>NC_136469.1:13532255-18532255 GCF_902686455.1 Sciurus vulgaris
AAGGAACAGAAGTGAGGGTGAGAAGCGTTCGGGGTCCAGCGGGCTTGGGGAAAGCGTTGATCATGGTCTGGGCTTCCCTCTGCGTCCTACGGGGAAGTCATCATTGTCGAGGGGCAGTATGGCTCCTGACGGGAGATGGCGCCTGCTTTGGAGCAGCCTCAGTTTCCATCCTTGGGGACAGTGTCTCAAGTTGTAATTCACCTGTCTGCCTGCCATTCGGGAATCTTGAACCCGAGTCCCTCTTATCTCCATGCCTTCATTCTCAACGGAGAGTGCGAGAGAGAAGGCAAATTTAGAAGTAATCAGCTTGTATTAGTGGTTTTTCAGAAGGATTCTCCTTACATTATTTGCATGTCTGTATGTAGAATTGGGCAGGAATCTGATTCAAAGTTTAAGGGAGCAAGGAGACAGCTACTAGCCCATGTGAAGAGAAAGTGCTTTTTAGCAAAAGCAGCCCTTAAGGGCCCTGTTACAAGGAGATATACCCAAGGTCACTAATTATTTAAGTTCAGAAAAAGCAAAACAAATGATGTACATATGGGCATTTTTGTCATTTATTATAACATAAATATCTTACATAATGGAAAAAGAAATGTTAAAATAAGCAATATGATGAATTTGAGATTAAACATGCATTTCAAGTAAGCATAAAAATAAAGGTTAGATTTTTTTCTCTATGTAGATAAATGCAAAATCACTCAAGATCATGAAAATGTGAACCTACTAGAACTAAGACTTCAAAATACAAAAGACATTAGCAAAAAGTAGATTCATTAAATTTTATCTAAGTATTTGTCATTTTAGCTAAATATACGACCTTGAGAAAATTTTGGTTGTGACTGACAAATGCTGGGTTCTATACTATGTGACTATGTAGGAAAAATATTTCAATTAGAAAGATAATGATTATAATTGACTGGAAATATTGAATTTTATACAAATTATGAGTCTGATCTAGGAATAATGGATATTGATAGTAGGTGAATAAAAGGAAAAAGAGGTGTCATTGTTTTGTCAATGACCTTACAGTAGAAATCAGTGTATGCATCACACATACTAAATAAAAATTTTAAAAGCCATTTTTATGCAAAATCAAGTGTCATTGTTTCTTTTAATTGGAACAGAAAGTGAGACTATATTTGTTTCACTGATGTGGACAAAGTTACAGTTTTAAACTTTCAGGTGTTTCACAGTGTCTGATGTTTACACCTCAACCCATAAGAAACCAGTGCACATCTGCTCTGTGCCCTGAATCATAACTACACTCTTCTGAGTGAGGTTCCAGAGCAAATTTCACTAGTTCAGAATCACCAGAAGGTTTACAAAATGCGCATTCCTGGATCCCACACTCAGAGATTCCCATATGTAGGCAAAGAATAATTCCCAGGAATTTGTAACTCAGAACCTAAGGAGTTGTTGTATATACTGAGATTTGAGAATCACTAGACTAGAAAATAAATAGATCCTACATTTTTTAAAATTATTTTTTGTTTAATTAAAATATTGCATAATTTGGGATAAACAGTCCCTGCTCTGATTTCTGCTCTCTGAAATCTGAAGTTTTTTTTTTTTTTTTTTTATGATTGAAGCATAAATACATTTTAAATATTGTACCTTATCCAAGGCAACCAGCTCTACCATACTACTAGTGGAGCATATATTTCCTAAATTACTTGACAGCTACTGACAGAGATAATTTTTCTGCAGGATATAGGGGCAAATTCATTCTTCTTTATTTTTATATTTGAAGGACCAAGAACTTTATGAAAGGTATTACTTATTATTATTGTTATTACTTATTAAAAAGTAGTATCTTACTGTTTCTAATGATGTTGAAAAAAACAGCTGAAAAAGAAAATGCAAGAGTTCTTTTATTATTTTTTAATTTATCTTTTAAATTTTTACAGATTGAATTTTGATTCATTGTACACAAAATGGGGTACATCATTTCATTTCTATGGTTGTACACGATGTAGATTCAAAGACCTGTACGTAATCAAAAGCAGTCTTGCAATATGTCTATACATGATTTCTGTAAATCAGATCTGAGGGAACAGCCAGCATTTTAGGCCTACTTCTTAACATGTTTATGTAGTCATTATTATTTTTAATTGTCTTGGTCTTTAGACATAGTGATATATAGATATTAAAGATATGAATAGTTTACACATCATCTGTACCATTTTAGGGCATTCTGAATTTGTTTCCATGGTAGGGTAGTCTCCACCCACACCAGCCTCTCCCTGGGCCCAGGAGCCTCACTCATTCCTAGTCAACAGCTTGTGGTCAGCACTGCAAGATTCAGCCCAGATCTGGGAGACCAGACCCAGGCTCCTATGCCACATCTGAGCACATCAATACTGCAAAGCTGTGTCATATCCTGAGCCCACAACTATCCAAGACCAGCACAACACTGGGGTAGGACTTCTGCCCACACCTCTGTGCGTAGCATAGGTGGATAAAGACCCTTGCGTCCAGGCACTAGTGATTGATACTGGCTGAACAGAAGTCTGGAAGTTTGTGGCTGTGTGTTTCTACCTGGCACCTGGGCTGTAGCAGAGTCTCCTTCTGTAGGCAGTACCCGAGATGGGGATAATGGGATCTTTCTAGTGTTAAGTTCCACCAACCTGGCAGTGAGTAAAAAGCAAATCCTCGTTAACTACTCTGTCCTATCCTCAGTGAATGCAGTCTGGCTCCACTCTGTGCTGCCTGGGCTGGGGTAGTTTTCTGAAGGAAGTCCCTTGGCCGCTAACAAGTACTTGCATAGTCTCAGGGGTGCTGCTGGCAGTGATGAGATGCAAGTCAAAACACAAGGCCACCTGACCAGGGTGAGGGTCTCCAATTGGTGGTGGGCTGGTCTAGAGACTATCTGTGAGCACTGGTCTGGAGACAGCATACTGCCTAAGAATGGGGGATGGGTAGCCGAAACAGTCCCTTGGTCACTAAGGTGGAAAATAAGCTGTGTGGTTCCTGAGTGTCACAGCCACAGGGACTGGTACAGCCTGATATATGTGTGTGTGGTGGTTGTCACGGGTCCACTTCAAAGCTGGCAATCATGCAGACTACTAAGACCTGTCTGCCCCCTACATCTCAGATATTTGCCTGATGCTGGGGAATGTCTATAGGCTTGATCTGCAAGCTCTGGTTTGAGTATAGAGGCCTTTATTTTTCTGCTAGCTGCAGAGTCTCACCATGGCGAGTGACCACAGAAAGTCCTGTGCTAGCTTTGGTGCCATCCTCCCTAGCAAGGGGTGTCTTGCTTCCCAGTCCTCATGATCTCCATGCTAAAAATTTGCAGAGGGATGGTGGAGGCAAGCTCTTTCCTGCCTGGCTAATGCAGTTCCCATGGTCCCATCTGCAGGCAGACCTGGGATTAGGAGTTTTGAGGGCTTGGTTCAGCACTGGGTTTCACTGTGGTAGGCCTAATGTTGGGTTTCATTTCTAAGACCTGGATTTAATTCTCTCTCCCTTTCTGAAGTGAGGCACAAGAGTTAGATCTAATTATACTTCTGTTTTCTAACAATTTCAATGAAAGCATTATAGTACTTAAAAGTTTTTAAAAGCTTTTGAAAGAAAGAGTTTTCATATTTGCACAGTTAATATATCTGTATTATTTTTTGAGGTGTTTAAAAGGAAGCAACTTATTAGCTGTAACATAATTACTGAGCAACTAAATCAATTAATACATACATATTCATTGTTTGTATTAATTGCCTGCAAAATATTGTGCTAAAAGCAATAGAGAATACTAATCCTCGAAACGATGGAGAATAACAATTTAGGATTAGACATACTTCCCACTCCCTAGAGTTTGTAGTTAGATAGGAATATAAGACATGTGTAAATCAAGATGTAAAAACTTTAAGTCTTTGTTTATGAATGAAATGACTCAATGCATGGAAGGGTTCACTCATTTAAAAATTAGGGAGTAAGAAAAATAGACCAAGTAAACCAGGCACAGAGGTGCATGCCTGTTATCCCAGCACCTTGGGATGCTGAGGCAGGAGGATTGAGAGTTCAAAGCCAGCCTCAGTAAAAAGGTGCTAAGGAACTCAATGAGACCCTGTCTCTAAATAAAATACAAAATAGGGCTGGGAGTATGGCTCAGGGGTCAAGTACCCCTGGGTTTAATCCCCAGTACTTCCCCCCAAAAGAAGAGACCAAGTGAGAAGTCAAGGGAAGGAAGGTGGTTAGGGGTATTCATATTCAAGGATATTGGCTGAGATCGGGGGACATGGACTTAGAATCACAACATTAGAAGAATTCACAGAGGTCATGTTACAAACACTTCTATTTTATAGGAGAAATTCTGTAAAATATTCCAAGAGGTAATTTGTTTACTAACACCGTAAGTTACATCGCTCTGTTTCTCAAGTCATAATACAAAGATTATAAATAGTTTGAACCAAGCACACTGTGTTAAAAATATATGACAATGGAAGATTCATTTTCATATGAGTATATCAGAAAACAGTGTTCAAGCTTGCATATCTGTTCAAATATGCACCTATCTTTAACCAAAGCTGAAATATGTAAACCAACAACTATATGTGCAAACACATAATCATCCTTCTCTTATTACAAATTTGTTCATTACAAACAGCTGAAAGAGTGCATCCTCTTGTGGTGGTACTATTTCAGGGAAAATAATAAAAAAATTCTTTGGATAATTAAAACAGAATTGCTCCAAAGTCACTGTAAGGATTCAGGAAACTATGGTAAATGATTTCCCAGATGTATCTGCAAAGCCTACAGGATCTGAAAGAGAATTTAGTCACTGAATTATATTCAAAGATATCAAACATAAGAAAAATAATACATAGTTATTAATAAGATGTTAGTGTGAAGTTGAAAAAGGAACAACTGTCTCAGTTAAACTGATTTTATTATTTTTGTGTATAATTGTGAATCTGGACATCTGAATATAACATGATTTTATTGATACATTGATTCATAATTTTATCAAATGCCGTTGCTAAGATTGCTCAAGCTGCTACTTATCACTAACTTGTAAATAAAAATGTTTAATTTACAAATAATCTCTCTTCTTTGCTCTGTTTACAAGTCTATTTAATAGGTAAAAACATTCTTTTACCTTATTTTGTCTATGGTGGTGTGTGTGTGTGTGAAGAATTTAAAAAATCTTACTTTAATACAATCTTCTGGACTTTTAGCAAAAATAACGATCTGTTATATGTTAGAACAAACACACTTTTAGAGAAAAGTTATTTTCTCATTACAAATGAAGTAGTTCATTTTCTGAAGAAAGTTAGCTACCTAATTTGTTTTATTAAATGTATGAAATGTGAGAATAAATAAATTAGAGGGAGACACAAAAGGTCCTTTTTCCTGTCAGGAAAATCTGGTCTGTATTACAGAGATGATAATTTGCCTGAAATCTGAACACATTTTAACAAATTCATTTAATTTGATGATGGATGAAGAGGAGTTTACAAAATGACTATTTCATGTAAAATTAATGAGTCTCCCGTACAATTAAGAAAAAAGCTTTCATGGTCTTGTGCACCTTCAAGAGCAGACCCTGAAATGACAGTATGACTTGCAATTTATTTGTTAGTAACCCTAAGAATGATGTGTTGGGGTGAGAAGATTTCTAGAGCAAACAGAAGAGGGAATTAGTTCACTGCTTTGGGCAGACGGGGCCCTGGTCCTTCTGTCAGAGGTATGGTGCACCGTGAGAACATTCTTCAGAGTTCAGGCAGTTTACTCCCTAAAGCTAGGTCTGCTGTTGTTGGAGGACTAAAGTTGAGGCAGACAGTTGGGTGGGGGTGCAAAGGTCTGAATTCCCCAGCATGTCCAATCTTCTTTCTCACCCCCACCAGTGAAACTGGCCAGAGAGACAAACTATCTTGAAGTAAAAAGATGTTTGTCTGTGTGAGAACAGTGATGTAGAGTCCATACAAGAAGACCATAGCTTGTGTCTCCTGCAGAGGACAAAGATGGAATACGAGACCCTTAGGGTGAATTAGAAATAGAAAACCTGGACTAGTCTGGTGTATGTAATATTGTATCATGTATGCTTGATCAATCTTAGATATGCACTAAACCTTTCCTTAAATGTCATATTTCTAATTATTGGACCACTGTAGCTCAATCTCTACATTAGGGAAATCAAGGGAAATAGAGAAACTGAAGGCAGGTGGAGACAGTAATGCTCAAATTTGAATAGAGAATTTTATCATTGATGCTTCTAGAGCCAACATAAAACCAGCATCAAGGACATCTGACCCTATGAGCATGCAAAGCTACTAAGCAAAAAATTAGACAACACACTGTGCATTTGTTTTTATATTACTGGAATGAAAAGAGATATTTAGAAATTCAAAAAAAAAATTGGTCTGGGGTTGCTTCAGTAGCTTTTGTGTTACAAAGAGTGGCTGACATAGTTTTCAAGGTAAAGCTAGGATGGCATATTTGTATAATGAACATTCAAAATGACATAAATGTAATGATATGGAGGTGCTGAAAAAATGTTTGCATTATTTAAAGTGACAAATGTTAATTCAGTGGGTAAGCAATCTGTCACCTGCCTAGGACAGATTCTCACAGCTGTGGGAATCAATGAGAAGCATGACTTACTGAAAGTCATTTCAGAAGCACCTGTTCCGGACAAAAGCATAAATTACTTTTATTCTCAGCTTATATGGATATTATTTGAGATGTGTGATCATTTGCCACTGATCTGCCATCATTAAGAAAACTTAACCGGTTCACAGATGTTGTACTCACTAAGGGGCAGGAGCGATGGAGCTCATGGAAAAAGCTTACAAAAATAAATAATGCAGGTGAAGGCTGACCAGGTCTAATAATACAGAATGTTCCACATTATTGTGAGAAATGCAGATCTTTGAAGGAGTTAGGCCTTTTATATGTGGTAATAAATTTTATCAAAAATTAATTTTAAATAAAGATAAAACAAAGACATTTAGTGCATAAGTAAATGAATGAAGACCTCATGTGCTATTTTTTCAAGAAATGTGTAATGATCCTAGAGTTATCCTAACTTAATAAGAAAATTATTCTATTTGTCCTAAAACTGTACTGTTCATTTTCAACAATTTTTCCTCTATAATTAACATGTAGTCCTTATCCACATATCATAAGGATAATATTTTGAAATATAGCTTTCTTTTTATATAATATAAAGGATCTGAATCTTTTTAATTGTCCTATTGTAGAGATATATTTGAATTGATAAGCATATGGTAATGAAAATAAGCAAAATTCCACAATTCTCTGAAGAGAAAGTTATAAAATATCCAAATACATTTTTTAATGGAGTTCAAAGCTACAGAAATCTAGTTCACTAAGTAGGTATTTTCAAATGATGGCTTAAAAATAAGAATTGCATTTTAAATTGTTAGTGATATATACCTTTTCTGAAAATTTTGGCAAACAATAAGTTATCTAATCTGTAGACTAACTAAAACAGTACATATACACATCCCTAACTTTTATTTCTAATTTAAAACATCAAAAATAAATAAAACTTTCATGGTTGTCCTATGACCCATATAATTAATTTAAAATCTTACAAAAATTACTCCATAAAATGTATAGTTGTTCACCTGTTTGATGTACTCTAATGGGCAAAATAACCTGCATTATCCTCTCTCCCAAAAAATGACAACTTTAATGATTGCAGAGTGGGGGATGGAGCAGGCAGGAATGATAGGATTAATGAAATTTAAGCTAATTAAAGCACTAAAATACAAAGATATGTAAAAAAATTCATCCTTTTGACATTTTGAAATATGTTAAAATTGTTTCACAAAACTGAATTATCATTGTAACAGTTTTTCTCAGTATATTGCAAATATTTTAAAATCATATTTGTAATCAAAACAGGATTATTGCTTCAAAATTAAAACCATCATTGATTCTAGAACCAGATCTTCACCTGAGATTGAAAACCTTTCATCTTTCCACTGTGAAAACCTCAAGACAGCCCAGATTGTCATTCTTAGGGTGACCCCAATCCAGAGACCTTAGGATTCCCCCATGTTATCAGAGTCGGTCAGTCTAAACTATTTTAAGCAGACTTATTCTGGTAATCCCATATTTTGGGTTCTCCATCATGATTACTGAATCTGCCTCTTAGGTGGTCTTCCTTCTGATCTTCCTGCTTTTTCCATGCTACCCATCAGAATCATAATTCTAAAACAAAATCGGAAAGGCTACTCCCCTTTACAAATCATGGTACACTTTTCACTTCTGAAATCCTCTCCATTACCATGACTTCTCTATTCTGCCTTCTAAGTCCTACAGATACTGGAGGGCTGTGCTCTGTCTAATCATCAGTAGTTTGAGGATTCTGTCTTCTCAGCCTGGGTAATTGATCTCTGCATATTTACCTGGTAACTTTTGTTTAGGATCATATTATGGATACCTGGGCTAAATTTTTTAACCTCCAAAACTGGCTTATTTCCCTCTGTAATATGACCCACTTTTAAATTAAATTCTTTAATATGAAAATGTGGAAAATTTACAGAACATATTTTTAGAAATTAAATGATCATTCAGTATTTTTAGACAGTTCAAGAGTTCCAAAAAATAAAAAATCTTGTAACAAGTATTATCAAAAAACTTTATCAGTTATTAATGTCAGACTGAGGCTATTTTGCACATAGTATGATAATCTACAAGTTTTTCATCTGTTTACCACAATGATTATATTTATTTCAATTTTCAGTATTTAAGGAATGTGGAGAAATAGTACAGCCATTTAAAGGATGGGGTAGATTTCAATGGAGACAAAAATCCAATTCATTTTGTGTTGTCATGTAGGTTCCATGCCAACGATCTAATCTAATATATAAATTTTACACTAGTCAGGGTCCATTGGTTGAGTATGGACAATGTATCATTGCATGTCTCCAAAATACATGGAAACCTGCAAGCCAGTGATCATTCTAGCCATCTTACAGTCTAGGAAATTGACAGACCAGTTACCTTGCCTGATGCCCTAGAATAAGATGGAAGACAGATTGCAAACTCATTCTTTGGAACTCCAAACTACTGTACTATTCTGCCTCCATGATCAATCTAGAGTCTCCCCCCACCCCCACCAAAAAAAGCAAAAACAAGTCACACTATTTAACCAAGCTAATTTGTTTTTGTCTGAAAAATAATAAGAACTCTCCACCTCCAAGAAAATTCTGCTTTATCATTCTTCTCATCAATATAATACATCAAAAAGAAAAAGTGGCCAGGGAGAGATTGTTTTATTTCCAATTTATGATTCCAAAGCGCTACTCTTTACAGGAGTCTAATCTTACAATTTTCTCACTAATAAAACTGCCACATCAATAGACAGCTTCAGAAATAATATCCATAAGGGATTAATAAAAGGAAATGTTTCCTTCTATGTACTTTCTATTTTTCACAGGTATAAAGAAATAGTTTTGATACAACATAGGCTTTATATGGTGACAGCATAATTGACCAAAAACTTCCATCAAAACTTCAGGAAACTAAGAAAAATTGCAATTGATCTGGATGAGAATTGTATTGTGATTGGGAAAGATGTTTACTAACTGCCAACTAAGCAAACTGTTATAAATAAACCAACAATTGTACTCTTAGCTCAGATGTGTTCCCTCTAAGATAGGAAACATCAATCTTTTACAAGTAGGTGAAAAAATAATATATTAACTTCCTATTACAAAGGAGACACTAGTAACTTTTCAAAAAGAAAAACATTCTGTGTTTCTCAAATATTCAATAATGCAGAAAAAGCAATAGATATGCAGTGGTTGAAAACATTCCTAAATGTTACTGAAGATATTTAAAATGGGAATTTTGTATTTTATCTTGTCCTTATTCTCCTCTTTACTTCCTTTCTAGTGGAAATGCCTCTTATTACTTTCGCCACAGTTTCTTTTTATTTTCTCTTTCATTTACTTTTGATTTGTAATCAAATAGAATCAAGTTTGATTCATTTTTTAAAAAAATTAGTTTAGACTCATAATGGACTACTTTACTAGCTCTGCTTATAATATATTTTTTTTGTCACATATTCATGCTAACAGACACTTCACAATTGCTTTTCATCCCTTTATTCAGAGATCAAAGTTCTCTCTTTACGTTAGAAATAAAGGATATGTTTTCATCTGGTAAATTAGGATTTTCTCTTTTTTCCTTTTTATTATAGTACTTCCCCAGTGCAATACATTGTTTTCTCAAAATAAATTATTAAAATGAATTAAAGCACAGCATGGATGAACAAATAACAGTGTAATTGCCCAAGGAGGCAAAGATTGTTTTTGGAAAAATAAGATCATTTATACAGTTTGGCTTTGTAATTTTCTGTATTCTAAAGAATTACAAGGCATTAAGTCATTAAATGGGAAGAAAGAACAGCAGTATTTCTGAAGAGCAGGCATGGAAATGCAGCAAATATATGCCTTTGATCTAAATGACAGAAATAAGTTTGCCAGTAGCATGATAATATTTGGCATGTTTAAACTAACCTACATTACTGGAAGTGCAGGTTCAATATTTTCTGGTTTGATGAGACCATTCAATGTAAAGGGTAAATGAAATTAAGTTATGTATATAATATCTATAATAGAATTTGCTACATTAATGCTTACAGATGTGGCTTAATGTTTTATTTGCATACATCCTCAAGTCTGACCCGTTCTTTGCTTAGATTTATCACAAGTCTGCAGGCATGGCTTGCTGCTGGAAATGGACATGAACAATTAAATTTTCAGTCTGAATAAGTGAAAGATTCCACTCCAGCTGTATTTGCTAAGCCCTTTGGTAGCTGCACTGATAAGGCAGAAAGAGGTTGGAGAGTGAGAAATCTAAAGTGGAGATGCAAATCTCAAGCTTGGGAGCTACATTGTTATCTTAGAATATGCTGATCCTGACTAGCCTCAGACTAGTTGCATAGGGGAGCTAAACAGGAAAAAGAAGCGGTTCATGTTCTTCCATTTTTTTTTCTTACATCCTCATTTCTGTGAAAAATGTATATCATTAATGTATATTTAAAGCAGTTTTTGTTGCATAAATTGTTAAACACTTTGAGTGTAAAAATGCATTCCATTTATGGGTCTAGTTGGTACTTTCACACACATAGAGTCACTTATCTATGTTTTGCATTTATGCCTAATTGGGTCCCATTATGTTTAATCAATCTTATAAAATAAATCGGTTGCATAAATGGTGATTTCTATTTTTATAAAAGCAGGGATATTGTAATATTTTTGTGATATTTAAAGACAATTGATTATTTTTAATTTGCTAAGGATGGTCGTTCCTTAACCAGTATTTGTCAAGGTTTTAAAATATGCAATACTCAAAATAGTGCAGATATTTTCCTGTCAGTTTAATCATCTGCATTCCAACAGATTTTTTTTCCAAATAGCTCTGCACAATTATATTAATATGACCAGACAGATTTCTCCTCAGTGAATCTTAATCTAGCAATAACTTTACTGGGTAGTGATTTTATTTATATGGCTAAGATGAACAATTGGAAAATTTAAATACCTAGTATATTTTTAAAATGGAAACTTTTTTTATCTGAAAGGGTATAGCCAAGAACCTTGAGCATTTGTATTATTGGATTCAGAGTTGTTTGTGTTTTATTTCCCTTGGATTCAGTGACACCTTTTAGTAATACAAGTATGTAATGTGGGTAGAGGATTAAAAGAAAAAGGGTAAATTCTGTTGCCTATATCTAACACTTAAGTAAAGAACCCAACATGACTTACCTTTAAAAGTCTCTACTTTGCATGGCACAAACACATACTTTTTATTTTTATTGTAAATTAACATGAAAATAGTTTGCAAAATTATAGATATATTTCTAAGTCAATACATGTAGCCTTCACAGATTTTTTTTTTAAGTTTGTGTAAAGGGTTTTATTTTTTCAAAACTGAATTTGAGCATTTTTTTTCCTTGATCTTTGGCAGTTGCTTTTCTTGAAAGCAGTAATTTAAAGGTGAAGTGACTAATTAATGAAATACTATTTATTTAATGTTGAGAATATGTAACATTACAATATTGTTCAATCCAAAAATAAAAAATAAAAAGCTAAACTAACCCGAGTAGCTATCTTTTTCTTTGTAATGATGCTATGAATTACCATTTTCCTTCTCTTGAGATGGAATGCCTTCTCAGGTTGCAATTGCTTACATTTTCCCTTATTATAATGTTTTCAGCACATGACATTGAATTTAAACATTTTTGGCCCTTTAAATCACTAACAATAAAGTACCCTTTTAATGAAAAATTAACCATGTTAGCATTCTTACGTTCAAATAAATCTGCCTGTTTAATACAGGTTTACAACTTGTTTTAGTTTTCAAAACCATTCTCAATTGCTTCAAATACCTATTACCAGGGGTATCCACAATTTTGATGAAAGTTTTCATCCTCTTATATCATTCTTAGGGCACAAGAAAAAAAAATAAAAAGGTCACTAAATATTGAGAAAACTGAAACTCAGAGATTCAGAACAAAAAAGAAAAAGGTTATTAGGAAAAGTATATCTTATATATACAAGCATTTGATAAAATGTACTGGTACATTCAAATATGTAACACAGAACTTATGTTGTGGGAAGGCATCCTTATTGAGCAGAATCAGACTAGGTTGAGTCATGGGACACAGAGGCCTAGCTTCTAAGAACTAACAGGGAGCATGTGGCTGTGTGGGAGTGGTTCCCTGTCTCTTTCTGGAATTTTCTCTTAAGAGAATGGCTCCCCTAACTCCACCCTATCCTGTCCATCACAGAAGAAGCTCCCAGTCCTGGCCTCCTTTACCTGTGTATTATAAATAAAGGAGAGTTGGGCGACTTCAGGTTCTTGTTGTAAGAGGTCAGAGCGGGTATGGTCAGACCAGTCATGGCCCTTCTCATTTAAAAAGAGTATTGGCTCTTGTGTGTTTATTGAGTAGATAAGTTTTTTGGGTAATTGAGTGATATACAGCCAACATGCTCCCTCAGCAATTAACCCTTTTCTCATTCACATGGGATGTGGCAGAGTGGCCCCCCACATTACACAGTGCTTATATTTGTCTAGAGAAATATTGGACAGATCCTCCCATTTTTATTAGAAAGCTATTATTTTATTACTCCTCTGTGGGTGTGGTGATACAGGCCTATAGTCTCAGCCATTCAGGAGACTGAGTCAGAAGAATGACAAGTTCAAAGTCTGGGCAATATAACCAATCCTGTATCAAAACTAGAAATAAAAGGAGTGGGGAGCTGGGCATCATGGCATATGCCTGTAGTCCCTCCAACTTTGAAGGCTAAGGCAGAAGGATCTCCAGTTCAAAGTCAGACTCAGCAACTTTGCGAGGCACTTAGCAACTCAGCAAGACCCTATCTCAGAATAAAAATATAAAAAAGGGCTGGGGATGTAGCCCAGTGGTTGAGTATCCCTAGGTTCAATCCTCAGTACCAAAAAAAACAAAAAAGTGTGTGTGGGGGTGGTGGGGTGGCTTAGTGGTAGAACACTGGCCCATTTGCAAGCATGCATGAGAATGTGGGTTCAACCCCTTATTCTGGCCCTTCCTCAAAGCACATAATTACACTGTCAATTTTCTTATTTTCTTATTCAGGTATATGTAGTAGATAATAAATATATAGATCCAAGGGCAGAATGGCAAGAAATAAAGTTCTAGAACCAACAAACAACAATTTTCAATTAGAACACAGGAAATAATTTTCATCTTTTTATATGAACTGCTTCATCTGAAAGTATTTCTCATTTACTCTTAAAAGTTTTGTTAAAAACTTGGAGTTCAATATTTCTTCCTGTTTTTTTCTTACAATATTTATTTTTCCTAATACATATGCTGAAACAGTGTCTGTCTAATATATACACTTCTCTGTGTTTCTTATGTACAATTTCTTATGTACTAGGGATGGATCTCAGGGGTACTTAACCAGTGAGTCACATCCCCAGCCCCTTTTGCATTTTATTTTGCGACAAGTTCTCTATAAGTTGCTTATAGTCAATGTAAGTTGCTGAGGCTGGCTTTGAACTTGCAATCCTCCTGCCTCAGCCACTGTGCCCAGGGCTATGTGCCTTCCTTATGATTTCACAGATAGTATGCACCATAGAAACCCTAAACAAAGTTGATTTAACATTTAACAAATATCTTTTAGGTTAACAGCAAATACTTAAATGAGATTAAAAATTAACTGGAAGATAACATCATAATCTAGAAAAGGGTTGGGAAATTAAATGGAGAGTGTGTTTTGTGGCTTTTATTTTAGAATTCATGAGTTTTAAATAACCAAAATTTAAAAAAAGAAAGCATAGAAATTTTATAGTCCAGTCCAAAAAAAAAAAAAAAAAAAAAAACAGAGAGAGAGAATCAAAGGGACCAGAGAAACAATCACCAAAAGCATTTACAAGACCCCCCAATTATATGTCATTTTTGCAAATATTAATATCATAATGTAGATATCATCACAATTTTAAAAAAAAGAAAAGTGAAGATCAGCTTTCAAGCAATTAACCAAACTCATTGCCTAGAAAGTCTTCAGCCAGAGATCAAAAATTAGACCGTTTTGGGGCCAAAACCTGCATCTGCTTTGCTTTATCCTGGGCGTTCTTTCTGGGTAGAAACCCTCTGCTTGTTTCTGTCACCCCAAAAAGCAACCTATGGAGAGCTATACCTTGGTGTTTTTCCTCCACAAGCTGTGCTAACTTACCCAGTGTTAGTGATGCAGTGGGAGTCAATAAATATGTGCTGAAGTGAATGTGCGTTTTTGAAGAGTATTTTCAGTCAAATACTAAGTACATATATTATAATCATCTAATTCCAGGGAGACTATCATTTAAATATCTGAAATTATTTTAAAGTTGTAATTAAAATAGCATTAGGCTTTATTTAATGTAAATAAAGGCTGTGGAATGCAGAGGTCTTACTTAAGAAAGGTAATTTCATGACCAAATGCTCAAGAAAATTCAAATTCTGCTGTTCGAATGGAATGAATTCTTACAAATATTTATGCATTTTGATTTAAGGTAACGAAACTGTAGAATGCTAACATTTTCACTTGAGCACATTGTTGTGCTTGTCAAAAACCAAAACAACTTTGTTCTCAATAGTGAACCTACGTCTGTGACAACTGCTCCAGAAATAACTTCTAGTTTTTCCCAGTCAATATGTTGTTGAATTTCCATCCTATACATTCCTGATGCTTATTTAACACTATCATTTAGGCTTGAATTCTGTGGGGAGGAAAAAAGAAACAACACTTCAATTTACTTTAATATTGAAATAGTGATTAGTACGGGCATGCTATGTGAACAAGGTCTATTATCTACTTGACTTTTAATTACCTTTTTTTTAAATATATACGTCCTGGGATTTTACTTTCTTTCATTATACCTGCTAGACCCTGAACTTTTAATTTCAGACTATTAATTACAATGATATCCCCAGGTCCTTTTCTACCCTCCATTTCTGCAAGATTAATATCATCCTAAACATTGACTTTACCTCTGTTTTTCAATTTCCCTAGGTGACCAACTTAACTTTACACGTACTGAATTTCACATCTCTTTGTTGCTGCCATAACAAATTTTAATTTCTTTTCTTCTTAACAATAGCCTTCTTAGTGCTAACAATGTTTCCTACTTTATTGCTAAATTTTATTGTCAGGAGATTCTGCTGAAGAAATTCAATTGTCTGTAAATCTGAGCACCAGTAAAGCTGCTAAAATCATTGTGAGTCTTATTTAACTGTCTGGCACATAAATCAGGAAAATTTTATTTGATTTCAGTGGGGTGTTTTTCTAGACCTGAGCACTCTAACACATACTGATATTAACTAACCGCACATTCAAGTGCATATTATTGTTTCAAAAAGGGATAATTCATCCACTCAGCACAGTCTATCCCTCTAAAAGGCAATCATTAAGAAACATGTCCGGACTAATGTCATCCTGGGTCAGTGATATAAAAAGGGACTGGAAATTCAAAGCTTTTCCATGTCATCATTACTTAATTCTACCCCTATGAACTCGTCTTTAGATACCAGGCCCATTGAATTCTTGTTGTATAACATTCCAGTCCATTATTCTTTGCATGGAGAGTGATATTTTTATAATGTTATAGTAAGTTATTATTTTTAGTATGTGTATCTACCTATATTAATTTCACAGTGTTTTTTAAAATGTGCTAATAGTCATGCAGAGTAAATACTTTTAACACTGCTTTCATTTTAAGGTTCGAAAATCTGATAAATTCTATTGTCATATATGGAAAACCGCCGCTTCTAGCCCGGGTTGCTCCAAGCTGCTCGTGCCGCTTCTTGCTCTTTTGGCCCAACCAGCGGGACAAAAGACACGTATTCTTCCGAAGTTCATGAAGCAGCTTCCCCTTTATTCAGAAAACACCCTCAATATATAAGCAGTCTCATGCATAAGCAATTGTAACCAGATATGTCCATCCAGTCCTGTTAAAGGTCAAGCAATCACTCGCTCAAGCATACATGTAAAGTATATCTGTCCAAGTGCTAGGTGGCTGAACTGATTATCATACAGCCAATTGTAAACACTTTCTGCCTTTCTCCAGGCATAATCAGGACGCCGTTTGCTCTCTGCCAGTCGCCATCTTTAGATGCACATGGTGTAACCCTGGGCCCCGGGTTTCGCCCGCCACAGTCATATATAACTAAAAAGAACAAACAAAAATTAAAAAACAAAACAAAACAGGAAATAGGTCCATTAAAACATTTTAATAAACCAGCTTTCCACAATAGAAGCATTGGTACATACTAGAACAGTGATTTGAACTCAGGTCTGCATATATGTGTATGTGTATATGTACATGTATGTACATGTCCTATATGTGTGTGTGGGGGGGAGATATATTCTAAATGTATGTATGTGTGTATATATACATATATACTTATATGTAATTCAAATTATTTACTTATATCTTATCAAAGAAAAATGCAAATATAAGTATGTACATTAAAAATTTTAACAAAAATGTTACCAGTGAAAGGCAGAGAGGGTAAAGTAACATATGTGGACATTATTTATTAGAAACAGGAAATGCATTTAACATTACCATTTAGATGCCCATGTAAAGTAAAACAGAATGTTCGGTTCCCCTTTCTGATTGTGGTCAGGTGTCTTAAAATTCTTTTAGAGAGGTATTTCTCAGTATGGCGCAGTCCCCTCATTAGCCAGTTTCCCTGATTTAATAAGAAGCACTTTCTTCAGCCAAACAAGTTTCACCCTTGCTGATGACATTTATGTCCTCTCAGGTAAGTAGAGGCACCCAATTCTACTCCGAATTTCAGTTATGCTGCATAAGCCACAGAGGAGAACTCAGTTAGCTCTTTATCTAAGTTTGCTTTGAAATAACTGCTTTCAGTGGCAATTTACTTTCTATTTATACATGATGATTATGAAAAAGAAAGTTTCACATGGAGAGGACATACCACAAATAAGGGAAGCCAGGTGATGTCACCTCATTCATCCCTCATTCATCCACCTCAGTACCATGGTAAATTCTTAAGAAACAAGCTAAAAAACAAACAATCACATTTCATGAGGATAAGCTGAGATTTATCTAATATTAGGAACGTACAGACACAGTCATAATCCAAAACTTCCATATGAACAAATTAGAAACCATCATAAATGAAACATCACAGCCATAACAACTTAGATAGAGCAACACAAATATTGCATCTAAAATAATGACATTTCAGATATCCAAAGATTAAAAAAGAATGAACTGAAAATATGATCAAGAAACAAAATATTCATCAAAACCCTTCAAGACAGTTCAGGCATGTATAGACAAGGATTAAATAGAATTTCTTTTTCCTTCCTTCCTTCCTTTCTTGCATTCTTTCTTTTTTTCCCCCCAGTACTGAGGATTGAATTCATGATCATTCTACCTCTAAACTACATTCCCATTTTCAGCCCAGTTGAGAATCTCTAATTATATAACACACAATCATAAGATTTAAAAACATACTAACGTAATGAAATATTTGTATCATATTTACTAGCTAAATGATATTGAAAATCCATAAGACCTCATTGAAAGAAAAATGTGTAAAGAATTTATGAATGAAAGTAATAAGGATGCACATTTTGATTATTCCTGAGTAGCATTTAATGCACAACCTAGAAAATATAGTAAAAATAAAACAAATGTTTTAAGAAATTAAGAAATCATCACATTTTAAAGAAAAATACTCTTGGTCACTGATGATATGGAACCTATTTATGGAATTCAATAAAGTTTCCTGAGCAATCTTGAATATATCTGTAAGAACGCAGGAATGTGAGGTAAGGAATCTAAAAATTGCATTCGTATATACCAATATGGAATTGGAACATATTTCATATATTCCAGATAGACAAGTAAACAGATATTTATATACATGTATGGATAGCTACACACTAAATATACATTTACTTATATGTAATTTAAAGGCAATCATAATAAAGGCATTTGTGGTTGTCAAGTGGAAGAATAACATGCAAAAAACAATCATGATAATTTAGGAAACATCAAGGTGGATGTCAGAGAGAAAACCAGCACTTTAGAAGATAAGAGTTAGGATAGTAATGAGTATGTAAATCAAGTAAATAAGCACAGACCATATAATAAAAGTGATGGGGCAATTGATTATCTATATAAAAACACAGAAAGAATCATAACAATGAAAAAAACCTACATATAGCATAACTTCAGTGCCAAAAGTAAATGTCATAAATAAAACTAAAAAACATCTCAAGAAAACAGCATTACTTTCAAAGGAGTGATTACAAGATTGGCTGTCTTCAACTGCACAAGATACACCCAGAGCTATATCTTCAAAGTGCTATTACAAAATTAATCCTGTCCTAGATTTCAATGAAATGAATAGCACAATGAATGAAAAAAATGAAAAGCTAGACTGAAACTACAAAGTTTAGATTCAGCTTTCAAATACTTCATCTTTCATCCGTGAAAACTAGGACTCAGGTTGAGTGGTTCAAGGACAGAGAACAAAACCACAGAGGCTGGAGCCAGAAACTAGCGGATGGACTCTGATCAAGCCCAGCTGCATGAAGTTCTACTGCTATCCTGGGAGGAGGGCAGAGGGACTCTTCAGTCTGGGGTGAAGAAGTACCAGGGGAGAAGAATAGGATAATAGCTAGTAAGTTAATTTGGATCTTGTTTTCACCAAAGGGGGCCAGGGAGCTTTCTTTTCCAATCCCCAAATATCCTAGTTCTGAGAGATCTTAATCTGAAAGGAGGCTGAATGGCAAATTTATCAGGGTGATTGTTCCTTTTATGTGTCACTTGGTGTGTTGAAACTATTCAGATCCTATGATTTATTTAGCCATTTATTCATTTATTTCAGCCTGCTGGCAAGCACTTATTGAGGCTAGAACCAGAGGCCGGACAATGTTCTAATTGCTATCTTAAGTGGGGTCAAGCTGATATATAAAAATAGTTCAATTCTCACTGTGTTTTTACTATAATGGAGAAAAAGATTAATCATACACAGTTGGCCCTCCATATCTGCAGATTCTTCATCCACAGATTCAACCAACCACAAATAAAAAACTTCTGAAAACATGTATAGAATTTTTTTCTCATTTAAATAACACAACATAACAACTCTCTTTGTATTATATACAATTCTCTTGAGTTGATCTAAAGCATATGGAGGGGCTGGGGTTGTGGCTCAGAGGTAGAGCACTTGTCTAGCATGTGTGAGGCACTGGGTTTGATTCTCAGCACCACATATAAATGAATAAAATAAAGGTCTATCAATATCTAAAAAAGTATTTTAAAAAAATAAAGTATATGGGAGAATGTGTGTAAGATTATATGCAAATATTGTGCCATATTATATAAGGGACATGCGCATCCTTGGATATTGATATCTGTAGAGGTTCTGGAACCAATCTCTCTTGGATATGCATATTAACCACATAGATGTTTAAAAATCAACTGTAACAAATGCTATAACATGGTAGATACATGGTGCAATGAAAGCCAATGAGCCAGTGATAAACTTAGGTCAAAGAAGGTTTTCGTGCAAAAATCACACAACACCAACAGCAAATGAGTAGATGGAAGCAAAGTCACCCCACTTAGACAGGATGTGCTCAAAGATTAAAATGTGCTTAGCAAGGATGAGGGACTAAAAGGACTGTGTGAGGGTGAGGATCACAGATCAACAATCATGTCAGGGTGGGCAAAGATCACACTGTAAGAGGACTGGTGGGTCATGGTAAGCTTGGTCATATTTCTACTATTGATGGAAGGCTGCTGAAGAATTCTGACCCATGGTGTGAACATGATCAGATTTTTTTTTTTGGTATGGGGGATTAAACCCAAGGGCTCTCAACCACTAATCCATATCCCCAGTCCTTTTTCATATTATATTTAGAGATGAGGTCTTGCTAAGTTCCTTAGGGTCTTCCTAAGTTGCTGAGGCTGGCTTTTAACTCACAATCCTCCCACCTCCACCTCCCAGGTTGCTGGGAACATGATCAGATTGAATTTTGTCAAACAACAACAACAACAAACCAGAAGCAGTGTGAAGAATGAATCAGGGACATTCAGAAGAAAAGGCAAAGAAATTTACAATTCTGAGACTGTAGGTGTAAAATGTCATGTTGGGTCTTTGCTGATACAAATGAGGAAAGGGAAATGAAAGAGAGAGAGAGAGAGAGAGGGAGAGAGAGAGAACTGCAACTGATTTGGAGATGGTTTGTTAGGTGGAGCTGAACAGATCTCAGATGACTTTTTTTTTTTTCTTGTTCAACAGATGGAGGGGATCTATGACTTAGTCTTTGTCATAATCATGGAAGCTGACAATAAACCAGATGTCTCATGAACCACAGATACTTACTTCTGGAGGCTGAGATAACTAAGATCAAGGCACCAGCAGATTTGATGTCTGGAGAGGGTCAGCTTTCTTATAGATGACAGTCTACTCATGCTACCTTTGTGAGGCATGATGGACTAGGGACGTTTGTCAGGTCTCATTCGGAAGAGCACTAATCCTGTTCATTAGAGTCCCATCCTGGGGAACCTCATCACCTCTTAAAGGCCTCAACTGCTGAAATCATCACCAAAGAGGCTAAGATTTCAACATCTGAACATTGCGGAGACAAACAGATTCAGTGCATTGCAGTCTTACGTAAGTAAGTTGAGTTTGAGATATCTGGAGATACGTGGATACGGAACAAAGCCACAGGAGGACGTCATACTGGGTGTGATTTGCATAGGATTGTAGAATGTGGTGTGAATGAGGTGTGAACATGGTATTCCTGGAAGGACAGATAAGGAAAGAGGACCCAAAACTGATTCTTAGGTAACTCTAAGAGTGTCATGGAAAGAAAGACTGAACTGTGCATCTGATTTTCAAAATAGCTGCATATCTTACTCTGATGTGCTTTTCTGCTATAAATAGGAATGGACTAAAGAAGATATTGTTTGATTTTTTCCCCCCAAGGGCATGTGGAGTGGAATCACACAAGAAAACAATTACACATTATTACCCTAATTTCATTACCAGAGGTTAAATCATGTCACATAAAACAGCAAAAAAGAAACTTAAAAATTTAATATCAATCCTTTTATTATTCAGGGCATAGTGCTCAACCTTAAAAGGTTAGTAAATGTTGTTTTAAAAATGGATTATGATCTCATTATCTCTGACCTATTCTATGGCAATATTTTAAAACTAGTTAATATTGTGTAGCATTCATTGCTATATAGAGAAAGATTTTGGTGGGAGATTGGTATAGAATTTAGATTAAGGAAACAGAGGCAGAACACCATGCCCACCCCACCTCCACTGCAGATGGACACTGGACCCCAAGTCTGCCCTCCCTGGGGCTCCCCAGATTCTTTGGAGGCTGGTGCAGACATTTTGAATTATTCCTGAGGGTGTGGCCCACCATCATTGGAAGGGCACGGCTCCCTTCCTGAGACACCTACAGGA
Source organism: Sciurus vulgaris (assembly GCF_902686455.1). Taxonomy (NCBI): domain Eukaryota; kingdom Metazoa; phylum Chordata; class Mammalia; order Rodentia; family Sciuridae; genus Sciurus; species Sciurus vulgaris. Next base: position 13,554,229 of record NC_136469.1, read on the forward strand.
GACTGGAGGCCCTTTGACAGGTACCTCTATTTACACACTTACAGCCAACAACCCTCCCCATACTCTTCATTCACCACTAGATATTCTGTAATAATAATTGAACTCATCCTGTTTATTACTATGATGTTAAAGTCTTTATAGGGGCTCTCTGGTTCAGGGTTGCATTTTCTTTGTATTGGGTGCTGCTAATGTTAATCTCCCCTACAAAGGAGAGCTACTTAAAAACTGCAGGGTCACAATAAGCCTGCAGGGGGGAAACTTCAGTACCTCAGACCTTCACTGCTAGAGGGGAATATACAGAAAGAATACGAAAAAGCAGGGGAAGAACGTGTCCCTAACAAACCAAGATGCTATTTTGATAGAATCCAATGACAGCATGGTGGCAGAAATGACAGAAAAAGAGTTTAGAATTTGCATAATTAAAATGATCTGTGAAGCAAAAGATGAGATAAGAGAGCAAATGCAGGCAATGCATGATCACTCCAATAAACAGTTAAAAGAGCAAATGTAGGAAGCAAAAGAACACTTCAATAAAGAGATATAGATTCTGAAAAAAACAAACAAACAAGCAGAAATACTTGAAATGAAAGAAACAATAAACCAAACTAAAAACTCAATAGAAAGCATCGCCACCAGAATAGAGCTCATGGAAGACAGAATCTCAGAGGATGAAGACCAAATATTTAATCTTGAAAATAAAGTTGAACAAACTGAAAAGATGTTAAGAAATTATAAATGGAAACTCCAAGAATTATGGGATAGCATGAAAAGAACAAATTTAAGAATTTTTGGGATTGAGGAGGACACAGAGATACAAACGAAAGGAATGAACAAACTGTTCAATGAAATAATATCAGAAAATTTCCCAAACCTGAAAAATGAAATGGAAAATCAAATACAGAAAGGCTTATAGAACACCAGGTACACAAAATTATCACAGAGGCACATTATAATGAAAATACCTCACACACAAAATAAAGATAGGATTTTAAAGGCTGTGAGAGAAAAAGGTCAGATTACTTATATGGGGAAACCAATACAGATATCAGCAGATTTCTTAGTCCAGACCCTAAAAGCAAGAATGTTATGGAACAATATATTTCAAGCTCTGAAAGAACATGGATGCCAACCAAGAATCCTATACCCAGCAAAACTAACCTTCAGATTTGATGATGAAATAAAATCTTTCCATGATAAACAAAAGTTAAAAGAATTTACAAATAGAAAGCCTGCGCTACAGAATGTTCTCAGCAAAATATTTCATGAGAAAAAGGAGAAAAACAATACAAGTCAGCAAAGGGAGGAACAGCCCTAAAGGTAAAGCGAATCAAAGGAAAACCAAGTCAAGTTAAAAACCAAAAATAAGCCAAAATGACCAGGAATACAAATCAGATCACAATAATAACCCTGAATTTTAATGGCCTAAACTCAATAATTGAAAGACATAGACTGGAAGACTGGATTAGAAGGAAAGACCCAACAATATGCTGCCTTCAAGAGACTCATCTCATAGAAAAAGACACCCACAGAATAAAGGTGAAAGGATGGGAAAAACATACCACACACATGAAATCAGTAAAAAAGCAGGGGTCTCCATCCTCATATCAGATAAAGTGGACTTCAAACCTAAGTTAGTCAGAAGGGATAAATAAGGACTTTTCATACTGCTTAAGGGAAGCATAAATCAGCAAGACACAACAATCATAAATATTTATGCCCTCCAAAATGGAGCATCTATCTATATCAAGCAAACCCTTCTCAATTTTAAGAATCAAATAGGCCAAAACACAATAATAGAGGGGGACACACACTGCTCTGACCACTGGACAGACCCTCCAAACAAAACCTGAACAAAGAAACTATTGAACTAAACAATACAATCAATGACATAGACTTAATGGATATTTACAGAGTATTCCATCCATCATCAAGCAAATATACTTTCTTCTCAACAGCTCATGCATCCTTCTCCAAAATAGACCATATGCTATGCCACAAAGAAGCCATTAGTAAATACAAAAAACTAGAGAGACTACCTTGTATCCTATCAGACCATAATGGAATGCAATTAGAAATCAACAGTAAAATAAAAAACAAAACCTACTCATACACCTGGAGACTAAATAATATGCTATTGAATGATGCAATGATAACAGAAGACATCAGGGAAGAAATTAAAGACTCTTTGAGGTAAATGAGAACAACAAAACAACATATCAAAATCTCTGGGACACTCTGAAAGCAGTACTAAGAGGACAGCTCCTGGCATTGCCCTCATTCATTAAAAAAAAGAAAAGGTCAGCAATTAATCAACATAACATTACATCAAAGCCCTAGAAAAAGAACAGTTCAACACCAAAAATAGTAGAAGACAGGAAATAATTAAAATCAGAGCTGAAATCAATGAAATTGAAACAAGAGAAAAATTCAAAAAATTGACAAAACAAAAAGTTAGTTCTTTGAAAAAGTAAACAAAATTGGTAAACCCTTAGCCACAAGAGGAGAGAGAAAACACAAATTACTAGAATTTGTGATGAAGGAAAGAAAGATCATGACAGATACCACTGAAATACATAATTAGAAGCTACTTTGAAAATCTATACTACAATAAAATAGAAAATATTTATGACATTGATAAATTTCTAGAGACATATGATCCTCCCAAACTGAACCAGGAGGACATACACAATTTAAACAGATCAATTTCAAGCACTGAAATAGAAGAAGCCATCAAAAGCCTACCAACCAAGAAAAGCTCAGGACCAGATGGATTCTCAGCTGAGTTCTACCAGACATTCAAAGGAGAACTAATACCAATACTCCTCAAAGTATTTCATGAAATAGAAAAGGAGTGAACCCTTCCAAACTCATTCCATGAAGCTAGTATCACCCTGATACCAAAACCAGACAAAGATGCATCAAGGAAAGGAAACTTTAGACCAATATCTCTAATGAATATAGATGCAAAAATTCTTAACAAAATTCTGGCAAATAGCATACAAAAACATATTAAGAAGTGCACCATGATCAAGTGGGGTTTATTCCAGGGATGCAAGGTTGGTTCCACATACAGAAATCAATACATGTAATTCATCACATCAATAGACTTAAAGTTAAGAAGTATATGATTATTTCAATAGATACTGAGAAGGTGTTTGATAAAATACAGCACCCTTTCATGTTTAAAACACAGAAAAAATAGGAATAGTAGGAACATACCTCAACATTGTAAAGGCTATCTATGCTAAGCCCACTCCCAACATCATTCTGAATGGAGAAAAACTGGAAATGCATTTTAATTGGAACTGCATTGAATCAAATGACATTCCTCATAGAAATAGAGAAAGCAATTGTGAACTTCATCTGGAAGAATAAGAGACCGCGAATAGCCAAAACAGTCCTAAGCAGGAAAAGTGAAGCATGAGGTATCACAACACCAGACCTTAAACTATACTACAGAGCAATAATAACAAAAATGACGTGGTACTGGCAACAAAATAGGTAAACCAATGGTACAGAATAGAAGACACAGAGAGAAACCCACATAAATACAGTCACCACATACTAGACAAAGGATCCAAAAACATACAATGGAGAAAAGATAGCCTGTTCAAAAAATGGTGCTGGGAAAACTGGAAATCCATATGCAGTAAAATGAAATAAACCTCTATCTTTCACCCTGCACAAAACTCAACTCAAAATGGATTAAGGACCTAGGAATTAGACCACAGACCCTGCACATAATAGGAGAAAAAGTAGGCTCGAATCTTCATCATGTTGGCTTAGGACCAGGCTTCCTCAGCAAGACTCCCAAAGCACAAGAAATTAAAGCAACAATCAATAAGTGGAATGGACTCAAACTAAAAAAGTTTTTCTCAGCAAAGGATACAATCAAAAATGTAAAAAGAACCTATAGAATGGGAGAAAATCTTTTCCACATGCACTTCAGATAGAGCACTTATATCCAAAATTTCTAAAGAACTAAAAAAAAACCTTTATTCCCAAAATACAAAGAACCCAATCAATAAATGGGCCACGGAACTAGACAGACACTTTACAGAAGAAGATGTATAGGAGATTAATAAACATATGAAAAAGTGTTCAACATCTTTAGTAAGTAGAGACATGCAAATTAAAACAACTGTAAGATTTCATCTTACTCCAATTAGAAGGACTATTATCAAGAACACAAACAATAATAGATGTTGGTGTGGATGTGGGGAAAAGGCACACTTTTACATTGCTTGTGGAGTTGCAAATTGGTGCAACCACTGTGGAAAGCAGTATGGAGAACACTCAGAAAACTTGGAATGGACTCATCTTTTGACCCAGTTATCCCACTCCCCAGTTTATATCCAAAGGACTTAAAATCAGCATCTTACATTAATGCAGCCACCTCAATGTTTACAGCAACTCAAGTCACAATAGCTAGATTGTAGAACCAGTCTAGATGCCCTTCAACAGAGGAATGGATAAAGAAACTGTGGTATATATACACAATGGAATATTATTCAACCACAAAGAAGAATAATACTATGGCATTTGCAAGTAAATGGATGGAGTTGGAGAATAACATGCTAAGCAAAATAAGCCAATCCCCAAAAACCAAAGGCCAAATGTTTTCCCTGATAAGTTGATGATGATATATAATGGGGTTGGGGTGGTGAGGAGTGAGAGAAGAATGGTGGAACTTTAGATTATGTAGAAGGAAATGAGAGGGAGGGGGTATGAAAGATGGTGGAATGAGACAGACATCATTACCCTATGTACATGTGTGATTACACGAATGGTATGAATCTTCATTGTGTACAACCATAGAAACGAAATGATGTACCCCATTTGTGTACAATGAATCAAAATGCAGTCTGTAAAATATATAAAAAAATAAAACAATAAAAAAATTAGTGGGAAAAATAAGTAAATAAAGTATTTTACTCAGAAAAAAAGACTTTAGATTAAGTTTCAAGCAACTTCATAAAGATATCACAATTTTGTTCAAATGTTGAAATATGTGATATTTTAATTAAAAAGTAAAATTTTAAAGAAAATTATTTTGGTTAAATTTAATCTCTTTCAATTAGGGTATGCGTATATTTGTGTGTGTGTGAGTGTGAGATATATATTTTAATCATGCCATTTTTCTCAAAAAAATAAAAGGACATCTCATTTATGTTGGTTCATGTTCTTTCTGAATATGGAGAAGACAAATTTGACCACTCATTTCTCAAGGAAAGGTAACAACAGCAACAACAACAACAAATCCAAGAAAATATATGCATCTAACTAGATATTTAGCTATTGATTTGACTTATAAAATAATGCATGAAAGACATTTCAGATATGTTGCTTTTACTAAAAATATTTTCCCTTTGTTGAAATATATTAGTTAAAAAAATCATTATTTTAAAAAATTAAACCCGAATGCTTATCAGAATATAGACTATCACTGAACTTTAGGGAGAAGGTAAAGAAAAGAAGTTTTTATAATAAAAATTCTAAGCATTTGAAAATGTATCCCAAAGCATCAATACTGTTGTTATGAAATTAAGCATTTCCATATATTTTGTAATTTGTTTTTATAAGCAAAAAGAATAATGTACATGCAGTTGATAAATCGGATGTTTGAAATTATGTTTTTTAGTATAAAGACTTAAATAAATCTATAGTTCGACTGATTAGTTATCATTTTAGTGTTGATTTGATAACATTTCAATAGAATTCACCCTTCAAAATTAAGAGTTCTGAAAAAGCACTCAACACAACTAAATCAAAATATATTGTCTCGTTTTGCCCCATTTATCACTAAAATCATTATTTGAAAATACTAAATATAATATTCTTTCAGAGTGGTACAAACTCTAAATCATGCAGGGAAATAAGAACTATCAGCAGGAGAAGGAGGTAAGCCCAGGGCTACATTTGACTACAGGTGAAAGACACAGCCACCTACCTCGGAAAATCAATAACGCTAAATTCAAATCTTGTCACAGTATGTCCGTGGCATAAAAAGTACTGTACTTTGCTTCTTTTGACAGATGGATCAATGGAAGGACAGAAGAGAACCTGCCGCCTCCTGTAACAAGTGAGATCTGGACTTTTTCTATTTTTTTTTCTCTCATGTTCACAGCAACCTTACAAACAGGAGGCTCCTTCCTTTCCTTGGGTTTTCTAAGCTGTGTTTTTCTCCTATCATCTACTTGCCAGTTGCTAAGGGTGATTTCGGATTCCACTTCCCTGTGGTGGTAGGAAGTGAGAATCTATTTCTCAGGCACTGAATCGTGCAGGTGACAAGAAGGACAGAACATAGTCCAGGGAGGCAGTGTGCTGACAGGGGCATTTAAAACTGAGAGGTTGCCCGAATTCTTATTCATAATCACCAGGTGGCTCACTCAATTATTCCAACTATTTTTCTTTCGATCTTAATATGCATCCCTTAAATATTCATACTTTTTCTATATATTTCTTTCCCTCAAAAATACATTTTGCATCCTTTAACAATGTTTTGAAAATGAGACCATCAAAACTCATAGCTTCAAGTTACACATATTAGCATGATTATCCTTAAATGAAAGGACTATAAAATGTTTAAACTTTTCTTTACTATTACCTCTAAATTTAACAGCTGTTCTTGGTCCATGGAAATACTATAATGTATTAAAAACAAATATAAAACTGTTAAGGATTTATAGTTTTTAATATCCTGAGTGCAACATATAGACTTTTAAGTTTTAGAGAATCCAGTCTTTCTTTACAGGGTTAATAATGTTGGAAAGGAATGCTCATCAGCAAAGGGAAAACAGCTAATATAGGTACCAGAAATTGGACAATCTGAGTAACTGAACAATTTTTGTTTCAAAAGATTTTCTAAAAAGTGCATAAACCTTAAATGTACTCAAATAGTTTTTACAAATGTATTACACTTGTATATGAAGCAGAACTATATTTCACTATTGGAATAATAAGGGTCAGATTGTGTTAGTGTGTCTGTTATTAGGGTTCTCTAGCTGAACAGAATCAACAGGAAGTATGATTATAAAAAGGGGATTTATTAGATTGGCTTACATGTTCAGAAGCTGGATAGTCCACGATGGCCGTCCACAGCTGGGGGGCTGGAAGAATCAGTAGCTGTGCAGTTCAAGCGGTGGAAACCCCAGAACAAGAAGGATCAACAGTGCTACCCTAGTCCAAGACCAAGGCTTCTGGGAACTACCTGGAGAATCACTGGCAGAGTCCGATATCCTCAGATGATGAAGCAGCAATCAAGAACCCATTCAAGAAGAGCTGAGCTTGCATCTGCACCTACTTCCTTGTTCTGCCAGCTTTTATTCCATCCAAGCCACCATCCTATTGGGTGGTGCTGCTCAAACGTAGGAAGCGTCTCCACTTCACTTCACTATCCCACATTCCAGTCATTCCTAGATGCCCTCATTGACACACCCAGAAATCTCTTAATCATTGGCATCTCCTAATGCAATCAAGTTGGCAATTCAAATTAATCATCGCAGAATCTCCAGTCAAATTTTATGCTTCTCTTAAAATTGATTTTGTTTTTCTGTGTGCCATCATCAGTTCAGGTGAAGTTTTAAGTTTCTATTACAGTTTCATTTTTAGCCTTTTTACCTTTATGTTTCATATTGTATGTTTATCCTTGTAGGAAATTATTTAAAACAATTAACTAAAAGAAAACCAAACTGTGGAAAAAGCATGGAGTTTGTTCATTCTAATTTCTTTCAAGTGATTTCATGTTATTAACTTAAGTTGCACTAGTGAGTCCTGATGGTCACATCAAATTCAGAATGGGTATTTAAAATATACTTCTACCATGTACATAAGATGTTTTTTTTTACTACTTTTTCATGTATTGTAATACATGGGGAAAACAGCATATTTCTAATATTCAGAGGGCATAGAGCTAGAGTCCAAATTAAAACCAAAATAACTTGCAAGTGTTTATAATAAACCTGTGAACTTGCACATTAAAATACAATATTCTAGATTTTTCTACCATGAAATCATAGTTTCCTAAGGACCCTGAGTTTCCTGATCTGCATACAGATCTCTTGGACGCCTCAGCCTTGGTACCTCAGTTGGACCTGCTCTTCCCCACATCTGGATCCCTCCAGTCTCACTGCTTATTATGGACATTGCAAGGAGTCCAGGATGTCCCAGACAGACCTCTGTCGACTCTCAGGTCACCCCAATCACGTATGGTGTTTCAGCCCTCTGTGGGGGGGGCTAGAAGAGAAGGGGAGCCAGTAGGTAGGTGCAGGGCAGTTTGGACAGGCAGTTGTACCTTCTCAGGAACTCAGAAGCCAGAAGTTGATAGGTCATGTTTCTTGGCCTGAGGGGACAAATATGACTTCATAAGAGTCAAGGCAAACCACAAGTCAGGAAGACTTATTCCTCAGATCTAGGACAGTATGAGTAAACATACACAACTTAAAATAAATATGAACAAATATGGATATAAAGAGGGTTGTTAAGGTTCCTTGCTAGTTTACCTGAGTGGAGGCAGATAAATGTTCCCCTTGGAAACAACTATTTACCAGTATCTAAAAATGTTGAACTCACAAATAATAACCAATTAATCAGCAATTCCACTTTTACATATATACAAATAGAAATGTGCACATCTGTGCTTTGGAAGGTAAGTATGAGATTGATCACAGTCACGTGTTTTTAATTCCTGTAACTGGACATGACCATAGTGTACATAGATAGTGGTGCAATAGTGGAAGACAACTGAATGATTAAAAAGAATAAATTCTGATAGATGCAATAACATAGATGAGTCCCGCACATAATATTGATCCAAAGAAGTCAGATACAGGTACACACAAACACATAATACACTTTGTATGATTCCATTTATTAAAAGTTCTAAAGTAGTGAAACGAGTCTATAAAAATAGAAATCAAAATGGTGTTTAGTTTTTGAAGCTATGTTAACAAAAGGTGTGTATTCCTATCTCACATGTGGTACTTGGGTTACTGGCAATATTTTGTATTTCATTCATTGACAGTACTATGGTTATGTTTAATCTAAAAATTCATCAAACTGCATTTATGATGTGTGCACTTTTCTTTGCATGTGTTATATTTAATTTTAAAAGAAGAGAGTTACTTAAAGAAATGCTCTAGGGATTTGCCAGGTTTTTCAATAATTCTTTTCAAATAATGGAAACAGAAACTTCTAGTCAGTCCCTAGTTGGAATCTCTTATAAAGCAACTTCTAACCCTGGGATTTAGACTCTCATGCATTCTTTCAGTGACGAGAAATAATTAACTCCCAAGTCAGTCCATTTTTGTTTTGATAGCTCTAACGGAGAGTTGATTTAAACCAAAATCCTGTCTGACTTTAATTATTCCTAACAGTTAGTACTCGCCTCTAGAGCTCCGCAAACGGTGAAATCCCTCTTACATGTTGCATCCTTCCAAATGCTTGAAGTGTTCCTGATGGTTCTCCAGGTCACATCTAAATTTGACTCACAGAACTACTTGTCCTGATATTCTTGATATTTGCAAAGCGTTTCTCCATTCTGTTTACTACTCACCAGTCAGCCAGCTAACAATAATTTAAACGAGGATCTGAATCAGTTAAATTTAACAAGATGAGGAACATGAGGACCCCAGATATGAGTTGAAATATCACCTCCATTGATCTGAAACTTGGCTGTGACTTTATTTTCGGCTTTGCTGGTAGCCATGTCACTCTGATAAGTCTTTCAGTGCCACCAATCAAATAAAGCTGCTTTGACCTGTGAATATGGGCTGAAATTAAAGCTTTTCTATGTGTGGACTATTTTCTTAGACTTGAACTCAGAGGTTTCTTGCATCTGCATTTGTAAAAGAAACCTGGCTCCTTCACACTAGTTCCTGAGATGTTTCCCCATCGGGTGGGTGCCTTGCCAACTTTCCATTGCTGAATAAAACTAAGAGATATACTTTGTAATTGCAGTTGAAGTGTAATCTTTGCATTCTATTCAAACTTTATTGATTTGTTTGGACAGAACCACACTGAAGTACTCCTTCATAAATGTGTTTCATTTAATGAAATCAGTGCTCCCAAGACCTGAAATACTAAGTCATATAAATCTAGTTCCAGAGTACTGTGATAAATACATATTTTCAAAAAAGTAAAGGCTTACACTTCCCATTTTTTTTTCATTTAGATCATCAATATCATGTGCTGCCTCTGTTTCTCATCTTCACTGTCCTTGACATGTGGCTTGTAATGATAACGTCACTCAAGAAGCACCAGTCACCAGGTACATGGTCTGAAGAAGAAAGAAAAGTGGAGTGGAAAGACTTTAATGACTGGTATATATTTTATTATCTGCTTTTTACCTGGCATGAAGGCTGGAAAGAGGAATATGTATACTGGATGGTGGTGGTGGTGCATATTTTCACCACTGACACTATAGTCAACCAAAGAACTGATCATTACCTGTGTTGAATATAAAAGTAGCAGTCTCCACCACAGAAGAAACTATTGAATACAGAGCCCCAGAATTATACCAAACTCTGCATTCAACTCATAGTCTGTGATCTCCTCTATTTATAAGAAAATAAACTGAATTTTGATGATTCTGCATAGGGCTCCCTCTTCTGAGGGAGTTGAAATTAATCTGCATTGCATTTTCAGTGGTATTGACAAAAATGTCCCTGACAAAAATTATGTACTGGATTCCAGATATTGATAGATTTCTACCTAAAATCAAGTTGACAAGTGTCCAGAAGTATATGCTACTGGGTTTGAAGGACATCAATGGGCACTTTCAGGTGGATATGTTAAGAAATTACATGTTCAGAACATGATATTTATGATCAAAGAGGCTCAAATAAAGAATATCTTCTCTTGAACGGCACTCACTATCTACCCTGGTGCAAACTCACCTTTTTCTGTAACAAATTTCTTTCTTTCAAATTGTTCTTTATGTGACTTTATTTTCTATAAGAAGGAAGATGGTTTTTATTCAACAAAAATCTTATCAAATTGTTTCAGATTAATTCTTTACAAATGCAGCAAATTATCTGAGTGAGAGATGAATGTCATGTTTTATTCTTATTGCATTAACTGAAAAAAAGTTAGGGATGACAAAGAGTTTCATCATGCTAGACTGGCCTGCTGGTCTTACACCGAAATAAATACAGCAGTGCTTGCCAATGTAAAAATTAGAGAGTCACAATTTTGTGGGCAACTCCTTGATCAAAACGGCAAATGGAGATGTGTGCTCAGGCACTGTGTGTTTCCCCCTTGCAGGGTAATTCTACAATTTTTTTTCTAGGCAGAGGTAAGGTTGGTAAAGAGATTTCCAAACCTTTGAAGACTTAAATATATTTTCAAGCTTCAGGAAGGTACTGGCAAATTAGCAATTCTCCTCTTTAATGGAATTAGTATGCATATAACAAAAACAGAAGCATATACCCTCCAGGGAAGGCAGGATTTCCATCCAATTGCATGCTCACTGGAAGCAGCACAACAACCATGGTTTCCAAAGTGTTCATTTCAAATATTAAAGGATGTTTCACTATTTCTAGGCCACATAATAGAATTTGGTAACAGAATTGGCTTCAGCTTTCTTTCTTTGCTCTAAGGCTCAAACCAACTCAACCATTTCCAAGACACATGCTCCAATTAGTTATCTGTTTCCTGGACAGATGCTTTTGTGGTTTTATCTGCTATGAGTTATTAACAAACTCTCAAGTATATGCCATCTCATTTTTTAATACCCTCATAGCTGAATTAATGCAATAAAATACTAACAATGGGGAAAAATATCTCAGACTACACTGCAATTTCACCCTTTCCTCTTTTCATTCATCCAGGTATTTATAACAATTTGGTTCATTGAGATTATTCAGAATTTTGCAGGTGAAAAGGGTCTTAAAAGTGTTCCTCAAAAATTAACCTACTAATTTAAGGTTCTTTTGAGCAGATTCATCTTAAGTTGGTTTAAATTTGTTCATTTTGCATTTCTAGTATGGATGCCTCCTTATATTTCTTCAAATTAGTGAAAACAGTGTCATCAGATTATCATAATTTGGCTTATTTTTTTTTATCTTAGAAGTTTTTGACAGTATGAAGGTCATGTAAGAATCATATGAATATAATCTTGTAGTAGTATAAGAGTACAAACATCGTAGTATAATAGTATAATAGAAACAATTTATATGCCAATTTAAAGATAATATGAATTGATTTTATTCTAATTTTAATTCTATTTAATTTTAACTTTACATTTCATGTATTGAATTTCATTTTAAATTTAATATAATAGTGGCCTAACTCAGAACAATTTATATAACATTATTGATATGCTTGTAACCAACAAAATACATAGTTCTGGGCATTTATTGATAAATAAAAGAAAGCTGGTTTTAAATAGTAATTACCACCTCTCTATATCCTCATTAATAGCAAATGAAAATTAATTATTAATAACAAAATCTGTTAACTTATTCAATTATATATCTTAATTAATAACAAATTTTCATTAATTATTAAAATGAACAATTAGTTATCAACATATTTAATTAGATATAAAGATGCAAATTTTCTTTTCAAGATTTTCATTTCACCAGTTTAAAATAGGGAAGTGATCTTCAGCTTCTTTCATCATGAATGTTCACTATTAACATATAGTATTTTAACTAATTAAAGATATTTTTGGTGGATCTACTGGAAAGAGGTTTAAATGTTATGTTAATAAACATTCCAAAGATGACAAAATATTTAACAGATTATACAAACATTTAAAATACATATTAAATAAGAATTTTGACTTCTGAGGCTCTTCTTATAAAAAATTTGTTTTTACTGAAGCATTTGGTTTTATTTAACTTGAAGTGGGGAAATGATTTTAAATAAACTACTAGGTTGAGAAAAATTGTTCAATATAGTTGTTTAAAATTCAATAAACATTTATATTTATTTTACCCTGGGTTGGGATGCTCCCAATTTGTAACTCCATCAAGGAACTTATAGTCAAAAGATGGTAACCTATGCACATCTGAAATAAAGATGCAACAGAACTGCAAACACACAAAATAAAGACTGTGTACACAAACCTATTCTATTTAGAAAGTTTATCTTTCATGTCTAACAAGACAACATCAAAGTACAGATCAAATATGAATCCTCTTTTATCATGGTATGGTGTATACTACTGTTACATGAGAACAAATATCTAACAGTTTATATTTGTATCAACCAACTGTGATTTCAATGGATTATTTTATTACTAATATGTATCATGGCATAACACATATATTATACAATACTGTTCAATTTTCCAAAGTAAAATATTTCTTTCAATAATTTTCAATTTTTCTAAGTAATACTTTATGAACTTTTTCAGATTCATACATTTAGAAATCTAGAAAAATTATCCCAGTGAAAGAAAGTCCTCTTCATTAATCAGGTAGCAAAATAGAAATTAAAATAAGTTGTGTTTCCCCATATGAAATGGTAAAATTTGCTATATATGATCATCAGAATTTATACCTAATTATAGTAATGCTATCTTAGTGTTTTCAGGATTTATTCATAATTAAATAATAATAGAAAATATGTTTATTAAGAACATGTTTGTTATATTGGAAATAAACATAAAAAGTAGAAAAAATTATTTCATTGGACAATTATAGCACCAAAAATACAAACAGACAAAGGATCAAATGGCCCCCCTCTACCTGCTGCAGCTTTTTCTCAACTGGCCAATGTCAGGATGATAAGTCTCATCAAGATATGTAAGGTGGGGCTGGGAAGATAGCTCAGTTGGCAGAATGGTTGCCTCACAGCCCAAGGCCCTGGGTTCAATCCCCAGCACCACCAAAAAGAAAAAAATAAAGAAAAGAAAGATATGCAAGGGGAATATTTTCAAATAGGAATTAGCTGCATACTTTGTTGTTAATTATCTACATTGCTCCATATTTTGCAGAGTAATTTTTCAGTTCATGATGAGGACTTTGAAAAGACTTAGTTGACAGTAGTGACTCTAGTTTTGAGCCAGACTATATCTTATGCCACAGTGAACACTCCAGGTTCTTACTGCCATGACAAGAGAAAAATCATCTCTTGACAACAAATATCCTGAGGATTACATAAACTAAACCCTTTCTCAAAACAGTGATGTGGAATGAGCTTATCTGGGCTGGACTAGTGCAGAAGTAAATTTATCTTCCAGTTGTAACTCCTGGCAAGCAACATGTGATTCATATAGATTTTCCATTTATAATCTTGAAAGATTATTTTAACCCCCTTTCTATGGGAAGACATTCTTGTTTCTCTCCTGGAGTTTGAACTGTAAATCCCCAAATAAATGCTTTCTTGCCTAACATACCTTGGTACCATAACCCCAAACACAAATAATTCCTTGTTACCCTCAAATCAGTTCATGCACATTGAGGGTATTCCATGTGGTAGCTTGTTGTACTAAAAATATTAAGGCAGGAAAGATAGAAGAAAAAATGCTGTCCAAGGTTTAGCTAGTCTTAAGACCTTAGTGGTGGCCATGTACTCTATTCACAAAAAACACAGCACTCACACGAATTGCTTTCTTCAGAGGAGGGCATGGTAGGGCCGCCTAGATTTCAGATCCTGAGGTACTACCCCGCTAGCGTCCATGCTCAACTCTGGACACAGCTGTCAATATTGCCATTCCTCATCCAGTGTTTCCCCAGACATGGAATCACTAAGAGTAAGCCCAGTGAATTCCCCAAGTTGTAGGCATGCTCACCTCTACCTGCTACATAAACATAATACTGAGCACAGATCATCCTCTCTATATACAAACTATTGTTTTTCCTGGTAGGCACTGCTGAGTGACACTACACCTCATTCAGTGTTGTAATTTACAGGCAGCATCATAAGGCATGCTCCTCCAACTCCCTAAAGGGTGCTTTTGCTAAGTGTTGAACAGTCGCTTGTTCTGAGATCCTAGGCTGGGCTTCTCTGCTGTGCAACAGGCATGCGGTACACCGTCAGATCCTGAAGCCATGACTGTTATCAATGTCTAGCTCCATGTGACTCACAGCTTAGCAGAGACGGTAAGAACCTCTTGGTGCGGAACTTCTATCTCCCCTGCTCCTGACTTCATACTGCTGCTGTCCTACACTAAACTTGCATAATAAACCCATGATGTACTGATTTTTCTTTTGTTTAAAAGCTAGTTTTTTCAAAAATATACAGAATAAAAATATTTACACAATAACTTACCATTTCCAACATTTTTTACTGTTCTTGTACTTTCAGTTTTTCAGTCAGCATCATTATTTTTCTAAGTAAAACACATTTTTAAACCTTTATTCATAACCAGCACAGGTTTGATGGTTATGAATTTTTTCAGCCTTTTGTATGATAACAGGTCCCTATTTCCCTATAATTTTTACAGATTTTTTACTGGGTGTAGAATTCAGGATTGACAATTATTTTCCCCTTTCTGTATGTGTTGGGCTGTAATATTTTCCTTTCATTATTTTCAAATAAAAAGTCACTTTCATCAATATCTTTGTTCTCCATGCAATGAATTCTCTTGGTTTTTGACTGCTTTTTATATATTCCTTTTATCAGGGATTTTTCAATTTGATTACATGTGCTGAAAACATTTTTCTTCATGTTTTTTGAGCAAAATTTGTTGAATCTCAAGGATCTGTCATTTATAGCTTTTAAACACAAAATAATAAAGTTTTCAGCGATTATTTCTTCAAATATATATATATGTATTTTATTTTCCTTTGTTCCTCAAAACTCTTCTTTTTCAAGACCTACAACATATTTGATGGCTTGCAAGTTTTATTCCCATATAATGATGATCTCAATCAATTTGGGAAAATATTTTGAAAAAAATGTACACATCCATTCTTGTTATTACTTTCAGAAAATGAAAAATAAAAGGAAATTGCCTCAAACTTACAAAATACATCTATGAGAAATTACATTATAAGATGAATGAATAAGGATATTTTCATACAAAATGCCTATTCAACATTGTATTAGAAATTCTCTCCAGTGCAATCAGACAAGAAAAATAAATAAACTCATCCAGACTGGAAATGAGACATTGAAATTGTATTAATTTGCATATGAAATTGTTTTCTATGTATAGAATCTAAGAATTGAACTACTACAGCTGAAAAATGAATTAATTTAGGCTACAAAAAAACAAAAACAGTATTGAAAAATCATTGTATTTATATACAACAAAAGTAATCTGAAATTATAATAATAACTATAAAATTTCATTTATGAAATTCTATTTCTAAGATCTGCCAAAATATGTTATGAAGAACATCTAATTAAAAACCTAAGTAAGTGGAATGATATAACTTTTTCATGGGGAAGAAAACTAAATATGGTTAACTCTACACAGATTTATCTATAAATTCAATCCAATCAAACAAAATCCAGACGAGCCGTTTTTTGAATTTGTGAGAATTCTAAAATTCAAGTGGAAATTCAAAGGATATAGCATCATCAAAGCAATATGAAAAGAGAAACAAAGTGATGAAACCAGTATTAGTTGACTTTGTTTAAAAACTTACTAATAATGCTTATGCAATCAAAGAGGTGTGATATAAATAAGTAAACAAAAGGAACAGAATAGAGTCCAGAAACACATCCATACTGCCATGGAAACTTATTTTTTTTTGTAAGGACAATTCAGGGGAAAATGACTTGTCTATTTAATTGGACTGACAACTGAGTATCCATTATAAAACAACAAACTTTGAAGAATACTTCTCACTATACATAAACTAACTCAAACTAGGAAATAGAATTAAAAAAATGAAAAGTTTGTACCTATTTGGTTCTGATACAATTTTTTTTCAGGATATTTTCATCCTTTGTTGTTTGAATCTAAGGATGTGGAACCCACAGATATGAAAGATATGAAAGGCCAACAGCTATGTGTGTTACTGTGTGTGTGTCTATGTGCGTGGCTGTGTGTGAAGAGCAGCTAAATTTGCTTCTTTAATAAAAAATCCATCTATAATATCCTATTATATATTAGATCCCTAGACTGGTTGATCCTACCCACTCCTTTGTACTTTTTGACATTTAGCTCTTCATTTCCTTTCCTCCTTTCCCCTTCCACTGTTTCATTTCTATCACTGATTCGTATTTTATAGACATATATTACCACATATATATGAAACCATGCTATTTCTTTCTTATGTGGCCTATTTCATTTAACATAATGTTTTTAGATCTATCCACATTGGGGAAAGTGGCAAGATTTCTTTTTTGTAAGGTTGAACAATATTCCATTGTATATATACTGCAGTTTATTTATCTATTTATCAGGCAATGGCATTTACTTTATTTCCACATCTTAGCAATTGTGAATAATTATTCAATAAACTGGGAAGTGCTCTCTCTGGTCTTTATGAGTTGGTGATTTCATTTATTTTGGGTGTATATCCAGAAGAAAGATTACTGGGTCATATTGTAATTCTACTTCCAATTTCTTTAGGATGATGTTTCAGTCAACTACTTTGCTGCTGTAACTGAAGGACCAGACCAGAACAACTGTAGTGGGGGAAAGTTTATTTGAGGGCTCACAGTTTCAGAGGTCTCAATCCATAGACAGCTGGCTCTATTTCTTGGGACTTGAGGTAAGGGAGAACACCACGGTGGAAGAGTGTGGCAGAGTGAAGCAGCTTACGTAGTGACCAGGACGCAGAAAGAGAGACTCCGCATTTCAGATACAAATACATACCCCAAAGCACCGCTTCAGTTCTCACTTCTTCCAGTCACACCCTGACACTTCAGTTACCACTCAATTAATCCCTATCAGGAGATTAATTCACTGATTAAGACTCTCACAACCCAACTGTTTCTCCTCTAAATTTTCTCACATCGTCTCACATGTGAGCTTTTGGGAGACACTTCACATCCAAACCATAACAGATGATTTATTATGTTTTCCATAGTGGCTATCCCCATCTACATTGCAACCAACACTTCACTAAGGTTCCTTTTTTCCAACATCATTGCAAAATTTGTTCTCTCATCTGTTTTTTTCTTTCTTTGATAACAGTTACTTTTATAGGTGTGTGGTGATATCTCACAGTGTTTTTAACTTGCATTTTCCTGGTGATTGATGAAACAGAGCACCTTTTCATATACATATTGGCCATTTCTATGTCTTCTTTATACTCATGTCCATTCAAGTCCTTTGAACATTTTCAAATCAGGTCATTTGCTTTTTTCTGATACTAACTTGTAGATATTCTTTATGAACTTTGGATATTAACCATTTATCGGATTTGTGATTTGTAACTATTTTTTCCTAGCTTGGAGGCTGCCTTTCACTTTTTTTGTTTGCTTGTTTTCTTTTCTCTGCAGAAACTTTTTCTACAGTGTAAAATGTACATCAGCAGTTGCCTGGGGAAGGGTTGAAGAAGGATGCAAGATGGAGTAGATTTTATAGCAATATGAGGATGTTGCAAAAGAATATGTTGTAGTGATCACTCCACAGATGTGTCCATATTTGAAATTTATCAAATTTTGAAGTTTAGAAGTGTCGTTTATTGCATATTAACCATAGATCAATAAGGTTGTTGAATTTGTTTACAACACATGTTATTGAGGATAGTGGTGATATGAATCATGGCATCTGTCTCATGACTGTGTTGCACCGGGAACTTCCTGTGCAAAAGTGCAGGTTGAGATGGCTCAGTTGCTATGGCAATGATGGCCTAAGAAGGCTATGTGCAAAGGTGCTGAGCTACATCAGTCGGAACCTTGAGTTCATGCACCAACTCCCAGGAATAAAAATTTCTGGGCATAACAAGATAACCTTGATGTCCCCCAAATTTCACTGTGACCTTCTAGTCTTTCTACTTTTCTGAAACTTTCTCATGAATAACCTTCTTTTATAACAAACCTATGTAATAATTCTGCTAAGCTAACTCTGGTTCACTCAAATTCTTTGACTACCCACTTGGCCCCAACTTTTTCTATGTGTGTCTGTTTGTCTTTTCTTCATCCCCCATTGCCCCTCCATTTTCTGAATTAATGGCTGAGCTCATGCAGGCAATTGGTGCCCAACAGGGACAGGACACAGAGGAATGTCAATAGTCAGAAGAGGGGACACTCCTGAGGATGCATGTCAGATAGAGGAAGGTGAGGAGTGGATGTTTATAGCTGGGAATAAAACGTGGGACAGCTGGTATCCAAAGAAAGGAATCTCTATGTTGCTTTGCTTATGCTTTAATCAAAGAAGGTGTAGTGCTCATAGTTTTTAAAATTTGTTATTGAAACTTGCTCCTGGTTTCCTAATGAGGAAGTGGTAAATATAGAGGCATGGATAATGGATGTTCTGTTTAAAGTAATGCTTAAAACGTGAGGATCAAAAAAAGAGAAAACATATACTATAGGACTATGTTTGAGAGAATAATTTTACAAAAGAAAAAAATGGTTAAAATGCTCAGTGCATGACGTTTTTGTCTCTCAATCTCAAGCAGCATCTTTTCTTACTTCTTAGTTTCTGCTAGATCTCTCTCTCTCCTAGGTTTGCATTTAAAACGTAAATTGCGAAGGCCAACAGAGTCTGCAAGATTTGTAAGACTTAGAGAGAATTGGTTAAGACATAACAGAAAAAGTGTCAAATTTAAATTCAAGCCACTTGTGTTTGGCTGGCTATCTTTTCAGCTCTACCACCCTGTTTTCTTAACAAGTTCCTCCCTAATGCTACAGCACCTGGAGGGAAAATGAGGCCATCCCAAATGCACTAACTTTCTCTTTCTTAAAAACCTTTTTCTGAGGACTTCACAGGCTCCCACATTCTTTAAACATCTGAACTGACTTTAATCTGAGCTAAAAAGTGCACTCTGACCTGATCAAGATGTTCCACATGTTCTTTTACTAAATAATTGTGGCTGTGCTTTCTTTTTTACACTTCTGTCTTTGAAAATTCTATATTTTTAAGCTCATGGTTTTATGACGAACTCTGCTTGCCTAAATTAATGTATATTTCAAATTAACTCTATTTTATATAACTATAAAAGTTTTTACAATCTGTCTTTGTTCAGAGGCCAATTTTCCAGGGTTTGCTCTCAAATACATTGAAAAAATTCTTTTTACCAGACCCTAAGGAGGACATAGACAAAGTGATTTTGAAAATAAATCTGATATTCATCAAGAACAAATAGCTGGTGACCTGAAACCTTTAATTTTAGTGTTCTTAATTGCTGTTGAATTTTGCACCTGACATTTCCAACTGTACAGGCCTGCCCTATATATAAGTAATAATGTAAAAGTCTGATGGACTCCATTTTAATTTCTAACTTTTTAAATCTAACAGAGGCCATAATAAACATCTGTAACATTGCTTCCTACCTGTGGAACTCCAATTTCAGAGTTACAAGATCTTCATTTCTTTTCTGTTTTATGTATGTTTGTACACCTGTGTTTTGTATTATTGTGTCCACATATTATGCACATGCTCTCAAAATTGACATATAGATAAATGAATGCTTATAAATTGAAATTTATAAGAAATGGATCCAAATATCTGTTAGTTCATGTGATTAAAGAAAAGTTCAAATTAAATGAGGTAAAAATAAAAATGAAGATGTTTTCAAAATTTCTAACTCACAAGTTTTTCTATGTGCTTAGACAATTAACAATGGTGGGTTTCTATAAAATGTCTAAAATATAATGCAATATACATTGCTTGCAGGATTTTTCTTCAACAGGAAAGAGATGGTTAATACTGTTAAATTGTTCAATATTCTTATTTTTATAGTTAATAACGAGTAAATTGTA
Organism: Sciurus vulgaris; assembly: GCF_902686455.1. Classification (NCBI taxonomy): domain Eukaryota; kingdom Metazoa; phylum Chordata; class Mammalia; order Rodentia; family Sciuridae; genus Sciurus; species Sciurus vulgaris. The sequence continues at coordinate 13,575,004 of NC_136469.1, forward strand.
TTTAACACTAGTGGGATTAATTTTCATAAGCGTGTTTGTCAAGAAGACATGATTAATTTTTAAGGTTAAAGTACTAAAACATCAACTGTTAAAAATAAAATCAAGTACTCTTAACTTCTTAAATTCCTAAAGGTAATATATTTAAAAATTATGGATGTTTTCATAAATTGGTAAAAGGAAAAATGTTTGAGATTGCATTGTTTCTGTGTCTTCACTAAAACAAAATTATTAAGCGTTAAGATTCTTTCAGGTTTGATTTATATGCAAAGAATAACAAGGTTTCAGTTGAGTTTCAATTAAAATACTATGAAAATATAAAAGCATTTCATCTTATTTAAATGGAGTAATTTTTCTAAATTTAAAAATTTCATAATGATTGTTTCAAAATATAAATTTAGAAATAGGTTAGTAATTAGAAAAGAGATAAGAAATTTCTAGTTATGAAAATATTTTTAATAGAAAGTTAATATATGTGGTTTTGGATGAAAAAGTCTTGTGTTTTAAAGTAAAAAGTTGTAGAATGTCTGCATAAGTTACATCAGGTTTGTGGGGGATAAATTTCAAAAGGTTTGTGTGTTACTAAATTGTTTACATATAATTAACACAATATGTTAAAGTTGTTCAAGGATTTTTCCTCTTTAAAAAATTCCTAATCTACAAGGCTGAAGGCCTTATATAGGGTTTCTTGCATGGAGTACACTTACAAAAACAGATTTAAAAATAAAAGGCTCTTTTTGCAGACATCTGCTACATATCAGGGGGATTATAAAGATTCCTAGGGCCGTTATTTATAGTTGAAAAGGTAGGAACACGTGGTTCATTAGGCTCCTGGAGAAAGGCTGAGAGAGGTGATGAGAATTGACCCTTTCCCCAGACATAGTCAAATATCAATGTACTGATATAAACCCAAGTTTAATCCTCCAGGTGTTAAAGTAATAAGGATTTTTTAAAACATTAATCTGCTTTTATCTATTAGGATAATTTCTTATGTCTGTTGTTTTGTTATTTAGAGACTAGTCTTAAAGAACTATTATTTAATTCTGGTTAAACAACAGTTGTTATTTTAGAGTATTACACTACATTCCAGATTCTTAAATTTTCTTTAAGAAGTAAATTTGGTTAATATGAGAACATCATACTGTTACTGGCTTCTTTGTACACCATTTATACTCATATCTTCCAAATATACAAGTTTTAAAGTATAACACTAAAAACAAAAGTATAATTTACCAACGTGGAGTTCTTCAAATTAAAGTTTGAAGTAAAGGTTGGGGATTATAAATATTATATTAAAAATATAAAATATATATATTATATTATAAATATTATATTCCTTGGTTCATAGGTATTATACAAACTCAATATTTTTTTTCTCTTATTAATTTTATTTTATATTTTCTTTTAAATTTTATAACCGTTGTCTGCTAGTGACATACAAATGTACAAAAAGCCTCTCCTTTTCAGTATTTGAACAGTCTAATTAAAGGGTGTGTGATTTATCCACAAAACTTACAAAATAGGACTGATATTTTATATTCTCTTAATGATTTTCAGAAGTTACTAGAAAATATTGACTGATTATAGCTTGGCCTACAATTATCCACTAGAGATTAGAGCCCTTTGTTTGCCATCTTATGCCACCTATGGCAGATCCCTGTCTGTTTTCTCCTTGACAACTCACTTCAGAAACAAGAGTTACATTAATAAAGGTTGAAACTGCCTCAAGATCACACAACTAGAATTGATTTACAGGAGGCTACACATGTGTCAATATTTCCTAGTTTTCATAGCCCTACCTGGATATATGACAGTCTTCAGGAGTTATTGATGAATCCACCTTGCTCACACTCCTCCAAAATCTTTAACCCCATTTCATAATCTTCTTGCTCAGCTTATTATTAAAGACAGAGATCAAGTCATACAATTGTTGGAAGTTGAAACCTCTTTTACTATGGCACTCTTTTAAGTTCAACAACAACATTGACTTTAACAATCCTTACATTCCTGGAGGGTGACTTTTTAAATTTTCCTGGCCAAGTAGAAAAATTCTCAAGTCATTTGCCACTGTTTTGCTATTTTGCAGTGCTGGGCCATGCTCCACAAATTAAAAGTTATAATGCTCGAGTTTATATCAGTTCTCTTTTTCAACAGTATTGTGATCAATTCCATATTGATCACTGAACTGGCATCCCTTATTATCAAGGCCAGACCGTTATATAATAGCTTCACCTGTCCCTTAAGTTACAATTGCAAAAACAGAATGAAGAGACAGAACCCACAAAATTTTTTCAAAATTGTTTGAATTAGCTCTTTTAAAAAAAAAAAAAAAAAACAACTTTTTAATGGTGATGCTAATGGTCACACTGCTGCTGAGCAAGACAGGACTTCCACTGCAGTAGGCCCATCAGGCCTAGTCTGGTGGAGAAATTTTTTAAAAAGAGAGTAAAATGGACCAGATCTGATGATAAGGTGGGGTGGAGGTCATGCTTGTGTCTTTCTAGAAGGCACAGCTCATCCTATCTGGGTACCTGAGTGTGCTACTTGTCATCATCATGGAGAATTTTGAGTCGTGGGTCAGACAACTGAAGAACCTGACACATTAGTCTGAAGAGATGGTCCACCAGCTGGGAGGTATTAAATCTCATGCCATAATGTTTGTGGCTACACTGGTTTTATTGAACTTTCATATAAGTGGAGTTCATGGGGAAACTTATTAGACTTATTTCCCAGATCAACCTGTAGTGCACCAGGCTTTGTGGACTGGAGAATCTATTACAGTATTTAACAAGATACACACATGGAGGGAGATTTTTCAAAGAAATATGTTATCCCTATTTATACAATTGGTTTTAATCATACTGGATATAGTAGGAGTCTACCTATATGTTGGTCCCACAACAAAAAACATAATGACTCTTTAAAAGTGGTGACAGAAAATAACACAGCATATGGGGGAGCCAGGGTAGCTAATATCACTGGCCCCTGGGATTTAAAAAATGTATGTAACACGTTACAAATTGGAACCCAATGACATAACTGTGTTTCCCATGAAATATCCACCAATACCTCATTGCTCTAATTATACTACAGTAGAATTGGATGCCATTCCTAACTGGGTGGAATGTGCTAATATCATGCCAGTGTGACATAATGTCTCTGGCAGTAGTGGATTTATTCTGAACTGGCCTTGTAGATTTGATAAGAGATGCCCACATCAGAAATTTAAGACTCCCGGAGGATTTTTTAGTAATATTCTGACCTGCACTGGTGGCAGTATAAAAAAATCTGTGGCATTTGATAGCTGCCTTAGATTCCACTAATTATACCTGCAGCTCCCTAACTGATCTTGTGGACAAGAACCATAGAATGGCTCCCTGCTATGTCTGTGGGTCTATGTAGAATCTCCTTATGTTTTAATTTCTGGGAATATGAAAGTACCTAGGACAGGAGGAAAATACCATGTGACTTGTCAAAGTTGCAATCTGATTAACGGTATTACTATATATAATGAAGGACAGGAAGTGCTCATGTTACACCAGACTTCTTTTGTTTTAATCCCAGCTAACATTTCAGAGCCCTGGTAGCCTGACGCTGAATTTCAAGTCCTACAACAGATTCATATCCAGCTGAACAGACACCAGCATCCTCTTGGTCTTATTCCATTTGGAGTAGTCACTTTGATATCATTTTGATCTCTGCCATGACACCTGCCATGACTTTATCCAAAAGCATTTGAAGTGCTCATTTTCTTAATAACTTATCTCAGCATACTTCCAAAGGTTTACAAAAGCAGATACTGATGACAAAATAGAAACTAAATTAAATGCCCTGAAAGCTGTGGTTATAAATATAGGAAATGAACTTGTTGCTCTTAAGTGCAGATAGGAAATTCACTGCCAGGCTGCCTACAGATTTATTTATTCTACATCAGCAAGATATAATGCTTCTCAAGGGAATTGGAAGAAAGTTAAAAATCACGTGATGAGCATTTGGCAAATACGTAATGACAGTTTAGACCTTATGTAGTTACATCATTACATCCAGGATATTCATGAGAGCAGGAATGAACTTGTGGATCTCATATGGCTTGCTAAACAAATACTTAATGATTTAAATGGTTTAATCCTTGAAATATATTAAAGCATACAATATGGTACATTTTTCGATTGTGTGTTTGCGACTAATATTCTTTTGTGTTATAATTATGGGATGTGCTTCTTCCAAAAAGAAGTCGGACAACTCAAAATAATAGCTCATCACTTACTCCTTAAAAAATAAAAAAGTGGGGTGTGGAGATCTATGACTTGAGTTATGGCTTCTGATTGACTCATGGCTGTGTTGCACTGGGAACTTCCTGTGCAAAAATGCAAGTTAAGTTGACCCAGATGCTATGGTGACGCTGGCCTGAGATGCCTACTTGCAAGGATGAAAAGCTGTTATCAGTTGGAACCTTGAGCTTAGGCACCAGCTAAGAATTCTGGGCATGAGAAGGTGACCTCAATGTCTCCCAAGGTTCACTGTGAACTTCAAGTCTGTCCGCTTTCTGAAACTTTCTCACAAATAATCTTTTGATGACAAAACCAATATAATAATCATGCTGACCTAGCTCTGGGTCAGTCACCTAGCCCCAACTTCTTCTATGTGTGTCTGTTTGTCTTTTCTTCACCCCTAAGGACCCCTCCAGTTTCCCAGATAATGGTTATGATGGTTGCTGCATTTGATTGTGTTATATGCCAAGTGAAAACAGAAATTTTAGAAAATATATTTATGTAATTTCAAATTTAAAATTGATATATTCTAGGGGCCTAAGAACTCATTAAAATATTCATTTTACTGAAAACTTTTCAAACAGGAGTGCCTTTGAAGTCAGCAAGCAAACATTGCATTCCTACTTAAGGAAGCAATAAGCTGAAGTGATTTTTCTCTTTGCCTTAGATGGTTTTCTGATGTGGTCTGAAACCAGAGTATGTAGACTTGCTGCTTTTACTAACTTCAACTTTTCTCTTTGGCTACCTTGAGAAATGACCTCAATACATGCTCTTTTAATGGCCTTAACATTTTATTTTTATCCTTAGATTTCGTTTTTTCCTATAATTCTATTCTTTATACATATTCTGAATTAACACCTAGTTTATTTTCTTGAAGAATTAAATTGAGTCATTTAACTTACCCATTATAATCATTACACCATTAGTATTTAATATAGTAAATATTATACAAATTGTTGATGATATGCTAATCAAATTTTGTCAATCAATCCTATTTACACATAAAATTTTATTATTGTCTAAAGCAACTAAACAATATGGTTTCCTCAATTATTTAAGAACCATTTTTGAAATTTCTACTGTAAACAAGTAGTCTCTAGAGATTCAAGAATAAATAGAACAAGTGTCTGTTATTTGGAGGCCATTTGTTCCATTTGTTCAATGCCTTATGGCAGTTCTGAACCTAAGTTTTATAGTACTTTTGTTAATACAGCATAATTTTGGTATATACATCATTATGTCTAATTGAGCAGATGCTAATCCATTATTTATACTTTCACAGGTATCAGTAACAGTCATATTCTAAAAGGGTCAGAGAGTTTCCTCTGCAATTAGTAACTTTCCTTGAATAGGATTAATGAAAACTGATGAATTAGTAATTTTCCAAAATGTTGACTTCCTCAATGCTTGCTGTGTTGACATAATAATAAATATTCTTCCTAAATGATGGGTGAAATTAATCAAAACAATTTTGGCATTGTTTTCTAGCACAGTAGCCTATTTATTCTGGTATCTGACATTTGATACAGTAATTTAGAATTACTCTTCTTCTTATGTCCAAGTAACCTTTCTGGACAAGATCTCCATGAATGCCAATGTCACATTCTCAGGATAGTGGTATTTCCACTGAGCTCCGGTCCCACTTGTGAGACAATGAATGTAAAAGTTGTCAGGGATCAATGGTGCATTATTGTTGGAAATGCTGAGCCTCCTCAGCTGAAAGGTACCTGAGGTTTTCCTATCAACTTTTGATACCAAGGCTTTTCACTTGCCTCTGGCAGCCTCTGAATTTGCTTTTACTACAATCCTAGAGGATTTTGTGGCTGCAATAAATTTAAGTGGGAAAATTCTGCAGTTTTCTTCCAGGAAAACATTGACTATATTTTAACATGTAAATAAACATAATTGACACAGGATAGAAGCCTATCTGAAGTTGTATAATGAATTTAACTTGCCCACCCACCAAGCGGGACTGTCTACACCCCAGCTGCACAGAACTGCCTTGTGTGCTCCGGCTCCCCATCTACCAACGTGAGGCAGACTCCATCTTGGGATACTGCAGCGTGCCTCCACACCCACCTCAACATGATAGCCTCCACCTTCAGAAGCCAGACAGGGCCTGGAGACAGCCGCCTGCTGCAACACCGCCCACCACAGCACTGAATCTCCTAACAGGCTGCCCAATGTCACTGCATGACCTGCCCTCACTGCTCCATCTCTGAACGTGGTCAACTCCATCTTGGGACACTGTCCCGGGACTAGAAACCCAATATCAAGGTATCAACAGGTTAGCCGCAGCTGCCACCACCAGCTAGGGATGTGACTGCTTCCTTCTAGGAATAACAGCCAGGACCTCAAAGAACATTACCAAGGTCCCTTCAGACTTGGTTACATCTGAGGTGTCCCTGTTAGGTGTGCTAATAAGCACCATCTTGCTGCAGAGGCAATGTGTTGTTAGGTTGGAAGAGGGTTTGAGGGCATCTTAATCCCAGCTCATCTAGCCAACCATCCCAGCAACCACCAGAATTCCAGAGACAGCTCAGGCAGCACTTGCTGGGATTTGACACTAGCCTAATCCATGACTCCCTCCCAATATGTCATGCACCAATCACCTGGTCCCACTGTTTGGCAATCAACAGGGCCCTCTGGCTCTTCAATCCCCAGTCTCCCAAACACCCACTAGCCACCAACCCAGCCTAGTGCTTGCAGCTACATGGCTGGCCCAGAGCTTTCGACACCCGGTCCTGATCTGCCCAGTACAGAACAGCTCTCTATGTCAGGCACACAGGTTCTGGTGCCCACCCCCTGGGACCTACAGTGAGAGAGGTTCCTGATGGGGAAGTCAAAAGGGTATTGCAAAACCAATGCTTAAGTTGTAGATAATATTTGAACACATCGTCTCTGTTTATTGAAACAAAACTGTTAACGTCTTAATAGGAGCTATTTGGTTTAAGGCTGCATATTACGTGCATTGGGTGCTGTTAATATTGATCTCCCCCTTAAAGGCAAAGTATTGCAAATGTTCAGGGAAACTATAAATCTATAGGGTGATAACTGTAATACTTCAGACTGCTAGAGGGGAAGACACACAAACAACACAAAATACAAGAGAAGAAAGCACATCAAACAAACCGATATGCTATATTAATAGAATCCATTGACAGCCCTGTAGAAGAAATGTCAGAGAAGTAGTTCAGAATGTACATAATTAAAATGATCTGTGTAGTAAAGAATGATATAAGAGAGCAAATGAAGGCAAAAAAGGATCACTTCAATAAAGAATTAAAAGAGCAAAAGCAGGAAGCAAAAGATTACTTCATTAAAGAGATAGAGATTCTGAAAAAAAATCAAACCAGAATTCTTGATATGATGGAAACAATAAACCATATTAAAAGCTCAATAGAAAGCATCACCAACAGACTAGATCACTTAGAAGAACCTCAGAAAATGAAGACAAAATATTTAATCTTGAAAATAAAGTTGACCACACAGAGAAGATGGTAAGAAATAATGAACAGAATCTCCAAGAAATATGAGATGACATGAAAAGATCAAATTTAAGAATTAGTGGGATAGAGGAAGGCAGAGACAAAAATCAAAGGAATGGATGATCTATTCAAAGAAATAATATCAGAAAATTTCCCAAGCGTGAAGGATGAAATGGAAAATCAATTACAAGAGGCTTACAGAACACCAAATGTACAAAATTACAACAGATCCATACCAAGACACATTATAATGAAAAAGCCCAGCATATAAAATAATGACTGAATTTTAAACACCAAAAGAGAAAAGTATCAGATTACATATAGGGGGAAACCAATTTGAATGTCAGCAGATTTCTCAACCCATACTCTAAAAGCTAATTGGTACTGGAACAACATATACCAACCTCTGAAAGAAAATGGATGCTAATCAAGGATCTTACACCCAGCAAAACTAAGTTTTAGATTTGATAAAAACCTCCTATGATAAAAAAAAAGTTAAAAGAATTTCCAAATAGAAAGCTTGCACTACAGAACATTCTCAGCAAAATATTCATGAGGAGGAAATGAAAAAAAATAAATAAATAAAACAATGAAAACTAGCAAAGAAGAACTACACTAAAGGGAAAGTTAATCAAAGGAGAAACCAAGTCAAGATAAAAACAAAAAATAAGCCAAATGAATGGGAATACAAATTATATTTCAATAATAACCCTGAGTGTTAAAGTCTAAACTCATTAATCAAAAGACATAGACTGAGAGATTAAAAAAAGACCTAACAATATGCTGCCTTTAAGAGACTTATTTCATAGGAAAATACATCCACAGACTGAAGGTTAAAGGATGGGAAAATACATATCACACACAGGAACTGCATAAAAAAGCAGGGTTTCTATCCTCATATCAGATAAAGTAGACTTCTAGTCAAAGTTAGAAGGGATAAAGAAGGACATTTTATACTGCTTCAGGGAATCATAACATCAACAAGACATAACAATTGTAAATATTTATGCCAACCAAAATGGAGTATCTACGTATGTCAAACAAACCCTTCTCAATTTCAAGAATCAAATAGACCACAACACAATAATACTGGGTGACTTTAACACACCTCTCTCAACACTGGATAGATCTTACAAACAAAAGAAACTATAGAACTTGATAATCTATCAATAATTTAGACATTTCAAGGAATGAAATAAAAAATGCCATCAAAAGTCTACCACTGGACTGGGGAGATAGCTCAGTTGGTAGAGTGCTTGCCTTGCAAGCACAAGGCCCTGGATTCAATCCCCCAGCACTGCCAAAAAAAAAAAAAAAAAAAAAAGCCTACCAACCAAGAAAAGCCCAGGACCAGATGGATTCTCAGTCAAGTTCCACAAGACCTTCAAAGAAGAATTAACACCAGTACTCCTCAAAATATTCCATGAAATGGAAAAGGAAGGAACCCTTCCAAACCCATTCTATGAAGCTAGTATCACTCTGATACCAAAACCAGACAAAAACACATCAAGGAAAGAAAATTTCAAATGACTATCCCTGAGGAACATAGATGCAAAAATTCTTAACAAAATTCTGGCAAACAGCATACAAAAACATATTAAAAAGATAGTGCACCATGATCAAGTGGGGTTCACTCCAGGGATGCTAGGTTGGTTCAACATTTAGAAATCGATAAATGTAATTCATCACATCAATAGACTTAAAGTTAAGAATCATATAATTGTCTAAAAAGATGAAGAAAAAGCATTTGATAAAATACAGCCCCTTTATGTTTAGAACACTAGAAAAAAATAGGGAGAGCAGAAACATACCTCAACATTGAAAAGACTATCTTTGCTAAGCCCAAAGCCAACATCATTCTAAAGAAGAAAAATTAAAAGATTTCCTCTAAAAACTGAAACAAGACAGGAATGCCCTCTTTCACCACTTCTATTCAACATAGTCCTTGAAATTCTAGCCAGGGCAATTAGACAAAAGAAATTAAAGGATTAAGAATAGGAAAAGAAGAACTCAAACTATCTCTGTTTGCTGACAACATGATTCTATATTTAGAGGATCAAAAAAATTCCACCAGAAAACTTCTAGAACTAATAAATGAATTCAGCAAAGTAGCAGGATATAAAATCAATGCCCATGTATCAAATGTGTCCCTATACATCAATAATGAATCCACCGAAAGAGAATTTAAGAAAACTACCCCATTCACAGTAGCATCAGTTAAAAAAAAAAAACAAACAAACTGGGAATCAACCCAACAAAAGAGGTGAAAGAACTCTACAATGAAAATTACAGTACACTAAAGAAAGAAATGAAACACAACCTTAGAACATGAAAAGGTCTCCTATATCCTTGGATAGGCAGGTATAACATTTTCAAAATGGCCATATTACCAGAAGCATTCTACAGATTCATTGCAATTCCAATTAAAATTCCAACATCTTTCCTCATAGAAATAGAGAAAGCAATCATGCAATTCATTTGTAAAAAAAAAAAAAGAGACCCAGAATAGCCAAAACAATTCTTAGCAAGAAGAGTGAAGCAGAAGGCATCACAATACCAGATCCTAAACTGTATTACAGAACTATAGTAACAAAAATGGTATGGTATTGACACCAAAATAGACAAGTAGACCAGTGGAACAGAATAGAAGACACAGAGTCAAACCCACATAAATACTAGACAAAGGTGCCAAAACATACAATGGAGAAAATCTGGAAATCCATATGCAGCAAAATGAAATTAATCCCCTCTATCACTGCCCAAAACTCAACTCAAAATGGATCAAGGGCCTGTAGGGAACATTTCTCAAGCTTATCTGACAGCAGTCGCTGACACCATGGTCTAAGTAAGCCAAACAGTCTGGACAGAGAAACTGAGATAATGGTAAAGACTCACCATGGAATGAAAATCTTTGCAGCTGCTGAGGCTGAGTTAGAAGCTGAGGGGAGACCAACAAGCTGTGGTGTGAGCTCACCCACGCTGCCTTTCCTCATGCTGTGTGCAGGAGCTTACCCTCCCCCCAGTCCTTTGTCTTAGACCTGTTGCTGGGCAGAATTACTCAGGCATGCTTGGTTTGTTTACATTATCTCCCGACATATAGTTCACCTATAGGCTGATTCTGTTATGCTTTAACAAGTGTGTTAACCTGATTGGACAATGTGCCTATATATGTCTTGTACAATCCTAAGTAAAATTAGATCTGTGCCTTCAGAGCCTGGTCTCTGATGTCTGAGTGCACTAGGTAGGCATCAACGTCCTCACCCTCAGCGGACCCCCATCTCCAAACATCTACAAGGACCTAGGAATTAGACCAGAGAGTTCCTAATAGAAAAATAAGGTATGCCCAAATCTCCATCATGTTGGCTTGAGACCAGACTTTCTTATCAAGATTTCTTAAGTGCAAGAAATAAAACCAAGAATCAACAAATGGGATGGATTCACACTAAAAAGTTTTTTTTTCCTCAGGAAAGGAAACAACCCATAATGTGAAGAGAGAGCCTGCAGAGTGAGAGAAAATTTTTACATATGCACTTCAGATAGAGCACTAATCTCCAGGATTTATAAAGAACTCAAAGAACTTGACAACAAAGTACAAATAACCCAATCAATAAATGGGTAAGGAACTGAGCAGACCCTTCACAGAAGAAGATATACAATCGATCAACAAACATATGAAAAAATGCACAACATCTCTTACAATTAGAGAAATGCAAATCAAAACTAAGATTTCATCTCTCTCCAATTAGAATGGAAATTATCAACAATACAAGCAACAATAAGTGTTGGTGACTATGTGTGGAAAAAGTGACACTCATACATTGCTGGTAGGACTGCAAATTGGTGCAACCACTCTAGAAAGCAGTATGGAGATTTCTTAGGAAACTGCATGGAACCACCATTTCACCCAGCTTTCCAGTCCTTGGTCAATACTCAAAGGACTTGAAATTAGCATATTACAGTGACACAGCCACATCAATGTTTATAGCAGCTCAATTCACAATAACTAAATTGTGGACCCAACCTAGATGCCCTTCAATAGATGAATGGATAAGGAAACTGTGGTATGTATACACAATGGAATATCACTCAGCCTTATAGAAGAATAAAATTATGGTATTTGCAGGTAAATGGATGGAGTTGGAGAATATCATGCTAAACCAGGTAAGCAAATCCCAAAAAACCAAAAGTCAAATGTTTTCTCTGATAAGTAGATGCTGATACATAATGCAGAGTCGGGGGGTATAAGCGAAGAATGGAGTAACTTTGAATTGTGCAGAGGAGAATGAGGGGAAGGGTGGGAGAAGTGGGTGGGAAAGATGTAGAACGAGACAGTCATCATTATGCTAATATACATGTGTGTTTCCATGAATGTTCTGACTCTACGTTGGATACAGAGAAATGAAAAGTTGTACTTCATTTGTGTACAATGAATCAAAGTGCTTTTTACTGTCATGTATAACTAAATAGAAAAAGTTAAAAAATTAAGAATTTAACTTGTCTAGCCTCCCAATTGCTGATTTAATCAACTGTAGAATTAAACTCACATGTATGTGACTATATATGTAGTACATAGGCGGCATGCCAGCAATGAAAATAACAACTGTAAATGAAAATAAATTGCCATTATCAGCCAATGTTCATATATCATATTTATGAATTAATATTATAGCATTCATTAAAAATTTATACTGGAGTGATTTGTGATACAATTTAGTGATTTTGAAAGAATAGGAATAATCTGTCTCTTTGTATGTAAAAATTATCAAATGACTTCTTTGCAATCTAGATTTATAAGCAAAAGTCTGTTACTATTTGTTGCTTAGATGTCTATTCTCTTTTTACAATCTACTTTCTCCTGAGTGATATATATTTAATGCATCAAGGTACCTTCAAGTTATCTTGACGTTCAGTTTTTTATTGGTTATTTTTAGTTATACATAACATCAGGATTCATTTTGACATAAATATAAAAGCATGGAGTATAATTTTCTCTAAATCAGTCCCTAATATTTCTCCTTTCGCTCCCATCCTCCTTTCCCCTGTTCCTTTTACTCTACTGATTGTAGTTGGTGCTGTGAGTGTAGGTGATGTGAGTCACTGTGGTGTCTTGACATGTGTACGCAGGAACGTCAAGCCAGATTCACTTCTCTGTTCTTTCTTACTGCTTTTCCTACTCCCTCCCTCTCAGTCCTCTTCATCTAGTCCAAAGTTCTTTCTTCCATTTTGATAGAATTCCACCCCCTTTCTCTCTTTCTCTTTCTCTCATTCCTCCCTCCCTTACTTTGGATTCTTTTTTTTTTTTTTTTTTTTTTTTGAGTACTTAAGGTGAGTGAGTTTGTGAAATTGGCACCTGTTTTCCCTTATGTTTGAAACAGTAACTGGGGTCCACACTGACTGCCTCAGCTAGGTGATCAAGGTCAACGGTGAAGCCAGGTTGCATCTCCTGGTGTCATGTGATTAGAAGGACTGGACCTCTGAGGTCCTCCTCCCCCTGGAACCACATAGCATGGTCTAATGATGAGAAATATGTCAGATGAAACCTATGAAAAAACATGCTCTCAGGAATGACCTGTCTCTTCCAGCGAGTACAATGAAGACTCGGCTCTCAAATGAAGTTTTAAGGTCTTTATTTTTATGGGAGAGCTTCTGAGCCGAGTGCCTGGTTCTTCCTCCTCCTCCACCGCCGCCATCTTCTTCTTCTTCTCTTGTCCCACAGCTCTCTCTCTCTCCTTCTTCTCTCGTGCAGCTGCCGCTTCTCTCTTCTTCCTCTCTCATCATGCCGTGGCCGCCTCTCCTCTTCTCTTGTCCCGCAGCTGCTGCCTGCCCTCCTTGCCTTGCTAGCTCCCACCGCGCAAAGTACGCCGCTTTATGGGATGTAACAGCCAATCACCTTAACGGGTCAGGCGTTTGGCTCGTGGAGACTTAATGGTGGGCAATGAGGACACGTACTGATCACGAGCTAAGCAAGGACGCGGAGGAGATCAGTCAGCCAATAGAAAGCACTTCCTTAAAGTTCTTTTTCTTTGCAGTTGGGCTTCTCGTCGCCATCTTAGGGCGAGGCCAGCCACCACTGTGGGCCCTACAGGGCAGCGGCCCCCAACACTGACCAACAGTCCTGGAAGCACTCAGTCATCAAATACCAGGCCAGCCTCAGAAGCCATCGCAGATGAAGGCAAATCAGAGAGAGGACGATTAAATACAATGTGTGGTCTGGATGGCAACTTGAAACAGAGGAGGCATTTCATTAGAAACTGAGATGATGTTAGTCAATGTTAATGTATCAATACTAATTCATTAATTGCAACAAACGTACCATATCGATGTAAAGTATTAATAAATATGGTGAACTGGGTGTGAGGAATGTGGTAATTGCTGCCAGTATCTTTGCAATATTTATTAGTTCAAAAGTGTCCTATTGTAAATGTGCTTTAAAAAACACTAACTGTGTAGAAGAATAAAGATCAATTAGTTTTATTTATTGTTTAGCATAATGATAGAATAAACAGAAGACATATCAACATCATGGAAAATAAAGCATGAAATCATTTGAGTGCTTATTATTTCATTAAAATTAGCTTAGATTGCTTCTTTTTATAGTTTTAAAAACTTATTTATACTCAGACTTTGGGGGATGAGAAAACACAAAGCTAATGCCTTTATAGCTATACTTGGAAAATTTGATTATATTTTTATGTGACTTGTATTGTTAACTATAAATATACTCTGACAATTTTATATCAGTGCTAATATTGTGAAGACTTTTTAGAATCATATTCTCCTTCATATACCAAATGTCACCCATACATCTCCAAACTCTTTATGTTCCTAATTGTATCATCCCATACAAGGGGGAAGTATCTTTTTATAATCGCAGCTAGTGATTGGCTTTTGTTCTAAAGTAAAAGGATTATGTCCTTGCAATTTCTTTGCTAGAGAACTTAATGACAACGGGTATTATAAAACAAATGTTGCTTGTTTTCATATAATATCTATTGAGAACTATAAATTAGTACAAAAGAGAACAATTAGAGGTGACTTCTTCTGGCAGGTCACACTGTGGGTACCTCTAACGAAGATCATCTCTCTGAACAAAGATAATAAGCTATTTATGACTGAAACATTGATAGGTCTATAAAACTCACAAAAACTCATCACCAAACTTTTAATTAAAATGAATTTGAGTTATAAGCACCAAATGTATATAAACTCAGAGATTTTCTGAATATATTTGTATTTTAATAATTCTTCAAATATCTCTTCATGGATGAGAGAATATTTAAAGAGAAGATATATGCTGCCAAAGGGAATAATCTAGTTTTATATCCTTTCCAAAGACATTAGTGCTGAAGCAAAAAAAGTGTCTTAAGATAGGTCTGCAGTAGAATTTTGTGTGACCATGGACTCTTGGCTACCTGCTTGGTCTGACTTTTGGTCACCTACCATGTGTGACTATTAACTCCTTGATATGTGGTTGGTGTGACTGAAGACCTTAATTTAAATTTAATTCAATAGTTTAATATTTAAGTAGGCACATGTATCTAGTGATACTGCACTCGACCAAACACTGAAAGAAAGACTGAAGTTCTGGTTTTAACTTCTTGAATAATTTTAAAATAGTAAAAATTGATTGATATTGGAAACTAATGAAAATTATAGATAGTGAATGTTGGAAATTTAAAACAAACTCCTAGCAAGTACCCAGTACCATGCACATATAATATACTTATTATATGCCTAAAAAAACCCTAAAGAATCTTTAAATAAAAGATTTAGGAACCTTATGGCATTTTTTTCTCTTTGAATGTGTATTTCATTACTTCATGGCTTTATTACCTTCACTAGTATGACACAATTGATTGCAACACAAATTTTGATAGTAATAAACATATAAATAAATTAAAATTGAAACAATGTAATAATAATTCAGTTTTTTCCCTGTTTTGATGTTTACCTAGATAAATATTTGAAACGACTTTTGTAATAAACAGTATACATACAGTGCATATTATGTACTATGGCAGTATTATCCAAGTACTCTATGGGTTATATGTCAATATTGACAGAATAAATATATCTAAATAATAATGGTGATGATCAGTCACTGGAAAATTCATCTCTTTTACCTTCTTGAATGTAATATGATGAAAACCATCTGACATGCAAACATTGATTTTTGAGAAGAAAGGTGTTTGCTGACACATACTAAGGAACCACGATTTAGCCTTATGCATTAATGGAGCACCTTCTCCTTATATAACTTCATCTGTTCTACTTTTATGTGGAGGCATCCCAAAGGATTTCAAGTATTTAGATACCATTAATTCAAATACATTTCAAGATAAATTTTGTTGATAAAATCATTTGATCTTACCATATTATACTTTTTATCAAAACTCTCTAGTGGTACAATTTACTCATTATGTAGTAATAACCAACTTACAAGTCAGATTGGGAAAGCCAAACTCATTGTCAACTTAGATCTGCAAATTGTATTAACTCTCTGTAAGACAGATGTCTGACTTTGTTTTCATTCAAATAAAGGTTTGAAGACAATGCTTTGGATTAAGTTTTTCTCTTCTTAATTTTTACTGGAGAAAATAACTGAATAAGGCACATATCCTTGCTATGATCAAGTCAAATGAATCAAACAATGTACTTTTCTTCTGATGATGATTTTAAATAGTTTTATTTTTCCTCTCCTCCTCCTCCTCCTCCTCCTCCTCCTCCTCCTCCTTCTCCTCCTCCTCCTTCTTCTTCCTTTTTTTTTTTTTTTTTTTCTTTTTGGTACCGGGGGTTGAACTCAGAGCTGCTTTACCACTTTCCATTCTCAAACCTTTTTATTTTTTTAATTTTGAGACTGAACCTCACTAAGTTGCTGAGGCTGGCCTTGAATTTTCATTCCTCCTGTCTCAGCCTCCTCACAAAGAAGACAGGTGTGCAGCATTCTGCCTGGCTATATAGATCTTTTGTTATTTTTATAGCACTTACTGTCATGATAAAAGATATATTCTTTGTCAGTAGTAGGGAGATGAATGTGGCAAGATCATTAAAAGGTAGCTACAACTTTTTCTCCATCTTGTAAAATACATGAGTTCAGAATACCCTAACCCAGGTCATCGGAGAAGTGTTCTCTGCCTAACTGCTTCCTAAATCAAAGCTTATAACAGATAGGAGGGACAGATATTCTTACAATCAGTTACTTATTGCATTAAGCGGTGTAATTCAACCTTAATATTACCTCTTTGGCATCTAAATAGAACAAGCTACGAAGGTGAAACATATATATATATATATATATATATATATATCTTTATTTTGTTGTAGCAGAAAAAGAGAGAAAGGGCAACTCTGAAAAGACAGAAAACGGCCACAACATTTTCATTGCAGTTTGTTTACAGTTGAGCCTCTTTTAAGACAGAGTTCAGGTGGTCGGGGCGTGTCTGGAATGTGATAGTCTGTACATTACAGGTGCGATGTAGCCTTAAACACAAACCCACTCCTCCACTTGCCTATTAGAAGTGGAAAACGTTCTCCGGTTCTTGCTGAAGCAAAGGAAAGCAGGTTGCCCAAGTTACTTGTCTGTTTTTTCCATTAAAAAACAAATTTATGCTTTTTATCCCCCAAAGAAAATTTAGGTGCTGAAAAAATAATTTTCAGTAATTGGCAAAAGAAATGAATATTTATGATGATATGGTATTATTGCAAAGCTTTTGTTACTTCCCATTACAAGAGGAATTAAAGGCATAATTAAAATCTATTTCTAAGTTTCAAATATAAATTAAAATTAGGCATATACCTCATTGTATCTAAGAATAAAATTTCAGAGAAAGCATATATTTAGACATTTTTTCCTTTCAGTTGTAAATCTACTTGTAGAAGGAAAATATGTGATGTTTGTCAAATGCATGCCTCAAGAAAGCACACTACAAATAACTTTTCCTCATAATACATTTTAAGTAGTCATATAACTTTTAGTTAAAATAAAAAAGTTTTATGGTTTAGATACGTGGTGTCCTCCAAAAGCTCATGTGTAGAACAACTTAAGAAAATCTAGAAGTGAAATGATCGGGTTATGAGAGTTTCAATCAAATTGGTGAATTAATCCACTGATATGGATGAAATGGGTGGTAAGTTGCTGGAGGAGGTGGGTGAATGTGGGCGTGCCTTTGGGGTTTATAATTTGTCCCTGGTGAGTGGATCTCTCCTGGTTGCCATGTCCTTAGCTAATTTCCTTCTCCATGCCCTTCTACCATGATGTTCTGCCTCCTCTTGGACCCAGAGCTATGGGAGCATGCTATCTATGGACTAAGAATTCCGAAAGTGTGAACCAAAATAAGCTTTTCTTCATCTACAGTTTTATCAATTCTCTTCATCACAGTGATGCAAAGCTGACTAAAAAGAAATGTTATCAAACTTCTCACTATTCACTCATTGAGTATTAACATTATTTGATTTGAAACCGAAAGGTGTGTATTATTTGTTTTTGTTCATTATTTTTTGAAAGTTTCAGATTATCCACCTGTCTACTGCTGTGCAATATAGAAAATTCCTCCTGGTTCTTTTTATTTTTTTCACTTCATGGCACTGCAAACTATTTTCCTTTCTACTTAAAAAAAAAAAAAAAGATAGAAATTGCAAGCTATCACCAACCTTTCATCTAAATCTTGGACCTATTTCATCATTGCTAAATTGCAAACTTGGCGAAAAGTTGTTCCTATCTTTTCCCATTGATTCTAAAACTGATTGAGTTGAAGAACTGCTGTTGTAGATAATCGAATCCAACTACAGAAAGCTTGTATTTGTATTCAATTGCTTCTCACTGCTTCTTTCGTAATATAATTCCTTCCTACTTAACTGAACCATAGGTTTTATTTAATTTGAGAACAAACAAGACAATTTTAAATTGAGGATTTTGGCCTCCTTGTCTGTTTATATAAAGCATAATGGATCTCTATAAGCAATGATCTTGTATCAGGATTTAAATTATTGGTACTTGATTAAAATTTACCATGAAAACTAATAAGGAAATAGTGACTGCTGTGATTCGTATTAAAACTGGTCACTTATGCCCTATTTAGAAAAGAATTTTTTACTTCTTGTAGGACAACCTCGCCAATGCTTTAAAACAACTATTTTTTTGTATAATAAAGTTCTCTGTTAAAACACAAATCCATTCTGAAAATACTTGGGTTGTCTTTTTATCCTAGGTTCTTCAAATAAATAGGAGAAATAGGTTTTGTGTGTGTGTGTGTGTGTGTGTGTGTGTGTGTGTGTGTGTAGTGAGAGAGACAAAGAAACAGAGGTTGGTTTATTTTAAGGGTTGGACTCACATAATTGTGGGGTCTGGCATGTCCCAAATTTGCCAGGCCAGAGGCAGACTGCCAGTAGCCTTCCCTCTTCACTGGGGAGTTTGGTCTTTCCTTTATGTCTTGGATTTACTGTGTGGGGCCCACTCACATCATGAAGGACAATCTGCTTTCCCGAAAATCTAAGTATTTAAACGCTAATCACGGTATAAGCATTTCACACAGCCAACATGGTGGTGAATACCTGTAATCCCAGCGACTTGGAAGGCTGAGACAGGAGGATGGCAAGTTCAAGGCCATTCTCAGCAATTTAGAAAGAACCTGTCTTGAAATTAATATAAATAAATAAGACAAATAAAAAGGTCTGTGAATGTAGCTCAGTGATATAGTGCCCCTGAGTTCAAGCCCCAGGATCAAAAAAAAAAAAAAAAAAAAAATCACAGAAACATCTATTATAGAGATCAAATATGTGGATACAATAAAATTAAATACCTAGGGCTTCATCCTTATTATCTTTTTCTGTCATGATTTTAGAACTTTAAATCAGAAAACGCAGTAGGTGCAGTGTCAGGAACACATCCAAAATTCCAGTGTTTTATGGAAGTGCTACTTGCATCTACCTTGGGGCTACAGAGTTGCATGTGTTTTCTGCTTAATAATGAGGATGACAATTTTTTAAAATTTCACGTCATATCTTTCTGGTCACTTTATTAGCCAAGTAAAGGAAAAAGGAGAATCCTGCATGGCACAGATCAACTTTGGTAACTCTGAAGACACAGGAGAAAAGAGCTTCCTCTTATTAGGATTTCCACACTGAAGCTAGGAAGGTCCAGGTAACTGACCCAAAGGCGGCGTCCAGGCTCTGCCTTGAGGGTGAAGGACTGCAAGCTTTGGAGCAGTTGCAGCTGTGTCACCCAGAGTGACTGCATTAGCTGCACTCTGTGGTTGACAGGTTGGCTAACCAGGTCAGCGTCGGTGGCTTCTCCCTCCCTCGGGGGCCCTGATGAGTTGTTTCACTAAGAACTCATTATTAGTGTTTTTCTCTTAGATTTGTATTCACTATTCATACATTGAGGCATGACAATGTCACTTTCCCTTTCTTTTCTGTCTTTAGGATGTAGTATGTTGCTCAGATGAGTATGTTTTCATCGGCCAGTAACAGTCACATCTGAGAAGAAAGGAGAATGTAATAAAATAAAGTGCTTCCTCATTACAATACTGTGTTCAAATTTCTTACACTCCTCTTGCCCATTTGTTTTCTAATTACTCTCTCTCTCTCTCTCTCTCTCTGTACAAGGGATTGAACCCAGGGCACTTAACCACTGCGCTACATCTCCAGAATTTTTTATTTTTTAAATTTTGAAACAAGGCCTCACTAAATTGCTGAGGCTGACTGGCTTTGGACCTGTAATCCTCCTGTCTCAGCCTCCTGAATTGCTGGGATTATAGGCATGCACCACCATGTCCAGCTTTTAATTATCCTCTTTACAGCAAACTCCACTAAATCCATACTTTACCACTTTTTATATGAGACATTCTCAATAGAGAAGAGCAGAACTTCATAATTTATAGGTATCTATGGAGATGTGCCACACCAAAGGTAATATTCAATATATGCCATTTTAATAATCTCGGTAATCAGCCGTGGAATGTTTCTCCTGAATTTTGATTATTCTGTTTGCACATTGTACTAAAGGTGATACCATTTTAAGTTGCCTCTAAATTCATTCAATCAGAAGGCAGAAATGTACTCAGCTGTGGGCAGTTGTTCTTGCCTGTCTTTCATTCAGATGAGAAGGCAAGCTCTAGCTCACACAGAGTTGATTGGAAACACAGATTTGTAAGTATTGTATCTGGAAATATTCATACTTGTAATTATTTGCTGTATTCCCAGAACAAGTTAAAAAAATCACTTTGTTTTCTCTACAAATGCACTCATTTTCTGATCCTCCATAGATCCATCTAAACTATCATCAACCTCAGATGTCAGCATGACAAAGAATCACTATCCTTTCTTGCTATCTTTACTACACGTACATTGTCACCTGGTAGACGAAACTCAAATCTCAGTTATTTCATATTTTATTTTCAATGTGTTCTCAATATGATGATTCTTTAGCATTTTCATTCATTTACTGTTTCTTTTTATATTTTTTCTCCGTAAGTTACTTTTTTACCTTTTATCTTCTCTATTTTCTTTCATTTGACTTCTTTCCAATTTTTCTCATTTCACTGTGATATGCAATCAAAGTTTGAAATTTCTCATTACTGTTCTCCTCTTTTCCTTAGTTTTTTCCACACATTAGAAAAGAGGACTTGTTTTCCTTCAGAAACCCTTTATGGTAGTGGGAAAAGGCCAGAGAACTGGCTGCACTCAGCTCTATCTTCTAAGAGGATGATCCTGGAAGAGATCACACAGCCTGAAAGTCTGAATTGACTTCATGAGGAAAGAACCAGTGGGTTAAAGTTGAAGATGTAATTTGCACCTGAATATCTGAAAATTTTCTGTGCACTGTTAGGATACAATAAAGGCTTAGCCATTCATGGCTTAGTATTATTGTGGTTGAGAACAGGAAAAGGGGACATGATGGAGCATGGTAGGAGACGCAGAATTTACAAAGTATTTGAAGTTCATAAAATAGAACTAAGATTTTGAAAACATGTATTCACATGCATTCACTAAAACATAGGACATCAAACATAATTAGCCAATCCTACCCAATGGTTTTCCTTTCATCTTCCCAGTTGGCTCTTCCATTAAGTAAGTGTGGTGTCCTCGTCCAGAGTTTTAATGATATTTCTCACCTCTTCTGTGCCCTTCAATTTAAGGATCGCACCTAAACCTTACTTCATGTGTGCACTCATCTCATGAATAGAGACTGTGTCATCTCCCCTGAGTAGACCTGGCCGCTGTGTCCAGGTTGAGGGACAAAGCAATGGTGTGTGTCATGCTTTAGTGAAGGAAAGGGGCACATCACCTGCACTGACACTTTAAAAATAATTGGTTTAAGGATAGAATTTCAATCTGCTCTTTCATTTGTGATTCAGAATAATATTTAGGAAATTGCTTTGAATGACTTTGTAAATCAAAGACAGCTTAAGATAGGAAGAAAGAAGTGAGGAAGAGCTTAAGCTAGGAAGAAGTGAGGGAAAAACGCATTTTATATAATATATGAAATTGTTTTATACAAAATGTAATAGGAAAATGTATTCTATCTACAAAATTAAAAACAAGTGATTTTAAAATACATCCTAACTTTATTTTAATTTTAATTAATTTTAATAACATTATTTTTAAGAAAGGTTACAACTTAATTAAACTGAAGTGATATGATTATACATAACTAAAAATTAACATAGCATCCATATACCACATACATCAAATTTTTAAAAAGTTCTGTACATGTGTGCACATTTATATGTGTGAGTGTTTAGTATGTGTATTTTGTATATAGTTTGCAACTGTTATCTAAAATCTTTAAGATTTTGTTAAACTTTTAATTGAAAGTCATCCTCTTGAATATTTGCAAAAAACAAGTTCCTTTCACAAAAGAGAATGATGAAAATTTACCAAAATTCTTTTATGTATCTTTACACTCTAAAGTTCATTTGTGGAGGAAATTTGAGTTTTCTGTACTTCTAATGTTGTGTAACAAATTGCACTGCATATGCTTTTCAATGTATTCATTTATAAAGGAGGTGATTTGATACTCATATCGAATGGAAGCAGGCCAGTGTTTCAATATAGGAAACAATTCAATTCTAAACATAGCTCACTGAGATTTCTATATTGAAAAGCCACTGTTGTCCTTTAGCAAACCACTGAAGTGAATTTAGTGACTGGGAAAACTGCCAGACAAACAGAAATACAAACCAAACTCTTTTAAACCATAGAATTACAACATCAAAGTAAACATAATTACCACTCCTCATATCCTGTTCTACTGGCCGCTTCAGCTCCGCCCTGACAGACTCTAAGTTTTTAAAGTGACAAACTCAGGCTGAATTTTGGTTTGAGCAAAACTCAAAATTTCCAGTACAGTTATTTTTTCTCTACATCATGATACATTTTTGTAACATAAAAATAGTCCTTCTGAAATTGTCAAAATATGTGCCCAATTGTCATGAGTAGACACAAATTACTGTAAAATTAATAATTAAATTAAGAAGTAGTTGTCTACTTACTGCTGAAAACCTACAGGTCTTGACATTAAAACTGAAATATTAAAAGGGGGTCATTCTTCACCAAGAGTTTTAACATATACATGAATAAAGAAATAATTAAGACATCATTCATGATACATTGGACAGAAGGATGCAGGTTCTGTTTTGGGTTTTAATGTGGTGCTTGGTATTGAACCCCAGGGACTCTAGCATGTTTAAGTGGAAGAAAAATATTAAAGTCTGTTAAATAATCAGTAGGTGTTTAGTTCATGTTATAAACAGCAAAATCAATAATTTTAAAATTAAAAACACAAAAGTAAATTTCATATTTGATCCATTCATAATGATGTGTGTGTCTCTTTCACATTCTTTTTCTACCTACATGAATATAATTTGAAACAAGTATAAAATGAACAAGCCTATAGAAGGTGAATAAAAAAGACTGGCTAAAACACCTAATAATGCCTTGTCTAGAGAGATGGGTTGGGTTATTTGATTTTATAAAGACGTTAACTCTCCATATAATAATATTCCTGAATAATGTGTTCAAAATCAAACAGATTTCTCAAATTTTGGGAGTAGACTTGAATAAGTGTATATCATAATTCAAAATTTGCTTTTTTATAAAATGTGTATTTATAATTTACAACACAAATATTGATAGAAAAATATCTAAAGGCTCTGTGATAAAAATGTAGCATTTATTCTATACAAGTAGTAGATTTTATGTGAGTTATGAGTCATTTAGTTTTGTTTCACTTGCTTTATATTTTAAAATATTTCTCATAAATATTTTAAATAGAAAAATATTAATATAAAAACAAACAAACTCTTTCAAACTTTGGATATATAAAAGATAGTAGTCAATGTATGTATGTATGTGTATGTGTGTGTGTGTGTGTGTGTATGTTTGTGTGTGTTTGTGCTTGTATTCTGAAGTAAAAAAAAAAAAAAAAAAAAATAGAAGAACTGTCCTCTAAATCACTGGGGAATCACACATGTTGAATTATGGAATTGTGGAATTTCAAGAGAAGAAAAATGTTCTGCTTAATAATTTTTTAATAAATGGATCACAAAAAAATTTACATGCTATTTTGCTAGTCTTCACAAGTTCCCCCTCCCTGCTATCTTTGGAAGTAGATAAAAGTGTCACAATCCATACTGGAATGCAAACTGGATAAAGGGGAAATACTCTTTTCAATTATTTCTACTTTATATCAAAAAATTCCCATTCTTTTTTGGTTTCCCTCTGTTTACAGATTTTGTTTCTTCTTAGTGTCTTAACTTTTTACTTAAATTAAAATTATGAGAAGGTCACTGTGATCTTATTGGTAATTATAAATAAAGTATATTTAAAGTTATTTTTTTTTCTTTTTTGTTTATCAAATCATAATAGATTTCTGAAACACAGTGAATCAAGCAAGTATTCAAATGATTTTTTTTTTTAATTTGGGAGATGATGTGATTGTCCTGAAGTAAATTATATTCTCCATTGGTCAAAAAGATACCAAAATATCTGCATTATATTCTATAAACATAAAGTGCTATACCTTGAACAGGAGACATTATTTTCTTTTTGTACTGGGCATTGAACTCAAGGGTGCTTTGCCAACACAACATCCCCAGTCCTTTTTATTTTATTTTATTTTTTTATTTTGAGACTGGGTCTTGCTGAGTTGCTGAGGCTGGCCTTGGATTTGTGATCCTCCTGCTTTAACTTCGAGAGTTGCTGCGATTACAGGCCTGTGTCACTACTCTTAGTGTATGGAGAAATGAACTTTTAATCTAAATCCTTTTTCAGAAAATTTCTCAGGTATAGTATAATAAAACCTTTTCTAGTATAACCTTAGCATTTGATATACAATTCTATTCTGTAGGTTTATCTTTGCTCTTGTATTGAAAGTCATTTTACCTAGGTGTAATGCAAAATGTACTCCAAAGAAGCCATAATATCTTCTCATAATTATTTCATTATTGAAGTGTTTAGGATGCCTTTATTTTTTCAATACATTTTGGTATGACATACTTTAATTCTATTTCTCTTCGAATTTTACTTGTACAAATGATGCTGTCAACAGTTTTTATCAATGACATGGTAACTGTTGTGTATGGTAGCAGAATATGCCTCCACAATATGCCATTGAGAAATGAGGACTATTTTGTACAAAAGAAAATTGGAAAGAGCAGACACAAGATAAAGTCTCTGCTCTCTACTTATTTGCCTAAAAGCAAGGTATAATTTTGTAAATATGTCCTTCCTCCCCTATCTCTGTGGAAGGACAAACATCAATCACTGAATTACACTCTAGACCTTATTATCATATAGAAGAACCTACGTAACAACTATATTACTGGCCCTTAACTTCCCTTAGTTTCTCTATATATTTGCCTTTTGAGGATTTGCCACTTCTAGAAACTCAAAGTCCCTTCCTTCCTTTGTCACTTCTTTCACAATTAATGTTCCCTTACTAAGACACCCAAGTTCTAGCCAACACTGAATTGCTGAGTTCTGTGTATTCCCATTAATCTTAGGAATGAACTTCTGTTTATCATTTCTTAATCTGTCTCTTTTTCAATCCAAAATGCAGGTCCCCAGCCAAAGAAACTCAGAGGATTGCAGGAAAAATAGTTTTTCTCCCCTAGTGTGAAAAATAAGGTATTGCTCTCCTCTTAGTAACTCCTCATCATAGTCTCTGGTTGCTCAGTTGTTCCAAAATCTATAAAATAAAATTAATGCAAAATGTCATGGAAGACATCTGTTACTACTAAACTCTCAGACCACAGTGGGCTACCTGAAAATCATTCTTGTTTATTATAATATTAATAATAATTGGATCACTATTATTTTTATTGCTGAAAGAATTGTAAAAGTTTGAGACATGACCTCATTTAATCATAATAATAAGCATGTGAGGTATTTTCTCTAGTTATTCAGTTAAGAAAATAAGTATGATTGATTAATGACTATTGAATGATCCCAAAATGAGCAGTAACTTAGTTATACCACTTAGAATTAAGAAATTTGTAACTGCTTCCTTTTTGGTCTTCTTATAAAATATTTGAGGAAAAAAGAGCATTCATATTTATTCACATGTATCATTGTTTTTGACTACTCATAAATCATTGGTTGTCCAGTTTCATTTTATAAAACACAGTGTTATTTAAAAAGGGATCCTACTTTTACATAGTGTTTACATTCTGCCACATCATTTTGTGCTTCTAATAATCCCTTCAGCTAATCACTATTCGCTGAGTTTCCTCCCAGTGAGGTAATTTACTCAACGTCATTATACTGAAGAACAACAAAGTGTTCAAGTCCAAGCTACCTGCACTCAAGCCTGTGCAGACTTCCCTTGTAGCATTATTCTGCAGAGCAGACTCTACCCCTGGGCTATTAGTTTGAGTTCCACAATAATTACTTATTTTCCTGTTAATCTCAGGAATTATGCTAAAATATATAGCCTAGTGTTAGGACAATTACTGAAAAATATTGCATATTTTACCTATTATAGGATGTGCATTTTTTATCACTTCACATAAGTTGTCTACTTAATACATTTATTGAAAGATTCTTTTTTTTTTTATTCTTCAAGGGTGATTAGCTGATCTTAAATCAATAGCTGACTCTCTTAAGGAAAGCATGTGTTAAATTCTTGGCTGCAATAAATCAAAAATGGATGAATCTTCATTTTACTGAACAAATAGGGAGTAAATTCATTTATACATTATCATTTAAAATGTTTTGATAATGCAGACATAGGATGATTTAAGTATTTATTGTTTTCTTCTCTGATTTTTATTACTGAAGGACCTCAATTTGATTCAGATATTCATAAGGCAACTTCTCATTAGCATGCTCCTTTAAAAGGAAAAAACAAATTTTACGAAGCAACTCATTTGTACAGAAGGACAAATTGAAATTTTCTCTCATCAGAATTAAGTGTGTTGCATAACAGTCAGTTTGTAACCAGGACAATAAATTAACTTCTGACACTAAGTTTGGATGGGACATAATATATCAGATTAAAAATTACAGGTCATGATGCATTTAAGATAGCTATTTGCAGAGCTGTATTTTCTTGCAAAATAATTTAGCTAGGACTTGTGAATCTATTATTTCATTACAGGCTGTCATTTATCAACTTAAACAAGACATTTCTCTTCACTTCAAATAAGAAACAAATGAGTCGCAACCTACTGGATTCTCCAAGTATTTCACAGTTTATAATTATAAAAATGTGGTGACACAGATAAAAACTGACCATGTCACATACATCCTTAAACAGGTTTTTAGGAGCTCTTTACTACCTACCTTTCTTTGCAAAAAATAATTCAAAACTTGAGTTATGTACAAATATATAGAATTGACAGTTATCTCTACAGAGACTCACAATCAATTTTAAAAAGTTAATAGTTTGATTTCTATGCACTTCTGGATGGCTCACTTTTGGGAAAAGAAAGGGTTAAGAAGAAACAAAATGGATATTTTAACTAATTTTCACAGATTTCTTTAATATAGAGGGTTTATTAATCATTTCTAATGACCAGTTTCTACAGTACTATTATGTTACTATTTATCAGAAAAAGTTGACATGAGAATATTGACCATATATTTAGGTGATAAAGTCTATAGTATTATTTTGTGTTTGATACATTAAAATACAAGTAATTGCATTTAAATTTCTGGTCATGTGATTTCCTATAAAACAGTAATAATAGCAATAGTAATAAAATATAAAATAAGTTACTCTTTACATGATACTTTAAATTATAAAAACAATAATTAGTTTATAATTTATGTGACATATACAAATAGAATCAATCATTTCTAAACTTTTGTCTTTCAAGTGATTTTTATTCTTGCTGTAGAAATTAGTGAATATTTGTGGATATAATTCCTGATCCACTATTATAAATTATGCAGATCAAGTTGTGGAAATTTTATCTGGAAAGGAAACATAAAAATTAAGTAAATGAATAAACTGAACATTTACGCATTAGGAAAAAAATATATGAAGGAAGTAAGAAAGGACACTAGATAGAGATAGAGACCAGTACAGCAGGAATAAAGAAGTTAGTTTTAATGAGTGATCAAGAATGATCTATCTAAGGAGGTAATAATGGAAGTGAGAATCAAGAGATGAAATTAGTCAGCTCTCAAAAGGAAAAAAGAAATCAATCATAGAAAAATCAACAAGTACACAGATACAGATGAGATCACAGCTTGTGCTATTCTGGGTAAATGAAGGATCCCACCAAGGCCAGAGTGCCCTGTGCACGGGGCAGTGGGACCAACCTGTGGAGAGGTGAGCAGAGGCTTGATCATCCTAGGTCTTACAGGGCGTGATGGTTGTCCTTTTGCATGCTGCCTTCCCTCCAGGTTAACCGAGATATCGTACCAATGCAAACATGTCTTCACTGTTAGGAAGTACTGATTCCATTCTAAAAAAATCCTACTCAAGCTGATCGCCTGTAATGACAGCAACTGGGGAGGCTGAGGCATGAGGATCTCAAATGCCAGGTCAGCCTCAGCAATTTTTAGTGAGACCCTCAGAAACTTAGCAAGAACCTGTTTCAAAATAAAATAAATAAAAAATAAAAATAAAAGAACTGGAGACAGAGCTAAGTGGTGAAGTTGGAAACAGTGCCCTGTACAAAAAAGAAAGAAAAGAGAAGAAAGTCTACTCAAAATGTAAAGATGATATGGGTACACCCAAACTAACTACCAGAAATAAACATACTACCAGGAAAACAAGTTTCTCAAGCTTTAACTACTGCATGACTGCAAACACCTTAGGATGCAATCTATCAACTTCTTAATACAATTAAATGCCTGCATAAGTACTGTTCACGATTTGCTTTCTCAAAGTATCATTGAAATAGTAAAATGCCAAGGCCTGAAGAGCACGGAGACACATGTTAAAGGAGGCACATTTCATGGAGAACAAATGTAGGAAAGAGGGTGCTCTATCAGGGTGGTAGATTTGCTATCATGTTCAACATATGATAAGAACAAGGTTATCTTTCTAAAGAAAGCACTTTATGAAGTAGTAAAAAATTAAAAAATGAAGAAGTATTGGTAATATTCTTTTAACAGTTATTTTCAAAGAACTAAAGTTTTTATTCTGCAGGACCTATATCAGTTACCAGGGAATTAAGTCAAATATAAAAGCAAATCCCAAATACGGTTGCTTCATCAAAGATGTGTTTTTTTTTTTTATTCTCATGTAGAATTGGTCCAAAGAAATGTAGTCCAGGAGTTGAACAAGAGTTCAGTATCATTTTGTCTACCACAATAAAGCAGCAATATGGACTCTGAAATATAATATTTGATACCATTCAAATATTCCATAAAGAAACTATTCTTATAATAATTATTTCTTAATAATTCCAAAGTGACCTTTATGTTAAGATAAAATTTAAAATAAAAATATATGTACATATAAACATATTGATAACATATATTAACAAATGAGAATGAGAGACTATGGAAAAGCCTTATTTTAGAAGTTCTAGATGCAATATTGTACTTCCTAGTTATAATGCAGACTAATTCTTTTGTGAAACTTTTTACACCTATCAGAAGTTCAATGTCAACTATGTCAAAATAGATCATTGCTGTCTTATTATCATTTCTCCCTAAAGATATGTTTATTGCCTAGACCATTTTGTGTCTTTAAAATTTCTGTTAACAGACATTTCAAAAATTTATGGAACTCTACATATTTCTCCCAATTGCTAAGCAATAATGCCTTTGTGAAAAACATTGCATTCTGTAAAATAAATGTTATTTGAAATATAAATAAAACTTGTCATGAGACACGCTGTAGAAGCCCTGTGTTGCTTTTGTTCTGATTGTAGTCAGGGAATATAGAATTCCCTTTTCATTGGAAAGTGGTACATATTATACCAAGTAACTTAGAGAAACAATAAGAAAATAATTTAAATATCAATTATTTACTGAAAAGGAAATAAACATTAAGCTTCTGAACATAGATGATTTGCCGTAATTTGAAAGATTCTGTCTTGCACATTAAATGCACCTTCGAATGACACTAAGGCAGTATAAAATGCTGAGTCCTGAACGTGCGATTTCTAAGATTTGGGGTTGAAATGATGGAAATCAAAATGACTGTGGGAATTTCAAGCAGAATAATGCGCTTTATTTTTTATCTACTTGTGACATATGGTTTCAGCAACAGAGAATCTTTTGCATGTAATGTCTCGTTTTACAGCACTTGACTTAATCCTAACATATAGATATTTTGATCTTTAACTTTTCTCCTTCATTTGAATTAGCTGAAAGTACATATTAAATGTGCTCATTTCTATGTCAATAACATTCTCTCAGACCCCAGTTTTCTTCATCTACTGACACGTTTTCACTGCCTTGATCTTCCCAGAGAACTCAGGTCAATTCTCTGAAGATGCGCCCTGTGTTTCCCACAGAGCTCAGTCTCTCCTTTCATCTTGCAGTTCTTCATGTAAAAATGGAGCAAAAACATTGTACTCTCATTTTAAATAAATAAATAAATAAACAACTAATACTACCTTTTAGGAGCCCCTGCCTCTGGTTATTTCGGGCTCTTATTAGTAATATTTATGATAGGCTTATTAACCTTTCCTTTTCTTTTTTCAGCTTCCTGCCGGGCAGAAGGTGGTGGGGAGAGAACTTTGATATACTCCCTCTGTGCACAGCCCTTCCCAGCTGATGGTAGAATTTGGGCTTTTGATTGTATTAAATTAATTGGTTGCCTGCACCACATTTAAAACAGTGGTAATGGATAATTTTGGTTGAAGGTATCAAAAGTCGTAATTTTTTAGTTAAATTTCATGATTTTCTCTTGTTCTGGTTTTATTGTTCTTTAGGGGTAATAATCACAATTTCCTCCCTACTTTCATACCACTCTCCTTTCTTTATTGTTTTTCTGTCTTCCTTTCATTGGCTCCCACTTTTAAAGTTTTAAGAGAACACCACCAATTAAAAATTCACTTGCACCTAAACCTTTACCTCGTGGTATAGACAAGATGTTTATACATGTACACATAGAAGGGCATAAGGTATGTTAAAAATATGCAACAGAACTCTTTAATGATCCCAATAAGCCTACTGTTAGGTTTGAAATATTACTAGCCAACAGTGTATTTAACTCACCTAAAGTACTTAACATCATAGTTTAGCAACGTGGTCCACTGTGACATGGACTTGTGACTGTGTGGTCCACTAGGAGCTGCCCTGGCATCACTGTCCACATTTATAAGACAGCACCTTACTGAATTTTGCTCCCCTGGGAAAACACCACATTCCACTGTTCAAGGTAGAGTTTCTGCCAACTTGGTATCACACCATTATAAAGTGAAGAAATTGTACTTAAACCATCATGCATTGGGGGTCGTGGGACTATTCAATATTTGGGCAGTTACTTAAATTCATTTTACTTTAGATTCTCAATGTAGCCACTGGGGAGAAACAATGATAATTCCCACATTTAATCGAAATGCAAATTAACTGAGCTAATCACATTGGAGGAATTCAATAAGTGACCATCATGGCAATTTAATTAATATTGTTGTAAGTAATAATAAATAAATAATTAATTAATAATAAATATTGTCTGAATAAACTTTGAAATTTTAAATGATCCGGAATATTTAGAAAAATGCCTGACATGTAGTGAAGAGTCAATTCAGTCTGGTTACCTGTCAGTAGTAGTGGCAAGTTTTATTTAGTTTATAGCATTTAAGTGAGGCTTCCTGGATCATGTACAGGTGATTTGTGAAGGAAATGCATGCCAGAGAGAAACCTGTATGAGAGTTTGGACAACATGATAGGGAAAAATAAGAAGTCAAAGGACAGCTTGGACTGTAGCTCAGTGGTAGAGTACTTGGTTGTGAGGCCCTGGGTTTGATCCTCAGCACCACATAAAAAAATAAATGGATAAATAAATAAATAAAGATATTTTTTAAAAAGGAAGTCAAAGGAGATGTGGGCTAGAAAGAAAGACCTAGTGTCAACTTCACCCTATGAGAGCTTTGGAATTGAGATTGAATTTAAAAGTTTATTCTGTGCTTTATTGCCAAGAGTGCTGCATCTTTGCTACCTAAACCTAACAGTCATTAGCTATTGGCCCCCTGGTAGGGAGAAGGAGTTCAGCAAAAGATGAAAGTTATAGGCAGCTAGTGGTATATGACTCCATCCACCCCAGGACAGCCTTTTGGGAAAAGTGTGAGTTATTGCAGCAACATCCAAAGCAGTTGGGGATTGAGCTTATGTACCTTATACTAGGATCCCAGGAGAGCAGAAGTGGAAGAACTGAGCATTGACTGACTCAGTTACAGGGACTCCTTGGTTCTTCTTCTGTCAAGTTTCTGATCAATTCATTGGTCTTTGCCCTCTTACTTCATTTTCATTTATTATGCAATAAACTAATAATGCCAAGTATATTTCTTTTTCTTACTATGTTGAATTGAAGAGAACAACAGTAAGACAAATAAAGGTCCTAATGAATTAACAAGGTGAAGGAAAATAAGATATTTTGTTCAAAAACTTAGGGAAATAATTTTTATGGATGTGTGTGTGATACAATACCATATTCTTAGTCTTCAAAAATATGTGAGTTCTCTGGAATATTTTATAATATTTGCTTTGCATATGAATGCATACTTGACTATAAGTATAATTACATTCTAAAACTACTTCTCAATGTATAATGTTGTAGAATCCCTGATGAGAAGCTTGGAATGGTTATGGCTACATTAGATTGACATGCCTATGGTGAAGTCCTAGCTCCTCTGCTTGACCTCATTGTGATTAATATTTTTCTACAATAGCAAGGGGATATAATTGAACTAATTGCCAAATAAATTAGTTGAAACACTTTCTGTACCTCATTTCAACCTCATGTCCCCAATTTCATTATCAAACAGCACTTTGAAAGTTCAGAAAGCATAATTTATCATCTGGTTTCACACCATTTTTTTCTTGATTTAGTATTCTCTGTGCTGGGATCTTATCTGTTGGCTGACCAAACAACCATAATGTTATATATTGTGATATAGTAGACAGATTTCACTGCCGCAGAGAGGAAAACCACCATAATTTAATTTATTTTTCCAATTGATGTTCAAACTCATCAGTCACTTCTAATTGTAATTAACTTATTTGTAGTGTTGAATCTTTTTACATCTTAAGAGACAACAGAGTATAGGAGTTAATATATAGTTATTATATTATCTTCTCT
The DNA here is from genome assembly GCF_902686455.1 of Sciurus vulgaris. Lineage (NCBI taxonomy): Eukaryota > Metazoa > Chordata > Mammalia > Rodentia > Sciuridae > Sciurus > Sciurus vulgaris. The sequence continues at coordinate 13,608,471 of NC_136469.1, forward strand.
TTTCTGTGATTCATTTTTCTTCTGTCACATGGTAACCCCAACAGTAATTCTTCACATAAGTTTCTTGTGAAGTTTACAGAGGCAGCACTAAGAAATATTGGATAATTATTAGCCATCATGTATGTCTTAAATCTTCTCAATGAATGATACTATGATAATCCCATTTAAAAATAATTAAATGAGTATAGAACAGATTGAAGGTGGAAATAATCTGAAATAACCACATTAATTTATGGACTTGTTTACAAGAATCTCAGCTCAGGAGGAGGTTAACATCCCTGTTGATTGTGCCTTCAACTACTCAGAACAAAGCTTGCCTTTCTGGAAGATGTTCATTAGCATCAGCATCTCTTTTTGATTATCAGCTACCAGAATTAACAATTGTCTAAATAGTAGCCTGGAACACTGGAACTGTCTGTCCTTCATTAGTCATGATGATAAAATTCATTGTAAATAGTGACTTTAGATTTGGATACTAATTATGAAAGTGCTTGGTCACCTTCCAATAATTAGTGTTAAATATTCTGAAAATTAAACAATTGTGTTCTTCTAATGATATCTGAATTATTTAATTATAATTTTATTTGTCACTAATTAAAGACCATCAAGTGCTTTCTGATGTAATTTAGACTTAGGGAGGATTCACTTAGACTATTTAGAAGAATAAAAACCATTAATAAAATTTTTTAAAAAACACAAAACTCAGCAAGCTAATTAGTTTCATGTAAGGCAAATGAAACCATATCAATTAGGCTTAACACAAACAAAAAATACAATAATTAAAAAGGAGATGGTTTCTACAGGAATGTAAGCTTTAAACATGACCCTGGAGTTGCTCTTGGGAAAGTCTGTTTATAACTTTAGCAATGATTAATCTATTTCTATTTCCATTAGACCAGATCAGTCTACAAAGTATACATTGTTCTTGATTATTACTCCAAGTACAATTAATTAAAACAAAGAAACCAAATTAATTATACAGTTACATTTCAGGGTCTTTATAATTGTATTTGCTTTAACATTCCTCTTTCTGATAAAATGATAAGTATATCTATCTGTGTTTTAATAGGGGAAAATTTCTGTGAAATCATTTTTTTCTTCAAAACTCTGAGAACATTTTTCTGTTCTTGCCTTCCCACGACAGGATATGGTTATGCTCTGAAATTTTTGTGCATGAGCTACTGATCTTTATAAATTTACAATGCTTTGGGCCTTTGTTTTAAGTTCAAGGAACATCCTCTGGGCCGCAGTGGTAGCCCAGTTGTACTTTTCAGTTAGTTCCTTGCTGGTTTTCATCAAATCTTCTGATCTCAGACCCTATGCTTTCTTTCCACAGTGCTTCGGTGGGTGCCCGGCTGAGATGCGCTATTTGCAGACTAACTCTTCCTTTAGTCTTTATCCACTCTGGCACATGCCCAGGATTCTTCCTCCAGGGCTACAGCGGAGCAGTACTCCTCAGGACACCACCCACTTTCTATTCTGGAACTGCATGCTGGGAAAGCATTTGCATAAAAATCAATGAAAATAGCACTCTCTTAAGTTGCATGAGAAGTACACTTTATCTACTTCTTTAAAAATTCTTACCATAATCCTCCCAAATCAACTTGCATTGAAATCACAATGTTATGATTTTCTAATTATCCTGTTAGAAGGACAATGAAAAATGTACAAGATAGTCATGATCATCCTTCAAAATAGTTAAAAATAGATCTATATACCTCACCACTTGGATAATTCCTATTCTAAAGCAAAAAGATAAAATTTCCTCTTATCATCATTGCTATCTTACATTTATGCAGATTATGCTCATCTACAATTTAATCTTACGAGAATTTTAATCAAAATAGTTATTATCTTTAAATACATTTTTTTTAACTTATATTTGTTCTACAGTTTCTAGTTTTTGTAATTTCAATGGTCTCAGGTTATCTTTGGGGGATGTGTTTTGAGGCTCACGGTGGTTATTTGAGAATGTGAAACACCAAACCCTTACACTTGCTGTTTTTCTCCTGTTCTGTATATACACACAAATTTGAAGTCATTTCCCGCTTATCTCAGGATTTCTAACTCACTGAGGTCACAGCCTTTGTACCTTTCCAAGGTGTGACATGGAAACTAGGACAAATTTCCTTTTCCCTTGTTCCTTTTTCAAAATTTCACAGATAGGAGACTTGTTCTTAGGTTTTAGCAATCTCAGCATGTGATTTTTTCTTTCCTTATTAAGAGGAGAACTTTCACCTTTTCACTTAATGGAAGCACTTTACGGATGCTCTTTAGCATATCTTGAAATGCCAACATCACTACTCTTGTACTCAGGCCATTATGAAGTAGAATCAGAGTTACTTAACACCAGCATTGCTGTACTGAGATGGTCCATCGGGTACGAGAAATGGCTACTAAGTGACTAAAGGGTGGGTCTTTTATATGGTGTGGAAATGCTGGATAAAGATGATTTTCATCCCGGGCAGACACAATAGGATGATAGGAGGTTCCATCATGCTACTTAAAGTGGTGTGCAGATTAAAACTGGTGAAGTATTTATTTGTGGAACTTACATTTAAAAGTAATGGTTGAGACCATGGTTGAGCACTAGTAATTAAAAGCACAGAAAGCAAAACCACGGATAGGAAGAGGCTACTTTATTAAAATGATGCTTTTCCATTTTAAACTCTGCCAAGAAGGAAAAAATACAGAATATACTGAATACACTTTTTTCACTATAATAAAACAAGGACCTTCCTTAGCAAAAGCTAAAACCTTATTAGCCTTGTCTTAGTAGCACAGAATGAATCTTGCCTTGGTAGTTGGCAGACATATCCATGACAGCCAGAACTTTCCCAGAATAAAACATGTGTCCCAAAGTCCTTTCACTAGATGCCAAGAATTCTCCTAACAGACCTTGAAAAATGGAATCGAAAGAGAAATCCTCAGATGGCAGAGCAGCCAGGAGAAGGAGTCAGAACTTTGAATGGACAAGTCATTTGCCAATGGAAAACTTTGCAGTAAGTATGAAGTTATCTTTAAATGTTGGGATTATCTCAGAGTAAGAAGACAAGGTGGCTCAGGAATAAGAAAGGCCACTAATAGGAAGAGACTTAGACTTTATTGGACATAGAATTTATAGTACACATGTGATTCATACTGTTTCATATCTATATTAGCTGGTGCATCTTTTTTTTAATAAAGTAAATTATTTTATCTCCTTTTTTATTGTAAACAAATGGGATACATGTTGTTTCTCTGTACATGGCATAAAGGCATACCATTTGTGTAATCATAAATTTGCATAGGGTAATGTTGTTTGATTCATTCTGTTATTTTTCCCTTCCCCCCACCCCTCCCACCCCTCTCTTCCCTCTATACAGTCCTTCCTTCCTCCATTCTTGACCCCCTCCTTAACCCTACCCCTAAACCTAACCCTAACCCTAACGCTAAACCCTCCCACCCCCCATTATATATCATCATCTGCTTATCAGAGAGATCATTCATCTTTAGTTTTTGAGATTGGCTTATCTCACTTAGCATGATATTCTGCAATTTCATCCATTTGCCTGCAAATGCCATAATTTTATCTTTCTTTATGGCAGAGTAATATTCCATTGTATATATATGCCACAGTGTCTTTATCCATTCATCAATTGAAGGACATCTAGGTTGGTTCCACAATCTGGCTATTGTGAATTGAGCAGCTATGAACATTGATGTGGCTGTGTCTCTGTAGTATGCTGATTTTAAGTCCTTTGGGTATAGGCCAAGGAGTGGGATAGCTGGGTCAAATGGAGGGTCCATTCCAAGTTTTCTAAGGAATCTCCACACTGCTTTCCAGAGTGGCTGCACTAATTTGCAGCCCCACCAGCAATGTATGAGTGTACCTTTCTCCCCACATCCTCGCCAACACCTGTTGCTTGTATTTTTGATAATCGCCATTCTAATTGGGGTGAGATGGAATCTTAGGGTAGTTTTGATTTGCAATTCTCTTATTACTAGAGATGTTGAACATTTTTTCATATATCTGTTGATTGCTTGTACATCTTCTTCTGTGAAGTGTCTGTTCATTTCCTTAGCCCATTTGTTAATTGGGTTATTTGTATTCTTGGTGTAGTTTTTTGAGTTCTTTATAGATTCTGGAAATTAGCTCTCTGTCTGAAGTGTGAGTGCCACATCTTCACAGCAGCTCTGACCACAGACTTTGGTATCTAGTGTGTTTAGACAATAAAGATATCAGTGCCATTCTTGTCACAGCATGAACAACACAACCCAAAATCAGCATTGTTCCTGCCGTCGCCAGTTTTGGACTTTAAGGGAGGACAATGAATATTAGCCAAATAATCACAAAAATAAATGGAAAATAAAAGCTTTACATTTTTTTCTTTTGAAAAGAAGAGGGAGAAAAGAACTACAGCTTGTAACAAAAGGACATGTCTTATACTTGGAAGGCAGAAGGAGAGGAGGGCAGAGAATATTTCCCTGAAGAGAGCTCAGGGGGATGCACAAGAATTCATCCACATGAGTGAGAAGGAGAAAGATCTTACTTCTGTTCCATTATTTGCTCTTTTGCCTAGTGGAGAATTTGGACAATCTGGGGGAGGCGAAAAGTTTTCCACATTTCTTGTTTTGTCTTCTGGGTCTTAAGATTCTGCTTTTCTTGTTTAACATCTCTTTCTTGAGGAATTCATGACTATATGTTACTAAAAGCAAACAGTTTGCATTAGGGAAAGGAAGGGTAAAAAAAGAGAAATTAAAATGTTTGAGCTTCAAAATATAGTGTTAAGAAAATGAAAAGGCAAGATACAAACTGGGAAAAGTTTTTATGAAATATAAATCTCAAAAAAAACTTGTATGTATAATATATATTATGTATTATATATATATTCTGCTACATACATACATATCTGAAAATGAAAACAAAAATTTTGAAATGGGTTAAATTTTACAATAAATCATTTGCTAATGCAAATAGCAGTTACAAACAGCAATTTTAAAACATTCATAAAATCATTAATCACTAAAGACATTTAAACTAGTATCACGAAAATACCATTATACACCTATTAGAATTGCTAAAACCAAACACTGATAATGCCAGATGAGAATACAAACCAAATTGAATTTTCTCAAATATTGTTGTGCATAAAACAAAATGTTACAGACACTTTGAAAATTTGTGGCTTTTTCCATTTTTTTTAATCAAGGATAAATATTACCCTACAATAAAATCCAGAGAATTACTTCTCATCCCACTCATAGGTATTACTTGAGACATTTAATTGTTTTAAAGTTTTAAAGCAAATAGCTATACTATTTGCAATACCAAATTCCCAGCAACAAGTAAATGTATATACAAATGTTGATATATTTATATAATAGAATTCTCTGTAATACAAATGAACCATCTATCAGCACAGAAAATGAATATTCAAACCATTATGTGAAGTTATGGAAGCCAGCCCCAAAAGACATATTCTCTGATTTCATTTCTGTGTCAGTTTAGGAAAGGCAAAGTATGGCAACTAGAACAGCAAGTCCCAAGATTTGGCTGTGCTGGGCAGGAATGAGGAGGCACAGAGGAACATGAAGGGATTTTGGAGATCATAGAAATGTTCCCTATTTGATTTTGGTCACAGAAAGTGCAAAAAGCGGTCATAATTCGTTAAATTTTATACTCATAATTGTCAATTCTTACGCAAATCATACATCAATACAGATCATTTGAAAAATGTAGCAATCCTCACATATTTCTAAATACTGAATTCCTAACAAATTTTTGAATTTTCTATTTAAGTTGATTCCTGAAATCACTTTATACTAACTTATTCACAAATTATATAAAGGTTTTTAGATATAAGTAGAAACAATTGCTAATAGCTTTCTTTGTTTCATGGAATTTGATGATCCTGTTCATAAATACAATATTCCCTTCTACATGTGGTGTGTACATTTATGTGTGTCTTGGTCTGACATCAAAATCTTTAGTTAAATATTAAGAAAAACATGAAATGGATAATTATAATAAATTCCCCTTTTCTATTTATATCTTCTTCAAATGTAGATTTTTTTTCTTTTATCACCATTGTGGTTACTACCTATTTGATTTTCATTTTTGATAGTGTTGCATTTTTTACACATTGTTCCTGTTATAAACTTGATACACAGTTTTTGCTAAAATTATAATTCATAGTATCTCAAAAGAATGAAATTAATGCCACCAATAATGTTACTTAAAGATAAACATGTGGGGTGGGAGGGGGTGGGAATAGAAAAAGTAGAATGAAACAGACAGTATTACCCTATATATATGTATGATTACATGAATGGTGTGAATTTACATTGTGTACAACCATAGAAATGAAAAGTTGTACCTCATTTGTGTACAATGAATCAAAATGTGTCTGTAAAAATAAAAAAAATTTTAATAAAAAAAGATAAACATTATAAATATCCTAGTGTATTTCTTTTTGACTTTTTTTAATAGATTTGAATACCATTTTATAACCAACTTTTCTAAATTATGATTCCTGTCCATTGTCATTAAATATATTCTATAAAATAGTTTAATAAGACCATAATAGAATATGTATTAAATTAACAATAATAATATTGTAACATCCTAGAAAACATTTAATGACAGTGGACAGGAGTCATAATTTAGTAACGCTGGTTATGAAATATTATCTTTTTAATTTGTGTTGTGTCTTTTGTGAAGTACGTCTAAGAATACAGAATGTAGATATTTTAAAGCCTCACTAGTTTGGCGTGGTGGCACATCTCTGTAATCCCAAGTACCTGTGGGACTGAGGCAGAAGGATCACAAGTTTGAGACAGGACTGAACACCTTTAAAAGAACTTGTCTAGAAATAAAAATAAAATGGGCTGGGATACAGCTTAAGTGTAGAGCACCCCTGGGTTCAATCTCGAGAACAATAAACAAATAAATATATTGAAATAAATAGCTCTTTTATTTTTAGCTGTGTCATGACAATGCCCAAGCCTACCATGCAAGGATAAATGTTGTTACTGTAAATGCAGAATTAATCCTTGCCGCTGGGTTATGTTCAGAACAGAGCAAGGAGATCTGGTTGTATGTGAGGATCATATGTTGTCTGTTGAGGGGAGTTCTGTTCCAGACAGAAATCATTGAATAGACTAGAGTCTCCATTAAAGTACAAATCAATGTTGTGAGTAAATATTATTTCCTATTGGCTTATTTGGGATTGATGAAAGCTACTTAAGAGTCTTCAAGAACCATGCATTTGAGTAAAAAAGCCAAAATATATGACAATAAAGATAGAATTTTAACTATCTCATTTTTTGGAAGTTTGGAATAGACATTGGAGCTGGGAGAAATTGTTCACAGTATCATAAAATGAGACTTTTATTTTTTTCCTTATGGCTTAATATACAAGAAATATATAGTGTTTCTTAGGAATAAAGTACATCTTGCTAAAGAAGGAACCTGTATTTCTTCTCCCTGAAGGATACCTAACTTGACCCAGGATAATTTAACTGGAATAAAAAGAGCAAGAGAAAAAATGCCTAGGATCTTCTGAAACTGAACTCTGGGGAAGAATAGGATTTAGCAGAGATTCTTGATTAAACTTGAAAGGATGAGCTTGCAACATCAAGCAGTTAATAATCCTCTCTTCCCCTGTCCTTGCTGGCCCACCCACAGCCAAATGCCCTTTCTCTGCCCTTTGCTGCTTATGCTGATTTCACTGCTTGGGCCGATCATCTCCTCACATGTGCCCTTCAATGGTCTGGATCATGCTTGTCTTTTGGAAATCAAATTGCTTTCTTTTTCCAAGCAGCACAATGCTTCCAATCATATGTGGGAGGCTTTGGGTATCATTTCACTATTTCCTAACAGCCTAGTCATTTATCTATGAATTCATTCACTAAAATAACTTATACTCAGTTTTGTGATAGTTTTCTCACTACATTGTGAACTTGTTGATATTAAGGGCATTCCCACCCACCCCCCCATTGCTGAACTTGGTGTAAGGAATCCCAGGAAAACCACGCTGGACACGGGAAATCACATAAGGGAGCTTATTGAGCAAACAGAGTGTCTCCCTGAAGGGTAAGAGAAAAAATGAGAGGAAAAGAAAGGGAAAGAGAAAGGGCGTGCGCTAGAGAGAGTGGAAAAGCGAGGAGGAGAAAGAAAGTGAATCAGGGGGAGAGAAAGGCAAGAGAGAGAAGATGGTGGTTAAGCTATCTTTAAGAATCCCGCAGGGCTAACGGGGGACCAATAATGGAGAAGGATACTTGTAAGCTGAGTGATGAACCAATAGCTAGCTAGGATGTTCACAGACTGACAGTAATTGGGAGGCAGGAAAATGGCTGCACTGAAAGGGCGGGGAGAGCAGCTTTCAGACTGACAAGCTAGGTTGTGATGCAATGGAAAGGGCGGGGGAGCAGCTTTCAGACTGACAAGCTAGGTTGTGATGCAATGGAAAGGGGGGGGGAGCAGCTTTCAGACTGACAAGCTAGGTTGTGATGCAATGGAAAGGGTGGGGGAGCAGCTTTGTGTTACACTTGGGACTTTTCACATAGGTGGTACTCAGGGAGCATTGTTAAATGAATGAAGTAATGATCAAGAGAAAAAAATTTGGCAGTAACATTTTTTGACCTCAGACACTTTTAGAATATAGCATCTATGATTAAAAATATGAACCTGACCTAAATTTCTTATGTATATATAGGAATATACAACAGTGAATTTCACCATCATGTATATTTAGAAGACACTGATTAAAACAAACAAACAAACAAATGTAAATAAATAGCAGAAAGGTCAGTATAGAGAAGGGAACGGGGGGAGGTAAGGGTAGGTGCTGGAGACTGAATTGAATCCAATTATATTCCTTGTGTTTGTAATTATATCAAAATGAATCCTAATGTGATATATAATTGATATGAACCTTAAAAAAGGAAAAAAAATACTTATGTATGATAAATAAAAATTCTCTTATATCTCAGATTTGACTATGTTATCTGTACTCAAAGTTATACAAAAACAGAAGAGCATTTCATGAATTAATAATACATATTTTTGACAAACGTACTTTATGCTTTGAATATACATAGTTTTGCCTTTGATTTCTTCTTCTTGGAGATTGTTAGATTTTGAAGATGTTGGAAACCACACAGGTAATAATCAAGGGAGAGAGATGTGATCACAGAGGCATTTGCCACATGCTGATTTAAAGAAACTTCAACATGAGCATGAAGTTTCTCTATATTAGTGATATTGGTTGTGGGAGGGGAGATCAAGAGTAATTGTCCATTAATTTATAAAACAATGATGCCTAAATTAGGACAGAGGGAAAAAAGAGAGACTGGAAATGTGTTAGTTTAAAAATAGGAAAAAAATATCTGTGGTATAATAGATACTTCGAGAGCTGAGGAAAGGTGCAGCATCCTTTGCTGACATTTTGCTCAGAATTTAAATAATTTTGGTATATGTAACTTCTGCAAAGAACATTTTTAGGTTTGAGTGAAGTATAGGATTTTTGCCAAAATAGAATATAAGGAAATCAACACGTATAGTCCTAATCAAATAATCTATTTCGGAGGAAAAGAGGCCAAGATGTTTTTTTCTGTAATTAAAGTTCAGTAATTAAAAATAATGAATAAACTTTGATTCATTTCCATTTCATTTAATTTTCATTATGATTTTTGTGTGAAACGTCCTTTGAAAAGAGACAGTTTCTTTTAAAATAGGGAGTGGAATTAGAATACATAATAGGGTTTGCAATCCAGAAGAGAGAGGGAAAATTAATAACTATGGCAAAGATATTTATTTGCTTTTTAAAGGAAGTTTAAATATTTACTCATGATAGTTTAAGGAAATCTTACAAAAAGGAGAGTAAGTAATGCAGGACACAGGACCCCAAATATCTTGAGCCTCTTGCCCATATTCAACCACTGTGTGCACAGGTCCTGGACAGAAATGCATGTACAGCATACGCAAGGAACTTTCTGCTGAGGGCTAGAGATTTTTAGGCAAGCCCTGACATCAAACCCTGTTGTTCAGGTGGACCACTAGCAAAGCACCTTTTCCTAAATTAGGCAGAATTAAGTGGCTTAGATTTAAAAGAGCTGGAAGATTTTCCTCTCTACATCAACTCCAAACCCAAATAGAACTCTCTTCAATACTGGAAGCAAGAAGAAACTGAGAGAATGAAGTCAAAAAGACAAAAAGAGAGAGCATTTGCCTAGGGATCCCAGCGCAGCAGGCTGGAGAATGAGAGAAGCCCCGCTATACTATTGAATCTAAGAATAGACTCCACAGTTAGACTCCTTGGGCTCAAGCACACAGGATGCAGGACTCTACAAGGCACGTCATATACTTAAGCTTGGGCCTTGGTGTCTTGACTTACAGAACAGGGATGACTGAACAGCTGTGTCAAGGGGCTTACATGGGGTGTCTTTCCGTGGTACAAGAGACACACCACTAGCCTGCCTCCTCAGTCCTATCAGTCATCACTAACGCTGCCTCCAAATATTGCTCATGTTCTGTGAAAATTAAAAGGACAAGAATCAATGGCATGACTTATGTTTCCATAAGAAACCTCTCTACACTCATAAATGGTGGACACCAAAGAAAGGAGTCGGGCCAGGAGGAATGTGGTGGCCTAGAGCATTCATTTATGGGTGCATCAAATGTTGACTGTCTACTCTGTTTAGGTGTTGGGATTCCTTGGGGGGGGGGGAGAAAGAAAGAAAAAAGAAAATGGACAAAACTCTCTCCTTTAAGAGCTTAGATTCTAGACCAGTGATTATGTGAAAAAGAAAATATGTAAATATGGCCAAGGTGGTAGTAGTGCTAAGAGAAACATGGATTAAACAAGAGAAAAGGTAAGTCCAACTGAATCTTACCTGATCCACAGTCACTAGGAAAGTCCTCACTGAAGAATTTGCTGAGGAAAGGGAAACTCAGGGAAAGCCAGATCTCGTGGGGTGCCGTGAGGATGTAGGGCTCACCCCTACAAGCACTCGGAGAATTAGAGAAACAGAGGAGGGTGGACATGTGAAGGTTCATGTTTTGAAAGGATTGTCCTAACTACTTTGTGGCGAAAACAGTTTGGGGTAAAGAGTATGAGAGGGAGATGTGGTGGATGAACATTCTAGACAGCCAGCTAGAAAAGCGACAATGTTGACTCAAACCAGGATGGTGAAAAGATTGATAAGTAAGAGAGAGTGGGATATGTACCTTTACTTTAGAGACAGAACAGGTAGAATTTCTAAGAGGCTGTTGTGGACATAGGAAGGGCATCGTTCAGTACAGGTGTGCTCTTTATTGCACTAAGGAAACCCTGGGGAAGAGCAGAATGGGTGCGTGGGATGGGATGAGGAGGAAGATGAGAAATCAGAAGCTTTACCAAGAAAAGAACATGTTCTGTCCTTTCCCTCCCCCAATTTTGGTATGGTTAATTTTGATTCTGAACCACAGAGTAGAGATTTTTGCTTCAGAATTTTCATGCAGCTTCATAAAAGGAAAGAAAAAGAAAAAGAAAAGCAGAGTTTCATAAATTGAAAATCTCAAGAAAGCAATCCTCCCTAGTTCTCTTTCTAACCACTAATTTTTCCTTTACTTAATCTTGTCATTCATTCAAGAAATAATTTTGGTGTTCCTTCTTTGCTCTAGGCAATGAGAAAAGGACTTACATACAGTAATAAAACAGCTACAGTCTCTATCCTTACTGGAGGCTGCACAGCTCAGGGATGCGCATGTGCTTGTATGTACATGTGTATCTAAATCATTATGATGATTTTAGGTCAAGGGATTTTGCCATCTGATTGTGTTAAGATGCATCAATATGTCAGCAGGTTAAATGTTCAGCAACAGTCGTTAATATAAGTGATTAGCTGTATGGATGCATGCAATGGGGAATCTTAAAATAGATTTTCAAAGTGTAGTGCAAAATGATTTTTCATAGAAAGGAGCATAATGTTACATTTACAAGCTTGCATTATAGCGTTCATCGTTAATCTCGAGATTTATGAAAACATTTCAAAGGTCCAACCACCAAAGAGTAACTGAGGACCACTTAAAGATGAGCTAGCGTAAAGAATATTCACAGGGTAGCAATAATTTAAGAAAAATGTTTTATTGGAATATAAAAACACAAAAAAACCCCTCAATTCAGGAAGTGGTGTTATTTCTCAGCTTTTTCTTAACAGTTTAATGTGGTTAGGAGTATATTCACTAATAAAATGGTTGTTAAAATGATGACATAAGTACCTGGAACAGTATTCATAACAATCTAGAAATAAAAGGAATAATTTCTTTCTATTAACATACTTGTGCGATTGCACATATTATTGGCTTATTTATCTTCCAGACACCCTAAGAATCTCTCTTTTAAAAGTGAATATATTAACAATACACAAAAACATAAACATTTGAGATAAATTTTTATATTTATATATGTGTATGTGTATTTACCATGTAAATTAAGAAAAAGGAAAAATGATAGTTATATAAAAATTCGATTTGATATTAACACTAATAATTTAGACAGCCACTAATCGTGACTCTATTAGGCTCTACATTCCCTATGTTGTTTGATTTCTTTAAATCTCTTAGAAAATTTAAAACTTCATACTTGATGTTTTTTAAAGATTATGTTAAACTAATCATATGTACATGTACTTTGGGCATGTCTATCTAATAGAAATGTTGTATTTGAATTTTCACAGATTATTGTCAGGTTTATGCCTGCCTTTGTCCCTGTTCATTTAGTCCAGTACTGAATTAACAAGTTAGTGAATGGAGTAGAAAGATTTTTGTTTGCCCCACCTAAGTGCCCCACGACCCAGAGTGTTTAGTAATTATCCTCCTTATACTGTGAGTCTTGGATATTCACAGCAGATCTAAACTATTTTGCACCACTGGAGGTTACATAAAAGGTACTGAATTTGGGGGTCTTTCTTACACTACTACATGAGCATCTGTAATGAAGCAAATAAACTCAGCCAGGTCTTTGAATTGGGAGATAGTGATGCAAAATCTAAGTGATCATGCAGAATTAAATTTGGAGCAACTGTGAAACAACACCTAATTTGTAGGAGTGAAGTGGTACTCATGACATATACATGCGTATTCATATGTGTGTGTGTATATATACACATGTACATATATATTCATACATACGTATGGTCATATGTCATATGTGATATATTATTATAATAACATATGTCAATAATATATATTAAGCACTCTTACTACATTTATTTTCTTTTCTTTCTGTGGTGAATTTTCCTAATATAACCGCGATGGTAGCTCCAACTCCATGAGCTTCTACAATCTGACCTATATAGTCCTTCATCAAGGAAGGCTCCTGCTTTCACTGTAATCAATAAGGCGGATTTAACAAAACAAAATGATTGTTATTATTTTAGCTCATTTTATTTGGAGGTATTTTTCTATTCAACAACAGATGAGCAGAAAACATTGTTGATTAAGCAAAAAAAAAAAAAATAGTTTCAAGTCTTTTCTTAACTGTGGTAGAAAAAAATAAGAATAAACAGATTTACTCCTGTACACTCACACAGTCCTGGCTTTAGGCTGAACTGAAGAGTATCCTTAACTCTCAAATTTCCTTCGTACTTTTTATCGGATACTTAAGATGAGAAACCCAACGTAGACTTTTTTTCACCTTCTTTTGAAGCTTCTGATTTTTTTGTCTCAGCTGGGTATTCCTCTTCCTGATGTTGAATCTTGACAGTTCTGATGGGAGGAGAAATGTTTTTCTTCTGCTTACTGGAATGACCATTTATACTTTCCTTCTGTTAAGCCTTTATTTCCTTTGTCAGGGAATGATTTGGGGTTTTCTTTAGAGTCTCCCTTGTCCATCATTCCTGATTCCTACGCTTTCCATGACGCACTAAGTGTTACGAGTATGTTATATCTGTTAATCTTCATGCACATCTTTATTTCTGTGCTTTCTGTTGCAAAAGCAGTTGTTGTTTGCCTCCAGGAATAAGCAGACCTCTTAAAGCTAAGGGAAAGGGTTTAATGCCCCAGGATAAGGTAGGGCCATGACAAGAGTAGAACCCCACAGTGTGGCTGCTTGACCTCAAATGTTGACCTCAAATGATCTCCCTCGAGCCCCACTAGCCTTACCTGCTGTGATATTTTCAGATTAGGAGGAAGCACTTTTGCTTCTTAGGTATATCTTCCTTTATTTCTGTTGTCTTTTTGGTAATCACCTGTAAAACTCTACTACCATCCACAGGCAAACTACCTATAAAATTTGCTGTCCGATTTTAATCCAACTTCCAAGACTCTTGAGTGGTTCATCCAAGATAAAGAGCACTTTATCTTCCAACTAATCCTATGATTTCTCGTTACTAAAAAAAAAAAAAAAAAAACTTTTTTTTTGATACCTTGTTCTTTCCAATAGATCCAGATGACAACATAGCTTGATCTCATAGAGAAATCAGTGCTACAATATGTAGAAACTTCACAATCTGGCATATAGATTGCACAATACTTGGGTAGATGGTCATGAAGTTGCAAGTAAACATGACACATCACAGGATCAGTCTCCATGTGGGCCTCCACAGGAAAACATAACAGAGTAACCCTTTGCCAGTGTATTTCAAAGAGTGTGTACTGTCAGTGCAGAATATAGTCCAGGATGTGTCAGAAGGCCACTGGAGACACAATAGCCAACACTAAACTGAATCCATTTTGCTTTCTCTGCAGCTTCACAGCTACCAAGCGAGTCTTTACAAAAGACTAGAGTCATCTTCAGATCAAAAGCATCTCCAGTGGAATTCTTCACTCAAGGAAACAGAAGCACTGTAAGCACGGAGTTGGCACGAGTGCAGGGGACCTCTCATACAGGTAAATACCATTTGAAGCCCAGTGAGAACAAAGTCCATTTTCTTATTAGGCTTAAAAATATATTGCCAGTGGCTACCATTAAAGTACAAAATAGAAAAAAACAGCTGTTCTCAAGTCCAAAGTTCAATATTATTTCTATTTTCTATATTCTGTTGGTTCTGTCAAAAATTTTCAAATACTCGTGATATTCCTATACAGTGGGGTTTTTTTTATTTGCTTCTTACTTTACATAGTAGGGATTTATTTATATAAATATATGATAAATTCATATTTTCATGAATAATACAGATTATTTTTATAATTTGACCCGATGATTGAGACTCCTGAAACAATAGAAAGAAATCTACAGTCATTTCATGACTGTATTGAACCCATATTTAGGATAATGAAGAATCATTTTAGGAAGCACCAAAATAAGCCAGATATTTTTCCATCATTATTCTCAGAAATGAGGAAAAAGCTTATCTTCAATAAGACTTAAAAGCTACAAGTTTTTTATATGTAGAAAAATCTTCATATAGTATATAAAATTTTGATAGCGAAAACAGGATATCCTTTTAAAATTAATATTTTCAAATTATAAATTGTTAAAAGTGGTTTAAAAACAGTTGACTTAAATGATAATATATCTTGAAAAGTGAACAAGAAAATGTTTTATATGGATTATATTCATAACAAATGACATTGATAAGAGAGTAGCAAAAATGAGGTGAAAATTGGAGGAATATTCATGGCAATTCCAAGTGCCTTGAAAAGTTGATCTGAATTGCTTGCATCAAAGAGAAAATAGACTCTTTAATGATCACTTCCCTGACAACTAACAGTAACATCATTTTAGCTATGACTGCTAAAATTAGACACCTTCCTCTTGGAATATACATCCCCTGACAGCAGTGCAGGAAGACAGCCTTCACCTTATGATAAGAGGGAGAGTAATAATTCATCTTTAAATGAGCAATTTCTGTGATGAAGGGAAGGAACTGTTGCTAAAGAAGGATTTGATGGCAGAATAACAAAAAATAATGCCACGCTAATTACCTTAGCAATATTTAGTGAAGTACTTGCTTTGATTTTAAACAGACTGATACAATGTTCAAGATATTTGCTTCTTATTAGGACTGCTCATACCAGGAAAGGAGAATCTTATTGATGACAAAAGGACTTTTAACAACTTGTTATAAAATTATGCATACTTGAATAAACTACACAATAGAATGAACTTGTTAGAAGTGCAAACAAATGACTTTTAAACTGCTGCCTTAGGCTGTTAGATGCTGATAACTAAACTAGCAGACTGGTGCCACCATCATTTGCCTGGCACTCAAAGCTGTGCTGTGGGACCTTGTCAGGCCATCCATCACAGCTTGTCACCTGAAGACATAAATAAAAATTCAGCATTTCCCTAGATCTATTAGAAGACTGGCATGTCTATTTGGAGTCCCTGTGGCAGAATTATGACTTAAATTCAGCCTTTTAAAATGTATACATTAGTACTGGTGCAGACGCAGAGTCAACATTCATCTTGCAAACTGAAAACAAAGCAGACCAATAAAATTAGGCTCAAAGTGAGAGAAATAGTTGCAGAAATAATATTAAGTTAAAAGCCTCTAATTTTATAAATCATGGTAATTTGACCAATCAGTGTGCTATTGGGAAAGAATTGCATCTATTAGCTACAGATTTGCCAGGCATCTCTGGAAGGGAGTAAATCCCCTTCCTGTTCTTTTGAAATATTTTGTTAAAACATACTCTAAGTAGAATCCTGAGTTAGAACTTTACTCTAGAACAGGGCTTCTGCAATTTTTTTTTTTTTTTAATTCAGGGCCAGACAGAAAACATTTTAGGCTTGGGAGGCTATGTATAATCTCTTTTGTGAATTATTGTCTCCATTTCACAGCTCTCAAATATGAAAAGAAACAAATCATTCTTAGCTTATAGATTGAACAGAAAGAATGAGTTCACTGACTAGATTTGAACCAGACATCAAAATATGCACATTCCTGCTGGAGAAAATAAATAATTGTTCCTATAGTTAATAAAAACAGATCACTTCTAATTTAAATTACTTCATCTCTGTCCCCACGATTTTAGTTTTAAAGTAACAAAAAATCTATTAAAAAAATACTGTACTTCAGGACATTAGAGAGAAGTAATTATTAGATGAAACTCCTGGCTTAGAAGGGCATTCTCAATCAAATCAGCCTTTCCGGTTACAATCATGCACTGTGAAGGGAAGAGATCACGGCAGATTGGATGGTAGGAGAGGTATACATTGGCACTTAAATTGGTGTGGTGGGTAGTCCTGAGACAAACAGCATTAAAGTGAGAGCCATGCTAAAAGCAGCTAACTGAGATAGTTCTGGAACACTTCAGTCATGTATGTCTTGATGGGAGACTCAGTATGGTATCTTCATGTGTCTGTTTTACTGGCAATGTAA
The DNA here is from genome assembly GCF_902686455.1 of Sciurus vulgaris. Lineage (NCBI taxonomy): Eukaryota > Metazoa > Chordata > Mammalia > Rodentia > Sciuridae > Sciurus > Sciurus vulgaris. Next base: position 13,625,763 of record NC_136469.1, read on the forward strand.
AAGCAGTCGCAGAATAAACTCTGAATCCCTTTTGAATCTGTGCATGTATGTGTGTTCATTATTATGGTTTCCCAAAAGGCAAAAAATTATTAGCTTTGTTAGACATTTTGGCGATGAGAATAAAAATTGTAAAGGGCCAAAAAAGGAAAAAAAAAAGATTAAATTTTTCAGGTTCTACAGTAAAATATTGATGACATAATTATAAGATGTAGAGGATTTATGTATATGCTGGTCATTATTCACTGAAGTCATCATTGCAGGATTTTATGTTGCTTAGAAATTACTTTGAAAAGCACTAAAATTTCATCAATCAAAGAACAGTTACCACATTCAAAAGAAGTATATATCTTAATCTTCTGTTTCAAATGCCGAGATTTTTGAGCAGTTTGTAATTGCTATTGTTTTGATTGATGGATTTGAAAATATCTTAACAATTCTGAAACAATCTTTTTAAAACACTGAATGAGACTAGTTTTTCACAATTATAATTTTAAACATTGAAGGTTTAAGCATGAGCGACATTCAAGTCAATGAATTGGTAAAAATTTTTGTATCTTCTTATGTTTGTTTGTTTGCTTGTTTTCTTCATCTTCAAAATACATTGTTTCTGTGCTTCAGGCACTGAGTAGGAACTACAGTCCTAAATGAATAAAACTTCAAGATAGAGTTTTAGTAAAAGAGAAATCAGGCAAGATGGGGAATAGCTTTAAGATTCGTTTGTGAAATAGATATGGCTCAGAGTCTTCTTATATTTGATGATTTTACACTTAGAACAACCTTAAGAGCCAGGTCACAAGCTGAGACTCAGGAAACTTCATAGTCATTTAAATGCATAACCAATAAATAGCAGTTAGGATTGGAATACAGGTCCACCCTCCCAGAATCTAAAGTCCTATGTTGTTGTGTGTTGGATTGTGACCCTCCCGCATGGGTCCTAACCATTTGTTCCCCCAAAAGCAAAACCTAAAGAAAGCACTAGAATTCGGAAGGGAGGTGGTAGAATAGTTGTCTAAGGCCTACTAAGATGATTCCTGGATTATATTCATGTACATGAAAACTTCTTCCTTACCAAGACTTCTGATTATTTGTAACTTTTGTCAGTTTGTTATCTGTGTCCTTATTCCATAAATCTTGCTTTCATTTGACTCATGTACTTATTTTTTATGATTTCCATTTGTACCTGAATTTCTCCTGAAATTATGAATAGCCGCATCTTTGAGATTATTCTCTTTCTTCTGTCTTCATCAGTTCATGACTCTCCAATTTCCTGTGGACTTCTGAATCTGCCACTGTTTGATTTCGGTTAGTATTTATTTCTTCCTATATGATATTTTCCAATGTAGATTTGTAAAAAGTGCCAATAAGTAAATGACAAAAAGAGGGAAGTTACAAAAAGAAAAAAAAAAAAAAATGCTTCATATCTTGTAGAAAGCTTCCCTGTGCACCCAGCAGGGGGGACTCAGTGGGACTCTGTGACCTGGGTCATCTTCCTTTGTGTGCAGATTTATCTATGAGTAGTACTCTTGCTGTTCTTTCCACTGCAGGCAAAGAGGGCGGCCACGCCTGCTGAGCAAGGGAAGGCTTTGTGGTCCCTCACACAGCAGGCGGCTCTCTCCACTTGACCCCGGGGTTTCCAGAAGAGCAATTCTACCTTATGTTTTCATTACTGTTAAGAAGCACAGGTGTGTTTACCACGTTTCAACACAAGCATACCCTTCCCATAATGAGACAGACAGTGGATCTGACAATATTTCATTCAGGACTCTTTTTCCTTATTACTAGCTGCAACTAAAAGCTTACCTGAAAACTGCTTACTCAGAGGATAGGGAAATGTTATCGCAATGGAATTTGAAAAGAAACATTTCTTTCTCTTCAGTAACTTTTGCAAATGCATTCCCATGATTTAAGAGCAGGGAACACAGTATGGGAAGCCAGAACTTTCTATCAGGTGCTTGGAGACGGAGAATCTGAGGAATGCAGAGAAGTTGTGAGGGTTGGTGTGCTGTTGTCATTTAAGCAGAGCATCTTGCATTCAGGTAAGACTTAGAGTCCCCTTTGGCAGCAATTTCACTAACAGAGCGTCCCCACGGATGTCCCTCTGTAGATAGGCTGAGCTGGTGAACGGTGTTCACGGTTTCAGAGCAGAGACTTCCCAGCACCGCAGTGCTGAGTGTTGGAGGGCTGTTTCTTGGAGCGCAGCCTTTTGTACACTCTGAGGCCTCCCTCACCACAGACAGAAGAGCCTGAGGGATTGGGCTACTTATGACCTCCTGTTAAGAGAATCATAGAGTTCAAATGTCCTTGAAAATGACCTTACATTCCCAGAGTGCTGTTGCCCAAATTCCTAGAGGTGTGGGAGCCATGACTAAAGTGACCAGTGTTTGGTGGCATTCAACATCCTCCTGGCCTGCCTGAGCCCTTAGCAAACTGTGACAGACCTTGGTTGGAGTGAAGCAAGTAGTGCTCAGCAGAATGAGGCCCCAAAGTCCCCAAACCCAAACAGAATCTTAGATCTACTTCACTTCATGATCTATGCTGCTGATTAGGTAATATTGTTTTGATGAAAAATGACCATTAGACTATACCTTTCTTCCTTATAGAAGTGTGAATGTTATATAGAGTATATTTTTACAGAAAGATTTATCAATATCTGCTTTTCCAAAAGTGACCCAACATTTTGAGGTTAAATATAATCTTCCTTTTTTTAAAAATCATCCAATTTCCATTGCCATAGGGCCAAAATAGACCTAAGTCCAACAGAATGGACTGACAGCCTGTCACAAAATCCCAGCTCTAAATTTAATTACGTTTTCTTTCTTCATTCTGAAATGATGTCCAACATCCCTGCCCCAACCCCCTACTCCACTAGAGCCTGCCTAGCTGTTCACAGACGCTCATTTCATCACCCACTCTCTGCTTGTCATGGAGTCACCTTGCCTTGCCCTGGGCCAAGTTCCTTCTTTGACTTTCCCCTTGGAAAATGCTCTGCTCCCTTCTTTATGGTAACAGTCTAACGTTTTGTGGCATGAAAGTTGCCCTTGTCCCTCAACAGAAAATCCATAGGAGGAGCTTTTCCACTCCTGCCTAGTGACTAATTCTAAAATTACCACACAAACTTTTACCAGGGAGCACCGAAGGATACAGAATGTGACAGGTAGCATAGCCTCAATTAAATGAAATTATAGTCAGGTGTGATGGTGCAAGCCGTAATCCCAGCAGCTCCGGAGACCTAGGCAGGAGGTTCACAGGATTGAAGCCAGGCTCATCAACTTAGTGAGGCTATAAGCAATCTTGTGAGATCCTACCCCAAAATGAAAAATAAAAATGGCTGGAGATGTGGCTCAGTGGTTTTAAGTGTCCTTGGGTTCAATCCCTGGCATCAAAAAAAAAAAAAAAAGAAATTACAATAAAAGGAGAGGAAGGAGAACAAAAGGAAGGAGAGAAAAAGAGAAGGAGGAGGAGAAGAAATTGACTGATTCTGAGAAATTGGCCTTGACTACTTTATTGAAGAGTACACACACAGAGAGCAGGAAAAGCAGGGAGCTATATGGAGAGCAGTGGATGCTGCTGAGCAGAAGGGGCACCCCACACAGCCTGACTGAAAGCAGAGTGGCACGCTCTCCCTATCTCCACCATCTCCAAAGGCTTTCCTCTCATTATTGATTCCTAGAATTGCTTCCACAAAAGGGTTGCCTTTCAGTAACCTCAGTACTTGGTTCTGACTTCCTTTAGGAATCTTCGTGGGAATTATTCCCTCTCCGGTTTCAAGCTGTTCAACAGGATTTAAAGAGGTCAAATCCCTTTCCAAGGAGGCCCATAAAACCTATAATTTTATTTATTTTTCCTAGAGATTGCTTTATACATTGGGACCCTACTTGGAGCAGATCTAAATTACTTTTGTGAAATGTCCATCATATTAAGAATACAAAACTTGCTTGTTGTGAGCAGTGAGTAAGAGAGGAATCAAGTTTGGTTCCAACAAGTGGATTTTATTCATGCAAGGCACACTCAACTTAACATTCCTAATAATATCAAGTTACAAATATATTGAAGATTCACCTAGAGTCCAATCCTCATGGACTTACTCAATGCAATGTCTCTTAACCAAGAAGTCAGCCAGCAAGACTAAGGGGATTCTTCTCAACCATAGCCTCTCTCAGCTCCTCCGATGTCTTTGGATGTCCTTGGGGGTCCGATGAGTCGGAGGCTGGATGGCAGTCATTGCTGCAGGAGCGGTGGTCAGTCATCTGACATCAGTGACAATGGTCAATCAGGAATCAGAGATAGTGTGGATAGCAGTGGGGGCAGTCAAGAGACAGAGCGACATGGAGTCCTCTGGTCACAGTGCTGCTGACAGTTTGCTCCCAAAGTCCAGGGATTTAAGTAGTGATTTTCAGCCCAGCCATGCTCTGGTCTTCATTGATAAAGATGAGAACACGACTAGACTAGCAGCCCCCACTCAAATCATAGATAAAGGTTCACATCGACATTGTTCAGGAGTGTCATCCTGCCACACACCTAGTTTGTCACCAGGCACCTTTTATGATTTTAGTTTTACATGTCCAGGCAAATACAGAATACAGCTTATTATTACTACATAACACACAACTATAGCAATTCCTATTATTTCCTTGTCTCATTACATCGCCCTCAGATTCCAATTAATGAATGAGGTTAGTTTGATCACAGATGTTATTTTTAGCCTTTGTAAGGAACCAGCATGTATTTATTCACTTATTAATGAACATTGAATGAGCAGTTTCCCAGTGCCAGGCATTGATCAAGGTTCTGAACTCCATGGACTGAACACATAAGATGGACTTGCTGTCCTAATGGAACTAAATTTCTAGCAGAAAATAATGCAATTCCAGCACAGAAGAAGTAACTCCATAATGAACTAGGATTTAGAACAAAGGATACAGTTTTAAATAGGGAGACCATGAAAAAATCCTACGGAGAAGGCTATTTGAGGAAGCTCAAGAAGGTAGTGTGAGTAAACTAGACATGGCCATGAACACCTCAGGGAGAGAGAAGTGGAAGTACAGCGTCCCTCGGGGGGACGTCCTTGGCATATTTGAGGACTAACTACACATAAGTTTGACTAGAGCTAAGTAGAAGAGCAGGAGGAGGAGGAAGTTGGAAAGGGTTTAACTATCATTTTGAGTCTTGCATATACTGGGGTTTTAGGCATAATATAGTGAAAAGTATTGGAAAATGTGGGGCAATTAAGAGTGACATCACATTATTTAATTTTTTTTTAATTTTGAAAAAAAAATCTCCAGTTGAACATGTCATCATTTTTATAGGAGGGTTGCTCTTTCAGGTTCCAGGGACCTGTGGGGTCATAGAGAGGTGATATTGAGGTGTTGCAGTAAACCAGATGAGAGAAAATGACTTTCAGTTCAGGCAGGGAGGGTGTGGTGCAGGGTGGAGAAGGGAAGCTGACGCATCCTCTGTGAAAAAAGGAAAGCCAGCGAAGTTTGTTCCTCTGAGCCACCGGGCTTGGTGGCACCATTGTTGAGAAGGTGGGCATTGGGAATTGGTGAAAATAGTTCAAGGAAAAGAATGAGGTTTTCTATTTTGCTCATCTGGGACATATCATTCTTACAATTCTCACACTTATCTTAAAATTCTTACAATTATCATGCAATATTAACAAGTGTATTTTCTGAATAGGTAGTTGTATATTAGAATTAAGACCTTAGCCACCTTGTCTAGACTGGAGACTTCAAAGTCATTGATATAATAATGACATCTGAAGCCAAAGAAGAGCAAACGAAGACTGTGTACAGAGAAGAACAGACATCCTAATAATGAGATCATTGCAACTTTAGGTAGCTAAGAATAAAAAAGGAGAAGCTAGTAGAGGAGATTAAGAAAGAACAACAGATAGGCAGAAATTCGAAGCATGCAGCTTCTCTGCAGCCACATACGTACATGTTTAATGGAGTGGGGTCTTCTCTTTCCAGAAGTTGGCTCAGCAGATGTATACAGAAAATTCTCCCAGTACGTGTTATCTAAATGATAGACATAGTATTTTAAACAAAGTTGCTTTTAAGGCAAAACAGAGCAGGTGGTTATGTTAGGGAAATAACCAGATGCCAGAAATGACAAGAAAGCTGTATTTTGCAAACACAAGCTGAAGCAGGAACTGGTGTTTCCTGAAAAATCCTTTCTATCCACTGGTGGTCTGGAGCCTGATCCTGAACAGCCCTCTAGGGAAAGATAGAGAAGACGAAGGTGAAGATGGACCTTATGGGAGATAGGATGAGAAATTCCTCTAACATGTCAGGAACCCAGTGTTTGAACTCAGGAGAAAGACCCTTAAAAGGAGAGTTTGGGATGGGGAGATAATCCTGAATGGTCCAGGTGAGCCTTCAACACAATCACAGGTGTGCTTATAAAGGGGAGGTAGGCACAGGGGTATAGCTAGTGGGTAGAGTGCTTGCCTAACACTCAGGAGGCCCTGAGTTCAAATCAGCACCTGAAAAAGAAAAAGGCAATACAGAGGAAGATTTTACCCAGAATCAGGCAACGCAATCACTGAGGCAGGATGCTACCCCGCCCGTTTTGAAGACAGAGCGAGCAGCCTGGCGCCCAGGGGTATAAAAATACGGCTCTCGAAACTGGAAAAAGCCCGAAATGGATCTTCCCCTAGAGGCCTGGAGGGACACCTTGATCTCAGTCAGTGACATTGGTTTCAGACTTTTGTCTCTAGAGCTATAAGAGAATGAATGTGTGTTGCTTTAAGCTATAACAAAAAAAATACAGAAAAAATAAAATAAGAGATTTGTTTTCCCATCTTGTTCTGACTAAGGTAGGTTAACATAAAAGTGTTCCTCTGAGGAATCCTAAACACACACTGCATCCTCTTGACTGGTGTCTAAACTCTGATTTTGGTAACCTGAAAAAATCTCAGGTTGAAATTTTATACTAAAACTTTTCATAGACTGGGTGCTCTATCGGGTCCTAGGCAAGTGCTGTTAGCAACAGCATACACATCTTGTCCCAAGAACATAAATTTACAAATAGATGGAAAATATTTGTGCAGAATAAATACTGTTTCAAGGAAGTCAAGTTGACGGTGCACACACAAGACGTGTCCAATACATGTAGAAATAACTCCTGAGGTCAAAACCTGTGTGGTGTCGATTACCTTGAAGTGAGTGGAAACCATAGCAGGAGAGATTCCAGACAGAATGGAGGTTCTGTTTTGTTTGCTGCTGTAACAAATTATCACAAAACCTAGTGGCTTCAAGCAACATGAACTGGGTTTTCTGAACTAGACTCAAGGAGTTGATAGCCCCTACTCCTTCTGGTAGGGTGCTTCTACTTCCTAGAGGCTGCCTACCTTCCTTTTGCTCCTCCTTTGTCTCTGAAGCAAGCCATCACATTCACCAATGTCTGTTTCCATAGTTAAACCTCCTCTGACCCTTCTTCCTTCCCTTTCCATCTTTTGAGGACTCTTTTGGGTAGATTCCATTCTTTCAGATAATCCATGCCAAGTTCCCCATCTTCAAATCTTTAAATTGAGTCACATCTGCCAGTTCCCTTTTGCCATGTAAGGTGACATAGCGCACATTACTGGCTATGGATGTTTGGGGGAGGTCACAGATCTTTCTCACACAGAAGGTGAGAAAATTCAGAGAAGATACATTACAAATGAGAGTTTTCTTTAAAGGGAAACCACAGACTCTGGAAAAACAAAGATGTATATTTTAAAGAATCAGGGGCCTTCTGTTTTCTTTTCAAATGCGTTTTAATGCGTATCCTAAGTGCATGGTTTTAACTCACTTTTGTGTAGTGGTTGAAGTTATCACGTAAGAAGGGGAAACCGTGATGCAGGTAAAAGACTGATACTTGTGGGAACAAATTCTTCAGCAGATGAAAGGAGATAAGATGCCGGAGTGCAAGAGGAAGAGACTGGCATGCATCAGAGGACAATTCAGCAAGGGTGACTCTAAGGGCAGAGTTTGGTTAGCTACCAGATTTGATGGTGGGAAGAGGAAGCTATGATCTGATTGCTTCCATGACCTTGCTGAAATAAGCAGCAAGGTCATTAGTAAAGCTTGGTACACTATTGAAGTTAGATAATGGAAGGAGCTAGTAGTATTGCTCAAGATAAAGTTACTGTCAGGCAGCCAAGAATGGGAAAAAATGAGACACCTTCCAAATTCCAGGTGTCATAATACAAACAAAATATGGAGTCCACAGTCGGTAGCTAGCTAGAAAATGTCCTGGAGAACAGAAGAAATGGAACCAGTCAAAAAGCTCTAACGTTACTGGCACAGTATGGCCTGGATCATGCATACCTGTGATCCCAGCAGCTGGGGAGGCTGAGGCAGGAGGATCACAAGTTCAACGCTAACTTCAGCAACTTAGTGAGGCCCTAAGCAACTTAGCGAGACCCTGTCTCAAAATCAACTATAAAAAAGGGTGGAGGGTGTGTGGCTCAGAGGTTAAGCACTCCTGGGTTTAATTCCTGGTATTAAAAAAAAAAAAAAAAAAAAGTAGAAAACACAAAAGTCCATTATATGTAGAGGCAAGGACACAGAATGGGACAAGCGAAACGGATAAAGCCACTGATCTTTCAAAGGCCAGAATCTTCCATATCATTTACTTCCTCCCTTTTTACACTTAACACCCCTGGTTTAAATTAATGTACCTTCTGAAATGTTTTGAATCATTTTTTAATGTTCTACCTCATTCCTACTGCAATGTATTTTAGTAAGTAAAACTATGTATTTGTGGTGAAAAATACCCAGGATTAGAATCCTGGGCTCTTTCATTTATAAACATTGATATTCTGTATCCTAAAAATATAAGCTGTGATAATAATGATTATCAGAATCATTCTTATAAAAAGAATGCTAGTAATTGTCAATTGTACTGCAGTCTTTATAGTGGTAATAAGACCTTTTCTTTTATGTCTACAATAGAGCAATTATATCTAACAGCTTTGCCAGGTTCTTATTTCTATTTTAACTAGTAGGGCTTGAACAGTTTTTCTAACAATTAAAAGGGCAATAATAATAAAATATTAAATTGTAAAAGTGCTACAAATTTTATTTCAATTATAGACATTTATCAACTGTCATATATATAGTAACTCATTTAATCTCTCATAAAACATTAATAGTTTAGGATTAATATGATTAATATACCTATAGCCCTGATCAGGTTTTTGAGGCTTTAAGATATTAAGCAACTCACCCAGATTACTGTGATAGTAAGCTTTCCATTACTGTAACAAAATACCTGAGATAAACAACTTAAGGAAAGAAGAGGTTTGTTTTGATCATAACTTAAGAGGTTTCAGTCAATGCTCAGGGGATCCCATTGCTTTGAACATGTGTTGAGACAGCACATCACAGTGGAAAAGCATATCCCTAGTTTTTTACTTCTTTTATTAACCTCCACATGAGAAAAGCTACTGTTAAGAACCACTGTGCTTTTTCTGGTGTGAATTACAGAGAGAAAAGTAATTTTTTTCTGAAAAAAAAAAAAAAAAAAAAAAACCCAAGGTTAAAACAACAGAGAAAAGATTCTCCTATATTTAGAAATGCATAGGAAATTGAGAAGCACCTCAATGAATAGCTTCCATTGCTTGGTAAATGGTACCCCAGGTAGTCTGCCTTGCTGAGTTGGAAAGGCATGATAACAGATACTTTTGAAGACTAGAGAAGTTAGGCACTTAAAGAAAATAATTCTAGGTTTCAAGTAAATTGTGAGATTATATAAAAGTTAAAATATTTCTCACTATTAATAATTTTTTATTTTTAAAATTAATTTTATTTATTTTTATTTTTATGGACTGCATTTTGATTCATTGTACACAAATGGGGTACAAGTTTTTGTTTCTATGGTTGTACCTGACATAGATTCACACCATTCATGTAATCATACACGTACTTGGGGTAATGATGTCTGTCTCATTTCATGGTCTTTCCTATCCCTGTCTCCTTCCCCCATTATTTCCCTCTACATAATACAGAGTTCCTCCATTCTTCTCTTACCCCTCACATACCCCACCATTATGTATCATCATCCACTTGTTAGAGAAAACATTTGGCCTTTGGTTTTGGGTTTGGCTTATTTCACTTAGCATGATATTCTCCAACTCCATCCATTTACCTGCAAATGCCATAATTTTATTCTTCTTTATGACTGAATAATATTCCACTGTGTATATATACCACAGTTTCCTTATCCATTCATCTATTAAAGGGCAAAAAATATTTTTTAAAGATATTATAGTAGCTTATAAAATTACCTGCCTGCCTATTGTTGTTACCTCCATGGACCAAAAACTATTATTCAGAATGTATGATTAAAAGTGAGATTTCTCAAATCCATTCACCATGACTGCCATTTTTTGGACTTCCCATAGTACCAAGGGATTAAAGTCTCATTTTTACATGTTGTCTTTGTCTGAAATTCTAAGTAATTTTGAAAAAGTTATAAACTATTTTTTTTGGCAGAAGCATGCTTATTTAATACTGATAAATTTTAAAGATTTGAAATAAGACAAATTACTGAATGCCAGATGTTCTGCTAAGTGACACAAATAAAGCATAAGAAAGGAAAAATATTGCATGATTTAACTTATAGGCTAAATAAGAAAAAGTGAAAATATAGAAACAGAGTACAAGAATTTTGAAGTGGAGAAGTGGGGAATGAGTCGATAAAGGTCAAAGGCTCAAAGTTACAACTATACAGGGTGAGTAAATCCGAAACTCTAACTGGCACCATGAAGATCATAGTTAAGAAAATCTGTATTGTATACAGATAACTCGCCAAGAGTGCACAGTTTAGGTATTCTTATGATGCAGAAGAGTCACAAGAAGAGAAAGAACAGTAACACTAGTAGATGATGGGGATATTAATTTACTTGACTGTGGTGTTCACTTCCCTCTTTATGTGTTTACTAAGACAAAGACAACCTAAATAGATAGAATAAAAAATATCAGAAAAGTTACTTGTCATTTCTAAATCCAATGTATTGTGGTAATTAAAACACTTTGGAGCTACTTTAAAACAGCTTTGGAGAAAAAAAAAAAAAAGTAACCTTGGATAGAGCATCTTTAAATCAGAGTACAGAAGAGACCTCTGCATGCCAACGTTAGAATTAAGAACTTGCACTGGATGCCCACACCATCATTTGGCTGTTGGGAACTATAAGCACAATGTTCATCATCCAGAGCCAAAGGCTTCCTAACATCCTTCCGGTATGATTATTTATCTCCATCTGCACTACAAACATGTGGATCCAAGTCACAATCCTTTCTCATTGAACCCTAACAATTCCTTCCATCCAAGAACGTGGTATAGATACTTAAGTCACTATTATTTTTTATTTTTTATCTCTATTAGTTGTGTTAATATTATTATTATTTTGGTGGGACTTGAACCTAGGGATGATTTACCACTGATCTTCCTCCCCAGTTCGTCTTTAAAAATATACATATATATTTTTTTTCGAGACTGGGCCCCACTAAGTTGCTGAGGCAGGCCTCGAGCTTGCGCTTAGTCCTCCTGCCTCAACCTCACGAGTCACTGGGATTACACCACTGCACCCAGTTAAGCCTTTATGTCACATAACAAAAATTACAGAACTCTTCCCCTGCAGAGGACTGTGTCTCAAGGTTTTAAAAATATTCATTTACTTATTTACAGTTATTTTCCTTTCTTAGTAAAGAAAATGAGGCACAAAGAAGCAAAAGATCTTGCCAGAGACCAACAGGCTAGTCTAGACAGTCTTAATTAACTATGAATATGGTTTATTTTCCCTTTTTACTAATGCAAAACAGTTTAGTAGCATAATTTTAGAGGTCACAATCAAAATATTTTTTTAGTTACTTTTTTCACTTTTCAAATAAATAACTTGCAGATTATTCCAAGTTTTTTATGTGATCATATTCCAACACTGTAGGAGTCTCCACATCTTTAAGATAGAGATCAACCATAATGGAATCTATGTATGTTTATTTTGGCCATTTAGCTGAATGTTTAACCAAACAATGGTTTTGCATTATGGTCAGGGCATGTTTTTAAAGTTGTAATAAACTTCATATTAATATTTGCAAAAAAATTCTGAAGATGTCAAAATCTTAGTAGGTTGAAATAATTTCTCAAATAACTCAGAATAATAAAAAGAAAAATATTTATTTCTAGGTTTCTTCACATATCCTTAAAAATTAGCCAGGTGAGAAAAAGCAAGATGATTATTTTTAACTGAAAACCTGTTTTCGTTTTCATTTTTGGGTGAATAAGAGTAGAAGCTTTTGCTTCCAGCTTGATAGGATCTTCTACACAATGTCTTAATGAGCTTAGTACTTTGCTATTCATGATGTAAGAAAATCACTGAAACGTAGATCTTAGATGGGAGGAACTCAGAACCCTGAACAAGCCATTATGAAATCAAATTTATCTTTTAATAAAAACATTTCTCTAAATAAGAAGACAGTAGTATCTGCACCAGCATATTTCAAACCAGATAAATATTTTCTGTGTGCTCAGAATCATGTAATACAATGTGTTTGAGAATTGCTATATTAACTATTGTTTGGGATAATGAGTTGACACACACAGCTCAATGCAGTGTAATCACAGATGAGCAGCTCCAGCAGTATTACAAAGACTTTGAAACATCCATGAGAAAATAATAAAAGACTTGAAACTGGAATAGATTCAACAGGCCCTATGCAGTTAACCTTTAAAAATGCCATTTGAAGCCATTGAAAAGAACCAATACAGTAGTTTAAGAAAACCATATCATTATGAAAAGTCTTTTAAAAAAAAATAGTCCTGTTTGAACTAGTTTTTCTGTCTGGAATAGGTACTAACACATTCATATCTCACATGAGATGGAAAAGTATTGTTTTTCTGAAAGTGAAAACCATAAGGAAAACATACATCACTTATTTTAATGAAGAACTAAAATGATTTAGAAGCAATCATCTCTTCTATCACTATTTATTTAAATGAATTTCATTTCAAATCTTTTTCTGTGTTAGGTTTACGGCTTTGAGGTGCCTTCCCAAGTCACATAATCAAGAATGCCGAAAGGTTACAACATCAGATTGATCGGCCATTTTTTAATATTCGTATTAGTGCATCAGAGTTATACCGAATAGTGGGATTCTTATTCATTTTTGATGAACTAGGAATGTTTATTCTATTTGGAAATCATCTATTATTTAAGTAACAGAATCCTACAAAGTAAAATAATTTTATACCAATAATTTAGAGTATATAGACAAAGAATATGAATGACAGATATTGTCGAATGGATTGAACTTTAGATACTCTTAGTCACCATTATTTGGGAATTATTTGTCATGGAGTATTGCTGAAATGATCTAACAGAAAACACTATCCCAAGAATAAAAGCATAAAAACTATATACAGTGTGTGTGTATTTTTATCTGTGTGTATATATATATATGTGTATAAAATTTTCTTAAAATGTTAAAATATTTATTTTTGCTAAATGTTTTGTATTAAAGAAAGCACATAATGCTCTTTTCCCTCTTGCATGATCCCTTATTATCCGTATGAAGGACAGGAGACACTGAGGGGCACTAATCTATCCATAGCCTTTCGCTCATTGTTGGATTCTGCTCATATCCTCCACAGGTTCAGCCTTATCACTTGAAACACTAATGCTATATGAAAAGTGAAGAGAAGCCAGAAAGGTTTCCTAGCAACTCTAGGGAAGCTTCTAAAGCAAGACAGTTAAAACTATAGAGTACGTGCAATGGGTGTAAATTAGAGTATAAAGCTCCTTTGTAGGTTTTCGGATGCTCACTGTAAAACATGGTAACCTGAAATGGGAGGTGAATTGCTCAAGAAGGAAATTACATCGGAACCTAAACAGTGTACCAATTATTTAAATAGTGCAGTTTAAATTCCACTGAAAATGTATAATTCCAGGTACCAGAACCAAGAGATCAAGTACACAATTGAAATTAACAATGGGGAGGGGCTTAAAGAAGTTTTGTATCTTGGTTCATTCCCACACATACACATACACACTGGTTACCTTCTCCTGAAAAAATGTGAAATATGACTAGTGGAATATCCTCCTGTTTATTATTGATTAATAAGTTTTCTGTTTTTTCACATTAGACAAGTTGCTATGAAAGCAAATGTAATTGAAAATCATTTGGAGTTAAACAATAAATTTCTGGAGGAACTTTCATTCCCTTAAGCTCTTTGAAGCACAATAATCAAAAGTAACAGTTGAAAAAGTCCTTTTGCTTCTGTTTCCACGTTAGTGTTTGCAAAATTGCTCTGAGGTAATGATTGTTTTCAGCTCCATTTCACAGACCAGAGGACCAATCTTGAGAGACTTAATAGTTCATTAAAGGCCAGATAGCTAATAAATGGCTGAACCAGAATTCTTGATGAGATGTTCTAACTACAAAGACTTATCTGCTTTTCTTCGCATCAATATCTCATCAATTTTCATAGAAACATTTTAAATGAGGCTTTTAAAAGACATATCTGTCTTTTTGACTTATGATCAATGAATGATTGAAAGAATGAAGAAGAATTCCCATTGACTCAAGACTGCCCTAGCATCACTGAAATAGTTTCCTCTCAAGGTGTTAAGGAAAGTTCTTGAAAAGTAATTGTAAGTAAATATTCTTTTATGCATTTCTTACTCAATCATCATTAACATTAAAAAAAAAATTAAGGAGTCACAAAAAGCACGATAGTCCAGGATACAGACAGTAGTGAATTATTAGGTTAAAGACAGGAAATAACTGTGGCAACACAGTAGAGGGCTAAGTTAATTTTAGTTTTCTAGGAACCTAGAAAAAAAAAAGAAAAAAATTAATTTCTCAAATGTCTCATCAGTAGGTACCATTTCATATAATACTCTTTTTTATTACAGAAAAAAATATTAATCAGAAAAAAACAGATGATTAATCTATGTGAATTTGAAACATTTATTTAACTTCACTGGTTTTCTGGAAAATAACATGTAACAATAAAATATGTGCTAAGACTTTTAGATAATGAAAGAGATATATGGGAATTATTTTATGAACAACCAAGTACTATTAAAAATAAACTGTTAATGGAGGTTAGTATATTGGAGAAAAATAAGTAATTGTCATTAATGACTATTATATTTAGCAAGTGTTTACCTAGATTTCTTGCACACTAACTTTTGTAAAATGTTGTTTGCCTGCAAAAATGAGAAATAAAGATAGCCATGATAAAACTGAGATGAAACACATATTTAAAATAGTTCAGTCTTCCAATTTTTTTATTTTACTTCAAACAACATAAATTTATTCTTCTACAGTTCAGGTGTTCAGACGCCTCATGTTCAAACCATGACACAGCTGCTTTGCTGAATTTATTCATGAGATCTTGATGTCTTCTGTCAGAGCCTATAAGAGTCCTCTAAGTACAGTGTCATATCATATCATTTGTGAATATGAAGAATTTAGTTTTTCCTTTCCTATTTGTGTACTTTTATTTCTTTATCTTATCTCACTGCTCTGGCTAACATCTCAAGTGTTATATTGATTGAATACAAATGAGTAGAGTGGCCATTCTTAACTTGGTCTTTATTTTAGAGGAAATGCTTTTAAGTTTTTTCCCCTGTTGAGTGTGAAGTTGGCTTTAGGGTTTATCATATAAATCCTTTATTATATTGAGGAAAGTTCCTTCTATCCCCAGTTTTTCAGAGATTTTATTCATGAAGGGCAGCTGAATCTTGTCAAAGACTTGCTCTGCATCTATTGATATGTTCATATGATTTTTGTCCATGATACTATTGATGTGGTTATTACATTTATTGATTTGTGATTGTTGAACCATTCTTATATCCCTGGGATAGAACCAACTTAATCTAGATGTAGGATCCTTTGGATATGTTGATAAATTTGACTTGTAAGTATTTTGATAAGGATATTTATACCTATGTTTATCATGATGATGTTCTATAATTTTCTTTCTTTGGTGTGTACTTATCTAGTTTTGTATCAGTGTGATATTGGCCTTGTAAAATTAGTTTGGATGTGTTCCCTCTTTAGTTTCTGGGATAATTTGAGGAGTGTTTGTATTAGTACTTCTTTAAAAGTCTAGTAAAATTCAGCTATAAATTTATCCTATCTTGGGTTTTTCTTTGTTTTTGCTTTTGTTTTAACATTGTATTTCAATTCCATTGCTTGTTATTGGTCTGTTTAGATTTTTTTATATCTTCTTGGCTCAATTTTGGCATGTCTTATGTATCTAGAAATTTGGTCATTTCTTCTAGATTTTTCAAGTTATTAGAATACAGATTTTCAAAACAGTTCCTAATGATTCTCTGGATTTAATTAGTATCTGTTGTAATATCCACTTTTTCTACTCTATTACATTAATTTGGGTCTTTTCTCTCTTTTAGTTGGTTTTGCTAAAGATTCATCAACTTTATTTATTTTTCAAATAACCTTTTTTTTGATCCTGTGTAGTTTTTAATTCTCTATTTCATTTATTTAGGCTCTGCTCTTTATATTTCTTTCCTTCTGTTGACTTCAGAAATGCAAATGAATTATATTAGGTTATTAATTTGGTATATTCTGACTTTTTTTTTAATGTAGGTATTCTAGCTACAAACTTTCCCCTTAGAACTTACTTTAGTGTATGCTATATGTTCTATTTGGTTGTACTTTGATTCTTGTTAAATTCTAAGAATTTTAGCCAGGCATGGTGGCACACGCCTGTAATCCCACTTGTTTGGGAGGCTGAGGCAGGAGGATCCAAATTCAAAGTCAACCTCAGCAATTTAGTGAGACTCTGAGCAATTTACCAAAACCCTGTCTCAAAATAAAAAGCAAAATAAAATAAAAAAGTGCTGGGGATGATAGTAGTTAATCTCCATGTGTTTGTATAATGTAGTTTCTAGAGCTCTTATTGATGTCTAATTTCATTACATTATGATCTGATCAAATGAAAATAATTATTTCAATATGTTTTTTAAAATTTTTCTAAGACTTACTTTATGGCCAAGATGAACTATTGTGGAGAAAGTTCTATGGGGTACTGAAAAGAAAGTGAATTTAACTGCTGTTGGATGAAATATTCCTTAAATATTTGCTAATTCCACTGTAACTGTGGTAAGATTTAACTTTATATTAGACTTTTAATTTATGTCTGGATGACCTCTCTATTAGTTAGTGAAGTGCTTTGAAAGAACCCACTGATACTGTATTGGGGATTGAGACATAGTAGTCTTTGTTTTATGAAATAAAATGTGTCAATGTTTAGATCATAAATATTTGGAACTCTGATTTCTTCTTATTGGATTATTCCTTTTACCAACATGTAGTGACCTTCCTAGTCTCTTCTGACTAATTTTGACTGGATATCTGTTTGTATGATATGAAAGTAGCTACCCTTGCTTGCTTTCAGGTTTCATTTCTGTAAAGTGTAATTTTTCACCCTGTCACTTTCAATCTGTGGATATCTTTGCCAGCGAGGTGTGTTTCATGAAAGAAACATATAATTAGGTTTGGTTTTTAATCCATCCTGCCAGCCTATGCCATTTAATTAGATAATTGAGATGGTTTACATTCCATGTTGTTATAGAGATGGACTTACTACTTCCTGATTGTTCATTTTATTTCTAATTTTTGATGCAATCCTAATTCTCATTTGTTTATTTACTCTTCTAATTAGATCTCTTCTTTGTCACACCCTCTTTGTTGTGTTCATCCTCTTCTTCTGTGTAGAGAATTCCTTGAAGTACCTTCCACAATTCTGGTTTAGTGATCATGATTTCCTTTAGTTTACACTTATCTTGAAAAGCTTTTATTTCTGTTTTAATTTTCAAGGATAGGGATATCCTTTGCTGGATATAAGAATCTAGGTTGGCAGTTATTTTCCTTCAGGGCTTAAAGAACATCATTCCATGCTCTCTTTGACTTCAGAGTTTCTTCTAAGAAATCTGTTATTCTGATCAATTTCCCTTTATAAGTGACCTGGTAATTCTCTCTTGTACCTCTTAAAATTCTTTCTTTGGAGTGGATTTTTGGCATGTTAAGTATAATGTTTTGAGGAGGGTGGTTCTATACTGCTCTTTTCTATTTGGGTTTTTAAATATATCTATTGTTGAGTGTCTATCTCAATCCTCCTCCTCAATCCAAAGTGAACACACTTTATTATTATATCACTTAAATTTTATCAGTGGCCCGTATCTCTTCTCCATTTTCAATATCACTGAGTCATAAGTTAGGTCTCAGTAATTTCTTAGTGTTTTTAAATACTCTGATTATGGTTTCTTTCTTTTATTTTATTGTTGTATGAGTATTCAAGGTCACATACCTTATCTTCAAGGTATAAAATTCTGACTACATATCCAATCTATTGGCTAGAATTTTAACTGAGTTTTTTATTTAATCAATTTATGTTATCATACTTGGGATTTCTGTTTTCAGAGATATTTTTATTGAAAGAGATATCCTGTATTTTTCCCTCAGTTCATTCTTTAACTCTTCATTCATTGATTCTTTTTATAATTACTTTTTGAATTATTTTATCCATGAAATTATTTATTTCCTCCCCTTCCATGTTTATGGGATCAGTTATTGGAGTGTTATAAACTACTGAGGATATCATATTACCTTGTTTTCTAATATTTTCTGTATTCCCATGTTGATATTTTTACATTTGCTGTGATGAACATCTCTTCCACTGTTATGTGAAGGAGTTTTTCATGAGCTGCTTTTTTGTCTTTAATCACATGGCCTGGATTAGGAATATACTTAAGTGGCAAAACTCCCATTCTATGTGATCCCATTGCCAAACTCAGTCCCTAATCCCACTTTGAGAGATAATCACCAGTGACTGTGACTACTTCAGTGCAAAGTCTTGTACTAATAAATCCTAAAAAAAGAAAACTTATTGAAAAATATACTCTCAAGTTCCACTAATGCAAAATGGAGGAATGGCTTAATCCTGTAGAATAGGGTGGGGTACTCAGTATTAAAGAATGTAAAATTTCTCTTACGCCTTATAGAACATGAGAAGGAAAAAGAGAAAAAAAGAAAGATAAAAGGAAAAAATGGGGAGAGTGAGGCAAGGCAAAAAAGTTCAAGACGGGAAAGAAAGATGAAAACACAGTATTGAAATGCTCAAGGAAAAAATGAAAATAATAAATACAATAGATGAATTAAAACGTTAAAAAATACATAAAATTTAATCAGGAAAAGCAATATCAAACACTGGGAAGCAACTTTTAAATCAGTAGAGAAGATAATGTCAGTGAAATCAATACCTGTCATTAATTTTACATTATTTTTAGCCAAACTATTTGAGGAGGGGAGATTTCTTCTTGGATCTTCCAATCTTGGATTTAATTACATTTTGGAAGGCTCAGTAAATGCCTAACTCTCCTTGGCCTGATGTCTAGATTTCTCTAGACATGAAGACAGCAATCCCAAGAACCCACTTCAGAGGTGAATTTAGTGTTCTCCTTCCGTTCTTTGGCATTCCCCCAGCATCTGCCAATTATCTGTATTCTAGGGTCCATGTTTCTCCCTGGTTGGGACTTCAGTTTTCTGTACCCATGCATAGAAATGCTTCATGTACATGGAACTGTCAAAACAGGTATGAATTTGTCCCTGTAGATTTCGGACTGTCCTTGGCAAATGTGTGTTAGCTGAGCAGCGAGATGCTGGGTGATCTGTGGCAGAGGCTCCCTCTTACTGGGTCATGCTTGCTGGTGGATTTCTGCTGGATGTGCACCTGGCAGTGTCTGATGGCTGGGTCGTGTACAATGATCGGTCATTGTGGTAGTGCTCTGCAACCTGCTGTGAGTGGTTCAGCAGTTGCTGGTAGGTGGGGAACATGAGTGTGAGTTCCTTCTGGGGTGCATTCAGTATGGCTAGGACTCAGGCAGCTCCTGACAGATGATGGGGTGGGCACCACTTGGCTGGCAGTCAGAACGTGTGCATCAGAAGGACTATGTTGGGGTGCACTCAACATAGTGGTGGTGGCTGGGGTCTAGGGAGTACACATCTGTAGTCATCTATGGAGCATGCATGGTGCTGTTGTGATATTCATGACTTATGTCAGATGCCGGGGTGTACTTGGCAGCATCTGGCATGTGGAGCACACATGTATGTGGGCTACCTCTGAGGCATGTGTGGCACTGCTGGTGTGTGGGCAGCATCTCTCAGCTTTCAGGGTCCACTGGTGGGATGTGTTCATCAGTGGCCAGTGCATGGGGTGTGTGCTTCTGGGAGTCATTTCTAATGAGCACACCATGTTGCTGGGACTGGTGGCTTCTGCCATCTGCTGGTGTCCATGCACCTGCAACTGGGGTGCTTAGGGCTCTCTAGATGCCACACTCTCTGAGACTTGCCTTACCCTGTTCCACCCTACCCTGTTCCCCTTGTCAGTGGTGTGAGCAAAGGCGCTCAGCAACCTTCAGCCATCCAGTGATCCCCTTGTACAGGATACTCATGCAGCCCATTTCAAAGGTATTTCCTATGATAGTATTTGCTGCTATCTTGGGTGGGATGAAGCTAGATTTAATTCCTTCCCAAAGAAGGATTTAGAAGCAGCTTTTGCATCATTGCCACAAAATAGCTCTCCACCAGTTTTTGATCAGCAATTTGAGACAAGCTATGCATTTCTTGTTCATCAAGTGGCTTTGGTGATCCTGTCCTGACTTAATTCAGTCTAACTTTCATTTCTACCATTGTTTTCTGAAGTAAGCTTACCAGTTTTGCCTCTCCCCATTTCTCTCTTTGTTACCCTTCCCCTAACTCAGTCTGGCCAGGTTCAGAGTTAACAAACTCTTTCCTGTTCTTTGTTCCAGGAACCAGAATTTAAAGTCCATGTGCCATATTGTGTTTTAGAGTGTTCCTTGGCTGCACACCTCTCTCTTATCAGTTGTTCACGTGCTGCTTCAATTCCAAATGTGGAAGAGTCAAGATTTGCTGCCTAGTTCCACACTACCTTCTTACCCCAATTCTTCCATTTTTAAGAATATTTTAAACATTTAGTCAAGGTTGTGAATTCTAATTCAAGGTATGTGAGAGAAAATATAGGGTAAAATTGGTGAAAAAGACTAGTAATGATAATGATTCAATACCAGATCATTCTTACCTTTGATTTTTGTTTGAAAAATTAATGCTTGAGTGACTGTGGCAAAGTTCCCCACTATTTATCTTTCTACTTATTTGTCTCTCATCTAACAATACATCCAATAATTTATTCATTTCAAATCAGGAAAGAGAATTTTTATGGATCATATTTATTCTGAAGTATGACCAAACAGAAAACAAATCAGGATTTAGGTAAGGAGAGACTTTATGTGATTATTGCAATATTGTGTTGGAAAGAATACACTAATCAGGAGTTTGGAAGGTGTCTCAAAAGTTGGGGAGAAAGACACTTTTATGGGGAGTGAGTAAAATAGCTGGGTATGGGGAAGTGGATGAAGAGAATCAAAAAGTGTAGGTGGCAGTAGTATGACAGTACATCAGAGAGTTGCACCCAGAGGCCGGTTTATTCTGGAAGGATCTTTTAAGAGAGAAGGTGTATTGGCTTAACTCGAGGTGGGTTGAAGTTTAGGAGCCACCAGGAAGCACTGAAGTTTATTCAAGAATTTGTTACCAAGCATTTTGTTCCCATTGAACTGTGGGGACAAAAGGGTCAAGTTACTCATTTATTGGGTAAACTATGGGTATTTGTAGGGTCTGTGACAGCAAAGGAGCAGCCCTGAGTCATAGATCTGAGTTACATGGATGAGGATGAGTCTGCAGGAAGTAGCTTTTCCTAGAAAACAAGAGAGAGAAAATTTTCTTTATCGGTTCTTCACAGGGTCACAGGATAAAGTTCAAGTTCAACATTGCCAAACACTTTTTCTGAGGTAGAGCATAATTGAATTTCTAAAATAATTGCTCTTTATTTGTCCTGTGCCATTAAAATATTTATGGGAATGATCAGTTTTGAAAGGCTCTGCTTTCTCTTCATAGGACTTTAAAAATAATTTTCTAAGTACGATGTCCTTGACTCAGGTTTATTGGAGCTTTTATATCCTTTTTTTTGCAGAAGGAAGAAAAGCAAATGTAGTCTTTGAAAATGTTGCAGTATGGTTCAATAACCTGGTTATTTGCAGGCTAAATTCTGATCTCATGAGTGCTGCATTTATATTGCCTTAAATGCTCACAACATCCTCTGCTGCACATTCACAACTTTTTAAATCCATAATAACTCAAGGCTTTCGCTTGCTTTTGGACAATAGAGGCATCCTATCAATACCTGTGGCTTGTTGATGGTTGGTGATGTGAAGAAACAGGAATTTGCCAAAAGCAAAACACCTGCTTCCCTGGGGGGGAAATAAAAACATTGTAAAACCTACATTTTATGAAAAATTGCTTGCTTTAAGATGTGGAATTACTATTTTCATCCATAACATATATGTGATATTATATGAAGTAGAAGTATGCTAAATATTTTTGATTCATATGCAATATATAAATGTGTCAAAACATCATGCAATGCCCATATTTATGTAGAGTTATATATATATATATAATTTTAAAACAAAACAATAATAGCACTATGTTTGAAAAATAAGGAGCACACATGATTTATTATTGCATATTATTTAAACTTTTCAAAGATTTAATGTGGTCTATTTCCTCATATATCTATTGTTGCAGATTATGAATTAGATGTCAATATGGTAGATAAAATGGCAAATGTACTTGATAAAATATCATTAATAAATAAAGTAGCATGAAAATTCTGAACTTTAAAAAAATGGCATCAAAAAATAATTTCCTGTAAGTTTCTCCCTTTTATTCTCCCTGATGAGTTAAAATGTATCCCATTTTCCTTCTCTGTGTTACCTACCATATTCAGTAAACTAAAACACTGCCTATCTTTCTGCCCACAAAGAATATCAATGAGAAGTATAGCTAAAATAAAACAGAACTTCATCAGTTCTAATTTCTTCATTTTTTTTTGTTTTGTTTTGTTTTGTTTTTCTAGAGTGACAGTCTAAATCATGATATACTTCGTGAGGACTAGTATATGTAAACATCTCAGCAGAGCTTTGCACAAATGGTAGGAAAGCAATCGATTATAGATGTTATTCATATCACCACAAACCTGTGACATATTATTATATGAACTTTACATATGAAGAGACTAAAGTAGATGCTGTATCTGAGATGCCACTGATAGTAAATAATATAAACACAATTTTCCTCTGTGCCTGTTTGTTCTCATAGATCAACATCATAACCACTATAAAAATACTATGAAAGTACTTGACCTGATGGTTTTCCAAGCCCAGATGGATTAGCAGCCAAAATATATCCACTCCAGGTAGTACATGTCTGTTAAGTTGGATTAATGTCACTGTTTCATAATGATATATATAATTCACATAGTGTGAATTTGATTTGCCAAAATAAGGTCTTTGTTTAAAAATTTACAATTAAAGATGTCTACCTGAAATAGAAATACTGGTATTTATGAATAATGCTTTATCTTCATTCATTTTTCCATTGCTTTTCCAAACAGAGATTATGTTACCAAAAAATAAAAAAAAAAAGGACTCACAAATGAAGGATAGAAAAAGTTGTCTTTACAGGAGCTATTTTTGTCAGAAGAATAAACATTTAAAATATTAAATAGCGAATATGATGAAAATCAAACAGTGCCTCCAAGAAAATCTTAGGCCTTCTTTACTTTCTGAACTTTCCCCAATTTTCATAGCTGAATTTATTTTCAAGTGCTACAGAAAACAATCTCTCACACCAGTTAATGCAACCTCCATGATCTTCTCCATAACACAGCCGTAATTGTTGTCACCCTTACCATGGCAGCTTTCTGCAAGATTTGTCCAGATTAACTCTCGTTGGGTAGATATTCAGGTAGATATTTTGTTCCCATTCTATGACCAGAAGTGTTGAAAAATATTGCAAATTGTGATGGCTCTGAGGATATTTGCTTAATAGTACCATACAAACCTAGATTTGTCCTCTCATTTTTGGAGAGTACCAGGGGTTGGACTCAGGGGCACTCAACCACTGAGCCACATCCCCAGCACTCTTTTGTATTTTATTTAGAGTCAGGGTCTCACTGAGCTGCTTAGTACCTCCCTGATGCTGAGGCTGGCTTTGAATTCATGATCCTCCTGCCTCAGCCTCCTGAGTTGCTGGGATTATGTCCTATCATTTTTATTTGTATCTAAAAATAAGATTTATGTTTTGACTATCATAAAAATATCATTAATACGATCATGTCAAGAAATTTTAAATGGATAATCTGGAAAATGCAACTTACAAAAACTGAACTAGACAGAAACAGAACACTACAATGATCCCATGTCTTCATACCTGAAACTTTTAGAAATATTTTCTCACTGAAAAAAATTCTTTAGGATTAGACTTATTCTCTGGTAAATTAAGACTTGATACCAATTTTTTACAAACTTTCCTAGAATATAGAAAAAGAAGGAACACTTTTCAATTCATTTGCTTGGACTAGAATAAACTTGATACCAAGTTTTCAAGGAAATGAAAGAAAAATGCACACTTGTCTTATCACCATTTTCAAAAATGAGGAACAAATATTAGCAAATCAAATGCAAATATATGTTAGGAGAATGATACGTTAAAAATAAAGTAAAATACATTTTACATACAACTAGCTTGAGTTAGTTCACAAATGTAAAACTTACTTTACATTTAAATTGTATCAATGTAATTCCACATATTGATATAATAGAGAACAAAAAAATATGATGATTTAAAAGCATGCAAAAATTTTGATAAAATTGCAAATACAGGGAAGTATGATAAATAAGGCAAAGAATGCTTAAATTTAAAAAAATAATCACAAATAAACTACAAGAAATACCACACTTAATGGGAAAAAGTTAAAATCACCATATTAAAATATAGGAATAAAATAAGGATGTTTCTTTTCACCACTTATTTTCCTAATGTACTAGAAGTCTTAGGGAGTGCAATAAAAAAGATTTAAGATATGTGTAGGAATGGTAACAGAAGAAATAAAACATTGTTTTCTTCAAACTTATAGTTGTATAAAATGCAATTTTCAAATAAATAATTTATTTAACAAGTCAATTTAGCAGTTGCTGCATAGAAACCAATAATGAAATGAAGATTATTTTATATGTAACAGGTTCTAGAATCAAAGTACAAATTCTCTAGGGAATGACGAAAACAGGTCTTATGACTCTATTAATGTTATAATCTTTTATGAGAGAAATTAAGGGTGCTATAATACAAGGAAAATTCACTAATGCCAAGATGTAAATCTCTACAAATTGATGTATAATTTTAATTGAACCCATCAGCTTCTAAAATTTATATGGGCAATCAAAGAGACAAAAACACCAAAGACATTCTTGAAGAATACAAAGAGTGAAAAAATGTTCTAATCAGATATTTCAAATTATCATAATGCTACAGTAATTACATCATGATGATTTCAAAGCAAGAGGAGGAGAAGTTACTCAAGAGGCAGGAAAGCCACAAATCTGCATTGATGCACTTAGCTTTTGATAAGTGACACTGCAAAAGAATGGACAAAGAACATCCTTTTTCAGTCCACTGTGCTGAGTGAATGCAATATTTATAGTTAAAAATATGAAACTTGATTGATCAATGCTTCCTACCGTGAACAAAAATCAAACCCAAGTAAGTTATGGTTACAAATGGCAAAGGCAAATATCAAAGGCGAACTAATAAAACCATGGTGCAGGGGGTTAGCATGGAGCTAACCTTGAGCAGAGAAAGTGTTTGGAAACAGAACAAAGGGCACTAACATTTAAACTACAATATTGCAATTAAGAAATTCTTATCACCACATCAGGGATTAAAGAGAGTGACAGGCCAGTCACAGATTGAAATATACTTGTCATATAAATGACCAACAAAGGATCGTTTCCCTTTGCATTCAAATATAACCAAAATAGATCATCAATTTTTATGAATCGAAAACAAAAACATAAACCAGTATAAAAGTAGATTGATTGGGCACTTCATGGAACAGGATGTCTGAATGACCAATAAACATAAAAAATGATCTCTAGTTTACTAGTAATATGGGAAATAAAAGTGAAAATTGAACCACAGTATTTCATGACCACCAGAATGAATAAAATAAAAAGGCTGCTAATGAACAAATGTTAGTGAGCACTGGAATCAAATAGCGTTCTCATAAGCTCTGTGCGTATTACATAATCTGTGAAAAGCTAGAAGTATTGAAAAGCTAAAAACTTGGAAGAGGTGCCCCCACAGCCAAGGCATTCTTCTCCTGGATTTGTACCCAGCTTATATCCATGGGCTGTGTACCAGGGTCACATGCAGGGATGTTCATAGTGCCATTGCATGCAAGCTGAAATACAGAAACACCCCCAATTTCCTAACTGTAGAAGAGAGAAGTCAATTATGCCAAGTATGCAGCAAAAATTCTAACAGCAGATTACGGAGGATGGCATGAATGACTCCTTTAAAAATGTTTTCAAAGGAGGTTGGCATCTAAGGACATGTCATGTTGGATGGTAGTTAAAAACAGTTTCAAATATATAAACAAATGAAGTTGCTCAAAGTCAAAACAGTCCTGTGAACTAGAGGGACAGAAATACATCTAGGACAGACATAATGGGGGTCCTGGCAGGCTGGCACAGTTTGGTCTTGACCTGGTTCCTGTTCCAGGTTTACCCCTCTGCGGCACTTCAGCCAGCCATACTTTTTTACTCTGTGAATCAGGTTTCCCAATAATTTTTAATTACACACAAAGCATATATCAAAATTTATTAAAATATGATTGGGAAGTTAGATATATCCTGGCTGTTGTGCAAATTTCTTCCTCTGTCATAGATGATGATATAAAACCTGGCAAGAGAGGAGGAGGAAAAAGCTCTGTGTTGTAATTTTTCATCATTTATCTGATTAGTTTGATTGGTTTGATTAGTCTGGTTAGTTTGATTTTGGTTTTGGTTTTGGGAAGTGACAGGCTTTGGCTTTTCTGTGCTTTGATTCTGGCATTAGACCAACTAACTTCAATTTTGCTACTGCCCTAAATAATTTCCTGACCCAGTTCAAACAACTTAACCTCTCTGGACTTTATTTAGTCTATGAGTTGGGAATAATAATACATACTGCTGATGTAAAGATCAAATGGTGTAAAAAAAAAAAAAATAACAGAATGAATCAAACACCATTACCCTACGTAAATGTGTGATTACACAAATGGTATGCCTCTACTTCATGTACAGAGAACCAAGTTGTACCCCATTTGTTTACAATAAAATTTTAAAAAAAAGTCAAATAGTGTGATCCATGCACATTTTGCACAACTCTTGGTAGGAAGCTTACAAAAAATTAGTTGTTATTTATAGGGAATATTCCTCAAGCTTACCTGACAGCAGTCACTGACACCATGCTCTAAGTAAGCCAAAGAGTCTGGACAGAGAAACCGAGGTAATGATAAAGACTCCCCATGGAATGAAGGTCTTTGCAGCTGCTGAGGCTGAGTTAGGAGCTGAGGGGAGGCCTTGCTTATCAAGCATCCCAGGAGCTGCAATGTGAGCTTGCCTGCACTGCCTTGCCTCATACTGTGTGCAGGAGCTTACCATCCCCCCAGTCCTTTGTCTCAGTCCTGTTGCTGGGCAGAATTACATAGGCATGCTTGGTTTGTTTACGCCACCTCGACATATAGTTCACTATAGGCTGATTCTGTTATGCTTTAACAAGCGTGTTAACCTGATTGGATAATGTGCCTATATATGTCCTGTACAATCCTAAGTAAAATTAGATCTGTACCTTCAGAACCTGGTCTCTGATGTCTGAGTGCACTGGGGTAGACATCATACGTCCTCACTCTCAGTGGACCCCCATCTCCAAACATCTACAGTTATTATGTTAAGCATTTTCAATTATTTTCAAATTTTCTGACATATTAGCAGAACTCAATTTACCAAATATTCCAAATGGCTACACTCTGCCTTTCAAACACTGATCTCAAACTTCTTATGATAGAGAAAAAAATTATTAGAGAATAATTAAAATCTCATATTAAAACTTAATATTAAGAGGCTATGACTCAAAAGTCAAAATGCAGAGTACCAATCTTGTGATTGTTACTGGAAGTCCTAAGACCTTGTGCAGATAATTAACATGCACTGACCTCACCTGTAAAAGTTTTATAATATACTACAGTCTTAATAATATTCTTTTAAATATAAGGTTCAGAATGACAATAATATGGCTTCAGATACACTGACTTTTAGCCTAGGTGTGCAGTCATTGACTTGTCAAACTTTGAGTTGACAATTTTACTCTAATATGACTAATCCAATTTGTTTTCAGAATATCATGACACAAAATAAAATATCTGATTAAGAAACACCACAAGGATTGTTACTTCATAAAAGAAAATAATAATATGAATCATTTTTATACATTCAGTAATGTTCTATCTTCTTTAGCTGATGTGGAAAAAAATTAGCCATACTACACTAATCTTAAATTACTTGATGTTAGTTTTAAATTTGTTTTAACCTATATTAGCTTGTAGGGCTGCTGTAACAAAGTACTAAAAATTAGGTGTCTTAATTTTTTTTTTTTTTTGTCTCACATTTTGGAGGCTAGAAATTCACATATCAATAGGTTAGCAGGATTGTTTCCTTCTAAAAGCTGTGAAAGGGAATTTGTTGTCTCTTCACTAGTGTCACAGTCCCTTTGTGCTATGCTAACAAAATACTTAAGACATAGCAATTTATATCTCAAAGTTGTGGAAAACCAAGTTCAAGCTCAAAGCAGGGACAGTTTTGGTGTTTGATGAGGGCCTGGCCTCTTCTTTCAAGATAGCAGCTTCAATGTTGCCTCCTCTAGAGGGGCAGAATGCTATGACCTTCATAGAAGAAAGGATAGAAAAGCAAATTTTGTCTAATTAGCTTCCTCTAGCTCTTCTATAAGGTCCCTAATCCCCTTCTTAGGGGCCCTTCTTTCATGACAATCAGCTCTAAAGGTCTTATATATCAATGCTATCACTGGTGATTATGTTTCAACATATGAATTTTGTAGGATGTTTTGAAACCAAAGTCCAGAACTTAGGGTTGTTTAATAGTAACTTTTAGTACTTCTTGGCTTGTAGGAAAATCCCTTCATTTCTGTCTTGTATTTATATGGTGTTCTACCTGTTCTGTGTGACTGTGTGTCAAAAGAAAGTTTTTTTTTTTTTGTTTTTTGTTTTAAATAAGGGCACTAATCCCGTTGGATTAGGACCCACACGATGAACTCATCATAACTAACTACACCTGCAAAGACTCTATATCCAAATAAGGTCAGATTGTGAAGCTCTGGAGGTTAGCATTTAGACACATGGATTTGGGGAGGCACAATTCAATCCACAGTGTGGGCCTTTTATTTTATCTTATTTTATTTTCCCTTTTATACCCAGCTCACTGTTCCTCATTTTATGCTGAATTGAAGTTTTTGGATTTGATAATGCAGAGCAAAGATTATGAGATAGAGTTTTAGTTAGGCATTGACAAAATGAAAGCCATCATCCTCATCTTCATATCATCATCATTATTATTTTACAAAGTGGGGATTGAACCCAAGGTCTTGCACTTTCTAGGCAAGCACTGTACCATTGAGCTATATCTTCAGTCTTTTTATATATTTTTTTCAATTTTGAAACAGTGTCTGGCTGAGTTGATTTGGTTGACTTTGAATCCTCCTGCCTTTGATCCTCCTGCCTCAGCATGTAGCACTGAACTCAGCTAAAAGACACAATTTTAAAAGATGAACTAAAATGGCAAAATGAGCATCAAGGAAGACTGCCATTAGTATGATTGAAAATCACTAGAAACTGGAGGTAGTAAATTTTCTACTTGATGAAAAATAGATTAGAAAAGCATTATAACAGAGTTTTTTTTTTTTAAAGAAGGTCATAATAAAGTTAATTGCTCATTTACCAAACAGTACATAAATTACATGATTTCTTTTCTTTCATTTGAGATAACAAGTGAGGAGAGAGCAGTGGGCTTGAACAAGCTTTATTGGACATTTAGTGGACAAATCTCCAAGACTTTACATCAGCAGAGCCAGTCCTGACCAGATGCCTGGCATATTTTCTTCTAGATTTTATTGTTTGATCTTTTAAGTTTTCTGACCTTTACTTAATGTCAATATGTCAGAATGAATTTCCATATCTAAAATACACATCTGTTATATTTAATAGCTTTCTCTTCACACAAAAATGGAAAAGAAATTCCATTATTCCACTTAGTTCTGTCTTCTACCTCAATTATATAGTAGAGTATCTAGACACTAATGGTTGCCCACAGTATGTAGAAGGGGCCGTCACTACATAGTTCTGTCTAAGTACACAGCAGTGTCAGAAATCCATGCTTTGCTTTATTTTCTTGTCCTTCACTGCTCATTCCCATTTATTATTTTTCAACTTTCTTTTTCTGTTATTTTTCTCCTATGTGTTCTTTCTTTCCTTCTTCTTCTTTCTTTTTTCTCTTTCTATATTTCAATCTCTTTGTTATTTTAACCTTTCTCTTTTGCCTATCTTGGATAGTGTTTTTATTTTAATATTGCGAATTTCATAAATGTTTTTAGCATATATAACACATTTTTAAGTTAACTTGCTTTTAGAATATTAGACCATGATGTGTAAATAAGGTCAGATTAGCCAAACAAGAGGTGGTGCACTGATCAGTTCAGAGCAGAATGTTTAATCTTGTATTTGGTTTTCTAATGGCTGTGTAGCTTTAGACAATAAATTTACTACATTAAGAATAAATTTATTCAAATGTAGAACAAAGAAAAGAATGCTATCGATAATTGTGAACAATGAATTCAAGTTAAATTCATGGACCCCTGGTATCATAAAAAGGTTTTGGATGATATGTTATTGTTTTATTAAGATCAAAAAAGAATAAGAAGTGAGGGCAGTCAAAGTAACAGTCTCTGATTAAATTGGTGGTCAGAGGTCCATCCTTTCAATAAAGGAAGAGATGGAAGTGAATTTGGGCCACAACAATGTGAGGAAAGCAGTGCCTGTAGGGAACCAGTGTTCAGATGTGACTCTATGAGTCTTCCCAGGTCTGTTGCTGGGCAAAAATTATCAAGTGACCTTACTCAGCTTATGTTTGTTTTGCCTTTTGGTGTTTAATTCCACCAGTATTTCCAAATGAGTCACCAAACTAAGTGATGCTGATTGGATGAAACAGAGCATGCTTAATAGATATTTAATTATTTGAATATATAAAATCTTCTCTAAAACATTTTATAAAAAAGTAACATATAAACCAAGTGGAGTTTATTAATATAAATTTACAATTGTTAAATGAAAAAACAATTTTTCTTCTGGGAATAAAATCACTACCTAGCGTGTAACTTCCTTGAGAACTCTTTTAGTGTTATACAAAGAACACTTCATATCAAATGCAAGTTGCTAATAAAATAAATTGTACAGATATAAAAATATCAAATTGATGAATGGAAATTTCTTCAATGATGTAAATATTCTATATCCGGTGAGCGTGTCCAGTTTAGCAACCATTATTTGTGTAACTGTGGAGCACACAAATTAAGAACTAGTTTGAGAAAATGAGTCTTTGATTTTATAATGATTTTAGTTAATTCACACTTAAATTTAAGTAGTCACATATGGCTAGTGGCTACTATACTGGATACTGTATATTCTTAACATAAAATTTATAAGAAAAAGCCTCTTATATGCTGTTAGTAGTATGATTTGGTCAACTTTTTTTCATAATATATAAACCTACAGAATTACAAGTTTGTTTGATAGTGGTCTGTTACATATTTTAAAATATATAGACGAAGATTTTAGTAACAAATATTCACATTGAGAGTTAAACTGAGTGAGCTGCAGAAGTCACTTTTGTGATCATAAACAATATAATTTTGCTTGCTAAATAATCATTGTGATATTTAATTTACTAAAATATATTGAAATGTTCAAAATGTTATTTCTCCACAGTCAAATATAAACTGTTTTGCAACAATTCTTCCATGTTTTATATTGAAAGATCATAGAATCAAATAAACTTTACAGCAAGCAAGAATAATAACTTTCAATTCATTCTAATCTATCATTAAAAGAAAATATTACTCCAACTTATTTATTAATGCCTACTTAGTATTTCTTTTTAGGCAACTATATAATAAACACTACCCAGAGTGATTTGCAAGATATAGTTCAGAAATACTTAGTTCATCCCTGAAGGAATACTAAAGATGTGAACACATATCTTTTAAATATTTTTACCAATTTGTTTTCAATAAATCAATACTTATTCATTATTTCATCATGCTATTAAAAATAATACTTGTTAATTAAGGAAAAAGAAATATACATAGCAATTCATTTATTCAGAAAAAATAAACAATTAAAATATGTAAATTGATAACCATAGAAATTATAAGAATAAATTTATAAGGAAAATCAGGGGGTAGAAGAGGCATAGAATGAAGTGGAGCACACTTAATTGAATCTAGTCTTTTTTTGGAATTTATAGTTTCAAACTGGAAAAAAAATGATATATTCTTACTTCGTTTTCCAATTAAAAATTTTAAAGTTCTGTTTCACTCTGACTTGCAGGGTTGATGCAAATTTCAGTGGAGACTTTGGCCTTTGAGATACACTACAACATAGGTTGTTTCAATTTTTCTTTTCAGATTTTTTTAAGATTTTTTATTTTTTATGAGACAATCTTCCACGTGGCAGTAAGGTTTCTGCTACCCCTAAGGCTGTTAGTCTACTCTTATCCAAAAATAGAACTTCATTCTATGGCCCTACTATGCTGTTGAACATCAATGTGCTCTGTGAAACCATGAATTGGCTTTTCATAGTATTATGATTGGGAAAAAAAAATTTAAAGTTTGGGCCAGGGAAGATAACTTCTGTGCTGTTTTCATGCTTAACATATATTAAACATACTAACAGGACAGCTAAAGCGATCTTCATCAGGATTCTAATTTGAGATAATAATGCAGTTATAAACCAAATAAGACTGAACATATACAATAACAATCTTTTGCCCCCGGATGTAGTATTTCTGTTAGTTTGTCAGGTTTACAACTTTGCCTGATAGGTTTGAGTAAGTAGAAGATCACAGAATTAAAATTTTGGCAGATATGCAATAAACACCAGATTACTATACTAGATGCTTAGGAGAAGAGAAAGTGAATGAAATAACAACATATTTATCCTTATATAACATCTGATAGAAAAATTTAAGTTAATGTGAACTGATCATTCTGAATATCTGGATTCTGAAGGATGGCTTAAATTCTTGAAACTTATCATGGTTCCAGATTATACTAATTGGCCTAGGATCAAAAAAGAAAAAGTAAACAATGGAAACAATATTTAAAATAGTAATAGAAAAGGTGAGAAAATGTCTCATTCCTGCATATGAGCACATATGTGCACCCACACACACACACACACACACACACACACTTCACAGAACCAACTGTAAGGTCTGTAGTTAACTATCCAGAGCTTCAGTGCTGACCATCCTGGGGAAGAGGATGTAAGGGCTAAAACAATATAATTTTTCTTCTGAATATTTACTATATGTGGGGAATTGTTTTGTGTGCTTTACAGATATTACTTAAGAACACTGTATGATAGATAATTTCTAAAGATAATGTCTTTATTCATGCAGACAAGGAAATTGATCAAGTTACTCAGAGTTACTAGTGAAAGCATCAGAATTCATTATTCAGTATTAGACCTCTTTTTATTATAGTTTGTTGGTCCACAGATACAGAAGAAAGGCAGTGGTAAAGACTGGAAAAACGAGAGAATATAGGCCCCATTGAATGGCTTTGAGACACTAAGTATTTAAAAGTGAATTCAGGACTTAAAATCTTAGTTTTCCATTCACTTCTCTCACTGACATCAGAATGCCTCTGCATAAAAATAACGTAGTAGCCAGACATAGTGGTTCATGCATGTAGTCCCAGCTACTCATGAGGCTGAGGCAGCAGAATTGCAATTTGGAGGTCAGCCTGGGCAACTTAGTGTGACTTCCTCTCAAAACGAGACAAGAAGAGCTGCAGGTGTAGATTAGTGGGTAACATGGTGCTTGCCTAGCCTGCAGAAGACCCTCAGCTCCATCTGTAGTACTGCCAGAAAAGATAAAAATTTTTTAAAAAAAGTTTTTGCTATCCCAACATAGAATGTTAGATATTTAGGGATGCAAATAAAGAGAGTTGACAAAGTCTTTCCTGAACCAATGACATCTTAATTGAGGCTTAAAAGGACCCATTGGGGTTTGACAAAGACAGAAGGCAGAAGAGCATTCTATTCAGGGAGAACAGCAGCTCGCGAAATTACCTGGAGAAAGGCAGAGTTGGTCATACTGTTAGGCTTTGGAAGAGTGGAGGCTGGACAGGTAAATGGGGCCGAGATCACGAAGAGTCTCATAAGCCATGTAGAGATTGATTCTGGGAACTTGGGGGAGCCAGCAAAATGGTTTACCAGAGATGTAGCACGATCAGATTTGTACTTTAAAAAGAACATTTTGGCTACAGTGTGGAAAATGGATTTGATTTGCAAACAGGACTGGAGGCAGAAACACTAGTTGGAAGCTATTAGCGCAATTCAAGCCAGAGACGCTGGTGGCAGGGACTAGAGGGTGTCAGTGGAAATGAAAGAGAAATGGACCAATGTGAATCACATTTAGGAGACAGGCTTGACAAGATCTGGTAATGGATTAGGAAGAGGAGACAGAAAAAATGAGAAAGCAGGAGCCTGATGATACATTGTCTCCCGGCTTGAATAAACCAGTAGACAGTTGTGCACTTTCCCTACTGAGGGAGAAGAGTTGAACATGCTAATCAAGATTACAATTTATCTCTTATTTCTCTCATTCAGTTTCATTCAGGACATAATTCAACAGCTCTAAATTCAGCCCGAGGACATAATATGAGAGTGGTGACTCCACATAATATGTTGCCAAAGTCTAACTAGCACATTTCTCACATTTTTTTTTCTCTCTGAAATCAGGATATCTTGTAATTGACGCCAAAATAAATTTGCCAGGCACTTGGCAGAGAAGCACTGTAAGGAAACTACCAGAGGGGATATTCTGGCAGAGATAGCACCTGTGCATTTGCACTTCTTTTCTTTTAATGAGAGTAGTTAATAAGAATGGGTATATATATATATATATATATATATATATGAAGTCACCAACTTTGTTAGTTCAGATTTTCCAGAGAAATAAGAAATAGAAAATATATTCTGTTCCTTCAGCCATCTCTGTACACACACATACACACACACACACACACACACACACAGAGAGAGAGAGAGAGAGAGAGAGAGAGAGAGAGAGAGAGATTTATTAATTAATTGATTATAGGAATTGCCTCACAGGACTATTGGAGACTAGAAAAGAGTCCCATGTTTTTCTGTCCAGAAGCTGTAGGGCAAGAAAAGCTGGTGTTGTAATTCACCCCAAGTCCAAAGGCCCCAGAATGGGAGTAAGGGAGTGTAGGGTGTGGGGGACATTGGGGTGCATATAAATCTTGCTGTGAATGTAGAGAACAAGAACCAAAAACATTAATGAAGTCCAAGGATAGAAGGAGAAAACTGATGTCCCAGCTCAAACAGAAAGGAAATTTTTCTTTCTTCTGCCTTTTTTTTTTTTTTTTTTTTTCCTATTTGGGCTTTTAA
The DNA here is from genome assembly GCF_902686455.1 of Sciurus vulgaris. NCBI lineage: Eukaryota > Metazoa > Chordata > Mammalia > Rodentia > Sciuridae > Sciurus > Sciurus vulgaris. The sequence continues at coordinate 13,661,499 of NC_136469.1, forward strand.
CAGACTGAAAGAAGCCTACCCTCATGGCAAGGGCAATTTGCTTTGCTAGGACTGCAGATTCAAATGCTGACCCCTTTTATTATTTAACCATAAAGAAGAATGAAATTATGGCATTTGCAGATAAATGGATGGCATTGGAAAATATCATGCTAAGTGAAATAAGCCCATCCCAAAAAACCAAAGACCGAATATTTTCCCTGATAAGTAGATGATTACATATAATGGGGTGGGGGTTGCTGGGGTGAGGGAAAAAAAAAAAAAAGAAGAAGTGCCCTGAGAGCCCTACCTACCACAATGTGAATTATTTTAACTGGGTTGTAGCTCCGTGGTAGAACACTTGCCTGGCATATATAAGGCCGTGGGATTGATACTCAGCACAGCATATAAATAAATAAAAAAAATCTATTAACAACTAAAAAAAAAAATTTTAAACAAAAGAGCTAAAAAAAAAATCTGAGAAAAAAGTGTATATTTATTGTGTACAAAGTAATATTTTGGATTATGTAACCATCACAGAATGACTAAATCAAGCTAATGAACATTTACCTTGCTTCAGATACTGATTTTTGGGAAGAGATACTTAAAATTTACTCCTAGAAGTGTATAAAAATATTTTATCAGCCATCTGGGCATCTTTAGTCCAGTCAGGTTGACACATCAAATTAGTTGTCACAAGAAATATTGTCTCCACAAAAAGAGGAAGTAACAGAAGCTACATTCAAGTTACTCAGTGAAGACTTCCCCCAGGCAGGCAAAAGTTCAGATCCATAGAAATCAGACTTCTTCCTACAGGGAAAAAAAAATCCCTGGAGAAAGGGAATAAAATTGTACATTTTTATTTAATTCTAAGTGTTAAACTGCACAAGCAGATTGACTACTGGTGTGTATAAATGGAAAAGAATGTGAAAAAAGAAGATAATTAGGAAATAATCCTAGGTCATTTATTTGTAAATAATCTTAGAAACCAGACAGGAAAGTTAAGTGTGGCTAAAGTCAGTGACTGCAAGATTGAGGAGCACAACAGAGTTCAAAGCTGAGAGGTTGGTCTTGTTCTTCTCTGAAGAACAATGGGGTCTCACTAGGATGGGACTGAGGAGTATTTAAACCAGAGAAACCAGGTGAATACTGTTGGGTTGATTTTCAGCAGAACACAATGTGGCATTAAGAATAATAGCAGAGCTGGGCACATTGGCACACACCTGTAATCCCAGCAATTTGCTAGACTGAGGCCTGAGAATTACAGGTTCAAGGCCAGCTTCAGCAACTGAGTGAGGCCCTGTCTCAAAATAACAAAATGAAAAAGGGTAAGGATGCTGCTCAGAGGTAAAGTGCTCCAGGTTCAATTTTTTCAGACTCAATCAATCAATAGCACAGGTGAACCAATCTGACCTAATTTGACACCAGTGTTCACTCAGTGCCTAAATGCTTTAACCGCCTTTTTGAATGGCAGGAAAGTCCTGGGCGCCAGGAAATTCTACATGGAGACCCAAGAACACCATGGTATACTTTCTAAAAGTAGTAAATACTACCGGCAATGCCAGAAAAAATGAGCAGTGGATACTGTCTGTTCACTATGTATGTGTGTTTATGTACGTAGTAGGAATGAGTTATGGTAGTGCTTGCATCTCTGTGAGAGTGAAGTTGGCAGTGTGAGAATTTATCTCTTCCATGAATTTTTACTGCATTTGACTTATCTGTGTTGGTAACCCAACCAAATTGAACTTTAATTTAAATATTTAGTTCTAATTCTTGACAACAGAAAATTAAAATTGCCATGTAAAAGGAAATATCTTAATAATCTCTTTATGAAATCTATATCTAATTACACTGTATTTAAAAGAACATACCATACTACGCAAAAATAGGCAAAGAAATGAATGAATATCTGGGAAATTTTGAAAACTTTTTTTCTGTTATAGAAGGGATTGTGGTGGCTATTTCTTTAATTGGTAAACTCGATCACTCTGGCAGTTATCGTGCAAAGACAGCAACCGTGAAAAAGGGAAAAAGAAAGAAAAAAGGCACCAGTATCAGAGGTGCAAATATTTATGGTGAAATTCAAGTCAAGTAGTAAAAATGAATACAAGTCTGGGTACACTTGATATAATGTGAACATTTCTTCTAGGCAGCTATTATAAAGGTGATCGATATCTAAAAAATACCATTTTAGAATAAAGAAATCATAGTATCTGTCTTGAACACAGAAATAGATATTCAAATTTTCTTTGACTAAAATAGGTATTTTAGGGGCTACTGGGCATTGGACATAGGGGCACTCTATCACTGAGCTACATCCCCAGTCCATTTTATTTTTTAATTTTGAGACACGGTTTCAATGTGTTTTTGAGGCTGTCCTTAAACTTTCAAATCTGCCTAAGTCTCCAAACTCCCTGGCACTATAAATCTGTGCCACTCTGCCTGGCTAAATTGGATCTTATTTTTACTTTCATGAACAATAGCTAATTGTCAGAAGAAGTTTATATATCAAAAACTTAATAGTCTAAAATCTTAAGCAATCCAATGGACATATTGAGGAAGGGAGATACAAAAAAAGTTGTGTGTTCAGCTATAAATATTACAGGGTATGCAGAATAATTGAAGTTTCCTCAAATCCAAATCTTCCTCAAGTTCTTCAGTTTTATTTAGGCAATGTACCATTTCAATCTGAAAACTACCCAGTGGATTCACCTCGCTCATCTTTCACTTCACTCAGGGTTTTTCTTTGGTGGTGTCTCTCTAAGGATGCTTTCTGGATCTTCTTAGTCATACACACCCACTCTCTCTCTCTCTCTCTCTCTCTCTCTCTCTCTCTCACACACACACACACACACACACACACATTCTCCTTCCTGTCTTTGGCTACACCCTCATGTGCAATCTTACTTAGTTTCATAAAAATTTCTACAATTTAAGAGTTTATAAAAAGATATATGCTAACATTTTTTTCTCCTCACTTCATGAGGTTCACAAAATGAGGGTTAAGCAATGGCATATTAGAGCTCTATCCAAAGTACTGAGAACAGAAGCAGGCACACATTTGGTGCCCAGTTCAAATATTGTTGCATAGATGGTACCTCAGGGTATCTTATCAAAAAATTTTGATGAAGATAACATTTATGATAGTCTTTGAAAGAAGTCATTGCAAATAAATATATGCCTGGAAAAACACTTATCTGTTTGCACAGTCAAATGTGGATGTTGACCAATCTTGAAAAACTTAAGCAATTGTTCTGTAAGTTTTATTAATAATACCTGTTGATAACTTTGCTTATTTTTAAGAAGATATTTTAGTACATAGTTTTTTTTTTTATTTTATTGTAACTTTCAAGTTGCTTCTTTACCCCCTTGATGCACCATAGTATTTACGTTTTTATATAATTTCTTATCAGGAATTTAAAATTTGTTACTGACACTTAAAAATATCACTGACTAGCTTAGAGGACTGGCTTGTGTAGAAAGCTCTTATTTCCATTTAAAAGTTTTTTCCTAGATTTAAACACTTCTTAAACTCTAGGTTCTTGGAAAGATTCTTCCCCTCACTTTGATAAAGAATGATTCTAAAGGTAGTAAGTGCAGCATTCATATTCAAATCAATAATTTGATGATACACTCAGAGAAAAACAAGGAGTGTAGATACAGAATAAAATGTGAGAATAATAGGACAAAAGAGACAGGGTCACATAATATCTGATTTTATAATTTAGTCAGAGTTAGAAATTTCTATTCAATGGCTTATGGAAGATGAAGAGCCAGCTATGGAGGAAATACTGAATAAATTATTGTGTAATTGGATTTAACTAAAAAATGATTTGTAAATTTTGTCATTTTGGCAACAGATTAAAAAATAACTCTATTCTTCTTAACTTATGCCACACGAATCCATAATAAATATAAAACTAAATATGGAAGATGCAGTGTTAGGTGTTATGGAGGATTTTTAAAAGTGCTAAGATATGTATCCTGCTTTCAATAATCTTAAATTCATGAATAACTGTAATGTAAGATGGAGAGTGGTGTGTAAAAGAGGAAACACTTAAATGTCAGGAGGTTCACAGAAAAAAGAGAGTTCTTTTAACTGGGAAGATTAGGAGAGGTTTTGTGAAGCTATCTACATTTGCTCTTGTCTGGCAAGGACGAGTAAGATCTAGACGTTGGCTGTGGGTGACAGAGTACACTGGATGGAGAAGAGGCACAAATGCAGATAAGTAATGAGAAAACGTGGTATGTGCACAGACCTGTGAAAATTCTACGTGCTAACGTTTTAGGATAAGAAAAAGGAATATAGATTGGTAGCCATAGAAGTTCTGTCTGCAGCTCTGTGTATGCACCTTAAGTGGGAGTGGAAAGGTTTATGTGGTGGGTGATGGAGAAGCCATGGCTATCGTCTCACCAGGGCCGAGGATGGTCATTGTATTTGGGGCATAGAAGCATGATGTCAGTGGTTATGGAAAATATGAACAAGAAATAAGTTAGGAAATGATTTAAAAGTCCAGTTAAGAGATGATCAATTCGTCTGAAGTGGAAACTTAGTAACTTGTGGTAATAATGATGGAACTTGAGGGTAGATATCAGAGAAATCTAATGAAAGATGATGGAGTGTGGCAAAGAGAAAAGAAGTTAAATTATGAGTGATTTGGAGTTACGATAGGAATTGAAATTTTTACCATGTATAATAATTATATAGAATTATATAGAGAGAGGGGGAGGGAGGAGCAATCCTAATGGCCAAGTAAGGAATGATTTTGAGCAAGCAAATAAAGCATTCTTGGATTGTAGTTAAAAAAAAAAAAAAGAAAGAAATGAATTTCCATGAGTTCAGTTAATGGATAAGAATAGAAAAATTCCCCATGCTGAAGAATTACAAATAATTTCTACAGGCCTATAGGCCTCCTTAAGAAGAAGGGTGATAACTCCTCATTCTTTTCGTGTGGGTCGTACCTGGTAATTGCATGTGAAGCATATAGTGTGGAAAAGGGACAGAGAGTAACTTAGAGTAGAGGAAACTGAGGAACACTACTTGACACTTGTGATCATGGTGAACTTCATCAGTGATAAGCAACGTGGATAGTTATGTCTCTGAATTAGTTTCCTAGGACTGTTTTAATAATACACTATATACTAAGTGGTTTAAATAACAGAAATTAGTTATGTTACAGTTCTGAATATTCTATGCCAGAGAAGTCAGGTCCTGGGACCATACTTTCCAGGAGAATCTTTCCTTTCAGCATCTTTCTGTTACCTTCTGGTATTTCAGGAATCCTTGGAGTTCCTTGGTGAGTGACTGAGTTGCTCCAACCTTTGTCTCCATCATCAAGTGACATCCTCCCTATTTCCTGTCCTCACCTGGCTGTCTTCTGATGAGGTTGCCAGTCACATTTTACTAGGAACTCACTGTACTCCTGTATGGTTTCATTATAACCTAACTAATTATATCTGCAGCAACTCAATTTCCAAATCAGATCACATTCTGAGGTCTGGAGGGTAAGGACGATAACTTTTTTTTTTTTTTTTTTTTGACATGATAAAATCCAACTCTGTATTAGTTTCCTAGGGTGGTTGAAATGATGTGATGGTAATGACACTTTGCTTTTTGGTTTTTTCACCCCAAACTCTGTATGGGATTCCATACTAAACCAGGAAAATCAATCTGACTGTTCTCCTGAAAGAGCTAAGGACACAAATAAAAACTAAGGAAATTGAAAAAAAGTATGGACATTAGTTAATATGTATAAAATAGCTATTATAGAAAATATATCATGATTATTATAAGACATTATTAGAAGCATACATTGGATAGAGCGAGCATATGAAAATTCTTTACGTCACTCATTTTTTGTGTAAATCTAAGATTGTTCTAAAATAGAAAGCTCAAAATACATTTATTATTGATATTCAATAATGAGGCAGCAAATGTAAGTGCTTTATGCAACACTTATACATAGCACATGCTGTAGAGTAGCTATTGTTTATGTAAGTTTCATGATATTTACAACTATTAACCTATTGAAAAATAATAATCAAGAAATGAAATAAATCTTTTTGCAACTTAAACCTCCTTCTCCCTGTTTTTAATTTAGTTGGCTAAATGTGTATCTCTTTCATGGATCTGCAATGTGTGAATATGGTTTAGCAAATTTATAATTCATGCTTGTCTTCAGATTGCAATTGTCAAAGTTAATAGTTTCAGAAAAGTTTTTGTCTTGATTATATAGTAAATTGAAATGAGTTGGAATTTTGTAAATGCACTAAATTTAATAATGCTTTAAACTTTTGGATAGAGAGACAAGTCCAATTTCCACATCGTGACAAACAGTTTGGATCAAGAAACTAAAAGTAATTATAGATACTGACATTTCTCCAGAATGTTCACAGTGCTGTGCGATCATGGCTGCCTGGTTCATCTAGTTTAACGGAGAGACTCGAATCTTCATGAAAATATTTGACTTCATTGATGGAGACACCGAGCCTCTATTTTGAAAATGCAAAAAGGCTCCTCTGACCTTGAAGGGCTCTGGGTAGAGTAATAACTGAAAGTCCAGTTCAAGCCACTCCTTGCAGTGGTCTACAGAATCCCACACCATCTGTCATTGTCTTTTCAAAGTCGTCTCTCTCATGTCCTCACCAACTCTCCTTCAACCTCTGGGACTTCATTGCTAGTTGTCAAACGCAATGAGCTCATACCTAGGGCTTTTGGATTGTCCTTGTTTGGAACATTCTTCTCCACTACTAGCTTTCTTCCTGCAGTCAGGGCTTTGCTCAGATTTCACCCAGCAAAGGTGTCCTTTCCTGTTTTATTTAAAATTGTTATCTTACACTTCCTCCCACCCATCTCCTTTCTTACTTTACCTTTCTTTATACCACTAATCACTATCTGACGCATGTCATTTTTCTAATTTTCATTTGTAGATGGTCTTCTAAATGAATTGAAGAAAATAACCTGGGCTTATTGTTTCTCTGCTCTAACCTAGTACCCAGAATACTGTCTATATTTTATAGAGTGGTTCAACAAGTGTTTGCAGAATAAAAAAATAGCAGCAAAAAAATTCAGGAATTTCATCCATTAATGAAGTCCTACAATAACTTTTTATTATTTCTACATTTAAAGATTATTCATTGTGTTGCCTAATTTGGAATGATATGTATAATTTTTATGATATGTATATCAGATCTAACACATATGTTATGCCATACAAATTCCTAATCACCGTGGAATCATCAAGAATTTCACAAAGGGGACATTGTGGGTTTTTTTTGTTTTGTTTTGTTTTTTTTGTGCTGGGGATCGAACCCAGGGCCTTGTGCTTGCAAGGCAAGCATTCTACCAACTGAGCTATCTCCCCAGCCCCTGTGGTCTTAAATATATAAAAAGATCTACCAAACCTCAAAGAAAACAATCAAATGCAATTACCTTACAGAACACAGTATCAGAATATCCTGATAAAACTTTGAAGCACTTAGTGACTGAAATAAGTTGGTTCAATATCTTCCAGATATCTTCTACTTACTATGGCCTATCTTTCATTTTTTTTCTGTTAGAAATTTTATATACTTGAGTTATTGACCAAATGGACTATGTAGATTTCTCTGGTAACATGTAGATAGGAGATTACCTGTTTATGAAGTAAAATGTTATTATTTTTATTAACATGCCATGATTCCAGTAATGCCCTTAAACCCTCACACACACAAAAAACAGCAACTTCATTTCAATATCTGTCATAGACAAAGGTTGTACTATAAACATGGCAAGAAGTAGTTCAAGTAATTTAGATTCATAGATACCTTCTCAGTTAGTCACAAAGAAAAAAAACCAATAAAAGTATAATTCTCATTTGTAGATGGTCTCCTCAACGAATTGAAGAAAATAACTTGGGCTTATTGTTTCTCTGCTGTAATCTAGGACCCAGAATAGTATCTGCATTTTATAGAGTGATTATATAAATATAGATGTCTGTTCAATGAACTAAAACAGAACAAGAATTTAAGAGGAGAATCATAGTATATACTTTATCTGCATTACTATATTTTAATTTCGTTACTATACAATATAAATACAATTACATAAATAAAATGAGTATGAATTTTTAAAAACTGCTATTACTTTAGGGTTTCATTTTTTTTCAAGTTGTTTGCTATGTTTTAATTTCTTGAAATATATTTATTCTTTTCACCTTAACTTTTAAACTTGCTAAAACCAATCATTTTTGCAATTTTTCTTCAGGCAAGGAAAATGATACAAGACCTTTTTTTATTTTTTATTTGTTCTTTTTTAGATACACATGAGAGTAGAGTATATTTCGACATATTACACATACATGGAGTATAACATTCTAATTAGGATACAGGCCCTTTCTGTTTGTAATGTTATGCAGATGATATTTATCTTTATATTTAACATTTGTTGTATTTTCATGTTTGTAAACAGTTTATAAATGACATAAACTATTTGTGAAAAAAGGAAGGAATTAATATAATAAACCCCAACCATATATAGACCCCTATAATTAGCTTTTATGAGTTTTATATTTTCTTCAAAAATATTTTAGTGACTGTGATATTAATAATGCTGCTTCACAATTTTTAACTACTTCTGCACTGTTTGAATGTTGGCTTCATTTTTTATCATTGTAAATAATGTGACAATTAAAGTTCTTGGAGACTCTTTGATTTGAGCGTCTCACAAAACAGAGCCAGGAGAAAGCTGGAGGCACAGAGGCTTCCCCTGGGAAGTGAACTCAGGCGGGGAAGAGAGCAGAGAGCAGGGGAGATGACTGGAGAAGGGAGAATCCTGTGAAAAGGGAATTAGCTTTGGCCAGGGCACCTGGGGACTGTGCAGGGACCTTGTAGAACAAACTCAGAATTGCTTCTCCCAAGGGCAGACAGAGGGTGCTTCTACCTTGCCTCTGTTTCTCCCAGGTCCTGGGTGCCCTGAACCCCAGGGAGCCAGCTGAAGTTCTCTGGCAGAGGCCCAGGCTGCAAAGCAGAGGGTAGAGTGAGTGAGTGCACAGGGCAGTGTCCCTGGATATCAGGGCCTGTCTGTTCCGGGTGGGGGCAGGGGGTCCTCTGGCAGGGACACCTTTCAACTTTAGCCCAGTTCAAGGTAAAAGGTCGGATTCAGTCCCTTCCCCCAGGTCCCACAAATTCTAGCCCTGGCTCAGGCCCCAGGTAACCCTGACTCCAACCTTGACTTTACAAAGGACACTTAAGTGGCAATACTAAGGGATCTTGGAACTCTGGGTGGTCTGGATTCCTGACTTGGCAGAAAAACACTAGGGAGCTCTGGGCAGGCAGACAGGGACCTTACAGATGAGTTTAATGAATGTACCAGATTCCAAATGTTCCCTTTCGGGACTTTTCTATTAGTATGAAAACAGTGTTTCTCCCTCCTGTCTTGGAAGTGGGGGAAACTCTCCACCCTCTTTCCTTTCAGCTCTTACTGCATTTCTCTCCTTTACAACAGAGTTTTGCTGGTGTCTGTGTGTTCACCAGCCACTATGTAAATCTCTCCTCTCATCTTCTTGCCACCAATCCAGTAAAGCTTCCATTACTATGGTCATCCATTGGGCTCATGTTACTAAATTCAATCTCAAAACTCATTTAATGTGACTTATTACTAAATTGGACACAACTACCTTCCTCCTCCTCCCTTGAGAAATATCCTCGCTTGACTTAGAAATTCTCTTTCCCACCCCTGCATCATCAGCTGCTCCATCTCAGGCTCCCAATAAGTTATTACATGAGATCTGCTCCCCCCGCAGGCCTTGTTTCCTAGTTAAATATGGAAATGAAGGAAAACCTAACTCAATCTTCTTTTAAATTTCACTCCATGCCAAAAATATTCATATCAAGCTTTTGTTATTTTTCTCTCTCCTTCTTTCTTGAATATTGAATGATTACTATGTGTTAAATGCTCATGAAAACAATTCACTATTTTGTTAGAGCGCTTCCTAAAATTACTACTCAATTTCCTTGGAGTAGGGAATTACAGTAAATGAAAAATGAAGTGACTGATTTCATTCATCCTGTAAAAAAAAAAAAAAAAAAAAAGACAGAGCATAGTTTGGTTTCCTAAAGATAAGTCCATTTTGCTGTTTATTAATTTGCTGGTGAATCAAAATGCTGAAGAAATATTGATTAATTGTGACAGGTATTCTTATATGTTTGAATATTTTCTCTAATAGCTAGAGCAAGACAATTGAACACACAGAACACCCAAAAGCAAATCCCATCACAATTTCATCAAATGCTGAATTGTCTCTGCCGTAACATAAAAGCTTTTCTCTCCAATGAGAGTCTTCATTAGAAGAACCAATCCGAGTGGATTTCACAATGAGTTCCTAAATTGAGAGTCCACATTTTCATTCCCTTCAGTATGTTGGCTGTTCAGGTCAAACTTGTCCTAGAAGACCTTAGAAATAAGTCAGTGAGACATAAAAATCCAAGCCCATCCTAAATAGTTGAGTATTTTATCTATGAGTAAATATAATAGAAATTGGATTAGTAGAATTTTGAATTTTTGTTAAGCTGAAATTTCATTTATTTTTTAAAGGAAGAGCTAATGTTTTCCATCTAAGTCATCAAACTTTGGAGAGTATTATAATGCAAAAATATAACCCAAAGCATATGGAGTTTTAAATTATAACTTGAAGGAAATAGTTTCAAGATGTTTAGAAACTCATATTTAAAATAATGAGAACATTAGCATTCACCAATCATATATTTAAATGAAAAAGATCTTTTGTCTAATGCACACAACTCATTTGCATAAATGCATTATTCACAAACTTGGTAATACTGAATTAATTGTGAAAATTAAAATTAATAAAGTCCCTTTCCAAATGTATCCCTTCTCAATAATTATTAATTTATTAAAATTAATAATGTTAAATGCTATTATATTTCTAACTTTTAAATTAGATTTTGGTTCTATTCAAAAGACAAGGCCACTAAATGATTGCCAAGTATTTATTATATTGATTGAATTTTGCTTGTAGAAAACATAATAGTCTAATGTTTCAAATGCTGAACTTTCAACTTTTAGGTGAGATTTTTAAATGAGATTTATTATAATCCTTTAATTGTATTGCTTATAATTCTATCAAGCTGAATTAATTCAACTAAAAAAAGGCTAAAGTTTAAAACCTGTAAGCATATGTAGATTAAGAAGGAGTTGCAGTAAACACAGTTATCAGCAATTTTCTTACTTCAATTTTATGCAGTTTAAAAATAATCTTCCTAAGATCCTACCATTATTTTCCTCATTCATCAGATTAATTGGTTAAGGTAGTTAGTAGTTTTGCAGTATGCAAGCCATTCTCATCTGCATCATCCTGTGCACTATTCCATCTTGCATCTGAGATAAGGGCAGGCCTCTGTTTCCTGATCACTGTTTTTGTGATGAAGAGCTAGGTGAGGAGATGTGATGTGCCCGCTCAAGATTAAAGACCCCTTTGGTACCTAACACTAGTAACAGACTCCTGGCATCATTGTGTTGTCATCTCTTATGATTTGGATGTGAGGTGTCACCCAAAAGCTCATGTGTGAGAAAATGCAAAAAGTTCAGAGGAGAAATGATTGGATTTTGAAAGCCTTAACCCAATCAGTGAATTAGTCTCCTGGTGGGATTAACTGAGTGGTAATTGAAGGTGGGTGGAGGAGGTGGTCAGTGGGAGTGTGCCTTTGGTACATATTTGTATCTGGTGATTGGAGTCTCTGTCTGCTTTCTTCTCACTATGTGAGCTGCTTTCCTCCTCCACAGAAGTGTTCAGCCTCACCTCGAGCCCTGAGGAATGGAGCCAGCTGTCTATGGACTGAGACCTCTGAAACCATGAGCCCTCAACTAAACTTCTCTTCCTCTACAATTGTTCTGGTCAGTTAAAGCATTGAAAAAGCTGACTACAACATAATCTAAATTCGGTTGTATAAAATATTACTAAAATAAATGAAGTAAATAGAGTAGGGCCATAAAAATAGTCAGTTTATGAATGTTCTAATTTGAAATACCACTTTACTGCTTATGTAAATTCACCATCATATTAATATACTTTTTAAAAACTATTCCTTATGGTAGTGCATATCTGCAAATTGTTCTTATCCTAAATAGAAAGAAGTCAAATTTGAAATTTCTTAGAAGCAGTAATTAGCTTTGGTTTGGTCTTTTTGTCATTGTTATCACCTATTGTATTATTTAATGAGTCAGTTTTGCTAATGTTAAATTGTTTAGATTGCAACAATACCCCCTTTAGACTGGGCATTTGTCTGTATTATGCTTCCTAGCAGCACGTTTCAAAGTTTAGCTTTAGAAAATTTCTCTCCAGATGTTTGATTTATGTGCTCTTACTCCATAGAAGAGGCGAAGTTTGATCTCTGCCCTCTTGGCGTTCTTGTACATGCCTGGCAAAAATGGAATAATAGAAGATAAGCATAGATATTTATTTGATATAAATTTTACAAGATCCAGGAACCCTCTTAAGAAAGTAAAGACTCAAAAAATTGGCAAAACCTAAGTGGTTTTGTAATAGGCTGAGAAAAGACAGACAATTGTGGAAAAGTAACTAGTGTAGCCTCAGCATGTTCCTCAAACATTCGTGTTGGAAACTCCCTCCCCAGATTCATATGTTGATGGTATTTGGAGATGTGGTCTTTGGGAGATAAGTGGGTTAGATGCAATGATCAAAGTGGGACCACTGTGAGAGGTAAGTTGCTTTAGCAGAGGAGGAAAGAGAATTCAATTCTCACAAGTGCTTTCCAGCCATGCGATGCCTCCTGCCAAATGGTGAAACAGCAGGCTGGCCCTAACCAGATGCTGTCATCTTGGTATTGGACTTCCCAACCTTCAGAACAATGATAAACTTCTTGTCTTTATACATTATTCAGTCTGTGGCATTCTGTTATAGCAACCCCAAACAGACCAGGGAAGTACCTGAACTACATGCAGAGGCTAAAGCATGGTGTGAATTATTTTTTACAAGCTCTGCTTGACAGAATTTTCTGTGTCAGCTCCTCCTTGAGGATAAGAATGTTACTTTCCTTCTAATACAAGGAGGACATGTTCCATATGTAGTTTTAGCTCCTGCATTCAGGAAGAAAAAGGTAAGGAAGGTAAGGATCACAGCACTCTTTACATTCGCTGGGCACTTTTTTTTTCCCCTTGTTTTTAAAGTGCCTTTTACTCAAAATAACTCTTAATCCAAAATGGCACATTTTGAGGTGGCATATTGGGCCACTCTTTAGTCCTCAGGGTGTAAATAAATAGAAATGCAGAGTTTAAGTAGTGTTATGGTGTCGAGTGAAGTGGAGACTAGGCCTGAGAATCCCTGAGCAAAGATAGTCAGGCCTCCTGACCGACCTCAGCTCTCCTTGATTGGCAAACATCTGTGAAGCTTGCCTACGGCTATTTTTTGTAAATACCTATGTTAAAGGAGGACAGATCTGAAGCTCAATTAATCAGAGGAAGCCAAGGATTTGAAATTATGCAAGGGACTTTCCAAGGGGCTAGACGAAAATTAGGCAACTGCACATTTGTCACCAAATACCTCTTTGTTCTGCCTCTGTTAGTCCTGTGAAAGTTTTTCCGTGTTCCCTCAGCAGACTCTAATCGCTTCTGGTTTTTGAGCTGCCCTATTCATGAACCCCTATCTTGTCAATTACTTCTTTTAAAATTTTATTGTGACTCAGTATAGTTTTAAAAAGTAAATTGCAAAGCTTATTCAGTCACCCACAGAGTGGCAGAATCAATGGTTTGGTGGTTTTTTTTTTTTTTTTTGGTTTTTCTTGCTCAGCTTCTATAACTTCTAATAGTTGTTCTTCATATAATTTTCTTTGCTTGAAACAAGTTTCAAAATAAAAAATTTGTATAAAAGACAATTTATAAAAATGTTGCTGGGTGCAGTAGCACACACCTGTAATCCCGGAGACTGAGGAGGCTGAGGCAGGAGGATTGCAAGTTCAAAGTCAGCCTCAGCAATAGTGAGGCGCTAAGTAATTCAATGCAATGAGAAACCATCCTTAAATAGGATACAAAAAAGGGTCGAGTGTCCCTGAGTTCATTCCCCAGTCCAAAAAAAAAAAAAAAAAGTTCAAGGAAGGATGGAGAATAATGCAATTATCTCTTCTGTAAATCCAGTCCCCTAATTCTGTGACTCAGAGTCAAACACTGTTCACTCAACGTTTATTAAATCTTTTGAAACACAACACATACAAAATAACCCCATACTTGGTACTATACAATGTTCTCTGAAAAATTCATATCCTTTTCAATGAACACTGTTGGTTTGAAAACTAAAAGTATTTATTGCACTTTAAGTTTTTTGAGTTTGTGCTGAAATGATGTCACAATTTCCATATTTTGGTTCCATATTTTACATGCTTTTTATTTCACTTAGGTGGTTTTTCTTTTTTCTTTTCTATATTTATATAGTTTTATTTATTTCTTGCTGTAGAGTTGACTCCCAACTAGCTCCCACTAAAATCCTTCTCTTCTGCCCAAATCTTAATAATCAAAGATTTAGCTTGGTTTGGCAGCATAAAAAGCAACAACATTGATTCTGAGTGTTTCTGTTTCCTTGTTTATCAGACTCTTTGGACAAGAAAGTGTTGCACAAAATCCCAAGCACCTGTCCCTATCACAATGACTTCTTTAAGAGAAAAAAAAAAAAAAAAAAAGGAAAATCTACCCACTTTGCAGAACTCCAGTCTCTGACAACTGCCTAAGACTTTTCTCTAATTATTCTTTATCATTCAAATCTGATGTTTTGCACATGGCTCTCTACTGATATCACACAATACTCTGAATGCTTTATATTACTGCTATTAAATAACTTGTGCATCAAAGTGACGCCAGTCTTCGAAATCAGGATTGTGTCCTTATTCCCCTGATATTGAATATCAAACACCCAAGAAATGCTGAGACAAGCAGAGAAAATATGTTTTATTTAAGAGGCAGAGCAGAGAGACAGAGAGACAGAGATAGACTTCACTGGAGAAAAGCCTGGACCCAGAGCTAGTACTTGGGGGAATGGAGGTGTTTTGTATCTTTATAGACCTCACTTTCTCTTTCTTTCCTCCTGCATCACCAAAATTAGGAAAAGAACTGCCCAGAGGGTAATTGGGGTAATTGCTTGTTGTGGAAAATACAATACTTCCCCTCCTCTGGTGTTGTTAGCAACCAGTTGTCACCCATTCCTTTTCCTGTGTCTCAGTATGTCAAATATTTGAAACAAAAAATAAATCTGAGGCTATTGTTATATTGAGATTTTATCATATGCTTTCATGATTTTAGGTACAGACAAGAAGCAGCAATAATGAAAGAAGAATAGGAAAGACTGTGGTTGTTATCTGTAAACATTACACCCATCAATGAACTTTCCCTTGGGATTTCTAGGAATAGTTTTCAATTGGTCATACCAATGAGGAATGCAATTTGCATTGTTTTGTTCTAAAGACATCTGATACAGAGATCTGGGATATCTGGATTACACAAAACCATGTTCATTTCATAGAAAACACAAAGAATATATATTTTAAGCTAATAACCTTGACAACACAACTTGAAAACAAGCACTTGACTATGTTCCTAAGATGGCTTACATCAGAAAAAACAAAGAGATCAAACGGATACACTCTGATTTCTCTTTTCCCAGCATTTATCCAAATATTATTTGTTAACTTTCAAAGTGCATCTGAGTGGATAAGATTAACCTGCAAAATGCAGGAGAATTTCCTTGCTTTTCTCACTTTCAGGAAATTCAGTTCAGTCCCTCTCAATTGTGAATGGTCCCCATGCTTCCTTTTCCACTCCTACACCACACCAAGAATCAAGGTCCCCACACTCCATTTAGTTATTTGTAGTGGAGGACTGGTTTTGCAAATGTTCTGGTTATTGAAAATCATGTACACAGTGATCTGTTGCTGAGCTGAGTAATGCCTCAAAGTTCCAGTAGTTAATTGTCATTGGGAGACTCACTGTGTATAATAAGAAGGTAAGGCAACACTGCCAAATAGTTTGACTTCCTTTTTTTTCAATTTTTCAATTTATAACATCTTAACTCATACTTTAAGCATGGTATAAAGTACAGTAATATTGACTATATTTATGTTTCATAGGAAAAAATTATTAAACATGAATAAACCTGACTGTGAAATAGTAATTTTTATTGAAAAGATCTTCTAATTGTATTTATGGCGAATTTATTTTTCTTCTTGTCCAAACACTGGAATATTCTCCTATATTTTATAGACATTTACTATCCAGAAATCTAGATTACCTAATCAAATTATTTTATTTCAGTATAGGTCATATACAAGTTTTAAAATGTTGGATTTCAAGACAATATCCTTGTATTTTTCAAAATCATAACCAAAAAGTTATGTTTTGAACGAAGACTTAGCCCACAGTTCAAAGAATCTCCTTGTTTATAAAATTAACTGTTCTCCATATGGAGATATATAAAACCATAAATTTACATGATGTCCTGAGATAATTTGAGTAGTAGAATCTAAGTTTTGGCAATGAGGTGAATGGCATGTTATTTTAGAACAGTTCTCAAGGAATAATTCTCCTCAAGAGTAATTTTAATTTTAAATCAGACAGGCTGTCCTGACTATGAAGAGTACTGTATATGGAGGGAAAGTCCAACAAGGCATATTTCAAAGAGTTAGTTGCTAGGACAGTTATAAACATTAGAATTTCATCCATGAACACATAGGTATCAGTGGCTTAGTTTAAGTTTCATGCTACTTCTATACTTTTTATAAAAAAAATATAATGACAATACCTCACATTAAGATTTGCTTTATAGATTTTGCAAGATGAAAATGTAATTATTTTGTAATTATCTTGTCTCGACTTTGGTAGTAAACCATGAGCAAAATAATGATACTTTAAGTCATAACAATAATAATAAAGATCCAACTTGAATAATCCAAATACACACTGGACTAGACATATAGTTATTCAAGGCACATTACAATATTAAGTTTTACTCTTTTATGAGAATACAATTTGCATATAAATAATTATTATTTTTAAAGCTCAATTTTTCCATGATTTTTGAAAAAATTTGTAATGTAACATTGTGTAAAAGATATTTTCACCTAACGTCACTGGAGTTCTACCACTGTAGATTTTGATATTTACCATGTCAAAAACTATGATGTTATTTTTCATTTTAAATCCTTCCAGATACCCAATTTTTCAGTTCATTTGCTTGATAGTATAAAAGATGTGAGCTCCAAATGAGAAAATTATTTATACAGAAAACCAGCAACTTAAATTTCCTAGCAATTCATCAAAGTAATATTGTATGGATTAAGGTGTAAAGCAATTAATGTACAATTTACATCTTCTACCAAATCGAGTCACTTTAAACAATGAGAATATATACCTAGACCTCTTTAATAAATTCATATTTGAAAAATATCAGAAAAATTATTTGAAATTTGTAAATATAAAAGAAGTTCAGAATCCTATCTTTCCAATGTCACTTGGTAATGAAGGCCATCTAGTGATTTTCTGGGAGCATACTTAGCTCACTTCACAGATTACTATTGACTAAAGTTGCTTGACTTGTCAAAATTGCATAGTAACTTGTAGATTTTGTGCAGTAGTCATTCAGATAATGTTTTATTTTTTTAGGAGACAGTGACCACCAAAGGTTCATGGTCCTGTTAGATATAAACTTCTGCAATTAACATAGAAATCACAACTTGTAAAACAGTCTTTCAATTAGTCTTCTTCATCAATTTGAGCTGCCATAACAAAATGCCTTAAGCTGCATAATTTATAAATGACAGAAATATTCACCATTTGGGAGGCTAAAAACTCAAGATCAGGGTACCAGCAGATGTGGTTTCTGCTAAGGGTCCTCCTCTCACAGATGCTGCTGGTGGGTCTTCATGGAGCAGAAGACTAATTTGGCAAACAAGCCTTCCCAGCCCTCCATTGTAAGGGTCTATCCCCCTCCTGAGGACTCCATCCCGCAAGACTGAGTCATGTTCCAAAGGCCTTGCCTCTTCATACTAACTCCTCAGGGGATAGATTTCAGTGTATGGATTTTGGGGATGCACAGACATTCAGACAATAACACTTGTCATAAAAATCTCATGAATCTCTAATTATTTTGTCTAAAGAATTGTGATTTGACTTTGTCATTTTATACTTCAACAAAGTCCATGCATACATAAAGGAACACAGAATAAATCACAACATGAGATGAGATGGTATCAGAACTACAGGAATATTTAGGGCCAACGCGGTAGGACAATATGAGAACAGCTTTATTTTGCAAAACAAAAAGACATTACAGATGAATTAAATATGATCTGGTAGATCATATTTATGATCTTATGGATGAACATGCAATGAATGTAGGCTAACAAAAAAGAGTAAAAAATACTTCTGATATTATTTACTCTTTTTCTTACTTGGAAAAGAATGGTATTCAACTATGTCAGATTCATTACATCTTTATTTAAAAATAATAACAATAATAAGTAATGGGCTTTATTTGTAGAGTAGTCTTTGTTTTACAGAAAACTTTGACAGTAAGGACAGTTTTCATGTGTCCCTCAGCCCTGCCACAGACTTGCAAAGTTTCGCATTATTAACATATTAACTAATGGGGTGCATTTGTTACTATAGATGAACCATAGCGATTCATTATTGTTGATTAAAGTCCATAGTACACAAGGGGGTTCCATGACTAATGCCATAAATTCACTTTTATAGTATCATGAAGACCATTTGGACTGCCTGAAAAGTCCTCTGTTCTGCACCTCATCATCCTGTCCTTCCTTCTCCCTTGGAATCCTGGAAACCACTGATCATTTTGCTGGGTAGTTTGACTTTTGGAAAAATATCACGTAAGTGGAATTATATAGCATGCATCCTTTCTAGCTTCTTTCTTTAACCAATGTGCCCTTAATATTCTTCCATATTTTTCTGGGTTAGTGGATCTTTTTCCTTTAAACTGTTGAATTATATTACATTGCCTAGATGTTTCCTGGTTTCTCTGTTCACCCGTTAAAGGACATTGTCTCCATTTTTGACCATTTAAATAGAGCTGCCATAAATATCCCTGTGAAGGTTTCGGTATGAACACAGATTCTCAAATCATTTTTTATAAATACCAAAAAGTGTGATTGATGGTTAATATGGTAAGATTATATGTAATTTTATAAGAAAGTATCTTAAGTATCTTCCAAAGTTACTGTACCAATGTCCATTCCCACTAGGAATGAGTGTGAACTGCTCTTGCTGAGTATCCCCACCAGCATTTGGTGTCATATTATTTTCTTTTGATAACAATTATTTCATAAATTACCATTATTATCCTAAAAACAGATGAAATGCACATAATTTAAAACCAAAAATACATGATCAGTGGAGCAGTGGAAGTAATATATTAGACACTGATTTTTATTGCAATGTATAAGTTCCTGACTTGAGCAAGTCTGATTCCATCAAAAGAAAATCAAATGCTTGAACATAAACAGACATCACTGAGGTGGAAGAGCTACAAACACAGATGATACCCCTGAACTTTGCGATTGACTGAAATTTCACAAGTGGTGGTAGAGTTTTCTGAAATCTGAAAAACCCTTGGTAGAATTCCAAATGAATTAAAATAAGATCTTCCCTAAATTTATGAAGTAGTTTCTTTACTAAAAACTTCAGAGTACATTTTAAAATAAATATTGAAAAAAATAATTTATGTTAATATTTAAGTGTAGTTGTTTTCAAGTCTTGATAATTGGAAATAGTAAATAAATGAATAGATATTTAAAAATAGGTCTTTAACCTCAAAAAAACTGTTTCCTAAAACGTTCGACAACCATCAAGGCAGGAGACTGCCCTATGCATGGTAGAATGTCCTCTCACGATTCTCCCAGACTGCAAACTCAGTGGCTCGGTCCATCAGTGGAAGCAACACAATTCACCTCAAGTTCACAAAACAAGCTCCATAGGTTCTAGTATTCTAGTAAGAATGACTCATTTGTATCACATTGAGCATGCCAAAATTATTAATTGCGAAATATACACAGTTAAAATTTTAAATTGTTTTAAGTCCTAACATTTAGATATTGGTGATTTTAGATGTTTATTTCAGGGCAATTCATTAATTTCAAGTTCACAATTTTATATATATCTGAAATAGCATCTTTTATAGTTTGACATATATGGTTACCATGGAAAACTATTGGTGACAAATACTAATACATGTTCCATGATACAGCTCATTGAATCCATATGCAACAGAATGAAACTAAACCCATATCTCTCACCATGCACGAAACTAAACTCAAAATGGATTAAGGACCTCGGAATCAGACCAGAGACCCTGCAGATTATAGAAGAAAAAGTAGGTCCAAATCTTCATCTTGTTGGTCTAGGACCAGACTTCCTTAACAGGACTCCCATAGCACAAGAAATAAAAGCTAGAATCAACCACTGGGATAGATTCAAACTAAAAAGCTTTCTCTCAGCAAAGGAAACTATCAGCAACGCGAAGAAAGAGCCTACAGAGTGGGAGAATATCTTTGCCAATCATACTTCAGATAGAGCACTAATCTCCAGAATCTATAAAGAACTCAAAAAACTCTACTCCAAGAATTCAAACAGTCCAGTCAACAAATGGGCTAAGGAAATGAATAGACACTTCACAGAAGAAGATCTACAAGCAATCAACAAACATATGGAAAAATGTTCAACATCTCTAGTAATTAGAGAAATGCAAATCAAAACCACCCTAAGGTTCCATCTCACCCCAATTAGAATGGCGATTATCAAGAATACGAGCAACAACAGGTGTTGGCGAGGATGTGGGGAGAAAGGTACACTCATACACTGCTGGTGGGGCTGCAAATTAGTGCAGCCGCTATGGAAAGCAGTGTGGAGATTCCTTAGAAAACTTGGAATGGAACCACCATTTGACCCAGCTATCCCACTCCTTGGCCTATACCCAAAGGACTTAAAATCTGCATACTACAGAAATACAGCCACATCAATGTTCATAGCTGCTCAATTCACAATAGCCAGACTGTGGAACCAACCTAGATGCCCTTCAATTGATGAGTGGATAAAGAAACTGTGGTATATATATACTATGGAATATTACTCAGCCATAAAGAATGATAAAATTATGACATTTGCAGGCAAATGGATGAAATTGGAGAATATCATGCTAAGTGAGATAAGCCAATCTCAAAAAGCCAAAGGACGAATGATATCGCTAATAAGTGGAGGTTGACACATAATGGGGGGGAGGGAAGGGTTAGAGTTAGGGTTAGGGAGGGGGGCAAGTATGGAGGAAGGAACTACTGTATAGAGGGTAAAGAGGGGTGGGAGGGGTGGGGGGAAGGGAAAAAAATAACAGAATGAATCAAACAACATTGCTCTATGTAAATTTATGATTACACAAATGGTATGCCTTTACGCCATGTACAAACAGAGAAACATGTATCCCATTTGTTTACAATAAAAAAAAAAAAAAAAAAAAAAAAAAAAGAAAGGGTGCCAGAGTGATTAAAAATTGATTTGCTTCTTTTGAAAGAATATCTAAGGAAAATATAATGCTTCATATACTATTCCTTTTTTTGTGCTTTAAAAATGAAAAACAGGCATTCCACAATTTGAGAAAAACTCACCTGTATAAAACTGTTCAAAATATTTCTAGACTAAAATTAATCATTATTTATTCCAGAAATACGTGTCATTCAAATTCATATACTTATTTTATTGATTTACTTTCATATTATTATTAATTTTCTATATCATATGTATATTTCATTAGTAATTTTTTAAATCTTAACTTTATACGAAGCACTGAAATTCTTAGGATTTGAATTTTCCCATTTCTCTTGTTAATAAAAAAGACTCTTCACAGTGAACATTAGGCAAATCTGCACTACATAGCATTGAATTTTACTTTAGCTGCTACCCAAATTAATAATTCCTTTGCAACACTTTAAAAATCTTTGAATACTAATTTTATTATCAATTACTTTGAAATATTCATAGCTAACATACATTTAGAACATACTATGTGTTGTATGTTGTGGTAACTACATAGTAAGTTTTATATACAGAGTGTGCTTGACTTGACAATGGTTCAGTGTATTATTTTTTAACTTTATGTTGATGCAAAAGTAATATGCATTCCATAGATACTAGAATTCAAAATTTTAATTTTGATCTTTAACAAGACCAATGATATGTTGTTCAATTACTCTCTAGAGGTGCTGGGCAGTAGTAGCAGGGACCAGCAGTTTCCAGGTAGCCACACTACCAAGAGTGTAAACAATTGATATCATATAGCATATCTTGTTGCTAAACTATGATGCTTGGGGTAGGTGGGATGTATTAAGTATATTTTTGACTTAAAATATTTTCAACTTTTGATGGGTTCATCATAAATCCAGGAAAATCTGCAATTTATTTCAAATATTGTAAGAACTCTTTGAGGAAGTAAGTACATTTTTTAAGGTTATTCATTAAATCAAATCCTACATTTAACATTGAGTAATCATACTCAAGCTATTCAAATCAAATAGTACCTGAATACAAGAGCTACATGCCATTACTTCTATACACGTGAAACCAAAATCCTCCTTATTGGTGCACTAATGACTTGCCTCAGTCATTATAGATTTATTGACTGAAAAATAAAGCAAAGTTACTAACTATAATTACATACACATTACAAGGATATACCTCTAAATTCACTGGAATCTGTAGATTTGTGGGTCCTGGTTGGCTTAATGATGGGGCTTAATCAGCAAAGCCTATTTCCTGTGTCCTTAAGGGGTAAAAACAGAGGAGTTAAAACCTTTAAACATCTGATTTGATTATGAATGTTTCTGTTTACACTACTCAAAAATTTTTAAAAAATAGCAATTAATTTAAAATGAAGAATTTTTTTTTGAGAATGGCATCTTGAGTATTTTCTACTCCTCAAAGAAAAAAATATATTTCTGTTCCAAAGCTTGTGGTGTTATTTGAATCATTGGTAAAATTTGATGATGAGTCTGCTCTGACAATTCAGTATTATACTTCTGTGGTAGCTCAAGGGAATAATATACTTTCACTCATGAAAAACTATGTTTCTGTATGGAAAGTAATACAATTCATTAGATGTTTCAATATGGGTCAGAAAGTGTTAACCTATTTCAGTAAAATCTGCTTAAATATTACATATTTTAATGCATAGTAGCCCCCCTTATATGCAGGGAGTGTTTTGAAACCTCCACAGAAGCCTGAAACTGTGAATTATGCTGAACACTATTATGATTTTTTCCTAAAAATGTGTACAAAAATATAAGGTTTCTTCTGTCATAACTAAACCCTTACCATGCACTCTGACCATAATTTTTCAGTCTGAGAGGCAAGAACAAAACTAGCACAGACTTCTTTTTACTTCTTCACAGTTTCATAGATGAAAGATTTGTTCTTATCACAAATTATAGCAACCTTCAACAGATGATTCATTTTTATTTCCTGAATGTGAAAACTTTCTCATTTTTACTTAAAGGAAGCAATTTATAGCTGCTTCTTCACATATCCAGCATTACTACTTTTGGGTTTATTAAACAAAATAAAGTTTACTTGAACACAAGCCCTGAAATACCATACAATTGCTCTGATTACCAAAAGGTTGCTAAGTTACTAGCTGTTGAAGATACATTACTGATATCCTGTAAACAGCAGCGATTACCATGAAATGAAGAGGCATAACTCAAGATTTCATCATGCTCTCCAGAACAGCAATCTGTTTAAAATACCTAAATTATTTATTTCTGGAAGTTTCCATAAAATGGTTTTGGACCACAGTTTACCATGGGTAACTGAAACTGCCTAAAGTGAAACCACAGATTAAAGAGAGTGCTTCATTTGAATTATTTCATTTAATTTATATGTATTTGCAACTGGAAGTGAAGTTACACATGAGTGCATTTATTTCCTTAAATGTGTATAATTTGTAATCACATGTATCCATTTATAGGGATCAAGGGGACTGAATATTGTTCCTTTTTCCACTATTTTATCCTCAAAATGCATCACAGTCCTCCAGAATTCACAGTCAGTAATTGACTAATGTAATGTGAGCCTTAAAGATTACTTATTTTAAATTAGTTGACAATATAAATTTATTCTATTTAATATTTTTTGAATATATTATTTTTGAATCAGAAAAAAATCAAAGAAAAGTTAGCATTAAATATATTACATAATAAATCTAGAAAAGAATGAACACTCCATATGAGGACTTTTTTTCCCAACTTTATCAAAAAGACACTGACGGGCAAATATTTTACTAAATATAATAACCTTATTAAACATTAATATATGGCATTCCTAAGGTATCGACTTGCTATCCCTTTAAGTTTAATACCAAATTGTTAAAAATTGTAAAATCTTTGTAAAGTGCAACTGAAACTGAATTTGTCAATTTAAATGAAATGCATTTTAAAAAGTATTAATACTTGCAAAATTTTAATAGGTAATGAATATTTATTAGAATTAATGATTAAGAAGAACATCATGATTCACACTTTTCCATTTTAAATGTCACAATTTGTTTCTTGCCATTTTCTTTCTCAGATCCCTTCATGTATCTCATTTCAACTCTGTGAACTCCCGAGGAGAAACCACTACTTCTCTGATGCACGACATTTCTGCAGATGCTAACCACATTCCCATGCATGAATAACTAGAAGATATATTCTTTTCCTCAAATGTGTCTTTTTCTTTCATCTCTACCTGCCCTCAAATGGAGTATATGGATCAATTTACAGTGGTTTTGTGTTTTGTATGGCTAGGACATAATCGGTGGGTACTCTCCATTTTCTTTCCATATTATCTAGTATCTCCTCTACATGTAGTCTGGTCATTGATTTTTCATGCTACCACTACATTCAGACCTATTCTTGGAAGCTTTCTAATGGGAAGATTTCTTCAAATGTGGTAAGAATGTTTGCCACATTTCCCCAGTCACCTTATCTATCACAGTAAGAAAGTTTTCTTTCTTTGTTTTTAAATTCTCCCTTGAGTCTAAAAGTGGCTCTGGTTTTGATTGCTATTCACATCCATCAGTCAATGTAATGCATCAAATGACTGCTTCATGTAATGTATGAGCTTTAAATACACACGATTTTAATTCTTGTTCACACACACACACATACACACAGACTCTTTTTTAGAGCAAAATAAAGATGATGTGTTCACTCTAATGTGCAAGAAGAGCACAAAGCAACCAAATATATTTGACATGTATAAATTATATCTAAGACATGTAGAAAGAAAGGATTTCTGTTCTTCATTTCAGCATATTTCCTAACTACATGACAGGCACTAGAACATGGAAAGACTAATTGAGACATCAAAATAACACATAGATTTATAGTATAAGACGGTATTAGCAAGAAAATCTTCCCTCCTGCCCTGAGATTGTTCACTCTGGGGATC
Organism: Sciurus vulgaris; assembly: GCF_902686455.1. Taxonomy (NCBI): domain Eukaryota; kingdom Metazoa; phylum Chordata; class Mammalia; order Rodentia; family Sciuridae; genus Sciurus; species Sciurus vulgaris. Next base: position 13,686,961 of record NC_136469.1, read on the forward strand.
TTGAAGCTTGTGAAGTTCTTCACCCATGAAGCAGAAATCCTAACGCCTTAGATATTTGATAAAAAGAGAGGTTTCTGGTGGGGAATTTGAGAAAAAAACAGTCCCTCAAGAGGATGTAAGGTAAGTCCTGTACTTATTAATTGGCAGAACACTTGGTGGAAATAAATTATTGTTTGTTTTTTTCAATCTTTGAAATTCAGTTTTTATAATCCAAGAACAAAATTTTACTTATGATAATGGACAGAACCCTCTACACTTACACATATGTCACCATAGCTAGAATGTTAGAAGTGTATGGTTACTCCCTAAATAACAAACACCATTTTTAGAAAGGGCTGTAGCATTTAGAGAGCATACTAATGGAAGAATAAGAAATCATTGCTAAATCTAGCTGTACATGAGGATTTTCTTAAGAACTTTCTAAATGTAGACTTAAAAATTTGGCCCCAAGTTTTATGGAATCAAAATCAGTATAGGTTCTTAGATTGTGAATTTTGAAACTACTCTATAGATAATTCTTACGCAATAGCTCAGATGTAGTCCAAGTACTTAAAATTAAGAGTTCCTTCTTGAGTGACAAGAATTTGCTGAAAATAACAATTGCCATGTCACACTTTTATAGAAATCCTCCTCAAAGGATTATCTCATAATGTCATATCTGAACCTCCTGTTCGAAGGAATAAGTCTTTACGAAATAAAATTAAGCTCATTAACAAAAATGCAAATAAGTAAATACATGAAGTACTTTAATAAGTACAATTAATAATTAAATATATAAAATTGTCACCAAATTAGCATAAATCTAATGCAGTTACAAAGAAATCCCACTACACTTTAATGAAACTTAGCAAACTGGTTTTAAAAAATATGTGGAAGAGCAGTGATATAAACCTAAAAATACTTTAGAATAAGCAGGGGTGAGCAGAATTGTCTATACCTTATTATAAATCTGTGTGGTATTTTGGCAGGGATTGATAAATAAAGCCCTATCGAAATAACAATGAAAGAAAGTAACAATGATAACAACATAAACAAGTTAGAATTGTGCTTGTTCAGACATACATTTGTGACTGAATCAAACGGGTTCAATTCTTGGTGGATTCAAAGCCAGGAAGAACAATGAGGAGATTTATTACCTGAAGCACTGGAGATAATTGTGAAGGCAGGTCTCCCTGAATAAAGAAAGAAGGTGGTTTTTATCAGGGAAATTTATGCATATTCATGTGGCCATGGTTCCTAACCACATGAAGTTATGGGTTTATTCCAGAGTGTTCTCAGTTTGGGGTCATGTTATCAAAACAATGATGGCCAAGAATGCCTCTGGTAGAGTTCAGGGTTATAATAAGCAAAGTTTAGGTCACCTAAAAGACTAAGTCAGAAGTACCAGCTGATTGTAGCTGGTTCCTGGTAAGTTTCTGTGAAGGACCTTTTCTGAAACAAAAGCTAACAGCTTCAAAGGCTTGTTAAGGGACAGTAAAGGGGAAGGAGCTTTCTCCTCCATCCTGCAAGGGTGCCCCTAAAGAGCACCTGCCTAGGATTTCAACGCAGTAGTGAATAACAGAATAGGTAACAGGAAATGAATTATGCAGGAAGTAATGCTGGGACCAGGGGTAATCCTTTTGAGAGATGTATAATCCCTTTCTCCTATTACAAATACTCAATGAAAGAATCTTTTTTTCAGATTAAGTTGTAACAAAATGAAAGTAAAATATTTAGAACATTAAGAAGAAAATATGAGAAAATTTCCTCACAGTGAAGGTTCGTTGACAGAAATGTCAAAAAGAAAAAAGATTTCTACATTTGGATCAACAATACTATTCAAAGGCCATAAATGGCAAACTTTATCTAGCAGGAGGTGTTTACGCAAAAAAGGGCTGATATCTAAAAGATAGAAAATGTTTCTGAAAATCATTTTACTTTACAAAAAAAGGAAAATCACCAAAATGAATGAAAAGCTTAGACGTTTAGAATGCATTGCTGGGCACAAAAATTATTTTGAGCTGGAGCCATTTAAGGTCAGTTTTTATTTTTGCTGTTGTTGTTGTTTTTCTGTTTTGTTTTTCCCAGGAAGTTCTTGGTCTGCCTAAAAACTCAGTTTCACAAAAGAGTTCACGGTCAGACATCACTCCCTGAATACAACCAGGGAAGACAGACTCTTCCCACTGAAGAAAAGTCACAAGGACACCTACCCACTGTCACAGAACCATCTCCCAGTTCTTCTAAAAGTCTACTGATCTTTCCTGAAAGTCATTTACTTTCTAGTAAGTGCCCTTTCACCTCCTCCCCTTCCTCTACTTAAAAGTAATTTTTTCCAGACTCTTCTCTCCAGCCCTGTCCCTATCAAGGTGCAGTATAAGTCCCAGATTCTAATTACCTCCATAATCATGTTTCTCAGTCAACTCCCACATGTAATTGATAAAAGCATAAATAAATGCTGTCTTTTCTCTTGTAAATTTGAATTTTTTTTTCTATTTGTTTAACTCATGAATCTCCAAATACTAAACCTAAGAAGGTAGAGGAATTTTTTCCCACATCTTCAAAATTTCACAGAAGATGAAATGAAAAGATTTTGAAAATGTTCTTATTGGTAACAAAGAAATTAAAATCTGAATGCTAATCAAATATTTGTATTTTGTTTTCAGAAGGATACAAATTCACAGTCTGGCCATATTAGATATTGGCAGAGACATGAGCAAGAGAACTTACAACTGTGACTGGAGGATGCCTGAAACATGTGGACGTGTGTAGGACCATATTAACTTGGAGAGGAACTTGTCATTACCAGTAAAATTTTTAAAAAGCACTTGTTATAAAACTCAACTACTGAGATTAGTGCATCCATGGATCACAACAGTAGTGAAAATAAATTAGTGTAATTGCACTCATAAGTATGAATGTGTGACCACCAAAAACATTCAGAGAAAAAGGGCAAATAACAAGAAAATACCTTGTGATTGCTTTATATGAAAGAAAACATATATGTAGAATATAAAATGAAAAATATATATGGAAAATGAGTGTGTATAAAACATGTATGTTTGTATATGTTAGGTGTATTTAATGACACATGGGAAAGTAATGAAAAAAAACAAAACAATATTCACGGTTTTAATATTTTCTGGGAGGAGGACAAGAACAAGAAAGGACAAGGACATGTGGAAGCTGCAAATGTGCTAGAAGTTTCCACTTTCTCAAGCTGATTGATGGGGAAGAAGGTACTCGTTTTGTAAATTTATTTAAAATAGGCATATATGTTATATAAATGTGGTAGCTTATACATATATTCTAAAACTAAGTGCAATGAGATCTAAATGGATCTCTAGCAAAGGATGGAAATAAATGAAATTTCTCGCAGTGCAACTTAAAAATATCTAATGTGCTAAACTAGCATTATGTCTCTATCTGGTAAAGATAGAACTCTGGAGACATGCGTATTTGTGAAAAAAATGATTGAGCAAATTTAAATACATACAAAATTAGAAAACAATAGTAAGTAGATATTTGTATGGATGTTTTAAAGACATTTATCTTCATTTGATTTTCACAATTCTTTTGTTTTCTTCTTCGCTATTTTCTTTTAATTTTTTTTGTTTTTCAGGAGTTAATTTGTTATTTTTTAATATTGATAAAAAGTTGTAGGAGAAAAATATTAAGATTTATTACACTTAAAAATATAGTCTAGCCCGGCGCAGTGATGCATGCTTGTAATCCCAGCAGCTCAGAGGTTGAGGAAGGAGAATCAGGAGTTCAAAGCCAGCCTCAGCAAAAGCAAAGTGCTAGGCAACTCAGTGAGACCCCATCTTTAAATAAAATACAAAATAGGGTTGGGAATGGGACTCAGTGTTTGAGTGCCCCTGAGTTCAATCCTCAGTATAAATAAATAAATAAACACACACACACACACACAAAGAAATTTTCATATAGATTCTATAAATTCCATATAATTTAAATGATAAAATTCTAATTCTTCTATTTATTATGAAATACATAAAATTCAAGAACTTCATGGATCTATGAGTAAGGATGAACTGATGTATTAAAAAAATATTTTGAAAACTTTAGTAAAAATGAACAGCCACTGTTATAAAAGAAGGTGTTTGAGCATTGTAATTTTTTACATAGAAGATAGATTAATATTTTCAAGAATTATTAGAGAGCAATATCCATGCCCCATTGATACTCTTAAAAAGTGAATCACCAAATGTATATGTTTGGATTGCTCTAAATGCCAAAATGAAAAAAAGGGAGACAAAATTTTACATATATATATATATATCCTCCTTATTACACATATAATTATATATAGATATGCTTTTTATTTCTTCTCTGATAACTTATTACTAATATTGAAGAAAGAAAAAGGAAAAGTGAAAGAAAAGGAAGAGTGAATGAAAAATGCAAATAAGAATAGCAATGCATTATTTATGAAAATTAAACAAAGAAAAAAGCCTTTAAAAAACTCATTGAAATATAGATTTACTATTGGTTTTTAATTCTGTATGTATTCATATTTACTAAATCATCTATTTTACAGAGAGCACTTTTGTCTCTGTGTGTGTATTCTGTGTGTATATAATAAATTTCTGCTCTAATACGATATAAACATACACTGATTCCTAGTTATTACAAGTAGTTTGATAAATCCACCTTTCAAAAAATAAAGTCACAGCACAACACCTTAATCGTGTGTTTCTGGTGATGCTGGTATAAGCAAACCTGTTCCTGCAGGTGGTATAAAACCCGAGCACACACAATTAGGTATGATACATAACACCAGACAGAGATACCAAAGGACTTGGTCACCTCTTTACGCATTTATGACGCTGTACATTTAATTATGATTTTAGAATGTACTCTACTTACTTAAGCAAAAATTTGACTGTAAAATGTGTGTACTCTTGTGTTCCACTTGTGCCAGCCTGACACATCTTGGAATCACTATGTCTCTTGATTGCATTAATAGGTCATATCAAGTAATTCTTTCATACCATTGCGATTTGTGTGAGCCCACTCTAAAATGTTTTCACAATGACAAAATTTCCCAGTGACGCATTGCTCAGAATGTATACTCATCATTAAGGAAATCAGGACTGTGCATTGTTTAGTTATTTAAGGGGGAGAACACTTCAACCTCTTCCCTTTTTATGTTCATTAACTAACAAAGGACAGATGCAAAGGAGAAAAATCTTATTTCAGGTGCACAGCTAGTCTTCCTAGAAGAGTAGGGGAAACCCAAGCCAGTGGTTAGACACAGAGGTTTATATACCATTTTAACAAGGAAGGAAATACTATGAAGAAACGATGGGACAAAAGGAAGAACGTTTGGGCTTACAGAGGAAGTAAATTGTGGGATGGTAAATATATGGGGGAAATTAAGGGAAGATAAGCTAGTCAACTTTGTGAAGTAAACTCATTCTTTTATGGTCCCTAGAGTGATCAAAGTGTCTCCAGTGATTAAGTCACGCTCCTCTTCCTTGTGGTTGTGATGGGGAGCAAAACTTCCATAAAGGAAACATCTTCTCTTCAGGAGGAAAGACAGAGGACAGAGTACATTACGCCATTTGTAGTTTGAATTGCCTTTGGCTCATAATAATTCTTATGACAACCGGCATATTTTTGTGACAGCAGCATATTCTGATTTTTAGCAATTAAAAAATTACTAAAAAATTAATTAAAAATTACTGAGTACATACAGCATGTTCTACATGGCAAAATAATAAAGGAATGAGAGAAATACATAAATGATAAATATAAGATAATGAAATCAAGTCCAAAAAAGTGCAGAGTTTACATTGTGATGATAATTATAAGTAGGATGATCTCTCCAATAAATAATAAAATTTGGTATTAAAATAAATGGCAGTCTATCTAAAATAGACATTGCCCCAAAACAGGTATTCAGTGATTTAAAAAATCAAAGTAAAATGTGTTTTATAAAATATAATGTTATTATAGTGAATTTTGGAAATATCTTGCTAATTAACTGCCTTTCCATGAGTATTTCTTACAACCTTTGATGTGTTAATGTAACCTCAATGATCCTAGAGTAGTGTCCTTTCCTTTGTACCTTTCAAACTGATGTGAGAGAGGGGTTTTCTCTTAAAACTTTTTTCAGAACAAGTTTTCTTCCTTCCTTTCCTCCCTCCTTCCTTCCCTCCCTCCTAACTTTTTCCTCTTTCTTTCTTTCTTTCTTTCTTTCTTTCTTTCTTTCTTTCTTTCTTTCTTTCTTTCTTTCTTTCTTTCTTTCTTTTTTCCTTCCTTCTCCTTCCTTCCTGCCTTCCTTCTCTTTCTCTCTCTCCCCCCCTCCCTCCCCTCCACCTCCCCTCCATCCTTCCTTCCTTCTTTCTTTTCTTTTCTTTTTGTTTTTTGTTCTGTTTTTTTTTTTTTTTTTTTTTTTTTTTTTTTTTTTTTTGGTACCAGTGTTTGAACCCAGGGACGCTTAACCCCTGAGTCACATCCCCAGTCATTTTCATTTTTTATTTTGAAACAGCATCTCCCTAAATTGCTGAAGCTGGCCTAGAACTTGAGATCCTCCTGCATCAGCCTCCCAAGCAGCTGGGATTCCAGGCGTGCAACACAATGCGCAGGTAGAACAAATATTTTTTGAACACAAAGCTAAAAGTTATGAACAGGTGATTTGCACCTGGACAATAGGAAAGGTGGTAGAATTTTGAGCAGTGCTGGAACTGTTAAGATGGGGCACTCTCCCATGTGCATTAAACTCATTTTGTATTGTGATGTGGACGTGAGTCCCTGGGGAGCAGGGACAGAATGTTAATGTTTGGATTTAAATGTCCCTTGAAGGATCAAATTCTAAAAACTTGGTTAGTAGCCTGTGGCACTATTAGAAGGTGGTGGAACCTTTAGGAGGTAGGGCCTAGGGGAAGGAAGATAGGTCATTGGGAGCATGTCCTTAGAAAGGATACTGGAACCCCAGTCTTGTCTTTCCCTCTCCTTTTCTTCCTCTCAGTGAGTTGAGCTACTTTGCTTGACCACACACTCCCTGCTATGATGTTTTACTTTATTCAGGCCCAAAACCATGAGGCTGGAGGACTATGGACAGTAACTTCCAAATCTGTGATCCAGAATAAACCTTTTCCTTTATGAAGTTGATTTTCTCAGATATTTTGTCACAGTCATGAAAAAACTGACTAACTCAGTCTATCTACACTGACATTACCTAAACTTCCATTAATACTCCTTTTCAACTGTGATTCTTGAAAACTGGCTCAAATGTGTAGGACCTCCATTTCCTATTAAACTATCACTTGTTTTATCAACAGAATTACAAGATGTACTATTTTCAGTTCAGGAAAAAATGTACAATATTCATTTGCATGTGTTTGAATGTGACAGATTGAATTTATTTTCTTCTAGCTATCTGAACTTTAATTTTCAGTTTCATGCTTTGAAATGAGTGGGTTTTTATTTTCAATCTTACTTTTTAATCATAACTTTTTCTAGTAAAATTTTGGTCACAAAGGACTTTGAAATCATTTTTGCAATATTTTTAATGGTTCAACTGATTCATTCCTAAGACTATGAATTTTCCTTATGGTGCATAAAAACATTTTATTATGCTCTTTTGTGCTTTTTATTGCATATTCTGAAACAGAATCACTTTATTGTCATTCACTTCGCTGATGTCAATATTGAACAATAATAAGTATGTAACAGCCTGTTTTAATAAGCCTATTATGCATATTTATGTATTATAATCCTTATGGTGGTTTGACATTCCTAAGTGTGAGCTGATGGTTTACAAAGTGTAAATGGATGAGTGGTACTAAGCTCAGAGATAAAAATGACTGCATATAAGGAATAAGTAATTGAACATGAAACACACTGGTGGTTGCAGCTTTATAGAGAAACAACTGCAAGTCCATTAGGTTCTATAAGGCACTGAATTTCATGAGCAGTTAGTGCTAATGGCTTTGTACTGTAAGACATCCCTGGTGTTTGCAGTTATGGCAATAAAGTTTAGATGACATTAAGGCTACACTTGATAAATCTGACTGATGTCTGTGAACACTACAGTGAAAGAGTAATTGTAAAGTAATTATGGATAATTCTGTATTGAAGTTCTAGCAAGCACAAATTTATGGCTTGAACCATAAAACATGCTTACAATGAGTATGCAAATGGCAAATATTAATTATCATGATGTATCTTTGAAGGAGGTGGTTAAAAGGTGTAAATAGCATGGGCTAGGCAACACATGCATATACACAGCAGTTAAAACACTAAAATTCATGAATTGATGTTTATTCTCTTAAAAGAGGATATATCATCAATGAGTTTTCTTGTTTTCAGTAAATTTGAAGATTACTAAGATTCTAAGGATATAACCTTGTCATCCACCTGCATCCTTCTTTCAAATAGAAAATGATAGTGAGTTAACCAATGGTAGAAGTGAACTGAGACTAACTATCAGTGCAAGGGCTAGGATATCTAATTGTGTTCTATGGTTCCAGAAGTAAGAAAGCATGGCCTAGCCACCTTCGTGCTGAGTGCTTTTTAGCAATCCCATCCCTGCATCAGAACCTCATTCATTTTTTGTCCAAGAATTACTTAAAAGTTCATTAAATGAACCCAATAGAGGGTACTTGGCAGTGTTTGAAATCAGAAAGTACTTTTTTCACTGTTTGAACTCAAAAAGCCCAACGAATCAAACTTGGGGATTGATTCGTTTATCCTGGGGATAAACTTTATCCTGGGGATGCAAAGATAATTTAATATACAAAAATCAATAAACATAATACATACATAGAATGCAGGATAAAAGCCACGTGATCACACCAATAGATGAGGAAAATATATTCAATAAATCAGCAACCTTTCATTATATAACCCCTCAAAAGATGAGGTATACAAGGAATGCACCTCAGTGCAATGGGGCTGTATAAGAAAACTCACTTCTGTATTGTATTGAAAAGGGGAAAGTTGAAGTCATTACCTCTGAGATCATGAACAAGACAAAGATGTCTACTTTCACTACTCCTATCAATGTAGTGCTGTAAATCTTCTCCAGAGCAGCCAGATAAGAAGGAAGAAAGAAAAAAGTATGCAAGCAGAAAAGGAGGAAGTCATGTTCCCAGTGTGTAAATGAGATGATTTTACATTTAGGAAAAGACACTCCTAACACAAACATCTCAGAACTGATAAATGAAAAATGAATCCAGTTTCTAGAATATAAAATTAACCAAGAAAAGTTCATACCTTTTTTTTTTATATACCAGTAATGAAATTACTGAGGAAAAAGGAAAGAATAAAATATTGGTTTTCAGAGCCTGGGAGGATCTTGGGGTGGGGGAAGGATGATCAATGAATAGGTGTATAGGGAGAACTAAAGTTCTATAACACAGATGATTAACTATGGTTGATAATAATTAATATTTCAAAAGAGCCAGTAGAAAGAATTTTGAATTTTCACAATGCAAAGAAATGATATAGATTTAAGATAATAGATATGCAATTACCATGACCATACTTACACATTAAGAATGTCACTTGTGCTAGAAATGTATGAGTTGCTCTTTGCTTTCACTTCTTTTAGATTTTACTAAGGAATTGAATTGCTGGATAATAGGGTCATTGCAGTAGCTGTGTGTCTACTAGCTGGAAAGCGATCAAACTGTTTCCATAGCTGTGCCCTTACATGATGTTTCCAGCAGCAAGCCCCAACTGTCTAATTCCTCACCTTCTTGCCACCTCTTGGTATTGTCCCTTTCAGTTTTACTATAGTAATCCCTGATGGTGTGTCAAGATATTTCATTGTGGTTTTGCTTTATGTTTCTGTAGTGATTAACAATATTGCGAATCTCTTTATGTATAAGTGATAAACATGCATGTGTGTGCGAATACTTAGTGGTCACTTGTGTATCTCTGAAGAACTTTCGAGCCCAGCGTTTCACTTATTGTTCTCTCATTGTTAAGTTGTAGAATTGTCTATGTATCCCAGATATCAATCTACCATCATTTATACAATTAGTAAACACTTTGTCCTGTTAAGTTCCCTGTTCACTTTCCTAACATTATGTTTTGAGGTACAAATGTTCTCAATCTTTGTGAAATAAAATTTATCCATTTTTTTTTTTTTTGTTATTTATGTTTTTGTTGCCAGTTCCATAAAGTCGTTGCCAAATCCAGTCATGAAAATAGTTTCTGTTTTCTCCTGTAAACGACATGGTTTGGGCTATTAAAGTTCTCTCTTTCATCACCTCTTGGTTAATATCGTAGAAAGCTTAAGGTAAGGATTCAACTTCATACTCTTGAATGTGGATGGTCAGTTCAGCCAGCACTGTTTGAAAGAATGCTCTTTGCCTCTCCTGTGTGCTAAACATCTTTGTTGAAATCAATTAAGCTTGTGTATGAGGCATATTTCCAAGTTCCCTAGTGATTTCCATTGTCTGTCCTTATGTTAGTATTACTTAATTCTTTAAAATGCTATTGTAATTGGGATGGACCATATATTTCAGATTATTTTCATATTACAAAAAATTTCAACTATTTTTCAGTGTTGACTATTCTAAGCAACTGTACTGAATTTGTTTATTAGTTGCATTTTGTGGCTACTTTGGGTTCATGTTACCTCCAAATAGAATATATTTGGTTTATTTTTTTAATTTGACAGCTCTTGGTCAAACTTAGGACAGTGGTAAAGAGCAGCATTGAAAAATGGGTGTCTCTATCTGGTTCTTACTATTAGGAGGGAATCTTTGAGTCTGCACAGTTGACAGTAATGTTAACTGAATTTCCTATAAATAACCTTTATCAAATAGAGGAATTTTCCCCTCTACTACTAGTTTTTTGTAATTTTTTAAAATAATGCAAGGTGTTAGATTTTGTCAAATGCTTTTTCTGGGTTAATTTAGATGATCATTGTTGTTTTCTTTTGATCTATTAATGTGATATATTACTTAATTTTCTTGTGTTGAACTATCCTTGAATTCCTGATAAAAATCCCATGTGGTCATGACAAATAACCCTTTTAATCTATTGTTGGATTCATTTTTCTAATATTAAACTGATGATTTTTACATTTATATTCTTAAAGGATATTGGTTTGTAAATTTCTTCTCTTTCTTTCTTCTTCTCCTTCTTTTGTTGTTAATGAATTTACCTGACTTTGGTATTGGCATAATGCTTTCCTCGTAAAATGAGTTAGGAATTTGTTCATCTTATTAGATTGTTTGGAAAAATTTAAACTATTGCTAAATATATATATATATATATATATTTAGCAATAGAAGATATATGTTTATATGTGTATTTTAAATATTTTATATATATTTATATTTTATATAAAGATATATATATATTTATATATATATATATATATATTTAACAATGTGGAAGAAAAGCTTCTTGACCTTGGTCCTAACAATAATTTCTTGGCTATGATACCAGAAACAAAGGGAAAAAAAAAATTCTAGATAAGCAGAACTAAATCAAACTAAATAGCTTCTATGTACCAAAGGAAACATTCTCAGATCTTCCCTAAATCTGCAACTTCCTGTGGTATGAAATCATGGAAAAGTTCATAGCCTTTTCAATTTCACTGTGCATGCGATTATTTTTCAAATGCTCAGAAAAAAAAAAAATTACAGTGTGTCGTATTTTAAATTCTCTGGAAGCTGCCAGAGAGCCTTGAAACAATGATCCAGTCTTGTGGACGTACATGATGGTGAGATTCACTGTGGTGACTTCATATATGTACATAAGAACGTTATTGATAGCGGACTTAGAACACAAAACCCAGTATTCCAAGGACAACATTTTTATTGCTCACTCCTGCTCTGCAAGCTGCACTTTAAATAAGAGTTGTGGCCTCACAACTCGCTGTCTAGGGCCTGAAGAGTGGGGAAGGGCAATTACTAGCAAGCTGAAGACTGAAATCTACTATCTCAGCAATAATTTGCCAGTCAAGTTTTTACCTGGACGCTACCAGCATTCAGACAGAGCCCATATTTCTAATGCAGGGACTTCAGATGGATTCTGCCAGTGTGATTTTATATCGGGGGAGGGATTTTATATCGGGGGAGAGGTACTTACTCTGCCTTATTTCCTGGTGTTCTTCACCTACACTTCTCTTTATGAAACTGACCCATTCTGAAAAAAATACTTCAAAGTCTGACCTCAGTTTATTCTAGTAGATTGTTCTATGTGCAAACACATTACTAAATATGGTCTATTGTCTCTATCTTGATTTTATATGTACATATAGTATGTAATTCTCAATAGGAAGTGGTAGCTTTTTAGCAAATTGGGGTGCAACAGGTGGTGGTGGGGGAGTGAAGCACACACTGGAAAGTCAGAGCAAGCATCCTAAAAGCCTACAAGTCAGTTACAGGCAACACACTGCATTGGCTATGGTTTTTTCTTCTACTAGAGTCTAAGCCAATGAATTTGCTCCTCTCCCTCTTTATAATGATGTTGATTTTGTTATTTTTTTCTTTCCATTTTTTTTTCAGTAAGTAGGATTATACTGTATCACAATATACTATCAGAAATGTAATACACATCTTTTCACAAACAGAAGATGTTTGTTCGTTGAGTCACCATGGTTTCTAATTCAAGAGACTGACATTAAAATTAATTTTATTTAACATAAAAATATGTATGTATTTACGTAAGTTTTAAGGGAATCCAGCTACAGAATTCATTCCATAAAAGTATTTTATTTAAATTAGAGTTAAAATGGATGAATCATATGAGACTCAACTTTTTAAAAAATTGATGTGAGAAATTTGGAGTAATAATATACTAATAGGCTGAAGGCAGTGAAAACGTTTATTGGCATTTGGTGTGTCCCTGTGCTCACATTTTTAATACTACAAATGAATATTAAAATCATAATTTTAAGGAGTTGGGAATAGTCATTTAATATCTCAAATATTTTACATTAGGGTTATAATTTTGTTATATTGTCTATTAGGAAAAAAACGACCATTGTTGTTTTAGTGTGTCACTCAAACATGATTTAGTAGGCACCTTTGATTTGGTTTTAGCGGTCATTATTGTACATTCTATTGAAATCTAGTCCTTATTCTTTTTTACCCCCCACTTTTGACTCATTTACATCCATTGTTGATTCTGAGTTAATAATAACAACAACAATAATGATGATGATAATAACAATAGTAATAATAATACATTTCATTATTATAGCAAAGAATACTCCTTATAGTTGGCATTCCAAACATGCATGTGTGAGAAATATTAAAATATGTTAACACTCAAGACTGCATCGTACTTTTCTAATTAGCATTTCTCTTCCCTTTTTTGACAACACATACATCACCAAATAGATGATAAGAAATCTTTCCAAAGTTACTGATACTGAATACCAACCATAGGTCACTGAACTATAGCTCTCTTTCTAAAGGCTGCTATAAAGGTCTTTCTTTAATGGCAAACAGCTTTTACTAACTTCCTGGGATTCCAGAAATGCTAATCAGCAGTTCTAGTCTGCAGCACATTTATTACACCGTGACATGCTGAAGACAGCCAGTTACAAATAGAACTGCCTTCTGAAAAATGCTGCTACAGTGTTTTGTAATAAAGTGCACCAATTAGATGCATTCATTAGGACAAACTGCTTGTCTTTCCCCATATCAGAGCTTCGAAAAAGCACAATGTATCTTATAGTGCACTCTACTTCATACTATTATTAATTGAACAGTGCATGTTAGAAGATTTTAATCTGATAATTATAAACACATAATGAATAATATTTTCTAGTTACATTCAGGTCTATGAGAGCACACTTGGTTTTATTATCAAAGGCTTTAATATAGGATAAATTTCTTTCTTTTCCAAAGGTTCTTATATATTTAAAGGACATCACTGCAATGAGCCATTTAAGAATCAGTTGAAGTTCTATGTCATAAGATATTCAAAATCCACTAGGAATAAAAATGCATAACCTTACACATATGTTCTTAGATTTCTATGTTGTTTCATAGACCTAACTTCCACATATAAAGTTATATTTTGATGTCAATAAACGCCTGAGTGTAAGAATTCCAAAATGGAAAATGGAATTATTAATGCATAGTATGGACAAGAATCTGTCCCTCCCAGTTTGGGATGAAAAAGGATTATTATATAACACTGAGAGAAGAGAGCAAGATGGATGGGGCTTCTTGTCCTGATACGAGAGCATTATTTCTCAGTTTTCTTAGACACAAATACAGGCTGTAGCTGGCAATACTCAGCTCCTCTCTACAATGGATGTCATTTGCATTAGGGCCCTGACCTGAATTACAATCATTTTGCCATCTCTTCTAATGCAGGATCACTGGAGATGGTGATACTCTTGGCCACCCACTTTTATCTATTCATAATTTATACAGTTTATGTTCTTATGCATTACTGGAAAGTGGAAACATTCAGCTGCCATGAAGTTTTTGGACTGACCTCAAACTGGAAGAATAGAATAAAGAGAAAGAATGCTACTTAATAAAAATATGCTTTAATTCTTAAATATTCTCCAAAAAATACATCACCTAAGTGTTCAGAGAAAAAAAAATCTACTTGTAAAAATATTGTGTTTTCAGAATTTTCTCTCAGAACTAACCTTATTCTCTGGTGCAATTTGTTGATACAGTATGTTTAGTAAATTCCATTGTCACCTCAATTACAGAAAAAATAACATTTTGTGAAATAATCCTTAATATTTGAAATGCACTCTGGATATTTTACTACTTTCTTCCTATTGTTATCTAGTTTATTTCATGTTGACACACTAGCCATAAAGCAGTATACTAATTTCATGACCCACTAGAAGGTCTGGGTCTGTACTTCGATAAACATTGCATTAGAGAATAGCAGCATAACTTTAAAAAATATTTATATTACTTCTTCTCAAGGTCATAGTGAGGCTTTTGATCATGTGTAAGAGTTCTTTTACTATAATACATAGACAAAACACTTTTAATAAATTTCACAAATATTTATTGGGTCCCATTTATGCATTAAGCATTTGTTCCTCTGTTGTGGCTATCTTCATCAGAGATTATGAAGATATCTATCTATCTACCTACGTACTATCTACATAGATAGTAGATAGATAATGAATCTGTTTTGCCTTATGATGTTACTTAGCTATACTAAAGAAGTGATCAAAGTCACAGATTATTTTAGCTGAACTGTAGAGTCACATTTTTAAGTTACTTGGAATTTCCATGTGTGATTAAGTATGATTGAAAGATATATTGTAATATAGGGTAGAATTTGGATCTCTGAAGATTGAGGACTTTTTACTTGTTTAAGTATGTCAAATATCATATATATTGAGCATTTCTTTATACATGTTGACATTTTAAAGAGATATTAATGGGGTAAATTAAGAATGTTTTACTTGTATTTATTTTGTTATACTGCAAAATTTGACATGACATAGTAAATTCTATAAGACCTAGAAACATTTCCTTTTTAATATTTATATTGTAGCTTATAACATAATGCTATGTTTACTTTTAAAGTTAATTAATTTATAAGATAAATATTTCTTTTTCTTATATACCAAATGGAGTTATATATGCACATAATTTTGATGAAAAATAACATAATAGTGACTAATGAGCCATGAGATATCTTTATATTTGAACATCTTGGAGAGAAATGCTGAAAATACAACCAGTAAATAATTGCCATCACTTTGAGTAATGGTACCCTAAACAGAGCCCAAAACTTCTCAATATGTTTTTTTCATTTTTAGATATCTTTAGCTTTGCTGTTAGGGAAATACAGTTTTTATCTGAATACTTTATAACACCACCAGATAAATTTTACATTACTATTATATGATTTCCTCATACTATCTGTTACAATACTAATAAAACTTGTCTATCATTATATTCAGAGGCAGATGTTTCCTTACCAAAAAACAGTGTATAACTTTACAAGTTCATAACTTGTAAAATTCCGTGTATGGAGTGCTTAAAGCTATGAGAGTGATTACCGATCAGATTTGTCTTTCATGGAAATTATAATAGACCCAAAGTGTTAAAGTTAATGGGAGATCCATGGTCACCTGGTTCTCAAGTGGATGAGTTAACCATTACTCTTTCTGGTCAAAAGAAGACCTGGTCTTGAGTGCAGCGAATACCGTGTCAGTTCCTCAATGGGTGCAATTACATTGAGGAGACGGGCATGAGGGTGAGGGAAGTGAAAACCAACACGTGGAGAACAAAGTGAGGAGGCAAAGCCTTTGGATAAAAGAGCAAATCCCTAAATTTTAGAATACAAATATTTCCTGTAAAGAGCAAAGAAGGCTTCAACATGGGGAACTGATGACCCAGGGCAGACAAAGGGGGAAATACATAATAGCACAAAGACTAGGGAAAAAGGAAGAAGAGAAATATTCACTGACTAGAACAGAAATTCTTCACTTCACAGCCATAGTGTTGTAATGAAGAAAAATTAGAAATTTTATATCATAAGCATTAGAACTCATGAATAATTTGTCTTACACAAATGTGCTTAACTTGACTGACAGCCAATTGGAAATAATGCTCACACTAGGGTGAAGTTCAGTAATGCATCATGAAATCTGTTGATGTCTTGCTACTGTAGGGCCTTCTCTGTTAAAACCCCTCTCAGTCCCTGTGGGTGGACGGGTTTCCAGACTGGCTGTGTCCTGTCATTGCTCCAATTTCCTTTGAGATGCTGATGTTTAGAGAGCACACTGCGAAAACCACCACTGGCTTCAAAGTTTCCAATTTTGAATAAAAATCTATGAAGAAGTAAGTCAAATGGAAATGATTTATAAAAGCCATTTACACTTCTATGGTTTGAACATCCCCACCAAAAACAATGTTGAAATTTCATCCTTATTGTGAGATAGTCAGAGAAGGACAATGCAGGACTTTCAAGAGGATCGTGAGCACTGGGCCCTTATGAATGGATTAACCATTAATGGATCATTGGGTTGTCTGGAGTGGGGGGTCTGTCATAAAAGCCAGTTTGCATTGGATATGCCCCACTCACCAAGCAATTCTGTGTGCAACACCAGAACTCTGTGGAGTTCCCAGCAATAAGAAGACCTTCATCAGGTGCACCCCCCCAACCTTGGAACTTTTAGCTCAAACACTCTTAAACTAAGCTGTTTTTCTTTATAAATTTTCCAGGCTGTGATATTCAGGTATAGCAACCAAAGATGAACTAAGATATACTGTAGTAACAAAGCTACTTTAATGATTGATATAATTAAAGGGCAGTTAGTTTGAAAAGGCCTTTATTTAATATAATTCTGAATGGGTACCTTATTCAAGTTTGTTTTTGTCTACATTTTATACAGGTTAAATGCATCACTCAGAAAACAAAAGCCAAAGATATAGATGACAGAGATATAACTTTAATATTTGCTAGAAATCCTTTTTTTTTCATCCTAGAACCTTAGGTCTTAGTGAAAATCCTTAAGATTGTTTGTCTTACCTATTTGTAATAATCTCTTCATATATATAGTCTATCTCTTCAAATAATTTTCTTCAATACTGTTGTTACTTTAAAATAAAAATTGGATTGGTGTTTCCATTCTCCTGATTACTATGTGGACACTCCCCTGTTAGTCCCTGCAGATTGAAGTTTTACAAGTTTCTTTATGATTTAACTATTTACAGTAAAATTTGCCAGAATGTCCCCTTTCTAATCCTTGACCACCCTTGCCTGCTCAGCACTTACCAAATATGCCATATTTAATCAGGAGTAGATGCTTTTGCACATGTTCTTTAATTTTCCTGAAATTTGGTGTTTTTCTTGCTTTCTTAAGAAATTGCTTTCTAGCCTTTAAGCCCATTTCTATGTGAAACTGTAACTTATTATAGTCTCGTAATTATTAATAACATTTTCTTTCATTCATTACATTACTCAAGTCAAGAAATGTGTTTAATTCATTTTTGTGTTTCTATGCATATTAAAGAATTCAATAATGGAAGATTGATTCAACTCTTGGACTAAATTTTTATTGTCTACTTTTCTAAAAGTCTTTAACATTTGACTTTGTTTAGAAGCCCATGGTGTATGCATGATGGTAATCAATGTATTATCCCAAACATTCAAGCAAATCAATAAACAAAAACATAGGGCTTGAATTGTCTACACACTAAGGATAAAACTAGTTTTATTCACCCAGTGTCATTTGAGTTTCTTCTTAAACTCCCTTACTTAGAAAGGAATGTAGCACCAAACATATTTCATAATCTTCTTCCAAAAATAATAGATTGCTTTGCATTTGTAACCACATTAATTTGCTTATCTCATCTGTATCCTGGCGGCTGTTTGAAGTTGATGCTTTCAGTATTGACTATAACAAATTTGAGTTGACTTTTTAATCAACCACTTACCTGATTCCAGATAACTTCAAGTCCTAAATTTTTACTTAATTCAGTAGTTACTTAGGGGATAAGAAAGAGGCTCCTGCTACTATACTCAGTCAAATCTTTTTTATATGCATGTTATTTTGCATTTTGACCAATTCCTTAGCTCAGCACATTTTCTATGGGTAATTAAAACACTGCTCTCTTAACAAAAGGGAGTGATAATGATAGAGAACATTCATCTGAATTGTATTCTTTAAAAAATAATCAGCTACCAAAGAAAGTTAGTTATGTAATTAAAACACTGCTCTCTTAACAAAAGGGAGTGATAATGATAGAGAACATTCATCTGAATTGTATTCTTTAAAAAATAATCAGCTACCAAAGAAAGTTATGTTTCTCCTGTATAAGTTGGTTTTATGATAGGAACATGTGGAAAGGTCACATGTTGCAAGGCAGATGTATAAAACTAATTTTTTTATATCAGCTTAATATTTGGATTTATAATGTTTAATTAAATTACTTATATTTTGCTGTAAACTTTCATTTTAGCTTATTTTTCTGCTTGCTAACTTTTTTCTTACCGATCTTTTTTTGCATTTTATGGTACATAAAAATATAACCAGATAATTTTAGTTTTAAAATTAGTATAAAACATCATATATATTATTAAATTTTTGGATAAAACATATGCACATAAATTTTGAATTACGTAAGTAGAATATATGTATATAATTTTTAAATTACATGTTTAATTCTACATAAAGAAAAATACCTTCATTTTTCAAATTTGTTTTTTAATTATAAAAGTACATTTGTGGAATTGTTCATTTTACAAAAAGATTTTTCTACTTTAGTAATGACTTTTTCCTTAAGCTAAAAATTTCTTTGTAATCCAGAATTCATCACTTTGTATTTACATTTCATTCTATAATGTATGTAAATATCAGACCAAAGACACTTTTCTCTTAATCATCTGGGTGGAGGATCCTGACTTTCATTACAAGGGAAATCTGAGAGAAGGAGCAGAATAGCGGTGCATTTTAAAAAGTCCTAACTATTCTATTTCATAAGTGTAGCTATTGACCTGCCCCTGGCACACATACAGGAACAGTCCTGAGAAAATTTACATCTGCCAACATGTCTCTAGCTCAAGAGTCGTCCTGTGATCTGTCCGATCACCTGTCGTTTTCTTGTTGGAGACGCACTGAACCACTTTTCAAAGCTTGTGCGAGTGAGTCAATGGACAGCAGGAGGTTAAGAAAGAAGAGTAACTGATAAAATGAAGTTCTTGGGAAGGAAGGAAAGATAAAAACCCTAGCCCAGATAGGATAACCAGAAACAAGAGAAAAATACTGTACAAGTTCAGAAATAAAAATAAATAATGTGCCAGTGCGAGTAAGTGGTTGAGTTCAGAGGTAGAATTTGAGGGCATTTCTATTTTATTGCCCACAATTCCTGTTTTTTGCAATAAAAAGGAAGTTGTTTCTGTATGTGGGGGTTTAAGTAAATATGAGGAGTGCTTTGAAATAATCACAGTGGTCAGGTACAGTGATCCACGCCTGTCATCCCAGTGGCTTGGGAGACTGAGGTAGGAGGATTCAAAGTTCAAAGCCAACCTCAGCAAATTAGTGAGGTCTTAAGCAACTTAGTGAGACCCTGTCTCTAAATAAAACATTAAAAGAGCTGCAGATGTGACTTAGTGGTTAAGCGCCCCCTAGGTTCAATCTCCAGTGCCAAAAAGAAAGGAAGAAAGAAAGGAAGGAAGGAAGGAAGGAAGGAAGGAAGGAAGGAAGGAAGGAAGGAAGGAGTCAAGTAATGAAAGGAAAGAGCAAAGGAAGGAAGGATGAAGAGGTTAGGGAGAGGGAGGAAGGAAAGGAAGTGGGAAGGATGGAGGAAAGCAGCCAAGGAAGGGAGAAAGGGAGGAGAGCACAAGAATGGACTTGGGCCTTGTGAAGGGACGGTTGAGTTTGGCAGTTACAAATTCAGCACTGAAGCCATCTGCAGCTAGTTGTCCCTAACAGTGTACACTTGCCTTGCAGGAATAAGTATTTTTACTTCAGGTTGAGATTTTCTAAAAGAGTGTGTCACCTGAACAATGTGATAAGGTAACTGGGTTCATCGCACTTGAAGTGATGGTCGGTCCGTGGACTTGATGCCAATTATGGAAAATACAGAGAAAAGAGAGACTTAGAAAATAAAATGAAGTGCTCAATAAAATGGATGTGTGAGATGCTATGCCAAATATGTCTGTTCATTCCTGCAGTTCAGCTATGCAAAACTTACATGCCAAGCTTGGAACACTGAAATAAATTTGCTTATTTCTGTTGGATTAGTACTAATTAAGACCTATTTAACTTTGGGAATATATAGAAGTAGGGGCAAGTAATAATTGGACACAGCTTGTCACCTTGCAAATGGGAAGTAAATATATAAGCATGGAATTACATGCGTATGCTTCACAATTGATAGCTGCATATATTTTACTCGTTAATGTTGTGATTGATTTTTTCATTTTAATGATTCATTCATAGTTTTTATACATCCCTGCATTAAAACTCATTTTGTTAACAAAATACACAATAGCGTCAAATTTGACTTTAAATTTCCATCTCAAAGAAGACATGATGGTGATGACTCTATGTGATACTTGTATGTGTGTTTGTATATATATCATTAATTTTCTTTTTCATTAGTTTATTATAAGTTGCTAACTCACTGTAAAGCCTTTCGAAACAAACATTTTTAAAGTAGCTATTTGAAACTTCGGTGAAATACAGTTACCTAAAATAATTTTCCATCTACCTCCCTTGAAATTCATGAAGAATCAGATTCACATTAGAAGAGTAACGTAAAAAAAAAAAAGAAAAAAGTGCCAATGAAACAAAGAAATGAATAAAGAAGCCCTGAGTCATAAGAC
This sequence comes from Sciurus vulgaris, assembly GCF_902686455.1. Taxonomy (NCBI): domain Eukaryota; kingdom Metazoa; phylum Chordata; class Mammalia; order Rodentia; family Sciuridae; genus Sciurus; species Sciurus vulgaris. The sequence continues at coordinate 13,708,204 of NC_136469.1, forward strand.
AGAGTTGCTAAATCCTGTGACAGTTATAACATAATAAAAAAAGAGGTCTAAAAGCAAAATACAATGAACAAATCAAAAATACAAAAAGAAAAAAGACAAAGGTATGCAAGTTTCTAGGAATTATTTAGTTATGAAAACCATCAAAAATTCCAAGTATTAGAATGGTCAACCTAAAGATGTTGATCAAATCATGAAATGAATAATTTCTCTATAGAAAGAAAATGGGATGAAAGAAAACACCAAGCTTAAATGAATTTTTATATTATCTTCAAGTTAGTATCCTAGCTAGATGTGAAACCATAATAATAAAAGGAAGGGCAAGCAATCACACCCAGGTAAAACAAAGATTTCAGAGGTTTCTCCAAGAGCTGTTCCAAGAACAGGGCCGAATTTTGAAACATGAGGTGATAACACATTTGGTAGGAAAATATTTAAATCCACTAGGATTAATCGCTTTTGAACACTTCTCAGTTCTCCCTAAGTCTCTTCAGGGAATTTTTTTCAGGAAATATCTGACTATATTTAAGTAAAAGTAATGTTCTCTAAGGTATAATCATTTGGATTATAAAAGTAAAGAACATATCAAAGAAATATTTTTCAAATGAATAAATAACTCCAATAAATAGCAATCAAATTATTGCTAGCATGATATTGCAAAGTAAAATGTTATAAAAATAACAATAATGATTCAAAGATAAAAATTTGAAAAAACATAGCTTGACTCTAAGAAATAAGAGAAAAGAATAAAAGAATATAGAACATATATTATATTAACATTAAAATGAACAAACCAAAAACATGAAATACTTACTGAAAACCACACTGTGTGTTAGAGAAATTCCAAAAGGAACAAAATAAATTAAAATCAAAGTACAGAAGTGGAAAAATAAACCTGGAGTTCAAATGTGAAAAAATAAATAAAAGTCTTGAGAGCAAAAAAATAATGAACAAGTAGAAAACAATAAGACAAAAAAAAAAAAAACTGGAGAAAAAGATGCACTCATTGCAGCAAAAGGTCTATTTTTTGCTCAAGTTGACAGGAGAAAAACAATACTAAAATGAACTTTTCTATTTATTCAATTCTACTATTAGAAAATCTTTTAAATAAATAAGCAGAAAACAGTGTTGCCTGTAATGGGTCAGTGGAGTGTGATTATCCTGTCCTTAAACTTCTTTGTAGCAACATTAAACATCAGAATTCAAAAGCATGCTACCTATAATCTTATGAGGAAATAATGTGCTAAGAAGTTTACCTCATTCCAAACTTTGCTTCAATATAAAGAGAGCATGAGCAATTAAAGGTATCCAATGTATAAGTACAGAGATTTGTCAACTCAGAAAGAGGTTACCTCCCAAGAAACATAGCATAAGTTGAAAATAATGTTTAAGTTGAAAGTGTAATTAATACACCTCCTCACCTACCAAACATCATAGCTTAGCAATGCTGGGCACCCCAGAATATTGATTGTTTACCTTGTGCTGATGTGGCTGACTCATGGGTATGGCTCATTGCAGATGCTGAACATTGCAAGAGAATATCATACTGCATATTGTTAGCCAGGGAAAGATTAAAAATTCAAAATTTAATGTAGTTTATATAGAATGTGTTTCCCTTTTGAACACTTATAAAGCAAAAAAAATTTATATATATCATTAAGGGGAACCATTGTTGAATACTGTTTATTTCTATCTAGGGATATTACATGTAATAATAACTGAAATTTTCCTCCAAGTTTTCTTTAATTTTAAAACATATTTTTGAGAACTAAAACCTATTCTCTGTGGGGATATAGATATTGGCCTTGTACATGAGTTTTTGCATATCATAGTAAAATCAGACTAAGAGGTTTCAATACAGCAAAGGAAACATATTAAAATTAACAGGCTGGGAAGCAATAATTGCAAATTACATGTATAAGGGGTTAACAAAATATTCAGTAACTCACAGAACTCAATACCAAATGATAATAATAAAAACAGCAATTTCTAAATGGGTAAAGAATCTTAAGTACACATTTTTCCAAAGAAGACATATAAATGGCCAATAGATACATGAAAAACCATAAAATATTACTAATCATCAAAAAATGCAAATTAAAATCAGAGTGAGCTAACTTTTGTGCAGTGTAAAATATGGGGATCTATTTTCATTCATCTACATATGGATATTCAATTTTTCCAGCACCATTTGTTAAGAAGTCTATCTTTTCTCCAACATATTTTTGGCACCTTTGTGGAGTATTAGATAATGGCATCTATGTGGATTTTTCTCTGTGTTTTGTTCTGTTTCATTGGTTTTCATGTCTGTTTAGTTGTCAGTACCATGCTGTTTTGTTACCACAGCTCTGTAGTATAATTTGAAGTCCACTGTTGGATGCTTCCAGCATCTCTCTTCTTACTCAGAATTGCTTTGGCTATTCTGGATCTTTTACTCTTCCAAATGAATTTTAGGACTTTTTTTTTCTCCTTCTGTGAGAAATTTCATTGGTATTTTGAGGAAAATTGCATTGAATCTAAATAATGCTTTTGTTAGTATGGTCACCTTGACAAATTATTTCTGCTTATTCAAGAAATTTGGGGAATATTCCCATGTTCTCCAAGTGGATCAAAGACCTAGGAATTAGACCAGAAACTTTGGAACTGCTAGAATAATATGTAGGCTCAACACTCCAGCAGGCACCTTAACAAGACCACTAAAGCTCCAGAAATAACACCAAGAATCAGTAAGTGGAGCAGCATCAAACTAAAAAGCTTCTGCAGCGAAGTAAATAAGAGAACAAAGTGAGGGCCTACCTAGAAAATATAAAGAACTCAAAACATTTAACAACAAAAGTGCTAATAACCCAATCAATAAGTGGGATAAACAGACATTTCTCAAAAGAAAAAATACAAATCATCAATAAATATATGAAACAGAATGTTCGATATCTCTAGCAATTATGGAACTGTAAATCAAAGCTAATAATAACATTGATTTTCTTAGATATTAAATGCTTTAAGCTATTAAAAGATACTGTATTGAGATTTCATCTCACTCCAGTTAGAAGGACAATCATCAAGAATGCAAATAACTGTGCCAGTCCCAGTGGTACACCCCTGTGTCCCAGGGACTCAGGATGCTGAGGCATGAGGATCAAAAGTTCAAGGCATGCCTCATCTACTTAGTGAGACCCTAAATAACTTAATGAGACCATGTCTCAAAATAAAAAAGATAAATAAATAAAAGCTGGAATACTACAGTGATGCAGCCACATCAACGTTTATAGCAACTCAATAACTAAACTATGGAACCAACCTAGCTGCCCTTCAATAGATGAATGGATAAAGAAAATGTGAAAATGTGGTGTTTATATATGTGTGTGTGTGTGTGTGTGTGTGTGTGTGTGTGTGTGTGTGTATGATGAAATATTACTCAATCTTAATGAAGAATGAAATTATGGTGTTTGCCACTAAATGGATATAGTCAGAGAATAGCCAATCCCAAAACACCAAAGCTGAATGTTTTCCTTGATATGTGGATGCTAATTCACAATGAGTGGGGGTGCTAAGGAAGAATAGTTACTTAGGTAGAGCGGAGTGACTGGAGGGAGGGAGCATTGGGGGTAGGAAGGACAGCAGAATGAATCAGACATCATCACCCCTATATGACTAGTGGTATTCTACATCATGTATAACCACAAGAATGCAAAATTATACTCCATTATATATGATGTATCAAAGTGATTGTACTATCGTGTATAACTAAACCAAATTTAATTTTTTTTAAAGGGCTGGGGTGTGTCTCAATGGTTGAGCACCTCTGGGTTCAATCCCAGGTACCACACACACAAAAAAAGAAGAATACAAATAATAATAAATGCTGGCAAGAATGTGGAAGAAAATGTACAATCATACATTGTTGGTGGGACTTTGAATTAATACAACCAATCAGAAAAGTATTATGGAGATTCTTCCAAAGCTTAGAATGGAACCACCGTATGACCCATATACCACTTCATGGTATTTTTCTAAAAGAACTAAAATCAGCATACTGTAGTGATATAGGCACATCAATGTCTATAACAGCACAATTCACAATATCCAGTTTGTGGAATGAGCTTAGGTACCTGTCAACAGATGAACAGATAAGAAGATGGGGTATCCAAACACAATGGAGATTTACTCAGCCATAAAGAACAATGAAATTATGGCATTTTTTAGTAAATGGATGGAGATAGAAAATATCTGGCTAAGTGAAATAAGTCAGACTCAGAAAGACTTTCTTTTATGTGAAAGAGAAACATAGGGGAAATGAGGAAGTGGAAGTTCCATGAAAATAGAAGGTAGATGGGTGGAGTAGAGGGAGGGACAGAAGGGAGGAAGGAGGGACAGGAAAAGGGAGGAGCTGCAGAACGAGATTCAGCAAACTTCTCTGACTATACATGGATACATCGCAGTGAGTTTCACCTTTATGTGTGTCTGTAAGGCACCAATTAAAAGATACTATAAATGAATGGAAGGAAGATCAGTAGAGCACAGGAAGGAGTCCAAGGGAAGTGAGATGTGGAGGGAAAGAAAAAGAACTGGGCTGAAGCAGAACAAATTATCTTCCACATAAGTGATTATGTCAACATGAACCCCGAGATTGCATATAATTACAATGCACCAAAAAAGACATTAAAAATTTCCAGTGTGGTATTATCTCACATGGTTAGAATGGTTATTTCAATAAAGGCCATAGATAGCCAATGTTGGTGACTGTGGAGGAAAGGGAGCCCTTCAACACTGTTGGTGCAAGTGTGAATTGCTAGGGCCATTATGGAAAAGAGTAGGAAATTCCCCTAAAACTTAAAAATGGAACGGTCATATGACACAGCAATGCCTCCACTGGGCACAACCAAAGGAAATGAACATCAGCTCCTCACAGAAATATCTCTGATCTCATCTTCATCACAGTTTTATTCACATAGTCACAAGTGTAAACAACCTGAGTGTTCAACAGTGGATAAAGAAATTGTGCGACAGATGTGAAAATGGAATATTAGCATTGAAAAGGAAGGAAATCCTCTCACTTACACAACACAGATAAAGTCTTGGGACTTTCTACTACCTGAAATAAACCAGATGCAGAAAGACAAATATTGTTGAACCTCACTTAGGTAGAATCTAAAAAATGCCACCTACATGGAGCCGGTAAAACAGTTATGTAAAATATATCCACAGAACATAGAAAGAAGAGAGCAGGGACAGAAGGGAGGAGGAAGTTGGAAGAAGTAGGTTAAAATGTATGAATTGCAGTTATGGGGAAGGAATAAGTCTAGAGATTTAATGTACTGCAGAAGGATTAGTAAATAATGCTGTATACTTAGAGAGTAGATTTTAGTTATGGAAAAAAAGAAGTAACTATAAAAGGTGATGGATATGCTAACTTGCTTACTTGTACTAATCAATGCAGTATGCACGCATATACCAAGACATAATCTTGTGTACATTACTTATGTACAATAAGTTTTTAAAAATAAAGGACACATGCACAAAAGGAAAATAACAGCTTATCAGATCTGAGGATATAACTCAGTGGTATAGTGCTAGCCTGACTTGTGTGAATCCCTGAGATTGACCCTCAAAACACACAAACAAACCCACCCAAATAACAGGTTGAATAGTTTTTCTCTCCACATTAAAAAATAGGCTAATATGCTATGTTACAAGTACTCCATGCTGGGGGTAAATCATAGAGAATTTCTTGTGCAGCTAGAGGATTACACCTGTTCAGAAATCTTTATTGCATAATTTATAAACAAGAGAATACTAAAATCAATAATTATATCATTTTGCATGATTTGGTACATTAAATAATATTACAAATTCTATTCTATCATGGATATGTGTATTACTATGCTTTGTGATACTATAACAAAATACCCGAGTTAATAAGGTGAAAATAGGGAAGGTTTGTTTTGGCTCATAGTTTGGAGTCTTCAGTACATGGTCAGTTAGCCCTGTGTTTTTGGAACCATGCTGAGGCCTTATATCATTTTGTGAGCACACAGAAGAGGAAGCTGCTCACCTTATGGTTACCACAAAGCATAAAAAAGAGAAGAGAGTCTGGGTCTCAATATCCCCTTCAGGGACATGCTTCCAGATGACCAGAAGACTTCCAACCAGACCTCACTTTAAATGATTCCAAGGCCTACAAATACCACCAACTGGGGATCAAGTCCTTAATACATTGACCTTTGGAAGGCATTTAGCCAAACCCTTCCAACTACTATAAACCTGTATGTTTGTGTGTATGTATGTATCTATCTATCCTATCAATCATCTATTTACCTATCTGCATATTTGTCTATATCTATAGCTATTATATGTAAAACACTCATTGTGTTCTACAACTACAAATTTTTATTATCAGTGGTGCTATTAAAATACTGTAGAGTTTTGTAATTTTTTAATGGAATTGTATTGCTTCAAAATCTAAATCTGTGTGTAACAAGCAAAAAATTTAGAAGTGTGGAAACTAAGTGAACCAGTACACATACATGATATTGAAAGAAACTCCACAAATAATAATTATAGATTGAAATAGAAAAAATATTTTGATTACATTTGATAATTATCATTTATTGTAATGTTTAAATATGGAGACTAATTTGCTGCCCAAATTTTATTAATCAGATAGTAAATTCTAAGAATATTGCAACTTGATTTAAGTTAGAGACTGCATGTGTACTTACATTTTCAACTGCTCTGACTTATAGTAAGCATGTGAGTTTAGACAATTGGGGTCAGTATCAGTACTATGAGTGCCCTCATATAATACAACAAAAATTAAACATTTAAATATCAAGCAAGTTTACTCCTCTGAGAAAAGAAGCAATATTAGGCAACTAAAATCTAACTTACTAAAATTTAAGAAATGCTTATCTCATACACTCCATGCATTGCATTACCATTTTTTGTGACATAGATAATATACAGCTGTAATTTTGAAAGTTATATTTTGTTTTATGATTAGGAGAAGGTAATTTACCATTGATTAAAAAAAGCTCAAGAAATGAAGAGGTTTTAAAATTGCCAATGTCCAGATAAACTATAATCATTTTACTTCCGCAGATTTGCTTAAATATGAGCCTTTTCTATATATAGCACAAATGTACTTACCATGCCAACAAATATCAACATGATATAAAGAGTATGAACATATGCATGTTTATGTTTTCATTAATAAAATGATAATGCTAAGCAAACTACTAACATGTTGGCTGATATATGGTGGATAAATAATGTAAAATTAGATAACTGAAATATAAATGCAGCTGAAAATTGCATGTGGGTTGGTTTCTCAGAATTTTTAAATCAAATTTTTTTTTTCTTTGGAAGACTCATGAAAATTTTTAGTTTACTTTTTTTCTAGTTTACCCACCACTACTGAAATTTTTTTCTATGAAATAAATAGTAAATTGAGTTTTATATCAATATTCACAAAGTGTACTAATGTTGCACTTTTTGTCATGAGTGTTCGTTTGAAACAAAGGATTAATTGTATGAAAATCTACACTGTAATCTATAGTTCAATAAATATATGCACTATAGAGTAAATAAAATTTGACTTTTCAGAAGCTCTGATATACCACGTAATGCAAATAATAGATAATTCTTTCTTACCATGGGCCACACTGACCCAGAGGAACATACCTGAAAGTCCAGCAATGTGCTGTCCAACCAGGGTGTCCAATCAGAGACAGCTTTTCCACTCTTTCCCTGTCTCTGTTTATTCTCATCTGTCAAACATAGTGCCTCATCTCCTAGTCCACCTAAAATTTTTTCTGACAACTTCAAATTCATAGTTTTTCCCATTTTCATTATTTTATTTCTCGAAAATTTTGGAACATGCTCTTGTGCACCCAACAAACAACATTTACTGGAATTCCTTAGAAATAAATAATAATAATAATACAGAGGGACAAGGTACCTGGGATGTTTTCAGCTATAAGTAACAAGACTCTAAGAAACATGTTTCATGAATGAGCATATTGCACTAGTTTACCTAAGAGGAATCCCTAATGCATGACAGCTTCGGAGTTCTTTAATTCAGAAACATCCTCCAGGGCCCACAGGCCGCTCTTCCAGTCTCCTGCCTGTGTTGCCCAGTGGACGGACTCCTCTCATGGTTTCCAGATAAGCTGAAAGAGTTTCTAGAAAAGCTGCAAGAGTTTCTGTTCTCTTGCCTTAAGTCTTGGTTTCACAGTAAAAGCTTTTCCTCTCGCACCATCAATAACAGGGAAATTGTTGGCTTGTGGTAATCAATATTCACTCCTGGAAATTTAACACCCACCAGAATGCTCTGAGGGAACCTAAAATAGGCACGTTGGCATATAAATAAACTTTACCACTGAGTTTTCTCTTTTGCTTTGCTTTCCATTCCAAAGTTGAAAGTAAATTATTTTAAGGGGAGAGAGTGACTTTGACAAATAAACTCCTAATTTAATTGCTGAATTATATTGGGTTAGCCTCAATCATGGAGACTGATTTGTTTGCAATCATCAGAGATTTAAACTTTTACCATCTTGATATCCAAACATCTATACCAATGAATAAATAATCACTTGTGAATAGCATACTGGTTACTGCAGATGTAAGTAGCTTAGAGATTCTAGCTTGTTGCTTCTCAGAATGAGCCTTCTCAGTCCTTCCTAACATTCCTCTTAAATCTACTGGACCCCAGTACTCTTACTGCAGCTCATGGGATTACCAACAGCATTGACGTTTCCCAGATTGTCAGATCCATCCACACCAGAGCTCTAGCTCTTGATGTTCAGTGAACTCAGTCAATAAGCTTTAAAAATCCCCCATGTTTCTGACTGGTCTTTAATATTTTAATGCACAATCAATGTAGTCGATTTCTGATTGGGAAAATTAGAATGCAAGGTATCTATAAAAATGGTTCCCTTCAGTGTTTAATGATTATAGTCTTAAGAACTAGAACAAGATTAGTATGGCTCTTTTGGATACCTTAAATGTTTTACATCATTACATGAGTCTTTGAATTCTATAATGTTTAATGATAAAAACAGACAATATTGATAAATTTTGTTTAAAGTTTCTCCAATTTTATTGAAATAATTGGTACACATATGTGTATTATTCTAGGAATGACAACTGAATACAGATGAAGGGAAAGAATAGGAAATAACAGCTACTCAAGGTTTTTTTTTTTGATAATGGTTGAACATATGGAAATAATGGTACTATTTTTCTATACAGACGAGAGAAAGGTAATTGTCAGAATTCAGTCACATTTGTGGGGTACGTGTTCACAGTTCTGTCTACTTCTTGTGTGTGTTTCTCTCTTTTGGTCTTGTGTTGGTTTATAGTCAACAATGCAAATACTTTGCCTCATTTTAGACAGATTTTATGTACCATTTCTTCTTTGGTTTATGACTTTTGACAAACCAGGCATGTGAATTAAAAGAGAGAAACACTGTACTTTATCATAGTATCAGAATTAATATTTAAATATTCCTTCTTATTCTGTTAGACACTTAAAATTTACTTCTCTATTCACAGGTCCAAGGGTAGAGAAATTCACTGGCAACAAGTCAGGAATACAATTTCACACCCATCCTCACAAGTAGTCACCTTGAATCCTGAGTACTCTACCAAGGAAGAAATAAACAGAATTATAAGGCACTTGCACCTGACTCTTACCCCTGCTGATATACTAACAGTGATTCCTTGCCCTGTGGACAGCATCCCCTGGAGAATGAATGGAGTGTTATTTTGCATTTATTTCCTTATGGGATCATTTTATATCTCAGTGAAGAATTGTGAACTCTTTGCATTCAGACCTCAAGTAATTTCAAAGTCCTGGTGTGTGCTTTAGCATGCTCTTTTAAATAAAATAAGCACACACTAAATGTCATTAAACCTCCTTCCAATAATTAAAATAATCATAAGGTGTATATTTGATACAAGAGATCATTTCCTGTGCCAATTGGCATTTTACTAACATGACATTCACCTAATGTTTGATATATCTATACTATAATATCCTTTACAATAGAACGAAAGGTTATCAAGTTCTTTATGCCACTGGAAACTATTGTGCCAATGTTATTTTTCAACCTGTATGTATCTGTTGATATTTGAATGGAACTGATTAGATGACAATTATCAACGTATTCTTTACCAACAGCATAGTAATTTTTGTGAAAGTAAGTGTAAAATTACAAGTTAAATCATCTAGTATTTATATATATTCAGCTGTTTTCCAACTGAGACTTTGGGCAACATATTCTTGAATGATTAATAGGAATTATTCACACCAAGTGTTTTCCTCAGACTTTTGATTGATTGGCCAACACTAGCATTATTTTAAAGAGTTTTCTCAGTGAAATTAGACTGTCCATTCAGATAATGGTTGAAGAGGTAATAGATCCAGGCAGTCATTTGGCTTGGATGTTTTACACAACTAATTGGATTGGATCACTCTTCCTGTAAAATTACTCTGAACACGAGAGCAGATATTCAACACATCAAAATAAAGAAAGAATAAAAAGGAGCAACAGCCTTGGTATTCTTTCCTATTAAACAGAAATGGTCTGACAGAGCACCCACCAGCTCTGAGACCATGATAAAATGAAACAACAGAGTCCATATCATCATTGCATCAAAGCACAGAAACAACCAAGATTGTCATAAAACCCACAGGATTAAAACATTCCTTCTTTAGGCAAATGGATGGCAGCTACTTCTTTTTTGTTTGGTTTGGTTTTGTTCTTTGGTACTAGGGATTTAACGCTGGGGCTTTCTACTGCTGGGCAACACAACTAGCTCTTTTTATTTATTTGTTTACTTATTTTTGAGACAGGTTCTACCTAAATCGCTCAAGGCCTAGTTAAGTTGCCAAGTCTGTCCTGGAACTTGTGATTCTCTTGCCTCCGCTTCCCAAGTCACTGGGCACCACCTTGCCCAGCTTTACTACTTCTTAACTAATTACAGCTGGTCTACTCTTTCTGTAGATAAATTTATTGAGATAGTCAATCACAGAATTGCCGCCCCTTCCTGACAGGCTCCAATCCAGGGTGAGCTTGTGCTTTCTTAGACTCTTCTCCAAAAGAACAACTAAAGCCCCTCTGTTAGTCAGCTCATCATGGCTGTGACAGAATACCTGAGGAAATCAATTGAAAGGAGGAAAGAGTTGTTTTGGCTCATTGTTTCAGAGGTTTCTGTCCATGGTCTGCTGACTCCCTTGTTTCTGAGTCTGTGGTGAGGCAGTACATCATGGTGGAAAGGCATGGTACAGGACAGCTGCTCATCTCATGGTGGCAAGGAAGCAAACAGAGCAAGAGGCTGGAACCAGGGACAAAATACAACGTTGGAAGATATGGCCCCCTGTGACCCACCTCTTTCAACGAGGTCCCACCTCCTGTAATCCCCTCCCCCCCATCCAATAGTGCCATTGGCTGGACACAAAGTTGTAGCACATGGCTTTGGGGACATTTTAGGTCCACACCACAACTCCAAATTCTAAACTAGTTCCTTTCTGACAACTCTGACTGAGACACCCATCACTCACCACAGTATGCACTCTTGCTCACTAGGGTGAGTGACATACCCAATTTCTTTGACTACAGTGTGTTTCTGGAGGTCTTTACTTGTATTAATTGAAAGTCACAACATTTAAATAACCCTGACATCCCCCCGCCAAAGAAAAACCCAGCTGTGGTCATTAAATATTTAAGTTATGTTTTCTATTTTATTTAAAATTCCTTTGTATCTGAAACCAAACACACACAGACAAAACTCTGCTTCATCATTAATTCCAAAGGAGATAAGAACAGAAAATAAGGTAGAATTTCAATCATTATGAGATTTCACCTTGAATTAGGGATAATGAGAAGAAATGATCTCGGGGGGGGGGCAGGGGATACAAATCGGTGGAGATTTTTTGAACTCAAAAACGGAAAATAATCAATTCCCATCCCCTAAATACTTTTCTTTTTTCCCTGACAGGAACTTGGTGGATGGAAGTGATCGGTGGAATAATGAGTACCTAAAAATGTCCAAGTTTTAGCCCTTGAAAGCTGTGAATATGTTATATTGAAGTTTAAAAAGGATTTAAAAGCTACAATTAAGGTTATAGACCTTCAAATAAAGAGATCATCCTAGATTAGCTGAAAGATCTCAACCTAATCACATGAGTCCTTAAAAGCAGAATATTTCTCTACGTGAGTAAGAGATGTATAGTAGAAAAAGTCAGGGGGATTGGAAGGAAGAAAAGGATGGGCAGGGGTTCACTTGGGAAGTATGAGATGAAAGAGAAGGGATTGGCCTCTAGGGAAGACCTTGCTTGGACTGACAATGGGCATGGAGGTGGGTACATTGGTCCCACAAGCACAAATAGGAAATGAATTCAGCCAACAGCCTGAATGACCTTGGCCATGTCTCCACAGCTTCCTTAAGGATCAGGGCTGTACTTCAGCTGGATTCCAGATTCCTTGCACTCAGGAGAGGACATGGATTTGCCCCACTTCACATGGACTTCTGACCCCCAGAACATGGAGAAAATAACATCCAGCTGCTAGAGATGGAGTAATTTGCTACCTCAGCTACAATAAACCACACATTCTGTTTAAATCCCAGGGCCAAACCAAACAGTTAGCCCTGCACTTTTCAGGAATTATCCTTTTATCAAGATGCAAGTGATTCTTAAGCTCAGAATCTATTTGTCCTTCATATATCTGTTTTCTTTCTTCTACAATCTAAAATTTACTTTTTTAGTTTATAAAGTGTTTTTTATAGAAGATGGGAAATAAAGGAAGGCATGTGTGTCTTAAGGGTATCTAGGCAACAAGAAAGAGGAGTAAAGCAACATGCAAGACATTTATCCATGTATACATTAATCCAATGTGAATGCAAATAGATTTTTTTATACTGAAACTGTTGGCCATATGAGAGAAAAAACAATCTCAGAACTGTAATTAGTTGATGAGGAGATGAACAGACCTTGAGAAAGACATCTGAACATGATGAGAACAAAAAAGTAGAAATAAAGTACTTATTTTGGTATATATGGTTATGAAGTTATCAAATCTTCAAAGGGAGGAATTCATTTTGAATAAAGTAACTCTTAAACATGTGATTATTTAGGGTTGTCAACAGACACATATATATATATTACAATTTCATATAAATATTTTGTTAAAACTTATACAGCTTTGTAATTTCATTTTAAAAATATTTTGATTATTGTTACCCAGATCTTATTTTTCTAAATCATTAAGCAACAAAATTATGTTTTGTATACTATAAATTTGTGACTTCAGGGAAAGCTAAACAAGCCTTTGGAAAAAAACAATTGTGTCTAGTTAGAGATAGCTTCCTGTTTACTAAAATTCTTAGAATTTACAACCACTTCACAAATACAGGATGATCCTACTTTGACTTGTCAAGATTTAAATTTTATCCTTTACCTAAGAAGGTCTTATGAAGTTCATTTGTTTTCTGGCATGCTATCTGCAATTGAAGCATGCTTATTTTTCATTAATTATAAAAAATTTGCTTGATTTCTCACTTTAATCTTTGTACTAGTCTCCATGAATATTATGGAATAGTTTGGAATTTGCTGAAGGGAGTTAATCCAGTTCATGGTATTTTGAATCCTTTAGCTGTCATCCAAGCCAAGCATGTTGGTACATGCCTGCAATAGCAGCAATCTGGAAAGCAGAGGCAGAGGTATCAAGTTCAAGGCAAGCCAGGACAACTTAGCAAAATCTTGTATCAAAATAAAAAGGACAGGTCGTGTAACTCTGTAGTACATTACCCAGGCTCAATTCCCAGCTTGTGGTCAGGGTCGGGCAAGGTGGGAAGAAATAGAGAATTCATTCAGTTTCACAGGTGAGAAGCCAATCACCATGTGCTTCCATCAAAAGTGCACTTGTTTTCCTTCATCAAATCTGCAGGTGAGTGACCCACACGTGGTGCAATGGTCCCACAACCTCTGAAATGTCCCAGCCTACATTCTTTCATTTATAATACTCCTAGCAGGTACCACACAATTAAGAAATATTCACAGGAAACTTTTATCTTCTCCATCCTTTCATCATTCAGGAAGAAGAAAGCAACACGTGATGAGAAGAAAAGTTTTTCCAGGAAATTTATGTCAATATTTAGTACTAGTTCATGTGGTTATTGGCAAAGGATTATGATTAGAAAGAAAAGACATGAAGAAATTAAACTTACGCAGAAGAGTCCCTGAAGGGACCTGGGAATGAGTCAGTTAGATGATATTAGCAAAAACTTAAGCTAACATTTATTGAATGCTTATTTTCTTGCCAGAGTTTTGTTTAACACATTACATCATTAACAGTAATGACAATGACTTTAATATGTATATTTCAAAGCAGATGAACAAGAAGTAAAGTCAGGATACTTGAATACTGTCCAGCATATGAGTGAATTTTAAGAATGTAGACTAGTCAACCAGTCAAAAAATGAATCAAGAATCAAGTGAAGAATAAAGTAGGTTACATTTCTTTGTATTTAGACTGAAAAACATGATGGTTGTATGAAAACTTCATAAGAGTCAATGATTTTTAGGCTTGAGAAAGCAGGCAATACTTTATTTACTGCTGCATTGTATTTCTCTCTTAATGCCCACATGAGTAAAGAGCGACATTTCTTAAACTTCAGCATTAGAAAAGCAGCACATAATGTTATTTTTCCAGTTCACCTGCAGGTCTTTTCCTTATAAGAAATGTGGATTTTTAAACCATCTTAGACTATCAGAGGACTGCAGAGATCCCTTGACACAAGAACTGACAAAATCCCCAAACTAAGGTAGGTGCTTGACCAACCTTCCCATGACGTCTAGCTGCCTAAGGCCAAGTTCCTTGTATTTCTTGAGTGACTATCTGGAAAAGTTAAGGGCTGTCAGAGATGATGATGGTTCTAGTCAACACATAAGGACAGGAACCTGCTGTTCCATTCTTAGAGCATTTTATAAAAAGGTGTTAAATGATGAATCCCTCTTCTGTCCCTCTGAGAGGGATGTGCATCTTTTTTTTTTTTTTTTTTTTTTTTTTTGTGGTACTGGGGATTGAACTCAGGGCCTTGTGCTTGTGAGGCAAGCACTCTACCAGCTGAGCTATCTCCCCAGCCCATGATGTGCATTTTATACAACTCATGGGAATCCTTCTTGGTCATGTGAAAGCCATGTCTTTGAAAGAAACCATCAGGTAGTGTTCTGGTTTATATCTTAAATATCTCACAAAGGTCCATATTGCTAAAGGCTGAGTCACTAGCCCATGCCCAAGTGAGAGGTGAGAACTAGTAGAAACAAGTTACCTCATTGAGAGCGTGTCCCTGAGAGGAATATGGGACCCCAGACTCCTCCCCTCCTTCTTTTCTTTCCCAGCTGCCAATTAGGTAAGTGTTTTCTTCCTCAGTTGCTCCCAGCCAATATGTCCTACCTCACCAGGTCACAGAAGCAACAGAGCCAAGCAAATGTGGACTAAAGACTCTGAAACTGTGAACCCAAATAAGTCTCTCCTCCCTATAAGTTATTTGTACAGGTATTTTGTCACAGTGATGGAAAAGTGACCAACACAGGAAGGATAACGCCTCTGTCTTCCAGTCCCTTGGGAGGGGTAGAATCTTGACTTCCATGATTCCCAGGGAATCCCAGGGGATCTAATCACACCCATCGGACTAACCCTCTGCAGTGTTCACTTCTCTGCCTCTATTGGAACTTTACTCCGTCTCCCCTTTTAACCTCCTCACTCGACCCAAAGAGTCTCTGCACCAATCAGAAGCCAGGTCTTCTCCTTTCCCTACTGTCTGTAGTTATTGGATGAAAGCAGTTTCCACCACTCTACAGTCAACCTACAATGCATCACATTTTGAGTGTTGCTAAAGGTTTTGTAATCAGGCAAGCAGAAGTGAATGGCTTTGGGTAGTTTTGAAGCAAAATCTTAGTATTCACCCACAGAAGGCATCTTTTTCAAAGTTAAATCAAAGCCATTCTTGTCGTTTTTCCTCTGTTGTTGAAAAGATTTTATATATATATATATATATATATATATATATATATATATATATAAATATATATATATTACAGAAGAGCAAGGAAGATTGGAATTGTGTAATTTTGTATTTTTGAAAAAACGTATAAATAAAATTAATACAACACTTAGGAGTAGAAATTTGAAAGTTTTTTATTCCAGAAGACAAAAGAATGAAAGTGTTCATGCAGGTCATGCAACCCCTTTAAAGTTATGGTAAAGGAAGAGAAGCAGTGGAGCTGAGATTACAGCCTCTGCTTCCAGCAAAGACAATGGCACCAAAATGGAACCAAGTGTTCCAGAGGGCTGCACAGGGAGAGGGGGATCAGCTGTCTTTCCTCCCAGGTCCCACTCTGTGCAAACAATACCGGTAGCAACAAATCTAACCCCAGACCCAAAACAAGCAGACACACAAAAACAACAAATAAATATCTGACAAAATCTTAAACATAACAACACAACAAGAATAAAGAAGATCCTTTTCAAAAGATAGAAAAATAATATTGGGGTAGCTGAAGCTTCCAATGGTAGCACTGACTTTTTCATATTTAATATTTATCAGTTTCCTAACACAATGGTAGATTCCTTTTTCATGTGTTCTGAAATGAAGTCAGCTATTTCGGAAATTCTGCACACGTACACAGAGCACCACATCATATTTTAAAAATTATTTTCTATTCTTTTATAAGAATGACAAAGCACAAATCACAAAATCTTTATAGAAACATAAAGTAGAAAGACTAAGAAAATTATACAGAAGAATTGACCCTGGAGGAGCAACAGCCCAAGATGAAAGAGTCAAATAAAACAATTTAAAACAAGGAGGGGAGAAAAACCCCCACTAAGTACAATAAAAAAGAAGTCTAATATAGCAAGTATAATAAAGAAAACAAGTAGCAATAATAAAAAGAACAAAATAGTGGAATAAGATACAAGAAAGAACATGGAAAAAATAACACTTAGATTGACAAGTCAAAGCGAAGTATTTGATGATAATGAAAAAGAACTACCGGAAGAAGTGACTGGAATAAGATGGAAAGGGAAGGAATTCATTCACTGGAACTAGTCTGCATTGGAACTAGGAATTTGGGATGAACTGAAAAAGTCAACTACATGAACACTCCTTCAACTTCAGAGGTAGAAGAGTGTGTTTATTCTGTAAAAGTTTGCTACAGGGTCCAACTTCTGCCTATTTTGAGGACAGACATCTCTCACCTCTGTTATAAAAGCTACTCACAGTATACTTGCCACAGCTTCTTTTTTCAGTTCCTTTCAGGCAAAGTGAGAATTCAGAGATGCCTGCAAAGACATCTAAATACAGTAGCCTCCTAAATATTTTTGGTTTTTTATTTCTGGTCTTTACAGTTGTGTTACCCACACCTATTCCTCAGTAAATATTTTTAGAGTCTTGAGTTCGTCAAAGCCTTTTAAAACCCCTTTAGTTTTTATAATTACTGTCTCTTTCATTCATGCTCAAGAGGTTTTCCAAACCAGGGAACAAATGCGTCAAAATGCATGTTACTTAAAATCGTCTAATGTTTAAGCTTATTTAAATAAGTACAATTTTGCTCATGTGCACATTTTTAGAAATGTCTAAAATAAATATAATATTTTAAGAGACAAAAGAACTGAAACTGACCATGTGCTTGCATCTCTTCTGGGAAATATTCATTCTCTTTACTGACTGTGACAATGATTTTCTTCTCTTGCTTTATTGCCCTAATATTGTTTATCTGGTATTTTGTACTACTTGGCCCAGTTTCTGAAGAGCAGAGATTACCTACAAAGCTGATATCTCTAAAACAGTTATTTAATAATTTTCAGCAAGCAATAAAGATTTTGAAAAAATGAAATAAAAGTATACTGTATAAGGAAAGATACAACCTGAGAATTAAGCTGCAAGTAATTTTATTCATTTTATTTGAAATAGGAGATTTGGTGGTTTTAACATAAATTCGATTACTTACTGACAGAATTATATGACTTTTCAAATGGCTATTTCTCCTACTAATCAATTAGCCATGTAAATTTAGTGCTTAATGCTTCTACACTTCTTCCTGTGAAATTTGGTGATTCATTTTCACACTGAGGATTTATTCCTGGTGTCAGGATGTAGCTCAGTGGTACAGTGCTTGCCCAGCATGTGAAAAACTAAAAGTTTTGATTCCTGGGAATGAGAAAAAAAAAAAAAAAGAAAAGAACAGGAAAAGAAAAAGAAGTTTATTCCTTCCAATAATCTGTGAACACATCTATCATGTAATGATGATATTATAATTTGACAATATAATAATTAAAACTATCTTTAAGCCATAAATATACTTTGAGTAACACTAGAGCTTGATTGATATGATTATAATAGGTTCCTCACTATAGTTTATTATCAGAAAAAAAAAAATGCTATTCTATTGTCAAGTTTCAGTGTTAATACTGAACCTAATGGCTAAAAAGTAGAAAAACTCAGTAACAATACCAAAAACTAGCTAGAAGTTTGTTTCTCATAGAAGTGCAATCCAGAAATTCTGAAACTATCAGTTTTGAATTCTATAACTGATAAAACAAGTAAATATGGTATAGATAGTTGAAATTATGTTTGTTTCCTGTAATAGACATTACTGTAGGAAAATTCTACTGCACATGCTTAATATTATTGGGAAAAAAAGTTTAAGCCGAAAGAACATTTGAATTATTTCAAAATACCTTCCTCCTCAAATATTTTGCAATTGTAAAGGAAAAAACAAACAAGTTTCACTCTGTTAAATCCACCTTAGTCAATGATCACAATTAACATCCCCAGTAATACCTACTAATCGCACATACATCCTGAATGAGAAGGGCATGAAAATGATGTGTTCCTCTTCCCCAGCAACACATAACTTCCACGTAAACATGAGACCAGAAGAAGCAACATCAAAAAAGACAAACCTGGAAAACAAGAAAAGACTGAGATGGTGTCATAGAATCGAGGACACCTACAAGAAAACTAAATGCAATAAAACATGTTGAACCAAATTCTCAAATAGAAAACTGATGGTGGAAGCAACTGGTAGAATCCAAAGAGGTACAAGAGTTAGCATTATTAGGACAAAGCTAATTCCTAGTTTCATGCATGCTCTATGCTTATACAACATGTAAATAAAGGAAAACTGGGAAGACAGTAGATGAGAATTCTGTTGTATTTTTACTTTTGCAAGGACAGTGTAGTCTAAAATTATCACACACATGCATGTAAACACAACATATTGGGAATGTAGTATGGAATGGTAGCTGTGGATCTGCATCTCTCTGAATTACTTCAAATGAATACAACTGTTGAGCATAAAATGTGAATTTTTGTAATTTTCATTTTTTAAAAATCAGCTGGGACACAGAGGCCAGAGTGATTTCAGAACCTGACAGGTGATTGTAGCTGTTCTACAAATGAACCACATATGAAGGGGTTGCAGAAAAGAGGAGCTTACTAAAATCAGCTTCATTACATATTTGGTAGAAATCAAGGTGAAACTGTAGAACCTTAAAATTTTCTCTACAGAAAGGTTACAAGCTGTTATTTGAATTTCTTCCAATGACGTAGGGCTCTTCAAATTACACAAGTCTTTTTGAGTCAGTTGTGTTAGTATCTTTTAAATAAATTGGTTTATGTGATCTACACTGTCAAATTTATGGACCAGAATTGTTACTCGGCTTCCCCTATTAATCTTTCAGTTTTGTAAGATCTGTGTGATTAAGTCATGAGGTCCTGCTGTTGTGAACGGGGTTAATGGCCTTATAATGAGGTGTAAGGGAGCAACTTTCTTCTTTATTTTTTCCAACACGTGAGGACAGGGCAAGGGGTGCTATCTTGGAAGAAGAGAGCAGTCCTTGGCAGACACTCAACCTGCTGACACCTTAATCGTGAACTTCCCAGCCTCCAAAACTGTGAATATAAATTTCTGATTTTTATAAATTAACAGTTGTAGGTGCATTTTTTCATAGTAGCATATTATTCTATAATAAGACATACATTTGAATGTTGGCATTTAATGAGTAGAGGTGTCCTTTGTAAACTATAGTAAAGCTACTAAAATAAAACTTTTATAAAATTAAAAGAAGTATACATAGACTATAGAATAAAGTGGTATTTAAAAGTTTCAATTTACAAATGAGAAGGCAAAATAAGAGAACAATAAGATTAAAACATAAGAGAAAGTTGTCAGCAAGATAGTATATTAGAATTTAATAATAACCATAACCACTTTAAATGTAAATGGTCCCAAGAGAGCAGTTAAAAGCACAGACTTAAAAATTTTTATAAGAAAGAAAGATCCAAGTATATGCTACTATATATAACACATATTATATTAAAACCCATTTAAATGTAATAACATCGAATGATTAAAAATGAAAAGAAGATAAAATATTTATCTTAAATAATTAAACCAAAGAAAGTTAGGGCTAGAGATGCAGCTCAGTGTTGGGTACTTGCTAGCTTATGCAAGGCCCTGGTTCAATCCCCAGCACCAAAAAAAAAAAAAAAAAAAAAAAAAAAAAAAAAAAGAAAGAAAGAAAAAAAAAAGAAAAGATTAAGAAAACTAAAGAGAAAGTTGACCAATCTATATTAATATCAAGTAGTTAGAATTAAGAACAAGAACTATTATAAGGAATAAAGAGAATATTACACAATGATAAAAGGATTTATTTTGGTGCTGGGGTACCAGGATTAAACCGAGGGGGACTTGACCACTAAACCACATTCCCAGCCCTTTTTAATTTCATTTTGAGACAGACTCTCACTAAGTTGATGAGGCTGGTTTGAACTTGAGAAGATCCTACCTAGGTCTCCCAAGTTACTGGGATTACAGGCATGTGCCACTGTGCCCCAGTAAGGATCAATTCTTGACCAAGTCATTAAAATCCTAAATGTTTATGCCCCTAACAACAGAGTTTTTGAGAATGCAAAGCAAAACCCAATGGACCTAAGAGTAGAAATAGCCAAATCCAGAATTTCAGTGGGAGACTCAAACACTCTCCATGTATTTTTTTTAGCAAAAATAGATAGAGGGTAGTGGAGGGAGGGGATGGGATTTGGGGGTAGGAATGGTAGTAGAATGAATCAGACATTATTACCTTCTATGCATATGTGATTGCACAACCTGTGTGACTATACATCAGGTGCAACCAGAAGAATGAGAAGTGATATTCCATTTATGTATGATGTGTCAAAATGCATTCTACTGTCATGCATTCTTCTAATTAGAATAAATTTTAAAAATTGAAAAAAAATAATAAAAAATAGTTAAGGATATGAAAACCTGAAGAACACTGGAAATCAGGAATATCTGGAGAATCCCCACACCTGAACTGACGGGCCCACACTTGTGGAAGCTGAGGAGCATGCACACACTGTGGACAGCAGAAGCTCAAGATGGACCCAGGCAGTGAGCTCTGTGGTTCCATGGGCACCCTGGGTCCCTCCTTTGAAACCATTCTGCCTTCTAGGTCCAAGATAGAAGTGGTTACCTCACAAACCTCTGGAATGCCTTTGGAATCATTCCTCCAATGTCTTAGTGACTAGGATCTGACTTCCTACACCCACTAATCTCCGTCTCAAATGTTCCCTTAGTCATACCTTGGTGTTCTCTTGGTTATGCTTCCATAGTCTGTACAACCTGGTCAACCTGAGAACTTTCCAAATCTTATGTACTGCTTCCCCTTTTAAAATAAATTATCCACAATTCATTTTTCTCTTCTTATATTTTACTATAGGCAATCAAGAGAAGCCAATGCAGCACCCTCAACACTCCTTAGAGATTTCTGCTGCCAACTATCCCAGATCTTCATTAAATTCTTCTTGCTACAAAGCTCTGAAATAAGTCAGCCCACCCTTCCACCTCTTTTTCCATTTTCTAATTAGGACAGTCTTTCCTCCAGTTTCCAATACTTTGTTCCCCATATTTTCATCTAAGACCTCATCAGAATTGCCTTTTCTGCTACTGTTCTCTTTCTGACCACATAGCTGATCTCTGAGAAGATGAAGGTTCTCTCTAGACCTCTCTGCTTCATCTGAGTCTTCACCAAAATTACCTCAAACACTCTGTTCATGGAAATACAGACTTTTTTCTTAACATTAACTTCCAGAATCTTCAGGCTGTACCCATCATCACCCAGTGCCAAATCTGTTTCCACATTTTTAGGCATTGCTTATAGCAACTCTAATTCCTGTCAGCACCAACTTCAATCTTAGTCTATTTCATCTGTTATAACAAAATACCAGAGTCTGGGTAATATAGAGAAAAGAAATTTGTTTCTCACTGTTGTGGAGGCAGGGAAATCCAAGATCAAGTCACCAGCAGATTTAGTGTTTAGGGAGAGCTCTCTGCTTCCACTAGGTGTCTCTTACTATTTCCTCACATCAAAGAATGGAAAAGGTGAAGAGCTCTCTCACACATCCTATAGAAGGTCATCTTGATGGTTAATTTTAGGGGTCACCTTGACTAGATTAAGAAATCCTGTAGACATGGTAAAGCATTATTTGTGTGTGTCTGTGAGGGCATTTCCATTTGGCAAGTGAGTTAGTAGATTCAGCAGGACCTTCAACTGACCTTCAAATTGACTGAGGCATGGGAAAACAAGAAAGAGAAACTTTTTATTCTCTCTTTCTCCTAGAGTTGGCACTTCTTTTTTCTCCTGTTATGGGACATCAGATCTCTAGGCTTTCTGGCCTTTGGACTCCAGGACTTACATCAGCAGTCACAAAGCTTCTCAGGCCTTCCACCTCACACTGAGTTACACCCAGACTTCCAAGGTTCTGAGTCTTTCAAGGCTTGAACTGAGCCAAACCTCCAGTATCTAGAGTTTCCAGCTTGAAGATGGTCTGCCAGGGACTTCCCACCATCCACAATCATGCAAGCCAAATTTCCTGATAAGTCCCCTTTCATTTATCTTTTTTCTACCTATCCATCCATCTCTCTATCTATGTATCTATCTATCCATCTATCATAGATCAATCTTTATATCTATACCTAATCTCCTATTGGCTCTCTCTAGAGAACTCTAATACCTTTATTAATCTCTTTCCTGTGACCTCTCTCCTCATTATTTAATTATCTCATAAATTCTTCACTCTTTAATACCATTACATTGGTGATTAAATTTTAACCAGATTCTTTCTCATGTTTGCATATCATGTTTTGCTAGAAATCACCATGTTAGTACATTTTTAATTGTTAATAACATACTATAACTGTATGAATAATTTTAAGGAAAATGATGTTGGGAAGTCTCACAGTTCTTGAAGTTCAAGGTCAAGGACCTGCATGTGGTTTGAATGACAGAGTCTTGAGGGGGTTCAGGGGATCACATGGCTGAGACCTGCTTGTGTATGTCTTCTGGTCTCTCTCAGTTTTCTCATAAAAACACCAGGATTTAAACATAAGGGCTCTACCCTGATGACATTTTTTTTTTTTTGATACCAAACACTTCCCAAAAGCCCCACCTTTAAAGTATACCTTAAATTTTCACCGTCTTAATGGCACACAATGAAGATTAATTCCTATGTCTGTTTCAGAGCAGATCAATCATATTCTGACTGCCTTTTTATTGGATTATTATTTTAAGGCTGTTTGTATAGAAATAAAAAATAGGGACTCCCTTCTGAGGAAAGTACTTTGCTTACAGCCTTCTCCTGGAAAATTGACAGTGCAGTTCTCAGATTATTAACATTAGTAATCATAATATTTTTGAATCTCATAAGCTTTATGCTCCTTCCTGTCATACAACCCACTGTGTGTACCGGAGTCGCATAGCAGTCTCTGTGTCACCTGGAAAGAACTGAACCTTGAAAATGCAACATAAAAGGATGATATTCTGACTGCTGCTGTTACTGTGAGGAATAAACTGCCTCTCAACTCTTGCCCAGGATTCCTGTGCCTTCCACTGTCACCCATTAAACAGTGGCAGGATATTTTGATAGCTTTTAAGCATAATAAAATTTCAGAACCTTCACAGTACTTGCTAATTCTTATTTTATGTACAATAGTCATCCTTTATTCATGGGGGCAAGAATGAATTCCAAGGCACCCTTTGGAAGCCCCAAATCACAAAATAGTACACTCTGTATACTACATTGTTTCCCCTAGATGTCCTGCAGTGTTGCCATGTGCTACCAGAGTTAATCTGTCCTTCTTGCTTCATACACAGTGTTTCCTCTGCAGCAGCATCTTGTGCTTTGGGGGTCATTATTAAGTAAAAGTAAGGGCAACCTGAACAGAAGCACAGCAATATGACCACAGCGGATCAGATAACTGAGACAAGTGATTAATTGGTGAATAGCATATACAGTGTGGATACACTGGGCAAGGACTCATGTCCTTGGAAGTCAGAGAAAAATGGATGAAGATTTCATCATGCTATTCAGAACAATGTGAAATTAATTATTTTTATTTCTGGAATTTTCCATTTAGTATTTCCCATCCATGGTTGATGTGGAGTAGCTGGAATCATGGAAAGCAAAATCATGGATAAATGGGGACTAATGTATATTACAAATACAATATTTTTCTTTTGCTTCAAATAATCTATTTGAAGTAAAAATTCTAAAGATACATAATTTTAATTTCATGTTGTTTTCTTTTTCTAGTACTCCTCCCTTCTTTGTGCAGTTTCGAAGTTTTGTCTGATATACTCTTTCTACCTAAGGAACCTCTTTCAACATGTCTTATGGAATAGGATTTCTTGTAGTGAAAAGGCTTAATATCTGATAAAGTTTTTATTCTACTTGAAGTTCCGAATGATACTTTCACTAGGTTTAAACTTAGGAGTTGATTGTTTTGTCTTTAAATATTGGAAGCTTAAGATCATCTGTAATTTTAAAATTTTTCCTTCTTCATTTTAAATTTTTTTCCCTGCATAATGTGCCTGAGTTTTTCTTTCCTTTTCTAAAAAATATATTTGGTATTCTCTGAACTTCTTTAATCTCTGATGTGGAATGTGATATTATTTTTAAATAACTCATTGTCAACACTGCTTAAAATGTGTTGTCTAACCCATTCTACCTCCCTTTCTCTTCCTCTGGGATTCCAATTATGCATATATCAGAACATTTGATATAGATTTTGAAGCTCATTTTTGTTCTGTGTTTTGAAATTGCTCTTTTTTTTTCTCTTAGATTTGGGCTTAAGTAAGTTTTCTGATCTCTTGTTAAGTCTACAGGTTCTTTGCTTAGCTATGCTGTGAACTCCTGATGATCCCATAATAACTTTGCTCATTTCTACAACTATGCTTTTATTCTTAGTATTTCCACTTAATTCTTTTTCTAAAAGTTTATTTTATTTGTTCTAAGTAGATGTACATGATGGTAAAATGCATTTATACATTTTGATAGATCATACATAAATATATGGAATGTATGGAATGTAAGCTCTCATTTTTCTGATTATATATATTTGTAGGATCACATTGGTCATGCAGTCACATATGTACACAAGGTAATAATGACTGTTCCATTCCACTGCTCTTTCTGATTCCAATTTCCCTACACATATAGAAATTATCTTTTTGCATGTTGTCTACCTCACACTGTATAACCTGCGATGGACAGACTTGTGTTCCCTTAAAAGGAAGATGGTAAGGGCCTTACCTCCAATGTAACTGTATTTGAAGATGGGTTTTTAAGGAGGTAGTTAAGATTAAATAAGATCATAGGAGTGGAGCCTTAATATAATATAACTGATAAGAAAAGATACAACCCTTCCATTGCTGAAGCACAGACCTTAATCTGTGGGGAGATGGCAACAAACTTTGCTGCCCTTGGGGTGTTTGTGAAAATTCACTGCAGTTTTGAGCAGAGAAAAGGGCAGTGGAAGTGAACTACTCTTGGGGAAAAAATTAGGATAAACTCTGAATGCAAAACTATAGCCAGGAAAAGAACCAGAATTTTGAGAAAAACGTCCCCTGGAACCTAAGTACATTTGTGTGACTCAGCCTGACACTTCACTAGAAAAGGAGAGACTGTAACTTACTAATACCCCCTACCTCTAAGTTAATAAGTTTAAAGTAACAGGAGAATCACGTATCTTGGAGCATGCAGTCCTGATTAAAACAAAAAGTTGGGGGATTGTGCACAGAGATAAGGGATCATAAGTAAATAAAATCAGGAGAAAGTCTTCTGTAAGTCAAGGTGAGAGGTCTCAAGAGAAAGCCACATTCTGGAAACTTGGTCTTGAATTTCTTCCTCCATTACTGTAAAATGAGAAATTTATTTTAAGCCATTAGTTTGTGGTGTTTTGTTATGAGGGTCCTAGCACAGTAATAAAAAGCTTTTAGCCTACTAATCATGATTATTTTGAAATTCTTCCTATGATAGTTTAAATCTCCATGTCACATCTGAGTGCAATTCTTACGATGATTTTGTCTTTTCTGGGTTTGTCTTTCTTTGCCTATTTTTTCTTTTCTTTTTTTGGTGTTGTTGAAAGCCAGGACTTTTGGTTTGTATCCTGAGAGTGGTAAATAGTTTTATGGTGAGAGCCAATCTCATTAGCTGTTGGGGTAGTTGTGGAAATTGTTGCTGCTGTGTCCACCTTCAGTGCCCCATGGGTTTTAAATTTCTATAGAGATACCTTGTTTTATGGTAGTGGTTGCCTTACTACAGCAATTAGGTTTGATTCTGAGCATTGCAACTTCCTTTTCTCTGCCTCATTGGAGGTGGTTGCAGGGTCTTTTTCTTCTACCTTTAGGGCACCTTTATCGTCTTGTTTGTAAACTTACTCACTTCCATATAGAGGGTTTCAGTAAGGAACAGTCTTTTTTCCTAGTGAAGTACCAGCCTGAGTCACACGTGAATCTTGGTTTCAGGGGAAAGCCTTGCCAGAATTCTGATTGCTTTCTTACTATAGTTTCACATTCAGGGTTTAATCCTGATTTCCCCAGGAGGTGTTTCCTCTGCCCTTTTCTCTGCAATAAATTTTCACAAACATCCCTAGGGCAGCAAAGCTTGTTGCTATCTCCCCCCAGATTAAAGTTTGTGCTTTAGCACAGATGGAAACCTCCCGGGTTTGCATCTGGCCCTTCCGCTCTACTGCAATTCTCTCTTCCATGTCTGCACCACCATGTACAGCTTTTTGAGATCTTTATAATTTTCTCTGTAGACACTCAATGGGCTTCAAGGAGGAAGAATGAATGTACAGGATTGGAGGAGTGAGGACCCCTCCCCTCCCCCTCTGAAGCCTGCCAGGGGTGCACCTTTGTCATCAATCTGCATTTACCATTTCATGAACTAGTTCACCTGGATTTTCTTGCTTTTATCTTGATGCAACCACTATATGCAAGGTGTTCAGGCTTTTCCTCTTTCCTGAGGGCCCACATATTCTCCTGTGTTTAAATGAACCAGGAATTTGAAGTGAATTCAGATTTTCATTGCCAATTCAGGAAGAAAAACTCTCCAGCTCTCTATATATTGGGGCAAAATCATAACTTGTTAACAAAGTATTTTTGAGTGATTAAGAAAACACATATTAACTAGTAACTGGTAAGATGGGAAGTGACACTTTTGTTTTTATACTAATTGACTATATTCCTAAACTATATCAATGTTATTAACTTGAAGTTTTAAAAAATGACCATGATCCTCTTTGTCTTTCAAATCATGAAAACTGTACATTGTGGGCACAAAGGTTATGTGAGTATATGATAATATAGAATGTTTTATAGGGAATATTATATTAAAAAGCATTTTTTATTTATAATTGTAAAAAATAATCAATCTTTGGTAAATTTTTCAAAAAATGAAAAACTCCTTAGTGGAAGTTTCTAACAAAAAGTGTGAAATTTCTAAGGACTCTTGGTTATTTCCTTAATTCCATGAATCTGTGTACATATTGTCCTTTCCCAAATCAGTAAAGAGTAATATTTTATTTTGTAAAGAATATGCAATGCTATTTTGCCAAAAGTGACCACACATTTAGGAAAAAGTGGAAATCATGATTATATACTGAATTATTAATTTGCTACTTTGATTAATCAATAAATATTTTTTTAAACAATCTCAGTATCAGGAACTCAAAGTAGTTTGCAACTTTGAGATGCTAAGTTGTCAGCAGTACTTTAATAAAAGAACCCAGTGGGTCATATTAGCTTATGATGACAAAAATTTCATACTAGCTAATACCTTTGGACAAGAGTGTAATGACCAAGGATACAGTTGGTATGAAATGAGGAAATGAGTTAAAAGACATGTCCAAGAGGACATGCTTTTATTTTATGCTAAAATAAGACCTTTCTATTTTATTCTAAATAAAATATATTGGCAATGTTTCAATATCAGGGGGATGGAAATCCAGTTAATATTGAAACATGGACTGCTGTGTAGAGAATATAATTCAGAGAGAAGAGAGATAACAAGGAAAAGCTGGAGATCATGAAGAAAATGCTTCTAGTAGTCTAGATGAGGGAAAATATTCAAAAAGGGATTAACTATTATACAAAATGAGAATATGTTAGATATAGGGAATATTTTGAAATTAGAAAGA
Source organism: Sciurus vulgaris (assembly GCF_902686455.1). Classification (NCBI taxonomy): domain Eukaryota; kingdom Metazoa; phylum Chordata; class Mammalia; order Rodentia; family Sciuridae; genus Sciurus; species Sciurus vulgaris. The sequence continues at coordinate 13,736,750 of NC_136469.1, forward strand.
ATTTTATTATGGGTTAGATTATCAACAGTGAAAGAAAGTAAAGCACCAATGATTATACAGTTTTTGGTGTGAACACTGGATAAATAATGGTGTTATTTATCAAAATGGGAATATATATCAGTTGAGGTGGAGTTTTGTAGTCTGCTTATTTGCTCTTGTGTGTCTCTTGCTTTCTAGGAAGAGTTACATCAGGTGGAAAGGTTTGGTCAGGTATCAGGGCCTGGAGCTGGGGTAAGGGAGTAATAAGAATACAGAACAAGGAAGATGTCTGCATCCCTACCCAGTGAATCCTGCCTGTGCTTGATAGAGAAGGACTTTAGAAAGAAAGAAAAGAAAAGCTTGCATTTGGTGAGACGCCTTATTAAAAATACATAGTATTATAACATGTCTATATTTTGTAATATTTTATAATATATATAATTTATCACAAGAAAATAACAGGGAGCAATCATGTTTAAAGATTAAATTGCATTAAGCTGTAATGCATTTTGTAGCTGTAAAGCAAATCAGCTTTTCTGTGAGTTCTGAAATATTTGTAAACAATATGAGGAAAAATGCATGAGCTCATTTTAGAGAGTTATCAAAACAGTTGGGAAAAATGAAGACATAACAAAGAAAAACCCAGTGCTTGCGAAAAGCATTTCAAGTCAACTAGGAAATCTATGAATTCTAGAAAAGATAAAATTGAGCCAGGAAAGTTAAGAAAATCCATCATTAGTCACATAAGGCTAGGCAGGAAAATCAAAGTCCAAATAGCTGTCCTATTTTGTATTGTGATCCACAGAGAGCAGGATAATTGGAAAGAGTCTGACTTTCTCAAGAACTAAAATTATTTAATTTATTAAACTTTCTATGATCTCAGGTTGATAATGAAAGCACATGAAAGAGACAGTAAAAGAAATGAAGACAGACCTCAACAGATCAGCAATGTTTTATTAAGCAGCAGAGTGGCACATTTTAAAGAAAGAAAATGGCACCTAGTTAAAATAGGCCTCTGAGTTTTATAGGGTTTAGTTATAAGGAATCACAGCAGAATGTGTTGGTTGGGCATTGGGGGGAAGAGTTTCCTCCTTTTCTCCTTGGGGGTTGTTTTCCCATCTTCTTCACCCCAGACTCTGAAAGGGGAATGAATAGAGGTATCGATATCATGTCTGGTGTTTCCTGCTAAGAACTTTCAGAGTTCTGGGAGAGATTGTGGAGATTCTGGCTGTTGAGGCTGAAGAAGGATGTTTGGAAGGAGCCTCAAGGTCATTGTAGACATAGTCTGTTTTTGTGGTTTCAAAGAATCAGATTGTGAACTCAGGAGGAGAATGGCTTTGATGTGTTCCTGAGTGGATTGAACTACGTGGGTCACTTCTCTAAGAACTTGTTATCTGTGTAAAATTAAGAATACAGGGAAGAACTGAGCGTGGTGGTGCACTCCTATAATCCCAGTGGCTTGGGAGGCTGAGGCAGGAGGATCTGGGATTCAAAGCCAGCCTCAGCAAAAGTGAGGTGCTAAGTAACTCAGTGAGACCCTGTCTTTAAATAAAATACAATATAGGGCTGGGGATGTGGCTCAGTGGTCAAGTGCCCCCGGAGTTCAATCCCTATGTACCAAAATAAATTAAAAAGTAAATATATGGATGCAAGGTTATTATGAGGAAGATGAATATTAAGGGGAACTTAAGTTGGAGTAGCCAGGATGTCCATCAGTTTAGACCTCCCAATGAGGACTAACAGGAATCAGCTTGTTCTCATCTCTGCTGTTCCAGGTGGTACTGGAGCAGTTTAACCTTGTCTCTTACCAATCTGGGTTGGTTTTCATAGAAACAGAATTTTTTCCCGACCACATTTTGCAGAATGACAGATGCCAGTGAGTCCAATTGATTTTGAGAAGTCAGTACTAAGTCAGCAAATGGTTGTATGTCTTTAATAATCTGTTCTGATAACACTTTATAGTAATGAATGGAGGTTCTCATTCCTCTGTTCCTTTGTAAATCCTTTTAGATATCTCTAACCCTATGAAAAGGGAATAAACTGAAGGCCTCTCTTTTATCTGCTGTGCGCCTTTATCAGGATAGGCAAAATTTGTTTGTTATGTAAAATGTCAAATTGATGAGGAAGAAAGACCAAAGTACAGAGACCAGTCCAATGTTTGGTAGGCAGGTACAAGTGTACATCTTAAGTGCAATTAAAAGAACTATTGTCCCTTCTTTTAAATACTCAGGTATGACTGTACTTTGGTTATAACTGTTTTTGCTAGGTGGTTAAGATGAAGCTGATCAAATTGGTCTTGTTCCTATCTATTTTTAAGAGTCAGCTGAGTTCCCTCAGGGCGTCACTCTTGGGAACTCGAGAATCGCCTCTTATCTCCTTTAGTGCCAGTCATCAGGATGGGTCTCTTGATTGTGTGACTTTCTTGGAAGCATCAGGGATGTTTCCTCTACTGACCCTCCTCTTTGCAGCATGGACACTGGTTGGCTTTTCATTCTTCAGGGTCTCATTACTCTTGCTGATCAGGAGGTCATGTGGCTCAGAGTCTCAAAGCCCTTAGAGAAGTTCCCTTGTTCCTGGGTTCAAGCTGACCTCAGAGGGCAAGAGCCCAAATTTTGACTGTTTTTTTTTTTTCCTTGGCCCTTTTATTCCTTAACTTTAGTCTCCAAGTTTTGGTCTTAAACATATAGCAAGCCATTTTTATTAGTTTTAAAGTAAGAGTACTGGGTTTTACCTTTAATGTAGATGATGCCCTATTATCTTAAATTAATTGTTATGTTAGAAATCATACTTTTGTAAGGCACCCACAGAAAATAGTTTAAACTTACAAGGAAAATGCAAAATGAAATTAACAGGATGAAAATATATTTAGTTTGTATAATAGAATAGCCATGAACTCAGAAGCATCATTTTTATAATCCAAAAATCTTTAAACTTTAGTCTGAAGAGAACCAGCTTGGTAAAATGTTCTTCTAAACCTTATATTCTAAACACTTGTGTATTTGGAAGATATGAATGCATTTAGGAAAATTCAGAAGCTGTAGAGTAATACAGTCTAAAATAATAGTTGTTTTTTAACCAGAGTTCTATAACCCTAATTTATTTAAGACTAGTTTCTTTAAATAATAAAACCTAATAGGCACAAGAAATTATCTTGATAGATAAGAGCAGATTAATGTTTTCAGAAATTTTGCTATTTCAAACTATAGAGGATTAAACTTTGGTTTATATCGGTACATTAATATTTGGCCTTAAGAAAAATCCTTCATTATGAAATTTCTGAATTTTTCCAGTTACTCCTCTTAATAATATGAAATACTTTATACCATTTACAGTACTTTAATTGAAACACAACTGAAAATTTTTGAACTCTTTGCATATAGAATTGCACCTGTTAGAACTTTAACTGTTAGTAATCTTGCTTTAGTGAAGACCCAGAAACAAGCAATCTTAAACTTTCTCATTTATCCACTTATAAAAAACACTTTGAATGTTTAAATATATTACCTTATGGAGAAATCAAGAGTATGTGATTTTATATTTAGCAGCTGATGTTTTATAGCACTTCAACTTTGTAAGTTAATCAGATGTCTTTTCTAACAATTATATTTATGATTAATCCCATTGGTGTTGATATTAAAGCTAATTACTCATTTTTAACAGTAAAAACCAAGATATCAGACAAGTGTAGTTAACAGTACCAGCTATCTTTTCCCTGTTGAAGAAAAAATCATAGAAACAATGGTTATTACATTCCGAACATTTTATGGAAACCAATACTCTGTTAATTTGTCTGACCACCTAGAAAAACTTGTTAGTAATTTTAAAGACATCTTTACTCTCATCTGCTTACTTAATTTAAAATAAACTTTTAAAGTCACGTGAAAAGGGTATTTGGATCCACTTCTCTTTTAAATTTTAATTTATGAGTGCTCATTTATCTATATGCCAATGTTAATGCCATGTACGTGGTATATGGGCACAAGGACATATGTAGACACGGCAACACAACACACAGTTATGCACACAAACATAAACCAGGCAGAAAGAAAGATCTTGTAGCTGTCTGTAGGTAGCTCTCCACAGGCAGGAGGCAATACTACAGATGTTCATTAAAGCCTCTATTAGATTTAAAATGCTAGAAATTAAAATAAAGCTCCTCAGACTTTTACATTATGACTGAATGCAGTTGGAAATGCTAGTTGGAAATGTGAAGTGAGCTGTAATGACTGTAGTAAAAGAGCATGCAGAACATCTTCATCATGTGGGAGTGCACTTTGGGCTCAGATTAGAGTCAGTTCAGGTATTGGAAGAACCAGAGAGCTCTGAAATCCTTAGGTAAAGATTCTCAGGGTAAAAAAGACTTCTGTATATGAGATCATTCCATCTTCCCTCCCTGTGATGTAGTGTTTTAGGGAGGGAACTTGTTAAGAAAGCAGCATGGTAGATTGCAGGAGGAGATAAGTCCCACAAGCTACTTGAATTTAAAAGTGACACCTTTTTACCCTCTTTGGTCTCAACTGTTTCCTCAGTTGGTAATCAGTCCAGGTTTGGATACAGAAAATTATCAGGCATTCTTCAGGTCTAGCACTGAAAATTAGGTGGTAGAGGAGGGGATATGAGATAGAAGGGTGTAGGGATTGGGTACCACAGGATAGGTGGGGATAATTGCCTCATTGATTTTTCTGAGGTCTTGCACTAGCATGAATTGATCATTCGGTTTTATTACTCCAAGGATGGGGAGGTGTGAGGGGATTGGGCTGGTATGAGAAGATGAGCCTTTAATAAATGGAGATAGCAATGCTGGGCTGAAAGGTGTCCCAGACTGTGGGGCAATACCAGCAAGTAAGGAATGATCAGCAGGCTTCCTGGGCACAGATGACAGGTCTTGCCTGGAATGCATTAAAATAAGATTAGAAGATGAGAGCTGTCTTTAGTGACTATACAGGGGTTCCAGAGACTTCCATAATAGGGATATTTGTTTAAGAAGTAAGTTCATGCCACTGTGTTAGAAGGGAAAGACTTGCCCCATTGTTGACCACAAAAGGAATTACCTTTCACCATCCCTGCAACCCAGGGGCTCCTCAGATGTATCATCTGAGGTGATAAGGGCAGTGGAGCCTGGGCCCCTTCATTCAAGTCTTTCAGTGTATGGGGCTTAGGAAGTGGGTTTTTCCAAGTGGGGTGTCCTCTGGGGACACTGTCCCCATTGTTCACAGTTGGGGCAGGACTTGGTGGGTGGCCTCAGGTTAGGTCAGGCTTTTGCCAGTGTCCTGTTTGCTCACATCAGAATGAGACCCTAGAAAGTGTGTTAGAGGGTCTGTTGGGCCATAAGCAGCAGGTGCTTTTTTAGTGTCAAGAAAGGCTGAGGCCAGAAGTTGATTTTAACTTTTGGATTTTTTTTTTCTCCTTTTTGGTTTTTGTCTTCCCAAGTGTTAAAAATTTTGAAAGCAGCATCTGTAAGTTGCTGCTGAGGAGGTCTCAGGACCCTTCCCTAAAAAGTTTTTTAATAAGTATCAGGTGCAGAATAAAAAAAGTACCAGCAGGATTATTGAGGTTTAGGGTGGTATATTTGGTAATAGCTTCTGTAAGTCCAGCCAAAAAGAGTGCATGACTTTCATCAGAACCCGATCTTGTCATAATTAACCTGAGCATGAGAATTTTTCATCATGCCCTCAGGGAGGCAAGTAATCATGTGTTGGAGTCCAGTGACCCTGGAGTCTTGAGGTTTGTATATCCAATTAGGCTCAAATATAGGGAGCACAGTATTTGCTTCAGGTTTAATATGGGGATTTTGGGTGTGGAGGAGGTTGGCATGTTGTCTAGACACTTTCCAAATATGGGCACATTCATCAGGGGTCAGGGTGGAAGTAAGAATTTAGTAAACATCTCACCAAGTAAGGTGATAGTCCTGAATCAGATGTATGAACTACTTCCTAAACTTAGTAGGATTTTCAGAAAATGAGCCTAATCTGTCCTCAATTTGGAACATATCTGTCATAGAAAAGGGAACATGAACTTGGATCATCCCTTAAGCTCCTACCACTGCCTAGAGGGGGAACATGTGTTTCACTGGAAGAGTTTTAGATCCTGTAAAAGGAGGTGATGGCAAGGGGGAGGGGGTGTGGGTGTTGGGTGTGCAGAGAGGGGTTGGATGAAGAGGCAGAGGAACCCTGGGGTCTGTAAGGAGGGGGGTTGTCTGCTATTTCTGGGGCAGTGAAAGAAGAAGAGAGCTGTGAGTCAGCTAGGATTAGTTGTAGAGCAGAGCAGGGTTGGCATAATGAGCTCTTTGAGCAAAGGTAAAAGAAAGTTTGGAGATAAGGAACCTCAGATCTTCCGCCATTTTGTTGGAGGAAATTGTCTACATTGTGAGAATATTTCCATCAAAGGTCCCAAGTTTGTATTGTGGCCAGATCAGGATATGAAGCCTAATGAGGCATCTAATTTTAAGGTTCTTAAAATAATTTATGAGACAACCTAAGGTGAAGTCCATGGATGGAAGCTCCCAAGTTGGAGAGGTCTGACTGGGGTGGTGGTTGAGATCAAAGTGTCCTTTGATGTCTCCTGTCACTGATCAGAATTTCACCAGAGTTGAGAGGGTCTCCCCTTCTACAATCTCCATGGTGATGAACCCCCAAGGTCTGGATTAGCCAAAAGGAAGAGAGTCTCAGGCAGGGTGCCTCTGCAGGAGAATGGAAGATTTATTTCCTCTCCAAAGAATGAGATCAGTGTTGCATGCAGAAACAAAAATGGAAAAAAGTGGTCTCTGATCCAGAGGTCCAAGTGTGTAAGAGAAGGGAGGAATTGGGGATGAAAGAATTAGAAGGAGGATGCCTCCAACACCAATAAAGTCTCCCATACAAGTCCTTGCTCTGTCCACATAGCAATGAGGCAGCAAAAACTTAGACCATGAATGGAGTCCATTTCAGATCGTGCATTGGCCACCATTTAGCCAACGGAGCATGTGAAGGGTCTCCTTCTATGGGGTGGAAAGAAAGAGAGAGAGAGAGAAAAAAAAAATGTCAGTCTGGGAGTTCAGTCAAGCTAGTCATGCCTGGGGGCTTCCCTGGCCTCAGAGAGCCATAGTAGTGCAGGACGATCAAGGGTCACTTCCCAGGTCTCATAGGCCTTTTGACATGACTATTATTAACATTTGAGTATAAGGTGGAAAGAGAGAGGGAGAGAGAGAGAGAGAGAGAGAGAGAACTAAGAGGAAATATGAAAAAGCTGTAGAGATTCATTAGGACAGGGAGGAGGAAAGAGTCCAAATCTCTCAAACTCCTCCTAGGTTTTGTTTTATTAACCAGCAGCACATTTTCAGGAGAAAACATGGCAACTGGTTACCATTTACCTGTTGCAATAGGGGTCCTAGTTTTATAGGGTTTAGTTAGACAGAATCCATGATAATTCGACATAAGAAAAACCTACTCATTTATGTAATATACATTTTAAATATGACCTGACCTTCATGAGAAATGAAGGCCAAAATTACAAGTAGAGTTGAAAACTTATATACTGAATTAGACAAGGTGCAGTGTCTTGGTCATTTGTACCGCTATGACAGAATGCCTGAAATGAGGTGATATATAAGCAATGGAAGTTATTTGTCTAATGGTTTGGGAGGCTGGGATGTGTAAGAGTAAGGACTTAGCAACAGTGAGTTCCTTTTTGTTGTCTGTTAACCTGGTGGAAGGCATCAATCACATAGTGAGTGATGGAGCATTCACTTTTAGAATAAATCCGCTGTGGAGAAACCAAGCCCAATCCTGCATTATTGACAATAATTCACTCACGATGGCAGAAGCCTCATGATGTAATCACCTTGTCAAATCCTCAGCTCAATACTCCTGCATTTGGGATTAAGTTTCCATACATGAACTTTGGAGGACAAAGTCTAACCATACAGATAGTAAACTGAAAATCATGACAAAGCCAAGTGACTTGGGCTAGGCTAGTTGCTTGGGCGGAGATGTGGCTACAAGTCAAGGATTATTCTAGACTTTGCATGACTCCTTTGGGTCAAATTTCCTACTTCTGATATAGGGAGTACATCTTTCAAATGGGAACTTCATCTCTTAAGAAACACAAGAGGAATTCTGAGTGATCTTCCTGTACCTGCTGTTTTAATGCCTTTAACTTAAAATAGTCAGTCTGCCAATTTGCATACATTTGTGCATTGATTAAAAATGTTTTAGTTAATGGACCATATATGACCATGGTCCCATGAGATTAGATTTTCTAGTTATGCTACAGCTCTTAGTTTGTGGTTAAGTATACTCAATGATATTTGCAACTTATTTCTCAGAATGTATCCCATCATTAACTAATGGATGACTGAATTTTGGGTGGTATATTTTTAAGTCCTTCAAGCATAAAAATAACAAAGAAATTATACTTGCAATAAATATATAAGTACAATAAATATATAAAGAAAAATGCATGACCAAATAAAGATATGAAAGATATATGAGTTTTCAATCTCTTTGGTTATCAACAAGTTGAAAATTAAAAGCACATCTACATGGAGAGAAAAATACACCATAAATGCAAATAAATCAGTGTTAAAATACTGGTAATACACACCAGTAGCAAAACTGAGGGGCAATTGAAACTTTCATACACTCCTGGTAGAAACATGAATTGGTGTGATACTTTGGAAAACAGTTTGACCTTGTCTATTAATATTGAATGAGTGTGTAGCGCCTGTCAATATTTCTCTCCAAGACATATACTCAACAGAAATGTCTGTATATGTGCACAGAAGAGCATTTACAGGATTCTGTACACCAGTGTTGTTTGCATTATCAACCAACTAGAAATAACACTAATGATACTAAGAGAATGGCTACATCATCCTGGTAAACATACAAAATTTATGAAACAATGTAAATGAGATGAATAATATAATTGTTACATATTTTATGCAGATAAAGGTGTTTCAAAAGATTAAGAAGGACAAGAAGGATGCTGCTTCCCAGTGTGGTGGTGCATACCTGTAACCTCAGTGACTCAGGAGGCTGAGGCAGGAGGATGGCAAGTTCAAAGCCAGCCTCAGCAACTTAGTGAAGACTTAGTAACTTAGTGAGGCCTCCACTCCTGGGTTCAGTGCCCGGTACAAAACAAACAAATAAACAAAATGGCACTGTCACATTAGAAATTCAAATAATGATGAATGTGGGGTGGAGGAGGATCCTGATGGAAAGTAGCTAGAGTTGTCCTGTAGGATGCTGGCCAGGTCTCACTCCTTGATCTAATTGTTGTTTAAATGTGTGCCAATACCATGTGGCATACACATAAAACTACTCTTTGATATCATGCGTTTTCCTCTGTGTGTGTTAGCCTTCAAGCAATAAGATATAACAACCTCTTCAAATAATATTTAAAATGTAAAAGGCAAATATTTATAGATCAGTGATTTTTGCTGGTCTTCATCAATTAAGTGATTTATGGATATATAGGAAACACTACAGAGACCCCAGATACAGCAGAGGAGGAACTTACCTAAGAGAACTCACCTAAGAGAAAGGAAAGGTAAAGCAGAGCAGGGGAGTACATATTATTTTAACAGAGTCTCCATTTAGCCAAAAACTAGTAATCCCTACAAAATTTTGACTTTACCCATAAAATAAATGCAGTTATTAAATGATTTTGAGGAAGATTGTTTGCATTTAGTCTGCTTATTTATGTGAACCTTCTAAATAACTTGCTTCATAGAAGGATAAAAGCCACAAAGACATATTTTAAGAATTTAATTTTCATTATAAAGAAAATTTTTGCATATTATTTCCAGGTAGTATTACAAATGCAAAGTCAAATGGGAAAATGGAAATTATTTGAGGAATTATTTTGAAAACTTTATTGTTTCCTCTTCAGTTTCTCCAGAAATCTAAGTGCCTGTGCCCTTAGATATCCCAGAATACTCTGAACATTTATAAATATGATTTGTATAATATTCTATAAATAATGGTTTAGGTCTCTCTTCAATTTCACAACTGATTTACTATCATGATCAGCATACCGGTTTACTCTTCTTTAATAAACGATTGGAATTTGCTACATAGAATCCCCATTAAATTTTTTCATTGGCACACCATATTTTGCTGATTCTGTCACTTTGCTGCTTTAATAATAAATTATCTCAGTTTAATGTCTCCCTTTTATCCATTATTTGGACAACTCTTCGACAAGGTACTAAAATTGACAAGCATAATAATGGCATACATAAAAGTATGTAGTGGTATTTCCACATAGCTCCAACATGTTCAGACACAAAGGAAGCTTAGAGCACAAAACCTTAAAATCACGTTGAATCATAAAGTATAAGAGACTGCTCTACTTGAAACATTTATTTTTAACAGAGTGCATTTTGATTCATTGTACACAAATAGAGTACATCATTTCATTTCTGTGGTTGTACAGGATGTAGATTCATACCATTAGTGTACTCATACAGGTACATAGGGTAATGATGTCTCCTGTCTCAGTCCACCATTTTTCATACCCTCCCTCTCATTTCCCTCTATGTAATCTAAAGTTCCTCCATTCTTCTCTCATTCCCCAACCTCCACCCCCCATTCTATATCATCATCCACTTATTAGGGAAAACATTCAGCCTTAGGGTTTTTGAGATTGGCTTATTTCTCTTAGTGTGATATTCTCCAATTCCATTCATTTATTTGCAAATGCCATAATATTCTTCTTCTTTAATGGTTGAATACTATTCCATTGTGTATATATACCACAGTTTCTTTATCCATTTATCTGTCGAAGGGCATCTAGGTTGGTTCCACAATCTAGCTATTGTGAATTGAGCTGCTATAAACATTGATGTGGCCGTGTTACTGTAGTATGCTGTTTTTAAGTCCCTTGAGTATAAACCAAGGAATGGGATAACTGTGTCAAAAGGTGGGTCCATTCCAAGGCTTCTGAGGATCTGCCACACTGCTTTCCATAATGGCTGCATTTTGCTTTACTGTTTCGTCAAAAGACACAAACCCAAAGCACAGAGCTCACTGGTGTAGTAGAGTGGGGTGGTGGATGGGAGCTGTCAGTTCTCCAGTGGCAAAATTGTAGCTTCTGCACATTTATATACTAATCAACCCTAAAATCACTGATCTGAAGCTACCAACATTTGTCATAGAGCACAGATGTGATAAGATCTAGGCATGAATTTTCTTCAGAGCACATAATGCAGCACCATATAACTGGCAATAAAAAAAAAATCAGTCACAGGTAGTGTAATAGATAAAATAAAAATCCCATGTATTATGGCACTTCTGATTTCACATTGTGATAGTCAGAATTTAATGTTATTCTTTAAAATTCATTTTTCTATGAAACTAACACTTATTGTTCATTCCAGAGGAATTATCATACTAAATAATTTACATTCCAACAACAATTTCAAATGTATTGAAGAGCGTATGCAGGGCCTCAAGGGCAGAAGGTTCTGCATTACGTGAGGGTGTATACAAGAAGCCAGTAAACTGGCCTCAGGAATACTGTGCTTCGGAATTTAGAATTGCCTTTAACTACTCTTCGTAACTGTAGTAGTTTGTGTCAAATATCTTATATGAATGCTCTAGGGTAAATGTTGGGATAGAATTTTAATGACAAAGTATCAGGTTAGTAAGAATCATGTCTAAGTTTACATTTTCATCACTATTTTTCCTTGTTCATTGTGCCCAAAAACATTTGTCTTAACATAAGAGATTCGACTAAATTACTTCAACATAAAGATATATATATACACATATATATGTATATATATATGTCAGAAGTCCAATTTCCAATTGAAAATGCTATCCACAAACACATAAATATACTATGGTTTATTTTGAACAAAGAGCACATTTCAATGGCTTGATCTCATTATATAGTTTTAGCAAATCCTTCAGTTATCATGTATTCTGCAATGGGATGTTCCAACTTCATTCTCCTGACTGGGTACAGTTCTTTTGCACAAAGCAGATATGTTTTGAGGAAGATCACTGGGGGGTTATTTATAAAGCAGTAAATTTATTCTTAGAAATATTTAAAGTCCCATAGCACTTACCACGTGATATAACCCTAGAATTGATGCAAAACATTCCATTGGTCTGATTAAAGGGAATAGTATTTGTTAGGTTGTTTTTGAAGAGAAGATCTGTTATTCTAATCTAATTTTGTAAACATTTCTTGCTTTTGGCTACCTCCATACAGCCTGTGATTGGATTTATCCACATTATTCCCTTTAATATCTTTGGAGGAGACTTAGTTTGTGTTGGCACAGGGGTGGGTTCTCTGAGTGAGTTCCCATAACAACAATGACAGGTGATTTCAGGCAGAAGAAATCAATGACCCTTCAAAAACAACATAAAACAGGATGGTGTGAAGAAAGAATTAGCTTTGGGGCACAGATTTCAATATACCAACATTCAGAAAATTCTGTCTCTATCATGTAAGTTACATGTTCTTACTGAGAAAAAATTCACATGTGAGAATTGAAAGATCTTCTAAAGACAACTGGCCAAATTGATAATTGAGGGGAATAATTTTTATAATGACATAATTTATTTAAGGGCCTTGATCACCCATATTTGTCATCTGAATGATGTGAAGTGCTTGATTTTCAAGTCTCCCTTAAACAATGTGAACGTTGTTATAGCAATCAAGATTTAAAAATTATCTTGCTTATATAATTTAATTTTTTAAATATTGTAGTATTGCATGTTTTTTATTTATGTCTTACAGCATGCATTGTTTGGCTATCTTAAATATTAACATATGTCACTCTAGTATATTTGGAGATACTACCCTATATTTTTTCACTGTTATTTTCTCTGCCTTTTCTTTGTTCATTTTCACTTGAAAGCTATAAAACAGGATAAAAGCCACACTCAAGTCTCTAAGTCATGGTGTTTGTTTGCTTCTCAGATCCTAATTTTGGGAGGTGTTTATAGAATTTGTATAGTTAGTACAATAAATAATAATAAGAAGAAAGAGTTTGGGGTAGGACAAAGACACAGAGTGATTAAGAAAAAATCTTCAGAGCTAGGTTTGGTAGTACTTTCGCCAGTCAGGGGAACTCGGTAAAGACAGGACCCTCAGGGTTTCCAGTGCAGAGGTATGGTGTGCCGAAGGCTGTGCTGTCCCTTGAGCTCCTTCTATTCCCCATAACGTTTGAAGGAGTCTACTTTACATACGAACAGACATTTATGGAAGTGGTTAAGCATCTTGAGATATGGAGGGTGATCATCTTGGACTGTTTGATTGGGCCCCATGTAATCTAGTTGGAAGGGTTCTTAACAATAAAAGAGGTGGAGCAAAGTCTGCCTTGGTGGCCTTGAAGAAAATATCCCTGAGCCAGGAAATGTGGGTGGCCCTAGAAACTGAAGGAGGCAAGAAGAGACTGTCCTTGGAATTTCCAGAAAGGAGTGCCACCTCGTCCCACCTTAATTAAGTCCAACGAAAGCAATTTTGGACTTCCAATCCTTATATGATATGAAACATGTATTGCTTTAACCCACTAAAATTCTGTAATTTGTTACAGAAGCAAATGAAACAAATGCAAAATAAATGTCAAGAAGTTGGGCAGACAACAAAACAAGTAGGCCTGTGAAATCTTTAGCAGAGGGAGGATTATGAAGAGAGTCCACGGATTCCCTTCCTCCAGCAGGGCAGAAGTGAGTCAATGAACCTGAACCAGCAGCACACTGATCAGGAAGGGCTAGTGTCTCAGGGGTGGATATAAAGTCACCACAGGTACTTGATAGCCAAATATTACTATCTGTGCAGTGTTCAAGATCTAATGCTGGATTTTGACATCACCCTCCTTTCAAAAATAATTATCATGCTATTTGTGTCTAATGAATCAAAATGCAGTCTATAAAAGATAAAAAATAAATAATGAAAAAAAATGATCTGATTCTTTACTTCACTCATGTTTTGCTCACAGACAAAAATGTAGAAAACTTTGCCTATATTTAGTTACTTCTACTTCTTTCACTTTTGGGCAAATCTTAACATACTGACTTGATATCCCTTGAAAATAAGCAGTAAAAACAAAAAGTATGTATATGGTTCTTAACGTTTTCTCTTGAATGTGAAAGCTGGAGAGGAAAAAGGGAAAGAAAGGTGAAGTTCCATCTCATGAAAATCAAAGGGAGATAGAAGAGGAAGGGACAGAGGGATGGGAGGAAGAGCTGGGGAGTGATATTGGCTAGATTATATTTTTATATTGTATATAATGTGCATGTATCAATATGTAACAACAAGTTCCATCATTAGGCACAGCCACAAAGTTCCAGTAAAAATATAGATTAAAAAAAGAAATAAAACAAGGTTTTAAAGTTGCTCAAATGAGAGTATTGGACCTAAAATGACTAGACAAAGTTGGAATTCTCAAAATATTGTCTTGCTCAGTGCTCAGTGAAATAATGGACTAAGAAAAATAAAATTGAATGGACACAGGGTGACCAGAAGGGGTCTTAACTCATACCTACTCCACTAAGGGTGGATAAAGTTAAGGAAGGAAGGAAGGGAGGACACATCTATATCTAGTGTCGAGTTCTCAGACTACTTCTAACAAATGTCCTCTGAAGCTGTGGACACTATTTTTCAGTCACTGTGATAAAACAGTGAATTGGCTTGCTACCCACACTCTCCCTACCAACTGCCCTCATAAGCCTCCTTATGAGTCTCAACGCCAGGAAAATGTCCCTTGTAGATCTGACTGTGAAGTAGACATGGCTGAGACAATACAGGTGCTTATTAACCTGTAGGGAGAGGGAGTGACAATCCCCACAGTGGGTTAATTTTTCTTCAATTTTCCTAGACTTTGTAACATGCAATGCCAACAGTATGATGCTCTGTGTCACATGGCTTATCCCCATGTTCCTGAACCAGCTACTTACTCCTGAAGGAGCTGGGCACTCCAGGTCTAACAAATGTTCATCAGGGCTGTTTGGGCATCAGCTCCCCCAGTTGCCCCAAGTGTGAGTTGCCTGAACCTAAGAAGCCAATTAGGAATCTCTATGGAAAACTGTCTGGGGGTCAGTATCTCAGCATGGGAACTACTTAAGTGTTAGTGTGTGCTATGGCATATTTTCTCCCAGTTGAATCTCACTGAGAATCACAAGGATTCAATTTTTACTTTAGAAAGAGAGAAAATTTCACATAACTAATACATCTGTCATGACTATAACTAGGTCACAAATACTATTTTTCTGATGCAATCCAAAACCATAATTATTATTTTATCTTCAAAGGAGCCAAGGCAATTCACTTTATTAACCAGGGAGTATTATTATCTTCTGCTATTTGAACAATTTGAAATTTGGCTATATCCTATATAAAATAGGACTTTAGACAATGTGATTATCTTTCTTCATCTGGAGAGGGATTCTAAGGAATGAGCCTCATAGAGTCAGAAATAATGAGTAAGAGTTTTCCAGAAAGCTGGTTTTCCTAATGTACTTATTGTCTATTGACTGTATAGGATTTATAGGTTTGCATTTCATGTTTCTAAAGAAACTGTGAGTACTGTCAGCACAACATATCTCTATTTCCACATCAGCTTGACATCTGTGTCAGTGACCTTCACAATTGCCTTAATTAGTTGAGTCTTACAAAATAAAGGCAGTTTCCCTGGCTTACAACATTCCTTAAATATGTTCATAGTTTAACACCATTTTCTTCAAATGGAAATTGCAAATATGCCCTTAGTTTGGCCTCCTCTATTAATTTAAGTGTATGGAAATCAAATAGTATGGAAATTAGATTTTTGTATAAAATTGGGGTTTAACTGCACTCATGCTTAGGTAGTAATTTCAATGAAACAATGAAATCAAGACAAAGTTTTCTTTTGCAAACAATAATATTTGCCTGCCTGTATATATCAATATAATAAGCAAAGTATTTAAACATATTCATAAAATTTATGTAGTCTTTCGAGTTTATATTCTTCGTGAGTTTTATTTTGAATATTCAACTTAATCCTCACTGTGCAATGAGAAGAAAACTGTAATCCTTCTAATTTCTAAAAATGTCTTTCTAAAATTTATTCCACCCCCTCCACTAGGAAGTCAGGGACGACATTTTGAACAACCAATCACATGGTCAGAGACAGGATCATTTTCATGTACCTTAAAGAACGTATTTTTTAGGAGACTTTAAAAAAATTACCTAAATCAGCACATAAAGCATTTTTAAAAGTTAGTTTCTGTCTCATTTTAAATCTTTCTTCCACTTTTAAATGTCGTTCAAAAACCTGTGAAGTTTTACTTATAAATCTAGCCTGTATCTGGTACACTGGGTATGTTTAATGAGTGCAAGGTCCAGGAACGCATCTATACACACATCATAAATAGATATATAATGTTTTTTTATTGTTGAATGTATACAGACTTACACATGCATATGTATACATTAATTTGTCTAGCATTTATTCTATGTGTGTATCATACATATAAGATAGGACAAAGATAGGGAAAATTTCCTAAAATAATTGTCGAATGTAAGATGTTAATATTCTTATTTTAAATTCTTGGTTAATAATAAAAAAGAAGTAAGTTATTCAAGCAAAAATAAGAAAACTGAAGTTCCAGAAGTTAATATTCTTTGAACAGGAAAAAAAAAAAAAAAAGCTAAATACTTTCCCATATGTTCAGTAATAAAGGAAAAGGAAGAAAGAAAGCTAAAACCTTTAAATATGCCTTTGGAAATACAAAGAGAAAAGGAGGTCCCGGGAACCCAAGATAGAGTGTTTCAAATGGCAGGGGGATAATATGAAAATGTGAAACGTGAAAATGAGTGAGGAAGAGAGTCCTTCACTCCATCAACACTCCGTGAGATGCTGTAAAAGGGACATATGGAAGCTCAAGCTTAACTCGAAGTGGGAATTTCCTTGCAGTGATCATAATGATTTTATAACATTTCTTTTATTTCTGAGAAGAAAGCGTGTGTGAAAGATATCAAAAAATGTCATATTTGTTCTAAGCTGTTTAAAATGTTTTCTTTTAAGTAGAACATTATGCCCACAGCATATATACATAAGAATAAGTATCTATCTACTCTTAATCAAATTTAATCCACCTTTCTTATTTAATTTACCCTCACATTTAAATAAGTAGCAAATTCTTTGTTAAAAATATTTTATATAAATCCATTTACTTTTCATATAGATGTATGTGTTTGTATGTATATATAAAATAAAATAATATATATGTATATTTAAAGTTTCAAGATACCATCAGAATCTGGGAGTGTCTTACATAATAGACTGTTGCATACTTAATTCTCAATCACTATTAAGTAACATTCAACTAAATTAATGACATTAAAAATTTGAAAGCATGACATAGATATCTACAGAGGACGTAGGTGGGAAGTGAAATTTTCTTTGATATAGATAGATGCTCTTAAAAGTTAGTGTTGGAGAAGAGAGTGACATTTGTTTTGTTAGGTAAGCCATGGATATGATTTCAGATATTTTAAATGGTTTTATATAAAAAAAGATAAAATCTCAATTAGTGACATTATTGGTGTCATAATTTGAAATAGACTAGACTATCTGAATAGTATATATGTAAGATACAAATATTGTATATCTTTGTGTATACATATATACACATATGCATGCAGAAAATACATATAAAAACAGAGATTTGTATTTGTATTGTTTTGTCATTACAAAAATATCTTGAAGAGGTTGCTGACTGACTGGTCTGAACTAGGCTGCAAAACTCCACGCTTTGTATATTTCACTTTTGAACCATACAAAAAGTTTTAATTACTAAAAAGGTCATGGTGCTCAAATTCTGTTATACCACAAGAAATTTTTTATAACAAATCTATTTTTGTACTTCCATGGATGGGCTCATACATTTGAAATTATAATGAACATATTCTTTTACATATGCAAACATGCAAGAGTGGGGGAAGAAACCTTCGAAATATTAATTCCTTCTTTTTTGCACTTTCCCCTTTTCACTTGAATCCCCATAGGCCTATCTTCCACCTAAACTCAGCCAGCTCGGTCTGAGTTACTCATTTCCTCAAGAGGGCCCTGGTTTCTATGGAGCCAGTAACAGTATGGATATAAGATACAATTTTTTTTTTTTTTTTATTGCATTTCAAGCAGATAGAAAAAAAAAAAAACTATAAGATAAAGAGTGTATAACAATTGCAAAAATAAATTTCCCTGTCAGGGAATATTTGGCAGTGTCTGAACAGAAGTGAGGGTAGAGAACATACTGGCTACTAAATATCCCACAAGGCACAAGACACCCCCACAGGGCAGAATCATTGAACTTCTGAAATGACAGCAATTCCAAGGCTGGCAAATGCTGGGAACAGAAAGGGCAGAGAGAGAACCCTCTTAAGAGAAGAGGCAATAGCAAGGGATTAGCTAGTTCCATCCAGAAAGGCACCCTCTGCCCGGACTGGAGAGGTGTGGGAGCTGAGTCTGCTTACAGAGAGCATGAGTCTCATCCTGGTGAGGACTAACAAGACACACTAGTTTCTTTCTCCTAGCAAGCTAACTAGTGATTCCTTTCCATGGCAGCAAGCCTGTTGCCCACTAATGTCAAAAGAGTTTCCATGCCCCTTTTTGACCCTAAGACTTGTATGTAGCTTAATCAATGCATCTTCCCTATGAATTCCTTATTTCAGTGACCGACTACTTCAGGCAAGTGTGTTGTGTAGGGGAAAGCCTAGTGGGGTCAGACAGCATTAACTAAAGATTGACCCCTGAGTAGTATAGCAGTTGACCGCCCTCTTTATGCTCACCTATGTATTCTTCTTTTAAAAAATCATTTTTCTATCATCTTATCATAATAAATTATCCATACTAGTAAAAATTTGGAAAGAGATTAAGCTGAAAGAAAAATTGTATTTATTTCTATTGTTTGTGTTACACACACAAAAAAAATTTTCTCTTGTAAGTACATGGTAATTTTCAGGAAAAGTAATTATGATGCAATTACTTTCATGAGATTGACAGCAACAGCCAATCTATTATAGATTTTTATGACATGCTAATTTCCCATCTGTCCAGGGCACTTCTTTTCATGTGCCAACGTTTTAGAGAAAAGTTATAAGAATTGAAAGCCTGCTCTTCTTCTAATTGCAGGTTGACAATTATTAATGCAATATTCTTGCTAAAGGAGAAGGCACGCCTCTTCATTTTTTAAAAAGGTCATTTTTATAAAAAACTGATAGTTCATTATAACCTCTAAATTGAAAATGATTTTCTGCTAATATAAGTGGGCTCTGTCTGTCTTTCATAGTTATCCCTAATCCTAAAATGTCTTCTTTTCTCACATTTATTATTCCCAGTATTCTCTGCAAAATTTCTTTGGGTTAAGAACTTTTCTAGGTGGTCTTCATTGAAACATCCAACAAAGGATAAAATTAATATTATGCTAATTAATATTAATATTATGTTAGTTAATTTTATTAACATACTGTGAGTACTGTAAATGTATCAACCATTAACAAACTGAATGATTTCTTTTCTAAATGTGGCTTAAAAAACTTTAAGTTGAACTAAAAAGGTTAATCATGCCAGAAGGATTCTGAATGCTTATTTTTTACATTTGTATTGTGTGTGTGTGTGTGTGTGTGTGGTGTGTGCAAGGAGGGGCTTACGTTAGTGCCAACCTATGAATACCTTTCCTGTGAGTCACTTTAGTTTACCAGAGCCCCAGGCTGGATGCTTCACATCTGAAAAAAAATCTCACATTCTTACTCATATGTTAAACAGATTTTTTTTTTTTTTTTGAGTAAAACATTTGAAAAATGTTTGAGAGGCATTATTCCACATTTCAATATTTGGATATATCATTTAATCATTTTGTAAAAGCAAAGAAGAGAGGATTTGTGAAAAGTTGGTAGGAAACTCAGATTGAGGAGCACAAAAGACTACTGAAGATCACGTTCATTAAGTATAACATAATAGAATAGTTTGTGGGAGATGAGTGAAGTCTTTGTAAATGTGGGCTTTAAACATAATTCCAGAATTATGGAAATAATTCCATAGAAGAAACACGAGGACTAACACTTGTAAATATTTCACAGGGAGAGTTCCTGGGAAGAGAAGCATAAATGCATTTTGAAATGACCCCATAATAGTATCCCCTTCTTAGCAAATTTCTGTATGAATAAGAGTTTTACAGTTTTTTCCCCCTAGTGATTGAGGGAAATCCTCGGTTTGACTAAATTAAAGATGTAATAAAAAGAAAATCCATATTAGTGGGAAAGGTAAATTTAGCAGTGCCTATTAGATAAATTCTTAGCTGATGTGACAATTATTGAAACCAGCACTTGCATGTTGCATCAGGTCCCCACCTCTTAATTTAATTTATTAGAATGCTCTGAATACAAATTCACTTCCTCTGCCTAATATTTCCTGGTTCATTAGCATTAAAATGAGAACTGCAAGTTCCTTGGAATAACCTTTAAATTGTTTCTTCTAATTTCACCATAACTTCTGACAGTATCTCTAAATCTCCTTGAACTGTTTTTTTTTTTTTTCATGTTCAACCCTTCTTGAGCTGTGTTTAATTTAGTTTTTACCATAGGCTAAAGTTTTAAATTTGACTTTTAAAAGCAATCCACAAATTTTGTTTTGGAGACTGGGGGCACACAGCAAAGAGCTCCTGAGCCTTTCTTTCAATATGTTAGCAAAATTTTAGGCCATATGGATGCTTTGAGAATAAGTCCTTAAAATATACCAAGAGGCACGGTGAAGGTGGTCAGAAAAAATGTTTTATGCATGATGTTTTCTTCAAATCTTAAGTGGCAGAAAAGAAAGGGTAAACAATGACGTTCTTGTTACCATGTCTGATGCTTTTCAAAGAACCCTGGAAGGTTTGCTGTAGGCACCATGGTATGGCTTACCCCAGAATGAGCGTGTACAAACCCAGTCACCTCATAGGAAAGGCATTTTCAAAATGGAATAAAAAGTAAATGGAAGGGGTTGGGAAGAAGCCCTAATGAAAAACTGAAGAAACATCTTCAGGCAAAGACAGAGAGAAAATTGTCCAAAGATGCAAAGGTTTCTCAGATAATAAACAGTTTCCAGTTATAATAAGGAAAACTCCTTTTCAAAGAAATAACTGTGAAAAATGTAACCTAATCACCGATATATATATATATATATATACATATATATATATATATATATATATATCAAATTCATATACAGATGAGTAGGGATGATTAGGGGGAAACTCAGGTACATTTAATTCAAATACTAAAGTGCATTTTAACCAAGCAAACAAGTAAGATTTTCTAGTTCAAAACAGATATCTTTAGAAAACAAAAATAACAAAAATGAATTAACTTCATGAATACTCCAATGGAAAATGGACCAATCTCATACTCCATGATTTATAACTCTGTATGAGAGTTTCTGAAGGCACTTCAGGAAATTAGATTTTTATGCTGCCTTTTCAAATGTCTGAGACTAAAGCAATTATTTAAAAGATCTCATGAAATCAAATATTTTGACTTGGGTTATCAATAGAATCAAGAGGTGGTTATATTACCAATTTTGAAATTCTTATATTTTACTGTTTCTGACTATTTCTCTTTGTAGCTCAGCAATATTGACTATGTCAGCTGGAAATAACATATATTTCAATGAAAATATATAGTTTCCTGAAGTGTTTCTATTTTCCTTGGCAAGTCTCCCATCTTTTATAAAGCACTAAACATAATTTCCCCTTTCTTGTTCATTAATGTTATTGATTGTGATCTAGTCTAAATTAATGACTATATGTGAAAATGAAGATTCTCTTTTACAACTAATTCAGGTTTTTCATGTGTCATCCTTCAGTGTGCCCAAGAATTACCATGGAGCATATATGTCTGCCCTAGCTGCATGCCCTTCCCTTCAATTTATTACATAATAATAAAACAGTAAAATGAATAGCTTCCTATTGTCACTTCTGGTTTCCCACTAGGTTCTTCACAGGAATGTATTCTACTCCAGTCTACTGCTAAGTGCTCAGGAAAATTAGACTACAGATCTAACCATTGAGAACAGACTTTCAATATGCTTCAATTTCTGCAGAAAAACTAGTTCAACAGACATATGGCTCTGACCGATATCGTTTAGATTCAGTATTAGTATTTTTTTCTTCTGGTGATGAAGAAACACCTTTTCGACCCAGTTCCATAATCTGCACTGCACAAGCACTGTGCCCATTTAGTCAAACAATTTTGAATTGCTTCAGCTGAGAAATAATGGCTTGAAATCAACTGCGATTTTGTTTGCTCTCAGAAAATAAGTTATTTACTTTCATTTTGGCAAAAATTTTGTGTTAACAGAGTTGGTTATTTAGTTATCACACATCTATTTGAAATAATGCAGCAGAGTCAAACTTTAAATATTTTTGAATAATTGTATTCATCTATTCTGTGGGTAATAAGATACAATCTTTCCCTAACTAATAACAATATAGTACAAGAAAAAGAATAAGGCCTGTAATTAGTAATCCTCATTTTGCTTCTGGATATATATATGGATGGATAGATATATATATATATATATGGAGACATATACACATATACTGCTACTTTTTTAAGATTCTCAAGCTCTCAGAAGCTACATAGGCCTAGCATGAAATGATGTTCACAGTAGCTGTAAGGTAAAGGAGGAACACATGAAATCTTTGATTTTGCCATTTGGCAAAACAAGGGGTCTGCTTTGTGTATCACCTCTGTTCCCAATTTTTAACCCACTCCATTAGGGGTTCCAGTACCTTTGCCAGAAGTACTTTGACCCTCTTGGTTTATTTATCTTCTCTGCAAAGGATTTCTTTTCTTTTTTTTTTTTTTTTTTTTTTTTTTTTTTTTTTTTTTTTTGAGGGGGTTCCTGGAACACTTGACCACTGAGCACATCTCCAGTCCTATTTTGTGTTTTATTTAAATACAGGGTCTCATTGAGTAGCGCCTTGCTCATACTGAGGCTGGCTTTAAACTCTAGAGTCTCCTGTCTTAGCCTCCCAAGTCACTGGGATTATAGGCATGTGCCACCATGCCTGGCTTCTTTTGATATTTCTTTTATCAAGGTTGTGCAAATGTTAAATTTTCTATTATTTTATATTAATAATTAGATATATTTGATTTCATTCTTAAATGGTGACCAATTTAGATACAAAATCCTACAATGAAAAAAAATTTTTTCCCCTTGCAACTTGTAACTATTACTACATGCTTTTCCGATGTGTGTATTTGTTACTGAGGAAGCGTGCCTTGAACTTACACCATTGCAGGTAATTTACCTCTTTTCTCTGGTGTAAAAATCATACTCCAGTGGTATAACTTACTTTGTTATACCACAATTTACATATATTCTTATGGATATTATTTGGTAATCAAGTACTTAGGTGACACAGAATAAAAATTACTTTTAGGGATCCTTTAAGTGCTAGCTTAAAAAAAAAGATGAAGAAAAACAAAGTGAGACAGAAAGAAAAGATTCTAGACATAAAGATAAGGACTGAGATTGTTGTTCTAGAGAATATGAAAGTACTTTCTCTAGTGTCTAAGAAACACAAGTTTCAGTCTCCTGAGAATCAGGGCAATAGATGCTGGGTGGCTCTTTCCCTGTGATAGTTTGGACACTGACATATTTCCTCTTATTTTCTCTTGATTATCTGTATAGTTCTTGTGCTTGGGAACCAAGTACTGCCACTTTTCCAACCTAATACCCAGAGTGGTTGTGAAAGAAAAGTGAGAATGTATGTAGTTTGTAATTCTTACACTCAATTTTAATTTTGTTTTGATTGTTGTATTCTGATTTTTAAAATTGATTTAACTTGTTTTCATTCACTTTATTCTGAAGCTTTAAAATACATTAAAGAACAAGAGATTCTTAATGTGGATCCTCAGAGGCACCAGTTTTTGCAAGTTTGACAGGTGGGAGCTTCTCAGTTTTTTCTTTTGCATGTTCACCATCTGGGATTCTGCCCAGTAAGCTTCAGTGGGTCCGAGAAAGGTTAAGACTCTGCATTTCCAATGAGGTTGCAGGGTACCCTGATGCTATCAATTTGGTGACCTATCCAGGATGTTCTCTGAGGTCCTTCCAGCAATCTCTGGGGCCCCTGTCTCACCAAAAGGACAGGGTATCTGCTCTTAAGTTCAAGTACTCAGCACATCCTTTATAGAGTCCATGAAGTGGAAAGTAGGCAGGTCGGAATGCAGACTCACCTAACCCAGGTAGGCCTACAGAGTTGCTTGTTCATAGCACTGGAACTAAGCAGACATTGTTAAATCTACATCTTCTGTTCAGGTTTATGTTTATGTCCCAATTTGTTTATCATTTGAGAATAATGCTCTGTATTTGTTTCTTTCTTTCTTCTTCTTCTTCTTTTTTTTTTTTTTTGGAATATAACTTCTCATTCTTCTGGTTGTACATGTTGTGGAATCACACCAGGTGTGTACTCATATGTACGACTCATTCTACTATCCTTCCTACCCCCAGACCCCCTCCTCTTCCTTCACTCTCCTCTACCAAATCCAAAGTACCTCTCTTTTTTTGTAACTAAACCCCTTATTGTTAATTAGAATTTGCATATCAGAGAAAACATTCAACCTTTGGTTTTTTTGGGGATTGCTTATTTCACTTAGCACAATGTTCTCCAGTTCCATCCATTTACCTTCAGATGCCATAATTTCATTCTTTAAGGTTGCATAATATTACATTGTGTATCTATACCACAGTTTCTTTATCTATTCATCTTTGAAGGGCACCTAGATTGGTGCCATAGTTTGACTCTTGTGAATTGAGCTGCTATAAACAGTGATGTGGCTGCATCACTGTATTATGCTGTTTTAAGTCCTGTGGGTATAAACCCATGAGTGGGATACCTGGGTTAAATAGTGGCTTCTTCCAAATTTTCTGAGGAATCTCCACATTACTTTCCATAATGCTTGAACCAATTTTCAGTCCCACCAGCAATGTATGAGTGTATGTTTTTCCTCACATCCTCACGAACATTTATTGTTGCTTGTATTCTTGATAATTGCCATTCTGACTGGAGTGACATGAAATCTTGAAGTAGTTTTGAACTCCATATGTAACAAAATGAAATTAAATCCTTCTCTCTCACCCTGCAAAAAACTCAACTCAAAGTGTATCAAAGACTTAGGCACTAGAATAGAAACCCTGCACCTAATAGAAGAAAAAGTAAGCCCAAATCTTCACCATGTTTGCTTAGGATCTGACTTCCTTAACAAGACTCCTAAAGCACAAGAAGTAAAATCAAGTATTAATAAATGGGATGGATTCAAACTCAAAAGCTTCTCAGCAAAGGAAATAACCAATAACATGAAGAGAGAGTCTACAGAATGGAAGAACATCTTTACCTCAGATAAAGCATTAATCTCCAGGATATATAAAGAACTCAAAAAACTCAACACTAAAAATAATAATAATAATAATAATAATAATTAATAATAATAACAACCAAATCAATAAATGGGATAAGAACAGAACAGACACTTCACAGAAGAAGAAATACTATTGGTCAACAAATATATGAAAAATGTTCAACATCTCTAGCAATTAAAGAAATGCAAATCAAAACTATCCTGATTTTTTTAACCAGTAAGTCTGCTATATATTAGTGTAATTGGTTATTTCCAATAACTAGCTGTTAGATTTTTAAAAATTAAAATACTCATTTCAATATTTTAATCATTGTTCAACATTTCTTGCAACTTTTTGTATATGTCAATACATTTTGTCCAATTTTTGTTAGTTTGTTTCTATGACGTGAAAATGACATGCCTATCAGGGTAGAATTCTCTTCTGTCTTCATATACATGGGCCATTTCCATTTTTGTGTGATCTCTTTCTCCATATCACATCTATTCTTTGTCTTTACCATTTCTAATTTTCCTTACTGATAGGCTTGACTATCATGGTTTCTCTGATTTTTTGAACATACCATTCATTTATGTTTAACAATCTGTCAGTCCTGAAGACAGGCTCAGTCATTTAGGATTTCCTAAGTAAAATTCCTTAAGAAACAATTCTGGGTGGCCCATTTTTCCCCACACCAACACATAGGTGTCATGATTCTGCCACATTGTTGACAGACTAAACCTCCTCAGGTTACTGAAACACAGTCTAGGTGACTGGGATGGTGTCTGTCAAACAGGGATAGAGGAATCCTAAAGCAACTCAGAGAGGACAGAATCATTCTGGAAATAGAAGGGCAAACGTGGGCTTGATCTTGAGTTTTCGGTACAGATATAGACTGAGAAGGTGACCTCTTGATCCTTCTGAACCTTGGGATCTTAAGTAGGAGGTGTCAGAAAAGTCACCACAGAGATAACTGGAATGTGGTAGCAAAGTGTTCACATCCACCACTTTTTAGTTCTTTGGTATCAGCTCTTCATTATGAAACACGGAACCTTCACTGTGAAGCAGACTTCACCGAGTGTTGGCTGGTTCATCCACGGATAAGAACGTGAGCTGGATTGGTCCATTATGAAAGAGGACGGTTTTACTTTACCAATGATGGGACTGTTGTTTCCACAGCCAACCTGCTCAGTAAAAATAAACAGATATGTGTATAACACCTACAGTCAATAGTATATGTAAATAAGATTTCAGGTTAAAAAATTATCTTCAATTTAAATTCATTAATAAAATAATTAAACATCATAATTATTTAAAAATTTTAAAACTCAGAGCATATCCATGTTCTCATGTCTACACAGATATATCTACAAGAAAGCACAAGTGGAAATAAGAAGAAATGTCCAAAAAGTATTACAGGGAGGGACATCAGAGCGTATGAGAGTGACACATACATTTAAAGGCAAAATAACTATCTTAAGTAGAATATTTTGAGTAAAGGGCTAAATTATTAGCAAAGTTTACCTCTGTGTGTTTGTGTTGCGAAGACATGTATTAAAATCACGTAGAAATGACATTTGGAATGCAGTGTGATACTTTCCTGAGTACTGCTGAATTCACCTTGCATGCATTACGGGCTTTCATCATATGCAAGTTACTGTGCGGGCTGGTGGGTGTGTAATTTTACATGTAACGAGTATTCTTTTAAAAAACATATAAAATAAAAACAAAGGAATGCAAATGGGCACACAGAAATGATATACTAAATTCTCTGATTAAAAAAAAAGAATAGGGATTATAAAATGAAAAAAGGCTCTTTAGATAAAGTGATTATATATGTATATGTATATAAAGAAATAAAATATGAGTAAAAGATTTTTAGGTAAAAAGAAGGTACAAGGAAAGGCTTAAGGAAAGTAGAAGGAAAGGAAAAGAAGGTAAAAGAAAAACATTTATAAGGTTGCATCTCCAAGAGGCATACAGATGCCCCAGACAAGAAATTACAGACCACAAAACAACTTGGTTTACCTGGAGGAAAAATGATAAACAGGAAGGAAGGCTGGTGGCATTGGAATGGTCAGGTTTTAGCTAGCAAAAGAGAATGCTGGTTTGTGTAGAATTCTTTGAGATATGTATATTATTTCAAAGCCCATAGCATGCTAAAAACCGAGGGAGAAGTGGAGTGTGAAAGAGGTACATGATCATGTTTGCATTTGAAAGATCAGTTTTATTTCAGTGAGATAAACTGCTGGAGAAGGCATCTGGAGAGAGCAGAGCATCCACACAGGAAGTAATCAGTTTTCCATGTGAGCTACGATCCAGGAGCTTCACGACTTTCTGTGAACCATAAGCCAAAGAAGCAATCTGCTATGTGTGTTAATAAAAGCAAAAGAACTGACTTAGAGTCAAGCTTTATGTGAGAATCCTATTCAAAAATTTATTCAAAATATTAATATTTTAGAACACAAATATTGGTTATGAAATTGAAATTACCACATTTTATGACTAAATTCAGGACTGTCCATATGCTTAATAGATATACTAGGCTAGTACTGAACACTGTCCTGTCTAAATGTGAGCTATTCAATATTTTTGTTTATTCTGCTGACATTTAATCTAATAAAATTTTCATCTAAACAGTATTTAGAACTCTTAGGTCTGTATGGGATGTGTCTGCTCTTAGCTTTGCCAAAAGCGGAATGTATTTTTCTTGATAGAGTGGGCATTGTACTTTCCTCTGAGTCCCTACTCATGGCTTATTTAGCAGGTTCTTTTGGTTTGTTCAAAGCACTGTGTGTGTGTGTGTGTGTGTGTGTGTGTGTGTCTGTGTATGTATGTGTGTGTGTGTATGTGTGTTCTTTTGTTTTTGAGCACTGGTGATACCTCTAAGATTTTATTTTTTGTAAATTAAGCTGTTTGGGTATTTTCAGAAAATAATTAAATGGGGAATAAATACACCCATTTTTTTCTCTTACTGACAAAGAGAAAACATTAAAGGGAACAGTTGGTGGGGTGATTAATGTAATAATTTAGTATTAAGGATTTAAATTTATATTTACAATGTATTATGTAGAGAATGCATAATGTAGAGAAAACTAATTGATCAAATGACCTAGGACCAACATTTTTAAAAGTGCTGTTACCAAAGTTATTTACATGTTTCAAAAACATTTTACATTATAATGCAATCTATGCTGGATTGGATGTAAGATATTTTTAAGAATTATTATAAGAAATAGGGGCAAATGAACGTTTAATTACATTTTATTGATTTCCAAACATTTTAAAACTGTATTGGCTTTCTAATATGGCAAGTTTAATATATTAGAATTCTTATCATTTGTTATATATTCTAACTTTTGTCAGAATAATAATCCCTATACAATTTTTCATAACAGTCAAATGGTATGGCCTGTTCCTATTCTCCCAGAAACTTCAGAGGCTACTGTCGGAGGATCAACAGTTTGAACCTACCAGTTTTAGATCACCTGGGCACAATGCGAGACCCTTCTCAAAATGTTATGTTTTAAAGTAATAATTCATTTGAACATAGTAAAAGAAAAATATATATATATGGAAAATCTAACTGTATTTAAAATTTCACCTTGTTTTTATAAATTGGGAAAACATGGTACATTATGTAAAGTAACAGAGAAATTGTAGTTACACATGTTTATCACTATGAAACATTGTATAACAGAAAAGATCCTTTATTTCTGTTGCTCAAGATTGGACCCTGAGCTTTTTATGTTAGGCATGTGCTTTGGCACTGAGACATAGTACCAATATTACAATTAAAAAAATGAACTTTTATCTGTCACCCCTTTGTCAAATCTGACACCTCAGCTTAACTTTTAAGATTTGTATCTTCTCCTTTATTCTAATTATTTACAGTTATTTTTATAGAAATTCAGTTTCTCCATGATAAAGAAATATTAAAAATTAAAATTTCTAAAAAAAAATTCAGAGAAAACTGATGAGAATAATATAAGAGAAACTAGCCATTTTGTCAGCTATTTCATTGCTATGACCAAAAAGACCTGGCAAGAACAATTTTAGAGGAGGAAGAGTTTATCTGGCAAGCATTGTTTCCGAGGTGTCGGTCCACAGACCGCTGGCCCCATTGCTCTGGGCCCTAGGTGAGGTAACACACCATGTTGAGAAAGTGTGGAAGAATAAAGCAGCTCAGGACATGAAATCAGGAAGCAGAGAGACTTCTCTGCTTACCAGGCACAAAATATATAAACCAAGGGCATTTTCCCAGTGGTCTGCCTCCTGCAGTCATACCCTATCTGCCTAAGGTTACCACCCAGTTAATCAACTCATCTGGATTAATGCACTTATTAGATTAAGGCTCTCATAAGCCAATCATTTCACCTGTCAACTTTCTTGCATTGTCTCACATATGAACGTTTGTGGGACACCTCATATCCATGCCATTAGTTAAAAGCCTAGACTTAACTCTCCAGATATAATTTCCCATTTTTTCCTTTTCAGGCATAATAGGATTTGTGGGTCCTCAGATTGTATACTTTAGCTCCTTTTCTTTTTTCCAAATATCTCTGCAAACATGATTAGATGAACATCTGCAAAAATTGCTATCAATGCTTCAAGATCCAGCTTAAATTCTAAGATTTTGTGGTACCTCATTCTGAAGTCTTCAACAAGTAATAACTATGATTTTTGAACATTAAGCTTCATAAGACTTCTATACATTTTTCTTTTAATTTTCACAAATGCATAAAATAAATATTTAAGTACAGGTTTTAATAAGAATATAAAATTCAGAAGATAATTGTGGTCCAGTTTTCCATACCCAATAAATGATAGGTATTTTAGTCAGTTTTTTGTTGTTATGACCAAAACACCTGACTAGAATAACTTATAGGAGTAAGTTTATTTGAGGCTCATGGTTTCAGAGGTCTCAGTCCATAGATAGCCAAATTTATTGCTCTGGACCCAAGATGAGGCAACACTTCATGGGGGAAGAACCCAGGACAAGAAAGCTGCTCAACACATGGTAGGATCAGGAAGCACAGTGGAGTGGCCGTAGGGAAGATAAACCCTGCCAGGGTATAACCCCAGTGACTTACCGCCTCTAACCACACCCCACATGTCTGCAATAACCTCCCCATCAGTCCAAACTAGGATGTAGTGATTAGCTTATTGTTCTCTAACTCTAAGCATTCTAACTCTGAGTATTTCTATATTAACAGGAAATTCTAGGGGACACCTCATATCCAATCCATAGCAATAGTTTTATTGTTAGTTCTAATTCCAGTGTCATTCATCCCTGTGTGTTCCTAAAATTTACAAAAGGCACAACTTCTCTAATCTCACACTTTCAATCTTTATTCTTCCTCTTCAAACACTATTACTTTATAAAAAATATTTTATATGATACTGTTTTCAACACTATGAAACTTGTTGGTCATATAAATATAAAGAGTGTTCTAATGATTCATATATCAAACAAACACTTCTCCCTGAATAGGCGTGTCTGTGGTGCTAGGAGAAGTTCTAGCATCACTGAGTGACCAGAAGCTCTTTATGCAACCCTGTGCTCTGCAGCTGAGAGGCTCCAGACAAGACGTGCTGTAAGAGACAGAAGAGTTTTCACAAAAGCCAAAACTAACAAACACACAATGAGAAAGAGTGTTGAGTCAGAAGCAGACTGGGCTAGGGAGTCGGCTGGCCGTGACTAAGTTCGGGAGTCAAAGCCAGCACAGGTGAGAAGAATATGAGAAATGTAGCCAAGGTCGTCCGGAGGCAGATCTCAGAAAAAGAGGATGAGACACCTGGCCTCAGAAGCAAGAAAAACATGATAGAGTCTGAGAATCAGAGCATCTGGGAGCCAGAATGTCAGCACATTCAACAGACAGCAGGGAAGGCTGCTCCTCTGACGGACAGTGGAGCACAAAATACCACTGGCAACAGCAAGGAGAGGAAATGTATGCCTCACTTTACTAATCATTTAAACCAAAATAAAGAACGAATCCCCAGTGGTTCTGTTGAGAGGCTCAAAATGTCCCACCTACAGGGGGCGCCAAATTTCATTTAAAGGAGAGCTGTCTAATAGATTTACCTGGAAAGTATTTAACAACACTACACACAAAGAAAAGTAAGCCATAATAGTGATTGCTAACAGAAAAAAGATCAATTTTATCTGAAATAAGAAAAAACATTTAAATCCCTAAAGGATTACAGATATTGCAATTATCACATATAGCTCAAAAAAACAGTAAAATATTCATAGAAATAAAAGAAATTAAATAAATGAATTTTCCAGAGGAAACTGTTATGTATACATGTAAGCATACATTTAAGAAATAATGTCTAGAACAAAATAATGTAATTATTGAAATTAATTAATTGAACCAGAAGTAGCGAACACCTATTCTGGCAGAATTCTCTATGGAAAACAAAAAGCTTGTGGTACCGGTATGGTGGTTAAAAAAAATCAGTGTCAGATTGAAGAGAACCAAACCAGAAGAAATATATAAAGTATTTTAATATATCACTTATTTAGCATACTGGACACTGGAGAAATTCAGGACTGTTCAACAAGAGGAGATGAGGTAAATAGATGGGTGTTCAGAAAAGAGAGACTGAGAAGGGTTGTTTAAATCCTATATCTCTTGGTCAGCACTGAATCTTACAGATATAGGAGAGTCTCCATTCATCCTAAATGCAAAGAAATAAGAGATATGAAGTTCTATTCCAGAAGCAGAGTTTGACCAATGAGTTCAGCAAAGTTGATGCACAATTAAATAAAAATATTAAATATAGGGAGTAAGATAAAAAAATATCCTGAGTCTACACAAATAACATCCAAAATATCAATGACCTCACTCAAAATTTCTGACATAGAAGGTAATAGAAAAATATAGCCCAGTTTCAAGACTAAAGATACCAAAAATGAAATGTCACAGATGACCCAGGAGTTGAAATTAGAAGATCATGACAGTAAATAGCTATTTTCATACCAGTGAGTTATAGGAAAATAGGCTCTTAATGAAAAAAAAAAAAAAGATAGAGGGAGAGTAGGCAGAGAGGTCAATGTAATAAAACCATTGGAGAAAAGGCAGAATATAAAAGTTTTTAAATAAAATTTCCTGGATGTATGTATGTAATAGCAGAATGGACTTGATAGAGGAAAGAGTCACTGACCAGAAGATAAGTTAATAGAAGAAAAATTAAAGAGTTAACTAAAAAATATATTAAAGAAATAGGAAAAAAATGGTTTCAAGGACTTATGTGACGTACATATAAATTCTAACATACACGTAACTGTAGTCCAATAATAAGAGAAGAGAGAAAGAGGGGCAGAGAAATTTATTTATAGAAATAGAAAAATTTCCCAAGTTGTTAGAAGACATAATTTTATGAAGAATTTGAATATTTTGATAAATACAATAAAAAGTGTGATTAGATACATCTGGAAATAAAAACAAAGAATTACAACTAGAAAGAAACATTAAAATAATACATTATATTATTATATATATTATATTCTTACTTTTTCATTGTATTTATCTTTATTCAAAATTTTCAAGTTCTTCATAAAATTATGTCTTCTAACAACTTGGGGAATTTTTCTATTTCTATAAATAAATTTCTCTGCTCCATTTTCTCTCTTCTCTTTTTTTCCTATTATTTTAATATATTTTTTAGTTAACACTTTAACTTGTCTTCTATTAACTAAATTGGTGCCGCCACTCTGGAAAGCCGTACGGCGATTCCTTGGAAAACTTGGAATGGACCCACCATTTGACCCAGCTATCCTACTCCTCTGTGTATACCCAAAGGACTTAAAATCAGCACATAGCAGTGATGCAGCCACATCAATGTTCATAGCAGCTTAATTCACAATAGCTAGATTGTGGAACCAACCTAGATGCCCTTTAATTGATGAATGGATAAAGAAACTGTGGTATATATACACAATGGAGTATTACTCTGCCATAAAGAAGAATAAAATTATGGCATTTGCTGGTAAATGGGTGAAGTTGGAAAATATCATGCTAAGTGAAATAGGCCAAGCCCTAAAAACCAAAGGCCGAATGTTTTTTCTGATAAGTGGATGACAATATATAATGAGGGAAGGTGGCAGGGGGAAGAGAAGAATGAAGGAAATTTGGATGGTGTAGAGGAAAATGGGGTGGGAGGGGGTGGAGTGCAGAAAGATAGTAGAATGAAACAGACAGTATCACCCTATGTATATGCATAATTACATGAATGGTGTGAATCTACATCGTGCACAACCATAGAAATGAAAATGTACCCCATTTGTGTACAATGAATCAAAATGTGGTCTGTAAAAATAAAAAAGATTTTAATAAAAAATAATGATACATTATATAAGAGACGCTTGGTTAAATCATGGTAACTTTCTCATCAGAAGAATATATTTGGAAAAATATCCTGAAAATGCTGAAAAAACCTTCTGAATGCATCAAGATATCCCTCCAAATTAAGGCATCATAAAGATATTCAAAGAAATGGAACCTAAGACACGTTTTTGTGAGCAGACTGGTGTCACAAATAATGTTGGAGGGGGATCTTCAGGCTGATGGAACATGATACTTGACAGCTATTTAAATTGCTAGTTGATTCAGTTTGGGGGAAAAGAAAACCAAATTGTGGACATTCACTCTATTTCAGGATGAGTACAAGTTCAAATAAATCAAGACAATGTAGCATTGCTATAAAGAAGTCTGTAGTTCAGTGAAGACTCAAGGACAAGCAAAATTACAACTGGATACTGTTGTA
This sequence comes from Sciurus vulgaris, assembly GCF_902686455.1. NCBI lineage: Eukaryota > Metazoa > Chordata > Mammalia > Rodentia > Sciuridae > Sciurus > Sciurus vulgaris. Next base: position 13,770,855 of record NC_136469.1, read on the forward strand.
AATCACATTTTAGTACTTCTGTAATTAAGCCTACTCCCAAATATTTAACCATTATGGCTTGAATACTTTGTTAAGCTTTGGTGTTTGGTGTTTTCTATATTCTCATAAAGATTTAGCTATTTAACATTACCCTTTTTATTCATATTTATAGTAAATACTTCTCAAGTGCCTTTTATTTTTATTTGAGATATTCTGGCATGCCATTTTTATTCTTAATCATGAAATTTGCTGTGAGATATATTGACATTCTTTCATTGTTTTCACACTAATTTTAGAACTCCTCACCCTTTTTTAAAGTTCTACCTCTTGAACTTAAGGCATGAAATTTCATTATTTACGTTTCATTGCACGGCAGAGTGGTCATGTTGAGAGGCTGCTCATTTTCTCCCCTGCTACTCCTCCTTTACTAGGATTTCTCATTGAAAATGGCATCAGGAAATCTCATTTCCTTTCTTAACTTCTCGATTAATCACCAAAGAATATATAGAAAGCAAAATCATTTACAAAATCATCACTGATTAAGAGAGATCAATTGTCAGAACTCAAATCCGAAAGAAAAGAATATTTAAATCATCAAAATATGATGAAGCAATTTATTTAAATTTGCTTAAAGCAGCTTACACAATGGAAAGTATCATTGCAATGACATTTATTGTATCTTCTCACATTTTTGTGATAATGAAATTTAGAGTTTTTTCAAGTACAAATAAACTTTGATTTTATTCATTTGTTATTAATCAACATTTGTTTAAAATTCACTTACATGTATTCATGTTTAATGACGAATTCAAGGCTTCTAAAGACATGTCTACATTCTTACTCAATATAAGGAGTTACTATTTCTGAATGACATGTCTTTATATTTTTGCAAGAAAAAGCATTAGCCAAATTCCTGTTATTTGTACTACCATTCTTCTTTCTGAAATCTTAGGAAAAATTTTTAAATATCCTTTTAAGGACATTTCTATTTTATTGATCATTAATATATATTCATTTTTCTTTTATTCCTTTTTATGAGTTTTACTTACATAATATGCATATTCAATGTTCTGTTTTAAATGATAGATTACCTTTAACTTTTAAGATTTGATTCCATGCTTTCTACTTAGTATTGACATAATTAGCAGCATTAAAATATTTTAAATGAATAAATAAATGTGTCAAGCAATACTGACCAATATAGATGAGTAGATTTTGAGAACAGATGAACCATATTAATTGGAGCCCCAACAGTTATAAAAACAGTAGCTATTTGGCATTTTGATTATTTTAATGTTTTCTCACTTGTTTTTAAAAAGTAGCTGAAGGACTCTTTGAAAGATATTGTCTTCTGTGTAAGATTTCATTAATTTTTCAGGTGAATATTTCCCAGAGATGCTTGACTTAAGAACTGATTAAAATGAACATGTGCCCAGAGAACCTTACAGAAGATTCTGCCTGGAGACCTGTTTCTTGTGCACATTTGTCAGCTGGAAACACTTGACGTCTTCTAATAAGAAAACTTTCACTCTATTAAAAAAAAAAAATTATACCAGTGACTGATACATAAAATTTGTGTGTACAATTTTAAAAAAGTAGGTGTATATGCTGTATTTAACAAAAGTAGAAATCTTTTGTTATTTGAGATTATTTCTGGAATACTTCTGAGTATTTTTTCACAGATTAAATTTATGACTTCAAACATGTTATTTGTAGAATACTCTTAAGACCAGCACGTTTACAGTGAGACTTTCATTTTTCTTCTTTGACTCGCTATTCTTTCCACTTTTCCTTCTTTGTGTGACTAGAACTAAGTGCCACTTCAACCCACTTGGGATATGTTTGCACACCATGGAACTCATCAGCTTCCTCATTTGATTAAGGACATTTAGGGCCAGCAACATTTTAATCTTTTCTTTTCTTCCCTCCTTCCTTCTTTTTCTCTTTTCTTTTGCTTTTTCCTTACTTCACCTTCCAGACTCCCTCTCCTTTGTCTACTCTCTCTCTCCATTATCCTATATTTTACCTGAGTAACAGACCACAAAGATCATTTGATATTTCTTCCTTCTTTTATGCAGGGTGAGCAAGTCACGGTGTATTCTTCAGAAATAGAACCAAGTATTTGATGCAATTATTATCAAGTCACATACAAATTACACAGAAATGCAAGTAGTTTTTAATGAATAATGAATGAATATGGAAACTTTAAGCAGCATTTGATGTCACAAAGTATAACTATTATTATTTGTTTATTAGTTTATGGGTAAATTACCAATTATTTATGAAAATAGAGTAAAGCAGGCTGGGACTGCAAACTAAACGTCGAATCAGAAATTAAGATTTTGCACATCGTGTTTCATTTAACCCTGTGAAAAAATATGATGGTAATTTGATTTTGCTTTAAGTTGTGAGTCTTGAGGACAAAGTCATTAAAATAAATCAGCTCCATTTAGATATGCCCTCTCTCTTAGCATCAAGAAAAACACCCACACTTACAAGCAGGAGCGCAATCTTTGTAATTGGTAGCACTAGTAAGCCCCACTATCTTACCCTCTGTGTAGTCTATTTTTAGCTTCTTTTCTTGGAGGCTTTTGAAAGGGCTTAGATATGTTATTCTTGGGCTAAAGTCTTTCTTAGAGTTCTGTGTCCTGCCAGGGCAGTTGATTCAAGAGAGACATTGTAAATTCATTTTTATTAATGTTCTATATAGTAGTGTTATTTGGATTCATCATTCTTATTTCCTTTTTTCTAACAAAACCCATTTTGTATATGGTTACTGATTAAGGGGATGGATTATATAATCTGTACTAGGGAAACATAATACCCACATGTGTATCTTTTTCATCTAATGAAAGTTCATATCATACTAAGCCCTTGAAGATTATATACTAATTGGTTTAGGTTAGAAGTCAGTATTGGTATTTTTAAAAACCTCCAAAGATTTTAATGGTTTAATGTTTAATCCAATCTTTTAGGCTAAATTTGCATAACCATTACTTGAACTTCCAGAGAAAAACTTTCATTGCTGATAAAATGCAAAATCAAGATTGGAAGAAGGTCTTGTGTCTCTAACCCCTGTCCCACCCACCCCCATCCTCTGCAACCTCATTTTGAGAATGCTGAAATGTGATAATGTAATGTTTGAGAATATAGTGACCTTTTCCTAAACTACAAGAGTGATATTGCCAGTCCACCTAACAGTGGAAAATTAAGAATGAAAGTACTGGTATTGAATAGCTAAACGAATCTTAAGGGTTTCCCAAAGTCTAAGCCATAAATATCCATTGAAAGTAAATTTTCTGCTACTTAGCACTAACTGTGTCCTACCTGATTTCATTATGATCTAGGTAATATCAGTATTTAGTATTTCATTCAGATGTGTTAAAATACTTTGTTTTTAGACATTATGCTTACACAATAACAGTGTTTTACTGTCTTCCAACAAGTCATTCTCCAATATCCAAGTTTTTTTTATTTGTAACCTCTTTTTTAAAATTTTTAAATTAGTTCTAAATAATTGTACATGACAGTAGAATACATTTATACATTTTGATAGATCATACATTAATGGAGTGTAATCTCTCATTTTTCTGATTATACATGTTGTAGGATCACTTTGGTCATGCAGTCATATATGTACATGAGATAATAATGTCTGTTTCACTCTACTATCACTCCCAATCTAGTGCAGACCTGATGCTGTGCATTTTGACTAAAATCAATACTTTGGTGAGATTGTATTGTATACTAATAATATGATTACAGTTACCTTTGACACAGACCATCTCCGATATCATAAAATTAATTCCTAGTTCTGCTATTTGCTCAAAATGAGTTTAAATTATATTTTGCTATGCAGTCAGAATTTATTTGTTGAAATGTATTTATTAAGAACCACCATTACAAGTCTTTTTAACTTAACATATACATTTACAAAATTTGGAATAAATCATATATTCAAATCCAACTCATTATAGTATGGATTAGTTAAAGTGCTCTGCTGTGGAGATATACCCATAGCCTTTCTAAGAACAGTAAAAAGTAGAGAAAGGTGGAATAAAAGAGAAAAATATAGGAAGGATGGAAGAAGGAGGTAAAGTTATTGCATTACTTAAACTTCTTAATGTAAGTCCATCATAAAGAGGAAGCATTTAACATATTGATAAACCTAATATAAGAAAACCTTATAATTTTATTTTTGTATAAAAATGAAGATGAGAGGTCAAATGAATTATCTCAATATATTAGATATTAAATCATATAATAAGGATTTTAATTCCATTTTTATATCCAGTAACTTCCCAACGAACATGTAAGATCTGGCTTGATTTAACTATAGAATTGTATTCTTGTTCATCCTAGCCTTTATAATAAGGTAAGTAAAGCCAAGAGATTTAAATAATAAAAACATAACAATACTATAGATTTACATATGTGAATAGGTTTTATATGTTAAATCTTCTCAGTACCACTCACACCCATCTAACAGATGGTACTGCCTCCATACAATGCTAGCATCAATATAGAAATTAATAGATATAATTGACATTAATTTATTTGCTTGAAGAAACTAGGCTATTTTTATACCATGGTTGATTTAAAATTTATATAAAAGACAGCAATGGAAGTCTTCATGTATATATTATACATTTATGTATGCATATATACGCCTATATATTATATATAAAATGCTGCCCGTTGCATAGCTTTAACATAAAGTGACATTACAGCCTGGTTATGTCAAGAACGCATCGATATAATGAATCATTCTCCTGGCTGACAACTGTACCAGGGCTTATAATAAGAATCTCCTTCACTTATTCTAACAAGCAAATCGTCTGTTTCCCTAAAACATTTTTTTGTAGAAGGTTGAATGTGAATCTTCCTGGAAAGGGTGGCCTATCTACATTGCTGTTTTCTCCTTTTAATTTCAATGCTTGAATTCCACTCAGCTCCAGTCTAAAGAAGCGATTCTAACTCACAGGTGATGCAGCTGGTTTCCTCCAGTGTCCCCCATTGACAGCAAGAGCTGGAGGAGCAGACACAAGCAAGATTAGTTTAAAAGGAAAATTGATGGTGCTTCCTCCTCTCCATGAAGTCTCAGGCTGGACTGGACAGGATCCAAAAGGACAGGCTCAAGTAGAAAACAGTTGGGTGCCAGAGAGAAACCTGCAGATTTGTAGCAGATTACCTGGACTTTAGCTAGTGAAGATGTCACTAGAAGCTAAGATGTCACTAAGACCAGCTTCTAGTCTTAGCATGGTCTGCCTCCAACCATCTGGTTCAATCAAAAGACATAAATTGTGGGCAACACTAATCCAAAGGTTTCTTTCCATTATTCCTGTATCATTGCCTTGTTATGAATGGAGTTATACTCTTCAAATGTTGAAAGATTTCTTGAAAATATAAATACCATGAGAAGCAAAAATGAATTCTATTAAACTAATATTATAAACTAATGGAAAGTTTTATCAAAAATTCTATCAATGTAATTATTGGAGTCATATCAACACTAATTTTTCTTCCTTTCTTTTCTCATAGACTCAGTACAATCATAAATACAAATATTCAAATCCAAAATTTATTTTAATTTCATGGAAATATATATTAAAATATATTTAGCTAAGCATTCTAAATAAGAACTGAAAGTGCCAAGCAGAATATAAGTAAGTGTAAAATCCCATCCATATCAGGTGGAAATGTGACTAATATTTGTACATTTTTTTTCAACTCAATAATTTTTTACTCCAAATATCCATTATGTGCTAAATGATACCTAAAGCTCTAAAGATGAAAATAATAAATAAGGTAAACAGACTCCATCTCTCAAGGAGTTTGACCACATATTAACCACATATACTATTAAATAATCCTAATACATCTCAAGTCCAACTGGCATAATTCTCCACCAAGTTGAGAATGACATAAATGGAAATTTTAAATATTTCAGTAAAATATTTGTGGGGATTGTGGACTCCCACGTGTGTTATTACTTTTCCAGATAAGGATGTTCATGGGCTTCCATTATACTTAATATTTTAGCATTACTAAAGAATATTATACTTAATATTTTAGCAGTACAAAAAAAATTACCTAGTTATATGATATAAAAATGTGTATCTAGAATCTTTAGTTAGGGTTTAGGAAAACAAATTCCACATGACAGAATCAGTCAAAATTACTCTAATAAGCATTTGATACTTTAATAAAGATAATTAAAACTTCAAACATCACCTACAAGACTCTAAATAAAAATAGTAATAATTTTACATTTAAATATTGGAGTACAAAAAATGAAACTCCTTGAAAATCTGTTCTGAGTAAATTGTTATATTACTATTGCTTTTATTTTCTGAGACTGGAGAAATTTACTCTCCATGATGCACCAGATGCTTAGGTAGTCCTTAGGAACAGCACTGGCACAGGATCTCAGACACTTTGCAGAGAATCATGGAGGTTGAAAGTCTTTCTCAAATTCGCACAGCTAATGAGTGTAGTAACTAGATTTAAATTACCAGGGCAGTGCATTCCCCTGCCAAGCACTAACATGTACCCCATCATGTACTTCATCTTCCTTTTTCAAAATAGTACGTAGAATTGACAAAAAATAAATAAATTAAAAAAATATGTAAGTTCCCCTAAATAACAATATACCATTAACACTAAAACAGAAAAACAATAAGCAAGAGAAAGAATAAAACCATGAAACCACAAAATAATCAGTCTCAGTTTTGAAGGCTGTAATGTGCATGCCATAGACTGGAAGCTCAAACAGCAGTGGATGTTCTCATGTGTCTGAAGACCAGAAGTCCATGCCCAGGTGTCTCCAGTGATGCTCCTTCTGAGTGTCTCCCCTTCTACCTTTGTTCACACAGTGTCTGCCCTATGTTTGTCTCTGAATTGATCATCTTTTTTTTTTTTTTTTTTTTTTTTGTGGTGCTGGGGATCGAACTCAGGGCCTTATGCTTGCAAGGCAAGCACTCTACCGACTGAGCATCTCCCCAGCCCTGATCATCCCTTTTGATGAGGACAGTACCAGGGTCATGCTAGATCAAGATCTCAGCGTAAGGACTTCATTTAATTTTAATTGCCTAAGCCCTATCTCCATACATTGCACATTCTGAGATTCTAGGGTTTAAACTTCACAAATGATTTTGGGAGGTCACAACTAGCCCATCACAGAACATAAACTTTTTTAAAATTGAAAAAAAAAATTCCTTTAATATGCTTAAGAACATAAATATAACTAAATATGCTACGTCTTTTAATGCTTATGTACACAAGAAACATGGTCACAGCAAACACAATATGACACATCTAACTTTAATGTCCTTTTATGTCCTTGGTTCTGTGCAATTTTTCACATTAAAGCATTCATTGCACAAAATAGTTGTGTGAGATCGTTTCTATTATTTTTCAGATTTTTCAATATGGAAAATCAAGTCTGCAGATTTTTAGTAATTTTCACAAGGTTATATAAATATAAGGAACATACCTGAAGTTTTAGCTGATTCTGTGTAGTGCCAAGACTTTGGATAGAACAAGGCCTTTTGGTAATTCATTGTGCTGTGTCATGGTTGAACTGGATTATTGGAAAATAAGGTATGATATAAGCTATAACATATTTTGTGTGTCTGGTTTACTAAAATATTTTTCTAGTAGTATTCTCATGAAATAAAAATATTTTGCTCTGTCATGGAATGTTTGCTTCTTCCATTAGTTATGCAGCTTGATAGCAATGGTGAATTCACAAGATTATTCCACAAAAAACTGGAATATTTTGCTCTCCTGGAATCTGCTTGAACAGTACAAACACACAGCCTAAGATACAGTTTTGCACAGATGTACATTTCATATAATTGTCTTCCACACTGAGAAAAAGAAAAGGGGAGTGGGGTAAGTGTTTGCAAAGTTGGGAGAAGTTGGGAGAGTCTTCTCATATGGGTCAATTTATTCTTATGTTGGTTCCATTTATTTTCCACATTATTTATTTAATACTGTCAATCATACCACAAAAAAATGCAATATTGACTCTTAGATCCCTGGATCTGTGAGTGTTTTCTTTTCTTTTCTTTTCTTTTCTTTTTTTTTTTTTTTAAGGAAAGTCCAAATGGAATTAAAAAGCCTGACTTCAAAGTTTAATTTTCAAACACATTTTGCAATATAAAGCAAGCATAGGTAGAAGAATATTCTCCATTAATCCAATATTATTTTAAGATGCAGGTGAATACTTAGTCACCAATATTATTTAGTAGGGGCTTTTTATTTTTTACTTTTAATGATATTTTTACAAATGTAAATCATGAATAGTTGCTGTTTTTTAAATGATAAAGATTGTCATGTATTTTTATTTTCAGAGAGTCAATTCATTTTAATATGTGAGGATTTTCAGATTTAATTCACCTTACTATAAAGGTTCAGTAGGAACCTATTTGGTAAATAGCTATATTTCTTCTTTCCGGCTCTCAAATATTACTCATGAGGCTTAAACAATGGCTGACAGGTGCGTTTATACTTGGCGAATAGTTACCTTTTCAAGTGAAAAACAATTTCAATTTTACAAACTCAAGGCCCTTTTTTCAGAGTGAATGGTTTTACAAGATATAGAATATTTTAAGTCTATTATACTTCTTTGAATTTAGAAATATGAAAAGAAATTGTGGCAACCAAATTAGATGTCTCACTGTGCTAAATATGCAAGACAAAAAATCTATGTGCAGATGGTGAAAATCAGATCCGTTCTCAACTTCACGAGCCATGTCTATATGATGAAAAATATCAGTTTCACAAACTCCCCATCTGCTGTGTTCGACCATCTTCAGTCCAAGTAAGTTGATGGTAAATATCTTGAGGCTAATTGTACAAAAATGTTTTGACCCTTAAAAATTATAAACCCAGTAATAACTGCATTCTACAAGTCTTGATGTAGCTATTGTTACTGTCACTAAGAAGATCAACATGATAATTAGATATTTTCATTTGGTACTTATAGTAAAGTCATTAATTAAAACATGGAAATAATATTCTAAGGACATATATAAATGAGTAAACATCTAATTTCATGTTTATCTAAATTGCTTTATAATATAAAAATGAAACAAAAACTTGGAGTTTATTTGTAACAAAATATGTGGGTGATGTTAAAGCTTTTTAATTCATGAAGTTACTATACTAGTGTTTTTTCATGCATTGTTTTACTGATGGGTGTTAAATCTTTTTTCACTAAAAAGTTGAGGAAAATAAAATATAAATTGTGTAAATATATATATTTATATATTATATATAAATCAAGAATATTCATATACATATTTACTACATATTTTGGAATTTGTATGTCTTTGTATCTTTTAAATCACATTGAAATCCACAGTTAAGATGTTAGAAAGCCTTGGTAAATCAACTCAAATCTCTGTTTCAATATTCTCTTCATAGGTGAAATGATTAAACACAGTGATCTCAAGTTCTCTTCTTTCAGATGTGACTATATATGATGCATTAGATCTTTAATTGAAATAGCTGCAATTTTGTAGCAAATACAAAAATGTCATCCCAACTTAACACTTAAAAGTTTCAAATTTTCAAAAGCATGCTTAAGTCTTCACTTGCATGTAGAATTATTCCATCTATGTAACAAATTAACTGCATTAAGACCCAAGTTCAGTAAAACTGAGGAAGATTGAAAAGGTATTTCTAAGGAAGTTGAAAAGATATTTTTAAATGGCATGGCGGTGGTTTGGATCTTAGGGTCCCCCAAGGCCCATATGCTAAAGGTTTTTTCAGCAGTCTGTGGCACTATTGGCATGTATGGAACCTTTAGGAGGTGGGGTAAAGTTTCTCAGAGAAGAAATTGAGTTCATTTGCAGTATGCTCTTGAAGTGTTGTTGGAACCCAGCAGCTTCTTCTCTCTTTTTGTTTCCTGGCCTTCAGGAAGTCATTTGTTTCCATATCCACCATGATGTTCTGCCTTGCCACAGGCTCAAAAGCAACATGGACAAGTGTAGCCTGAAACTTGGAGCCAAAATAAATTCTTCCTACTTTTAAGTTTATTTTTCTCAGGTGTTTCATTAGAATGAGGAAAAGCTAACTAATGCATGACCACAATACAATTTTCAAATTCAGTTGCAATTTAATTTCTCCCTTCTCACTAATAATGTAAAGATGCCTACCACAAATTTTAGAATTTTCTCTCAACCATAAAATAAACTATTAAAATTGTATATACTAACCAATTTAAGCACACAGAGTATGTTACACATTCAACATATATGTTCATACAAACGTGAGATTATATATGTTACTGAATATAACTGAATTTAATTCTATCTACTTTGCAAAAAGTTAAATATCAAAAAATTTTCTAATAAAACAATAAAAAAGACCTTACTTCCTAAAACAGAGCAAAGTAGAAAAATGTCTGCAAACAGAGGCTTCCATCCCACCCAGGACTGATGAGGATCAATATTAGCTGTTTTCAGTGAAGTTTCAGGCTGTCATGAAACAATGAGTCTCAGAGAAAAAAGATGGTGGAAATAATAGAAAAAAATGTAATATCGTAATACTTTTTTGAATATAAAGCCATTCAGTTATTTCAAATACAAACTAAATCTTGATATTTTTAAACAAACCAAATAACGATACATGAAAAGTAAAGTAAGAAAGATTTCTAAGGAAGTGTCAGAAACCAAGGATCTTCATCAAGAATGTGGCAAAATCTGAACTGTTGTTACTACTTGTTATCATTAATATAGGTGTAACTTCTGTTTTAAGCGTTTTAAAAATTTAAAATATATTTGATTTGGTGATTATTGATTATTTGGTGATTATTGATTATTTGGTGATTATTGATTATTGGTGTGATGACAAAGTTGGAGTCTTACAACTTGAAGAACTAAATATTACCCCATTCAAAAAATCCTTCTTATTGTCACAGTGCAGGCATCGTTACACTCGATGACAGAGTCGAGGGTATGAAGGGCTCCATTTAAACCTCACCTCAGGTACCTGGAAGGAGTCATCATCATGTGTCCCCAGAACACAATGAGCGTGGAAAGAGATGGCCTTTCTTACAGAACTTGGGTATAACAACTATCCGAAGACGCTTATCAACCTCTGATTGTAAATAGATTTCATGACTAATCAAAATTGTAAAAGCTACCACCTTTTCTTATTGATTTCAATTTTTTAAATTTCTACTTTTATATATTTATCCTTTGCACATTAAAAGCATGTGTAAATATAACTACTGGCAATGATGGAAGAATTACAGGCTCATACATTTGTATATTCTTGGCAGGGGTATGAAATGCTTCAGCCACTTTGTAAAAGAGTATGGAAGACTTTAATAAAGTCAGTTTATGCTCACAAATATAAACAAATGATTCTGCCCTTGCATATTTATCCAAGAGAAATAAAAGCACACTTCCATAGTGAAGACTTTTATATAAATGTATATATACAGATTTATTCATAATAATCTTAAATCACAAACAATCCAAATGCCCATCGATAGGTAAACAGAAAAATAAAGTTGTGATATAATCATATGACAAACAAGTAGAAAAAAATAACGGCACACTGGTCCACAAGATGAAATAAGTAGGCATTGTTCTGAATAAACGAAGCCACACACATATTGCAGGAGTCCATGTTTAAGAAATTTGAGAAAAGGCAAAACTAATCAAATCAGTTTTGCCTGGGTTAGGCATTAGGTAATTGTAGAGCTTGAATCATACAAAAAGGACATAATTGAATTTTCTGAGGAGGAGGAGATTTTTTTGTATCTTGACTGAGATCCTGTTGCACAAACATATGCATTCATTAAGAATTATCCACTAACCCACTGGTGTTTAAGGCATGGTCTTAGATGTTTGAAAAATCCTGTAATAAAGCAACATATTTTTATTTGTTCTGGAAACACACCACATGGAATCTTGTTAACTATGGCTTTGACTTTGTCCATTGTTAATTCACTAAGAAAAATCATCAGATTAAAAGACTTTAGGAAGTATTGTGTTATACCAAATACCACCTGAGCATTAATGAAATCATTTTACCACACACAGGATTCATTACTACTAAATGATTTTCCTCAGGAAAATATTTTACTAATTAGGCAATAGGATACATGTGCTCTACATCATATTTCACTAAAAATATTTGAAAACTGAAATACTGGTATATCTACTAATGAATGCACATGTGTTTCTAAACCTGATAGGACATTAATTTTCAGAACTTGGAACTATTTTGATGTTAGTCATTTAAACATTTTGGGGCTTGAAACAATCATAATGTATTCTTTTAAAAAGCCTTTTTGCTCTCCGACCAGGTAAACAATATTTCATATTTCATAGTGCATGATGGCTTAGCCCTCATTGTTTTTCAGTATATTCTTATGTAGATGGATAGCGTAATCTCTGTCCACCAGTGTGTTAAAACTTAAGTTGTCTTTTGTAATTAGTCCATTTTTAATTCTAGGTCAGGTGATCTCACACAAATCATGTTTTCATAACCGAGTACCTCATTCTGTTTACCTAACTAGGAAGCCATTCTGTGTGATTTAAACACACTTTGAGTGTTACACAAATTTGTATGAGAACTGGCTGAAAGAAAGCATGGAAAGTACAATATGTTTGTGTAAAACAGGAGCAATTCAAGAAAAAATTGAGTGATGTGAACTGATCAAATTGAGAAACAGGAAAACCTATGAAGGGCTGTTTGAAAAATTTGTGAAGAAATGCAGAAGAAATTAGCCATGTTAAGTTATGTATTATAAAGACCAGACATTAGAAATAATATTGATCAAGGAAATTTCTGAAAATGTAAAATTACAGATCACATTTGACCAAACAAAACAGGGATCAGGTGAAATCCAAATGAAAAAAAAAAAAATTATGTTCATGGTAAAAGAGATAGGAAAGATAATTCCAAGATTTTGTGCCTGTTAGCACAGGATACTGGCAATATACTCTCTAGAGAGAAAAGTATAGCATTAGACAACTACAAAGATGCTTCACTATCATATTTAAAACGAAGTTTTATCACAATTTGAGATCCACATCTGATTTTTCATTCCATGTGGTTACATTTCACAGGACTATTACTTCAGAGGAGGGATATTTTAAAACATTAATTATATTCTTATTAATCATGATGCAAAAATACTGAATGTACTCAATCCTTGGATACTTATATACTCAAGGATTTAATCATTTTTTCTTTAGGAAATGTGTTGGCATAAAATTATTTAAGTAAAAAAAATGCACATACTTAGCTAGGGCAAAGAAGAAATAAATTTAGTGTTAGACTGAAATGCTTCACATTCTTTCTGTTTCTGAGATTTCCAATATGTGAACATATTAATAATGCTTACATAAGAATGTTTATTGAATGATTACTATGTGATAGATCCTATATTATGAAATATACATAGATTATTATATTTAATACAAGTTAAGATTTTTTACTTGATCATATCAATCTTCATAGTTTAGGTTCAAAGGAACCCTTTTGAAGCTCTCTTCGGTATGGGGTTTGTCATTTTTTTGGCTGGGGCATGTTGCTTTTAAATACAATATGAAGAGATCTGTGGCTTAGAAATATAAATTTGACAGCATAATGTAATACATGAAAATCATTATGGCTATCTTTTACAAGGTTCCTGTCCCTACTGCCAGACTAGTCACTTTCAAATTTCACAGTGCCTCACTGAAAATTAATGAATTGTAATTTTTATTGAATGTTTACTATACTTGGCATTTTTGAAAATTGAAAAAGAATGACAAGTGACATAAGCAGCTAAATTCATGCAGTTCACCCTGAAGTTAAGGAGAAATCCCACAAATACACAAAAATAAAATTAATAATTTTTGGTGGTTAGTAGCTCAGTATGAGTGAGTAGGTAGTCAGGGAAGGTGTTATTGAGTCATTGATATCAAAGTAGTCTTTGATGTTAGCAAGGCATTGGAGAATCGGAGAGTGAAAATTGTATACAATTATTGGAAGAGAGACAGAGAGAGAGAGAAAGGATCTCCAACTATTGGTAAATGCTTGTATAGAATAAAATCCCAATTTATTGCATTTTGTGATTCAAGAGGACAAATGAAACTATGAAAGAATGAAAGGGAGATAGTTTATGAACAAAACAGATCCTGCCCATGTATACGTGGGCCAGAAATAGTCATTGCTTAGAGACCTATGTTAAACTCAGCATATATCCAAAGGCGTCAAGGAAATGTGAGCTATGACATTTGTAGTTAAACAACTTGCCCAGAGTCTCTCAGAAAGTGACTCAGCTGCAACTTAAATGGTTTAGCCCACTCTTTCTTCCTTCTTCTACTCTTCTGCAAAGACAATTTGTCAACTTACATTGGAAAACAATCTTATAACATTGGTATTTAATGTACGATATTGTGTTTATTGCCAAATATGTAAAAAAGTTATCAACATAAAACATTAAATTTCTTAAATTGGACTTTAAGTTAACAATGTATTCTCAATCTAGGATTTTAATAGCAATTTCTATGTTTTGCTCTTTCTTGAAACTTATAATCACTGGTTTTATCTGTATATTAATTTAACTTGAAATATGAAGGAAGTGCTACCTTGCAACTATGAGTTTTGTCTGTAAAATTAGAAATTAATAATCTTCAAATCCATGTGTCTCTAATATCACTGGACATTCTGCTGAAATATAATGCAATGTTTCGTGATAAGAATTTACTAAAGTTTTGATAAGAATCATCAAAGTAATAGGAATGAAATGAAGGTTTTAAAACAAATAGTATTGATAAGCCAACCTCTATATGAAAGAATTTTTGAGTTCACCACCCTGTAGGGCACAGTGACACACAGACCTGTAATCCTAACAACTCAGAATGCTTTTGAGTTCAAAGTTAGCCTGGGCAATTAAGTGAGACTCTGTCTCAAAATCAAAACTATAAGGACTGGGAACATAGCTCAGTGGTAGAGTGACTCTCAGTCAATTCTCAGTACCACCAAAAATAAAATATAAAATTCACTTCCTCACAAATTAGTCTGAATTTATTTAACTACTAGTCTAAATTTATTTAAGTACTGGTAATATTGGTTCTAGCCCTTTAAAATTCCTACTTGGTATTTTTCAACTTGATGTATAGGTTGTGGGGTGTGTGTGTGTGTGTGTGTGTGAGAGAGAGAGAGAGAGAGAGAGAGAGAGAGAGAGAGATAGAGAGAGAGAGGTGCATAATGAGAGGGAGATTAAGAGAGAGAGTGAAAGGGGGAGATAGAGGTTCGCAGTGGTTGCTCAATTTTCTATGGAAGTAATTGTTACCTTTAAATCTCATTTTTTGACTCATAAGCTTTTGAACTCCTGAAAAGAGATACAGTTTTAATTTTTTTGGTATAAAATAGTTTGTCTTTTAAATGTACAAATGCTCCCTGTAGTCCTGCAGCCAAAGATTATATTCCAATATACCATCTCCCTGATAAATCCTAGCTCTGTTTTATTTTTAAATACAGGAAGATCTTTGAGTTTTTCCTGTAGTCCACTGATTAGATCATGTGTGATAGCAACTATTGTGACAATTTCTAAGTCTATAAATATTTTACAAACATTTTTCTTAGCTGTCATCCCTACCTCTTCTTTTACCATTAAATAGCCTGCTTTTCCTAAAGGAGAAAGCAAGTGATACCTGTATTTAAGTGAAGATATTTGGTTGCACAGAATTGCAGGGGCATTATTGGTGCTCGTCCCAGATACACACAGATCCCCTTATGTCCCTCTTGTTCTCAGGAGTCTCATGTAGGACTCTCTTCAGATGACTGTCCCCATTGTTCAACACGGCCTCCAGAGAGAATGGCCTAGAAGAGAGCTAAGACTTAGCCTTGAAGTCATGTAGGGGTGAAGGAAAACCCTACTCCAGAGTTTTCAACACACTCTGAGCCATGATTTCTCTTCCAGAGCATCAGTGAAAGGAAAGGTGTTAGCGGGACTGTTTCCCAAAGGTACCTCTTTTCTCTTCTTTCTCCTCTTTCTTCTTCAATGTTCTTAACTCTTGAACTCCCACTCTTGGCAAACTTTCTAATAAATACTCATGTCAGGACCTGTTTCAGGAAAAGCAGACTTAAAACATGGATCATTCTCTAAGTTTCCAAAGAAATGCACATTCATCCATGTTGAACTGTATTTTAAAAATTGGTCTTGTTTACTCTTTATTATTTGATTTGCTTTCTTTTTTATGGTTTTATTAATAGGAACACTTACACCCGGTAGACCCAATTCACATTAATAAGTCAGCCTTCCCTTCCTTGTCCAGTAATGACTAATTCCTTCTGGTTTCTGCATTTCCCTCCAGATTTAGTATCTGTATATAAAATATATTACTCAGTTTTCTGTTATTACTATTGAAGTACATGAGGCAGGGTACTTATAAAATTAACACGTGTGTTTAGCTCAGAGTTTTCGAAGATTGAAAACCATGATTGACCAGTCCCCTTGGTTGGGCTCTGGAGAGGTGGAAAGGGCCTGAGGTGGGAAGATGTCACAGGGTGGCAGGGGTGTGTGGGAGGAGGCTCTGAGGTTCCTAAAGAGGAAGTCAGAGAGAGCCTGGTGGAGCTGGGCTCAGGCTTTCGAAATAACCCCACCATGAGACCTACCAAGGGATTATTAGTTTCTTATGGTAGAATTTTTAAAATGTTTTGGATACAAGCTCTATCTTTTGCAATCTATTTCCTTAAATTTTATTAATGATTGCTTCTGAAGAATTTCAAATTATATTTTCTTTTTGACTTTCATGGATCATGCCTTCAGGTTGTACCTGAAGCTTAACATCAAACCTAGAATCACCTAGATTCTGTTCTGTGTGTTCTTTGACTTTGTTTTTAGTTTAATGGTTTACATTTAGTTTATGATCAAAAATTATTTTTGAATTTGAGATAAGGTCCTGCTAAGCCTGAGGAGACAGGCTTGCTTTTTTTTTTTTTTTTTTTATAATGACACTTTTTAGAGGAAGCTAGCCAGCATCCCAAGAGAACTGCATGAACCCTTTCTGAGTCCTCAGTGATCTGACCTTCCATTTAAGAGGTGGTTCTTAAATGTTCCACCACCTCAACAGCCCAAGACTGAGGACCAAGCTTCCAGCACATGAGCTTGTGGGGAACTGAGACCATATCAAACCCTAACACTCTTCATGTTGTGATGTGAATGGGTTTTGACAAACAAATTTCATCATGTGTCAATAACACAGTATCATACAAAATAGATTCATCACCTGAGGATATTCTATGCTTCATCTATTCATTATTCCATGTTTTCCTGACACCCTGACAATAGCAAATTTTTTTTTCTCTAGCTTTATTAAGTAAAATTTTACATGTTTAAGACATAGGATCTGATATACCGATGCAGTCAAACGTGGTGAAATGATTATCACAGTCTGGGTAATTAACATATGCATGACCTCACATAGTTACGATGGGAGGTGAAAACAGTTCAAATATACTCTTAGAAAATTTCAGATAAGTTATTGAGTGATCAGTCTGTATTATATATCTGTAATAAATCCCACTCGATCAAGTTGTATAACACTTTTTATACTTTGTGTCCAATTTGCTATATTTTGATGGAGATTATTGCATCTGTGTTCATCAGAGATATCAGGATGCATTTTTCCTTCTTGCAATGTTTTTGTATGGGTTTTTAATTAAAATAGTGCTGATATTATCAGTTGTTAGGAAGTGTTTCTGCATCTGTTTACAAGAAGGCACTGCATCATGTCTTTGCTGGCTGTTTTGTAGAATTCACTACTAAGAACATTGTTGTCCTATACTTTCTATATTGAAAGCTCTTAATGAACTGTTTTTACTTCTTTAAATGATATAGATCTATTATAATTATTAATTTCTATCTCTATGAGCTTTACCTATTTGTGTCTTTCAAGGAATCATTTCGTTTTATCTGAGCTATCAAGTCTGTGGATATGAACTTGTTCATTGTATGCTTTTATGTCCTTTCCATGTTCTTGGGCTCCATATTAATGCTCCCCACCCATTAATCATTGGTAATCATAATTTGTGTCTTTTCTATTTCCTGGCTAGACTTATGAGAGGTTTATCAGTTGTACATGTACAAAGAATGAGATTTTACTTTTGTTGATATTCTCTGCCCTCTTTCTTTATGTCACTGATTTTTTCCCCAAATTTCCATTATTTTTTTTTTTCTACTTGCATTAGGCTTAAATTATTGTTTGTTGTCTGGTTTTCCAAGATGGAAGTTGAGATTATTACATTATTCTGAAGTATATGCATTCATGCTAAAACTTATTTTATTGACTTTGATGTTACTCTATCCTACAAATTTTGACATGTTGTATTATCATTTTCATTAAGTACACTTTTAGTCTTCAAATATTCTCTTGCAGCATCTTTTCTGTCATTTACGTTATTTAGAAGTATACTGTTTAATCACCAAATTAAGCTTCCATAATTGAAGCTTAATATAATTCCATGTGATTGGAGAATATACGTTTTGTGTTTTCTGTTCTTTTACAAGCTTAAGATATATTTCATGCACCATCCTCAGATTAATTTTGGTGAGTATTTTGGGTGAACTAAGAAAATTCTATATTTCTTTTTTGCCTGGGCTATTCTATAAAAATAAATAAGATCAAGATGATTGATAGCCCAATCAGCTGTGTCCCTATTGATTTTCTACCTGCTTAGTCAGTTACTGAAAGATCAGGGTTATTGAAGCACTCAACTATAATAATGGACTTGTCTGTTTCTTCTTGATGTTCTATCTGGTTTTGCTTCAGGTGGTTCCGTACTCCTTTGCTAGGTGCAAACAAGTTAATTATTGTTAGAACTTTAGGAGAATGTGTGCTTTGTTACTACACAGACTCTTAGTTGTCCCCGTTTTCCTTGTCCTAAAGTATACTTCACCTTAAAATTATATAGCACCTCCTCATCTCATTGGATGGGTGTATCTTGATACATCTATGATTGCTTTTAGCTTATCTGAGGCTTCATATTTAAAGTGGATTCCTTGTTAACAAGATAAAATCTGTTCTTCTTTTTCTTCCCACGGAAAAATATTTCTGTCTTTAACATTATATTTTGACCATTAACATTTGAAAGGAATTTTAATGTTTAGATTATTAAGTGCTGTAATTTTTATTGTCTTTTCTTTGTTGCCTGTATTGTTATTTTTTTCCCTTTCTTCTTCTCTTTTTCTGCCTGTTCTGGTATTAACAAAACAGAATTTTCATGGTTCTAAATTATTTTTACCCTTTCCTAGCATATCATTCACATTTCTTTTGAAAAATTAAAAAAAAAAGTCTTAGTGGTTGATATACATGTATTTGCAAACACACACACAATATATTAATTTCCTACGTATTGAGCTATCTCTATATTTATAAGTAATTGCACTGCTAGAATATACATAATAGCAATCCTCCTGACAATGTGTTCCCCAGTCTAAAGCAGAGACAAAACAAGAAATGCAATGACTACATGGATTTATGTAGTTAGCTCAATTAAACAAATAATTTATTTTCAGACATTTGGCCATCTATGGATGTAAATGGAACAGAAAGCTGGCAAGGCCTGAGAATTTAAAAAAAAAAAAAATTGACAGTGACCAAATTTTTCTAATCACTTGAATAGGAAAGATGTTAATCACTGCTAGGCAGCTATTAGCTTTAGTTCTTTTTTAAAAAACTTTTTATTTGTTCTTCTTAGGCATGACAATAGAATGTATTTGGACATATTATACAGTCAGTGAGTATAACTTCCCATTCTTGTGGTTGTACATGATGTACAGCTACTTTGGTTATATATTCATATATAAACATAGAAAAATTGTGTATAATTCATTCTGTTGTCTTACCTGTTCCTATCCTCCACCCCTTCCCTTCATTCCCCTTTGACTAATCCACTGAACTTCTTATGTTCCTCCCAACCCCAACCCTTACTGTGTGTTACAGAATTCACATATCAGAGACAAATTTCAGCCTTTGATGTTTGGGATTGGTTTATTTCACATAGTATAATAGTCATGAGTTCCATCCATTTTCCAGCAAAGGCCATAATTTCATTCTTCTTTAAGACTAAGTAGTATTACATCATGTATATAGGCCTCATTTTCTTTATCCATTCATCTGTTGAAGGCCACCTAGTTTGGTTCCACTCTTTAGCTATTATGAATTGAGGTGACGTAAACCTTGATGTGGTCAAATCACTATAGTGTGCTGATTTTAAATCCTTTGGGTATATCCCAGGCATGAGCTAACTGGGTTAAATGGTGGTTCTGTCCCAAGTTTTCTGATGAAACTCCATACTGATTTTCAGCCTGATTATACTAATTTTCAATCTTAGCAGCAATGTATGAGTGTACCTGTCCCCCCACATCCTCGCCAACACTTATCATTCCTTGTTTTCTTGATAATTGCCATTCTGACTAGAGTGAGATGAAATCTCAGTGCAGTTTAATTTGCATTTCTCTAACTGCAGAGATGTTGAATATTTCTTTTTCATGTAGTTGTTGACCGATAGTATTTCTTTTCCTGTGAAGTGCTAGTACAGTTCATTTTCCCATTTATTCATTGGGTTATTAGTTCTTTTGGTGTTAAGTTTTTTGAGTTCTTTATATATCCTCGAGATTAATGCTCTATCTGAGGTTGGAGTTGTAAAGATTTTCTCCCATTCTGTAGGATCTCTCTTCACATTCTTGATTGTTTCTTTTCCTGTGAAGTAATATTTAGCTTGATACCATTAAATGTATTGATTCTTGATTTTACTTCTTGCACTTTAGGAGTCTTGTTGAAGAATTCTATTCCTTAGCCAACATGATGGAGATTTGGGCCTACTGTTACCTCTAGTAGATTCAGGGTCTCAGGTCTAATGACTAGGTCCTTGATTCAATTTGTATTGAGTTTTGTGCAGGGTGAGAGACAGCATTTTAATTTCATTTGCTGCATATGAATTTCCAATTTCCCTAGCACCTCTTGTTGAAGAGAATATCTTTCTTTCAATGAATGTTTATGGTACCTCTGTCTAGTATGAGATAGCAGTATGTGTGTTTGTGTGATTTAAATTCTGTACCAATGGTCTTCATGTCTCTGTTTGTGTCACTACCATGCTGTTTTTGTTACTATAGCTCTGGAATATAATTTAAGGTCTGATATTGTGATGCTTCCTACTTCACTTTTCTTACTAAGGATTGCCTTGTCTATTCTGGGCCTCTTATTTTTCCAAATGAATTTCATGACTATTTTCGTTCTATTTCTATGAAGAAAATCATCCAGACTTTAATAGGAATTACATTAAGTCTGTATAGCACTTTTGGTAGTATGGCCATTTTGACAATATTAATTTTGCCTATCCAAGAACATGGGAGATCTTTCCATCTTCTAAGGTCTTCTTCAATTTCTTTCTTTAGTGTTCTGTAGTTTTTATTGCAGAGGTCTTTCACCTCTTTTTTTACATTGATTCTCACATTTTTTGAGGCTATTGTGAATAAGACAGTTTTCCCAATTTCTCTTTCAGTTAATTCATCACTGATGAATAGGATGCAATTGATATGTGGGTGTTAATTTTATATCCTGCTACTTTGCTGAACTCATTTATGAGTCCTAGAAGTTTTCCAATGGAGTTTTTTGGGTCTTATAAACACACAGTCATGTCATCAGCAAATAGGAATAATTTGAGTTCTTCCTTTCCTATTTGTATCCCTTTAATTTCTTTCCTCTGTCTAATTGCTTCCACTAGAGTTTCAAGGATAATGTTGAATAGAAGTGGTGAAAGAAGGCATCCCTGTCTTGTTCCAGGTTTTAGGGGAAATGCTTTCAATTTTTCCCCATTTAGAATGATGTTGGTTTTGGGCTTAGCATAGATAGCTTTTACAATGTTGAGGTATGCTCCTACTATCCCTAGTTTTTCTAGTGTTTTGAACGTGAATGGATGCTGAATTTTTTTCAAATGCTTTTTCTGCATCTATTGAGCTCATCACCTGATTCCTGTTTTTAAATCTATTGATGTTTATTGATTTCAGTATGTTGAGCCAACCTTGCATCCCTGGTATGAACCCTACTCGATCATGGTGCACTGTCTTTTTAATATGTTTTATATGTGATTTGCCAGCATTTTATTGATAATTTTTGCATCTATGTTCATCAGGGATATTGGTCTGAAATTTTCTTTCATTGAAGTTTTGTTGTCTGGTTTTAGTATCATGGTGATTCTAGCTCCATAGAATGGAAGAGTTTGCTCCTTTTCTATTTCATGAAAAAATTTAAGAAGTATTAGTGTAAATTCTTCATTGAAGGTCTGGTGTAACTCATCTGAGAATCTGTCTGGTCAGGTGCTTTTCTTCTTTGCTAGGTTTGTCATGGTGTCTTTAATTATATTCCTTGAAACTGATCTGTTTAAATTTTGTATGTCATCCTGATTAAATTTGGGTAGGTTATATGTCACTAGAAATTTGTTGATGTCTATAAGGTTTTCTATTTTACTACAGTATAATTTTCAAAATAATTTCTGATTATCATCTGTATTTAAGTAATGTCTATGGTGTTATTTCCTTTTTCATCACAAATTTTAGTAATTTGAGTAACTTTTGTTAGTTTGGCTAAGGGTTTATCAATTTTATTTATTTTTTCAAAGAACCAACTTTTGTTTTATTTTTTGATTTTTCCTTTTCAATTTCATTGATTTCAGCTCTGATTTTAATCATTTCCTGTCTTCTCCTGCTTTTGGTGTCAGTTTGTTCTTCTTTTCTAGGGCTTTGAGATGTAATGTTAGATTATTTGTGAACTTTCTATTTTTTTAATGAATGAACTCAATGCAATGAACCTTCTTATAATGTCTTCATAGTGTCTCAGAGAGTTTTATATGTTGTATCACTATTCTCCTTTACCTGTAAAGATTTTATTATTTCACTTCTAATTTCTTCTTCTATCCATTGGTCATTCAGGAGAATCAAGGAAATGTGTTACTGTAGTACGCTCATTTTAATTCCTTTGGGTTTAAACTGAGGAGTGGGATAACTGGGTCAAAAGGTGGGTCCATTCCAAGTTTTCTGAGGATTCTCCACACTGCTTTCCAGAGTGACTGCACCAATTTGCGACTCCACCAGCAATGTACCAGTGTGCCTTTTTCCCCACATCCACGCCAATATCTATTATTGTTTGTGTTCTTGACAATAGCCATTCTAATTGGAGTCAGATGAAATCTTAGAGTTGTTTTAATTTGCATTTCTCTAATTACTAGAGATTTGAACACTTTTCAAATATTTATTAATTGCTTGTATGTCTTCTTCTGTAAAGTGTCATCAATGTTTATAGCAGCTCAAATCACAATAGCTATATTGTGGAACCAACCTAGATGCCCTTCAAAAGATGAATGGATAAAAAAAAACCTGTGGTATATATACACAATGGAATATTATTTGGCCATAAAGAAGAATAATAATATAGCATTTGCAGATAAATGGACAAAATTGGAGAATATCATGCTAAGTGAAATAAGCCAATCCCAAAAAAACAAAGGCCGAATGTTTTCCCTGATAAGTGGATGATGATATATAAAGGGGTGGGGTTGGGAGGTGAGAGAAGAATGGAGAAACTTGAGATTATGTAGAGGGAAATGAGAGGGAGTGGGGTATGAAAAGTGGTGGAATGAGACAGACATCATTACCCTATGTACATGTATGATTACATTAATGTATGAATCTACATCTTGCACAACCATGGAAATGAAATGATGTACCCCATTTGTGTACGATGAATCAAAATGCAGTCTGTAAAAAATAAAAAGAAAAATAAATTTTAAAAAGAATGTAAAAAAAAAGAGAATCAGGGAATGAGATAAGTAAGAGAAAAAAAATATGTGAAGTAAAAATTTTAAAATTTAAAATTAAAATTAGAGAATACAAACATATCTGAAATATACTGATCAAGTATCCTATTAAGAAAAACAGTGATCCATGAAAAAATTACTGGCTTCAAAAATCCTAGAAATTAGAAAAAATATGAATATGTGTAAATGTCTAAGAACCATTAAGGTCACAATTGAACAGAGCAATGAAAAAAGAAAAATATATATATGAAAAGTTAAATGATTGTTTCCTTTGGAGTTCAAAAGTTTCTGATCTTCCCTTCTCAGCAGTGTTATGTGGGGAGGTCTGTAATGTGCTGGTTGCTCCACCCTCTGGATGGGGTCGTTGATGTGAGAGAGGTAATCCAATAGGTGCACTATGTCACCTGCAGTCCCAAAGTTTCCTGGTCTGGGTTCAGTCTCTAAACTCAATTTCTCCCACCTCAACTCTCTTGAATTCTGAGCCAGTCAAATCTCTCCCAGTTGGTATTACAAGCAGCCAGATCAGAGGTAGAGGGGGTGAGCCAGGTGGGTTTCCATGACCAGCATTACCCTGTGGAAACCTTTCTCCCTATTTGATTTTCTCCTGGTCACTGAGACACACCCTATGTCACGCAGTGTGATTCTTGTCAGGCCTGTATTTCAGACCAAACTTGGGTTTGCCATGAATAAGCTCCTCCAGCTGCTGGCCCCCAAGCCAGGACTGCAAAATGGTTCCTTCCTCTGAGCTCTGCACACAGCTGGGGGAGATGTGGTATATTTCCCACACAAAGATATTGTGCAACATGCTTTTCAGTTCAGTCAGGTAGTGTCTTTGAACTCCACACTCTCTGTATGCAGACATGCCTCAGGTCTCCTAAAAATGCAGGTTCCTTTAATTCCCTCTTCCCTCCACTTTGCTTGTGGAGTGACCACTCTGGTAGGTGACTTTGTCTGTGGCAGCAGCTGTGGTGCTCGGGAGTTCTTCCTTATTTTATTAAATTCAACTTCCTGAGTTCCCAATCTGCTTTGAATGTCCAGTATTAAATTCCAGTAAAGTCTCTCTCTCTCTCTCTCTCTCTCTTTTTTTTTTTTTTTTTTGGTTCACTGACTTTGCTGAGAAGATGCCCCTCTGCTTTCTTGGTTTCATGCCATGGTGCCATGGAACAGCCAGTAAAGGAGTCTTCTCTATTCTGCAATCTTGAAAGCTTTACTTTTACTTCTTTAATATGATACTAACATATGCATGAATGTGCCGGGCACCGTGGTGCATGCCTATAATCCCAGCAGCTTGGGAGGCAAAGGCAGGAGGATCATGAGTGCAGTCAGCCTCTACAAAAGTGAAGCACTAAGCAATTCAGTGAGACTTTGTCTCTAAATAAAAATCACAAAAGAGAGCTGGGGTGGTAGCTCAGTAGCTGAGCGCCCTTGAGTTTAATCCCTGGCACCCAAAAAACAAACAAACAAACAAAAACATGTGCTTTAATGTAAAGAAAACTCATAGTTTATGGTAGTAAATTTTCCTGGCACAAGTAGAAATGTTACTATCACCTTGTTAAAAAATGTTCCTAATTAGTAATATTTTCAATTATTTTTGCACTCATTTCTATTACCAAACCAATAATTCTTATATAAATAAATATACGGACTTTCATATTAATTTTGAAACGAACTATTTTATGGATTGCTACTTCCATTGTTAATGTTTTCAGTAGGTTCCTCTAAGCTTGTCCGGTAAGGAAATGAATCAATTTGCTATAACAATTATTTTTCTTCAGTTTAAACTATAATTTCTCTTATTTGCCTAATTTTGTTAGTTAATCAGAGGTCTTCCAGAATATGACTTAGTTTTTCAGATCACATTGATGACACTAATGATTTGATACCAGTGATTTCCCAGCTTGATCTCAATCTGGAAATCACTTGGATATATATCTTGCTTGAGAGGATTGTCCCTTATCTTTAAAATAGTGTCATTCCACTTGACTCAAGTGAGATTTCCTTCCATTTCTCCTATTTTGGTGCACAGGATCAAATTGTTAGCTTATGCGGTTATCTATGATTTATATGAAAGTTAAACACACACACACACACTCCTATCTCCCTTTTTCTTTCCCTTCCAAACCAGGGAATAGTAAGTACTGGGAAGGCAAGCACAAAAAAGGGGTAATGACCTGAATTAAATCAATATAGGAATAGGATACAGTGAAGATTCTACTTTGGTATCATAAGTGCTTGTAGGATCCATGTCAAGATTTCAGTCACTAACCTGACCTGAATTGAAGTCATTTTTTTATATGAATTTTCTCTCAAAGGTCAATAAAATCCTCCAGTATGTATTAGTCTTAAACTATTTTGTGGACTTAAGTTGATTAAAGACACAGGGATATATATTTAGTATACATTTTTGTATATTGCATGATATTGTCAGCCAGCATAAACAAATTATAGACCAGGACTTATTTTTCTTTACAGTTTTCAAACAGACCATTTATTCATATTTTGCAGAGGAGTCATCCATGAGCTCATTTGCCTGGACATAGTCACAGACTAAATTCTCCAAATGTCACTCAAGTATCAAACAATTTCCTTTTACAAAATCCAAAAGTGCTTTTACATCAGGAAGTTTGGGGATTTCTCAAAGAATGTCTTGTAATGGTGGTTTGGTTCTTTTCAAACAGGGACTTGCCTCAAAAGCTGGCAATATCATGTAGAGATCACATCATGCATGGTCTTATGGATAGATGTTCAGGAACTTCATGCTTCTAGGAAGTCTTGGAAAAATAAAGCAATGGATCATGAACATTTTACTTCTATATAAAATTTTAGCATAGCTTAGACCAAGAGTCAGCAATCTGTCTAAGTGGCCAGATACATATTTTAAACCTTGCAGTCTGCATATGGTCCCTGTTGTAACTACTTTGGAACAGTGAAGTAAAAGCAATGGACAATACTTTAAAAATAAGTATGGCTGCGTTCCAAGAAAATTTATTTATAATATAAGCAGCCAGCTAGTAGGCCATAGTTTGCTGAGATGAAAAGACATGCACATCTTGTACTTGAAGAGTTGTATATTAAATACTTATAAGAAACAAAAAATAATGATGTTTGTTTTCCTTTTCAGTTTTGGTATAGTCTATATAATTCACTTATTAAATAATGAGTCACAACCATGTTAACATTTTTTTGCACTATTTTCTAATAATGCTTTATGTTACAGTGAGGAAAAATTCTGTTTTCTTTTCCAGTTCTGTTTCCTTTTCCAGTATTTCATATCATTTTTAATTGATGAATTAATCATAAATAAATAAACATTCATCCCTCAGGTGGAGAATTACTATCCTGAATACATGCATGTATTTGTGTACACATTTTTAGAGTATATATGAATTTCCCTGTTATAATTTAATAACTTATTCTTGAAAGCTTCACATTCTATAAAAATTACATTCAAAATACATGCCTCTGACTATGGTGACCATCTATATAATTTTTCAACACAACCAGGGTGTTTTTTAGAATAAAAAAGGACATGATTCTCAATTATATTGGGAACAAAAGCAAACAAACCAGCCAAACTTAAACCAGGGCTATCAGGGGATATTGGAGGGAACTTTACCCATGCCCACATAGGGATCTTTGACTGGGCCTGAGAAGTAGATTGACATAACACAGACCAACAGGAGAAAAGCATGCAGATTAATTTGATGCATGCTTTATGTGTTTTGTAAGAAAATGAAGACCCAAAGAAGCTGTTAGATTTAAGCATTTGCATACTGAATTGACAAGAGTACAGTGAAATGAGAAAACATGATAAGGCAAAGGAACATGCACTAATTAATTAACAGGCTGAAGGAGGAGCTAGGAAAAGAAGGGTCAGGCTACACATGCCTGTTGATATAGAACCCCTCCCCTTTGGGTTTAACTTCTTATGCTGGTCAATAAGAGCGATACTCTCCTTTGGGTATAGAATTTGCTTTAGAATTTCACTTCTCGATTTTAAGAAATGGAAGATAAGAATGATTTTCTTGTGTCTACTGTTTTTCAAGTGCTCATAACTTAGTCTATATGCTAAGGTAGTATATTTTAGGAGGAGAGTTGTAAACTCCTTCGCCCTTATGACATATGATCACCTTATGTACTGAACATAAATTGGAAGAAAGACTAGCAAACACATGTAAGCTTTTAACAACACAAAAATCAAATAGTCATTGATCCTCGGAGGAGATAACCCAGACAACTGAGGCAGTTTGGCCTTAGATTCTACCACTGAGATACTGAATAAGAATGATGGCAAAAACAAGTCCCAGTAGCAATCTCCTTAGAGCTGAGTCTACTCAACTACAGTGCAGGTGAACATTCAGGGGCCACGATCACTGAACCGCCGTCAAGGTCAGCACAGTGGGCTGCAGAACACATCAGCAGCCAAAGCTGCTTCAGGCTGAAAGCTATTTCCCTAAAGATGAAAACCCCGGGGCAGGTATCAGTTTTAATTTTGTTGAAATGAAACCCAAAGAGGTCTGTCTGCTATGGAGCACACTTGCTGGATCCTGCTGGGAGTTTTAACTACTTTTACATCAGCTTGTCTTGCTTAGAAAAGGTTGTACATGGGCCAATGTGATGTCCACATTTTCCTGAGTTGTTTCACTACTTGGAAATCACATAGGAAAATTCATGTTACAAGTATTGCCAATTTTCCTACAAGCGCACAGATAAAGTCTATTTGAATTAGCTTATTAGCTGTATTTCAGATCATTGTAGTTTCATATTTAATTGTATAAAAAAAAAGCAGAGAGAGCTTCCTTACGTATTTTGCAAACTATAGAATAACAGCAAAGCCAGGATGTTGATTTTAATATAATGCACCAATCTTATTTAAATTTGCCAAGTTTTACTTATATTCACTTCTAAGTGTGCATCAAATTCTATAAAGTTGTATCATCTGTGTAATTTCCTTATCCATGACCACAGTCAACATACTTAGTGTTTCCAACACTACAAGACTCACTGGCTGCTTTCACAACCACACCTACCTCCTTGTTCTTTAGCTCTTTGGCCTACTGCCTACTATCTACTTATCTGTCTTACACCTTCAGACATTTTGTTTCAAATATGCTATATTATGGGATCATACATTAGCAAGTTTTGGGGTTGACTTTTTTATTTTATTATTTTGCTTAGCATATTCATCCTGGATATTCATCCAAATTGCTGTATATATTGATGTCTTGTTACTTTGAATTGCTGATTAATATTCCATGGTATGGATTTAACCTAATATGTTTTACTACGTATCTGTTGAAGGACTTCTGATCTTTTTCCAGTCTTTGGGTATCAAAAAAAAAATGATTACATGAATGGTATGAATCTACATCGTGCACAACCATAGAAATGAAAAGATGTACCCCGTTTGTGTACAATGAATCAAAATACAGTCTATAAAAATAACAGAATGAATCAAACACTATTACCCTCTGTAAATGTATGATTACACAAATGGTATGCCTTTACTTCATGTACAGAGAAACAACATGTATCCCATTTGCTTACAACAAAAATAAATTTAAAAAAATAAAAATAATTTTAAAAAATACAAAAAATAATAATTAAAAAGACAATGGTATAAATATTCTTGTACAGGCTTTGCTTGTAAATGAGTTTTATTGATCAATATCACAAATTTACATTTTTTGTGAAACTTGAGTTACAAGTTAGTTATATATTTAATTTTTACAAGAATTACCAAATCATTTTTCAGAGTAGTCTTCTTACATTCCCACTCTCAATGCATGATTGATCTACATTTTTGTAACCTTTTGATATTGTAATTTTTAAAAAATTTAGTCATTCTATTAGGTGTGATTATGAATGATATCTCATAATAGTTTTAAATTGTATTTCTCTAGGTGCTAATAATACTGAATATACTTCCATACCCTTATTTTCTATTCCTATATCTTGTTTGGCAAGATGTCTGTTCATTCTATTTGTCCAGTTTTTGGCCAGATTGTTTTTTCTTACAGATTGTTTTTTCTTACAGATTGTTTTTTCTTACAGATTGTTTTCTCTGGGGTGTTGAGAGGTGTTAGTCAATTATTGGACATAGAGTTGGTGAACATTTTCACCAAGACCATGGCTTCTCTTTCATTGTCTTCACATGCTTTTCCAAATAAAAATTATTTTTAACTAGATTAGGCCCAGTGTATATTTTTTTTTATATTGACAATGCTTTTTATGTTAATGATTATCATTTTGTAACCAGCCCTAAATATCTGAATTTTCTCCTTTACTCCTAGAACTTGATACTTTTACATTTTATCATTAAGTCTGCATGCCATTTCAATTTAATTTTCTACAAAATGGGAATTTCATTCTTTACCTGTGGAGATCAAAATGCTCCCCTCTCTCCATTGAAATGGTTGTATACTTTTGTAAAAAAAAAAAAAATTGAGCATATTGGGGAATTCAGCTGCCTTTTTAAGATGCTGATTTCATTTCTACTGAATTTTATTTCTACATTATAGTCACCTAGAGCTGGACTGTATTTTATTTCTACTTTTATTTTTTCCATCTAGGACATCCAGTACTATATTCAAATTAACTTGTGAGAGCGAGCACCCTTGTCTTATTTCCAGTCTTAGAGAAAATCTTTTAGCTTTTCACTATTGAGTATGATGTTAGCTGTCTGTGCCATATGTCACATTTCTTATGTGTGGACTATTCTTTCTATTCCTAATGTGTTGAATTATCATCACAAAATGATGTCCAAGTTTGTTCAATGCTATTCTGCATCTAAAAGTGAATGTTGTAACTTTTATCCTTTATTCTTCTCAGGTGCTGTATTATATCTACTGATTTGCACATGTTAAAAGATACTTATATCCTGTGGCTAAATTCCAGTTTATTATACTATATGATTGTTTCAAAATGCTTTGAATTTGGTTAACTAGTAATTGAGAATTTTATCATCTGTGTTTAAAGATATTGACCTATGATAATCTTTTCCATCCTTATCTCATTTTGGCTTAAGGGTAATGCTGGCTTTACAAAATGATTAGAACTATTCTTCTTTTAAATAATTTGGAAGAATTTGAGAAGGACGGGTGTTAATTCTTCAAATGTGTTTTTAGAATTCATCCATGAAGTCATTTGTCTCTGGGTTTTTCTTTGTTGGGAAAATTTTGATTACTAATTTAATCTCTTTGCTTGTTATTATCCTGTTTAGATTTTCTATTTCCTCAGGATTGGGTCTTGGTGATTTTAGGATTCCATTTCTTCTAAGTGATACAATTTGTGACATACAGTGTTAGCCTGTTATGGAACTTTGAATTTCCATTGTATCAATTGTAATCTGTCCTCAGTAATTTTATTCATTTAAGTGTTTCATTCTTGTGTAGTCTAGGTAAAGGCATTTCAGTTTCATCTACGGAAACAAGCCAATTATTAGTTTTATTGGCATTTTCTATTTTCTTCCTAGATTCTATTTCACTCATTTCTTTATTTCTTTTGTTGATTTGATTTGGTCTTTTGTTCTTCTTTCTGTAATTCTTTATGTGAAGTTTGGTTACTTGAGATTTTTTCCTTTAATCTTGTTAGTTACTTATTATTACAAACTCCCTCTTAGCAATCTTTTCTATATCCTATGAGTTTTGATATATTGGGTCCACTTTTTTTTTTTTTTTTTTTTGTCTCAAGACACTTTTAAAATTCCCTGTTTCAATTTCTGTTTTGATGCTTTGGTTGTTCAGGATTGTATTGTTCCTATACACATAATTGTTAATTTTCCAAAATCCTTCCTATTTTTGATTTCTAATTTCCCAACATTTTGGTCAAAATGAGATGTGTCAATCTTCTTAAGTTTGTTAAGACCTGCTTTGTGGTCCAACATATGATCTTTTCTGCACATTCCATGTGTGTTTGAGAAGATCGTCTTCCCCTGCTAGAGAATGGAATGTTCTATAAATGTCTGCTGGGTTCATTTGCTCTATAGTTTTATTCAAGTCCAGTTTTTTCTTTCTGATTTGCTGTCTGCCCAATTTTTCATTTTTAAAACTATTTTATTGAAGTTCCTTTCCTTTTTTATACTGTTATTTCTCGGTTTAAGTGCTACTAATGTTTACTTTATGTATTTAGGTCCTACAATGTTGAATGCATATATACTTAGAAAGTTTATATCCTCTTGATCAATTCACTGCTTTATTAATGTAAAATTACCCTTGGGTCTCTTCTGAAAGATTTTGTCTAAATTACTGTTTAGTTTGACATAAGTTTAGCCATTCCTAATCTTTTCTTTTTATATTTACGTGAGGTATCATTTACCTGTTAGGACTCTGGGTTGGTGGAATTGTATCCAAGTCCATGCATGGGTGGGACTGCAGTCAGGTCACATGAATACTAGGTCCACACAGAGGGTTTGATTAATGAGGCTGTTATGAGGAGCTTTAGCAGGTGAGGATTCTGTCTGGTCCCTGGGAGGGCTGGATGACTCTGGGGCATTGGTCATACAGGTAGTATGGACATGAGAATCCACTTCAGAGTACTTAGTTGGTATGGCAGATACTACCCTGCTACCTCGGTGTCCATGGAACAGCTCTTAATGGGTCTCTGTGGAGATCTCTGGGTGGTCAGCAATGGTCTCGAATAATGCCTGAGGGGGCTGGAACCAAATCATGGGTCTACTTCAGAGACTTCAATCAATAATTATTTCTGCAGGATTTCCTGTGGGGTCAAAAATAGTTATATCTCCTAAAGATCATGTAGCCCAGATATGTGAGGAGCGTTGTTTCTCAGACAGCACTGAAGAGGTCTCGAATCAATTGATGAAGATCTGCAGTGGGATACCGGTCCATGGCCCTGTCACAGATCTCACTGACAGATGCTTCTCCTTTGGGCCATGTGTGACCTTAACTGTTCTTAAACTGTAGTTAGAGAAACTGCAGCTGAAGTTCAGGACTTGCCGTGGGACCAAGGTTAAACCTGGTCAGCACATCTGTTTTAGTCAGCTATTTCACTTCTGTGACTGAAGGACCAACCAACACAATTGTAGAGGAGAAAAGGTTTATTTGAGGGCTCATGGTTTCAGAGGTGTCAGGTTGTAGAAGGCTGGCTCCATTCACTGGAGCTTGATGTGAGGCTGAACATCATGGGGGGACAGTGTGGTGGAGGGAAGCAGGTCACATCATGATTAGAAAGCAGGCAGAGACTCAACTGGCCAGGTACAAATATATACCCAAAGGCACCTCCTCCAGCCACATCCTTCCACTTCAGTTACCACTCAGTTAATCCCTATCAAGGGATTAAATCACTGATTGAATTAAGACTCTTGCAACCCAATAATTTCTCCTCTGAATCTTCTTGCATTTTCTCACAAATGAGATTTTGGGGGACACCTCACATCCAAACCATAACAATATCCAATCTTATTTTGAGCTTTAGTGATATGACACCTGTAGTCTTACCACAAGGTTCATTGTACTCTCATTTTACCAAACTAAAAATCAAAAGATGAACAATAAAGGAATATACATTAAATAGTTTTAAAAAACTTTCCCTTCCTTAATGTAGTATTTTAGAATGGTCAAGAATGTTAGGATTTCCTAAACTTTTTTTTTTTTTTTGATACCAGGAATAGAACCCAGGGGCGTTTAACCATGGAGTCACATCCCCAGATTGTTTTATGTTTGTATGTTTGTTTGAGTCAGGGTCTCACTGAGTTGTTTAGGGTCTCATTAAATTGCTGAGGCTGGCCTCCAACTTGTGATCCTTCTAAACCACTGGGATTACGGTCATGCATCATCACAACTGGCTCAAATTTATAAATATTTTATTAGTGCTTTATACATAATAGTTGGGTTCATTCTGAAATAATCATGTATGCATGGAAATTAATTGCTTCTTTTCAGTTCCTGGTGTCTCCTTATTCACTCTCCTCCTCCCTCCTCCTGCTCTCCTTTCTCTACTCCACTGGCATTCCATTAATTAATTAATTAATTGATTGATTCATACTCCATATATATATATATATATATAAAGGTGAGATTCACTGTGGCATATATATACATGCACATAGCATAATTTTGTCAGAATTTATTATGAATTTTCTCCTCTTTCCTTTCCCACTTCCCTTCCTTCCATTCTTCCCTCTGGATTTCTTCTACTCCACGGATCTTCTATCATTACAATGTTTGACCCAGAGACTTTTTTTCTACATACTTTCCTTTAGTTTCCTCATATGGGAGAGAAAAATTACTCTTGATTTTCTTTACTCTTTGTATTTGTTATTTTTAGGTCTATATGACAGTAGAGTCTATTTTGACATATTTGTACAAACAGAGAGTCTATCTTCTATTTAGAGTTCCAGTCTTGTGAATGCACACGATGATGAGATTCATTTATATATGTATACAGGAGAGCTGTGTCAGATTCATTCCACTGTCTTTCCTCTTCTATTCACCCCTTCTCTTCATTCCCCTTTTCCTGATCCACTGAACTTCTATTCTCCCCCACTGATTTATTGTGTGTCAGCCACTACATATTGTAGAGAACATTCAACCTTTTTTTTTTTTGAATTGGTTTATTTCACTTACAATGCTAGTGTCCAGATCTTCCCATTTACCAGCAACTGTCATAAAGTCAGTCTTCTTGGCTGAGTAAATCTTCATTGTGTCTATATGCTACATTTTCTTAATCCAGTCATGCATTGATGAGTACCTGGATTGGTTCAATAACTTCACTATTGTCAGCTGCACCACCCTGAACATTGATCTGCCTGTATCATTACAGTACCAAGAAGTGGGATAGCTGCATCGCAGGATGGCTGAGTTTCCAGTTTTTAGAGGAATCTCTATAATGTGTTTTCCAGAGAGGTTGTACTAATATGCATTCCTTCCTACAATGTACGTGTGTACTTTTCCCACACACTCATCAGCATTTATTATTATTTCCATTTTTGATCAATGCCATTACAACTTTAGTGGGATGAAATCTTGATAAAGTTTTGATTCACGATTCTCAGATTGCTAGTGATTGAACATTTTTTTCTCCAATATTTGTTGTCCTTTTGTGTTTCTTCTTTTATATGTCTGTTTAGTTCTCTTGACCCTTTATTGATTGGAGTTTTGTTTATTTATTTATTTATCTACCTGTTTGTTTTTCTTGGGGGTTAAACTTATTGAGTTCTTCATATGTTCTAGATATTAATTCCTTGTCAGGGGATTAGCTGGCAAAGAATGTGTTTGTTTTTCTTGGGGGTTAAACTTATTGAGTTCTTCATATGTTCTAGATATTAATTCCTTGTCAGGGGATTAGCTGGCAAAGAATGTCTCCCATTCTGTAGGCTCTCTCTTTATGCTCTCAGTTTCTTGTGCTCTGCAGATTTTCAATTTGAGGCCAGCTTACTTATTGATTCATGTTTTTATTTCTTGAGCTTTAGGGGTCTTGTTAAGGAAGTCAGTGCTTGTGCCAATATATTGGAGTGTTGAGCTTATGTTTTCTTCTAGCAGTTGCAAAGTTTTGGTCCAATTCCTAGTCTTTGAAACACTTTGACTTGACTTTTGTGCAAGGTGAAAGAGTGGGATCGAGTTTCACCTACATACGGATATCCAGTTTTCTGAGAAACATTTGTTAAAAGACTGAACTTTTCCAACAGATATTTTTGGCAACTTTGTCAAGTATCAGGTATGGGTTTTTCTCTTTTTCTTCTACTCTATTCTATTCCATTGTTCTTTATGTCTGTTTTAATGTCAATACCATGCTATTTTGTTCCTACAGCTCTGTATGTAACTCAAGTTCAGGTACTGCAATGCCTGCATCAATCCTTTTGCTCAAGATTTCTTTGGCTATTCTGAAGGATGTATTCTACTAAATGAATTTAGGCATTGTTTTCTCTGGTTGTATGAAATGTATTTTGGTATTTTGATGAGGATCGCATTGAATCTATACAATAATATGGCCATTTTGACAATATTAATTCTGTGTATCTAACAACATAGAAGGTCTTTTCACATTCTTATGTCTTCAATTTCTTTCTTCAATGTTCATTATTTTCATTGTAGAAGTCTTTCACCTCTTTGATACAATTCCTCAGTACTTTTTTTTGAGGTTATTGTGAACAGGATAGTTTTCCTTTCTCAGCAGAATCACTAATGGAGCATAGAAAAATTATTGATTTATTAGTGTGGAACTTGCATCCTGCTCTTTTGGTAAATTTTTTAGTTCTAGAAGACTTCTGGTGTTTTTTTTTTTTTTTTGTTGGGGGATCTTCTAGATAAAGAATCATGTAATCAACAGAGTAAAGAGCTAATTTAGCTTCTTTTCCTATTTGCATCCTGTTATTTTCTTCTCTTGCCTAAATGTTTTTGAGAGAGTTTCAAGAACCACATTGAATAGGATTGGTGAGAGTGAACATCCTTGTCTTGATCCTGATTTTAGTTTTTCCCTGTTCAGTAGGATGTTGGCTTTAGATTTATCACATATAGCCTTTCTATCTCTAGTGCCTCTAGGATTTTGAACATGAATGGTTGCTGCTTTCATTAAAGGCCTTTTCTGAATATGCTGAGATTATCATATGAATCTTGAACTAACAGAGATTTCATTTGGTCCTGGACTTTTCTTTGTTGGGAAGCTTTTAATTGCTATTTTTACTTCAACGCTTGGTATTGGTGTGTTTAGGTTTCCTGTGTCTTCCTGATTTAATTTGGGAGGATCAGTTTTGTCTAGAGATTTTCACTGTATTCCATATTTTCCAGCATATTAAGGTCTAAATTTTCAAAGCAGTTTCTAATGATCCTCTGGATGTCAGAACAGTCTGTGGCACTATTTCCTTGTTATTCATTAATTGTGTTAATTTGTTTTTCTCTCTCTTTCATCTGGTTGTTTGGCTAACAGTTTAGCAATTTTGTTTATCTTTTCAAATAACCAAATCTTTGTTTCATTGATCCTTTGTACTCTTGGTTTATTTTCAATTCCATTAATTTTTGCTCTAACTTTAATTATTTCCTGTCTTCTGATTTTGGCATTAGTTTTCTATTCCTTTTCTATGGCCTTGATGAAGAATTAGGCTATTTATTTCAGGAATTTCTAATTTTTTTTTTTAAATGTAGATACACGATGCAATAAACTTTCCACTTAGAACTGCCTTCATACTCTCCCAGATATTTTGATATGTTGTATCTCTTTTCTCATTTGTTTCTAAGAGTATCTTGATTTCTCCTCTCATTTCTTCTGTTATCCAATCTTCATTTAAAAGAGTATTATTCAGTCTCCATTGTTTATATTGTTTCCCTTATTTTTTTGGCTGTTGATTTCTAGTTTCATTTAATTATTATCTGATGGTGTTCATGGTTTATACACACACACACACACACACACACACACACACATATATATTGTATTTGCTAAGATGTATATTGTGACCTAAAATAAGGTCGGTTTTGGAAAAGGTTTCATGAGCAGCTGAGAAGAAAATGAATTCAGCTTGTTTGGCGTGAATTATTTTGTTGTTATCTATTAGCTCACTTGATTTATATCAGTAGTTAGTCTTTATTGAATTTTATGTTTGAATGACCTCTTCATTGTTGAAAGGGGTGTGTTGTTAATTACCCAGTATTTTTGCATTGGGTATATCTGGGATTTACTATCAAGAAGTACTTTTATGCAGTTACGAACACTGACATTTGAAGTATAAATATTTATTATATCTTCTTGTTGGGTCACTCTCTTTAGTATCATGCAGTGGCCTCCTTTGTCTCTTCTGATTAACTTTTGCTTCAAACCTTCTTTCTCAATCATGAGAATAGCTACTTCTGCTTCTTTTCGGACTTCATTTGCATGAAACGTATTTTACCATTCTTTCCCATTCACCCTATGTCTTTGCCCAAGAGGTGAAACATTTGTAAACAGAATATAGTTACATCATGTTTTTGATTCTGTTTTGTCAATTTATGCCTTTTAATTGGAGTGTTAAGATCATTTACATTCAGTATTATTATAGATAGATATTTGTTACTTCCTGCTATTTTGGTTTGTTTGCTGAATTTCATTCAGTCTTGATTTTCATTTATTTGGTTTCACTTCTAAGGAGCTTCATCCATTTGGGAGTTTTGAGGTTTGCTTTTGAGTTCTTCTGTATGCAGGATATATTTTAAATATTTTTGATTGTTTTGGCTTAGTGATAATGGACTCTTATATTTTCGCCTCATAAAAGATTTATTTCCTATCGATTCTGAAAGAAAATTTTCCTGGATATAGGAATCTCGACTGGCAATTACTTTCTTTTTTTTTTACTTGAATACTTTTAATTTTTTTTTAATATTTATTATATTTTTATTTTTAATTCTTTCTTTTTTTATATGTATTTGTCCACAAATGGGGTACAACTATTGTTTCTCTGGTTGTACATGAAGTAGAATCAAACCATTTGTGTAGTCGTAAATGTACATAGGGTAGTGATGTTTGTCTCATTCCACTATTTTTCCTTCCCTCCACCCCTCCCCACCCCTCATTTTCCTCTATACAATCCATCCTTCCTCCATTCTTGCCTCCCTCCTACTCCCTGTTTTATATTATCTTCTACTTATCAGAGAAATCATTTGGCCATTGATTTTTGGGGATTGGCTTATTTCACTCAGCATGATAGTTTCCTGTTCCATCAATTTACCTGCAAATACCATAATTTCATCCTTCTTTATGGCTGAGTGATATTCCATTGTGTATATATACCACAGTTTCTTTATCCATTCATCTACTGAAGGCATCTAGATTCGTTCCACAATCTAGCTATTGTGAATTGAGTTGCTATAAACACTGAGGTAGCTGTATAATTGTAGTATGCTGATTTTAAGTTCTTTGGGTAAAGGCCAAGGAGTGGGATAGCTGGGACAAATGGTGATTCCATTCCAAGTTTTCTAAGGAATCTCCATACTGCTTTCCAGAGTGGCCACACCAATTTGCAACCCCACCAGCAATGTATGAGTGTACCTTTTCACCACATCCTCACCAACACCTATTGTCACTTGTATTTTTGATAATAGACATTCTAATTGGGGTGAGATGAAATCTTAGGGTAGTTTTGATTTGCATTTCTCTTATTACTAGAGATGTTGAACATTTTTTCATATATCTGTTGATTGCTTGTACATCTTCTGTGAAGTGTCTGCTCATTTCCTTAGTCCATTTATTGATTGGGTTCTTTGTATTCTTGGTGCAAATTTTTTGAGTTTTTTATAGATTCTGGAGATTGATTTTCTCCTAGTCTGTAGGCTCTCTCTTCACATTGTTGATTGTTTACTTTAATGAGAAAAACTTTTTAGTTTGAATATATTCTAATTATGGATTTCTGTTTTTATATCTTGTGCTTTGGAAGTCATGTTAAGGAAGTCTTGTCCTAAGCTGACATGATGAAGATTTGGACTTGCTTCTTCTATTAGGTGCAGGGTCTCTGGTCTAATTCCTAGGTCCGTGATCCATTTTGAGTTGAGTTTTGTGCAGGGTGAAAGATGGGGGTTTAGTTTCATTTTGCTGCATACGGATTTCCAGTTTTTCTGCATCATTTGTTGAAAAGGCTATCTTTTCTCCATTGCATGTTTTTGGCAACTCTGTCTAGTATGAGGTGACTGTATTTATGTGGGTTGTCTCTGTGTCCTCTGTTCTGTACCATTGGTGTGCCTATTTTGGTGCCAATACCATGCTGTTTTGTTACTATTGCTCTGTATTATAATTAAAGGTCTATTGTGATATTGTGATACCACCTGCTTCACTCTTCCTGTTAATTATTGCTTTCACTATTCTGGGTTTCTTATTCTTCCAAATGAATTTCATGATTTCTTTCTCTATTTTCATGTGGTAGGTCATCTGCCTCTAAATGTGACCTGATTTTCTGTTTTGCCACTTCTCATAACCTTTTCTTATTTTCTATGTTAGATGTTTTGACTATGATGTGTCTTGAATAGGTTTTGTTTTGAACTTCTCTATTTAGGTTTCCATAGGCATCCTATATGTTAGGAAATTTTTCTGTTATTCATTTCACTGAAAAGTTTCTTAATGATCTTAGTCTGTATCTCCATATTTTCTTGTATTGCAATGACTTCAAGTGTGGTCTCATGGTGTCCCAGAGTCTGTGTGGAGTCTGATCCTGTTTCTTTTTTCTTTATTTTATAATGGGTTTTCATGTTCGTATACCTTGTCTTTCAGGCCTGAAGTTATATTTTCTATGCAATCTAATCTGTTGGTGGTAATTTCAAGATAATTTTTAATTTGATTCATTGTGTCTTTCATTTCCAGGCATTCTGATGGGTCTTTTCAGTATTTATCCTTATTTATTTATTTATTGAAATGCTTCTTTATCCCTGTATAATTTCTTTCTTAATTTTTTTTCCTTAAATCTTCTTTTACTTCTTTGAACATTTTAATTATCAGCATTTTTGTAGTCTCTCTGAAATGTCATCCACTTCTCTAACTGTGGGTTTCTTTGTTGGGAGACTGTAAATTTTGCAGGGGTGATTCATTTGCCTGTTTTCTCATGTTTCCAGAGGTCTTGGACTTGTGTATTGATTGAATTGGATTCTTTTCCTCTCTTATATGTGCATCCTTTGGTGTATACTGATCTTTATTTTCATATGGACTTCTGCTTTTTGCTGTATGAGTACACGTCCAGGAGTGGAACCTGACATCCCTCTCTCATTTTGTCTACTTGGGCCTGGTCATTTGTGTGGGATTTTTGTCTCCCTACTTTATGCACTGAAGTATGGTTGAGGCTCCAATGGGGCTGGTTTGTGTGTGGAGTAAGTTTGCTCTTGGTTGGATGAATTGTTTGTGTTGCTAAACAGTAGGATCTCTACTCTGTGAGCCTGAAGTGCCCCAATGTCCAACCACCCTTAGAGAAAGGAGAAACAAGGAATAGAAATATTATAGCAAATAATACACAGCCTTAAAATAAATGCACAGTGTCTGCTTTCACATCTGTGACACTAATTACCACCTATAGAGGAATGTGGGGTCAGTGTGCAACATCAGCACCATCAAAATACATCAGTTAACTAGACAAAACATTAACCACCACCACATCATCCTCTGTATTTATAACCACAACAAAGGGGTAGAAATTTTATATAAAATGTTATTTTATCAGAAAGTGGAATTATATTTCCTTAAGTGAAGAGGAAATGGGGTAGGAAGGAAAGACCAAGTTTGAAATATTTTAAAAGTGAACAGAAGAAAAGCAGGAGGGAGCAGCTGATGGTGGC
The DNA here is from genome assembly GCF_902686455.1 of Sciurus vulgaris. Classification (NCBI taxonomy): domain Eukaryota; kingdom Metazoa; phylum Chordata; class Mammalia; order Rodentia; family Sciuridae; genus Sciurus; species Sciurus vulgaris. The sequence continues at coordinate 13,811,906 of NC_136469.1, forward strand.
TATAAAGAAGCAGGAGTAAAATATAATCAAAAAGAGCAAAATAACAAAAGAGGAAGATGAAACAGGAAAAACTGGCTATTAGTGGAGGAAGACAGTGTAAAAAGGGGTATTGAGAGGAGCAAAAACCTAAGTACAAACAAACGAGTCAATATAAGATCAAAACAAATCAAACGATGTAAAATTTCACACCATCAAAATCAAACCAAAGCTAAATAATAACCAGGTAAAGGAGAAAGAAATTAAAATAAAAGGAATATATATATATATATATATATATATATGTATCTTTTTGAAATTACTGACACAGAGACCACAGTCACAATCACACACTCATAATCATAGGGAATGGGGAAAGTAAAATAAATAAATTTAATTAAAGTAAAAATAAAATTAGATAAGGAAGAAGAAAAATCACCAATTTACTTGCTTAAGGAAGCATTCTGGAAGAGAAAACAAGGGCTCGTTTTTCTAAGGTGAGCAAAACCTTTGACAAGGAATGTTCATTGTTCACACTGTTGTGTGGTTCTTTGCATTTGGCAGAGGGGGTTGCCCTGGTCAAGGGCTTGGGGTTGTTAATGCCCCTTCTTTGGGCTTCTCACCAAGCCACCAGCCACTGTGACCCGGAGCCAGGGTTGTTTGTAGAAGCTCTGTTTCCCTTCTCTGGGGACAGGGTGGGATGAACTAGGAGAGCTGACAGGTCAGGTCATGTACTCACAAAACAGGGCTGGAGGAGAGTTCTAAACGGATTTAGAAGAGTTATGAATCAGTTGAGACTAAACAGCATCTCGACTGGTCTTTGCATCTCTGTCAGTATTTTCTGGGCGGAAGCTGTTCTCCACTGGATGCCTGGGCCTCAGGGTCTCCTAGAAATTGCACCTTGAGTACAAAGAGTCTAAACCTCCATGTTTTCATATCTTCCACCTCGCCAAGGATGTGGATTTCCCAGAGTCATCTCTGTAGTGCAGAAGCACCTGATGAACTGGTTACTGGCATCTGCTCAGTTGCTCATATGGGATACCAGAATCAAAGGGCTGGAGTGGGATCGGGGGGACTCGCTCTCCTAGGTGTCCCCAGAGTGGTTCACCCTAGGCACAGTCTCTCTGTACCTGGTTCAATTGCACACTCTGAGCCCCACAAGAGGTGACTGGGTCAGGCAGGCAACTTCCTTTGTGAGTTCCTGATCTCCAGCTTCTGTCGGATGCCCTGTGGCCACTTAAAAAACGTTCCCAGTGCTTAAACTCTCTGGTTCCCACCTGACTACCAGCTGGCAGAGCTATTTATAATATTTTACACTCAAGCACTTCTCCCACTCTCTCTGGGTCAGTTGTGACTAGCCTCCCTCCTATTTCACACATTTCCCCAAGCCAGCTTGACCCGCTGTGCTTTCCCGCGCTCTGCCCGTGCTCTCCACTCCTCTGCAGTGGGCTCCTGGTGCTGACACCGCCACCACTCTCAGCCAGGTTGGTGCAGCTCTGACGCAATATGTGTTAATTTATGTTCCAAGTTTCTGACTTTCTGTGTCCCTGTGACTCTTTTAGGGTCCCAGGTTGAGCCTCCGTGTGCTCCTGTGGTCACATACCTCCTTGAGGAGCAGTCTCTGTGCTGTTTAAATCTTTTAAAATTATTATTATTTTATTTTTACAGACTGCATTTTGATTCATGGTACACAAATGGGGTACATCTTTTCTTTTCTATGGTTGTGCACAATGTAGAGGCACACCATCCGTGTAGTCATACAAGTACGTAGGGTAATGATGTCTGTCTCCCTCCACCATCTTTCATCCCTCCTCCTCCTCTCATTTCCTTTTACATAATGTAAAGTTCCTCGATTCTTCTCTCACCTACTACTCCCCACCTCCATTAAGTATCAACATCCACTTATCAGGAAAAACATTCATCATTTCGTATTTTGGGCTTGGCTTATTTCACTTAGCATGATATTCTCCAATTCCAACCATTTATCTGCAAATGTCATGTTATTATTATTCTTTATCACTGAATAATATTCCATTGTGTATATACCACAATTTCTTTATCCATTCATCTGTTGAAGGGCACTAGGTTGGTTCCACAATCTAACTATTGTGTAACTGCTATAAACATTGATGTGGCTATGTTATTGTAGTATGCTAATTTTAAGCCCTTTGGTTATAAAACAAAGACTGGGATAACTGGATCAAAAGGTGGGTCCATTCCAAGTTTTCTGAGGAATCTCCAACCTGCTTTCCAGAGTGGCTGCACCAATTTGCAACTCCACCAGCAATGTAAAAGTGTGTTTGTTTAAATCTTGAACTGAGGACTACTGAGGACCTTCCTCTAACCCATTTTCTTCCTCTCTTTTACTAATATTTTTAAATTTTAATTTTGAATCAGCTTTCTGAATATATTGAAGATATTCCAAAAGAGTTAAAGAGGAATTGTAAAAGATAAAGTTGCAAGATCATTTTCCATTTCTCACTGGGTGAAATTGTTTAGCTATAGAACAAGATGCATGTACCTTTCTTATATTAGAGTGGGCTACATTCACATTCTGTTATTCATTTAAAAATGTACATGTCAAAACAAAGAAAAACATGTCTGGATTATTGAAAGTTTTGATCATTTGTGCATCTAATTTATTCTAGCATCACATGTGCTTATATAACTTTCTGTGTTTAAATTTCATATCATAATGAAAATACAAAAGTTTGGCATATGAGACAGTTTTGTTTACCAGGTCTCCTAAAGTACTGCCACATTCTTTGATTACTTAGGATTTTTCTAAACACTACTAGCACTTAACACTTGTCATAATATTGAGGATTCTGTTTTATTGTTTTTCTTTAGAAAAGCCTTTAAATAATGCTAGAAAAAGTATGCTATTAACCAATGCAGGAGCATTTATAAGGATAAATATCTTTGTTTTGAAGTCCGTACATGCTTTTATGATTCCCTTTTCAAGTTTAATAAAAGTACTCAAAAACTGTAAATAATAGAAGACAAGAAATTCTGAACCTTTTTATGTGAAATATGGATGTGGTTGAAGTATTTCAAAGATCATTTTAAAACTTTATGTTTACTGAGGAGATAACAGCTACCCTGAGAAACTATTGAAGATCTTATTGAAAAGCAAAAGCAGGAAAAACAATCTGATAATTAATATATGGGTTTACAGTATATTGAAGGGTGATTTACATGTTGAAGTATAACAGCATTTGCTTATTTTTTTCTGTACCAAGATACTAACTCATCATGAAAATATTTTTTGACTTACAGATATAATATACCTCCTTCATGAAATAATGTCCTGAATTTTAAATGAGAATTTTGCATTATAAATGTGCTGTTCAAAGCATTCTGACAAAGTTTATAATAAATCCTTTTTTCAAATTTTACTCTGATGTATAATATATAACAATGAAAAATAGAACCACATACATACAAACAAAAAAGAAATATCCCTCTTCAGGTATTTATACTTATTCTCTTCACATCCAAAGATACATTTTTTTTATCTTTAATCAGACAAATTAAGTATGCAATAAACGCACTTACTGTATATTAGACTAGGAAGAGAATATCATTGTCCTTCAAAACAGGCAGAATATACTATTTTTTAATATATAAGTCATATTTCATGTTTTATGTTTTTAAATCAAAGGTCAAAATTTCAATACCTGTTAAAGTCAAAAAATAGGAATATGTGAAAAAATATTCTCGGATTCTAAAACTTATGGTAACATAAGTTATTTTATGCAAGTGTAGAAGTTTGAAATTTAAATTCTATATTAATGCTATCAATGTCATAACTAATAAAGAATTTACATATGCAAACGGTTTGAAATGTGTAAGCATGTCTTTTATATTTAAAGTGATAGTAATAAATCTATATCTATAGATCGAGTTTCTTTGAAGAATTACTTGTTTTCACAACTTGTGTTTTTGACTACTGTAAGATATTTCCATTCTTCATCTTCTATGTTTTTAAGACTCTTTAAGAATTAGTATTTTTTTTTGGGGGGGGGGGGATGGATCCTGGGGATTGAACTCAGGGATACTCAGCCACTGAGCCACATTTCCAACCTTATTTTGTATTTCATTTAGAGATAGAATATCACTGAGTTGCTTAGCATCTTGCGGTTGCTGAGGCTGACTTTGAACTCTCGATTCTCCTGCCTCAGTCTCCCAAGATGCTTGGATTACAGGCATGTGCCACTGTGACCCGCTAGAATTAGCATTCTTGACAGCCACTATTTTTTGTGCTACAAGATCACATAACTTAAAAGTAACAAGGAAATGCCAGCTTACTGTGTGTTTTCCAGAAAAATACACATTCACATTTTCAGTTTTTTAAATTTGTGTAACTAGGATTGGAAGGGAGTGAATGCAACATTTTTCTTTCCTCCTGTTGTGAGATTCATGTCTGAGACCCCGAAATCAAAGTAATGTAAAAAAAAAAAAAAACAAAAAAACAAAAAAAAAAAACAAAGGCAAAAAGTGATGAAGTTCATTTGACCAAAGTTCAATGTGTCAGGGGACCTTCAGAAGTGAATGTCCAAAGATGAAGGGGAAGCTCAGGAAGAAGTGTGATTAGATGATTTAATGGTAATAAATGGGGGAGAACTTAGCAAAGCCTGTTCAGAAACTTCTTGGAGTCCGTATGGTGGGTTTTATTACCCTTGAGTATAGGGAACGGTTACATTAGTGTCACACTGACAGGAGTGGTTTCTGGAGAGGAGGAAGGAAGAAGACCAGACGAGACCTTCCTGCTTCTGTGGTTTTCTGCTCTCCTTCAGTTTCCAACACTCAGTATTGACCATAGGCCAAGGCGTTGTATTTCAGGGGTACCATCTTCTGAGCCCAACAGTGTGTATCTTTTACACTGACTCTACACCACAACTTGCCCTTGCTTTTAAGGTGAACACTGACAAATACATTTCTCAGATGTTTGCACACATCGTTATTCTTAACATTACTATTTTTAATTTTACTTTAAGACTTCCCCTAACAGGAAATATGAATAAAAAACTTTAAATTGTTACCTAAGTATGTACTTCTAGGTGCATTTATCATTTTATAGTATTTTAACCCGAATCTGAAAAAAAAAAAAAAAAGAGCTGCTCCCAGAATTTGATTAAAAATAATTTCAAATTGATAGATTAATGCATGAAAGTAAAATTATGGAAAAGAACTCTAAAAAATAAGTCAGAAACTGCAAGTAAAGCATTGCTCCTCAGAGTAGAGGGCCCCTGGACACTTATTTAATATTTCAGGATGTCATATTTTGAGCTTTATAATAAGACAATTGAATTGAATTGTATCTATGATGGGCTAGCTCTAAAATTCTGATTTATGAGAATTGGTAATGAAGACATATTATATAGTTTACAGCTCGCTCCTACCTGCTTTGTTTATAAATTACCCAGACACTGAAATCTCAGTATTTCTAGCCTGTCTAATTTTTAACTCTTCTTTGACTAATTAGGCAGATAAAACTAGAATGAATTAGCAGTACAGTTTCATAGTCTATTGTCTCCAGTAGATTATAGTTTCTAGGAGTATTCCTTCTTCCCATTTTATCTTTTAAAAGTATTTACTCATTAGGGTAAAAAAGCTTTGGGTAGTAATTTTAAAAATCCAATTAAACAAGCACACTTTAAATAATTCCCAACAATTTTAAGTAGTTTTCAGTTCTACTAATAATTAATTATACTAAAAGTGGGAACTGGACTTTCATGGGATGCATAGGTTCGTAATTTTGTTTCTCTATTTTTTCTTTTTACCTTTCAATAATAACTTAAAAGAAATTGACAGGTTAATTTTAATAGTAAGAATCGGGGGATAGTATTGAAAAAAAATGATATATTTTAGTTTTCAAAAGTGATATAATTTCTTTCCTTTTATTCTTTGTTTCCCTTCTAACCCAGAGATTTACACATATGAACTACGTCCTGGTGCCATAGTGATGTAAGTTTAATGAAGCGAAAATAAATTAAGAGTAATATTTAAAGTAACATTATTATCATTTACTAAAGATACTTAAGCAGCACATATCAGAATGTAATTTTAAGATGCCTTCATAGATTTTTATATTAACAATGCAATGTTTGAGTCATTTTGTGTTAGAATTAATTATTGAGTCAGTTTTCATGCTGTCTTGTTTTCATTGCTGAGGTTCCTCCGGCATGACGTGATCCATACCGCAGATGCTAACCAACTGGTCTTCTTCTGTTAACATGCTTCTTTTAAATCTAATTTACCGAGCTCCAGCAAAATACTTAAAATGTGTGAGTATAAAATAAGTTTTTTTCTCTGCTACGTATGTTTATTCTTAGAAACAAGGAAGTCCAGGGAAAACAACTGGGTTAAATAAACTTATAGTACAACTCAGGTCTTTTATCTCTTTTGTGCTAATGGTACAGTTTGCACAGAGTACCCCATCAGCGACTGATTCTGCATGATCAGATGAAGGAATAAAACAAACAAAAAAGCTAAATGCACCTCTGAGCTTACTTAACATGTTCTAATAGCTAAAACCAATAGTCCCTGTGCAACAGTTCTAATCAGGGGAGTCTGATAGACATCTGTGAGAGAAAGCTCACCTATAGGACAGAGATTTGAACAGCAAACTTGAAGTTGCATTTTAGTACTGTGCTCTTACTCGCTAGAATTAATCTGAGAAACAGTGGGTTTGATAGAAGTAACTTCTTCTTACTGTATTGCTCCTATCCAATTTTAAAATGTGGGTTTGATGTCTTCAAGAGTTCAAGTTCTGTTGACTTTGAGACCATGATTCTTTAAGGTATCACTGGGATTTTAATTGGAATTGCATTGAATCTGTATAGCACTTTTGGTAGTATGGCCATTTTGACAATATTAGTTCTGCCTATCCAAGAACATGGGAGATCTTTCCGTCTTCTAAGGTTTTCTTTGATTTCTTTCTTTAGTGTTCTATAGTTCTCATTGTAAAGGTCTTTCACCTCTTTTGTTAGATTGATTCCCAATTATTTTATTTTTTTCGAGGCTATTGTGAATGGGTTAGTTTTCCTAATTTCTCTTTCTGAAGATTCATCACTTATGTATAAACATGTATTGGACTTTTGAGCATTGATCTTATAACCTGCTACTTTACTGAATTCACTTATGAGTTTTACAAGTTTTCTGCTGGAATTTCCTGGTTCCTCTAAGTATATAATCATGTCATGAGCAAATAGGGATAGTTTGAGTTATTCTTTTCCTATTTGTATCTCTTTAATTTCCTTGGTCTGTCTAATTGCTCTGGCTAGAGTTCAAGGACAATGTTGAATAGAAGTGGTGAAACAGGGCATAGATCAATGGTACAGAATAGAGGACACAGACACAAACCCAATTAAATACAATTTCCTCATACTAGACAAAGGTGCCAAAAATATGCAATGGAGAAAAGATAGCCTCTTCAACAAATAGTGCTGGGAAAACTGGAAATCCATATGCAGCAGAATGAAACTAAACAGTATCTCTTACCCTGCACAAAACTCAACTCAAAATGGATCAAGGACCTTGAAATCAGACCAGAGACCCTGCATCTTATAGAAGAAAAAGTAGGTCCAAATCTTCAACTTGTTGGCTTAGGATCAGACTTCCTTAACAGGACTCCCATAGCATAAGAAATAAAAGCAAGAATCAATGATTGGGAAAGATTCAAACTAAAAAGCTTTCTCTCAGCAAAGGAAACTATCAGCAATGTGAAGAGAGAGCCTACAGAGTGGGAGAATATCTTTGCCACTCATACTTCAGATAGAGCACTAATCTCCAGAATCTATAAAGAACTCAAAAAACTCTACACTAAGAATACAAATAATTCAATCAACAAATGGGCTAAGGAAATGAACAGACACTTCACAGAAGAAGATGTACAAGCAATCAACAGATATATGAAAAAATGTTCAACTTCTCTAGTAATAAGAGAAATGCAAATCAAAACTACCCTAAGATTTCATCTCACCCCAATTAGAATGGCGATTATCAAGAATACAAGCAACAATAGGTGTTGGAGAGGATGTTGGGGAAAAAGGTACATGCACACATTGCTGGTGGGGTTGCAAATTAGTGCAGCCAATCTAGAAAGCAGTGTGGAGATTCCTCAGAAAGCTTGGAATGGAACCACCATTTGACCCAGCTATCCCACTCCTTGGCCTATACCCAAAGGACTTAAAATCAGCATACTACAAAGATGCAGCCACATCAATGTTCATAGCTGCTCAATTCACAATAGCCAGATTGTGGAACCAACCTAGATGTCCCTCAATTGATGAATGGATAAAGAAACCGTGGCATATTTATACAATGGAATATTACTCAGCCATAAAGAATGGTAAATTATGGCATTTGCAGTCAAATGGATGAAATTGGAGAATATCATGCTAAGTGAGATAAGCCAATCTCAAAAAAACAAAGGAAAAATGATTTTGCTGATAAGCGCATGATGACACATAATGGGGGTGGGAGGGGCCAAGAATAGAGGAAGGAAGGACTGTATAGAGAGAAAAGAGGGGTGGGGAGGGGTGGGGGGAAGGGAAAAATAACAGAATGAATCAAACAAGATTACCCTATGTAAATTTATGATTACACAAATGGTATGCCTTTACTCCATGTACAAACAGAGAAACAACATGTATCCTATTAGTTTACAATAAAAATAAATTAAAAAAAAAGAAAAAGAAAAGAGAGACCATGGTTCTTTGTGGCGCAGACCCTGAGCACCCTATTATGTCCATTAAACTTGAAGCTGTAATTATCATCTGGTCACTTGGGCTCCTGGTACTGATGAAACACAAGCTAAAGAAAAGAGTCACTCCACTAGTTATGGTAATTAACCTTATTGTCATAAAGACTCTCAATATGTATAATTGAATATGTACTTTGCTTATCATGAGGTATTACATCATATTTCTCCAAGTCTTCCTTGGTGTATGTCTGTCTTGTAGTGAAGTAGGTGTATCCAAAAAACATTCAAGGGCTTGGGCATGGTAGTAAATATTATAATTCCAGGGACTTGAGAGGCTGAGGCAGGAGGATTCCAAGTTTGAGGCCAACCTCAGCAATTTAGTGTGACCCTGTCTCACAATAAAAAGTAAAAAGGGATAGGGATGTATCTCAATGGTAAAGTGCCCCTGGTTTTAATTCCCAGTATCAAAATCAAAACCAAAACTAAACAAAAAACAATAGGAATCATATTCAAATGTTTGTTATTTTAATGTGTTTTTGTTGTTCTAATGTTACTGTTTGTTCTAATATTTCTTATTATTTTTGTATCTTATACTTGAAGGTACATCAAGTTGTATAAAATTTTGGTTCACAATTCTTTTTCTTTCATGACTTAAATATGTCCTTACATTGTTTTCTATTATGAAAATTTGCAGCTGAGAATTTTGATAACATAACTCTTTTTTTCTCCCAAAGACTAGTTATTTTTTTCTTGGGTGCCCAGGTAATTTACTTGTTCTTAATTTATTATTCATTATTAGTATTTTCTATTAAAACTTGTCTCCATTTTAATTTTTTCAGTTAATATTCTCAGATTCACTGTGTACACTCTCAATATAGGTATGATTTAATAGATTGATTTAGTCATTGTCTTTTTTACTATAGGAAAATTTCCCTATTTTTAGAAGTTAACTCGTCTCTTTATCAATATATCTGCCTGTTTACGTACCCATGTATCATCTATTTATTTATTTTGTTGCTCTGGTTACCTTTGGCTCACAGGTGTGGCCACATCTGCATCTGTTTTCTATGTTGATCTTTTTCCTTCAAATACTTTTTCTATCTTTTTTCTGTTTAATTAATGTACGTATGTTTAATTATATATTTATTCTTTACTTTTGTTTATGCATAATTATATAATTAGGCATGTTTAATTAGGCATTTATCCTTTCTTTTACATAGTTTCCTTACCATAATCTCTATGGTGTTTATTTTTTCTGGCAGTTCTTTCAATTTAGACTTCTTTTCTGAGTTTTCTTTGTTTGTTTTATTGTCCTCCATTAATTACATAAGCATATCCTCCCACTACTGAGTCAGAACATTTCTGGCTTTGTTATCTGACATGCCGTGACTTTTATAGACTTTCTTAGTTAATTACATAATTTTTATTATTTTTAGCTGATTTTGTAAATTTCATTTTTTCTGAATTATGCAGCACTTTCATTTATTACCTTTCAGGGGCAGATCCTTGGGCTGGGATAGTTTTCTGGGTTTACATCTTGATGCTTCGTCCTCTCATTTACTGTAAGACACTAGGACAATTGGAGCTGTCTGTGTAACTGCTGTTGAAAACCTCAGGTCAGACTTTGTATTTCTACATGCTGAAGCTCATTTCCTACCATTCCCATTATTTGCCTCCTGTTTATTTTGAGAAATATTCTGAGAAAATTTTCTCCAGATGGTACTTTATTCACTAAATTCAGTTTCTAGAACACTCAGACTTGTGTGGGGGTTATTGAACAAACATGTATTTTTACCTATGTATCTTATTACTGTTTTAGTGAACATAAATTGTGATATTTGCCAAGGATATTTCTTTATATTAGTCATCTACTTGAGTGAGTCACAAAGAAAATTTGCATAGTTTTATAAAGTGCATATTTATCTATTATCCTTTTGATTAATTCACAAAGATTAATTTATATAGACTATGAAGCGAAACATTAAATAGTAGGACAAAAAAATTCTATTGACTTTTTCAAACAAATAAGACAATTGGTTATATATTTATGTGTTGGTCTTGCAAGGAACTTATTTTAATAATTTGTCTTAGCAACTATATCCAGGGTGCAGTGGGTAGAATTTGTTAACTGATTTTGTTAAAGATTTTTTTTAAGTTTTAATTTTTCTATTTTATGCTTTATTAGTTACTTTGTTTTCATAAGGAAATCACATTTAAATAAAAAGTACAATTTTGCCAGAAATTGAACTATTTTAAAAATATTTTAAATCAATATTTTTAAGGGAGAGTAACTACATTAGATACAATGAATAAGATGTTGTATTCTTATTTTAACTTTGATCATAAAATTAAAAACTTGAAAGGAAGAGACAGATCGACTTCGGAACTATTTCCTTTTGCAGAACTTGCTTTGGCTTGAATTTGAAGAAATTACAATATCTGTGTGATAACTTAAAGTCCCAGCTTATCAAGGAGAGGTTCATAAATGTAGCAGAATTTCTAAGTATGCCTTACTGGAAAATGCAATACATTTTGTATTTAATCAGCATAGTTGTATTAACAATAAAATTTTTTGTTTTGTTTTAGAAATAGTTATTCCAATAATTAGGATAAACATCAAGTTCCTAAAGCTCACAAATAAATGTAGAATTCCGCATTGATTGACTCAGTTATATCTCAGATAAATTGCTGTCACTCTCATTCTGGTCTGAATCTGTTTTCTCTGTTTATCCCTTTTTCCATCATAATAGTAACCATTCTACAATATATTTCCCCAAATCTGGATATATTTTTCCCAGTTGCATTATAGTACAGCTGATGAAAATTGAGAATTGTTGAAGGAAACTTCAGTAGAATAAAAATATATCAAAATAAAAAGTAACAAAGAAAGTAACATGCATTCCTGATTTACAAGCTCTTTCTTGTCCTGCTGTCTTTGTGTGAGCCAGAGTCTCTTTGTTAAATTGTTGGCCCAGGAACTAAGGCCTTGCTTTCTTAGATCTAGTTTCCTACATAAAGAAGAATCTCACTGCACCTCCTGCTTTGGCGAGGAAAATGGTTCCTGTCGGAGGGATGGGCCGACTGTGAAATAATAGCTAAGAAATTCATTTATCATAAACAAAGACAGGAGACAGAATATCTTTTGAATCCCATAAGGGACTGGCTTCAACAAAATGGAGGATCCCCGTCTTGGTTTATTATAGCGGTAGAGAGCTAAGGGGGACCTGTAGGCACTTCCCTGAGAATCAGGATGGGGTGGGGTTAAGCAAGCCATTGTACTCTAGTGGGTCATTTCCACATCCAGGGTTTGTGAACTCCAGCGGTGAACCAATCCGCAGAGAAACCACATACTCCAGGCAATCTGGAACAATATTTCATACTTGCCAGTTCCTGAGAGCCAGGTTTCCCCTGTCTAATGGCTGACCCAAGCCTGGTTTTATTTGCAGACTGTGAATGGTGCAGCAGAACAAAATCTTTTCTTTTCCAGGTGATGGATGGTTCCTAGGAGACAGTAAACCCACCCACCCAGAAGTCGAAGAGTCCCAAGTATGGGAGTATATTAAACCATTATCCAGTAAGCCCACAATCATTCCATATGCAGTACAAAAATATGTCTTAAAGGTATTCCACTACAGGACTACAGGTAGAAGATGATTTTAGTTCATCATTTGTGGCTAAATTAAAATTGGTATTCCTCCCTTTTTATACTTCCCATGAGTCATCGACAACTTTTATCCCAAAACACAATGTGGTTCTCAAAAAGATAGTTTTAATGATTCTCTTGCAGAAAAATCACTCTGAACCTTTTATTTATGTCGGTCAACATGTAGAAAAACAGCTGCCATGTATTCTTAATATAGAAGGCCTATGACTCCAATTATTCAAGAGACCATTTTAGTCCATTTCCATAGCTATTAACACTTAATGAGAGCCTGTGTTGTACCAAGCTATATGCTAGGTGCTTTACACACGAATTAAGTTTAATTCTTATTTTCTAAGGTATTATGTCCAATTATACATGAAAAAGGAGTTGGAGTTATAAAAGTGGAGCAAGCTGTCCAAGGTCATGAATCTGGTAAAAATTAGGGGTGGCTATTTCTATGCAATTGGAATAAGCAGAACTTCAAATTGTTTCCTTCCAACTAGAAACTATGTAGAGATAAAACGCCATTAGAATTCACTACATGTTTATTAATTTTAAAGCAATCTAAAAAATTGCTGTGCTGTTTTACTTCAACATTCAGTTTTAGCTCATATTTCCTCTTTAAATCTTTGTGTATGATCAAAGATTACAGAACGATTATCAGATTCCTTTAGTGCAGTAAAATTTATATGTGTAAATGCGAAATTTACTATCTAATCATTTTAAGGCAAGAATTATTTCAGGTCATGCCCATGATGTTTAATAATGCTCTAATAAGAGCTATGTGGAAGCAGATTTCATTAAGGATGTATGATATGAGACTGTGTTGTCCTATAGTTTGTTTTTCTATTCACTTATTAAACCATTGATTAATTTTTATTCTATTCATCTATTCCTTCCACAAACCTATTAGTAAAAGTATTTTAAGGTAGGATAAGTTAAAGATAAGAATTCCAGAAGTAATTCTCTCTCCAGACATACTTCAATAGATAAATCAAAAAATCAATAATTTTGAGATTCTTAATATCTATTAATAAAACATAATCAAGATAAGCTGGATCAGAGGGGTATTACAATACATATCATTTCAATAGAAATGTTGCAACATAATATGGTATTTACTCATCTGAAATGTGAAACCCAAATTCATATGAAATTTAAGGAATAAGTATGACTGTACTTGTTCAGCAATAGGTTTCAGCACTGCAGATACCTTAAATAGTCCAGAGCATAGATCTGCTCTTAAAGAAGAATAGATTGGTGAGCACCTAGCCTTAGAAGTAGGTATTGAACCTCCTGACTTACATAGTAATGAAAGATTTCTTTGTCAAGTTGTACATTGTTCAATTTACAAATAGCATTTCAATGGAGTACTTAGAGATTGAATTGAGATCTTTCTGCTTCATGACGTCCTTAAATCACAGATTCAGTATCATAAGTTTAAGGGTTAACTGTAATAAATGCTATGAGAAACAATAGCATATTCATCACAATGTGCTAGTTGACCCTTTGGAATCTGTATGCAGTTCTTTGTTGAACTTGAATGAATAGCTACTTGACTTTGCAGAAATAGTCCTTAAAACAGAAAATCTCAATGCAATGTAGTGCTTCATAAAATTTATCAAAGAAGTGATTTAGAAATGGTTATTTTAAGAACAGGAAAACATGACAGTCATTTAGTATTCAAAGGCCATTTCAAACACTAGTGTTGATTTAGAGAAGGTAATAGTAACCAATCAGGAACAGAGACTGGAGGAGTTAAAGCAGATGGCTGGTGGCACCAGGCTGGATCTTCTCTTTTCCCTTTGTTTCTCAATGGGGGCATAGAAGCATACTTATGCTCATGCCCTGCAAATTTTATTATCACACTGATTTAGTATATGATATCAAAATTCACATTTATATTTTAATGTCTTCCAAAAAGCACTAGAAAAATTCAGGAGTTCCAAAGTCCTACAGGGGAGGACACAATATAATTATTTTTTATAATTATTTTTCAGACCATCAAAGGTTGATGTTATATTTACTAAGTTAATATAATAAAGTAATTGTTATCGATAGTGTAGAATGATAAAACTCTGATTTTGAGCCCCAATAATCTTCATTTTGGATCATGAGTCTTCTATTTCTTGTTTATAATTATCTTTCATGGGACTTATTTTCTTATATAGAAAATAGAAAAAACATCATAATATTATAATTAGCTGATTGGTAGTTGATACAAAAGTATCTTTGCTAAATACTCTTTTAATAGGTATAGTTTATTATTTTTTTTGTTTGTTTGTTTGTTTTTTGTCTGACTCAAAGTAAAGAACTCCCCTGAGAATCTGGATTTTGGAAAAATGAAGTCTGTCAATCAATACCAGTAAGTACTTTACTATTATGTGTTTTATTCAATCTCTATGCCATTATCAACAGTGTTAATCTGATTTCTTTCCAAAGAAAACAGAAGCATTTGAGTTTTATGCCAATTTGTGTTGTTTGAACAGAATGGTAAGAATTTAAGCTGGAAGACTGGTTTAGATTTCATCTCTATTACTTTTAGTCTGGTGACAATTGGTATGTAACATCACTTGAACTCTTAACTCTTCATATGAAATTCTGAGAATAGTATCAAATTATTTTTTAAAAAAGACTTTCAGAATTAGCTAACTTTTGAAAAAAAAAAACTTCTTGCACTGAATTTGACCTTTTAGTCTTCAAAAATCATCAAATCAGTTGTGCTGGTTAATCTGAACTGTTTTAGTTCATACTGGCGATTATCCTAATAAACTATCTAATGGATCTGTTGTTAAAATGAACTGTTCTTGGAAAACATCTACTTTTCATTCTTATCTACAGACTAGCATTTTTCCCTTTATAGCCTATTTTGCCATATCATATATATAACAGATATTCCAGATACATCTAAGTATAATTAATCTATTAAACTAACCACAAAGGAACAGTTTTTGTCCTTATATTATATGTTGGATAGACTAGTAGTATTTTATACTGGTGACTTAGACTAGTGTTATTCTTTTGTGTCTTTGACAAGCATCCATTCACTTTCACTAAGCAAGTATTTGGTCTTCAATAAATGTAAAATTTAGCACCTTCAAGGTTAGTTTTTAATAGAAAATCTATGAACTACTGTGCCAGACAGGGTAATGTCACAACATGCTTGTTTACTCATTTATTGCCCAAATCTTTGTCAAATATGCTTGTGGTTATGAGTATGGGGGCATCTTTTATAAAATATTACACAGAAAAAAAAATCATATGATTCACTAAGACAGAAAGTTATGCTGCCACCAGATCATGAATTCTGTTTCTGAAATTAGTAATGCCTGATACTTCCTTTTAGAAAGGAATATACATTAATCCTTAAACTGTAATAGTTAAAAGTGAAACAGAAATAGAGGATTATTTTTAGATTTAGTATACTATCAAAAACAAGAACATGCTTTTTGGAGTTCACTCCATTTTAATGTAACAAAATTGAATTCCCTCCCTGGATTTTTAATGAAAAGAACAGGAGAATGTGACTCTTCACTACTGCCATATAAAGATGCTTAGAGTATACCTGTGTAAAACCCAGCTCCCACTGCACAGATTACATTACTCCTATTGGAATGAACATTTATGTATTTTACTGAGAAATAATAATACGTAGCTGCCTAAATCCTGGAAGGAATGATTATATAATGCACAAAGTATAAAATTCTGTGATACATTAATTTGCATTATCTACATTTCACACAATTAAATAATTTGGGAATTTATGCCACTCTTTTTTCTTACATATCATTGGCAAAATAGCTCAGTTTGAATATACTTTTCCATTGTAATATATTTTTACTACATTTAAAACTACTCACAAAAAAACCCAAAAATATTTGCAACTATATATCCTTTATGTCCATTTAATGAATAATCTGGTTTTAGTTTTCTTTTAAATGCAGTTTCTTTTTTTAATTAGCTTTTTTATTTTTACAGAACACATTTTGATTCATTGTGGACAAATGGGGTACATCTTTTCATTTCTATGGTTGTGCACAATGTAGATTCATACCATTCTTGTAATCATATATGTACATAAGGTTATGGTGTCTGTTTCATTCTACCGTTTTTCATACCCGCCTCCTCCCTCTCATTTCCCTCTATTTAATCTAAAGTTCCTCGAGTTTTAAGCCATGAAGTAGTAGCAAAACAAACATTTAAGCATCAGCTATAAGGTCTGCAATATTTTGATACATTTACACTAACAAAAAAAAATTCCTGATTTTCTAGTTAGTAATTATACATTTACTAAGATAATCAGAAAATAATTCATAAATATTATATGATATATTGCTAAATCATACATAATGAAACTCTAAAACCTATTGGAAAAAGAATATGAATCATGTAATGTATTTTGGTATTACTTATAAATGTGTAATAAAAGAAAACTGACTTGCACTTCTAACAAAAGAGGGAATTTTATGAGATGTCATGTAGGTAGAATATTGTGACACACTCTAAATTCATGGACTGTTTCTCATGCAAATTGATATCAGAAAGATATCACAACACAACACATGGGATATAAAATTCTTCATAAAACTTTACAACACACTGAGGAAGGTTTCAGGCTGTTTCCTAACTCTCTCTGGAGTAATTGGAATATTCAGCTATTACTTGAAGCCATGAGTACTCTAAATGCATAATATTCAAACATCTCTTTTTCTTTCATAAATCCAATATTCTCTTTATTTCACCTGTTAAGTGTTTAGGTAAGACTTTACAAATAAAGCCTGAGGAAATTTCACTTTAAAAATTTGTGAACTCTTCACTTGTCATATAAATACCAAAAGTTAGTAAAGACTCTAAGATATGGGTCATTTTTGTCTGGTTGTAGTGTTTAGCAAAGAATTTATTAGAAAGTTGAGGATATTGAAGTTATCTACACACATTTTAATTTTAAAACAAATACATAAATATACATTAACGTCACTTAAGGCAAAAAGCAAAACAAACGAACAATTTTGCATTAAAAATAATGAAGTTTTTCAATTCCTTTCAAAAACCATTTTGAAAGTATGCATACATATGGGGATATATATATAATCAGATAGCAATGCCAATGATCAAGCTTGCAAAAATGGACAGTTCTGAAACAAAGGGATAAATGTTATTTTTCTTCTTAAAGAAAAAGTGAGTAACTGTGGCCATTGTCCTTGCAATTCTAAGGCTACTTTTTCACTCCATCTCTAGAAATGGTCAGCTGATGCATTACTACCCACTGAGGCAATGCTGCTAATGCTGTTGCTGCCATTGCTGCTGCAATGGCATAGAAAAACTTCTTGAGGCTATTGTGCAAGGTATAAATGGGTGACCCAAGTTCAATGTGGACCCCTGTCGTGACCCTCTCCAAGGTCTGGTCAGCTGTAATCTTTCTGAAAGCTTCTGTTCATCAGCTCTAGCCTACAGCAAATAGGAAATCCCAACAGGTAGTCTGTACAGGAGAATAAAAAATCAGGAGATTTAGATCATTTTATGGCAATTCAATCAATGAATAAAGCAACTTTCCCATTTTTATCTATTTTTTAAACATTTTATCTGACTAGTATAGGCACAGTATCTGCAAATTCTTTGAAAAGTCGGTGCTTATATGCTCTTCCATTTAATTTTTCTTACTGAACTTGTAAATTATTCTCTCTGAATAACACAGGACTTTTGAAGACGGGACATACATTTCAACCAGTGAAGTTGTATCTGTAAGGTATAGGGTAGCACATATAAATGCGAAGTTCCATTTGGACTACATATATTTCCTATAATTAAAAATAACTTTCTTGTTTCTTTACTGAATTACACATTCTTTTGCTTAGTAGTTGAACATATACTTGCCCACATTAATATTTATGACAGAAATTGACCATAAAATCTGTTGAGAAGCTAATTTGTCTGAACCCATTTAAGTTCTAAAGACATATAATTAATATAATTTAAAAATTGCAAAATATGATGACAAATGTTTTATTTATATTTAAATAAATTTCTTTTTGTGGCTTAAAATAATATTGTTATTATTTTTATGATTATTAGTATAAAATAGTAATATTTGGGAACACAAATGAGATAAAATTTATTTAAATGTGGATAGAATGATTTTTAATGGGCTAGTTGATTTTATTTTGGAAACATTTCAATTCTCAGAAAATAAAAAAAAATATTATCAGTGTTCATATCTTCTGCATATTTCTTTTTTATTTAGAGTTTTAATAACCACTGATTATGAGAAATGCTAAATTATAATTTCCATTATTTTTTTCTGCCTGGAAAAGTTATCCTTTTCCAAACCGGGGAGTGTGAAACTCTTAAGAGTCATGGAAAAACTCATCATGAATTTCCAGGAATTCTGACATCACTGGAAGAACCCATGTTATGGATTGAATATTATTAGCACATGCTTCTAATTCTAAGAACTGCTTTTTAGCTGTAAATTTTAAAAATAATTAAAAGATGTCTGTGAATATTGGAAATATTTGACCCAAATTCATATGTATATTCTATTGAATGAATTTAAATTTATATATCATTACATAACATTATTTTTAACATATGCAAGTTTCTAATATATACTACTGTATATTCTCTTCTCTTTTCCCTCTAATAAAATTCTAAAGCTACATTTGTGCACATGAATGCACAGGGATTTTCTTTCACCATGCTTTAGATTGGGATTGAAGATAGAAATTGCCTGGTTTATTAGTGACTTAAGTAAAAACAAGAGTTTTATTTGTATAACAAGATTATGCAATATTGATGATTATCTAATTTGGCCTCTTTATAAATTAGACTATATTTTAGAAAAAAATATTTTCACATAGATCAGAGATCAGGTTACCTAGCTAATGTGTTGACTTGCCAATTTTGACAATTTCTCTCTAAATGAGAAGATAGAGTACAGTTTTTGTGCTACAGGTTTCCATCAGCCATGTAAAGTTTCATTTTCTAAAACTTATTAGGGATGATGGGACTTCTAATGTACCTTAATATTTTAGAATGTGTAATATTTCTAAGGTATTCAATTGGCAGTTGAGTGAATAGTTAAAATGGTCAATTCTTCAATAAGTATTCATTTTTAATACACGTTATGAAAAATATTGATCATTGGATTCATTAACTGAGATATAGTGTAGTTTAGTGTACTTTTTTTCTTTTTTTTAATTTATTTTAATTAAAAATCATAAATTTACATAGGGCAATCTTGTTTGATTCATTCTGTTATTTTTTTCCGTTCCCCCCCACCACTCCCACCCCTCTTTTCCCTCTATACAGTCCTTCCTTCCTCCATTCTTACCACCCTCCTTATCCCTAACCCTAAACCTAACCCTACCCCTAACGCTAACCCCTCCTACGCCCCCTTATATGTCCTCATCTGCTTATCAGCGAGATCATTTGTCCTTTAGTTTTTTGAGATTGGCTTATCTCACTTAGCATGATATCCTCCAATTTCATCCATTTGACTGCAAATGCCATAATTTTATCATTCTTCATGGCAGAGTAATATTCCATTGTATATATATGCCACGATTTCTTTATCCATTCATCAACTGAAGGGCATCTAGGTTGGTTCCACAATCTGGCTATAGTGAATTGAGCAGCTATGAACATTGATGTGGCTGTATCTCTGTAGTATGCTGATTTTAAGTCCTTTGGGTATAGGCCAAGGAGTGGGATAGCTGGGTCAAATGTTGGTTCCATTCCTAGCTTTCTGAGGAATCTCTATACTGCTTTCCAGAGTGGCTGCACTAATTTGCAGCCCCAGCAGCAAAGTATGCGTGTACCGTTTTCCCCACATCCTCGCCAACACTTATTGTTGCTTGTGTTCTTGATAATCGCCATTCTAATTGGGGTGAGATGAAATCTTAGGGTAGTTTTGATTTGCATTTCTCTTATTACTGGAGATGTTGAACATTTTTTCATATATCTGTTGATTGCTTGTACATCTTCCTCTGTGAAGTGTCTGTTCATTTCTTTAGCCCATTTGTCGACTGATTATTTGTATTCTTGGTGTAGAATTTTTTTAGTTCTTTATAGATTCTGGAAATTAGCGCTAGTGTACTTTTCATTATAATAAAATGAGGATATAAATTTTTCAAACATGGTAGATTAATCCTTTGTTATAGATGAGAATAAAATTACTAAGTTCCACCTTAAATTTAAAAAATAAACATAAATAACTTGATTCAGTATTTTTAATTTTTTCACTGACAACTATAATAGATGTGCCCTCCAAATCAAATAGCTGCATGTTGTGTAAACATCATTTCTTTATCATTCAAATTTTATAAATATTTTAGAAAATTTAAAGCTGACAAAACTTTTTTTTTTCCTTTGTGAACTTATAATAAAATATGTGAATGTAACTACATATATTGTGGTGTCAATAAAAAACAAGAGTAAAATTGTGCTGTGGTTTAAAAATTTGTCTTAGGCAAAACTCATGTCAAAATTTAAGGGTCATCATAAGGTTTTAAGAGGTGAGAACCTTGAGAAGCGGTGAGGTCAGGAGGTCTCTTTACTCATGGATGGTTAGTGCTGTTACAAAGAGTGAATTTGGTTCTTCTTTTTCCAATCTACCTTTCAACACAGGATGATGGAACAAGAAGGATCTCACCAGATGACCCTCTCTTGAGGGTCTCGAAATTCCCAGCTTCCAGAACCATGAGAAAATCAATTTCTGTTCAATAAATAAATTATGCAAACTCAGGTATCCTGCTATTAAAGAAAAAAATAGACAAGCAGTTGGTTTCCCAAGTAATATAAAACAGTCGAGCCTTAATGTAGCTTTTATTAAAATTCGAAAACAGTGACGAATACAAAATCTACTCATATTTCTGAATTAACAATGATGATACATCACTACATTTAACATGAAAGAGCTCAATATTTTAAATTATAATTATGTTAAGAAAATTCTGTAGGAGTGTCATATGCAAAACTGAATTGTATGATCGTATCTATGTAGAATGCAGATATCATCTCATCACCGTCTCAAGCAATTTGGCGAAGTCATTTGCAAGGTAGAAATAAAATGTGGCTTGCAGATGTTTTGTCTGATGCTACCTGAGGATTTATTGGTAATCACCTCTATCAAATACTTGTCACAGTTTTGCTCTATGTGGCAGATAAGATATCTGGAAAAACCACCCCGAAAGAAACCTTCTACGCAGGCGAGATAAAGTAAAAAATAGCATGTTTTAAATGTAATGTTGAACTGAGGGAAAGGAGTGGAAGGAAAACCGAAAGACTAAAACAGCAAGAAAACTGAAAATAAACCAGAAGGAAAAGTGAATCCGGAGCTTGGTCAGTGGCACCTATCAATATATATTGATCTGGATATTACATTCTATTCATAATTTCCACTTAAAACCCCGAATGCTAGAATTTTATTGTCCACATAATTAGGAAAATAAAAACAAAAACCAAAACTGTGGAGGGGTCAGACCGCCAGGGTGTGAGGAGGGGGTTTCCATGACTTGTGTGGTTGGGGCGGGAAAGGAGATCACAGAACCACACCCTCAGAAATAGTCATTGGGGACTGTCGGTTTCTACAGAAAATGGCAGAAGTGAAAGACAAAAAAAAAAAATACTCTGAAATAATATGTTATCCTAGAATTCTAAAGGCTAGCCTTCCACCAAGCATAAGCTGACCAAACTTAAAGAAAATAAAAATTACCAGAAAAGCAACAATAGTTTGGTGGTGGAAGGGTCTGGAAAGATGACCAACGGGTTATTTAAGAGTGTAGGGACCACTAGCCTGCGGTAACTGCATAAGGATGACCTTTGATAAAGCAACTGGACTTCCATACAGAAAAATGCAACTTGGACCCTCCCTATCACTTGTGAAAATTTTAGATTGACTGAGCCTCATACAAAAAGTAAAAGATAAATATTCTAGAAGGTAGCACAAGGGGATATTTAAGTTTAAGGGAAAATTTCTCAACTATGACACCATGTAATCACAAAAAGGATGTATACGTTGGATATTAATAACGTTTTAAAAGATTAAAAAGGAGGGAACAGAGAAAAAAAGAACAAACAGAAGGGGAGAAAGGGACAAAAGAGACAGTGAATGTGACTGAAGCAGAGTCATGAAAGGTCTCCTTATGAAAGGTCTCCTTTAACAACACATAATGAGATAAAGAATGTCTGTAAATCAATAAGCAAAATGTGTGTAATCTAATTGTTAAAAGTAGTCAACAGCCTTGATAGAGCACCTCACAACTGTCATTATAAATATGTAAATAATAATTAGCACAGAAAGTGGTATTCAATTATTAGTCATAGAAAAATGCAAATATAATAAAATCCTATGGATATAATACTACACGTACAACAAAAAGGCCTAAAAATAAATGAAGTCGAAGGTTAGTAAAGCAATAGATCAACTAGAACCCTTATGTATACCTAGAAAATTGAAAAACTAAATTGACAAAAAGTTACTAAAAGATAAAATTCATACACCTCTTGTTTCAGCAACTCTAGTCTGCTATATGCCCAAGAGAAATTAGTGCCTGTTTGCAACATGATATGTGAATATTTATAATAAATTTATTCATAATTAAAAACTGAAAACAACCCAATAATCTATCCACAAAAGAAGGAACAAATAATCTGAAATATATTTATAAAGTACAATATCATATTGTGGTAGAAACAGTATAATAGGTTATAACATGGATGATACTAAAAAACACTTTTAAGCAGAATGGATTAAGCATCAAGCAGTGCATTCCATATTTTCCCTTTTAAATGAAGTGTAAAAACACACAAAACTGTTATTTGGGGGCAAGTCAGGTTACAAATATAATATTCACTACAAGGAGCAACCGGGAGGTGATTGTGATTGTAAAATGTTTTGTATCTAGATCTAAGTGACTGCTGCACCAGTACACACATTTGTAAGAATGAACAGACTTATATAAGCAATGATTATGCATGTTACTCTATATAGAAGTTTTTTCCACAAAAAATAAATTAAAAATGAGGCCCCTACAACCATGTCATGAAATTATCAATTGATGATCCCCTAGTAGAATGAAATGATATAGATTACAAAATCCACCATACAGGGTGAAGTAATAGAGGCTATGAAACAGGGAACATCACACACAGATCACAAAATAATGTGTTTCATGTGTGTAAGAAAAACTGAAGGAATGATGAAGAAAGAATCATTTCACTCAGTATTTCACTCAGTGAAGCATATATCTTATAGAACCACTACGTATGGGTCTAAGGTGCCCAGTGTTTTTGATTCTTGATGATATCTGTCATCTCTGCACATATCTCAATGCTGTCCTTTGATTATACCTCTTGCTCTCCTTAAATACTGGCTGTAAATTCATTATCTATTCTCTCTCTTTCTCACTCCCATCCTCCTTTCCACCTTCCCTCCCTCTTTGTTTTGGGCCTTTAACTCACAAATATGACTGACAGTTGAACTTGGATCCACTCCCCACTGAGCTATACTCTAGGTTGCTCAACCTGCTCATTCATTCCACATGTGTGTTTTGATGAGGAAAAAAAGAAATATGCTAATATATTGAGCTGCAATAAGGAGTGCAAAGCCTGTGTGGAGCCAAGTGAAAGCAATACATGTCAAGCTGAGGAATTAAGGGCAAGCCAGAGGAAGTGGATGCAAACAGCAGGGAGGAGCATGGCATGGAAGCAGGAAGTGGAGGCAGGTAGGAACAATCTCACAATCTTAGGCTGCTCTAAGGATATCGTTCTTCAATTCCAAGAGAAATGTGGATATATTGAAGTCAATTTCACCAGAAAGGAATAGAGTGACCTTATCACATTTGTATTTTGATAAAATCATATTTGGTGCAATATGATTATAGAGTAGAAGAAAGCTAGAGTAGGTAGATGCAAAAAACTAGCCTACAAGACACTTGTCAGAATCTGCAGATGACTTTGAAAAGACTGCAGTGAGGATTCTGAGCAAATAAAGATAAATCAGCATCAACATGACTGGTGCTTAAGTACTTGGGAATCAATCTAACAAAAGAGGTGAAAGACCTCTGCAATGAAAACTATAGAGCACTAAAGAGTGAAACCTTAGAGGATGGAAAGACCTCTCATGCTCTTGGATCAGCAGAATTAATATTTCCATACTATCAAAAGTTTTATACAGGTTTAATTCAATTCTCATTAAATTTAATAATCTTCAGAGAATAAGAAAAAGGTAGTTTTGAAATCCACTTGGGAAAATAAGAGACCTAGAATAGACAAAAAAATTCTCAGTGAGAAAAGCAAAGTAGGAAGCATTATAATACCAGAGCTTAAATTATACTGCAGAGCTGTAGTAACAAAGACAGCATGGTACTGGTACCAAATCAGGCATGAAAATGAATGGAATAGAGCAGAAGACACAGAGACAAACCCACATAAATACTATTATCTCATCCTAGACAGAGGTGCCAAAAACAAACATTAGAGAAAAGATCACCTTTTTAATAAATGGTGTTAAGAAAACTGGAAATCCATGTGTAGTGGAACGATATGTAAACCCTATCTCTCAGGATGCACAAAACTCATCTCAAAATGAACCAAAAACCTAGGGATTAAACCAGAAACTCTGCAACAGCTAGAAGAAAATGTAGCCACAATACTCCAACATCAGCAGAGGAGCTGACTTCCTTAATAAGACTCCTAAAATGGAAGAAGTAAAATTAAAAGAATCAATAAGGGAGATAACATTAAATTCAAAAGCTCCTTCACAGAAAAGGAAACAATCAAGAGAGTGAAGAGAGAGTCAAGAGAATGGGAGAAATTCTTTGCCACCTTCTCCTCAGGGCATTAATATCCAGGATATACAAAGAACTCAAAAAAATTAACACCAACAAATAAATAATCAATCAATAAATGGTCAAAGGAACTGAACAGACATTTGTCAAAAGAAGAAATATAAATGGTTGCCAAATATATGAAAAAAGTTCAACATCTTTAGTACTTAGAGACACACGAATTAAAACTACATTGATCACCATATCAACAGACTAAAAGTTAAGAATCACATGATTATTTCAATAGATGCAGAAAAGCATTCAATAAAATACAGCATCCCTAAGGAAAACAACAACAACAACAACAACAACAAAAAAAAAACTACATTGAGATTTCTTCTCTCTCCAGTCAGAATGGCAGTTGTCATGAACACAAGTAAGAGTAAATTTTGACAAGGATGTGGGGAAAATGTTCACTCATACATTGCTTTTGGGACTAAAATGGTTGCAATCAGTCTGGAAAGCACTATGGAATTAGTATGAAAAACTAGGAATGGAACCACCATATGACCCAGCTATCCCACTTTTAAATATATATCCAAAATATTTAATATCAGCATACTATGGTGATGCAGCCACATCAATGTTTATAGCAGCTAAATTCACCATAGCCAAGGTAAAAGCCAACCTAGATGCCCTTCTACAGGTAGGTGGATAAAGAAATGAGGTATGTATACACAATGGAGTATTACTTGGCCAGAAAAATGAATGACTTTGTGAATGGAACTAAGTGAAGTAAGCCAGTCCCCAAAAATGAAAGGTCAAACATCTTCTCTGATATGCAGAAACTAACTCAAAATATGGGGTAGGGGAATTAAAAAAAAGAAGAGAAGAAAGATCATTGTAGTAGGCAAAGGAGAATGAAGGGAAGAGAGGAGGGATGGAATAAGGAAAGAGTGGAATGAATCTGACCTAATTTCCTATGTACATGTATGAGTATACCACAGCAAATCTCACTATCATGTACATGCACAAGATACTAATTAAAAAAAAAACTGTAAGTGAATAACAGAGGATTAGTAGAATAGAAGGAAGGAAACAGGAGGAGGAAGGAGTAGAAAAGGGGAAGTACTGGGTCTGAAGGAGACCAAATTATATGCCATGCTTTTATAATTGTGTCAAAATGAATTTTATCATTATGCATAACTAAAAAAAATCAATAAAAAATAAAATTAAAATAACAAATGGAATGGTTTAAGTATTAGACTTTAGAACAAAAAATCACATTAATGCTTCAAGGAATGGAAGGGGATGCTATTTACCAAAAGAGGCAACACGTCAACCACGAGAGGGATTTGCAAAAGAAGAGCATAGAGTTAGAATGGGAGTATATTGAATTTGAGATACTTTTGAAACCTGCAAAAGAAGAATTGATACAGGCAGTTGAATTCTTCGGTCTCAACCTACGATTCTAACAGTAAGTCATCACGTTCAGCAGAGATTAGGAAGAACTTTTTTGAAGAGAATGTTAACACAAAACTCAGCTGGATTGTTCTGAGGAACAAAAGATGGGTCAGGAAAAAGTAGCCTGAAAGTAAATGATCCCAAGAAGAATTGAAGAATGAGGAGGGACAGCGGTAGTTATGTGCTGAAATCATGGCTTACAGGTAGATGAAATTGGTGGAGTGGCGTGGTGGAGTGACCTCCGTGTATAAGAAGAGAGGATGAGGTTTGGAGAGAGTCCTTCATGACTGAAAGAGGAAGAGGGAGCCATCCAAAATTCATTCCCAGCTTCAGCGTCCACCTAATAGGTAAGAATTCAGAGTGTAAGAACCCACGTGGGGTTAGTGAGTGTTTACTTTCATGCCTGGCAGCGCCGCCTTGGTTTTCTTCTGGGAGGGTGTAGTCTTTGGCTCCTCTGGGAGGCAGCCGCTGAGATAAAGTCGAGAGGGCAGCAGATTTGCTGTGGGTAAGGTCATGAGAAATCAAAGTGGGGAAGCACTGGCGGACGGGCTTCCTCCATGACATGTGCAGATTAGACGTCTCAGCCAACCAGCAGGGAACTTGACATCCAAGCCTACTGGGAGGATCCTGGGTTCGGGGAAGATGATGAGACCCTAACATCTCCATCGTGGTCAGACCTTGGCTCAGGACTGACTGGAAAGAATGTGGCCTCACCTCAGATTGTGAGGCTAAGTCGTGATACAAATAGTTGTGTAACAGTGCTCCATGTCACCTTTGGAACATAGCCCTGGCTGCTTATTTTCGCAGCTCAATTCACTGTGGCTACATGGAGAAACCAACCTAGATGCCCTTCAACAGATGAATGGATAAAGAAACTGTGGTATATATGCACAATGGAAAATTATTCAGCCATAAAGAAGAATAATATTATGATATTTGCAGATAAATGGATGGAATTGGAGGATATCATGCTAAGTGAAATGGACCAATCCCAAAAACCCAAAGGCCGAATCTTTTCCCTAATAAGTGGATGAAAATACATATTGGGGATGTGAGGGTGGGGGGTGACAGAGAAATGGAGGAACTTTAGATTACATAGAGGGAAATGAGAGGGAGGAGGGGATGGTGGAATGAGACAGACATTATCACCCTATGCACACATATGATTACATGAATGGTGTGAATCCACATCGTGTACTACCATAGAAACAAAAAGTAGTACCCCATTTGTGTACAATGAACCAAAAGACAGTCCATAAAAATAAAAAAATAATAATAAAGGGATTTCTTTTTCTTTTCCTCTTCTCCTTCTCTCCCTCCCTAACCTGGGGGCAGGGAACAAGATGAACTTTTCCCATCCTAGGTCACCTTATCTGACCTTGAGCACACTCCCACCATAGGAAAGAGAGGTCATTGGAAGATCTACAAAATGACTATCTGCCAAACAGACAAGGGAATTTCCACACACCATCAGGGCACAACAGGAATGCAGCCTGTGAAGAGCTTTAAAAGATGTCTGTTCTGCCTGTTGGGAAGAACCTCAGCCTCTGGGACTAGAGTCCCCTGTGCTTCTCCTTTGCTAGCAAAGCAATAAACCATCTTTTTCCTTTTTCTCAAAACTGTGTCCTTATTATTAAATTAAATTAAATTAATTAAATTAAGTGGAGGACAAGAACTGAGCTTTTGGTAACAGTTGGAAACTATCAGCTGTTCTTTCACTTGAATAGCAAATTCTTCTTGACAGGGCTAAGGGTCGGACCTCCATGGCTGCCATTCTGTGCTTTACACCATATGTAACTACTTCTCCATAAATTTGCAGGAAACAGCCCTTTTAGGGACCCAACAGGACTCTCTTCCAAAGGACTCTCACTTCTGAAAGAAGTGACAAAAATTTTACTTTGTTTCCTATTAATGAATTTGGTCCTGGAATCACAACTTGTATTAATGATTTCTTTTTTTTTTTTTTTTTTCCCATTCTGTGACCCCCTCACTCTGCTGGTCTTTAGGAACATTTCTGATAGAGTGACACAAACCTTTATTCTTAAAATGTTTGAGAACATGGTGACAAATACCTTTTTGGGGCTTGTTGCTGCACATATTCAATCAAAGTCTCAGTTGAGGAAATGACTTGGGATGATCAGTCATTTTCTACCCATTTCTATTTTCCCCATGTGTAATAGCAGTCTTGCTTCCGCCTGTTGAAAACGTTCATTGGTTCTACCCAGATGGTTCCTGTCCTTACTGACCGCTACTCCTAGGATTCTGAAGTCCAGCGTGCCCAGACAGTTTGAAACCATGAATTGCTCCGTGTGTCTCCTGGCCAGAGTGCAGCCTCCTTGGCAACCAAGACTTTGACCTTCAGAGAGAAGAGTCACAGTCACAGGAAGCCCACAGTCCACCAGTTGGTCACTGGGGATCACAGCTAGGGGGACACTCCTCCTTCTATGTCCTTGTTCCCTGACCCATGTATCCTTCCAGTTAGAAACCCAGCACAAAACAGAGGTCTCTGGTTCTGTGCAGTAACTCAAGCCGGAGATGAAGCTCCATCTTTACACTTCGTGGCCTTTGAGGTGGCAGTCCTTTGTGTCTTTGGCCGGCTGCTGTAGTGCACTGTCATCTCAAGAGCTGTAGTGCGTGGGACAGTCCGTGGAGCCCACAATCATCACTGCCCTCCTGCACCCCCACTGCTATGAAACGGATCCTCTGGCTGAATGGACCATTGAGTGGAGTCCCAACGCTGTGACTCGGCACTCCCCAAGGACCTGAGGACAGGGCAGTCAAGCCTACTGCCAGAATGTGTCAGTGCCTGTGAGAACAAGTCACTGCCCTTTCATTGAGGAAGGGACAGAGCAGTCAATTTGTGAACAGATGTCTTTCTGTCTCTTCCCAAGTGGCACCTTGCCAGCTACCCAGCACTGGTCTCCTGCTGGCCGGCCATATGGGCAGTGTTGATAGTAGGTACCACAAGCTTGGCATGCGGGACATCTTGCTCTTGCCCAGCCACAGCCTCCATCTCTACCACGGAGGCTACAGTATTCATGTGCTCTCTGGACAGTTTTGGGACCATCAGAGACAAGGATTGTCTCTACACAGCAGGCATTTTGTCTATTTGGTATTTTGTGACTTTTTCATGGTTGATACTTTCTGATTGGCATTAACATGAAATATAAAAACCTTAACTCGTGGTGTTCACACTTTCTGCAGCTCTCTGGCCCACACTTCTTTATCTTTCCTTTTCCTGTCTTTTTCTTTTCCAAATCTTTGGTCCACAGGCCAAGCCATTACCCACGTAGAGACAGTCTCCTAAGTCCTCCACTCTCTCTAAAGCTTGGTTATGTAGATATGAGTGTTGTGGTCCCTCTTTTAACATCAGGAACAAATGAGTATGTGGCAGGGTCAGGATTTCAGCCTTGTTGGTGTGACTCCTGTGTCCTTTATACCTGTGAATTTTCAATAGACTCACTCTTCCAGTCAAGAAATACGAATAAATTCATGGTGTGCACTTGCTAAGTAATTCAATCTACATATGTGGAGCAAGAATCCAGGATAATTTAGAAAAAATAAACAAGTGTAAAGAAGTCCCTCATCTCAAAATTTGATCAATGATTTCCATTTGAATTTAAATATTCTATGATTAGCTAATAAACTACTCTTATTAGATGTGACTGAAAATTATTATTAGACATATTTGAGAAGTTCAGTCCAAATAGCCTCAAAAATAACATGAATGAAAACAAAGTTTGACCCTGGCGATCATGATATGCCATTGACAATGGCAAATTAAATCCTGATATACCATCCACAGTGGCAAATTAAATAAGATCCTAAATTCCTTTATCCCCTTACAGCCAAAAGACTGTGATAGAATTACATTTTCATATAAAAAGTATTCCATCCACAAATTTCATTTCTTTTTCATAATCAATTTGGCCAGTCATGATTAATTTGCAAATAAATGACACTCAATTTAAATAGGAGAACAGTTCTAAATGCTTAGAGCATTTGCCCATAAATAGAAGATAGTGCTTTCCCAGAGTTTTGTTTCCTTTTATTCCTGAGCAAATGCAGGGACGGTCTATAAATTAAACAATGTGATCTCTACATTTCTTCATCTTTGCCTAATATTAAATGATAGCCATAGTTGTAAACATCTTCTGGATCAAAGAACATATAAGTTTAGTATTGCAATCCACATCCACAGAAATTATACAGAAGTATTGTAAAGGATTACCACAATCTAAGGGATTGGAAACATTTGATAAAGTTATCCATTTCTTTGTCCTATATATTCTTATTTGCCTAATGAGGACAGAGAAAAATACATGGAGAAATAAACCTATGGGTAACTTTATTTAAAAATGCACACATAGTCTTAACTGGAGTGTGATTAGTTGGGGGGAAATATTTTAGTTATCTTTATAAGTTTGTCTTCAGTTTAAACATTTTTTTAACAAGTTTTATGATAAGAAGCTTTTCCACATAAGCAAAAAGCCTAGAGTTAACAGAAAGCTTAGAATTAACATAAATCCTGATTCGACTCAGGTTCTCTGTGGATTATTCTCTCATTGAATGGTATTTTTATTCAATTTAACAAAGACTGGCATGCATGGCCCTAGTAGAGATTGGAATTTGAGTGAAAATGATACAGCCACGATCCTCAGTTTTTAGGAGCAGTCAATATGAAGTACAAAAGAACAGTCTCAGAATAGGATTTTGATGTGCTGATTAACATTTTTAAAAAGGGGAACGTTCATTGGATGGGAAAGATGGTGCTAAACCTCATGGAAGATGTAACATTCTATTAAACCAATGTTTTGTAAAAGCTTCAGAATGCCTGGTGAGACCTCAGGTTAAGACAGTAGGCCAGGGAGAGTTAGGGGATATGTCAACGTGGAGACAATAGTCAGAAAATAAGAGAGGAAGCTATTTTGATAAAGTACACAAAAAGTGGGTGCCATTCTCTATCTCTGCTGCCTCACATTCATTAAACTATTAGGCTTATCGAAGCTGCCAGCTATTTCTGTACATTCCAGAGATTAACCCTAATTCTACTTATTGAACAATTATTAGCAAGTTCTGGCTCAATTATTGTATTCTATTCTTGAAGCACTGTGTTTACATAGCTTCTCTGACAGCATAATCCTCCAATCTTCCCTACCTTGCCGAGTTGAATTCCTCTTATTCCTAAATTCTAAATGTGAACATGACCTAGTCTTTGTACAAGGGCCTTCTCTATCTTTTCTTCTTGCTAAGTGATACCATCTGCTGCCATATGCTTTAGTAACATGTATATATCTGTACACTGATAACTCCAGCTCTTCTATCTCTAATTCCATCATTTTGGAATTTATTACACACTTGAATAATTCCTATGCTAAATAGGCTTTGCAAAATTAACATGCCTAAATCCAAAATTAATTTTATTCTCCTAAATAGCTTAATCTTCCGAATTTTTCCAAAATATTTAATAGCAAATCAATATTCACTTCTTCATGTTTTTTAAAAAATCTTGATTCTTTTTTTTTTTTTTTCACATCAGGTTCAAGTTGCACAGCAAGGTCTTTCAGCTTTATCTTAGATATATTTCCCAAATTCAACATATTTAAATCTTTCTACCACCACTTTTAGCTAGTTCATAACCATAACCATATTACTATCTCCTCTCTATTTAGCAGTAATTTAAAAACTTTTGGAATTGTAGTCTGAAGTACTACTTCCTTTATGGAGGAGCAAGTATGTAACAGACCAACTCTCTTGCAGATCACAATTACAGTTACTGGACAAATATGAACAATTACTGGATTGAAACAAACTACCACAGGACCACAGGAAATGAGTCAAAAAAGACAAATTTTAGAGGGTACCACAAAACCTTGGAAAAGCAACTGGCATAAAGAGAAATTTCTAGATTCTGGTTTATACTATCAGGAGAAGGAGTCAAGGCAACCAAGGATCTTAGTTGGGTTCCCTGAGGAAGTGATTCCCTGAGGAAGTGAACCAAGAAATGTAACTAAAAAAATCTGTGTATAAACTTTGCACAGGTCGCAGGTTGATATCTGAACTATGCATTTCAAGGATGAATTGATGTCAGTCTGAAGTGAGGGTTGAGCCACCAATCATTATGGGTCAAAAAAGTTTGCAACTTGAGTCTCGCAGAGTTAATTGCCTAGAGATACAAATACATAGTAGGAATATAGTAGGATTAGCAATGTAAATGACAACACATCTCTAATGCCCAGGATAGAGTTCAAAATTACCCAACATACAAAAAAGTATAAAATGTCCTCCTAGGAAAAACTGATCAATAGAGTGGACCTTAAGATGACTCAAATATTGGAACTGCAATCAAAACTGTAAAGCACCCATTATAAAGATGATCAATAAGACAAAATAATTCACTGAAATAAACAAAAAAAAAGATAGCCTTTGAAAACCAACATCAATTGGTTGGATTAGGATGGATTTGGTGTTAGAAATGGATTTAAACAAAGTGTCAGTGAACTTGAAAATAAATCAACAAAAATTATCCAACTTTGATATGAGAGAGAAAAAAATGGATGAAAATTAACTGAATCCCTTTAATCTGGGGGACAACATAGAAGGCCTGACATGGGGTAATTCAAAACTCAGCAGGGAGAGATCAAGAAAATGAAGGAGAAAAGGATAGTTAAAAATTACCACCCAATACTTAAAGATATGTATTTTGAAATCCAAGAACCTCAGTAAAACATATATGGGCTAAAAGTAAATTATTCCTATGACCCAAAATAAATAAAAATTCTCAGAACCAAGGATCAAGAGAAAATCTTGAAGGCATATTTCACTCCCTGGCAGCAGTTAACATCCACCATTATGATGGATAATGCAATGGTGAAGCACCTGAACTCAAGTCAGGTTGCATATGTTAAATACTGTCACTACCATTTGACGATTCTGGCCCCTGACCAAAACCATACAGATGAACTTTTAGGAAACACTTTAATCAATTAATCATAAAGACTATCTGGCAGACTTCTTGAGGCAAATTTGCTTTCCCACACTAGACTTTTGGCACAGCTCTGGCACAGTATTTGAGGAAACTGGCAATCAAGGACTCTGCTCTATTGGTTCATCATGCTCTTAGATATTTTTACATTCCTATTCCAGGTGACTACATTGCTAGGATTCTTTATATGAAGTTCCCAGCCACATTGTCTTCAGGGACCTGGGCTGCAGTCATATTATGTGGGGCAGAAGGGAAATTTGAAGACACTCTTTGCCACTCTGAATCAATACCCATTATTTTTCAACTTCTTGTCCCTTTGCTTTGTCCTCCTCTTGACTCTTGGGTCCATATTCTACAGGAATCTCTTGTGTAGGAATACTTTGGTAGGGAAATGACCCTTTGGTCTGTGTTTATTTGCTGGACTCAGACTACTGCTCATTTCCATGGTGGATAATGGAATAGGAGGTGCAGCTTCTGCTTTATAGGATCACAGTGAGTGATTCAAGGATTGACTGTTCCATTTAAATTGTTGCATTAGTTGGCTCCACCAACATCCAACACTGGCAACTTAGAACTCTGTCTGGCTCAGCTGAGCTCCTGACAAGTTGGCTGAGAGCAGTGTAATCAATTAAGCACAATGCCATCCTGAAGAGCAAAATGCTGGCAGATGCTGCAGGCACTTTTGCAATGTGCTAGCTGAATCTTCTGGGCCTTTTAAAGATGTGCTAGTGGAGTTCTGTAAGAGACTGAAGGTCTCATGGAGCACTTCGCCAATGAGACTTGGTAAGTGCTAGTGGAGCCTGCAGGTCACTTTTTCAGCCATGACAATTGGTCTTGGGAAGGGCTCCCAGAAGTGTAGTGCTCTCAGAGGATGCCAGCACGTTGTTTATAAGGGCTATGTGGTTCTTGTTTGTCCCTGACTTCCTGCTAAACTCCCCTTTTGGGGTCAGATTTCAGATTCAGTGGTTGGACTTGGAATAAGCTAGAGAAGTTCTCTAGCCACTGCTGGGAGCTTTCCAACAATAAGACTAGGCATGGAATGGAGACTCCTGGGATTTGAGTAACTCTAAGCAGATTCCTGATACTGACAAAAACTGCGGCACAATGAATTGTTGAAATTTCAGGAAAAAGGGTGACGGGACAGTTGAGAGCCTTCGGGTTTGTTTTGCCCAGTGGCTCCAAAGTAAGCATGGAGATTTGGTTAGATATTCTCCAAGGGTAATCTTGCTAAAACTGACAAGGCAGCTCTCTATAGTGAGAGGCACATGCAAACACGCTCCTACAAGTGCTCTGACAGCTGTTCCTCCCAAGATGACAGAACACAAACAGCAATAGCAGTAGCTGTTTCAGGCTTCCCAGCACCGCCCCTTAAGCTCCTGACTGGAAAACAGCTGTTCAATCCTGCCAACTGCTTCACCCAGCTCTCCAACTGCTCCCCACCATCCTCGCAGGCTTGTGGCAAAATGCTGATGGACACAGCATATGATGGACAAGGGTTCCATTTCTTCCATCTCTCCCTGGAGTCTTATCATGAACCAGATTATTCTAACAGTCTTCGTATAGTTTTTAACTCTCCTAAATGAACTAGACTAGAAACTGAGCCCACAGAGGGCTGGTGACAAGGTGAAAATTCATTGGCAAGGTACAAGAAAACTTCACTTCTTGGCCCTTTTACAAATTAGTGCCTAGATGACTGTGACCCCAACAAACCTTGACCCCGATGGGAGGGAAAACAATTAGTGCTCTCTAGTTTGGAGGATAGAGTCCCCTCTATTGAAGAGCTGTGGCCCAGCCTGATTGCGGATGAGTCCCTTTGTACTCTAAATCCTCTAGCTTCGTGGTTCCTGCTGCTGACTTTATTATTGGTATTGAGGTCTGTTCACACCTCTGCTAGTTTGCACAGTGCACTTAACATTTAGTAAACAACTTATATTTAAGATCATTAATGCTATGGACTCTAAAGACAAATAATAAGAATGAAGTCTGAATTTTAAAAGCGGGCGACTTTAAGATTAATATTGCTTTAGCATAACTAGCCATGTTATGCACACACATGTTATTTAATTCTGCTTTCACTCAGTATAGTTATTGAGCACCTGTATTTCAAATTGTACTGAAAACTCAATCTGTTATTAGGCAGATTAAAATTTTAAAGCAAAACTTAAGAAAACTAGTTCTGAATAAATAAGTAAAATGTGAAAGGTATCATAAAGAAATATCAGAGATAACAGGAGACAATGAATCTGAAACCTAATCCAGTTGCTGACATTTGATGAATGCATTCATAATGTGCAAGGATAACTAGAAATCACTCACTTTGATAGATATTATGGATGAAAGAGAGAACAAATTCAACATATATCTTTGGAGTTTAGCATATTACATTAATGAAGTAATTAGACAAATGAAATATGTAATAAAGCTAGCTCAGGGCTTCACAAGTTTTAAATGGATGTGGCACGCAAAAACTGGGAGAACAAAGGATCTGTCAATGGGGAGATGCTGGTAAAGCAAAAACCCACAAGAAAAAGAAATGTGTTCTAATTAAACAGGATGGAGGAAAAGGCCAAGAAAAAGGGAGGTCTGAAGAATTGTCTGGTGTCAGGAGATGACGTTAGTCATTTGAAGAGTGAGAGAAGTCAGAGAATACAGTGAAGTGAGGAAATCCAAGACTGAAAGAATGAAGTAGAACCACTGGTATAAGTCCATGGTTCATGTTGTGAATTTTGTTACTTCCAACTCTGCACCAGAGTTGAGGACTTTGAGAGCCAGTGTGGATGTGGGAGGACTGGTCGTGAATTCAAGTCTTGGTCTCAGAGAAAAGGCCTGCCTCTAGCCCGGCGATGTGACTAACACCAGGTGCATAGATAACACTGCCTGTGGACCAAGTGCAGAATGAGAATAAAATAGAAGTGTGTGCTTGCACATTTGAGGGTGCTTCAACATTGTGTATGCAAGAGTGGGGGTTCACCCAAAACCCTCTCAGACAAGTCATTGATGAGAACATGAGGAATCTTTGAACTTTGGAATTCATGGCCATAATCAACTCTGTTCCATGAGCTGGAAGACTATTTTTCTAACTTCTAGACAACTAACATGGGGTGGCTAAACAACAATGACAGCATCAACATGTGGAACTATACAGATTTTGATGGCTGAAACAAATAGCAAAATAATAAACAGTGATTAGGGTAAGACTTCAACTCCCTGCAATGCTCAGAAACAGGGAATCCTCTCAATCAGCAAATCAGGTAGCTACTTTCCATGAGAGGAAGACAAGCTTTGTGATAGGACCAGGGTCTCTTCTGGATGCTCCTCTGTTGCTGAACAACCTTCAATTCTACCTCTACTTTTAAAATCCATATACTCTGTGGTTCGAAGATGTGTTTCAGTGGTCCGTTGTAACCAGAAGTGGTTCGTCATCACAGGGCAACGTGAGACAGTAGAAAGGCCTAAGTGCATTGGATTATGAATTATATAAGTTTCAATGCCTCACTTCTAGTAAATGTAAAAATAGAGACTAACAAAATTTAACCGAAAGTAAATCTTCTCTTGAGAGTTAGAAAAAATATCAGCAGTAGAAAAGTGTCTTCAGGCTAGTGAAAAGAATCACTCAGATAATGCCTGATACATGTCAATATTCAGTCAAGGTTTTGACCCTGCAGTACAATTCATTTGATGTCTAAATCTGATCAGCACCAGGGTATAAGATGAGAACTTTCAAGAGAAAGCCTCAACTACATTTTGGCAAATAAGCCTATAAAAATCTTTTTATGTACGAAGGTGCATAAACATAACCTAGTACAAATTGTACGGTCAAAATCATTTTGCTTTATCAAAGGGTGGTCATTTTGTATGAAGAATCAAAAGAATAATAAATAATATTATGAAATTATTTGCCAGGAAAACACTAAGAATATATCTATTTTTACATTACTATTAAAAGATAAGAAATTAAGTTTATATAAAGACTGACCTGCATAAAGCAAATGGATAAAAAATAAATGAAAATATTAAAAACCTGCAAAATAAAACACATAATGTTTTAGTTACTTAAAAACAGTAATACAACAAATATTTCTAAAATGAGTAGAGAGTAAAAGTGAACAAAACACGAATAAAATGAAGGCTACAGAGAGTAGAATATAAGCAAGAAGCCAAGAAACACTTGGATGTAAGTTAAAAATGTGATTCTTTGTTCTTTTTTTTCTTTTTTTTTTTTTGTTGTTTTGTTTTGTTTTGTTTTGTTTTAGTACTAGGGATTAAACCCAGGAGCACTTTACCACTGAGCCACATCCCCTGTCCTTTTATATTTATTTAAAGACAGGGTCTTTCTGAGTTGCTTAGGGTCTTGCTAAGTTTCTGAGGATGGCTTTGAACTCACCATCCTCCAGTCTTAGCTTCCCAAACCACCAGGATTACACAAATGTGTCACCAGGCTCAGCTAACATTGTGATTTTTATAAAGCTGTATTTATTCAGAAATAAAAAAATACTTTCAAGTTATTTTTCAAAAATCATATGAAACCATTGAAATTTTAATATCTGAATAGTATAAAATATTAAAAATTTAATTGAGAAGTAGAAAACAATATCTGAATAATATAAAATATTAAAAATTTAATTGAGAAGTAGAAAACAATATTACATAAAATTTTCAGCATTGAAGAGTGCTCCAATGCTTAAAAATACTGTTTAAGATATTACAATAAGCAAAAGTAAAAATAAGATATAGGAACTAATGAATAAGAGAGCAGAAATTTAATCTCAAAATATAATGGGGATATCAACAAAACCAACACATTTTTATTTGAAATCAATAAAAAATGAAAGCAGTGAGAACAGGCACCAATAAACAATATTGTTGGGGAGGAGGAAAATTTCTAAAACACACAACTTGTGAAAACATAGTAAAGAGAAATTTAAAAACCAGTATTATTTTATAGTTACTAAAAACAACCAAATTTAAGGTTAACATTTTCCCAGGTGTAGAAAGGAAGGGAAAAAAAACCCTGAGAATTTTTATAACTTCTCAAGGAACAGATTATTTAATTTTTGCATGAACACACACACACACACACACAACACACACAATTTCCAGAGAGATGCATATAAAGGTAATGTTTTATATAATTGTTATAATTATTATAACCCTAATTTGAAAATAAAATAAGAATGAAAACTGAAGGATAATTGTAGGCCAGTCTTTTATGTACATGGTTGAAAATCTGTAATAAGAATATTGGAAAACTGAATGAATTAGTGTACGTTTAAAATTAACACCTGACGATGCGTTATGATGATGGTCTCCTGGGTCAAGGTAAGCAGGGCTTCCAAGCACAATGTGACTTGAAGCAGCTTGTGTCTTGGTGGCTGTTAATCCTGCAAAGGTGCTTCAGGTGCTGGGGAAGCTGGTGCTGAAGACAGGAAGAGCTAGTGTTATTCTCAGTTCCTGGGCACGTAAGTGTGGCCCACTGTGTGCAGTGCTGGACAGTGTGGAAATGGCTTGATGTCCACTCCTACAAGTGATGAAGCCACAGGTAGATCCTTGGGTCACTTCCCAGTCAGGCCTCCTCCTTTGAGGAATCCTCATTTTCAGGACTTGTCACCAGGCTGCAGGTCCTGAAGGTGCTCCAAACCTTTCAAAAGCTTTATTTTTAAAAACTTACCTGCCCATTTATTATCAGAAAAACCACTTTGTTCCATTTTCTCCCCCTCAAAAGCTCTTCCTTTGTTCCACCCTGCATCAATCCCCATACACTGGGAATTTCTTCCTTAAAGATTATATAATTTCATTGTTTCTTCCTCTAAAGAAGGCCCTCATTCTCCCTTCAATGTGTATTTGCATTCCTAAATAAGTGTATCTCTGAAAAAATAGAATAATTTCAAAATGATGATTTAACTTAAAACTGAAAAAATTAGCCACTATAAAACTTTTGTTTCCTCAAATACAAGAAAACTTTAATATGAAAGCCTTGCAAGAGGTTAATACAAATATCTGAATATCATTCTTACATAGAAAAAGATTTTGAAAAATTTTCATATTTAAATGAAGAAGGTTGAACTTTTTATGTCATGGAAATGTGCTTTTGTGTACATTAATTTTTTGCAATATGTACATTATTAATCAATTTACTGTTATTTGAATAAAATATCTTTTCTTGCAGCATGAGTTACATTAGGTTTTATAATTCATGATCCTATTCTGTGGTTATCCAGTAGACGATTTATTTCTAGGAGGGTGAATCCATAATGCAACATCTAGCTCTCATTTTAGATAATTGTATTCAACGCATAAACACAGAGAATAGAAAGATCTCCACAAATGCATTGAGAAGTTTTTAATCTCAAGAC
This sequence comes from Sciurus vulgaris, assembly GCF_902686455.1. Taxonomy (NCBI): domain Eukaryota; kingdom Metazoa; phylum Chordata; class Mammalia; order Rodentia; family Sciuridae; genus Sciurus; species Sciurus vulgaris. Next base: position 13,851,804 of record NC_136469.1, read on the forward strand.
AGAAAGTCAAAGAGCAAATCTTAATTTAATTTATTAAGAATATTAAAATAAATGCCAGGTCTGCCTATAGGGCCTATGTTGACTGAGGAATTGCAGAAATTTTGGGATATAATGTAACATGATTTCACTGTATATGAATATGCTATAATAAAATATGCCTAAAAAACAATATTTCTGCAGGCAAAGTGACATACACCTGTAATCCCAGTAGTTCAGAAAGATGAGTCAGGATGATACCATTTATATATATATATATATATATATATATATATATATATACACATACACATACCATATATATACACACCTACATATGCCTATATATATGTATACTCATATATATGTGTGTGTGTGTGTGTGTATATGTGTATATATATATATATATATATATATATGTAGGGGGTTGGGAATGTGATTTGTGATTCAGTGGTTAAGTACCTTAGGTTTCAATTCCTATTAGCAAAAAACAAACAAACAAAAATTCCAACAATTTGTAGAATAAAGTATTTGCTTAGTATTTGTTTAATCTCCCTAATATTTAACTTCCCACCTTCCAAACAAATAATCTGGTTACCTAGATGGTCATTTCTTGAATATATACCTAAATTTAAACCACATAAAAATATTTATTAAAACCATGAAGTAGTATTTCAGATAATGCCTGTTAAAATTTTATTTAGATAATTATTTTTCCCTTATAAAGCCCGTATATACCTGTGTATTATTTACTGACTTACCACCTCCAGATAATTATCTATTTATAACCAAGGAACTTTTGGTTAACTAAACCTAATATCATATAAAAAACAAACAAACAAAGAATCCCCATAATCAAAATGGTCTTCAAAATATTGAGGAATCTCTCATTTCCATTCCAATTCCAAAGTTTGACCCCAATATGTAGGCTATTAAATGCAATATATATATATATATATATATATATATATCATGTTGAGTAAAGTTTTCTCCATAATTTCTAAAAAATCATAGGATAGGTTTTTTTCATTCATCTCACTGAATCTTTCCTTTAATAAGGTACCTAAAATACTTTTAACAAAATACTTATGTGATCACTGATATCACTTTAATTTTAGTTTGTCAAAAATATTTTCCCCAATAACATCATTATAACATCATTTTGGTTATATTGTGATGAAAATATTCATTTAAATTTGTATCCAGAAAAAATGAGAAAGAGGATATTTTCCAACCAAGAATAGATTTCAGAAGATTGTAAGAAAGAGGGATAGATAGATACAGATTAAAAGCAAAACTGCTAAAGGCACTATCCTTCAAGCAGACAGAGCAGCAATCTCAATGGCGGCTATCCATGAATTTTAAAGGAAGTGAACAAGAAAACCAGTGAACCTTTAACTGACATTTTTAAAAGTTCACTAGACTTGGGAGAGATTCTAGAGGATTTGAAAGCAGCAAACATGACTATGTTATTTCAAAAGGGTCAAGATAGAAGTGAAGAAAAATATTATGAGAGCAGCAAGTTAAGAAAAGTCTTACTAAAACTGCATGCTGAGAGAATATTAGAAAAATAGAATTCATCTCATCTAAAATAATCAACATAAATATACTGTGTGGATAAAGTGCTTAAACAGTATTAACTGCTTACGGAGACAATATGTTTGAATTTGGAGTTGACTTTGATATTGAATTAAATCTCGAGAAGTGGCAGAAAAAGGAAAAACAGAAAAGAAAACATATCGGAAATGTTTTGAGAGGGTGAAGAAATAAAGAAAAGAACATGCCTTAAGTTTATGTCTCTGGGGGTCTATTTTCTCTATTACACTTTCTTTCTTTCCCTCTCATTCTCTGTCTCCCTTTCTCTTTGTTCCTCTTTCCTTAAGAATTTAAGTTCTTAGTCTCTCACAATAGCAGATTGTTTTAGTCCTCACCAGTCCCATTTTGATTTTGACTAGACATGAACTTCTTAGATCCATTGACTGACCCTATGTATGCTACCATGTGACTCTGAATACAAATTTTAGAGAAAACCTGTTGACTTAGGCTGGGCAAAGTGGCTTTAAGGCACGTTGGCCAAATCTGGGCCATCTTTTCTCCTACATGCACACCTACATCAGAGGCTGAGGTAGCATCCTTCTGATAAAAGGGTAGAGTAGGACATCTTGATCTTAAAATTGTCACCCAGCAATTTTGAGGGTCTTGCTTGAAGATTCTGGAGACTGCCCAATCCTAGATCACGTCTGGATAATGCTATGTCATACACATAGTGTTGGTGAAGAGCAGGAATCCATCAGGGGCCCCTTCACGACAGAATGAGGGCCTCGGGTGCTGCAGATTCTTACACCACTCTTGTGGGTAGCTAAGCTTTTTTTACTATATAAGCATTATGATTAGCATTTTACATGTTTTGAATAATTTAAAGGCAATTTTTGATAAAAGCATGTCTATCAGTGATGTCCTTGGGCAATACTGTCATTTGCTTGCCAAATTCTATTATATTTAAAATAGTTGAAATCTTTATTATTTGTAAATGCACATACAAGATATAAATCTATATGTTATATTTGTAAGTACTAAAATGCATTTTTATGCATATATGCACAAAGACACGTACACGCACAGGCACACACTCTAACTCTACAGAACTTATACCTACCTACTGCAGGCCCTTCTTCACCATCTGCAATTAAAAAATGTCACCACAGTTCTAGCCTGGAATATGCCACTGGCCTCCTGACTTTTTTTTTTTTTCCCCTCACTAACTCTCTGCTATCCTTCTACCAGTGTAGCAGACTTGAAAGTGAGGTCAAGTCTTGTCACTCCTCTGCTAGAATCTCCCATTTCACTTAGAGCAAGCCAAATTCCTTTTGAAGGCTCAGGTTGCTCACTCCCTCCTCCCTTCTCTGACTTCTCCTCCTGCTACTTTGCCTGTTTCTTGGGTGACTCCAGAGCACTGTCTCCTGGCTCTGCCTTGAGTACTATGGACACATTTCTGACTTGTCACCTTTACCTAGGCTGTTCCCTTTCTTGGGCACACTCTTATTTGGCGGGACCATCTCTGCCTTCCTTTCAGTCTTTGTTCAAATGCTGCCTGGCCACCTAATTTACATTTTCCCTGCAAGCCCCAGCCCATTTCCCAAGCCACTCTCACTGCTTCTATTAGCACTTACACTTTACAACATTTTTGCTACATTTACTTTTATCGTCTGTGTTACGTAGCTAATAAGTGAGTTCCACAAAGGTAGGAATCTCTCCTTCTTTGTCCACTGATGTAGCCCAAGTATCTAAAAGTATCCTTGATGTATAAATGGTAATCAATAGATGTTTGTTGAATGAATAAAGCAATTGTGTATTCAAAAATTTTCTTTTACATATTAAGAGTAATGGTACTTTTCAAAAATGATCTTTCTTTTACAGGAACCATGTAACTGTGACATTAACTAATAAATTATCATGTATACTTAGTAATATTGCAGGCATGTTTGTGGTTTAACCCTAGCAAGTGAATAGAATTTTAATGCAGCAATTTTCTCATTAAATTCCACTGAATTCTCCATTGCAATTACCTATTATTTTTCTCGCTTTCATTTCATTTTATTTATTTGTTTGTTATTTATTTATTTTACTTTAAACCTTTTACCAGTCTCAAGTGTTTTTTTGTTTGTTTGTTTGTTCGTTTGTTTTTTGCTAATTTGGAGGTGAAGTAAAAACATAAAACAGAACTTGAAATCTTATATTTGCTTTGGAGTGACTTATTTTTTCTTGTACGTCACATGTGAGTTTCTCATGTTTGTGGCTGTGGTCACCATGACAAGAATGGGAAGAAAAATTCTTAACATAGAGTTAAACAGGCAAAATGAAGACCAAGTGAAGGAAATCATCTGATCTGAACTTTCAACTCTAACCAGCATACATGGGAAAATAGCTAAGTAAATCTAAAGCCCATTATAATACAGTGAGCAAAATCTTAGTGTTGTAAGTGAGCAAATGTTACCACAGCAAATGTTATCATTAACCAACTTTTTAAAATTTCTAAATAATAATAATAGATTGGAAGATTTGCAATAACAACGCACACGATAGCTAGAGGCTTCAAAAACACATCATAAACTTTTACCAAAAGAAATTATACATAAGTTCACAATTTTTATAAAGAAGTGGAAAATAAAATTCATCCTTAGAATGCAAAAGTATTCTAAGGATTTAAGCTTAACATGAGGAATAATGTGTTTACTGATTTCTCTCCAGATAACAAATCTGAAAATGGTAACATAGTAAAAAGCACCAGTGATAAAAAAAGGGAAAAAGAAAGAATTGTGCCACGGCAATGTGTGGTATTTTGCTCAGAAGGCAAAAGTAGGAGCTGATTTTTATGTAAATGAGCAGAAAATTTCAGCTTTTTATTTTTAACTGCTTTGTTTAAATTTAATCGTATTTTATAGATCAATTACACATTTTTATGTTTAAAAAAGAAAGGGTATATTTAGAATTAGATAGCTGGACTCTGTTTAGATGATCCCAATTATGTAGGTAACGTCCAAAGCATCATAATCAGGAGCCTGTGGGAAACATGACTTCTCTCCATCAGGCCTGATCAGGGTGCTAACCTCGGCCACGTCAATGTCACAGAGCTTCTTTGCAGCTTGTTTGATCTGGTGCTTGCTGGTTGACCTGCACAGTGACACAAGTGTGTTTTTGTCCTCAGTCTTCTTCATGGCTGACTCAGTGCTCAGGGGGAACTTGATGATGTCGTAGTGGCCAAGCTAGTTTCTCTTGGGGATGCTCTTCCCAGGATATTTGGGCTGCCTCCGGACCCACCATATCTTGGATGACCGGAAGGTAGATGACGTGCAGATCTTTGTCTTTTTATGACTGTGGACACCCTTCAATACTGGCTTCTTGGCCTTCAAAACTTTTTGCTTTGGCTTCAGTTTTGTAAGGGGGAGGAGCTTCTTTGTGGCTTTCAATGCCACATTGGTGAAAAGGATAATTTTACACTTATAATGCACCATTTAATATTATATTAGATATTCACAGAGCTGTGCAACAACCAAGTCTAATTTTAGAATATTTTTGTACCCTACCCAAAAAGAAACTCCACAACTATTAGTGATTATTACCACTCCCTCCACCGAAATTATGCCCTGAGAGATCTCCACCTGTGTCTGTCTCAACAGAATCTCCTGCAGAGACATTTCTTGTACATGGAGCCATTCTAGAGACATTTGTTTCTGACTTCTTTTACTGCACTTGAAGTCTTTAAGATTCACCAGTGTGAAGTCTTTCTCTCCTCAAGCCAAAATAATATTTTATTCTATGAACATTCCACATTTTATTTATCCATTTTTCAGTTGATAGATGTTTGATTTATTTCTACTTTTTCACAATTATGAAAAGTTCTTCTGTGAACATTCATTTATAAGATTCTATGTGAGCATAGGTTTTCTTTTTCCTTGGATTTATAGCTAGGAAGGGGAGTTTTGGGTCATGTGTTAACATTTTTGAGAAAATATCAAATTGTTTTCCAAAGCGACTGCATGATCTTACCTTCTAACAGTCATGCATGAGGATTCCTATTTGTCCACATTGTCATCACCCCTGACATGTGCTTTCTAAATGTGACAATCAATGGGTGTGACTCTGGTCTCACTGTGTTTCTTATTTGCTTTTCTCTATGTTTAACCACGAGGCATCTTTTCATATATCCATTGTCTACTTTTGGATCTATTCTGGGAAATTGTCTATTCAAATTCTTCCTTTCTTTATTAATTTGGTTATTTATTATTGAGTAGTATGACTTTATAGGTTCTAGATACATTAAGTCCTCACTGGCTGAATGACTCACAGACATTTCTCTCATTCTGTTCTTCATTTTTTGAGTTTCTTCATAGCTTCATGTGCAACACAAGGGTTTTTAATTAAGGTACAGTTCAATTTATCTTCTTCTGCTTACTTGTGCTTTTCATGTCACTTCCATGAAAGCATTTCTTTGCACAACATTACAATGATCTACTCTATTTTCTTTTGAAAATTTCAAAATTTTAGTCTTTGCTTTTAGCTCTGTTACTCATTTTGAGTTAAACTGTGTGCATGTGTGAGATGGGGCCTCTGAGATCTACGATTGCCCCAGCAGCATTTACTGAAAACTATTCTCTCCCATTAAATTGTCCTGGTACCCTTGGAAAAGTCAACGGAGACCCCGAGCATACGACTTCACTTCTGGACTCTCACTCTAGTTCTTTGACCTATATGTCTGTTCTTATGGAAGTGCTACACTATCTTGATTTGTGTAACTCTCTGATAAGTTTTACATCAGAAAGTATGAATCTTCCATTTTTGACTCTTCTATTTCCAGATTGTTGTCAGTTTGCTTCCTTATAGTTCCCATATAAATTTTAGAAACGTTGTCAGTTTCTTTTAGGAAGGCAGCTAAGATTTTAAAGCAGATTGTGTTGAATACATAGATTTATTGGAATAATATTGCCACCTTGTCTTCCAATCAATCAATATTGGATGCTTTCTATTCTTTTAGAACTTTCAATCTTTTCAACAGTGTTTTGTAGTCTTCTTGATTCAAATTTTACACCTAGGTTTTTAAATTTATGAATATGTATTCATTCTTTTTCATCAAACACTACAAGGAATCTTTTACTGATTTATTTGGGTGACTCTTGCATCCTGTAAACTTTTCTAGTAGCTTTTAGTAAATCTGTTATAATTTTATTGATACAAGGTTGTGTCATCCTCAAATAGATATGTATTTATTCCTTCCTTCCCATTATGGATCCTGGTTATTTATTTTTCTTGATTAGAACACCCAGTAAAATGGTCAACATAAATAGGAAGAGGACTGCTTGCCCCTGGGTAAGCAGGCTATTTCCTGTGTGGTTAGCCTGAGAGAAGATTGAAGGATACAGTCCATCAGGGATTTTGTTCTTCTTTCCTTTAACCAATGGAGATTGACATTTTTATGCAGAAAAAAAGGAACTGAGATTATTGGGAAGTTACCAAGTAGCTTACAAGATCAACGAAGTCTAGAACACTAGGTTCTGATATTTGACACATGCCTTTTTTTAAATTATTTATTTATTTTAATTAAAAATCATACATTTACATAGGGCAATATTGTTTGATTCATTCTATTATTTTTCCCTTCCCCCCACCTCTCCCACCCCTCTATTCCCTCTATAAAGTCCTTCCTTCCTCCATTCTTACCACCCTCCTTATCCCTAACCCTAAACCTAACAATAACCGTAATGCTAACCCCTCATACCCTTCCTTATATGTCCTCATCTGCTTATCAGCGAGATCATTTGTCCTTTAGTTTTTTGAGATTGGCTTATCTCACTTAGCATGATATCCTCCAATTTCATACATTTGCCTGCAAATGCCATAATTTTATCATTCTTCATGGCAGAGTAATATTCCATTGTATATATATGCCACAGTTTCTTTTTTTTTTTTTTTTTTTTTTTTTTTATTGTAAACAAATGGGATACATGTTGTTTCTCTGTTTGTACATGGCGTAAAGGCATACCATTTGTGTAATCATAAATTTACATAGAGCAATGTTGTTTGATTCATTGTGTTATTTTTTTCCCTTCCCCCCACCCCTCCCACCCCTCTTTACCCTCTATACAGTAGTTCCTTCCTCTATACTTGCCCCCCTCCCTAACCCTAACTCTAACCCTTCCCTCCCCCCCATTATGTGTCAACCTCCACTTATTAGCGATATCATTCGTCCTTTGGCTTTTTGAGATTGGCTTATCTCACTTAGCATGATATTCTCCAATTTCATCCATTTGCCTGCAAATGTCATAATTTTATCATTCTTTATGGCTGAGTAATATTCCATAGTATATATATACCACAGTTTCTTTATCCACTCATCAATTGAAGGGCATCTAGGTTGGTTCCACAGTCTGGCTATTGTGAATTGAGCAGCTATGAACATTGATGTGGCTGTATTTCTGTAGTATGCAGATTTTAAGTCCTTTGGGTATAGGCCAAGGAGTGGGATAGCTGGGTCAAATGGTGGTTCCATTCCAAGTTTTCTAAGGAATCTCCATACTGCTTTCCATAGCGGCTACACTAATTTGCAGCCCCACCAGCAGTGTATGAGTGTACCTTTCTCCCCACATCCTCGCCAACACCTGTTGTTGCTCGTATTCTTGATAATCGCCATTCTAATTGGGGTGAGATGGAACCTTAGGGTGGTTTTGATTTGCATTTCTCTTATTACTAGAGATGTTGAACATTTTTCCATATGTTTGTTGATTGCTTGTAGATCTTCTTCTGTGAAGTGTCTATTCATTTCCTTAGCCCATTTGTTGACTGGACTGTTTGAATTCTTGGAGTAGAGTTTTTTGAGTTCTTTATAGATTCTGGAGATTAGTGCTCTATCTGAAGTATGATTGGCAAAGATATTCTCCCACTCTGTAGGCTCTTTCTTCGCATTGCTGATAGTTTCCTTTGCTGAGAGAAAGCTTTTTAGTTTGAATCTATCCCAGTGGTTGATTCTAGCTTTTATTTCTTGTGCTATGGGAGTCCTGTTAAGGAAGTCTGATCCTAAGCCAACAAGTTGAAGGTTTGGACCTACTTTTTCTTCTATAATCTGCAGGGTCTCTGGTCTGATTCCAAGGTCCTTGATCCATTTTGAGTTTAGTTTTGTGCAGGGTGAGAGATAGGGATTTAGTTTCATTCTGTTGCATATGGATTTCCAGTTTTCCCAGCACTATTTGTTGAAGAGGCTATCTTTTCTCCATTGCATATTTTTGGCCCCTTTGTCTAGTATGAGAAAATTGTATTTATTTGGGTTTGTGTCCATGTCCTCTATTCTGTACCATTGATCTACCTGTCTATTTTGGGACCAATACCATGCAGTTTTTGTTACTATTGCCTTGTAATAGAGTTGAAGATCTGGTATTGCAATACCCCTTGCTTCACTCTTCCTGCTAAGGATTGCTTCAGCTATTCTGGGTTTCTTATTCTTCCAGATGAATTTCTTGATTGCTTGCTCTATTTCTGTGAGGTACATCATTGGGATTTTAATTGGAATTGCATTGAATCTGTATAGCACTTTTGGTAGTATGGCCATTTTGACAATATTAATTCTGCCTATCCAAGAACATGGGAGATCTTTCCATCTTCTAAGGTTTTCTTTAATTTCTTTCTTTAATGTTCTGTAGTTCTCATTGTAGAGTTCTTTCTCCTCTTTTGTGAGATCGATTCCCAAGTATTTTATTTTTTTCGATGCTATTGTGAATGGGTTAGTTTTCCTAATTTCTCTTTCTGAAGATTCATCACTTATGTATAGAAATGCATTGGATTTATGAGCATTGATCTTGTAACCTGCTACGTTACTGAATTCACTTATGAGTTCTAAGAGTTTTCTGGTGGAATTTGACAGATGCCTTTTAAAGCTAGACAGAATTCACGGTGTCACACCACACAGAGACAGTGAGACCGGCACCCATGTGGCTGGCCCGCTGCTGGCCTCTCTCAGCACTGTCGTAGTCCAGATGCATTCATGTCTTTCTGGTTTTTCTTGTTGTTCGTTTCACCTCAATTCATTTGCTCTTTTCTATAAATTCAAAACTCAGGGGTGAGTTGAATAATGTGCTTTGGGCTTCTAGGCATCAGGGAGAAGTATTTTTTATTTATTTATTTTCCTTGAGGACTCTGGCCCTACCACCCAGGAAAACATCTTCCCAAATAAGAAGTATTTTCAGATTAGAGTCAGGTGGAAAATAAAATAATAAATAAAGCGAGAGTGTCCTCTACAGAGCGTAAGTGAGGTGATAAACCTCCATGGAGACTCTACCTACAGAGCTGGATGTGTGAGTTGGGGCCTCAGCAGGGACTGGGTTTTCATTCTCCAGGTGTAGCTGTGGCTGAGGACTCGGGACTGTTTCGAGCTGCAGCAATGGCTGTGATCACCCAGGTAGTAAATTCTAAATTAGGAAGAAGAGAATCCAAGACTATCAAAGAGAGTGATACTTAAAATTGTGAAAGACACAGTGGCCTATGAAACAGAACAAGAAACAGTTCACAAAGCAGCAGAAGAATCGTTTTTGACAAAATACAAAAATCGGTTTTAAGAGGTGAGACTGGACAACAGGTTAAGTGCGACATCAACAGGAAACTGAAGTTAATATTTAAAGGTCCCTGTCAGTGGACACTCAAAATAGAAGCTGAGAGTTGTTGGACTTAAAGAACAGTGAAAGATGATTAATGAGGGACAATAACCAAGGACAAAATGGAGGAGATAGAGAAGAAAGCTGCATAGGAAGAGAGATGCAGAGTTTTACATTTATTCCTTGAACTATGTGTTTGGAAGTGACAGCAATGCGATAATAGACCAACAGGAAGCAGATCACAGGTCTAAGGATTGAAGTCGGGTGGGAGGGTGTAGTTTAGAAGGGAAATTCTAAAATTATCACTTTCTCGTGGAAGACAGTGCTAATCAAAGTAACTTGTTATCCTTTTCCTGGTTTGGCTTCTTCTCTCAACTTGACATATTTCCATGAGTAGGGAGAAGGAGAAGAGGAGGACTACATTAAGTTCAAAGGAAAAGCATTAAAAAATGTGATCACTGCAGAGGATGGTGATGGAAGTCATAACGTGTTCCGTAATGCTACGCACTTTTGTTTTTCTGGAAAAGTCAAGTAATTGTCTTCATACAGATAAATATTTTGTAATGATACCTTTGCATAAGGACTCCACTAATGTCTTTGCAAGCAAGCTTTTCTATATAAAGCATAGGTAATTAGAGCTTCAGGTTGCGTATGAGCATCTAATGGTCCAATTAGTCCTTCAGGGAGGTTGGTTTTATTGTTCCTGTTTTCTCTGCAGTTTTTCCAATTTGAATGAAGCCTCCTTATTTACAGAACTTTCTTTGTGCTTGTCACTGATTCTACTTGAAAACGAAGGAGGTTTTGAATCTAGCACATATTAGATAACATATATTAATTATGTATATAAACCTCATTCACACAGGACAGCTAAAGCTTGGTGAATAAAGAAGACTGAAAGACTTCCTCCTCAGCCACACTGTAATCGGGCCCCATTAATTCCTTTTCTTGATTAGCCACTGTTCCTGGTAGACCTGCCAAGTCGGTTTAGCCAGCATCTCAGACAAGGGATCACTGATCACCCTCACATTAATCATCTTCCACCATCCACCTAGGTGCCGTCTGAACACACTGACCTGCCTTCAGCAGGAATCCTGTTTGGTTAATCTAGAAGAATTCCTCCACCTTTCATTTCCCCTCTTAGTAATTTTCTATCTACCAGTTTCCCCTCAAACCTTTTGCAGTTATGCATCCTGGCTTTTCCTCGTATTTGAAACTAAGCCCAGTTCTATATTGAGTTTTCTTTTTCTTTATTATCATATGCTGGGAAAAGAAGTCTTGTGAGAGCAGTCTTTCGACCAACTATCAGCCACCTAAGAAGGGGCTTGTGGGAGGGAGACTGTGGTTCCGTTGTGGAGGTTTGCCTAGCATGCACAAAGCCCTGGGCTAGATCCCCACATGTGCGTGCACACACACACACACACACACACACACACACACACACACACACACAACCACGGGCCTGGGAGCACCACTTTACCAAGACATAGAAAGCACACATGGCTTATGCCAGACTTCTTGTCTTACGATGTTCCCTATTTCAGATGCTATGTTAGTCAGCTTTGTGTTTGATGTGATTAAATTATCTGTCAAGAGCAACTGGAGGAGGAAAAGTTTATTTTAATTTATAGTGTCAGAGGTTCAGTCCATGGCAGGTGCATTCCATCGCTCTGAGCCTGTGGTGATGCAGAACATCATGGCGGAATGAGGCAGTGGAGGAAAGCATGGCAGCCAGGAAGCAGAGAGAGCACACTAGTTACTAGATACAAAATATTATCCCCAAGGACATACTCCAAGTGACCACTTCCTCAAGTCATGCCTTACCTGCCTACAGTTACTGTTTTAGTCAGTTTTTGCATCACTGTGACCAGAATACTTGACAAGAACAACTTAGAGGAAGGAAAGTGTATTTGGGGCTCGCCATATCTCATTCCATAGATGGTCGATGCCATTGCTCTGGACCTATGGTGAGGCAGTGCATCAGTGGGGAAGGGCCCAGAGAAGGAAAGTTCCTCAGTTCATGGCAGAGAGGGGAGGGAAAGAAGCCACAGGGCAGAAGCACTCTTTCAGGGCACCACCCTATCGATCCACCTCTTCCAGCCAAGACTCACCTGCCTATAGTTACCACCCAGTCCATTTAAACTAGGATGATGGTCCAATCATTTCACCTTTAAACATGTCTACATTAATATCAGAACTTTTGGGGGACATCAAATATCCAAATCTTAATAGTTACCATTCAGTACAATATGTTTTCAAATTATTAATTCATCAGATGGATTAATCCATTGATGAGGTTACAGTGCTCTAATCTCTGATCATTCCTGCACTGCATAAAAGAGGAGATTTGGGGGAATACCTCTTACCAAAATCATAAACAGTCTTTGTTGTGCTTCAGGTTGTGATGCAGTGACCTTAGGCATGTTCCAGCTTTCAACATTTCATGGGAAGGACTGGGTCCTTCTACTGCAGCACAAGAGGGTTGTCCATAGGCTACCTACCCTGTGTAGGCTGGGGGCGAGGGTGGAGGAATGGAAACCCGGAGCCTGGGAATGGAATCATACTACTGGAGTTGTCTGTTGTCAATGAGAGAAATATTCCAATCAGAGCTTGACAATGTTGTTTATTCTTTCATGACTCTAATGTCAAGATGTAAAGGATAGTAGTATATCTGGATTTCTCTTCCTTGTGGTTGGCATACTGATGAACTCTGCTACTCACCACAAAATCTGACATGGCTAAATAAAACAATCATCAAAATTATAGCAGTATCATTCTTTTCCGTACCTTTTGTATAACATAAACTTTCTTCTTTATATTCCACAGTTTGAAATGTCTTAAATCTTTATATTTGTCTGAAATATAATTCATAAAAATACATGGATGTGTATACCATTCTCTTGGGTGAACTTTGCAATCAAGTGCTTTAGAGATATCTAGCGTGGTAACTAAAATTCATTGTCAAACTTCTACAAAAATTTTGATAGAAACTAAAGAAGTAAATAAATAATAAAGAATCTTTTATTTGCATTGGTATGTTACTTTATAATACATACATTGAAAAAATTTTAGGAATTGTTGATATTATGTCATAGAATACATATTCTTTAAACTTCTTAATATGTTTTATATGCTGGAAAAACACCCAAGTTGATCTTCTGTCTTCCTTTCACAATGATTCTTTGCATGTTTCTTGTTGCAGTTTCTTTCTCCCAAGTCAAAGGCATTCTATTCTATTTCTATTTAGACCAATACTGCTGCCCTCTTTAAGATCTGGTTCATTTCATCCAAATGACTACTGGAGTTAAAAAGGAATTGCCAGTTTAGTAATCTCCTACTCTACCAACTCCCTGCCAGTTTCCCCCAGGTCAGCCTTTGATTGGATGAGAAATTTATGCATTTTTGCACAAGTCTAATCAGAATGCATAAAGAAAAACTTCACTGCACAATGGAGAGGCCTGCAAAAGCCCAGAGTTTATGTAAATAAGGGAGGGTTCGAAGCAGCCAATCTAGGACTAAAAAGCTTGATTTGAGTGTGCCCAAGAATAGCTATAGAAAAGCATCCCTACTTTGCATTTTAGCAGATGAGCTCTCCTTGCTGATTTTTGCATCAAAGTCAGTTAGTTCGGCTCTTTAAAGAAATATAAAAGCATTACAGAAAACACTTTTTGAAAAGGGACAACCAAGGACTGCCAGCCAATTAAATTAATCTACATTTTTAAGAGGTTTGACATCACTTGTAGAAAATGAATGTAAGTGTTCTCTTTGTGGAGAATCAATTCCATCATCACTAAAATAACTGGAAAGCAGCTACCTCTTACCTACTCCTGACACTTCCACACACTGTCAGTCAATTGTATTAGATGTAACAGACCCTTCTGTTTATTTTGTAATGTTTCTGTACAAAATATTAGGTAAAGTAAAAATAACAGTTTTCTCAGCTCTTAAATTACATTGGCCAGAACCAATTTAAATGCAGATATTTCAAAGGAAGCTTTTGTGGAAATTGTCCCCACAAAGATATATCATTCTTAATCAGTCCATACTTTGAATATAGCTCAATAATTACTTAATGGAAACAAAAAAAATGATTGTTTTCTGGTTTTCTCGAAAATTTTTTTTCTCTCTCAAGAACTGATCATGTTTGAGGGTACGTATGTTACCATAATTGCGGCCATGTAAAAAGGTGACCATTTCCAGATGACTTTTTTCTTTAGAGTCATCCCAATAATGGTAGACAGTGTATAGTATAATGGAAAACATCATATGGTTCCTGAAAATAGGCCTATGTTCCAATTCCTGGAATCTGTAAAAGTGACTTTTGTTGTGGGGGGGGAAGTATGTTAGTTACAAATGTGATTAAGTTTCTTGAGAAGACCATGTTAGCTTAGCAGCGTAGGTGCTAAATACCACTGTGTCATAAGTCAGAACTGGAGGGAGGTTTGATGTCCACACGGAGGAGAAGGAGAAGGGGATCTGAAGGCAGAGGTGCTGAGGCCTGCAAGGGATCCCCAGGGTGCCAAGAATTTTGGAGTTCTATCCTCATGAACTGTGAGAGAAAAAATTCTGTGCTTGAAGACATCAAGTTTTTGATAATTTATTACAACAACCGGAAGAAACAACCCAAAGCTGTTTTCCTCTGGCACAGGCCTGACTGTCTTTCATCTCCTCTCTGACACTGTTCTGAGTGTCATGTGCCCTGAGGGGTGAGATTAGGTATATTGGCAAGTTCTTTCATTCTTTTTTATTTTTTCCTACCTCTGAGAAGTCAGATTACTCTCTGAGATTCAAAAATTTTCTTTAAAGAGGGAATAAACAAAATAAAGTTCTTAGTCTAAACTTATACAGGGATGATCATTTCTAGAAAATGGAATTTTGCATGTCAGACTATTTACCATGTTTATATGAATTGGAATTCAGGGCAAAAGTATCAATTAATAAAACTCGCATAATGGTTTTTACTATCTTTATTTTGTATATATTTCCTACATTATCTATATGTTCTGGGTGTAAGTCCGATGCATCATTCAGACGTTGCTAAATCTTTTGGTCAATTACTAAATAAGAACACCATAAATATTTCATTTCATATGTATTATAATACATAAGAAATTTCAAATGTGTATATTTTAAAATAGAATATATTAGAATAATTTTAGTGAAAAATTATGATTTCTGTAGGCATGATTACTCTACATAGTTAAAACAAGCATTTTTCAAAATTCTACTAGTAGTTTAGCCTGTCAGTTGAAGTTGAGGGGAAAAAAAAATCGAAAGCCCATTTTAAATGAGCCTCCCAAGTGTATGATAAAGTGTTATTTTACCTGGCACAGAAATTGTGTATTATGGAGGTGAAGTAAACTCTTAAAGGACCAGTGCCCAGAGCAAAAGATGGGGGGAGTAGGTGGGTTGGAGAGAGAGAGTCTTAGACATAGAGCAATTCAGTGTATTGATGTATCGGAGGGCCCTGAAGTAGTTAGCACTTGATTCAAGGCAGAAGTCGAGTTTCTCCACTCTTCATCTTCAAGTAAAGACGGATGGGCTTTCATAATGGACCTTGCTCTGACAATGGGAATAAATGACTGTGATAGCTGAACACTTTCAAGGAGACCCAGAGGTTCAATATGCAAAGTCTTCCATTTTATCATTGAAAGTGCAACCTTGGATTATTACTGACAGCCAAGATGCAGTTAAAGTAAAGGTCATGCAGACTATTGACAATAATAAATTTTAAAATTTGGTATCTTTTTGCTGAGACCTCCTTCAAAGCATTTATCAAAAAAGAAAAAAAAGAAAAAAAAGGAAGAGAGAGAGACAAAAGCAAAGAGGTACCTTACCTTAGTCCGGCTTAAAACAATAGAGGCAGTTTTGAGATTAGTTCTGAATAATAACCAAAATCTATAGTTCTTGAAATGTGTTAATGAAACTTTTTCAAAATTACTAAGTAAGGATATCAAATCTGATGATTAACAATGTTGGTAGAATGTAACTGAGATTAGTATAGCTAAATATTTTGATAAAGATTGACATATGTAGTAGGAGCTATATTTTTTGTTATACATACCTCATGTTAATAGATACTCCAAACTTTTTAATTGTCTAATTGCCTATTCAAATTATTTCTTAAATATTTTTACCTCAAAAACAATGGCAAAATATAGATTTTTAAACTCACATTTATGGAAGTGTTCATATTTAAGTTTGGAGAATTAGAAACTGATGTCTACCTTTTCCCAATTCTTGTCTTTTTAATGAAGCAATTCTATTTATTCTGAGGAAATTATTTATTTTCAAATTTATAATTAATGCCAAACTATATTATCTCTTTATTTTTTATGCATAGCAACTTTCCCCTCATTTGGATTAGCCTTTGCTTTTGATGGGATATAAAAAAAGAAAATTTTCACATCCCACTTCACTGTACTTTCTAATCTTACAGCTTCCATAATTTCTGATTTCATGCAAAATGGGAAAAGCCTATTTGACTTCAAGTTTATTTACTTCTCTGAAAGCACATCTTGGAGAAATTACACTTTTCAATTGTGTAAGCAATGACTCTAACATATAGGAATATTGGATTCAAAACATAAAATGCCTTTTTGCCAAAACAGACCAATTCTACTTTTTATAGTGTAACCAAGTTAATATAAGGGGTGATGGAGGAAGTCATGGAAATCACAAAAATTAGAGCTGAGGTGTTGCTAACAACTGATATCTAAAAGTAGTGGATATCATCATCTCAGTCCAGGTCTTCTCCTCTTGCATGAGTTCCCCTGACACACACTCAAAGGAGGTCAGACAGGGAAAATTGTTATTTATACAATCTGACTTGTGGACATGAATACCACATGGCAGGACCCTGAGCTGGAGAGTTTCAGTCTCATTATTTAATGTATGATATTCCTTCAGCACAGTCACAATAGTAGAATGTAAAGAAGTACTTTCTAAGAAGAGGCCCATTCCCAATAGGGATAGAGATTAATAAAAACCTCTGCTCCCAATTCTGGCAGAGTCCTTTGGAAGCAGGAGTGGAAGATCCAAATGCATCTTCACTAGGTAGATTGCAGTCTGCAAAGTAACTGGATGTTTTCTGAAAGTACAGAACCTCCATGCTCGGGTTACAAGTGCAATAGCACATATGAGCCTAAAACATACATTTTAGTAATTCATTATTATTTAATTTAAGCTCTGACATTATAACATCTCACTGTAATGTCACAAATATACAACAATCACCCACAACATGGTGGATGGTATTATCTAGTTTGCACATCATAAAATGTGGAATGAATAACTCTGCACTATACAATCTGTGTTAACCAGGATATTTGCACACCAGTACTGTGTAGTTTTATGGATATTAAGAATATAAACTTTTTACATGATTTACTTATAAAGGAATATTATGGCAGTGGAATTTTTTAAGTGATACACTAACAATTTGGGGGAATATTACAAAGCAGAAAGATGGCCCTGATATAAACTTGTTCTATTGAAAGCCAATTGACAGGTTATGTTCCCTGATACCATTCCATGCTATTACTTAATTTCGTATAAATTAGTGATTCCACTAAGAAAGAAACGGAGGCATACAGATAAGCTCACAGGGATAAGAGGTGCAGAGCCAGAAGTTAGTTACACAAGGCAACTTGAGTCCTCCTCCACTGTACATGGATTTACCTATGAATTTGCTAAATAATCTGGGAGTTTCGAAACTTTAGATATTTGCTTCATCAATTAAAGCATGGCATTTAGTTGAAGAATTGCCATTTCAAAATGATAGGTTTGTAAAATGGTGATGATACTGTTGAATGTATACGGAATGGCAAAGAAGCTAAGAAAGCATTTGGAACCAGACAAATTTAATGTGTTTGATGGCTCACAGTTTGCCTTGTTGTCAGCCCGTCTGAGTCTCAGTTCCTTTACTTACACAGTGAGGGTGTGAACACCTCCACCTACCCTGGTAGGCAAAGTTCTTGCACTTACCATGGCAGCTAGGTTTGCCAATATTAAAATTGTGCTTAATATTGAAATAACCTATTATTTACTGTGGCTCTCTGTACATATTTCCTAAAATGTGCTCTCAAGTTCAACCTTTTAGAATTCAAATTCATAGCTAATTTTACAGAACCATTTCCCTGCGTGGGTACACTTTCCACTTAGAGGAGCTCTGTTCTATTAAAGAGCTAAAGCTTGCTTTGGATTATGAAGGTCACCTAAGTTGGGCCTACACCACGCTGTTTAGCTCAAAAATCTCTGTGCAGCAAGCCCTGGTGAATCCATAGGAGCCACATTGTTTTTGAAAGTCATTTCAGGTTTTAAAAAGAAATACATGTTAATACACCCAGAGCTGCACATCTACTTTGTAACATGTGTCCAGGTCAAATGGTCCCAAAACCCCCAAAGGGGTTTTGGGGGATTTATTCAGTAATCATTACTGAATAGTGAAGATATGATAACCTTAGGTTTTCACCCATTGGATATTCACTCTTCATCACTTTGATATACAGTGAAGTTGTAATTATTATCAATGATAATGATAATGATGATGGTGATATACTATTGATCTAGCGGTTTTAGTAAGTTACAGATCCTAATTAGTTTTATGATATTCAGGCACTATTATTATATTTCCACAGATGGAGAAACTGAGAACTAAAGGAATTAAATACTAGTATTTGTATGCCAATTGGCGTCAATATCTATATTTAATATTACATATACTAGCTAACCAGAATATTTAGCAGTTCTTTTCTCACATTAGATTTTTCCTTCCATAAAAGGGAATAATGATGTTAGCTGTAACTCAAAATTCTATCCTATATCTGAAGCCCCACCATTCTAATTTTATACTCTGCTGTGCACATGGTAGCTGCACTTTCCCCATATACCCGCATCATATGCTATTTCACATGTGTTACGTAGTCTATCATATATTTTAGCCTTACTGAACCAGGATGAGGAGGTAAGTGAGCACAAACATATTTGAAGAAAGACAGGGGAAAACATTCATGTGGAAACGTGTCGTCCCTACAAAAAGAGACCTCTCAGCTTCTGAAGCGCCTATTTGCAAGAGACAATTTGAAGTCCTTTAAGAAAGACATTTTAACATAAAATAGGTCTGATATATTATAATACGTCAAAAATAAGGCAAAATGTTGGGATGTGTAAAAATTTCCAGAGACATTATCAATCTTAACCAAAAGGTTGAAAAAGTCACCAAAATCAATTTGTCAAAATGAATAAAATAATTCCTTTCTGGAGTCATTATTTGGAGATAGACAAAATTTTAGCTGCTGGTTTTACAGTAAAGGAAACAAAAATCCTTATACTTTTGGACCTTATATTCTAACAATCATATTAAAATGAAAAAAATGTTGCCAGTGTTTTCTGGTAAATTACTAAGTAGTATTTAAATTAAAGATACGTCAATGGACGTATTTTTTTCTCAAATGTTTTGGATTGCCTCAGAATGGAATTGGGACTATATCAAATAAATAAGTAAATAAATAAATAAATTTACAGATAAGGTTATAACTGTTTACGGTTTATAGATTTGCTCTTAAATGTAAAAAGTTCTCTTTCGTGGTACTTCAATTTAAAAACGCTAAACAACATTAATTTAAGTTGTTAATTCAAATCAAATTAAATTTGAACTTTTTAAAAATGCTAACATCAGCTTTTTCAAAAAGAATACAAAACTTTTTACAAAAATGATTTTGTGAAAAATAATATTTTACTTTTCAGATTCCCAATGTATGGTAGACTTTATATTAAATCACAACTAACTCTCTATTTGGAAGATGGGACTCTTATCCTTCATTCTTTTTCATATCATATTTTATTTCATTCTAATTTCTGTCACCCATTATAATGTAAACTATTCACCATCAGTTGCCTTCTAGAAAATAACTTCTCTGTCCAATAAATTTCATTCAGATAGCAAGAGGGTCAAAATTCAATGTATCCCTTATTATTTTTATGCCAATTAGAGTCAACATCTGTATTTAATATTACATATATGAAATATATGTATTCAATATTATATATACACTAGTATATGTAATACTAATTATCTGTATTTATTAAATAGTAAATACAGATAATATTAAATAAACATAAATATTAAATACAGATATTTATTATTACATATATGAGAATAATAATATAATTTTAGCAGTAACTATTATTCTTTTACATGATTTTTTGTTCCTATGTTATATTGAAATAAACATAGAGATTATACGTGTGTATATATGTATATCTGTGTATGCTGATATATACACATGTGTCTATAAAAAGAAACAATACTGCATTGAAATAAATCCTCCATTGTTTCATTTTGTCCTGTGTACTTTTAATGAGTACAGTTTAAATTATGTCAAGACCGTACTTTTGAATGATAACTAAAACACTACAGCCACTTTCAACCACAAGGTATATTTAAATTTTTATATAATACATTAAGAATTTTAATATTTGTTTATTCTTTTTATAATTTTTAATTCTTTTAAAAGTGAGATTAAAATCATAGTGCATTTTTATTTAAAAACTTAACATCAAAATAAATGTTATCCTTTAAGGTGGTAGAGGAGTAGTAGGATTTACTATAACAAAACAGTTGATTCCAGATACCGCCTTCCACTATTCAGCTGCAAAAATTAATATTCAAAAATTAATACAAAAATTTCATACTCAGTACAAGTTTTAAAGATGAGGAAGTAATTACTTAAGCTTCTTGGAAACACAAAAGGCAAGGCAATTGTGATACCCTATGCACACTGCATTTCTGGAGATGAGAAAGCCTTTCACATGGTAATTCTCCTGGCCCCTGACTCTGTTCAGTAATTCCCCTTACACTGTGTCCCCAAACGGGTTAATAGTTTAATCATTTTTATGAAAATATGGAAGTCATCATTGTTTTCAGATGTTACTAATCATGAGAATAAGTTCATTTAAATTATAAATTGAATGAAGTGAGGCAAGACATATATTTCTCAACTCTCAGGAAATGTTGGAACTGAAAAGGAGGAAGTGAGTTATGCAGAGTGTTATGGTTTGGATGCGAGGGGTCCCCCCAAAGCTCACGTGTGAGACAATGCAGGAAGGTTCAGAGAAGTGACTGGGTTGTGAGAGTCTTAACTCAGTCGGTGAATTCATCCCCTGACAGGGATTAACTGAGTGGTAACTGAAGTGGTGGGGTGTGGCTGGAGGAGGTGGGAATTGGGGCGAGACCCTGGATATATATTTGTACCTGGTGAGTGGAGCTTCTCTCTGCTTCCTGATGATGTGAGCTGCTTCCCTCTGCCATACTCTTCTGCCATGATGCTTTGCCTCAACTTGAGCCTTGAGGAATGGAGTTGGCTGTCCAGGAACTTAGACCTCTGAAACCCTGAGCACCCAAATAAACCTTTCCTGCTCTACCGTTGTTCTGGTTGGATCTTTTAGTCACAGAAGAAGAAAAAAAAAGAAAAAAAAAAACTGACTAAAACACAGAGCAGGCCTAGTTTATAGTTCAAACCAAACCATGGGTTTTTGATGTACCTGAGACTTGCCCATTGTTGAGCTGCTTAATGGCCCCATCAACAGGAATAAATCTTGTTCAATTAGCTCTTAGTAGTTGCTCAGCATTGGTCAATTTCCTTCCATGTGTTATTGATTGTTCTCGTCATGGGTGTTTTCTGTATTTATGACTGCCTTTCTTGTTTTAAATAGCCTTCTTCATGTTCGACAAATCCCCTGTGTCTTAAATCCCACATGGTCCTCACAAAGAAAAGTCAGGACCAAATATCCATTTCCTTTACCATTAAGTGATTAGTGTATACCTCAATCTTCAATTAGAACAT
This sequence comes from Sciurus vulgaris, assembly GCF_902686455.1. Classification (NCBI taxonomy): domain Eukaryota; kingdom Metazoa; phylum Chordata; class Mammalia; order Rodentia; family Sciuridae; genus Sciurus; species Sciurus vulgaris. Next base: position 13,873,759 of record NC_136469.1, read on the forward strand.
CCACGCAAGAATTTTATTCAGAGGTGAGTAATGTGAAGACGCAGGTTCTGTCTAGAATTTTCATTTTCTGCTGACAGGAGAGGGAGCAGAATCCTCAGTGGAGCTATAATTAATTGCAGTGGCCATTGGCTCACAAGGGGAGTGAGCCTGGTTCCCAGAAGTGATTGGCTGGGTTGGGGACAAGTTCAGTGTCAGCAGCTGCCACAGGGGTACTAAAGCAGTGCTTCCCATAAACGTCCCATAGTTCTGAAACTTGCCTCAGAAATCAATGAACCTATTAAATCATTTAGATTTTATTTGTAGATTTCATTTTTTTCCCCCATAAACCCCAAGTGACATTTGTGTCTATATGTTCTTTTTTAGAATAAAAGAAATTAAGTAAAATATTGTTGTGTCAGATGTAAGGAGCTGTCAATTTTCATGAAAATAAAATTTCTAGATATAGAATTTAGGGAACTTACAGTCTTCAAAATTTGGTAGATATTGCTTACTTTTCTTCTAGCATCTACATGTCTTATGATCTGAAGGTTGTGCCTCTCTTAAATTTGTGTTGAAATTCTAACCTCCAAGGTGATGATATTAGGAGGTGGCTCTTAGGTGATTAGGTCATGAAGCAGAGTTTCATGAGTGGGATTTGTGTTCTTCAAAAAGAGAGAATGGGAGAGGGGAGGGAGGGAGTGATCTTTTTTCCATTGGCCGTATGAGGTTATAGAGAAAAACAGTAGTCTGTGGGGCATGAGACCTTATTAGACACCAAATCTGCCACATCTTGATCCAAAACCATGAGAAATACATTTCTATTACTTATAAGCAACTCAAACTTTGGTAATTTGTTATAGCACTGTAACAAACAAAGACAGTATGTTCAAGAGAAGTTTCAAATCATTCTAATTTCTATTCTAACAGGGCAATTCCAACACCAACTCTATTGAAGTATAATTGTCAATTAAAAACTGTATATATGTAGGTATGCAGCTTGATTTGATATGCATATAGATTGCAAAATAATTGAGTTTCTAGGTAACTTTATTGTCCCTGGTTGACAAAGACATGAACTAACAAAAATTTTACCAGGAAGTATTTCTCATAATTTGTAATTTCTTATTAATTTTGCTATTGAATGCAGTGCAACTTTCAACAGAAAACTTATAAAACTTATTTTCTAACTAGCAAATTCAAAGCTATATTTCTTAGAACAATTTTCCTTTAAAATTTCCCTTTAACAACAGTTTCAATGTGTATGTTGGGTTCCAATTCTCTGTTCTCAATAATACACTGCCCTTTCCATTTATTTTTTCCATTCCCTTATATATTTCAACTTCATTTCAATGAAGAACTCCAAGTTGTCAACAGAATCATTGATATGATTTTCACACATAATCAATAGTATAAGATATTGGTTATTATAATAACCAATAACAATTGGTTATTATAAAAATAACCAATATGAATTTTATGCTGATAGTTCACACAGGCTATGATACTTTCAGCAATTTTTACATATCCAGACAAGTCTGACTACAGATATGGTCTTATTATGTTTTATAACTGACATAAGCTATCTTGGACGCAAGCATATGTTTCATATCAATATAGTGTACAAGTGCTATAGTATGTCTGAGCCCAAACAATTGCTTATAAGTCTCATTTAGGATAAACATAGTAAAGAGAAAAGCATCCAGAGTATAAGTTTTATTACCAAGAAAATTCACTAAACAATTTTACTAGGTGTTCTTTGAAGATCCTGAAGATCTGCTTTTTTCTGTAGAAAAACAAAAAAGAAAAATAGATTCTGGCAAGACTTTGCATTCATTCTGGAAACACATCAAAAGCATCATAACAGCTGTCTCTGTCCCAGAGGCACAGAGTCCATCATAGGCCTTCAGATGTGTATCGGCATGGAAAATCAAGGTTTGCGGGGAAAACTCCTTGCATCATTTTTTCATATTGTGATCATCTTTATGAATAGCCTTCTGTTTTGAACCGGCGTGTTAAACTGTGCTACACTAACTCAGCTGAACCCATCTATAAAGGACTCTAGAAACCTCTGCAAAGTTGATAGAAATAAGTTGACTTCGTGTTCAATGCTTGGCAAGAGACCACATCTATATCTATGCATATTTTGAAGTCTTCCTCTCAGTCTTCCTTTTATGTTATGGGTTGTTAACCAGGTGCTGTAGTTTCCTTTTCTCCATTGAGTATGTCACTGCTTTTTGTGTTCTCCCAAGAATGCTGAACTTTATAATATTTTATCTTCTTGTCTTAGAGTAGATATTTCAATGAGACTCTTTGCTCTGAATTTTCAGATTCTATGCCTTCACTCTTTCCCTATTTCATCTGTTAGATATTTGCAAGGCCTTATCATGTCTCTGGTGCCCTTCTAAACGTAGGGAATTTAAGAGGGAACAAAACAGAGAAGGACCCAGTGTTCACTGAACACATAGCCCACAGTCAGACCATGACTAAGAGAGGAATAAGTAAATCACAGTTCAACAGTAACTGGGACTATGAAGAAAATACTGAAGGAAAATAGGAAACGAAGTGACCCCGTGTGCAGGCATGTGGAAATGAAGGCGATTTACACAGAGGTCATTGTCAATATTGGTGTTTGTGCTTATCTATCATTGGAAGGAGTACATCCAAACCGACTCAACTTGGGTGCACTGTTGTTTAAAGTCATAGACCAACATCCAGTATCTGTCAGCCATTTATCCGCTGTTTCCATTTGTCGATGCTGGGTCCCTCCCACCTACATTAAATGTGTTGCACACTCTTAAAGATGGAGAGCATTAAACAAATTTTACACAGAAAAGAGACCTATTCATGCTTACCTTATTTTCTCTTCCTCAATTATTGCTCTAGTTGTAGAAATCGTATTCCCAGCATTCAAGTCAATTCCAATAATCCTTTCTTCCCCTTGTCCCATTTTTCAAAATCATAATACATGAATGCACAAAGAATTCAAGAGTGCCGGAGGTCAGGGTCTGGGGAGGCCCGGGAGAGCGCTGTCATACGTTCAGCATGCAGTCAGGAGCAGGAGGGCTATTCAATTTTCTGCTTGGTTCAGATTTTGTTTCTGATCCAGGGATTAGAGAAAGAAGGAAGAAATAAAGGTCGTTCTATCTACTTTCTGGCAGGCAGGCACACCAGCAGCATCGTGCTGATTGTATATTTAATCCACTACCCTTGGCCTTGTAGTTAATGGAAATTCCTCTCATATTCTGACAATAAGTTGACAGTGAGTCCCAGTTCGCAGTGTTGTGCAATTTCATCTTTTTAAGTCTCTTCCTAACGACTTTAGTGAAAAGGTGGAGGAGGCTGCTTCAAGGGCTGCTGTCCAAATGACAATTTAAACGAGAAATGAAAGTATAGGTTTTTGAGTTTCCAATAGATCTGTGAATTCTCTATAAGAAATAATTAGGTCCCCTACAAAACAGATGTGCTGCACACTGACCACATAGAAAATGCTGGAAAGCTGAAGCTAAATAAATAGGAAATGTAGTTTGCTAAACTGGTACTGTGTATCCATTACCCTTTCCTTTCTTTAACCGGTACCTCATTTGCTAGCTATTTCTCATGCACTCTTCAAGCCAGTGATGATGTTAAGAAAACATAAATGCTTTTGAATAAAAGAGAAGTTATTTGACATCCTTCCTTTAGTTCCATTTTTCCAAAAAAATTAGTGTGAAAGCAGCTGCAGTATTTTGACATTAAAACTTGCACAAAATGTTCATGTTATTTCCTCTGTTTAGCTTTATTATTGAATATTTTAAATTCTACATACATACACACATTAATATTCATATGTTAATGGAGACTCAACTGTTTTACATAGAGGAGTCTCAGTACAAGGAGTTAAGAGTCCGTTTTTCATTCTTCTGTATGTATTAGAGATTTTTATGCAGTTGGAGATATCTTCTATATTATAACTTTTCAATAAAAGTACAAGAAAATTAATGAGATAGGTATTCCAGACAATAAATTAGAATAACAGAGTTAACTTAAGGCAAGTAGAAGAGATAAGATAATTAAAATAAAATTAAATTTGTAATGTAAGATGTTAAAATAATCTAGCAGAGTTATCAACAATACATTTAAAAATCATTGCTTTAAAAATTTTAAAGAACCTTTTGAAATTAAAAAAAACTATATGCCAGTGCATTTTGATACATCAATAAAATGCCCTTTTCAGATACAATTATATTTTAAAATTCCCTCCTGACAGCATCAATTTAAGGCAGATTTAAAAACATATTTTACTAAAGTTAGTGTATTTTTTCACTCACATATCATATTTTTAGAAATAAGAAGAGGAACATATACCTAGTTCATTGTTGTGAGATTATTACTGAAAGTATTTCCAAGTTAATGTACTTTATAGAACTAAAACATATAAAAAGCAATTACATGTAAATGTTATTTACAAATATTTACATAAATATCTCTAAAGCAGATTATATAATAAATGGATGATTTTCTAATAAATACTACAAATATATATTTGTCATCAGAATACACATCATTAGAACACATCACATCAAAGTTTAGGAAAATAAACAAACACTTAAATGGATTCAGAAAAACACGTTTGTTAATAGTGATTCATTGGGCTGGGTTGTGGCTCAGTTGTAGAGTACTTGCCTAGCATGTGGGAGGCACTGGATTCAATTCTTGTCACCACATATAAATAAACAAAATAAAGGTCCATCGACAACTAAAATATATTTTAAAAATAGTGATTTATGCTATCAAACCTTTGAAAAAAGGAAGATACACTTAGACTGGAAGAAAACTGCTTTATCATCATGGTGAATGGCACACTCTATTCTTAAACTAAAACTCAGAGGCACACTGAGATTAGGAGCAGGGAAACTATGTGCTGTATCACCTCATTATTGAATACATTACTTGTCCTAGAGAATATAAGAAACCAATAAAAGTAAATGAAATATAAAAACTGTACAGTTACTCATTTAAAGATGATATGATTGCCAACATATATAATCTAATGAAATCTAGAAGCAATAAGAATTAATCAGAAATTTCAGCAAGGTTGTGAAATACAAGAACAAGATCCAGAAATCAATACTGTTCTATACACAAGCAACAACCAATTCTAAAATGTAATAATAAAAATATACTATTCTGCAATAACAGCAAGAATTGTAAGGTACCCACTAGTAAACTTAATAAAAGATGCTTAAGACATTAATAAAGAAAATTACTAAAGTATATGAAAAATACCTAACAAACCAGGAAATCTCCCCCTTCCATAGATCAAAATCCTCTCTATTTTATAAATGTTACCCTAAAGTTTATAATTCAGAGAAATTTTAGTTAAAAATAAAAATTATCAGTAGAACTTAACAAGTTGATAAAAGAAGAAATAGCAGAGTAATTAGGAAAATATAAATAATATCAAAGTGTGAGAAGTTATAAAGAGTAATTATGAAGTCAGGAATTAGGACAATCAGCTATCAGTATAGTTTTATAGACAAACACAACAAAGGAATGTAGACAGCTCAGAATTGAATATGTGCATACTGAAACTTAACATGTAAGACAACAGGTTTAACAGATCAGTGGGGAAACTCCACCTTGAGAAACCATTGTAGGCTGATTGACTTATCACTATAGAAAGAAAATCACAATTGTATTGAATTACCTTCCTCCATTTCTTTTACTGTAATGAACACATGAGATAAATCAACCTACAAAGAGACAAGACTCATGCTCATTCACATGCAGAAAGCATTGAGTCCACCCAAAGAGTCCTCATGGTCTCTTCTAGCATTACTGAAATGTCCAAGTCTAAAGTCTCTGCCTAGGCTCAAGGTGAACTTGTCTGTGAGCCCCTAGCAACCTCAAATATAAAGTTACCTACTTCCAGGATACAATGGACAAGGCAAATATCCCCATTCCAAAAGGCAGCAACAGGCAAAGATAAAGAAGCAATCAGACCAAAGCAAGACTGAAGCAAAGCAGGGCGGATCTTAAACCTGCTGCTTCCTGTGCCACGTTTAGGGCACAGGGAGGCAGGATGTGGGCTCCCAGAGACTTGAGCAGTCCTGCTGGTTGCAGACCACCCATCCTCTCTCTTGGGCAGGCCTGCTTATTTGTTCCTCTTACTTTCCTGGCATCTGTAAATTTCAGGGGTCTCCATTTAAAAAAGTATTTTTATTAATAAAGGCTTATTTTGGCCCATAGTTTTGGAAGTTTCAGTTCATGAAGGGACAGACACATTATTTTAAGTCCTAAGGTGCAGTGGAGGGCAGCACATCATGGCAGGAGCTGATGGCAGAAGAAAGCCATTCACCTTATGGTAGTTAAGAAATTAGGAGCCCATAATTCCTTCAGGTGTACTTACCAATGACCTCTTATTAGGGCTCTACCTCTTTAAGTCTCTGCTATCTCCTAATAGTTCCAAACTGGGGACTAACACATGAACCTTGGGGAACATTCCAGAAGTAAACTGTAGCACCTACTTTAATAACATACTAGCAAGGTACAGTGATATGCATCTGTAATTGCATGTACTCTGGAGACTGAGGCAGGAGGATTACCAGTTTGAGGTCAGTCTCAGCAAACTGGGCAACTCAGAATCTGTCTCAAAAGAAAAATAAATTAAGTTAAATTTTTTAATGAAGCTGGGGATGTAACTCATTGGTAAAGAAAAAAATAACAAGATACTTAAATTTCAGACACATTAAAAAACAGACTTAACACATATTATAAAACTAGTATTAAAAATATAGTGTAGAAGCCATGCTCAGTGGCACACATCTATAATCCCAGCAACTTGGGAGGCTGAGGCAGGAGAATCATGAGTTCAAAGTCAGTCTTAGCAATTTAGAAGGGCCCTACGCAACTTAGGAAGACTCTGTTTCAAAATTCAAAAATTAAAAGGTCTGGAGATGTGACTCAGTGTTTAAGCATCCTTGGGTTCAATCCCTGGTAGAAAAAAATGAATAAATAAAATAAGAAAGAGAAAACTCTTCATGATCTCAGGTTAGGTAGAATGCATTAAGAAAAAAATGCCAAAAGTACAAGTCATAAAGGAAAACTAGTAGAAGTTTGTATCTGTCAAAACATACACTAAGCTGGGAGTGGAGGCACATGCCTGTAATCCCAGTGGTTTGGGAGGCTGAGGTAGGAGGATCATGAGTTCAAAGCCAGCCTCAGCAAAAGTGAGACACTAAGCAACTCAGTGAGACCCTGTCTCTAAATAAAATACAAAAAAGAGCTGGGGATGTGGTTCAGTGGTCAAGTGCCCCAGGGTTCAATCCCTGGTACCAAAAACAAACAAACAAACAAACAAAAATACCCTACACAGAGAAAGTGCCAAAAAATATGTGATACAATACAATTTGTAAGTCAATGCAGAATCAAAGATTTGTAATCAGATTATAAAAAGAATCCCCAAAGAATGTATAGTCACAATAAAGTAGTGACCTTGAAAAGCCCATTTGGAGGAGGGAAATACAATGACAATAATAAAGGTGAACTGTTGCTGAACCATCATTAATAATTAGAAAATAATAATTTGAAATGTCAATATTTTATTTTAAAGCCATCAAATTTGCCCAAAAATGAGAATTGTAATATATCATAATTCAATAAAAATAGTAAACCTGGGCACGTCTCATCTACCGCTGGTGGAAACAGACTTTCATATGGCCACACAGGTAAGAAATTCAGCACAAGTTAATTCAGTATCAATAACTGATAATTGTAGATGTGGGCACAAAATTGGCATTTCCACTTGTCAGTGTTTACATTTCATATATTCATATATATATATATATTTATATATATTTATATATATTTTCCTAAAGCCTTTGCACACATATACAAGGAGATCTCTGGAAAGATTTATGCATTTTGCTTTGTGGACAGGTACATAAAATTAAGCTAATCTTAAAATTTTGTGCTGCTATGCAGCATCAGGTAGCACCGGATAAGAAGAGTCTTGCTCTTTATATATTAGTATTTCCCTTTGTTTCTGGTCCACATTTTTACTGTGTGTGGTGGCAAGCCTTTAAGATAGACCTCTGAAAGCCTCTCACTTTATTGTGTAGACAGGTACCAGGGTTGGCATGTGTGACTGGGAGAATCTTTCACAAGTGCTGTTATGATACTTCAAAATTAGATTATAAAAGACCCTGCAGATTCCACGTCACTAGCTTTCTTTCTCTGTGATTTTATGTGCACCGTAATCAGTAAGATTCCAAATTGTAAGGACATGAGGACATTTGTGCAGCCCAGTGTGGCAACGCATGTGATAAGCAATTCAGGTCACCAGTCACCAGCCATATCCCTGCCATTCTTGGAAGATGGTTCTCTAATCCCAGCTTTTGAATGCCTATTCTACTACTTCATCATTTGACTGCAACTCAAGAGAAGCCCTGACCATTAGCTAAGCTATTCCTTGATCCCTGATCCTCAACAACAAATAATAAATGTTTTCTAAAATAATAAATGTTTGTTGTTTTAAGTTACAAAGTGTTGGAACAGATTCTCTTTTTGTTATGCAACACACCACTGATATTCCTTTTTTTTTTTTTTTTTTTTTTTTTTAACCTTAGGTGGGCCAGTTAATGTGTCTGCATGGTTTGGCTGTGATTAGTCTCCCATGGCTCATGTCCTGGGAGAGTGAATCCCATGGTGGCAAATGTTGTCATGGTTGAACTTTTAACAGGTGAGACCTAGTAGAAGGCATCAGGTCATGGGACACCAATTTGGAAGAGATTAGTGCTTGTCTAGAGAGATGCATTAATTCTTAGAAGAGTAGATTGTTATAAGCCAAGACCAACCCCATACACATAGGCCTGTGTATTGCTGATCCCTTCCTCTCCCCTTTTGTTTCTTCTGCAGTGTTGAGAATACAGCCAGGGGAGCTATCACCAGAAGCTGGACACTGGTACTGCTGATCTTTGATTTTTAGCCTGTAAAACCCTGTAAGATACAAACCTATTTTCTTATAAATAAAACAGCATCCCGTACTCTGTCATAGCAACACAAAACAGTATCTGATGCCTAATTTTTGGCAAGTAATTAGCCTTGAAAGATACACAATGTTGCTTTCTGCACCTTTTAATTTATAAAAATGTCATTGTAATATAGATGCCATTCTGTCTCTTTATCATGACTTGTTTTGAGGACCTACCAATTATTTTCTGAATGTGAATCTAGTATTGTTTCTTGCTAATGCAGAACATTCTGCAATATGTATTCTTTACAGTTCGTCTTACTGCTTTTTTCATTAGATACCTGTGACTATTTTTCTCAAAGGTTTATACACTGAAAGGGATTGTTGAACATAGAATATATACTTTCAATTATCTTTCTGAAGACAGTTTTTATTGCCTTCCATCTCTTTCCTACCCCCATGAATACTTCTTTTTTTAATTTAACATACAATTATATTAGGTAAGTTGTTAATAATAGATGATATTTAAAACGATTAAAAAGTTTAAGTCCTTGTTATGGCTATTTCCTTCAGATTCCTACTCCCCCCCAGTAGGAAGACAATACAATTAGCTCATGAAGAATTATATTAAAATAACTTATTGTGTACATAAACAAATCTGGGCTGTTTCAATATTTACCCAATAGTAGCACATTAAGCATATGGTTCCACATTTCACATTTATTTTTTATTTCTTCATAACAAAGTTGGAAGGACTTTCCACTTAGCAGGTGGGACACAGAGTATCAGATGGTGGTATGATTTTGAATCTCCAGAAGCAGAGATCCCCAGGTTGGAGCTACTGGAAAGTGTGATAGGCCTTTAGGAGGTGAGGCCCTTCAGTCCCTGGGGATGTGCCAATGAAGAGGAAGTTCAGCCTATTCCTATCTTTCCTATTGAGTTGGTCAACTACCCCAGAAAGTAGTCCAGTAAATCTGCTTTGAATCTAAAATTTTAGCTCTCATGTTTCTGAAAATCAAGTTTTGAAGGGCACAGACAGCTTGGGTCTTCACAATATCAGGAGAACTCCTAACCCTGGCTTTGAGAATTGCACTCAGACCAGCTACCATTTCTTGTACCTTTGAATCCAGAAAGCTTGTAATTTTTCTAGGGTGTGACTTTATATTTATGCAAAGATGGGAGACTGGCAGAAGCAGGACAGTGAGAGGGGAATAAGAAATGCAAACTGATTACTTAAATGTGTTGCTCTGGAATTTAAAATATACTTTTGTTTACAATCTACTGAAGAAAATGTAGTCACATAGTCATGTGTAATTTCAAAGGACTTGGAAAAGTCCAATTTAGCTTTGAATTGGTATTTCTTTATTATGTGCCTATGTTTGAGCTATATATTTTTTGTCTTTGTTTTATTGTTGCTTACACCATTCACTTTGAAAAGGAAAAAAAAAAGTGGAGAAAAGTAGCCTTTGTCATGTTTTAGAGTTTTGACTTTCATGTATATACCAATAAACTACAAAATGTATATTTACATATGATGTAAGTAGGCATATATCTCTATTTTATTTTCTTTATAGAGAAATAGTTGCCTAAATTTAATGCTATTGTTATTAACATCTGTTTCCACATATATGTGGAACCATTTCTTCATTTTCTATCTGTTCCTTTGTTTTTCTTTTATCCTTATGATATTATGCTATGTATATTGCTTTTCATCTATTTCTTGGAGAAATTTTCTCAATATAGTTCTTTTATTTTGTGTTGACTTTTTTCTTTATACTTTCACATAAATTTTAAAATTAGATGTCCATATTTGATACACCCACAAACACAGATATTCATACCTCCTTATAATTTTTATCTGTTTCCCTTTGAATCAGTAAACCAAATTATAAAGTACTAGTCACCATGATGCAGGCCTAGCTCATTAACTACATGACAGATCTATCCATTCACACATGATCTTCTTTCATATGTTTTAGAAGAATTTAAAACAAATTCCAACCTTTTATATATACTCAATGAATTGTTTGATACCTCATAAAATTTTATGCTCTTACATGTAGCATCATTATATCTGTTTCATATCTAATATGATTTTTATTATAAAGAAAGAAAACATTACAGTTATTACTGCTGTCATATAAAGTAATAGGTTCAACATGTATCAAAACCAATTTTTGGAAATTAAGTTACTTTTGTAAGAGAGGATGATGGTGTCAGGGACATTTGCAAAAAAAATTTCCAAACATATACTCAATACCTTATTTCTTATCAAATATTCTGTTAATTAAATAATCATCTATATGTTATTTGTTCAATATACCTCTGGTAATTTTTTTAAAAGAGCAGAGTAGTAATATTTTAATTTATATAAGAATATAAATGATGCCTATCACTTATAATACTTCCAAGGGATGTAAATTATTATACCTCTTCTCTGAAATGTTGTTTTCCATCATCTAATTTTCTTACTTAAGAATAAAAATAAGGTTACTTGTGTGTTTTCAGTGTTATCCAAGCACTGGATAGTTGACAGAAATCTAACTATAGAGATGAAAATGATTGGTCTTATCTTTGACATGACTCTTAATTTTCAAGCACCCATGCCCTATTTCTTTAATTCTATTTAAATTCTATAATATATTGAATTATGCTCAAATCAGAGAAAATAACATATGATTGCCATTTCAATGGAGTAATCTGACAATAATATGATACAATATATACAGTATCTGTGTGTTGCAATGTTTCAGTGTGTTGCAATGTTTCAAATACAGAATTTGGTATAATAAAAACTGGTACTCTATTAATATGTTTAATTTTAAGGTTTTCATGTATCAGTTAAAAATAAATTGAATTTTAAAAATTCACAAAGCAACAACCACTAAAATTCATGAGTCCAACAGGCTATTTGGCATAAGGTGTTTACATTCTAATACCTTTTTTTTTTGTTGTTGTTGTTGTTACTAGGGATTGAACCCAGGAGCATTTAACATCCCCAGTCCTTTTTTATATTTTATTTAGAGGCAAAGTCTCTCTAAATTGCCTAGGGCTTTGCTATGTTGCTAAGGCTGGCTTTGAATTCATCATTTTCCTGCCTCGGCCTCCTGAACCTCTGGGATTACAGGTGTGGGCCACCGTGCCAGGCTAAATTCTAATATTTTTGAAGGTTTTAGGGCATGTGTCCTGCTAAGAAATTCTCTTCATGATTTCTAGGACAAGGTCTTCCTGTGTTGGTAAGTGACTTCCTGAGACTGTTAGCATGTGGAAGTACTTACTAAAACAAACAAACAAGAAAAATGGAAAGCAGATTTTGATATTAACCTGTTGAGAAAAGTGATATCTCTAAAATGGAAAGAAAGCAATGTTGACTAGCTCACTGTTACCTGTTAATACGAAAAATATGAAATGATATTTATTTATTTAACTCACGACCTGTATCATTCTGATCCCTTTCTTTGGTTTCTTTGGTTGGATGCTGTTTATCTACGAGAGTTGTCTATATAATGTAATTCAATTCTCTCTTTATGTACACTCCAAATTTAGTTTTATAATCATTAAAACTTTTAATCATTTATAGTTCTTAATTTTATTTTATTTGACAAAGTCTTCTTTTGTTATATAACCACAACATCACAGGTTCTATATTCTACCCAAATTTGTTCCTCAAACTTCAGAAATTATTACTAACTACAAACTGGGCACAATCACTTGTCTTATAACAGTCTCAAGATTAACATGCCCACAAACATCTTTTGAATTCTTCTCCCAAAATACCTCCTACCTGGTGTTTCTTACCATAATCCCACAGCCCTGCATTAAGAACTTCAATTGTCCCAAGTGGCCTTTCTCTCCTTCTACTCCAGAAAGTAACTTGTTAAAATGCTGTCAGGACTAAGTTCTAAACACATTTTCCAAATGTTTTTAATGCATTCCCTCTACAATTGGTTTATTGAAAGACCCAACAAATTACACTTACAACAGCATTGATATCCTCATGGCTCCCCAGCCACCTCCTGCACCCCTTCATTTATTCTGCATTTATTCTAGGGTAAGAGTTGGTGAGCACTTTCAGGCTAGACTCACTCTACTTTGATCTTTCAGACTTTGCAAGGGACATAAAAACCCTGTGATGGAGTCCAGCATTCCCACTGAAAATCAGTTTACTACATTTGCTTAAGCCAATCAAACTGTAGCCGGAGTGAGCTGCTTGCAGAGGCCTGCACAAGTGATCTACTTCGTGTATTGTTTTCCCCACCTAGACTGGACTCAACTTCCTTCTCCCAGAATTGTCACAGAGCATTTTACTATTCCTTAAGAGAGAGTCCCATCTTCCACAGTGGTCTTCTTATCCTCAAAAGAGCAACGTAAGTTTGTATTTCATTGCAAGACCCAGATACATCTCTGTGTGGATGGATTTTCCTTCTTTACTCTTCATAGTCCTTTGAAGATGTAGATATAAAGTGGGTATTTATTACATGTTCTATCGGATGCTATGATTCTGAAATCATGTATGAAGAAATTCTATATATAGGTATTATATGTGTTTACATAAACAACATGCACTTTCTTATACAGCAACATAGGTATGAACAAGATTAATGTAATGCAAATTTCCTTTTGTCCTCATTCTAGGAAAGATTTTGCAAAATGAAAGATATAACACATATAGAAAACTTGACTTTCTGAGTTTCTTAAGACACATCTTGAGCTCTACAATTTTAGCGAGTTAACCAAGCAATGGGAACATCTGGCTTCTGTCTCCAATGGCCTAGCTTGTTATAATATGTATAAACAGAGTGAAAGCAGCAGAGAGTAGAGCACACTGACTTTTGTGTGTGTGCATTCTTTGTTAATGCAAATCTGGCTCATTCTTATACCTCAGCAATTTTTGAAAGATTAATGACATGAATATTTGTAAAGAAAATGTCTATGTGACCAATGCTGGTGCTGCTCCTAAATATCAGTGTCACGGTTCTTTGCTGTGGTTGACTTTTTGCCATACAACCCTATTTTATTGAGGTGACAAGCTGTCACATGTAAGCTTTATTTCTATTACTTCTTTACTGCTTTAATTCACAGTCTATTTTCAGTGTCTTTCCTTTCCTTTTCATATGTTAATTTTGATTTGAACCAATTAACACATCTAACAAATCCTGGGATTAATTTTTCAGTGCAGACTGAGGCATGTATTTCTGCTATAATGTATTAGTATATTTTTAGCAGCTCCAGATCCAATATTTACCTACATTTGGGATCAAGGTTATGCTTATAGTTACTTTGCTGCATACTTTCTTTCTTCAATGTCCAGTCTTAAGAACAAGACTTTAATGACCAGAATTACAAAACATTTCTCTCAAGCTCTGTCCCTGAAGGCAATCTGATATTTGCTAAAAGTCAGATTCATTGCAGGAACATCATTGTGAGCTCTAAAGAGGTAGTCTCCTGGTAAATCAAGAGTGGTGTTGGGGTTATAAGGGAATGAGGGAAAGGAACTGGGGGCTAAAATACACACTTACATTTTTTAAATGATAGTAGTTGAGATTCCAGGGCTGCAAAAATAAATAACTGCACTTCTGCTCCACATAATACAAATTCCATTTTATAAAATCGTGATAAACAACTGTACACATGTGAGAAATTATTGAGTTGCATGGAAAACTGTTTATAATCATTTGGAATCTCAGGGATTTTGTATTTACCTTTCAGAGATATTTTCTCTTTTCAAAATTGCGATGTAGCTTAAAGACAAAATAAGTCAAAATCTGCAGGTTATAGAATTGAATTTCCCTTGCAGCACTTTTCAGATTAGCATTCATTTACTTATTTTTTTATCCTGCACCTTTGAGGTTTTGTTCAGATGTGAATAAAAGCTAATGTTTGTTTATTGAAAATTTCATTATCCTCAAAACCACTTAAAGACCCACACATCCAAAATGTAAAACAGAACAAAGCATAACAAGCAATTCTTTGTTCACCATCCATGTCTTCATTATAACACACGAAATGTGATCAATTGCAAAGAGAAACAAACTCACACTGAGAAATGACAAAAGGAAATTAGGTTCTTGCTTCACATGCATGTGCAGAACTCTGTCCGCAGAGATGGTCTTTCCTATGCCACAACTAAGTAAAGAGCCTGGGTTAATTTAGATCAAGTGACCACTCAGCAGCAGTGAAATACTCTCAGCTCTGTCACTTCCTCCCAGAAGTGGCAGACTTTTCTGCAGTAGTATAATTGATGGTGCAATCTAATAGTTTGCATTCCTTTTCCACACTGTCCAGAAGATGAAAACTCACTTCCTCCGAACATTCCCAAACATTCTAGGCTGACTTCATTGAGAAAAATTTTGCATCAGATTTGAAGTAAAAGCTGCAAGAAGCACCCAACGACCCATTCTTGGAGATTAAGATGGAATCGAACACCCTCACTGCGAGGCTGCAGAACAGTGAGGTGGGAGGAGAGGAGGAGGAGGCAGGAGCAATGGCAGGAGCAATGATATGGAGATGTTATAAGTTGTAAAAGTCTGAGATAATAACAAGCCAGACCCCTATAAATATTTTATTGGAGATTATTTATATTTAGGAAATATTTATTACTGATACAATAAATGATCCAAAAGAACAAACTTCACAAATGCAGAAAAAAATGAATGATATATTCTCTCCAGTACAAATATTCACCCTGTCTAGTCAAATATTAATTCAAAAGCCACTTCCAAGGCAGAGATATTGGACTAAAAAGTATATCTAGTGGAGTGCTAGTATTTATCAATTTTTGTGAAGAACAAAGAAACTCTACTTTCTTGTTCCTTTTCATTATTCCTATGACTTTTATTGAAAAGCAAAAACCATATAGAGAAAAGTGGGTAAAATGAGAGTTCAAGGTAACAAATCATTTAAAAAATAATGAGAACTCAATCCCCACAGAATCCCATCTCTATCATCATGAGCTAAGAAATTCACATTTTTCATCTAAAAAATTCATATTTTCATAACCCCATAAGCATCCTTCTACCTCACAACAAACATGATTCTGTCAAGTTCCTAGAGAAAACCACACCAGGTCTTCTTTGGAGGAGTCCACCTGACTCTGCATTTTCATAGGCTTTAAAGCTTTGTTTCGCCTATTTCCAAGTTGTTATTGAATTCACAAAGTTTGCCTTAGTCTCTTCTTCCCAAACTCATAGGTTTATGAGATTTGCCCACTGAAGACCTGTCTTATCACAGTTAATTCATATTCCATGCTCTATAACCTTCTATTCAAAAAACATACCATATCTTATTTGCCCATTCAATTATTGTTGGGTATTTAGATTAGGGCCAGTTTGCAGATATTATGAATAATGTTGTTTTTCATATATTTTAATGTTTCAGTTAAAATGTGCAAATATTTCTGTTAGATATGTAAATGAAAGGGGGAAGCAGGTCTTCCAAGAGATGTCCTTAACTAATTATACTCTGAATAATCTTTTTTGTTATACGTTTATAATACGTAGAAACACTATGTACTCACGTATTAACGTTTTAAAGTTAATCATGTCATTTGTGAAAATGTAGGTTCCAGGGCTGATTGACTCCCCATGATAATTTTTCCACAAACAAGGGGCACTGTGAACCCAAACATGTTTTTTGAACTCAAAGCACACCTTTTGCAGAAAAATGATTTTAGAAAGTTGCCTGTAAAAACGTCAGGGCACCACAATTATTGGCGTGGCATTGGTGTGACTACTTTTCAGAGTATTTGATTAATTACTAGTAAATCTCAGAACTGAATAAGGGTTATATATCATGTAAAACCAGATACTCAGCCCTTTGTGATAGCGCCAACTTAACAACTAATATTTATAGTGGTTTTATATCTGATAATTTTTCTTATATCCATAACAACTGTAAAGTTTAGAACTACTATAATATCCATTTTAAAACATGGAAATGAAGATTTGAAGTTAAGTTGATCAATGCTACATAGAAATTAAGGTGATGAGATATAAACCAAAAAAAATTAACTACCAGATTTATGCTCACAGTATTATATTCTATTGCTATTAAAATGCTTTATAACTTTTGGAAGAAGAAAGGAAAACCCCTAGGAATACACTGACCCTTGGCCTGATTTCTTTTTGCAGCTGTTAGAAGTGGGGATTTTGGATAAAGAAGTTATCATATTGGAATTATGTGATTAATATTTTTCTAGTTCACAGGTTAAACTGAATACAAATGTCATCACATAGTTTCTATTTGCACTGCCTTTGGAATTAAAATTTACTCCTATGTCCTCTAGTGGTTTATGAGATAAGGCAGTGATACATATAAAATACATACCATTGTTTCTGTAACTTTCAAAGAACATGGAATGACACACTACTTGTACACAGTGCCTCTGTCATAAAACAAATAATAATATCCACAGGCACAGTTATCAAGGACTAAGCTCTATTTTCAGTATTGTTCTTTCTCTTCTGCATTTTATTTATGTTGGTAATTATAAGCTTAATAATACCTTTCTTTATCTTCTTAAGTTTAAATAAACTTAAGTCATTATCAGTATCTTAGTGGCATTTCTGCTGTAGACCCATTGAGGTTTTGGTTTTGCCACAATATTCATCTCTACTTGAATGTTTTTCTGTCTCTGCTATGATTTAAAATCTAACAAATCTCCTGAAGACTTGGTCCCCTGTATGACATTATCAGGAAGTGGAGGAACCTAATGTTGGGTCCCTGGCACCTCCCATTTTTCCTCTTTCACTTTCTGGTCATTTAGTGAACAGCTTTGCCTTGCCTATTGTCTTATCATAGTCACTGAAGCACAGGGGACAACTGACCATGGATTGATGCCTCTAAAAATGTGAGCCAAAAAAATACCCTTCTATCCATAGAAGATGATTTTCTGAAGTTGTTGCTATAGTAATGAAAAACAGACTGACATAGTCTCTTTTCCATTTACTTTGTCCAGATTTTTGTTCTTTATTTTCCATGATTTAGCTGTCTGGCAAATAGTTTCATCTAAAAATATGGTCCCTATCCAGTTAAAATTTATAATCCCAAGCACACTGTCATGGAAGAGCTTTTCAAAAGTCTGCTCATGTTTTAATTCATTCAATATTTTATCCAGGTTTTTCAATTAGTTAGAATCACAATTTCCTACTAAGGTCAGTTCTTGTAACAGTCAAGGGACTAGTAGCCAACAAATTGTATCTTTAAAGATAATTGATACAAGGTTAAAAAAGGAAGTTTGAAAGTTATTAGGAGGGCTTAAATTTACAAATAAGATACCCCAGAACCAAAGAAAATGTGAAGTTTTTCAGTCTTTTTCTTGTAAAGACAGAGTAGGGATTTATTTACTTATTTATTTTAAATTATGTACTTATTTCTTAATTTTTTACAGACTGCATTTTGATTCATTGCACACAAATGGGGTACATCATTTTGTTTCTATGGTTGTACACGATGAATATTCACACCATTCATGTAATCATGCATATACGTAGGGTAAAGATGTCTATCTCAATCACCATTTTTCATACACCACCCCCCCCTTTTAATTCCCTCCATGTAATCTAAATTTTCTCCATTCTTCTCTCACCTCCCGCCCCCCCCCCCATCCCCATTGTATATCATCATCCATTAATCAGGGAAAACATTCAGCCTTTGGTTTTTGAAATTGGCTTATTTCACTTAGCATGATATTCTCCAATTCCATCTATTTATCTGCAAATACCATAATATTATTCTTCTCTATGGCCGAATATTTTTCCCGTTCTCTATGTCTGTTGGAGTATCCCACAAACATAAGTCAGAGACTCCTGGATGCAGTCAAACAGGACATGTCTCTGGCACTTGATGGACAAGAGTGGATACAGAAGCTGGAGAGATACAGTTTTCAACAGAGTTCTATTGAAATCCCCTGATTTCTTTCTACATTGAAAATATATACAGATGTGGACTGGCAATCCTTTCCTGTGTGTACCTTCTTGTGAAGAGAATCTCTAGTTAGAACAGTAGCCAATGTGGACATCATACTTTTTAAAATATGTTTATTTGAGGAATACTAATACTTCAAGAAATAGTTTCATTGCTAAGATATGATCA
This sequence comes from Sciurus vulgaris, assembly GCF_902686455.1. Classification (NCBI taxonomy): domain Eukaryota; kingdom Metazoa; phylum Chordata; class Mammalia; order Rodentia; family Sciuridae; genus Sciurus; species Sciurus vulgaris. Next base: position 13,892,780 of record NC_136469.1, read on the forward strand.
AATTGCAAAGATTCCAAATGAATCACATAGAACATTGTGCTGCAGTGTAAGACTTCAAATAGTTATTGAATATATTCATAATAAGACATAAGATTTTAAAGCATTGTATCATGTACCATGTAAGTCTATATTGCTAAAGCTGAAAGTAAAAAAAAAAAAAAATTTAAAAAAGAGAGAGAGAGAATAACCATTGTTATCCTGGGAGATGTTTCTGTAAATATCTTGATTTCAAGTGTAGAAAAAAAATCTAGCTATTGTGAATTGAACTGCAATGAACATTGATGTGACTGCATTCCTGTAGTATGCTGATTTTAAGTCCTTGCAGTCTCTAATTAAAAACTTAAATTTAAATTTAAAAAAATCTTTAAGTGTCTCATTTGTGGAAATCATTTTTGGTCCCTGTCTTTGAATACAACCTTATCTGAAGTAATCTTGTGAGAATCTGAAACTGTGAGGATTATATTTAATAGTGAGGCTTTTTAAAATATTGATTGTATCTGTGTTAAATATAGTACCATGATTTTAAGTATCAAAGTGACGTGTATCTCATGATTACTCAGAGATCAGTTCACTACTAAACATTAGTTATCACACAGTTGTGTGAAACGTTCTTTTAAATGGCTTGTTCTTTTAAATGCCCTCCCCAAAATGTGCATATCATCCTCAAAGATGCTAGTAATATGTACTTGATATTACATATTTACCATTAACTATACTGTGCTTCACATTTCCTGTTTTACATACATTTGATATTTATAGTAGTTTTGCTTCTTGGTTCATTGTGATACCAGTTAACCATTTGTAGCTATTTAAGTTTAAATTCAGCTAATGGAAATTAATGAAATTTAAATTTCAGTCTCACTAGTCATCATGGATCATGTAATCAATATTAGTTGATGGCACAGATGTAGAATATACGTATTATCACAGAAAATCTATTAGAGAGTACTATTTAATGAGATGGAAACATAAATAAACTCAGTCTTCAGTCACAGGATATATAAGACCAGAAGTTCAGTCAAAAATCCCACATTTTATTGAACACTTCTTGCCAGTAGAAACCATCTCTGTTATGTTCACAAAATGTTTTCTTTTAGTGGAATGACTATACATACGATACCACTCATTAATTAGTGAGAAGGAATGACTGAAAACAAAAAAAATCAAAATAAATGACATAAAGGTAAATTCTTATCAGGTATTTCTATGGAAGATAATTTTTAAGTGTCTGATTTGGAATATGGTCTTGTTTTATAGACTTCATCCATTTAATACAGAGTTAACAATTTCATATATATTTTGTATTTTCGTTATAAGGTGAAGTTTATCATATTATTCTATGTCCAAGAAGTAATTTTGTTGTTCATTTTGCATATTAGTTAAATTCGTAAGATTTATGCCCTCAAAATAACAATCAATTTAGTCTGAATAATACTTACCTCTTGATTATGAGAAAAATAAATGAGCTAAATGTTTCTTTACTATTCCTATTGGATTTTATTAACATATTTCCAAGATCCATTTAATTGTTATTACAGCATTTTATCAATTTGCAAGTATTGTAGTCTTCTTACTATTTTCCCCTGACTTTTCATTGTATCATCCAAATTTGAATTATGCAAACTTTTCTTTCACTGTATTTCTGTAGTAGACTGAAAATTATATAAATCTTTTATTTATATTCAATATCTCTACAGATTCTGCAATTTCACAGGTACTTTTATGCATTGAATATAGTTCAGAGAACTTTTGTGAATAAGGGGAACTTCTTCAGTGCTTGTACAGAATTCATTTGGATAACCAATGTGCATGTGAGGTGTTTGGGTTTTTTTTTTTTTTTTTTTTTTTTTTTTTTTAACTTGTATATATTGTTCCCCTTGATAGACAACTTTGAACAGCTGTCAGACAGCAGTTTTTGGTGCACTGAGGAATGCTTGATTCACATTTCTAAAGATTAAGAAACTGTGTATGAATTATTTTAATTATGTGGAAATAAACTCATATTACACAAAAATTTTCAATACAATTATGTATAATATTTCTAGATAATGGTCACTGAGAATTCTAACCAATTCAAAGGCCAGATACACTGCTTATCTCTTCATGAAGATAATACAAATGAGAACAAAGTCAGTTTGCATATGTGGATGTGTGTGCTCTCAGGACTAAAAGAGGCTTGATATCAGTGCCACCTCGACATCTGGAACAATTGCAGGGCTTCACCTGGCTAATCTCAGCTGGCCCACTCTGTTCTGCTCCTGTGGATTAAACTCCCTAACCAAACCAATATTCTATCCAGGGGACCAGACACAACTCTTGCCTCTCAGTTCGACCCCCATCTACAGAGGAATTCAAACAAGCTTCCCTTCAACTAGAGAAAAAGCCTACCAGACTCTTGATACTGCCATACCTGCCTCCTCTCACAGATCCTGGTGCACTCAGTTCTGAGAACCCTGTCAGGGTTGCATGAGATGTTCTGTCTTCTTACCCCAGACTGTGGATGTATGTGACTATCAGTCTGCTCTTAATCCTGTCACAGAACACTCTGTCCAGTGTTGCTAGTCATGTGTCTGTCCATTCCATAACCCCAGGGCAGGAATTCCTCCCTTAACCTGAAGTGAAAAGAATGTAGTTGGCACAATGCAATGTTTTGCTGAATGTTATATGAAATAATATTTGCAAAATCAGAAACAGAAGTACTCTTAACTGTACCCAATAACATACTCATATACATTATAATATTTTACTGCTAATTCCTTTTCTACTGTATGACTAGGTCACTAAAATTATAAGCATGAAAAAGAGTGACTATAATTTCAGTAGTTTAAGGCTAGTGGAAGACACAAAGATGTTAACAAGTAAATAAATAAAATGATAAGTAAGCAGTTGCAGGTGATCCAAAATTCGTCATTGTGTTTGTTTTTTGATGCTGGTCATTGAAGCTGGGGCCTCCCACATGGTAAACAAATACTCCATCACTGAGCTGCACCCTCCTATCTTTAAGCCCACTTTTGAATTTCATTTGTTAGTGTGTTCTGAGGGTCTAAAGAAGACACAATACTTGACATGTAGGATGTATTCAGTGTGGCATTGAGAAAATAAATTAAGGGAAATAAATAACCAATCAGAAGGAGAAACCAGGAATGCCTCCTTCAAGGAGCTACCAGAAACCAAGAATGAACTAGGACACAATCCAGAGTTCTAGTTGGAAGCTGCCATATGGCAGCCCGAGACACAGGCCTTGGGAACAAAGACTGAGACTCATCTATGTTTATAGGATAGGTGACCTTCACCTTGTACTCTGGGGAAAAGTGGGATTGTGCCAAAGAGTTTTTCAACAAATACAAGAACTGTTTTGATCTGTTCAGTAATCTGGTAAGTACACATAAAACGCCATCAAGACAACAGCCTGTATTCATGTTATTCATGTAATTAAACCTGTCTCATAACACTGAGTATTGTCAAGGTCACAAGATAGGGAGAACTCTGTCTCTACAGAGTTCAGGAACGGTCATATATTAAGTAAGTATCTTGAGATAAAGGAAGTTCTGCAGCATAGAAGGGGAAACATGTGATGTTTGCTTTTAATTCTTTCTTGGTGAATAATGTCAATTAGACCATATTGTGTGATCAGCAAGTTATGTACAAACTATATTACCTATGCTTAGCTAGGAGTGCAAAATGGACAAATGGCCTAACATCCTTTAGTCAAGAACCCCTGAAATTTAAGTAACTATTAAAAATATGAGATCAAAACTATAATATAAAAATTATTAAAAACATTATCTAAGCACCTCTGATACAACTTCAAAATGGAAATGAATGATCAAGATTAGTAAAAATATTAATTTTTCCCTGTAATCTTTATTGCTGGGCCAGACCTTAAATGTGTACTTTGATTTTTCCTCTTGGAAAGTATGAAAACATCAAAAACATTAAAATTTAGAACTGTTTTTGTTCTTGGTTGCATTTTTTAATTTTTTGTTTGTTAATATTTCATAATGTATGTGATGAATTAATAGAGGAGGGAAGAGGAATGCTTGAGTTCATGTCAAAGAGAGTCACTAGAATAATGAATTTCATTCTCTAAACTCAATAGGAAATCACCTGGGGGCAGAAAGGAGCTTAGTGACCATATTTGGAAAAAAAATTAAAGTGACATCAATAGAAGTCCTTGATCCAGTTTACATGGCCTGACTTTCTTTCTGACGGATGAAGCAAAGGCATAAAAGGGTTTGGAACTTACAAACTTTGAAAAGTACTTGCTTCTGCTAATGTTTTGGAGGTAATTTTTTTTTCCTTTAGATTTCTACTTTCATAGTCTCTATCCCCAACCTCCAGGGAGACAATCCAAAACCTGATGTCACAGTGGTGTTATTATACATGAGCACTAAAACTACAAATTAAAAGCTTTTGGTTTAATGAAACATAGAATCAGCCAAGTACTATCAAGAGAATATGATTCAGGTCCAGTAACTCATCTGATAAAAAAAAAATCCAGGGAAGAAAATACTGAGAAGGGAAAAAAGGAAGAAATGGAGTAAAGACATTAGGAGAGAAGGGGAGGTGAAGGAAGGGGAAGGAGAGAAAGCAAGTAACTGTCAATTGTCCACAGTCTGTTTTGCAAGGTGGGGGTGCATAATGCTTAATAAAGGCAAACAGAAATCTCAGTTTCATACTCGACTGAATGGATGGCTAACTCAGACTTTCTTCTCCATTGGATTTTCCTTTTCTGCACATGACCCACACTGAGATTGTTATACGAAACAAAGAGAAACAGGCTGTAACAAGAACTCATGAGGTAGCACAGGGGTGCAAAGAAAATCAGAGGAGGGGGTTTCAAGATGGCGGCCTAGAGGGTGGCTGCATTTCATGTTGCTCCAGGACTCAGGATTCAAAAGAGGAGATATTGAGACGCTTGGGACCAACTCAAAGCAGCCGGGTGACTCTCACCCATTGGGAAGGCGTCCCAGATGGGACGGTGGTCCCGGAAGGCAGGAAACTTTGTGAAGTAGAACTGCCGGGGAGACGTCCCTCCCCCCGCTGGAGCAGTGAACTCGGACAGCTGGGAGCGCCGTAAAGGAGGCCGCTGGGCACCAGCGCTGGGACTCGGAGCAGCCACTGGGGCTCTGGCGGCTGCCCAGGGGAAGAGTGGCGAGGAGAACTGTGTGGACTCAGGACACGGGGGCCTCAGGACCACTGAGGAGGAGGAGAGGAGAGGAGCGTGGCCACTTGGATTCGGAGAGACTGCACCAGAGCTACAGGCGGTTGCCAGAGGAGAAGCCGCGCGGCGAGCTGTTTGGAATCAGAACGAAGCTTCTGAACCCCGGGGCCTGTCCTGAGGACGAGGAGGAGGAGCGCGGCCGCTTGGATTCGGGTGACTACACCAGAGCTACAGGCGGTTGCCAGAGAAGGGGCTGCGTGGCGAGCTGTTTGGACTCTGACCACTTCTGAACCCGGGGCCTGCCCGGAGGAGTAGGAGAAGGAGGAGGAGGAGCGCGGCAGGTCCTTTGGACTCGCAGTGACTGCATTAGCGCTCCAGGCGGCTGCTCAGAGGAGAAGGCGAGTGGTGAGTTGTTTGGTCTTAAAGTGACAGCTCCTGAACACAGAGGGGGCTGTCTGGAGGAGAAGCGTGGTAGGACGCTTGGTCTTGAGTGGCCGCACCGAGCTCCGGGCGGTGCCCAGAGGACCTGTGCAGCGGGTCACGTGGATTCAGAGCCACTCAGAGGGACTTGCTCCTGAACACCCGGGGGGTTATCTGGAGAAGGAGGACGAACGGGGAGGGTCACTTGGACTCGGAGTGATTGATTGCCCCGGGCTACGGGTGGTTGGTGGGAGGAGGAGGCACGAAGTGAGTTTCTTGGACTCCTAGTGACCGCACCGGCATACTGGGCGGCCTGTCTGGAGGAAGAGGCCTGTGGCGGGTCTCTGGGACTCAGAGCGATTGTTCAGGGCCACAGGGTGGCTGCTCAGAGGAGGGGCCACGCAGCCAGGTGATTAGGTGCAGAGCAGGGGTCCCAGGATCTAGGAGGCTTCTGGGTGGAAGAGCCGCACAGAGACAGGCTTAGGGCGGAGCGAAGGTTCCAGGCCTGTGGGCAAATTCTCTGAGGAGGGGCAGCCTAAGGAGATTCATCTGCGAAGGGTGAGGGCTCCCAGGCCCAGGAGGTAGGGCCGGGCCCCTGGAAACTTTGGCAGAGGAAGGCAGCCCAGCCCAGGCAGTAGCTGTAAATTGAGGGGAACCTCTAGGAGGGAACTGAGCAGCGAGACCTCTCCACTGGGTGAGTCTTCCCTGCTGGGTGAGGTTTCCCCACAAGGACAGTAAAACCAGAGACACAGGCCCAAACAGGCCTTGCCTCAGCCCACAGCCTAGGTCCCCTTTGGATGACCATTGGTCAACAAGTGGAGGCACCTCTGCCCACTAGCAGGGGACATACCCCACCTGAAGGCCACCACTCCTAGAGAGGAAGCTTCCTTGTGGAGCACCGCATTATCAACTTCCTCCAAGACTTCAGCCTACTGAAGGCTAAGAGGGGATATATATAGAAATCTTCAGGGACATTGTAAATCAACAGAGGAAATCTGCAATATCTCAGCGGTCCACTGATATCTGAACAATATGAGAAAACAAGGAAAGAAAATGATGCAAACAAATCTAGATGTTACATCAATAAAACCCAATGACAGCATGGCAGAAGAATGACAGAAAAGGAGTTCAGAATGTACATAATTAAAATGATCAGAGAAGCAAACGATGAGATGAAAGAGCAAATGCAAGCATTGAATGATTGCACCAATCGACAGTTAAAAGAGCAAATACAGGAAGCAAAAAGATCATTTCAATAAAGAGTTAGAGATATTGAAAAAAAACAAACAGAAATCCTTGACATGAAGGAAACAATAAACCAAATTAAGAACTCCATAGAAAGCATATCCAATAGGATAGAACACCTGGAAGACAGAACCTCAGACATTGAAGACAAAATATTTAACCTTGAAAACAAAGTTGACAAACAGAGAAGATGGTAAGAAATCATGAACAGAATCTACAAGAACTATGGGATATGATGAAAAGGCCAAATTTAAGAATTATTGGGATTGAGGAAGGTCTAGAGAAACAAGCCAAAGGAATGAACAATTTATTCAATGAAATAATATCAGAAAATTTCCCAAATCAGAAAATCAGAGGAATTCCAGTTTTCATTTCCATCACATTTAATTGAATGCTGGTTGACTGATCAATTTATGGTGCAACCAAGTCCCTAGTCCCCTGATTTTGTTTAAACCCTGTTTGATTTGAATGTTGAAAATGAAACAAAAGTTGGTAATCGAAAAAATCATCAAATTCATTAAAGAAATAGTTCTGATGTAAACCTGGTACCATTTTACATTCCAGCAGAGTGCTAATCTTGTCTAACAGTTCACATGGTTCTTAAGTTTAAGTGGTCATGTCGTATACATGAGAACTGGAAAAGATACAGTTGGTATGACCAAGTATTACCTTCAATTCCCTCTCAGGTCCTGTGTCTGCCATGCCTATACCTTTTCAGGTGCACTTGTTCCGTCTGAAGAATATTCATTAGGATACTATGAAGCTTGGTCTTTCCATTAGTGAAATAATAATAATAATAATAATATAATAGTAATGGTAATATTCTTATGATGTTTTTCTTTTTTAAGGTTTTAATTTTAAGATAATTGCAGATTCAGATACATTTGTTAAGACATTATGAAGAAGTCACCCATTATTGGATTTTCTTCAACATAGTATCTTGAAAAACTGTACCACGGCCTCACAGTGAGGACAATGGCGTTGGTACACTAAGATGAGAACACTTCAACAACAAGGATCTCTGGAAGTGTCCTTCCATAGTAAAGTTTCCTTCCCTTCTTGCCCTCACATTCTCCTTAGCCTCTAGCAGTCACTGATCTGCTTATTTCTGTGATTTTATCATTTCAAGGAAGTAACGACAATACAGCATGTTGTTTTCAGGATATAGAGTGCTGTCTAGGGGACTGGTTTCTTTCACTCAGTAGTATTTCTCTGAAATATGGAGTTATATTTTTGCATGTCAACATAGTTTCTTTCTATTGTTGATTAGTAGCATAAATAGGATTCTAACACAGTTTATTAATTCTTCAATCCTTGAAAGACCTCATTCTACTTTGTCCTATTACAAATAAAATTGCTATAAACATCTGGGTACAGGGCTTTGTTGTGAATGTAAGTTTTTTCTTTGGGGGCAATGAAATTCTTAGCTGATAATGATAGTATACAATTAGTTTGTTTTAAAAATTGTCAAAAACCAGTCAGAGTAGATGTACCATTTTATATTTCTGTTTTAATCAGCTTTGTGTCACCGTGACTAAAAGAACTGACAAGAGCAACCTAAAGGAGGAAAAGTTTATGTTGGCTTATGTTTTCAGCATTTCAGTCAATGGTCAGTCGATTCTATAGGCCTGGGCCTAAGGTGAGCAGAACATCAAGGTGGAAGTGTTTGGCAAACAAGAAGCAGAAAGAGAGCTCCTCTCACTAGACAAAGATAAATCTCTAAGTCACAACTCCTGTGATGCAGGGCCTCCAATTGCACCCTGCCCGCCTACAGTGATCATCCATTAATCCATCTCAGTGGATTAACCTAAACACTAATTAGGTTATACCTCTCATAAACTATTCATTTTACCTCTGAAAATTCTTGCATTTCTCACACATAAGCTTTTGTGGACACCTCATACGTAAACGTAATATAGTCTTAGTATCAAATTATGAGTGGCCCAAAATTTTTTTAGCCATTTAGTCCCTTTACTTTTTTATATAAATATTAGAATAATCTTATGTATGTATTTTTTAAATGTTACCAGGAGGTTGATTGAAATATTGTCAACCTTTATATGATTTTTGGAAATTTCACATCTTTGATATTTTGAACCTTCCAATTGAAGAACATAAGATGTTATTTACTTATTTCTACCTCCTTTTTTCTTTCATCATTATCACATAGTTTAAAATATGCAAATACTATGTTTTGTTAGGTTCACACAAATATTTTATCATTCCAGTGAAAGTAAGTGGTGTATTTTTAAATTGAACACCAGATATTCTGAGTATACATTGAATACTGATAGATTTCTTTATATTTTTTCTATACCTTGCGAAATTACTGAGCTCTTATGAGTTTTAAGAGGGTTTTTTTGTAGCATTCTTTCTGCATAGACCATCATATCATCTGCGAATTTTATTTCTACCTTTCCTATCTTTATGACTTTCATTTCCTTCTTTGCCATATGTGCAGGGTAGAACTTCCAGTGCTATATTAAATAAGTGTCGTAAGAAAGTGTGTTCTTGCTTTGTTCCAGATTATAGGAGGAAGCATGTAGTCTTTCATCATTAAGGGTGCTGTTAGCTGCAGTTTTTTTTTTTTTTTTTTTAATTTCCTCATGTTGCAGAATTTCCCTTGCATTCTGCTCTTAAGAAGTTTTATGACAGCAGATATTTAACTTCTTCTGTACAAGTTGATCTAATAATATAAGTTGATCTAATAATAGGAATATTCTTTTTTATGATACATATGTGATGGATTATATCAATGATTTTTAAATATTGAAACAAGCTTGCAACTCTGGAATAAGCCTACTTGGTTATGATGCATTATTCTTACACATTTTTTGAATTTTTATTTTCTAATATTTTTTCCGAGACTTTTTGCATCTCTTTACATACTAGATATTGGTCTGTAGTTTCATTTTTAATTTTTAACCATCTTATTTGATATCAGGGTAATATTAACTTCATGAAAACCATTGAGGAATGGTTCCTATTTTCTGGAAAACATTGTAGAGTCTAAGTGTTAGGGCTTGTTTAAAAATGTTTGTCCATTAAAAGACAAGGTATCAACTCTCACCACTATTATTTAATATAGTGATAGAAATTCTAGCCAGAGCAATTAAGCAAGAAAAGGAAATAAAAGGGTAAAAAAATAGGAAAGGAAGAAGTCAAATTAGCATTGTTTATAGATGATATGATCCTATATCTAGAAGATCCAAAAGCACCACCAGAAGAAATTTGGAGCTAATGAACAAATTTAACCAAGTAATAGGTTGCAAAATAATATATAAAAATCAATAGCTTTCTTTTATACCAATATGAATCTACTGTGAAAGAAATCAGGAAAACTATCCCATTCACAATAGCTTCAAAAATAAATAAATACCCAGAAATAGATCTAAGGAGGTAAAAGACCTAACAATAAAAACTATAGAACATCAAAGAAAGAAATTAAGGAAGACCTCAGAAATGAAAAGACTTCCCATGTTCATAGATAGGCAGAATTGATATTGGTAAAATGGTCATACTACCAAAAGCAGCATACAGATTCTATCCAATCCCATAAAACTTCCAAAGACATTCTTCCACAGTCAAGAAAAAAACTGCCCTAAAATTAACTTGAAGGAATACAAGACCTCAAATAGCCAAAGCAATTCCTAAGCCAAGAAAGCAATGCAGAAGGCATCCAAGTACCTGGCATTAATTATACTAAAAATCTATAGTAACAAAAACTGTATGGTACTGGCATGAAAACTGATATGTAGACCAATGGAACAGAATAGAACACACAGAGGCAAACCCATAATGTTGTGTGGAATGGTTTATGAATGTTAACTAGAACCTGTTGGTTGATGGTGTGTTTTTCTTGATGTTTGCAGATAATCTGTCAACCTCTTCAATACATTTCAGAGAGGGCTCTAAAGTGAAATTTTCTAGTGATTACTTTTATTTTTCATTTTTTTCCACCTATTTTTCAGTTCTGTAATTGATATATATGCATTTAGAACTGCTGAATCCTTTTAGTGAAGTAGCACTTTAGTACTATTACACATCACATGTCTAAGCAGTTTTATTTGTTTGAAGTCTGTCTAATCTGGTATTAATATAACTAATCCTGGTTGCATTTGATTAATGTTTGCAAAGGAAATGTTTTTAGTTCTTACAATCAACCTGCCTATGTTGTTATAGTTTTTTATTTTTATTTTTGTAGATATCATACAGTTTGGCATTTTTGAATCTACTCTGAATCTCTGTTTTGAATTCAAACAGAGATTGTGTGAAAACTAAAACAAAGAATATGCTATATTTGAATTTTTACCTGTAATAAAAATTTTGGACATATGAGGGTTTAAGTATGCTATTTTACTTTAGATTTTTCATTTACTCTGCTGTTCTTTGCTTCTCAGTATTCTCTTTTGGACCTTCCTATAGAAAGCATATTAAACTTATTTCTTTTTTAAAAAAATATTTTTTAGTTGGAGACAGACACAATACCTTTATTTTATTATTTATTTTTATGTGGTGCTAAGGATCTAAACCAGTACCTCACATGTGCTAGGCAAGCTCTCTACCACTGAGCTACAACCCCAGCCCTTAAACTTACTTCTTGACATGTCTTTCCCTCCACTTGATCATAATAAAATTGGCCTATTTCCTGTGCACACATTTGTAAATGCATCATCAATAGGAATTTTGCTTTCACTATCAGTTATAAGATTCAGAAAATTAAGAATGAAGGAATCTACTGCATTTTCCTCTAGAGTTTTGCTTCATTTTTTTCTCTCCTGCTGTCCCAAGAGTCCTTCTTTACTCATTTTTCATGATACAGAACTTTGTTTAGCCACTCTTTAAGGTATGTTGGTTAACAATTTCTTTTAATTTCTTTTCATCTTAGAATGTTTTATTTTCCCTTTTATTCCTGAAGGTTATTTTCACTGGCTGTAGGATTCTGGATCAACAGTCCTTTGCTTAAAAATGTCTGTGCCACTTCATTTTGGTCTCTAGGATTTCTGATGAGAATTCTACTTTCATCTTAATAATTTTTCCCCTAAACTCATGGTGTCATTTCTCTCCTGTTGCTTTTGAGATTTTTCTTTGTTTTTAGTTTCAGAGATATTATGGTGTGCCTTAAGTTGTGTTTATTTGAGTTTATGTTTTGGGGCTCCACTTAGTTTATTTAATCTTTAGGTGGTATCTTGTTCCAATTTTGGTCATTATTTCTTGGAAGCTCTTTTTTCAGCTTCATCTTTCTTATTTTGGGGGACTATGATTATATAAATATTATTCATTTGTTTTAATCCTATAGATCTCTGAGGCTATGTTAGTTTGTTTTTTAAATTATTTCTTTTTGCTCTTCAGATTGAGTAGTTTCTATTATTCCACCTTCTAGTTCACTGGTCTCTTTCATCTGTCTTTCTTATCCCTTCTGCTGCTGAGCAAATGAATTGAATATTTTAAAAATTCATTTATTGTATTTTTCAGTTCTCAAATTTTCATTTTTTTTTTCTTTTTTATTACTGACTCTCCTTGGCTGAGACTTTCTCCTTTAAAGTTATTTCAAACAGGTTTGTAAATTGCTCATTGTAGCGTATTTATAATGACTACTTTGAAAATCTCTGTAAGTCAATTCTATTGTCACTGTCTCCTTTGTGTTATCTTCTATTTATTTTCTTTTCTCATTCCATTTGAGCTTTCCCAGGTTTTCATATGAACAATGAGATTGAGTTTATTCTGTTCAAAATATTATAAGACTCTGGAATCTTATTGAAATCTTCTGTTTCTGCTAGCTTCCTATGAAGTACTCTTTGCAGTAGATGTTCTGCTTCCCTTCTTTACCATTTTTAGACCCAGAAAGCGATAACCAGTCCTCGTTCCTGTTGGTGAAATGGTAGTTCTGACTCCTCACAAAGCTTGCAGTGATATACCTCTCTGACTAATAAATAGAGGAATATCTTGATATTACTCCCATCTGGCTTCCAGTGGACACTACAGGATCAGTGTTGGGTCATCTTGTAGTCACTGGGCCTACAGCGTCCTTGTTACTCCACTAGGACTAGTCCAGCATCACCAGGGACTAGGCAGACATTCTCAAGACTGCAGGGTGTAGGTAAGAGTCCAGACTCTCCATCAGATCTCCACTGGCACTTTGATGTGGTTTTGTTCATACCTAACAAGATTGGAAGCCCAGACTCCCTATGCTGTCCTCTCTGATAATGTCCTAAAGGAGGAGTTGGGGTGCTTTGTTGCAGGTTAACCACATGGAAGTCTCGGTTCCCCCACTTTGCCCATGACAATGAGGGCAGAGTTTGACCCACATTTCTTTGGCATTTGTTTGAAGCAGAGAGGTCAGTCTCTAAAAATTTGTTTGTTAACTTTTTGTATTGATAGACAGTCCTTTTTGTGATTTTTTGGCTAGCAAGAACAAGCTCTGTAGAAGTTTTTGGTCAGTTCCTATTGGTGTTACTGTTTTGACAACTTCTCAAATTCCAGATTTGAATATATGATAGAAACAGAAAACCAGAGACTGGACCACTCTCTTGTTTTCTTGGGCTCTAGATTCTTTAACTGATATATCTTCTTCTATCAGAAATATTCTTATGTCTGATTCATATATACTTTCCTTAATCATTAGTTCTATTTAGAGTAAGAGCTGGGGAACACATACTTAGAATGAGCCTGCAAGCCCCAGATTCTATCATCAAGTTATTTAAATAAGCATTTATTAGTAAAATTAGCCTTGATTCATGATATTATACTTCCATAGACATTCATCAAAAGAAGAAAATAGGTCTATGGTTGTTTGATTTTTTGAATGGGTATAATTTTTGCCTTTACATTAATAACTTAGTTCATGGTGAAATAGATCTGACAACTGTTTATGTTAATTCAATGTTAATTCAGAGATGGACATAATAACCTAATGCCCAATAGTTTTAGACTACATTTTATCACTTCTAAGATACCATTTATTTTAAGATAATTGGAAATGTAATTCAAAGAGAGTGAGTGATACATCAACCTGATATGTATCAGTTGCAATAGTAACACAAATGTGGGGATTGTCAAACTCAGGATAAAGGAAAAAAAAAATACATGATTTTCTGTTTCAAGTTTGAGTTTCTGACACTCATGTAGGGTATTTTAAAAATCAGCAGACAAACTAAAAACTGACAATGTAAGACAACTTATAAACTTATGTGGTACCATTATGCAATTGTTCAAACTGTAATCATAAAGAATATTCAATAACACACAGCAATGCTTGAATATTAGTGATGAATAAAATAAAAAATTAAAAAGCTATAGGTTTCTGTGTGTCATCCCTCCTCAATACACCCTAATTGTTTTGCACAATTTTCTGTTTCTCACTTTCATGTGGATAATATTATGTATCATTATATATCATTATAGGATAATATTATATATCATTAAAATTATATATTAGTAAATAGTTGATTTTAAGTATGCCTGAAGAATGAAGATACATAGTGTGTCCAGTTTGTAGTATATATATTCACAGTGAATTATGATAAAAAATTTAAAATCATACACATCTATAGCTAAATAACTAGTATTGTTGAATCATTATGAAAGGCACTTATTCCAGCATCTGGAAATTTGAGGTTCTTGCATACTGGCCTCCCTAGAAGACTCAAGAATAAAAATCTGAAGGTTAGATTCAGGGGAGCTAAACTCCTTTTTTAGGGGTTTTTAATTTTGCATATAATAAAGCGAGGATGGGAAAAACATTAGAAATTTTCACATCAGAACTGGAATTCTAGTAATTGAATATTATTGTTATGGTTACTCCACCATCTCAGATTAAAATGACTGTCTGAACTTCCAGGTGGTCTAAAATGTTCCATATTTTTCTTCATTTATCATGAGACTTGGTTACTGTTATTCGCTATAAAATAATTCCTAATTAATACTTGCAAGAGCTTGAGTGAAATAATAAATTGTTAGAAAAATATTTAAAATATAATCCCACAGTAAGCAAATAATTTACTTAATGATATTAGTAAATTAAGGCAAATATCTTACTTATATTTTATCAACAAAAATGCAGAAGTTTGTGATTAATATAATTTCATAATTATATGAGTACACTGTACAGAATGTACAGCAGTTAGAAGTAGAGAATCAAGAGAAGTCCGAGACAGACTAGCCAGGTGGGCAGTATAGGTCCTTCCTTGTACCTGTGTGTGCTCTTCACACACAGGTGAAGAAGCAGATGTGGAGGGAATGTTGGCAATGCATGGACACCAGGGATATATCACTTTTCTGAAATGAAGTCTTCAGGGAATCTCTCCACTGAAGTCATAATTATTTTCCTCAAAAGGATGGTAAAATAAGAAGAATGATAAATACAGATGCCTTTTAATTCTTGTTCTTTCCCTTTTTCTCTTTCTTTATCTCCCTCTGATGATAAAATACTTGAATTTGTTTTGATATTAATTGCATCAGGATCCCTAATGTTGGCTCTAACAGTTTTTATTTAAATCATGACCTTTCTGCCTTTGCAATCATATGAATTTAATTTTTTAGGTAGAGTTATTAAGGACACCTCATCATGTCTATAGCCCAAATTGTTCTGGGCCACTTTTATGTCTAAAAACATTCCAGATTCAGTGTAATGGGATTTGGAATCTCAAATACCACCATGATATTTTAATTAAAGAGAATGTACTTTGAAAGTAATTCCCTGTTTAATTAGAACTGTTCAGAGAGGACTTTGAGGCTTGCTTCCACATTTTGCACTCAATTGTACCAGTAACCATCACTAACTTAATGTATCACTCACAAGCAGGCGACCTATTGAATTTTAGGTTGGCAGAGAATGAATCCCAGGTATGGCTTCAAAAGGCAGAAAACAGTTATTCCTTGATAACTGCAGGCATTTGGTCTTAGGGCTTCCCTTGGATGCTACAATCCATGGATGTAAGTCCCTTATTAAAATGACGTAGTGTTTGACACAGCACTGACATACATCTTCTGCATACTTTTTATTACTTACACATAATAAAATGTAAATGTTATGTTAACAGTCATACCACATCATATAAAGGAATAAAGGAATAATTACATGAAGAATTCTACAAATGTTCAGTAGAGATGCAGACTTTCAATATTTTCGGTTCACAATCAGTTGAATTTATGGCTATGGATCTGTGGATATGCAGGGCCGACTATAGATATTGATTTATCAATTCTTTTATCAGCGAATTCACAAAACTTTAAAATCTTTTGAAACCTATGCCTCAGCAATTTATTACATTAAATTCTAATTCAAGCTTTTTACAACTAAATTGGTAATCAGACTAAAATATCAGAGGAGTTAGAAAAAGTGAAAATCTACCAATTTGGATTATTCTCTTTTTCAGTAATATTGAATATCATTTTTAAACCTAATGACCACTTTTCTATACTTTATTTGAACATAAGAAATTTAAATCGTCATGAATTGGCTTTGAAACTATTATGATTTTGATGCAAAATAATTCATAATTGAGAAAACTTTGATTTTCTAAAAATTTATAGCTTATTTTGGTAACTAATCTATCAATAATACTAACTTTACATCTAATTGTGTATCCAGATGGTAGAAACCACAGACTGAATGGGCAATGAGTGTTATTTAGTACTGTGTATTCAAATACTATTACTAGCTTTATAGTAAATGTGTATTCTACACAAACTCATTGTCCCTTTAAATAACCACAGTTTTCCTTAAAGCAATTGGATAATTTGAGTTGTCATTTAATGTCATTGTACTTTATTAAAAAGCAGTTTATTGCGTTCCTAGTAAACATGGTACAATATTCTGTATTTCACAAATCTAATCTCAAGGATATAAACCTAGATGTTGGACAGGTAATTCCAGTAAATTCTAGTAAATGATATCTTAATAAAAAACATTTCTTTAGATGACTAATAAGCTATAAACCTATATTTATCTGAACTCTAATGAAAATACAACCCAGTACTTAAAATATGCAACTATTCTCGCTTTCTGTTAAGATAGTTCTGAATCAGATGGGAAATTACTTCAAAATGCATCCTTTCTGATATCATAAGCATCCAATCTTTTTTTAAATAGATGTTCTCTCTCTCTCTCTCCTGTTCTATGAGTAATAATTTTAGCCCTTATCTTTCATAGAGAATTATAATCAGTGTATAGTGTGCTAATTTTTGCATAGTTTTCTTTGTTTTCCTATGGCTAAGGAAGAAATTTCTGTAGATAATTAAAATCTTTTTTAAAAGGTCATACTATTTTAGAGAAAATATATAAGGTAGA
This sequence comes from Sciurus vulgaris, assembly GCF_902686455.1. Classification (NCBI taxonomy): domain Eukaryota; kingdom Metazoa; phylum Chordata; class Mammalia; order Rodentia; family Sciuridae; genus Sciurus; species Sciurus vulgaris. The sequence continues at coordinate 13,909,900 of NC_136469.1, forward strand.
AGTTTAACACTGAGAGATTTTTGGAAGTTATGTCAATTATTTGTAGCTCTATTTGTCTTCCATAAGCAAATATTATGAAATGCCATAATTTCTTGGCAAAACTATTTTGTAAGATATTAAATGTTCAGTAGCACTTTATAAAATATTAACCATTTGTAAAAGAAAAGGTGATTGCATATCTGCCTTTGTACAATATGTATACATTAGTCTTATATACACACACATGCATATATATACATATATATAAAATATATTCACAAATCACAGATATTGCACAAATATTAGGGGCCTGGATTCATTCCACCTATTTTTTTCCACAGAGAATCTATGGCCATATGACAAAGCTACGTCATACCTATATTAAAATTATGTCCTGCTGGGTGTAGTGCTGGCATGTCTGTAATCCCAGGGACTTGGGAGACTGAGGCAGGATGATTACAAGTTCATAGCCAGTCTTAGCAACTTGGCAAGGCCCTAAGCAACTTAGTGAATCCAGTCAAAAAAAAAAAAAAATATATGGGGAGGGGCCCAGGGTTTAATCCCTGGGTACCAAAAAAAAAAAAAACAAAAAAAAAAAAAAAAAACCACACAGAAAAACAACAACAACAGAAAATCTTGATTTTTGTAAACATTTATCCATATTAAACCCAATAGATGAGTTATCAGTTAATTTCATTAAATACTATATCAGGTTTTGATTGTTTTTCAGTCAAACTCTGACAAACTTTGACCCGAATAGATATGTCAGAAAAAGATGATAAATTACGTTTGGCACATTTTAGCTATCCAAAAGGGAATCAATAAATTAAATGTGGTCATTATAATGTTAAACCAACTAAAAGAAAATAAACAAATATACTCTTCAGTCTTGGCTTAGTATTATGTTGGTTTTAAATCCATAATATATAATCATTAGAAAATTTTATATCTGCTTCTTGATTTTTATTGAGGTCAAAATTCCAAAATTGCAAGGGAAAGGGGATCATCGCTCAATCTCAGGAAAGCAATGGGAAACCCTGAGGTCACTCAACACTTGTGTTACTAGTGGAGAGATAAATTGACGTCATTTGTGGAAACTAAAGAAAAAACAACTTGATAAAAACTTCTCTGACAATTTCTGCCCAACTGCACAGTTTTGTCAAAGAATTTCCCTGAAGAATAAGACAGTTATCTTCGCAATTGTCAGTTAGAAGGAAAGGGTGCCAGGGTCAACCGCGGTGTGGCCAGACACAAGGTGAGCTGTGGAGAGGTGTGAGCAAGTGGGGAGAACCCATGGTCACTCAGCCAGCAGCCCAGGGTGAGGACAGGAACATTGCTGTGTCCAAGAATTCAAATCCCTCTTGGATAGATGGATACTGCCTCCATATTAGCACTGCTTGCAGAATGTAAGCCTGGAAAACTGGGAAACTGCATTGTAATTATCAAAATAACAAGTGCCCAATTAGATTTTACTTCCTCAATATTCAAATTCCAGACTGAGAAATAGTTTTTTTGGTTATAAGTTTTCTTGTCATTGTGAAGGGTTAACATCTGTGCTAGTTAGATTAATCACCTGCCCCACGTAAATGTGTGTGTGTGTTTTCTTCTAGTTTTTTTGTTTTTTGGGTTTTTTATTTTTTTAGTTCATAAAACATAGCTTTCATCTTAAAAAAAAAGATTTGTGAATAGTTTTAAAATGTTGCAGTCTGAACATGCAGTAAATCTCCAGAGGGTTTCTGCATTTGTTTCTAGCACACTTTTAGAAATTATGAAAGAAGTAATAAATTATGTTTTTTGCACAGGAAAACCTTGGACTCCGGCTCAGATGCACCATATTATTATATTTGTACTGTAAATTTAAAGGATTTTATGGATAAAGGACATACATTTGGATATTTTTTAGTGTTATGGTTTCCATATTCCCAGTACTGATGGTGACTATATGTAATTAATGTACACCTTTCACTGATTTGAATAGTGATAAAATGCTTAACTCTTTTCGAATTAGGACAAGATCTAATTATGTAAACTGGATGGCAAGGTATTCAAACCATGAGCCTGTCTATACTATCCCCTATCTATATAATTTAATTTTCCTGATTAATCCATTTATGAATTTTGTTAGTAATAATCATATGGACATCTGAGGCATACATAGTTTCTCTATGAAATTTCAGATAGAGGGGCAGATGTTCAGTTACTCCAGAAAAAAGCAACTTACCTCCATTTCCCATAAACATTGACTCTGAAAGTACTGACTGTAGATTGAAAATGGGAAGTGCATTAAAACTGTCATTAGCCAGGTCTACTTGTTGGTTTTTAAAAGTCCTCTTGTACTCTTTGTAGTGTGGTTTTGTTTTTTGTCTTTTATTCGATTCTTACTTGATGCATGTTAGAGACTTCTTTTCTATAGCTGTCTCTCTTATCCTACCAACCCTTTTTAGAGTAGCCTTGAACCTACAACATTTGCTGCATTGTATAAAATCACTCACCCTCTACAATTGTGCTTCAGCTTCATTGCCAAATTCAAGGATGGGATGATTTGAGCAATGATGGGCCATTACTTACCATCAGGTACTACATCTAAAGCACAAAATAATTTAATACTTATATAAATGATTTCAAACTCATCAATAATCTAAAGAACACATATTAAAGGGATATTGAGATATAATTACACAGCTTCTTGAAAACCAAGTCAATGCTATGGAAAATTTGGAAACTGAGTCTCTCATTTACTATATTTGGAAGTAAAATTTGCACAATCACATTGGAATTAACTTGAAATTAAGTATGTAAGTGGTCTGTTATTTGATTTCACTCTCAGAGATAAACATTAGAGAACTCTTAAACATGTACATTGTTAGTAATAGTCAAAATTGATATTAGTGTCAACAAATCTGAAATAAAATTGATAATCAGGTTTGAACAAAAGGCGTCTATTTGGGGTCATTTGAGGAACGACAAAATCAGGAGACATAGACCAGTTGCAACCTGACTGTGTCCTGAAGGAAGGAAGAAAAGAGAAGTTTGTAAAGGTAAAAACCTCAACTGTGCAATCTGTCTTGCACCCAGTATGATTGAAGGAGACCAATGGTTAGTTTACGGGTCCAAAGTCTTTGGTTGTTCCTGTAAAGTGGTTGCAGGTTCAGTAAAAGTGAGTGAGGTGCAAGCTTTGGTTTGACCCAGTTCGAAATGTTCAGTCGAGGACATGAATGGGTTCTACTTCTTCAGTGTCTCTCCAGCTCTATTTCATGATCTCAATTCATCATAGCAATCTTTAGCAAAAAATCACGCGAATTCAATCAGGATATGGAAATCACTCCAGTTATTTCAACAGAGAGAATCAAACATAAAACAATGTTAACTAGACATAGTTTTGTTAACTAAGCATCAGAATAGGCAAAAGAGAACAGAAAGTTTTCACAGAAGTAACACCTGTAAAACTAATGAGTGGAAGAAAGGAAGACATTGAAATTCTGAAATTATACTCACACGGAGGCGCTCCACCCTGGCTTTGGCTGAGACCCCTGGAGAAAGAGTGCCAGGCTTGGATCTAGACCTTGGGCAAAGCCACCAGCTAACCTGGGCTGGTGTGTTTGGGGAGACACAAGAAGGCAGGTTTTCACAGCATTTCTAAAACTACAAAGTGTGGGGCTAACTACTGTTATTGAAAGAAATTTCTGTTTCTGACACAAGGTGTTTGCTGGGATGATTCTCAAAGGAAGATCACAGGAGCAACAGAAAACAAGTGGGAACAAGCAAGTCCATGTCTCCTATAACCCTAACGCTTCTAAAACACTCATTCCAGTGCAACACATCTGGAATCATTCAGTAAAGTAAAAATGGTGTTTTCAGGGTCTGGGTTTGTAGTTCAGTGGTAGAGCGCTTGCCTAGCACTTTTGAGGCACTGGGCTCAATCCTCAGTTCAACATAAAAATAAATAGATAAAATTTTTAAAAAAAGGAAAAACAGAAGAAATGTCATTTAAATAAAATGATGTTTTCAGGGTTCCTGTCCCAGAATTACAAAGCAAGAAATAAAATTATAGGTGTGAAGACAGCAATAAATACCCTGATGATTGCTCAAACTAGAAATAACCTAAATGTCCATCATTGTATAAATTATACAAAGTTAGAGTATGTTAATTAAGTAGTGTATTATACTTTTGAATCGATTTCCTGTTCTACAAAACAGCTTTATTACTGGAATGCAAGAAAAATATTCATTTTTTTATAGTTCAGTTCTTTATCTGTGTGGACCAGTTCCTGACTTACCAAAGTTGAACTTCACTCCTCCTTCAAGGTCCTCCTTCAAGGCTAAAAGTCTAGCTTTCTAAGTTTATCCCACATTTCTCATTTTGGAGGAGCAGTAGTACTGATATTAAAGTCTTATTATCTGCATTAACTTTTGTGGTCTGAATGAAGTTGTTCTTGATACTCACACCTCTGATCTAAAAACTTACAATATCTGCTACGCACACAATCAGCACTCGAACATCAAATTTCGCGTCAGCGTTCTGTCATGTAAGAAATGCTTGACATAATCAACTTAGAAAAGATTACTTTTGGTTCATAATTTTGGAATCATGACCCTTGGCTTCAGTGCATGCCTGATTGACCCTCCTGGCCTGTGCTTTGGCCTGTGGCAAGGCAGTAGCCCATCATGCTGGGGAGCTTGTCATGGGGAAAACTGCTCACCTCTGGCCAAGAATTAAAAGCAAAGAGGAGGATGGGGTCCCAGCATCCCCTTCAAAGACATTCCCTCAATGACCTGAAGACTCCCACACTGTCCTTCCTCTTAAAGGTTCCACCACCTCCCAAGAGCATCAAGTTGGAAACCAAGATTTTGTCACAGGGAACTATAGGGCACACTTAAGGTGCCAACGCTAGCAAATAGTGATGGTGACAGGATAACCGTAACTGGCAGTCCTAATCCAGAAGGAAGAGTGGGACAAGAGACCTGTGGTTGTCTTTGGTGCACAGGAATTCTGACCTCTCACTGGGCAAGGGTAGTACTTAGTGTGTAACTTACAGGGCAGAAGGAAAAGTACCTCCTTCGGGCTTCCCTCTGCTCTCTGTAGACATCTTCCTCCTTCCTTTTTCTCCAGTGCTGTTGACTCTGTTCTCTGCAAGCTGTTCTTTCTTCTGTTATTTTTCTTTTTCATTTCTGAAGGGGACGCAAGAGTATAACCTGAACTCCAGCCTGCTGCACTCTTGTACAGGTTTGGAAGCTCAGATGTCTTACATGAATTTTTGATCCTGGCTGTCAGTGCTTCTGACAATAGGTCCTACCTTACGAACTTTCACGTGCTTTCTCAAGACTAGCTTCCAATCAAGCTAATGTACCAAAAGTCACATGTGCAATTTTAATATATGTGTTCTTCCCTTCAAACTCAGCTGGGAGTACATTGAATACAGATATTTCGTGGGTCCACACTCTCAATCCTTCTGAGAGTCCATTAGTCCAGCTGAAGGGATAAGAGGTTGTCTCTAATTGTTTTGGAGTTCTTAACAAGAGTGGTGGTGACTGGCTGGGACTGGTCTTTGCTTCCAGGTTGATTCCTCACCTTCTTCACCTGATTTCTGTTTGCCAACTCATCTAAATTCGAGTCTTTTACTGAAAGGCTTGAATGTTATTTTTCAAGCCAACATTCCCTATTCTCCCTAAATACATCTGTTGCATTGTAAACATACCAGCTCAAGTCTGTACTTGTCACTTTCTTGATTTACCTAATCAAATGTAACTAAAAAGAGACACCCAAACTTGAAACATTCTACTTAACCCATCTTGTCCCTTCCTCCCTAATGTGAAATGCCTATAAAAATTAAATATAGCATATAACATACAATACATAGTATAATCATATTATATAAAATTATAAAGTAAAAATGTTAATTAATATTAATCTTTGTTAATATATAAGCTATAGATTATGATTCCCAACCTATTTTAATACACCTTAATCAATGTCACTGACCTATTTGTAGAATTGAAATCTTGGGACGATATGGGTTGAAAATAATTTTTGTCCAATTTTATAAGCTAATTAGGAGCCAGTTGTTTTTGAATAAATAGTTTTACCAGGTGTTCCTCCACCACCTAGCACAGAGCATACTTTACAGTTCCCTAAGAGTTCTATCAAGCTAGTGCCACATATTTAAGTTTCTATTAAATTCAAAGCCAGAAATCCCACAGTTGAGCTCAAATTTATGAGATAAGAAAGTATGCTTGTCCTTAGCAAGAGTGTGGGTACATGGAGGGTTGAAGAATTGGGGTCAATTGTTAAAATGGCAACAAAGAAAAGGAACCACCCCTATCTATATACACTGACACTGTTGCATTATAACATAATGGTGAGAGAAAGAAGCAAATCACAGAAGAGTATTCCCCATATATTTACATGTGTATCAAATAAAAACATGCAAAATTGAATGATGTATACTTCGGCTAATCACACATAGATGATACATGCAAAGATTATCAAGGAATTGTACACCAACTTTGGTTTTTAACTCTAGCAGTAGTACCAGTGAGAAAAGGGAAGAAAGCAGAGAGAATTCTTGGATGCTTTGTGGGAGGTTTTATTGCAGGAGTTAGTGTACAGATTTTTAATTTATTCTTATTCTCTTATTTGTTTAAACAGGATTCTCTGGTGCAATATGGATGCTCCATATAGACATATGAATACTATATATATATATATATATATATATACACACACACACACTACATGTAGAAGATACACATACTATTTATATATGTTTACAAAAAATAGATTTTAATCTCCTTAGCTTTAAAAACTATAACTCAAGGAAGTACCAAATGAGAGAGATGTTTAATCATTTTGTTCCCCATAAGAGGGGACAGAAGAGAAGATGGAACAGAATGGAAGACAAGGTCAACAGCACGGCTAAACTCTGTCACACTCAAATTTCCCCTGGTCATTCATTCATTTCTATGCCTCGCAAGGCACACTGGGTAATTTTTATTCTCATTACCCACATAAACATTAAAAAGATTACTACCCTTGTAAAATTAGCATGGAAACATGAGAAACACTAATCATCCCAGTCAGGGAAGGCAAAAAAAAAGAAAAAAAAAAAAAAACAGGTTTAAGGAACATCATGAAAAATTAAATCTACAAGCTCATAAATTTGTCTGCTCATGACATATTGCTAAAAGCTGAATAGTAATTTAATAATACTTTGAACAATTGAAAGGAAGATTTAGGAGACTGACTTAAGAACAAAACAAGGAAGTTTTTTCTATTTAAGGTTGCTTCATAATTAATAGAAAGATGCAAGTATATTAACATTAATATGCTAACGTGATGCTCATCATAATTCATAATAATTCAAGAACACGTTGCTGTTAAATTCTCAAATATTAATCAAATTGCTAATTGATTGGTTTGGCTTATAGGTATTTGAGATTAAATACTTAAGACTCCTAAACTTTTATAATTATTAAGAGATGTCTTTTACATATTTTAAAAATGATTTTAATGTGTGCATACATTTTATGTGCATTTCCTTAATAATACATAATCCACAGATTTAATAAATTTAAATCATGAAATTAAGTCCTAATTTCATGCAAAAGAACAGAGAACAATTACCTTTTTACCTCTACAATTGGTTTATTGAAAGACCAACAAATTACACTTACAACAGCATTGATATCCTCATGGCTCCCCAGCCACCTCCTGCACCCCTTCATTTATTCTGCATTTATTCTAGGGTAAGAGTTGGTGAGCACTTTCAGGCTAGACTCACTCTACTTTGATCTTTCAGACTTTGCAAGGGACATAAAAACCCTGTGATGGAGTCCAGCATTCCCACTGAAAATCAGTTTACTACATTTGCTTAAGCCAATCAAACTGTAGCCGGAGTGAGCTGCTTGCAGAGGCCTGCACAAGTGATCTACTTCGTGTATTGTTTTCCCCACCTAGACTGGACTCAACTTCCTTCTCCCAGAATTGTCACAGAGCATTTTAATTCCTTAAGAGAGTCCCATCTTCCACAGTGGTCTTCTTATCCTCAAAAGAGCAACGTAAGTTTGTATTTCATTGCAAGACCCAGATACATCTCTGTGTGGATGGATTTTCCTTCTTTACTCTTCATAGTCCTTTGAAGATGTAGATATAAAGTGGGTATTTATTACATGTTCTATCGGATGCTATGATTCTGAAATCATGTATGAAGAAATTCTATATATAGGTATTATATGTGTTTACATAAACAACATGCACTTTCTTATACAGCAACATAGGTATGAACAAGATTAATGTAATGCAAATTTCCTTTTGTCCTCATTCTAGGAAAGATTTTGCAAAATGAAAGATATAACACATATAGAAAACTTGACTTTCTGAGTTTCTTAAGACACATCTTGAGCTCTACATTTTAGCGAGTTAACCAAGCAATGGGAACATCTGGCTTCTGTCTCCAATGGCCTAGCTTGTTATAATATGTATAAACAGAGTGAAAGCAGCAGAGAGTAGAGCACACTGACTTTTGTGTGTGTGCATTCTTTGTTAATGCAAATCTGGCTCATTCTTATACCTCAGCAATTTTTGAAAGATTAATGACATGAATATTTGTAAAGAAAATGTCTATGTGACCAATGCTGGTGCTGCTCCTAAATATCAGTGTCACGGTTCTTTGCTGTGGTTGACTTTTTGCCATACAACCCTATTTTATTGAGGTGACAGCTGTCACATGTAAGCTTTATTTCTATTACTTCTTTACTGCTTTAATTCACAGTCTATTTTCAGTGTCTTTCCTTTCCTTTTCATATGTTAATTTTGATTTGAACCAATTAACACATCTAAAATCCTGGGATTAATTTTTCAGTGCAGACTGAGGCATGTATTTCTGCTATAATGTATTAGTATATTTTTAGCAGCTCCAGATCCAATATTTACCTACATTTGGATCAAGGTTATGCTTATAGTTACTTTGCTGCATACTTTCTTTCTTCAATGTCCAGTCTTAAGAACAAGACTTTAATGACCAGAATTACAAAACATTTCTCTCAAGCTCTGTCCCTGAAGGCAATCTGATATTTGCTAAAAGTCAGATTCATTGCAGGAACATCATTGTGAGCTCAAAAGAGGTAGTCTCCTGGTAAATCAAGAGTGGTGTTGGGGTTATAAGGGAATGAGGGAAAGGAACTGGGGGCTAAAATACACACTTACATTTTTTAAATGATAGTAGTTGAGATTCCAGGGCTGCAAAAATAAATAACTGCACTTCTGCTCCACATAATACAAATTCCATTTTATAAAATCGTGATAAACAACTGTACACATGTGAGAAATTATTGAGTTGCATGGAAAACTGTTTATAATCATTGGAATCTCAGGGATTTTGTATTTACCTTTCAGAGATATTTTCTCTTTCAAAATTGCGATGTAGCTTAAAGACAAAATAAGTCAAACTCTGCAGGTTATAGAATTGAATTTCCCTTGCCAGCACTTTTCAGATTAGCATTATTTACTTATTTTTTTATCCTGCACCTTTGAGGTTTTGTTCAGATGTGAATAAAAGCTAATGTTGTTTATTGAAAATTTCATTATCCTCAAACCACTTAAAGACCCACACATCCAAATGTAAAACAGAAACAAAGCATAACAAGCAATTCTTTGTTCACCATCCATGTCTTCATTATAACACACGAAATGTGATCAATTGCAAAGAGAAACAAACTCACACTGAGAAATGACAAAAGGAAATTAGGTTCTTGCTTCACATGCATGTGCAGAACTCCTGTCGCAGAGATGTCTTCCTATGCCACAACTAAGTAAAGAGCCTGGGTAATTTAGATCAAGTGACCACTCAGCAGCAGTGAAATTACTCTCAGCTCTGTCACTTCCTCCCAGAAGTGGCAGACTTTTCTGCAGTAGTATAATTGATGGTGCAATCTAATAGTTTGCATTCCTTTTCCACACTGTCCAGAAGATGAAAACTCACTTCCTCCGAACATTCCCAAACATTCTAGGCTGACTTCATTGAGAAAAATTTTGCATCAGATTGAAGTAAAAGCTGCAAGAAGCACCCAACGACCCTTCTTGGAGATTAAGATGGAATCGAACACCCCTCACTGCGAGGCTGCAGAACAGTGAGGTGGGAGGAGAGGAGGAGGAGGCAGGAGCAATGGCAGGCAGCAATGATATGGAGATGTTATAAGTGTAAAAGGTCTGAGATAATAACAAGCCAGACCCCTATAAATATTTTATTGGAGATTATTTATATTTAGGAAATATTTATTACTGATACAATAAATGATCCAAAAGAACAACTTCACAAATGCAGAAAAAATGAATGATATATTCTCTCCAGTACAAATATTCACCCTGTCTAGTCAAATATTAATTCAAAGCCACTTCCAAGGCAGAGATATTGGAACTAAAAAGCTATATCTAGTGAGTGCTAGTATTTATCAATTTTGTGAAGAACAAAGAAACTCTACTTTCTTGTTCCTTTTCATTATTCCTATGACTTTTATTGAAAAGCAAAAACCATATCACGAGAAAAGTGGGTAAAATGAGAGTTCAAGGTAACAAATCATTTAAAAAATAATGAGAACTCAATCCCCCACAGAATCCCATCTCTATCATCATGAGCTAAGAAATTCCACATTTTTCATCTAAAAATTCATATTTTCATAACCCCATAAGCATCCTTCTACCTCACACCAAACATGATTCTGTCAAGTTCCTAGAGAAAACCACACCAGGTCTTCTTTGGAGGAGTCCACCTGACTCTGCATTTTCATAGGCTTTAAAGCTTTGTTTCGCCTATTTCCAAGTTGTTATTGAATTCACAAAGTTTGCCTAGTCTCTTCTTCCCAAACTCATAGGTTTATGAGATTTGGCCCACTGAAGACCTGTCTTATCACAGTTAATTCATATCCATGCTCTATAACCTTCTATTCAAAAAACATACCATATCTTATTGCCCATTCAATTATTGTTGGGTATTTTAGGATTAGGGCCAGTTTGCAGATATTATGAATAATGTTGTTTTTCATATATTTTAATGTTTCAGTTAAAATGTGGCAATATTTCTGTAGATATGTAAATGAAAGGGGAAGCAGGTCTTCCAAGAGATGTCCTTAACTAATTATACTCTGAATAATCTTTTTTGTTATAGTTTATAATACGTAGAAACACTATGTACTCACGTATTAAAGTTTTAAAGTTAATCATGTCATTTGTGAAAATGTAGGTTCCAGGGCTGATTGACTCCCCATGATAATTTTTCCACAAACAAGGGGCACTGTGAACCCAACACATGTTTTTTGAACTCAAAGCACACCTTTTGCAGAAAAATGATTTTAGGAAAGTTGCCTGTAAAAACGTCAGGGCACCACAATTATTTGGCGTGGCATTGGTGTGACTACTTTTCAGAGTATTTGATTAATTACTAGTAAATCTCAGAACTGAATAAGGGTTATATATCATGTAAAACCAGATACTCAGCCCTTTGTGATAGCGCCAACTTAACAACTAATATTTATAGTGGTTTTATATCTGATAATTTTTCTTATATCCATAACAACTGTAAAGTTTAGAACTACTATAATATCCATTTTAAAACATGGGAAATGAAGATTTGAAGTTAAGTTGATCAATGCTACATAGAAATTAAGGTTGATTGAGATAAAACCCAAAAAAATTAACTACCAGATTTATGCTCACAGTATTATATTCTATTGCTCATTAAAATGCTTTATAACTTTTGGAAGAAGAAAGGAAAACCCCCTAGGAATACAATGACCCTTGGCCTGATTTCTTTTTGCAGCTGTTAGAAGTGGGGATTTTGGATAAAGAAGTTATCATATTGGAATTATGTGATAATATTTTTCTAGTTCACAGGTTAAATGAATACAAATGTCATCACATAGTTTCTATTTGCACTGCCTTTGGAATTAAAATTTACTCCTATGTCCTCTAGTGGTTTATGAGATAAGGCAGTGATACATATAAATACATACCATGTTTCTGTAACTTTCAAAGAACATGGAATGACACACTACTTGTACACAGTGCCTCTGTCATAAAACAAATAATAATATCCACAGCACAGTTATCAAGGACTAAGCTCTATTTTCAGTATTGTTCTTTCTCTTCTGCATTTTATTTATGTGGTAATTATAAGCTTAATAATACCTTTCTTTATCTTCTTAAGTTTAAATAAACTTAAGTCATTATCAGTATCTTAGTGGCATTCTGCTGTAGGACCCATTGAGGTTTTGGTTTTGCCACAATATTCATCTCTACTTGAATGTTTTTCTGTCTCTGCTATGATTTAAAATCTAACAAATCTCCTGAAGACTTGGTCCCTGTATGACATTATCAGGAAGTGGAGGAACCTAATGTTGGGGTCCCTGGCACCTCCCATTTTTCCTCTTTCACTTTCTGGTCATTTAGTGAACAGCTTTGCCTTGCCTATTGTCTTATCATAGTCACTGAAGCACAGGGGACAACTGACCATGGATTGATGCCTCTAAAAATGTGAGCCAAAACAAATACCCTCTATCCATAGAAGATGATTTCTGAAGTTGTTGCTATAGTAATGAAAAACAGACTGACATAGTCTCTTTTCCATTTACTTTGTCCAGATTTTTGTTCTTTATTTTCCATGATTTAGCTGTCTGGCAAATAGTTTCATCTAAAAATATGGTCCCTATCCAGTTAAAATTTATAATCCCAAGCACACTGTCATGGAAGAGCTTTTCAAAAGTCTGCTCATGTTTTAATTCATTCAATATTTTATCCAGGTTTTTCAATTAGTTAGAATCACAATTTCCTACTAAGGTCAGTTCTTGTAACAGTCAAGGGACTAGTAGCCAACAAATTTGTATCTTTAAAGATAATTGATACAAGGTTAAAAAAGGAAGTTTGAAAGTTATTAGGAGGGCTTAAATTTACAAATAAGATACCCCAGAACCAAAGAAAATGTGAAGTTTTTCAGTCTTTTTTCTTGTAAAGACAGAGTAGGGATTTATTTACTTATTTATTTTAAATTATGTACTTATTTCTTAATTTTTTACAGACTGCATTTTGATTCATTGCACACAAATGGGGTACATCATTTTGTTTCTATGGTTGTACACGATGAATATTCACACCATTCATGTAATCATGCATATACGTAGGGTAAAGATGTCTATCTCAATCACCATTTTTCATACACCCACCCCCCCCTTTTAATTCCCTCCATGTAATCTAAATTTTCTCCATTCTTCTCTCACCTCCCGCCCCCCCCCCATCCCCATTGTATATCATCATCCATTAATCAGGGAAAACATTCAGCCTTTGGTTTTTGAAATTGGCTTATTTCACTTAGCAGATATTCTCCAATTCCATCTATTTATCTGCAAATACCATAATATTATTCTTCTCTATGGCCGAATATTTTTCCCGTTCTCTATGTCTGTTGGAGTATCCCACAAACATAAGTCAGAGACTCCTGGATGCAGTCAAACAGGACATGTCTCTGGCACTTGATGGACAAGAGTGGATACAGAAGCTGGAGAGATACAGTTTTCAACAGAGTTCTATTGAAATCCCCTGATTTCTTTCTACATTGAAAATATATACAGATGTGGACTGGCAATCCTTCCTGTGTGTACCTTCTTGTGAAGAGAATCTCTAGTTAGAACAGTAGCCAATGTGGACATCATACTTTTTAAAATATGTTTATTTGAGGAATACTAATACTTCAAGAAATAGGTTTCATTGCTAAGATATGATCAAATTGCAAAGATTCCAAATGAATCACATAGAACATTGTGGCTGCAGTGTAAGACTTCAAATAGTTATTGAATATATTCATAATAAGACATAAGATTTTAAAGCATTGTATCATGTACCATGTAAGTCTATATTGCTAAAGCTGAAAGTAAAAAAAAAAAAAAAATTTAAAAAAGAGAGAGAGAGAATAACCATTGTTATCCTGGGAGATGTTTCTGTAAATATCTTGATTTCAAGTGTAGAAAAAAAATCTAGCTATTGTGAATTGAACTGCAATGAACATTGATGTGACTGCATTCCTGTAGTATGCTGATTTTAAGTCCTTGCAGTCTCTAATTAAAACTTAAATTTAAATTTAAAAAAATCTTTAAGTGTCTCATTTGTGGAAATCATTTTTGGTCCCTGTCTTTGAATACAACCTTATCTGAAGTAATCTTGTGAGAATCTGAAACTGTGAGGATTATATTAATAGTGAGGCTTTTTTAAAATATTGATTGTATCTGTGTTAAATATAGTACCATGATTTTAAGTATCAAAGTGACGTGTATCTCATGATTACTCAGAGATCAGTTCACTACTAAACATTAGTTATCACACAGTTGTGTGAAACGTTCTTTTAAATGGCTTGTTCTTTTAAATGCCCTCCCCAAAATGTGCATATCATCCTCAAAGATGCTAGTAATATGTACTTGATATTACATATTTACCATTAACTATACTGTGCTTCACATTTCCTGTTTTACATACATTTGATATTTATAGTAGTTTTGCTTCTTGGTTCATTGTGATACCAGTTAACCATTTGTAGCTATTTAAGTTTAAATTCAGCTAATGGAAATTAATGAAATTTAAATTTCAGTCTCACTAGTCATCATGGATCATGTAATCAATATTAGTTGATGGCACAGATGTAGAATATACGTATTATCACAGAAAATCTATTAGAGAGTACTATTTAATGAGATGGAAACATAAATAAACTCAGTCTTCAGTCACAGGATATATAAGACCAGAAGTTCAGTCAAAAATCCCACATTTTATTGAACACTTCTTGCCAGTAGAAACCATCTCTGTTATGTTCACAAAATGTTTTCTTTTAGTGGAATGACTATACATACGATACCACTCATTAATTAGTGAGAAGGAATGACTGAAAACAAAAAAATCAAAATAAATGACATAAAGGTAAATTCTTATCAGGTATTTCTATGGAAGATAATTTTTAAGTGTCTGATTTGGAATATGGTCTTGTTTTATAGACTTCATCCATTTAATACAGAGTTAACAATTTCATATATATTTTGTATTTTCGTTATAAGGTGAAGTTTATCATATTATTCTATGTCCAAGAAGTAATTTTGTTGTTCATTTTGCATATTAGTTAAATTCGTAAGATTTATGCCCTCAAAATAACAATCAATTAGTCTGAATAATACTTACCTCTTGATTATGAGAAAAATAAATGAGCTAAATGTTTCTTTACTATTCCTATTGGATTTTATTAACATATTTCCAAGATCCATTTAATTGTTATTACAGCATTTTATCAATTTGCAAGTATTGTAGTCTTCTTACTATTTTCCCCTGACTTTTCATTGTATCATCCAAATTTGAATTATGCAAACTTTTCTTTCACTGTATTTCTGTAGTAGACTGAAAATTATATAATCTTTTATTTATATTCAATATCTCTACAGATTCTGCAATTTCACAGGTACTTTTATGCATTGAATATAGTTCAGAGAACTTTTGTGAATAAGGGGAACTTCTTCAGTGCTTGTACAGAATTCATTTGGATAACCAATGTGCATGTGAGGTGTTTGGGTTTTTTTTTTTTTTTTTTTTTTTTTTTTTTTTTTTAACTTGTATATATTGTTCCCCTTGATAGACAACTTTGAACAGCTGTCAGACAGCAGTTTTTGGTGCACTGAGGAATGCTTGATTCACATTTCTAAAGATTAAGAAACTGTGTATGAATTATTTTAATTATGTGGAAATAAACTCATATTACACAAAAATTTTTCAATACAATTATGTATAATATTTCTAGATAATGGTCACTGAGAATTCTAACCAATTCAAAGGCCAGATACACTGCTTATCTCTTCATGAAGATAATACAAATGAGAACAAAGTCAGTTTGCATATGTGGATGTGTGTGCTCTCAGGACTAAAAGAGGCTTGATATCAGTGCCACCTCGACATCTGGAACAATTGCAGGGCTTCACCTGGCTAATCTCAGCTGGCCCACTCTGTTCTGCTCCTGTGGATTAAACTCCCTAACCAAACCAACATTCTATCCAGGGGACCAGACACAACTCTTGCCTCTCAGTTCGACCCCCATCTACAGAGGAATTCAAACAAGCTTCCCTTCAACTAGAGAAAAAGCCTACCAGACTCTTGATACTGCCATACCTGCCTCCTCTCACAGATCCTGGTGCACTCAGTTCTGAGAACCCTGTCAGGGTTGCATGAGATGTTCTGTCTTCTTACCCCAGACTGTGGATGTATGTGACTATCAGTCTGCTCTTAATCCTGTCACAGAACACTCTGTCCAGTGTTGCTAGTCATGTGTCTGTCCATTCCATAACCCCAGGGCAGGAATTCCTCCCTTAACCTGAAGTGAAAAGAATGTAGTTGGCACAATGCAATGTTTTGCTGAATGTTATATGAAATAATATTTGCAAAATCAGAAACAGAAGTACTCTTAACTGTACCCAATAACATACTCATATACATTATAATATTTTACTGCTAATTTCCTTTTCTACTGTATGACTAGGTCACTAAAATTATAAGCATGAAACAGAGTGACTATAATTTCAGTAGTTTAAGGCTAGTGGAAGACACAAAGATGTTAACAAGTAAATAAATAAAATGATAAGTAAGCAGTTGCAGGTGATCCAAAATTCGTCATTGTGTTTGTTTTTTGATGCTGGTCATTGAAGCTGGGGCCCTCCCACATGGTAAACAAATACTCCATCACTGAGCTGCACCCCTCCTATCTTTAAGCCCACTTTTTGAATTTCATTTGTTAGTGTGTTCTGAGGGTCTAAAGAAGACACAATACTTGACATGTAGGATGTATTCAGTGTGGCATTGAGAAAATAAATTAAGGGAAATAAATAACCAATCAGAAGGAGAAACCAGGAATGCCTCCTTCAAGGAGCTACCAGAAACCAAGAATGAACTAGGACACAATCCAGAGTTCTAGTTGGAAGCTGCCATATGGCAGCCCGAGACAAGGCCTTGGGAACAAAGACTGAGACTCATCTATGTTTATAGGATAGGTGACCTTCACCTTGTACTCTGGGGAAAAGTGGGATTGTGCCAAAGAGTTTTTCAACAAATACAAGAAACTGTTTTGATCTGTTCAGTAATCTGGTAAGTACACATAAAACGCCATCAAGACAACAGCCTGTATTCATGTTATTCATGTAATAAACCTGTCTCATAACACTGAGTATTGTCAAGGTCACAAGATAGGGAGAACTCTGTCTCTACAGAGTTCAGGAACGGTCATATATTAAGTAAGTATCTTGAGATAAAGGAAGTTCTGCAGCATAGAAGGGGAAACATGTGATGTTTGCTTTTAATTCTTTCTTGGTGAATAATGTCAATTAGACCATATTGTGTGATCAGCAAGTTATGTACAAACTATATTACCTATGCTTAGCTAGGAGTGCAAAATGGACAAATGGCCTAACATCCTTTAGTCAAGAACCCCTGAAATTTAAGTAACTATTAAAAATATGAGATCAAAACTATAATATAAAATTATTAAAAACATTATCTAAGCACCTCTGATACAACTTCAAAATGGAAATGAATGATCAAGATTAGTAAAATATTAATTTTTCCCTGTAATCTTTATTGCTGGGCCAGACCTTAAATGTGTACTTTGATTTTTTCCTCTTGGAAAGTATGAAAACATCAAAAACATTAAAATTTAGAACTGTTTTTTGTTCTTGGTTGCATTTTTTAATTTTTTGTTTGTTAATATTTCATAATGTATGTGATGAATTAATAGAGGAGGGAAGAGGAATGCTTGAGTTCATGTCAAAGAGAGTCACTAGAATAATGAATTTCATTCTCTAAACTCACTAGGAATCACCTGGGGGCAGGAAAGGAGCTTAGTGACCATATTTGGAAAAAAAATTAAAGTGACATCAATAGAAGTCCTTGATCCAGTTTACATGGCCTGACTTTCTTTCTGACGGATGAAGCAAAGGCATAAAAGGGTTTGGAACTTACAACTTTGAAAAGTACTTGCTTCTGCTAATGTTTTGGAGGTAATTTTTTTTTCCTTTAGATTTCTACTTTCATAGTCTCTATCCCCAACCTCCAGGGAGACAATCCAAAACCTGATGTCACAGTGGTGTTATTATACATGAGCACTAAAACTACAAAATTAAAAGCTTTTGGTTTAATGAAACATAGAATCAGCCCAAGTACTATCAAGAGAATATGATTCAGGTCCAGTAACTCATCTGATAAAAAAAAAATCCAGGGAAGAAAATACTGAGAAGGGAAAAAAGGAAGAAATGGAGTAAAGACATTAGGAGAGAAGGGGAGGTGAAGGAAGGGGAAGGAGAGAAAGCAAGTAACTGTCAATTGTCCACAGTCTGTTTTGCAAGGTGGGGTGCATAATGCTTAATAAAGGCAAACAGAAATCTCAGTTTCATACTCGACTGAATGGATGGCTAACTCAGACTTTCTTCTCCATTGGATTTTCCTTTTCTGCACATGACCCACACTGAGATTGTTATACGAAACAAAGAGAAACAGGCTGTAACAAGAACTCATGAGGTAGCACAGGGGTGCAAAGAAAATCAGAGGAGGGGGTTCAAGATGGCGGCCTAGAGGGTGGCTGCATTTCATGTTGCTCCAGGACTCAGGATTCAAAAGAGGAGATATTGAGACGCTTGGGACCAACTCAAAGCAGCCGGGTGACTCTCACCCATTGGGAAGGCGTCCCAGATGGGACGGTGGTCCCGGAAGGCAGGAAACTTTGTGAAGTAGAACTGCCGGGGAGACGTCCCTCCCCCCGCTGGAGCAGTGAACTCGGACAGCTGGGAGCGCCGTAAAGGAGGCCGCTGGGCACAGCGCTGGGACTCGGAGCAGCCACTGGGGCTCTGGCGGCTGCCCAGGGGAAGAGTGGCGAGGAGAACTGTGTGGACTCAGGACACGGGGGCCTCAGGACACCTGAGGAGGAGGAGAGGAGAGGAGCGTGGCCACTTGGATTCGGAGAGACTGCACCAGAGCTACAGGCGGTTGCCAGAGGAGAAGCCGCGCGGCGAGCTGTTTGGAATCAGAACGAAGCTTCTGAACCCCGGGGCCTGTCCTGAGGACGAGGAGGAGGAGCGCGGCCGCTTGGATTCGGGTGACTACACCAGAGCTACAGGCGGTTGCCAGAGAAGGGGCTGCGTGGCGAGCTGTTTGGACTCTGACCACTTCTGAACCCCGGGGCCTGCCCGGAGGAGTAGGAGAAGGAGGAGGAGGAGCGCGGCAGGTCCTTTGGACTCGCAGTGACTGCATTAGCGCTCCAGGCGGCTGCTCAGAGGAGAAGGCGAGTGGTGAGTTGTTTGGTCTTAAAGTGACAGCTCCTGAACACAGAGGGGCTGTCTGGAGGAGAAGCGTGGTAGGACGCTTGGTCTTGAGTGGCCGCACCGAGCTCCGGGCGGTGCCCAGAGGACCTGTGCAGCGGGTCACGTGGATTCAGAGCCACTCAGAGGGACTGCTCCTGAACACCCGGGGGGTTATCTGGAGAAGGAGGACGAACGGGGAGGGTCACTTGGACTCGGAGTGATTGATTGCCCCGGGCTACGGGTGGTTGGTGGGAGGAGGAGGCACGAA
The DNA here is from genome assembly GCF_902686455.1 of Sciurus vulgaris. Classification (NCBI taxonomy): domain Eukaryota; kingdom Metazoa; phylum Chordata; class Mammalia; order Rodentia; family Sciuridae; genus Sciurus; species Sciurus vulgaris. The sequence goes on from NC_136469.1 coordinate 13,929,500, forward strand.
GTGAGTTTCTTGGACTCCTAGTGACCGCACCGGCATACTGGGCGGCTGTCTGGAGGAAGAGGCCTGTGGCGGGTCTCTGGGACTCAGAGCGATTGTTCAGGGCCACAGGTGGCTGCTCAGAGGAGGGGCCACGCAGCCAGGTGATTAGGTGCAGAGCAGGGTCCCAGGATCTAGGAGGCTTCTGGGTGGAAGAGCCGCACAGAGACAGGCTTAGGGCGGAGCGAAGGTTCCAGGCCTGTGGGCAAATTCTCTGAGGAGGGGCAGCCTAAGGAGATTCATCTGCGAAGGGTGAGGCTCCCAGGCCCAGGAGGTAGGGCCGGGCCCCTGGAAACTTTGCAGAGGAAGGCAGCCCAGCCCAGGCAGTAGCTGTAAATTGAGGGGAACCTCTAGGAGGAAACTGACCAGCGAGACCTCTCCACTGGGTGAGTCTTCCCTGCTGGGTGAGGTTTCCCCACAAGGACGGTAAAACCAGAGACACAGGCCCAAACAGGCCTTGCCTCAGCCCACAGCCTAGGTCCCCTTTGGATGACCATTGGTCAACAAGTGGAGGCACCTCTGCCCACTAGCAGGGAACATACCCCACCTGAAGGCCACCACTCCTAGAGAGGCAGCTTCCTTGTGGAGCACCGCATTATCAACTTCCTCCAAGACTTCAGCCTACTGAAGGCTAAGAGGGGATATATATAGAAATCTTCAGGGACATTGTAAATCAACAGAGGAAATCTGCAATATCTCAGCGGTCCACTGATATCTGAACAATATGAGAAAACAAGGAAAGAAAATGATGCAAACAAATCTAGATGTTACATCAATAAAACCCAATGACAGCATGGCAGAAGAAATGACAGAAAAGGAGTTCAGAATGTACATAATTAAAATGATCAGAGAAGCAAACGATGAGATGAAAGAGCAAATGCAAGCATTGAATGATTGCACCAATCGACAGTTAAAAGAGCAAATACAGGAAGCAAAAGATCATTTCAATAAAGAGTTAGAGATATTGAAAAAAAACAAACAGAAATCCTTGACATGAAGGAAACAATAAACCAAATTAAGAACTCCATAGAAAGCATATCCAATAGGATAGAACACCTGGAAGACAGAACCTCAGACATTGAAGACAAAATATTTAACCTTGAAAACAAAGTTGAACAAACAGAGAAGATGGTAAGAAATCATGAACAGAATCTACAAGAACTATGGGATATGATGAAAAGGCCAAATTTAAGAATTATTGGGATTGAGGAAGGTCTAGAGAAACAAGCCAAAGGAATGAACAATTTATTCAATGAAATAATATCAGAAAATTTCCCAAATCAGAAAATCAGAGGAATTCCAGTTTTCATTTCCATCACATTTAATTGAATGCTGGTTGACTGATCAATTTATGGTGCACCAAGTCCCTAGTCCCCTGATTTTGTTTAACCCTGTTTGATTTGAATGTTGAAAATGAAACAAAAGTTGGTAATCGAAAAATCATCAAATTCATTAAAGAAATAGTTCTGATGTAAACCTGGTACCATTTTACATTCCAGCAGAGTGCTAATCTTGTCTAACAGTTCACATGGTTCTTAAGTTTAAAGTGGTCATGTCGTATACATGAGAACTGGAAAAGATACAGTTGGTATGACCAAGTATTACCTTCAATTCCCTCTCAGGTCCTGTGTCTGCCATGCCTATACCTTTTCAGGTGCACTTGTTCCGTCTGAAGAATATTCATTAGGATACTATGAAGCTTGGTCTTTCCATTAGTGAAATAATAATAATAATAATAATAATAATAGTAATGGTAATATTCTTATGATGTTTTTCTTTTTTAAGGTTTTAATTTTAAGATAATTGCAGATTCAGATACATTTGTTAAGACATTATGAAGAAGTCACCCATTATTGGATTTTCTTCAACATAGTATCTTGAAAAACTGTACCACGGCCTCACAGTGAGGACAATGGCGTTGGTACACTAAGATGAGAACACTTCAACAACAAGGATCTCTGGAAGTGTCCTTCCATAGTAAAGTTTCCTTCCCTTCTTGCCCTCACATTCTCCTTAGCCTCTAGCAGTCACTGATCTGCTTATTTCTGTGATTTTATCATTTCAAGGAAGTAACGACAATACAGCATGTTGTTTTCAGGATATAGAGTGCTGTCTAGGGGACTGGTTTCTTTCACTCAGTAGTATTTCTCTGAAATATGGAGTTATATTTTTGCATGTCAAACAATAGTTTCTTTCTATTGTTGATTAGTAGCATAAATAGGATTCTAACACAGTTTATTAATTCTTCAATCCTTGAAAGACCTCATTCTACTTTGTCCTATTACAAATAAAATTGCTATAAACATCTGGGTACAGGGCTTTGTTGTGAATGTAAGTTTTTTCTTTGGGGGCAATGAAATTCTTAGCTGATAATGATAGTATACAATTAGTTTGTTTTAAAAATTGTCAAAACCAGTCAGAGTAGATGTACCATTTTATATTTCTGTTTTAATCAGCTTTGTGTCACCGTGACTAAAAGAACTGACAAGAGCAACCTAAAGGAGGAAAAGTTTATGTTGGCTTATGTTTTCAGCATTTCAGTCAATGGTCAGTCGATTCTATAGGCCTGGGCCTAAGGTGAGCAGAACATCAAGGTGGAAGTGTTTGGCAAACAAGAAGCAGAAAGAGAGCTCCTCTCACTAGACAAAGATAAATCTCTAAGTCACAACTCCTGTGATGCAGGGCCTCCAATTGCACCCTGCCCGCCTACAGTGATCATCCATTTAATCCATCTCAGTGGATTAACCTAAACACTAATTAGGTTATACCTCTCATAAACTATTCATTTTACCTCTGAAAATTCTTGCATTTCTCACACATAAGCTTTTGTGGACACCTCATACGTAAACGTAATATAGTCTTAGTATCAAATTATGAGTGGCCCAAAATTTTTTTAGCCATTTTAGTCCCTTTACTTTTTTATATAAATATTAGAATAATCTTATGTATGTATTTTTTAAATGTTACCAGGAGGTTGATTGAAATATTGTCAAACCTTTATATGATTTTTGGAAATTTCACATCTTTGATATTTTGAACCTTCCAATTGAAGAACATAAGATGTTATTTACTTATTTCTACCTCCTTTTTTTCTTTCATCATTATCACATAGTTTAAAATATGCAAATACTATGTTTTGTTAGGTTCACACAAATATTTTATCATTCCAGTGAAAGTAAGTGGTGTATTTTTAAATTTGAACACCAGATATTCCTGAGTATACATTGAATACTGATAGATTTCTTTATATTTTTTCTATACCTTGCGAAATTACTGAGCTCTTATGAGTTTTAAGAGGGTTTTTTTGTAGCATTCTTTCTGCATAGACCATCATATCATCTGCGAATTTTATTTCTACCTTTCCTATCTTTATGACTTTCATTTCCTTCTTTGCCATATGTGCAGGGTAGAACTTCCAGTGCTATATTAAATAAGTGTCGTAAGAAAGTGTGTTCTTGCTTTGTTCCAGATTATAGGAGGAAGCATGTAGTCTTTCATCATTAAGGGTGCTGTTAGCTGCAGTTTTTTTTTTTTTTTTTTAATTTCCTCATGTTGCAGAATTTCCCTTGCATTCCTGCTCTTTAAGAAGTTTTATGACAGCAGATATTTAACTTCTTCTGTACAAGTTGATCTAATAATATAAGTTGATCTAATAATAGGAATATTCTTTTTTATGATACATATGTGATGGATTATATCAAATGATTTTTAAATATTGAAACAAGCTTGCAACTCTGGAATAAGCCTACTTGGTTATGATGCATTATTCTTACACATTTTTTGAATTTTTATTTTCTAATATTTTTCCGAGACTTTTTGCATCTCTTTACATACTAGATATTGGTCTGTAGTTTCATTTTTAATTTTTAACCATCTTATTTGATATCAGGGTAATATTAACTTCATGAAAACCATTGAGGAATGGTTCCTATTTTCTGGAAAACATTGTAGAGTCTAAGTGTTAGTGCTTGTTTAAAAATGTTTGTCCATTAAAAGACAAGGTATCAACTCTCACCACTATTATTTAATATAGTGATAGAAATTCTAGCCAGAGCAATTAAGCAAGAAAAGGAAATAAAAGGGTAAAAAATAGGAAAGGAAGAAGTCAAATTAGCATTGTTTATAGATGATATGATCCTATATCTAGAAGATCCAAAAAGCACCACCAGAAGAAATTTGGAGCTAATGAACAAATTTAACCAAGTAATAGGTTGCAAAATAAATATATAAAAATCAATAGCTTTCTTTTATACCAATAATGAATCTACTGTGAAAGAAATCAGGAAAACTATCCCATTCACAATAGCTTCAAAAATAAATAAATACCCAGAAATAGATCTAAGGAGGTAAAAGACCTCTACAATAAAAACTATAGAACATCAAAGAAAGAAATTAAGGAAGACCTCAGAAAATGAAAAGACTTCCCATGTTCATAGATAGGCAGAATTGATATTGGTAAAATGGTCATACTACCAAAAGCAGCATACAGATTCTATCCAATCCCCATAAAACTTCCAAAGACATTCTTCACAGTCCAAGAAAAAACTGCCCTAAAATTAACTTGAAGGAATACAAGACCTCAAATAGCCAAAGCAATTCTAAGCCAAGAAAGCAATGCAGAAGGCATCCAAGTACCTGGCATTAAATTATACTAAAAATCTATAGTAACAAAAACTGTATGGTACTGGCATGAAAACTGATATGTAGACCAATGGAACAGAATAGAACACACAGAGGCAAACCCATAATGTTGTGTGGAATGGTTTATGAATGTTAACTAGAACCTGTTGGTTGATGGTGTGTTTTTCTTGATGTTTGCAGATAATCTGTCAACCTCTTCAATACATTTCAGAGAGGGGCTCTAAAGTGAAATTTTCTAGTGATACTTTTAATTTTTCATTTTTTCCACCTATTTTTCAGTTCTGTAATTGATATATATGCATTTAGAACTGCTGAATCCTTTTAGTGAAGTAGCACTTTTAGTACTATTACACATCACATGTCTAGCAGTTTTATTTGTTTGAAGTCTGTCTAATCTGGTATTAATATAACTAATCCTGGTTGCATTTGATTAATGTTTGCAAAGGAAATGTTTTTAGTTCTTAACAATCAACCTGCCTATGTTGTTATAGTTTTTTATTTTTATTTTTTGTAGATATCATACAGTTTGGCATTTTTGAATCTACTCTGAATCTCTGTTTTGAATTCAAAACAGAGATTGTGTGAAAACTAAAAACAAAGAATATGCTATATTTGAATTTTTACCTGTAATAAAAATTTTGGACATATGAGGGTTTAAGTATGCTATTTTACTTTAGATTTTTCATTTACTCTGCTGTTCTTTGCTTCTCAGTATTCTCTTTTGGACCTTCCTATAGAAAGCATATTAAACTTATTTCTTTTTTAAAAAAATATTTTTTAGTTGGAGACAGACACAATACCTTTATTTTATTTATTTATTTTTATGTGGTGCTAAGGATCTAACCAAGTACCTCACATGTGCTAGGCAAGCTCTCTACCACTGAGCTACAACCCCAGCCCTTAAACTTACTTCTTGACATGTCTTTCCCTCCACTTGATCATAATAAAATTGGCCTATTTCCTGTGCACACATTTGTAAATGCATCATCAATAGGAATTTTGCTTTCACTATCAGTTATAAGATTCAGAAAATTAAGAATGAAGGAATCTACTGCATTTTCCTCTAGAGTTTTGCTTCATTTTTTTCTCTCCTGCTGTCCCAAGAGTCCTTCTTTACTCATTTTTCATGGATACAGAACTTTGTTTAGCCACTCTTTAAGGTATGTTGTTAACAATTTCTTTTAATTTCTTTTCATCTTAGAATGTTTTATTTTCCCTTTTATTCCTGAAGGTTATTTTCACTGGCTGTAGGATTCTGGATCAACAGTCCTTTGCTTAAAAATGTTGTGCCACTTCATTTTGGTCTCTAGGATTTCTGATGAGAATTCTACTTTCATCTTAATAATTTTTCCCCTAAACTCATGGTGTCATTTCTCTCCTGTTGCTTTTGAGATTTTTCTTTGTTTTTAGTTTTCAGAGATATTATGGTGTGCCTTAAGTTGTGTTTATTTGAGTTTATGTTTTGGGGCTCCACTTAGTTTATTTAATCTTTAGGTTGGTATCTTGTTCCAATTTTTGGTCATTATTTCTTGGAGCTCTTTTTCAGCTTCATCTTTTCTTATTTTGGGGGACTATGATTATATAAATATTATTCATTTGTTTTAATCCTATAGATCTCTGAGGCTATGTTATTTGTTTTTTAAATTTATTTCTTTTTGCTCTTCAGATTGAGTAGTTTCTATTATTCCACCTTCTAGTTCACTGGTCTCTTTCATCTGTCTTTCTTATCCCTTCTGCTGCTGAGCAAATGAATTGAATATTTTAAAAATTCATTTATTGTATTTTTCAGTTCTCAAATTTTCATTTTTTTTTTCTTTTTTATTACTGACTCCTCCTTGGCTGAGACTTTCTCCTTTAAAGTTTATTTCAAACAGGTTTGTAATTGCTCATTGTAGCGTATTTATAATGACTACTTTGAAATCTCTGTAAGTCAATTCTATTGTCACTGTCTCCTTTGTGTTATCTTCTATTTATTTTCTTTTCTCATTCCATTTGAGCTTTCCCAGTTTTCATATGAACAATGAGATTGAGTTTATTCTGTTCAAAATATTATAAGACTCTGGATCTTATTGAAATCTTCTGTTTCTGCTAGCTTCCTATGAAGTACTCTTTGCAGTAGATGTCTGCTTCCCTTCTTTACCATTTTTAGTACCCAGAAAGCGATAACCAGTCCTCGTTCCTGTTGGTGAAATGGTAGTTCTGACTCCTCACAAAGCTTGCAGTGATATACCTCTCTGACTAATAAATAGAGGAATATCTTGATATTACTCCCATCTGGCTTCCAGTGACACTACAGGATCAGTGTTGGGTCATCTTGTAGTCACTGGCCTACAGCGTCCTTGTTAATCACTAGGACTAGTCCAGCATCACCCAGGGACTAGGCAGACATTCTCAAGACTGCAGGGTGTAGGTAAGAGTCCAGACTCTCCATCAGATCTCCACTGGCACTTTGATGTGGTTTTGTTCATACCTAACAAGATTGGAAGCCCAGACTCCCTATGCTGTCCTCTCTGATAATGTCCTAAAGGAGGAGTTGGGGTGCTTTGTTGCAGGTTAACCACATGGAAGTCTCGGTTCCCCACTTTGCCCATGACAATGAGGGCAGAGTTTGACCCACATTTCTTTGGCATTTGTTTGAAGCAGAGAGGTCAGTCTCTAAAAATTTGTTTGTTAACTTTTTTGTATTGATAGACAGTCTTTTTGTGATTTTTTGGCTAGCAAGAACAAGCTCTGTAGAAGTTTTTGGTCAGTTCCTATTGGTGTTACTGTTTTGACAACTTCTCAAATTCCAGATTTGAATATATGATAGAAACAGAAAACCAGAGACTGGACCACTCTCTTGTTTTCTTGGGCTCTAGATTCTTTAACTGATATATCTTCTTCTATCAGAAATATTCTTATGTCTGATTCATATATACTTTCCTTAATCATTAGTTCTATTTAGAGTAAGAGCTGGGAACACATACTTAGAATGAGCCTGCAAGCCCAGATTCTATCATCAAGTTATTTAAATAAGCATTTATTAGTAAAATTAGCCTTGATTCATGATATTATACTTCCATAGACATTCATCAAAAGAAGAAAATAGGTCTATGGTTGTTTGATTTTTTGAATGGGTATAATTTTTGCCTTTACATTAATAACTTAGTTCATGGTGAAATAGATCTGACAACTGTTTATGTTAATTCAATGTTAATTCAGAGATGACATAAATACCTAATGCCCAATAGTTTTAGACTACATTTTATCACTTCTAAGATACCATTTATTTTAAGATAATTGGAAATGTAATTCAAAGAGAGTGAGTGATACATCAACCTGATATGTATCAGTTGCAATAGTAACACAAATGTGGGGGATTGTCAAACTCAGGATAAAGGAAAAAAAAAAATACATGATTTTCTGTTTCAAGTTTGAGTTTCTGACACTCATGTAGGGTATTTTAAAAATCAGCAGACAAACTAAAAACTGACAATGTAAGACAACTTATAAACTTATGTGGTACCATTATGCAATTGTTCAAACTGTAATCATAAAGAATATTCAATAACACACAGCAATGCTTGAATATTAGTGATGAATAAAATAAAAAATTAAAAAGCTATAGGTTTCTGTGTGTCATCCCTCCTCAATACCACCCTAATTGTTTTGCACAATTTTCTGTTTCTCACTTTCATGTGGATAATATTATGTATCATTATATATCATTATAGGATAATATTATATATCATTAAAATTATATATTAGTAAATAGTTGATTTTAAGTATGCCTGAAGAATGAAGATATATAGTGTGTCCAGTTTGTAGTATATATATTCACAGTGAATTATGATAAAAAATTTAAAATCATACACATCTATAGCTAAATAACTAGTATTGTTGAATCATTATGAAAGGCACTTATTCCAGCATCTGGAAATTTGAGGTTCTTGCATACTGGCCTCCCTAGAAGACTCAAGATAAAAATCTGAAGGTTAGATTCAGGGAGCTAAACTCCTTTTTTAGGGGTTTTTAATTTTGCATATAATAAAGCGAGGATGGGAAAAACATTAGAAATTTTCACATCAGAACTGGAATTCTAGTAATTGAATATTATTGTTATGGTTACTCCACCATCTCAGATTAAAATGACTGTCTGAACTTCCAGGTGGTCTAAAATGTTCCATATTTTTCTTCATTTATCATGAGACTTGGTTACTGTTATTCGCTATAAAATAATTCCTAATTAATACTTGCAAGAGCTTGAGTGAAATAATAAATTGTTAGAAAAATATTTAAATATAATCCCACAGTAAGCAAATAATTTACTTAATGATATTAGTAAATTAAGGCAAATATCTTACTTATATTTTATCAACAAAAATGCAGAAGTTTGTGATTAATATAATTTCATAATTATATGAGTACACTGTACAGAATGTACAGCAGTTAGAAGTAGAGAATCAAGAGAAGTCCGAGACAGACTAGCCAGGTGGGCAGTATAGGTCCTTCCTTGTACCTGTGTGTGCTCTTCACACACAGGTGAAGAAGCAGATGTGAGGGAATGTTGGCAATGCATGGACACCAGGGATATATCACTTTTCTGAAATGAAGTCTTCAGGGAATCTCTCCACTGAAGTCATAATTATTTTCCTCAAAAGGATGGTAAAATAAGAAGAATGATAAATACAGATGCCTTTTAATTCTTGTTCTTTCCCTTTTCTCTTTCTTTATCTCCCTCTGATGATAAAATACTTGAATTTGTTTTGATATTAATTGCATCAGGATCCCTAATGTTGGCTCTAACAGTTTTTATTTAAATCATGACCTTTCTGCCTTTGCAATCATATGAATTTAATTTTTAGGTAGAGTTATTAAGGACACCTCATCATGTCTATAGCCCAAATTGTTCTGGGCCACTTTTATGTCTAAAAAAATTCCAGATTCAGTGTAATGGGATTTGGAATCTCAAATACCACCATGATATTTTAATTAAAGAGAATGTACTTTGAAAGTAATTCCCTGTTTAATTTAGAACTGTTCAAGAGAGGACTTTGAGGCTGCTTCCACATTTTGCACTCAATTGTACCAGTAACCATCACTAACTTAATGTATCACTCACAAGCAGGCGACCTATTGAATTTTAGGTTGGCAGAGAAATGAATCCCAGGTATGGCTTCAAAAAGGCAGAAAACAGTTATTCCTTGATAACTGCAGGCATTTGGTCTTAGGGCTTCCTTGGATGCTACAATCCATGGATGTAAAGTCCCTTATTAAAATGACGTAGTGTTTGCACAGCACTGACATACATCTTCTTGCATACTTTTTATTACTTACACATAATAAAATGTAAATGTTATGTTAACAGTCATACCACATCATATAAAGAATAAAGGAATAATTACATGAAGAATTCTACAAATGTTCAGTAGAGATGCAGACTTTCAATATTTTCGGTTCACAATCAGTTGAATTTATGGCTATGGAATCTGTGGATATGCAGGGCCGACTATAGATATTGATTTATCATTCATTTATCAGCGAATTCACAAAACTTTAAAATCTTTTGAACCTATGCCTCAGCAATTATTACATTAAATTCTAATTCAAGCTTTTTACAACTAAATTGGTAATCAGACTAAAATATCAGAGGAGTAGAAAAAGTGAAAATCTACCAATTTGGATTATTCTCTTTTTCAGTAATATGTAATATCATTTTTAAACCTAATGACCACTTTTCTATACTTTATTTGAACATAAGAAATTTAAATCGTCATGAATTGGCTTTTGAACTATTATGATTTTGATGCAAAATAATTCATAATTGAGAAAACTTTGATTTTCTAAAATTATAGCTTATTTTGGTAACTAATCTATCAAATAATACTAACTTACATCTAATTGTGTATCCAGATGGTAGAAACCACAGACTGAATGGGCAATGAGTGTTATTTAGTACTGTGTATTCAAATACTATACTAGCTTTATAGTAAATGTGTATTCTACACAAACTCATTGTCCCTTTAAATAACCACAGTTTTCATTAAAGCAATTGGATAATTTGAGTTGTCATTTAATGTCATTGTACTTTATTAAAAAGAAGTTTATTCAGTTCCTAGTAAACATGGTACAATATTCTGTATTTCACAAATCTAATCTCAAGGATAATAAACCTAGATGTTGACAGGTAATTCCAGTAAATTCTAGTAAAAATGATATCTAATAAAAACATTCTTTCAGATGACTAATAAGCTATAAACCTATATTTATCTGAACTCTAATGAAAATACACAAAGTATTAAAATATGCACTATTCTCGCTTTCTGTTAAGATAGTTCTGAATCAGATGGGAAATTACTTCAAAATGCATTCCTTTCTGATATCATACAGCATCCAATCTTTTTTTAAATAGATGTTCTCTCTCTCTCTCTCACTGTTCTATGAGTAATAATTTTAGCCCTTATCTTTCATAGAGAATTATAATCAGTGTATAGTGTGCTAATTTTTGCATAGTTTCTTTGTTTTCCTATGGCTAAGGAAGAAATTTCTGTAGATAATTAAAATCTTTTTTAAAAGGTCATACTATTTTAGAGAAATATATAAGGTAGAAGTTTAACACTGAGAGATTTTTGGAAGTTATGTCAATTATTTGTAGCTCTATTTTGTCTTCCATAAGCAAATATTATGAAATGCCATAATTTCTTGGCAAAACTATTTTGTAAGATATTAAATGTTCAGTAGCACTTTATAAAATATTAACCATTTGTAAAAGAAAAGGTGATTGCATATCTGCCTTTGTACAATATGTATACATTAGTCTTATATACACACACATGCATATATATATACATATATATATAAAATATATTCACAAATCACAGATATTGCACAAATATTAGGGGCCTGGATTCATCCACCTATTTTTTTCCACAGAGAATCTATGGCCATATGACAAAGCTACGTCATACCTATATTAAAATTATGTCCTGCTGGGTGTAGTGCTGCATGTCTGTAATCCCAGGGACTTGGGAGACTGAGGCAGGATGATTACAAGTTCATAGCCAGTCTTAGCAACTTGGCAAGGCCCTAAGCAACTTAGTGAATCCAGTCAAAAAAAAAAAAAAATATATGGGGAGGGGCCAGGGTTTAATCCCTGGTACCAAAAAAAAAAAAAAAAAAAAAAAAAAAAAAAACCACACAGAAAACAACAACAACAGAAAATCTTGATTTTTGTTAAACATTTATCCATATTAAACCCAATAGATGAGTTATCAGTTAATTTCATTAAATACTATATCAGGTTTTGATTGTTTTTCAGTCAAACTCTGACAAACTTTGACCCGAATAGATATGTCAGAAAAAGATGATAAATTACGTTTGGCACATTTTAGCTATCCAAAAGGGAATCAATAAATTAAATGTGGTCATTATAATGTTAAACCAACTAAAAGAAAATAAACAAATATACTCTTCAGTCTTGGCTTAGTATTATGTTGGTTTTAAATCCATAATATATAATCATTAGAAAATTTTATAGCTGCTTCTTGATTTTTATTGAGGTCAAAATTCCAAAATTGCAAGGGAAAGGGGATCATCGCTCAATCTCAGGAAAGCAATGGGAAACCCTGAGGTCACTCAACACTTGTGTTACTAGTGGAGAGATAAATTGACGTCATTTGTGGAAACTAAAGAAAAAACAACTTGATAAAAACTTCTCTGACAATTTCTGCCCAACTGCACAGTTTTGTCAAAGAATTTCCCTGAAGAATAAGACAGTTATCTTCGCAATTGTCAGTTAGAAGGAAAGGGTGCCAGGGTCAACCGCGGTGTGGCCAGACACAAGGTGAGCTGTGGAGAGGTGTGAGCAAGTGGGGAGAACCCATGGTCACTCAGCCAGCAGCCCAGGGTGAGGACAGGAACATTGCTGTGTCCAAGAATTCAAATCCCTCTTGGAATAGATGGATACTGCCTCCATATTAGCACTGCTTGCAGAATGTAAGCCTGGAAAACTGGGAAACTGCATTGTAATTATCAAAATAACAAGTGCCCAATTAGATTTTACTTCCTCAATATTCAAATTCCAGACTGAGAAATAGTTTTTTTGGTTATAAGTTTTCTTGTCATTGTGAAGGGTTAACATCTGTGCTAGTTAGATTAATCACCTGCCCCACGTAAATGTGTGTGTGTGTTTTCTTCTAGTTTTTTTGTTTTTTGGGTTTTTTTATTTTTTTAGTTCATAAAACATAGCTTTCATCTTAAAAAAAAAGATTTGTGAATAGTTTTAAAATGTTGCAGTCTGAACATGCAGTAAATCTCCAGAGGGTTTCTGCATTTGTTTCTAGCACACTTTTAGAAATTATGAAAGAAGTAATAAATTATGTTTTTTGCACAGGAAAACCTTGGACTCAGGCTCAGATGCACCATATTATTATATTTGTACTGTAAATTTAAAGGATTTTATGGATAAAGGACATACATTTGGATATTTTATTAGTGTTATGGTTTCCATATTCCCAGTACTGATGGTGACTATATGTAATTAATGTACACCTTTCACTGATTTGAATAGTGATAAAATGCTTAACTCTTTTCGAATTAGGACAAGATCTAATTATGTAAACTGGATGGCAAGGTATTCAAACCATGAGCCTGTCTATACTATCCCCTATCTATATAATTTAATTTTCCTGATTAATCCATTTATGAATTTTGTTAGTAATAATCATATGGACATCTGAGGCATACATAGTTTCTCTATGAAATTTCAGATAGAGGGGCAGATGTTCAGTTACTCCAGAAAAAAGCAACTTACCTCCATTTCCCATAAACATTGACTCTGAAAGTACTGACTGTAGATTGAAAATGGGAAGTGCATTAAAACTGTCATTAGCCAGGTCTACTTGTTGGTTTTTAAAAGTCCTCTTGTACTCTTTGTAGTGTGGTTTTGTTTTTTGTCTTTTATTCGATTCTTACTTGATGCATGTTAGAGACTTCTTTTCTATAGCTGTCTCTCTTATCCTACCAACCCTTTTTAGAGTAGCCTTGAACCTACAACATTTGCTGCATTGTATAAAATCACTCACCCTCTACAATTGTGCTTCAGCTTCATTGCCAAATTCAAGGATGGGATGATTTGAGCAATGATGGGCCATTACTTACCATCAGGTACTACATCTAAAGCACAAAATAATTTAATACTTATATAAATGATTTCAAACTCATCAATAATCTAAAGAACACATATTAAAGGGATATTGAGATATAATTACACAGCTTCTTGAAAACCAAGTCAATGCTATGGAAAATTTGGAAACTGAGTCTCTCATTTACTATATTTGGAAGTAAAATTTGCACAATCACATTGGAATTAACTTGAAATTAAGTATGTAAGTGGTCTGTTATTTGATTTCACTCTCAGAGATAAACATTAGAGAACTCTTAAACATGTACATTGTTAGTAATAGTCAAAATTGATATTAGTGTCAACAAATCTGAAATAAAATTGATAATCAGGTTTGAACAAAAGGCGTCTATTTGGGGTCATTTGAGGAACGACAAAATCAGGAGACATAGACCAGTTGCAACCTGACTGTGTCCTGAAGGAAGGAAGAAAAGAGAAGTTTGTAAAGGTAAAAACCTCAACTGTGCAATCTGTCTTGCACCCAGTATGATTGAAGGAGACCAATGGTTAGTTTACGGGTCCAAAGTCTTTGGTTGTTCCTGTAAAGTGGTTGCAGGTTCAGTAAAAGTGAGTGAGGTGCAAGCTTTGGTTTGACCCAGTTCGAAATGTTCAGTCGAGGACATGAATGGGTTCTACTTCTTCAGTGTCTCTCCAGCTCTATTTCATGATCTCAATTCATCATAGCAATCTTTAGCAAAAAATCACGCGAATTCAATCAGGATATGGAAATCACTCCAGTTATTTCAACAGAGAGAATCAAACATAAAACAATGTTAACTAGACATAGTTTTGTTAACTAAGCATCAGAATAGGCAAAAGAGAACAGAAAGTTTTCACAGAAGTAACACCTGTAAAACTAATGAGTGGAAGAAAGGAAGACATTGAAATTCTGAAATTATACTCACACGGAGGCGCTCCACACCTGGCTTTGGCTGAGACCCCTGGAGAAAGAGTGCCAGGCTTGGATCTAGACCTTGGGCAAAGCCACCAGCTAACCTGGGCTGGTGTGTTTGGGGAGACACAAGAAGGCAGGTTTTCACAGCATTTCTAAAACTACAAAGTGTGGGGCTAACTACTGTTATTGAAAGAAATTTCTGTTTCTGACACAAGGTGTTTGCTGGGATGATTCTCAAAGGAAGATCACAGGAGCAACAGAAAACAAGTGGGAACAAGCAAGTCCATGTCTCCTATAACCCTAACGCTTCTAAAACACTCATTCCAGTGCAACACATCTGGAATCATTCAGTAAAGTAAAAATGGTGTTTTCAGGGTCTGGGTTTGTAGTTCAGTGGTAGAGCGCTTGCCTAGCACTTTTGAGGCACTGGGCTCAATCCTCAGTTCAACATAAAAATAAATAGATAAAATTTTTAAAAAAAGGAAAAACAGAAGAAATGTCATTTAAATAAAATGATGTTTTCAGGGTTCCTGTCCCAGAATTACAAAGCAAGAAATAAAATTATAGGTGTGAAGACAGCAATAAATACCCTGATGATTGCTCAAACTAGAAATAACCTAAATGTCCATCATTGTATAAATTATACAAAGTTAGAGTATGTTAATTAAGTAGTGTATTATACTTTTGAATCGATTTCCTGTTCTACAAAACAGCTTTATTACTGGAATGCAAGAAAAAATATTCATTTTTTTATAGTTCAGTTCTTTATCTGTGTGGACCAGTTCCTGACTTACCAAAGTTGAACTTCACTCCTCCTTCAAGGTCCTCCTTCAAGGCTAAAAGTCTAGCTTTCTAAGTTTATCCCACATTTCTCATTTTGGAGGAGCAGTAGTACTGATATTAAAGTCTTATTATCTGCATTAACTTTTGTGGTCTGAATGAAGTTGTTCTTGATACTCACACCTCTGATCTAAAAACTTACAATATCTGCTACGCACACAATCAGCACTCGAACATCAAATTTCGCGTCAGCGTTCTGTCATGTAAGAAATGCTTGACATAATCAACTTAGAAAAGATTACTTTTGGTTCATAATTTTGGAATCATGACCCTTGGCTTCAGTGCATGCCTGATTGACCCTCCTGGCCTGTGCTTTGGCCTGTGGCAAGGCAGTAGCCCATCATGCTGGGGAGCTTGTCATGGGGAAAACTGCTCACCTCTGGCCAAGAATTAAAAGCAAAGAGGAGGATGGGGTCCCAGCATCCCCTTCAAAGACATTCCCTCAATGACCTGAAGACTCCCACACTGTCCTTCCTCTTAAAGGTTCCACCACCTCCCAAGAGCATCAAGTTGGAAACCAAGATTTTGTCACAGGGAACTATAGGGCACACTTAAGGTGCCAACGCTAGCAAATAGTGATGGTGACAGGATAACCGTAACTGGCAGTCCTAATCCAGAAGGAAGAGTGGGACAAGAGACCTGTGGTTGTCTTTGGTGCACAGGAATTCTGACCTCTCACTGGGCAAGGGTAGTACTTAGTGTGTAACTTACAGGGCAGAAGGAAAAGTACCTCCTTCGGGCTTCCCTCTGCTCTCTGTAGACATCTTCCTCCTTCCTTTTTCTCCAGTGCTGTTGACTCTGTTCTCTGCAAGCTGTTCTTTCTTCTGTTATTTTTCTTTTTCATTTCTGAAGGGGACGCAAGAGTATAACCTGAACTCCAGCCTGCTGCACTCTTGTACAGGTTTGGAAGCTCAGATGTCTTACATGAATTTTTGATCCTGGCTGTCAGTGCTTCTGACAATAGGTCCTACCTTACGAACTTCACGTGCTTTCTCAAGACTAGCTTCCAATCAAGCTAATGTACCAAAAGTCACATGTGCAATTTTAATATATGTGTTCTTCCCTTCAAACTCAGCTGGGAGTACATTGAATACAGATATTTCGTGGGTCCACACTCTCAATCCTTCTGAGAGTCCATTAGTCCAGCTGAAGGGATAAGAGGTTGTCTCTAATTGTTTTGGAGTTCTTAACAAGAGTGGTGGTGACTGGCTGGGACTGGTCTTTGCTTCCAGGTTGATTCCTCACCTTCTTCACCTGATTTCTGTTTGCCAACTCATCTAAATTCGAGTCTTTTACTGAAAGGCTTGAATGTTATTTTTCAAGCCAACATTCCCTATTCTCCCTAAATACATCTGTTGCATTGTAAACATACCAGCTCAAGTCTGTACTTGTCACTTTCTTGATTTACCTAATCAAATGTAACTAAAAAGAGACACCCAAACTTGAAACATTCTACTTAACCCATCTTGTCCCTTCCTCCCTAATGTGAAATGCCTATAAAAATTAAATATAGCATATAACATACAATACATAGTATAATCATATTATATAAAATTATAAAGTAAAAATGTTAATTAATATTAATCTTTGTTAATATATAAGCTATAGATTATGATTCCCAACCTATTTTAATACACCTTAATCAATGTCACTGACCTATTTGTAGAATTGAAATCTTGGGACGATATGGGTTGAAAATAATTTTTGTCCAATTTTATAAGCTAATTAGGAGCCAGTTGTTTTTGAATAAATAGTTTTACCAGGTGTTCCTCCACCACCTAGCACAGAGCATACTTTACAGTTCCCTAAGAGTTCTATCAAGCTAGTGCCACATATTTAAGTTTCTATTAAATTCAAAGCCAGAAATCCCACAGTTGAGCTCAAATTTATGAGATAAGAAAGTATGCTTGTCCTTAGCAAGAGTGTGGGTACATGGAGGGTTGAAGAATTGGGGTCAATTGTTAAAATGGCAACAAAGAAAAGGAACCACCCCTATCTATATACACTGACACTGTTGCATTATAACATAATGGTGAGAGAAAGAAGCAAATCACAGAAGAGTATTCCCCATATATTTACATGTGTATCAAATAAAAACATGCAAAATTGAATGATGTATACTTCGGCTAATCACACATAGATGATACATGCAAAGATTATCAAGGAATTGTACACCAACTTTGGTTTTTAACTCTAGCAGTAGTACCAGTGAGAAAAGGGAAGAAAGCAGAGAGAATTCTTGGATGCTTTGTGGGAGGTTTTATTGCAGGAGTTAGTGTACAGATTTTTAATTTATTCTTATTCTCTTATTTGTTTAAACAGGATTCTCTGGTGCAATATGGATGCTCCATATAGACATATGAATACTATATATATATATATATATATATATATATACACACACACACACACTACATGTAGAAGATACACATACTATTTATATATGTTTACAAAAAATAGATTTTAATCTCCTTAGCTTTAAAAACTATAACTCAAGGAAGTACCAAATGAGAGAGATGTTTAATCATTTTGTTCCCCATAAGAGGGGACAGAAAGAGAAGATGGAACAGAATGGAAGACAAGGTCAACAGCACGGCTAAACTCTGTCACACTCAAATTTCCCCTGGTCATTCATTCATTTCTATGCCTCGCAAGGCACACTGGGTAATTTTTATTCTCATTACCCACATAAACATTAAAAAGATTACTACCCTTGTAAAATTAGCATGGAAACATGAGAAACACTAATCATCCCAGTCAGGGAAGGCAAAAAAAAAGAAAAAAAAAAAAAAAACAGGTTTAAGGAACATCATGAAAAATTAAATCTACAAGCTCATAAATTTGTCTGCTCATGACATATTGCTAAAAGCTGAATAGTAATTTAATAATACTTTGAACAATTGAAAGGAAGATTTAGGAGACTGACTTAAGAACAAAACAAGGAAGTTTTTTCTATTTAAGGTTGCTTCATAATTAATAGAAAGATGCAAGTATATTAACATTAATATGCTAACGTGATGCTCATCATAATTCATAATAATTCAAGAACACGTTGCTGTTAAATTCTCAAATATTAATCAAATTGCTAATTGATTGGTTTGGCTTATAGGTATTTGAGATTAAATACTTAAGACTCCTAAACTTTTTATAATTATTAAGAGATGTCTTTTACATATTTTAAAAATGATTTTAATGTGTGCATACATTTTATGTGCATTTCCTTAATAAATACATAATCCACAGATTTAATAAATTTAAATCATGAAATTAAGTCCTAATTTCATGCAAAAGAACAGAGAACAATTACCTTTTGTAAAAAGCAATTAAATTCAACAATGTCAAGAGGATGTTTTTCACCTAAAAAAAAGCAGCTATAGCTCATCAAAAGAATTGTTGCTGGTTTCTGGGACACATATTTGATTAACAGTGTCTTAGCACTGGTATTATGCTTGTAAATTTAGGACACAAAGGTTTAATTATTAATGCACTATTCCAAATGACTATCAAGACAAATGTGACCATTTACACTGTCTTTTCATTCTCAAGAGTTTTGCAAAGTAATCCTGTTGTCTCAATGTTTCCAGTTAACCCATGGTTATTGGATGTATCCTGCAATCAGCTAAAGAGTCAATAAATGGTTCCTAATCAGCCCTTTGGTGGCTTATCTATTAAATTAATTTGCATCTTTACCCACATATCTTTGAAGTCCTGTTGAATCAAATGGCCTTATTAAAAAAATCATGAGGGATTTCAACATTCAAATCACAAGGGGTTTTCCTCATTAATTTAATAGGAAGCTTGAAAAACAAATTTAAATCAATTTTTCAGAAAAGTCTGCCTTTGATTCTATTATTAGAAATGAAAACACTTTTTTAAGGATACGTTTTGAAATCAAATTTTCCTAAATGAGGGGCAGTAGTTTAGGACTGTATTCATGATAAAGTTTAGTTTTTGTAATCAATGTATTTTCTCTCAGGCATATATAAAGGAAAAAATATTAAAGTCACCATATAGAAGACACAGCACCCTGATAAGAAAGCAAAGACGGAGAAGAGAGGGGAAGTCCAGGTTCACCTGTGATTCTCTCACTTTGTGGTGCCTTCTCCTTTATTTTTCTCCTGACAGGGGCAGGGAAAAGCCGCCCCCCAAGGTATGGTGCCTTGGCATTTGAGAAAACCACAGAGGTGGGAAGCATGCTTCATCCTGTCCTGTCCTCCACCCCTGAGGCAGGCATGAGTCCCTCATATGAGAGGTGCCCTTTCTCTACCCAGAGTCAAGGAACATACTTAACTCTGAAGACTGGGACTTGGTTCCTTCCTTTTATTATCACAATATCAAACTCCTTTGTCCAGTCTTATTTCTTCATAGCTACCCACTTCTTCATCAACCACCATCAATTTTTGTATAAATAAATACAAATTTTTATGTAAATAAAAGGTATTTAAATAAATGAATAAATGATACTTTATAAGGCCAAAAGAAATCCTCTTGACACAGTTGAATTTAATTTCCTTTTAGAACAGGTAATTTTTCTCTCTCTTTTCTTTTTTTTTTTTTTTTTTTTTGGCATGGAATTGGGACTTAAAATCGTGATTCAAATATTCAATCTTTTGTACAAATAAAATTTACTTATATCTTAAATAAAACTATATGCTGTAATACGTGGGCTTCATTCCTAAGTGTATTCGTTCTGTAATTCAAGCAAAAATCTTCTGAGAACCTACTTTATGCCAGATACTCTGCTGTCCCTGAATATATAGAAATCAGCAAGGCAGAAATATTCCTGAATTTGTTAATGTCTAACCAGTGAGAAGAGAAACAAACAAAAGGAAAAAAAGTAAGTCATTAGAAATTGTGAAAAAAAAAAGAAGACACCCCCCACAGCAAAACACTATGCAATATCTTTTTCAAACAAATTAAATAGGAAAATGTCTTTGAGGAGTTGCTATTTTAGATGACACCAGAGGATAACAAATCAGTATATGAATGTTCAAGGGAAATGTTTCCAGGAAAAGTGAAATGCAAATTATAAAGACCCGACTCAAGAAAGTGTTCACTTATGTTGGAAACTGAAAGAACAATGTTATGAGCATACTAAAAGTTGAGGGTTTTTTTTTTTTTTTATTCAAAATAAAAACTGGATGTGACAGATTATGTAGTAACTTGAAGGCCATATTTAAAAGTTTCAATATTACAAGTGCAATGAGAAGCTATTAATATTCTTTCAAAAACATGTTGGCAGGTGCAAACCAGTTTGAAGGTTATTTTGGTGTTCCAGTGAGAGAAGGATTCCATGGTCTCTAAAGCATTGGTGGTAACAATGGAAACAAGTAACCGAATATGAGAAATTAGATGAGACAAATAGTGAGATTGAGAGACGAATGTAATTAAGAGAGCAAGGAGAAGGACAAGCCACAGATGACCTCCAAAGTTCCTTTTGAGGTGATTGGTAATGGTCTTGGAGGAGATGCAGGTGAATTGTAATGGCATTTGAGCAAAATTGTGAGTTTAGTTTTGAAACATGCTTAAAATTATTTAAAGACATCTCACTCTATATGTAAATTATAAAGGTAGATTCATGAGAATAGAACTTTAAAATGTGGTCTACTCTGGCATAACACACTAGTGTTTAATCTTTTAAAGATACTTAAATAATCTAAGAAGAGAATGCAGAGAGTCAAGAGAAGAAACTGGAAAAGAGTAATAAGGAATTCTACTATTGAGAAGTTGGAGGAAAGAAAATGATCTAGACAAGGAGACTGGGGAAGATTTCTTAGAGAATCAGGAAATGTTGAGGCACACAGGTCAAGGGAAAGCAGCTCAAAGAAGCAGGGACACCTCTAAGAAAAAGAGTAATTTACAGACAAATATTATTATAAAGGTAAAGCATGGTGTCAATACGTGTGCAGAATTGCAAGGAGCAGATTTTGTGAAAGCTTCAGAGACCCTGGGATGGCCCCAGCCCTCAGACAAGGGTAGGAAAACAATGCTTAATGACTTCAAAGCAAGATAAGAATATAAGCATTAGAGTCAAGTTTAGATTTAGGCAAAATAACAAGAAGTTATTTGGGTGTTCCAATATAACATCCTTTTATGTGGGTTTGCTCTGCATAAAGTGAGACAATAGACAGGAAAAGGGTTTAGCAGATTGCCATGTTACTGATAAAACTAGATTTTTTGTTAGGGGATATTAATAGTGAAAATCATAATTAGAGTCTTGTCCATTAATCATAGGAATTATAGGCTTTCCACATCAAGCAATGCAGAAAGAACATAACCAACAGGATTAGAGTACATTTTATGGACACAGATAAGAAGGAGCTATAGCAAATGTATAAAAGAAACATTTCTTTCTCCCTGGAGAATAAACAAAAAAAAAAAAAAAAAAGAGACCTATACTTTATATGGTATAAGAGAAATCTAAAATGCTACAGCAATGATGAATCTTGTTTCTAGTTGTGAGATAAATAAAAAGGTGATTTTGATTTAATTGTACATTTTTTCTCAAACTATTCAGGATGGAATTTTATATATCAAGGAGTATATAATAATTTTTAACCGTATGTATTTTAAAACTATATATATTTTAAAAGTATATATATTTATGTAATATACAAATTAGAAGGTTTTAGTTGAAAATAGAAAAATCCTAACAACTGAACACTCAACTTGGGATCTAATACAAGAAAATTTTGAAATCAAAATTAATTTCTGTAGATGGGAAGTCCAGACGTGTGTGGTATGAATGTCGCAGCTGAGAGAAACACATAATTCAGACTTCTCTCACACTCTTTCTTTCTGTGGAGAATGTTGGTCAGTCAAGATGGGAGTGTGTGTGTGTGTGTGTGTGTGTGTGTGACAGTGTGTGTATGTTCGTGTGTGCATGCCTATAACCCTTTTACCCTCTTCCCTGGGCAGAATGCCCAACCCCCTTGCCCATGGGTTTTGTTTCTATGTACTCAAACATATTTTCTTCTCACTCTGTGGAGATTTGATACAAACTTTTATACAGGTTTCTCTATGCAATAAATTCAGAGTAATGGCTGGAGATATCTCTAGAAAAGCCCATCTCTGACCAGCCTATATGGAACTTTTGTTGTGAAAGTGGACATGTATCCATCTGGGTAAAAATTATCAATGCATAACTCATTTAAAATAGAACCGGTCATAGCAAGATGAAACTGGAGAACATCATGCTAAGTAAAATAAGCCAGACTCAGAAAGTCAAAGGTCAAATGTTTTCTCTCAAATGCAGAAACTACAAAGACAAGAGAAATTTTAGAAAGGGAACCACATGAAAATAAGAGGGAGATCAGTAGAATGGAAGTAGGGAATCAAGGGAGGGGAGAGAAAGGAAAAGAATGGAATAAATTATCTCAAATATGCTATGTGATTATATGAATGTATAAATTGTACTTTACCATTTTATATAGCTATAATACACCAGTTAAAAAGAAATAGATAAATAACCTAAAGGAAGAGCAAGAGAGTATAGGAAAGGGATCAGGGAGTGGGAGGGGTGAAGGAAAGAGGCAGACTAAGGATTGAAATGAAGAAATCTGTTATTGAGTACATGTGTGAATGCCAAAACGAACCTCACTGTTATGTACAACTATAATACACTAAAAAGAAAAGCAGAACCAGCCATCTGATGTGGAGCATGACCCATTTAAGAAAGCATACCCCTTTCTCCTGGGGCAGCAGGACTTGTCAGGGCACAGGGCTTGACATGAACAGTTAGGCTGAATCTATTCTCTCAATCACCCACTCAGTTGTGCCTTTTTACAACCAACAGGTGTCCATTGGGCCAGGTTTACATTATTCCATTTTCACAACCCAAAGAAATAGGAAACCTCCTCTCAAAATACATGTATATAAGACTCCAAGAAGGATTTTAATTGTATCAGTGTGGACATGAATAAAGATAATTTGATTATGCAGGTGTCCTTAAAAACACATAACAAGGGATTGTGCCTTCTGCAAAAGGAAAGGAAAAAAAAGGCTACGCGCGCGCACACACACACACACACACACACACACACACACACTCCTCTTTCTTGACTGAATATCACACTCCAGCTATCCACTCACAACCCTTTTTCTCTCATCTCTTTCACATGAAGACTTGTGGGAAAAGTCTCCATGTTAGCCTCCATGTTTTTTTTCTCTTTTCCAGCTGAACCCCATCTTTCTCAAATCACTCTACCAAAACAATCCTTGCTAAGGCTGAACACAACTATCTAGTTGCTGAATCATAGGATCATATTTTTGGTTTCCGTCTAACTTGATATCTTAGTGTACTTGACTTAACAGACCACTTCTCTCCTTTATTGAAGATGCTTCTTACCCTCAAAAAATGGACTCCATACTGCTACTATCTCTGGCCAGTGACTTTAATAATGTTCTTCTTAGAGGCTCATTGTCCTTACTCCCACTATTTCACATTAGAGCAACATGAATTTTGGTGTCCAGTTCCCTTCACCTTTTTCTGACTTTACATCACTTTCCTAAGCAAACTTATCCATAGTTACAACTCAAATTTTACAGTGATAGTTAAAAATCTGTACCTCTAACTGAAGCACTCCTTCTGAGCTACGGAAGTATGTATTAAACTGTTGCATTGAAAAACTACCCCTCTCTTTTATAGGACTCAGCATTCCTCCCCTTCAAGGACACTTCAATAAGGTGTCATCTTGGAATCAGAGACTAGGACCTCACTAGACGCTGAAGGTCCTAATACCTTTGTCTTGAACTTCTCAGCCTCTAGAATTGGAAGTGTTCTTTATGAATTACCCTGTGTGCTGTATTTTGGCATACTAGTATGAATGAACTAAGAGTTGTAAAGAATAAAACGGGTTCATTACTATTTACTCATAATAAAATTTCTTCATGGCAAATGATTGAACATCTATAAATTTAATGAAAAAGAGAGTTTATCAGTTATGACCTTATAAACCAGCAGTAAACATTTATATAATGTAATTTGAAAAGATGCAATTATAGTAGCAATAAAAATTCTAAATCACCTACTAATGGTTTTTAAAATATATTTATATAATTATAATTAAAGGCAAATTGTTCCCACATAAATGAAGAGATTTGCATTGTTCACAGGTGGGAAAAATTGGTGGCTATGAGATTTATCCATTGACTCAGTATTTATTAAAGCCCAAGTTTCAGGAACTCTTCTGAGAATTTGGAATATCTCAGTGAGCAAAATGGAACAAATATTCTGTCATAATTAAAACACTCTAGTCCTGGAGCAAGGGCAAGATACAGAAATCAAAGCTTCTTTGCGATAGAACTGTGCATCCCATTGCCTTCCCATAGGCGTCCTATACTAGTTCCCCAAGGGCTAAGGAAGATATTAAAGATCTTCCCGAAGTGCCCGCCATGACTGTTACAAGCCCTGGATGAAACAACTAAAGAATGCTGACTTCTCGTGGGTTTGATTCACTCAGGAGAACTCAGAGTCATCCATTATCAGAAGGTCATCTCTCCCTTTGGGAATTTGGTCAGTCCTTGGTGGGATCAAGTGTCCTTGAGGGGATCACTGGGTCAGATAAATTGTTGGAATGGAACTTTTTTTGTTCCAACTTGAATTTAAGAAACCCCACTGGGAATAAGACTGGAGTGTCACCTGTTGAGAGGATTCTTGACCCAGGGACTTCCCTGTAGGGAGCCTGGAAAGCTGTCCCAGGATTCCCCAGCAGCATGACTTCAGGGGTTGGTGTTTCCAGTGAGCGTACTTTCTTCTCTTTCTCTCTCTCTCTCTTTCTTTCTCTCTCTCTCTCTCTCTCTCTCTCTCTCTCTCTTTCTCTCTCTCTCTCTCTCTCTGTATCTATCTCATCTATCAGTTTTGCTTTTGCTCTTGCTTCTGTATTATTAATAAAATAAACACTAGCTTATATAAAGAGGGTGTCTTTATTGTCTATTGGATCTGACCTGCCAAATTCAGCGTCTGTAATATGTAAAGCTTTAATGTTACAGTTCCATACAGATATGGTCCTAGTCCCTTGACAGTTCTGAAATTTATCAGGCAAGGGATCCTCTCACATTTACCAGATATTGAGCATACTGCTTTTGCAAACATCAAATAATTTTCTAGAGAAGGTCAAACCTAGTTAACCAATAAATATATATAGGTTTTGTGATTAAAATAAAGTTTGAAAAATATTTTCAGTTCATTTCATATTCAAGTTGATTTGAATTTGCATAGCACTCCCATACCATAGTCTTAAACTCTCCTGAAAAATAGGATGTTTAGACTACAGGATATCCAAGTTCTTGTTCTATTATAAAATACTATGATTCTCATAATTTTTCAGTGTTTATATCTT
The DNA here is from genome assembly GCF_902686455.1 of Sciurus vulgaris. Lineage (NCBI taxonomy): Eukaryota > Metazoa > Chordata > Mammalia > Rodentia > Sciuridae > Sciurus > Sciurus vulgaris. Next base: position 13,955,412 of record NC_136469.1, read on the forward strand.
CATTTTCTAGTTTTAATTTGGTTCAGAAGCATATTTTTTCTATGATGATTATGATCTATTTTTTAGTGGCCACATTAGCCAAGTACATGTAACTGTTGTCACCTTCTTTACCCCATTCCAAGACTTGTGAAAATCCTACAGATATGTCTTCCAAAATTGATCTTTCCAATGTTAGTTATTAACCCCAGTGTCTTAACACTCAGCAGAGAGTGTTTTTGTTTAAAAATCAATACATAATGCTCTTGGATGGAATCTAGGCTCTTAAAAGTCGTCAAATCTAGATCCCAACACATAAGACAACATGGACAAACTCCCAGTTATAATTAGCTTTTAAAAAAGCAGTATTCACATATAAGGATAATTGGCTTCTACCTATAAACCAAAACTACACTTCAAAATATGTTCCCAAGTTCCAAATCAGCATACTATAAGTATGTAACCATGTCCATGTTTATAGCACTGCAATTCACAACACCCAAGTTATGGAACCAACCCCGATGTCCATCAACAGATGAATGGATAAGAAAATATGGTATATATTAAGGAGAGAGAGAGAGAGAGAGAAGTTCGGCTCAGCCAGAAAGAAGAATGAAGTTATGGCATTTGCTAGTAAATGAGTAGAAATTGAGAACATCATGATAAGTGAAATAAGACAGACTCAGATCATCAAGGGTTGAATGTTTTTGTTTTCTCTCACATGTGCAGCCTAGACCAAAGTAAAAATAAATAAATAAATAAGGAAAAAATGTGTGTGCATGTGGGGACAGAATTCCATGAGAATAGAAGAGAGATCAATGGAATAGAGTCCAAAGATTGAGGAGAAGGCATGAGGGCTGAGGAAAGGGAGAAATGGTAGAATGAAATTGACTAAACTATTCTATGTACACATATGAGTTCGCCACAGTAAATTTCAATTGCATGTATATCTATAAATAGAAGGAAGATCAGTACACAAGAAGAAAGGGAACAGGAAGAGAGACGATGGGAGGGAAAGGGTAAGTACTAGTGTCTGGATTGGAACAAATTATATTTCATTCCTGTATAATTATATAGAAGTGCACCCAAATGTAATGCATACCTACAATGCACCAGTAAAAATGTGAAAAAAGAGCATCTACAAACACAACTTTTTTGTCATACTAACTACTGATTGAATTTTATAAGCTCTTACTGGAAGTGAAATACTGGAGTGTATTTATTCCTTCAGTTTGTTTATTTTCATGTTTTCAGTTTGTTAAGGTCTCTTCTTCAGCCTGAAATGGCACTGTGCACTCAAATTTTCAATTATTTTCATAATCTAAGGCAGAGTAACTATTTTATTAAGGAATTCTGGTTTATCATCTCATTGTTGAATTAACCAAGATCTTTCTTATTTCTGTAGTGAACCTGAAAAGGAACACGAGAAAACTGAGAAAACACAAAAGGATGACATTTCACCAAGAGTTAAGGAACAGAATTCCTCTAGTCAATTAGGTGCTGCTTCTGGCTTACCCAGTGGCTATATTTACTAAATATTTAGGTGACCCAATTTTAAGAAGCATTGAAATGCCCTGAGAGAATCATGGAAATAGTGTATTCCTTCCTCTAGATTACTCAAGACCCAAGTAGCTAATACCAAATTTGGGGGATTTGTCACAAAATTGTCCACTCTTAAGTTAAAATGTATACCATTAACTTTTAAAGTCACAATCATCTTAGAAACATAACTAGTCTCCAGTTACCTTGATACACTGATTTAATCTGCGCATAGTCTTTCTGCTACTCTTACCTTATTAAAAAAAGACCAGAAATAGTACAGAATGATGTCAAGATCCACCAAATTGTGCTGTAAAGGTTACTTATGTGTTGGCAGATTTATATGTGAAATACTTCTAAGTAAACTTCAATTAGGCTTTCTATGGCTTAGTACTGAACTGTGCAAATTATACCTTTCAATCAATAAGAATGGGAATTTGTTCAAAAATAAAATACAAATTTGTACTTACTTGATTGACAATGTGTCTGGGTTTGGTCTTCTCTAACTTATATGATAATACATTAAGAATAATTCCATTAACTAAACAAATGTATTCTATGAAAAGCGCAAATGTGCAATAATACAACATCAAATTTTAGCTCGAAGTAGTTATTTAGCAGAATCAGCACTTTAGCCTAACAGGAAAAAAATAGACTTAATTATGATAGCTTGGTCTGTTGAACATTTGACTCATTGTTTCCTTTAGATTAGCATGGCATTCAATCAATTATTTTTAGCATGATCTCAAGCTTGAAAATAATTATACAGACACAGATAAAAAATGTGTGTTGTTGGATATTTAAAACTCAAAATTGAACACTAATTCAATGTCATTGAGAAGATGAAATTCAAATGTGTCTTTCAAATTGACACTTTCCATCAATATCCTATGACTACTTCTTAGTTTCGTTTTATGGAAATATTAGTCATATCACCTCTTGAAGTACAAAAAAGTAAATGAGAAACGTGGTATTTTTGTTATGTAATCATCTTTATTTTACTTATTAAAGCAGTTTTTAATATTATAATTCAAATTGGCATACATGTATTAGGTAAGCATTTCATATATTGAATATAATGGCAATAGGGATATAAGTAAGTACACTTTCTTTATAAATTTTTTTGTAGTTGTAGATGGATAGAATGACTTAAAATTTTACATTTTTTTAAAAATTTTATGTGGTGCTGGGGATTGAACCCAGTGCCTCACATGTGCTAGGTAAGTGCTACTGAGCTACAACCCAGTCCCAAGTAAGTCCATTTTCATGAACATGATATAATGCTACCTTTAGTTCACAGGCACTAATGATATTAAGAAAATGAATTTTGAGTTTCCATCAAAAACTTTGTGATAAGGTAGAAACCCTTTCATTTCTGCACTATTTTCTCGTAACAAGATAAGAAAACCTCTTTTTAAAAGTTAATCTTGAGGATGCTAAGGTATTTTTGAAGTGAATATATTTTCTTAGTTTACTTACACACATTTATTCACATAAATTTGGTCATTTTATTTATGTCACATGTGTTATAGTGTTGTAATCCTAATCTATTCCTGATGACCTTAATCTTTAGTAAAAAGGCAACTAATGCTGCCTCATTTCACGTTCAAATTTTTTTAACAGTTCTTTGGTAGTCCAGGATATATTTTATTTGCCAAGGGAAATTTAAGAAATAGTTCACTTATTTCAAATCTAATTAAATTTCTAATGTACTTAAGGTGAAATTGTTGTTTTACAATGGCTGAGCATGTATAATTCTCAAACTCTTTCCATCAGAAATATAGTGTCCAATATAGAAAATTGTTTCATAGAGAGCTTTGAAATGTTTCAAGCAAGTTATTTCTCTGGTTAGGAATCTTTTGAAGCAGAAAAAGTAACTTGGAAACTCCCTTATTCTCAGCCTTGTTTTACTCCCATGAAGCCACATGTCAGCAAATTAATCAATATTTTATTTGATGCAAATTTGTAACTGTTGCTTCTTGTAGAAAATTATTTCTTATGTAATTCAAAGAACATATAAAAAGACTCATTCTGAAATCAGTTTTAGCTTTCAGAACTGTGCAAGAGTACTACCCTTTGTTCAAATTCTTAATTCACATACAACCCAATTTTTTCATAATTTGAAATCTGCATACACATTTATATATACTCTATTTCTGGAGTTAGAGATATGGATATTTTTAACCATAACCCACTCAATCTAATCTCTAAATAGTTTCTTGATGTTTCATAAACCGATAGACTTAGCATCTTGCCTCAAGTTTTACATAATCCAGAAGAAGTCTTTTCCTATATCATGCCACAAATATATTTGCCCAGACATTTCAAAGAATTAAAAACTCTCTCTACTCCAAGACTCTGAATTGAGTAAATTAGAAAGTTTGGTTGGTTCTTAGATGTCAAATCTTCAAATATGATTTTTAAAAAGTCTACTTTGTGTATAACTTGGGGAAGGTATGTGAGTTAGAATCAGATAAATGTACTTCTGAACCATCCCTGTATTGTTCACCTGTCTTACCTTGAGCCAGCGATTTTGCCTCTGCAGCTTCACCTTCAACTTCCTCAACATGCAGGTAATGACATCTATGAGCAAGGTTGTGTGCTGTGCCTTACACCCTGTCCATGAGCAATAGGGTTTGGTTTAATAAAATTTTCAGGACAAGTTTTTTTGATTTTGTTTGCTTCTTTTCTTTTTAACATAGTTCCCTCTTTGAGATTGCTAAGTGGATATTAAGCTCTTAGGCCTTCTCTGTCTGTCTTTCACTGGTATCCCTCTTTCCCTGGCCCCACTTTTGTCAGGGTTCAAGGTCAAGAAATTCTGCTTATAATTTGCTCTGGTAACCAAAGTTCAAGTCCTTCAAAGTCTCACACTGTCCAATATTGCCTTTTAGAGTGCTTACTCTGTCACCCACCTCTCTGGTCAGCTGTTCTTTCACTGCATCCTTTCTGAGTTGTGGAGGGGTCAAGGATTGCCTCCTGGATCTGCTGTGCCATCTTCAATTTCATTAGTCATTCTTTCACGTTTGATTTGGGGAATTTTAGAGAGTTAGCACTGATCTTATTTAGTGTAGATATTAAAAAGTATTTGAAGTAAGTAGAAATTAGATACACACACACACACACTTCAATTTCTTCTCCCTGCAACAGGAATTGCAAGCACTTATAGAAAATGCTTTCTTCTGCTTTATTTTTGAAATGATATTGAAAGTGTTAATGGTAGAAAATGACTAGGAAAACAAATTCTGGGACAGAGGATTTAATAGGACAGATGCTGCTGCTCTGAATAGTATTAAGAAAAGCAAATAAAATGATGGCCACCTGTGGCTGAGTGGATTAAGTTATCTACTACTGCTTTCATTGGAAGAAACATACACTGATATAATTTAAATTTAAAAAACTAAAATAAGCAATACAACAAAACCTTCAGTAAACTGGTTTGGAAATCATTATGAATAACTGAGTCTCAGAAAAATGCAATTTTGCATGTATCTGGCACAAGCCTAGAAATGACTCACAGAAATATTTTGCAGAGATCACCAATAATGATCACAACCACAGAATTCAAGATGGTAGTCAACCATCAGATCCAAGCAATAGAGCACCCAAGTCACAAAGTAAAAGAAAAGACAATCTTTGTTCAGAAGTGATTTCCGCCTGAATTCATATTCCTGGCTTCATATTCAGCAGAGATGTGCTGAATATGATAAGGAGATTGGATTATGAGCAGGCCAAAGCATGATTTCAGTATGAGAAATTCTACTGGTTACAACAGAAAAATCTGAGTATTGTGGGCATTTCTCATATTCACAACAGAATTTTTGGAGAATTGATCATTTATTCAAGACTGAAAGGACAAAAAAGCAAAATGTGCTATGAGAACTCAAGCTTTTTTGGTTTTAGAAAGTATTTTATTGATAGTGTAACAGGTAGATTTGCTATTATAATGATTTTAATAGACAAAAAAGATTGAGTTAAGTAGTGAAATCACTTAAATCACTCTAGTGAAAGTCCCTAGAGTTTGTTTTCGTATTTGTTTTTCTCCAATCTGCCTCTCCCTCCTCTAATAAATTATTTTTAAATCACAAAACACTAAAGGTATAATATTCATATTTCAACATAATGAATCTAAATAATTTCTCATCATGTGTGTACCAAATGATATTACTTTTGCTTTAAATTCCCTAACTCCTAATTAAGTTCTCCAAAGCAACAGCAATGCAAGTGACTTGTTTCTAGAAGAATAATATCAAGCTCACTAAAAAATTATTAAACTCTGGTGTCTGTAGAATAATACAGCACCTGTTTTATATTGTACACTTCAAGAGAACACTCCAAGGAAAATAAAGTCTAATATAATCATTATTAAATGTTTATTAGTCACAGCTCAAAATCTCATTAATTGTACTGCTGTAGAGAAACACCTATTTCCCAAGCCCAAACACCTTTAAGTTTTGATAATTAAAACTTTGGATGTCAATATTCGTTTAGCTCAAGGTAGCGAGTATTACAGTACTTATCTCGTAATGAAAACTTACTTATAGTCATTTGATTTTCCTATTTATAACTTCTGCTATTTTCTTTTACATCTTTCCTTTCAAAATCATCCACTGAATACTTTTAGATTGTTATTTATTCATTGAGAAAAGAAGAAATTGGAGAACATAAAACATTAATGCCGTTGTGAGGAAAGAACTATGGAATTGACAATATACAAATTATTTGATTTTTCTCCCTATCCATGATGAATGCTCTATGGCCATGAAGGAAAAGAGAGAGAGAAAGAGAGAGAGAGAGAGACAGAGAGACAGAGAGAGAGAGAATATGTCTTGATTGCCTATAAGGTGCTCATTATAGACATTAATACCTACAAATAAGACTATACGATTAAAAGTCTCTACTAAAATCAATTTGCAAAACCTTTACTATAATATTACCTCAGTATGATCATAAGTTGACAACTTGAAATTATATCTTAGGGAAACAAGCAAAACATTTTATAGGGCTTCTTATTAGAGGTATTCTCATAATTCTAATTGTGAAAGGGAGATGATACCTTGGTCAGGAAGCTAGGAAGCTTTCAACTTTTGATGACATTCTGCCATCAAAACTAGTTTGAGATACAAGTGTAACTCAGAGTCAGAACTTTGAGGTCTAGATTTGTTGTCATTTGTTTTGTTGTGGGAGAAATTTTGTTTTTAACAGAGAAAAATACCAATGCAGCTCCTGTCACATTTTCTTGTTACCTCTCGTGGGTAGATTAGAGTTAATATACTGCTGAGAGGGTACACCATATAAATGCCAAAGCTGGTGATATGCTGCAGTACTCAACCAGAAAATGTACAATTTCCCAAAGATGTAATAAATGAATATCATAAATCCAACTTTAGAGTACAAATAACCATTTTGTCATTTGTAACATCTGAGAACAACTGTTCCTCTATTTATGAGAATTCAAACTCTTCTCAGATGAGAAATCTCACATCCCAAGAAAATAATTTGTCACTGCACTTCTACTTACAAACTACTCCTACACACACACATACACACACACACTGTTTCACTCCTCAAAATGAATAAAATGTAAATAACAGGGAAAAACTTGAAAATCTATTATCCTACTGCTCAGGATTACCAACCAGAATTTGAGAAACTTGAATCTAAGCAATTAGGAAATTTTCTGGTTTAAAAAGAATATAAATCTAGGATCCCCAAATTAAGTACAAAGTAACTATTTCATTGTAATGACCAGAATAATCACAGTGAATTTCAAATTGTAAAGTGTTGAAAAAATCAATAACAAAACAAAATCCTGAAAATGCCTTCTCTTTTATCTTTTACTATAACTTTATAACACTGTTTTCCTAAATTTGGATTCCTATTTTTCTTGCTTTTTGATAATGGAACAGTTTTAGAATATTTTGTGCAGTGATAATAAATGGTTTCTTTTTTCTCTTTCATGGATCAAAAATAATTTTAAAAATGGAATAACTTGAAAAAATTTTAGTTCATGTTTTTGATAATGTTATATAAAATTTTATGACTTTTTGAAAATTTTCTATTTTGTAATATGTCCACACAATTGAGTACATCAAATGCAGATAAATGTCATGTTGCCTTTTAATTTTAACATATATTTTGATAGGTGTCTTATATACTAATTTTTTGTTGTTCATATGTATCACAAATATCTCCTGCTCCTTTTTACGTTCTATGTATCATTAGTCTAATTTGATTTATGAAATATATTTATTTTGATATTTTAATTAGTGAATGAATAATCTATATTTTTTAAATAAATTGTGTCTTTTTAAAAGTATAACCTATCCTAAGGTTATAATTAAGTTCTCTGTTTTCACAAATGTTAAAAATGCTATTCCTAAAGTCATGATAATCTCTGCTGTGATAGCAGACTATACCACTCTCTGAGTAATTCTATGATGTATTGAAGAGTAGTTTTCAAATCATGCTTAACCCTGAAGTAACTTCAATTTATAAAGCCATAGTTTGCCATGAGTTCCTCTATTTTAAGTCCAAGTGACAAGGTAGAAGGACTCTACACCATGTTTATAGAAGCGTACAACCACCTGCCCAGCACAAACTTAAAGCACAAATTGATAAATAATGGATTCATGCCAAATTATCAAACTGAATCAAGGGGCACCTGGACATCCAATCATATCAGAAACATAAGACTCAGAGGCTTGTCCACCTCACCAGATGCAACCTCCTCACCTAAGATCCAAAGAAGAAGAAATCCCCACTCCTGCCTCGGCACTGTAGCACCCCAATCCCAACACGGGTGGCTAACCATGAAACTTGCCCAGGAAAGTCACCACAGCAGTTCAGCTCCAACCCTCAAGTTTCTTGCTTGAGCTTTGCGTGGTTTCTCCTGCCTGTAAGAATAACACCGGGCCACTGCAAGATGACACTTCCCGCTGACACTGTGAAACTGCTGTGGCCAAACTCTGCCCTTGACAACTCTGTAGGACAGGTTGTTAAAACACTTATCTGACCACCTCTGTGACTTTTTTCATTCCTGTATGTTCTCTGCCAGCGTTCTTGGCACAGCATCCTGTTCTTTAGTCTCCTTAACCCTTTGTTCATATTTCTGAAGCCTGTATATATCATTATGTGAAATTCAATGTGTAAGTTGAGTGCAATAGACATTGGAATTAAGATCAGGGATGGAATAAAAATCTTGGGATTACCCAGTCTAAGGCTATCAGGTGACCCACAAAGGCTCAGTTAAAAATGACCAGTGAAGATCACCGGTCAGTCGCAGTTGTGGAGCAAGCTGGGGGGTGAGTCAGGCTGCCTGCATCACAGAGGTAGCAGGCGGGTACCCAACCCACCTGCCTTGTGGAGGTAGGCGGCCGGCAGCCAGCCCACCCAACCACCAGGCCAAAGACAGACACCATCACTAAGTGACCCTGCCTGACCACCACACCAAGGTCTGTCACCATCAGGAGCAAGCTGGCAGATGAGCCAGCCCACCTGCATCATGGAGCTAGCCAGAGGCTTCTTTGTAGGCTTGGGTGGGGAGTTTGAATTATTCCTGAGCGTGTGACCATCATCATTGGAAGGGCAGCTCCCTTCCTGAGATAACTATAGGAGGCTAGAGGACCTTTGACAAGACCCAGGAGTCAGGAAGAGGAGGTATTGAGAGACTCAGGACCAACTCAGAGCCACCAGGTGAGTCTCCCACTGGTCGGGCTCCCCGGATTGGGCAGTAGTCCTGAAACTTGGGGAACTTCGTGGAGTAGAGTGACCCAGTGAGACTCCCCTGCTGGAGCTGAGAACCCAGTCAACCAGGAGCATTGCAGAGGAGGGCTACACAGCAAGAGGAGGGCCTCTGTGTCAAGAGAGAGGAGGGCCTCACTCGACACAGAGTGAGGGTCCAAGGCCCAGGAGGTAGCTCTGGTCCCCAGGTAGCATAGCAGAGGAGGGCCGCCGCTCAGCAAGATAGTCCCTCACAGGGACAGGATCCCCAGCCCAGGTGGTAGGTCAGGACCCTGGGGAACATCGCAGAGGAGGGCTGCCCAGTCCAGGTGGCAGTTCTGGACTGAAAGGAACTTCTCAGAGGAGAGCTGCCCAGTGAAACTTCCCCACCAGCTGAGACTTCCCTGCTGGGTGAGGATTTCCCACCAGGATGGTAGAATCAGAGACACAGGCCCAGATCAGATGTGCCCCAGTCTGCAGTCTAGTCCCCTTTGGCTGACCATCAGGCAGCAAGTGGAGGCACCTATGCCCACAGACAGGGAATATACCCCCCCGAAGGCCACCACCCCTAGAGGGGCAACTTCCTAGTACAGCACCACATTATCAAGTACCTCCAAGACTACAGGGTACTGAAGGCTAAGAGGTGAGTTATTGGAAATCTACAGATACACTATTAGTCAATAGAGAAAATCTGTAATATCCCAGAGTTTCACTATTAGAGGGGTAGATACCTGAGCAATATGAGAAAACAAGGGAAAAAAATGTCCCAAACAAATCTAGATGGTATAGCAATTAAATCTAATGACAGCATGGCAGGAGAAATGTCAGAAAGAGAGTTCAGAACGTACATAATTAAAACATTCAGAGAAGCAAACAATGAGATGAAAGAGCAAATGCAGGCATTGAAGGCTCACACCAATCGACAGTTAAAAGAGCAAATACAGGAAGCAAAAGATCATTTCAGTAAAGAGTTAGAGATATTCGAGAAAAAAAAACAAACAGAAATCCTCAAAATGAAGGAAACGATAAACCAAATTAAAAACTCCATAGAAAGCATAACCAATAGGATAGAACACCTGGAAGACAGAACCTCAGACACTGAAGAAAACGTATTTAATCTGGAAAACAAAGTTGACCAAACAGAGAAGATGATAAGAAGTCATGAACAGAATCTACAAGAATTATGGGATATCATGAAAAGGCCAAATTTAAGAATTATTGGGATTGAGGAAGGCACAGAGAAACAAACCAGAGGAATGAACAATCTATTCAATGAAATAATATCAGAAAATTTCACAAATGTGAAGAATGAAATGGAAAATCAAGTACAAAAGTACAAGAGGCTTATAGGACTCCAAATACACAAAATTACAACAGACCCACACCAAGGCACATTATAATAAAAACACCTCACATACAAAAAAAAAAAAAAAAAAAAAAAGACAGAATTTTAAAGGCTGTGAGAGAAAAGAATCAAATTACATTCAGGGAGAAACTAATACGGATATCAGCAGATTTTTCAATCCAGTCCCTAAAAGCTAGAAGGGCCTGGAACAACATTTTTCAAGCCCTGAAAGAAAACAGATGCCCACCAAGAATCTTATACCCAGCAAAATTTACCTTCAGATTTGAGGATGAAATAAAATCATTCCATGATAAACAAAAGCTAAAAGAATTTCCAAAAAGAAAACTGGCATTACAGAACATTCTCAGCAAAATATTCCATGAGGAAGAGATGAAAAACAACTATGTAAATCAGCAAAGGAACTACTTTAGGGAGGTACTATCCTAAAGGAACAACCAAATAAAGGAGAAACCAAGTCATGTCAAAAAAGAATTAAGCAAAATGACCAGAATACAAATCATATCTCAATAATAACCCTGAATGTTAATGGCCTGAACTCATCAATCAAAAGACATAGACTGGCAGATTGGTTTAAAAAGAAAGATCCAATAATTTGCTGCCTGCAAGAGACTCATCTTATAGAAACAGATACCCACAGACTAAAGGTGAAAAGATGGGAAAAAACATACCATGCTCATGGACACAGCAAAAAAGCTGGAGTATCCATCCTCATATCAGATAATGTGGACTTCAAGCCAAAAGTAGCCAGAATGGATAAAGAAGGACATTTCATACAGCTTAAGGGAAGCATAAATCAGCAAGACATAATAATCATAAATATCTATGTCCCAAACAGTGCCTCATCCATATACATCAAACAAATCCTTCTCAATTCCAGAAATCAAATAGACCACAACACAATAATACTAAGTGATTTTAACACACATCTCTCACCACTGGACAGATCCTCCAAACAAAAATTGAACAAAGAAACCATAAATCTCAATGACATAATCAATAATTTAGACTTAAGGGACATTTATAGAATATACCTTCAACAAAGAGCAAATACACTTTCTTCTCAGCAGCACATGGATCCTTCTCTAAATAGACCATATTTTATGCCACAAAGCTAATGTTAGCAAGTACAAGAAGATAGAGATACTACCTTGTATTCTATCAGATCATAATGGATTGAAATTAGAAATAAATGAGAACGTAAAAACCAGAAACTACTCCAACACCTGGAGATTAAATAGTACACTATTGTATGAAGAATGGATAACAGAACACATCAGGAAGGATTAAAAAAATTTAGAGGTAAATGAGAACAAAGAAACATCGTATCAAAATCTCTGTGACACTATGAGAGTAGTTCTTAGAGGAAAATTTATTTCATGGAATGCATTCAATAAAAGAAGAAAAAATCAACAAATAAACAACCTAACACTACAGTTAAAAGCCCTAGAAAAAGAAAAACAGAGCAACACCAAAAGTAGTAGAAGACAGGAAATAGTTAAAATCAGAGCTGAAATCAATGAAATTGAAACAAAAGAAACAATCAAAAAATTTGACAAAATAAATAGTTGTTTCTTTGAAAAAATAAACAAAGTTGATAAGCCCTTAGCCACACTAACAAAGAGAAGGAGAGAGAAAACCCAAATTACTAAAATTCGGAATGTACAAGGAAATATCACAACAGACATGAGTGAAATACAAAACATAATTAGAAGCTATTTTGAAAATCTATACTCCAACAAAATAGAAAATCTTGAAGACATCAACAGGTTTCTAGAGACATATGAATTACATAAACTGAACCAGAAGGACATAAACAATTTAAAATAGATCAATTTCAAGTAATGAAATAGAAGAAATCATCAAAAGCCTACTAACAAAGAAAATACCAGGACCACATGGATTCTCAGCTGAGTTCTACAAAACCTTTAAAGAAGAGCTCATTCAAATACTCAAAGTATTACATGAAATAGAAGAGGAGGGAACCCTCCCAAACTCATTCTATGAAGCCAATATCACCCTGATACCTAAACCAGACAGAGACACATCAAGGAAAGAAATTCCAGACCAATATCCTTAGTGAACATTGATGCAAAAATTGTCAACAAAATCTTAGCGAATCGCATACAAAAATATATTAAAAAGATAGTGCCCCATGATCAAGTGGGTTTTATCCCAAGTATGCAAGGTTGGTTCAACATCCGGAAATCAATAAATGTCAATCACCATATCAACAGACTTAAAGTCAAGAATCACATGATTATTCCAATAGATTCAGAAAAGCATTTGATAAAATACAGCACCCCTTCATGCTCAAAACACTAGAAAAAATAGGGATAGTGGGAACATTCCTTAACATTGTAAAGGCCATCTACACTAAGCCCATGGCCAATATCATTCTAAATGGTGAAACACTGAAAGCATTCCCCCTAAAAACTGGAACAAGGCAGGGATGCCCTCTTTCACCACTTCTACTCAACATTGTCCTCAAAACTCTAGCCAGAGCAATTAGACAGACCAAAGAAATTAAATGGATACGAAAAGGAAAAGAACATCTCAAACTATCCTTATTTGCTGATGACATTATTATATACTTAGAGGAACCAGGAAATTCCACCAGAAAACTTTTAAAACTCATTAGTGAATTCAGTAAAGTAGCAGGATATATGATCAATGCTCATAAATCCAATGCATTTTTATACATAATAATGAATCTTCAGAAAGAGAAGTGAGGAAAACTACCCCATTCACAATAGCTTTGAAAAAAATAAAATACTTAGGAGTTGATCTAACAAAAGAGGTGAAAGACCTCTACAATGAGAACTACACAACACTAAAGAAAGAAATTAAATAAAGCCTTAGAAGATGGAAAGATCTCCCATGTTCTTGGATAAGCAGAATTAATATTGTCAAAATGGACATACTACCAAAAGTGCTATATAGATTCAATGCAATTCCAATTAAAATCTCAATGACGTACCTTACAAAAATAGAGCAAGCAATGATGAAATTCATCTGGAAGAATAAGAAACCCAGAATAGCTAAAGCAATCCTTAGCAGGAAGAGTGAAGCAGGGGGTATCACAATACAAGTCCTTCAACTATACTACAAAGCAATAGTAACAAAAACAGGATGGTATTGGCACCAAAATGGACAGGTAGATCAATGGTACAGAATAGAGGACATGGACAAAAACCCAAATAAATACAATTTTCTCATAAAGGTGCCAAAAATATGCAATGGAAAAAAGATAGCCTCTTCAACAAATGGTGCTGGGAAAACTGGAAATCCATATGCAACAGAATAAAACTAAACCCCTATCTCTCACCTTGTACGAAAATCAACTCAAAATGGATCAAGGACCTTGGAATTAGACCAGAGACCCTTCATGTTATAGAAGAAAAAGTAGGTCCAAATCTTCAACCTGTTGGCTTAGGACCAGACTTCCTTAACAGCACTCCCATAGCACAAGAAATAAAAGAAAGAATCAATAACTGGGAGAGATTCAAACTAAAAAGCTTTCTCTCAGCAAAGGAAACTATCAGCAATGTGAAGAGAGAACCTACAGAGTGGGAGAAAATCTTTGCCACTCATACTTCAGATAAAGCACTAATTTCCAAAAAATATAAAGAACTCAAAAAACTGTACATGATGAATACAAATAATCCAATCAACAAATGGGCTAAGGAAATGAACAGGCACTTCACAGAAGAAGATCTGCAAGCAGTCAACAGATATATGAAAAAATGTTCAACATCTCTAGTAATAAGAGAAATGGAAATCAAAACTACCCTAAGATTCCATCTCACCCCAATTAGAATGGTGATTATCAAGAAAACAGCAACAATAGGTGTTGGCAAGGATGTGGAGAAAAAGGTACACTCATACGTTGCTGGTGGGGCTGCACATTAATGCAGTCACTCTGGAAAGCAGCGTGGAGATTCCTTAAAAAACTTGGAATGGAATAACTATTTGACCCAGCTCTCCCACTCCTTGGCCTATACCCAAAGAACTTAAAGTGAGCATAGTACAGAGATACAGCCACATCAATGTTCATAGCTGCTCAATTCACAATAGCCAGATTGTGGAACCAACCTAGATGCCCTTCAATTGATGAATGGATAAAGAAACTGTGGTATATATACACAATGGAATATTACTCATCCATAAAAAATAATAAAATTATGGCATTTTCAGGCAAATGGATGAAATTGGAGAATATCATGTTAAGTGAGATAAGCCAATCTCAACAAACCAAAGGACAAATCTTCTCGCTGATAAGCGGATGAGGACATATAATGGGGGGTGGGAGGGGGGCAAGAATGGGGGAAGGAGGGACTGTATAGAGGGAAAAGAGGGGTGGGGGGAGAATAAAATAACAGAATGAATCAAAAACTATTACTGTAGGTTAGTGTATGATTACACAAATGGTATGCCTCTACTTCATGTGCAGAGAAACAAGATGTATTCCATTTGTTTACAATAAAAATAAATTTAAAAAAAATGACCAGTGAATGTGGCATAGCTTGTGAATTTATAGTTAGTCAATGAATTCTGACAGAGAAAACACAGAAATTTTCAGTCTATTTTAATGCTATAACTAGCTCATGACATTCTCCTATATTTTCTTCAGAATTTGAAAGATTTAATCCTCATATTTAGTTCTCTATTAGTACTTGACTTCTTACATGGCATTAAAGTTAACATTTTCCCATGGATAATAGAACTTTTCATACTATTTATGAATTCACCAATTCTTTACCCATTGTTATCTCTAGCATATAACATGAGTTCAGGTAAAAGTATCATTTCTTTTGATCACTATTTGGTTCCCTTTGTTATTTTGTTTTCCTTTGAAGATACTAAAGCTGTCATTATTATAATCTTATAATAAGCTCTCCTATGTGATGGGATGTGCCTATCTTTCAGGATCACCTGAAATATTCTTGACCCATTATTGTAGAAAGGATTTGTACTTGCTTCTTAAGATAATAAAGTGATGCAAATCTTGAACCCCATTTTTAAACTGTGATAATTTCCAACTACATAGCCTTTATAAATTTGAATACTCAAATGATCTTAGTCCTATGATTCAAATGTTCAGGGCACACTATGTGCTTTTATTTTTTCTACTCAATGTTAGAATGCAGTGGGACATTTATCTTTTGGGATCACTGTTTCCAAGGAGACTTCTTTTCATAGTCTACTCTTCAATCAAAGAATGAAAATCAAGTAAACATTATTTCCAGTCCTGTTTTACTAAAAACTGCTTAGGTAAATATTACCCTCTAATGCCACAAATTATTTTTATTTTGTAGTTTCTATTTCCCTACTGAGGTTCTCTAAATATTCATTCAAATAAATCTGTATTTAACATTAGGCATAATTATAAAATCATAACATTGTTAGCTGCTAATTCCAATTACTATGTCATCCCAATATTGATACCTACTAATCTTTATTTATTCTCTTAAATTGGTTTACATGTTCCTGTTATTTCATATGTTAAAAGTTTTGGATTGCATTCAGGATCTTGGGAGGCTACACACAGAAAATTTAGACTTTGTTATAGTCCTCTACACTATATTAGTTTTCTATTAATTATTGTCTTGTTGTTTCATGATACAGTTAACCGTTTGGCTCAAAGTGCAATTGCTATATTTTTTTAGTGCAGGTCAACCTTGAACTCAACTCTAATTCTTAGCTGTACTAGTTGAAGTGTGACCCATGTATGCATAATTTGTCACTCAGAGATTTGGCAGCGGTTATTTTCAGAATATAGAGTTTTCCTTGTTAGAATCTTCCCTTTTCAATCCACCACACATGGCAGAGACTCTAGGGGCACTTCACTGACATATGGTTCCTCATGTCAGAAAGGCAGTTGACATCTATCTGGCATCTATTCCACCCTGCTTTGCAGACTAGGACTTCCACTCAGGCCGCAGGCATGAAAATTCACCCCAACTCATTTCCTTATTCTAAGTGTCCGTGGTTTCGGTCAAGATCTTCAAGATCTTCGGGTTTTGTTGTTTTTATGTTTATCTAAAACTTATAATTGTTGTTTGCAGGAAGTTGTGTCCAGTAGGAATTTAGAAAGTCATATCTGAAATGATGAGATTCAGGACACATTACCCCAAATTATGGCACATAGATATTTGAGATAACCACTGAGACAGGAAGGACTCCCTCTGACTGACTCATGCCCTTCTCTTCTAAAACCAGCCATAAGACCTAATAAAGGATTTTCTTATCTTCTAAAGTAGATCACAGGATCCTGTTGTGAGAGATGCTCACACTATATCAGCAAGAAAGGAATGTCTATATACACAGGGGCAAAGAGGAGACTGTGAACAAAAAGACCTTGCTAAGCCTTCCCCAGTTGGGATTACCATTAGATGGTATTCCCTTTGTCCAATCATATTTTTCCACAATGATCCACTTCTTCATGGAACATAGCATAAAAACACAGGTTTTTCTGTTTCTTTAGTTCTTCATTTCTGAAGTCTCCCATGTCTTGGTCAAATTTATATCATGTTAAAATTTATGTTAAATAAGTTTATGTTTTTCTTTTGCAAGTCTGTCTTTTGTGATCAGGACCTCAATCATGCATCTAATCTCTACACAAGCAAAACTTTCCTGCAACCAAGCATAATGCTAGTATTGGTGTTCAATTCTAACATAATACTGGATTTGATTTTATGCTTTGTCACTTTTTGTGTTGTTGATTGTTAGTTGTTTGCTTATTATTTTGCAGTTGTTAGTTTTCTAATTTTTGTAAACTCATAATACACAATGTGTGCCCTCTATAATATTTCCGGTATCTGGGTCAATTTAATCAGTAGATTTCACAGATGGCTCATCTACTGGAGTGGACAAGAGGAGGCATTGTTTATTTAACACTGATGATATGCTCTCTCTATTTGTAAGGTAGAAAAAACAAAAACTAGGTAGAAAGGAGACATAAAGGAAGGAGAAGGAACCAGCATTTCAGTTTGTAGTTTCCACCTGCTTTTCCAGGCCTGTCACTAAGTCCGTCTCTCTCCCAGGTCAGTTAATCCCGAATTTCTAGGAAATTTATAAATCTACATGAACATTAGTAGTTAACACCCACCCTCAATAAATAGATTAAGCAAAGAGTGTTACAATATTTTGAGAAAGCTAAAATTTAGGGGACTTTAGAGCACTATCCACTGATCAGATAGTGAAGGCCATGTCAGTCTAAGGACCCAGAAATTGATCAGTCCCTCAGAAACTGTTTTGAGATCACCAGACTGCCTCCATTCCGACATGTATTTCCAAACCCAGTGTTCATCAGGTTTTCCTTAAAAGAAGAGCTGGAAACCACAGAATTATGTCTCTCACTCTTGAAATGGCAGTGGCTCTCTCTTGAATGGCTATTCCTTTCTTTACCTTTCAAAAAGCATCTCTCTCTTGAGATTGCCACCATTCTCTCTTGAATGTTTACCTACTTTTCTGAAACCTACAGCTTTTTATATGCTTCTGACTGGTACAACTAGAATTATTTTCCAGCACCCATGCCAAGAACCCAGTTGGTCCTTAGTCAAGATCCTTCTCCTCTCCAGGAACTTCTCAGACTCTGGATCAAAAACCCATCTTCTCCTTTGACATGTCCAGCATATTGATACCTCATATTTCCTATCAGGTTACTTTTAGTTCTAGAATGATAGGAAAAAAAATTCAACAGGAGTACTGGAAAATAGAGCAAAATAGATCCAATTTGCTTCATCAAAGCAAATTGATGGAAGGGAGAAAATTCAATTTTCAGTTTCTTCACTGGGAAAAATTAGTTTTTCCAATTGCAAATCTGTTCATGGATGAAGAGAAATATTACACAAATGAAAACAATCAAAATTTGAATGGATTTCAAAAATATTGAATTTGATGATTCCCTTTATACAAAGTAATATATACAACATATATAATATATATGCATTTTTCAGTTTGAGAGTAATGTAAAAACATTTTTGTCTGAATTGTCTTAGAAGTTTTATTAAAGGTAAACAAATCAATGATGAGTTGTTCATTTCCATGAGGATTCCTATGTCTTTACATGGAAATATTTATAGGCAATCTAAAATTTCTATAATAAAAAACATAGGAAATGGGAACAAATAACTTCATGCTCTCTATAAACTCACAAATTATTGAAAATGTAAAAAGTAAATGTATACAGTTTGCTCTAACCCATCATATTGAATATCATGGTGCAAAATAAATGCTATGAAAAAGTAGATGAGCAAATTAATAATTCCTTTAGGGGACATTATAAAATGATTAGTGAACATATACTATTTGAACTTGTGTTTAAATGACAAGTTAAAGGGAAAGAAGGCCAATGTTCAATAATAGCCCTTGCATGGCACTTACTCTTTATGACATAACATTTTTAAGAAATTTGTATTTGCTGAGTAGTTTCATTAAAACCACACAACAAGTCAGATTTAATCTTAACTTTACAGTGAGTATTAACCTTAGTCTTTTAACACCTGTGGTAGTTTATTTTGTGTGGTATGTGACTGGATCATGGGATTCCCAGATACTTGTTTAACATTATTCCTGGGTATGTCTGTGAGGATATTTCCATAGGAGTAAAGAATTTGAAACAATCAACTGAGTGGACAGCTCTCCTCCTGTGAGGGGCATCATACTATCTATACATTGGGGATCTGGGAAGAACAAAAAGGTAGAGAAAAGGAGGATTTTCTCTCTTTGTTCAATATCTGTAGGGACATTGATCTTCTCTGGCCCTTGATATTCCCGGTACTCAGACTTTAGACCTGGACTAGAATCAACACCATCAGCTTTTCTGCTCCTCGGAATTTGAATCGCACCAGAAACTTCCCTTCATTTCCATTTTGCAGGAAGTAGATTCTGTCTCCAGGATCTCATGAGTCAATACCTTATTATAAATAGCATGTACGTTCCCTTATTGGTTATGTTACCTTGGTGTACCCTGATGTAATATCTGAGGAAACTATGCTTTGTAGAAGCTGGACATCTTTCTCAACCCCACATGACAAATTAGTAGCAGAACTAGAACTTAAGCTCAAACATTCTTCTACTGTCCAAATATTTGACCTCTCTCTGGTCAGGTTTAAGCATGACAAAATGTTTTACAAGTTTAAAAATAAGGTTAAACATTGCACCCAGAAGATATGGCATGAGCAGAAGTAACAGCCAATCAGAACTCTGAGAATGAAACGTTTTAGTGAGTCTAGTAATTGAGCATAGGGTGAAGGGGTAGTTGTATAATACACACTCCTATTGTGCTCACAGAATGAGCTAATTAAGTCAAGATGAGTGATGCATTTTAATCTAGTCAGCCAGTTAGTATTTGTCTCAATCTCAAGCAGTTTCCTTGAGAAATATTTTACCATCTTGAGTCTTGAGCATTACTTCAATAGATATATACTTTTTCTATGAATGAAAGTTACCCTACCAGGAAAAGTATCCACTTAGTCCTTCCCACTTGCGAGAACAGATGGAGTTAGGATTGATACCAGGGTGATGATTTTAGATAATCAATGTAAACTTTCTATTAATATAGGGAAAGAAACCCTCTAGACACAAGATACAAACAATAACATAATTTGCATAGGGAAAACTTATAATGCCATGCATATACACATATGAAATGATTCTATTTTAAAATAATACTGTGCTACTGAATTCTTGCATAGAACAAAGACATCAAAACTTATAAATCAGACCAATGTGTTTTCACATTTTATGCTTAACAGAGTTTTATAAAAACAGATCAAGAAGACAAGATTATAAAAGCTAAGTCGTTTCCATGGTTTCAGAGTAAAGTTAATGATTTTGGGATCAAGTGAATAGGTATGAAATTTCACAGATTCTTGAAAAATACAATGGCAATAAATTATTGATTAAATATATGCATTTGCCTGGAAACTGAATTTCAAATTCAAGATAATAAAACACTGGTGTTCCAGTAAATCTTCAAAGATTATCTTTGTTCTCAAAAGTACAATCTTGGATTATAGTAACAATTTTAAAAATCAGATATGTGTTGCCTAATCATTGGACAGCTTCAAGGAATAACTTGAATCTGGTTAATATTGAAATATCCTCAAAAATGTCAAATTCATGAATTATTTGACTATTTCCCAGGGGAAATTTCAAGGAATTTGTAGTTCACTAACTTTAATACAAAATGTTAAATTAATTTATTCATTATTTTTGTTAGAACTTATTATGTGAAAATTTCTGTGGAGGAATAAAACATGAAATTGATTTATCTTCAAGTATCTCTCAGTTTAATGAAAGTGATAGACACATATTTGCAATTTAAAATAACTGTTAATAGAAGATCAAAAGAGGGAGATACTTATATGTAGAATTCAAGTTTATAATCCTAACTTAACCCAAATAAGCTAAAATACATCTTCAAAGAAGTAATTCTTATTGTTGTTCAATTTTTATGTATGATATGAATTAATAAGTAGGAACATTTTATTACTATTTTCCTTAAATTGAGTTTAATTACGTGTCCTTAAGGTAGTGATAGCATCAGGTTACATTGGATTACTCCTTTAAAACCCGCCAACAAGTTTAAAGCTGATGACCTCTTAGGACTCCCAGGATAGCTGGTGTGATCTGGAATGGATTAGTAGTGCAATCATTTAAAAAATGCAATCCTGGCTTAGAGAGGAGGACAGCTTTACAAAAAGCCCAGTAGAAAAGTGAGAAACTGATTTTCTGATTCTTTTTTTATGAGGGGTGGGAGCAGTTACCAGGAATTCAACTCAGGGGTACTGGACAGCTGAGCCACAACCCCACCTCTAGTTTATATTTTGTCTGGAGACAGGGTCTCACTGAGTTGCTTAGCATCTCGCTTTTGCTGAGGCTGGCTTTGAACTATAGATCTTCCTGCCTCAGCCTGCTGAGCTGCTGGGATTACAGGCATGCTCACAGTGCCAGGCTGATTATCTGATTCTTAATCCAACACTTTCCTCTTCCCATTGTGTCTTCTTTTGGGTAAGCCATGGTGAAGTCATGATGGCAGGGGTCAATTACTTTTCATGCACCTCTGTCAAACACACAGCATGTTGCAAATCTAGAAAAGACTACAGAAGTGTCTATTAAACTTGTCCTCAATCGCTACTGCCCGGCTGGCACACTGACTGCACAAAGGGTCCATTCATTTTCCAGGGGTTTCTCACTTCTCTCTGTATAGCCCTTGAGGCTAAAAGTGAGTTACAAAGATTCAGCAGTGTCAGAAGGACTACCTGATACCATCCTGAATTATGCTCAGAAAAGTTCCTCAGTGTCCTCAGTAATAGGAAGAAATATGTAGTCAGGGAAAAGAGCATATATTTAGAAAACTTCCAGTTATGTACATTCTTATCCTTGTTAGAAATATTTAAAATTTTTCTAAACCATGAAGAACACCACTGAGTACCTTTTCTACATATTTTTTCCCTTAGAATTTTTGAACTTCCAAAATACTCTACATCTGATCATTTGCTCTGCTGAGGATACACTATCTCTACTTAAATATAAGCTTCTCATGAGTCAAGGGTTTTTGCCAGTATTTTCATTTTTCCTGTTTTGCCTTCTTTGTTCCTAAAAGTCTCTTTTACATAGTAGGTATTTCAAAAACATTTACTAAATGAATGAATGAATTAATTAAATTATTGAACTACGAAATGTCATATTTTGTTGTGTTCTTTGTTCCTAAAACAGTATCTTTCATATAGTAGGTATTTCAAAAGCATTTATTCAATGAATGAATTAATCAAATAATCAATTATTTCACTATGAAAAGGCACACTGCATAATATATAGGTATTGGGTTTTGTTTAATAATTTATGAATTTATACAAAATTTGTATTGATTTCTTTTAGAAGTCTGGAACAGTATTGTATGTGCAGAGTCATTCACACCTTCAGGGATTTTAGTCTTGTGAGGAAAAGTATGTGAAAACAATGATTATAGCATTAAATATTTTTTTTAATGTAAACAAATGGGATACATGCTGTTTCTCTGTTTGTACATGGAGTCAAGGCATACCATTTGTGTAATCATAAATTTACATAGGGCAATGTTGTTTGATTCATTCTGTTATTTTTTTCCTTCCCCCCCACCCCTCCCACCCCTCTTTTCCCTCTATACAGTCCTTCCTTCCTCCATTCTTACCACCTTCCTTAACCCTAACCCTAAACCTAACCCTAACCCTAATGCTAACCCCTCCCAACCCCCATTATATGTCCTCATCCACTTATCAGCGAGATCATTCGTCCTTTTGTTTTTTGAGATTGCCATCTCATTTAGCATGATATTCTCCAATTTCATACATTTGCCTGCAAATGCCATAATTTTATCATTCTTCATGGCTGAGTAATATTCCATTGTATAAATACATATGCCACAGTTTCTTTATCCATTCATCAATTGAAGGGCATCTAGGTTGGTTCCACAATCTGGCTATGGTGAATTGAGCAGCAATGAACATTGATGTGGCTGTATCTCTGTAGTATGCTGATTTTAAGTCCTTTGGGTATAGGCCAAGGAGTGGGATAGCTGGGTCAAGTGGTGGTTCCATTCCAAGCTTTCTGAGGAATCTCCATACTTCTTTCCAGAGTGGCTGCACTAATTTGCAACCCCACCAGGAATGTATGAGTGCACCTTTTTCCCCACATCCTCGCCAACACCTATTGTTGCTTGTGTTCTTGATAATCGCCATTCTAATTGGGGTGAGATGGAATCTTAGGGTAGTTTTGATTTGCATTTCTCTTATTACTAGAGATGTGGAACATTGTTTCATATATCTGTTGATTTCTTGTAGATCTTCTTCTGTGAAGTGTCTGTTCATTTCCTTAGCCCATTTGTATTGGGTTATTTGTATTCTTGGTGTAGAGTTTTTTGAGTAGTTTATATATTCTGGAAATTAGCGCTCTATCTGAAGTATGAGTGGCAAAGATTTTCTCCCACTCTGTAGGCTCTCTCTTCACATTACTGACAGTTTCCTTTGCTGAGAGAAAGCTTTTTAGTTTGAATCTATCCCAGTTGTTGATTCTTGCTTTTATTTCTTGTGCTATGGGAGTCCTGTTGAGGAAGTCTTATCATAAGCCAACAAGTTGAAGGTTTGGACCTACCTTTTCTTCTATAAGATGCAGGGTCTCTGGTCTGATCCCAAGGTCCTTGATCCATTTTGAGTTGAGTTTTGTGCAGGGTGAAAGATAGGGGTTTAATTTCATTCTGTTGCATATGGATTTCCAGTTTTCCCAGCACCATTTGTTGAAGGGGCTATCTTTTCTCCATTGCATATTTTTGGCACCTTTGTCTGGTATGAGAAAATTGTATTTATTTGAGTTTTTGTCTGTGTCCTCTATTCTGTACCATTGATCTACCTGTCTGTTTTGGTGCCAATACCATGCTGTTTTTGTTAATATCGCTTTGTAGTATAGTTAAAGGTCTGTATTGCGTTACCCCCTGCTTCACTCTTCCTGCTAAGGATTGCTTTAGCTATTCTGGGTTTTTTATTCTTCCAGATGAATTTCATGATTGCTTGCTCTATTTCTGTAAGGTACGTCATTGGGATTTTAATTGCAATTGCATTGAATCTGTATAGCACTTTAGGTAGTATGGCCATTTTGACAATATTAATTTTGCCTATCCAAGAACATGGGAGATCTTTCCATCTCTAAGGTTTTCTTTAATTTCTTTCTTTAGTGTTCTGTAGTTCTCATTGTAGAGGTCTTTCACCTCTTTTGTGAGATTGACTCCCAAGTATTTTATTTTATTTCGATGCTATTGTGTATGGGGTAGTTTCCCTAATTTCTCTTTCTGAAGATTCTATTGATGACCGTATGATAGGATGGCATATATTGTTTTCCATGGGAAAGGGGAGCATCTAAAAGACCCTACTAACTAAGTACAACCTACCTGATAATGTTAGAAAGTTGAAGAATAGGAAGTTGGGGTTGCAGAATAAGATGTGGCATGTGTGAAACTCTGGAAGAGGAAATAAGCTAGGTATGATCAGAAATGAAATGATTTTTACTGGATATTTATATTCAAATGAATGAAATTTGATTTCTATCTTATCCCAAATACAAACATTTACTAAATTTGGGATACAGATTTAAAGATAAGTCCTCAAACTGTGAAACTATTAGTAGAAAATTTACAGGGAAACTTCAGGACACAATTTGAAGAAATATTATTTAAATATGTCCTTAACGGCACATGTAACAGAAGCAAAAAAGACAGATTGACTTGCCGCCAGAACAGCAAAGGAGGCAATCGACAGAATGGAGACAGTCCACGGAGTGGGGAAAGATACCTGCAAACTGTGCGTTTTATAAGGGGGTAATATTAGGAATATTGAGCTCATTTCACCTGAGGGATAATAAATAATCCGATGAAAAGTGGACAAAGGCAATGAGTAGCCATTTCTCAAGAAAGATATTCGGAAGTCCAGAAAATATATGAAAAGGTTCATAAATCACTAATCATCAGGAAAATGCAAAGTAAAACAATGAGATATTATTATCTTGCTCCATTTAAAAAGCCTTTATCCAAAAGAAGAAAAAGAAAAAGAGTGTGGACATAGATGTGGAGAAAAATCCTGTACACTGTCACCAAAAATGTGAATTTGTGTAATCGTTATGAAAAGCAATATGGAAAAACCTCAAGAAACTAACAACAGAGCTATCACATGATGAAGCAATTTCAATCCTGGGTATATATCCAATGGAAATTAATTCAAAACTTAGAAGTTTATTAATGGGTTCTTTTCTCTCAAATAAAATCATGATACATTAGAGTAATGTTAAAATATACAATTTTTAAAACTATGCATATACAGTGGTAAAATTACATTTTTACAAAAATTTAGACAATTTGTTAGCCAATCAAATATCTGAATTTTTCAGAGTGCACTATATTTGCAGCCTCCCAAAATATTCCTTGTTCTGCCTGAGTCAATGGGACAGATTGCAGATTTCTCACGAAAACTTTGCCTTCTACTGTGGAAGATTTGATTGTGGCTTTAGCAGGCTTACCTATGCACAGCAATGTATGCAAGAAGTGAGTCTGTGATAAAGAATAAGGAGGGGAAATCCTCTAAATGGGAAGCATGAAAAGGAGAGCTTGTTTTAATCAATCCATGGAAATACACCACATATACACACCTAATTTCTTTTGTAACCCAGAGAAGTTTGGGGACAAAGACTAAACTTAAATATCTTAAATGGAATATTTTTCATGAATTGTTGACATTCTTCAATTAATTGTTCATACTACATATTTGAATATCTATTTTAATTTTTTTTTTTTTTTTTTTTTTGCTGTTGTGACTAAAAGACATGACAAGGACAATTTTAGCGGAGAAAAAACTTATTTGGGAGCTCATGATTTCAGAGGTCTCAGTTTTAGAAAGCCATCTCCACTCCTTGGGGCTCCAGGTGAGGTAGAAGATCATGGCAGAAGAGTGTGGCAGAGGGCAGTGGCTCACATGATGATCAGGAAGCAGAGAAAGGACCCCACTTCCCAGGTACAAAATATATACCCCAAAAGCATGCTCCCAGGGACCCATCTCCTCTAGCCATACCCTGCCATCTTCAATTTCCACCCAGTTAATTTCTATCAGGGAATTCATTTCCTGATTGTCTTAGAGCTCTCATAACCCAAATATTTCTCCTCTGAACCTTCTTGCATCGTCTCACACCTGAACTTTTGGGAGACACCTCACAAGCAAACCATAACAAAATCTTTCATTGTATTTATTTGTTTTACTTATTTGTGGACTACACGAAACAGAACATAAACTCACTTGACATAGCAACAGTACCATCTCCATGGTTTTCGTTGTGTTCTCAACCAATAATTAACATATTGAAAAATACAGTTGACTATATTGATGACTATTCTAAATAACTTTCAGTGGAGATTTGATCAGCGCTTATTCACTGTTTTGCAAGTTTAGACCTTTACCTTGGCAACCTGAAAAAGGAATTGCTACTAGGTTTAATTACTTCTTTCCCACCATGCAGAACATTTTCTTTAGGTACATGAACCATAAAACAGTTTTAATCTCTGTGAGGAAATGCATTCATAAAACTCTGGATGCCCTAATAGCATTTTTC
The DNA here is from genome assembly GCF_902686455.1 of Sciurus vulgaris. Taxonomy (NCBI): domain Eukaryota; kingdom Metazoa; phylum Chordata; class Mammalia; order Rodentia; family Sciuridae; genus Sciurus; species Sciurus vulgaris. The sequence continues at coordinate 13,982,143 of NC_136469.1, forward strand.
TTTTTCTGAAGGATAAGTTGAAGTCTGTGAAGAGACATGAATCCTGGTGATTGTTTTTTTTGTTTTTTTTTTTTTTTTGTTTGTTTTTTTTTTTTGCAATAGAGGAAATTTGATTTTGAGTACTGAGGCAAACACATATGTATATCAATTATTGCATACTAATGTCAGAGAGGACAGTTCCATGATGAAAAGGGTATTTGAGTTAAGTTTGATCTCAATTCTTTTTATAGATTCTCATTGATTGGGTTCTGAAGCAATTACTTGACAAGGACATAGAAAACCATAAAGGAGATGCTCAGCTAATGACAGTATAAAGACACTCTGATAAGTGGTCAGAAACAGGATCAAGGGCAATACGGGTTGCTTTAATCACTCTGCATGGATTTTCAAATTGTATTAATGATGGGCACACTTTTATGCTATTAAAAGCTTCATTTTATACAGGCAAATGCAGGGCAAGAATGAAATATAACACTAACATTAAAAAATGAAACTACACTGATTATATTTTCTACTTCTGTTTTATATTCCTTGTAATTGACAGAAAAATTATATTTTTAATGTTCTAGGAACTGCTTTAAGCAGGTAAATCTAAAAGATAAAACTCAGGTAAATTAATACTACTTTTCTTATCAGGTGATTAATCACAAAGGAACAGATTAAAATTAATACTATTATTAAAGGCCTAGAATTTTTACTTTGAACATAAACAGAAAATCTTCCTATGTGGCTGCATATTTTATTAATGAAGATAATTAATGCTGAGCTGTTGTTAAGAACCATCACAGGAATGGGGAGTAGCTTAGTGACAGGTTGCTTTCCTGGCTTGCATGAGGCCCTAGTTTCAATGAATATCCAGTATGTCTAAAAATAAAATAAAAGATGAAAGAACTGCCATAAACTCTTTGTGGATTAACAAAAGGTAATTTTTCATGAATATCTTAATCCTGCACTATTTGGGTACATATGCAGTGGTATTCCCCTATAAGAAGAATCCAAGTATTTAGCCTATCTACCTCTTGGGTTAGACCCCTGAGGGCTAATAATTCTGCACTGTCTCCTCTGAATACAGTTTCAATGATAACTTATAAAAGAGAGTGAAGAATACATAACAGCCAAGTCTGAGTGTGTAAAGCCCCTCTGTTCACAGTCCTTTCAACAAGTCACATAGGAGGTAACAAATTACAGGGGGACTATAATTAGCTGAAGCATTATATTTTGATACTTCAAAAATATGGGATTCATTTATCCAGTCTGCGTCACATTATTATCTATCTAGAAAGATCCTTCATTCCTCATGTATACATGTGTAAATTAAAAGTAATGAACAACATGCAGTTCAAGCTTGAAAAATAATGTATTTGATCCACAAACAAATAAAACAGCCTTCTGTATTTTAATTTTTGACAATTAAAATTGCGACAAAAGCTATTCTTTCAGATACCAAATAATGTATTCCTTTGAGTAGTTCTTAAACTTTCTGTGTTAGTAAGCTTTATGTATTTTGATGTAATGTGTTATTTGCCCTTGATTTAAGTTTCAACTCACTTTATGACTCTAATGAGATGCACAGAAGAGGCACCATCAATTCATATTAAAATTCCCCAAATCCCTTCACACTGATTCCCCAAATCAGTAGGATCAGCTCACAGAGACCTAATGCTAATTTTTATTGATGGCTACCATCAGGAAATTAGCTAACGATGTATTCTCCATTTAATTTTGAAAATCATAAAAAGTAAAATAATGAGGATTCTGCCATTACATTATTACATCGTGCTCAAAAATTCCAAGAGTATATTATGGGAACATCTTATAAATACCAATTTTTTTGAAACAATGCAGAAAAAGTAACAAATATTTGTAGAGAAAATAATTTTAATATTCTTTTTTCTTAGACTTCATATTCATTTCATATGTGAGAAACTGTTGATAACACTGTGATCACTTCAAACCTGTCCTTGTGGTTGGTCCTGATTTCTTCCACCAGACTAGCGAGAACTATGTTCTCTTTGGATTTGTGAAGACAGCTGAGGTGTCTGTCTTTCTGTGGACTAGAAGTCCCAGCATGGCTTCCTCTTTGCTTGTGCAGTAAGGGACCCCGTCTTGCCTCATTGAACGAGCAGTTCAATGGAATGCATCCATGTGAAGTTATCACTGGCAGAGCCTTCTTGTTCTCCACCTAGGTGGTGGCAGTACTGACTCTGTTGGAAACACTGGCAGATTCTTAGAGGGGGACATCCCCACCAATTCTGCTTCTTCTGCTTTGCCTTTGGTCTGCAACTGCAGGCCAGCATTTGAGCAGCTGCTTGGTGGTCCAAGGCCTGAGAGAACTAGTGATTCACAGGTGGCCCTGTCAGTTGTTTGTCAAGGGGAGCCCTTTGCTGCTACACCAGGATGGAGCGGGGGCCCTTGGACAAAGTGGGTGGGTGAAAGCCCTTTTGGACTGGAAGCCCTAAGGCTAATGCTTAGTCCTTTTAGCCAACAGAGGATGTAGCACCTCCTTCACCACCTGCTTCTTCATTGCTGCAGGGGAGGAGGCCATATTCTTCCCCTGGTCTTCTTTTTGCTTCTGGCAAGCATCTAAGGCCACAGGAAGAGAAAGCTCTCAGTAGTTTTAAATACTAAATATTAATCTCTTGGCTAGCCTAATTGTCCATCACAGATGTTTAGATCTGTAGGGAGCTCTGTTCTGCTTGGTCACTCAGAACTGAAGGCTGGTGAAAGCAGAGCTAGCAGATCCTGTGCCACGCGTAAACAGAGTGGGAAGGACTTGCACATGCAAATAAATGCTTGAATCGTATAGGACAAATAACCAGCAGAACTGATTTTATGCCCTTCTGCTGCCCTTTACCCACCTACCTATAAAGAGGCCAGAATATACAAGTCTTACCTTTAGAGCTTAAATATTCCCGAAATCAGTGCTAGCTGCTATAACACACTCCAAACTTTGTAGCCTTCATCACCGACCTGCTCCTACATTATAAAGTCATGTGAAAACAAGTAGGTGGATATGCAATCCTGGAACAATCCATGAGGTCAACAGCACCCCTCTGGAAGATGCTGGTAGAACGCTGGTTGTGGAACTCAAAGATACAACAAGGGGGTGGTAAAAAGAGGTAAAGATACATGTTTATAAATGTAGGTATATGTGATTGAAACTATTAAGACTATTGCAGACCTGTTGCTTCTCTTATCAGTACATTTAGTATACAGCACATTTAGGATATTTGATTTTGTATTTCTTCGGTAGACATATCTACCTAATTGGTTTTGATACATAAAAATCCATAAAATAAAGTCATAAGCTTGTTCTTAGCTAGTAAATTATATTGGTTCAGTATAAATATTCTTTCCCACAAGGAAGGAAGGAGAGCTAGAAAGAAAGAAAGAAAGAAAGAAAGAAAGAAAGAAAGAAAGAAAGAAAGAAAGAAAGAAAGAAGAAAGGAAGGAAGGAAGGAAGGAAGGAAGGAAGGAAGGAAGGAAGGAAGGAAGGAAGGAAGAAGGAAGGAAGGAAGGAAGGAGGAAGGAAGGAAGGAAGGAAGGAAGGAAGGAAGGAAGGAAGGAAGGAAGGAAGGAGGAAGGAAGGAAGGAAGGAAGGAGGAAGGAAGGAAGGAAGAAGGAAGGAAGGAAGGAAGGAAGGAAGGAAGGAAGGAAGGAAGGAAGGAAGGAAGGAAGGAAGGAAGAAAGAAAGAAAGAAAGAAAGAAAGAAAGAGAGGAAGGAAGAAAGGAAGGAAGGAAGAAACAAAGGAAGAAAGAAAGAAAATTTTCTAGAGTTTGACACATGATTATATCATCAAGTAGTATATTTAGGAAGTAACATTGAGAAAAAAAGTGAGGGACTGGGCAAATGGAAAAACCAATTACTGAACTGATTACCTGAAAGGAAACTAGAGGTCAATTCTAGGACCTATAAAGAACATGGCACAGGTGGACTCCTGAGAGAGGGATTAAAGGCACATTAATCCACCAGACCAAGTCCATCTTTCACTGGTCAAGAGTTGCCCTGCGATAAGTTAACACCTTGCACTTTTGGATCTGTCCGTTCAGGGCTGCTTGGGAGGGTTCCCTTAGCGTCTCTACCAGAGCAGTCCTGAGGCAGATAATAAAACATGAAGTAATGCTTTGAGGAGCTCTTCAGCCAAATTCCACCAGTTCTAAACTATATCCTAAAAAATAATGGAAGTAAAAGGTGATGAGGCAATAAGAGGCAGGACACAGAGTGGACCTGTCGAGGGCCATGGTTAGTATCACGGGCTGTGAAGCAGATCCTCCACTCCTTCGCCTTCTCCAAAGGGAGTTCCTTCCAGTACCTACTTTAAAATTTAGCACCATGTTACTTTTTTGAATGTCTATTTACACATTGCTTTTCCATTTGATATTCTCCTTGTGTAGACTTCTATTCTGCCTTTGTCTTCATTAATGCTGATCTTGGAGTTCAGGGTAACTTGTCCTCATTACCGCTGCTTCTTCAGTGGAAGGGAGGAAGTTGATGTAAAGTAAGCTAGATTTCCTTTGCCTTCTCTGTCTTTAATTTCTACTGCACTAATAGGCAATTTCCTCAGATTAAACAGAGGGACTGGAATGATGTTTAAAAAATTGCAACATAGGAGCAGCAAATTTGAAGTTTGGGCTAAACTCAATATTTTCCAAGCAGAGGAAATAAAACCCTCAAGCTGCTTTTGATAGGCTGCAATTGCTAGATTGTGATGGTGCTAAACTCAGGTCTCAACTCTGTTCCAGTCTTTATTTTATATTTATATTTTCCACAGAATTACTGATATTTACTAATGTTGCCTCAGTATCCAAAGTTCTTTCTAATATATATGATCTTCATGTACCCAATACAAAAATATGCTTAATTACCATATCTTCCTATCTTTGACACATTCAGCTTTGAGATACTTCGCTAAAACCTTTGGTGATAAGACACTCACATACCAAATATACTTGGAGACCTTCCACGGTAACACACACACACACACACACACACACAATCTAGGAGCATGTGATAACTTCCTGAATAACCAACCCTGGGTGTTGCTGAAAGATTCTCGAATCCAATAGATGCTGACATGGTCTTCTCCTCAGGGAAGTATTAGCTCAAATGTTCCTTCTCAAGGAGGCCTGTCCTCTCTACTTGAGTCTAAACACTGGTCCACCTTCCCTCTCTCTTACTTTCTTCATGCTTCTTATTCAGGTACTCTGCATTACCTCTACTCAGAGGGTTAGTTTCAATACTGTGTTTCTAGGTGCTGTGCTCCAAGCTCCACTAGACTGGAGGTGTCTTCTTTCTTCTTGTCTGGCACCTAGGTGGACACTGAGCAAACATTTATTGAATAATAAAGACTGTTATTACCATAAACTTCAGTACTTTATATAAAAATAGCCACAGGGTTTTAATATTCAAATATTCTTTCTTTTATTTTAAATATTAATATAATTGATAAATACACTTGGGCATATAATAATTTCAAACATAGAGCATATTTAAAGAACCAGAACTTAATAGATCAGGATTTTATAAGAACAATCGACCAAATCTGTCCTTTGTAACAAATTTGGTGATTATATTGTACTACATCTTTTATTTCAATGACATTAATGTTTTTAGTCCTTATTGGAGATTAAGAGCATTCTCTTGAAGAATCTGGTTTATTTTTGAGATTTTGTGATTCTTTTCAAAAAAGGGATTCTAAACATTGCGAACATTATTGTTCACCTTTCAGAAAAAGCTCTGGGTTAGAAACCTTATGAGACCTCTCTGTTTTAGTTAGATTTTTCACTGCTGTGACTAAAAGTCCCGAAAAGAACAATTTTAGGGGAGGAAAAGTTTATTTGGGGACTCACAGTTTCAGAGGTCTCAGTCCATTGACAACTGGCTCCATTCCTTAGGCCTAGGTGAGGCAGAACATCATGGCAGAAAAATGTGGTGGAAGAAAGCAGGTCAGAACATTACATCAGGAAGCAGAGAGAAAGCTCTGCTCAACAAGGTCAAAATATATACCCCAAAGTCACACCCTCAGGGGTGCACCTCTTCCAGCCACGCCCTGCTTGCCTATAGTTACCACTCAGTTAATCCCTGTTAGGGCATTAATTAGGGATAGAATTGAGTCTGTCATAACCCAATCACTTCACCTCTAAACCTTCTTGCATTTTCTTGCACATGAGCTTCTGGAGGACACCTCATATGTAAACTGTAACGCACTCTGACAAAAAATACATCTCCCCAAGGATCTGAGCTGCATGAGCTCGGGTTTCCTTTTCTTTCTCAATGATTTAAGCATATGGATCTATTGTCATTCACTACCTAGCCTGTAGCATAAGCAATTGCAATGTCACCAAATAAAAAAGTCTCACTCTCTCCTCAGGGAATTTATCCTTAACTCATGGACTAGAAAAAATAAAAATGAAAAAGGAGATCTGTGGTTCTCAAAATCATTTGACCTTGCTGATGTGTTCTCTGCGTCTTTCCTCTGTTTTCCTTTCCTGTTTCTCATGACAAGGGATTCTGAAGTGTTCACCCTTCCTTATTTACATTGATGGTGAGCAACACTTGTTAAGATCTGTGTGAAATGATGGTGTGATCATTTATTAAACCTTCTAAAGGATAGGATTCATACTTTTTTGCTGATGAAATTATTTCCTGTGTTTTTTATACTGGACTGATAATAGACCAATGTTATTGTTGACTGTTATAAATTTTAAATATTAAAAGCAAAACATTTTATTTTAATTCCAGAAACCTACATAGTTTCAGTAAACATTCCTATGAAAATCCACAGCTGTACATGTGGGGTGGGATCTTGGAATTCAATTAACTGTGAAGGATGCTGGTCATTCATACCCTTCTCAAGAAACTATATAGGCTTAATTTACATACCATAACATTCAGCCATCTTAAGCATAAAATTCAATATTTTTAAGTACATTTACAGCACTCCAGTTTTATAGTTTTCCATCACCAGCCCAGTCTCATTTGCTTTCTGCCTCTATAGGGTTGCCCTTTCACATGAACCCTTGTTTTCTACTTTGATCCCAGATTCCTTAGGGCCACCTCTGTGTCAGCATAGCATCAATCAACAATGGGTATGAGGTTTTTCTTAACCACCTTGAACCAAAAAGGTTTCCACCTGCTAAAGGATGGGTGTGAAGACTGTAACAGACGCAGGGTTTAGTCAGTTAATAATCCGCAGCAGTCTCTTCGTGCGGGCCTCCCTTGTTTCTTCTCTGCAGCTATGGCCTTAACGTTTGCCCCCCTCCCTGCAAAGTCACATGTTGAAAACTGAACCACTAATGTCCACAGGGTTAAGAGTTTGGGCCTTTGTGGGTATTTGATCATGAGAATGGAGCCCTGCTGAATGGGATGGATGATGGTATGATCATCTCTGAGAGCTGCCTTCTCCCTTCTGCCACGTAAGAATGCATCAAGAAGATGCCGTTTTGAACCAGGAAGTTGGCCCTCACCAGACAGGAAATCTGCTGGCAATTCCATCTTGGACTTTTCAGAGCTGTGAAAATAGAAGTGCGTGTTTCTATGCAACCCAATTCATGGCATTTTGTTGGATCTGTCCCAGGGGACTAAGACATCTATGCAGGGGCAAGGCCTCATGTTCAGCTGACGTATGTTGACAGTCTGAGCCATCCTTGATTACCACTGTCACCAACACCGAGGACATGTACGCAGGTTTCCAGAACACCAGGTAAAAGGCAGCTTATCAAGGCCTATTTTATTTATTGCTCACTCCTGAGCTCTCTGTTAAATATCTGACTAGTTTGCTGGTTTGGTACCTGCTTCAAATATCTCAAAAAACAGATTAGCTATACTATTTGCCTGTCCAAAATGTTTGTCACTAAGTGGAGAGTTCTTTGCAACAATACCCTAAGACATGAAGATTTTGTATATGTGGCTCCAGACCAAGAGATCCACCCCCAAATTTTCTGATTTCTATGGTTTGTCCTACCCGAGCGTGTGTGTGTGTGTGTGTGTGTGTGTGTGTGTGTGTGTGTTAGTTGTTCATTACTATAACAAAATAACTGAGGAAAACAACTTAGGGAATAAAGATTTATTTTGGCTCATGATTTCAGAGGTTTCAGTCCATGGTCAGCTGACTCCATTGTTTTGAGGCTGGTAGCAAAGCAGAAACGTCATGGTAGAAGGTTGTGGCAGAGGAAAGCTGCTCAGCACATGGCAACAGGAAACAGAAAGAAAGGATGGAGCCAGGGTTAAGAGGTACCCTTCTAGGTTGTGACCCCAGAGATGTACTCCCTCCAACAAAGTCCCACCTTCTAAAGTTCCCCCATCTCCCAATAATGCCGTAAACTCTGAATCCATCAGTAATGAATCCCTTGATGAGAGCAGAACCCTTATGATCCAATTAATCCTAAGAGCTCAACCACTGAACATCGCTGCCCTGGGAACCAAGCTTTCAACTCTTGAGACTTTGGGGGACATTCCAGATGCAAACACAAACACCTGGTAATACTACCATGTTGATGGAGCTGGGAGGCATGAGAACTTACCTGGGATAAAACATCCCAGAGTGCCACTGTTCTTACCAGAGATCGAGCAGCAATTGCTTTTAGTAATTGCTTCTACAAACCTGTGTGCCTTTGGTTAATTTCAAGAGTGATGATTGTGTTCTTTTGCAATGTTGCCCAGTTCCATCATCAATTTGGTGTCCAATACATTCCCCTACCTTCTCCCGGCTTTCTTTATTTTTTAGTGCAAAAGAATTTGCTGAGTGTTTTAACACTCCATATTGAAAGGCCCAAATCTTTTGACACAATTGAAAAAACATAGACATAATGACTACTATTGCACAATAATTTACATTGAACAAAATATTTAATAAATTATATAAAGGATTCAGACATCATCTGTAATACATTCTTCTATATTCACATATGTCTCTTGAAGGTGATTCAAGTTTTCCAATTTTAAATCCTATCCTACTATCATTTTGGAAAAGGCAGTATGTAAATTAAGAAATAGAATATTAGGGGCTGGGGATATAGCTCAGTTGGTAGAGTGCTTCCCTCATAAGCATGAGGTCCTGGGTTCAATCCCCAGCACCAAAAAAAAAAAAAAAGAAAAGAAAAAAGAAATAGAATATTGCCTTCTCTTCTGGTGTCCAAATGATAGAGAATTATTATTTCTTCACTGGTGGTTATTTTTTGATTTCTATCAACTCTCATTAAATATGATTACAGCATTTCCACTGTATTCATTTCATGTGCTTAAAAACTGAACTTAAAATGAACTAACTTTTCTATTCTAAATGCATAATAAATGCATTCATTTTTATAGCTTTCTTTGTATTAAAGTTCATAACCAGAACATATGAATATTATTGGTGAACAGGGAATTTGTTTCATCGACACATGCTGGTTTTATTTCTCTTGTGAATCTTTAATAATGCAAGAAATATACAAAAGAGAACTTTCTCCTGTTACACATTGTTAAATATCTATAACCAAATGTCAGAGTTGTGATATCTCTTACCAAGCATTTTTCATATATTTATTCCTGAATTAATAATACTTCACATTGAACTTGGGGACCAATACATCTCGCAACCTTCTTCCAGCCTTGTTATGAAACATTGATCCTTTTCAGCAATCCCGGAGGAATGTTTGAAATTTAAACTTTGTATTGCATTACTTTGGTAAAAATCAAGAATATAAGTCCTACCTCATTTTCCACACATGCTTGCACCATGCTATCAAAGATGTTTCAAGAACAGATTTCTCAGAAGAGGGCTATTACCGGAAGGGAAGGAACATCAAGACTCACCTGTATGTAGTTTCACCAAGTATGAGATACAAGAGGGCATGAGCAGAGAGCACAGAACAGAAACGGTGAGATACCGCCACCCTCCTTCAGAAATGGCAGTCTCACAGGTCTGTTTCCCTGTACTGAGAAGAAAATGAGTAAGAATAGGAGGAATGTTAAGAGGAAGAAGAGCATGCAGCCTTCTTTCTTTCTGTCCTACCACATAGTAAAGGACAGTCTAAAGACAAGAAATTAAAGGAAAGTAAATGAAAAGCAAGGAGGCTGAGAGCTCTTTACAGAAGCAACAAATACACTCACTTACATGTCTGGCCACGTTTGAGAAAAAAGCAATTGTCAAGAAAGACATTCCAAAGAGGGAAACCCAGCTCATTGTACAGCTTATGATCTAATGAAGGACTGTGTGTTTGAGTGAGTGTAAAAACAGTGGTTGAAGAAAATTAGTAAAAACCTCCAGGTTTAAACAGACTCTAGAGAAAGTAAAAGTCACGCTCCTTGATTTCCCCAATTAAACATTTTAATAATCAACAGGCTTCATTTCTATAAAATATTTATCAATTTTTAAATATATAAGCACAAAGAAATCAGAATATTTGCTCAGTTTCTTGCTACTTGCCTCAGTTTTTAAGGTTGAGATACATGTTATTATTTAAAGGCAAATCTGATATTTCAGAAGAATAATATAAAGTACTTTTTGTACGCTGTACAGAATGAATTCTAAGACTAGCCAAATGATAGATAATCTTTGGTAAAATAATAATAATATTACTATGTATTAGTAAGTGAACATTTGTCTAAAATATATTTTTAAATGGTACACAATGATTAAGGGGATATTCATTCAACCATTTAACAAGTATGAACCCGCTATCGCTGTATTAGACCCTGGAGAATATATCACAGTAAAAAACAGTCCTTTTCACCTCTGTGTGGATATGTTCTTCCTCCTGTCACCAGGTAGCCTTTGTCTTCACCAAACATGATTGGGGTACTCTTGTCACTTGCTGGACCAATGGAATGGTCAAAGTGTCACTGTTTCCGCCTGAGGCAGTTTATGATTTTATGCTCTCATGAACAAGCTGCCATTTATAAAATCTTACCACACTGGTGGAGATGGAATTCAACTGGACACAGAGAGACCAGAAAATAAGAGACTACAGCAGGAGATGGGAGGTCCAACCATGCTCAGCCACGTACCTATTCCAGATGCAAGAGAAGATGTCTTAATTCTGCCAGCGTCAGTCAAGACACTTGTAGCAGTACAAACTCGTCCCAGAAACAGCAGGAAAAAAATCAGAATGAATCGATGAGTTCCCCGTATCGTCCAAAGGTAGATACAATATGTGGAAAAAGCTAGCCACATTGAAATAAATTACAATGATATAAATAGCCTGTAAATTATGAAACACTATTTAAAAAACCGAAAATGTAAATAGCATTTGAAAGTTACACCAAGAATTCAAATCGAAAGCAAACATCAGTCAGTATACTGCAATTTGTTTCCTCCAGTATTTGAAAGACTTTAAACTAACATCTAATTCTATTGTACGTAGGTTCAAAAAGGAGATTTTAAAGCAATAGAATGAGGTCATAAAGGGGTTGAAACTAGGGAAATTGTGAACAGAACTCATCTAAGGAAAAAAAGAACAAAATTGAAACCAAACTGTTACGTACCTTCTAAATAAGTTTTAATTAAAAATCCAATATTTATTGAGTAATCACTGTATACCAGAAATTCATATTATCAAATTGCTTATGTTAATTCTTATCATATGATTTACAATAATATTTTGAGGTAGAAAATTTTAGTCACATAATTTAAAAAATAAACTTAAGACTCAGATTGGCAGTTAACTAATCCTCAAACCCAGTAAACTGGAATGCTAGAAGCAAACCCTAAAGCTGATATGCCCTTAGAGCACATTTTTCAATTGCTGTATCTTTGTAGTAAGCTTTGAGATCAGAAGTGTGAATCTTCCATGGTCAATAATTAATCTAACTAAAATTTATTAAACTTATGGATCTTTCCAAACTTTCCAAAACACTAATTTTAATTTATTTGATCTTCTTTAGTGTTTCTTTACTGAAGTTTCCAACTACTATCATAGAATGTCAATTTCTCCTTTCAATTCTGTCAAATTTTGCTTTCTGTGTTTTAATGATTTGCTACTAGAATGTGTGAATGGTTTGATGCATATGTGTTCTTGCTATGTCGAAATTCTTATTGATATATAATATCCCCTTTGTATCATAACCTTTTCATTTAAAGTCCATTTTTATCTTACATTAGTATAGCTATTTCTAATCTCTTTTTATATGAGATATCTTTTATTTTTGACTTATTTGTGGTTTTGAATATAAAGTAGCTCTGGTGGAAAAAATATTTTATATATATATATATATATGTTTGGCTCCTGCTTTTTAAATTCATTTTGGTAATCTTCATCTTTTGATTGGATAGTTTAACGTATTTACCTTTAAATAACAATTGATAAGTAAAGATTTATCTATCCCATTTTATTATTTGTTTTCCATAAGACTTATACTTCTATTTTTTCATGCCCCATTTCCTGAATTACTGTCTCTTTTGTATTTTATTGATTTTTTTTTTAATTCCACATTTTAATTCCCATCTCCTTACATATATGTTCTAAAAGTATTTTCTTTGTGGTTACCATGGGGATTACATTCAACATACTAAATTTAGAGTGCTCTAATTTGAATTTGTACCAGTTTCACTTCAAAACAAACACAGCATTGCTCATTTTCAGCCCCATTCCCACCCTTTCAGTTACGGCGCTCACAAAATTTTACCTGTGTACTCTGTGCCTAAAACTATGAATTAATAATCTTTAACTCGTTAGTCTACTAAAGAGTGTAGAAAATAAATTGTGGACTTATTAACCACAGTTAAAATTCGACTGGTGTTTTAAATAAATTTTTAATGTTTTAGTCTTTAAAATAATATAGTAGGGCTGGGGATATTGCTCAGTTCATAGAGTGCTTGCCTCAAAAGCACAAGGGCCTGGCTTCAATCCCCAGCACCGGGAAAAAAAAAAAATATATATATATATATATATTTATATATATAATATATATTATATATAAAATATATATTTATAAATTTAATTAATAAATTAATATATAATAATATAAATATATGATTTAAATTATATTTAAATATATTATATATTGTAATATATAAATATATATTATATTAAATATATATTTAAATAATATATTAACATATAATTTAAATTATAATTTAAATAATATATAATTTAAATTAATATATTTATAAATTTATATATATTTATAAATATTTATAAATAAATGTATATATAATATATAATGCATACATATATACATTAAAGAGAAAGGGGAGTCACACATCCATTGCTGCAATAAACACTAACTTTCATAATGGACCACTGCTTTAGGTTACTGTCCAGTGTTTTACATTTTGCCCTGAAGCACTTCTAAATCCATTAGGATTTCTTGTAGAACAACGTCTTGGAAAAGTACTTCTTCAGCTTTTAACTTATAATATGTTAATTTCTCCATCATTTTAAAAGAAAAATTTTGCTGAATTCTTGGTTAGTGGAATTGCTTGTTTGCACTTGGAGATTATCAGCCTGTTGCCTTCCAGCATCCAAACTTTCTGATCAGAGATATGATGATATTGCTGAGGCTCCCTTGGGTAGTGAAGCATTTCTTTATTGCTGCTTTTATACTTCCTTTTCTTTGATTTTTTGCAAGACTTTGGTTAGTGTAGCTTGGTGTGTATTTCTGAGTTCATCCTACCAGGAATCTATTGAGTTTCTTGGATATTTGTATTAATGTTTTCTATCAAATTTGGGATTTTTGCCATGATTTCTTTAGATAGTTGTCCTTCCCTTTCCTTTCTCTCTTCTTCCAGGACTTCCACATGTATATGTCCATTTTAGGAAATCCACAATTCATTTTGGCTCCATTCACTTATTTGCAATCTTTTCTCTTTCTGCTCCCTAGGTTGTGAATTTCCCTCTCTTCAACTTCTTTCTTTGAAGTCAAATCTGCCTATGAGAACTTCTAGCAATTTTTTAAATTTCAAGTATTATATTTTCAATTTTGTAATTCATCTTATTTTTGTAAATTTCTATCTCTTCATTGACACTTGCATTTTATTAAATTTTAATTTTCTTAATTTTCTGTGTTTTCTTTTTAACCATCTTTAAAACAGTTTTTTTTTTTTTTTTTTTTCTTAAGTCTTTGTCTAGTATGTCTGCCATTTGATCTTTCTCTGGGACAGTTTCTGTTGTGTTCTCTTGTTTTTCATTGAATGGGCCACACTTTCCTGTTTGGTTGTGTGCCTTCAGTTTGTTGTTGCAAAGTAGATAATTAAGACTAATAATATAGTGACTATAGAAATCAGATTTTCTTAAGGGTTTTCTGGTGTTGCATTGTGTTTTGTTATTATTTATTATTCGCTATTATCAAGCTGAGGACTGGACTGAGGTGCAAACTCCAGCTGTCTTCTAAATCTATGCCTTTCACTGGACTTGAGCAGTAACTATCTAATTCCCCTGCATGTGTAATTCATTTGATATTGTTGTTTTAACACTAGGCTCTGATAAGAGGGGAAGAGGAAAAATTAAAATATAAGAGTGTATCTATTCTAAGCCAACATGGTGAAGATTTGGACCTAGTTTTTCTTCTATTAAGTACAGGGTCTCTATTCTAGTGTCTTTTTTATTTTTTATTATTTTTATTTTATTTCTTTATTGTAAACAAATGGGATACATGTTGTTTCTCTATTTGTACATGGAGTCAAGGCATACCATTTGTGTAATCATAAATCTATATAGGGTAATGTTGTTTGATTCATTCTGTTAATTTTTTCCCTTCCCCCCCACCACTCCCACCCCTCTTTTCCCTCTATACAGTCCTTCCTACCTCCATTCTTACCACCCTCCTTATCCCTAACCCTAACCCTAACACTAACCCCTCCCACCCCCCCATTATATGTCCTTATCAGCTTATCAGCAAGATTATTTGTCCTTTAGTTTTTTTGAGATTGGCTTATCTCACTTAGCATGATATTCTCCAATTTCATCCATTGCCTGCAAAAGCCATAATTTTATCATTCTTCATGGCAGAGTAATATTCCATTGTATATATATGCCACAGTTTCTTTATCTATTCATCAACTGAAGGGCATCTAGGTTGGTTCCACAACCTGGCTATGGTGAATTGAGCAGCAATGAACATTGACGTGGCTGTATCTCTGTAGTATGCTGATTTTAAGTCCTTTGGGTGTAGGCCCAGGAGTGGGATAGCTGGGTCAAATGGTGGTTCCATTCCAAGCTTTCTGAGGAATCTCCATACTTCTTTCCAGAGTGGCTGCACTAATTTGCAACCCCACCAGCAATGTATGAGTGTACCTTTTTCCCCACATCCTCGCCAACACCTATTGTTGCTTGTGTTCTTGATGATCGCCATTCTAATTGGGGTGAGATGAAATCTTAGGGTAGTTTTGATTTTCATTTATCTTATTACTAGAGATGTGGAACATTTTTTCATATATCTGTTGATTGCTTGTACATCTTCTTCTGTGAAGTGTCTGTTCATTTTCCTTAGCCCATTTGTTGATTGGATTATTTGTATTCTTGGTGTAGAGTGTTTTGAGTTCTTTATAGATTCTGGAAATTAGTGCTCTATTCTAGTGTCTTAAGTCTTTGATCCACATTGAGTTGAGTTTTGTGTGTTGTTACATATGGATTTTCAATTTTCTCAGCACCATTTGTTGAATAGGCTATCTTTTCTCCAGTGAATATTTTTGGTGTCTTTGTCTGAGATAGTTGTATATATGTGTGTTTGTCTCTGTGTGTTCTATTCTTTTCCATTGGTCTTTATGTCTATTTTGGTGCTAATATCATGCTGTTTTTGTTTCTATAGCTCTGTTGTATAGTTTAAGGCCTAGTATTGTGATGTCTTCTGCTTCACTTCTCTTCCTGAGAATTGCTTTAGCTATTCAGGGTTTTGTAACTTCACTATGTCAGCTAAGGACCTGACTTCCTTAACAAGACCCCTAAAGAGTAAGAAGTAAAATCAAGAATCAATAATAGAGATGGATTCAAACTAAAAGCTTCTCCTCAGCAAAGGAAACAATAACATTAAGAGAGGGCATGCAGAATGGGAGAAAATCTTTATCACATGCACCTCAGATAGAGAATTAATCTCCAGGATATTTAAAGAACTCAAAAAACTTAACAGCAAAATCCCAAATAACCCAATCAATAAATGGGATATGGAACTGAACAGACTCTTCACAGAGAAGGAAATACTATTGGTCAACAAATACATGAAAAAATGTTCAACACCTCTAGTAATTGGAGAAGCACAAATCTAAAGTACTCTAGGATTTCATCTCACTCCAGTCAGAACAGCAATTATCAAGAATACAAGCAACAATATATGTTGGCAGGGATGTGGGGGAAAAGGTACACTCATACATTGCTGGAGGGAATGCGCATTGGTGTAACCACTCTGGAAAGCAGTATGGAGACTCCTGACAAAATGGAATGGAACCACCCACCACTTGACCTAGCTATCCCACTCTTCTTTTTATACTCGAAGGACTTAAAGTCAACACACTACAGTGACACAGCCACATGAATGTTTACAGCAGCTCAACTCACAATAGGTAAACTATGGAACCAACCCAGGTGCCCTTCAATAGATGAATGGATAAAGAAAATGTGGTATACATACATAGTGGAATATTACTCAGGTTTAAAGAAGAATAAAATGATGGCATTTGCCAGTAATTGGATGAAACTGGAGAATATCATGCTAAGTGAAATAAACCAATCCCAAAGAACCCTGAAGGCCAAATGTTTTCTCTGATATCCGGATGCTAATTCAGAATAATTGAGGGGGTGGCAAGGGAAGAATAGAAGTACTTTGAATTAGGCAGAGGGAAGTGAAGGGATGAGAGGAGCTATGGGGATAGAAAGACTAGTAGAATGAATCAAATATTATTACCCTATGTGCATATGTGACTACAGGACTGGTGTGATTCTATATCATGTACGAGCAGAAGAATGAGAAGTTAGACTCCATTTATGTATGAAGTGCCAAAGTGCATTCTACTGTTATCTTTAACTAATTAGAACAACAAAAATTGATGTGCCTATGCTTAAATCCTCTAGAATTTGCTTGAAAAAGAAAGGAAATTGCAATAAGGGAGTAACAGCTGCCTGCCTCTGTGTCTGAACTTCACGATCACAAACATCTGTCAGTCACAGAAGACAGACCCATGTATTTAAATAATGAGTCCTTATTTCGCTTTCTAACTGTTGTAAACTTCACGCAAACTACTCTATGAAAACACGCACAACTACTTTACACAGGGAGAGTCACAGAGGTTGGATAGCTATGTTATGGTAAGATAAAACATTGACAAAAATTAACTACAATTTACTGTCTAAGCCTTTCCTTGAAACTTGTACCCTTCAATACTTGCCAAAGTTTCAAGTATGGTTCCATCAGACAGACTCTTCCCATGCAATCATTATACATGTAGTGAGACAAAGTTCTGATGCTTCCTGTGCCACCATCTTCTCAGAATCCTCAGGTTCATATAATTGAAAATCATAATCAAGGCTTTGGCTGATTCTTTTCCAGACTGATCAATTCTGAGAATTTATTTGCTCCAGTTATTGTTTATATTTTCTGAAACTAAAATACTTTGATTTTTTTCAATTGATTAATTTATTCCCAACTGTAATTACATATCTACTTATGTATTTAGGATTTTGAAACCAGTATTATTAATCATATTTTAAAAAGTACTTGAAAATTAACAAATATAACAATTTTAGATTAGAGGTTCCATTTTGTGTTTTTAAAGTACTGAAAGATATTTATCTTATCATTTTTTCACTATATAAAGAGTATTAAAAGAAACTTATTATTATTTGGAAAAATGGTGAGAAGTCACATGATTTCCCATGAGCATTTTGCTTGAATAAATGAAACTATTATTTCCAAATTTGTGTTTCATTTGCATTATGCAGCAGAAGAATTTTTGTATTAGCTTTTGAGGAAAAAAATGCATAAAACTAAAAAATCACACTACTTCCCCAAGATTCATTAATTTCAAAACTTAATTATAATCAGTAATTAATAGTAATTGGCATGCATTGCAGAAAGGAATCTGATTCTTAGAATAGTAAGCAAATGTGTATTGTGTATTAAAAATATATAAAGCTAAAATGTCAGGTAGAAGAAATGTAAAAATTTGCAAGTCATAGTAATTTTTACATCCTTTATTGATTTTGTCTCTGTTTCTTCACATTCTTTTCTCAAATTTATTGTGAAGTTTGAATTATTTTGGCTCTAATGAGTTGAAGATTTTTGTCAGCTTGAAAGTTCACACATTCTATCAACTCTCTTTCAATGTCTCTCTAAAACACCACATAAATAACTCCATCTCCTCCACATCTTCTAGTCTGCTTGGACTGCCAATCAAAAATCCCACAGACTGAGCGGTTTCCATCAGAGGCATATTCTTTCACGCCTTTGGTGGACAGATTTCAGAGTCACTGTGTCATTAGGTATTTCTGCTGAGGACACATCCTGGCTTCTTGATGGCCACCTCTCAATGTGCCCTCGCATGACCTCATGTATGAACATGCTTGGACCTAAGGAGCTCTCTGGTGTCTCTTCATTTTATAAGGACAGCAGTCCTCTTGGATTAGAGTCTTATACTTAAGGCAATTATTTTCTCCTAAAGGCCTTTTTTCCAAATTTCCTATCACATGGGGGGTTAAGACTTTAGCCTTTAGCACATGAGTTTTAGGGTACAGAATATTTGCTCTATACCTTTTACATCCTATGTATCCCATAGTTCTCAAACTGAATATAATTTCTCCAAACTTAGATTCTGTTATGGGGCGCAACTTAAGAACAGAACAATCGCCACTGAGAAGTCCAAATTTGAGAGTCTTTACTAAGCCAGCAGGCTGACTATCTCACACAATATCCCCAAAAAATGGCTATTGGGAGAACAGCCCCAACCACAGGGTTGTAGGGGTTCTTATACCAAAAATTACATTAATCATAAGTGTCTGTTGCTATGATTCAAAATTACACATTAACATCATGAGACAGAGGGGGACGTGGGTCAAAATGACCCTTACCTAAGTACAAACTAAAGAATGGTTACTAACATCCACATAATCACTGTTCACATGGTACATTGTTTAGGAGCAATAGGAATCAAAAGAGAGCATTTTTTCTTTACATAGGAATTATCATTCTGTATTGTTAAATATGTCACACTAAGTAACTGAGGTGGGGTGTTCCCATGGGAGAAGCTTATTTCCTACATAACATGGAGTCTCAGAGCAAAATGGAGTCTGTTTAGTTATTTCCCTTAGAGTCTGGCCTGTAACATTCTCATGGAGTCAGATCTGTCAGCCCATCACAGATTCCTTTTAATAAGTTCTCACAGCATTTAATAACATTTAAACACAAATTATTTTTGGCATAGGCTAGATTTTTCAAGTTTGTCTTCTTACTAGAAAATTTACCCCAAGAAGCAATGATATGCCTATTGAGTTCATTTGAGAGCACCCACTGCAAGAGGAAGTCAGGTGTGGCAAGTGCCTAGTGAAAATTTCTTTACTACACTGAATTGAATTGAATCATGTGAATATAAATAAGAATGGATATAGAATTATTTTCAGTAATATGCATATGATCAAGTTTTAACCATTTCTTTTTTCTTAAGGAAAATGGCAAAATTATTTACCATGTACACCACAACTCAAACAAATGTTTGAAAGATCTTCTTGTATAAATAAAATGTTTGTGCTGTCAGTTGAAAATCTTTTTTGCAAATGTTTGAAGTGAGTAGAAATAAAAATTTAATGTATGATATATTTCCATGTTTCTCTTATGATAATTCAGACAAAATTGTTATTTTGTCAATAATAACAAAAATCATATGTTAATAATAATTTTTATCTGTAAGAAAAATTAAGGGGAGTACAATATTTCAGAATAATGTAAGGGGATATTTTTATGGTACAATTGTATGCCAATAAGTCTATAATTATATTCTTTATATATTTCCATTTTAATAGGTGATAATGCCTTTAGCATTATTTTAAAAGATTAAAGATTTTATTGATTGTTTTCTTTTAATATAGAAACAAAAAGTCTTTTGTCTTGATCATTTTAGTCTTTATTTGGTTGGATAGTATGCTTTGATATCTGTTTATGTTCAAGAATGTAATATGGGATTCTGGTTCCTTATTTTGCACTGATGTATATTATTCAGTAGAAAAAATTTACTTACAGATTGCTTCCACCATTGAAAGAAATTTCATTGTTTCTTACTGTGTTCAATTACAAATATTATGATTACATATTTGGAATCCATTTTCTTAAACATTTGAGGTTTTCTACATTACATAACAGGACTGACATTGCTTGGAGCTTGAATATTCCCTGGTAGATTCAATTTAAAAAGATTTATTTTTGTTGGGTTCTGTTCTCCTTATTGATTTGTAGGATTTTTTTTCTCACATATTGGCTGATAAAACTTCTAAAGTTATGCATGACTTGAATGCCTGTTCCCAATTTGCAGCTTGTCTTTTCAATTCTTATGATGTCTTACATAAAGAAAACTTATTAAATGTTCTACAGTGGAATTTATTAATATTTTACTTTATTGATTTCATTTTCCTTTTTTGTTTGAAATCTTAAAGTCCAGAAAATACTCCTATTTTCCTCTGAAAACGTCGAAGTTTTGACTTGCATTTAATTCTTTAATCCATCTGGACTTGATTTGGGTTAATTTTTCAGCTTGTGATTCACTTTAATAATTCACTACATAGATACACTGTCTTGAAGAAATTATTTATCAAATCCATCTCCCCACAGTGACCTAGAAAAACCAGCTTTCATAATCAGTTTTCTACATGTGCTTGGATCAGTGTCTTCCATCCCTCCCTACTCTATCTTTCCTTGCACCCTCACCAGGCTATTTTATTTGTTCAGTGTTTTTAGTAAATCTTTGGCATTTTGCTCGGCAAGTGTATGACAATGGCCAAACACTGAAACATCTTTCTATCAGTATAGTTTGAATTGAAAATAAAAATTGTGTATATAAAAAAATATATTTCAACACATATTTGTATGATTCCTAAGAATGAAATGTTGATGATATCTAATGAGAACAGAAATTAATAATATAAGTATACCACTCTGGCATCTCTTACACATGAATAGTTATGAACCCAAGTGTTTGTAAAATCTAAATATGCATCACTGATGTTTCAGATTTGAAACAGAGAACAGAGTACTTTCAGTCACCTAAATCTCATGCTCATTTACAATAGGTCCACGTGTTTCCTAGAGATTAAGAAATTATTAATGGTACAGCATTATGCAGAATTTTAAAAGGTTCCTAACATTGACTTGTAATGTTTTTAAAACTCTGAACACTCCAAATGTCCAATTATAAAACAAGATAGCTCTTGCCAACTACTTCTCCTAGATAATCTATGAGGTTTGATCCTTCACTCTGGTTGCTGCTCACATATCACAGCTCCTTCTGGAGGAGTTTGCCTTGAATTCTGTCTAAAATTCCACCACCTCCCCTTTCATATATTTCTCTACACTCTTTCCTGCTTTTTTTTTTTTTTCTTTTTCAGTGGAATCACCAACTAAAAGCATATTAATTTATTTACTTTTGAAATTACCTGTTCCTTCCATGGGAATTCAAACTGCATGAGAGGAAGCACTTTATCTGGTACCTTGGCTACTTTATGGCTTCATGTATTATTTATAGAAATTGACTGGTAACATAGTTTTGTAGGAGACAGGCTGGTGGCTCCAGGGTTCTCAGTGTGTGGGTTTCTGTGGTCCCCTTCAGTCTCTGTTTGCATTGAATTTTGTAGTCATTTCTATAGAACAAACCAGAGGAGATGATGTAAGATTATACGTCCCACGTCTGACCAAATATTCTTTTTATTTTGAATTTGTTATTTTAGTTATACATGACAGTAGAATGTATTTTGACACCTCATACATACCTGGAGTATAACTTCCCACTTTGGTGGTTGTATATGATGTGGAGTTAAAATGGCTGTGTATTCATATATGAACACAGGAAAGTGATGTCCGATGCATTCAACTGTCTTTCCTGTTCCCATCTCCCCCTTCCCACCTTCCTCCTTCCCCTCATCTCCCCCTGTCCGATTTCTGACCATATATTCTTGACGACAACTGAGTCCTGTGGCCCCACATAGCTCTAAAGCAGGCAGGAGAATGTCCAGTGCAGCTAGTCACCTCTGCCAGAAAAAAATAGAGACAATTTTCAAAGAAAATGGAAATAGAAGAGACGTGTCTATGAAGGAGACAATATTTCCATGTATGGTAAAGTGTACTATTGCTGTTTGTAAAAATTTGAAAATATTATTTCTAACCCTGATTTCTACCTGAGAAAAAAGGAAATGAGACTTAAATCTGAATGGACATAAACGATAATGATATTAGGATTAAAGCTAATGGAGAGGCAGCCCAACTCATGCATGTTTTATGTGTATTTATGTGTGTATACAGACTTCTTAGATATGTACTGAGATTTTAAAATCTTTTATAACTATTTAAGTGAGCTTCACCACCACTAATTTTGGGGACACTCTATGTCTTTCTTCCAGAAGAGCCTCAGTCTCATAGTTCACAGGAAATACAACGGAATTTGGAAACCCAGATGACGAGAGTAGGATGTCTACTACTTATTAACTTCTGATTATGAATATCAAAGCCTGGATGATGTTCTCCACATACATGGATACGTGACATCATGCTTAGCATAAATTTCCTTAGTGATGCGAATCTCGTTTGATAGAGTATCTTCTACATTTGCTCTGTACCTCACAATTTGTACAGCATTATGCTTCTCACATAGTCTCATATCATTTGTCATTTTGTTTTGACAGAAAGAACTAGAACAATGAGATAATTCCTCACACAGGCCATCACCAGTAAAAGATCATATCCTTCAAATCAAATATTTGTCTAATATTTAGTTGATTAATGAGTGGTTTGAATTTGGTATTTCTAACTATTCATCTTTCTTCCAAAGAGCAGTTTTACTTTTGTAACAAGAGAAAAATAAATTAAAAACATGGAATAAAGGCACGTAAACTTTACTCTCTTACCAATAGTGTGCATTTTTTGTCATACTCTGGAATATCAACACTGAAATTGATAAATGGCACAAAAGTGAATGCTTTTCTTCTGTGGTGCTGAGATTTGAACCCAGGGCCTTATGCATGCTAGACAAGCACTCAACCTACATCCTTGGCCCCTGAAAAGTCAATTCTTTTTTAAATTACCAATGAATCATTTTTAATTTTTAACCCTGAAGGCAAAATTTACCTTCTCTGCAGAACCATCTCTCATAGCTGTTTACAAAACACAAATGCTTTATTCATTATCTTTTCATTCCTATTCTTCTCATCTGTAAAATAGGGGAAGCAGAGTCTCCTGGACCTGGATATTGATTTGGTGTGTCAAGGGGTAACTCGGAGATCTCTAGCTTTATTACTGGGAAAACTGGAATGCCCTTGCTTTTGACTTCCTGACGTAGTGCCATACAAACACAAGAATTAAAGTGTCCCGATAATGCCCGTATCTGAAACCATGAAGGGAAGTGCGCAGAGTTTCAGGGCAAATACCTTATGAAACGGTATATTTTCACTTGGAGAAATACGATGGAGGATCACGCGTTTTCAGCCAGTGGTATAGGAGCTACCTCCCATGCATTCCTCACAGGGAGGGTTTTGAAAGCTGAGTCCTTTTGCAGGGCCTCTGCACTTAACCCACATCCTTTACCAGTAAGTTTCCCTATCAACCCAAGCTTGTCAGGAAGCTGGTGCTGCTCTTATGTAGATTATCATTGATCTTTGCCGAAGGTAGTGGCATATAATTTCCGTATTGTGTTCTCAAATCTGTCCACTGTGAAACAATACGCATCAGACATTAATGGAGCATCTAGAGTCCCCCTCTTCATTTTCACTACATTTGATAAATCAGCCCTTAGAAATAAAAAAAGTATTGACTCACTGGCAATTGCATGACAATCTGTGTCAGAATGAAAAGCACAGTCTGTGCCTCTGACGTAGGTTTTTTCATCCTGCCATCAAGTTTTGCTGATGAGAATTAAGGTCTGTTGCAAGCAGGGCCAAACCCCCTGTTGAGGGACACAGAGGGGACAGGTAAGTGATTGAAAGTTTGGATTACACTTTAAACTTGAACTTCTTTCATGGAGCAGCAGTATTTAAGAAAACAAAGAATTGATCACTGCTAACATCCCTTGTTTAATATTAGTTATTATTTTCCCCAGAGCACTGAGAGAGCTTTAAATATACCTTATTCCCTCTCATTACAACTCCATTCATCTCCAGCCCTGAACAAAGAACATAGGATCAAGTAACACGGAAAAAGATGGGAGAAATTTGAGCACTGTCGATTATCACGGGCCCTGATCTGTTTACATCTGGAGTAAAATTCCCATAGCTAAAGGCAATTCTTTGAATTGAGGTGAAATAATTATCTCCAGAAAATTACTATTAAAATATACAAATGGTTTAGCCCTCATTAACACACTGTCACAGTTGACTTTATCAAATTAGAGAGTTGGTGCTCTCAGGGCTCAGCAAATAAAAAAAAAAAGTGCCAATTTTGTTTGGGAAATTGAAAATATCTCAAACATGTCTCCAGGTAGGAAGGAGAGCTCTCCAAAGGACGGCCTGGTGCATCCTGACTTCCACAGGTTTGGGAGGGAAGCCTGGACCATCCTAGTGTCTGAGGGAACAGGAGAGCCTGAAACGACAGCAACACCTTGCCCAAAAGTTTGACCGGCAGCTGATTGTGATACGGTAGAGCTTAGAATGTAATCGGGACATTTAAAACGCCCCTTCTGCGTTCTAAGTGGAGTTGGGGAAGGAGAGCACGTTTATAGGCTTCACTAGGTTACAAAATTGCTGCATTAATTTTAAAAATTTTCTAGCAGCCAAGATGGCTAAAACAATAGAATGAGCTTTCAGAAATCATTATAAAATATACTTCCTTCCAAAAGTTTCATTTTATTAAAAAATTGGGAACTATGATTTTATTTAAAGATCTTCTTGAACACAATAGGAAAAGGTATTGCCTTCCAAGACATTTTATGTAAAATTCTGACTTCATAAGATTTTGTAAACTATATGATTTATTTATATGTATTCAATGCAAATTTAATATTTATGTGAATTCAATGCAAAATAGATTTCAAATGTATATTTAAAAGACTTTGCAATCATATAAATCTTCAGTTAAAGTCCAGTCATTACCTTGACCCAGTAGAATCATAACTATGAAAATACATCTCAGCTGAAATTCTTTTCAACATGTAGTGCAGTAATGTACTCAGATTACTCGAAGGTGTGTAAGTGAGATGTGGTATCAAGAGGGATGAATTTATGCATTTCATTTTAACCTACCCAAGCTAGGGAATCTTTGGTACTTAAAGCAATTACTGAGCTTATAACTTGGCAGTCATTCTTCACAGGTGACAGTAAGAGAAACATTACCATGTATCACATTTACCTAATTGCTTTGTGTGTCAATTATACAACACTGTTGGAAATACACTTTTTATACTTAGGGGTTGTTTATTTATTTCCTGCTTTTTCTTCTTCTTTCTGGCTAGTAGATGAAATGGGAACTCTGGGTCTATCTTTCAGATGATATTTTCCTGTTTTCATTTTCTTTGGAACTTAAGTCATTTTCCATATGACTAAATGAAAGCCAAAATTATCATCAACTAATTATGTGAAGTCCCAAATGATTTAACTAATGCTGAAATAGGAGGATGAACTATTGTACAGGGAAAGAGAGTCTCCATTTTTAAGAAGTGGGCATGTTTCTTATTTCTCATGTATCTAAATTTTAGGGTTTGCTGATTCTGTTCCCTCTCTGTGGGAGTAGTTGTATAAAAATAAGGACAATTCTAGAATTAAGGATAACATGCATCATTTAGATCCATCAGCAAATGATCTACCTCTAGTAGGAAGCTCTGAAGTAGCAATTCAGGTATACCTTAGGAAATTAAATTAAGTAGCCACTGGTATCTCATCCTAAACTCCACAATTAATCATTTTGACAAGAATTTGTTACTGCTTGAAGAAGTAAACAACTAATTCTTTCAAATGCAAACAAATTGCCCTCTAATCTATACTGAAGCACAATCATTATTTTGAGGGAATTTGAATGGATGAATTTTTTAAAAGTTACCCCAATAACAATAATTTAGTGCACAACAAAATATCAACATTTTCAGAGATACAGATGTCTTTCCTCAGTTTGGTCAGTTAAATAGGTACTACCATATCAGCAAGGAAACAAACACATTTTTTTTTTTAATAAAACCTACCACTGAGAAAAAGTTCTGGCTATAGGCCAACATAATAATTGGGTATCTCCTATTTTATTATTTATAATGAAATGTCTACTTGCTGGGATATAACATACTAATAGAATAAGGATTACAGTAGAAATCACATGAACAACTTTGTAAATTTTGACACTTGAAGACCAGCCACGCCAGTAACAGGGTATGTAGGCATGTGGCTGTTGAAAACAGTTGTACTGGTGCTAACTATTCTGAAGTGCCATTATTACCAATTACATAAACACCTTCCTTTAACCACTACCATCAAGTCAAGATTGGGTATTGTGTTGAGGATATTTGTCATTGCTTTTTTTAAAAATATGACTTTAAGTTAATTTTCAAATTACATTATCAACATGTTATTCCATTATCAGGTATATTTGATATTCAGTTATCTGAAGTAAAATGGCAAACTAGTCTAATTCAGTTCTTCTCACCTATGACAATTTAAGAAAACCGTAAAATACAAACAGCCTCATCTCACAACTGCAGAGAAGGCACCCTAGCATTCTGAAAATTAGTGCAGTCATAAGATGTCAGCCTTTTGATCTCTGTTCACCAGTGGGATCAGATTCATGTGTCTTGTAGATAAATTTAATTAAAGAGTTTGATATGTTGTGATTAACCAATGTGCACTCTTAAGACTAGATGAAGTATAGTGTTAAAAATGTTTTATATGCAGGAAGAAGACTAAGAAAAGGTTAGACATTAAATAGCATTGCTTTAACTCTTTTTCCACCATCACAGTTTTACTCTCTAAATACAGAAAGCTAGGGAGGAATTGGAAGTGTATTTAATAAAGGGTTCCTGAAATTCTCTAGAATATTTCTTAATATAAATACTGAACAAGTTGACATAATCAAGTTGTTGTGTCTGAACACATCAAATTGTGGTTTTCAGGCTGACTCTGAAACCATAGCCTACCATTTCTGAGGGGTGCAGTGGACTATCCTGACACATCAGTCGATCCCTTTAGAGTCCTGAAGAGGCCGCACGACCTAGAAAACGGAAAACAACATGTAAGGTGGTCCATGGGTAAAACGACTTCATAACTACATAGTTAGAAAAATCCAGAGGTGGGAATTGTTAAATCATGAACTCTGGGTAGAAAAATCAGAGATGAGGCCCTGCCATTCCCACCTGGTGGCAATAATGGCCTATTTTTTTTTTTTTTTTTTTTTCCCTCCAGGTGCCCATCTTTGCAAAAGAATTTTCAGGAAAGTCAAAACTCCTCTTCAATAAACACAGCAAACATAGTAGTTATATTTAGGGATGTGTTTCAATAAATTGTTCTATTACCTATTTAAACCCATTTGGATCTTCTAGTTAAGGTAAAATAGTTCATAACTATTAAAGGCTATCAATTAGATATTATGAAATAGAATGAGTAAGGCAAGACTATATTCCCATCCTTGTACTAAGCGCCACTCACTCTCAGTTACTATAAAGTACACAAAACTTAAATTACACATGAAGTAACATGTTATCAAATTCTAGTTTGAAAACATCCTGTCCGATTTTCACAATAGACTATCTCTTAAACATGGGCAGAGTAAGAGAGACAGGGGTAATGGAAAAACTAGGACAGACATTACTTCAAAATGTCAATAAAAATAAAATAATTGGAGTCAAAATATATATATATATATATATATTTTTTTTTTTTTTCTTTTTTGCACATTGACATTACTCCTGTCCATTTAAACTCAGGCCATGATTATTCTGATCACAGTACAGGAAAAGACTCTTGAGAAAATGATATTCCTAAGAATTTTCAGAATCCTTCTGTTGACATTGTAGCGACGTGACGGAAGCCAGGGTAAATTCCAATCCACCCCAAAGTCAGCCTGCAATGCAGAGACCTCTACTGCAGCAGGGCATTCTGGGTAAAAGTGCTTTAAATAATGGATGCAGTCAAAACAAATTTAGATACACTGATTACTTTAGTTTCAGGGTAAAGAATTTTATTTGAAAATGTTCTTTTTAAGCATTGAAAAAATCTTTAAAGTGTAAATAAGCCTTGGGGAGTTATTTCAACTAATGGCATAGACTGAAAAGAACTGAAGCAGCAAAATTCCATGTCTGAAGTTTAGATTGATTGTCACTCTACTATGGAGTTTTATAGCATCGCTGGAACAAAGGAAATATCACCTTTTAATGTGAAGTAATAATTTAATTTTCTTAGCTGATGTAAACTATTTTTCTGACTTTTAATGAACCCTGGAAAATGCTTAATGTTTATGTGTCTTCAGAAGTTATATATGTCCATAACTTGAACCAATAAAAACAGATTGCACGATTGGACATAAATTTAATGGTATTTGTTTTTCCTTTCATTTTATGTAAATTTTTATATATAAATAGGAAAGCTTTATCATACAAAAAGGAGAGAAAATAGAGTCATTTTTATCCTTTGCTTGACTATTCACAAACTTCCTGGTTGTGGATGTATGGATAAAGGGTACTAGCAGATTACAACATGTGTCTGGGATGTCCTCTTGACTCAGGGAGACTAGAGATTTTGAAGTCCATAGGACTCACAATTTTCTTAGGCTAATTCCAACATGTCTGTTCATTGCCACAAATATTTATATTAAAATATGTTCAAATTACATTAAAGGTACTGTTGCTGCCTTCAGAATATTATATATTAAAGTTTTAAACTTTGGATGATTTAATTGTTTTGGTCCATTCATATTTTTATAAGATTTGAATGTCCGTGCAGTAGTTGAAATTTAATATTTTTCTTCTTGTAGGTAGAAAGAAGCAACCTGATAGTCTTAACTGATCTGGTTTCATCAAGTACTGCCAATTAGATCAACTATTGTAATAACCCTTAGTACATGAATTTTTCTTTGCAAAACTATGGGATTTCCATCAAAATGGGGAGATCATTATGTGTTCACATCCTTGTTATGGTTTTCTGTACAAGTAAGTCTGTGTTCAGTTCATTTTCACCTGGTAGATGAAATGGAGTGAATCCAAGAGAGGAGTAAAATGATTACCAGTGACTGCCAATCTGTTAGGAAATGGGACATAATAGAAATGTCCAAATATTAGCATCACCAACTTCAAAAAAATATTTGTAAACAAAAGAATACATTTAATAGGCTTGAATGAGAGAAGATACAGTCATCAGAAGAATGAATTTAATAAGGTGTGCATTGTATAATTCTGAAATGAGAGGAGACTCAAAAAAGAGAAAATAAAACCATATTTACATATATATGTGCATGTATATACATCTTTTTAATTTTATGTTTGTTTTATACTTATAGTTTTAGATTTAGTTTTTGTGTTCTGTTTTTTATTTACATTAAAATTTAAGCAGACACACAGTAATCAGATGTGCTAAAATTCTTCATTTTCAGTAGATGTACAGCTTATGATCATTGTCCTTTCTTTGAAAAATTCTGCTGTCTCTACAATTTACAATCATACTTTAGAGTGGCTAAATAGCATGTATTATGGACCCATAAGTTAGAGCTTTGTTTTCTTGAAATCCTAGTTGCAAATTAGAGCTTGACCATTCTAAATAAGAGCAATTGTGTTCCTTACTTAGTTCAACTTCAACAAATTTCTTTCCTAAAGCCAGTAGGAAAAAAAATGCAATTTAATCAGCGTTGATCTGTAACAGTTTTCAGAAATGAACTTGGTACATTTTTAATTAGTTTTTTATGCACAACTGCAAGCTATTGCTTTGATGACTGAAGTTGCCAAGTGAGGCTCAGTGTGGATGGGCACCCTTGTTTACTCACAGAGAGCAGCGGCTTCACACCAGGCTGCATAACCTGTGGGCTGGGAATGGTTCAGTGGACACAATGACTTTTTTACAAACATGAAAAGCAAGGAAGGTAAAATCAACAAACACAGAGCCAAATCCATAGAAAGTGCCCTGTAGAGAATAGAGGTAATTATCTGGAAAATTTAGTCTAACATATAAAATATTTAGCAACAACTTGTGACTAAAATAATAATAATAATAAAATTTCACCCAGTTCTCAATATTCATCTCCAAATGTAATCAAATTATGTCTTTGTTTCTATCCAACGTCCTCTTCCTAAGAATTATTTCAAATCATGATTTACACATAAGTTATAGCAAAGACCTTATGAGGTCATCGACTCCTTAAATAGACACTAGAAAGACATTATTTTTAAAAGTTATTCAGTATTAACCACTGTGAAAAAAGACTCATGTTATAGAATGTCAAATTTTTTTCTTAAACACTTAAGTGTTTCAGTTTTTGAATGAGTATAAACTACATTACATTTTAATTTTAGAATCCATGTGCTCATTACTAGTACATAGAAATACAATTGCTTTTAAAATATTTAGACTACAACTTCAAACTTGAACTTATTTGTGATTTCTATGATTTATTTTTTATGAATTCCTTGGTATTTCCTACCAGGATAATGGAATCATCTACAATAGATATAGTTTTATTTTTCCCTGCCTTTATGCTATTTATTTGCACTTTCTTACATTATTGCACAGGCATAGACTTCCAGGCTTAGTTGAGTGAGAATGGTAACAACAAACATTCTTGTTCTTGGAATTAGGAAAACATACCTTGCTTTTCATCATTAAATATGTTAGCTAGAGATGTTTTGTATATTTTCTTTATCAAGATGCATTAGTCATCCTCTATGCCTATTTTTCTGGGAACTTTTAGTATGAATAGGTATTGAGTATCAAGTACAGTTTTCCTCATAATGCAGTGATGGATAAGGTCATGTGATTTTTTTCTTCCTGCCCTCTTTCTCCTCTTCCTTTGTGACTACAGCAACATTAATATCAGACCTGTTATTGTCAGAGGGGTCCCTGAGACTTCTTTTCTCAGTGTATTTTGTGTTTCTTATTTAGATGTGCAATTTCTGCTATTGTATCTGCCAACTTATCAATTATTTTCTCTCTTATTTTGATGCAATCCATTGAGCTTCTTAGTTTAGCTATTTTTTAAATTCTAAGTTTCCATTTTGTTCTCCTTCATATCTTTTATTTCTGATATTTTCTATTTCTTTGCTGAGATTCTATACATTTGTGTTTGTTTCAAATGTATTTGTAATTTCTCATTGACACATTCTAATGATTGTATAAATGGCAAATAATTCTGTTATATCTATCATCTCAGCTTTAGAATCTATTATCATTTTTCATTTGTTTTGAGACCTTGGTTTTGGCATAACAAGGAATCTTCCACTGGAATCTGTATATTTTCCATATTGCATTATGGGGCTCTGGATCGCACTTGAATGCTATTTTGTAGTGAACTGCTGGAGCAGGATGGTGGGTGCACTACCTCCTCACTGTCAGGCAGTATAGAAGTTGGCTTTCCCCGTTGATCACCTTTGCCCTTTATGGAGTGAGCTGTTTGTCACTGCTGGGTGGAGGTGAAGAGTGTGGCTATCCCTGAGCCTCCACTGACAGTCCCTTGATTGACAGAAGAGTACCTTGGGACTCTTCCCCGTGTACGGTTCCACTGAGGCCACAGGGTACAGGTGATGGCCTCCTTACTGCAGGCTGTGATGGAAGTCTTGGGTCCACTAGGCCTTCTGTAATACTAGGGCACCATCCCAGCAATGAGAAGAAGAACGTCTTGTCTTGGCCAGTTGAGGAAAAGAGCTCAGGCTTCCCGCAGAATCTCCACCGGCACACAGAGCTATAACCTGGTAATTTCCCACTGGGGATGACTGTTCTGGTTCCGTACTCAGTCTTCTCTGGTTCCTGCTTGAAGGCAGTTTGCAAGTGATTTGCTCCATCTTGGGAACCAGGGAAGGTCTAAGTTTCCATCTGGCCTTGTGGCACAGTTGGGCCATGATCACTTCTACGGTAATCTCTATGTACAGGATAATTGTGTAAAGTACTTGTTTTGCTAAGATGATAGCATAATGGTACTTTGCTTGCATGTACTTTTGCTTTGTGGCTGCTGTCTTCTTTAGCTCCAACTCTGAGACATATGAGACAAAAGGAATCCTAGGAAACTCACCACCACATTGCTCCTCAAACCCCAAGATATCCAATTCATCTGTATTCTCTCCACAATCCAGAGTCTCCTAATGATGTTTATAAACAAAACTGAGGGATTTCCACTATATTTTGGGGAAGAAAGGGGAAAATATATCTATTCTGCTATCTGGAAGTAAAAGGACTAGATTTCTTCTGTGGGGAAGTAAATCAAGTTATCCCTTATGAGACACAGAAAAAAAAAATAGTGTTTAATTTTAATCACATTAAACTTGTAACAAAAAATGTCATTTTCTAATATGAACTCAGGGAATGAAAAATACTAGGATTCAAGTATTCATCAAGGAATAGAAACATGTTGCTCAGAGAGTGGAATGAGACAGGGCACATTAACTCAAAAACTGCATAATGCTAACTAGCTAATTGTAGAAATGGTTGTGATTACAAGAAATGGACTTGGAAGAGGTAAAACAAGAAAAAATACAACATTTTGATGATAGTCTCTAGTGAAATTAACAAAGAAAAGCAAAATTATTTTTTTTCCAAATCTATGTAAAGATATGAAATCCTATTCTTTTACATTCTTCTGTGAACATACTTTCATAAACATGTAACAATTGATAAACACTTCTTTTGATGAACTAGGATCTTTGCTTTGAGAAACAATAGCCACCATATTTCTACTTATTAAAGAAAAAAAGATGCAATAAGCTTTATAAATGTTAGAAAGAAACCACACACACACACACACACACACGCACACACCACTCATATATTGTAATGACTGAAACAACATGGAAATAACTGGGTAGTCTATTTATCAATTGATTTTTATATTATGATGTGCTATTTAAGGCGTTTGATCACAAGACATCCTGAGTGTGAAGATAGATTAATTCATTTGAATATAAGATTCATTCAGCTAATTTTGAAAATTAACATGTTTACTCCATACATCAATAGCATGTAAGTATCCTTGGTCTTGCAACCAACTTTAATTCTCTAGATGAATAGATTGAGACCCATATTTAGTATTTCTTCTTCATGAAACTCCAGCCTGTTGCCAGGAAAGGCCCATCACACTATAAACCAACAACAATCAGATCAAGAGAGAGGATGACAGCAGATGGAAGATGTCACTGAAACGGTGGCAGACTGAAGTAGTGTAGAATGGTAACTAAGTTAGAAAAGGAAAGAACATTGAAATTTATGTGCTAAAGAAAAAGCTACAACCCCATGCAGCTTAAGAGATAGGGCGAAATAAATGGTAAGGATAGTAATGTTCCGTCCAGTGGTACCGGCGCGGAGAAAGGAGACACCACCAATCTTTAGTTGATCAGATTTATTGCATCCTCCCTGTTTTCCTGCCTCCTTTGTTCTGCCACTATCTCCCTTCTTCTACCCTCTCCCTCTCTCCTCCCCCAGGCTCCTAGCTTATCAGCCAATTATAGCAAAGCTTTCTCTCACCAGGAGAGCATGCAGAGGAATGTCAGCATAGCACTATGTGGATCTCCAGCTGTCCACGCGCGGCATGATATTAGATAGCCAATCCTAGAGCCTGGCGTTAACACGTCATAAGTCTCCAAGGAACTAGTAGGCAAGCAACCTTTTTGGGTACTTCCTTATTTTGGTATCCGGTGCCCTTTGGCTCACTGCCAGGCACCATCTTGTCTAAGACGGCCCTCAACATAGTAATGGGATAAATAGTCAAAAGCCAATATAAGAACAGTAGATATCCTAGCAATTCTTTTCTGTCTTCCAAAATGCAGAGAATTAGCACTCTTCAAACTAAAAGAATGATATCTGGGTTCTGTTCCAAGCTTTCCTATGCTGCCACTAGGTTGTTTACAATTTCATCTACACTTTTCCATGCAGATAAAACACCATGTTTTACTTAAAGACCCACTTGAAAGTTAAATTGTCTTCTATCATAAAGGCAAGGGATGAAAGAAAATAAACAAGAAAACAAAATTATCAGAAGAAGCATAAATAATGCAAGAAACATAATCTACACACACACAATTATTCAGAGAACGAGTAATTGTGTTCTCTTTATTATTATTCTCAGAGGATAGTAATAATGAGACTCATCATTATTCTCAGAGAACAGAACATATTGCAATCATGAAATATGAATAAGCAATAAAATTAAGAATAACCAGAACTAGAAAGAATTTGTGAAAAGTTAAAATCTGAGGGATTAATTTTAATAAAGTTTAATAAAATAGTTTAAAGGTGAAATTCAACAACAACAAAACAACAACCAAACAAATAGAGATCAAAGAAAAAAAGGAACGAAAAAAAGAAAAACTTAAAAAAAATAGAGTTCCGGACTTTAAGTAATAGGAATCTTAAGAAAAAAATACACAAAAATAGAACAAAGAAATGACAAAAGAAAGAATTCAAGAAAATTTTCCATGATCTCAAAATGCATTTTTATGCCCAAAGAACCACAAAAGCAGATCAACAAATGCTGAAAGGCACACTCCCAGGCTGTTGTGAAATCAAAATAGTGGAAAAAGGAAAAAATTCCAAAAGATAACAGAACAGGACAATATTAAAAATCAAAGAAATCTGAGAGAAACCGAAGGGTAAGCAAGAAACACACAACAGGTGTGCACACACACACACATACAAACACCTACACACACTCACGTCTTTAAGAAGAATCAAGAAGCAGAGTAGTACCAGTCTGCAATATACTAGAGAGAATGAGAAAGAAAGAGAAACAAATATAGAATATATTGAGCAATGTACTTTTCTCAAAGGTGGAGTAATTCCAGAGAATAGAACAAATGTGATTGAGTTAACCAGGATCCAAAACAGGAATAAGTAGAAGTGGTCATGCTTACTGATTATTGTCAAATACAGAATCAACAAGACGCTTTATAAAAAAGAAGACAAAAGTAGAAAAGAAGGAAGGAAAGAATCAAGAATAGAAAAGGATACAATTACATTTAAACAATTCTTAACAAATCTTAAATGTATGGAGTAATGAGTCCTTACAGGAAGACTGTTGTGCATCAGGATAAGTACAGTCAACTTCTGATTGTGAATGCAAGCCACAGAAGGTCAGTATAGTACTTATAATGCTAATGGGATATCATGAATCTCTTAAGGATTTGTATGACTTAAAATGAGAAGTATATGGAAAAGAAAAAATTGTATCAATTCTACCTTGATTTGAAAGTTTCAATCAAGGTCTAGCCAATAATACTTTCTAATATCTTAAGGCAAAAAATGATTAATCTGCATTAGAGCTTACATGGTTTTAGGTCATGGTCAGCTTTCTCAGACGCAGGCAATAATTATTTGGGGGCATATGTCATGGTTTTCCATGGAAACTCATATGTATACACTTTGCCAAATATTCAGTTCTGATCATCCATTATCACATTTATCTTCTAAATTGACCTGTCTAAAAATTTGCAGTAATGGTAGTAGTTTCCACCTCTTCTGCCAAAGTCCTTCTGCTTCCTTTGGAAAAGAAAGACAAGCCCCTCACTCATACTGAATTGTTAATAAGGTATATTGTGTTAGCATGTACAAACTTCAAGTTAGTAAGCAAAAGGGCATTTACAAACATGTTGCTAGTGTGAAAGCTAATGGCAGGGTAACAAAATCTGTTATAATTCAAGAGGACTCTGATTTTGAGATTTCAACAAAATCGATTAATGAAGTTGGCATATGGTATATCATGAAATCTATTTTTATGATATTTTACTATGCTACTTTGACTGCAAAACTTTAGTATAAAAATAATTGAGTGTATCACTGTAATGGAATTCTGACAAGTACTACCTATCTTTATATGTGAAAAGTAGTTCTTACAAATTCTATAAATTATAAAAAATAAAATTGATGACAAATCTTTATTATCCTACTAAAAGTAATCTTAATTCAAAGAGAGCATGTTACTTACAGAGGGGAGAAGGTAATGATAATATTTCCTGTTTTAAAGTAATCTATCAGGTTTCTACTTCTGGCAATGGTGGAGAAAGTAATTCAAATTAATTGTCTTATCATTGAACAACTGGATAAGGTAGACAAAATGTAATATTTTGAAGTATTTTCTTGAAGATTCCATTTGAAGTCTCTAGAGATCAACCAAGACTGTGACGAACTATCCAACCAAGTTCCAGAATGGGAAAAAAAAAAAATTCCCAGGGAAAAGAGATTAGCTTTTGTGGAGAATTTTCAACCACACACGTCTGTTTCTATATTGAAAGGAAAACTATGTGAGAAATGCTAAGCTTAGCAGAGTTTTAATAGACTCTCTGGTTAGAAAGATCAACATTTAGATTCCAGGGTCTGAGAAAGAAAGAAGAGGTTCCTTTTTAATAGCTTTCTTGAATCTCATCTTCTCTTAAACATTGAATTCTTTTTAATTTCTTGATGTGTACTGTCAACATAAAAAATCACAGGAAGTTATGCCAAGCCAGGACACCATATATTGAGGGAAAATAGAAATGATGAATAGATCGACAATTCTGGATTAATATATATTCTATGAAAGATAACAGTATGAACAGAAAGAAAATAGCAGATATAAAATACAGTCAACACATACAAACATTGACCAATATTGACTGGATACTTGGTCACAAAAGAGAACTTAACATTTGTCAAGGTTACAAATCATAGTAAAATGTATGTATCATTCATTTTTTTTTTTTTACAGACTGCATTTTGATTCATTTTACACAAATGAGGTACAACTTTTTTTTCTTATGGTTGTACACAATGTAGATTCCTATCATTCGTGTAATCATACATGTACATAAGGTGATGATGTCTGTCTCATTCCATTTTTTATAGCCCCACACCCTCCTCCCTCTCATTCTTCTCTCACCACCCCTCCCCCCATTATATATCATCTTCCACTTATCAGGGAAAACATTCAGCCTTCTGCTTTCTTTGGAATTAGCTTATTTCACTTAGCATGATATTCTCCAATTCCATCCATTTATCTGCAAATGCCATAATATTACTCTTCTTTAGGGCTCAATAATATTCCATTGTGTATATATTGTTAGTTTGGAATTTGGGCGACTATATGACTGAGAGTGGAGCAACTGAGAAAAATGGCAACACGCTACACACTGTCCAATCAAACAGGCAGGAAAACTCCACTGAACCCTTACCTCCACCTATCACTCAGCAGGACCCCGGCCCATTCCTGCCTATAAAGACCTTGGGCAGCCAGGGCCAAGAGCGATCGTCTCTGGTTCCCTAACCTGAACTGTACTCCCAGGGGCTGGGAATTTTCCCTGAGAGTCAAATTCCAATAAAACTTGCTTTGGCAGCTTTCTGTCTGATTTTATTTGGCCACTAGTCGTGCCTCTAAGCTTACATATATACCACCGTTTCTTTATCCATTCATCTGTTGAAGGCCATCCACTTTGGTTCCACACTCTGTCTATTGTGAATTGAGCTGCCATAAACATTGATGTGGCTGCATTTCTGTAGTATGCTAATTTGAAGAATTTTACATTCATTTAATATCTGAAATAATATTAAGATTTAATATTAAGTATTCAAAATGAGCATACTGGTAATTTCTACCTTTAAAAAATGAATGGGACATCACTGGAGACTTCACCCACCCACCCCCTGCCACTTCAGTCATTTTTTAAATGTAGAAATTACCAGGATGCTAATTTTCAATACTTAATATTAAATCTTAATATTATTTCAGATATTAGATGAGTGTAAAATTTTTACAATCTTGGTGATAAATGTAGATGTTATTTCAGAAAAAGAAAATAAAAATAAACACGTGGTTACTTATTTTTACTTACCATAACAAAATTTGCTAATTTTCTTACTATTAGATATGAAATAAAAATTTATCTGACAAGCTTTTTCTTCTACTTCAATCTTCATATCAGTGCTTAATCATGATATTATGAACCCAAAGACATCTGAAAATTCCTCTTAAAAATATGTGTGGGGCTAATCTTTGATTTGAGACACTAGTGCTCTAGCTGCTTAACTTATTCTGAGGAAAAAAAATAGATATTTAAAGAAAATAGCAGTTAGCAAATTTTTTTCTATTAATAGATATTTTGTAAATACTTAGGCTATATAATATAAATTTTGATGGGATAACATCTAAATCCATTGGGCATTGACTTGTCCAAATCTCAGTTGGACTTGTTTTCAGTGAAAGAGGTCAGGGGAAAATAAAATGCCTGGAAAGAAATTAGTCAAACAATTCCAGAGTCGGAGTTTTGAAATTTGAGCAAAGTGTTACAGAGAGGTTGGGGATACTTTATATTATGAAAGTCTAAACTGTCAAAACATAATTAAAAATTCTCACATATTTTTTTAAAAATTATTTATTGTGCATACATGGGGTAGAGCTCTTGTTTCTCTGGTTGAACACGATCACGTATTGTTTTATAGAGGGAAAGCAGGAAACCAAGATGAGCTCCACTTGGTTCATACTCATTGATAAACAGTTATATAACTGGCCTAGTTGGAGGGGCTTAGGGGACTGGTAACTCACCATGTAAGTACGGTTTCTTTAGAGAGATAAAGCCTCTCACCACTCTCAGCAGATGCCATTATTTCGATATTTCAGTATTTGTGATCATTTCCATAAAGTGGTGAGGACTTCCCCTTTCCCACATGCATTAAGGAGTTTACGTGAGTTAAGAATAACGTCATCACAAACCTATGAGGTTACTGCTACAGTCTCTATTTACAAAATGAAACCCGTAACAGGTAAGTGAATTATTTACTATCACACAGCTGCTGGGACAAGTGGCATTTGAATATTTTTTTAACCACCTCCAGAACGTACCTTATCTTCCTAAAAACGGCAGCACTGGAAACATGAACCAAGCATGTGGTCTCATCTCTCTGGTGGCAGCAACTGACCTTAAATATTGTCAGTCACCCTAGCCCCCAGCATTAGATATTACAGCACAGAACATTCAGAAATACCTACATGTATGCATAGATATATGCATATGAATATACACAGGTTTACGTATTAGCATGGACATGAAGTAGGTTAAAATAGAGGGTTTTATTTTTCTCAGTAATTTAGCAAATACAGTAATATGCAAAAATAAAAGCAAGGTGTTTGGGTCAGATATTTGAAGTTAATAAATATATTAAAAGAGTAAGTACAGAAAAATAGAGTAAAGCAATTTAGAGAAATGGTGGGAATTTTTGAGCAGCTTAATGAGCCCTGTTAAGTATAATGAGGATAACTTTATAGTTGCCTGGTTGAGTGATGATGTTTAGTAATCCTGGAAACCCAGATGCAAGTAAAGACAAAGTGAGCAGGAATTTCTTTAGGCTGCTCTGGGAATGGACAAATGGGTACAGAAGGTTCACATATTGATTTAAAAAAATACAATAAACGTTGAATAAATAAACATGAGTATATTCAAAACATTATTGTTCTAGGAGCTTCAAAATTAGATATCAAAATCTTATTTCTGTTGGAAAAACATGAAATGAATAAAGAATTGAGGGACAATGGCTGGCACGAAACACACAATGTCTTCCGGATTCTTTTTCTCCCTCTCAAGTTGATTGTCCCATAATAGTGAGGTCTTGTCCCCATTGGTTCCCACACTCTCTACAAGGATGCAGTTTTCCCAGTTTTTTGGCCTGAGTTGACAGACTTCTTCCTGAGCCTCTCAGCCACCTCACTGCATATTATCAGACCTGGGACCAGGAGCAGACTCAGTGTTCACATTCAGGTTATGCTTTCTTTCTGGACATAAAGTATATGGCTCCATGGGAATACCTTGTCCAACACTTTTATACCTTCTCAGAGTGCAAAGGTAAGTTTTGCATAACAACTGGGAAATTGGGGATGTACAGTTCACCCGAGCAAGAGTTTAGGCACAGAGGCATAAAGACCTTCCTGTGGTTCTCCTAGATTTTTCTCAGGAAGGAAACTCGTATATCTTTGTTAACCATATTTAAACAATTGGACGAATCATATCTGGTTGAGTTGTTTTGAATCAGGGAAATATCGTATCTTGTTTATGTGAAGCAGTATTAAACCCCATGTGGAAATTTAATGTTTCCTATAATGCATGGAAGACAAAAAGTGCCTAATGGACAGGAAAAATGGACAGATGAATGGATTGTGTTTTAGACAGCTTTCTCATTACTGTGGCCAAAGGACCTGAGAAGAACAATTTTAGAGGAGGCAAAGTTTATTTGGTGTCCGTGAGTCAGTCCAAAGATGGCCAACTTCATTGCTCTGGACCCAAAGCAAGGCAGAAGAGTGGGGTGGAGGAAAGCAGCTCAGAACATGGCACCAGGAAGCAGAGAGTCTGTAGAATAGGGACAAAATATAAAGACCAAAGACATGCCCTCCGCAATGACCCACCTCATCCAGCCACACCTTACCTGCCTATAGTTACCACCCAGTTCAGCTCTATCAGGGGGATAAAGCACCAATTAGGCTAAGACTCTCATGTCACAATTACTTCACCTATAAATTTTCTTGAATTGTCTCAATCATAAGATTTTGGGGGACCCCTCACATCTAATCCATAAAAGATTACACATTCCCTAAAGCAGCACAGTCTGTTGGGAGCTAACATGTCTCTATTAGTGCAGGGGCACTTTAAGGCGACTGTATCTCAGAGGGTGTGAATGTAAAAGTTGATGGCAGATGCAGAAGAAGAAGATATTCACAGTGGAAGAGAATGTCAAAGTGTTCAGAGGACAGAGTCTGTGATTCATCCCTGTCTTGTTTTCACACAGTCTATGGAAGCTCTTAAGTTAAAAAATTCTTTGACTGGTATCCTCAATGAGTATGAATGAATGAAGGGTTGAATTATTGATTCATTCAGAAAAGTCACTTGGATTGTAGTCTATTGAATCAACCTACTTTTTCTTTTTTATTACTGTTATTAATTATCTGAAAATTCAAATTATGTCCTAAGTATACTGTTCATCCTTTTAGCCTTTCCCCACAGTCTCCAAAGTTGCTACCTGTGTTCCTATTGTAATTTCTTATGATTTTACATTTTGAAAAGAACAAAAGTCAATGCCCTCAACAACCTGGTTCATTTTCAATTTTCCATTATCATTTTTCCCTTCCTTATGTCCCCATAAAATATCCGTTACTTTATTTTAATTCTGTGTAAATTAGGGAACATTTGTGTATTTCATAGCATTTTCTTTTATTGTTCTCTTAGTATTTCTAGAACATGGCTCTGCAAACATGCATCTATTCATCCAGAAATATGAATTATTAGTCTATAACATTCTTTGCTCAAACACTAGAGACAGATTGACTTAAAGAAGCATAATTTCCCAGGATAAAGGAGTTAAGAAATAAATAAGGCAATCATTAATTATGCTAGGGACTAACAAAAAATAAGTAAGTACAATGGAAGCACTGATATAGAATATAGTAATTTATGGAAGCATTTATCTACATATCTAATTTCAGTAGAGTTTTAAGAAATTCTTCTCCAAAAAGGCAAGTTAGTTGAACTATTAAGTCAAGGACATTTAGAGAATGAAATTAGAGCCATAAAATTCCAAAGAAGCTTTGAAGAAAAAAGAGAATCTGAGGAGAGAATCTGGTGGCTGAGGATGTAACATTTGAGTTCATGAGATAGGCTGGGTTAAGACAAGACAGTTTGGATGTTTAATAAAAGTGAACTCAAATGTACAAAGGCACTTTAACAAATGAGGTACTGATTCACTCGTTGCAGTCACGTCCCTTGGAGAGTAGAACGTGGATGGACGTGTGTGGCAGCAGTAGGACCAGCTATGTCGCAGTGAGGCCCACCAAACCTGCTGATGGGAATGGGCTCCAAGATGAAAGGCTCAGTTGTGCCTGCCTTGGCTTAGCGGGGGGTCTGTGAGAACACAGCAGTCAAGGAAATGAAGGTTCCAGTCTTAGAATGCTTAGTGGTAACTTTTGAGAACATGACATGAGGGAATCTTGGGGTAGGTAGTAAGTCAAAGGCTCATCTTCAGACATGCTAAATTTGAGATGTCTGTGAGATAATCAAGACTTCTTGCGAAAGTAAGTGGGCATGTGAGTCTAGGGCTTAGATGGAAAACCTGATATATGTATATATGAAACTACATATAACATAAATTTATATACATAGTTTCATACACACATGTAGATTTATGTATGTCTGTATGTATATACTTTGCAGAAACAATGTCATCATTCAGATGACATTTATATCCACAATAATGAGATTACCTGTGCTATCCATATAGCTCATCAAGTATCAGTGTTTTTTCCATTTATAACTTAATTTATTTTGGAGGGAGTACTGGGAATTGAACCCATGGCCTTGCACATGCTACACAAGTGTTTTGCCACTAACCTATATCCCCAGACCCTTTTGTAACAGTTTTATAGCACTAATACTTTATTAGTATTTTAGTTTTATTTTGTTAGTGTTGTTTTCTCACATGGTATCAAGTTTATAGGGAGAAGATTTGTTGTGTTATTATTTTCTATATCTTCCAATTTCCTAAATTGTGTGTGTATATGTGCATATATTTTGTGTCCTACGTGTGATTGGATTAAGTTTCCTGAAATTTCCGATCTTCTGCTTCTACATAGCTATGTATAATTTTTCTGCTCCATTCTTTGAATCTTGCCTTCTTTATATTCATACAGTCAATGTGGTCATAAATTTGGACAATCTGGACATGTACACTACTGTCTTCTCCCCATAAAAAAGATTTTTGATGAAAGCTTAAAAAGAGCATTTGTGATCTTTGCGCTATAAAAATAACCACTGATTCACTCAGTGCATTCGGGTTACAGAAGAGAGTAAAAGAAGTTTATATACATTATGCAAACCAAAGAGCCTTAGATAGAATTATTTGCCTGTGTTATAGGGATTAACATGTGGTGGGTGAGATAAATAAGATATCTTTCTTAGGGTAGTAGATTAGCAGCAATTCAGAAGTCGTAAGTACTGATACAGATTTAATCGATCGCCAAAGCATGATTAAATTCCATATTACATAGCTGTAAGCATGAGAAAAATCAACTTAAAAACTGTATGAAAATACATGGAAGAGTAGGTTGAATATAGTTAACAATAATTTGCTGCATATCTGCAAAGAGCTAGAGAAGATCCTGAATATACACACCAAAAAAAAAAAAAAAAAAAAGAAAGAAATTATCAGACTATGAGGTGACAATAATGTTAATTAACCTGATTTGATCATTACCAGTGTGTACATGAATGGAAACTCAGATTGTACAATTATTATCTAAAATATGTACAAATATTGTATGCCCTTCAAAAAAATAATTAGAACACAGACAACTGTAAGAAGTCCTGTGTTCTCTGGTGTTCTGTTGTCTTCACTGACTTCTGTGTGTCCCATGCGCCCCTCCATCACTCAGTTGATTTTCCTATTTCCTATATTCTCTTACCATATTATTCCCTTGGAAGGTTGTTTCTAAGGTAAAGCATCAATCTACTTTCACAGAGTTTTCACGTTCCTTTCCATCATACTTGCAACTATGTGACATGTGGAATTTGATCATGCTTTGGCAAACAATTATATCTCTAAGAGAATTACAAAGAACATCAGTATCTAGGTAAATACCCATGAGAAAAAGCAAAGCCAAACAAAACAGAAGTTCATAGGTTCATACTTTCCAGACCCAGAGACATAACAAACTAGGAGCATGAAACTAAAACAAAAATATATGCAAAAATTGCAGCAGGTGAAAACTAACTGAAGCCCAGCCTTTCGGCATGTAAAATGACCCCTTCTACTTTCAATAAGTGACACTAGAGGAACATCTTATGTAAATGTCACACTCACACCAAACTCAGGAATTATTTACATTAGTTCCACCGTCT
Organism: Sciurus vulgaris; assembly: GCF_902686455.1. Taxonomy (NCBI): domain Eukaryota; kingdom Metazoa; phylum Chordata; class Mammalia; order Rodentia; family Sciuridae; genus Sciurus; species Sciurus vulgaris. The sequence continues at coordinate 14,026,245 of NC_136469.1, forward strand.
TCACGAATCTGACTCTCCAAATCAAGGTATAACCTAGTCCCTGAAATTTTCCATAAACGGAATAATGAACACCAAATTCATGTGCATAAAAATAACAGACATGGGTTGCCTTCATTTCTGGTTAAGATCACCTGTGTCCCCACACACTGGGTATTTACAGGGATTGAAAATCCCTGCTTATTCTAATAGGAAATAATAAAACTACTATCACTAGACATGAGCTGGATTTATTGCTCAGCATTAAAAAAAATGTCAAACAAAACGGAAGGAGGGTGTGGTAACCTCATGTTGGTGAGTCTCCCAGAAAACAGAAAAATTTCAGTTATTACATTCTGATAAAATGAAGGCTCCATTGAAGGAAAATACTCATCGCAATACTAGCAGTACGTGGAATTTTCTGTATAGAGATACACTTTGTAGCATTCACCATTTACATATTTATATTTATGCATCTTTTCAAAGTGTTCATAAAAATGTATGGGTGTGTGTTGAGTGTGACATTTGCCCCAACTCATAAACAGATAAAATAGTTCTAGTGAACTGCTGGACAAAATAAATCTGGGGCCCATGGAACAGCACAGTAATTCTCAAATTTAATATCTGACAACTTTTATAAAATGCTGTTTATTTGTGATAGCTATGCCAGTGACAGGTTTTCAATAAAGTTAAACTATACAGAAAAAAAAATGAATTAACAAGAAAGATACAACTGACAATATGAATATAAAAGTGGGTATTAATTTTTCGATTTTTTCTTTTTATGATTTATGATTTGTTTTTCTTTTTGTCTGCACACGTTATGATCCTAATACTATAGTAAGATTATATACCACTGAGATTTCAGGAAATAATAGTTGCGAATATGAAAAAAGTTTAAGTGATTTAATCTTGTGTTCTAGAATATATTTGGAGAAATGTTCTTTGTTCTTAAACTTGTGTCTATTTTGAATTACAGGGTGTGAGTGAGAAATCAAAATTCGATCTCTTATTTGTACATCAACTGCTTTTGCAATGCCGTACTTCATCTGAGAGTATGGCATGAGTCTGTCACCTCTCAGATGCTGCCTTATGCAGCTTTGCTGTTACACCCAGAGAAATGTTTCCTTGTCAGTGGTAATTTGCATCTGGCACTTTATCAGACATTGATTTTCACTTCTCTTCCCAATGCAGCAGTAAGACTTGGAATGCCTGAGTTGTGTTTGATATTTCATTTGGGAGTTCTTATAGTCTTTCATTGCCACAAAAATCTATTTTCTAAAGGCCTAGAGTTAATTCTTCAAAGGTAAGTCTAAGGTTTTTATTGCTATTGCTTGGAAGTGAAAGGTACAGTCTCCTTCAATGTGGCTTCTGAAATAGGAAAGAGCCATCCAATACTTTTGACTGATAAAACAGCATTGTTCTATACTGAGGGAAGACTCAAAACTGGTATTTTCATAAGCATTGTAGGAAGTGACAAAGAAATAAAATTAAATTCTGAAAAAATCATGTTTTGTTTTAAGAAATACTTTCTCAATTTTCAGGAGTTAAAAAAATTAATATATTGAAAATGATTATAGATGATGAATAGTAGTCTGCTTAATCTACATAAAAGTGGGTCACAAACGCAAGATACATGGCATAGAATCGTGCCATAGCATACATCTGCATAACATCTGCAGACACTTGGTGAGTTCTAGGGCAGATTGAGGAACCACCAAAGTTTTGAGTTAGACTTCAAAGCAATCCCTTTCAGTCAAACTATAGTAAATTTAATATAAACAAATTTAAGCATTTAGTGTCCAATATTTATTTTAAAATGCATGTTCATTAAGGCTCAAACTCGAGTAATAAGGAAAATCTGAGAAGCAAAAATTGGCGTTAGGGAGGGCTGTTTCTATACACTTAAATGATGCTAAAGTCAAGACTTAAAAATCCAGAGAGAAGTAGAAACTGAACTTTTAAAAAATAGATATCTTGTAATAGTGTTTATATATGTACTTTTAAAACCTCGGTGCCACTCTACTACCACCTTCTTGATAGAAAAATGCCAATAAAATAAAATAAAGTTTATAAAATAAAAATAAACTTAAAAAAAAACCTGTATAAAATGACATACAGTTCTGATTCCCATTAGTCTCTAATGACCCTCATTACAACCCTAACTGCATTTTAATGCTGCAATGTAATGCCTCTATTCATCATCAGAATGGAAGTTGAATGGTGACAATTGACAAAACTTAATAATACTGAAGAGTTCACAAAATTCAAAACTCCTTGTGTATATTTTGAGCTTGAAAGTAAATTCATGATAGATGAGCCTCAGCCCAAGAAAAATGAAACAACGCTTTGCGAGAGAGGAAGTAAAGATAACGTGATCTAATGAAGCTAAGTGGCATTGCTTGCTTTAGCAAGTAAGCACAAGACAGAAAGCTTCTGAAAAAAAAAGTAAAAGGGATGAAAAGAATTTGAGATCAATTATTTTTCATCCTGAGGAGATTCTTATAAACAATGTTTTAATAGCCCTGAATCCTCAGGGATCCTCTAGCCTCTTTCATAAGCCCTATTATCTTCGTTTGTAACTGAATCTGTGAATGTTTGTGGGGTTGTTTTCTTTCTCGGAAAATGAAATTCTTTCTTCAGAGCATCTTGTGTAGAGAGACAAGATTCAGACATGGAGTCCAGTATGAGTCTCAGGCCCAGAGAAATCAAAGGTCAGTAAAGGTCAAGTGGTCCACAGGGGCAGTTGGTTTGCGCTCTCTGTTCTCATGGTTGAAGAACCGCCAACTGCCCTGAGAGCCATCCAGACACCAACTGTCCCATTTTTATTCTGTTGGTCAACTCAGAAGCTAAATTTTTAAAGCTTTTAAAAAATTGTACTTGCTGTTTATTATTGACAATTTTACGAATAGTAAAACTCTGCAGAACAAGATAAACATCCTGATGCTCTCATGTGCTGAGCTCTCCCTCGCGGAGACAGGAACACTTCCCTGGGCCCTCTGTTTTGTATTTAATGGGCTCATCCCTCTTTTCGTAGTGGTTTTTTTTTTTGTTTTGTTTTGTTTTGTTTTGTTTTGTTTTGTTCAACATTATATTGTGAACATATTTTTCTGTTCAGAATTCAAAAATAAACCCCATATTATTTAGTCATATCCTACTGAAACCAATACTGTTATTGAAAATATAAAACAGTCTATCCCCAAGTTTGTCCTCCTTAGTGTGCTGTGAGCGTCGCACAGCCTAGAAGTTGGCTGAGTCTTGTGAGACTGACCTAGGTTAGCGCAGCCCTGGGGGACTCTTGCTGGACTACAGGCCCTTGGCCTTCATGACCATTACCCCAGCTCACCAGAACATTCCTCTACCCCTCAGCCCAGCAATGAGTACTGGCAGAATTGATCTCACTCCATTTCTCCTTATAATCTCCATTTCCATTTATTCGTTCTGTAAATATTTCTTGAAAACCTAATATTTGCAAAACAATAATAACAAAGCAAAAACTCGCTTGCCTTTCCGCATGGATCACAGGACTCATATTCTGCATGACTTACATTGACTCCTGAATTGGAAGATCTGACACTCTTCCCTTTATCTTCTGCCTGTCCTTTGAAAGTAACTAATGCATTTTAACCTATACTCCTTAGACATAGCATCTCTTGACCACTAACTTTCCTAATTGAAGATTAGACCATATTTCAAATATACTTATGCATTTTTTTCTTAAGAAACACATGTTCAAAGCATCTTGTAAAAAATTAGCATTTTTTACAGGAGAAATAGATCCTCACATTCTTCTCACATACATTATTAAAATGAGGCATGTGGGACCATGAATACTTTGAGCTATACAAGATCATGTGTGAACACACACCAAGCAGGATGTCCATAAAGACAGGATTCTGTCGTTGTTTCTAGCCAGACGTATGATGTGCAACAACTGACATTCATTTGACCATATCAGGTGGAAGGAAGGAGGATACCAGTAGCCCAAGTGCTGCTGTGTTTGGCTGATTTGAATTCACCTGCAATATTCCAAAAAGTGCTGAAAGGCATTCAGACTGCTCTTCTAATTTTATCAATTTCTCCATGTAAAACTTAGTTTTTGAGAATAATCCTAAAAACACATCTACTTAGATTTCTTTATGTTCACAGGCAAATCCATGTTTCCAAATCAAAAGGTTATATCAAGAAGATAAGTGCATGTGATACGTTACAAAACTTAAAAAAGTATATTTTGATGTTTCCCATTCTAAATTTATTCATGTTGTATTTGTTAAATGTGTTCCTTAGGAAGCAGTGTACCTATTATTCCTTAAACTACTTATTTTATTTAAAAAGATTTTTAATTTGTTCCATTATGAGAATACTAGAAGTGATTTTGTCTGATGTTTTTGTCATTTAAATGTCATCATTGACAGATACAGCAGGGACGTTTTTCTGTTGATTTCCCAGTTTATTTGATTTTGACTTTCTTAGTTTCAGTATTCAAAGTCTTACAATCATCCTGTTGTGAGATAGCAAAAATGCCTTTTTAAATTTTTCACTTACAACATTGAATTATCTGAAAAGGCAAATCGCATGAAACTTATCCTTAAAGGAAATGGATCTACTAGATATGTTCCAGTTGCTGATTAATTACAGTAAGGGAGAAGGGTTAAGAAATAAAGACAAGGGACGGGAACGAAAGGAAAAGAAAGGCTTCAAGAAAAAATAGAGGGAAGAGCTCAGAAGGAGGCACTCCAGAATTCCAGTTTTTAACCCACACTTTATCCAGTGTCTCTGACTCTTCTTATACCACAGGACATGGTTTTTATAAACTTTTTTTTTAAATCAGACATATGTAACATATGGATATAGACACGCACACGCACATGTACTATATGTGTGTATATGCAACATTATACATACAGCTTATATATAAATAATATATAAACACAGTCACAAATCAAGTGCATCAAGGTGCATCGTTCTTCTATCTGACAAGGGAAACGTGCTATTGAAAGAGGCAAGGAACAGACCCCTGGGTCTGTCACACCCACTGCTGTCCTTCTCTCCTGCAGGAACCTGCTCCCTTACGTCTCACCCCCACCCCCGGAGCCCTTTGTGCCTTTTGTTCCCTGTGTCTGGAGCAGACCACACAGCAGGCTGCACCCTGCACTCCCCCCTTTCACTCACTCAGCATCACCTGTGAGAGCCACTGCTGTGTGTTCACCTGTTCACTCTCTGCCTCAAGCCCCTCTACTGAGTCATAAGTCACAATTCCTCTGTCCCACTTCCCATGCACATCTGGGATGGTTCCAGAAGGAGACTCTTTTGAATAACTGTGCCAGTGTTCCTATAGGGTTCCTTGGGTGCGGATATGTACGCGTTCCTGCTAAGTTCGTGACCAGGTGGCCTTTCTGTGTCATTGAGTAGAAGTATGTCTTGTTTTAAATCTTATTGGGGACGATTTCTTTCGAGTGATTATAATAATGTATAACCTCAACAATAGTGATATATTTAACTTTATCTCTAAACTCGCTAAAATATTATTGGTCTTCTTAAAATTTTTCATCATTCTTTGCATACATGGTAGCACTTCCTCAGGTTATTCCTAGTCATTTCCTGATAATTTAAGAAGTTGAGGATTTCTCTTGAATTTTTTCAACGTTATTGGCAATTTGAAAGGTAGATTTCTGCTCCCTTATTGAGTTACCTGTCTGCTGCCTATTTGTTGGTAAGCACTTTCCTTTCCATGCAGATGTGGCCTTTTATCATAGTTTTGCTGGGAAAATATTCTTTCCTACCTGGTGTCATTCATGGTTCTTCTTCTAAGGGCAGTGAGCTGCTCAAATGAATGCTTCATTTACTCTGTGGTTTTGCTGAGATTTAAACTTTCCTGCACTATAGGAGTGTTCTCTCTCTGAGGCCTTCGAGTTTCTCAGTGATACAATATATCAACACTTCAAATCTGTGTATTTAAAAAAGTAAACATTTTATTCAAAGAAAATTTTCCATGGGATTCAAAAAATGGACCAGATCTTTTGAAGTTGATTGTCCTGGAAGCATCTTGGCCAAGACTCACCCTAATCTCCTACCCCACCTGCCACCAACTACTGTCAGAGAGACCTGTGGGGCACCTCCATGAAACCTAAAGTTTCCCAGAGAAAAGCTTGGAAATCCTGTATTAGTCCTCAGTCCTTCTTTGATTAAGTTCTCAGAAGTACTTGACCCTATGAATTCTTTATTTCAAATATTTTTATCATTTGTTATTTAGGGATTTTCATGTCTATTATCATCTGCAAATCAAGATTAGATCCATCGAATATGTCTTAAAAATGGAGCTTTTCTTTTCTTTCTTTTTTTTTTGCCAAATTTTAAGCTTCTAATTGACATCTTCCTTCTTTTTGTATTAACCTAATACCCCAGAGCTGTAGCATAGATAAAATGGTAGAGGAGAGGGTGGGCATCCCTGAACATTCACTGGAAATATTTCTGTGTTTTCTTGTTAAGAAGATGTCCTGAACACTAACCTAAATAAATGATAGAAAAGTGAATACAGATATGTATACACACACAGTCATGCCAAAGAAAGACTCATCAATTCTTGAGTGTTCTTTTTTTTAACAAATTCAGAACTGATGGTAATTTTTGCTGAAGATATTTTCCATATCTATAGAAATAGTAACTTTATTGCATCTATTAAATCTGATTGTTACATTAATGTTTTTCTGATATTGAACCAGCCTTGAAATCATGGAAGAAATGCTACATAGTCATACAACACTACTTTCCTAATGTATCACTGCATTCATTTTGCTAATAATTATCTAGTACTTTTACAACAAAATGATATTGCTCTATGTTTGAGTCCTGTCTGTATGAGATTTAAGCATGAAGAGCATACTCACCTAATATTTTCAAGACTCTGGAGCAATTTATGGAATATTGGGACAATCTGGTCTTTGAAAGATTTAAAAAATTCCTCTATGAAATTATCTTGCCTTGGTTCTTTTTGTGGAGCAATTTCTTCATAACTTTGGTTTTTTTCTATGGAATGTGGGTATATAAGACTTCTGTGGAGCAGACACAGATAAACTGTATTTACTCTGCAGCTTATTTATTCAACTCTGTGACTAGACCTATAGAGTATTTGGATAATTTCTTTAAATACCCTCTATTTAAATGGAGGATTTTTTTTTTTTTTTTGCCATGTTTCTTTTTCTATTTTATGCTTTTTCTTTTTTTCTTGATCTCATTAACTAGTGGTTTGTTAGGGAAAAAATGGGACTTTTTAAGCAAGTTTGCCCTTTTTCCACTCTGATTCATTTATTTGTCTTTATCATTTCTTCTTTTGTGATTTCTTGCAATTTATTTTATTGTTCTATTTCTAATTTGGAGTTTAAGTATAACTTTTCATTTTGTTCTTTTACTTTTAATGACAAAATTCTTTAGAGCTATCCATTACTTTCTGATCTATTCAAATCCAATGAATTCTATTATTTTTGTTGTCCTGAAGTCAGCTAGCATTTTCCCTTTAATTCATGAATTGTTTCATAGAATCCATTTCTGTTTATGACATGGTTCTTCTAAATTGTTTTTCTTCGTGGTTTACCTGTATTTTATGGACTTTACAGAGAGATGTTAAGGCTGCTAAAGAGTAGAACTATTTATTTGTGATGATTTACGAGACCACCATCAGAATCACAGGAAGTTCAAATTGCTCCTGCACATGAGCTCATTTTAATTGGTTCAATGGTAAAATTCTTACTTTGTTTTGGAAGTGGGTTGCTATTTTCTCTCTTCATTGGCAACAATGTTTAGATCTGTTAAATATTGGAATCTATTTTTTCTGTTTCTATTGTCCTATATGTAAAAGATTTATTAATTTTGATATTTTGAAAGCTAGCAACAGTTCTCAGACCACATATATATTTTATATTTGTGTATTTATCTTTTAAAATACATAATTATGTAGTTACAATTGATACTTACATTTTGAAAAAAATCTTGTTGCATGGCACAGGGATTCAAATTGCTTTCCTTCTTCCTTTCAACATGACACTGTGCAAGTTGTCTCTTGGGAATTCATTCCTAAAGAACGGCTTCTCATCCACTAAATAAAAGTTATTTTAATTTTGATAATTTTACAGGCAATCAATTTTGGAAAATAGAAATTATAAAATAGCAGTTATGTCTTTTTAATGAGTTATTGACTGAAAAAAATGTTCAAGATAACTCATTTCTTTTTCTGTATACATATTATTTAATTTTTCCATATTTTTGTCAAAAGTCATCCTAAATTCCCAGGTCAGTCCATCATTTATAACTGCCCCACCTTACGTAACAATACATGATTTGCTACTAAAAAATACATAGGTGCAAATGTATCAAATATAAAAAAGTTTTGATATCAAAACTATTTTATTGGATATTTTGTTCCACCTTGGTCAATAAAGATACTATGGCTGTACTTACCCTTTCTATATAATTTTGAAGCAATAAATTCACTTAAGTCAAAATATTATGGTAATTGGAGGTATAAAGCACTTCATTTGAAATGTCAATTTAAATTATATTAGAAACATTGTTTTTTTCAGCTATAAAACATGATTATAGTGTTTCTAACCTAAAGATTCTATAAATATGATTTATGCTTGTGATAACAGATTTTTGTGCCATTTGCCAAATTACTAGAAAATATGTTTATATCACTTAAAAATACATACCAGGTATTTAAAAATTTTCTATTAAAAAAATCATAGTAAAGAGCATCTTTAAAAAAAATAATGATACCTATAAATTAAGCCATCTGATTCTGAACTAATATTCAAGAAGGTAAAATATTCCTTTAATTTAATTTAAAAAATGGGAAGTATAAATTACTTATGAGAAAACACTGTAATTTTTCTTCTGTAGCATCCTTTATTTCCTGGACACACACAAAAAATAGCTAACCTATTTAAGAAAACTGCTAAGTTAAACAATTTAGGGAATTATATATGAAAAACTAAGTTAACAGTTTGCATTAGAATTGCCAACATTATTTAAGAAAAGTCCATTAAAATTCACACTCTCCCCTAGTTTATTATTTCAAGGTAACACTTTTTTCTAAACAGATTGTTCTTGCAATTTTATCCATATTCTTGGTAATGTTATTTCAATAAACATGCTTTTTTCTTCTTTATCTCCTCTTCCTAATTGCCTCCTGATTTTAAGAGAGATCTGTAATATAGAGCTTGATAATACACTCCAGATGTCTTCCATCTGATGATATTGTTCTGAACGTGCAACATACTTAACAGTTCTCTGTAACCTCCGAAAAAATATTTGCCATAATGTAGTTCCATAAAATGAACTATTCACTGAAGTGTTACCCAATAACTATAGATTGAAAAGAAATTTAAAATGGTCATAACATGTTATCTTCATATAAACAGATGCATGTTTATCCTTATGCATATTTATTTTTTTGATCATAATAATCTCTTCCCTGCACAAAATAACACAAAAATAAAATAATGACGTTCAGACAGCCCATGAAATATTAAGTTGATCAAGTTGGATCCACAAGTTGTCTGCCCCCACCAAGGGTCACACATCGAATCCTTGGCCTACTGGAACTCTAATATCCAACTGCCATCTTCTAAGCCTCTTGAAGTTTTTCAACATCTTGGAAGAATTTCACTTTTCATAAATTACTCAATATTGATTCAACATTACTTCCTTTGGGTTGTTTTATTACCTTTTTGAGGTATTCATAGTCATTGTTATTAGGCCAATGTCTATATTATACAGAAAATAAAAATGTGAAAAGACTACTGCCGATACCGTAGAGGTGGGAGAGTATAGAGAAAGGATGAAATTCTCAGTGTTGTGGAGCATCAAACCAATGAATTGCAAGGTGGAGATCATATCCCTCCACCACAAAAATCTCTCCAAATTAATAATAACATTCAAATCCTTACCAAATCTGAGCCACAGTGCTGCATGGTTGTCTTAGAGCTACGCCTTCCACCGTTACTTCCCCTTCACCCACCCTCCTGCCTCCCTCTTTCCTAAACATCCACACGTGTTCCCATCTATACCTTTTCCACTTGCTCTTTCCTCGGGGGGAAATGCTCTTCCATAGGATGTGCCTTCAGCTACCTTGATTATAGTCAGGATAAGCATAAAAATCACCCCCTACTTCCAGAGAACTCCTTCAGATCACCTTCTTTAAAACAGCACTTCCAGTCACTCCCTATGGTTTTACTTTGAATATGTTTCTTAATTTCATTGACCACTAATTGATCTATTTTTTGAAATGCTTATTAACAGTCAGCCCCATGAGAAGGAACACGTCTTGAGGCCTGGGATTTTGTCAGTTTTGTTTATTATCATAACCTATTGTCATAAAGATATTCTTAGAAAAATATAAGCGCCCATTAATTTCTTTTCAAATAAATATTTGTATTACTCATTATTTATTTGCTGATTGTACTTCTAGGTAGAAAATATAATAAAGCAATCTGAAAAGAAGTAGGATATCTTCAGAGTTAGATACAGTGACTCAATTGAAGGTAAACTCCTGGGAACTCAAGATGTTGGTGGGGCACAGTACACTTTTATTTGGAGTTGTGAAATTGTTAATTTTATTTTGTAGAACTTTTGCTTTGATGGATCTCTCCTTGAAGCCTAAGGTCAACACTGGTCTAAATTTTGGACTTCTGGTTACGTATGGATAAGCAAATGCAAGAATCAAACTAGAGCCAAATCATTCTCGAAAATCTTGGAAGCCTGCACATTCTTATGCCTCTTGCCATTATGGAATAACAAACTCATTCTGGATATTACATATTTTCAGTAGTTCACTATTAAAAAGGAGAGATTAGAGAATAAAAATATATCTCCCATTTTCCAAAATGATATCTCATCTCTACCAATGCCACAAAGCATTATGAAGCCTCCCTTGAGATATCGGCATGCTTTTTGGTAAACATTTCATATACTTTATTATGTCCCTAAGTAGGGACTCTGCTTGGATTCAAGGAAAACAGGTTTTTAGAAACTATAAAATATATGCCAAGTCAGGAGAAAAGATGTGAAATATATTTTTGTCAAATTGAGCTTACATTTTTAATAACACATTTTACATCACATTTGGTTTCCAGCAACTTTCAGTGAAGCTCTATATTCTTAAGCAGATTATGTAAAAAGGCTGCTTGCATAACATTCTGGGAAGAAGATTTAGAAAGTGTTATCTTCTAAAGATCATTTAAATATAAGAGTATGAAGCAATTATCCATGGATGCTTAAAACATCAGATGGTGTAAAAACATCACCTCATCCTGTTCAATGGGAGCAATCTGGAGGCAAGCGGTGTGTGTTGTAATTGTTTTATTATTTTTAGTTGAGGAGAAAGTGCTTGTCAGAATTTGATTACCTGCCCAGGCCTATATAAGCAATTATCAAAAAAAAAAAAAAAAAAAAAAAAAAGAAAAGAAAAGAAAAAGAAAAAGAAAAAGAAAGAAAAAAGAAAACGCCATGGTGAATGTTGCCTATTAGTCAAAGAAATGCTTAATTAAAATTTTACATGATGTCGAAAGATGATTTAAAATTAGAATCTTAGAGATTCTTGACATACTTTTTAAGATCCAAAGATTACATGAAAGAAGATAACTCAAAAGAAACTCATGTTGCATCCACTTAACAGCTGAACATCCGACTTGAGAAAGAGAAAAAAAAGAAATTTTATTCTCAAGCTGCTTTATCTTACAATCACCAAATGGAAAACAATTTAGTCATATTTTACCCTCTGCAGACCAATCAAATATATCAGAGAGCAGAAAGAAAGAGAACCTAACCTTCCAAAAATGTTTTCTCCCTATAGATGCTATGTCATAACTTAGCTTTGGATTCTGGGTTCTGTTTCAACTACTCCAAAAGAACATAGAATGAATGGGCAATTGCATGCTTGGGGTTGAAATTCATCACTGCAATGTTTCATTCATTCAGCAATGCCTGAGTTCCTGTTAAATGTCTAAAATTTTTCTTAGTTCTGTAGATACAGCAGAATTCAAAACACCCAATGACATTATCCTAATGCAGTTTCCATTCCAAGAGGTTTTGATGCTCCGTCGTATCTAAACCACGATTCGCTTAATATTTCTATTACTTTTTCTTCTTTGTTTATCTAACTTCACAATTTATATTACTTCCATTTGCTACTGCTCTTATTTTTTGTATCACTGTTCCTGGGAAACTAGTTTGTACTTTCTATCATCTTTTTGTCATCAGAAATCTTGATGACTGATAATGGCTAGACTTACTTCTGCTTCTGATTTTGCCTGAAAGGGCAAATTTCAAAAATGCATTTAATTATCTCAAATGATGTTTTTCACTGTTTACCCTTCTACAGGATCTGAAGAATACATGTGCAACGTACACACTGGGGTTTTGTTGTACCTATAGCAGTCTTACATATGTTATGCTGTTAATAAAGGAGATCAAAGAATAGCAGAGGCTGGAGGATGTTCCTTCAAGTGTAACTACATTTGCCTATGGTCGGGACAAGAGGCATAGACATACATTGTGAGCATTATTTTATACCAATACAGTGTAATGCTTATTAAAGAAGTTTACTGGCAGGCATAATACTAGGTATGATTTGCTGACTTATGTGCAATCTGATTTTCTTCTGCAAATGAGTTAATAAGAGTTATTTCATGGACATAATATTTTATATTTTAAAATATACGTTAATTCTCAGAAAATAGAATCTTAAAATTATCCTGCAATTCTAAGATGATTCTTATTATTTTAATGCACTATTCCATTATGAATGTGTAATTATGGTGGGGACTTAACACTTTGACTCCCTGAATAGTGACAGCACTGATCTCTAAGTAGAATTGGTTTCTAATTCTATATGGATCTAATAAAATGTGTAAATATTTTTTTAAATAAAATATGCCTGAATATAATAGTCCATCATTTTCTTTTTACATTAATTTTGACCTGTGATGGGGAATAAGCAAAATATTAGTAGGGAAGAGAATGAAATTAAGATTTTGGTTGGGTCTTGAACATGTTAAGTTTGAATTACATATTTAGAATCCCAAACAGAATTTTCCGGCAGTTTGTCTCTTCACGCAAAACTCACCAGGGATACCCACATTTTAGATATCCTAAAGTTAGGACTTACGAACATAGAGACTGTATTTAAAGTTCCAAGAGCATCACTAAGGAGAGAATGCAGATGCATGTGGGGGTTCAGACTCCTGAAGGGTCTAGCAGGTGGAGAACCAGAGAGCAACTAACACCAGAAGAAGGAGAAAATGTTACTGTAATGGGGTAACTGTACCAACCAGGAGGTTGTTATGTCCTTAAAGGCACACGGAGAATTGTTTCAGAAGAAAAGAGAGAGTCACTGCATCAAAAATGTGAGATGAGACCTGAGGACTGACGTTGGCCACATGGGCTTTGTGATCATCCTGCAGAGAATATTTAGATATGTCTAGGAATAAAATAAAATAAAATAAAAAATAAAAGTGGGTTTTAGGAACGAGAAAAGGAAAGTTGAAGCCAGAGAGCACAGGCAACTCTTTCCACTATGAGGCACTGAAGGGAGATGGAGGAGAACAAGGTCATTTATACACAATCTGATTTTCCTCTCCAAACAGGAATTATAAGGACTGGACACAATACTCTATTAATATTTTAGAATATAACTGAGAATGATAGTCTGCATTTTTTTCTTATTTACCATGGAACTCACTTTTCTATTGCAGAAAAATAGAAGTTCTTTTCCTGAAATAAATACAAATGTTTTATATAGGTTTTATTTTAAAGCATCATTCAATACCAAATAGATTGTTGTCTCCAGAAACCACTAAGTTTTATAACTATAGGCTAACTAAGTGTGTGAATCTTGGAAAAAAATACACCTGACCTTTCTATATTTCATTTCCCACATTTACAAAAATCTGCTGACAAAATTACTTGCATAAAACTAGTATGTAAATACCAATTACTTGGCGCTCGCACAATCTTTCAAGAATTCCAAATGATACAAAAACACAGATTTTTTTCTGCTGCTTCTTTTATTTCCTCTGAGTTTTTTTATGCTTATTCTGAAAAAAAATGATTTTTCTATTCAAAACTTTTAAAAATCAATTACATAACCGAGATTTCAATTTCTAAGTCAACTCTACAATTGTAAAGGAATTTCATTTGGAAGTAAGCTTGACATTCAAACCTCATAGTATCGGTTCCAGTGCTGCTTACCACAGAGATGTAATCCTCTCAAAAATACTGTTTGATCCCAGGGAGGGGAAAAAAGCTAATGGATTGCCCCTCTGCAAGAAACCATAAAACAGAGTTCTGGGTTGCTGCCATTCAAATGAATAGAAACCGGCAGCAATTCCAACACCTATCCAGTTTCAATTTTGTAACATCTGCAGGCATCATTCTGGAAATGGTAAACATTTTAATGGTCAGGTCCTGTCCACTTATGCATTACTATTTCCATTATTATCCCCTATTTCTATCTGGAAAGAGAAACTAAAAGGTGACAGATTGCTGTGAATGAAATGAAGGGAGACGCCATTTGAATTCATTCCAGCAGTCACAAAGTTGCTACTTTCCCTTTCCTTTGCTGTCCTTCAGAGATCACTCTTATTGTTTTGGAAAATTCAAGAGCCAGACACTACATTTTAATAATGCAGCCGGAACTCTGAGCAACAGTACATGAATTAAGACCATCAAACAACTTTGTAATTACAGCCCACCTCTTCCCTTTAAATAGTAATTCATTCTGATTGAATTAGGATCGAAGCTCTGCCTTATCTGAAAATTAAATTTTTATAAGTATAAAAAACTCTGAAGTGTCTAGTGTGCACCCACCAAGATACATAAAATGAACAGCATGTTATTTGCTTTATAAACATTTGAGGTTTGATTAACAGAAACCCTCACATTTTGTTTGGATTACTTCATTAAAAAATAAGTTGCTTTCAGTCATTTAGCATCCATATCTAGAAGTGTCATATTTGGAAGATAGTTCAATGTGTCCAGTGAACATTTGAATATGATAACGCAGCCTGGATGCATATACACATACTCTAGCTTTCAAAGGGGCTAAAAATGAGAGAGCTGGATTTTTTACTATTTCTAAATGGACCTTCAAACATACATCAAATTTGACTCTGGATGTAAAAGTGCTGGGCACTTTGCTAAAGTATCTACTCTCATTTGGTTGACCAATTAAAGGTGAGCCCTTAACACAAAATCAAAACAAATGTGACTAGTTATAATGTCAGGTCATTACACTGTGGTTCAAATTGTTGTCTTGCAGAGTTTTCTTTTGCAATTTCAGAACAAGACAATTTGAGTATCTAAGTTATAGCAAATAAGCATTTGAGGAAGAAATAAACATGACAAAACCTTATTTGGGAGCTTATTTATAATCAAATTGAAGGAATAAAATAAGACTCTTACTGATATATATCCTTTAATCTGCCTTTTGTCTTCTAAGGAAAATAGGCATTTCCTGTCAAAAACAAATTTGTGTGAAGGAATCATTAGGAAACTAGTAATAGATGATCTATAGGATTAGCTTAGAAATATCATTATGATTCATATAGGAAGACCTATGTAAATAATTTTATAACAGACATTATATCATGATAGTTTCTAACTGCAGTTGAATATTCCTATTGGCTTATTAATGTATTTATAGATTCCCAAAATTGAAGTGTCCAAGTATGAAAGCAGAGGACTCTCAGGTATCCTGGTCAGTACGTGCAGTTTGAAGTGTTGGATTACAGGAAATTTTAGTACCAATGAGTACTCAGACATGGTCTCACTGAGATTTTTAACTTTACATAATTAACACAGTTCAGAATTATTTCCTCTGTGTTTGAGAAACTTGCCCAAAATTCTGCTTCCAAACTTCTCAAATTTTGATTGACAATCGGCTTTTTATTGGTTAAAAATTTTGGTTTGGATTATGTGAAATTGTCAGGGGTATTTTTCTCAAATAGGAAAAGTTAAAAAATCGCAGAGGCAAGGATCTTCCCTCACCTTTCTCTACACAACACAACGAGAACAAAAAACCCAGACTCTCTCGTGAAGCCCCAAAATGTCAATTTCTGATGATAGGCAACAGTCTTTCATTTTGTACAGCTCTGGGAATTAACAACCAACCAAGTCAGGGAAAGGAAAAGCAGCAGTAGCCACCTGTGTGGCAGGTCTCAGTCATTTGAGTATTTGAATTGATTGGTAGAATTATAATAGTGTCACTTATGCAGGATGTGTGTGCATACAGTATGAAACAAGGCCAATAATTCCTGTCCCAAATAAATATATGGTAAGACTTCTATCAGAGCTAAAAATAGAGCATTCCTTCAATTCACATTTGATTTTGTTATATAAAAAGTATATGTTTCATTCAATCTATATTTTAACTTAGAATGTGTCAACAATTGGTACCCAAATGAGCTTTTTTTTTCATTTTATAGAATTAAAAGTATTCCACTCCTCCAAAGTTGTGTTTAAATTGCTTTCAAATATGATTCAACCCATGCACACATAATTTCACTTAAAATTTTTATTTTTCCTGCAAAAACTAAGTAATGCTGTGCCATTTTAGTTAGGATATCAATAAACTCTCTAATCATCTGCATGTAAATTTATGTATATTATCAATGACTAAATAGCCAAGATCATTCTATGCTATTCAATTGTCCCCAAATCAAATGTATGTATCCTTCAAAATATATTTTATTTTACCTGAGTATGATGAAGCAAAATGACCTTTAAATGTATTAAAATGATGTTAATAAATTGATAACTTAACAAAGCTCATAAATATAACTAAAACCCCCAAATGATTCTTAAATTTTATAAAGTACAGTATTTGTTTATTCATTTGTTTTGTTTTCTCTTTAACTTTGGCTGAATAGAAGAATCACCTGGAACAGTTTAAAAAAAAAAAAACATGAATGTCAATGATAGAATACAGAAAAAATAAATCAGAACATAAACATAAGTGTGCATAGACGGAGAATTCCAATGCTTGCGGCATCCTCTGGGTAATTCTAGCATCCACCTGGTTGGAAAATCTGCCTCATGGGAGGAAGGATGGATTGGTTTACCTCAGTGACATCATCTGTTGGGAGCCACGGATGAATCGTGGGCCTGTCTGAGACATCTCTACTTGGAGGTGTGCCCCTCAACAGCTTTCCGTGTCATCTCACTGATCTGAGATGGCTTCATTGACTTGGCGATGTCCTGCTCAAAGAGAATTCTGTGATACTGGTGAATTTTTTGGTTCGGACAGCCATAGGTTCAAATGCAACACCCTGGAGGTGAAAAGAAATAGCAGTGCCCCCAAATAACCTTGAGGTGTCAGCTGCCTGAAGAAGAAAGAATTACTGTGCAACTGATGAGTCTCCAATCAGGCCAGTTTCCTACAGCCACTCCCTTCTCGTTTATGTAGAAAAAGTTTTTCTTACAATAAATCCCCCTTTGATGTGTTTCACTATAAATAAAGCATGCATGGGCTTTTTCCTTTGTTAGGATCAGATCCAGCCAGTCTTTTCCACCTGTCAAGCCCCCACACTGTATATTTCTTTTGTCCTTTGTTTTAATTTCTTAATACTATTCTTTCAGCCTTTTATTTTCAGATGGCCCACACCGCCATATGGTTTTCTGATTCCCTCTCTGTGCAGGTCAAGGTGAGAATCATGGACGTTAACAGTTGTAAAATAACAAGCAACCATAGGATAGCTCAAATAAATCAGTTAAGCATTTTTTCCTGAATTTTTAAGTGACCTGCTTCCTATATTACAGGATTTCAAATACTTTAAAGATACGAAATGTACGTTAAGTCTCTAAGAAGGCAATAGGCAGACTTACAAATTAATACACTATGTGTGTGTATACATATATGTATATGTGTGTGTGTTTAAATGTATTGATGAGCACATGTGTAAATAAAATCTATCTACCCATCTATTTATCTATCTGTATATGCAATCTCTCTATACATAGACTATGATGAGTCATCAGCGGACACATGAAACATATTTTTGGAAATATATTGAAACATATTCCTATCACTGCATTGTTTTTTTTTTTTACCACTATATTGATAAGATTTATAATAACTCTTGGAAACTGTTCTACACAGTTTATATTCCTCTAATTTGAGACATTTAGTCAGACCTGGAAGAATATTTAGGTTCTTCAGTTTCTACTGCAAGGTTGAACTCATAGATTATGATTTATCATACAATAGACTATTTTCTGCATCACTTTTGTATCCCTCAAAATCTCCAGATATATTTATTAGCTAAGATATCACTACTATAGAGTAGCAAAGAAAGCCAAAGTTTCATGAAATGATGTTTTTGTGAAATATTTTTTACACTGATGGGTGGTGTATTAATATTCTGAGACTGCCAAATTACCAAAGATTGGGTAGTTAAAAAAAAATGGGAAATTTGGTTTCTTGCAGTTCTGGAGACCAGTAACCTAAAATCAAGGAATTCTAGTTTTGATTTCTAAGGACTCTCCTGGGCATAAATGTGGCTATCTTTCCTTTTAGTCTTCATGTGTTTGCCCATGGGTCTGTGTATGATCTCTGCCCTAATTTTCTCATCTGATAAGACCAGCAATAATATACTACTTCATTTTATTTATTTATTTTTATTTTATTCTTTTTATTTTTTTTTTATTTCTGTGCATTGAACTCAGGGGCACTCAGTCACTGAGCCACATCCCCAGCCCTATTTTTGTTACTTTTTTTGTTTAGAGACAGGGTCTCAATGAGTTGCTTAGGATGTAGCTTTTGCTGAGGCTGTCTTTGAACTTGTGATTCTCCTGCCTCAGCCTCCCAAGCCACTGGGATTACAGGTATGCACACTGTACCTGGCAAGTACTTCATTTTAAATTAATTACCTCTTCAAAGAAACTATCCCTAAACACAGTCACATTCTGAGGTATTAGGGGTTAGGATTTTGTTTTAGTCAGTTTTTTGCAGCTTCAATCAGAAGATCTGACAAGAACAATTTTAGAGGAGGAAAAGTTTATTTGGTGCTCATGGTTTCAGAGATCTCCATGCATAGTCGGCTCTGTTGCTCAGAGCCCCAGTTGAAATAGAACATCACGGCAGAGGGAGGTGGAGGAAAGCACCTGAGGTCATGGCTCTGGGAAGCAGAGAGAGCTCTACTCACCAAGAACAAAATACATACATCAAAGACTCACCCTGCCCCTGAAGACCCACCTCCTCCAGCTATACCCTACCTGCTGACCATGCAGTTAATTCCCATTAGGGGATTCATGAAAACCACCCAATTAATTAGTATTAGGAGATTAATGCACTGATTAGAACCCTCTAAGAACCCAATCATTTCACCTCTAAACTTTCTTGCATTGTCTTATACCTGAGCATTAGGGGGACACCTTATAGCTGAACATTAACAGTGTTCAACACATAAATTTTAGGGGGGACAATTCAGCCCATAGGAGGTAAATTTATGGAGACAAACTACAAGAGCTATTCAGAGAGATGAAACTTAACCTGGTTTTCAGAAAAAGCAAGGTAATTGACTCTGAAAACAGTAGTTAGGTTTTTCTTAAAATATTTTCCTAAGCAAAGAATATAAAAACCTGAAACAGTTCAACAAATAATGAATCAAAAGTTAACTAGAGAGGAGAGGGTAAAAATTCGATAAGATAATGACAATTGGGGATAGTTTCAGGTGGGTGGATTTTTTTGTTTTTTTTTGTTTTTTTTTGGACCAATAATTACAGCCTGTGGCCTGTTGTCCTTGTCATTAAGAGTACTTTGGGAGATGTCAGAATAGGAGGGCAACATGCTTGATTTAGAGATGTTCTTACCTAAATCTGTTAGTACTACATATGAATGGAGCTAAACACCACAGAATGAAAAGATCCAATGTCTCACGTTCACTTAAACTGTTCATACTGTAGAATTGCAAATTACAAATGAATTTTGAAATATTTTTATATCAGTTAGGCAATGCCTGACTAACATCTATGAAAGGTAGATTGGCTCCACTGTTCCCAAAAATCCTAGTAGGTACTTAGCTGTGAAGCCATTTATTATGAAATTTATTTGGTCTGTTTTTAAGTACACTTAATTTTAAGCAAAGAATTTCCTATAGTGAATTGAATTTGCCTTTCTTCTATTTACTATTTTATTCTAAATTCTTCTGTTTCCATGACTACTTTTAAGGGATAAATTCCAACACCACATCAGGTAATAATATAATTCATTTAATAACCCAAAAGTGGCATTTATTAATAATCCAAAAGTGGAGAAAGAATTAATTATTTTTTTGGATGTTGCAAAATGTAAACCTTGCCTTTTGTTTTTTGTCTGGTGCAATTGCTCCCTGAGCTGCTGTCCACTCACGTGGTTTTCCACCCAAGACTGATATGCCACCTCACTGTTTTCTAGGATCATCTATATGTCTCATTTAGCTGGATGCTTTGGGCACTGCTGTTTTCCATATTTGTCTGGTCATCTGGCTTCTTTAAATCAGTGTTCTTCAAATTTAAACTGCAATTTTCTGCAAATTCCCAAAATAACCTTCATGAATTCTGATTCTAGTTACTACTCCAGTCTTATCAACTGGAATCAAACAAACCATTGGTTTTGTCTGGATTTGAATCTGTGTGCATCCTCAAACTCTGGTCCCTACCCACCTGCCCTGCAAGTGGACCTGTGGTTCTGGGCAGGCATCCACAGAACACTGAAATTAAAGTGCCTCCACCTCTTCTTTTCTGACCCTAACCACCATCAGGGAAACAAAGGCAGTAGGTAACTCTTTGGCAGTCTTTTAACTGTTGTCTCTGGGTCAGCAACCTTGATGTAATCTAAGAGTTTGTTAGAAATTTAGCATCTCCGGCCCCACTCTAAACCTACTGAGTCAGCATTCTCACTTTAACAAGGAGCCCAGACAATGTGTATGCACAGTAAAGTTTGGGAAACTCAAATCTGGAAGAACACCATGTCTCTCTGTAGCTAAGCACCTCCTATAAGTCTGGTAGTTAACCCATTGGGCGACCTACCTGTTTGCAATAGATCTTAAATGACATGCAAATATATTATGTAGATGCCAAGTGTGTGATGCTGAAATATTTGAAAATATTATTATGTATCTTCGATTATTCTCTTCTCAAGTCAAATTTGTGGAGTTCCTTCAACCCTTTTTCTTGAATAAATAATTTCAGATACCTTCAAACCTCAGCCATTTTCCCTTCCCCTATGGCTAACTTGTCAATATCTAAAGTACACTGTAAAACAGCATCTGAAGGAAATATCTACAGCAAAAGTAGCGCACAGAAGTAAACACAGAGAGATAAATGCAGATGGGAGACAGGCATGACCAAGTACACGTTATCCGTGTGCTCAAGTCTTATAAAAAAGTTAAGAAATCAATTCCATGTGTAGCTTTTCTGGGAGAAGTACTACCCCAAAAAAGTACAGAATGATGGATGTTGACCTCCTAAAATCACTAAGGTATGAAGTGTAACAAAAATTATTAATACAAGTTATGATTAAGTAGATGTTTATCAATGAATCACAGTGATGGGACTATGCTAGACTATCTGCAGGAGTGAAAAATTAGGTTGTTAGTGAAAACAAAATGCAAATATCATCAGATTTTGGAACATTTCTCTTTCCATATAAAAAAGAACCTTTTTGATTTGCAGAGCTATACACACTTCAGTTTTAAAATATTTCTCTATTGCAAATAAAGTTTTTTCATAAAAAATCATGGGATTTGAAATCTTGAAATTGTTTTGTTTAAAATTTGTTTGTATCACAAAGCAAGTGAAAAGGAGCCTAAAATAAAAATTTAAAACAAGACTATTAACACTATATTTTTCAATTATTTTAAATATGTTATTGATTAATTTGTAATAGTTCAACCAAGTTAAAATATTCCAGATTTCAAATATTGCTCTATTTTTGTCAAAAGTTGACTTTTTAAAATGCAAAGCTTTGCATATCAAAACTTCAATGTACTTTTCTGAAAGATTTGAATATCTGTGTGTCCTTTATACACATGCTTGATTTGAGAACCTATTGGGTTGAGTTGTTCACTTCCTTAATATGAGTAGAGATCCTTACTAGCAAAGTGCAGAGAAAGGGCAATTCTGGACACTTGTCTTTATGGGTAAAAGGATAGAGTAATAGATTAAAACCAGAAAGGCAGACTGGAAATTTGTTAGTGGTCTTTATTCCATAGTCAATGGTGAGTCTAAAAAGTTACTGAGAAGAAAAATTATATAACCTATATGCATTTTAAAATATTTTTTTCTTCCTTTGTCTCTTCCTCTTCCCCGTCCACCCCCGATACTGGGGAGTAAAGTGAGGTTGCTCTACCACTGAGATACATTTTCAGTGTGCTTCATCTTTTGCTTTGAGATATATTTTTACTAAATGACCCAGTCTGGCCTAGAACTTGTGATCCTCCTTCATGAGGTACCAGGATTACAGGTGTAAAATACCACCCCCAGGTGAAAAATTTAATCTCAAGGAAAAGATGAAGAGACTTTCAAATAAATGAGTCAGGAAGAAGACTTGCTAAGGACTGCTGTAGTAATACAGGTGAAGGAGTTCGCTCTTCCTCATATTTTCCTTCATATACACTTGTGTAGGTACTGACTCCATTTCTCTCTACAGTCTTGTTATCTCTACTCATTGCCTCTTTCAGATACATTATGTAGCTATTCATTGTTCCTGTTGTATCATGTTAAATATTGGCAGGTAGCCTAATTCTAAAATCTTTACTGAAAACCAGGATTATTCAAACCTTGTAATTTTGTTTATATTTAATTTGCTTAAGATATTTGTATGTTCTGATTTGATTCCTGTTAATCCAGCCTCACTCTGATGGAAATTGTTTACACAACTGTTAGATAATTGAGTATTCATATAGAATAACTCTGATAAATAAAGCTCAAATTAATTTCGAAAATGGAAAAGTAAAGGAAATCAGTCCATTATTCCATATACTAAAAATAAAAAGAAAGAAAGAAAGAAAAAGAAAAATGGAGTGCTTGATGCCAAAAATGTAATAGAACAGGAAAATAAAATTAAATATATATAAATAAAAATAAATATAAATATATATATAAATTAAAAATAAATATAAATATAAATATAAATAATATATTTAATTTAATAAATTAAATATATATATTACTTTATTTACTTTAAAAGATGGTATGGAAGGAAAGCATGAAAATAGGTTATTTAAAAAAACTTTAGGAAGTGCTTTAAGAATGGGAAATATGGAAGGAACTTCACTGTTGGTTAAGAAAATGTATCAAGAAAGAATTCTGAGGGAGAAAAAATGTGATGGGGCTTATAGAATAAGAAAGAATTTATGTGACATTATATTTTTTGTCTAATTCTTTCTTATCATCAAAAAAAAGAAAAATAGCCATAGTCCTTATTTATAGGTTTGTGGGGAGATTTCCTCTGCTTTGTTATAGTATCATCAAAGGAGTTTTCAATTTTATACCCTTCAAGTATAATAAGTTAGTGAGAGGGTTGGGGATGGTGATGAGATAAACAAAACGTACTGTGGATGTTGCTCCATCTCCTCAAAATACTATTTATAAGACAATGCTACTTAGCATTCTATTTATAAATACTAATTACTTACATGGACACTGTTGACACCCCACTGATTCTTCTTACATCCATAACATCACAACAGACTATGTCCTTTATTTGAGAATCAGCCTGAATGATTTTAGAAAGGATTTTGGTTCACTCATTGAAAAACATGTGACTTGACCCTGACTAGGGTTAATTTTTTTTTCTAATATTTCATGCAAATCAAATAAAACATCATTTACATTTAAAACATTTTATTAATGGTCAGAAAATTCATGTGGCAGAATATACTTTCTAGGTCAGAGAATTCTGAAGGAGAGTATTGGGTTGGGTCTTTAATGGCCCCAGGGCTTATCTTATCTATGGCTAACAGATGTTGGATACAGTTTGTATGATATGAAAAACAAGAAGGCTAAACATATTTGTCTCAGTTAAATTTAAAGCCCTTGAGTGTTAAAAATTTTAGTTGGGGCATTTGAGCTAAATACCACAGACTATCATGAAATAGGTGCATAGGAACAATATATGGGGTCATCTTTAACACATTTATATAACAAGCACATCACACATTGGCAAAGTTTTAACACTGCTTTTTGCAAGTCTAAATGACTTAGTCTAAGTGGAGAATATACCTGGTAGGAAAACCTACCATTTATTGATAGTAACATATTCATTTTGTGACTTATCTCTGATATTAAATAAGATTTGTTACCTCAACTTAAATTGTTTTAAGTATGCTTAACATGAAATATTAAATGGTTTTCATCTAAATATGTTCTCTAATATATTTTAAAATCTGTATAGACCTAAAGACATATGTATAATTTTCTTCCCATTTTGAAATCATGCTTTTATAACAAAAGTGATGCAATTTACATTAAGGAATTTATTATATTAGAGCTTAAAAGATCAATTTAGGTATTTCAAAGAACAAAGTAAAAGAGTACTTTCGTATGCACTTCTAACATTTTTATTCAGGTTCTATTAAGGTCTCAAGTTATATTCAACATTTAAATGCTTTTAAAAGAATATTCTACTTCACAGCTTATTCCATATTTTAAACTGCTTTGAAAAATCTGCATTTGTGGTACAAATAATTTGCCCTTCATCTCATCAGTTGTAGACACTGAAGTTTGTATGTGATATTTCACATACAATGAAATAATATCATTATTTTCACTTTTCCTAACCATTTGCAAATGTGAAAACATTCTTAACTTTCGAAACAGGAAAATATATAGCCAGCAAGATTAGACTACTAGATCATGGATATGAACTGTATAGAGCTGTAACTCTTCTGTGTCAGAGAATATTACTCATTTTTAGTCGAACCATCATTCTCCTTAGGTTAGTTTTCAATTATGAATGACAATTATTTTTGTTTTAAATATTACATGAGTTATAAGTACATAAAACTGATTTATTACAAATAACCACATGGTGTTATTAACATTTGACATCATGATCTAAATATGTGTGCATAAACACTGATTTCACTCTAGGACAAAAAAATTGTAAGGCAAATAATCCAAAAATGTGGATTTATTTTCCAACCTATAAAATTAACTTTTACAAAATTTTTGTTACTCTAGCCCAGTTGGAATGACATTAAATAAAACTGAAAAAATAGTTAATATATTATAAAAAGATACACTGGTATTATTTTTCTCTTCTCATAGGTCTTATTCATTTAAGCCCCTTTAAAAAAAAGAGGCACAGCTATGCATGGGGGTTCAGGCCTCTACTCCCAGCCACTCAGGAGGCTGAGGCAGGAAGTTCAAGTTCAGCCTCAGCAACTTAGGGAGACCCTGTCTCAAAATAAAAAAAATAAAAAAGGACTGTGGATGTGGCCCAGTGATTAAGCACCCCTGGGTTCAATCCCTGGTATCAAAAAACAGAAAACAAAAAACAAAAAGAGACACAGTAATTTTCATGCGCACAGGAATTGATAATTTTAATGTAGACTATTCCTCCTGATACTGCCTAATTTTTTCTCTTGTTTGTTTGACATTGGCAAAAACCAGTTGTCACATTTAATAAAAATGATAATCTAATGAAGTTGAACAGAAAATTGAATCCTTTATTTGGTCATAACCTTCACTCAGCTCCAAGTGTAGAAACAGAATTCACAATTGGCATCTGTAAATATTTTCAGCAGTTCCCTTTAAGAGCATGTAAGTTCAGGCTTTAGGTCTAAGAGCCCTTATTCCCCTGGAGCCTGTGTTTTCATGACTACCATGTATGAACTTTGATGGTCATTGGCTGGCTCTTGTTTTTACAGAGAGTAATTTTCTGGGCCTCCTCAATTGTCCTGAGCTAAATACTTAACTCTGACCTCCTTTTTTCCTTGATTTGGGGAGGGTGTTTCCAATTCTACTCATCTATAAATACTGATCACTTTGACATGATCACTTTTGTACAAGTTTAAAAGCAGTGAAGACAGTATTTTTACATAGCTGTTTAAATATTATGTTTTAATTTTCTAACAGTGCGTTCAGAAAAAAATTTCAACTGACTTCCAGGCCATATATGAACTTTACCTTACTGACATTTTCCTACTTGAAAAAAAAAAAAAATATATATATATATATAAATATATATATAAAAATCACAGTTGAGAAATAACCATGCTGAACAAGCAGTTCAGCATATTGAAGTTTATCTAAATCAAGTTTTATACAGCTCACAATCAAAATGTTTAAAGGTGTATACTAGTTGACTTGAAAAATTTATTAATTTCATGTACTTACATATTTCATGTAGATAGACATGTATGCACTTACATACAGAATGAGCATGTTAATGTATACATATATTGAAATATGATTTTCTTATAAAATAATTTGGTAACTGGTGGAGAATAATTAAAGTTGAACATGAATCGTAGTCATTGAGTGTCAAATAGAAGCAAGAAGTTGAAGAAAACAGGAGGGAAAAAAATAAAGACATGAGACTTAAAGAAGAAAAAATAAAACATAAATCCAGGAGATGCACTATTTAAACAACAGGAGAAAAATAAATAAATAGGGATGAGACAACAACTATTGCAAGAAAAAAAAAATAATATGCCCAAGATCTGAATGATCTGATTATGGGAATGACTGATATTGGTCTGGGTGAGATTTATGAGCTAACAAGACAAACAGAAATTCAAATTTTAAAAGAAAATCTTAAGGATTCCTACACAGAAAAAAAAATTATTAATAGTAATAACAATAATAATAAAGATTTCTCTTCATTAGTATTAAAATACAGAGAGTGCATGTAATATTGACAGCTACTGAAAAAAAGAGATTCCCCACAGATTCCTGCAAACAACAGAGGCATCATTCATTTGACAGGAGAAAGAAGTTAATTGTGTTTGTAATAAATACATAAAATACGTATTATATACATGGTATGCTGTGGCCTGCTCAGGGGGTGAACAGTTACCCAAATGCAGGCTGTGAACTCGATTGAGAAAATGAAAGTCAAAAGAAATATTAAGAAATAAAGACAAATGACACAAAAATGGAGATGCAGAATGATCCTGAGGGTGATCCAAGCTCTAATAGAGACTGGATCAAACAAAGGGGAAAAAAAAATCCCATGCATTTATTATGTAGGGATGAGCATTAAAGGGTTTCAGTGTGAAAAACCTCTGAGGTAAAAAGGAGGACGTTAAGAAAAACAACATGGTTGGGGCTTAGCAGGTTATGACCATCTCTTCTACCTCCAGGCAGCTGGGATTTGAAATCAAGGCTTTTGAACTAATGGATTCCATGACAAGCAGGAGCCACCTGGCATATGGGTGTTCACCTGGTACTCTTGCACAGCAGGGTTCCCAGAAGCAGCTTCTCACTGCCCAGGGTTAACATACTTCAAAGCAATGATTTATGTACTGCTCACAACAACAATATATATTATGTATTACCTGTATTACAGGTGCATCTATAATGTGTGTGTGTGTGTGTGTGTGTGAGTGTGTGTATGCATTACACACTCTCCTGAGAAAAAATATTTGACAAAGAACCATGGCAAGGTGAGGAGCATCTGTGCATGTGTGTGTATGTACACGGTTCTGTTATTCATGCTGCTACAATAGTGTACTTGAGACTGGTAGGAATCCAAGATCAAGGAAACTCCAAGACACCTGGAGTTTCAATTGTCTGGTGAGGGTCAAGTCTCTCCTTCCAAAACGGGTTCTCCAGTGCTGCGTCCTCCAGAGAGTAGGATTTCTCTGTTCTCATGTGGAAGAAGCGAGAAGAGCACAAAGCAGGAAAACTTCCTCTGCAAAGCCTTTTTATAAGGGCATCTAATGCCACCCATGAGGATAGTGGTCCCTTGACTCAATCACTTTGCAAAGACTATTCTACTCCCATATATTGTTTCATTGCAGTATAAGTTCCAAGATGAATATTTTTTTCCACAATGAATTTTTGAGGGGAGAAAAACATTGAAACCATAGAAATATCCTTTCTATATTTTAACATATGACATAGTAGTCATGGCTCTCCAGAGATACACAAACACATAAACACACACACACATACACACAGCCTACTTATTGGGTTTTTCAGGACAACCTCAACTAACACATTGGTCACAGAGAAAATCATGAAAAACAATTTAAATCAGCGCAATCTTAAAAAGTTGATCCCATAGTAGTTGAGAGCAGAATGGTAAATACCAGAGACTGAGCTTGTGGAGAGGTGTTCAGTGAATGATCATTGGATGCTACTAGAGTTAGAAAAGAGTCAGAAGCTCTGAGCACCACTGCAAGAAGGGTGACTATAGATATCAATTATGTCTGATGCATTTCAGAATGTTAGAAGAAATGATGTTGAAGGGTTTTGCCACAAAAAAGTGATAAACACTTGAGAAGGTAAGCATGTTGAACATTAAATATTATTTATATATATATCAAGCATTACAGGGCACCCCATTAGCATGCATACCTTCTGTTTTTGTGTATCTATTAAAAATAAAAATATACATTTAAAAATATTAAGTCCAAGATGTTATGATCCAAATCTCTAATATTTTAGATAATTAAGAAAAGTTAGCCAAAACACTATTTTAATGGCTTGGAAATATGGAAACAAAAAGGATCAAAAATAAAATGAAATATGAACTAGCAAATGATGCAAGACAATAGCTGTCAGTGTTTCATATAAAATGTTAACTCAGCAAATCAGCATCAAAGGAAGAATGGGAGAAGGTAGTGTGGTAGGGAGAAAGGAACAAATAAAAGTAATCTATGGAAATAGGAGATCCTATTATTTTATTTGATCATATTGGTTATTTTAATTGACTTCTAAAAAAATTAACATCAATATATATTTCTAGTGACCTATAGGACAGGATTTAAAATCATGTTTCCAACCCATTTTCTGTAGTGCACATGGTATGCTGGGTCCAGAATCAAGTATTCAAGAGTACATAAATAATAAGAGAAATGTCTACATCTTCAGTAAATATAAGAAAGGTATGAGTGGAACATTGAATTAAGAACCAAAAATATAATGCAGGCTATGAGACATATTTTGGAAAATTAAAGAGAGGAATCTGTTTCTGTTAAAAGGATTACAAAAGACTCCTGAACTGAGAAGACACTTGGGCGGCATGTTGGAATATAAGGTGGTATTTAACCAAGTGCAAAATGTGGGAGAAAGTCATGCCAGACAGCAAAACCTGAAAAAAAGCCCAGAGGAGTAAGAGAGAAGGTCATTTTCAAGCATCTATAAATAATCAAAAGTGTAGAGAGAAGAGGGAGGCATAATGGAAAAAGGAATATAAATAAGACAGGCAACAAATTATACTCAACCTTTCCTGAGTGTGATGAGGAGTCACAGAAAGATTTAAAGCTGGGTGTTATGATAAATTTTAAATTTTAAAAGAACACTCTGGAAGCACTTTGGAGGCTATGGAGTGGGTATGAAACAAGTACTACTTTTTGAAGTAGGTAAATAGGTTCGCAAAGCCCTGAAAACATGGCAGGAGATGGTGGATCCGAGAGGTCTCCAGAAGGGTGCTCCAGACATGGTGGCGGACACTCGCAAAGATGCTCTTTACATGTGTCACACAGGTAGAAAAGTGACCCTCATTCAGAATTCTGTTTGACAATGAATCAGATGTGTCCAAATACCTTGAAAAATTAAAAACTATCAACACATCTTTGGTACTAATCTTCTTAGTGTTAAACTGATTCCCATTAAAAGGAATTATCCCTTTTGCCTTGGTGCAGATGCTATCTCTCCGTCTTTTTAAAAATTAATTAATTAATTTTTATTTTTTTTTATTTTTACAGACTGCATTTTGATTCATTGTACATAAATGGGGTACATCTTTTCGTTTCTATGGTTGTGCGTGATGTGAATTCACACCATTCATGTAATCATACATGTACAAAGGGTAATGATGTCTGTCTCATTCCACCATCTTGCATACCCCCTTCTCATTTCCCTCTGGTATCTATCCTTTTGTTATCACCCATTGGAGTATATTTATTTCATAAAATTTTACAAGACACAGTCACATGGGTATGAGAACTGAGGGTTCCTTTCAATCACTCCAGCCTGACCCATTTCTGCTTTGTTGGGAGTCTACTCATGTCCACTGCCCCCACGGTTCTGACATCTCTGCTCTTTGTTCACTTGTGTTTTGCATTTCCCCTCTTTCCCATAGAACATTATTTAAAGGGTTGATACAGGTTAAGTTTAGTTCCAAGTTCAAAATGTATTCACTCATGGTTTACCGAACATTTACAATGCGTCAGTCACCATGTAAAATCCTAGTTACTCAAATAGTGTTGAAGCTAACTTAGTCTCTTCTTCATTAAGCTTATCATCTACCATGGAAGACAGTCAATTCAAGAAGTGATGAACTCCCTGTGTGTGTGTGTATTTTGTGTGTCTTTAAATTTCCATGGAATCGTACAACAGGAACCATAGAGGGATGTCTTCCTTTTTCAGAAGACATGATGTTTAGGGGGATCTAGAATATGAGGGGAGAGCATTCAGATACCAATGGGATTGGGGGATATAAATGACTTTGGAATAAAAAAAAGACTTCCTTGAATGTTCTAATGCCGAAGAGAACATGACAATATCCAAGAATAAAATTTAGTGTGTCTGGAAAACAACTGGTGAAAAGAGAAATAGTAAGAGAAGCTGCTGTCAGGGATGTGCGAATTAGCACTGTGACACTGGGTGAAGAATCTGCCCTGAGAATCACAGGGTGGTACAGAGACAAAGAAGCAAACCCCACCTTGGAAAGAACTTCTGAATTAGCAAAGTGTTACCAACTGCTGCACATCTCCGAATGCAGGCAATACGAAACTGACTTGAAAAGGAAGAAGAAAAAGTGGTATTTTGGAGAATTAAGTACGTATTATTTCTATGAAAGAATAATATTCTCTGATAAGATTACAAACAGACAACGTCCTAACTGAAAGCATCCTAACTGATTTGATACTTCCATAGGAAAGGGAGCATACTTGAAAAATAAAGGTATAATTGTAGCAGAAGTGAATTATCTGCTCATATACAGAGGATCAGACACTCAGGAATAAAGGCAGAGTGAACAATTGACAGGCAGACACCGTTGCGGACTGAGAAACAGGAGCACATCATCTCCACCTGGTGTGACCTCCATTATCTGCAGACCTGTCAGTCACACTCACTGCAGAAGCTCCTGGTAGCATTCAAAGAACTTTACAATTATAGGGACAACGATAAGAGTCACATCACATGTAAGTAAATTGCCCATCAGCCTACAACAGTAGAAGCTCTTCAAGAAATGATACAAAGGTCAAAAGAAAAATGATAAAAAACCCACTGGCCAACAATGCTATCAGACATATTATATATTTTAAGTTATAACTTTTCAAGTGCTTGAAAGGCACTCAAAAAGTATTATAAAATCCATAAACTTCTTTGTTTGGAAGCAAAGGTAACTGGAATCCCTAAAATATTGTCTAGTTTAGGGAAAAACCTTTAATTTCTGGACTAACTGAAATTGCAGATTGACACTGTTTATTCATCCATTGTTTATTCGTGTGCTTATGATAAGACAGCAATTTTGTTGTATTCAGAGTATTACTTGGTGTCATTCAGTGTTAAATAAAACTGAAATAATGCTACACTAAACGAACAATGACTAGAAAACATGACAATATTAAGATGTACAGATTTAATTTAGAACTAAGACATTGGTACCTTATTTTATGCTTAAATCATACAACGATTTCAATAAGATTTAGATATTTTTCTGAACTATTCATCCACTATTTCATTTGATGTCAACTGTTTGGCAATTGTAATATTGATACAAAAATTAAATGTATGCACTTAAGCTATCTGCTTTACGTTTTGCCTTGTTAACTGTATTTCTATCTTTGTGTTGTTAATGTTGTCCTCTTTTCTTCTTTCTTTCCTTGCTTCTCTGTTTTTCATTCTATCTTCCATTCCGTCAGCAATGATACCTTAAAAGTCTGTAACTTCAACACATAGCTATGGCAATCTCTCTTATTCCATATGCTGTCCTTAAAATGTAATCTTTACCCCCCTGCCATGATGTCCTGTGTCCTCTCCTGTATCTGAGCAGGTGGCTGAATGGGAAGTGGTTTCTAAGGCAAAGTAAGAGAGAGAAAGGATTCCTCTGCCTCAATTTCAGAGGTACTCGCCTTGGAAGTCCCGAGTCTAAACTTCTGAAGGCAGGCCAAAACACAAGCTTGTTCATGAGAAGAGACGACATGGAAACATGCTGATATGATGTGAGAGAACATCCCCCAAATCCCCCACACATGTGACTGTGACAGTCACACATGTGACTGTGACCATGTCTTGATCCAAAACTGCTCAGACAAACTCTTTTTGATGTCTTGATTATAGAGACCATGAGAATTAATCAATTAGGGTTGTTTCAAACTACTTTAACTTGGACAGCTCTCACTGATTCATTATGCAGTGATAGAGAAGCAGAGAAAGAATTAAGGTAACATTAGTGTTCACAGCTACTGAGGTCACAGATGTGAGTGGTTTCTCTCTGGACATTGTCACATGTACATATACATATTCTTCCAGCTAGAGAAACTTGCAGCAGAGAAAAGCACATTCTGCTTTGGAAGCACAGAGGGTGGCTGGGAGAGGCCATGGACCCTGAGCATCCCTGCAGATTCTTCTGGGTATGCCAGAAGAAAAATTTTTCTAGGATTGTCACTATGGTGAATGAAGTAATGACATATTCGCTTTTGCTTGCCATTAATCTGTCCGGGTTCAGCACCCCACCCTTCCTATCAGAGCCCACGATACATAGGCATTCACCCAGGCCAACCCATGCTGCTCCATTGGGACCCAGAGGACTTGAGGGAAATGGGGCTACCAGCTCCATGCTCATACTGTTTCCTCTGCCCTTAGTGATTCAGTCCTTTGTCTGCCCCCAGGCTGTCCTGCCTCCTGCTAACACCTGTTGAACAGGGTCATTCAGGTCTCTGGCTGTTAAGTAGGTTAAAATTTCAGACCTTCTGCAGTTTCTGTCAAGGCTGGTAGCTCAACCTTCGTAGAAAAGACAAAGAAGGATTCCTTGAGGAAGAATTCAGCAGCAAAGACAGGAACCATGCAAGAAACGGCAGAAAGAGCAATTTAATTTAGCCAGAGCTGAACTTTGGTGGTGCCAAGGCCAAGGTGGGAGGCACACCGCTTTCCATGGCTTTATAGCTGCCTATCTGATTAATTGGAAACTAAAATGAAATGACTTAAAATGTAATTTCCTGAATGATATGTTTATAATAGTGGAAAGTCATCATTAAGAGTTGTGGAAAGTCCAGGACAATACTTAGATCGCTAGGTTTTTGTTGTCGTTGTTGTTTTTAACTGATTTTCATCTTGTTTGATCAAGAGTTTCAAACAAATGGGAAAAAAAATCAATTTTCCCTTATTTCTGAAATTTTTCAAATCTGGTTTATATGCAGCTGGATTCCATCTGTTGGAGTCAGAATCCACTAAGGGTCTTCTCTTTGTTCTTTATCTCCTTAACTTCCACCTGCCATTTGAAAACTGTATTCCCTCCTTTGCTGCAGTAGACTGGCAAGTTCTCAATTAGTAATCGACAGTTACCATCTGCTTTTAAAAGAATGTGGTTGTCTCTTGTGTGCTGTAATATGATTCATCAAGTTAAATGTAGACTGGGGCAAAAACAGATAAAGACAATTTTATCAAGTAAATTACTTGTGTCCCCACACAATACATTGATGCTTTCTTGCTTTACAGCATTTTTTTTCCCAAAACTGGTACAGTTCCTCATAATTAAGGCACTATATAAATGCAATCATTGCTATCAGTGATGAGTCTTAATGTTATTAATCACTAGGCACCAAGACAATTTTTTTCTTGTTAGAAATATATGCTTGAGACAGGTGCAATGGAATTCCTATAATTCCAGTGGCTTGGGAGGTTGAGGCAGGGGGATAGGAAGTCCAAAGCCAGTCTCAGAAATTTAGTCAGGAAAACTTAGCAAGATCCTGTCTCAAAGTAAAAAGTTAAAAAGGGTTGAGGATGTGATTCAGTGGTTCAGCATTCCTAGGTTCAATCCTTGGTATAAAAAAAAAAAAATTGAAAAAGAAAGAAACATGTGCTTGAATCCTCAAATATCTGCTTATGAAGTTTGGTATATCATGTTTCTGAAGCAGACAGCATCATATCAAGATCTGCAGGATGTTAAAACATGTTAACATCGGAGGAGAACTGAGTGATTTTTATAGTACATTGTGCATTTCGCAAAGTGACCGTGATCGTTTCCCAGTATCAAAAAGCAAATAAAAAAGAAGAGCCATATTTAAAGGACCTTTCCTGAATACAAATCAATATACTTTTAGGTAATTTTTAAATAGAAATGTTGCTCTTTCTCTTGCACTCTTTTTTACATTGATCTCATGTATTCATTTTTTATTATTTCACTCTCTGCTAAGGACTGTGCCCTCATTGAGAAGGCATGTTACACGAAGGAAAAGAAAAAGTAGTTTTTCTTTTATTGAAGATTTACCTGAACTTATAGGAAAAGTGATTTACTCACAATATTACACCAGTTTATGTATGTAACATTTTATTTAAAATATAGAGTGCACAAAACACACATTTACACATCAATGCATTTTTACTCTGTATTCCCACCCAGTCAGCATTGCCTAAATCAACATATCAAACATGTCCAAGCACCCAGAAACCACCCATGTGCCCTCTTCCTCTCATTATTCTACCCAAAATATATTCACTATTCTGACTTCTGTCTCCAGAGATTAGTTTTGCTTTTATAATTAAAAAAAAAAGGTTATTTAAATGATGTCACATGGAGAATACTCTTTCATGTCTCATTTCTTTCTATTAAATTCATTGTGTTGGGAGATATATCTCGCTATTGCTTATGGCACTCTTTTATAAATTTCCATTGCTGCATTCTGAGTGAAGAGATCACATTTTCACTCTCTTTTAACCTTGATGGAAACTTAAACATTCTGAAATTCATAGAATCATTTGAATTTGGGGTGTTGTGAATAGTGCTAGGAACATTCTTTGATATGCACTTCTGTTGGTACTGTGTTTTGGAATGAAATTTCTGGGTCACAGGTATACATAAGCTCACTAACTCAACAGGATTAACACGTAGCGTTAATACAGTTACACACTAGTGCAGCAATACATCAGCACTATATGAGGACTCCACTTATTCCTTGACAACTCTTGCTACTGGTCTTTCTTTTCTTTTTCTACTTTTTGTTTTTTCTTTCTTTCTTTTCTCTTTCTTTTCTCTTTCTTTCTTTTCTTTCTCTCCTTATTTCCATTGTTTTTTCTTCTTTCTATTATATAATTATTATTATTATATATTGTTCTTTTATTTTCTAGAGGACTACTTTCCACTTATTCACTCCTTTTCACTACCTTAATATGCTGTTAAATGACATATGAAGAATTTAATTTCCACCCTTTTATTAACCTAATTTTAGAATTCTTAATTCTACAGTAATACTTCAGAAGCTTCAGTTCTGTCATAGTATTCTCAATTTATCATCACTTTTCTTTAACATTAATTGCAATTATTTTGTAAGTAAGTATGATGACTAATATCTGTATTATCTGTGGATATGTTTTGTACTCTTATTATTATTATTATTATTTAATACCAGAGATGCTTAATTACTCAGTCACATCCCCAGCTATTTTTATTTTATTTGTTTCTATTTTTGAATCAGGGTCTCACCAAGTTGCTAGGGCCTCACTAAGTTATTGAGGCTGACTTTGAACTGTGATCCTCCTACCTCAGCCTCCCAACTACTGGGATTACAGGCATGCACCACTGTTCCTGGGTCTTTTATGAAGTTTATCTGATTTGATTATATACTTATTTTTTAGTTCATGTTTTTTCTCATGTTTTGTAATTTTTATTGAATGCTGGACTTTTTTTATAATAACTTAAAGGGAATATGAGTGATGTTTACTTTCTCCAGAGGACACTTAATTTTTTATAAAAATTGTCCAATGTCAGATAGAGTAGGGGCTGAAAATAATTGATCCAAACAGGGACTGATGCTATTGAAAACCAAATTTAAAGTTTACATAGGTTTCTTTGCTGTTGTGAATTTTCGTAGGATCTGGATTTTATGGTACTCAATTGAATACCTGGGGCATTTCCAGGACCTATCTCCATGGTAGGACAATACTCTCCTTTTTGTTTGCTTCCAATAGTTTTAAATCTCTGCTTAACCTCCCAAATTCTCAGCAACCACCATTTTCCCATGTCTCCTCAACCTTTAGCTTTTGCACAAGTTAAATTCTTTCCTTGAGGAGAAAAGCCATGCCAAATACAGGCATCACTTCTTTACACTTCTCTTTTCACCTGGATTGTGAGCATTATGCTCATAGCATCTTTATCCTCTAATGTTTGTTTCCAAAGATGGTTTCGTTTTAGTCTCAAAGCACAGTGTATCAAACCAACCAATATCTCCTGGGGGAAATAGGACTAGAAAGACAGAGGCCTTTGGGTGTTCTCTGAATTGTTCAATCTTGGCTTCTATATACCATCTTACTATTTTCACTTTTTGGTAACTTCAAACTTACACACTTTTTTTATATTTTTATCAATTTTTAAAGTTCTCAAGCAGAAAGTTTGAATTGACCTAACTAGTCTGCCATTGTCAGAAGTGGAAATCACGTTCCCTGGCTTTTTATTGTCAAGGTCAAATGTCATATTTCATGCAGGATCAGTTAAGGTCCAATTCTGAAATAACAACTGAGAAAATAAAATGAAACTAGACCATGGAATCAAATTTAAATTAAAATTTTCTGACTCTGCCCTACGAAAATAATGTTTTCCCTTTGCATATTTTACATTTTTACTTCCTAATATGTCTGTCAAGTAGAGTTATTTTATCACTTATTGTTTTCTCATAAGCTTTTTCATACTTTAAGGAACCTGAAAAAATAAATAAGAAACTTAAAGGTAGTCCAATATCCTTATCCAGCATCATTTGTGAGTGTGTGAGTGTGTGTGTGTGTGTGTGTGTGTGTGTGTGTGTGGTGCTGAGGATCCAGCCCAGGCCACTGCTCACACTAAGCAGACACCCTACCACAGAGGCTTTATCAGTCACCACCATCATGTCTAGAGTAATTTAACCATATTAAATCTTACACTACATTTTCTGAAAACCTAAAAACAACAAACTGAGAGTATTAAAGATGTTTCTATTTCATTTTCACAGACTGTGTACACTCGATTCTGAGAAATCAGGAAACTGGATAAAAAGGAGTGATCACGTTTTTAATTACTTTTTAAAATTTTTTTAGTTCTACCTGACTGTAAGTTTAGTTATACATGACAGTAGAGTACATTTGTGCATTTTGATAAATCATACATAAATGGAGTATAATTTCTCATTTTGCTTTTTTAAAAATTATTTTTCCTTCCTTCCTCCATTCTTACCCCCCACCCTAACCCTAACTCTAACCCTAACACTAACCCCTCCCTCCCCCCATTATGTGTCATCACCTACTTATTAGCAATATCATTCGTCCTTTGGTTTTTTTGAGATTGGCTTATCTCACTTAGCATGATATTCTCCAATTTCATCCATTTATCTGCAAATGTCATAATTTTATCATTCTTTATGGTTGAGTAATATTCCATTGTATATATATACCACAGTTTCTTTATCCATTCATCAATTGAAGGACATCTAGGTTGGTTCCACAGTCTGGCTATTGTGAATTGAGCAGCTATGAACATTGATGTGGCTGTATCTCTGTAGTATGCTGATTTTAAGTCCTTTGGGTATAGGCCAAGGAGTGGGATAGCTGGGTCAAATGGTGGTTCCATTCCAAGTTTTCTAAAGAATCTCCACACTGCTTTCCAGAGTGGCTGCACTAATTTGCAGTCCCACCAGCAATGTATGAGTGTACCTTTCTCCCCGCATCCTCGCCAACATCTGTTGTTACTTGTATTCTTGATAATCGCCATTCTAATTGGGGTGAGATGGAATCTTAGGGTAGTTTTGATTTGCATTTCTCTTATTACTAGAGATGTTGAACATTTTTCCATAAGTTTGTTGATTGCTTGTAGATTTTCTTCTGTGAGGTGTCTGTTCATTTCCTTAGCCCATTTGTCCATTGGATTATTTGTATTCTTGGTGTAGAGGTTTTTGAGTTCTTTATAGATTCTGGAGATTAGTGCTCTATCTGAAGTATGATTGGCAAAGATTTTCTCCCACTCTGTAGGCTCTTTCTTCACATTGCTGATAGTTTCCTTTGCTGAGAGAAAGCTTTTTAGTTTGAATCTATCCCAGTGGTTGATTCTAGCTTTTATTTCTTATGCTATGGGAGTCCTGTTGAGGAAGTCTGGTCCTAAGCCGACATGTTGAAGATCTGGATCTACTTTTTCTTCTATAATCTGCAGGGTCTCTGGTCTGATTC
Organism: Sciurus vulgaris; assembly: GCF_902686455.1. Lineage (NCBI taxonomy): Eukaryota > Metazoa > Chordata > Mammalia > Rodentia > Sciuridae > Sciurus > Sciurus vulgaris. The sequence continues at coordinate 14,064,783 of NC_136469.1, forward strand.
CGAGGTCCTTAATCCATTTTGACTTTAGTTTTTTGCATGGTGAGAGATATGGGTTTAGTTTCATTCTGTTGCATATGGATTTCCAATTCTCCCAGCACCATTTGTTGAAGAGGCTATCTTTTCTCCATTGCATATTGTTGGCCCCTTTGTCTAGAATGAGAAAATTGTATTTATTTGGGTTTGTGTCCGTGTCCTCTATGCTGTACCATTGATCTCCCTTTCTATTTTGGTACCAATACCATGCCATTTTTGTTACTATTGCTTTGTAGTAGAGTTGATGATCTGCTATTGCGATACCCCCTGTTTTTATACATAAGTGATGAATCTTTGGAAAGAATAATCAGGAAAACTACCCCATTCACAATAGCCTCGAAAAAAATAAAATACTTGGGAATCAATCTCACAAAAGAGGTGAAAGACCTCTACAATGAGAACTACAGAACACTAAAGAAAGAAATCAAAGAAAACCTTAGAAGACGGAAAGCTCTCCCATGATCTTAGATAGGCAGAATTAATATTGTCAAAATGGCCATACTACCAAAAGTGCTATACAGATTCAATGCAATTTCAATTAAAATCCCAATGATGTACCTTACAGAAATAGAGCAAGCAATTATGAAATTCATCTCATTTTTCTGATTGCACATACTGTAGAATTACACCCGTCATGCAATCACATACGTACATGAGATAATAATGTCTATTTCACTCTATTATACCTTCCTACCTCCATATCACTTCCCCTCCTTTCACTCCCCACTACCTAATCTAATGTAACTCTGCTCTTCCTTAGCACTCCCCCTTCTTATGAATTAGCATCTGCATATCAGAGGAAACACTCAGCCTTTGTTTTTTGGGGTTTGGCTTATTTCACTTAGTATGATATTTTTCAGCTCCATCCATTCACCAGCAAATGCCATAGTTCATTCTTTTTTAAAGCTGAGTAACATTACATCGTGTGTGTGTGTGTGTGTGTGTGTGTGTGCGTATCACAATTTCTTTATCCATTCATCTGTTGAAGGACATCTAGATTGATTCCATACTTTAGCTATTGTGAGTTGAGCTGATATAAACATTGATGTGGCTGCATCAATGTAGTGTCTTATTTTAAGTCCTCTGAGTATAAACTGAGGAGTAAGATAGCCAGGTCAAATGGTGGTTCCATTCCAAGTTTTCTGAGGAATCTCCATTCTGCTTTCCAGAGTGGCTGCACCAATTTGCATTCCCACTAGTAATATATGAGTGTACCTTTTCCTCACATACTCACTAACACTTATTGTTGCTTGTATTCTTGATAATTGCCATTGCGATTGGAGTGAGATGAAATCTTACAGTAGTTTTGATTTGCGTTTCTCTAACTGCTAGAGATGGCCAACATTCTTTCATACATTTGTTGATCTACTGTATATCATCTGTGAAGTGTCAGTTCAGTTCCTTAGCCCATTTTTTGATTGGGTTATTTGATTTTTTGGTGTTAAGTTTTTTTGAGTTCTTTATACATCCTAGAGATTAACACTTTATCTGAGGCATGTGGTAAAGATTTTCTCCCAATCTGTAGGCTTCGTCTTCACATTACTGATTGTTTCTTTTGCTGAGAAGAAACTTTTTAGTTTGAATCCATCCCAATTATTGATTCTCAATTTTACTTCTTTAGGGGTCTTGTTAAGGAAGTAAGGTCCTAGACCAACATGGTAAAGATTTGGGTCTACTTTTTTCTACTAGTAGGCACAGGGTCTCTGTTTTATTGCCTAAATCTTTGATCCACTTTGAGTTGAGTTTTGTTCAAAATAATATCTATTTACCTCACTAGCAAGTATTTTACAATTAAAAAAAATACTTAATATTGCCAGATGTTATTATTAAAAGGAAACAATGTAAATTCTCCCCAAATCACTTTAATTTCCTTCTCTTTGATTACTCAGACTGATTAAAATCTTTCTTTATGTTTGTTTTGAATTTACATGTCTCTTTTGTGACTTGTTTATATGTTCCACTTATGCATTGATTTTTAGTCTAAACTATTAAGTCAATGTTTGAGTGTACATATTTTAACTGGTATAATTTTTTTATATTTACTCAGTAAATGCTTTTACATTTCCAAATACACCCACTTCATATTATTTGCAATAGTTATGCTCTACAATGCTGCCAAGAGTACTAAATTGGCCCATATAAATCATTGTTTTTAGAAGAAATACTAGGTTATGTGCCTGTGAGATTCTGGTCACAACATTCCCATTAATATAAACTTGTTTTATGTGTGCTTCTGTTTAAAGACACCTTATTTAATATATACTGTTGATTTAGTAACATTGAAGTGCAGGACCCACCACACTGGAAGTCATTCCTGAACAAAGCTGATCCAACACACATTTTCTGCACTGGGCACATCCTAGACTTGTACATGTAGGACCACTAAGCGCACTGGGAGCTATGCTTGGAGATCACTCTACATAGCGAGGTCACCAACAAAAAGCAAACAACTGAGTAAATCTCGGATTATCCAAGCCACACCAGGACACCTGTAGACAGCAGGAGAGCTGAAGCAGTGAGGCAGGCATGCCCTTGCTTGACCTCAGTCAGGAGCATGCCTCTGGGGACTCAAATCTTTCCTTGCTACTCCACGTCTGCACATGACTATGAACGTGCCACTGCATTGATCGACAATTTCAAATAAATATTAGTTAGTAGGCATATTCACAAATATGAAATTCGTGAAAAGTGAGGATAGGCTGTAGAGGGGACAGAAAACCCTGCATCTATTTAAATAACTACAGTCACAGTGGACAAACAAAAAGAGAAAGAGAAGGTCGAGGGAGAATCTTCATCAATATATCTTTGTATCTTTAGACTGCTGGAGAAAGCCTGACCACTGTTATTTTAAATCTTAACATAATAGTTTTAATTTCATTAGATGCCTGGGAAGAGGAAGACACAAAAGATGTCTTGGATGTGAACTTCTTTAATATTTGATAGTTCTTTAAAGATATTTGTCAAAAGAGATGTCAGTGATTTCCAGAGAAAGCGTGTGAATGCAACGTGCACTTGAACAGGCTGTGCTTTAGGTCTTGTTGCATTGAAGGCACTCACTCATGGGAATCATGTGATGGCTCAGGAAGAGGCGTTCAAACCTGGCTCAGTCATTTATGCTGGGCGATTTAGGGAGAGAAAATTTTAAGAATGTTTCTTTGCTCTGCAATGGATGCTGTAAGGAATCAGGGGAGATTCAGGGGTTGGCTACCTTACTAGATCTTATCCAAATCATGGGAGGAGTGTGGTGAGGTTAAGCTATGATGAGTCCGGAGGCAGCAGTCCCTCAGCTAAGGAAAGGAGGCGTCAGGTCGTCTTTGTGGTTTGGTTTGCACACGGTTCCTTCCTTAGCTAGCTTCAGTAATAATGACAGAGTAGACTTATTTTTGTCCTTACCCATTATGCTCACAGACTGGACTGATGTGATTCTGGAACTTTTCAAATTCATATATTCGTTTGGAAGGTACAGGTAATTGTGAGTTTCAAGTCACACCCTGGCAGCATCAAACACTCATGGAGAATTCTAGGCCAGTTGCTGATGGTGAGGTCCTACTTCCTGTTTCTCAGGGGACAACATGTTGAAAGCTTTTCAAATATTGTGTTGCTGTACATTGTCCTGAAGTCAGCACGGGCCGTCTCTTCCTGCATTTCTCTTCTGCACATATAGGAGAAGGTGGCATAAAGATTAAAGGACACAATCTGCTTTAATTCTAAAGTATTAAGATATGTTGTTGAATAAAAAAGCAGGCTTTTCAAAGAAATATTTCACAATCACAAAATTTCCAGTCTGCACTTTTTTAAAAAAATAAATGGAGAATATAAAGGAAAAGAAGAAAGATCTTGATAAAGAAACAAGAATTCTATGTTTGAACCTCAATATTCCATCTTGTTTTTGTTGTCTTTTTTCTGTTTGTATTTCTATATATTTTCCATAAAACTTCAATACATTCTTCCCCTTAAGAGGTAGAATAAGTTTCAAGTCTTTGCATGAATTTTCACTCTTTGCAAAAGAGTAGCATGGATTTTTACACTTTTTGTGGAAGCTTCTTGTCAAAATTCTTGGCCATGCATTTTTTCTATAAATCATGGTCTGGTTTAAGAAGCTATGTATGGATGGTACACTTTGCAGTGAGTGTTAAACAATTTTTTTAAAAATTGCTATTATATAAAACCAAAGAACAATCAGTTATGTTGATTTATCAGAGTCAAAATACTTTTATTAAATTTTAAATATAAAATTATTTTTTAATTAGGGAATATGTATCTACCATCATTTTTAATAATCATATTCAAAATACATCTTTAAGATGTGCATTTAAAAAAAGAACTGAATCTTGTATACTACTCCTAACTAATCATAAAATCACAGGTTTTAAAATGAACAGCTCAGTTGATACAGCCATTCATTGATACTCTAAAATCCTGCTGAATAATAATATTAATTCACACACAGGGACTCACACCCGAACTATTACATTTTCAAGTGCACGCAGGCTAAAACATGCACTTTAGATCCCAGGTGCAGCACCTCAAGGAATAGGAGAAAATTCTTAGGTTACAAGGATTTTGTAACTTTCGAATAGGTATTTGAATGCAGAGTCCTGAATATTGAAAAGATTGATATTTATAGGTTTTATTTTATAGATCAATTGATAAAAATTTTAATCACTCTCACACATGGAAAGGAGGGGGAGAGAGAGGCAAAGAGAGAAACACAAAAAAAATATGATGGTCTCAAATTCCCACCCTTGCTTCCTCTACCTACCTGCCATCCTCCCATGGGGAAGTTTGGTTATTCCGAGTAATTACTAACGCTTCTCTTCTACAAGCAAGTTGGTGTACTTTGGGGTGAAGTATGCATGCCCTTTGGACACTCATGTGAGTTCATCTTTTGAACTCCTTATCTGTTTCAGTGGTCAAACCTCACCTTCCAGTTCTCCCCAGGCTGAAGACTGGCTCTCAGCCTGGCTGCAGGAATCCATGGGCTTCCCATCAGTCCTCCTGATTATGTCTTGAGTCTATACTACTATGTCAAGGATCAAAACCTTTACCTGACACTAGACATCGTTGCCCATGGTCTATCCAAACATCACATTGCACCCCTTAAATATATAGTTATGATTTGTGTATCAAAAATGAAATAAATAAAAGCTAAGAAAAAAGAATCTTCCTCCTCAAGGTTTGATTCTACTTTCCATGCTGACTAAACATGTTCTGAGCGATTCTTTGTCAAATGAATTTAGATGCCTTTTAGTGATTTTCTGGTCATAGTCATCGTACTTCTATTCAGATTTTTAAATCTCTATCTTCTGAAAATATTTTTCAAATTTCCCTGCATCCAAAATTTTAGAATTTCTTTTGACTACTAGAGTTATGAATGTTCAAGAATCTTAGTGTAATTTTAGTGTGCTTTTTATTAAGGTTGTCAACTGAATTATTTTTGTATTTGTTTTACAATATAAAAAGATAATATTTTCAATTTTTAATTGAATGTTACCCTGAAATAAAATAGCTATATTTTCTATTTAAATCATCATGTAAGAGTTTTTCATATATTAAAAAAAGAGGTTTGATTGTCCTTTCTTTTGATCATCTGATTTTATTTCAAATTCTTAGGGAATAATAGGAGTTTAAAATTCTATCCATCTATTGAAACCCATAATTTAGTATTAGTTTTGGAATAAAAGCTATTTTAAATAAATTAGTCTGACTTTCATAACCCAAAAACAAATTCATCCTAACTTAAAAGTCAGTTCCAAACACATACCTTTATCTAAGAGCTTGAATAATATCACAGATTATTTCAACATTAAATGGCTTTATTTCAAAGATAATGTTAGATACATCCTGTAAAATTCTAGAAGTATTCCAATCTAAGACCTTCCACCTAAAGAAAGCAAAATGATTTTTAAGGATATTGCATTTTCTTAATGAAATCATAAGTGAAATTGTGGCATGTTTTGTTTTAGTAACCACCACGGAGGATGTTGACTAAGGTTCCAATGACCTGGGGAATATGAATAAAATGTATATGACACAATCTCTTTAATCTTGCCCATCTTTATAATCTCTTTAATCTAGATTGGGAAACTATTTTTCTTTGGAGAAACACCTAGAAAGAGGTTACTACTTGTTATATTTCAGTTCCTCCCTGTAATGTGACTGAGAAGGAACTCGATAAATTTTCTGAGTACCCAGAATGATAGGGTAGGCTCAAATTCTGGAGTAGAACCTGGAATTCCAAATATGCAGGACCAGAATTCACAGGAAGAGACAGCTGAGAGCTAGATTTATTAATCTAACAGTTCTTTTAGCAAAGAATGATATCCAGATTAAAATGACAGGTAGTGCTGCAATACAGATATTAAACAATAAACCATTTGCAGAAATGCACTTTCATGCCCAAAACATAGCAAATTAAACTTCAGTAAATTAGGCTTGTCTTTGGCAATACATAGTTACTTTGTAAAGAAGAAATAACATTCCCTAGATGCAGGAAATGCATATGCCATGTTTGGAAAGAAACATTCTTTATCTGTCTTTTGTTCTTATTTTGCTCATGATTTTCAGCCCCTTCACCAATTCCAAGAAGCAAATAGGCAAGCCTCCTGGTATTTTCATGAGCTCCTTAAAGGCAGTCATGCTTTCAGATAACTGTCCTCAGATACTAAGGCTGTACTTTGCTGAAACAATCTCCACTGTGTAGTTTTCACTGATGACTTCCAGTCAAATCTTTATCCAAAACTTTCAAATGTTTCTCAAAACTGTCAAAAGTTTCTCAAAACTTACTCTGCAGTATGTGTTCCCAAATGCCTGATGACCATCTCCACCACATAAAGCAACTCAATAAGGTTATCTTCCTTGACTACTAAATTTTCTTAATTATTGCATGTTCTTAAAAAGAAAGTGCGAGAAGGAAAAGAACAATATCTATGTTCCTATCATCTAATTTATTCTTTACTAGCATCAGGATATTGTAGCTAGTAATTTTTCCCTAATTATAGTAAAATTACTCAACTATTTTTATATAAAAGATATGTACTTGTAAAATTTTCAAAAAAAAAAATTAAAAAGGATGAGGATGAAAGTGGAATATTAGACCAAATCCCAGGACCCTAATTAGGAACATCATGTGTCCCTGAAGAAAACTTTTATTGATTCAAATCTTACCTACAGTACCTTAGTACAACCATAGCTTTATCATGTTCAATATTTAAATTCATCTTTTGTCTGAGTAGATGGAACCCTCAGGTAGGTGATCCCCCATGGCACCCAGAAGAGATCTAGGAACTGCAGTTAGTCTTTGTTTATACTGGGGCAGGTCTGTCTGTCCATCTGTTTTCTTGCTGGATTTACCACATGCTGGTTAAAATTTTTCAAAGCATTGTCTTCCTCAGATTTAGTAGACATCACTACATTGTCTGCTGACATTCGTTCTGTGTGTTTGTCTAATTCTTTGTTTTTGATTTTATTTTAAAGATATCTGAGACCATCTGATTATTTTCACCTTAAGGGTTACAATGTGCCTTCTTTATCTGGATTACCAAATAATTCTTGACTTTTTTTTACCTTACTGCCATCTTTGAAAAACAATTCCTCTATTGAAGTATGTTTTAGTTTTGTTAAGTTTCTTGAAATAGAATGTGTGTATGATTAAATATATATATGTATATATATATGTATATATTCATGTTACTTATTTCTTCCTTTGTTAATATATTTGCAACAGCTTAATATATTTACTCTGCCTCACTGTAAAGACCAAATCCTGTCTGACAATGGATTTTGCCCTGAAGACTGTGTGAGAATTCTTGTCATTCTCCCCACCATACCTAGGATGTCTTACTTTTTCCCTCTCAGTAGTCGTAGTTTGAGGTCTGGACTAGATGGTGAAAATCTCTGCTGAGTGGATAAAGCTAAAGTCTATTTAAGAATAAACAGCCTTTGCTTTTTTCCTTCAAAGAGTTTAAAAATATCCATGCCCAAGTTCATTCCCATAAGTGTCAAGGACGGGAAAGGGAGACCAATTTTATGTGATCTCCATTATTTAGCCACTAAGAATAGCCCTGGAGAATTTACCTAGGTCAGAAAGAGCTGTCTCCTTCCCATCCTTTCCCCAGCCTACCTCCTCATTCCCGGCAGCATTCCTGTTAATCCTTTTTTTTTTTTTTTTTTAAGGGAATTTATTAAGCAAACGGAGTGTCTCCCTGCAGGGTAAGAGAGAAAATGAGAGGAAAAGAGAAAGAGAAAGGGCGTGCGCTAGAGAGAGTGGAAAGCAAGGAAGAGAAAGTTCCAGTAATTCTTAACAAAAAAGGGAAAAGCAAATGATGTGTTTCCCCCAGATTCAGTAATATCAATAAGTATCACTAGGATATTGTGAATTCAATTCTCTGACGCCAGTGGGTGAAATTCTCTTCTACTTCAGAATCTTCCACCAATTTGATAATCAGTACTTAAAATACAAGACAGAGTATGTTGTTTATTTTCTTTGATTACCACTTGGATTGTTGTATTTTGTTTTGATTTTGCTATGCTTAGCTTATCACATTGAATATTAGCAAAGTCAATTTCTAAGACAGTTTCGAACTGCATTCTCACCTCAAATTTCTGAATATTAATTATTGGGTTTTTTTCTAGCTTGTTTTTTAGTTTTTCAGTTGTATCACTGTCCTTCCAGTTATAAAGTTTGAAACTTGGAGTTTCTTAAGTTCCTTTTTCTGATTCCTCTGCAATATCCAGTCCTCCATCAAGGTACATCAATAGCATCTCCAAAAGTAAATCAATGACACTTATGGTCTGGGCATGAGGTGTGTCTCAAAAGCTCCTGTGTTAATGCATGAATGTGCAGCGGTGACTTGAATATATCATGTGAGTTGTAACCGAATCAGTCCATCCTAGTCTGAATGGACTGCATGGGTGATAACTGTGGGCAGGTAAGGTGTGGCTGGAAGAGGTGGGTCACTGCAGTCCTACTGTGGAAGGACTCATCTTCCCTGATGCCCCTTTGGAGTCCTACAATCCTTCCTCCACCATTTATTAACTGCACTCCTTTCTAATATTCTCTGTCAACTTCAACAACTTCATCTCTGAAATATGGCTCTCTAGGTTTCGTTTTCCCCTTCTTTCTCTCTGCTTCCTGAGTGCCAAGTCCTGAGCAGCTTCCCTCCACCATGCCCTTCTACCGTGAGGTACTTACTACCTTACCTTAGGCCCAGAGCAATGGAGTCGGACCACCATGTACTAAATCTCTGCAACTGTGAACCAAAAAAAAAAAAAAATACAAAAAACCTTTCCTTCCCCTCCGTTGGTTTTGTTGGTTATTTTGGTCACAGCAATGAAAAGCTAACTAACATCATGATTAATATTTTTGGTCCCTGATTTGCATATTCTTAGCTTGATTTTACATTTTTTCTGTAACGGACAATGAGGCACACCTCCTAACCAAAATTTCAACCACTAATTCCCTGCCTTCTACAATAACATAGAAATAAGCCTTATTGAAATCTACTATGCAAAATACACTTTGTTTCCCTCTTCAGTCCTCAAATATTTTATGGCTTTCATGTTATTACTAGCATTTCCCAAATTATATAGCTAATTGGGGCAGATGTGTAATTTGACATTCATGACAGACTTCATTTCTGCTTCCATTCCACGACACTAAATGTATTTCCATAACTTCATATAATATCTAGATTAATGTATCTGTATATCATTCTATCTACCAGATGCTTTCTAATTTCTAAGATTATAACAACTGCATTATAAAAATATTCATCTAATAGAGAATTAAGAGTAAGAAGTTTTTTTAAAAATCACTTTCCCTCTTAGATGAAACTTCAATAACAATAATGGCAACCTTGCTATATAGTCTTCCTGACTTTATTATCAACAACTAATGTATTAGAACATGAGAAGGAAAATAAACACATTTACTAATTTGAAATGTTTAATGCTGAGACATCTGGGTCAGTTGGGGAAAAAAATGAAATTAAATTATCCTTATTGCTACAACTCAGAATTCCCACTGAAAGCCAAAATCATAGAATATCTAAGCATCATTGTCTAAGCAACCCTTTCCCTGTTGTGCTTCTCCTCAGTAGTAAGCAGCTCTAGAGATTACTTACTCACTTTATGCACAACAAAGGAGAGCCATTTTAGATTGTAGTATTGTGGAGTTTTGTTTTAGATTTTTGTACCATTGATGGAATTCTGCTGTTTTTCACCTAATATTTTTATTTCATACAAATTCCTTTTCAGTGAGGGGCAATATAAACTTTGCGTGTTTTAGAGTTATGTTTTCCGGTGTCCCAATAACATTTTATTTTATTTTTTTATCCTTACTTACAATGTACTTCTTTTGAAATTACACAGCTGTATTTCAGTCCTAATTGGAACTGATGTGTATAAGCAATGTGCTTAATGTAATCCAGTGATAATGTATAGCTTTTCATTTAAAAGAATAGAGGATAATTAAAGAATAGAAGAGACCTCTGAGCTATATCTTTCTTCAAAGGAAGGCATTATGACATAGTTATGAATAATCTTTTCCATAACACTACAAATTTGGCCAGAAATATTAAATATCAAATTTTTATTGTACAAATATCCAAACTGACCCATATCAGATGCTGGTGAAGGAATGTGAGAAAATCAGGTGTGACTCTCCGTGCTTTGTATAGCAAACAACATGTTGAGTCTATTTGATTTACAATCTCATTACATTCTAAATGAAACCTACAGAGTCATATTTTATAGATGAAGCTGTTGAAGTTGACAGAGAATATTAGAAAGGAATGTAGCTAAGCTAATAAAAGGTGAAGGAAGAATCGCAGGACTCCAAAGTACATGCTATCTCCATGACCATGCTCAGGTGGTATGAACAAACATCCATCCATCCTTAGACAGTTACTATCCTTAGATGTGCAGGGACTCTACTGAGCTCTACATGTCTCAGTAAAAATACACAAGTAGAGGTTGGGTAGTCAACATAAAGACAGGCAAATCTCCCAAAATAAGTTTTATTCATTCAACAAAAAATTTCAGGCTAATTTATAGTTAGCTTTAACATATGAGTAATTGATCCCTATCACAGACCAGGGCTTGCTTCCTAACCTTGAAGTGATACTAAGTGAATCTCAAATTAATCCAGTTAGAAAAATGGTAGACCATGATAATAAAAGAATTTCCAAGCAGTTGCTTTATGGTGGGAAAAAGAAATCAAATAAATATATACTAATTCATGACATGAAGCAATGAAGCATTGATGCTAACTGCTAGAAATTGACAATAATCAATCAATGTGACAGGCAGCAATTAGAAGGAAGGTAGCTATAATTGAACAAATGTGTCAACCAGTGTATAAATAAAGGGGCAGAGTCACTAATAGCAACAAGATTTAAAAACACTATGACTATTCATTAATCAAAAGTAGACTTCATAACTATACTCTAAAAAGACTTTCTTGTAAAGTCCTTGCTATTGTTCAAGTACCATCTTTTTAAAAAATTTATATATATATATATATATATTTTTGATTCATTGTACCACTTTTCATTTCTCTGGTTGTACTTGAAGTAGAGTCACACCATTTGTGTAATCATACATGTAAACAGGGTAATGATGTTTGTCTCATTCCATTATCTTTCCTTCCTCCCATCCACGCCCCACTCATTTCCCTCAACACAATCCATCCTTCCTCCATTCTTCTCTTACCCCCACCCCTCCTGTTAAGTATCATCATCCTGTTCAAGTATCATCTTCTTAAAGAGCTTTAGATATGTGTGGCATCCATGTAATCAAAATGTAAGGTTGTGTTTATAAGCAATGTTCTCTGAGATTAAATGTAATTCTTTGAAAGCATCATTAAAAACAGTATGCTGTTTCAGTCAGGTTTTTTTTGCTACTCTGATTAAAAGACCTGACAAGAAAATTATGGAGGAGAAAAAGTTTATTTGGGGGGCTCACACTTTCAGAATCCTTAGTCATAGACAGCCATCTCCATTCCCTGGGGCTAGAGATAAGGTAGAACATCCTGGCCGAAGACTGGTGGTGGAAGGAAGCAGTTCAGAAGATAATCAGGAAGCAGAAAGGGACTAATCTCTGCTCACAGAATATATACCCCAAAGGCATGCCCCAGGGACTCCCCTCTTCTAGCCACATCCTACACACCTTCAATTACCATTCAGTTAATTCCTATCAGGGATTAATTCACTGATTTGGTTAAGGCTCTCCTAGCCCAATTATTTCTCCTCTAAACCTTCCTGCATTTTCTCACACATGAGCTTTTGGGGGACACCTCACTTCCAAACCATAACAGTTGCTATGGTCTAAAGATTTTTTAAAAAATTAATCTAGTATTTTTGCATCATATCAAGTTGGTTCTCTTGAGAATATATTTTTTATAAAGCAAGACATTTAAAATCATAGTATAAAAATTATGAATTGTTTATTGTGATACCTTCAAGCAAGAAGTGTATGTTATTATACTGTATTTCCTTTTTTTCTTTAAGAGTTAAAAAGAAGATAATTTTCATAGAAGATGCAATTGTAGCCCATTTTAGTGCTTTTGTCTAAAGTGCTACTTTCACCTTAGAAGTCCAAAGATGAAAAGTATAAGTTCTGCAGGATAATAAGCCTAGATATCTAATATACAAAATAAAGACTTTAATATTTTGTTGTATGTTGTATGTTAACTGAGAATAGATAACAAGTACTTTTACCAGACCAAAAGGTAAACTCTTTGTGATGATTGGGATGGGCTGACAGATCTGGCTCCATGAGAACGTTACAGGCCAAACTCTAAGGGTAATGACTAAACAGACTCCATTTTGCTCTGAGACTCCAGGTTATGTAGGAAATAAGTTTCTCCCATGGAAACACCCGCCTCTGTGCCCATCATCAGTTACTTGGTGTGACATGTTTAACAATACAGAATGATAATTCCTATGTAAAGAAAAATTGCTCTCTTTTTATTCCTATCGCTCCTAAACAATGTGAATGGTGATTGTGTGGATGTTAGTATCCATTCTTTAGTTTGTACCTAGGTAAGGGTCATTTTGACCCACTTCCCCCTCTGTCGACGATCTCATGATGTTAATGTGTAATTTCAAATCATAGCAACAGACACTTATGATTAAAGTGATTTTTGGTATAAGAACTCCTACAACCCTGTGGTCAGGGTTCTCCCAATAGCCATTTTTTGGAGCATTGTATGAGAAAGTCAGCCAGCTGGCTTAATAAAGACTCAAATTTGGACTTCTCAGTGTTGATCAGTCTGTTCTTAAGTTGTGCTCCATAACAATGGTGGATATGTTAACTTACTTGATTATAGGAATCATCTACACACACACACACACACACACACACACACACCCTTAATTAAGAAAAATAAAAAATAAATTTAGAAACTTTGTAAGACTGAAGTCCAAGGTGAGATTTTAATATTTGAATAATAAAGAATCAGTTTACATGATACTTCAAATCAAACATCCATATATTAGACTGGAGGTGAAGCACACTGTAATGACTTTTGGCCATATTGGTTTTATTCTTTATATTGCTGCAATGTGTTCTACTGAAGTAGAAAGGTAATGTAGAGTGCAAGTCACTTAATCAGATACTCACAGGTGTGGGTTACCTGGTCCAGATGGGGCCCACTGAACAGCTGGCGACCAAGTCAAAGACCTCTGGAGACCAGTGTCAGAGAACTGGGTCTATTTTATTGTTACATAGGCAGGCTTATTTTGTCAGGCTGTCGCTGGGCAAAATATGTCTGAGAGTTGTATGACCCAATGGGCTCCCACCATGTGCAGGGATCATAACCAATGGGCTAAAAGCTCTCTAGCAGAAAAACAAGAGGAAAGGAACTTGCTGAGAGTGAAAGCGGGGCTAGGTTACCATAGCGATGGGTAGGCGTGGTTAGTGTGCCAACCACAGCATCCGGCTCAGTGTGCTGAGCCCTGAGAGTCTCTCACGTAAGCTCTATGAGCCTCTCTCCATTTCATGTTCCGACACACAGAAGCAGGGACATGAAGAAATTTCTAATGTTTGAATGTTTTCAAAACATGACGTTTGTTGTCTATATACATTTCAGAGGGTAAAGACACCATATTTAGATGCTTTTATTTATTTGCAAGGATAACCTTGCTGATTCAATATGCAGATCTATTGAATAGTTTAATACATAGTCTGACTGTGGAATTTGCTTCCAAGGGGCCTGGATGGTATTCTTGGATAACCACTCTAGATAAAATTTGTCCTTAGAAAAAAATACACTTTAGGCGCTGTGGTTTGACTGTGTACCTCCAAGAGCAACTTTTGAGAACTTAACTCTAGTAGGACAAAGTTAGGAGATGATACCTTTAAGGGTTAAGTAGGTCATGACCTATGCTTTCATGAATGGATTAATGCCATTATGAAAGGGATGAGTCTGATAACATGGGAGGGGTTTATTGAAAAAAGAGTGAGTTCGGCCCCCTTTCCTCTTTCTCTCCCTTGCCTTCTTCTGCTGTCTCATTTTGCACTCTGGGATGTTGAAGCAAGAAGGCCCTCCCCAGAGGCAGCCACCCTGAAATGGCAGTGTGAGAAATGAATTTCTCTTCTTATTAAATCATCCAGCCTGTGATCTTCTGAGATCGCATCACAAAATTGACTAAGACACTATGATATGACCCAAATTTTCAAAATACGCTAGAACTCATTGTATCTCCCCGTATGATAATTGGTTCTCATAAATATTGTACAAACTTTAATGTAGTAAAACAAATACCCCTAGAGTTAAGTTTTTGTTGTTTGAATTTTTTAGAATGAAATCATAAATTTCATCCTTCAAGGAAGCAGGGAATGAGCTAATGGAAAACCCACATTGTACCATCAGGGAAAAGTAGCCCCTAGAGTTAAATAATGTTCCTGAAAATGGTTGATAATGAAATACTCAAACTAGAGATCGCCCAAGACACATGGTCCAACAGAACCTGTAACCTGGACAGAGGCTCTAACACACTGACGAAGGCTTTTCTGAATTACGTCTGGCGGAAAAGAGAACTAGAGAACAAAACCCATGCCCTCTAATAAAGCTATCAACAACTTAAAGGCCAAAATAGGGGGCGGGAATTCGAATGCAAAGAGGTCCTGGTTTTTCTTCTTGTATATTAAAGTGCAATAGCTTTCAAGTAAATAAATAGAATTCTTTCTCACTCTCTTTCTTCCTGTGTGTGTGTGTGTGCGTGTGTGTGTGTGTGTATGCACCACTTGGCAAACCTACCATAAGAACCCATAATAGAAAAATAGAAAACTTTTTTTTTTTTTTTTTGGTACTAAGCATATAACCCAGGAGTGCTTTGCCACTGAACCACATCCCAGGCCTTCTTATTTTTTATTTGGGACAGGGTCTCACTAAGTTGCTTAGGGGTTTGCTACATTGCTGAGACTAACCTCAATTTGGGATCCTCTTGCCTCAACCTCTGAATTACTGGAATCAGAGACCAGAGCCCTCATTCCCAGAGAGAAAAGTAATGTTCCATTAATTGAATAAAGGCCTGTGTGTTCTAGAGAACCAAATTACTGTTAAACTTTAAATATCTGGTGAGTTTAGAAGTGGGTAATCTGTAAGTTTCAGGAAATGTTTTTGTGTTGTCATTTAATTTTTAAAAGTTGCCTAATTAATGCTCAGACCCTGAGTGAAAGCAATTAATCCTTCTGTGTTCATGTTATCGCCCCTTTTCTTAAATTCACTGCACACTCAATTTTCACTTTTATGTTCTCTGTGTTTCCATATATTTATAAATAGCAGTCAGTAGGGTGACAAAGAGGTTGAGAGCCTTTCCTTTAAGTCACGTAAAGGCCATGTCAAAAGGTCAACTGAGATGGGAAAGGCAGGCACATTCTGAAATACCGAGGACTACGTGCTCACCTGCTCTGATAGACACATCAGAAAATATCTCATAAATGCAAATGACATTCCAGAACAAAAGGCTGTCACTTCTTTCTTCAGAAAATAGCTGTCTAGCTTATCTGTCTTGCCTCACACTGACAATTGCCTTCATGGAAGCTAAAGTACACAATGTGGATTGAAAGGCACATTTCATGTTTATGGAAAAGGAAGAGTGAATTTATGAAAAAAATGGATATAGTGATACAAATGAGTAAAAATACTTACAAGACACATGGAGTTCTCAGAAGTATCAAATTAAGTATTTCCCGGTCTTTCCAAGACTGGTAGTTCTGGTCCAAGAGCAATAGCAGAGCATTGTTGTTTTGAAAACCACTATGAATATTTTTAAAAAATGACGACCACAATTCCTCCTTTTATGGATCTTTCTGAAAGATCTCCTTGACTGGTCATTTGTACAGGTGAATCCACCATGGAGTAATGAAAGCATAAGGAGAACATTTTATTCAGGGAAGAGGTGGTCTAAGCTGCTTAGACTCCAAACCAGCTCTGTAAGGGATATTCATAGTAATATAAATGGTTTGGCAGTTATCAAAACTGATGCTTACTTGATGTCTTTAGGATTCGTATGTAAGAATAGTACAAAGACACATCTGTTGGTCATCTATTATTATGTAAGTCAATAATGTGCACCCTGTTCAAAATAAAGATATATAGCAACACATTCTTCCTATTGTCAAGAAATTACAATTTAAAGGGAGATTCAGACATGTATTCAACCAGCAATGCTGCCTGCCTAGTATTCATTGGTATAATTAAGAGCTATAAGCTGGGTGTGGTAGTGCATGCCTGTAATCCCAGTGTCTAGGAAGGTTGAGGCAAGAGGATAGAAAGTTTAAGACCAGAGTGGAAAATTCAGTGAGAACCCATCTCAAAAGAAAAACTTAAAAAAGGCTGTGGATGTGACGCAGTGTTAAAGTATGCCCTGGTTCAATCCCCAGGACCACACAAAACAAAACAAAGTAAAACCAAACAAAACACCCATGCAAACAGGCGGGATACTTAGGAGAGGAAGTGATTTATAGTTCCTCTTAAATGGACAGCCACATGCCACATTATGCTGCAGTAAGAATTCCTTCAAGAGGAAATCTTTGGTGGCAACACAGAACACAGGGATGAAGAGACAGTTGTTCAAGAGCCACCACAAAGCTTGTGATAGCTCCTAATGTATTTCCGACTCTATTCTCCCAACCTCTGTGGGGCTTTGCTTGTTCCAGTCAGCGGCTCTCTGCTTACCAACCTGAGTCACGTTTTTGGCATGGTAATATTGAGCTCTTCAGATTGAGTGGGAATTAGGGAGTCTTCTACCATAAAATTCTACAAACCTCCTCCTACCTCAGAAACTGCTCCCATAGAAAAAAGGCCTGAGGTCTGTTTCCCTCAAAAGATGTACTGTAAAACTTCAGCATCTCTATGAGAAGTTGTACTCTGACATTATGTGATAGTTCTATTGTTTTTTTAAAAGTTTTATTTATTATCAGAATATTTTATTGATATCAACAATAAGCATTTTTGGTACATATCAGATAACATATAATATTACAGATGTGTGTGCATGTACACATAGGTACATGTATATCAGAATGAGGCATAGAGGGTATAGTATTCTTAGGTGAACTAAATTTTTAATTCTCACAGGTAGAACCATAGGAGTTATATGTGAGTATTCAATTACTTTAAAGACATTGACTGACTTCCATAGTTGCATAAAATTAGAAAATACCAATATTTGATTACATTCAGATTTAAAATGTAAAAACTTATAAATCTTTTCTAAGTAATGAAAAAGATCTATTATAGTCTGTGAAGACTTATTTAATAAATAAAAGTAAATTTGAATGAAAGATAAAATGAATGAAAGTGTCAGGACAATCATAGTTTATGCAGAATTCATTAAGCTGGAGACCTACTATATATAATATATTTAGAGTATTTATTTTTACTACATATCTTTCCATATAATACTTGTGGGCATATTCATTCTGAAATACCACAAGAGAACGAGAGAGCATTATATCTACAACAGAGAAAAGAAAAATCAGTTTACTGTGATTTAGCATTTTATATGTTTTTAATTTATTATCTGCCATCATGGGTTAAAAATCCAGAGGAACCCAATTTCCAGAGATTAAGAAATGAATTTTCTTCAAGGGTTCTGTAATTATAATTAGCTCTCTAGGGCATGAATAGCAATCTGGAAGTATATTCCTTCCTTAAGACCCGTGATACATCAGGAGGAGTGGAGATTCGTGATGTTCACTATGATGCTTAGATAGGACTCCAGATGACACATCCCAAGCTCCTCATGGGAATCAGGAGGCAACATTGTGGATATTTGGCTGATTGATTTCTAGAGAAATGATTTTCCTGGTAGATATTGGGCACTGAGTCAGCACCTGAACTTCCTTTATAGCAAGAAATGCAGATGGTGACATCCATGTTATGGTGCTGACCTGGTGGGAAGTGGTGAGGTGGAGTACAGAGGAGTGGCAGTCGGTGTCTTATGTAGTAATCAGGGAGGACCAACCTGGAAACAGAGCTGCAAAACGTGCCACCAGGTAAAAACAAAGCCTGGAGACTGAATTCAAGGTAGTAAGCAGGTGTTCAGGAATAGCAGGATGGAGCAGGGGATGTGGTTATCAGCACTTGCTAACCTATTTTTCCAGGTGCAAGTTAAGTGCCCTCCTTTAACTTTGTGATGGCCAGATGAACAAATTATAGATTCTAATCTGTCAAAAGAAAATACATGGTCAAGAGAATGACCAACATTCAGTTTGTCCTCACAATAGTGTTTATTTGGTTGTTTTTGTCTAGAATATGACTTGAAGAATTGACAAGCTCTGCCTTCTCTATCCCAGTCCTGTGGTGTGTAATGGACAGTGCTCTTCTGCACTCATTATTTGGTTGCCCTGACGTCCATCTGCACTGACACACTCTGCCAATCTCCCCCAGAAGCACAGGTGTTATGACCCAGTGCCCAGGTCTGTGCAGGAAATGACATGTTTACCAAGATCCTTCTGTTTTCTTCCCCTCCAATTTTGGACATTCATTTCTGAAAGTCAGCACTGAAAGGCAGACGTGGCAAGGTTTTTTGCGATGTTGCATGCACTGTAAATCATTCATTCTTCCATGTATTTTCAGGTTTTCATTTGCCATTCTTTACAATATGAGCACTAATCTGCAACCTTAAATCTCTAACCAATATTTTCCTCTCCTTTTGTTATGAATCATATTCAACAAGCCTCAAATCTACTTACCAATTGCGTTTCATGTCCCTTCCATGGACATGAAATTCTCCTGACGAGAATAATATTTCTCACGTCTCCTTTTGGAAGGCAAAAGCCAAAATGATGTCACAGAGGCCAAATGACTCTTGTTTCCGTTTTCCGGTGTACCCTTTGGAAGGAAGTCACTGTGCACAATCCCATTTAAGTCCTAGTTTTGGCTCGTGTTCTTAAGAATGGAATAGCTATATCAACTGTTTGGAATTCATCTGCATAGGAGATTTGTTTAAAATGTGTTTTAACCCTTCTTTTGAGACCTCTTATTTGACCTATGTGTTATTTAGAAGTATATTCCTTAATCAATAAGTATATTTTTATTTCTCAGCTATCATTCTATTATTGACTTATAGTTTATTTCAGTTGTGATTAGAAAACATAATTTGATCTATATTCTTTTAAATCTTTTAAGGTATTTCCTGGTCTAGAATGTGGTCTATCTTGATTTATGTTCAATGTGAGCTTGAGAAAAATATAGATTCAGCAGTTCTTGGATTGAGTAGTGAATGTGTCCTTCCAAATCATGTTTTTGTTTGTTTTGCAGTGCTGGGAATTGAACTCAGAGTCTCACAGATGCTAGTAGAGAACTTTACCACTGAGCTACAATGCAAGCTACCAAATCATGCTGACTAATGACAATTCAGGTCCACAATATGCTTATTAATTATTCTATCAATTACTGAGAGATTGTTGAATTTTTCAGTTATTACTGGATTTCTTTATTTTTTACTATAGTCCTATAACGTTTTGCCGCATGGATTTGAAGTTTTGTTAGTAGGTGCATATACACTGTAGACTTTCATGTATTCATGAGGAACCAACCTTATTATCACTTTGAATTATCCCTTTTTATCCCTGAAAATTTCTTCATTATAAAATTAACTTTGAGGTCAATACAAATCCTCCAGGTTTGTGACAATGATCATGGTACATCTTTCCACACTGCTTGAATTTTAACCTGTGCATTCATATTTTAAGTGGGTATTTTGTAGATAATGGGTGATTGGGTCAAATGTTTTCCCTATTTTGATAGTCTCTTTTAGTCTTTAGGCTGTGCACTTTTAGAACAATAATCAGCATAGTTGAGCTAGTCTCTACCATATTTGTGACTGGTTTGTAGTCCTTGCTCTTGTTCTTTCCATTATCTCATCCTCCTTGCATGCTTTTCAGGTTTTAACTTATGTTTATCATGATTCCGTTTTCTCTTCTTTCTTATTTCAATCATACATTTTTTAAACGTTTTATTGGTTTTCAGAGTCCATAGCATAGATTTATAACTTATCTAAGTCCCTTTTAAAAAGTAGTATGCCACTTTACGTGTAGTTCAGGTATCACATAGTATTCCCAATTTGTTCCTCCTGTTTCTCATAATATCATTGTCATTCATTTTAATATCCCTATGCTGATATCATTCAATGAGTTCTTATTTTTTTAATTTGAGTATAGAGTTGTCTATGAGGACATTTAAGGATTAAAAAACAATGGATTCCACTTTGTGCTCATTTGTTGTTTCTCCAGTGTTCCCTTTCTTTATGTAGATCTGAATTGATGACTTACATCATTTTCATTTTCCTTGTGATGGATTCCCTGAATTTTGTCTTGAGAAAGATCTTCATTTATTTTCCATTTTTGAAGTATAATTTTGCAAAACATTGAGTTTTAGGTTGGTGGATTTTTCTTTGTCTTTGGTTTTCTTCAGTTTGAAGAAGATATATTTAGTTATAGACTTTTACATATTATCCCGTTTCTTGTTCTTTGAGCTTCCTGGATCTCTGACTTAGTGTCTATTAGTAAATTTGGAAAGTTCTTGTATTTTTCATTCAAATATTTTTCTGCTTTATTTTCTTGTTTACCACCTTCCCATTATCTGATTAAGAATATTATGTATTTTAAAATTGCTCTACATATCATATTTATGTATGTATAATGACTATATGTCTTCTTTTGTAAAGGGCTTATTCTTTCTCTTGTCAAATTTTTATTTGAATATATGTCTTTGCTCCTTGTTTTATTTATTCAGGTTATTACTTACTTATTTGATGTTAGAATTACTTTTTCTAGTCAATATTCCCCAGTTCTTTAAATTTTCTTTGAATTTAAATACCATCATATAAAGTCTGTAACTAGTCAAATTTATCAATCACTGCCATCACCATCTTGTGTGTTTTATTGTTGATGATTCTTAGAAAAAACTTCCTTATAACACTTTTACACTGTTGATGGGATTGTAAATTAGTACAATCACTATGCAAATCAGTGTGGAGGTTCCTCAAAAGTCTAGAAGTGGAACCACCATATGACCCAACTATGCCACTCCTTGGTATTTATCCTGAAGTATTAAATTAAACAAGTACAGTGATACGGGCACATCCATGTTTATAGCAGCACAATTCACAAAGCTGAGCTAGGGAACCAGTCAAAGTGTACATCAATGGATGAATGGATAAAGAAAACGTGGTATATACACGATGGGGTTTTATTCAGTTGTTAAGAAGAATGAAACTGTATCATGTGTTATTTGCAGGGAAATGGATGAAACTTGAGAACATTATGTTAACCAAACTAAGCCAAACTCAGAAAGCCAAATATCATTTGTTTTCTCCCATATGTAGAAGCTAGAGAGGAAAAAGGAAAAGAAAGGGATGGGGGGAATGTCATGAAAATTAAAGGGATATTAGTAAAGTAGAGGAAAGATACCTGGGCGAGGGAAAGGTGAAGGAAAGGGAAAATACAGAGGAATGATATTGATCAATTATACTGTGTTCATGAATGGATATGTAACAAGTACCACCAGTATGTGCAGCTATGAAAATATGGACCAAAAGAATGATCTTCCTTATGTTAGAACTCTTACATATCCCTTCATATTTAATTCTTTTTTATCTCTGTCTTCAGTATTTAACTGTCTAACCTTTCTGGAAATATTATTTGCTGAAGTTACAAAGTAAAAATTTGAAATCATATTTTCCTCAAAATCATCCATTTGAGTCTTAAAACATTTGAGTCACATCTAGTCTTCTTGAAATTGTTTAAAAAATCACCTTTTTTAATAACATGTTAAATATATGTAATATAATAAAACTATAGTACATTCATGATTAAACCTCTATATTGTTTCAAATGTACCACAATCAAAAAGGAAACCTTGATGACCAGAGTTTTACTTGAAATTTTCTTAAAATTTTTTCTTATGAATCCCTTTGAACATCCTATTTATTCAGTTCTCTCAGTCTCTAAATGTTCCCTCTCAAGACAGATGCTAAAATAGGTCTCCTATTCCCTCTCGTTGCCTGCTGCTCATCTCCAACATACACCTCACAGTTCTCTCCAGAACATCACTCATCTGCCTAATGACAGTTTCTGGACACTCAATCTTCCTTCTCTATTTGTCAAGGGAAATGTTCAGAGCCTACTAGAAAGTATAAATCATTACTTGCTCTCATAAATTTTCTCCTCAAAAATGTCATGGATAATAAGCATCGTTTCTTTGTTTCCTATAATTTCTAACATTGCTGTTTGAGATTTCTGTTTGTTTCTATTGATCTAGCTATTCTTTACCTGCAGAATTTCATAACTACTGCACATTCAATAATATTTGGTAAAGGCAGGCATGGGGGGGGGGGCATGCCTGAAAATCCAGTAAATGAGGAGGCTGAGGCAGGAGGATAGAAAGATTGAGTGTGACCTCAGCAACTTAGTGAGACCCTATCTCAAAAAGAAAAAAAAAAAAAAAAAAAAAAAAAAGCAGCTGCAGATATAGTTTAGTAGTAGAGCACCCTAGGTTCAATCCCCAGTACAACAATATAAACAAATAATTAAATGATAAATAAATTAATGAGGTCATTTGATAAAGTATATTGTACCAGTTCTCTCATAGCTCTATTGCTTAAATTGTATGTAATTATTACTTTGTTATTATTGCAGATGGACTTTGAAAATGTTTGTGTTTAATAAATATGCATTTGGATTTTCAGAGAAATTATATTAGCACATAGCTTTGCAATAATTTTCCTCCAATGCATAGCTTTTTATAGAGTTGAATTTCATTTTCATGGAATAAATACAATTGAATAAAATGGATAGAAAAGATAAGAACTGGAAAGATATAAATTTGACAATATATTTTGAAGTAGAATTCAATGACACGATTCCCTTCACAGTGTGAAAAGATGAGCTCTTTTCTTTACTATTATTCTATTCAGAATATTGAGGTGTTATTATTTTTATCATCACCATTATTTTGGTATTCAGGATTGAACCCAGGGGTGCTTTTCCAGTGAGTTACATCCCCAGACATTTTTAGGTTTTTATTTTGAGATAGGGTCTTTCTAACTTGCTTGGTGCCTCATTCAGTTGCTGAGGTTGTCCTCAAATTTGCAATCCTATTTTTAAACAGCCCTTGCTCAGTAAAACAAAATGATCAAACTTTTCTGGAATGATCTTCATCAAAATTTTTTAGAAACACTTTCAGATATCTTACTACAGAAAACATCAGATAGAAATAGGAAACAGGAAACACATTGAGGGGGGAAATGTTGATTATTTTAAACATGAAATCATTAATAGAGATATTTAAATCCATTTTGCATGAAGACCAAGGAGTCTGGTGGCAGAAGTAAGTTAAAGGAAATCAAAAGAGGATTCGACACCAGCTGAATACTAACCATCTTTTTGAGATTTGGCAGTAGGTACAGCCTTATTTTACTTGTGTTCAATAAACAGTCGTGTTTTTCTTTTATTTGTAGGTTCAAAATGGAGAAGGAAGAGGAGAGAATCACTGTGGAATGAAATTGACCAAACAATGCTATGTATATATATGAATATACCACAGTGGAGTTCACCTTTATGTATAAAGCACCAACATAAAAAAAATCAGTAAATAAATGGAAGAAAGTAGAGAAGAGGAAGGGGAGAAAAAGAGGAAAGTACTAGAGACTGAAATGGAGCAAATTATATTCCATGAATGTATGATTATGTCAAAATGAACCCTAATACTATATATAGCTATAACACATTGATAAAACATTTTTAAAAAGAAAAAAAAAATGTTTCATTGATTAACTCTTTAGGAAATTTTTGTTTTGGAAGGAAAGACAGACAATATGTAAAGAAGGATATAAATAAATAATATAACTGCAGATTTAGAAACAGGGCTCTAAAGATAGTGATACCAGATAAATAAAAATTAGCAAGTAAAATTTGAATTTCAGATAAGCAACGAATAGGGCTTTTGTTTTTAAATCGTTTTGCATAAGTTTTATAAAATGTTTTGCATATGGATGACCCAAATATTGCATGGTATTTATTGCATTGTTTAAATGAAATTCTAATTAGGAAGTTGTCCCATATTTTCACTTGCTAAATCTGGCAACCCCATCTAAAAAGAATAAAGAAACTAGGAAGCAGCTACAGAGGGATAGAGGTGATAATTTAGGGATGGTTATGAGCCAGCTCTGCAAAGAACTAGGAAGGAACATGCCAGGCATTGTCCATGTGTGCACAGGCTCACAGGAGAAAAGGACCCATACATTCAGGAACAGGAAGCAGGCTAGTGTGGCCCCATGTCAATGAACATGAGGAAGATCTTGGAAAGAAATCCAAAATCCAGCTTCCTCTTCTGTGGCAAGAAAGAGATTGTTTCTGAAGGTACTTTATATGCCCCTATGGGTCTGGTTTACTTTTGTGTTCATCTCTGTCACTTCTATTTGGCAGAAATTGCTAACCATTGCTTTTTGCCATGATAATAGCATATTCAGGTAGGTACAAACAAATAGAGTGAAAAATACTTCCCCAGCACCTTTTCAGAAGGGTACTGCCATGTGCTTAATTTCAGGTCAAATCATAAATGGAGGTTGAGTAGCACTACTGAGAAGTTCCCTTTCCCATTTCATGCTCCTGCTTCCATGGATTTTGGCTGGATCATGAGTTGAAGAGTCATACAAAGAGATGATAAAACAGAAAGCTGGAAGGAGTTTGGGTCCCAAGCCTGCTGCAAAATAAATTCCATATCAGTCCTACATTTTCTACTTCCCGACTCTAAAGAAGTTGTGAAAGTAGCAGTGTTTTGAGTTTTAGTTTTTAAAAAGCCAATAACATTTTTATTCTGCATAACTCGTTTCCAAATAAAGCCTAACTCCTCACACACTATCCTATCTTTTGTTTCTTCTTTTATTTTGCTTTCAGCTTCATTTACTGGCTCTGCTCACTGCTCCCCTCCCTTCTTCTCTGCACATCATAATCTCACTTCATCTTTACCCTTATCTGTTTTAAAACTATTTTCAATGTGGTAAAATATGTACAATATAGTATTTAAAAATATTTTGCCATTTTTAAGTATACAGTCCTATCACTTCACTCACATGAAGGCGCCCATACCTTCATCTATCTCCATAACTCTATTTTACCTTTCAAAACTCAATTCTCTATGCATTAAAAAAAGAACTCCTGATTCTCCCTCCTCCCAGCCCCTCACAATGACCATTCTTCTTTCTGTTTCTTTGAATTTAACTACTCTGGGTATCTTATAGAAATGGAATCCTAAAATAGTTCTTCCTTTGTATCTGGCTTATTTCACTTAAAATAATGTCTACAAGGTCTACATATGCCGTAGCATGAGTGGGTATCTCCTTTTCAAGTCTAAATATATTTCATTGGTTGTAAAGACATATCTTATATATTTAATTTATGCTTTCATCCCGCAATGGACCCTTGTTTTATCTCTATCTTTTAGCTATTGTGAATAATATGGCTATGAATATTGGCATAAAATATCTTTTTCTTTTTTAAAAAAAATATACTGAACATCTCTACCAATTAGAGAAATGCAAATCAAAACTACTCCAGGATTTAATCTCACTTAAATAAGAATGGCAGTTATCAAGAATACAAGCAACAATAAATGTTGGCAAGGATGTGGGGCAAAAGGTACACTCCTAACATTGCTGATGGGAATGTAAATTGGTGCAACCATTATAGAAAAGCAGTGTGGAGATTCCTCAGAAAACTTGGAATGGAACCACCATTTGATCCGGCTATCCCATTCCTACAGCCTTTGGCTATAAAAATCAACATACTACAGTGACACAGCCACATCAATGTTTATAGCAGCTCAATTCACAATACAAATATCTCTCCATGTTCCTACCTTCAATTCTTTCAGATGTATATTAAGAGAGAGAATTGCCGGAATGCTAGCAATTTCATTTTTTTTCAGCAGTGACAATACTGTTTTTCACAACAGCTATACTATTCTACATTCTCTCTAGAAATTCAGAAGTGATTCAATTTCTCCCCTTCCTCTCTTCTGCTTCTTTTGGTACTATTCATCCAAATTTGTGACATAGAATCTCATTGTGATTTTACTTACATTTTCTAGAGGTTCAAGAGGTTGAGCAGCTTTCAAAGGTTGTTTTGAGTATTTGTATTTCCTTTAATATACCATGTGATTTTTGGAATGGCTTTTTCTATTTCTGCAATAAACAAAATCATTGGTGTTTTGATGGGCTTTGTGTGGAATCTGTACATCACTTTGAATATTGAAATTTTAAGAATATTAAGTCTTTTCATTCATGAAGAGGAAATATATTTCCATCTATTGGGGTCTTTTTAAATTATGTTCAGAAACATTTTATAGTTTTCAGTTTTCAATTTTTTTCCTATATTTGATTTAGTTTAGTCTTAAGTATTTTTATGGTATCATAAACAAAATTGTTTTCTTAATTTTCTTTTCCAATTGTCCCCTGTTAATATGCAGAAACAAATGATTTTTGTACAAGTGTTTTATCCTGCAAATTTGCTGATTTTGTTGATTAGTTCTAATCTTTTGGAGGAATCTTTAAGATTAAATGCTGTCATCTGTGAATAGAGATACTTTAACTTTTTCCTTTCCATATTGGATATGTTTTATTTATTTATTTTTTATTTGCCAAATTGCCCTGAATAGAATATCTAGAACCATACTGTATCAAAGGTAGGCATCCTTATCTTGCTCCTGACTTTACAGAAAGAAGGTTTAGCCTTTCACCTAATGGTAGCAGAGGATTTTTTTATATATATGACTTTTATTATGTTGAGGTAATTTTCTTCCATTCCCCATTGGTTTTGTGTTTTTATTATGAGAAATAGTTGAATTTTATCAAATGCTTTTTATGCATGAATTGAGATGATCATGCATTTCTTTATAACTTTGTTCCTTTAATTTATGCATTAAATTGATCCATTTTCATGTGTTGACCTACTCTTGCATTCTAAGAACAAGTGTACTCAATCATAGTATATTTTTCTTTGAATGTGCTGTAGAATTCATTTTGCTAGTATATTGTTGAGGATATTGGCATTAATATTCATCAAGGATACTGGTCTGTATTTTCTTCTCTTAAAAGTGTCCTTGTCTTCATTTGGTTTCAGGGTAATGATGATCTAATAGAATAAGTTAGGAAGTGTTCTATATCTTTAGTTATTTGGAAAATTTTGAGAAGAGTTGATGTGTTGCTTCTTCAAGTGCCTGGTATAATGCTAGTGACACCGTCTGCTCCTAAGCTTTTTTGGAAGTTATTGATAACTGACCCAACCTCCTTTATTACTGATAGGTCTATTGTGATTTTTTAATTTCATCACAATTTTGTTTTGGTAGTTTGTATGTTTCTAGAAAATTGGATCTCTCATCTTGGTTACCTATTTTGATGGCATAGAGATGCTCAGAGGACTTCCTTATATCTTTTATTCTTTATGAAAAATTAGAACAATATTCCCATTTACATTCTGATTTTAATAATTTGTCCTATCTCTTTTTATCTTAATCAATCTAACAAAAAGGTTATCAATATTGTTCATCTTTTTGAAAGACCAATTCTAGATTTTATTTATCTCTGTTCTAATCTTTAGGATTTTATTCTTCTGTTGACTTTGCTTTTTGGTTGTTCTTTACCTAGTTCCACAGGATATAAAGTTTGATTTTTGACTTGAGATTGTTTTTCTTATTTAGTAATAAAAAATCAGTTGTGTAAGTGTACATGTAAATTGCCCCCTTAACAATGCTTTCATTATTTCCTGAAGATTTTTGTATGTTGTGTTTTCCTTTTCATTTGTCTGCTTGTAGCAGAAACCTAGAACCTCCATGTTTCTGTAACAGTTGGTGCTATTTGGTGGGTTCTACAACCTGCTTCTCATGTGCGGTAATGTTCTATAATGGCTCACAGAACTCACATTTACTCACCAGTTTATCATACAGGATATTATAAAATGATACAAGTGAGCATAGGATGAACAACTATGTAAGATGAGGTCCAAAGAATCCCGAGCTCAGGAACTCATATCTCCCTATAGTTGGGGTGCACCACCCTGGCAGCACATGGATACATTCATCAAGGCAGCAGGGCTCTGAACCCCGCGTTGAGATTTTATGGAGACTTTGTCATGTAGGGATGATGGGCTCTTAACTCAATCTGAAGCCTGGTATCCTCCCCAGAGAGTGGCATGGAACTTGAAGTCCTGAGATTCTGATCATCTCAAGTTCTTTCTAATACATGAAGCGATGAAGAGCCACTGATAGAAAAAAAGACATCCCTATCACTCAGGAAATAAGAGGGATTAAGAATCTCTGTGTAAACTGTTCTTGGTAGGCCGATTACTCAAGAGATTACAAGGGCTTTAGAACCCCTGTGTCAGGAACCAGGGTTGGTAGAAGAGTAAATATTAGGAAAAAAAAAAAAAAAAA
This sequence comes from Sciurus vulgaris, assembly GCF_902686455.1. Lineage (NCBI taxonomy): Eukaryota > Metazoa > Chordata > Mammalia > Rodentia > Sciuridae > Sciurus > Sciurus vulgaris. The sequence continues at coordinate 14,093,761 of NC_136469.1, forward strand.
AAGATGTCTCCATAATTCCATTACAAATCTTCTTAGAAACCCTGTGCCAAAAACCAAGTGTAGAAATGAAGTACAAATTCTTATTGTATCATACTGTGCCAAAAAAAATCACTGCATCTAAATTTACTCATAAGTTTTGGTTTCTAAACAAATATATTGCTAGGCATAATTCTTTGTGTCTCCATCCGTTATAGTTTGAAATGATGTATCACAAATAAAACAGCTGAAAGAAAAAGATTTAAGCACTATAACTAATTCTGAATCAATCCAATTTCATAAGTAAGTTAAAAATACACAGTAATTTGCTAAAGGGTTAGGGAAACTCCAAAAGTTTTTAATATTAGATCATTATAATTAAATTTAAAAACTTGTTTAAAAGTCTGTTTAGTTGCTTTTATGAAATTTCACAAACATAGCTAAATTTCTGTTCTTTACCCTTTTGTATTTTCTAAAACTAGACAAATAGGAGGGTTTGGGCTTCTAAGATCTCTAGTTTTATTATGTATACATTTCACCTGCATATTTTATTCATGACAACTGAAACGTTTCAAAAGAAATATGCAAAATAGGTCTTCTGATAACAATTGATTATATTTGAAAAGATCATATGCCTTAATCCCTAAAGTAACCTCTCAGTCAAAGGCTGATCTAGTACAAGATTTGAATGTCATGTCACATCAGGATTCAACACTTATTTTAAAAACATGCTACGTTACCTTTTTCTTTGCAGTATTCAAGATCACTATAAAATTCCCCTGAAAATATTCATAAAATTCTCTGATCATCAAAATTACTTCACAGGTTAGCAAAAACTTTGCAAAAGAAAGAATTTAGTAGTCTTGCGTAATTGTGGTAGGCATTATCCCTGTATTCTCCAATTGTTAGCACATAAAATATAACTTCTACTTACATTTTTCATGGGTACCCTTAGCTAATAAATATTATCTGTGTATTTATTGCCATCAATATAATTGATTACAAATTACACTTTAAAAGATGCAAATTTACTTTTTATATATGTGTATCCATGTCACAATTCATCACATTCATAATTAAATTGTCATCCAACTGAGACAGGAACACAGAAAAATGAAACAGTCTAATGAGCTTGCTCTAAGCCATTGCCCACTGGCTTAAAAAGCAGTGAAGTCTTGTTTACTTGAAAGAAATACTTCTTCATACCCACTAAAAACTATGGATTTACAGTTATAATTATTTTTCTCATCGACTTCTCTATTATACTAAGGACCCTGCTGTGATTCAGGATCTGCTTTTAGATTCACTTTCATCAGACAGTTTTCAAAATATATTTGCATATCTCAATTCAATTATGTTAAAATTATTTTTAATCTAAATTGCATCTTTTAGTTTTTTTCCCTCTTCTAATCTGAATCATTCTGCGCTTGTTTGTGTAAAAATTCATGCTGACTCTTTTCATTTTTTTCATATTTATAATTTGAGAACCAACTTTGATCCATCTAATTAAAACTTCTGTGAAGAACAAAACATAAAATGCCTGATAGGAGGCAGTCTGAAGTTATTTGAAATGATTTTAACATCAATGCTTTAACTTTCCATAGTACCCTTGAGTGCTTGCAGAACCAAGTAAACAAATTGCTTGCTCTTTGCACAGTATAATTAGTATTTAGTTATAGTGCACTCTTGTGCCTTGACAAGCTCATCTGACAGTCAGTCACTTTAAATTGTTAGAAAATAATTCCAAAGATAGACTGTCTATAAAAAAATATTATTTGAATGGAACAAAGGGTTTCCAAAAAGAAAGGAAACAGGATGAAAGTGATCATAGACTTTACTTCTGTTTAGGGGGAAAGACGTGGAATTAAAATTTGAGGAGAAAAGTAGGCTAACATGAGCAATGAAAAAAGGAAAAGAGATAAGTCCCAGAAGGATACTGCCAGGAATGAAAATAGAGACATTTTTAAAAGCAAATCCAGAGCTATCGCTGAGTTTTTCTGTCTATATACAGCTTATTTCTCTCTGTGAGGTTCTGCAGTATTGCTGAGTGAGTAAGCCAAATGCAAATGAGGCTATTGAAGCATAAAAGGAGCCCTAAGAGGTGGGAAAATGTTATGCTAATAATCCCAGAGTTCTCTGAAGGTCATGGGAAAAAGTGTGAGGGTCATGGGAAAAAAATACGGGAGGACCAAGTAGTTTTACTTTTGGTCTCTGAGACTTGCTAGAAAATACACTAGCATTTAGAAAAAAAGATTTCTAGTACTTCTTGAAACGTCTATTTACATAAAAGAGTAACATTTTTCCACAATAGCATTTCACAGACAGTATAATTCTTTAGGCCTATAATAAATATCTATTATACCCATTATATGAAATGGGCATATCCTTGCTATTAGTTGAAAAGATGTGATCTTGGGAATTTAAATTGCTGATTGAAGAAATTATCTAAAAAGTTGTTCCCTGCAACAACAGCCATATCCCTTTGTATTGAACATGGTAGTGAATGCATGATAATATTTAGACAGCAATCAAGGGCTAGTTGATATCTCAACTTTCATGAGATGTGGTGATAGAGTTGTGGATTTGTTTTGTATTAAGAAAATATTTTAAACAATATTACTCTATGTAAATTTATGATTACACAAATGGTATGCCTTTATGCCATGTACAAACAGAGAAACAACATGTAAAATAAAAAAAAAAAGAAAATATTTTAATTTGGATATTAACATTAGTGACAAGTACATGCATGTTTCATCAGTTAAGTTATATCAGTCAAAATGAGGATAGCTTTATTTGGGGTCAATCTAAACTTCATTTATATTTTTATAACATTAATACAACTATAAAAATCACTAAATGATCATATTAATTAAATATAAATTACTAGAGAAAAAGATTTTGTGTAATCTTTTGAAATCCCTGATCACTAACATGGATCCATGGCATAGGTGACATAATGAGGACAAATGGATTTAAATTCCACTTAAAAGATTCTCAAGTTTAAAGTTCAAAATATTACATAAAATGAAAAAAATTAATATAATTAAATATTAATTTTAAATGCCATAAATGATTTTAAAAGTGTGAAAAAATTTTCTTGTCTACAAGAAACTTTTTGTGAAAGAAAAAGTGAAAGCCAGGAACATAATCAAATCAGTGAAGTTCACATTATTTTCATCTTGATAAAGAATACAAGGGAGGCATTATCATTACAAAAAAATGCACTTTCATCCCTCAGAAAAGCGCTTGTCATTTTAACTGCACTGTTTATTGCATTTGTATTTGAATTACAAATTCCAGCTTGTAACTGTTAGAAGGCAGTAACTTCTAATTCCACATTTTTAATTTCATGCTAGCAAAATCTAAAACTCTGTTCCAACGATTTTGTGACTAAAATTAATAAAATTAATGAAACATTAATACTTTGAAAAAACAGATGAAAAATATTCTTGCTTGGGTCTTATTCTCAGTTTGAATTTAAACCCAAACAATGTTCCTCAACAAATGTAACATGATATTTAAACTTTTAATTCCAAGAATTACTTTTGATCACATCCATTACTCGAGGATTAACAATGTAGCTGACACTAGAGATGGAAGAATGAAAATTGAGAAATTAATCTAGGCATCTATGGTCATGTAGATAATCGAGTAATATTTATGCTTTATAAAAGGCACACATTAACTACATATATTAATTAAAATAGATATAGGAAAGTTAAATTTACTCTGGATATACCATTCTATCAGGATCCTACAAAAAATTATACCGGTGACGGTGACTACCATTGTGCATAAAAGGGAGGTTGAGAAATTATACCCTCCTTTGGTCAGCTCTCAGAAATCATGAGGAGTGGTGTGTGCATGTGTGCACGTGTGTGTCCTAGAACTAGGTATTAAGATTAGAGTTTGAGTGTCAATAATTTTTGGAGTTCAGATGTCAATTGTGAGAAAACAATAGGAAAGAAAAAAATAATCACAAAGGTTATATTATAGTCATCTAGCATGATAGATAATTGAGATTTCCTCCCTTGAGGAAACCCTGGAAAAAAGGTTAATACACACACACACATACACATGTATGCATATATAATAAAATATGATTATATATATATAAAATCATATATAATATATTATACATAAATAGACACACACACACACACACACACACACACACACACACAGGCACATCTCACAATTAACTCATTTGAGAGCAAAGAACCTGGCATATTTATCCATAAAATCCCAAACTCATTAGTGGAGGACTGTTCCCAGATTGTTGTGAATTCTTTAGTCATTTTGGTCCTCAGAGTGCACAGAGATCAGTCTTCTTGATTTCCAGAAAAATAGGCCTCAGGTACAGACATGCAGAGACTGGCACTTGGAAATTCTCCCTGATATACTATTTGAATTATCTGGGCAAGGCTTTGGGATACATGCTCCTGTCTTTTTCTTACATTGTTTCCCCTAGGACTTAACAATAGATTCACAGTCCACTTGATGTCACTAATTCTTACATGTTGGTCTTAAAGCTTTTAAAACAAAAACTAAACCAATAAATTAGTAGCACCAACTTCAGTGCCTACGTTTGCGGTGGGTCTTGAGTTTGGCTATGGCTGACAGTTTTTATATCCCTCTTGTGCCTCTTGGCCTAGACTTCCATTAATTTGTCTCAGCAATTCGGCTACCCTTGAGGACTTGCCCAGTGAGAAATACTGTACTTGCATATCTGAAGATTCTTATCTTTTGGTAATCAGTTGCCTTTGTCAGATTGTGTAGACTGGAATTACCAGTTATTTATTTACCTACCTTGAGGGTGCCAGAGATGGAACTGAGGACCTCATGCATACTAGGCAATTGTTCTACCACTGAGCTATATTCCAAGTACTGCATTTAAAATTTTGACTCAGTGGAAGCAATAAGATGTACCTCAAGAAATTTCTTTAGCTCCAGACATACCTACCTTTACCTCCAGTACACAGCAGTGACCTTACCATCTCATGACAGTGTGGCCAGTTGTTCCTACCAGGATACTAACATTTCTTTCGCTTATTGTTTTACTTGTTTTACTGGAATGAGGAGCCCAAAATAAGTAAGTTGAGTTAAAAATTTTACGTTGAATGGGATTCTTAGTATGTTCCTGCATAAAGGGACCTCTAGTCCAAAGTCAAATCATACTACAAAAGCAAGATTTACTTAACTGCATCACAGGGATCAATAGTGAGAAGTTACTCAGCCATAGCATTCTGCTTATCAGAAATATTATTAGTATTCACTCCATTTTTTTATCAGAAGTATTATAGGTATTGGTGCCAAAGAATTCCACTGACCTTGTGTTCATTATTGCACCACCGTACTCTTGTTCCAAAGCACTGAGCCTGGTTCTGATATAATAAATAATTGATTTGTTTCCCATTGAATAGAATTGCTGCTTGTGGTACTACAGACCCAGAGGGATAATACATACTTGCACCCTGTGAAAGCAAAAGTTGTCCTAGATAAAGTTAAAGTGGCAAGACAGGAGAGAGAACTCAGCTCCACATTGAGTTATTCTGAATTTGCAGTTGCTTTTCTTTGTGATCATGCTATTGAGTTTGCTAAATGTTTCCGTTGAGCTTGGGCTTCTATCCCCCCCTGGAGACTGGGAAATAGGGGTAAGCATCCTTTGATGTTTATATTTCAAATGAATTATTCCAGGTCTTTCTTCACAAAGACCTTCCCTTGGAAATAAATCTGACAGGTGTCTGGGAGAAGATTTACATGCATTTCAAAGAAGCAGAAAAATAATCTATGATTGAAAGTCTCCTAAAGCAGTTACTCCAAGAAAAGGCAGACCAGGTACCTCTAACCAGGAAGAACAAGTCTAAAGTGTAGTCAAGCTGAAGGAAGAATTAAAACTTTCTTGCTCATTCAGAATTATCAATCCAGAAGAGATGAACTATGTATCATCCAAGGATTTAATGTAGTTTTCTTTTTCTGGTAACACCTTCTTTTACTATTTTTTACAATGCAAGTTTGCTGGCAATATTTTTTCTTTTGTCAGAAGTAATATTCATTTCACTTTTTTAAAATGTTACTTTAATTGGGTATATTCATTCAGTTATTAAAAAGAAAGTTCTTTTGTTCTTTTGAAGTTATTTTGCCTCCTACCTGGGTGCTTTTGAGATTTTTTTTTTCTCTTTGTACTTCAATTTGAGCAGTCTTACCCTCAACTTGTTTCTTTCTTTCTTTCTTTCTTTCTTTCTCCCTCCTCCCTCCTCTCTTCTTCTCTCCCTCCTTTCTTCTTTCCTTCCTTTCTCTTCTCCTCTCTCTTTTTTTATGTTCTTCTGTTTTATAGATTTTTAAATATGTTTTCATTTCTCCTGGGCATATGCCCATACATCATAGTATCATAGTACGACTGTGTTTTCATGTGGTTTTTTTTTTTTTTTAATCTCAACCCCCTTTCCACCGTGGCTATTCCATCCACATTAAATGAGAATGTTACTATCTCCACATCCTTGTCAAGAGTTGCTATTAGCTTTCCTTTTATAATAGCTATTACAGTGGATGTGATTTTGCCACTATAGTTTGTTTTGATTGCTAAAGATTAATGCATAACATGAATGACTCATATTTAGTCTACAGTTACCTCAAACCTTTAATATTATTAGTTCATTGAAACGAAATTTCTTTTTTCCTTTTACAGTATGTTTTTGACCTATATGAATAACTCAGTTTGAAAAATTTAAATACTATCATTTTATAATTGTTTCATCAGCATTAGTTTGCTGAAACTTTTTACAGCTAATTTTCAAAATTAATTTGATCACTGAATATATTCATAATGTCATTAAGTCTCCATTAACCTAAGAACTTGTTCAATGTACAACATCTACCCTTGGGAAAATGGTTGATGTAAATGTGTTACAGAAAACCTTTGCATGACTTCATTCCATACTGTTCTTGAACCATTTTTAATTTCACCCAAAAATTATAAAACAGTGTCACCAGCATCCAATAATGTGCATAAAAACATCATGATACGTGTTTAGGTATTTTTTTCTTGTTGATATTATTCCTCTGCTTTATAAATGTAGTAAATGCATCAAACATTTTTAAATGGTAATTGGAATATATTGAATACTGTCCCTTCAAAATTCATGTCTGGAACCTCATTTGGAATTAAGCTCATTGCAGATGTGACTAAGATGGAGTCATGCTAGATTAGGGTGGGCCCTAAATTCAGTGATTGACTTCCCTAGAAGTGTAGAAGAGGACATACACATAGACATGCGGAGTGGAGATGGCCACCGGCAGGCAGAGGTAGACACTGGAATGATATGCCTGCAGGCCAAGAGAGACCAGGCACTGCTGGGGTTACCTGAAGCTAGGAAGACACAGTGAATGATTAGTCCCTACTGCCTCCAGAGGAAGCACAGCCCTACAGACAGCTTGGCTTTACATTTTAGGCCTCCATAACTCTGACAGTGTGCACTCTTAATGCTTTAAGCAACCATATTTGCAGGATTTTGCTACAGCATCTGTAGGAATCTGATAGAGCAATATTTTTTAATGTGCCTTTTAATATCTTCAATCTTTTTAGAATTAATGTAAATGAGAAAATCTACAGAATCCAAGGCAAAATATTGTCGTTGTTATAAGAGGGTTTGCTCATTGTGATGTTACACCTACATTTATTCACAAAATGGTTATTCACCTGCCTATATTTAGGCTTTGATGTTTTAGAGCAAAAGTATTATCAAAGAAAGTAGTGCTTTCACAAAAGAAATTGATAATTCCATCAAAATCAAAGGTTGTAATTTTCACCTCTCCATCCAGAGTCCCTCACATCACTGCACAAACAAGGAGAAAGAAAAAGAGTTATTTAATATACTGGAAAAGTTTTGTATTAGTCTTGATAATCGAAAGTTACTATGCGACATATGAATATTGTTACACTACAGGGGCAGAAGCTAGGATGTCTGGACGACGAGGTATTTTATCTGACATTTAGTTTGCTATTTGTAGTGTAGCTTCACAAGTGGTTCAAAGATTTCCTAAGGAGGAAAGAAGAGTAAAGCTGTTTGCTGTTTTATATTTAAGCTAATTCAAGATCTTGAATACAAGTTAAAGTAGATGGTTCACACAACAGCTTTGGAGCATTAAGAAAATACATGCAGGAATTAAAACTATAATGAAATATGATTGTTATTTTCCTGGTTGAGGTTTTTAATAGCATGTAACATTTTTCAGGAAATAGCTAAAAAGGTTACCTTTGTTATTGGGAGATGTACTAGGTAAGTGCCACACAAACATTATTATACAGAGATACAGTAAAAAAAGACAGGAATGAAGGTGGATGTAAGAGAAGCAACGATCCCTACTTTTTCTCACATAATGAGGTCTCTTTTAAGTAATTTGTATTACACTTTGTTTTGCATTTTTGCGTATAACGTTTTCAGCATCAGATATAAATAAAGTACCAATTTCAACATGAAACTTGTTCTTTTCACATTCTGCTTAGTGTTTTAATATACTGAGTCATCACTCTTCACACTTGGAGGGAAAGGGCTGGCCTTGATCTTCAAACATTCTTTATAAATATGCTTTGTAGACAGTGTCCTCAATAGCACAGACCAAGAATATTGTCCATGCAAACTTTCATTAAGACTGCAGAAAAAATTGGCAATTAGTACAAGAGATAAAATATGAATCATGATTTTTGAACTCAACTAGCATTCAAATGTTATGTTTATGTTCCATTAAATTAATTATGTGATGATATCAATTTAATGTAAATATAAATCACCTTAACTGAAGGCCACATAGTTTTAGAAACCTCCTCATTGTTTCCTAGCTTACTTGAATATATATTTCTTTTTTTTTTATTGTAAACAAATGGGATACATGTTGTTTCTCTGTTTGTACATGGTGTAAAGGCATACCATTTGCATAATCATACGTTTACATAGGGTAATGATGTTTGATTCATTCTGTTATTCTTTCACTTCCCCCCACCTCTCCCACCCCTCTTTTCCCTCTATAGAGTCCTTCCTTCCTCCATTCTTGCCGTCCTCCTTAACCCTAACACTAACCCTAACACTAACCCCTCCCTCCCCCATTATGTGTCATCATCCACTTATTAGCGATATCATTCGTCCTTTGGTTTTTTGAGATTGGCTTATCTCACTTAGCATGATATTCTCCAATTTCATCCATTTGCCTGCAAATGCCATAATTTTATCATTCATCATGGCTGAGTAATATTCCATTGTATATATATACCACAGTTTCTTTATCCATTCATCAACTGAAGGGCATCTAGGTTGGTTCCAAAATCTGGCTATGGTGAATTGAGCAGCTATGAACATTGATGTGGCTGTATCTCTGTAGTATGCCGATTTTAAGTCCTTTGGGTATAGGCCAAGGAGTGGGATAGCTGGGTCAAATGGTGGTTCCATTCCAAGCTTTCTGAGGAATCTCCACACTGCTTTCCAGAGTGGCTGCACTAATTTGCACCCCCACCAGCAATGTATGAGTGTACCTTTCTCCCCACATCCTCGCCAACGCCTGTTGTTGCTCGTATTCTTGAATAATCGCCATTCTAATTGGAGTGAGATGAAATCTTAGAGTGGTTTTGATTTGCATTTCTCTTATTACTAGAGATGTTGAACATTTTTCCATAAGTTTGTTGATTGCTTGTAGATCTTCTTCTGTGAAGTGTCTATTCATTTCCTTAGCCCATTTGTCGATTGGATTATTTGTATTCTTGGTGTAGAGGTTTTTGAGTTCTTTATAGATTCTGGAAATTAGTGCTCTATCTGAAGTATGATTGGCAAAGATTTTCTCCCACTCTGTAGGCTCTTTCTTCGCATTGCTGATAGTTTCCTTTGCTGAGAGAAAGCTTTTTAGTTTGAATCTATCCCAGTTATTGATTCTTGCTTTTATTTCTTATGCTATGGGAGTCCTGTTGAGGAAGTCTGATCCTAAGGCAACATGTTGAAGATCTGGACCTACTTTTTCTTCTATAAGATGCAGGGTCTCTGGTCTGATTCCAAGGTCCTAGATCCATTTTGAGTTTAGTTTCATGCACGGTGAGAGATATGGGTTTAGTTTCATTCTGTTGCATATGCATTTCCAATTCTCCCAGCACCATTTGTTGAAGAGGCTATCTTTTCTTCATTGTATATTTTTGGCCCCTTTGTCTAGTATGAAAAAATTGTATTTATTTGGGTTTTTGTCCATGTCCTCTATTCTGTACCATTGATTTACCTTTCTATTTTGGTACCAATACCATGCCGTTTTTGTTACTATTGCTTTGTAGTAGAGTTGAAGATCTGGTATTGCGATACCCCCTGCTTCACTCTTTCTGCTAAGGATTGCTATAGCTATTCTGGGTTTCTTATTCTTCCAGATGAATTTCATAATTGCTTGCTCTATTTCTGTAAGGTACGTCATTGGGATTTTAATTGGAATTGCATTGAATCTGTATAGCACTTTAGGTAGTATGGCCATTTTGACAATATTAATTCTGCCTATCCAAGAACATGGGAGATCTTTCCATCTTCTAAGGTTTTCTTTAATTTCTTCCTTTAGTGTTCTGTAGTTCTCATTTTAGAGGTCTTTCACCTCTTTTATGAGACTAATTCCCAAGTATTTTATTTTTTTTCGAGGCTATTGTGAATGGGATAGTTTTCCTAATTATTCTTTCCAAAGATTCATCACTTATGTATAAAAATGCATTAGATTTATGTGCATTGATCTTAAATGCCGCTACTTTACTGAATTCACTTATGAGTTCTAAAAGTTTTCTGGTGGAATTTCCTGGTTCCTCTAAGTATATAACCATATCATCAGCAAATAGGGATAGTTTGAGTTCTTCTTTTCCTATTTGCATCCCTTCAATTTCCTTGGTCTGTCTCATTGCTCTGGCTAGAGTTTTTTGGACGATGTTGAATAGAAGTGGTGAAAGAGGGCATCCCTGCCTTGTTCCAGTTTTTAGGGGGAACGCTTTCAGTTTTTCACCATTTAGAATGATATTAGCCATGGGCTTAGCGTAGATGGCCTTTACAATGTTAAGGAATGTTCCCACTATCCCTATTTTTTCTAGTGTTTTGAGCATGAAGGGGTGCTGTATTTTATCAAATGCTTTTTCTGCATCTATTGAAATAATCATGTGATTCTTGACTTTAAGTCTATTGATATGTTGAATTACATTTATTGATTTACAGATGTTGAACCCACCTTGCATCCCCGGGATGAAACCCACTTGATCATGGTGCACTATCTTTTTAATATATTTTTGTATGCGATTTGCTAAAATTTTGTTGAAAATTTTTGCGTCGATGTTCATTAAGGATATTGGTCTGAAATTTTCTTTCCTTGATGAGTCTCTGTCTGGTTTAGGTATCAGTGTGATATTGGCTTCATAGAATGAGTTTGGGAGGGTTCCCTCCTCTTCTATTTTATGGAATACTTTGAGAAGTATTGGAATGAGCTCTTTTGTAAAGGTTTTGTAGAACTCGGCTGAGAACCCATCTGGTCCCGGACTTTTCTTTGTTGGTAGGCTTTTGATGACCTCTTCTACTTCATTACTTGAAATTGATCTATTTAAATTTTGTATGTCCTCCTCGTTCAATTTAGGCAATTCATATGTCTCTAGAAACCTATTGATGTCTTCGAAATTTTCTATTTTGTTGGAGTATAGATTTTCAAAATAGCTTCTAATTATATTTTGTATTTCAATCCTGTCTGTTGTGATATTTCCTTGTTCATTCCAAATTTTAGTGATTTGGGTTTTCTCTCATCTTTTCTTTGTTAGTGTGGCTAAAGGTTGATCAATTTTGTTTATTTTTTCGAAGAACCAACTATTTATTTTGTCAAGTTTTTGTATTGTTTCTTTTGTTTCAATTTCGTTGATTTCAGCTCAGAGTTTAACTATTTCCTGTCTTCTACTACTTTTGGTGCTGGTCTGTTCTTCTTTTTCTAAGGCTTTGAGCTGTAGTGTTAGGTTTTTTATTTGTTGAGTTTTACTTCTTTTATTAAATGCGCTCCATGAAATAAATTTTCCTCTAAGTACTGCTTTCATAGTGTCTCAAGATTTTGATATGATGTTTCTTTGTTCTCATTTACCTCTAAGAATTTTTTAATTTCCTTCCTAATATCTTCTGTTATCCATTCATCATATAATAGCATATTGTTTAGTCTCCAGGTGTTGGAGTAGTTTCTGTGTTTTACTCTTTCATTTATTTCTAACTTCAATCCATTATGATCTGATAGAATACAAGGTAGTTTCTCTATCTTCTTGTATTTGCTAACATTTGCTTTGTGGCATAATATATGGTGTATTTTACAGAAGGATCCATGTGCTGCTGAGAAAAAAGTGTATTCGCTCTTGGTTGGATGGTATACTCTATAAATATCTGTTAAGTCTAAATTATTGATTGTGTTATTGAGATCTATGGTTTCTTTGTTCAATTTTTGTCTGGAAGATCTGTCCAGTGGTGAGAGAGGCATGTTAAAATCACCTAGTATTGTTGTGTTGTGGTCTATTTGGTTTCTGAAATTAAGAAGGATTTGTTTGACATACATGGATGAGCCACTGTTTGGGGCATAGATGTTTATGATTGTTATATCTTGCTGATTTATGCTTCCCTTAAGCAGTATGAAATGACCTTCTTTATCCCTTCTGACTAACTTTGGCTTGAAGTCCACATTATCTGAAATGAGGATGGATACTCCAGCTTTTTTGCTGATTCCATGTGCATGGTATGTTTTTCCCCATCCTTTCACCTTTAGACTGTGGGTATCTTTTTCTATGAGGTGAGTCTCTTTCAGGCAACATATTATTGGATCTTTCTTTTTAATCCAATCTGCCAGTCTATGTCTTTTGATTGATGGATTCAGGCCATTAACATTCAGGGTTATTATTGATATATGATTTGTATTCCCGGTCATTTGGTTCATTTTTTAATTTTATTTATTTATTTATTTATTTATTTATTTATTTATTTATTTATATATTTATTTATTTGACACGACTTGGTTCTTCCTTTATTTGACAATTGCTTTAGGATAATTCCTCCCTTTGCTGATTTGCTTCTTTGTTTTTCATCTCTTCCTCATGGAATATTTTGCTTAGAATGTTCTGTAATGCTGGCTTTCTTTTTGTAAATTCTTTTAGCTTTTGTTTATCATGGAAGGATTTTATTTCATCGTCAAATTTGAAGGTAAGTTTTGCTGGGTATAAGATTCTTGGTTGTCATCCATTTTCTTTCAGGGCTTGAAAAATGTTTTTCCAGGCCCTTCTATCTTTTAGGGTCTGGATTGAAAAATCTGCTGATATCCGTATTGGTTTCCCCTGAATGTAATTTGGTTCTTTTCTCTCACAGCCTTTAAAATTCTGTCTTTATTTTGTATGTTAGGTATTTTCATTATAATGTGCCTTGGTGTGGGTCTGTTGTAATTTTGTGTATTTGGAGTCCCATAAGCTTCTTGAACTTGATTTTCCATTTCATTCTTCAGATTTGGGAAATTTTCTGATATTATTTCATTGAATAGATTGTTCATTCCTTTGGTTTGTTTCTCTAAGCCTTCCTCAATCCCAATAATTCTTAAATTTGGCCTTTTCATGGTATCCCCTAGTTCTTGTAGATTCTGTTCATGATTTCTTACCATCTTCTCTGTTTGTTCAACTTTGTTTTCAAGGTTAAATATTTTGTCTTCAATGTCTGAGGTTCTGTCTTCCAGGTGTTCCATCCTATTGGATATGCTTTCTATGGAGTTCTTAATTTGGTTTATTGTTTCCTTCATTTCAAGAATTTCTGTTTGTTTTTTTTTAATATCTCTAACTCTTTATTGAAATGATCTTTTGCTTCCTGTATTTGCTTTTAATTGATTGGTGTGATCATTCAGTGCCTACATTTGCTCTTTCATCTCATCATTCAGTGCCTGCATTTGCTCTTTCTTCTCATCGTTTGCTTCCCTGATCATTTTAATTATGTACATTCTGAACTCCTTTTCTGTCATTTCTTCTGCCATGCTGTCATTGGGTTTTATTGATGTAACATCTAGATTTGTTTGGGGCATTTTCTTCCCTTGTTTTCTCATATTATTCAGGTATCAGTGCACTGCTGAGATATTGCAGATTTCCTCTATTGACTTATAATATCCCTGAAGATTTCTATATATCCCCTCTTAGCCTTCAGTAGGCTGAAGTCTTGGAGGAAGTCAATAGTGTGGTACTCCACAAGGAAGCTGCCTCTCTAGGGGTGGTGGCCTTCAGGTGGGGTATATTCCCTGCTAGTGGGCAGTGGTGCCTCCACTTGTTGACCAATGGTCATCCAAAGGGGAACTTGCTGTGGGCTGAGGCAAGGCCTGATTGGGCCTGTGTCTCTGGTTTTACTGTCCTTGTGGGAAAACCTCACCCGGCAGGGAAGACTCACCCGGTGGGGAGGTCTCGCTGGTCAGTTCCCTCCTAGAGGTTCCCCTCAATCTACAACTACCGCCTGGGCTGGGCTGCCTTCCTCTGCAACATTCCCAGGGGCCCGTACCTGCCTCCTGGGCCTGGGAGCCTCACCCTTTGCAGACGAGTCTCCTTAGCCTGCCTCTCCTCAGAGAATCTGCCTGTAGTCCTGGAACCTTTGCTCCGCCCCTAAGCGTGTCTCTGTGTGGCTCTTCCACCAAGAAGCCTCCTAGGTCCTGGGACCCTGCTGTGCACCTAATCGCCTGGCTATGCGGCCCCTCCTCTGAGCAGCCACCTGGGGCCCTGTATAATCGCTCCTAGTCCCAGCGTCCCGCCGCACACCTCTTCCTCCGGACAGCCGCCCGGTGTTCCGAAGCGGTCACTAGGAGTCCCAGCAACTCACTGTGTGCCTCCTCTTCCCATCAACTGCCTGTATCCCTGGGCAGTCACTCCGAGTCCAAGTGACCCACCCCGTTCCTCTTCCTCCTCCTCTTCCAGGTAGCCCCCCCAGGTGTTCAGGAGCGGTCACTCTGAGTTGCTGTGAGTCCAAGCCACCCGCTGCATGCCTCCTCCGGCAGCCGCCCGAAGCTCTGGTGCGGCCACTCTGAGACCAAGCGACCCACCGTGCTCCTCCTCCGGGCTGCCCCCCAGTGTTCAGGAGCGGTTGCTTTGAGTCCAAAGAACTCACCACTCACCTCCTCCTATGAGCAGCTGCCTGGAGCTCTGATGCAGTCACTCCCAGTCCAAGCAACCCACTGCGCTCCTCCTCCTCCTCCTCCTTCTCCTCCTCCTCCAGGCAGGCCCAGGCATTCAGTAGCAGTCGCTTTGCGTCCAAACAGCTCTTCGCACAGCTCCTCCTCTGGCAACCATGTTTAGCTCTTGTGCAAGTCACTCTGAGTCCAAGCGTCTTACCACACTCCTCCTCCTCCTCCGGGCAGGCCCCCGGTGTTCAGAAGTGGTCGCTCTGAGTCCAAACAGCTCTCCTCGCAGCCCCTCCTCTGGGCAGCCACCAGAGCCCCAGTGGTTGCTCCGAGTCCCAGCGCTGTGCTGAGCGGCCTCCTCTATGATGTTCCCAGTTGTCGGAGTTCACTGCTCCAGTGGGGGAGGGGTGTCTCGCCGGGCAGCTCTACTTCACAAAGTTCCCTGCCCCATATGGGACACCTCCCCAACGGGAGAGACTCACCCGACTGCTTTTAGTTGGTCCCAAGTCTCTCAATATCTCCTCTTTTGAATCCTCTGTCCTGGAGCAACATGAAATGCAGCCACCCTCTAGTCCGCCATCTTGAAAAACCTCTGAATATATATTTCTTTATTTAAAATGTGTCTTTGAAACTTTCTGCATATTACATAGATTTCATAGAAAAAAATATCAGTGCTGCAAGAACTAAAAGAGGATTTGAAAATTTTAGCCAGTTCCCAACAGGGAAAAGGAAGGTAGTGAATTGTGTTTTGTCTTGAAAAAATGAACCAGGTCCCTGAAGTAGCAAAGTTATCTTCCAGGATAAAGGAAAATTGTCTATGTGAATGATTAAAATGATTTGTATATAAAAATATAACAGGAGGAGATCAAGTTACCCCTGTTTACAGATGACATGATTCTCTACTAAGAAAGACACTTAGAACTGAAACAAAATCAGTCAAGTAGCAGGATATGAAATCAACATACCATCATTTGTAAACTTTCTATACACAAATAATGAACGTGCTGACGATAAATCATTAACATTGACCACAGCCCCCCAAAAAATCAAAGAAACAAAACACAAAAACAGAAACAAACAAACAAACAAACAAAAACTAGGAATAAACCTAATCTTGGAGGAGAATGACTTCTACAACAAAAATCACTAATGATTAAAGGAAAAAATTGAGGAAGAGTCTGGAAGATAGTAAAACCTCCCATGTTCATTGCTTGGGAGAATCTCTGTTGTTCAAATAGCCATATTACCATAAGCAATCTACAAATTCAATGCTGTCTTCAATCAAATATCAAAAATATTGGAAGAGCCAGAGAAAACAGAATAACAATACTAAGTATCATTTGGAAGAGCAAAGGATCCAGAATAGCCTGAACAACAAAAAAGCAAAGTTAGAGGCATCACAATATCCAACTTCAAATTATACTACAAAACTATAGTAAAAAGAAAAAAAAAAAAAAGCATGGTACTGGAGTAAAAACATATGTAGAGCAACAATGAAACAGAATAGAGGACCCAGAAAAATCCCATCCATCTATAGTCACCTGGTTCTTGATGAATGTGACAAAAACGTACAGTACAGAGAAGAGAGCTGCTTCAACTCTGGTGCTGGGGAAACGAGATATGGAGATGTTGTGAGCTGAAAATAGAACCCTATTTCTCATCATGGACAAAAGAATAATAATAATAAAAAATAGATCAAGGGTCTTTGTGTAAGACCTGAAAGTTTGAAACTAGAAGTGGAAATACAGGGGAACTACTTCAGGATATCAGCATTGGCAATGGTTTCCCAAAAGAGAACCCACTAACTCAGGAAATGACAGATGCTCATGCCTGCGTGAGGGCAGAGGGAACTCTTAATACACTGTTGGGCACATAAATTAAAACAACCACTGTGCAACACAGCATGAAAGTCCTCAAAAAAACAAAAACCAAACTACAAGATGATACAGCTACACTACTTCTGGGTTTATACCCAAAGGAAATGAGGTTAGCCTACCAAAGATACACCTGCATACTCATTTTTATTATAGTTCTGTTCACAGTAGCCAAGTTATGGATCTGTCTAGCCTCCCATCCACGGGTGAATGGACAAAACAAAATAGGGCATATATATATATACACACAATGTAATATTAGTCAGCCATAAAAAATGAAATTATAATATGGGCATGAAAACTGTAGGTCACTGTGTTAAGTGAAACAAGCTAGACAAAGACTAGCAGGGCATGTTTTAACTCATAGGTGGATGTTAAACACAATAAAAGAAAACTGACATTAGAAGAGGGAGTAGTAGGGAAGGGAGGAGGGCCAGGGTGAGGGGATAGAGCAGCGGGCAAGGAAGGATCAGAGAGTAGACAGGATTAAAGTACAGAATGTGCATATCAGAATGCCACAGTCAAACACACTGATTTGTGATGTTAATATACACTGATGATTATAATAAAATAAATTAAAAGTAGAAAGAAAACTAGAAAAGATGGAAAAGATACAGAAAATATTGATTCTATTATGAACAGTTTCTAATATGAAACTATTGTTTGAATAAAATTCCACGGCATATGCTCTATGGGAGACTGCAATTACCTCTATTTATGCATTATAATTCTTTTTTGTCTTTATTTATATCAAACATATATAGTATTTCTATTATTTAAGTTTGTTGATTTTACAACAAACTTAAATGAAATAAAAAGGCTATTATATAGATAACATAACAATATAAGTAAATTAACATCTTCATTGCTTATTCTCCTCAGGAAATCCCAGTCATTTAATAACCAAAGCTCTGAATTATATATTCAGCCACATTTTCCCACCTTTCACATGAACTTATCACCAACTCAACTGAACTACGTGCTCTTCTTGATACATGTTGCACATCTTTTAAGACAAAACTCCCTAATAAGATGTGGTAAGCTTGCAACTTCTTACTCGTTTGGTTCAAACACACCCCTGTTTAGACATTTGATCTCAGCTAAATACCATTTAGAAACATACTTTCTCACTCAGATTCAATAACTGAAAAAATTATCTCTGTTGATAAAAATGTTGAGATTGTCCACAGTCTTACAATGCTCTTACCAGTATTTTTTCTGAATGGATATGATTCTTCTTGGATTACTCACAAAATGTTAATTCAATCAAGGGAAAAATCACATTATATAAAAACTATCCATAGATATTGTTAAAAAGCAGCATGTGGGATCAAACAAGAGAAAGATTAATTAAGTCTTCAAGTTGATATATATACACAGCAGATAATATATGTAATCAGCTACATTTACTTGACCAACATCTTTGGAATTAATATTATGAGTTATATAAAAATTTACAAAATTGTCTCATATAATTTGTGCTAAATATATGAGATCATGGGTGCCACAAACTGAATTGGCAAGATTAGGGATTAAGAAGACTTGGCTACACGAAGCGCATTTAAATATTTATGATATTTATTTTATTGGACCAAACAATTTCTAACTTTTGTTTAGAATCTTCTTCTTTCAAGCCCTCACAACATATTTCAATGCCAAACACAGAAAAGTCACACTGATTTAGGAGAATAAATGAAAAGATGAATGAATATCAAGAGATGTTTATCAGCATAAAATTGGCTTTATATTACCAAGAGTTGAGTAATTAGGGGTCTCATTTTCTTTGGTCTTCATCTATTGAAAGATTGAAGATGTTTAGGAAAGAAATTTCAAGATTATGAGGGATGTATGTATTAGTACACTTAAGATATGAGTATAAATGTTTTATCCCATTAAATATGTAAACATACATTAGTCTAATAAAAGCATGTACATTGTGTTTCTGTACAAAATAATTCGATCTTGTGGGATTTCTTAAATAGGCTAGAGAAAACAATTGTGCTGTGGATAAAGATAAAACTCTTCAATGCATGTTTTATGATAAAGGAATTATTTTGTTGCAGAATGTATTGTCTTCTTATTCTCACAGACATAAAGTGTGATATCTTGTACCTATCCTAGGACAAGAAAAATACCTTCTCTAAAACTACTCTTAAAAATTTTCCTCTCCATACACTTATCAAGCAAAAAAAAAAACAAAAACCTGTTTTAATACTTCAGCTAAGCTGAAATGCTGTATTCACTTCATTTCTTCCAGAATTCCTCTCACTGGATTTTGTTTTAATGACATTCTTGATATTTGGATAACAAAAATGTATAAGACCCATCACTGTGTTAACCGATACTTTGAAAGGCAAATTTTTTTTCTTAATGTGCAGAACATTTCTTTAAAATACAAGAGGACCTATATTTATTATACAATACTGATATATATGTCTTTGTTTCTATCTCATATTGAGAATTATGTAAATGATAGTCTCTTTCCAGTTTGGGCTGCCATTAACTTCAGAAACAAATTAGGATTTCAACTCTAGAAAATATTTAAGGTCTCACAATAGAAAATATTTATATTACTTTTCCCTGACCTTGATGTAATTTTTTTTTCTTTGTGATGCTGGGGATAAAACTTAGGGCCTCAGGTATGCCTGGCAAGTAAGTACTATACCACTGATCCACATCCCGAGCTCTTAATCAATTTTTTAAAGAACATTTTCTGGGTCACAAAATTGAATATGAAAATAAATAATGAATAAAGGAATTTATAAGTGAGTGAGAGTTTTCTCTCCTGAAGGCTCCACTGTCTTTCCTCTCTGTGTGCTGCTCCTTTCTCAAGGAATTCCTATTTCTGTCACCTTTTTCTGTCTAAATCTCATTCAGTATTCATTCTACATCAGATTCCATGTCCCTCTTGAAGTTGGTAATGATTCTCTAAAGGGGATAAAATCTGCCTTTTGATATCTGATCATAAATTTCTACTGCCTAAGACCATTTATTGTTTTCTTCTAAAATCTGTTATCTCTGATTTAACCTTAAGTTTCCTGATGTATCATTTCTGTTACCTCTTGTGGTTTTTTTTTTTTTTTTTTTTTTTTTTAAAGTTGTTAGCTGAATAACATGGTGTTCCATGGTAAGGGAATCGATTTGGTTAAATAAGCTTGAAAAATACTCCATCCTGAATCCAAATGCCATAGGTTTAAGAGTTTGCACACTTCAATTATTTGTTAAAAAAAAAAGTTGAAAATCCCACAAAGATGACAATACCTAGTCATCCTCAAATGGAAGTCACCAAAACATGAACAAAATGACTTGTCCAATTTTAACCAAACTACAGAGGATGCAACCAAATTATATGATAAACTGGAACAGAGAAAGGTTAGCCCCTAACGAGAGCTGTGATAGAACCCTAAGTTGTTCTTTCCCTGAGTATCTCACAAATTCTCCAAGCCAAGGGTATTTGAACAAATAAAGAGATGAGAACCAGTTTCTGGAAAGTGATGGGGCCAGTAAGTGTGAAGCTACATGTGCTGCAATACATTTAGGTGTTTTTCCAACACCTTCATTCTTGGGGACACGGAGCAGAGAGACTTTGGTACAAAATGGACTAAAAGGAAGGAGGAAAGGAAGGAAGAAAGGGAGAAAGAAAAGGAGGGAAGGAAGGAAGAGGATGTAATTAGATTTTAACAAACACTTGTGTTAGGATAAGTAAACACCAGACATTTTAAATCAATAAAAAGGGAAATAATAGAACTAAGGTAGCATGCCAAGAAATTCACAAACAAGAAGTGGAGCAAATAAGGAAATATGATAATGAAGATATGAAGTTCCCTTTATTTTGAAGTGTGGCTTGGCATTTGTTGATGTCTCTTACCTTCAGCTATTCTGACGTTTCCAGATTTATAATACTTAAGTACTATAGTACTTAAAATTAAAGAAAAAAAAACTTGCAGGAAACATGATTATTAATATGTGAGCAAATAAAAAACATTTTGAAAAATTAAAATTAATGAAACAAGGACCTTTAAAAGAGCCACTAGACACACCTAGTATGTAATAAGATTATAGTTGTAAAAGTAGAAAAAATAAAGCAATAAATAATTTCAACCTGTAATTGTCATTTAAGGATTTAAATAGTACTAAATTCAAACATCTATGGGAAGAAAATGATGTGAAATACTTAAAAAAATAATCTTAATGAATTTCCATATGATCCCTATTTTCCATGAGTCTCTGTTAATTTGATAGTGTTCATATTTCCTTATAATTGAAAAAAAAATCTCAAATTTCCTCTTTTGGATGTTTTTCTACAGTAATTATACAAACAAATTAAAATTATTTTAAACTAGTTTGTAGCTGCAAATGTAATTGTAATTTAGCTTCTTTCCAAAGAAATGAGCATGAAACTCTTAACTGGATCCAAAATGCTTTATAACTCAATTAATTATATGATTCTTAAGCTTCAAAGTCATCTTCTAGATCAATGACTTCTTCTTCCAAATTGTTGATTAACATAGTCCATATTCATTACTGACAAATTAGTCACTCAATTTGATATTTCAAGTTTGCAATGACTTGAAATCATAATTATTTTTAATAGAAACAAAATAATGGCAACATATTTCCAAATGTTATATTTAAATTTATCATTAGCAAGTTTCAACCAACCTAGGAAACTAAAATTTCTCATGATTAGGGATTTTTTGTATCATGTACAGTTTTGTAAAAATCTCTACACTAGATTTAACATTATACAATGCTACCTGTATTGAAACCCTTCTACTCTGCCAATATGGATGATTTTTACATTTTTATGTATGTTAATATATTAGAAAAATTTCTACTATTTGTCATACTTTTCAATCTTTTCTTTTATGAAATAGGAAAAAAACTCAAAACAAGTTTCTTTGGAGCATCAGTTTAGGTCAATGTGTAAAATATAAGTCTACCAAATCATATATCATTCCAGAAATGGCTATGCATTTTACATTAATTTCTATATTTTATGTATTAATAGCCCACTGATTTCATTGTTTGTGGTCTTTTTCAAAGATTCTTGGCAACTCAGTGATGTTGATGAATGTAATGCAATAATTTGCTGAAATACCTGCTGTTTCCTTTTTGGGTTGGCCATAAACCTATGTTACCATTAACACAAGTCAGTGCTTTATCTGTTAGAGAAGCAGTGTAAGCAATGTCTTTAGAAGAGGGAATACCTGTCCCTGTGAACTATTGTATTTGTTTCTTTGCTTGTCTGTTTATTTTTGGTACCAGGAATTGAACCCAGGGACCCTTAACCACTGAGACACATCCCTAGCTCTTTTTATTTTGAGCAGGGTCTTGCTAAGTTGCTCAGGCTCTTAATAAGTTTTTGAGACTGCCTTTGAACTTGCAATCCTCTTGCCTCAGCCTCCCCAGTAGCTGGGCATATAGGTGTATGCCACCATGCCTGAATCCCCTGTGAACTAATTTTAAAGTTTTTGAATATTGATAAACTCTGTGCATTACAGTTTTTCTAAAAGTCATTTTCTAAAAGTCATTTCCTCTGTGATGTTTTTCATTTCTTTTGAAGTTTATATATGGCATCTGCAGTTTTTATATATCTAATTTTCTTTTACTTTCTCACTAATTCATCTAAAAATGATCTTTGTTCAATGAAAGGAATAAATGATTTCATTTAAATCTCCTTTCATCCTAATCCAAATAACTTTACACACATTTGATAAGATTACTTATTCTCCAATATTGTTTAAAGTTATTTTGCATTATTTGTTTCTCGTATGAAAAAAATATTGTGATTATTTTGGATTTAGAAGCTTTTAAACATTCCAATGTTAGACCATACAAAACTTTTCAAACATCTTTTTAAAGTCACGATGATGTAGTTACTGTTTCTTTTTAAAATTTGAATTAAATGGATGTTCACCCAACTCCTACAATGATACACTTCTATTAATTGTGATTGTATAAGAATGTTGAGGTAGACACTACTTAAAATTTTTAAAAATCAATTACAATATTGGGTTGAATTTTTGCTGAGGTGGGGATTGAATGCAGGGGTGCTAAAACTCTGAGCCACATCTCTAGTCCTTTTTTATATTTTTCTTAAAGACAGTTTCTCGCTGAGATGCTTAAGGCCTCCCTAAATTGCTGAGGCTGACCTTGAACTTCTGGTCCTCCTGCCTTAGTCTCCTGAGTCACTGGAATCACAGGCGAGTGTCACTGTGCCCAATAGCCCAGCTACTATTGTGTTTTATCTTTTTACATAAAATATCCAGATCAAGTATTCATAATACCATAAGTGATATGAAAGTGCCATGATTTTCCAAAATGATAAATCACTTTTTATTAAGTTACAAACAAAATAAAATACAATCTCCACATAATTTACCTAAGTGTTAAGATAGATAGATAGATGTGAAGCTGTGTAAAATGATTGGATATATATGTATAAAGTGGCGGGTGATTCTAGACTCTTTAAAGTAGACACCTACTCCAGACATCCTCTGTCAAATAACCCTGCTTATCTCCTATAAACTCTGGTAATATTTTATTTTTGTCACTCTAGTCATTATCCATTTCTCTTCTTCTTCGACACACCTTTAAATACATTTGCACACAGAGTTCACGCCCATGTACACAAGTAATTTGGAGGTACAGTCCTGGGGAAAGAAAACTTCGTCTTCCTCCCTCTCTGCTCCATTCCCATGCAGTATATGAACACGAAAGTATGTGTTAAACAAATAACTCTTGTTTTTGTCTTTTTATTTGAACTAAATTACTGTCCCTCTGAGTAAATTCTATGTAATAGCTTAAGAATCAAAGTAAATTATGACAAGATTAAAACAATTCAAGGGCATTGCAGTTTGATTGACAGCAGCTATGTCTTACATGTTACCTTAACACTTACCAGAAAGGAATTTTTAGATCAAACATTAAATATTTTTGCAATTTAAATTTTTAGACAAAAGCCCAGTGACACTAGCAATTGTGTAATATGTTACCCACTTACAAACTTCAAAATATTGACAATTTTAATTCTCTCATGTAAGAAACAACAAGTTAAGAAGTATAGCATCCAGAATGAGCCAAGGTACCCGTTAGCAGAAAGGCTGGATTATGGTTTGCCTAAGGAATACCAGAATCACGCATGTTTGCATAGTTAGATTAATAGCACACTTGTACAAGGTTTGTGCTGTAATTGGGACTTAAGTAACATTTGTAGAGTGTTATCTGTGGGAGACTGAAGAGACCCAAAGAGAATGTATGTCATTATGCAAAATTACTAATTAAGTACAAGTAATTTAGCAGATAATTTACATGTTCATTTTATAATAGAAATTATTTAGTTTTAGGGTCCTCTTTGTATTTCTAAAGTAATCTTGACCCAAGGGATCACATACTGTAAGAAGAAGTATAAATTATAGAATGAAACATATGTTTAGCTGACTGGTAGAGCTTTTGTTATAGTTAATGATTCCTCTAACAGTAATTGCATAAGGGAAAACATTCTCTTTTTAAGTAAATAATGTTCATTACCTCTCAAATCTACTGTCACTTGACAACTTTAATGTGGAAATTTTTCTACCTTCTTGATTAGCTCTCTGAGGATATTCAGCAGGTTTAAATTAATATTGATCAAACAAAACCATCATATCTATCAAAGTGTTCTTATCAATGTAGATACACAGAAAAAAAATCTCGCAATAAACTGTCTAAAGAGAAAAAAAATTGCACTCCTTAAATATACTTCAAGTTACTGTAGATGTATGGTAAAACACCATTCTAAGGAACCTACATTGTAATAGAGCATTTATTTGTGGCAATTGATAAGTAACAGCACTTTCTAAAACTCGAGAGTATTTCACTATTAAAGTTGTGTATTTGTATAGTCTAATGGTGGTCATACTTTATTAAGAATTGTTATCCAAATACTGCTACTTTAGAGAGGAAAAAAATCAACCTTTTTTTTTTTTTTTTTTTTTTTTTGCAAGCTGATGGTTTCTAAAATTCCAATCATTTGAAAAGTCCCGGAGAGCAGGGATTTTTCTTATCCACGTTTTAGTTCAACAACCTAAAACAGCACTCAGGGTCTCTTAATTCAGATGACAATTCCCTCAACTACTCTCTGTTCCAACTTTAAATGTATTGTTGGTTTGAAATAACCTTTTAAAAATTTGTTGCTTATATTATTTTTCTAATTTTTAATGATGCATTTATTTAATGCTATTACATTTCCTTATAGTTTAATTATATCTCATAGATTCCAATAAGTCCAACCTTAATTTTGAAGAAAAGCTTTCAGTTTTGTTTGTATTTTCATTTTGCTCTAAGAGATGTTTAACAGTTTTATGTCCAAGAGGACGAACATTTTTTTTTTCAATTTTGCTATAATTTCTAGTTTTATTAAAAGGAATTTAGAGGACGTTGTTTTTGTTATTCATATTTTTTAGAAAGTCTTAAGATTTCCTTTGTGCCATGAATGAACATTTTGGTTGTACTAAAGAAAAAAAGTGTGGTATCATTATCAGGGTTAAGATTTCAATATAAAAAGTCTAAATTATTAATGGCAAGTGTTCAGTATTTTAAGATTTTTATGAAAGTTTTGTCATTTTGATTTACCTTGGATTAAAATAGGTGTATTAAATTTCACTTTTATTAATTTCTTTGTATAGTTCTTCTTGTAGCTGTTGTTGTCTAATGAAAGTCACTGCCGTTTTTTGCATAAAAATTAATGACAATTGAAGCATCCCAGAGAAATGTTGTTTACAACTTAATACGTTCTTCATTTCATACTTTATTTGCACTACAATTCATCTTTCTAGATATCAAGATTTTAACTCCTAATTTCCACTGCATTTGAGCAGGACATTGGTGGATCCTTTTATTTTTTTCATCTTTGAAGATGGTGGTGTTGTTTTAAGGTTTCTTACTTAGATCTGGGATCTTTATTTTTAGCCAAAGAAAATATTTTCTTTTGCTTGATGGCTTAAATACATTTAATTATCCTACAAATAATGTATTGGTCAAGTATCTTACACTTTTTATATTTTATTCACACAGTCATATCATTATATAGGTATTTGTTCTTTTCCAACAGACATTTTGGTATTTATAAAGGTTTGCAGTTTTAGGATAGTGGTTACCATTGTATTCTTGCTATTTAGAATAGTCCTGTCACTTATGGATTGAGGACTATTTTCCTCTATGAGTGTTGTTGAATTTTACTAGCAAATATTTCTTTCTCTTCCTTTTTCTCTCTCCCTTCAAATCTGATTCGAAGTAATATCTTACTCCCAATTAATATTTTGATGAGTCAGTTAGTGGACTGGTTCTATTGCATACCATTTTCCAAATTTCCAAGCCATTTTTGATCATGTGGCTTTATGTAAAATATGTTTTTAACTTAAAAACATTTTGTCTTCTGTATATCTATCTTCCTATTTTAAATATATATGCATATAAATATGCACTATATATGTATATATATATTCAATGTTTATTACCAGATTTTAAGCTAATATAGTTGATTGTTTTCATTTTCTTGTAGAAACAATATTCTCTGAGTTCATTCAAGTCTGAGTTCTTCAAGTCTGCCTTTATGCAGGTATAATAATTTATAATGACTACATGATAACTTACATGATAATTATTTGTGGAAGAATAATGAATACATAATAATACATTATTTATTATCTAATAATATATTATGTCATGGAAATAAAGTCCTTTGGTCATGCCAAATTTCCTGAGAAACTTAAATGTATTATTACATGGTTTTCTGGCACTAAACACTACTACAGAAAAGGCTGATATCAATCTGATTTTATTTCCTTTGAAGATAATTTACACTTCTTCTCTGGATGCTCAAAGGTTGCCTCTCCTTCAGCTTTACTAGAATATACCCAGGCACTAGGTGACTTCTACTACAGGTTGATTGTACCAGGTACCAGAATATGAAAAATCTACCTTTATATGTCTTTATACATGACAGTTTGGCTTTTTTCCCTTTTGCCATTGTTTCATATTTCATTATATTTCCCTTCCTGTTGAGTGTCATTATCAAATTTTTCCTTTAGAGTTCACTAATTTTTAGGATGATTAGAGTCTTTTCATATCATCTCATCCCATCTTGTTTATATTTTCTAAAGGTATTGGTAATGGTTTTCATAGTTCCTAAGATCTTCTGATTTTCATAGAGTAGTATATTTTCACATCCTCTGGGCTTTCATGACAAGAGTGTCATCTTGCTTTCTAGTGTTAGGGCTGAAATGTCTCTTCCCAAATTCATGCGTTCAAGTTCTAATCTCCAGTACTGAAAGAGACGGTATTCATGAATCAGGTCTTTAATGCTAAACAAGGTCATTACGATGAGTTTTATCCCATATGGCTGGTATCCGCATAGGAAGAGGAAGTTCGGACACATTGAGAGACATTGGAGGTGTGCATGCACAGAGGGAGGACTGTGCGGTGACACAGAAAGAAGATGGCCTTCTCCCAGGCAGACGGAGTCCTCAAAAGAAAAACAACCTTGTGACAACTGGATCTTGAACTTGAAGCCTCCACAACTGTGAGAAAACAAATATTTGCTCTTTAAGACACCCATTCTGTTTTTCACTATGTTATGACATCCTAGAGAACAAATATTATTATTACTCAGGTTTTTTTCTTCTGGGAAAGAAATTGTGTGGGACTAATGTTAATTTATTCATTACTCATAGGAAACGGGTTTTCCTTTTCTATTTCTATGGGAGCTAGATTGGAATAGTTTTCCCATTTTGATGGTTCTAGCATTTCCTGCCATATCATCATAGGAAAATATTTTCTAGCATCCACCTCCAAAGCACCTTCCCTCATTTTTGTGACTGCTCTTCTGCTACCTTGGTGCCCCTATCTTGCTCAGTTCACTTTCTAGTCACAAGAGTTTCTCCTCCATGTGCAGTTCTGCCACAAAGGATGTTTTTTGTTGTTATTTTGGTGCTGGGTTTTGAACTCTGTGTGACAAGCATGTCCTGCACCGCCAAGCTATACCCCAGTCTGGGAGTTTATTTATTGATTTTCAAGAGACATAGGCCCCAGAGCAAACCATCTGGCTTTCAGTAGTGCCCATACTCAGCTATCACTTGGAACTGGAGCTGACCACCACCACCTCTTCATCAAGCACACACCGTAAAGACCCCCATTGCTTTTCTTTTGGGGTCTGATGAATTCCAGAAAACAGATATTTTCACTTCCTACTTCAAGGTTGTCAGAATTCCCTTTATGTCTTTTCTCACTTGCTCCTGCACAGACGTGATACTACATGTCACTTATGGGCAATAATTACTGTTTTCATTGGATATTAAGGAAACTAAGAAATAATTCTGCCACCACCATCCTGCTACCAGTGTCTCCATCCAGCTATTTCAATTGACATTCACACAACCAGTGGAGATGGATAATAAGTAAGTGGACCCCATCAATCATTTGTAAGATTATGTTTAAGATTATTATTTATTTTGCCGATTCTTTGAAAATACATCTTTCTCCTCCATTTTCATCTTTGGCATAATTTGAACTTTCTATGCTTTCAACCCCATGCACGGGCAACATAATGGTGGCATTTTCAAGTGTGTGTCCCTGTCAGCTCCATTGTTTATCACTTGAGCAGTTCTGGCTTATACATTGCTCATCCGCTTTTCTATGTGGCTGGACATTTGTTTTGGAGACTTATAACTCAGATCTAGTTCCCAGTATTTGCAATTATTCCCTATCGGTTACCATGGTTAGTATAGCCTAATGTCTTGAGCTACTCTCATGGATTGGGTTCACTTGTAGTGTTTCAGAATGATTTGAAAAAGTGCTGGTCTCATAATCTATAAAGTCTATGGCATTTCATTTTTATTTAATTCTACAGTGTTCTGTTCATTCTACAACTTATGTGTTCCAAAACTCTAAAACATACGTTATATTAAACTGTATCAGAAAAATAGATCATTAATAGTAGGAGCAACAACAACAACAAAAAAATGTTGACTCTAGCCTGCATATAGTCTGCAAGTACAGAAGCATAGCAATGTGGGAATCTTGCATGAACACCTCTCCTCTCCACAATGTCCCCGGGAAAGACAAGAAGAAACATTATTTTAAAGGAAGGGAAATACTTATCTGTTATTAGCACAAATGTCAGATGACATAAATTTTAGAGGCATGATACAGACGTAAAAACTGTCCCTTAGTTCTTCAAACCTAAGAAAGTCCTTCTTTCATTATCAGAGCTGAACTTCTGGGGTCTCATGATCTTATGATCACTTGTACAGTGAAAGGGAATTGAAAAGAGCTAGAACTTCCTGGGCTATGTATCAGATTCCCAGCCCAGACACATGTAGTGAGGAGTAGCAAAGAGCAGATAATTATGTGTAATAAGTTTATTAACTGGTTAATGAGTACTGACTAACCGGCCTTCTATTGAGCAACTGAAGTATGTAATGTTGCATTCCTTGGCAGGGGTGGGTAGGATCTGAAAGTCTTCCTTGGCTCCTTTAGTAAGGGTTATGCATGCAAAATGAGTGAAAATGGAGTATAGAACTTTCTGCATAAAAATAGCATTTAAGCTTGGACCGGAAGGAAAAGCAAGGGTCAGATTAAAATTAGAGTATTCTAGACACAGGAATCGTTAAAACAGCTCACTCGTAGATCTTGGTGATATGAATGTGTGGATGGGTACTCTACATTAATCCATGCTTTTCCTGGCACTTATACCTCATATTTCCTTGGAACACAAAAAACCTCCATCCCTCTCAGCCAAGGCTATTTTTGCTCAATATTGGAACATGTTACCTAATCCAAGAGAGTCAGTAAATTTAATTACCTTGGCGATAGTGACTGGTTAAGGGAAAAAAAAAATATATCACTCAAAGAGAGGTAATGAAAATTTCCCCCAGAAATCAAGAAAACTGTTTCTTGCCACCTATACCCAGAATATTTAGTTTCTAACAAGCAATACATGTTTTGATCTTTCTGTTTGTTTCACAAACTAGTTGAAAAAATATTCCCCCTTGCAACCCACACAATACCATCTGCTAAAAGGTTAAGAGCACTGAGTGCAGCAGGTATTTTCTTGACATTTTAAAGAAGCTGAGACTAGATCAGTTTATTCCTAGTATGCCGACCAAGGGAAAGAGTAGCATGAGAGGAAAAAGAATGTTAAAAGATACTAGGACCAGACAACATAAGACTTGTCTTAGGCCCTGGGTAACGAGTCTTCGCCTGACTTTAAGTGTAACAGAAAGATTTTTAAGCAGGAGAATGACTTGATCAAATTCTGTTTACCGATATAATTTAAGTTAAAAACCACAAAATTAGTAAAAAGATGACTGTATAATTGCAGTGCTCATGACTTTTGCCTACTGCAATCTCTGCAATGTAAATATCACTACACAGCACTATAAATGGAACATTCGTGAAGAGAGTGGTGAATAACAGTAGATTATAATTTCCATGCCTCTCTCATGGTGAGTGAAATAAACAGAGGAATGAAAGCATTGTAATTATAATTCTAGGATTTGGCTGGTCCTCAGATTGAGACATTTGTTCAACAAAGATTTGCTGGCATTACTAATATAAACACTTACTTTGACTTCAGGGAATTCACATCGGCAATATGTCAATATCTGTGGTGCATTGGCATGCCACTGGCCTGTGTACAAAGATGAACTGCAACTAAAATCAAAACTGTAATGCATTACAGGCTGTCAGATACGGCTTCCCAAAATAAGGAAATCCCACTGGGAATGCCGATTTAAAAACCTAAAACAACAAAATCATGGCCAATGTTCACTACTTAGGAAAAAAAAGTCAATAATAATCTCCACCATTTTGGTGACATTAGCTTCGGAATTCAAATGTGCTGTCAGTACTTGGTGGACTTCACAATGGGAACCTCTACGATATCTAGGTGGAGTTACATAACCTAAGATAACAAAGTCTGATGTAATGCTATTGTCCAAACTGCCAATCTCTCTTAGGAGCTAAGCATTTTCTCTTGTATAGTAATGAATGACAAGAATTGAATACTTTTTTTTTAATCCTGTTTGATGGATTAATCTCATTTCCTTGAGAGAATTAAGTTGAGGAGCACTCTAACCTCTAAGATAATACGTGACCATAAAATATATCTTCTAAGGAAATTTTCACAATAATTTGACCTTAACAAATTCGAATTCAAGTGCATTTGTAACTCAGAATTTAGTATGGTTGTGTTTATAGAATTTTACACAGTGGTGCTACTTTGTAGGTGTATAAGAATTAGAGTTTTCTCAAGAAATATTCATTGCACTACCAGAAGAAACTGTTCTTTATTCTTTATACAGAATTTTACAATAGATTTTGGTGTATATACTACGTGGAGTTCCTTCCCTGAGTAGTAAAATTCTAAGACATTACTATGTTAGATTAGACCACACTGAATTAAAACTCGAGAACCAAAAACTTATTAAATGTGGGTTTATATTAAAACATTCCTGACCATTTACAACCTGTTGATATTGTTTTTGGTAGAATCTATAAAGGAGACTAAATTGAATTTGATCTTTTCAGTTATAATTTTTATTAGGCTCCTAATTTAGACCTAACAGAGTATGAGATCATGTAACATGACTCCTATTACCAAAGCCAAATTTAATTTTAACATAATATTGACATATATTTGCATAATTTATTCTCTAGGATTGTGTAAAATGAGACTGAGGAAAACCACAAGCTTGATTCAGTGTTGAGAACAGAAGAACGAAAATTAATTTGAGGACTGATTTGTAAGCAAGGCTTAAAAAGATCAAATAAATACTGAAATTCCAAATTAGATATAAATAATGAAAAATATCCAGGCTTTACTGTATGCAATTCCCTACATACATTTTTCAGTACTATTTCTTCCCTTCATAATTCCACTCCACATATAACCTGTAAAGTTGATTCCCTTCCCCAATTCTGTTGGCAGAACTTGTTGAACCCATGTACCAATATTGGACAATAAGAACAGAGGTGGCAAGTTTTCAAGGGGTTCCTAGTAAAGACGTCAGTTTCTGCACGGAGCTGTCTGAGTGTGAGGACAGGAAGTCCTACAACCATCCTGAAGCCTGGCTGAACGTGAAGCCCAGATTCAGAGAGGAAAGAGCCCGGAGACCACAGAAGAGATGCAGAAACCCTGATCGACAGGTCTGGGGCTGAGAGAATTCTGAACATTTTCTTAGGTCAAATTTCCTTTCCTAATTTGAGTTCTATTACTTGAAGCCAAAACTATCCTGAGGGCATATGATATTTTTATTTTTAAAAAATATAAATTTAAAAATTATTTTTCTCTCTTATTATCCATTTTAAAAAATATGACACCATAAGGCATATTTCCAAAAATAATGCAAATCAACAAATTCTACATACTCAACATGTCAGGTAAAGTTTACTTTAAGAATTATTATGGCTGAGGTATGGCTCGAGTGTGTCCCCAAGGGTTCATGTGTCAAGATTTACCCCCATTTTGAAGTATTAAAAGGATGGCAACTTAGCCTAACTCTGGGACTTAGAAGCAGAGCTTGGGAGTGATTGTATCAGATACAGTGGTCGGGTGGGATTCCTGTGGTTGAATACCAGTGGTGTTATAGGAAGAGGAACCAGAGGGGACACACACATGTGCTCCTGGTCTCTTGCCACGTGTGCACCGTACCACCTTGGGGCCCTGCCAAAAACATCCATACTGTAAACCGAAATAAACCATCTTCCTTTACAAGGTAGTCTGACTCATGTATTTCGTTTTGGTACTGAAAAATAAACAAATACAATAATCAAATTCATAGTGTCTTTAAAACACTCAATTATTTCCTAGTGAAAACTTGGTTCAAAGTAGTATTTCCTTATATGTTAAAAAAAATGCTAGTTCACATAGGTATTGTTCTTTTAAAACATGATATGAGGATCTTCTTGAAAAAGTAGCTGTCAGTTTGGTCTTAAGAGTAATAAACCTTTAGAAAATTAGAAGTACTAATGAAATTAGTATAAATCATTTTCAGACATGTCTTCATCTTTGAAATGTTAAATTTTATTTAATATATTCTCCATAGATGTAAAAAAATATTAAGAACATTAAAATGTCAATATTATATATTGCTACAAAAACTGTATACATAACCAAAAATTTCCACTTAAAAAGTAAAAAAATAAAACATTAAAAGGCACATATATAATAATTCATGCTAATAGGCAGCTATACAACAGAGTTGGCAATGTATAGAAAGAGACAAGAGTGGACACAGTGGCTCAAAACACAGCTATGTAAGTTACCTTTACTGCAATCGTCACAAATATGGAGGATCTATTTAGTCATCAAGGCACTTGGGAACTAAAGATTTAATTTTCTTTAAGAAGGAATTCTACTGTGGACTAGTATGACTTGGACACACACATACACAAAAATAGAATTAACAAAATTTAAATACATTAGTGAAGGAAATCCACAGTCATATATTTTAGTAAGGTGATAGTCATTTTATGGTAAAGCCTGGAAATAAGCAAATTCTACTAAGATGGTAGATGATGGTGTCATTAAGCTGTAGCTATAATTTATGTAGGCATCTGATATGTCCTACCAATTCCTTGTGCACAGAAAACAGGAGTATTTGGTTTCTTGGAACCTTGCATCAAACATCATTCAACTATTTGAACATTTTTATAATTAGATTATCCAGAAAGGGATGTCAAGGCCTGACACACCCACTGCACTGCCCTGTGCTGTTGCCTGGGAGCCTTCCTTAAGAATGCTTCACTTCTGAGGTAAAAACCCTTTCAACACAGTCATACTGAGAGCCAATCAATAAGTTTCATATGAGTTAAACATGAATTCTTACACTAGATAATATTTACTAAAATACATGCCATGAAATTCAGAATAATCAGACACATCCAAAAATTTTGTTAGACTTTTTATACAAGATAGTCTATAGACAAAAGGTCTTATAAGGAAGTACTGAGATATGAAACTGCGGTGAAAGTAATAGAAGACAATATATATAAACTGTGTATATATAAGTATGTATATGTGCGTTCATGTATATGTATATTTGTATATATATTTCAGATGTTCAAAACATTTTGAAGCACGATATCATAGGCATCTAAAAATTGAACGTTTTGAGGTTAAAATTTAAATTTGGAACTATCAAAACTATAAACAAAGTGAGCACGTTTGGGCGGGATTTAAAATGAATTAAAATGGAAATTTCACAAATCCGTGTAAATAAAAAATACTCCAATAAGAAAATAGTTTAGCACTATGAAATAGTTAATGAGTATGAAAATACAAATGGACAATAATTATAAGAAATGCTATTTAACTTTTGTGATAAAATGTAAAGAAAATGATATAAAGCAATATTAAAGTACTCTGTTTTACATATCATGCTGAATTGGCCACAGAATCCCTTGTTCCTTGGAGTACATGAAATGGGTACTCCATTACATTAAGAATTTAATATAAGTGGCACAATTTTCCTGGACAATATTTGTGCAATATTTATCAAAATAATTTTGTTCCTCTTTTAATCCTTAATTCTAAATCTATTCATTTTCCTAAGAAAATAATTAGATATATCTGCATAATGAGTTTGCAAGGATGTTTATCTCCAAGTTGTTTATGATAGTTTGAAAAAGAAGAAAAGGAGGACATAAACTAGCAGCATACATTTATCAACATGAAATTAGTTGCAGTGTGAAATAGTCATTGAACAAAACATAAAAGTCATTACAATTATAATCATTCAAAGTATATTGAAATGATTATGGACATGAAAGTTGACCAAGTATATTGAAATGATTATGGACATGAAAGTTGACCATAGCATATAGTCAAATTTAAAAAGTAACTTAAAACAAAATTTGTATAATTTTACATTTCTCAAATTATGTGTACACAAATAGAAAAAAGTGGGGAGAATATGCGACAAATTTTAATATATCTGATCTATCAGCATGGTAGTTTACAAATTACTCTTCAATTTTTCCATTGTCCATTATTTTTTCATTGACTAAGAGATTTTTAACTTAGAAAATGTTCAATGAATGTATATATATATGTCTATGTCTATGTATTTCTCATTCATTCATAAAGTATTGTCAAAGAAAACTATTTTAATATTACTTCTCTACTAGTTAAATATGAAATAAAATATTTGAATACAAAGTTATAAGAAATAACACAGCAAAAAAAAATGAAAACAACAATAACAACAAAATCATTTTCTAGATTATCTTTGGTAAGAGCAATTCAGTATTTTTAAAGAAATTATTTAAATATAAATAAATACCTCTTGCTGCTTTATCCAAATGGGTTTGAAGCATTTGGAGTATGAATAGAAATAAAAAGGCCAATTACTAAATGCCTTTTTAAAAAGTATAAAAAGAAGATGAGTAATTTAGTTGAAAGGAGAGAAAAGATCTAGAGATGAAACTAAAATAAAACTTATTCTAGAAATCAATCCAAGCAATATAACTTCAATTTATCAGGAAATCAATTAGTGAATTTCTGATCAATAAATGTTAAAAGTGAATATTAATGGGTGGCATAGTTCTCACAGTTTAATAAAAAGAGGCATACATTTATGAAAATAAAGGAACTTACTTTTTGGAACCCTGAGAGAGTATCAGTAACATGGATCATTCTAAAACAGAGATTAAAAACACGGATTTTAAGCATATTTTCTATGTTCTATACATATGACATTCATGCTACTTGTATATGACCAAAACTTATGATGTGATCCTATAATACATATAATCAGAAAAATGAGAGATTACACTTCATATATGTATTAGCTATCAAAATGTATAAATGCATTCTACTGTCATATACAACTAATTAGAACAAATAAATTTTCTTTTTAAAAAACAAACTTATGGTGTAACATTAAGCTGCATAGGAAATGTAAGAGGAAATTTGAGAGCAGGCCGCCTTTGGGTCACCTGAACTGATACAGAACTATAATTTACGGAATGTATAAAGTTTTACTATGCAAGCAACAATTTAGAAAACTAGAAAGGACCTGAATTACAGTAAACCAATAGAAGTAACAAAATATCTCATAAAGCCTGTTTGTAGGTAACATTAAAAACTTCCATCATTTTAAACCATTATAAAAACAACCCTGTCAGTAAATAAATTTAAAAGAAATTCAGCTATTTCCTGATATTCAGAACATTACTTAAAAATGAAATTAGATATTTAAATGAATGTGAACTACTAATTTCTAAACTTTTGATTTCTCAAAAAAATTTTGGTAAGAACATTACAAAATTTGTTGATAAAAATAAATTGCTTTGAAATCCTTATTTTGAGTATATTTTCACAGAAGAAATTAAAGCTAATCATATTATTCAAGGAAGAATAAAAATGCAATAAACTCACACAACTACTTTAGTTGGTTCAAAGAGTATTAAGATCTATCTAACCACACTTATTGCTCTGAATACTATATCAAAATTTAAAAAGTCTGCAATTTTAAAATTAATAGGTGTGCTTCTGTAAAATGAACCAAGTTACAAAGATGCGTTAATTTTTTCCCAAAAAGATTTTTAAAAATTGCTTTTGTGTTAAAAAAAAAAAAAAAAAATCACAAAGTTCATTAACTTAAGCAGCCATCAGTGGGCTCTGAAATTTACTGAGTGCAATCCAGGCAGAGATCGCGATGGTTCTGCCACCTGCAATAACTGCTGGCTGGTGAGGTCAGTTGTGCCTCTGGGCCAGGGCAATGTTCAAGGCTTTGGAGCCCAAGATGCGGCCATTCATCTCAGCCATGGCTTTGGTGGCCTCCTCGGAAGAGGAGAAGCAGACCAGGCCAAACCCCTTGCTCTGCCCTTCCTCCTGCATTACCTTAACTCTGCTAATGGATCCAAATGAAGAAAACTCCTTTCGTAATTTCTCATCATCAATGGTGTCATCGAGATTCTTAATGTAGAGTTTTACACCCTGGCGCCCACGGATCCTTTCCTTTTTCATCTGCTCAAACATTTGCTTTAACTCAGCCTGTCGCTCTCCTTTCTTCTGTGCCCTGCCCACAAAAATCGGCTGCCCGTTGATGGCCTTTCCATTCATTTCTTCAACAGCCTTCTTGGCAGCCTCGTGGCTATCAAAGCTCACAAAGCCGAAGCCTTTGGATTTCCCGCTGGAATCTGTCATCACCTTCACACTCAGGGTGTTGCCGTACTTGCTGAAAACTTCCTTCAGCCTCTCATCATCCATGTGGTCCCCAAAGTTTTTGATGTAGACATTGGTGAATGCGCTGGAGGCTTTGCTTCTGAGCTCAGCTTCCCGGTCCTTGCGGTTTTTGAATCTACCCACAAACACCCTGCAGTCCTTGAACAGCTTCCCGTTCATCTCCTCGATGGCCCGATCGGCCGCACTCTGGTTCTGAAAGTGCACAAAGCCATAACCCTTGGAGCCTTGGTCATCACTCATCACCTTGGAAGAAAGGATCTTTCCAAAAGCTGAAAAATGTTCGTGGAGGATTTTGTTATCTATGGATTTGTCCAGGTTTTTGATGAACACATTCCCAACTCCAGATTTCCTTAGGTGGGCATCCCGTTGGGACCACATGAGACGGATGGATTTACCTTTCATCATGTCAAAGTTCATGGTGTCCAGGGCCTTCTGGGCATCGGCCAGCTTCAGGAAGTTCACGTAGGCATAGCCTAGAGAGCGGCGGGTGACCACGTCCCTGCAGATGCGGATGGAGAGCACTGGCCCCGCCGCGCTGAACTTCTTGAACAATAGGTCCTCGGTGACATCTGCGTGCAGGTCACCCACATACAAGGAGGCCATGCGATACTTGGCTTCTATATCCATCTCGGCACCAGCTCAAGCCCGTTTCCAGGAACTGGGGCAATTCCTGCAAGAGGGAGGCCAGGCCACAGGCAGGGCGGGCTCAAGCTTGGTGGCCTCAGGACCACCGCTTCAGGCCAGGCAATAGGGTTCAGGTAGAGCACCCCAGACCCAGGCAACAGCCTCATCAGAAAGCTCCTCTGCAACCCATTATCCCTCCTAGGACTTGGCAATAGCACGCTGAAATCTCCCAGAAAGGACAGCAGGACAAGACTCCCCATTCCCACCAATTTACGAGAAACCTTCCAGAGTCGGGCTGGCCCTCCATCTGAGCGATCTCGACAGGAGCCCTGGTCGCTGGTTTCTGAATAAAAATAGGCCTCACTCGGACCGGTTTAGAGTTACGGCCGCTCGGGGAGGGACTCAGCAAGTGGTGTCCCAGGCAGAGCCGTGCAGGGCGGCCTGGTCGCGGTGAGCGAGACCCGCGCCCGCCGGGCCCCGGTTCCGCGGAGCCCTCCGGGCCCACGCGGCCGCGCGCTCTCCAGCCCAGCTCCTTCGGACCCCTGCGCGCGGGCGGCGGGGCGCGGGGACCGGGCGCTGGGGCCGCGCTCACCCGCAGCTCCGGCCGCGGCGGGAAACCCGGAACTCGCGCGCCCAACTTCCCGCGCACTGGCTGCCAAGTGGGCTGTTTTTCAATATT
Organism: Sciurus vulgaris; assembly: GCF_902686455.1. Lineage (NCBI taxonomy): Eukaryota > Metazoa > Chordata > Mammalia > Rodentia > Sciuridae > Sciurus > Sciurus vulgaris. Next base: position 14,132,297 of record NC_136469.1, read on the forward strand.
TCCCGAGAACGTTTTTCCTCCCCCGCCCCTTGACACACTTCCCACCGCGCTCGGGCGGCGGGGCCAGGAAACAGGGGGCGGTGACCTGGGTGGAGAAGGGCGGCCCCGGGGAGTGGCCAAGCCCGCCCACCCGCCCGCTGGCCGCGCGGGGCGGCCACCTGCTCACCTCCAGCCCTGCGACGGCGACCGGCCACCCGCTGCTGAGTCCCGATCTCCGCGCCCGCCACGCCCGGGTGCCGCGGGTCCCGCGCGCTGCAGCCTCGTCTCCTGCCCGGGACCCCAGATAAAAGCCAGGGCCCGCTGCCTTTCCTAACAGGGCTTCGCAAAAATGCGCCCCACAGAAATCAACTAAGGGCTGTCTCTGAATTGAAGTTTTCCTAGACACTTTCGGAAAGTTTAGGTTTCTCTTTTAGAAACCTTCACGCTTCCCTGTGCTTTCCCATATTTACAATATAGCGCGCATTCCAGGACCTGAGGCCAGGCCCACTGTCTTCTCAGGGATTCTCACAAATGATCTACACGATGATTATTAAATAAATCAACTCCGTGGAGCAGAGTTACTTAGCCCGAGGCTAAGTAACATTTAGAGATGCGGAGATAGCAGCCCTTCTCAGAGAGTACTGTACCTATTACATTAATTAGTGGATTCGGAAATGTCTAACACAATACCAGGCCTGAAGTAGATTTCATGTAACATTAGTCTCATTCTTCTACCACTAAACAAAACGATTTAATATCGTTCCCATAAAACCTTAAAATTTTAATCATAATATAGAAAGTCAAAGTCAGTTATCTGCAAATCTGAACGCGGTGAATCAGTTTGTGTAAGGAAAATTCAGTGCTTTGCAAACTTTAATGGACATACTTTGGGATCTTGTTTAAAAGCAGATTCTGACTCAGTATGTTAGGATAGACCTGAGATTCTACATTTCTAACAAGTTCCTGAGTGATACAAAATCTCTTGGTCTCTGATGTATGCTCTAAATATCAATAATTCACAACTAAATGAGTCCTGATTTAGTTGAAGAAAAAATACATATTTCTGTCTTAGAGAGTAATGATACTTTAGCAAAAATCATTATTAATACACGTAAAAGTAGCAAGATTTTCACTAGAGAACTGTATTAGCTATTTCTTGCTTTGATCAAAATACTCAACAAGAATAACTTAGAGGAGAAAAAGTTTCTTGGCTCACAGTTTAGTGGTTATTCCATGGGAGACCAACTCCAAAGCTCTGGGCCCAACATGAGTCAGAACATCATGGTAGAAAGGTGTGGAGGAGGAGGGCTACTCATTTCTTGGCAGCCTGAAATCAAAGAGCCCCACCCACACGAAAGGAATACCTCCAGGCCCTGTCTCCAGTGACCCACCTCCTTCAGTCCTGCCCCACGAGCCTGGAGTTACCATCCAGTGGGTCTATTCAAACCAGTATGAACTGCATAGGTTATAGTCCTCACACTCCCAATTCTTTCGCCTCCAAACGTTTCTGCAATAACACAGGAGCTTATGTGGTACACTTCATATCGAAACTACAATGAGAAGCTAAATTTCTGTTAACCTATTTAAAATTTAATATGTGGGAGACCATAATATGCTGTGCCAAAATATGAAGAATTGTTGAGCTGAAGACAATTAAGAAGCAGATGCAGACTCTCTGACGTCTCTCAATTTGCGTAGAAGGAAGACATAAATTTACAAACACAAAAGATACCCTGACCAACAAAGAGTGACCACTAAATGCTTTTGTTTGTGAAATTTATTCTGATGTGAGCTGCTCCCATAGGATCATTTACAGAAATAAATAAGTGAAGTCATCTTTTCTTCCACTACATTCTGTAACCTAAAATTTTGAAAAAGGACAGGAAAAAAAAAATCCTGATGTAGATAGTGAATAATGTTAATGGATATGGGCAATACTCCAGCTCATACTTGAAAAATTAAGACACTGTTTGACACTGTGGAAAGTAATCATGCTCAATATTAGGAAATGTTTTAAAAAAGAAAGGTCCTGAGTGTGTAATTCCTAAGAATTTTGTCTCCAGACATTTAATTTTAGGAAGTGGGACGAAGACTACATGAATTCATGGTACATCAGTAATGTCCCTGTTTTGGTTTGAATGTGAGGTGTCCCTCAAAAGCTCCTGTGTTAATGCATGAATATTCAGAGATGAAATGATTCGGTTATGAGAGTTGTAAATAAATCAGTCCATCCTAGTTTAAATGGAGTGACCGTAGGCAGGTGGGGTGTGACTGGAGGCGGTGAGTCACAAGTGGGGAACATGCCCTGGAAAGAGCATCTTCCCTGCGGCCCCACCCCTCATTATATCTGTTTCTGAATACCAGGAGCTGAACAGCTGTCCTCCACCTAAGCCATGATGCTCCAACTCACCCAGAGCAGTGTAACAACTGACTATGAACTGAACCTCTGAAACTGTGAGCCATGAATAGGTTTTTCCTCCTCTAAGTTGTTCTTGTCAAGTATTTAGGTCACAGCAACAAAAAGCTGGTAGATACATCACATTTACATGATACTTGTGAGTTTTTTTGTCTCAATTTTGTGTAATTTTCCACACAACATTTTAGGAAAAGTGAGAAAGAGTGTTCAAATTCTTATTTTGGTCCTATCTTCCAATCTCTACTAAGTCTGTACAACTGATGCTAACCCCAGTTTAGTAAATGACCAACAATGTCGCCCCTGCTTATTTATTTTCCTCCTTGTACTCATTTCAGTTTCAGTTTTATAGTTTAAAAAAGCAGCATTTTAAGGCATCTATGATTTCTCTTCTTTAGTTCTCTGCATCTCATCTATGTTTTAGTTATGTTCACTCAGCAATTTCTCACTTGGAGATGTCTTCTGCACCTGCCCCTTTGCTGTTGCCTTGGCTTTACTGCCTTGTGGGGACTGCATCAGCCTTCATTCCTACTCAATTATTCCGTCTGTCTCTATACCAGTCTATCTTGCATTTTGCTGCCAGAATAATGTCACTAACATCTTCTCCATAAAACTTTAGTAAAAATTAACAAATGACTTTCCAGGCTATGCAAAATCAATCCTATCCTAACTACATTTAGTTTCTGTCAAGTTGATCCTGCATCTATTTTATATGTAAATGTAGTTAATTATTTTAAAATATTCCTTTTCTCAGTGATTATCCAAATTCTACCACCATTGAGCCCTGTTTTCTTTAATACTTTTTTCTCAATAATTCGCCTGACACTGATTACTTTTCTTTTTTCCAAAGCAATTTATCTACTATATGAATTGTATTATGAAACTAATTTTGGTATGAGTTTGTCAGATTTGATTCACATTGACTTAAAATTCAAGTTGCTTATGATGGTAATTGCATTGTGTTTGTCTTAGCCAGTTGTTATAACTATATATGTCTGTCTTTTTACTTTCTAAATGTTCTGGAAACATTTCACTTAAAATCCGGTATTTTGGCTCATTTTGAGAAACATTGTAATTTTACCAACTCTTGTGTCACTTAATTCAGTTGACTTTCAAAGTACAAGTTTGTTTCTTGTTTGGCTCTCAAAATTACTGATTTGCTTAGATGGCAGTAAAATTGTCAGTGTCTCCATTTAATGATATTGATGATAGTGGAAGTCATTGCTTACTTACCATTGTAGTTATTATGCTTAAATGAATAAATAGCTATTCGGGGTATGGAAAAGCCTTGTAAAATAAAAAATTGTCATATTAATTCTATCAAAGGAATTCCTGAAGTCTGCTTGCACCATTACTCTGATGTAGTCAACTGTTATTACATTTTTAAAATTTATTCAAAAGTCTCTATTATTTTAATAGAAAATAATCAAATGAATGAAACATGCTTTCGTTGCACTATAAAATAGCCATGTTCAATATTTACTGCAAAATATAATATTGCATCATTCAAATTATATGTTTCAATTTTATTTTACAACAATTATAGTCTCTTTCCAATTGCAATGTTTTCTGACATTTTAACCCATTTTAACTTTTTCAGAGGAGTATGATTTACATTTCAGAATTGAATTCTCTATATGGAGCACATCAAAATTTATCTGTAAGAAATGCTTGCTTACTAGTGGATCTTGAAGAAAGACTCAGCTCAGTAAATGATGTTTGCCAGTAGAATGTTAGGCATTAACAGATATAAAACTAAAATAAGACATAGTATCTTTCCACAAAATTTTCATGGACCATTATTGGCAAGACAAAGCAAAAACAACAAATTTTTGAAAATATGAAATCAATAACCAAGAATATATCAGGTGGAAATTTAGCGTGGAAGAGAATTTTTAAAAACAACTTTTAGAGAGAAGATGGTACTAAATAAGACTTGAATGTATTTTGGTGAATTGCAGCAGAAATTTAGGGACAAGCAATATTGGTATCATCTAATATTCAATATTGTTGGAATTGAAAGTATGATTAGGAATCATTTTTTTTCACAAAGATAATTATAATGAGAAATTAATATAAAAGGCGACTGTTGGAAACATGGAATCTTGGGGAAAAAATAAGTAGAAATTATTTAGGGATCCCAAACTGCAATTTTGTCCAATGACCACTCCACAGAAGTGAAATCCCTTTCTGCTACAGCAAAAACTGTTTGTTACTTACAGCTAATCATTAACCATTTCATGGATAAAAAGGATTTTCAAACAAAACATCTGCTATATTAATTAGACCAAAGTAGTTTCTGAAGTCTGTGGAGTCAGATGTAGTCAACTACTGATGAAAATAGTTCCAGGTATGGAGAACATGGTTTTTACCAAGTCAGATAAAAATGGTAATGGAAAACACTCATTTAATGTTCCAATCTCTATGCTCAGATGGGTGCTCAGAAAACCTTGGATTTATCAGGTTATCCTCTCCACTTCACATATGTCCTGCCCACCTGTTCCACACCTGACTTCCCCTGGCTGTTTGCTCTGCGTCTCCAAAGCCAGGGAAACTGTTCACTCTAAGAATCTTCAGTTAGTTTCTGTAAAGCAATTGGACTTCTCCATGGCCAATACTGAATAACTTTCAAGATACACACTCATTGTGTTAGAATGCCCCAAAGCATCAACCTCATTGGTAATAAATTCCAGGTAGAACAAAGGGAGATAGAGATATCACAGAATTCCCTTCCTTCTCAACTATCTCTTATTAAAGGAATACAGTGCTTGTCATTTTAGCCTTTATTTGTCTACACTAAGCTAAGAGCAATTGTAAGTGAAATTCCTTTCTAGAAAGCAGTGTCCTAGGTTCCACAAGATGAACCTCAAAGGCCTGTGGATTAAGATCTGTGAGAGTCAGTCCAGAAAAGGCAGCAGCACAGGTTGGCAGAGCTGCTGGAAACGGATCCCTTAGATGTCATGGGTATCCTGTTCTCACTTTCCTCCACCTTTCACTCATTTCCCCCAAGAGGAGTCTTACTCAATAGCTTAAATAGGCTGTTACCAGTTTAGAGTGGGTAATTACCTTCTCCATGCACTGCCCCAGGCCCATTTCTGTAATGGGTAAAAAGATTTTAAGATGCCCCAATTTTTCAAAGTTTTTGAATGCAACTAGCCAACTCCAAACAGACAAAAAGTTGTACCATACATGAAGTCCTTTTCCTAAAGTTTGATAGCTTCTGTCTTCAAAGCAAAATCCTTTCTTCCAGTGGCAAGTCCTGGGATCTTTGATGTGTAGCTGCATGATTTGATGCTAGCTGTTATGCTAAGTTGACAGAATCACTAGTAAACTGGTGGGAAGGGAGAAAGACTTGTCCTTCCTCTTAGCTTTTTGCTATTTATATTCTCTCTACCAGTGACACCACCACATATATAAATATGGACACATTTGCTATTTTTTTATTATTCATCATCCCCATCACCACATGCACAAACACAAACACCACCAACAATATCTCTAAAATGTAAGATCCAGCAAAGCAAGAATTGTTCTAACTTAATTACCAGTTTATTTCAAATGCTTTGAACAAGCATTCTAGTACAATGGGTCCTTAAAGCTTATGCTTTAGCAGTTGGAAGGTAATTCTTCATAAGTCTTTCATGTTTCTTTCATCTGGCAAATGGAGGCATGGAGTACTTCTTGTGAAGTGTGGTTTAAAGGATGTGTGTACAGCAAATGACTTCAGAAGACAGAGGTAGGGTTTTTCTCTGAAGCAAGGTGCAATGTTGTCTATAGCATTGCAAGTTAGAGACATCATCTCTCTTTGGAGCACTGAGCAGTTACAACTCCTGCCCATGCTAAAAGAACCAAGCTTTCTAAGTTCTGGGTTATTCTGTTAGGCAACCCATTGCAGGGAAAGAAATCTCCTGAACTAATGCATATAATCCTGATGCAATGTGAATTTGGGGTATTCGCACAAGAAAATGCTAGTATACTGGGAGTTGCTATTGCTGTAAGAAATTCCTTGTCTCTGACCCAGAAACACTGTTTTTTATACTAGCATCTGTGAAACTATGGCAAGTAATTTCTAACTGGTAAGTAGGGCAAAATCTCAGACCCTTCAGAGTCCTTGGCATTAGTAATGAGGATGGGATGATGACATAGACATTGTTTTCTGGAAGAGAACGATTAAGGGCCTTACACAGAGATTTATGGGATTTGAACAAAATTTATGGGATTTGGTAGCAAAAACATTGCCCATTCAGTATCATTGATTGGGCAGAAAATAAAGCTTCCCAGTTCCCAGCAGGAAGTGAGATCCTAGAAACCCATTCAAACATGTTGAGATAGTTCCAGGAATGGAGCAAATCAAATTTCAAGGCTTTGTTGGATACTAATGCCAAAGTTATGATTCTGTCCCTCCCCTGGTAGAAGAAAGTTTCCGAAATCAGATTTGGCAAATTCACAGGTCCCTTAAGAGCTAAGTGGACCTGTGGGCAGACCTGATGGGCCCATTCTATGTATCTAATTTTGTTGATTTTAAAACTGAATTGACAACTGATTTCACAACTAAATTTATATTAGGGCTTAAGTGTTAGCCGAGATTATCACCCGTAGGACGGTTTCTGTAGCAAAGAAGGCAACACTGCATTGAGTCCTGCTCACTTCCAGCAACCTCCTCTGGGTGACATCTCCTGGGACTCTCAGTTCTGCCCCATCACCACTGACTGGTTTTCCACCTACAGTGTTGCTCACTGTTCGAGTTCAGCCAGCCCACTGTGACTGCATTGTTGTCTTTGGAGCTAAACCATTACACCCTTTGGCTTTTGGAACCAAGAATATTTGTAGTTGACCATGAGATACTTTATCCCTAAACGTACTCAGCCGTGGTCTGATGATCAAGTAATTCAGTGAACTTTCCATACTCCATGTTATACACTGATATCTGGTATCCTTGAGGGTTAGAATCTCCATTCCAAAAGTAAAAAGAAAAAAAAAAAAAAAAAGATTCTGACTCAACTTTCCTTGACATCTCCTGGTCCACACTTCTAGTAAGCAAGTTTAGTCAGTTTAGTCAGTGAATGTAGCTGTCCCCAGTCAGAGACCATCTCACTTAGCTACTTCCTGGGTAATAGTCAGGAAGAAAAGAGCAGATTACATAGGCCTATAATAGTCAGCCTTCTACTCTGTTCATTCTTGAGCCTCAAGCCTTTTGTTTGCCTTAATAGCATCACCATGCTAAACCAGTTGGTCTGCTCTCCAAGAGTCTGCCTGGCCAAATGGTGCCCAGTGGGTTTAAACTAGATTCTCATTCAGCCAGCTGGATACTCTTATTGGATTAGCATATTTCTATGTCATAATTATAAAGACTATTTGTTCAGTACACTATTCACCACATCCCTTGATTGTATTCTATGCTGCTTAAAATAGGAGACAGATGGATGTCTTAAGTCTCATAAAATACCCTTGTGTCCCATGGACCTGTCCCTTATGGACAAAAGTCTGGGTGTAAGTAGGGATGATTGGGAAAACTGTGAAGTTATAGCTTATGAAATGGTGCTGTCAGTTGTGGGTTGGCCTCTCGGGAAGGGAAGGAGTGTGACGGTGTCCCTCAACTCAGACGCCAGGAGCAGTTCTGTGACGCAGACTTGATTTATTCAGGAAGTGCAATAGTTTATATATGGAGTGAGAACCACTCATTTTAATGAGATAGCCAGGCCACTGCTCAGGTCGCATGTTTACAATACCGTACTACAGGGAAGAGCAGACTTCTACCGGGGATCAGGAAGGCCCAAGAGGCATTGGGTCATCACAGAGTGTTCTCATGTGACATGAAGAGAGCCCACGTTCTGTGCTCAAGCCCAATCCATACCTTGGATCCATGCCTGGTACACCCCAGGATTCTCCTCAAAATGGGACACAGCAATTCTACTGTACACAAGAGCACTGTCCTAAGTATCCAGGGACTATCTTAGACTTTAAGAAGTATGGTGCAGAGGGGAAGGTTAATGATCTTTGTCTCTTAGAATCACCCCAGAAAGTTGCTCATGAAGAAAAGCACAATGTGTGCCTCTCCCAAACTGTGGAAAGCACTTTAAATTTAAGTAACTGCTGAATTTCCTTTCTCTACCACATGGAATCCTGACCATTATATTCCCCTAAACCCTGCTGGGAAGCCTATTGGAAACACCAGGGGATGGCCTCAGCTCCTGCACTTCCCATGCAAAACTACTGTCAGTGCCTCACATGTTTTACCCCCATCCCATTTTCCATAGTTATTATTAAGTTATTCAATAGAATAGATGAATGGGGCCCAGCTATTGGCACAACAAAGAGAGCGTGGGTTGGCCTGACTGGTGTCAGGAAATACAGTCAACTCACATTCTATTTGAACTTGACTGGGAATGTTAAGATGTACCAGTTGTTGGCAGGACACATGAAAGTCACCACCAACCTGCAACCCTGAGATGGTAGGTCCCTCGTGGAGTATTGTACCCCAGATGGTTGATTGAATCTGGAGTACTACATGGATCTGCTTAGAAGCCAGGCATTGACTTGCCTTCAAGTTGTAAATATAGTAATTTGAATCTTAGAAATGATCACAAGAGACCTTCAAGTGTTTAAGGAAATGATACTAGGTTATTATGGTGGTCTCAAATGACTGTGCAGAGTTCTTTAAAACAAAGCAATCCTTGGGTGATCTTTCCAGATTTATTATTTAGGTACAGCCTCTATACAATTATCTCCATAATGGGAAGATTCCAATTAGTAGTGACGATAAGAGATTTGATCCTAACTTTACTGTGAATGGCCCTGAAAGGCATTCACACCTCACCTCACCATTCAAGTTGGATGTGAATGATAGAATTATCCCAGATTGTCCTTGCAATTCAAAGCAGTTTCTGTGCTATCAAAAATATATCCTACTGAAACTTGATTAGTGACTGAGGTCAGATGGAAAGATAAACATGGAAAAATATGAAGAAAGTCATTCTCCATCTCAGGAAGAGCCTGATAGTTCATAGCAGTTGCTCAGTCCTGGGTCTAGCTCCCCCATGCACATGGCTGAGTTCAATATCACAGATGTGCCTCATTCTTTTGCTTGGAGTTTCTTTGATAGTAGTGTTGCTATCAACCATAGATATGGAACAAATTGAGGGGATTTGCTTCTCCCAACAGTATATACTCTGATGGTAAATTTTTCTAGAAGAGAAGGTGGTATAGAAATCAGAGAGAGATAATGACAGAGGAGAATTCTCCATCCATCTTTTTGTTTCTGTGTGATTTGCAAGCAGGGTCACTGACTGTTATATTTCCAAACTACATTTTCTGAGATGTTTACATGGTGAAGAGCCATGGACAATAAGTGTATTCTTCCACAATAAAAAGGGAAGTATTCCAACTGTCTTTTATAGAAGACCTCCATTCCCTGATCTCAGAATCCCCTCATTTAGTGTAACCTGCTAAACACATAGATGGCATCTGACTTTCTTCATTTAGTCCTTGGGGATCTGGGCTCAGGGAATGGACAAGAAAATGGTTATATACTGGCTGTGAGAGATAATATTCTTTTTTTCTAACTCAGGAGTCTCATGGCTTCTGCCAATATCCATGAAACTCTAGCATACTGACTGGGTAGATAGGAAGTGGAGGAAAATATCCAAGTCTTCATAGTTTTGACATTGAACAAATAAATGAGTTGATTATGGATAATCTTTGTCATGTATGAATTAAGAACTCTTGTGGTTTTGGAAGCTCACACTTACCCTACAGGCATTGTTTTCTCCATTACTGGTGCTTTCCCACGTCCCTATATTGTACTCTGCACCACTCAATTAGTGAAGCGGTCATGGACATAAGGTTGAATCAGTTGGACTGGAAGCTGCTTGGTGTATAGACTTTAGTCCCTTTTTCTTCTAAGATCCATTAAGTCCCTAGTTTACAATTCTGTGAACACTTCAACAAAATTGATAGAGGTGTATTAAAATCGGTTGAAAATCATAATCTAGAGCTTATATATGTCTTCATATATTCATGTGTACATATTTGTTTTTCAAATATTTACCTATCACTTTTCTCAAAAAAAAAAATAGAACTTCAAAAAAACAGTATTTATCTCAAAGTGGTCATAAGTGACATATTTGTTGCTCAGTTTAAATCTTTTCATAGATGACTTATATGTGGACTTACGGGACATCCCCAGTTGAGTTCCTGATTTCCAATTCAGAATGGGTAGTTTTAATCCTCTTTGTTCCTATTGCCATTAGTAAAATTATCTTTCAGCCTCACAACACAATTGAAAACAACTTGGATTTAGAGATTTTGGCATTTTCTACTCCATCAAAAATTTATTTTAGAGCAGTCAGATATGTTGCTTATTCTGTCCACAACCACCTCAGAGAGGTCTTCAAAGTCTTTGAAATCTTTTTGTTTTTCAGACTCTGGAATACTTCATTTTAATCTTTAAGGCCAAGGGCCTGCTCCATACACTCTCTATATATAATCATGACTTTTAAAACCTGCTGATGCATAGGGTGGCCTGGGTTAGCTGTCCTGTTTCTCTCCTATCACTGATAACCCAGGACTCCTTGGTGGGCAGGTTGCAATTCAGGCTTCACTGGGGGTTGGGGGTTTCTTCCATCAGCCTATGTGGCACTTCTTTCTTTCTTCAAGGATGAGATATTGACATCTCTAATTTCTTTAGCCCAAATTCCTCACCACGGCCTCCTTAAGATCTTACATTGAGAGGCATAGTCTTGAATGGCTTTCTAGTTAGAAAAAAAATTTCTGTTTTGAAATGTTCGTACACCCTAACTTAGGTGCTATCCTAGAGGTACCTGTTTTCAGTCTTATCTCTCCCAAAGAGTCAAGCATTTTAACATCTCAGGCTGATGGACACCATGCACCATTCTGTTAGGAGGTGCTAACAATTGTAAATGATTCCAGGTAATTAGTTGCTGCATTAGAATTTAAAAATCTCTACAGAGAGATTGACCTTACAAATGCAAGCCTGCCTTGTGTCCTGCAAAGTCTCCAACTTTATGCAAATTTAGTGCATTATCAAAATGCACTCAGTACTAGGTGGTCACCTAGAACTGTGATCACCTTTCAGGACACAAGGGGTCAGCTTGAGATGGAAAGCCTGCAGTTCTTTCTCAACGATTTATTTTTTTCTGTTCAATATGTAGCTCTCTCTCTTCCCCAACTTCCTGAATCACTGCTTGTGGAAAAGAGTAGCAAAATTTGTTGAACCTGGATCCCGATGTCTGTCCAAGAGGAGAAACATATAAAACAGCAGGCATTTTATTCATGTTGGTGTTGATTGCTTCTTTATGCCATATAATTTTTTAGACAAGCTTATCATAATGAATGCTATTTTGGAATAATATTCATTTTTGAAGATCCTGCCTTACCCTTGGTGGAGCCAAGACCACAGAAAGAGAAGCTGGTTCAGCCACAGCATCATTCTGATTATTAGTGACGAGACTGTGTATTAAGATAGTGACATCAGGAATTAAAATAATTTTGAGTTGCAATATATGCTTGAGTTGAAACTGGTATATTATCTGAAGTTATGCTTTATGTTTTACAGTTATTCTTTTACATTCCAGTGTATAACTTTTTTTGGTGGGGTACTGGGAATTGAACTCAAGAGCACTCAACCTCTGAGCCATATTCCCAGCCTTATTTTCTATTTTATTTAGAGACAGGGTCTCACTGAGTTGCTTAGCATCTCACTTTAATTGAGGCTGACTTTGAATTTGCAATCCTCCTGCCTCAGCTCTCAAGCTGCTGGGATTATAGGCATACACCACAAAGCCCTGCAATTTCAGTGTATAACTGTTAAGAACAACTATCTAACATCACTTAAGTCTCAGTTACTTTATATAAAGTATTAAGCACAGAGTATTTGATGAAAACTACTTAAAATTTAGATTAGGATTATTGGTTTTACTTAGTCTTGGCTAATTATTTTTGACAATAAAATTAAGATGAAAATTAAATTCCCATTTTCTTAGATTTAGATGTCACACAAAGGAATCTTAATTTGTCCAAGTAACTGGAATAAGAAAGAAAGTGAGGATTTTAATCTATGTCTCTCTAATATCCAAAGTATGCGCTTACCATTGTTTATTCTATATTCACTTTAAATATGCTTTCTGATATCAGTGAATGTGGTGGTATCTATTTTTTTAAAACAGCATCTAGGGAGATCCAAGATGGCGGACTAGAGGGAGGCTGCCTTCCTTGTTGCTCCATAACTCCGGTTTCAAGCAGAGATGTCTGTTTCTTAGTGAGGCAGTTGTTGCTGCTTTTCGATCCCCTGCTGTTTACCCCATTTGTCTACTGTGATCACCTGGTCTGCCAGCATATTAGCACCTTTTTTGAGTGCAGGTTGCTCACTGTCAGGTGCCTATCACCCACCATTTGCCTGCCTCTTGCCTATCCATCGCCTGCCTTTCACCTACCCATCACCCACCACCCAAGGTTCCTCCCGATCCTCTGACAGCTGCCAGCAGACTGACCGCAGACCACCAGTGAAGCACCAGCTGCCTGCCTTTGCCTGGGTTCTCTGCCACAGTACCTGCAAGTTTGGTTACACGTGGCTGCCGCCATTTTGCAACAACAGCCAGGCCCCATGGGACCCCTGGCCAGACTGACTGAGCCCCATCTCCAGGATCCCTCAGTCCAACTGATCACTCCCTGCCTCTGGGGCCCTCACACTGACTGATGCTCCCTGGAACAGGACCCCCAGACCAACTGACTGCATCCTATAACCAGGGACCCAGACAGACTGACTGCACCTGGCCTCCAGGATCCCACAACCACACCAAACACACTCGACCTCCAGGACCCCTGCCTGACCAACTGCACCCCGCCTCCAGGACCTCCAGCTGACCACGCCCACACCCTGAGGTGCAGCTCCCCATTTGCCAAAACATTTCAAAGCCAGAGCGGCCATCTTGAATAATCCTGGAAGCTGGAGCTCTAGTCTTTAGGTGGGGCAAATTCCATCCTGAGACACCTGCTGGAGACTTGAAGCTCAATGTCAGGTACCTCTCATGCATCAGGCTACTGAAGACTGGGAGGTTTGAATACTGTATGACTATTATACTGTAGATTTTCTTTCTTCTCCTTATTGGACAATTTTAAGTTTTTATTTCTTTACTTTTTTTGGCTCTCTTTTCCTTTTCTTTATCTGTTCCCTCAGAGTCTCTCTCTCCCTTTTTGCATGCTAACATCCAAGTTCTTTTGATTACACTCTCACCCTCTCTTTTATCTAGAACTTCTGTATATTCTTTTCTTATCCCATTAACAGCTACATCCTACATCCCTCTGCATCCTCTTTGTCCTCCATTAGAAACTGCAGACCTTATTGTAAATCTGTTTGTTATACTGAAGATAATATTTGAACTCATTCTGTTTATTATGACAATTTTGTTATTGTCCTCATAGGAGCTATTTGGTCTAGGACTGCATAGTGTCTGAACTGGGTACGCTAATATTGATCTCCCCTTGAAGAAAAGGTTTTGGAAACCTATAGGGCCACTATAAGCCTATAAGCCTATAGGGGGAAATCTGCAATACCCCAGATCTACACTGCTAGAGGGGAAGATACATGAACAACATGAAAAAACAAGGGAAGAAAATGATCCAAACAAGTCTAGATTCTATATTAATAGAATCCAATGACAGTATGGTAGAAGAAATGTCAGAAAAGGACTTCAGATTATACATGATTAAGATGATACGTGAAGAAAAGGATGAGATAAGAGAGCAAAGAATGATAATACCAATAAGCTGACAGAGCAACTGCAGGAAGCAAAAAATCATTTCAACAAAGAGATAGGGATTCTCAAAACAAAAAACAACAACAACAACAACAACAAATGGAAATCCTTGAAATGGAGGAAACAATAAAACAAATAAAAAACTCAATGGAAAGCATCACCGAAAGACTAGACCACGTGGAAGACAGAACCTCAGACATTGAAGACAAAATATTTAATCTTGAAAATAAAGTTGCCCAAATAGAGAAGATGGTAAGAAATCATAAACAGAATCTCCAAGAACTATGGGACATCATGAAAAGACCAAATTAAAGAATTATTGGGATTGAGGAAGGCACAGAGATACAAACCAAAGGAATGAGCAACATATTCAATGAAATAATATCAGAAAATTTCCCAAACCTGAAGAATGAAATGGAAAATCAAATACAAGAGGCTTACAGAACACCAAATGCACAGAATCACAACAGATCTACACCAAGGCACATTATAATGAAAATGCCTAACATTCAAAATAAAGATAGGATTTTGAAGGCCGTGAGAGAAAAGCATCAGATTACACATAGGGGGAAACAAATATGGATAACAGCGGACTTCTCAACCCAGACTCTAAAAGCTAGAAGAGCCTGGAACAACATATTTCAAGCTCTGGAAGAACATGGTTGCCAACCAAGAATCCTATACCCCACAAAACTAACCTTCAGATTTGAAGAATAAAATCCTTCCATGATAAACAAAAGTCAAAAGAATTTACAAATAGAAAGCCTGCGCTACAGAATGTTCTCAACAAAATATTCCACGAGGAGGAAATGAAAAACAGTAATGTAGGTCAGCAAAGGGAGGAACTACCTTAGAGAAAAACCACTCAAAGGAGAAACCAAGCCAAGTTAAAAACCAAAAATAAGCCCAAATGACTGGGAATACAAATCATATCTCAATAATAACCCTGAATGTTAATGGCCTAAACTCATCAATCAAAAGACATAGACTGGCAGAATGGATTAAAAAGAAAGACCCAACAATATGCTGCCTGCAAGAGACTCATCTCATAGAAAAAGACATCCACAGACTAAAGGTGAAAGGATGGGAAAAACTTACCATGCACATGGACTCAGTAAAAAAGTGGGGGTTTCCATTCTTATATCAGATAAAGTGAACTTCAAGTCAAAGTTAGTCATAAGGGATAAAGAAGGACATTTCATACCGCTTAAGGGAACCATAAATCAGGAAGACATAATGATAGTAAATATTTATGCCCCAAACAATGGTGCATCCCTGTACATCAAACAAATCCCTCTCAATTTCAGGAATCAAATAAACCACAACACAATAATTCTGGGTGACTTTAACACACTGTTGTCACCTCTAGATAGATCTTCCAAACAAAAACCAACCAAAGAAAACATAGAACTCAATAACACAATCAATAACCTAGAATTAATAGACATATATAGATTATTCCATCCCATCAATGAGTGGATTCACTTTCTGTTCAGCAGCACATGGAACCTTCCCGAAAACAGACCACATGTTATGCCACAAAGCAGCCCTTAAGATCTGCAAAAAAATAGAGATACTGCCTTGTGTTCTATCAGATCATAATGGACTAAGAGTAGAAATCAATGACAAAATAAAAAACAGAAATTACTCCAACACCTGGGGACTAAATAATATGCTATTGAATGAAACATGGATAACAGAAAACATCAGGGAGGAGATTAAAAAAATTCTTAGAGAACCAACAATGCAACATATCAAAATCTCTGGAACACTATGAAAGCAGTACTAAGAGAAAAATTAATTGCATGGAGCGCATTCCAGAAGAGTATGAAAAGTCAACAACTAAATGACCTAACATTACAGCTCAAAGCCCTAGAAAAAGAAGAACAGAATAACAGCAAAAGTAGTAGAAGACAAGAAATAATTAAAATCAGAGCTGAAATCAATGAAATTGAAACAAAAGAAACAATTCAAAAAATTGACAAAACAAAAAGTTGGTTCTTTGAAAAAGTAAAAATAGACAAACCCTTAACCACACTAACAAAGAGAAGGAAAGAGAAAACTCAAATTACTAAAATTCATGATGAAAAAGAAAATATCACAACAGACACCACTGAGATAGGTAACATAATGAGAAGCTACTTTGAAAATCTGTATTCCAACAAAATAGAAACTACCGAAGACATAGACAAATTTCTAGAGACGTATGCTCCTCCCAAACTGAACCAGGAGGACATACACAATTTAAACAGATCAATATCAAGCAATGAAATAGAAGAAGCCATTAAAAACCTACCATCCAAGAAAAGCCCAGGACCAGACAGATTCTCAGCTGAGTTCTACAAGACTTTCAAAAAAGAACTCATTCCAATACTTCTCAAAATATTCCAGGAAATAGAAAAGGAGGGTACCCTATCAAACTCATTCTATGAAGCTAATATCACCCACATACCCAAACCAGGAAAAGACACATCAAGGAAAGAAAATTTTAGATCAATATCCTTGATATAGATACAAAGATCCTTAACAAAATATTGGCAAACCATATGCAAAAACATATTAAGAAAATTGTGCACCACGATCAAGTGGGGTTCATCCCTGGAATGCAAGGATGGTTTAACATCTGTAAATCAATGAACATAATCCATCATGTCAATAAACTTAAGGATAAGAATCATATGGTTATTTAAATTGATGCAGAAAAAGTGATCGACAAAATACAACACCCCTTCATGGTCAAAACACTAGAAAAAATAGGGATAGTAGGAATATACCTGAACATTGTAAAGGCTATTTATGCTAAGCCCATAGCCAAAATCATTCTTAATGGAGAAAAACTGAAACCATTCCCTTTAAAAATGGGAACAAGACAGGGATGTCCTCTTTCACCACTTCTATTCAACATTGTCCTCGAAACTCTAGCCAGAAGAATTAGACAGACTAAAGAAATTAAAGTGATATGAATAGGAAAAGAGGAACTTAAGCTGTCACTATTTGCTGATGACATGATTCTATACTTAGAGGATCCAAAATACTCCTCCAGAAAACTTCTAGACCTAATCAATGAATTCAGCAAAATAGCAGGCTATAAAAACAACACAGATAAATCTAAAGTATTTTTATATGCAAATGATGAAACCTCTGAAAGGGAAGTGAGGAAAACAACTCCGTTTGCAATAGCCTCAAAAAAAATAAAATACTTGGGAATTAATCTAACCAAAGAGGTAAAAGATCTCTACAATGAAAACTACAAAACATTGAAGAAAGGAATTGAGGAAGACCTTAGAAGATGGAAAGATCATTCGTATTCTTGGATAGACAGAATTAGTATCATCAAAATGGCCATACTGACGAAAGTCCTATACAGATTCAATGCAATTTCAATTAAAATCCCAATGATGTACCTTACAGAAATAGAGGATGCAATCATGAAATTCATCTGTAAGAATAAGAAACCCAGAATAGCTAAAGCAATCTTTAGCAGGAAGAATGAAACAGGGGGTATCGCAAAACCAGAACTTCAACTATACTACAAAGCAATAGTAACAAAAACAGCATGGTATTGGCACCAAATTAGACAGGTAGATCAATGGTACAGAATAGAGGACATGGATACAAACCCAAATAAATACAATTTTCTCATACTAGACAAAGATGCCAAAAATATGCAATAGAGAAAAGATAGCCTCTTCAACAAATGGTGCTGGGAAAACTGGAAATTCATATGCAACAGAATGAAATTAAACCCCTATCTCTCACCTTGCACAAAAATCAACTCAAAATGGATCAAGGACTTTGAAATCAGACCAGAGACCCTGCATCTTATAGAAGAAAAAGTAGGTCCAAATCTTCAACTTGTTGGCTTAGGATCAGACTTCCTTAAAAGGACTCCCATAGCACAAGAAATCAAAGCAAGAATCAATAACTGGGATAGATTCAATCTAAATAGCTTTCTCTCAGCAAAGGAAACTATCAGCAATGAGAAGAGAGTGCCTACAGAGTGGGAGAAAATCTTTGCCACTCATACTTCAGATAGAGCACTAATTTCCAGAATATATAAAGAACTCAAAAAACTCTACACAAAGAATACAAATAACCCAATCAACAAATGGGCTAAGGAAATGAACAGACACCTCACAGAAGTAGATCTACAAGCAATCAACAAACATATGAAAAAATGTTCACCCCTCTTTAGTAATAAGAGAAATGCAAATCAGAACCACCCTAAGATTCCATCTCACCTCAATTAGAATGGCGATTATCAAGAATACAAGCAACAATAGATGTTGGGGAGGATGTGGGGAAAAAGGTACACTCATACATTGCTGTTGGGGTTGCAAATTAGTGCAGCCACTCTGGAAAGCAGTGTGGAGATTCCTTAGAAAACTTGGAATGGAACCACCATTTGACCCAGCTATCCCACTCCTTGGCCTATACCCAAAGGACTTAAAATCAGCATACTACAGAGATACAGCCACATCAATGTTCATAGCCGCACAATTCACAATAGTCAGATTGTGGAACCAACCTAGATGTCCTTCAATTGATGAATGGATAAAGAAACTGTGGTGTATATATATATATATATATGTATATATATATACATATATATATATATAATGGAATATTACTCAGCTATAAAGAATAATAAAATTATGGCATTTGCAGGCAAATGGATGAAATTGGAGAATATCATGCTAAGTGAGATAAGCCAATCTCAAGAGACCAAAGGATGAATGATCTCTATGATAAGCGGATGAGGACACAAAATTGGGGATTTAAAAGGGCAAGAATGAATCAAACACCATTACCCTATGTAAATGTATGGTTATGCAGATAGTATGCTGCTACTCCATGTACAAACAGAAACAACATGTATCCCATTTTTCAATAAATATAAATTAAATTAAATGAAGAAGAAGAAAAACAGCATCTAAGTAACTTAGGAGACATTTTAGCAAAAGAGCAATTAAAAACAAACTTCATGAAAATTTTATGTTTTCTATCATCACTTTAATTTATATTTCCACTTTCTGACTCAATCTAGGAACTATTTAAAATGTACCATCTTTATTAACTGCATCTTTATTCCTGTTCTTTCTTTATTTTCCCTTTATGTCTTGTTAGCACAATAGTCCTCCTCTAAGTTAGCTTATTAAGAAATTTACAAGACTGTATGGTGTGAATTCTCAACAAACAGCTTTTCAAGAAGGTATTAGAGAGTCATCCATCCACAGGCTATGAAAGAGGTGTTGGGAGACTCCTGGAGAAAATGCTATTTTGATGGACAGGAATTTTGAGTTAACAAAGCCCTTAGGGATCTCCTGACCAAATGGAATTTGCACAGAGACACAACTGAAATCCTCTCCAGCTGTTCTGTTCCCAGAAGAGAAATGGGCTAATTTTAAATCACCCACAAAAAGCCCACTACTCAGGAAAATATCAGGGATGATGATACAGAAGGAAAAAACTGGGAGGTAAGGGATGTAGGGCAAAAGACCATGTCGCAGAGATGCAATAAATGAACATGGAGTCACATTTCAGGACAAAATAAAGAATAGCTGGTGACATAAGGCTGACTTTATAAACTCTCTGGGATTGTTTTTTTTTTTTTCCCCGTTTGTGAAAGGGTCACTGTGAATATAAAATTATTTGATGTAATAATGAAAGTCAACAATTACTAATGAGGCCTATTGGATTGAGCATGTGAACTCTTCAATTTTTAATAAAACTCTATGTAGCAAATACTATCATTCACTCCATTTTCAGAGACATAGAGTTTTAAGAACTTACCCAAGGTCATGTGGAAACAAACCTAGAGAGTCTGATTCCATGGTTGGCTTTTTTCTCTGTATCATTTGTTGGATATGCCTCAGAAGTCAACCTCTCACTTCAGACACTGTGAAAGGGCCAGTCTTGAAGGCTGTTTCTAGAGAAGTGATGGGGATGTGGCTGCATCCATAGTGTCCCTAGCTTCTCAAACATGGTACCCAGTATTACCTACCAACCTCTGACTCAGACCCTCCTGGTTTACCACCTACTTGCCAACTAAACTCTTGATGACTCTGATCCTCTATCCCCATTTCTGGACTGGAGTCTTCCTCTTTGCACTGGCAAACCATTGAATATTTTCCCCTGGCCTTGTGGACACTGGTAGTTTTCTCCATCTCTTCTGCCCTTTGCCCACTTCACCTTCTTCCAGCCCAACTTCATATACTGCTTTCCCTAATTTTCAGTCCTACCAACATCAACCTCATCCCTACCCCTGTCCCCCTACAAATGCAAACCAGGTTAGGGCAGGCATCCAGTTCCTTTTACAGTGCAGGAAAAAATAATTTTTTTTAGGTAGCTGGGAAGTTTTAGAAAAACAATTTCTGTTGCCAGTCAATGTAAGCTATGAAAACTAGGTTGATATTTTTTTTTTTATTAAACTGGCTCTTGTATCGATTTTTTATGTCATATGCATTCTAAAATGTCATCAACAACCCTTCGTCTAGTCTTTCACTGATGTATTTTATCTTTAAAACCATTTCAACTTCCTATTTTTCCTTCAGGAAACCACAATTTATTTTCTCTTCCTCTATCGATTATTAGTTGGGACCTTTTTGTTTTATTGATGCTTTAATCTTTTATGACTATTAGAGCATTCATTCTAAAAGGTTGTTCACTTCCACTCATAGAAAAGAAAAAAATACCTACTGGACAGACACAAAAAGATGCATTCCTTGATCACTGACCTACCTCTTCCTGCATGCTACAGACCCATTTGGGGTAAAGATGTAAAACCCTCAGTCATTTAATCCCCAGTGAGAAATTCTCTAGTGTTCCATCACATTTCTGTTTAGCTTACAGTGTTAACAATAGCTTTTCTTCCTCTGTCTCTGAAATATAAAGTATTACATAATTGGTTTTCACAATAATAATTCATGACCATTAATGAAGTTTACAAGTACTACAGGAAAGCACCATTTGGACATCACAGTCTAATTATTGTAGTTGATATTTGCCTTTCTTTTAGCATTAAATAGCTATAGGTTTGCCTTATTTTATTTTCTTCTTTGTGATGTGTTTTTGAGAGTACAAAAAGCTGAAAAATAGAACTCATTATAAGATATGTATTTGTAGAGGCAAGGGATTTTAGCTTGGAAAACAAGATTCATGGAGAATCTTGTAATTCTTGAGAAAGCGAGTTAATCTCTGTGTGGATGAGCAGAACTAGTTACATTTATATGAAGAACATTTTAGCATAATTTAAGGAATGACTAAAGATTAGAAGAGTTTAAACATGAAAATTGGCTGACTATTTTATAGTGCAAGTTTAGGGATTAAGGAAGAGCTAGCCAAACACCACAGAAGTGATAGGGAATTCCCTGTGGAGACTGAAATACAAGATCTCTGGGGTGGAATCCTACCTTATGATTCACGAGTTGTACCTTTTTATGTAGAAATGATGGGAAACAATTAGAATCAGAGATCAGAGTTTGTGACAGCTCAACAAAACTATATACAGGAATATTTCATTTCCATTGGATATTTTGAGTAATCATACTAGAACGATATTTTTAAGAAAGTGTTAGGTAGGTAATCAGTATGTATTATTCTTTGTTAATTCCACATTTTTTCTGTGTTTATAGTCTTTTCAGCAAAGATGAACTATGGATGCATATTCATAGGACAATTTCTTTAAAATATTGATAAAAGCAATAGAATTAATAACTATAATTAAAATTAAAATATGGCAGAAAAATTTTATTTCTGCTTTTTTCTTCACTTTCACACATAGCAGGGAAGAATACCTATAATTTTCAGAAACTACATTTAAATATTTTCCGATTACTTGAGTAAATATTCTTAGATTTTACAAGGACAATTAGTAGAATTCTTTCCTCAATAAGAGTTTAGGAGAGTAATAAGTACATGCATGCATTTTTATGTATGGCTGTTTATGTGTTATGTTGTTATAGCTAGATGTTGGTGTGTATATTTTTTACACTGAACAGAAAATAAACATATAGGATATATGCAATGTTACCTGAATGACAGATTGTCCTTGATGTAAGAATATGGTATTTTAGGTGGTTTTTAATACATATGGGAAATCATATTGACTCAGATATGCTTCTAAGAAACATTTGTTTGGTACTTGACAGATATGCTAAATTCTGGAGGAAAATTGTTCTGGTCATGGTTCTTACCCATGGGTGCTTAACTTAATGGAAGGAGGGAAACAGATACCAAACTATATACATAAATGAGTTAAAATAAATTATTAATGAATGCTTTTTCAATTTTAGTTTTTAATCACTCATTTAAGAATGGCTTTAGATGACTTTGTTTCTTTTTATCTATTATAATTATACCCAGTGCTTTATATATTTTGATGAGAAGAAGATCTAAGAAATAATATTGTATCATTTTATAACAGCTAAGTTACTAAAACACTATCATTGCACTCAGCAAGGCTGCTAAAGAGTATTAGTCAATCAAAATAAATAAATAACAGTGATTGCTTAATCTGTTGTTAAGCAACAATTTCTGACAGGTGATCTTTAAATACTTTAAGTTCTCCATCTAAGAAATTTTGCTTCAAAATACTAAATGATTACCATAAGCTAAGATTTGTTAGTTGAAAGAAATGGTGACAGTTTATCTTATACACAAATAAATAATGAAAACTCTTTATATTACCAGAGACACATAAATTCATTTGTCTTATTGGTCTAGAGAACTTAACATTGATTGAAAAATACATAATATTTCAAATATTATTATTGCAATTGGACGGAAATCTATTATTCTCAAGCAACCTTCCCCAATACAATCTTCTAAAATTATCTCATCTTAGCACTCTAATATCTATTTTATGAAAACATTAAAAATCCCAGGTACTCACATAAACATAAGTAGTTAAAAATAATATACTTGAGATATGATGAATCTTTGATAATAAATATTTGTGACTTACCAAGCAAATTAACTAAAAATGCTTGTTTTTTTTTTGTTTGTTTGTTTGTTTTTGGTTTTTTTGTTTGTTTGTTTGTTTTTTGTTTTTTCCCTAAATGACAAATTTGATTCAGAAAGGCAGGCTTCAAAAATATCTGGGGAATGGCCAGCATCAATAAATTAATTTGTGTTTTTCTCAACTACTAACTTAACATATATCAACTAATTTAACTTTCCGTTTCCTACCAGAAACATAAAAAATTATACGGAATTTAAAAATTGCTTTGGAAACAATAATTAGATTTTTCTCACAGAAAAGCAGAGTGTGTGGAATTTCTAGAGTCCCATGTGGAAGATCAGAGCATGGGCGCCCAGAAGTCATTGGTTTGAAACCCAGATTGCAAGCTACATAATCATATGCTGGCCAATTTCCTTTTTTAGGACTTCCTTTCTCAATTTGCAAAATTAAGTGGTTTTCAACTCTTCCTAGCTCATACAATATTCATGCATATAAAAAAAAAGTTGCACATACACATACACATGCCCAGACACACATATGTACAAAATGTTTAATCTTTTTTCTTAAAATGTACCTCCCACTGCATACGCTCACTGAAAATCTAGGTACAGAGCACTAGGGTACAAAGCCTCACATCCTGTCAGATGCCTGGTACAAGGAACTTTTTATTAGAACAAAAGTGAGATAATTTCATAAATGTCCATCCATTTATCCTCCTGCATTTCTAAGGAGTGAATTAGAACTTGGATTTACTGGAGAAATGGAAAGGGAATGTGTTCGGCAATCTACCTTTTATCTGTTCTGCTAGAAGGAATTAGTTGAAAAGAAAGGTGGAAGTCTGTGTTTGCAGAGGAAAAAAAATATGAGAAAGGAAAGTTTACAAGAAGAAGATCAAGAGGAAACAGGGAGGAAGAAGAAGAGAAGGAAGAGGGAGAGGAAGAAAAACAACGGGAGAACCCTGAGAGCCCCTGTGATCTGCTGGGGTCTCACAGGAGCGACAGCTATTGGGACAAAGTGGGGCAATGCAGGTGTACAGCTGAGTGTGTGACCGGGAGGAGAAAGTGACATTTTTCCTCCTGTTAGCCCTAAGGATTCTGAGTCTAGGTATCCATCCCACAGGTTATGCAGAACTCCCATCCCTGTTTTATGAAAATCCAGTGCACACATAAACATTGGGTCTGTATGTGCATCTGACATTGATTATTCTAATGATAACTGGAAAGTACTGCTATGTGGCCACAAGTTTCCTGGAAAACCTCAACTTGCAGAGCATGTTATTTCATCTTAGAGCAGTGAAGACTTCAAAGAAGAGCTATCCCTATCTTGAACCCATTATTGGCCCTTGTGTCAACGAGTTTGAGATTATGCTGTGCTCAATGGCACATGCCTCTAGTCCCAGTGGCTCAGGACGCTGAGGCAGGAGGACTACAAATTCAAGGCCAGCTCAGACTTCTTAGAGAGACCCTGTCTCAAAATAACAAGGTAACAAGGGATGGGGATTGACACCCAGTACTGTAAGAAGACATGAGATACAGAGCTAGAGACAGAGAGAGAGAGAAAGAGAGAGAGAGAGAGAGAGAGAGAGAGAGAGAGAGAGAGATGATAGAGATAGAGATATATTTATAGAGAGAAAGAAACAAGAGTATAGGTAACCCCCCCCCCCAATTCAAACACACAGAAACTGATATTAATATATCAGTTACTCAAACCAGAATATTAAGGTAGAAAATAGACCTGTTTGAAGGGACTTTGGGAAAAGAAAATGAATTGTAATGTGAACTCCAGTTTTCTCTCTTCTCACTTTTGTTTCTAGGGAAAAAAAAAATGTTCTGGGGGCCTCGGCATTCTTCAACCAGGCAGAATTGCCAGGGAAACATTTCCATGGCAATATGTATATGACCAATAAGATTTGGCTTTGCTTGATCATCATGGAATCTCCATGATAAGGCGAAATCAGAAAAGTGGAGATATATTTCTAAGCATCAATGGAAAGCGGAAGGTATCATGCCAGCCACTGTGGCAATGTTATGTGACAACCTTTCAATGTGCTCACAACAGTTCCTTCTTGCATGTATTGTGAAAGAGATCTATTTCTCGTCAGCCCATTTTCTCTGTTGTTTTCCCTCTCAAAAGTGTAGACGTAATTTAATATTGACTCAAAACCTTTAGGTTTCATAAGATGCTGGATATTAATTAAATTTTATTACAGTTCTTTCTTGCCTTCTACAAGTTATTTGTTGCTTTTATTTTTCTATCATAGCAACTTCACTTCATCAATAAACTTTAAAAACACTTTCTTGTTTCATCTATTAAGGTAAGAAAATCCAAATCAAAACCGGAAGACAAGTTTTATGTACCATGCAAGTGCATTCACCAATAGACAAAAATACTCTGTAAGTTTCAAAACAGAAAACCTTGTTTTTTCAAGGCTTTCTCTAGTTACCATATCTTCTTTCTATTTCATGGAAAACATTATCAAACCTGTGGTCTGGTCTTACTGTTGTCTCTCCCAGGTCTCTGCTCAAAACACTTGATTGCAGCAAAATTGCTTTTTATTTGGGGGCGGGGGAGGGTAACCAGGAATTAAACTCAGAGGCACTCAACCACTGAGCTACAACCCCAGCCCTATTTTATATTTTAGTTACAAACAAGGTCTCACTGAGTTGCTTATTGCTTATTGCCTTACCTTGTTGAGGCTGCCTTTGAACTCGCAATCCTCCAGAGTCTCTGGGATTACAGGCTTGTGCCACCATGCCTGGTGCACAGTTGCTCTTTTCAAGGAATTTATACTTCCATTCTCAGTGGCCAGTCTTTAATTTTACTTTTCCTCAGCCTCTCAGTGGTTTTTCAAATGCACTGCTTTCTAATTCTTCCCATTCAAATACCTTTATTCACTACTCCTTTGATCACTAAAAAAAAATTCATTTCATCATAATTTATATATGGTCAGATATGAATAAAAACGTAATGAATGAAATTAAAAGGAAGGTAAAAAATTTGAAATTCTTTACTCCTTATTTTTATCACTCACGTTAAGTCAGACTGTCCAAAATGTCTGTTAAAATCATCTGTTTCACATTATGCTTTTTCTTGGGCCATATGAGTAACTTCAATCTAGAAAATTCCTAATTCCTTTAGATAAAGGAAAATATGGCACTTTGCCCATACTTGAAGGCCAAAGCAAGTAAGACAGCTCCACATATATTCCATCGGTGGGAATCCACATTCTCTAGCAGAAAAAGGCAGCAGTTTTGTCAATAGTAATATAATCTCCCACATACATAAACAATAAAATGCTACAAGCCGTGAAGATGATTATTACAAATTTCTTAATAGTTAAGGACATCTTTCCAAGGATTTCTCTGCTTTTTAGGACCAACTGTGAATTATGTTCATTTCTGAGTGACAACTCCATTATGGAGTTGTTGTGTAACTAGCAAGTTACACAAGAAATAGTTATGTTTGAATAACAAATTCAGGCAAGGATTATAAGTGAATACTCAAAGGAGTTGGTCAAGTTGTAGGAAAACAATATTTGCTTAGCACCACCGCAAAATCTCACACATCTTTATAAATTCAGAGTGAAACACTGTGTCTGGACGTCAAAGAGGCCTGGAGATTAATGTCTTTGATCCCACCAGCACTGAAAATGGGAAAAGCAACATTTTGTATCTCCTGTGAGACTACTTCCCATGAAATATACATGCATGAAATGTTTATCCTGAATGTAACCAAGTTCCAAAATTTAACACTTCATTTAGACGAACAGAGTTTATTTTTGGTTGTTTGTTTGTTTTAAGATTCTACGGTTTGAACCTGGGGCATGTGCATCCTAGAGAGGAATAAAGGGACATGGGAGAGACCCAAAGAAACATTTAAATAAATCCATCGCTTGGGGTATTTATAGGAAAACTGGCAAAGTCTTCCCTAGGATTTAATGTTATTTAAAAACATTAATAAGATAAGGGGATTTTTTTACAGTAAAAGAGATAAGGAGATATACAACTAAATATAGAATCCTTGGTTGCATTTTGATTAGATTTAAACAGTTCTAATACCTTATTGTAGAGAAAACTGAGATTTTGAATATATATGTGGTATTCATAATATTGTGAGATTATTTTTCATTTTCTTTTAATGGTACTGAGATCAGACAGGTAAATATACTGGTTATTAAAAGGCACACTGAAGTATTTATGGATGAAGTTTCATAAAATTTATAACTAACTTTCAAGTGTTTCAGAAGTTTTAAACAGTGTGGCAATATAATTCCTGAATTTAGATGGTGGGCATATAGATCTTCATTGTATTTTTTATTACTCTAATATTTATTTAAACCTTTGCCCAATAGAAAGTGGAGAAAAACTGCAATAATATCTCGTTTCTCCTCATAGGATGTGCAATTTTGAAAAACTGATCTTACCCACTGGTGGTAAGAGTATGGCCACTCAACAGTTCTGCATATAAATGGCTGGATTATCACTTTCCTTGCAAAGTATTTTGTCCAGTTGCAGCAAAAACTGTAGTATCAGAACATCCATTTCTGCTTCATTTTTAATATCAAACAATTAAAAATGACTAATTTCCTGTAAATAATAGGGTATATAATGCATTTTAGCATTGAAAGGACTTTAAAATATTATTTTTTCCAATTCAGCTTAACATACTTAGAGCACCAGGCGGCTTCATGTACTGAGAGGGGTCTGGAACAATGATCTCTTTCAGGTTTGATTACTTTGGAGATCTGGGCATAGACTCTTCCTCAGGACGGTCCACCTCAGGTTAAATACACTCCATTCTTCCTCCCCAAGCTCCTTTGTTCCCTCTCACGTAAGGACAAGTTATTTTTCTGATTGCGGTGCTGGCGAGAAACTTATACTCTCTGACCCATATCACAAGCAGCGTATATGCCTATAGAGAGAAATTTATAACGTGTCCAAACACAGAAACAGCCCTGACTCTGTTCTTTGCCTTCAGGGACCGGTTGAAACTCTATGCCTTGACCTTCCATTCTAGGCGCGATCTGGAAGGCCCCACCAGCTTCTTCTGTGTGCTTTCTGCTCTGCTACTTTTCTTAGCCCTCCTGCCCAGATAAAAGCCGGCTATCCCTCCCAACTTTTGCAGTAAGAGAATCCCATGATTTAGACTCAGTTGGGTTTCCAGAATGGACCAGGGAGGATATAAATAGAAAGTTCTATTTTTGAATGGAATCCAAACTGCATTCTCCAATCCAGCTATAACAGGAAACCCTTGTACTCTGAGTGTGCTGAGCTCTTCCTTATATTGTGTATTAGTGACATTGACACGATTTTATTCACAGTGTGTCCTAGTGTCATTTTTCAGTTTGTAAGAGACTTCAGGAGGGGATGGACTGCACTCACATTGAAGGGTCACAGTGCCGCCTCCTTGGATTTTTGCCCTTCCTTGCCATCTTCCACCCTAAATATTAACACGTTTCAAGACCTAGCATTTCTTTAAGTAAGAGTCACATAATATTCAGAGTCATTTCTTTATTCTTTTTTCTTAAAAGTTTAAAAATGTATTGTGAAGGTGGTATTTTGCTTCATCAGTGTGAAGGAAGCAATAGGAATAAGGTGCTGTTAAGTATACTTTGGATAATATTTAGGCATAAATATTCACATTCAGAATTTTATCCATTTTTTCCTTGGGATGATTTCTGTCCAAAGAGAAAAAAAGTGCAAGCCTGAAGATACCTTACCATGTCGATGTCAAATATTTACATAGTCTAACTTACCTCTGTGCTAATTGTGAAAACTCTTCAAAAAATACCAATGGCTGACTTGGTTCCTCATGTGAAAAGGTAACTATACCGCGGTTCCCTTTTATCTAGCGTTGCTTTCCTTCCATTTCATTTACTCATGTTCAACTATGGTTCAAAAATATGACATGAAAATTCTCAGAGATAAATGGTTCACAAATGTTATTAAATAATATATTATCATATTAGTCAGGGTTCTCTAGAGAAACAAAATCAACAGGAAGTATGATTATAAAAGGGGATTCATTAGATTGGCTTACAGGACCAGAAGATGGATAGTCCACAATGGCTGTCTGCAGCTAGAGGGCTGGAAGAACCAGCAGATGCACAGTCCAAGACACAGAAGCCCCAGAATGAGAGGGATCAACAGTACTACCCTAGACTGAGACCAAGGCTTCTGGAAACTACCTGGAGAATCACGGGCAGAGTCTGCTTTGGAAGAGTTCAGAAGCGAGAGTTTGATATCCTCAGAAGATCCAAGCAGTGATCTAGAACTGGTTTAAGAAGAGCCAACCTTGCATCTGCATCTGCCTCCTTGTTCTTCCAGTTTTTGATCCATCCTACTGGGCAGTACCACCTACGCCTAAGGAGGGACTCCAGTTCACTATCCAACATGCCAATCATTCCTAGACATGCCCTCATTGACATACCCAGATGTCCCTTAATCATAGGCATCTCTTAATCCAATCAAGTTGACAATTCACATTAACCATTATAATTATAGTATATTGTTAAAATTGATTTACACATTGTTTTTGCTAATGTTTACTGTGAGTAATAAAGTTTTTCCTAGGTGTGTATGGGTAGGAAAAAAAGTACAGTATAGAACTGGGTCCTGCACATGTTTTCAGGCATCCCAGGAACACCCTGAATTTGAGTGCTGTGGATCCTGGGAAACCAATGTTCAGTGCATGATAGCCACAGGGAAGGAGTGATTCTCAACCAGCAACACAGTGGAAGCATCTGTATCAGAACACATGATTCTGGGTTATTGGGAATCTGCAAGTAATAGCGCAGACAACACTAAAACAAAGGAAAGGCCCACAAAATCATAAAATGTAATGAAGTCGGTGGACATCTCTAGCACACCACAGGGACCTACCCTATGCATTGATGTGTGCTGCCCTCATCTGCAGTTTTCTTGAGTTTTTTTTTCTTTTACTTCATCTGAAACTTCTTTAGATATTAATATTATTTTAATACATTTTTAATCCACATTATATCTTCTGTGGAATGGCATAATGTGTAGTCAATGAAATATGCTTCCTATTTTGAATAGCGATCAGAAGAACTTTTTATGCTTTACACAACTAAACTAGTGCTTTAAAATTCAATCAAACTTACTTTGCAAAACTGTTCAAGTACTTAGAGTTGAAACATGTTTTTTTCTAGTATTGATCATTTCATAGGTACCTACATTTGATTTATTTAGTAATATGCATGAAATTTTTAGAAGGTATACAAAATACTTATTTTAGTGTCTAAAAAGAGCCAGTTTATTATTCAAGTAATGGTATATTTATTTTCAAGTTTCAAAGTGTATTTAATAATTTTTGTCACCGCAGATTTTATTTAACAATATCTTCAGAGAAATAGGACAGGCTAAAACATATCACACGTAGAGTAATTTGAATGTCACCCAACCACCTCCTTGTAAAATTACTTGCAGATCGATCCATCTAAAATGACATATGAATATATATTCTAAGAGCAATCTAGTTGCTATGGGATTGTATTAAATGAAATAAGTCAGGGAATGTTATTTATAAGATTTGTTTTGTTTCTGGAAGTTTCTAAGTCAGTTTCAGAAACAACTCTCTGAACTTATAACTTCATTCATCTGCCATAGGAATATTTAAGTAATACATGAATTTTCAAGATGACCCTAAGTGAGATATATCATCATTCAAACCATTCTTGCTACAAATTTAATGTTAAATTTAATTTGACATCTTGACCTTTTTTTCATGACAAAAGTGTCTGTCTCTAAGCAAAATTCCACCTTTGCATATTTAGCTTTAAATCTTTAAACTGTGCTAAATACCTGATTTGGTGTCAAAGTATTCTCAAAAAATTTAGATTCTATAGTGCAACTGAGTCATTAATGTTTGAAAGGAAACAAAACAAAAGAAAACAAAACCTCTATAATATAAAAACTTTTTCAAGAATCAGCGTAGATGACCTGGATGACCCCCTCGTGATTGTATTCACACTCTTGCAGACATGCTTAAACTTCTCTCAATAACTGCGCATGCTTCAACAAGAAGAGATGAGTCACTGACAAAGTGAAAACACTCACCCTCAAAAGGCAGAGTTGGCCCCTTCTCAGTGTGCTCTGTCCCTGCTCTGGTTCAATCAGAATCCTGGTTGTTTTCCAATAGAGGCCAGAGATTTTAGACACACTATTGCCAAGAAATTATTGTTACTGAGTCATCCATTTTTTAAAAGTCCATGGCATAAATAGTTTTAAAATTATCATTAAATCTGTTAGACTCTCGGATCATTCCTAACCTTGAACCCTTATTGCAGCCTAACAGCAGAGTGAGGCTGGGGTGAACCGCTGTACTCATGCCTGCCTACCGCCTACTCACCTGCCTGCCCACTTGCTCATCCTGCCTTCTCCTCCTCTCTCCCTGTTGCTCTCATTCTTAACGCTCCCCTCTCTGCCTCGCCTGCCTTCCCATTAGACAATCTGAAGTACTTGAGAAACGGATGAAGACAAGTCAAAGAAGTAAGTGGGGATATAGCCCCTGTCTCTATTAGCCAAAAATATAAATAATCTACAGACTTCATTAGGAGCATTAGAATCAATGTCAGGAACTCAGCAATAAATTGCAGAGCATCTTGGACATATTTTAGTTACTTGACTTTTTCCTTTGTTAATGTTAAATGACTATATTTAGAGCATTATCATTTTGGGTTTTGATTATCACACAGAATATATCTGATAAAGGCCCTGGGTTTTACAAAAGCAAAACAGGAAACATTTCATAAGTAATAGTGCAGTCTGTTTTTCCTTCTTTACCAATGAATTATTGAGTTTTTAAGAAAATTAAACAACATAGTGTATATAAATAGATTCAGGTTCAAATTGGCAGACCCATTACATATAATTATACTCTTTGTAAAAGGTCATAATGAAGTTGTAGAAAATACATAAAGAGGAACTAATAAATTTTAAAAATCAGGAAGCACAGAAAATAAGAAAATACAAAATGTTTGGAGACATTCCCAGGAGAAAGCAGATGGCAACTGATCCAATTAAATTAATTAGTTTTTTATAATAAACACTATTTTTATAATCATAATACTATAAATGTTATTTATCAAGTTTAATTTTTAGAGGTGATATGGAGAAAAATTTTGATGAAATTAATTTTAGATACAAAGCAAAGTATAAATGTTTTATTCTAAACATAAAAAATAATAATAAAGAGAAAGAGGGAAAATAATTATTTAAATAGTCCCCTCCTTTATATTTAAGAATCAATAGAATCTTTAAAATTTATATAAAGAAATGGATGCAAAAAATTCACATATATAGGTACAGATAAACTAAAAAATAACCAATACCAATAAAATTAGTGAGTATATACTAATAAAGGGTGAAAAAACAAAATGTGGGACATCAATGCCACAATGATGAAAAGAAAACCGAATATCAAATTTGCACTTATAAGAATTATCACTTAAATACTTAATGGTGTGAATAATATATCACTTACTCTTTGTTTCTTTGGCCTTTGTACGTTGGAAGAGTACAACAAAATATTCAGCAAAATGACCTCCCTTTGATATTTACTCACATTTAGATTTGGGTTGCATTTTTGGTAGAATTACCACAGAAATGTCATTATGCCATTATTTCAGGAATCAGATAATGTCAGATGGGTGCACAGTTGTTTCAATATCAGTCATTTTAATTTTAATCACTCAATAGAGTGCTACATGTCAGGTACAAGGAAAATGTTAGTGATTGCAAAAGATATGTCTAAATGTGAAATAACTAAGTGGTGCCAACCCTAATCCCAAGCAAATTCAGATGCCAAAATTATCGATGAACAACTATAAAGCAACTATAATGGCATGTTCCTTCAGGTAAGAGTAAATGCTCTTGAAATAAATGAAAATACAGATATTTTCAATAGATGAATTATAGTACACAAACGGTAACTTTAGAACTAAAAAATAAAATATTTGAAAAATAATTTAAAGTCACTACTCGTCCACATCAAAGTGAGGATCACAGTTAAATGAGTCAGTGAACTTATAGAAAGATAAACATAAATATTAAAGTAGAAAATCAGAGAGAAAAGCTTGAAGAAGTGCATGAATGAAGCTTGGGAAGCCAAGAAAACAGTATAAAATTTATTCATTCATGACTTTAGAATCATAGAGAAAAAGGAAAACAAGATTGAGGCAGAAAACAAAAGAAAAGAAAATGTCATCAAAATTTGACTAAATATTTACCAAATTTTGTTAAAAATAGGTGGTACATGCCTGTAATCCCAGCAGCTCTGGAGGCTGAAGCAGGAAGATTGCATGTTCAAAGCCAATCTCGGGAATTTAGCAAGACCCTGTCTCATAAAAAAAAAAAAAAAAA
Source organism: Sciurus vulgaris (assembly GCF_902686455.1). NCBI lineage: Eukaryota > Metazoa > Chordata > Mammalia > Rodentia > Sciuridae > Sciurus > Sciurus vulgaris. The sequence continues at coordinate 14,165,807 of NC_136469.1, forward strand.
AAAAAAAGTTAAGAAGCGCTTTGGATGTGGCTGAGTGATAATGAGTGATAACTGCCACAAGGGCTCAATCCCCAGAACCAAAAATAAAACAAAACAAAAAACCCCAAAATCTTATGTTTTAAAGAAGATGAGTGAGTACCAAATAAGATAAATTAAAAGATCCCAGGTATATGCATGATATAATAAAGTTAATATTTAAAAAAAAAAACCTTAAAAATACCTAGCTAAATATACTGCAAATAAGGCAATATGAAACTCTGAAATTTTTCATCAGAAGCTGCAGAAGCCAGAAGTGTATAATAACATTTTAAACTACTAATATATTAATTTTCTAATCCAGAATTCTATACACAGAAAGAAAATCCATTGGTTAGGAAAGTAAAAGAAAGGTGTTTTAATGAAGGAAAACTAAAATTTTTGCTAGCAGGCTTGCTTTCAATGAAATGATAACAGTTTTTTTTTTTTTTTTTTTTTCAGCTAGGATGTAAATGCTACCAAACAGAAAACACAGAACATGATGGGAATCACAAAAAAATAATTTTTTAAAAAAGTATGGATAAAAAAAGAAAATAAATAAATAAAATAGAGTTACCATTAAAAAAAAGAAGAAGAAGAATGAAGGGAATGGTAAATGCCAAAACAAATAATGCAATAGAGCAGAAACACATCTTTTAAAATATACATATTATTTGAAACTATAGGTATTTCTACTGAATGGAGGGAAGTTTGAGAAGCATGCCAGTGTAATCTTTATGACAACCGTAATATAAAATGACATAGTAAAATAAACAAAACGTTCTAAATCTCCTACAGTTTATGTTAAGTGACAAAGCATTGATTCTGTGAGAAGATTATATGCATTTTAACCCTAGAACTTCTACTAAAAGTATGTAGAAAGGTACAGCTAAGAGGTCATTCATTGGATACATTACTGAATTGCTAAAATTATTTGTATAATTAAAAAATGAGGCAGGACTGGGGAACGAAACATACAGATACAAGTGGAAAAAAAAAAGTCCAGCATATTTTTGTTTCTTTAAAAAATATTTTTAGTTGTATATAGACATAATGACTGTATTCAATTCATTTTTTTTTAATGTGGTGCTGAGAATCAAACCCAGTGCCTCACACATGCTAGGCAAGCGCTCTACCACTGAGCCATGATCCCAGTTCATATTTTTATTTAAGTACAAAGAATCTGATATAACTTTCCTATGTATATATATGAGTACAACACAGTGACCCTTGACATCATATGCATACACAAGACCAAAGTGCTAATAAGAATGAGATATATTCCATGCTTGTAATAACATATCAAAATAGATTCTACTGTCATATGTAATTTAAAAGAACAAATAAAAAACTAAAAAGTACAGAAACTTTAAGTAAAATAAAACTTTAAGTAAAATAAATGAGAGAACTTAAAAATTAAAAACATGACATTCACTTTATTGACAATGATAAAGTTATACTAAAAGTACAAACATAAAATTAGCTATATTTTAATATTAAAGTATATTATAGAAATCAAGGCTATTCCTAGGTGATACCACAATGTTAAATGTGTCCAGTAGTCTAAAGGACATACTTATAAACATCTATGCCCTTAATAACCTGATATATATATATATATATATATATATATATATACAAAAGCTTTATAGAACTATAGAAGAAATAGACAAATTTGCAATTAACAAATGGCACTTTCTCAATAACTGATAAGTTGTCAGAACATCAATAAAGATATAATAAATTTGGGTAACATTATCAATCACCTTGACCTTATTGATAGTCTTAGATATTTAGTGAACACTACATAGCAGACATACATTCAAGTACACATGGAAAATTAGCCAATAAAGATCATACTTTGTAACATAAAATAAGTCTCAGTAAATTTAAAATCTTAAAATCATACAAACTGAGTTGTGGGAGAGCAATAGAATTGTAATAAAATTTGACAAAAGAAAGATCTCTGGATAATTTGCAAAAAACTTCTAAAATTAACAAACTTCTCAATCAAAGATAAATTAAAAAAAGAAATATTAGAGGAAGAGAAAAGTAATTTTGGGCTGAGCAAAAATTAAAATACACAAAAATCTGTGGGATACAGTTAATCAGTGATTGGGATAAAATAATAGTATTCAGTCTTTTTAGGAAGAAGAGTCCTAAATCAGTAATCCAAGTGAGGAGTTAAAAAATATTTCTGTAAAGAATAATAAATAATTCTTCTTGAGTCCTATAGTTTCAATCACAACTGTTCATCTCAGCCATTATAATATAAAAGAAGACAGACAATGCATAAGTGAATGGGCATGATTAACAATAAAACTTTATTAAACCCATCTGAGAGCAGGATGGAGTTGGGCCTGGTTTGCTGATGACTGACTAAAGGGCAGCCCAGAATGGCTGTAGTTAGGCTCCCTAGCTAAGGCTTCTGGCAGACTGTGTTTTCAGTGCGTACTCAAGATCATAAATACTGATTCAGCATATGTAGTCAAGATCATAAACATCTGCTTGTGGGCGTGTGCCCACACATGTAACCTATTGGCAGTGTGCCTTCTTTGTCTGGCCTGAATGTAAAAATGACCTGTGAAAAAGACTCAGGGAGCTAATGGAACTGGCTGCGGGTTGAAACCGGAGCTGGGGCCTGGCTAAAGGCTATTGCCACCTCCATAAAGCATACCTACTATCTCAACTGCATCTTGCATCTTCTTCCACTGGCCGGGATCCTGAATCTGTTTTCCTGGATCTGAGTCTCCACCCCAACACCGACTTTTATGCTTCTGCCTTAAAGATCTGTTCAGGCCAAAAGAAGACAAAAGATAGGACATCACAAAATAAATAAATTAAATCAAATGAAAAATAAAAAAAAAAAAAAGAAAATAAACAAATGAAACCAAAAGTTGGTTCTTTGAAAAGAATTTTAAAAACAGGATTCAACTATAGTTGGACAATCATGAAATAAAAGATCATTTACTAAATGTCACCAACCACAATGTAGCATACTATGTTATTATAGGTCCTGCAGACATTAATAAAATGATAAGTGAATACAAAGAAAAGCCTCATGCCCAGAAATGTTAGAAATTAGACAAAAAGAATGTAGCATGAAGTGGTGTCCTGCATACTAACGGAATGATCAGGTAGGTTGAATGCTGAAAACTTACTTTTGATTTAGAGATGTAGAGGACGATTTGAAAAACTAAAGTTCAAGGGATAGTGCCAATATTTTCTGACTATATTTAAGATTCCAGAGATAATAAAAAAATAGATCACAGGAAAAAAAATAGTGTGGACTACTTTTTAAAATTGTTCTCCTGAAAAGAATAATATAGAAATAAAACTGTGCGACCTGATATGACCCTATATTTTAAAAAGCATAAGTGTAATCCAAGTCTTGGAACCTCCCGGGACAGTGTCTAGTCATCTCAAACCTGGTCTTTGTCCTGGTGTGTTAGTCTCTAGGCACTGTGCTTACAGAGTGCCCTACCACTGAATTCCTGAAATTGAGATCAGCAGGTGGAAAACCCAACTAGACTTGAGAGGGTGGGAGGAGGTGCAGGCATTAAGTTATTTACTTCCCTAGCTCAACAGCCCATTCCACATCTCCTATTAGCAGGGCTGCACTCCTTAACTAAGTCCATAGCTCCCACCATTCTCATGGATTCACCTATATAAGATCTCTTATCAAGTTGAGATAATTCTCACCTCTTGCCACCAGAGACCTGGAAAGAGTAACAGCTTCCCACTATAATTTCCTGCTGATTTTTTTTTTTTTTTTCTTTCTTTGACCTCTAAGTCTGGTCTTTGTAAATAATTCTTTTACTAAAATATTCTGAATTATTCCATCTGAAAACATTTGGGAGTCATATTCTAACCAACTCAATTTCATTCTTTTTTTTATTATTATTATTCAGAGGTAATTATTACCAAGAATGATTTGACTGTCTAAAAATGTTTTCATTGTTTTATTTCTCAAATGTATAAAATTAATTCACTTATTTTTATATGCTGAAATAATTTAAAGTTTCAAAGTTGTATATTTCTCACAATACAGTTTGCCAAAGAAATGTTCTTAGCAAGATATATGCAAGCAATTTTTTTAAACAATTAAGCCCTCAAACTCAAAATGTTTTTGACACTGTACTAGAATTGAGGAGTATAGCAGAGGTTGAACTCCAGCTAATATGTCTAATTGAGACTTGGAACTTTATAATTGGTTTCTTTGTTATAATATTAAAATTATTTCATGTAAAATGACAAACCTTAAATATTATTTTGGATTTTGGCTTATTGGCTCTTCTCCCAGGCACCGGGGATTTGAACCCCGGTCTGTGTACACGCTGGGCGAGCGCTATACAGGATGAGCTATTCGCCCACTTTTGGATTTTGATTCTGTTAGATTTTTGTGAGAGTCATTATAGGCCCTATCAAAGTCTTATTTCTTTTTCGGTTGCTAAAATTGAGTTTCTAAATGGCTCAGATATTGCCAATTGTTGAGTATCCAATGCTGTGTAGCACTTACATCTGTCTCCTCCAAAGTAGCAAAAGCATTTTCAAAAATAAAAAATGATAGTTAATGATAGTATATTTATAATTTGTTTGTATATGATAAAAGTACAAACAAAATAAACAAAAAACAATATCTTCATAACTAAATATCTAGAGGTTGGAGGTAGACCTTAGGTTCCCAGTTTTGCCACAGAACAGGCAGACAGCCTGGACTGGGGTACACCTTGCATCTGTGATTTTGTTTCTTCTCTACAAAGTAGAAACAATAGTAGCCCCCAAATAATAAAGTTGCATAAACATAATAAATTTATATTAGTACAACATTTAGCAAGCTACCTGAAACAATCCAAATGTTAAATAAATGCAAATAATCACTATTCAAAGGAGAGTTAAAAGTGTGTGTTTTCAGAAGAGCTATACTAATGGCAGCTGTAGTAGAATTAGAAATAGCAACAGAATATTATATTTTTGTAGGCAACTCTGTCCATTTTGAAGTATCGATTCTGGTGTGTGTGTATGTGTGTGTGTGTGTGTTAATTGCTAAGTGACTTCAGTGAAAGCTCAGAACTCATACATTGAAAAACCACTCATTAAGAATTAAGGATTTTCATGTCATTTATATGGGATGCTTTTTGTCAGAAGATTCTGTTTATGCCTTTCTGTGAATCAAAAATACAAAACAAATGTACAGATACCTTTATTCACACACACACGTTAGATACTTTTGGCTGTCGCTGTGCATAGCTTATTTGGTTCCAAGATATAGTAATACCATATATTCTAATAAAGATAAAACTTAAAACTTTCTGCCACTCAGTATGAAAAAAAAAATTTAAGTATGAAAAAAAATTTAAGTAGGAAATCTGCTAGTTATTAAGTAGTGTGGTTATTTGATAATCAAAAATTAAATATTTGGATTAAAACAACCTCTCTTAGAGGAGTGAACTTATTTTAGGTACATTTGAAAATATCATATAGAACATTATGTTAAAAGGTCATTAAAAATAAAAATTATAGCAATGTCTCATGGTTTATTATAAAGAATAGTTATTCTGTTGTATGCAACTGGTTTGTTTATATCTGTGGACACTGAGAATCCTGTAGCTAATAGAAGTCTCACTGTTTTCTACTGTTTAGATATTCAGAATCACGTTTTAACTTTTCTCTTTAGTGATTCCTAAGCATGTTAGTACATAGGCAACCATCTGGTAGATATACCTGTGTACCCAATAACTTTTTAGTTTCCCATCATTATTTCTCTTAGCTAGCTTCATCTAGTGTTTTTTTTTTTTAATAATTTTTAAGTCATAAATGGACACAATATCTTTACTTATTTATTCATTTTCGTGTGGTGCTGAGGATCAAATCCTGTGTCTTACCTATGCAAGACAAACACTCTACCACACACTAGACAACAGCCCTCTAGTCTTGTTTTAAAATATCTTTTATAAAATCTCCTTTAAATTACCTTATGTATTATCTATTTTTGTATAATTCATTTTAGCAAAACATAATAATGGCTTAAAACAGCAAGCATTACCTCACAGGTTCTGGGCTAGAATTCTGGGTCTGTATCAGTTTTGAGGCTATAACATGGTTCATGGAAATGTCTGGTTCCTCCAGTTTAGTTGGACCAAGTGTCTCAGTTTCTGGTTTACTGTTGGTTGGGGGCCTCCCTGGTCACCTGCCATTGGGAAAGAGGCCTGTCCTGAGGGCATCTTCTAACATGGCATCTGTCTTCATCAGATAAACCAAGGGAGAAGATAAATCAAGGGAGAAAGCAAGAGAGAAAAAAATACAAACTAGATGAATATGTTAGTCTTTTTTTAACCTAATCATGGAAATTATAACTTATCACCTTTGCCACATTTTATTTCTTAAAAACTTGACTGAGTCTCGACTTCAGGGGGAAGAAGTACATGAAAACATGAACACCAGGAAATGCAGGACACTAGGAACCACTGTAGGTGCGTATTTCATATTAGAGATTATCTTCAATACTTAAAAGCCTTTAATCAAGTGCACAAAAAGTACATATGTGTTAAAGTTTAAAAGTCCATTATTTCAAGGAGCATTCTGAATAGGAATAAACAACAAGTAACACTGGACGTTCTGATAAAAATTTCTGTATAGAATTTTCTAGACCACAATACATTATTAATTAACATTATTAATGTTGTAACATTATTTCATTAGTGACAAAGTAATTTTAATTGTGGATTAGACTGAGGACACCTATGAATAGCTGCTTATTAAATTAGGATCTGATATCTTTTTGTTGTTTTTGTTGTTTGCTTATTGTTGTATGTGGTGCTAAGGACTTAACCCAGTGCCTCACACATGCTAGGCAAGTGCTCTGCCACTGAGACACGGCACTGTCTCAGGAAGTTATCCATGAATCATATAAAATACATGATACAAAATTTTCTTAAAATCATGGTGAGCAGGAAATTAATGAAACAGTGAAATTAGTTGAAATTAAGGGAACCGTAACACTGTAATTATAACAAATTATTTGAGAATCTAAAAAGCTTCGGTTTTATATGAGCTACAGATCTGATAATAATGTACAATAATCTGAGAATTAGAATAAAAGACTCACATTACAATCTTGGAGTTTAGATACTGTCCCAAGAGTGATAGTGGGCATTAGAATATTTTAAAATCTTTATGGACTGAGAAATAAAGAATATGGAAAATAATTCTTTTGTCATAAGATCTTTTTACTACTGAGCCAGTTTGTGGAATATTACCTCTAATGCATGATGTTATATAGATGAATATCTGCATATTAAATTATTTTGTACCGTTTTAATATGCATTAGATTAGAAAATCTATGGGGATATGGATTCTTACAATGCAAGCTCTCTCTCAGTCTCTCTCATACACACATCACATTTCTTGACATCATGTTTTCATTCAGAAAGGTCCAATACATAAGTTAAATGTCTAATTTAAAAATATTTTACCATAATAATACCATGTGTTCAACTAAAAATTAATTTACTATGTTTGCTAGCACATTAGGTTTTAGATACATGTTTGGAGTTAATGATGAATAATAACAGAAAACTGTTTTTATTATGAACCTTATTATACCTTCAGTTGAGGTCTAGGTAGGCAAGACAAATTCTCTGAAAATTAATACTACTGATATAAGGAAGGAAAAATAATGATCAAAGACTACATGGGCTAGGATTTTATCTGTGCTCATAAGAAAAACAGTAATTAATTGTAGACTCAGGTGTGCCAAGAAATATTTATTGAGGGACATAGTTCTCTTGAAAATTTTAGAACAGGGAGATACAATCTGTGTAGTCACAATGAAGTAGGACGAAAATGGAACAAGTAGAGCAATAATGAAAGAGCCCTTGGGGAAATTTTTAGTATATTTTCAGTGAATTATTAGGGTCACTTGCCAACTCTGTCTGCTCTGGGCTTCCTCTTGGTTACCATGTGACCTTTGTAGGCAAGAAGAGAGGTGGCACCAGCAATTCAATTTTAGCACACCAACCTCATGTGATAGGAATGACAGAAAAGAAGTCTCTATTCAAAAGTGTCTCTCCGAAGGGTCTATTCCATTCTAAGATGAATTTGGTAGAACAGAACATAATGAGTAAATGCACGTGGAATAAATAAATGGAAATGAGACACAATCAGCAAACACATTCATAACTTATCTCAGTTGTAATAACATAATTAAGAAAGAAAACATTTATTTAAAGCCAAGCCACTTGGTAGAAAAGTAGATCCCATTAGAGCATGAAGACATTTTTCTGTTCTTCAGTATCAGTCAACTGCTGCTTAGTGCCTGCCGTATTCAGGATAGGAGCTGCATGAATATTTCTAATATGAAAAATGAACAGCCGAATAACGGAGAAAGCTAGCATAGTCCAACAAAGGTACTGAGTGGAACTAAATTTGTTATTTTATTTCTGAAGGAGGTGTTTTATCATGAAATTAAAAAAAATAAAATATTCAGTAATTAATAAATAATATAAAGGGAAATGGAGAGAAGTAAAATCTTCTATGCTTTGTACTAATGGAGAAGATTTAGGAATTTAAAATATGCATGCGATATCACCAGGCTAAAAAAAAGGAAGGACAGGAAAAGAAATATTGAAAATTGCCTGGACAGAAAATGAGTAACTCCTGTACTACTGGTGGGACTATAAAATGGTACAACCAGTCAGGAAAACAATTGCACAGTTTCTTGTAAAGCTAATCATGCAATGACAATATGACTCAGTGTGCTCTCTTGAGCATTTAACGCAGAGAAAGGAAAATTTATGTTGAAACAAAAAGTCATACACAAGTACTCAGTACATCATTATTGATAATACTGTGGTGTGTTTTTGACTTCAAATGCTCCTCAGCACTAAAAGGTGACACATTATTGAAACACAGTGCAACGTCATGGAAGAAGGTCCAGGGAAAAAAGCCATCAGTAAATAAAATGAAATTCACTTATAAAAGTGCTCTTTGAATGACAAATTATAGACACAAAGCACGTACTAGTTACTCCCAGGGGTTAGAGATGGAGAAATAAAAGGAGAGCAGTAAATGGGGTAGAAAAGGTGAGAGGAGGGATCATGGGGTGCTGGAGCTGTTCTGCACCTTGACCGTGCTGGTGGATACCCAACCCTGCACATGTTCTAAAATTACACAGAACTTAATGCACAGATGTGCAAGTAAATCAGGACATGAAAAACTGGGATAAGCTAAACAAGATCAGTGGATTTTATCAGTGCCAATAACCTAGTTCTGGTTCGGTAAGCTGCTACCTTTGGAAAAAAATCCATAAGAATACACTGAATTTCTCTAAATTATTTTGTTTAACTGCAAGTTGTTACTGCACAAAAATCTACTTTGAATAGTAATTTAAATTTTTAAACAGTAAAGTTTGATGCACATTGAAATACAGTAGTATTTTTGAATAGTGCCCCTTAAAGCCGGAGATAGAAAAGTATTTCTTGTCATCTCTTATATTCAACTTACAATGGGTTGTTTTAGCCACAGCATAAGAAAATAAAAACAAGTAAAATTCACTGAAGTGAAAAAAATAAAGGCCACTGTTCCCAGATGTTATGGTAGTAGCCATAAATATGACTCATGTTTACAAAGGCAGATCATTAAAATTTAATAGTTAAGCAAGTTCAACAAACACAAGGTCAACATAGAAAGATTAAATGGCATTTTATGTACCTGCAAGAAACAAAGTATATGATTAAAAACAGTAACAGTAGTACCAAAGTTTCTCATGAAAGAAAACTAACAAGATTTCCACAAAATATTTTTAAAGAAATTATATTATTTTATGGAAAGACACAAAAATTGCACAATATTTATAATTTATTAATTTATAATACTTAAGGTAATATTATAAAGTGGTGATCTCTAAATCGAGGTATAGATTTAATGTGATTCTAATCATGTGAGATTCTAGTCATGATCACTTGCCAGTTTTTTTTCAACTTGATAATTTTAATCCAAAATTAATTTGGAACTACAAAGGACCAAGAACAACAAAGGAATTCCTGAAAGGAGAGTGATGAGAAAAAGTCATTTTGATTTCACATATAACATCTTATTATAAAGCTATAAATATTTAAATCTGTGGAAATGGTACCAAAAAAAAAAAAAAAAAATTAAGGGGAAGAAGACAAAGTAAAAAGAATAGAGAGCTAGAATAACAGACCCATTCATTTATGGAAGATGGAGATAGAGTGTCTGCAAAACAGTGGGACCAGATGAACTGTTCATTAAATATTGATAGGTTAATTAGTTATACAGAGTTTAAAATTAAAACCAGATTCGTAGTTGAAGCAAAATAAATTTCATATGACTTAATGAATAACACTGATCCAACAAAGTGCACTGAATATAGATACTTCTATTTCATCAAAAGACTCATAAAAATAGAGTGAACATCAAAGCCCCTGCATCTGAACAGATATGTGAAACACATGTAGCAGTCACCGAATCAGATCTGGGAGACATGGAGCACACTGAACATAGGAAAGAACAAAGACAAAGGACCTGCAAAGCATTTCACCAAAAACAGAAACTTCAAGAAAGACTAGAAAATGGTCAATTTGATGGTATACAAATATGTAAATAAAAAGATTCAAAATAAGTTTGATATCTATCACATTGATTGTCAAGAACTTTAAGACCAGAAAGTTGTACACAGTGCTAGCAGAAGGGCAGATGGCTACAGTTTAAGAAATGATTAGACCGGTCTCACAGTAGAAGATGAATAGACTGCCTCATGGCTTCAGTTTAAGTATGCATTCTGTAGATATTCTTTATGTACTACTCACTGGGTGTCTTCTACTGCCTTAATATTCACAAGTATATGAAAGTACCCTCCCCCTTTGGCATGTTTTTAGACCTTGATCAATGCTTCCCAGTGAAATTTTGGATGCAACCATGTCATACTTTTCTTTCGTAGAACAAAAGTTCTTTTGTAGAACGAGAAGAGAATTTTTAAGCCCTTTTAAAATGAGCGTATACAGAAGATGAGTATTGGCAATGAGAACAGATTATCTTGAAATTTTCCTGTGCCTGTGAAACATTTGAAAGTTATTCATTCATCCAAAGGGTATTTCCTCAGTAAAGATTCTTCAGTAATCCTCTGACTTTTTAAAGATCTCTTTTCTTCTCCACCAACGTGGAGTGAGTTGCCTAATACTTAGGTCAGTACCAGTGATCCAGGTTTCCTCACAGGGTTAGAACCCATCTATCACAGGCGTGTGAGCTCTGGAACAACTTTCTGTCTCCTCCCAGATCCAGGAAGGTGGAGTCCCTCACTGTCTGTGAACCCTCTTTAAATCTAAACATGTTCATTTGTGAGCTACCCTTTAGCTCAAGACTGGGACTGGAGAGAAACAAGAAGACAGACTGTTGTTAGACCATTTATTTTACCCTCAAATCCAGTCAGTTTCTAAAACCTTGCTGTATTAGGTTTGCAAGGTTGCTCTTTGATTTCCATCCATGTAGTCTTGTAGTCTCTCAATGATGTTTGAATTCATAAATGAAAGTAGGTGCTAATAGATCTGTTTCCTCTAAAACAAACATTTTATCCTTAGATAGTTATCAATTTGACTTATACCTATTTCCCTCTAAAGAAAGTACCTTGTGATTAATATTTTTATAAAATCAGAAGGCACTCTTTTGCTCTCTTCTCTCTTCTGTAATTTTTGCTTCAAATTATGTAGGCAGAATTTGTAACCTCTCCTTGTTCACACTCTTCAAAGTTTACCTGCCTCTCTAGAAAAGGTTTGTTCCTGAGAAGAAAATGGAAGTACAAATCAAAACTGTTGAACTGAAAGACCCATAGAAATCCACAATGACTAGTATTTAGTCTCCTTACCCATATTTTTTTTCACCTTTCTTATTCTGCCACTTTCTGCATGTATCCAGGAGTTGTAATAATTAATATTCAATTGCTGTTAATTTTCATGTGATCACATCCAAGATTGTTCCATTTTAAAAACAAAACTTTAACCATTAGTGCAGTTTTTAAACAAATCTGACATAACATATAGGTTCTCTCTACCCCTGAAACCTAGTTAGATTGCTCTAAAACTGCCTCTGGTAGAGATTTTTGTGACATTCCTGGATTTCTCTGAATTCATAGACAATCTTGCTCTTGGAGTACCTTCTACCCTCAGGTCTCCACAACCACATGCATTCTTTTATTTTGTGGCATATCATCCCACAGGAATTAAAAAGAAAAAAAGTTTCTTCTTATCTCTAGTGTCAATTAACACATAGCTAGCTTGGCAGATAAAGAGATGGTAGATGGTTCCCATGCCACCAGTTACTTTCATTTAAATTAAGAATTCCAGAGAGGACAAAGAAGTGTTTGTATTACAGCAGCTCAAGCATGACTTTCTCAGGGTCTTTTGGTTTTCCTGTTTGGGAAGGTTCACCATTGCTGTAAATTCCCAGGGCCTTCTTCCTATCTCACTGTGGACCTCACAGACCTCACAGATTTTGCTGTGAGTTTTCTTTTTCTTTTTTTCTTTCTTTCTTTCTTTTCTTTTCTTCCTTCCTTCCTTTCCTTTCCTTTCCCCTTCCTTCCTTCCTTCCTTCCTTCCTTCCTTCCTTCCTTCCTTCCTTCCTTCCTTCCTTCCTTCCTTCCTTCCTTCCTTCTTTCCTTCCTTTCTCTTTCTCTTTTTCTTTCTTCTCCCTCTCTCTCTCTCTCTTTCTTTCTTTCTTTTTTTTTCTGGTCATTCTCCATGGTAAAATTGAAGAGCAAAATTATTTCATTTGCCTCCTGTGGCAACTTCCCACCTCAGCTGGCACCAGGTCTTGGGGCGGAGGAGTTACCAGCAGCCAAGTTCACATTCCACCTCCTGCCACTTCACACCTAGAAACCTACCAACCAACAAAAAGTTCTCTGGTTGTGAATTAAGTATCTGAGGCAGCTCAGTCCATGTTGGTGGAGAAGAAAAGAGATCTTTAAAAAGCCAGAGGATTAGAGTAGAATTGTGATGTTTATAGAGGAAAATGCCCTTGGGATAAATGGATAGAATTTCATCTGTTGTAATTATGAAAGTGATACTTGCACAATTCAAGTTTTTAACAGAAATCCAAAAGGATATATAGTGCAAAGTGAACTTTTCCCTTCCCAGGCTCACTCTTTCCAATACATTTTTCTATGCAGAGTCTAATTCTGTGTGGAGTTGTTGCAGAGTTTTTCCATGCATGTAAAAACATTGTTCAAGATTTTGCTTCAAATCTGTATATTAGACATGCATTTATACCCGCATGTACAATCTCAGTTTCCAACACTGCAGAGTATTATCTCATTTAATGGAACAACTGCAAAGGTTTACCATCATCCTGAGTGTCTTACCACCAGGGCTCTTCCCACCTTACTGTCTCATTGTGTGGCAAAATCCTAGCTTTGTGTGTGTTTATGTGTGGAGTTGGTGAGGGGAGGGCTGTCAGGGGATGATGGTATAAGGAGGGTATCATAGAACCAGGAGGCTCTTTCCAAACACAACAAGCAGTATCCATGAATATAATTGATATCCCCGGGAGAGAGACTATTTCTGCTCACTTCTCTGCAAGTCTTACCATTCCAAAGAGCTCTCCACTCGCCTTCTTAAAGTCAGGACGTCAGCTTTCAGGTTCCAGGCTGTTTCTGCCAAATCTCCACTAATTCAAAAGATAGTATCTGGATGGAACAAGTAAGGGAACGAAGAAAATGAGTTCCACTATGCACCAAACATTAAATACTTGGTATAACTTAATCCTTACAACACCTAATAACAAATCTATTTACTGCAGGTACTTAGGTAACCAAACCTAAAGAGCTTAAGAAATTTCCCCCAAATCTCTACTCATATTTCTTTTGTTACATTATTATTACTGTTTTCTTTAAAAATAAATAAATAAATAAAATATTCTCTGAAAGTCTCAGCTGGGTATGGTGGCACATGCCTATATTCCAGCAACAAGGGAGACTGAGGAAGGAGGATCATGAGTTCAAAGGCAGCCTCAGCAATTTAGCAAGACCCTAAACAACTTAGCTAGAATCTGTCTCAAAATAAAATAAATAAATAAATAAAAAGGCTGGTGATGTTGCTCAATGGTTAGCATCCCTGGGTTCAATCCCTGGTACCAAAAAGAAAGGCAAAGTTAGACCTAAACATATCTGAGATTATTGCACTGTGTTCATTCTTTCTGCTCATTGAATACCCATCTCACAGTTGATGAAATTATTGGAATGAACTGTGTAGATGCCTTTAAAGGATGTTCCTGATTATAAGACTGAGAAATTGACACTCATAAATTTGCTTCTCTGATTTGGTTTGTCCCAGGAAACAAGGCTTAATGATGGGTTTTATTTCTAAAATTTGTCAGGTAATGAAACCAGTTAATTTTATAAACAGGGAAGCGAAGAGATAAGAAGAGACATTTGTCTGTGGTCACAATATTTCCTTTGACTACACAATGCTGGGGAACCAAGTAACCATGTATCCCATGAGATAAATTCCATAGAAACAGGAGACTGCATTAAACAGCCCAAGGTAAAGCAGACCGTGAATGGACACTAACCCTGACAAAGGTCCCTTCCACTGTCCTTAGTGTCCCCTGTGGGAGAAGCAAGACCAAAGGACTAGCAAAGGCTTACTTCAGGTGAAAGAGTTTATTCTTACCTGTCCGTATTTACTTTTATTTTCTGTTGATAAGCTTTAGTTTTAACAGAGGAAACTAAAACATGAGCAGTAACTTGTGGCAATTGTAAGTATTTAAACACTCAGTAGTTTTAAGAATAAGTTTCTACGTTTGATGCAATAAAGGAAGAATCAAAAACAAAATAAATTGTCCATTATGGGAATTAAAATAAATAATTATTGTAGAGCCAAAATAATGAAAACTTCACAAGGTCCTTCTATCAAAATTCTAATCATTATGACCTATTTTCAAAATGTCATTTGAGATTTTAATTTTTCACTTAAGATGATATAAAGTGTGATACAACATTGCTTTTTCCTATCCTCTGTTTATGTAAATGGGTGGAAATGATGGTTTTAATGCTGTGTGGTTTTCTCTAATGAAACCTTCACATAATACCATACTAGGCTAGCTTTATGATCTGCTTCAACCTCAGGACATGTTCTGTTTCTATGGTGCAGATCAAAACCAAAAGACAACGCATGGAAGCATGATTTTCTAAGCTGTTAGCACAGGCTTATTTTCCCATAATAATGGAGTCCAGATAGCTGGCAGGGACATCGGACAGTGTCAGCCCTCCAAAGTAGCCCCAGTTTAAATGCAGTGATGGTTCACATCTCTGTATGCAGCTCTCATAACAGAGGTGGGATACAGACCACACTCTGTGTTAGAATAGCATGAAAAGAAAATCAGATAATTCTTCACCTGCCCACTGACGTTCTTTCTGCTCTGCACAGAAACAACAAACCTAGGTACAAACTGTTTGCTGAAAACAAACAATTAGAAATCAAATCAAAGCCGGTTTGGCTTCACAATTGAATGCCTTGATGCAATAAGAAACGTAACAATGCAAAGTAATAGCCTGCCGAATTCAATGAATATGGCTTAATAACTTTGGGCCACAGCATGACTTGGGTAAAATTAAAAAGTAATGTAAAGGGCCTCAGTATGCTCCACTGAATTAGTATTCTTAAGTGTGTGTCCACACACCATCCACAATGAGGACTGTTGGATTCATTTACAGACAGTGCCTACATTAGCTAGCTCTAATGTGTGAGAACGTGTTGTAGGCTGGTCTATAAAGCCTCACCAAATTTTCATTATGTTTCAGTCAAAAAATGCTTGTTTAGCAGGATGGAGTCCATGTCAATAAAATGGATTGGGTGTCACTTAAACCAAGTGACGGGCTAATCTTCTAGAGGCCTCTGTCCTTAATCTCTGCAGGACATGAGTCAGTTTAGAAGCATGAGCTGTTCTCACAGGTAGCAACTATTGAGCTCTTTAATGTAAATTCAAAGGCAAAGCTTATCAGTGTGTTTCAGAAATTGCTTGAATGTGGGTGCTGTCTATGAAAAAAAAAATCCTCCTACTTCCCCCAAATCCATGGGCAACTTCCAAGATTTTACAATGCCTGGGAGCACCTTTTAATTATACAGAAATTGGTTTTGGTGACAGCTGCCCTGTGACCAATTGGATTAAAGGCACTTCTTCTGGCTATTATTAAGGGAACTTGACTATTGCCCTTGTAGAGTTAGGCATGATCAAAATATTAAGAAAAGCAGTGTTTCAAACTGGAATTTCAAGACCCTGTACCCCTATTCTTTAAAAGTAAAGACGTAACTAACCATCTCAGAGCAAAAGAGCAGAAGAAAGGGATTAGGATCCAGAATTCTTTAGTTTATAGAGGAAGTCAGAGCTCAGATAAAATCTACAACACTTTTGCTGGATCAAATAGCTCAATTTGTTGATGATAAAATCTTTAAAACATGAAATTAAATGGAAGTATCCATCCTAAAGGATTTTTCTTTTATTTTCTAAATACCAAATAGTGAGCTTCTTTTGCTCCCTAGTACTCTTAGGAAACAAATTGTTTTGAGTTGAATTTTACTTTTATTTGATATTTCCAAATCTGTCACTGACCTGAATCACTTTCATAAAGACCCTTTCTCTCAATTCTTTACATGCAAACACCAAAGCTTATCAAATGATTCCAGGATAAAGCAGACATATTTCTCTTTTTAATATATCCTTTATATTAGCTTTTCACACATTCACAGAGTTAATGATTATATATGTACATTATATATACAAATATATTGTTGAATAAAAATATTGTGAACTGAGCTTAAAGAAAAATTGGATATACAACAATAAATCAGATTACTAGTGGTAATAAAATCCAGTTTATTTTACATTGTTGTGAAAAGATACCATGCTGAAATTATGGAACCATCATCAGAGGGTTATTACAACTATACCCATAAATCAAATGCATCTTAATGACACATTTAGGAAAAGACATTATTTTTGAAAATTATTTTTGAAGAAAATATTCCATATACAGTTATAAAAGATGTTTATTTTGTTATTAGAATAACACTTAAGGAATATTTCAATACCTAGGTCATTATATCTTTAGGCAAAAAAAGTAAGTATGTATACGGTTGTTATTACTTGGTTTTGAACACTGTGAATTCAGATATTGTTAGAGACATAGAGTCTTTTTTTTGCGGGGGGGGCGGGGTGTGGAACCTAGGATTGAACTCAGGGACACTTGACCACTGAGCCACATCTTCAACCTTATTTTGTATTTTGTTTAGAGAGAGGGTCTCACTGAGTTGCTTAGTGTTTTGTTTAGAGAGAGGGTCTCACTGAGTTGCTTAGCTGAGGCTGGCTTTGAACTCATGATCCTCCTGCCTCAATCTCTAAAACATTGGGATTACAGGTGTGCACCGCCACCTCCTTTTTAAATTTTTTTTTAAACTGTCATCCTTTTAAAGTTTTTTAAAATTTTCATTTGTTCTAATTAGTTGTACATGACAGTAGATTGTATTTATACGTTTTGCTAGATTATACACAAATGGAGTGTAATCTCTGATTATTCTGATTGTACATATTGCAGGATCACATTAGTCATGCAGTCATACATGTACAAGAGCTAATAATGTCTGTTTCACTCTACTTATATGACAATGGACATCTTTCCAGGATCTTACAAGTTACTAAGAAAGAATGAAAATGTATAAGAAAATACATAAGTGTAATCTTTAATGTCAGGAATCATATATTTTACTTTTTCTAATGAAGAAACTAAGATATTGTCTCATAGGCACTGTGTATATGTGTGTGTCTGTCTGTGTGTGTCTCTGTGTGTTTTGCCAGATTCTCTGTTATAAAGATCATGAATTGTAAGTGGACCTAAATATAATAGGACTGGCCCCAGTTCACACTAAGGATGCTAGAAAAGTTAGAATAGGAATAAATACGTTGCTGCCGAACCTCAAGGTAAGATTTCTCTGCGCAAAGCAATTAATTGCCAGGAGCATATTGAAAGTGCATTGTGTGTTCAACATAACCTAATGACCCAAAGTCAATCAAAAGAAAGGGTAGTGTTAGAACATGTTCTGGTGTTATATCTAGCAGTTAAAAATATTTCATAAAATGAGATTGCAAGTGCTGCATTATTAAAAGCTGAATGGAAGCATGTCCAAGAACACTATCTGATATTTTTTGATTAATGACTTATAGCATAGAGGAAAGAAAAAAGTTACTGATTCTGATTCAATGAGATTATATGAAAAGCAATCATGTAGAATTACAAAAGTACATGGATACTTCTATGAATGAACTCTTCTACTCAGTGACCTCTTAATATTTTATATTATTGTAATTAATCTCTGACTAACAACCTCTAATTAAGTAAATATCTTAAATTTAAATGTAATATAGAAAATTTGAAATCATTGCTGTGAAAGAGAATTATAGAGAATAAAATTTTTAGAAGCAATATTAAAAATAAGTTATTTTCATTACTTTAACATACTGCATATCAGCTTTCATTATATGTCTCCAAACATATAAAATATAAAAAACTATGGTAGACTTAGCAGAGTATAAATGAGGACATTTTTATCTGAGAAGAACCCACATGAGAAACAAAACCATATTCCCTGGACTCTTTCTGAGGTGCAAAGACCCTGAGTAGAGAAATCTGCCTGGTGTTGCATAAGATTTATTCTGAGGACAGAAAAAACTTGACAGTTTTTTACAACAGGAGTAAAGGACAATCACGTCTTCCTTTATGCACTTTCAGAAAGCAACTTAATGTACTAGGCTCATTATAAAAGGATGAATTGAGCTAAACAAGGCTACCCATGTAAATAACAAGCAAAAAAATTAGGAAATGTCATGTTAGCATTTAGAACGTCAGGTTAATGGCATTTGGGAGCAAATTTTACTGTATATTGTGTGTCACTGAATTTGAGTTGAAAATAAATGATTGAATCATGCAATAGACAAAAGAGTTATCTTATGCTTTCCTTGACAGACATATTTAATTTTTATTAGTGCAATTTAATTATAAAATAATGGGTTTACTGTGATATAGCCATACATGTAACAGAGATGGATCCTATTGAGTGCCTTTTTACATTATCTTGTTGAAACATAAAATTAAATGTCAAAATTATTAAAATTCCTAATGGTATATTTATCTTTTTCAAGAACTCAGATTCATGTGGTTTATTTAGCAATATCAATTTCTTTGATTGTTTTGTTGCAATGAATATCCACTATGGAAAATATTACTAATCAAATACTTCAAATGGTTACTGAAGGTTTACCATTGGCCAGGTATTATGCAAGACATCATATACATAATCTTATTGTAAATATTAGAATAATGACATGAGAACAATATGTATAAGTTCATATTCCAAAGAGAGGATCAGAACAAGTTTAAAAAATTGACCACAATCATGCAGATGTTATGTATCAGTCTCTATAACACATGTTCCTAAACAGTACCTTGCAATATCCACAAATGCCTTTCAAATCCAAAAAATCAATAATTCGAATCCAAACATATTATTTGAAATAGCACAGAGAACAAAACAATATATTACATATTAATATTTTAAAGTTTCTAATTTTTGTCAGAGGATTTTGTTTTTTACAGAGAAATTAGTTACTTGTATAGAATAAGTTCCTGTGCATTTTTCTTCTTATATTTATATTTTAAAGAGTTGTACCTTAAAAATGTGGATATTCTGTTTTCTGTTAAAAAGTTGGTGGTTCTTCTCCCACTTACTGCTCTCAGTATTCCATTGAAGATTATGGACCTTACAGGCATGGATTTGCTTCAGGTTTCTGTATTCTGCCTTGGTGGTCTGTCTGTCTGTCTTTATCCCAGAGCATACTGTTTTGATTATAAGAGTGTCATTGTCTGATTTGGAACCTGCTTTGCTCCTCTTTCTCAGGATTGGCTTGGCTACTGCCTTTGGTAGTTCCATAAGAATTGTATTATTGTTTTTCCTATTTCTATAAAAATATCTTTGAGATTTTGATAGAGATTATATTGAATTCATAGACCTCCTTGGGCAGTACACTTTAGCACAGTTACCCTTTTGGTGTATGGTAATATAATGTCTTTTGAACATTACATTAAACAAGAAATATTTCATTTCTTTATCAGTGCTTTGAACTTTTCAGTAAATGAGTCTTTACCTACTTAGTATTAAGTACTCCTTAATACTGTGTACTCCTTAGTATTTGATTCCTACATTTATTAATTCTACTGTTTTTAATGGATCTTTATGGTTTTCTATGTGTAAGATCATTTCCTGTGCAGATAGAAGTGATTCTACTTGTTCACTTCCAATTTGGATGCCACTTATTTATTTTTTTCCTGTACAATTGCTCTGTCAAGAATTTCCAGCATTCTTTAAAAAGAGTGATAAGCGTGGAAACCCTTGTTTTGTTCCTGACATTGAAGAAAAGTCTTTCTTTCTGTTACCTGTGAATTTGATGTTCACTGTGGACTTTTCATATATAGTCTCATTTCACTCAAGAATTTCCCTTCTATTCCTAACTTGTTGAATGTTCTTGCAAAGAAAAGGTGTTGAATAATGTCAACTGATATTTTTAACTATAGTAAGTATATTTGTTCTTATATTAATGTGGTGAATCATATTAATGGATTCTGATATATTTGGATCTTTCTTAAATTTCTGGGATAGATCTCAGTAGTAGTATATATGATTCTTTTTATGTACTGATGGATTCTGTTTGCTAACATTTTTTTGAGCTTTTTTGCATCAGCATTCACCAGACTTGTTGATCTGTAGTTTACTATAGTTTTTGTCTAACTTTGGTTCCAGTATAATGTTGGCCTCATAAAATGAATTTGGAAATTTCCCTCCTCTTCCATACTTTAGAAAACTTAAACATGGACTATACTTGTTTTAATTACATGCATTTGCTTCTTTTTCTTATGTACAAAATTTTAAAAGCTCAACATATCTCTGGAATTTTTAAAATTAAACAGAAAACAATTTTTGAAGGGCGTTAATCTCCTTTATCTTTGGTTTAGCTATCTGAAATTTAGACATAGTTAACCAAGTTCCAAAAATACTAAATTTACAAATCCAGATATAAACACAATTCACAGTGTGAAGTTACATGTTGTTCTGAGTAGCCTGAAGAGATCTGTGTTGCTCCAGTCCATCTTGCTCACTGCACAAATCATCCCTTAGTAGAGAGTATCTAAGCTGCATAAGCTGCCCATCTGTTGGTCACTAACTTATTAAACATATTGCTTATCAGGTGGACTGTAACACTATGACTGTGTTTGCATTCAGATAACATTTATTTTACTGTAAAAAGATTCCAAATCATAAGAGTATAGTGTTAAGGAGAAATGGGGAGAATGGGCACCCTTGGTATCAAAATGGCAATTTGGATATGCCAAAGAGAGGCCATAAATGCTTCCTATAAGTGAAAAGATTAAAGTTCTCAATTTAAAATGATAGCAGTTCTCATGCTAAATTTGCTAAGATCCACAGAACAAGAAAATATATTGAGAGAGAAGAGAGACATATTCACATTACTTTTATTATAGCTTATGGTTATAATTGGCCCATTATATTCCCATTTTGTTAACCTCTTATCGTATTTAATTAATAAATTAAACATCATCACAGGTATGCACATGCAGAAGAACATAGTATATATGTGTTTCAGTTCTCTCCATAGCTTAGTACAGACACTGGGGACCCGTGGGTAAGGAGGAGAGGGTGTGGTACTTTTGATCTGGAAAGTCCCCCAACGTGTCCTGTGTTGAAAGCTTTGTCCCAGCTTGTGGCATTATTGGCATGAGATGAAAGCGATAGGAAGTGGGACCTAGTTGCAGGAAGTGAGTCACTGGGGCATGTTCTTGAAGGGTAAATTCTGTCTCCAGTCCCTTCCAGTCCACCCGTGTTCTACTTCCTGGTTGGAACAGCTCTATGCTGTCATTTGCTACCCATGATCATGTTCTGTCTCACCACGGGCAGAAAGTGGTGGGGGTACAAGTGACCAAGAACTAAAACCTCTGCAAGAATGAGCTAAAATAAATCTTTCCTTCTTTAAGTTGATTTTCTCAGTTATCTTGTCACAGTGATAGAAAGCTAACTAACACATTGGGACAACTTTTTCCCTAAAAATACACATTTGAGTCTAATAAAGTACTGTTTTTATTGCCATTTAAAACTGTTTCTTCCAGGATATGTGAGGACAATGATGATGACATCTTAAAAACCAAGGACTTTTTCACATACAAATCCATGAATCTGAAATTCCAAAAAAAGATGACAATAAGTAAAAACTTATTAAGATTTAGATTTATTACAAACTTTGATTTTGCTTTAAATCACTTAAAATTAATAAGTCAGCCAGTTGTACCACCTAAGCTTCTGAGATAACCTTTCTGCTTATCATACTAGAAAATATTGTGTAATAGTTTTCTGTGTCAACAAACACATAAATAAATATGAATTTTAACATTATGTCTATGTTGCTGCTGATTTTTATCTTTAGCAAAAGTACTGAAATCTCTTTTTAGGCATTTTTGTATTAAAATATTTTTTGCAAAATAAATGTGAACTATTTCATTGGTTTTGACTTTTTTTTTATAGAAGAAAAGAGTGGGAGGGAGAATTACTTGCTGTTTGTAAGAAGTGACTTGGAATGGAGATTTGTCTCTAAAATACATGAAGTTCATGTGATTCCTTTGATGTCTTCAAAGTGAGGCTCAGCTGTGAGAAAATGTTCTCTGTTGGGTGGGACATTGGCTCACAGGTGGTGCCGCTTGATTCTGTACACTGGTTTGCACCACTGAGCATCTGCCATTCTGAGGAAATCAGTGCACGTGGTGTGTGTTCTATAGACACAGATGCTTAAACTGTAAACAGTGAAAACACAACCTTTAAACACCAAGAATAAAGCATATCCTTGTTCTGCACATTCAATGTTTGGGGCTTCAGAGATACTTAAACTGTGTGAGCACAAAAGAATTGCATTTTTAAAAAAGCAACAAAGAAGAGATAAAGCAAGGATTGAATACTAAATCATATTTCCAAAAGAGGGGAAAAAAGTTTTCTTTTGAAAAGACCTCAAGGAAAGAGATTTATTTTTCTTTCTGGAAGCAAATGAACACACACAGAGTTAGGAAATAAATAAATTCAAAGTACTGTGTTATCAACAAATAATCCAGTCACAATAGAGAACAGAGAAGTGAAAAATTCTTGTTACGACAACATGAGACATATTTATATTCCTTTCCCTCACCATACCACAGCCTTAATTCAGAATGCTATGAGGGTGATTAGAAAACTATCATTCTGTATCAATCCCACCACAAGTACTGTCTTCTTGGGTTAGACTATAGACAGAAAAATAAATCAGGGAAAAGGTAGTGAAATCCAAATGATACCTAGAATTTATTTAGCAACAATGTATCAATAATGCTTTCCTGAATATGAAAAATGTGGTAATTAATGTAAGATGCTAACATTTTGGGAAACTGAATAAAGAATATAGGGGAACTCATTGTATCACAAAATAGAAAGCTTCTTAAAATACCATATTTTCTAATATCAGGGAGGTAGGTTTTATATATTCATTTAGCAGATATTGACTCCATGGTACTGCTGCTGGTGTCTGAACTTGGGGCAAAATGGGCTGTGGGGAATCAACCCAACTGCACAACTCAGAGCTCAGGAACCAGTCACTGCTCCAGGGAGCCCCCAGGCTGTCATGGTGAGAGAGGTGAGAGAAGTTTCCTCATCACATGAAAAGAGGCAGGTGCACCGTGACATACTCCAAATATTTTAATTTTAAATATTAATGATAAATGTGTTACAGGAAAACATTAACTCAGAGACAAACTGTAAAAGAATCCTGCTGTGATGTTTTACAGCATTTTTATTATGATACTGCAGTCATAACATAAATTTAACAATTTTGAGTTAATGATTCAGTGGGGCAGTCATCATGGAGGGACAGCTTGACTTTGGAAATTTGTAATTTGAAGTGCCTATGAGATATCAAAATTCTGTACTTTAAAATAATCTTTCCTTGAATATCAATTTTTATAAGTGAAGAACTTTAGAAATTACTTTTTTCTAGTTTCCTTGATTTTCAATGAGATAGTAACTCTGGAAGGTAACACTTTCTTCTTCTTTTTCTTTCTTTTTCTTTTCCTTAGTTTTCATTCATTTTAGTTTGGAAGCTACAGAAAATGGGATTGTTGAAAGTAAAATAGATAATGAAATACACTTCAAACTTTCCACAATCACAGATTCACAGAGGCATTAAGATTTATTGCTCACAGTTATCTGTTTAGTATAACCTATATAATTTGTGAAACCCAGTCACTCAAGCAAAATATGCACCACAGTTCTAATATATGATAAAAGTTATGACTATACAAGGCTAATGCAGTGTAAATCCAAAAAAATCTCTCAATTCATTTCATTTTATAGATTTATTCTCAATTTTATTTTCTCCTGACTTAGTAGAGTCTTCTGTTAGATTTTAGTCATTGCTATTGTTTTCTTGGATTTTCTGGAGTTTTTTTTTTTTTTTTTCCCTCTTCTCTTGCCACATGAATAGAGATGTCCTGGCAAAGGAAATCTATTTGTCACCCATTGTTGGCTCTATAAAACTGTTGTCACTTGGTCACTTATAACCTAGTGTGCTTGGAATTTTATTGGTTTTATGCCAGCTCACAAGCTGCTCCTTCTCTCTGATGCTTGGCAATACGAGTATGTAATCTGGTGATTCTACTTCATGCACTTCTTTTAGTATATATTTTCAAATAAACTGACCACTTAGGAGCTCAAGAAAACTTGGAAGAAGTCAAACATATGCCATAGTTCTACTGAGATGATTCTCATAGAAAAGAAGATAGTCTTCATATGGCAGTTTATGTGTTTGGCTATCAGAAACATTAGAAAAAATTTAATTGACACTGCACAAAATGGTAACAAGGAGAAAGTATCAGTTGAACTTTAGTCACTATGTTTTCTTCATATTTTTTAACATTTTTATGTTAACGAGAGTCTCTCGTGTTTTGATACCACTCTCTGCAAGTGTTCATTAGCCAGGGGAAATTCTTTTCATAGGAAAACATGGAAAAAGGAGAGAAAATGAAAGAGGGAGGAGGAGGAGAAGAATAATTTTTAGTTTGAACTTTAGTCAAATTAAACTGTTTTTACTGGTTATAAACATAATAATTCATGATCTATAACATATTATTGTTTTTAAAAATTACAAAATACACAAAGCAAACAGAAAAAAAGATAATGTCCCTGGTTATCCTTTTAAACTGAAATACACATTAACATTTTTGCTAATTAACATTTTTGTGCATATTCTCTATTATTTTATGTATAATCAGTATCCTACTAATTTTGATCTGCCTTTTTTTCTTATAGCAGAACCAATCATAGCTTTAAAAAGGAAATAAATACATTGTAAAATACTTCTACACATTTTTACCCAATGTAAGGAAGTATTATTGTTATCATTTAAATATTTCTGATAAATTTGCATGGTAAAACTTGTCCGTTTGACCATTGACATATAACCTGTGACTCTTTGTGTTGATTTTTACAAGTGGCATGTCCACACAGAGCTATTTTATGCATCAAGGGGCAAA
This sequence comes from Sciurus vulgaris, assembly GCF_902686455.1. Taxonomy (NCBI): domain Eukaryota; kingdom Metazoa; phylum Chordata; class Mammalia; order Rodentia; family Sciuridae; genus Sciurus; species Sciurus vulgaris. The sequence goes on from NC_136469.1 coordinate 14,191,501, forward strand.
GAAGACCCTGGTAAGAAAGCAGTTAGAGGCAGGGTGGCCATAATCCCCTGGGTAGACTGAGAGCTAGGACAGTGACTCCACTCTTGTGTTAGATATGTGAAAGTTGATTCACTGAAGATTCAGACTCTTAGGGGCCATAAAAATGGAAGACAGATATCTTAATTTACACACAAGATTTTCGGAATGCATGTGATTTCCCTTTTGAAAAAAAAAAAAAAAATCAAAGGCAAACTACAAATTCACTCTTCCCAGAGGTTTCCTTTACATAGTTTAGCATTTGTGGCACAATATGCTAGAGATGGGAACACTGTTCATGGAGTCAGACAACTACGGGTCCAGATTTGACTTTCTTACATCTATATGAATTGGAGTATGTCACTTAAGTTCTTCATTTGACCCAATTTATTAATCATAAATATGAAATTAAAAGTAAGTTTCCTTTTTGGATTTTTGCGATTATTGGATGAAATTGGTATAAATGCTTAATACGGGGAAATAAGATCATAAATGAGAAATGAATGGCAGGAGGAAAGGAGGCTGTAGAGATGCAACGTGCATCATTACTTCCTTTTCCTACTTGAATGGCGATGATGTGACCCTCACCAGCAGGCACTGTCTCTCCAGTTCATATTTGTGAATTGTGCTACATTTAATTTTGTAACTGTTTAATTTCTGCATGATATTACAAATGTGTAAAAAATATGCATTTCCCTCTGATCTACTTTGATATTTTATAAAACAGCTGCAGGAGGGTTCTCTGTATAATCCAGAGACTATAAATCTAGGGTTGTGACCTCTTGGCAAGAGACTGGATACAGACAACATCATTTCTCAATTGGCCTTGGAAGAAAACACTACTTTGAAGGGAAGCATGGATGAGCAGAGAAAACACTTACCAAGGAGATAAGATATCTGTCCAGACCTTCAGTTGCTGTTCAGCAGTAATGTGATCTCAGGCAAATGATGTATCCTAGTGGACACAGTGTATTGTTTGCAAATGAACAGACTAAACTAGATCACTGCATTTGATTCTAACAGTCTCCTTTTCTCTGTTCCCTCTGCATTTACTGTTCCTTTGCAAATATCAGAGCTCACATAGCACATCTTCTCAAACATGAAAGTCCAGTGTTGATTATAAACAGAGCATGGAGATGATAATGGATTACATGATAGGAAATGACACATCCTTTATTGAGATGTATGAGAAAAACAAGGGCAGCATTATCAAAGTATCAAAGATAGATCTGTGGGGAAGCTCTATCGCCAGAGGAAAAGGGATTTGATTTTCAGTTGCCAAAATACTGTGAGAGCTGGCAGAAGCCTACAGCAGAATCTTTAGAACCAAAGGCAGGAGCATCGACTTTTATCCAGGGATGAGCCTGGCTGTAAAGCAGGTGAATCGCCTTTTTTTGTCCAACAAACAGATCCCCCTTGGACCTCAGTGAAACATCCTCACTTTCCACTTAGGCTTTACATTCCATTTCGAAGATTTAACTCATGGCTACTAGGAGTCTTCCATGCATGTGTTAGCCTCATTTTTCCAAATGTATTCCAACTTGATCTGAATTTAGTGGGAGAGGGTGAAAATAGGGGCAAAATCTAAACTTATTTAGCACCAGGAGTTGGTAAGTAATTTGCTGAGAAATGCCCACCAGTCAAATCATGGTGGCCACAGTCTGAAAGTTATTCTCATCATCTCCATTTCACACATATAAAAACTGAGCATCCAAAAGAGAAGTTACTTAGTTACTGCTAAAATTACTCACATGGTTACCAAGGGTCTGTGCCCAGATGTGAACTCCTGTTTGAAAAATGCCCAATTTCACATGCTTAAATACAAAATACAGTTTAGAACTAGTACCTTGGCTAGGTTAAAAGTATGCTAATGGATATTTTCTCTTCAGTCAGTCTTTGGCCGAGCAACCTACTCCACCCCAGTCCAGTTAGGTCCAGTCTTCAAAGGTCAACACATTTGCCCAGTGCACTGCAAATATCCAAATCTGAGAGACCTGATACACTACCTGATTTGAAGAAACTCAGATAATACAAAAAAATAAATATGCTGAAGGACACATTTATAATTTTTATTCCTTTAAAGAAGTAGACATTCAGCTTAGTTAGTAATTAAAATGAACCCCACATATGTTCCTTACATCACTGCTAAAATATGCCAGATTCATAAGCTTTAGGTAGAATGGGGTATCTGCCTTTCTAGAAGTTCCAACTGAATGGAGAAATGAGACCAGAGAAACATTGGATTCACTTAAATTTCAGTCCCAGCTCTAATAGTGCTAGGTGTTAAATTATTTATTTAATTTTTATCTTCTGTTCATGTCAACAACATTTTAGATCCAAAGAACACCTGTCACTTCTGACATACTCTCGATGCTTTAAAATCTCTTCCTAAGGAAATACAGTTAAATCTTAGAATGTTCTAAATTTATGAATGTAGTCCAAGAGTAGTATTGTTGACATGTCCATTTCCAATCTATATCCATCCTAATTCTCTTCTGGCAGATTTCCCAAACTACATGTAATACAATATAATATGACAGAAAAAAAATAACCCTTCATATTACTTGATTTGTAAAAACAACAACTAAAATCTTTCTCTATATTTTACTGAAAGAAAATTCAGAAGAAATTATAAGATACATTAAGATACCTTGGCTTTTTTCAAATGTCATTTTTTTCTCTGGAAATATTTCATTTTCTCTAGCATTTGTATGATGATATATGAAGATAGTTGCTATAAAATGTATTTAATTGTGATACTTTTTAAGAAAATCCAGAAAATAATAACAATAGGATCTGGACTTGGGGTTTTATATATAGTTTTCCAAGCACTATTTTATGCATTAAAAACTGCTGGAATATATTTTTTAACTGATGCAAAATGTTTATTACAAGTTAGTTATTTTTTAAAATATTTTTTAGATATTGAGGGATATTTATTTATATATGATGCTGGGAATCCAACCCAGTACCTCACACGTTAGATAAGTGCTCTACCACTGAACTACAACTTCATCTCCCAAGTTAGCTATTTTATGCAATAGTTTTCTCCCTCAACAGACTTGTGATATCTGCATCTTTTTAAATCTGTAAATAATGCTATCAAAATAATTATAATCTTTGAAATCATATAAAAATTTATATTTTACAATCCATGCTGAAAATCAGAGCTATAAGAATAGTGCAACATTACCTATATTTTACAGCTCTACCCAAAAAGGAAAAATAACAAAAAACAATAACAACACAACAGCAATAATTTAAGGGTTAAAGTTTAACTGAAGAACCAATTGAATATTTGTCTATATTTAATACTTCAATATTATTAAAGGTTTTAAAAATGTTTACTTGTATTATTTCTTCAGTTAAAATAATAAAATATATGGTTTGTTAGATAAACTTAACCTCTAGGTTTGTTAGATAAACTTAAATAAAATAACTAATGGTGAAGCTAAGAGGGTTTTTTTCCTTTGCATAGACTTGTCTGTATTCTCTTTTAATGGTGAACAGGCTTTAATTTATGAATTAGAAAAATAAACAAAAAGGTAAGATAAAATGCATTTCTGTAATGTGTTTTGGAAAAAACAACTTGACTTTTGCTTATATACATAGAGATCAGAATAAAAACAAAACACTATTTTTTTTTTGGAAGACTCATTTAAAAATGTTCACATTTAAAGTGATAGTTTTCTCTAGGTTGCAAACTTAGATTTAATGCTTCACAAATTAGAAGCTTTTGTGGGGGTAGTCTTTTGAGATAAAACAGCAGTTCCACGCAGTTGCAAAGATAATTTATAATATTCAGAGGCACAGAGCATACTTTTGGACTTTCTAATAAGGCTAAGTCATCGTATTTAGGCTATCTACTTGTAAATTTCAAACCAAAGACTCAACCAGCTAATAGAAACTGTCTTATAATGAATAATGTTTAAATATTTTAAGGAAGATTTCATTGCGTAGGCTTGCATTTTTAACCAGCTATTTAATTCCCTTTTGATTTGTGATGCTATAGTATTATCCATTTTATTTCAATTGCCTGTTTCCTAAAACAATGTATGTATAATTTTAGAAAGAAAAGTGCATACATGTAATTATTTTACTATTCTCTGATATTATAAATTAATATGATTAGGGAAATCCCTTGAAATATTAAAAATAAACAGGATGATGATTAGATTCTAAATAGATATTTGATATAACATACTAGTCGCTTTTATAATTTTGTCATGGGTAAACATTCTTCATACTTCTTTATTCATGGATATACATACACACATATAGGCATTTATATATCACTAATACATGGTGCTGGAATTAATATTTACAATGAACTCTAGTAATAATGATTTTATTTACTCAACTATGTACAAGTCACATTACAGTTTTTTTCTTCCCATCAGAGTAACCGTGCATTTATTAAAATAAAATTAATAATAATAAAATTAAAATGCAGGACACAGGTGCATTTATTAAAAAAGATGATTTTGCTCAGAGAAGGAAAATAACCTCATCCTTCTTGCTCAAGGACTCTCTTTTTTGTTTGATTATAACATCTGTACTTTTCTACTGTTCATGCCTTAGACACATTGGAAGAGGTACAGATGTTGTAATCAATTCTCCAAAATAAATAGTCTGTTCTCCATAATCAGTAAGTCCCAGTTCATTTCAATTTTACTATTTTCTAAGACACATGTTCTATATATGCAAGATATGTGTTAATGTTAAACTAGTGTGAGTTTAATACTTAAATTTTATAAGGACAACTGATTTCCTTCCTTTTTTCCTTCCTTCCTTCCTCCCGTCTTTCCTTATCTTGTGTTGGGGACTGAAGCCAGGAGAGGTGACACTGAACTACATCAAAGTTTTTATTTTGAGACAGATCTTGCTAAGTTGCTGAGGCTGCCCTTAAATTTGCCATCTTCCTGTCTAAGCCTCCTAAGTAGCTGTGATTATGGGTGTGAGCCACCCTGCCAGGAATTTTATTTTATTTATTTCTTGTTTGCTTTGTTCTTTCTTTCCTTCTTTTCCTTCCCTCCCTCCCTCCCTCCCTCCCTCCCTCCCTCCTTCCTTCCTTCCTTCCTTCCTTCCTTCCTTTTTCTTTCTTTCTTTCTTTCTTTCTTTCTTTCTTTCTTTCTTTCTTTCTTTCTTTCTTTCTTTCTTTCTTTCTTTCTTTCTTTTCTTTCATTTCTTTCTTCAACAGAAATTTATTTTCTCACAGTGATGGAGAAGTCCAAGTGCTGGAAGTCCAAGAGCAAGTTGACAGTAAGGTTCAATTGACATGAAAAAGAACGATATTTAATTTAAAGGACATAATAATTCCTATAATCACCATAAATATAGAATTAATTTTAGAGACGATAACAATGAAGAAATCTGTTACCTGCTTTTGTAGCACTGGTTCTCAAAATATTCTTTCCTTTTTGCATTTTATTTATTCTTTCATTTATTATTAACACATATTAATTCGTTCAAACTGTGTATTTCTCTAATTTTGTGTTTCTGTTGCTTTTGACTTCTAGCTCCAATTTACCGTGATCTGATAAGATGCCAAAAATTACTTCAGTTTTCTTTTGGTTTTGTTAAGACTAGCTTTATGCTCTAATATATGGTCTATTTTAGAAAAAGTACTACATTTTTATGGAAAGAATATTTATTCTGCAGTTGTTGGATGGGATAATCCGTAGATGTCTTTTAAGTCTCTTTGATCTTTAGTGTAATTTAACTGTAATATTTCTTTGCTATTTCTTTTTTAGTCAGGATAATCTATTAATGATAATGGGCTGTTGAAGTCATCCACTATTATCAAATTGGGGTTATCTCTCCCTTTATGTCCAGTGATGTTTGTTTAATAAAGTTAGGTGCTTTACACTTGATGCATATTTAGTTATAATCACTTAATTTTCTTGAATTGTTCTCTTGATCAATTTGTAGTGACCTTCTGAATTTGTCTTTACTAACTGACTTTTCTTGAAATATATATTGTCTGACATAAATGTAGCTTCTGTTTGCTTTCATTTGCTTGCAATATTATTTCCATTCTTAGACTTTTAGTCTGTGTTACATCTTTGCATGTGAGATAATTTTCTTGCAGGCAACATATTTCAGTCTCATTGTTTAATCTAATCTGTCATTCTGCATCTTTTAATTGGAGATTAAAGACCATTTACATTCAAGATTACTATTGAAATTTATGTAATTGTTTCTGTCATTTTAAGAAATTTCCTTCTTGTTGATTTGAATATTCTATGTTCATTTCTTCTTCTCTAATGCATCAAAGATATTGGAGGGTTTCTTATACTGATAATATTTAGTACCTTTCTGTTTATTACTTCCCATTTCTCCTTAGTCTTCCAGTGAGATTTATTTTCCCATGCTGTCATGATTGCCTTTCTCTGTCTTTTCCTTCTAGATGTAAGACTACCTAAAATATCCTCTGTAGTTACAATCTAGTGGTCATGAATTCTCTTAATTTATTCTTGTCTTGGAAGGTCTTTATTTCTGCTTTGATTCTGCAAACTAGACTAGTGGGTATAGTAATTTTGGTTGGCAGATATTCTCTTTCAAGATTTGAAATACATTGTTCCATTCCCTCTTGGCTTTTAGAATTTCTTCGGCTATTTTAATGGGTTTACATTGAAATGCAACTTGACATTTCTTTCTTGCAACTTTTAATATTCTTCCTTTGTTCTCTACTTCTGTCAGCTTAACTATAATATGTTGTGGCGACATTCTTTTCTGGTCATGTCTTTTTGAGGTTATAAATGCTATCTGTACCTGGATGTCCGTGCCTTCCCTAGTATTTTGGAAATTTTATGTGATTATTTCACTGAATAGATTTTCTATGCCCTCAGCATGTAACTTTTCTCCCTAACATAGACTGATTTTGCAAATGTTTAATTTAATGGTGTCCCAGAGATCATTCCATCTTTTTCTATATTTTCACCTAAATGTAATATTTTGATAGATTTGTCATCAAATTATGATAGTCTTTCTTCTACATGAGCCACACTGTTGTTAAAGCTTTGGGTGATTTATTTAACTTACTGAAATTTTCATTTTCAAGATATCTATTGGTTCTTTTTCAAAATCTCTTTTTATTGAATTTCTCATTCATATCCTGAAGTGAATTCTTTAATTTATTCAGCTGTTTATTTGTATTTTCTTGGAGTTCATTTAGCATTTTAAAATATCATTCTTCTGAATTCTTGGACCAAAATTTAATGCACTCTAATGTATTTGTAAACCACTAATAGTTACGAATATTAGGAGGTGTCATATTGCCAGGCTGTTTAATATTTCTTGTGTTCCTATGTTGAGATTTATGCATCTGCTGGGATGGATATCTCTTCTATTTTTATGTGAGGGTCTTTTAGTAAGAGATCTTCTCTTGTGAATGTGCCCTGGGATAATGGTATATCATGTAGTGCTAAATGTAAATCTACCTGGACTTCAGAGTCTAGTTTGCCCATGGCTTCATTTGCTATAGTTATTGGGGTTTGACACACAAACATCAGGTTGGAGGCCGAGGGAACCATATTCTCATAAAGTGGAGTTAGAAGTTTGAGCAAGTGTGATGTCAACAGCAGAGCATGTGGGGTACACTCTTTGTGATTACCCCTATAATGGGAATAGAAGCTGCTTAAGACAGGGAGGGTTTAATCAGCCTCTTTTGATACTGACACTGTACTTGAAAGCAATTCTAGTATGAGCTGTTCTAATCATGGTGATAACCCTGAAGCTTTTATCCAAATGATAGGGAGTGGGAGCAATTGATGCTGAGGACACTCCTGATTACGGTGTTCACAACACATGTATTATCGCTCTCTGCTGATAACCCCATTATTTCTATCAGCACATTTATCAACAGGAAAAATTTCTTCATAAATTTCTTCATGTTAATAATCTTTAGGAAAAAATCTTAAAAACAGATATGGTGTAGCGGCTGGGAAAGTAATTAGGCAAATAATAATTTACAAATTTATCTTATAGAATAAATATATCCATTTCACAATTTCTCTGTTTTTTTTTAAAAGTTATGTATTAATGGCTCCTGTATTTAAGTTGAAGTATAATTTTCCATGAAACCTATGTGATATTTATTTCACCACTTTAAATATTTACTGAGGATATATGGTGAAGCATTGAAGTTAAAGTCAAAAGGAGTAAGAATATGTATTTCCTTAAAAGACATTTCAGTCTTTTAGTAAAAAAAAACATAAAAACACAAAAATAATGCGTAACTTATTACATAAAAAAAAAAGATAAAAAACAATGCACATGTGTTGCTAAGAGATGGAACAAACAAGTACAACTGGGAAAAACGGAGGCAGTTCCAAGAAAAAAGATCATGTTTAAGGTGGATTTATAGAGGCTGTGTTCTAAATCAAAGGCAAAGGATCAGGGAGAAAAGATTAACTGGCTATTCAGGGAATAGCTTGTTTTTCATTTGTGCTGTGGCATATGGTATGTGGAAAACACTACAGGGAGATAAAGTTTGAAAGTCATGATGTAGCCTGCAGTGCCAAAGAGTTTGTATTTCATATGGTATTAAAAAAAAGGGGGGAGTTTCAGCCAAGGTACAACATAATCAGAGTTTCCATTATAAAAATTTATCTTGTAGGAATGTTGAGGTTAAAGTCAAGTGAAGATGAGCCTCTCACTAAACTTTATTCTCCCGTGTAGTCCTTGGGAACAGACTAGACAACTTTACAGATTTTCAATTTCTATTTGAATACTTCCTTATGTCAATGATTATAAATTTGAGTTGGAGTGCTTTAATTCTTTTCATTCCTCTGAAAAATGTTGGTCATGCTTGAGAAAGCTTGCTCACGAACTTCAATTGGCATTTGTGTGTCTACTGACACCTCAGTGTGCACAAAACCGACCTTCATTTCCCAGGAGCCCAAAGAAGATTCTTCTTTGTATTCTCATTACTAGCACGTTTATGCATTCAGTTGCCTAGAAATGAATTGAGGCCATCATCTGAACTTATTTGTTTTTTAAATTTTTAGTCCAGTCAATATTTATTTCTGTCCTCTAATTAAGTCCATTTTCTGTCTCTTATCATAGCCAGTCTCAGTATTCATTATACCTTCCAAATGGTCTTTTTCTAGCAGATTTCCCACTCATTTATTTCTTAAGTTATCATCTGAATATTTTTCCAAAGTAGCAATTTGTTGATGTCATTCCTTTGTTCCAAAGTCTTCAGAGTCCTTATTTCCTGTAGGATAAAGAACACACTTCTCAGTTTGGCATGAAAAGCCATGGAATTTCCTGCCACTTATAGTACTTTTCTATCCCTGCTCCTCTTAAAATTTGCCTTCCAACAATGAGGAGCAACTGTGAGTTTTCTGAAAAGGATCATCCAGTTTCTCATCACTAGATATGACCTCTCTTTAGCAGCTTTTTTCCTTATCTTATCTGTCTTTATTCTTCAAATCACTGTACTACCATCAATCCAGCACATCTCTCTCTCAACTTTGTCTCTAGAACCTTAATTATAATTAGTGTTTTTCTCTATGTACTGCTTACTCATGAGACATATCTAGTATTAAATATGTCAGAAAGTATTCTAATTGATGATATACACCTCTTTCATTTTTTTCTTTATTTTGTTATTAGACCAATTCTGCATGAAAGCATGGAGTAACTTTTAAAATTTATTTCCGTAGCAACTGGCACATGAAATATAAATGACACTCAAATGCACAATTATGTAAACTAACAAAAGGCTTTAAAGCTTTAAACAAAGAAACAGTTAAAAAAAGAAAAAAAAAAAAAGGCTTTGTGGGTGGAGAGTTTTGCCAGAAGAAACAAAAAATAAAGAAGCAAAGATAAGAAAGAAATTTTCAATGTTTTTCAAATATTTAGTGCATTTTATTCTTTGTCCCAAATGAAATTTCCACTGGAGACAAGCCTGTAGTACAAAAATTAGCAAAGGCATATTTAATGGTAAGAAAAATGTTCCCTATGTGGAAAGTAAAGAGTATTTTAATATTACAATATTTTTTTTCTAAAACTTTAGAGCTAAGTTTCTCTTAAAGGGGAATAGAGTCAAATGAGAGAGAAAAGTAAGATTTTTTTGACTAGTTTAAAAATATGTTAATAATCTAAGAATCTATTAAAATTTTAGGATGTTGTAGACTCTTATTAGCTGACTTAACAGATTATGTATTTGCACATCACGGGGGCATCTGCCATTCTTTACACAGACCTACATTGATGCAAGAATTAACAGTGAGAAAACATAAACACACTATAATAAAATGTCTTACTCTCAGTTAGGACTTTTATTATCACTGGATACGGTTAAATAAAAAAATGGCACAAGTACAAATTATTTTAAATTTTTTTAGTTTCATTTTAGTCTTACTTTGGAAACAAAAGGAAAAATAATAGTCAAATAACTTACCCTACTATGTAAAATATGCCTATTTATAAAGTTAAATTTTTTATATTAAAATAAGATGAATTTGTCTCAAAAATGTTCCTTGATGAAAGTAGAAACAAAAGACCTTAAATTTATTTCTTTACCTCAATTCATGATATCCATTCTAAAACAATTCAAAAAAGCAAAATCATTATCCCAATATTAAAAGACTCTATTATCCATAGAGAGTTAAGAATTGAGCATTAATGAGTTCTTCTTTGATGAAGAACACAGAAAAGTTCACTGGGATGAATATTTGGGACTAATCATTAAATATCGTCAAATTAGTGATAAAAAAGTGAGTTTTGGGGCTGGGGAGATAGCTCAGTTGGAAATGTGCTTGCCTTACAAGCACAGGGCCCTGGGTTTGATCCCCAGCACCACAAAAAAAAAAAAAAAAAAAAAAAAAAAAAGTGAGTTTTTAGAAATAAAAATCTCAGTGATAATTTTCTATTATTGTGATTTTTAATCTCTAAATTTAGAAATTCCTCTGTTATTTTCAGTAATAAACTTCAGTATATTTCAATATGAAAATCTCATAGTAGAAGGAATTTTCATTTTGAACATTTTATTCATTCATCTCTTTATTTTTATTTTTTAATTATTTATTTTTTATTGTGTACATAACTACATCATATTAATTATGAAGTACTAGGAGAGACGTAGGAAAGCCCTTTTTAAGCACTATACTGTGCGGCAAGTCAGTGATGAGAAATTAAATACTCATTCAGATGACAGATACAAGATTCCAGAAGTTGTGAAAATTGACTTCCAAGAACATTCTAAAATCAGTTGAAAGGATTGTTAAGAACTATTTTGGTAATTCTTGGTAGATTTGAATCAACACAACTGAATATGAATTCAAATTCCATTGTTTTCTAGCAGATTGACATTATCCAAATTAAGTAGCTTCTCCCTGTACAACATTCTCTATGAACTGTAAACATCAAAGATTATAAAGGAATTCAAAGAAAATATGCAAAGCATAAATGAGGATAAAATGCACTTGTGGATTTGTACCATGTTAGCTCTGCAATCTCAGGATTGCCTACCTTCTACGTTTCAGTTGTCTTCTTTGCCAAAAACATTATGTTTGTTCTGTAAGTAATTCCCCAAATCATAGTCTTCCTGTGTCTGTACAGATTTCTATATGATTTGTAGCATAAGCATTATATTAACTTTATTTGGTCATAAAGAATTTTGAACCTCTTTTACTCCCAGGGAAGAAATAAAATGTACTATGTGAAATATGTACAATAGTATCCATGTACAGATGAAAGGTTTCGGAAATGTACACAATAATAATTGATATATTACATGAATTAAAATATCAAAGAGTGAAAGAAAAATAATAACAAATAACTGTAGAGTTGAGAGCATTTAATAATGTGATGAATCCAATCTGTGGGTAGCATTTAGGAAAACCAACAATGAAGTGTCACAGTACACCCAGGCTAGCAAGTGGCATAAACAGAGCTATAACTAACCCTAAATATGGAGAGGTATGGTAATGAAGTCATTACTGGAAGTAGAAATCAGAGATGTATACAGAGGGACATTCAACATATGCTCAAGAAGCACTGTATATAGACAAAAATGGTGACATGGCAGTGCTGGAACTGTGGAAATATACATCTGGACCTCATCATTATCAAACTGTCACAGTTTCTGATTACTCCTGTTGGTCAAATCCACTTCCAAGTCTGAAGGAATGCATTTTATACAGAACAGCAGGTAGAAAGTGGATCTGGAGGATCAATCATTTCAAGAATATGCTAAATACTCAGCAATTATTTTTTGTACAGTAAATTTAATATTAGAAAAACATGCAATTGCAAAGAGGAGAGATTTGAATCAACACAACTAAATATGAGTTCAAATTTCATTGTTTTTTAGCAGATTGACATTATCCAAATTAAGTAACTTCTCCCTGTACAACATTCTCTATGAACTGTGGACAATAGCACTTATTAATATGGGAGAGCTAAATGCATTGTGAATGAAAAGTACCTACCCAGAATTGGGCATATAATTATCATAATAAGCATTTAAAAGCATGGATTTTTTTATGCACTTTTAAATGAGATATTACTCAGGATACTCTAGTCCATGTCCTGTCTACTTTATTTTTAACTTAGATAATAGTTAAGTTCTTAAAACATTGTATTCAAATGTCTCACATTCTCTGAAGGCAAAGAAAAGTTTTACTCATTTTAAAATTCTGCTATAATCAGTATGTTTAGGAAAATCAGAATTAATTTGAAATTATAGGATTTTCATTATTCATAAGGCCCCATGCATTCTATAATTTATGAAGCTTCACATCTCAAAGGGATAATTCTAATCATAAGAACAAACCCATATAATCTATTCATGGTTGTTTACTGTCATTTTGAATCATATATTCAAAAACTCAGCAGAGAAACAAATTGATAAGAAGATTGTAAAAAGTGGGGTATCATCTTTTTGACAATGATTGAATTAAAATTTTAATATATACCAAGAATTGCCAAGAATAATGTGAACTACTATAAAATTTTATCCACTAAAAGTAAGTGTATAATATAAATTATGTGGCCAGCCCTGGTGGCACATGCCTGTAGTTCCGGTCGCTGGGAAGCTGAGGCAGGAGTATTCCAAGTTCAAGGCCAGACTCAAGAACTTAACAAAGGCCCTAAGCAACTTAGAAAGACCCTATCTCAAAATAAATAAAAATAAAAAGGGCTGGGGGATGTATCTTAGTGAATAATCATCCCTAGGTTTAATTCCCAGTACAAAAAGAAAAAAAAAATTATATATATACCATATATATATAACATTTATAACCATATATATACCATATATAACACATAAATGCCATGTATATAAAATATGTTTTTGTATAGAAAAAATTAGATTTTTTTCACAGATTTTTTTCAATTAGGAAATGAACTAGGATAACATTTCTGAATACCTTAGATTGCCAGAAAGATGATTACCTGAGTTTAAAATTATATGAAGAAGAAAATTTAACTTTCAATCTCAACTGATGTCAAATGTTATATTTGCTTAACCATTAACAAATAAGCAGTGTATAGTAAAAGTAAAAATAATGACAATGGTTACAATCATATCAACAACATTTGAAAACACATTGCGCGCTTACTCGGTGCCAGACATTCTGCTAAGTGGTCTGTAGAAATTATCTCAGGGGATCCTCAAGATAATTTATGTGTTATGGATTATCCTCATTTTACAGATAAAGGGGGTGAGTTAAAATAATTTTCTGAAAAGCCCTAGGCTAGAAAGTTGTGAGGTCAGAATTGACCTTTAAGCAGTGTGACTCAGAGACTTTACTTCCACACACTGCATTACATTGCATTTTTCACAAATTTTCAAAATTCCACATTGTGAACCTAAAGTAAATAATGAAATTCCACTGGGGCTAAATGCCAAAGATGTGACAGAACAATAGATATTACAAATAAGAGATAAAGAAATGATAAGGCTATGGAGAAAAACATGATGTCATACACTGTTAATTGAGGGGTTCATGAATGGACTACTTGTATGTGATACACAATGGAAAATGTAAAAAGAAAATACAAAGTCAAGGTAAGATAATGAGATACTTTTTTTTTTTTTTTTATGTGAAGGGTCAAATAAATAATGTTTCTATAGTGGTCAAATGAGGTTTAGAAGTTCCTAAGCCATTACAGAGGGTGAGGTATTTCTAGATTACCTTGTTGCTCTTCCGTTTTGGAAAGATGACTATGTCGGGTCCTTTCTAATAGCTATAAGGAACAGGTGTAGTATCCCCCCAAAACCTTGGAAGGATGAGGCAGGAGGATCACAAGTTCAAGTTCAGCCTGGACAACTTAGAAAAGACCTGTCCCAAAATAAAAGGTAAAAAGGGTTGGGGATGTATCTCATACACCCCTGGGTCCAATCCCTAGTACCCACCCCCCAAAAAATGGGGATGAAGGAATGCTATGTTTCTCATGGTCACCTTTGCTTTAACTTGTATAGGTGTATTGTGTAAACTATACTGTAGCTAAAAACTGCTTACTAAAAATAGAGAAAAAACTAAGACAAGAAGAAAACATTATGTAAGCAAACGAAATGAGCCCAGCTCAGAAAGACAAATACCACATGATCTCACTAAATGTGGGACCAAATGTTGGTCTCATAGACATTTTGAGGAGAATGGTATTGACCAGAGGCTGGGGAGTGTAGGGGGAAGGAGGGGGAAGGAATGGTTGGTTGATTAGTGGCTCCTGAGTCAGAGTTAGATAGGAGCAGAAAGTTGGGATATGCTACTGCACATTTGGGTGACTAGAGAAAATACTGTGCTGCATACTTTAAAAAGCTGAAAGATTTTGAATATTTTGCCATGAATGAATGTTAAGTGTTTTGAGGAGATAGATATATTTAACCTGATTGAAATGTTACCCAATATATACATGTATCAGAACATCCCTTGGTATCTCTTTATTATGTGTAATTTTTAATGTTTTTATTTATTACTTAAAAATAATTTTGATCTAAAACTTAATGGTTAGTTCAGCAGAGATAATTTATTATAAGTTTGATTGAACATATTATAGACCCTGGAAGTAATTCCTCCTGTCTGATTTGTGAGGTCAGTGGCAGAGTTCAAACTCTATGGTGTTTAACAGTTAAAAATCTGCTCTGAGATTATTAGCTATCTGATTTCACTTTGTGTCTCAACCTTCTTTACCTCTAAAATGGACTCATAATATTTCCATCATATCTAACTTTAGCTATATGCTAATGTCTCCAAAATTATTTACCAAATTCTTTTGGCAACTTTGGATGCTAATAATCTTAAACATAGTGACCTTTTATTATTTCCCTTGGATTTCACAATCATTTCCTTCTTACCATGCTTATAATCAAAATTTACCTCCTAAATTTGGCAACCATACAGTGGTTCCTCCCTCTATCAATATCACATCAAATGACAACATGCTGAAGCAAGAGGCCTGGGGGTCTCATTGGTCCCACTATCTTAAACTTGCTCCAATTCTTGACATATCAACTTCTTTCATTTCCCTTTTTCATATCCTCATTTTTTGGTTGACACCCTCCTTTTTCTTTAATAAAATATTAAAATGTCCTCCTCAAAACTGGTGTTTTCATTTCTATTCTGTATAAACCCTGCATGATAGGTACTGTTTTCCTATTACAGAGATAACAAAGGCTGAGAGATGCTTTTCAGTATCTCAAGGCTAATAAGAAGTTGAACTGTACCAAAATCAGGAAGGAAGTGATTTAAAAGTGTGTGCTGTTAATCCTCAGGCACTAGAGAGTTTAGTTTAATGGGTGATTATATAGACTATTGGAAGGTAGAATAATGAGAAGGTTCTCATCCACCACGATTCAACACAGTTGCATCTGAAAAAAAAATTGACATATCTGAGAAGGTACTCTATCTCCAGAGAGACTGTAAGAGCAAAGACCAGAGGCAGGAAATTGGCCCACTTGGTGTAAGGGATAAATTCATTGATTATTCTTAGTTGAACTCTCAGAAAATATTTAAGCTGATAATATATATGTTGTGAATAAAAATATTTGTATTTGTGGTTTTGTAATTACATCATTAAAATTTGTCATATTATTTGCTTTGAACTTTTTCTGTAACTCTTTAAAATATTTTTTTAGTTGTCGATGGACCTTTATTTTATTTATTTACTTATTTTTGTGCAGTGTTGAGGATGGAACCCACGGCCTCACACATGCCAGGCAAGTACTCTACCACTGAGCCAGAACCCCAGTCCCTTTTCTGTAACATTTTTTGAGATTTTTGAAATCATATATTTGTATGCAGTAGATATTTTCATTTTTTATTATTAGTGTTTCAAAAATCAACTAAAATATTAGCAAACAAATGTTACATTAATTCTTTGATTTTTGATAGTTACAGGGTTAGTTTTTGTTGAGCACGTATTTATTACATAGAAAGAGGAAATGAGAAAACATTATGCAACTAAATTCTTCCAAAACTGAAACAAAATATTTCAGTTGAAAACAACATTTTCAGTATACCTTCAAATCATTTTTGATCCCAAATATAGTTCACCTGAATATAAACAGGCCAAATCAGAAAGACATGTGCATTCAGTATTTCTACTTACTCCACAGTCCTAATCAGGCATCCTGAGGAATTCCTCTCGCTACTCTCAACCAAAAGGGGAGGCTACAGGGAAAATGATTCATTTCTGACTTCAAAATACAGAGTTAATGGATGTGAGTGAAAACTGTAAGTAGGCACTGTGCCAAGGTTTGTTTATTTTTACAATAACTCATTGACAGATCAGTTTAAATTTATTAGAAGAAATGTTTTTAATAATGAAGACTAGTAAGTGTAATACCTAAATTAGAGAATAGAGGAAAATATTATCAAAAGGAAAAAAGTTAAAAGGAAACTGCAAGTGGGCATGTTTATGCTATGGATGTTTTTAGTCTAAATGCTTCATATATAGTACTTATGCAAAAAGACAAAATACTGCATGAGAAAAATAAGTTAATTAAGAAAAATACTCTATAAAATAAGGAATCGATTAGTAGTAAAATTCAAGCTTGGTTAATACTTGTATTAAAATGCTAATAGAGTATAAATGTATATAATAAAATATTAGTTAAGCCTTGCATGAATTATTCAATTTATTGATTTTGCTATATATAACTGAAAATAAGTATGAAATAGTCTTATTTTTAAAAAAATGGTCTTACTCTATTATAGGCAGACCTTACTATCTGGATTTAACCAGAACATATTTTTCTAGTTATATCCCTTACAAAACATTTTCTCCCCTATTCTACATAGGACTACAAACCATTCTTTTTAACTGCATTGATTTAAGTAGTGAAAGACATTCTATTTTTCTTTCTTATTCTTTCAGTTAATATTTTAAAAATATAGGAACTCAGTTCCAGTGCTTTGTATATTAAACATTTGAGAGCTGGAAATATTCTGGTTGAAAATGGACTTTTGATATACATTTTCAATGTATTTGCTATTAGTATAAAATAACGGAAGTCTATAACCTGTTAGACTGTCTTAAAAAAGGAATCTACACTTTTTTTTTTTTTGTTTTGGTTTTTTTTTTTTTTGTTTGTTTGTTTTACTATCCCTAGTTGGGGACTCATTAGAGTCCACGTGAGTATGTGAGTGTTTCCAAAAGATGCATAATACTGTGATAATACTGTGACTTTGGGGAATAATGTTTTATATATATATGGTAATGATGAAGATGATGATGATAGCTAATGTTTATATAGGTAAACATAACAAATATAGTAGGTTTTAAACAACTAAAATCATAGTAGCATATGGAAACCTGATGTGTGTGTGTGTGTGCTTTGTATACATGTTTTAGCAGAAGATAGATGCTCTAGGAGCTTTCAAATGGGTATATGTCCCTATGCTCAACAGTCTTAAATAAAGGCCAAAGATAAACACTTTTACAAAAATTTTGGTCTGATCACTGTTTTAAAATAAGTAAAAAGAAAATGTTGTTTTGTATTTCTACTGAAACAGATAGTTGAATATAAGTAACTGATTTTATGTAAACATTCCTAAAATAACAATCCTCAGATGAGCTTCAAGTTTTAATCTTTATGAATTTTCTTTTGACCAGTTGCTTAATAAAAAATGATTGATCTTTTTAGAAACTTTTACTAACTTTTTAAGACATTGAGAAATATACTTAATTACAGAAGCAATAATCATCACTCAATTTAAAGGTAGACATTATTGTAAGGAAATGGACTATCTTCATATTTACATGTGATTTTGCTGTCAAAGTTCTTGAATTCTGGATTTGACTATTTTCTTAGTTAAAAGATACTGAAATTATTCACATTCTTATTTAACAATAAGTACCAAGAACATATAAAGTTCAATGTTAATAATCATTTAATAGACACTTAGCATAGTAGGGGTTCCAAGCTGACCTTGCTTTGCAGTCTATGGGTAAAAGGTGAATAATTCATGATGTACTTACTTTTACTATGGGGTGACGGTAGACGTTGCAGGAAGAGAGGGAATGATTAAGAAGGAATAGTCTGAGAAAGAATTATCAGAGGTGTCATTAAAGTGTTCTCAGAATGTGGGTCATGACGGGAGCATTTCAGAAGTGGACACAGAAAGCTGGTGGTTTCTGTGGTGGTTAATCTAGGATAACTGGCATTATTAAATCTCCTTCTAGCCAACACAGGATAGCAGTCTCTTAGGGATGGAGAAGGGATGTAGCTTTTGTGGTTTAGTTGCACATAAAACTTCTAAGAGTTATTGTTCACAAACATTGAGACACACAGGGCAATATTTGCTGCAAGGAGTAATGCCACCATTAAAAAGTTTTCATGGAAATTAAAGAATATGTTTTAATGTTCTAATATGTTCTACCTCTATGAAATAATTATGCATGTAAATAGTTTATAACTGCATATAATTCTGAATAATCTAGTACCTGTCTTCATCCAGCCTTCTCAACAGTCAAATATCAGGGTTACATATGGATTCTGAAAAGCAAATATTACAATACATTTTTAGTTTAAAGCCTATTGCTTTAAATTTGAAAAAAAAAATCTAAAGGGAAATTTTAATGTAAGTTATTTGTAATGATATGTAAGAGATAATCAAATTACTTAATGATAATGAAGATGATGATGATATCTAATGTTTATATAGATAAACATAACAAATACAGTAGGTTTTAAAGAACTAAAATTATAGTAGCCTATGAAAACCTGATTAAGAAATGGACATTTTCACATTTTGAGATCATTCTTAGCATTAATTAGTGTCTACATATCTCATTTTTAATTATATTAGCTGAGTGGTTTCTATGTAAAAATAAGAATAGTCCAACCAATACATTTTTAAAATTAGCTTCTATAATTTAGATGGCTATTAGAAAAAATGCATTTGAGAACATCCTCTTTAAAATGTGGAAAATACTAACAAAATAACTCTGACAAGAGTCACATTGATTTCAGCTAACAAAGGAGAGTTAATCTTTCTGCTAATTATTCCTTGTACCAATCATATACCTCTCAATACCAGTTCAAGTATTTATTGGGAAAAATCTGCAAAGCAACCCCACAGATAATTGAAATCAATAAAGTATTCTTCATCTAATCTCTCTTATGACATGGCCCATTTAGAATATAAAATATTCCTACCAAAAGAAATCAAAGTAGAAATTACCTGGAGCTATTAATATCTCTTTAAGGCCCTCTTCAACAACTGTATAGCCACTTTTCAGAAGATGAATCAATGGTCTTTAAAGAGAAGTTTGAGGCTTAGCTATTAGAAAAATTATTGAGCACTTTTTTCTAAAATTATAACACTAAAGTATATTGCCCCATCACACACTTAAAACCCAAACGACTAACACTGACAGAAAGTAAAATAAAAGTAACCAAGGGCTTGAGGGAGAGGAAAATGATGATCATTGTCCCACAGGGCAGACTTTCTGTTTAAGATAATGAATAGGGAAATGGATGGGAATGGTCACTTGGTGCTGTCAGTGTGGTCAAAACAATGGCTTGTATACCTAGTCGTGATTGAATATCGTTTATGTAGGGTGTACTGTCCATAGTAAAAAATGAAGGACAATAAATAAAGCCACCCCATCAAAAGGAGAACTATTGTATTTGTCTCTAAAGGTTCCACAAGCTAACAAAACTTCCTGCCATTCACTTCCCTTCCTATGGACTTCAATTCCCACGCTTCTCTCGGACTGATCTTGGCTCTCTTGGGAGTCATTTGACTTAGTCATTCAATCTTTCATTCATTGCTTATATCATCCTCTGTTGCCTTCATTCCTTCAGCCTCCATGCAGTCCAATAGAAGAAGGAGCCTGTGACTCAGTGACCTTGTGTTTCTACATATGTGGTACATAGGAGTGTCTCCAGATAGCCTGTCATGCTTGGAAGTTTTGGGGAGTTTTCTGAAATTAACTAAGCAATTACTTCAAGTCTTTGCACAGTAAGATTAGTGTTCACCTGTGTTTATCATTATTTTATTTTTGGTGGAATCGATATTCAAGAGTCCAGTGATTCCCAATATAAACCAACTGTCCTGAAAGGCGGGGTGGGAAAATTTGATTTCCAGTGTAGCTTACTGCACTCCCACCAGAGCATTTATAGGAATCCCAAGTTCAAAGTACACACCCATTTAAGTTTCCTGCCATCTAGAACTTGCCAGAAGCAAGCTGAGAAGCTTTCATGATTTTCCTGTGCTCAACAACTAAACTGGCAGCCTTTTAAAAGAACAAGTGAAACTTCAGAGGGCTATGCAGCTCTGAAGTAACGGTAAAAGACCTAGCAGGGGAGTTGACTTGTAAAAACAGATGATTCCAAGGGGATCTCTGGTAACTAGAGTGTAGTTAAACTAACTTGGCTGCTAAAATACCTGCTGGGTCTGAACATCAGTCAAGGAAAGCAAAAAAATATATTTGATTTTGGTTAAAGGAAAGTACCTTGTTTAAAGCTCAAAATGACGTTTGATCATATTCTAATTCCCATTCTTAGTGCTTTCTCACATTTCCTTTTAGAAACATATTACATTGGACCATTTTACCCCTTTTTTTAAAAAAAATATTTGTGTAGGGCTTTGTTTATAAGCACAATAAACCATCCCATGCTGTGAATTGTGAGTTAATAATTCACACCTTGTGCACTAAATAGAGCTCAGTATAGTCTTATATCTAACAATGTAAAGGGTGTGGGTTATTACATCATAACTCATATCCTGTTGTGTTATGATTCTTAAATATCATCTCTTTGCACAAAAAATAACATTATATATTCATCTGTCTTATTCTTAAGTTTGGATTTGGATATATGGCTTTTAGAACTGTATAAAATGCAAGAGATATCATAGTTTAATGCTGTAGATTATTAGATGCATTGTTTGTTTTACATGTGATTTATTTTAATAGTCTCATTTAAATAAAAATGTACAACCATACTAACAAAGGCATTGAATAGGTATTGCATAATTGCTGAACAGAACAAACTTATTTCTCTGTCAGATCATCTTGATTATTGTCTTTAAATTTGTGTTAGCAACTTATCTTGTAAATTGAGGCATGAGTTGTAAATAGCTATTAGATTATTATTCAGATAGTAATGCTACTCTTGAATTTAGTGTTTCACTGAGGTAAGACTTTGAAATTTTCCTTATTTATATCTAGAACGAAATATATGCAAGTTGTTATGGTTTGAATATACTCCCCAGAGTGTGTGTAGGAAACTTCATTCCCAATGCAGCAGTGTTGAGAGGTGGGACCTTTAAGAACTTATTAGGTCACAAGGGCAATGCCTTACAAATGGATTCATGCCTTTATCTCGGAGTGCATTAATTATTTCAGGAGTGGGTTCCTGACAAAGAACGAGTTCTGGCCATTCCCCATCCATCTCCCTCAGGCTGTCTTGCCCTTTGACCTTTCAACAAAGGAAAACCAAACAGAAAGGCTATCAGTCAGATGTGGCCTCTGGACCTTGGACTTCTCATCCTCCAGGCTGTAAGAAATAAATCTCTGCTCTTTTTAAATTATCCAATCTCTGGTATTCTGTTACAGCAGCTTAATGTGAATGAAGACACAAGTGCTGACCATTCTACTAATTTTGTTAATACTAAACATTATTTTTAAAACATTGGATTAAAAAGTGAGCTCAGTTTTGGTGTAGAACATCTCATTATGTATCTGAGATAGAAATGTACATGGTCCCTGACTTAAGATGGTTCAACTTAAACTTGTCCCTATGTGATGGTGTGACTGTGATAAGCATTCAGTAGAAACCACACTCTGACTCTGAATTTTGATCATTCCCAGGGCTCTCAATTTTGGATATGATGCTCTTTCCCAATCCTGGACAGCACCAGTGAGCCACAGAGCAGGCAACCACTCGATAATGAGGGGGAACAACTGAGCCCCTACAAAGCACTGTGTTGCTAAGACAGGTTGATCCTAGGTGTGTGTATAATGCCGTTTACCATAGTATTATCTGGAAATATCTCAAAGTAAGTCAAGGAGCATTTGCATATGATTTAAAAAATCAGTGTTGTCAAGTGTTCTTTTTAATTATTCCACAAAAATCAGTGACCCCAGAATTTATCTGGTCCAATTGCTTTTCATTTCTCTATTTGGTTAAGTTGCATTTCTTTTTTTTTTTTTTTTTTTTTTTTTCCCGCTTGTTTAGCAGAAAAGCCTAATGCCAAGAGATAGTTTGATAATAGGCTAAATATTGCCATTTTTCAATGATAGTTTTGTAAGATATATTGCATGACTCTTAAAATGCCTTCCACTCTACACTTAATAATACTTGGAAACCTAGTACTTAATAACTCAACGTCTATGGAAACTTAAGTGTTAGAATCTGAAGCTATGAACATGCTGTTTGTTGACTTTGAATGTATATGTTTGCATGTATGTATGTGTATCTATATACACACACACACTTATGTGTACACATACGTATATAATATATATCTAACATACCAGCTACATTTGTTATTTGAATCCAATTTTTACATTTTTAAAATCTATTTTAGTTATACATGGCAGTAGAATGAACTTTGATATATCATATATAGTGGATTATGTTTTCTCATTCTTCTGGTTGTACATTATGATGTAGAATCCCACTGGTCATATAGTTATATATGTGCATAGGGTAATAATGTCTGATTATTTCTACTATACTTCCCACCCCCATGCTCCCTCCCCTCCCTTCATTCCCCTCTGCCTAAAGTAACTCTATTCTTCTGAGCCTCCCCACCCTTATTGTGAATTAGCATGCACATATCAGAGAAAATATTGAGCCTTTGTTTTTTTGGGATTGGCTTACTTCGCTTAGCATGATATTCTCCAACTCCATCCATTTACTGGCAAATGTTACAATTTCATTTTTTTTAAAGGCTGAGTAATATTCATTAATACACACACACACACATACATATAAATATACATATATATATATATATTTAATCCATTAATCTGTTGAAGGGTAACTAGGTTGGTTCCATAGTTTAGCTACTGTGAGTCAAGCTTCTATAAACATTGATGTAGCTGCATCAATGTAATATGCTGATTTTAAGTCCTTTGTGTATAAACGGAGAGTGGAATAGATTCTAATTTTAATTAGTGAAAGTTAAGCAAAATTTTAAAGTTAGTTTTTTTAGTCATATAAGGTATATGTTAAGTGTTCAATAGGCTTCATTTCAGAAAGTTTCAAAGGATTGTGCTGAATATGTATATATTCGGATATATATATTTTTTCATGTATATGTATATATATGTGTGTGTCTTTGTATTTTTTAATCAGATGCTTTTATGCCCAACCAAATTAATTTGGCCACCAGAAAGAACTATATGGTCTAGAACAGAAATGACATAACTCTATTGAAGAAATATTTTCAATTGTTTTATTGAAGGATTCATTTCAATTGCAAATGTGTTGCTTTCTTTTGTTTGCTTGTTTGTTTTTAAACACTTCAAACAAAAATGCGATTTTTTTTAGTACAACTGGTAAGATATTTACTTTAAAATATATGAACTCAAAAATACTTGGAAGATAATATCTCAATTTATGGCAAGTGTTTGTCCTTTTCTCTAATTTTTTAAGATATTTATTTGCAATTATCATGTAGATTTATTTTGTTGATTTACAAATACATTTCATAGTTTTCATTCCACATTTAAGTAGACTATAGTATAATTAGATTTAATTGCAGTTATTTTAAAAATAATTTTCATGTTTATTTGCTGAACGTATCAGGTACATTTTTGAATAATCTCCCATATGCAATTAAGTGTAGAAGATTTGACCTGATAAACTACTTTTCATTCAATAAAAATTTCACCTCATTGCTATGCTAAAAAGTGGCACAGTGGAAAAATCAAATATTCTACAAAGTAGTGAAAAGTAGCTTCAAGAGAGTGTGCACACTGTGGAAAGGAGAAAGAGATTCACTTAACATGTGTGCTGTGCTCTCATGTGTCAAATTGCCAGGACAAAATCACTATGGCATGTGTTCATTTAAAACGCTTTCTTTAATTTATTTATTTTAACAACCAACTATGTAAACAGTACCATGTTAGGTGAATGTAAAGCTTTTAAATTCTGGATGCAATGAAAAAGTCAGAATAGCGTTAATTCAGAAGAGTTCTCTTTGCAGAGAGCACTTTCAAGTAAATTCATATTTAAAGTAAAACTAAATAGAAGCAAACTTGCAAGGCCATGTGCAGTGACAACGTCCTGCTCGTCCACTGTGGATTTCTGCTCCACCTGAGGGCTTCTCCACATGCCCAGCCTGGATGTAGCTGCCTGAGTGTTGGTCATGAAAGCACTGCTCTGAGATGAGATTTACATAAAAATCTAACAAAAAGCATTTGGTATGCTGCATACTGGTTTTCCAGGGCTGCCCTAACTAAGTACCACATACGCACACAGAAAAGTAGACCACGTTCAGACAGGACAGGGGCAGCAGGGACAGTGAAGGAGATCCCAGAGTTCAGTCCAAATTGTGGGCTGAGAGCTGCAGCAGGCAGGACAGCCGTTTAGTAGAGTCCACAGCTAGCCAGTCTCCCCAGAAGAAATCACATCAATACAGCTTCTGTCCACCTGTAGACAGTAACAGAGAAAATCGTGTCACCTCAGGAATCTGTCTAGAAGGAACGTGTAGAGTAATTGCTACAAACTGAAGGCTTCCAAAATTTACTCTTCCTCAACTCAGAGAAGGAGAGTGGAGTGAAGCTGATCCAAGAGCAAATCGCTCCCAGGAGTGCCAACCCCAACCCAGTGTTCCACACGGCCTCCACAGACGTGCAGGTGAAGACAGGCCAGCCGACACCCTGCACTCTCACCGTGACACGTAAATCCTGGTGGACTGCAGCGGAGTGCAGGCTTACGTACCACAGACCACCCTTAGAGACCACCTGCACCAACAGGTCCCACACTGCCACCAAGGACCTAGATAGAACTGCTACAAAGAGGTTCAGCAATTCTCGAACTCCAGCCATAAGAGCTCAGATGAAGCAGGTCAGCTGACACCGTCCTCCCATCATAGGGGTGGTACTTCAGTCACCTACGTCAGTCAGGTTAGAGGTGTAGGTGCCACAGACCTCTCAGGGAGAGTCTGTCTTCACAAGTCCCACACATTCAGACAGCTCCCACGCTCTTCCATGCCACAAAGAAGCCTCTAGAAGGAAGGGGGAGTTCAGTATTCCAGAGCAGTCAGGGAAAGCTCTGAGACCAGCACCCTGTGCTTCCACATCAACAGAAACAGCGCCAGACACAGAACCTTCCAAGCTTGCAGATGTGGGTCTCTGGGTTGACCAACAAGCCCCAGCTAGGCAGAAAGCAATAGCAACCAGGGAAGCATTTCCAGTGTCCCAGCATCTCCAGGAGGGCCACAGCTGTCAACTCAAATCAGCCAGGTAACTTGATTCTCATTCAGACTCAAGGACCCACAGAAGGCATTTCCTGAGAATAACCCCAGGCAGCCAGCAGAGAAGCTCAATGCACACAGTGGTAGTGCACCAATAAGGGTGGGTAGAAGAGCTGTTCACAGACACCAACTGCCATCAAGAATGTTTAGATGCCAGCCCACAGACCCCTGACTCTGCACTCTGGAGGGGGCAGGAGCCTCACAGTGCCTAAGGATCTCCCAGTGCTACACCAACCAAACTATGAGACCTTAGACTGCCATACCCTGCACACTCCAAAATAAACAGCGAGAGACCACATTGGATTGGACAGCACTGAATATATGGCACTTTAATTCAGGAGAGCACATAATACTGCACCCCTAACTGGTGGTAACCTGGCGGCTAAGTAATGAACCCTATTGTCTGACACAGCAAAAAACTATTTGGTAGCTGGATACACCAAAGTGTGGAGAGGGCCTCCTAGAACTATATCTAAGGGGAGCTGATTAGATCACTCCTTCCACACTGAGGGAAACTTAGAGATAAAACTGTGGAGTGGTAGGCATCTAAAGGTCTGAAATTCTGATGCAATACAAGGAGTACCCAGCAAGAAATCTCCCCAACTCAGCATGTATATCATAAATAGTCTAATGTCAATTTTCATCTTACCAATGTTACTTTTCATATTGAATCAATAGATATTTCCTTAGTATTCAATATTGCAACCCTCAAAGCAATAGATCGTATATGTTCTAATATTTTAAAGCATTAACTGGAATCATTCTTCAATCTTTACTTTCCCTGCACAGGTTTAAAATAGTGACTTTTAGTCTGTCTTTTCCACTTTGTACCACCTGCTGATATCTCAACCCTATACTGTTTCATTCTTCCCTTTTCTCTTATTTTCTTTTTCTTTTGTTCTATCTTATTTCTTTCTTTCTCCTTCCTTCCTTCCTTCCTTCCTTTCTTCCTTCCTTCCTTTCCTTTGCCCACTTTCTGTCTTCATTCCTCTTACCATCTTCAATGACTAATTTCCCAATTTATGGACATTACTACAACATTAACTATGAAGAACATTTTTAAATAAGATTTCCCCCCTAAGTTTTATTAGTACATGGGTTTTTTTTTCCAAGTGATTGCAGGTAATAGGATTTAGTATCTTCTCTAAATGTGGTGCTGATGTGGGACCTAGCACAGTATGCACACTGAGTGGGAATGTCCATACTTGGATATTTGCTTAGCTTGAGGTGATCAATAAAAATGTTTAATGAATGATTTAATAAAACACAGGAAGTGAAAGATAACTTTAATAAACATATAGAGATTCTTAAAAAAGAAAAAACATAAATCCTGGAAAAGAAAGATTCAGTGAATCAAATTAAAAATAGTGGAAATCATCACCAATAGATTAGACCACATATGAAAAGATTCTCAGGCTTCAAAAACAAAGTGTATTCTGAGATTAAATAATTCATATTTGAATGAGGAATGGTCATAAAAGAAATCAGGGGAAGAATAAAAAATCATTAGAAATAAAACCATAATACAATACATCAAATTTCTGGGAAAGTGTGAAGCCAGTTCTTAGAGGAAAATTTATAGTATTAGTGTCTACATTAAAAACAAAAGCAAAACAAAACAAACAAGCAAACAAAACCCTAAATGATTCTATATAAATAAGCTAATGCTACACCTCAAGTCCCTTGAAAAGGAAGAAAAACTAATGCCAAAATCAATAGAAGACAGGAAATAATTAACATCCAATTTGGAAGCAATAAAATTTAGAATTAAGAAAACTATATACAGGATCAATACAACAAAGAGTTGACTCTTTGAAAAGATAAATAAGATTGAAAAATGCCTAATCAAACCAATGAAAAGGAAAGAGGACCTAAATTTTAAAAATCTGGGTTGAAAAAGGAGATATCACCACAGACATTTCTGAAATCCAGAGTATCATTATACACTATTTTTAAATTTATACTCCAATAAACTGAAAATTTTAGAGAATGTTTACAAATTTGTACATGCATATGACCAATCCAAAATGAGCTATGAAGATATAGAAAACCTAATTAGAATAATACCCAACAATGATATTGAAACACTAATTAAAAACCTTTCCAAAAGAAAAACCCAGGATCAGATGGATTCTACCAAATTCTACACTTAAATCCTCCTCAAAAATTTCCATGAAATAGAAAGGGAGGGAGCAGTGAAATTCATTTCTATGAAACCAGTCCTAAAGTCTGATTTGGAAACCAGAAAAGGACACACCAAAGAAAGTAAATTTCAGATCAATATCTTTGATGAACATAGTTGCGAAATCCCTTAATAAAATATCCAACTCCATTAAAAATACATCAAGAAAATATTATATCATGATCAGTAGATTTTCATCCCAGGGATACAAAGTTGATTCAACATATATGAATCAAAAACTTTGATTTGTCACATAAATAAAATTAGGGAGAAGAAGCATGATTATTTGAATATGTACAGAAAAATCCTTTGTCAAAATCCAGTATTCATTCATGATGTTAAAACACTGGAGAAACTGGAGATAAAAGAAATTTACCTCAACATTAAGAAGGGTCTATGCAACAGATTCAAAGCCAACATTTTACTAAACAGAACAATACTGAAAGCAGTTCTTCTAAAATTGGGAACAAAACATGGATATTCACACTCTCCACTCCTATCTATGTA
Source organism: Sciurus vulgaris (assembly GCF_902686455.1). Taxonomy (NCBI): domain Eukaryota; kingdom Metazoa; phylum Chordata; class Mammalia; order Rodentia; family Sciuridae; genus Sciurus; species Sciurus vulgaris. Next base: position 14,220,100 of record NC_136469.1, read on the forward strand.
TTTATTGAACCTCAGGTCAAAGTGATCAGGCAAAAGGAAGTATTAAATGGATATAGATAGGAAAAAAATCAAATTATCTGTTAATGACATGATCCTATATCTTGAAGACTAAAACAACTCCACCAGAAGATTTCTAGAGATATAAATTCAACAAGGTAGCAAAATGTAAGATCAACATTCAAAAATCAGTAACTTTCCTATATTCTAATAATGAATATGCTTTGAAAGAAGTCAGGAAAACTATCCAATGCAAAATAACCTCAAAACATAAAACAAAACAAATCAAATTAAAACCTTGGGAATAAATTTAACCAAGAAGGTTAAATACCTTTACAATGAAAACTGTAGAACACTGAAGAAGGAAATGAAAGAAGAACTTTGAAAATGGGAAGCCCTCCCATGTACTTCAATAGGCATAATTAATATTATGAAAATGAATATAATACCAAAATGATTATAGTCAGTGCAATTCCCATGGAAGTATCAATGACATCCTTCACAGAAATAGGAAAAAAAACAGTCCTAAAATTCATTTGGAAGAGTAAAATACACAGAATAGCCAAAGCTATACTGAATGAGAAGCATGCTCTGGAGGCAACATAATACCTAATATTAAACTTTACTACAGAGTTATCATAGCAAAACAGCCTAGTACTGACATTGAAATAACAAGAAGACCAATGGAATAAACTGAAGACAAACCCACATAGATACAGTCATCTGATACTTGACAAACATGCCAAAAACATATGTTGGAGAAAAGAAAAGATAGCCTTTCAAAAAATAGTGCTGAAAAAACTGGATATTCACATGTAGAATAATGGAAAAGGACCCCTGTCTTTCTGTACAAAAGTCAACTCAAAGGGTACCAAAGTTCCCCAAATTAAAACAAGAACGCTTGCAAATGCTAGAAGAAAACATACGTTCAACTCTTCAACACATGGATACAGGTACCAACTTACTTTAGAAGACCCCTAAAGATCAATAAATAAAACCAAAAATAAATAAGTGAGATGGCATCAAATTAAATGTTGAAGCACAACAAAGGAAACAAGCATGAAGAAAGATCCTACAGAGTGGGAGAAAATCTTTGCCAGCTACTCCTCCTCCGACAGGGGATTGAGATCCAGAATATATAAAAACTCCAAAAACTTAAGACCAAAACAAAACAAGACAAATAATCAATCAGTAAATGGGCAAAAGAACTAAACAGACATTTCTCAAAAGAAGAAATACAAATGACAAAAAAACATGAAAAAATGTTCAACATCTCTAGCAATCAGGGAAATGCAAATCAATACTACATTGAGATTTCTTCTCATTTCAGTTCAAATGCCAAACATCAAGAATTCAAATGAGGATTACTGGTGAGGATGTGGAGAAAAAGTACTTTCATATATTGTTAGTGGGACTACAAATTAGTATAACCACTTAAGAAGCAGTAGGGAGTTTTCAAAAAACTAGGAAAAACTCCTTGGTATTATTCAAAAGAACTAAAATCAATATACTATCGATATACAAGCACATTATACTTCATAGCAACACAATTCACAATCCCCAAGTTATGGAATCAGCCCATTAGTGGATGAATGGCTAACAAAATGTGATACATAAACACCAGAGAATTTTACTCCATCATAAAGAGAAATGGAATTGTGACATTTTCTGCTAAACAGATGGTACGAGAACATTGTGCTAAGTGAAATAAGCCAAACTCAGAAAGTCCACGGTTGAATCATTTCTTTCATATGTGGAAGTTAGAACATAATAAGGAAAAAAGTAACAAAGAATCCCAGGAAAATAGAAGGGAGATCAGTGGAGCAGAGGAAGTGGGGAGGGATGGGAAGAGTGAGGAGCGGTGTAATGAAATTGAACAAATTTTATTCTGTACATACATAAATACACCGCAGTGAATATCACCTCTCAGCAATAGTCACTGAACAAATTAAAAATGAAAATATCAATATCAGGCTATTATTTTGGAACATTAAAAACATCACGAGACATATTTGCTATCTCTTACAAAAATAAACGTGTAAAATATGCTATTTTCCAAGAAAAGAAATTCATTAAATATTCACTGTTCAGTTTTGGAGTGTTTTACATGTGGAAAAAAGTGCATTAAAAATAAGAAAATAAACTCTGGCTATTATGAAATTCATATAACATGCTTTTTAATAGAATCTTCCAGTAGTTGGTGAGCCTTGTTCTTCTAAGACGATGTAAAACTAAAATAATATTTTAGATCGTTTACTTTGCTGTCCCCCTGATAAATTAATCCACTAATTTAATTTAATAAGTAGACATGGAATTAGTCTAGTTGATAAATCTACCCACTTCCTTGCACATGCTCTGCCACCACGTTTGGTAGAAGGAAGATGTCTTTCAAAACTATAACAGCATTAGTCACAATGCCTCCTTGTTCCTGTTCTTGTCCCCAGGAGCCCTCCAATCCATGTGCTGGAGGTTGGTCTCTCCACATCTCACACACCTGATGCTTCACTGCACTGCTTGCAAAAATTCAAAAACTTAGCATGTCCTCAGTTTTATAAAAGTGCATTCTGTGATGAAAAAGATTTACTAAATAACAGCTAAATGTGTCTTAAGTTGCCTACTCATGCAAGGCTATTATAGAAATAAACCAAATATATGAATATTTCCTTTGTTATATTCCATGATTTTCAATTTTGACTTGAAAGATAAATGTCTGTGAATGAAACACTGAACTTGAATCAACTCAGTGTTTGTCTTATAATTTGTGGCAAGTCTCTGTTTGCATAAGAAGTGAAATACACAAGCTTTCACTTGTTTCATTTTCACCAGTGGTATGAAGTAGATAGTGTTAGACCTGCTTATAGATGGAGGCACAGACAGACTCAGAAATTTTTCAAGGTCATGCTGCTCAGGGTAGAGTTACATCCACATGTACCTTGTCCATTCTAAGGGTCCATGATTTAACCTTCATCCTCTGATAATGGGAGATATAAAAAAGTTCTTTCTTTCTTTCTTTCTTTCTTTCTTTCTTTCTTTCTTTCTTTCTTTCTTTCTTTCTTTCATTAGGCTGAGTAGACTTTAGCATCTGTAAGGAAAGTATTGACCTGGTAATTCCCTGGTAATCTGGTAATTCCCAGATTATTCCTGTAAGAATTGAAATAGAAATAATAGCAATAAAATTAGTCTACTTGATATAATAAAAATAGAAATAGCATGCTTCATACCCCTGTTAACTCATGTACGTTTCCAAAGGTACATTTGTTCCATATCACTATGTTCAAGTGCATACATTTCTTAATTACACAACTCCCTAAATACCATGCATTTTGTTTATCAACATATAATGAGAGTCGGAATGGTATTGCTTGTTTGTTTTCTCTTACAGTATTCTATCATTCAAGCAAAGAAAGATAGCTAAGGTTAATGTAGGCCACACTAATCTAGGTATTTTGATATTTTTAGAGTAAACAGAACCAAAATGTAAATATGCAAAAAGTCATTCTTGGAGCCAGCTATGATAACAGGATATGTGTAAATTAATGGTTATTATATATTTTTTTTACATCAAAAGAGCCAAAATAAAAAATGCAAACCTTTTCATAAGGCCATGGGGCAGATAAAGACAGGAGAAGTCTAATTGCAATATATCCTGTAATGGAATCACAGTCTGTGTAGAGCTGATTAAGGTTAATTTAAATCGCATCAATTTGAATTAACATGGCCTTTTTGGAATGAACACCACCTCAGTGCCAACATGATCAATTAGTACTTCTAACTCCATACATCCGCCTGGAAAGGTTAGATTTATTAGTTATCAAGACAACATTTTGGAATGCAAATCCATGATACTTCATTTTCTCTATCCACCTTACCTGTGCACCAGGAAATTCTCAGGGCATATGTGTCTTATTGTGCAATTTTCCATAATGTGAAGCAAGAAGGGATGCAGGGAGAAAAGGAAGGCCAAGTTACTAAAAAAGAGAGTCTGCAAATGTTGTACAGATGAGTTCAACCCATCCAGTCCAGTCCAGTTAAGTTAAAATCACAAGGCAGAGCAAATAATTCCTATATATGTGTTAACTATGTCAAATTTTGGAGTTCAAAGATCCTTGATGTTTTAAGGATAATTTATTTTAATTCCCTTATTTTATAGATTAAAACATACCAAAGTTCAGCAAATTTAAGTAACTTTTGGAAAGTTCAACAATAAAACTGAACCAAAATGCACTTAGACCACACTGTATGTTACCTAATTCCTGCTAAACTGGATACTTTGTTATTTGCATACACATGCAAACGTAAGTTAGTATAATATATTATAGTGTCTCTACCAATTACTGTGCTCTCAGCAACCATCTTAATAATGAAATTATCAGAGATATTATCTTTTTTTTGCTCTTAGAAAATATATATATATTTTAAATACCTGTTTCAGGGTGCCAATTTGCTTGATAGACTCTCAGAAAGTGTTTGGATGCAGTGGATTGTTTCATATTTCCAGGCCTTTTCTGTTGCTTCCCTCTGGAATGTCCTTGTATACTAGTATCCTAATTGTCCCCCTCCTCTTATTTCTGTAAGTGAAATATTAATAGACATTTCTACCTGTCTATTGCTATATAACTAATCACAAAATTAACCACTTAAAGTGACAAACATTTCTTAACTCATGGTTCTGCAACTTGAGCAGATGACCAAGTCTTGTGCATCCGGTTCACTGGTTGTCTAGGGCAACTCACCTGGAGCTGGGTCATTTAGGATGGCTTCCCTGGCAGGCCTGTGACCTTTTCTGAACAACTCTAATGGTCTGGGGCAGGCTGGACGTGTCTGACTCATTTTTTGCTTCTTATCTGGGGCCTCTTGGTTGCTGAGGGCTCTCTTTCTACCATGATATTCAACTTTACTTATAATGACAGTCTTTTAAGAGAGGACAATACCTATTATTGTCTTTTCTTAAGTTCTAGACCTGAAAGTCACATAATATGACCTCTAGCACTTTCTGTTGGTTGATGGAAGTCTCAAGAGAAGCCACATTCAAGAGACAGGGAAAGCAATCCCCTCTCTGGATGGAATGCAAGACATATATATGCAGGAATGGGAGGAATGTTTGTGGCCATCTCTGTAATCAGTGCACATGAGTGAAGATTAAGTTGCACCCTGTTCTAGAAGCTTCCTTTAGGTGAGTACAGTCAAATTAAGTTAGGCCAAGGTTCCCATTCACCTTTCTGTCTTATCATTGTATTTATCACATCCTGATGAAATGATTTGTGACTACTTCCTTGCAAGACAATAAGAAACAAGAATGTAATCAGTTCTTAATCATCCTTGTGTCATTAGTATTAAGGGTATGTCTGTTGACACACTTTAGGAGTGTGCATGAAGAATTGCCAAAGGTAACTCGAACCTTAAAAGTGTTTAGAGAAATAAACACAATTTTCTAAGACATTCAGGTAGCTAAGTCAGAAAAGTTGAATTCAGGACACATATAAAGCTGTATAGTAACACCGTACCAGACTACTTCACTAAAAAATTCACATTATCCTGAGATAATGAGACAAAAGTTGCCCAGAGGTTGTACTGTAATAGTCTACTGCTCTGAGAGATATGGAGGAGGCATTTGAGTCTATATGCTTCATTTGTACCTCAGCTCTGACGAGAATGTCTCACATTAGGTTTATTTGATATGTGTATTGGCATTTGGCTTTTGTTTGTAAGTATTTATTATAATGATTATATATTTTCACTAATCTAGATGACTTAGGAAATCTAAGAAAGGCAAATATTGCATGAAGTGAAATTTCCCTTTGGGCAAAATTTCACAATTAAAACTTTAGGAATGCAAACTATTTATCAAAATCCACAGCTTGAATCAGAATATTTGAAAGATGTGGGGGCTTCAGCGCCTAATAGTTCCATCTGTCTCTTATTTCTTTTACTCTCTATTGGGAATAGTTGTGAGTTGACATGATTAATCCAGATGAACTACTTTAAAGCAGGAAACTGACTTTTATAAAACCACATTTTAGAAATAATAAATATAATTGAATGCTTTCTGACCACTTCTTTAATGTAGGAGAGGCTTGAAAGAAACAGGGAATAGCTTCCCTGCATGTTCTGAAGACAAGTGAGAAAGAGAAATAAAGACCTGCTTATGACTTGTTTTCCAATCCTGAGTAAAATGCAGTCAATGCATAGGGCTTCCATAGAGCTCATATGGCATTTTTAAATTGAAAAATAACTGTATATAACTGATACCCTATAAGCATACTTCAAGAATCTATAATGTGTTAAGAATTGACTAGTTACAATGGAAATTTTGCTTTCAATTAGGAATTTCAATGAAAAATAGGTAAGTGATTACTTTTGTTTTAACTGCAGCTTTGTTTACATGCTCGGGTATTTAAATTGTTTGTCAATTAATTTCATTAGCTTCCTATTTCTATTATGTTGAAGGCTATGAAAACAGGTCTATTTGAAATGTGTCCCCAGAGATATCTCTTTCTTACTAGAAAATCACTTAATGTGAAATTTATCTGCTAGACACAGAACCATGAGCACAATAAACAAACTTGCAATTTTCTTCCAATTATTCATATGTTTAATCATGTGGTTAGAAACTTTGTAGCAGAAGAAAAAGAAAAGAACCAAACCAGGAAGGTTTTATTAGTGGGCACAGATGGTCAGAAGGGCTAAACGTGGAGCAAGCAAGGAAGGTGCCTCCTTCTCACACTAACAGCACAAAGACTGAGGTGAGATAAGATGCTCTTTATACAAGCCCGGTCACTAAAGGGAAGGTGAACATGAGGGGGACCTGCCAGCAGGGAGTCCATTCTCTGAGATTAGCTCCTGTGGTCCATGCAGGAGAAGCATAAGTGTGAACAATGACATGGACAATGTAACTTTCACACACAACGTTTCTATCCTTGCCCATTAGGGTCACTCCCACTAGTCAAATGCCCATCTTTGGAAGCATTAAAATATGTAATTACTTAATACAAATCAGAGCAAGTAACATTTTTGTAATTATATTTATTAACACTACATGTCTCATATTTTCCAGCAATAGTTTTGTGTTAATAAAATATCATGAAAATATCTTTTAGCAAACACTGGTCTGTGATTTTAAAATATTGACATCTAGTGTTGAAATATGTTGACATAAACTTACTAAAATTAAAATTATAACAGATACTCATCTGCATTTTCTTCACTTGAATATGTCTGCTTCCTTTAAGACTTGCATCCAAAGAACATTCTGGATTTTTTTTATCTATCTCTTGTCATTTCCATTTAATAATTATGTCTGGTGTTTGTTCATTTTAGCACATTTCATATTCATCAGTGCAAGTAACCCATCTTGATTTATGTGAGTCTAAATAATGTCAGAGTAAAGTACTAAGTGTTTCATTCCATTTAACCAAGACTTGTTGTATGTCTCAGTACTTGATATTCTATTTAAAACACATAAAATTTATAAATATAAACATATATATTTGTGTGTATATATGCATGCTTAGACCTACATATATGTGTATAAGAACATAAATAAGAAATCTTTTAATTGTATTAGCATGTCAGATACTTAAGTCTAGTTTTTAGAGAACACAACTTTCTTATCTATGGTGATTAAATCTTAAAAACTTAAATATTTATTGAGACTCTTATGTCTCTGAGACCAACTGAAGCAGCCAGGCTGATCTTTCCAAAATGCAACTCTTAGCAATGAATCGATTAGAACTCTTTGAGAATCCTCTTAGTTCTGTTAAATTGTCCATGGCCTGGTCTCTGTTGGTATTCATTTCTGGCCCCAAACATTCTCTTTGATCCACCAACCTTAATATTTTTTTCTTTACTAGTAGAGTAACAAAAAATTTGATATTCTCTCCAAAAATGCTATTATTATGTTCCTCTCTATCTTTGCCCATGCTGAAAGTTGTATCTATGTCAATCTGTAGAGATAGCTATTAAAGAATTAAGTTTTCCTCCTACACTTATATTACCATTCCAATATAGGGAGAGCTGAGACTGAAGGTATTAAATTCTACATGAATTTCATTGAAGGGAATAAGGTGAAATAAAATTCTCAAGAGCCACAATACCTTGTAGCTCTGTCTATCTAGAGGTACAGTCTATTTCAAAATCTTCTGAACCTCAGCTGTGTCCTGGTTATGAACCAGAAAACCTAGTGAATGTACAACGCTGTATATTTTTGTCGTGTTCCTCTTGGAACTCTGAGACTACCACAAGTGTGAGTCCAGGTCAAGCCAGGATAAAAGAGTATATAGACAGAGGACCCAGCTGACTCCAGATATCCAGTCATCATAACCCAGCCAACCATAGCTGATGCACCACTTAACTGCAGGTGCATGAATAAACCCAACTAAAACTACCTGCCTGAACATGCTGGAATGACCAGTGGACCTAGGCCAAATGTTCTGAGCTACTGAATCACAAGCTAATTTTCTAAGCCACTAAATTCTATTGTAGTTTATTTATTTATTTATTTATTTATTTTTTTTTTTATTTATTTATTTATTTTGCAGTACTGGGGATCGAACTCAGGGCCTTGTGCTTGCAAGGCAAGCACTCTCCCAGCTGAGCTATCTCCCCAGCCCTATTGTAGTTTATTTTATTCAGAGTTGTCCAATAGAGAATGCCACCCATACTCCTGGAGTCGGGTCACATCAAATGTAATCTAAAAGATTTAGAAGACCTATGGACTGGAGAGGTAAAGAAGATAAAATGGAAAATCATGAGAGATGTCTTTAGAGACTAGAGGAGTGATTTGTATCATCTGCTGTGGAGATTTGATTGTCTTCAGAGGAGATAGAGACCTGAAAGATGTTAAAATGCTACTACTGATAGGAAGGAGCAACCACAAAATTTCTGAGGGTACTCTAAGACTTGAAGCATATAATATGCTTGTCAGCAGGTTTCCCAATGGCTAGGAACACTTATTAGAATCCTGGATTATTTTTCTAGTCACTAATGAAGCTGCCCAGCAAGAGGACCTTGGAAAGCTAATGTTGGGTGGTGAAGACTTCTCAAGGCATGGAAGACATAGCAGTTGTAACTTGAGAATCTTCCATGTCAGGAAGCTGCTTAGACCATCCAGCTGCGTAACTCTAAACAGCCCAATGTTTGCACAGTAGAGCAGAAGTAGAACCCATGATGAGGCAGTCAACAACCAGAAGCAAAAGCCACTGTGTAAGGATAAAATCCAAATTGGATCCAGACACTTCCAGAATCTGGGCCTTCTCCCTTCTCACCATTTTATCAATATTCCTGATATGATTCAAGCCAGCCTTGTCAGAAGCACCAAGCAAATTGTTCACATGAAAGTAACCAGAGACCAACATCATGATACAGATATAGAAATAAGAAATATTTTAATTGTATTAACATGACAGATATTTAAGTCTAAATAGTTTTTAGAGAAGATAACTTTCTTATTTCTATGGATTAAATCCTAAGAATTTCAATATATCTTGAGAATCTTATGTCTCTGAGACAATTGAGGCAGCCAGGCTGATCTTTCCAAAATGCAACTCTTAGCAATAAATCGATTAGAAGTCTTTGAGAATCCTCTTAGTTCTGTTAAATTGTCCATGGCCTGGCCTCTGTTGGTACTCATTTGTGCCCCACAGAGACACTTGTGTTATCTGCCCATCACCTCTCTGAGACAGCAGGATGGGCAGAAGGGAAGAGGTGTTGGGAAGGAAAGAAACAGAGAGGGAACATGAGGTTAAAAAAGCAGACATTTACAAAGCCTTTACTCAAGAAAGAGAAAAATGGTTAAATTGACATTACTAGAATAACTGAATGCTACACTATTACATTCACCACTGGTTAGAGAATACGAAGACTTCCTCAACCAAGAAATGTGGGCAAATATATGAAGAAGGCAGCCTTCCTTCTAAGGACCTGGTTTTTATCTATTAAATTATTATCTTTACATGGGTGGTACTCTTTTCCTTTTTCTTTTCCAGTATAATTCCTAACTGGTGAGTTCTTTGTAAGCCAAGGCACAATGTCTTTTACCTTTGTTTTCTTGCTTTCTGTTTATGGCACTTGACACAGTAGGCATCTAGTAGATAGTAGATGTTTTACTGACTAATTGAATGAGTGAGTAAATAAACAGGAAATGCCTAGAAGCTTTTCAAGATTGAGACCAACTTTCCTAATCTTGTGAATAATCCAAAGGTAAGGTAATTCAAAGTAAAGATAATTTTGAGATTTTTTTTTTCCTGGGAATTTCAACCAAAATAGCAGAGACAATATCAGTAAAAGTTTATTGACACTTACTAGCAATGTGCTGTGTTATCTGTCTGTGCTATCTCATGTAATCCTCCCCTCAAAAGTCTTTTTGTTAGATGTAATCCTTCTCCCTGCTTTTCAGATAAGGCAACCGTAGCTTGGAGCAACGTTCAAGGGCTGGGACTATGGTATCCAAAATGTGCATAATTATTTTCAGCTAAAGGCTATTTTCAACACTGTTTCAATTGTTTTCTATTTTTCAAATCCATCTCCTCTAGTCATTTTAACTAGGAAACTGAAATTATGTCAGTCTTCTCAATCCCACCTGCCTCTCACAAATAGTAAAGAAAGAAACCACATCTAGTGCCTAAATTCTTACAAAAGTCATCTTTATTTGTTCCAATTCATCTAGTTCATAAGGAAGAAATGAATACTTAAGAATAGTAGTTTTATTTGAACTCTATGAAATTCTTAATAAGATATAAATTAGGACAACACTATGCTAACTGCACAATAGACACTAGGTGTTTATTTTGTGAATAACAGGGTTATCATCATCAGGTCAATGAGGTTACTACAATGGCTTCATTTTGAATTTGGTGGATGGTGGGATAGAAAGTAACTCTTCTTTGTTTTATGTGGTCTGAAATGTTGAACTTGATCAATTTTCTTTTGTTATCCAACACCAAGAACTTCAATTGCAATAACATTCTTAAGATCTATCTCTGACAATGCTTCGGAAATGCAAGCATAATATTTCTTTTATTTTGTTTACACTTACAAGGTAAAAGAGATAAAAATTGTCAGAAAAACTCAGCAGTCCACATAAATTTATAGCTTCTTAAACATCTTTCCCTACAACATAACCAAAGTGCAGGGCATCATGCTGTATTTTATTGACATTGTAAATAGTGATTTTTTTTTTTTTTTTTCAGATTTCTGTCCTCATGATTTTCTCTCTCCCATTGCTTTCTGCAAGCTTCAGGAACAACCTAAGAATATATAGAACCAAATATTTCTTTCTCCCATCCTCTGCACCATGCAATCTGTCCAGAATGTTCTTGTACAACACTCTGTGTTAGACTGTGAACAGAGTTGACAGCAGGAAAAAAAAATAATATATCCAAACTTATCTAAAGCAAGGACTTAGAAAATGATTTCAAATAGTGTTCCAAGCAACCATTATTTAATATTATAGGATCCTAGTACATAGTTTTTGAAGCTATGCATGATATTCACTATGTATTCTTTCAAATATGTTTATTTTTCTTCAACTGTGGCAGCAGTCCTTGATAGTGACAAACTCTAAATATTCCTGGATACAGAAAATGCTGCTAGGTGTAGCCACGTGAAGGCAAAGGACCTAACTTACCACAGTAATTGCTCTTCTGGCCATGTCTATCTATTTCCCCTTTAACATATCCAGGAAATATCAGACACTGAATATTTTCTATATTGTGCTAGAATTTAAGTTCCATGTGTGCACAAGTGTTGTTTATTTCACCAATCTAGCTCAAGCATCTAGCATGGAACTGGCATATAATAGGTGTTGAGTGAGTGAATGGATGAATATATTATAAACTGGGTTCAGGCTTTTTTTTTTTTTTCTGTAATACTGCAAAGAGATTATTTTTCTATTCATGTTCTTGAAATTATTTGCCTTCCTGAATTTTGTCTGTTTAAAATAGCCATTGAAAAGACATTCTGGAGGCATTAAAGAGGAGCAGGACCCACATATGGAGGAAGTTTGCAGCAGAGGGAAGGAGATGAAAAGATATCACGGTGTAATTCTGAGTCGAATGCAAATCAGTCAAGTTCACTCCGTGCCTGCTCTTGCTTTTCTTGTTTTTTGTTTTTCCCATAATTCTAACTCTTCACATTCACAGTCCTCTTCAAGAAGAGTGAATCTTCTATGTCATATTTAGACAGCCAGAGAGACTTAAGACAAAAATGATTGACTCTTTATTCTTTTTTTAATCCAAGAATGCATTCTCACTTTTATTATTATCACCCATTATTCTTAGCACTTTCAGCTCCAGAATTTCAGCTACAGATCTCACTATGTGTATTTTTAAAATTCAAATAACTAAGACCTTCAACGAAACTGCAACTTGTATATCGGCACTGTGAATGTTAGCAAAGTCTCTTTCCTCAATGTCCTCATGAAAGTATGAGATACTAGATATATTACATAAAAATCAAACATAATTTTAGAAATATTATGTAGCACATGTATAACTTTTAGATATATAAGACATATATAACTTTTTAGAATATTACACATAAAATATATATATACATAAAACTTTTAGATAAAACATAAAGCTTTCTTCAAAAAGAGAGACATATTCTTAAATATAAATCTCTTTTTGGAAAAGGACTAATTGTATGATTTTTACATAAAATTCAAAATGAAATCACCTATTAAGAAGGGTGATATTTTCCTTTAAATGGAATACCATTTAATTAAAAACTACTTGAAGTAACCTACGTGAATAAAACTGTAAATGAACAAATTACTTCCTTCTGATATTAAAGATTAGGTAAGACATCCTGTGGAGAACAGAGCTTCAGCTTGAACAAATTACAGAAATTGGATCAACAATTGGGATGGAAATTCTACCATGTCAAAAGTTGGTATCTATTGTTTGCTTTGTGGGGATCTGGTTGGCAGTTTTGATCATATGTACTTTATTTATTTTACTTTTATTGTATGCATTTTTTCATTCTGACCTGGTACAGAAAGTGAGAGTATGTGTGCTCCACGCAGGGGGATGATGCTGTGAGACCAGTCATAAATAACAAGAAGACTGTACCGGTATTCCAGAATCAAATGCCGTGCTGTTGAGGCAGAGTAAGCATCAAGGTTCTGTTCCACTTTGAGAAATCCTATCTTCGAGCTAGTCTAAATGGAGGAACATAAATAAGAACCTGTCTTATCTGTGTTACTTTCTCCTGTAAAAGTTAACATAGAAATGGATTTAACCACACACTTCTAAATCAAGTTATCTTGTATAATCTCTCATCTTATTCCCTTCCAACAACATACCATGAACCTTATTATCATGAAGTCATCATTTTTTGGAATCAAAATCATGGGGAGCACTGCATAAATTGGATTAAAACTCATTTTGAAAACACAACAAATAAAAATAAACACAAAACTATGAATTTTATTGCCAAAATATTCAGATATGCTTCTATAGGACTCATTTTAAAATTGCTTATTTGTGTCATGTTGTGGAAGGGATTATAGTCTCAAGATTACATAACTAATTTTGACTATATATTTCCCATTCGATATTATTATAGTTCTTCTGAATTATTTTTTGATTTTTCTCGCTTCCTAAATTTAGATCTTCAGTTGCTCTCAAGTATATTAGAATCTATTGAATTTTAAACCAGCATATCCAACCACTTACTACACATCCACAACTTTGAATCCTTATAAAGCACCCAAAATTCATCTACATATCTGGGTTTATTCTCTTCTTCAAAACTTTGCTTTCTCACATTTTTACATTCTGAAACAAGAACTCGAAAGGATGGAGCCAATTCCTGCCAATTATCTTTCCTTCATCACGCCATATTGAATCCCATACCAAGGCTTGTCGGTTTTACTTCTGTGTATGAGCCTTCTCTTCATCTCCATCCTCACTACTTTTATCAGGCTACTAACCATACCATTTTTTTTGTATGGATGCAATATCCTGCTACATTTTTGTGTTTACTTTTGCCCATTGTAGTCAATCTTGTATATCATAGTTACCGTTGTATCTTCAAACTGACAAACTGAACATGTCAAGCATTGTGGATATCAATGTTATTAGGATACAGAACCTGTTGTGACAGTCAAAAATTCTTCATGACATCATAACTGATAACTGAATTGTGCCTTCTTGCTGTATGTTATTATAATTCTCCATTTTTCCTTAATAAAATATGTGAAAGCTTTCATGTACACTTTTTGACTGGTGCATAAAAATCATACATAGAGTGTCATTCTTTATGCCATATTCATACATGCACATAACGTAATTTGGTCAATTTCATTTTTTAGTACCTTCCCTTTCTCTCCCCTCCTCTTTCCCATATCCACTTGTTCTACTCTAGTGATCTCTCTTATGCTATTGGTATTTTAATTAGTGCACTATAATTATATAATGCATAATTACATATTTATTAGCAGAATTCATTCTGGTATATTCATACATCGCCTAATTAGTAGGTGTCATTACCCAGTACTTCCTCATGCCTTCCCCTCCTCCCTCTCTATTCATCCTTTCTTCTCTCTACTCTGTTGGTCTCCCTTCTATTTTCATGGGCTCTACCTTCTTACCTCCTTTCTGTAGTGTGATACTGGGGATTGAACTCAGTGGTGCTCTACCACTGGCCTATATCCTCATCTCTTCATTAAAAACTTAGAGTCAGGGTCTGCATTGGTTGCCTAGACTGGCCTCAAAGTCAGGAACTTTCTGCCTCAGTCTCCTAAGTCCTTGGGATTACATGCATACTGAACAACTCATGGCTCTTTTAAATTTTTTATTTTTTTCTTGGTGGTGCTGAGATTGAACCCGGGGCCTTGTGCATGCAAGGCAAGCACTCTACTAACTGAGCTATATCCCCAGCCCTTAATTTCTTTTAATGTACACACTTTTGTGAGTGTTGTCTCTCACATTTAACAGCATGAGGAGAGATGTTACAGATCTGACTCAGCTTTACGCCGCCAACTAGTTCAATTGGTTATGAACAAATGAATGATTACAAGAAAACAGAAAGAAAAATGACCAGGGTATATATAAAAGGGACAAAATTTTAAAAGATAACAAAGCTTAATTCTGACAACTTTTGGAGAAATTTAACAAAAATTTCATTTGATAATTGCACAAAGTTAGTTATGAGAAATTCATGTACTCATTTATCCTTGAACTAACCATATTCCCTAGGACTCTATGTTATTTTAGTGATTCAGTGACTAACAAAGAACTTATCCACAAGTATAGCATATAAGCTTACAAATATGTAATTTGATTTAAGTGAGGAATGTTTTGTTATATTAATTTGGAAGAGAATGGTGGAAGCTCAAGTGAGACAGATATTTGGGAATATTTAAGAATCTGGACACAGAATTTTCATTTTTCTAAGTTAATATGGGATAAAAAATCCTTGATGTTTGATATAAAAACAATAAATGTTCATAAATAATAAATAATTAAATAAATTGTGCTCTGATCACAGTAATAAATACTTTGGGACTGGGCAAGGCAGCCCACACCTGTAATTCCCATGGTTTGGGAATTGCAGGCAGAAGGATCATTAGTTCAAAGCCAGCCTCAGCAAACTTAGCAAGGCCTTAAACAAATTAGTGAGACTCTGTCTCAATATAAAAGATTTTAAAAAGACCTTGGAATGTGGCTTAATGGTTAAGTGCTCCTGGGTTCAATCTCCAATAACAAACAAACAAAAAAGAAAGAAATTGAAAACTTTAGAGCAAGATAGATAGTACTGACATGGAAATATATATATATATATATATATATATATATATATATATATATAAAACAGTGATATTTTGCTCATTGAAAAGGAGAAATTTGTAAAATAAAATGTGCATATATGTACCTAAATATTATTAATGCATATAAAGTAGTCTAAAAGTGATACATTGCATATGCCAAAGTACTAGCAATGTTTAACTTTAGGAAAGAGTTTCATGGCAAATGAAATGTCTAAAGGAACCCTTTCAATCATTACTTGCCATATATTATCTTCTTGTTTAATTTTAATACATGAGTTTATTGCTTTTAAAATTGTGAATTAATTACTTAGAAAAATGAATAAAATATGCCTGCCTATTCAGCTGGATATAGAGGGAAGAGAGAAACATTTGTAAATTTGACCTTTGTGCACATTTTTTCTGCTCTGTTCTATTGCTGTCTAGTTGTATCTTTACTTGCTCAGTGAAATAGGAAAAAAAGAAAAAAACTGCTTGCAGGTTTGAAAAGAACACAAAATTGATTACTGTGTTAATATGTTTGAACTCCATATAAATGGGGAATGTTGAATTTTTAATAGAGAAGCAATAATTACCTGAACCATAGCAACAATAGCTTGTAAGTCACTAATAGGGTCTATGAAAAATTTTACAGTACGTATTTATCCTGGAAATTAAAATAACTAAATTTGAAAACTGAAGATTAATCTTCAATGTTCTAAAATCAAGTAATATGAAATTCATCACATACTTAGAGAACAAATTGATTACTAGGGGACTGATAGATATTCACTAAACACAAGTTATTCAATTCATTCATTCAAAAATTCAATTAATACATTTCTCTGTTATCAAAGTACAATAAACTTATAACATACCACACTTATTTTGAGAATGTTTTAAAACACAAACACAGGTGTAAACATGATTGAATTGTAAAGAAAGATTATAATTGAACTGGGTGGATGGGGAAAATATGTGCTTAGAGAGTTTGTGTAGGGGCAGGAGTACCTGAGTGTACTGGGGCAAGACATATGGAAATAAATGTTACCTGAACAAAGAAGCTATCTATCCACCTACAAAACTCTGCAATGAACTGTAAAAAAGAAGTTAAGCATGCTATTAAATATACTGAAAGTAACTATGTTTAGTCATTAAAACTTACATGGATAAAGAGGTAGCAAGAGGAATTATTGGACTAAAATCTTTGTAGTTTTTTAAATAAATTTAAAATTTAAGTTAAAATAAATACAATACATATATATCATGATGAAATGATAGAAATATTAAAATTGGAACAGAAATTTTGGAAAAGATTAAAAAACTTTTAAAAATTAAAAAAATCTAGCTTATCTTGGAACATGTACTTAAAAAATTCTATTTTGAAATGCATGAACAACTAAGGTAATCTCAGTATGTATTTAGAATCTGAAGAAAGAATTAACTAGAAAAAAAGTAAATTTTTAAAAAGTAGGATATTCTTTGAATCAAATATAACTGCAATAAAGACCTAGATAACTATAAAAATATAAGAAACCAGTAACTCTATTACAAGGGTGTGAGATGTTGTATTTGATATAATTATTAATCATTTTATGGCTGTATCAAACCTATGCAAGTTACACAAGTGTGCAATTTATCAAAACTCTGCATGTGAAATAAAAGTAAAAAAAAAAAATGCTTTCACAGGTACAAACCAAGTAAGCGAACCTTGACAGTCTAAACACACTCAAAATAAATATTTTAATTAAATGTTCATGATTATATAACCAGTTGTGTTGTTAAGTAATACCTTTAGAAGTCATCTTTAGAAAATGGTATGTATATGAGCACACACATATATATAATTTATCATGCATTGATAACATAATTCTACATTTCTAATAAGAAAACTAAGTAACTCTAATACTGTTTGCTTTCACCTTCTCCTTTCATTTGTTTTTGCCTTCAAGCTAATAGCTGAATTTATTCACTTTAGTTTTTTTTTTCTTTGAAGATTAAAGACATGCCTTGCTTTGTACTGCAGCTGCCTGGACAGTTGACAGCCCATTAAACTAAAGTCATACAAGCTGTACATTTTAACGCCTTGATTCCAAAGTGCAACCCAAGTGACTTTTATTCATATGTAAGAGCAGTGCATTTCTGAAACATTTTAAGATGGATATATAACAGTTTCATAAAACCCTCTTGGCCTTTTGCCTTTTTAAAAAACATCTAAGTCAACTAAGCTGATTAAAGTCTTTTTTCAGTTGGGACTTCTAAAGGATTTTAGTGCATACAGAACATGTAATTCTGGTTTATTATTAACTCTAAAATAACTTGGGGAGTGTGTATAATTGCATAAGCCTGAGCTGACTGTGGGACTTCATATTTGTGACTGAAAGCAATTACATCAAAAAGGTAAAAAAAAAAAAAAAAAAATTAAATAAGTAAAAACTTGGATCTTAAAATTCTGATCTGTCCTGATCATGTGTCATCAAGAGTGTCCTCTACTTGTAATTTGTGGCACTCAATTATTATTTTGCACATTTGAGACAATCATTCCATTTTATGTACAGAATTTAAATGTTTACTGTTGGGGAAGGTATTTTTTCACTTATATCCCATATTCTACATCTCAAAGAAACTTATAGGTTAAATGATTGTCTCTTGTAAAGAATATTCTGATACTGAAGGGCAAGTGATTAGAATCCTGGCATGTCTGTCTTACTCCCTTTAGCAATGCCCCCGTTGCAAATGAAATCTGCAATAGAAAAAGACAAATACGTACACTTCTGATGTCTTCTTAAAGCAAGGACAGGTTTTTAAAATGGAAGCATGCTTTTAATACCTCTTCACCAAGACACCCCTGCTTTAAAGAATGCCAAAGCATGTCTCCTGAACCAGAGCTCATCCAGATCACTGCTGTAACAGTGATGGATGCTTCTCGTTATGTGGTCCGATGGCTTATTCAGATCTGAACAGAGTAGTAGTATATCCCCCTGTCCTCCACCCAACTCTCTAAACTAAGAATAAATTTCATTGCCCTTTATGTGCATATTTTTCCCTTGGAAGCAGCCTGCATCAATTCGAAAGTGTTAAAATTTTATGTTTTGGCACTACATGGATAAAAATTTAAATAAGCGGATAAAAGGAGGTGTTTGTTTTTTTGTTTAAATAAAGAAGTGCTAAGGAAACAAGTAAATTTGACATAAATAGCAACACTTTTAAACACAAATTTAACAAGACTAAATTATAATAGCATATTTTCCAAAGTGATGGAATATACAAATTGTTTTGGAAAAAAATGTTCAATGTAAATTGAGGGTTGGAGAAAACAAGCTAAATATTTTACAGAGCACATTCAAAGAAGCAAGCATTTCTTTACTTTCATTTTATTTTATGAAACAAATCAAACAGTAATGATATGAAACTATTGAAGACTAATCGGAATTTAGTATATTTAAATTGACATATGATATATTTGGGTCTGAAATTTCATTCAGAGAGACGATATGTTTTGTAGAGTATTCTCATGCAGCCTTCATATACTCTCCACTCCATTGGTGAATTGACATTCATAGGTAGTTTACAACCATTTCTTCTATTAAGTTCTATTTATGAATATTTTCTAAGTTGTTACTTTGTGCAAGACATAATGTTCAGAAAATTAACTACCAAAATAGGTATTGCCATTTTCTTATTTCTGCTACAAAATGAGGTAGCAACTGCAATTATCCTTAAACATACTTGGCAGCCCACTGTTGTTTAAGCTGCAACTTCTCATTCTCCTAGGTTATAATATAACCTAGGTTTCTCAAAATAATTCAATGTTTGTCACATGATCACAGGTTACATATTAAAAGTAAAGTTTTAAAAACTACATTGAGCATTCTGGGATATTATATTTTCAAATTATCCACAAGAAGATTTCAGACAAATTCTTAACTTTTCTAGGACTGACAAATAAATGTTGCTAATTGATCATTTCTGGAACTCTAGCCAAGTGGCCCCAATTCAACAGCTCATTATTTAACTTGTTCTTTTTTGACATTATTTAGTACAACTATTTAAAGCTAGCGAATGGGATGTCCTTATTATTATTCAACTCTATAACAGTAATTTTCTGTTTTCTGTACCACCATTAAAATTAGTGCTCACTCATGATTGTATCCTAACTCTGCTCCATTCTTTTTGAATTCGAATTCCAGCTTCACACTCTCATTTCCCTCCCTCCAAATTTAGAACATTATTTAAACAAAATTAACTACATAATCCCTGTCATATGTGGAATCTTGGAAGTTGACCTCACAGAAGTAGATAGTAGAGTTGTATTACCAGAGGTTCTGGAGAGTAGGGAAGAAGCATTGGGGACGGACTGATGAATGGGTGTTAAGTTAGGAGAAAGAAGTACTAGTACTGAGTTAGGAGGAAGAAGTGCTAGTGCTAAGTTAGGAGGAAGAATGCTAGTGCTGGGTGACTACAGATAATGATAATACACTGCATTTAAAAAAACAAGGAGAAAGAAATTTCAAAGTTCTCATCATAAAGAAGTGATCCATGTTTCCGATAGATACGTTAAATCTAATTTAAACATGGGATGATGTGGACGTGTAGAGAGACATAACATGGAAACCCCATAAATATGTACAATATTTATATGAATAAATACTTTTGAAAAAAATCCTAGGAGTTCATCACAGTACCAGACTTGCTGTTCAAATCTTCATTTATTACTTTAAAAATTTTCTGGTGACCATATTTTCTCTAAAAGAAAATGAAGAAATACCAAATGAAAAGTTATAAGTTATTAATAACTTGCATTTTGTGTGTTCACATACACGTATTACAGTGCCATCATTTCATGACTTGAATAAAGTTTGTTAATTCATCTGAGCTGCTGACTACCTAGTGTTTTTTCTCAAAGCATTTCCTGTGTCCTCAAGTTCCAGAAGCAAGTACTTCTCTGTAATTAGCAGCAAGCTCCAACCAGAATGTGATCCTTTCCTCACTTCAATGATGTGGGCTTTGTGAATTCTGCCATTTTCTTACATGACACCATGATGTCCTGATGCCCTTTCCCATCCACCATCTCATCCCCCAGAGTGGACAGTTCATTCATCACTAGTACACAGTGCATCTTCTCACTGACTTCTTGTAACTTCTTTTTCTTCTTCTTCTTCTTTGAGAGAAAAAGAGAGAGGGAGAGAGAGAGAGAGAGAGAGAGAGAGAGAGAGAGAGAGAGAGAGAGAGAGGGAGAGAGAGAGAGAGAGTTTTTTTGTTTTTTTTTTTTTTTTTTGCTACTGGAATTAAAAGCATAAACAAAAGTTGTGTCCTGTATGAAGCCCTACTCTTGCCAAGTGAAGGAAGCCACAGCACAGTAGGAAGGGAGGAGAGATCTGACTAAGCAGATGGAGAAGCAGGAGTGAGGAACTGAAACAAAGTCTTGGTGCACTAAAAGTGCTAAAAGGCAGCTGCTCCTAACACCCCAAACCTTTCCAGCTCTTTCCATGACTCTGCGACCTTCCCTTGCATTTCATCAGCAATTACACCAAGGCCCATTGAGTTGGTTTCTTTTAGGTTGAATATACCTGCCATAATCCCTTCCACCCAAGTACTCTGCTAAGGGTTAAATTCCTAAAAGAAATGCATTCATAGTGATGATAATTTTCTGAATTTAAGCAGTGGTGTTGGTTGTACAACTATGAATAAACAACAACAAAAAAAAATCCTGCTGAGTTGTATATTTTAAAAAGGAACTTTATGGTATGTAAATCTTATCTCAATAAAGTGATACATAAAATATGTGTATGCTCATTTTCCTCTAAGTACCACATACTGTTTCCTTAAATAAGGGATTATCATAACTTCTATATATCCTAGATGAAAGGTAGATTTTTCAATTTTTCTATCATTTAGTGCCCTTTGTCCATGCAACATATAATCTCCAAGTGTGCATTTTTACTTTCCAATATAGTTGCTCATTTTCCTCTAAGTACCACATACTATTTTCCTAATTTTCATCTGTGACCTTCTGAACAAACCATGCTAAATTTTTTGATCATATAATTATCTAAGCCTTTGTCACTTCCATTTGCATTACTATTTATTAATTAACCAAATGGCCATGACATAAGTCTGCTGACACTAAGTGGAATTTAGTACATATCCATTACCACATATTGTTTATTTTTGATTCTGAAATTTGATTCAAGGAGACCACCTTTCAGTTGAATAATTTAAAAATATAATAATGGTACTTTGATTTCATCAGTACCTTGATATTTTATGTAATTTTACAGTAATTCATTCTACTAAACTGGATTTACAAGTATTTACAAAATGTTTCTAGGTGAAACCAAGTCATATTTTTGCCATAATTTTATCTGCAATAGTATATTTATCAGTATAAATTTATTCCTATAAAATATTACTTTAAAATAAATGTGTAAAAGTGAATGATATAAACACAAAGAATTAAAAATACCTCTTTACTTGTCTTTCAAAAATTATTACTAAAAATCTTACATGCAGTGAACAGTTTGCTTCTAAATCAAAAGTCTAGCTGTGACTTATTTTTTTCATACTCCACTAATGACTAATGACAGTTCTAAAAGCTTCCCCTAGCAGGTCTTTCCCTTGCCCGTCCTGGTGCATGTCCCTTGCCGGGTGCTGAAGGGAGTCCCCGGCTAGGGCTGGAGACCCCAGACCTCCTGTAAGTGCTTTTATGCACATTTGTATCCTTAGTCCAGCTGCCTCCATTCTGAGGCCTCCTTTTGGAGGCTTTTTTGGGGGGAGTGGGTACCAGGGATTGAATTCAGGAACACTCGACCACTGAGCCACATCCCCAGTCCTATTTTTTATTTTATTTAGCAACAGGATCTCTGTGAGTAGTTTGGCACTTCACTTTTGCTGAGGTTGACTTTGAACTTGCAATCCTCCTGCCTCAGCCTCCAGAGCTGCTGGGATTAGAGGAGGGCTATGTGGCCCACTTTTTGTAGGCTTTGACTAAAAGCTTGCTGAGGTGCCTGAGACTCCTTGGTGGAGGATGCGGGGACCTGAAAGACATTGTTTCCACTCTGACTCAGTACTCAGTACTTCCCCCAAGATAACCTCCCCCATGTCCTTAACACAGCAGGATACTCTACCAGAATTCTTTATTAGTGAAACATTCACCAGGTTGCCAGAGAGATTTTTTGGCCCTTTCCTGAGTTCCGTGAAATAAAATGGAATGAATGGAGGAGGAGGAGCCTTTTCCAATTTATCATCTTGCATATGCTAAGATAGTGATGAATGACTAGATTTTTTTTGCTCATTTCCAGTGCACTGTAATTTTTTTTCTATATTTTTACATTTTCCATTATAATTTACATAGTGGTACATTCATCCACGTACAAAATATTACAATATAATTTGACCAATATCATTGGGCTTGATGATTTGTTCAGTTTCTCTGACACCTGGCAGCTCAGCTCTCCCAGCTCTGCTCAGCTCTGGACAGATAGTATGTTTTGTAATAGTCCATTTTCTCAGCATGTTCACAGCTACATTTGCTACTTACCAGGTCTGAAATAAATTATTTCTGAAGCAAAGAATGAATTGAGAGTTGCTATTAATACTATTCAAATTATCTACACTCATCTGTCCTGATTTTGTCTTAACTAGATTTGTATTTTAGTCAGATTATTGTTGTGGCGACCAAAATTCTTGACAAGAACAGTGTAGAGGAGGAAAAGTTTATGTTGGCTCATAGTTTCAGAGGTGCAGTCTGTGGTTTGACTCCACAGCTCTGGGCCAGAGATGATGCAGAACATCATGGCAGAAAAGCATGACAGAGGAAAGCAGGCAGGGAGCAGTCCACCACATAGACCCACATAACAGGGACAAAATATGACCCCCGAAGACATGCCCAATGACCTACTTCTAGCAGACACATCCTACCTATAGTTACCATTCATTTAATCCATGTCAGTGGATTAAAACACTGAATAGGTCACGACTCAGAGTCTAATCATTTTGCCCTCTGAAAACTCTTGTATTGTCTCACACGTGAGCTTTTGAGGGACAATCATATCTAAACCATAACAAATTGTGATTCTAATACTGACAAGGTCAATATTAGAATTTTTTCCGTTTCAACTGTAAATATGTTCTCTGCTCATTCAGTTGTGTTACATTACTAATTTCAATGGAATTTTTATCTATAAATTTTTAAAAAGCCCTCACATCATTTACACAGCTAAGATATGTTCAAGTAACACAAACTCAATCATGTCTGTTATGCTTGATGACAATTTTGCTAGTCATGTAAGGTTATTTTGGTTTGTTATTTGGACTAAATGTTTTAATGCATTCCAACTGTTAATTCTTGAAGAAATGTGTCAAAGCAAGACATGTAGATATTTGTCCTAGTATATGCTCTAAATATGATAAAAACAAAATAGCTTTTCAAGGAACCCTGGTGTTAAAGTGTCTTCAAAATATTTAAAATATCCATGAAATTCTGGCTTTCATTCAGAAGTAATAGTACTCTAAAATTAGTAGCTGTAGGTGGCTTACCAAAGGAAATAAACTTTGAAGTACCTTTAGGTAACGCTTCAAGTTGAAAATTGAATCACAAGACGATTTGTGCTGTGCTTCTGCAACTCGCCCATATTCGACAAGAAACAGAATGTGAATAGCTGCAGAAAAGCCTTTCAGAGAATCTTTTAGCTACATTGTTGTCTTTAGCTCAGCATGGCAAGTGCCAAATGAAATCTGTGTCAAGCAAAACATATCCTGTCACCACTTAGTAATTCTTCTTATCATGCAGCATTTGTCAAAAACACACATGCCAGTTAACACACGCATGCGCGGCCAGAGGATCTCTAAAACCTGTAGTGATTTCCCTCTGCTCTGAAGCCCTTGAACTTTGCTTCTTTAAGTGTTCAACACAGCAGTCCATGGGACTTTGTTACATCTCTCCTGCTGATACTTAATGTGTATCTTGGTTTATATGCAATGTAGCTGACCCACTGAGGAAAGAAACTCCTTTCAGGATTTTTTTTTTTTTTTTTTTTAATATTCACTTGACAATTCTAAGGACAAATTATCTTTGCTCTATTTGATGTAAGCAACTTTTCTCACATACAGTATCTTAGGAACAATAGCAAAAATATCATCCTTCTGTTTTCATTATGTTTTTTAACTAAATCTGCTCTAAATATACCTAATAAAAGACAGCACATTTTCACTGTGCAGTTCTATACAATTGAATCATAAATGGCCACATTTAAAAATATGTTGAAATTTTTATTAATTGAAGAATTGCTCATTTAGAAATACCCTCATCAAAAACCAACTATCTCAAGAGTGCTTCAAAATTTTTTCCTGAGTTTTGAAAAAACTAAATTTTTATTAGTTTTTCTTAGTTTTGTTCCTCATTGAACATTAACAAATTGATTTTTAAAAATTAGAACTCAGGTTCAAATTCAGAAAAAAAAAAAAAAAAAAAAACCTGTACTTAAATTAAAAAAAAAAAAAGTCCAGTGCAGCCAAACTTAGTGTAAACTATAAACAGAAACAGAATATCTATTCAAGATTCCTTCACAAATAATATATTCTATTAGCCTACATTTTGGAATGTTATGCTTTTACATATTCATTTACTTGGTCATGAGCTATGTATTTTTCCTAAATAAAGGTTAGAAAGATGTATTTGTTATCCAGTTGTATAAATTTGAGTAACTACTGAACATTTATTAAGTATGGAGTATTATGTCACAGGAAAGGATATACTTTTGGACAGCTAATCCAGCTCTTTCTCTTGCCTTCTGAATACTAAAGCAAGTTTCTTAACCACAACTTGGTTCCTTCACCTGCAGCCTTTTGAAACTAGCTAGCTCATTTGAAACATGGGGAAAAAAATTGACTACCCTTCTTATGTTAATATAGTTTGGAAATAACAATATGAAGTACTTAGACATGTGATTCCCAATTTCATTAACCATGCATTGGCATATGAACATAGATTTAAACTAAACAAAAATTTATATGGGACCCATTTACTAAAGGGCTTAAAATGCAGGCACATGGATGTACCCTGTACTTCAAAAAGAGAAAACCTAAGAAAACAAGATTCATAAGCTATTTTTTGATAAATGAATAGAAGAAGATTGTATTGTTTAACCATGATCTCTTAAATACTGAATGTTACGTTCTCCAGAGTCCCATAAATCTATGAAATCTGGACTGATATCTGTTTTTGAGAATTATTTATTAATTCCAACTAAAAGTAATTCAAGTGGCAAAGTCAAATCTTTATATTTCTAGATTTTAGATCATTGTTTTGTTCATGAAATAAAACTGAGAACCACCCATGCTGGATGAGCTGATCATGAATAAAAATGGGTGATAACTGGAAATGGACAATGAAAAAAATGAAAAGTAAGTTTTGGGTTGATTTTATAGGCAGCCTAAAATTGTAGCCTCTCCATTAGTTTGCTGAATAACAAGCTGCTGTATCAACACTGTCTTGTTTACCAGGTATAAAAAGTAAAACCTTTGTATGTGGGTGCAGTGGCACATACCTGTAGTCCCAGCAACTTGGGAGGCTGAGGCAGGAGGATCACAAGTTCAAAGACAGCCTCAGCAACTTAGGAAGGCAATCAGAAACATAGTGAGAACTTGTTTCAAAATAAAAAAATAAGAAGTGCTGGGGGATATGGTTCAGTGGTTAAACCCTCCTGGGTTTAATCCCTAGTGCCAAAAAACAAGAAAAAAGTAAAACCTTTGTGAAAAGATCTTTGCTTGAGTTTTAACTAGGTTTTCAGGTCCTATTATTAGATATATTATTAACATAATTATATTTTCAAAAATAATGATTATGGAGTCCACTCACTATTAAAAGCACACCTTTGATAACTAATTGGATTAAATATGTCTTAAGAACATACAACAGCTTCCTAACTAAACACTGGTTGTATCTATCACATTACTCTGAATTTTAGTATAAAATAATTCATGATAAGAAATAAACTGGGGAATTTAGGAAGGAAAAGGAAATAAGTAGAGACGTGATGGACAAATGAGCATTTCTGATGACTGTCATATCAAGGAAAAGAGGCAGATATATAAATAGTCTTCCAAGTAAAATAAAATAAGTCACATGTAACTACTAACATTTGTACAATATGCATCACTCTAGGTCATCAACTACAATGTACACGGAAAATGGAGTGATAGTTGACACTTTCATACCAGTTTCCTAGTCAGATGCATTAGAAGAGATGATATGGGCAGACAATTTAGCTAAAATATAAAAAATGAAATTTTACAATCTGCCTCAAAGTGTGTTATTTTTTTCAATCCTTACCATGGATTGACCCAAACATAAAACTAATATTTTTCCTTACATTTCTCCATAAGTGCAAAGTCTTAGAGTCCAGTTGTTTCCTAGTATTTGTCTTTTTCCCCAGATAAACTTATTTCTTCTCCACAGCAAAAGGATCAAAACTGGGGCGGTGGCACATGCCTGTAATCCCAGCTACTCGGGAGGCTGTAAAAGGATCACAAATGTAAGGATTGCCTGGGCAATTTCGTGGTTCCTTGTCTCAAAATAAGAAGAAAAAAAGGACTGGAAATGTAGCTCAGTTTTGGAGGGTCCTCTGAGTCCAATCTCCAGTATTGCAAAACAAACAAAAACAAAGCAAACACACACACCCACCCACACACACACACACGCACACACACACTTTAGTTGGAAGAATTTATTACTTAAGAAGACCAAAGGAAAACTTAAAAGCAGTTTTAAACATTTAATTTTGTACATAATAGATTGTAGCAATCAGAATTATTGATTACAGGGACTGGGGTTATGGCTCAGTGGTAGAGAATTTGCCTAGCATGTGTGAGGCACTGGGTTCAATTCTCAGCACCACATAAAAATAAATAAATAAAGATACTGTGTTCATCTACAATTAAAAATATTTTTTAAAAAATAATTCTTGATGACCCCAACAATGAGATCACCAAAGCAAACAACCTGCCTTTGAGTTCAATAGCCTCGTCAAGAACTGGGAAATAATGGGGACAATTCATTCTGAGTTCAGGATCATGTGAAGCATAACAGTTAAAATGCAGATTAGCAGGGTCTTCATGATGTGATATTTTACAAACGCATTTTTTTCTGGATGTAGAGAAATTGATTGATTAGTTTTGAGGTGATTCTTGGGACTCAAAGAATTCTGACAACTAGTTTGGGGTTTTGCATCTAGAAACTATAACTAGTTTTGCATACAGGAAACTATTTCACTTTTTCTGGATATGGTAAAGGATCTTCTTTAATATGAATAACCATGAAATTTTAGTTTGTTTCAACTTATTTGTGGTTTGTTTTTATCTGTTTAGTTTTCTTATACTTTAAGGCAAAATTTTAACTTGTGAAGAGTGATACAAAATTTGTGTCATGCAAAGTCTAGAGTAATAAAAGTTAACAAGAATAACTATTATTATTAAATCTTGTAACTATCATCACCAACACCAAGACTGACAAAGTTTAGAAAAATTTAATGGCAAACTCAATGATGATTAACATTTTTGAAATATGACAATCAAGGAAGATGAAAATTATTCACTGTTCAATTTTAAAAAGAAAAAAGGAACTGAAGAAAAATTTAAATAGTCTTCACATGTGGTAGAGATTTGAAACTAACCCCTTGTTTTCTGAGTCTTAATATCCTTTATGATCTGATAGGACTAGACTTGGTAAGCAGTAGAATATGAATGTCTACAAATAGGGAAATGATGTTTTTCACTCCTAAAATTTCAGAGCACAGTATAGTTGGTGGCATGTGGCATATTCTTGATAAATGTTTATTGAATGAATGAAACTATATGTTTTCCAATTATCAAGAATACATGGTTGCATCTTTATCCAATGCAATTGAGAATAATTTATTTGTCTTACATTTTAGAAATTTTGCATGTAGTCCCTTCAAGAGAGAGTGATAAAACTGTTATTTTATTGGAAATCTAAGAAATTTATAAATAAATATAATATTATGTGATGTTGTTCCAAGTTACTTTGACATTCTTCCATTGAAAGCTGAAAGATAAATGTTTGGCTATATGCAGTGGTAGGCTGAGGCAGAAGAATCACAAGTTCAAGACCAGCCTCAGAAACTTAGGGAGATTCTATCAAAAATTTTTAATGATAGGGCATCCATGGGTTCAATCCCAGTAGCATACACATGCATAAAAGATAAATATTTGGAAAACATATATGTATATATATGTACAAATATATGTATATGTATTTGTCAACTTTGAAATTTATTATGCTATTTTAAAATTTGCTTGCAATCCTTGATATTTTGTAATACACTCATAAAAGTGATTTAAGTTTAAACCAGCACATTTACTTTTATCACTAAACAACATTGATATAAATCTTTGCTCATTTCTACTTTACTGGGAAGAATTTAACTTATAAACCATTGCAGAAATTGATGAATAATACCCAAATCCTACATTTCCCAAATGACCAAGCACAGGAATTCTTGAATTCTATCCATAGATATTATTGCTTACCTTCTTTTGGAAGAACTGTTCATTTTTACTCTCTGGGAGTGACATATGAGGAACAAGGTTGGGTCTAGATCAGTTGCTAATGAAGAAAGGAAAAATTGCTTTCCAGCTCAGATATAATAAAGAAAATGCTCACTCCTTTTTCTTGCTGCCCAGGGCAAGCAGGAGTTCTATGATTTACATCAATTGGTGTGCCAGTAAGTGTTTCAGCATCTAGCTCTCTTAAAGCAAAACTCTGATTTGAAATGTGCCGATTTCCACCGTGAAAAAATCCCTTCTGCTTTTCTATGTTAGCTATTGTAGAGTCAGATCCTTTACATTATGGACTATTTTTCCGTAGACTTATTGTTTAATATCAGTTTCTCATGTTAAAGTACAAATGATATGCTCAAGGGAATTGCAATGTAGATAATGAAAAAAAAAATGTCATTGTTGGGAAGGTAGGGTTCCAACAAAGCAATCATACAGATACATTATTATTTTATGATAATACAGCCTTGAATGTGTCACTAAAAGAAAATAAATTCCACAAAAATACCCTGCAAAGCCAGCAGAGCCTGAAGGAGATGATAATTAGGAAGTGCAGGAAAGACAACACCATCGAATTTCCTACATATTCACTATAATAAATGTTTTCATTCAAGAAAAGATGTTAGAAAGAAAAACCAAATAATAATTGAGCTTAGAACTTGTAGGCCAATTTTTAGCTGAGAGCAAATATGTAATAATGTTATATAAATCTCTCCACAAAGGTGTTCAATGATGGAACCCTTAGGGGTGCATTCTACTAATGTTAATTTACTACTCCATGTAAAGGGTTGAGTTGTACTTTATTTATAATGAAATGTCTAAAATGCTCACTTTTACAAAGGAAATGAGGAGAGAGCAGGAGTTTGTTGTTCCTTAGAGTTCAGTGCAATTTATTCCCTTTACCTAAACATGCCATGGTTTTCCTTTGTCATATTTCTCTTATTTAATGATGGAGAATGTGCCGGAGAGAAACTTATGGACTAATAAACACAGTAACTTGAAGTCTAGTCTAAAAGTATTTGCTCTGCTAATGTGGCAAGATGCTTAACAATTCTGGAATTCAATTTGCTTAACTGTGTAGAACCTGGACAATAAGAGTAATAGTGACCATATGGTGCATGACTCTGATTTTTGAGTTATGCTAATAATTTTAGAAATGTCTCCTCATAATTTTTCAAACAACATGGAAACTCAGGTATTTCTATTTTTAACAGATAAAAAAATCTGGGACACATTTCATCTAGATTCCTTACTGAACGTCACAGGGCAATCCAGTGGCAAAGAGATTGAATTTAGAGATCTGATTCCTCAGCTCATACTGTTCACCTCCTCACGTACCTCATGATATTTTCTAGAGAATTAAATGGATATGAAATGCTGCCATTGTGCTTAGTGCCTAGCAGGAAGTCAGAAACTAAAATCTATTCTTACATTTCTAAAGATTCTATGTTGAAAGAATGCATAGCATTTTATTCAAAAATAATTATGAAAACTATTCTACTGGGCATTTGGATCCTGTTCATGGGATTCATCATAGAGGGTGCAGAGAAAGAGAATTAAAAGGACAGAGGCAGGGAAGGAAAAAGAGAGAGAGGAGAAATCTACAAATTGAACTTATAAAAATAGCAGGATCTGTCCTTCAACACCAAACCTGCTATTAAACTCCAGAGGTGCATGCTGGATGCACATCGATCTTCACTGTCACCTTCTACAAACTATGATTGAGTAATAGATGAGTATTTGCATAGAGCACTATATTCCATCACTGGCATGTCAGGCCCCAGTGCTGACTAAGTGAATTGCGTGGCTCCCTGATTAACTTGAAATAAAGAGGACCATCATTTCCATCAACATTTATCAGAGCTTTGTGGCTCAAGCTAAACAGCCTGTGCCACAACTATTTTTGGAGTTAATTTCAGAAATTCCAATTTATCAGCTGAATTAGTTTCTCAGATTTTCGGGGTTGTGATGTTGATTATATTCTCTGATAACTTCTGCACACCATTTTCAAGCACGTTTGCTAAAAACTCCATCTCGATGCATAAAATCACCTTAGTGAACACAGGACTGAATTGCTATTCTTTGTTTTCATGGTCATTTTATAGTAAGAAAGTTCTTAAAATGGTTCCCAAAGCATTTACACAGTGTCATGTTTGAGGGAACAAGAAAAAGCAAATGCCACCATTTCTGAACCCCGGATTTGCTGATGATAAGTTGACAAAAGATACAACACAAAACGTTACTAACAACTGCAGAAAAACTGTTTTCTTCTATCTTTTACCAAACTTTGAATTATACATTGTTTGAATGACTATTTTGGAAGCAAACAATTGAAGTTGGACATATTTTAGAGATGGCAAATAGGATAGAGTTTCTTACCTATGAAAGGTCTGTAATTCAGACAAAACAATACATCATTCCAGGGTTAGAGTTCAGTGGTAGAGTACTCGCCTAGCATGCATGAAGTCGTCGGGTCAATCCCCAACACCACCCAAACCCAACACGCAAACGAAGAATCAACAGAAATATGCCAAAATGCAGTTAGAAATCTGAGAATCTTTCTCCAAAATAGTAGTATCACACCCTATAATCTCACTAACTTAAAACTTGATGTGATGCCTTTGATCTTTTTACTCTGGAATAATTCATTTTTTCCATAGTTTTTCCTTCTTAAATCATATGGAAAGCTCTTTGTTTTTGGAATATTGATCAATGGATAATTTTATCATTTGTTTAGAATCCTAAAAATGGGTGTAAAATATCATATATTGATTGTCTGATCAGATGTCACAAACTCCTTTTTCCACGACAAATCTGATGTTAGGCACTGAAGAGGCCTGGTTTATGGTGATGAGTCAGGGCTGATTCTTGGGGTCAATGTCAGCAATAAAACAGGGAACCATGGAAACCAAGGGAACAAAAGCCCCTGCTCATCTGGAGTTTGCCATTAACTAAGAACTTGTGACTGTTGGGCTGGAAGGGTATAGTCCAGGGTGTCCAAGGAGGGGTAAGGTGATCAATACACAGTGACTCAGTGGTGATAGTTTTCATAGGCTTTATTTATTTTATTTTATTTTTTTCATAGGCTTTAGATATGATGAATCACACACTTCAAAAAAATAAAATTTAGGGTAAATTTAACAACTCCCCAAATTTCAACAAAAAGGCCTGTATCCTCTATATAACTGATTTTAACTTTGAGAATTCTCTAAAATAGTATTATATTACAAAAATATCAGTTAAAACATAAAGACATAATGCATTACAATTATTCCTGAGTAAATAAGAAAGCTAGTATTTAACACTGAATTACAAAGAAAATAAAAACTTAAAAAGAAGTTTTTTTCTATCCCAAGGAAACATTAAAACAAAACTCACAATTGGATAATGCCTGACACCGAAAGCGAATGATAAAACGTAAACAGTTCCAGAATTTGAAGTATACTTTTTATGTGGTACTGAATATTTTACATATAGTATCTCATTGAATCTTTACATGAATTCCCTGGAGTTAGTTCTATTCTTGCCTCTGATTTATTTAGGAGACAATGACTTGGCAAAGATGACTCAATAATAAATGAAGTTCTAGACTAAGATTTGAACATCCTTTCCCCTCTTTCTTTCACTCTGTTTGCCTAGTTCTCTTTCTTTCTCTTTTATTTAAAACTCATCAACGTGTTAAGATGAGATATAAAAACGTGCACCTTGCTTTTTTGAACACCATGCTGAATTATGGAGATGTTTTCTACCAATCTGTCTCTTTTCCTTTTTCTTAACAACTATGTAATGTGATAATGTAGCGAAATCACACCTGTTCTAATTCACCTCCAGACTGAGGTAGGGTGAAGTGGTTTACACACTGTTTCTGGATCCCACACACTTGGTTTTGTGTCTCAGCTGTGCACTAACTGTGTATATTGCACTGGATAGCCAGTTCAACCATCATGGTGTAAAAATGGGGCTAACAAGATGCAGTTGGTGAGGTCATCATGCAAATCAAATTAGTTAGTATTTTAAAGTATATAGAATAGATCTTGCTATATTTAACACATTATATAAGGGTTATTAATAAATATTGAGGAATGTGTTTTTTTATTTCTAAGTTGCTGATATTACAAACAATGCAAGTTCATCAAAGGATATAGCATTTCTAATTCTGTGTATTTCCAAATTGTTCCTGAAAGTATGCTGGTTTATATGAAAAACATAATTAATATTTTTAGTATTGGCTCACTTTTAGGTGGAAAGTGATAATTCAAAAAAAATTTTTAATTTTTTTAGATCTTAATTGGCCTTTATTTTATTCATTTATTTAAATGCATTGCTGAGCACATGCTAGGCAAGTGCTCTACTGCTGAACCACAATCCCAGCCCCATCAAAATTTATTTAATTATAAGTATGTTTAAGAAAAAGTTGGAAGAGCTAGATCTGGTAATTTTAAAAAGCCAATTTCTCATTTCCATTTTTTAAGTAATTGTCAGACCTATCCATTTTAAACTTTTTTCATGAATTTCTTCTATGCATATGAATTAATATCAAAAATGTTGTGCCTTTATTTCTCATATTTCCCAGTTTATCCTTCAGAGTTTTACTGTATTTGGTTATTTTCACACTTAATTGTTTTAAAAAAAAATTGTACTTAATTTGAAAAAAATTCATTTATTGATCCAGTGAAGAACAAACCATTTTTAGTAAAGGTTTTTTAAGACATTAATTTCAAAATTACCTAAATACCAGACACCCCTGTTATTTTGAATACTTTTTAGAACTGTAAGGATCAAACCATGTATTTTAATTTACTGTTCATACATAATAAACTCAGTGTAAAAGAGAAATACTTCATAATATAAAATATGTGCACTGTTTGAAAGAATACTATGAGTGCAGGCCATATAAGCCCATCTCGTAGAGTGCCTGCCTCTCATACTGGAGACCTGGGTTCGAGTCCCCAGCACTCTGGAATTGTGGAAATAATAAATGAAAGAATACTATGAATTAAAGTAAGTTAATTTACATTTATTTATCTCATTCTTAAAATAATAATATTAAAATAATTCAAGTGTAGGGCAGCCAAAACTGTAGGTTAAAGAGTTGGATATCAAAGTGGATAATATCACCCCTTTTTCTCAATCATGTTAAAATAACTCAGCTGAAATTCAAATGAATACCAAAGGCTCTGGTCATTTTTCACTTGTCAATGAGCCATTAGACACTGCATTATTTTATTAAAAGTCTGTTGTTATTCTTTAATGCTTTGTTTCCTAATAATTCTCTCTCTCTCTCTCTCTCTTTTTTTTTTTTTTGTAGTTGACAGATAGTGCCATCATTCTTTGAAATGAATAATAACTGTAACTGTATGGAGAAGAGTGCATCACGAATACCTAAACTCTATCCTTTCTTTATCACTGGAGCACCTCTGCTTTTCCTTGAATTATCAGAGTGCAGCAGAATGATTTGATGCTTATGGAATGCATTTTGAAGGACACTCTTAGGATCGCCTTGCGATATACTCAGCACTAATTGAAGTTACGGCACATTCTTCTTATTTGGAATGATAGTCCTAGAGTTAGGTTAGCCCAAATGTTATGGCAAAATAATTGTGCTGAAATTATTCATGAAACTACTCTTAAAATTCACACAATAGTGTGGACAATCTCAAGATCGCTTTCAATAGCTGCAAGCTGACAATGAGGATACTTTGTATTTTGATGAATCAACAAGCACTCAGTACTTTAAAGAAATATTTTGAGTATAAAATTCTAATATCAGTGACTAAAGAGATGTGGGAGAAGGATCAAGATAAAAAGATGGTTTGTTTCAGGTACCATGGGACCTGACAATGGCACAGATGTGAAATTCATCTGAAACAGCAGATTAGAAAAGCAAATTCTCTGAGTTGGGGATGTAGCTTGGTGGTAAAGCACTTACCTTGTATGGAGGAAGCCCTGGGCTGGATACCCAGCACCACAAAATAAGAAGATTCAGAAAGAAAAAACAAAGAGAACTAAGCCACATTAAAAAGATACAATAATATAGAATAAAAGTGTAAAATATAATGAACTTTCAAACACATAAGCAACAACACTTTGTATAAACTGAATTCCAACTTTAGAAAATGAATTGAATAGTGGGCATGTTCAGTAACAACAAAAATCTATGCTACAAGGTCTGGAAGCATTCCTAAATTGTACAGGGAAAAACATAAAGATTTTATTTGCCCTGCAACTCTTTGTATTAAGAAAGCTATGCTTATGTTTTCATTTGCTTGTGGAGTCATATTTACTATATCATTATTTTGACATGCTATGCTATTAATTAAAATTTGTATCAATTACTAGTCTCCAAGTTGAAATACAGAAGATTTTTTAAAATACTTTTTTGAAAAGGAAGAACAGAAAAAAAAAAATATAATAAAAATCTGTTTACAAGGAATTAACTCTCTTGTAAGGAATATTTATGTGTTTTCATTTAAAAAACAATATTTTGTAAATATTTAGTTGCTTTAAGCAGCATTTTATTATGTTATGTAGGTATATATTATGATTACACAAAATAGAAAATATAGAAATACAAAGAAAAAAAATTGCATGTGTAGGTATATTTTTCCTAGAATCTAAAGTCAGCCATTCCTTCTTTTGTCATTTGAAGTGGCTCTCACAAATAAAGGCACTAAGTAAGTCCTTAGAAATGGACTTATATAAAGTGATTTTGTTTTGTTTTGTGTTCACTTTGAACCCAGGCTCTCAACATGCTAGGCAAAGGGTCTGCCCCTTAGTCACACGTCCAGTGCAATGAACTGCATCTGGAAGGTTGGCAGACAGGGAAGGAAAAGGCTTATTAGGCTAGGGAAAAATCGCACAAAAATATTGAGGCAGAAATCACAGCAAGTCTAGGACAAAAGCGTTACTCCGGTTGGATCCAAAAGTCATTTCCTGGTGAAGACGAAGTCAGTAAGGCTAACACTGGCCATGGGTAGAAGGACTCCCACTCACCCAAGGACACTTGGACACTGTTCCTTGGCCTAAGGGAAACTGTGACTAGAATCTTAGTAAAGGGACATCTTGACTCAATCTTGTTCTTTTTGGCTTAGGACTTGACAGCAAAGAATAGAATTGTTCAATTTAACATAAGCAAGGAAAGGAAATCATGAAATTCGGAGATGGAGACCACGTTGAGGCCTGTCTTGATAGCCTGGTATGCCAGTTATGATGGCCTGAATTCAGATCAGAAGGTAAGAATGGAGAAGAGAACATTTGCTGGCTCCTTCATGCTTCAAGTATTGACAGAGACGACCTCAGTCTTTTTACTTTGTGTGAAATTTGGAAAAGATGAAAACTGCGCTGTAGCATCAGTGACCAACTAAACTTTTTTGGCAGAAAAAACATGCGAGGAATGAGAAAGTTCATTATGTTTCTACGTTAGGGTGTGGAACATTATTGCCAGAATGAAGAGTAATGGTAGGTTTTAACTCTGAGAGAAAGATGATGAACACACATGTGCACACACACACACACACACACACACACACACACACACAATATGAAAGAAATAGGTGGAGGTTTATATCTAATCTTAAAACATAAATCCTCTCTAACTATAGATATTTTATGATCAAAAGTCAATTTGAACTAGATCAATGGCATGAGAATTAGACCAGAAAGTTTGCCACTGCAAGAAGAAAACAGGCAGCAAAACCCCAACATGCAGGCACAGCCAAGGACTCCCTTAATAAGACTCCTATAGCCCAGAAATAAAGTCGAGAATTAATAAAGAGCTTCTGAATGGTGAAGGAAACAATTAGGAAAATGAGAAGAGAACCGACAGAATGGGAGAAATATTTGTCAGTTGCTCTTCTGACTAAGGATTAATACCCAGAATATATATTAAAAAACCTTAGAAACCCAGCATCAAGAAAACAAATAATAGCATCACTAACCCAGTCAATAAATGAGCAAATGAACTAAACAGACATTTCTGAAAAGAAATACAAATGGCCTGTACAAATGGCCTTTTTTTCATATTTTTACAATATGAAAAAAACTGTTTAACATCTTTGTAATCAGGGAAATGCAAATCAAAGCTATACTAAGATTTCAGCTCACTTCAATTGCTCACTGACAATTGACCAAGAGCACAAATAGAAAGTGCTACCAAGGACATAGTGGGGTGGGGACACTTATATACTGTTAGTGTTATTGTAAGTTAGTCCAACTATGGGGAAACAGTATGGAGATTTCTGAAAAGACCCAGAGGGGAACCACCATATGACCTGGCTATAGCATCCCTTGGTTTTTATCCAAAAGAAAAGTGAGCATACTAAAGTAATACCTGCATAAGCCATGTTTAGAGCAGCATAATTCACAGTAGTCAAGATATGGAACCAGACTAGATATTTTTCAACAGATGAATGGATAAAGAAAATGTGGTATGTATACACAATCAAAAAGAACAAAAATATGTCATTTTCAGGAAAGTGGATGGAACTCTATGGCATATTAAGTGAAATTACCCAGGCCCAGAAAGCCAAGGAGCTCCTGATTTCTCTTGAATGAGGAAGCCTGAGACAAAAAGGGGGTGAGTGACCTCATGAAAATAGAAAGGAGACCCGTGGATTATAGCATGGAGTTTAGTGGAAGAGAAAAGGGGAGGTAAATGGAAGGTACAGAATGAAGTATGCTAAATGATACTATGTGCAGCTATGAATATATCACAAGGAAGCTCACTATCATGTATAATTATAATTCACCAATAAAATATTAAACATTTTTAATAGCAGAACTATTTGAAGCCGTATAACTTTGGTATTTCCTTGGGTAAGTGTAAAATACACGAGAAAGGACTCTTTACGGAAATCCATTTTTATAGTAGACGCAGAAAGAACCTACCATGAAAGAACCAGAAGAACAATTAGGGATGGCGAAAGTTGACTCAAAATTTGTAATATTGTGGATGCCAAGGAAAGAATGCAATAATGACCCGTGTCCAATGTCACAGAGAAATCTAGAGATGGGCAGATTCCAAGACTCTGGTGTAGTGTTAGAGCAGTATTAGCTGAGCGACAAGGACAGATACCGGGCTGCAGTGTAATCTTGTGTACACTTCTTGTGGAAAAGCTCAGTGCTGAAGAGAACAGATAAGGCTGTCATGAGAGTTCACAAGCGGTCATAGGTATGTTTATATAAATAAAAGGAAGGAACACTGGGAGAGAGATAAGTCCAAGAGAAGAAAGCATAAAAGATGAAGCAAGTCACTCTTGGTGATAACACAGACATTAGAAGGAAAAGTATGAAGCCAAATAAAGTGTCTTTATCTGGCTGAGGGAGAAGGAAAAGAAAAATTCTGCAACTCATATGAGCAAAAGAAAGAGAGAGTTCCAGAAGCAACCCTCTTTCCCTTCCTGCAAGGGTATGTTGCAGACATGATATTAGGGTTTCTCTGTTTTAATTAAAGACTGATTAATAGCAGGAGCAGAGAGAGGAAAGAAACATAAAATGTAAGACTGCCTTGTTTCATAAGATTGACTGAATCCTCAAAGAATTGCGTAGGGAGTCGTTTAGGAATGCAGACAAGACAAGGCACCGAGGGCAACATCACCAAATTGATAGCAGGTTGGCTCAGGATCCCTTAGAGCTTTCCGATTCCATTTCCAGCTGAACAGAATGTGTTTCCTCTATCAGTGTTTGCTTCTAACTTTTCAACGTCTTCAATATGTTTTCATCCTGAAACTCCCTCACTGATCTATAACTGACATCTACTGGGACATTCTTGAATGGATCAGCATTTGATTAGCTCATGTTTCCTTTAAAAAAGTTTATTGCATTACATCAAAACAAACTCTGGAAGAGATGTTTGGGGAGAATAACACCAGATGCCTGACACACTTACTTTTGTATGGACCCGAGATATGAACTTGTCTGAATGAAAAGATGAACCTCAGTGAACTAAGACATTATAAATTGAGACATGTGCTTTGAAAATGAAACTCGATACACTGTGTTTAAAAAGGTGGAAGAAATATGTTGTATGTTGTGATACTTCACAGTAATGGAATGTCGAAATAATAAAAGAACTTTTAAACCTACATTTTCTAGTACAATATTCATAATGATGTCCACTTCCTTTCTTTTTTCTTTCAAACTTTTTTCTTCTTTTTTTTTTTCACAAAATCTAATGCGCAGGGTTTCAATATTATTCAGAAGATAAAACTTCCATGTTCAGAAGTACCCAAATAATATACACTAGGCCAGATTGCCACAACAGACAGACCCCTTATCGAGCTTGGGACCAATCCAGAATATTCTGCCAGTATCGTCTTTTGTGCCTACTTTACTAAAAAAAAAAAAAAAAAAAAGAACTTCAGCAAATAAAGAAAAATTATAGATAACTTTTGTGTACTTTTGCTGCTGTATACAATTATATATGACTTTGGCAATTGTAGCAAAACTTACTTCAAAGAATCAATTTCTTAGATTTAAACTAACAAGAAAAATAAAACTTGTGTATAATAAACCAAATAAAGTTGAAATTATTATCTTAATAGAAGTATTCTTAATAGAATCTTATTTCAGTTCATTGATGTAAAGAAAATACCCTGAATATACAAGTAATGATAAGAAAATCAAATTTTAATCGTTTTCTATAGGACTGTTGAAGCAATTGAGCAGGTGAATCACAGAAAGAAATAACAGTATTTGAGAAGAAGTTAGTAAGAATCTAGATCACATTTTTATGAGAGTTAGGTCTAACATCAGCATTTAGAAACCTTTAGGCTGATGCTAAAATTAATAATAGTAAAAGTTTCTCTGAAGAAACTTAGAATTAAGGGAGGGTTGACAAAATTAAAACCATAACTAAATGTAATCAGTGTTGAGGTAAACTAACAAAACACTCTAAAACACACCCTGGGGGACCTGAGGACCTGAGGGAGGAGGAAAAGAGGACCTGACGGAGGAGGAACTGGGTGGTTTCCTGCAGGACACAAGTAGACTTCCTCGTGGAAATGACATTTATTCTGAGAGTCTAGAGATGAACAAGAGCACAATAAAAGGACAGAGAGGGCTATGGAGGTAAAAGATCATGAAAAGTTACAGAAATGTGAAGCAGGATGTAGATGGCATGCGTGCACACACACACACACACACACACACACACACATACACTCCTACTTCCTAGAATCTCATGTGTGTATGTTATTTGGTTACTTCCACATGGGAAAAGCCTTTCAGGTCTACTGCTCTAATACCTAATGTAGATTTCATCTGTGACAAGATGTGTTGAGGGTAAAGGGGGAAAATAAAAATACTTTGGTAGAGAAAGTTTTTTTTTTTTTTTTTTTTTTTTTTTTTTGCAATTTGGGAAAGAGAGACTGGAGACAAGAAGTGTGGGGATATTCTCAAATAATCACCCCAAATAAAATGTAGACCATAAATTCTTTATACCTGAGGCAATTCTTATAGGACTAAAGAACAGATGAAATACTATCATAGGAAGTTAAAGAGCCACCCTGGAAGGACTTTAAATAGAATAACCTTATCAGATCTATGAGTTAAAATTTTGAAAATGTGAATGAAGAATGGGGTTCATTTTCCACTAAAAATCACTAAGATAGCAACTCATCACAAGACCTATGAATGAGCTGCCAGTTGACAGCTGTCTGCTGACAGCAGTGTTGAAAACAAGACCTTTCCTCAAGGGACATTTGAGTGGAACATCATGGCCAATTCCTACCATCTACAAAGCTGTTCTTCAGTTACTTGAAGACAGTTATTAATAACTCAGCAGTCAGATCTTTCCAAAGCAATTATTCATATCTTTTCCATTTCCTTTATCTTTTAATTATTCTTGATAATATGTTATAAAATGTTTTTCCCTTATTTCTTTCATTTAGAAGCTTAAACCTAAACCAAAAAAAAAAAAAAATCAAACAAAAACCTTTTCATGAAACTTCACATGAAATGCTGCAAAAGACAAACTAATACACAGTATTAGTACATTTTAAAAAGTTATACAGGAAATATTTCTAAATGGAAATCAGGAAAAAGAAATTACTTACATTGGACCTAGCATATTAAAGATATTTAATTAGACAAAAGATTGGGTTTAGTTATAAGAATAATTTATTTAGCTCTTTGTTTTCTAGAAATCTCTTGATCCTTGCAAATTTCTTCAACATATAATGTAGAGGTAGAGTTACAAAATTAAATAGCCTAGTTGACACCTCATTTTAAGTACATGAGCAAAACTACTGAACTAAGCAAGAGAATAAAAGTCATTGATCTAAACAATACCTTCAATTGGATTACAGGGGAAAGTGTTGGTTGGTATTATATTTAGGCAATTTTCCAGAAAAAAGATATAAGCTAAAATACTTTCTGTCTGAGGTTAGGCTGTATTTATGTCACCACTGGCCTTTCTGCAGAACATGCCATCTGCCATTCTGCAATCATGGGGAAGCTCTGAGCAAACTTTAACACCATCAAAGCAAAGAAGAGAGAATACTTATAAAACGTTACTGTTTCATCTGTTTTAAAAATAATTCTGTCACTGTTTTTCTTTGCTCAGAAGAACTTAAAGC
Organism: Sciurus vulgaris; assembly: GCF_902686455.1. Lineage (NCBI taxonomy): Eukaryota > Metazoa > Chordata > Mammalia > Rodentia > Sciuridae > Sciurus > Sciurus vulgaris. The sequence continues at coordinate 14,261,992 of NC_136469.1, forward strand.
AAGATAAAACTTTACACATACTAAAACCTATGACAGAGATTTTTAATTCATTAAATTGATGAATCACAATTCTCTGTATGCTCAGCATTTGACAGAGGTCACTGAAATCTGCAGCTGGAACCTATGTGACTTATGAAAGCACATAGCATAACATCAAACAGAAAGAAAACACAAACCAAATACTAATACTGAGATCACGCAGTTATCTTCTGTGTAGACCAACTGAACTTTCTCTAATGCATCTAGATTCCAGGGTGCCATCCACGGGAACAAATACCTACAGGCACATCCACGTATTATACATTCAAAAATAAAAATCCAATAAAAAGAAAATTTTTTTGTCCATGCCTTACCTACATATTTATATCAGGTTTCAGACACAAACTCATTGGATTTTAACAGTGGAAAGTAAACAAGATATGCTTCTTCATTTAGTTTGCAACATAATTTGGTTGTGTTATTTGGACTTTTTAGAGTTCTTTTTAAAATAAAACTTCTGAACCTAAAGAAAAAAAATGGAAAAGAAAATGCTTTTAGATGTAATAATCGGTAAAATAATAGTAAGTAAAATAATAAGAAGAAGACAGACAGAAAGAAAGGAAAAGAAAGGAGGAGGAAAAAGATTTCCTATTCAACAACATCACTAAGTCTTGTGACGTGAAATGAACTTATCTTTTTAGTTCCTCTTACTACTTATGGCATGAAGCTCATTCTTCTCCTTAACCATGATCTTACTGTTACGCTGGTCTTCAGTGTGTTGGATGCCTTGGAGTTGCTGCCATTTAACAATAAAAAGAAAGAAAAGAAAAACAGTGAATAGAGAATTTACCACTCTGCGATGATGTATGTCCAGTAATCTGCACAATGAATATGTTTTGCTAAAATTGTTTGTTATGCCATAAAATATAAACTGATTCATGAAAATCAAAATAGTAGAAATTCATTAATATTGCTATCATTTTCTAGCTCAGAAATTCTATCCCTCCTTTCTAATACCTGATCCTTCTATCCATGAGCAAAGTTATTAATCTGCCTTGGATTTTCTCCTCCAATATCCACAGAAGTTTTAGCTCCAGGATGCTTTCTACCTTGACCTCTACCATTTGATAAGAATTAGAACATAATTTAAAAGTTATCTGCTACCTTTTTCTCCATGGTGGCAATGATCAATTACAAACACAGTTTCATATTTAAAGCTAGTTTTAGGCAAAATCAGAAAATAGAATGTATGGCAATTTCTGATTTTCTCCTATCTCTCCTAGCCTGGCTTTACTTTTAGCATAGTTCATCTTAAAATTTCCCTCCTGTCTTTTTCCATATAGCCTGCTTGGATACCTCTTTATTTATTACTTGCTTTTTCTAGCTTGAGGTTTTCATATAAAATGCAAGATTTCTTAGAGAAATCGTTATTTCAAACTGGTTACATTATAACCACTAAAGACACTTTATGAAAATATATATTTCCAGAGCCTTTAAAAGATTCTGACCAAGCAGAATGGATACTACAGAAACAGACATTGAGAAGGAGATTGTAAGCAAGAAAGATTCATGAGAGTGCTCCTGGAGAGTGAGCCCTAAGGAAGGGAGGGGAGCCCTCTCTGTGGTTGGTATGGCCCTTCAAAGCTATCCCTACAGCAGGCAAGGGACTGGAACTTTGCATCCCCACAAAGGTCTGGAATTCTGTCTTTCCCTGGAAGAGGCATGACCCAAGCCAAAAATACCTCTTCTTGAGTGCAAATCTAAGAATTTCTGATCCTCTCTATTGCCTGTGTCTCTTGGCCAGCAACCATGATAATGTACTCTATTGGACAGAACTGTTAAGTCCAAGATTTTTGACACCTCAGGTCAGACTGTATATTATTACCTTTGTTTCAGATCTTTACAGATTTGACCAGGGACATGAGGTTGTGTGATGCATATCCTGAGGACTGGGGCTTAAGGAACTAACTGCCTGGAGCTATTTCACTGAAATGGGGACAGTGGTTTTTTAAAGCACTCAGAACAACTTAAACTCTTCTGGAAGACATTCAGCAATCTTATACAAATAAAAATTATTCTTCAAAGGTATACAACAATAACATAAAAACTATTTTCATCTTAGATGATAAAAACAAATGATGCAAATCTAAGATACATTTTTGTGTGTCTAGGGCAATTTACTTCTTCATTCATTCAACAGTTAATTATGGGACATCTATAAGGTGCCATAAGCACCTCCAGGCACTGGGGTTTGACGACATTGTCAAACCAGTATACAGAAAAACACTTTGCCAAGGATCACTTTCTAGCAGGATGTATGTTACTTAAATATGAAGAGTCTTAATTTCCTTACTAATAAAAAGTAGAATCACACCCGCTTTACATCACTAATGCCAGGGGTTGAATGTACATTACTCAGCCCCTCTTCCTCATTGATATTAAGTGATTAAAAGGCAAAGTGACTGTAACCAAGGGAACTAATAGGCTGGGAACAATGTGGATTTTAGAATAGTTAAATCTCTGGTTTGATAATTTTCTATTTCTTTGGTAAGTAGAAAGTTTAACTCAACTCTCTCACCATTGAATTTCAGATTTCCAAAGACCAGACAAAGATAGATAGACCATGGATGTGAAATGATAACCATAGTGAATTAATAGAGAAATTGTTGAATAAAATTATTTCTTTTACTTTTTGCCCTAGCCTTTTATGTTTCAGAATATGCATGATAAGCAAACATATTATCATTACTGAGAGCATGATTTATTGAGAAATTAAAACTTTGCTTTCCCTTGGAATAAATTATTTATGATGCTAAAATATGCTACAATTTTTCCAGTCCTATTCCATATTATTAATACCATACCTGATACTCTCCTCAATCTGTCCAGTCACAAACTCTTCATATGTAAAAAGTTTCAGAGGTTTAACAAATTATCTGCATTTTCAATCACAAAATTAATTAGATTGGGGAAAAAAAAAAAAAAGAATAACATCCTGTCCTGCATACAGAGAAGGTAACTGAAACCCTGTTCTTCTCATAGGACATAGGATAGGGCAGTCCATGATGAAGATTATCATTTCTTCTCATAGGACATAGGGTTAGGCAGTCCATGATGAACACTATAAAAATGAACATCTCTCCTCTGTTTGCAGATACACAGGGGTCTTTATTCTTTGCTTACTTGTTTTATTTTGTCTTGCTTTTGCAAGAAAGTGTATAAGTGTACTTGGAAGTGAGTTTGTCCATGGTTGCCAAGAACATAGTGCTCAACTGGATCTTTGCTTTAACTTTGAACCTAATACAATTTAGAAATTAGAACAAATACTAATGAGATGTACATGTTTTCAATCATTAAGAATGTATTTTATTTTTAGTCGAGAGCAAAATAATTCCAAATTTATGAAATCTGCATGCTGATTTTCTAAATCAAACATTTTCTAAAACTGAAACTTTCTCTCCCAGCTGCACTAAATTTGAAGGAGAATTTGCCTTCTTTTGCTCTAAGAGAGATTTCTTTAGAAACATGTTTGATCATTTATAACAAACCAGTGACACAGTTATAGAAACTCCTCATGGAGGAGTCTGATGGTCCAGAAAAGAAATCTACCTTGATACAAGTGTCTTTTTTTAAGTTAGTGAATTGCAATTTCTGGTATTGTTTTAAGAGTCATGAATAGAAATTGAGAAAGCTGATCTTGGATAAGAACTGAATGGAATGAGGACACATATGCTTAAAAGGGTCTTTCTTTCTTTCTTTCTTTTTTTTTTTTTCCCTGTCAACTCCTAAGTTTTTCCTGCTCTAACTTCCCATGCTTTGACTAAACCTGTGGAGCAATTTCCAAGGATGAAAGACATGGTAACCATAGGTGGAACTTTGCAAAGATATCAGACACTAGAGCTTTTAAAAGGTCAAAGGGAATATCTTGGAGGAAAAACATTGAAAATGCTACAGAGGACTAGTTTTAGGATTCAAAACTGAGAAGTAATTACTAGAACTTGAATTGCACAGATATTTAGAATTAACATGGTCATTTCATTTAAGAATACACACACACACACAGAAAGAGAATCAGTTTAAAATCTAAAACTGATTAACTACCTAAATATATAAGTTGCATGCATTGTTTCCATTTTTTAAAAACTGTAATTAAATTGCTTTTAACAGTATTAAATTTAAAATATAAGCTTCAGGGTCATTTTGACTTTCCCCAGCTGTATTTCTTAGGAATGTGTGACTTGAACTATGTATTACCTCACCTCTTTGATTCTTATTTTTCTTATTTGTTCAAAGAACATTAATAAAACATCCTCCTCATGACTCTTGGGTTTAATGAAATATTTCAAGTGAAGTAAACAATGCCATTAGTGCCTAGAAAAATCCTTATTTAAAAACAGAAAAACACTTTGCCAAGGATAATGTTTATTATTAACATTAAAAATAGTAGTTATTTTATTTGCATAGTTACTGGGTTTATCAATTTTGTGAGTAAAACAACATACTATTTCTAGCTATACTTAGCAAATTTATTTTACGTAATAAAAATTTATTTTTATATGATAAAAATTGAGTAATTCAACCACTACTGATTTTCCATATTATTTTATTACTCATTTACATAGATGTGGGGGAAAAATACTTCTCTTCTTTATTTCATTGATGCTTTTTTTTCCAGCAATGATAGATTTGGCCAGATGCAGAAAGATACTATGGCTCCTTCAGTGGATCTGCCAGATGTTCTGAGTGTTTATTGGGGAAGTAGAATAAGCTTGTTCTCTATTCCATCGGCTAAAAGGATGGATGATAAAATGCCATTCTGTGATTCCTAAGATGCTGCAAATTCAGAAAATTATTGATTGTGTATATAGGAAAATATTCGTCATCCTAAAAGAATGATTCTGACAACATTCAGTAGTCATTCATTCTTAAGAAAATTACCAGGTTATGGAATACAACTCTGTTTTAGAAGGGAAAGCTAATTACTGAATCTCTAAAGCTTTCCTAACCAAGCTAGAATACTTAATGTCTAGAAAATAAGATAACTGGTTTTAAGTCTCCTAAAAATTCCTCCCACAAATGCTTTCTAAATTAAACTATAATCCCTGCTACCTCCCAACCATTTCTCTTCTTTGCAGAATTATAAAGGGAAAACTGCTGTACTTACACATGCTAAGATATAATTTTCCTCAGCCTGTGCCCCATCCAATTTATCTAATAGCGCCGAGAACCTAATATAGTTCCTATATTCAGGGTATATAAAGCCTGTCAACATTAAAATCGTCTCTTTCTTTCTCTGTCTGCCTCCTACCCCAACCTAACCTCCCTCTCCTTTCTTAGTTTAAAATGCATTTAGCTCTTAGGACATTTCTCAGAGTTTTATTCTTTTCATTATGTCCGAGCCAAAAAGTTAGTTCTTCAGAATATTAAACTTGCATTTGCTTTGCATTTTAAAATAAAACAGCAAATAATATGTAGATTTCTTTGGATTGAAGAATATTGAAGATACTTCATTATATTAATAGGACCTTTCTATAGTATTCTTACTACTACCCATATTTCTTTTGACAAATACCATCCTACACTCTTATTTTAAATAAGTAGTCTTAATAAAAGTATACTCCTGTACTCAAATATTAAATATAACTAATAGCAAATATAATTTTACCAAATTTTGTAGGAAAAAACTTCCATAAATACATACAAATACTTTGAGTTAATTATTATTTTTATGGTTATTATTTATTTATTTTTGTAATACTAGGCATTGGATCCAGGTGTATTTAACCACAGGGTTACATCTTCAGTCCCATTTTACTTTTTGAGACAGGATCTCACTTAGTTGCTGAGGGTCTTGCTAAGTTGCTGAGGCTGGCTTTGAACTTGGAATTCTCTTGCCTCAGTCTCCCACAATACTGGGATTACAGGAATGTTCTACCATATTGGCTAAGTTTAATGATTACTTTTAAAAGCCTTATTTTCTAGATTTTTTTTTTCTAGTTCCAATGAAAAAGGAAATTTTATTTTTCACTAAATATTTTGTTTATTACATATCTGACCAGCAAATCCCAAAGTTACCCTTTATCATACACTATTATCTCGGCATATAGCACAAGACATAGATTAGACATTGCACATGGGCATTGTAGAAGCTCTGTGAAGTACAGTACTTCTAATACTGTCATTTGACTCAATGCTTTATGAACTTACTTGAGGATAGATGGTTATCGATTTATCAACAGTTAATATTCAGTTATTAAACCACTTTTTAGCAATCACTGTGGGTAGGCTGTATTTCAGAGAGGAGAATCAGAAATCTGTAAAAATATGATTCTCATTCTCATAATTTTATACTCTAATAACAATCATTCACTAAATCTCAGTGTGATGCTTAAAATATATCAATTTTTAGATTAAGATAACATTCTGAAGCAGAGAAAGTATGCAAATTCCCAAAGTAACAGATTTCATAAGCATCAGAGATAGAGTACAAACCAGATATTTTAATTTAAACCCTGTGATCTTACAACCCAGGTATTTTAATTTAAACCCTGTATTTTTTTTTTTTTTTTAGCGGAGCTGAGGATTGAACCCAGGGCCTTTTGCATGCCAGGCAAGCACTCTACCAATTGAGCTATATCCCCAGCCCCACACTGTGGTCTTAAATGGTAGAAAACAGCAGTTAGTGGAGCCTGTCCTTGCACATACTATAATGGATTGCAGGTTGATTGGAATCGCTTGTCTTTGTATCCAGTTAAAGTTTATGCCTTCATTTTAATATAGTCCCTAAATATTGTATTGACATAGTTCCTGCCCAATAAGTGAACAAATAACTAACACACATATGTCCCTCACTGGACCACAGAGCAGTAACCACAACCACTGCTCAGTCAGGTGTGGCTCCTGCTGAATCTAGATCATGGGGTCAAGGCTAGCACTTTCGTAGTCTCCCTCTTTCTTGTTCATTTCCTGGTCTACAGATTAATCAAAAAATACATCTATCCTCAACTTTTTGGTTCTTAGATCAAAACTTGTTCAAAATCAACCACTTCAGGACTTCTCCTAAGCTCATCTCTGCCGGTCTTTTCTGTCTGCTCCTCTGTAACATCAACTAGTTCCTTTTTATTGGCTCCACTCTCTTCTCAGTTCTCTCCAACCTAAAAAGATTTCTTCCGCTCACTCTAGTCTTCCTTCCTCATGTATGTTTCTTAAGGAGTAGTTCGTAATCATCAATCACTTCCATCGTCCCCCCTTAATTTCCATTTCCATTCAAATACCAAACCCTGAAGACTCCACATTTTAAATCATTTTACGAATCTAATTAGCATCCGCTCATTCACCCACCCAGCTTATTGAATGAACAATACTCCAGAGAGATGAAATTCTTCCTCTCCGTCACTGTTTACACAAAGTAAATTACCATGTACTGTCGGTTTTCATTTTTTTACCTGAATTCTTCCCCTTTCCTCTATTTTTCAATGTGATGACATATCTGAAACCACACCCTTTTCTTCCCTGGATTATTTCCAAAGCTTTACAACATTTTTTTTTTTTCTCTCTCTCCATCTTCTCACCCATAATCACTGTAACCAGAGGGATATGTGTGGGACTGTGACTGAGACACCCCTCCTACTATTCCTGTCAGAAAAGCATGTAGAATGTATAGTTATGTTGTAAAAATAATTCAAAATTGCAAAGAAAGACACCATGCTCCATATGGTCTTATTTCTAGTGCCAGACCTATATAATCCACATCAACGTTCCTACTAAAACATATTTTATTGCTGGCTTTTTCAGAGCAGAGAATGATTATCTTGAGTAGATCATCTTATAAAGCTTTAAGACACTTCCCACTCCTTTCCCTGTATATGGTGGATGGAATTGAATGCTACCATTACTTCTCCACTTTCTTTTAATTCTAAGTTCAGAAAATTCTATTGCATTTTGCTGAAACTTCACAGCAAATGGATCTGTTGCAGCAAGTGCACATAAAAAGCAAGGACAGCAAACCTCAGAGTGTTGCAGCCTGCTGGTGCCAGGAGGGCTTGCCGCTGCTCAGAGGGGCAGAGGCAGTGAAGCTGCCAGAGCATCCCCAGCAACAGGTGTAGAGAGAAGTGTTAGGAGGATGTGGGGCCAACAGCATTTCCAGTAGGATGGGGGGGGGTCCCTCAGAAAACTCGAAAAGGAGTGGTGCTGGGGACAGCCTGAAAGTCAACAAACACATCTCAAGAGAGACAGAGACTGGATGCCAAGCTCACTTGGACAGCCTATGGCAAAAGAGTTAGCTGAAAGCAAATCTGTCACCAAAACGAGAGAGGCCTGAAAACTTACAACTACTGTGTGTTTTTCCTATCCAGTCAGAGTTGTTCTGTGCCATTTTTCTCTTATCTCCCCAACAATTCCTGATTCTACAACAAACAGGGAATCCACGTAAAAGACAAGTGGGAAAGAAAGAATGAAACTAGTTCACCATGTTCCTTGTGTTCCTGTGTCCTGATGGTGTCTCAATGAGTATACACACACACACACACTTACACGTATATACAGTCCTCTGTGAGTGTGTGTTGCGTTGTGGTGTTTTGCTTCTTGGGAAACACTGAGGTCTCAGTTTTCATACCGTTATAATTGTGTATGTACTACAAAATTAAGAGGTGTAAATATTAATCTTAGTTACTGGTCTAAATACTGGGACATCTTTTAGGCCCCATCAGAGCTGTTTAGTTCGCATCTATTGGATCTTCTTTAAAAAGGCAAATTTATAAATTTATTCTCCTAAGTATAAGGAGATTTTGTCTTCCAAACATCTCCATAACAGCTCGTGTCTTTTCATGAACTTCATCTTTCGGTATCTTCCACTTCTTTTGTGCATCTTGTTCTTGCCTTAGGTTGCTTGCCCAAATACCACTTCTTCTTCAGTCCCCTCTTTTCCAATTTACAAGTGTTTTCTTATTTTGCTTTAATCAGGCATGATGTCCATGTCACTCCAGGCTGAATTAGTCCTTCTTTCTATGTTCTCCTATCAGAAAAATAGCATCAGAAAAATCTCTTTTGGTTATATTCAACCTATTTGACATTACAACATCAGCATCTTTCTTCCTAACCTGAAGGAAAAACATCTGCCTTAATTACTATTAAATCTCCATTCTAGTACAGTGTCTAGTAGATTGAGAACATTTAATCAATTTTCTATTCCACAAGTTCATTAACTGTGGGCACTTGGACTATCAAAGATCACAGCAGTACAGGTTAAGACAGAAAAGAAAACAAACAAAAAAGTCATTAGAGACTCACTAATCAGAAAAAGTCACCAAATGAACATGCATTAAAGCAACCTTCTGGATGGAAGAATGCCAAGGTTCTATAATACAAAGTGTCATTAATCTTCCCAAAATGAAGATCTACAGAGTCATTAGCATATTTTGTTGTTGTTTCAAAGGGTGTATAACAAAACATCCAAGTCACACTAACCTCTGGGTAGAACTGAGATTCGATTAAAACAATTAACTAAGAATTTACAAGATCTTTGTACATACATAACAAAGTTTTGAGGATTGTTTTCCTCCAATGTTTCTTCATTCCTGGGGAATCCAGGTTGATACTCTACATAGACAGTTCCTGCATCTTCTTTTGATCCAGTCCATCTTATCGACATCTGTTATCCAAGAGGTCATCCGAAAGCAGAGCTTCTCCACGCAGAGAGATTTCTGTCTTCTCCACGGGAAAGCAGAGGTGCTAGTTCCTTAATCTCAACTAGCCATATATGTACAGAAGTCTTTCCTGCTAAATGCTGTATCAAAAGGGATGATCAGACTTGACCTACACACACACACACACACACACACACACACACACACACACACACAGGATTAAAATCTATTCCATTTTGGTCTGAATATCAGTTTTCATGTATGCAAAAAAATAAAAAGAAAATAACAAAAAAGAAAGAAAAGTAAAGAAAAAGAACAATAGCCAAAAAAACATACAAAACAAAACAAAACCATGAACCAGAAACCTTTGAATTCAAGTTTTGAATTAAGGATTCTCATATGAATCGTGAGAACTTCAATGCCTTCCATCAGTAAATGGTATGCAGCCTCTAAACAGCTTTCTAAATGTTTTCAAAACACTTAAAAATCATGCTAAATATTAGTTGTCCTGAAACATTTCTATTGTTTCTAGCCAGAGCCCCTTCAGGCATCTCTTAGGTTTGTGAAACCAAGGAGACATTTAAGAACTTCACAAACTTTTTATTTTAAGACTTGGACATGAAAGGATCCCACGATTACTTTAACTAGTCAAATGTCTTAGTTGGCTTTATGATCCTGTGAACAAAATACCTGACAAGAACCCATGTTGAGGAGGAAAAGATGTATTTTGGCTCACTGTGTCAGAGAACTGGGTGAATTGTTGGCCAGTCCATTGCTCTAGACCATGGTGAGGCAGAACACATGGTGGAAGAGCAAGGTTGGGAAAAACTACTTAGTTCATGGCAGCTGGAAGCAGAGAGAGTGAGGAAGGGACTGGAGAGAAGACAAACCCTTACAAGATCCAATGACCTACTTCCTGAAATTAGGATCCACTTCCCTGTGGTAACTTTAGTCATCAATGAATTAGTCCACTGATGAGGTCAAAGGTCTCATGATCTAATCACTTTTCCAGTAAAGCCCCATCTCTGAACACATGAGACTTTCAGAGACATTCAGATGCAAACCATAAAAAATAGCTTTGTTTTTGCCAGGAATATATATTCAATTCCATTCAGTCATGAACTCCAATGCCATCGAAAACACTGTAGCCTTCATTTTACAGAAAAAAAATTGGGCTTATAGAAAAGCACGCATAGGAATCAAATGCCATAGGGTGTCATCTTCACAAATGCCTTGATAAATATCCAGTTATCACTTTCTTTCAAAGTGTCCATGTAGCCATAGACAAACTGTTCCCCCCAAATTTGTAGAGCAGTGGAGAAGGATGTGGAAGGCACGAAGAGTTAGTTTCCTTGAGGAAATTCCCCATTTTCTTAGTTACATTAAATGTTGATATCACGCTGTGACTCTATCTTGAATAGTTCTCCCCTTTTTGAGATGATACCAGAATGAATATCTTCTTTATGTAGCAAATACTTGTTAAATCCAAATTTTTGTAATAATCTTTCTAATAATGACAGTAATAATGAAAATAATACTAAAATTAAAACCAAAATTGAGTGTGTGCCTATCATGAGTCAAGATATTATAATGTGACTACATTTTCTCAGAAGTGTCACACAAGATAATTCTCTTATCATGTTTCTAAGAAAGAAATCTAAAAATCAGGAAAACAGATTAGTTTGCCTATAGTCTCTGTGTTATTAAAATAGAGAACCTATAATCTGAATTCATGTAATCTGATTTAAGAGTATGAACCTAATCATCAAGCACCTATTCCTCCCTTAATCTTCCCTGATACACTTTTGTAATGAATTTTCAACACTGTGAATAACAAAATTCACAACCTGGAGCTTCACGGTGATTGCCGGCATTGACCTACCAGGAATTTTTGACCATGTTACCCAGCTTTTCTCCTTCTCTTTTTCACACGTGTACCCATCATATTCTGAAAATTTACTGTTTAGTGAAGATGGACTAGTATCTTAAGTCAAATTAACCCTTCCCTTCTCCCCACATTTCATGCCATGAGTTTCAATAAATGCAGTTTTGATATTTTACCTACAAAATGAAACTGAGAGGACCTGTCACTGAAAATAAGATATTTGATATTGCGCAGTGCTATGGTTTTGATGTCAAGTGTCCCTATAATTTAGACCTTAAAGTCCATGTGATGAAGTCTTGGTCCCCAGCACGGCACTTTTTGGGAGGTGGTGGAACTTTGAAAAAGTTGAACTTAGCAGGAGTTCTGCAGGTTGTTGAGGAGTGGGTGCGCTTCCATGCAATAGGGATCCTCTCTCTCTCTCTTTCTTTCCTTCTTTCTTCCTTTTTTCCCCTTCTTCCTTTCTTTTTTCTTCTTAGCTGTGAGGTGAGCAGTTTAACTCTGTACATACTCCCTCCATGATGTTCTGCCTCATCAGAATTAAAAGTACTAGGACCCATCTATCATACACTGAAACCTCCAAATCTGTGGACTGAAAAAGGCCTTTTCTCTTTATAAGTCTATTATTTCAGGAATTTGTTATAGTGATAGAAAGCTAACACACATACAGTTAATTTTACATGATGCATTCAAGTTATATTATTTCCTTATTTAAAGCAAGCAATTTCTAAATGGAGACTAACAATGTTTGCATTCATATTTCAAATGAGTAGTGGATATTGTTATTATGTGAGAAATCAGTAAGGTGATGTGACCTTTGTCTTGAGCTCTCTTTATGTAACACAGAACAGAGCACACAAGTGACCCTTGTCATATGGGCTGGAATAATAACTCACTTCCCGTTTTTATAGAATATGTCCATTCAGTTGCTATTGCATTCAACTTCTAAAGCATGAACCCAATAAGGAACATTATGGCTTATTAATTTTAATTCAATCCCTTTCACTTTTGATGAATAATACAACTCCTTGTCTACTCTAATACACATAAAAGAGAATCTAAAAATATTGCAACAGTGAAGTTTTATTCTTCAACTTTATCAGACTTTTTTCTGAATTTGTATTTCCTCTTCATTTATCTTCCTGATACCTCTGAATGGAGTATTGAAAAGTGTTCCAAAATTGGTGCTTCAATCAAAATCTGAGCTTCTTTCAGCTAAGGCTTCATATGTACAACTTTCTCAACTGGCGTCCTTTTGCTTCAACTGACACATTTTAAAATAAATTAGAGACTCACCCTCCACTGGCTATTGAAGTTCATGAATTAATTGACTTGAATGTTTTGGTTTTCTTTGATCTAAGCTATTTTCTCAGTAATGCTGTGATTTACCTGACATTAAAGGGCAAACTGAGCAATGAGCTTCTGGGACTACATTCATATAAAACGGCACCAGTATACCAATGAGTGGCATTAATTGCACTTGGGATATTTACACGGAAGGAGGATGCAAATATAACATTTTTAGGATATACTAAATGTCAGATATTATTATCAGAATTATACTGATGGAAGGCTTAATCCTTTGGTCCTATTCATCTGATGCAGTTTAATGCCTACGATATGCAGGCATTTTGGAGGGAATCAGAAAATTAAAAAAAAAAAAAAAAGCCTGTAAGTGTGTTTGAGGAGATGAAAGTGTCTATGATGTGACTTTAGAGCACACTCCTCCTCATTATATTGAAAGTTTTCTTTTTACTATTTAACTTCTCAACTTCAAATTTAACCTCCCCCCAAATTGCAAATAATTGAGGAACTGAACATATCCAAGTTTAAAATAACTAAGTTTTTGCTCTCATAATGTTAGCCCTAGGTAAACAGATGTGGACACTGTAATTCTAATTATATTCCTATGTGAGTAAGAAAATTTTGTGGAAACAAACTTTCTAACTAACGGAATTCACTACCCTTTCCAGGTATATATATTTTTCTTACATATTCATGGACTTGTTTACAGAATTTTTTTTCTCTTCCAGAAGAAATAGAAGTCAAAGATATGCACTGTCAAAACTCTTGGATCAAAAAGACAGGGAAAGTACTTAAATCTGTTTCTAAAATTACTTCTCTTTGTGTTTTAATGTGCAATAATTTGGAAAGAAATATTTTCTTATCACTTTCATTATTACATATTCTGAACTATGGCAATTACCTCCTAAACCGTATGTTATGGTTTGGATGTAAGGAGTCCCATAGAAGCTCATGAGTGAGACAATGCCAGAAGTTTCCGAGGTCATTGGGTTATAGAGTCTTAATTCAATCAGTGAATTAATTCCCTGATAAGGATTAACGGAGAGGTAACTGGAGAAGTAGGGTATGACTGGAAGAGATTGGAATTGGGGCATGGCTTTGGGTATGTATATATTTGTATCTGGAGAGTGAAATCTCTCTCTGTGCTTCTGGATCATGATGTGAGTTGCTTCTCTCCACCATATTCTTCCACCATGATGTTCTGCCTCACTTTGAGCCCCAAGGAATGGAGCCTACTGTGTCTGGATTGAGACCTCTAAAACCATGAGCCCCCAAATAAACCTTTCCTCTTTTGTAGTTGTTCTGGTGGGGTCATTTAGTAACAACAGTGAAAAAGCATTATATTAGACACATCCATTTAGAGTTCTGTTTTCTAGATATAAGGGCCTTTCTAAGGACCTCTAACTGTGAGAATCATAAAGTAGTATTGATAGGTACAGGATTACAAATCCAAAGCCTTGTTAAAAAACAACTTAGGATGAACAAGCACATAACATGGCGGACTTTGGGATGGGATGGTAGGAACGGGAACTCCAATAAAACATGTGACTGTAGAATCAAAATCTTTCTACTTGGGCTAATGGGGATTGAATCAAGAGATTCTTTTCCTTTCTGAGGTCACAAGGTTAAACATTATATAAATTTTCTGATGATGGAGATTGTCCTTCTGATGTTAAATAGAAGCCTGGCAGAATTTTTCCAGAGCAGAGAAGAGTAGAACTGATATGTGAACAATCTACTTTGAAAATCTAGTAAAGAAAATAGTGTTTGAAAATGTAGACATGGCTATGCCTGCAGCTCTGAACTTTTCTACTTATTTAAACCAATAATATTGTTGTGGTGGTGGTAGTGGGAATCTTGGTAGTTTCTTTATTTGGTATTCTGTCTCTTGCAAAGGAAAAATCTGTGAAGAAGATGAGTTGGTTGGGAATGGGGTAGGTGTAGGAAGGGAGGTCTTTTGAAAATCACAGAATGACTTAGAACTTACTGACAATATGCTTGTGGTTAATCATCAGGGAACTAATGCAACCTAGGAAGTCTGAACTACCTCTTAGATCTGAGGACAGCTGAATATCAAACCTCGAAGACATGGGCTAACAGTGATGGACAAATACTCTTCCTCTGCCAAGATTTGCCCAGCAAGTACACCATAACCTAAAGCAAAGGTCATCATAGTTCTTGCCATATAAGAGACTGCTAATTCCTAGCTCTGACTGGAATCTCCTTATTCAGGTTGGCATGCTGTTACAATGGTGGAATTTATTTCTCCACACATTACTTCAGGCATTTGCAAAACCTGGATCACTCTTTTCTCCTTCCCCTTGCCTAACGGAATTCTCATTCTTTTTTTCAGTGTTCATTTAAAGTCCTAGTTCAATTAAACTTTATTTCAAAATACATAGTTTATAATGATCATTCTTTTAATATTAAATATTTGCCTCATAACTTTAGTTAAGAACTATCACTTCAATGCTACTTATCATGGATCATATATTGTGCTAAACCCTTTATATTTATTAATTCATATAAAATTCACAGCTATCTTATAAGGACACATTTTATAATCAGAAATACCCTGTTTAAATCTTAAAAATAACCTACTAAAGTACAGTAGTTATGTCCTTTACTCACATGGGGCAATAGTCAGGTTTCTAGAGGAACAAAACTGACCTGATGGAGATAGATATAGATAGATAGTTATAAAAAGAGGGTTTAGTAGATTGGCTTACAGGATCAGAAGCTGGATAGTCCCACAATGGCTATCCTCAGGCTAGAGAACTGGAAGAACCAGCAGTGGCTCAGGCAAGGAAGCTGGAACTTTGGAAGAAGAAACACTAATGATTAAGCCTCAGCCAAGGATAGAAGGCCTAGAAACTCCTGGGAAAGTTGCTGCTCAGATTCTACTTCGGAAGTGTGAAGGAGTCCCGATGTCCACAGGCTGTGCAAACACCAGCTCCATTCTTTTTGATGGAGAAGCTGAGGCAGGAGGATCACAAATTTAAAGTCAACCTCAGTAACTGAGCCAGACCCTAAATAGCTTTGTGAGACCCTGTCTCAAAAAAATAAAAAAAAATAAATAAATAAAAATAAGGGCTTGGGATGTTGCTCAGTGGTTAAGCACCCCTGGGTTCAATCCCTGGTAGCAAAAAGAAAAATGAAGAAGAATGAAGCTGGCTTTCTTGTTCTTCACCTTCTTGTTCTATCCAGGCCTCCAACCTATTAGACTATGCTCTCCATATTTAAGGTGGTCCCATACAGTTTGTTGTCCCACATGTCAATCATTCCTTGAAACACCATCACCCACACCCAGAAGTCTTTTAATTTTAGGCACGTCTTCATGCAATCAAGTTGACAGTTCACATTAAGAAATCACCTGTGGTAATCTCCTCATGGAGAAGGAAGGCAAGTTATGATTCTTTTGATTTTTAATAACATCCTATGGAGCATATATATGATATCAAAACCACATTTTGAGCAGATTACATTACAGGAGAGTGGGGAGCTGATGCTGCAAACCTTGTGTTCTGGTGAAAGAAAATTTAAAATCAGAAATAAAAATCCAAGTAAGAGAAGTTTATTATAAGTGAAAGTAAAGTAAGGCTCAAGCAAAAAACACTCTCAAGAGAGTGAGTCCTCTTTGAAAAGAAAATAACAAAGTAAACAATGCTGTTTCCAAATTTACTGCTACTTTATGGTTACCCTGAAAGTTGGCTTCCTTCACCACTCAGGTGTTCAACTCCTTCACATTGGGCAGTGGAGTTTTTGATCTTAGTCCTTTCCAGAAATGTCATGGTAGCTATTCTATTCAGAGGGCAACATGTACTAGTCAATCCTATGTTAATGCAGGTGCTGGGGTCAATGACCAGACAGACTTCTGCAGGGCTCAATGACCAGTCAGACTTCATTTTACTTCGCCTTAGCTATTAATGAAATTCCCCTCCTGAAATATATGGTTTATTGCCATAAATCCTAACTTCACAATGACCTCAGTAGACCCAGCCAGAAGTTAGCCCCATTGATCTTTCTTCCTTTTCTTTCTGTCTTGATATTTTTCTTAACTGACTCCCTTTGTTTCCATGTGTTTATTCTCAGGGTTAGGATAGTCATTGCTTTTCTACACGTTACTTTACGGTTCATTAAAGGCAATTTCAAATAAACCCTGCAACCCTGCCATATTATTGGTTCACATTTCCCTGCTCATTCCTAACTATTATTCAACAATTATACTTTGATCTAAGAAGAAAGAAAGCAGTGTCTGGAATATGGCTTTACACGGTGAATTTGTTTCCTAGTTCTCCATAACATCTTACCACATATTTAGAAAATTAAAATGATATGTTTATTACCTGAAAGTTCCTTTTGGTCAGATGCCCTGGTGTATCTGGACAACCTGTCCAGATGTATCAGCTGAATTGCTTCCTTGGCTTCTCATAAGGCTAAACTCATGGTGTCTGCTAACTTAGGTTCCTTCTGGAGGCCTGGTTGTTCTCTTGATGATTCTCAATGGGACCACTCATAACCACTAAGAGCCTTGTTCCAGTCTGCTGAAAACATTTTCCTATACCTGCCATGCTAGAAAAAGGCAGATTAAATTCTTCTCATGCCTAGAATCTCTAGCTTTCTCTGTTCCATTTCTTCTATCTCTGGCTGGAAAAATTTCTCTGATTTTAAAACTCATATGATTAGATTGGAGACACCCAGATGATCCAGGATAATCTCCGTGTTTTCAGGTCTGTAACCAAAATTTCCCCTTCAAAAATCCCTTTTGTCATATAATATAATATATTCACAGGTTCCAGGGATTAAGGAAGGGACATTATTGAGGAACTCTTCTGCCTATCTAACAGGTTGTCTCTCTTTGTTTCTTTTAACTCATATTTTTTAATTGAACATTGGAATTTATGTCCAAAATATCTATAATACTACAGAGTCCATGGGAATGAGAGTAGTTTCTGGCAGGAAATACATGAACTGTCTCTGCTGCAGGTGCTACATTGAAAAATATCATTTCACATAAAAAAGATATGCTACTCCAACTAAAAAACAACACTAGTGAAAGCACTAAGAACACGCTCTATTTCTAAAGAAAGAATGCCAAGTGATTTAGAGTATTGTATCAAATTTTCTAAAGAGTTACCCTCAAAGTAAAAACTTATTGAATTAACCTGTATAAACAGGGTTCAGTTGTTTTGACAAATGTTTATCAAATATCCTAAGTGATTGTAGTAAAGATAGGAAATAGTAGCATTTATAGATACTGCTCTTAATAAAATTACAGTTTGTGATATAATTACAGAGGAAATCAAAGAAAACTCTTAGGGCCTTAATACCAAACAAAGGATGAAATATTCATTGTATGCCTTTCTAAACTTTCCCATATTTTCTTTATAGGAGGGAATTTATTACCTGCTTTCTCCAGTCTTTCTCTCCCTTCCTCCCTTCCTTCCTTCCTTCCTTCCTTCCTTCCTTCCTTCCTTCCTTCCTTCCTTCCTTCCTTCCTTCCTTCCTTCCTTCCTTCCTTCCTTCCTTCCTTCCTTCCTTCCTTCCTTCCTTCCTTCCTTCCTTCCTTCCTCTTTTAAATTCTAAGACTGGCAGCTGCTATGTGAAGTTACAGCATAGAATCTTAGAATTGGCAGACTTTAGATCTGGCAGGTCCAGCCCCTTCAATTTATAGGTCATAGCTGAACCTTTTCCCAGCTCTTTAAAGAAAATGTGCCTAAGAACAAAAGATTTTCCCAACCCAGTCAGATTCAAGATCTATGTAACATAGTATTACATTTCTGAATAAAAGAACATGATTGTACTTCACCTTTTCTGTTTCAAAATACATGAGTCATACCCATGTTCTGTACTCCCTTAGTTATTTGGTAAGTTTCTAAATTAAAAAAAAAAATTTTTTTTCTATACCCTTTGGAAGATGATACTTAATGTACCATGTTCCTCACTTTTAATTATTTACTGCATAATATAACACTTTTTATATATTTTAGATTGATTTTGGTCAAAAGGGACTCTTGCCATGATTATGAAAATTAAAGGAAATTGGAAATTCAAAGAAATTGGGAAAGCAGTTCATTTTTCATGAATGACATTCTGCATATTTAGTAAAATACTTAGACTCCCTGGGTCCGATCATAAAATCACAAAAATATAGTAGTGGTATCCGCCCCCACCAAAGGCCTCTCCCCTATTATGATTTGGATCTTAAAAAGCCCAAGAGGCCAAGTACTGAGGGCTTGGTTGCCAGTCTGTGGTGCTCTTGGGAGGCGATGGAAGTTCTAAGAGGTGGAACCCAGTGGAAGTCAGCCGGTTTATTGGGGGCATGTTTGTCAGGGAATATTGGGAACCTAGGTCCTTCTATCTCTTTTTGAGGCCTGGCCACCAGGAGGTAAACAGCTCCTTTCACCATCTATTTCCTACTATGATGTTCTGCTCTGACACAGGCCCAGAGCAATGGAGCCAGCTGACCACAGAGCAAAACCTCTGAGATTGTAAGCCAGAATAAAACTTTTCTCTTTAAAATTGTTTATCTCAGCCATTTTTTCAAAGAGATGGAAAACTGATTACTATTCAATCCCCTCAAAAAAAAAAGTTGAACATTTTTCTAAGTCCCCACAGGAGTCCTAGTGGTAGTGAAATCAATATGGCTGAAAAGGAATTGAGGCCAGAGGAGGACAAAAAGACAGTCAATGTGGGTAATAAGTAATTGGGTCCCATTGGAAAGATGGGGAATAATTCAAGAGGAAAGAAAATAACATTCTAATATTTCCAAAGCACATCCCCTTCCTCCTCCATCCTGTTGCCAAGGTTACCTGCCTCCAGGGAATTGGAGTTGTTAATAAGTACCTCCCTAGGCAGCTCTTTTCCTACCCTTTTGGGCAGACACAGAGAGGAACCCCTGGAAGTCTTTCCCGTCAATTGGCTTCTTTTGGTCACAAGTCACTGTGCAAGTAAAGGGAGAAGAAGGGCAAAAGACATCTAAAATGTATAAAAGGGGAAGACCCCACTTCCTTGGACACCCAGTGTTAGGACCCCTTTCTCTGGGGAGAAGTCTATCTCTGTGCTATCAGTTAAATAAAACTTGTTTCTACACTTGCCTGGGGGTTTCTCGGGTATTCAGTCTTCAACTGGGGAATCAGAAGTCAGCCTGGTTGATTCTCATCAATGGTATAAGAATCAAACTATTAATGATTTAGAATCTTTTGTGTGAAGAAGAAAAAGAAAAGTCCAACTGGGTAATTCTAACATTTATTTAAATATGTTACTGAGAACAGAATCTAATAAATAAGCATTAAAGGCATGACATATAACTTTTATGGGGAATCCAGGTTTTGTGCTATGTAAAACCCTTTGCTTAAAATTTCAGCATACTGTAGTGATACAGTAGTAATTACCCACTTAGGAAAGAAACTTCAAGAAGGAAAATTATGGCACCTTAGATATAATTTTGATATTTGAAAGAATTTGCTCCTTTCATATATATTAGCAACAAAGAAAGAACTGAAATTTCTAGAAATGATGCAATTGGCTTAAACTTTTTTCTTTTAAGGCAAATCTATATAATTTTTAATTTTGTGGTTTTGATTCACACCAAGTAAGAGTTTACTGATTTGAGAGAGAGTTCTGGAACAGCAGCCTATTCACAACACATGACTTTGCGAATCAAGATAAGAATGAAACCAATCACGTGGCTGCCTTCCCATTGAACCAACAAGCTGGTAACCTCCGGCAAGAAAAGTCCTAGAAAATGGAATGATTGCGGAGTTTGGCCTTAGGTCAACAAGTTAGCAGGTGGGACTTCTTTGTTTGGTCTTGTTTTGTTTTGTTTCTATCTCAGCTGCAAGACTGAAAGCTTGTCGGCACGGAGCCATCCAGGTCTTTATGGCACCCAGTCGCTCTCGTTTTTAGCTTTGGAGATTTGTGGATGGATACATGGGCACAGGTGTGTGTAGCAGCATGCTTTCTAGGTCAATTTCTTTTGAGATCATTTTTCTTCATGAGGATGAAAGACCCCAAAATCTGCTTTTTCAGTCATATCTTATGAAATAACTGTTTTTGTTGGTACTTTTTACAGATCCCAGTCCTTTTGATACCTCTTCCTCTTTACCATTATTCTATGAAATTCATATGAAATTTGTATGTTTTTTTTTAAATTTATCCAAGTATATGAATCTTCCCTTTTGTAAATCTTTCTAAAAAAAAAAAAAATACATAAAAACTTGGCTCTATACTTACTCATTTGTATTAATGTTGTCAAGATTCATTTTAAAAACTCTTTCATGTTCCTTTAGTCACAAAGTAAAAGAGTTTTCACTGTTTGCTTAATTCCATCCAACAAAAGCAACAAAACTGATGGGTGATGGATGTCATAAGAGGTTTTAGTGTTTGAGTGAAGACTTGGTGTCTTCTAGTTAAATCTGTAGATCTTCACCTGAGGATGATTGAATTCAGAGATGAAACTACTTGTAAAAAGTCATAGGTAGTATTTGGACATACCCCCAACTATTCTGATTCAACATTTAATGTTATTTCTGTTTTTAATTTTTTTTATTTTTTTGGGTAGTGGGGATTGATCTCAGGGCCACTCCATATGCACCATATGCCCAACCCAGGTTTATTTAGAGACAGGGTCTCACTGAGTTGCTTGCCTTGCTGTTGCCCAAGCTGACTTTGAACTTGCAATCCTCCTGCCTCAGTCTCCTGAGCTACTAGGATTATAGGCGTGTGCTGCTGAACCCAGCAACATTTAATGTTATTTCTGACCAAAATGATGTTATGGTTGTATCTCTAATATGAATAGAAGGGAATATTAGCTATAATCAAAATTTAAAAAGTCATACTTCACAAACTTCAGAAAATGTATGTAAATGGAAAGGTGTTATGCATGCAGAAAAGATAAAAGCAAGCATATTTTATCATCATGATGTCAATCTTAAGAATTACGGAAGAAAGCAAAAAGACTTTATAAAATGGAGAACATGGTCAAGTGTGACCAGATCAGATAAAAGAATAGAAACCCATACTATTTGGAAAGTCAATGAAACAGCTGGTAAGTTTTGTTACAGAATTAATTTCACAAAAAAACTGACTGCTGTTCTACTCAGACATGCTTTTGTATACTGTTCCAGGCTGGGATTGAGTCTTTAAAGCTTTTAAGCAAAACTAGACAATTTCATACACTTGAAAAGTAGACGAAGTGAAATTCCCATTTGCTTCTCATTACCTCTGACATGAGTACAGGCAGCTACAGGATGTCTATTGTAATTATAATTAGGGCTTAAAAAACAAACAAGAAATATTTCCATGCTAACAAGGAAACACTGAGAAACCCCATGCCACAAGCTTTGAGATTTTTATCATTCAAATTATTTCTCAGTGCAAAAAATCTATGTTTCAAACAACAGATAGCCAAAAACTTAAGAACAAGAGCCTTCATGAGAAACCAATTAAGCAGATCATAAAGTAGTTTTACTTCACTATGGATTCCAGCATGAGCTTTAAGAACCTCAACAAAACTCAAATGATACACAGTGCTAAAGACCCTGAGGAATACACTCTAAGCTTTTAGTTCACTTGAGCAACTTCTAAGAATGAACTGCAACTGCTGCAGTTATAGTTCACTTTGAACTAGGACAACCAAGACAGGCAAATAGCTATCATTGTGTCACCTAATTGGCAGATGCCATGACAATTACATAACAAAGCAGTTAAAAATCAGGCACTGACTGGTGTCAGCTCTGACTCATTCCCTGATTGTCTGCAAGTTAATAGATATCTGAATTAACAAAATATAACCCAGTAAATGCAAACTTCTTAGTTCTTTTTGATTGAAAAGAAATATTGGAATAAGTATTAAAAAAAATCTCTTCGTGTTCTCCAAACTCTAATTTACAGAGAGACAGAGAATATTTTCAAAGTTTGCAAAAAGCATTTCAGATGAAAGTTCCATTTGGAAATGTGAATATGTATTAAAAGAGGGAAATAATAAAAATGAATTTTGTGAACTGAAGAAAATTAAATATTCAGTTCAATATTGTTTGTACAAACAAAAATATAATTAATTCACAACAATCATTCATCCAGGTACCTATTCATTCAAGAAATTTCTGAGATGCCACAAATATGCCAGAGAACAAAGAAAACCAAATTCTTTGCTTCTGGGGAGGGTAAATTAAGTAAAGGTAAACAAAATAGGTTAGTAAATTATAAATTAGGAGAAAACAAAGAATCATGAAAAAGGTCAAGCTTTTCCTTTTCAAGTCCAAACAGCAGAAGGCTATAGTGCAGTATTTTCAGTCTAGAAGAGGAAAAGGACCTGCAGTGACTACAACTGAGCCAAGAGGGCCATTCATGGTTGATAATATCTGAAAGTCATTATCACTGACACTTTTGTGTTGAGAAATTATCTTTTAAAAATATCTTAAAATAGCCAGGTGAGGTGGCACATGCATGTAATCCCTGCAGCTCAGGAGCCTGAGACAGGAGAATCAAGAGTTCAAAGCCAACCTCAGCATCTTCTCTAGATGCTAATCAACTCAGTTCTCACTGGCCCTGTTTCTAAAATAAAATACAAAATAGGGCTGGGGATGTGGCTCAGTGGTCGAGCATCCCTGAGTTCAACCCCCAGTATGCACCCCTGTGAAAAAATAACATCTTAAAATATTCCAAATATATCCTGGAGAAAATGGAATGGAAAATGAAATAGTGAGAGAAGAAAAAATGAAAAATTTACAGTTTAAGAAAAGAAGGAATATACATGGAGGACAAAACATCGAAACAATGACTTCTTTTAAATAAATAGCTATTACAAATCTGGTTATATGACAATGACAATATCAAAATAATTTTTAAAGGTAAGATGGGTTTGTTTCTCTTGTCACTTGTTGTCCTTTTGATACTTGTTCAAGGATAATTGTTTTATGTTTATGCTTTTTTTTTTTTTTTTGTACTCTATAGTTGAGAAGAAACCCCTCTTTTAATAATTAAATTAAGGTTAATATTATCTTTCTTCAGCTAGTAATTCCATTAAATTCTATCTGGTGCATTATGTTGTTCATAGTCTTTGTCATCTTAAACTGAAGGTAACAAGTGACAGTTTTTGGACCACCAATTTAATTTAAATTCCTAATGGCAGGAAGGCTGTGTGAACTGACGTGCGCTGAAGAGGCCTCACCTATGCTGGAGATTCTGCAGCCTGTTCAGTCTTGGAACATGGTGATTGTGGGGAGACGGAATGCAGAGATGGAGAGCCCACATTATCTTGCCCCATCTCAATGGCTTTAACCGGTATTTACTTCTAGTCTCCGTATCTGACCTGACATCCTTGTCATCACTAGGTAAAAATCTTGGAAAGTATCACTAAGCATGGCAGAACTCCAGCCTCTACCTATCCTAACTTGAAGGATGCTAGGAAAGACAACACATGAAAACGATAGAAAAGATTTCCCTGTTCTGCTGTAGCACATCCTTCCTGAAGCCCCTGCCAGTGTTTTTGGTAACTGCATTGAGGTATGACTTTTTTTGTCCCATGACTATAAAGACCCATGGGGCCTATTCCATGCCAGAGCAGGTTATCCAGTGCAACTGGAATCCACCTTCCCAGGCCTTGCTCACTCCTACTTGCTCCCATTTTTGGTTCAGGATATACTGCCTCTCATGTCTTTTGGAGCAAGAGCTATTTTTGCACAGATAGTGGGCTGTAAATTCTCTGAAGGGCCACACCTCTCTCATTTTCTTTGCACCCACACTCCGTGAAGATGTCACCATTGTACATACACATAGAGGCACACATATACACAGACACATGCATGCGCACAAATACACATAAGTAGATGGGTATGTTTCCATGAGGTTTCCCACTGCTGCCATAAAGAGTTACTACAAAATTAGTGGCTTAAAACAATACAAATTTATTAACTTTCATTTCCTCAGGTTAGAAGTATAAAACGAGTCTTCGGGGATGCAGTCCTCGAAGAGGCTGTAGGAGAGAATCCATCTCTTCATAATTTTCAGCTTCTAGAGGTTTCCTGCACATCTTCCTTGCCAAGCTGCACCGCTTCTTCAGGACTCTCTGACTCTGCTTTCATTGTCACATCGCCTTCTTTGATGGACCTTCCTTCCTCTCTTAGGTAAGGACCCTTGTGATTACAATAGGCCCATCCAGATAATCCACATAATCCAGGATAATCAAAATCCTTAATTTAGTTTCAGGTTTAAAGTCCTTTTGTCATGTAAAGTAGCAGATTCACAGGTTACGAGGATTAGGTCATGGGCATTTCAGGGCCATTATACAGCAGAACAGAGAGGGGGAGAGAGAGACAGAGAGAAATGAGAAATCAAGCCATCTTGGTTACAGTGCAAAACTTCACGATTTAAATGCCTTTTTTTTTTTTTTTTCTTTTTGCTGTTTACCAGTAGCCTATTTTATAGATTAAAAATCAAAAAGAGAGCATTACTCTCTTGTTATCTTGGGGAAAACAGCCACTAGAGAATGCAAATGGACAATTGCCCAATGTGCATAAACAATTAGCTATATTCTATACAAGGCAATAGTTTTGCAAATTTTTGTCCTTGGAGTTAATTCGTATAGATCCATACAATACACCAACTTTCACCTTCAAAGGAAGCAAACACAGAACAGTGGAATAAAACTCACCCGGAGTTTTAATCTACCTGAGAGAAGAAATACATTTTTCACAAAGAATTTTAGGCTTTTCTTAGCTTTTAGAAACTTCCAAATCTCTTTCCGGCATGCAGAAAATGCTCCTGTAGCCCTTTCAACTTCTTCAGGTGCTTTAGTCCAAAGGAGGTTTGGGGAGAACTTTGCCTGCTGGTCTGAAAGTCAGCGTAGACTAGTACAAAATTCCACTTCTATGTGTGAGCTTTTCACCACGGTGTTTGGGAAGCTCTCACTGGTGCAATTTGAAAGTCACTTTAAGCAGGATGAGGTAATATAAAGCACACACACAATATATTGCTCTTTTGGACCATTTTCAAAAACAACTAACTCTAATTACCAATGCTGGCAAGGTAAATACTCCTTATATATCCGTGGAAATAATCTGTAAAAGAAAATGGTTCTAAGATAAATACTGCTGTCAAAAAAAAAAAAAAAAAAGGGAAAAAGCAGAGAAAGCCAGAGGAAGATGTAATTTACATTCATATTCTCGAACACCACTGGGGAATGATCGGCTGTCCTCTGAACTGACAGTGATATTACAGATCAGTTTCCTGAATGACAGCTACACAGTCATGAGCTAGAAACCAAAAGCGAGGAAGCTTTCTGAGGGCATGCTGGTGCATTTTGAGGATGGGGTATTCAGTCAGGTCCTGCGTGGTGAAGGCAGCCTTGCTGACGTTTGAACACACCATGAACTGAGTGTGGTTGTCCGTACAGTCTGAGAGGTGGAAGTGCTTGGGGAAAAAACCCATTAGCAATGAAACCTGATCAGATCACATGTAGGCATCATGGTAGCAATCAGGGGAAGGGTGGAAGATTAGAAAATAGCTAGAATTGAATAAATGTGTGCATGTGGATTTTTCTTTATATAAGGAAAAATGAATCTTTTATGTTTCTTTTTTTATTTTTGTAGAACACACAAGGGAAAAAAGCCCAAGGGCAGGTGGAATAAATGAGAAAAATGAAATGACAAAAGGAATTAAGTCTCAAGTGACTTGCTAAGCAAATGTAAATGCCCTGCTGTGTTCTTAAAGGAGAAAAAAAAGTGATTTAAGTTTGCTTGTGTGTTTGTTTGTTTCCTTTCCTTGGGGTTTTGGTCAGTACTTGTTATTTATATTCTATTATTGAGGACAGTTTTCATCTGCTTGTTTTTATTTATTTAAATGAGTGTTTCTTTTCAGGTGGATTCAAAAGACAGAGATTTACCTTCATAAGATCAGTGAGCACATGTGACATTTCTTTTTCCTGCAGTATTTTGGCACAGATAATTTCCTGAGATTTCTTTTAGGTTGTTTAATGGTCACCAAGTAGATTTAGATAGATTTTTTTTTTTCCAAGTCGATGGGCTCTCTCAATGTAATATAGTTAAACATGGAATGATTTGGCATCAGTCTCTAAAAGTGGCTATTGGACAGCAACTCAAAAGGCTGAGGAAGGAGGACCACGAGTTTAAAATTAGCCTCAGCAATTTAGTAAGACACTTCTTTAAAATAAAAAAAATTAAGTACCCCCAAATTCAATCCCTGCTAACTGCCCTGAAAAAAAGAATAACCTGAACATTTGTTATGCAGTTTTTTTTAGTGACTATCAGATTACATTATTCTATGATGCCCTTGTTCGTGTTATTTCTTAGCCCTGAATTTTTAGAATAACATTTTGTAATCCTCGTAAACTTGGACCCAAGAAGAGTCTGACTTCCTGGTTGTATGCACATCATCATGACACCTGAGTTTCCTAAGGGGATTCATGGTTGCACAAAGCTTCCATGAAAGATGCCATCCTTCATGAAAAATGGCCTGAAGTGAAGTCTCAACATCAGACGTCAGCTGTAGTTGACACTGAAACATCACTTACGGAAAACAATTGCTTTGGGCGTGTACCTGAACTATGACAATTTCATATAATCATCTAAATGATATACCTGTGGAAATAACATTCATCAATATCTTATTCTGTTACTCTTTCAATTCATATAATAATTCATCAAGGAGGCAGGTTTTTCTTTGTGTTTTGATTACCATTTTATGCAACCGTATTGAGAAGTGATACAGAAAGTTTTCTGTTCCTAACCTTAACAGCAGACTAATGAATCTTCATTTTCAAGATTTAGATTTTGAAGTTATTTTATGAGAGTTTTCTTTAATGAGGGGGCTCTGAGGATTGACCTCAGGGATGCTATCACTGAGTGACATCCCCAATCCTTTCTATTTTTTTTTTTTCTTGAAACAGGGTCTTGCTAAGTTGCTGAGGCTGGCCTCAAACTTGAGATCCTCCTGCCTCAACCTTCTGAGTCACTGAGAATACAGATGTAAGCCTGGTGAGAGAATTTTGAAAGCTTCTTTCACTACTCTAGTTTAAGTCAACTTAAATAACAGAAGAAACTCGTAAACATTTCCGTGTACAAAAATGTGTGTTTTCAAGAGCAATAATGAGGAATTATTATTATTATTAGTCCAAGTTTACCAGGACTAGAAAATGTTATGCTAAAAATAAATAAAGGGAAAATTTTAGAGAATATAAATCAAGACACAGATGAGGAGGATGGAACTTTTCTTTCAAAAAAAGCACATTTACTGCATGTACATTTCTTTTTAGTATTTTAAGACACAAGGGAGGTCAAGACAATACTCATGAATTCCTGGTCTCCAAAGCCATTTCTTACAAACTGTATCTGTGTTTCTTGGAAAAAAAGCATGTTTTCAAACTCTGAAACGCACCTCTGCATCACTTCATAACAAACAAATTTTTGAGAACACTCCATAAACTATTGGTTCCTTATGACTCCGTGCATGTTTTGGGGTTGAAAAACCCTTTATCACATTCTTTTAAAGAGGAGAGGAGTTTCTGACGCTCTCATCACGGTCTCTTTTTCAGTGAGTCACAGTGGAGCCTCAGCTGCTGCCTGATTTTATTCTCGACGGGAAAAAGTGCCAGACCAAGGACAGGCTGCCAGAGTCCTGGTGTGGGAGACTAAAAGGCCACGTTTGAGCGGCAACCTGAAAATATTTCTCACAGCACAATATGCAACATATCATAGCTCAGAACAACACGTTGTAAAGGTTTGGGGTAAAATACCTAGTTCTAGCCAACTCTAGTCTAATTCGTATTCCTCCATTTTAACCCGGTTTCATTCTTCTCCCACAGTCCTGTAAAATCATACACATTTTCATCGGATAGTATGTATGTATATTACTTCATGTAGAGAAAATAAACAAATTGCAGGAGACCGTAGAATGTGTCTTCATGGATTATATTGGATTATGCAGATGAACTATAAGTACAATAGTAATTTTCTGTAGGAGAAGAAGTGAAGACAGAGAGAAGAAAAGGTAGAAGTCAAAGTGGAGAAGCTGTCTGAGATTGAAGATATCCTAATGAAAGCCAAAGACTCGAGTCACCAGAATCCACAAGAAGCCAGAACAGCTCCCTCCAGGGCCTCGGGAGCACAGTAGCTGATACCTTGATTTCAGACATCTGATTTCCCAATCTGAGGGAATAAATCTGTTTTCAAAGCCACCAAGTGTGAGGTAATTTATTGCAACAACCACAAGACACTAATACACTATCGACTATCTCCAGGTGAGTGCACATGCAAGGGCCTGGGGATACACACAGGTCAGAAGGCATCTAAGAGTTCACAGACCAAGACTTGCCCAGTGTCCAGGAAACAGAGACACCGGGAACCTCCACACTTACTGCCTCGCTGCTGACTCCAAGCACATGTCTTTGATATTGTCAGCTACATTCATCATAAAAATAAAACAGCAGATATCATTATAAACAAACAATATCAATATTAAACAATGTAGAAAAAAAGGTGAAGTGTTCTTACTTAAAAAGCACAAATTTATTGCTTCATGATTCTGGAGGCTGGACCTCTGAGATCAAGAAATTTTGTGCCAACCTCCCTCTGATAGTGCACAGGAAGTATCCATCCTGAGCTTCCGATGTGCTTCTGCTAGTTGTCTGGCTTCTGTGGCAGCAGGACTCTCACCTTCACATAGCACAGTCCAGGCACCCAAAAGTCGCCTTCTCTTAAGGGCGCTGCTGTATAGGACCAGCCTCCACCCTGATGACCTCCTCTCAAGGTGGTGATGGACAGAACACCATATTTCCAAATAAGGAAATTGAAAGGTCCTGGATTAGAACTTCAATATCATTTGAAGGGACAGAATTCATTCTGAATTGTGCCCAGCTCAATTGTGAATTAAGTTATAAAGGGCATGTCACATGGGATTAGAAGATGACAAAAGTCTGTTCAGAGTATCGAATGTTATTAATAAGAAAAAATATAATTTTTGCTGAGGTAGAGTAACAAAGTATAAAATTGTCAATGTGCAGCATTTATGGCACAATCACAAATTCATACAACCTATAAGCTCTATTTTCTATAACTGATTCTCTTTTTTTCCTCTTGAGTTTCTAATCCAGAGTGTACATGTGTGGAAGAGAAGAATTCCACTGAGGTTTTCTTGACCTACTAGCAAGGGCAAGTCATATGAGTAATTCAGTCTCTCAAGAGCATTCACTCAGTCAAGGTCTGAGAAATATGGGATAAGCTTCCAACATCTCCATGAGAAGCTACCCCTTTCTTCTTTCCTACTTCTCCCTTTTGGAATGAGACTGTCTCTCCTGTGCCTGACCCACCACTGCCCTTGGAAGCACATCACTTAATTGATGTCATAGGTTCACTGGTGAGGACAACAGTTTGACTCAGGATGTATTCTACCTTGAGTCTCACCCATACCTGATTTAGTTGATGTTTAGATGAGACTTTGTACTTCAAGTTGATGCTCAGACAAGTTAAATTTTGGTATTATTGTCATGGAAGGAACATATTTACAATGGGAGAAGGACAAAGGTTTTGGAGGGTAAGGAAAAAATGTTATGGTCTGAATGTTTGTGACTACCTTTCTCTCAAATTCATGTGTTGAAAACTAATCACAAGTGTAATGGTATTAGAAGGTGTTGAGGTTCCTGAAGGCAGAGTCCTCATGAATGGAACTACCCAAAAAAGAAGAAGCCCAGGAGAGCTGCCCAGCCTCATTCTCCCATGATAGCAACAAGGTGCTATCAGTCAAAGACAGCGACTGGATCATCACCAGATGTCAAATCTGTCAGTCTCTTGATTTGGGACTTCCAATTGGTAAAACTCACCACTGGTGAGAAATAAATTTCTGGTATGTATAAGCAACCAATTTTATGATATTTTGTTACAACAGCTTAAGAGGACTAAGACAATTGTGGTGTGTTATTTATATTTAACCCTAATAAAAAGTTAAACAATAAAATTTGTTGATGAATGTACAATATAAAAAGAAGAAAACTCTGACTATAAGAACACCAGAGGTGTGTATCTGAAGGAGGAGTAAAGGTATAGTTTTTGGGGTGCAATTGAAGTTAAGTTGTTATCAACATTAAATAGAAGGACATGAGCAAAAGATATTTTATGCAAATCTTATGCTAGCTACAAGAAAATTTGTACAATAAACACATAAAAATTGAGTATCAATAAAAATTACTATAAAATCATCAAATAACAAAAAAAGGAGAGAAAAGGAAAGACAAAATAGACTGCAAAAGAGCCATAAAATAATAAATGGTTACAGTAATTCCTCATTTATCAAAAATTATCTTAAATATAAATGGGTTAAATTTGCTTCAAGATGCATAGAGTGGCTGAGTGGCTAAAATCACAGGATCTGGTAATATTCTCTTTATGGGAAACTCATCTTAAAGACAGACACAAGCTGTATGTGAAGGGATAGAAACAGACATTTTGTGCAACTAGTAACCTTTAAAAAAGTATGTGTACCCATAGGTATATCAGAGAAAAATAGATTTTACATCTAAAACTATCTTCTAGAAAGAAAGAAGACCATTATATATTGTTAGGTGCTCTGTCTCTTTTGAAAACCTACTAGACATAGTCAACCATTCTTATGTCCCATGTATAATTTGCACTTGGTCATGGGTAGTGTGCTGTTGAGTAAGGTTTGAGAGTGTTGTACTGAGAATGGCTGCACCTGGGTTCATCAGGTCTAGTGCTACGCAGTTTTCTTTACTTGCAGTGTTGCTGTCTGGATTGGGTATTGAGGTGATTCGGGCCTCATAAAATGAGTTAGACATGTTTTTGTTTGTATTTTTGTAAGGATGTCAGAATTGGTATTAATTCTTCCTTGAATACTTGGTGAACTGCTCATGAAACCATTTAGTCCTGAGTATTCCATTAGGGGAGAATTTTATTTATTGATTTGCCTCTTTATTTGTTATTGGCCTTCTCAGGCTATCTATTCATGATTCAGTTTCGGTGAATTATATGTAATGATAAAAGGGTCAATTCAACAGGAAAAAATAATGGTAATAAACATTCATGTACCTATCATCAGATAACCTGATTATATCATCAATATAAAGCAAATATTGACAGTTCAGAAAAGAGAATTAGATAGCAATATGATTCCAATAGGGGACTAATATGTCCAGTAACTACATATCAATTAAAATAAGAGGAAGGTTTATGGTGATAAACACCTACATTAAAAATGAAGAGTTCAAATCAACAACCTAACTTTATACCTCAAGGAAACAGAAAAAAATGCCTTAAGTTAGTAGAATAAAGAAAATGTGAAAGACAATTGAAGGAATAAATCACATAGACAATAAAGAAAAGCCTCAACCTACTCAAAGTGATTTGGCATTACCTATCAAAATCCCAATGACAGTCTTTGAAAGAAATAGAAAACTGCTCTACAACTCATATAAAGTCACAAAAGACCAGAACTAGCCAGAGCATTCTTGAGCAAGGTAACCAGAGCTGGAAAAACCACACTCCTCCTGACCTTGAATAACACTACAAAGCTACAGTAATCAAGAAGTGTGGTGCTCCCAGAGATGCCAATAAAGACATTGGAGACAAACAGAAAGTCTAGAAATAATCTGCACATTTGTTATCAACTGATCTTCCACAAAGTCACCAAGAATGCCCACAAAGTAGATCATACTTGAATGCACAAACTGAAAGCACAAAACTAGAAGAAAACAGGGAAAGCTTCTTAAAATTGGTCTGGGCAATGGATTTTTAGAGATGACACCAAAATGCATAGGAAACAAAAGCAAAAATCAGTAAGTGGGGTTGCATCAAACCAACTTGTAAACAGGAAAGGAAAAAATAACAATTAAAATGCAATATATAAAATAAAGGAAATTTTTTTAAGCCATACATCTGACACAGTTAATATCTAAAACACATCAGAAGCTCAGAAAATGCAAGAGCAAAATCAAACAAACAAAAAACCCTAAAACACAGAAACAAATATTAAAGGGGGATAGGATACAAATACAAATAGATAATTCTTAAAGATGACAAACAAGCATCCCACAGGTATATATGAAAAGGTCCTCAAGTAGTCACTAGGAAACACCAATCAGAGTCACAGTGAGATACTACCTCACACCTGTTAAGAAGAATATGTGAAAAAAAGAGAAAAACTTAGTTCACTATTGGTGAGAATGTAAAATAGATAAATAGGTATCCAAAAAAGGGAACCTGCACTCACATATACATTACAGCAATATTCACAATAGTCAGAATATAGAAATAACTAAAGTATGTTGGAAAATGCATGGATACAATGATGCACACATGCCGATATGTATTAATCTGTGGAATGAACAAGTGGTTAACTTACAGGAGAATGGTGCTGTAGAGAGGAAGATATGAGAAGATACTTGTTAAGAGGTTAAAAAGCTCCAGTTATACAAGTGAAGTAATTTCTGAATATCTCATATCCAATAATGTGTTTATAGTTAACAATATCACATCACATACCTGAATTTGCTGAGTGCATATCTTAAGTATTCTCACCACACAAGAAGAAAAGGTAACAATGTGAGGTAAAAGATATGTAAATTAGCCTGAATAGTTTACAGTGTCTACACATGAAATCATCAAGTTGCATACCTGAAATATGTATAATTTTTAATTATGAACTATACCTCAGTGAAGTTGAGAAATACCTAAAGATAATTATGAGCATGTAAAACTTAATATCATAGTGAAGCTAGAATTTGTGGGTTATCTGTCATACATCCATGTCACCTAAGTACTAATAATCATCATGCTTAGAATACTAGAACAACTTCAGTTAAGATAGTTTTAAATATTTCAATGAAAAATCAGCTAAAATACTGTAGAAGACTACATGACGAATAATGAATGGAAATAGTTTATTACCATCTGGTCAATGCCATGGGAAAGTAGTCACTGGTACAGAGATGTTGGGCACTGTCTTATTGCCTTTTTGAAATAACATCAGATAATTAAAACAAGAGAAATCAATGACAAGGAGGAAAACCTACAACCCAAAAGAACAGCAGGATATCATTATCACTCTCTACTTTCCTGGAAATATTTTAAGTCACTTTGCAGTGTGTTCAAGATTCAGAGACCAAAACAGAAATGGAAATAATACTCAGGAATTTACCTTGCACATGAAATAAAAGATAAGTTATATTTGCTATGAAGTTGATTATTATTTATCTTTTCTTTCTTGGTAGATTAGATGAAATACTGGCTTTTCTGTAGTTATCTTCAAGTTTATATAACCATTGTCAATTTTATATAAATACAGATTATATCAAAGATCTCTCATTTGGTCAAAATATACAATAAACAGAACAAAAGAAAATATGATTTCCTTTGGAAATATTTTTGGATTTCAATTTGTTTCATTTTGTTACTATTTTCCAAAATCGTTATCTCAAAGTAATCTCACTTGTTTGCAGAAAAAGAGAAAAAAATATTAAGAAATAATTAAGAATAAGAGATGTCAGATATTTTACTCCTGAGACATTGTTCAATATGTACTAGGTTAACACTAAAACCAATTATAATTCCCTGTTAGGGAATTATATATAAGTTGAACTACAGATATGATTTTCTACATGGCTTCTTTTTCTAGGTATAATGTTTTCATTGTTAATCTATGTTGCAGCATGTATTAATACTTCATTCACTTTTATGTCCAAATTATATTCCATTGTGGGGAGACAATTTATCCATTCATTTGACCATCTATGGTCAACTGGGTTATCTCTACCCTTTGTCTATCACCACACAGTTTTCATGCACCTTAGTGCACAATTGCTTAGTGCACAGTTGAAACTGTTTTCCTTGCTCCTGGGTGTATATCCAGGAATGTAATTACTGAATCACTTGGGTAGTGCTGTGCTTAATCATTTGAACAGCTGCCTGTTTTCCAAACTAGCTGCACAGTCTTACAGTCCCCTACCTGTGCATGAGAGTTATGATTTACCCACACGCTTGAAAATGTATTTTGTTATGTAACTTTTTGATTCCAGCTAACCTGGTTAGGTATACAGTAGCATCTTACTGTGATTTTGAGTGTTCTTCATAAATCAGTTATGATAAGTATATTTTGTGTGCCTATGGGTCATCTGTATATCTTCTCTAAGGGGGGATAAATATTTATAGAATTCCCAACTACTTATTAATAGCTATTTGTCATTCGAATGTTGAATTGTAATGGTTTTTAACACAGACTTATGTAGATTCTGGAGAACAAATCCTCTAACAGATATATGGACTGCAGGTATTTTCTGTTATTCTGTGGGTTGTCTTTCACCTTTTCGATGGTGTCTTATGAAACATAAATCTTTTTAATTTTGATATTGTCCGGTTTTTCTGTTTTTAAATTTCTTGTGCTTCCCCAGGGTGCCATGTTGAACACTATGTGGCTTGATCCATGGTTATAGGGATTTACCCCGTGCTTATTTCGGAATGTTTAAAGTTTGTGCTCTTAAATTAAGTCACTGATTTCCCCTGAGTTAATTTTTGTATGTGGTTGTGAGGCAAGGGCCCAAGTTCATGCTGTCACATGTCATCATTGAGTTCCCCTTTGTTGAAAAACACATTGTTTCCCCATTGGGTCATCCTTGCTGACAATCAGTGGACCATGGATGTCTGTGCTTATTTTTGGACTCTCAGTTCTAATCCATTGGTTAATATGTCCATATTTATAGCATTACACATTGTCTTGAATGCCATATTTTTGTAGTAGATTTCAAAATTGAATTCTTCATCTTAGGATTCTTTTGGCTGTCCTGTATCACTTGCAATTCTATGTGAATGTGAGAATTGTGTTGTGTATTTCTACAAAAAAGTCAGGTGGGATTCTAACAAGGATTGTTTTGGATCCACAGGTCTATTTGGAACTCATTGCCACCCTGATATTTCAAGTGTCCCAAACCATGAACATGAGGTTTTCAACCATTTAAGCAGGTATCCTTTATTTTAATAGTGTTTTATACTTATCAGAATACAAGATTTAGAATCCTTTTGTTACATTCGCTCCCATTTTACTCATTGTGATGCTTATGTAGATGATATGTTTTTTTTCTTAATTTCATTTTTGAATTGTTTATTCTCAGTCATATTTTTGTAGTCAGCTGAGTACAAAATCCATATTTTTACTTTTAGTTCTCAATTTTTTTTAATTTAAATTTTAAAAATGTAATTGTTATAAAAATACTAAATTAGAAAATGACCAACAATGGTTCTCTTTTGATTTCAAAAGCAATACATATTCATTGGACTATTTCATTAAATGTTATTAAATAGTTAACTTATTATTTAAAGATAACTACAAACATATTGGTATAATGTCACTAAGTTTCTCTGTATATAGAGTTAAATACATATTTATATATAATGCAATATATAAAAATCAACCTGGATATAAATGTAATCAAAATCCATCTATAAAATCCATATGGTCTATTTCAGCTTTTCATGACATGAATATCTTCCCAGATTTATTAATAGCCTTGAAGTCTATCCTTTTTAATAATATACTGCTAAACATGGATGGACAATTCTCCGTTATTCACATACCATAAACAGTTATCTTCTAATTTTGCTATTAGAAATAATATTGTAATGAAAAATAATTTTATTTTTGTAAGCATTGAAAATATCTCTGAATGGTAAAAGAAAATAAAAAGCAAAGTTAGGGGGCTTATCATATAAAATTCTCTTTTCCAAAAAATAGAATTCTTTTTCCATTTAATTAAAATATATATAACCTCAGTTTTAGCTTAGCTTTACAAACTCCTGATAATTTAGTTTTCAGATGCTTCTTTCCAGAATTTTCTTCCTCAGGTGTCCAACAAAATTCAGATCTTTCAATTTTGTGTACTTTTATGAAAATTTTCTGTATCTTTGCTGATTATTTTATTTTTTATAGATTGATTTTCTCTTGTTGATAGTGTGTTATGTGCTATTTCTTCAAAACCTACTTAAAACATAGCAAAACAAAACAACAGCAAAATCTTTCTTGATTTCCTTTGCTCAGGAAAACTTCTGTAGTACTTTCCTCTTTCTCTACTCTGTCCTTGAATGATCAGGGTTTATTTGCTTCATTCCTTACCAAGCCATTATTTCTGCAGTTTTTGAGGCTGCATATGGGTAAGAGAATCTCAAGAATTTGTCACATAAATAAATTAATTGCAACTACATGTTACATAAAATTGCAAGGAACTTTCATCTCACAACACTTCTTACTTGTGATAATTCATTCTGCTGCAAGTAAATGATCTGTAAAAAATAAAGTCCTGTGAATTAGTTTTCTCAATTTGAACCATGTTAATCCTAGTACATATGCATTGAATTGTATGTTATGATGTTCTCAAATAACAGGACACTGTGAAATCAAGAGTAGCAAGATGCTCAGTATTCAAATCTCACTAATGATAGAATTTAGTTTTGCAATTATGGTTTATCCACCTTGGAATATTAATCATCTTCAATGATAATATCTGAATATCTATATTGAAACTAAATTAGTATATTCATAATCAATTGAGGGACGAGGTGAGACATTAATATTTATAAACTACAGTTTCACCATTTCTCATTGCAAACATCATTAATACTTTTTTCTGTTTTATAGGTAATTCATTTACTTCTAATATTTTGAAAGAGAAAAAAATAATTTCACTTCCACTGGCTGGAAATTTGTTTTCAAGACAATAATGGACTTTTTAAATTTAAAGTTTTTCTTTATACAAATATTTGATTTGAGTTTTTCTGCATCAGTGATTCCTCCCTACCTTCATCTCTTTATAGAGTTTTCCCTCTGGTGGAATGAAGTAATTAATTTGAAGGGGAAATATATTCAAAATCAGAATTTCATAATATGGAAGTTTTCTCTATTCATCTGTAAAATTGTTCTCCATCAAAAAGAGAAGGGATACAACAGGATCCAGTAGACATCTCTTCTGCAGAGGGAGAGGCTTACAGAATGCATATTAAAAATCATCAAGAGGAAATTGTTTCTTGCATGCTTGTAATAGTAAAAAACCATGCAGAGGTATATTTGAGGATCACAAATGACTCCAGAGTGTGTAACTTTTTCTGAACTGGTTTTGTTTGGTTTTCACTTCATAGTGTGAAACTCTCACATGTTAAGCTCTTCCTTTACCTTATATTATTCTTCAAAGTTGCTTTCACTTGTTTTGTAGATATCAGTTCCATTTCTTCCCTTTAGAGAAGGCAGAAGTTCTTAATAGTAGAAGCGACAGAGAAGATAAAAGAGACCAGAGAGAAAAGACAAAGGCAGAGTGGAACTCTGCTGGGAGAGACATGGAAAGATAGAAGGGAAAGCAATGGCCAAATACAGAGCTTTCTCTGTAAAATACATCATCTTACATAGCTCTCAAATCAAATTTTTAAAGATTAATGAATGTTCTTTCATGTTTCCTCTGTTATAGTCTTGTTTTTAGTGATGTTAAACGTGTCATAAGTACTAGTTTATTACAGTTTTTATGGGATCCTCAAGTTTTTTGAGTTGTTTTCTATTTGCTCTTCATTATGAAACAGGTGATATCTGAAATGTTCATTTTATGCTCATGCTTTGCTCTTAACCACACTGGGTTAATACTTTGTACTTAATACACCATATTTTATATAAGGATGGAATCATTCTACCAAACTTTAATAAATATATTTATCACACTATATTTAATATTTATTTTTATTCTTTTCTGAGTTAATACGACCACTGAGATCCTTGATGGAATGAATTATACCTCTTATCACATTGAACTCTATAAATGTTTCAATTTCAAATACTTTATCTTACTAAAAACGATACTGTTGCCAGGCACAGTAGTATACTCCTGGAATCCCAGGGGCTCAGGGGTTAAGGCAGGAGGATCACAAGTTCAAAGCCAGTCTCAGTAAAAGTGAGGCACTAAGCAACTCAGTGAGACACTGTATCTAAATAAAATACAAAATAGGGCTGGAGATGTGGCTCAGTGGTCAAGCGTCCCTTGGTATACTCTGTCCCCATAAAATGATAAGGTAGTATGTTTCAATTTAATATACCCATCTCCTCAGTATTTAGCTTTTATTAAGGAATATATTATTTAATAAATGACTATTGGGTGAAATGAAACATGAATGGCAATTTACAACTTAAGAATTATTTAAAATATCTGAATGTATGTATTCATATTTCTATTTTCCTATTTTGATTCACTGAAGAATTACTGGGTCTAAAATACAGAAAAAAAATCTTTTCCAAGGATGAAAAGGATGTACATTTTATGTTCATGCTTTTTTTTTTTTTTTTTTTTTTTTTTAATCAAGGATGAAAAGAATGTTCTTGCTTATTTTCCAGGTAACATGTGAAGGAAGGGCCCATGCCTAGCCCCGACTCCACACAGACATGCAGTCAGACAGATGTCTCATGGATGCTTTGTACCTATAATTCCTGGCACGTGCTCCGCTCTTACACACTGGGTCACAAACCTTGCATTTTGTCCAGCCACACATAACACAGGAGAGAAAAAAGATGCTATCTCTACTTACTAAGTGTGTGGGCCCTCTTCCTGGCTGGAGTTACTGACAGAGTGTGATCGTCTAGGACTCAATATCCCTCATATGTCAAAAGTTTCTTCATAGTATTCATGGTCACCCCCAGATCTGCATCTAGGCCATTAAATCTTCACAATGTGGTAACAACTCCTGCTACATGAACCTCATTCCTTCTAACACCTCTGCAAGTCCAAAGTGATAGATAGTGTAAAGATCTACCCTCTACGTGTCCATACTCAGATAATTCTAGGGAAAATAAATTTGCATGCTCAAGAAAATTGATGCTACATTAAAGTCATTGTCACTGATATCAGCTAGAAAGCTGATTGGCTAGCAAACTTATGTTTCTGTACTGTGTAAAAATATTTCACACATGGATCTATCTGACCAAACTGAATGTTTCATTCTTATCTCTAATAATGATCAGACCTTTAAACATGCCACTATGTTCCATGTTTCTTAGCCCTTATCTTCTCTTGTAAGGGCAGTATT
Source organism: Sciurus vulgaris (assembly GCF_902686455.1). Classification (NCBI taxonomy): domain Eukaryota; kingdom Metazoa; phylum Chordata; class Mammalia; order Rodentia; family Sciuridae; genus Sciurus; species Sciurus vulgaris. The sequence goes on from NC_136469.1 coordinate 14,301,873, forward strand.
GTTGTTTGCATCTAAAGTCTCCATTCTCTGCTTAAAATCCTAAACGATTTATCTATATACTATTCTGAGTAGCCTGCATTTTCTCAAATCTCTCTATTATCCCACTCATGTTCATCCTTTGGCTATCTGGGCTCTAATCCTTTGGCCCCGTTGATGCTCTGCTGTCTATGAAGTTTTGCTGAGCTTACCTCTTTCCTTATACAGCTTTGATTTATGGCCAACCATGGAAATCACATTTTCACATACACATTGACTCCTTGACCTTCTTCTACAGAGGAGTGCTTCATTGAAGAAAACACAAACCTAGTTAACGACAACTTCTAGTTTACTGTGAGCTTGCATCCCGCAGATAAAGGTGACTGAAGAAAATATAAAATTTCACTGATGGTTTTCACTTCAAATTTCTGGAAAGAACTACAAATGAGCTTTCATTGCACAGTTCAACTATTCTACATGTACGTAGTTTATTCACTCTTGGTGCTTGAGAATGTTTGACTCCTACACATACATTTTCCCTTTTCCTGTTTTTGCAGCCTCCTCTCTAAATGTAACTAGCATGAAGCCACTTTCCCTCATGGCCACTCCTATCATCCTGGCCCAGGACACCACCATCTTTAATCTGGGTTACCACTGTGGCCTCTCCTCTAGTCTTCCTCTTTCCAACTCTTCTCCCAAATACTAACTTTCAACAAAGCATTCAGAGTGATTATAAATCAGATAATGCTGTTCTCCTAAACCGTTCAGCGGTTCTCCATTTCAACCACAGGTATAAAAGCCAAGGACTTCAAATGCCTCCCAAGGATCTGCCCTGTGCTGGCTCTTTATGTCCCCAGTCTATCTCTTGTACTCTGCTTCACTTTTCCTGCTCCAGCAACACTGAGTTTTCCTGAGGGTCCTGCCATTGTCATTTCCTATCTTTGAGGTATTTTCCCCTGAGATAGTTGAATGACTACATTTCCTACCTTCTTTGTGTCTTTTCATTGTAAGGCTATGCCATACCCAATCTTACTTGGCAAATGCCATCCCACACCTCCTGATCCCCTTAACATGATCTTAATATGCTCTATTCTTCAAAAAATCAAGCACTCTTATGCTTGTTTCTTATCTTACTACTGGTTTTAATTATGTACTATTTTTCATCAATAAAGTGAAACTCTTCTTGTTAAATTTTTGTATCTAAAATGCCCTAAACAGAATCTGACTTATGACAGCACTGAAACGTCTGGGGATGTCATGACTGAAGTGAGTTCAGTCCCTCACTTTTGCTCCCATTTCCTCACACCTCCTGCTGAGACTGTCCTCAGCCTTGTGCTAATCATACACATGTCCCCTACTGCACATTCCCTTGTCCCTCTGTGCTCATCCCCTTTAACATCTGCAGTTCCGTGGACACCATCGTTGGGTAAATAAAACCTCTCCTTCACACTTAGCTAATTTATTTTCAGCATTGGCCTTCTCCTGTGCTTTGAGGTTAAACTTATTTAGAGAAATGGCAACAATTGTGAACTCCATTTCTTCATCCAATGTAAACTTCCCCATCTCCATTCTTCCCCGGAACCTCATTATGTCACATAGAGCCCTTCCTCCCATGACCTCTAACACTCATGTTCCCTTGAATCTCTGTCTTATTCCCTTATAGACACAGGGGAAGCTTCCTGCACCACTGGAGCCCTTGGTCGATGGGCTTTGACCAGGTTATTCCGTCACTCCTCACTCCCCTTCAACTGGTAAGAATTCTACGTTTACATCTTTAGTCTCTCCTGATATTTCCGGTCACATATTCCACCCAAATTTATCAAGAGCATAAAAAAGTACGCTAAACAATACTCCATTTTCCTTCAGAGCCTCTAATGCTTCCTCCCTGTTTCTTTTCATGATGAACCATAAGATGACTTATTTACTCCACCATCCAGTGAGGAAAGTTAATTTTATATCTTTCATACATTGTGACCCTAGTCATATTCTGTATTCCAACAATATCTTTGTTCCTCCTCTATGACTGTGATCTCTTGACTAAATAACTGACTTTTATGTATGTCTCAGTACAAGTTATCTTCTGTTCTGCAAAAATAGATTACATTACCGACCTAAAACTGATTATTTCCTTCTCTGAGCAAGTTGTTTTAATGACACCACATTTACCACTTGCCATAAGGTAAAGAGCCATTCAGATTTGAATTTCCCTGTCTTGAGTTTCCTTTGTGCTCCATTACTGAACTCCCTCTCTGCAAGACTTTTCTCACCCTGAATATCTGCAGTTCCTTGGGATTAACAGGTTGTCTTGTTCTCAACTCAGGACCTTAGCACACACTCATACCTCTTAAGACATATACAACCCTAACATACGAACTCTGGTACTCTCCATATATATTTTTATTGATGCACCACATTTTCTTTCTCCAAGACTTATAATCTTAGAGAATTTTCTTAACATCAATATTTTCACTTGAGGAATGGAGGTAATAATTTTCTAATTCAAATTGTTGTTAAGAATATTTTATAATATCAACCAGACCTGGCATGTGCCTATAATTTCAGTCACCTGGGAGGATGAGACTGGAAGATGACAGATTTGAGGTCAGTCTCCAAAATTTAGTGAGACCCTAAGTAATTAAGGGAGACCTGGTCTCAAAAAAAAAAAGGGGGGGGGCTAGGGAGGGGAATATAGCTCAGTGGCAAAGCACCCCTAAGAAAAAGGAAAAGGAAAAAGAATAATGCATGAGACAATGCACACAAAGCACCAATACTTAGCATTCCATAGAGTAACTATTGCACAGACGAAGGCTTTCATTATTAATAATGGTATTATTGCTAATATCATTAATATTTCTTAAAATTTATCAGCATGGATTGAATTTTAACTTTGGATTATGAAAACTACTGCAGTCTAATGAGGTAAAAAGAACTTCTGAAACTTTGACAAAACAAACGCTAACACAGCAATTCCTCTCTCATTCCTTTCCCCAAGTATTAGAAGGAAATTAATGTTTAAGGAAACTCTTGATGTGGCATCTTTGTTCTCCACTCAGAACTACCAGAAAACTATCACACAAAACAGAGATTTTTGGCAAAAGCTGGAGTGAAAAGTTAGGTACTTTATGATTCTGAATTTGGAAATTTAGACATATTTCCAAGAAATCCAACACAGGCTGTTCTAGATGATATGTAGTTATCAAGAAGATCTTGAAGCAAGCTCTCAAGTGCATTTCATTTACTGAGAATATGTGGTGGGTTGCAGAGTGACTCTGCAAAAATGTGCATGGCTTAATTCCTGGAACCTGGAATATGTCACCTTAATGGCAAAAGAGACTTCCCAGGTCTGATTAAATGAAGGATCAGGAGATTACCCTGGATTATCTGAATGGGCCAGATGTATTTACAAGAGACTTTATGTAAGATTGGCAGGAGATGCCAAGGAAACTAATTCTGTCCTGGAACTTCCAGATAGAACTAACCCTGCAGCTTGAATTTTGGTCCAGTGAAATTGATATAGGATTAAAGATCTCCTGGTGTACAAAATAATATTCTGAATTGTTTTAAACCATTAAATTGGTGATAATTTGTTCTAGTAGTCATAAAATGATGAAGAAAGCAGTCCAAGCCAGCCCATGAATTATGTGGGGAGGTAAGAATGGAAAAGGAAAAAGAAATCAACCTTATGATCAACTAAATGACCTCTGTATGTACCTGAAATTCTATTCTATCAGATAAATCAGAGTAGCACAAAATATAAATCTCTCATTTTCCTACCCTGATGCCCACAAAGTGTAAAGGAGATGGGATTCTGATGTACTGACTCCTGTCAGTCATCTCGCAACAATGATTCTGAACTTATTAATTTCCTGGTCCTTCTGGACTGAGATGTGGATAGTAAAGCAGGGCTGTGGCCAGAGGAAGGCCATTGGCAAGGAGCTGCACTTGTTGGAAATCGGAAGTGTAACTATTGTGCCCCGAAGTGTGATTAAGAGGACTCGTGCGGGATCTGAGAGCACTCATAAGCATTTTCTGATCTGTGCATATTTGCAGTGAGGCAGTGAACTGAATGGACCTAAGAATAACTTGTCTGTTTTTTACGTGGTTTGTAAGCACATACACAACAAGCCCATGTGTCCTTGAAATATAACGGAATGTTTGCAGGGTGCCGCTTATGACAAGATGAGATAATAAACACTGTAGTGATGAAAACAGCACGTTTTAACATAAAAATAGACACATAGGCCCATAAAACGGAAGACAGGGTTCTACAGTCAACTGGTTTTCCACAAAGGTGCTAAAAGCATAAATCAGAGAAAGGATGGTCTCTCCCATGATGGTGCTGGGAAAATTGGGTGTCCACATGCAAAAGAATGTAACTAGGTCCCAAGCTACCACCATAAAAATCAACTCCAAATGGTTTAAGGATTTAAATTTAAGACCCCAAGTCAGGGAAATTCCAGAAGAAAACAGGGAATTCCTTTCAGACATTGCAGTGGGCAAGACTTTTGGAAGTCAGGCCCACAAAGCACAGGAAAAAAAAGTAAAATCAGACAAATGCAATTATATCAAAATTAATAGCTTCTTCATAAGGAATCAACAGAATGAAAAGAATCTACAGAATAGGGGAAAATGTTTGAAAATCACATCCGTCAAGACTGTATAATGACCTCCAGAAACTCAATAGGAAAACTGATACCAATGCAACAGAAACAAACAAACAAAAACTCACAAACAGCTTGACTACAAAGTTGGTCAATATGCCTAAGAAGGGAGCTCTTGAAAGAAGGCATAAAATTGATGAAAAACAGTGATCCACATCATTATTCAAAAGGGAACCACAAGTCAAAATCACAAGAGTTATTACTTCACTTCGGGAAGAACGGTTATTAGTGAAAAGACAAGTGCTGGCAAGGATGTGGAGAAGGGGAAGCCAGGCACACATTTATGGGGATATGAGCTAGTACAGCTATTATGGAAACTCACTACAGGGTATGTATCAAAAGGAAATGCAATTGGATGTCAAAGGGACATCTGCATTCTGTGTTTATTGCAGCACTATCCAAAACAGTGGAGAGATGTGAACAACCTAACTGCCCATAAGCTGATAAATGGATGAAATAAATGTGGTACATCGATACCATGGCATACTATTCAGTCATAAAAAAGGAAATTCTGTCATTAGTGACAAATAGTTGGAACTGGTGATCCTTATGTTAGTGAAATAAGCCAGGAATAGGGTGACAAGCACCTCTCTCATATGTAGAATATACAAAATTGTTCTCATCCATTGAGAGAACAATGGTGTTCACTAGAGGCTAGGGAGAGTCGGAAGGAGAGGGATGGGGAAGGTGGCTCACTGAGTGCTAAATGACAATAAGGTGGGACAAGGGAGTTAGTTGACCATAGAGCTCAAACTAGAAGAAGGGGTTTTAAATGTTTTCACCATAAAGAACTGATAAATGTTTGGGGAGACAGACATGTGCCTTATGATAAATGGCAACATTATTTTTAAAATTAGCAAAATATGTCTCTCTGTGTTTACACAAAAGATGATAAGTTACTCATAGGAATAATATTACCTTTTAAAATGTAATTTAAAATTCTTGATATGTGATTAATGGAATGTGATATGTGCCTTTTAAAACATCAATGAGTCATAGAGACAATATATGATGGCAATATGTTAAAGTACAAGTAGAACACATAATTCTTTCCAAAAATCAGTAACCTAGAGGGAAATGTGAAATATTACCCTTAATAAAACTGAACATAGCCTAATCAATCTGAAATTAAAACACTCAGGAAAGATTAGCTAAACATATAATCATTTATACCTTACTAGGAACATTAACCTGAACTCTGAATATTTTAATACAGCATTAACCTTCTTTAAAAGTAACTTACATAAGTAATTAAATTAGTAGCTTCACAAATAATATTTTAGATTTTACATTGATATTTATGTGGCAGTAAATTATGTGCAATGATATACCTACTTAGTAAATATTTATTTTTAATCTGTAAGTGAATCATTTAGTGATCACTAATTCATTCAATATACAAAATATATTTTTTAAAAACTCATATTATGAATGAATACACTCTAGGCTCCAGGGATAGAATTTACATCATTGGGAAAAGACAGAATGTGAGAAAATAAATAATTAATTGTATGAAATATAAAATAGTGATGAGTTTAATAAAGAAAGATAAAACCATGATTAGTGGATATAAAATTCAAGGTGGAGGACAGAATATGGAATCTTTAAGTGTTGTTCAGAGAAACTTTAGTGAGAGCAGTTTGGAGAGAGTTTGAGATACACGTATGTGTTTGATAATTTTCGGGGAATAAACAGTATTGAAAGTCACAAGAATATGAAATCAACAAATGAACTGTGAGCAGACCAAGTACTGCACCTGAGGGCTGAGCCCTGTGATTACTCAAGGTTTGCAGGCCAGGAGAAAGAGAGGAACCAGCCAGGAGACTAAGAGGAAGGTTGACACAGGGGGGCATCCTTAAAGTCCAGCTACAAACACCAAGACGTCCATGAGAAGGAGTGAGCTCTCCTAGGGCCACTGCGGATTGCTTGTAAGGAACGAAGACCACCCAATGGATTTAGCCATGTGCAGGTTATTGGTTCTCTTGAAAAGAGCAGTTATTTTGAATTATGTAGGGGAACAGACTTATCAGAGAGATTTTATTACAGAGTCTGAAAAAGGGAATTATACTGTATCTGTGTTATGTCGAGTCCCTCTTGGACATCATGGAATCCTGGCCTCGTTTTGGAGATGGTTTTGTTTTCTTCATCTATCTGTTTCCCAAGTTTTATCAGCTGTCATTTCCTATCTTTCTGTCATCTTGTATATAATTTTATATAATTTGAAATCATGAACATATTTCAGTATTCCTTCTTTTCCTCAATGTTGGTTAAAGTTCCTCAAAGTGTGTGTGAAGGTCTCCTTTCCTTCAGGTTTCAGCATATGTGTGTGTATTGGAGCAGAATATCCACGTACACTAAATTTTTTATTATTTTTTTCCTTCATGCACTATTTTTTAAACAAAACTCTTCTTCCACTCATGACTTCATTGGACTTTCTTAAGGTAAAAGTGAACTCGTGTGTGTGTGTGGTGGGTGTAGGAGGGTCTGGACAAGTGATTTAGTTCTTGATTTAAGTGTGTTCCAATACATTTCCACGTCTATGCCTACCCCATTCATCCACACTCCCCCATTGGGGTAGTTTTCTTCTGATTCTATCCCAGTTTAAGTGTCCCTCTGGCTTTACCACCAGGTCGCTTAGGAACATCTTCTCCCGTAAGTTACCTCTTTGTTTTCCAGATTTAGCATCTTTGCAGCAGCAACACTGGCTGTCTAGTCTCTGATTCTGTAGATCTCATACCTGTTCTTGACATTTTCGTGGTCAATGCAGAAACTCCTTTCTTGGGATAACCCTGATCCTTGCTTCCTCTTTTCCTCTGCTGCTCTCTTTCTTCTACCAACTCCTAACTAACTCTCCACTCTGGTTTAGACTGCTAGGTTAATTTGCTGACCAGAGTCTTACATGTTCCTGCATCTATGGGAATTTAAACTTGCAGGATTTTCTGCCTTGCTCAAACGCTAGTGTATAGACCAGGCTACTTACCCTTCCTTATTTTCTGTTCCTCCTTTCTTTTAGTTTTCTTGAGAAGGATTTGTAACAGTCCCACAGAAGGTTAAATCTCTCCCTTAAGTTCATTCTGTGATACCTTCCTCCTAGTGTCTTTCTCTCTGTTTCTCTCTCTCCCTCTCCTCTCTCTCTCTCTCTCTCTCTCTCTCTCTCTCTCTCTCACGCACACACACACACTCACACACACACACACACATACATTTTGTTGGGTAATGTCAGACTGCACATTACTTAATTATTAAACTTACATTGAAATAAACACAATAGAGTCACTATTTTCAATTAGAGCTTACAAAAATAATAAATTCAAAATAAAAGCAACAAAGTGTCTTACTCTGGTTTTGTTACTACAGCAGAATACTTACATTGGGTGAATTAATGAAGAACAGAAGTTCATTTAGCTCATATTGCTGGCACTTAGGAAGTCCAAGAGCATGGTGAAGGCATGATCGGCCTTTCCTTCCCTCCTCATAAAATGTCAAAGGGTGTCACATGGCAAGGCAAAGCAAGCTTGCTAGAGGTTGCTTTTACGACAAAGCCAGTCCTATGATGACACACTAATTCGTTTTTGACAGCAGAGCCTTTATGACCCATTATCTCCCAAAGATCCCCCCTCTCAAAACTGTAGCCTTGGAGACCAAGTTCCCAGCACAAGAAGTTTGGGGGACACATTCACAAGGTAGCACAAAATAAAAGACAAACAACTGCCATGCAGGAATGTAAAGAAACTACTCTTCATTTTGTTCAGAAAAAAAGGGAGATTATCAGATTACCTGAGATTTCTAGGATATCTTAAACAATTTTACTAAGAATTCAAAGTAAAGTAAATGTACTACTAATACATTTCAGTAATCTGCATAAATATGAAACTTACACATTTGAATAAATGATTATCAGAAAAATGTTGAATATTTATTTTGGGAAATCACTGGAAGATTGTGTAGTATGATTTTAATTTTGATATTTTTAGAGATGGCTTGAAGTAGGCATTTCATGACCAGGAAGAAATGAGTTATTTTATGTCTTTGTGTGCCTTTCAGCTTTAGTATCAGTTTCTTGATCCTGTTGTGTTTCTTACCTATTATCTACCTTCCTGCTTTTCTTTTTCTTTTCTAAAATTTTTTTGTCATAATTAGCCTTTCCTGCAATAATGTAATAAGGCGAACGTGTGGGGCTGCACTTCTTTCTCTTTTTGTTGCACTGCTTTTGAAAAAAAAAAAAAAAGACAAAAAAAAAAAAGAAAAGAAAATAAAAGAGGTAAAGGATGCTAAGGATGCTATGAAGTGGGGAAAAGCTTGAATTACAAGTGCAAAGTTTCCTGAAAATGTTCATAGCCTCAATTTCATACTAAATTTATCTATATGACTCAACAAAATCACTTAACCACACAAAAATACTTAACATTTGAAATTGGAAAATTACTGCGCTAATATCATTAGTAAGAACTATCATCAGCAACATAGAAAACACTCAAATATCTCTAATCCAGAAAATTTTAATTACCTACCCATGCTAAAAGTAACAAAATCATTTTCCCAGCTGCTTTTATATTGCTTATAAAATAAGCCCTTGAGTACAATGATAAGTTAAATGCTACTTTTGTATTCATGAAAAAGGAATGAGTCTGAAGACTGCAGCTGCCACAATTCTTTTGCATAATCACACACATTCCTGTGCGTGCACACAAACACACACACACACAAAAACTTGAAGAAATAAGAACAATTTTTATTCTGCTTTATCTTTTACTAAAATATACTTTGGTATATCAGTTGATAAATAAATTGACAGGTAGAATGGAATGATACTTTGGAAGAAAAAAATCATTTATGATTATATAATTTTCATATTTGACATCATTTTCAACATATTCCAGTGTCAAATATAATGAGGTGTTCTGAATGCACTATTTTAAAAGCTTCATCTGTGTCTCACTAATATTTTCTCTGTGCTCCCCTGAACACCAATTATCATTAGAAGACTATTTATATTCACATCAAGGTTTATAAAAAAGAAAAAAATGGTGATATTTGTTGTCCAGTTTATGGAAAAACTTCATTATTTAGATATGAACTTAGGGTATAGTGACAGTGGATTTTTAGTGTGTGAGTGCTTTTCTTTTTTGTCTAGGAAATTTTCCAACATCTTGCCCCAACTTAGAACTCATCCGTTAGACATTTGTTTCCAATTTTTTAAATACTATTTTATTTAATCTTACCTTTATATAGCAATCTATATATACAAACACAATGTATCTATGGAATTGCTTATAAAAAATTACTCACCTAACACATTAATACATTTTAACAGATATTTCTATGGCAATTCCTTTCACGAATTCTTCATATGACTTACTCTTTGACTGTTCTTTCTCAATCTTTTCCCTTAGTTCCATTTAATCTGGTTGCTTTTTGTTTTTAAATGGAGGTACATTTGTCAAATAGAAATTATATACATTTAAGGTATACAACATGATAATTTGATGGATGTACATTGTGAAATGATTATTATAATCAAATTGATTAACTGACCCATTGCCACAATTAGTTAACTCCGTGTGTGTGTGTGTGTGTGTGTGTGTGTGTGTGTTTGTGTGTGTATTAAGGACACCTGAAAATATATTCTTAAAATGCACGTGTTCTTTTTCTTCTTCCTCTCTTGAACCTAAACATTCTCATCTAGATTCATAGCTTTACTGCTCACAAATAGATTTATTAAGCATAATAATAAAATTTAAGCCTCAGAAACCATTGTGTACATAAGTCCTACTTTCAAACATTGTACCTAACATTGTATTTTAAAGTTCACAGATAATTAAAGGGCTCTGAAATTGTGTAAGCTTCTGGTACTGTGTAACTTATACCCATTCCTGCTGCTGATGGTAGACATCTGACTCTAACTGAGTCCCAGATATACCTTGGGATTGTTTTTGGACATCTTCACTTACCTATGCTTCCGTACAGGAGAGTACACACAGGTGTATAAGACCCAGTAGGTGTAATCTGACTTGATGTATATACTATAATCTTTCTTCGAAGTAATTTAATTTTCATCCAGATGGTCACCAAAATAAGAAATGTGACAGGCTTTATTAATCCTTGCTCTATTTTATCCCCCCAACAGAATGAAATTCATTTTCAGCATGGTGCGTAAAACCCTGAATGTGACCACCATCAACCTCTTGCCTGAGGGCTGGAGGTGAAGGAGAACATCGTGGCAGAAGGGTATAACAGAAGAGAGCTGCTCCATTCCTCGTGGCCAGAAAGCAGCTAGGGGAAAGAGAAGGGACCTAAGAGAAAATGAACTCTTCCTGGTCATACCCCCTGTGTCCCACCTCCTCAGCTGTGCCTTACCTGCATACAGTCACCACCCAGAGAGACCCTTCAAACAAGGATGGGTTGATTAGGTTGCAACTCTCACAATCCAACCATTTCATCTTTAAAAATTCTTGCATTGATTGGAGATATTTTGGGGAAATCTCATATTCAATCAAAACATGCCCATTTGGAAAAACTCTGTTATTTTGGGGGTAGGTTTATATGCATATAATTTTAATAAACATTATGTTTTAGATTTCCCCAGATGACTAAATTTCAAAGATTTGTAAATTCAAACTGAATTTTGCCTTTGAGCTCCAGACATATATCCAAAAGCTTATTTGACACACTTGCCCTTATATCTAACTGACACCTCATGTGGGGGTCCTCTCTGCCACATCCCCCATGGATGAGAAAAGGGTTAACTTCTGGAGGTTGATGTTGGTGGTGTATCTCTCAATTACCCAAAAAAACTTATCTACTCAATAAACACACAAGAGCCAATACTCTTAAATGAGACAGGGCATGATGGGTCTGGCCATACCAGCTCTGGCCTCTTACTACAGCAACCTAGAGTTGCCCAACTCTCTTTTATTTGTAATATACAGTAAAGGGGACAAGGACAGGGAGGAGCTTCTTCTGTGATGGACAGGATAGGGTGGAGTTAGGGGAGCCATTCTCTTAGGGGAAAATTCCAGAAGGAGACAGGGGACCACTCCCCTGCAGCACCACATGCTTTCCGGCAGTTCCTAGAAGCCAGGCTCAACCTAGGCTGATTCTGCTAAATAAGGATGGCTTCCCACAACCTCACACTTCACACATTCCAAATATACTTCTTCATTCAGCTGCTCCATTTTTAAGGGCTAATGTTATTCTTCAAGATTCCCAGGACCCCAAACTCAAAGTGACCCTCTGCTTTTCTCTTTGTCCTTTTAGTGTCTTTCTCCCAAGTGTCCCTATCACTCTCTCTTCATTTCCTGCTAACATCTTGATCCAAATTACCATTGTATCTCGCCTAGATTGTTGAGACATTTTCAAAATGATTTTCTCTGCATTTCCCTTGTCCATCCAACTGGCACCGTCCTCCAGCAACCAGAATAACCTTCTGAAACCTCAGTCCCATCAAAGGAAATTCTGTAAAACTATTCCATGGCTTTCTTCTTTCTTTTCAGCCTTTCTTTTCCTACATGGCACCTCAATCTTCTAGATTTTTCCCCATGTTTGAGGAGCACTGTTCATCTCTTAGGTTTCTGACCTTGTTTCTTACTAGTTTATGCACCTCTTTCCATTCCCTCCACTTTCTTCTGGTTGCTGACTTTCAGTCAAGCCCAGCATGTGCTATTTGCAGGACCTTGAGAGTTGCACTTTCCTTTGATGAAGACTCACTGCAGATACAGCAGATGAACACTCTTGAGCTCTCTGCTCAAACATCGCCACATACACGAAACAATTCTTGTTCATTCTTGTGGAATTCTCCACTCCAACCTCTAGCCCATCTCCTTTACATAGATTTAAAACATGGTGCTCCTCACCACAATTTTTCATTTTTTAAAAAAAGTGTACTTCTTTGTCTCTGTTTCTTGGATTGGATCAGCCAAAAGTGAGTCAAAGAAAGAAAACATTTTTTTTCCTCAAGATGCTGTTTTCAGTTCTTTTTGAGAAGATCTGATTCCACCTGAATTAATCTATTATCTACTTCTGTATTTTCCCCTGATACTCATATCTAACTATAATTATGTACCTTTGAAACCTTCCTTACTTTCTCATTTCCAGTTATTAAATTTAAATTTTACCAGTATTTTCTACTGTCATTGCATTTATTCCTTCGAGAATATGGTTACTTAATTCTTTCCCTCATAGCATTCAGTTAATTAATTCTTTTAGGCTTTCTCAAATTGAAAAATTTCGACTAATAATTTTTTCTTAGGCACTTTTCATTGCTACTTTAGCATTTTATTTAGAATGTATAAAGGATATCATACTTAAAATACTGATTGAAGTCATCTCTAGTCATTCTAACTTGCTTTCTAGGCATTTTTAAGGCAGACATTAAAAATAAATACACATGTGCATACACACACTTATACACATAAACACACATGCATAAGACAGTTTTTCTGAATTTTAAGTCCTTTTGACTTTTCAGTTATGCAGTCTTTTTAAAGTTTCTTCTATGGGGTTCACCAATTGATAAATGAGAGCTTAAAAGAACTATTTCTGTTCTTTATAATTAATTGATTTCTATCAATCACTTACCATTGTATAAAGAAAAGATATTTCCATATGTAATGATTTGATTATGCAATAATTGTCATAATGGAACAGATACATAGGAACACCAAATAAAATAATTAAAAAATTTTTTTGTAAAATTAATATATAACTGAACTTCATGGTTAAATATTGGCTATAACAAGGATTTCTTATGTATCGTCAACAGCAATTAGACCTTGGTTAACTATACAATGGTAGTCACTGACATAAAGCTCCATAAAGCGAGAAATCTAAGTAGCTTTCTTGGGTACATAAAGTATGAAAACAAAAATATCTGATTCTTTCCATTTTAATTTAAAATATGTGTAAACAATATGTTTTATTATAGTAATAATCTAGTCTTCATTTAAATGAATATTGAGTCAAAACAGTGGCTCCAAATGGGAAAAAGGAACTTAATTTGACTCAGGTGAATGCTGGACTTATTCATCATTCATTAATTTCTTAATATGACACTGCCTTTCAATTGATAAAGTGCAGGCCTCTTTCAAAATGGAGACCACATGTTTGTGGAATGCACTGGCCATAATACAGTGCCACAGGTAATAATTACAGCAACATTTATCAAAGTGCTTGTCTACAAAAGAGCCATGTGTACCTTCTCCTCTCCAGTTGTTATAAATGGAAGGAGACTAGAAAATTAAAAGTAAGATTTCAAGGATGAAGGAGCAGAACAAAATATTAATCTGTTTCCAGCTGGGCTAGTGTAACGACTAAGTCTTACTTTGAAGTAAGCAAAGAGCCTGTCCTTGGGGAGAAATGAATGAACATAAAGGGACATTTTAAAAGCCTCTCATCTTCTGTGCAATATTTATTTCTTAAATTACCCATTCTTCTTAGAATTAGAATTTAAAGACTTCCAACCAGGCTTTGAAACAGATATGCTCTTGAGGTTGTTAGGCTCAAGTTGGGGAGTTTATATCTTCATTAAAGTGTTTTTGGATTATGATAAATAATCACAACAATTTTCTCTGATACTTGTATATACCTAAAATATTTTACTTGCTGAAACTTTTATATTTTACTGAATTATTTTTCATACAAAATGTTTAATTCAATACCAATATCAAGATGTTATCTAATATTTTGTATGTGTAGATTACTGCCTTAGATTTTTAAGAGTCAGATTGAACATTCAGATGTATCATCTCATGTTCCAATTTATAGTAAAGTAACTTTCGTTGTTGCAGAAAAACTAATGCTTTTAAAAATAGTTTTGCTCTGCCATCCAACTATAATTTATTGGGAAATAATTTTTCAAAAAAATTTAGTTGATCTCATTTTTACTTTTAGTAAGGAGTAGGCACCTTTGCTATATGATTATGACAGAATACATAGAGTCAATAGTAGTTTCTTATGATGTAATCTTTCTCCTATTAATTGTCAAAATGCAAGTAAAATGAAGAAGTAATATTAAAAACTAAAATCACACACACACACACTACACACACACTTCATCCTGTAATTTCAGCTAAAGTAATCTAATTACACTATCCAATTTGAGTAGCTGTACTTTCTGGCAATTAGATTTTGAAGGTTCATTAGAAGTGTATGAAATATTCATTCTAATTTTCATCAAATATTGGCAAAGTCCTCTCCTCTGAATGATGCTACTACTCTAAAGAGGAGAGGAGGCAGCCAGGGACCTGTCCTAGCAGAGAAAATGCTCTGTTTTACAACATCACATGGACTTGTAGCTTTGGGCAAGATGATCATTGGAATAAAATCAATAGACACAGTCAAATACATTCCACTTAAATAGAAGTTTGAGAATTTTTTCACCCTTTTTAATGTAAAAAACAAAAATGAGAGAACTTTTACATTTTAAAAATCGTATGAACCTTGCTTTTGTATCTTTGCTGTTTGGCACAAAAAAAGTGGAATTCTTAAGTAGGTTAGTACAGATGTCTATCTGTAAATATCTTATACAGTTTACAAACTTTATCAAAGACTGCATATAAGCTCTTTTTTCTTTCCTCTCCCTTCTTCTTCACTTATTGTAATGATACTCAGGTTTCCTTTTGTACTAAATGAGAAGTCAAAATTTTATATCTTCATTTGTTACTAGCATGTCCACTCAGACACATTGCCTGGTAGATGAAGCTTCACTACCTTGAGCAATGTGTAGGGATATTAGCAAACTACTTCTATAAAAATTAAATTCCCCTTAACATATTGACTTTTTAAAATATTTACTGTTTTGACTAGTCCTGTTCCTTGAAATGGTGAACCTAGTAAATTTTAGCAACTGCTTCCAAAGCAAGTAAACTTAAATTTTTTTCATTGCTTTCCAAAATTTCATCCCTCTCAAATGCCTATGAGACATATTTCTATAAAGTAATTGTACTTGCCTGCTTTGTTTTTATTGCTATGAAATTATAGGAGATAGGGTACCTAGAAGGAAGTGAAGGAGGGCCTCATGTTCCTCACTATGACTAATCCTTTCTCCCTCAGAGGACAAAATAAAAGAGGTCAGAATATTTCTGTGCTTTTAAGAGTCCCTAAGTTGTCCTCATGACTAATAAGAGGACTATGAAAAGCACTCGACTGATTATGAAAATCAATTATGGGTCCTGGATAGCTTATACATTGTAATACACACACAAAAACACCTTTCCAGGTAGAATTTGAAAATTGTTTAACATGGTCTTAGGCACAAGATAAAGGGGGTTAGAACTGGAAAATTGCTTAACATGGTCTTGGGCAGAAGACAAAGTTCACTTCTTGAGCAGATATTCTCTGCTCATCCTAAGAATAACCTGTGCAGGTTCAAGTCAGAGAAAGGAATCATTCCTTGCTCTTCCGAGGTATCCAAGCGCTCTCTTCCAGGGTTCCCATGAGTTCCTTTGGGCAGGAACAGAAGACATCTAGCTTCTTCCTGCAGAGCAGGCACTCAGGGACCAGCTCATGTCTCTCAGGATCAACTACATGGTCCACAGTATTCTAAAAACATTCAGGAAACCCTGGTAATGTTATGGTTTGTATATTTTAATGGATATGTCATCACTTTGTTCTAGAGACAGAAAACATTAAACCTGTATGGTTCGACCCATCCCTTGGAAAGGGGAAGGAAGAGGAAACAGAAGGGAAGAAAAATCACGAATCATGAAATGTAAGTAATTAATTAGAGGAAACCTGAATTATAAAAACTGATTTAAAAAAAATTGTCGTTCTGTGTTATTCCATTTGGTTATCGATCTGGCCTCTCTCTCTTACTTAACAGTGCCCCAGCAGGGGGGGTCTTTTCTGTCAGAAACCGCTGGGCTGTCCAGCTCATCTCCAGCACCTATGTCCACTTAAGTGTTAGGCTAATGTAGAAAATGCAAGACTAGTTGTGCTGTTGGAATATTCAGGAGACAGAAAAGCCAGCCAGTCTCAGGATCAGAAGTACAGGGGGATTGCACCACTGTGCCAATTGGAGAAGAAAATGGGATTTCATTCCTAATGTTGTGACATTACAGGCACTATAGGGAAATACGGAAATTCCTCTTAAAGATTTTTTAGTAAATAGAAATGCATCTGTAATAACACACCCAAAATTATTCCTATAATAATCTTATATAAATAAACATTCAAATAAGTTGAAGTCTTCATTAAACCCCTTCTCATATAATTTTATTCTATTTCTTTTAAGCCCTAACATGTGGGGTGCCCTGTTACCCTGTTATATACTGTTAACCTTCTTATTAATAGCAAACATTTAATTAAAATAACTACAAAGAAAAAAAAGATTCCATGCCTACTCACACACATTAGCATCTGTATAGACATTATTTTATACTTATTGAACAATAAAAATGTTGACTTAAATCACTTTACATTTTTTTCTATAAGCAGCCATGCTAATCTTGATTTAAATATTTAAAGTACCTTAATTATTTAGTGAGATTGCAAGTTCTTTGAGGTTGAAGAGTTTCATAAAATGTTTCTAATGACTCCGCTGATTGGAACAAAGTTATTTTATATATATATTCAGCTATTAGAGGATGATAAAAAGTTTCAAAGAAGTAGATGCCAATATTCTGATTAGAATTGGTCGGCAAAATAGCCTTGTAAACCATGCTTAAGTAGTTAGTGGGAAAAAAATGTATTTGGTATTCTTTGCTCTCTGTGATCCTCTCAAGTGAGCATATGGAATTAAATATGGGATTAAATCAAATACTGATTGCAATAACTCTCATCTACCTCAGTTTTTCTCTTTTAATCTATTTTTTTCTCTTTTAACCCAGATCGAATCTCTCCATATGTGGGTTCCTGTTTTGAAAGAGCAACAATTTTCTCTAGATTGCTTTTATGTTACATTAAAAATCCAGGGGTAAATGTTTCCATAGTTATGATCATTAGTCTGAGCCCTTCATTATACAATAGAATTTCCATAGTTTTCTCTGCATGTATAATTCTGACTAATTCAACTCTCAATAAGGGAAACAGTTACAAATCCTTTAAACATAATGATTTATCTTAAGCAATCCTAACCTGCATGGGGAAATTTTTGAAATAATAATAGATGGTCAAGCCTAAAATTAATTTTCCTAGATTTATCTTTTAAAAAAGTTGTAACAAAGAATTTACATTTGAATAATTTTTATATCTCTGTTTAAATTATTAAAAGCCATAGGGAAAAAGTAAAGGTAGATAGCACAGGGAATAAGAAAAGTATAATACAGTAACTTTGTTATATAATGAAAATAAAACAAATAACATGGAAATTAATTTGACAATTTCAAAAGTCTGATATGAATACATAATTTGCTGCACTAAGGTAAGTATACAAATTGTGTACTTTACATTCTTTATTCCTGGTCACTCATTCTATGTTTTTTAATTTGAAATAGATAACTTTTAAAAAGTACTTTAGATATTTATTAGTTTGAAAAACAATTGTGGCTACTGTCTCCTTGAAAGGAAACAAATGAGTCTATAAATTTAAGTCTTTCACCAGCTATTAAAATATGGACCCCAGATTTCAAGGCTCTTCCACAAAGAAATAAAATAGAATAAAATAAAGCCCCATTTCTATAAAGGCTTCAGCCCTTATAAATATCAGCTCCCAGGAGCATTGAGTAAAATACAATCTATTGAAATATCAAAACCAGAGAGCTAACTAGAGAAGTTTTATGGAATTTGTTGCTCAAACAAAGGCACATACAGGCATAAATATCAAGCAAACATTCAAACACTCATGAAATACTGACAGTAAACAAATGTATGAACTTACCTAACAAGAAATGACAGATTCTTTAACTGAATAAATAAATGATTCTAGAAGTTTCATTTATCGGCTAAAGGAATAGGGATAGGTAAACAATTTATCTCCATCTGCTTTCACCCATCTGCATAGGCCAACAACATGTACGCAGAAGGAAAAGGTAAAAGTGTAAACAAATTCTAGCCTCTTTTATCTTTGGGTCACTTTGAGAAGAGATAAACACAGCAGAACTGAGATTCATGGAAAACAATGATGTGTTAACCACACGGTGTTTATGGCAGATTGTGAGGTTTGACTTTTCTGCTTCCGGAGCCTCATTTTTAGGAACTGTATTTGCGGTGATTGAACTACTCTGCTTTTCTCCATAGATTTTACAGCTTGCACACCAGAGCTGCCCCATCCCTCCACCCAGAGCTCAGCCTTTTAGACTAGTGTTCTCTGCCTGAGAGAGTAAGGCATACCCTGCTGGTTCCCATCTCCCAATGCTATTATCTCCATAGGAGCAGAGAGAGACTTGGGCTTACCTACTCCAAAGAACACTCAGAAAGTATATTGTGTATATTGGTATGTCTGCTAAAACTGACTTTCAGTTACATTTCCTATGATTCTTTCCTATGATTTTTAATGGCAAATTTGTAATTGTTAAATAACAAAAGATTGCCATGTCCAGGGAATTCTAGTTAATATAAAATTAGTTCTAACTGTACAACCAATTACTCAAAAACACTGATACCCCCTTATTAACATATTTGGTGTGCTTCATTTGCAAGTTGAAGTAGTGATAAACACAATCTTGTTGAAGTTTATCTGTGCCTAGATTGCTAATTATAGTCCTTTCCTCACCTTCTGAAGTGAGATCATCAGAAACATTAGTTGAAGAGTTTTCATACTTTAATCAGTACACTTAGGAAAGTAGGTGAAAACATCATTTCTTAATTAATAAATCAGGAAAATTGTCATAGAGAAGATACACAATCCCTTTTGTCTCATGTTACTAATACTTTAAAGTTAATTGTTAAACAACTATATCATTAAAAGGAAATGTTTTGAGAAGAAAGTAGGGCAAACAGGAAATAGAAGAACAAAGCACCAATTTTAAAAGATCTACTTGATTAAAAACCTAGATTTATTAAATTAAACACTTCCTCTTGGGAATTAGCTAGTATACTTTTCAGAGTTCTAAATTATGTGCATTCTATATGATGAAACTAGCTTATCAAAGAAACCCATTTTAAAGAGAAATAGTAGAATAGTATCATGTTTTTCTTAGAGCAGATTCTTTTTAATCAATAAACAATTTCAAAATCTTCATCTTTGTCTGAATAGAAGCCATTAACAATGCTGAATATATTGGAATCAAGGGTTCTGAGGAAGTCTGAGCAATTTCCCAAAGGACATCCCGAAGTACTTTTTCTGCATAATATTCTAAGGAAAACAATATTGATCATGGTGGTACAGGGGTGACTCCATGATCAAATAAATTTGGGAAGCTGTAAATTATATATAGGTCTTAAAAAATTTAGGCATGTTATTATATTAAAATCATAAATTTATACCAAAGCAAGACTAAAGATAGTGCTAAATAAAGTATGTTCCAAACTTATCAGCATACAAAGCAACATCCAGTCCTGATTGTCAACCCTATTGTTTAACGAATCTGTTCAATGTCTTATAGTATTAGTCAAGGGACTCTGGCAGAATAAAATCAACAGAATTTGGACATAATAATAATAGGGGATTTATATGGTTTGGCTGAAAATCAGAGGCTATGGAATCCCAAGCTGGCTATCTACAGGGTGGATAGGCAGAGACTGCATTAGCTGCTCAGGTCAAGAAGTGGAGCCTCAGAACAAGAGGGACCAATGGTGCAGGCCCAGGCTGAGGCTGAAGGCCCCTCCCTTGGAGAGTCACAGTGCACGGCCGCATTCCAAAGCCCAAGAATCTGAACTGCAGTGACCACAGTTGACGGCAGCAAGAAGAATAGACCACGGACATGCACAGGCTTTCCAACTGGATTGTGTTGCCTATGTTCAGACTGGGTCTTCCCACTCGACTCACTGACCCACATGTCTGTCGTCTCTAGAAGAAATAAGATACACCCAGGAGTGCACTTGACTGATTTTCTGGGTGTCTCTCCATCCAGTGAAGCTGACAGTCAAGATTAGCCATCACACTTCCTCAATGGGTTCTGACTTCAAAGTCAGGATAGTTTTAAGCTGGGAGCAAGGGGTCTTTTCACTCTAAGTGTTAAAATATTGAAGGCTGAGGCTGTGAATAATTTAGCTTGAAATCTATATGAGGAAAATAGATTTTAGATTTTCCCTGCAATAAAACTCATATCTATTACTTCCTGCATTGTGTTACGTTGAAGAGAAGGAAGTTACTTCTGACTTGTAAATTGTTCCTAACTTTGCAACCATTCAGAGGCATGAGAGAGGTTTCGTACCACAGAATATTGACAGGCCTTGTTGTTATTGAAAAGACAAAATTGAAAACTTCTGATTCTAACCCATAACTTAATGGTCTGAATAACCACATATTTCATATGCAGATGTCTACATACTTACCTCTTAGAAATGCACTAAGCATTCTTGCTGAAAATTATTAAAACTGCCAGAAAAATTGAGTTTATGGTAAAACATACCACAGCAAAGGAATGCGCAAAATAACCTCTTTGCCTAAGAAAGTCTTACAGAATAACCTAGCACTAAGAGGATATTAATGAATTTCTAAATAATGTTTAAAATTAACTTAAGATATTGCTGAACTTTGAACATTTTCTTAGTGTTCTTTTAAAATTTTCCTACTAGTCAATACTGGACTTCCAAGGGATTCCTTATACAGTTCTTCTTCAGAATTATTTTCTAAAATATTGTTTTATTATGTGTCCAATTATTTTAGTTGACAACTCTGATATTAATACAAAAGTACAGATCTGGCTTGAAATAAATGTTTTATTTATTTTAACCACAAAATGGAATATTTTGCTCTTTAAAATTTGATAATTTTTTATAATGCCATGAAAATTGGACTTCTTTTTCTATAACTAGACATACTCACAAGCTCACCTATAAACTGATTCATTTTTGTCATATGTGTGCACATGTGACATATGCATATTGTATAGGCACTTACCATGTAAAGTAAGATAATATTGACAGTTATAAGATAGATTATATATTAAAAATATAGTTTCTTTGTTTCTTTTATTTCGTCATGTATTTTAGATGTTAGTCCCTTAACAGAAATGTGATTTGAAAACGCTTCCTCTCATCTATGGGTGGTCTAGACATTTTGTTAATTGTTTTCTTCACTAAATAGAATATTTTTAGTCTGATGAAATCCCATTCAATTTTTTTTTTTTTTTTTTTTTTTTTTGCCTCTAATCCTGGGGTCATATACAAGAAAGCATTGCCCAGATCAGTATCATGGAGAAAAATCTTACAGACCTGGCACAAAATCAAGCTATCTCCCATGTTTACTTCCAGTAGTTTTACAGTTTCATATCCTATGTTAAAATCTATTTTGAGTTGATTTTCATATCAAGAGTGGGATAAGGGTCCACATTCATGAATCTCCATGTTGATATCCAGTTTTCCCAGTTTCTGTGCTTGTGGTGAGGCAGTATATCATGGAGGAAGGGCATTGTGGAGCAAAGTTGTCCATCTCAAGGCAGACAGGAAGGGGCTGTGGACAAGAAAGACCCTCTCAGGGCATGTTCCCAGTGACTTTTTTTTCTCTTCACCCCATCTTCTAAAGTTTTCATCACCTCTAATATCTTCACTTTATCAACCCATTGATGAATAAATCCAATGATGAGGTCACAATCCCTTACCCAAAGTTTCACCTGTGAACATTGATGCATTGGGGATAAAGCCCACATAAGCCCTTGGGGAGCAATCAAGGTTCAAACTATAACACACAGAAAAAGAGTAATTTATTTCAAGTGATTTTCCTGAATCCATAGAGTAAGAATATAGTTTTTTTTCTCAATTATCTTAATATAATGAATAAAATTTCTTTATGTGTGTATGTTCAAGCATTATTGCATCCCTGAACTAAGTTCCACTTGATCACTGTGACTGATCCTTCTAAGGTGCTAGTGAATATGATTTGCTAGTATTTGTTGAGAACTTTTGCTTCTCTCTTCATTAGGGAGAATGGACTGTGACTTTCTTTTCTTTTTTGGTGATGTCTTTATCTGGCTTTAAAATTAATATAATTCTGACTTATAAAATTAGTTTGGAATATTTTCTCCTCTTCAAGTTTTTGGAAGAGATTAAAAATGATTAGTAATGATAGTTTAGATGTTTAGTAGAATTCAGCTCTGAAGTCATATAGTCCTGGGCTATTCTTTGATGGGAGACTGTTATTATCTATTCAACTTTCATATTTGTTTTTTGTTCAGGTTTTATAGTTCTTGATTCAGTCTTGGTAAATTATGTGTTTCTAGAAATTCATTAATTTCTTCTGAATTATCCAATTTGTTGCCATATACTTGTTCATAATTGAGTCTTGAATCCCTTTATATTTCTGTTTCAGTTGTAATTTAGAGATTATATTATAATATCATTTGCTCATTGGATCTGAAATAATTTAACTTTTTTAAGGTGCAATACAGTACAATATCCTAAAAATGATACTATGTAAATATAAACAAAGGAAATAAATGTTTTCATTCTTATTTATTCTGTGATTTTTTTTCAGATCCCAGAACTTGAGGCTATCTCAAGACAGAGGAAGTTTTGTTGTTGATTGACTCCGACTACCTTTCACACATGTGGTCCTACTGGGATCTTAATTTCTTATATTATGGATTCTTGCCTTCATTTATTTTTGCTGATGTACTTCTTTGTCTTTTTACCTGCATCACTTAGGCTAGTAAAAAACAAAAAACAAAACACAACAGCTTTGATTCTCTGTTATGCAACAAACTACTCCAAAGTTCAGTGCCCTAAAATAGATATTTCACATTTTGCAGGTCAGTAATTTGAACAGATTTGAGCATGGTGATTCTTTTGCTCAATGTTGCATTGACTGGAGTCCCTTGGTGTTATTCAATTGGCATCTGGTTTGGCCTGTAAAGTCCAAGGAGATTTCAGTTGTGTCCCTCATTCTGTGGTGGAGGACTTGAAAGTAAGCTTAATGAGGCTGTTCCTTTCCCGTGTAATCTTAAGGCATCTCCACACACTCTCTTTAGCAGAATTAATTTAAAGAAGTGGGTTTGAACCAAGTTCATGTGACCCCAGATTCCATGTTGTTCTTCCATTTACTCTTTAAAAACTATGACACTTCCAAAACATTTCCACAAAATGATTTACAGAACCTTGCCAGACTCCAGATAGGAGAAGTCATAGGCCACTTTGTAAACTGTTTAGTTGGAAGTCTCTTTAGAATCAAAATAAATAATGGTAAACTTAGCAAATGTACCATCGCTCTGAGCTCAATTGATCATGTGTTTGTGATGACATCCAAGACAATTCTACTTGATTTATTATGTGTATATAATTCCATATGTACATTAAGATCTTTATTTTTAAGTTGGAGCATACTTGTGTTATGTACATTTTATTACTTATATCTATTGTTATATCTCTACTTACATTCTTCATTAAATGAAACTTTACTACATTAATAAGACAGTAACATCCTCAAACCCTCTTCTAAGGATATATTTTATCTAAAGTTCTTTAGAAATTCATTTCCAATCAATAGTTTGCAGAGATATATAATGTAAATTGAAATGTCATTATTTAGAGAACTCTGATTTTCTTTTATATCTATAAACTGCATAAACATTAAAGATGATTTTTAAAATTCTCCTTCAGAAATGATATTTAATCCTTTTTAGAAATTAAAAAATACATCAGATTTGAAGTGAACATCTGGGATCAGAAGGCACACAATAAGCATGAAGTCATTCCCTATTCTTCCTATTTCCTACAAAGCTGTTTTGACATTTGGAGAATAATCTAACCAGAAAAGAAAGCAAATTAATTTAATCCAGTCAATAGTTCACATCCAATCATTATAAAATAATGATGGACCTTCTGCATTAGAATTTCAGCATATAGTCATGACAAATACATTCCAAAGTAAATTAAAGATATGCAATTTATTGTAAGTAGAACTGTAAATTATTACAGAAAATCTGAGTAGGGCACCTTTGAAGATGTCAAGCACAAACAAGATTGTTGCATATGAAGGACTTGATAGAATTCTTAAAAGCCATTAAGATTGTGTAGAGATGTACAAATGCTGATTCTACCATGCCGTAAGTACATTTTCTGAAACTTATCCATTTTCAGCAAAATCTTTTGGTGCCTTGATAATTTCCAACCTCTTTAAGAAATACTACCTTAGAATATAATTTCTGTAAATATTTACACAAAGAAAACACATTTGGTAATAGCACAGCTATATTCTTAGTGATGTTATTTTTCGTTCTCTAAATGTATAACTAATCCTAAATGCAATCAAAAAATGCAATTCTAAAGGAAACAGATAATAATATACTGAGCACATACAGAATATTGAATGTAATACATTGAATATATTAAATTGAATACTCAAATCCTTATTTTACCTAATATATCCAAAATATTACTCTTTTGATGCACAGTCAATACAAAGTATAATTAAGATCTTTATGATGATTCCTTCACACTAAATTTTATGAATGTGATGTGCATTTTTATAGTTACAGCACAAGGCAATTGGGCAGAGGCAATTTCCAAAGGCTTCAGAGCCACGTGTGACTGGTGGCTATCATTTTGGGTAAGACAGCCAAGCACTGTTCAATTTTACTTAAACACCTTTAAAATATAATTTGACATCTTCTTCTACAAACACATTTATTTGTTTTTCTAAGTTGAGAACAGGTGTCGACTTTGTTGATATATACATTTTTTTTAAATTTAAAAATGTTTAAAAGGGATAATAAATTATGAACCTATTTCTTTCTGTTTTTTCTGGCTTAGCTTAATGCTTTTAATGATTCCTTAAAGTGCCCTATTGGGATATAATGTATATGTAGCAAAAAGCATTACACTGAGAATGTAGTTCTGAGACTTAACCAGTGTACACAATCATGAAACTATCCCACAAATATAGAAAATTCCCATCACTCCCAAAATATCATTTATGTATATTTATAGTCAACCCACTCCTCATCAACTTCCAGGAAACCACTTACATATTTCTGTTGCTTAAGTTTAATGTTGCCTGATAAGTGGTATACATATGAAATAATTTATTATGAAATTATTTCTGTCTCCTTTTGCTATTTCTTTTTAAGATCATTTCTTTTTGTTTTCTACAGCAATAGTTTATTCCATGTTAATGTTCAATAATATTTCTCTTTATAATAATATCACAATTTGTCCCACATTTGAATTGCTGAATATTTTAATTATATCCAGTTTTATGCTATTAGAAATGAAACTGATATGGACATTTTTTGTATTTTGGTGGACAGATATTTTAATTTTTCTTGGAGAAATACTTAGAAGTAGGATTGTCAGGACACATTTGAAGCAAGTGTATGTTTAGTATTGTGAGAAACTATTTTTAAACTCTTTTCCAAAGTGGTTGTACAATTAACAACTGTGTTTTAGAACTCTGTTGTTCCATATTCTTGGCATTTTTGGTATGGACAGTCTTTACAGGTTTATCCATTCTAATGGGCTTATTTTGATAATTCATAGTGAATAAAAAAGGTGATCATCTGGGCTGTCTATTAAGCATTTGTTATCCAGATTTTGTAAAATGTTTGTTCAAACATGTGCCTATTTCTTTAATTTGGTTACTTCTTTGCATATCTTAGTTTGGCATAAACTGATAGAAATATAGGCAATGCACATTTTTCTTTGTGTATTGTGGATATATGTATTGCCAATATATACATATATTGCCATATATATATTGGACCAGGATTAAACACATGGATGCTTAACCATAGAGCTACAAACCCAGTTCTTCTTATAGTTTATTTTGAGACAGGGTCTCACTAGGTTGCTTAGGGCCTTGCTAAGTTGCCGAGACTGGGTTTGAACTCCTGATTCTTCTACCTCAGCCTCCAGAGCCACTGGTATTACAAGCCTGCACCACAGGGACCAGCTCAATATGCTTTTCATTTATTTTTATTGAATTATTTCTTTACTTAGCATCTTCATTTTAATCTTTGTTTTGTTCCAATATTAGGGGAAATTAATCCAAGTTTTCAACTGTAAGAATCATGTTTACTCTTGCATTTTATGTGATATCAACTTGCAGTTCACACTGTGTAGAAGACCCCAACAAGTTGTGCTGGGGCCTCTAATGCATAAACACTTTGAGAAAATGCTGGGTGCTGTTTTAAACCTCTGGTGAGTTTTTACATGCCAGTGAACATTAAATACAAAGGTAATATAACTTCCCTTATTTTATCTTTCTGAAGTTAATTTTAGAGTTTTTTTTTTCTGATTTTAGAGGTTTTTTTACCCAGTTTGTGTTATTTCTTATTTAAATGTTAGTACTAAAACATCTGTACATGTACTAAACCATGTATTTGTGACTAGGATTTATTTTTGGTTGCTGTTGTTGGAAGGTTTTTAACTACAAATTCAATTAGAATCTGGAGCAATGTCAGTATTTTATTTATTCTTTTTCAAAGGCATCGACAGGTATATTCAGGAATATAGATACATACTCAAGGGAGATGTATTGTCTCAAGGGGGTCAATCTCAAAAGAGAGAGTGAGGCCTTCGGGGTAGACCAAGGAATAGACATTCAAGCCAGAATGTGGGTCTCTCCAGGAGAGAGCCAATATCAGAAATTTCTCTCCTGATATTGGTAATTTGTGCCCTTGGTTTTTCTCATTTATTACAATAGTTAGATAATTACCAGTTACTTTGATATATTAAAAGCATCAGCTTTAATTCATTGAATCCTTCCATTATTATTACTTTTCTTTCATTAACTTCTGCTCTTTTTAATTCCAGTGTTACTTCAACTTAATTTGGGCTTAATTATTGCTTCTTTTTCCAGCTTTTTAATATGAAATACTGGACTAAATAATTAAGAACTTTTTTCTCTTGGATATGACCATTACAATTAATAAAATTCTATTTTATTTTCTTAATCTTAGTACAATTCATAACTTTTGGCACATTATATTTCATTAGTGTTAATTTCATAATATTTTCACATTTATCTTTTGATTTGTCTGTAGACCATATGTTATTTACCAGTGTGTGTTTTAAGTTTTCAAATATTTGGGGGTCTCCTAAAGATCTGTTTTGTCTTTGATTACTAATCTAGTTCCTTGGTACTTATATAATTGCTATTTTATGCTTTTGGTTTTAGACCTAGTGCACAGATTATCATTTAAAACATTTTATGTGATCTTACAAATGCATAATCTGTTGTTGCTGGACAGAGAACAATATGAATTATGTCAATTCTATTGGTCTAATTAGTCAAGTTTTTATTGTTTATTAATGTATATTTAATTTAGTTATGTATTTCTATGTATTTCTTGTTTTTTAATCTACTTATTTTATTAAGAATTGAAAAAATTTCCAACTAAAATCATAAACACATATTTTTCTTTCTGATTCAAATAATGTTCAATTTTACAAGTTTGGTTATTAGTCATTACCCACTTAGGATTTTTTAAATACCTTCTGACAAGCTAAATATTTTATTATTTTATGTCACTTTTTATCAGTGGCATTTTTTTCAATTCTACATGACCTAAATTGACATTATTAATTGCATCCTCAATTAGTAGTCTTTTTACAGATATCTGTATCTCAATATTTAAAATAATGTTCATATATGCAGTGTGTAAATTGACTCTTACCTGTATAAACTGACTTACCTATATAAACCTAAATAAATTGGAGTGTTTATATCTTTTACACACAACTTTGTTATTTGCCTTTGAATTTCTTTTTCACTGTTCTCCTTTTAAAAAGTATTTCTGTAACCAATGTTATCTCTAGAACTTAGCTGTATTCTTTTGTCTCTTTTTAATAACAGTGCAATTTAAAAATATTTCACCATATTTGTCCTTCAAATGCTATTTCACAACCTTTTCTATATTGTAATGACATATGTATAGTGTGTGAATCTTGCAACTTCCATTTCTGTTCTCATTATTTGTATTATTTTTATATTTACCTTTTGATTTTTGTCCTTAGACTACATGTAATTTACCCTGTTATTTATACATTTTATTTCTACCTATCTTAGTTTATAATATGAAATATCATTATTATATCTTAGTTTTACAAATCAATTTTTAAAGTAAAATGATTCAGGGAAAAATCTCTAATACTTGCACACTTGAAATAGTGTCCTTCATCCCTTATCCAGATCTGATTCCACCTGGTACTGTCTCTAGCCAGTGAGGAGCAATGATTAACCTTTCTGCTAATGCATTTTTGCTGACTCGGAATTGCCTCAACTCTTGTTTCTTTGAGAAAGGATTTCATGTTTACTTTGAAAGAATTTCCTTGAGTATGAATTGTTACTTCTTTTTTACTTTCGGCACTTTTAATTAGTTGGTTCTACTCCTTGCTTAATTTTTGTTGAAATTTCTTTTCTTACTTTTGTTCTCATATGTTTATTGTGCCTATTTTTTAAATTTTTCTGTTGAACATTTCATATTAATAATTTTTTATTGCTGTTTCATGGTGGGAGTCTCTATCTTTCTGCCAGGGATATTCCGGGATCCTTATCTTAGGAGTTAATGATGTTCAGTGAATTTTGTAGTTTGATCATTGTTTCTCAAATACTTGATTTTACACTTCACTGTCCTCTTCTTCTGGAATAGCACTTGCATGTAAACTAGACTGCTTGCTACCGGTGACTGAAAACTGGAAATTTATTTGTCAATTTTTGTTTGTTCGTTTTTGTGATGCAGAGGATCCATCCGACCTAAGGCCTTGCACGTGCTCAGCAAGCACAGCGCCACTGAGTTACATCCCTGTCATTCTGTGTCATTTATTTTTAACTTTCTGTGCTTCTGGTTAGATATTGGTGAGGACTAAATTTTGCTTATTCCTTCCCCAAATTCATTTATTGAAGCCTTATTTTATGATGTGACTGTATTTGGAGAGACGTTCCGATGGAGATCATGAGCGTGGAGTCCTGATATGATACGATCGGTGCTTTTCTAAGAAGAGATAGCTGGGAGCTCCTTCTCCACCTGCATGTGTGCCCAGGGAGGGCAGGCCTAGGAGCGCCCAGGGAGCAGGCATCGGCTGCTAGCCGGAGGACTGTCCTCGCAGGACCTACCCATGACCGTGCTGGCCCCCTGATTTTCAACATCACAGAAACAGGGTTTCTGTTATTCAAGTCATCCAGTCTGCCGCATTTTGTTATGGAAGCTCAAGCTGGCTAATAGAGGTGTTTTGCTACTTATTGATTATGGAACCTTTCCTGTTTAAGAATTTACAAAATTTACCCAGGGAAAACTTAACTTAGATATTATATGAGTTACCTCTAGAAGTTCTAGTTTGCTCTTATTCATATTTCCTCCATTTATGTCTTCCATCAGGTTTTTTGTTAGAAACTTGAATACTGCAGCGGATTAATGATATGTCTGTTTTACTGAGTTATACTGATTTTCCAGAATTTCCTTTCCTACACAGATGGGAATAATTCTCCTGGCAACTGGGAAGGTAGCAGCCTGTCTGTGGCTCATACCTAGGGCTGCTTATCTGCTATCTCAACTTGGTGCAAGGGAGTGGTGGGACTTGAACCCCTCCACCTTCCCTGTGACACTTCAGCTTCTCTGATGACTAGGACAAATTTATGTGCATTTAGCTATGTGATGAAGAACATCAGGTTTTTCTGGACATTTTCCACTTAACAATCACAGACTTCACAAATGAAAGGCTTTCGTCTACCCCATTTTCCTTGCTGATTTCCAGCCCTATGGAAAACACATTACAGGACAGAACATGAAACTTTCATCTTAAAGAAGCTGCCTTATCAGTCTCCACAACTGCATAAGATCAAACCCCTGAAAAAAAAATCAATAATCATGTATACATTTGTGTGTATACACTCATTTATTCTCTATAAATATTTAAATATTTCTGTTTTATTTCTATAACTTCTATAAAATTATTCCTGTATAGGAACAAGAGTTTTATTTCTAATAGTTCTTTTGTTCTATATTTTAGTAGTTCTAATAGTGCAAAATCTATAACCTTTAATTTTCTTATTTTGCTCCAGATTTTTAATTGCTCCATTCACATGATTTTTCTGCTTTTCTTGGTTAGTGATTATTTTATTAGATAGACATTTCATATGCTTTCTTACTGAGTATATGGATTTTGTTGTCTTCGCCTAAAGACTATTGAAATTTACTTTAAGAGACAGTTAAGGTACAAGAGGAGACTTTTTTTTTTTGCATTTATCTTTTCTGATTTTATTTATTTATTATTTTTAGAATGTTTTCAAAGTAGTTTTACTCAAGGGCTAATAGACCCAGTGGTTACTTTTCTGAGATTTCGATTGATTATCATTGTTTTCAACAAGTTTTCTTTTACTCTCTGGACAGAATTTGAATGTATTCTGACAACTTCTTTGCAATGGTATAGCGTGGCTTTGTGGAGTTTTGTCCTACACATGTATTGATTAATATTGGGCCAAGGAAAGGGGAAGAAGGCTGTACACATTTCTCCTGGAGCTCCATTCTTTCTGTTGCTTTACAGATTCCAGCAGTTTCAGTCTTCCCCAGCTCCAGTCTGAATGTCTTCAGCACAAAACCGCCATGCGCTGCTTTATTTCTCTCTTCTTGTTCTGCAGTCTAGAGCTTTCCTCCAGGCCAAAGGCAGGGTGGGTCAGGGCTCCTCTCAGGCTCTCAGGAAAATAACCAGCTAATTCACATGATTTCAGTGAGTGAAAACATTGCTGCTGTTTCTTTTTATTATTATTATTTTTTATTTTTTACAGACTGCATTTTAATTCATTGTACACAAATGGGGTACGACTTTTCGTTTCTATGGTTGTGCACGATGTAGATTCATAGCATTTGTGCAATCATACATGTACATAGGGTAATGATGTCTGTCTTATTCCACCATCTTTCATATCCCCAACTCTCTCTCATTTCCTTCTATAAAATCTAAAGTTCCTCCATTCTTCTCTCATCTCCCACTCTGATACCCCCATTATGTATCACCATCTACTTATCAGAGAAAACACTCAGTCTTTGATCTTTGGGATTGGCTTATTTCACTAAGCATGATATTGTCCAATTCCATCCATTTATGTGCAAATGCCATAATATTATTCTTTATGGTTGAATAATATTATTCTTCTTTATGGCTGAATAATATTCTTCTTCTTTATGGCTGAATAATATTCCACTGTGTGTATATACTACAGTTTCTTTTTCAATTCATCTGTTGAAGGGCATCTAGCTTGGTTCCACAGCTTTGGGTATAAACCAAGGAGTGGGAAACCCACGAAAATATAGTTACCTCATACTAGACAAAGGAGCCAATAATACACAATGCTGCAATGTTTACATGTGTGTCTTTTTGGTCATGGTTGGATCACAAAGGCTCTGATCTCAGCAGTGAAATGCAACTTGATGGAAAAAGGTAGACATTTAGGAGGTGGGGCCTATTTATATGAAATATGTCACTGGGGACACACCCCAGAAGGATCATGTGCCTAGTGCCTTTCTTTGCTTCTAGTCTGCCATGAGCTAAAAACTTTCCTCCACCATTCCCTTCCACCATGATGTCCTGCTTCACCTCAAGCCTAGAGTAATGGAGCTGACCAACCATAGACTAAACCTCTGGAACTCTGGGACAAAATACATTTTTTCTCCTTTAATTTATGTCAGGAAATTTGATCACATTTACACTGTGGGAAATACAATTAGAATCATTAAGTGATTCAATGAATACAAAATTTTTAATGTAAATGTACCTTGAGAGGAATGACTCCAAACCACCAAACTTCTTTATCCTATGAACCTCTTAGAATTTCAGAGGAACATTGCAGAAATGATAGAATCATTCAGGTTAATTTCATGTTGATTCATCAGCTTCTGTTATGGTAGTAATATTTAAATTTATCTTAAAAACACCTTTAAATATAAGCTGAATATTTTATTTCAAAGATTTCATGGAAAATTCTCTTTTACACAAAGGAATTGATATTTACACTCCTAAGTCTGGTCCACCACACATTTTTACTTTTCTTCATACTGAGCACATTTACTCAAATTATGAGATTATTCATTAAATTATTGCTATTTAAAGATGTGCAATAAAACATCTATACATGTACTAAACGTGTATTAAGAACACACTCATCATTTGATGAGTACAAAAACATCTGTTTATTTTTTAAAATATTTTCAAATTAATATTTACTTGTTTTCTTTTTCTACCATAATTTCTCTCTTACAGAAAGATGGGATGGTATCACAGTATTTTAATAACAAAATTGTCTTTACAATCAACTTCAGATATGAATGTCATATTATTACTTTAGGCTTATCTTACTGGATGGTTTAGTCAACTATTTCACTGCTGTGACTAAATGATCTGACCAGCACAATTATAGAGTAGGAGAGGTTTATTTAAGGGCTCAGTGTTCAGAGGTCTTAGAAGGCTCTATTCCTCTGGGCTCAAGGTGAGGCTGAACATCATGGCAGAAGAAGTTGGCAGAAGGAAGCAGCTTGCAACATCAGGAAACAAAGAGAGAGCATCTCCACTCTCCAGATAAAAAATATATACCCCAGAGCCACGCCCCAATTCCAGTCTCCTCCAGTCAAACCCTAACACTTCAGTTATCACTCAGTTAATCCCTATCAGGGGATTAAACTGCTGGCTGAATTAGGACTCCTAACAACCCAATCATTTCTCCTCTGAACCTTTGCATTGTCTTACACATGAGCTTTTATGGGACACCTCATATCCAAACCATAACACTAGATGATCTAGTTACTTCTGTGTAAATGATTCATTTTGACCTATCTACAAAGTGACATATGACTATATAGCATTATATATTTGGAAAAGAACTATAAAGCAATTAGACATGGTTCAAAATGAATATTGTGATTCTTCAAAGGAATAAAAATATAGATAACAAAGATCATAATCATAGCATTCTTCTGTTTATAATTTTAACATCTCCCATAAGAATTATAAAACTTATCTTATAATATGAAAGGAAAAGTATACATATTTTATAAATCATTTAAGAGTTATAATTGTACATGCAAACATAAACACTTGGTTCTAGTCAGTCCATCATGTATCCAATTGCAAGAGTTCATGAATTAATCACTTCAGACTCATTAAAAAGTATTATAATAGGCTGGCTATAGATTTTAAAAATATTTAACTTCCAGCTCAAGCCAACAGAAAAACAACTCACAGGCAAATGGTTGTTATCTTTGGAAACCGATGCCTCTCTCACATTGTACTCTGGAGATGCAGAAGGAAGCAGTGGTCAGTGGAAATGTTCCATAGGTTGAGACGATCCATCCTTACTGATAAATGTGCATAGCTATAACGGCACAGCCAACTCTCCTCTTCCCATTGGAAAGAACTAAAAACAAATCTCTGTAGCTACTACAAAATTATTCACTTATAAGACAAACAGTTGTAATATAATGCTCTTCTCTGAGTCTGGATGGGTGAAACAGTGCGATGAAAGGGCCTTCTGGTGTTTGTGATAATAAAATCCCTTGCTGAGAGTTCAAGCTCCGTTCACCTGTTACCAAGTTGTGTGTTCCTGATGCTGTTTTAGAGGCGATTCCGTCTATTCTGAAAGGACAGTTGCCCACCGTTTTATTTTTTGCTTTTTAAGTTTTCACAGGAGATACTTACTTAGTAAATTGCAGACAAACTTAGAAAATATCTGTTAATAAATCATTTATTTGAATAGATTCAGAGCACAATCTGTATGATAACAAAATCAGAACTATGTGTAATTTTCAACTTTTCAAATTAGGTTGCCAGGTTGAGGAATAATGTGAAGTAATTTGAGTACAAGTTGAAACCAGAATCATTTTTATGATATTTTATAGAGTCATGCATTCTAACACAGTTGAATTTTCATTAATGTTGATATGCGATTAGAAACAGTTGTTAAAAGGTAAGACATCTAAATAGATAGATATGTACGATAAATTGATAGGAAGTTTCTGTTATTAATTTGAGATTTCAATTCTGATCCAAAAGAGGAATCTAGAATTGTTGCAAAGAGCAGTAGCCCTTAGTGATATTTTACTCATTGCTCAAAGAAGTTGGAAAACAAGACACAATTCATCATTACAAATTCACTTCTGCTCAATTTCATTTGGGATCTTCCTGCTGTTTATCAAGGTTATAATTTATATGATTTTGATTCTCTAGCTAATTATTACATAGGAGCTTCTCTCTTCCTATATTCTTCTATGCTTCTTACTATGCAACTTAATAGTAGGAAGATTATTCAATTTATAGTCTCAGAAAATCAGAATTTTAGGACTGGGAGGTGCAGCTCAGTGATAGAGCACTTGTCTAACATGAATGAGTCCCTGGGTTTGGTCCCCTGCATCCGAAAACAGATAGATGAACCCCAACAACAAAGAACCCAACCAACCAAACAAACAAAAAAAACCCAATAAATAAATGAGGATTTTAATTGAGATTTTTATTCAATTGTGTGGTTTTGATTAAGTCACAAGAACCTTTTGTCTCTCTTCGTATAGGTAAATAATGAAAGTGCCTAACTCTCAGGAGTAATGGAAGGAGAGAATGTGAGCAGACGTGTTGGTGTAAAGTGAAGCCTATTGTGAGTAAACATTTGTGAGACGAGTTCTCCAACCATCATCCTGGGCAGAAGAGCAGCAGGCTTTCCGGGAGTTGGTTAGAGAGGCAAAGCAATCCATCCCCCATGAGACCCCCAGAATCCTAATCTCTAGGTGGAGATGAGTAGTCTCTGTTTTAACAGGCCATGCAGTTGATTGGAGCACTTAGTAAAGTTTGAGGACTGCTGGTATAGAGAACATTACTTAATGAACTTCAACCCAGGGCACTGAGTTCTGCCTATTATACTTCTTGGATAGTTCCCTGTAATTTACACCAGATGATTTCTGAATAGGTCATTGACAAGGACACCAACAGACACACATCTTACTTTCTTTCTTCTCCTTTCTACTCTCCCTTCTTGCTTCCTTCTTTCATCTCGTTCCTTGTTTCACTCTTTATATCATTATGCTCATCATCTATCAGGTCATGTTTGCCTTCTTCAAAATGTTTGGTACTATGAGCATTGTGTGCATGCATTATTTTATTCAGATAAACCCTTTCTGATAAAATAAGATAGAAAACAAAGGAAGCGACCAGAAAGAAGAGAAGGGATTTCCAATCAACTAATAACACTGCTATTTTATGAAGCTTTTATGGATTTGTGTGCATGTATTTGCATAGTTGCACTGTGGAAGGTTTTCCTACTCCAGGTTAAGAGGAGAAAATAATTCCGTGTATAATGTCTGTCTTTAGTTGTCTTCCCTCCTTC
The DNA here is from genome assembly GCF_902686455.1 of Sciurus vulgaris. Classification (NCBI taxonomy): domain Eukaryota; kingdom Metazoa; phylum Chordata; class Mammalia; order Rodentia; family Sciuridae; genus Sciurus; species Sciurus vulgaris. The sequence continues at coordinate 14,337,843 of NC_136469.1, forward strand.
CCTCTTTCCCTGTCTCATCTCTTATACTTCTGAGTTCTCTCTTCTGTCAAGTGGACCTTAAAGGTTTCATGTTTTATGCTACATTCCTTGGGGAAAAACAAGTAAATCCAAATTATTCATAAGATGAGAAATGGACTCCCCCCCAAAAAAAGTATATCTATCTATCTATCTATCTATCTATCTATCTATCTATCTATATAGATATATATATATATAATATAGATATGCACACACACATATATGCTCCCTAAAAAATTATATATTGTCTTATAATTTATGATTTCATATATACTATTTTATATATGCTGATTTATAATATATATCATTTGTTTTATAATATGTATGTTTTATAATATATATTACATATACATGTATACATGTGTATATGTTTTCTAATATACATTTTATAATACATATAAGTATGTTTAATAATATATTTTTATATACATATAAATAATATATGTACCTATATGTTATATAGGTAATATTTACTATACATATGCATTTTTTAATATTTTGGCTTTATGCATCTCAAGCTGCAGTTCTTTGGGTTTTGCTTCCTAATAGTTCCTATTCTATTGTTTGCTGGATTTCAAGAATATTTTAAATTGAAAATTGATATGCTTTTAGAATATTGATTTTTTAACTCCTATTTTAACAGTACTATTAATAATAATTTTAAAACATTCTATGCACAATGTGATAAATAATATTACTTCTTAAATGCCTGATAAAAAGGGTCACATGTTTTAACCCATTTACTGGTAACTAAAACTTTTAAAATTAGGACTATTATTATTCTCATTTTACAGAAGAGTAAAGAAAAATCAGTAATAGTAAGAGGTAAATAGGAGTCAGATGACAGTGGTCACATCAGTCCTTGGTCATATCTGCTTCAGGACAATGCCGAACACATGACTTAAGATTAGCAGGTACCTGCAATTGCACTTCTGTCATCTTGTCCTGATTTTATTTATATTTTTAGCGAAGTTAGGAGAAACGTAGGCATTGTTCTCATCTAATTTTTTTTTACCTAGTATAGAAGCTTAGCTTTCGAAATCAGAGGGTAGGGAGCATAGAAGACGTCTCTTAATTGTCAAGTTATTATTTCTGTAAAAAGCAATGACTGCTTTGCATAAAAAGCCTCAGGAAAAGATGGAGTAGGAAGGTGTTTCTTCTTCCTCACCCTCCTCACCTCTGGGACTGGTCTCAATGGAGAGTGGCCTGAATTCACAGGGACCTCTTAGGGAGCTGGAGAGAATGCCCCATTGTATTCATTTTAATTGAGGTTATGTTCGATTCACTTTTTTCCTTCATAGTCTTGAGAATTGTATCTAACACTACTAGTTTGCTTTTGCATAAGTTTGAATCACTGTTATAGTTTTTCTTCTTTCTCTTTTCTGATTTTATATCTTTGTCTTTTATTTCTTTCTCTGCTCCTTTTAGTTGTTGTTTCTCTTCTTTTGTCTTCTTCTGCTTCCTCCTCCTCCTCCTCCTCCTTCTTTTCTCCTCCTCCTCCTCCCCCTTGTCTCCTCCTCCTCTTTCTCCTTCTTAATTTAATCTGGTATCTCCAATATCAGAGACCAGTTTATGTCCACTGAGGCATTTGTCTTGAGAGGCAAAATTGAAAAGGGCACTGAAACTCGGTAATCAAGGTATTTCCTTATGCTAATTTTTAAAGAAATGACAAAGGACAATCAATGAGCTCCTTCTTTCCCTAAATGAAGTTTCACTGGAATAAGAAGCATGATAATGTTCCTGGCATCCCAATCTGTGAGCTCTCCTGAGGTTCAGTACACTGGACTTAGTTCCCCTCCTGCATCAGAAATGATACAAAAATGGAAAAATGAAGTTAATTGCAATTCAGTCCAAACTGGGATGACAGCTAATCTGTTTCCTTCAGGAAGTTTACAATTTCTGGGAACAAAATGCAGAAAATATGTCTACACACACACACACACACACACACACACACACACACACAATCACATGCCCAGTGTAAATTTAGCCAGGCTGTGCTACCCAGGGATGTATTGCAATTCTACCTGCCTGGACCTGAGCAGCAGCTTCTCCGGTTTCATTCTCATCATGAGGTCGCTGGGATGGAGGAATACGTGTTTTCAGGGTACTGGGAAGCATAAAAACACTTTGAGGCTTTTGATTTTTCAAGGGGACTCTGAGAAAGCAGGAGGCAAGTGAGTGGGGTGAATTCATATAAGTGCAGGGTCAAATCTTGTCTGTCTTTATAATGTTCCTATTTTTCTCTGTAGGATTTTTGCATTTTTTCCTAAATAATTCATTACAATATTTACATTGATTATTTTGTTATTTTCTACCACTTGAAATTTCTATCTTGACTTTGATATTTCATTCACCTCATGCTAAGTCCTCCCAGTCTTGGACTACATGAGATGAAGTGTGTGTGCGTGTGTGTGTGTGTGTGTGTGTGTGTGTGAGTGTGTGTGTGTTTTGCAACTAAAAATATTTCCTGAAAATAATGGTTCTTTTCTTCAGACAGTGCATATGGATGAATAGACTTTTGGAAAAGACTCAGCACATGCCAGGTTATGGTATGGTTTGTTACATACATGCAGATTTCAGGTTTGGCATGTACCTTTTATTTTTCAATAAAACAGAGTAAATAATTCACATATTGACCGGGATGAACTTCAGTGTCTAACTCTTGGTTGCTCCTCAGATTTGCTAAAGTAAGGCAGTTTGTGCACTCCATAATGGTGGTCTGAAATAGTTCTAAAGAATAGAAATCACTAAACTTTTCTCCTACCTTTGTTCTTTGGTGTCACATGGTGACTTGGTTGAACTCCAGGGCTTTATAGTACAATAGACTTTGTAATAATGTCTTTCTGGTCTAGGACAAACCACCATAACCCTACTTAAGAAAGAGTTCTTAGCTTCTCTCAGATCAAGCACAATTAAGTTTCCGTGAGTTAGCCTCCATTCTCAGTGGATAAACTAGCATGGACTGATGGTTCTTGTTCTCCAATTACCTTGAAAACCTGACCCTCAATATGATGGAATTCAGAGCTGTGACCTCTGAGGGCTAATCAGGTTGTAAAGGTGGAGGCCTCGCTAATGGGATTAGTGTTCTTGCAGGAGAAGGTTTTTCTCTTTCTTTGTGCCCTCCATCATGAGAGAATGAGGAGTCTGCCATCTGCAAACTGGGAAGCAGATTGTACCTGGGCATGAATCTGCTGCCTTACCATCCTCCAGAACTTGTGAGAAATAAACATTTGTCATCTGAGCCACCCAGTCTATAGTAATTTGTTATAGGGTCTTGGACTAACTATGCCCAGGCTTGATTCTTAGCGTCTAAGCAATGTGCTTGGTCTCCAGCGAAAGCCTCTTCCAGTCCAGCCTCTTGCTGAGACCCACTGAGCAGCCTCAAGATAATGTGGCATCAGTACTTCTGTTATACTTTTATGCTCTGAACAACCCTTTTATGGATGCATGTCTCCTAAGCTAATGGTAAGCTAAGTAACACTGTTTCTTTCCTTCCAGGAAGATGTTCAGATTCTTATGTTATATTCATTTCCTATCTTACAATTTATTTTATATTCTAGCAATGGCAATTAATGGATACTTTCATAGATCCATACAGTAACAATAATAATAATAATAATAATAAGATAGTGGATATCAATAAAGGTTTACAGGTCCAAGAAGGCAAACTTCTTCAGAAGGAATCAATCAAAGAAACAAAACTGTTGCCTGTAGTTGGGCAATAATGATTTCCTTCCTCTATTTGCCCAGCATGATCCATAGAGAAGGGATCCCTGAGTTCTGTCCTCTTGAGCACATTCCATTTCTTGAGAAGGAAGACCATTTGAGCTGACAGAAGGCCTGGTATGGAGCCATGTTTTCTTCAGAAAGTCAGTCACAGTGCGACAATCTCTTTTCTCACTTACCTTAATCTCCTATTGTTCTGGCCTTCTTCAGACACAGCAGGCTCCCACAACTGACCCTTTCCTTTTACCAGACTTTCTATAAACTTCCTCCCAGTTTCTTCTCCCACCCCCTGTTAATCTTTCTAACTTGTGGGAGAACCATTCCTGCATCCGTGACATTGGATTGGTATGCCAATGGCAGGGATCAAAACTAATTGCAGGAGTACCTAGAGGTTCTTTTAGACTTCAAATCTAAGGAAGAGTTGCTGCATTTATGATTATATAAGCTATTCACTTGACCATGATTACAGTTACTGTTTTGCTTGGCATTCATTTAATCATCTATTTATAATTATCTCATTTGATTGAAGAAGAACTAAGGTTAAGGGGGTTTTGTTCTTTAACTTTCTAAGCATTATTATGTGTGGTTACACATGCAATCCTCATATCAACACTATGGATTAAGTGGGATCATTAGTTGTCCCTTAAGGTAATAATTAGAATCTTAGAGATGTTAGATAGCACTTACAAAATCACATGGTTTGAGAGAGCGGGGATGCGCATCTAGGTATCTCAGGTCCAGCTGTGGGTCTCTCAGTCATCATTGTGCATGTGAGCTGCTCATAAGTTCTGCAAGTTCACTGCCACTTAGGTATTCCAACATTCTACATTATTCTGTATGTAGTATCATGCTCCCCTACAGGTTCTGCGTGTATCCAACAAAATGCGGCTCAGGGTTTTAGAGCTCAGGACTGAAAATCTTTTTCTATTTTCATCCTCTCTCAAGACCAAGACTAAGGTGAAACTCACAGTATGTGTAACAGTAATGATTGTGTATGCAACAAAAATGTAGCCAATTTTCCACCAGGTTTAAGAATGATATAAAAAACATGCCACTGATACTAAACATGAAGGATAAAAATATGCTATTCACACCCCAAATCAGGGACTAATCATCCACATTAAGGTAAAATAATTCCTTTAAGGACGAACGTTGTTAAAGATTTCTTTAATTTCTCTATATGTCAAGTTTTCATGTCAGACAGAAACAGCCAAGAGCGTTCACATGTCAGAAAGCTTTGCTGGTATTCTGTGACAATAACTGTCAAAGTCAGATTTCCTCTCTGGGGAATATTAGGGGTAACACATTCTCCAGCAGAATCAAGGTGAGACTTAGCCAGTCAGTTGTAGCAGAACTATGTTTCAGTGTGATAATACCTGGTTGATGGTAATTCCAACATTGCCACCCAATGTCATGAATTTAATTTGACTTTCCACCACATGTGAGAACATATAATTGATCTAAATGGAAAAAAAAAAAAAATGCATCCCAAGGAAAAAGGTTAAATTTTAACTCTTGCTGATCACTAACTTGCTTTGCAAATTATATTGAGTATTTTCGATTAAGATAAAGAACACGTCTCCCAGTGTGGATTGTTCTTTTTGCCTACCCTACTAATGTAAGGGGCAAAAGGGAATAATCATAAAACCACACTGGAAAAAGAAAGACTATAATCCATTTATTTGCAAATATCTTCTAAAGCTTTTCTTTCTTAATGAAATATATCAAGGTAAGTAAGCCACTGTGTCTTCATACCCTAGTATTCGTTAGTACTAGATTCTGCCTTCCTACTTGAAAAATTACATTATTCCCTTTCTTTCTTTCCAAAAGCAATTTGCTAAGCATTATCATCAGGTAGTTTGTTTTCCTCTTCATGAATCTTGCAAAAACGGCAGTTTGTGTTGGTTTCCGAAGGTCTACAAATATTTTGGCACCACTGCAGTGTTGGCATGTATTATTAACAGTTTCAGTGTGTAATGATGTGTGGCTGCATACTGATACAGACCCACACCCATCATTAGATATAAGTAAAATGTATGTAAATGGAGAGACAAAAGAGTATTGTTTTCACATTTCTATTATTTTGCCATCCTGGAAACAGCTCTATCTTTAAGAAAAAGAATTGTTCATCTGTTTTGTAATTTTAGTAAAAGTACCAAGTTTGCAATTATTTTTAGTAATTATACTCAAGAAACATACCCGAGGGATGTATATTTTTGTCATTGTTGCTTGTGTGTGGTATTGGAAGATAAGTATTCTACCATTGGTCTAGAGCTCCACCCATGATAAATGTTTTGAAATAATGTCATTTAATTTGACATTCTCTCAGTGGACAAAGAGTTTTGCCCAGCTAATCATTAATGTTCTGTGCACGTGACAATAAACTACTGCCTGCAGGTAAGCCCAGTGACCTACCCATTTTTTACCTCCAATGATACAAGAGTGATTTACATGTTTTAGAAAGAATGGTATCTAATGATTAGTTGAAACTGTGCAAATTTAAAAATTAGTAACCATAAAGCAATTTTATGAAAACCCAGCTGTATGCACTGGTTTACTGTAGATGTTTGGAGAAGGGGGTTCGCTGAGGGTGAGGACCTACAATGTCTACCCCAGTGCACTCAGACATCGGAGACCGGGCTCTAAAGGTACAGATCTAAATTTACTTAGGATTGTACAGGACATATATAGGCACATTATTCAATCAGGTTAACACGCTTGTTAAAGCATAACAGAATCAGCCTATAAGTGAACTATATGTGAAGGTAATGTAAACAAACGAAGCATGCCTAAGCAATTCAGCCCAGCAACAGGTCTGAGACAAAGGACTGTGGGGGATGGTAAGCTCCTGCACACAGCATGAGATGAGCTCACATCGCAGCCCGCTGGGATGCTTGACAGAGGGAGGCCTCCCCTCAGCACCTAGCTCAGCCTCAACAGCTGCAAAGACCTTCATTCCATGGTGAGTCTTTACCATTATCTCAGTTTCTCTGTCCAGACTGTTTGGCTTACTTAGACCATGGTGTCAGCAACTGCTGTCAGATAAGCTTGAGGAATGTTCCCTACAGTTTACTTATTTTCTGTTGCTGTTTTTGTGCTACAACACCAGGGCTGAGTAGATGCCCACGAGACCCTTAGATTTGCAAAATCTGAGATGCCTGGACCTTTACAGAAAAACTTTGCTGATGTCTACTCTACATGAACTAAGGGTGCCCTGTGGGAATCTACTTCACACCTACTAAAGAGACAAAATACCTTATCTAATTGCAGTAGATGGTCATTGTGAAATGGTGTCTAACGATTAGACCTCAGTTTGGTTTTTTTTTTTTTTTGTATTTTTTGGGGGTACATGGGATTGAACTCAGGGTCACTTGAACACTGAGCCACACTCCCAGCCCCATTTTTTATATGTATTTAGAGACAGGGTCTTGCCGAGTTTTTTAGCACCTCACTTTTGCTGAGGCTGGCTTTCCAATTGCAATCCTCCTGTCTCAGCCTCCCAAAGCCGCTGGGATTACAGGTGGGTGCCACCATGCCTGGCCTAGACATCAGTTTTGAATTAATGAAGTTGCAAGTGGTCATTACACATCTCCCCAATTTAGCATCTCATTTCATATTAGGGAAATGAAGATTAGAGTAATTATTTTATTAATCATTTACTTATTTTACCAATCAGTTTAGTCAACTTGATAGTAGTTATGAAATAGTAGAAACTGTATGTAATAATGCCAATAGTCACAGTTTAGATGATTTCTATGTCTCTGTTGGCCTGTGTATCAAAGTTTTATTTATGTTTTCATATTTAATCTTTGCAATATTACATGATCTTTATTACTATCATCCTTTTATAGCTTAATACTTGACATTGCTAAAGTTAAGAAATTTCCCTATAGGTTGAAGTTTGTAAGAGTCAGAGATATTATTCTAACTTGGGATTCTCTGACTCCTAGAATTTTACATTTAGTGGGCAATGAAGGTCTTCCATATTGAGAATGAAATCTTTACATTCCACTTTATTAAAGCTATAAGAAAGTTGCAAATTTTGTGATCAAAGTAAGTATGCTCTACAGATGATAAATATGAGAAAACACTTTCAGATGATAAGTATTAGAAAAACTGTTTGCATTTGAGGAAAACAATGTTCATTAATGCCTGAGCAGAAATCGTTGGAGCTGTGTGAAGAGAGGCATGACTGGTTCGTTTGCTGAATTAATAATTCTGAAACTGCTCTGAACACTAAAACATAAAGAAATGGCTCCACTCAACCTCCTTGGAACTTCTCAACACCAACTATTTTGTGCTTCAGCTAAAAAAAAAAAAAAAAAAAAAAAAAAAATGGTTAAGATTATCTCATATAACTATGATTTTATTTTCTTTTATTATTTTTATTTTTATTTTATTTTATTTTTATTTTCTTTTTAAAAAATATTCATTTAGAGTGTCTTTGAACAAGATAGTGGACCTTTTTGTCTTTACTTGCAAATGAGAAAGTGTGATGCAAATTGTGATGAACAGTCAGAGGCTAAAGGGCAGAGGTGGGCAGACACTGGCCCCAGGACTTGGGCTGGACTTTGCACTGGCACCGGGAGAGGCTGCTGACCACACCGCCATCCATTTGCTCAGAGACTTGGCAAGAAGGGCAGAGACTGCCTTGGAGGAAAGTTGACCTAAGGGTTGTTTTTTTTCCCCCCATTTTCCATGTTAATGAATATGCCTCAAAAACTTACTTTAAGATGAGATGTATAGAACACAAGTCACTTTTTTAAAAGTCCGATTTATTCTTTTATCATGCTTTCACGGTCAAAGATTTCATTTAATTCAGTATTTAGTTAATAATCCTAATATCTTCACAGTTTTCCTTCTGCAAAATTCACAAAGAAGAAATTAAATAAAAATGAGCAGGCCTATTTTTCCTCCATTAATTGAATAGTATGACTTATTCAAATATGTAGGCAGAGATCATTTCTATGAGTATCTATTTCCATGCCAGTCATGAACATCCCTTTTAAAGCATGAACATTCTCAAATGCAAAACAAATATGCCTTTGATTGGCTGAGTGAATTCTATGGAGAACTCCTCAGAATGTGTTCTTAGGAAGGTCTGATGAGCTCCATTGTTCGCTTTGTTCAAGACCTGGCTGGCATTCCCCAGAACAAAGAAACTATGACTGAAGCTACAATTTTATTTTTAAGATTACAGATTGTAACCATCCTATTACACTATCCAACATATTATATTCAAATAGTCTTCCTTGCATATAACTTTCGATAAGGAATAAGAAAAAAAAATATTTCTCTGAATAAATCCAAATTATGCTGAACTTATACAAATGTAGAATTAGTTACACCTTTTAAAAAAGCAACTAGATTGTATCCTACTTTAACTCTGTGCTGAAAAAAAAGAATTTTAATGCTACAGTTGACATTTTAGAACTTTATGTATTAGAGTTTTAACGTTTTAACATGTTTCTCATATAAGTGCTAAGAAATATGCCATTTAGATGTTAAAAATGAGTTTTTTGTTTTTTTTTTTCAATTGTCTTTTCCTACTTTTGTCTTTTCTGGCAAGAAAATTAGAATTCTAAAAAAAAAAATTATACTATTTCATAGTTATAGAGTTGTTTTGTCATAGGTTTGAAAAATACCAGAGAAATGTTGAATTATTTTTAAAAAATACAGTTCAGAAAAGAACATAATTCAGAACATAAAAATATATTTTAGTGGAGTAAGCGAGCTTGGAAATCTAGTATTATGTTTTCTCCAAAAGAATGTTGTGATGATTGAAATCCAAATTCCACATTTCAAATGAAGCAATGACAATAATAACAGTAAAACATACAGTTGTCAGGGTATAAGCATATTGAGGTCCCGAGAGTCAGTGATATCTGTGAAAAGAGACCCTAACAGGCAGTTAAGATTTGTGTGAGCGGCATGTATTAATGGAGTTTTTGGTATATTTTCTTTGTGAAGGAGGAATCGAAATGATCTCTTGAGAATAAGGGGGGAAGAGTGGGATTAGCAGGTTTAGAAGAGGAGAAAAGGTTTAAAATAATTATTGCATTATACACACCCTCTGCACACAGTAAATGTGTCCATTGACTTAAAATTATAGGTAGCATTTGCAGAGCTTAGGACTGTTTGTGGTCCTGCCATTTCAACTGAGATGTTGGATCAATTTGGTCAAACATCATGCTAATAAGGTCAAAAAGCCAGTCCAACTGGTTGCCTGAGATGAATGACTGAGACGTAAGTGATTAGAGAAAGCAGCCTAGAACTCACATTCATCCCCAGGCCTGATTCTGAGACAAGCTGTTTCTCATGCTGAACTGTTTCTCTCTCTCTCTCTCTCTCGTTCCTGTAAAATTATTCTGTCTATACTAATATTCCTAACGTTTGACAGTGCACACTTTCAACTGAAAGCATTCTCAATTTTATGACCGCTTAAAAAATTTCATCAAATTCTAAATAAATTTGAAGATGGTGAAAATACAAAATAACTTTTGATTGATTTTGTGATGTGCATCAGATGCCCATTTTACAGGAGACTGCCAATGCAGAAATGGCTTTAAAACTTTGGTTTGTTATCTCCATATGTCCATTAAGGGAATTGTGTGATACTGAGTATATTTTAGTTATAAAACCCTCCATATTTTCCAAAGTCTAACTGTTGTTATCATTGATACTTTTTTTTTATATTTTGAAACTGAAAGCATATTAATTCTGTTTATCCATAAACCATCTAACATAGCTACTAATAGTGAGGAAAGTAGCACTTACCAACCTTCATTTAAATCAGTGAAATCTTATTTGTGGCTTCCTGCTATCTACATATTATAAGCCAGTTGTTTATTAAAACAATCATATGAATTAGAGTCATATGTAGACTGAGTAATTTGTTGTTTTAGGGGTATCTTAGTAAGGCAAATAAAATCTGTGTAAAATTATTTTTTGGTAAGATTATTAACTAATTGAAAGGCTAAAATAATTAACTAATTTAAAAAACCTCATATATGTGCTCATACCACAAACATCTTTTAATAGTTTCTTAAACATTAGAAAGAAATTGAACTTTGATGATGTCCATAAAAGGAGAGTACTATTCAGGATCTCATTGCTCACTTCTATGCACCACACCCCATCATGACCCAGGGGCCTCCTGTTCACTTTTGCTCTAAGGATTGTACCTGATGCTAAATGTCCTCGAGGACTTTAAAAGCAAAAGGTAATAATTTTCTTCTCTACTTATTCCCATACGTTACAACAAGCAGTGAGGGGAATTAACAGGGAAACAGGTTGGAAAACAATACAGTTCTGAAAAAGGGAACGCTTACTAAGAAAGGAATAGATAAGGATGTGTTAAAGATCAATCAGTGTTGCATTATGGATACAAGGAGGCTGTGTTAAGTAACCAATGAGATAGAGGAGTTGGAAGTTACTTATAAAGGTGCAGCTTGGAAATACAAAGTTCAGAGTCTTTAAAATTGAATGATTTGTCTTTTCTGCTATTTCTCTTTAATTAAAATTATTACTTTTAATGCAGGACCACAGTCAGAAAGGCATCAGTATCAATTAAATTTCTTAATCTCTGTCACTCTGTCCCATTAACAAATATGCATATGATAACCAACTGCCACCTTGCTTCAAAGTCTTCCATTTCCCTTGATCTTCCCATTCAAATTACACATCTTTCTCTGTCAGCTTCCAGAATTAGCCTCCTGTGCTTCTCATTTTCTACTCTTGTCTACTTGTCTTTTCTTTTCTGATTTTTATTTATTTGTTAATTTGTGCTACTGTTATTGAACTCAGAGCCACACACATGCCCCAAAAGCTCTCTCTCACTGAGCTACATTCCCTAGTGTTTTCTTTTCTCCTTCCTTCCTTCCTTCCTTCCTTCCTTCCTTCCTTCCTTCCTTCCTTCCTTCCTTCCTTCCATTCTTTATTTCTCTTTCTTTTCTTTCTTTCTTCTTTTTAGATTTAATAGATGATCTCCCAAATTAGACTGGCCTTGAATTTGCAATTCTCCTGCCTCAGCCTCCCAAATACTAGAGTAACCAGAATTTACTGGCAAGCCCTACCACATACAGCTTCTGTCATGATTTCCAAGTATAACCTTACAGTCCACTAAAGAAATATTTTTTCTGTGAATAAGGTCGCTTAAATCAGAAGGGAGTTTTAATTACCCAAATGTTGTGCTCGCCAGGCATCGTCTATTATTCACAAAGCAGTGCCAGGCTTGGCATGGCTGGCCTTCCCCACTGCCCACCCCATCTTGCTCCACACTCCTGACCTCCAGCAAAGCTGCCTTCAGTCCTTGTTATGACCCAGGCCCCTTGCTCCATAGGGATTTCTTTATTTGTTGCTTAAAATGGTTATTTGACTGCTTTCCTGAAAAGTATGGCCTATTTAGCTTCCCGTCTTTGGAAGTTGATCCAAATTTAACATTCTAAATAAAGTCTTCCCTAGTAGTTGGGCCTGCATCACCATTTCTAGGACAAATTCTATTCCTTTCAGCATTTGCTCTTTACACCACTTATTCCAACTCATGCTTTGGTATTACTGAGTGAGGCCCATACCTCTTCTTGCTACTCTTTGAACAGCATGAGGACAAGATTTGAGTCTGCTACATTCACTTTCATTCTGGTAAATTCTGTAGAAGCCTCATGTACCTCTCCAGAGCCTGCCCTGGGGGTCATTGGCAGGTACTTCCTTTGCAACTCATGGACTTGTTGAACCCTCTGTTGGAGGACATCCTCTAGCCCCTGGACTAGGACTGTTCTGTGCAGGGAGTGGAACAGAAATGACAGGAAATTAACTGTCCAACAGGGACCTCCAACCAACTGGACGTGGGGATTGGAGGTCTATACAAGGCAGCCGCTTTCTCCTCAGTGAGACAATTAAGGGACCCATTTTGAACCTCGCTGCTGTCTCATGAGACCCTAGGAATATGAAGTCCTGCTTTTCCACTGTGGAAACCTACCAGTTAGTGCACATCATCTTGGTTCTTCTCTCTTCCTAGACTCACTTTCTCATGCTCTCACAGTGCTTCCTGAAATGAACACTCAAATAATCTACTCACAGTCACATCATGGCCTCGAGTCTGCCTACTCCTAGGAGACCCTAAACCAAGACAACCGCATTTGTAATCTCTGGTGTAGTAAATCCCACATAGAATTTGACAAAACATGGAAAGGAATGAAAACAATCTAATTCTCTATTATCTAGTCATTTACTTTATTTCTCTTAAAATGTTTGAAACTAGAATCATACAGTTGTTTTTCCAGGCATTGACCTTGATGTATTATTGTACAGATAATCTGTAATAAAATAATTTTAAATATTTATCAAGATATTTTTTTCATTTTTTTGGCAAATTTGTTAGCTTTTTCTATTATTTTTGACAATAAAATTTGTATGACTGTTTTCAGATTTGCTCTAAAGTTACATTCTGCTTAATTACTTACCTGGAGAGAATTTGTCAAGGACAATAGAAACATTGTAAGTATTTCAAGAAGGGCATTTAATACAGGTGAGGGATAACAGAACCAAAGTTAATGGAGTTAGTAATGATGATAGTAGTTTCAGATTGTTTTCACTGCCAGGGTGGAGTTAGGCTAATGTTGGCAGTTAACATCCAGAATCGTAAGAGAGGATATGACTGCCAACCTCACAACTTCCCCACAGACTTGGAATTATGACAAAGAAATAGAGCAGTCTGCAAAACTGCCTTTGAAAATCATATGTCTTCTACTGTTAAGCAATGATCATGGCTCAGGCTTACTTTCTGCCTTCCAGATTTTTGGTAAGTGTTTTTCCCAGAAGGTGGTCACATTCAGAATCTTTAAAAACTCTGCTATATCAGTTCCCAGGCTTCTCACGCCTGAAATTGTGTAAAGAATATAGAAAGGAAGGTATGGAGAACAATCAAAGCCACAATTTCACACTGCACAACAGTGAGTGTTAATGTAAGTCCTTCAGCCGGGAAACTCCTCTGGACTTGAACTTCATATACTTACATCATGGTACATCATGGGGGGGTGTCATTCAGGTAGACTTCATTTAGTGCACTACAAATCACATTGTCATGGAGTGGATATTAAGATACCATTTTAATGATTCAAACATTATTTTTAATAGATTAAAGACATTTTAAATAAATTAAAATAAAAGTACTGTTTTTCTATTGTTATTACACATTAATGACTTTCAATTAAGTATGATATTTAGTCTTTATTTTCCTTGTTCATTTTAAAAATTTTAAGACATTTCTGTGGAAAGTTTGCCAAGTATGTGCACTCTATCTCATAACATGTGATGGTCTTTCCTTTTTAACCTATGTAATATCCATCATTTATTACTGTATTACCTTCACAGTGTTGCCATAACAAATTGTCATAAAATAAGTGTCTTAAAATAACAGAAAAGTATTCTCTAATAGTTTTGGAGGTCAAAACTCCAAATTCAAGGTATCTGTGGGATCTGGGTGCTCTGGGCCTCTCTTCTAGCTTCTGGAATCTGCCAGCCGTCCTTACGTTTCCATGTCTGGTTGGTACATCACCCAAATCTCTTCCTCCAACTTATATCACCTTCTCTAGGATTTCTTGTCTAGATGAGGATGACTTCCATTGCATTTAGGGCCAACCGTAATCTGGTAACACCCTCTTAGTTCCTTACCTTTATTCTATCTGCAGACACTAGTCTAAAAAAGCCTGAAGACTCAGTGGACATGCGTTTTGGGAGATCACTATTCAACCTACCAGATTTGAAAAATTACCCTGAAACTAATTAATTTAAAGGAGGAATAGTTGTTGTTGAAGTTTCTGTAGTGGAAGAACATGGGTATGTCTTAGGTTCTGTGGCTCAAGGTACTTCTCAAACTGAAGTCCATTTGTCAGCTGGGGCTGCTATCATCCAAGGCTCTCTGCAGGAGTGTCCCCTTCCACACCCAAGGTGACTGTGGCCACGCTCACGTTCTCACTGTGAGACACCTGAAAACATCCGTTTGGTTCATGGGGTTCTCTAGAAGGTGGCTAACCTCCCTCAACAATGGTAACTGGCTGCCTCAACAGGAGCTTGAGAGAAGAAAAGAAGGTGCCTAAGACAGAAGATGACAATATGTCGCTGGCTCTTTGCGGTTCCCAAATCCATGGATATTTGTCACTGCCTGCAGCAACAACTTGCACGGGTCTTATGGGTGGTGGAGTGGAAACTGAGGCACTTCTATCTTTCTCTTTAGTGCACTGCTTTCTTGCTTGTTCATTTATAGAGGATAGAGGAAATGAGGTTTACTTGCTTTGAGAAGAGAGAGAGAGACCCCGCTTATCAGAGAGAAAGAAACTTTGCTTAAGAGAGAAACTTTGAAAGAAAGACAGGCTTTTCTCCGTTCTGCAATCTGCCTTCCGCCCCTGCCCCTACTCCCTGCTGTGTTCTTTCTTCTGGCTCCTTTGCTAATGGCTGCTGTGGCATGTCTTCTTCTCTGGCTACTGCCACGCCGCGTGTCTTCTGCTACTGCTTTTCTGGTAATGGCTGCTGTCGGTGTTTTTCCCTCTGGCTGCTTCTAATGGCTGCTGTGTGTGCGTCTCGCTCTGCCTACGCTTATATCACCTCCAGGAGGCGGAGAGCAGGGCCACGCCTCTTACGCAAAGATTAGGCGAGTCGCTCCGAGCAGGCAATTAGTGCTCGAGGACACATGTGCATACATTGTGTGCGTGGACGAGAAAATCACCTGAGTGTGCTTATGTCAATTAACCTCCTCGCTGCCGATGTGATCAGGCGCCATCCCGGCGCCACCAACATGGCACAGCCCCCAACAACAGTATTGTCACCTGATAATGCAAGTGAGATCCCATCTCTTTGGTCGTGCTTTGTTTGTTAGAAGCAGGGTCTGAAACAGTTCCCATTCAAGGGAAGGAAAGTGCAAAGAGGAATGAGTGGAGAGATCCTTGGGAGCCAACTTAGATGCTGCCTAAAACAAATGATAACTTTATCTTTTCTCTAAATGTATCAAATCAGTAATTTTGAGTGACTACCTGAATCCTCTAAAATGTATTGTACTCAGGGAGAGGAAAGATGAAAGGAAATATAAGGGAAATGACCCCTCAAATATGAATGAAGGAGTCTGAAGTCTGAAAAAGGAAGTAAGGCAAGACATGTCAGAAGAAAATATTTTCAACCGTCTGACAAGGAATGATTGTGCTCAGTCATGGTTTGGGAGGATTCCCACGAAGGAGTTCGTTGCAAAACAGTCTCTGATTATTTATTCAGTTTGGGTTTAATTATCTAGCTTTAAATTTTATCTAGTTTTTAAACTTTCATTATTTTAGTTTTGTCTTATGAATCCCAAACTGTTTTTCCTGTTTACTTGAAAATGATCTCTACTTCATCTGATTTAAGATGACTATTTTCTAATAGAAATAAGGTGTTAGGTTTATAATTGTGCCCCTTGGTCCTTAGGTAGACAAGTAAAGTAATTTCTAGGTTATTTTAATAAGCAAAACTAGGTGTCATTAAAGGTATTATTATTATTTTTTAAATCTGAGCTATTTGTGTGTTCTTAGTTGTAGCTGTCTAATTGGGTAAAAGCATTCTTAAATCACTTATAATTTTTTCCAATTTTGGAATTTCACAGGATTCTTAACATTTTTAAAGTTTATTATCTAATTTTTTAATTTGTTCTAATTAGTTGTACATGACAATAGAATGCATTTATGCATTTTGAAAAATCACACATAAATGGAGTACAATTTCTCATTTTTCTGGTTGTATATATTTTAGAATCATATCAGTTATGCAATCATATAAGTATATGAGGAAACACTGTTTCACTAATAAAACTTCGTGCTTATAAGCATTATGAATAAACCTAATTTTAAGCAAATAGTTTCAGGTATTGTAGACCAGATTAGTGAAATGTAATTGCATTCCAATGGACAGACTGAAAATTTGCAAATAATTGATAGAGTTCTTTGAAGAATTCACTCAGAAGATTTAGAATATGCATTCATTATAATGCAGCTAAATGTAGAATACATATTTTGCATGATGACTGGATGGATTTCATCTATCCAAGAAAAAAGCCATATTTATTTTTGACTGCTTCTCTTATACTTTACCCCATATAACTATGTATGTTCAAAATACATAGTTATAAAATAGACATTAGTCATTGAAGTAGAACTCACATATAAGAACTCTAATTAACATGCCTCTCTATTTATGGTGTTTCTAAACTTCTGAAATTCTTATTATATCTATCATTTGAGTAGTCATTCATAAT
The DNA here is from genome assembly GCF_902686455.1 of Sciurus vulgaris. Classification (NCBI taxonomy): domain Eukaryota; kingdom Metazoa; phylum Chordata; class Mammalia; order Rodentia; family Sciuridae; genus Sciurus; species Sciurus vulgaris. Next base: position 14,354,863 of record NC_136469.1, read on the forward strand.
CGATTGGAAGAAAAAAAAAAAAAAAACTCTTTGAAACTCCTGCATCATGCTGCACCATGAAGTGCAGATCTTACCAGGATGTAGAGAGATCTTCTTTTGCTCAGTTCTGTGGCCATGGTACCTTTCTTGCTGGGCAAATACTGTTGTTGAAAATGAAACAGGTTTTGATTACTTAATTTACTATCTGTGTGTAATGCAAATAACCATGCAACTATAGGAAAAAATAGAGAATCTACATTATTCTATCTTAAAAAAGTGTACGACCTTATTTCCAGCTAATTTAAAGAAATGGCTCTTCCTCTTATTAAAAGGTGATCCTATAAATTTAAATTCCAATTTCTAAATTTAAAAAATGTCAAAAGCATATCTGAAAAAGTCCACTGATTGATTTGTTAAAGTTCTTAACCTGTGGACATGAAAGCAACAGTTTCTTAATCCCAGGCACATTTGAGTTGTCAACTCTTCTGTCCCGATGTTTGTTGATGATTTAATAATTCATAGCTCATATACATATGTATCAAAAGATAGAAATGCATAAGGTTATAGAATATGCTGTGATTTTGTCTGGCAATGAACTGTGAGTCTTTTTTCTAACTGCCAAGGATTCAGCAGCAAAACAGGATAAGCAAGTTTTATGAGGCAATTAATAAACATTTCATGATACTTCCAGCTGCCTGAGATAGCCCTGGGCCATTTATAAATCAACCCATAAAACACAGACTGAAGCATCGTTAGGATATTACAACACAGGCACTTAACACAGTCATTTAAGGAAGATGACAATGAAATTTTCACCTATTTCTGTGATAAATAAGAATAAACAAGTATACATACATGAAAGTGAGCTGCAGGAGCTTTCTAACTGCTTTTCCACGTCTTGTCTGTTGGACATTCTCATTTTCACTTAAATTTTGCATACTGCATACAGATAACTGATGTTCCATTTATATAATTAGGCATATTTTAAAAATTAGCTTTGGGTTTTCTTCCTTTGATAAATTTAAGTTTTCATTTCATAGTTGACTGTTCTTCTCAATTGCTGAATACTGAAGTTTTGTCCACATTTTGTTTTGTATTAGTTTAGAGTGAGAGTACCAAACATCCTTTTAAAACAGTATCACGTGACTTCTTTCTCTTCCTTCCTTCCTTCCTTTCTTCCTTTGTTTTTTTTTCTTTCTTTCTTCCTTCCTTCTTTGTTTCTTTCTTTCCTTTTTCTTTCTCTTTCTTTCTCTCTCCTCTCCCCCTTTCTTTCTTTTTTTCTTAAGCAAATTTCACTACATACATCTTCTGCTTAAAACCCTTCTGTAGCTTTCCGTTGTCCTGTGGGTAAAAAGAGTTGCCTAGCACAGCCCACAAGGCCCAGCATTCCTGAACATTGCTGGTCCCATTTTTCCTTACCATCCAGCAATGTTGGATTCAGACCTTGAACAGGCAAGCTCTTCCTCACTCCAGAGCTTTCCGGGTCCCTGCCTCCCTCTTCTGCCACACCCTTGCTGAAATCTAAGATATATCTTCCCTGATGCCTCTAATACTGTCTTCCTTTTCCAATCTGGTCCTTGCCGCCGTGGACAGGATAGCCACCCTGAAGGAGGAGATGGCACCTCTTTAGTTCACCGCAGTACAGCCCCTCTTGACACAGCAGCAGATCAACACACAGCGATTAAATGCAGGAATGCAATTCAGTGATACTGCCATACCCCTGCCTCAGTGTTGAAGAGAGCAACTGCATCCAACATCTTCACTGTCCCTGTGTGTCCACAAATCCCTTGTAAGCACAGAGTTCCTGTGCGTATGCCTACTGTTTAAATCCTTGCAAAGTCAAGAGTGCTTTCTTTTTATCAACATTAGAAATATCAGGGTCATAGGAGAGGTACAATTAAATATGATTTAAAGAAAAAAAAAAAGAAAACAAAACAAAAAGTCAAGAAGCAAAGCAAATGACAACAAAAAAACAAGACCCAATTATTCAAACTCAGTTATTTTTTTGCGTGCTCATCTTTCAGTGTTTGCTGGACATCTGAAGCAGGGGTCTACAGATCATGGCAATGACTTCAGATTTCAGATTAATTATGATAACTACTTTGGAAACTTAAAAGATCCTATTTTTCCTAGGCTCTATTAAATCTATTTATTTATTTAGTTATGTTTCTAAAACTTGCTTCAACTTCTGCTCCTTTTGTTACTATTCTTTCTTCCCTGGGCATGGCTGATGACTTGCTTAATGTAAAATTGTTAAAAGCAATTTTCAAATGGGAAAGAGTGCAAAGGTGATAATTTTCCTCTATAACTTAAAAAACTAGGACCTATCCATTGGTTGGTTGAACTGACTGCCACTTCTGAAATACAGAGTAAAAGAACACAGATTAAACATAAAGCTCTTTTTCAATTCATATTGTTGCACAAGCCAAATAAAATGTAATATAAATTACATTAAATCTCTATTATATATGCCGTAATTTATTTCTCACCTTATATAAATGGTTAACGTTTCTCTCTTCACAAAATATGACTAAACATAGTATTTTGGTTTAAGCAATTCATAATTTCACAAGTTAAATAGAAACTTTAGAGAACACATTGAATCAGGGTTGGGTTCACACATTTATTATACCACTGTTGTTTGTTCAGATGAAAATAAGAAATGGAGATTCTTGACTGGGCAGGGTGGCTTCCTCCTGTAGTCTCAGCATCTCAGGAGACCAAGACTGGAAGATTGCAAATTCAGAGCCAGCCTCAGCAACTTTGCAAGGCCCTAAGCAACTTAGCAAGACACTGTCTCAAAATTGAAAAGAAAAAGGTCTGGGAACCTACAGAATAGGAGAAAACCTTTCCCACCTGCACCTCAGATAGGGCATTAATACCCCAGATATACAAAAAAACTCAAAAAATGTAACACCAAAAATAAATAAATAATCCAATCAATAAATGGGCAAAGGAACGACAAGAAAAGAAGAAATACAAAAGGTCAAAAATATGGGAAAAAATCTTCAACAGCTCTTGAAATTAGAGAAATGCAAATTAAAACGACAACAAGATTCCATCTCACTCCAATCAGAATGGCAATTATCAAGAGTACAAGTAAAAATAAATGTTGGCAAAGATGTGGGGAAAAGGCACATTCATACATTATTGGTGGGACTGCAACCACTCTGGAAAGCAGAATGAAGAGTCCTCAACAAACTTGAAATGTAACCAGCATTTGAACCAGGAATCCCACTCCTCAGCAAATATGCAAATGATTTAAAATCTGTATACTACAGTGACATGGCCACATCAATTCACAATAGTTAAACTATGGAGCCAACCGAGGTGTCCCTCAAAGGATGAATGGATAAAGAAATTGTGGTATATATACACAGTGGATTATTACTCAGCCATAAAGAATACTTAATGATATTTGTCAGTAAATGCATGGACCTGAAGACTGTCATGCTAAGTGAAATCAGTCAACCCAAAAAAAAAACAAAAGTCAAATACTGATTTGTGAATGCTGACCCATAACAAGGTAGGATAGGAAGGGGAAGTAGATAATTTCACTGGGTTAGACAAAGGGGAACAAAAGGAAGGGAGGAGGGATGGGAATAGGAACAATAGTGGAATGTATCTGATATGACTTTTCTATGCTCATGTGTGAATACACGAACAGTGTAACTCCACCTCATGTTTGGCCACAAGAATAGAATCAAACTTGTAAAGGGCTGCACCCCAGGTATGTATATGTCAAAATACACTCTACTGTCATGTATGTCTGAATACAAAAATGAATAAACAAATATATAAATAAAAATTTTATCCAGATTTCTTTTGGGAGGAAAGATAAAGTTAAGAGAGGGGGAAAAAAAAAAGTATGGACAGTTACCTTTGAAAGATTAAGTTGATAAAGGTATTTATTCCTATTACTATTATTGTATATACTCACTGGCTTACGCATTCATGATATAAATTAGCTCAACCATTCAAATAATTTTTATCTTTAAGCTGTGAAAATATGCTGCGAAAATATGTAAATGGCAAAATATTTGAAATATTAATTTTGATCATTTCTTGCTCACATTTCAAGTGACCATATTGGTATTCAAACGAAAAAGAAAAGGATCCTGGGAGATGAGAGTAATGCTACTACATGAATTCCATGTCCACATTCCATTTTGTTATAACGATCACTATTTCTAAGTGATAAGTGACTGGCCAACTTGCCTTCTCCCCTTTCCTCCCTCCTTCCTTCCTTCCTTCCTTCCTTCCTTCCTTCCTTTCTCCCTTCCTCTTTCTCCTTCTTTCAAAAACATTTCTAGAGCTTTGAATATTCTGAGTTTGAAGCAAGTACCACTGATGACATCTAACAATTACTGCTTCCAGGCAGCCATTGTAAAATAGTGGAGATTTACTGTACCTATATATGAAATTATTCATAATATTTTCATACTGCTTTTACTTCAGTCAATTTATGTGCAATTTTTATGATACACTTTTGCATTTAATTGCTATTCCACAGTTTCAAAGAAGATGACACCATGACTGGGCATTCAAATAAATGATTATTGAGTGTATTTAAAAGTCTGGGGGAAAGCAGCAGGATGCAATTTGACACAGCAGTAAAGAAAGTACAGGCCAAGAGGGACTAGCTCTAATGCCATATCTCTTTGCAGAGCAGGATTGTGGTCTACAGGGCTGAAAGGAAGATGCTGGGAAATGGAGGAGGGCATTGTGTGCTTTGTTCCTGGATTCCTCTGTGAGTTTGGATACAGCATGTCAGGCAATAACACTGGAGTGAAACGACTGAAAAATTCTCTGAAAAGTTCTGAAAGAAATTTCAAAGCAACAAGAAGCTGATGAGAAAGACCTTGGGGGCATGTTATTAAGGGACTGTGTCACTGACTACATGTCCGTATATCTGTGCATGAGTTACATAGGAAAGTGATTCATCTGTCCATCAAAGGCATCTTAGATTTGATGAATTATGGTAATTACTATACAGTGCACCTCTAAGAGTCTCCATTTTTAATTTTTTTGGCACCTGGGGTTGAACCTAGAAATGCTCAATTCCTGAGCTACATCCCTAGCCCTTTTTCTTGTTTTTCAAATTTCTTATATTAATTGGTTCTTCTTAGAAGAATCCATTTGGACATAATGATACAAGTATGAACCTCAGAACCTCACTTTCTTTTCCCATTCCCCTCACATTGTTCCCTTCCCTCTCTTGATCTTTCTGCCATTTACTCATAGTTATTAATTTTTAAACAAATTTCTTGTGGATAAACACTAAGGTGAGATTCACTCTGGGTATTAATATATGTACATCAGAAAGTTACGTCAGATACTTTCCACTGTCTCTCCTTTTCCAACCGCCCCGATCTTCCCTTCATTTCCCTTTGTCTAATCTAGTGAAATGCTATTCCCCCATCCCAATGTAGTGCTAACTTTCATTTCTCTAATTGCTAGAGATTGGGCATTTTTTTTCACATACTTTGTACAAATATGTGATTCTTCTGTGAAGCATTTCTTCAGTTCCTTAGCCCATTTATTGATTGGGATATTTGCTTTTTGGTGTTAAATTTTTTGAGTTATTTGTGTATCCTGGAGATTAATGTTCTGAGGTATGTGTGTTGTAAAGACTTTCTTCCATTCTGTAGGCTCTTTCTTCATTTAATTGATTGTTTCCTTTGCTGTGAAGAAGGTTTCTAGTTTGATTCCATCCCATTTATTGATTCTTGATTTTACTTCTTGTGCTGTAGGATTCTTATTGAGGTAGTCTGTTCCGGAGCCGATATGAAGGAGTGTTGGGTCTACTTTTTCTTCTAGTATGCTCAAGATCTCTGGTTTAAAGCCTAGGTCCCTGATTTGGTTTGAATTGAGTTTCAAGGGAGAGACATTGGGGGTAATTTTCAATCTACTACATGAAGATTTTTAGTTTTCCCAGCACCATTTGTCGAAGAGGCTGTATTTTCTCCAGTGTATGTTTATAGTTTTTTGGTGGGTTTGTCTCTGTGTCTTCTATTCTGTTTGTCTTAATGTTCTGGTGCCAATACCATGCCATTTTTGTTACTGTACCTCTGTAGTATAATTTAAGGTCTGGTATCGTGATGCCTCCTGTTCACTTTTCTCAAGGAGGATTGTGTTGACTATTCTGGGCCTTTTATTTCTTCCAAATGAATTTCATGACATCTTTTTCTATTTCTATGAAGTACATCACTAAACCTTAATAGAAATAGCATTAAATCTGTATAATGCTTCTGGTAGTATGGACTTTTTGACAATATTAATTCTGCCTGTCCAAGAACATGGGAGATCTTTCCATCTTCTAAGAACTTCTGCAATTTCTTCCTTTACTGTTCTGTAAGATTCATTGTAGAGTTCTTTCACTTATTCTGTTAGGTTGATTCTCAAATATTTTATTTTATTTTTTGAGGTTATTGTGAATGGAATAGTTTTCCTGATTTCTCTTTCAACTGATCTGTCATTGGTGTATAGGAATATAATTGATTTAAGGGTGTTAATTTCATATCCTGCTACTTTGCTGAATTCATTTATAGTTCAAGAAGCTTTCTGGTGGAGATTTTTTGGGATATTCTAACTATAGAAATAAGTCATCAGCAAATAATGATAGTTTGAATTCTCCTATTTGTTTCCCTTTAATTTCTTTCTTCTAATTGCTCTGGCTAGGGTTTCAAGGGCTATGTTGAATAGAAGTGGTGAAAGAGGGCTTGAAAGAGTGCATATTCTGGTTTTTAGAGGGAATGCTTCCAATTTTTCTCCATTTAGAATGATGCTGGCCTTGAATTTAGCATATATAACTTTCACAGTTTGAAGTATGTTCCTACTATCTCTAGTTTTTCTAGCGTTTTGAACATGAATTGATGCTGAATTTTGTCACTTTTTTCTGTACCTGTTGAGACACTCATGTGATTTTTTTCTTTAAGTCTGTTGATGCAATGAATTACATTTATTGATTTCTGTATTTGAACCAAACTGGCATCCCAGGAATGAACCCCACTTGAGCATGGCGTACTAGCTTTTAAGTATTTTTTGTATGTAATTTGCTGGGATTTTGTTAAGAATTTTTCATCTTTGTTCATAAGAGATATTGGTCTGAAATTTTTTTTCCTTGATGTATGTTTGTCTGATTTTGGTTCCAGGTGATACTAGATTCATAGAATGAGTTTAGAAGGGTTTCCTCTTTTTCTACTTCATGTAATAATTTGGGGAATATTGGTATAAGTTATTCTTTAGAGGTCTTGTAGAACTTGCCTAAGAATCCATCTGGTCCTGGATTTTTGTTGTTGTTGTTGTTGGTAGGTGTTTGATGGCTTATTCAATTCCATTGCTCAAATTTGGTCTGTTTTAATTTTCTATGTCTTCCTGTTTCAATTTGGGTAAGTCATATGTCTCTAGAAATTTGTCAATGTCATCGTGTTTCTCTATTTTATTGGAGTATAGATTTTCAAAATAGTTTCTGATAATCATCTGTATTTCAATAGTATCCACTGCCAAATTTCCTTTTTCCATTACAAATTTTAATGATTTGAGCTTTCTCTATCTTTTTCTTCATTAGCTTGCTATGGGTTTATCAATTTCATTTATTTTTTCAAATAACCAACTTTTTGTTTGTCCTGTTCTATGAATTTTTTTGTTGTTGAATTTCTTTGATTTTTGCCTCTGATTTTTCCTGACATCTACTATTTTTGGTGTTGATTTGTTCTTTTCTTTTAGGGCTTTGAGATGTAATATTAGGTTATTTTTTTGGTGTCATTCTATTAACAATGTACTAAGTGTAATGAACTATTTTCATAGACCTTCCTACATAGTGTACCAGAGATTTTGATACATTGTGTTGTGATTTTCACTTACCCCTAATTATTTTTTATTTCATCCTTGATTTCTTCTACTATTCATTGGTCCATCAATAGTGTATTATATAGTGTCCAGGCATTAGAGTAGCTGCTATTTTTTGTTTCATCATTATTTTCTAATTTCATTTTGTTATGATCTGATACAATGCAAGGTATATCTCTATTTTTTTTTTTTTTTTTTTCGGTGCTGGGGATTGAACCCAGGGCCTTGTGATTGCAAAGCAAGCACTCTACCAACTGAGCTACCTCCCCAGCCCTTTTATTTATTTATTTATTTTAATTCACTAAAGTTGTTTGTGACCTAAGATGCAGTCTATTTTGGAGAATAATATATGTGCTGCTGAGAAGAAAGTACTCAATGTATGAAATACATCAGTCCTTGATGTATGAAATATTCTATATATGTCTGTTAAGTCTAAACTATTAATTGTACTCATTAGTTCTATAACTTCTTTATTTGGTTTTTGTTTGGAGGATCTATCTAGGGATGAGAGAAGTTTGTTAATGTATAACACCCAGTATTATTGTGTTGTGATCTATTTGTTTCTTGAAATTGAGAATGGTTTGTTTGATGTACAGAAGTATTCCACTGTTTGATGCATACATATTTACCATTGTGTGTTTGGTTGATGCATAATTCCATTAAGTGATCTCAAATGTTTTCTTTGTCCCTTCTGATTTATTTCAGCCTGAAATTCATTTTATCTGATGTGAGGACAGAAGTCCCTGCTTGTTTATGTGATCCATGTGAGTGATGTGTTTTTTCCCATCTGTTACCTTCGGCTTGTGGATGTCTTTACTTATGAGGTGAGTCTCTTGGAGGCAGGATACTGTTGGGTCTTGTTTTGTAATACAATCTGCCAGTCTATGTCTTTTGGTTGATGACTTTAGGCCATTTACATTCAATGTTATTATTGAATTATGATTTTTATTCCCTATCATTTTCATTTATTTCTCATTTTTAATTTTAATTAGTTTCTCCTTTGATTGATTATTCTTCTAGTGTAGCTCCTCCTTTTGCTGGTTTTCACTTTTATTTTCATTTCTTCTTCAGAAAATATTATTTTGAGTATGTTTATAGTGCAGTCTTTCCAGTTGTGAATTCTTTTAGCTTTTGTTTGTTATGGAAGGTTTTTATTGCATTGTCAGTTGTGAAACTTAATTTTGTTAGGTATAGGATTCTTGGCTATCATTCTTTATCTTTCAGAGCTTGGTATATACTATTCCAAGACCTATTAGCTTTGATGGTCTGGGTTGAGGAATCATCTGTGATCTAGATTGGTTTCCCTCCAAATGTTCCCTGCCACTTTTCTCTGGATGCCTCTAAAATTCTAACCTTTTTCATAATAAAGGAATTTTCATAATAATATGCCTTACTGTGTGTCTGTTGTAATTTTGCATATTTTTGGTCCTGCAAGTCCGCTGTATTTGGTTTTTCATTTCATTCTTTAGGTTTCAGAAATTTTCTTATATTATTTCATTGAAAAAAGATTGTGCATTCCTTTGGTTTGTATCTCTGAGTCTTCATGTATCCTGTTAAATCTTCAATGGTCTTTTAAATGGTCTTTCATATCCCATTTTTCTTGGAAGTTCTGGTCACGATCTTTTAACATCTTTACTCTATGGTCAAGCTTATTTTCTAGATTACATATTTTATCTTCATTGCCTAAAGCTCTGTTTTCTAATTGATCTAGTCTATTAGTGATGGTTTCAATTAAATTATAATTTGATTTATTGATTCCTTCATTTCAAAATTTTCTGACTGATTAGTTTTCTGGATCTCTATCTCCTGGTTGCAATGAATGATTGTTCACTTGTTGTATTTTCTTTCTGACATTATTTCTTACATTAAATTTTACCTTGTAGATCAGTTTAACCATGAACTTTCTAAGTTGTTTCTCTGACATTTCCTCCACTGTCATGTCAAGGGAGTCTACTGTTGAGGTGGTCTGGCTCATTTGGGATGGTTTGTTGCCTTCCTTTTTTTATATTGTTTGTGTGTCTACCCATCTACCTAGATGGATCTGATGCTGCAGAGTTTCTATCTTATAGGTTTATAGTGTCCCTCTGTATTATCAATACTTCTCTGATTAGGAGAGGGATCCCAATGATAGCAACAATATATGCAAACAGTATATAACAGAGCAGGTCCTTAGTTCCTATTTTAATATCTAGTGTTAATTGTGATATGTAGAAATAGTGGGATCAGCAATTTCCATTAGTAAAAACAGTACATAACAATATATTATGTCCGGCTTAAAAATCAAACAATAGGTGTTGTCTATGCCTCCTACTTTATTAATTATTGCTGTGATACTGGTGGTAGAGGTAGGTGTTATATGATTCAATTAGTATTAAGAAGTGTTAAGGATAGAGTTGAGTATGTATAAAGAAGAAGAGATAGGAGGGTGGGAAAGTGCTTGCAATTTCAAAAGGTGAATAGGGCAGATGCTGTGGTAACGTAGGATATGTTGTAAGTTTGAATGGGAAAAAAAAGTAGAAGATTATAAAAGAGGAGAAAGAATGTAATTTGGATGATAGAAGAAGAGAAATGAGAGAGGGAGGCAAGGGAGATAAAATAGTAATAAAGACAATTCAATGTAAAATCAAAATAAGTTAATCATAAACACTAACCCCAAAATACAAAGCATGAGAAAAAAAATCTTGTTGAAACCCCACAAAAGTGAATCTACAAGAGGGGGAAAAAAATGAAAAATAAAAGAAAGGATAAAAATAAAAGAAAAAAACAAGGCTATAAATGAGGAAAGAGAAAAAAATATGAATATGTGTAGGAGTCCTTGAGTCAGTCAGTACACATTCACATAAAATAAAAATCCAATAAGGAAACCTAAAATGAAAAAGCAAAACAGATCTACTGCCACAACATACAAACCACCACCACAGCAACAACAACAAAAACCTTGGTGAAATATTAAGAAATTAAGAAGTTGTATTCATTATGATGGACAACATATTCAGTGAGTGTATGTGTTCACTGACCATGCCCACCTGTTTTTCTTCTCCTTTCTTCTTGAAGTATGATCTAAGCTTGCAAGTATGGACCCTTGGTTGTGCATCCTTCCTTTTACTGTGTTGCTCACCCTGTTGAAGGTTGGTGTTTAAGACTTTCCAATTTCCCTTCTTGGGAGATTAACATGGGCGGGTAGGGCTGCAGACCTGGAGGTGATGTGGCACGACCAAGAAGCTGGTTGTGGGCGGTGTCAAAGCAGCTGGCTGCATCTGGGTGGCAGGTGGATCCGGGTCTGGTGCTAGATCCTGGGGGCCAGCAGGGAAGCTGTGTGCTGAACCAGGTGGGTCTGGCAGTGAAGCAGGTACCTGGCAGGCAGAGCTATGGGCTGGTGACTGTGCTGTGGAACTAGTTTTGGAGGAATGGGCCTGGTCAGGGGCCAAGGAGGGATTGGGAGACTGGGGACTGGGGAGCCTAAGGCCAAATTGGGTGCTGGACTGGTGCCAGAGCTATCAGTTCTTAGGGAGCTGTGGATGCATGATTTAGGAGGGAGTTGGAGACCATGCTGATACCAAAACTTGGTGAGTGCTGGGCCCCAGGCGGGCCCTGGGAACCAGGTGGATGCTAAACCAGCTGGCTGGATGAGCTGAGAGTAAAATTCCCCACACCCTCTCTTCCAACCTTTGACCCACTATAACTGGTCCTGCCAGTCCTGAGCCTCAGAAATTGTGGAGCTGGTGAGAGTCCGACTCTCTCCAGCCTCTCTAACCTATTTTCCCCTGGGTGAAACTCTCCCAGTTTCTGATTTTCCACATGTTTTCTAGGCTCAGACAGGTCCACACAGACCTAGCTGCAAACTCAGGGATTTGGGTTTCTGGTTTCCCTAGGTTCTACCAGGCTGCAGTCCCAAGATGGCTCCTGGCTTGCTGATAATTCAACTGTCCACATTTAGCTAACAAAATGTACAGGTGCAAGCACTTTGATAAAATTAAAAATCTTATCAGGAAAGTTTAGGTGTAAGTGAGTGATCCAACATACTAACATACATTTGTTCCCCTGAGGGACAAAATGATTTTCAAATATGCAAATGCATGTTGCTCTGATTACTCTGTTGCCTGTTCATTGAAAAAATTTATGAGGCAATTATGGTAACTTGTTTGCATTATTCAAAAAACACATATGACTGAACTTCATCATACCTTTGATTCTAAACAGATTATTGCCTATTGATAGTGAATGATTGTGGAATTCTATTGCATGGAAAATGAATGCTGCCCATCATACTTGCTGATTACTCAGGTAAATATGTATTTTTAAAACTGTTATAAAATCAGCTCTTTCAAAAGAGATGCTTTTCTTTCACCCTGAACTCTGTCTCATAAGTCACATCTATGATTGTCTTTCTGAGAATAACTGGTCTTAGCTCTTTCCCTAATGGTTTGTGACACAAAGTGATTCAAACTTAATATTTAATAACTCTGTCAAATTAGGTCATAAAAGCAAATTTTATTGCTTGTTCTGAAATATATCCCATTATCAAAAATAAAACAAAATCTTATTTCTTAAGACATGTGTAAAGATGATTTTTCTAAATGCTTCTAGCAAGTGTTGCAAAGCTTAGCAAACACTTCAAAACAACCGTGTAATTCAAGAAAGTATCTCTCTTTTCTAGTTTTACAGCATCACTTTTATGCTTCTCTCAAATGATTCCACTTAGTATATTCATTATGCAATTATTTTGGGGGGGTTAATATTGAAACAATTCTGTTCAGTAGATCAGAAACAATAAGTATTGAAAAATTATCCAGCATAAAGTAATTTTACTGCTGGGTATGGTGGTGTATGCCTGTAATCCCAGAGATTCTGGAGACTGAGTCAAGAAGATTGCAAGCTCAAGGCTATACTCAGAAACTTAGCAGGAGTATGTTTCCTAATAAAAAATAAAAAGCGATGGGGATATATCTCAGTGGTAAAGAATTCCTGGGTTTATTTTCCAGTACTAAAAAATAAACAAATAAATACAAAGTCATTTTACTAAATGTTTATTAACCACAACAAATAGGAAGGATACTTTGTTCAATAATTTATTACATTTAATATTTTAATATGGCATTCAATGCTTTTGGAGATTTTTTAAAAAAAAGACTCCAATTCATGGAATACTTTTTTAAATCTTACATATGATTTCTTTGTGGAATGTGTTATGAAAATGTTAATAAGTTATGAAATATTGAACACCATTTAGAAGTAGATTATACCATTGATAACCTGTGAAATCTAACTTAAAGTTTGCAAAGACCATCCTAAGTACATATGTAAGGAGAATTTTTAATTATTATTTTCAAAGACTATTAAAAGAATTCATTTTTAATCTCACTTGTCAATTAAATCAAAAATGATAATTTTCATAAGTGTTTAACAATTAAAACATACTTAGTAATAAAAACAGCAGCAAACCCCAAAAAGTTTCAGTTAAATTAATCTCCCAGGGTATTGAACAAAGAGAAAAATAACATAGTTAACAAGTTATAAAAGGTCTAGGGTAAAAAGGTATGATATCTAACATACAGTGAAGCTTATAGCATAAAACAGAGCAATGGACAACAGTAGAAAAATATTTTCCAAGTTATAGAAAGACTCGAATACATAGAACAAAAGAAAGACTATATCAAGCCAGATGAATTAGAACAAAATGATATTTTTTACATATGGATAATTGTTCAAAACATCAATAATGAAGAAAATCTCTTCATCCTTCAATGAAACAATCAATATATATATATATATATATATATATATATATATATATAAGAATCAAGGATCTGAGTGACATCAGATCTGCTATTAGATAAAACAAATAATGCAAAAAAGAACTGAAGCTTTCAAACAATATTTTGAACATAAAAATCAATACCCAGCCCAGCTACCAATTAAATAATGTGAGAATAAGTGAATAGATCTATAGAAATGAAAGGATTTAGGACATTAATTTCTCATGGATTTTTTTCTGAAGTAGAAGAAAGTTAGAAAAACATAGGAATTATATTAAAAAAAGAAAGAACTTGAGAAAGTATTACAATGAAAAATAATCCCAGATAGTTTGATATTTTTTTTAAAGTAATCAATGATCTAAGAATTCTGTAAAAAAAAAACAAACACAATTTGAGTGGATAGAAATACTAAGGTCACTTTCTGAAAAAGCTCTGGAAGATAGTAACTTATGTATCTCTTGACTAAACAAGGCAAAACGTCAACTAGATTGCCACTGGGAGCAAACATTACACTCTGATGTTGGAGTCCAAATGTAAAGCAAATAAAATATGACATGGGTTTTGCACAGTTTACGCATTAATGTAAATGCAAATGTAATTTACTGTATTCCCCATTTATGTGTGTTTACTTTTAGTAATTTCATTCACACATCAGCTGCAGTATAAAAGCTGCAAGAACAAAACAATCATGTTTTAAACTAAATAATTCATTAAATTACATGTCATTCTGCTCCATCCTGTGCATAACATAAATCATTCCTTTGCTCAGTGTGTCCATACAGTATATGCTATCTGTCTCCTAGTCACTTAGCCATTTCAGTTATCAGATTGGTTTTCATGGTACCACAGCACTTGAATTCAAATAATCATTATGCAATACCCTAATGTTACCTCACAATGCCTATGTCAGTCATTTCACTTCATCTCATCCTGTAGGCATTGGATCATCTCACAGAAGGAGTGTGATTGTGGTACAATAAGATATTTTGAAAGAGAGAAAGGCCGTATTCATATATATTTCATTGTTATAATCATCTGATATAATTATTAGTTTTTGTCATTAACTTATTCTTGTGCCAACTTTATAAATTAAATTTTACCTTAGCATAGTTATATACATAGGTTCAGTAGTGTCCAAGGTTTCAGGCATCCACTGGAGATCTTGGAACATGACCCTCACAGATAAGAGGATAATACAGTATTTTAGGTAATTCATAGTCTGTAGAGGGGTTCAGCCATGTCCAGCATGGGTGGGGAAAAGGGTTTCTGTCAGAAGATGTGGCTGGCTGTCGATTAATCACTAAGAAATTTAGTTAATTAAATATACACAGGAGTCAATTATCTTTTTAAATGGAAGGGGTTGTGATGAATTCAGCCATGCCAAGATTTGGCCTCTCACAAAATGGGGGCGTGGCTTTGGGGTATATATTTGTATCTGGCAAGTGGAGACCTCTCTCTCTCTCTCTCTCTGTCTCTCTCTCTCTCTCTCTCTGTCTCTCTCTCTGTCTCTCTCTCTCTCTCTCTCTCTCTGTCTCTCTCTCTGTCTCTCTCTCTCTCTCTCTGTCTCTCTCTCTCTCTTTCTCTCTCTCTCTGTCTCTCTGTCTGTCTCTCTCTCTCTCTCTCTGTCTCTCTCTCTCTCTCTCTCTCTGTCTCTCTCTCTCTCTCTCTCTCTCTCTCTCTCTGCTTCCTGATCACCATGTAAGCTGTTTCCCTCTGACACACTCTTCCACCATGATGTTCTGCCTCACCTCAAGTCCCAAGGAATGAAGTCAGCCTTCTGTGGAGTAAGACCTCTAAAACTGTGGGCCCTCAAATAAACTTTTCTTTCCTAAAACAAACAAAAAAAAAAAATGGGGAAGCCCACCTTCCCTTTATTTATACTTGTACAGGGAATGGGGAACAGGGAAGAGCTTCTTCTGTGAGGAACAGGATGGGGTGGAGTTAGAGATGCCACTTGCTCTAGTGAGCCATCCCAGTAGAATTAGCATTTTCTCAGGTGGTGAGTCACTCTGCACAATCACCTACCCCAGGCTATCGGAAACAGTCTCTCATGACTGCCAGTTCCTAGGAGTCAGATTTCCCTGTTCCATGGCTCAGCCAAGCCTGATTCATGGTCATGGATGGCTTCCCACAATAGTCTACTTGGACAAAAGTTGTATGACTGAAATGAGAAAAAGCTGTCCATTTATAATTACTTTTGAACATAATAACTTTGATCATTAGAATCAATATCTAGAAAACGTATAAATGAACCAATCAATGTATAATAATATGTTCACTTCCAAATTCATATAACTATTAAGCATGCTTGATATTGGTTAAATAACATAGCATTTGTTTGGGGAAACCTGTTTGGCCATCACACTGATGTAGTTAATCCGTTATTCAGTCACTGCCTTGCCATCTCTATTCCACTTTCTTTAGTCTCCCTTGTCTACTGTGAACTATGATAAGGTCTGCTATGCATTATTCTTTGTACTGACAAAGAAAATCCTATTTACTAAACAGTTGAGCAATAGAAACTTTTCCCAATACCTAGAAATCACAAAAAGGTAATTGACCTTTAAATGCAATGTTCTGAATTCCATAATAAGACCAATAAAATGTTTATAGAAGTGGTCTGTTTTAGTCAGCTTTTCACTGCTGTGACTAAATGATCTGAGCAACACTTTTATAGATGAGGAAAGGTTTATTTGAGGGTTCATGGTTTCAGAGGTCTTAGTCCATAGAAAGCCGTCTCCATTCCTTGGGGCTCCAGGTGAGAACATCATGGCAGAAGAATGTGACAGAAGGAAGCTGCTTCTCCTGGGTCTGAGGTGATAGGAGTTATTTGCACTGTTGAATTTAGGAGCAGTGGGTATGTCAAAGGCAATGCCTTGGTGTTACTGGTCAGGAGAGAAATGACATCATGAAAATCTAGAAAGTATACACAAATGTGCAGATTCCCTTTCATTAGTATGCTTTTGTTTTATTTCATGAATAAAATGTTCATTTTTCTGTGGAAAAGAGGTAGTATTTTTGTACTTACTAAATTATAGCTGATGTTATTACTAACACATTCAAAAAGCCCGTTAGTGGTCAAATGCATAATATTGACCACTAATAGCCCGTTAGTGGTCAAATGCATAATATTGATACTATGATGTAAGCAGTTAAATAATATTAAGAATTGGGGTTGAGAATGAACAATTCCATAATTTTATTTTATTTAATTAATTAATTAATTTATTTTTGATACTGGAGATTTTAGTCCTGGGGCACTTTGCCACTGAACTACATCCCCAGCCGTATTTATTTTTATTTTGAAACAGCCTCTCACTAAGTTGCCTAGGGTCTTGCTAAATTGCTGAGGCTTTGAATTTGTGATCCTTCTGGGATTGTAGGCATGTGCCACCACAGTCATAATTTTCTAATATTTACAGCACAAAGCAAAAAATGTAACAAAACACCAATTTTCATTATTTCCTTTTAAGATGAAGGAAAAAAATTACAAAGAATGAAGAGTTGTCTGAAACAGCACTAAACATATTTACTAATTTAAAATCTGACCCAAGCCTAATATCAGAAATAGGAAAGTATTTTTGCTAAATGTTTATCCGGCATAGCAGAAATTTATACACATGTCACTCTGTACAGCAAAATAAATTTAAGTCTAGAAAAACTTAGAAGTGGTTTTGTCACTTCAGTAGGTAAAATACAATGAGAGTAGACCAAAGCCAAAAAAAAAAAAAAAAAAAAAAGGAAATGGTGGATTGCAAAAGACAAAGTTATTATAAAGACAATAATAATTTGAATTGAAAAATGAGGGAAAATATAAATTTTAGAATTTCTTTCAAAAATTAGAGAAATATTATAGAGATTTCTCCATAGTTTTCTGTGCCAGCTGTTGCCACCCATGAATTTTATATTGAATTAAATTTCTCTTATTGTTTAAAGTTCACAAAATAGGTATTTAAGGCCAAAAGCATGTGAAATTTTTCTAAACATTACAAAATTTTAACATCTCCTCCCCACACAAAAACATCCTAGAGATTGAGAGACAAATGGGCATCTCTAGTAAGCAGGCAGTCTCTAGGAGACCTCCAGTCTCTACCTCCTGCCCTCAGTCCTTTCTATTAGCTCCTT
Source organism: Sciurus vulgaris (assembly GCF_902686455.1). NCBI lineage: Eukaryota > Metazoa > Chordata > Mammalia > Rodentia > Sciuridae > Sciurus > Sciurus vulgaris. The sequence goes on from NC_136469.1 coordinate 14,372,574, forward strand.
CTACTGAGTGTGCACAGGACTTATTGATACACCACTACAGAAGTGAGTCTGGCAGATGTAAAAACAAAACTAGGTTAAAAGAGGGCTTCCATATCAGAGGTCCGTGCAGTCTCAGTGGGTTCCTTCTAAGAGAAAGAAGTTTTCATTTCATGAGTGGGTCTCTGGCTATGGAGACACCCAGGTGGCCTGTAGGGGGTCCAGGGTTCTCAGTCTAAAATCCCACAAGAAACTGAGGTATGCCAGTAATCCTATAAGTGACCTTGGAAGCAGATCCTTCCAATGACGGAAGCCTGTGCTGGCAGATGTGCTGCAGCATCGTGAGAGATCTTGCACTAGATGCTTCAGCAAGTTACGGAGTCCTGGGTCACAGACACAGACTGAGATAATATATTTGTATTGTTTTAAGATGATAATGATTGCAATAATTTGCTACACAGCAAAAGCTATCTGATGTAGAGTCCATAAATGAATCAAAATTGCAATTGTTCTGATGTTACTGGTGATTGAACTTGGGAACCCTCTACCACTGAGTTCTAGCCCTACTCCTTGATTTTCATTTTTCTTCAGTTTTTATTTTGAGAAAGGGTCTTGCTCAGTTGCCTAGACTGGTTTTGAACAGCTGGGATCACAGGCCTGTGCCACCACACCTGGTCAGTTTTCATCTTTGTACCTCTGAGAAATGTTCATATCTTTACTACCCAACTTTTATCAACACTAAAAGCACATGGACATATTTATAACAAACATACGTACATTTGTGATGGGTAAAAACCTTCCTGAAATTGATAAATAATATCAACTTCAAAGTCAAAGTTAGAAATAATGATTATTTGGAAAAATATATAGTCTATATGTTTCAAAAAGGAAAGAATGTAGTATGCTAATTATACACAATGGAACATTATTAGCAATAAAGAAGAAGAATATTATGGCATTTGCCGATAAATGGATGGAATTGAAGAATATCATGCTAAGTGAAATAAGCCAATCCCAAAAAATCAAAGGCTGAATGTTTGCCCTGATAAGTGGATGTGGATGATGATACATAATGGGGGTGGGGAGTTGGGGGGGTAAGAGAAGAATGGAGCAACTTTAGATTACATAGAGGGAAATGAGAGAGGAGAGGGTGCTGGGGTATGAAAGATGGTGGAATGAGACAGACATCATTACCCTCTGTACATGTATGATAATAGGAATGGTATGAATCTATATCATGCGCAACCATAGAAACAAAGTTGTATTCCATTTGTGGACAGTGAATCAAAATGCAGTCTGTAAAACTAAAAAGAAATAAATAAAAAAATGAAGGACTGTCATTTCACATGAAAGACTGTTAGGTATATTATGTTAGACTGCTATCTTTTTATTAGTATATGTAATTCAACATTATGACAAATTTTATTTAAATTCTAAAATATACAAAGTAACTGAATGGATTTAGGAAATTGTGCATTAGTATTTCTCATTAAAAATACCCTAATTTTACAAAATGAAATCTTAACTCCAAACATGCATTACAATAACTCAGCATCACCTGGAGTTCATGTAATAGTTCTAATTCAGCTTATTAGACTGCAGATTGAGGTATCATGTAGTTACTTAGTAGTTAATTATAGGCTGAATTTCATCAAGTTGTTTGCTATTTTGTAACACAATTCTTAAAACATATAATTTATATTAATCTTTTGCATTTATTATTATACTTTCCATTAAAGGAAATGAAAAATATTTATTTTCATATGACCTATTTGCTAACCATCAAAATCATGTATTGGTTAAATTCCTTGATACATTTGAAATTCTCATAAAATATTTTTATGATTAAGCTTACTTATTTTATTTAAGTACCAAAATAGGGGGAAAATGCAGAAAGTGAAAAATGCCTTGCTTAATGAAAGATTAGACCAATTATTTTTTCTCAGAAAATTATTTAAAATCTTTCATGATTTCATCAAATTATCCCATATATTTCCTAATAACATATTTGACAATGAATATTAAAAATCTTCCAGAAACTAAACTTCACATAGTGTATTTTAATCTGTGACCTTTTAATTAAAGCATTAAAATCAATCTATACAACTCTATATTTAAAAAAAATTTAAATTATAATAATTTTATATTAAAAGTATTATTATTTACCTTTTAGTTATAAACTAAAATATTGACATAGGTACTACTGAATGTAATTTTGTAACAAGACCTCTAAACAAGTTGCATATTAAATATTCATCATGTTTACTATGAAAGGAATAGTTAACCTATTAACATATGCTGATTTAAAATTTGTATTCTATTATCTGCACTTGTGCATTATTACCAATAAATTTTTAAGTTGTGATGCATACTGTAACCCTAAAATCATTCAGAATCACATGGTAAGTCCCAAATAAACTAATGTAAAGTAACATACTTTAAAATTGTCACTGATAATATTTAGTATATGTCATTTTTAATCCAAACAAGAAAATTAGCACTTGGTAAAAGTGAAAATATCCCCCCTACATAATGGACAAAATTTAGATTTCAAGAATACATGTAAAGTAAAATTTTGTTAATGGTTTAAATATTATTATGTTTTTCTTTTAAAAAAGAACTCTATTGTTTTAAAACACTAGACTAAGTCTACGAGTTCTTATCAATAGGAAGGATTGATAAAAATAAATAAATCATGAAACAGCCATGCAGCAATGGACTTGAAAGACATCAGGTAAGATGATGGGTTATCATCATTTGTTGGGTTATTTCACTTATTATTTTGATGTATTGACAATTCTTAAGATCAAAACGATGGGGATGAAACTGAATTATAAAATCAAAAAGATTTAACTTAGGCTAATTTTACTTTAAAAGTCTAAATATGTATTAGACTTTTTGGTGTAAATGGGTGGTTAGCCTAAGTCTAAAATATTTATTATATCTATTTTGCTATTGAAACATAGAGAAATACTAATGAGAACACAGCAGTTTAGAGAAGACTGCTTCAAACTCTATTCACTCCTTTTACCAGTTTAATATGTTTTGAAATTTGCAGAAATAGCAGCATGTGTAATGGGTTTGAAAGCAGGCAAACATAAGTCTCCTACATCCAGGATCCAATGAGCACAATGTAGGTTAATGATAATTATTTTATAATAAATGACTCTTCAGTGCCATTGAGGTATTACACCAGGCATTAAATCATAGCTACCATAATTTCTTTTTTCTAGATTGATCTGAGTAATAATCATTTCTAGACCATGTCTCATGTCTTCTTTGAACTTTAATTCACAAAGAATATTAAATCTCTTGTGATAACAGTGTGATAATTTTGGTTTTGTTGAATATACCACCACTTCCTTTTTAATGTGCAAGTGATAAATTAAAACAACTTCATTAAAAATTCAATGCATTATTAAAAATCAACATATGGAATATAAATCCTGAATGGCTTTGAAGTCTTAATTCCACAATCTTTATTTGCACTGACTTCCCCAGTAATAAGAACTGTTGATATTTTTCTCATGCATCTTTTCAACGTTACCTTTTCATATGCTTGCACTTATAAGTGCATGTACAAAACTCTTTTATGCCAAAATAGACTTCATTATTTTTGTGGGTGTGTCTTTTATTTCAAAGTAGAAGTGTCTGAGTGACCCTTCTTTAAAACATACCTCATTTCATCTTAAAGTTTGCATCTTCACATTCCTAGACACTTTCAATGAGCCTACTTGTTCAAAAATATCATACATATGAAAAAAAAAATCCACAAACCTTAAGCATACGTATCACTGAATACATACTAAGAAAACACATTTATGTAATCACCACAAGTGAACTACGATGGAGAACACTACTAGCTTCCTAGAATCTACCAATAAATATCTTCCCTTTATAGTTGTTGTGACTAACTTAATATTTTTTACTTTATTAAAATACAGAGTTTATATCACATGTATATTTTTGTCTCCCCACCGTTTCCATGTCTGACCACCACTACTACTATCTCCTACCATAACATTCAATACATACCTAAAAACCAAGGAAAGGGTGGAATTCCATCTTTAAAAATTAAACAGGCTTTTTTCTGAGTGCAGATTGCTCACTGTCAGGCACCTATCATGCGCCATTTGCCTGCCTCTTGGCTGTCCATTGCCTACCTTACACCTATCCATCACCTACCACATGAGGTTCACCTCCCGATCATCCAACAATAGTCAGCAAACTGATCGGCAACTGCCAGTGGAGCACCAGCTGCCAGCTGTTGCCTGGAAGTTCACTGTTACAGTATCTCCAGGTTTGATTACACGTGGCTGCTGCCATTTTGAGACACCAGCCAGGCCCCACAGGACCCCTGGCCGGACTGACTGAGCCTGGTCTCCAGGATCCCTCCCCCCAACTGATCACTCCCTGCCTCTGGGGCCCTCACATCAACTGACTACTCCCTGCTGCCAGGACCCCCAGAACAACTGACTGCGCCCTATCACCGGGACCCCAGACCAACTGATTGTACCCAGCCTCCAGGATCCCGCAACCACACCAAACATGCCTAACCTCCAGGACCCCAGCCTGACCAACCACACCCCAACTCCAGGACCTCCAGCTGACCATATCCACACCCTGAGCTGCAGCTCCCCATTTGCCAACACATTTGGAAGCCAGAGTGGCCATCTTGGATAATCCTGGAAGCCGTAGCTCTGATCTTTAGGTGGGGCAAATCACATCCTGAGACGCCTGCTGGAGACCTGAAGCTCATTGTCAGGTATCTCTCATGCATCAGGCTACTGAAGACTGGGAGGTTTCATTCCTATATGAGTGTTATACTGTAGATTTTCTTTTTTCTTCTTGGTAAAAATTTTAAGTTTTTATTTCTTCACTTTTCTTGGCTCTCTTTTCCTTTTGTTTAACTGTTCCCTCAGAGTCTCTTTCTCCCTTTTTGCATGCTAACATCCAATTTCATTTGATTACACCCTCACACTTTCTATTATCTACATCTTCTTTCTTTTCTTATCCCATTAACAGCTACATTCTACATTCCTCTGCATTCTCTTTGCCCTCCATTAGAAACTTCAGACCTTATTGCAAATCTATTTGTTTTACTGAAGATAATATTTGAAATCATTCTGTTTATTATGACAATATTGTCATTGTCCTCATTTGGTCTAGGATTGCATAGTGTTCGAATTGGGCACTGCTAATATTGATCTCCCCTTAAAGGAAACGTTTTGGAAAGCTATAGGGCCAATATAAGCCTATGGGGGAAATCTGCAATACCCCAGATCTGCACTGCTAGAGGGGAAGATACAGGAACAACATGAAAAAAGAAGGGAAGAAAATGATCCAAACAAATCTAGATTCTATATTAATAGAATCCAATGATAGTATGGTAGAAGAAATGTTAGAAAAGGACTTCAGATTATACATGATTAAGATGATTCATGATGCAAAGGATGAGTTAAGAGAGCAAATGCAGGCAATGAATGATGATACCAATAAGCAGTTGAAAGAGCAACTGCACGAAGCAAAAGATCATTTCAACAAAGAGATAGAGATTCTCAAAAAAAAAAAAAAAAAACAAAAACGGAAATTCTTGAAATGAAGGAAACAATAAACCAAATAAAAAACTCAATGGAAAGCATCACCAAAAGACTAGACCACTTGGAAGACAGAATGTCAGACAATGAAGACAAAATATTTAATCTTGAAAATAAAGTTGCCCAAACAGAGAGGATGGTAAGAAATCATGAACAGAATCTACAAGATATGTGGGAAATCATGAAAAGACCAAATTTAAGAATTATTGGGATTGAGGAAGGCACTGAGATACAAACCAAAGGAATGAACAACCTAGTCAATGAAATAATATCAGAAAATTTCCTAAACCTGAAGAATGAAATGGAAAATCAGATACAAGAGGCTTACAGAACACAAAATGCACAAAATCACAACGGATACACACCAAGGCACATTTTAATGAAAATGCCTAACATTCAAAATAAAGATAGGATTTTGAAGGCCATGAGAGAAAAGCATCAGATTACATATAGGGGGAAACCAATACGTATAGCAGCGGATTTCTCAACCCAGACTCTAAAAGCTAGAAGGGCCTGGAACAACGTATTTCAAGCTCTGAAAGAACACGGTTGCCAACCAAGAATCCTATACCCAGCAAAACTAACCTTCAGATTTGAAGAAGAAATAAAATCCTTCCATGATAAACAAAAGTTAAAAGAATTTACAAATACAAAGCCTGCGCTACAGAATGTTCTCAGCAAAATATTCCATGAGGAGGAAGTGAAAAACAACACTGTATGTCAGCAAAGGGAGGAACTATCTTAGAGAACTACCACTCGAAGGAGAAACCAAGCCAAGTTAAAAACCAAAAATAAGCCCAAATGTGTGGGAATACAAATCATATCTCAATAATAACCCTGAACGTTAATGGCCTAAACTCATCAATCAAAAGACATAGACTGGCAAAATGGATTAAAAAGAAAGACCCAACAATATGCTGCCTGCAAGAGACTCATCTCATAGAAAAAGACATCCACAGACTAAAGGTGAAAGGATGGGAAAAAACCTACCATGCACATGGACTTAGTAAAAAAGTGATAGCTTCCAGCCTTATATCAGATAAAGTGGACTTCAAGCCAAAGTTAGTCATAAGGGATAAAGAAGGACATTTCATACTGCTTAAGGACCAGAAATCAGGAAGACATAATGGTAGTAAATATTTATGCCCCAAACAATGGTGCATCCCTGTACATCAAACAAATCCTTCTCAATTTCAGGACTCAAATAGACCACAATGCAATAATTCTGGGTGATTTCAACACACTGCTGGCACTACTAGAGAGATCTTCCAAACAAAAACCAAATGAAAGAACCATAGAACTCAATACCACAATCAATAACCTAGACTTAACAGACATATAAAAATATTCCATCCATCAACGAGCTGATTCACTTTCGTCTCAGCAGCACATGGAAACTTCTCGAAAATAGACCATATGTTATGCCACAAAGCAGCCCTTAGGAAATGCAAAAAAATAGAGATACTGCCTTGTGTTCTATCAGATCATAATGGACTGAGAGTAGAAATCAATACAAAATAAAAAACAGAAATTACTCAAACACCTGGAGACTAAATAATATGCTATTGAATGAAACATGGATAACAGAAAACATCAGGGAGGAGATAAAAACAATTCTTAGAGGTCAAAGAGAATGAGAATACGACATATCAAAATCTCTGGGACACTATGAAAGTGGTACTAAGAGGAAAGTACATTGCATGGAGCGCATTCCAGAAAAGAATGAAAAGTCAACAACTAAATGACCGAACATTTCAGCTCAAAGCCCTAGAAAAAGAACAGAATAACAACAAAAGTAGTAGAAGATAGGAAATAATTAAAATCAGTACTGAAATAAATGAAATTGAAACAAAAGAAACAATTGAAAAAATTGACAAGACAAGAAGTTGGTTCTCTGAAAAGGTAAACAAAATAGACAAACCCTTAGCCACACTAACAAAGAGAAGGAAAGAGAAAATGCAAATTACTAAACTTCGTGATGAAAAAGGAAATATCATGACAGACACCACTGAGATACATAACATAATGAGAAAGTACTTTGAAAATCTGTATTCCAACAAAATAGAATCTACCGAAGACGTTAACAAATTTCTAGAGACGTATGCTCCTCCCAACTGAACCAGGAGGACATATACAATTTGAACACCAATATCAAGCAATGAAATAGAAGAAGCCATTAAAAACCTACCATCCAAGAAAAGCCCAGGACCAGATGGATTCTCAGCCAAATTCTACAAGACCTTCAAAGAAGAACTCATTCCAATACTTCTCAAAGTATTCCAGGAAATAGAAAAGGAGGGTACCCTACCAAACTCATTCTATGATGCTAATATCACCCTCAAACCCAAACCAGGAAAAGACATACCAAGAAAAGAAAATTTTAGACCAATATCCTTGATGAATATAGATGCAAAGATCCTCAACAAAACATTGGCAAACCGTATCCAAAAACATATTAAGAAAATCGTGCACCACGATCATGTGGGGTTCATACCTGGAATACAAGGATGGTTTAACATCTGTAAATAAAGAAACGTAATCCATCATGTCACTTGACTTAAGGATAAGAATCATATGGTTATTTCAATTGACACAGAAAGCGTTCAACAAAATACAATACCCCTTCATGCTCAAAACACTAGAAAAAATACAGATAGTAGGAACATACCTAAATATTGTAAAGGCTATTTATGCTAAGCCCATGGCCAACATCATTCTTAATGTAGAAAAACTGAAACCATTCCCTTTAAAAACGGGAACAAGACAGGGATGTCCTCTTTCACCACTTCTATTCAATATTATCCTCGAAACTCTAGCCAGAGCAATTAGACAGACTAAAGAAATTAAAGGGATACAAATAGGAAAAGAGGAACTCAAATTATCGCTATTTGCTGATGACATGATTCTATATTTAGAGGATCCAAAAAACTCCTCCAGAAAACTTCTAGACGTCATCAATGAATTAAGCAAAATAGTAGGTTATAAAATCAACATGCATAAATCTAAAGCATTTTTATACACAAGTGATGAAACATCTGAAAGGGAGTTGAGGAAAACAACTCCATTTACAATAGCCTCAAAAAAATAAAATACTTGGGAATCAATACTTGGGGATCTCTACAATGAATACCACAAAACATTGAAGAAAGAAATTGAGGAAGACCTTAGAAGATGGAAAGATCTCCTGTGATCTTGGATAGGGAGAATTAATATTGTCAAAATGGCCATACTATCAAAAGTGCTACACAGATTCAATGCAATTCCAGTTAAAATCCCAATGACGTACCTCACAGAAATAGAGCAAGCAATCATGAAATTCATCTGGAATAATAAGAAACCCAGAATAGCTAAAGCAATCCTTAGCAGGAATAATGAAACAGAAATTCAACTATACTACAAAGCAATAGTAAGAAAAACAGCATGGTATTGGTACCAAAATAGACAGGTAGATCATTGGTACAGAATAGAGGACATGGACACAAACCCAAATAAATACAACTTTCTCATACTAAACAAAGGTGCCAAAAATATGCAATGGAGAAAAGATAGCCTCTTCAACAAATGGTGCTGGGAAAACTGGAAATCCATATGCAGCAGAATGAAACTAAACCCATATCTCTCACCCTGCACAAAACTGAACTCAAAATGGATTAAGGACCTTGGAATCAGACCAGAGATCCTGCATCTTATAGAAGAAAAATAGGTCCAAATCTTTAACATGTTGGCTTAGGATCAGACTTCCTTAACAGGACTCCCATAGCACAAGAAATAAAAGCAAGAATCTATAACTGGGATAGATTCAAACTAAAAAGATTTCTCTCAGCAAAGGAAACTATCAGCAATGTGAAAAGAGAACCTACAGAGTGGGAGAAAATCTTTGCCACTCATACTTCAGATAGAGCACTAATTTCCAGAATACACAAAGAACTCAAAAAACTCTACACCAAGAATACAAATAACCCAATCCACAAATGGGTAAGGAAATGAACAGACACTTCACAGAAGGAGATCTACAAGCAATCAACAGATATATGAAAAAATGTTCAACTTCTCCACTAATAAGAGAAATGCAAATCAAAACTACCCTACAATTCCATCTCACCCCAATTAGAATGGCGATTATCAAGAATATTATCAAGAATATGTTGTGGTGAGGATGTGGAGAAAAAGGTACAGTCATACATTGCTGGTGGGGCTGCAAATTAGTGCTGCCACTCTGGAAAGCAGTATGGAGATTCCTTAGAAAGCTTGGAATGGAACCACCATTTGACCCAACTATCCCACTCCTTGGCCTATACCCAAAGGACTTAAAATCAGCATACTACAGAGATACAGCCACATCAATGTCCACAGCTGCTCAATTCACCATAGCCAGATTGTGGCAACAACCTAGATGCCCTTCAATTGATGAATGGAAGAGACTGTGGTATATATATACAATGGAATATTACTCAGCTATAAAGAATAGTAAAATTATGGCATTTGCAGGCAAATGGATGAAATTGGAGAATATCATGCTAAGTGAGATAAGCCAATCTCAAAAAACCAAAGGACGAATGATCTCACTGATAAGGGTTGATGGGGGGTGGGAGAGGGGCAAGAATGGAGGAAGAAAGGATTGTATAGAGGGAAAAGAGGGGTGGGAGGGGTGGGGGGTAGGAAAAAATAACAGAATGAATCAAGCAACATTACCCTATGTAAATGTATGATTACACGAACGGTATGCGGTTATTTCATGTACAAACAGAAACAACATGTATCCCACTTGTTTACACAATAAATATAAATAATAATAAAAAAATAAACAGGCATTTTGGACAACACTTTCTTGGCAGTGGAACTGGGACAATGCTTATCAAACAGTGTAAGCAAAGTTCTCAGTTTGAATTATAAAAAGGACAGCCAGATATCAACTCTTACAGAAATGAAATAAGACAGACATTTTTTTTTCTTTTTTTTTTTTTTTTTTTTTTTTGTGGTGCTGTGCTGGGGATTGAACCCAGGACCTCATGCTTATGAGGGAAGCACTCTACCAAGTGAGCTATATCCCCAACCCCAGACAGAAATTTTTAACAAACTGTTTAAACTATTTTCTTAGAGACTTCCTCCACTGCCAGAAATCTTAAAGAGCCTCCTGGTCAGTTATCCAGAAGTAATTCTTCACATGATTGATGAACTTGGCTTCCACTTTGGGAAGAGAACCACCCTTCTCTATACTTGCTTGCTATTTTGCTTTAATGTCTTCTACAGAACTAGGTCCTTTGGGTGTTTTAGGAGTATTTTCCTGTTTTTTGAAGAATTCTTGACCTTTTGATCTAGGTGTTGAGTGTTTTGAGTCTTTTCCATTCTGGTTTGGTTTTTGTGTATTTTTGTCTGGAGGATCTCGTACAGATATCTTCACTGGAACTTTCTCTTCAGTTTCCTCCTCTTTATCATCATTTTCTTCTTCATCAGCATCACGTTTTACTTTTTTTCTGGGGAACCTTGCTACCACCTCCAGGAGCAGATCGCTTTCCAGATACACTTAAGAGTTTTACATCCTCCTCTTCAACTTCTGACTCTGCATCTTACTCCACAGCTACTAAGTGTTTCCCACTAACATGCACAGGCCCTGAACTGCACTTCAACCTTCAGACCACAGGTCTGTGATTTCAAAGCCCTCCAGGGAAACCATTGGCTCTACAGACATTTTCAATGTTTCTGGTGTTATTTTAATTGGACTGCATTCATAATTCATTACCTCTGCTTCAGCAATGTGCAATTCATCCTTTGCACCAGCCCCTAAACTGACCATTCTTAATAAAAACTGGTGCTGGTTTTCATCATTATCCACCTTAAAGTCATAATCTTTTTCGGCCTTTAATTCACAACCGAAAAGATAGTGCTGGGGCCTCAGGGGGCGGTAGCATGCACTTCAGTGGGAGAGAAGGCAGACAGAAAATAGGCTGCTGCCCTAGAGAAGAGACACACAGGACAGAATCACACCAGGCCTAACTTAAAATTTGAAAGTACTCATTATCAAATATATAGATGTGCTGCTTTATGTTTGGTTCTTTTGACTAGCATTATGCCTGTCCTGTTTAGTCATTGTATTTGAATTCTTCAGGATTTAATTTATTTGAATTGCTGATGCATATTTCATTCTGTAAATAGACGCTATTGACTTAACCATTTGTTTTTGTTGAGCTTTCTGCTTTTCCTAGTTCCCAACTTTTATAAATAATGTCAGTATGAAAATTATTGTATGTAAACTTTGTTGTATATTTAAGTATTCAGTGGTGTATATAACTTGCAGTAAAATGGCTGTTATATTTTAATTCAAGTAGGTATTGATTGACAAAAAGTTTGCAAAGCCATTGTATTAATTTACTCTTCCACCAGAACTGCTTGACATTTGATTCAAACTTGTTAACACATGAGGTCAATCATTTTAATTGCAACCATTCTTGTTTTTACAATGATAGCTCACTTTTATCTTATTTTATGTTTCCTTTATTACTAATATATTTGAAATACTTCTATATAATGTCTTTTAAGTGTTTTAGTGGTGTTGTGCATCTTTACTTTCGCAATTGACTTGTGGAAATACTTTATTTAAATTTGTACATGGAAAATACACACACACAGACACTCACACACTGAACCCCCTGGACACTTGGCATTACCTGCACACATTGAACTGTCACACTAAGAATTTGCATTATTGATATCTATTGAATAGAGGTCAGGCATGGGGTTTAGTATCCTATAGGGCACAGGGCAATACCTGCCACAGATATTAATTAACCTAAAATGTAAGGAATGCTGCTTTTAAGAAATATTATTCTAAATTTTCAACCTGTCAAATGTGATTTAAAAAATACTAATTTCATGTCCTCCTTATAAATTTATTTTGTTTTCTTTTGTGTCTATCCAATCATTAATGAGAAGAGCATCATTTCTCCACTTCTCTGAAAATCAAGTGTCTTAAATCAAGGGTCTGTATATCTGGCAGTGGCTGCCTCTGGACTTTCTAACTTAATTTTATTTATTTATTTATTATTTCTTACTTCTCCAGTCATGTTCTAGCAAGGCTTAGCATTAATAGCTATGGCTTCAGGAAAAGGAGTTGATACATGGCGCTCTAAACCTCTCAAATTCTCCTTTCTCTCCTACTGCCACCTTCCCGCTTCTCCCACATCTTCATCCTGTTTTTCGTGGACATTTTTATTCTTTTCCCCTCTTTGCATTTATTTGAATATGAATTATGATATCAACCTGTCACTGCTCCAAGGAAGCCGGGGTTTTGATTGGAATGACATTGAATTACAGATCAAATAGGGGGAAATTAATCTTTCAAAACTGAAAATTTTCATGAATATGCTATATGCCTTCACTGATTTAAGCCTTTCTCAGTTTCTCAAGAAATATTTTATAGATTTATTTGCAATGAATTTGCACTTCTGCAACTACTCCTATTAGCAGGTATTTGAAGTTTTGAAATGGCTTTTAAATATCTTCAATTTCCCATTGCAACTTTTTTGTTAGTGTATAGAGATAGAATTAATAAGCATATTGACTTTTTATCAAGCTACCTGACTGAAAGGAAACTTTTATTAATTCCAATATTTCATCAGAAGATTCTTGTAGTTTTTTTTTTTCCTACACAAACTTGAAGGCAGTAAATACTAAAACTACTATTCTTTTCTTTCACGACATTCTTTCTTTCTTTTTATTATCTTATCTCTGCAGTAATATATTTAGTAGATATAATAAGAATGAAAAATCTGTTCTATTCTTGATCTTAGGTTAAAAATATAAAATTAGTATTGTTATCAATTTAAAACTTTTAGAAATTTTTAAAATTTATTTCAATTAGTTATACATGAGAGTAGAATGCACTTTGATACATCATATCATACATATAATGGAGTATAATTTCTCATTCTTCTGGTTATATGTGATGTAGAGTCCCACAGGTCGTATAGTTATATATGTTCATACAGTAATAATATCTGATTCATTCTGCTATCATTCCTATCCCCACACCCCCTCTCCTCCCTTCAGTCCCCTCTATCTAATCTAAAGTAACTCTATTCTTCCCTATTGCAAATTAGCATTCACATACCAGAGAAAACATTTGGTTTTTGTTTTTGGGGGATTGACTTATTTCACTTAGCATGATATTCTCCAGTTCCATCCATTGATCTACAAATGCTATAATTTCATTCTTGTAAGGCTGAATGATATTCCATCATATATATATATATATATATATATATATATATATATATCACAATTTTTCTTATCCTTTCATCTGTTGAGGGCACCTAGGTTGGTTCCATAGTTTAGCTCTTGTGAATTGAGCTCCTATGAACATTGATGTGGTCCTGCCACTGTAGTGTGCTGATTTTAAGTCTTGGGTATATGCTGAGTAGTGGGATAACTGGGATAAACTTCCCTGTTTATTTCATCACTCTTTTCAGCATCTTAACAGTGATTTTAGTCTTCTCAAAGAATCAATTTTATAATTTTTTATTCTCTATTTTATACACCTTGATTTTCCTTTATTTCTTGTTTTGTTGTTGTTACTATTTTTTTTACTATTTTTACTTAACCTTTTTCAGCTGAATAATTAGATATTGGGTTTCAAACATTCTTATATGCTTTTAAAAACATGAATTTCTTTTTAAGCCCAGTTTTAATCAGCTACTTTTACTTCTTTGATCAAATGAATTTTTAGACATGTATAACTTAATTAACAATCTTTAAAATTATCATTTATGATTATAGTCTAGTTCAATTGTACTATGTTTGAAAGGGGTACTGTTAGCTTTCAACATAAAAATGGATAAAAGTTAATTTACAGTTCAATATATGATGAATTTTGATATTACAAATAGATACGGGAAAAATTTATGGAGAACATGTGCACTTAAATGTAGTATTCTATATCAGTTATGTCAAATTTGGCAATGTTAATCAGGAGACAGCAGGTTTTTCATGTAAAGGATCAGACAATATTTAGGTTTTGAGTAATAAAAGGAAAAATCTAGTTATTATTCTATCCCTGCTATTGATAATGCAGGGCACAGCTCTTTGAAGACATGAAGTCACTTTACAGAGTCTCTGTCACAACTGCTTGACCCCACCATATTTGTAGGATTGCAGGTCACGGTTTGGATATGAGGTGTCCACCAGAAAGCTCATGAGGCGATGCAGAAATGTTGAGAGTTAAAAGATAATATTATGAAAGCCGTAACCTAATCAGTGGATTACTCCATTTGATGGATTAATAAATGGAGTGGATTAATCAGTCATCACTGTATGCAGCTGGGTGTGGCTGGAGGAAATAATATTTGACCCTTCTAACTCACTATCTCTGCTTCTCAGCTTCTATGAGCTTAGCAGCTTTCTTCCACCATGAATTTCCACCATGATGTTAACCTTCATCTTGGGCCCAGGGTGATGGAATCTGCTGCCAAAGACTCAATCCTCTCAACCATGACCCAAATTAAACCTTTTCCGTTCTAAGTTGTTATTGTCAGGTGTTTCAGTCACAGCAACAAAAACTCACACAGTGCATAAACAATATATAAATAAATGAGCATGGCTGCATGCTAAAACTCTTTCTAGACATTTCCATATGAATTTTATCTAATTTTCATGTTTTACAAAATATTATTATTATTTGGACTTCTTATTCAACCTTTTAACAAAATAAGAATACTGGTTTTCATTTATAGGTGAAAGATAGGCAACTGGACCCAGTTCCCTTCAAGGTCATCACTGGCCACCCTGCTGCTTACCTCTTGTCTGCCTGATTATTCTGTAAGGTAGAGAAAGCCGATTAAAAAATCTTCACATACAATTTCTGATGCATAGTTCTACTTAAATTCTCTAAGACTTTGCTACATGAATTTTAAAGATAAAAGGCTAGATTCATAAAAAAATTTATATACTTAAATCTTCCTGCCAAGTTTATCCTTTTAACATTAGAAAATGACTGTGTACCTTTACTAATGCTCTTTGCACATGTGTTGAGTGGATATGACATTGCTATTGCTAAATTTCCTTCTTTGTGGTTAAGATTTCTGTAGAATTTTTTCATCCTCTCATTTTTAATATTTCTCCATTCTCATTTTTATATTAATTTGTAAGCAACATGTAATTGGACTTTATTTTATGGAGCACATTAGGATAATAGTTTAATTGGATTGCTCATTCTTATGAGTATTTACTGGTTTTACATTTAATATAAAGAATAGTATATTTTAGCATGGATCTTATATTACCACCTGAGTATTGGTTTTTTTCCCCCCTAGTTTTACCACTCAGTCTATGTTTCATTTTCTTTCTTGTGTTGTCTTCTTTTGTGGGATTACAGTATTTATCAATCTATACTTTCCCTTTTCTTGTTTGTTAGTTTTATTTTATTCTTACCTTAGTGGTTTTCCTAGAAATTATAACAAAAATTCTTAAATTAGAGGAATCTGAAATAAATTAGTAGTCATTACTTCTCAGAAGTACAAGTTCTTTAGAATCCTTAACTCAATGTATCACTTAATCTCTTTATGTAATTTAATTCTCTATGTTTGTGTATATATATATATATTTATGCATTAAATTATTTCTGTATATGAAACACCATAGATATGATTAATTTTATATAGTTCATATTCCCTAACATATACAAATGTGTTCTCTGCTTTGCTTTCTAGTCTTCCCTGTATTTCTCTGCTTTCATCCCATTGCATAATTTTTTTGGACCAAAAAATATACCCATTGGTATTTTTCTTTTAAGAGGAGATTGGCTGACATTTAATTTCACTCAGTTATCCTTTTTAAAAAAATTAGAAAACAAAAGTTTTCCTTCATTTTCGAAGGCATTTTGCTGGATATAAAATTATCACTTGGGAATGATTTTCTTTTACCTCTTTAAAAATTTCTACTTTCATTTGCTTTGTTTACTTTTTTCCAACATTTTGCCGAATGGGTACATTTTGTTTTAGCTTTACTCCATTGAAAGTAGGCACCTGATTTTTTCTGGTCCATCTTGTTTTTCTTGAAGTTTTAATGTGATGTACCTAGTCATATTTTTTTGATTATTTGCTTTTACTGTACTTGAGACTTATCAAGATTCTGTCTTTCTTTTAGAATCTGTATCTCCATGTCTTTCATCATTTTTAGAAATTCACACCAATTTATCTTTCCATATGGCCTATGACTTGTGCAGTAGTCCCTGTCCTAGGTTTACAAATAATTAATGTCATTACTACCTGTCAACTACAATGTCATTACTAAAGTCAACTTATTTTTGTTAGTTTGTGCTATGTGTTTTATCCAAGCATCCACCTGAAAATTTTTCATCAACATATATTTTGATCCTATAATCTCTTCTGTTGCTTCTAATCTATCATTAACCCTTATCTTCTTTTTTTAATTAGATATAATTTTGTTTTTATTTTAGGACTCTCATTGTTTTCTAACATTTTCATAAAATATTACATCTTGACTTTTACTTTCTTTTATGTTTTAATCAAATATTTTAACAAAGTATATGATAACTTCAATGTCTGAATTTTATATAGGTCTACTTATTTTTTCCTTATGTTTTATGAATTTCATCTAATTTTATAACATTCTTGAAATCTATTGCATTGTATGGTAGGCACTATCCATAAAAGATATATTGTTAATTTTGAGCCCAGTTGAATTGCCATATTCCAGAGAGTATTTACTTTTTCTTGTGGTAAGCAATTAGCATAAGGACATATCTCCCATTTTTGTCTGAAATAGAAGGTTCATTTGGAAGTTGATCTATTTCTTATTTGTGGGTTCCTCCTTGATATAACCTCTGATTTCATATAATCAGAGCCATGTGCCATTTAGGGGTTGTTCCCTGGTGAATTCTTGTCTTCCTGGATGTTAATGAGTTGGGTAATGTCTTGTTGCAAAGGTTAGTGCTGAGAGTTAGTGTCGAAAACCACTACAAGGTATTTGCTTTGTTTCTATAATATGTCCTCACCACCCAGATCGCTGTTGTGGTCCTGAACACTGAGGCATTTCTCATTCCTAGTAGGCTGCTAAAGGCTCAGCCAGGATTTTCACTCTTGTGTTCTGCTTCTTGCTCATCTTTTAAACCACTCAATTCCATGACCCTTTTAATTTGCAAATAACTGACGGAAATTAGCACAGAATTTTGACCTCATTGCAATTAGTTTCCATGTTTCTTATGTCCTTACTGATTTGCTCGTTTTCTTCCTGCTGAAAATATGGAGTTAGTATATTTTTTCCACTTGTACTTGGGAATAAAGAATTGTCTCTTGCCTGTTCCTAATATATATGCCAATGGTTTTGCCACACAGATAAGTAGGACACTTCCTACATCATTCGACAACAACAAACTGTATAGATTTTAGGATTCTTAATTTCTTTCAACACAAGAAGAACACCCCCTAAGAGAAGTAATTTATAGGTAAGATTCTACAACCTGTTCTTTAAACTTGTTCCTGTACTTCTACAAAATCTGAGAAATAGGAAAGATCAATTCTTATCAATCTTGAGAATGAAACATAAAAATTGACCATAAAGATAAGTTGGAGAATGTAATAATAAGCTAAAGCTAATACTGATCACACTAAGAAAACTGTCAATAGCGAAATGTGCTCAGTTGGTTCCGTAGATGAGTTTTCTAGAAATCAAATTTTTATGATTTATGAACACCTGCTGCATTTCCTTTGGCACTACTATTGATTGTAAGTGAATAGAGGGCTATGGGGCACCTTGTTTGTTCTCTAGTTCCAGATAAATGTCTTTTTTATTTAAGTCTGAACAAAGAGTATACCTTGGAGAATACATGTTAATGTTTGATGTTACTGTTTTTGCTGGTGTCCTCTCACTAATGCATTTATAAGATAGGGAAGCAAACCTGAATATATATTAACCATCACAGAATATAGCTATGATAAATAAAAAAAATAGCAAACAATAGTTTGAGAAGCTGTTAAGTAGAGACGTGACTCTTTGTAGTACTACCTCAGGGCAAAAGAAGGCAAGAAGAAATGCCAATACAGTAGAAAATACAGTGATTGAAAACATAATTAGAATATAAACAAGGTGGCCAAAAAATAATGGTCTTCACAAAAATAAAACGGAGCATGCACTATAGATGAACAAACAGAAATTGTTTTAAATTTAAGGTCAATATTTGGATTCACTACTAGGCCATAAAGAAGAATGAAATTATGGCATTTTACAGTAAGTGGATGGAACTGGAAGATATCATGCTAAGTGAAATAAGCCAATCCCCAAAACCAAAGGCCAAATGCTCTCTCTGATATGAGGATGATAACCTACAACAAGGAAAGGTAGGGAGGGGAAGAATAGAAGTTCACTGGCTTAGACAAAGGGGAATGAAGGGAAGGGAGCAGAGATGGGGATAGGAAGGACCGAAGAATTGATCAGTCATAACTTTCCTATATTCATGTATGAATGCAGGACCAGTGTAATGCTACATCATGCCCAACTGCAAGAATGGGATGCTAATTAGAATAAGTTGTATTCCACGTATGTATAATATGTCAAAATACTATCTGTCATGCATATCTAAAAACAAAAAATAAAACCCACATTTTCCTTGAAGAAAATCAGTGCTATTGTTTTAATGTGTGAGAAGTTACAGGATGACAAGATTTAGAGGAAACCAAGGACCTCAGATCATATGTTTTCATGTTATTTTTACTAATCTGTCTCCCCTATGAGCTTCATGTGGGCAGAAGTCAAAGACTGTGGCTCAACATTGTTGAGCCAAACTGTTATTTGAATAAATGGAGGGATGAATCAACAACAAAACAAAGCAAAACCCACAACTTTAAAAGTTCCTGTGTCAATTGTGATAATTATATATATCATTTAATAAGGATCACTTTAAACTTAGATGTACCAGAATTCTTAAATTTCTCATCAGATATTTGAATACTTGGTCTTTCCAGGTGATTTCCGTCTCTCTCCTTAGGAAGCAGATCCCAGCTGCCTGGTCACAGCGATGACATGGAATGCAGTCAGGGCCAGTGGGAATGGCTCACACTCATCCTCAGGATGGGCTGGGAGAATGTTTCCAACTCAAGTGAAGCCATTTCTTTCCACTTTACATCATTTCAGGTATGTGTAGCAACTTGGGATCATAAAAATTTCACAGAGGACCAGAGAAAAGAATTTGGCAAGCCTTTTTGTTGAGGTCTTCAAAGCTGCTCTGATCTCTGTCTTTTTGCAGTATTTCATTCAGGTGATATATTTTTATAATCTTTAATCTGTTCCAGAACTTTGTTCAATAAACCTTATACAAGTATTTACATTTATATGTGTATTTCATTTAAAATAAATGTAATTTTAAAATTTGTATTTAATTAATCTGGATTCTGTTGCTTAAAACTAACTAATCATGGCCTCTTTAAGACTGAATTGCAGGCCAAAGCCTCTTAAACAACTGTTCCTCCTATTTCCCACAATCTATTGCACTCACAATTTCCTATTTGATATAATAAAAATATAAGTTCAGTAATTTTAAATGTCTTTAAAACCTTAGTTTATTTTCTTCTTGACTTGACATAAAAGTAAAAGACTATATAAAACTCACGGGTCCTAGGCAACTTTGTTTTATCTCTGGTCTCATTTCTTCCTATCATCCTGATATTTCATTTGCTAAAACCACTTGGGTCTTGTTTCTTCCTCTTCCTTGGAACATGCCTCAGGGTCCTTGTGTAAGCTTGCTGCTCTGTGAAGCAGCTCTGTGCAGTTACCCATGTGGCTGACTACCTTAACTCCTTCAGATCTTTTCTCATACCACAAAAAGGCCTGATTTCAGTATCGATTACAGTCAATTTCACCAAATGTTAAGACTTCCACAACTTAGAAATGAAATTTTGCTAAATAAATTCCAGGTATCATTGAGAAAGATCAACAAAACAGCAAGAATTTGTAAGGAATGAGGACAACCCAAATGCATAGTCTCAACTCCTTTCTGGGTTTCCTTCTATCCTCAAAATTATGAAGGCTTTCTTTCATTTCATGTAATTATAAAAGGAAAACTTTTCAGAGTAATTGGAAATAAGCTCCAAGCTAATATTAATTTGTGAAGAAGCAAAATTTCAATGAAAGGCAGGGTACAAATTGGTGTCATCAGAAACAAAGTGATAACCACACGCTAACAAAACCCCACATAAATGGCAGTGAGCTCCTGAATCAAAAGTGACTTGTTAGTCCATTGCTGAGTGTCTGAGTGACATGGGATACCTGGCACAGAGCTGCGTTTCCCTTTCAAACTCTCATTTTTGGAGCCTTCACAATTTATGATAAAATGGATACATTCATCTGCACAGCAATAGGAACAAAACAGTGTTGTCCTCTTCCATTCCTGAAAGAGATGAAGATTCCTGTAAACTTCAAAAACTCAAAAGAAGCCAGCCCTGTGGTTGATAGCAAATCTCTATTCAGTTGTCTGACACTTTGCCTATTGTAACAGACTAATAAGTCTTTAATAACAATTGATTATTATGAACTCATTAGTCCAGCTGTGCCTGTTAGCCAGATGTTTTCTTCTTACTTAAGCATGAGAATGTATGCCTTTGGCAGTAGGCATGCTTTTATTGAACTAGCAATGCATTCCAATAGACCACAGCAGAGAGCCGAGTAGCTTACCTTCACTGGCAGGACCACCTTCCCGGGAGAACTTTGCCTCTGCGATATGCTGGCCTTCTATTTCTACGCAGGAGGAAAGTTTACAGAAACCTTGCATGATTCACTGTCACAGAGGATGCCATACTATTATTGTATTATTGATAGAGTTTAAGATACACTGATAATAAAAGCAGCAGCAACTAATATGTATTATTTACCCATATTAACTTATTCAGTTTATTATCAGCATAAGCTATGAAAGAATTACTGTTATATTCTTTATTTTTATAAACAAGGAGAAAAACTTAGAGAGATGCTATGTAACTTCTAGTTACATAAGAAGAAGCTTAGAAGGATTTAGCCCCAGGCACTCTGATGCTCAAAGATGACATTTATTCATTATGTTAAACCTCTTTCCCCAACTAGTTGAGAAACCAGGATTAAAAAATTCTTTTAAGGCATAAGAAAAATACATGTGAAAAAAGAAGTAAATTAATACATATATGTGTTTATATATATGTGTATATATTATATATACATACATACACACTATGTAATACATATATGTATATATGTTGAACTCACAAGCCAAAAAATAAGCAAGAATTATTCGCTGAGAAGATTCTGTTCATGTTCAAAAATAAAATAAATGAAATAAATATTAGAATGCAACCAGCTATAAATTTATGGACATTCACAACAGTCTTCCCCTATAATATATATATTTATATGTATGTTTCTTTCCTTCTGTTGCTTTTGCTCACTACTGAATACAGAGGGTGTTAGTTGATTTAGTTTTCAGATCACAGATTATCAAGATTCTCTGATGATAAAACAAGACTATAGGACACAACTCAGAAAGCACTGGCAACCTCTTTGGAAGCAGTGGCCAGAAAGTTCTTTGGGTTTTCTTCTACTGTAAATGGAATAAGGAACTTTCAGCTGTTTGTGAGGCAGACGTGATGTGAAGCAGGAGCATGTTAGGAATGTCATACGTGTGCATACCTGAGTGGGTTAGCGCTTGCCTAAGACTCCGTGGAGGGAAGGTATGCAAATAGGCTCCATTTATTGCCTATTACCCTTTCTCCTTCTGGGAAGAGATCCTGATTCCTTTCGCCACAGCAAAAGTTCTGTATGATACGGACTGGATCAATCAAAATATGTCAGTCCCTGACTCCCTGGGTGATCTCTCCTGTGAATGTCAATGTAAAGGAGAGGCTGGAGGTCTATTCAGTTACCCTGTTTGGGAGCTGGTTGCTGAGGTCAGTCCTGTGTTGCCTTGATAGTTCTTTCTCTCAGCCTGAATATTTACTTCCAACTGCTTCCCCATCCCTCACATAAGTCCTGTCTTGTTTATTTAAGTAATTGAATCAGTGCTCTTTATTGGGGGGTGAGGGGGTTGTTGTTAATGTTGCAACCAAAGAGTGTGAATTATATTCAATTAGAACAGCATCAACAACAATTTGGATCCTAACATTTCCATCAAAAATTTTACAATTAATTTATTTGTCAAACATCCATGAGGGGAAAAGAATTCTCAGATATACCTCTCACTTAATGTCATTTATTTTACTGAAAAAATAAGACATAGTTTAATGTCATTGTAACCAATTTATTGAAAATATTTGGTGATCAGCATTGACAATAATATAAAATGTTGAAATAAACACTCATAGTTTTAGGACTATGGTTCTTGAATGAGTAAAAGCTATTTTACTACTACCTCTTCATTAACTTTGGGTATTATTTAAAAGTCCAAAACTCCCCCAAACTCCTGCCTTGAAGAATGTCTTTCTAAAGGCCTATCAATTTGAGCCAAGCTATGGGCATTTGATACATATTTTCTCATTAAGACCTGAATGAAAGTTAAGTGAAAGTTTGAAGAACTTTCTCCTTTTCCATGTGATAGGAAATATCAGAAAAGAAGATTAATTTGATTATCCAAGGGAAATTAGATAAAAAAGAAAACATAAATTCAGAAGGCAAATGATACTGGGAAAATAGCCTTAGGTTATTCAATAGAAAATAGATGTCTTTAAAAATGTAAGATTATATAATCCCTCCCCTCAGCACACGGAAAGAAAGACCATAGATTTCATGGAGTAAAGAGAACCTGACAGGCATATTGGAACTCATTCTCCCAGAGCCAGAAGAAGAGATGAATACAAGGAGAAGCAATTTTAAATGCTTTTCTGAAACAGAAATCCCAAAAGATCATAATGATAAGGCAGCATTATTTGAGAAAGGATTTTAGAGTTTTAAGAGTTTTTTTTCTTTTCTTTTTTTTTTTAATTCGCTGTCCCTGTGCCTCCTCTTCAAAAAAAACTAAGTGCAATTCATTCTGCCTTCTGAAGTGTCTCTCTGGGCTCCACTCTCCTCCAGGTCCTACAGATGCCTCTTGAGCTTAGCTTAAGGTCACAGCTGTCTGCATTCCCCAAATTACCCTTGGTCTTTTCCTTGAGACTTCAGTCCTATTTACCTGGGTACATTCTTCTCCCTCGGTCACACAGTAATCATGATCACATGACTTCTTTGGCTAATGCCACTATAGTAGTAACCTTGATCCTCACTAGAGGTCAAGCTGCTTGGCCTGTTTTCCAGATCCTTCAATTATTAAATAAGTATATGTAGTCTCATTTTCCTTGTCTTCCATTCCACAGTCCCCAAACCTCAGCAGGCAGCTCCACCCTCCAGCTCTCCACAATCTCACTGACCTCTTTGCCTTGACCCAGCTATTGTCTTTGAAGAACCTGTAGCATGACTTTGATAACCATAAAGCATCGAACATAGGACTCCTTACAACTAGTTCCCTTCCATCCTACTGCTTTAAGCCTAGGATTGGTCTGTTATAGCAATATGTATCTCATGAGGGCAGATGGTTCTCATGACTTTTTTCCTTGAAAATGTTCTTGTTTTTTACCTATAGTACAATTATATTTAACAAATGAATTAATCAAAAATCAGTAGAAGTGCAATAGTTGGCATACTATAGTCAGTTTTAGGATTTTTAGAAAATATATGATTTGTAATATGTAAATATGATATTACTAGTAAGTACTATGATGAATGAAATAGAGTTTATAATCACAGTATTGATAACTAGCAACATAAGAAGACTTCTACAGGTTTAGATATGGGATATTATTTGTACATTTTAGAAGTCAGTAGGCAATGGCTGTTTTTCTTTGTTTATTTTCAAAATTCATTTTCCTGGAAATCATTCCTTTCTCTTTCATGTCATTATGGTTTGTAATGAATGAGTCCTACTCCCTCTAAATAAGCAGGCTCTAGGTGCTAACTGGCTGTTACTACTCAGCATATTCCATATGACTGTAATTAGGTCAGGTATTGATTAACAAGCCATGTAGATGCATGGTAACTCTGAAAGATAATTGCTTGATCTTCAAGACAAGGAAAAGTCTTTTATTTTTGCACTAGAAACCTTGACTGTGAGAGTCATTTAGGGCTATGAGGTCTGGCATTGAGGCACCACAGTTAAATTAAACTTCTAGTGTAATGTAATCATAGGTCCATATGCAATTATACCTCTGCTTTGCAGAGTCCCACTCCAGTACACAGTGGTAAAGGTGCATTGATGAGGTGAGGAGCTGGGCAGCTGCCCTGGAACAGTCATTGACCTCTGTGGCCATCCCTACCTTCCTTTACCCAGCTGCCCCTCCTCCAGCTATGACCCCTGACAACCACTAATGTTTCCCCATTTTTATAATCTTGTAATTTCAAGAATGTTATCCAAGTGCAGTTGTAGAGTCTATAAGACCTTTAGGATTGGCTTTTCCCCTTGAAGGATTCATCGGAATTCCTGAGTTTAGTCTGTGCCTTTTAATGCTTTTAGGTCATATTTCAGGTATGGATTTACTGCAGTTTTGATATGATTCTCTGTTCGTTTTCTAACATTTACCCGTTGAAGGACATCTAGATTCAAATTTTGACTATTAAACATGAAGCTACAATGAACATTGATAATCAGAATCGGGGGTAAATACGAGGTTTGATTTCTCTACCATTTAACAACCAAGAATGTAATTGTAGGCTTGAATGTTAGATGTATGGGGAATCACCAAACTCTTCTTGAGAGTGGCTGAAATAGTTTCCATTTCCATTTCCTCCAGCTCTGCGTGGATGACCGTTACTTTCACAGGCTCCCCAGCGTTTGAGGTGACCGCCATTTAGCACCCTAACCTCTCTGAAGTGGTATCCTCAGGAGAATCTCATTAGCCATCCCCATTTGCCTGTCCTGCCCTGCCCTGCACCACGCCTTTGCCTTTGCTCTTTCGCCTTCTGAACGTGCTCTTCTTTGAAATGTCTGCTCCTGACCTTGTCCATTTCCTAGTTGGATTCCTTCCAGCCATTGGCCCCTCCTTTCCTCACTTCTTTTCTTCCTTGCTTTTCCGTTTCTCCTTCTTTTTCATCGTTGAGAGCTCTCTCTAGTGTCATGTCCACAGCTGGCTGTGTCAGTGCAGTGGGCAGCTGGCAAGAAAGTTAAAGGAAGTGCCCAGAGATGGCATGGGAGAGAGGCTCCCGAGTTTAAGAAGCGTGCGGTGCTACAGGCTGAACGTAGCGCCTGGGTCCCTCCTGGTGATCTGCTGAGCAGACCAGTGACTCCTCCCTCATTGTGTGGCTTTGTGGTCACTGGATAGATGGGTGACAAGTCCCATTACCTAGGGCCCTTGGTTCTGTGCCTCTTTACACTTTCTGTGGAAGCAGTGGTACCATCGGCAAGTTTGTTTAGTTTCTATGTGTGTTTACATGCTCAGGATCTCAAGGAGCAACTCTTTTGGCGTACATTCAAGAAAGCAGCTTTTCACCAAAAACACTAACTTGCCCTAGTTCCTAGTGTGTGTAGTAGCCCGTCAGTGCCCTTCAAGAAGAATGTGTATCTGCACTTTCCGGCCCAGGCTTGCTCTTGGTGCTTAAGTTGACTAAGTTCTTTGGGAACAGAAAGGGGACATGCAGAGACATGGTGTTTTACTGTCCTCTACTTCTTTAGGAAGGATGCACTCTGTCCCTCATTGTCTGAAAGTCCTTACAATCTTACTGTGTTTATTTTCGTAATGTTCTTTGAACAGCACATCAGGATGTACCTGCTAGCCAAATCTCACAAGAACAATATAAAAAGTATCAGAATGTGGTAAGTTCTGTTATAACTGCAGGCTGGCTGAATAGGACATCTCTCTGTGGAGAAGAGATTGTCTCCAAGTAGAAACAGGGTCAACATTGTTTACTAGAGTAGTAATGGGTTTGTAACTTATGCGGAGTCAAGGACTTCGGATGATAGTTTCATGGATGTGCCCATAGCATTATGTTTTCATGAAGCACAGGTATCATCTTATGCCGTAGTTAGTATACCTAGTAGCACTCGATTTTGAAATAGCACGTTCTGAATTTAGGCAGTTTTACTTATTAAGTAAAGTTTTGACTCTGAGAGGATTATTTAAGGTAACCAGTATTGTGTAGTTAAAGCCTGAACTCAAGGTCACTGTTTATATTGTTTGAAGAAAGCTGAGCAAGGGAGTCACCTGCAGGCAGGCTGGCTTCCTCTGTCTAGCTTCCGTTAGACTTTAATTAGTAAGAACTGTAGACGAAGTTCAAGGTGTGCAGACCAGCACGTAAGGTCCTTTTAAGTGGATTGACCATCCAGGTGTAAGGCAGGTCTACCAGTCTGAGTGCTCTGTCTGACCATGCCCAAGGAGGGGGTGTGTTCCCATATGTGTTGGCTGACTTTTATCATCCTAAGTATTTGGGATCTTTGTGCACAATGGTTAAATTATATTGACTGACGAGGGTAAACCCATATGTATAGAGGGTACAGGGTTATCACTGTCATTGTTTTTATATAGGGAAAAACTTTAAAATATATATATTTTTTTACCTGTGTTGTACTTTGCCACCCCAACCTGTCAAATGCAGTAGGCCTTAGCAAAGGTTCACTCACAGTCACTTGTTTCTGCACCGAGTGTAAGAAGTGGTATTTGGTGTCCTCAAAAGAAGGTGTAAGTTTAAGTCCATAGGATGTTTGGTAGCTGTTTATGAGTGGTGGGCATTACTTTAGTTCTGCATCTGTTTTTATTGTACTGAGGGTCTGGCTGAGGACATCATAGGATCCCACCAGAGGACAGAAGCAGTTTAGTGTATACCCAGAAGTGTATTTTATGTTGTACATTTTTAGTGGTGTTTGTCCATTTTATAAATAGAATAGCTCTAAGTAAGAAATTTAACAGGTGCTTTCACAGGGAAGTCTTGCTTATTTAACAATACATTAGCGATTCCATGTTTCTGAGTGAGAATAGCACCAGCCTGAGGCCCATCCCCGGTTTATAACACTGTATTTTTAAATTTAGTGGTCTCTGAGGTTTTAGCAAACAAAAATATGACAATGGTGAGGTTTCAGAGACCATAATGAAGAGACACATTTTCTCTTAGAGATTAAAATTCTTGGGTTAGTTGTTTTTTCTTTAAGTTTTATGTCTCACCCTAGTCCCTTCATCTATGATCTTAGGAACCCACAGCCCCATTTTTGTGGTCAGTGGAAAATATGGGTCCCCTGTGACAGGTTTTGTGGCAGCAGCAATAATCTCTCCTCAAGCCACCACAGGGGGAGATTGGGGCCAGGAGGTCCCGGCCCCTCTGAAGGCCGCAGGTTTGCTGACATGGGCAAATAAATACCCACATCAGACCGTGACAGGTGTGTGCTTACTAAAGGGCTCCACAAAAGATGGCCATCCAAGCCGTCCAGGTCTTGCCACTGTGTGACACCCCTGTGGGCATACACAGTGACCAAGAAGCGAACACTACTGACCACAGACTACAAAATGGAGTAAAATCTTGGACAAACATTGATATTTCCACATACTTTATAACTCAGCTGTGACAAGGTCAATTACTCTAATAAATGGCCCACTAAGAAACAACTAAACTTGGAAGAAAGTTCCTTGGCAGAGGGGACCAACAACTATGGAGGCCATCAGGACTGTCACCAAACAAGACTGCAGCACATGCCCCAGGCCTGCCTGAAAACCTCCCTAGATTGAAAGAATGTGTGTGTGTGTGTGTGTGTGTGTGTGTGTGTGTATGTGTGTGTGTGTGTGACGTGTCTTTTTAGATAATTAATGAGCCATCTCCTAGTTGGCACAACTTTTAGCCATCTGATTTTTTTTTTTTTTTTTCAGGGACTGAGGATTGAACCTAAGTACACTTTACCACTAATCTACATCCCAAGTCCATTTTTTTTGCTATTTTTGTAATTATGATTTTTACACCGTCATACTACGTTACTCAAGTTCTAAGTTTCCCAGGCTGACTTGGAACTTGGAATCTTCGTGCCTCAGCCTCCCTCCCGCTCTGCTGGCATGACAGGCGTGTGTCACCGCACCTGGCCTAGCTATGTAGTGTTAACTGGGTTATGTGTTTGATTGTCTCACCAAAGAGCATGGCAGTGTATTGCCACATGATACATAATTTTAAATGTGGCAGCATTTTTAAATATCTTTAAATTTTTTGTCTCTTTCTATGGCTACAACTAAGGATTTAAGGGAACTTCTCTTGTTGCCTCAGGACCCACTCAGACCCATTGGAGCAGCTAGAAACACATAATTTATAGGTGCTGCTTTTAGTCCAAATCTTGTAATTGTGCTACAACTATTTTTATTTCTGGAAAAGCCTCCACGTGCTTGAGTTTTTATTTTACTCACCTTTTAAAGATTGAACTACATATGGTCTTTCTATCTGTGTTACCTCTGGAATGAAGACACACGAGCATTTTAACACTCCCAGGGAGTGACTCTTTGGGAGCAGGGAAAACCTGGACTTTGTAACAGAAGTGTCCAGCCAGACAGTGGCCGAACTTGGCAGGTTGCCTAGGTTCTTGTAATCGGGAGGGGTTGACAGCCAGTGCTCTCTCTTAAAGATGAGCCAACACCACTCTTTGAACTTTCTCCTTTAGGAAGGGAAAAGACTCTGCAGGTCGCACGACGTCATCAATATAATGAAGCACACACAGGGCTCTAGGTTTGGTTTGCCAAGCAAGAGCTGTTGCCACCACCCCATGAGGGTATAAATATCCCTGGGAAAATGTTGAAAGTCCATTGTTGCCCTTTCTACATGACAGTAAATTATTTCTGGCTTTTTTATTTTTAATTTAATTCCTTATATTTTCTTCTTATATTTTTTAAAATTTTGATCCATTTTCCTTATCTCTTGCTTTTTAATTTTTTTTTTCTCCATATCTGTCATAGCCTGCATTGCTGCAGAAAAAGAAAGCCCGGAAAATGAGCTCAGGGTTGATATCAGGGCTCCATAATAGTGTCCAGGAGCGATTTGGAGAATGGCATCCTTTATTTTTTGTTGTGAATGTCTCATTATCAGGACCAGGCAGATTGCTGCACACAGAGTCTGCTTTATCCCTAAGTGTCTTGCAGTTCTCCTGTGGATTGTGTCCTGGGGGTGCCACAGGTAACACCCCATTTTGGCTTAAGCATTTTTATAGGCAGCTATCAGCCAGGACAATAAAGAGGTGGCACAGTTCTCAGGAAGAGCTGAATGTGGATGCTGATGCAGAGCGGGTGTGCAGTGACCGGGGCCATCCTGCTTCCGGGTGGCTGAGGTGTTCACACTCGCTTTACCTATGGACTTTGCCCTCAGCACCAATGTCCCAGGGCCACAGCAGACATCTAGTTACATGTTTCCTGGATTTCTGTCTAAACTCTTTCTGGGGTTCTTCCAATTCAGCAGCAGCACAGTCTCCTGTGGGGTTCCTCACGTGCTAGTCAGGAGCCAGCAAATCTTCCACATCCGCCGTCACTGCCCGTGGCCCATCTGTCTTATCTTTTGAACTGTGACTGATCTGGCCCTGGCACTGACAGCTCAACCAGCTTCTTGTCCTCTTCTTCTGAGGTGCTGGGGTCACAGAAGTCCCACTTATGGGGTTCCCACATTCTGAACAACCAGGATCTTTACTCTAACGGTGGTGAATGTTTACCTTTTAATATTAAAGCAGCAGAGCGGCAGAATAGAATTTTCAAATTTTTATCAGCTCTTTTCACCTGGACAGATAATTGCTCAGTAGTCCCTGACTGAGTGAAATGACTCCAGCTTTCAAACTCTGCAATCGCTAAACCCAGGCTTGGGCCTACGGCTCTGCCTCCCATGCTGCTGTCCACAGGGCCATCAGGAGGGGTCACCCCCAGACACTTCTTTTTGGATCATACTGCTTGCCCACAGAACAGTATTTTCTCTACAACTTGCGGTGTTGGGGGGTCATCGCCAGCTCTTCTGGTGGCATCAGCATCCCTGGTAGCTGTCACCCCTGCCACTCAGAGGTGGGGCCATCCAGGGAGGTCCTCCTCACTCGTCCCCTTCTCGCTGTTGAGGTCTGTACACTCATGTCAGTGTCTCAGTCACCAGCTGCCTTGTCCCCAGCCCGGTTGTGCTGGGCAGTGGCGTAGGTTGTGGGAAAGGCCAGATGGAGCTCTGAGACAGCATGGAAGACTTAGGACTTATTGAGGAACACTTCAAAGGATCAGTGGCGTCTCTGAGAAGAGTTTGACGGTGACAGACTGGCAGGTAGCCCCTGCCTCTCTTGCACTGCTGTTCCATACAGGGCCTCCCCTTCCTGAAGGTGGTGTGTCCAGGGGTGGGTGGCTGGGCAAGTGACATGTATCCTCTCCACAGTGCCCACTCAGGGAAGTTTTTGTACGTTAGGCCTCAGAGGCTGTGACCTCAGCATTAATTTGCTTGTATGACCAGCATCCAGTAGCTTTCAACAGGCAACCTGAACTAGTCCCACTTCCCAGTGCGCAGAAGAGAGACAGCATCCTGCAAGATGCAACGTATCCAGATATTCTGGCCTGGGTTTGCTCTCCCTTAACTTCTCCAAGAGTTTAGGAACAGAAAGGGGGAATTGGGGAACCTGGTGTTTTACCACTCCTCTCTGCTTCATACATGACCCTAGTCTTTGTTTGGCCATGCAGTTTGGGAATATTTTTTCAGTGGATAGCTTGTCCTTTTTCCCTTTGACCTGATCTCTTCATTTTGAGGAGGTATACTTTATTAAGTCATCTTTCTATGGATTAAGATTTTGTGTCAAATCTAAGAACTCTTTAACAACCCCTAGATTGTGAAATTTGTTTTGCTTTTTTTTCCTAAAAATTTGTTAGCATTATATTTTATACTTAAGCTTGTGATCCGTTTATGGAGTTGTTTTTGTTTTAGACACTTAGGGTTACCTTCCAGCACAGGTCATTTGTGAAAGGTTCTTGGGGCAAAGATGAACCTGTTAACCGGGCTGCCATCATGGAAGATATGATCTGTGCCCGTGTATGCAGGGACACAAATATTCTTCATAATGATTTAAGTTAGGGTTTGTTTACCAACAATAAAATATTTTTAACATGCCAATATTTGCATACAGAATATTACAATGACTTCTGGGACAAATAGAACACTGTAATTATGACTGATGTAGACAGAAAAGTTAATTAAAGGAAACAGGATATATAATTGTAATAGGATAATTACAACATTGAATAAAAAATTCTCCCATGATTTATACATGTAGCTTACTAATTAGAAGACAATAAATAAAACATTTGCATTTCATTGGAGTCTATGAGATACGTGATGGTCTTTAACATATAACGTCTGTTTTCATGGGTGGAGCTACAGATTGCCCCCTGTGTCCCACACGCTAAGCAAGTGCTCTCACACTGAGCTACAACTTCATCCTTAATGTCTCTTTTTAGACATTTATTTCCGAAATGTTATTCCAAAACAACACATGTTCTTTAAAATATTGAAAAGTGTTCTTGAGATATATGACATATTTTACTTCACTCAGTTTTTTAGTTATTTTATAGGGAAATTTATTTGCTCAAATAATTTGCTTCAAATAAAAACCAAAATAGAACATCTAATTTTGATTAATAATTATTTAAGCAGAACATATTTGGCATTTGACCTCATAAAATACACACATTTCTCTTTAGAACAAGAATGACATTTAATATGAATGAAGTATTAACTATATTAAGAATAGAAGGGAAAATTAAAGGAAGATTGTTTTCATTTGTTGGTATAAATTTTTACAGAACAATAATGATAATCTAATTTTTGTTTATTAATTCACCAAGAACCACACAGGTTTTTTTCTTGAAATGTGCTTCTTCAAAATATTTCATTTTTTATTTTTGCTTAAATTCTGAAATGTTAAAAATTAAGGAGAAATATTCCAGTTTGTTTATATTTAGAACAGATTGTAGATTTTAAAATTACGATAAAATTTAATTTCCAAAATAAGTTTATTTTAATGATTAATTGAAAAAAAAACATCTTTCACGGTTTTCTGTTATCTGTTTTTCTGTAAAGATTTTTCTACCTGTTTCTTCTGTTTATTTGCAATATGGAATTTTTTGTTAGTTTTAATTCTTTAATTGAGGAGACTTTTTAATTTTAAATCACATTTTCTAATGTGTAAACAACTTTATCATCTCAGACCCTGAAAAACATCAAACATTTATCATGCTTTATTGGAAGAACACAAATATTATTTTGATCATATAACACTTAAAACAACTACTGTTGCAAAAGCTTCATGTGCTTTTCTGGATGTATACTAACATACCATAATTTAAAACAGAGACATTGCATGAATGTTGACTTTTTTTTTTTTTTTTTCACATATGCTCAAAAAACCCAGAATATACTGACATTTCATTTTAATATTGGTATTTATAAAAATGGATGATGCAACACAGCTATGTAAAACTTGATCTATGTATCCTTTTGCCCTGTGGATATTAGTATCACTAGTTTTATCCCAACATTATTCAGAATAACCTTCTATGAAAAGAAGGTACAAAATGATCACTAACCGTGGTATGTCTAACCTGACATACATAATGTTACCCTTTTTATTTAGCACAAAAGATTTGATTCAAAAGTGAATACAATACTTTGACTATTAAAAACAATAAGTTCACACTCTGAGGAATATAAGTTTCTAAATATAATGAAGTTTTTTTTTAAATAATCTCTAAAAAATATTATCAATTGTATCTTCCCCAGATAAGTGTTTTTTTCTAACATATATTATAGAATATATAATATATTTTCCTTGAGGGGAACGACAAATTACCATTGATTTTTAATAACATAATACAAAGAAAATGCTTGGCAAAATTATATTTAGTTTAAAAGTGTTGATTATCACACAGATTCTCTGGATCAGAAGTTATTAGATGTACTAAGTGTGGGATAGGAGAGGGCAAATTAGGATTGTTATCCCCATTTTAAACTTGAAGCAATGTAATGGTAGAGGGCGCTTGGTCTCCATGCAGTGAGTTAAGAATAGAAAACAGGGCTGGGGTTGAGGCTCAGTGGTAGAGCACTTGCCTAGTATGTGTGAGGCTCTGGGTTTGATCCTTAGCACCACATAAAAAGAAATGAATAAAATAAAGCCATTGTTTTCATGTACAATCAAAAACATACTTTAAAAATAAAATAAAATATTAAAAAATAGAAAACACTTTCAGATTCCCACCACTGATCATCTTTGCAGTTAATACTGTCATAGTACTTGATTTAAAGAAATGTGTCTCATGTTTTATATCTGTATTATGTTATTATTAAGAGAAACTCGAAGATCCACTAATGAATTCAAATAACATTTAGTTACCTTAGAATGTCTAACAAGGTTTTAAAGTAAACAACAATTTAAAAGAAAAAAACAGCTTGAAGTAAAGTTCCTACGACTGCACTTTCCAGCCAGTGCACCAGGACACACTACTAGGTCTCAGCAGAGATGCCGCAGAAAAACAGCCCTGGAGGTGCATCCTGCCACCCACCGCCTCCCTGTTTGCTGCACGATGATGGGGTAGTCCAGAAACGCTGGACTGAGACCATACAGAGAAGGAGGCACACTCGGGGCACTTGGGGAACCGGCTATTTACCAAAGGAAATAGAAATATTGCAGTATTTTAATGAACAGTGGGCCTGTATAAAAAAATATGAAAGTGCATCATTTGACTGGAAGTGTGCTACATTCGGACCCTCCTAGCACCAGGGTAAGGTGGGTGCTGGGTATCCCAGCATTCTGCTGGGGCCTTTGTCTAGTATGTTCTAGTCACAAGCAACTTAGGTCAAATCCCCTCGCTGAGCCATAGAAATGTTATATTCCATGTCTTCTCTCTCTCTCTCTCTCTCTCTCTCTCTCTCTCTCTCTCTCTCTCTCTCTCTCTCTTTCTCTTTACTTATTTTGTACCAGCATTCAAATTCAGGGGCACTTAACCACTGAGTCACATTCGCAGCCCTTTTAAAATATTGTATTGAGAGACAAGGTCTCACTGAGTTGCTAGGTCCTCACTTAGTTGCTGAGACTGGTTTTGAACTTGAGATCCTCCAACCTCAGCCTCCTGAGCTGCTGGAATCCATGTCTCTTTGATGCCCTAATCTATGAAGTGCTATTTTTAAGTCAAAATAGAGATTTGTCACTCACTTCACAATTCCTAATTAACTTTATAAAATCGTTTATCCTATTAAATTAAGTAGTAGTTAACTGGAATACTGCTAGTTAATGTAAGAAAATTAGATTCTAAACTCAGCTCCATAATTTGCTTTGTGAAAGTGGAATTCAATTCCAACCTCTTTGTATTCACAAGGCATCTTTGCTTTGTCATTAAAATGATAGGATAGGAAGAGATTGCTTTGTCCTAACAACAATTACGTGTTGAGTGTTTGTCAATCATTAAAATACCTGGTCTGTGAAATCAGACCCTTACACATTTGGAAAACATGGCTAAATAGAAAATAGACATTTGTACAGGATTTCCAAAACCTTATGATAAGAAATGTCTTTGTGCGAGTTGGATCATATTTGAGGAATGAAAGAGTCAAGGAATGTATGTGTTGGAGTCAAGTTGATCGCAAGTTTGAATTTAATTTCTGACATGTAAATGATATAATCAACCTAAACTTCAATCTCCCTATGAAGTGGATTAAACTAGTACATATCCATGAGGCTGATGTAATTAAGAAATAAGATAATGGGTTTTCCACAATTGGTACAATTCCTGTTACTTGGTTCTTACTAAATCTTCTTACTACAACAGTTGTGGCTTTGTAGAGAAGTGATCACTGGTACACACACTTTTTCAAGGCAAGAAAAAAGCTACACATAGCATAATACATTTAAATATCTTAACTATGTGGTGGCCCCATGCATACAAGATGTCTTAATGTACCTTAATTCCAAGCTACCTTCTTAAATGGTCTTGATTCGTAAGTGGAGGCTGATTTAACCTTCAATTTTAAATGGTATCATAAAAAGTTAAACTGACTAAACCAAACTATACAAACTCTTAAAAGGAGATGTAATCACTTAGTGTTATCACTTGACATATTTTATTACTCTTTTCCATTCCCACTAGGTAATTACTCCATTCTAATGTTAAAACTTAGGCTTATAAATGCTGTTTATAAGACTATAAAGTCTCTTTTTCTGTCTGTAATATCTCTTCTTTGTCTTGGCAGCCAGCTCGGTCTTTCACTATGAAAAAGAGACAGACATCAGTACTATGTGGTGAAACAAAACTTAAAAAATAGAATACTCTCTAAAATTAAAAAAGAAAGTTTTTGTGTTAATTACTCATAATTACTCAAACTTTTTGTTGAAATTCATCCAATGGATAGAAGAGTTGGCTTGGAAATTAGTGTTTGAAAGTGTTCTTTCTTAAAATATATGTGTGTGTACTTATGTATATGTTTATATGTTGTGTTCATATGTATATATAAAGTATGTTTGTACATATATTATATGTAACTTCCATAAATTAGCTAGACTATGCCTAGTTTTTACAATTACAATTTACTAAAAAGTTTTAACAGCTTTTTCTGTTAATATGGATACCTAGGTTGTCAGAAGTTTCTCTAGCTCTCTGATACCAGTCTTCGTGGGTTTACCTAAGTTGACTACATTGGCTTGCTGAGAAATTGTTCAGGTCTTCTTTAGTGTCTTTATGTTGGGGCACAGGGTCTAAGATATGATCAAAAGAAAAACATGGTGTCATTTTTAAGTTCTGACATTTGTTTGTTATATTAATTTGGGAAAGGTACATTCTCTGAACCTCCCTTTCCAGAGTTAAAAATAAAGAATATATTTACTACATAAAGATGTTATTAGATTGTACTAGGTTACGCTAATCCCTCTGACGTAGAACCCTGTACCTGGTAGACAGTGGATATTTCCTTGTCCAATCAATTGGTAAGGATACAAGGAAGCAATTCTTTATCTAAGAGGAAAGAGATGTAAGGGATCTTAAGAGTGAATACCATTAATATTATAGTGGTTTATTATGTTCTGGATGGTAATTAAAGATCCTAACTCTGGGTATAAACCACTTCTGGTATATGAAATGAGCAGGGTCCTTGTTTGCATGTTTATCTAGACTAGTAGTTCATATTACAGACATGATTAAATTTTTGGGTACCAACTTATACTACCCAAATAAATAAGAGACTGACTTAAAGCCAAATGCTAATTAACCCTGGAAAACTGAAAAAAATTCAACTTAAATTCACATACATTGCCAAATTAGCATAAATGTCCTGGTTGAGGTTCCTCTTCCTAAGCAACTAAGGTCTGTAATATAGTAAATGACATTTTAGGTTCTGGAGTATTTTGAAAACTTCAGAATCCTTCTATTCTAAATTAGAGAGTAAAAGAATTATTACTTCACCATAATGAGATCTCAAGGATACTTTTTTTTTTTTTTTTCCTCAGAAAAAGTCTGCAATCTGTGACTCTGGATAATTTATTTTGTGTAACGATATTTTTCTCCTTTCCATTGCTAAGTTGAATTTCATTATGAATGTAACACCACTTGTTTATCCATTCCCCAGGTGACGAATATTTGGATTGTTTCCAGTTGTTGGTGATTCTGAATAAGGTGGTTGTATGCATACAGAAAGCCATTTGAATGTCGATTTTATTCCTTTTGAAAATATCTGGGAGTAGATTTCTGCAAGGCACAGTAAGTGCATTTTTATCTCCATATTGGCTATTCCATAAG
Source organism: Sciurus vulgaris (assembly GCF_902686455.1). Classification (NCBI taxonomy): domain Eukaryota; kingdom Metazoa; phylum Chordata; class Mammalia; order Rodentia; family Sciuridae; genus Sciurus; species Sciurus vulgaris. Next base: position 14,409,883 of record NC_136469.1, read on the forward strand.
AGTTTTGTAGTATATGCTAAGAGACATATCATAGCTAAAGGATTAATGATAGTCATAAAGCTAACTCCCACATCTTGCAGAGCCTACACTCTGTGTCTCTCAGTGTACAACATGATGCAAATTTGTAGCTCTGTGCAAGGGATCTCCAGGAGGCAAGGACAACTTAGCACAGATACAGCCCTAACAAGCCTTAGAAAAAAGATTGCTCTTACAAGGAAATCTTTTCTATTAATGCTTCAATTTATTTTATGTTTTTATATTTTATTCTTACAGACTGCATTTTTTTTACTTTTTTTTATTATTTAAACAAATGGGATACATGTTGTTTCTCTATTTGTACATGGAGTCAAGGCATACCATTTGTGTAATCATAAATTTACATAGGGCAATGTTGTTTGATACATTGTTACTTTTTTCCCTTCCTCCCCATGCCTCCCACCCCTCTTCTCCCTCTATACAGTCTTTCCTTCCTCCCTCCTTACCAGCCTCCTTATCCCTAACCCTAAACCTAACCCTCACACTAATGCTAACCCCTCCTAACTCCCATTATATATACTCATCCGCATATCAGCGAGATCATTCGTCCTTTAGTTTTTTGAGATTGGCTTATCTCACTTAGCGTGATATTCTCCAATTTCATCCATTTGCCTGCAAATGCCATGATTTTATCATTCTTTATGGTGGAGTAATATTCCATTGTATATATATGCCACAGTTTCTTTATCCATTCATCAACTGAAGGGCATCTAGGTTGGTTCCACAATCTGGCTATGGTGAATTAAGCAGCTATGAACATTGATGTGGCTGTATCTCTGTAGTATGATGATTTTAAGTCCTTTGGGTATAGGCCAAGGAGTGGGATAGCTGGGTCAAATGGTGGTTCCATTCCAAGCTTTCTGAGGAATCTCCATACTGCTTTCCAGAATGGCTGCACTAATTTGCAACCCCACCAGCAATATATGAGTGTACCTTTTTCCTCACATCCTTGCCAAAACCTATTGTTGCTTGTGTTCTTGATCGCCATTCCAATTGGGGTGAGATGAAATCTTAGGATAGTTTTGATTTGCATTTCTCTTATTACTAGAGATATTGAACATTTTTTTCATATATCTGTTGATTGCTTGTACATCTTTTTCTGTGAAGTGTCTGTTCATTTCCTTAGCCCATTTGTTGATTGGGTTATTTGTATTCTTGGTGTAGAGCTTTTTGAGTTCTTTATAGATTCTGGAGATTAGCGCTCTATCTGAAGTATGAGTGGCAAAGATATTCTCCCACGCTGTAGGCTCTCTCTTCACATTACTGATAGTTTCCTTTGCTGAGAGAAAGCTTTTTAGTTTGAATCTATCCCAGTTGTTGATTCTTGCTTTTATTTCTTGTGCTATGGGAGTCCTGTTAAGAAAGTCTGATCCTAAGCCAACAAGTTGAAGGTTTGGACCTACTTTTCTTCTCTAAAATGCAGGGTCTCTGGTCTGATTCCGAGGTCCTTGATTCATTTTGAGTTAAGTTTTGTGCAGGGTGAGAGATAGGGGTTTAATTTCATTCTGTTGCATATGGTGTTCTAGTTTTCCCAGCACCATTTGTTGAAGAGGCTATCTTTTCTCCATGGCATATTTTTGGAACCTTTGTCTAGTATGAGAAAATTGTAATTATTTGGGTTTGTGTCCATGTCCTCTATTCTGTACCATTGATCTACCTGTCTATTTTGGTACCAATACCATGCCGTTTTTGTTACTATTGCTTTGTAATAGAGTTGAAGATCTGGTATTGAGATACCCTCTGCTTCGCTCTTTCTACTGAGGATTGCTTTAGCTATTCTGGGATTTTTATTCTTCTAGATGAATTTCATAATTGCTTGCTCTATTTCTGTAAGGTACATCATTAGGATTTTAATTGGAATTGCATTGAATCTGTATAGCACTTTAGGTAGTATGGCCATTTTGACAATATTAATTCTGCCTATCCAAGAACATGGGAGATCTTTCCATCTTCTAAGGTTTTCTTTAATTTCTTTCTTTAGTGTTCTGTAGTTCTCATTGTAGAGGTCTTTCACCTCTTTTGTGAGATTGATTCCCAAGTATTTTATTTTTTTCAATGTTATTGCGAATGGGGTAGTTTTCCTAATTTCTCTTTCTGAAGATTCATCACTTATGTATAAAAATGCATTGGATTTATGAGCATTGATCTTGTAACCTGCTACTTTACTGAATTCACTTATGAGTTCTAAGAGTTTTCTGGTGAAATTTCCAGGTTCCTCTAAATATATAATCATGTCATCAGTGAACAGGGATAGTTTGAGTTCTTCTTTTCCAATTCGTATCCCTTTAATTTCTTTGGTTTGTCTAATTGTTCTGGCTAGAGTCTCAAGAACGATATTGAATAGAAGTGGTGAAAGAGGGCATGCCTGCCTTGTTCCAGTTTTTAGGGGGAATGCTTTCAGTTTTTCACCATTTAGAATGATATTGGCCGTGGGCTTAGCATAGATGGCCTTTATAATGTTAAGGAATGTTCCCACTACCCCAATTTTTTCTAGTGTTTTGAACATGAAGGGATGCTGTATTTTATCCAATGCTTTTTCTGCATCCATTGAAATAATCATGTGATTCTTAACTTTTAGTCTGTTGATATGGTGAATTACATTTATTGATTTCCGGATGTTGAACCAACCTTGCATCCCTGGGATAAAACCCACTTGATCGTGGTGAACTATCTTTTTAATATATTTTTGTATGTGATTTGCTAAAATTTTGTTGAGAATTTTTGCATATATGTTCATTAAGGATATTGGTCTGAAATTTTCTTTCCTCCATGTGTCTCTGTCTGGTTTAGGTATCAGGGTGATATTGGCTTCATACAATGAATTTGGGAGGGTTCTCTCTTCTTTTGTTTCATGGAATACTTTCAGGAGTATTGGAATGAACTCTTCTTTAAAGGTTTTGTAGAACTCGGATGAAAACCCATCTGGTCCCAGACTTTTCTTTGTTGGTAGGCTTTTGATGACCTCTTCTATTTCATTGCTTGAAATTGATTTATTTAAGTGGTGTATGTCCTCCTCGTTCAGTTTAGGTAATTCATATGTCTCTAGAAACTTGTTGATGTCTTCGAGGTTTTCTGTTTTGTTGGAGTATAGATTCTCAAAATAGTGTCCAATTATGTTTTGTATTTCACTTGTGTCTGTTGTGATATTCCTTGTTCATTCCTAATTTTAGTAATTTGAGTTTTCTCCCTCTTTCTCTTTGTTAGTGTGGCTAAGGTTTCATCAATTTTGTTTATTTTTTCAAAGAACCAACTATTTATTTTGTTAATTTTTCCGATTGTTTCTTTTGTTTCAATTTCATTGATTTCAGCTCTGATTTTAACTATTTTCTGTCTTCTACTACTTTTGGTGTTGGTCTGCTCTTCTTTTTCTAGGGCTTTGAGCTGTAGTGTTAAGTCCTTTATTTGTTGATTTCTACTTCTTTTGTTGAATGTGCCCCATGAAATAAATCTTCCTCTAAGTACTGCTTTCATAGTGTCCCAGAGATTTTGATAGGATGTGTCTTTGTTCTCGTTTACTTCTAAGAATTTTTTTATTTCCCTCCTGATGTCTTCTGTTAACCATTCATCATATAATAGTGTATTATTTAATCTCCAGGTATTGGGGAAGTTTCTGTTTTTTATTCTGTCATTTATTTCTAATTTCTGTCCATTATGATCTGATAGAGTACAAGGTAGTATCTCTATCTTCTTGTATTTGCTAACGGTAGATTTGTGGCATAAAACATGGTCTATTTTAGAGAAGGATCCATGTGCTGCTGAGAAGAAAGTGTATTCGTTCTTTGTTGGATGGTATATTCTATATATGTCCGTTAAGTCTAAATTGTTGATTGTGTTATTGGGATCTATGGTTTCTTTATTCAATTTTTGTTTGCTCCATCTATCCAGTGGTGAGAGAGGTGTGTTAAAATTGCCTAGTCTTATTGTGTTGTAGTCTATTTGATTTCTGGAATTGAGAAGGATTTGTTTGACTTACATGGATGAGCCAATGTTCGGGGCATAGATATTTATGATTGTTATGTCTTGCTGATTTATGCTTCCCTTAAGCAGTATGTAATGTCCTTCTTTATCCCTTCTGACTAGTTTTGGCTTGAAGTCCACATTATCTGAAATGAGGATGGATACTCCAGCTTTTTTTCTGTGTCCGTGTGCATGGTATGTTTTTTCCCATCCTTTCACCTTTAGTCTATAGATATCTCTTTCTATGAGATGAGTCTCTTTCAGGCAGCATATTGTTGGATTTTTCTTTTTAATCCAATCTGCCAGTCTATGTCTTTTGATTGATGAATTCAGGCCATTAACATTCAGGGTTATTATTGTGATATGATTTGCATTCCCAGTCATTTGACTCATTTTTGTTTTTTGACATGATTTGGTTTCTCCTTTATTTGGCTACTCCTTTTGGCTAGTTCCTCCCATTGCTGATTTGCATCATTGTTTTTCATCTCTTCCTCATGGAATATTTTGCTGAGAATGTTCTGTAATGCTGGCTTTCTATTTGTAAATTCCCCTTCTTGAATCCTGGTTTCTGGAGTGACTGGAGATGCAGTCACCCTCTAGTCCAGCATCTTGGATCGCCCCCACAGACTGCATTTTGATTCATTGGAAATCCTAAACTTCCTTGTTGAAAAAAAAAAAAAAGCCCACAAGCAAAACACCTCCTAACTGACTTACTTGAACTTAATACAGTTATAAGAAAGGGGAAAGAATCCTTCCAACACTGAAATATTTTCTGCTAAGATTTTATTGTTTTATGTTGTAGCTTTGAGTGTGTAATTTTATTGATTAATTTTGTGTGAAGTTTGAGGTACAGAGTGAATGTTCATTTTTTTCCATATGATAATTCAGTTGTTTCAGAATCATTAGTTGAAAATAAAAATGGTCCTCTCTCTATTGAATTGCTATTTTTTGTTAGTTTGTACAAAGTCACTTGGCAAAATTTGCATGGATGTTGGGGAGAGGGAGAATATGATCCCAGGAGCTAGAAAGAAATATAAAAAAAAAAACATAGAATAAAAGAAAAAGAGAAAGAATACCAAAGTCAATTAAATATCTGTACTAGGGTTTTCTGAAAACAAGTCTAAAGCAGATTATTTTACACTACTTTGTAGCTATACAACATAGTGAAAACAAATAATTTGAAGTAGGGTTGCAAATTTGCTTAGGCAATTGGACAAATATAACCCATCTCTCACCTATACATAAGGTAAATCAGTTGGACCAATTTTATTCTCTTACTGAACCTCTCAATTTTAGACGGCATATAAACTGTACTTTCAGGTTTCCAAAAAATGTCCTAGGTTCCAGTTTTACTAAAGCTGGTAATTAGGATGTTACTTTGTAATTATTATACTTTATAAAAATGTATTTTCCAAACATGCAAAATGATAAGTATATCACACCCTTTTCAGGCCATTTCAGGTGTCTTAGCCTCATTTATCTTCCCCTTGAGTCCTTCTTAGCTCAACTAAAAATTAAAGTTTACTCCTGTCCCCAGAGACCAAGTCTTGTTGGGAAGATGGACATGCAAACAGATGTCAAAATACTGTCATTCATTCTGAATGTAATCATTTAGTGTCAGTCACTGTTTCGGTTCCTGGTCAGGAAAGTATGGATGGGTAAAAACAACAACAACAACAACAACAACAACAAAAAACTACACTTGTGAAGTTAATTTTATAGAAGGGAAATCATACTGTGTTCACATTTTAAAAGATAATTATACTGCATGTAAGGGAAAAAGTAGGACAGAGGAAATGTGATCCAGGTGGTAAACGTTGCAATCTAAATTTTGTTGGCAAAATTTATTTGATTGGGAATGATTTTAAGCAAAGACTTGAAATGCATGTGGTAGTTTGTGGGGCTTTCTGCGATGTCCCGCGTGGATGAGGGAAGGATTGACTGCTGGAGGATGATGTTGGCTATAAATCAACCAATTACCCATAAACTTATCTAATCAATAAACACACAAGAGCCAATACTCTTTTTAAATGAGAGGGTGTGTGATGGATTGAGCCATACCAGATCTGGCCTCTAACAACATGGAGTAGTCCACTACTCTAGTCACACAGGTAAAGGGGGCCAAGACCAGGAGGAGTTCTTCTGTGATGGACAGGATGGGGTGGAGTTAGGGGAGCCATTTGCTCAGGGAAACTATCATAGAACCAGAGAGGGATCCACTCCCACACAGCGCCACATACTCCCGGCAATCTGGGACAGACCCCCATGGCTGCCAGTTCCTGGGAGTCAGGCCTCTGTATCCCATGGCTCAACCATGTCTGATTCTGCTAGATAAGGATGGCTCCCCACAGTAGTTGGTTTTATAGAATGCTCTGGACAGAGTCTTCTAGGACAAGGGAAAGGCCAGGAGTCTCTCTGAAGAAAAATATGGATGTCAGCTTGTTGGGAATGGAATGGAAAGTGCTGGGCAGAGAAAAGAATATGAGATCATGCAAGAAATCATGGGCAACGGAGAGTCCTTTGGCCTTTGTTGGGATTAAAACGGAAGTCATCACAGTGTTTTAAGGAGAGATGGTGTCTGATCAAACTTTTGTTCTAAAAAGGCTGCAGTGGAAAGTAGCAGCTCAAGAAGAAGTAGGGGCAAGTGTTGCAGACCTGTGAAGCTGAGGGAGCAGAGGCCACCTGGGGAGACCAGGGGAAGCCTCATGGTTTAAGTTACCCATGAATTGCCAGGTGATATGGATTGAGTTTTGGTACTTATCTGATAGAAAATAAGTCCCACTTGAGTCAGGTCAGTAAGATCTTTGTGGATAAAAGGTTGACAAAAAGAAAAAGTTAAGAGTTGAGTTTTTCTATCCTAAAACCTAAACAGGTGACCAGTTTCAGGAGCCTGCAGTTTGATCTTCTCAAAGGCATTAGGAATTGAAGTTATGATGATTCAGTTGAATGATTTTTGTGAATATAACTTGCTTAGTTCCTACCACTATTATTGGAACTTTAATATCAACTAATTTTATGAATGCTTTTTATCCCTAAGTACTGAACAAATTGTTGTGGATCTTCTGTGCTTCCTCCCACAATTTATGTCTGTCCACTAATGTTCTCCACACAAACCACCTCAATATACCTTTTGTGACTCCCTTTGGATTGCAAATAACTTTCTTAAGAGAGTCTGTAGAAGAAAACCTTCCCAAATCCTTTCTAATTGAGTCCTATTGATCCACTAAAGATGTTATTCATATTAATCCTCGTAGGTGAAGACTAAGAGTACTCGTTCACTCATGTCCTCAGAGATCCCTAGGTCAGGAGAGTGAGTAGAGAAGAGAAAGTCAGCCTTTCCTTCACTATTCAGAGCCTTTTCCCAACCTTTACCTCTGTATTCTCAGGTAGCATATCTTTATGCTTGGAAACTTACCTCATCTAGTCCAGTCTCCTCTAATAAGGTCTCTGCTTCTAAACAATTTCCCATAATAATTGGCAGATGTTTCCTTTCCCTTCCAGAATTTTGTTATCATCATTTCCATGACTGCTATTACCGATGTTAATGAGCTAGTACTTCTAGCCTTCCCCTTCATGGGTGGCATGTTAGAATCACACATAGGACCCCTTGATCTGCCAAAAGTATTGTGAACAGAAGTGATCCATGACACTTCCTAGTCAGGATATTCGATTATTGGCTTCAGATCCTCTTAGAGTGTTCTTTTCCTCTGGCATGGCAATTAGCAATGTTTGAGCTAGTAGTACTGCTTCAGCCTAGATCCTTAAATAGGTGTGAAAAACAGAACATACAAGCAGACTTGTCAGAGTAGTAACATGAGCTAAATAGAAGGCTTTATTTTAGCCCAATGAGATACTGCTGTATTGCTCATGCAGCGTAAGTGAGCCTACTCTGCCACTGAGGAATGTAGAAATTGTTAAAATGAAGTCAGTTCAATTAACATATATCACATTTGCTATGGATTAGTTGGATGCAGGATCCTGGAAACTTATAATAAACTAGAATGTTGGCAATTCATACTATGGCATGGCAAAATAGTTATATTTCTACTTGCTATAAGATAGAAAATGTGTTTTACGAACTTAACATATCTAGAAATACGTTGAAAAACAACATGCTGGTAGTATGTTTGGGCTATAGTTGACCCATTACTGTCAGTCACATGAGCTCCAAAAATATTTGCATGGGATCAAGAGAAGGAAAGAGAATAGAAAGAATCTAGGAACCCAGAGACCTGGAATGTTCAAACGGAAGCCAGCCGTTCCTCCTCTCCCACTTAAATGAAGACAAAACTGAGAAGTCCTATGAGTGATGAAGGTATGTTAGAATACACCTTGTGCAAGAGTCAAATGAATGTCATGGCTACCACAACTGCAGAAAACATGTGGAGGGATTCAGGTGCCATCTTCCCTTAGAAAAATAGCTTATTGAAAAGAAGCTAGGAGTGTGATTCCTAGATAACACAGGCAAGTTATGCAAAACCAGAGTGGTAAGAGGAAAGCATGTTGAACAATGGTCTGTGACTGGGAGCTCCTCAAAACGAATAATTCAAGTAAATAAGCATCTAAAGCTTTTCAGAAGGTGACACTACCACTCTAAGAAGCCTCTGAATTTCTCACTTCAGTATGGTAGCCACCAACTGTACAGTGTTATTGAATGTGAGACTCGACTAAGTGTGACTCAAGACATGACTTTAATTTTATCTGAATCAATTAAAATTTTTATTTTGAAACATGCTAAATATTTTGGAATTATATACAACATTATTATTTTTCTTTCACTGGAAATATGGCATCATATTGATATGTGTAAAATAAACACCGGTCTTCGCATATTTAGCTAAAAAAGATAAAATAAATATCAATGATTATTTCGTATTTACTGTGAAATATAATATTTCACAAACATGGGTTTTAATAAGATCTTTAGCATTGATTTTACCTGTTTCTTTGCATTTTTTAGAAATATAGGTCATTCTCAGTTGCATAAGTAGCCGACATGATATCTTAGTGGATAGTGATAATTTGGCCTACAAAGCAATTGTACCTATTTGACAGTTGAAATGATCCTTGATCTCCAGTGCTTTTGCAGGCTTGAAACAAACTACGAGACCTACACACTTAACACCCAGAAAAGCTTATTATCTAATTTCATCTAATTTTCTGTTGCCAAGGGTGAGAATGGAAAAGGAAGACTCACCTCTAGAGAGAAGAGTGGGAACACCAGGAAGCCACGATCCAGGGATCACCCTCATCCCCAAAGAGGGGAAACTCACCATTTCTGTGCAATGAGATTAATACCGAATGTTCCTTGTTTTGTGTCTGCCACTATTCTCCTCCCTGACTGTGTACTACAAATATTTTCTCCCTGTTTTATCTCTGTACTTCAGACAAGGGCAGGAAAAGTACTTGTCCTTTTGGTATACAGGTCAAAAATAAGTTATATTTAGACCTAAGAGACTTCTGAGCATCCCCTTGAAGGAAGAAAAATCACACTTCATAAAGAGATCCTGGGCTTTGAATTTGATTCTCTGACTAGATAGAATATACTACTCTCACTTGGAAAATATCTGCATAAACTCTGACTGCAGGAAGCCGAGTAGGCTTAATCATTAGTGCACTGTAGCAGACGTTGAATCTATTCACTAAATATTCCCAGCTTTCTTCCTACTTTGTAGGATTTATTATTTTGCTTCTCTCATGTGGAGTGGGGTCAAATGGAAACCCACGCATGAGTTGCAAACTGAAATTATGTCAGCCAATTCTGGTCTGGGACATTCTTTTCTTACCTGAGCAGTTACTACTGCTCCATTAGCTGTGGAGTGTATATGTATGTGGAGCTTCCCTGCTGAACCATAATGGACACAAAATAGGAGCAAGAAAGAAACTTGGTTATTTTAACATATTGCTTAGGTAAGGCTGGAGGCTGCTCGCACAGAGGTGCTGGGTCTGTTGGCTACCTTGGCTTACCATAGCCTGCCCTGGGAGACACACTTGATATCTAACTAGATAACCCATTCAACAAACTTGTCTTCAATCAGAAAACCATTCTCCTGACTCCACGACTGTGTTTTATAAACCACATTTGTTTTAATGTGAAAATTTGCTTTGCTGAAATCTTCACATTCATCTTTCTTTTCTCTAATCATTTCTTTTCTCCTCGTTTTGTAAATTCCATGCTACTAGCTAATTTGTCCTTTCATTTTACCATTTTACTTAGTTCTTTCATATATTAACCTTTCCTTTTCTGAGATTCATAGCCCTTGTCTGTCACCAAATATAGCAGTTTAGATCCTTCTAAATATAGGAATTTGGGTCTTTGTAAAACTCTTTTTACATTGCTCATGTCTGTCTATTTTTTCCCTACAACACTGTTGAACTGTACTTTTGCCCTATGATCCTGAAAATCAGTGACAGTTAAAGAAACCCTCCCAACTGTTTATATGCCAGAAATAGTATAGCCAGGTGTTCCTTTCATATTGCTTAGGTAAGACTTAGGGATCATCCCATTTTTTTTTCCTATTAGAAGACCAGATACAGATTTTCAAGTTATCATTTTTTGCCTCATAAATGATGAGTTGAACTGTTTGGGTCTCCTGACCAATCAGGATGAAACACCTGCTAACTTGACTCTGCTTAACTTCTCTCCTTCCTTCTGCTACCCAAATGTCTACACCTTCTAGTCCCCAGCTGCAGCCACAGGCCTCATTTGCATAGCCCTGTAATCACAGTAGCCTGTGTGTACCATTCTCCTTGCCAGGAAAATTGTCTACTTGCCATCTATCCACCTCTTTTTCCTAGTTAGACCTGAGTGTGGAAGTCAGTGCCTCTGGGAAAGCTTGCTCTACCCCTCCGTCTGTCGGCAGCCCCATCCAGTGCTGCTTCCTTCCCCAGTGCTTCTACTCTGGTATGTACCGTTTCATTACCACATGCCTCTCCCAGCAAGACAGCATACCCTGAATGGTAATTATCTCTTTTATTTGACAGGTAGAACATTCATTTCTTTCAGAAGGGAAAAAACTCACTACAAGAGGATGCTAACAATAGTGCATTTTGCAAAGCTTGAGTTATTTAATCTGGATTGCTATGACAGAAGAAATACAGTAGAAAAGTTCAGAATGCTTTGACTTTACCAGTCTGGTCAACTACACTGTGCCCAAATAATTGAGCCCCTTTTCCTATGGATCTGATCTTAATTCCCTGGAGAGAATACAATTGCTTCTAATAACAATTTACACAGGAAGCAAAGTACAAATCTATATCAAGGGGAAAAGCTCCCAAAGGCAATCACATTTGAAAGATGTTACCTATTACCTGCACACAATAAAGAAATCTTTTTGTATTATTATGCAGAGCAGTTAGCACCCTATTGAACATTCCTGAATAGGATCTTGATTTTCACTTTGAACAGAGAAGACCCATTGAAATGTTTGATTCAAACAAGGGATCCCTTTGCTTTAAAGGTGAGTCCAAGCAATTCAGAGAGGTATCAGTGCCTTTCTGCCAGACTCTTCTTTCTTAATAAATCTTTTCCCTCAATCAAACTTCTAAATGTTGACAGGCTTCCCATCTTTGGTCCTAGACTCTTTTCTTTCTTCTATCTGCACTATTTCCTAACTGGATCCAGTCCAGCACAATGTTTTAAGTTTCAATGAACAAACTCTCTGCTCCTCTGTTTTGAAATCTTCCAAACCCAGGTGATGATGGCTGATGTCCTGGCTTTGGAATCTCTGAATAAACAGCCAATGATTGTCCTCAATGCAGGTAAGAGTGCCAAGTTTGTATATTTCTATATTATAGACATGCGTTTATTCCTAAAAAAATAGAAAAATTCCTTAAAAATCAATTTAACATAATTCTAACTAAAGAAAACAATGTTCATTGAAACTTAAATTCTTATTATTTGCAAAATTTGTACAAATGTATAGATTAGATTTCATTGCTTTCACAGTAAATGCATTTCTAACCTATACTTATCTTTAATTTTTGACTTTTTTTCCTCCAGCCTTATCAAACCTGGTCTGCAAGGATGATCCATGTAGATCTAAAAATGAGAACTATAGATTAATTCAACTGTGGGCAAAAAACAAGGCATTACAAATCCTGAGGCAGAGCAGCACTCTAACAATGTACCAAGGTTGGAATGAAGGATTTTTTTTTTAATTTTTTTTTTTTTTTTTGTAATTGTGAATGAACCTTTATTTTATTTATTTCTTTGTATGTGGTTCTGAGGAACAAACCCAGTGCCTTGCACATGCTAAGCAAGAGCACTACCACTGAGCCACAACTCCAACCCTGGAATGAAGGATTTCTATGGAAGATTTTCCACTGAGTTCCAAGGGTTTATTGTTTACCTTTCAAATTTAAATATTAAGTTTTCTCTTTGTGGTATTCTTCCTGCCTCTTAGCACATGTATTTCGTAAGACTACAGGAACTATGTAGTGTGCTTTGAAGAATTACGCAATGAATGTGTACCTTCCTTTCAAACACTCCAGTGAAGTTGCTTTGGTTTGGGTGTGAGGTGTCTCCCAAAAGCTCAGGTGTGAGAAAATGCAAGAAAGTTTAGAGGTAAAATGATTTGTTTATGAGAGCCTAACCTGATCAGTGTGTCAATACCTTGATAGGGATTAACTGGATGGTAGCTGTAGACAAGCAGGGTATAACTAGAGGAGGTGGGTAATTGGGGTTGTGACTTCAGGGCTTATATTTTGTCTCTGGTGAGGAACTAACTCTCTTTCTTTGTCTCTCTCCCCTCTCCTTCTGCTTCCTGGTGATGTCTCTAGTTGCTTTCGTCAGCCATACCCTTCCACCATGATGTTCTACCTAGCTTAAAGCCTTGAGGAACAGAGTTGGTCACCTATAGACTTAGGCCTCTGAAACTCTGAGCTCCAAAATGAACTTTTCCCCCTCTAAAATTGTTCTTGTCAGGTCTTTTGGTCACAGCAATGAAAAAACTGACGAAACCAGAAGGGAATTGTGTTTTTCTTGCCTCACTTCTCTAAAGTCAGCCCGTTGGAGGCAGTGTCCTTGCCTTTCCAGGAAGTATGCACCCCTAAGCAATGGAAGAACTGATCTGTGGTGTTGAGGTACAGAGGGGACAGAAAGCAGAGAGAAGAAAATAGAGAAGACACCAGCAGGAGAGAACAGAGCAAGGGAGGAGATTCTGTCTCTTTCCTTATGTAATACTGTCTGGAGTTTGCCAGGGAACAAGGGACCAATTCTCCAGAGCACATGACGATTCAGTAATATAGAATTAACTGTATTTATTTATAAAAGAAATGGGAATGCATGTATGTAGCCACCTGCATGTGTCTATAAAGGTATAGTAGATTTTCAATACTGTTATTTGGAAATAAAGCTGTTATTACTGTGTGATTCTCTTAAACCAGCAGCAGTTTTTCAGTTTGATCAGTGAATGCATTAGCCTTACTCTGATGCCCCACTCTCCATAGGAATCTGTCAGCATGTCCTCCAGCAGTACAGTGTATCCACTGGTCAGTACTCATGAGTAGGCACATTCCTCAATGTTCCCTAGTGAGTCAGGTTAATATCAGTGTCCCAAAAGATATTGTATTATTCTAGTGATCAGTAAATCTCGGAAACTTGTTAAAAATACAATTATAAGGACTCCTCTTGAGATTAAGGACTCAGGACTCTGGTTGGGGTCCAGCTGTCAGGAATTTACTGAGACACTAGGTGAGTCACACTCTAAGGTTTGAGTACCTCTGATCCATGGTGTATTCCGCTATCACTTCTATCTCTGCATCTTTACATAATGTCACACTGCAACCATTGTGATTTTTCCAATATGACACTGTAATCATGCGATTAACCTGAGGGCTCTGAGTTTAAGGCACAATCAATCACCAGAACAGGTTGCACTCCTTGGTCATTGATGAAATAATGCACGGAGACGGAAGTAGATTTTGGAAATAAAGAGTCAAATCATTCCTTTTTGTAGTCGATCATAAAACATTTATATGTGATAAAAGAGTTTCTGTGTTATAATTTGATCAAAATGTGATATGGAATACAAATGTATTTTTAGTACAGCAGCAAACATGTACTTCAAAATAGTTTGAAGTAAGACTATTCCATTTTTGGACCACGAATGTATAAGGTCAAGTTGTGTGGCCTTATGAACTTAGGTTAAAACAAGCCCAAGCCAAATGTATATCTCAATGTAAAGGGGATTGTTCAACCATGAAAGTGAGAGTAGACAGGGATTCCTCTGGGAGAAGAAAGGAGTCTTTTCTTAGAAGTCTTACAGATGTGTATCTCATGATCTTTGTTATCCCAGTCTCCACTGTCATGATCTATGCAAAGTTATCTGTGTAAAATGGTTACAGAATAACAATTCCTCTAGGCAAATTTCATAATGTGGACCATTATCTCAAGTTGAAAATAATTTAAAGAGATAAATTATTCAGGAAAGGAACAGTAAAATATTTCTAAAAATGTCACTTAATAGGGAATCAAGGAATAATGTGGTGGCATAAGAAGAAACATTGGAAAACAGAATTAGAACCCTAAAGATTCTCAAAGACATGTAGTATTCCAGAGATAAAACAGAAAAACAACATGCCAGTATATTATAGAAAAAAAATCATATATATTAGAAGCAATTTGGAGGAAAGAACTAAGAAGAATTTACAAAAAGTTAAAATATAAAAATAAGACAATATTTAATTGCAAATTAGATATAACTGAAAGAAAGTGAGCATATAAGATAATAAAACTTAAGAAAAAACACATTAGTATGTGGCAGAGAGTGGTAAACAGATGGGAAACATAAGGTGTAAGGTCCCACAGAGGATAGATGAAAAGAGTCCAATATATATTTAATTTGTGCTTTAGAATGAAAATAAGAGTATGAGACAGTGACAATATGTGAAGATATACTGACTGAGCACATCCTCAAACTAAAGGAAGACACTTTTCCACAGCCTCAAGCATGTCAGTAAAATTCTAACTGGATCAGAAAACAGAAAAACAGGTATAGACAGAGCACTGTGAAAATGCAGATGACCAGAGAAAACAAAAACATGAATGAAACAGTAATGAGACATGGCCCAAAAAAGGAAATTGTGCTCTTTGTTAATTGTTGAATTGTAATTGTCCATAATAGTAGCATTCATTGTGTCCCATTATGACATGCATATGACATGTCATATACATGCACACAATTTGATCAATTTCATTCCCTAGGACCTTACCTTTCCTTAGATCCACTTGCTCCATCTTCTTATCTATTGATTTCCCTTCTATAATTGTTATTTTAATTTGTGCATTATAATTGTTTACACACACAAAAGCACACAGGCACATATATATGTATGAATAATTTGTTGTGGTATATTTGTACATGAACATAGCACAATTTGGTAGATTTCATTGCCTGAAATTTCCTGGTGTCTTCTTCTCCTCCCCGACTCTTGATCCGCTTCCTCTACTCTATTTCTCTCCTATATTGGAAGATTTCCCCTTTTTCATGATTTCTCCTCTTTCTCTCTCTCCCTCTCTCTCTGGCTACTGCAAATGAGATAAAACATTTGATCCTTGCCTTTCTGAGATTGGTTTATTTTTCTTAGCATACGTTCTCCAGGTCCATACATTTAACTGCAAATAATTTCATTCTAATTAATGGCTGAGTAAAACTCCTTTGTGGCTATCAGCCACATTTACTTTATCCATTCATCTGTTGATGGACACTTCAGTTGGTTCCTTAATTTGGCTCTTGTATGTTGAGCTGTTATAAATATTGGTATTCCTATGTCATTATAGTGTGTTCTCTTTAGAACTTCTTGATAAATTCCAAGAAGTGGTATCGCTGGGTCTTATGGATTTTCCCTTCCTAGTCTTTTGAGGACTCTCTACTGTTTTCCAAAGTGGTTGTACTATTGCAATCCCACAAATAAATTATAAGTATATGATTTTCCCCACATCCTTGTCAGCAATTTTCATTTGTTTACTTGAGGATTCCCATTCTAATTATAGTGAGATGAAATACCATCCTATTAAAAAACTTTCTCAACAAAGGAAACAACTAAGAAAACCTACAGAATGGGAGAACAATTTTACCAGCTACTATTCCAACAGGGCTTTAATATCCAGGATATATAAAGAATTCAAAACTCTTTAACACTAACAAAACCAATTACCCAATCAATCAATGGGCAAAAGATCTAAATAGACACTTTTCCAAAGAAGAAATACAAATGGACAACATATGAAAATATGAAATAATATATGAAAAAACATGTTCAACATCATTAGGGAGATGTAAATCAAAACCACATGGATATTTTGCCTCATTCCAGTCAGAGTGAATTGCCTTTTAGAGCAACACATATCTCCTCAGTGGTATTTGAAGGCAGTTGAGTGCAGTCTTTTAAGGGCCAAGATAAAGATGTTAACCTAGATGTCTTTAAGAAGCAAACTATAGCTAAGAAACGGAAGAAGAATTTGTTCCTCGCAGAATCTCACAAGTGAAATTGTGATACAGGCTGAGAAAAATCTCTTGCACAAAGAAATGAAGACCAAAGAAAACTAGAAACAGAAAACTAATTCTCTCTAATCCTGATTTTATAAAGTAAGGGAAATAATGTTTCATGAGACATAGTAAGAAAATTCAGAAGGATAGATAATTTGGCTTATTAATGATAATCATTTCATAATCTATATATCAACACATTGCTGACTGTACATGTATAATTTTTGTCAATATAACTAAATAAATATACATATATATTTTAATAAGTGATTCAAACATTGCAAACAGTTACATGTCATTTCTAAAGGGTTTTAGTTTATATTAAAATATTTTGAGATCTTTATTTTTTCAAGGGGACACAAAGTATAAGTATACATGCTAAAATTTCTAGGAACACAAATCAGTAAACAAATAAGAGGGTTAAAATGCATATAACCTTAAACATAAAAAGCAGGGCAAGTAAGAAAGAAAGGATAATATTGTTTGATTAAATTAAAGTATATGTCATGATAAATATAAACGATAGGTTATCAACAAAAATAAAATTTTCAATGCATGAAATCAAAACAAAAAACAAAAATAGCTATACTATTAAGTAACATAAAACTAAAGGATACTGTGTAAAAGTAAAATTACACAAAAATACATATACATCAAGCAACTATTTACTATAGAAAAGTGAGAAATAAAAATGAGACAAACTTTTAAGACAAACTAATTTCAAAACACAGAATCATAAGAAAGAGCAAACACTACATAAAGGTAAGGTAAATCTTCCCTTTTATAGATTAACCATGTAGATTAAAATATCCAGTGTAAATTTAACAGAAACATAAGGACATTTAGAAAAAGTCATGACTCTTATTATGCATTCAAACATAATTATTGTTTAAACAGATGAAACAATTGCTAAAGATATCAACAATTTGAGTAACAGAAATAACAACCTTGACCTAATATACAAGGATGCCATTGTAATTCTAGCTTTCTAAAAATTTCCTGGAGTTTAATATCATTCATACAAGTACAAGTTTGACAATGAACAGCTGCTGAAGACAATCCTTTCATTTACAGAGAGAACTTTTAAAATATTGACAATGCACTGGAACATAAAGCAAACTCAACAAATGCACAAGAGTTGACCTCATTGAGCTCTTTTTCACAACTACAAAGTGACTGCAAAATATTAACCCCACTCATCCTCCCACCCTGAGGAACAGGTACAATGTGAGAAGACTGGGTTGCATCTTGTCCTCAAGACAATTCATTTAGCCACATTCTCTCTTTTCTCATTTCAATTAAATATCTATGCAGATGTGGAGTCAAAATTCAAATAAAGGATATGTGTTGCTTATGATTCCTCTGGTCTTTGCTCTTATTTTTTCCTTTTTATAATGTATTTTAGCTTAAATTACATTGTTTATTAAAAATATGTATTTGTTGCACAGACTTGTCCTCCATTTATTTTCAGATTGTCTTATTATCTAAAATAATACTTTGTTTTAAAAATGGGAATTTTGAAAACTAAACATAAAATATTTTGAGGTTTACATGATAGTTTTTTCAGGATATGCAATCAGCAATTTTTCTGAGTAGAAAAATATCATTACCTTTTTAATATTTTCTCTTTTGTAAAAAAGAACTTCTAAGGTCTTTTTCTTGAATGTGCATTTTTAAAAGTAACATTAGTCCCTTTTTTTCCCTTAAGCTTCAGCCATATGCCATTAATTCTCATTGAAGCTAGGTTTTAGCCAGGATCATATTAAAGTATTGATTTTAGATGTTATCTTATTATCTTGCCAGATGGCATGAGAGAGGGAAATCTCATCTTGGGATCCTAAGAAACGAAATAACCTATTTTCCAGAAATAGAAGTCTGTTGCATAAGGATGTTCTTTATAGATGCTTAATTTCTAATGATGTGAAAACATGAAAAACAAAATAGTGTTTAACTGTACTAAAAATAAATGATCATACACACCTCCCTGTGAAAAGCTGCTTGAAGAGGCTGAAGCGCCTTTGCTACAACTCTTTATAACATCAAGAGCTGGAAAGTTAAGTCATGGTATTTTACCATAGAAAAACAAAATCCTGAACTGCCAGTTTAAAATGAATTTCAGTTTGCAGCTTTTTCTGTGATATATGTATTTTTTTTTAACTTTTCCACAAGAACACGAAAATAAAGATGCAAATTTGACCCAGACGAGGATTGGTGGTATGCCAGAATTTGCAAAGAATCTTCCTTTAGAAGGCATTGACCATCTACATAAAACAGAAATAAACCAACCCCCAGCAGGTGGGGGTGCCTGGCATTAAAAAGGAACATTCCTCCTTTCTGTGTTTGCAATTGGAAGGGCTAACGTGGACTAAAAGTCAGGCGTCTTCTGTTAAAGGGGTGTATTGTTACTTACCTCTGTTGTTCATATTTTAAGATGCTGAACAGTAAAGATCAGGAAGAAGCAGACACGTGGAAAAGGTGCTTAAATATTTGAAATAGTGTCCCAAAGTAACATGATAAGGGCTGTTAGTAACATTGATTTGGGGTGATTTTATTAATAGTTCAAGTCATCAGGGAACAAGAAATCCAGTCTGTGAATCAGATACAGTCTCATAGCTTCTAGTCACCAAGTTAGTGCTTGTCCAGTCAGATCCCACCACCTCAGAGAAGCCAACACATTCACTCCTCCACAGAGATCCGTGAGTTTGATTGTACTGCCATCATCAGTTGACACATGAGAAAGCTCCTGTGAATGTTGCATAACTTACCCAAAGTCTCACGACTCATATGCCATCTTGTTGAAGACAGAGAGTTAAAGTTTGCATGCAGATCAAAGTGCTCTTGAGCAGGGGATCTGATGGAGAAATAGAGCCAGGATCCAAATGCTTGGGGAGACAGAGCTACTGCAGAACCAGTGGAGGAGAATTGGCAGGAGCAAGTGAGTAGAAAAATTAAATAGTGACGAAAGGGATTGTTCGTTCTGAACCTTCTAAAGTAGAGAGGCCCTCCCGAAATGCGCGTAACAGGGATGAACAGTATAAAAAGGGTTGCACTCACTCAGAGATGCAAGGAGATATAGCCGCCGTGAAACAACACGAATGATCTTTTTAAAACAATTAAAAACTCTCAGAAACAGACATGCATTTTCCTATAATGTGCTCTAAATTAATAACCCTCAATTTTTAAAAAAAATTATCATGTTAAACTGTAATGACTTTAAAAATTATTGTCAAGATGCTATTGTAATTCTAGCATTTTAAAAATTTCCTACAGTTTAATATCATTCATAATACTAATGGTTTGGGATTTTTCTGACACATGAAGTACTGTGCATTTTCCTTAAAAAAGTGTTCTATTTTTAAGTTGACAAATTTGTATTTCTTAAGATTATTATTGATTAATGCTAAAGACCTATAAGTCTTAAATAATTAATGTTTTGAAAATACTAATACTTTCGAATGCAGTCCCCATGGCAACCATCTGTAGCAAAAGTGCTATGCAGACAATGCTTCAGCTGGTAAACCTCATCCTTCAGATCCTTCTCTAATTTCCTCCCTTATCAAGTCCTCCTGGATCTGATCCTCATGGAGACCTGCTTCCTCACCTGTGCACCTTTGCATACATTTCTTAATCTCTCAGCTGCAGCTACTGCCATAAATATTTAATTGTAGTTTCTGGGACACCCATATCTGAATGCAAGTTTAACTTTCCCATACCAGACTCAGGACTCAGTTGCCCTGAAACAGTTTCCGATTCTACAGCACATCCTGAAGGCTCAAGCTGGTGGCCAGCAGGAGGAACTTCTAGGCTCTGGACTCCTGTGGACCAGCCTTCCTGCTTTCCTACCTCTTCCTTTAAAGAGATCAGTCACATATATATTTGCCTACAAATTTAAAGTGACCCACACTCTATTATATGCTCCTACTTGTTTTCCTCTCTTCTCTCACTCATCCACATGTGTGCGACCTCCAGGTGAGCTGTGTAGTCCCCAGAATCTGTAGTTGCTAAAACTCTTAAAATTTTCCGATTTCGATTATATCATTGAAGCATTACCTACAATCTGATTCCTGACAGAGAAACCAATTTGAGGGACCAATGCCACTGAACCCCTCTTGGTGCTCTTTAGTCCTGGCCTACTATAATTTCCAGAAATAATAGTCTCCAGCTAATTTAACAGGGAGACTCAAAGAGTTTTTACCCAAAGTGATTTCTCATCTCTAAAATGATCTTCAATATCCAATATAGTAACTAATAAATGATACAGTGAAACTATTTGATTTGTGTTGGTCAGCTTTCTGTCATTGTGACAAAATACCTGAGGTAAGCAACTTATTAGAAGGACATATTTATTTTGGGTTGAGGTTTCAGGGTTGAGGTTTATGTTTTGGGTCTTAGGTGACACAGAACATCATGATGATAGTATGTGGCCTAGGAAACTGCTCACCTCATAGTGACTAGAAGTTAAAGAGTAACAGAGAAAAAGAGACCAGGGTCCCAATATTCCTGTGAAGGGCATGTCCCCAGTGACCTCACTGCCTTCTAGGCCCCACCTCCCAAAGGTTGCACCACTCAACAGCACCACAGGTTGGTGACCACGCCATTGGCAGGCAAGCCTCTGGAGGACATTTAAGAGTCACACTATAACATGGTCACAGCTCCAGAGACCTTGAATCTTCCTCTTTCCAAGAAAGTCAGTGTTGGATTTTTAGCTTGCTCTGTATAGGATTTTTGGATTTTCCAAGTGGAGCATCTATAAGTTATTTTCATCTCTATAAAAACCGAGGATTTTATTAGACTTAAATCTCTCTACCAGAAATAAGAATTCTCAAATGTAACAGAGAATTCTATCTTTTTACAATATGGAAATATAAGCCAAAGGATAAAATAAGCTTTAGAATTCATATGAATTAGGATCTGATGTGTTAAACCATTAATGGAAACAATAAGACACCGGTTAACATTTATTATGAGCCAACCAACATGAAATCTCATCTCACCCTCAAACAAACAAAATGAACAGAGATGTGGCTATAAGTCCCTTTTTTTGCACATGATAAAAATTGAGACTGAAAAATGTTAAGAATTTGCCAAGGACAACATTGTTAACAAGTGGTAGAGTTTGATTCCAATGTCCATTCTCATTATGCAGAGATGGCACATTTACCATTTCCACATCAACTGAATGATGTGAGCGTGATACAGATAAACAAACAAAAAAAGAGAACAATGTCCAAAAAGACAGAGGAAACTATGCCATCCATGATGCAGAGGAATACCAACTTATTCAAGAATGAGTATAAGATTCTGTCAGTGACAGGAAGAAAAATATCCAAAAGGTTCTGAAGATGGAATTGATGTAATTGGAGTTATTTCTTCCTCAATGGTGAAGGAGAAGAGCAAGCATGTTTTAATGAAAATGTAATAAAAAGGTGTCAGTTCTAGACTGGACTGCAAAGAAATATAAGAACATTTTAGGATGAAGAACTAGATCTAAAAAATAATTTAGCAGTTGAACAATAATATATGTGTTTATTATTTTAAAAAGGAGGAAAATTCATGCAATTAGTTTGGGTTGCAAGAGAACAGATCCCCAGTTGACCTAGGCCAACAGGGTTCCCTTCCTGCTAGACATTCCCATAGTATCTATGAAATGGGCCCAACACAGAATAGGAGTTCTGTTTCACCATATTCCTTCCTGCAAGGGATACATGGTTGCACAGGGTACCTGCTTCACCAGAGATTGGGGAAAAGGTAAATAATTTGCCTTTTAATAAATTCCTTGTCCTTAAAACTCACTCACGATGTAGCCACCTCTTCCTTATATTTCATATTTAAGATTAAATGAGACATCTCTAGCTTAGATTCCCTTATAACTGATTACAGTGAATGCTAGACTTTCTTTAATACATTTACCACAGTGGTGATTAAATCAGATTTTGGGGGGATTAAATAAGCCTTTGTGTAATTATGTATTTTTAAGTCTATGCTTCTCCAGATTATACTCTATGTTCATTGAGGATTATGCTAATATATATTGTTGTATCTTGATTTCTTAGCCCAGTGCCCTGGCGCATTTCATATGTTAAATGTTATCTGCTGAAAAAAAAATGGAATGATGGTATAATAATAGTATGGGATAAAAAATACTTTTAAGAACTGACGGAGAAAATATAGTGGAGTCTAATATTTATTGAGTGCTTTCTCTGATTTTGGCGTTGTTTCCACAGGTGAATGAGGGAGGTGATACTGTCTCAAGCAGGTAGGAAACTGAGGTGTAGTTGCAATTCACTGCAAGCTGTTTGCTCCCAGTGAAAGGCCTCTGAAACACTGAGCCACAGGTCTGGGACATGTGCATTTACAATAGAATTAGAGGAGGTAAATGAGAGATCTTCAAAGCTCTTCATTCCAGGTTGAAGAGTTGATTTTATTGTTTATCCATTGGAAGTCACTACATAGAAGCAAGTGGCATTATTTAGCTTGTACATGAGTCACATACTCTTCTAGTTAACAGTTTTTGGAGAAAACTAGACACTTGTACTATGAGAATGATTGTAGTTGAATGTGAAATTACTAGTTGACCAATCAGGGTTGGAAGTTAAGTAGTGAGAAGAAGGAGGAAACTGTCCTGTTAGATAGTTTAGTAGAACTCTCACTATGGTGGAGAGGCAGGTGCTCGTTGACTGGACACGTAGTGAGTCAGGATTGCAAACACTATGCTCCAAGGATCATTGAAACATGTGGTGTGGCTGCTGCTGCTGCTGTTTGGACATGTAGGTTGGAAATGATGGGGACATTTTGGACAGGGAAAGAAAAGTCCTCAGACTGTATAGTGGTGTTGGCCCTTGAGTGAAAAGAAAGTTATGCAAAGTTAGTCAATGAAGGGGTAGGAAAGGGGAAGCATTTCCGACCAAATGCAGGAAAGCAAATCAAAGAAGTAGAATGAAACAAAAATAAATAATAAAAGGGAACCAAAGAAATTAATCTGAATGAACGAAGAAAATCATGAGAACTATAAAAGTTAGGAAGAGGAGAAGGTTATCTCAGAATTAAATGGAAGAAACATACTTGAGAAAAAAACAACTTATGTGCAAATATTGGCATAAAATATTGGAAGAAAAATAATGTGAAAATAGTCATCAGTTAATGAAAAGTAGTAACAGATTCAGAAGATCGTTAAACATTTGACTACTTCAGTTTTCACTGTGGTTGTAAAATACTGAAAGAAGGGTATTATGGGTAATTCCCTTTTTATGTAGTATATTTCTATATTAAAACACTTAGAGTATGTGCTTATCATTTTTAAATTTAAAATAATTAGATCAAGAAATAGCCTAGACAGAATATTTGCACTTTGAAAGAAGATTTTTCTTAATCTTGGCAATCCCAGTTTTATTGGTTTATTTTGGGACAGAGGGCAGCATGTAGTGGGTAGTGGGAGGGTGGAAATGGTACCTCGAAATTGGAGGCCTTGTTAGTTTGATGTGAAGCCAACAGAAAGTAGGGAGCTGAATATTATATTTCCTAATATCAGTGAGGCAGTTGGACTTTTACGACTTGATCTATTTATTCTTATCAATTTCAAATACAGAGAAAAATTCATTTTGGAAACAGTTTCCAAAGGTACAAACGGTTTTAAGTATTCATATATGTATTGTGTTCATGTACTTTCAGAGAGAACATTTTCAGTGGGAAGGAACTTCCTTTTGGTGTTTCTAAGAAGTATACTATCAAGTAAAAAATGAAAGTCAATGAATTTTACTTGAAAAGAAACTGATATTTATCACTCTGTTTTTGTATATTTAAGATTGACAAAAGTTTCCATCTTTGAACATAGGTCCAAGTCATTGGTTAGACCTGTGTACTATGGTAATGGTGGTGTCAGTATCGATACGTGATTAAATAAGTAGCAATCGCTCCAAGTTAATAGACAAATTTGTAGGAGAAAAAACAAAGTTAATTCTCACACCTAAGTGATGAGAGGTAACTTGGGAACAGCTAGAGTGAAGGGTTTACATGTCATCTTTTATTTATTTATTTATTTATTTATTTATTTTTATTTTATTGTAAACAAATGGGATACATGTTGCCTCTCTGTTT
Source organism: Sciurus vulgaris (assembly GCF_902686455.1). Classification (NCBI taxonomy): domain Eukaryota; kingdom Metazoa; phylum Chordata; class Mammalia; order Rodentia; family Sciuridae; genus Sciurus; species Sciurus vulgaris. The sequence continues at coordinate 14,434,461 of NC_136469.1, forward strand.
GTACATGGCGCAAAGGCATACCATTTGTGTAATCATAAATCCACATACAGTAATGTTGTTTGATTCATTCTGTTATTTTTTCCCTTCCCCCCACCCCTCCCACCCCTCTTTACCCTCTATACAGTACTTTCTTCCTCCATACTTGCCCCCCTCCCTAACCCTAACTCTAACCCTAACATTAACCCTTCCCTCCCCCCCTTTATGTATCATCCTCCACTTATTAGCGATATCATTCGTCCCTTGGCTTTTTGAGATTGGCTTATCTCACTTAGCATGATATTCTCCAATTTCATCCATTTGCCTGCAAATGCCATAATTTTGTCATTCTTTATGGCTGAGTAATATTCCATTGTGTATATATACCACAGTTTCTTTATCCACTCATCAATTGAAGGGCATCTAGGTTGGATCCAGAGTCTGGCTATTGTGAATTGAGCAGCTATGAACATTGATGTGGCTGTATCTCTGTAGTATGCTGATTTTAGATCCTTTGGGTATAGGCCAAGGAGTGGGATAGCTGGGTCAAATGGAGGGTCCATTCCAAGTTTTCTAAGGAATCTCCACACTGCTTTCCAGAGTGGCTGCACTAATTTGCAGCCCCACCAACAATGTATGAGTGTACCTTTCTCCCCACATCCTCGCCAACACCTGTTGCTTGTATTTTTGATAATCGCCATTCTAATTGGGGTGAGATGGAATCTTAGGATGGTTTTGATTTGCATTTCTCTTATTACTAAAGATGTTGAACATTTTTTCATATGTTTATTGATTGCTTGTACATCTTCTTCTGTGAAGTGTCTGTTCATTTCCTTAGCCCATTTGTCGATTAGATTATTTGTATTGTTGGTGTAGAGTTTTTTGAGTTCTTTATAGATTCTGGAGATTAGTGCTCTATCTGAAGTATGATTGGCAAAGATATTCTCCCACTCTGTAGGCTCTTTCTTCACATTACTGATAGTTTCCTTTGCTGAGAGAAAGCTTTTTAGTTTGAATCTATCCCAGTTATTGATTCTTGCTTTTATTTCTTGTGCTATGGGAGTCCTGTTGAGGAAGTCTGGTCCTAGGCCAACATGTTGAAGGTCGGGACCTACTTTTTCTTCTATAATCTGCAGAGTCTTGGGAATCAATCTCACAAAAGAGGTAAAAGACCTCTACAATGAGAACTACAGAACACTAAAGAAAGAAATCGAAGAAAACCTTAGAAGATGGAAAGATCTCCCATGTTCTTGGATAGGCCGAATTAATATTGTCAAAATGGCCATACTACCAAAAGTGCTATACAGATTCAATGCAATCCCAATTAAAATCCCAATGACGTACCTTACAGAAATAGAGCAAGCAATCATGAAATTCATCTGGAAGAATAAGAAACCCAGAATAGCTAAAGCAATCCTTCGCAAGAAAAATGAAGCAGGGGGTATCGCAATACCCGAACTTCAACTTTATTACAAAGCAATAGTAACAAAGACGGCATGGTACTGGTACCAAAATAGACAGGTAGATCAATGGTACAGAATAGAGGACACGGAGACAAACCCAAATAAATACAACTTTCTAATACTAGACAAAGGCGCCAAAAATATGCAATGGAGAAAAGATAGCCTCTTCAACAAATGGTGCTGGGAGAATTGGAAATCCATATGCAACAGAATGAAACTAAACCCATATCTCTCACCCTGTACATGTCATCTTAATAAGGAGAGATGATAGAATTTCACTCAAAAGCAAATGGTGGAAAACTAGTTAGGGGAGTCTGGCGGAAGGTGGGCACCATTTTGTTTCTGATTTCTCATCCAGGTGTCCATGGTCCATCTCCCTCTGGTTGTAAACCTCTTGGAGAGGGGATTTATGGTGGCTGCATTTTGGGGAAGCTGAACTTCAATCAGCAAAAGAAGTTCAAATTAAGTTTCCTCCACCCCCATGGCTATAAAAATGATATCAAAATAAAATAATCCCACATTGATGAATCCAAGCGTTTCCCATTACAGTGATGTTCAATTTTTTTATATATCAAATTTGCCTTTAAATTTTTTTTTTTCCCCTGGGCTGGGGATATAGCTCAGTTGGTAGAGTGCTTGCCTTGCAAGCACAAGGCCCTGAGTTCAATCCTCAGCACTGCCAAAAAAAAAAAAAAAAAAAATTCTGTTCCTTAAACAGTGTAATAAATATGAACACTCATGATAGCTCATAATTATTGATTTTTAATATAAATTTTGAAGTCTTTGATAGCTTCCCATTTCACATATCATTCACTTCCTTCTCTTTTACATCCATTGTATGACAATGCACTGTGAGTACAATCAATATTTGATGCTTTTATTCCTACGTTTAGACTTTCCATATTGCATGTTGTAGCTCACAAAAAGCAATAGGAGATAAGGCTTTCACGTGTTAACTTATTTTTGTATTATTATTTCTGTCTCTATTAACCTTCCTCTGAAATCTTCCTCAGAGAATATTTTATATAACACAATCTGCAAGAAGACACATCTACCCTGTATTCATGAGTTATTTGACTGAAAGTTTTCTCTCGTGCTTTCCACCTTTTTCTTTTTCTTTCTTTCTTCCTTTCTTCCTTTCCTGCCTCCCTCCATTCTTCCTTCCCTCCCTCCCATTCTTTCTTCCTTCTTTCTTCCTTTCTTTCTTCCTTTCTTTCTCTTTCTTTTTCAGTCCTGGGGATTAAAACTAGAGTTTCTCCCCTACTAAACTACATCTCCAGACCTTCTCATTTTTTATGTTGAGACAAGATCTCTCTAGGTTGCTCAGATTAGTCTCGATTTGATAAAAAGTAAAAATAAAAAAATCCATACAGAATTCATGTGTCTTTGTGAACAGGTCTTCACATATAGGAGAAGATAATATTAAAATGAACAGAAAGGTTATGGAAGGACTTGATTAATGTTTTTATAAAATGGGGTTTTCAATCATAACATAAATTTGCAAGATAGCTAATAGGGTTGCTGGTTTTAGTACTTACTAGTCTAAGAAAAAATAGCTAATTATTTCTTGTTATTTTTTAAGTGCTCCATGTACACATTTAAAATGTGGAGATAGAGAGTAAACCATAATAATAGAATGTAATTATATCCATATAGAGTTTCTACTCTAACAACAGTAGGTTTTTGGTGTTTATATTTTTCCACACAGTGTTGTTTCATAAGAAGATTTGGTAGAACATGTTTTTATCCTTGTGAAATAATATTGAAGTTTTAACTTTAATAAGATATGACAAACCACCATTAGCAGAAGGAATCAGACTGAGCATACATAGCTAGTCAGCTTTGAAACAGTAAATCATGTCCAGATAGGAAAGCCTTTCATTATTTTAAAAAATGAAAGATAACATGATGTTCAATTTCATACTTCATAAATATGTACTGAGTTTCTGTAATCAATCTTCCCATATAAACTGTAATTTTATAATATAGCTTAAGGAAGTCAAGACAAAAAATAGGTTTTGCTTATTTTCAAAAAAGAAGTAGCCTGGAATTTACAGTATTGTATTGTGTTTGCACATTAAAGATATTATAGTGAATATTTACTGGCAAGCTCTCCAGAGGTGGATATTCACATGTGCTAAAGATTGTCTTGAAAGTGATTAAATTTCAGACAAACAGTATGATAGAATTCTTCAACTGCATCAACATTCCGATCATAGAATATCCCTGTGTGATAATAGACATAGCTAGACACAAGAAGCATTCAAAAGAATAACAAGCTATGCAACTTTTTGTCAACATTTATATTCATGAATTGAAGCAATTTAAACAAATTATGAAGTCTTCAAAAACACACAAGACAGTTAATAATTATTTACAAGTCATTAGAAAAAAGGTATCAACTAGTGAACTAATAAAAAACATTCTTTTCAGTTAATAGTAAGCTTATTTTCAAGCCTTTAATATATTGATTCTGTCAAAGAAGTTCAGGAAAGCATGGTTCCTACTAATGAATTACATTACAAACAAAAATTCAAGCCAAATAAATAGTGACAGTTAGTTTTTCCATTCCATTGTAGGTTACAAAAGTTATAATTAAATTTCTGGATTCAAAGAAAACTATCTTTGTTATAGAAAGATTCATAAGGGCATTGTAGAATGAATTCCACTCATTTTTTTGGCATATATTCTAAAACAAGTACCATTTAGTTTCAAGGAGTGAGATAGGGAATACAAAAAGTTTAATTTAAGATGGTTCCTATTTCTGCTTTTAAAAAAACACATTGATATTGAAGTAGAATCTTTGGGGAAACAGGAAATTAAAAATTTAGAAAGTAAACTCAAAGAATGATTTTTTTTTTGTCTGAAGGAAGCAGAATAAACATTTTCAAAAGATCTGAATGGAATAAAAAAGCAAAACAACAACAACAGTACCAAATTCCTGGATTTGGTAACAGGCTAGAAATTCTCTCAAAACTAAGAGAAAAAAAAATATGCTTTTCAAGATAATTTTCAATTTTTCATCATTAAAATGCAAAGACTTGAAAAGATTTATCCCCCTTAACATTCTATCAATCAGATGCTCCTCAGATGGTGTTACATTCAGATGAATCCACCATAAGTTGAAAATGTATTTAATACATCTCACTGATAGAGCATCATATCTTAAATATGCTCAGAATATTTACATCAGTCTATGGTTGGGCAAAATCGTCTAATACAAAGTTATCTTCTAATAAAGTACTGAATATCCAGATGGCTGACCAGGGCATATAACTTGCTGCCATTGCCCAACATCAGTTGAGAATATCTCACTGCAAATCAGTGGCCCATAAAAATACAAAAATTCAAAATAAGGTTTCTGCTAACTACATATCGCTTCCTTACCACTGTAACATTAAAAAATCATAAGAACAATTTTAAGTTGAGAATCACATGTATCACCTAACATTGACAAGGAGACTTTGAGAACCCTATTGTCAGCATCTGAAGATAATATGTGTCACTGTATCCTTCCATGAAATCCTAAGGTAGGAAAAGCATGAAAATATTTTGGCAATTTGTCAGTTTCAGTTATAGATAATGCAGCATTTTACTAAATATTATAATGTGAGTTAAATGCATGGTCTTGAAGTCAATATTTAAAGATGTTCTTCCTTTTTTATTAAAAAATTATGAAATTCAGAATTACTGTAGAGAAATCCATTTCCTTCTGTATCATAGTTTTTGCATATATTTTCCACTCAGATGCAAATTATAAATCCTTTGCACATAGTATATCCATTCAAAGAGGTCACAGTGAATTAATTATTTAGTTGACAAAAGAAACTGCTTTGACTTCACCACTCAAGAAAAGATTCCAGCTGGGCTCAGTGGCACATGCCTGTAATCCCAGTGGCTTGGGAGGCTGAGGCAGGAGAATCACAAGTTCAAAACAAGCCTCAGCAAAAGTGAGGCACTAAGCAGCTCAGTGAGACCCTGTGTCTAAATAAAATACAAAATAGGGCTGGGGATGTGGCTCAGAGATTGAGTGCCTCTGAGTTTAATCCCTGATACCACCCCACCCCCACAAAAAAAAAAAAAGATCCAGTAGGAGTCACTGAAAGTCCCCTCTAAGCTCCAGTTTTATTGACTTTATTTTTTTTAAAGTTAAACTTTCAGGAAAGAAAACTTCTCTTTCTTAGCTGTCATCCTTAGCTCATCCTGACCATGCCACACTTTGTTCATTAGTCACTAATGTTAACACAAGTACAGGTCCCCCACTTCCTATCAGACTCAACATCCCCACACACCCTACTTCTTAAAGACTCTTCTACATTCTTCTTCTTTATGTATTTCCTTGTGTTATGGATTTCCTTGGAATTCTTGCATGTAGAATATTTATAATTCATATTTAGAAATATTTATGCAGGTTACTGTAGCAATTGTGAGGAACAACATAAAATAATTCAATAAACTGAGAGTGCTCGTGAGGAAAGTTGAGCCATTTACCCAGATTGATCTTCACATGGTGTCATTGCTCTTCTGAATTTGCCACCAATAAGAGTCCTCTCTCAGCCCTGCATCTCGGAAGCCTGATTTCCCAGCTGGAAGGAAGCAGCTTTCTCTTAGCACAAAGTTCACGTCTGCTGTTTAAACACTTCTCTAACTACATTGATTGGAAAGAGAAAGGTACCATTTAAGGAGGAACATTACTCAGACCTTCTTAATCTTGAATTTTTCTTGTCTTCGTATATGAAAATTAGTGAAATGAATTCAAACTAGCATGACAGGCTCGTACCCACACTGAGTGACATTTGCCTCCCCTCATTGTCTTATTCTATCCTATCCCCTCAGTTATCATAGGGAGCACAGTAGGTACACACCAGAGTTTATCTTTGATCATGGGGAAAAAAAAGCTGCATAAATAACGGTCACAATAAAACGTGTTATTTGTTTCACTTAAGAAAGAACATAGAAGTGTTAGTTGACAGTCTCATTTCAAATCCTTCCTGCAGGTTTTATCAGCACTCTAGTAATCCTCCTAAATCTTCAAATAGACAGTGTCATTACATGTGGGATAAAGATGAGACTGCCCAGCCTGAACACCTCAAAAGATCATTCCTAAGATCAGGTGTGGTAATGTATGGGGAATGCTATAAAATCTGGAAAATAATATGCAGATATAATTATTTTCATCCAAAATGAAGCAATTACTACCTGTAGTGGTTTGCTAGGGTTGCTATAACAAAGTACCCCAGGCTGGGAAGTTCAATAACAGAAACTTATTATCTCAAAGTTCTGGCAGTCAGAAGTTCCAAATCCAGAGGATGGGAGGGTTGGTTCCTGTTTCTGGTGGTTTCCTGACATTTGCTGGCTTGTGTGGTACATCATGCCAATCTCTCTCATGGTAATATGCCATTCTCTTTGTATGTGTCTGTATTCAGATCCTCCCAACTCCCACTTTTCTTAAGACACCAATCATACCAGGCTACAACTTCTCCTTAACTTAAATAATCACATCTGTAGAGATCCTGTTTTCAAATAAGGTCACATTCTGATATACTGGTTAGCAGGGCTTCAGCATGTAAATGTGGGGGAGACACAATCCAACTCAGAACATCACCTTGTCAGGAAAGGTCCTCAGTGTTCACCCTTTGTTATTTGGTCAGTAACAAACTACCTGGCTCTCATCTCCCAGAAATCGCATGCTGTTCTCCCCATCTATCCGTTCTCCCTGAAACATTACTACCAATAGAAATAGGATAAGAGAACTTTCCTAACACCTATTTGATAAATTCCCTGCTTATTTAGGCTACTAAACACCTTCACATCTTTTCATTAAAATATAATTTTAGTTACAAAAGCTCTCTCTAGATTTACTCCTGTAGTAAATTTTGAAAGCCATACCATTTATACAAGATTGATTTTTAACCCAGAGACACTTCTCCACTGAACGACAAGCCAGATCCCCCTCCCTTCTTTTTATATTTCATTATTTATTTTGAGAAAGGGTCTTGCTAAGTTTCTGAGACTCTCCTGAAACTTTTGATTCTTCCATCTCAGCTTTGTGATTCACTGGGAATAAGAGCACGCCTCCACGCCCAGCTCATACTATCTGTTAAAGATTTTTACCATACCTTCTGAAACAAAATGAAAGACAAGGTTGGTATATGCAATGAAATAGGCCTTAACATCTAAATTAAATGGAAAAGCTGAATGGACATCTCGGAAATCTAGCTATAAATCGGCCATTAAAAAACACTTCTTTTTTCTCTCTGAAATTGATAACCTTGTGTTTTAGTCAACTTTTTCGCTGCTGTGACTAAAAAGCATGACACGAATGATTAGTAGAGGAGGAAAAGTTTATTGGGGGCTCATGGTTTCAATGGTCTCAGTCATGGACAAGCTGCTCCATTCCTTGGGGCCTGAGACAAAGCAGAACATCATGAAGAAAGAGTGTGGTAGAGGGAAGCAGCTCAAATGATGATCAGGGGCAGAGAGATTCCACTAGCCAGATGCAAAATACACTCCAAATGCACACCCGCAATGACCCACCTCCTCCAGCCACACCCTACCTGCCTTTAGTTACCATTCAGTTAATTCTGTTAGGGGATTAATCCACTGATTAATCAATTGGGTTAAGCCTCTCATAACCCAATCATTTCTCTTTTAAACCTTGCATCATTTCACACATGAGCTTTTGGGGAACACCTCACATCCAAACCACAACGCCTTAATTTTAGAAAACTTCAGATAAAATTTGGAAGCATTTTTTTAGTTGGAGGTAATGATAGCTAGATCTCTACTATGTCCACTCACCTAAACAACTGGTATACTGATATTTCTTATTTAATGTTAATAAAAGCTAATAATAAATATTCACCATGTGACCTATTATTAAAAAGTTCAGTATATTGTGGAATAGACTATTTTTTTCTCTTAGAGACGTGTGTTACTACATCAGAGATTCCAATATCAAGTGGGTAATTCTTTTGAGAGTTATTAAACTTCCCGATATATCTATCAAATTTAATTTAGGTTGGGGTGCAGGACTTGAGTGCTATTGAAGTTTCCCAATTGTCTTTGATTATACAGCACATGTTCTGGTAGAGTGGAGCACATTCTGATATAGAGGTAGTAATAGAACCAGTAGGTGTTGTATAGTGATGCTCCTGCAGGTAAACAGGGATGGGTAATTTAATTTCCAAGGTGACAAATTATCTTATCATGAGTGAGCAGGCAATTTCTTCCCTGAAATAAACTAAGTAGGCCAGGACAGCTTTAACTAGATGAAATCATTATCCTTTTAAGACACAAGTGTTGAATAAAGTTAATTTTCTCTGCTTTAGAGTCTTGGTAGAAAAAGGCATAAGAAAATAGTGCTGCCTCAAGGTTATGTTAACTCACTTAAATTATTCAGTAGGGGAATAAAAATAGTATTACTTTAGAAAAATACATATGTGTGTGTTTGCATTCACATGCCCAGGTGAACATGCACACACAACCCTTTACTTTTAATGAGTGAGATCGAAATATATACAGTCTATCAAAAAGACAGCTTTAGGGATGGGGTGGCCCAGTGGTGGGGCACTTGCCTAATATATGAAAGACCTTGTTCAATTCCAAGCCCTGAAAACAAAACAAAACAAAAGACAAATATCTTTACATTTTTATCTTTCTAAATGGAAAGTACAGCCTGGTCCCATGGCACATGCGTTCAATCCCAGCAACTTGGGAGACTGAGGCAGGAGGATCAAGAGTTCATGGAGGCCAACCTGGGAAATTTAGTGAGGTCCTGTTTCAAAATAAAAAATAAGAATACCTCCATGTAGCTCAGGGATAGAGCCCCCCTGAGTTCAACCCCCAATACCACAGGAGAAGCAAAAAATCAAAAACAAAAAATAAATGGAAATTACATAAAATATTTATTTATGTCTGTAATTTTTGTAACCATTTTGCAACTATTTAGCAAGCTTCCTCTTTAGTCATCTGGTATTGCCTACACCATTGTATGTCGGGCATGTTCTTAGCATATAAGGGACAGCTCTCATCTTTGAGTTCAGAATGGTAACCCTAGAGCGTGTCCTGATGATAACTTCTCAGGACTTCATTAGACTTTTTCTCTTCTAAAATGTTGTATGCCTAACTTTTAATGACCACGATAACAGTGACTCATTTCTACAATTCTTCATATTTTATGTCCCTTAAAGTTTCTTAACCTGTTTCATGAAGACTATGGAAGCTGAATTTATCTTGAGTTTTATGAGCTAATGGAGCATAAGAATTTAAACAATATAAATGTCACTGAAATCTGATAGAAATTAGTAAGGAAGTGTTAGGAGAGGAGTTGCTATAGACCTGAGGCATCCTATCTTGTTTTTGCTGTCCTACCAAGGACTCAAGACCTTGGTTGCTCTTTACCAGGAATATTTTTCATGTCTACAATTGCAATAAGAAAAGCAGAGATAAGAGGTCAGGTTCGATCTTTCACCTCTGCCCTGGACAAAGAGCAGACTTGTTCTCCTAACTATGAAACAGACTTTAGGTTTCTCCAGCCCCTCAAGCTTATTGGCTCTGCTAGCATCTTTGTGTCATGTCTGTGAAACCTGGGAAGTTACCCATGTAACTTCTCCAAACCACTAAGAAGTTTCATTTGCTGCTTTTTGTACGTTATGCAGTCCTTTATCTCTGACCCAAGAGTCTTAGGTCTCCTCCAAAGTCTCATGAAGTCAAAACAAACTAAAATTACTAGCTTATAAGTAGAATAAAATCTCAGCTACTGCGGAATTCATCCCAAGAAGTTGAAATTAGTTTACCTTTTTTTTTTTTTTTTATTTGCTTCTTCAGTGGATAGTCGATAGATAAACACTGCATGAGGGACATGAAGTAATTTCTGAGTTATTTCCTGCTTGGACCAAGTATATTCAAGAGGTGCAGAGAATTGAAACAATAGGAGCCCTCTGCAACGATACGATGGAACCCTGGTGCTCCTGATACTCAAAGTATATTTACTATTTACAAAAGGAGGAAAATAGCATTATCTTTTGAGGAAAGGAGGGAAGACTGGAGGAAGAGAGGGACACAGATTTTAAATTCTCAATCAAAAGTAATTTGGAATCTTTACAAGATCTCCATTATGGAAAATGTTGAATTGAGTAAACTGGATTAGTTACAAATATGGAAATAAGTAAATGGAATGCAAATCTAGAATGTTTTGTGGGTGTGATAATTTACAAAATAAAATTGAAAACCAAACTGGCATTTTATTCATTTATAAATTTAATATGAAGATCTTTGCAATTGTTAGTCCTTGCACATTAGAATTACAATACTCAATTAAAGGGCTTGGCACAAGTTGTAAACCTATTATAAATCTGCTTTGTATTCAGACACTGTGGCCACCTGCTCAGAAAGAATCGTTCCATTCACATTGCCTTTACTCAGCTCTGCAGGGAATGCTTTGGTTGTGAGTTTAATTCTTCTGGGATGTTGTCACTTTCAACATGTATGTCACCTAACCCTACTGCAGGTTGTGTATGAGGAGAGTGAGGTATCTGACATATATGTTTCTTGGAGTCTATTGAGTTAAAATTTCCCAGGGGGAAAGCAAACATCTAATGGCACTTCTCAGCACTTGGTGTTTATTTTTACCTGAATTGTATGTGTATGTCTGTGTCCATGGCCATACATAATTTAGTTACACATGCCAGTGGTTAGAGAGCTATATTTAAATGGATTTGATCTGTAAACACTGATACAAGATGAGTAGCCCTTATGTAAAAGGGTTACTAGAAATGTTCAATGGTTCCAATGTCTTCAGATTTTGGAATATGTTCAAACACAAAATGTCATGTCTTGGTGATGGAACCCAATTCTAAACACTAAATGTATTGATTTATAAAAACCTTATGCATATAGCCTGAGTTAATTTGGTACAATGTTTCTAGTGCACCTACATTTTGACAGTGAACATGAGGTCAGATGTGGAATTTTCCATTTGTCGTATCACATCTACACTCAAAAAGTTATAAATTTTGGAACATGTCGAATTTCACATTTCAACATTGGGGATGCTGTACTTGTACCACTGAATATACTTTACCTAATAAATATATAATTTCTTTTTTCCTTTAATATATATTACCTATCATTATTAACAAATTGAGTTTACTCCTTATTCTTATTTGCTAATAATTTTCATTGTTCAAATGTCTTTGGACTGTTAATAACTATGTCATTGCAAAACAGTTCTATTGGAATTAAACAATAGGAAGTTTCTCATCAACATTAAGTCAATGTCCTTTTAATATGGAAAATACCTCCTGAACAATTTTAAATAAGGAATGAAAATTAATTATAAAAAACTAAGAAGCTTTATCAATCAGTTCACATTTTTGAAGGTGGTTAGCCCTCAGTTCTTGATATAATCTTGATATAAATTTATATTGTTAAAATGCCAGAGATTTTTGAGTAACAAAGAAGGAAGGATTGAGTATTTCTTTGTTAGATTTTCTAAATGACATTTAAAGGTACGGGATCTTGAAAGAGTTTTGTTTGTCTCACTAGAACATTCTCTGTTATACAATACAATATGCTGCTAACAACCAAGTCTATAAGATATTATGACAAACATTTAATTGTGATGCAATTTGGTAGCATGCTAAGATCTAGGATATGCCACTCAATACAGAGATGAAAGCAAAATGATATTATGAAAAAGATCCTGGGCTTGACAGAAAGGTGAGTCTTCATTCCAATTTAACCTACTTAGCTTTTAGACTTCAGAAAATTCCCTTCATTTTAGGATTTTCACTCACTTGGATAATTTTTAAAACTCTTACCACCTCTAATGCTTGTTCATCTATTTAGAAGATATTGTGAACCATGCGAGATATTATAACACAAAGAAGAGAGATAGACTTCCATTTCAAGAGTAGTATAATTAGTTTCAAAATTTTCTATAAAAAAGCATATGAACAAATAGGTGAGAAGTTTATACTTAGAACATGCCTGGAAGGGTAGCAGGAATACAGGTGTTCCTGGGGTAGGAAGCAACCTGAACAAATAGACATCTTGGGGACAACCATCCTTCTCTGATAAGGCAGAACAGGGGTGGGTACATTACTGTTCCTGGTAGCTGGTGGTGATGATGGTGGCGATTGTTTATGGTTTCAAATCATAAGAGACTTGAAGTTGTTTGTAGTCTAATAAAGTTGGAAAAATATGATTAAAAAATGTAAACTAGGAAGTTTAACCTTAGAAAGTCTCTTCAGCTGAGACTTAGGAAGGAAGGAAATCTGTAATCATCAAGGAGATGTAATGCAGATAAACGGGAAAAGTTTACATGCAGCAAAGATGATGGCAATTAATTACTTAGCACCTTGCATAGATTCTCATGTGTTTTGTTGTAATGAATAGAAATTACTACACATTTTTGCAGTTATTAAAATTTTGCTCCAAATGAAGTATTTCTTGACTCATATTATTATAATTTATGAGAGAAGTTAAGTAGATGACTCATTAAAATTATTTTAGTATTCATATAATTTTGAGTGTTAAATGTGATTTTTGAAAATTTTCACATTTGAATAATTAATATTATATAAAAATAAAAATCACTACTTTTCAAGGATCACTTAATAAGATGATCAGGTTATATCAACAGACGTTGTATTAGTGTGGCTGGTTATAAAATTATGGTTTAAATGTTAAACACACATACACTTTTCCTTTTTATAGTGCCATATATCTCTTTCTTTGTTGCTATTATGTTGGATTTTCAGTTTATTTTTTCTACTAACTAGAAAAGTAAATAATTTTCTATAAAGCAATTTCTTCTATGATGTTTCAACACAAAACTCTTTAAAATCTACAATGTTCTACATTAGGTTCAAGTCTTAGTGTTGATAGGAAAGCAAAATGTGTTACTAAGGGATCACGAGAAGCTATGGAACACCTCAAAATTACATTGCTACCTACTATTTTCAGCCAAATCAAGTTCCACAATATCCTAACTTAAGGCTGTATTACTTTTCCCCTTCAGAACTATGTTACTCGCCTTAAAGAATATTGATGCTGAAGGGCAGAGAGCTTCAAAAAGAGTTCTTTCTTTGCCACTTTGCTTATTTTTCAAGCTTGTGTACATTTGCTATACATATGTGTGTGTGTGTGTGTGCACATTTGTGTGCATAAATGTTTGCTTCTCTCATATTTTGCATAAAAGTGCCCAGTGTTTTACAAAGAAAATATTAGGCTATGCTTCCTCTTTCTTATTTTGAGTTGCTAAGCAGGAATCTGTGGCATTGATTGATGTATCATTTTGAAATTTGCAATGGTCTTTATGGTTTTAGTTATGAATATGTATGAAAAAATCAGTTTTAGTAACTGTGCTATTAGGGAGATGGTCTGGGACTATAATTCAATAGTAATTTCCTTAAAAGACAAAGGAACTTGAATTACAATAGAACAAGTGTTGATAATGGAATGTCTGCCCGAAAAATAGCTTTTTGTATTCAGTCACTATTTCAGATGATGACAAGAAGCAATGCCTAAAGGGGAACATACTTACAGCTATGTCAACTCCTCACTGAACACTGAAGAGGAGTACTTTAGTGTTCTGTCCACCTATGTGACATTATTTGAAATATTTTAAAAATCATCATTCATGCAGCCCTATGATATTTCTACTAACAGAACCTAGTAGCATTTTCTCCTAAGTATACGTGTGAGCCTGTGTAGAACATGTGTGCATAACACATACATGTATATATACATTATGTGCTGAAAAATTCTAGTTAGTTTTAAAATGAGAAACAATTGGTCCCTTATAACCATGGGCTCCATAACCACAAATTCAATCAACCTCATGTCAAACTTTTTTTTTTTTTTTTAAATCATGTCTGCACTAAACATATAGCAATATTTTTCTTGTCCTTATTACCTAAATAATTCAGCATAAAAACTATTTACAAAGCATTCACATTGTATTAGGAATTGTAAGTATCCTAGAGATGATTTAAAGTATATGGGTGGTTGGGGTAGGTTATTAGCAAATATAATTCTATTTTAAATAAAGGACTTGTGTATTCATGGATCTTGGTGTCCCTAGGAAATCCCAGAACCAGTCATGCCTGGATAATGAGGGAACTGTATTCCTTGAGTTCATAATTATTTCTTTTTTTTCTGACTACCATAGCAGGAACAATTATATGTATTCTGCTGTCAAAGCGCACTTTTCTTTATACTTATATTCCCTGCTTTCGGAATTAATTCAAGGTAGCTGTTATGGTTTTTTGTTTGTTTGTTTGTTTGTTTGTTTTATGAGAAATCCCCTCCCCTTAAAGCTCCTGTGTTGACACAGAAATATTCAGAGGTGAAAGAATTCGGTTCTGAGAGCTGGAACCTAATCAGTCCAACCTAGTTTGAATGGACTAACTGGGTGGTAACTGTAGGCAGGTGGGGCATGACTGGAAATGTAGGTCACTGGGTGTGTGCTCTGGAAAAGTATCTTCCCTGGGTTCTCTCTCTCCCTCTCTTTCCTTCTCTATGCCCTTCTGCCATGATGAGTTGCCAAGAGCAATGGAGTTGGCCAACCATGGACTGAACCTCTAAAACAGTGTGTTAAAATAAACTATTCTTTCTCTACATGATTCTTGTCAGAGTCAGATAGTGGTCACAGTGAAACAAAAGCTAACTAAAATAGTAACAAAGTTCAAGTTAAAAGAATGCAATTTGGCATCCTCAGTTCTGCAGTCCGTTTGTGTTTTTTTCATGGTTAATTTTTTTTTTAAATTAAAAATACTATTTCTGCAATGTATGTATCATTTTGTTGTGTTTTATTATTGTTGCTTTGCTGATTTTTCTTTGCTTTGGAATAATCTGTTTTTTTAAAGCAGACACAAACATACATAAACACTCCTTTTTCTGCATCAAAATCTCTGCATTAATGTTTAATTAAAATTCCTGCCCTAAAAGTCATTTCTTTACTGATGTGTTATAGAAAGAATATAATATCAGTTATGTTTATAGAATAATTGGCATTTTATAGCTTTTTATTTAATATTGAAAGAGTCTTGCTATTTACTAGAATTAATGCATATGAATTGTCACATGGTGATATATCACAGTAGAATAAAGTCCTGCTCATATGCTCTAATAATGGTAGAATAGGGAAAAAATACGAGTGATGTTTTCTGATTCTGGAATTTCCAATAGTCTTCTAAGTCACCTGGTTAAAAAAAAAAAAATAAGAAAAGAGAGAAAACAACATATATCAGGGTAGTCAAGGTGAAGAACACTGTTTACACAGCCATTGAGAGATCCTAGCAGCATTTTTACCATGCCTGGGCCAGCTATACTGCATCTATTATTTAGGAAACAACATAAAATGTTAGAGCTACATAATGGAAAACTGTAAATGAGTCAACCTTCTTGACACTCAGACTCTCAGGCACCAGGTTAATGTCACAGAGGCAAACTGGTCAGCATCCAGGGCAAGGAGCCAGATGTAGTATCTGAACTACACCCTCTGAAAGAAAATAACTCAAAGGGAAAATGGAGAGTTTCAGGAGGTCAAGAGAATGTTATTTGTGGTGGAATTACAATGTGGCAGTTAGAGACCAGATAATTCAGTGGGACTTCATCTCACTCCACACAGCAAATGATAGCAATTAAAATTGCAGAATGTGTCATCTATGAGGTAATTAAAAATACCCATTACAGCAACCCTAACTAGTTAATACTGCTATTACGTTTCTTATATACATGTATCACTTGTACCCCATTCTTGGGAGATGTATGTTGTGTATGTGTATGTTTGTGTATGCATACTCACATATATACATATGCACACACACATATATCCTTTCTTTCATTAAGTAAAATACTAATATATGTTATGATTTTTATACAGCTGATAACGTTTTAGATGATTAACTTATGGTCACATTTTTTGTTAATCCAAGTAAAATATACAATTGCTTTATAAAATATTTATTAATGAGTTCTTCACATATATGAAGTTATTCTTCATAATTAGCTTATCAAATCTATGACCACACTATGATATATTTTTGTTTAATAAAGTTAAATACAAAACACTGGCTTGATGCCTATAAAATGATCTGAATATACAAAACAAAGGCAGAATTTTTAAAAATTAGTGCAAACAATGTAATCCATCTTTGTGACTGTCTTGAGATTGTACATCAACTTTCCATGCAGCAGTTGAATAATATTTAATCTGTGTATGTATGAATATAAGCAAATAAATATTATCTCTTAGGGTGACATTTTTTTCATTTCAAATAATAGTCTCACATTACTTTATGGAGCTCAGCTGCACAATAAAATAATCAATAGTCATTAACCAATAACCACTCAAGTAGCTATTGAGTACTTGAATTGCGACTAATATAATTGTGAATTTTTAATTTTAATTTAAAATTGAAGTTTGTATCTATATTTTTCTGTTAAATATGACTATTATTTTGATAGGATTGCATTTTGCTTCAACTATTGAAAATTTTGCATCTTATTTGTAATGTAAGATAGGCACCAGAATTTGAAGACATATTAAAAAAGAAAGTAATATATCTCATTAATAATTTTTATACATACTACAAGTAGAAACAAAAAATTGAATATCTCTACTTAAATAAAATATGGTATTAAAGTTAATTTCATCTGTTCCTTTCTACTATTTTTAATTTGATCACTAAAATAATTGAAAATTATATACATAACTCATCTTTCCATTTGCAAATGCTACTATTTATTTTGTATATTCAACATTTTTAAATTCTATAATCTAGGCGATAGTTTTACCCTAACACTCTGAGATAGCAAACTAACTATGAAAAAATAACAATCATTGTGGTGGCCAATCACCATTTTGATTGAAAAGTAGCTTGGCTGCATTAAAAAAAAAAAAAAAACGAGAACAAAAAGAGAAACAGAGACAAGAGATAGAGAGATAGGACACACTATCACTCTAAATATCTTCTATGATTTAAAGAAAGACTGTTGACTTGTCTCAGAAAAGTGTTTTTTTCTTCAATTGGGAAATTACAAATTAAAAGACTGCAATTATTTCTTTTATCTCAACAGAGTTACCTTTGGTTGTTCACAGTAGGTACCGCCGTTCCTAGCATACTAACTTAGAGTGGATATCACCTTCTTCAGACTAGATGTATACTTAAAGCTAGAATCAGGTCTGCTGCCCTCATTGTCTTTCCTACTTGCTACATATTTGTCTACTCTAAAATATGATTTATTAATTTAAAGTTGATTTATAATTTTTGATATTGACCTTCCTGCTTTATTATCATGCTTGTAAATGTATTCATTTGGAACTAATTGGAAACTAACTTCAGAGGACTTATATTAGCATGGTTGTTTCTTATTAACTTATGGTGATTTTTATGATCAATATAGGTTATGTTCTATTTCAAAGAAATAATAAGATACCTTGACCATATTTTTAATGGAAATCATCTTGAAGAGGTTTTTAAAGCAAAATAATTTGTACTTGCTTTCAAAAATATATATTGAATTTTCGTATGTTACATTATCTCTAGATTATGAATTAATATTGTTATTACTCAGATCTTCATATTTGCATGACTTTTATTATAAAATCAGATTACATGATGCTATCATAACATGGAGCAATATATTTATTTTTTAATTTTTTTTCTAAATAGGTGGAAAAGTGACAAAATACTTCTTTATCATTTTCATAATGTCACTGCACTAAGTGGCCTACAAATGTCATACACATTTTTGAAACAAGAAGTAACATAAATTTAAAACATTCCTATTTATTTTCAAATTCTTTAAAATTTAACAAATGCTAAATGTATAAGATATGCTTTAAATCCTTTCAAGATGAAAGCAAAGTATATGATAAATTTCATAAACACGGAACCATTCTGCCTTGCTGAATCAGTCAGAATTCTTTCCCACCTTGCTATAATTTTTTATGTACTTTCTTGGTATTACCAATTATCTTTTAATCTAATCAATTAATTTTAAGACTGATAAATAATAATTGCATGTATTTTATGGGGTGCAATGTAAGGTTGTGATACAAGCATAAATTTTAGAATAATTAAATCAAGCTACCTCATCATACACCAATATGTGTTTGTGATGAGAACATTGAACACCTTCTCTCACAGCAATAGTGAAATACACAATACATGGTTATGAATGTAGTGACTGGGCTGTGCCATAGATCACTATAACTTACTCCTCCGGTCCATCTCACTGAAGCTTCCTACTAGCTGATCAACATGTCCTCTTTGCGTCTCTACCTTCTCCAGCCTCTGGTAACTATTAATTTACTTTCTACTTCCAGGAGCTGGACTTTTCTACATTCCACTTATGAGGAAATGATACTGTCTATGTCATTTTGTCTCTGTGTCATTTCACACAGCATTATCCCTCCAGATTCTTCCATGTTGTGGCACATGGCATAATTCCCTTCTTTGTCATGGTCAAATTGCAATTCATTGTGTGTGTAGGCTATGTTTTATTTATCCACACATCTGTGTAACCATGTTCGTCACAGAATTATTAACAGTAGTCAAAACATAGAAACATAAGTGCAACATAAGTGCCCCACAGTGCATACATTGATAAACATATAACCTTAAAAATTACTGTCCCCTCACTTATTTACCTAAATGGCCATTTTGTTTGTTTGTTTGTTTTGGCTTTTTTTTTTTTTTTTAGTATTTTTTGGGAAAATCCTTCTTCTTGTAATTACTATTTTCATATGCAGAAGATCTGTTTTCTACCAATCTGCATAATGGGAAGAACAAAATCTTTGAAAACTATACATTACTTTTGGGAATGAAGGCTTAATAAAGGGGAAAAAAGAATTCTTCAGTTTTGGGATATCTTTAGTAAAGTATAAGTCAGTTACTTAAAACAACCTTTATGTAAACAAAGATATCAAAAGAGAAATTCTGGGCTGAGGATATAGCTCAGTTGGAAGTGCTTGCCTCATATGCACAAGACTCTGGGTTCAATCCTCAACACTACAGGAAAAAAAAAGAGAGGGGCAGGCGGGAATTCCAAGATTAATTGGAATACTTTTCAAAGGAAGATTAAGGAACTGTTAAATATTTTATATATCAAATGTATCTCTATTTATATCTTTTTCACCACAGGAAGTATTTTATCTTGGTTTTCAAACTTGGTTTTCAAATACATAGTTTCCAGTGTGATATAAAGCAGTGGACTTTTAAACATAGAAAAGTATTTGTCTTTTTTCCCTTAAAAAGAGTTTGATTTTAAATATATACTCTAAAATTCAAACAATATATGAATAACCAATGTTAACAGTAATTTTTGGAGTCATGCCTCTGTAATGAAAGTACTTTGGATTCTATTCTCCCTGATTCTTAATCTCTTTTTATTAAGTCAAGCATCCAGACAGTCATTAAAACTTTGTATTTAAATGAATTTTTGAGAGTATGATAATTCAACATTCTCATTCAATTGTATAATAAATATTTACTAAGAATACTGGGACCAAGTTTAACTATCAGATGTTCTCAGAACAAGATGAGAATTTAAATTAAGTCTTTTAATTTCAAGTTCTTTTTATTCCATGATATTTCATCCAATTTCAGGCAACAAAGAACAATACAGAATTTACTTCCTTAATCATTACATGGTTGAAAGTACTCAACCCATTCTCTCTAGGGCCTTGACTCTTAAAGTGTTGAAAATCTTTAATAAAAAATAGACAACACAGTTGAATAAATATCTTTCTCACATCTGGTCCTCTTTCTGAGCATGCAAGGGTAAATACCAAGCTAAGTAAGCATAATTCAAAAACACAAAAATTTGTGAGCTTCTTGTTACCCAATATTATTCAGGATTTTTCTACTAGATCGAACTTCAAATGATTCACCAAAATTCACTTAAATAGGTAGAAGTTCTTTTTTTTTTTTTTGAACCATTGACACATTGGTAGCTTGAAATCCACTGTGATTGATTTATTATTTTTTTTTACCATGAAAGTGGTATCTGGCACCATGTCATTGCTAATAATTCTTCCACCAATATGGATCAAGGAATTGTGAGTAGATTAAATTTTATTAGAAAAGACTGTATACATTAGCATGTTATTAACAAACATTAATTTATATCCTGCCTTTTCTCCAATCTTCTCATTACTACTGTGTATTTTTAACATTCAAATCATCATATTTTGAATCAATGAACTACCCTTAAAAACCCTAAGAATTGTAAAAATCCTTACATGTTACATGCCATTTATAAAAGCAAAATGCATGTTTCATTCTTCATTCTATGTTGGCCATGCTTGACATCCTTTTCTAGAAAAAGCTTCAACCTCAGTTTTCTAGAAAGAATGGAGAATGTATTTGTACCAGCCACCTGTCTTAAAAGACAAAAGAATCAAGTTTACTGATTTCTCATAATCTATATCAGACCTCTCTATTAATGTTGACATCAAGTATCAAACCAAATTATCCTTGGGGGACAATAAAACAAATGAAAAAAAGAAACAACAATATAGTTTAGTATCTTCTACATGACAGTCACAGCTCTAGATAGATACGGGGAATAATATAACAATGACCAAGACAGACCTTTGCTCTCAGCAACCATTTATTCTATCTAAGGCAGAAGAGAGACAATAAACATGAAAGTGGTTTCACTAAAAGGATAATTTCAGATAGAGATAAATTGCATGAAGGAAACAAGACTGCCCATAGAGAATGAGCATTCCAGTGTAGTTTGTCTGCTCCAGAAATCTTATTTATTCTTGTTCTTTCTCCCACAGATTTATAAATTCTCAGCCTGTGTGTATTTTATGGAGAATGCATATGGAAATATTGTCATGTTGAGAGTTTACATAAAATTCAGCAAAACAAGACCTGAACTCACTTCAGGTACGTGTATGGAAATGGGAATTAATAAGACATATGTATCAAATGAGAAATACTGGATTATCTTTGATTAAAGGATGGACTCATACTAGTTGAGGGAAATATATTAGGTTTTCAGTAAGTGTTTAAATGGTGCCTACTCAAAATTTATAAAATTATAATTACATAATTCTGCATGTCTGAAGATATTCTTTATGAAAGGAATACAGAGAAAATTTATAAAAGCACTGGATTCAAGAAAGTTAAGTTGGTTGTAGAGTATGTGAAGACAATTGCGAGTTGCGAGTCTGAGAGGCGGCTACAGGATGTTGACATTCTTGTGACCACAGGACCCAGTTGAGCAGAGTATCATTGAAACAGAAGGGGCACAATGTCTTTGACCAGCACTGTCCTAAGCGGACCTGGATAGGAGTTCTTCATGTTAACTACAGAAGTTCCACACAATCAGCCCAACTGTGGTTAGAAATATAGCTCATGAAACGCATAGTTCTGCCTCAGGGACAGTCTGGGGTGAAATGTGAAAGAGCTCGGCATAAGGCTAATAAGACTGTGAGGAGACAACCCTAGCACGCAAACACAAGAAATTGCAATTGTCTGTTCATTGCTCATTTCTTGGGTATCAACAATACCCAATATATTCTGTCCTACTGGCATGGCCCATGCTACTGTAGAGAAGCTCAGTGTTTTCATGATCTTTCCTCAGGTTCAGGAAGAATTGCTTCTGAAAGGAACCCAGAACTGGAAGCAATAGAGCCCCTTCTCCTGAGGGAATTTTTAATGTAATTGTGAAAATAATTTTTTACTGCTATTTATTTGCTTCCTAATGGAATGCAAGAAGTTTGAGCTCTTTCAAAAAGAGAACAGGAATCAACAGCTAGCATTTCTGTACTGAGCATTTTTTTCCCATGGAGTTTCAGTTATTCTGCCTGATCAACCACCTGATCAACTTCTTGGTGACAGTGACCAGGGCCTCATCCTGTGCTTCTCAACATCTGGAGCTCTAATTGTTGTTTACCACAAGTGCTTCTGTCTTCAGTAAATGCATCTGCACTTGACACGGGAACAAGTCAACAATGTGCCAAGGAAAAAAATCTAACAGAATGAAAAATAGTAATTTAATCAGTTTATTTCACCCAGTAAACTCATGCTCCAAAAGGGGCCTGTGATTAAAGAGTTGATTTAAGCTCTGTTTCATCAGCCTCATTTCCTGTCTCTCTGAGAGTGTGGATATCTCGAAGAAGGGAGAATGATTGCAGACTTACAGGAATAGGACGTGATTTTGGTTTTCTTTTTTTCTGTTTAACCAAACTCTTAGACTAATGGGAGAACAAAAAAGAAAGAAAGAAAGAAAGAAAGAAGGAAAGAAAGAAAGAAAGAAAGAAAGAAAGAAAGAAAGAAAGAAAGAAAGAAAGAAAGAAAGGAAGGAAGGAAGGAAGGAAGGATGGAAGGAAGGAAGGAAGGAAGGAAGGAAGGAAGGAAAGAAAGAAAGAAAGAAAGAAAGAAAGAAAGAAAGAAAGAAAGAAAGAAAGAAAGAAAGAAAGAAAGAAAGAAAGAAAGAAAGAAAGAGGTGTGTGCTCTGGAACTCTTTCCTGGGGTCTCACTCTCTCTCTTTCCTTCTCTGTGCCCTTCTGCCATGATGGTTTGCCAAGAAAAATGGAGTTGGCCAACCATGGACTGACCCTCTAAAATAGGAAGGAAGGAAGGAAGGAAGGAAGGGAGGGAGGGAGGGAGGGAGGGAAAGATGAAGAAAAGAAGGAAGGAAAACAAGAAATAAGTATGTTCTAGAACAGAAAAATAATGCAGTTCTGAGCTTATGGTGAGTACGTATATAAAAACATGTATGTGTGTGTGTGTGTATATATATATATATATAAATATATGTAATATATTACTCTTAGGAAGAGTTTATAATAAATTAGTTCTGCATGCTGTCTTTAAACATCAATCCTCCCATGAGCTAGTATTCTGCATGTACATCAGTGACAAGATATGTAGACATATTAATCTGTAAATGATTACTCTAATCTTTCCTTAGAGGTCTCTGATGTACTCTGTCCCATTTTGCATTTTAGCAATCATGAAAGAAAAATTTCATATTTCATTTATTTTTATGATGTCATGGGCTCTACGTAAAGCACTTCATTAACTTAATAATACTTTTGGAAGAAAAATGAGGAACCCTATATTAAACATTAAGATATATCTTTTTTTTATTAACCCACTTTACATCATTGATTTGAATGGTAATTGTAAATACACATATACAATTTTTCAAGCGTAAACTTAATAGCTTTAAAAATAAAGGTTATAAAAATGTACACAAAAATACACTAACTTTGGACAAATTTTCATTTCACAGATAATTATTATTTGTTTGGTTTGTAAAATTTTAGAAACAAAAGATTCAATTAAAAAATACCTAATGTTATGTCCTCCTAAAATGAATAATTTCATTTGCATGATCACTGTTTAAATATAATAAAAATTATGCACATAATAGCAGGTAGAGAATGAATATAGATGCATGTATAAACTTTAAATATATTACCGATAGCTCCAAATTAATGCACATAGATGTAGTTTTCTCTGCTTAAATGCTGTTTTGTCATATTACTACTTATTGATCCACTTCCTCAGTGATGATTATTCATGTCTTCTCTAATTTTTCATGGCTTAGAGAGACAGTTAATTCACCTGCCAAAGTGGATGCTCCAATTTACACATCCACTTAGTGTAAACAGGATTTCTCCAGAGGTCTTGTCAACACTTGGTACTAGCAATCTTTTTCTTCTTGCTAATATAACATTTTCCCAAGTACAAGTAATGTTGATCAAATTGTCACACATTTATTTAAGTTTTTTGAGCATTAGGATTTTCTACTCCATTAACCACCTTCCTAAACCTTTTGACTATTTTCCTATTAAATATAAAATTATACTTGTACTTCGTTTATGTTTCTGCTTTGAACTAAATATATTGTGGTTTTAAACAGTACAACATACTCTCTAACAAATGCTGCAGATATTTTCTTTCAGTCTGTCATTTGGCTTCTAAGTTTTTATAGTGTATTTTGAAGTAAAGAACATTTGAAGAAAATTTTAATTATGATGTAATGAACTTCATCAACACTTCTTTTCTCAATGTATTCTTTTTTCTTTTACTAAGCAGCTTTTCCCACTAGAAGTTTTTTTTTTTTTTTTTAATATCATTTAATTTTTTCTGCAATGATTTTAAAGCTGGCTTTAAAGCGTGTATGTTGGAACCATCTGGAAATATTTGGCATGTATGTTTTAAGATTGGGATTTTATTTTCACACTATCATTTTGAAAAAAGTCTTTCGTTGCTGTCCCTTTTTAAATTGCCACATCTGCAAAAAGCCAAATATCCACATGTCCGTGCGCCTCTTTCTACATTTTGATCTGTTTTTTGCTCTGCCAAATCACACTGTTTAAATTACTGTATATTTCAATATGTCTTGATATTTGGTATGATAATTTCCCATCCTTGTTTCTTTTTTTTTTTCCTTTCTAGAATTGCACATTAAAATTTTATATGAATTTTATAATTAGTATGTTGGTTTCCATGAATAATCACTGTGAAATTTTGATTGGGCCTGTGCTACATTTATACATTAATTTAGGGAAATTTAAAGTATTTACATTATAATGAATATGAGGTACCACTCCAAAATTGCAGCTCTTTTTAAAATCGTATCAGTGAACTCATACAGTTCTGATCCTGTATCAGGGATTCTTTAAATTATTAGAGATATGGCCCTAGGAAACAAAACAAAAAGAAGCAAACAATCACACAAGCAAGAAGTCCCTGAACTCACAGAGCTTGTTCTAACAGAAAGTCACAGACAATAAAGGAATAATCAAGTAAATGCATAAAGTGTCGTGTGGATTTAAGTGCTATGGAAAAATAACACACCTTGGTAAGACACATAGGAAATGGACAGTGGGGGTTTGGGATTGCAACTTCACAGAGGGTGCTAAGGGGCATCATTAATATTTGAACAGGGACCTGATGTGATAAAGCAAACTCTACAGGTACCTGAGAGAAAATATATGTAGAAAGAAGAAGCAATGTTACACCTCTGAGGGAGGAAAATACCTTACTTTTTTTGAAGAATTTCGAGACCCTGGTGAACCTGAAACAGATAACAGGAAGGGGAGAGATATAGGAGATGAGGTCAGAGCAGAAATTATTGTGCAAATTATTTAAGAACTTACTGGAAATTTTGAAGATTTGTGTTTCTATTCTGAATAACATGAGAAATCAGAAGATATTTGGAGAAAATCTTTCTAAAAATATACCTGGCTATTCTGCTGATAGAATAATAAAGGAGACCAAGACTTGAAGCACAGAAACTTCTTGGAATCCCATCTCCCTAGGAGGCCAAAGCTGGAGAATTGGGAATTAGAGGCCAGCATAGGCAACACAGCAAGTTCCCACCTCGAAAAAATAAAATAAAAGTGGAAACATATAAAAAGGTTATCGAAGTAATATCAGAAGTTATTTATGTCATCCTGATTCAGAAAGTGATGAGAAGTGGTCTGTATTTATGAATGGACTGTTGTGAATTCTCATGGAAGGAAGTCAAGGGCAGCTTCAAGTCCAGCAGAATGAACAACTGTACAACTGTGTTGCCATTGACATTGAAGGAGAAGAGGGCAGGAGAAGAAGTCAGCAGTTTGGAGATGCCCTGTGGAATGTATGAATGAGATGTCTGAAAATTATATTTTGAACTTCCTTCGGGTTGTAGTTCACAATCTCTAATTAGCTAAAATTTGTCAATCGGTAGTTGTTCATATTGCTTGTGTATATGAAAAGTTAAATCAAGTTCTTAGAAAACACTTCCCAATGGCTATTTATATAAACTAAATCCTAGAAACCATCTTACAAAGCCAGTGTTATTGTTATTGCCCCAAGTTTAGAGATGCAGAATCAAATTCAGAAGGATATCAAATATCTTTGTCAAGGTCACTTGCTAGTAAGTGACAGAGAGAGTAGAAACTAGGCAGTTTGCTTCTAGTCTTAAGGATTAATTTTAACTACTATATTACATGAATGAGTAGTGATCTTGACTCTTCTTTTAAATGGTGCATCTCTATTTAGCTTGTCTCAATGTATTAGTTGTCAATACAAGTACAAAATAATAATCGGGGCAAGAATAGGCATTTTTATGTGTGAGATGGAAGCTTTTGTCAATTTAAGGAAGTTCTATTTTACTTTCAGTTAACAATGATTACTTTATTTTTTCCTGCAATGATTACTTTCAAATGAGAAGCTGATGAGGAACTGTATTGATCTTTCTATTTATAGATAAAATCAGATGTAGTGTCTGTGTTAAACTCTTTTTCTTCTGTTTGCTTGTTTGTTTGTTTGAGGTAGAGTCCCACCATGTTTCCCAGGCAACTCTTGAACACATAAACTCTAGTAATCCTCCCCACTCTGTCTGTGAGTAGCTGGAACTACTGACCTGAGCCACATGCATAGATGCTTTCTTTTAATTTATTAATTTAATAGTAAATTGCGCTAATATTGGTCATCATGCTGAAATGCTAGCTATCTGAAATTTAACCTACCAAATCATAAAAAAAAAATGCTCTGTCATTCTACTGAGAAAACTATTTTATTTAGGAGTCTGACTTATTTTATAATCATGTGACTTTTATATTCATTCTTGCCTGCTGACTTTTCCTAAAATAACTGCTATTGAAAGGATTTTCCCAATTTATTCCCACATTGGTCCCTGTCTAGTGCCACTTTGTCTAGGCATTTGACACATATTTCAATGGTTTTTAGTTATAAGTTCTCCAGTATAAAATCCAAGTTGTCTTGGACTAATTTTAATATACTTATAATTATTTTAGAAATGTTTGTTTTATTTTCATTTTTTGTTTTATACAATTTTTAGAGCTTTATTATGTGAAAAAGATTCAATCATACCAATAATTTTACTGATTTTTAAATTCTGTTTAAGTTATATTTATCACAAACTGTACTTCTGACTTTTATTTCCATAAAAGTATTGTTGTGTTTTTAACTTTATTATTGATTTTATTTTATTTTATTTTATTTATTTTATTTTATGGTTGGAGTTTTCCTCAATGCAGGATTGCTTCTGCTCTGGCATCTGGAAAGAGGGCTCCTGTTCTTGCCTTGGAAGAGCAGGGTGACCTACCAAGTGGCCACTATGTTTCCATGTTTGCATTTTTTTTTTTTTTTTTTTTTGCATAATTCTCAATTACCGGTTCTCAAAGTATAGAATCTATGTTCTTCTCTTATAGCACAAACATGGATTCACAAATTTGGTTTTATAGCCAGTGACACATTTCTGAAGTTAAGTTCCCATTATATGCTTTTCAAGTCATCTTCTTCTGGAAATAGACAAATAGCATGAATTTCCACCCCCAAAATTATACCATTGTTCTCTTAGTAGCTCATTACAACTTTGACTCTAATATTTATCATACTCAGAATCTAAAACCTTTTCTAGGACATTTTAAACTCCCAGGAATTACTCAGGTTTTTCTGGCAACATATTGGTTTCTATAAGCCATATTACTCATCATGATAATCATAAAATCTTTATCATGACAAGTACTTTTTCCAGGTTGACCATGTGATTTTGAGTCATGTAGTAAATATAGGATATATTTAAAACTTTGTAGTAAATATAGGATATAATTAAAACTGTGGGGCTGCCTACCTATTCACATTAGCTTTTGTCATGCCTGTCCCCTTCAAGAGCAAGCTCTACCTAAGAACAGGCATATTCCCAAGCCCAACCTTCTTCCAAAAGTGGATCAGTCTTCAGATGGTGACTGACACCTTTCAGACTCACTGGGTCTTCCCTTCATCAAAGTAGATAGGTCCAGGGGTGGACACCTGTTTTAAGGTGCTTCAAGGACATCTCTAGGTATTTTAAAATCCACAGAGTGCTAGAACACTCTGTCTCGGTCTCTCTTGCTAGGTTAAAAAATAATTCATGTTCAGATTGCTTCTGAACAGATTGAAAGGTGAAGGGAATCAGAGATTATTAATTATAATTATTACTTATTTTGTGCATTAATATTTATTCAATAATATGTAAAAGAAACATAATAAATTAATTGTACAAAGAAGTAAAAATAGGATGAGGAGATAGAAGCTCTCAAGTGCTCAAATATCTGTTCGAGCTATGCCCTAGATTTTTCTAACCTCAGCTTTGCCAGATATCTAACAATTCTGATTGAATCATGATTTCGATCTCTTGGACATGGAAACACACACAAAATAATTTGTAATATTTTGACTGTCTGTTCCAGTTATTTTACATTGAGATTTTCATCCTGTTTGGGTGTTCAGTTTCTTTTTCTCTGTTTAACTAAGTTGTTTGTTAGAAGTCAAACCATTCCCGTGTTGATATTTAACTAAGACAGGCAACCTTATGCAACCCCCTCTTCAGGCACAGCACCACCTTCTGCCTCTGAGAATCCTGTAGGATAAGTACTTTGGACACTTCCAATACCTTTACCTACATTGTTCAGCACATGTTAAGAATGTTTCTGTCCAATAATGAATTTCACTCTATTAGATTCTACACTGAATTTCTGTAATTGTGTGTCGTCCCGATGTCTGTTTTCATAATAGGCTTAACTTTCTCATACTGGAAGTCTGGTTTATCACTCCTACCTGAGTTTTCAGTTCTCTCCTTCCTCTAATTTCTTAGTGTGGCTAATTCATATTCTGCCTTATACAAACATTTCTGGTAGCCATCTCCTCTGGTCATACAGATACAAACTCCCTAACTCACTCCACTGACTGCACACCCACCTGACCTGCCCAGAGATCCTGCAATGAGCTCTCTCACTCACTGTGTGACCTCTTAGAACTCATATCACATGCTGCAATGTGACAAGGAGAATTTCCTGAAGGAAATCAACTTGGGTGATGCCCAGGACCTCATTTAGGCGTTAGTTCTCCTCGCTCTGACTCTGCACACGCTGAGTGAACACTTCATTCCTGAACTGGTCCTTGTCTGCACCCTCTTCTCTTGTGGATCTATGAGTAAAACACTGCTCTCTTAGCTCATGAGTTTTGTTGTGCTCTTCTTCTGTATACCACCCGTGTGACCCACCTGGATCCAGCTTCTTCCTGTCAGGGCTTTCCTAGAGAAGAAGAAATTGGACACTGGCCAGTCAGAACCACAAAGGCATCACCCGTGTAAACCAATTTCCCTGAGAGAGAGAAACCTGGTTATGGGCCACATATTTAGATACTAGGCCATTCCTAGGGTAAATGTGTTCTGCAAAAGGTTCATTGCATGTGACAGTGGGAAACCCCTGGAACCCAGTTAGGGCAGTGTTAATATTTACAGCCACTTTTCAGAAAGAGACTTCAAGCCCAAATTAGGAAGAACTACAGCACAATTGAAGGCATTTGGAAATTAAAAGATGACTCCTGGCTTAGATTAAACTACTTGTGGTGCCACCAATAAAATAACTCAACAAAATTGACAATGAGGGGAACTAGGCTATTTAAAATCCTCTAACTTTGGTCATGTACACAAATGCAAGATTCTGAGCTCAAATGTGCTCTCCTGCCAAGAAGCTACAGAGTTTCTTTTGATATTCATTTCAAATCCCATCATGATTTCAGAATCTTCAAAATGTGAAGGAAATAAGTATGTTTACATTGTGGAAATTTATTTGACATTTATAGGAGCAATTAGTAGATTAAGGATAACTCTGATAAGATTAACTTGAGAAATGAACATTCTCCAGTTACAAAGGACTAATGACAATAAAATACTTTGTTTTTCCAACTTAATATGAAAACAAAAAAGAAATACATTTTTAATAGTTTTGCCACTGTTAAGTTAGTTACACTGCAAATTATTCAAAATTAAAATCATCAGTCTCTTATTAGTTGTCAGTTCATTTTCCTCTTAGGAATTCAGCAAGTTAAGCACATCAAACCAGTAGTCTTTGTTCTTCAATCAGAATTAATCATTACATATGCTGCAGAGGCGGGTAAGTGGCCAATTGTGAAGCTATATATAGTCTCACTCTCTTTTTCTCGGCTTCATTTTTTCTCTCCCATAACTTTTAATTAGTTCAGGGACAAGGTTTGTGGATTTTCTTCCTCTTCTCCCATTACATGACTTGATATTTCTTTTCTCTGATTCTGTATTTCTGAGAGGACTTGTTTATGCAGCAGCCCTGTGTATAGGTAATGAGGTATATGGATATTGCCGTAACTGGTTTTAAAACATCTTGGAGGAATCCTAGATTTGATTTTATCTGGTTAATAAAAGGAGACATTGTCTGTATCATAATTTACAGAGGATTTATTAGGTAAGGCTTATATGTGTGATTGGTTTCTAAAAGACTATTTAAGCTTAAATAGTAATATCTAAAATAAGAATTTGATGGGGAATTTCTGTGAAATTACTATAGTATTAACCAGGTTTCACAGAAATTCAAAATAAACATTCATGAAATTCATGATATTTTAATGAAATCTATACATATTTATAATTAGTGGAATTCATAATAAACTGAGTAAAAGAAATTTTGTAATTTATCTAAACCAAAATGTTAGTCTGAAGAATCAATTGATAATAGAGGTTTTTCTTTTCCTGTGAATTGACATAGAATTTTCTATATTTAATATGGGCAAATATTAGAGGGCACTTTAAACAAAATTAGGGTTTTTTTCCCCCAAAATGTTATGATTTACATTTAATGAATATGCAAACTGTTTCCCAAATAGTTTTTCCCCTCTTTTCTGATTTAAATAAAATACATTTAAAAATCAAGGAAGAAGATGTATTTTAATTTAAATTATATAAGATAAAAAAATTTGCTGATACAATAAGGATATGATTTTTGTGTGCTGAAAATTCCTTAGTGTACCTAGAACACAGCTCATACAAGTCTCATAAGTATAGCACAATTTGGAGCAATATAATGGTCTTACCATACAGAATGTAATTTAGACCTCCAGTCTTGTGATTGGTTATTTTTTGTAATGAATTCTAAATAGAACATCCCTCCTGAAGTTCTGTCCTTCTTGCAAGAGAAGGACAGTCTTCATTTGTTTCCTCTCCCGCTGGGCCAGCCTTGGACTCCAGTTGTTTTGTTCTCCTTACTACATCTCTGCTCAAACTGGGCCTCAGAGCTGATTTTCAGTATCTAAAGGTTTGTAAAATTATTTACTAAACTACAGGCCCTCAACTGTAGATCTGCATCCTCAGAGGAAAATCCACATACCGTTTGCAGACTCTTCTACTGTAATTTTTAACATGGAGAAATGTATTGACTGAGATGTCTAGACCTCTCAGCTATATCAATAATAAGGTGTGGGATTGAGCATGGACATTATTTGTTGTTAGAGCATAACCTTAATTACCTTGATAAATCAATTAAAAGTGCTTTACATATTAACTATATGCTGGACATTGTATTGAGCACTCAATACTAAACAAAAACATGTGACTTCTGCCCAAATAAGGCTTAAAACCAAGTAGTGAAGAAATCAAAAGTCCAATTTTTAACAAGAGTAACTCCTCCTTAGTTCCCTTGTCAGTAATTTAGAAAGCACATTTCAAATAGAGAATCTAGTAGATTCATTGATCTATTCTGTAATTAAGATATAACAGTGGGGAAAGGAAAAAATCATCAATTACTGTTGACTGACAAAGGTGATAGAGAATTTACATTATGATCTGAGAGATAAGAAAGGAGGGTGCGGGTATTCATGGAGAGTCAGACGATTCAATATTTACATGCCAGTGCTTTCTCTAAACAAAAGGTGGAAGGTGTTAAGTAAAAATCCTTCTCCCATGAAACATTCAGTGCTAGGAAAGATTGAAAAGGATAATAAACAGTTCCTATGCAGGGATATCAGGTCCAAGAACAGGAGTCCCCTCCACTAGCAAATCCTCCTATCCAAAATTTCCATTGCTAATCCTGTGCCCTTGGGAAATCATTTCTGATGTCTCTTGCATCATCTCAGTCAAGTTCCTTCATCTTCCCTCATACTTGTGACTTGACCTAATCATCACTGACCCTCTGTCCAAGAAGGACACACCACCCACATAAAAAATATTCAAAAAATTTCAATAAAGTGTCATGTTCCAAAAACAAAGAAAAAAAAAAAAAAAAACTTTTACTGTCTCCAAACAGGCACCAAGGCTTTAGAATACTTTAAGCAAGAAAGCAACATAGCCAGCAGGAGGTCTAACTGGAAAGGTGGCGAGGAAGGGGAGGATGCTGGCCCAACAGGTGCAGAAGACAACGAGGTGGAAGGGAACTTCAGACAAGGCACCGCTGGAGGGGAAGAGTTCCGAGAGAGGTCTCACATTTGCATGCCACTTTTACAAATAGATAAACTCTGATATTTTAAAAAAATCACCAAAATCTATTTTGGGGGATTCCTTAAGTCAAGACCGAGGCATTGTAGCTAACTTTTTTTAAAAAATTTTTTCCTTTCTTTATTTTTTATTTGTTCTAATTAGTTAATTATACGTGACAGAAGGATGCATCATGACACATCACGCATAAATGTGTAACTTCTCCTTCTTTTTGTTGTACATTTTTGCACTGGCCTTGTAGTCCTATATGCACAGAGGGCATACTGTCCAATTCATTTTCTATCATTCCCATCACCATACCCGCTCCCTCCCTTCACTTCCCTTGGTCTAATACACACTACCTCAGTTCTTCCTTAGCCACCCCACCATTTGTGAATTAGCATCTTCATATTAGAGAAAACTTTCTGACTGTGGTTCTTTGGGATTGGTTTATCTCATTTAGCATGATATTCTCCAGCACCATCCATTTACTAGCAAATGCCATAACTTCATTCTTCTTTAAGGACGAGTAATATTCCACTGGGTATATATGCCACATTTTCTTTGTCCATTCGTCTGTCAAAGGGCACCTACTATTGTGAAATGAGCTGCTATAAGCATTGATGTGACTGTGTCACTGTAGTATGCTGATTTTAAGTCCTTCAGGTATATGCTGAGTAGTGGGATACTTGGGTCAAATGGTAGTTCCATTCCAAGTTTTCTGAGGAGGAATCCCCATACTGCTTTCCATAACGGTTGCATCATTTTGCATTCCCAACAGCAACGTATGAGTGTACCTTTTCCCCCACATTCCTGCCAATATTTATTCTTGCTTGTATTCTTGATAATTGCTGTTCTGACTGGAGTGACATGAAATTCTAGAGTACTTTAGATTTGTGTTTCTCCAATTGCTAGAGGTGTTGAACATTTTTCATATATTTGTTGACCAATAGTATTTCTTTTACTGTGAAGAGTCTGTTCAGTTCCATATTCCATTTATTGATTGGGTTATTTGCTTTTTTGGTGTTTTTTGAGTTCTTTATATATCCTGGAACTTGATGCTCCAACTGAGGTACAAGTGGTAAAGATTTTCTCCCATTCTGTAGGCTCTCTCTTTACATAATTTTTTTCCTTTGCTGTGAAGAAGTTTTTAGTTTGATTCCATCCCATTTATTGATCCTTAATTTTACTTCTTATGCTTTAGGGGTCTTGTTAAGGAAGTCAATTCTTATGCTGACATGGTGGAGATTTGGGCCTACTCTTTCTTCTATGAGCTGTAGGGTCTCTTTTCTAGTAGCTAAGTCCTTGTTCCACTTTGAATTGAGTTTTGTGCAGGTGAGAGATAGGGGTTTAATTTCATTTACTCCGTATGTATTTCTAGTTTTCCCGGCACCATTTGTTGAAGAGGATATTCTTTCTCCAATGTATGTTTTTGGTACCTTTGTCTAGTATGAGATAACTATGTATGTGTATTTGTCTCCGTGTATTCTAATCTGTACCATTGGTCTATGTGTCTGCTTTGGTGCCAATATCATACTGTTTTTGTTACTATGGTTCAGTAGTATAATTTAAGGTCTGGTATTTTGATGGTTCTTTTCTTACTAACGATTGGTGTGGCTATTATGGTTCTCTTTATCCAAATGAATTTCACGATTGCTTTTCCTATCTCTATGAAGAATGTCATTAGAATTTTAATAGGAATTGCAGTAAATCTGTATAACACTTTTGGTAGTATGGTCATTTTGACAATGTTAATTCTGCCTATCCAAGAGCTTGGAAGATCTTTTCAACTTCTAAGATCTTCCTCAATTTCTTTCTTTAGTGTTCTGTAGCTTTCATTGTAGAGGTATTTCTGAACTTTTTCTTTTTTTTTTTTTGAAGTCACTGTGAGTGGGGTAGGCTTGTTAATTGGTGTTTCACAGGATTCATCCCTGTCATATAGAAAAGCATTTGATGTATGGGTGTTGATTTTTTACCTCCTACTTTACTGACTTAATTTATTAGCTCCAGAATGTTTCTGGTAGAATTTTTGCATCTTCTAAATACAGTATCATATTGTCAGTAATAGTGATAGTTTTCCTATCCATATGCCTATAATTTCTTTAATACCCCATTAATTCTTCTGTGTAGAGTTTCAAGGACAATCCTGAATAAAATTGGTGAACTAAAACATTGCTGTCTTGTTCCAGTTCTTAGAGAGAATTCTTTCATTTCTCCATTCAGAATGATGTTGACTTTGGATTTAGCATATATATACGTACATATATATATATATATGTACGTATATATATATATATATATATCTTTTACAATGTTGAGGTATGTTTCTCCTATCCCTAGTTTTTCTACTGTTTTGAGCATGAAGGGGTGCTGTATCTTGTCAAATGCTTCCTCTGCATCTATTAAGATGATCATATGATTCTTGTCTTTAAGTCTATTGATGCGATGAATTACATTTTATTGATTTCCATTTGTGGATCCAACCTTGCATCCCCACAATGTTCTCCACTTGTCATGATACACTATCTTTTAAAAGTGTTTTTGTATATGATTTGGCAAAAATTCATGGGAGTTTTTGCATCTATGTGCATCAGGGATATTGGTCTGACTTTTTTTTTTCTTCCCTTGGTGTGTCTTTCTGGTTTTGGTATCAGGGTGATCCTAGCCTCATACAATGAGTTTGAAAGGGTTCCCTTTTTTTCTATGTCATGAAATACTTTGAGAAATATCAGTATTGGTTCTTCTTTGAAGGCCTCGTAGAACCAGCTGTGAATCCATCTGGTCCTGGACTTTTCTTAATTGGTAGTCTTTTGATGGTGTCTTCCATTTAATATTTTTGAAATTGATCTGTTTAAATTGTGTATATCCTCCTGATTCAGTTTGGGTAGGTCATATCTCTCTAGAAATTTGTTGATAACTTCAAGATTTTCTATTTTATTGGAGAATAAATTTTCAGATTTTCTTCTGTATTTCAGTAGTGTCCATTGTGATATTTTCTTTTTCATCATGAATTTTATTAATTTGAGTTTTCTATTTCTATTCATTAGTGTGACTAAGGGTTTATTCATTTATTTTATTTTCTCAAAGAACTGATTTTTTTACAGATTTCTTCCAATTGTTTCTTTTGTTTCAATATCATTGATTTCAGCTCTGATTTTAATTATTTCCAGTCTTCTAATGTTTTTGGTGTTGATTTGTTCTTCTTTTTCTAGGGCTTCGAGATGTAATGTTCATTGACTTACTGTCCTTTTAATGAAAGAGTTCAATGCAAAGAACTTTCTTCATAGCACTGCATTTATAGTGTCCCAGAGAATTGCTGTGTTGTACTGCTATTCTCCTTTACCTCTAAATATTTGTTTTTATTCCATCACTGATTTCTTCTGCTATTCACTTTCATTCAATAATATATTATTAAATATATTATATATGTTAAAATAGCTTCAATTTTTATCATTGTTTTCTAATTTTATTCCATTATGATGTAATAGAATGCAGGGTATTATATCTATATTTTTTGTATTTGTTTAGTGGCATAAGATATAGTGTATTTTAGAGAAGGATCCATGTGCTGCTGAGAAGAAAGTATATTTGCTCATCGATGGATGAAATCTTCGATGTATGTCCATTAATTCTAAATGCATTCTTTGTTTAGTTTTTGTTTGAAGGATCTATCCAGTAGTGAGAGAGGTGTGTTAAAATCACCCAATAATATTGTGCTGTATTCTTTTTGATTCCTGAAATTGAGAATGATTTGTCTGATGTACATATATGCTCCATTGTTTGGGGCATAAATATTTATGGTTGCTATATCTTATTGATGTATGATTCCCTTAAGCGGGATGAAATGTGATTCTTTGCCCCTGCTGATTAACTTTGTCTTGATGTCCACTTTATCTGATATGAGGATAGAAACCCTTACTTGTTTATATGATCCTTGTGCATGATATGTTTTTTCCCATCATTTCACCTTTAGTCTGTGAATGTCTTTGCATATGAGGTGAGTGTCTTGGAGATAGTTTATTGTTGGGTCTTGTTTATTAATCCAATCAGTCAGTCTATGTTTTGATTGATGAATTTGGGCCAATAATATTCAAGGTTATTATTTAGATATGATTTGTAATACCACTCATTTTTGTTTATTTCTTATTTTTAATTTGAATTAGTTTTTCCTTTGATTGACTATTCCTTTAGTGTAGTTCCTTTGCTCTTTTTAACTGTTTTCTCCATTTCAACTTCCTTGAATATTTTCTGTTTTTGAGAAGGTTTCTTAGTGCTGGCTTTCTAGTTGTGAATTCCTTTAACTTTTGTTTCTCATGGAGGTTTTTATTTCATCTTCAAATCTGAAGATTACTTTTGCTGAATATATTATTCTCAGCTGCATCCAATTTCTTTCAGAGCTTGGTATATATTATTCCAAGACCTCCCAGCTCTGAGTGTCTGGATTCAGAGATCAGCTGAGATATGCATCAGTTTCCCTCTAAATCTTACCTGTCATTTTTCTCTGGCAGACTTTAAAATTCTATCTTTATTCTATATGTTATACATTTTCATTATAATGTACCTTGGGTGAGTCTGTTGTAATTTTATATATTTCCTGTGGTCCTGTAAGCCTCTTGTATTGAATTTTCATATCAAACCTCAAAATTTAGTTTTGCAAAATTTTCTGATGTCATTTCATTGAAAAGATTGTGCATTACTTTGGTTTATATATCTGCATATTCATCTATCCAACTGAATCTTAAATTTGGTCATTTCATATTATCTCCTACTTCTTGGAAGTTCTGTTCATGGTTACTCAACATTTTCTCTCCCTGGTCAACTTTATTTTAAAGAATATATATTTTGTCTCCATTGCCTGAGGTTCTGTCTTTTAAGTGTGTTATGGTTTGGATGTGAGGTGTCCCAAAAAAGCTCATGTGTGAGATGATGCAAAGAGGTTCAGAGGAAAAATGATTGAGTTGTGGGAGTCTTTACCCATCAGTGAATTAATCCATTGATAGAGATTAACTGAGTGGTAACTAGAGTCATAGGGCATGACTGGAGAATGGAATTGGGTCATGGACTTGGGGTATATGTATTTTGAATCTCAAGAGTGAAGTCTCTCTCTCTGCTTCTTGATCACATGTGAGTT
This sequence comes from Sciurus vulgaris, assembly GCF_902686455.1. Classification (NCBI taxonomy): domain Eukaryota; kingdom Metazoa; phylum Chordata; class Mammalia; order Rodentia; family Sciuridae; genus Sciurus; species Sciurus vulgaris. The sequence continues at coordinate 14,472,288 of NC_136469.1, forward strand.
ACTTCCCTCTGTCACATACAGCCATGATGTTCAGTCTCACCACAAGCTGCAGGAATGGAGCTGGCCATCTATGGATGAAGACCTCTGAAATTGTGAGCCTTCATGTAACCTTTTCTTCCTTTAAAATTGTTCTGTTCAGATCTTTCAGTCATAGCAGTGAAATAACTGACTAAAACCAAGTGTTCTAGTCTGTTGGTGATGCTTTCCACTGAATTTTTAATTTGGTTTGTTTATTCCTTCATTTAAACAATTTCTGCTTCATTTCTTTTCAGAATCTCTATCTCTTCATTGTGGTAATCTTTTACCTCCTGAATTTTTTTCTCTGATTATGATCCTTATCTTACAGATCAGTTTAACTATCACATTCTAAACTCCTTCTCTGATATTTCTTCCACTGTGGTGACATTGGATTCTTCCACTGTTGGCACATCTTGGTTTGGGGAGATTTTTTCCTTTGTTTTAACTTGCTGTTTTTGTGTCCGTCCATCTAGCAGTATGTATCTGAGGCAGTACATTTTCTACCCTGTAGACTTATATTGTCCCTGAAGGTTTCCTATACCTTGTCTTTAAGGGGGAGACAAATAATAAACAGCAATCAATTACAGTCTTAAACCAAATAACCCCTACTGTGATGTCTAGAGTTTTTCAGCAATAAACAGAAATGATGTATTCAGTTATTGACTACAATAAAAACAGTAAGTTTGCAAATTGGTGTACAATTTCAGATGGTGAACAAAGAGAACACGAATTGTGTAGGATGTGATATTTATGAGGAAGGAGGAGAGAAGAAAATAGTAAAAAAAATTATAAGAAGAGTGAAAAGAGGGAAAAATTGAGGATGCTTGTTAGTAAGAGAAAAGAGAGAAAGAGAATAAACAGATATGAGAGGTAAAAATATGTAAATATAATGATTAAAAAATAATAGAAAGAAAAAGGTATAAATAAAAGAATAAAATGTAAAACTGTAATATACTATTCAGACATCCCAGTCCTGATGCATGAAAATAGTTTGTTTCAAAAATGGTAGAAATGTGAGAACAAAATAAATAGAAAAGGCAAGGAAAATAAAAAGATCTCTAGTTGGGCACTGTGACACACACCTGTAATGCCATCAGCTTGGGAGACTGAAGCAGGAGGATTGTGAGTTCAAAGCCAACCTCAGTAAAAGTGAGGTGCTGAGCAACTCAGTGAGACCCTGTCTCTAAATAAAATACAAAATAAGGCTGGGGATATGACTCAGTGGTCAAGTGTCCCTGAGTTCAATCCACTGTGCCAAAAAAAAAAAAAAAAAAAAAAAAAGCCAACTCTATGAAAAGTTGAACAATTATTTCTATTGGAGTTCAAAAGTTTCTCAGCTTCCCTTCTTATTAGTTAGGAGGGGTTGACAGATGTTCGGCTTGGGAATGTTCAAGGTCAGTTGCTGGGACCTGCAAGTGGTTGGGAAGCTGCAAACTGGTGAAACTTGGGGACCCTTGGATTCTGAACTGGGGGGGGATGGGCAATATGCCCTCATATGCTTTTCCACTCTTTCTACTCCGACCTGCTTCAACCAGTCCTGTCAGTCTCCATGAGCCTCTGGTTTTCTCCTGCCTCTCTAACCTATTTTCCCTCAGATGAAATACACCCAGTTTCTGACTTTCTACATGTTTGCTCCTCTCAAAGAAGCTTTGCAGACCTAACTTTAAACTCACGGATCTGGATTTCCAGTTTCCTTAGGCTTCACCACGCTGCAGTCCCAAGACCCATATCTAATATTTTATTTTTTATTTTATTTAAATATTTTGTCTCAAACTTTCATTTAAATTTATTTCATTTTAGAGTTATATCTCCTCTAATTTTAATTTCTTTAAGTATGACTTCACACATTGTGAAGACCTCAGAAATAATGTTTTCATCCAAAATGTTTTCTTTTATTAATATTGTGAATAATTAAAATCAAATAATTTAGCATAATGTATATTGATGACATATAAATCATTATTTCAAAGAGCATGAAAGAAAAAAAAGATTAACATTTTCTTATTATTTTATTTGTATATATAAACACTGCAATTATCAAATGCATGAAATAAATTTGATAGCGCATTAATCAAATATAAAAATATTTTGAATGTTTCAGTGTTTTACTAAGCAGATACATAACTTCACTTTTAAAGTATTTTAGTTCACCCCCAGAGAATTGCACAGGAAGTGCAGCAAGTTGCCCACTCAACCACCGACCACTCAGTTTCCTGTTTTTAACATCTTGCATTCATGTGGAACATTTGTGGCAAATGTTGAACAAATATTAATTTATCATTATTTCCCACAGTAGTAGGTAAATTAGAGTTTGCACCTTATCTTGTACTCTCCTGTGGGGTCATTATGGTACTCACATTACACTATCACACAGAATAATTTCACCAAACTAACATTATCAATGTTCTACCTAGTCATCCCTTTCCTATTCCCCAAAGCAGCAAAAGCTACTGAACATTTTACTATCTCTACATTTGCCTTTACAAAATGACATGTAGTTGGAATTGGACAATATATAGCATTTTCAGATTGGCTTCTCACTTAGCAACATGCACTTAAGTTTCCTCCAAGCCTTTCATGACCTGCTAACTAAATTTTTTACCTTATTTAATTTTCTATCCAATGGACTCATTGCTACTTTTGCTTTCACCTACTTCTGAACACCTTGGTTGCTTCCAATTTGGGGCAATTATAAAAAAAAAAAAAAAGTTGATATAAACTTTATCAGGTTAGTTTTCATATGGACATATTTCAATCTCAATTGAGAGAATACTTAAAATCTCTTTGAATGGATTATATAAAAAGATTGCGATTAAGTTTGTAAGAAATTATCACACTGTCTACTAAAGCAGCTGTCCCATTTTGCATTCCCATCAGCAATGAACATTTCCATCTCTGAACATCCTTGCCAGCATTTGGTACTATCAGTTTTTTGGATTTTAGCCTTTGTAATGAATATGTGGTGGTATCTCATTTCTTTAATTTGCAATTCCTGATTAACAAATTATTTTAAGTATTCGTTCTTATGATTATTGGCCATCTGTACAATTTTCTTTGTGAATTTCTTGTGTTTTTGGCTCATGTTTTAATTGTTTTTTATTTTATTGTTCAGTGAAGAATTCTTTTGATATCTTGCATACCGGTCTTCTACTAGATATGTATTTAATAAAGATTTGTCCTTTGGCTTCATATTATTTCACTGTCTTCACAGTATCTTTACAAGACAGGGTAGTCTAATTTCAGTGAAGTCCAGTATTTCAATTGTTTTTCTTTCATGTATTTTTGCTTTAGTTTTGTAGTCAGAATGTCATGGGGAAAGTCAAACTCATCAAGATATGTCTCTAAATTTTCTTTTGGAAATGTTACAGTTTCGCATTTCGCATTTGGATTTTTGATGCCCTTTGAGTTTTTGTGAAATGTAAAAGGTAAACGAAGGCCTGTGCCTAGGCTCATGTTTTGTTTGTGGTTATCTAGTTGTTGCAGGAGAACTTCATACTAAATTAAATAAACCAGACTTAGAAAGCCAAGGGTCAAATGCCATTTCTCATGTGGAAGCAAGTGTGCAGGTATGAGAGAGAGAGAGAGAGAGAGAGAGAGAGAGAGAGAGAGAGGAGGAAGAAGAAGAAGAAGAAGAAGACGACGACGACACGGAGGAGGAGGAGGAGGAGGGGGAGGAAGAGGAGGAAATTCAAAAAGGGAGAACTCATAAAAATAGAAGTGAAACGAGTAGAGTAGAGAAAGGAGATCGAGAGAGAGAGGATCGAGGAGTAGTGGGGAATGAACTCTATCAAATTCTGCTATGTCCATGTATGAATATAACAATGAATCATATACATATAATTACAATGCACTAATTGAAGTAATCTACTACTACTACTTATAATAACAATAGAAGGAAGATCAGTAGAATAGAGCAAGCAGATCAGGAGAGGGAGGAGAGGAAGAAAGGGAAAAGTAATGGAAATGAGATTGACTAAAATCATATGCACATATGAATATGACATCATAAATCCCATTACTACATATAAATATAATGCACTAATACATAAGAGCTATCCTTTATACATTGATTTTGTTCCTTTATCAATGATTAGAGAATAGTATACACGTATGGATCGATTTCTGGCCATATTTTTTTCCATGTACCTCTTTGTGTATTCTTTCACGAATACCAAATTGCTTTGATAGTAAGTAACTTTATTATAAGTCTTCAAGTCTGGTGGTCTCAGTCCTCAGATTTTCTCTTCTCTCATTGTGGTGCCGATTTTTCTAATGCCTTTCCATCTAAGCTTTATAAACAATTTATTAACATTCATAAATTAAATTGATTAGATTTTTATTGGGATTGCATTAAATCCCATAAATCAAGTAGAGAAAAACGGACAACATAGAAATATCAACCTATCCTAATAAAGAATGTGAAATACCTCTTCATTTATTTACATCATTGATTTCTTTCATAAAAGGTCTATTTCTTTGTACTTATTTTGCTAGATTTACATGTAATTATTTAGTCTGAGACAATTATAAATGATACTGTTTTTAATTTCCAAATATATTGACCTTGTAGTCCCCAACATTTCTATAATCCTTATTAACACATATACACACATATACAGGTTTTGGTGGAGGAGGAATTTAGAAAACCTGCATCAGTGGATAAACAGTTTTATTTATTATTAATCCCTATTCCCTTTATTTCCTTTTCTTTTCCTATTGCAGTAGCTACAATTTCCGTATGAAATTGTGATATTGTGAACAGTGAGAAGAGCATTTCTCGTGTTTCCCATCTTATGGGAAATCATCTAATGACCTACTTTATGTGTAAGCCTCTACTTTCTTATCTTGTTTTAACTGAGGGCTTCCCTTGATTGCACTTTGTCTCTTCAGTTGGCTTACTATGTATACATACTTTTAATAAAAAGAGTCTCTAGTTATTTAAAATATTTTAGTATTGTAGTAGAATTATTAAATTTATTGAAAAAAATTAAATTATGCAAAACTTACAACAATTTGAATTCTCTTCACCTCCAAATAAAAATGAACTTTGCTATGCTAATCCATCACTTTGGAAAATATAGAAATGAAAGCAGTGTGATACTTGAATTCTTCTCAGATATCCTCCTCAGGCACGCATTGGGCCTTTGCAATTGTTTAAGATGTGAAAAACAGTAAAACCATTGCTGCCAACCTTGCACATGATCGGTCTATTCAGATTTCCTGGAATACAGTGGCTCCAAAGTTTTCTTTGGAATCATGGAAATTATTTGAGGTGATATTATTTCAATATTTCTCTTGAAAACAAAAGCATTGTTTATAGTATAGCTTAAGTTGTCTTGTTAAAGAATATGAATTTACATTTTTCAACTAAGGGAGAATATTTTTTTCTCATATAACAGTTCAAAAAAAGTGAACCTGCAGCTTTATTGGATCATGACAATCTTAAAACTAGGAATCCCGTCACACCACCTGTGTAATAGTGTTGCCCGTGTTGACATGGTTGAAGGTTTCACCATTACCACAGGAGGATTCCAAATCCCAAGGAGGAAGGACGGTGAGGGATCAGGGCAAGTGACACAAGAGATTCTTTCTACTCATAATTCAGTAGCAAGAATTTAGTCAGATGGCATGCATGGCTGCAAGGGAAGCTGAGAAATAAGATGTGTAGCCAGGAAGACACCTGAATAAGTCTATGGCAAAGGGTGAGAGGTCTGTGTAACGAAGCAAAAGCAGGGCAATAGTAGAATAATTACATTGACATTTCAAACTTTCACTTCTTAAAAACAAAAGTATTTTCTGTGATTTAATGTTTTAAATAGAAAAATAGAATTATATGTTTCAAGAAACAGAAGATTAAATATGTAAATGCTTATCTACTTGGTAAGATTACCATATTATGTGTTCTCTAATTTCCATGAAATGTGCATTATGCCATAGATTATAACTGTATATCAAGGTATCCAAAAGTAGTAGTTGAGATATTAGCATTACTAGTAGTATAATAAATATTGACAGAATTTTTTAATTCCTGCAAGTAGCTCTCTGCAGGATTTATTGAAGTGCCATTTATTTATTAATTGTACATTAAGAATTTTTGGCAAATGTAAATCAAATCTCAAAAATGTTCTAAATTACATTATTTTAACAATTCTGATAGGTTTCGAAAAGAATGAAAAGTCAAATATTTTTTCTTTTTCTATAAAGCTATCTTGGCTTATTTGAGTTCATAATTTTAGCAGAGGTTAAAGTTGAAAATTCTTTAAGAAAAAAATACATGTACATTTTGAATGCATGCAAACATTCACTCATATGGAGACAAAATATCTAAATTAGTTTATTCTGATGTAGGTAAATGGACAAAAAATACTTAGAACATTTAATTAGGCTAAATAAAATTAGTTATAATTGTATCTGTGGCATTGAATTCCCCTAAACTGCCTCCTGGCATTGCAGGAAATCCTGGCATTCATGAGTTTAGGGCACACTATTCAAAACCCAGAAACTGACAGATCAAATTTTCTTCCTGAGATTCTGCTCATTAGCCAAACCAAAATTTGTACTTAGTACATCAGGTCATCCTGCCTGAATTCCCAAACAACACATGACTTTGTGGTATGATCCCTTGATAGCTCATTGAAAGTGTCTAAATGCATGCACCTCTTACAATGGGCCACGGATGACAACTCAGGCTGAAGGATTTTATTTTTCTTCTCTCTGTCACATATTTCTGACAGTTTCACAAACTGTTTAACAGCATCCTTGAGATACTATTTAACTTTGCATGCATTGTACAACCATGAACAGGGATTCTTTGACTTATTAAAGATCCTTTAGACAGAATTTTAATAATTTTGGTAGGCTTCAAATAGAATGAAAATGTTTGCAGTTTGTGGAAGTAAAAATTATTTACATTAAATTAGAACATAAAGGAACTATCTTCTCAAGAACACACATTCGGTTATTTTCAATATTGATTTATAATTTATCCATCCTCATCATTACAGGTTTTAAATTAATATACTGTTTTCCAGAATATTTCTAATGCTTCTTAATACCTATGAAAAATCAGCTATTTAAGGATATACACTGCTTTACACTTCATTATAGCTAGATGGAAATACAATATTCTTCACACTCCTAGAAAACATATAGGGTGATGTAGAACTTATGCTGAAAATATATGGGGCATTATAAAGATTGTATATGAATCTTCTAAACAGTTTAAAATCAGCAGAAACCCCCGCCACACCAAATGTTAAGCAATATACTCTCCCCTATTAAATGAAGCTATTGCAAGAGTTTCATTTCAAATTCCTTCTACTGGTTGTGAAATATGTGTCAACCTATCCCTTCTGTTCTTTCTCCAATTATAACAAAGGAGGTACATCCTCTCACATCAGAAGGAACATATTTTTGTCACATCTATTTGTGATTTGGGACTTTTCTCTTTGACACACCATTGGCAAAAATAATCAATTATTTTTTCTTATGGACTCCTCAAGTCTAGCAAGTAAAGAGACACAGATCAACCCAAGTAAACAAAAAGAAGCAGTTGCAATAAAAAAAAAAAAAGAAAAAAAAAACTATCTTCAAATACAATATCTCATCATAGTTACAGTCAAATTCTTGAAATAGTTGCTTACATTTTTTGTGCTCTGGCCTTACTGCACAATTCATTGAATCCATTCAATCCTAATATCTGTGCCACCAATTCAATTTAAATTGTTTTTTGCAAAAATTAAAAATGACTTTAATATTTTCAACCAGGTGTGAGCTTTTCACTTTTCTAATTGAAACATTGGAAGCATTTGAATATTTGCACCTATCCATTTATGCTCTCAGACATTGACTTCTGTCACAGCATATTCAAATTTGTGAATTCTATTGTATATTTGAAGTCTCCATATGGGTGACTCACAGGGAATAAAAAAAACAAACTCATCCTGCATTTCCTCAATGCCACTAAATGGGCTTCATTGGGTTTACTTTTAGTTTGCTGTCTACTCAACTGTCGAAACACCTCTGCCTTATTGTGGACCCCATTTTTCTCCTCCTAGCCTGTGTCAAAACATCCATGAAACGTCTTCTAATATATTTTCTATGTATAGTTTAAATAATTACTTCTATTTCTTCACCGCTTTAGTTAATATAGTCTTTAAATACTTTATGATCCACCTTAATCATATGTTATTCCTCATATAGGACTCTGTACCATGGTGACTTCTGACACCAGTCTTTTTGTGAATGAGTACCTCATAGTCTTCTAAATAATATCATAGGATTCCTCTGACTGGTGATTTTCCATTTTCTCTAGCTACCGTTTTGTTTGAAATCTTGCATTTAATTGTCTGTATATCTAAGATGGTTTGATGTCTACAGTTTTTCTACTTCTCTTTACATTTAAATACATCAATACACCCCTTTAATACACTCTAACCCTCCTTCTATCAATTCATATGTGCTCATAAGCCCAGCTTGCAAATTGCAGTCCTCCAACTTCCACTTCCAGTTCTACAAATCAACTTATTTTTTTTCACTGCAAAGTGTGACATTTATTGTACTAAAAGTCAAATGGTACTAACATGTTAACAGCTTCTTTTACTTTTATTTTTTGTTTGTTACTGAAAAAGGTTTTTAATGTTGTGGCCTAACCCCACATTTCCCAAAAATCTGTTGTGTATTGTGTGATTTTACATAGTACTGTGATTTGTAGGAATGTGGAGATGCTGTTGTAGATGAGTATATAGTGTATATATATATATATATATATATAATATTTTTCCCATGTGAATGACCCAATTTCGACCTGCTTCATTTAACCCCCCAATATCATAAACACTTTTAAATGTGATGTTTCTAAAGACAATTAAGATTACTTGCTTTGAGTATTTTACTCATTTAAAAAATGGCTAGTAAATTTCAATAAAATTTTCAATACCATATAATATTGTACAACTGAGATAAAGATTCAGAGACTAGTCCACCAATACGTTTTCCATGAAGTCATTATTATATCCATTTATTTATCTGAGTGCTGTGGCACATAATTGTAATTCAAGTGACTAAGGAGGCTGAGGCAAGAGAATCATGAGTTCAAAGCCAGCTTCAGCAACTTAGGGAGGCCCTAAGGAACTCAGTAAGACCCTCTCTCTAAATAAAGTGTATAAAAGGGCTGGAGATACCACTCAGTGGTTAAGCAACCCTGAGTTCAATGCCTGGAATAAAAAAAAATCCATATATTTTTGCCTATTTTTTATTTACCATTTAGCAGGAAGAGATATTTTTTAATTGAATAAATGGAAATAATGAACAAAAGAAGTAAAATATGCATGATTAAATTGAAAAAATAAAAACATAATTGAGGAACACTTAAACATATCTTAAGTTAATTTTCCTATGAGAAATTGCTTGGTAAATATTCAGATGCAAGTTGAGAATTTGAATAATTTTGTATTGTTAAGTGAGAAAAATTCATATAATCTTATATATTCTGTGATACTGCTGATGATTTTCCATAAGTGATATAAATATGCAGAGATGAAAATGTAAAATCCTTTTACCAACTACTTTCCTCAAAAGTGTATTGGGTGTAAAACATAAAAAAGCATTGATTCTTATTTATTCAATTTCAGCCTGCTTCATTTAAGCTCCCAGTATAATAAACGCTTTTAAGTGAGATATTTTTAAGGAAAATTTAGATTACCTGCTTTAAGTATTTCACTTATTTAAAAAATATATTATCTCTGGGAAATTATTATCAAGTTTGTGCCAATACATTTCTCAACCAATGAATTTTAAGAGTTATATTTCTCATGGTGATGACATTAATACCATTGCAAGCTCTAAATTTTGTGTAACTTTCATGATTCTTTAGTTCCCCAAAATTCGGTGAATTTTCAAAAGAAAATATTAAGTTCTCTAAATATTCAAGTACTTGAAAATGGAATTAATAAAATATTTTACAGTTTAAAGTAAAATACTGAATGAACTTTTAAATAAGTCTTCTAGAGTATAATATCATTGTCTAAGAAAAATGTAGTCAGTATTCATTTATCAAGAAATTCCATATGTAATCCTTGACCATATATTAACATTATTAATATATGAATATTATTAGTATATGGTCATTATATTTAATTATTTTTTATTAAATGACTAGATAGACTCTAATGTAATGTGTATGGAAAAATGATGTAAACAAATGGAGAATAACTTTGATACTAATTAAGGGAAAGTTTTCTGCACAGTTCTTGGCTGGTTGGTAATTGTGGTGGTGGATTTTAGATATCAAATAAAAAGAATTAAGGAACACCTAGATAGCTGATAAAGCCTTGTTTCTGAGTATTTCTGACAGGGAGCATATTAGCTTGTGAAGAGATGAACAGTGTTGGCAAGATCTGTCCTCAACAAAGGCATGCATCGCTTGAGATCTCTCATGGAGCAAAATGGCAGAAGAGTGAATTCCTGCCTTTCCTCCTGTAGCTGGGACCCCTTTTGTTTTACCTGTTGGATTTCAGAACTCTTCATTATCTGGCGTTTGGACTCTGGGACTTTCACCAGTGATTCCCTGGGTTCTCTGGCTCTCAGCAATGGACTCAGAGTTATGCCATCTATCACCTTTCCTGGTTCCTCTGAGACCTTTGGCATTGATCAGAGACTTGCTGCCAGCATCTCAGTGTCTCCAGCCTACACAAGATCTGTGTATCTGTCAGCGTTTTACTACTGTGGCAAAATACTGGAAACCACAACTTAAAGGAGGAAAGATTTATTTTGGCTCATTGCTCAGAGGTTTCAGTCTATGATCTGCTGGCTTTATTTGTTTGGGTTTGAAGCAAGGCAGAACATCATGTCTGAGGTGTGGCAGAGCAAAGCTGCTCACCTCAGAGCTACCAGCAAGTGGGGTATTGGGGTGAGGGTGGCAAGGACAAGATATAGCCCCCGAGACCATGTCCCCAAGGACCCACTATCTTCAACCAAGTCTTAGCTCCCACAGTCTCTAACACCTCCCAGTAGTCCTTTCAACTATCAGTGGATTAAGTCACTGATGAGGTCAGAGCCCTTGTGATACAAACAATTCTCAAGAGACCCACCTCTAAACACTACTGCACTGGAGAACAAACTTTCAGCACGTGAACTTTTGGGAGACAATTCAGATCCAAACAATAATACCTTAAAATGTAAATTTTATATTTATTTCAATAAATTGAATATTTTTTTAAAGCAAAGGAAGATGAAAAGATTTTGTATCCCAAAGTCCCACTTCAAATATGCCAAAACATAGGTTAACAGGTATGTGTAAAATACATAATTGAATTTACATGATAATTTCTCACATACTTAATTATGCTCTTTTGATTTTTATAATACTATTAACAAGTTCCTTTGAGAGAACAGAAAATGTTATGATTAACTTTTTGTAATATTTCGTATGTTAGTAATAAATTAAACTGTATGCTGTCATTTCCTAGCAACTCTGATAACTAAGTAAACATCAATGCTTTCCCATTTTGTCTTAATTATATGTGGTCTATTTATAGGTGAAATTTTCCAGTCCTGAATAATCCACCATTACATATTGAAAGAGTGTGAGCAATTTTCTTATAGTCTTTGTCAACTTCTGGTATCAAAATAATGCTGCTCCTTGAGATGATGCTTTTCCAAAAATTTGTTAACTGTAAATAAAATAACTATAAATCCATTTGATAAAATTAATCAAGTTCTGGATGAATGTATCCACCATTGAATAAAGTTTAGTGCTTATCATATAATAACAATACTTATGGAATATTCTAGCTATATTCATTAGGTACTTGGCACTGTGCTACAAATTGAACTTCTATTGTTGTAGCCAATCTTATGACAACCTTATTACTTAAGATTATTTTCTTGGTTTCAGTTTAGTTTTATTATAAACCACCTCAACAATTAATGGCAGGTAAAATTATCATGTGTAATTCCTATGGAACTTCAAATCAAATGGGAATAGGGATAGAAGGCTTATTATGTTCAGCACATCATCAACCCAGCTGCTTGACTAGGGACTCTATGGTTGAATTCCAAGGGTATATCAGACTGGTTCTGGTTTTGGGTCAGCACTCAGCTTGTGCTAAAAGCACAGTGTCCCTCTTCCCTTCACGTGAACCTTCCTGATTTTTCTCTCCAGCAATGATGCTGTTTTCCTTACAGTGTTCACCAGGGTTCCAAGAGCAAGAGTCCCAAAAGAACTAGGTGGAAGCTTTTATGGTCCAACTTAGACATCACATATCAGCACATCCAACATTCTATGTATTTGTGGCAGTCATGAAATCTTAGTCAGGATCAAGGGGAGAGTACATTGAACTCACTGTTCCATGAGATCAAGGAATCCTGTAAGAAGAGCTCATAGGATTGGAGATCAAATTCTATTTGTATTTAGAAAATACAATTTTCTTTAACGAATATGAGAACAACTATTCAGAGAGGCAGGATATCCTACCTAAGGCAGGATATCCTACCTAAGGAAGTTTAGCAAGTAACAGATCCGCATGCAGTTTGTATCAGATACAAATAATTTCACTGAAAGTTTTATTTTTTTCCTATTAACATTGAAAACAATAATAATAATACTGTATTCACACCATTTTTATGGATCCACACACAAATGATTCTCATAGGGTGCTGCAATAGTAGACAGGCATGTTTACTGACAAAACCACTCTTCTTTATTTCCTGTTTTCATTCATCAGCTTAGTGTATGTTTACAGGAATACAGTTATGCAATATTGTATGATTGCAGTCACAGAGCTACTCATAAAAAAAACTGGAGAACATATGTAACCTGTTAGTGAACATAAAACAAATTGGTGGAAACTTCCAATTTAAATCCAATGTAGATTTATTTGAGAATATTAGGTAGACCATGAGCATGAGCAGTAGTACTCAGTGAAGAGTCATTTCCTTCGGTGAGGAAAGTTACATGACTGTCAGTTAAGGGAGCCTTTCATTTTTGAAAACTTGAGGGGTCATTACTTCAAACGATTAGACATACTTTTTAAATCATATGTAACATAAATAATAGTCTGCCTGTAGAATTATTTTATTAATCTTACAGTCCCTCTGCATTCCAAGGAAATACACCACAATTACTATTCTAAGATTATTCCTTTAGTGAAGGGTCAGTCCTTCCCTTGATGGATGGCTGGTGTCCTAGATCTTCTATGAGTTGACTTGAAAATCCTGTCAATCTTATCTGTGAATAAAACAGAGATTATGACCCAACTGTCATGCGCTAAAAAAGGATCATCTGTCTTTCCTTTTTTGAGTCAAGGGTTTTTGGCAGGAACATAATATTCCCTTCAAAATCAGTTTGTTCCCTTGCCTCTTTTATAGACTCCATTTATCCGATTCTGGATTCTGCCTTTTCCCCACAGTCGTTGGACCTCCAAACTGATGAGATCCTAATTCTTTTGGCATGCTGTCAACATGTCCCACTCAGAATAACTATTAAGCTCTTGCTCTTACGTCTCCTCTGCAATTTAGTTTGCCTTCCATGCTTCATGTCTCTTCTTTATGATTTTCACCTATTTTGCCTCAAGCTATCTCATGACAACATGTTACCACCTCTCCCTCTGAATGTTTCCTTTCTGGCCAAGTAATTTGTTTTAGTCTCCTGCCTTATTTCCCTGACACACCCCAACTCATGATCCCAGATCCTGAGTTCTCATATAAACTTCCCATCACTGTTTTAGTTCTTTATAATGCTTAGAAGGATTACACATTTCATTCTTTCTTACCTTTTCAAACATTACGTATTTTAGGACTGAAAGTATTTATTTGCAATAACAATAATTCACTGTCTAAATATTAAGGGCATTATCTTTTCCTTTTTAGCAGAAAAAAAAATTAGCTCTTGAAAGTTTTACTAAGTAAACTATGAAAATTTTTTTTCCAATTTCAATATTTTTATGTACTGATAATAGCAATTAAAATTGCAAATTGAACAGGTTTTCAATAATCCTTTAGTAGGTACAGCAGAAATTATATTCATTGATTTCGAGGATCCTCAGGAAATAGTTTAAGGCTGCAATTCACTAAAAGGGATTCTCCAGTAATTTGCTTTTAAAAAAGTACTTTGCGGAGGGAAATTATAAAAAGTCATAAATGCTATTGAAGATAATTAAGTCTTTATCTTTTATCCAAAAACTGAACTAAACTTTTGAGAACTGGATGAAGCTAACAATTTTAAATATTCACAAAGTGATCTATTTACACAAAAGAATGATCTTGTAATTATAGTTTCAGACATTCTCAAACTTTGGCTTTTCATTGTCTCTGGAGTAGCTTTATATTTTTAATCATTCAGTTTATTTTAATGAAACCGGCTTTATTTTTCTTGCATTGGGAATTTTCTTGAATTGCAATAACAGGAAAGTAGAGTCAGATAGAGATGAGATTACTGGGATTAGTAAACTCAGGGAGGAGTGTTCCTGTGGTCACCACCTTCGGAAAGACTCTACTCTGGGCAGAGGAAAAAACTGGATTGTGCAACAGTCTTAAAGAAGACCTTTGGTAGCCTCAGACACTAGGATGGGCATTCAGAATGATCCCACATAGGAATAAGGACACTAAACATTTGTTCCATGCCAGGTAGTCATCAGATGAGCAAGACATGGTAAAGAGAAATAACCTTCAGAAAAGCAGTTCTTGTCAGCCACAGGAATTTCACGAAAAGCTTTAAGGAGAATCTGAATGTCTATCAGGAACTATAGAAGGAATTTCTTAAATCCAGAAAAAAATGGAAATATTTTAGAAAAATTTAAGAGAGCTCTTTAATATTAAGCAACCATTGCTTACAGTTCTGTGGATCTTATATCTTTGGTACCTTTAGAAGAATATTGCAGTGCTTTCTCCTCTTCTGTCCTCTCATATCCTGCCCTGTCCCCTCTTCTCCTCCATCCTCTTCCTCTATCTCTTCCTTCTTCTCCTCTGCTCCTTCTTTCTCCACTGTCTTCTATTCTTCTGTTTCTCTTTCTCTCCTTCTTCCCTTGATGATTATTTATATTCTGCTCCTAACATTTCAGTGGGAAAATTTAAACACATAATAGGCTGAACAAAGTTTTCTATTTATATTCTGCTCCTAACCTTTTTAGTGGGAAAATTTAAATGCATAATAGGCTGAACAAAGTTTTCTGATGTATAAGTATACATCGAATAATATAGTTTTTAAAAATATTTTATATTTATATCCAGTAAAATTTGCCTGTTGGGGACCCAATGCAGTATGTTGAAAACACACAGTAGTGCTGGCACCACCACATCCATTCTAAAGGGCCTCCAATCTCTTCTGTGTTCCTCTCGTTTAGTACAAGTCCACCCCAAATGCCTGGTAATCACTAATCTGTTCTATAGCTATGTTTTTTCCCCTTTTTTTCTTTTCCCAGAATGTCATGAACAAAATCATCTACTATGTGACCTGTGAGTTTCACATCTTTCATTTCAGATAATATTTTGAGATTATCCACTTTTTTTCTTGTATCAATTGTTTGATTCTTTTCAATAGGATGTTCCTTTCAAATGAAAGACATTTGGCAAGGAAGCCCCTAAAACAAAATTTGCAGCCTCAGTACTCTGCCTGGCATTAATGATTAGTAGACAGAACCAGGAGCAGATAGCTCAGAGACCCTGAATACATAAACTGTTCAATACAATTCAACCTTTCAACTAGACAAGTGTAGGATGGTATTGCAAATATACCCCAATTTTGTGCATATGAGCAAATTTTGTACATATGAACAAAGTGTATATACACTTATCCCACAGGAAACCTATGACGAATTCAAGAATTTGCAATATTTTTATCTAAAATGTCCACCTTTCATTTATCTACTTGCCAAGCTCAAATACATCATTCAAGAGAGAATTTCTTCATACTTCTTGTCTTCCCATTAGTCCTCATCTTTATGCAAATACATTCAATATTTCTGTTTTGCACAAAATTACTTTTTTTGTCAAGTTGGTATTTCACATCTTTTCCAGTAAAGCTATGAGATTCAAGGAGGCAGAAAAACATCTCTCTTGCCTAAGTTATGCCAACACCTGTCATGATGCTTAGAATATCATAATAAAACTTTAATAAGGAAATGAACTAATGACAGAATGAATGAAGTGATATTTCAATAGATATTGCTTACCCTGAATAGTTTATTCCATATTTGTGATTAGGAATGTGCATTCTGGTTCATGTATTTCCATTTGTACTTTCTTCCAACACACATATTAGTTTTAGCCCCATCTTCCGAGATACGGGTTCCCTGGACTTGGCCTGTATTCTGTCTGCCTGTGTCTTTTACACTACATTACTGTCACATTGGTGGCCTGAAGCCTGGAGCTGCAGAATACATGATGCTTCACCTACAATGAGAGGGCAATGGGAAGGCACCTAAAATGCCTGTTGTTTCTCCATTTGCACCATTTTCCTCTAGTGGAATTATTAATGAGCATGAGCATTTTGAACCTATATTGAGATTGTGATGCTAAGAGTAATTCGACATCTCTTGTCTCTGTGTTGGTTTCAGAGGGTGAGCATCTGCTGTATTGTTCTCCAGCTCTGGCTATCATGTTATTTGAAGAGCTCTGTAGCATAAGGGTGGGAGGGTGAAGCTGAATTTCTTTCAGTGCTTTTCCCACAAATATCATCACCATATGCAGACTGTGTATTAGATAAGGCAAGTTAGTCATGTGGTGAATTATAACAAGCAAGCTGATAGACATCCTGACACCCAGAGAAAGTCGAAAATAAAATAGCGAGCTAGAAATAAAAAGCTAACCAATATTTGGAGCCTATTTTTAAAACAATGATAAAACAATCACGTGTATATTTATATTTAAGTCAGTTATTTTACTTAAAATGAATGCTGTAATAATATTTCAGTAGAAAATGAGATTCTATACAGTTAAAAGCTTTAAACCACTTCATATATTTTACCACTCAGAATTTGCCATTTTTTATCTTGAGACACATTTATTTTTAGCCAACAATCAACCTATATTACAAAAATGGCAATATAAAGATAAATCTTTAATAAATAATCTCAAAAAACATATCTTCATATCTAAAAATGGATAGGATAAATTAAATTATTATAAGCAAAACAAACTTTCACATCTAACTCAATAAATTTTAAGTGAACAGTGGGTCAATGTATAATATTAGACACTGAAGATTCAAATAAGAATATGCATAATATTTTCTTCTAATGTTTTCAAAGCACGCCAACTAAATAAAAACAAATCCAATAACTTTTACTATAAGATTCAGATTTGTTCCTATTAAAGGAAAGTTGAAAAGAGATTACTTTGGGATGAAGAAATCGAGTTGTAGTTTTAAAAATAGGACATTTGAGAGTGAGCAGTCAAAGAATGGGAAAAATTTAACAAACAAATAAACAACACATACAAAATCCCACAGTCCTTCCCATTCCTCCTCAGGGCTGGAACCTGCAGTCACTATGCAAGGAATGATGGATTTCCCAGGGCAGAGCATTTCATAAAATTTCATAAAGAAAATATTAGAGATAATGCTAGAGAGATTAGTAATGAGTATATTATGAAGAGTCACCATTGTTATAATGAAGAACCTAAGGTTTGGTAAGCATCTTGGGACTATTCTGACCTAGGGAATAAGATCTGAGATTGCAATGGAAGAATGATTTTGGCAAGTGTATGCAGGATGGCTTTGCTAGAAGAAGGAAGGGATGAAGACCTGGAGGGCAGGAGGACCCTTGAAGATCTTATTCCAGAAGGCCTCAGCTGGGTGTGAGGGTCTTAATGCACTGTGGATTGCAAATAAAGAGCAAAACTTGATCAGCCTGTCAATCAATGCAAGTAGTGGATACAGGTCCCTGAGAATGTTTGACTGACAATTTAATCGAGTGCGCTGCCCATGGTCTCTTATCACGACACAGTTCCTCAAGACTATGGTTGAGTTAATTTTCCAAGTTGAGGTCTTCAGTTGCACTCTAAAATTGATAATAAAAATATATAGCAGAATTGATATCATCAGGAAAAGAACATCATTCAACTGTTGTTCAACTTTCTGAACTACATGATTCTTGAAGTCAGAAATAATGTTTCTCTCCCACAGTTCTCATTTTGACATTGGTGATGTTCCTTTCACAGGGTCTGCTTTCTAAGTACCACCAATATTTAACTTACTCTAATAATCTGCAAGGTCTCAATTACATTAACTAAATATTACTTGAGCCATCAGATGGTACAACACTAAAAATGTGCACTAAGGGAAAAAACTAAATGACCAGCCTCAACAGAGGTATTGGATTGCATTCTCTTGATGCAGCATTATACTTTTTGAGGACAAGAGCAGGAGGAAAGTAGATATGGCGGTGCAGCAAAAGTTCATGATTCTCATACACACCAGATGTAAAATCGTCCAGTGGCTGTCACGGACTGCACAGCCTGAAAGGAATGTTGGATACTGTGTAAGGTGACGTAGGCAGGGATTTGTCATATGCACTGATTTTGATTAGAGACTTCAGTGTGGTTCAGAGGTAGTTATTTTCTTCCTGCAGGTTCCATTCAGTCTCAGTTAAACTTTGTGTTGCCAAAAGATGAAGTTGGCTACAAACTTATTAAACAGTAAAAACAAACAAAGAACAAAATAAAACAAGACAAAAACTTGAGGCAAGGCAGACAGTGCTGAGGCCTAAAGCACTAGCAGTAGGTAGCTTTCCGGCCTTAAGGACAGCTCCCTGCCTCATGTCCTAGTGTGAATTGTCCACATTCCCTTATTACCTATTAGAGAGAATACAGCTGGAGCTCAATAAATGCAGAGGGACAAAAAGAGCTCTGCAAATTCAGGGATTGAAATGTGTGTGTTTGTGAGGGTTACAGAATCCACTCATGAGAGAACATTTTTAAAAGAATTTGAGTGTTTATCAGCACCTGTTGATAACTTTTATCCATGAACATACCATATTCACACATGTATGTGTGCAGGTGTGCGTGTATGTGCATGTATCAGGGAAACAGTGTCATTAGATAATTGTGCAACTGCAATTTATGTGACACTAAGTCAGAGATGTATACATATGTATACAGAGATGTATACATATATGTCTATAGATACAAATCTCTGTGTGTGTGTGTGTGTGTGTACTTATCAATTCTTCTTTGTTTTATCTTTAGCTTTTTGCTTGTATACATTTTCCAGTTTTATAAAAGTGAGCATATCTTATTTGCTAAAGAGTGTTTCTTCTGGCTTAGTAGGTGTGTTGTTTCACAATTTATTTGAGAAAAGGAAAAGCAGAAGGTAAATGAGGACCAAGGAAAGGAAGAAACAGAGACACATTAAGAGATCAGAAAAGAAGCAGTTCATGGAATTATACTTGGGAAAACTTTGAATAGGTTTGGCTTGGTAAAATCTTGGATTTCAATATGAATGTTACCCTGCCAATCATGGTGATTTTCTAGTTATAATGTAGTATTTTTAAACTTGATAGTTTGTATAAAATCTTTTCTTCAATTGATTTAATTAAATTTCAACTAAAATACATTATAGATTAAATATATATAGCGTATGTGTGCATACATATGTGTGTGTGTGTGTGTATATATATATATATATATATATGTGTGTGTGTGTATGCATTATATGACACCTTTATGTATTGTGGATACCTAGATATCTGAACAAGAGTATTCCCCCATAGCAAAGCTTTGGGTCTTGTCTCACATGGGTTATTTTGTATCGACAACATTCCTCCACCCCTTCTCTTCCCATGGATGTTACCCTGTGTAATGATTGGTGGTCAAAGCTCCAGTTATTTTCAGGCATTCCCCTACTTAATGCCAAATGCAAATAACACAAAATGAAAAGAATCCCCCCAAGTCTTCTGTGAATGGTGTTATTGAGCAGTGAATATCTCCATGGCAGGACCAGAGTCATCTTGAATTATTCAGGATCTTTCTTACAGAAGGAACAACAAGTAGAATCAACTGAGTAAGTAATGAAATGTTCTCTATAACAGCAAGCTAATAATAATTATGTGGCCAATAAAATTTTCATTTCCAAAACATTCTTTGCATCGTATACAAATTCTCTGGTAATTTTCACACTAGAATAAATCATTACCTTCCTAAAGCATGTTTGGCATTTTACCTATTCCTATTTTTATAAGGGCTTATTGGGTCTTTAAAGTTTATAAAATTCTGAGAAACTAGCTAAATTATATTTTATGCAAACTTTCTTTGTAATATCTGGATTTGAAAAATAATGCATCTATCTACTAGCACACTTGACCAATTCTATCACAATGAAAAATGATCTACAGCTAATAACTAATACAATCCACTTTATAGCATATCATCAGGACACGTGAATTATAGAGAACTCTGAGTAATGATTAGACTTGCATGCCTTATGTGGAATGAACATTATGAGAGAAAGGGCTACTTGTGAACTGATTAGAAAGTCTTGGGCTTCTAGCTGACTTGTAGTTCTATGGTTGGTAAATTAGTTAAAAATTGAAACACATGAATTCAAAGATTTGTCTTGTATGAAATACATGTAATGGATATTATACACAATATTCATAACAAAGGGAAGGATTGGGTTTAATAGCAAGTCAAATTAAGAATTCACCTTAGAACTGATACTGACATATTTTCTGATTTCCTTTTTCATTTTTAGCAGTTTATATTGCAAGTTTGAGGCAATATTATGTTAATTCCCAAAGGATAGAAATAGACCAATAAGGTCTTTGAAGCATTTTACAAGCAATGTTAACTCTTTTCAGCTCTTTAGTCAGTTTTTATTATAATGTGTGCTAAAAGGAAGTTTGTGGTTTGAAAACATATGAAACATCTTTAATGACTTCAAAGAAAGTTAGGATGTTGAAAAAGTGCTAAAAGAGGTGATGGGGAATGGCTGCAGAAAGGAAACATGGCAACCTAAAAATTAGAAATTCAAAAGGATGCATCATGCTGATAACAGTATTTAGGTAGTGCTCTTTCTCCAAAATGGTCTCAACCAGTGTATTTATTGAGTACCTAGTAGTAGTACTTCTGGGTTCTCCAACCAGAACACAAAAGTTTATTTAATATTTTGATCTTAGAAAAATAGAGAATTAGAAGATGATACATGATAGTTATTAATCAATGAGAGAAAATAATTTGTCACATAATGCCTAATATGACTGTGGTAGATTACTTCCTAATTAATTATTTTAATTCAGGTGGTACATTCCTAAATATTTCCTTCACTGAATTTCTTCTATTTGTCACTCAGTCTAGGACTTACTGCTTATTTCAGGTAGAAAACTTGTTTTAAATTAATGATTTTAGCTTTTAAGACTCAATTCTAGAGGTTATAATTTTTTTTTTCCCCCCTGGGAACCAATATTTACTTCCAGTGGCCTACACTTAAATGTTGAACATCTTTATTTTTCTGAGAAAAGTGAAAAATATCAGTATTTATAATTTGGAATGAATCTAAAAATAGTTCTGTCTTCCTCTTCAATGACATTTTCTCAGGATAAAAGGCAATATTACCATGGATAACAATTTTTAATTAATTGGAAGACTATTTTATATATATCAAGTGAGATTCTAAAGCAATTTATTTTCAAGATCAAAAAGATATAGACTTTTGGTATCAGAAACAATAAAATTCTATCCCAACACTATTTTTATTTTAAAAAATAATAATAAAAGAAAAAGGTGAAAGTACAATTAAACTTTTTAAAGTGTTTGTCTTACTAAGTACATTAAAGTAACTGCATTTTAACTATTTGCTAACATGCTCAGCTAAGCACATTGGGCAGCTTTGAACATTTCCCATGTTATTTATCCCTGATTATTCTTGAATATATGACTTCCTCTGGTGCAATTTACATTTTCTTTATCTACTTGCTCATTTGTACTGGTTTCCATTTATTCAGGAAATGCAAGTGGCTGATGAAACCATAAAACATTGTTCACCAAATGTAACTAATGAATAAAAGAGCTCATTGCAAATGTGATCAGGGTTATTGTTTCCTACAAGATTCATAGATGTAAATACTTGAAAAGGAAATTGAAACTGTAGCTACTAAGTGAAGCATGTTTCTGGAGGTTTTCTTTTGTATTGCTACTCTGAAGCATCTCTACATCAATCAAGATACCAACCCTGTTGAAACCCATTACATAGTGCATCTCATGCAAAACATTATTTTCCCCATGGGTGATAATATTTGTTCCTTAAGGAGGAATGTAAAATGGATTTTTGATGATAAAAGTACTGGCCCACTTGATAACACAACCAATTAAAGTTGTTTCCGAAAGTATCATTAACAATTCCGAAATTTGTAGGGAAGCAAGTGAGATGCTATTGGGGGAGGAAACTGGTAAGAGTTCCTGGAAGAATCAAGGATGGCACCTGCAGAAATTTAGTGCATCCAAGATCAAGAGCATCAATTGCCGACCCTTTGAAGTTGCCTCAACTTGAACAATACTCATCCTTATGGTAGGAAATGTAATACATAATTCACATGGATGATTTGATAATTGATTGAATAATGTATATAAAACAGTTTTTTGAGTAGCATTTTACTCTCCAGTATTGTGATATCTGGCCTAATCAATATGATGAGAGTAAAATTGGTTCCTGAGTTCATAACTCCAAATTGAATTCATTGTCTGATCACTGGGTAGATAAAAGGTATGATAACCTAATTCTAACATTAAGCTAACAAATGGACTGATAATGAAAAGATGTGTTTTTGCTTCTCCATAGACTATGAGAATTTATAAAAGATCAGAGCAGGAAAGGATGCTGCATGGTACCCTGGTGAGGGCAGAGATGGCTTTGCCGCATTGGTTCCTGATCTGCTCAAGGTATTGCTCACTTTCTGCAAACAGAACATTGCATAGCCCTCTGTGAATGCTGAGGGTCTTCCACATTGAAAGCTCTTCTTCTTATTTAAGGAAAACATTAGGTTCTAACTTTTTGTTCTAACTTATTTTGCTTAACTTCTAATGCCATTCACTTCAAAGAAGTAAATTTTACATCAAAACTCCTTAGTGTCTTTGGATTTCTATTTTAGATTCATCTGTGGGTTTCTGCTCAAACTGTGTGACAAGAAAAGCTTGTCTGACCCATATGAGAGACAGAATCGAAAAGCATCTTACAGTCTCTGATGATTAAATTAAAGCCTTTGATTAGGAACAAATATGCTAGTTGGTTTAAAAGCACCAATAAAGTTCAGTTTATACACTTGAAATTAACATTTGTCTCAAATCCTGTTGATCTTCCAACCTTGTTTGTGCTAAATATGGGTCTCTCTTCAAGTTAATGCATAATTTTATACTCTGCGGAATTAAATTAAATTCCAAATAGCTTCAAAAGCTAAATCTAATTGTAAAAATGAAAAGAAGAAACATATCAAAGATTTATTTTTTAAAGTTGATATCTTCCTAGCATTTTAAACCCGCTTAAAACTGTTAGCCTATCCCTCATTTGACCTCTCAACAATTAAAAGCTTGATATGCTATAAGAGTTACATATGGGAGAGGAGAGTTATGTACTGTGAAGTTCCCCCATCCAGAACACTTTAAAATAAAATAAAAATTTCGTGTAATTTATTATATCCACACTTACTTCTACAGTGTACAATTTATTCTCATGAAATACAAAATAAATATACAAGTATTTTAAATTGTAATCTTTTTAATCTTCAGAAACCAGAAATGGTAACTGAACTAAAAGTTAATTATAGGTCTTTCTCACAGTGGCTTCTGCTGTGGACATTTCCAATATCAATCAGTTTTCATTCGTCTGTAGTACTGGAATAATTGAACAAACCTATCATCTGTTGCATTGTTTCCCTTAAAAAAAGGTATGCTGAAATTCTCATCCCAAGTACCTCAGAATGTGCACTTCCTTGAAAATAAAGTCATTGCTGATGTTATTATGTAGGATAACCCTGGGATAGAGTGTGCCTAATGCACTGTGATGGATGTCCTTGGATGATAATATGAACACACACACACACACGCACACACAGGTAATCGTGTTAATATGGAGAGGAGCATCTCTAAGCTAAGGAACAGCAGAGATTGTAAGCAGGCCACCAGAAACTAGAAAGAGAACAGCACTCCCCGGAAGGCCCTGGAGAAAGTGAAGTATTGCAATACATTCATTTCAGACTCCTGTTCTCCAGAACTAGGCAACAATAAATTTCAGTTATTTCCAGCTACTCACATTGTGGCATTTCACTATAGCAGCTCTAGATATGGGTAATGAGTATAAAATGTTAGCTGAACTTTTAATTTAATACTCTGTATTCCCATGGCCCTTATCATAATTTATGTTAATGTTTTCCATTCTCTCCCCAAGAGTGTGAACTCCATCAGAGTCAAGATTGTCTTTATTCCTGATAATTAATAAATAAAGGATCCCAAATATTTAGTCAGTGACTATTTGAATAGCTGAGTGGTATTTCAAACCTCAACAATGGACAGTACACATAATACCATTTTCAAATCTATTCATGATTTCTGAGCATAAACTTAGGAAGAAAAAGAGGAGGCAATGGGAATATATTTTTCACACATAGACCACATTGGAGAATTAACAGCAGTTACTTAAATGTACCAATGTTCCTACCCAGTGGTGACAAAATCAAGAGGACCACAGTGGAAAGATTTAGGTAAAGCTGAATAAGTCCATCATCTCAGTCATGGGTATTCGATAATCTATAGGAGAACAGTAAGGAGAATGGATTTTTAAAAGGCATGTATACAGCATGACTCTGAATGTAAATGTCTCTATGAAGTACTTACAGAGATTTAAAGGTTTATTCTATCATGTCATCTGCTAGGTCTGGTGTTTTCTTTTCCAGTTCATATAAATGGAGAAAGAAATTACCCAAACTAGGAAATTAGAATTTCAGGTCAATTTCAAAGTGATATGGAGTAACTAAACCAAACTAAAGGACTAGACCTAGTCGTGGTTTTAATTTCAGAAAACATTGTAGTCACTTGAATTTGTTTATACTGTCTTTTTTTTCATGATTTGGGTGGTTCACAACTTGATTTAATAAGACAATAAAGAATTAGCTAATAAAATATAAAATATTGCAAAAATTAAACATTCAAAAACAGAATTCACTTTTCAGTTAGAGAGTTGAAATTAATAAAAGACTGTTACTCTGACATAAATAATAGAAAATTATAGGAAAATCAAGAGTAACAACAATAAATGATTTCCTCAAAGTTGTTGGAAAGAGTTTGACATAATAACATCTAACTGTGGTAATTTTTAGAAACGCTTAAGTACTTTTATGGGACAGAAGATACTCATGAAAAAGAGAAAAAGGGAATCATGCAAAATGCTTACTTAAAACTAGAAAAGGTAGAAATGGAGAAAAACAAAGAAAGCAAATGCAATGAAAAACATTAAAATGATGGATACTAATCTATTTCCTTAAATATGGTCTAAAGGTGAAAATTAAGAAATAGACACTATCAGAATATACTTGGAAAGAAAAAGGTGAAATTATATGCTTTTTATAATTAGTCCACATTTTAAAGACACAAATCTGTTTAGGAATAAATGCATAGAAAAATATACCATGTTACAAGGAATCAGAAAAGTTGCAATAGCTATATAAATTTCAGCAACTGAAAAGTTTAGAAAAAGAAAATTTATCAAAGATAATCAACAATAAAGCAGCCAAATTTCTAGAATTATTGGAGAAGACATAATAAATGGTTAGTCATTGCACAGAACCAAAATACCTGAGATACAAAAATTCATTAAAAGTACGAGAAATAATAGAAAAGTCACTGTCATATTTGGAGACTTCAACATCCTTACTTTATAACTTGATAGATACATCAGGCAGAAAACATGTAAGGATGCAGTCGAACTGAAGTGTGCCATCCATCAGCTTAATCTCATTTATATTTGCAACAACAGCATGCATAATCGTCTCAAACTAACCTGGAATATTTACCAATATAGATGATATCTGTGCCATAAGAAACACATGGCAAAGTGGAAGGATGGGAATTATGTAAAGTGTGCCCCTAGAACACAATGTAATAACTAGAAACAAATGAAAGAAAAATAAGCGGAGAATCCTACAAAAATATTTTGAGATTAATAACACATGAGTCAGGGAGAAATCCCAAATTAAATTTTAAAAAACTATTTAATGCAATACAAAGATGGACATACTATCACCAAACTCTGTGAGATAGAGTGCAAGCATTGTCAAGTGGGGATTTAGAGCACTGTATGCACATATTAGAAAAGAAAAAAGAGGTGAAACTAGTAATCTAAGCTCTGCTTTAGAAACAGTGAAGTAGAAAAATGTAAGCATAAGGCATATAGAAGAGAAGAAATAATAAAATTTGACCAAAATTAATGAAATTGGAAACAGGAAAATAAGTCAACAAAAGCAAAATCTTTTCTTTTGCTGAAGTTATCAATAAAGATGATAAGTCTCTATAGAGATTAACCAGCAAGAAAGAAAGGGGAAAGAGAGAGAGAGAGAGAGAGAGAGAGAGAGAGAGAGAGAGAGAGAGAACAAATTATTATACCAGAAATGAAGTAGTGGTCATAGTAGTGGTCATCAATTGATATCACAGAAATGAAGAAGATACTATGGAAATACTATGAAAAACTCAAAAGTCACAAAATTGACCATTTAGATAGATTGGATCAATGTCTTGAAAGACAGGGACTCCCAAATCTTCCACAGTGATAGGTGGATAATTTGAATAGGTCTAATCTACTAAATAAATTGAATTAGTAATGAACAATCTTCAAAAACAAAAGCACCAGGTACTGATAAATTTACTAGTGAATTTTACCAAACATTTCAGTAAACTACAAGCAGATGTCTGTTATCTAGAATTTCTTCCAGAAAATAGAAGCAAAGGTACAGCATCCAAACTCATTCTATGATGCTACCATTGCTCTAATATCAAAACCAGTTAAAGGAAATATATAAACCAACATCTTTCATTTATTTAGATTCAAAAATGCTAGAAAAATTGTAAATCCGAAACTGAAAAACGAAGTATATAGTACAACCAATTTATTCCAGGTATGCCAACCTGATAAGTCATTGAAAAATCTATGAATTAATCCACCACACAACAAAGAAAAAAGAAAGATCACATTTGATCAATGGATAAAGACAAAGCACTTGTTAGTACCTAACACATGTTCATGGTAAAAGCTCTCAGCAATCCCCTCAGCAGAATTGGTATAGTTGGGGCAGCAAAAAGGACAAGGTGAACATGCCCAACCACCTTCTGCCATGCAGCTCTGTTACCTCCCTATAACAATACCAGCTAACAGGGAACAAAAACTAGCTGCCATCAATGTGGATATTAAAGAAGTCAAAGGCCTCTGAGACTATTTCTTCCTTCAATATTCCTAACTGGTCTGTGTGGAAACTCAGGTGCCTGAGACCCTTATCATAAGGAGATCAGCACCATGGCTCTGCCCTTGTCTTTGGATGGCTGTATTTGACATTTTATCAGTTACAGAAGCAATTGCTCAAGCTGAAGGAGCCTGCTTGGAATATAGCAATTGGCATTGTGACTTTCTGGAAATGTTCAGCAATCTTACTTAATGTACATGGAAAGGATGGCCACCTGCCATTTATGTCCTTTTGCAAGCCTTAGGTATACTCCCTAGCTCTCTGCTTTCAGGGGATAGGCTGTGACCTGGGGTAAGCCTCGCACCTGGAGGAAGTGCTTGCCTGACCTGCATTGATGACGTCCTCTTGGTGAACCTAGATTTAGGTGCCACTCAACAAACACTGGAAACTGCTATTCTATAAGTGGCAATGTGATTATGCCATTGACACAGAAAACATCAAGGATCAGTAATTATTCAGGAGAAACCTCTGGGTATAATTTGGAAATACACATATCTTACTTCAGAGGAGATAACTGATAACCAGTTGACCCTTCTATCCCAACAACGGAAAAGAGGCCCTGGATGTGTGAGACTGTTTAGCTCCTAGACCTTTCGGAATCCTCACCTGGAGATCATATGGAAGCTTTCTACCAAATTATCAGAAAGGCTGCTTCTTCCAGTTAGGGCCCTGATCAACAAGAGGTCCTGTAGGCCATCATAAAGGTCACAGGTCACACTCTCCCTGGGATATCTGTGAGATGCATGTTTCCTTTTGGAATTAGAGGTTTCAATAGTCTCAGAAGGAAACCACAGATGAGAGGCACCCATTAGGGATTTGGGCCAAACCAAAGCTCCCAGAGTTGAATAAAAGGTACAAACATTTGATTGATACACTTAAAATACAGAAATTTTATTATGTCAGTCATAATTTAATAAAGTTTATTTACAGCACAATAAAACTCTAAAACGCAGGAGATTATCAATGGCTAATGTTTCTTCATTTAAGTAAGAATAAAACACTGAAAGTCTACACAATAAAAAATAAAAAATTTAATTAATACTTCTTTTTGTTTTTTTATTTGACATCTTCCTACATTGTCTGGCCTTGAACTCCTAAGCTAAAATGACCCTCTCACCTTAGCCTTCCCAGTGGCTGGGATTACAAGCACCCATCACCACACCCACCTTCAAAGTTTGATATTTTGTGAAATCTGTTGGCATAAATGTTAAAATTTCTTTTTCATTTCTGATTTTACTTAGTTATTATACTCTTTTACATTATAGTTTTATCACTTTCATTTCCAAGGTGTATATATCTTTAGAAAATGGAAGATTTCTTCAGAGGCTTTATGATCCAGAGTTGTGCTTTCAAGCAGGGCTACAAACCAAGCCACCAAAACAGATGGTTGTCTGACTTATTCTTACTGATGTTCAGAGAAATGATCATACATGTTCCCTTGGTAGTGGATTTTCTGTGTTTAAACAACCCTTAATGTCAGTAAGTTGTTTCTAACATCTAACCTGATGCTCCCTTTCTCCAATGTGAGTTTCACATGCTTTTGTTTTAATCTCAGTGGAACAAGAGAACAGATGGTCAGCAACTTCCTTTGAAAAACTGTTCATACACTAGAAGACAGTTGCTAACAAGACCCTTTATTTGCTCTTAAGTTTAATTATTTCAATTCACATAATAAAAAAGAAAGAAATTATCTCAAGTTCAACTACTCTAATATTCAAAAGTATGTGACAAAAAATGTTATTGTGGAAGAAGTTCTACTAATATATATCTTAATATCAGCAAATGTGTTAACTTTTCCAATAACTTATGCCTATATTGGAGATTTATAAATTCATTTGCACATTAAAATCTCAGAGAAACTCAGTAACAAGATGTCTTTTCAATTTATTGTCAAATTTTCTCCCTATCACTGCAAGTCATTAATTAATAGTCATTCATATCATGAAACACACATAATGACATTCTGGGTTATTTTAATTATTATACCACTTCAAAGATTAAGAAAGTGAAATATCTAATTACTAAATACATTAATATTAAGTGTTATGTAACTATGAGGTATACTACTTTATTGATACAAACATTCCACTAAAACAACCAGAAAATATAAACAAATATGTGAAAATAGCATCTTTCCAATCTTTAAAAAACTACTGTCATATAGAAAGCACAATATCTGGAGTTCAATAAAAATAGTAAGACATAAGAAAAGGTAATATTTCCAAATAGCTTGACAAAAAGAACAATTCAAAGATAAGAAAAATAGAATTTTCAAGTCATAGTATTTAAATTAAAAATATTAAAATATTACAGAATTTACCTATCAGGTAGATTTTGAGTAAACAGCTAGGAACTATTAACATAAATCAATATAAATTAGAGAAGAGGGAAGAATATCTGAAATGAAAAACAATTTATGGGTTTAATAGCATTATTGAACTCAGCTAGAAACAGAGAAAGTAAAAAATATGAGAGGGTGAAAGAAAATATCTACACAGGAGTTTGTAAAGGTGACTTCAAATAAAGAACTAAAAATGAAGAAAAAAAGTCTAATACTCATGAAATTAGAGTTATCAATGGAGAGGAAAGAGAAAAATGAAAGCAGAAGTAAATTTGAAGAGATAAGAAAATTTAAAATCTAATGAAAGACATTAGGTCATGACTTCAAGAACCACTATAAAATTTAGTAGTATTAAATTCTCTCTCTCTCTCTCTCTCTCTCTCTCTCACACACACACACACACACACACACACACACACAAATTGAGCCCAAGTCATACCGTACCTTTTAAAACCCAAGGAAAGAAATTGAATCTTAGAAATAGCCAGAGCAAACGGGACACAGGGACACATTATGTGCAAAGAAACAAAAATAACAATGGCAGACAAAAATGGAAGCCAGCATAAAATAACATATGATGTGAAAGGAATCTAAGGCAGTAACTTCTAGCCTAGAATCAACATCCAGTCAAAACGTAGCTCAGAGGATATTTCCAGGCCAAAAAAATCCAGAATTTATTCAAACGTAGTTAGAAGTTATTCTTTAAATACAAGAAACGATTCCATCTGTAAGGTTTATGATTCAGAAAGAAATCAGGAGAAAAGGTAAAATGGGGAAAGAGGTAAATAAGGTGGCATATCGTCGATTCCTGACTGCCTGCGAGGATGAGATATTGAGAGGCTAAGCTGTGCATGATTAAAACCAAACACTGCCATATATATCCGAAAGGGACAAATAAATGTCAACAGTTCTATGGATCTATGATTTACGTAGGTAATGAAATACTATTATGTACAATATTTAATAATTCAGAAAAGTGTTGAAATCTTAAGCTGGAAAAAGGAAAACATATCTTGTTATGTATTAAATATGTATTGCAGACATGCATAAAATACCTTATATATGCATAGGTTATATATGTATTTATTTACATTTATTTATGTAAATTAAATATTCTAACTGAAAGATAAGAATAGGAAAGTACATCTAAACAACTATATATTGATTTCAAGGAACAATTTAAATATGTGAATTCAAGAATTCTAAAAGAAGAGATTGGAAAAGAAACAGCAATAACAAAGCTTATTTTGTTAATATTAAATAAGTTCTACTTATAAAATTATGTGGTGAAGTGATTTGTTATGACAAAATTGATAAATAAGAGAAAATATTTCCAAGTAACACAACTTCAAAGTATGAAAAGCAAAATTTAAAAACCTAAAGGAGAAAATAGACGAAGATAAAATATTTTTGGAATGCCAAACTCTTTCAGCAAATTATACAAAAGCATGCAATAAAATGCAATAATTTTATTTAACATATGATAAACATAAGGGTTAATGAATTTAATTTTACATGTTTCTTTCCAAGGGCACAAAATATTCTCTAAAATTAATTAACTATAGGATTATAAAGCATGTATCAAACACTGAAATTGATTTAAAAATGTGTATTATGCAGACTAAGTTTCAAAAGAAATCTTGTTAAATTCATCTATATTTTGGAATTACAAAATGAATTTTAATAACCTATGAGTTGACAGAAAACAATGAAACAATCTAAACTGAATGGTGATTAAAATACCCACAAAATTAAAATCGTGATTGAAGCAAATAATAACGGGGATATTGATCATATGCATTAGTGACAAACTGCAAATCAGTAATCTAGGCACCCGTTACAAACTCATTGCATGAGTTAAGTGCTTGTAACTTTCCATTCTGCTCTATTATCCCTTCAGCTTCTTTCTTACATCCTAATTTTAAATTTAAGGCTTAATAATGTATTCTGAAAATGGACCCCGGAATTTCTATTTCTCACACTGAGAAAAATCACATGACTATTTTAACTGTTACAAAGAATGAAATAAAATTCAATGAAAGTAAAAATTGGAACTGTGAAAGAGAGAAGCTTTGCAAGAACAGAAGGCAGCTTTTTTGATCTAATGAAGTATGTTTCCAAATGGCCTCAGTCATCCATCATGCTTAAGGGTAAATCTTAAAAGTCTAGATCTGTCTCCAGTAAAGTATTTCTGCCTAACATTATTATCTTTTTGTTTATGTGATTTCTACAACAAGTGGATCATTTTAATTTTTGTGTTAGAATATTTGGGGATGAAATTTATAAGAATATTTAATCAAATACATATCTATAGCCATATTCAAATTGTTCTCTAAAAGTAATTGATGCCTCTGTCCTCAGGCAGTTCCCATTCTGTTATCTTTGCCAGAACTTAGTATTCATAGAGTTTTTAAATTGCTGCTTTTCCTAATCCATTGGAAATGTCAAATTTTGGTTGATTCCTATACTATTTCTCTAATTCCTATTGAGCTTAATTTGATTTTGTGAAAGTCTATTGTTAGATTATGATTACTTGTCCTTGAATTTCTTTTCCATTTTTTTTATTGCCAAATATATCAGTCGTTGTCCCAACAGGTCACAGGTGATACATTCAAATGAGATATCAGGAAGAAATGCTCTATAAAGATGTGGGCAGTGGCAAGAAAAATGAAGAAGTGTTGGAGCATTCTGTAGCCAGCCATCCCAGGAAGTCTTTAACCCGTCGACCTGAGAAAGAAATTACTACCTAGATCATGGAAAGAAGATCTGGAGGAGATGATTACCTCTCAGAAGGTATAACTCCCTTTTGTAGATGGATGTAGTTATAACATGGTGTCCAAGCAGGTATGCAGTCAGGAAAAAAATAAATAAAACAACACCTTACCTTTCCTCTTCTCCACCTTCCAGTTTCCTATTGACCTCTCCCATTCACCAAAACCAAGCATGAATCTAGAGAGCTGGAAAGCATCTGTAAGCCATCTGGAAAGTTCAGCATATCTGGCAATAGAGGATGATGAAGGAGCATGGAAGAGACAGAAGTAAATGACAAATTGTATCCTGTCTCTTGTTTTTGATTTATAGATTCAATTTTCTATTTTGTACTGAAAAACATAAATTGAGTCAAGTAATTCCTTGGGGCAAGTGCTTCAAATACCTTCCCTTATTCTTCATTTTTTATTGATTCACAAAAATTGGGGGCTATAGTGTAATAAGGCAAAACAGTGTGTAATGTACACAATCTGTAATGATCAGACGTTTCTGTTCTTTCAGATCCAGTTAAGATTCTTATTGACCACAAAATTTTACCTTTCAAAGATCTTGGAATCTTGGATTATTATCTGACACAGAATTAGTATCTGAAAGAATTATTGACTGACGGCAATTTCTCAATAGTTGTTGAATAAATAAGTAAGTTTATATTTTTCCTTTGGTTTTCTTTGGCGTATGTATTGTTTCATAAATTTTTCCTGTGATTAGATCAATGGCATGGTCTTCTAAAATTTCAACCAATAATGTAGAATTTTATTTTTCATATTTATGTAAAATCTATCTGCAATTTCTTACTTCATGAGATAGAAATCTATTTATATATGCATGTCTTAATAACAGATTCATAAGTAGATAAATATTCACTTTATGTCACAGATTATTGGTTTGTAATTCCTTATCCATCAGGAGTAGCCTATGGGACAGATAGAAATTACTGTATGTTCTTAAATGTGTCTCTGTGTGGACTCTTCTCTCTTATATTGATTTATAGATCAGTTTGTCCCTTTGCCAAAATTATATTTAGTTTACATAATAATTTTCTCTCTCTGTTTGGATATGCCCTGCTTTTGTTGTTGTTCATTTTGAAAACTGCTATCACTTCCATATGAATTTGTGAGTGATTCTTCAAGTTTAATAAAAATAATCTTAAATATCTTGCTGACCAGCTTATGAGATTGGCACTGGATTCACAGAACAACTATAAGATAAAAACAATTGCAATTTTGGTTCTCCAAAATTATAGAACATCTGTTGATTCTGTTGTTCTTAATAACAGTATGCCATTTCTATATTAATATCTTACATAATTTAGGTTATATTTATACTTAGGTACCTCATATTCACCATACTTCATATTTTATGTTGAAATTCACATGCAACTCAACCTACATCAAAAACTATACAAATATGTGTGTTGCCATTCAAATATTAGATATTACCCTTGATGTCCTGGTCACCAAAATTAGGCAAAAACCAGACACACATGTAATTAGAAAGGAAATTTAAAAATTGTGGTTGCTTCCTGGTAATATAATTATCTATCACAGAAATTTCAACATAAGCTTTGAACTGCTAGAAATAATAAAACAATTTAATTAGTGCTGAATAAATATGCATAGATAGAATTGTGTCCCTACGCAGTAATGATAGCCAATTAGAAAAAAGAATAGGGCTTAGAAAACTATTCATGGTAGTATTTATTTTCTGTTTCAAAATATGGCACAATGTAGTTAAGGCTGTACATGATTTTATTCATACTTTCTTTCTGTGTCAACTTTTGTTCTGGAGCTGGAAATGTTTTCAATTCTTGGAACCTAATTTCTATTTCAGTGTTTTATCCTATTCCTCAGAATCTCCTTGAAAATGTTCAATCAACATTTCCTATCCTCACACATACTGTCCTTTCCCTTATCATTTTATGTAATTTTCATTTCCAACTCCATTCTTGAGGTAGATTCCCACCATTGTCTTAATATTATTTTCCACTGTTAAAATTTTGTTCTTATTACCTCCAATAATGTGACTTTTAATTCTGGTATTACTGACTATAATTACAATCATTATCATCATCATAAATCTTATCTCTTTTTTTTGGTGGGATCTAGTAGTGTCTTCCATCATTTTAATCTCACTTTGTTCCCTTACATAAATATTATTTGCTCACCTTGAGTAGGTCAAGTAGCAAGGTATACCTAATATCCTTAAATAGTATTCTTTTCTTGAATTTGATAGTGTTTTTAATCTGAATTTTTCTGTTTATAGTTCCTTTCATTCTTTTTCTTTTTTTATAGAAAGATGTCATAAATTTAGAAAACATTGAATTTCCTGTAGCCATATATCCACATTTCTCTAACATTTCAGGGAATGCACTTTTCTCCTTCTTTTTGACTGAAGAAGTATTAATTTTGAGCCACGTTATTTTCTCCTTTATTCATCCTACAACTAGGAGATCTTAAGCTTGAGCGGTTGCTCATCATGATATAGGATGTCTAGGTTTCATGGAACCATTTATTCCACATGTGCTCTGTTTAAGGAATTGGTTCAGATACTCACAAAAGTAGGTTAATGGTTTGGCCTCTCTTTCCCAATATCTGGCAAATCTCTAGTTTCTGTATGTTCACTGATCCTGAGACAAAGGATAATCCTAGCTCCTCTTCAGTAGTGTGCCTACTTTAAATTCTCCTGGTTCACTGGAAGCACTATTAATTTTTGAAAGTCACAATATGTTTCACTTTGTAATGTGATCTTTAATGCATCCTCCTCTGACCCAATTGTTTAACCATGTGAACTGAATTATTAAAACATAAAATTACTGTGGTCAAAATATTTCCATAGTTCATAATTAAAGAGTTTATGGTTTTTCTGAATGGGCAGACTGAGTCCAGGGCTGGGGTGTGAGGAAACAACAAAGACAACAACAACAAGGAAATGTCTTTCCCATCATACACTGTTGTATCCGAATGTTCTGGGAACTGATTAAGCCCTAAGGGCTCAGCTCTCATGAATGAGACCAATGCCTTAAAGAGCCCCCTGAAAACTCCCCTCACCCTCATCCAGCCATGAGAGGTCACAGAAGATGGAAATCCACCAACAGGAAGTGGGCTGTCTCCTGATACTGAATCTTCTCAGGCCTGGATCTTGGACTTCCCAGACTCTAGAAGTAGAAGGAATAAACATTTGTTTTTAAGGCCACCTAGACTATGACCATTTTTGCTTTTTCCAGCCCAAAACAACTAAGAAAGGTAGCCCATTGTTTTGAGAGGCATAGAGCAGAGGTTTTCAGTTGCTTATTTTCCAGTCCAATTCTTTTCAATATTAAATCCAGTAAAAATATCTCCCAAGTGTTAGGAATTGATTGTTTAATTATTTCTTTCTAACAATACTAGGTGGAAAATTTATTGTGATGTAGATAAAGGTATCCAAGGATGGTCAGTTACATGTAATGCAAAATTTACTATCCTGTAGATTGATTTAATATTTAAATATTCAATTCCCATTAGAGAAAAGTCTTGAGTATGGGCAAGATTCTCTGAATGGGTACTTAGAATCTCTCTTCCCTTGAATTCTCCCTCTGAGATTTGATTTTTAGATCAGGCACTGGTAATCAAGAGTTGCAGTGAATACCCAATCTAAGGCTGACAGGGCACAGAGAGTGATAGAAATAGATAAAGACTGGCAGGCAGAAAAGGGGCAAGTGGCAGAGGTGAATACTAAGGGTAATTCACTTGAATATAAACTATTCATTCCACAATAATAAGAGTAGATAGAGGGAATAAAGCTATCTAGCTCTACCTGGGTCCATGTACCTAATCATTCCAAGCACATTCCAGGAAGAGACTGTCTTTCTAACAATAGGCAGCTGTTAAAATGGTTACAGTCTAAATCTAAAAAAGCAAAAACGAAAACAATTGTTATAATTAGTATACTTTTCGTTTTGAAATATGAAGAAGTAACTGTCTTATTGAGAAAAGGTTAGACGCATATATATCATGTGATTTAAAAATGGATATGTGCAACATTCCAGCCAGCAATAATGTACATTTTTGTTTTCCTGTGTCTTAGCTACAGTGAGAAACTGTTCACTAGTGGGAAAAAAATGTGACATTTTCTGTTCTTACTATTTGCAAAAAATCCCACAGGAATCCAAATAATGAGTTTCTCAAATATAAGATATATATGTAAATACATACAGTTGAAAACAACTATGTACTGGACTTTCTTTACAAAGTTTTTGATGTACTCAAAGTTTTTGGTGTATTTCTCAGGAATATAAGTTCATATACATGTACATTTTTCTTTCAGTCCACAGATAAGAGGTTACTTAGAGGTTTCACATTGATAAAAACAATACAGCTTATATTTCATATTTTGCTTTCATCAATTTTCTCTTAGGAACTGAACATTGTTCCTTTTTTAGTTTAAGACATTTTATTAACAAAAAGATATATAGTCCAAGACAAATTTCATTATGACCATGGCTAAGGGAAAGCATCTAATAGCATTATGATTATTGTCCTGTCTGTGACAGTATTTGTTGCTTTATCTGGTCAATGGAACTATTGTGGAGACCTAGATTCATGTCTGTGGAAGTTCTAGGGTGCTCCTCAATCCTGCGCTTACAAAGATCAAATAAAAATAATAATATTGGGCTTATATATAGGTGAGTCACACCCCAGAAAGGAAGTACAGGATTCTTGATTCTGTCTCTGTCTTCTCTCTCTCTCTCTCTCTTTTAACAAAAGCCAGATGGGGCTGTGCAGAGCCATCATGCTGTGGGCTCCCCACCTACCACCAACATGGCCACCCCTTATCACTGAGCTGCCTGCCCCTGCTGCCTCATCTCCCAATGCAGCCACGTCCATCTTAGGACAGCACAGTCACCACCATAGCCACTTCTGTGTGGTAGTCTCCACAATGGGACACCAGACAGGGCCTGGAGGCCGCCACCCACATAGTGCCAACCCACCATGGTGCTGCATCTCCTAAAATGGCCACCCACTGTCACTACAAGGTCCACCTTTGGTGCCCCTTTCTGAAAGTAGTTGCTGTCATCTTGGGACATCTCCACTGCTCTCTTGGGTCAACTCTGCTACCACAACCACCATCTCAAGTTGCAGGAACCTCCATCTTGGGACACCAGCCAGGACCTGGAAGCCCAGAATCAAGGTATCTACAGATTTGCTGCCAGCACTGATGCCACAATCTGAGGACATGGCCCCTTCCAATTAACGACACCAGCCAGGGCCTGGAAGACCATTATCAAGGTCCCTGAAGGCTTGGTTACACCTGAGGTCTCCCTGTTGGGTGTGCCTCTGGCCTTCATCTTGCTGCAGAGGCAGTAGAGAGCCTTACATGGGGTTGGAGATTTGGGAGAGAGTGTTAGGGCGTCTTACTCTCAGCTTCCCCAACCAACCAGTCCAGCACCCACTGAGTTTCCGGGGCCAATCTGAGTCACCACTTGCTGGGTCCTGACACCATCCAGGTCTCTGAATCCCACCCCAATTTGGCATCCACTGATCTTCTGGTCCTACTGGGTTGGCAATCAATGGGGTCCCCTGGCTCCCCAATTCCTAGTCTCCCAACCCCTTCCCTAGCCAACAAACCAGCTCAGTACTTGCAGCATCATGGCTGGCCCACAGCTTTCAGCACCTGGTCCTGATCCACCTGATAGAGAACAGCTCTCCAGGACAGGCACACAGGTCCCGGGGCCCTCAGCCCTCAGGACCTCTGGAGAAAGAGGTGCCTGATTGGGAAGTCAAAAGGGCAGGGGCAGGAGAGATACAGTTTAGAGAATAAATTACAGACCAGGAATCCTGGGGCCCACAGGCGATATAAGGGGCTAAGACCAGACTCCTACACATGAGTGGATCCCAAAAGAGATTCCTTGGGGTTCAGTCTTTCAATGGGAATGGGTAATTGCTATACCCCACCTCCAGGAGATCCACCTCCAAGACTAACCCTTCCACCCTAATAACCCTCTCCTTCCTGATGGTGGAGATACCAGCAAACTCCAGACAACCCCACCTAATGGATGAGAAGGGAAGCAGAGAAGATATTTAACTGCAACACGATTATTATATTTTCATTTGAGTTTTTTTTTTCTTCTCTTTTCCTGTCTCACATCCCTATCATTTTTGAAACCAAGTACTTCTCATGCATCAGGTTGCTGATGACTGAGTTGTCTGAATAGTATATCACGGTTTTGTTGTATCGTCTTTTACTTTTATATTTTTCTTTTTAATTTTTTTCATTTTTTTCCTTCTCTCTATTTCACTTATCTGTTTCCCCACATTCTTATTCTCTCTTTTCTCTTACAAGTAACCAACTTCTATTGATTGCACTTTTGTTCTTCCTATGATCTAATACTTCTGTCTTCTTCTCCCCACCTCATAAACATCACATCTTATACCACCCTGTTTTCTCTTTGTCTATTATTAGAAATTGTAGGCATTTTTGCAAACCTACAGATTATATAGACAATAATCAAACACATCATTTCTGTTCATTCTGAAAAAAATGTAAATGTCTTAATCGGAGATATTTGGTTTAAGACTGCATATGGTTTGCATTGGGTCCTTACTAATACTGATCTCTCCCTTAAAGGCAAAACATTGGAAACCTGCAGGTGTACTATATGTCTAGAGGGTAGAAACTGTAATAACTAAGATCTGCACTGCTAGATGGGAAGAAAGATGAACAACATGAAAAATCAAGGGAAGAAAGTGCCCCAATCTAAACAAGATGCTACAATAATTGAATCCATTGACAACACAGAAGAAATGTCAGAGGAGATTAGAATGTACATAATTAAAATGATGTGCAAAGCAAAGAATGATGAAAGAGAACAGATACAGGTAGCAAAGATCACTTCAATAGATAGAGATTCTGAAGGAGAAAAACAGAAATCCTTGAAATAAAGGAAACAATAAACCAAATTAAAGATTCAATAGAAAGAATCATCAAAAGACTAGATCATTTGGAAGCCAGAACTTTAGGCAAAAAAGACAAAATATATAATCTTGAAAATAATGCCTACCACACAGTGAAGACGGTAAGGAACAATGAACAGAATTTCCAAAAATTATGAAATAACATGAAAAGACCAAATATAAGATTTACCAGAAGAGAAGAAGGCAGGTAAATACAAACCAAAGGAATGCACAACCTTTTCAATGAAATAATATCAGAAAATTTCCCAAACTTAAACCATGAAATGGAAAATCAAAAATAAGAGTCCTACATGGACACCGAAAGTACAAAATAATAATAGACTCACACCTAGGCGTATTATAATGAAAATGTTTAGCATACAGAATAAGGATAGAATTTGCAAGCCCTAAAGAGAAAAGTATCAGATTACATATAGGGGAAAACCAATTTGGATCTCAGCAGATTTCTCCGCTCAGATCCCCAAAACTAGAAGGTAATGGGAAAACATATATCTAGCTCTGAAAGAAATGGATGCCTACCAAGAATCTTATATCCAGCAAAATTAAGCTTCACATTTGAAGAGAAAATAAAAATGTTCATGATAAACGGAAGATAAAGGAATTTACAACTAGAAAGCCTGCACTACGGAACATTCTCAGAAAAATATCCCATGAGAAATAAAGAAAGAAAAGCAATGAAAATCATTCAAGGAAGGAACTACACTAAAGGAAAAGTCAATCAAATGAGAGACCAAATGAAGTTAAGAAAAACAAAAATAAACCAAAAGACTGGGAATACAAATTATATCTCAACTATAACCCTGAGTGTTAATGGCCTAAACTCATCAATTGAAAGACGCAGACTGACAGATTAACATAAACTCAACCATATGCTGTCTTCAAGTGAACCTCATCCCATAGGAAAAGTCATCCACAAACTGAAGATGAAAGTATGGGAGAAAACACATCACTCACAAGGACTGTGTATACAAGCAGGGGGTTCCATCCTCAAATCAGATAAAGTGGACATCAATCAAAGTTAGTCAGATGGGATAAAGAAGGATATTTCATACTGCTTAAGGGAATTATACATCAACAAGACAGAACAATTTAAATCATTATGCTCCAAACAATGGAGCATCTATTATACATCAAACCCTTCTCAATGTCGAGAATCAAACAGACCACAACACAGTAATACTGGATGACTTTAACACACATCTCTCACAAATGGATAGATCTTTCACGCAAAAAGTAGGCAAATAAACTACAGAACTAAATAACACAATTAGCATTTTAGACTTAATAGACTTATATGGTGTATTTCATTCATCAACAAGCAAATACGCTTTCTTCACAGCAGTACAGGAATCCTTCTATAAAATAGACCATACGTTATGCCTCAAAGCAGCTCTCTGCAAATATAAGAAATATAGAGATACTACCCTGCATTCTCCCTGCATTCTATCAGATCATAATGAAATGAAATTGTAAGTAGAAATAAAAAATAGAAGCTACTCCAATACCTGGAGATTAAATAATATGCTACTGAATGATGAATGGATAGCAGAAGAAGAAAGCAGGGATGAAATAAAAAAATAGGATTCTTAGAGGTAAATGAGAACAACAATACAACATATCAAAATTCTTGAGAACTATGAAAGCAGTGCAAAGAGGAAAGCTCATTGCATTGAGCTCAATCATTAAAAGAATAAAAAGTCAACAAATAAATGATATAACATTGCATCTCAAAGCTTCACAAAAAGAAGAACAAATCAATACCAAAAGTAGTAGAAGACAGAAACTAATTAATTCAGAACTGAAATCAGTGAAACTGAAACAAAAGAAACAGTTCAAAAAATTGACAAAAAATTGGTTCTTTGAAAAAATAAATAAAATTGATAAACCCTTAGCCACACTAATGATGAGTAAGAAAGAAAAAACTCAAATTACTAAAATTCATGATGAAAAAGGAAAGACAATGAACAGTACTGAAATAGAGAAGATAATTAGGAAATATTTTGAAAATTTATTCTCCAATAATTTAGGATATCTCTAAGACATCGACAAATATCTAGAGACATATGATCTACCCAATCTGAATCAGGAGGATATGCAAAATTTAAAAAGGTCAATCTAAACAAATTAAATGGAAGATGCCATGTTCAACATCTCTAGTAATAAGAGAAAGGCAAATCAAAACTACCCTAAGATTCCATCTCACCCCAATTAGAATGGCGATTATCAAGAACACAAGCAACAATAGGTGTTGGCGAGGATGTGGGGAAAAAGGTACACTCATACATTGCTGGTGGGGTTGCAAATTAGTGCAGCCTCTCTGGAAAGCAGAATGGAGGTTCCTCAGAAAGCTTGGAATGGAACCACCATCTGACCCAGCTATCCCACTCCTTGGCCTATACCCAAAGGACTTAAAATCAGCACACTACAGAAATACAGCCACATCAATGTTCATAGCTGCTCAATTCACAATAGCCAGATTGTGGAAACAACTTAGATGCCCTTCAATTGATGAATGGATAAAGAAACTGTGGTATATACATACAATGGAATATTACTTTGCCATAAAGAATGATAAAATTATGGCATTTGCAGGCAAATGGATGAAATTGGAGAATATCATGCTAAGTGAGATAAGTCAATCTCAAAAAACCAAAGGACAAATGATCTCGCTGATAAGCGGATGATGACACATAATGGGGGGTGGGAGGGGTTAGGGTTAGGGAGGGGGGCAGCAATGGAGGAAGGAAGGACTGTATAGAGGGAAAAGAGGGGTGGGAGGGGTGGGGGGAAGGGAAAAAATAACAGAATGAATCAAACAACATTGCCCTATGTAAATTTGTGATTACACAAATGGTATGCCTTTACGCCATGTACAAACAGAGAAACAACATGTATCCCATTTGTTTACAATAAAAAAAAGAAAAAAAAGAAGCCCATCGACCTAGAAAAACCCAGGACAATATGGATT
Organism: Sciurus vulgaris; assembly: GCF_902686455.1. Classification (NCBI taxonomy): domain Eukaryota; kingdom Metazoa; phylum Chordata; class Mammalia; order Rodentia; family Sciuridae; genus Sciurus; species Sciurus vulgaris. The sequence goes on from NC_136469.1 coordinate 14,514,765, forward strand.
CTCAGCTGAGTTCTACAAGACCTTCAAAGAAGAACATAATCAATACTCCTCAATTTAGTCCATGAAATAGAAAAGGAGGGAACCCTCCAAACTCTTTCAATGAGGCTAGTATCACCCTGATGCCAAAACCAGACAGAGACACATCAAGGAAAGAAAACTCAGACCAATATTCCTGATGAACATAGATGCAAGAATTCTCAATAAAATTCTGGGAAATCACCTACAAAAACGTTGAAAAGATAGTGCACTGTGATCGAGTGGGGTTCATCGCTAGGATGCAAGGTTGGTTCCACATATGGAAATCAATAAATGTAACTTGTCAGATCAATAGAATTAGAGATAAGAATCATATAATTATCTCAATAGATGAATAAAAAACACTTGACAAAACACCCCTTTATGTTCAAAACGCTAGAAAAACTAGGGGTAATAGAAATATACATCAACATTGTAAAAGCTATCTATACTAAACCCAAGGCCAACATCATTCTAAATGGAGAAAAATTGAAAGCATTCCCTCTAAAAACTGAACAAGACAGGGATGACCTCTTTCACCACTTTTATTCAACATCATCCTTGCAACTCTCGCCAGAGCAATTAGACAGATGAAAGGAATTAAAAGAATATGAATAGGAAAAGAAGAACTCACCCTCACTATTTGCTGATGGTTATATTAGAAGATCCAAAATTTCCAACAGAAAACTTCTAGAGCTAATGAATGAATTCAGCCAAGTCGCTTGATAGAAAACAACACCCATAAATCAAATGCATTTCTATACATCAGTCCTCAGTCCTCTGAAAGTGAAATTAGAAAAACTATACCATTCACAGTAGCCTCAAAAAAATAAAACACTTTGGTATCAATCAAACGAAAGAGGTGAAAGACCTCTACAATGAAAACGGTAGAACAGTAAATAAAAAATTGAAGAATACCTTTGAAGATGGAAAGATCTCTCTCATGCTCTTGGATAGGCAGAATTAATATTGTCAAAGTAGTCAAACTACCAAAAGTGTTTGTTATACAGATTTAATGCAATTTCTATTAAAATATCAATGACACTTTTTGTAGAAATAGAAAAAGCAATCATGAAATTCATTTGAAAAAATAAAAGATCCAGAATTTCCAAAGCAATATTTAGCAAGAAGAGTGAAGCAGGAGGAATCAAAATACCAGAACTTAAACTATATTACAGAGCAACAGTAACAAAGACAGCATGGTACTGGCACCAAAACAGAAATGTCGACCAGTGGTACAGAATAGAAGACACAGAGACGAACTCACATAAATATGGTTATCTCATACTAGACAAAGGTGCCAAAAACATACAATGGAGAAAAGATATCCTCTTCAACAAGTGGTGCTGGGAAAACTAGAAATCCATAGGTAAAAAAAAATGAAATTAACCCCTATCTCTCACCTTGCAACAAACTGGACTCAAAGTGGATCAAGGACCTAGAAATTAGACCAGAGACCCTGTGCCTAATAGAAGAAAAAGTAGATCCAAATCTTCATCATGTCAGCTTTGAACCTGACTTTCTTGACTAGAATCCTAAAGCACAAGAAATAAAATCAAGGATCAATAAATGGGATGGAGTCAAACTAAAATTCTTCTTCACAGCAAAGGAAACAATCAAGAATGTGAACAGATAGCCTATGGAATCTTTACCCCACACACATTAGATAGAGCATTACTCTCCAGAATATATAAAGAACTCAAAAACTTAACACATGCAAAAAAACAAATAACCCAATCAATAAATGTGCTAAGACACTGAACAGACACTTCACAGAAGAAGATATATAATTGGTCAACAATTATATGGAAAAATGCTCAACATCTCTAACAGAGAAATGCAAATTAAAACTACTCTAAGATTTCATCTCACTCCAGTCAGAGTGGCAATTATCAAGAATACAAGCAAGAATAAGTGTTGGGAAGGATGTAGGGTAAAGGTACACTGAAACATTGCTGGTGGGATCGAAAATTGGTGCAGCCAAGCTGGGAAGCAGTATGGAAATTCCTCAGAAAGTGTGGGATGGAACCACCATTTGACCCAATGATCCTACTCCTGGATTTATACCCAAAGGACTTAAAATCAGTATACTACAGCGATGCAGCCCACATCAATATTTATAGAAGCTCAATTCACAATAGCTAAACTTGGAACCAACCTAGGTGCCCTTCACCAGAAGAACTGACAAAGAAAATGTGGAATATTACTCAGCCTCAAAGAAGAACAAAATTATGGTATTTTCAGGTAAATTGGTAGAATTGGAGAATATCATACTAATCAAAATAAGCCAATCCCCAAAAATTCAAAGGGCAAATGTTCTCTCTGATATTCAGATGCTAATCCATAATGGGCGGAGCGGTCTAGGGAAGAGTGGAAGAACTTTGGTTTGGGCAAAGGGCAGTGAGGAGAGGGGAGTGTTGTGGGGTTGGGAAAGATGGCGGAATGAAATGCACATTATTAACCTATGTACGTGTATAATTGTGCAAACTGTGTTACTCTGCATGGTGTACAGCCAGAGAAATGAGAAGTTGTGCTCCGTTTGTGTACGATGAGATGAAATGTGTTCTACTGTCATGTGTAACTAATTAGAACAAATAAAAAGAAAAGAGATGAAGTTAATATTTACCTTGTCTTATTATTCATTTGCTTAAATAGATACATACATTTTAAAATTATATTTCTACTGCAAAGGAACTCTTGATTTAGATTTCAACGTATCATTTATAATCTTACATATGTATATTTCAGTGCTTTATTTTATGTCCCTCATTGCTTAATCGACTACACATATTAAAACTTTATAGTTTAAGTATATAAATTTATAAAATTATCAGTCTTTAATTGTTTTGTCATGTAGAAAATATTTCCTTATTTTTAATTTATGAATTATTTGTCTGAGAATTTTTTAGTCTTAAACTTGTACATTCATAGAGACTGAGTATGTCTTTATACTTGAAAGACTAAGTAGTTAAAAAAAGAGTACTTTAAAATATCCTACAGTAGGAATGAGTAAAAGAAAAGAAGAGTTATATTTTAGTAACTACTGAAAGTTATCTCGTGTTGGATCAATTCTTTGTTGTTTTGCTTCTGTTTTTTGGGTTTTTATTTTGTTTTGTTTTGAGCTGGTCTTGCAGTGGGGCCAGGCTGGTGATGAGCTCTCCAGCCTCCTGCTTCTGCCTCCTGAGTAGCTGGCATTACAAGTCTAGAGCACCAGGTCCCACAGTTGGACAGAGTTATTGTGAATCTCTCATTGGATTGCTGTAGTTATTATCTTAATGGTTGAACATCGACCTTTAACCTTTTTCTTAGAATTTTGTACCCAAGATCATCAAAGCATGTTCCACATGCAAAACCTGATTTGGTGTTTATGATTTCTGTTAGAATTTTGTTTATCTCAGCTTGGGCTACTTCAGAGCATCAGTATACCTGTACTACAATCTAGTTAACATTTTGGCAACTGAATACAAAAATGCAAAATATAGGAACCATTTTTCAAATTATGTCTTTTGTATTTTTGGTGCTTTTGGTTGTCACTATCATTTTCTGTCTTAAAAGTATAATTAATAAACCTAATTGAGGACATTTGCAAAATTAAAGTTTTAATATGATCTTTACATATTTTTGGTGTGCATGTACTATAACGATATAATATCCTAAAAGCTATAACAATAATTTAATATGTTATAACAAATAATTATACTGCAATGCTTTGTAAAATGACTAAATGGTTTTCAGGGGCATATTTTTACCTTTCATGAAAGCTTTATCAAACAAAGGTATTGTTCATTAAAATTTAAAAAGACAAAATATTAATCTGCATAGCTTTTGAGTCATTATTTTCAAATGGCTATCATCAAAAAACTGCTAAACAAAGTTATTACCAGAAAAAAATCTTCAGACTAATTTTGTTTTCAATGGATGACTGTCATTGTCTTCAAGTGTTTTTTCAAACAACTTCATTATTTTCATTGAATTTTTACTTGTAAGCACAATAATGATTTTTCACATTTAAGCAAATCTGTTTAGTTTTGGAACACATTTTAAATGGAACAGAATGGTTGGATGCAGTGGCACATGCTTATAATCCCAGTGGTTGGGGAGGCTAGCCAGGACGATCTCAAGTTCAAAGCCAGCCTCAGCAAAAGCAAAGTGAGACCCTACGTCTAAATAAAATGCAAAATAGGGCTGGGGATGTGGCTCAGTGCTCGAGCACCCCTGAGTTCAATCCCGGGTACTCCTAAATAAATAAGTTAAATAAATAAATAAATGCAACAGAATGATATAGATTTTAACAATAGATTTTAAAGATGAGAGACAGAGAATGGTTTGAGCTCTATGAAATCAACAGAAATTGAATTTATCCTGACATCTTGAATTATGAGAACATTTCTGATGTAAAATGAAGCAATCTACATCACTGTCAGTGTCAGTATGTTGGGGGGAGAATTACACTCAATGACTGCACATATTCAGACTTGAGGAAATCACTGAGAATCTGCGTGTATTTTAGCATGAATATGCAACAGTTTTGCATTTAGCATCACCTAGTGCTTGAGCTCAACAGAGAACTTACATAAACTTAACTGTAATTTGTGAATTGAAACAAAAATATATTTTAGGTGAGATGATTGTACAATTTCTTAGTGTTTTCTTAATACTTATTTTCTATGGCGATTGCAAATTCTTTCATGATAATATATTTTACTGACAACCCAATCCAACGAAATCATTCAAATAGTTATATCAATACAATATATTTTATTCCATAATACCTGCAAATGAAATTAAGCATATAGGTTGAAAAAGGTTTAGTTTTAAAGAATTCCTAACAGATTTTAATAATAAATGTAATGAGATCCTGAGTTATCCATGGAATTTATCCAAGAAATGCTCCTTTTTTAAGATTTTTGTATTTGTTCTTTTTGTTATGCATGAGAGTAGAATGAATTTTGACATAACATACATACATGGGGTATAACTTTCCAATTTTTGTGGTTGAACAGGAAGCGGAATTACACTGATCATGTATTCATATAAGAAAACAGGAAAGTTATGCCCGATTCATTCCACTGTCTTTCTTTTTCACGACCCTGCTCCTTTCCCTTCATCCCCCTTTGTCTAGTAGAGTGAACTTCTGTTCTCTCCCCACCCTCATGTAAGTTAGCATGGCATGTCAGAGATTGTCCCTGCCAGCATGATATTTGATCAGTTTCCCCAACTGGAACCATGAGAGGATTAGAAAAAAAAACAAACAAATATAGACAAAGAGGGACCTGATGGGAAACCAAGCCCTGAGGAGGCTTGACTGATACCACAGCAGTCTCCGCACATTTATTATATAAGTTTAAACATCAGAAGGATTTACTGTAAGAAAAGTTCTTCAAGATTTAAAAAAAAAAAGAAGCTTGTGATCGAAAACAGCCCAATTAAAGCTTATCGGCTTGTGACCATCTCTTCCACATCAGGGCAGCTGGTGTTTGAACTCAAGGCTATTGAGCTAATTAATTCTATGAAAGAGATAGAATTTTTCCTTTGAACAGGGCCACCCCTAATGGGCAGTTCTCTTTGCTCCTTTGCACCAGAAATTCCCAAGGGGATATCACCACTGCCTAGGACAGTTCAAAAAATGATACATTCACTGCTCCTGACAGGAGAGAACATTTGGTCTTTGGTTTTAGGGGGACTGGCTTTTATCACATAGTATGATAGTCTCCCATTCCATCCATTTACTGGCCAATGCCATAATTTTATTCTTCTTTATGACCTGGTAATATTCCATTTGTGTATATGTACCACATTTTCTTTATTATTTCATCTGTTGAAGGGCAACTAGGTTGGTCTCATAGATGAGCTATTGTGAATTGAGCTGCTATAAACATTGATGTGACTATGTCACTGTAGTATGCTGATTTTAAGTTCTTTGGGTATATGTTGAGGAGTGGGATAACTGGGTGAAATGTTGGCTCCATTCCAAGTTTTCTCAGCAATCTCCATATTGATTTCCAGTGTTTGCACCAATTTGCAGTCACACCAGCTATGTATAAGTGAGCCTTTTCCCCATCCTTGACAACATTTATCATTACTTGTATTTTTGATAATTGCTATTCTAACTGGAGTGAAATGAAATCTCAGTGTAGTTTTAATTTGCATTTCTCTAATTGCTAGAGATGTTTAACTTTGTATTCATATAATTTTTAACCAATCATATTTCTTTTTCTGTAAATTGAAGAAATATTCTTTCTTCAGGAATAATGAACAGAAAATATTTATCAAAATCGATCATTATTAGTGAAATTTTTTTAAAAAAAGAATCCTTGTTATTCACTAAGAGGAATGAATCTGACACAACTTTCCAATGTACATGTATGAATACACCATAGTGAAGCTCACCATCATATACATCCACAAGTTTGGAATCCTAATGAGAATAAGCTATATTCCATGCTTGTATAAATATATCAAAATAGATTCCACTGTCATGTATAACTAAAAGAACCAATAAAAAAGAGATCAAGCAACTTATATTCTAATACATGATTTGGAGAGGTTGGACTCTATCCTTACTTTCAAGGAATAAAATAATACTATATTGCTTATTTTGTGATCCATAGGAAAAGCAATGATAGTGTTTATGATTATTATACAAATAGTAATAATAGCCATTATGATACTAATACAACAGTTGGTCATTTAGTAACATGTCACTAAGAAATAAGCATTTACACAAGCTTCCTTATAAATCAAAGCAACTTGATCTTTTTAATCATTCATAGAGGAAGCTAGAGATGTCTTGCACGGGGGAAATATGAAATTCAAATCATTAGAAGAAAATGAGGGGAACTTAGAAAAACAGATACATTTTTAAGACAACAGTAATTACTAAACCTAGTTATGAACTAAGTTGGTTTACCTAATTAAAGTTGAAATAATATAAATTAATAAAAAATTTGAAATTCTAAGGCTAATTTTGTTTTAAAATTGAGGCAGGATGACAATTTTTTAAAAATTCTTCTTTTTTTTTTCTTAAGTCAAAACTATTTTGTACTGTGTACTATGAAAACTTAAAGAGTAGAAAGCCCTGCTGAGATCAGAACAAATTGTGCACAAGAGCATACCAGTTCCTGGAAGAAATGTGAAAGACCCAGATGTGCTGCTTCTCTCAGAGACTGATGGTGCTGGAAAAACAGAACAAAACAAAAACACTAAAGCACAAAACATAGGAGGAGCAGGAGGAAAAGCTTTAGGAACTAGTTTTTCCCTAAGTTCTCCATCAATAAGCTGTTAGAAGTGATAAACAAATTTCATAAAATAGTAGGATACAAAATCAAAACAAAAACCAGTCGCTTTTTATACACCGATAACGAACTCATTGAATAAAGAATTCTGGAAAGCAATACATTCACAATACCAACTAAAAAATAAAAATATGTAGGAACAAATTTAACCAGGGAGGTGAAAGTTCCCTATAATTGAAATTATAAAACACTAATGAAAGAAATTATAGAGGATACTTGACAAAGGAGAAAAATTTCATGTTCCTGGAATGGAAATCTCGTCCTTGTTAAAATGACCATACTGCAGAAGTGATCTATGGTCCAAAGCAATCACCATCAAAATATCCAGATGTGATGTTCTTCATACAAACATAGAAAATCGTTCTGAAATTCATAGGGAGCCACCAAAGACCCAGAATAGTGAAAGTGATGATCTTGAGGGATACAACACAAAATAACAATGAAACAAAACAAAAGCAAACAAACAGAGGAGAGAGGGTGTGTGGGGGTGGGGAGAGAAAGGGAGGGAGGAGAGAGAGAGAGAGAGAGAGAGAGAGAGAGAGAGAGAGAGAGAGAGAGAGAGAGAGAGAGAGAGAGAGAGAGGGAGGGAGAACAAAACACAAAGTCAGAAATACCCCTCTAACTGACTTGAAAGCCTACTGCAATGTCACAGTATCTGAGAGAGCACAGTGCCTGCATACAGACACGGGCTTCAGTGGATAAGAATAGAGAACACAGAAATTAATCCAGGAAAGTGCAACCAACTGATTTGTTTTACAAATGGGCCAAGAACATACACTGGGGTAATGACAGTCTCTTCAGTAGATGCTGATGGTAAAACTGGATATTTGCAGAAGAATGAAGCTATTACTCTACTTTTCACCAAACATAGAAATCAGCTCAAAATGTAAGACCTGAAATCATAAGTTTATTGCAAGAGAGCACTTGAAGACATTGGTGTAAATGAAGATTTGTTTTGGTCGGACCCCAAAAGCACAGACAACTGATATAAAAATAGACAAACTCCATTTTATCAAACTCAGAGACTTTTGCACAGTATAGACAACAGAGTCAAGAAGCAGGTTAGGGTTAGGAGGAAATGTATACTATTTATCCAGCAAGGGACAAATATCCAGAATATATAAGGAACTCAATGACCTCTCAGCAAAATTTAATAATCCAGTTAAATTTTCTTTCAAAATAATTATAATATTAGAATCTTCTCTTCCATGTTGTATTTATTTATTATTAGCTCTTTTAAAATGTAGTGAGTTTCATTGTAAAAGATTGAAAATAGAGGATAACAAATAGTGAGTAAAACAAAATTCACTCCAAAACCTAGTGATTAAAAATAACCATTGTCTAAAATTTGAAATGCGATTTTTGTATTATTTCTCCAATTATCTATAACTCACTCTAATTTTCTCTACCTCTACTTATTTCTCTGTCTGTGTTCCAAATGTGAATGCTTAAACGTTTAATATGATTTTTTATTACAGTATAATTTATTCAAACTAAAACATTATTTGAAATACTTTATTAACAGATTCTGAAGTGTATTTCACATTATCAAATATTCTTCTATGGGGTAGATGCTCTACTTGCCTAATGTTCCTGTGTGGAAAAATATAACTCAACACATTTGTACAGTTCTCTGTGGCATATCATTTCTATTAAATATTATTAAGTGCATCAGTGAAGATCTCTGCAAGAAGAGTTTCAATAGAAATAAAGGATTTACATTGCTGAGACTCTAGAGGACCAGAAAGTCAATGAATGCTACTCACTGATTGCTGGACCACACTTAACTAAAAGTAATATTTTAGTTGGATCATTTTAAAATTATCATCCCTTTTTCTTATAGCAGATCTAAAAACTTACCCAAATAATTGCAATCATTTAGCTATATTTTGTGATACCTGATTTTTATTGAATGTTTTGTAGACATAGAAGATGGAGAGATTTTTAATTATTTGCATCTTTGTAATACATTGAACACCATCAGGTATTATCTTTCAAGCAGAGTTATACACAATTATAGATCACATACATATAGAATAATCTTCATGTATAGGTATTGGTCCATTTCCTAACTGCTTTACTTTTAAAATTATGTAAATCTGCGCTGGTGATACAGTTCAGTTGGTTGAGTGCTTGCCTGGCATACACAAGGCCATGGGTTCAATCCCCAGCACCACAAAAAATATAATAAAAAATTATGTAAATATACACCATCATGGAACATGCTTTACTGTCATACTCCTTGGGCCAAAGGCGTTATTGATGGACTACAGAGCTCACAGAAAATCTACAAACATGTGTCATGGTTTCCATATAATGTTCACCATAAGTATTGCATTAAAATAATAAATGATGTATAAGACAAACAGTAATGCCAGTATTGTTATAAACATTTGCTGTAAGATTTTAGGAGTTTTAGATTATACTTTTCTTTTTTCATGATTAAAACAACGCTTTGAGTCATATGATTCAAATACATGCTATTTTTGCTAACTTATACAATCATTTAAGATGACTTTATTAAAATTTCAAAACAGGAAATCATATTTTAAATTTGGGATGATGTAATTACTCATTTCTTAAACGCTATATTCTAGAATTATTCTTTAACATGATTAAAATTAGAGAAGACTTAGCCTGGCCCTTAGGAATGGAAATCAACAAGGAAAGTCGACTCACTAATTATTTAGCAGACTTGAATGAATCAGTATCCGAGAGAGGATTACTGCCCAAAAGCCTGCCCTGGGGTCGGAACAGGTGTTGTTTCATCAGAATTCAGTATTGCTGCTATTTCAAGGCGGAATTCAAAAAGACAACCCTGGGAAAGAAGCTCTCATCTGTGTGACAGGAAAAGCATGATTCCTCAACTAGACGGTGTGCTTTCTCCCTCCTGGTCATTTCCCCGACTCTTCTCCGTCTCAAATAGATCCCTTAGCAATTCCAAAGCAGCTGGCCTAGTTCCTCTCCTGGAAATGGCAATGGCCCCCTTGCAGCCGCTCTCAGGCACACAGGTGTTTGAGAGATCCTAGTTACAGCCAGGCAGAAGCCAACTTTCAGGTGGAATCACCCATAAAGGTTATAAGTATGAGGCCAAAAATTGCCTACTAATCTTCCTTCCAAAGGTTTATGGCTCAAGGCTGCACTTAAGAAGCTTCCTCCTCAAAGTGAGTCACCATTATATTCCTCTGCAACTGTTTGGGAGATGGTTTTGGTTGGAATTAGAGTGGTGTAATGACTGCCGTGCTGGTTGCTTCTGTGCATAACACCTGCAAGTTCTCTAGTCCTTATTATCTCTCAAACAGTTTCAATGACTTTGAGTGCTTTGCTGAGTGAGTAGGAGTAAGGAAAGCAGTCTATTGTTCCTGATGTTAATTATTACAAATTGTCAATCAGCCTTGAAAGCAGATGCCTTTTCTTGCTATTTTCTGTGGGCAAAAGGCTATAGAAACGTTGTTTTGAGGAAAGAAAGAGAGAGAGAGAGAGAGAGAAATTTTGCCTTGATGATCACTTCCTTATTTACAATGGGGATAAGACATTGCATGTAAAGTTATTTGTAGTGTGTGTGTTCTTATTCATTAAATAAGAGTATTCTCACCAACTAGCTCATGGTCACTCTGCTAACCGTCCCCTGAATATAGGCACTGTCTTTTAAGGCATGAATTGGGACCCACGTTGCACTTCACAGAATCAGTCTGTGTGAGATTCCACATAAAGATAAACCAGGGGAGTTTGTTATATTCAGAGCAGAATAAGGAATCTGAAATGCTTTCCTAGACACAATTTGTTTTCCTGGAATCCCGATTTTTGTCAATGCTTGGGAATAATTAATTCTGAAGGGAAGGTGTGTCCGTGTCATCGTTGCTTTCTTCAGTCAGCTCCAGTCTTTGTGCTCATCGGCATTTACTCATGGAGGAGACCATAGCCATTGGCAGCAGTGCCCTGCTTCTAAATGATCGGATATTTAGCCTGATCCTGGACAGGCAAAGTGACACTGTCCATGAGGCAGCAGACACTTTTTAATCACAGATGAAAATTATATATAATTACTTTTGAATGCCCCCTCATGTGATGGAGTAGCTAGTGTAATTATCAACACTTAAGCCAAATACTGACACACCTCATATATGAAGCAGTCAATTTGGGAGCAGATTCGGGTATATGAAGAATCAGTGCCCATATCAGAGCCTTCAGAGGGATGCCTTTGGGGAGAAAGTTCTTGGTAAAAAATAGTAGAAACGATGGCAGAATATGATAAGACGGTCCACATTATGCCCAGGTTATCAAGTTTATCTTCCTTGAGATTTTTCACTTATTTATGAAACATATTTGCTTTCAAAAAAAGATGTTAGTTTTTTTTTTTTTTTTTCTTTTAACCATAATTTAGAAATCCTTAAGGGATGAAAGAATTCTCAAGGTATTTTGGTAGAGAAAGGAAACTCACTGATAGAGACCCATTCTATGAGAGAATTAGTCACTTACGATTTCATATTCTTAAACTATAAAATGTTTTCTTCAGCTACACATTTAGTATGAGAGTGTGTTTGGAGAAAGGCAAACCACTTTCTCATTCTGCAGGATGCCACCTTAGTTTCTGAAGAGTATTATACTAGATATTTCAGTGTCCAGGTGTTTATTGGTCAAAATCTCCTGGTAGCCCTCTTTGTATAGCAGAAATAGTACAGGTGCTAAAAAGATCAGAGCTGGTCTCATTCTAAATCACACAATAGTCGGAATACACGAAAACTATTAATACTCTAATTAACAAAAAGTTACATGCAAATCTGAACTGATAAATTTATCACGGTGATTTGCAATAGTTAAGCATTTCTATAGGGTTTCTTTAAAATAACACTGTACTTGCAAACTAGCTCATGCTTCTGTTTAGTCTTCACCTGACCTTTAGAATAGCTGAGTTAGGCTTAGCATTAAAATAATTAATCTCGGTGTTGCTCTCATCACATAGTTGGCATGAGCAATTGGGGAATGCTTGGCATGTGTGTTAGCCTGAATGAGAGCAGGCTTCGATACATAAATTAAATACTTTTATGACTCCTAAACTGTATTGTGACTTTTTGGTGAAACCCTGAAAGGAAAACTATAAGGCAGCATTCAGTCTCATATTTATAACTTTCATAAATTATTCTACGGAAAGTGGGTTTCTGGGCTAACTATAGCTGAAATTTTCCTTAAATACTTATGTGCCAGTCATGTCCTCATATATGCCACTGTCATTTTAAAAGAAGATTAACTCCGGTTGCTTTAGAATTGAAGGGTATTTTGTTAAAGATTGGGGGAAAAACAATTTCAGGACCTTGTTAATCGTCGGTAAACCTGAAGTAGAGAACAGTTAGCAAGCTATCATCTTAAATTTTAGGTGGTGCATTACACGATCATAAAGGATGGTGTGTGTGAAAATACCACTCCTAAAGTGGACAGAATCCATGTGCGCCATACCTCTTCCCTTCAAATATTTACTAGAGCAAAGATCCCTTCTCCATTTCACTGATCTCTCACAAATATTCACTGAATCTACACGTAGATGGAATTGTAAAACATATTCCATCCTCATTATAAATGTAATTTCTTTCCTTTAACTGAATTCACAAGGAAAACTTCCATAGACATGGAATTTGAGCAAGGCTTTAAGGATGTGAAAAATTTCCATAGGCAGCTACTGTTACATGGATATAGATTGATATTTTAAGAGAACTCTCTAAACACATTTATTGTTAATTAAACACACATCATATTTGCATTAAGCATATACAAAAATAATTAATAGTGTTTGGGGAAAGGCTGTATACCAGTTTTTCTCCATGTTTTCCTCAAATGAAATGCACCTTGGCCCTAAACTGCCTTCATAATGACAATATAAATAATGTGTTCTGAATCATAATCAGGTAGAGCCAGACTTTATTCAATAACCCAAACAACTAATTATATGCCATGCTAGATAAATCAGTGTAAATAGAACAGAAGCTGCAAACAGCTGGGTGGATGTCTAGGGATTTTGAAGCTTTCCTCTTTTTCCAGATAAAGTCAGCATACCGTGGACACATTAACATTTTTCTAAGCATTCAAGAATCTTGGAAAAGTCTACTTATGAGATACTTCAAATGCAATGTTATCCACTAATTTTAGGAATAATGCGTTTTATAATAATACAATATAAATTTCTGATATAAAATTAACAAAATATATTAAAAACTTTAGAATTAATAGAATTATGACAGTCTAAAAAAAAGACAGCTACTGTAATCATTGTGCACATGTTTCTGGGTTGCTTCTATCCCATGGAATAAATTGTTGGTATTTGCATCTATCTATGGTGAAGAAATGAACAACCTTGTGTTTTTATTAGTGCATTATAGTTTTACCAAAACTTGGGGTTCATTTTGTCACAATCAGACATGCATGGAATGTAAATTGTTCCACTTCAGTCTCCAGTACTTACTCCCAAGAGGTACTTTTAAAATGTTTTTCTTTAATTTGTCTTTGATAGCTGCAGTTGCCCCAGTTTCTTGTAGCTACTCAGGGACTTTGGGTTTGGTTGTGGCAAAAGACAGAGAGGAGTCCAGGATCATAGTGCTGGCATCTGCTCATCCCTTCCTGCACACAGCTCTGGAAGAAGGAGAGAGGGTGAGTGGGAAGGAACACACTACTGCAAACTCAAAAGGCTCCATTAAAAAAAAAAAAAAAAAGGCTCCATTTGTCAAGGTGGAGCAATCCCAGGCCAAATGCCTCCCCTTAGACCCAATTCTCAACTCCCCTGGACTGGGGTCTGACTTTCAAACATAGGAACTCCAAGGAACACATTCAAATCAGAGAAGGAATGAAATTCATTTAATGCAGTGTGCAGTGGCACTCACCTCTAATCCCATCTCTCGGGAGGCTGAGGCAGGAGGCTGAGGCAGGGAGATCCACAGTTCAAAGCCAGCCTCAGCAAACAAGGCCTTAAGCAACTCTTAAGTCTCTGAATAAAAAATAAAAAGGGCTTGGGATGTAGTTAAGTGCCCCTGGGTTCAATCTCCAGTAGTGAAATAAATAAATAGATTCATTTAAATGATCAGTCTTACATTTTTTTACTAACACAGGTCTTTTGGACTATAGAATGTCTTTTGTTCACTGCTTTAAATATGTGCCATGTATTTTGATGGTGTTTAATTATGACAGTTTTCAAAAATTCTATAAATTCTGTGCATTTTAGTAGAAGATTTTAACTTCCAAGTGGAAGAGTTTGGGGATCTACATTTAATTTTATTTTTAGATTGCTAAGTCCTCTTTCTATATTATGAAACCTACTGATGTTTCCTTTATGTTGTAATATATAATCATACTTTTACCTATCTATGTATATGTATGGGAAAACACTGTACTTTATTACTGGAATGTATGATTCAATGGATATTGAAAAGATTAACTTCTTTATGTTGTTTATGTCTTTTATGGACTTATACTTAATTTACATTAAATTCTCAATCTTGGACTGAGAATAGAATCTTAAATTATTTTAGTAATAATTTTATAATGACTCATGGTATCCCTTTACATATTTTTGTTTTATATGTGCTTTCTATGTCATTTGGTGCATATATATTCAGAATGACTATTTTTATTGTGGTTTAGAACACTGAATATTAACTACTTCACCTCAGTTAAAGCTTTGAGGCTTAAGTGGGCCATCAAGTTTGAAATCCCTTGTGGTCTTTGCATTCTGCTTATTTCCTGCTGCCTGGAAAATATTTGCCTGTTTTGTTACTTTTTGCCTTTTTTAATGGCATTTTTAATTTGGTCTTTTGATTACAGCACATAATTGCACTTGCTTTATGAACACATTTGATTATCAGGTGCGTTTTGTGGGCTAGTTAAAACCAATCCTATTTATCATTCTACCTTAAGTTATAATTACTGATTTTCCTTAGTACTTACCTTCATTTTGGTATTTTTAAACATATTTCTTACTTAACATTTTGCTATCATTTATTTGAATTTTACATATTATTTTTGGATTGGTACTTGTTACATAACAATCAATAATTTTATCTGTCACCTTTTTCTATTCCAACTTTCTTGTTGCATTTTCTGCCTTGTCAGAGCACACATATTTACATGCAATTCTTCAACACATGACCCCAATCTGTGTTAGTCTTAGCTTGACAATTAAAGAGACAGCAGGATCAAGTCCACATTCTTACTGTCGTGTCTTGGTTGGATGAAGATCCTTCTCTCTTAAATCCCTCCATCAGATGTATCAGTGTTCTTCTGCAGTCAATGTTGCTTTTCTATGATTTGAATGACATCATTGCTGAGTATAATACCTATGGTTTGTGCACACTCTCCTGAGTTTCTTGAAAATGCTATTACACAATTGCTTCTTTGTTCTTTTTGCCAAAAGTAGAAGAAATCATTATATGTCAATTAACGTACTACAAAATAATTACAAATGATTGCACTTCTGCTGGCTACAGTGGTGCACAGGTGCAATCCAGCAGCTCGGGAGGCTGAGGCAGGAGGATCTTGAGTTCAAAACCAGCCTCAGCAATTTATCTAAGCCCTAAGCAATTCAGTGAGACCCTATCTCTAAATAAAATACAAAAAAAAGGGCCCACGATGTGGCTCAGTGGTTGGATGTCCCTGGGGACATTCCCCAGTACCCCACTCACCAAAAAAAGATTGCATTTGTACAGATTTGTAAGAATTCTGGCTTTTATTAGTTAATACATGCTTGCTATTATTGATAATATAACTTATATATATATATATATATATATATATATATATATATATATATATAAAGAACCAAAACCTATAGCTAGAAGCACATAGTTTAGCATTTGAACTTATTCCCTTTTGGTTTAGTAAACATAGACATTATTGTCTTTTCAAAGTTGGAAAATTCAGGCAAGAAAAATATCTGTGTTCTTATTATCAACCATCAACCTTGTAGTGTGACAGAAAAGAGCATCATGCGATGTTCATGTCATGCAATTATTCTGTAGTATATTAATTAACATTGAGATATAGGAAAGAAACCTAGGCTTGCAAAAGGTCGTATCTGAATCCAAAACAGATGCATCTATGGTCACTCACAAGTTTGCAACTTTAGTTTAAATAGATGAAAGGATCAACAATTAAACAGATAAAAAGAAGGATGTCAAATTTTCACCATCATTTCTGATTGGATGAAGTGTATTCTTCCTTAAATTCCTCCATCAGAAGGAATCCACCAATGAGGAATCATTTCATAGGTGACATGAAATAAAATATAAATTTACTATCTTGAAATTAATTTGCATGTAGCTATAAACTTTAACTTTGTATTTGGCTAATGAACACATTTTAATTGTTTTTATATTATATATGGATAATATATTTATGAATAGCCATATTTTCAAGAATTAAAATATTTTAGAAATATTCATCCCCTGTATAACTTACAGATTTAGATTCTAATCTAATACCAATATTTATGCACTGCAAATGTACTGCTTTGTTAAATTAAAGAATTTGCATAAATTATTTTGTTAACTATTTATGAAACATAATCTCAAGATTAATATAAAACTCTACAATTGTTACACATTTACTAAGAGTTTAGACTTGTGCTTTGTATTGGAAGAATTTATGATCAACTTTAGGACAGGTCATACATTCATGGAAGTACTTTGTTAACTACATAAGCAGTATCTTTTTAAGTTTAAAAATGAACAGCCGTTGTACACAAAAAAAATCATTTTCTGTCTATGGTTAGAAAATAATGAAATAAGCACAGTTTCCCAGACTGCCTGAATAGTTCAAAATATTTCATTAAATATGGCATGTCATTAGATATGAAACAAACACAAAATCAAGATGATATTTTGAAATCAATAAGAATTGCTTACCTCTTGAAATTAAGCAGATGCATTTAGTTTGTACATCTAGGAGTTAGGAAAGGCTGCTGGCTTCATCTTCAATTTTTAAACCAAGAAACCATTTTCAAAGCAGTTTGTGGGAACTGGCTAACTTTCTTGGGCACATGTAATCTACAGATTTAAAAAAGTAGACTTTATTTGGACTGTACATTTTAATGTAGGAAAAGGGAGATAAATGCAAATGGATCCAATTCACTTCAGATAGCTAAACAGCTGCTTTTGTTTGATGGAACAAAAGGTATAAAAGGTGGCTATTTTAAGCTCATGCTAATGTAATTGATTCATTACATTATTTCCTCCCACTGATTTTTAACTCTTGCTTTTCTACCCTTTACAATTCAACTAATCCTATATAATAGCATTTTACAGAGTAGGTGTTTGGTTCCTGAGGAAGTCAGTGCTGCTAAGCACTGTTTCTGCTTTCATTTCGCTTTATTTTATTTTAATCATCCCATAATAGAAATAGTAAATTTTGTCCTGCGAGAGTGAAGCAAACACACCAATAACGTATTCTCCATTGAGGTTGTTGATGACAATAGTGTATCGTAGCTTCCTTACCCTGTACAAACTCCAAACATGTTTCCAGAAGTACAGCCTTGTGGACAAGAATGTAGCCACTTTATCTACTGTTCTGAATGACCAAACCTTATGGGGACAGTTGGGCTCATTTCTGCCTAGTTCCAGGTTCTGAAAGAGCAAAGACATCTATTGATTGACAGTGCAGGCAGCTCCTGGAAGTAGCAGCTCAGCCTTTCCTTCCCAGTAACCACCTCTACAAGCTCTTCGACCCTCCCCCTTTGCTTACCTCCCATCTCCCCACTGCCCATAACTTGCTGTCTTTCCCAAAGGTTTTTTGTTATTATATTTTTAAAAACCTTTTGTCAATTTGCTTGCAAAGAACTACTCATTGATACATTTTCCATGGATGAAATTTATATTTCTAATAACCAGAAAATTCAATAATGTAAATACTGAGTACTTTTCCTGCTTACTTAGGATAGTGCCAGATAGCGATGACACTGGCTTTCACCTATGGCCAGGTGCACTGACAGTTCTGGGTTTACATGAACACACAGATATACGTATTTATTCTTGCTCATTAAATAAAGTCTCCTGGGCTAACTGCACATACAGACTCCTCTTTGGACAAATTTTCATAACCTTATGAATCTGAATACTCAATGCCTACAGATAACCTCACGACACTTGTTCTCCCAAATGGGTAGTGTTTTGGGTAGTGTTTACAATTATTTTCCCCACGAAATTCATCAGCCAATCCAGTTCTATAGTTGTGAACTTATTGAAAATGGGGTCACTGCAGGTGTCATTAGTGTGACTATGATGAGGTCATTGGGGAATCAGATGAGCCCCAACACCAATAAGTTGGTGACCTTGTAAGAAAACATGTGAAGAGAAAGAGAGATTCACAGGCAGCAAGTATAAAGATTGACAATGAAGATTCTATGTGACAAGAGCAATGGCTGGGGACAGGCCCTACCCTCTCAACTCTCAGAAGACCACACTTGCTATCCCCATGATCTTGATGATCCAGGGCTTCTAACCTCCAGAAATGCATGGCAGTAGGTCTCTGTCATGTAAGTTACTCAGCGATCTACAGCTGATGTCATGCCCCATCATCTCTGGCTTAAAGTTGGAACAGTTTGAACTGTTCTGTGGTCCAACAGTCCAAACCCATCTCTGTCAGTCATGCTACTACCCTGACAGGAGTCCTTATCATATGTAGCACAATATTCTTTGACCCAGAATTTGATTTTCTTACATGTAATTTTCTTCAATGTAATTAAGAAATTACATTTCTTACATTCTTGCATGTCGAAAATTTTTATAAGAAATTCAAACTGATCTTTCAAAAATTCATCTACTTTTAAGTCAGGCTCTTGATTGAAATACTTTGATGATAGAATCCACAATCTGCCTTGAAGATAGGATCCACAATCTCGACTTCCAAAGGAAGCTTTGGAATGAAGTCTTGGAAGCACCCTTCAGCATGGTCTCCCATCACTTTCTTTATTGTCTACTGTCCCAATGAATCTGATTCCTTTTCAGTTTCCTAGATGTGTGAAAATGTCTTTCAAGAGTGCTTAAATATTTTTACTGATGGGGCATTTTACTTAAGAAATTTGAGATTTAGGTGGTATTTTGAGCACTTGCCTACTTTTCACTATGCTATCAATTCCACAGGTCCATGACTCTCTCTTTAAGCACCTTACCCAAAGGCTAGAGAATTTTGACATGTAGTTTGACATTCAATTCATTAATTTAATTATTAATTTAGCTAAATATTTGAAATCAATGATTGTGGACTTAGACACCTTAATACTTAATTCCTAAGACTGAGAAGTATGGACAGTATATTTGTTGCAATGTCTTTCTTTTTTGAGTTACTCATTATTTCGGGTGTGGTGGCACATTCCTGTAACCCAAGAGACTTGGGAGGCTGATGCAGGAGGATTGCTCAAAGCCAGACTTAGCAACTTAGCAAGGCCCTAAGTAATTTATTAAGACACTCTCTCAAAAATAAAAAAAATTAAAAGGGACAGGATATGGCTCAGTGGTAAAGCACCTCTGGGTTCAATCCCTGGTACCAAAACAAAACAAAAAGAAGTTACATATAACTGGGCACCTTCTCCTACCTGAGCCTCCTCTCTTGACTCCTTATCATTCGTTCTTCAGTTTCCTTCAAATGGTCTCAGTGAACTTACCTGTGCCTGCCTAAGAACTTCATCAAAATGTGATGAGGAACTCGATTTTTGACATCAAAATGTCTGATTCAAAATGCAGCCATTTAAGAAAAGTTGGGACCAGGGTCTGCTGGGCACTGTCATCATATTTCCGACTCCCTCAGGAGGACAGTGACTGTCCTTTGGTTTTCTTGGTGCAGTTTCTGTTCGCTCTGTTGTTCTGGCATGACATTCAGCTTAGTAGTGATCCATAACTTCTCAATTTTCATGGAATGTTTTGTCAATGTCTGCATTAAAACAGCAAGGATGGATTTGTTAACTCTCGCTTCTCTACAGTCTTGTCTAGTAGAGCAGGAGATAAATATGTGTATGGTTTCATATTACCTGGTATTTGAGCTGAAGGATGTGAAGTGATAAACCATATCCAATCCTTTCCAGATGAAGTGAACTAACTTTTGTCTTTTTGGAAACCTTTGATGTTCCATAGAAACAAACACTGCTACAGAGGCACCCCTGACAGCTAACTCCTTCCTCTCTTCAGAGTTCCATGCCCTTACCTCTGCTGGCCACTTGAAGCCCCAGTTGGTGGTACTATGTGTATGTGCTTCTCAGTGTGTGTGATCTGCCATGCTGCCCAGCCACCAAACTGTTGGATGACAGGGAAATATGAGGAATTACAGGTTAAAATTCATAGAATATAGACAGATTACAGAGGCTGAGCTGATAATATTTATTCTTATAATTATTGGAGAAGTGATACTTTTTATTGCCGAGTAAATCCTTTAAGAAGCAGTGAGCTCCAAAAGAGAATTTTAAAGGAAATTCAATCCTAACCATAAGTGAACTTCTCTTCATAAGGAAGTTTGTGATACAATGTACAATTTCCACAAAAGCCTTGTGGATGGACATCTGACATTGATGTGAGGCCTGTGATAACACTTACCACCTCAGTGATACTGAGAGGGAAGAGATCTGCTAAGAACCTGCAGTACTTCTTAAAGTCAGCAGTTCCTCTTTAAGAGGATTGCACTGGAAGACATTCATGTAGCAAGCTTAGATGCAGGATTTGCATTTATAGATCACTTTATGAACCATAACGACATTTATATTAAAATGATGTTCTTCAAATTTGATTTTACTTTCTTTAATTCCAAATTTCTTATATAGGTAAGAGGAGGTAAGGGATCTTTAAGATGCTGGTTTTACAAGCAAAATAAATTTTGTGAACAGTTAAATGATGCAAGTCTTCTGTTTGTGTCATCAGAACTTTCAAACAGAAAATAAATTAATTTTCACTCATCAGTTGATACCATTTCATTCAACTTATGGATCTGCAGGGATAGAGAGTTTGATCACAGATCAAAAATGGTTTTTTGATCTGTGATCATTGACACTTTTAAGTTTCAGCCTTCTCACTTCTCTCTTGTTGCACCTTTGGGCAAAGTGAGAATAAAATATACCCCATCTTATCTTCCTTTGCAGTTTAGGAAAGTTCAAATCAGAGCAGGTACAGATTTAGGGGAAACTCATGTCAAGCTTGTTCTTACTGAAAAATAGCTTCGAATGCATTTCCTAAGAAAAGTGAATCAGAATAATGCTTATGAATGAATGATAGCACATTATGTGCATGTGTTACTAGTTGCATGCTGGGAAATGTAGAACCCAAGCTCTGTAACTGCAGGGTTTACACATCATAAATCAATACTTCCTCAAGAATTACAGTCTAATGTTTTATGTCTACCTATTCACTCCAACTGCAGACCCTTTTTTCTTTGGTATATGGAGTTAGAATACTGCTTAAGATTGCTAACCGAGACATGAGCTCTCTTTTAAACACACCATGGATTCCCAAACCTGTGAAAACCTGGATTATTGTCTTTCCAGGAATGATGAGAAATACAAAGGAATGCTTCTTTAAGAAAAGAAGAACAACCCCAAGAAAAAAAGAATTTACAAAAAAATGCATTTTGCTTTTGAGCGCCTAGTTGAATTGATTTATAATGTTCTATGGCTTAAATAATGACTTGATAGTAACATGCTAAGGAGTATGTACCATGATATACAATTGATTCTCAAATAATAGAGGTAATTCCATTCGTAATACATTCAAAAAAGTCAAATAACTATAATGTTTGAGGAGCAGTTTCTCTGAACAGCTAATCTTTAGTTTACCTATCTGTACATGTGTTCTGAATATTAAGCCCTCTAGTAACAGTTCAAAATAAGGTAAGAATGCAAATTGGCCAAGATTAAATAACTTATTGGCAAATATTAGCATGAATATAAAATATAACAAAGTCTTTAACAATTGTATAGAAAACCTGAGCCACTTAAACATATCTGTGATTTATTGAATGCTTTTTATGTGTCTTTACAATACGTATTAACTCTTTTCATTCTTCACTGCAACCAGACTAACCTCAAATAGTCATTTCATTTTAGAGATGCAAATATTTGAGTTTTGAGCATTCAATTTAAACAGATATATGTGACTTGAAATTCATACCAATTATAATTTTGTTGTCTTACCTTGTATCAGAATTCCTGCCCCTATGGAAAAACTGTCTAGAATATGCAGCTGATTAGTAGTGTATCTGGCATGGAATTACTAGTATTTAAGTTTAATAATGAAAATTCAGGGGCTGGGGAGATAGCTTAGCTGGTAGAGTGCTTGGCTCGCAAGCACAAGGCCCTGAGTTCGATCCCCAGTACCGCAAAAAAAAAAAAAAAAAAAAAAAAAAAAAAAAGAAAATTCAGTTAGTTATTGGTTTAGGCATTCTCAGTTTAAATAAAGTAAAACTTTGTGAGTTTGTAAAATTAAATCACATCATTTAAATATTTGAGAAAGAAATAATCTAATTTTCAAATAATTTTATATACACATAATTTAGACATAAAAATTCTTATACACAAATTGAGTGTGCAGATATAAATATTTCATACCATGCAAAATAAATTTTCTCTCCATACTGAATTTTATAAACCCATGAACTACTTGTTTAAATAGTTCAACATAAATTTCCATTTTGCTAGCTTTATGAGAGACTGGTTTCCAAGGTCAAAAGCTAAGGGGCCTTAGAGGTGTCTCATTTTAAAAGTCAGCTATGATAAAGAAAATCTGTAAATAAAGAAATACCACTGTGTTTTCTTTCAGAAACTACTTGAATTGATAGACCAGAGAATGTTGCTGGTAGAAAAGTGGTAGGAAATGAACAGTAGGAAGAAAATGTGCTTTCAGATACTAGAATGTAGAGAAGAGTAATCAGGAAAAAAAGGAATTCTTAATGTAAATGAATGGTTTGGAAATGAAATACACCATGCAAAATTCAACTGTCATGTTTCCTATTTTGCATTGTGAAATGGAGTATATGTTCTTATAAAATTCTCCCAAATTACTGAGATAAAATTATTCTTACCAATTGTGGTGATACATACCTCTAATACCAGTGACTCTGGAGGCTGAGACAGGAGAATCACAAGTTCAAGGCCAGTTTCAGCAATGTAGCAAGGCCCTCAGAAATTTAGTGAGACCCTGTCTCAAAATAAAACTACAAAGGACTGGGGGTGTTGCTCAGTGGTTAAGTGCCCCTGGGTTCAATCCTTGGTGTGTATGTATATGTACACACACACACACATCTCCTTAATATACATGAGACAAAACCAAAGTACAGAAACATTTGTATAGCTTCATCCCTTTTATTTTAAAGTATAGGAAATAGAATGAAAGAAGAAATCAAGGCACTATAAACAATAATTAGTTCTGAGCAGTAAAAATAGACCTAAAGAGGATCATTTTAAAATTTTTGCACTTTTGCAATACCAAAATGTTGTAGATATACTTGTAGCATTGTCTTTTTAGAAAAAATACTGTTACTTAATTTTTTAAAATAATATATGAAGCCTCATTGGAGCTTATCGGAGACTAATAAATGAAATGAAGTAATTTGTAAGAATCTTGCTTTTGGCAAAGATAAGATTAACCTGAATTTAAGGTAATTGCAGGGTGTCTTGGTAATACTTTAGTTTCATACTCACTGAGGATTGAAATTCTAAAATGAAATCAGACTGATGGCTCCTATGATCCTAAATAGGTAAAATTCCTAAACTATTTTCTCTTGTATAAAAATAAGTCAGCATTTTCAGCCCTACTGACCTGGCAGGCGAGAATTTCCAGGTACTCTAATTACCACATATAACCAGCAGAGTTATGCATAGATTGAGGAATGTGGACCAAAGGATTACATCAACAGAAAGCAAGCTGAGGAAAAGAAACTCCTGCTTGAAGTCATAAAATAGGGAACAAAGGAAAGATAAAAGCATGGTGATTTAAAAACAAGTCTACAATTTGCATATCCTCCTGTTGTTATTTCTACCCCTATGGCTGTGTCTAATTTGTATTCTTATGTATGTATCAGTGCTTGCATTTTATAGTTATTCATACTCTTATTTACTTTTCCATAAACTTTCATATACATGGGAAAAGGTTGAAGGGATATATGAAAAATTTGAATTCAAATATTTGACAGAATATACAAAATTACAGAATCTACAAAATTGACAAAATTTTTTACAGAAATCATTATATAATAAAGGTATTTCTAAACCAAAATAAGGACCAAAACTTTTAATGAGTTTAAGGTATTAGCAAATAGAAAAACAGATAGAGATAGATATATGCAGAGAGAATTTCAAGTCTCACCAAGATTTTCTAGGATGATTGATCCCTGTAACTACTATTATTGTGTGTCATAAACTCTGCTTAGGACTTTCTACAAAATGTTCCAATCAGTATAACACCATGAAGAAGCTGGGTTACTTTGAACCTAGTGAAACTTAAGGTTTACTATGCCTCACTTGCTGAATTCATATGACTACTTATTTGTTTTAAATGCTACTAAAACAAGATAATTTTAATAGCAAATGTGTAAGATTTTGTTTACATTTACTGTAACTTCACTTTCAAGAAACTCTGCCTAATATTTGAAGACATTGAATTGGCTACTGGTATTTTGAAATTTAAAATATGGTAAGGTTGAGTCAACTATATATTTCTGGGACAGAACTTTAGGATACATTTATAGGACTCACATATTCATTTATGGGATCTTCTGTACATAACTTCCATTCCAGAATGATGCCCCCATCTTACCCTCTTCAGAATAAGCAATCTAGAGGAAATCCTGATTGTTTTTTTTTATTATCACATCATGTCAAGAGAAAACCAATTAGTATACAGAAGAAAGTATAATTTTATTTCTGGATATTTTTAAAGTCAATAGTAGCCATCTCACTTTTAAAATTTTTAAATTATTGTAATTTATTTTCTTATTCCAATTAAAAAGCCTTAAGTTCATTCAAGTCTAGTTGAAGGCTGACGTACCCACAGGAAAATTTGTAACCCACCAGGGATATATCCTCATGTTAAACGTCTAAACTATCCTAGGTGTGGAGTAAAGATTGACATTTGCCTCCCTTGTGTCCTTTCCTTTGTAAATGATTCATTATCCAGATCAAGTCACTAGACCCCAAGGTAACAGAATTATTAATTATGTTCATGAACTATAACTATAAAAATTAAAAAGAAAGGTTAATACTACTTTTAAAATACACATTTTAAAAATATTTTCCTTTAATAAAACTAAATTCCCTAGTTCTATGATCCGATTGGTTTACAATTTAATTATTCAGGGTGAAAGAGTAATCTTCTATTTTTTATGTCTTTGGCTACAACCTCTAAAAAGACCAATTAAAATTTCATAATTGCTCTTTTTTTTAAAGTGTTCTCAATAGTGCTAAGGATGAACACACAAATTTAAAAATCTCTCAAGAATATCACCTTTCCCTTTCCTCCTGAATTTGTGTCAAGTAGAATAAGCCCGTCTCTTTCTCCCCCCAGAAGTTGATTTAAATTTCCACAGAGTACTCTCTTCCTTGTGGCGTTCACGTTGACTTGGGACTTCTCTTCCAGGCAGGACTTTTCTCTACAGGGAAATCTCACAAATTTTTTTCCTAATCAGAAATTCTGTGAGTTGGATTTCCTGTGTGAGTGAAAGGTGATATGAGAGACTCCGGGGAAATACTAGTTCTCAGATTTTTTCTTTTTATTTAAAAAAAAAAAAAAAAATCTACTCCTTCAAGGAAGTTTCAAGATGAAAGTATTGTTATTAATAAAAAATAACATGAAATGAAAAGTAGAACAAGGATGATGTAGGCAATTTATCAGGGATATAAAGAAATATTTCAATTTGCTCATTATCCATTTCTTTCCTTCCATAAACTACATAGTTACAAACTATAATTGCTTTGTTCTGTATGCATGTAGCTTTGATGGATTTAAAAGGAGAATTTCTCAATGAAGCTATAAAATAAACTGTGATTTATATATTCTTACTAGAAATATGTGCTAAGATGTATTAAAAATGACTATTAGTCACTAAAGTTTACTGCATAAGAGCATTGCATTTATGTTTTAGATATGCTGCAAAAAAACTCTAAAGAAGAATTCTGAAAAAAGCTGTATTATTTCATCAACATTTTCAACATTATTTAAATTCTGTTAAATTTTCAATTTTACTTATTGCCATATTTTGTACAGGAACATGGTAAAGTAACATTAATTTTGGAATCTAAACTGTGTTCTTATTTATCTTTAAAAACATTTAAAATGTATATAACATAGCAAAATTTTTATTTATATACTTTTTAGTCCAGAATAGGCGAGAGTAGAAATGTCTGATTTAAATTTTTCCAACATATATTATAAAACACTACAAATAGGTATTTGCCAAAATATAGTTTAAAGATGACAGAAATCTAAAATACTATTACATTTCCCACCAAGTAACTGAAACTCTGCTTTCTATGGACCATATTATATTTCAATTTTTGTGTGTATTCCTATTTAAATTATATATGTTAAAAGTGATTATATAGAGAATTGCATTTTCTCATTTTCCAATGACTAATTTCTTTTTAAGCTATATACTTGTTTCTTCTTGGTCAACCACTTAGTTCCTCTTTCAATCATTTCTCAGTTATCTAAAGAGCTGCAACATATTGCTTCACAATATTTTCATGCTTATGCAGTTAAGAATGGAAGCAGGTATGTAGAGTCTTTCATGAGTGCATCACCAAAATGAAAAGACTTTTTACATAATCACTGAAACGTATATACTTCTTCAGCATTTTGGTTCAACATCATTTCAAAGATATCCATAGACAACTTCACACACAATCTGCTTTATTTAATGACTGCATAATACTTAAGAAAACTATTTGAATATTATAATTTTGCTAAACTTTCAAGAGGTTTCTATTATTTTCCAAGCACAAAATTATGACAATTTTACTTAATTTTTCATACAACCTCAGTAATGGTGCAAGACTCCTGGAAGAGAATGATGGATTTGAGTATAGTCTCCACTTAGGTAAGAAGTAACCAGTTATTTTTTTAATGCTATCGTAGTTCATAAATTCCAGAGAAACAGAGTGCAGAGTGATTCTGATGAAATGTTTTCTTCCTCCTCCTCCTCCTCTTCTTCTTCTTCTTCTTTTTTTTTTTTTTTTTTTTTTTGGTACTGGAGATTAAACCCAGGAGCATGTAACCACTGAGCCACATCCCCAACCCTTTTTAGTATTTTATTTAGAGACAGGGTCTTGCTGAGTTGCTTAGGAACTCTTTAAGTTGCTGAAGCTGGCTTTGAACTCTCTGTGCTCCTGCCTCAGCCTCCCAAGTTGCTGAGATTACAGGCGTGCACCCCTGTGCCTGGCTGTCATTCTTTTTGACTTTATCTAAAATGCAATTGAGCAGGTCATTTATCAATCATTTTCTTTCCTACCAGTAGAAGTTTACTGGTTAGTTTGTGTATTATTCATCAATTGTATTCAATTTTCTACAAACTTAGTACTTTATTAGACATTGTCAGCAACTATTTGTGTAGTTCATACAATCTATTGACTGTCCTATAAACTGCAGATATTTTACCTGGTTTCCATTGTCTTAAATCTCTTTAATTAAACAAGAAAAATGATCACCATTCGATATGTCTGTTAACCAATTAAGGTTTACATCATAAAAATTTTTTACTTGATAGCATTTTTTCTGATTTTGCTTTTAATATTTATATTATATTTAAATTAAATTGTGTCAGTTTTCTTGTTCTAGATTTGTAATTTTTTATCAGATAATATTTTATCAGTAAGTTGTCATTTTTCTTTTATTAAGTCACTGTCCATATTTGATGTCTACATATAATCATTTTTTAAATTTCATATATACCTACATAAATGTTTTTGTCTATATATGTATGCATACATATATGTATGTGTGTGTGTATTTCCTATTGGTACTCTAAAAACATGATATCTGATGCTAAAGAAATATTCTCTCATTTCCACTTTGAACCATCTCATCTTTATTTTGGGTTGATACATGACACTTATTTTTATGAACCACTTCTTGGGTCAAGAAATTCTGAAATTTTATATTTCAGCATTTTTGATATATATATACATAAAACTGTTGTATAAACAAATAAAACATATTTACAAATTAATGTGTATATTATATATTAAATATTAATGCATATATATCTTATATTATGCATTGTCTAGGTAGTCAATCATATAAAGTATACTATAGGTAATTTTTGCTATTTTCTTCAAAGTTTATAAAGATTCATTTACATATTCTTATCCAGAATTTGAAAGGTAATAGTGACAGCAAACTTTCCTGTGTTCTTTTCTAAATTTGAAGACATTACTTGTGTTATATATTTTATGAGTTAAATTTAAATTAAAATCACTTTTCCCAGATAAATTAAATTGATTTTATTTTACAACTCTGGTCTTTTGTTCTTCCATTTTGATGAACCACAAATGAGGATGTACAATGCTTAAATGACTGTATTAAACCTTAGGAGATTAGAGAATTACAAGTATCATTCTTATATATCCTTGGAAGTTTTATTAGCTTCCCTAATTTTATTATTTCCAAGAATGTTTGTACACAATGACAGTAGAAACTAAGAGTTATATTTCCATCAATAATGTCGTGTAATATTTCACTACAAAGTTTATTTTCACTGCTCTTTCAAACCAAGTCATTGCAGCATTATGATTTTGACTCTTCTACTTTACGCTACTGAAGTAATAGTGATGGTGACTATTATTGCTGAAATAAAAAACAAATAAAACTGAAATCAGTGGGACATATAAAATACATAAAAACACTGGCAAAATTATTGATGTACATTTCTCTCTCTAAAAATGATAGTTGTAAAAATCAGCCAAGGAAAAATTATATTTAAGAAAATCAATTTAAAAGGATTAGAGGCCTTAATAAAATTCCACAATAGAAACAATCGCCTCAATTGTAGACATTTTTAAATTAATCTTTAATACCTTTAAAACATATTGAAAATATTTGAAATATTTATAGTGATATGAATGCACTTAATTAAAATATGTCTGAATATTCAATAGAAATATAGAGAAAGATAAATTATGCAACTGGAAAATTTTATGGGGAATTAATATAAGAATATTCTTTATCATAGTTATTTTTCAATGGAAATTTTTAGAATTCTCAGTAAGATGTTTTCCTTTGGTAAACATGAACTAAACTTTCGCTGGGGTGAAAATGATGGATTTAAATATGTAGAATACGTATTCTAAATTATCTATGTGGGTAGGCTTAAAATTATTTTGGGTTAAAATAATCTTACACTGTTCCCTTCTATTAGTTATAAATTGACTCATGCTAGTTCCAAATCTTATAAAAATTTTCCAAGTGGCAGGTTGTATAGTCCTATGATTGAGTCCTCTTTTGGAGAAGTTCATAGAAAAGTCACCCCATTGCCTTTTATACTACATTTATTACCTGCTTTTGGAAATACTAGTTAGAGTTTTAGACAGTAAGGGAAAATAAATATTTTCTGAGAAACACCATCAGGACCATATTGACAGGTTTAGTCTTCAGAGCTTGGTTTAGCTTACAGCATGGCTGGAGTTTGTTCACTTATGTGAGGCAGGTCCCTAGCACAGTACCCAGAATCCTCGGTGCGGAAGGCCTCTGTGCACGCAGGCCTTTCTCCTGCTAACTTCCCTTCTTCACACCTTTGTTCCAGGAAGGACAGACTTCACCACTTCTTTCTCAGGTCCTACAGATTGCTGACTCTAAATTTTTCCTTCCACTAGATGCCCTCTACCTGCTTTTCCTCCCTTGAAATTACATCCCTCCTTTCCAGATTTATTTTCAGGTTCTCCATGAAAATAACAGGAAATATTTGCCTCTATTATGTCATTCATGTATATGGCTTATTGACTTTGGTGTATTTTAGTACCTTGAAAACCTCAGCTATACTCAAACATTTTTATATTCAGTATATTATCTAAAATAATGTCTTAGAATATAAGGCAAATGGGAAGGAAGTGATTGTACACATAAAGAGTGCTGACGACAGGGTTAGCAACGGGATGCAAAATAAAGTGCCATTATCAGAGAAAAGACGTTTTCTCCCTATTACAGACCCAGGTAGTCAAGCCCATTACTGCACATCCTGGAGGTTAGACGTGTATTCATCCCACTTCATTTGGCACTGGCACTTCTTATTTTCATGGGACACTCATAGAAGTGGATCATAGGTTTATTGGTGGTAATGGCCATGTAGAACACTTTATGACTTACGATTTTCAAAGTGCTTTTTACATATATTTCAATTTTAGATTCTCACAACAATCTTGTGAATTAGGGAAAGTGGGCAGTTTCTGGTCTATTTTTATCAACCATTGTAAAAAACAATTTTAGCCACAAGTTCAATATAGCAATTCATTCAAATAGTCTAAATATTGAAAAGACCGCTCTATCTTTTCATTATAAAAAGGTGCTTTCTTGAGCTTCAGATATTAATCAAAATATGCTATTTTAAAACCTTGATTAAATATGCAAAAAACTGAGAATTCTCCATTCATTTTTTTAGTGCAAGAGTAAGAAAAAGGTCTGGACAAATTAGAGATCCAAGAAGTATAAATGCAATGAATAAATTAATGCCGGCATTGATAGATGAGGGGGAGAGCAAAGGAATTTCACTGTGCAGCTTGACTGAGCAACTTTGTTTGCAACAATATTTGTGAGGTCAGGGAATTGTTGTTTAGAATGTGATGGAGAATTAAAAAGAATAATGGAATTGATTCTTTATCCTCAGGTTTGTTGGCCCCTGAATTTTAAATCTGCACAAGTGGGTCTCAGGTATCCCTGTGCCTGTCAGCGTCATCTCATAAAGATGGCAAGTTCGTTGAGAGTTTGAAATGGTGCCCCTTTTATCTTTCTAGACTACTATTTAGGACACAGTAATTGCATGAGGTCCCAAATGTGTGTTAACATACAGATGGGCGATTCTTCATTGGAACACAGCGCAGGTCCCTTTCAAATGGAAATCGGTGCAGGCAAATTTCTTTCCTCTGAAATACTAGCAAATGTGTCCTTGTATTTTATTGGGCTCTACTGGATAAACTTACTAAGAAAGGGGAAATGCAGAAAAATTCATGAGGCCTGCTGTAACTCTCACCAAATTGCGTGATTTTTGTCTAGAATGTTAATGGTTAAGAAAGGAAAGCTGCAGTTTTTTTTTTTTTTATCCCAAGGCATTTTATAGCATCATATCACCCTTTCTGCTGTGATCTCCACAAAGTTACTAGATATGAGAACTGCTCTATGCCTTTAATATAAGACCATATTATTTCCCCTGGGAAATTTTTTAAATGCTGGGTGGGATGTTTGAAAATGGCTGGAAAAAAATCTGATGGAAGAAAACTTATAAAAGAAGAAAATAGATGACTTCTTATACCTTTGCCTTGTTGATCCTTAAAATTCAATCACAACTTTGTTCACATTCACTTTCAGAAGCAAATAACAGAGACGTTTTGACCTCATAGTCTTTAGAAAGTTGAGGTTTTAAAAATAATCTATTTAAAACTTTGTTTTCACTTTTTAATATTATTGAAACATGAGACAGTTTTTGATCTGAGGTTCAGAATTTCTTACTTATCTTTTATTTATTTATTCAGAAGTTGATGAGGCCGTTTGCAGGAACAGTAGACTCCTCTGTGCGGAGATTTGTGTACAATCAAATGTGATTTCTCCTTATGATACAAAATATGAATTTAAGAATATTTAAACAAAATCAGAATGTTGACCTCGTAAACATGGTGCATTTTCTATCAGTTTCCAATGGATTCTTTTCTTTTCTTTTCCTGTTCCTACAATAAGCCAAACTATCTTAATGTCTTTACATAAATTATTGAAGACACTATCTAGTTGGCTGCTTAATGAGGTTTCTGGACCATATGGGCAATGTTCTTAAGTGCCAGTTATTTGTCATGCCTACCTCCAAGCACTTTATACAGATTGACTGGTATAGATTTTCATTACGACCCAGTGACATAGCTGCTTCTTATTATTCCCCAGTCACAGGTAAGGAAATCTGTAGAGAGAGAGGTGGTCTCTGTCACTCGAAATTGGAACTCGATCCCACACAGCTGTGCTCAGACCACAGTTCTCAACCATTGCCCTCCTGCTCCTGCTGCTGCTGCCCAAACCTGTATTTTCTGCACTTTACTCTAAATGGCTTAATTATAAACATTGTGCATTTTGTCAAAGGTACAAATATCAAGTGAAATATAGCCATACTTTGATTACTTTACAATAATTTTCCCCATTTAGGTTTTGCCCTACAATTTCATTGGGTTAAGAGGTCTGCCTTGCATCATCCACCTTCACATTATTCTTAGCTCTTTGAGTGTCTTCTGCTTGCCTTTTATCCCCCCTGGGTCTCTTAAAAGCTATAAAGGGGGAGGAGGGGGAAGGAATCTTGAGAGTTAGGGGGAATGACCAGACTTAGGAATAATTCTGTATATATCCCAGGCATTCACACACATGAATGCTCACACAATCACAATTACAAATGCACACCACACACACACACACACACACACACACTTAATTTGTCCTTTGTAACATGTTATTTCAGGATTAGTGTCTCTGCATTCAAGTGTCTGTGTCATATGTAGTTACACAAGTAGAAAATTAATATCCTGGTTCTTAAAGAGAATGGAATTCTGAGCATTTCTTCAGAAAGGACTGTGAATTATTTGTTTCTGTCAGTGAGGATGCTGTGGCAGAACGTCACAGACTTCCCAGGCACACTGCTCAGAGTCCCCTTGAATATTTTCATAGGGAAACTAGATCACATACCCATTTTCTGACCAAGTTTTTTGCTTCAAATTTTCTCTCTCCCTGAGACATAGCACCAAGAAGGAGCTCTGGAGCCTGTGTACATGACAGAAATAGTAATAAATAGGTTTGTTCTCTAAATGTTGTTTCTTATGGCCATCCCTGATTTTGTCTGTTTTTTGGCACCATTCACCAGGTAAGTGCCTTCTCTTCACCATCCTGCCAGTCTTCTTTCCCATGCTCAAACCACATATTTTGGGATGTATTGTTGTATGACCAAAAGCAAGTGATGTTTTTTATTTTCTTTCTGGAACCCAATACAGGTGCTTTATAACTTTGATAAATGAAGGCTTTATCAGTGAATGACTTAAGAATAATTATAGAACACAACAGCACATTTAACAAGATAGAAATCTCTTCACCTTTGTTATCTCAGAGAACATCACTCTCCCATTTCCTCTATGAAAGAATTCATACATTCTTATTCTGGATATTATTCTAAAATACACATGAATCTTTAAAAGGTCATGCACCTAATGGAAATAGGTAAATTTTAGTACAGACAACTTCCTGCCTTTTAAGCAAATCATTAACATGCCAGGGATTGAACTCAGGGGTACTCAACCACTAAGCCCCATCTCCAGTTTTTTTTTTCTTTTTTTGGTGTGTGTGTGTGTGTGTGTGTGTATTTTATTTAAAGACAGGCTCTCACTGAATTGCTTAGGACCTCGCTTTGGCTGAGGTTTGCTTTGTACTAGCAATTCTCGTGCCTCAGCCTCCCAAGAAGCTGGGACTACAGGTATGTGCCACCACACCCAGCCAGGAATAAATCTACTGTAACTAAATTTCCTGCATTATTCAACTTTAAATTATTCTAAAAATATATAATCACTTTACTTGAAAAATCATTTGTGTAGTTCAGAGTTTGGGAAGTTACTCTTCAAGATCAGGTAGACCCATTCCTTTGGCCTAATGTCAAGGAGTTCAGATGGCAATAGTGGAGCCCAACCAGATCACCTTAGAGACTATAAGCAAGAGAGTTAGGAATAGGTCCCAAGACCCCTTTAATGGCTGCAATCCTAATGACCTTTTCCTACTAGACCCCACTTCCTAAAGGTTCCACTACCTTCCAGTAGCAATATGCTGGGGACCAAGACTTTAACAAATGACCTTTTGGGAGACACTATCTATAACTCTCTAAAGCAATTAAATTTTTAAACACAATAGGAATTTCATTGTCGTAGGGTGGTCCTCAAACATCAGAATTAATTTGTACATGATTAATTGTGTGTGTGTGTGTGTGTGTGTGTGTGTGTGTGTGCTTGCGCATGGGGTGTGTGTTACTAAAGATGAACCCTGGCTAGGCAAGTACCCTGCCACCTAATCAACACCTCCAGCCCATCCCTATGTAACAGAGTGACAACTCACTCCCTTGAAAGGGTTTAAAAAGGAGAGCATGGACAGGAACATATCTGAGGTCCTAAGATGAGCACTTGTGCCCTGGAACACTTAAGTGGAAGATCAAGAGTGCTCACAGGGTTCTGGCAGGAGTTGTCAATTCCTCCCCACTAAGGAATGACAATGACCCCCATCTTGAGGGGTCTTGGGGCATCCCTTTATGGAAGCGAATCCAGATCCACTTGGGAGCCATCCTGGGATGCTTATGTTGATGGCCACCTTCCTGCATCAGAGAAGCATATCCATTTATATTGCATCCCTCTGCAGCACAGTGTGGGTTGGCAACGTTGCAGTTGGTCCCGTGAAGTTTGGGTCATGGTAGTCTTCTGACTCTGTGACATCACAGGCTTATCTACTTTTGCTTTTGCTTTTTGGTTTTGAAGTTTTTGGGATATTGCATTTTCTGAGCTTCAGCAGTCCTATTTTTAGTTCATTTGTTGAAACGGATACTTTCTGCGTTAAATACAAATTGAAAATAGATGTACTGTTATCACCCTTGTTACACCATCTCATGGTTTAATGTGAATCAGCTTCCTCCTCAAAGGAGCTCAGACCTACAATAAAAGTGGTATCCTAGTTCTACTTGATATGCAATCCTATGTGATTCCACATTTGACATTCCACAAGACATCAAGAATGCATTACTTTGAAACCTCATTAACTTTTCTATTTTCGTGAATCATACTAACAAGAGAGATAGGTGAAAATACAAAGAAAATTGTCTTTCCTTTATTTCCTTCAACATACATATCATGAAGAACATGCAAATATTTAAAATTTTCCTTGTGGAGTTAGTAGACATTGATAAAAGTGTTTAGTAATAATTTTGAATAAAAAATTCTAAGAGCAATATTTTAGCAATATTTTGAATACAAAATTCTTAGAGCATGGATTTTAAAAAAAATCACTATTTCTTAACTCATCCAAAATAATAGGTTTGTCTTTATATCTGCCTCTGAATTCATGATGTAGTTTGACAAAATTATTTCATCACTGGAAAGAGTATCCTTAATAATAATACTTTACAGTAGTGGAGTGACAACATTCTAAGATGCAAAAAAAATCCATTTTGTGGATTTTGTTTTAAAATTTTCTGAGGGTTAGACTAATCTACCACATGTATAAAAAATCAGTAATGATGCCAAAGAAATAAAACCTGTATATTGAACATACTATTCAAATACATGTTTTTAAAATCTATGATTTCTCTTTAAAATATTTAATATTTAATCTTATCTTTTGAAGTTATCCAAAGTATTTCAGTCATATCAAACTCTAAAATATTCTATTACAAGCATGTATAAAGCATTATCAATTTATATTAATAATCATGCACTGCTTTGCTGTTTTAGGTATAATGAAAGAAAAATCAGAGCAAACTTCTCCCTTGAGTTTGGTTGGTGTGAAATCAGCAACCTTTCTCCCACTTTCCATCAGTTTTCCAGGACCCAGCAAGTGCTTTTCTTTACCATATATTTAAGAATGATTGTAAGTACTGAGTATCATGTTGTGAACAGCTTTTACTCTTCAGTATGAAGAAGAAATTGATTTTTACTTGTTCTAAACATTACAAAAATTGTTAATGCTTTCAGTAGCAAGAGATGAAGAGGTAACTAAGAAATCCCAGACTTTCTAAAATAAAATTCTTCTAAAACTAGCATTATGTGTCCATCAACAGGTTATATTTTTAACTAATAAGTCAAACTGAACTAAATTTTGGGCAATATTTATAAATGATTTTTAATACTTCTCCAATAGTGTTAATTCTACAAATAGCGTGGAAATATTTTCAAGGTTTCATAATAAACTCTAACCAAATGACCTTTGTTAGCTTAGTAGTTTTATGTGTAGGGCATGTCTGAGTTTCCAAAATTCCCACTAGGACTTTGTATTTGTATAGACTCAGTTTCTAAAATGCCTGGCATAGAATTTATACAAACTTGATATATGCTATATACCAACATCATGAGAGCAATAATGACTATGAATAGGATTCGTGAATAGACAACAGAAATAGTTAATAATTTAAACAAGTCTTCAGTAGCTGGGTGCCTGTTGCTGCTTCTGGTCATATTTTCAATGATCATAGGACCCCAAGTGAAATATGGTAAAAGAGCAATTTGGAGAGTATTGATAACAGTTACCGCGTATTAATGGTCCTTTGAGGCCAAGCAGTGTGAAGTGCCTACATGCATGTTAAGCAGGGTAGGCTAAATGCCATTTCAGATACCTAAACATGTCCCTGGTTTACTCTCAAAAGTGTCATGGATTACCCTCCTCCTAGTGCATTGTGGACTTCCTTCCATCTTGCATAGATCAGAGAACAAAATAATCCTGTGCTTCAAATATGTCTCCATATAAAAGCCTATTTTTCATTAGAAATGCACTTTTTTTTTTACAAAATAATTACATTTTAAATAAATAGAATTTTATTTGACATAATCTTGATATGTTTTAAACTGTACTCAAATTATTTATTTATTTATTTATTTATTTATTTATTTATTTATTTATTAATGTATTTATTTATTGGGGTTGGGTGCCAGGGATTGAACTCAGGGGCACTCTACCACTGAACCACATCCCCAGCCCTATTTTATACTTCATTTAGATATAGGGTCTCACTGGGTTGCTTAGCACCTCTCTCTTGCTGAGGCTGGCTTTGAACTCATGATCCTCCTATCTCTCCCGAGAAACTGGAATTACAGGCATGTACCACCATGCCCAGCTAAAAAAATGCACATAATGTTTGAGATCCACTTGATGTGACTATTTCTGTTGCTTTCTAGCTTTCCATTTATGGTGAATTTAAAAGAAAGTCATGTCTATTCTAGTGGTCCTTAGTTGATTTCATGTCATTTTCCATTATGATCTGTCCCACAGTATAGAAGAACAAAATTTGTTTATATGGAGTTTCTATTTACTTATTGTATATTTTGTGTATGTTCTTGCTGATTTATGAGTTTTAAAAAGTATATCACAAACTATAGTTTTAAGATAGGGAAAACAAACATTGATATCTATTAGTAGCAACTGGAATTAAATTCTTTATACAAAATTGGAAATACTAATACATTTTCTCCTAAATTAATATTATACTGAAATTTAAAAGATAGTGAAGTTTTAATCCATAGAAAATGAGCCAAAGATTTTTAGATAAAGCTTTTATGATTTTAATTAACTGCTTGAAGATTTTATCAAAATATAAAATGTAACTTCTGTTAGGATGTATAAATTTTTAAAACTATTTCTATTAGTTTAATAGTAATTATATAAGAATAAAATTTTTGTAGTTTTTTAGCATAATCATTCCAAGAATTAAAATCTATCTGAAATTTTTATTTTGCCATGATAATAACATGAGCCATAGATTTATAGGTTTGCTAATGTTGCAAAAAATTCATCTTATGTTAAAATTATGAATGATCTTATCAGCATTTTCATTCTAAGAATTTGTATATGAAAGATCTCATGGTTGAAATACAGAATGCCTATTAAATAGATACTAATCTAAGAGCCCAGAAGTAGTATATTATCTAAGTTGTCATAGCCTGGGTCTCTGATAGCTAATGAATAGGATACCCTAACATGGAATCAAAGGAGACTTGTCTTCTGGTCCTAATTTCAGTGGGATGTTAAGCAGGTTAAGCCCCTTGATAAATCTGTTTTATCACCCGCAAAATTAAGTCATACTTAATTCTAATTTTACTTGAGGTCCTATGTAGATGAGGGATTATATTCTAAAAACCTGCCCTCCACACAGGTAAAGTTTACTTTTTTTAGTTAAGATTTCTTCAATCTGAGAACTATTCATCACTCATCCTATGAGATCATTAATTCCCAGATTACTAATGATATTTTAGCTTACTTTCATAGGATCAAATAATTTGGATTAACTTTAAACAGTATTTCACAATGGGAAGTACAACCCACACCTACAGCAAGATTTATACTAATTAAGTAAACAGTATGTATTGTTAAAGCTTGTCTTTTGGTGTTAGTAAAATATGTGCTTCCATTCTTCAACAGGATGCTACATTAGTCATTCCTATTACAATCAGTCGTCTATTCTCATGCTCTGTGATTCTTCATCACACTAGAGAAAGTAGGCCATGTTTTATAATGATGAATATTTCAGTGGTAAAGATTGGTTTCCTTTGTCATTGTCATTGAAAAGATGAATAACTTTATCTATTTAGACGCTGGCAGGAATTAGAAGATTCAAACATAACATTTTTAAAATTTGCAGGTAGCAATGCAAATGCCCTTATATGGAAATTAGTAGTTTATGCAGGTTTATTTCATGCTGTCAGTTCTGGGTGTGTGTGGTGTGTTAAACTGTTTTAAGCTTTAATTCCTTAAATTTAATATTTCTTATTATGATCTAGTTATTTAAATTTTATTAATTTATCTGATTTTTAAAACAAGATGAACACATTTGTTTTCAAGTACTA
The DNA here is from genome assembly GCF_902686455.1 of Sciurus vulgaris. Taxonomy (NCBI): domain Eukaryota; kingdom Metazoa; phylum Chordata; class Mammalia; order Rodentia; family Sciuridae; genus Sciurus; species Sciurus vulgaris. The sequence goes on from NC_136469.1 coordinate 14,553,834, forward strand.
GTGATTTCCTTTTTACCTAGTGTCTCTTTTATAGTAACAAAGTTGAACACCAATGATTATCTACATAACCAAAAACTATAATCTTAAACTGAGTTGAAATGGAGATAGTCATTTAGACACTGCGTTCCTGGCTCAGCTGGGAAACCTTTACTCCTTTGTGTGTTCTGACCCGGAGAAACATGCTTTTTCGTTCTTCCAAAGTCTTCTAACCATTGCTTTTAATAATAAAATAAAAGTCAGGTTATGGAATCTTCACATTATTCACAATTTTTCCTTCAAAAGAAAATCACTCAACGAAGAGGAAAATAGTGCAAATAGTCTTATGAAATATACCTGTCTAGAGGACCCTGGATTGGTGTGACCTTTATGTAAAAATGAAACTTATATCTCAATGTTCATTCTCAACAAATCAAGCAAGGGCTCCTCTGTGGCAGCAATGCGTAGCATCAAAGTCCTGTAGAGTGCTCAGCATGTGGTTGTGACCCACTAAACGTGCTGAATGAATATGGGAATGTTGGGCTAGAAATCAAAGAACCATGGCCGGGAAGGGGAAATTAGGCAAAAGTAAACAGAAAGCTAATAGGTGTGCTCTGGACAGTGGAGTCGTTGAAGGGGTAGTTTGATTTAGCAGATTAGCACAAGTAAAGCATAAGTAAACAATTAGACACAAATGCATGGCATCAGAAAGTGTTCCTTATTGCTAATGTATGCAAATCCTTCTTGGCCTATTTTTTACTTGTTTGTTTATTGACATTTTAATTGAGCACATGGGTGGTTTAAGGAATAGTGACAAATTTGATGTAATATACAATAGTTTTCATACCTCAGTTTCACCTTATCTGAAAATCATGTAAATATTAGAATTATTCTAGTTTAAATTTTCAGAATATCTTGGCCTAGACATTACAAAATAGGAATCTGAGAGTAGTTTAGAGATGATAAACACTAGAGAACTCACTTTCTCCACAACAATTTTAAAATTGGTATTACATTTACTTACAGAATAATTTACTTCTAATCTTCCTACCATTCAGAAGATGAAAATCAAGTGTAGATTTAGTCTCCATTAAATAAATGAATTAGTGGAAATAAAATTAGGATAAGATGTGTGACTATTCACTTGTGCTGCATTTGATTTAAATTGAAGATAACTGGAGGCTCGGAGGGGTGAGACACCCCTATATTCTCAGTGGCCGGGGGTACTGGGGCAGGAGGATCCAAGTTTGTGGCCAGTCTGGATTAGAGGGATTCTGTCTCAACATATAAAATCGTAAAAATAGACTGGGGATGTAGCTCAGTGGTAGAGCATTCCTGGGTTCAATCTCCAGCATTGCAAAAAAACAAAACAAAATAAAAAACTGAAGACAATTTGCATTTAATGCAAATTCAAAATGTGGAAAGTAACAGACAAACAGATGTATATGTATGTCACTATGTAATTGCTTTAGCATTATTTCATACTTGGGTATATGGTGAGGGCAGCTGTTTTGAGGAGGTCTGTGGCCAAGTCTTATGGAATTGTTAAGAATCAACAGCTCTAAGCCCCACTGGACTCCAAACTATAACAATGATCTATCCAGACACTGGGGCAGTTCATCTTGAAGTTAATGAAATTTATTCTTCCAAGCTTCGTACTTCACTGGTCCTTCCTTAGGCTCAGGAAATGCCCTAGGAATCCTTTCAAATGGCTGTAAATGTTTGTAGGAGTAAGCAGTTTTAAACGCCATCTCTTTCCGTACAGTTTCCTTTCCATCATACTGGCTGGGTTGCATGTCATTAGAATAGCTGAAGACATATTGAATAGAGCTAAAAAGTAGAGTTGCAGAGATGTTTAGCTACAAATTACACTCACTTAGGTCGACAGTCTCTGCTAACTGTCCTGATTTAAGAATGGCTTCCGGAAATCTTCCCGGAACCTGCTGTGCTGACTCTCCTCTAAGTCATAACATAACTGCAGAGCAAGAAGGTGTTAGGAAGATTTGTGGAGGTAGAAACCAAGTCCCCAACTAAAGGGTACGATCCTGAACCAGGGTGCAAAAGTTCTTCCAAATGTGAGAACTCACTTCTCAAAGATATCAATATTGAAGTTGTTTGTTAGGGAACATGTTTGATAATGAAACATATACATGCCCATGCATGAAACTATGTACTATAGAGTTATATATTTTATAGGAATCATAATAAATAGAATTTATTAATTTTTTATATTTAACACATTACTAAAAATAACCAGTATGTCTGCTTATAAAATTCACAAGCGTAATTGTTCTTAACATTGTTATTACTACTCGGTTTAACTGGAATATCTTATCTTGACAAAGTTCGATGGTTTCAAATGAAATATCACAAAAAATATTGTCATTTGCATAGGTAAATTGTCTGAATATGCAAGAGTTCTGGTAATGATATAGCTTATATATCTATCAATACTGCAATGTATAATGTACAATGTAAATTTCCTTACATATTTTATAGCTCCGTTAAATATTTTAGAAATTTAAAACTACATTTGAAATTCTTTGTGTAGGCTTTACCTTTTGATTAACTTGTGTATTTTTTATATAATTTGCTATAAATAAATTTAAATAGATGAGGATTTTTTTTTGTACTTGAAATCAAAAAAGGAAAATTTGAAAATGAGAGCTTTCAAATGTCAAGCTCTCACTTATATCACAGTGAAAATGACTGTCACAAACCAGAGTGATCAAAGAACATCTAACACAAAAGTTATCTAGGAAAATATTACTGTGAGGACATGATAAATGGTGAACATATAATGCTTCTTTTGGACTTTCATTCTGTGGCTTATAGACGTGACCTCTAGGTAAGTCAATTAACTGTTTTGCACAAGTTCGTTAATCTATTAAATTGAGAGAGCAGTAATTATATCTGTCTCCTTGGATTTTTGTAAATATTAACCACATTATTATGTGCAAGCATGTAGCCTCATACATATTAAGTGGTATTTAGGGCATTTATAGCTAGAAAGGTGACAATAAATATGTGTTGATAGATTATTGAGGGTAGGCTAAAACATTGAACTCAGCATTACTGCTTTATAAACTTGACTCTTATTTGATCTCTCTGACTCAGTTTTTTCATATGCAAAAAGCAGATTGAAGGTTGCATCATTACTGTACACTCAAATAAAAGGGTTTACAAAAGCATTTGGTTGGAGCACATCCAGCCTGAATTAGTTACATAAGTATTTGTCTACTCAGAATGAAAGATGGGAAACACGTTTAGAAACCAGCTAAACTCTCTACCCCCACAGAAGGTAAAGGCTGCCCACAGTAGTAGAAATAGATCATGGAGAATACAAGGGACAATAGGGCAAAGACATAGGAATAACCTATACTGATGACACAGACCTTGGAAGAGCCATTATAATTGTAATTAAAATTGAGTAGCACACCATAATCTAAAAACATCAGATACCTCATGTGCAGCAAAAGGAACGCAGCAGAGCCAATCAGTGGCATGTGCTCCTCTGGACCCAGTCTCAGGAAGCAAAGCAGACAGGGTATCATCATGCCACCTTTGTCCTTTCGTCACAGACTTTGTTTCTTGGAAGGTGTATATGCTCTTGGTCTTACACCTTCTGTGGTAAGATTTCTCCTGTGAGAGGGAATAGTGAAAACGAATGGAAGGCAATTGAGAGATGGAGAGATTAGGGTACTGAAGATTCTCCCTCACTTTCTAATAGCCTGAGCAGAACTTCAGTCTTAAAGGTTGCAGCTTCTGTGCGAAAGATCCCTATCCTTTCAGACTTATAAAAATATTCTTGCTAGGTAGCTCTGGGCTGCCTCAGTTTCCATAGACCCAGTTCATACTGTTAAAATTGCTTCCATGTTGGTTTGAATGTTCCATCTTTTTTTCCTGTCCAATCTCCAGTAATTCTGTAATGTATACCAGAAGTCATTCTGGACACTTACCACAAAAATTGACTTAATAATAGGGATGCTTTCATATGGGGAGAGTATCATATCTTTAAAAAATGAGATTGAGACACTTGGTGACCCAGATGATGCTGAGGATGCCCAATGATCTCTGTGTACTTCTTGTCAAAGAAAGCAGGTCCCACCTTCAGTCAAGTCTCCCCTGGACAATTGGAGTCTAATGACTTCGAGCATGGAGGTTGCCTGACGTTCTTCCCAGTACTTTAACTCATCTTGTCTCAGTCACCATGGAAATTAATACAAACCCAGCCCACAGAGATACCACATGGTCCAGAGCAAGGCATTTATATACTGAAGAGAAGGCAGAATCTAATTTGTGTTGGCAGAAGACTGGGCCTTACGTAGAAGAATGGGTGCTAATATTGTTAGACTAACAAAGAAGAAACAAAAGCTAATCTTGATATGGGTTTTATGTGTTACCATCAAAAATGAGTGACACTACAAGTCTCTAGGGTGGTTAATTGATATCAGATTCAAGGATGAGAGTTCAGTTGGTGCTCAGTCATTCTCCACACAATAATATTTCACACAAAAGACTGAAATAAATTCCCTTCAGCATGAAGAAAGGCTGCAGAAACTAAGAAAGGCACTGTCGGAGGGAAAGAGGGGGATGCATGAGCATTTCATGAAATCTTCCATTTTTTTTTAAATCCCTCTAGATAATGACAAGTATGGAAATTTTTTCAATGAAACTGGGCTCCCAGCTTTCCATAGAAATAAAGAGCATTTTGAGAGCAAAAGCCAGTTGGTAGCACTTAACCTTCACAGAGCCCAGTAGAATAAATGGTGGATGAAATCATAACCAGGCCTCAGGGACAGATCAGTAATCAGAGTGTTCTGATCCGCAGATGATCATGGAGGAGGTTAATTCATTCCAGAGTCCTTTGTTTTGGAGCAGATGGAGTGCCTGCAAAGGTGTAATTTGGAATACGTAAGAAAAAAATTCCTGGTTTGGTAGAAGGAATCCTGTCAAGTCAGCATGCATGGGCTCTCTCTCTCTCTCTCTCACACATACACACACACACACACACACACATGCACCTTCAGTATAAAAGGAATAAAGAAATACTTCTTCAGAATTAAAAAAAGAAAAAAGTGTTATCTATTCCCTGCAGAAAAATCCAGTGCTGCTTCAGTGTATGAGCAGAAGCATTATCTCCACTACAGTCAGATCAAGACAATAATGTCCTCTATCACCAGATTAAACAGTATCACCTTGAAACTTCTGGCTAATAGATTTAAAACAAATAAAATAGAGTATTAAAGAAGAAAAGAGAGAATTATTTTTTCACAGCACTTTGCAGCCGATATGATAGTATACCTAGACAACTGAAGGAATTGTATCAAATTCTATTCCTAAATAAAAGGCTGAATAAAATGATAGGACATAAAGTAAAACAGCAACTTACTTCATAGAGACAACAATAAGTGGTTCTGATAGAAGGAACAATTTATTTCAAATATCAATTCAGGGGCTGGGGTTGTGGCTCAGTGGTAGAGCACTCACCTAGCACGTGTGAGGCACTGGGTTTGATCCTCAGCATAACATAAAAATAAATAAGTTAAGGGTATTGTGTTTATCTACAACTAAAAAATATTTTTAAAAAATTATGTGAATATTTTATATCACAGAATAAATGTAAATGAGTATTAGTCTCTACCTGAGGACATTTTTTTATACTTGAATATAGGGAAATGCTTATTGTGTTATTTGGCCCAAGAAAACAACCCTCACAGTACATGCTAGAAGTCAGCCAGGCTCCTCTGGGCTGCCAACTAGAGAGACTAGCAGTAGGTTCCTTAGCCTGAAGGTTCCAGGTATTGAGACATCTGAAAAACCCAGCTTGACACTGAGTGACATTTTCTGACTTCACTTCAGATAGTTGTTACAACTGAGTCACTAAGGTCAACCCAGATTTTAGGGAAATCTTGAGAAGTTTCAAAATGTTTGCAAACATTTTTAAATTGTCATATGCTCTATATAATCACATGGAAGTCTTTCCTAATTTTGCTAAGTCAAAAGAGCAAGGCATAGACAGTGAAACACCTCTTCAATGTTTGAAGTGGTAACACATACATGCATATTTTTAAAAGGTGTAAACTATCTATAGAACTGTAAAGGAGAATTTAATAACAACTGATGCCCAGGAAAGTGAATTGGGAGAGTGAGACAAGTTTGAAAACATGATGTGATGCTGTAATCTGTAATCCCTTTGGTACAGTTTGAATATTTTACCATTTCCAAAGTATCTGTGAGAAGTTACAATAAAACGATGTTGCAAAGTGCAAATAAATACATAAACAAAAGGACATTAGCCTATGTTAAGTGCAAAATAAACTTTGATATGTTTTGTTTTGAAAGAGTACTTTTTAGAGAAATGATTTTAAAATCTCCGAGTATATACGTGGAGTGAAATAGATGCACACATCTATTCAGCCTGACAACCTGATGAATAGCAACCCATGTGTACAGCCATGAAACTCCCGTGCAGATCGAGGTAGAGATCATTTCTCTTAGCTCCAGTCCAGGTGATTGCATTCCATTTTTCCCTGCCCTGGAGAGGAGCTCATGCTTTGGTTTATTTCATTCTGTATGGTTTACCTGACTTAGAGAAATCCGTATAATTGAATTCATACAGTATATCCTCTTTTACTCAGAATAATATTTTTGAGACTAGCCTACATTGTTACAGATAACAATGGTTGGTCTCTCTCTCTCTGCTGAGTAAAATTCCATTTGTACAAATATACTATCAGTTTTGAGCCATTCTCTTCTTCATGGATGATTAAGAATATTCCCATATCATTATAACTCTGAGTAAAGTTGTGAAAGTATTGTTATTCACTTGAGTGTGCACATGTACATGTCTCAGTCCCTGAGTAATACAGAAGAGTGATCTTGCTATATTAACTCTGCACTTGTGTATAACTGCATAAGAAAGCTCCAAACCATTTTCCAAAGGCTACACCATTTTAACGCCTATTCTTGTGGTGTACAAGAATTCCACAAAGAATGGTTTTGAAGGCATTAGAATTGAGGAAAATTATTTGACCCCTCTAACACCACATTCTCATCATGTGTATACTAAAAGTAATAATACATAAAAGTATGCACTTAAATAATAATGCATAAGACATTACATAAGTTAAGAATGTTTATTTATTTATTTTTCTTCTCTCCTCATACCAGAGTAAAAACAGATCACAAATTAGATAAGCAGATATGTCTTATTTGTGTGCTTCTCCTGTGTGAAAATGACTAAGGGACCTAAAAGCAAACAAACCTTGAAGTCATTAAGAGTAGCATGAATGTTCGGGTTAAAATGAGTAGTTTTTCCAGGTCACTGTAAATCACAGGCTAGTTACAAGGCAAAGAGCCTAAATAGCCTGAGGCGAATGACCCGCTGTCAACAACTTCTAAAGCACTCCTTAAAAATGGATGACTTTTAATGTCAATCTAGTAATTGAATAACATTTGGACCTACATTTAGGTTTTAAAGTAATTAGTAAAATCTTGAAGTTGTTAAAAATAGCAATGCACATAATGTAAAAATAGTAAGAAAAACTTTGATTTCCTGCTTGACATAGAAGAGTTCTACTTTCTCAGTTACTTCTAAAACTTCACAGAACATTTTTTATTTAAGATCACACTCATTTACATGCATTCATCTAAAATTAGGCTTCACCCAGTGCACAGAATTAAAACAAAGAGACATGACATTATTGATTTCCAACTCCTTAGGTATTTAAAAGATATCAACCTTTAATAACAGGTGCACAATTAATCAATCTACTCTACAAGCCATTGGATAAAAAGGCACCGCAGGGTTTGGACTTTTATAACCAACCTTATAATATTTGATTTTGATAAGGGTTAGGCCAATATTAAATATTAAAATGAAAACAGAGGGATTTCTTTCTTTGGCTCCCAAGTGAACATGTACTTATAAAACAGAACCAAATCTAAGATACGAAAAAATTTCTTAATTAATAATGTGAATTTGCATTTATGCTTGTGCCTCTCAAATTCTTATAAACCTACTTTAATATCAAAATTTACTACTTACTGTCTGATGTTATTTATAAATAGGTTTTCATGTCTCTATGATGCATCTATACAGGATTGAAGAGTTATGTGCAACATTTTTGAAATGAGGGATAATTGAAAGAAAATGTTTTAGAAACAGATTTCATTTTATATCACATGCTCCAGGAAATTCTTTATGTTTAACAAGTTTGCTACCAATTGATGACATTTGCCTTCTTTCCCAGAAAGCAAGATTTGTGGTGCAGGGTAGGAGAAAAATCATAATATTAAGATTTTTTCTAGCAGTAAGAGACCAAAACTGTACTACCCTGGCATGTGCTAATTAATTGATAGATATCAGTTGAAACAATAAAGGAGGGAAGAAAAGATGAGAAAGAGGTAAAGAGAGCATCAGATTTGCTTTCTGTATTTGAAAAATTCTTCATTGCAACATGAAGATATTGGCAAGTTAAATAAAAATTGAAGAACATTTTCTTCCAATTTTTTTATCTTACTTATCTTTTATATTCAAAATAACTTCCTTATGAACCAAGATTTTATAAAACATAAAACCAATATACTGGTACTATTTATGAGAGCTTAGAGATAAAAACCCTTTCAAACCTGACACAAAGATAGAGAACACAACCCAGAGGATTAAACTGTTTATTAACTGCTAATCTTATGATTAAAAAATCCTGGGAAAAGCCTGGCAAGGTGGCACATGCCTGTAATTCCAGTGGGTTGAGAGGCTGAGGCAGGAGGATGAGGAGTTCAAAGCCAGCCTCAGCAAAAGTGAGGCACTAAGCAACTCAGAGAGGCCCTGTCTCTAAATAAAATACGAAGTAGGACTGGGTATGTGGCTCAGTGGTCGAGTGCTGCTGAGCTCAATACCTGGTAACTGCCCCTATCCTCCCCCTGACCCCCCCCCCATAAAAAATTCCTGGGAATAGTAAGAAACCATTGAAAGTACAATGAAAGGGAAGTTAATTTAAGAGAAAAGTAAAATTTACACTAAATATGTAAATTACACTAAAAGAGCTAGAAATTAAAATAATATGAACTTCATTTGTCATAGGAGTGTTAAGGGAGAGTATTTTAGGAATTACTCTACACTGTGGTTTGGAATAGAAATTGATACAATCTTCCTGAAAGGTAAATTGGTTTCATCTGCCCCAATTTTAGGTAGACTTTTCTTTTGGTTCAAAAATCTACATGTGCCAAAAGTATATTTTTTCCATGTAGTTATAGGTAATTGCAACAAATTTGAAATAACCAAAATTTCTATCTATAAAATGTAGTTGAATATATATGATAAATCTTATAAAAGAATAATTTGCTCATCATATAGCATTTATTTTACTTCTGGAATATCTTTAGATATAACAAGTTATTAATTTTTAAAAATATTCTGTATGAATTCAGTTGAAATAGTTTGTTCCTTCTCTCATAAGTAGTTAGTGTATTGAAGATAATTGAAAAATGTAGTGTGCTTAATGGATTATTGAAGTTTACCAAGCATTTCCTCAAAGTGGTTTGCAGTCTGTCTAAAGAAGATGTGCCATTTCACAACTACTAAATGTGTATATTTATTGTCTGTGAAAGTTTGTATAGTTTTGAGGTACAGATTTATTTTCTTTCATAATGATATTTAAGATGTGAATATATTTCATAACCAATTTCTTTTTTTTTGATAACCAATTTCAATTGCAAAGAATACCAAGGTTGTATAATCAAAAAATATTCAGACATTGCATATAATTTTTCTCTTCTTAATTTGAAGTGTTTCACTTTATGAAGCTATAATCACCACATTTCAAAATGCAATGCTAAATATAGCTTAAAAGTATGGTGTTTAGAATAAATAAAAATTTTAAACTCACCACATATTTAATTCATTCAAATAAACACTATAAAATACTTTAATATACAGTTTAAATTCTAACTTAATCTTTAATGCCTTATTCATGCTTTTAAAAATATAGCCTTATTATATATGGTTTTTATACATGTTTTTGAAAAACACACAAAAAAATGCAATTTTATAAAGTAAACTTTCTAAATTCAATGTTTTAATATTTAGACTCCACAACTTTGTGTAAAATTATAAACAAAAATTGGACATAATTTAGATCAAAAGATCTGATAAAGCTGGAAGAGTAGAATATAAGATTATCCATATATAAATATGGAAGAATTTAAATCATGATTTTTATTCAATGTAAATTTTTGAAATTATTGAGTTAATTTAAGAAACAAACACATTTTAAATCAAATAGTTTGAATATTTTAGGCAAAAACTTTCTTTGACTTCAAATATTTGTATAACTATTAATTTTCATCTATGCAGTATTAGCTTAAAAGTAGAAAGCAAAAGTCCTTAAAATATCTCTACTTAAACACTGATATTTTACACTGTATATTGCTCATATCTACATGATGAAATAAAATAGATTTGTGTACAGAAACTGCTTAGATGTAGTGCATTTTAATCATATAATTCAACTTGTAAAATATCAAGTTTAACAATTCTCAAAGACTGAAAAGAATAGAAAATATATTTTAGCAGATAAATTCACTTCTGTATTGGTATGTTTCATTTCTTCCTATTTCTTCAGCATTTAGACCATTTGAAATAATAAAAACATGTACATATAACGGTGTACTAGTAACTGAAAAATAAGAAGAAAGAATTACAGAAAAGCAAACTTTTCACTTTTTTTTTTTTTTGCCATTCTAATTGTTTTCCCTATTATAGTTTGATTAGGCATATGTGTGACTTTCTATACTTCTTAAAATTACCTTTAGAAATTTTATATAAGTAACTATAGTGCTATCACAATGCACAACTTATTTTCAAAAGAATATGATGATTACAACCAGTCCTATTGAGTGATAGCTACAAATTATGAACATATTAGTATTTTTTTGAAACTATACTTTATTCAGAAATCTATTCTATAAGATGTTAGTATGATTTGTATATTAGGTGTCCCCCACAAGCTCCTGTGTGAGATGAGGCAAAGATGGTTCAGAGGAGAATTGATTAGTCTTTGAGAGTCTTAGCCTTATCAGTGAATTAATCTCTGATGGGATTATCTAAGTGGTAACTGAAGGCAGGTGGGGTGTGGCTGGAGGAAGTGGTTAATTGGGGGCGTGGTTATGGGGTATATATTTTGTATCTGGAGGGTGGAGTCTCTGCTTCCTGATCAACCTGATACAGTTGCTTCCCTCTGTCACATTCTCCTGCCCTGATGTTTAGCCTAACCTTGAGCCCCAAGAAAAGCAGCATCAGTCTACGGAATAAGACCTCTGAAACCGTGAGCCCTCAAAGAAACTTTTCCTCCTCTACAATTGTTCTGGTCAGATCATTTAGTCACAGCAAGGAAAATGCTGACTAAAACAGATGTAATGCCCAGACGACAAATACATAAACTAATTTAGGGAAAAATAGAAAATTTCCAGTTGCAGGAAATTATCCTATCTTGTGTAAACATAATTTTAAGTAGGCAAATAATTGCAAAGAATATGTTATCATATTCCATACTGAAATAATTATTCTTTCTCATGGAATTGGATCTATTCAGTTTCTACATATAGTACAAACATAACATTCTGCCCAAAAAGCTGCTTAAACGAATGGTTCCCATGAATTGTAGTATTTTTTATTAGCTTTGATACATATAAGAACCTTCCTGAAGTTAGATATGTCAACTTTGATCTGCCAGTAAAATTCATTTGATTAAAAAAAAAAAAAAGAGAGGAAAAAAAGTACCAGAACTTTAATTGTAAAGCATCGCACTGTCACATTTCCAGTTAAATATGATGATATTACCTTCCAACGAAATAAAACAAATTCATTATATCAATGATTTTAATGCAAAAATAGAATTTATTGTTTGTTTTCTACCGAGGGGCAGGGAGGTTAGAGATGACCAGGTTCTCCTCTGGCCTCCTAACCATCTGGTGTCCTCCAGGAGTGCCACCTTCTTCTCACGGGGACACACTTCACTTGCCATCTAAGCAACTGCAGGCGTTCCTGGATATCAAGGCCCAGCTTTAATAACTGGTGCTTATTTAATCAAGACAAATGCAGCTCTCTAAATGATTGGCAGCTTAAAGTCAGCCAGATCTGCCAGCTGTTATCTTTCAAATGAGGGTGAAATCTAACAGCTTAACACGGCAGCTACAGCAGAGCAGGAAGGCCATGAATATACATCATCAAATAGATGTAATCTATCTGCTTTTCCTCATCTTCTGTGGGAACACAATTTTACATTATTCATCTGTGTTTTTTAACGCTTTTGAAGAATATGATTAGCTAATGTGGTTTAATATTCTAAAACTCCATGCAGGTACTTTACCAGGAATTTGAGTTTAGAATATAATTTTCCCTTTTTGCCTCCTAGCGGATTTGTTTCATGCAACCAAAGTACATAAAGGAGAATAAAGACTCACCCGCTCATCTTGTTTTCACATTTCAGTTCTATTTTTTCTACATTTTGTTAAAATAAAAATTGATAATATTCTTTTCAGGTCATGGTGATTCTTTTGACATAAGAATCCAGTGTTCCTAATGATATTAAAATGATAATTTGCTTTTAATACATAAATGCCTTTGTGTGTTATTTTAATAACTGATTCCATTAAATGATCTGTGTTTTTTTTTAAGTTATGACCAACCATTTTTTACACTTAGTTCACCTCAAATAATGTGCTCTATGCTTTATGAATACATATTTTTAAAAACACACCTTTTTAATTTTAACAAAATCCTTTCAGGTGTGCATGTTTTTCTCATGTATAAGTTGACCAGTACACCAGAGACCTTAGAACAAATATTTGACTTCAATTCATTTTTCTTTAATCAAGATATTGTCTCATCATGCAATATTAAAAATGATAAGTGGCATTATACAGCTTTCACTGCATTCTAAGGAATTGTATCCAGATAATATCAACTGGATAGCACATATACTGTTAGATTATCAAGAATAAGAATTATCAATAGCAAAGAAAATTAGTATAATATTGAATTAAACTAATTTTCATGCACTGGAATTCAAAATAATTCTGTAGGACTTATTTACTATATTTTTCAATGATTTAATAGGTCTTCTTAGAAAAGTTTGCTGATCAGGAGGCTGAGAGAGGAGGATTTCAACTTTGAGGCAAGCCTGGGCAACTTAGCTATATCTTATCTCAAAATTAAAAAAAAAAAAAAAAAAAAAAAAAAAAAAAAAGGATTGGGGATGTATCTCGGTGCAGCATTTACCCAGCATATATGGCATATTCAAGGTCCTTGGCTTAATCCACACCATTTGAAAAATTAAAGTCTGCTGAGAATCTGTGCAATATCAGCTTCTGTGTATATTTGTATTTTTGTTTGTGTGTGTGTTGTGTGTGTGTTGCTTGTTAAGCCTGTTAAAATGGTCATCAGTTAAAATAATAAAAAGAAATGAAAATGACCAAACTTAGCAGACTTAGTAAATAAACTAGTGCATTACTATGCTGCCATGTAAGGTCATATTATGGTAAGACCATTTAAGGATTGATGTAGGCAATGGCAGACACATAGATAGTTTAACCAGACTGCACATGGAGTGATCAGTCAGAAACAAAGTGGTTAGCACAGACACAGACCTGCCAGTTGGGCTTATTGATATAAGGGCTGGAATTGCACATCTCCAGAAATGATTCCAAGGACTATGTTATGCAGCCAGGTCTCACTGCACATGCAGGAGATTGGAGAGTAGTTGAAAAGAAGAGGACTAGGTTCATGGTTTGTGAAGCTTAGTTAGACATAAAGCTAGCAGATCTAAAATTGTGTCAGAAAATTTTCATTATACTGTAGTTTCACTTATACTAGTTGTCTAGGATCTTTAATTTTTTCATTAATATATGTTGATTAATTTTCAGCTACATTTTACTAAAGAAATTTCTTTACTTTGAAAAATTAACTCTGTGGTTCACTGGTAATATCCTATGTTTATTGCTCATTTAAAGTTAGCATACTTGAAGCATTTTTATTTAACTTTCTGTAATCAGTACTGGGGAGAAGTCAACCGCCTGAGAACAAAAAAAGCAACAAGATTCATTCTTTTGTTACACATTGCTCACCAGTCCCAGAATTCTCTCTTATTTAGTTGCACATCTAAATTGAGAGAACTATCTTTCAGATAACTGTCTTTCAGAAGAGTCATATTTTTCTAACATTCTTTTCTTTGAGCATCAGTTTGATTCCTTTATAGACCTAGTCAGAATATTAAAGCCTATTAATTTATCTTTGTCTTCATGCTAAATTTTAAAAAGTCCCATTTAATTATCTGTAATCATATTTAGGTAGATTACGCCTTAAAATTCCTACATATCATCCATCATTACAAATCTCAACAATATCACCAATTAAGTGTGTTGTATCATTTAGTCCCTCCTCCTGTCACCCACACCTAGTTACACCAGGCAGTGTGATCTTAGCTGGTCCTTCTCCTCACTGATCTGTTTCTACAGTGTGTTTTCCTAGGCATACAGTACAAGATGGGATAGTTTTTTACACTAGCAATTATCATCATCAAAATGTCAACTCGAAAGTTCAAAACTCAGTGTTTTAGCTTTTGCAACCATAAAAACCCAATAAGAACAATTTTAAAGGAGAGAAAGTTTGTTGGAGGACTCAGTTTCAGATGTCTCAGTTCACAGAAAGTGTTCTCCATTCTTTGAGGCGCAATGTGAGACAGAAATCATGGCAGAGGTCAACATAAAAGGGTTAGAGCATGAATTGACTAATGCTTGCATGTATATTTAAGTATCTTTTGATATCACAAATTTGGTGGGGAGTTCTTTCTTCTCTCCCTTCCTCCCTTCCTTTCTTCCTCCCTCCCTCCCTCCCTCCTCCCTCCCCTCCTTCCTTCCTTTTCTTGATAGTGGGGATTGAGCACAGGGATGCTCTAGCTCTGGGGTACACCCAAGCCCTTTTTATTTTGAGACAGGGTCTCACTAGGTTGCAGAATGTGGCCCCCAACTTGAAATTCTTCTGTCTCACTTCAGTTGCCGGTGTTGCTGGGATTATCAGCATGTGCCACCTTGCCCAGCTCTGGTGGGAATTTCTTAAGAGTAATGAATATCTCCAAAGTTTTCATACCTCAAATCAAACTAATTTAGTACACTTAATAAGAGAGAAAAATCTATTTTTATGAAACACATATATGCTTAACAAGTAATACTATTTATTATAATAATGGCAAATGAAAATTCCAATATTTCAATATAAATCTTAAATACTATAGTTCAGGTGAACAATTTGAGCTATGCTTTTAGAAATTTAACTAGATTCAAGATGTGATCCTGAGTATAAAGCTTAATATATAGTAGACTTTCAATAATTTTGAATGAATTATAAATAATCTTGAGAAAATGTGATAAACTATTTTGAAGACATTTTCTCAAGTATTAAATATTTCATGTAGTATTCAAAAATAATTGGATGTCAGATTCTTAAAGGTTAAGATATTTGAGAGCAGATATTTTTCATTAACACTGAGTCCAAATAAACAGATGGATGAGAAACTTAAATAAAAGTACACTGCTACATATTTTAAATAAACTTAATTTTTAGAATTTTTAATTTAATTTCATATATACCCTGCACCAGATTTTCCCTTTATTATTATATCAATGTATATTTGTCAGAAATAATAGACCAGAACTAAATGAAGTCCAGACTTTATTCAGCCTCGCTTACTTTCTTCTTAATTTCCTTTTGTGTTCTAACATCTCATCCATGAAACTCGTAAGACATTTGGGCCCCAGGTCACCACTGGCTTTGCTTGACAGTAACAGTTCTTGGGTTTCTTGCTTATAATGATTTTGATGACATTTAGGAGTCCTGGTTCTGGGTTTTGTTGAATTGTTTGTGAGTGGGATTCGTATGATGTTTGCCTCCTGATTCCACTGGGGTTATTAGTCTGGGGAGGAACATCACAGGGGAGACGTGGCATTTTCCTCTTCCCACGTTTTATAATGCACTATTTCAAAGGAAGCCACTCTGTGCGGCCACAGCAAAGGAGGGCAGCATGATTGGCATTCCTTTTCACACCCACTTTATCATGCCCACTCCTTTAGGGCAGAGTATCTACACATATATTTAAAGTCCTGTTACAGGCGAAGTTAGTCTCTTCTACACAGCTCTTTATTTATTTAATTACTCTTTTATATCAGCATGGAATCTTTGAGGTCTACTTCAATATAATCCAATTGTGTTCATCGAGTTGTCCTTCTTGGGCTGTTGGAGATCTTTCTTTTGACTTCGCGCTACCTCAGAAATTCCCTTGTCATTATTTGCAGGTTTTGTGTTGTTTGGTTGGTTGTCTTTGCCTTCCTTTCTGGAATGTAATGCTCCAGGCTCACTCATCTTGTGTATCTCCTACTTCACCTTAAGATTAGCCATTTAATTCTTAGAATTCCTGTTTCCTTTTATTAAAAAAAAAAAAAAATCCAGGTGCTCGATATGGTTGTTGCTTTGAGAGTGCTGTTGTCTTTTGACCTCTCAACCAATAAAACAAGGAAATGTGTGTTTGAAGACTGGCCTGTGTATATACACAAGTATATAAATATTTCTGCAGTGTATATGTATCCATCTGAATGATAATAAGCTAAACATTTGTGGTCTCCAACTCTATTCTAATAGTACATAGATCATTCCAGTCTCCTTATCATACTTCTTTGTTAAATCTCATTAGAGTTGTGGGAAATCTAGCTTCTACTATCTCCTGTCATTTCCTTGCTTTCCAATACTAGGATAAAATTATAGCAATATGAGAATTATTCGCACAAAACTCCATAGTCCCTTGTTTTATCAACCAGTGTATGATGCTCATACGCAACTACTTTTGCCTTTAGTTTTACATACACCACTTATTTCCAAAATTGCATAGGTCAACATATTTTACCCTCGTACCTTCGGTTATTTCAGACATTTTAGTGCAGTTATTTTCTTTTCCCTTATTCTATATTTCATTCTTGGACCCTCAGTTGCCTAGATTACTTTTAATTTATATGCATTAAATTTCACTCTTTGTGCTATAGAGATATATTGGTCTTGATAAATGGATAATACTGTGCATCAACAAATATAGTATGTTAAGAGATGGATTCACCCCCCTAGCATCCTTTGTGCTTCACTTATTAAAATTAACCTGGCAACCAAGAATACCTAGCAATCTCTAATCTTTTCGCTGGCTTCATTGTTTTCTTTTTCCAGGATATTATCTAACCAAAGACCTATAGTTCTTAGCCTTTTCCATTGGCCTCTCTCACTACTGCCATTTACAATTGATCTATATATTTTGTGATTGAATAGCTCACTTTTTGTTACTGATTAATATACTCTGATATGGAGGCATGACACATTGTTTATCCATTTACTTATCAATGAATCTCTGGGTGTCTTTCACATTTGAATTGTGATAATGTTGCTATAAACATTTTATGTGCACATTTTTATGTGGAAAATAACTTTTTGAATCAGGGGAATTCCTTAAATGTTGACAGCCGAATCATATGGTATAATAATATTTAGTTCTGTAAGAAATTGCCAAACCATCTCCCAAAGTTTTCCATTTTGTATTCTCTCTAATAATAAGGGTTCCTAGTGTTCACAGTCCCCCATAAATTGTGATCCTTACTGTCAAATTTTAAATTTTTTTAATATTTTGGATGTAAGATTTATCAAATATATCTTTCAAAACTATTTTTTCTCAGCCTATAACTTTTCTTTTGCTTCTCAAAGCAGTGTCTGTGACAGACTACGAGCTTGTAATTTCAATGGAGTCCACCTTGCCAACATTTCTTCCATATTGATTGTTTCTGGTGTTTTAATTAAGAACTCATCACTACACTAAGGTCATCTAATTTTTTTCCTATATTTTCCTCTAAGAGTTTTATATTTCTACATTTTAAATCTAGGTCTATTATTCATTTCGAGATAATTTTTGTAAAAGGCGCAGTTTCGTGTCTAGGTTTATACCATGTTTTGAGTATAGATATTCAGTTCTTCTGGTAGCATTTACTAAGAAAACTAAATATGGATTTTTTTTTCTATTGAATTGCATGTAATGCTTTGTGAACAATGACCTAATCTTACTTTAGTTGTCCATGACCACTGTGTTCTGTTTGGTGTATCAATATTTCAATTTGTTACCTAAAATCATACTGTCATAATTAATGATTTATGATTTTTATTTTGTTTTTACTATTAAAAATTTTAAGTCAAATTTCTGGGCTAACATATTTTCTTGGTGAAGATTCTGAGTGATGAGAAGAATGTGCATTCTCTTATTCTTAGATGGAAAATTCTATAAATATCGACTATATCATTGTATAATGCTATTTAGGTTGACTTTATATTTCTGCTGTGTCTGCATACTTGATCTATTCATTATGGAAAAGGGGACGGAGGTATTAAACTATGAGAGTGGATTGTCTATTTCTCCTCCAGTTCCATCAGTTTTCAACTCATGGACTGACTCCTGTTATAAAATGCATGCACAATTAGAATCGTTTATTGTTCTTGGAGAATCAACCACTCATCATTGTGTAATAGCTCTTTCATGCTCTCTCATTTTTTTTTTCTTGTACTTGAGCTTGCTTTGTTTGAACTTAATATAGCAACTCCAGCTTTCATTTGGCTAGTGTTAGCAAGGTAAGTATTTTAATGTCCTTCTACTTTTTACCAATTTTAACTAAAACTGGTAACTTTATAACTTTATAACTAAAATGGGTTTCTAATAAACAACATGTAATTGTCTTTATTTTTATCCACTCTGACACTCTTTCTTTAGTTATTCATGTCATTCACACTTAAAGATATTATTGACTGTTGAATTAATATCTATCATGTATGTTACTATTTTTTCACAATCTAGTTATTACTTTTCTCATTTAAATTGAACATATAATAGTACTGTGCTTTATCTCCTCTGTTAGCATATTCATATATTTCTTTTTAAACATTCCTCTGCATGACCTAGTCTAAAATATACATTTTAAGCTAACAAATCATTTTGTACATATGAACTAATGGCTGCACATTAGTACAAATACTTTATTAGTATTCCTTAAAATTTTCTATTAATCCTTGTTATTTTGGTATTATTCGTTTCACTTGTACATATGTTAGAGACTCCCAACGCATTATCATTATTACTTTAAAGAAAGAGCTATATTTCAGATCAATTAAGGATAGAAAAATAAATTTTTTACTTTATCTTTACACTTTCTCTAATGTTATTCCTTTCTTCTGGGTAATCTGGGTTTCTGAAGATTTTTCCTTTCTCTCTGAAAATACTTTGTGAATTCTTGTTGGATAGGTATGGGGAAAATTAATTCTCTCTTTGTGTGAAAAGACACACAGAAAGACTTTATTTCTTCATATTTGAAGGCAATATTTTACACATAGTTTTCTAGGTTGATGACACATTGTCTTTTTATTTTTTAACTTTTTAATGTATTTTGCTCCATAATATTTTGTTTGCAAAGCTTTTGGTGAGAATTTTGGTATGATTTTTATTCCCATATATGCACAGGTAAAGTGTACCCTCTTCTCAGCTTCTTTCATGATTTTCTCCTTTTTGGATTTCATGTACTTAAAACCTGTTACTTGATTTGTATTTTGGGGAATTTATCCTTCAGAGTGTTCTATGAAATTTCTGATTTGTGATATGATATTTATGATTAATTCTAAAATGTTTTGGCTATTACTAATTTAATTTTTTTTGTTTTATTTTCTCTTCACAGTTTTGATACTCAAATTTTACATGTTTTACAACATTTGTTAAATCACCACTTTATCCTTTGCTATTCTGTTCCTTTAATTTTTCTTCCCTCTGTATATTTTAATTTGGAAAGTATCCATCAGTCTATCTTCACACTCACAAATTCTTTTCTCAGCTGTGTCTAGTCATTTGATATTTATGTCAGAAGCATTTTCATTTTTTTAGCTTTTTTTTTTAAATTTCAAGCAACCTCTGATGTTTTATTTTGTGTAGCTTCTCTGCCTCTTCTTATAAGACTGATATATTTTTTCATGTTATTGACTTTCATGATTATAGCCTTTAACAGATAAATCATATTTTAAATCCTGGTAATTTCAAAATCATTGTTATAGTTATCTGATTATAATGCTTCTTTTTTCCTCTCAATTGTGCTTTTTTTTTCCTTGTCTTATGTCATACTACATAATTTTTTTTTTTTTTTTGAAAGTGAGATATAATGTATCTGGTAACAGGAATGTACCTTTAGTGTAAGTTTAATGCTAATTCAGCTTAGCGGATGTTGCATTTAATATTTATTGCAAATGTAGGTGAAAAAAGTTTAAAATACCTCTGATACCCTTGTTTGTGCCTCCCTTATTGTCCTGAACTTCCCTAAGGATTTCTTAAATAAAGGCTGTGCCATACAACTCTTCTGACCATGAACCTCTGTCACAGTGGAGCTCTGTGTGGTGCTCAGACATTCAGTAATCTTATGATTGCAGTGAATCTTTTATGCCTATATACCTAGGATGTGACCTCAGAAGAATTTCCTAGCTCTTCTTCCCCAAAGTGAGTCAGAAAGGCTAGAGAGGTTAGAGTTGAAACACTGTCCTTCCCCAAGACTTATATTGTGAACGTCTTCTACTCAGAGCAGAACCTTGCAACAGAGATTGTTCTGAATTTATTTGTTAATGCTTTATCTCCCCCTTTCCCTCCCTGACCCACAAAGGGATTGATTATTCCTCTTATGAAAGCTACTGAGATTTCTGAAGTTAAAACACATGATAATGTGCCCCCTGCCAAAACTCATTCTAAGGTATTTCTCTTTCTCAAGTCAGTATACACTCATCCTTCAACAATCTGTCAGTTACTAAATAAGTTTCACTGAGGTTATAGATCTGGCAGTTTTTGCTCTAGGTCAAGTTTTTCATTTTCCCATCTCTTCAGATGTCAGGAGGTTTTTTCCCTGAGAAGCTTCGACTCCATCTCTCTGTGGAGTGTTCGCTTTCAGATTTGGGAAATTTTATGATATTATTTCATTGACTAGATTGTTCATTCCTTTGGTTTGTTTCTCTAAGCCTTCCTCAATCCAAATAATTCTTAAATTTGGCCTTTTCATGATATCCCATAATTCTTGTAGATTCTGTTCATGATTTATTACCATCTTTTCTGTTTGGTCAACTTTGTTTTCAAGATTAAATATTTTGTCTTCAATATCTGAGGTTCTGTCTTCCAGGTGTTCTACCCTATTCATTATGCTTTCTATGGAGTTTTTAACTTGGTTTATTGTTTCCTTCATTTCAAGGATTTCTGTTTGGCTTTTTTTTTGCAGTATCTCTAACTCTTCATTGAAATATCTCTTGCTTCCTGTATTTGCTCTTTTAACTGTTGATTGGTGAGATCATTTAATGCCTGCATTTGCACTTTCATCTCCTCCTTCAATACCTGCATTTGCTCTTTCATCTTCTCATTTGCTTCCCTGATTATTTTAATTATGTACATGCCGAACTCCAATTCTGACATATCTTCTGCTGTGCTGTCATTGAGTTTTATTGATATAGTATCTAGGTTTGTTTGGGACATTTTCTTCCCTTGTTTTCTCATATTAGTCAGATGTCAGTGGGACTCTGTGATATTGCAGATTTCCTCTATTTGCTTATAGTGTCCCTGTAGATTTCCAGTGTATCACCTCCCAGCCTTCAGTAGCCTGAAGTCTTGGAGTAACTTGATAATGCAGTACTTCTGAAGAAAGCTGTCCCTAGCCTGCTACTGGTTCCAGGGCTTGGAGCTGGCTCTGTGTGGAAAGGCTCTCACTGGGGGGCCTGCTCCAAGAAGCTGGCCGTGTGGGAGCAGCCCACTCCTGGAGTGCCCAGGGCTGCCTGGAGAAGACTCTAGCTGCCCTGCCTTACTCTAATAAGCCGCCCAAATCCGGGCCTGCCGCCCAGGCCGAGCTTCACCAGGTGGGGGAGACTCACCCCGTGGTTCTATTTTAGTCCAAGTTTCTCAATGCCTCCCCTTCTTGAATCCTGGGTTCTGAAGTGACTGGAGATGCAGTCACCCTCTAGTCCGCCATCTTGGATCACCCCATTGAAAAAGCCTGCAGGCTGGAGGGGGGCAGGGCCACCTGGAGAGGTCTCTGGCTGCCCTGCTCTGGTCCCAGAGGCTGCTTGTGGGTCAGAGGTCTCTGCTGGCTTGGGGACTTGTGGCTGGCTCTGTGTAGAAAGGCTCTCACTGGGCGGTCTGCTCTGAGAAGCTAGCCTAAAAAGGTACTTCCCGCCAGAGGAGCAGGGCTGCTTGGGGAAGTCCCTGGCTGCCCTGTCCTGGTCTCTGAAGCAGCGTGTGGGCGGGCCGTAGCTCGCCACAGGAACTGGATCAGGGACTTGGAGCTGGTTGTGTGCAGAAAGGCTCTCACTGGGGGGCCTGCTCCAAGAAGCTGGAGTGTCTGGCCCTGTGGGAGGAGCCCACAGCTGGAGTGCTCAGGGCTGCCTCGGGGAGACTCTAGCTGCCCTGCCCTACTCTAATAAGCCGCCTGAATCTGGGCCTGCCGCCCGGGCCGAGCTTCACCAGGTGGGGGAGACTCACCCTGTGATTCTATTTTAGTCTGAGTCTCTCAATGCCTCCCCTTCTTGAATCCTGGGTTCTGGAGTGACTGGAGATGCAGTCACCCTCTAGTCCGCCATCTTGGATCACCCCATTGAAAAAGCCTGCGGGCTGGAGGGGGGCAGGGCCACCTGGAGAGGTCTCTGGCTGCTCTGCTCTGGTCCCAGAGGCTGCTGGGGGGTTGGAGGTCTCCGCTGGCTTGGGGACTTGTGGCTGGCTCTGTATAGAAAGGCTCTCACTGGGCCAGAGTGTTTGCTTTCTTGGGAGGGGTTAAGATGTTGTGAAATGGCAGAGAATGTTTTACTTTCATGATGTGCACTTTTGTAATATCAAATGTCCAATCATGTGTTTGAGAATTTTAACTTCGAAAGGACGTAGATGTAATTGTTTAGATAGAGTGAATTTTTGTTTCATATTACTTCAGTATCCACTTGATATCTGTTTGACTTTCCCATAACAAAAGCTAGGCTAAATCACACTTGACATAGTTTCTAGTCTCCACCTCCTCAAGTGGATTGAGATACCTCTGCCTATGCAACTGTGACCTGGGGACCACTTCCTGATGGGACAACTAGATATAATTTAAGTGACTCACCCAGCTGACTCCCACAGCCCATGTGGGCTGTGAAAATATGGTTCAGTGACCTCCACAGAAACTTTGCCTCCTTGTTTTCAAACTGCCAATGAAACTGCCTAAGCTTCCTTTAGGAAGCTTGCCTAGGAACATCCTGGACCTGAATAAAAGTGATTGTTTCGAGTGTTTCTGTCTGTCTTCTCTCTTTTTTCTTCTCTCTTCTCTCCCTCCTCACCCAGTGATTTTTACATGCCAAACACACCACTCTGCCACTCTTCCCAGTAGATTCTCAGGTAATCTCTTATCTGACTCTCTGAGCATGTGGGCACCAGATGATCCTTCCCGTTGCATTGGTCATGCAAGGAATGCAGCTCTCTTCTTTCTGGGATCTTTATATAATAAAGATGCTCTGTGATGTCGTGTTTGGTTGGACTGTGTCCTCTCTGTCCAACAAACTTAAAACTGCCTCAACCACTGATCAAGTCTCCCTTGGAGAGTGGCTTTGTTGGTAAGAAAAACTCAACCCTAATCAGACAGGAGTCTCAAGGATGTCTAACGTGCAAAATGCTTCCTGTGAGAGAAACACCTTCACAATTAGACACAAAGGCATTAGGTTGCCCACAATGATAAACATCCTGAGAGGCACACTATAGACACCCATTATCATCGGAGAGGGGCTGGAGTTCATAGCCACTACCTACTCAAAGATCTCAAGACCAAATTAGAAAGAAGTATCAGAATACTCAGTGAGAGGGACATAGAAATGTAAAGTAGTATATTATCTTCCTTCTGTAGAAACTTTAAACCCAGGTATGTTGGAGCCTTTTACCACTTATGTGCTTATTATTTTAAAAAGAAATATTAAAATATAATTGCAAAAATCAATTTTTAGTTTCTGATAGTTAAACAGCATCTTTCCCATGTAATGGAAGCATAGGTTTTATTAGAGGTGCTTAGAATATTCATAAAGCAAAATGATGTTTGCATTGGAAATTAATAACTAGATCTCGGGAAGAAAGTTCCTGAGAACACATACCTGTTACAGACTTCCGCAGGAATGGAGATGGTACTTCTCTGTTTCTATCTCATATCTTCTCACCCTGTAGTTTCAGGAGTTGTTTACTCTGTGCTATTTTTACATAGGAAAATTGTTACCAGTTAACATTTTTTCTTTGATCGGTTCATGTGCTTCTCCACATTTGGCATTTTCAATTTACCAACAAATTGTCTGTTTTCTTCTTGGCACTTAAAGTAATGGTCATTGAAAACAGAAGGCTAGAATTCCTTATTTGGAAACAAGGATTTGAATGAAGAATATTATTTGGGGAATGGATCAGTCTTTACACTAAAGTAGCATTAAATTCAAGCCTGTCCTCATTGCATTCCAAAATATATTCACTGTATGTTTGTCTTTATTACCATTCCTTTCAATTTCTGCATATTTTTCCAACAGTGAGTTTGAAAAGACAATCCTGGAGTTTACTCCAAAATCCCCTAATGCAGATGTTGACATCTGCATTCAGTTTATTGCCAAGCATTTAAGCCACCATTTGTGAAAACTGTCCTTGAGATATGGTGGGAAAGTTGGACAGCAAACAATGCCTGGAGATCCCTACATCTCGTAAAATGACTTTGAATGGGATATCATTTAGTTCAGTCATTGTTTCTCATGATAGATTTTGTGGTGAATTGTCACCCTTAATATGCTTTTCTGCTGTTGAATGTCTCCATGAGTCATGAATTGGATAGTAAGAACCAGACAGTCTGACTCCAAGTAAGTAGAAAGCTTTTATGAAAGGATTTCTATTTACTGCAAGCATCTCTATTTAGTGCCTTATGTTCCACTAAAAAAATATACTCAGCAATAATAGTGTATATGGTTAATAACATATTGCACTAGACACACATAGCACATTTATACACAAATAATGATTTTATTAGTTACTGATTATTTGGGTAACAAAAGAAAAATAAACATTCACATCCAATTTCAGTTCCTGATTTAGAGTTTATCTAAAAAGAAAAAAATAAAAATATTTCAAAGAATTATTTTATCATAAAAGTGTGGGTGTTTTCAAATTCTCAACATATATAGATCAAATGTATAGATAATATTAAGTTTTTCAGATATTAATAATTTGAAAGAGTGAGGATCATTATATAAGCTAAGGCAGAAAATATCACAAAGTTTATGTCTATTTATAATTGATACATATTCTTCTTGATTCATAATGTGTAATGTCTTTTGAATTTTTAAATGACTAGAAAACTCAAAAATCAGTGCAGAGAAAAGGAAAACTACTACATCAAGCAATTTATCATCTTAAGTGTATAGAAGTCATGATTCACCTGTTATAAGGTAGGCAGCCTTTGGGAATCTACATAATTTAATTGAACTTCAGATTTCTCCTCTGTAAAATGTAGTTCTGCATGAACTTCCTATGACATTTAAATTATGTAATCATGGGAAATATCATTCTGTATATAGTCTCCTAATGTTTACCTATGTACTGAAATCTTATGTTTAAGGTAGTAGACATACAGCAGTAAACAAAATAATGTACCTGCCTTCTGGTAGCTTTGGTTCCATTGGGTGGGGAACCAGATAAGACTAATGTCAAGAAGCACAGTGGATGGAAAGGAAACGGGATAAAGAAAATGGGCAGTTTCCAGAATTTTTGTGCTTTTTGGGTGATAAAATCTAAGTGCACCAGTAATGGAATATTTTCCTGATGAGCTGTCAAGACCCTAAGAGAAGAAAGATGACTGTATATTTGAAAATCCACAACATAGTATGTATGGAGAATGAAGAGAAAGAGTAGATGAGGTCCAAGAGTTACCTAGGGATCAGAGCACACCCTGCCTTGGAGGCTCTCAGGAGCACGTTTGCTGCTGAGTACCTCCGAAAACTGCTGGACACGTTTGGGTTGAAAGAAGGCATTATTCCATGCACATTGGAAAAGGATCACTCTGGAAACTTACTGAGAATAGACTGAAGGGAAGAAAGGCAGAGATATTCCTTAAGCACTGGCTATTATTGTATCATCATTACCATCTTAAAAAAATGAAAACTATACACCCAACACCTTTTTTATGTATATAAAATAAATAAAGTTGAATAGCATAATATAAAGCACCTCATGAAAAGTGAAGTAAATTTTATGTGCTAAATTGTTAGATTTCTCCTCTCCGTTCATATTTTTTTCTATCATAAAATATTGCTTTTGCAGCAGCTACATTGAAACTAGACAGAGTTATTGTGAAAGAGGTATTAACATTTCCAGGTAATTTTTAATATTTTATTGTCAATGTTTCTGCAGATTTCTACTTCTTTTTCAGATGAACTAGATAAAAAGAGATCCAATTAACATACAGTTCAACTATCATCTAGTGTGAAACACCAGAAATGGTACATCCATTTTTTTTTTTTTTGCCATTTTCTGCTATCCTTACAATGCAATTATTTTTTTATGTTTTGAGGCCATTGATATTTTAAAAAGATATTAGTGATTTTGCATGCTCCAACAATGACTTCTCTTCAAACTATACAGCTGCCTTTTTATTTTATTGTTGTTTAAAATTTTAGTATTAAAACTTGTAATTTAGGTCCATTGGTCACAGTGAAAAGATATGAATGATTATTTACATACTTAGACTAAATCAGTGGAGTAATGGCTCAATCATACCTCACTGTAGTCTTGTCTGTGGCTTTCTAAAAATCACCTACTGAGAGATTTCACCTGAGACTCAGTAGCCATATGTGTTTTCAGGCTGTATGATTTCTATTTTGCTGCAGATTGCACCACAGCATCAAAAATGTAGCACATAGGCCAAGTGCCATCCATCAATGTATAGTAGTACAGTCGTGCATCATTAAGGAGGGAAATAGATTCTGAGAAAAGCACTATTAACTAATTTTTTCATAGCATCCACCTCACAGAGTGCACTGACACAGACCTAGCTGGCGAAGTCCACAACAAACCTTAGCCATGCAGTGCAGACTATTGCTTCTCAGCAGCAAATTTGCACAGCATGCTACTTTACTGAAACACAGTAGTATTTGTGTATATAAACATGTCTAGGGTTGGGTTGTAGCTCAGTGGTAGAGCACCAGGCCCTGGATTCAAACCCCAGGACTGAAACATATTTATATACATGTAAACACATACAAAAATACAGTAAACATACTAAGCAGAGTACAAAAATGGTATAGATTGACCTTTCTAACCAAAATTCCCTGAGATTCAGTTCCTATTCAGTAAGAATCCTGCAGATATTTAGTTCTATTGCATAAGAAATATCAATTAGAAATAATATAGTCCTGATTAGTAGGCAACAGAAATTTTACAGTTTTATTATAGTCTTATGAAACCACCATTGTAAAGATGTTCTGTCATTGATTGAAACATCATAATGAAGACATGACAGTATTTGAAAGCTTAGCATTATTATTATTTATTTTAAAACATTTTAAATTATTTAATTGTGATTTCTTTATTATTTAATTATATTTTATTTGTACAAATTACAGAGTATATTGTGACAACATATGTATGTGTGTTTATACGCGCGTGTATGTGTGTATATATATATATATATATATATATATATACATACATATATATATATCCAGATAGAGATTGAAAGAGAGAGAGAGAAAGAGTGTGTTTAATGTTGAAATTTAACTTTAAGTTTTAGTAAAAACCTAGGTGGGACAAAGGTAATTTGGTTTTTATTGTTATATTTATACAGTCAAATACTCAAATAATTAGACTGAAAATGTGTTTGGTTAACTCATTTTCCATTTAGTGAATACATGGAATGCTTACATTCCTTAAAAAATATAAAATATATGATGTGAAAGGTGTCAATTCTGTGTATGATGTTCAGAAATATTCCACTAATTGGATTCCTCTGCAATTTGTTGATCATGATGTAGATATTGCTTTTGGGCTTTGTTTGGGTCTGCATGCTATATATTCTTTGATTCCTCATTTATTTTGAAGTAAATTGACACTGTGAAAAAATTAAGCTTGAGTTTGAGAACACATAACCGAACCAGTGAAGAAAATTTGCAATGTTTTCTTTCTTTTCCCTGTCTTCTTTTCTCCCTTCTTTTTTAATATCTTTATTATTAAGCATGATATGTTATGTAAGTTATATGTAATAAGTATGAAAAAGAATATGAGAGAAAAAAATTATGGATTAAATTTTTGTATAAAAAAATGTTTTTGACCCAAAATTTGTATATGATAAAAGAACCATTTCATATCAGTCAATAAAGCATAGAAGATATTATTATTGTTGTTATTTAGGGGAAACATTAAATAAAAAGAGACGTGTAAAAGCATGTGGGTCCTGTGGTTATGGCCCAGCCTTGGTAGCCTGCATAACTATGCATATTAAGGTTGGTACACTGTCTTACTGGGTAAACTGATGGACCCAATAATAAAAATTTGATCCCAGAAAGTACAAAGATGGTAGTAGATTGACCTCTGTATCCCAAATCCCCTAAGATTCACTTCCTATTCAATAAGAATCTTGCAGTTATTCAGTTCTACTGCATTGGAAATATCAAGTAGAAATAACTCAGTCTTAATTAGCAACTAAGGATCCTGCAGCTCTGAAATATGGTTCTTAGCCAATTGGCTTTATTTCTCCTTGTCTGTATAGAGAACAGAAATCAAATATCAAAAGACAAGCAGTTGAAAGAAAATAGGAAGATTCTTTAATAAGTACTAACCAGGAAATTGCTATTTAAGTAAACAAATTAAAGGGCTCTCACAAAGAACATAAGACAAGTAAAATAAATGTTGAAGAAAAGAAATTGTGGAAAATACTTGTTTTCTGAAGTAGACAGCTCTTTGTTGTTGATATTTTCCTAAAAGTTAATTGATATACAGGTAAGCCTAGATATTAATTGCATGTGTAAAACTTACTTGAATAAATGGAGATAATGCAATCTATTTTCAAGGAGTAAAGCACTACTAAATGCAATGAACTTTAAGTGTTTTATATTCATTAAAATTTAAAATATTTATCAGAATAAGGAAAGTAATGAAACAACCAAATGCCTGGGTATGAGTAATCACACCTCTCTGGCCAATCCACGTTAAGCTGTGCAAAGCTTCTTTCAGCAGGGTGTGTAATCCCAACAGCCTTGCATTGTAAACAAAATGGTCAGAAATTCATTGGAGCCTCAAATCCATCTTCAAAAAGTCACTCCAATTTCTACTTCAAAACTGTAGTGTAAGCATAAGCATTTACCTTTCCTCCCTCTTTATAAATAAAATTTAACCGAAAGAACAAAAGAAAAGAATGAGGTACCCTTAAGAAAACATATTGTGGACACCCTTTCTTTAAGAAAGAAAGCTTCCACAGGAGGCTGGATCATTCTGGTGAAATCTGCAAACCCTCACTCCATGGAAAGATGACCATAGCGCCTGGTATGGAGGTTTCCTCTCCTCATGGGATTCCCAGAACAAAGATGGGAAGAACTGGGGATAGAAGAAGGTAGAGATGGAAGTTAAAATAATTAAACAAATATGGGAAGTTTGCAACCTAGGATTCATTTTCAATCTTCACCCATTCACCTGATATCCTCAGGTGTGATTTCCACAGGGTGCCATAGCAAAGGGAATATTTCTCTGCATCTTCTCACTCAACGTGTTGGCACAAGAAAGAAACAGGAAAAGGCTGAATTCGACCTTGGTAAATTTGGTGGATCACGTAAAGGAAGGTAGGAAGTATAAAAAGTGAAATCATTATTTTATACATGACAGATTGAATAAATCATTATTACTAATTTATTCTCAAGGGAGCTTGACTTATTTGCTACTTTCTCTGCAAACACTCTATAGTCATCACTCAGTATCAACTAAGGCTTATTTCCAGGACCCCATGAAAATCAAAATCCATGAATGTTCAAGTCCCTTATATAAAATCAGGTACTATTTGAATATAACTTATACACATTCTCCCTTATGCTTTAGATTATCTCTAGATATATAAAGTTAGATATTTGTCATAGTACCTAATCCAATGTAAATTCTACGTGAATAATTGATATACTGCATTGTATGGAAAATAATAAAAAATAAGTACAGATATTTTTCCAAGTCTTCTCTACCTATATTATGAAAGTTGTAGGCATCTCATTTCTATCCTGTTTTGATAAATGGGAAAGTTTCCATATCTGTCTTTCTACTTTTTGCCTGACCTGCGTCCGGCTTTGTAGATAAATTTGTAAGGGATATTTATATTATTACTTTTTAGTGCCACAGAAGACTCCAGAAACACATCTACAACAATGACATAGACTTTGAACACAAACAAAAAAAATCAAAAATCAAATAATAGAAAAAAAAATGGAATACTATTTGCAATTAAATCAAATTAGATTGAAAATATTGAATAAGATAAATTATGTATAATTTTATGGTGCCAAGCCAGTTCTTGTGAGCTACAAGTAATGCAACAATACTTTTTATTTGAAAAAGAATTTGGTGGTCAGGCAGGGCTGGTGGCTCTGTGGCAGAGCGCTTGCCTAGTGTGTGAGGCACTGGGTTCAAGCCTTAGCACCACATAAAAATAAACAAAATAAAGGCATTCTATCCATCTACAACTACAGAAAATTAAAAAAAAAAAGAATTTAGTTGTCTGTTATTGATAGTTATTTCTGAGGCAGGCAAATATTCTGTTAGAAAGTCACGGATAACAAAAGCTGACATAATAAATGCTGCAGGTTGAGTCTGAACACCCACCTTCGTAAAAGCCTGACAGGCCTCGCACAAAGAAATCTGATGAGGTGAATCCAAGAAGCCCTGCCAGCACTAGGCGGAGGCCAGAGAGGTGCTTGACTCCCCCACGCTGGTAATAACGGAATCTCTTCTCTACCTCCGCTGCCCATTGTCCAGCCTCCATTCAGAGATGTTCTTAACCCCGGGGAATCTTAGCAATAAAGTCAGATGTGTCCGCCAAAGGACAATTCTGGAGTACAAGTTATTGGAAAATTAATGACGATGTGGCTTTTTATTTTAACCCAGAGTTCATAGAAATTCTAAACTGCAAGTACAGATGGAGTTCAAGTTTCTACATATTACTTTAATTTCATCATTAGTCATCATATCTGCTCCTGCCTTATCTCCAATACTCACTCAGGTCACTCAGATACCCACAGCTGGATATTCAAACATCTCAGACATTCATACATTTCCAACAAACAATTGAAGATATATAAAGTTTTTAAAATGAACACAGTCTTGCAGTAACAAAAATATCTTTAATATCATCTGTATCCATTCTTCACCAAGTTTATTCCATCATTACAGCAACACCGTGGGCAGAATTATTATAATTCCAAATTATATGCGTTCATTATTTTATCACAAAAAATAACGCTGGGTGTGAAGATCATTATGCTAAGTACTTTTCTTACATAATTTTGTTTCATCCTCATAAGAACTTTGCAGTTATATATTAGCAGTCTAATTGAGTTGAACATTCAGGTTAAACAATTTACACATTCTTACATCTATGATGTGATAAAGCTCAAGTGTGCCATATTTCAATCTTATTTCAAATATATGTTCCTAACTACCTCGTTATATTGCTTTTCAAAGTCTTATGCTATTGGATCTTTGTGAAAGGAAATTTTAAACTAAGCAAACCATTCTGCACCTTGCAAACATCAGCTTCAAGGAATGTGTCAATATGTGTTCACATTGCTCAGTGGGAGTATGCTTGACAAAATTAAAGCAGACGCTATAACTCTGCCATTAACTCTCTTCAGCTTTAAACTTCCTGCTTTTTCTTTTCATTCTAACCACATCATTTATTTGCCAAGCAAATAGCAGCAGCTTTCAGAACAAAAACCTAGCTCTTTGAAGGATCATCTGAGGATGGCAAATGAGAAAGACTGATGCATGTTAAGTTTTTGACCTTTTTTTTCACTTACACTGTTTGCTTATAAAATTTTTTCTTTAAGAAGTTTATAGAAAGCTATTGTTATATATGGCATTTTACTCCTTAGAGCCCTTAGGAAACAGACTCTCAATATTTAAATTATCTCTATAAAGTCAAAACTAAACCACAACCTAATAATTTACAGAGCTCCCCATTTCTATAATTCTTGATGTGAAGACATGAAATAGCAGTTATTTTTTTTTATATAAAAAGACAGCAGGCTCTGTGTTTAGACAGTTTCCTCTTTATTGTGAGGCATTTAGTATGCTTATTTTTCTAAGTAGCAGCTATATTCAATTATTTCTAAATTGAGATTGGATCTTATTATTTATGAACTTATCTATAATGAAATTCTTTTTTGTAGTAAAATGGAATGGAATTCCATAAATGTTTGGAGAATGGCAAGAAACCAATTAAAATCTCCTTTGACTGGAAAATTAAATTTGTACTTTCATGAAAATGCCTCATTGAAAATAAACCCATTGATAAAATAATACTTTAGTTGCATGACAAGCTTTCATCACATTGAGACTGAGGAGAATCAAGCTAACTTTGAATACTAAAGGAATGTTGATTCAATTGAATTAAAAGTGTTGACATCAAAATGGCCAGCACATCTTTTCTTAGGTAAGGACTGATAGCAACCTAGGCCATTAGTCCCATCTTTTGCCTTGTGTTAGTTTGATAGATAAATATGTTAAGCCAATTTCTGTGGATAACAGTAATATTAATCTCTCCATTTTTTGGGGGGTGGGTGAGTACAGGAGATTAAACTCAGGGATACATGATCCCTGAGCCACTTCCCCAGCCCTATTTGTATTTTATTTAAAGACAGGATCTCATTGATTTGCTTTAGCACCTTGCTTTTGCTGAGGCTGGCTTTGAACTCCTGATCTTCCTGCCTCAGCCTCCTGAGTCACTGGAATTACAGGCAGGCATCACCTTGCTCAGCAGTCTCTCTATTCTAGTATCCATATCACATAAGGCATACAACATATTTGGAGGACACCACTAGAAGATTTTCCTATTTCTGAAATAATCTGAAGTTTTTAAAGTGTCCTTTATTCAAGAAGATACCTAAATTATACTTGTGGAAACTTCTGTTAGTGTCTTCATCATCTCCTCCTCTTCCTCCTCCTCCTCCTCTTCCTTCTTATTCCTGGAGCATATATGACAAGATAGGTAATGCTCCTCTGAATTTCTTTACTTCTTCTACAAATTAGTAAAATGTGGAAAAGGGGAAATTCAACTATGATCAGTAGAATATGACAGAGGTCTTTAAAATATTTATTTTATCTCTCTCTATTTTAATTTATCAGCGTGTCAATTTCCTTGTAAAATAAGCAGTTAAAAGTTCTAAGAAGGTATACATTCGATGACAAACAGCAGTAAGTCAAGAGTAACAAGTACTCAGTTTTAATCACAGAATAGGGGTAAATAAACTAATGTGACTCATTCTGTACCCTGGGTTGACTTTATCACAAGCTTTTTAGTAGAACTAGGCTTGAACTAAATCCAGGGCTGCTTTACCACTGAGCTATATTCCCACCCCTTTGCATCTGATTTGTTTTGAGACAGGGTTTCTCTAAGTTTACCAGTGCACTGCAGGCCTGATCCTCCTGCCTCAGCCTGATAGTCTCTGGAATTACAGGTCTGCACCATCATGCAGGGAATTATCATACTACTTTAAAAATTATAATGTAAGGCAATAGCTATTATATGGAAATTGTAATAAATTATTCCTAAATTGAAGATCAAATTATAAACACCTAAAGCAAACTGTACAGTCTTAAAAAAAAAAAAAGAAAAACACTCAAGAAATTAACACTAAAAAATATTTGGGAGAATAACTGATATTATTTCCAACATTTCATGGTTAAATGTCATACCCTACATACAATTTAGCCTTTCTTTATGATCACTCTTGAGAGAATTCCAACATTTTAGGGCACCCTGAGGTGAGAAAGTTTGGTGGAGCAGATTTACTCTGGAAACTCCGTTGTACCACTAGGTTAGGTTATCATCTGAATTGTTTTGTCAGACTGGGAAACTTGGTCAGCCTCTTCAGATCTATTTTGTTCATCTCTAACATAAGTGATATACATGTACACACTACGATTTAATGGTATTATTGTCCCTGTAAGGAAAAAGTATTTTCATGAATTTAAAATTTAAATTTTTCGGGGTTTTCAAGATGGCGGCCTAGAGGGTGGCTGCATTTCATGTTGCTCCAGGACTCAGGATTCAAAAGAGGAGATATTGAGACGCTTGGGACCAACTCAAAGCAGCCGGGTGACTCTCACCCCTTGGGAAGGCATCCCGGATGGGACGGTGGTCCCGGAACGCAGGAAACTTTGTGAAGTAGAACTGCAGGCGAGACGTCCTCCCCCCGCTGGAGCAGTGAACTCGGACAACTGGGAGCGCCATAAAGGAGGCCGCTCGGCACAGCGCTGGGACTCGGAGCAACCACTGGGGCTCTGGCGGCTGCCCAGGGGAAGAGTGGTGAGGAGAGCTGTGTGGACTCAGGACACCGGGGCCTGCCCTGAGGAGGAGGAGAGGAGCGTGGCCACTTGGATTTGGAGTGACTGCACCAGAGCTACAGGCGGTTGCCAGAGGAGAAGCTGCGCGGCGAGCTGTTTGCACTCAGAACGAGCTTCTAAACACCGGGGCCTGCCCTGAGGACGAGGAGGAGGAAGAGGAGCGCGGCCACTTGGATTCGGGGTGACTACACCAGAGCTACAGGCGGTTGCCAGAGAAGGGGCTGCGTGGCGAGCAGTTTGGACTCAGACCACTTCTGAAGCCCGGGGCCTGCCCGAAGGAGTAGGAGGAGGAGGAGGAGGAGGCGTGCGGCGGGTCGTTTGGACTCACAGTGACTGCATTAGCGCTCCAGGCGGCTGCTCAGAGGAGAAGGCGAGTGGTGAGTTGTTTGACAGCTCCTGAACACAGGGGTGCTGCCTGGAGGAGAAGCATGGTGGGACGCTTGGTCTTGAATGGCCGCACCAGAGCTCCGGGCGGTTGCCCAGAGGACCCGTGCTGCGGGTCATGTGGACTCAGAGCCACTCAGAGCGACCGCTCCTGAACACCGGGGGGTTATCTGGAGAAGGAGGAGGAACGGGGAGGGTCACTTCGACTCAGAGTGATTGATTGCCCAGGGTTATGGGTGGTTGGTGGAGGTGGAGGCACGCAGTGAATTTCTTGGACTCCTAGTGACCGCACCGGAATACTGGGCGGCTGTCTGGAGGAAGAGGCGTGTGGCGGGTCTCTGGGATTCAGAGCGATTGTACAGGGCCCCAGGTGGCTGCTCAGAGGAGGGGCCGCATAGCCAGGCGATTAGGTGCAGAGCAGGGTCCCAGGATCTAGGAGGCTTCTTGGTGGAACAGCCCCAGAGAGACAGGTTTAGGGCGGAGCGAAGGTTCCAGGCCTGTGGGCAGATTCTCTGAGGAAGGGCAGCCTAAGGAGAGTCATCTGCAAAGGGTGAGGCTCCCAGGACCAGGAGGTAGGGCCGGGCCCCTGGGAACTTTGCAGAGGAAGGCAGCCCAGCCCAGGCGGTAGCTGTAAATTGAGGGGAACCTCTAGGAGGGAACTGACCAGCGAGACCTCATCACAGGGTGAGTCTTCCCTGCTGGGTGAGGTTTCACCACACGGACGGTAAAACCAGAGACTCAGGCCCAAACAGGCCTTGCCTCAGCCCACAGCCTAGGTCCCCTTTGGATGACCACTGGTCAACATGTGGAGGCACCTCTGCCCACTAGCAGGGATTATACCCCACCTGAAGGCCACCACTCCTAGAGAGGCAGCTTCCTTGTGGAGCACCGCATTATCAACTTCCTCCAAGACTTCAGCCTACTGAAGGCTAAGGGGGGATATATATAGAAATCTTCAGGGACATTGTAAGTCAATAGAGGAAATCTGCAATATCTCAGCGGTCCTCTGATACCTGAACAATATGAGAAAACAAGGAAAGAAAATGCTGCAAACAAATCTAGATGTTACATCAATAAAACCCAGTGACAGCATGGCAGAAGAAATGACAGAAAAGGAGTTCAGAATGTACATAATTAAAATGATCAGAGAAGCAAACGATGAGATGAAAGAGCAAATGCACGCACTGAATGATGAGATGAAAGAGCAAATGCAAGCATTGATTGATCGCACCAATCGACAGTTAAAAGAGCAAATACAGGAAGCAAAAGATCATTTCAATAAAGAGTTAGAGATATTGAAAAAAAACCAAACAGAAATCCTTGACATGAAGGAAACAATAAACCAAATTAAGAACTCTATAGAAAGCATATCCAATAGGATAGAACACCTGGAAGACAGAACCTCAGACATTGAAGACAAAATATTTAACCTTGAAAACAAAGTTGAACAAACAGAGAAGATGGTAAGAAATCATGAACAGAATCTACAAGAACTATGGGATATCATGAAAAGGCAAAATTTAAGAATTATTGGGATTGAGGAAGGCCTAGAGAAACAAGCCAAAGGAATGAACAACCTATTCAATGAAATAATATCAGAAAATTTCCCAAATCTGAAAAATGAAATGGAAAATCAAGTTCAAGAGGCTTATAGGACTCCAAATACACAAAATTACAACAGACCCACACCAAGGCACATTATAATGAAAATACTGAACATACAAAATAAAGACAGAATTTTAAAGGCTGTGAGAGAAAAGAACCAAATTACATTCAGGGGGAAACCAATACGGATATCAGCAGATTTTTCAATCCAGACCCTAAAAGCCAGAAGGGTCTGGAACAACATTTTTCAAGCCCTGAAAGAAAATGGATGCCAACCAAGAATCTTATACCCAGCAAATCTTACCTTCAAATTTGATGATGAAATAAAATCCTTCCATGATAAACAAAAGCTAAAAGAATTTACAAAAAGAAAGCCAGCATTACAGAACATTCTCAGCAAAATATTCCATGAGGAAGAGATGAAAAACAAAGAAGCAAATCAGCAAAGGGAGGAATTATCCTAAAGGAATTGTCAAATAAAGGAGGAAACAAGTTGTGTCAAACAAATAAATAAATAAAATTTAAAAAATGAACCAAATGACCGGGAAACCAAATCATATTTCTATAATAACCCTGAATGTTAATGGCCTGAATTCATCAATCAAAAGACATAGACTGGCAGACTGGATTAAAAAGAAAGATCCAACAATATGTTGCCTGCAAGAGACTCACCTCATAGAAAAAGATACCCATAGACTAAAGGTGAAAGGATGGGGAAAAACATACCATGCACATGGACTCAGCAAAAAAGCTGGAGTATCCATCCTCATTTCAGATAATGTGGACTTCAAGCCAAAGTTAGTCAGAAGGGATAAAGAAGGTCATTTCATACTGCTTAAGGGAAGCATGAATCAGCAAGATATAACAATCATAAACATCTATGCCACAAACAGTGGCTCATCCATGTATGTCAAACAAATCCTTCTCAATTTCAGAAACCAAATAGACCATAACACAATAATACTAGGTGATTTTAACACGCCTCTCTCACCACTGGACAGATCTTCCAGACAAAAATTGAACAAAGAAACCATAGATCTCAATAACACAATCAATAATTTAGACTTAATGGACATTTATAGAATATACCATCCAACCAAGAGCGAATACACTTTCTTCTCAGCAGCACATGGATCCTTCTCTAAAATAGACCATATATTATGCCACAAAGCTAATGTTAGCAAATACAAGAAGACAGAGACACTAGCATGTATTCTATCAGATCATAATGGATTGAAGTTAGAAATAAATGAAAGAGTAAAACACAGAAACTATTCCAACATCTGGAGATTAAACAATATGCTATTATATGATGATAATAGAAGATATTAGGAAGGAAATTAAAAAATTCTTAGAGGTAAATGAGAACAAAGAAACATCATATCAAAATCTCTGGGACACTATGAAAGCAGTACTTGGAGGGAAATTTATTTCATGGAGCGCATTTAATAAAAGAAGTAAAACTCAACAAATAAACAACCTAACACTACAGCTCAAAGCCCTAGAAAAAGAAGAACAGAACACCACCAAAAGTAGTAGAAGACAGGAAATAGTTAAACTCAGAGCTGAAATCAATGAAATTGAAACAAAAGAAACAATACAAAAAATTGACAAAATAAATAGTTGGTTCTTCGAAAAAATAAACAAAATTGATAAACCTTTAGTCACACTAACAAAGAGAAGACGAGAGAAAACCCAAATCACTAAAATTCGGAATGAACAAGGAAATATCACAACAGACAGGATGGAAATACAAAACATAATTAGAAGCTATTTTGAAAATCTATACTCCAACAAAATAGAAAATTTCGAAGGCATCAACAGGTTTCTAGAGACATATGAATTGCCTAAACTGAACGAGGAGGACATAAACAATTTAAATAGACCAATTTCAAGTACTGAAATAGAAGAAGTCATCAAAAGCCTACCAACAAAGAAAAGTCCAGGACCAGATGGGTTCTCAGCCGAGTTCTACAAAACCTTTAAAGAAGAGCTCATTCCAATACTTCTCAAAGTATTCCATAAAATAGAAGAGGAGGGAACCCTCCCAAACTCATTCTATGAAGCCAATATCACCCTGATACCTAAACCAGACAGAGACTCATCAACGAAAGAAAATTTCAGACCAATATCCTTAATGAACATCGATGCAAAAATTCTCAACAAAATTTTAGCAAATTGAATACAAAAACATATTAAAAAGATAGTGCACCATGATCAAGTTGGTTTCATCCCAGGGATGCAAGGTTGGTTCAACATCAGGAAATCAATAAACGTAATTCACCACATTAAT
The DNA here is from genome assembly GCF_902686455.1 of Sciurus vulgaris. NCBI lineage: Eukaryota > Metazoa > Chordata > Mammalia > Rodentia > Sciuridae > Sciurus > Sciurus vulgaris. The sequence goes on from NC_136469.1 coordinate 14,592,810, forward strand.
AGACTTAAAGTCAAGAATCACATGATTATTTCAATAGATGCAGAAAAAGCATTTGATAAAATACAGCACCCCTTCATGCTCAAAACACTAGAAAAAATAGGGATAGTGGGAACATTCCTTAACATTGTAGAGGCCATTTATGCTAAGCCCATGGCTAATATCATTCTAAATGGTGAAAAACTGAAAGCATTCCCCCTAAAAACTGGAACGAGGCAGGGATGCCCTCTTTCACCACTTCTATTCAACATCGTTCTTGATACTCTGGCCAGAGCAATTAGACAAACCAAAGAAATTAAAGGGATACGAGTTGGGAAAGAAGAACTCAAACTATCCCTGTTCGCTGATGACATGATTATATATTTAGAGGAACCTGGAAATTCCACCAGAAAACTCTTAGAACTCTTAAGTGAATTCAGTAAAGTAGCAGGTTACAAGATCAATGCCCATAAATCCAACGCATTTTTATACATAAGTGATGAATCTTCAGAAAGAGAAATTAGGAAAACTACCCCATTCACAATAGCCTCGAAAAAAATAAAATACTTGGGAATCTATCTCACAAAAGAGGGAAAGACCTCTACAATGAGAACTATACAACACTAAAGAAAGAAATTAAAGAACACCTTAGAAGATGGAAAGATCTTCCATGTTCTTGGATAAGAAGAATTAATATTGTCAAAATGGCCATACTACCTAAAGTGCTATACAAATTCAATGCAATTCCAATTAAAATCCCACTGATGTACCTTACAGAAATAGAGCAAGCAATTATGAAATTCATCTGGAAGAATAAGAAACCCAGAATAGCTAAAGCAATCCTTAGCAGGAAGAGTGAAACAGGGGGTATTGCAATACCAGATCTTCAACTCTACTACAAAGCAATAGTAACAAAAACGGCATGGTATTGGTACCAAAATAGAAAGGTAGATCAATGGTATAGAATAGAGGACACGGACACAAACCCAAATAAATACAATTTTCTCATACTAGACAAAGGTGCCAAAAATATGCAATGGAGAAAAGATAGCCTCTTCAACAAATGGTGCTGGGAGAATTGGAAATCCATATGCAACAGAATGAAACTAAACCCATATCTCTCACCATGCATGAAACTAAACTCAAAATGGATTAAGGACCTCGGAATCAGACCAGAGACCCTGCAGATTATAGAAGAAAAAGTAGGTCCAAATCTTCACCTTGTTGGTCTAGGATCAGACTTCCTTAACAGGACTCCCATAGCACAAGAAATAAAAGCTAGAATCAACCACTGGGATAGATTCAAACTAAAAAGCTTTCTCTCAGCAAAGGAAACTATCAGCAATGCGAAGAAAGAGCCTACAGAATGGGAAAATATCTTTGCCAATCATACTTCAGATAGAGCACTAATCTCCAGAATCTATAAAGAACTCAAAAAACTCTACTCTAAGAAGTCAAATAATCCAGTCGACAAATGGGCTAAGGAAATGAATAGACACTTCACAGAAGAAGATCTACAAGCAATCAACAAACATATGAAAAAATGTTCAACATCTCTAGTAATAAGAGAAATGCAAATCAAAACCACCCTAAGATTCCATCTCACCCCAATTAGAATGGCGATTATCAAGAATACAAGCAACAACAGGTGTTGGTGAGGATGTGGGGAGAAAGGTACACTCATACATTGCTGGTGGGGCTGCAAATTAGTGCAGCCACTCTGGAAAGCAGTGTGGAGATTCCTTAGAAAACTTGGAATGGACCCGCCATTTGACCCAGCTATCCCACTCCTTGGCCTATACCCAAAGGACTTAAAATCAGCATACTACAGAGACACAGCCACATCAATGTTCATAGCTGCTCAATTCACAATAGCCAGACTGTGGAACCAACCTAGATGCCCTTCAATTGATGAGTGGATAAAGAAACTGTGGTATATATATACAATGGAATACTACTCAGCCATAAAGAATGATAAAATTATGGCATTTGCAGGCAAATGGATGAAATTGGAGAATATCATGCTAAGTGAGATACGCCAATCTCAAAAAGCCAAAGGACGAATGATATCGCTAATAAGTGGAGGATGACACATAATGGGGGGGAGGGAAGGGTTAGTGTTAGGGTTAGAGTTAGGGTTAGGGAGGGGGGCAAGTATGGAGGAAGGAAGTACTGTATAGAGGGTAAAGAGGGGTGGGAGGGGTGGGGGGAAGGGAAAAAATAACAGAATGAATCAAACAACATTACTCTATGTAAATTTATGATTACACAAATGGTATGCCTTTACGCCATGTACAGAGAAACAACATGTATCCCATTTGTTTACAATTAAAAAAAAATAGAGAAACAAAAGTAAAATAAAATAAAATAAAATAAAATTTAAATTTTTCAATAAAATGTTTACTTTAATTTTTTTCTAATTGATGGGACAATTTCAAAAGACCAAGGATAGCAAATCAGGTCACTTTCTTTTATTGCCATTACCTTCAGAAACTTATGTAATGTTACACTTTTTGGTTTTTTAATCAAGCTGATACTTTAAGTATTTTAAGAAATAACTAAGACTTTACCAGTTTTCTCTCATATAAGAAATCACAGTGAATATCAGACTACTAAACTATTAATTAATTTTTAATGAAACTAAATGATTTATATTGGCCAAATATGCTAATATTTTCAACAACAGGTAAAACTTTCAGCTTTACTAAAATTTCAAAATTACAAGTGTCCATCCTTTAGATTTAAAGATAAAGATTTTAAATCATGTAAGATTTGCTAACTTTTCCTAAATCATAATAATAATGAGAGATTCTAATGATCATTTTTCCCAAAAGTCGAAAGAACATCTTACTAATATACATTTTCAAAATTTCATACTTTAAATTTCTTACATTTAATTAATTAACATTACATGTTTGAAATTCTTAGCAAAACTAGCAACTGGCAGTTAACATTTACAATTAGTATTTTGAATAATTTTCCAACTTTTATAATATAAAACTTAAAGCAAACAAAGCCAGGTCTGAAATCAGTTAAACTGATACATTTTTTTATGTTGGTCAAAAATTTATCACCTTTTCTACCCTCTGCTTAATTGCTGTTTTTGAACATATAACAAGATCTTAAGAAATACAATTGTTAAGTATATATGTGAATGTCAATAATTATATTTTCAATAAGTAATTTTCTGAGTTTATACAATAAATGCTTACTGTGTAACTATAGCAAAACCTCTACAAGTATTGAATAAGTTTTTGGAAATGAAGAATTCAACTAATAAATATATCTGGTGAAAAATACACTCAAGAAAAAAAAATAAGCATGTAAGAATTACACTTATATAAATGAACTTTAGAAATGGTTGATTGAAAAATTATGTGTGTTCTGACCCACTAATGGCAAAAAAAAAAAAATCACACACTTAAAAAACCTTAAACATGAACAAAGCAAAATAAAGAATAGTCATAACAATAAGGATAAAAGAGGAAAAATAATATAGCATGCACAGATGAATTTTAGAGCAATGGTATCCAGAGAAGAATTGATAAATAATTCTTTGTTGACTAACTTCTATATGAGAGCAAGTTGATGAATAATAGTCAGTTGTACAGCATGAAGAGTGACTCCACCTTAGAAGTGGTATAAAAAAGTAACTATAGCTGTGATTAAAAATTAATATTTTTCAGTTAAAATATCGATTTTAAGAATTCTTTCCATTCCAGTCTTAATTCATCAAGTTTCCGTACTATCCATAGTATTCATCTTTGATATTTTGCCCTAGTTTTTTTATATCATGAAAAGGTGGAGAATCATTTTATAATCCAAAGGTGCCATGTCCTGGTACCTTTGTGGGGTGACAGAGACTTGCTATCAATGTGCCACATAAAATAAAATCTCTGTGACTTTTCAGTGTTTATGTGACCACATTTACTGTTCTTATTTATATCCTGTTGATATTTCATAGCCTCTAAATTTTGTATTCTGGATGTCTTGTATTACCTTTTATGAACACAAGCAATAAAATTGAATATTTCCAGATTATCAAAATGCATAGTCTAAGAATAAGAATGAGAAAGTCAAAACATTGCAATGTAACTCTAGATTCTCTGAACCACACTGCAAAGGAATGTTATGTTGCTCATGAACTGCAATGAATTTGCCAAAAAAGGTCCCAGTACACGTGCTCAAGTCTTGACTACGTTTTTGTTTTTATTATCTTTCCTTCCCTTGTTGTTGCCTAGTCAGAACATTAAATATAAGATGTGGGAGAGAGGCATTTCTGCAGTTGTTTGCAACTTTCCGGTTACAGTTTCTATTCTATAAAACACTCCTATAAAGATTGAAAGCAGTTATTATGAAATTTAAAATGTGCATACTTTTCCTATCCTTTAGCGAGACTGGATTTCATAACTTTTCATAAATAACCAATTAAAACTTTATATAGATAACAGGATGAAAAAAATATATTTACTGTCATAGCTTCAGTTAAAATTTATATTCTAAGTAAACCACTCCTAAAAAAGACAGTGTCTTGATCTTATTGAATTATATGCATTTAGATGTAGACTTTGAATAGCAGCCAAGACCGTGTGGGAAATCTTTCCACTAATAAACAAACAGGAGACTGAAAGTCAGTCAACTACAGTATTTTTCCTCTAAGGTGAGGTTTTAATAGATACTTTTCAGTATATTGACTTTCAGATTATAATGCTTTTAGTTCAGAGTGTTAACATGATGGAGTCAAAGGAAGAAGGAGGTAAAAATAAAATCCCAGCAAACCAAAGCACCTAACTCATTTAGCTTCAGAGTTTCTATTTAATTTGGTTGCTTTTTTTCATCCCCTGAACAATGTAAATCATTCTCCAAATGAGTGTTCTTCCCGCTCACTCTCTCTGGCTCTTTCTTTCCTTTCTTATATAAGTAGAGTGTATTTTAATCCAGCTGTTCATGCCTTCCTGCGGGACAAGCAATAACCTACAATTAAATGCAGGTGCTTCGAGAAAAAGTACCCCTGCTCTTCCTAATGACTTGAGGTAATTTAAAAAAAAACAAAAAAAAAGGTGAAAGAAGTGAAACTATATACACTGCCTGCTTAGTGAAGTGTGAGATTTTTTTTTCCCTGGGTATGAAGCAAAGGTCTGATTTCTATTAAGACTGTCATTACATCCTTAAAAAAGGGGTCTTCTTTTTAATTAGTTTTATTAAAGGAAAATTGTCCTTGAAAAAAATTGTTGGTTGTTTTTGAGAGACAGAAGAAGAAGGAGGAGGAGGGAAAAGAAAGAGAAGGAAGGAAGAAAAGAAAGAAAGAGAAAAGCAGGAGATATGGAAGGGGGGCAGGGATGAAAGGAAAAGAAGTAACAATTTCCTAGCATCCATAGAAATAATTGTTCCAGAATATTTTAACCCCTAAAATTTAAAACAATACTGTTCTCATAGAACCTGAATAAGAAAAGAAAGTTTATTCTTACACAGTATTTTTATTGATTGGAGTGTAATTATATGCCAATTACTATCTAGTTTGTATTTTAATTGTTATGCATCCACAGAGAAATAGTGAATGAATAGGACACATTCATAGTCACTGACCAGGTGTAAATATTAAACATAATCTATCCAAGTGGATAACAAATATTCACAAAATATCAGTTAAGAAAGTCAACTATGTTTTAAATTTCCTCAAAAAGTATATAATTAGATTAATCATCAAATAAGTAACATTTCTAAAATTAACTCAGTGACCTATGAATTTGCTTCTTGACTAAAAACAGACCTATATAATACATGTGAAGACAGAAAAACTATAGCCTTGTATATGACCTTCAGTCATATCATTTCCTTAACCCTGAGTTAAATGAGACACCTGAGCACTATGTTCATTGTTAATTAGTAAATCCGCTTGTATGTTAACGTATGTATAATTACAAGGAACATTCCTGATGTCTACAGATTTTGAAGTTCTTAATACTGGTGGAATTGTTTGCCATAATTAGTACTTCAAGGAAGCCAACTTTAGGAATCTGACATTATATATTACTTCCCTCTTTTGTAATTTCATTCGTGAATAAGAGGCTTTAAAAAAGAAATTTGTTCTGTGGTGTTTTATCTAATTTAAACCATAGATCTGTTTTTATTTGTTAGGTGTAGTGGCTTCTTATAAGGTTTCATTTGATAAAAAAGTATTCTACTGCTGCATAACAAAATATGAAAGTTACAGCTTTCAATAAATCTGAGATTAATTTTGGCAAGTAGTGGGATAACACAATGAAAATTAATCTTTCTCTAATGTTCAGAGAAAGTTCTGCTTCTGAATAGTCTGTCCCCAAACCCATATATCATGGTCTCTTTCTAGACTTTATATTCTAGTTCTCTAATTCTGTTGCTTATCCTTGTACCTATTATACGTAGTCTATATTATTAGAGTTTTAATATTTGAGTAGTCAAAGGTCTGCATTGTTAATCCTCTGTCTCTAAAGTTGTCTTTATATACCTTGTTTTATACCAAATAAATTGAAAATCACACAATCAGATTCCAGCAAGTTACTATTTTATCTTACAACAAATTTTATTCTAATTCACTTTTTATTATGAGAAGCACATTTCTTTCTAATTATCAATGCATCTTTCATTTTTGCAGTATTATAATTTTTTAGGCAAATGATCAGTTAGAATGTAGTGATAGTTAAGAACTTAGAAGCTGCAATTTTGTTAATATCAATTAATGCGTGACCTTGAAAGTTTCTCAAATATATGTTAGTATTAAGCTTTTCACATTTAGTTCAAATTAACATATCTTATATACAATAAGTTCCTAATAGAAATGGATATGATAATTGATATGAAAATATCAATTCAGAATTGAATATAGTTGATTTGGGAAAATCAGACATTTTTTCTGATCTTATTATTAGAGTCAAACTCCTCAAGGTAATCATCTGTTACTTCAATGAGCAAACTAGCCTTTCTTTTTCCTGTTGATCCACAGCCTGAAGGAATCAAAGTGAGCATAGGGAACTGGTAGCTGCACATTCAGTGCAATGACAACTGTGTCCCTAGGCAGCAGTAACTCTTTCCTGTTCCCCATCTCAGGATGAAAAGATAATTCATGATCTTGCATGGGGATTATGGGGATTGGTGGTGAAAGGGACCAATTTTATGTCCACTTTTGTTTTCTGATCCTTCATACTGAAGCAATTGTATATATAGAATGGCATAGTACAATGTTGATTTACTTCACTGAATTGAATATGCTATTTCAGAAGACTTTTTAAAAAATGCATTACCAAAACATAAAATTAAATTTCTAATTAATAATTAAATTATTATATCATCTTCTCATGTAATTTTTCAATTTATATTTATGTCTTATAAATGAGATCTTTAAAAACAATTGGATTATGCCTATGAGAACACTTACTTGATCTCTTTATCAATCTGAATAGATTGCTTCCTGGATTTCTATTGGTTCTACAGAGAGTCTATAGTAAACAATATTGGGAAAAAATATGACAGTTATTTCCACATGGTGAATTGCCTCTTCAATCATTACAAAGTTAATTCTGGATGCCTTGGAGTACATTTCTGTGTTTATAAAACAAGCAACACTAGGACCTAATGAAAAACTGGTCATGTGTCGCTACAGCTGAACTAAATTTGAATGACTTGAGTGAAGTGTTTAAGCATATGTGAGAGAGGGAGTAAAGAAAAATAACAAATAGTTCAACAAAATATAATGAGTCATACTGTTACTTGAATGCTATTTTTTTTTTAATATTTGAGCTTTTATTTTCTAGTTTCTTGTTAGGGGTAGAATGTTCTATTTTCCTCAAATTTTCTTAGGGCAGATAGAATTTATATAGACCTTTCAACAAATTAAAAATACAACAAAATATGTTTGCACAGTATAGAATAGTAGTGTACACTCATGGTGCAAATCAAATAAGTTAAAACCCTGGAAATTATAACTGACCAGTTTGTGATTCTAACAAGTTACTTTGCTTCATGATACTTCAGTTTCATTATGTGAATAATAGAAATAATAATAATGCCTTTACTAAAAAAAAATTTCTCTTTTCAATTTAGACTGCTATAACAGAATACCATACTATGGGTTCAATAAACAACAAACACTTCTTTCTCACATTTCTGAAGGCTGGTAAACCTAAGACCAAAGCATCTGCAGATTAGGTGTCAGGAAAGAGTCCTGGTTTGCAGATAAGAGTCTTATTATAGCCTCACATGCAATAGAGAAATCACTTCTTACCTTTCTTCTTCTAAGGGCACTAGTACCATTTATGAGATTCTACCCCCATGACCTAAATACCTCCCCAACCCTCCACCTCCTATTCTATCATGTCTGGGGTACAGATTTCAATATATTAATTTTGGAGGGATACAAGTATTCAGTCTGTAAAAGGTCTATTGCCATATTTTACAAGCAAGAACTATTTAATGACATAACATATTTCATTTTGAGACAACAGTCTATTAATAAACACTGAACAAATATCAGACTTTATCTTTGTCTTTATACTATCCACTTAATTACACTTCTCCAAAAGAGGGCCTGCTAAGACATAACAATTATTTGTCCTAGTTTCCTTCCTATACAATGTTAGTATATTAAAATAATGAACTCATATTCACATTTATATCTCTGCCTCTCTTTGCCATTCTTTTTATCTCTGTTTCTCTCCCTGAAAATTACATTCATAAGAAATATGTTCTTCTTTATGCATTTATACCCTAAGACTTGTGGGATCTTAACTCCAATATCCAAACATGTAATGAGTAAAAGCAAATTATTCTTCCTTATTAAATTTCTAACACCCAAATTATAATGCTATAATGCAGTTAAAATACATTGACATTGTTAAGCAAATAAGTTGGTTGAGAATTTTGATATTCAACAGTTTTATTTCCTTTTTTATCACTATGACCAAAAGACCTGACAACAACAACTTAGACGAGGACAGTTTATTTTGGCTCATGTTTTCAGATGTTCAACCTATGATCAACTGGCTCTTGGTTAGAGTCTGGTTTGGATCAAAGATCTGGACCCAAAGTGAGGCCTACCATCATGGCAAAGTGCTCTTGTGGAGAGGAATAGCTCAGGACATAGCAACCAGGAAGGAGAGAAAAAACTCCATTAACAAGGGACAAAATAAACCCCAGAGTCATCCCCATAACGTACTTCTTCAAGTCACATGCTACCTGCCTTCTTACCACCCTGCTAATCCATATCAGTGGATTACAACTCTCACAATCTGAAAAATTCACTTTTGAAAATTCTTGCATTGGTATCACACCTCAGAGTTAAACCATAATATCCCACTCCTTTTCCCCCAAAACTCATACTTATCCCATTTCAAAATACCTTTAGTCAATTTCCAAGAGTTTCCATAGTCTTAACAGTTCCTGCATTACCCAAAAGGACAAGTTCAAAATCTCATCTTGGACTCAAAGCAAACTCAAGAATGTCTTCCCCTATAAAGATCAAAAGCAAGGCAAGTATATTTCATATACAATGGCATAGGACAAACATTTCATTACATAAGGGAAAAATAGGGGTATAGACAAAAGGAATGGGACCAACCCAAGATGGAAATCCAGCTGGGCAAACAAATTCTATAGTTTCAAGTACAGTATCTGGCACAGGTTGCATTGTAATGTTCTCTCTGAATGGCTTATACGATTCTGCCCCTATGGCCTTGCTCATTGCAGTCCACATGGCCTATCTCTGGTTTTGTGTCTGCTCACTTCCTGAAACTTTCCTTAGCAAACTTCCACCTTACTGGAATCTCCTGATCCTGGGGTCTGCACTATAGCTTCAGATTCTAACATATTCATGCATCTAAGGGGCAGCCTACAGGGTTACTGACACTGATATACTTTGTCTTGCTCTCAGAACTTCCTTTGAAATCTTGAATGGATGTCTCCATGAACCCCTAAATATAGCACCCTACCATGTATAGAATCCACACCATTTGGTTGATCACAAGGTCTGTCACCATCTTGAGCAGTAACCAAGGCTTTAGGGACCATGACTGCAACAAACTCTAAGTGCCTGGGCAGTTGATATCAGTGACAAAATTTCCTAGCCCCACCATACCCCATGCAAGCTGGTTTCCCCAATGATTTCTCTGAAAGGATTTTTTTTTTTTTTAACTTTTACACCCTTGATGCTGAAATGAGTGTGGTATTTTCAATTCCTGAGATGTTCCCAAGCCATCTTTCTATTTACTCTGTTCAAAGTACTATAGTGGCTAAAATGTCTTTAACAACCACAAATTTCTCAGCCCCAGTTTGACTTGCAATTTTTTTAGCCAAACTTCAATTTTTCAATTCTTTCTGTTTTGCTTTTTGCTCATGATTGTCACAATAAGCTTGGCTAAAATATGCCACTGTCTGAATGCTGTGGTGCCCAGACATTTCCTCCACCAGAATAATTAATATATCACCTTTAAATTCAGTCTCACAAAAAAATTCAGGCCATGGGTAAAATATAAAAAACTTATTTTAAGAATGCAATATGAATGATCTCTAGATAAATTTCCATGAGAGTCCTCCTCTGATAACTCATGAGCCCAATCTTTATTTACCTTAGTTTCTTTGGCCTTCTGGTTTTCTGAGCTCACATCAGGATAACCCATTAAGTTCTGCTTGTGACGTTGAAAATTTTTCTACCCTTCCTTCTCTAAACTTTTCAAAATTTTTTTTAAATTTACTTCTCTTGCCTGAGTGGTCCTCCTACAGTTTCAAGGACTATGGTGGATAGTAGTGGAGAAGATCAGCATGTTTGTTTTTTTTCCATCTTTATAGGAAATAGTTTCAGTTTTTCTTCAGTAAGGTTAATGTTGGTCTTGAGTTTGTCATATATAGCCTTTATCCTGATGAGGTAAATTCCTCTATCCCTAGTTTTTCTAGTGTTTTAAACAAGAATGAGTGTGTACTTTGTCTACTGCTTTTTCTGTAACTATTAAGATAACTTTGTGATTTTTGACCTTAAGTCTACTATGTGGTGAATTACATTTATTGATTTCTCTCTGTTGAACCAAAGTTGCATCCCTGGGATGAAATCCAGTTGATTATGATGAACTATATCTTTAAAGTGTTTTATTATAGAGTTCGTCAACATTTCATTAAGGATTTTTGCATGTATATTCACCAAAGATATTGGCCTGAATTTTTGTTTCCTCAATATGTCTCTGTCTGGTTTTGGAACGAGGGTGTTAGTGGTTTGCTAGAGTGAGTTTGGCAGTCTTCTCTCCTTTTCTATTTCATGGAATAACTTGAAGAGGATATGTGCTAGTTCTGGTAGAATTCAGCTTAGAATTAGTCCAGACCTTGACTTTTCCTTTTTAGAAAGTTTCAGGGTACTTCAATATCATTACTTGATATTGATATCTTCAAGTTTTCTATATCATCATGATTAAATTTGTGTAAGTGGTATGTCTCAAGAAATTTGTCAATATCTTCTTATTGTATTGTGGTCTCTTTGATTCATAATATTGAGAAAGGTTTATTTGATGCACATAGATGCACCATTTTGGGGACATAAATATTATACTTTATTTTCCTTTCAACAGTATGAAGTGCTCTTTTTCATATCTTGTGATTGATTTTCGCTCTAATTCCACTTTATATAAGAATAGCTATCCCTGATGGTTTATGAATCCCATGCAGATGATATGTCTTTTACCATTCTTTCAAGTTCAGTCTGTGAATATTTTTGCCTGTGAGGTGCGTTTCTTGCAGACAGCATATTGTTGGGCCTTGTTTTTATTCCAATCTGCCAGCCTATGTTTTTTGATTGAAAAGTTTAAACCATTTACATTCGATATTATTATAGAGATGATTTCTATTTTCTTCCAGTTTGATTTATTTCTAATATTTAAATTCAAATTGAATCCCCTGTGTTTGACTATTTTACTATGTTGGTTTTTATTTTTATTTTTTATTTCTTCTTCATAAAATATTTCATTGATTACATTTTTAATGTAGGCTTGTGATTATGAATTATTTTAGCTGTTGTTTATCATGAAAGTTTTTTATTTTATCTTCAATTCTGATACTTAATTATACTGTGTATCATATTCTTGATTGGTATGTATTTTCTTTCAGAACTTTGTGTATATCATTCCAAGCCATCTGTGGCTTTTAGGATCTGGGTTGAGAAATCAGTTGAAATTCAGATTGGTTTACCTTAAATGCAACTGTCCATTGTTCTTCTCTTGCAGCTTTTAAAATTCTATCCTTATTCTTTATTTTAGACATTTTTATTATAATGTGAGTTGGAGTGGATCAATTGTGATTTTTAAATATTTTTAGTTATATATGCCTCCTATATTTTAATTTCCATCTCTGAAGGTTTAGAAAAATATTAAATATTATTTTATTGAAAAGATTGTTCACTAGTTGCAGAGCCTTAATCTACCCAAATGATTTCTAAATTTGTCCTCTTGGTCAGGTACAAGACAAGGATGTCAATTCTCACTACTTCTATTCAATATAGATGTTAAAACTCTAGCCATATCAGACAGGCAAGAGAAGGAAATTAAATGAGTACAAATAGAAAAAGAAGATGTCAAATTATCTCTGTTTTCTGATGATATGATACTATATTTGGAATACCTGTGAAAATCCACCAGAAGCCTTGTAGAACTGCTAATCAAATTCAGCAAAGTAGCAGGATAGAAGATCAACATACACAACTAAATTTCTTTTCCATATGACAATACTGAATCTGCTGGGAAAGAAATCATGAGAACAATCCATTCACAATCAGTAGAGAAAAGGGATGGTCAGGGAAGGAGGAGGGATGGAAAAAGGGAGAACTGGTGAAATGGAATTGAGCAAACATATACATATATAAATATACTTCAGTGAATTTCACCATTACGTGTAGATAAAAATTACTAATTAAAAATCACATACAACTTGAAAAATATTAGGTGTCATAATACAATCTTATATTTGTTAAATTAAAAAGCCTATTCTTTAGTACAATTTGCATACAAGGAAATACAATAAAATTGGTGAAGATAGTGGGAAAAAAGCTACAAATAAATATAAGGAATATAGAGTAGAGAAAAGGGAACTGGATGAAGGAGAAGGGGATAAATCTGCTGAAAAAAGAATTCAGGAAAACTATTTCATTCACAATTACCTCAAAAAATTAAAATATCTGGGAATAACCAAGAAAAGCCAATACCTATACAATGAAAACAATAGAACACTTAAGAAAGAAATTGAAGAAGATCTTAGAAGATGAAAAAAAAAGAATCCATGTTCCTGGATAGGCAGAATTTTTATTGTCAAAATGGTTATATTACAAAAAGTGCTATACAAATTCCATGCAATTCCCATAAAAAGAGCACCAGAATTCTTCACAGAAGTAGAAAAAAACAGTCCAAAAATTCATTTGGAATAATGAAAGATTGAGAATAGTCAAAAGAAAATCCCGAGGAAGCAGAGTGATGCTGGAGACATTCCAGACTTCAAATTATGCTACAGAGCTATCGTAACAAAAACAGCAAGATATTGGCACAACAGCAGCCTTGAAGAACAATAGAGTAGAATAAAAGACAGACAAACCCACATTGACATAGTCACTTAACGAAGGTGACAAAAGCATGTTGGAGAGAGCCTTCTTAACAAATGGAGCTGGAAAAGCTGTATATCTATATGGAGATGAATGAAATTAGATTTTTATCATGCTGCACAACAGTCAAATCAAAATATATCAGATCTCTAAGAAATATTCCATGCACATTGCATCTTCTAGAAGAAAACATAGGCTCAACACTCCTACATATTGGCACAGGCACCATTTCCTTAATAGCTTCTAAAATTACACACACACACACACACACACACACACACACACACATACACACAATCAAAAATCAATAAGTGCTCTGGCATCAAATTAAAATACTTCTGCAGAACAAAGAAAATTAAAACATGAGGAGAGAACCTACATAATGTGAGATCTTTTTCTCTTGCTCCTGAGACAGAAAATTAATATCCAGAATATATAAAGAATTCAGAAAAGTTTAACATAAAAAAATACACAATTAATAAATGGGCAAAAGACGCAGACACTTCTTAAAAGAAGAAACACAAATGGCCAAAAAAATATATGAAAAAAAATTAGTATCTCTAACAATGTGGAATATACAAATCAATACTACATTGACATTTCTTCTTACTCCAGTCAAAATGGCACTCATCAGGAATACAAATAAAAATAAATGTGGTAAGGATGTGGGGAAAAAGATACACTTGTACATAGTTGGTGGGAGTACAAATTAGTGCAACACCCTGGAAAGCAGTATGGAAAGTTCTTAAACAACCAATAATGGAACAACCATACAATGCCACTATTTACTCCTCAGTATTTATCCAGAAGAACTAGAATCAACATACTATCATGGTAAAGCCACATCCACGTTGATAGCCAAGTTAGGGAACCAGCCCAGATGCCCATCAAAAGATGAAGGGATAAAGAAAAAGGTGGCATGTTGACTGAAACTGTCTCATTTGCTGATAAATGGATACAACTGGAGAACATCAAGCTAAATGAAATAAAGTGGACTCAGAAAGTCAATGGTTGAATATTTTCTCTCATATGTGGAAGTTAGCGTAAAATAAGAGGAAAAAAAAAAAAGGTGGAGGGGGAATCCCACGACAATAGAGGAGAGATGAGTAAAGCAGAGGAGGGAGTTAATTGGCAGGAAGGATGGACAGGAAAAGGGAAGAATGGTAGAATGAAACTGACCCTACTAACATGAAAGTATTTAAATGCCACAGTGAATTTCACCTTACATGTATCTAAAAGCCATTCATTAAAAAAGAAAAAAAAAATCTGTAAACAAACAGGAGGAAGACCAATTCACAAAAATTGTGGCATATCTGTACATTGTGATTACTCAAAAGTAAAGATGAATTCCCACTACAAGGTGGACAAACCTCAAAATAAATACGCCACATATGACTGCATGACCAGTATAATTCTACAACACGTACAATTAGAAAAATGAGAAATTATACCCCATTGATGCATGATATATCAAAGTGCATAAATTCACTCTACTGTCATGCATAACTATTAAAATATTTTTTCTAAAATGGAAAAAAACAAAAAGCAAAACAATAAATAAATAAATAGGCCAGTTAAAAAAGTCAGTACTCTCACAAAAAAAGAATAGATGCTATGTAATTATATCTATAAAATTTTTTAATGTGGAAAATAATTTAAATAGCTGCAGAAGACAGAGCTTTGAATAAGAAGACATGAGGAGTGGAATAGGCAGCAGGAAAGGAATAAAAAAGACATGAGGAAATTCTGAAGAACATTGAATCCATTCAGTATGTCTCTGTTGAGATTTCTTCACAGGTACATACATATGTCAAAACAACAAATTGTAAAGTATAAATATGTATAATTCAATGTATGTCAATAAAGCTGTTAAAAATGTTCAACTTTGGAAGTGCTTCATAATTATTATTTTGTAGTGCTTACAGCACTGGAAAGCTCTGATTGTGTTACTGTAGTTCTTTTTCCTCACCTTTACATGGATTAATAACCTGAGGGTATTATTTCTAGACTCTGGTCCTACAAATTCTGATGTTCCTGCACACAGGAATCAATATTTCTATTTTGAATTCTTAGCAATTACAAAAGCAAATAACTCATAGCATGGGTCCTGTGTGTGCTGGTTTAACTCTACTGAATCCAAGTGAAGTAAAATTCTCAACTTGCTGTAGGTAATATTCTCTTTGTCATCTTGTCTATTTCTCCCCCTGACTACTGTACTTATTATGTACTGTAAGAATTTTAAAGATCTCATTATGAATGTCACATTAAAATAAGAATATACAAAGGATAGTATCTCAAAGTTGCTTCATTTGAAATGATTTCTATGAGATTTCCTAATTTATGCTTTAGCATTTCAAGCAATTTTAAATTGCAAACATTGTTCATCAAACCTGAAAGTTTAAATTTCCTGATTGAAGAGCTATCCTCTGAATCCTATTCATATCTTTCATATTTAACCAACATATAATTTGCCCTCATTTTTTCAGAATTTAATTTAATCACTTTATGTACAATATAAAAATAATTTTGATCTTTGATTCAGATTTTATTTTTTTCAAATCAATAAGACATTACAAAGATGAAGTTTAATCACATTCATATTAACTACTTATCTCAATATTTTTGTTCAATGCACAATGTCAATTATATATCTTTAAACTACTCTAGGAAGTATTTTCGGATTTATTTTATCTATTCCTTAAAACTTTTGCATCTTTATTATTCATAGCACATGTGTGTTTATTCCTATCACATTATTGTTTTGCCCAAATGTTAAGAAATTAGTTACTTTTCTTGATTTTTTCTCTTTATATAAATTTATTATGCTAGTGAATGAAATAATTGTTTTATCTTAGAAAAAAATATGTGGGAATTATTCTTTTTAAATGGTGAGAGTTCAAATTTGAAAAGACACATGTATATATGAAATATTTAACTTGTCACATTATATGAAGAATTTATATTTTAACTCCATTTTTAAAATCCATACCATCATCATTCCAATTTCAGTTCAAGATGGATCTATTGTTAAAAACATGGAATGACAAAAAACTTTCCTAGGTGTCATATATCCTACTCTAATCAAATATTATTAAATGGTTAAAATCTGTAAATAACATTGCCCCAACTCTAAACCATACTGATATTTCTGTTTCCTTCTTTCCTATCATATTGGAAAAATTGCTGAGGTCCAGTCCAGGAATTGGGAATATGATGCATTAAGAATTTTAATCTGTCTATAGTATGTACATTTTGAATTTGGAAAACATAAATCTTGAGCTAAGATTCATAAAAGTTTATTCACTGATACTATTTGTAATAACTTTTGTAATGGAACCTAAAACTTAGCACATTGTTAATTTAGTGTTACCAAATTAAACACACAAACAAAAAACAAAAATGATGCCTGGCAGTTCACTTCATTGGAAATTCTGTCATTGCATTCCAAAGCAAAGACTGTTGACATTTCAATGTTCAGGAATTTATTTTATGAAAGCATTTATATCACTAAAAATATCTGCTCTTCAAAATAGAGTGCCAAGGAAATACATGGAGAAAACATAGGTTGGAAAAAAAAATGTTCACATATCACATCTATAATTAAAGAATTATATCTAAAATATATAAAGATTCTCAAAACCAATCATAAGAAAAGTAATTACCAGTTTAAATGGGAAAGGGATTTGAAAAGATAAACGAGTGATAAAAATATGAAAAGATGCTCAACATCACTTACCTAAGGGTAGCAAAATAAACTAAATGGAATTCCATGAAATTCCATAGAAAAACTAAAATGTAAATGTCCAAGCATATCAAAGTTAGCAAGGATGGAAGCAAAACTGGAATTCGCAGTCACAGGCAAAATCAACTTGAAAAATAAATTGGTAGGGAGAAAGAGGAATAGACCACAGTACCAAAACTGCCCTATGGAGTCATGTCCCCAGTAATCTAAAACTTCCCCTAGATTTCAATCTTAAAGATTCCACTGTCTCCCAATCATACCTTGCTGGGGATCAAGCCTTTACCACATGGACCTTGGGAGATATTTAAGGTTGAAACTACAGCATTCTGCTCCTGGCCCCAGAGGCTCATGTCTACGTGACAATTCAGAATGCCCTCTGTAAGAGTCCTCAGAGTTGTAATAGTTCCAGTATTACTCAAAAGTTCAAGTCCTAAATCTCCTCTGGGATTCAGGGCAAACTCCCCTGGAAGCCCCTGTGAGACCTTAGAAACACAAGTTACATACTTCCAGGAGGAGGAAGCATTCCCATTTCAAAATCAGGAGCAAGAAAATAGCCAAGAGCAATCAGACCCAAACAAGACCAAAACCCATGAGGGAAATCATTAAATCCTACTGCTCTGTGTCTGCCAGCAGGGACACACTGGCGGGATATGGGTTCCTGAGGACTTGGGTAGCCCTGTCCCTATTGATGCCAGAGATGGGAACTTGTGAATTAGTGAGGGTGGGAACAAAATCAAATGACATGAGCATCAATACACAGGCAAGACTTTAACTGGGTAATTGGATTCCTCACCTTGAGATGAAGAGGAACAGCACTGAGAGAGAGAAGTCAGATAGAACCCTGAGCAAACGAAGAGCTCAGCATCTGATGAGCCGCTGGGCGGGTCTAGGGTCTGGTAAATTTCCACTGGTAATGTATGTAGGGTCTTTTAAGGAGTTTCTTCTGCAGAAGATGTCAGCCTGAATCTGGTCTTCGTGGTAAATGAGGGTAGAGAAGGACACATAACATGCACTGTTGAAAGAGCGGGGTAGTAGGGACATGTTTTTAGTGGGTAACAGGTTATGGAACTTATCTGCTCTTTGTTCATATGGTGGTTCTTGACTGTCTCACCATGGCCTTGCTGGTTCACATGACTGCTCTATTCGGCTAGTTTTGTTGGATCACTGCAGTTTCCCTGGGCAGATATAGGCAGACATTCCACATTCCTGGCATCTCTGACTTTCTGGGGTCTCCACTGCAGCTTGGGCTATACTCACACAGCTCCATGTGTTGCCCTGACAGTGGTTGCTTGCATCAACTGTGACCATGCCACACGTTGCCTGGTCTTCTTGGCTTTGTTTGAAAGCTGATTCATTGCCTCCATGACCCATAACTGTTGCACTCTGCAAGCCTGAGAAAACATCCTTATGTGCTTAACACCAACGTTTGCAACTGGTGAAGGCTATACCTGGGTCAACTTGAGCCTTCACTACAGTTGTCTCAGAAGGTCTTGCTTAATGAGGATGCCCTGGGAGACCAGGGAGCCCTGGGGCTCTCTTTTCAGAAGACTTTCCTGAACAGTAATTGAACAAAAATTTGCACTTGGAGAATATAGGGGCTGAGAGCTGGAGGTGGGAGTTTCAACTCTCTCCTATTATTTTTTTTTAAAGATTTCTGTCTTAAGATATTATCATTAAAAATTCAGACTTAGAAGAAAAGTGGTTATTATTATAAAGTCATTGGGGAAAAAAAAAGTCATTAGGAAAAGAAAAACTAGAATATGAATGCAAAGGCAGATTTTTCAAACAGAAATTTTTTAGGGATTCTTATTCTTATGTTGAGCAAACACTTATATAGGAGGGTTGAGTTGGTTGAGAAATAAAATAAGATACTATAAAGTCCAGCAATGGACATTAAGGACAACGAAATATGCTCTGTGAATACATAGAAATGAAATAATGTTAACATTTAGAAAATAAAAAGTGGGTTAAAAATATTCAAAGTGTTGTAAATATACTGGTTACCATATCTTTTAAAGAAAGGGAAAAAGAATGTTACTTAAATCTGATAAGTCAAGTAATACATGTATAAAAACTTTTAAGATGTAAAAAAGTAGACATGAAAATACTCAAGAACATAATACTCAAGAACAAGTTTGATTAGTTAGGATGAAAAAATGGGAAGTCTGAGGAAATAGATGAAAACATCATCATAATCAATAGAGTGAAGAAAATGGAAGAGATCTACAGAATAAAGATCCAGTATGTTACCCAATGTTAAAATTGTTATTCCTACTAGAAATAAGTATTGAAGGCTGAAGACAGAACTTCTAACATGTCAGAGACAATGTGGTAATACAAAATGAGAAAAATAAAGATCATATATTAAAAGAGATTTTTAAAATGTATTTCAAGCAGAATGTAAACCATAATGTAAGGAAGAATCAAGAAAAACATATCTGACACAGTAAAAACACAAATGTAATATATTAAACATAAAAGTCATGTTTTGCCAAAAAGGAGAATCTAATGAAATGTTAAAATAACAAAGAGCAGTGAATAAAAAATGTAAAAGAAGATAATAGACAAAGGTACACAAGGAAAATGCAAAGAACAAAGACCATAGTCAAGTGGAGCTGAAGATGTTTCCATCAAATAATTCAAGACAGGTGGCTAAAAGACTAGGTGCTCATTGTCTCCATGCACACTCGCAGACATTGCACAAATGTATTCATTCAGTCTCTACAGTCATCACAAAACCAGAAGTTTTACATCTCATTCATTTGAAAATAAAACTGAGGAACTAAGACTGGGTGAAAGAATTTGTCCAAAGTCCCATGGCTAGAACATGTTGTAGCTGGTTAATGTTAGTGACATTTTTTTTTTTTTTGTCATAATGGATTATGCAACAAAGCACCCATGGTATGAAAAAGTAAAATTCAGAATTTAAACACAAGCATCACCAGCATCACAAAGACAATAAGAAGCTTATTTGCTTAAAAACAAGAAACAGAAAGAATGATAAAGTGACAAAATGAGGAAGTTTAAATGCATAAACTATGATAGAACACTAGAGAAATAATAATTGATAGAAAAACTGAAATATTTGAAGAAAATGATAATGTAAATACAGACCTGATAAAATGATTGAGAACAAGTTTAACGGAGCCTATGGTGGAGGGAGCTATAAGCAGAGTCTAGCAAAAGAACAAAAATGAAAGGATATGCTCTCATGATGTGAGAGAAGTCATACCAGCATGGGCACACACTCTAGATATTGTACTGTATTGTTCTAAATATTGAACTTGCCTGGTCCACTATTATATATTCTCATGAATGCTATGATAATGATATAAAGTCTAATAACAAAATTAACTAATGTAATAAACCAAAAAAAAATCTTCATTGATGTTCAACCAATATACAATAAAAGTTAACTTCCCCCTCCAATAAAAAAATTGTCCAGTACAATACCACCTTAACATAATAAAATAAATATCACGTTATTACACAAAATTCAATTCAAAATGAGTTATTAATCTTCTTATTAAAAGCAGACATAAGAGAATATTCATTATTACCAAATCAAGATAGATGAAAATTTATAGACATCTCACAAAATAAAGTAGGCAAAATGTCAATAATTACATAAAGTCGTTAAATATTTTTAGTCATTGGGGAAATGCAAATTAAAATGATAATAAAATACCACTTAATATCCATCCGAATGACTGTTATTAACCGACTAACAATAGTAATTGTCGGCAATAGTGAGAAGTAAATGGATACTGTCCATTGGCAATGAGCATGTGCAATGCTAAGGTTGGAGAGAACTGGTAGTTTATTATATAATCAAATAGGCACTTACAATGTAATTCAGCAATTTTTGGTCAACAGATGAAGGTTAACATACTTAATGCTACAGATATGCTGATACTATTTCAGTTTAAGGGGAATAAACTATAAATACATACAACATGAATCAGTTGATCTCTGTAACATTATATGAAGTGTTAGTGACCAGAACTGCTTTAATACAAATTATACGATTTCTTTGATATGAAACTTTGGGGAAGATGACATAATTTGTGATGACAATGACATTCAGGGTTTGCCTATGACATTGGCAGGTGTCAGACAAGGGGCACAAGGAAACAGAGTAATAACCTAAATGCTGCCAGCTTGACTTTTAGGGTGGCTGACCAATTATACTCATTTAACTCTGTTTAAAGAGTCTAGATTTTATCTTGTGTAAAGTATATCTTAATTTTAGTTTTTCATGTTCACATACAAGGAATTTCAACAAATTACAGTAAAATAAGAATTAAAAGAAAGTAGAATTTTTTCCTTGTATACATTAAAGGACATTGTAAAGCTACAGTAATTAAAACTGTAAATATGCTATAGTCAGGTAGAAAAGTGGGGAAAATGAATGAAGTTCAAAATTACACTTACATATGTAACAGAAGCATAATTTAAATCATAGTAAAAATTCAAAATATTAGGGAGAAAATTTCAAAATAATGTCACTGAAACAAAAACTTAACAACCTGGGAAGTATACTGGATGATTCTCGGTGTGATAAGAATTTCAATCATATCAGATTTAAACAAGAGAATAAAATCGCTGAAATGTTAGAGAAAACCATCATCATGTTTAACAAAATTGCAAACCTGATACAAAAGTGGTTTGTATATATGGCAATACAAGAAGTAAAAGCATCTGCATATCAATATTACTAGAAAGAGAATGAATTTCAGAAATACAAATTGGAAAATCCTGGCAGTGGGCTCCTGTTCCAATTAAATAAATTAGTAGTACCCAGTGATAAAAGAGATCAATGATTCAACAAAAATGATAGGAAAATTATATATCCTAAGAAAAGAAGTGCAAAGAGCAGTTAATCTAAAGAAATAAATATTTCCATATATAGTTTATATGAAATACAAGTTAGAAATTATTTAATATAATGAATTGAATGATGAGAGTGGGAGAAAGAGAAAGAAATGGCATTTTTATTCAGATAAAGAATTAGTTGCCTGAATCTTTCCAATAGCTATTAAGGGCATGAAAAACAGAAAAATAATAAGATGGGATAAATTACAGGCTAAAATGCTCTTCACACTGATGTAGATGCTACTTTCTAATTCCACTGTTAAAGTAATGCTCTCTTAATATTTTTCAAGTTCAACTTTCTCTATAGTTTCATATTTTGTTATGTATGTCTATTATTTTATCCCTCTGTCAGAATATAAGCTTTTAAAGGCAAAGGTCTTTCTTTAGCTCACTGATGCATTCCAAAGATGTATAAGAGCTTAACGTTCAATTTGTTAATTTTTTATTGAACAAATGAATAAGCAAATGGAACTAGGAAAATACATTGATTATAATAATAAAATATATATCAATGGGTTTTAATGAAAAAGGTAATTATCACATCAAAATGAATGCTAAAGCAAACTTTAGAAAAAATTGGTGTTTAGAATGATGTTTCTAAGGACAAAAAAGATTGAAAATAAAAATTTTCAATTATAGTGGTCTTAATGATGACTTGTTTTCTTAGTTTGCACATCAGTATTGATGGTCCTGTTTATAAGATGTAGATGTGATCAGGGGATTACATTGAGATTGAGACAGGCAATAAAGGTACATGAAACTGATACCCTTTATCTCCTTTTGGTTGATGAGCATGCTTAATTGTGGGTTCATAGATAGTTCCCTTGGGGAAAATAAGCACTGAATTAATGACTGAAAACGAAGTCTTACACTCAAACTTGAAATAAAGTTACATTGCTACCTACCAGTTTTGTAAATGTTCCAGGCCTATGAGATTTCTACAAATTAGAGCCATAAAACGTGAACATGGAGAAATGGACTTGATAAGGACTTATGACGGATTTCAGAGTTAGTTCAATCGAAGACCTTGTCATGATTCAATGGTGAGATATATATGCTTAGACACAAGATGCCAACCAATATTAGATTTGAAATGTGAAACAAAAGAAAATATTAATTGGCTAAGATGATCCATTTTATTATACTGACAATTATATGTCATTCCTTTTTTTTCTTTTTCGTTTCACAAAAATAACATTATGAATACATTTACATGTGATAAAGGAAAGAATAATATGAATTACAATGAGATAGCCCCATGAATTGTACTCATATCAAAAGTGAAAAATAACATCCTTAATCACACATTGAGTCCATTTAATGAGAAAGCTGGCAAGTGAGACACATTTTCTTTTTTGTTTAAAGTCCTAAAGATTTTACCAGTGTGACATTTTGGAATATCTACTAACTAGTCAACTTACAAAATAATTGAAAATGAAGAATCTGTCAAAATGGAAGTTTCTAGAGATTTAAAATGAAGGCAGAGGTATGGATTTTCAAAAATATTATGTTATCTGCTAAACCAACTAATGAAAAAGATATGATTGTCCTTTCATCTAGATAGCTTCAAAGACTTTTCATTTTTCAAAGTCAGTTTGAGAGGTTGGTGATTGTCTGTGGTGTGTTTGTGCTCCATATGGGATTCATTTCATATAGGACACTAGCAATGTGGTCTTTCCTTAGATCCTGACATTAGAATCAACACTTGACATGCACATGTGGCTGCCACTCTTACCCATCTGTCATGGTGGCATAATGCCCAATCCTTACTTGAGGTATTTCCCTGGGGCTGGAAAAATTATTTTCCTTTTTTTTTTTTTAACTTTAAAGAGATTTTATCACTTACAAATGTGACAATTACCTGCTTCAAAATTTTAAACACTCTGAAAATAATCACAATGAGCATCACATTGAAAAGTGCATGACTTTTATTTATAAATATCACAAAATGGCCAGTGGATGCTTTTTCCATATTGAATATAATCTCTTTTTTTGTTGAGATGACCCTTCTCAAAAGCAAAGAGCAATAATGGCAATGGGATGATGGGTCTTGTCCCTGTGTACCTTCCCCTCAGAAAATGTAGGAAAACAACAAAGCCAAAAGTTGTTACTTGGCCATCTTTGGGTATTATCTCCATAGATAATAAAAGAACTGAAAAGAACATCTAAGATGCACAGGCACAGTTGTGAGGATATTCAAAGGAATTGATTATTCTGAAATTATAATAAAACCCTCTAAGATGTGTGTTCATTGTCATGTGCATGATTTTGGTGGGAAAGGATAGAGAAAAGAAAAACAGTACAAAATGTGTTAGATCCGGAATATTACCAAATACAGTAAAATGTTAGTCATCTGTGTATGTGTGGATGTCTTTTCTAATATTCACAGATATAACCCTAATAGAGCCCTACCAGTATAATATTTTTCTATAAACTGGATCTTTTCAGCATGTTTGATACCACTACTTACAACAATGAAGTAGGTTAATGAGTTTGTCCATTGTATGGCTTTCTGTGTCCTTCCCGGATGGGCTGTGAGTTATTCCACAGTGCTGTCCCACCGTGCCAAAGGACCTTGTAATACCACCACAGCCAGTGGCCCCGAGGAAGCTGAGAGAAGCCAGAACCTCTGCACTGAAATGGATAACCTTGTTCTTCTATTCATCAGGAAGTGGTGGGAGATCATCATCAATTTTAGTTCACATGTTTTCACTTTTACTTTGAGTCACTTCTTGACACCTCTTGAGATTATATGAATTATTATATCAGCAGGTATGAGGTACTGAAGCATGCAATTTCATGCAGGGAGAAATCAAGCAGTTGAACCATTAAAATTAATGCAAATCACCTGTTTCTATTTAAGAGAGAAAAGAGGGGTAATCTTGAGGAGGAATTTATATATAGGGTAATAGAATTCTCCATGAACTACACTTAAAATTATGCATTCTTTTAATCACAAGTAATTACATTGTGCTGAAATATCAATTTTCTTTTCATGTATATATAAATAAGCTACAGAAAGACCTGTTCTGAATTTATAAATTTAATTATATTTCCATTTTTCTATCAGTACTGGATTTGTTTTTAACCTACTTTCTGGGAGATTAACAGGAACTCTTGAAATGTATTTGCTTGCACTTGTGATTTGCTTTAAATAATATAATTCACACAAACCAGAAAAGAAAGAATTCACTAAAAATTCTTTGAAAAATGACTTCACTTCCTTTGAATGTCTGCTGCAAGGAGATTGACCCCACCATCAGAAAGGGCTTCTGTACATTTATCTTAGCTCTTTCCTGCCCTAGCTTCAGGTTTTCTTCTCAACAGGGAATAAGAAAAAGCTGCTATATAGTTATTCTAAAGCATGTTAAATCACTTTTATATCACTGCTATGAATCGTCTTAGTTTTAAAGAACAAAATCACTTCTGTCCTTTTTTGAAATAAAGTAAGCCACTTTATAAATTTCTTGTCTTACTTGAAGCTTCAGGAATTGTCATGGTGAAAGTTCTATCAAGCAGGCATAAGCAATTCTCGAACATTCTCAGAAACATGTGGTTAACTTTAATCAATACCTGATTATAGAAACTAAAATCCCAAAACCTCCTCAAATATCTATTTTTCACATTTATAATCATTTGCCTTGTGCCCTGGGGAACCCTTGTTCGACAAATGAATCAGCTAGCAGTGTTAGAGACAGTTTCAAAACGCATGGCCTCAGACTCTTCTCTTACACTAAAACACACAAGGATGACTGGCTCATCATAATGAGTGCAGAGAACACAACCTCCTCCTAGCATGAATGGTTGCTTATGTTACTGCTTGCTTTCCATTGAGAAATAATTATCTGCAGCAGATAGGATCACAAGCTGGTTAATATCACAAGCCTGCCCCTGCTGCTAATATGATCTTATCAGTAACTGACTGATCACTTTCTGGCAGGAGGTATCAGCACTGTGCACATTTTTTTTTTTTTTTCCTTTTCTTTAACCGAGCCTAAGGTGAGAAGCAAACCAAGTACACCACAGTAGTAAAATGAGCTTTAACTTATTTTGTTAAATATTTTGCTCACAGAGCTTGTGTTTACCTCATGGGACTGTTGCCAAAGGCAAAGGTTCAATTCCATGATGCTGAAATATATCATCATGTTTTGGCATAATTGTATTTCTAATGGGCTTTCAGAGAAAGGAATGCATAAGTGCCAATTACAGCATGGTACAAATAAAGCATTATTATGTGCTCTGGAACAGTCTGCATTATGGCAATATAGTCACATTATGCTCAGTTATTTCTATTTCCTCTATTTGAATCTCCCTGTCAACAAACAAATTTTTATGGAAAGCCCCAAATGTAATGTGATTTGACTGCTGTAAAAATAATAATTTCTTTGTCAATATTTATATACAAAGATGAGAAAACATATATTCCATATATAAATATAGATTCGCTTACAGAGATAGAGATATAAATATAGACCTCAAATGCCACCACACTGGTATCATATTTGCATAGCATAATGACATTATTATAAATAATAAGATAAATAAGAATAATTAGACCATGCTCAGTTGATATATGACATGAGAAGCTGATACCACAGAAATAAAAATCTCAAATAACAATTCAAAAAAAATTTAAGGAAAAGACTTATACATTTATTTGATATACAGATTCTTTCTCAGGCTTGAAAAAATACTCATTTCATTTTCAAAAACATATTATACTTATTGGTGAAAATGTATTGCTTATTTTGTTCAAGTCAAAATGCCTTGAAGGAACTCAGACCCTTGAAAATGTGTGGTGAGTTCCAGGAGACACTCATCCTAATGTAAGACATCAGGAACCTGCATGACATTTCCTCATTTCCACTCCATGTGACACGTCTGAAAGCAGTTTTTATTTATTTATTTATTTTGGGTTTATTTTCGCCATGTCAGAACCTATTTGACAATATGGCAGCACTAAACACAGGAAGGGCCTTATTAGGTTAGATATCTAGGTTAAAAGAAGAGAGCCTACAATGTGTGTAATAAAATGGTCACTATACTTAAATTTTCCCTTTGAGTAGGAAATTTAAATTTGTCAATGAGAAAGAAGTTGTCCTTTTCAGAATTACAGATATTGACTCTCACAGAAAATAATACGATTTTATTTCAAAATTCTATTGTTTTGCAATTATAGTATATGTTGAAAAGTGCTTAATAATACCCAAAGCTAAATAAACAAGACTAAATATGAAAAAGTATAGTATATAGTTTAAAGAAAATACATTTTGAAGAAACATTGCAGACACAATAAATAATAATTCACAAAGAATTGTGAGGAAAAGACACAAACATTGTGAGGAAAAGACACAGATACTAACCTTAAAAATAAAATGAGGAAGATACAAATACTGCAAGAAATGCCAGAGAAAATATTTATAGAAAAATGGGATAGCTATGTGGAGGAGCAGGAGCAAGAGAGTAGAAATAGAAAAGCAGACTCACATAATATGGACTATGTCATAAAGACTTCCCTGGAATTGAGAGATTTTGACATTTTTAATTAGAATTTTCTAGTATATATAGTTCATATATTTAAATATATAAGTCAGTTTAGAGGCTTAAATGGTCAACCATCTTACTGATAGATTAGCAAACTTAAATTTGGTAATCAGCAAAAGCTATAAATCATACTTAGTGTCCAGGATCACAAAATAACTTCTGTCTAGTTTGCTAGATTTATTGTGCTTCAGCGAATTGTCCTTAATTTGTACATTTTATAATTGCATGTATACATGGATTCTATTTTTGTCCTATTTGTGCACACAAGTAACATACAATGTAAATGATAAATTTAAAGCAAAAATGTTCTCAGTGAAAATATTTTATATTTTTAGCTACATATAGAAGCTCTATGAGTAATAAATATTTGTGTGAAAGCTTAAGTAAATGCTATGGTTTGGATCTTGGAGTGTTCCCCAAAAAGCTCATGTGTTAAAAACCAGATCCCCAAGGTAAAGATGTCCAGAGATAAAAAAGATAGTATTATATAAGCTCCAAACTCATCAGTGGATTAATCCATTTGGTGGATTAATAATCTGAATGGATTACAGTAGAGTAGCAGGTGGTGCATGGGGGGATGTAGTAAGTCTCTGGAGACTTGCCCTTGGGGATTATCTTATCCCGGGGTCCTCGCATTCTCTCCCTGCTTCCCAGTTGCTATGAGCAATGCCCTTCCACCATGATATTCTACCTCAGCTCAAGCTCAGGGTAATGGAGTCAGTTGACCATAGACAGAACTAAAGGATGAGAGTCCCAATAAACTTTTCCTCTTTTAAGTTGCTCTTTTCAGGTGTTTTACTAACAGCAACAAAAAGCTAACTGACACAGTAATCAAGTTGGTATAAAGATTAATAGAAAAGAAAACAGTCTTCCTCCTTTCTTCTCCAAAGGAGAATAAGTTTTCTTACAGTTGAGACCACTTGTAAAAATCAATGGCCTTAAATCTGGATACTAGAGGGCAAAGATTATAATATTAATATTTTTCATGTGTCTTTGATATTCATAATGAATTAGAAAACATCATTAACATTAAAATTCTTTCTGTGGATTTTCTGTGAATGTTCTTGAGTCTAAGCTTTAATTGTGCACTTTCCTGAAAGCAGACAATTTATCTCATTAGTTTTCAATCATACCATGAAAGCACGATTGTATTTGGTGCATTCTTGGTTGACCTTAAAATTTCCTGTTAAGTGTGCCTAGCAAAATGTCATTCATTCTGAATTATGTATTTAAATAAACTGGCCTAAAAATTTCAGAGCAATAGTGTGTTCTTGCCCTCTCATCACTCTGAGGAAATGGAAACGAAGAGGTAGATTTAATAATTGGTTAAAATATCTTTTCCACTTGTCTTAAAATATGATCTTAAAACAAAATTATGAAAATAACATTTCAAAATGGCCATATTTTTCTAAAAGTCATATCTGAAAATTTTAGATGGTCCAGCAAGAAAACTAAGTCACTGTTTTTCAGGATTTTAATAAATTACAGGGAATCATGGTGGTCCAAATATCATCTGATTTTAACCTGTTTACCTGCCTGTAGTTCTTAAGGCTTAATTTCTTCAAAGATCAAAACATTTATCTTTTTAATGAATTCTCTGGAAAATTTTGCACAGATTTTCTACTCCTTTTGCACCTGTTTTGACCCCTTGAATATTCTCACAAGGCCTTCAGAGTCTGGCCTTCTCTCTGCCTCAACACAGTCCCTGGGGTTGGCTTGATTCCTGCTTTTATCTTCTTCACATGTAATATTCATCCACAACTTTCTACCTATCTTCATTCTGACTGACATTTCCTCCTTTATTCCTTCTCCTTGCTCATAACCTTTTTATATCTAAAGGTCCAGTCTAAATATTCTATTAGTTTTTTTCTTCTGAATTCACTCAAGGGTTCATCCATTTCTCTAAGTCAATAATGTCCATGGTTAGTCTATGTCAGCAAATCGACATCATGTGCTTTCATTCAAGGATTTAAGATCCAAGTCATTGCTTATTAACTAATAGTATCTATTTTAGAAGAAAAGGAAACATAAGGAAAAATAAAAGACAACTGGCAAACAATATGGCAACCATGTTAGATATTATTAATTAGAGTAACTCTCACAAATAAGAAAATAACGCCTAACAAATAAACATTAAACACTAGGCATTAGCTAAGTATAGAGCCAAATTTTTAAAATAAATTATATTTAATTTCCAAGACAAATGCAAAGTAGTATATTAAACTTATTGACATATTTACTTTTCCTTCTTTCACAATTATGAAGTGTGATGAAAAGAGATGGACACTGTAATAAAGTAGTAGAACAAATAGAAACTGGAAGAAAACTCAAGAAGAGCAAACGTGCACACTCCTGTCTCCTCAATGCCATGCCTCCTTTTCTCCAGAGAAACAGAGAAAATACTCTGATAGTTACAGATATGAAAGTTCAATATAGAATCATTTATGCAACTAAAGATTAAACAGTTTGTCATAGCATGATAATAAAATGAATTCAGGAATATCTATTTGTAGTAGTATTCAAAATGGTCATGGAAACCATTTTGAAATGGTTTTAAAGATAACCATGTACCCTGAATTAACTCAGGTACTTTCAATGATTTGAGTTAATCAATTTTGTATTCTTTGAGTGCATTCCCTTTGTGATATTCAGAATTCAGTCATTAATAATGGTCTGTTCTCCGCTTTGGTATAGATCCAGGGCTCCAGTGCCCAGCTGTGCAGCCCAGCTGATTATTGAATCTGCATCCTCTGTTCTCTCCTTCTGTTTTCCTAGTTCAGGTCTGCTTTGCCTCTTCTCCGGATCCCCTTTGCTATTGTATCTGCCTCCAGACTTGTTCAACTAAAACTCACACTCCCCTTTGCTGCCTAGTGGAACTATGTAAACATATATTAGATTGTGTCACTTTTCTTAGAGTTGATTTGAGACAAAAGCCAAGTTCCTTGCCCTGCAGTGACATCTCCTCTCTAATCTGCTCACATCTTTCTAATCCCCATTGCTAACCTCCCATGCCTCATTAGTGAGCCCTGCCCACATTCCAGACACACTGCACTTAACAATCTGCTTCTGCTGGGAAGATAACGTCTCCTATTGCTTACCTGCTAATCCTTCCTGTTCACCCTTCATGACATAAAATGCAAAGTGAAATATACTGTGAATTTTCTGACTAAAATAAGAAAGTATGCTTTTTTTATTTTAAAACATTATTTTTTTATCTTAAAATATGTAATTGGACATACAGATGACAATTTAGAAATGTCAACCTGACCATATCTGAATTCTTCTTTGTCATATTTTCACCTAATCTAATCAGCACTTACATGCCAAAAAATAGTCACAGTCCACTGATTCTTTTGAATATTGTAGTCAAACTCCTGTGAACTAAGACACATTGATTTGAAGTTAAATATACATATATTTGAGTTATTGATTGAGTTCTAGAAATTATATAGCACAAAGGATCTAACTTTAATATTTAGGCTTTTTGATTGAAAAAATATATAGGAAAAGTGGCCCATTCATTAAATTATTAAAAAAAATATTTCTAAATATCACATAAAATTCTCATTTAATAAGATATAGGCAATTTCTCACTTAATAAGATATAGGCAAATTCTCATTTAATAAGATATAGGCAATTTTAAATTCCTGCTATCAAAATCTAAATCAAATTTTGATAATTTAAGGTGAAAGATATAGTAAATATCACTGACTTTTGTAATTACTTATGGCAAAACAATATTGTAGTTTCTAAATTAAGAGTGTTTAAAGCAACATTTATGCCTTCAAAAATATAATTTTTTTTCAATATTATAATTTATACAAACCTGGATCAGGCTCTGCAAACTATGACAGAATGATCATTTGGAATTTTTTGGATAAAGTTGTGTTGGAATGTTCTTTCACTCTGTGTTCACTTTCTTGCTCCAAGACCAGAGTGAGCAGTTGCAGCAGAGAATCTCAAAGACTAAATTTCCTTTTCAGAAGTGTTTACTAACCTCTGATCTAGTTTTTGTTATGTTGCTGAATTCTGACTTCTACTTCAGAAAGAACATGGGAAATCATGTTTCACCTCTCCATAAGTCTTCCACAGCTGCTCTTTTGTGTTCCTATCCTTTATTAGCACCTAATTTAAGAGTTTGTGGGGGGTATGGATTGTTCTTGCCAACAGTTTTTTTTTTTTTTTTTCTTACTTTTAGTCTTGATTTTTGTTTTCATAGTTTACAAACATTTCATTGGAAATCAGTATTGGTCTCAAAAAGAGTCAACTCACTGATTTAAGACTGAACAAGTGAGATTTATGTGTATTGCTCCCTCAAAATATGTCTTCTTACCATGTCATTCATGAAAATTCAGCTATTGGAATGAAATTAACCCTCCAATATACTGATAAGAAAATCTGTCTTTGAAAAGGTAATTATACTAATTTTCCTGAGTTGCATAATACATTAAAAATACTGTTCCCTGTTTACATGACTATAAGTATCTCACTGGGAAGTTTAATATATTATGAGACAAAAAAAACAAAACAAAACAAAAAAAAACACTTTTTAAAAGTTAATTTTAAGGTTCATTATAATTAGTCAGTAAGAGAAGATAAAGATCTACTAGGTACAAAATCAAAGCCATAGATAAATTACACAACATAAGAAGGATTAGTTATCTTTACCTCAGACTTTAATATAGCCTTTAAATTACATATTGTCACTTCATACTCTCTCCAAGTGTAGGGCGAAACTGTCACATATTTGATATGTCTTCCCAGTAGAATGTATGCTCCATGATATGAAGGAATGTGTACTGTGTAGGGTTTACCCAGAGGATAAAGCATCACACAGCAGGAGTCCCAAACATCTACTAAATAAATAAATAATGTCACCTCAGTAGGTTCTCAGTTCTCTCGACTTTGTGAGTTAAGTGTTGGTGTTCTCAATTTTCAAAAGAGGTCAACAAATCACAGGAATGTTTGAAGACCTGCTGCTTATAGAGAAGGAACCAGAATTAAAAATAATAATCATAATAATAATGCACTCACTGTGTCATAAGCCCATTGGTTTATTTTGCTTAAATATTGCAGTCATTTTCCCTTTGAGGAATAAAGACATTGAACTTGGTTAGATTACATATTTTGTAAAGGGAAACATAATTTATAAATTTGACAAAAGAAATGGGATACACACTCAATACAACAGTGCCTCTCATTTCTTGCATTTGTGATAACAGTGAATTTAGTGCATTAACCAAATATATAGCTATTTATGACACTTTTATTTTTAAAAAGCTTCTTTCACATCAAATACATAGCTGACTATAGTTCATGACTATTAATCAACCTTTTAAAATGCTAAATAATTTATAAATTATTAATTTTGATTGAGTTTCAATTTTCTTTAATCTTTCAACACCTTAATTTGAAATCAGCTTCATTAAGATGTTGATAGACTTACTTCTGCATTTTGATCACCACCACCTGTTAATAGCACTAACTATCTGAAGTTCCAAAGTGTTGAATTATAGTCATTGCTCCTTCTCAAAGCAAAGCAGAATTAACAAAAAAAATGGCCCATAGATAAGGCAAGTACTATGCCACTGTGCTACATTCCTAACACCATTAATAAATGGACAATAAAACTAAACAGACACATCTTAAAAGAAGAAATACAAATAGCCAATAAGTATGTGAACAAAAATGTTCAACATCTCTAGCAATAAAGGAAATGCAAGTCAAACTGCAATGAGATTTCATCTCACTCAAGTCAGAAAGGCAATTATCAATATAAATAATAAAAATGAATAAATGAATGAATAAATAAATATAAAACTTGCTGGTTTGAGAGAGCTCCCTTTTGTCTGTCTATTCATTTAAAATGGGTTTTTATGACTGGGGATGTAGCAGAGTGGTGGAACATTTGTCTAGCATGAAAGAGGTCCTGGGATTGATCCAGTGCAGAAAAATCCAAAAGGAAATCAAATATAAAACAAAATCAAATGGGCTTTTAATGGGGCTCTATAACCCTACTATGTTTATTTAATGTACTTTGCTCACTAATAGCCTAAAAGATAATTTTATACCTTTAACTTTGTCATTTAACCTCAGAGACCTCCTTCTTCTTTCTCAGTCACAGCTCATACATATACTTCACATTTCACTGAGAAAATAAAAGTAATCAGGAAAGAACTACTACAAACTTCCCCCAACCACTGCCAATGGGCCACACTTGCCATTTGGCCTAAACTTGGCAGAGTTTTACTTTTATCTTTATATCTCTCCTGAGTTCCAGATACTTCAGACAGAAAGATATCCCAAACTATTATTGAAAATATCAAGAACATCCTTCAAGCATTTTTTTCCCAATCTTCTGCATCATCAATATATTCTCCCTATTGAAGCAGTCTTGTTAGCATATGAGCATACTGAATTAACTTCCACCTTTAAAACGTAAAAAAAGTGTTTAATTTTCTGTTGATTTTACATCTTCTGACTGCTGCTATTTCTCTACTCCCATTTCAGAAAATATTACAATAAATTTGTTTTATTGTTTGCCTTCAATTCCTCTTTTGTTATTCTCTCCTGAATCTATTTCAATCATTATTTAAAATTCTTTGCCCTCAAATTTTGTTTATTTTGACAAAGTTGCTAATGACTTCCACATTAATAAGTAAATAGTCAATTCTAAGTGTATAATTTATTTCCCCTACATCATCATTTGCATAATTATGCATTCTGTCCTACTTGAAATATTTTACTTATAACTCTTATTATGCCATCTTTTCTTTGAAATAATTTTTAGTAATTGTTTATACCTTCTAAGAATCATAGGTTAAATTCTAAATACCAGAGCATCTCAAAGCCCAGTCTGAAAGATCTACTGTCACTAAAAGATGAACACATACAGATCTCTGGATTTAAATATAGTTTTTATACTGATTACTTCCCAATATATATTTCTACCTTGACCTTTAACTTCAGACTCAAAGTTCAAATTGATCTACCCAAATATCTGAAATCCAGCTCCTACTGTTTTCCAAGTTTGCTCTTCCCATTTCAATAAATGCAAATCCCATCCTCTCTATTGTTCTGTGCAGAACATTTAAGACGTATTTAATTTTTTCTTTCTCTTAAAGTCAACATAGGTTAGTAGAGACAGATAAGAAAGTCATGCTATATTTAAAACCTGACCTCATCACACTATACCCATCTCTTTAGCCATTGTCCACATCCTTTTCTGTGAATGGAATAACAGCAATTACCCTTTAATATGTCTCATTTCTTCAATCATTTTTCACTCAGAATATTCTCAAAGCATGATCAGAGTTACTTTGCTAAAATATAAGACAGGTAATAGTTCTTCTTTTCTTGAAAACGCCCCCAATAACCTCCCATCTCTTTGTGCTGTGCCCACATGTCTATGTAATCTATGCAAGCCCACTGGTTACCTCTCTGACTTCATCCAGCATTTCTTGCCTGTGCCTGTCACTCACTGTATATTGGCTTACTTCTTCTCCTGGATCATGTGCTGTGAACTTGGACTGGTCATTTTCACTCTTGGAAACACTATGCAGGTGTTCCACATGGTTTTATCTCACATAATCTTCAATTATTGGCTTTGGTGCTACTTTTCAGTTAAAATTGTCATATGCCATGGTTATGGTTTGGATGTGAGGTGTCTGCCAAAAGCTCACATGTCAGACAATACGGGAAGGTTCAGAGGAGAAATGATTGGGTTGTAAGAATCTGAACCCAATCAGTGAACTAATCCCTAATGGGATTAATTGAAGTGTTAGAATGTGGCTGAAGGAGATTGGAAATGGGGCATGGCTTTGGGGTATATATCTTGTATCTGGAGAGTGGAGGGACACACTCTCTCTGCTTCCTGATGATGCAAGCTTCTTCCTTCTGCCATGCTCTTCTGCCATGATGGTCTGCCTCACCATCTGCCTCCTGGAGCCCCAAGGAATGGAGCTGGCTTCTATGGACTAAACCTCTGAAACTGTGAGCCCTGGAATAAACCTTTCCTCTTCCATAATTGTGCTGGTCAGATTTTTTAGTCACTGCAGCAGAAAAGCTGACTAAGACAGTCATCTACAACAGCCATCTGTAGACTGGCACTGCCTGTCACTTCTTATTCTCCATAAACACAATTTACAAATGATATATTTGCTTATTTCTTATTTTTAATAGTTGCTTATATCTTTATTCTTTATCTCACTTGAGTAGAACATAAGTTCTGTGGGAATAAGGTGTTTTTCTATAAATTACACCTTCTTCCTTGTTCCTAGGAGAGTAATAAATATATAATGTGTGTTCAATGAATGTTAATTGAATGAATGAGTCTCTTGGCTTCTATTGTTAATTCCTTTTCCTATTCCAAACGCAGTTATTCCCTACTTGCTATTTTTTTTTTTTTTTTTTTTTTTTTTTTTTTTTTTTTTTTTTTAGTATGTACCTGACAGTATCTCATCTTTACTGCTACAGTATTTGTACAAGCCACTATCTACTCCTCCATGGATGATTGTATCTACCACCTTATTATTCACCCTGCCTCATTCTTTCTAGGCCCTTGGAATTAATCCTATAAAATTATGAGTGAATTTTGAAAGGAGTAAAAGTCTATCATGCCATTTTAATGCAGAATTTCCTGCACTGGCTCCCACCGTAAATCAAGTAGCATCCATACATTCCACCAAGGCCTGCAAGGTCTAAGTGATATATTTCTATACAATATTAAATTTCTAACTCTGATTTCATCTTTCACAACTCAATCATTTTTTGCTATGCTCCTGTCACACTGGCCTGTTTCTGATATGCACTCACCAAGTTTATTCTTGAATCAGATTTTTTTTTATTTGTGAGTTCTTCGTGGAAAGTATTTCTGCTAACATGCTTTCGTGGATATTTCTGTTTAATCATCCAGGTCCCTATACTAATATAACCTTATCAAAGGATCTGTCTCTAGGTACACAAGCGATATGAGTTATTTTTCCCTATAATTAAAAGTAACTGAAACGATCTCCTTAAGTATTAATCAGAATATAATGCATCTCCTATGACTGTAATGTAGATCTTTAAAGGAAGGGTTTTTTAAATATCTTGTTTTATTTCTGAATCAGAAGTTCTTAGAATGTATAAGTGCCATAGCAGATATTAAATGCATATTGGCTGACAAAAATAATAATTTGTGACTGATACTAGACTTGTACTCAAATCTATGTGAAAAATGATGAAGTAAAATAAGAAAATATAATGAAAATACTGAGTAATAGCCAACAAAGTAGTGGAAGAGAATAGAGATATATATGCATTGGAGAAGATGTCAAATTGCAAAGTTAGAATTTAAAAACAATGGAGTGAGTAGCCACTAAATGTTGCAGGGAGAACAGGTTATATCATAGAAAAGCAGAACAGCCATACTCTTATCTTACACCGTACACATAAATATTATGTATGGGAATTAAACAGTAAAAAAAAATTCATTCAAATAAAGGAGAAGAAGACATGAGGAAATTAAAATCTTGCAGTGAGAAATGTCTTTTGAAAGAAGATTTAAAACTTAAAATTCACAAGGTACCATGTTATGATTACTGTATAAGCTTATGTGATCAAGAGAAACAGAGTGAATTGGATATATAAATATAGATAGACTCCAACATAGACATAGAGA
Source organism: Sciurus vulgaris (assembly GCF_902686455.1). NCBI lineage: Eukaryota > Metazoa > Chordata > Mammalia > Rodentia > Sciuridae > Sciurus > Sciurus vulgaris. Next base: position 14,630,209 of record NC_136469.1, read on the forward strand.
TGCACATGTATACCCAGACCTAGATGTAAATATCTACATAGACATAGACATAGAGATTTGCTATCAAGAATGATCTCATGTATGGAGACCAGAAACATCTAAGACTAGCAGCTGGTAAGGTGAGACCCAGGAGAACTAATGGTACAGTTACAATCGCATCAAAGTCTTAAGACAGGAGAGGAGCAGAATAGGGCAGGTGGCTTTCCTGGCTGCTCCATGGCAGCATTTCAGCCAGGTGGGTGAACAAACCAAAAAAAAAAAAAAAAAAAAGAGAGAGAGAGAGAGAGGAACTTAATAGGAATTTAATACTGGACACTCAAAGCAGATTGTGGACTCAGGGGTTGGATATAATAATATAAGGGAGAAATCAACTGGAAGCATCAATTAGAGCAGTCCCTCCGTGAGCACAGTGGAGGGATGAGGGAATTAAAGGAACCCACATTTCCATGGGGACTGAGGCGTGTCTGCATACAGAGTTTGGAGATCAAAGGCACTGTTCAATTCAACTTAATGGCACACTGCACATTATTAGTCCTGTATGGGAAAAATACTGCTGCATACAGAGGAAAAAGGAAGGAATCATTTTGCAGCCAAGGTCTTTCACTCTTCTTTTAATTTTTCACTCTTTATAAGATTTTATTTTTTTAAAACTAGGGGTAGTAGAAACATACCTCAACATTGTAAAAGCTACATTTGCTAAACCTAAGGCCAACATCATTCTAAAATTGAAAGCATTCCCTCTAAAAACTGGAGCAAGACAAGGATGTTCTCTACCCTGTTACTCAACATAATCCTGGAAACTAGCCAGAGAAATTCAACAGAAGAAAGAAATTAAATGAATCCAAATAGGAAAAGAAAATCTTAAACTCTCCCTATTTGCCGATGACATAATTTTACATTTAGAAGACCAAATACAACTCTACTAGCAAACTTCTAGAATTCATCAATGAATTCAGCAAAGTAGCAGTATATAAAATAAACACCCATAAATCGATTGCATTTCTGCATATCACTGATGAATCATCTGAAGGAGGAATTAGGAACACTATCCTATTCACAACAGCCTCAAGCAAAATGTTTGGGAATCCATCTAACAAAAGAGGTGAAAGAATTCTACAATGAAAACTACAGAACTCTAAAGAACAAAATGGAAGAATACTTTAGAAGATGGAAAGATCTCCCATGTTGTTGGATAGGCAGAAGTAATATAGTCAAAATAGTCATTCTACCCAAAACACTATACAGATTTAATGCAATTCCTATTAAGATTCTGATGATGATCTTCATAGAAATATAAAAAGCAGTCATTAAATTCATTTGGAAAAATAGAGAGACCCAGAATAGCAAAAGCAATCCTTAGCAGTAAAAGTGAAGCAGCAGGCATCACAATACCAGACATTAAATTATACTACAGATCTATAGTAACAAAAGTGGCATGGTACTGGCACCAAAACAGACATGAAGACCAATGGTATAGAATAGAAGACACAGAGACAAACCCACTTAAATACAATTATCTCATACTAGACAAAGGTGCCATAAACATACATTGGAGTAAAGATAGCCTCTTCAACAAATGATGCTGGGAAAACTTAAAGTCTACATGTAACAAAGTGAAATTAAACCCCTCTCACCCTGCAGAAAACTCAACTCAAAGTGGATCAAGGACCTAGGCATTAGACCTGAAACCTTGCACCTATTAGAAGAAAACTTAGGCCCAACTCTCCATCATGTAAGCCTAGGATCCGAATTCCTCAACAAGACTCCTAAAGTCCAAGAAGTAAAATCAAGAATCAACAATTGGAATGGTATCTACGTTAAAAACCTTCTTGACAGCAAAGAAAACAATGAAGAACATGAAAAGAAAGCCTACAAAATGGGAAAAAATCTTTGTGACCTGCACCTCAGATACAACATTAATCTCCAGGATATATAAAGAGCATAAAAAACGTAATGCTATAAAACCAAATAACCCAAAAAATAAATGGGCAAAGGAAATGAACAGCCACTTCACAGAAAAAGAAATATGATGAGTCAACAAAAATATGAAAAAAATGTTCAACAACACTAGCAATTAGAGAAATGCAAATTAAAACTGCACTGAGATTTCATCTTAATCCAGTCAGAATGGCAATTATCATAAATACTAGAAACAATAAATGTTGGTGAGGGTATGGGGAAAAAGCTACAGTCATACATTGCTAGTGGGACTGTGAATTAGTGCAACCACTCTGGAAAGTGTTGTGGCAATGCCTCAGAAAACTTGGAATGGAACCACATTTGATCCCATTATCCCACTCCTCAGCATATATCCAAAGGACCAAATACTATACATAATAAAGTGATGAAGCCAAGTCAATGTTCATAGCAGCTCAGTTCACAATAGCTAAGGTGTGGAACCAGCATAGATGCCATTCAGCAGATGAATGGATAAAGAAAATGTGGTTTATGTAATCTACATTGTATTACTCAACTATAAAGAAGAATGAAATTATGGCATTTGCCAGTAAATGGATGGAACTGGAAACTATCATGCTAAGGGAAATAAGTCAAACTCAAAAAACCAAAGGCAGAATATTTTCTCTGATAGGCGGATGCTGACTCACAATGGGGGCCCAAGTGTGGGGGTGGGGGAGGTGGCGGGATTTCACCCAACTGGACGGGACAGAATGGGTAGCAGTGAGGGGGATGGGAATGGGAAAGACAGTAGAATGGATTGGATGTAACTTTCCTATGTTCATATATGAATACAAGACCAGTGTGACTCCACATCATGCATAACCCAAAACATGAAACATTATACTCCATGTATGTATGACATGTCAAAATACATTCTTCTGTCATGCATAACAAAAAAGAACAATGACAACAAAAGGGTTTGGGGTGCAGCTCAGTGGTTAACCACCCCTGTGTGCAATCTCTGGTGCTAAAAACAAAACAAAATCTGTCTTAGTTTGACTTCTCTAGGACAAATATTAATGTATAATTGCTATAAATATTAAATGTACATTTATCATATATATTACTAAATATAATTTACAAATTACTAATGTATATTTGGAATATATATATACATACATACATATATATAAATATGTTATACTAATATAAACCAATTAGAAACTTTACAAATATATATCTGGGTTATTGTTTATATTATCTCAGTATTTTTTTGTTGGGTTTCCAAAATTTTGATTTTGATAGTGATTGCTTTCTCTTCTTGCTTTCTCTTCAATATTTAATAAAACTTACCTTAATACCAATGCTGAATGTTAAAGAGAAGCACATTGTTCTTCATACTATTCAGAATATTTCTCAGGCAGGATACTACTTGAAGCATTTCTGATATGAAATCTATATTTTTCCCATTATAGATAAAATTAGTTTTCCGGGTTGATTTTATTTGTTGAACACTGCTCCTTCTTAAGGAGACAAAACTGTTATCCCATGGAGCATTCCATATGTAAATATTTAACAGAAGCTTTCTGGCAATGGTGGCTAAGGAGCAGGAGATTATATTTTTTAAAATTAGTATAGTCTGAATTGAAATTAGTCATAAAACAGTTTTTCTGCTCTCTGCCTGTTTTCTTTATTCTAGCTAGTGGATTTATCAGTAAGGGTTATAATAATATTTTCACACTTGTTTCTGAAATGGCATTAATTTGTTCTTAGCAGTTTTCAATGAAGCTTGTAATGCAACATCTCCATTTATCTCACTATTCAGTCAAGCAGCACGTAGGCTAAGCGTCCAGTCAGGGAGTTTTATATCACTCGTGATCTCTAGGATACAACTAGAAAGTTTCCTCACATTCAAGTCCATTTCTACTTTACAGGGACTATTTTAAAGCTGAGTCATTGTCAGAAAATAACTCAGTATGTGCTTTCCAAAACTTAGAGCTGCTGTAATCCACCCTCCGTATGGTTAATGGAGCCAGCAATATCATAGTTAATGGAGTCTGTACAAGTATTCACAGCTGGAAAATACATTTGGAGAATATTTATAATAACTATAGTAATTGCTTTTATTTCATACAAATTCTGTTTTTTAGTTTATTCAGTCCTTTGATGCAGACGGATTCCATTTGAAGTTGTATTTATCTTATAAATAGCTGTGTATGTAGTTTTGCTTTAAATTAGTTTTTAATTTGTAGCTGTTTCTTGGTAGTGTTTGAGACCAGTGGGGAAATTTTCAGCTCTTCTTTCCAGCATTTTTATGAATTCACAAAGTTGAAAGAGGTGATGATTAGTACAGTTCCAGATTAATTTTGAAGAGTCAGATCTCCAAACTAAAAAAAAGAATCACAATACAAAAATGTAATGGCATATTAGAGAACAGAAAGCTAATTTCCTGTTGCTGTTACAGATTCACTCACTAAAAATGTCAGGACAATCTTATTTCATAATTTTAACACAACAGTGGAGAGCTGTTATAATAGAGCAAGTATTTATGATAATTAGGTTTTGCTGAATAATGTGGTTCTTCAAAGATGATAGTTGTGGATATTGATTTTCCAAATGGACTGAGCCATTGATTGAATGCAATTTGAAGAGGAACCAAATTAGTCTTTTGAATTTACCTGGGGCTGCTACCGGTGAAATACATTATCAGAGGAATCCCATAGCTATTGTTAATAGGTCAAGGACTCCCCTGTTTGTTGGTTTACTTGTGGGATCATTTCTTAGTTAATCATGTTTACCTGTAAAACCACAAGTGACTCCAAGGATGTTGCTCCAATAATTGGTATTTTTTTCATTGCTAAAATAAATGAATTCTGGTATTGAATAAAAATGCTGTTTTTTTAATTCATGTAGCAAAATAAGGAAGTAGAATGTCAATAGCATTTGCAAAGATAAGTTATTATTGTAACAGAAGAGATAAATTTTTCTGCAGAGACAACTGCCATGATAATAAGACAAATAGTCCTCAGGGAGAAAACAATAGAAAACATCTTTGTGTGCAAAAAAGATTATTCTTTAATTTTTATTAAGCAAAGATGCCTTCATACACAGAAACTAGTAAAAAACAGAGTCAAATTGATAAAATTCTTTGTAAGGTTCTAAACATATATATTTTTCACATTTTGATCTTTCTAAAATTACAGTTTCAAAGTTTTATCATGTATATTGAATACAAAATGTTTAATTTAGAGTTACTAGAATGATTATATAATTTTCAACAAATAGAAAAAAAATCTAAACTTCTATGACAATATCATCCATTTTGCTTCTTTTTTTATTGACAAACTGTCTACATCATACAGAGTAGGTCAAAAAAATAACAGAATTAAATGCAGCATTTTTCTTTAATTGGACCTTAAAATATAACAAGAAATATAAGTATTTCTAGTATGTCTATCAGATACATTTCAGGTTTCTTTTCTTCGTCTATTGATAGTGACCTAATCTACAATTTACCATATTATCATTCCTATAAAATCATTTCATTTGTCTAAGAATAAATGCTTATTACATAGTATATCCATTTTGCACATGGCATTGAACTTACATGAATATACTTTCATATATTTAATATCTGTGAAATTTGTTGAAATAATGTCTTAACATGACAAGTAGCAATATTTTATTTTCTTCTATTTGATAAACAGTAAGAAGGATACATTATTTAAACTTCATCCTTAAGTATTCTTGGTTCTTTTAATTCTGTCACTTTTATTGGTGTTTATGAGACACTACCTTTTAGGTTAGGTTATCCATTTTAGATCATTCATCTTTTCTCTCTGGTAGATGTTATCTTTTATTTTACTTAATAATTCATATGCCAACATTTCATTGCACAGGCATAAACATATTTCTACACAAATACATACATATGTATACTATGTACATATAGTCTGTATAACTACCAAATGTCAAGACACATGTTTTCTGCAGTTTTGAATAATTCTAGCAATAGAATAACAAGATTTTTCTTCACCAATATCTTCAGTAGAGTTCATCGTAGCTCCTATATGTTCAATTAAGTCATTTATCATTTTTGTATTTATTTATTATTACTTCTCAGTTCAGTGTTTTTTGATCCATTTTCCACTTCGAAAATTCTTTCTCTTACTGCATCCACTGCACAATTTGTTTTTAACTGAGCTTTATTTTTATTCTAATATCTAATAATCTTAATTTTAGAAATTATAATTGTACACTTTTCCCTTATAATTCAGTTATGCCTGATTCATTTTTCCCTATTTCAAGGACTTAATTCATAATCAATGACTTATTTTTAACATTCCTTTTTAAAATAATTTATCTAATTAAAATTTCTTACTACTATTTTCCTCATTACACTGAAGATTATATGTATTTTGCCATTCAACAGTAATAAAAACACTTATTTTGTTGCATTCCTGAAAATACAAGAATCTTTGATGACCTGTGATAATACTGTCATCAAAAAATTTAACTTTATATCTATTACATTGCTTTAAGGAAATTATAATCCATTTTAGATAGTCCACATAATAAGCAATTTATTCATGATTTTCATTTCCTTTTGTTCCTTCCTGAATTTCCATGTCATTTTGTGCTATTATTTTCTTGATTTCTAGAGAATGTCAGTTAGAGTTGTAATACAATTTTCAATGCAAATATACTATAATAAATTATCTAAAATCCTTATTTTAATTAATAATGCATTTATCAGATAATTTTATAACATAATTCATTTTATGAAATATTTTTGCATAACATGTAGAATAGAATTTGACATTGTGAGATTTTTCCTTCTAATGCAATGGCATTTAGTTATCTTCTGGTCTCTATTGTTAAGTTACAGTATTTTTTTGTTGTTGCTATTGTTTGTTTGTTTGTTTGTTTTGGTGCTTGCTGAAGGAAAAAAATTCACTTTCTCTAGACACTTTATTTTCTCTTCACATTACATTTTTATCAATTTGTTAATTTTACTTGCACCTTCCAATATGATTTTTTGTGTTTAGGATGCACAGAGCTTCTTCTGTCTGTGGATTGTTGTAGTAATTTTGAAAAATTCTCAGCTAATAGTCAACATAGTGCTGCTTTTCTTCACTTTCTATGTCTTCTCCTTCTGGGACTCAATTGGCTTATATATAGGAATTTTCCTTACATCTAGGAAAGGGTGAAGTTTTGTCAAATGTCCCTGGCAAATTTACACATCCCACACAAGAAACAGAAGAAATGCTAAGCACATGCTGACTCAAGTCCTGGCAGGCATGTATGATTTTCCCTGGAATTTGGAAAGATGAGCAGTCTTGTGAAGAGCTGTCACAAGGCCATTTCTATGCTGCCTCACTTATTTTTAGGAGACTCCCTATCTTGTCTGCTTCTGCTGTTAATTTTCACTCTAAAGGTTCAGTTATATTTACTTTTCTTTTGCAATATCTAGGAATATTCATTAAAAAGTCAGATATTTTCATAATAATATAAATGACCAATATTTTATTTAACCCTGAAGAAGGGGATACCCTGTTCTCTGGGATTTAGTTGGATATGTATCTGTATCATGTAAGTATATGTGTGTGTGTATTTGTGTATATTTCTGTGTATGTATATGCACACACATATGACTTGAAATTTTAACTTATCTTACTTTTTTATGTCTTGTCATTTTTTTTTTTTTTTAGTGGACTCCATTTGGTGCCCTTCATATCCAGTTTGGACACAGATCTTATAACGATGCTTTAGGATTCTTATTCCTCAGCAATATTAAAAGCCTTTCTGTTCGGTAATGCAACCTGTAATAGACATAACTGGGTTCCTGTCTACCACACCGTATCCTTGTATCTCTCCCTATTACCTTATAAAGTCATAATTCCTAGGTATCCAAGTATTGAGCATGTTTTTTACTGTACTTCTAAGAGGAAAGGTTTATCCACATCTTGTATTAATTATAAGAAACGAGCCCTGTGGCCCAGTAACCCCAGTGCTACTCCACTCATACCAGAACAACGCAGGGCTCTATCGAGTTTCGTATTTTAGTTGTCATTAGGTGTGCTCCCACTTGGGTAATCTCTTTAAAATTTGGATCAAACATGGTATTGATTTCAAAATGAGAAGTCATTTATTTACAAAGTAAAATCAATAATGACTGACATTTTCTTTAACTTGAAACTTACATATAAAATGTACACGCATGTGAAGCTTTCAATAATATTGTGAAGCTAAAAATTCTTTTGCATATTTTGTGATAAGTATAAGAAATCAAAGTTAGAAATTAATTCAATAATAATAATTAGACATTATTCTTATAGGAACTTAGAACTGGCCTAAAAATCATGGTGTGAGACAGATACTTACAGCAGATGTGCAGCCAACAGTAACTGAGTTGTAAACTTGTCTTAATAAGTTGTAACACTGTTCTTTCTTTTGGGGGAGAGCTGAGATTAAAAGGTATAAAATGTTAATCAAAACTTCAATCTTTTCTCTTTTCATTTGTTAGGGAGAAATTGTCTTTTTTAAACAACTTTATTGAAGTGTAATTGATACAAAAAATAAGCACCTATTTCATACAGACAATTTGATGGGCTTGAACATTTGTACCCACCCATGAAACCCTTACCAAAAATTAATGAACATATTTATTGATACTAAAAGTTTTCTATGGTACCCTTATCTTTTCAACAATCTTCAGTGTAGAATACAGTTTTGTTAATGATAGGCAGGACAATTCTGTACTCTTATTTTATAGAAGATCTCTAGAACTTGTTCCATTTGCATAATGAAATCTTTATATCCATTGAAGAAGGCTGTCCTTTCTACATGGAGTGAGATCTATACATACATATATATATATATATATATATTTTTTTTTTTTTTTTTTTTTTTTAAACTACAATGTGGAGTTCCAGGAGATAAGAAAGTTGGGTGTTAACTATGAATGCATTCAAACATAGAGATAGATCTGTCAATTAATACAAGTGTTTTATTCATTTAGTAATGATAGTGTTGTGGTTTACCAAACATAAATAAAACCTGTTGCCTGATGCATTATAAATAAATCCAAAATTTTCTTAGCTTTAATCTATTTTTTGCATAAGTCCATTTTATCACAATTTCTTTCCTAACATTTTAGAATGATCACATTGCCTAGTTCTTTGTTGATGTTTATTTTTGGTGTAGGACATAGTTTAAAAAAAAAAACAAATGAAATAAGGCATAATCACACATATATAAAATGTAAACTATTTAGAAGTCAAAATATGGTGCTTCATAAAATCATCTTTTCCTGCCAACAGTGCTGGAAGAAGCCACAAAAATAGAAAGATATTGAGTTGAGGTGAAGGAGATAGCAAAATTGGATCAGCATATTAAATGTGAAATTAAATTTCAAAAATAAATATGGAAGTCAACATAGGAAAAATCCAGATATCACTTCAGAGAAAAGAGTAGTTAATTAAATTATCTGAAGCATTTTCTTTAAACTACCCTTTTTGCTCTCTCTTTACTTGGTATAAACATCAAAAAAATGAACATTGCACCACATTTTTCTCAACACATCTGAGAATAACAACAGAAATCATAAATTTTTATTGTATATTTTAAACTTTTCATTTTTTTCCATCATTTACTAATAACTCATAATTTATGCTCAATTTTCTGAAGATAATGACATAGAGACTATGCTATAAAGGCATGTAAAGATGATTGAGATAAAAAGGAGACCTCTGGGCTTGGAGACATCACAATCTCGTGTATAAAAAGATAAAGAAATAATTATGTATTTCTACTAACAGTGAAGGGTGTTGGAGGTAAGTCATAACAATCTTGCGACAGGAGAATGAAAAAGATAACTATAATTGCTCCCCCCAAAAAATCTACACAAACAAATCCAACAGATAACAGTAGAGAAAAATTTTGTGTCATTAAGTTAGTTTCTCTTCTGGGAGTGGTCAGGTGTATTTGGAGGAGGTTGCTGAGAGGCTGACAGCTGAGGAGAAAAATCACCTGAATGGAAAGGAGTGAATCAAAAGCAGTTTATATTTGGGTACTGTCACATTAAGCCTTTGGTATAAGTGGAAAGCAGAAACTTTGATGGGTTCTTAACATCATCACCATAATCAGGGACTAAGAATATTCTAGAACATCTATTTTCATGGATGTGATTGATTTTTCCATATTTAAACATTGTGAAAACTCACAAAAGAAAGGAATTCATGAGATGCATGTGACCTAAGAAAGTGCAAGTGTATTAATATAACAGGCTCAGAAGTGAATTGCAATGAAATTTGATTGAAATGATGTTGAGAAAATTAGGGAAAAAAACAGTGTGGGTGGCTGTAAGAATTTTGTTAGTGAAAGAAAAGAACAAGTTTGAATAAAAACATAACTTGAACATGAATGAAAATTTAATGTCAAGAATGAAAACACAACATTTTGGACAAAGATAGTAGAAAAGTTAGAAAATGAGGTGGTATAGATAAAAAATAAGGAAAGCAGGTGGTTTGTGGGTAGAATGACTGGTGGACTATCTTACTTTATTTTTCAGGGAGATAAGAAAGAACATGAGGAGAACAGTTGAGAATCTGCAACTCAGAAAGTATAAAAGGTCCCATTAGGCCCAAAGTGGATACAAAAAAAGAGCACATTTTGTCTGCCCTGAAGGTTCCCATGTTAAAACACAGTAACTGTTATCTCTGTATCATTGAATTTATTTAGATAGAATAATTTTAGCAAATTTATATAGAATAACTTCAGAAAAACTATTAAGCACAATGTGACAAAAATATTATTGAGTGGCATTGTCCTTTATTTTCTCATTCATAAATGCCATTTTCATGCATTTATTAGAATCACTAGTTATCTATGTACTCTCCTAATCAAAATTATAATTTTGTATCATGAAATTCCAATTTCTTATTTAAATTAAAATTATTGCTTTTTTCATTGTATTTATTTCTTCTGTGCTTAAACTATATTTTAAAGCTTAAAACTAATGAAGCTAAAGACTAAATAAATAAAGGAAATATCATAAATTTCTTAAGATAGCAAAATTTGTTGAAATACTGATCCATTTAAATTTCAAGTCCTCTCCATTCACCCCATCAGTAAATTACTATTAAAATAACAATATCTAAATAAGCCTCAACATTAAAAAATTGACAAATATCCATATGAAAAAATAAACACTAGTAACCAAGATAAATCTGAATGATCTACTTTCTTAACTAAAAGTTGAGCAAGAAATATGGTGAAGCATTTCTCCCAAAAAATGCCTAAGAATTTTACACCTGGTAGCTCTGTATTTTGAGGGCACCTTTATTTATTTTATCATTTTTACTGGTTGAGATACTGAGAGCTGAACTCAGCGACCTACCCAGGCTGCCAAGTGCTCTACCACTGAGGTGTACCTCCAGACTGAACTTCTTTAAGTCTGGTTTATGTTAGCTTTCTCTCTTGTTTGTACTTTTCTACTCTGGAATACTCCTTTACTCTGTGAATTTTTTTGAAAACATAATTTAACATATGTCATGAAGTTTTTCTGACAGGAAAAGTTTTTAAAAAAAGAGATTTAAAACCTCTTTTTCTCTTCTGATTTATGGCCTCTGATCTTTGAGAATTTGCTAATCCTAATTAACTGAATGAGATCCCCTGTGGACTGACTCAGAATATAATTTATTTCACATTCAGAAAAGCACATAAAGTCACTAATTCATGTGACAAGTGAGACAAACATTTTGCTATCTTCTACCTCACTAAATCTCAGACTAGACTTTGTCAGGCTAATATTTTATACTCAAAAGAGGGTAAAAGAGCAGACTTTAATCACAAACTGCTCATGGTTAACTACTTTATGTTCTTTAATGTTATGAAAATATCTCTACAGATATCTAAGTATTACAGATTTCAGCATTTATTTATCTCTAGTTGGTCTTTACTTTCGTCTAGAACTGGCTATGTATTAGATCATGTGGCAAAACCCAGTGACAGAAAGATCACAGGAAACCAAGCACATGGCTATCACTTGGCATTTGCTCAAGGAACATCAATGAATGAGTAACAGGCCAAGCTGCTTGTGTACAGGAGGAAGGCCCAACAATACATAGCCAGTCCTATAAGTGGAGACACTTACAGGAGGGACCAGAGTTGTATCTAAAGTAGACTGAGGACATTTGAGTGTTATCCTTGTAATTAATCTAGGATACAAAGATCTACAAAATGTCCAGAGAGTTTATGTGAAGGGTTGCATTTTCAAGCTGTCATTTGAGTTACTAGAACAAGAAAAAGGCAGTGGAATATTGCTCGATAATAATAGGGTTTTATTATGATTTCACATGATCTGATACTACTATCTCACGAGGGTATGTGGATATCCACATCGATGTTTCTCATACTTAAATGTATGTTCGGTAATTGACATGTAATTAATTTTTGTGTTAACTTAGTTAACCTACAATGCCAGATGCTTATTTAAAGATAGCCTGGATGTTTTGGTGAAGGTGTTGGGTTTTTGTTTTGTTGTTGTTGTTTGTTTGTTTTTTTAATTTGTTTGTTTTTTGTTCAGATTTGATTAACATTTAAAATCGGTAGAATTTACTTATTTATTTTTGTATCTAGGATTGAGTCCAGAGGCTCTTGACCACCAAGCCACATCTCTGACCTTTTTTAAAATATTATATTTAGAGACAGGGTCTCACTGAGTTGCTTAGCATGTTGCTTTTGCTGGCTTTGAATTCATGAATTCGTGATCCTCCGGCCTCAGTGTCCCCAGCCGGAGCCACTGGGATTACAAGCATGTGACCACAGCACCTGGTCACAATCAGATTTTATTTAAAGCATATTCCCCTTCATAAAATGGGTGGATCTCATCCAATAAGTTCAAGGCCTTCAGAGCAAAAACTGAGGTTTCCTGAAGTAATTCGGCCAAACACTGGAAATACAGCAATCCTTCCTGGTTTCCTGGCTGCCTCCCTATTCTTTGCGCTTTAGATTCAAGACCGCAACATTAATGTCACCTGAATTCCCAACCTACTTGGCGACCCTATGAATTTCAGGCATACCAACCTCCATGATTACATGAGCCAATTCCTTAAAACAAGTATGTTTGCATATACAGAGAGATATATCTAGATCTAGATCTCTCTCTCTCTCTCTCTTCCTTTTCTCTTTCTTCACACACACATACACACACACACATACACACACACAGTCATATACTACATAATGTTTGATGACGTTTGGTAAACAGTGGACCACATTCATAAGAATGGTTCCATGAGATTAGAGTGGAGCTGAAAATCTATCATCTGACAGTGTGGTCCTTGTAATGTCCTATATACTACTCACATCTTTGTGATGATGATAGTGTATTCAAACCTATTGAACTTCCAGTTGTATAAAAGTATAGCAATACAATTATTACAGTACATAATAACTAATGAATGGCTATGTTACTACAATATGTATTTACTTTTATCTTTAGTTTAGAATATATTCCTACTTTAATAAAGGTGTACTGTATGACATTATACCATGTTATACATGGAAATTTCATGTTTACCTCCTCTCTTGATTTCATCAAAAGGCCATAAGGAATGATTGCTTTATGTCCCCCAGGTGTATGTAATTACACTCCAATATTTCAGAATACCAAAATCACCTAACAATGCATTAGAACATATACCTGTTACATGACACTTGACTCTGTATCTATTCCTGCAAAGTTTCCTAGGTTTGGCATGGGATTGGAGTAGATGCTACTGCTACAGTAGTCTAAGCAGAATTAGGTCAGCTGAAGAAGAAAGAAGAGCCCTAGTACCACCAATTGAAATAATGCAGTGAGACAGAAAACTTGCACCAGTTAAGCAAAGTAAAATTGTCACTCACAAATATCAAGGATAAACAGGAACCCAGGATCCATAATAAGCTAGCACTTCAAGTCTCAGAACCGTACAGGGAACATGGTGACTGGTCTGTGCATGCCACACATTTCTTCATTGGTGAGGAACCTGGGAAGTACTTGGTCACAAGTTGTTATACCCTTGACAAAACTTGGATTGCAAAACTCAAGCTTTGCAGAATAGCCTAGGTTATTACAGAGGATTCTTCCTCATCTCAGATCATTGCATTTTCAGTCAATTTTGTGCTTATCCTGAGGATGTAAACAGTTTGAAAGAGAACTGGATTAGTCAATGCCATCTGAGGACATGACCACCAACAATAAATGTTTCTATCTCTTTTTCTGCACCTATTTCAATAGATGGACATTCACCATGTTTGCCTGTTCACTATGTTTCTCTTGAGTACTCTGCCTAATGTAGTGAACAGTTACATCATTTCTAGAAGATAATGGCCCACACACAGACTACTGTAAAGGATCTGTGAACCCCACAATAGATTAAAAACTCAATTATAATTCAAATATAAAGGTCATTGGTGACATTTAAAGGAGCACTCTCACAGTAATTGTGGTGATAGAAACTATGTTGAAACATACTGAGAAATTAGCACAATGTTAAAATGGAAAGTCAAGACATGGGGAACTTTTTGAATAAAATTTCTACTAAGAGAAAGGATAGAGATCAAATGGAGGACATTATTTATTTGCTTCATTTTAGATCAGAAAATACTTGGGACACCAGAAAACAAAGTACTAAAGGAAAAGAGATCAAGAACTTGAAGTAAGAAAGACAATTGGCTGACAAAGATTCTAGGAATAAAAGGGGAAACCAACAGATAGAAAACAGGTGGAGTGCAATAGTTTGTGTCACAGAAATACACATCGAGACAGAGAGTTCACATGCCATATTAAGAGTTCATTAAAAACATCTACCTGTGTAGAAAATGGTCTGGAGCAATTTGATTACAGATTGCACAACACTTAACCATTTGCAGCCTTATTTATTTTTCCTTATTATGATTGATGAACATTTTCTAAGATCCTTACCAAGTAAAAAAGGTGCTAATAATCAATATTTAATGGGAATAAATAAAAGACATTTTGGGAGGATATAGTTGCATATGGAAGGAGAAATGATACCTTTATAAAGTTAATTAAAAACCTTCAAATTATTTTTAAAAAATTGAAAAGGAATCATGAGAAGAAAGATAGGAGAGAGATAGCGTCTGAGTGCAGGTGGATCTGGAGATTCTTTGGGAGTCCAATTTTGATGGTGCTCACTTTTCCTGGCAAGTGGGAAATAGACAGGAAGGTGAGTAAGTAACGTGAGAAATTGTAAAGTATCGATGGCACATTCAAAATTCTCCTGGTGACTCTGGAGATATGTAGGCCTGGTAATAAACGACACAAGATGAGAGTTAATATTTCCTTCACCTACTTGAACCCTGGGGAATTTCTACATAATGAATAGTGAAAAATATAGAATAAAAGTTTAAATTCTAGAAAACAGTTTTGATATGAAAGTCCTCATGAACAGTGACATTTGACATAACCTTTTCAGTAGGAAGATGTAGATAAGCAGACAAGTTCCTCTAAGAATATTATAAGGCTGAAGATGTTATGACCCAGTGAAGTTAAAAGAAATATTCAGTGGATCATGAAGCATAGAATTTGGGTGAAATAATAGCATGAAAGTAAACTGGAACTGTTTTTTAACCAGCACTAGATTCTTGTAATTTTTCATTGCATTCATTTTTTTTTTTTTTTTTTGTCCTGCACATGTCCTACTGAATAATTCTCAAAAAACAAGAATACTTTCAGTATAACAAAGAGTGGAAAGTAAACATGCAAGCATAGCAATGGTAGCCACAAATTAATCCCCAGGGCTCTCTGAATCATGCACCAGGAGTGTGTAACTCACATACCTTCCTCAACTAATATTATAAGGTAATAATGATTCTTACTAGAGTAGCTGAGGTTAAAACATATACAAAAAGTAAAATATTATCTTGTTTCATAAAGAATCAAGGAAAGTCTTCCTATGTAATGCTACTTATATTGCTATTTTATAATTAAAATCTTTGGTCTGATCAATTAGCAAAATTGAATCATTGTGTGTTGCATCATTTGAGATTGCTTTACTAAATCTGAAATGGAAGTGAAAGGAGAAAGTCATATATTTTGGAAGAAAATTCTCAGAGTTGTTAAATAATGTTATCTACTTGTGCTATTGTACTAAGGGCTACTTTCATGGTGATTTTCCAACTTAATTTGATATGGAGATACATAATGGCATTTAATTTTGCATTTTAAAGGACATATATAAGGTATATATAAAAATACAAAATATGTGGAAAATATAATCTTTCCTCATAGCTGGACTTTTAAAATTTCTAATGCAAAGTTTTCTGATCTGTGCCACTAAAATATGCACAGAGACACCATCTGGGTCAAAGGTAAATCTTCTCTATTTATAATTTCTTTGTTTCTCAGTCTAATTTTTAGCTATGTTTGAATTTTAGCTCAAGCATGAAAGCATTTTTATTCAACCCATGACAATTCTGAAGTTAAGAAATTATTCAGGTTCTGGACTGGGGATATAAAGTGTCACAGGGTGATAACATGACAATTATATAAAAATAATGATCTTTCTTTTATTTCTAATACCATTCTTTTCTCTGTATTTCAGCAAATCACCTATTCTAATGACATGTCAAACACACAGGAGAAGATAAATATTTGCTCCTGTTTGGGAAATCATGCTTGTCATAGTCTGAGTGTTCAAATATGCATTCTTTTGATTAAGATCTGTCTATGTGTGAAGAGGCAGTATTTGACCAACCATTAATCTTTCCAGTGCCAAGCCAGGAGTCTACACTGCAGTCAGTATGTAATTATAGTAAAATACTTAAAAATGGATTTATGAACTTCAGGTATAATCCAGAAAATTCAAATTAACTTGATATGTTTTCCAATTGTATATCCTGACAATTGGCAATTTTAGACTACAGGTAAAATCAGAAATTTAAAGATAATATACCAAGTTGCCCATGTATTCTTTGGAAAGCTGGAGATTTTCATGTAGATATTGCCATTTCTAATGCTCATGACAGCATATGCTATATTGGCAAGAAAAAACAAACAAAAAATAAATAAAGATATTTTTCTTCAACGAAATATATTTATAAAAACAAATCATATGAAATGATACCTTTTTAATGGAGTGTCATTAATGTATCACTAATTGATGATACTTAATTGTGTCTTGAATTTCTAGACCAAGTCCACCTTAGTGCTGTAGTAAGTACTTCTTATTATCACAGTATTATATGTAGTATTTATTGTGTTTGATGATTATGTTTTTTTAAATATATACAGTTACATATATAAGTATTTTCACACACATGTATGAATGTATGTGTGTGTGTGTGTTTGCATGCACACATGTATTTTATAACCCCTGATATGGGGATTTAACCCAGGGGTGCTATACTTATGAGCTACGTTCCCAACCCTTCTAATTTTTATTTTTCGGAGAGAGATGTGCTAAGTTTTGAGGCTGGCCTCCAATTTCCAGGCCTCCTAACTTGACCACCAGAGTCATGGGAATTACAGTCATGGGCCACTCCTCTTAGCTAGGATCATTTAAATAAGAAGTGAAGGTAATCTTTAACAATCAGGGAAATGCTAATCAAAACTACATTGAGATTTCATCTCACTCCGGTCAGAATGGCAATTATCAAGAATACAAATAACAATAAGTGTTGGCAAGGATGTGGGGGAAAAGGTATAGTCATACATTTTCAGTGGGATTGCAAATTAGTGCAACCAGTCTGGAAAGCAGTATAGAGATTCCTTAAAAAACTAGGAATGGAGTCACCATAGAACTCAATTATCCCATTCCAGGGTATATACCCAAAAGATCTAAAATCAGCACATTATAAGGATGTGGTCACATCAATGTTTGCAATATCACAATTCACAGTAGCTGTGTTATGTCACCCACCTAGACACCCTTCAACAGATGAATGTTTAAAGAAAATCTGGTATATACACACAATGGAGTATCACTCCATTAAGGAGTAAAGAAGAATGAAAGTATGCATTTTGTTGGTAGATGAATGGAACTACAGAACACCATGTGAAGAAAAGTAAGCCAGACCCAGAAAGTTAGAGGTTGAATGCTTTCTCTGATATATTGAAACTAGTCCAAATAAGGAAAAAATAAAAGAAAAGGGGATAGGGATTCTATCAAAATAGAAGAAAGATCAGTGGATCAGGAAAAGGGATTTCAGGGGAGGGTGATGGATGATGGGATAAGGGAGGAAGAGTGGAATAAACCCGATCTAACTTTCCTGTATACAAATGTGATTACACAGTGATTCTACCTTTATGTACACCCACAAGTCATTGTCTTTTTTTAATTTATTTTTATTGTAAACAAATGGGATACATGTTGTTTCTGTTTGTACATGGAGTAACAGCATTTCATTTGTGTAATCATACTTTTACATAGGGTAATGGTGTTTGATTCATTCTGTTATTTTTTCCTTCCCCTCCATACCTCCCACCACTCTTTCCCTCTATACAGTCCCTCCTTCCTCCATTCTTGCTCCCTTCCCACCCCCATTATGTGTCATCATCGGCTTATCAGCAAGATCCCTTGTCCTTTGGGAGATTGACTTATCTCACTTAGCATGATATTCTCCAGTTTCATCCATTTGCCTGCAAATGCCATAATTTTATTATTCTTTATGCCTGAGTAATATTTCATTGTATAAATATACCACAGTTTCTTTACCCATTCATCAATTGAAGGGCATCTAGGTTGGTTCCACAATCTGACTATTGTGAATTGAGCAGCTATGAACATTGATGTGGCTGCATCTTTGTAGTATTTTAAGTCCATTGGGTAAAGGCCAAGGAGTGGGATAGCTGGGTCAAATGGTGGTTCCATTCCAAGATTTCTGAGGAATCTCCACATTGCTTTCCAGGTTGGCTGCACTAATTTGCAGCCCCACCAGCAATGTATGAGTGTACCTTTTTCCCCACATCCTCTCCAACACCTATTTTTGCTTGTATTCTTGATTATTGCCATTCTAATTGGGATAAGATGGAATCTTAGGGTAGTTTTGATTTGCATTTCTCTTATTACTAGAGAAGTTGAACATTTCTTCATATGTCTGTTGATTGCTTGTAGATCTTCTTCTGTGAAGTGTCTGTTCATTTCCTTAGCCCATTTGTTAATTGGGTTATTTGTATTCTTGGTGTAGAGTTTTTTGAGTTCTTTATAGATTCTGGAAATTAGTGCTCTATCTGAAGTATGAGTGGCAAAGATTTTCTCCCACTTATAGGTTCTCTCTTCACACTGCTGACAGTTTCCTTTGCTGAGAGAATGCTTTTTAGTTTGCATCTATCCCCGTTACTGATTCTTGCTTTTATTTCTTGTTCTATGGGAGTCCTGTTAAGGAAGTCTGATCCTGGGCCAACATGTTGAAGATTTGGACCTACTTTTTCTTCTATAAGATGCAGGGTCTCTGGTCTGATTCTGAGGTCCTTGATCCATTGTGAGTTGATTTTTGTGCAGGGTGAGAGATAGGGGTTTAGTTTCATTCTGTTGCATATGGATTTCCAGTTTTCCCAGCACCATTTGTTGAAGAGGCTATCTTTTCTCCATTGCACATTTTTGGCACCTTTGTCTAGTAAGAGAAAATTGTATTTATTTGGGTTTGTGTCCATGTCCTCTATTCTGTACCATTGATCTACCTGTCTATTTTGGTACCAATACCATGCCGTTTATGTTACTATCGCTTTGTAGTATAGTTGAAGATCTGGTATTGTGATGTCCCCTGCTTCACTCTTCCTGCTAAGGATTGCTTTAGCTATTCTGGTTTTTTATTCTTCCAGATAAATTTTATGATTGCTTGCTCTATTTCTGTAATGTACCTCTTTGGGATTTTAATTGAAATTGCATTGAATCTGTATAGCAATTTTGGTAGTATGGCCATTTTGACAATATTAATTCTACCTATCCAAGAACATGGGAGATCTTCCCATCTTCTAAGGTTTTTTTTTTTTTTTTTTTTTTTTTTTTTTTTTTTTTTTTTAATTTCTTTCTTTAGTGTTCTGTAGTTCTCATTGTAGAGGCCTTTCACCTCTTTTGTGAGACTGATTCCCAAGTATTTTATTTATTTCGAGGCTATTGTGAATGGGGTAGTTTTCCTAACTTCTCTTTCCGAAGATTCATCACTTAGGTATAAAAATGCATTGGATTTATGAGCATTGATCTTATATCCCACTACTTTACTGAATTCACTTATGAGTTCTAAAAGTTTTTTGTTGGAATTTCCCAGTTCCTCTAAATATATAATCATGTCATCTGCAAGTAGGGATAGTTTGAGTTCTTCTTTTCCTATTCATATCCCTTTAATTTCTTTGGTCTGTCTAATTGCACTGGCTAAAGTTTCAAGGACAATGTTGAATAGAAGTGGTGAAAGAGGGAATCCCTGCCTTGTTCCATTTTTTAGGGGGAATGCTTTCAGTTTTTCACCATTTAGAATGATATTGGCCATTGGCTTAGCATAGATATAGCCTTTAAAATGTTAGAGAATGTTCCCACTATCCCTATTTTTTCTAGTGTTTTGAGCATGAAGGGGTGCTGTATTTTATCAATTGCTTTTTCTGCATCTATCGAAATAATCATGTGATTCTTGACTTTAAGTCTGTTGATATGATGAATTACGTTTATTGATTTCCAAATGTTGAACCAAACTTGCATCCCTGGAATCAAACCCCCTTGATAGAAATAGAAGAGGAGGGAACCCTCCCAAACTCATTCTATGAAGCCAATATCATCTGATACCTAAACCAGAGACATATCGAGGAAGAAAAATTTCAGACCAATATCCTTAATGAACATTGATGGAAAAATTCTCATCAAAATTTTAGCAAATCACATTGGTTTTTAAAGAGGAAAATAAATTCTAAGTCAATAGCAGAAAGATCAGTGGAGTAGAGGGAAAGGAACAGGAGGGTGGGGAGGAAAGGAAAAAGGGAAATACTGGGTCTGAATTATCCCATGCTTTTATAATTAAGTGAAAATGAATCCTAATGTTATGTATAACTGAAAAGAACTAATAAGAAAAGAAAAAAGAAGTAAAGGTGATTATAACCAAAGTGTCAACACTGATCTCTTTATATTTCTTCCCTAAATTTATCTGTCATCTATCTATGCCATGTTATGCCTTCATTTATTTAGAACTGTATTAGTCTTCCACATTAGATCTGATAAAAGTTCAATGTTTTATCATCTAGTGTCCACCATAGAATCAATTTAACATTATATTGTCTGGAATCTGTCTTATAAAGTAATTAATTCATTGGCATTTATATTTCTCAATAATTTTAAACCAAGATATTATATTTACCTCAATCTGATGTACATAAATCATCAAGGATCAAGTAAATTGACACTATACTATTAAAATTAACACATGGTTTGAATGTTTTTTTTTTGACTTGGTGTGTAAAACACTTAAGATTTCTTAAAAACCAAGTTATGAGATTCAATATTTGAATTGTAGGTACAATTCAATATTCTGGAATGGAAATGAGAATCAAGTTGGGAATCAAAATTTTTGCTTTATAATTTTGAATGTTTACACTATTTGCATTTTTAGCATGATTATGCATTTAGAATAAATTAAAAGTCCTTTCTTAAAGATTTATAAATACAGTGATTTTAAAAATGGAAAGTTGAATAGGAATCCAAAGGGCATTCTCTCCATATATTTTGTAAAACTACTTATTAAATAATACTAAAGTATATTATTCAATAGGATGGTTAACATGCAATCATTTAAATGGAAGAGTCAGAAATACAAAAATATCTAAAAGGGTACTCAAAATAATAATTTTTACACAAAAGATTAACGAACATTTGATGAAAGAATGTGAATATATCAAATCCATAAAACGAAATAATTCTAACAATATAATAAATATATGGTAGTTTGAAAGTTGTTATTTTAAAATTCAAAAGGATTAATTTGTAATAGACAGGGATTTAGTAGAAAAGATGCTTTGAAAACAAGTTCAAATTAGATAAAATGTGAAATTGAAATTAAAATAAACTTGTGCAACTCAATTATGAAATGAAATAGACAACAAATCATCAAGACTTTCCATGGTATGAAATATTAAACAAGAAAAAAAACTTTAGGAGAGCCTATTTTAACCCAGAGAATGAAGATGAGTTTCCTAATGATCTGAAGATCTTATGAAGAGTTGACCAGAAAGCTAATATAAGACTAAATTCTTTATGGTGCAGGAATCCTCAGATCTGTCATTGAATAAACACGTGTATTATCAGTCAAAAACCAGCATCAAGACAAAATATTTGGTCACACTTAAATAGATTTAAATTAAAGCAATACAGATTTAGACGTGATTTAGTCATTTCTTTTAATCTAGTAAACCCAAGAAAAGGGATTGGAACATAATACCCTAAAAAAAATTACTTATCCCCTGGGTTACAGACATATATCTCAGGCTTCTTATGATCAAGTTTTGAGAAATGCTCCAACTAATTTGAAATTCAATTATTTAAAGGAAGTACTGTCTTATTTTTTAATCTTACGCAGAACTAACTGATTGGGTGCAGTGGTGTATGCCTATAGTCCTAGCAACTCCAGAGGCTGAGGGAGGAGGTTTTGAAGTTCAAAGTCAGCTTCAGCAACTGAGCAAGGCCCTAAGCAGTTTAGCAAGATCCTGTCTCAAAATAAAAAGTTGAAACTCCAGCCAGAGCAATTAGAAGAAAAAAATAGAGGTATACAAATAGGTAAAGAAGAACTCAAACTATCACTATTTGCTGATATGATTCTATATTTACAAGATCCAAAAAATTCTGCCAAAAAATGTCTAGAATTAATAAATGAATTGGACTAAGTTGTAGGATATAAAATCAATACCCATAAATCAAATGTCTTCCTATACATCAATAATGAATCCACTGAAAGAGAAATGAAGAACACTACCCCATTCACAAATGCCTCAAAAAAATATAAAATACTTGGGAATAAATCTAACAAAAGAGGTTAAAGAACTCTACAATGAAAAGTACAGAATGCTAAAGAAAGAAATTGAAGAAGGACATAGAAGATGGAAAGACCTCCCATACTCCTGTATAGGCAGAATTAATATTGTCAAAATGGCCATACTACCAAATGCGTTATATAAATTTAATGCAATTCCTATTAAAATTCCAATGACATTCTTTATAAAACTAGAAAAGTAATCATGAAACTCATTTGGAAAATAAGAGACCCAAAATAGCCAAAGCAATCTTTAGCAAGAAAAGTGAAGCACAAGGCATCACAATACCAGACCTCAAACTGTACTACAGAGCTATTGAATAAAAACAACATGGTATTCGCACCAAAACAGATATGTAGACCAATGGTACAGAATAGAAGACACAGAGACATACCCACATAAATATAGATATCTCATACTAGACAAAGGTGCCAAAAACATTCACTGGAGAAAAGATAGCCTCTTCAACAAATGATGCTGGGAAAAATGAAAAGCCACATGTAACAAAATGAAATTGAACCTTTCTCTCTCACCCTGCACAAAACTCAACTCACAGTGGATCAAAGACATAGGCAGTAGAATAGAGACCCTGAAACTACTGCAAGAAAAAGTAGGCCCAAATCCTCATCATGTTGGCTTAGGACCTGACTTCCTTAACAAGACCCCTAAAGTGCAAGAAGTTAAATAATCAATCGAGAGGATGGACTCAAACTAAATAGCTTCTTTTCAGCAAAAGAAACAATCAATAATGTAAAGAAACAACCACCAGAGTGGGAGAAAGTCTTTACCACATGCACCTCAGATAAAGTATTAATCTCTAGGATATATAAAGAACTCAAAAAACTTAACACCCAAAAATAATCCAGTCAATAAACAGGGCAAGGAACTGAACAGACACTTCAAGGAAGAAGAACTACAATTGATCCACAAATGTATGAAAAAATGTTCAACACCTCTAGCAATTAGAGAAATGCAAATCAAAACAACTCTAAGATTTCATTTCATTCCAATTAGAATGACAGTTATCAAAAATATAAACAATAATAAATGTTGGCAAGGATGTGGAGAAAAAGGTACACTGATACATGCTGGTGGGGATGCAAAATGTTGCAACCACTCTGGAAAGCACTATGGAGATTCCTCAGAAAACTTGGAATGGAACCAAATCTGACGCAGTTACCTTCTCCTCGGTTTATAGCCAAAGGACTTAAAATCAACATACTATTGTGACACAGCCACATCAGTGTTTATAGAAGCTCAATTCACAATAGCTAAGTATGGAATCAACATAGATTCCCTTCAACAGATGAATGGGTGAAGAAATGGATAAAGAAAACACACATACACACACACATGATGGAATATTACTCAGCTTTAAAGAAGAAATGAAACTCTGGCATTTGCTGGTAAATGGATGGAGTTAGAGAATATCATGCTAAATGAAATAAGCCAAAACCAGAAAACCAAGGGTCAAATGTTTTCTCTGATATGGGGAAACTAATTCACAACAAGGGGTGTGGGATAGGGAAGAATAGAGTTACTTTATGTTAGGTAGAGGGGAGTGAAGGGGTGTGGGGATAGGAAAGACAGTAGAGTGAAACAGACATTACAATGTGATCCTACAATAGGTATAATCAGAAAAATGAGAGATTATAGTCCACTTATTAAAAAATGATGGAGTTGTCAAATTAAAAAAAAAAAAAGAATAGCCAGTTTAACATGAAAAATAAGTAAATAAGGGCTGGGGATGGGCTTCAGTGGTTAGGCTTCCTGAGTTTCAAACCCCAATCTAAAATGCATATATATTATATATTTGACATATATATATATATTTATTTATATTGAGATATATATTGGGGGAGAGAGAGAGAGAGGATACTTCTCTGGCAGTCACATGCTAAGGAATGTGTGTTTCTTAAAAGGTATGATTATGCTAAGTCTATTTTGATCAAATCTGATGCATATTTTGAGAACTGTGCTATGAACATTTTTTATCAAGATGTGAATTCTAGTACGTATTTTACCACTGAACCAAGATGAGCAAAGGACAGTATCACAAAACAGGTTAGTTTACAATCTCAAAATGAGCAGTTAGGGCATGTCGATTTGGAATGCAAGCTGCTATTTTCCTTTCTAAAACTTAAGTTGAATGATAATGATTTGAAAAAAAACATGAAGACAAATATTTAAGTAAATATTTTATTTCAGATCTTATTTTTTAATTTGTTAATGTTTGCTCTTTTTAGTTATACATGACTGTAGAGTGTGATTTGACTTATTTATGCAAACATGGAGTACATCTTATTCTAATTAGGATCCCAGTGTTGTGGTTGTTCATGATGTAGAAGTTCACTGTGGGGTATTTCATATATGTACATAGGAAAGTTATGTTAGAATCACTCCACTGTCTTTCCTATTTCTTTCCCCCTTCCTTTCCCTTCATTCCCCCTTGTCGAATCTACCTAACTTCTACTCTTACCCTCCCACCCTTGTTGTGTGTTAGCATTCACATATCAGAGCGAACATTTGACCTTTGTTTTGGGGGGATTGGCTTATTTCACTTAGAATCACAGTCTCCAGATCCACCCATTTACTTACAAATGTCATTGAGAAATATTTAATTTTATATATATACCACATTTTCTTTATCCATTCATCTGTTGTAGGGAACCTACATTGGTTCCATAATTTAGCTACTGTGATGTGAACTGCTAAAAACATTGATGTGGCTGCATCACTGTAGTATGCTGTTTTTAAGTCCTCTGGGATCATACTGAGGAGTAGGATAATTGGTGAAATGGTGGCTCCATTCCAAGTTTTCTGAGAAATCTCCATTCTGTTTTCTATAGTGATTACAATTTGTAGTCCCACCAGCAATGCATAATATAGCCTTTTCCCCCACATCCTAACCAAAACTTATTACTTATATTCTTGATAATTACCATTTTGACTAGAGTGAGATGGAATCTCAGTATAGTTTTAATTTGCATTTCTCTAATTGCTAGAGATGTTGAACAGTTTTTCATATATTCATCGATTTGTTGTATTTCTTCTGTGAACTGTCTGTTCAATTCCTTTGCCCATGTATTGATTGGGTTATTTGTTTGCTTGGTGTTAAGTTTTTTGAGTTCTTTATATATCCTAAAGATTATTGCTCTATCTGAGGTGCAGATGGCAAAGACTTTCTCCCATTCCACAGGCTCACTCTTTATGCTCTTGATTATTTCCTTTGATGTGAAAAAGTTTTTCAGTTTGATACTATTCCACTTATTAATTCTTGATTTTATTTCTTGCACATCAGGATTCTTATTTAGGAAGCCTGTTTCTAAGGTGACATGATCGCGTTTGGGGCCTATATTTCCTTCTAGTAAGTTGTAGGGTTTTAGGTCTAAAATCTAGGTCTTTGATCCAACTTGAATTGAGTTATATGCAGGGGTGAGAGATTAGAGTTAAGTTTCATTCTGCTACATATGGATTTGCAGTTTTCCCTGCATCATTTGTTGAAAAGGCTATCTTTTCTCTAATGTATGTTGATGGCAACTTTATCCAGTATGAGATAACTGCATTTATGTGCATTTCTCTCTGTGTTTTCTGTTTTGTTTCCTTGGTCTTCAAATCTGTTTTGATATCAATACCATGCTGTTTTCATCATTATAGCTCTATAGTATAATTTAATGTCTGCTATTGTGATGCCTCTTGCTTCCCTTATTTTATTTTCTCAACATTCTGAGTCCCTAGGTCATTCTGAGAGTCTGGTATTAAATACCAGTAGGATTTCTTGTTTTAACCAACTTCAAAGAGAAGCTATTTGCCTACTTTCCTGGTCCCAACCATGGAGCCCTTTGAAAAGTAACCATCTCTCCTCTGCAGTCTTGACCCCCTCTAGATCTTATTAAATATTACACGTGCATATATTTTTCCCTACAATTTTTAGTATATTTATAATGTTTAAAGTAGTTCTTTAACACAATCCATTTTTTCATGATAGAAAAATAAAATAATTTCACTGTCCTACAGTGAATGTTACTGTTTTTATATCTTGACCATAAATGTTCATGAGCACAGTTATCAAAAAATGCAACAAATTTGATGAAGAAGGACCTGTTAGAAGTATGACAAGATTGGCAGATATCTGATTTTTTCACAACTAATATTTGGATTTTCTGTAATATAAATTCCAAAATTGAATATGTATTTTTAAAATATCAATTAGTATCAATTTATATTTAGCATAGTAATATCATTTCTACAAGTGGGTTTATATCAGCATGTACAAAGTTCTAAAGAGTTGGATAAATTAGTTTGTTCAATGTACTAAACAGGACAGTGAAGTGGATAATATTAAAAATTATAGAAATGAGGGAATAATACAAGAAAAAGTTGCAGAAACATTTCTAATCATAATCCACATGGGTGGCTCCAGGGTCTCCGACATGGACTAGCACACTGCATACATTCCAAAGTGGTGTGAGATAAATTAGAAACTGGTGCATGGATTTATTCAGACTGGTACTGAGATTTATATGATTTTGCAGTACTCACAACGATAACCACAATTATAATTCATTTAATTTATTCATGTATTATAAAGCAGTGTCTCATTCAGTGCAATCTACTAATAGGAATTTTTTTTTTCAATTTTTATATAAAAAAGCAACCCTTTATAGCAATGCAAAATTAGAAATAACCCACCATTGCTCTTTCAGGGAAATGGCATACCTAATTTATGTACTACTAGGTACTCATGACAAATGGAGATATATTTTGACCAAAAAGCTTACAAACTAACATTCAGTAAAAAGGTAGGATTCAAAATTATTTTTAAAATGTGTTTTAACTATGTAGAAAAGTGATGGTATTGAAAAGTTTGTTCATAAATACAAATGAAACCACAGGTATGTTAAGATAATATAGAAATCAATGTGTGTTTAATCCTAATGTTATTTACTGACTTGCAATTTTTCTTTTGATACAACAATAAGTGTAAACTGTGAAGCTTTGTCCGAAAGATAAGATGTCAGCATTTTTCTCTTCTTTAGCTCTCAATCCTATCTTTGGAAATGAATCCCAGGATACCAAAGGTCTCATATCATGTCATAAAAGCATCCTCTCTGGTGCTAATACACTGACAACAAACTACAGACCCACAGTAAGTATAAATCCTGGGTCACTCATATAATGAAAATAATCAGCCAAGTACATACAATAGGAAAATGTTTAATAAAATAGCTTGACAAGAAGTACTGCTCTTTACTTAGCATTTATTCCAATGAGTGGAATTTACAAGTGGATTTTTAATGATTTTCTCCCTTTGTGTCAATTTTTCAGTCACCAACATACATGGTATTGCTCTGCATGGTTCAAGGAGCAAAAATGTACATTTGTGTCTCAAGAGTAACTCTGGGAATCTTCATTTTCATATTAAATGATCTATTTTCAGTGTTTCTTTTCCCCTTAGGTAACTGTGTGATATGAAAACAATAAATTATTTTTTACTTAATGGAAAGATCTAAATACTACATTAAATTATTTTTTTTTCTTTTCTTGCATTTGGTCAAACTAATTTCATTTTGACTTAAATTCCATTGAGGATAATAGCTTTACTATTCAGATTCAAGTAAGAGCTATGTTTAGTTTATTCATTTATTTTAACTATTCAATAACTTTTGCACCACTTATAAAATATGAGCTGTAATTATAGCTTTATAGGGTGGCCATTCTACAGAAAATGGACATATATTTATTTAATAAAACCCAATATCAGCTCTGCAAACTGTACCTTTGTAGATTGTGAGGAAATGAAACTATTTATTCAATTCTTCTCCTACATAGTGCTTTAAGTGACATTTTTCATAATATTTCTTAGAAAATAGGACTTTCTGACTTACAGTGCATGAAATTTTCAACACTCAAAAATATGTATTAAAAACCTTACTATAAAATAAACACATCTTTACATATATTCCTAACATAAAGTGAATCAGCAAGCCTTATGGTAGTAATAATCTACTAGTTTCATCTGCATGCATTTAGGATTTGCTAAAAGTTAAATATCTTTGAAGTTTTTGAATTGTACTTCTTTTGTTATAGTTTTACCACAATATTATCTAGGGATAGTATCAAAGGCAGTTTGTTTTTCTACCTTTCAGAATTTTTTTTTTTTTTTTTTTGCAGGATGAGAAAAGTTACATTTATATTACAATGTTTACATAAGTTCCAAGTGAAGGAAGCTTTTAATATTCAAAGGCCATTTCTGTAAATAGCTTTATGAAGTGGTGTGGCTTCAGCAGTTGACTAGACTGTAACATTGTTTTCAGGGAAGCTATCCTTGGAAGCGAATCCATTTTGAGAAGGTTAATTAAGGTCCTATTTATAATGGGGTGGAATAGAATCTAAAATCACACTGAAAGGACTTCATATCAGTACTCTGAGGTGGTTCCCTAAAGAAGAAATTAATATTAAAGAAGAGGGATACAGAATGGATAACTGGTACTACACAGATAGAAAGAAATGTTCCATTTCAGGCAGAGATGCAAATGTGTATTTCCCCTCCCCCTGGCCCCCAGCATTTTTGGTGGGTGCATTATAACTGTGCATCATGATGGAATTTTGTTTTACATACACATACATGCACACAACATAACACTGTAATTTGACCAAGATCACTCCCCAGTACTTCCCCTTTCCTTCCTCAACTCCCACCCCTCAGGCAAGTGCATCTTCAGCTCAGTGACTTCCAAAGAATCTTCAAGTCATTTTATTATCTTCCCAGGATCATTATAACAAAAGATCTGCAAACTGGGTGGCTTTAAAAATCGACTTTATTAACTTACACTTCTGGAGACTAGAGGACTGAAATCAAAGTGTCAGTGGGGCCACTCTTCCTCTGAAAGGTCTGACTCCTGTGCCTTTTCTGCCTTCGGTGGTTTCAGCAATCTTCAGCATTCCTTGCCTGGAAGCTCCAAGAAGTCCATCTTCTTTGTCCCAGAGCACTCTCCCTGTCTGTCTCTGTCTCTTCATACTAATCGCATGGGATTGGAGCCACACCCTAATCCAACATGAGCTCCACTTAACCAATTAAATCTGCTACAAGGACAATATTGGAGATATCACATTGTGAGGGACTGGTGGTTAGAACTTCAACATATCATTTTTGAAAGCTGGGGAAAACAACTGATCTCTAACCATCTTGAGGAGTACTGCATGCAAATCTCAGAAAAGAAAGTAGTGAGCTATGTATCCTTGAATCTCTGCAGGGGTGTACAAGTCAAGAAATACTTAGAACCCCGGGAAGAAAGAGCTATAACAGATCTGCTGTAACAGATCTCATGTTGTGCAGCACCAATACACAGCATTGTTTCAGAAAGCTTCACTGTCATTCACAGGCTTAAGAAACCTCCTTGTTCAAGTGAAGGTAGTGAGCATTTTTGTGCAAAAGGGATTTGAATGTAAGAATCTATTTCTTTTTCCACAGAATGTCACTACCAATATAGGTTATACCGAGTAAGAACTTTGTTAATATGACAGAATTTTCCTCCCACCTTGCTCCTCCTAGGCTTTGAATGACAATTTCTGTAAGATTTAGAATGTATGGTTACACAAATTTATAGAAAACACATTCATTTTGGATGAAGTTATTGAGCTGACTTTTGTTTTCTTTAAACCTTAAATTGCTTTCTTTTTTTACTCAACTGTCCTATTTTCCAAGTTTTATTGGCATCATTATACACTAATCATAAAATTAAAGTAATAGTGACCCCTCCTTTTATTATGATAATGGAAATATACAAGAATCACTTGGAAAAAATAGAACTCAGTTCACACTTAGATGATATTTCTATAAAAGTGAAATGAGGATGACCCTTTGTGATTTTGCCCAGACATTCTTTTATGGAAAATCTACAATTATGAGTGAAGGCATGATTTCTAGGAAGCCACACCAGAATTGAGTGAAAAATCTTTTGTGGGGAAAAGAATCCCCAATCCTATTTGATATACATTTAAGCTTCTTTAAAAAGTTAATTGTGTCTAGTAACTACTTGGTGCCAAACACTAGTCCAAGTATTCCATATATATTAATTAATTTATCTCCATCAATATCAGTCTGTGCTTCTTAAAATGAGACTTTATAAAAGTTGGTAATATAGCCCAATTATTCCAATTTCTTAAAAGTTTAATTCTTGGAAAAGGGTCAATATTGTTATGTTGCTCTGAATATTTGACTCCAAACATTCAAACTGACAAAATATTAAGATTTTCACTAACTCTAATTTTCAATTTTTGTTGCATAAATGCAGTACTAGAAAAAATATATATATATTTTTCTAATTATGGTAGGTTTGCCTTCATGTGCACTCAATTTGTTGAGTGGTAAACCCTCCAAGAACTCTTCTTAACAATGCTGTTATATCCATTACCAAACTTTGCGAGTGTTATAGACAACTTTGAGTTATCTCTTTGTAATCCCATCTCAGAGAAAAGAATATAATTTCACTATTAATTTTGCAGTACTTCAATGTAAGAAATCAACTAGACTAAGTGATTTGAAAAGTACAATCAACTTTTGCAAATGTTTTCTGAAAGCAATTCAATAAAGAAGAGAGGAAGTTGTCCTGGTACACCTGATCTTTTGGGGCCTTGACCTTGAACTTCAAAGCCTCACAACTAAAAGCTGTGACAGTCTGCTGTTTATACATTACCCAGTGTCAGCTATATCACAGTCCCCACTTATAGATGCAGAAAACGATGTGTCTAACATCAAGCAGTCAGTGGAAGTATAAGGAAAACACACACACATCATTTAATTCTTTGGAGAGATCGACAATTGTATCAGAACAACTTTGTTTCTCTTACTATGAATAATTAACATAAATACAATAGTCAAATCTCTGTAAACACTCTGAGATGAAAAATGATCAATGTAACTTCACTAGTAGGAAAAAATAAATTTAGTATTATAACATAATTATCAGAATTTCAAGATCTCATATTATCATTTGCATTTAGTTTATAATTTAGAATACTGATAGTCGAGTTTACTAATAGACGTATCAGTAAATATTCATTTGACTTTCACTTTAATTAGGTTCTCTATCTTCTACCACTTTTTTCACTCTCATACTAATTTGTTGTCACCATATTATGGAGTTTTGGTAAATATATCTACATCCCACACAAACTAGTAAATGCTTCCTAGAAGGGATTCAACACAACTTTATTTAGTTAGGAACAAATAGGAATCTCTGCATCTCTGTATAGTGGTGTGAGAGTGTGTGTGTGTGTGTGTGTGTGTGTGTGTGTGTGTGTGTGCGCACATGTGTGTGGAGTATTTTGTGTATTGGGAAGAGCAATTTGAAGCCCAAAGAAGTGCATGAAAAGAGGCATGAGGCATGCTGTGATTTGTCACACAAGAGCTTTGTACATGTCATAGATTCTGTAAGTGACAATGATAATGCAGTATGAGGTTGCACAGGAGAGCGGAACAAAGAGAGGAAACAGTCCTGAGTTCAGTGGTGGCTTGGCGTGGCTTTACGTGTGGCCATGCAGCCTCTATCTATTAGCCTGAGTTCAGTGAAGTCACTGTTGATAACTTAAAATGATATGACAGCCTATTTGTACACGGAAAATGGACACTATAATGTACAACTATTTTCTTATTGCTGTCCATCGCACTGCTCCATGACATGCCAAGAATTTAGGCCGCATGTGCTAAGGTCTTCTTGAAATGTTTAAAATTGTAAAATAGCATCACTCAGCTCAATTTTCAAGTAAGAGAATGATTCGAAGGGAGATAAGTTTCAAGGCCAGGATACTCTTTAAACAGAACTTTCTGTATTTTAGATGGGATTATATACAGGGCACTGAACAGGAACAGAGGGACAGAAAACAAAAATAACCATATAACTTTAATCTGCCAATGGATGGTATCCTTTTCTGTAGGTCATTTACCTTAGTATCCTGTCATGAGGAAGGCAGGAATTTTAAAAATTACTTGCCAAATAGTAAATTCTGTATTTTAAAAAGAATTTCACTTATAAAAATAAATCTGAGTTTCCTAAGAAAATCTTATTCCTGTTCTTCATCCAAATTTTCTCATACTTTGTACAAAATTAACTCTAAATTCTGTTGTTAGTGAATTTGTATCAGACTTTATATCACCTTTGAAAGTATTTTACATCTTACAATTTGTGAACCCAGAGACAGCATTCAAACTATTACAGGCTACCATGACTTTGAATTTTACATATACATTTAGACAACAGGGAATTTTTCAAAGGCCACATAAAGTAGTTGGGTCTACACATTAGTATATGGTAGGTTTGTAAGGCCTTCACCCAGATTGTGGACTTGTCAAATGCTGTTTCACCTACTGCAATTTTAAAAGGATAGTCAAGTGATTATCCAAATACCTTCTATGTGAGATGATACCTATTTTACTAAAAAATTAGAAAATATTTAAGGATGGAATAACAATTTGATGCTATCCTGGACTAGGCTGAATCAACCAGAAATATATTTGTGGGTAAAATACCAGTAATATAATAAATTTTAAAAAACATGTACTGTTAGTATGAAATCATTTTCTCCTTGTGGAATGGGGAATCATACAATATAAAATTTTACTCAGAAAAACTTACCGTGGAAATTCTAAATATCTGAGATATTTTTCTAAGTTTTTATAAAAATGTATTATTAAAACTTATCCAATTGTTTTCAGAATATAATTCAGTTATTCTTAGTTGCCACTGAACCCAATTTTATTTTAAATATTTTCTTACCCTATATTTCCACAATATATCTAGAATGTATGAAGCACCCAACTCTTCCAGATGCTATTGGATACTAAAATTGGATGAAGTTTGTTTAATGCGTATTCCCACCATAAATTTATTGTTTCTTTTTATATATTTCTTTCATTATATTGTTTATAAACTTTTACAATGAGTATTTACACATTCAGTACTAGAAACAATAAACTATGTATCAAGAATCAGATACATCCCTTGACTTGGTTATGTCTAGAGATAAGAGGTTCATTTTGGGTGAAAGAAAAATAATAAGATCACAGAATGTATGCCATGAGAATGTCTTTGAAGGTATCTATGGTTCCTTTATTTATTATTTTGGAGTATTTTCCTTATTATTAACATTATAAATTTAAAGTAAATATAATCCCAATTAAACATTTAGGGAAATACAAAATTATAATTTGAAAACTACCCTTTTACCATCACCAGTGAAGAATCAATTTAGTGAAATCCCTTCTAGTCTCTTTGTAGATGCAATTTTTATTTATTTACTCCAATCATTTATTGAATGACCATTTTGTTTCAGCTTTAACATGCTATAGTCCTACTCTCTGAAGGCTTGAAATAAAGTTTTATATTATATATAACATGTGTTTCATGTTATATAGACAATATGAATGTTCTAAACTGAACTTTCTGTTTTTAACTCCTCTCGTTAAATGCGATAATGACTGTGTCATTTCAATAATCATTAAATTTACTAAATAGATCTTTTTCTCTTTTCAAATATTCTAGTGGCTTCAGTAATTAAAGACATCTTAAAAGCCTTTATTATATCTGTTTAGGTATTTAATCTGAGGACATGTTGTATTGCATAAAATAGATAGCTCTACATTTATGGGATAAACCCATTTGGTTTTGATATATATTCTTTAAATATAACTTAGAATTTTATGTTAGGCTTCCATGGATTATGATGCTCTCAGTGTTATTGATTTATTGAGTCTGAGTCACCAAAAAATAAAATAAAATACTAAAGACCACTTATGGATATGAGGTAATTCAAAAATTTTCAGGAGGTTTTTCTGTGAACCACATTTTGAGAACTTGATCACTGGACTGTCAGTGAACCCATGTAAGAACTCATTTGAAGTGCCTGTACCTTGAATTTAGTGCTGTGATGACACCATCTTACATATTATTTTGCCCCTATAATTTTATTGCTAGATTTAATGCTTTGTTTTACTTTCCTGTTGTACACTAGAATTTATGTTTACATTTGAAAATATACTGAGTGGCATTATATAATTTTCTAGCTAAAAGTCAATTCTTATATAAATCTGTTAGTTATTTAAGGGAATGACTTTTACTTTATGTAATACAGAGATCAAATGAGGGTTTTAGGGCAGAGGACTGACATAATTACCATGGCTGTAGGCTTGAGAAAAAATACAGGAGAAAGTGTGGAGTTGAGAATGACAGGTTCAGATGTTAATGCAGTAATTTGTGGGGACAGATATTAGTGTCTACAGATATTAGTGTCTCTGAGCAGGCTCAAGTGGAGTGGAAACTGAATAGAATTTACTCCTGAGTATATTTGAAGATAGAGTTAACAGAGTTTATTGAGAGATTATAGATGCATTTGAGAAAAGGAGATGAATGAAGTTTGAAAGGTTTATGCTGGGCATCTGGGAGGACAGATTTTACTGAGGTGGCCAAGACTGCAGAAGTAGCACATTTTAGGGGAGGGGGTTCATTACATGTTCAATTTGAGATGTCTGATGTGAAAATAGCCTGTATGAGTTATGAGAACAGCTGTAGATCTGAAATAGTCTTTACTCCATTTGAACAAAATTGGCATTTTAAATTTTTTTAAATGTTTTATTAGTGCATTATAGTTATACATAGAAGTAGGATTCATTTTGACATATTCATATATGCATATAATTTGTTTCATTTCACTCCTTAGTGTTTCCCCTCTCCCACTCTTCCTCCCTCACCCTGATCCCCTTCCTTAATGGTTTTCTTTCTATTAACTTATTTTTTAATAGATGAATTATAGATATAAATAAAAGTGGAATTTATTGTGATATATTAATAGATGCTATAGCATAGTTTGGTCTATTTCATTCTACAGTTCCTCCCTTCTCACATCTGTTCTCCCTCCCACTCAATACCCTTCCTCTACTCTACTGTCATGTTTACTACTTTCATGATATCTCCCCATTTCAAATTCAGTATTTCTCTCTAGTTTCTGCATGAGAGAAAATATTCAACCCTTGAATTACTGGGTCTGTCTTATTCACTTAGCATCATGTTCTCTAATTCCATCCATTTACTAGTAAATGCCATAATTCCATTTTTCTTAATGGCAGAGTAAAACTCCATTGTGTATATATGCAACATTTTTCTTTACCCTTTCATCATTGATCAATACCTGGATTGTTTCTATAATTTGATTACTGTGAATTGTGCTGCTATAAACATTGTATACAGGTATCACTCTAATATGTTGATTTTAGCTGTCTTGATTAAATACTGAGAAGTAAGATGGCTTGTATATTTTGTTTCTTTAAATAAAAATGGTGATTCATATTTTTATGTGAATTAAAGAGGAAATATGATTTCTCCTTTTGTTCAGATATAATTTAATCACATTTAGAGAGTGAAAATAATACAGTTGTAGCCAAACTATGAAATACAATAGAGGACTCTGAGTCCCCAGAACAAACATAGTCATTTACAAAGACATATAGATAGTATTTAGAAGCAAGAATCTGAATTTTATAATCGAATGAGTAAATTATGGACAGAAATCAGGAGTGGGTATAGAACTGATATCAAAGATCACTCCTCACTTAAAAATGAGAAAAAAAAAGGAAAAATCAATAAAGGAGACTAAGAATGAATATTCAGTCAGGTTGTAGAAAAACTAATAGAGGATTAATATCTAGAATGTATTAAGAATTCAAAAAACTTTACTCCAAAAAAATCAAATAACCTGATTAACATATGGACAAATGAATCAATCAGACACTTTTCAAAAGAAGAAATACAAATTGCTAACAAATACAAGAAAAAAATCATTCAACATCATTGTCATTAGGGAAATCCAAATCAAAACTACACTGAAGTTTTTCATCTCACACCAGTCAGAATGATAATCATCAAGAATTGAAATAACCCAAATAAGAATAAGATATATTTTGTGCTTGTATAATTATATAAAAATGGATTTTACTGTCATGTATACTAAAAAGAACCAACAGAAAAGAATACAGTTAATAATAAATGTTGGAGAGGATATGAAAAAAAGTTTTACATTGTTGGCAAATTAGTAAAACCACTATGAAAATCAATATAGAGTTTCCTTAAAAGACTAGGCATGGAAATACCATATGATCCACCTATACCACTCCTCAGTGTTTATCCTAAGAACTGAAGTCATCATACTACAGTGATACATGCATACCCATGTTTACAACAACACAATTCACAATAGCCAAACTATGGAACCAACCTAGGTGTCCATCAATGGATGAATGGGTAAGAAAGATGTGGTATATATGCACAATGGAGTTTTACTCAGCTTTAACAAATGAAATTACGCCATTTGCAGAAAAATGGATGGTAATAGAGATCATTATGTTAAGTGAAATAAGGCAAACACAGGTCAGAAGGCTAAGGGTCATAATTTTTTCCCTCACATGTGGAAGCTAAAGAGGACAAAGGAAAGCAAAGGTGGTGGGGATTTTATGAAAACTGAAAGGAGATTAGTAGTGGGAAGGGACCAAGGGAGGAGGTGGGAGGAAGGGAGGGTGTTCTGGGAAGTGATGTTGGCTAAATTACATTGTTATATTGAGTTCATGTGTGAATATATAACAAAATCCCATCATTATGTACAACTATAATTCACCAAAGATGAGGGGGCAGAAAGATAAACTGATAGGATATATAAACTTGGAATTCAAGTGAACTCTATATTTCAAAAAGTGTATCGAATTTATCTTTGTCAAATTCTGCTTATAGATAAGGCAAATATAGAGAAGTTGACATATGATGTAGCATCATGTAGGTTAAAAAGTGTGATTTTTCAGTTGCTCAACAAGAGCAAAAACATCCAGAAAAAAGCTTTGTGGATTAGAAGAGATTTGTAGAGAAGATTTTTTCTAAGGACTTTTCTACCAAGGGGATCAGATTCATTAGTAGATTATTAGGGGGGAAGGGATAATCATGAGAAGGTGATTTCTTTTTTCTTTCTCAAGTGAAAGAAATAACAGCATGTTTATATGCTGATGGACAAATCCTACTGAAAGTAAAAGCAGCAATACAAAAGAAAAAATGATTCAATCATTTCGAGTATGTAAGAAATAATGGGGTGGATTTAGAGAAGACTAGTACATTTCAAATAATGATCAGAATAAATGGACACAGAAACTAATAGTCAACTGTGCAACTCCTGGGTATACCCTTAGCTCTATCATCAGTGGAGTTCCTGGCTCCTGCATGCCATGCGTCAAAAATAGAAAGCACATTTTAGCCTGTGGGGTTGTTCATTGCAAAGTGGTATCAACAACTAGGTGTTGTGACAATGAGAGTCTGGGGAAAAAAAGTTGATTTTTTTCAGCCAAGCAAGAAAATGTTCACCGACTAGAAGTGAGAATGAAGAAATCATTTAAAGAATTTGAGAAATATATGAAATAATCATTTAGGAGATTTGGAAAAGAAGCACAGAGTAATATTAACCAAACTTTTGTGACTTGATTGAGGCTAGTAAGAATGAATTTAAAAGAATATATCTGGTATTTTTGAGTGTGTTGTCTACATACATTGAACTGTATGGATGGAAGCATGCAATAGGTAGACATTGGTACTTTAAAAATGATATAAAATGGGTAGGAAAATTGATGATATATACAAAGAAGTATAAGTGGACATGGCAAACTGGAGACTGTGAACTAAAATGAACTGAAATGAAAGAGGATGCTGGTTAGAAGGATCGACCCATGGAATTTAAATTTAAGAGGGGCCACAGTGGTAAAAAGGTGTCTAAAGGATGCTCAAGGTAGGGAGTAGCAGCAGTAGGTTATAGAAGTAATTTTAGAAGAAAAGAATTCAAGATTCTGAGCTACTTGAGCTTCCAAAGTATCATCTGATTGTAGATTAAAATCCTCAAGAATAAGACAGGTATCGTTTTGAAGGGAATATGTGTGAACCTGGAGCTTAAGCTTATTTGAAATGCACTGACACACAATCAGACCTTAGCAACAGCCACAAGGGGTTGTGGATACATAAAGCAATGTGAGACACCAAGCTGACTGTTTTAGGGAAAAGGAAAAAAAAAAAAAAACCAAATTCTGGAATGAGTAGCATGGCGAAAAAGAGCTGAATTCCTTGCCTACTTGTGCAGGGTCTGTGGGAGAAATCACCACCATCAACTGAGACAGTTCAGGAAGGAACAGGGTCCTCTTATTAAATATTGTCCTCTATTATGTTAAGTAGGTGAAGAAGAAAAGAATAAGTGGATCTTCATCATGAGACGTAATAGGCACCAGAGGATGGTTATAGAAGTTGGGGATGCATGAAAGATAGGTTCAAATAGAGAACATGCAGAACCTTGTATCAACTGGAAACAGGAAGAGGAGAAGGGACTTGGGCCCCCTGAGCTCTACCTGACAAGATTAGAGATGAAGAGCATAATGAGGTCAGGGTGTGCTATGACCTTACTTTTGGAAAAGTCTTGGCAAACCTTTTAAACCCATGTGGCAATGGCATAGGACTGGCAACACACTTCCCTGAGATGGAGTGGAAGATGTTTTAGGAAAGCAGCTGTCTGTCAAGACACCTGACACCATCTTGACCCTGTGCTGTGTATTTTACAAGAGACTGTATTAATTAGCTTGATTTTAGTGATGTTACTTTCAATTGCTTTTTACTGATATTTTAAAGCATTTACTTACACAGTAGATATTTATGTTATAGCTTAGAGATATAAGCACATTAAAAATATATTGTTTCTCTGGGAAAGCATGTGAATTCAGGATTGCCTGTATATAACTTGTATGTGAAGAAATTTCTGCATACTGAAAAACTAAATTAAAGTGAAATTCAAAATCAATGAAATATATAAATACATATATATATGTATGCATACCTACATCTTATTAGTCAAATGTACTTTTCTCTTGAATACAAGGGTGCATGTCATTTTTTTCTTCATTATATAAATAAGACATATTCATAGAATGTAATGTTAAAGGATAAAAATGAATCAAAATTTTTGATTTTTTTAAAGTCAGAAATTATTTATATATACAACTTTATGAATGAATTTGAATGAAATTGTGCTCTTTATTGAGAAAGGTAATTATATATAAACCTTTAAAAAGGACTTGTATAATATTTGAATAATAATTTGTTATGTAAATTTCAAGGCAAAATTTAATTTTTTCCCTAAGAATTAAAGTGGTTAAAGGGAAAACTCTATGTTCATTTTCACTCTCTGTACACAGACCCAATCACTCTTTTTCCCCCAAATCATACCAAACAAAACTTTTTAAGAAATGCAATTTCTTTAACATTATCAAAATATATATATCCACTTCTTTGAATTTTCATATTTCATCCAAGAACAGAGTAAAAATGCCATTTCTCATCTTTCTTTGACATGCTAGGCAGATACATGCTTGTATGAATTCCATAGACTTCTTACAAAATGAAAAGTTGATCCAAACAGTTCTGAATTTAGCCTTCCTTTCAATTTCAAATATATGCGTGTGTGCACACACATGCTCTAGAGAAGACAGTCCTATTATGAATGGAAATATTTCTTCTAAAATTTCATTTTGTTCCTCTAATACATTATTGACTGACTATAATAATTGCCTAATAATATAATTTTATCATCAAGCAAAAGGTAGAATAGATTATATGCTTGTATATATATAAATACATATATACAAACATAGACACCAATGTGCACAGACACACATCCAACCACCCACCATATCTGCTGATGTCTCACTCTCAGAATAAACCAACAGCAGATTAAAAGCATTGGAGAAAAAATTGTTTGTACTGAGCATGAACACATCTTTTTCTTGTAATTACTTCCTAAACAATAGATTTTGATGACTACATTAGGGATTATAAGTAATCCAGAAATTATTTAAAGTACATAGGAGGGTGTTTGTAGGTTCTATGCAAACAGCATACCATTAAGTATTAAGGAATTTAAGCATCTAAGGATTTTGGTATCCTGGGTGACTTGGTACCACTTCTCCATGGATACTAAGAGACAACTATATGACACTTATGTAACAGCATATACTGTCTGCCAAATAAATCAAATAAGATATTCTGCATAATTTAGTCTTATAGCTTACTTAACTAATTTGTCATAATTCCCTTTCACAAATTCCACCTCAGTCCTCCCCTATACACATTATAATTTTGCATTTTTGCATTTAATATTTAAATGTATTTTGCTACTTTCCATAAAAAGAATAGCATTAGAAGTTATGTGAACGAAATTTTACATATTATAGTTAAATATTCACTGTGCTTTCTAAGCTTTGAGAGCCCACATTTGATTTTTTTGTGAAGGTCACTGCACATTTCATTAAATAAGTGAATACATATTTAGAAGATATTTATAAGTGTCTATCATCAGTATTTAAAGACATTACAATGATCATTCACTGGATGTTCAGGCATGACAGAAATCACTGAAGCATGACAAACTAAATTATTAAGCAAATATCTATCAAAAAGCAAATTGTTACGGATATTACAGTGATGGCTAACAAGAAGCATTGTAGTCTGGGAATTAAGTTCATAATTAATGTCTCCAGTGGAATATCATTGGAAATATAAAGAAAGTGACTTACGTATTTATTGAATTACTATTATATTTTTCATACTGTTGATAACTTTTTAACTACATAAGTTATGGATATATGAGTTAGACTCAATGAACCTTAGTTAGTACTCATTCTGTTAATTTTAAGTTTTCTCTGTCAAAGATGTAATGGGTCATAGGACCTGTGTAGTAAGAAAGACAATGCCCTATTCAGTCCTGTCTTTTCAAATACATAAATTTAAATATTGCTCTTTTCAAATATAAGGTTTCACGAAAATTGCATAAAGAAAATATTTTAGAAATGTGAATGATCAATGGGATGCCCATTTATTATTCAAAAGGAAGAAATTATAGGGCCTAGAAAGCTGAAGTTCTGTAGAAAATCTCATACTGGCAATGCAAGCATGAGGTCTGGGTCTTCCCAACACCAGCCCTGTTCTCCTTTTGACTCTACCACAGTATTTTAGGCAATGTAAATTAGGAGAACATCTTGCATGTTTTACAAATTATTATTTATCTTCTCCAAGAGAAGCGTCATCTCCAGGTCTCATTTTTATGAGTTTTAAGTTGAAGAATTAAGATGTCATAAATATTAGATTTGACAAGCTTCTGATTTTCTAGATATGAAGAATTTCAATCCAGATTTCAATTTTATTGATATTTTTTAAATTCCCACACAACTTCAAAGTATGAAAGAATTTCTTTTCGTGGATTTTTTTTTGTAAATTTAGTAATTTTATCAGAAATAAAATAAATGAAAAACAATTTGAACTATAAAGTCAGAGTACATTAGCAAAATTCTTAGAAAACTTTCAATGACTTAGTAAGAACTACAATAAAATAAGAAAGTAGTTGGCAATGAAAATCTATGAACAAACAATGTAAAAGTATTTGATAAGAAAGAGAATTTACTAATATTTGAAAGGAAAAGAAATTCTCAACTTTGCAGTAGTAAATTATAGGACACATTCCTAAAAGTTACTGGTAAGTTCATTTCATCTTACCAGTGGAACACTATTTGGTCAGTGTAAGCAAATACCAAGGTACATGCACGCATTATCAGCATGTAAAACAATCATCAGAGGTAAATTTTATTTTTATACTTTTAAAGAACACTTTTGTACTTTGGTGTAGTTAATTTGGAATATTATCATGCATCTTAAAATTTGAAAATGGTATCAGAATAGGAGAAAACCATGTAAAAGGAAAAAGCACATAAAGATCGGAGCTTCTTAGGAGCTTCAGTAGAATGTGGTGAGGATCTGCCATCATAGAAATGAAGAAATGTTATGAGATAATAGAATTGTTTTCTATCTTTATTGTGGAGGTAATTAGAACTATACCTTTATCCCAAAATAGAACTGACGCCAAAAAGAATGAATTTTATTGTATGCAAATTATTCATTAATATACCTGAGTTAAAGAAAAAAATCATGAAAATCATTCTAATTTAGTAATTGCATTTTACATGCAATGGAAAATAGTGTTTCCTAAGTTCTGAAATTACTAGATAAATCATGTAAAGAAATTTTCTAAAGCACTCTTAATTGATTCATGTCATGTCAAAATAGAGTAAGTATATAGAAATTTTATTTTTGAATGCATCTTCAATCCGTTTTCAACAGTTTTAAGATTGTCTTGATTTAATTTTTCCCTGTGTACCTTACTCTGTCTAGGAATTACTATCATTTCTGTCTCTCTTTCTCTCTCTGCTTTTAGATTCTGAATTCTCAACTGCAGATTCCTCTCTTACTGATTATGTTTGACTTCTGAACTGAGTTCACTGTATTCGACATTTGTAATTTTCAGTAGAAACAGTAGATGTTCTGCCTTCTGTGGACTCCCTCTTCTCTTTTATCACCTGTTGTAGTGTCTCACTCAGTAGGTATTAAATCTTGTCTTCCACGTGGTTCACATTCACTCTTATACTTAAAGTGTTGAAATCATAGGAGGAAGACAGCCACTTAGTGGGTGGCTTAAGGCTACAAAAGGCAGGTAATACACGTTCTCTCCTTACCTCTTGCAGCAATACGTATGATTTCTATTGCAGATCCCAACCATGTTCTATCTGAGATGATATGAGATTGAGGGATAGAAGTATGTGCTAATTCACATGCTGGAGTTGCAGAAAACCAAAAATAAATCATTTACCATAATAGAGTGTCATTCATTTTTGCTCAAATATTCACAAAAACAAAGATGGCAATTTCAAAATTTCAGTAAAGTAGATGATATGGGGGTTGCCTGGATAGTTTGGTATATGAATTTCTTCCAAATGTGTAATATTCATAGGGGCCAGAAAAATATATAGACAACATTCTTTAATCAATATATACAGAGAATGAGCAAATAATAGTATTTTAAAATCATAAAAAAGTAATCATGCAGCTAACCACCTTCATTTTCCAGCAAGTTCTTTGAGATTTATGTGAATAAGATTGTCTTTAGGCTAACATTATTATTACTATTATTTTATAAATTAGGAGAATGAGCAATTATTGAAGGGAACTTGCATATCAAGGAGCTCATAAATAATTTGTTACATTTCTTAAAATGTACACACATACCATCAATTTGCTACTTTGAAATTAGAATAAGGTTTGCAACTATATAGAAGACTCAGGAGGCAGA
Organism: Sciurus vulgaris; assembly: GCF_902686455.1. Classification (NCBI taxonomy): domain Eukaryota; kingdom Metazoa; phylum Chordata; class Mammalia; order Rodentia; family Sciuridae; genus Sciurus; species Sciurus vulgaris. The sequence continues at coordinate 14,674,364 of NC_136469.1, forward strand.
ACTATGTAGTTTAATCAATAAATTGTTCTGTTATTGACAGAACTTTTTGGTTCTATTTTCTCATTATTGTCTTCTTCTTTGAATCATGATTATCCCATAAAGCATTTATTTTAAATAAAATAGCAACTTGGATGCTAATAAAATATAGTCATTCCTCAGTATCTACTGGAACTTCATTCCAAAAACCCTAAATACTCAAATTCCTATACCGCGTACTGAAACATTAGCAGATATCCATATAATTTATCTCTAGATTACTAATAATATCTAATATAACATAAATCATAGGTAATCAGTTGTTACTGTTTTCTTTAGGCAATAATAATAGGAAAAAATGTTCAAACTTACTTAGTACAGATGCAACCTCACAGGCCCTACTTCATCTTTCCACCTGCAGTTGGTTAAGTCCTGGGATGTAGAGCTCATGGATGCAAAAGCCAAAAGTCTATGCATATTGTAAATGGGACTATTTTATTAATTTAATCTATCATCCAGATTTCACTTTCGTATTCAGAAAAGGAAAACATAGAACTCAACAGTATACAGAGAAAGTTCACATCTAAGTAACTTAAAGAGAACAGGTACATGCTAATTTATTGCCTTATTTTATATTTTTACTAATTCCATTTTTATTTTATGTATATTAATTTTTCTCACTGGTAAAGAGGATGCTAAGGTCTAAAACAATTTCAAATATATATAAATGTTTCAAACCAGCTGTTTTCCAACTTTTTAGTAATCAGTAAATATATATTAGTTTAAATATTAATGAAGATTTTTCAGATAGATTTTTTTGTGTCTTATTTATATATATTTTTTGTTTTCATCTAGCAGTTTGTAGTATTCAGTAAGGTCTAATAAATTTTTGTTGATTTTTTTATTAGCTTAAAGGAAAACATAACAAATACAATGTTTTATCAATTCTAATGAATAATTAGTTTGACTATTCCACTAGAGTAAACTCCTTGAGGATAGAAACTGATCTTTGTGGGATATTCTATAGCATCCAGCCCAGTACTTACACTAAACAGCTGGTGAACATAGAGTTTAGAAACAATTGGGTCAATACATTACTTAGGGAAATAAATGTTAATATAAGGTATAACTGAAGCCAGAAAATGCTACAGGAATATATATATATATACAGAATTTGTGCTCATGCAAAGTTCAAACACAATCTATCTTAAGTTATGCATTTGGCAGAAGAAGTTGTGTGTTTTAAATGCCACTAGAATGAATATTCATTGAAAGTCATAGTCACTGCATAACTTCATCAACAATAATGGTATGAGCTTTCAGGAGAGAGGAAGTTCTAAGAATCAAGCTTACTTCCTCCTATGAATGTGACACTCTCTACCCACCTCCAAAAGAGCAGGATGGGAGTACATATTTCCCAATCTGTAAAAGGTAGCAGCAGGTGGAAGAGCAGGAAAGGACCAGCCATGTGCACAGATGGGTGCAGACATCTAGGAAAAGATTCCCAGGAGGGACAGGGACAAAGGGAAGGGCTGGGGCTATAGCTCAGTTGGTAGAGTGCTTGCCTTGCAAGCACAAGGCCCTGGATTCAATCCCCAGTATTGATATAAAAAAAAAAAATACTATACAATTAAGTTTTGGGGCTGAGAATGTGGCTCAGTTGGTAGAGTGCCTGCCTCACAAGCAGGAGGAGTCCCTGAGTTTAATGCCCAGCACCACACACACACACACACACACACACACACACACAAAAAAAAAAAAAAGAAGAAGAAAAAAGAAAAGAAAGAAAGAAAGAAAGAAAGAAAGAAAGAAAGAAAGAAAGAAAGAAAGAAAGAAAGAAAGAAAGAAAGAAAGAAAGAAAGAGCTGCTCCACTCAGAACAAGGACAGCAGACGGTCTACCTAACCAGGGCGTGCCACATCACTGTAGCAAGTGCTACTTCATCCGTGATGTTGTTTATTAGTGTTCTTTGCCTGGCATCGATAAAATGGATTTCAGAAAAGTAAATAAATAGGATAACTGTTAAGTGTGTTGTGTAAATTTAAAAAGGGAAATGAGTCTCATCCTATTTTGCTAAAAACAATTTTTTTTTTCCTGTTCTTTATGTCACATTATATTCTTTGTCATTTATTTACACAGTTTACCAGAAATTAGTTTGGGTTGAATTAATTTTATTTGAAACCACTCTCATAGACACATCAGTCTAGGGACTTAAATATTCATACTCCTGACAAAACAGAAGAACTGAATAGTAACAAGAAAATGGAAGCGGGGGAAAAAAAAAACAGCAAGCTGCTATGCAGAGATGCATTTTGTCCTCTATAATATGAACAGTTAAAGAAGAAAATTGGAGGAAAAGGCAGCTTTTGTAAAACTTGATCTGATACCTTATACCAAGTAACACACCTTTTCCTCAAAGCATTGATAAGAGGTAAAAAATTATTTGTATCAATTTATTTATATACTCTTCCTTGATTTTTGTTTTTTCTTACTCAACTTTAAAAATTTTATAGGTTTTGTTTGTATTGTGTCCTGTCATCAGAATGCAGATTTGGAAACGTTAACTAGCATGCATGCTGACCACCAATATTACAACAATAACACAGCAACACTTACTTTATTTTTCAATAGAATTTATTTTTAATTACAAATGTGAATTTATACTCTCATCTGGTAAAAAATTAGATTGAAAAAATTATCACTGAGGAGTGTTCTCTGGGTCCTGTGAGGAAACAGCAGTATCATATATTAATGGGCATTGACAAAAGGGCATAAATAACACACACACCTCTAAGGAGCTTCATGACCCCCTGTGTACCTGAATGTAACCATAAGGTTTACCAGAGTTTGTTCACATGGAGCAAATATAAACCAACAAATATTTTGTTGCTTTCTAAATTTTTTCTTTCATATTTTTGAATTTTAAAATTATTCTTTTAATTTTGTTCTAATTAGTTATAAATGACAACTGAATGCATTTTGACACATTGTACACAAATGGAACACAACTTCTCAATCCTCAGGCTGTACATGATGCAGAGTCACACTGGTCAGTATATAGGGGAATAACGTCTGTCTCATTTCACCATCCTTCCTACCTTCATAACCCCTTCCCCTCTGCCCACTCCCATTTGTCCAATCCAATGCTCCTCCATTCTTCCTTACTTCTTCACCCCCATTATGAATCAGCATCTGCATAACAGAGAAAACATTTTGGCCTTTGGTTTATTGGGATTGACTTATTTCACTTACCATCATATTCTCTAGCTCCATCCATTTACCCTGCAAATGCTAACTTTTCATTCTTCTTTAAGACTGAGTAATATTCCGTTTTGTATATATACCACATTTTCTTTATTCATTTCATCTTTTAAAGGCACCTAAGTTGGGTCCATACTTTAGCTATTATGAATTGAACTGCTATAAACATTGATATGGTTGCATCACTGTGATATGCTGATTGTAAATCCTTTGTGTATAAGCCAAGGAGTGGTACAGCTGGGTCAAGTGGTAGTTCCATTCCAGAAATTCTGAGGAATCTCTATACTGCTTTCCAGAATGGTTGAACTGATTTACAGTCCCACTAGCAATGTATGAGTGTACCTTTTTCACCATATCCTGACCAAAATTTAATGTTAATTATATTCTTAATAATTGACATATTAACTGGACTGAGATGAAATTTTAGAGTAGTATTTATTTGCATTTCTCTAATTTCTAGAGATGTTGAATAGTTTTTCATATATTTGTTGATCAGTTGTATTTCTTCTTCTGTGAAGTGTCTGTTCAGTTCCTTAGTCCAATTATTGAATAGATTATTTGTGGGGTTTTTCTTGTTGTCATTAATTTTTTTTTGAGTTCTTTCTATATCCTGGAGACTAGTGCTCTATCTGGGGTATGTGTGTTAAAGATTTGTTCCCATTCTGTAGGTTCTGTCTTTACATTATTGATTGTTTTCTTTGCTGAGAAGAAGCTTTTCAGTTTGAGTCCATCCCATTTATTGATTCTTGACTTTACTTTTTGCTCTTTAGGAGAAAGGTCCTAAGCCAACATGATGAGGATTTGGACCTACTTTTTTCTTCTGTTAGACAAGGTCTTTATTCCAGTGCCTAAGTCTTTGATCCACTTTGAGTTCAGTTTTGTGCAGTGTGAAAGATAGGAGTTTAATTTCATTTTGCTACATATAAAGTTCCAGAGTCCAAGGTCAACATAATTGTAAATGGAGAAAAATTGAAAGCATTCCCTCTAAAAACTGGAGCAAAACAGGCATGCCCTCTTTTACCACTTCTGTTCAACATCATCCTTGAAATTCTAGCCAGAGCAATTAGACAAAAGAAATTAAAGGAATACAAATAGGAAAAGAAGAACTCAAACTATCACTCTTTGCAAATGACATGATTTTATATTTTGAATAGTCAAAAAAATGCCACCAGAAAACATCTAAAACTAATAAATTGGTTCAGCAAAGTAGCAGGATATAAAATCAACACCCATAAATCAAAGGCATTTCAATACATCTGTGATAAACCCACTGAAAGAGAACTTATGAAAACTACCCCATTCACAGTAGCCTCAAAAAAAAAAAAAAAAAAAATTAGGCAGGAAACAATCTAGCAAGAGAGGTGAAAGAGTTCTACAATGTAAGCTGTAGAACACTAAAGAAAGAAATTAAAGAAGACCTTAGAAGATGGAAAGATCTCTCCATGTCCAAAATAAATATTGTCAAAATGGCCGTAATACCAAAAGCTTTATACAAATTTAATCCAATTCCAATTAAAATTTCAAGGATATTCTTCATAGAACTAGAAAAAGCAACCATGAAATCATTTGGAAAAGTAAGAAACCCGGAATAGCCAAAACAATTGTTAGTGAGAAGAGTGAAGCAGGAGGTATCACAATACAAAATCTTAAACAATGAGAGCCCAAGAGTAACAAAATGGCATGGTGTTGGCACCAAAATAGACATGTAGACCAATGGTACAGAATAGAGGACACAGAGACAAACCTACATGAATACGGACGGGTATCTCATACTAGACAGAGGTGCTGAAAATATACATTGGAGAAAAGAAAAGATAGCATCTTCAACTTCCTAATTTATAGAAATTTAAATAATAAAGAATTAGACATGTTTTGGTTATCTTTATACTAATGTTTCACTAATTTAGTTGTTTTAAATTAGAAAATATTTAGAACTGATTTTCCATGATTATTTAGGTCTATTTGTCTGACTCTGGGAGAAGATCATAACCTCCATTTTTATTCTAAAGTCAAGAAAAATAATTGAGTGTAATTGTGTGAATAGGGAGTTGTGTTTCTCTGTTCAGCCCAATGGCTTTTTTCTTACTCTGGATGAAATCTTATACAGACACAGGCACACATTCACAATAGTATCAAAAATCAATTTTCCAAAAAAATAACCTAAAAGCAACAAAATCATCAATTAATCAAAAATTTAAAAATAAAAAATGTCCAAAAAATTAAATACGTGCCATATATATTTTCTCAGAGACTTAACTTATAATTGCCTCATGTGTCTTGCTTCATTTATCATGGTAAATCACAACTAAAAGTTAGTGATGAGATAAAGAATGGTATTTGCAAGGAAAACAAATCTGTATCAAGATGGATAACATTTGTAACTGGGCAGAATAAATGTAATTTAATATAATTAAACATAGAGATACAACTATAAAGTGAAATGAAAAGAGAGGAACACATCAAATATTTTTCAAAATTAATTGGATTATATGGAATCTTTTTCAGTTGAGTAAAATTTTTCATGTTACTTTCTTTCAATGAAAGTTTGAATATTAAGTGCAAGTCTAATTCACACATTTTTGAGAAATTAATAAGAACAAATTTCAAAAGTTGTTTGCTGTTTTAAAAATAAGGAACAGATTTACAATATAAGAAGTAAAATGTAAATTTTAAAACCTATATTATATTTAAAACAAAACTTTAAAAATTATATGTATTGAGTTTCTCTGTAAGGTACCATAGTTTTTTTTCTGTGTATCTAGCTGATTCCTGAAGTGATATATACTAGAGAATTATCCTCTTGATGTGCTAAGCAGTTAAACTTGATTTACATTTTCTTAAAATACTATATTCTTTGATCTTGTCAAGACTTTAATTAAAAGAAATTTAACTGGATCAAAATTGAAATAAAAACACCAAATCCTTTGAAGCATTTTGCAAAAATATTTATATAATATACATGGTAAAAAAACCAGCCTGTGCTTGTTTAATAATTACCTCATAGAAGGCAGTTCTAAGAGGGAAGTTTGTAGCTACAAGTGCCCACATTGTATAGGAAAGAAGAAAGAATTCAAATAAACAACATAATGATAGTCTGAAGGTCCTAGTAAAGAAAGAACAAACTAATCCCCAAACTAGTAGAACAAAATGAATAATAAAAATCAAAGATGAAATTAGAAAAAAAATTTAAATGCAATGAATCAATGATCCAAAGTACACAATATTGATGAGCCCTTAGCCAAACCAACCAAAAGAAAAACAGAAAAGATCCAAAGTAATGTAATTAGAGATGTAAAAGTTCTCCCTTTCTCTCTATGTGTGTGTGTATATATATATAATATACACACTTTTTATTATATGTCATTGTTATATATTATATATACATTTTTTTTTTACAATGGACAGAACTGAAACCCAAGGGATCCTACAGGGATGATTTTGAAAACTTTTATTCTATATTCTGGAAGGTTGGAAAATGTAGAAGAAATGGATGAATTTCTAGACAGATACTACCTACCAAATTTGAATCAAGAGAATATAGAAGACCTAAATATTAACTGTGAGATCGAAAGAGTGATGAAAAGCTCCCAATAAAGAAAAGCTTAGGACTAGATGCATTCACATTTAAATTTTTACCAGAATTAATGTCAATACTCCTCAATTTTTTTCATGAAATAGAAAAGGAGGGAGTGTTTCCAAACTTACCATAAAGCAGTATTACCCTGATATCAAAGCCAGATATACACACTCTAGGTAAAGAACAGAACAATACATAATCAAACCTTTGATAGACATAAATACCAATATTCCTAATAAAATGTTAGCAAATTTTATTCAACAACATGCTAAAATCATGATCAAGCTGGTTTTATTCCAGGGATGATATAATAATATATAAATGATGTAATAATAATATATAATATGATATATATAATATATAATATGATATAATAATAATATATAAATGATATAATACAATAATTGGAAAATAAAAGTATATTTAGATTTATTTTCTAGTTCCTTTTAAATTATGATCTTATGTCCTATATATGCTCACCCTTCTTATTTGGTGCATTTTCTTTTATAAAAAAGGACTATGAACTCATGGCCCTTTAATCTCAGAAGTTCCTATAATCAGAGAAGCAAAATCCACGTTTTTTGTACCTTTGTTGTTACTAATCGTTTTTTTATGCATTAGAGGGTTTAACAAGCACCGTAATATATAATTTCCTAATTTTCATAATCCTCTATGAATTACCTTAGGTGATATGCATATATGGTAAACTAAATAAGGTTAAAAAAAACAAGAAAGACATGATGTACATGTAACTGTACTTCTGGCTAGGGTGGGATTCAAAGCTTTACTGAGAAATGAAAGTAAAAACATCTATAAATAGAGAAACATCAGTATTTCCTTCTGAATAAAATTTAACAACAAAATACCAATACATTTTTATGTTTTCATGTAATTTAAATTATAATCTTTGCTTTATAATCACTGAAAATACTTCAGTGTAGCACATACACACACACACACACACACACACACATATATAACACATATATAAACAAATATTCACATACATACACACACATGCATTTTATTTTTTCAAATATTTTTACTTGGAAATTTTTAATTTTTTCTATTGTTTATACATTGCAGTAGAAAATATTTTGACATATTTTACATATATGAAGTACAACTTCCCATTCTGGTTATACATGATGTGAAATTACATTGATTGTGTATTCATATATGAACATATAGGAACATAGGAAAGTAATGCCCAATTCATTCTACTAACTTTCCTACTCTCAAACCCACTCCCTACCCTTCATTTCCCTTTGTCTAATCCAAAGTACTTCTATTCTTCCCTCCCCTCCCCTCTTATTGTGAGTTAGTATCCACATATCAGAGAACTTTTTGCTTTTGATTTTTTAGGATTGGCTTATTTCACTTAGCATGATAGTCTCTAGTTCCATCCATTTGCCAGCAATTGCCATAATTTTATTTCTCTTTAACACACGTGCATTTTAAAATTAATACCAGTAAATATAGTGTATGCTGTTTCAGTACTTGTGGAAGTTTGCACTAGCTGAGATTGGTATTTAGTTATATTAGTGACTCTGGCAAAATAACAAGTGATATGCATAAAACCATTGAGAAAAATGCAAATATATATACATATAAGTATATACACATCTACCTAAATATGCATTTATTACATAACAATTTGTATAAAGGATAGTCTATGAAATGCATAATGCAGATGCTCCTCAACTTATTCAAGGGGTTGTGTTCCCATAAAGACATTGCCAAGTGGAAAGTGTGGTAAGAGGACATGCATTTAGCAACCTAACATCCTGAACATGATTGCTTCATAGCACAATGCACTACAGAGTATCACTTGCCCACCTGTGACCATGTGGCTGGCTGGGAAATGGGACTTGTGCCACTCTTCAGCATCACAAGAGAGAATGGTACCAGGTAATGCCAAACTTGGAAAGAATCAGAGTTAAAAATTGAAAGCATGATGTCTACTGAATATATATCAAATTTTAAGCATACAAAATTGAAAAATCTTTATGTTGGCTCAACCTAAGTTGGGAACCATCTATATTTGGAAGACTTACTAAGCAAAGGTAAAAACTAGATTTAGTTCTGCAAAAGCTAAAGTGTGGAGGAAAATAAAATTTAAATTAAAAAAGAATAGATACATTCTTTATGATGACATAAGATAGGACTCTAAATAACTTGTATAAAGTATTAGAGATGTAACCACAAAAATAATTTAAAACAGTGCACTAAAATTTAAAGGTAATTGGCACACAAAAAAAATCTTTAAATGCATAAAATAGAAACACTTAAGATTCTAAATTTATTAGGTGCTCTTTAAAAGCCAGATCATAAAAATGACTGCTGAAACAGCTGAAAATCTCCAGAAAACAATGATAATTTATATACATACACACATATATATGTATGTGTTAAATATTACTAAACATGATGACATTATGACCATAACTCAAATCACTTTTAACCAAAACATAGATTACCATGGCAAACAGGAGACCTTATAAATATCATAATTGACTTTATAAGGAAACTTTGCATAAAAGACAAAATCATATTTATAAGTGTATTTATTAATATTTTTGAAGTACTTCTGTTCCTTGACACAATAAATTTACATCTTCCAAAAAATGAGATTTTTGCGTGAAGGTGAAAATAAAGTATCTTTATCACCTTCTAATTTATAATGGTAACAAAATTATTCAGGATTGTTTTGGCTATTCGAGGTCCCTTGTTCTTCCACATAAAGTTCATGATTGCTTTCTCTAGTTCTCTGAGGAATGCCATTGGAATTTTAATTGGAATTGCTTTGAATCTGTATAGTGCTTTTGGTAGAATGGCCATTTTGACCATTAATGTTAATTCTGGTCTGGGAGGTCTTTCCACCTTCTAAGGTTTTCTTCAATATCTTTCTTTAATGTTCTGTAGTGTTCACTGTAGAGGTCTTTCACCTCTTTTGTTAGATTAATTCCCAAGTATTTTATTTTATTTTTTTTGATGCTACTGTGAATGGGGTGGTTTTCCTAATTTCTCTTTCAGAGGATTCATCACTTATGAATGGAAATGCATTAGATTTATGCATATTGATTTTATATCCTGCTACTTTGCTGAATTCATTTATTAGTTCTAGAAGTTTTCTAGTGGAGTTTTTTGAATCTTCTAAATATAGGATCATGTCATCAGCCAATAGTGACAGCTTTAGTTCTTCTTTTTCTATTTGCATCCCTTTAAACAATCCTGAATAGAAAAAGTGAAACAGGAGGTATCACAATACAAGACATTAAACTATACTACAGAGCAATTGTAACAAAAACAGCATGGTATTGGCACCAAATAAACAAGCAGACCCATGGTACAGAATAGAAGACAGAGAGACAAAACCACAGAAATACAGTCATCTCATACTAGACAAAGGAGCCAAAAACATATAATGGAGAAAATATAGCCTCTTCAACAAATGGTGCTGGGAAAACTGGAAATCCATATGCAGTGAAATGAAACTAAACCTCTATCCCTCACCCTGCACAAAACTCAACTCAAAATGGATAAAAGACATAGGAATTAGACCAGAGACCCTGCACCTAATAGAAGACAAAGTAGGCCCAAATCTTCCTCATGTTGGCTTAGGATCAGACTTCCTCAATTAGACTCCCAAAGCACAAGAAATCAAAGCAAGAATCAATAAATGGGATGGACAAACTAAAAAGCTTATTCTCAGCAAAGGATACAATCAAGAATGTGAAGAGAGAGCCTACAGAGTGGGAGAAAATCTTTTCCACACGCACTTCAGATAGAACACTTATCTCCAAAATTTATAAAGAACTTACAAAACTTTACAACAAAAATACAAAGAACCCAATCAATAAATGGGCCAAGGACCTAGAAAGACACTTTACAGAAGAAGACACACAGGCAATTAATAAATATATGAAACAGTGTTCAACATCTCTAGTAATTAGAGAAACACAAATTAAAACAACTCTAAGATTTCATCTTACTCCAATTAAATGGCTTTTATCAAGAACACAAACAATAATAGATGTTGGTGTGGATGTGGGGGAAAAGACACACTTTTACATTGCTGGTGGAGTTGCAAGTTGGTGCAGCCACTCTGGAAAGCAGTATGGAGAATCCCAAGAAACTTGCAATGGACCCACCTTTTGACCCAGTTATCCCACTCTTCAGTTTATACCCAAAGGACCTAAAATCAGCAAACTACAGTAACACAGCCACATCAATGTTTATAGCAGCTCAATTCACAATAGCTAGATTGTGGAACCAACCTAGATGCCATTTGACAAATAAATGGATAAAGAAACTCTGGTATATATACACAATGGAATACTATTCAGCCATAAAGAAGAATAATATTATGGCATTTGCAAATAAATGGATAGAATTGGAGAATATCATGCTAAATGAAATAAGCCAAGCCCAAAAAACCAAAGGCCTAATGTTTTCCCTGATAAGAGGAGGCTGATATATAATGGGGGTGGGGGTGGGGAATGAAAGAATAATGGGGGAACTTTAGAATATGTAGAAGAAAATGAGAGGGAGGGGGGTATGAAAAATGGTGAAATGAGACAGACATCATTACCTATGTACATGTATGATTACACGAATGGTATGAATCTGCATTGTGCACAACCATAGAAACGAAATTACGTACCCCATTTGTGTACAATGAATCAAAATGCAGTATGTAAAAAATTAAAAGCTAAAAAAATATAATAAAAAAGATAACAAAATTAGAAATGAGTTAAATGTAAATTACAGCCAGACATTAAGCAAAAACAGGATCACTTTGGGCCACAAAAGCTGTTTAGTGAACTGCAAAGTCACAACATGGCATTTGTGGCTTGATGGGAAAGCAACTAGTAACACGTGTGATCAGGGCACTGGCCATTCAGTTTTCTCAAAATGTTTTCTTGAATTCCACCAGCTACAGAATTCAAAGAACAATTGAGGTATAGAGAAAATACAGTATATTATCATCTAGGACAAGAAACAAACATGAATCTGGATATTGAGATGTTTTAATCAAATTAAAATTCATATCATATCAAATTAAATACCAATTAAAAATGCCAATGTGTAAACAAGATTGCCTGAAGTTCTTTTCAAGGAGTATGAGACTTGATGTGTGTTCTCTAGTTTCATCTTTTTTCGATGTGGAAGATGTTTCATTTGCTATTTAGGCCACTGTGAGGGTCACTGATCTATCCTGAGAGCACTATGAAGATGAGAGGGGAAACTCACAGAAGTCTTCTTGTAAGGATGGAGTCGTTCAATGGGCACCACGATGGCTGCTGTCAAATGGTGGCCTTGCTCAAGGAGCATGAGTAAGAGGACTGGGTTTCCATTCAGCTCCCCACAGTTTGCAGAGGTTGGATCTGTGGAGACTTACTCCTTCCTGATGGAGCCTAGGGTTTGGCCTCTTGAACTCTTTTCCTTTTTTCTGCCTCCCTCTCTCTGTCCCTTTCTGCTTGCTCCTCTCTCTTCTGCATTAGGATTGAGGTCTCTCTCCTTGCAGTGATATTTTTACAGCTATGTCTCTTCTTCTGCATGTTTACATTAATGAATTAATTTTTTTCATGTATACTCAGCCTTTATTTCCTGACTCCATAGTGAATGACTCACGTCTTGGGTGTAGTCAAAGTATAATTAAAGAGACGTGTGGAGAATGAGTAAATCAAAAATTATCAATAAAGACAGAGTCACAAATAGAAAAATGGATATACACATATATCTATGACCAAATATATGTAATCTTATACATGTGTGTTTGTGCACAAATAATTATATAATGTGCATGACTGTTATACAGGTAAGAAATAATGGACTGAGCTTAGTGATGTGGGCTTACTCAAACCTGTTCCACCAACACCTAATGAACATGGAGATAGAGTAAGAAACAGAATAGGAAAAAGTAATTATAACATAATGTCCTATTGTTTACATGCCCCTGGCTCAACTATTCTCTAAGACTAAAATGAAATTAAAAGCAGGGAAGCTGAGGATTTTAGGCCTCTCTGCCTACATACATGGTTTAATTGACTGAATTTTAGTTTATATTCATAGAAACAAAGTGCTAGAACCACTTTTTTTTTTGTCTTGAATCTTGAAAATGTCCTTTTCACTGCTTATTGTCTACTTTAATAGTAAACTAAGGTTAAATGCCTCTGAATACTCACACCTGTCAGTTTTTGCAATAACAAACCAACCTATTCAGGAAGACATTAAAAGGGACTTATTTTTGAGGAAAATGCTTCTGTTCACCCCCAAATCCATGGGTTGAAATGCTTCCCCCAGTGAGATGGTTCTGGGATGGGGAGTTTGGGGGAGGCTGTTAGGTCCTGAAGTCAGAGGCCCTGTGAATGGGGTCAGTGCCCCTATAAACAGCCTGGGACTTTCTCATTCTTTCTGCCATTCTGAAGACTGAACTGACTTGCAAGAACCCTCAGCTCAGACTCCAGAACTGTGAGAAATAAATTTCTATTGTTTATAAGCTATTCATATTCTGGTACTCATCTAGGAATCCAAACTAAGACATTCAATGAATATGTGAAGATTGTTTTCATCTGCGAAATTTCAAATTTATCCAACAAAGACACACTGCAACCCACAGAACAAAAGATAGCCTTGAAATAAAATCACTGTCACTGATTATAAACTGACATTTCACGGCATTATTTTGTGCAAATATAAATTAAATGAAAAGTTTAAGTTGTAGATTTCTTCATTCAGGTTAAGTAACCAGAAACATCTAACCTCAGGGAGCTATTTTAAATAGAATCTACTAAAAAAATTTTCCTATGTACATACATGAAAACATCACAGTGAATCCCACCATCATGTACATATACCAGAATGGGGTCCTATCTAGGAAAAGATACATTCTATACTTGTATAATTATATCAAGATGGATTTGACTGTCATGTATAACTAAAAAGAACTAAAATAAATAAATAAAATTTACTAGTTTAGGCAAAATTTATCTTTTCAGAAATGTTTATAATCCTCTATAAACTGATGCATTCATTTTTCTTTCTTTCCAACAATGCTGAACCTCCCTGAGATGTCATCTTACTTCCTTTTCGCCGTAGATCATTTTACCAAGTGACTACTCCCCAAAAGGGAAGGGCAGTTGATTCTAGTAACATGCTGAGTGACCCCTGTTCTCTAATGAAAAGAAATCCAACTAGTATCATCATACTTATTCCAATAGAGTATACATCAAATCCAATACAGTCAAGATAAATATGGTTTTCTGTATTTCTTAAATCTAAAGAGTTCGTGTTAATTCCTAGCTTTTGAAAAATAACTCAAATTAGTAACCTTCTGATTTTGTTTTAGTTAACCTAGGTGAAACAAATATAAACAAAAGCAGCTAATTATATATTAAGTTGTGTGTAAACATATACAAATGTAACAGGTAAAGATTTGGACACAGACAGAAATGGATATTGATGCTTCTATATTTCCGGAGGGTTTAAATGAAATTTCTGATTTCTTAAAAACTAACCCTGTTTCAAGCTTTATTTACTTTTCTTAAACATAGTACAGAGACACTACAAAATTAATGTTTTAAAAACCAAATGTTTCCTGAATCAGGGGCCTCATTGTCTATTTAAATAGATGATAATTCTACAATTTCTAGGAAACACAATCACTTTTGCACTGACTTTTCCTTTCACTTCCCCAATCTCTTTCCAAACTGCATGACGTCCCTTCTACATATCCAGGAAACCTTCATTTCCTGCCTTCGGTTGCCTACTGATCTTTTTCCCCACATGCCTTTCTTCTGCCACTTTCTTCCACATTGTATTCAGACTAATCATTTTAAAATTAAAATTTAATGAGATAATGATGTCCCTTTTCATTTGAAAACCTTTTGTGGTGTCACATAGCTATAGGATTGAAGTACAAAAAGCAAAAATCAATGATAAGTCTCTGACTGATGAAAAGCACACATTGAAATAGTCACCTGTCACACAGTTCTCTGACCTTCAGCATCTTTTTGTTTCAAGGTCACTGAACTTTCCATTTTTCCCACCCTAAGGATTTTCAATATGGCTGAATGAACATGGCCCTTCTGGCTTCACAGTGCCCTGGAACTCGTGCACGTTCAAACACACACAGACCCTCAGAGTTAAGTCCTCCTTCACTTGCTATTCCAATCATTTCTCTAAGACAACAATGATTTCCTGACTTACAAATATCCTAAATTCTCCTCCAAATCAGTCCAGATTCGGTTACTTTTTCCTCTTATGATTCCGTGTATTTCTTTTTAGGTCTCATCATAACCTAAAATCATGTTTGATGTCCCCTCCAGGGAAATATATGTCAAAGCAAAATAATGACTCTAAAGGAAAAAAGAAAAAAAAAAAAAAAAAAAAAAAAAAAACAGGTAGTTCAGTCTGAGTCAAGTATGAGTGATCTAGATCTGGCAACACAGAAAAGTTGCCCTGAAAAATGCTCTAAAGAAAAGGATCTGGCTGTAACCATTTTTGTGAGCATCAGAGATCATTACTAACCCCCTGGTGTAGCAAGAACTTTTGGGTTCCCAACGAACACTGTAGTGACTGACTGATTATATTGGAGTATTTCCATCATAGACAATCAGCCTTCTGTCCTCTCACGGAAAGAAGCTATTTTGGGAATGGATTTGCCTCCAGAGACATTCATTGCCGACATGATCAGATCTCATTTGCTTTATGTAAGCACCTTGGTATCCACACAGTCCAGACTCTACGGTGTACACCACTGGATCCAGGCTCAATGCCCTTCACCTGGCCGGTATGTCCATCCCAGCAGCTGTTAGGTCTGACTGCTGTTGACTCAAGGTCATTTCATTATTTGTGGAACTGAACTCAGCACACAGTGAACACAAGCTTTTATGAAGAATATTAGACAACTCCTTCCTCTCTAAAAAAAAAAAAAAAACAAAAACAAACTGTGGTTCAATTTTTGCTTCAAACACACCTCATGTGATCAATCCAGGGTAGTTCTCAGTTGAGACAGTATCTTCGCTTAGCTGGATTTCCTCTAGTTTGACACTCCTTTCTCCCTTTATTGAGTAATTTAATAGATGAATTAATTGTAAAAGAGTTTTCAGCTCAGACACTGCTTCTAAGCATTCTACCAAGGTCATTTTTATATCAGAGGAATTGGCAATTGGTTCCTACACAAATAGTATACTGTTTTTTGTCATGAATCCCATCATCCATAGGCAGCTGGGTTTATTGATGATAGAATACTGAGCTCAATGATGAGATATGACTCCTGCTTGGGGGACACACTTGTGGACTTAGTGCAGTTTCTTTTGAGATTGGTTAGATGCCCTCAACCAGAGCCAATATATGGTGACTTCTTTCCCACAGCCTTAATAATGCAAAGGACAGAAGGTCAGCAGAGGTCACCACCTCACCTAATAAGCCACCTGTAGAGTTTATTTTTGGTTTTGTTTTGTTTGTTTTTTCTGATGCCTCGTATTTTGTTTGTTTGGAATTCCTGAGGTAAAAGCCTTTCTTTCCTCAATGAAAAAACAGGTTGTAGTCAGTTGAGAGGACAGATGTTCCACCGGTCATTTCTACTTCTTCAAGAAGCTGAGACAATAGGAAGAGGAAAGGGGTCGCTCTGCTGGTCATTAAGATTTATCATTTGTAAATCCGGTTTCAGTTTGAGAGGACCAAAGGCAGACTGTCTTTGGCCTGAATATATTTCTTTGCTGATATTTTGTATATACACGACTCTACAAATGTTCATGCAGAGAAGGTCACTTTAAAACTATGCTGCCATTATCTGTGTCTCACTCTTCTATTCTCCCTAACAATATTTATTATGAAGATTTCATCTCACTCCAGTCAGAATCGCATTTATCAAGAACACAAGTAACATTAAATGTTGACCAGGATGTGAGGAAGAAAGTTACGCCCATACATTGCTGGTGGGGCTGCAAATTGGTGCAACCACTCTGGAAAGCAGTGTGGAGATTCATCAGAAAGCTTGGACTGGAACCACCATTTGACCCAGCATTCTCACTCCTCAGCATATACCCAAAAGACTTAAAATTAGCATACTACAGTGACACAGTCACATCAATGTTTATAGCAACTGAATTCTAAATAGCTAAGCTATAGAACCAACCTAGATGCCCTTCGATGGATGAATTAATAAAGAAAATGTGGTACATATACACTATGGAATATTACTCAGTCACAAAGAAGGATGAAATTATGGCATTTGCAGGTAAATTGATGGAACAGGAAACTATCATGCTAAATGAAATAAGCCAATCCCAAAATACCAAAGTTGAATATTTTCTCTGATATGTGGATGCTAATTTACAATAAGGTAGGGGTGACTAGGGAAGAATAGAGGAACTTTGGACTAGGCAGAGCAGAGTGAAAGGAGGGGAGGGTGTATGTGGGTAGGAAGGACAGTAGAATGAATCAGACATTATCACCCTACGAGCATATGTAACTACACAATCGGTATGATTCCACATCGTGCACAACCAGGAGAATGAGAAATTATACTCCATTTATGTATGTGTGTCAAAATGCATTCGACCATCATGTGTAACTAACTAGAACAAATAAAAAAATGTGTCTGATAGATTAAAAAGCCTGTGTTTTGCTAATATGTATAGTCTTTAACTTTGCATGAAATTTTTGCCTATTGATCAATAGCATATATTTAAATATCATTTCTGTCAATATATTTTTATACCTGTAATTCATTTAGCATGAAAGGCATTTTGCTCTTTTGGTTTTTATATGGAATTAAGTACTTGTAAAGGAAAATGGTTTCCACAATTACTTAAATACCTGAAAGCACAATGATGAATCTCAACTCACATAAGCAGCTACTAATGATTTCCCAAATTCTCTACTGAGCTATTCATTCATTTTGTGAAATAACTTACTACCAGTATGAAAAGATATGTGTTAAATTCATAGTAACCATGCTGTCCCAGAGAGGAAATGTAAGTATGGGTGTCAGTTAACATATGGTGAAGGGGCAATAGGTTGAGGTTCAGGCAGGTGGGCTGGGCTGAGACCACTCCTCCCATTACCCCAGTCATCAGATATGAAGTCAGTCACATAACCTGCTTGATGATTGCTTTTAAAATAGTATTTCCCATAGTGGGACAGGAAATGGGATCTTGCATGGTAAAAGATGACAATATTGGTTGCACTCCTATATGCTACTAACTAGCAATATGTCATATTTTTGTGACATGACAAAAATAGAGAAGGTATTTATTAAATATTTTATTTTATCAATAAATTGATCTTACGAACTTTTTAGTAATGCTTGTTAATCCACAAATGTATTGGTCTATTTCAATTTAAGATAGTAGGGCTTTACAATTAATATTTTTGTTGTTTTAAAACAGATCTTTATGCTTTGAATAAGTCTGCAGTATACTTAGGTAAAATATTACTCTACACATGTTTATTTCCCACATATAGAGCTCCACAGAATTTATTAAACAATAGTGTCCATATAAGCAACAAAATTTTGATAAGCATTTTCACGCATTCTTTTTTGAATGAATACAAAACTGTCAAGTGCACATACAGATCTTGCACATGGGGCTAGGGGTACCTCTCCATAATGAACCAGACATAACAATGCAGCTTTCACTTCATTGTGGATGAAATAACTTTCATAGATTTTTAATCTAACAGTTGGTTGATAGTTAATTATAATTGGCTGCATCTTACTGCTGATAGATCAAATTATCTTAAACCATTTTTACATATAAACAAACTGAAAAAAAAAAAACACATATAACCTTTTTATTTTCTTCCTACCCTCTCATCTTATCGACCTCTCTTTTCTACAGAAATTAAAAGCAACTGAAATTTTTTAGAATACTTTTCAAAAGATCCAAATAGTTGCTTAAAAGAGGACTATGTGCTGATTAAGAAATTTCAGAGGTGTAAATTAGCTTTGCTTTTCACGTAGTCACTGACAGATGGTAGTGTTTGGAGAAGATAAAACGGGAAGAGTGAGGATCATGGACAGCACTTCGACCTTCTCTTTTGCTGAGTTTCCAGAGGCTGACACTGATACCCTCACATCTGAGAGAGTCGGAAAAAAACAGCCAAATAATAACTACTTTTTGTTTTTGTTTTCTATAAGGCCTGAGACTTCCTCCTGTCACTCTGGATGACAAAGACAAATCAAGTATATTTTTAGGTAAAATAGGTTAGCAAAAGAAGTTGCCAGACTTGATTTTTTTTAAACTTCCTGTTTAAAATAAGCAAATAAACTGACAGCATTTAAGCAAGGCAAGAACCCTGCATTTGCCCCAAATCTTAAGGGAGCTTTATTGGAGTAGGCAGCTACTCCACAAACATGAGAAATCATTGTTACTTCTTTTTCCTAACTTCTTTTTTGTCACTTCATGAACTTTATTTTTCCAAAATTGGGCAATTCTTTAACTATGTCAGACATGGAATAGTGAAGTTCAGAAGTTTTATACTTTATTTTGAGTGAATGGTGCATGGAAAATCAAGCCTTGCACTATTAGACTGGGGGAAAGAACCATATGTGATTTCTCATTCCTATTCTTCTTTCCGTAGCAGTCAAGAGTCTTCCAATTTAACTTCCTCATCTTCTATGATCTGTTTTCACCCAACCTTTCATGCTCAAATTCCAATTATTTTCAAATATTAATAAGCAACTTCTGTTTCAAAATTATCTTAATAATGTTTACTGTCTACATCGCCACGGTTACCCCTTTTTCCATGTGTTCTCACAGAGAGGGTGTTCTCCCTTACCTGAAATTATCTGTATCTTGCTCTGATTTCAAAGCATAATTTAAAATTTCCTCCAAGAACCTCTTCATTATTCCAACTCATGGATAGTCTCTTTGCAGTTTGTGCTGGCACCTTACAGTGCTCTCAGTAAAGATGCTTTTTACCTTAATGCACATTTGGCCAATGGTCTCATGAGTGTCAGATTTCATTCTTTGTCAAGGGTTCATTAAATGGGGAAGCGATTGGAAGATTAGGCTGGAAACATAGCTGAGGCCCTTCACAAAGCACTTTTCAAAACTTTGAATTGCATTATATGGTCCGTGTTAACCATACAATTTTATAAATGCCAAATATGTGGAATAAGATGGATATCATGCTGTTGTTGCAGGATAAAATGTGAGTTCTTTATGTTCAGGGATTCTCTTAGAATTCTTAAGATTCCTTGGTTGTCATTTTCTCTCATAATATTCAAGATAAAGATATACTAAACACAAATGTAGTAGCAGATAATGTTTGGAGGTTTCATTGTCCTTATGAGGGTGATTAAGAAATTAATTTTCTTCATATAATTTATGATATACTTCTGCAAAGTATTGAGTTAGACAAGTGAAATTATGAATGACTTATAAATGACAATATAACCTGAGTGTGGTGGCACAAGTCTATAGTCCCAGAGTCTAAAATCCTGCTGTAATCACAGCAGCTGGGGAGGCCCAGGCGGGAGGATTGAGAGTCCAGAGCTAGCCTCAGCAAATAAGCAAGGCCCTGAAAAACTCATTGAGACCCTGTCTCTAAATAAAACATAAAAGGGCTGGGGATGTTGCTCAGTGGTTAAGCACCCCTGGGTTCAATCCCTGGTACCAAAAAAAAGACATTAAAAAAATGTAAAATTTTATTTTTAAGAAAACTATGGCATCTCGATTCAATTAAATACTTACTGATAGAACTATACTTCTAAGATTCTCCACCCCATTTTAAAATGAAATATTTATTTTATTAAGTTTTGGTTATTTCAGATTTTAGACCTCATTTATATTTTAATCAGAAACTTTTTGATCAGGTTTTAATACAATCTACTAAATGACAAATATTTAAAATTTTGCGGCAACTGAGATTTTTTTTTTCTTATATGGAAAAGAACAAATAAATCCAACTATATTTCCCTTTCAGGTATTATTACATGATGGTGCATTATTATTATATTAATATTTCATTAATACTCAAAATTAACTGTAATAGAAATTAACTTAACTCAAAATTAACTGTAATAGCATACTATCTATTATTTCCTGGTAGTAAAGAGATGCATTTCCTGAACTTTTCTGGTCATTAGATTACTGTTTGATTATATTCTAATTTATCCAAATAGTCCAGACTTATTTCAGTTACTGGAAGAGGATGGCCACGAAACCTAAAAGATATTTTTAGAAGTGTAATTCATGTGTAGTACTCTGGCAGAAATGCTTAAAAATCAACAGTCCAAAAGTGAAAACTTGTCCGTATGACTAACTTCTTGGGATAGTTGTAGACCCATCTCAAGATGTTTATACATTCTAAACCAATTCATGCATACTCATCATGCCATGTTTAAAAATATGGTATAAATGTATTAATTTGGGCTATTTGTTCTAAAGGATTTTTTTTTTTTTTTTTTTTTTTTTTTTTACTGTCTCCAAACTGATTTGGACTTTCAGTCAGGATGTCGACAGGGTTATTTCCTGATCTCTTCAAAACTATAAATCAGTGTGTTGGAGGAATTTTGTGTTTGTCAACTTTTCATCACTGTGACAAAAAGACCTGACGAGAACTACTTAGAGGAGAGGAAAACTTGCTCTGGGCTCATGGCTTCAGAATTCCCATTTCACTGTAAGCCCACTCTATTGCTCTGAGCTTCAGGTAAGGTAGAACATCATGTTTGAAGGGTGTAGCAGAGGAAAGCTGCTCAGCTCATGGCAGCAGAGAAGCAAAGAGAACTAATGGAAGGTGCTGTGGACTAGAAGAACCTTCCAGGGTGCATGGCCAGTGACCTACTTCCTCCAACCAGGTCCGGAATCCCCACAGTCCACTCGGCTGTCAATGGATTAAACCAGTAAATACTTTGACCTACTGATGAGGTCAGTGCCCTAATCATTGCCTAAAAGTCCCACCTCTGGGAACCATGCTTTCAACAAATGAAGTTTTGGGGATGTTTAAGTTGCAATGCATTAACAATGTATGACCATAATTTTTGAAAGATTTGCAAATAGATTATTTCATTTTGAATGTAGCTCATCACAAAATCATTTCATATTAAAATCATAAATTAATCAGTGATGTATTTTTCTAAATATAAATCCATCTGATGAATAGGAAAAGAGCAAATGTTATAAGCCCATTTGTTGGTTTAGTTTTCTGGGAGGTGTGTACTGGGGATTGAACTGAGGAGCACTCAACCACTCAGCCACTTCCCCGGTCCTATTTCATATTTTATTGAGAGACAGGGTCTCACTGATTTGCTTAGCAAATTGCATTGTTGAGGTTGGCTTTGAACTCGTGATCCTCCTGCCTCAACCTCCTCAGCCACTGGAATTATAGGCAGGGGCCACCATGCCCAGTTACTCTAAATCCATTTGAACTGTACTTTTTTTGACAACATGGATATGTAGTAGAAAGGGAATGAATTCTGAGAGAAAGCACTATTCTTGCTTCAATGAGGTGTTCCTATTTAACAAGCATCAGGTTGAGAACCTCCATATGGGCCACACTGCAGCTGCTGCTACCCCACTGACGCCACTGTCCCTTACCCACTGCAGTGCTGTTGACCTGCTGTCTGCTGCCACCACCACCCAGAGGACCACTACCAAGGAGACTCCAGGCTTGGGTGCATGTGGTCGTATCCATCTCTACACATAGCCAGGGCCTGGGGTGGGGTTAGGATGCCAGCAAGTTTGCTGCCAGTGCCACCTCAGGGCACAGCAGCCCCTGTCTGGGGTCTCCCGCCTGAACTTGGAGGTCCAGTGTGGGGGACCTACTAGTTTGGCTGTGCCTGGGAGTGCTGGTGGCCAACATCTTGCTACTGTTTCTCAGGATACCTCATCCCTGGGAATCTCTCTGTAAATTTCAGTGGCACTGAGATCTCGGGACTGCAAAGTGGCTGAGCCTGGGGTGTCTGAAGCCCAGGCCAGTGAAGTAGTGACTGCGTCTGCCAGGGCCCATCTGGGCCAGGCGATCCCATGAGAAGTCAGAGACAGCACTGAGAAACTTTTGAACGGTGACAGAAAAAGTTGTTCAATTTGCCATTGAGATTTATTTTATTTTATTCTGTAACATCTCTCTTTACTGTATTTGGAGCAAGGTATTTTCCATGCATGTTTCTTGAGGATGGTGATATATGAGTGGTGTTTTACAGTTTCATTGTATATTCCTACATTTCAATTTTTTTTCCTTTTTTGTATGTATTTTTTCTCTCACTTGTCTGTTTTCCTGGATTCTCTTTCTACCTTTTCCAAACACAATGGCCAATCCCTGTCGGTTCCTCTTCCAATCTTCCTGTGGCTTTTTACTTCTAACTTCCTCTCTCATAACATATACATCATGTCCTACTCTACTGTTCTCTCTTTGTCCACCATTTAAAACCCTTTTAGCTAATTTTCTGCTTATATTGGAGATAGTGATTGAGTTCGTCATTTCTGTTTATTGTGTAAAAATGGTAGATGCCTTAGTGGGGTTTAAGGCTATCCATTGTTTTTGGGCGTTGTTGATATTGGCCTCCACCTTAAAAGTGAGGTACTGGAAACCTTCAGGAAAAATATAAATATGCAGGGTAGAATCCATACTGTTTCAGACCCATACAACTAGATGGGAAAAAACACAAAACAACATGAAAAAACAAGGGACTAAAGTGACCCAAAGAAACCAGGATGCTCTAATAGCAGAATCCACTGACAACACAGTAGAAGAAATGTGCAAGAAGTTTAGAATGTACATAAAGTGATCTGTGAAGTCAAGGATGGTATAAAGTGTGAAATCAAAGAGAAAGTACAGTAAGTGGAAGATCACTTCAATAAAGAGGGATTGAGGGGGGGAGCAGAAGTCCTGACATGAAGGAGTTGATAAGCCAAATTATAAATTCAATAGAAAGCATAACCAACAGACTAGACCATTCAGAAGACAGAACCTCAGGAAATGAAGACAAAATATATAATCTTGAAAATAAAGTTGACCATGTAGAGAAGATGGTAAAGAATCCATGAATAGAACTTCCAAGAATTTTGGGATAACATGAAAAGACTAAATTGAGGAGTTATCGGGATAGATGAAGGAGTGGAGATACAAACCAAAGGAATGCACAACCTTCTCAATGACATGATATCAGACATTTCACAAATCTAAAGAATAAAATGGAAAACCAAATACATGGGCTTACATGACCCCAAATGTACAAAATTACAACAGACCCATACCAAGACATATTATAATGAGAATGACTAACATACAGGATAAAGATAAATTATTAAAGACTATGAGTAGAAAAGGCAAATTACATATTAACTCAGATCTGCAGCTGATTTCTCAACACACAACTTCAAAGCAAGGAGGACACGAAAAAGCATATTTCAAATTCTGAAAGAAAATAGATGCCAACCAAGAATTCATATTCAATAAAATTAAGTTTAAGAATTGAAAATGAAATTAAAACCTTCCGTGATAAACAAAAGTTAATAGAATTCACAACCAGAAAGCCTATACCACAGAACATTCTCAACAAAATATTCCATGAGGATGAAGTGGGAAAAAAAATAAATAAAAATCAGCAAATGGAGGAACTACAATAAAGGAATAGTCAATCAAAGGATAAACTAAGTTAAAAACCCAAAATAAACCAAAATGGCCAGTAATACAAATCATATCTCAATAGTAACCTTGAATGTTAATGGCCTAAACTTACCAATCAAAGACATAGACTGGCAGTTTGTATTAAAAAACACAACAATATGCTGTCTCAAAGAGACTTACCTCATATACAAGGATATCCACAGACTGAAGTGAAAAGGATGGAAAAAAATCACTCATAAGGATTACATAAACAAGCAGGGGTTTATATCATCATGTCAGATAAAGTGGACATTAAGTCAAAGTTAATCAAAAGGGACAAAGAAGGACATTTCATATTACTTAAAGGAATTATACACCAGCATAATATAACAATTGTAAATATTTATGCCCTGAACAATGGAGCATCTGTGCGTTGTGGTTTATTTGAAGAATCAACACAATAACACTGGGGTGACTTTAACATGCCTCTCTCACTACTGGAAGAATCTTCCAAACAAAAACTAAATAAAGAAACTATAGAACTAAAAATACAATTGTAAAAATACAATCAATAATTTGGACTCAACAGACATATATATATAATACATCATCCATCAACAAGTGAATACACATTTTTTCTCAGCAGTACAAGAATCCTTCTTTAAAATAGACCATATCTTATGCCAGAAAGCAACTGTCAGCAAACATACACAAAAAAACAGAGATAATAATACCCTGTATTCTATCAGATCATAAAGAAATATAATTAGAAATTAATAGTAATATAAGAAGCTACTCTAACACATGGAGACTAAATAATACACTATTGAATAGTGAATGGATAGTAGAAGAAATCAAGGATGAAATAAAAAATACTTAGAGGTAAAGGAAAATTCCAATGCAACATATCAAAATATCTGTGACATGATGAAGGCAGTATTAAGAGGAAAGTTTATTGCATTGAGCTAATTTGTTAAAAGAATAAAACGTCAAAAAATTATAAATGACCTAACATTGCATCTCAAAGACCTAGAAAAAAGAAACAAATCAACACTAGAAACAGTAGAAGACAGAAAATGATTAAAATCAGAGGTAAAATCAACGACATTGAAGCAAAAGAAAAAATATAAAAAAAACTGACAAAAAAGCTGATTATTTGAAAAAAAATCAATAAAATTACTAAACTGCTACTATGCTAATGAAGAGAAAAGGAGAAACACCCCAAATTACTAAAATATTTGAGAAAAAAGGAAATATCATAATGGGACACAACTGAGATAGAGAAGATAATGAGAAACTATTTTGAAAATGTATACTGCAATAAAACAGAAATTATTGAAGACATCAACACATTTTTGGAGACAGATGACCTACCCAAAGTGAACCAGAAGGTCATATACAATTTCAGCAGAACAATTTCAAATAATGAAATAGAAAATGCTATCAAAAGTCTACCAATTAAGAAAAGTCCAGGAAAAGATGGATTCTCAGCCAAGAACTACAAGAACTTCAAAGAAGAATTAACACCAATACTCCTTAAAGTATTCTGTGAAATAGAAAATTAGGGAAATATTTCAAACTCATTTTATGAAACTAATATCACCCTGATAACAAAACCAGAGAAAGATACATCAAGGAAAGAAAACTTCAGACCAATATCTCTGATGAACATAGATGCAAAAATTCTCAGTAAAATTCTGGCAAATAACATACAAAAGCATATTTGCAGGCAAATGGATGAAATTGGAGAATATCATGCTAAGTGAGATAAGCCAATCTCAAAAAGACAAGGGACGAATGATATCGCTAATAAGTGGAGGATGACACATAATGGGGGGGAGGGAAGGGTTAGTGATAGGGTTAGAGTTAGGGTTAGGGAGGGGGGCAAGTATGGAGGAAGAAAGTACTGTATAGAGGGTAAAGAGGGGTGGGAGGGGTGGGGGGAAGGGGAAAAAAATAACAGAATGAATCAAACAACATTACTGTATGTGGATTTATGATTACACAAATGGTATGCCTTTGCGCCATGTACAAACAGAGAGGCAACATGTATCCCATTTGTTTACAATAAAATAAAAAAAAAAAAAGAAAAAAAAAATAAAAGACAGGGCACCACGATCAAGTGGGATTCATCCCAAGGATGCAGGGTGGGTTCAACATACAGAAATCAATAAATGTAATTCATCATATCAATGGACTTAAAAACAAGAATCATAGGATCATCTCAATAGATGCAGAAAAAGCATTTGACAAAATTCTGCACCCCTTTATGTTAAAAACAATAGAAAAGTTAGAGATAGTAGGAATATACGTCAATATCATAAAAGCCATGTATGTTAAAACCAAGGCCAACATCATTCCAAATGGAGAAAAACTGCAAGCATTCCCTGTAAAAACAGGAAAAAGAAAGACAAGGATGCCCTCTTTTACCACTTCTATTCAGCATTGTCCTTGAAACTCTAGCCAGAGCAGTTAGAAGAAAGAAAGTAAAGGGCTACATGTAGGTAAAGAACTCAAACTCTCACTATTTCTGGATGATATGATTCCATGTTTAGAAGATCCAAGAAATTCCACCAGAAAACTTCCTAAGCTAATAAATTAATTCAGGAAAGTAGCAGAGCATAAAATCAACATCCATAAGTCCAACACATTCCTACATATCAGTGATGAATTTCTAGAAATAGAATTAGGAGAACTGCATTCACAATAGCACCGCCTCAAAAATAAAACATAATATACTTTGGAATCAATCAAACAAAAGAAGTGAAAGACCTCTACAATAAAAACTACAGAACACGAAAGAAAGAAATTAAAGTAGACCTTAGAAAATGGAAAGATCTCCCACACTCCTGAATAGACAGAATTAATATTGTCTAAATGGCCATACTACCAAAATTATTATACAAATTTAATGAAATTCCTATTAAACATACCAAGGATATACCTCACAGAACTAGAAAAAGCAATTGTGAAATTCTTCTGGGAAAACAAGATGAAGAATAAACAAAGGAATCTTTAGCAAGAAAAGTGAAACAGGAGGCATCACAATTCCAGATCTCACAATATACTACAGAGCTAAAGTACCAAAACCAGCATAGTATTTTCACCAAAACAGTCACATAGAACAATGGTACAGAATAGAAGACATAGAGAAAAAACCCACATAAATAGGTATCTCACATAGACAAAAGCCCAAACACATTCACTGAAGAAAAAGATAACCTGTTTGACAAATGGCGCTGGGAAAAATGGAAAGCCACATGTAACAAAATGAAATTAAACCTCTATTTCTCCCCTGAACAAAACTCAATTCAAAGTGGATCAAAGACTTTAGCACTAGAACAGAGACCCTAAACCTAATGGAAGAAAAAGTAGGTCCAAATCTTCACCATGTCAGCCTAGGATGTGAATTCCTTAACAAGACCCCTAAAGCAGATGTTAAATCAAGAATCAATAAATTGGATGGATTTAAACTAAAAAACTTTCTTTAAGCAAAAAGAAATAATCAATAATGTGAAGAGACAGCCTACAGATGAGACAAAATCTTTACCACATGCACCTCAAATAGAGTATCAATCTCCAGGATGTATAAAGAACTCAAAAAATTTAATATCAAAATAACATATATTCCATTCAATACATGGGTAAGAAACGGAACAGACACGTCACAGAAGAAATACAATCAATCAACAAATATATGAAAAAAAGTTCATCATCTCTAATAAATAGACAAATGCAAATAAAAACTCTAAGCTTTCATCTCACTGCAGTCAGAATGGCAATTATCAAGAATACAAGCAACAATAAATGTTGGTGAGGATGTGAGAAAATTCCTACCAGCATTCATACATTGCTGGTAGGAATGCAAATTGGTGCAGCCATTATGGAAAGCAATATGGAGATTCCTGAGAAAACTTGTAATGGAACCACCATTGGACTCAGTTACCCCCTCCTTGGTTTATACCCAAAGAACTTAAAAGCTACACATTACAATGATGAAGCCATATCAATGTTTATAGCAGCTCAACTCACAATAGCTAAAACCTTAGTGTCCCTCAACAGATAAATGGATAAAGAAAATGTGCTGTATATACAAAATGGAATATTACTCAGTCTTAATGGAGAATGAAATCATGGCATTTGCAGTTAATGGATGGAGCTAGAAAAAAAATCATGCTAAGTGAAATAAGCCAATCCCAAAGAACCAAAGGCAAGATGTTTTCTCTGAAATGTGGATGCTATTTTACATAAGGTGATGCGGTGCTAAAGAAGAAGAATAGATTTACTTTAGATTAGTGGAGGGTAATGGGTGTGGAGGTGGGAAGAATAGTAGAATGAAGCAGACATTATTACTTTATTTACATATATGACTGCATGGCACATGTGATCCCACAATATATACAATCAGAAAAATGAGAAATAATATTCCATTTATGTATGATAAATCAAAATGCATAAGTGCATTCTATTGTCATGAGTAACTAATCAAAGCAAATTAAAAAATCAAAAACAAGCCTCAATACACTATAAAATAACATGGATTAAAATGATTTTCCAAACTGATAGTATATATTTCCTGCCTTATTTATTTCACTTTTTTGAATTTCTTTCTTTTCCTTTATGTTCTCTTTTATGAAGTTCTATATCCAACCTGACATTTTTATTTTCAAATTTGAGAGTCTTTATCATCCAACTTGCTGACTGTCTCACACAATATCCAAAATAGCTATTGGGAGAACAGTCCTGAGCATGGGGGTGCAGGGGCTTATAAAGGCAAAACCACAAGAACAACTGAGGCACATATAGGTCGGAAAAGACTTTGTTGAGGCAGAAATTTTGATTACGTGAGAGAATAGTTTCGATTACACATTTTTTTAAATTTTTGAAGACTTCATTTTGATTCATTGTATGCAAATAGAGTACAACTTTTCATTTCTATGATTGTACATGATGTCGATTCACACAATTTGTGTAACCATACATGTACAAAGGGTAATGATGTCTGTCTCATTCCACCATCTTACATACCCCTGTCCCCTCCCCTCTCTCATTTCCCTCTATGTAATCTAAAGTTCCTCCATTCTTCTCTTGCCTCCCACCAGCTCTCCCCCATTATGTATCATCATCCACTTATCAGGGAAAACATTCAGCCTTTGGTTTTTTGGGATTGGCTTATTTCACTTAGCATGGTATTCTCCATTTCTTATCCATTTTATTATTCTTTATGACTCAATAATATTTCATTGTGTATATATACCACAGTTTCTTTATTCATTCATCTGTTGAAGAGTATCTAGGTTGGTTCCACAAACTAGCTATTGTGAATTGAGTTACTCTGAACACTGATGTGACTTCATCAATTTAGTATGCTAATTTTAAGTCCTTTGGGAATAAACCGAGGAGTGGGATAACTGGGTCAAAAGGTAGGTCCATTCCAAGTTTCCTGAGGAATCTCCACACTGCTTTCCAGAGTGGTTGCACCAATTTGCAACTCCACCAGCAATGCAAAAGTGTGCCTTTTTCCCACATCCACACCAATATCTACTAATGTTTGTGTTCTTGATAATAGTCATTCTAATTGGAGTAAGATGAAATCTAGAGTTGTTTTAATTTGCATTTCTCTAATTACTAGAGATGTTGAACACTATTTTATATATTTGTTAATTGCCTGTGTGTCTTCTTCTGTAAAGTGTCTTTCTAGGTCCTTGGCTCATTTATTGATTGGGTTCTTTGTATTTTTGTGTAAAATTTTGTTAAGTTCTTTATTAATTTTGGAGATTAGTGCTCTATCTGAAGTGTTTGTGGCAAAGATTTTCTTCCACACTCTAGGCTCTATTTTCACAATATTAATTGTATCCTTTGATGAGAAAATTTTTTTTAGTTTGAATCCATCCCATTTATTCTTTCTTTGACTTCTTGCGCTTTGTGTGTCTTGTTACGGAAGTCTGGTCCTAAGCCTACATGATAAAGATCTAAACCTATTTTTTCTCCTGTTAGGTGCAGGGTCTCAGGTCTAATTCCTAAGTCCTTGATCCATTTTGAGCTGAGTCTTGTGCAGGGTGAGAGATAGGGGTTTAATTCATTTTACTGCATATGGATTTCCAGTTTTCACTGCACCATTTGTTGAACAGGCTATCTTTACTCCATTTTATGTTTTTAGCTCGTTTATCTAGTATGAGGTAACGGTACTATGTGGGTTTGTCTGTGTGTCTTCTATTCTGTACCATTGGTCTACCTGTCTGTTTTAGTGCCAGTCTGTTTTTGTCACTATTGCTCTATAATAAAGTTTAAGGTCTGGTATTGTGATACCTTCTGCTTCACTCCTTCTGCTCTGTTTTGACTATTGGAGGTTTCTTAGTATTCCAGTTGAAGTTCGTGATTGCTTGCTCAATTTTTATGTGGAATGTCATTGGGATTTTAATTGGAATTGCACTGAATCTGTGTAGCACCTTTGGTAGTATGGCCATTTTGACAATATTAATTCTGCCTATCCAAGAACATGGGAGATCTTTCCATCTTCTAAGATTTTCTTTAATTTCTTTCTTTCGTGTTCTGTACTTTTCATTATAGAGGTCTTTCACCTATTTTGTTAGATTGATTCCCAAGTACTTTATTTTTTTGAGACAATGGTCGAGTGGTTTTGCTAATTTCTCTTTCAGAGGATTCATCATTTATGAATACAAATGCATTAGATTTATACATATTGATATTATATCCTGCTACTTTGCTGAAATCATTTAGTTCTAGAAGTTTCCTAGTGGAGTTTTGGATCCTCTAAATATAGAATCTTGTCATTGGCAAATAGTGATAGTATGAGTTCTTCTTTTCCTATTTGTATTCCTTCAATTTCTTTGCTCTGGCTAAAGTTTCAAGGACAACGTTGAATAGAAGTGGTGAAAGAGGGCATCCCTGTCTTGTTCCAGGTTTTAGAGGAAATGCTTTCAGTTTTTCTCCATTTAGAATTATGTTGGCCATGGACTTAGCATAGATAGCTTTTACAATATTGTAGTATATTCCCACTGTCCCTATTTTTTTCTAGTGTTTCAAGCATGAAGGGGTGCTGTATTTTATCAAATGCTTTTTCAGCATCTATTGAATCTTAACTTTAAGTCTATTGATGTGATGAATTATGTTTATTGATTTCCAGATGTTGAACCAACTTTGCTTCCACGGGATAAAGCCCATTCAATCATGGTGTACTATCTTTTTAATATGTTTTTGTATGCAATTTGTCGGAATTTTGTTAGGCATTTTTGCATCTATGTTCATCAGGGATATTATTCTAAAGTTCTCTTTCCTTGATGCATCTTTGTCTGGTTTTGGAATCAGAGTGACACTAGCTTCATAGAATGAGTTTGGAAGGGATTCCTTCTTTTCTATTTCCTGGAATACTTTGAGGAGTATTGGTATTATTTATTTCTAAAGGTCTTGTAGAATTTGGCTGAAAATCCATCTGGTCCTGGGCTTTTCTTGGTTAGTACCCTTTTGATGACTTGAAATTGTGTTTAAATTGTGTATGTCTTCCTGACTCAGTTTGAGAGAATCATATGTCTCTAAAAATTTGTCAATATCTATGATATTTTCTATTTTGTTGGAGTATAAATTTTCAAAGTACCTTCTAATTATGTTATATATTTCAATGGTGTCTGTCCTGATATTTCCTTTTTCATTACAAATTCTAGTAATTTGAGTTCTTTCTCTCCTTTTGTTAGTGCAGCTAAGGGTTTTTCAATTTTGTTTAATTTTCAAAGAACAAGCTTTTTGTTTTGTTAACTTTTTGAATTATTTCTTTTGTTTCAATTTAATTGATTTCAGCTCTGATTTTAATTATTTTCTTTCTTCTACTACTTTCAGTGTTGACCTATTCACCTTTTCTAGGACTTTGAGATGTAATGTTAGGTCATTTATTTGTTGACTTTTTATTCTTTTCTTGAATGTGTGCCATGCAATGAGTTTCCCTGTCCTGAAGATTTTCATATGCTGTATCATTGTCCTTGTTTATCTCTAAGAATGTTTTTTATTTCCTCCCTGTTGTTTTATGTTATCATTACATCATTCAATAGCATATTATTTAGTCTTCAGGTGTTGGAGTAGTTTTTGTTTTTATTTTATCATTGATTTCTAATTGCATTCCAATTGCTCTGGCTAGTGTTTCAAGGATGATGTTGAATACAAGTGGTGAAATAGGGCATCACTGTCTTATTCCAGATTTTAGAAGAAATGCTTGTATTCTGATAGAATACAAGGTAGTTTCTCTATTTTTTTGTATTTACTAATGGCTGCTTTATGGCCTAGCATATGGTCTATTTTGGAGTAGTATTTATGACCTACTGAGAACAAAGTGTATTCAATTGATGATGGATGAAATTCTCTATTTATGTGTGTTAAGTCTAAATTATTGATTTATTGTTTAATTCTATAGTTTCTTTGTTCAGTTTTGGTTTGGAGGACCTAGCCAGTGGTGAGAGCAGTGTGTTAAAGTTGCCCAAGATTACTGTGTTGTGATCTATTTTTTCCTAGGAATTGAGAAGGATTTGTTTGACATATATGGATGCACTGTTGTTTGGGGAATATATATTTATCTGACATTTTTAAACCAAGAAAATAATATTATTGCCCCAAGGAAACATTAAAAATAATAAAAATAATCACTACAAAGTGCTTTTTATAACTTTTTATAACTATAATATGAAGTTGTTAAAGTTGTTCTAGTGCAGAAAGTATATGATTGTATAATGCTATACAAAGGCTAATCAAAATAAGATGGGCTTTTTATAAGTTTAGAAATAGACTATTTAGAATAGCACTACCATTAATTAGTTATGAAATGATAGGGACTGAACCATACTGATGATAATGAGAATAAATTATATTTTATTATATGTAGTTCAATAAATAATTCAAGTGATAATGTAGATATGTAGAATAATATTATAGTAAGTTACCTAAAACAATACATAATTAATTTTATAGATAATGTCATCCTTCAAAATTGGAAAAAATGAAGTGTTACAATTCTTACAGTAATAGAGAGGTCATGAGCACAGTATGGTATTGCTGATAATAATTCACTCTACAATATTAAGTGACTGAAAATTTCTCTTGTGTTGGACAGGTGTAATAGAATCAGCATTGGCCATGAATTACTGAAGACTGCCACATAAGACTCACCAACCACCTAATTTTATTCATCATTGCTAGTTTCACTAATAATATTCTTTCTTCCATATTCATGAGATACTGAAACATGACCAAGTAAATTCGCATTTTTACTTTAGTTTTCATTCCTATCCTCTGATCAGAGAAAACTATTGTAAATCCAATGTGTATGTACTAATTTGGGATCAGAGCCAGATGACCTGTTCCCTGCCTACACCTTCCCAACCATGCACTCACACAGAGCTTGGGACACCTGGGGACTGGCGAGTGTTATTTAAAAGAAGACCCATCTATCTATGTTGCTGCTGACAAGAAAGTCACTTCCCCTCGAAGTACACACATAGAAAGTGAAGGGAGGCAGTAGAATATTCCCTAAAAATGGAACCTAAAGAAATAGGGGGGTAGAAAATTACATAAAAGCATATTTGAAGTTTCAGGTAAATGAATAGGGTATGTCACTGATGGTAGCTACTTCCCAATGGAGAGCATATGATGTGGAGTTTTTGGTTTGAGCAATAGCAATTCCACTGGAGCTCTGAATATAAGTTCAGGTCTGTTGACTTTCTGTTATTAGTCTCACTGGTTCCTCATTGTTTCGTCCTTTTATAATTTTGAGAACGTTATAATGGAGAAATGCCTCTTTCCAAAAGATTGACTTAGGAATCATTGTTCATTCATTCTTTTTCTTTTATTTAATTTTAAAATTTGTCCTAATTAGTTATAATGCCAGTAGAATTTTATGGATTTTGATAAATCACACGTAATAGGCAGGGGTGGGGGAATTGGGGGGGAGTTCACCCCATTGGACAGGGGAAAATGGGGGAAAGGGAGTGGATAGGAAAAGGAAAGACAGCAGAATGAGTCGGACATTACTATCTTATGTGCTTATATGATTACAAGACCAATGTAGTTCTACATCATGTACAACCACAAGAATGGGAAGGTATACTCCGTGGATGTATGATATATCCAAATACATTCGACTGTCACGTATAACTAAAAAGAACAAATAAAAAACACTTTTTAAAAAGTTTAAACAAAAAGGAAATCAGGGTAGCCAGACTTAACATCAGATGAACTGAACTGTAAATGAAAAGCAGTAAAATGAAGGAAGGAAGGACATTATAGAATAAGGTGTCAATTAGTAACAAGAAATAACATTTATAAATATATATGCACCCAATGTCAGAGCATCCAAATGTAATTAAAATACTAAAAGACATAAAGACATAGAAAGACTCCATTACAATAATACTGAAGAGATTAACTCCCTCATTTTGGCAATGGAATGATCATTCAGACAGTCACTTCGTGGAGAATCAATAGAATTGAATTTTGTCCCTGACAGAATGGTCCTAACATGCCTCTACAGAACATTCTGTCCAATGGCTACAGAATACACATCCTTGTTAACAGTACATGAGATAATTTCCAGGATAGATCAAATAAAAAGACATAAAGCAAGTTTCAGCAAATTATTAAAAACTAAAATCATATTAAGATTCTTTGCAGACCATAATGTAATAAAAGAAGAAATCAATAACAAGAAAAACTTTGGGAACTACAAAAATGCACAGAAATTAAGCAAAGTAATTTTGAACAATTGAGAGTTAATGAATGAAATCGAGAAGAAAATTCAAAATAAAATTCTTGAAACAAATGAAAGTGGAGACAAAACAAAACATACTAAACTTTCAGGATGCAGCCAAAGCTGTATGAAGAGGTAAGATGATAGAAATTTATGCCTACATCAGAAAGCAGAAGATCTCAAATAGGCCGTGCCCCATGACAAGGAACTAGAAAAAATAAGAATAAGAGAACTTAGATTTAGTAGAAGGAAAGAAATAATAAAGATCAAAGCAGGAGTGCATGAAAACGGACTAGCAAAAGAACCCAAAATATCAACAAAAAAGACCCAATTCTTTAAAAAGATAAACAAAATAGACAGGTAAAATTACAAAATACTCAAATAAAATCATAAAAGAAAAGGGAGACATTATACACAGATACAAAGATCATAGATATTATTATGAAAAAGTGTATACCACCACAACAAATTATCTGAAATAAAATTTTTTAAAATGATTTCATTTGTAACACCTCCTACAAAAATATCTAGGAATAAATTTCACCAAAGAGGTGAATGTTCTATACAATGAAAATTATAAAACATTGATGGAAAATATTGAAAGAACATGCACACATGGAAAAGATATCCTGTTTTCAGGGAATGAAAGAACCAATATTTTTAAAATGTCCATTGTACCAAAGTGATCTACATATTCAATATTAACTCTATCAAAATACAAATGGCATTTTTTACAAAGTTAGAAGAAAAAATTTAAAATTTATTTGAGAGCACATAAAACCTCTAGTAGCGAAAATTACCTTAAGCACAAAAAACAAAGCTTGAGACTTATACTACCTGATTTCAATGCTGTAGTAAATATACTAGAAAACTGTAGTAACTAGAAGAGTGAAATGTTGGTATATACACAGACATATAGACCAATGGAACAGAGTATCAGTCTAGGATGATTCTACTTATCTACAGTCAGCTGATTTTTGACAAAGGTGCTTAGAACATGCATTGGCTAAAGGACTGTCTTTTCAATAATGCTGCTGGGAAAATTGGATATCAAATGCAGAAGAATGAAGACCCTGGTTGCAAAAGTAAACTCAAAATGGATTAAATATTTAAATGTGAGGCCCAAACTACATATCTAATAGGAAAAAAAAAGAAAAGAGAGAGAGAGAAAAAATACTTCAGGATGTCGGAATGGGTAGAGATTTTTTGGACAAGACCCCAAAAGCATAGGAAAGACAAGCAAGAGTAGACTAATGGTATCACATCCAACTGAAAGGCCTCTATACAGCAAAGGAAACAGTCAACAGAGTGGAGATAGTAGAATGAGAGAAAATATTTTCAAATTATTCAACTGACAAGGGGTTAATATCCAGAACATATAAGAATTTGAAGTTTAACAGCAAAACACCACAAAACCAAAATATAACCTGGGTAAAAAAAAAAAAAAAATAGGTAGTAGACCTAAATAGATATTTCTTAAAAGTCAGCATACAAGTGCTAATAGGTGTGTGAGAAAATGTTCAACACTACCCTGCTTTTGGGAAATCCAAGTCAAACCACACTGATGTATCACCCCATAATGGTAAGGATGACTGATATCAAAGAGATGAACGATAAAAAGTGCTGGTCAGGTTGTGGAGAAAAGGAAACCCTTGCACATTGTTAGTGGATTATAAAGTAGTAAAGCCATCACAGAAAATAGTACTGTAATGTTCTCAAAAATTAAAAAACATACTTAACTACCACATGACCTAGCATCCCACTACTGGGTATATCTCCAACGGGAATGGAATCAGTCTGCCAAAGAGATCTGCACCCTCAGTTTATTGCAGCTCTATTCATAATAGCCAAGAAATGGAAATGGCCTGAATGTTCACAAAGAGATGAAGGAAAAGAAGGTGGCAGTAGACATGGCGGAACACTATCCATTCACATGGTGGAACACTATCCATTCACAACAACCCGATCCTGTCACAGTGACAACATAAATAGAATTGTAGATAATTATGTTAAGTGAAGTAAGTCAGGCAGAAAGACAAGTGCCTTGTGATCTCACTCATACAAAGAATCTGAGAAAATTGAGCTCATAGGTACTAATCTGATAGATTGTCTCATATGATCTCATATTTGAGAGGAGACTGGTGGTTACCAGGGGCATCATGGTGGAGGTAGGAAGAGAATGATTACTCAGTGGGTACTAAGTTACAGTCACATAGGAGTGAGAGGTTCTGGTCTGCTACTCATGTCAGGATGACAACCAACCATGATGTACTGTGTATTTCAAAACAATAGAGTCCGGCTAGGGTTGTGGCTCAGAGGTAGAGCGTTTGCCTGGCATGTGTGAGGCAATGGATTCAATTCTCAGCACTGCATATAAATAAATAAAATAAAGTTCCAAAACACTAGAAGAAAGTGTTTTGAAAGTTTCCACCATAAATGATAAATGTTGGAGGATTTAGGTATGTTTTACCTGGTTTAAACTGTGTAATATCTACATGTATCAAAACACCATGTTATCCCATTAATTTGCACAACCTTTGAGTATTCATTTCAGATAAAATTTAAAATTTTCTAAACTGAGAAATCTAGCAGGGTTGTAGAAATCTTAGATTTCCTTCCATTTGTACTTCTTCCAACTGGGATATCATAAACTGAATTTGAATCAAACAGTTGACCCTGTGCTGTCTTCTCCTGAATGTATTTGAGCACACTCTCAGACTTAAAACACTTATGATGAGCATCTACACTTGAGCAAGTTTTCCTAACAGCTGCCAAACCAATAGAAAAATCTTAGATCTCAAATCATTACTTTCCTTTTTGTCTGTATTGCCATCATTGTACAAATGCATATTTTGCTGGTAATTGAATACATGACAGAACTCAGGAAAGGAACTGGAATTTGAATTTGAACATGAATTTGATAACTCTGTTTCTTCTCCTAAAACTTAAGAGATGATAGTGCCTGCTTTGCCAGAATAATATTAAGACCTAATGTACGTAATGTGATTTACAAAGTGTGAATTGTTACTAAAATGTGAGAAGACGTTTTACTAGCAATAATTATCTTTCACGGTGTATACTGAGCTGACAATCCACAGAAAGAAAAGCATGTGTGAAAAGACAGTGAAATGTGTCCTTGTGGTCTAGCCACAGAAACTATGTCCAAGCAGATGATATCAGACTGGCCTTTTTAAACCAATCAGTCAAATCTATAATTTCTTACACAATAGAATATTTTCTTTTATTCTCCATAAACATCCTTCCCACAAATGTTCAGCTCTTCTGTTGGCTCAATGACTTGACTATAATGCACTCTAATAATTGCTCACTATAATGCTACTATTTCCTGAAGGAATTATTATTTATATAATGATTGTGTCATATCTAGTGGGAAAAGAAACACAGATTTTATTGTTATTGGGTTTAGAGTTCACTTTGGGAGATATAAAAACAAATACTCACTTATGCTACAAATAAAACTCATTTAAATGATTAAGAATGATGAGAACAGAGAAGAAATGTGGACTTCTAGGAAGGAAAATAGACTACATCCCCTGAAGGCGTGTAAACTGAGTTTTGAAGGATAAGTAGAACGGTAATAGCAAAGAAAGCAAACTTGTGGTGAGGTGTAATAAAGCATGGAGTTTTGCATTCACTTTTTCAACATATATATGCATATCTGTATATATGTTTTGATCAGTATATCTGTATACATATACATATATGTGTATATAGATGTATTGTCTATGTATTGCACATGCTTAGTTATGAACTGCAATACAAAGATAAATAATAAATTGTCCTTCCACAAAATGAACCAGAAAAAGAGAGCAGCAGTTACAGTTCAGTGAACTAAGTGCTCAGAAATATGTTACTAGAGCACAGTAAACTATATCTACACTAAAACAGAGGATTCATGGTAATCGAGCAAGAATCGAGCCGCATGTTTGAATTATAAATGATCTACAGCTAGTTCAAAAAAGAAGGCCAAAGTAACAGCCTATATAAAAGTGTTTTGTTGTGAAATAGATCGATGGGTTAGTAAAAAATAATAATTTTTTTGCAACACTGGAACAATAGGGCATATTACAGGGTGTCAAATGATAAATTTAGAGTGGTAAGCTTGCATTTTGTTTACGAGGCCAAGGTTTTTTGAAGAATGACTTCAGATCTTTGAGGTAAAATAGGAATTTAGGCTTGGAGATTGCATTTTAAAATTTGCATTTTATTTATTTTTTACTCAATAAGATTTTTGAGCTACATACTGCACTCTTAAAACTGTTCTAGCACTGTAGCGTACAATATGCACATTCCTGTCAGGAAGTTTGTATTTTGTAATATTGATGTTGAAGGCAACATACAGAACACAATAGATAGAGACAGGGCTGCTGATAGAGTGGTCAGTTAGAAATTCATTATCTTAATATATTACAAAATGATAAGGTTTTATCCAATAATTTTATACTAATGATTGAGAGTCATATGGGAAGTGTTAATTGCATTTATGAATTATGTGATGAGCAAGGGAAGAGGTGAGGAGAGAAGAGGAATCCATTAAATATCCTAGGTCTCCGAGCTTTCAAATGATCAAAGTTATCACAATAGTGGAACAAACAAATATCATTTGCTTCCTGATTGAAGGATGTAAAATAGACCCATGAAAATTTTCCTGCAAATTGTCTAAGTGTGACTCCATCATTAGGAATACCAGAAAATCTCAATTGAGAGACTTCTATCAAGAAAGTCAGGGGCACTGAACATGATCTCCCACATCGTTTTAACTCTGAGATTATATCAAGCTGAAAATATAATGAAAAAAATTAATAAGGGAAAGAAAACCACACGAAGAAATAAAGAAAAAGAAAAGTTTTGAGCAAGAATACAATGTATGGCTGAAAAAATAAATGGAGATATAGAATTTACCAATGCTCCTTTCTGCAGTAGGGCAACATTGAGAAATCCCACCCCAATTTTATTCCTCAATACAGTGAACTGCCATCTAAACACATAGTGTGTGGAAAATGATGTGCTGTAATAGAGCAATGTAGGGTCCTATGTGTTCCTGGAAGTTTTCTTCAGATCTGACTGTTATCTCCAAAAGTAATTGAACTCTTATTTTCTCATAACTCTAGTCTGTATGAAATGATCTCAAGATTTTAGCATAGTGACACTGTGGTAAGCCTGTGCTACTTAGTTTAGCTTCCCTCCAAGAGGTACCAGTTGCTTTAGTCAGAAAAATGCTCTATAGGGTGAGTCAGTTGCTATTGTATCAAAAAGGTCATGAACTTAAGATAGATTTAAACTATTTCTATTTTCTATAATTTGATCAACAGTTTAGAGTTTGTTCATGAAAGCATTTAAAGTAAAAATGTGCTTTTTTATTAGTCCAAGAGTTGACTTGTTAGCTGAGTGTAGTGGTGCACACCTGTAATACCAGTGACTAAGGAGATTGAGGTAGTAGGATCATGCGTTTGAGAAGCCAGTCTCAGTAACTTAGAGAGGCCCTAAGCAACTTAGTGATACAATCTCAAAGTATATATATGTATTTTACATACAATTACATTAAGTAATATATATAATATATAAGTAATATATTATATATAATGTATATTATATAATATTAATATAATAATATATAATATAATATATTATATTAATATTATATATTATATTACATATATTACTTACATATATAAAAAGTAATTGGGAATGTGACTCAATAGTTAAGCACCCCTGGGTTCAATCCCCAGAACCAAAAAAAATTTAAAAAAAGAATTATTGACTTGTTAAGTAACAATGAATATCAGGAGTGATACTCAGTTTCATATTATACTATGAAATTATCATTTTTATATTAATAGAAAACATTATATATTTACAGATATATACTAAGTTCAAAACAGCTACAATATTTTTAGATAGTCACTATTTCTTTAATAATCTATACAGGCTAAAAATCTTGATCTCTAAACAAACCTGTTTCCAGAAATTGGTTGTAAGGATTTGTATTTCCCTGACAACAATCTTAAGGGTGACAGAATTGTGCCTCTAAAATATTATCCTCTGTTTTTTTATGGAATTTTCGTGTGAGGTTATGATTAAAGAAACTTAAAGGACAGAAAACTAGGATTTTAGCAAACTCCTAAAAAAGATATTATGAGATGTTCTTGTTTTCTCTCTCTCACACACAAACACACACAAATGTTTGCTGTCTATATGTGGAGCAATATTTGTCTGATATTTGTTGGTGAGTTTGTGAGCTGTAGAAGCCTCATTCATATAAACTTCTCTGAAATCTTCCAAATGAATTTCATGATTGCTTTCTGAATTTCTATGAGGTATGTCATTGGTATTTTAATTGTAAATGCATTAAATCTGTGTAACACCTTGCAAGTATGACCATTTGACAATATTAATTCTGCCTATCCAAGAATATGGGAGATCTTTCCATTTTCTAAGGTTTTCTTTAATTTCTTTCTTTAGTGTTTCTATACTTTTCAGTGTAGAGGTCTTTCACATCTTTTGTTAAATTGATTCCCAAGTATTTATCTTTATGGGGGGCACTACTGTGAATGGGGGTAGTTTTCCTAATTTCTCTTTCAGGGGATTCATTACTTATGAATCTATTATTTTGTATTTACTAAGGGCTGCTTTGAGGCATAAACATATGATCTTTTTTTAGAGAAAGATCCTTGTGCTGCTGAGAATAAAGTGTATTTGCTGTGCTGGATGGAATATTCTATATATGTCTGTTAAATCTGTTATTGATTGTATTATTGAGGTCTATGTTTCCATTGTTCAGTTTTTATTTGCAAGATCTGTCCAGTGGTGAGAACAGTGTGTTAACATCACCCAGAATTATTGTGTTGTGGTCTATTTGGTTCCTAAAATTGAGAAGAATTTGTTTGATGTACATAGATACTCCATATTTTGTCTTCATTGGTCTGAGGTTCTATTTTTCAAGTGATCTATTCTCTTGGTTATGCTTTCTATTGAGTTTTTTATTTAGTTTATTGTTCCATTAATGTCAAGGATTTCTGTTTGATTTTTTTAGAATTTCTGTCTGTTTATTGAAATGATCTTTTGCTTCCTGCGGTTGTTCTTTTAACTGTTTATTGTAGTGATCACTCATTGCCTGCATTTTTCTCTTATCTCATTCTTTGTGGATCATTTTAATTATGTACAGTCCGAACTCTTTTTCTGACATTTCTTCTATCATGCTGTCATTGGATTCTATAGAATCTTGCTTTTTTGGAATGAATTATTTCCTTGTTTTTCCATGTTGTTCACATATCTTCCCCTCTAACAGTGAAGATCTGGAGTTTTGCAATCCCCCCACCCCATAGGCCTACAGTGTCCCTGCAGGTTTCCAAAACATCTCCTTTAAGAAGGAGATCAATATTAGCAAGAGGTAGAGATAATATGTATGCAGCCCTAAACCAAATATCCCCTATGAAGATGTTAATAGTATTGTCATAATAAACAGAGAGGATGTATTTAATTATTATCTACAGTATAAGCAATAGATTTGCAATGAGGT
Source organism: Sciurus vulgaris (assembly GCF_902686455.1). NCBI lineage: Eukaryota > Metazoa > Chordata > Mammalia > Rodentia > Sciuridae > Sciurus > Sciurus vulgaris. The sequence continues at coordinate 14,717,032 of NC_136469.1, forward strand.
CTACAGTTCCTAATGGTGGACAGAGAAGGGGAGGGGTTTAGGATGTAACCATTAATGAGATAAGAAAAGAGTACATAGATGTATTTTAGATAGAAGGAAGAGTGAAAGTGGAATCAAAAGAAGTTGGTTGTTAGCATGAGAAAAGGGAATCAGACAAACAAAGGGAAAATAGAGAGTGAAAAAAATAAATAGATAAAACTTAAAAATTCAAAAGGAGGAAAAAAATTCTACACCATAACAGTCATATACTATTCAAACCTCCCAGTCTTCAGTAGCCTAATGCATGAGAGGTACCTGACAATGAGCTTCCAGTCTCCAGCAGGCATTTCAGGATGGGAGTTGCCCCACCTAAAGATGGCGGCTTCTGCTTCTGGGATAATCCAAGATGACTGCACTGGCTTCCAAACTTGTTGACAAATGGGGAGACACAGTGCATATGTGAAGGGCTCGGGCGGTCCTGGGGTCCTGAAAGCAGGGTGTAGTTGGTTGGGGTGGGGGTACAGAAGGTAGGGTTGTTTGTTTTTTAGGCATTAAGTTTTTGAATTCTTTGTATATCCTGGAGATTAGCGCTCTATCTGATGTGTGTGTGGTAAAGATTTTCTCCCATTCTGTAGTTTGTCTCTTCATGTTATTGATTATTTCCTTTGCTGAGGAAGCTTTTAAGTTTGAATCCATCCCATTTATTGATTCTTGATTTTACTTCTTGCTCTTTAGGAGCCTTGTTAAGGAAGTCAGGTCCTAAGCCCACACGATGAAGCTGACATGGTGCGTCTACTTTTTCTTCTACTAGGTGCAGGGTTCTGTTCTAGTGACTAAGTCTTTGATTCAGTTTGAGCTGAGTTTTGTGTAAGGTGAGAGATAGAAGTTTTATTGCGTTTTGTTACATGTGCCTTTCCATTTATCCCAGCACTATTTGTCAAATAGGCTATATTTCCTTCAGTGAATGTGTTTGGTATCTTTGTCTAGTGTGAGATAACTGTATTTATGTGGGTTTGTCTCTGTGTCTTCTATTCTGTACCATTGGTCTATGTGACTGTTTTGGTGCCAATAACCATGCTAGTTTTGTTACCATAGCTCTGTAGTGTGGTTTAAGGTCTGGAATTTTTATGCCTCCTGCTTCACTTTTCTTACTAAGGATTGTTTTGGCTATTCTGGGTCTCTTATTTTTCCAAATGAATTTCATGGTTGCTTTTTCTAGTTCTATGGAGACTATCCTTGGTGTTTTAATAGGAATTGGATTGAATCTATATAACATTTTTGGTAGTTTGCCCATTACAACAATATTCATTTTGCCTATCCAGGAGCATGGGAGATTTTTCCATCTTCTAAGGTCTTCTTCAATTTCTTCCTTGAGTGTTCTGTAGTTTTCATTGCAGAGGTTTTTCATGTCTTTTATTAGATTGATTCCAAAGTATATTATGTTTTATTTTTTGAGGCTATTTTGAATGGGGTAGTTTTCCTAATTTCTCTTGCAGTGGATTCACTGCTTATGTATAGAAATGAATTTGATTTAAGGGTGTTGATTTTATGTCCTGCTTCTTTACTGAATTAATTTATTGGTTCTAGAAGTTTTCTGGTACAATTTTTGGACTTTCTAAATATATCATGTCATCTGCAAATACTGATAATTTGAGTTCTTCTTTATCCCTTTAATTTCTTTCATCTGTCTGAGTGTTCAGTCCAGATATGGTGTTGTGTGCCATTGGGCAAGGTCGGGATCCAGTGACTGGGGAGACAGGATTGCAGGAGGATCACAGTCAAGACCAGACTCAGCAACTCAGTGAGTCTCTGAGGAACTTGGTGAGATTGTGTCTCAGAATAAAAGATAAGAAGGGTTCATTCCCACATTTAAAAAATAAATAAATAAAATAATGCAGCCTAAAACCTTCAAATAAAAATTTACCAAGGGCAGATATTGGTAACACCCTCAGGTACAGATTTCCTATTCTCCTCTCCCAACAACAATATGTGGCAACATACATGGAGTATAGCCAACAAATGAAGGTCACCTAAGGCTTGGTCCCCACAGTTTTAGTAAGGGTGTTTCACATTCATGTGACTATTGGCATGGCTGACCTCTAGACTCCTACCCCTCCAGAGGTCATGCTTATACCTCATAACCAACATAAAGTATATTGTCGGAATAGGCTTGTTATGGTCCCAAGGACATCAGGTAAACAGATACACTCTTTATCAGACAAAATATTTTGAAGGGTTGGGAGTTCAACTCAGGAACCTGATAAGGGTCCAAAAGTTTTTTGGATTGCACAGATCTGACAACCCTGATTGGGTATCCATGTAAGGTTAGGAAATGACAGAGATATGTCTAAAATAATGATCGACATAGAAAATGGAGATTAAGAATATTCAAGTGAAATCCCATCCCTTGTGGACAATATCAGTGGACCTGGAAGACATTATGTTTAATGAAATAAGCCAGGATCAGAAAACATAAGTACAGAAGTGAGGTCACTCATATGAGGAGTCTGTAGAAGTTAAGAGCAGAAGAGTGTTTACTACAGATTTGGGAGAGGTGGAAGGGTTGGAGAATGGTGACAGGTTGGTGAACTGTGTTACAGTTAGATAGAAGTAAGTTCTGCTGTCACAGTGCAAAGAAAGTTGAATAGAAAAAACAATAATGTGTGCTATTCAACAAAATGACTAGTACAGAGAAGGTCGAGTGTCCTCAACATGAGTAAAAACTTTAAGGTGACAGACGTGCTAATTACTCTGATTTGATCATTAAAAAATTTATACATGAATGAAAATATCACCTTATACCTCTAAATATATACAATTACGTGGTCAATTTAAAATATAATATAATGAGGACAAATAAACCTGTATAAGCTAACCATCAAGTGTGAAGGTTTATTTTTCAAAACATGAGACCAATTTGTAAACATACCATACTTGAACCACTTTATAGTTGATTGTGATAATTGTGTTTATAAAAATACAAATGTTATAATGACAATCACAAAGAAATCAAATTAGAAGAAAATAAAAGGCAAAGTGAAATAAATGAGATATGCTAATGTCCACTTTCATGGTACATGATCAATGATAAAAAATCAATATTACGTAGTGATATATTTCTAATAAATCTAGTAATAGAAGTCTAAGAATATTGCTGAGTTTGTAAATTTTAACATCAGCCAAAATTATCTCTAAATAAAAATATCCTAATTTCAAATCACCAATAGAAGTAAAACATAAATTCATTCACATTCATTAACAAACTTGTGACATTAGTGAAAGATACACTACAAGATAAAAAGCAAAGAAAGTACTAAAAGAAAAAGGCTAAACTTATATAAAGCTAAAGCCTCAAATCTTAATACGTGTAAAAAAGCAATTGACATAATCTTAGGGAAAACAGAACCACCAAAATAAAAGTTGCTAAAATTTGAATTTTTTAATTACAAGAATCCTATAACAAAGTCATAATTTGAGAAAAGGAAATATTTAAAAGGGATTGTTTATAGAATGACCACTTGCAGAGAAATATGTGTGGAAAGGCAGAGTAAATCTTGAAATATAAACTAAAAATGGAAAAACCATTTAGAGTTTACTTTCAAAGAAATCAATTTGTGTGATAAATATTTTAGTATGTTGGTCTTTGTTGAACGTTTGTTACATTTCTCATTTCCAGAATGTAATCAATAAATATTCTTGAGTAAAGATACATACTGTATCAAATTACTAAAGCTGTTATAAAAGAAATTATTGATATTTGATGCAAATTTTCTAGTGCCTTTTAATTTCTTTTGACTGACGGTCTCCACACAGCACATAGAAATCCACTTGAGATGTTATTTCTTTGAAAACCCCATTTACAATTTCTCATGTGTTCACCCATCCCTGAGTCTGAAGTTCATTCACGTCTTCCTCCCCAATGTTAAAGTTCTCTGGCAGGGACCTTGCTGTTTGACTTCTCTGGCCTTCTATTGTACCCCAGCATTGTTCACTGTGACTGCAGACATTTGAAACCCAAATGGAGCAATGTTCTAAATTTTTTATTAATTGCATAACTAGTTCTCAAAAATGACATGAAGCCTTGCTGTTTCACTTAACTCTGCAAAGTTCAAGTTCTTATCTTCTTTGAAAAGGAAAGTTATCAGGTTTTATTTTATACTACTTTGTTCTGTGTTCAAATCCTCCCATATTTCCCTGTTCTTGGACTGCTTCCTTATGAAATATCTCTGAGCTACTTTTTTAAAAATTATTAATTTGTTTTACTTAGTTATACATGACAGTACAATGCACTTTGATACATTGTATATAATGGAGTATAATTTTTCATTCTTCTGGTTTTACATCACGTAAGAATCCCACTCGTCCTATAGTTACATATGTACATGGGATAAAATACTGTTCTTCCTATCCCCCTTCCCTTCCTTCATTCCCTCTGCCTAATCTAAAAATATCTCTATTCTTCCCTAGCCACCAATCCCCCTTGTGATATAGCATGATTTTTGGGGATTGACTTATTTCATTTACTATGATATTCTCCAGTTCCATCATTACCAGCAAATGCCATAATTTCATCTTTATTTGAAGCTGAGTAATAGTCCATCATATATATATATATATATATATATACACACACACATATATATACTTGTGACATGTATATATGATGTATATATGTACATCATATATATATATATATGTACTTGTGATTGGTAGTATCCCACTCATTTGTAATTAGGCTCTCTTACTGTATTTCCCCCCAATGTATGTCTCCTATATCTTTATATATAGCATAGAGGTCTTAGAAGTCTAGCATGTTTGCCCACTATAAATGTCCCATAAGTATTTCTTGAATGGAAACAAATTAAATTTAAATTAATATGAATTTTTCTTCAGGTACATTTCCAATTGGAAATAAATTATTTAGCATCCATTAACATTCAAACAGAAACTTGTCTCCACCTTCATGGTTTTGGGATTTAATCATTATACCTCTAAATATTTCCAAAGTTATCTATGAAGCGCTCTTCAGCTCCATCTTTATTGTCAACTCAAGTGGGTTTTATCAGGAGACTAGCAAACGCTTAAATCTGTTACTTTCCCATGATAGTTTGACAACTTAGTGACTTAATGTAGTCTTTCCTCTAGACTAATTTCTTAGTTTTCAAAATATTAAAGAAATTAACCTTGGTTATATTCCTATCATTTCAGGCTGCTAGAGATTTTTACTTGCATTGTTAGAGTAGGGTGCTAGTTTATTAGAGGGATTTATTTTTCTCACTTAATGAAGTCTGTTTTATTTTAAATGATTTCTCAAGGACATAATTTTAACTCATGGGATTGCTAGGCAATTCACTTTACTATGAGTAATTTCTAAATTGCTTTTAAAATTTATTATATGCAAGGGGAGGTGATTTGAAAACTTTGTAATAAATTTAATACATGCCAAAAGTATACTCTTGTGAGAGCAAAAATGTCTGTTTTGTAGCTTTAGTGGCAGTTCATTTTGAATCTTCATAAATTCACAGACATAATATCAACTTCTCTTGTAACAACAAAAGGAAGGATAGAAAATCCTAAAATATTATGCTATTAAACATGAAGACAGTATCTAGAAAAAAGTAACCATATAAAGAAGTGGAAATTAGAATGTCTTTTTAAATCATTACTATTATTATTTAGCCAGATTAAGACATTGGATCAGGATGCTTCAAGTAATCTGGTCAATAGACAGGACAGCAGTACTAGATCTACCATGACTTTTCTTTCCTATAGTTATGCAGAAAATGTGCAACCCTCTAACATAAACACCATAGATCTATGAATCAATACACCATCCATTCATACCAAAGTCCAGTAGCTACACAATGTGTGTCAGTTGTCAATATGTGGTGAATTGGTATTTATGGAGGCAACTGTTCAGTGCCTCAGAGTCATTTCACAAAAGGACAAGAACAGAACAGAGCCTAGAACAATATAGGTAAAGATCTGGGATGTCAGGGTTTTTTCTTGATTATGTCATTTGGGAAACAAATGACTTTCATTCATGTAGGATATTATCCCTGTTGAGGAAGCATCATCCACCTGTCTGATTTTTACCCAGAGTGGAAGTATAATATTTCAGTTCACAACAGAATATTTATTGAAAGAGACACAGATAACAATGTTTGAGAAACAGATTGTTCCACGCATGCCAAACATTTGCTGCTACCTCATTAGGCTGATATCTCACTGCTAAAGGCCAACTAAATATCATCTAAGGCCATGCATTTCAAAAATTTAGATTTTACATTTTTTTCAGACTCATTTAAACCAACTGTATTTAACAAACTCCCACAACAAACACCAATATTCTTATTAGAATTTGAATTTAACCAAAAGTTTCTTATGAAAAAAATCAAATAAATTAGAAGATAATTACAGTGTTTGTTTACACTTGACAAAACATCTACAATAGTTTTTTGTTAAAAAAATGGTCAGCTTAGACTGACATTTTTATGTTTGCACAAGGTTTTTTGAATCATAATCCTTACTATTTTTATTTATTTTTATTTATATACATTTTAATTTTTTTTTTTTACAGACTGCATTTTGACTCATTGTACACAAAAGGGGTAAAGCTTTTCATTTCTATGGTTGCACAAAATGTATTATTTTAAGGTCATGTACACAAGACAATGAGTGAATGACCTCTCTTCACAATCTCCCAAAGAAGGAATAGAAAGAATCCAAGGGGTCAATTTTATATTCTTTTTCTTCTCTATTTCTGTGTATTTATCATTGATTTTAGGAGCTGTTAAATGAAGAAAAATGAGATAGTAAAATTCAAATATGGTCTGGGTGTGATGGTGCACGGCTGTAATCCCAGCAGCTCAGGAGGCTGAGGCAGGAGGATTGCAAGTCAAAGGCACGCTCAGCCAAAGCAAGATACCAAGCAACTCATTGAGACACTTTAAATAAATACAAAATAGGAGTGGGGATGTGGCTCAGTGTTCAAGTGCCCAGCATTCAATCCCCTGTATCTCCCCTCAAAAATTGAAATATTAATGGACACATACGTCAATGCATGCAATTTTAACAATGAGTCGGTGATAGGTTTTATAATAGACATGCATAATTACTCATCCTCTAGACAACAGAGAAGCCACTTGAAAACATTTTGAATCTATGTTATTGAAATTCCATATAATTGAATATCCATTCACAGATGGAGCAATTTAAGATGTTCAAAGAAATAGAATATAATATAGACATCTTTGATACTGTCTACTTATAGATAATAAAATAATCAGAGTATTAATTTGTACATGTATGCCCTTAGTCAAGTGTAATTTATAATATCATTATATATTACAAATATATTTATCTTACTGTCATGAACTTGAGGAACTAAGTCTTTAAAGAGTATTCAATCCAACCATCTTCCCCAAGAAATGCATCATAGCTTTTCTCTGCTGGAACAATGATAAACAATTACAGTTCAACAGGTATTGCTCTCTGTGGAACATCTGTTGTTCTCCAGTAGCAAAAGCTGGTCAACATCCACCACTTATAACATACAAGGGAATACTAAGTGTTTGATGTATGTTATCTCATTACATCTTCACCATGCAGATTCCTACCTGCCAAAATGATGCTTGAACTTGTCCAAGGAAGCACATGTCTTGTCTGTTAGCCAGGCTGGATGGTTTGAAACACCAGTTCTAACTCTCTGAGGTCTAGTTTCTTGCCCAACTTCCCAAAGAACTTTCGACTCACCAACAATGTGGAATACAGATAAAAAATATCTAGTAGCTAAATGCTGGCATTCTGTCATAATGAAACAAAAAACAAACATATAAAAAATCATTTATCTTGAAACAAGATGGAATCTGTTCTGAATCAAGGCAGGAAGCAAGTTTGTTTTTATTTTTTCCTCTACTAAACCACATGGTTTAACATATTGTAGACCTTAATGCATATGTATGTGATAAGTGATTAATTAGGTATCAATACAATATGAGAGAAAGACAGAAGGAGGTGGAGGGGAATGAGGAAACAAAACGAAATCACACAAAATAACTACAAGTTGCCATGTTAAAATCTTTTAAAAAATATTTTTCTATTAAATAATAGATTGTCTCCATTGTTACCAAAACTCTAAAATTCATATTCTACACAGGTATTTACTGATTTTAGATACTGCACCAATGGTTCTCATAGTACTTATATTACAGGTTTTCTTTATACTCTTTTACCTCTTGTTACATTGGACACTGATGTTTGAAGGAAGAATCTGTTCTGCACAACTCTGTCTGCTATGGTGTTTAGTCCAGGCCCGTTACATAATTCAAACTTTGTAGTAATGGAAAATTATAAATTAAAATAACTAACCTGATTACTTCAAAATGACTGTCAACAAAAGGTGCTCAGGAAAAAAGGTAAAACTATTAACAAAGGATATCTATGTCTGCTGCTTACATAAATAATCTCAAAAGAGGAGAAAAGAGACAGTGCACATGACTGGAAGCAGGCTGGTCTCTTCTGCTATGGTGTGTCCCAAGCTGGAATGTGTCCTAAGCTGGGGTGACTGGCTGCCATCCTTCAAAATCACATGCCTGAATTCCATGAACCTCAATTCTGAGAAATTCACCTTCGAGAAGTCTTAAAGTTGACCCTTCCTACTTCTAAAATCTTAACCACATGGATTTCCTGATAGAATAGGGGGAAATGGGAATTCAAATGTGGGCTGTTCAGTTGTCAGAAATCAAGTAACAGGTAAATTAAAAGAGCTGTTAAAACTCACAAAATCAGGGCAGAGACATCAGTGGGTTTCCATATTTCCCAAGGAACTCTCCCTTGAGATATTTATACCCAGTTTGTCTTATACCCAGTTAGGTGTTTCTAAAATCCTATCTCTCTCTCTCTTTACTTGGAATTAATTTAAAGTGCATGCCCGCTACCTGACAGTGAGCAGGAAAGCCCAGGGACCTCCTATTTGCCTGGGGCTGTCCACCTACACAGCCTTCAGGAAGACTTCCAACAGGTCCTGCACTCTCTAATTGGGGAACTGATTCTCAAGTTTCATGACATCTGGGGAAAAAAACAAAACCCAAAATATATACATATATATATACACACACACACACACACATACATACATATTATACATATTATATATAATAAATCATGTCAATAATTCCTAGTAAAATATTCTTTCAAATCAGATAGTAATCATAGGACATTCACTTGAAGGGTAAGTGCAATCAATAGTCAGTACCAAAAACTAAAGCCCATCCTAGAATATCTCCCTTCCAAAATAACAAAAATGTAATTTGAGAGGAAGATATGAAAAAATATCTACTGTGCTCAACTTAAACAGTAACCATAGTTATTTTTTTTCCTTTTATGCCTTAGGTAAATCTGCATGAAAAGTCATCAAAATGAATTAAAACAAGCAATAATAGCTTTAGTTTTGTTTTTTTTTTTTTCCCTAAAGAAAATGGCTCCTCTCAGATAAAAATTAAAAGTATTCCTTTGAACAGTTGAACAGTATAATCCATGTGCATATAAACAGAAATGAAGAAAGTGGTAACCATTTTTCCTCAGTCATAATGTTCCCTTAGAAGAATAAATACATTTGTAAAAACCGAGTAAACATGTAATATGGGTAAAAATATTTAGAACAAATTTCTGTGTAGCTTGACTATCCAATTAGAATAATACAACCTAACAAAATGTGATATTCTATGAGAACTTCACTGAGACTTAAATTAAATTTAGAAAGTCTAATTTTCCAGTTTACTGAAATATTTTGGCTTTTTATACTTTATTATCTACACCATTCTTCCAAAATTAACATTTTCCTTAAGATGTTGAGGAACATTAGGGACAATTTTTTTTTTAACTTATTTTATTACATATTTATTATATACACAGATAATTTCCTTAAATCAAATTGAGGAAACAGAAAATCTAACTAAAGCAATGTTATACTTCAGACTTTATAATGAAGTTAACTGGCCAAGACCTATTTATTGCAAAAAAAAAAAAAAAAAGTCTGAGGTGAAAGTGAAATAACATTTATGGTAAGATATGCCTCAACAAAACCATTCTAAAATCATTGCTAATGTATAAACATTGTTCTTTCTTCTGTAACTTTCTTACAATATTGGCTGCAAGGGCATTGATTACTTAATAAAAATAACTCCAATATTACCATACTTTTTTGTCATCCATAACACAAATGGAAAAGCTGGTGGTATAACTGTTGCTAACATGGGCAAAACTGTGGGTGTGATCCGCAGCAACCAAAACAAAAAAAAAAGCAAAGAAAAAAAACAACAAAATAAACTATGGTGTCATAACATGAGAAAAATAATACTAGTTTTTTTAGTATTTTCATAAAACACAAACTTATGACAACATAATGTGAGTGATATTCATGTGAATGATTCTCATGGAGCAATAAAGATGCTAATTTTAAGTAAACTCTCTAGTGGGAATATTCTTCAATATTTTAAATATTTTTAAAAATACTTTTCCAGTTTTTGCTTTTGTTCCATTAGGTTTTATCAAATTGATGCAAAAACAAAACAAAAAAATCACCCTGAATTTAATTTGTGTCTAAAAAATAATATTGATCTTAGAAACCAAGACATGTCATCTTATTCTTCCAGTTTAAAAATGCCTGGATGAGCACACCATACAAAATTTGTTGCAACATAAGTTTTTTTTTTATCTGAAATACTTTAAAAATATCTTACCATAGAAATGGTTATTCACTGTAACTGAACAACTATTTATTGTTCAATAGGGAGTATTAAAGATATGCATGCATTAGAACCATAAATTACTAACAATCATTCAATGGAATTGTTTCTAATAATATTGATTAAAGTCTTTCTAAGAGTAAGACATTAAACTGTTTAATAATTGAAATAGCAGCAAAATTAACTCTCAATTGAAATGGAAACACTTCACCTAACTATGCCACACTCAGTAATCAACATATATTTTTAAAATTATTTTCAAAGATACTATGTAAATAAATAACTTAAAATTCTAAAATATTACCTGTCAATTGATAGAAAGAGGATTGACACCTATAGTACAAATATTCATAAGAAAATAATTGAGAAGAGGCAAAAAATATGAATAGAAAATTTCTAGAAAAGGAAATCGAAATAGAATATGAAGATGAATAAATCCTCAAATCAATATGAGCAATTATCATAGAAATGCTGATTTAGGATAAAAATAATCCAAATTGCATTGAGTATATTTGCCACATTGGAAAGAATAATAAATTCTGTGTCAGCAGGATTTGAGGACATTACCTACTCACATATCACTGCTAGGAATGTGCCTTGTTACCACCCTTGTAGAAGGAAATTGGGCAATACCAACTAAAATTAATAGTGGCTCACTCTTTCCATTTTGGCAATAATTATATGGAAACCAAACTATTTGTAATGTTATATGAGATTGAAAATTTCTTGTGATGATGGAACAAAAACCAAAACCTTAAAGAACAATTCATTAAATTGAATGTGGTAACTCTATGTCATGAAATAGTTTGCAGATGTTGAAATAGCATGCACAATTTTATTGATCTGAAAGATACTGTGATATGTTTATTTAATTCAGTACACATTTTTTCAATGGTTATTATATGCCAAGCAAATTTCCAAACAAGGAGGACATATTAAGACAGGGTAAAAAGGGATTTACTTTTATAAAGAGTATATTCTTGTATAATGCTTGTGTGAGAGCATGCAGTAAAATTTTAATTAAATATATTTTGTTCCAATACAAAATGTATTTCTAGATACAAATATTTATGTAATATAAATGTGTTTGGATGAGAAAATAGGTAATTACAGGGCACATTATTACTGACTATTAAGAGTCACTATTATTACAGAAATAATAAGGAAATGTAAACGTGTGAGGAAAATGTGTTTTCTTCTTATACTGATTATGTGTGTGGTGTGTTTTTGTTGATTGAGAAGACAACTAAATACCTGTGTAATTGTAGAAGAAGTATTTAATACGAAGAATTTTTTAAATCTTTGCATAGTAGTTTTCTTGAAAGGGTCTTTGCCATGTTGAAATCAATTTGGTGTACCCTTGAATAGTTTATTTATAAATAGTTCTCACAAAAGTATTCTATTGTATCTTGCTGTGTAGTCATCATATGAACAATTATTTTCCACTAAATAGCAGCAAAGTGCTTAGCTATTTACAGTGCTGTAATGTGCAGGCAATAATGGAAAAGAAAATGAAGTTGTTTGGAAAATAACAAGAAAGTTTTTCAGATTCTAATTATATATCAAACCATACGGTCAGAGAGTCATGTCAGAGTAATCTCTTAGTCCTCATATTCTTTTTGTATAGTTTTGCTTTTAAAATACACATTTTAATATATCCTTAATTCTTTCACTAAATTACATTCTTCTCAAGTCAGTCACCTTCTTTATTTATTTCTTTATATTTGCAGAAAACATTTGACAAATAACTAGGATTAGAAAGATATTTAAATTAATTAATGGAGCAATGAATAGATAAAAGTTGGAAGTGAAATTTTCATCATTCTAAAGATTAATAGTAGTTATCGGTTTCCTTGGAAATTCATTGATGTATTTTCATTTCACTTTTGTCTTCAATTTTCTTTATTACATATTACTTTGTGAAGCAAAATCTTAACACAACAAAGTCATGAAAATACATAGATAACATAAGAATTATGTATACTGGAAGATAATATTTAACAATATTAAAAGGTGGAAACAGCAAACATGAAGATCTATCCATGAAATAGGTAAAGAATGTTCGAGCATTTACATTACTTTTTCTCATAGATGATGCTAACTATTAAAATATACTATCCATTAGACGCTTGTTTGACCAAATGAAAAGAAGGATAATTCCAAAGCAATTATTGTATATTGATCTGTCATTCCAGGGAGACCAAGTCCTCCTAATGGAGTTTTTTTTACAACTTAAGCTCTTGAACAAAAATGTAAAAGACAGAAACCAGTGACTCCAAGCTTCTCATCTGCCTATGTTGAAATTTGAGGTGTGCATTACCTTACTGTAAGTAAAAACAATTAATAATGTAAGGAAAGAACAGCTTTTCTTCTAGTAGAATATACTGAAGAAGAGGGTAAATGGAGATGCTGCAGAAATGAGACTAAGTCCATGTGCACATGGGACATTAAGGGTCATTTCAACATGAAGCTGATTAAAGCTGATTAATGTCTGACCCAGAAAAGTCAATGTAAAAGCAACCAGTAAGGAAAGAAGCAGAGTAAGTCCTACTTTTCATAACCATAAGAATGAAATATTTGATTTGAATTAAATTTTAGGAAGAATAAATAATTAAGCTACAGATACCAAAAAAAAAAAAAAAATCCATGATTGTGGGGGAGAGTCTTAATGGTGATCACAAAGATGGTTTCACTTCCATTTTTAGAATCTATTCATACTTGTATTTAATTTTGGAAAACAACTGTACTCCTAAGACCATATTCTCAAGGACAGTTAATATAAGTCCTAGTTTACTGCTTCACTAAAGCACATTTTTAAACATAGGCATTATTTTCATTGTCATGATGACTATAGTGGCTACTCCTGCCGACTAGGACTGGGCACCAGGGGAGATAAATCCTCCCCAGAGAGGAGGCTGCAGGTGCACGTAAAGATTTCCCACCATCAAATAAATGCCAATAGGACTTAGAAACGTGGGGCTGAATGGTCCATTAAATATTGAACACAACTAGCATTTTCAGACTCAAGTTCCAGTTCTATAAAACCAAGGGAAATTTGTACCTTTATCATTTTACCAGAAACACAGAGATAGGTATATGTAAAATGGACAATAATTTAGACTAAACCTGAAAAGAAATCCTGCTTAAAGAACAAAAAAATGAGTGTACTTTACATATAATATTCACATGCAATGATTTTGCTCTTTCTAGAAATGTTGGCTTGATAGTATAGCAAGAATTGCAAAATACTATATTATCAGAAAAAAATACAACCCTTATGGGCTATAGAAAACATCACATCCTTTTATAGAGGAAAGAAGACTGAGGTTCAGATATTTAGATGACTTATGCAGTAATACACAATAACACCAATGAAAAAGTTTTCCATTTTTAATATAGCATATTGTTTGCTGATGTATTTCATTTGAAAAAAATCAATTTAAATTAAAAAAATAGTTCTTACAATTTTTTAGTAGTTAGTGGAGAAGTTCTTCTACAATACCAGTGAATACATGGACTGTGTCAGGTTTAAAAAATGTGCGCAAAATTCACCTCTTAATGATGTAATTGTCTTTTAAGTTAGTTTTAAATGCAAAAGCAATTTCAAATCACTTTTCTTTGTGATTTTGTAACAGATATCAGCAAAAATAATATGAAGGCATGTAAAAGAAGTATTTGCTCAGATGAATTTTCCGTTCTTCCACACAATCCCTGTGTCTCAAGCGTTTGGAGAAATTGCCGGTATCCCTGAGTTCATGACTCATCTAGAAGACAAGTGTCTGTGGTGACTGCAGGCAGCTTATGCCAGCAGGATTCATATTATTACCAACTGCCATGACAGTAATTCTACTCAGCAGTCAGGCAAATATTTAGTTTACATCATAGTGAATACATTGTGGAGACTGCTCTGTTTTCTTGAGGAAGCAACTACTGGATTCTCATTGGTATTTGCAGTAATGTAATTAGCGGATTTACATACTTATTACCTCTTGAATATCTTCCTTCTGAAAAGATCCTCAGCATATAAAGTGGATGTTCATCCTGAGAACAGAATAAAGAAAATTATCCAACCAAATGTAGTTCCATTTTGTGACTTAAAATATAAGTCAGGGACTTCAAGAACTCTGCTTTCAAATTTTGCATCAGATTTCTGTACAGAATTTTGGTAAACAATCCAGAGTATATCTTAGATAATTATTAAATATCAGCATACCTCTCACTATTACTTTGTTTTAAATATCACCTTGCATAGCCCCTTACACTCTGGCTTTTCAGGGTTAATGTATTTTGGGACATACTCAGTTTTCAGTTACTCAGTGTTGAATTATTTTTCTAGCCACAACATAACTTTGTTCAATGCTCAGGTTACCTGAAGTTTTGTACACTTTTATTTTTGGATTGTTAATGTTAAAGACAATTCTAAATATATACTTATGACATTATTCTACTTGCTCACTATCAACTTTCTATATCATTGGAATTTAAGTATCAATATCTTTTTAAAGAGTCTTGCTTTCATTCTGCACTTTGGGCTTGGTTCATCCAGGAAAGATCATTTCCATTAGCCACAGTGAAATTCAGTGTTATAGTCAGGCAGTTTCAAATTCTGACTCTGCTGCTTCATTTCTGGTGGTGTTAGGCAATTTGTTTGATGCCTTTAGGTGTGTATTTCTGTAAAATAGGAGTACCAATTTCTATGGTGGAGCATCAGAGAACACAGTATCCAGAATATCTTATATTTTTGTTGTCATTGTTTTTAGATAAATATAACAGTAGAGTATATTTTGATATATATATGTACAGCATAAGTTATTTTAATTAGGATCTCATTTTTGTGGTTGTATGTTACCTGGGGCTACAGTCTTCAGGTATTCATATATAAACATAGGAAAGTTATGTCTGATTAATTCTAGTGTCTTTCCTATTTCCATCCCCCTCTTCCCTTCATTCCTCTTTGCTTAGTTCACTGAATTTTACTCTTCCCTCCCCCCCCCCCCCCTCTTATTGCATATTAGTATCTGCATATCACAGAAAATATTTGGCCTTTGATTTTGGGGGGTTGGCTTATTTCATATATAGCATTATACTCTCCAGTTCCACCATTTACTGGCAAATACGATAATTCCATTTTTCTTTATGGCAGAGTAATATTCCATTGTGTATACATACCACATTTTCTTTGTCCATTCATCTGCCCAAGGGCATCTAGGTTGGTATAATAGCTTAGCTCTTGGGAATTGAGCTGCTATAAATATTAATGTGGCTATGACACTGTAATATCCTGATTTTAAGTCCTTTGGTTATAAACCTAGGAGGCAGATAACTGGGCCAAATGATGGCTCAATTCCAGGTTTTCTGAAGAATCTCCATACTGCTTTTCAGAGTGGTTGCACCAATTTGCATTCCCACCAGCAATGTGGGAGTGTACATCCTCACCAACATTTATTGTTATTGTATTCTTTGTAATTGCCAGTCTGACTTGAGTAAGGCGAAATATCATTGTAGTTTTAATTTGCATTTCTCTAATCGCTAGAGATGTTGAATATTTTTTTCATATAATTGTTAACCACTCTATTTGTTTAACCAGCATTTTCAAGATATCCCCTACATTGTTTCAGAGAAGCCAGAAATTGCATTTGCTCTAATTTTTTTTTTTTTTCATAATCCCAACTTGTCAAGAGGAAAGGCCATGGGAGATCTCAACAAGGTGCAGAAGAAATCTGAATTCTCTGCAGGCAGATTTTGCCAGAAGAATGCATGCACATGGAGTTACAGGAGTTTCTCTTTGGAACCTCTGCACAAGGTCTTTCTTGTCTCTATTTTATTCCAGATTTTTACTGAGTACTTCCCTGAGTTTCCTTGCCCAGTATTATGACGACAATTGTATAAATCCTTAATTCTTATACTAAAAGCCTCCATTTGTAAATTACATGAGGTTGTTCTTTTCTCCTAAGTAGACCAATACACTTGTAACATCATAGAAGAGACAGAAATGCCATTTGAATATAAGTCATAGTTTATGATGAAGACAGAAATATCAATTATATTTATTTGAATAATAATATTTATTGAACACTAATTATAAATATTGTCATAAGTATATTAAATTATATACTCATTTAATTGCATAATTTTATACATAACTGAACAGTGTAGTCTAAAGTGAGTTATTCTGATAAGCAAGAAACCTGAGGCAGAGAAACTAAGCAATTTGCTGGAGGCTATATGGAAGAACAAGTACTTAGCAATTAGCAAGTTTGACCCTACAGCCTCACAATGCACCACAGTGAACAATACGTGTTTTGATGCCCCATATTTTATCACATTTTCATAATAATCATGACATTGAATTGTTTTATTAAATGAATTGTTACTTCCTCAAATATTTAGCATAGCATGTCCTCCAGAGTAGACATTAAATAAGATGACATCTATTAATGTTTTTCCTAACATTATTGTTTTTGATATCAAGAGTTCTAAGGATTTCCATAGTGAATTATCTCAGGCCAGAGACCTTGCCTTGCATATTTCTCTCTTAAAGCTCCAAACACAGTACTTTGAATTATTTTAAGCTTGCCATTTTCAGAGTTTAGTGCAACACTGACAGTAAATCTGGTATAATTGCCTTACTTATCAAATTTAATTTGCATAATTAAATAGTTATGGTATTGTATGAAATAACATTCAGAGATAACAATTGAGCTGGCTTAAGATTTACAAATGAAAAAATCAACATTTGTTTTGGAGGAAATTTCAGTTTGCAGAAGTGCAGTTAGGATTATTTTGTACAGAGGCTGGAGTAAAATGTATCATGCTTAAAAGGACTAAAAAGTTTAATATTCTACTCAGGTGGCAATATAAAAAGATTGCACAGAGGTATTTGTTAAAGAGATTTTATTACTCTTCTAAGACAGGTTTATGTTATTCAAATCACATTAGACACCAAAATATTAAAAAGATCAATACTCAAAAGGTATCTATATACTCATTTAAGATACATAAACACAAACATATATGTGTGTGATAATTTATGAATTACGAATGAAAATGATTAATGAATTAACTAGTTTAGGTAATCTAATCATAGTGATAAATAGATAATACAATCATACTAATCAGCACTTTCCTACATTTTAATTAAATTTTGTATTTTTTTTTAATTAAAAATCATAAATTTACATAGGGCAATCTTGTTTGATTCATTCTGTTATTTTTTTCCCTTCCCTCCCACCCCTCTTTTCATTCTATACAGTCCTTCCTTACTCCATTCTTGCCACTCTCCTTATCCCTAACCCTAAACCTAACCCTAACCCTAACTCTAATCCCTCCTACCCCCCATTATATGTCCTCATCCGCTTATCAGCGAAATCATTTCCTTTAGTTTTTTGAGATTGGCTTATCTCACTTAGCATGATATTCTCCAATTTCATCCATTTGCCTGCAAATGCCATAATTTTATCATTCATCGTGGCAGAGTAATATTCCATTGTATATATATGCCACAGTTTCTTTATCCATTCATCAACTGAAGGGCATCTTGATTGGTTCCACAATCTGCCTATAGTGAATTGAGCAGCTATGAACATTGATGTGGCTGTATCTCTGTAGTATGCTGATTTTAAAGTCCTTTGGGTATAGGCCAAGGAGTGGGATAGCTGGGTCAAATGGTGGTTCCATTCCAAGATTTCTGAGGAATCTCCATTCTGCTTTCCAGAGTGGCTGCACTAATTTGCAACCCCACCAGCAATGTATGAGTGTACCTTTTTCCGCACATCCTCTCCAACACCTATTGTTGCTTGTGTTCTTGATAATTGCATTTCTAATTGGGGTGAGATGAAATCTTAGGGTGGTTTTGATTTGCATTTCTCTTATTACTAGAGATGTTGAACATTTTTTCATATATCTGTTGATTGCTTGTACATCTTCTTCTGTGAAGTGTCTGTTCATTTCCTTAGCCCATTTGTTGATTGGATTATTTGTATTCTTCATGTAGAATTTTTTGAATTCTTTATATTCTGGAAATTAGTGCTCTATCTGAAGTATGAGTGGCAAAGATATTCTCCCACTCTGTAGGCTCTCTCTTCACATTACTGATAGTTTCCTTTGCTGAGAGAAAGCTTTTTAGTTTGAATCTATCCCAGTGGTTGATTCTAGCTTTTATTTCTTGTGCTATGGGAGTCCTGTTAAGAAGTTTGATCCTAAGCCATCAAGTTGAAGGTTTGGACCTACTTTTTCTTCTATAAGATGCAGGGTCTCTGATCTGATTCTGAGGTCCTTGATCCATTTTGAGTTTAGTTTTGTGCAGGGTGAGAGATAGGGGTTTAGTTTCATTCTATTGCATATGGATTTCCAGTTTTCCCAGCACCATTTGTTGAAGAGGCTATCTTTTCTCCATGGCATATTTTTGGCCCCTTTGTCTAGTATGAGAAAATTGTATTTATTTGGATTTGTGTCCATGTCCTCTATTCTGTACCATTGATCTACCTGTCTATTTTGGTACCAATACCATGCCGTTTTTGTTACTATTGCTTTGTAATAGAGTTGAAGATCTGGTATTACGATACCCCCTGCTTCGCTCTTTCTACTGAGGATTGCTTTAGCTATTCTGGGTTTCTTATTCTTCCAGATGAATTTCATAATTGCTTGCTCTATTTCTGTAAGGTACATCATTGGGATTTTAATTGGAATTGCATTGAATCTGTATAGCACTTTTGGTAGTATGGCCGTTTTGACAATATTAATTCTGCCTATCCAAGAACATGGGAGATCTTTCCATCTTCTAAGGTTTTCTTTAATTTCTTTCTTTAGTGTTCTGTAGTTCTCATTGTAGAGGTCTTTCACCTCTTTTGTGAGATTGATTCCCAAGTATTTTATTTTTTTCGATGCTATTGTGAATGGGGTAGTTTTCCTAATTTCTCTTTCTGAAGATTCATCACTTATGTATAAAAATGCATTGGATTTATGAGCATTGATCTTGTAACCTGCTACTTTACTAATTCACTTATGAGTTCTAAGAGTTTTCTGGTAAATTTTGTATTTTTAAAATGAATAAGTAAATATAATTCTGGAAGAAAACTTAGTCTTATCATGGAAAGGTTACGTGTGTTCTTAACTTAAATTGAAATTCTCTTCACAGTGGAACTGTCCCTGGATATGTTTTCAAATAGGCACATGAAAAGCAGAGTTAGTCTTCAAAAAACGCTGCCTGCCTTTTCTCTCCCCCAATCCCTTCACATAGAGACTTGCTATGGTTTTGATATGAGATGTCCTCCGAAAGCTGCCATCAGTGGAGCTATATTCAGAAGTTAAATGAGTGGATTGTGAGGGCGGTAATGGAATCAGCCCATGCTGGTTTGAATGGACTAACTGGGAGGTAACAATAGGAGTCAGATCTGATTTCAGCTTATATTATTTTCAGATAACAGATGTACCAGCTACATACATGTAGGCCTACAGTGGCTCGTCCCTCCCCCTGTTTCTCTCCCCCTCCCTGACTGCCCTTCTCTCCCCCTCTGCTTCCTGACCCCAGCAGCACCTGAGTATCATCCTCCTTTGGGCCCTTTCCTGTTAACTCAGAGTGAAGCAGTTGAGTGTGTGTGGATGTAGACCTTGAAACCGTGAGTCCCAAAAGGAACGTTTCCTCCTCTAAGTTGTTCTTGTTGGTTATTTTGGTCACAGCTGACTAAAGACAATCTTATCAATGAACTCATGACCATATTCCTTTGATTATTTCTGACATTTTATCCAGCCCAGTATTCAAAGGTTCTTGGTTTGGGAACATGTATGTAGCTGGTACATCCCTTATCTGAGAATAATATTAGCTGAAATCAGATCTGACTCCTATAGACACTTCATTTTTGATGACATTAATGTTTTATTAAAATTGTTATAATAAATTATTCCTTTTTCACGTAATAGAAATCTCTGTTCATTTTTTAAAGTTTAAAGGGGCAAATGAAGATGGGTGGAATGTGAGATATATAGGCCATATGATACTTAGTTGATTTAGAAACTTCTCAGGGAGTTTCCATGGCAGCTTGAAACTAAATATGTAATAAAAAATTATTTATAAAGTTTAACTTCTTCTTAAATACATTAGTTAGGGAAGCATCATTAAAGTTATTTCATATTAATGTGGCTTACTAATAGGAAGTATCTTACATTTTTAAAAACTGACCATCATACTTACGTTTAGAAGAAAATACCTAGATAATATATTGACAATTCCGAACTCAAATCATGGAAGCTGTCAAGTGGGATATATCCTTCATTTGTACTCCAAATAGCTTACCTGTATATTTTATATCTTATGGCCCACACTGAGCACTTTAGTCACTATGGCAACTATCCTTTTGCAGTAATTCAAATTTCTACTCATGGCCATATAATCTTGAGCAAGGTTCATAAATAATCCATGCAGAAGTCCATCTTGCTGCAGTATTAGTTTCTGGCTAATCTGGTTTTGGCAAGTGTATAATTATGTATCTGAAATTCTTTTAATAAATGGTTTGCTCTGTCTCTAGTAATGATGGAACATATAGTGACAGAGATAAAAAGCTTATAGACTACCAGAAATGCAAAATGCAAAGGAAAGTAGTTCTTCATGCTCTAGTTCTTTAAGCTCTAAAAAAACGGAGATTTGGAAGTTAAAATTAAATAAGAATTTTAGAATAAAATATTTTAAGACAA
Organism: Sciurus vulgaris; assembly: GCF_902686455.1. NCBI lineage: Eukaryota > Metazoa > Chordata > Mammalia > Rodentia > Sciuridae > Sciurus > Sciurus vulgaris. The sequence continues at coordinate 14,738,448 of NC_136469.1, forward strand.
CAGAAACATGGAAATCAAATTAAGATCGTGTGCAAAAGAAAATAAGTTCTATTCAGTTACCTTCTTGAGATTGTATATGGTTTAAAAATGTTTTAACAGTGACTTGTGTCCCTGAATCTCTTTCTGTGAAAACTGTATACTTCTTTAAAATTCAACTATATTTTTAAATGTGATGATTCTTTCCAGATCCCAGGTAATGTTGTTATTTTATGCTGAGAATGATGAATTCATTTTAGTAAGTATCACATGAAAATTAAATAGTCCTTCAAGGGATTCAGTAAAGAGAGTGTGTTAAAGAGGTTTTAAAACATTAAAAGCCCACTGAAGAAAATACTTGCAACATCTGTTGTTTTAAGTATACAATATTTTAAAGTCTTTAAATCCATGTGCCAGGAAAGTACTAAGCCAAACAAATCTTACAGCTATGTGATTTTACGATAAAACAACACTAGTGAAATGTATCTGAACATATCTTTAAAATATAATATTTTTCAATTCAATGAATGCATGCAATAGTAATTAAATATGAGTTCATAAAGACAATTCAAATTTTATTATTATGTATTTATTTTGTACATATAAGATCACAAAAGATAGTGTTTTTGTCAGATTTGTCACAAACATGATCAAACAAATTAGAATCTAAGGACATGAAAATAATTTTTAGAAAAGGACTTCTACAATATCTCAAATAGCAGAGTTCAATGACATATTTTATTGTCAGAAACTTTATCTACAGTGAAATGATATGGAGCATATAAATATATTTTATAGTTATTAAAATATTAATTATAATCAAAACATCTTGAAATAGTTAGCCATGGTGGCACATGCCTATAATCCCAGAGACTTGGAAGGCTGAGGCAGGAGGGTCAAGAATTCAAAGTCAGCCTCAGCAAAAGTGAGGTGCTAAGCAACTCAGTGAGACCTTGTCTCTAAATAACAAATACAAAATAGGGCTGGGGATGTGACTCAGCAATTGAGCTTACCTGAGTTCAATTCCTTGTACCGAAAAACAAACAAACAAACAAAAAACAAATCATTAAAATATTTGAAGTTTAGTGTATATATATATATGTTTATAATATTTAGTGTATATATATATATTTAGTGTATATATATTATTAAATATATATTTATTTATTTATTTATTTTTTCCTGGTAAAGGGAGAATTTTAAGACAGAAGAAAAAAGTTGACTGAGCTTGTCTGAGCCAAACATGGTTCAGATGGAAGGTTCTGACCCAGAATTTTAATGTAGTTTATTCTCCAGAGTCTACAAAAATTATTTTGAGAAAGATAATCCCATGAAAAGTAAATAGGTCAGCTATTCATATTCTGGTACTCATCTAGGAATCCAAACTAAGACATTCAATGAATATGTGAAGATTGTTTTCATCTGCGAAATTTCAAATTTATCCAACAAGACACACTGCAACCCACAGAACAAAAGATAGCCTTGAAATAAAATCACTGTCACTGATTATAAACTGACATTTCACGGCATTATTTTGTGCAAATATAAATTAAATGAAAAGTTTAAGTTGTAGATTTCTTCATTCAGGTTAAGTAACCAGAAACATCTAACCTCAGGGAGCTATTTTAAATAGAATCTACTAAAAAAATTTTCCTATGTACATACATGAAAACATCACAGTGAATCCCACCATCATGTACATATACCAGAATGGGGTCCTATCTAGGAAAAGATACATTCTATACTTGTATAATTATATCAAGATGGATTTGACTGTCATGTATAACTAAAAAGAACTAAAATAAATAAATAAAATTTACTAGTTTAGGCAAAATTTATCTTTTCAGAAATGTTTATAATCCTCTATAAACTGATGCATTCATTTTTCTTTCTTTCCAACAATGCTGAACCTCCCTGAGATGTCATCTTACTTCCTTTTGCCGTAGATCATTTTACCAAGTGACTACTCCCAAAAGGGAAGGGCAGTTGATTCTAGTAACATGCTGAGTGACCCCTGTTCTCTAATGAAAAGAAATCCAACTAGTATCATCATACTTATTCCAATAGAGTATACATCAAATCCAATACAGTCAAGATAAATATGGTTTTCTGTATTTCTTAAATCTAAAGAGTTCGTGTTAATTCCTAGCTTTTGAAAAATAACTCAAATTAGTAACCTTCTGATTTTGTTTTAGTTAACCTAGGTGAAACAAATATAAACAAACAGCTAATTATATATTAAGTTGTGTGTAAACATATACAAATGTAACAGGTAAAGATTTGGACACAGACAGAATGGATATTGATGCTTCTATATTTCCGGAGGGTTTAAATGAAATTTCTGATTTCTTAAAAACTAACCCTGTTTCAAGCTTTATTTACTTTTCTTAAACATAGTACAGAGACACTACAAAATTAATGTTTTAAAACCAAATGTTTCCTGAATCAGGGGCCTCATTGTCTATTTAAATAGATGATAATTCTACAATTTCTAGGAAACACATCACTTTTGCACTGACTTTTCCTTTCACTTCCCCAATCTCTTTCCAAACTGCATGACGTCCCTTCTACATATCCAGGAAACCTTCATTTCCTGCCTTCGGTTGCCTACTGATCTTTTTCCCCACATGCCTTTCTTCTGCCACTTTCTTCCACATTGTATTCAGACTAATCATTTTAAAATTAAAATTTAATGAGATAATGATGTCCCTTTTCATTTGAAAACCTTTTGTGGTGTCACATAGCTATAGGATTGAAGTACAAAAAGCAAAAATCAATGATAAGTCTCTGACTGATGAAAAGCACACATTGAAATAGTCACCTGTCACACAGTTCTCTGACCTTCAGCATCTTTTTGTTTCAAGGTCACTGAACTTTCCATTTTTCCCACCCTAAGGATTTTCAATATGGCTGAATGAACATGGCCCTTCTGGCTTCTCAGTGCCCTGGAACTCGTGCACGTTCAAACACACACAGACCCTCAGAGTTAAGTCCTCCTTCACTTGCTATTCCAATCATTTCTCTAAGACAACAATGCTTTCCTGACTTACAAATATCCTAAATTCTCCTCCAAATCAGTCCAGATTCGGTTACTTTTTCCTCTTATGATTCCGTGTATTTCTTTTTAGGTCTCATCATAACCTAAAATCATGTTTGATGTCCCCTCCAGGGAAATATATGTCAAAGCAAAATAATGACTCTAAAGGAAAAAAGAAAAAAAAAAAAAAAACAGGTAGTTCAGTCTGAGTCAAGTATGAGTGATCTAGATCTGGCAACACAGAAAAGTTGCCCTGAAAAATGCTCTAAAGGATCTGGCTGTAACCATTTTTGTGAGCATCAGAGATCATTACCAACCCCCTGGTGTAGCAAGAACTTTTGGGTTCCCAACGAACACTGTAGTGACTGACTGATTATATTGGAGTATTTCCATCATAGACAATCAGCCTTCTGTCCTCTCACGGAAAGAAGCTATTTTGGGAATGGATTTGCCTCCAGAGACATTCATTGCCGACATGATCAGATCTCATTTGCTTTATGTAAGCACCTTGGTATCCACACAGTCCAGACTCTACGGTGTACACCACTGGATCCAGGCTCAATGCCCTTCACCTGGCCGGTATGTCCATCCCAGCAGCTGTTAGGTCTGACTGCTGTTGACTCAAGGTCATTTCATTATTTGTGGAACTGAACTCAGCACACAGTGAACACAAGCTTTTATGAAGAATATTAGACCACTCTTCCTCTCTAGAAAAAAAAAAACAAAAACAAACTGTGGTTCAATTTTTGCTTCAAACACACCTCATGTGATCAATCCAGGGTAGTTCTCAGTTGAGACAGTATCTTCGCTTAGCTGGATTTCCTCTAGTTTGACACTCCTTTCTCCCTTTATTGAGTAATTTAATAGATGAATTAATTGTAAAAGAGTTTTCAGCTCAGACACTGCTTCTAAGCATTCTACCAAGGTCATTTTTATATCAGAGGAATTGGCAATTGGTTCCTACACAAATAGTATACTGTTTTTTGTCATGAATCCCATCATCCATAGGCAGCTGGGTTTATTGATGATAGAATACTGAGCTCAATGATGAGATATGACTCCTGCTTGGGGGACACACTTGTGGACTTAGTGCAGTTTCTTTTGAGATTGGTTAGATGCCCTCAACCAGAGCCAATATATGGTGACTTCTTTCCCACAGCCTTAATAATGCAAAGGACAGAAGGTCAGCAGAGGTCACCACCTCACCTAATAAGCCACCTGTAGAGTTTATTTTTGGTTTTGTTTTGTTTGTTTTTTCTGATGCCTCGTATTTTGTTTGTTTGGAATTCCTGAGGTAAAAGCCTTTCTTTCCTCAATGAAAAAACAGGTTGTAGTCAGTTGAGAGGACAGATGTTCCACCGGTCATTTCTACTTCTTCAAGAAGCTGAGACAATAGGAAGAGGAAAGGGGTCGCTCTGCTGGTCATTAAGATTTATCATTTGTAAATCCGGTTTCAGTTTGAGAGGACCAAAGGCAGACTGTCTTTGGCCTGAATATATTTCTTTGCTGATATTTTGTATATACACGACTCTACAAATGTTCATGCAGAGAAGGTCACTTTAAAACTATGCTGCCATTATCTGTGTCTCACTCTTCTATTCTCCCTAACAATATTTATTATGAAGATTTCATCTCACTCCAGTCAGAATCGCATTTATCAAGAACACAAGTAACATTAAATGTTGACCAGGATGTGAGGAAGAAAGTTACGCCCATACATTGCTGGTGGGGCTGCAAATTGGTGCAACCACTCTGGAAAGCAGTGTGGAGATTCATCAGAAAGCTTGGACTGGAACCACCATTTGACCCAGCATTCTCACTCCTCAGCATATACCCAAAAGACTTAAAATTAGCATACTACAGTGACACAGTCACATCAATGTTTATAGCAACTGAATTCTAAATAGCTAAGCTATAGAACCAACCTAGATGCCCTTCGATGGATGAATTAATAAAGAAAATGTGGTACATATACACTATGGAATATTACTCAGTCACAAAGAAGGATGAAATTATGGCATTTGCAGGTAAATTGATGGAACAGGAAACTATCATGCTAAATGAAATAAGCCAATCCCAAATACCAAAGTTGAATATTTTCTCTGATATGTGGATGCTAATTTACAATAAGGTAGGGTGACTAGGGAAGAATAGAGGAACTTTGGACTAGGCAGAGCAGAGTGAAAGGAGGGGAGGGTGTATGTGGGTAGGAAGGACAGTAGAATGAATCAGACATTATCACCCTACGAGCATATGTAACTACACAATCGGTATGATTCCACATCGTGCACAACCAGGAGAATGAGAAATTATACTCCATTTATGTATGTGTGTCAAAATGCATTCGACCATCATGTGTAACTAACTAGAACAAATAAAAAAATGTGTCTGATAGATTAAAAAGCCTGTGTTTTGCTAATATGTATAGTCTTTAACTTTGCATGAAATTTTTGCCTATTGATCAATAGCATATATTTAAATATCATTTCTGTCAATATATTTTTATACCTGTAATTCATTTAGCATGAAAGGCATTTTGCTCTTTTGGTTTTTATATGGAATTAAGTACTTGTAAAGGAAAATGGTTTCCACAATTACTTAAATACCTGAAAGCACAATGATGAATCTCAACTCACATAAGCAGCTACTAATGATTTCCCAAATTCTCTACTGAGCTATTCATTCATTTTGTGAAATAACTTACTACCAGTATGAAAATATGTGTTAAATTCATAGTAACCATGCTGTCCCAGAGAGGAAATGTAAGTATGGGTGTCAGTTAACATATGGTGAAGGGGCAATAGGTTGAGGTTCAGGCAGGTGGGCTGGGCTGAGACCACTCCTCCCATTACCCCAGTCATCAGATATGAAGTCAGTCACATAACCTGCTTGATGATTGCTTTTAAAATAGTATTTCCCATAGTGGGACAGGAAATGGGATCTTGCATGGTAAAAGATGACAATATGGTTGCACTCCTATATGCTACTAACTAGCAATATGTCATATTTTTGTGACATGACAAAAATAGAGAAGGTATTTATTAAATATTTATTTTATCAATAAATTGATCTTACGAACTTTTTAGTAATGCTTGTTAATCCACAAATGTATTGGTCTATTTCAATTTAAGATAGTAGGGCTTTACAATTAATATTTTTGTTGTTTTAAAACAGATCTTTATGCTTTGAATAAGTCTGCAGTATACTTAGGTAAAATATTACTCTACACATGTTTATTTCCCACATATAGCTCCACAGAATTTATTAAACAATAGTGTCCATATAAGCAACAAAATTTTGATAAGCATTTTCACGCATTCTTTTTTGAATGAATACAAAACTGTCAAGTGCACATACAGATCTTGCACATGGGGCTAGGGATACCTCTCCATAATGAACCAGACATAACAATGCAGCTTTCACTTCATTGTGGATGAAATAACTTTCATAGATTTTTAATCTAACAGTTGGTTGATAGTTAATTTTAATTGGCTGCATCTTACTGCTGATAGATCAAATTATCTTAAACCATTTTTACATATAAACAAACTGAAAAAAAAAAACACATATAACCTTTTTATTTTCTTCCTACCCTCTCATCTTATCGACCTCTCTTTTCTACAGAAATTAAAAGCAACTGAAATTTTTTAGAATACTTTTCAAAAGATCCAAATAGTTGCTTAAAAGAGGACTATGTGCTGATTAAGAAATTTCAGAGGTGTAAATTAGCTTTGCTTTTCACGTAGTCACTGACAGATGGTAGTGTTTGGAGAAGATAAAACGGGAAGAGTGAGGATCATGGACAGCACTTCGACCTTCTCTTTTGCTGAGTTTCCAGAGGCTGACACTGATACCCTCACATCTGAGAGAGTCGGAAAAAAACAGCCAAATAATAACTACTTTTTGTTTTTGTTTTCTATAAGGCCTGAGACTTCCTCCTGTCACTCTGGATGACAAAGACAAATCAAGTATATTTTTAGGTAAAATAGGTTAGCAAAAGAAGTTGCCAGACTTGATTTTTTTAAACTTCCTGTTTAAAATAAGCAAATAAACTGACAGCATTTAAGCAAGGCAAGAACCCTGCATTTGCCCCAAATCTTAAGGGAGCTTTATTGGAGTAGGCAGCTACTCCACAAACATGAGAAATCATTGTTACTTCTTTTTCCTAACTTCTTTTTTGTCACTTCATGAACTTTATTTTTCCAAAATTGGGCAATTCTTTAACTATGTCAGACATGGAATAGTGAAGTTCAGAAGTTTTATACTTTATTTTGAGTGAATGGTGCATGGAAAATCAAGCCTTGCACTATTAGACTGGGGGAAAGAACCATATGTGATTTCTCATTCCTATTCTTCTTTCCGTAGCAGTCAAGAGTCTTCCAATTTAACTTCCTCATCTTCTATGATCTGTTTTCACCCAACCTTTCATGCTCAAATTCCAATTATTTTCAAATATTAATAACTTCTGTTTCAAAATTATCTTAATAATGTTTACTGTCTACATCGCCACGGTTACCCCTTTTTCCATGTGTTCTCACAGAGAGGGTGTTCTCCCTTACCTGAAATTATCTGTATCTTGCTCTGATTTCAAAGCATAATTTAAAATTTCCTCCAAGAACCTCTTCATTATTCCAACTCATGGATAGTCTCTTTGCAGTTTGTGCTGGCACCTTACAGTGCTCTCAGTAAAGATGCTTTTTACCTTAATGCACATTTGGCCAATGGTCTCATGAGTGTCAGATTCATTCTTTGTCAAGGGTTCATTAAATGGGGAAGCGATTGGAAGATTAGGCTGGAAACATAGCTGAGGCCCTTCACAAAGCACTTTTCAAAACTTTGAATTGCATTATATGGTCCGTGTTAACCATACAATTTTATAAATGCCAAATATGTGGAATAAGATGGATATCATGCTGTTGTTGCAGGATAAAATGAGTTCTTTATGTTCAGGGATTCTCTTAGAATTCTTAAGATTCCTTGGTTGTCATTTTCTCTCATAATATTCAAGATAAAGATATACTAAACACAAATGTAGTAGCAGATAATGTTTGGAGGTTTCATTGTCCTTATGAGGGTGATTAAGAAATTAATTTTTCTTCATAATTTATGATATACTTCTGCAAAGTATTGAGTTAGACAAGTGAAATTATGAATGACTTATAAATGACAATATAACCTGAGTGTGGTGGCACAAGTCTATAGTCCCAGAGTCTAAAATCCTGCTGTAATCACAGCAGCTGGGGAGGCCCAGGCGGGAGGATTGAGAGTCCAGAGCTAGCCTCAGCAAATAGCAAGGCCCTGAACAACTCATTGAGACCCTGTCTCTAAATAAAACATAAAAGGGCTGGGGATGTTGCTCAGTGGTTAAGCACCCCTGGGTTCAATCCCTGGTACCAAAAAAAAGACATAAAAAATGTAAAATTTTATTTTTAAGAAAACTATGGCATCTCGATTCAATTAAATACTTACTGATAGAACTATACTTCTAAGATTCTCCACCCCATTTTAAAATGAAATATTTATTTATTAAGTTTTGGTTATTTTCAGATTTTAGACCTCATTTATATTTTAATCAGAAACTTTTTGATCAGGTTTAATACAATCTACTAAATGACAAATATTTAAAATTTGCGGCAACTGAGATTTTTTTTTCTTATATGGAAAAGAACAAATAAATCCAACTATATTTTCCCTTCAGGTATTATTACATGATGGTGCATTATTATTATATTAATATTTCATTCATACTCAAAATTAACTGTAATAGAAATTAAACTTAACTCAAAATTAACTGTAATAGCATACTATCTATATTCCTGGTAGTAAAGAGATGCATTTCCTGAACTTTTCTGGTCATTAGATTACTGTTTGATTATATTCTAATTTATCCAAATAGTCCAGACTTATTTCAGTTACTGGAAGAGGATGGCCACAAAACCTAAAAGATATTTTTAGAAGTGTAATTCATGTGTAGTACTCTGGCAGAAATGCTTAAAAATCAACAGTCCAAAAGTGAAAACTTGTCCGTATGACTAACTTCTTGGATAGTTGTAGACCCATCTCAAGATGTTTATACATTCTAAACCAATTCATTGCATACTCATCATGCCATGTTTAAAAATATGGTATAAATGTATTAATTTGGGCTATTTGTTCTAAAGGATTTTTTTTTTTTTTTTTTTTTTTTTTTTTTTTTTTTTTTTTTTACTGTCTCCAAACTGATTTGGACTTTCAGTCAGGATGTCGACAGGGTTATTTCCTGATCTCTTCAAAACTATAACATCAATGTGTTGGAGGAATTTTTGTGTTTGTCAACTTTTCATCACTGTGACAAAAGACCTGACGAGAACTACTTAGAGGAGAGGAAAACTTGCTCTGGGCTCATGGCTTCAGAGTTCCCATTTCACTGTAAGCCCAATCTATTGCTCTGAGCTTTCAGGTGAGGTAGAACATCATGTTTGAAGGGTGTAGCAGAGGAAAGCTGCTCAGCTCATGGCGCAGAGAAGCAAAGAGAACTAATGGAAGGTGCTGTGGACTAGAAGAACCTTCCAGGGTGCATGGCCAGTGACCTACTTCCTCCAACCAGGTCCGGGAATCCCCACAGTCCACTCGGCTGTCAATGGATTAACCAGTAAATACTTTGACCTACTGATTGAGGTCAGTGCCCTAATCATTGCCTAAAAGTCCCACCTCTGGGAACCATGCTTTCAACAAATGAAGTTTTGGGGACGTTTAAGTTGCAATGCATTAAACAATGTATGACCATAATTTTTGAAAGATTTGCAAATAGATTATTTCATTTGAATGTAGCTCATCACAAAATCATTTCATATTAAAATCATAAATTAATCAGTGATGTATTTTTCTAAATATGAATCCATCTGATGAATAGGAAAAGAGCAAATATTATAAGCCCATTTGTTGGTTTAGTTTTCTGGGAGGTGTGTACTGGGGATTGAACTGAGGAGCACTCAACCACTCAGCCACTTCCCCGGTCCTATTTCATATTTTATTGAGAGACAGGGTCTCACTGATTTGCTTAGCAAATTGCATTGTTGAGGTTGGCTTTGAAACTCGTGATCCTCCTGCCTCAACCTCCTCAGCCACTGGAATTATAGGCAGGGGCCACCATGCCCAGTTACTCTAAATCCATTTGAACTGTACTTTTTTTGACAACATGGATATGTAGTAGAAAGGGAATGAATTCTGAGAGAAAGCACTATTCTTGCTTCAATGAGGTGTTCCTATTTAACAAGCATCAGGTTAAGAACCTCCATATGGGCCACACTGCAGCTGCTGCTACCCCACTGACGCCACTGTCCCTTACCCACTGCAGTGCTGTTGACCTGCTGTCTGCTGCCACCACCACCCAGAGGACCACTACCAAGGAGACTCCAGGCTTGGGTGCATGTGGTCGTATCCATCTCTACACACAGCCAGGGCCTGGGGTGGGGTTAGGATGCCAGCAAGTTTGCTGCCAGTGCCACCTCAGGGCACAGCAGCCCCTGTCTGGGGTCTCCCGCCTGAACTTGGAGGTCCAGTGTGGGGGACCCTACTAGTTTGGCTGTGCCTGGGAGTGCTGGTGGCCAACATCTTGCTACTGTTTCTCAGGATACCTCATCCCTGGGAATCTCTCTGTAAATTTCAGTGGCACTGAGATCTCGGGACTGCAAAGTGGCTGAGCCTGGGGTGTCTGAAGCCCAGGCCAGTGAAGTAGTGACTGCGTCTGCCAGGGCCCATCTGGGCCAGGCGATCCCATGAGAAGTCAGAGACAGCACTGAGAAACTTTTGAACGGTGACAGAAAAAGTTGTTCAATTTGCCATTGAGATTTATTTTATTTTATTCTGTAACATCTCTCTTTACTGTATTTGGAGCAAGGTATTTTCCATGCATGTTTCTTGAGGATGGTGATATATGAGTGGTGTTTTACAGTTTCGTTGTATATTCCTACATTTCAATTTTTTTTCCCTTTTTTGTATGTATTTTTTCTCTCACTTCTCTGTTTTCCTGGATTCTCTTTCTACCTTTTCCAAACACAATGGCCAATCCCTGTCGGTTCCTCTTCCAATCTTCCTGTGGCTTTTTACTTCTAACTTCCTCTCTCATAACATATACATCATGTCCTACTCTACTGTTCTCTCTTTGTCCACCATTTAAAACCCTTTTAGCTAATTTTCTGCTTATATTGGAGATAGTGATTGAGTTCGTCATTTCTGTTTATTGTGTAAAAACGGTAGATGCCTTAGTGGGGTTTAAGGCTATCCATTGTTTTTGGGCGTTGTTGATATTGGCCTCCACCTTAAAAGTGAGGTACTGGAAACCTTCAGGAAAAATATAAATATGCAGGGTAGAATCCATACTGTTTCAGACCCATACAACTAGATGGGAAAAAACACAAAACAACATGAAAAAACAAGGGACTAAAGTGACCCAAAGAAACCAGGATGCTCTAATAGCAGAATCCACTGACAACACAGTAGAAGAAATGTGCAAGAAGTTTAGAATGTACATAAAGTGATCTGTGAAGTCAAGGATGGTATAAAGTGTGAAATCAAAGAGAAAGTACAGTAAGTGGAAGATCACTTCAATAAAGAGGGATTGGGGGGGGGGAGCAGAAGTCCTGACATGAAGGAGTTGATAAGCCAAATTATAAATTCAATAGAAAGCATAACCAACAGACTAGACCATTCAGAAGACAGAACCTCAGGAAATGAAGACAAAATATATAATCTTGAAAATAAAGTTGACCATGTAGAGAAGATGGTAAAGAATCCATGAATAGAACTTCCAAGAATTTTGGGATAACATGAAAAGACTAAATTGAGGAGTTATCGGGATAGATGAAGGAGTGGAGATACAAACCAAAGGAGTGCACAACCTTCTCAATGACATGATATCAGACATTTCACAAATCTAAAGAATAAAATGGAAAACCAAATACATGGGCTTACATGACCCCAAATGTACAAAATTACAACAGACCCATACCAAGACATATTATAATGAGAATGACTAACATACAGGATAAAGATAAATTATTAAAGACTATGAGTAGAAAAGACAAATTACATATTAACTCAGATCTGCAGCTGATTTCTCAACACACAACTTCAAAGCTAGGAGGACACGAAAAAGCATATTTCAAACTGTGAAAGAAAATAGATGCCAACCAAGAATTCATATTCAATAAAATTAAGTTTAAGAATTGAAAATGAAATTAAAACCTTCCGTGATAAACAAAAGTTAATAGAATTCACAACCAGAAAGCCTATACCACAGAACATTCTCAACAAAATATTCCATGAGGATGAAGTGGGAAAAAAAATAAATAAAAATCAGCAAATGGAGGAACTACAATAAAGGAATAGTCAATCAAAGGATAAACTAAGTTAAAAAACCCAAAATAAACCAAAATGGCCAGTAATACAAATCATATCTCAATAGTAACCTTGAATGTTAATGGCCTAAACTTACCAATCAAAGACATAGACTGGCAGTTTGTATTAAAAAACACAACAATATGCTGTCTCAAAGAGACTTACCTCATATACAAGGATATACACAGACTGAAGTGAAAAGGATGGAAAAAAAAATCACTCATAAGGATTACATAAACAAGCAGGGGTTTATATCATCATGTCGGATAAAGTGGACATTAAGTCAAAGTTAATCAAAAGGGACAAAGAAGGACATTTCATATTACTTAAAGGAATTATACACCAGCATAATATAACAATTGTAAATATTTATGCCCTGAACAATGGAGCATCTGTGCGTTGTGGTTTATTTGAAGAATCAACACAGTAACACTGGGGTGACTTTACCATGCCTCTCTCACTACTGGAAGAATCTTCCAAACAAAAACTAAATAAAGAAACTATAGAACTAAAAATACAATTGTAAAAATACAATCAATAATTTGGACTCAACAGACATATATATATAATACATCATCCATCAACAAGTGAATACACATTTTTTCTCAGCAGTACAAGAATCCTTCTTTAAAATAGACCATATCTTATGCCAGAAAGCAACTGTCAGCAAACATACACAAAAAAACAGAGATAATAATACCCTGTATTCTATCAGATCATAAAGAAATATAATTAGAAATTAATAGTAATATAAGAAGCTACTCTAACACATGGAGACTAAATAATACACTATTGAATAGTGAATGGATAGTAGAAGAAATCAAGGATGAAATAAAAAATACTTAGAGGTAAAGGAAAATTCCAATGCAACATATCAAAATATCTGTGACATGATGAAGGCAGTATTAAGAGGAAAGTTTATTGCATTGAGCTAATTTGTTAAAAGAATAAAACGTCAAAAAATTATAAATGACCTAACATTGCATCTCAAAGACCTAGAAAAAAGAAACAAATCAACACTAGAAACAGTAGAAGACAGAAAATGATTAAAATCAGAGGTAAAATCAACGACATTGAAGCAAAAGAAAAAATATAAAAAAACTGACAAAAAAGCTGATTATTTGAAAAAAAAAATCAATAAAATTACTAAACTGCTACTATGCTAATGAAGAGAAAAGGAGAAACACCCCAAATTACTAAAATACTTGAGTAAAAAGGAAATATCATAATGGGCACAACTGAGATAGAGAAGATAATGAGAAACTATTTTGAAAATGTATACTGCAATAAAACAGAAATTATTGAAGACATCAACACATTTTTGGAGACAGATGACCTACCCAAAGTGAACCAGAAGGTCATATACAATTTCAGCAGAAACAATTTCAAATAATGAAATAGAAAATGCTATCAAAAGTCTACCAATTAAGAAAAGTCCAGGAAAAGATGGATTCTCAGCCAAGAACTACAGAACTTCAAAGAAGAATTAACACCAATACTCCTTAAAGTATTCTGTGAAATAGAAAATTAGGGAAATATTTCAAACTCATTTTATGAAACTAATATCACCCTGATAACAAAACCAGAGAAAGATACATCAAGGAAAGAAAACTTCAGACCAATATCTCTGATGAACATAGATGCAAAAATTCTCAGTAAAATTCTGGCAAATAACATACAAAAGCATATTTGCAGGCAAATGGATGAAATTGGAGAATATCATGCTAAGTGAGATAAGCCAATCTCAAAAAGACAAGGGACGAATGATATCGCTAATAAGTGGAGGATGACACATAATGGGGGGGAGGGAAGGGTTAGTGTTAGGGTTAGAGTTAGGGTTAGGGAGGGGGGCAAGTATGGAGGAAGAAAGTACTGTATAGAGGGTAAAGAGGGGTGGGAGGGGTGGGGGGAAGGGGAAAAAATAACAGAATGAATCAAACAACATTACTGTATGTGGATTTATGATTACACAAATGGTATGCCTTTGCGCCATGTACAAACAGAGAGGCAACATGTATCCCATTTGTTTACAATAAAATAAAAAAAAAAAAGAAAAAAAAAATAAAAGACAGGGCACCACGATCAAGTGGGATTCATCCCAAGGATGCAGGGTGGGTTCAACATACAGAAATCAATAAATGTAATTCATCATATCAATGGACTTAAAAACAAGAATCATAGGATCATCTCAATAGATGCAGAAAAAAGCATTTGACAAAATTCTGCACCCCTTTATGTTAAAAACAATAGAAAAGTTAGAGATAGTAGGAATATACGTCAATATCATAAAAGCCATGTATGTTAAAACCAAGGCCAACATCATTCCAAATGGAGAAAAACTGCAAGCATTCCCTGTAAAAACAGGAAAAAGAAAGACAAGGATGCCCTCTTTTACCACTTCTATTCAGCATTGTCCTTGAAACTCTAGCCAGAGCAGTTAGAAGAAAGAAAGTAAAGGGCTACATGTAGGTAAAGAACTCAAACTCTCACTATTTCTGGATGATATGATTCCATGTTTAGAAGATCCAAGAAATTCCACCAGAAAACTTCCTAAGCTAATAAATTAATTCAGGAAAGTAGCAGGGTATAAAATCACCATCCATAAGTCCAACACATTCCTACATATCAGTGATGAATTTCTAGAAATAGAATTAGGAGAACTGCATTCACAATAGCATCTCCTCAAAAATAAAACATAATATACTTTGGAATCAATCAAACAAAAGGGGTGAAAGACCTCTACAATAAAAACTACAGAACACGAAAGAAAGAAATTAAAGTAGACCTTAGAAAATGGAAAGATCTCCCACACTCCTGAATAGACAGAATTAATATTGTCTAAATGGCCATACTACCAAAATTATTATACAAATTTAATGAAATTCCTATTAAACATACCAAGGATATACCTCACAGAACTAGAAAAAGCAATTGTGAAATTCTTCTGGGAAAACGAGATGAAGAATAAACAAAGTAATCTTTAGCAAGAAAAGTGAAACAGGAGGCATCACAATTCCAGATCTCACAATATACTACAGAGCTAAAGTACCAAAACCAGCATAGTATTTTCACCAAAACAGTCACATAGACCAATGGTACAGAATAGAAGACATAGAGAAAAAACCCACATAAATAGGTATCTCACATAGACAAAAGCCCAAACACATTCACTGAAGAAAAAGATAACCTGTTTGACAAATGGCGCTGGGAAAAATGGAAAGCCACATGTAACAAAATGAAATTAAACCTCTATTTCTCCCCTGAACAAAACTCAATTCAAAGTGGATCAAAGACTTTAGCACTAGAACAGAGACCCTAAACCTAATGGAAGAAAAGTAGGTCCAAATCTTCACCATGTCAGCCTAGGATGTGAATTCCTTAACAAGACCCCTAAAGCAGATGATAAATCAAGAATCAATAAATTGGATGGATTTAAACTAAAAAACTTTCTTTAAGCAAAAAGGAAATAATCAATAATGTGAAGAGACAGCCTACAGATGAGACAAAATCTTTACCACATGCACTCAAATAGAGTATCAATCTCCAGGATGCATAAAGAACTCAAAAATTTAATATCAAAATAACATATATTCCATTCAATACATGGGTAAGAAACGGAACAGACACGTCACAGAAGAAATACAATCAATCAACAAATATATGAAAAAAAGTTCATCATCTCTAATAAATAGACAAATGCAAATAAAAACTCTAAGCTTTCATCTCACTGCAGTCAGAATGGCAATTATCAAGAATACAAGCAACAATAAATGTTGGTGAGGATGTGAGAAAAGGGTACATTCATACATTGCTGGTAGAAATGCAAATTGGTGCAGCCATTATGGAAAGCAATATGGAGATTCCTGAGAAAACTTGTAATGGAACCACCATTGGACTCAGCTACCCCCTCCTTGGTTTATACCCAAAGAACTTAAAAGCTACACATTACAATGATGAAGCCATATCAATGTTTATAGCAGCTCAACTCACAATAGCTAAAACCTTAGTGTCCCTCAACAGATAAATGGATAAAGAAAATGTGCTATATATACAAAATGGAATATTACTCAGTCTTAATGGAGAATGAAATCATGGCATTTGCAGTTAATGGATGGAGCTAGAAAAAAAATCATGCTAAGTGAAATAAGCCAATCCCAAAGAACCAAAGGGCAAGATGTTTTCTCTGAAATGTGGATGCTATTTTACATAAGGTGATGCGGTGCTAAAGAAGAAGAATAGATTTACTTTAGATTAGTGGAGGGTAATGGGTGTGGAGGTGGGAAGAATAGTAGAATGAAGCAGACATTATTACTTATTTACATATATGACTGCATGGCACATGTGATCCCACAATATATACAATCAGAAAAATGAGAAATAATATTCCATTTATGTATGATAAATCAAAATGCATAAGTGCATTCTATTGTCATGAGTAACTAATCAAAGCAAATTAAAAAATCAAAAACAAGCCTCAATACACTATAAAATAACATGGATTAAAATGATTTTCCAAACTGATAGTATATATTTCCTGCCTTATTTATTTCACTTTTTTGAATTTCTTTCTTTTCCTTTATGTTCTCTTTTATGAAGTTCTATATCCAACCTGACATTTTTATTTTCAAATTTGAGAGTCTTTATCATCCAACTTGCTGACTGTCTCACACAATATCCAAAATAGCTATTGGGAGAACAGTCCTGAGCATGGGGGTGCAGGGGCTTATAAAGGCAAAACCACAAGAACAACTGAGGCACATGTAGGTCGGAAAAGACCTTGTTGAGGCAGAAATTTTGATTACGTGAGAGAATAGTTTCGATTACACATTTTTTTAAATTTTTGAAGACTTCATTTTGATTCATTGTATGCAAATAGAGTACAACTTTTCATTTCTATGATTGTACATGATGTCGATTCACACAATTTGTGTAACCATACATGTACAAAGGGTAATGATGTCTGTCTCATTCCACCATCTTACATACCCCTGTCCCCTCCCCTCTCTCATTTCCCTCTATGTAATCTAAAGTTCCTCCATTCTTCTCTTGCCTCCCACCAGCTCTCCCCCATTATGTATCATCATCCACTTATCAGGGAAAACATTCAGCCTTTGGTTTTTTGGGATTGGCTTATTCACTTAGCATGGTATTCTCCATTCTTATCCATTTTATTATTCTTTATGACTCAATAATATTTCATTGTGTATATATACCACAGTTTCTTTATATTCATTCATCTGTTGAAGAGTATCTAGGTTGGTTCCACAAACTAGCTATTGTGAATTGAGTTACTCTGAACACTGATGTGACTTCATCAATTTAGTATGCTAATTTTAAGTCCTTTGGGAATAAACCGAGGAGTGGGATAACTGGGTCAAAAGGTAGGTCCATTCCAAGTTTCCTGAGGAATCTCCACACTGCTTTCCAGAGTGGTTTGCACCAATTTGCAACTCCACCAGCAATGCAAAAGTGTGCCTTTTTCCCACATCCACACCAATATCTACTAATGTTTGTGTTCTTGATAATAGTCATTCTAATTGGAGTAAGATGAAATCTAGAGTTGTTTTAATTGCATTTCTCTAATTACTAGAGATGTTGAACACTATTTTATATATTTGTTAATTGCCTGTGTGTCTTCTTCTGTAAAGTGTCTTTCTAGGTCCTTGGCTCATTTATTGATTGGGTTCTTTGTATTTTTGTGTAAAATTTTGTTAAGTTCTTATTAATTTTGGAGATTAGTGCTCTATCTGAAGTGTTTGTGGCAAAGATTTTCTTCCACACTCTAGGCTCTATTTTCAACAATATTAATTGTATCCTTTGATGAGAAAATTTTTTTAGTTTGAATCCATCCCATTTATTCTTTCTTTGACTTCTTGCGCTTTGTGTGTCTTGTTACGGAAGTCTGGTCCTAAGCCTACATGATAAAGATCTAAACCTATTTTTTCTCCTGTTAGGTGCAGGGTCTCAGGTCTAATTCCTAAGTCCTTGATCCATTTTGAGCTGAGTCTTGTGCAGGGTGAGAGATAGGGGTTTAATTCATTTTACTGCATATGGATTTCCAGTTTTCACTGCACCATTTGTTGAACAGGCTATCTTTACTCCATTTTATGTTTTTAGCTCGTTTATCTAGTATGAGGTAACGGTACTATGTGGGTTTGTCTGTGTGTCTTCTATTCTGTACCATTGGTCTACCTGTCTGTTTTAGTGCCAGTCTGTTTTTGTCACTATTGCTCTATAATAAGTTTAAGGTCTGGTATTGTGATACCTTCTGCTTCACTCCTTCTGCTCTGTTTTGACTATTGGAGGTCTCTTAGTATTCCAGTTGAAGTTCGTGATTGCTTGCTCAATTTTATGTGGAATGTCATTGGGATTTTAATTGGAATTGCACTGAATCTGTGTAGCACCTTTGGTAGAATGGCCATTTTGACAATATTAATTCTGCCTATCCAAGAACATGGGAGATCTTTCCATCTTCTAAGATTTTCTTTAATTTCTTTCTTTCGTGTTCTGTACTTTTCATTATAGAGGTCTTTCACCTATTTTGTTAGATTGATTCCCAAGTACTTTATTTTTTTGAGACAATGGTCGAGTGGTTTTGCTAATTTCTCTTTCAGAGGATTCATCATTTATGAATACAAATGCATTAGATTTATACATATTGATATTATATCCTGCTACTTTGCTGAAATCATTTAGTTCTAGAAGTTTCCTAGTGGAGTTTTGGATCCTCTAAATATAGAATCTTGTCATTGGCAAATAGTGATAGTATGAGTTCTTTTTTCTTATTTGTATTCCTTCAATTTCTTTGCTCTGGCTAAAGTTTCAAGGACAACGTTGAATAGAAGTGGTGAAAGAGGGCATCCCTGTCTTGTTCCAGGTTTTAGAGGAAATGCTTTCAGTTTTTCTCCATTTAGAATTATGTTGGCCATGGACTTAGCATAGATAGCTTTTACAATATTGTAGTATATTCCCACTGTCCCTATTTTTTTCTAGTGTTTCAAGCATGAAGGGGTGCTGTATTTTATCAAATGCTTTTTCAGCATCTATTGAATCTTAACTTTAAGTCTATTGATGTGATGAATTATGTTTATTGATTTCCAGATGTTGAACCAACTTTGCTTCCACGGGATAAAGCCCATTCAATCATGGTGTACTATCTTTTTAATATGTTTTGTATGCAATTTGTCGGAATTTTGTTAGGCATTTTTGCATCTATGTTCATCAGGGATATTATTCTAAAGTTCTCTTTCCTTGATGCATCTTTGTCTGGTTTTGGAATCAGAGTGACACTAGCTTCATAGAATGAGTTTGGAAGGGATTCCTTCTTTTCTATTTCCTGGAATACTTTGAGGAGTATTGGTATTATTTATTTTCTAAAGGTCTTGTAGAATTTGGCTGAAAATCCATCTGGTCCTGGGCTTTTCTTGGTTAGTACCCTTTTGATGACTTGAAATTGTGTTTAAATTGTGTATGTCTTCCTGACTCAGTTTGAGAGAATCATATGTCTCTAAAAATTTGTCAATATCTATGATATTTTCTATTTTGTTGGAGTATAAATTTTCAAAGTACCTTCTAATTATGTTATATATTTCAATGGTGTCTGTCCTGATATTTCCTTTTTCATTACAAATTCTAGTAATTTGAGTTCTTTCTCTCCTTTTTGTTAGTGCAGCTAAGGGTTTTTCAATTTTGTTTAATTTTTCAAAGAACAAGCTTTTTGTTTTGTTAACTTTTTGAATTATTTCTTTTGTTTCAAT
This sequence comes from Sciurus vulgaris, assembly GCF_902686455.1. NCBI lineage: Eukaryota > Metazoa > Chordata > Mammalia > Rodentia > Sciuridae > Sciurus > Sciurus vulgaris. The sequence continues at coordinate 14,758,596 of NC_136469.1, forward strand.
TTAATTGATTTCAGCTCTGATTTTAATTATTTTCTCTCTTCTACTACTTTCAGTGTTGACCTATTCACCTTTTCTAGGACTTTGAGATGTAATGTTAGGTCATTTATTTGTTGACTTTTTATTCTTTTCTTGAATGTGTGCCATGCAATGAGTTTCCCTGTCCTGAAGATTTTCATATGCTGTATCATTGTCCTTGTTTATCTCTAAGAATGTTTTTTATTTCCTCCCTGTTGTTTTATGTTATCATTACATCATTCAATAGCATATTATTTAGTCTTCAGGTGTTGGAGTAGTTTTTGCTTTTTATTTTATCATTGATTTCTAATTGCATTCCAATTGCTCTGGCTAGTGTTTCAAGGATGATGTTGAATACAAGTGGTGAAATAGGGCATCACTGTCTTATTCCAGATTTTAGAAGAAATGCTTGTATTCTGATAGAATACAAGGTAGTTTCTCTATTTTTTTTGTATTTACTAATGGCTGCTTTATGGCCTAGCATATGGTCTATTTTGGAGTAGTATTTATGACCTACTGAGAACAAAGTGTATTCAATTGATGATGGATGAAATTCTCTATTTATGTGTGTTAAGTCTAAATTATTGATTGTATTGTTTAATTCTATAGTTTCTTTGTTCAGTTTTGGTTTGGAGGACCTAGCCAGTGGTGAGAGCAGTGTGTTAAAGTTGCCCAAGATTACTGTGTTGTGATCTATTTTTCCTAGGGAATTGAGAAGGATTTGTTTGACATATATGGATGCACTGTTGTTGGGGAATATATATTTATCTGACATTTTTAAACCAAGAAAATAATATTATTGCCCCAAGGAAACATTAAAAATAATAAAAATAATCACTACAAAGTGCTTTTTATAACTTTTTATAACTATAATATGAAGTTGTTAAAGTTGTTCTAGTGCAGAAAGTATATGATTGTATAATGCTATACAAAGGCTAATCAAAATAAGGTGGGCTTTTTATAAGTTTAGAAATAGACTATTTAGAATAGCACTACCATTAATTAGTTATGAAATGATAGGGACTGAACAATACTGATGATAATGAGAATAAATTATATTTTATTATATGTAGTTCAATAAATAATTCAAGTGATAATGTAGATATGTAGAATAATATTATAGTAAGTTACCTAAAACAATACATAATTAATTTTATAGATAATGTCATCCTTCAAAATTGGAAAAATGAAGTGTTACAATTCTTACAGTAATAGAGAGGTCATGAGCACAGTATGGTATTGCTGATAATAATTCACTCTACAATATTAAGTGACTGAAAATTTCTCTTGTGTTGGACAGGTGTAATAGAATCAGCATTGGCCATGAATTACTGAAGACTGCCACATAAGACTCACCAACCACCTAATTTTATTCATCATTGCTAGTTTCACTAATAATATTCTTTCTTCCACATTCATGAGATACTGAAACATGACCAAGGAAATTCGCATTTTTACTTAAGTTTTCATTCCTATCCTCTGATCAGAGAAAACTATTGTAAATCCAATGTGTATGTACTAATTTGGGATCAGAGCCAGATGACCTGTTTCCCTGCCTACACCTTCCCAACCATGCACTCACACAGAGCTTAGGACACCTGGGGACTGGCGAGTGTTATTTAAAAGAAGACCCATCTATCTATGTGCTGCTGACAAGAAAGTCACTTCCCTTCGAAGTACACACATAGAAAGTGAAGGGATGCAGTAGAATATTCCCTAAAAATGGAACCTAAAGAAATAGGGGGGTAGAAAATTACATAAAAGCATATTTGAAGTTTCAGGTAAATGAATAGGGTATGTCACTGATGGTAGCTACTTCCCAATGGAGAGCATATGATGTGGAGTTTTTGGTTTGAGCAATAGCAATTCCACTGGAGCTCTGAATATAAGTTCAGGTCTGTTGACTTTCTGTTATTAGTCTCACTGGTTCCTCATTGTTTCGTCCTTTTATAATTTTGAGAACGTTATAATGGAGAAATGCCTCTTTCCAAAAGATTGACTTAGGAATCATTGTTCATTCATTCTTTTTCTTTTATTTAATTTTAAAATTTGTCCTAATTAGTTATAATGCCAGTAGAATTTTATGGATTTTGATAAATCACACATAATAGGCGGGGGTGGGGGACTTGGGGGGGAGTTCACCCCATTGGACAGGGGAAAATGGGGGAAAGGGAGTGGATAGGAAAAGGAAAGACAGCAGAATGAGTTGGACATTACTATCTTATGTGCTTATATGATTACAAGACCAATGTAATTCTACATCATGTACAACCACAAGAATGGGAAGGTATACTCCGTGGATGTATGATATATCCAAATACATTCGACTGTCACGTATAACTAAAAAGAACAAATAAAAAACACTTTTTAAAAAGTTTAAACAAAAAGGAAATCAGGGTAGCCAGACTTAACATCAGATGAACTGAACTGTAAATGAAAAGCAGTAAAATGAAGGAAGGAAGGACATTATAGAATAAGAAAGGTGTCAATTAGTAACAAGAAATAACATTTATAAATATAAATGCACCCAATGTCAGAGCATCCAAATGTAATTAAAATACTAAAAGACATAAAGACATAGAAAGACTCCATTACAATAATACTGAAGAGATTAACTCCCTCATTTTGGCAATGGAATGATCATTCAGACAGTCACTTCGTGGAGAATCAATAGAATTGAATTTTGTCCCTGACAGAATGGTCCTAACATGCCTCTACAGAACATTCTGTCCAATGGCTACAGAATACACATCCTTGTTAACAGTACATGAGATAATTTCCAGGATAGATCAAATAAAAAGACATAAAGCAAGTTTCAGCAAATTATTAAAAACTAAAATCATATTAAGATTCTTTGTAGACCATAATGTAATAAAAGAAGAAATCAATAACAAGAAAAACTTTGGGAACTACAAAAATGCACAGAAATTAAGCAAAGTAATTTTGAACAATTGAGAGTTAATGAATGAAATCGAGAAGAAAATTCAAAATAAAATTCTTGAAACAAATGAAAGTGGAGACAAAACAAAACATACTAAACTTTCAGGATGCAGCCAAAGCTGTATGAAGAGGTAAGATGATAGAAATTTATGCCTACATCAGAAAGCAGAAGATCTCAAATAGGCCGTGCCCCATGACAAGGAACTAGAAAAAATAAGAATAAGAGAACTTAGATTTAGTAGAAGGAAAGAAATAATAAAGATCAAAGCAGGAGTGCATGAAAACAGACTAGCAAAAGAACCCAAAATATCAACAAAAAAGAACCAATTCTTTAAAAAGATAAACAAAATAGACAGGTAAAATTACAAAATACTCAAATAAAATCATAAAAGAAAAGGGAGACATTATACACAGATACAAAGATCATAGATATTATTATGAAAAAGTGTATACCACCACAACAAATTATCTGAAATAAAATTTTTTAAAATGATTTCATTTGTAACACCTCCTACAAAAATATCTAGGAATAAATTTCACCAAAGAGGTGAATGTTCTATACAATGAAAATTATAAAACATTGATGGAAAATATTGAAAGAACATGCACACATGGAAAAGATATCCTGTTTTCAGGGAATGAAAGAACCAATATTTTTAAAATGTCCATTGTACCAAAGTGATCTACATATTCAATATTAACTCTATCAAAATACAAATGGCATTTTTTACAAAGTTAGAAGAAAAAATTTAAAATTTATTTGAGAGCACATAAAACCTCTAGTAGCGAAAATTACCTTAAGCACAAAAAACAAAGCTTGAGACTTTATACTACCTGATTTCAATGCTGTAGTAAATATACTAGAAAACTGTAGTAACTAGAAGAGTGAAATGTTGGTATATACACAGACATATAGACCAATGGAACAGAGTATCAGTCTAGGATGATTCTACTTATCTACAGTCAGCTGATTTTTGACAAAGGTGCTTAGAACATGCATTGGCTAAAGGACTGTCTTTTCAATAATGCTGCTGGGAAAATTGGATATCAAATGCAGAAGAATGAAGACCCTGGTTGCAAAAGTAAACTCAAAATGGATTAAATATTTAAATGTGAGGCCCAAACTACATATCTAATAGGAAAAAAAAAGAAAAGAGAGAGAGAGAAAAAAATACTTCAGGATGTCGGAATGGGTAGAGATTTTTGGACAAGACCCCAAAAGCATAGGAAAGACAAGCAAGAGTAGACTAATGGTATCACATCCAACTGAAAGGCCTCTATACAGCAAAGGAAACAGTCAACAGAGTGGAGATAGTAGAATGAGAGAAAATATTTTCAAATTATTCAACTGACAAGGGGTTAATATCCAGAACATATAAGAATTTGAAGTTTAACAGCAAAACACCACAAAACCAAAATATAACCTGGGTAAAAAAAAAAAAAAAATAGGTAGTAGACCTAAATAGATATTTCTTAAAAGTCAGCATACAAGTGCTAATAGGTGTGTGAGAAAATGTTCAACACTACCCTGCTTTTGGGAAATCCAAGTCAAACCACACTGATGTATCACCCCCATAATGGTAAGGATGACTGATATCAAAGAGATGAACGATAAAAAGTGCTGGTCAGGTTGTGGAGAAAAGGAAACCCTTGCACATTGTTAGTGGGATTATAAAGTAGTAAAGCCATCACAGAAAATAGTACTGTAATGTTCTCAAAAATTAAAAAACATACTTAACTACCACATGACCTAGCATCCCACTACTGGGTATATCTCCAACGGGAATGGAATCAGTCTGCCAAAGAGATCTGCACCCTCAGTTTATTGCAGCTCTATTCATAATAGCCAAGAAATGGAAATGGCCTGAATGTTCACAAAGAGATGAAAGGAAAAGAAAGGTGGCAGTAGACATGGCGGAACACTATCCATTCACATGGTGGAACACTATCCATTCACAACAACCCGATCCTGTCACAGTGACAACATAAATAGAATTGTAGATAATTATGTTAAGTGAAGTAAGTCAGGCAGAAAGACAAGTGCCTTGTGATCTCACTCATACGAAGAATCTGAGAAAATTGAGCTCATAGGTACTAATCTGATAGATTGTCTCATATGATCTCATATTTGAGAGGAGACTGGTGGTTACCAGGGGCATCATGGTGGAGGTAGGAAGAGAAATGATTACTCAGTGGGTACTAAGTTACAGTGACATAGGAGTGAGAGGTTCTGGTCTGCTACTCATGTCAGGATGACAACCAACCATGATGTACTGTGTATTTCAAAACAATAGAGTCCGGCTAGGGTTGTGGCTCAGAGGTAGAGCGTTTGCCTGGCATGTGTGAGGCAATGGATTCAATTCTCAGCACTGCATATAAATAAATAAAATAAAGTTCCAAAACACTAGAAGAAAGTGTTTTGAAAGTTTCCACCATAAATGATAAATGTTGGAGGATTTAGGTATGTTTTACCTGGTTTAAACTGTGTAATATCTACATGTATCAAAACACCATGTTATCCCATTAATTTGCACAACCTTTGAGTATTCATTTCAGATAAAATTTAAAATTTTCTAAACTGAGAAATCTAGCAGGGTTGTAGAAATCTTAGATTTCCTTCCATTTGTACTTCTTCCAACTGGGATATCATAAACTGAATTTGAATCAAACAGTTGACCCTGTGCTGTCTTCTCCTGAATGTATTTGAGCACACTCTCAGACTTAAAACACTTATGATGAGCATCTACACTTGAGCAAGTTTTCCTAACAGCTGCCAAACCAATAGAAAAATCTTAGATCTCAAATCATTACTTTCCTTTTTGTCTGTATTGCCATCATTGTACAAATGCATATTTTGCTGGTAATTGAATACATGACAGAACTCAGGAAAGGAACTGGAATTTGAATTTGAACATGAATTTGATAACTCTGTTTTCTTCTCCTAAAACTTAAGAGATGATAGTGCCTGCTTTGCCAGAATAATATTAAGACCTAATGTACGTAATGTGATTTACAAAGTGTGAATTGTTACTAAAATGTGAGAAGACGTTTTACTAGCAATAATTATCTTTCACGGTGTATACTGAGCTGACAATCCACAGAAAGAAAAGCATGTGTGAAAAGACAGTGAAATGTGTCCTTGTGGTCTAGCCACAGAAACTATGTCCAAGCAGATGATATCAGACTGGCCTTTTTAAACCAATCAGTCAAATCTATAATTTCTTACACAATAGAATATTTTCTTTTTATTCTCCATAAACATCCTTCCCCACAAATGTTCAGCTCTTCTGTTGGCTCAATGACTTGACTATAATGCACTCTAATAATTGCTCACTATAATGCTACTATTTCCTGAAGGAATTATTATTTATATAATGATTGTGTCATATCTAGTGGGAAAAGAAACACAGATTTTATTGTTATTGGGTTTAGAGTTCACTTTGGGAGATATAAAAACAAATACTCACTTATGCTACAAATAAAACTCATTTAAATGATTAAGAATGATGAGAACAGAGAAGAAATGTGGACTTCTAGGAAGGAAAATAGACTACATCCCCTGAAGGCGTGTAAACTGAGTTTTGAAGGATAAGTAGAACGGTAATAGCAAAGAAAGCAAACTTGTGGTGAGGTGTAATAAAGCATGGAGTTTCGCATTCACTTCTTCAACATATATATGCATATCTGTATATATGTTTTGATCAGTATATCTGTATACATATACATATATGTGTATATAGATATATTGTCTATGATTGCACATGCTTAGTTATGAACTGCAAATACAAAGATAAATAATAAATTGTCCTTCCACAAAATGAACCAGAAAAAGAGAGCAGCAGTTACAGTTCAGTGAACTAAGTGCTCAGAAATATGTTACTAGAGCACAGTAAACTATATCTACACTAAAACAGAGGATTCATGGTAATCGAGCAAGAATCGAGCCGCATGTTTGAATTATAAATGATCTACAGCTAGTTCAAAAAAGAAGGCCAAAGTAACAGCCTATATAAAAGTGTTTTGTTGTGAAATAGATCGATGGGTTAAGTAAAAAATAATAATTTTTTTGCAACACTGGAACAATAGGGCATATTACAGGGTGTCAAATGATAAATTTAGAGTGGTAAGCTTGCATTTTGTTTACGAGGCCAAGGTTTTTTGAAGAATGACTTCAGATCTTTGAGGTAAAATAGGAATTTAGGCTTGGAGATTGCATTTTAAAATTTGCATTTTATTTATTTTTTACTCAATAAGATTTTTGAGCTACATACTGCACTCTTAAAACTGTTCTAGCACTGTAGCGTACAATATGCACATTCCTGTCAGGAAGTTTGTATTTTGTAATATTGATGTTGAAGGCAACATACAGAACACAATAGATAGAGACAGGGCTGCTGATAGAGTGGTCAGTTAGAAATTCATTATCTTAATATATTACAAAATGATAAGGTTTTATCCAATAATTTTATCTAATGATTGAGAGTCATATGGGAAGTGTTAATTGCATTTATGAATTATGTGATGAGCAAGGGAAGAGGTGAGGAGAGAAGAGGAATCCATTAAATATCCTAGGTCTCCGAGCTTTCAAATGATCAAAGTTATCACAAATAGTGGAACAAACAAATATCATTTGCTTCCTGATTGAAGGATGTAAAATAGACCCATGAAAATTTTCCTGCAAATTGTCTAAGTGTGACTCCATCATTAGGAAATACCAGAAAATCTCAAATTGAGAGACTTTCTATCGAGAAAGTCAGGGGCACTGAACATGATCTCCCACATCTTTTTAACTCTGAGATTATATCAAGCTGAATATATAATGAAAAAAATTTAATAAGGGAAAGAAAACCACACAAAGAAATGAAGAAAAAGAAAAGTTTTGAGCAAGAATACAAAGTTTGGCTGAAAAAAATAAATGGAGATATAGAAATTTACCAATGCTCCTTTCTGCAGTAGGGCAACATTGAGAAATCCCACCCCAATTTTATTCCTCAATACAGTGAACTGCCATCTAAACACATAGTGTGTGGAAAATGAATGTGCTGTAATAGAGCAATGTAGGGTCCTATGTGTTCCTGGAAGCTTTCTTCAGAATCTGACTGTTATCTCCAAAAGTAATTGAACTCTTATTTTCTCATAACTCTAGTCTGTATGAAATGATCTCAAGATTTTAGCATAGTGACACTGTTGGTAAGCCTGTGCTACTTAGTTTTAGCTTCCTCACAAGAGGTACCAGTTGCTTTAGTCAGAAAAATGCTCTATAGGGTGAGTCAGTTGCTATTGTATCAAAAAGGTCATGAACTTAAGATAGATTTAAACTATTTCTATTTTCTATAATTTGATCAACAGTTTAGAGTTTGTTCATGAAAGCATTTAAAGTAAAAATGTGCTTTTTATTAGTCCAAGAGTTGACTTGTTAGCTGAGTGTAGTGGTGCACACCTGTAATACCAGTGACTAAGGAGATTGAGGTAGTAGGATCATGCGTTTGAAGCCAGTCTCAGTAACTTAGAGAGGCCCTAAGCAACTTAGTGATACAATCTCAAAAGTATATATATGTATTTTACATACAATTACATTAAGTAATATATATAATATATAAGTAATATATTATATATAATGTATATTATATAATATTAATATAATAATATATAATATAATATATTATATATAATATTATATATTATATTACATATATTACTTACATATATAAAAGTAATTGGGAATGTGACTCAATAGTTAAGCACCCCTGGGTTCAATCCCCAGAACCAAAAAAAATTTAAAAAAAGAATTATTGACTTGTTAAGTAACAATGAATATCAGGAGTGATACTCAGTTTCATATTTATACTATGAAATCATCATTTTTATATTAATAGAAAATATTATATATTTATAGATATATACTAAGTTCAAAACAGCTACAATATTTTTAGATAGTCACTATTTCTTTAATAATCTATACAGGCTAAAAATCTTGATCTCTAAACAAACCTGTTTCCAGAAATTGGTTGTAAGGATTTGTATTTCCCTGACAACAATCTTAAGGGTGACAGAATTGTGCCTCTAAAATATTATCCTCTGTTTTTTTATGGAATTTTTGTGTGAGGTTATGATTAAAGAAACTTAAAGGACAGAAAACTAGGATTTTAGCAAACTCCTAAAAAAAAGATATTATGAGATGTTCTTGTTTTCTCTCTCTCACACACAAACACACACAAATGTTTGCTGTCTATATGTGGAGCAATATTTGTCTGATATTTGTTGGTGAGTTTGTGAGCTGTAGAAGCTCTCATTCATATAAAACTTCTCTGAAATCTTCCAAATGAATTTCATGATTGCTTTCTGAATTTCTATGAGGTATGTCATTGGTATTTTAATTGTAAATGCATTAAATCTGTGTAACACCTTTGCAAGTATGACCATTTTGACAATATTAATTCTGCCTATCCAAGAATATGGGAGATCTTTCCATTTTCTAAGGTTTTCTTTAATTTCTTTCTTTAGTGTTCTATACTTTTCAGTGTAGAGGTCTTTCACATCTTTTGTTAAATTGATTCCCAAGTATTTTATCTTTATGGGGGGCACTACTGTGAATGGGGTAGTTTTCCTAATTTCTCTTTCAGGGGATTCATTACTTATGAATCTATTATTTTGTATTTACTAAGGGCTGCTTTGAGGCATAACATATGGTCTTTTTTAGAGAAAGATCCTTGTGCTGCTGAGAATAAAGTGTATTTGCTTGTTGATGGATGGAATATTCTATATATGTCTGTTAAGTCTGTTATTGATTGTATTATTGAGTTCTATGGTTCCATTGTTCAGTTTTTATTTGCAAGATCTGTCCAGTGGTGAGAACAGTGTGTTAACATCACCCAGAATTATTGTGTTGTGGTCTATTTGGTTCCTAAAATTGAGAAGAATTTGTTTGATGTACATAGATACTCCATATTTTGTCTTCATTGTCTGAGGTTCTATTTTTCAAGTGATCTATTCTCTTGGTTATGCTTTCTATTGAGTTTTTTATTTAGTTTATTGTTCCATTAATGTCAAGGATTTCTGTTTGATTTTTTCAGAATTTCTGTCTGTTTATTGAAATGATCTTTTGCTTCCTGCGGTTGTTCTTTTAACTGTTTATTGTAGTGATCACTCATTGCCTGCATTTTTCTCTTATCTCATTCTTTGTGGATCATTTTAATTATGTACAGTCCAAACTCTTTTTCTGACATTTCTTCTATCATGCTGTCATTGGATTCTATAGAATCTTGCTTTTTTTGGAATGAATTATTTCCTTGTTTTTCCATGTTGTTCACATATCTTCCCCTCTAACAGTGAAGATCTGGAGTTTTGCAATCCCCCCACCCCATAGGCCTACAGTGTCCCTGCAGGTTTCCAAAACATCTCCTTTAAGAAGGAGATCAATATTAGCAAGAGGTAGAGATAATATGTATGCAGCCCTAAACCAAATATCCCCTATGAAGATGTTAATAGTATTGTCATAATAAACAGAGAGGATGTATTTAATTATTATCTACAGTATAAGCAATAGATTTGCAATGAGGTCTACAGTTCCTAATGGTGGACAGAGAAGGGGAGGGGTTTAGGATGTAACCATTAATGAGATAAGAAAAGAGTACATAGATGTATTTTAGATAGAAGGAAGAGTGAAAGTGGAATCAAAAGAAGTTGGTTGTTAGCATGAGAAAAGGGAATCAGACAAACAAAGGGAAAATAGAGAGTGAAAAAAATAAATAGATAAAACTTAAAAATTCAAAAAGGAGGAAAAAAATTCTACACCATAACAGTCATATACTATTCAAACCTCCCAGTCTTCAGTAGCCTAATGCATGAGAGGTACCTGACAATGAGCTTCCAGTCTCCAGCAGGCATTTCAGGATGGGAGTTGCCCCACCTAAAGATGGCGGCTTCTGCTTCTGGGATAATCCAAGATGACTGCACTGGCTTCCAAACTTGTTGACAAATGGGGAGACACAGTGCATATGTGAAGGGCTCGGGCGGTCCTGGGGTCCTGAAAGCAGGGTGTAGTTGGTTGGGGTGGGGGTACAGAAGGTAGGGTTGTTTGTTTTTTAGGCATTAAGTTTTTTGAATTCTTTGTATATCCTGGAGATTAGCGCTCTATCTGATGTGTGTGTGGTAAAGATTTTCTCCCATTCTGTAGTTTGTCTCTTCATGTTATTGATTATTTCCTTTGCTGAGGAAGCTTTTAAGTTTGAATCCATCCCATTTATTGATTCTTGATTTTACTTCTTGCTCTTTAGGAGCCTTGTTACGGAAGTCAGGTCCTAAGCCCACTCGATGAAGCTGACATGGTGGGTCTACTTTTTCTTCTACTAGGTGCAGGGTCTCTGTTCTAGTGACTAAGTCTTTGATTCAGTTTGAGCTGAGTTTTGTGTAAGGTGAGAGATAGAAGTTTTATTGCGTTTTGTTACATGTGCCTTTCCATTTATCCCAGCACTATTTGTCAAATAGGCTATATATCCTTCAGTGAATGTGTTTGGTATTTTTGTCTAGTGTGAGATAACTGTATTTATGTGGGTTTGTCTCTGTGTCTTCTATTCTGTACCATTGGTCTATGTGACTGTTTTGGTGCCAATAACCATGCTAGTTTTGTTACCATAGCTCTGTAGTGTGGTTTAAGGTCTGGAATTGTTATGCCTCCTGCTTCACTTTTCTTACTAAGGATTGTTTTGGCTATTCTGGGTCTCTTATTTTTCCAAATGAATTTCATGGTTGCTTTTTCTAGTTCTATGGAGACTATCCTTGGTGTTTTAATAGGAATTGCATTGAATCTATATAACATTTTTGGTAGTTTGCCCATTACAACAATATTCATTTTGCCTATCCAGGAGCATGGGAGATTTTTCCATCTTCTAAGGTCTTCTTCAATTTCTTCCTTGAGTATTCTGTAGTTTTCATTGCAGAGGTTTTTCATGTCTTTTATTAGATTGATTCCAAAGTATATTATGTTTTATTTTTTGAGGCTATTTTGAATGGGGTAGTTTTCCTAATTTCTCTTGCAGTGGATTCACTGCTTATGTATAGAAATGAATTTGATTTAAGGGTGTTGATATTATGTCCTGCTTCTTTACTGAATTAATTTATTGGTTCTAGAAGTTTTCTGGTACAATTTTTGGACTTTCTAAATATAGAATCATGTCATCTGCAAATACTGATAATTTGAGTTCTTCTTTATCCCTTTAATTTCTTTCATCTGTCTGAGTGTTCAGTCCAGATATGGTGTTGTGTGCCATTGGGCAAGGTCGGGATCCCAGTGACTGGGGAGACAGGATTGCAGGAGGATCCCAGTCAAGACCAAACTCAGCAACTCAGTGAGTCTCTGAGGAACTTGGTGAGATTGTGTCTCAGAATAAAAGATAAGAAGGGTTCATTCCCACAGTTAAAAAATAAATAAAATAATGCAGCCTAAAACCTTCAAATAAAAATTTACCAAGGGCAGAATATTGGTAACACCCTCAGGTACAGATTTCCTATTCTCCTCTCCCAACAACGATATGTGGCAACATACATGGAGTATCGCCAACAAATGAAGGTCACCTAAGGCTTGGTCCCCACAGTTTTAGTAAGGGTGTTTCACATTCATGTGACTATTGGCATGGCTGACCTCTAGACTCCTACCCCTCCAGAGGTCATGCTTATACTTCATAACCAACATAAAGTATGTTGTCGGAATAGGCTTGTTATGGTCCAAGGACATCAGGTAAACAGATACACTCTTATCAGACAAAATATTTGAAGGGTTTGGAGTTCAACTCAGGAACCTGATAAGGGTCAAAAGTTTTTTGGATTGCACAGATCTGACAACCCTGATTGGGTATCCATGTAAGGTTAGGAAATGACAGAGATATGTCTAAATAATGATCGACATAGAAAATGGAGATTAAGAATATTCAAGTGAAATCCCATCATTTGTGGACAATATCAGTGGACCTGGAAGACATTATGTTTAATGAAATAAGCCAGGATCAGAAACATAAGTACATAAGTGAGGTCACTCATATGAGGAGTCTGTAGAAGTTAAGAGTAGAAGAGTGTTTACTACAGATTTGGGAGAGTGGAAGGGTTGGAGAATGGTGACAGATTGGTGAACTGTGTTACAGTTAGATAGAAGTAAGTTCTGCTGTCACAGTGCAAAGAAAGTTGAATAGAAAAAACAATAATGTGTGCTATTCACAAAATGACTAGTACAGAGAAGGTCGAGTGTCCTCAACATGAGTAAAAATTTAAGGTGACAGACGTGCTAATTACTCTGATTTGATCATTAAACAATTTATACATGAATGAAAATATCACCTTATACCTCTAAATATATACAATTACGTGTCAATTTAAAATATAATATAATGAGGACAAATAAACCTGTATAAGCTAACCATCAAGTGTGAAGGTTTATTTTTAAACATGAGACCAATTTGTAAACATACCATACTTGAACCACTTTATAGTTGATTGTGATAATTATGTTTATAAAATAACAAATGTTATAATGACATCACAAAGAAATCAAAATTAGAAGAAAAATAAAAGGCAAAGTGAATAATGAGATATGCTAATGTCCACTTTCATGGTACATGATCAATGATAAAAAATCAATATTACGTAGTGATATATTTCTAATAAATCTAGTAATAGAAGTCTAAGAATATTGCTGAGTTTGTAAATTTTAACATCAGCCAAAATTATCTCTAAATAAAAATATCCTAATTTCAAATCACCAATAGAAGTAAAACATAAATTCATTCACATTCATTAACAAACTTGTGACATTAGTGAAAGATACACTACAAGATAAAAAGCAAAGAAAGTAACTAAAAGAAAAAAGCTAAACATATAAAGCTAAAGCCTCAAATCTTAATACTTGTAAAAAAGCAATTGACATAATCTTAGGGAAAACAGAACCACCAAAATAAAATTGCTAAAATTTGAATTTTTTAATTACAAGAATCCTATAAAAAAGTCATAATTTGAGAAAAGGAAATATTTAAAAGGGATTGTTTATAGAATGAACACTTGCAGAGAAATATGTGTGGAAAGGCAGAGTAAATCTTGAAATATAAACTAAAAATGGAAAAACCATTTAGAGTTTACTTTCAAAGAAATCAATTTTGTGTGATAAATATTTTAGTATGTTGGTCTTTGTTGAACTGTTTGTTACATTTCTCATTTCCAGAATGTAATCAATAAATATTCTTGAGTAAAGATACATACTGTATCAAATTACTAAAGCTGTTTATAAAAGAAATTTAATTGATATTTGATGCAAATTTTCTAGTGCCTTTTAATTTCTTTTGACTGACGGTCTCCACACCAGCACATAGAAATCCACTTGAGATGTTATTTCTTTGAAAACCCCATTTACAATTTCTCATGTGTTCGCCCATCCCTGAGTCTGAAGTTCATTCACGTCTTCCTCCCCAATTTTAAAGTTCTCTGGCAGGGACCTTGCTGTTTGACTTCTCTGGCCTTCTATTGTACCCCAGCATTGTTCACTGTGACTGCAGACATTTGAAACCCAACTGGGAGCAATGTTCTAAATTTTTTATTAATTGCATAACTAGTTCTCAAAAATGACATGAAGCCTGCTGTTTCACTTAACTCTGCAAAGTTCAAGTTCTTATCTTCTTTGAAAAGGAAAGTTATCAGGTTTTAATTTTATACTACTTTGTTCTGTGTTCAAATCCTCCCATATTTCCCTGTTTCTTGGACTGCTTCCTTATGAAATATCTCTGAGCTACTTTTTAAAAATTATTAAATTTGTTTTACTTAGTTATACATGACAGTACAATGCACTTTGATACATTGTATATAATGGAGTATAATTTTTCATTCTTCTGGTTTTACATCACGTAGAATCCCACTCGTCCTATAGTTACATATGTACATGGGATAAAATACTGTTCTTCCTATCCCCCTTCCCTTCCTTCAATTCCCTCTGCCTAATCTAAAATATCTCTATTCTTCCCTAGCCACCAATCCCCCTTGTGATTTAGCATTGATTTTTGGGGATTGACTTATTTCATTTACTATGATATTCTCCAGTTCCATCCATTTACCAGCAAATGCCATAATTTCATTTTTATTTGAAGCTGAGTAATAGTCCATCATATATATATATATATATATACACACACACATATATATATACTTGTGACATGTATATATGATGTATATATGTACATCATATATATATATATATATGTACTTGTGATTGTTAGTATCCCACTCATTTGTAATTAGGCTCTCTTACTGTATTTCCCCCAATGTATGTCTCCTATATCTTTATATATAGCATAGAGGTCTTAGAAGTCTAGCATGTTTGCCCACTATAAATGTCCCATAAGTATTTCTTGAATGGAAACAAATTAAATTTAAATTAATATGAATTTTTCTTCAGGTACATTTCCAATTGGAAATAAATTATTTAGCATCCATTAACATTCAAACAGAAACTTGTCTCCACCTTCATGGTTTTGGGATTTAATCATTATACCTCTAAATATTTCCAAAGTTATCTATGAAGCGCTCTTCAGCTCCATCTTTATTGTCAACTCAAGTGGGTTTTATCAGGAGACTAGCAAACGCTTAAATCTGTTACTTTCCCATGATAGTTTGACAACTTAGTGACTTAATGTAGTCTTTCCTCTAGACCGTAATTTCTTAGTTTTCAAAATATTAAAGAAATTAACCTTGGTTATATTCCTATCATTTCAGGCTGCTAGAGATTTTTTACTTGCATTGTTAGAGTAGGGTGCTAGTTTATTAGAGGGATTTATTTTTCTCACTTAATGAAGTCTGTTTTATTTTAAATGATTTCTCAAGGACATAATTTTAACTCATGGGATTGCTAGGCAATTCACTTTACTATGAGTAATTTCTAAATTGCTTTTAAAATTTATTATATGCAAGGGGAGGTGATTTGAAAACTTTGTAATAAATTTAATACATGCCAAAAGTATACTCTTGTGAGAGCAAAAATGTCTGTTTTGTAGCTTTAGTGGCAGTTCATTTTGAATCTTCATAAATTCACAGACATAATATCAACTTCTCTTGTAACAACAAAAAGGAAGGATAGAAAATCCTAAAATATTATGCTATTAAACATGAAGACAGTATCTAGAAAAAAGTAACCATATAAAGAAGTGGAAATTAGAATGTCTTTTTAAATCATTACTATTATTATTTATAGCCAGATTAAGACATTGGATCAGGATGCTTCAAGTAATCTGGTCAATAGACAGGACAGCAGTACTAGATCTACCATGACTTTTCTTTCCTATAGTTATGCAGAAAATGTGCAACCCTCTAACATAAACACCATAGATCTATGAATCAATACACCATCCATTCATACCAAAGTCCAGTAGCTACACAATGTGTGTCAGTTGTCAATATGTGGTGAATTGGTATTTATGGAGGCAACTGTTCAGTGCCTCAGAGTCATTTCACAAAAGGACAAGAACAGAACAGAGCCTAGAACAATATAGGTAAAGATCTTGGGATGTCAGGGTTTTTTCTTGATTATGTCATTTGGGAAACAAATGACTTTCATTCATGTAGGATATTATCCCTGTTGAGGAAGCATCATCCACCTGTCTGATTTTTACCCAGAGTGGAAGTATAATATTTCAGTTCACAACAGAATATTTATTGAAAGAGACACAGATAACAATGTTTGAGAAACAGATTGTTCCACGCATGCCAAACATTTGCTGCTACCTCATTAGGCTGATATCTCACTGCTAAAGGCCAACTAAATATCATCTAAGGCCATGCATTTCAAAAATTTAGATTTTACATTTTGTTTCAGACTCATTTAAACCAACTGTATTTAACAAACTCCCACAACAAACACCAATATTCTTATTAGAATTTGAATTTAACCAAAAGTTTCTTATGAAAAAAATCAAATAAATTAGAAGATAATTACAGTGTTTGTTTACACTTGACAAAACATCTACAATAGTTTTTTGTTAAAAAAAATGGTCAGCTTAGACTGACATTTTTATGTTTGCACAAGGTTTTTTGAATCATAATCCTTACTATTTTTATTTATTTTTATTTATATACATTTTAATTTTTTTTATTTTTACAGACTGCATTTTGACTCATTGTACACAAAAGGGGTAAAGCTTTTCATTTCTATGGTTGTACAAAATGTATTATTTTAAGGTCATGTACACAAGACAATGAGTGAATGACCTCTCTTCACAATCTCCCAAAGAAGGAATAGGAAGAATCCAAGGGGTCAATTTTATATTCTTTTTCTTCTCTATTTCTGTGTATTTATCATTGATTTTAGGAGCTGTTAAATGAAGAAAAATGAGATAGTAAAATTCAAATATGGTCTGGGTGTGATGGTGCACGGCTGTAATCCCAGCAGCTCAGGAGGCTGAGGCAGGAGGATTGCAAGTCAAAGGCACGCTCAGCCAAAGCAAGATACCAAGCAACTCATTGAGACACTTTAAATAAAATACAAAATAGGAGTGGGGATGTGGCTCAGTGTTCAAGTGCCCAGCATTCAATCCCCTGTATCTCCCCTCAAAAATTGAAATATTAATGGACACATACGTCAATGTATGCATTTTAACAATGAGTCAGTGATAGGTTTTATAATATAGACATGCATAATTACTCATCCTCTAGAAAACAGAGAAGCCACTTGAAAACATTTTGAATCTATGTTATTGAAATTCCATATAATTGAATATCCATTCACAGATGGAGCAATTTAAGATGTTCAAAGAAATAGAATATAATATAGACATCTTTGATGTACTGTCTACTTATAGATAATAAAATAATCAGAGTATTAATTTGTACATGTATGCCCTTAGTCAAGTGTAATTTATAATATCATTATATATTACAAATATATTTATCTTACTGTCATGAACTTGAGGAACTAAGTCTTTAAAGAGTATTCAATCCAACCATCTTCCCCAAGAAATGCATCATAGCTTTTCTCTGCTAGAACAATGATAAACAATTACAGTTCAACAGGTATTGCTCTCTGTGGAACATCTGTTGTTCTCCAGTAGCAAAAGCTGGTCAACATCCACCACTTATAACATACAAGGGAATACTAAGTGTTTGATGTATGTTATCTCATTACATCTTCACCATGCAGATTCCTACCTGCCAAAATGATGCTTGAACTTGTCCAAGGAAGCACATGTCTTGTCTGTTAGCCAGGCTGGATGGTTTGAAACACCAGTTCTAACTCTCTGAGGTCTAGTTTCTTGCCCAACTTCCCAAAGAACTTTCGACTCACCAACAATGTGGAATACAGATAAAAAATATCTAGTAGCTAAATGCTGGCATTCTGTCATAATGAAACAAAAAACAAACATATAAAAAATCATTTATCTTGAAACAAGATGGAATCTGTTCTGAATCAAGGCAGGAAGCAAGTTTGTTTTTACTTTTTTCCTCTACTAAACCACATGGTTTAACATATTGTAGACCTTAATGCATATGTATGTGATAAGTGATTAATTAGGTATCAATACAAATATGAGAGAAAGACAGAAGGAGGTGGAGGGGAATGAGGAAACAAAACGAAATCACACAAAATAACTACAAGTTGCCATGTTAAAATCTTTTAAAAAATATTTTTCTATTAAATAATAGATTGTCTCCATTGTTACCAAAACTCTAAAATTCCATATTCTACACAGGTATTTACTGATTTTAGATACTGCACCAATGGTTCTCATAGTACTTATATTACAGGTTTTCTTTATACTCTTTTACCTCTTGTTACATTGGACACTGATGTTTGAAGGAAGAATCTGTTCTGCACAACTCTGTCTGCTATGGTGTTTAGTCCAGGCCCGTTACATAATTCAAACTTTGTAGTAATGGAAAATTATAAATTAAAATAACTAACCTGATTACTTCAAAATGACTGTCAACAAAAGGTGCTCAGGAAAAAAGGTAAAACTATTAACAAAGGATATCTATGTCTGCTGCTTACATAAATAATCTCAAAAGAGGAGAAAAGAGACAGTGCACATGACTGGAAGCAGGCTGGTCTCTTCTGCTATGGTGTGTCCCAAGCTGGAATGTGTCCTAAGCTGGGGTGACTGGCTGCCATCCTTCAAAATCACATGCCTGAATTCCATGAACCTCAATTCTGAGAAATTCACCTTCGAGAAGTCTTAAAGTTGACCCTTCCTACTTCTAAAATCTTAACCACATGGATTTCCTGATAGAATAGGGGGAAATGGGAATTCAAATGTGGGCTGTTCAGTTGTCAGAAATCAAGTAACAGGTAAATGAAAAGAGCTGTTAAAACTCACAAAATCAGGGCAGAGACATCAGTGGGTTTCCATATTTCCCAAGGAACTCTCCCTTGAGATATTTATACCCAGTTTGTCTTATACCCAGTTAGGTGTTTCTAAAATCCTCTCTCTCTCTCTCTCTCTCTCTCTCTTTACTTGGAATTAATTTAAAGTGCATGCCCGCTACCTGACAGTGACCAGGAAAGCCCAGGGACCTCCTATTTGCCTGGGGCTGTCCACCTACACAGCCTTCAGGAAGACTTCCAACAGGTCCTGCACTCTCTAATTGGGGAACTGATTCTCAAGTTTCATGACATCTGGGGAAAAAAACAAAACCCAAATATATATATATATATATATATATATATATATATATATAAATATATATATACACACACACACACATACATACATATATATATATTATATATATAATATAAAAATCATGTCAATAATTCTTAGTAAAATATTCTTTCAAATCAGATAGTAATCATAGGACATTCACTTGAAGGGTAAGTGTAATCAACAGTCAGTACCAAAAACTAAAGCCCATCCCAGAATATCTCCCTTCCAAAATAACAAAAATGTAATTTGAGAGGAAGATATGAAAAAATATCTACTGTGCTCAACTTAAACAGTAACCATAGTTATTTTGTTTTCCTTTTATGCCTTAGGTAAATCTGCATGAAAAGTCATCAAAATGAATTAAAACAAGCAATAATAGCTTTAGTTTTGTTTTTTTTTTTTTCCCTAAAGAAAATGGCTCCTCTCAGATAAAAATAAAAAGTATTCCTTTGAACAGTTGAACAGTATAATCCATGTGCATATAAACAGAAATGAAGAAAGTGGTAACCATTTTTCCTCAGTCATAATGTTCCCTTAGAAGAATAAATACATTTGTAAAAACCGAGTAAACATGTAATATGGGTAAAAATATTTAGAACAAATTTCTGTGTAGCTTGACTATCCAATTAGAATAATACAACCTAACAAAATGTGATATTCTATGAGAACTTCACTGAGACTTAAATTAAATTTAGAAAGTCTAATTTTCCAGTTTACTGAAATATTTTGGCTTTTTATACTTTATTATCTACACCATTCTTCCAAAATTAACATTTTCCTTAAGATGTTGAGGAACATTAGGGACAATTTTTTTTTTTACTTATTTTATTACATATTTATTATATACACAGATAATTTCCTTAAATCAAATTGAGGAAACAGAAAATCTAACTAAAGCAATGTTATACTTCAGACTTTATAATGAAGTTAACTGGCCAAGACCTATTTATTGCAAAAAAAAAAAAAAAAAAAGTCTGAGGTGAAAGTGAAATAACATTTATGGTAAGATATGCCTCAACAAAACCATTCTAAAATCATTGCTAATGTGTAAAACATTGTTCTTTCTTCTGTAACTTTCTTACAATATTGGCTGCAAGGGCATTGATTACTTAATAAAAATAACTCCAATATTACCATACTTTTTTGTCATCCATAACACAAATGGAAAAGCTGGTGGTATAACTGTTGCTAACATGGGCAAAACTGTGGGTGTGATCCGCAGCAACCCAAAACAAAAAAAATGCAAAGAAAAAAAACAAACAAAATAAACTATGGTGTCATAACATGAGAAAAATAATACTAGTTTTTTTAGTATTTTCATAAAACACAAACTTATGACAACATAATGTGAGTGATATTCATGTGAATGATCTCATGGAGCAATAAAGATGCTAATTTCTTAAGTAAAATCTCTAGTGGGAATATTCTTCAATATTTTAAATATTTTTAAAAATACTTTTCCAGTTTTTGCTTTTGTTCCATTAGGTTTTATCAAATCGAATGAAAAAAAAAAAAATCACCCTGAATTTAATTTGTGTCTAAAAAATAATATTGATCTTAGAAACCAAGACATGTCATCTTATTCTTCCAGTTTAAAAATGCCTGGATGAGCATACCATACAAAATTTGTTGCAACATAAGTTTTTTTTTTATCTGAAATACTTTAAAAATATCTTACCATAGAAATGGTTATTCAATGTAACTGAACAAATATTTATTGTTCAATAGGGAGTATTAAAGATATGCATGCATTAGAACCATAAATTACTAACAATCATTCAATGGAATTGTTTCTAATAATATTGATTAAAGTCTTTCTAAGAGTAAGACATTAAACTGTTTAATAATTGAAATAGCAGCAAAATTAACTCTCAATTGAAATGGAAACACTTCACCTAACTATGCCACACTCAGTAATCAACATATATTTTTAAAATTATTTTCAAAGATACTATGTAAATAAATAACTTAAAATTCTAAAATATTTACCTGTCAATTGATAGAAAGAGGATTGACACCTATAGTACAAATATTCATAAGAAAATAATTGAGAAGAGGCAAAAAATATGAATAGAAAATTTCTAGAAAAGGAAATCGAAATAGAATATGAAGCTGAATAAATCCTCAAATCAATATGAGCAATTATCATAGAAATGCTGATTTAGGATAAAAATAATCCAAATTGCATTGAGTATATTTGCCACATTGGAAAGAATAATAAATTCTGTGTCAGCAGGATTTGAGGACATTACCTACTCACATATCACTGCTAGGAATGTGCCTTGTTACCACCCTTGTAGAAGGAAATTGGGCAATACCAACTAAAATTAATAGTGGCTCACTCTTTCCATTTTGGCAATAATTATATGGAAACCAAACTATTTGTAATGTTATATGAGATTGAAAATTTCTTGTGATGATGGAACAAAAACCAAAACCTTAAAGAACAATTCATTAAATTGAATGTGGTAACTCTATGTCATGAAATAGTTTGCAGATGTTGAAATAGCATGCACAAATTTTATTGATCTGAAAGATACTGTGATATGTTTATTTAATTCAGTACACATTTTTTCAATGGTTATTATATGCCAAGCAAATTTCCAAACAAGGAGGACATATTAAGACAGGGTAAAAAGGGATTTACTTTTATAAAGAGTATATTCTTGTATAATGCTTGTGTGAGACAGCATGCAGTAAAATATTTAATTAAATATATTTTGTTCCAATACAAAATGTATTTCTAGATACAAATATTTATGTAATATAAATAAATGTGTTTGGATGAGAAAATAGGTAATTACAGGGCACATTATTACTGACTATTAAGAGTCACTATTATTACAGAAATAATAAGGAAATGTAAACGTGTGAGGAAAATGTGTTTTCTTCTTATACTGATTATGTGTGTGGTGTGTTTTTGTTGATTGAGAAGACAACTAAATACCTGTGTAATTGTAGAAGAAGTATTTAATACGAAGAATTTTTTAAATCTTTGCATAGTAGTTTTCTTGAAAGGGTCTTTGCCATGTTGAAATCAATTTGGTGTACCCTTGAATAGTTTATTTATAAATAGTTCTCACAAAAAGTATTCTATTGTATCTTGCTGTGTAGTATCATCATATGAACAATTATTTTCCACTAAATAGCAGCAAAGTGCTTAGCTATTTACAGTGCTGTAATGTGCAGGCAATAATGGAAAAGAAAATGAAGTTGTTTGGAAAATAACAAGAAAGTTTTTCAGATTCTAATTATATATCAAACCATACGGTCAGAGAGTCATGTCAGAGTAATCTCTTAGTCCTCGATATTCTTTTTGTATAGTTTGCTTTTAAAATACACATTTTAATATATCCTTAATTCTTTCACTAAATTACATTCTTCTCAAGTCAGTCACCTTCTTTATTTATTTCTTTATATTTGCAGAAAACATTTGACAAATAACTAGGATTAGAAAGATATTTAAATTAATTAATGGAGCAATGAATAGATAAAAGTTGGAAGTGAAATTTTCATCATTCTAAAGATAATACATAGTAGTTATCAGTTTCCTTGGAAATTCATTGATGTATTTTCATTTCACTTTTGTCTTCAATTTTCTTTATTACATATTACTTTGTGAAGCAAAATTTTAACATAACAAAGTCATGAAAATACATAGATAAAATAAGAATTATGTATACTGGAAGATAATATTTAACAATATTAAAAGGTGGAACCAGCAAACATGAAGATCTATCCATGAAATAGGTAAAGAATGTTCAAGCATTTACATTACTTTTTCTCATAGATGATGCTAACTATTAAAATATACTATCCATTAGACACTTGTTTGACCAAATGAAAAGAAGGATAATTCCAAAGTAATTATTGTATATTGATCTGTCATTCCAGGGAGACCAAGTCCTCCTAATGGAGTTTTATTTTACAACTTAAGGTCTTTGAACAAAAATGTAAAAGACAGAAACCAGTGACTCCAAGCTTCGTCATCTGCCTATGTTGAAATTTGAGGTGTGCATTGCCTTACTGTAAGTAAAAACAATTAATAATGTAAGGAAAGAACAGCTTTTCTTCTAGTAGAATATACTGAAGAAGAGGGTAAATGGAGATGCTGCAGAAATGAGACTAAGTCCATGTGCACATGGGACATTAAGGGTCATTTCAACATGAAGCTGATTAAAGCTGATTAATGTCTGACCCAGAAAAGTCAATGTAAAAGCAACCAGTAAGGAAAGAAGCAGAGTAAGTCCTATTTTTCATAACCATAAGAATGAAATATTTGATTTGAATTAAATTTTAGGAAGAATAAATAATTAAGCTACAGATACCAAAAAAAAAAAAATATCCATGATTGTGGGGGAGAGTCTTAATGGTGATCACAAAGATGGTTTCACTTCCATTTTTAGAATCTATTCATACTTGTATTTAATTTTGGAAAACAATCTGTACTCCTAAGACCATATTCTCAAGGACAGTTAATATAAAGTCCTAGTTTACTGCTTCACTAAAGCACATTTTTAAACATAGGCATTATTTTCATTGTCATGATGACTATAGTGGCTACTCCTGCCGACTAGGACTGGGCACCAGGGGAGATAAATCCTCCCCAGAGAGGAGGCTGCAGGTGCACGTAAAGATTTCCCACCATCAAATAAATGCCAATAGGACTTAGAAACGTGGGGCTGAATGGTCCATTAAATATTGAACACAACTAGCATTTTCAGACTCTAAGTTCCAGTTCTATAAAACCAAGGGAAATTTGTACCTTTATCATTTTACCAGAAACACAGAGATAGGTATATGTAAAATGGACAATAATTTAGACTAAACCTGAAAAGAAATCCTGCTTAAAGAACAAAAAAAATGAGTGTACTTTACATATAATATTCACATGCAATGATTTTGCTCTTTCTAGAAATGTTGGCTTGATAGTATAGCAAGAATTGCAAAATACTATATTTATCAGAAAAAAATACAACCCTTATGGGCTATAGAAAACATCACATCCTTTTATAGAGGAAAGAAGACTGAGGTTCAGATATTTAGATGACTTATGCAGTAATACACAATAACACCAATGAAAAAGTTTTCCATTTTTTAATATAGCATATTGTTTGCTGATGTATTTCATTTGAAAAAAATCAATTTAAATTAAAAAAATAGTTCTTACAATTTTTTAGTAAGTTAGAGTGGAGAAGTTCTTCTACAATACCAGTGAATACATGGACTGTGTCAGGTTTAAAAAATGTGCGCAAAATTCACCTCTTAATGATGTAATTGTCTTTTAAGTTAGTTTTAAATGCAAAAGCAATTTCAAATCACTTTTCTTTGTGATTTTGTAACAGATATCAGCAAAAAATAATATGAAGGCATGTAAAAGAAGTATTTGCTCAGATGAATTTTCCGTTCTTCCACACAATCCCTGTGTCTCAAGCGTTTGGAGAAATTGCCGGTATCCCTGAGTTCATGACTCATCTAGAAGACAAGTGTCTGTGGTGACTGCAGGCAGCTTATGCCAGCAGGATTCATATTATTACCAACTGCCATGACAGTAATTCTACTCAGCAGTCAGGCAAATATTTAGTTTACATCATAGTGAATACATTGTGGAGACTGCTCTGTTTTCTTGAGGAAGCAACTACTGGATTTCTTATTGGTATTTGCAGTAATGTAATTAGCGGATTTACATACTTATTACCTCTTGAATATCTTCCTTCTGAAAAGATCCTCAGCATATAAAGTGGATGTTCATCCTGAGAACAGAATAAAGAAAATTATCCAACCAAATGTAGTTCCATTTTGTGACTTAAAATATAAGAGACATTGTCAGGGACTTCAAGAACTCTGCTTTCAAATTTTGCATCAGATTTCTGTACAGAATTTTGGTAAACAATCCAGAGTATATCTTAGATAATTATTAAATATCAGCATACCTCTCACTATTACTTTGTTTTAAATATCACCTTGCATAGCCCCTTACACTCTGGCTTTTCAGGGTTAATGTGTATTTTGGGACATACTCAGTTTTCAGTTACTCAGTGTTGAATTATTTTTCTAGCCACAACATAACTTTGTTCAATGCTCAGGTTACCTGAAGTTTTGTACACTTTTATTTTTGGATTGTTAATGTTAAAGACAATTCTAAATATATACTTATGACATTATTCTACTTGCTCACTATCAACTTTCTATATCATTGGAATTTAAGTATCAATATCTTTTTAAAGAGTCTTGCTTTCATTCTGCACTTTGGGCTTGGTTCATCCAGGAAAGATCATTTCCATTAGCCACAGTGAAATTCAGTGTTATAGTCAGGCAGAACTTAGTTCAAATTCTGACTCTGCTGCTTCATTTCTGGTGGTGTTAGGCAATTTGTTTGATGCCTTTAGGTGTGTATTTCTGTAAAATAGGAGTACCAATTTCTATGGTGGAGCATCAGAGAACACAGTATCCAGAATATCTTATATTTTTGTTGTCATTGTTTTTAGATAAATATAACAGTAGAGTATATTTTGATATATATATGTACAGCATAAGTTATTTTAATTAGGATCTCATTTTTGTGGTTGTATGTTACCTGGGGCTACAGTCTTCAGGTATTCATATATAAACATAGGAAAGTTATGTCTGATTAATTCTAGTGTCTTTCCTATTTCCATCCCCCTCTTCCCTTCATTCCTCTTTGCTTAGTTCACTGAATTTTACTCTTCCCTCCCTCCCTCCCGCCCTCTTATTGCATATTAGTATCTGCATATCACAGAAAATATTTGGCCTTTGATTTTGGGGGGTTGGCTTATTTCATATATCATTATACTCTCCAGTTCCATCCATTTACTGGCAAATACGATAATTCCATTTTTCTTTATGGCAGAGTAATATTCCATTGTGTATATATACCACATTTTCTTTGTCCATTCATCTGCCCAAGGGCATCTAGGTTGGTATAATAGCTTAGCTCTTGGGAATTGAGCTGCTATAAATATTAATGTGGCTATGACACTGTAATATCCTGATTTTAAGTCCTTTGGTTATAAACCTAGGAGGCAGATAACTGGGCCAAATGATGGCTCAATTCCAGGTTTTCTGAAGAATCTCCATACTGCTTTTCAGAGTGGTTGCACCAATTTGCATTCCCACCAGCAATGTGGGAGTGTACATCCTCACCAACATTTATTGTTATTGTATTCTTTGTAATTGCCAGTCTGACTTGAGTAAGGCGAAATATCATTGTAGTTTTAATTTGCATTTCTCTAATCGCTAGAG
Source organism: Sciurus vulgaris (assembly GCF_902686455.1). Lineage (NCBI taxonomy): Eukaryota > Metazoa > Chordata > Mammalia > Rodentia > Sciuridae > Sciurus > Sciurus vulgaris. The sequence continues at coordinate 14,785,478 of NC_136469.1, forward strand.
ATGTTGAATATTTTTTTCATATAATTGTTAACCACTCTATTTGTTTAACCAGCATTTTCAAGATATCCCCTACATTGTTTCAGAGAAGCCAGAAATTGCATTTGCTCTAATTTTTTTTTTTTTTTCATAATCCCAACTTGTCAAGAGGAAAGGCCATGGGAGATCTCAACAAGGTGCAGAAGAAATCTGAATTCTCTGCAGGCAGATTTTGCCAGAAGAATGCATGCACATGGAGTTACAGGAGTTTCTCTTTGGAACCTCTGCACAAGGTCTTTCTTGTCTCTATTTTATTCCAGATTTTTACTGAGTACTTCCCTGAGTTTCCTTGCCCAGTATTATGACGACAATTGTATAAATCCTTAATTCTTATACTAAAAGCCTCCATTTGTAAATTACATGAGGTTGTTCTTTTCTCCTAAGTAGACCAATACACTTGTAACATCATAGAAGAGACAGAAATGCCATTTGAATATAAGTCATAGTTTATGATGAAGACAGAAAATATCAATTATATTTATTTGAATAATAATATTTATTGAACACTAATTATAAATATTGTCATAAGTATATTAAATTATATACTCATTTAATTGCATAATTTTATACATAACTGAACAGTGTAGTCTAAAGTGAGTTATTCTGATAAGCAAGAAACCTGAGGCAGAGAAACTAAGCAATTTGCTGGAGGCTATATGGAAGAACAAGTACTTAGCAATTAGCAAGTTTGACCCTACAGCCTCACAATGCACCACAGTGAACAATACGTGTTTTGATGCCCCATATTTTATATCACATTTTCATAATAATCATGACATTGAATTGTTTTATTAAATGAATTGTTACTTCCTCAAATATTTAGCATAGCATGTCCTCCAGAGTAGACATTAAATAAGATGACATCTATTAATGTTTTTCCTAACATTATTGTTTTTGATATCAAGAGTTCTAAGGATTTCCATAGTGAATTATCTCAGGCCAGAGACCTTGCCTTGCATATTTCTCTCTTAAAGCTCCAAACACAGTACTTTGAATTATTTTAAGCTTGCCATTTTCAGAGTTTAGTGCAACACTGACAGTAAATCTGGTATAATTGCCTTACTTATCAAATTTAATTTGCATAATTAAATAGTTATGGTATTGTATGAAATAACATTCAGAGATAACAATTGAGCTGGCTTAAGATTTACAAATGAAAAAAATCAACATTTGTTTTGGAGGAAATTTCAGTTTGCAGAAGTGCAGTTAGGATTATTTTGTACAGAGGCTGGAGTAAAATGTATCATGCTTAAAAGGACTAAAAAGTTTAATATTCTACTCAGGTGGCAATATAAAAAGATTGCACAGAGGTATTTGTTAAAGAGATTTTATTACTCTTCTAAGACAGGTTTATGTTATTCAAATCACATTAGACACCAAAATATTAAAAAGATCAATACTCAAAAGGTATCTATATACTCATTTAAGATACATAAACACAAACATATATGTGTGTGATAATTTATGAATTACGAATGAAAATGATTAATGAATTAACTAGTTTAGGTAATCTAATCATAGTGATAAATAGATAATACAATCATACTAATCAGCACTTTCCTACATTTTAATTAAATTTTGTATTTTTTTTTAATTAAAAATCATAAATTTACATAGGGCAATCTTGTTTGATTCATTCTGTTATTTTTTTCCCTTCCCTCCCACCCCTCTTTTCATTCTATACAGTCCTTCCTTACTCCATTCTTGCCACTCTCCTTATCCCTAACCCTAAACCTAACCCTAACCCTAACTCTAATCCCTCCTACCCCCCATTATATGTCCTCATCCGCTTATCAGCGAAATCATTCGTCCTTTAGTTTTTTGAGATTGGCTTATCTCACTTAGCATGATATTCTCCAATTTCATCCATTTGCCTGCAAATGCCATAATTTTATCATTCATCGTGGCAGAGTAATATTCCATTGTATATATATGCCACAGTTTCTTTATCCATTCATCAACTGAAGGGCATCTTGATTGGTTCCACAATCTGCCTATAGTGAATTGAGCAGCTATGAACATTGATGTGGCTGTATCTCTGTAGTATGCTGATTTTAAAAGTCCTTTGGGTATAGGCCAAGGAGTGGGATAGCTGGGTCAAATGGTGGTTCCATTCCAAGATTTCTGAGGAATCTCCATTCTGCTTTCCAGAGTGGCTGCACTAATTTGCAACCCCACCAGCAATGTATGAGTGTACCTTTTTCCGCACATCCTCTCCAACACCTATTGTTGCTTGTGTTCTTGATAATTGCATTTCTAATTGGGGTGAGATGAAATCTTAGGGTGGTTTTGATTTGCATTTCTCTTATTACTAGAGATGTTGAACATTTTTTCATATATCTGTTGATTGCTTGTACATCTTCTTCTGCGAAGTGTCTGTTCATTTCCTTAGCCCATTTGTTGATTGGATTATTTGTATTCTTCATGTAGAATTTTTTTGAATTCTTTATATATTCTGGAAATTAGTGCTCTATCTGAAGTATGAGTGGCAAAGATATTCTCCCACTCTGTAGGCTCTCTCTTCACATTACTGATAGTTTCCTTTGCTGAGAGAAAGCTTTTTAGTTTGAATCTATCCCAGTGGTTGATTCTAGCTTTTATTTCTTGTGCTATGGGAGTCCTGTTAAGGAAGTTTGATCCTAAGCCATCAAGTTGAAGGTTTGGACCTACTTTTTCTTCTATAAGATGCAGGGTCTCTGATCTGATTCTGAGGTCCTTGATCCATTTTGAGTTTAGTTTTGTGCAGGGTGAGAGATAGGGGTTTAGTTTCATTCTATTGCATATGGATTTCCAGTTTTCCCAGCACCATTTGTTGAAGAGGCTATCTTTTCTCCATGGCATATTTTTGGCCCCTTTGTCTAGTATGAGAAAATTGTATTTATTTGGATTTGTGTCCATGTCCTCTATTCTGTACCATTGATCTACCTGTCTATTTTGGTACCAATACCATGCCGTTTTTGTTACTATTGCTTTGTAATAGAGTTGAAGATCTGGTATTACGATACCCCCTGCTTCGCTCTTTCTACTGAGGATTGCTTTAGCTATTCTGGGTTTCTTATTCTTCCAGATGAATTTCATAATTGCTTGCTCTATTTCTGTAAGGTACATCATTGGGATTTTAATTGGAATTGCATTGAATCTGTATAGCACTTTTGGTAGTATGGCCGTTTTGACAATATTAATTCTGCCTATCCAAGAACATGGGAGATCTTTCCATCTTCTAAGGTTTTCTTTAATTTCTTTCTTTAGTGTTCTGTAGTTCTCATTGTAGAGGTCTTTCACCTCTTTTGTGAGATTGATTCCCAAGTATTTCATTTTTTTCGATGCTATTGTGAATGGGGTAGTTTTCCTAATTTCTCTTTCTGAAGATTCATCACTTATGTATAAAAATGCATTGGATTTATGAGCATTGATCTTGTAACCTGCTACTTTACTGAATTCACTTATGAGTTCTAAGAGTTTTCTGGTAAATTTTGTATTTTTAAAATGAATAAGTAAATATAATTCTGGAAGAAAACTTAGTCTTATCATGGAAAGGTTACGTGTGTTCTTAACTGATAAATTGAAATTCTCTTCACAGTGGAACTGTCCCTGGATATGTTTTCAAATAGGCACATGAAAAGCAGAGTTAGTCTTCAAAAAACGCTGCCTGCCTTTTCTCTCCCCCAATCCCTTCACATAGAGACTTGCTATGGTTTTGATATGAGATGTCCTCCGAAAGCTGCCATCAGTGGAGCTATATTCAGAAGTTAAATGAGTGGATTGTGAGGGCGGTAATGGAATCAGCCCATGCTGGTTTGAATGGACTAACTGGGAGGTAACAATAGGAGTCAGATCTGATTTCAGCTTATATTATTTTCAGATAACAGATGTACCAGCTACATACATGTAGGCCTACAGTGGCTCGTCCCTCCCCCTGTGTTTCTCTCCCCCTCCCTGACTGCCCTTCTCTCCCCCTCTGCTTCCTGACCCCAGCAGCACCTGAGTATCATCCTCCTTTGGGCCCTTTCCTGTTAACTCAGAGTGAAGCAGTTGAGTGTGTGTGGATGTAGACCTTGAAACCGTGAGTCCCAAAAGGAACGTTTCCTCCTCTAAGTTGTTCTTGTTGGTTATTTTGGTCACAGCTGACTAAAGACAATCTTATCAATGAACTCATGACCATATTCCTTTGATTATTTCTGACATTTTATCCAGCCCAGTATTCAAAGGTCCTTGGTTTGGGAACATGTATGTAGCTGGTACATCCCTTATCTGAGAATAATATTAGCTGAAATCAGATCTGACTCCTATAGACACTTCATTTTTGATAACGTTAATGTTTTATTAAAATTGTTATAATAAATTATTCCTTTTTCACATAATAGAAATCTCTGTTCATTTTTTAAAGTTTAAAGGGGCAAATGAAGATGGGTGGAATGTGAGATATATAGGCCATATGATACTTAGTTGATTTAGAAACTTCTCAGGGAGTTTCCATGGCAGCTTGAAACTAAATATGTAATAAAAGAAATTATTTATAAAGTTTAACTTCTTCTTAAATACATTAGTTAGGGAAGCATCATTAAAAGTTATTTCATATTAATGTGGCTTACTAATAAGGAAGTATCTTACATTTTTAAAAACTGACCATCATACTTACGTTTAGAAGAAAAATACCTAGATAATATATTGACAATTCCGAACTCAAATCATGGAAGCTGTCAAGTGGGATATATCCTTCATTTGTACTCCAAATAGCTTACCTGTATATTTTATATCTTATGGCCCACACTGAGCACTTTAGTCACTATGGCAACTATCCTTTTGCAGTAATTCAAATTTCTACTCATGGCCATATAATCTTGAGCAAGGTTCATAAATAATCCATGCAGAAGTCCATCTTGCTGCAGTATTAGTTTCTGGCTAATCTGGTTTTGGCAAGTGTATAATTATGTATCTGAAATTCTTTTAATAAATGGTTTGCTCTGTCTCTAGTAATGATGGAACATATAGTGACAGAGATAAAGCTTATAGACTACCAGAAATGCAAAATGCAAAGGAAAGGTAGTTCTTTATGCTCTAGTTCTTTAAGCCCTAAAAAAATGGAGATTCGGAAGGTAAAATTAAATAAGAATTTTAGAATAAAATATTTTAAGACAACAGAAACATGGAAATCAAATTAAGATCGTGTGCAAAAGAAAATAAGTTCTATTCAGTTACCTTATTGAGATTGTATATGGTTTAAAAATGTTTTAACAGTGACTTGTGTCCCTGAATCTCTTTCTGTGAAAACTGTATACTTCTTTAAAATTCAACTATATTTTTAAATGTGATGATTCTATCCAGATCCCAGGTAATGTTGTTATTTTATGCTGAGAATGATGAATTCATTTTAGTAAGTATCACATGAAAATTAAATAGTCCTTCAAGGGATTCAGTAAAGAGAGTGTGTTAAAGAGGTTTTAAAACATTAAAAGCCCACTGAAGAAAATACTTGCAACATCTGTTGTTTTAAGTATACAATATTTTAAAGTCTTTAAATCCATGTGCCAGGAAAGTACTAAGCCAAACAAATCTTACAGCTATGTGATTTTATGATAAAACAACACTAGTGAAATGTATCTGAACATATCTTTAAAATATAATATTTTTCAATTCAATGAATGCATGCAATAGTAATTAAATATGAGTTCATAAAGACAATTCAAATTTTATTATTATGTATTTGTTTTGTACATATAAGATCACGAAAAGAGTGTTTTTGTCAGATTTGTCACAAACATGATCAAAACAAATTAGAATCTAAGGACATGAAAATAATTTTTAGAAAAGAGACCTCTACAATATCTCAAATAACAGAGATCTAATGACATATTTTATTGTCAGAAACTTTATCTACAGGGTGGAAATGATATGGAGCATATAAATATATTTTATAGTTATTAAAATATTAATTATAATCAAAACATCTTGAAATAGTTAGCCATGGTGGCACATGCCTATAATCCCAGAGACTTGGAAGGCTGAGGCAGGAGGGTCAAGAATTCAAAGTCAGCCTCAGCAAAAGTGAGGTGCTAAGCAACTCAGTGAGACCTTGTCTCTAAATAACAAATACAAAATAGGGCTGGGGATGTGACTCAGCAATTGAGCTTACCTGAGTTCAATTCCTTGTACCGAAAAACAAACAAACAAACAAAAAACAAAATCATTAAAAATATTTGAAGTTTAGTGTATATATATATATGTTTATATATATTTAGTGTATATATATATATTTAGTGTATATATATATTAAAATATATATATATTTATTTATTTATTTTTTCCTGGTAAAGGGAGAATTTTAAGACAGAAGAAAAAAGTTGACTGAGCTTGTCTGAGCCAAACATGGTTCAGATGGAAGGTTCTGACCCAGAATTTTAATGTAGTTTATTCTCCAGAGTCTACAAAAATTATTTTGAGAAAGATAATCCCATGAAAAGTAAATAGGTCCTTCAAGGCTTTTACATTTGCCCCACTCAGAACATCTCTGACTTTACCAAAGCCATGTTTATCTGAGGCCCTCCAAGATGGAAACATTTGTAATTACATTAATATTCCATAAACTGTTCTGTGTGTAAGAAATTCCACGAAAATCACACTGGACACAGGAAATCACATAAGGGAGTTTATTAAGCAAACAGAGTGTCTCCCTGCAGGGTAAGAGAGAAAATGAGAGGAAAAGAGAAAGGGTGTGCACTAGAGAAAGTAGAAAAGTGAGAAGGAGAGAGAAAGAGGGTAGGAGAGAGAAAAGCAGGAGAAAAGATGGCGGGGTAGCTACCCTTAAGCAGTTGAATTCTGCCGGGCTATCAGGGGACCAATAACGGAGAAGGATACTTGCAAGCTGACTGATGAACCAATAGCTAGCTAGAATGTTCACAGACTGACAGTAGTTGGGAGGCGGGGAAAATGGCTGCACCAGGAAGGGCGGGAGAAGCAGCTTTCAGACTGACAAGCTAGGTTGTGATGCAACGGTGGGGGAGCAGCTTTGTATTACACTGGGCATGTCCCTTTGCAGTGGCTGCCCACTGACTATGGACTGGCTTTTGTTTAGCTGCCTGTTAAATGAATGTTTAAAACTCAGCAGGGCCTTGCCTCCCTTTTGTGCTATCAGGAGGGAGAGTTGAGTACTTTTAAGGAAAAATTTCATGCTAATATTTACTCTGCACTTATTATATGAACTTGCAAATTCTTTTAAAAAGTCAAGGAGCCAGGCAAGAGAAAAAGTATTCTTTGCTCTGTGTCTTTGTTCAGGAGCCACGCCCATCTTGAGACTCTAGGATTTGCTGGATGGATTCACAGGACTCAGAGTACATAGTATGCTCATGATCATGGTACTGAAGCCAGAATTGGGGACAGGCAGTTAGTGTAGAAATAGGGGATGGGGTCAAATCGAGGAAACGAAGGCCACGAAAGCCATCTGCTTCTGGAAGTTGGAGACTGTCCTGAGAGAATGGAATGTCAAGGATCTCTGGAGCCCATTGATTACCAAATTTACCTGCCTTTATCAAGGACTGCAAGCAAGGAGCTGCTAATTAATGCCCTCTGGGCCCTTACCTGCCTGAATCACCTTGGCCCTCCCCCTGCCCATTGCTTCTCACTTTATGCAAAACCAGGCCTAGTCAAGTAGCCAGGAAGGAGAGATAAGCAGGGAGAGAACCAGAGAACAAAGGAGACCTTAACCTATAAAAGATGTAGGGTGCGCTCACTTCTTGGGACTTTAGAACATCAGTCATGGCCCCCTTCTCCCTCCTGGGAGAAGTCTTTATTATTACTTTTAAATACAACCTGCTTAATATGCTTGCCTTGGCATGCTTCTCTAGTGTTCAAACTTCAACATTAGAGGGAGCAGAACTCGCCACAGGTGAACGGTGGTATCAGTGCAATAATATAAATTAACGTCAGCACAAGGATAAGGCGCATAGCAAGAAATCTAGGAGATAGTGGGCGCTAGCTTCTGGGTACTCTCTCCTAGAGGAATCCCTGGGCATCCTTTATTCTCACAGCTACAAAGTGTGCCAGCATATGCAGATTGTTATTTACCAGGGAAACTCTCCTGTGAGCCTGGATGCCCAGGATTTCTGCTAGAGCTCAGATGCACAGACAGGCACCTCTGCAGAACACAGCTCAGCTACTCAGACTTCAACCTCCAAGAGGAAAAGCAGAGAGTCACCCTAAATCACATTGTTAGCAAAGACTATAAGATGGAACTTGTGTGGTCCAATGCCTCAGACGTGAACTTTCTGATCAGGGTGAGTATGTCGTGAGCTCAGAGCTCAGGTCAGGTGCCAGCCACAGGCCTCAATTCCTGATTGATTGTTAGCTAGGAGCCACTGCCAGTTCCTGGCCACAGGAGCCTCCCCAATGTGGGACATTTCTTCCTCAAAGAGAACAGCAAGGGAAAGAGTAAAATAAAGCTAGTAAAAGAGAAAGAGCTAAAAAAATCAGAAGTCAGAGTCTCCACATCCTAATCTTGGAAGTGACACCCTATGGCTTTTGACACATTCTATTCCTTTGAAATAGAATCTTCCCATGTCGTGGGTAGCTGACCCAGGCCTGGATATAAAGTGAACTGAGGACACTGTCTGTAAGAACGGGTGCCCCGAGAGTGAGTTCCCCTCCCCCTGATCCAGACAGCTGGGCATCAGGAACACTAATCAGCACTGTTTACTCCTTCCTTTTGGAATGTAAAGGACTTTCCCTGGGACCTAACCAGGTCCCTTTGTAGTGCAAATGCCCCTGTGAAAGCTCCAGGCTCAAGGCTAGACATACCCATGACCCTGTGAGCCAGCTTCCTTATCACGGTCTGCTTTTGTAAACATTTCCCCCTTGAAGACCCTTGTACACAATCATATATTTTTTGAAACCTTGTGTCCAATTATGTACTGTTTTAGACTAGAAATTTTATGATACTAGATAGCCTATAAATGTTATGAAAAATTGATCAGGGGTGCTCAGAATTTTGGAGTGCTGATCTTCTCTGGGCCCGCGGGAGTAAAATAAAGTCAGGTTTCTGCCCCTTTTGGAGTGCTGCCTGTTGCTTTCTGGGTAATTTCGACAATACCCATCTCAAAGGGAGGAATTTACCCAAGGGCATGAATATCAGGAAGTGGGGATACATGGGGACAGTTTAGAAGCTTGTCTGCTGCAGAACGTGAAGGAGTTTCATAAGATACTTAGCAGGGTTACCTGGTGACCACGTGCAAGGAGACAAAACAAAGCCCCTGGGTAATCATGTCTGAGTCCAGAGGATACAATACAGTTGAACGAGTAACCCAACACAAACACGTCCCCTTTACCTAACATATTTCACACTTTTCTTCACCTGCAATAAAGCTTTATTTCTTTTGCATTAAAATTATGAAACCTAATTTTGAAATATGCCCCACCCTGGAAAGCATAAAATCTAGAATAAATCCTTACTTCTTGAAACTCTTCCTAAACCAAAACTGCAGTTAGATCTCTTGTAAATCCTGCTCACAGATACGCCTCCTGCTTTCCCTGGGTGTGTTTTCTCCCTGATGCAGTAGGTTAATAAACCTAAATTTGGTTTACTCCAGGCGATCCCTGGTGGGTTTGGCCTGGTGGATATCAATACTTGTTTTTGTGTTAAGAATTTGGTATCTACTGTTTTCTTTAAATCTCCACAATAAACTGAGCGTGGTGGCACATGCCTGTGATCTCAGCGGCTTGTGAGGCTGAGGCAGAAGGAGTGTGAGTTCAAAGCCAGTCTCAGCAAAAGAGAGGTGCTAAGCAACTCAGTGAGATCCTGCCTCTAAATAAAATACAAAGTAGTGCTGGGGATATGACTCAGTGGCCGAGTGTCCTGGAGTTCAATCCCCGGTACCAAAACAAAATAAAACAAGAAATCCCCACAATAACTATCTGAAGTTTAGTGAATGTGTCACTTTCCCCATGGCAGAGCTAAGATTTAAACCCAAACCATCTGTCTCTTGCATGAGCTTTAAATCGCTCAACACTTACACTGCTCTTCTGACTTTTTCTATGTATTACCAAGTGCTGTAATTGAAAGAATGGACATTTTTTTAAGCTGTCTGAGGTTACCCTCCCAGTTATCTTAACTCCCTAAGGTCACCCTCCCAGTCATCTCAACTCCCTAAGGTCACCCTCCCAGGAATGGAAACAAAGCCCTTAAAGCTGTTCCAAGAAACAGCCCCAAACAGAGAATAAAAGGATAAATTGAGCCAGATAGCCAGATAGTGATCAAACAGAATGATTACCAGAAACTATTGACCAGAATCTACGCCCTATTGTAAAACATTGTGAAACATGTTGTATGTTATCAGCAAACCCAGACCCCCCTTTGAAATTTCCCGGCAGCTTTGTCCCCCCTTTTCCCCCTTTCATGTGTGACTCCTCCCGATGTGTGGTTTCTGCCTTTATAAACCTACAAGATTTTCTGCTAGGGACTCGACTCCTCGAGTTGGGTCCCAGCGCGCTGGAATAAACACCTCTTGCGGTTTGCATCAAGTGACGCCTCCTGCGGTTGATTGGGGTTGCCGTCCATCCATGGGACAGAGTTGGGGTTTCCTTTTTTGGGGGCCTTACATTTGGGGGCTCGTCCGGGATAAGACGGCGCCCCCTCATCCGCGGAGTCGACCTTGGAGGTAAGAAGGGGTACCCCGAAGTTGTCTGTCTTTGTCTTGTGTTTTGTTAGTTGGTCTGGTTCTGTGAGCGCGCTTTTGGTTTCGGTGGCAGCCGTTCGGTGACTCGTGAGAGTGACCGGACAGTGGCCGGTAGACGTGCCTGGGGGGCCACAGGTTGCAGCCCTGGGGGACGCCCTAAGGGTGGAAGGAGAGCCAGGGACGCCTGGTAGTCTCCGTCGGTAAGGGCGCTGATGGGGTTCAATTGGTGGATCAGAGATTGGCGCCCGTCTGTATCTGGTTCTGTTGTGTGTTTGTGGCGGAGGTGGAGGAAGGGTTGGAACAACTGGGGGGTTCTCGGCCCGGGCTACTCTCGGGTGGACCCCAAAGGTTCCTTCTCTGGACTCCCCCTCCCGACAGCCCTGAAGGGTAACTTAGCAAAGTAGCTTCAGTCTCAAAAGTAATGAAAAATAAGGTCTCATAATTTTAACATCCAACCTGTCCGGATGAGATGGCTAAAATGCCTTAGACACAGAGTTTCTGTTAAAACCTGTTAGATCCTTCCAGATCTCAGTCCAGGCTTACATTGAAATATAAATAAAAGAAGCCTAAAGGCTCAGTAGGAGACCAGTCTCAAACCCAGGGAAAGAAAAGGTAAAAAGAGTCTTTAAAACTCCAGCAAAGTAAATGCTATATTTTTAATTATATGTTTTTTTGAGCTCATGATTTTTTGATCAGTTCTATTTTTTATTCAACTAGAGTTTTTGAACATCTGTTACACTGCAATGGAGATTCACCTATAAAGCTACAAGGGCTTGATTTTGTGTTATTTGTATGTTGTGCTGTCTGATGTCATGTTTTGTCTGTATCAAAACTGAGCGCTCCTAAAATTAAAATTTAAAAATGGATCCAGATACTTTTAATTCACGTGATTTAAAAAAGGTTCAAATTGGGTAAACTAATAAGAGTAAAATGTCTTTGAAAATAACTTGCAAGTCTCTAGGTGGTCAAGCTAATAAAATATTGATGTTAATAAAATGTCTAATATCAATTGTTTCTAGGACTTTTCTTCAACAGGGAAGAGACAGCAAATACTGTTCAGGACACTTGTCTGATATCTTGGTTTTTTTACAGAATAAGTGAATTAGAGTTAACATGTATGGGATTACTCTAATGTGTTTGTAGAGACATCTGATTAATTTACAAAGTTAAAATGCTAATTGTCAAATAACATCGAGTACTTTTAACTCCTTAAATTCCATGGGGTATCATACTTAAACATTATTGGTGTTTTCATAGGTTGGTAAATAAAAGGGTTTAAACTTGCTTTGTGTCATCACTAAACTAAAAACAAGGTTACTAAGAGTTATGTCCTAACAAGTGCAATTCTATATACAAAGGGTCCCAAAAAGTTTCAACTGTGTTTCAATTAGAGTACTATAAACAACAGAATATTTAATCTTATTAAAATAGAGTAATTTATCTAAATTCAGAAATTTCATAAGAGTTGTTTCAGAATGTGAACAAAAAGGGGTCAACGAGTAGGAAAGAGAAAATAAAAGGTTCTGGGTATGGAAATATATTTAGTAAAAGGAAAAAGGAAATGTTTCTGGGTAAGAAAGTGCTTGTGTGATGAAATACATGAGGGTCTAAGTAAGTGCTAAGAAAGTCTATGTAAGTAAAGGGCAAGTTTCAACAAGTTTGTGTGTAACTAAGTTGGTTATATGTATGTGAGACAGCTAAAACTATTGAAGGTTTTTCCTAAGGTGAAATACTAACGTTCTGATATAAACCAAAGTTTAATCTATATGGTAGAATGACATGGTAAAATGACAAGGATTTGAAACACTAATTTACTCTTAACTTTGTGTCTATTAAGTTTTATTCTTTAGAACAATTAGTCTTAAAAATTGGGGTGTATACAATTATGATTAAACAACTATTATAGAGTATTGTACTTTGTTACAGAGTATACATTTCTCTTTAAAAACTCAATTTGGTAAGATAAAAGTGTCAAGGTATTTGTGAAATGGTCACTAGTTGTATATTAAATGTGTTCATATTTTTCAGGACCACAAGTTTTTAAAGCAACTAATTTATTAAGCTCTGCTATCCTCCAGATTAAACTTGTCTGTAATGGTAATCTTAATCTTATAAAGAGTAAATTTTATTGGGGATTTATTTCTATCATTTAATGTTCTATTATAGGACCTGCTATCAATAGGGTATGTGTAAAATTTGTTACTTTTTACACTGGGATAAAGAATTTCAAATGTAAATGTATTTCTAAACATTAGAGTCTGATTGTTTAAAGGTTAATATTGTGAAACATGAAAGAAACATGAAAACATTTTGCCATTTAATCACAAAAGGAAAGTTAAAAGCTCTCTCAGTGCAGGCCATTTAGCTCATCTCGTACGTAGAGTTCCTGACTCTCAAGCGGGAGGCCTGGGTTCGAGTCCCAGCACTCTCGGATTGTGGAAATAACAAAAGTTCTTTCAGCCTTTCTTTGATTCATGTTTTAGATACTATGTTAAATTGTGTTAATTATAAAGTTTATATAGACTCAGGAAACAGTATATGTAAACTACTTAATGGTATTTAAGGAAAAGAAGCAAAGATCAACATCAGAATTAGAACACTTAAGATCTGTAAAGAGCCCTGCCTTACCTGAGATAAGGCTCTGCCTCCCACCTCACTGTGTGTAGAATAGCTCCAAAATAAGCCAGACTTCAGCTTATTTAAAGTTATAGTCAAAAGATTGGTTCTTGTTGTAAAAGTACTGTGATCTCAAATAGGGGATAGAATATAGTTCTCAATCAAAATTCAAGATAGCTATTATACAAGCTGAATATATTTTTACTCTTGCTAATTTCATTTTGTAAAACTGTTACCTGTTAATGTTTTGCAGAAGTAGCTGCTTCAAGAATATACAACCTAGGTAACTTGTGATAATAAGCCATCACCTATAGAATAGATAGTGGTAACTTCCAGTACTAATGCAGACTCCAGTTAGATAAAAGGGTAAATAACTGTAAAGTTATGGACATTAAAGTTAAAGCCCATTACTCTTAATTTATGACTGGTGAGACTGGCTTGCTGGATAATTAAGATCAAACTTAGAAATTGGAGTTAAATACAGAGGTCAAGAAAAGTCCATATTTGGGTCTTGCCCTCAACATTAGCCTGAACCCAGGGAATAAGAGAACTTCTCTAAGGAGCGTTGCAACTCTGGGTCACACAACCTCCTGATCAAGGAGATTGTTGACTAGAGGATGAAAAATCATCCAGTGCATCTGCTGCAGAGGAGGGTCATGGAAAAGGGGAAACATCCCTTGATGTTTCTAAAGGAAGTCACCCCATCAAGAGACCCTGCCTAACCAAAGTCACTGGTGGAGCTGAGGAGCCGCTCTTAAGTTCTGTACGAGTGACCCCTGTGGGACTCAGCTGACTCTTTAACAAGACAGGAACCAGGTCAATTTGACCAGCTTGATCTTAGACACCCAGCAAAACAGTTAAAACCAAAGTATAGCCATTCTTGGGCATTTAAAGGAAATAATAGTTAAATGTAACTTTAGATGTAGCCTGATAACTATCAGAGAAACTGCCAGAGTCAGAAGTTTTTAGTCAGTTTAAGGCCTGCAGACCTTCCTAAGCTACACAGGTAGACTTAATCTATGTTTGCCAGTATGATTATCTATTTCTAAGTAACAGAAGTATAGAGATCTCTACTAAACACAGGTTATACCAATAAAGGGATATTTTACAAAATCAGATGACATTAAGTAGCTTAACTATATTTTTTGGGGACATCTATGGCAATGTTAAAGTCCCCAAATAAAGGCCTTGTCCTCTCCAGCCTTTGCTAGGCCTAGTTATGGGAACAATTTCTCAGTTCTTCCACCTCCTGGTGAGAGATTAACTTCTGTCATTTTCATGATACTCAGTGGCATATTTCAGATGCTGCAACATTTACTTTGTGCTAATCTCATTTCAGTACTCATGTCTTTTTGTTCTTCTATCATAGAAGCAGCCACCCCCAGACGACTTTACAACCTGCTCTTCTCCAACCAGGCTTCTTCCTGGGACCCCTCGATTGACCCGATTTTTTAAAAAGAAGGAACTCCAAACTGCTTGCCCCTCGCTGCCCCCATTCAGCTTCGAAGCAGCCAGAATGACCGACGCCCCTTTTCATTTTCTTAACAAGCAGTTATGGGTTCCTAAAGCTAAAGGGGGGAATGAAGCCAGAATTGGGAATAGGTAGTTAGTGTAGAAATAGGGGATCGGGTCAAATCGAGGAAATGAAACCATGAGGTCATTTGCCTCTGCAAGTTGGAGACTGCCCCTGGAAGAATGGAATGTCAAGGATCTCCGGAGGCCATTGATTACCAAATTTACCTGCCTTTATCAAGAACTGTTTATCAAGGACTGCAAACAAGGGGCTGCTAATTGGTTGCCCGCCCCCTCGGCTCTTGCCTGCCTGAAATCGCCTAGTCACCTTCATCAGGGAAAGAATAAGTGCTGTACAGGTACTAATGCTTAGGCAACAATACCAGTCCCTCCGCCAAGGAAATAGCTTTGGAGAAGAGTATATAGAGACAGAAGTTCCATGATTAGAACTTACCAGAAAAGAAAATGGGGAAATGAAAGAATGGACATTTTTTTAAGCTGTCTGAGGTTACCCTCCCAGTTATCTTAACTCCCTAAGGTCACCCTCCCAGTCATCTCAACTCCCTAAGGTCACCCTCCCAGGAATGGAAACAAAGCCCTTAAAGCTGTTCCAAGAAACAGCCCCAAACAGAGAATAAAAGGATAAATTGAGCCAGATAGCCAGATAGTGATCAAACAGAATGATTACCAGAAACTATTGACCAGAATCTACGCCCTATTGTAAAACATTGTGAAACATGTTGTATGTTATCAGCAAACCCAGACCCCCCTTTGAAATTTCCCGGCAGCTTTGTCCCCCCTTTTCCCCCTTTCATGTGTGACTCCTCCCGATGTGTGGTTTCTGCCTTTATAAACCTACAAGATTTTCTGCTAGGGACTCGACTCCTCGAGTTGGGTCCCAGCGCGCTGGAATAAACACCTCTTGCGGTTTGCATCAAGTGACGCCTCCTGCGGTTGATTGGGGTTGCCGTCCATCCATGGGACAGAGTTGGGGTTTCCTTTTTTGGGGGCCTTACATAATGATATATTTTTTATATATAGCTGACTTATTAAATTTTAGTAATCCCTCTGAGGGAGATAGACTGTTTTAAGTCTGTCATAAGAATAAAATACTGTAATGAAAGATGTATGTATATATTTTATTTGAGATCACTTGATAAAGAATTAAGTTGTGTTCCCTTCCCTGACCTCTATCCTTGACTTCTTTTCTAGGATTCTGATACTGCACTGGATGTCTTGTTTTGTGAAAAGAAATGTGTCCATGTCTCCTTTAGTCCCTCATCACCACTTATCTCTCTGCTTGCAGGGCACGCTTCTATTCCTAGGCCCGAGCTCTCTAGTGTAGCTGCTCTTCTGGGATTGTGCTCTTCTTCGCCAATTCCATCCCATGTTTTCATGGCCGATCCCTGATTACTTGTTTTAAACCTGGATAAGAACAGCTATCAGAGTCCCTGGGGACTCTCTTCATATACAATGATGTGTGATTCCATATGCTTTGCTTATTTCCTTTTTAGTGTCTTTCTGCCCAAAGACAATCTTTGCCTGATCTGTCCTGTCTTTCTAATCTCTTTTTGGGAATATAATCAGTTTTTCCCAAGTTGTGTCTGAGTCCTGAATATGGCACACCTAGGTACTGGGTAACTTGGAGAAAAGTTTCTGCGTGTCAGTTTTAACCACAGCTCAACTGTCTTTACCCTAGCTTCTCTCACTCACAGTCATGCCAACGCTGTTTGCCAATGTCAGACTGATGTAACTAGAATACAGTTTCATTTACAATGTGATTCTTCTGTATTAGTACTCCATCATGTATGTTTGCTGTATTCTCAGACATATTGTGCATTGTTCTTGCAATATTCTTTCTTCCCTTTTAAAATAATCTACATCATGTACAACCGGATGAAATAGAAGTTATACTCCATTTACGTATGCTGTGTCAAAATTCATTATACTGTCATGCATAACTAATTAGAACAAATAAAAACATACTAAAAAGTTTTCAAAACTACATGAAATATTATTTATTATCCTCACGCAGTCTTCCGACCAACCACAGTCTAAGTGCATTTGGGTCCCCCAAATGCAAAATATGCATAAGATACACAGACATCTTCAAAGCTTGCTTAAAATTCAATTTGTCTGTAAATTTTCCCTTTTACTACCACCCATTTTTCTAATGATCTTGCCTTTGAGTCTCTAAGACAGTTTTCTAAGTCCAATGAGAAACTGTCATTCAGAATTTTGAGCTTATTCTTTACTTGAACTATATTTTAAAGCAGTAAGCAAAACACATCATGAAGATCCTTGAACAGTAACTTGTTAAAATAAAAAAAAATGAGATAAAACAGTTTAAAGTATCCAATATTTTAAAAGCTCAATGAATCCTTTCTAATTTTTTTTTTTTTTTTTCCTGTTCTTCCAGAAGCAGATGAGGAGACAAAGAATATAGTGCAAAGGGACTATGGGGAAAGGGATTCCTTGAACAGTGTTAGGACCATAGGGAGATGAAATAGGAAGGGGAGAAGGGAAATAAAGGATATGAGCAAGGAAATAAAGGATATGAGCAGGATCCCACTGTGGGCACAATAAACACAATCCGGAAGGAGAATTTTAGGAATGCATTTAAACACAGGCCCAAGAGGTGTCGAAAGAAGGGCCCGGTGAGCACACCAGCTTCTGACAGTCCTTAACCCAAGGCAGCTCCTGAAGGGCATTGGCCCCCAGCACTGGACTCTGCATTCGCCTTCCAGGCCTGTGTTCAGAGAGGTCTTTTGTTCAGAGAAAGGCCTTCTGTAAAACAGGCGGTCGATGGACTTTTGCATTTGAGGTGGCTCTCATGGAAGAGGGTCAATAAGTATGCTAGCAGCACCTGCTATCTAAGGTGATGAAATTTAGGAGTATCTATTTTATAAATGTGATTATAATGGTTAAAAGTTGTTCCTGACAATTTCCATTTACTGTTTGATGAAAGAACTTGTTACAAGGTAAAAAGCTTTTAAGTGTGGAGGTCAGAAAAGCAGGTATCGAATAGCAGATTATGGTCATCATGTTTCCATTGCTTCACATGAAATGGTCCTCTATTCTAGTGCTATCTAAATTGTGGTCTACAAAGTGTGTTACTGGTCCACCATAAGAGAAGGAGCTTCAGTTATAATTCAAATCAACTCGGCCAATCGGATACCTGATACTACTCAGGTCAGTTGAGATTTCAATTTATGTTCTGCCACAGGTTTCTTATCTCTAGGAGCCAGACACAAAGAATTTGTGGACCGTCTATTTTGAGAAGTATAAACTCATGAAATTCTTTTGTTCCTTTTTTATCATATACCTTTATAAAACACCTAGTTCTACCTCTGTGCTTCCATGCTTGACAAGCAGTTCCTGGATTACAATTTAGTTTCCTATGTAAATGCTTCAAAGCAGAAAAACTGCATGGGTAAGTTAACTTGAACCGATAATTCAGTGATTTTAATTTTGGGCTACGTTAACAAATTATCCCTCTGATTCTTATATTAATACCATGTGGAACTTATTTGTAGCTTTGACTCCTAAGAGACATGATCTGATGGTGTACTGATAAAACTGAACTTCTACACATATGAGGTTTATTACTGGATCCTGAAATACAGTTACCAGGTCTGTGAAGTGAAGTCCTGGATGTGCTCCATGTGGTGATAGCTCTCCCCAATTCCTGCATACCAGTATTGGGCCTTAAAGGACAGTGACAGGATTCATTCCTCTTTGTTCTGATTGAATCCAGCTTATTTTAAGAGTTCATAGAAATTTATTGATCACACTTAAACATGGTCAAAGTACCTTGTACAATGTTCTCCAAACTTGTTAATTATCAAATAAAGAAGTTGATATTCTTGGAGGTGGCATTAATGAGTCAAGATCATTTAGTTAGTTGCAAAACAAAACTAGACCTATGATTTCTTACATTCCATTCTAATAATTTCTCAAACTAAATCCTCTAAAGGGGAAAAAAAGAGTGTATTTGTGTGTGTGTGTGTGTGTGTGTGTGTGTGTAAAATTTTTGCTAATATTCAGTTTCCAACTTTTGATTAGTGAGCAATAGTGCAGCTGAATTGATAATATACAAATTAATATACAAATTGTATAATTAGATCTTTTGGAGACTTCGTTTCACAATACATGAAATCAAACACAACTCTAAATCGGAGAGTTAATTCAAAATTGGTAAATGCCTCTGGCAGTGGGGGTGTGATTAACTTGTACTGTGACTGAAAGACTAAGTAAAAGAAAAAAAAAAGGAATTTGAGATGTTATTTCTCTGTGCAAATACGGTGAAACGGTTGTCCAATTTGGTATGTCCATACTAATGAAGGAATACTCAGAAACCTTTTTATGCAAAGTATCAAGAAAAAGGTCTAATTAAAGAGATGTATTTAATAATAATATTTGATAAATAATAAAATTATCATCTCAACAATCTTATTTAAAATATGAAAGATATAATTCTAGTATGCACTATATCCTACATTCCTTATCTGTATTTTTCCAAAATATATGTAGAAATTCAATATACCAGATTCCATAGACCAGATAAGATACTCTTTGGAGACCATGGGAATATACTGAGTTGAAAATATGGAAAATTAATTTAGGCATTTAGATAAATTGGTAGGTCTCTGTTTCTTAATTTGTAAAATAAGGAGCAGTGCAAAATGATATTTTATGGTCCTTCCTAGATTTAAATGCTGCATTTTAGATTGAGTCTCTATTGATGTGGATCTGACCTCAAAGAATTCTGTGATCAGTTCTGTGATGCAAAGCTAATGGGATACGTGCTAATGGATGAACATTAAGTAATGCAAAAATGTCAAAATGGTGAAGCTAAGTGTGTATAACATCTGCCCTCAATAATGGGAATCAGTATGTAAAACCAAGTTCGACAAGGTATATAATGTAACAGTGTGTTGTTATTTTGTTTGAAGAACATTTCCAAATGAAGGCAATGGCTAAAAGTTAATAGGAAATAGGCTGAATCATTCATTACAAGCAACTCTCTGACACCAGTGGGTGGGAAAGCTAACTTATCCTGTGCTAGGCTTGCAACTTAGCACATATTTGTCCCTATTTTCTGTTATATGTTTGATGTCTGACTTGAATTACACAGCTATTTTCAACTTTATATATCTTACTAATTTAGAAGTTCTTTGAGAAAATAGGCATGCTTTTCTTAACTTCATTATAATACCAAACTCGAGTTATTTCTCACAGGAGAGATGCTCAAAATTTTTATGTAAGTTAAATATTATGAGCTCCTCAAAGATTCTTTGGGACCATTAACTCATTAACTACAGGTAAAAAAAAAAAAACATAAAAAATACATAAAATCCAGTAAGTGAGACATTATAAATTTTCTCATAAGATTTCCCCATTTTATCCAGTTATGGATCTTGGAATATTCAATTGTCCACTTTGCTTCCAATGACTAGATCTAGAATAACTTAAATAAGTGAGATGACCTTGGGAACACAGGTCTTACAAAGTGAGCACAAGCAGAAAAAGTCATAACAAAACATTTACGGAAGACACTTTGGTGCCTGAGAACTTTGTGAAACAAAATTGGATACCCATCTTTCACATTTAATGAAGATAATTATTGTTGTCTTCTAACCACTCAACCTTTGTATCTTTGGTTCCCTGATACAGTTATATATCTATTCCTAACTGAAGCACCAGATGCACCAAATGGTTAACGTCAACGAAAACTTGGTGAACATGCTAACTATAGTGATGGAAGGGTCTCAGTATTACACACTTTATGATTTCTGAGTGATTTAAGTGAGTCAAGAGGATATTGATTGAAAAATGTAGTCTACATTGGTTTACTATATTTGGATTCATGCCAGATGAGATTTAAAACTTATTTACATCTCCAACTCTTGTGTGACATGTAGCAAGTCCCCAGCATCTTATTATCTCAACTTACTAATCTGTAAATGTGAAAATACAAACTTAGAGCTCATGCATTCAATAAAAGAATAGAGGACATGTACTAAAAATTTTTACATAGTTGTCTGGTGCATTCTGAGGGATTAAATATGCAGCAACTATTATTATTTGTTCTGTGTACATATGAACGTATTAGTATTTACCCATATGATATGCAAATCACTTTGAAAGTGAATGGGAATACAATAGTAAATTAAATACATGTAGATTAAAAATACAAAAATTAATCAGATAAACATATAAGAAAGCAATTTAACACTTGTGAAAAATCTGTGAGAATAATATTCATATAGCAGTCAAAGGAAAAATAGGAGAAGCACCTGAGTATTGTAGAAAAGCTTATGGAAAGAGACCACATAATATGACGTTTGAGTTTCAGTAGGAAGGAAGATTAGCAGGTAGGTCAAATGGCAGGTGACTGTCAGTGAAAAGAGCCATTTCCAGAACAGTAGAAATCAGGTAAGCCCCCCACACCCCATGAAGTACGTTATCACAGACCTGAACATAGCTCAGTGCAGCTGATGCAGAGAGCTTGATGGAAAGAGCTGAGAGCTGCAGAGTGGCTAAAGAGATTTGCAAGAATCAGATAAAATCATGAATGGCTTTGAAAAGTTTGCTAAGAAATTTGCACTTTATTCCAGTCTTAGTGAAAACCATTCTCAAAGTAAGTTAAGGTGAAAACCAATTGAACAGACACCATAAGCAACATGAGTGAAGTTAAAGAATAAGACTGATGTCACTTTGGAGAAATTCAATTTTGAAAAGGTTTTGAGAAGACAAAATGAGTTTGAGCAGGATTCCTAAAACAGTCAACCTACGAGAGTGAACAATTAGGATATTAGCCCATACTGGTGGTCCAGAATGGAAAAGCACATGGAAAAGATAGATTGAATTATTTTCAACATGGACTTGCAATGGGACTTAAGGGCAGTTGGAACAATATCCCATTTCTTATCTCCAAAGCAATTGAGATTTCAAAGACAGTAACAGCCACTCAGTGGGTTTGTCTGCAAGGACAAACTTGGAGTAAAAACAGGATTACACTATCCCTGTTCTGAAAGGATGCTAAAAATGCCTTTGCTTCTTCTTTGCTTTACTTTTTCAATACATGTATAGAGCATGCCAATGAAGGAGTTGAGAAGGACTTAAAGGGAGGGAGATTGGATCAACAAAGAGAGAACAGAAGAAAGCCATAAGTATGAAAAACCAATAACCATCAGATGTTATAATTTCCAGAATATCCAACAATTTCAAAGATAAGAGTATGGCAAAATTATCTAGGTTTCCAAAATAGAAATCCCTAGCAGGTTGAAGCCAAATTGATTTTACTTCAGTACAGGTGATATTTGATATAGGACAGGATGGATTGCGGACTTTGAAGTATACTGGTAGCTCCCTATAGAAAAGGATTTAGCTTTCCCTAGGCTAACTGCCATAACTTATTAATTTGTATGTTTGCATGTTAGGCAAATATATTTCAACATATTTACAAAGAAATACCACAGATCTATGATGAGGCCAGATGCCATTTTATGATTCATCTTAAGATTTTTTTTTGTCAAATTACAATATTTTTGTTATTTTTTTAATCTCAAGAATATGTAACTACTGATATTTTAAAGGGTGCTATCTTTTGTAAGTGAACTCATATACAAAAAAATAGTATTTCAAATAAAATCCTGCTGAGATATGTGGTTCAAAATTTGTTAATAAACTCGTTTTCTTATGAGGAATTCTGAAGTCATTTTTTGTAGAGAATTATTGTGTATTTTGCCAACATTTTGTTTCTACAAAATAACATTTGTTCTTTATATGCATATTTGAATAAAAATGTTTTTATAAAAGGACATAAGAGGTTTCTCTAGATAACATGAAAAGTACTTTCACAATGATGGAATTGTTTGGCAGAGTTTAAGTGAAATTAACCTTAACTTCAATGCACACATATACACACACATACACGTAGGCATAACTGATTATTTTTGATATTATTTAGTAATTTGTGTACAAATTACTATCCATCATATTTTGATTATTTGTGGGAAAGTAGAAAATTTAAAAAAGGGCAGCCATCATAGTCCTTTATTTGTGACATAAGAAGAAAGAAAACAAAACACACATGTAATTTTATTTCAGCCTTTTTCACTTCTGTGTTCTTCAGAGGGTAGTAAAACCACCTCATGGCAGAACAGTGATTTCCCACATCAAGGGAGGCAAAATACTTGCTAAAGTGTTCATAAAAGAAGAGGAAAATATGTTCTCTGCTGAGTGGACACAAAATCCATCAGAAATATAGAAAATAACAAGTAATTCAGAGAAGTTCAGGAATGCAGTGTGAATATATAACTAATGTTCCTTGAAATGGAAGTGGCACACATACACAGAGGAGTTAATTTCCATGTCACTTACTCGTATATAAAGTTTGTTCTCTTTAATGTAGCAGCATATTTTTGTGAGAGTAGAGTACATTTTAAAGAACATGTTACCACTCCTCTGACTACCCTCTACCATTGATCCAGAAGATACTCTGCTGTGGTTTGTATCTGGAAGGTTCCCCCAAAGCCTATATTTTGTAAATATGGTGCCTAATGGTTATGGTTTGAATGTGAGGTGTGCCCCAAAAGCTTACATGTGATGCAAAACAAGAAGGTTTAGAGGTAAAATAATTGGGATATGAAAGACTTAACCAATCAGTGAATTAGTCCCCTTATAGGGATTAATTGGGTGGCAACTGTAGGCAGAGTGTGCCTAGAACAGGTGGGTCCTTTGGGGCATGCCTTTGGGGTTTATACTTTGTGCTTATTAAGCAGAGCTCTCTCTCTTTCTCTTTCTCTTTCTCTCTCTCTCCCCTTCCTGGTGTGATGTCTTGAGCTGCTTCCATCTACCACACTCTTCTGCCATGATGTTCTGCCTCGCCTTAATCCCTGAGGGATGGAGTTGAGACCTCTAAAACTGTGAGCCCCAAATGTATTTTTCCTCCTCTAGTATTGTTGTTGTCACTTCTCTTGGTCATAGCAGCAAAAAAGCTAACTAGGGCTGGGAATATAGCTCAGTTGGTAGAGTGCTTGCCTGTCAAACACAAGGCCCTGGGTTCAACCCCCAGTACTGCAAAAAAAGAAAAAATAAATAAATAAATAAAGCTAACTAAAACAGCAAGCTTCAAAGGTGGGGCTTTTGGGAGGTGATCAGTTCATGTATGCTCTGACCTCATCAGTGGATTCATTTATTGGATGGATTAATCCATGTAAAGTTGGATAGACTCCTGCGAGATAGGTCTAAGCTTAAAGGATAGGTGACTTGGGGAAGTGCCTTGGGTGGGTTCACCTTCTCCCTGCCCACCTTGCCCACCCGCTCTGCTTCCTGACTGTCATTTCTGAACTGCTTTCCTCTGCCTTGTTGTTCTGCCTCACCTCAGGCACAGAGCTATGAAGTCAGCAGACCCAGGACTGAACTTCTAGAACCATGAGCCCAAATAAAGTTTGTGTCCTCTAAGTTGTTCTTGTCAGGCATTTTGGTCACAGTGACACCAAGTTAACACACAAACTAAGCAAATTACAAAACAGTCATCTAAAAAATTTGGAACGTTAGAATTCAGGAAAGTTCTGGTGACATTGATGTTGCAAAAGAAAAGTCATTATTTCCCTGGAATAAATCTTCGCTACGGAGTAAGGCTTTTCATTTATTTTCATCTGTTTTGTCTCTTATGTCAGTCAAGTTAACTAAATAAGGGAAGAGCATATGGCCTGTCATTTTTTTCTGGAAAATCACTGGTAAGGTAAACTCCTTTAAACAACACTCCCACTCCTTTCGCATGCATTCATTTATATCTGTAATTAATATGCAATGTCTTTTACTTACATTCATACTCCTTCATCATATTTTGGCAAGATGGATACTGCTACTTTTCACCATGACTGTTATTTTGGATCTATTTCTACTCAATAAGAACTCTCTAATTTAAAAAACAAAAAATGTTAAATTTAAATATTTACCTAATCATGTAAATTATTCCTTCCCTGAAATAACAGAATAGCCAATTATATTTCTACTATTTTCTAATTTTTAAAGTATTTCTAGTATCCAACGCTTGCATGAACTCTCATTGTCAGAGTTGTTTAAATTTTTAACTGTACATTATACTCAGCACTATTTTTTTGTTTTGTAAACATTATAACATAGCAACTGTCTTACAATTTAAAGTATATTGAATTATGATTGGTTTTTATGATTCTATAATCCTTTCATGAGAATGTGTCCTTTTTATTCCTTACATGGCACCAACTGTCTTAAATTGCACAATTTAGCTGTTGAACATTATATTAAAATAACAGGGTATTAAATAGATTAGGCTATCTATTATCATCTATGATAAGATTTTAGGATGATTTCTAAACATGCCACTGTCTTCATTATAAGCATAAATTGGAGAAAAGATAGCCTTTTACACAAATGGTGCTGGGAACACTGGATATCCATATGTAGAAGAAATGAAAATAGATCTCTGTCTTTTACCCTACACAAAAGTCAGCTCTAAGTAGATCAAAGTAGATCAGACCAGAAACTTTGCAAATGGTACAAGAAAACACAGACCCAACAGTTCAATAGACTGGTTCACATGCTGACTTCCTTAACAAGACACCCAAATTTCAGGAAATAAAACCAAAATCAAGAAGTGGACAACATCAAATAAAAAAAAGAAATGAAAAGCTTTTGCACAGCAAAGGAAACAAGAGTATGAAGAAAGAGCTTACAGAATGGGAGAAGACTGTTGGCAGCTACTCCTCTGACAGAGGATTAATAGTCTGAATATGTACAGAACTCAAAAAACATCAGAAAAACATCCCGATCACAAATGGGCAAAAGAACTGAAGTGACACTTCTCAGAAAAAGAAATACAAGTGGCCATCAAATTTATGAAAAAAAGAAAATGTCCAACATCCCTAG
Organism: Sciurus vulgaris; assembly: GCF_902686455.1. Classification (NCBI taxonomy): domain Eukaryota; kingdom Metazoa; phylum Chordata; class Mammalia; order Rodentia; family Sciuridae; genus Sciurus; species Sciurus vulgaris. The sequence goes on from NC_136469.1 coordinate 14,811,229, forward strand.
CAATCAGGGAAATGCAAATCAAAACTACATTGAGATTTCATCTCATTCCAGTTAAAATAGCAATCGTCAAGAATACAAGTAATATCAAATCCTGGCAATGATATAGTGAAAAGGCACACTGATACACTGTGGGTGGGACTGCAAATTAGTGCAACCATTCTGGAATACAGTATGGAGGACCCCTCAAAAATTAGGAATGGAACCATCATATCATTCAGCTATCCCACTCCACTGTATTTATCCAAAAGTACTAAAATCAGCATACTATAGTGATGTACCCACATTCATTTTTATGATAGCACAATCCACAATAGCAAAGTAATGGAACCAGCCCACCTCTTGACAGATTAATGGATTAAGAAAATGTGTCATATATACACAATGGAGTATTACTCAGCCACAAAGAAAAAGGAAACTGGCAAAGGTAAATGGATGGAACTGGAAACTATCATGCTAAGTGAAATTAGCCAGATTCAGAAGGTTAAGGGTGTAATGTATAAAGCTGCTCCCATGCCCATTCCGTTGTAGTCATTTTCCCCCGCCTCCCAACCACTTGTCAATCTGTGAACATCCTAGCTAGCTATTGGTTCATCAGTCAGCTTGCATGTATCCTTCTCCGATACTGGTTCCCTGTTAGCCCAGCGGAATTCAGCTGTTTACTATAGCTTTCCCACCATCTTTTCTCATCCTTCTGTCTGTCCTTCTCACTTTTCTCTATCCTCCTGGCTTTCCACTCTGTAGCGTGTGCCCTTTCCCTTTCCTTTCTCTTTTCCTCTCATTTTCTCTCTTACCCTGCAGGGAGACACCGTTTGCTTAATAAACTCCCTCATGTGATTTCCCATGTTTGGTGTGGTTCCGTGGGATTTCCCTCACAAAGGGTCATATGTTTTTTCTCATAGGCTGAAGCTATTCCAAAAGAAGGGCAAAATAGGGTCAGGGAAAATTTGATGAAAATAGAAGGAAAACCAGTAGAACTGATGAAGGGGATAGAGAAGGACAGAGGAGAGATAGAAAAAGGGAGAAATGGTGTAATGAATTTACCTAAGCCATTCTGTGTAAATATATGAACGTACCACAATGAACTTTGACTTAAAGTATATCTATAAAGCACTAATTAAAAATAAAATACTTCCATCAATAAATAGAAGAAAGGCCAGTAAAGTAGAGGAAGATGAATAGGAGGAGCGAGAAGGGAGGGAAAGAGGTAGTCCAAATCAGGGCAAATTATATTTCATACATGTATGATAATGTCAATGTGAAACACAATATTATTTATGACTACACTGTACTAATAAAAACAATAAAATAAATAAATATAAATATAAATTTTAAAATCGTGTATGTAATAAATGCCTTCACAGAGTAGAAATATGTTCATTTCCTACTATTTCATAAAATAACACTTTAACTTTTATTTTATTAGTAATCTGAATTGTTATATTGACATATTAAATTTCATATCCATAATGTTGAAGAAATTTTAAGATTTTGAGTACAAAAAGAAAAAAAAAATGAGATAAATACTTATTTTAAGAAGTCCTAAGGGTAGGTGTATGTTTTAGTCAGCTGTTTCTCTGTTGTGACTTACAGGACCCAACCAGAACAAATGTAGAAGAGGAAAAGTTCATTTAAGGGGTCATGGTTTCAGAGGCTTAGTCCATAGAAGGTTAGCTCCATTCTTTGGGGGTCAAGGTGAGGCTGAACATCAGGGCAAGAGTGTGGTGGAGGGAAACAGTTCACGTCATGATTAGGAAGCAGAGAGACTCCACTGTCCAGATACAAAATCTATATCCTATAGCCACGCCCTCAAGAAACCACTGTGTCTAGCCACATCCCAAGTGTCTCCAGTTACTACTCGGCTAATACCATCAGGGATTAATTCACTGATTAGGTTAAGACCCTCGCCATCCAATAATTTCTCCTCTGAACCTTCTTGCATTGTCTCACACATGAGCTTTTGGGGAAAACCTGATACACAAACATAACATTGTGAGAGTTCATAATATAGGAGAAAGCAGTATCTAGGGCTCAGAGGGTACAAGATCTCATGGACTAAGCAATAAAGGAAGCAAGCAATATAGAAAGGAAGAGTGGATTCTGCAGTCTATGAAGACAAGGGTAGACAGTGCCTTAATAATACATAAGATGGAAAGGAGTAAAGAATAGTTTGAAAACAATCATAATAAAATCAGGGAATTAAAGAGAAAGATGGAAACAGGTAAGCTAAGAAGAAAAAATATCAAAGTATCAGGGAAGGTGATGTTAATAATGATGAGTATAAAATAACTCCAGAAATAATTAGGAAAGGAGACAGCTTGAGAGAAAAAAATAAAAAAAAATAAAAAAAATAAACAACCAGATTTAATGGGTCACAACTAGGTATCTAAATGAATATTCTAGAAACATTTTAAAGCAGGTATCCAATGAAAAAAATACTGTGTATGCTCTAAATTAATCTACCTAATAAGCTGGGAATTTAAATTTTCCTCTAAAATTCATTGCTCATAACAATGCATGCAACATATTATTAGAATATCTTAAAGTATAAAGTGAAATACACCCAATGAAGAAAACATACTGTTGTCTCCCATGTGTATTCAAGTTCTCTAGAGAAATAGAACCAATAAGATCTATAGAGGTAGGTATTAGAGGCAATGGGCTCACAAGCTTATGGAGGCCAAGAAGCCTCAAGTAAACCGTAAGTTTGGAGAATCAGGAATGCCAGCGGTATGACACAGTCCTGAGGCCAAAGCCTGAGAACCAGGTGCCTGTGGTGCAGGTCCTGTCTGAGACCGGCAGCACAAGAACCAGGAGAGAAGACAGAGTTCCCAACTCAGAGTGGACCTGCCCTGCTTCCGCTCTGTATTCCACCAGGCCCCCAGGTGCTGGGTGGTGCCCACCACCCTGCTGAAGGTTATCATTTCTCTTCCACCTGCTGGCCTGCAAACTCTCACAGGCACACCTAGAAATAATACTTTACCTGCTATTTGGGCATCACTTAACTTCGTTAAAGTGACACAAAATTAGCCACCATTCCATGGGAACAGGAAGATCTCCTCACTCCAAATCCGGTGTGGATGCAGACAGATGACACCAAACATACACCAAGAAGATATAAAGAGGATTATTATCCACAAAAGGATACTTTTTCAGGAAAGTTGAGCCAGTTCCCAAGCAGGTCCGAGGTGGTTTAAAAGATCAAAGGAAGGAGACTGGTTCAGAATCTAAGGGGATCTGGCCATGGGGTTGAAGCTTGCCCGGTTTCCAGGGTTTGAACTTTCCACCTGTCCCAAAGAAAGATCACCTGTGCTTTCTTTCTTTCTTTCTTTCTTTTTTTTTTTTTTTTTATTGTAAACAAATGGGATATATGCTGTTTCTATGTTCGTGGAGTAAAGGCGTACCATTTTTGTAATCATAAATTTACATAGGGTAATGTTGTTTGATTCATTCTGTTATTTTTTCCCTTCCCCCCTCCCCTCCCACCCCTCTTTTCCCTCTATACAGTCCTTCCTTCCTCCATTCTTGCCCCCCTCCCTAACCCTAACCCTAATCCTAACCCTAACCCTAACCTGTGCTTTCTTATAGACTATCCCAAGAAGGAAATAAGTGAGAAAGAAGGGAGAATGGGAGTTGTAACCTGTCATCTGTCAAACCTCAGAAATGGATCCTGTCCCAGTGATATGGAATATCACACTGTCAACATACGGTATCTGAGAAATAAGCTTAAAATTAAATTTTGACAAAAATTTCTACACTCGACCTGAATTGCTTTAATGCTTCTTAAATATTGATCTTTTGGATTACTTAACAATTAGATACTTTTTTTTTTAAATGAACACATCTCTCCTTTTACCAAGTTGGTAATAAAATACACTCTTATAAGTAACAGTAACTTTGTTTGCAATTTTCAAATAGAATGGAAAAATCACGGAGAGGTATCAGTCTTTTGGAAATGTTTATTTTTTTAACATGTCCTAAAAGTTATTATATTTTGTCCCATGGTGAAATGCTACCTTTACCCCATCCTTTAGGGTGGAAGAATAATTAATATTCAAAAATGCAAAGCAGTTATCTGATTAACACCCTAGGCTGATTTACTAAATTGCAATTAGACCTTCAGCAATCTATCTGCTTTCTCTACGGAAACTTTGTACCTTAGATTATTGCCACATATTAGAGCAAACAAATATCCTAGTTTATTTTTTCTTTCCAAGAGAAGAAAGGCAAAGGATACATATTTTTGGCCCCTAGGTAGCCACTTCTGTCCCTCTTTCCCATGGATCGGACCACAATTCTTACCATCCCCTAAGTCCCCCTGTGTGGCTTCAGGGGAGCATTACACTGAATTCTGGATTGATAGAGTATGATGAGGTTCTTATTTCCCTTTCCTTTGATGGCGTAGAGCTTCACTCTGGCTAGACATGACGATCTAGTAGGATTGCCTGATTTTGAAGGAACTTGATCAAAGCAGCTAGCCCTCAAGGTATGCTTAGGGCCCAAAAGCCCTGTTGAAGTTGTCTTCCCCATAGGGCCTTGGTTTCTAATGTGTGCAAACTCTGTGCACAGGGCTCTCATGCCCACCCCCCCAATCTGCATGCTGCTACTCACTTTATTCTTAAAACTTTGTTTGTTGTGCAAAATCCTCATGAGATTAAACCCCAGGCCTGGTTCAATGCCATAGGTATCCCTGGTCTGAGCTATTTCTTGTGTCTGTCCTGCTTCAAGCAGTTTCCTAGGTACTCTGCCCAAGGGACAGAGAAATGTACTTTTCCTTTTCTCTGCTCTTTGCTGCCCTCACCTGACTGAGAATGTCCTTTTAAAATCTTCTGAAAAGAGCGTGGTTGGGTCAAGGGGTATAGTGGCCTAAGAACTTTAAAATCATTTGTGTCAAATAATACGCATATCAAGAAAAAAACAACAACAAAAAAGATATACATACATATACATATATATATATATATTAAATGCTTTAGTCATTAATTACCCCCAATTTCTAAGAGAATAATATTGTCCTATTCAATGCTGATTCCATAAGAGCACTATTGGTGATAGAGGTCACCATATACCACTCTGCAGTGTAATTTCAAAAGTTCTGCTCAAATCACTTTCAAATATATTTTACATTTTGGTGCATATTGTTCTGGGTTACCCTTATTTGTATTTTAAAGATAGAATCAATCCTTTATATAGTTCATATTATAAAATATTACAAAAATCATATTATCCCAAAGAAAATATCTATTTACAATTTTTAGTAATTTCCCTAACCCTCAGTTGTAAGCATATTCATATTTGTTAATATAAAATGTTTCATATAAGATATAGAATGTTACATATGAAATGTTATGTATAGGACATATACACTTCACACAATATTACATAAATCTGAAGATGAAGAGATGCAGAAATTTTGTTTCCATGCAATTTTGTTTATTTCTGGGCCTTTTGTATTTTGCATTTAGACTTAAATAATCAATTATTCAAACTTACACACAAATGCATTAGATATTTCATTACTAGAATTCAACAACATTGCTTCCTCTTTATTGAATGTTAGGGACACTAGGTTGGGGAGCTACTAGAATTTGAATATCAATTGTCCTTCTTAATTAAGTGGCTTGTTATTTCTTTGATGGAGAGAAATTATAGGAGTTCCTATAAGATGCCATAGGAGAGTGCTAATTAGCACTTTGGCAACGTTGCCCTGTGTTTCCATGACTAATTTTCATGATTAAGATAATTTGAATGTAGCTTAATATTTTAATTTTATACATGTCCAATCACAAAGAACATTATCTAAGGATAGAGAAACCATTGATATTTTCTCTTTTTTTTTAAGGTTTTTTTTTTTTTAATTTAAATTTTTAGTTGTAGGTGAATACAATACCTTTATTTTTATGTGGTGCTGAGGATTGAACCCAGGGCCTCGAACATGCCAGGCGAGAGCTCTACCACTGAGCCACAACCCCAGCCCACCACTGATGTTTTCGAACTTTCCTCTTGGTACTCTTGCAAATATGCCATCACTTTTCATTTCACAATGACGGTATTTCATGTAAATTAGAACATGGAACATACCCACTTTTAAATTAGCAAAACATAAAATAATATTGGAGCTTCCAGTGTCTGTTAGATATGCAAGGAAGTCTAAGACTTCAGGGTATCCTCGTATTAGATCTACATAGATGATGTATTTAGAAAACTCATTTCAACAAAACTTGCTTGGAGTTCAGTGTTGGCAGGTGCCCCCACTCAGGGGATTGTTTTACCCAGGTATAAAATCCTCAGTCTGCACAAAATTAGAAGCCTACTATGACATATCTCACTGCCCAGGATTTAGTCTGAAAGCACCAATGTATTATTATCAGGGAAGGAAGCACGCCAACTGCTACAAAAGTCCAGTTGTCAAGGTTAACACCTGCATCTGTTCACTTGAAGCAGTGATTCCTACTTCTCTCATTATTCACAGAAATTTGACCAAGTTGCATTTTACACACTGAAAATTATCCCTGCCCTTCATCTCTCCCCTGCAGTGGACGGTTCCTATAATGGCAGAGGTGCCATAGATATAACCCCCATTGCAGTAAATGTGTGCTGTGCTGTAGCTGTCATGCATGATTTAAGGAGGGCAAGAACTATGAGGAGGAAGAAGCAAAACCAGCAAACGTCATTACCCTTCTGCAGAATCCTCCAGGTTTCAATTGGTTTGCGATTTGTTCTCTATTGTACGTAGGTGACATCTGCAAATGAAACAATAGAGAAGGGAAGCATGACTTGTATTGACTATAAGTTAAAGGCCAGATCTTGTCTTCTGTACATATTCTGTCCAACTAAAAAAGAGGAGATAGCTACAGAGCAGAGAGGTGTTTGCAATCATAACTTCTCTGCCTGTATCTGTGCAAACTGTGGACTGTTCTAGGGCTCGGTGGCTCCTTTGGCATGGTAATATCTGCCACTCCATGCTCTTCCAGTATTGAAGGAAGGTATTTGTACCTCTAGCTTGGGCCACCTGCTCTCCACTGCAGAGGAAGAGAGGACACTGAGAACTCCCTGCTTATGGATAAACCATGTGAGGAGATCTCTCTCACTCTCAATTTATTTTTCAAAGCTTTCTGACAAACATTTAATCAATCTGGTTACCAAGGAAGTCTGATTATAAACACCTTCATTTTAAGATTAGGAAACTGTTAGCGATGAAGTGATTTTGTAAATGTCATGATTTGTGGGTGGCCAGGCCAACTCCGTAGTCCTGCTTCCTTGACCTGGGTCCTTCTCTCTTTTAGGGCAACATGCATCGTCCAAGTAAGAGGATACCTGTCTCACCTATATGAACAATTATTAAAGAGCTGTTAATTATGTGCATTTTCAAGTATTTTGTTTCAGCAAAAGTAAAACACCCACACCTTTCTAAGAATGTGTTTAACATACTAATCAGTCATATTTATGATTCATTCTTTTGTGAACTATAGATTTAAAATTTATTATTAAGGTTGACTGTGTTACTCAGTTGGAGCGCTTTTGCCTAGCACGTGCAAAGCTGTCCATGAGATTCCCAACAGAAATAGATAACAAACCAAACCCTACTCAATCAAATGTAAGCATACAGATATGATTTACAAATCAACCTTAAAATAGATGCAAAACTTATTTTCAATGCATTAAGGAGCTATTATTATTTTTTTTTTTCCAATTTTCAAACTAAAGTAAGTAGTAATGAAATGCTTCCGGGAAAAGTTAAGTGATATTTTTGGGTTTGTTTATAGGAAATGTTGTAATATTCTCCAAAATTCATTTTTTCAGCACTTGAAATTACATTTTAAAAGATGATTCATCCCATTTTCAATAATCCCTGTCAAAGAGCGTGGGAGTTACAGAGAGAGGCACTGGCTGAGACTCATTCCAACAGTAACCAATTGACTGTTTCAAGTTGAAGGAAAGTGTTTGCAGCAAAGTCACTTTTACTGTGCTTAAAAACTTTGTTTTCTTTTTCAACATTAGTCAAATTGCTTGCTTTAGAAGAGATACAGCCCCTTTGCAAAAAATGGATTCTCAGCCTCAGAATTACGTATCTCAAGCATATTCTTCTGAAAGACACTGAGAAAATTCTCATTGATAATGCAACAGTTAAATTCAAATTTCATTTTTCAGTAGAGCCGGCTAGAGGGGATCAAAAGCAAGAGCAGAAGCTTGAGTTAAGTTACTGAAATTGGTGTGAAACTTGCTCCAGATTGGTAGAAATAAAACAGAACAACAAAACAACAACAGAAAAGGAATTTCTCACAAGAGCTGTTTGTATTTCCTCCCACATTTTTGTTTTTAGTGATTTTATTGGTTAGAAAAAAAAAATGTAACGTGAGAAAACCAAATCCCAATATACATAGCAAGCAATTTTCCTTCATGAGGGGAAATTTTTAAAAATCTTTGTGGAAAACAACTCTTATAACAAGAAAATCCCTCTCTTGTGTATCACTACACACACACACACAAAAAAAAAAAAAAAAAAGCACACAAAAAATTGAATACCATAAAAGAAAAGGAATTTATGATTTCTCACAAATTTTTGTATTGAGTATACCTTTCTGAGGATAGTGCCTGAACTCACTGATGTGCTGGTTTAATGGCAGGTTGACAGGGGACTGAGACAACTTTTTCCCTCCTGTGTTTATCTGTTTTTTCAGAATATATTCATTTTTTACTGGACTCCAGAAATTATGTAGCTGGCTCTGTGGGCATAGGATAACAGGGAAGTTAAAGTTAATCTGCACGTGAAGTCACGGTGGCCGGGAAAGAATAGTAGCCAAGGAGGTAAGGCGGAGTAATTTGAGTTCTAAATATATTTGAACCATAGGGTCAACAGAAACCTTTGATGAAGTATTTGGATAATGAGAAAAGGACAAAGCTTTAGTTTTAAGTTTTAACATTATTCGGATTTTCTCTTGTCCTCAGGATAAATACTCTAGATATAGGGATTCAAAGAAACAATATATTTAAATGTTGTAGCCAAAGTTCATTCAAAATGATGATAACTAATGCAGATGCACCGGCATTGCGACTGCTGAGTGTTTTCAAACCTGGATGACCTCATCTCTGAATTGGTAATATGGTGTTTGGTTGTAAGAATTAAAGAAATCACTTATGAGGTACAGTACCCCAATATAAAAATGATAATTTTTCTCTTGACCCTATAATGTTATGATAATATTTGTTTTTACCTCACTAAAAATGCATGAGCAATACTAAGGCACTTTCCATTTACAATAATTACCTCTTTTGTGTGCTGTATCTCAGTAATGGGAACTGTTTCTTTTTTTCAAATTGCTTCTATGTTAGTACTGGTCTTTACCAGATTATTTAGCCTTGTGTTATTCCAATGGGAAAAGAAATCAACCAGAGTTCAATATATATTATTTATTCAGCGCTGGCCTAGTTGCTGTGGAGATATGCAGAAACTCTCTAAGTTTCTCAGTACAATAAGTAATAATTTCTCACTTTCCAAATCCAGTTCCCTGAAAGAAATAAGCTGTTATGTCAAAACATACATATTTTTCTTCTAGTAACCTATGTTTATTTTATTACATGCTTTGCTTCACTGGGTTCTGAATCTCCTGCCTTCGACATGTCCTCTCACTGATATCCTAATTTCTGATGACCTATATAAGCAGATTAAAACTATTTACTCCTCTTAAAACCTCAGTCACAGAAGATGAGAATTTAGAAAATGGTTTTCCAATTACTAGATCCTAAGAGAAAAAAAAATCTTTCTTCAAAAGAAGAAAATAATTGGTTGAAAGTATGTTTTCATATTGGTAAATGTTCTCCTACAGTGTAAAAGAAATGTCACACTCTATTTTTAATTATAGCAGAATTATTGACTAGTTATTGATTATTCCTTTGTGATCACCTGTGAGGAAATTATTCCAGGTAGGACCAAAGAGCATCACTATCAAAACTTAATTTTTCCATTATTTAAAATGTTTAATCCTAATTTGACCTTCCTTTAACTCTTGAATCAGAGAACTGATGGGCTGAGGAGAAAGAGGTACATTCAAGATTCATTAAGGAATACTCAATTATTTTACAATCACCATTACAGCCCATTTTTCATCTGGCAAAGAGAACTTTGAATATTCCCTCGACTTTACTAAACTTTAGGAAAGTTTATTCCTGTCAATAAGTCCCTCCCTTCTCTTGGAATATTTACTTTAGAAAATTTGCAATTATATATTCTTTCACTGCTCCTTTAGGATGAGAATCTTCTCCCAGGCTCTGGTTGGATCTACAAGCCAGAAATGTCTTTCCCAAGAACCTGAGATTATCCCTTTGAACTTGAATCATTAAAAAAAAAAAAAAAAAAAAAAGTAGCTGTGCATTCCAATCTGGATGAAGGCTATGAGCCTGTTATGAAGAGCATTGGTTAGCAAACACAGGTGGCCTAAGCCATTGATGAACCTCCTCACTGACATCCCCAGCAGTTTGTTGATAGGCCACCCAACCTTTGCAATTTCCTTCCCCTCCTTCAATTTTAGTGGAGTTGCATTGTCTTGACTCCAATTGCAATAGCTAAGAACAAAGTCATCCCTATCTGTTTAACTTCCCTGGTAAAATTTGTCTTTTGTACATCTTGAGGGCCATCTAACTGAGATTAGAAAGTGGGTGGTAAAAGGCAGGAGCAGAAATCCAGTGGAATATTTCTAAGCAAGAGCTGACTAGCTTAATAGTACAAATTACATTCATTCACTAACATTTGATTGATAGGGAAAAGACACAGCGCTGGGAAGGGTTTAGCTGGTTTGGGAATTACACACACACACACACACACACACACACATACACACACACACAAACATACAATAACTGTGCAAAGAAAAAGATGCTTATGACTCCATAGTTCATATTCAATATGAAACATCTGCAAAAATTTATTATGATCTGAAAATAAATGAAAAATGATGATTCCTTATTTGCCATTTTCCTAGGAAATAACAGAGCTTCTGTTCATAATGTTTAAGGAATTTTAAACGTCATTTTTATGAGTTTAGAAATGTCACAAAGACACCAGAAAACAAGCTTATTAGAATAGAGTTGTATCGGTCTTTAAAATAACGTGAAAAAAATAATAAAATCAATTAAAAAAGGGTGAAGAGAATAGAGTTAGGGTGGATAGACAAAATAGTGGATAATTACCTTAGGAGGTTAATTTGAGAATGATCTGGATGCATTTGAAGGGGAAATCTTTGCTCTAATACCTTATAGAAGATTTTTAAATATTTGGTAAAATGAATGCACATATCCAAAGTATACAAAACATGCAGTTTAATAAATTTTTATAGAGAAAATACCTATCAAGCACTATGGAGGTATGCTCATATATATTTTCAAAATTGTCCATAAGATTTACTGTATTCTAACTTTGAGAAAAGTGGATGATTATTAAGTACATGCTAAAATATAAGTTTACATCAAATGATGCATTTTTGGTGCACCAAGAGATTAAGTGGCATAATGGATTGACATTTTTAAAAAAAATCAAAGAGTTAAATGAATACATTTGTGTCAATTAATTTCATGCATTTTAATTGAAATAGCTTTCAGATGTAGATTCCTTTTAAGGGAATGAACTTTGTCAGTTAACATTTTTGATAAAAAGTAATATATTTAATATATTTTATTTATTCATTTAAAATATATACAAATTTTCAAATGACCATAAATATGGATTTAATGAAAACTTTTCTTTTTAAATCAAGAAAAGTCTATCATGTGCAATTTACAAGAAACTTTTAAATATTATTAAGAAGACTTGTTGGTGTGTTGTTGTCCAAGTAGGACAACAACAATACTCAAATGATATTCCTTGAAATAATCTATATTTATGTATCTATCTATCTGAAAAAGGGTAGAAACTAAGATATAGTGAGTTAAATTTCTTTAAAATAGCTAAAAATAGATTTTATTTTAAAATATTGTTACAAAGGAGTTATGACCATAGTATAGCTTAAAGATTTGGGATTGACTGCCAATATTCTTTGTAGTAGAGGCATTTATATACAATTGTCCACCATAAAAAATAACTTAGGCAATTTGAACTTGTCAAATAAAGGGACCTCTTCTGCTGCTATATCAAGATTAATATGTTGGGTGGGTGTCTGCTTGCCTAAAATGGGTCCTACTAAAACCCTTAAAGTATTTTCAAACCTTTAAGATTTTCTCTACCCCTTCCCTCTGATACCTAATAAAAATTTCTCTGGTAGCTGTTAGAACACTTTATTAATGAAGGAACATTGTTTTCAGCTTCAATATTTTTCTGGTCTCATTATTATTATTAAATAATACATGCATTTAAAATAAATAAAGAAGACTTAGTCCTGTAACTCTGGTGGTTACCATAGGAATGACATTTATACCCATATTTCCCATGAACCAAAAGGAAAGTGTAACACATATACTTAGAGATTACGTATTTAATGCACATGCACTTGGTTCGGACAAACACCCTAATCAACGTCAGTGTGAGGACTCCCCTTCCTAGGGGAATACTGAGCTGGAAAGTCCCCTTAACAACCTGATGCAAGCTTTCTGCCTGAGGATTCCCCCTGGCCCCTGGGGCTTTTGTGGAGAACATTCACTGGGGAAGGCAAGAAGCCGCCAGTAACCTAACAAAGATGGAAACAACTGAACCTGTTCTCTAGCAGCAGTGCTCAAGGAAAAACAAAAAAACAAAAAACAAAAATGGTTTGTTTGTTTCTTCTGCTTTCTTTGACCATATTTAAGGCCTCTGAATCATTGCTAATAGTACAAATAATTCCTGAGTCCAGCAATCATACTGAATGCTCCCAGACTTTAGTTTGATAGATTTGTTAAAATCGACTTGAGAGTTTCTGCAAGTATTAATGTGACCAGAGGGACCTCTGAAAACATGGAATTATTCTTTATATATTATATAAAAGATCACCTGCACACTGTGCATAGATTAAGGAAACACATTACATAAGAGGCACCGTTTTGTTATGTCCCATAGTTGTACCCCATATATTTCATTTCTGTTGGTGTGAAAAGTGTCTTTTGCTGGAAAAATCTGTTACAGTGTAATGCATAACTCTGAAGCTGAAGGAGCACTGAGATACATTTATTCCTACACCACTCAAGTGGAGCCATCTTAAGAAAGCCAGGGTCCTAACCTTGTGTGCAGTATGAATGATAAACGTACCGTAATGCTTCCTTCTCCAGCTCCAGTGTCCCATGGTTTTGATATATGTATATTGGGTTATTGGACCCATAACTTAGGATTGCTGACAAGACGTCTGGTATGGTACTTTCATATTTTATGACTTATTGAACTATGATTTTGAATTTGTTCAGCACATCAACATGTTAAAGTGAAGAGGCCAGAATTATTTTTCGTTACATTTCACTGAGCTATGGATCCTTTAAGAATGGTTTCAAGTACACAAGCATGAAAAGTTTTCTGGCTTTAAATCTGCACCCATCAGACCTGAAAACAAAACAATTAAATTTAAATTATTCCCCCAGTGCCTTACAACTACGGAGATGATTAAAAATAGCTGTTTGTGAGGCAAGTGAATATGGGAAATCTGTTTACTGCTCTAGGAGAACCTCAGAGGAATTCCTGCATGCTCTGCACCTGAAGAGATGTGTTTGAGAGACTCCTTTTCCATTGCCTTAGTTTAGATTAGCAAACAAAAAGGTGTTCTAAAACAGAGGTTAAAGAATATAGGTACCCAGGTGTATTTGGGTGAGTGCAGAGTATAAAACACAGTTGTTTTTTCCACTCACCCTGATTATTTTTGTTTTGTGGTTTACTTAATATACAGCCCATACAAACACTGTGCTAATGGTGCTACTAGACAATCTGCACTGACTCCAGTTGTTGACTTACCCATTTGCATAAGTTGGTGTGTAAGAATGTAAGTCATAAAATTCCTCTCCATCTTTCAATTCCGTATCAAAATATGATCTGTATATCTGTATGCTTGAGGCTGCCATTCATTGGGAATAACAAGTAGGACTTCTGCTGTTGCTATTAATCTAGAAACTGTGAAGGCTAACTCTGAGATCCATAGTCTGTGTATATGTAATGTCATCTAGTGTTAACTGAATTAACCATTACAATTAACATTAACACTATGTCATCTAGTGTTAACTGAATTAGCCATTACAATTTTTTCAAAGGTCTTAAAAAATTTATAGAAAATAAATACACATCAAATAGAGCAAAATATTGCGACTACCAAAAAACCACACAAAGACCACAAGGGAACATTCTTCTGTTACTAAAATCTTGATCTAAGGTCTTAAATCAGTCATATTAAGGATTAGAAATAATGTTCAATGGATTGTATTTGACAAGAACTTAGGCAAAATATCTATAAATATTCTTATTTGAAATGTGAAATTATACCTGTTTTCTCTAAGGATGAAACTTGGACTAGATATATTTATGCAGTTTCCACTCATGCAAAGACAATTTTCAAAATTTATATCACCTTATGATGATGTATGGTTAGCATTAGTACTCTTGCTAGTGGGTATTTTAAGCAAAGAAAAGTAAAACACATTTTGTTTTTATTTCTTTAAGGAAAAGATAACATTTTGAACATGAGTGAAAAGCTCCTGTAAAAAGAAACTTGTATTTTTTTTCTAAATTGGTGTTATGGAGATATATTTGAACAGGTTTTAATTAAAATATTTTGTTGCCATAAACAATTAAGTATTTTACATCTTGTTGCAGACTGGATCATTCCCAGAAGATGTTGACATTCTAATCCCAGTACCTCTGAATTTGATCTTGTTTGAAATAATGTCTTTGCAGATGACCAAGTTAAGATGAGGTCATTAGGATAATCTACAACCTAATTTAACTGTGTCCTTATAAAAAGGTGAAATGTGGACACAGAGACCAACACACGCAGAGGGAAGATGGTCTGGAGATACAGGGAGAGGGGCTGGAGTTGTGGCTCAGTGGTAGAATACTTGCCTGGCATGTGTGAGGCCCTGGGTTCAATACTAAGCACCACATATAAATAAATAAAATAAAAGATCCATTGACAAATTAAAAATAAATATTTAGAAAAGATACAGGGAGAAAATCATCTATAAGCCAAGAATGCCTGATGCTACCAGACTGGAGGACAGAGGCATGCAAGAGATTTTCTATCACAACACTCTGAAGAAGGCAGCCCTGTCAACACCTGCATTTTATAATTATTTTTCTCTGGAACTGGGAGACAACAAGATTCTGTTGTTCAAGCCTCAGATGTTTTCGCTTTCTTGGCACTTTTAGACAAAGAACACCTTTTTCTTTCTTTTTATACTCAATCCTCTACATTTCTATTTCCATGTATTGTCATTATTACCTAAGGGAAAACATACACATTTATGTAAAATATGTTAGTACATTTACTATGATACTATAAATATAAATATTTTATAAGTGCATGAAAGAAATATACAGTGTTTTATATTGTATGTATTATTGAAAAGAGTTTGATATATTAAAATCAAGTCTGATTAAGATTTAACTTTATCTTTTAAGGAATCAAACACTTGAAGGGTCAGTGATAAGCAAAGTTTTCACAGTAACATAGGAAAAGTATATGTATTAAATTTGTCTCTTCACCCTCATATTCTGAAACCATATGATATGTGGAAGTTGTCTCTCTTTCTCATACTCACTGGAAAAGTTTTAACCGCTATAGGCCTTAAAGTTTCATTTTAATTCATGGCCTTTCTTATGTTCACATTTCACTAAACAAATTGCTTTACTTTGATTTTAAAATGCGTTATGGTAAGCAGCACTCATATCGATAAAAATCTATGGTAAAAAAAATGTTCATTAAATATATAAATAGAGAAGTGTTTTTAAAGAATGAATTTTTCACTTCTGATATTTTAATATAGAGAAAAGGGAATTAAGAAGACATCCACATGTGTATCTAGAAAGTCCCTAGCATTAAAGAAATATGATAAATATATATTTTAAATAAATACATAAGTTTCATATTATTGCCCTTTCTTGATAAGATGTGGGGAAAATTATTTCTTTATATGTCTTCATAACTCCATTAAGAAATAAATACCGATTACATTCATAGAGAATTACATGAGCCTTTAAATAACGTTATGGATTGTGTTTTGTTATCTTCCTTCTTGTTCATCCTTTCTTTCTCCCTGGTAATCTCCCTGCCTTCTTTCAACTCAAGGCACCCAACTTCGGCATTGCCTTGAAAAGGGAAATTATTCCTAGTTGCTTTCAAGAAACATAAGTAGCCATATGTTTTCTTGGCTTCTAAGGAAATGAAGGAAGACATTCCAACCTGAGAATCTTGAGCTAATGTAACAGCTTCTACTACTGCAACTTTAATGGGTTGCAGAGAGGCTGACAGTGAAAGGTTAATTACAAGGGAGATGGCAACAAGTCCCCCTGGATCTTCACACCTTAACTCCCCAGGCCTTTCATTTAGCTACCTGCAATTTATTTCATTGCCAGTAAGCGCTCTCTACTGGCAAGCCACACAAAATTTGTAACTGGATTATTCAAAGGCAATTAATGCCTTTTATACTTACTCAGTGTTGTCTTGAAGTCCAATATGTTTTAGAACTGGATGATCTAGACAAGGTGTTCATATTTATTAAAAAATCTGACTAATATCTCAAGACCCAGATTGACAGAAATGAAGTTCATTTGAGGCTTCACAGGTAGATTCAGAGTAGGTCTATTTGATAAATCCTTTTATATTTTTAGAAAACGTGTAGACAGGAATTTATGACAGTACTCGTGTATTTTTCCAACAAATTTGGCAAATTTTCACATGATATCTACTTCTGATAAGTCTTTAAAATATTGCTCTCATCATCTCCTCTCCTCATCCTGTCCTCTTTGTCTTTAACCAGCTAAAATGAAAGATTGTATGTGTGTGTGTGTGTGTGTGTGTGTGTGTGTGTGTGTGACTTTATATCTCTCTTCTTCAGCAGTAATGCAAACTCTGAGAGGACAGGGATCTTTGGTTTGCTCACTGACTTAAGCAGAGTCTTAAAATAGGACCTCAGTGAATACTTACAGAAAGCATCAGAGCTTGTTGTAATCTGTTTTATACTTGCCTTTTGCAGTTTTTCCAGAAAATAGCATTTATAGAGAACTCACTATATATCAGTCACTACTCTACTATTTTAAAATGCCAATTTACAAAATAACAAAAAAAATGTCAGATAGGTAGAATTATATGCACTTTTTGCAATTACAGAAACAAAGATTTAGATATATGTGGGACTGTCAAGTTTTTAAGAAGTTGTTGAGAAACAAAGCAAAACAGGTTCTGATAGGTAGTGCTCACTGATTTCTAAGATGCATAGCATTCCTAACCAACCAACTCAATTGGCTTGTAAAATTCCAAAAACTTTACAACTGACTCACAAGCACAAATGTAAGCACTCTACACAAACAAAAGACTTTATATAAATGACCTAGGATTGCTTAGCTAGAATATCTAGTCTACAAATCAGACTAACTAGCCATGCCTGGTTAGAGACTAATGAAGATTTTGAGTAGTATTCTCAAGGAATTATAATTAACCAAAATATATTTTCTAATTTTTTTTTTTGGGGGGGGGGATATTTTCCTCCAGTAAAAGAAATCTTTGCATTCATTCATCATCCCTGATTACTATACTCACTAAAGTGGGATTTGTATGTAAGTGTTATTATTTTGTTGAAATGCATTTGTTTATAATTTATAATAATGTTCAGTTAGCAAAGCCATTTTCCAGTTAGTCCTTTTCTTTTCCTTTGAAAAACATTGCTCTACTTAGCACTAATATTTTGAGGATTGGGATAGTTATCTACCTTGAAGGGTGCATTGGGTTCATCCATTCTAAATCCCTTAGTACATATTACAGCAGAATAAAATAGGCATATGAAAATTTGAATCAAAATATAAATAGCAGATAGCCTAACTGAATCTCAGGGGTGAGAGAATGGAGGACATTTGAATCATATTACCAGATGTTCAACCTCTACTGTGAAGTCAAAAACAAGAAAAAAAAAGTTAATTGGAGATATTTGAGGTCACGATGCATTTAAAATGCAATTCAAAACTTCACCGCATAAATAAATACAACTCTGAAATTAAAAATGTATTAAACCTGAATCACTGGAAGAAAAAATGATTTATCAATTTCTTTACTTCGCAGACTTCCAGAAAAGAATCTCACCTGTGTGGAATTGGCTTTTATCATTCATTTGGATTTTGCATGGCAGTTTTCCACTGTTTAGCATTTCGAATTCCAGGCACAATAACAGCTTAGATATCAAAATCCAATCATTCCATTTTCGTAAGCCCTGGTTCCTAAAATCCAATGCATTAATGGTTAGACAGAGAGAGGGTTCAATGCTAAATCCTTCTTTTTGAATCGGTTTTCAGGTGGTTCTATTTCCAAAACTGTTGAAGCAAAGGCAGTAATTATACATTTCTATTGTGACAGAGCCAGCATCAGCAGTCACTAAGGCATAATTTCTTTAGGAGGCAATGCGGTCTGTTCTCTGATCAAGTTTTGCTTCCCACAGAGAGGCATCAGTCTTAAATTACATAGCAGGCAGGCAGGAGGAAGGAAGCAAACAATAAGCTCTTCCCAGGGGGAGGAAGAATGGGGATTCAACTCAAGGTATCCTATTAAATAAATAAAATTCCCTGCTTCCGTCTATTGTTTCCATTCACACACACTTACACATTGACACAGACAAGATATTCAAGATGTTTATGAATGTTATTTTGTTCTCTTTCTTTTCTTACTTTAGATGAGAAATATTGGCTTGTTTTTGAGATCATTCAAATTTTTTATTTTTTCTGAGAAACTCAAGGTAGCATGAGTTGATTCTTACCTAACAAGGACTTCGTATTTTAAATTAAACACCTCTTCAATGAAATTAAATGAAAAAAAAAAAAAAAAATGACTGGATTTGTCTTACTTGAAAATATTCTATATTTCACTTGATTATTTCAATGAATTTTTGGGTAGTGAAAAGTACCTTTGTAAATTCACCAAAGAGCACATAAAGAACACACAAATGTACAAGGTAAAAGATAAGATTGCATAGTATAAAATCTAGACGACTTTAGGTATAGCAAAGGCTTTTTTTGATGCAGTAACAAAGACAAAAGTGCAGGAAAAAAACAAATGGATAAGCTGACTCTTTGTGATTAAAACTTGCTGCTTTGCAAAAAACATTGTCAAGGGACTGAGTAGATAATTCATAGATTGGGAGAAAATATTTAAAAGACATTGTTCAAGGACTATGATCTTTGGTATATAAAGAACTTTTAAAACTCAATAAGAAGAAAATGAACGATCCAATCCAAAAAAAAAAAAAAAAAAAAAAAAAAAAGCCGAAAACTTGAACAGGAATCTTCCCAGAAAGAATAAAAACACTGAAAACATGTTTCTTATCATATATCATTTGGGCATTGCAATTAAAATCCACCTAAAAGAATGGTCTGAACTTAGCATGCTGGTGATACCAAGTGGAGGCAGATGTGGCCCAACAGGAACTCTAATCCATGTGGAGCCATGCCAACAATACAACCATTTTGATGACATTTTCTAAAAACCTATGCATTACTTTCATCATACAATCCAGGAGTCCTGCCACTTGGCATTTATCTAAATGGTGAAAACTTAGGTGCACTTGAATACCTATGCATAGAAGTCTGCAGCAGTCACATTTATAGGTGTCAAATTTAGAAAACAAACAAAATGTCATAGAGTAGACCAATGGATAAAAAAAAAAAAAAAGTAGTGCATCCAGAAAATGGGTATTATTCTGTTCTAAAATTAATTGAGTTATGAAGCCAGGAACAGATATGGAGGAACATTAAATGCACATCTGAAAGTAAAAGAAGTATATCTAAAAAGGCTAGGTAGGTACTGGATGATTGTAACTGTGTGACACTCTGTGAAAGACCAACTATGATATATGAGATCAATAGCTTCTAGGGCATAGTTGGGCATAGTTGGAGGAAGGACAAATAAGTAGGGCACAGAGGATTTCCCAGCAATAAAATTACTCTGTAAATTACTATGATGGTGAGTAATGTTAGCATACATCCATCATAGCAGATAGAATGTTTGACATCCAAACTGAACCCTAATGCAAACTGTGGACTTTTGAGTGATAATGATGTGCCAGTGTAAGTCCATCAAATATGGGATACGGGGAAGGCTGATACAGGGCAGGGGTGAAAGTGGGGAAGAGAATTCTGTGTACTTCATGCTCAATTTATCTGTTAACCTAAAATTTTTCTAAAATTAAAGGCTATTTAAAAGAGAAAACGCATACAGGGTAGGATTTTCTCTATCTAGCTGCCTCAAAACAATACAGTTCCAGTGACCAAGGATGCTACTAAGTTGGAACGTGCTCTGAAACACCATCAACATCATTTCAAAAAGGTAATTTAATTGATATGGGTATTTTACCTCTACAGAAAATATGAAGCCTTCTATTGTAGTCTATTCACTCTGATATTAAGGAAATCAGTTAAAGATGTGACTTTTTTTTGTTGTTAACCCCAAACAGATGTTAAAATGCTATAAACCCTTCTAAAACCAAAAAAATCGAAGTCAAGAGCTCATCTGAAATGGGTTCAGGATATAACCTGAAGTGTTTGTGGCACACTTCCATATTCAGACCTAAGAAGGATCTCTTAGGACACATGCTTCCATTTATGTGCAGCGTGAACTATTCTTTCTCTTGACATTTCTACCTGGTGGTGGCAGAAGTCATGGGTACTCACATTCATTGTCTAAAGCCACATGAACATATATAACATCAAAGGGGATAGGTACCCGAAATTCTGCCCTCTTTCTAAAACTTCCAAAAATTCCTCTCCAATGCTTATATCACATGACTAATATGCTTCTATAGAAACCCCACATACTGGCAGTTACCCTTCCTTCTTTCTCCACTTCCTTTTGACCCTAAAAGAAGTTGTGCTCTACTATATAAGTACACCTTCCTCTGACAGTCACAGGTACCTACGGGGAGTTAGTAGGGTTAAAGCCATGGCTCTTATAGTGGGTTAAGGATGGCCACAGGGTGTTTTCCATTTCTCACATAAAGACATTGAGATAATTTCCCTTTCCCTCCCACAAGGACTGTCTTTGATACTTACTTTGACCAATGGATTGTGACAAAGGTGACATTCTGAAACGTCCCCATGTGCCAAAATAGTCAGTTTAACTCATATAACTTCAGGTAGAATAGGTACAAAGAAATAATTTTTTAAGTCAACCAGTTTGGATATTGTTTTAAAGGAGCAATAGAGTTGTCTGTTCTGGTTGAATATTTAAACCAACTAGATGATTATTAAAGTCTGTATGCTCAGTGACCATACAAGAACATTGACAGTTCTAGAGGTAGAGTCCCAACGTCACTGTTTTCAGAAGCTCCCAATGTGATTTATACACAGACTGGAGAACAAAATAATGGAGGTGGTTTTGCTAGTTTTCCAGTTCTTACAAATTTTCCTGTCACATTTAAAATTTCCCCCCATTACAAGGTCTTGTGCTAGCTAATTCTGTTGCACTCTGATGTGTTAGTTTGAAAGTTTTATTCTTCAAGAAAACTCAGTCCCCAGACATTCCAAAAATGATATTTGTTTGATTAGAATGTAATTAGTGAATCATTCCTTCAGTGATTTGGTTTTTGGTTTGTTTGCTTGCTTGTTTCCCACCAATTTACTTTATGTGTCTGGACATATCTCAAAGGAAAAGACCTTCAGAAATGAATATTCAACTACTTTCTGGCAGATGAGTCACTGGCCATACATTAGATTCTTCGGGGATCGTCTTTCACAACTTTTTCAGGCATTTTAGGAACTTATATTGCTAATATGACAAAGTTTTCAGTAAATGATTCAGTGTTCCTAGGAGTAGCTAGTTCCAGTATTCCAAATTTATTTAGTCTGTGAGAGACAGATATCTTTTCCAGATTTTTAAGTAGCAATATAAATATGAACTTAGATTCAATTAGCAGTTGCATAAAAGAGCTGAATATGTCATAGTAAATAATCTGCTACAAATTGAATTCGATGATATTTCAACTTTTAAGCAAAGGCAATTTTCCTTCATACATTAACACATTTTGTTTAATTCTATTTCTTTCCTACAGATATTAAGAATGAACACAAATCTTGGCAGTTTAATTTAGGATTGCTTGTGGCTAAAGAGAATACCAAATATTGGGGAATACATAAAGCAAAAAGGTCTATTTGGCTCAGCATTCTAGGAATAAAGAGTCCAAACAGCATGGCCTTGGCATTTTCCAAGGGCACCATGGCTCTGTCACACCATGGTGGGGGATATCCCAAGGTGCAGTGCATGGCCAAGCTTGTACTGAGAAATCCCAGGGAGGGAGGTGGGGAGGGACCAGACTTGCTCTTGTAAACCAGCCTGCTCTTATGGGTATTGATCAATCTAATCTAGTTTCCAAGACCAACATGAACACCTTCATGAGGGTGGTCATGACCTAATCAGCATCCAAGAGAAGCCTCTCAAAGATGTCACAACCTTCCAATGCTGATACCTTGGAGACTACACTTCCAGCATGTGAACCTTTAGGGTACAAACTATGTCAAAACCACAGCAGGTGCTACAGGACTTACATTTAGTAAGTCATTGCAAATGATCAAAGAACCATTTGAATCCCAGTTCCACCATTAACTGCTTGTCACATGGCTTAGATCCTTTATGTTCAGTTCCTTGTTTATGTAGATGATAATATCTGCATCTGTGAACTATTTTGATATTTAAAATAAGATAACATTTTGATTACTGTTCTTTAAATAAAATAGGCACTAAGTAAATATTATCAATCTTAATTATGTCTCAGTATCACAATAATGAGCTTGCTAAAATACAGCTAAGGAATATGTCTTACATATAATACCTCCACTCATCCTCCACTCCGCAGGGAACTAAAGGAGGCGACAGATATTTGAGAAGAGATTTACAGATGGCAATCTGGATTGATAGCCCACCACTTAAAACAAAACGAAATTTCTAAGGATGAAAAAAAATGGGTGAACATTTATTGAATACCTACTTTCTGACATGCACTCAGCTAAGAATTGACCAAAATTAATAACCCACTTCAGCTAGAAAGTCCATTGTCAAGTTTTTTCAGTTATAGAAGGAATTGACTGGGGACACTCTTGTGAGAAACCTGAAAACTTTTTCAGAATGGCTTTTTAGCTAGTACAGTTATTTTAATTAAGATCAATCTCATTTACACTAGCTCAGTATCTGAGAACCTAATTTTGTTTCTATTAGGCATGGAACCATCTATAGAATCCAAGACTCCTGAGTCCCAGAGAAGTGTACTTCCCGTTACAACTTGCAGCTGTAGGAATAAAGAGAACAGTAAATGCTACTTGGATTTCATCATTTCAAATATTCAGCAAAGCAAAGATGAATTCACTTGCTGCACCTGCTTGTTGTTTTATCATTCCATTTCCTATCTCCCTTGTGAATTGGCCCACAGACACAACACCTATTTAAAAAGATTGGATCTTGAAAAAATTGTAAATTGATATTCCATACCCCATAGGTTCTCCTGCGATGGTAATATCCCTGCTATATGCACATTGAAAATTAAATCATTTTTTAAACTAGTGTAGGGTCTGTCTAATAAAACCCCTTATGAAATCCCACTGTGTCTACTCAGTAGCAGCTTTTCACATTGTAACATTTAAGCTTTTTAAAAAGCAACAGAACAAATGTGATTGATTATCAGTATGCTTGCCAGATTCTACATTGAAATTAAAGAAAGTAAAAGCTCTTTTATGAAAGTGATATAACCACCTGCAATATTAAACCAATAAAATAAGTGTTCAACTGTTTATGAACTGTCCTGACCCAGATATATAAAGTGGCCATCTAGTGCAAGAGCTTTACATAGAAATGGGATCAAGCTTTCTAACTGTGGCAAAAACAGTGAAAGGCATTCCAAATTGACAAAAAAGTCAAAACACAGTGAAAGACTTCCAGCACTGAAGCACATATGAGAGTTACCTACACTTGTGATAAGTGGAACAAATGAAAAAAATGCAGCCAATTAGTACGTACATGGAGACATTCTAGAAATTACCGACTCATTGAAAACTGGTTCCCACTGCCTAACATAACAAAACTATTTTGATTGAGTACCCATTGTTCTTCTGCTTATCTAAATATTAAACAACAGTCTGATGATTTTGAAGGCACTGATACTGTTTCTTCACCAACAGATGTGTGATCTCTAAATATCCCATTTCCACTCAGTCTCCATGTAATCTGTTTTCAATGGCTACACATAATGTTTACAAACATACTTTTGTTAGGTAAAGTAAGTAAACTTAATCAAGAAACATGGACTTCTCTAATGGTAGTAACCTTAGGATACTCTAGAAGTAGTAACCTTAGGATTCTCTAGTAGTAGTAACCTTAGGATTCAGGTTTAAGAGAAAACAGCCCCAAGACAGGGTGAACCTGCATAAAGATCTAGTCTCTTTGGCAGGGAACATTTCACCAGCAAACTATATGAAGAGGACAGAAGTAGCATGCTATCAGCATTGGAATCTTGTAGCTATGATGTGCCAAGAAATTTCTGGGATGATGAAAATATCAAAAACATCCTGTAGTTGTGGATTTTCTAAACTTATATGAATGAGTGACTATAGAAGAACATGATGTCATTAAGTAGGAAGATCACGCTTTGGAAAAGCAGCAACTTTGTCCTAGACAGAGTAATTGAAAGGAAACAAGATGGGGAAACAGAAATTTGGGAAGAAATCAATAACAAGTTACTAAAACATGATATAACTCAGAGAGTTGGTTTCAAGGAACCAGGATGTTTCTTATTTTATGGGAATCAGTGAACAAGGTTAAATCAGTGGTAAAAACCACAGAAAAATAAACCAATTGATTAACTTAGTCCCTGGGGTTGGGTTAGGTTTGGGCCTTGGATGTGGTTTATGAAGCCTCACACATGTAGTATACAAAGACTGTAGCCTGGATATACTACATGTAGAAGAATTCTTCGTGTGTGTGTGTGTGTGTGTGTACATGCACATTTTCTCTTGGAATTTCTTTACGAAATCATTCTTCATGGATCATTTGAGTATCTTAAATTGCAGAAAGATTTTCTTTAATGTAGTTTAATTTTTGAGATAAGTTCCATCCACAATGTGAATAAAGAACCCAAGTGAATATCAGTGAATAAATATTTTTTAAAATTGGTGGAGAAATAGAAGTAAATAAAAATCAGTGAGACTAACATTCTAGGAATATTCATTATTAGTGCCTAAGGCAATTCCAAATCAAAAGGGAAGCAATGTTTTAATTAATGTGATATGAAATATAGAGGAAAGTCAGAGATATCCAATTCATCAACAACAAATTAGGCTATGAGAAGATACATAACAACACAAATATCTGGGTTTCCATACAAACTTTATAGCAATGAAGGCGATGTTTTTTTTTTCTCTACCTCAAAACTTACAGAATAGAAAAGTAGGAATTCCATTAAATTGCATAAATTTTTCTTCATAGTTAAATTCATTTTTGTCATATTTTGTGCAAATCGAATGAATTTTAAATTCATTAAAATTAAGTTGCCCTTCTTTAAGATCAATCTTTATTCATATGTGAAGAAATATCCAAGTATAAATGCAAAATATCGATTTTGTAGTTGGCTTCGCTTCAGTAGTAGCTTCTGAATTTTTCTTCAAATGCATATGTATTTTCCAGATGGTCACTTTAGCTGCCCTTTCTTCAGTCAGAGGATGTCAGACATCAGCCTGTTGCCCTGTCCATGAGCACCCCCTACTGGCGCATGTAAGACACCCATGCCTATTATTGTAAGAACACGATTTAAAATAGTCTAAACTTAAATGTTTTCATAGGTAAATATGTAAATAGCTGCATCTTCTCAAGAACGTTGTTCAAGGCACTCTGTTGGTGTTTGTCTCTTGTTTTAAACTAGTGAATAAGATGACAAACATTCCCCATGTCAACATAAACATCAAGTAGATTAATTTATAACTTTATTAGTTTCCTACTGCTTTTCTAACAAATTCTAACACATATATAGCCTTAAAAGAATTACAGATCTATTTAGAGTTCAGCACGTCAGAAGTCTGACATGGGTAACTCTAGGCTAAAGTCAAGATTTAGGTAGGGTTTAAAACGCTTTCTTATGACTTTGGTTGAGGAAATGTGTAAGTAATGTGTTGAAAAAGTAGGCTAGCTCCTCTGATTGCATATAGTAAAATGCAAGAAGAGAAATAATTTTAAAGATGAAAATTGCTAATTATATGGGAAGTAGAACCCAGAAATCTAGAAAATTCTCAGTCTACCCATATTAGAAAAATAAATGAGATAGCAGGTCTCATGATCAAGGGCCTGATCAGCAATCATTTGACAAAGAGGTGAGAATGGATCAGCAACCACAGTGAAAGCCTTGGCTCTTCTCCAACGGAGCGAGCGAGAAGCTTAGTCAGTTCCTGGAATGCAAACCAGGGGCTATTGCCCAACATAATGGAAGAATGACCCTAAAGGCATCTCAGAGAGAGCTGTTCCATGCTCTTCTTATTGTGTGAGGTTTTGGTGAGAAATCAGACATCTGTGAGGAAGTCAGCCCACATCAGAGCAGAATCTGCCAGCGCCCAGGACTTGTACTTCCCGGCTGCCAGAATGGACAAAGAGCAAACTTTCTTGCTTATAAGTCACCCAGTTTATGCTATTTTGTTGTAATAACCCAAACAGCCTAAGATAGGAATCTTATGAGAGATTGTTATTGTCTTTTCAACAATTACTTCTTCAATGTAAAAACAGTATCTGCTTAATTATTTACAGAAATACATGTCATAGTATTCAAAAGCTCCTGTATAATTTCAAGAATGAGATGATTGGACTGTGAGGACTGTAATCTAATCAACTCATCCTGGTGTGAATGGACTACTAGGTAATAACTATATGCAGGTGGGGTGTAACTGGAGGAGGCGTGTGGAAGTGTTTAACCTGTGGCCCCTTCTGCCTTCCCACACTGCTTCCTGGCTGCCATGCGCAGACAGCTTGCCTCTGCCATGCCCTTCTTCCCTGATATTCTGACTCACTTTTGCCCCAGAGGAATAGAGTTGGTCCACCATGGACCTAAAACTCTGAACTATAAGCCAAAAAAAAATTTTTCCTCCTCTAAATTGTCCCTTGTTGGGTAATTTGGTCACAGCGAGGAAAGCTGACTAACACAATACATATGCCACACTAGTGTCTGAAAAAAATTACTAATTTTTTACTGTTTTCTCAAATGACAGAGTAGCCAAAATTGAAAAAAAAAGTCATATACATTTTCATTATTTCAGAATGTACAAAATTGAAAATGTAATGGAGAAAAGTCAGTAAAGCACTAAAAGAAACAAAATATTAAATAGGATCTTCTACTGTCTTATAAATAAAATGTTTGGGAATTATGAGAGAAAAGTATAATTTCAGAATTTGCTTCACATATAATGCAGTGCAAGCATACTTAAAAAGATTGCATAAAAGTAAAACAATAACTTTATTTCTTTACCTTTGATAACTTCCAAATTTTCTAGTTAGATTAAGATGAAAGAATAGGAAAAAATACATATCAATCAGAACATTTCTATCCAAAATCCTGCTTATAATTTACTGGAGTACTATTTTAGCTAGTGCTATCTTAGCTGAGAAATTAACCTTTCTTGGGGCTCATATGGTACAGACATAAAATGAAAATACAATAATAGTAATAGTTATCACAAAGATTGGTATGGAAAAAAATTAAATCATCCCTTACCTCTGAAATGAAAAACAAAGCAAGATGGTAGAACAGGGCTTCCTAGCTACTGTCCCTTGCAGAAACATCAATTTGAACACTAATGCACAAGATAATAACATACCAGAAACAAAGTGGGAAGTCACAGTACATGTATAAGAAAAAGATGCATTGAGAGACACTGAGAATGGTTTTATCGTATACAAAGCACCCCTCTCTTGCACCAGGCAGTACAGTGTAAAGAGAGATACTGTCAGACCTCAGAAAGACAAAAACTAAAACAAAAACAAAAAAGGGAAGTGGTGTGTAGACTGTAAAATACTGCACAGTACAGACCCTCCATTTTAGTACCTGACTCTTGGCCAGTGTCTATAGACTGAACCTTGATATTAGCTCCAGAGTCAGGTGGAAGAACACAGCCTATGTGAAGTAGGCTTAATCTCCGCCCTAGCACACCACCAGAAGACAACAACAGCCTCCCCCTGCAGATAATCTAAGTGGCATGGGCTTTGGGCACACCTCTAGTCTATGCCTCACTTTGCATAAACAGGTTCCAACACAGCAAATGGACCTGGATATAGGAGTCCCTCATAGTGGAAACACCCCACAATGTTCCTAGGCTTAGGAACTGTGCAGACAACCTGACCAGACTCTTTGGACAAGCTTACTGTTGAAGAATGTTTGCAGAAAAAGTCATACTATGAAGATTAGAAATAATGACTACTTTTTTTCAAATACATAGATACCAATACACGACCACAGGACTCAAGAATAATAAGGGAAATAAGGCAGAGCCAAACAGACAAATATAAAATACAAATTTTCTTAAAGAAAATGAAAAGCATGGACTTCCTGATGAAGAGTTTAAGAATAACGGCTTTAAGGGAAGTTTACAAATCTTCAAGAAAATACAGAAAAAGCTCAAGTCATGAGGAAGACAATAAGTAATCAGAATGAGATATTGAAAACAAAATATACAAATCATGGAGCTGAAAAATG
Organism: Sciurus vulgaris; assembly: GCF_902686455.1. Taxonomy (NCBI): domain Eukaryota; kingdom Metazoa; phylum Chordata; class Mammalia; order Rodentia; family Sciuridae; genus Sciurus; species Sciurus vulgaris. Next base: position 14,840,071 of record NC_136469.1, read on the forward strand.
TAATGCACAAAATGAAAAATATTGCAGTAGAGAACATTGAAAGTAGAATTGATCAAAGCAAAAGAATTTGTGAACTTGAAAACAGTTTATTTGAAAATACATAATTAGAGAAGAGGAAAAAAATGAAGGTAATTTATGGGACCATATTCAAATAGTAAATGTCCTAGTCATAGGAACTTAAGAAAGAGGAGAAAAATAGAATAGAAAGATTACTTAGATAAAACAATAGCAGAAAAAATGCCAAACCTAGAGAAAGACATAAATTTCCAGTCAAAAGAAGGTAAAAGATCTCTGATCATAACTTCTCAGACACCAGCAGAGAATATGGCAAAATATTTAGTGTCAAGAAAACATCAACAGGGGCTGGGGTTGTGGCTCAAGGGTTAGAGCACTTACCTAGCATGTGTGACGCCCGGGTTTAATCCTTAGCACCACATATAAATAAATAAAATAAGGTCCATTGACAACTAAAAAAAAAATTAATAAAAGGAAACAGCAATGGCATAACCTATTTAAATACTCTCAATTCAATAACTTAGATGAAATGAACCCAATATCTTGAAAGAAACGGATATGCCAAAGCCACACAAGAAAAATTAGACTAGTGAAATAAGCTCAATACACATGTTGAGCATGTCATGCATAGTCACTTTTTTTTTTTTTGCAGTGTTAACATCCTCTTCACTACCACGATCATTCTTGATTCATAACCATTTTGATATTTTCACCGTCGGTCAATGAGTGAAACAAGTGCAAACTTTGTAATCCATGTTAAAAACTTATTCCATATTCCCTTTTTCCAATTTACTGACATACTGCAAAGATAAATATTTTTTGCATGTGTAAGGAGGGTCAGACAACAATTTTTTTTCTTATTTGAGATTTAAAATCCTTTGAAATTACCACGGTTTTTCATCATCCTGAACATACTCAATGAGTTTAAAACTATATTCATAAGTGAAGGTTAATGTACAAAAGTCAATATTTTTCCACACGCCAGCATTGAAAATGCTAAATTTGAAACAAACAAAATATACATTGAGGAAACAGATTATTACATTAGCATCCCTCCAATGAATTACCAAGATAAGACTCAACAAAATATATACAATATCTGTAGGAGGGGAATTACCAAAAGTCAATAAAAGCTATCAAAGAAAAATCTAAATAAATAAAGAGAAATTGGAATATTCATGACTCAGTGTTAATTGAAATGTCATTTTTCCCCAACTCCATCTACAGATTCTACACAACACTAACCAAAAGTCCTGGAAAGTTTATACTCATGCCATTATACATTTGTCTAAGTCAGAGAAATGGGTAACCAGCAAGATGAAACTAATGTAACTGTGAACTTTGAATGATAATGTTGAATCATTGTGGGTTCCATGATTTCAAACAATTTTGCCAGCCTGATTCAGAATATCAACACGGGCAAGGGTTGGGGGTGCTTGGGGGGACGCTGCGTACGTGGTAATTCTCTTCATTTTCTACAAATCTAAAATCACTCAAATCTAAAATTAGCCACTGGACAATCAGCAGCTATAACTTGATTGCCAGTGACTGCACAAGACCCAGAAAGGAGAGGAGGAGACGTGTTGTAAGTCTGAGAGAGAGAAACACGTTCACTACACTACTCTGGCGAGTAAACACGGAGAGAGAGAGCACACCTGTAATGATAGTCTAGGAAAGACTGAGAAATTCACAGTCAAAAAAGAAGAAAAGAAAAAACAAACTAATAAACATTGCCCAAAAATGCCCATAGTACCTAAAATCACCTCTACCAGTTTATAAAAATGCCAGTAGCATAGTGGTGAACTTCCTCCCTTACCTCCCTGACCAGGGAGGAGCCACTTGGGGCTGTAGGACTCCTTTCCTAAAAAACAGGTCATATAAATGATAGACTGTACTGCAAGTGAATAATTATGTAGTTGAGTCTTTTTGAGATTTTGGTAGAAAAAAAAATTCACAATTTTTCCATCACAATTTTCTTTTTATTTTAAGGAATTTTCATAAGTTGTGACCAAAACTTTTCTGGTTCAAGCAGTACCTCATTTTGCCTGACATGATGCATTTTAAGTTATCTTCTTTAATTTTCAACTTAGGATAGCATACCGCATCAAAGTGCAGATTAAAGAATAAAATAAACTCAAATAACTAGGAACTATTCTTTGTTCTTCCCTTAGAATCTTATCTTCTGTGACATTTTAATAGTGAAAACAATTTATAAGCAGACCTTTCTTGTAATACAAAAAAAATCACCAGTTTTAGATCCTAGATGAAACTATTTTGTATCGTAACAGAGCTATTAGGCTAAAAAATGTTTAATATAGGTATTCCTATTATGATTATTGGATATTTATATACATAAAAATTATTGGTAATCTTTAGAAAGCATTGTTTCAAATAATAGGAAAACTACCGCGAACTTTATTGTAAAGTTCTTAAATGTTCTCAGATCTTCATAGGAAAAATATTTTTACAAATGGAAAATAGTATGTTGTTATGAATACATCATAGACCAATGCATTTCTTTTCAATATAGCATTTAAGAAGCAGGTAATTCATTTAATACATACCATTTATTTTTCCAGAAAAAAAGGTAGAAAAGACACCAAGAGATAAAATACAACCTCTCTGTATGTTAGGGAGAGAAACAAGTCTGTGAACCTCAAATGGTACCTGAGAAAGGATATTATTTATAGAAGCTCGAATATGAAAGGAAATGCCAGGGGATGTCAAAATTGATTGAAACACTCAACCTTGACAGCTCTGAAATTTGCAGGTTGAATACCTGCCACAATTTGTGAATGATCCTCTATATTCTTAAATGGCTTGGTTTCACTAGCATTGTGAGAGAAATGGATAAAAAAGCCGAGAAACTATAAGCTATATATGAGGGCCATTTTATTCCTTAAACTTGCCCCTAATATATGTTATTCTTCAATAAAAACAGACTAGAAAAGTATATTTTGGTGTTGATCAGAACTATCACCTTTAGTGGCTCTTTTCTGTGTTATACATGAAGAATTTTAAAATGTACATACTGTCAAAGAGTATTTTTTGTACTGAGGTGCTCACTTCTAATGTAAGTGTTGTGTACATTAATATGTACTTCTTTATGGAATATATTTGTTGACCTGTTATTATTTGTAAATGTGGGTATAGTTGTGTGCAACTCACAGTAATGGAGAATTTGGAGCAGCTTTTATTATAAAATTGTTTGAATTGCAGAGTGCTCTAAATAGACAAAGTAATAGTAATAAATGATATTCAAAACAAAAACTCAGAAGACAGTTAACCTCTCTTGACTAAGGAAGGACAACATTGTCTAATAAAAACCTATCAGAAGGAATGCTTGTAAGAGTCTAAATAAAACTGGAATGAAAATACCATTACTTGAGTTTAGTCAAATAAATTTAAGAAAAATGGCAAACCAGAGAGACTCTTGGATTGATGAAGACATTCTTTTTAGCCAAGTAAACCCAAATCTCATAATTTCCCAAACTTTACCTTATTTAAATGTGTATACATGCTCAGCCACACATACACATGCATTTGCAATATGACAAACATAGAAAAATTTAACTATTGCTATTTTAGTTAAAAAACTGTTCTAGAATACACAGTTGTATTAATGTTATAATTATTGAAATTTAAATTGCTACTTTTCATAAAATAATGCCCAAAATTACATATTACAAGAGACTAGATATCATCAATGTGCTCTCTCTCTCATTTCTTCATTGTAAATGTTAAATGCAAATGATGACTTTGTAGAAATCACATATTTTGTTAAAAAATTAATAAATCATAAGTCCGATTTCCCATGTTTGGCGTGGTTCCGTGGGATTTCCTAACAAAGGGTCATATGTTTTTTCATAGGCTGAAGCTATTCCAAAAGAAGGCAAATAGGGTCGGGAAAATTTGATGAAAATAGAAGGAAAACCAGTAGAACTGATGAAGGGGATAGAGAAGGACAGAGAGAGATAGAAAAAGGGAGAAATGGTGTAATGAATTTACCTAAGCCATTCTGTGTAAATATATGAACGTACCACAATGAACTTTGACTTAAAGTATATCTATAAAGCACTAATTAAAAATAAAATACTTCCATCAATAAATAGAAGAAAGGCCAGTAAAGTAGAGGAAGATGAATAGGAGGAGCGAGAAGGGAGGGAAAGAGGTAGTCCAAATCAGGGCAAATTATATTTCATACATGTATGATAATGTCAATGTGAAACACAATATTATTTATGACTACACTGTACTAATAAAAACAATAAAATAAATAAATATAAATATAAATTTTAAAATCATGTATGTAATAAATGCCTTCACAGAGTAGAAATATGTTCATTTCCTACTATTTCATAAAATAACACTTTAACTTTTATTTTATTAGTAATCTGAATTGTTATATTGACATATTAAATTTCATATCCATAATGTTGAAGAAATTTTAAGATTTTGAGTACAAAAAGAAAAAAAAATGAGATAAATACTTATTTTAAGAAGTCCTAAGGGTAGGTGTATGTTTTAGTCAGCTGTTTCTCTGTTGTGACTTACAGGACCCAACCAGAACAAATGTAGAGGAGGAAAAGTTCATTTAAGGGGTCATGGTTTCAGAGGCTTAGTCCATAGAAGGCCAGCTCCATTCTTTGGGGGTCAAGGTGAGGCTGAACATCAGGGCAAGAGTGTGGTGGAGGGAAACAGTTCACGTCATGATTAGGAAGCAGAGAGACTCCACTGTCCAGATACAAAATCTATATCCTATAGCCACGCCCTCAAGAAACCACTGTGTCTAGCCACATCCCAAGTGTCTCCAGTTACTACTCGGCTAATACCATCAGGGATTAATTCACTGATTAGGTTAAGACCCTCGCCATCCAATAATTTCTCCTCTGAACTTTCTTGCATTGTCTCACACATGAGCTTTTGGGGAAAACCTGATACACAAACATAACATTGTGAGAGTTCATAATATAGGAGAAAGCAGTATCTAGGGCTCAGAGGGTACAAGATCTCATGGACTAAGCAATAAAGGAAGCAAGCAATATAGAAAGGAAGAGTGGATTCTGCAGTCTATGAAGACAAGGGTAGACAGTGCCTTTAATACATAAGATGGAAAGGAGTAAAGAATAGTTTGAAAACAATCATAATAAAATCAGGGAATTAAAGAGAAAGATGGAAACAGGTAAGCTAAGAAGAAAAAATATCAAAGTATCAGGGAAGGTGATGTTAATAATGAGTATAAAATAACTCCAGAAATAATTAGGAAAGGAGACAGCTTGAGAGAAAAAAATAAAAAAAATAAAAAAAATAAACAACCAGATTTAATGGGTCACAACTAGGTATCTAAATGAATATTCTAGAAACATTTTAAAGCAGGTATCCAATGAAAAAAACTGTGTATGCTCTAAATTAATCTACCTAATAAGCTGGGAATTTAAATTTTCCTCTAAAATTCATTGCTCATAACAATGCATGCAACATATTATTAGAATATCTTAAAGTATAAAGTGAAATACACCCAATGAAGAAAACATACTGTTGTCTCCCATGTGTATTCAAGTTCTCTAGAGAAATAGAACCAATAAGATCTATAGAGGTAGGTATTAGAGGCAATGGGCTCACAAGCTTATGGAGGCCAAGAAGCCTCAAGTAAACCGTAAGTTTGGAGAATCAGGAATGCCAGCGGTATGACACAGTCCTGAGGCCAAAGCCTGAGAACCAGGTGCCTGTGGTGCAGGTCCTGTCTGAGACCGGCAGCACAAGAACCAGGAGAGAAGACAGAGTTCCCAACTCAGAGTGGACCTGCCCTGCTTCCGCTCTGTATTCCACCAGGCCCCCAGGTGCTGGGTGGTGCCCACCACCCTGCTGAAGGTTATCATTTCTCTTCCACCTGCTGGCCTGCAAACTCTCACAGGCACACCTAGAAATAATACTTTACCTGCTATTTGGGCATCACTTAACTTCGTTAAAGTGACACAAAATTAGCCACCATTCCATGGGAACAGGAAGATCTCCTCACTCCAAATCCGGTGTGGATGCAGACAGATGACACCAAACATACACCAAGAAGATATAAAGAGGATTATTATCCACAAAAGGATACTTTTTCAGGAAAGTTGAGCCAGTTCCCAAGCAGGTCCGAGGTGGTTTAAAAGATCAAAGGAAGGAGACTGGTTCAGAATCTAAGGGGATCTGGCCATGGGGTTGAAGCTTGCCCGGTTTCCAGGGTTTGAACTTTCCACCTGTCCCAAAGAAAGATCACCTGTGCTTTCTTTCTTTCTTTCTTTCTTTTTTTTTTTTTTATTGTAAACAAATGGGATATATGCTGTTTCTATGTTCGTGGAGTAAAGGCGTACCATTTTTGTAATCATAAATTTACATAGGGTAATGTTGTTTGATTCATTCTGTTATTTTTTCCCTTCCCCCCTCCCCTCCCACCCCTCTTTTCCCTCTATACAGTCCTTCCTTCCTCCATTCTTGCCCCCCTCCCTAACCCTAACCCTAATCCTAACCCTAACCCTAACCTGTGCTTTCTTATAGACTATCCCAAGAAGGAAATAAGTGAGAAAGAAGGGAGAATGGGAGTTGTAACCTGTCATCTGTCAAACCTCAGAAATGGATCCTGTCCCAGTGATATGGAATATCACACTGTCAACATACGGTATCTGAGAAATAAGCTTAAAATTAAATTTTGACAAAAATTTCTACACTCGACCTGAATTGCTTTAATGCTTCTTAAATATTGATCTTTTGGATTACTTAACAATTAGATACTTTTTTTTTTAAATGAACACATCTCTCCTTTTACCAAGTTGGTAATAAAATACACTCTTATAAGTAACAGTAACTTTGTTTGCAATTTTCAAATAGAATGGAAAAATCACGGAGAGGTATCAGTCTTTTGGAAATGTTTATTTTTTTAACATGTCCTAAAAGTTATTATATTTTGTCCCATGGTGAAATGCTACCTTTACCCCATCCTTTAGGGTGGAATAATAATTAATATTCAAAAATGCAAAGCAGTTATCTGATTAACACCCTAGGCTGATTTACTAAATTGCAATTAGACCTTCAGCAATCTATCTGCTTTCTCTACGGAAACTTTGTACCTTAGATTATTGCCACATATTAGAGCAAACAAATATCCTAGTTTATTTTTTCTTTCCAAGAGAAGAAAGGCAAAGGATACATATTTTTGGCCCCTAGGTAGCCACTTCTGTCCCTCTTTCCCATGGATCGGACCACAATTCTTACCATCCCCTAAGTCCCCCTGTGTGGCTTCAGGGGAGCATTACACAGAATTCTGGATTGATAGAGTATGATGAGGTTCTTATTTCCCTTTCCTTTGATGGCGTAGAGCTTCACTCTGGCTAGACATGACGATCTAGTAGGATTGCCTGATTTTGAAGGAACTTGATCAAAGCAGCTAGCCCTCAAGGTATGCTTAGGGCCCAAAAGCCCTGTTGAAGTTGTCTTCCCCATAGGGCCTTGGTTTCTAATGTGTGCAAACTCTGTGCACAGGGCTCTCATGCCCACCCCCCCAATCTGCATGCTGCTACTCACTTTATTCTTAAAACTTTGTTTGTTGTGCAAAATCCTCATGAGATTAAACCCCAGGCCTGGTTCAATGCCATAGGTATCCCTGGTCTGAGCTATTTCTTGTGTCTGTCCTGCTTCAAGCAGTTTCCTAGGTACTCTGCCCAAGGGACAGAGAAATGTACTTTTCCTTTTCTCTGCTCTTTGCTGCCCTCACCTGACTGAGAATGTCCTTTTAAAATCTTCTGAAAAGAGCGTGGTTGGGTCAAGGGGTATAGTGGCCTAAGAACTTTAAACTCATTTGTGTCAAATAATACGCATATCAAGAAAAAAACAACAACAAAAAAGATATACATACATATACATATATATATATATATATTAAATGCTTTAGTCATTAATTACCCCCAATTTCTAAGAGAATAATATTGTCCTATTCAATGCTGATTCCATAAGAGCACTATTGGTGATAGAGGTCACCATATACCACTCTGCAGTGTAATTTCAAAAGTTCTGTCAAATCACTTTCAAATATATTTTACATTTTGGTGCATATTGTTCTGGGTTACCCTTATTTGTATTTTAAAGATAGAATCAATCCTTTATATAGTTCATATTATAAAATATTACAAAACATATTATCCCAAAGAAAATATCTATTTACAATTTTTAGTAATTTCCCTAACCCTCAGTTGTAAGCATATTCATATTTGTTAATATAAAATGTTTCATATAAGATATAGAATGTTACATATGAAATGTTATGTATAGGACATATACACTTCACACAATATTACATAAATCTGAAGATGAAGAGATGCAGAAATTTTGTTTCCATGCAATTTTGTTTATTTCTGGGCCTTTTGTATTTTGCATTTAGACTTAAATAATCAATTATTCAAACTTACACACAAATGCATTAGATATTTCATTACTAGAATTCAACAACATTGCTTCCTCTTTATTGAATGTTAGGGACACTAGGTTGGGGAGCTACTAGAATTTGAATATCAATTGTCCTTCTTAATTAAGTGGCTTGTTATTTCTTTGATGGAGAGAAATTATAGGAGTTCCTATAAGATGCCATAGGAGAGTGCTAATTAGCACTTTGGCAAAGTTGCCCTGTGTTTCCATGACTAATTTTCATGATTAAGATAATTTGAATGTAGCTTAATATTTTAATTTTATACATGTCCAATCACAAAGAACATTATCTAAGGATAGAGAAACCATTGATATTTTCTTTTTTTTTTAAGGTTTTTTTTTTTTTAATTTAAATTTTTAGTTGTAGGTGAATACAATACCTTTATTTTTATGTGGTGCTGAGGATTGAACCCAGGGCCTCGAACATGCCAGGCGAGAGCTCTACCACTGAGCCACAACCCCAGGCCCACCACTGATGTTTTCGAACTTTCCTCTTGGTACTCTTGCAAATATGCCATCACTTTTCATTTCACAATGACGGTATTTCATGTAAATTAGAACATGGAACATACCCACTTTTAAATTAGCAAACATAAAATAATATTGGAGCTTCCAGTGTCTGTTAGATATGCAAGGAAGTCTAAGACTTCAGGGTATCCTCGTATTAGATCTACATAGATGATGTATTTAGAAAACTCATTTCAACAAAACTTGCTTGGAGTTCAGTGTTGGCAGGTGCCCCCCACTCAGGGGATTGTTTTACCCAGGTATAAAATCCTCAGTCTGCACAAAATTAGAAGCCTACTATGACATATCTCACTGCCCAGGATTTAGTCTGAAAGCACCAATGTATTATATCAGGGAAGGAAGCACGCCAACTGCTACAAAAGTCCAGTTGTCAAGGTTACACCTGCATCTGTTCACTTGAAGCAGTGATTCCTACTTCTCTCATTATTCACAGAAATTTGACCAAGTTGCATTTTACACACTGAAAATTATCCCCGCCCTTCATCTCTCCCCTGCAGTGGACGGTTCCTATAATGGCAGAGGTGCCATAGATATAACCCCCATTGCAGTAAATGTGTGCTGTGCTGTAGCTGTCATGCATGATTTAAGGAGGGCAAGAACTATGAGGAGGAAGAAGCAAAACCAGCAAACGTCATTACCCTTCTGCAGAATCCTCCAGGTTTCAATTGGTTTGCGATTTGTTCTCTATTGTACATAGGTGACATCTGAAAATGAAACAATAGAGAAGGGAAGCATGACTTGTATTGACTATAAGTTAAAGGCCAGATCTTGTCTTCTGTACATATTCTGTCCAACCAAAAAAAGAGGAGATAGCTACAGAGCAGAGAGGTGTTTGCAATCATAACTTCTCTGCCTGTATCTGTGCAAACTGTGGACTGTTCTAGGGCTCGGTGGCTCCTTTGGCATGGTAATATCTGCCACTCCATGCTCTTTCCAGTATTGAAGGAAGGTATTTGTACCTCTAGCTTGGGCCACCTGCTCTCCACTGCAGAGGAAGAGAGGACACTGAGAACTCCCTGCTATGGATAAACCAGTGAGGAGATCTCTCTCACTCTCAATTTATTTTTCAAAGCTTTCTGACAAACATTTAATCAATCTGGTTACCAAGGAAGTCTGATTATAAACACCTTCATTTAAGATTAGGAAACTGTTAGCGATGAAGTGATTTTGTAATGTCATGATTTGTGGGTGGCCAGGCCAACTCCGTAGTCCTGCTTCCTTGACCTGGTCCTTCTCTCTTTTAGGGCAACATGCATCGTCCAAGTAAGAGGATACCTGTCTCACCTATATGAACAATTATTAAAGAGCTGTTAATTATGTGCATTTTCAAGTATTTTGTTTCAGCAAAAGTAAAACACCCACACCTTTCTAAGAATGTGTTTTAACATACTAATCAGTCATATTTATGATTCATTCTTTTGTGAACTATAGATTAAAATTTATTATTAAGGTTGACTGTGTTACTCAGTTGGAGCGCTTTTGCCTAGCACGTGCAAAGCTGTCCATGAGATTCCCAACAGAAATAGATAACAAACCAAACCCTACTCAATCAAATGTAAGCATACAGATATGATTTACAAATCAACCTTAAAATAGATGCAAAACTTATTTTCAATGCATTAAGGAGCTATTATTTTTTTTTTTTTTTTCCAATTTTCAAACTAAAGTAAGTAGTAATGAAATGCTTCCGGGAAAAGTTAAGTGATATTTTTGGGTTTGTTTATAGGAAATGTTGTAATATTCTCCAAAATTCCATTTTTTTCAGCACTTGAAATTACATTTTAAAAGATGATTCATCCCATTTTCAATAATCCCTGTCAAAGAGCGTGGGAGTTACAGAGAGAGGCACTGGCTGAGACTCATTCCAACAGTAACCAATTGACTGTTTCAAGTTGAAGGAAAGTGTTTGCAGCAAAGTCACTTTTACTGTGCTTAAAAACTTTGTTTTCTTTTTCAACATTAGTCAAATTGCTTGCTTTAGAAGAGATACAGCCCCTTTGCAAAAAATGGATTCTCAGCCTCAGAATTACGTATCTCAAGCATATTCTTCTGAAAGACACTGAGAAAATTCTCATTGATAATGCAACAGTTAAATTCAAATTTCATTTTTCAGTAGAGCCGGCTAGAGGGGATCAAAAGCAAGAGCAGAAGCTTGAGTTAAGTTACTGAAATTGGTGTGAAACTTGCTCCAGATTGGTAGAAATAAAACAGAACAACAAAACAACAACAGAAAAAGGAATTTCTCACAAGAGCTGTTTGTATTTCCTCCCACATTTTTTGTTTTTAGTGATTTTATTGGTTAGAAAAAAAAATGTAACGTGAGAAAACCAAATCCCAATATACATAGCAAGCAATTTTCCTTCATGAGGGGAAAATTTTTAAAAATCTTTGTGGAAAACAACTCTTATAACAAGAAAATCCCTCTCTTGTGTATCACTACACACACACACACACAAAAAAAAAAAAAAAAAGCACACAAAAAATTGAATACCATAAAAGAAAAGGAATTTATGATTTCTCACAAATTTTTGTATTGAGTATACCTTTCTGAGGATAGTGCCTGAACTCACTGATGTGCTGGTTTAATGGCAGGTTGACAGGGGACTGAGACAACTTTTTCCCTCCTGTGTTTATCTGTTTTTTCAGAATATATTCATTTTTTACTGGACTCCAGAAATTATGTAGCTGGCTCTGTGGGGCATAGGATAACAGGGAAGTTAAAGTTAATCTGCACGTGAAGTCACGGTGGCCGGGAAAGAATAGTAGCCAAGGAGGTAAGGCGGAGTAATTTGAGTTCTAAATATATTTGAACCATAGGGTCAACAGAAACCTTTGATGAAGTATTTGGATAATGAGAAAAGGACAAAGCTTTAGTTTTAAGTTTTAACATTATTCGGATTTTCTCTTGTCCTCAGGATAAATACTCTAGATATAGGGATTCACAGAAACAATATATTTAAATGTTGTAGCCAAAGTTCATTCAAAATGATGATAAACTAATGCAGATGCACCGGCATTGCGACTGCTGAGTGTTTTTCAAACCTGGATGACCTCATCTCTGAATTGGTAATATGGTGTTTGGTTGTAAGAATTAAAGAAATCACTTATGAGGTACAGTACCCCAATATAAAAATGATAATTTTTCTCTTGACCCTATAATGTTATGATAATATTTGTTTTTACTCACTATAAAATGATCATGAGCAATACTAAGGCACTTTCCATTTACAATAATTACCTCTTTTGTGTGCTGTATCTCAGTAATGGGAACTGTTTCTTTTTTTCAAATTGCTTCTATGTTAGTACTGGTCTTTACCAGACTTATTTAGCCTTGTGTTATTCCAATGGGAAAAGAAATCAACCAGAGTTCAATATATATTATTTATTCAGCGCTGGCCTAGTTGCTGTGGAGATATGCAGAAACTCTCTAAGTTTCTCAGTACAATAAGTAATAATTTCTCACTTTCCAAATCCAGTTCCCTGAAAGAAATAAGCTGTTATGTCAAAACATACATATTTTTCTTCTAGTAACCTATGTTTATTTTAATTACATGCTTTGCTTCACTGGGTTCTGAATCTCCTGCCTTCGACATGTCCTCTCACTGATATCCTAATTTCTGATGACCTATATAAGCAGATTAAAACTATTTACTCCTCTTAAAAACCTCAGTCACAGAAGATGAGAATTTAGAAAATGGTTTTCCAATTACTAGATCCTAAGAGAAAAAAAAATCTTTCTTCAAAAGAAGAAAATAATTGGTTGAAAGTATGTTTTCATATTGGTAAATGTTCTCCTACAGTGTAAAAGAAATGTCACACTCTATTTTTAATTATAGCAGAATTATTGACTTAGTTATTGATTATTCCTTTGTGATCACCTGTGAGGAAATTATTCCAGGTAGGACCAAAGAGCATCACTATCAAAACTTAATTTTTTCCATTATTTAAAATGTTTAATCCGTAATTTGACCTTCCTTTAACTCTTGAATCAGAGAACTGATGGGCTGGAGGAGAAAGAGTTACATGTCAAGATTCATTAAGGAATACTCAATTATTTACAATCACCATTACAGCCCATTTTTCATCTGGCAAAGAGAACTTTGAATATTTCCCTCGACTTTACTAAACTTTAGGAAAGTTTATTCTGTCAATAAGTCCCTCCCTTCTCTTGGAATATTTACTTAGAAAATTTGCCAATTATATATTCTCTTCACTGCTCCTTTAGGATGAGAATCTTCTCCCAGGCTCTGGTTGGATCTACAAGCCGAAATGTCTTTCACAAGAACTGAGATTATCCCTTTGAACTTGAATCATTAAAAAAAAAAAAAAAAAAACAAAAAGTAGCTGTGCATTCCAATCTGGATGAAGGCTATGAGCCTGTTATGAAGAGCATTGGTTAGCAAACAAGGTGGCCTAAGCCATTGATGAACCTCCTCACTGACATCCCCAGCAGTTTGTTGATAGGCCACCCAACCTTTGCAATTTCCTTCCCCTCCTTCAATTTTAGTGGAGTTGCATTGTCTTGACTCCAATTGCAATAGCTAAGAACAAAGTCATCCCTATCTGTTTAACTTCCCTGGTAAAATTTGTCTTTTGTACATCTTGAGGGCCATCTAACTGAGATTAGAAAGTGGGTGGTAAAAGGCAGGAGCAGAATCCAGTGGAATATTCTAAGCAAGAGCTGACTAGCTTAATAGTACAAATTACATTCATTCACTAACATTTGATTGATAGGGAAAAGACACAGCGCTGGGAAGGGTTTAGCTGGTTTGGGAATTACACACACACACACACACACACACACACATACACACACACACAAACATACAATAACTGTGCAAAGAAAAAGATGCTTATGACTCCATAGTTCATATTCAATATGAAACATCTGCAAAAATTTATTATGATCTGAAAATAAATGAAAAATGATGATTCCTTATTTGCCATTTTCCTAGGAAATAACAGAGCTTCTGTTCATAATGTTTAAGGAATTTTAAACGTCATTTTTATGAGTTTAGAAATGTCACAAAGACACCAGAAAACAAGCTTATTAGAATAGAGTTGTATCGGTCTTTAAAATAACGTGAAAAAAATAATAAAATCAATTAAAAAAGGGTGAAGAGAATAGAGTTAGGGTGGATAGACAAAATAGTGGATAATTACCTTAGGAGGTTAATTTGAGAATGATCTGGATGCATTTGAAGGGGAAATCTTTGCTCTAATACCTTATAGAAGATTTTTAAATATTTGGTAAAATGAATGCACATATCCAAAGTATACAAAACATGCAGTTTAATAAATTTTATAGAGAAAATACCTATCAAGCACTATGGAGGTATGCTCATATATATTTTCAAAATTGTCCATAAGATTTACTGTATTCTAACTTTGAGAAAAGTGGATGATTATTAAGTACATGCTAAAATATAAGTTTACATCAAATGATGCATTTTTGGTGCACCAAGAGATTAAGTGGCATAATGGATTGACATTTTTAAAAAAAATCAAAGAGTTAAATGAATACATTTGTGTCAATTAATTTCATGCATTTTAATTGAAATAGCTTTCAGATGTAGATTCCTTTTAAGGGAATGAACTTTGTCAGTTAACATTTTTGATAAAAAGTAATATATTTAATATATTTTATTTATTCATTTAAAATATATACAAATTTTCAAATGACCATAAATATGGATTTAATGAAAACTTTTCTTTTTAAATCAAGAAAAGTCTATCATGTGCAATTTACAAGAAACTTTTAAATATTATTAAGAAGACTTGTTGGTGTGTTGTTGTCCAAGTAGGACAACAACAATACTCAAATGATATTCCTTGAAATAATCTATATTTATGTATCTATCTATCTGAAAAAGGGTAGAAACTAAGATATAGTGAGTTAAATTTCTTTAAAATAGCTAAAAATAGATTTTATTTTAAAATATTGTTACAAGGAGTTATGACCATAGTATAGCTTAAAGATTTGGGATTGACTGCCAATTATTCTTTGTAGTAGAGGCATTTATATACAATTGTCCACCATAAAAAATAACTTAGGCAATTTGAACTTGTCAAATAAAGGGACCTCTTCTGCTGCTATATCAAGATTAATATGTTGGGTGGGTGTCTGCTTGCCTAAAATGGGTCCTACTAAAACCCTTAAAGTATTTTCAAACCTTTAAGATTTTCTCTACCCCTTCCCTCTGATACCTAATAAAAATTTCTCTGGTAGCTGTTAGAACACTTTATTAATGAAGGAACATTGTTTTCAGCTTCAATATTTTTTCTGGTCTCATTATTATTATTAAATAATACATGCATTTAAAATAAATAAAGAAGACTTAGTCCTGTAACTCTGGTGGTTACCATAGGAATGACATTTATACCCATATTTCCCATGAACCAAAAGGAAAGTGTAACACATATACTTAGAGATTACGTATTTAATGCACATGCACTTGGTTCGGACAAACACCCTAATCAACGTCAGTGTGAGGACTCCCCTTCCTAGGGGAATACTGAGCTGGAAAGTCCCCTTAACAACCTGATGCAAGCTTTCTGCCTGAGGATTCCCCCTGGCCCCTGGGGCTTTTGTGGAGAACATTCACTGGGGAAGGCAAGAAGCCGCCAGTAACCTAACAAAGATGGAAACAACTGAACCTGTTCTCTAGCAGCAGTGCTCAAGGAAAAACAAAAAAAACAAAAAACAAAATGGTTTGTTTGTTTCTTTTGCTTTCTTTGACCATATTTAAGGCCTCTGAATCATTGCTAATAGTACAAATAATTCCTGAGTCCAGCAATCATACTGAATGCTCCCAGACTTTAGTTTGATAGATTTGTTAAAATCGACTTGAGAGTTTCTGCAAGTATTAATGTGACCAGAGGGACCTCTGAAAACATGGAATTATTCTTTATATATTATATAAAAGATCACCTGCACACTGTGCATAGATTAAGGAAACACATTACATAAGAGGCACCGTTTTGTTATGTCCCATAGTTGTACCCCATATATTCATTTCTGTTGGTGTGAAAAGTGTCTTTTGCTGGAAAAATCTGTTACAGTGTAATGCATAACTCTGAAGCTGAAGGAGCACTGAGATACATTTATTCCTACACCACTCAAGTGGAACCATCTTAAGAAAGCCAGGGTCCTAACCTTGTGTGCAGTATGAATGATAAACGTACCGTAATGCTTCCTTCTCCAGCTCCAGTGTCCCATGGTTTTGATATATGTATATTGGGTTATTGGACCCATAACTTAGGATTGCTGACAAGACGTCTGGTATGGTACTTTCATATTTTATGACTTATTGAACTATGATTTTGAATTTGTTCAGCACATCAACATGTTAAAGTGAAGAGGCCAGAATTATTTTTCGTTACATTTCACTGAGCTATGGATCCTTTAAGAATGGTTTCAAGTACACAAGCATGAAAAGTTTTCTGGCTTTAAATCTGCACCCATCAGACCTGAAAACAAAACAATTAAATTTAAATTATTCCCCCAGTGCCTTACAACTACGGAGATGATTAAAAATAGCTGTTTGTGAGGCAAGTGAATATGGGAAATCTGTTTACTGCTCTAGGAGAACCTCAGAGGAATTCCTGCATGCTCTGCACCTGAAGAGATGTGTTTGAGAGACTCCTTTCCATTGCCTTAGTTTAGATTAGCAAACAAAAAGGTGTTCTAAAACAGAGGTTAAAGAATATAGGTACCCAGGTGTATTTGGGTGAGTGCAGAGTATAAAACACAGTTGTTTTTTTCCACTCACCCTGATTATTTTTGTTTGTGGTTTACTTAATATACAGCCCATACAAACACTGTGCTAATGGTGCTACTAGACAATTCTGCACTGACTCCAGTTGTTGACTTACCCATTTGCATAAGTTGGTGTGTAAGAATGTAAGTCATAAAATTCCTCTCCATCTTTCAATTCCGTATCAAAATATGATCTGTATATCTGTATGCTTGAGGCTGCCATTCATTGGGAATAACAAGTAGGACTTCTGCTGTTGCTATTAATCTAGAAACTGTGAAGGCTAACTCTGAGATCCATAGTCTGTGTATATGTAATGTCATCTAGTGTTAACTGAATTAACCATTACAATTAACATTAACACTATGTCATCTAGTGTTAACTGAATTAGCCATTACAATTTTTTCAAAGGTCTTAAAAAATTTATAGAAAATAAATACACATCAAATAGAGCAAAATATTGCGACTACCAAAAAACCACACAAAGACCACAAGGGAACATTCTTCTGTTACTAAAATCTTGATCTAAGGTCTTAAATCAGTCATATTAAGGATTAGAAATAATGTTCAATGGATTGTATTTGACAAGAACTTAGGCAAAATATCTATAAATATTCTTATTTGAAATGTGAAATTATACCTGTTTTCTCTAAGGATGAAACTTGGACTAGATATATTTATGCAGTTTCCACTCATGCAAAGACAATTTTCAAAATTTATATCACCTTATGATGATGTATGGTTTGCATTAGTACTCTTGCTAGTGGGTATTTTAAGCAAAGAAAAGTAAAACACATTTTGTTTTTATTTCTTTAAGGAAAAGATAACATTTTGAACATGAGTGAAAAGCTCCTGTAAAAAGAAACTTGTATTTTTTTTCTAAATTGGTGTTATGGAGATATATTTGAACAGGTTTTAATTAAAATATTTTGTTGCCATAAACAATTAAGTATTTTACATCTTGTTGCAGACTGGATCATTCCCAGAAGATGTTGACATTCTAATCCCAGTACCTCTGAATTTGATCTTGTTTGAAATAATGTCTTTGCAGATGACCAAGTTAAGATGAGGTAATTAGGATAATCTACAACCTAATTTAACTGTGTCCTTATAAAAAGGTGAAATGTGGACACAGAGACCAACACACGCAGAGGGAAGATGGTCTGGAGATACAGGGAGAGGGGCTGGAGTTGTGGCTCAGTGGTAGAATACTTGCCTGGCATGTGTGAGGCCCTGGGTTCAATACTAAGCACCACATATAAATAAATAAAATAAAAGATCCATTGACAAATTAAAAATAAATATTTAGAAAAGATACAGGGAGAAAATCATCTATAAGCCAAGAATGCCTGATGCTACCAGACTGGAGGACAGAGGCATGCAAGAGATTTTCTATCACAACACTCTGAAGAAGGCAGCCCTGTCAACACCTGCATTTTATAATTATTTTTCTCTGGAACTGGGAGACAACAAGATTCTGTTGTTCAAGCCTCAGATGTTTTCGCTTTCTTGGCACTTTTAGACAAAGAACACCTTTTTCTTTCTTTTTATACTCAATCCTCTACATTTCTATTTCCATGTATTGTCATTATTACCTAAGGGAAAACATACACATTTATGTAAAATATGTTAGTACATTTACTATGATACTATAAATATAAATATTTTATAAGTGCATGAAAGAAATATACAGTGTTTTATATTGTATGTATTATTGAAAAGAGTTTGATATATTAAAATCAAGTCTGATTAAGATTTAACTTTATCTTTTAAGGAATCAAACACTTGAAGGGTCAGTGATAAGCAAAGTTTTCACAGTAACATAGGAAAAGTATATGTATTAAATTTGTCTCTTCACCCTCATATTCTGAAACCATATGATATGTGGAAGTTGTCTCTCTTTCTCATACTCACTGGAAAGTTTTAACCGCTATAGGCCTTAAAGTTTCATTTTAATTCATGGCCTTTCTTATGTTCACATTTCACTAAACAAATTGCTTTACTTTGATTTTAAAATGCGTTATGGTAAGCAGCACTCATATCGATAAAAATCTATGGTAAAAAAAATGTTCATTAAATATATAATAGAGAAGTGTTTTTAAAGAATGAATTTTTCACTTCTGATATTTTAATATAGAGAAAAGGGAATTAAGAAGACATCCACATGTGTATCTAGAAAGTCCCTAGCATTAAAGAAATATGATAAATATATATTTTAAATAAATACATAAGTTTCATATTATTGCCCTTTCTTGATAAGATGTGGGGAAATTATTTCTTTATATGTCTTCATAACTCCATTAAGAAATAAATACCGATTACATTCATAGAGAATTACATGAGCCTTTAAATAACGTTATGGATTGTGTTTTGTTATCTTCCTTCTTGTTCATCCTTTCTTTCTCCTGGTAATCTCCCTGCCTTCTTTCAACTCAAGGCACCCAACTTCGGCATTGCCTTGAAAAGGGAAATTATTCCTAGTTGCTTTCAAGAAACATAAGTAGCCATATGTTTTCTTGGCTTCTAAGGAAATGAAGGAAGACATTCCAACCTGAGAATCTTGAGCTAATGTAACAGCTTCTACTACTGCAACTTTAATGGGTTGCAGAGAGGCTGACAGTGAAAGGTTAATTACAAGGGAGATGGCAACAAGTCCCCCTGGATCTTCACACCTTAACTCCCCAGGCCTTTCATTTAGCTACCTGCAATTTATTTCATTGCCAGTAAGCGCTCTCTACTGGCAAGCCACACAAAATTTGTAACTGGATTATTCAAAGGCAATTAATGCCTTTTATACTTACTCAGTGTTGTCTTGAAGTCCAATATGTTTTAGAACTGGATGATCTAGACAAGGTGTTCATATTTATTAAAAAATCTGACTAATATCTCAAGACCCAGATTGACAGAAATGAAGTTCATTTGAGGCTTCACAGGTAGATTCAGAGTAGGTCTATTTGATAAATCCTTTTATATTTTTAGAAAACGTGTAGACAGGAATTATGACAGTACTCGTGTATTTTTTCCAACAAATTTGGCAAATTTTCACATGATATCTACTTCTGATAAGTCTTTAAAATATTGCTCTCATCATCTCCTCTCCTCATCCTGTCCTCTTTGTCTTTAACCAGCTAAAATGAAAGATTGTATGTGTGTGTGTGTGTGTGTGTGTGTGTGTGTGTGTGTGTGTGTGTGTGTGACTTTATATCTCTCTTCTTCAGCAGTAATGCAAACTCTGAGAGGACAGGGATCTTTGGTTTGCCCACTGACTTAAGCAGAGTCTTAAAATAGGACCTCAGTGAATACTTACAGAAAGCATCAGAGCTTGTTGTAATCTGTTTTATACTTGCCTTTTGCAGTTTTTCCAGAAAATAGCATTTATAGAGAACTCACTATATATCAGTCACTACTCTACTATTTTAAAATGCCAATTTACAAAATAACAAAAAAATGTCAGATAGGTAGAATTATATGCACTTTTTGCAATTACAGAAACAAAGATTTAGATATATGTGGGACTGTCAAGTTTTTAAGAAGTTGTTGAGAAACAAAGCAAAACAGGTTCTGATAGGTAGTGCTCACTGATTTCTAAGATGCATAGCATTCCTAACCAACCAACTCAATTGGCTTGTAAAATTCCAAAAACTTTACAACTGACTCACAAGCACAAATGTAAGCACTCTACACAAACAAAAGACTTTATATAAATGACCTAGGATTGCTTAGCTAGAATATCTAGTCTACAAATCAGACTAACTAGCCATGCCTGGTTAGAGACTAATGAAGATTTTGAGTAGTATTCTCAAGGAATTATAATTAACCAAAATATATTTTCTAATTTTTTTTTTTGGGGGGGGGGATATTTTCCTCCAGTAAAAGAAATCTTTGCATTCATTCATCATCCCTGATTACTATACTCACTAAAGTGGGATTTGTATGTAAGTGTTATTATTTTGTTGAAATGCATTTGTTTATAATTTATAATAATGTTCAGTTAGCAAAGCCATTTTCCAGTTAGTCCTTTTCTTTTCCTTTGAAAAACATTGCTCTACTTAGCACTAATATTTTGAGGATTGGGATAGTTATCTACCTTGAAGGGTGCATTGGGTTCATCCATTCTAAATCCCTTAGTACATATTACAGCAGAATAAATAGGCATATGAAAATTTGAATCAAAATATAAATAGCAGATAGCCTAACTGAATCTCAGGGGTGAGAGAATGGAGGACATTTGAATCATATTACCAGATGTTCAACCTCTACTGTGAAGTCAAAAACAAGAAAAAAAAGTTAATTGGAGATATTTGAGGTCACGATGCATTTAAAATGCAATTCAAAACTTCACCGCATAAATAAATACAACTCTGAAATTAAAAATGTATTAAACCTGAATCACTGGAAGAAAAAATGATTTATCAATTTCTTTACTTCGCAGACTTCCAGAAAAGAATCTCACCTGTGTGGAATTGGCTTTTATCATTCATTTGGATTTTGCATGGCAGTTTTCCACTGTTTAGCATTTCGAATTCCAGGCACAATAACAGCTTAGATATCAAAATCCAATCATTCCATTTTCGTAAGCCCTGGTTCCTAAAATCCAATGCATTAATGGTTAGACAGAGAGAGGGTTCAATGCTAAATCCTTCTTTTTGAATCGGTTTCAGGTGGTTCTATTTCCAAAACTGTTGAAGCAAAGGCAGTAATTATACATTTCTATTGTGACAGAGCCAGCATCAGCAGTCACTAAGGCATAATTTCTTTAGGAGGCAATGCGGTCTGTTCTCTGATCAAGTTTTGCTTCCCACAGAGAGGCATCAGTCTTAAATTACATAGCAGGCAGGCAGGAGGAAGGAAGCAAACAATAAGCTCTTCCCAGGGGGAGGAAGAATGGGGATTCAACTCAAGGTATCCTATTAAATAAATAAAATTCCCTGCTTCCGTCTATTGTTTCCATTCACACACACTTACACATTGACACAGACAAGATATTCAAGATGTTTATGAATGTTATTTTGTTCTCTTTCTTTTCTTACTTTAGATGAGAAATATTGGCTTGTTTTTGAGATCATTCAAATTTTTTATTTTTTCTGAGAAACTCAAGGTAGCATGAGTTGATTCTTACCTAACAAGGACTTCGTATTTTAAATTAAACACCTCTTCAATGAAATTAAATGAAAAAAAAAAAAAAAAAATGACTGGATTTGTCTTACTTGAAAATATTCTATATTTCACTTGATTATTTCAATGAATTTTTGGGTAGTGAAAAGTACCTTTGTAAATTCACCAAAGAGCACATAAAGAACACACAAATGTACAAGGTAAAAGATAAGATTGCATAGTATAAAATCTAGACGACTTTAGGTATAGCAAAGGCTTTTTTGATGCAGTAACAAAGACAAAAGTGCAGGAAAAAAACAAATGGATAAGCTGGACTTCTTTGTGATTAAAACTTGCTGCTTTGCAAAAAACATTGTCAAGGGACTGAGTAGATAATTCATAGATTGGGAGAAAATATTTAAAAGACATTGTTCAAGGACTATGATCTTTGGTATATAAAGAACTTTTAAAACTCAATAAGAAGAAAATGAACGATCCAATCCAAAAAAAAAAAAAAAAAAAAAAAAAAAGCCGAAAACTTGAACAGGAATCTTCCCAGAAAGAATAAAAACACTGAAAACATGTTTCTTATCATATATCATTTGGGCATTGCAATTAAAATCCACCTAAAAGAATGGTCTGAACTTAGCATGCTGGTGATACCAAGTGGAGGCAGATGTGGCCCAACAGGAACTCTAATCCATGTGGAGCCATGCCAACAATACAACCATTTTGATGACATTTTCTAAAAACCTATGCATTACTTTCATCATACAATCCAGGAGTCCTGCCACTTGGCATTTATCTAAATGGTGAAAACTTAGGTGCACTTGAATACCTATGCATAGAAGTCTGCAGCAGTCACATTTATAGGTGTCAAATTTAGAAAACAAACAAAATGTCATAGAGTAGACCAATGGATAAAAAAAAAAAAAAAAGTAGTGCATCCAGAAAATGGGTATTATTCTGTTCTAAAATTAATTGAGTTATGAAGCCAGGAACAGATATGGAGGAACATTAAATGCACATCTGAAAGTAAAAGAAGTATATCTAAAAAGGCTAGGTAGGTACTGGATGATTGTAACTGTGTGACACTCTGTGAAAGACCAACTATGATATATGAGATCAATAGCTTCTAGGGCATAGTTGGGCATAGTTGGAGGAAGGACAAATAAGTAGGGCACAGAGGATTTCCCAGCAATAAAATTACTCTGTAAATTACTATGATGGTGAGTAATGTTAGCATACATCCATCATAGCAGATAGAATGTTTGACATCCAACTGAACCCTAATGCAAACTGTGGACTTTTGAGTGATAATGATGTGCCAGTGTAAGTCCATCAAATATGGGATACGGGGAAGGCTGATACAGGGCAGGGGTGAAAGTGGGGAAGAGAATTCTGTGTACTTCATGCTCAATTTATCTGTTAACCTAAAATTTTTCTAAAATTAAAGGCTATTTAAAGAGAAAACGCATACAGGGTAGGATTTCTCTATCTAGCTGCCTCAAAACAATACAGTTCCAGTGACCAAGGATGCTACTAAGTTGGAACGTGCTCTGAAACACCATCAACATCATTTCAAAAAGGTAATTTAATTGATATGGGTATTTTACCTCTACAGAAAATATGAAGCCTTCTATTGTAGTCTATTCACTCTGATATTAAGGAAATCAGTTAAAGATGTGACTTTTTTTTGTTGTTAACCCCAAACAGATGTTAAAATGCTATAAACCCTTCTAAAACCAAAAAAATCGAAGTCAAGAGCTCATCTGAAATGGGTTCAGGATATAACCTGAAGTGTTTGTGGCACACTTCCATATTCAGACCTAAGAAGGATCTCTTAGGACACATGCTTCCATTTATGTGCAGCGTGAACTATTCTTTCTCTTGACATTTCTACCTGGTGGTGGCAGAAGTCATGGGTACTCACATTCATTGTCTAAAGCCACATGAACATATATAACATCAAAGGGGATAGGTACCCGAAATTCTGCCCTCTTTCTAAAACTTCCAAAAATTCCTCTCCAATGCTTATATCACATGACTAATATGCTTCTATAGAACCCCACATACTGGCAGTTACCCTTCCTTCTTTCTCCACTTCCTTTTGACCCTAAAAGAAGTTGTGCTCTACTATATAAGTACACCTTCCTCTGACAGTCACAGGTACCTACGGGGAGTTAGTAGGGTTAAAGCCATGGCTCTTATAGTGGGTTAAGGATGGCCACAGGGTGTTTTCCATTTCTCACATAAAGACATTGAGATAATTTCCCTTTCCCTCCCACAAGGACTGTCTTTGATACTTACTTTGACCAATGGATTGTGACAAAGGTGACATTCTGAAACGTCCCCATGTGCCAAAATAGTCAGTTTAACTCATATAACTTCAGGTAGAATAGGTACAAAGAAATAATTTTTTAAGTCAACCAGTTTGGATATTGTTTTTAAAGGAGCAATAGAGTTGTCTGTTCTGGTTGAATATTTAAACCAACTAGATGATTATTAAAGTCTGTATGCTCAGTGACCATACAAGAACATTGACAGTTCTAGAGGTAGAGTCCCAACGTCACTGTTTTCAGAAGCTCCCAATGTGATTTATACACAGACTGGAGAACAAAATAATGGAGGTGGTTTTGCTAGTTTTCCAGTTCTTACAAATTTTCCTGTCACATTTAAAATTTCCCCCCATTACAAGGTCTTGTGCTAGCTAATTCTGTTGCACTCTGATGTGTTAGTTTGAAAGTTTTATTCTTCAAGAAAACTCAGTCCCAGACATTCCAAAAATGATATTTGTTTGATTTAGAATGTAATTAGTGAATCATTCCTTCAGTGATTTGGTTTTTGGTTTGTTTGCTTGCTTGTTTCCCACCAATTTACTTTATGTGTCTGGACATATCTCAAAGGAAAAGACCTTCAGAAATGAATATTCAACTACTTTCTGGCAGATGAGTCACTGGCCATACATTAGATTCTTCGGGGATCGTCTTTCACAACTTTTTCAGGCATTTTAGGAACTTATATTGCTAATATGACAAAGTTTTCAGTAAATGATTCAGTGTTCCTAGGAGTAGCTAGTTCCAGTATTCCAAATTTATTTAGTCTGTGAGAGACAGATATCTTTTCCAGATTTTTAAGTAGCAATATAAATATGAACTTAGATTCAATTAGCAGTTGCATAAAAGAGCTGAATATGTCATAGTAAATAATCTGCTACAAATTGAATTCGATGATATTTCAACTTTTTAAGCAAAGGCAATTTTCCTTCATACATTAACACATTTTTGTTTAATTCTATTTCTTTCCTACAGATATTAAGAATGAACACAAATCTTGGCAGTTTTAATTTAGGATTGCTTGTGGCTAAAGAGAATACCAAATATTGGGGAATACATAAAGCAAAAAGGTCTATTTGGCTCAGCATTCTAGGAATAAAGAGTCCAAACAGCATGGCCTTGGCATTTTCCAAGGGCACCATGGCTCTGTCACACCATGGTGGGGGATATCCCAAGGTGCAGTGCATGGCCAAGCTTGTACTGAGAAATCCCAGGGAGGGAGGTGGGGAGGGACCAGACTTGCTCTTGTAAACCAGCCTGCTCTTATGGGTATTGATCAATCTAATCTAGTTTCCAAGACCAACATGAACACCTTCATGAGGGTGGTCATGACCTAATCAGCATCCAAGAGAAGCCTCTCAAAGATGTCACAACCTTCCAATGCTGATACCTTGGAGACTACACTTCTAGCATGTGAACCTTTAGGGTACAAACTATGTCAAAACCACAGCAGGTGCTACAGGACTTACATTTAGTAAGTCATTGCAAATGATCAAAGAACCATTTGAATCCCAGTTCCACCATTAACTGCTTGTCACATGGCTTAGATCCTTTATGTTCAGTTCCTTGTTTATGTAGATGATAATATCTGCATCTGTGAACTATTTTGATATTTAAAATAAGATAACATTTTGATTACTGTTCTTTAAATAAAATAGGCACTAAGTAAATATTATCAATCTTAATTATGTCTCAGTATCACAATAATGAGCTTGCTAAAATACAGCTAAGGAATATGTCTTACATATAATACCTCCACTCATCCTCCACTCCGCAGGGAACTAAAGGAGGCGACAGATATTTGAGAAGAGATTTACAGATGGCAATCTGGATTGATAGCCCACCACTTAAAACAAAACGAAATTTCTAAGGATGAAAAAAAATGGGTGAACATTTATTGAATACCTACTTTCTGACATGCACTCAGCTAAGAATTGACCAAAATTTAATAACCCACTTCAGCTAGAAAGTCCATTGTCAAGTTTTTTCAGTTATAGAAGGAATTGACTGGGGACACTCTTGTGAGAAACTGAAAACTTTTTCAGAATGGCTTTTTAGCTAGTACAGTTATTTTAATTAAGATCATCTCATTTACACTAGCTCAGTATCTGAGAACCTAATTTTGTTTCTATTTAGGCATGGAACCATCTATAGAATCCAAGACTCCTGAGTCCCAGAGAAGTGTACTTCCCGTTACAACTTGCAGCTGTAGGAATAAAAGAGAACAGTAAATGCTACTTGGATTTCATCATTTCAAATATTCAGCAAAGCAAAGATGAATTCACTTGCTGCACCTGCTTGTTGTTTTATCATTCCATTTCCTATCTCCCTTGTGAATTGGCCCACAGACACAACACCTATTTAAAAAGATTGGATCTTGAAAAAATGTAAATTGATATTCCATACCCCATAGGTTCTCCTGCGATGGTAATATCCCTGCTATATGCACATTGAAAATTAAATCATTTTTTAAACTAGTGTAGGGTCTGTCTAATAAAACCCCTTATGAAATCCCACTGTGTCTACTCAGTAGCAGCTTTTCACATTGTAACATTTAAGCTTTTTAAAAAGCAACAGAACAAATGTGATTGATTATCAGTATGCTTGCCAGATTCTACATTGAAATTAAAGAAAGTAAAAGCTCTTTTATGAAAGTGATATAACCACCTGCAATATTAAACCAATAAAATAAGTGTTCAACTGTTTATGAACTGTCCTGACCCAGATATATAAAGTGGCCATCTAGTGCAAGAGCTTTACATAGAAATGGATCAAGCCTTTCTAACTGTGGCAAAACAGTGAAAGGCATTCCAAATTGACAAAAAAGTCAAAACACAGTGAAAGACTTCCAGCACTGAAGCAAATATGAAGTTACCTACACTTGTGATAAGTGGAACAAATGAAAAAAATGCAGCCAATTAGTACGTACATGGAGACATTCTAGAAATTACCGACTCATTGAAAACTGGTTCCCACTGCCTAACATAACAAAACTATTTTTGATTGAGTACCCATTTGTTCTTCTGCTTATCTAAATATTAAACAACAGTCTGATGATTTTGAAGGCACTGATACTGTTTCTTCACCAACAGATGTGTGATCTCTAAATATCCCATTTCCACTCAGTCTCCATGTAATCTGTTTTCAATGGCTACACATAATGTTTACAAACATACTTTTGTTTAGGTAAAGTAAACTTAATCAAGAAACATGGACTTCTCTAATGGTAGTAACCTTAGGATACTCTAGAAGTAGTAACCTTAGGATTCTCTAGTAGTAGTAACCTTAGGATTCAGGTTTAAGAGAAAACAGCCCCAAGACAGGGTGAACCTGCATAAAGATCTAGTCTCTTTGGCAGGGAACATTTCACCAGCAAACTATATGAAGAGGACAGAAGTAGCATGCTATCAGCATTGGAATCTTGTAGCTATGATGTGCCAAGAAATTTCTGGGATGATGAAAATATCAAAAACATCCTGTAGTTGTGGATTTTCTAAACTTATATGAATGAGTGACTATAGAAGAACATGATGTCATTAAGTAGGAAGATCACGCTTTGGAAAAGCAGCAACTTTGTCCTAGACAGAGTAATTGAAAGGAAACAAGATGGGGAAACAGAAATTTGGGAAGAAATCAATAACAAGTTACTAAAACATGATATAACTCAGAGAGTTGGTTTCAAGGAACCAGGATGTTTCTTATTTTATGGGAATCAGTGAACAAGGTTAAATCAGTGGTAAAAACCACAGAAAAATAAACCAATTGATTAACTTAGTCCCTGGGGTTGGGTTAGGTTTGGGCCTTTGATGTGGTTTATGAAGCCTCACACATGTAGTATACAAAGACTGTAGCCTGGATATACTACATGTAGAAGAATTCTTCGTGTGTGTGTGTGTGTGTGTGTACATGCACATTTTCTCTTGGAATTTCTTTACGAAATCATTCTTCATGGATCATTTGAGTATCTTAAATTGCAGAAAGATTTTCTTTAATGTAGTTTAATTTTTGAGATAAGTTCCATCCACAATGTGAATAAAGAACCCAAGTGAATATCAGTGAATAAATATTTTTTAAAAATTGGTGGAGAAATAGAAGTAAATAAAAATCAGTGAGACTAACATTCTAGGAATATTCATTATTTAGTGCCTAAGGCAATTCCAAATCAAAAGGGAAGCAATGTTTTAATTAATGTGATATGAAAATATAGAGGAAAGTCAGAGATATCCAATTCATCAAACAACAAATTATGCTATGAGAAGATACATAACAACACAAATATCTGGGTTTCCATACAAACTTTATAGCAATGAAGCGATGTTTTTTTTTCTCTACCTCAAAACTTACAGAATAGAAAAGTAGGAATTCCATTAAATTGCATAAATTTTTCTTCATAGTTAAATTCATTTTTGTCATATTTTGTGCAAATCGAATGAATTTTAAATTCATTAAAATTTAAGTTGCCCTTCTTTAAGATCAATCTTTATTCATATGTGAAAGAAATATCCAAGTATAAATGCAAAATATCGATTTTTGTAGTTGGCTTCGCTTCAGTAGTAGCTTCTGAATTTTTCTTCAAATGCATATGTATTTCCAGATGGTCACTTTAGCTGCCCTTTCTTCAGTCAGAGGATGTCAGACATCAGCCTGTTGCCCTGTCCATGAGCACCCCCTACTGGCGCATGTAAGACACCCATGCCTATTATTGTAAGAACACGATTTAAAATAGTCTAAACTTAAATGTTTTCATAGGTAAATATGTAAATAGCTGCATCTTCTCAAGAACGTTGTTCAAGGCACTCTGTTGGTGTTTGTCTCTTGTTTTAAACTAGTGAATAAGATGACAAACATTCCCCATGTCAACATAAACATCAAGTAGATTAATTTATAACTTTATTAGTTTCCTACTGCTTTTCTAACAAATTCTAACACATATATAGCCTTAAAAGAATTACAGATCTATTTAGAGTTCAGCACGTCAGAAGTCTGACATGGGTAACTCTAGGCTAAAGTCAAGATTTAGGTAGGGTTTAAAACGCTTTCTTATGACTTTGGTTGAGGAAATGTGTAAGTAATGTGTTGAAAAGTAGGCTAGCTCCTCTGATTGCATATAGTAAAATGCAAGAAGAGAAATAATTTTAAAGATGAAAATTGCTAATTATATGGGAAGTAGAACCCAGAAATCTAGAAAATTCTCAGTCTACCCATATTAGAAAAATAAATGAGATAGCAGGTCTCATGATCAAGGGCCTGATCAGCAATCATTTGACAAAGAGGTGAGAATGGATCAGCAACCACAGTGAAAGCCTTGGCTCTTCTCCAACGGAGCGAGCGAGAAGCTTAGTCAGTTCCTGGAATGCAAACCAGGGGCTATTGCCCAACATAATGGAAGAATGACCCTAAAGGCATCTCAGAGAGAGCTGTTCCATGCTCTTCTTATTGTGTGAGGTTTTGGTGAGAAATCAGACATCTGTGAGGAAGTCAGCCCACATCAGAGCAGAATCTGCCAGCGCCCAGGACTTGTACTTCCCGGCTGCCAGAATGGACAAAGAGCAAACTTTCTTGCTTATAAGTCACCCAGTTTATGCTATTTTGTTGTAATAACCCAAACAGCCTAAGATAGGAATCTTATGAGAGATTGTTATTGTCTTTTCAACAATTACTTCTTCAATGTAAAAACAGTATCTGCTTAATTATTTACAGAAATACATGTCATAGTATTCAAAAGCTCCTGTATAATTTCAAGAATGAGATGATTGGACTGTGAGGACTGTAATCTAATCAACTCATCCTGGTGTGAATGGACTACTAGGTAATAACTATATGCAGGTGGGGTGTAACTGGAGGAGGCGTGTGGAAGTGTTTAACCTGTGGCCCCTTCTGCCTTCCCACACTGCTTCCTGGCTGCCATGCGCAGACAGCTTGCCTCTGCCATGCCCTTCTTCCCTGATATTCTGACTCACTTTTGCCCCAGAGGAATAGAGTTGGTCCACCATGGACTAAAACTCTGAACTATAAGCCAAAAAAAATTTTTCCTCCTCTAAATTGTCCTTGTTGGGTAATTTGGTCACAGCGAGGAAAAGCTGACTAACACAATACATATGCCACACTAGTGTCTGAAAAAAAATTACTAATTTTTTACTGTTTTCTCAAATGACAGAGTAGCCAAAATTGAAAAAAAAGTCATATACATTTTCATTATTTCAGAATGTACAAAATTGAAAATGTAATGGAGAAAAGTCAGTAAAGCACTAAAAGAAACAAAATATTAAATAGGATCTCTACTGTCTTATAAATAAAATGTTTGGGAATTATGAGAGAAAAGTATAATTTCAGAATTTGCTTCACATATAATGCAGTGCAAGCATACTTAAAAAGATTGCATAAAAGTAAAACAATAACTTTATTTCTTTACCTTTGATAACTTCCAAATTTTCTAGTTAGATTAAGATGAAAGAATAGGAAAAAATACATATCAATCAGAACATTTCTTCCAAAATCCTGCTTTATAATTTACTGGAGTACTATTTTAGCTAGTGCTATCTTAGCTGAGAAATTAACCTTTCTTGGGGGCTCATATGTTACAGACATAAAATGAAAATACAATAATAGTAATAGTTATCACAAAAGATTGGTATGGAAAAAAAATTAAATCATCCATTACCTCTGAAATGAAAAACAAAGCAAGATGGTAGAACAGGGCTTCCTAGCTACTGTCCCCTTGCAGAAACATCAATTTGAACAACTATGCACAAGTATAAACATACAAGAAACAAAGTGGGAAGTCACAGTACATGTATAAGAAAAGATGCATTGAGAGACACTGAGAATGGTTTTATCGTATACAAAGCACCCCTCTCTTGCACCAGGCAGTACAGTGTAAAGAGAGATACTGTCAGACCTCAGAAAGACAAAAACTAAAACAAAAACAAAAAAGGGAAGTGTGTGTAGACTGTAAAATACTGCACAGTACAGACCTCCATTTTAGTACCTGACTCTTGGCCAGTGTCTATAGACTGAACCTTGATATTAGCTCCAGAGTCAGGTGGAAGAACACAGCCTATGTGAAGTAGGCTTAATCTCCGCCCTAGCACACCACCAGAAGACAACAACAGCCTCCCCCTGCAGATAATCTAAGTGGCATGGGCTTTGGGCACACTCTAGTCTATGCCTCACTTTGCAATAACAGGTTCCAACACAGCAAAATGGACCTGGATATAGGGAGTCCCTCATAGTGGAAACACCCACAATGTTCCTAGGCTTAGGAACTGTGCAGACAACCTGACCAGACTCTTTGGACAAGCTTACTGTTGAAGAATGTTTGCAGAAAAAGTCATACTATGAAGATTAGAATAAATGACTACTTTTTTTCAAATACATAGATACCAATACACGACCACAGGACTCAAGAATAATAAGGGAAATAAGGCAGAGCCAAACAGACAAATAAAATACAAATTTTCTTAAAGAAAATGAAAAGCATGGACTTCCTGATGAAGAGTTTAAGAATAACGGCTTTAAGGAAGTTTAAAAATCTTCAAGAAAATACAGAAAAAAGCTCAAGTCATGAGGAAGACAATAAGTAATCAGAATGAGATATTGAAAACAAATATACAAATCATGGAGCTGAAAAATGTAATGCACAAAATGAAAAATATTGCAGTAGAGAACATTGAAAGTAGAATTGATCAAGCAAAAGAATTTGTGAACTTGAAAACAGTTTATTTGAAAATACATAATTAGAGAAGAGGAAAAAAAATGAAAGGTAATTTATGGGACCATATTCAAATAGTAAATGTCCTAGTCATAGGAACTTAAGAAAGAGGAGAAAAATAGAATAGAAAGATTACTTAGATAAAACAATAGCAGAAAAAATGCCAAACCTAGAGAAAGACATAAATTTCCAGTCAAAGAAGGTAAAAGATCTCTGATCATAACTTCTCAGACACCAGCAGAGAATATGGCAAAATATTTAGTGTCAAGAAAACATCAACAGGGGCTGGGGTTGTGGCTCAAGGGTAGAGCACTTACCTAGCATGTGTGACGCACCGGGTTTAATCCTTAGCACCACATATAAATAAATAAAATAAAGGTCCATTGACAACTAAAAAAAAAATTAATAAAAGGAAAACAGCAATGGCATAACCTATTTAAATACTCTCAATTCAATAACTTAGATGAAATGAACCCAATATCTTGAAAGAAACGATATGCCAAAGCCACACAAGAAAAATTAGACTAGTGAAATAAGCTCAATACACATTTTGAGCATGTCATGCATAGTCACTTTTTTTTTTTTTTGCAGTGTTAACATCCTCTTCACTACCACGATCATCTTGATTCATAACCATTTTGATATTTTCACCGTCGGTCAATGAGTGAACAAGTGCAACTTTGTAATCCATGTTAAAAACTTATTCCATATTCCCTTTTTCCAATTTACTGACATACTGCAAAGATAAATATTTTTTGCATGTGTAAGGAGGTCAGACACAATTTTTTTCTTATTTGAGATTTAAAATCCTTTGAAATTACCACTGGTTTTTCATCATCACTGAACATACTCAAATGAGTTTAAAACTATATTCATAAGTGAAGGTTAATGTACAAAAGTCAATATTTTTCCACACGCCAGCATTGAAAATGCTAAATTTGAAACAAACAAAAATATACATTGAGGAAACAGATTATTTACATTAGCATCCCTCCAAATGAATTACCAAGATAAAGACTCAACAAAATATATACAATATCTGTAGGAGGGGAATTACCAAAAAGTCAATAAAAGCTATCAAAGAAAATCTAAATAAATAAAGAGAAATTGAATATTCATGACTCAGTGTTAATTGAAATGTCATTTTTCCCCAACTCCATCTACAGATTCTACACAACACTAACCAAAATCCTGGAAAGTTATACTCATGCCATTATACATTTGTCTAAGTCAGAGAATGGGTAACCAGCAATGAAACTAATGTAAACTGTGAACTTTGAATGATAATGTTGAATCATTGTGGGTTCCATGATTTCAAACAATTTTGCCAGCCTGATTCAGAATATCAACACGGGCAAGGTTGTGGGTGCTTGGGGGGACGCTGCGTACGTGGTAATTCTCTTCATTTTCTACAAATCTAAAATCACTCAAATCTAAAATTAGCCACTGGACAATCAGAGCTATAACTTGATTGCCAGTGACTGCACAGACCCAGAAAGGAGAGGAGGAGACGTGTTGTAAGTCTGAGAGAGAAACACGTTCATCACTACTCTGGCGAGTAAACACGGAGAGAGAGAGCACACCTGTAATGAAGTCTAGGAAAGACTGAGAAATTCACAGTCAAAAAAGAAGAAAAAGAAAAACAAACTAATAAACCATTGCCAAAAATGCCCATAGTACCTAAAATCACCTCTACCAGTTTATAAAAATGCCAGTAGCATAGTGGTGAACTTCCTCCCTTACCTCCCTGACCAGGAGAGCCACTTGGGGCTGTAGGACTCCTTTCCTAAAAACAGGGTCATATAAATGATAGACTGTACTGCAAGTGAATAATTATGTTAGTTGAGTCTTTTTGAGATTTTGGTAGAAAAAAAAATTCACAATTTTTCCATACCAATTTTCTTTTTTATTTTAAGGAATTTTCATAAGTTGTGACCAAACTTTTCTGGTTCAAGCAGTACTCATTTTGCCTGACATGATGCATTTTAAGTTATCTTCTTTAATTTCAACTTAGGATAGCATACCGCATCAAAGTGCAGATTAAAGAATAAAATAAACTCAAAAAACTAGGAACTATTCTTTGTTCTTCCCTTAGAATCTTTCTTCTGTGACATTTTAATAGTGAAAACAATTTATAAGCAGACCTTTCTTGTAATACAAAAAAAATCACCAGTTTTAGATCCTAGATGAAACTATTTTGTACGTAACAGAGCTATTAGGCTAAAAAATGTTTTAATATAGGTATTCCTATTATGATTATTGGATATTTATATACATAAAAATTATTGGTAATCTTTAGAAAGCATTTGTTTCAAATAATAGGAAAACTACCGCAGACTTTATTGTAAAGTTCTTAAATGTTCTCAGATCTTCATAGGAAAAATATTTTTACAAATGGAAAATAGTATGTTGTTATGAATACATCATAGACCAATGCATTTCTTTTCAATATAGCATTTAAGAAGCAGGTAATTCATTTAATACATACCATTTATTTTTCCCAGAAAAAAAGGTAGAAAAGACACCAAGAGATAAAATACAACCTCTCTGTATGTTAGGGAGAGAAACAAGTCTGTGAACCTCAAATGGTACCTGAGAAAGGATATTATTTATAGAAGCTCGAATATGAAAGGAAATGCCAGGGGATGTCAAAATTGATTGAAACACTCAACCTTGACAGCTCTGAAATTTGCAGGTTGAATACCTGCCACAATTTGTGAATGATCCTCTATATTCTTAAATGGC
Organism: Sciurus vulgaris; assembly: GCF_902686455.1. NCBI lineage: Eukaryota > Metazoa > Chordata > Mammalia > Rodentia > Sciuridae > Sciurus > Sciurus vulgaris. Next base: position 14,874,717 of record NC_136469.1, read on the forward strand.
TTGGTTTCACTAGCATTGTGAGAGAAATGGATAAGAAAAGCCGAGAAACTATAAGCTATATATGAGGGCCATTTTATTCCTTAAACTTGCCCCTAATATATGTTATTCTTCAATAAAAACAGACTAGAAAAGTATATTTTGGTGTTGATCAGAACTATCACCTTTAGTGGCTCTTTTCTGTGTTATACATGAAGAATTTTAAAATGTACATACTGTCAAAGAGTATTTTTTGTACTGAGGTGCTCACTTCTAATGTAAGTGTTGTGTACATTAATATGTACTTCTTTATGGAATATATTTGTTGACCTGTTATTATTTGTAAATGTGGGTATAGTTGTGTGCAACTCACAGTAATGGAGAATTTGGAGCAGCTTTATTAAATAAAATTGTTTGAATTGCAGAGTGCTCTAAATAGACAAAGTAATAGTAATAAATGAATATTGTCAAAACAAAAACTCAGAAGACAGTTAACCTCTCTTGACTAAGGAAGGACAACATTGTCTAATAAAAACCTATCAGAAGGAATGCTTGTAAGAGTCTAAATAAAACTGGAATGAAAATACCATTACTTGAGTTTAGTCAAATAAATTTAAGAAAAATGGCAAACCAGAGAGACTCTTGGATTGATGAAGACATTCTTTTTAGCCAAGTAAACCCAAATCTCATAATTTCCTCCCAAACTTTACCTTATTTAAATGTGTATACATGCTCAGCCACACATACACATGCATTTGCAATATGACAAACATAGAAAAATTTAACTATTGCTATTTTAGTTAAAAAACTGTTCTAGAATACACAGTTGTATTAATGTTATAATTATTGAAATTTAAATTGCTACTTTTCATAAAATAATGCCCAAAATTACATATTACAAGAGACTAGATATCATCAATGTGCTCTCTCTCTCCATTTCTTCATTGTAAATGTTAAATGCAAATGATGACTTTGTAGAAATCACATATTTTGTTAAAAAATTAATAAATCATAAGTCCCCATTTTTTCTAAAAAGAAGAACAATACTATAAAAATGTACGAAAGGTTTAGCATTTAACTGGTGAGGTCATTAAGCATTTCTTGTATTATCTTTGTAGGGATTTTCCAGAATAGGGACAAAGTAGAATCCTAACTTAAAAAAATGTAATTTTGATTAGTTCAGGAGTCTCATAACTCCTGAGGTGTACATACTATGGAGGAAAATATTTTAGAGAATATCATGCTAAGTGAAATAAGCCAAACCCAAAAACCAAAGACCAAAGGCCAAATGTTTTCTCTGATATGCAAAGCTAATTCACAATAAGCGGGGTGGAGAGGATAGGGAAGAATAGAATTACTTTAGATTAGATAGAGGGGAGTGAAGGGAGGGGAAGGGGTATGGAGAAAGGAAGGATAGTAGAGTGAAACAGTCATTATTACCTCATGTGCATGTATGACTGCATGACCAATGTGATCCTGCAATATGTATAATCAGAAAAATGAGATTATGTGTGTGATCTATCAAAATGTATAAATGCATTCTACTTTCATATACAACTATTAGAAAAAATAAAATTAAAAAAAAAACTAAAAGATTCCAGGTTCAGATTTATGTAAAGGACAAAACTCTACAAACTACCTACCTCATTAGCATGCTCCGAGGACTGAGTTAGCAAGAAGATGCAAATGTCCTTATGTTACACAGGTGTGAAGTACAAATGAGGATAAACATGAAATTTGGACCAAATATCAAAAAAAAAAAACATAAAAGAAAAGTGGAAAAACATCCTTTTGGGTTTATCATTCTATTAAAATTTGTCATACTATTTATTTTACCAAAATAACAATTATTTGAAATAAATAATAGGGAAATAATAATAATTTGAATAATAATAAAAATATTATTTGAAATAATAATTAGTCATTTTTTAAAAAAGACCAAAAATCACAAAGAATACTTATTCAATTAGACAATAATGTGCCAAACGTGAAATATTATTCTGTAATTCAGAATAATCTTGAATTTAAAATGTTGAAGGAACCAAAGGTATAATACTTTCCCCAAATTCTACAATATCAAAGCCAGATGCTCCAGTCTTGTCAATTTAATGGCAAAAACTTAAGGTTACTGTAGATGAATAAATTGTAGTGAGGTCCAGAAACTAGACATCTCCACAAAATTGCTAGTCGCAGGCTGAGAAAGAATGTTGACTTTAAATCCATGGCAGAATAATTCAGCTTTGCATTAAATATAGGAATGGGCCTTAAAATCAGTGGAGAGCTGGGTGCATGTATAGTGTTTGGTAACTCCTGAGTAGGCATGAGCAGGCAGCATCTTGCCCTGGAGGCCTTCATTCATACGGAACAGGGGAAGCAGAATCAAACCTCCAGCAGGAGGCGTTCCTATGAGTGCGCTTCAGGGAAGTGAGAAGTTAGGGGCACATGTAGCTAGATTTTACAGACACAGGGTTCTGGAATTCACATGCATGGGGATAGTTACCTAGGAACAGGAAATCATCGCTTGCTGTACAGAAGGACTCTGAGACACCTCTCATTCTAAACTTCTCAACTATGACCTGACCAGGGTACTCTTATTCTAATCATCTGTAATACGTGTGTTCTGGCAATTCTAATAAGCTTATGTAGAGGACACTTGCCTGTCAATCATCTTGCCTTGTTTCTATTCTTTCAGGATAAAATTCTGAACATGTGATTTAGAAGATAGAGATTTTTTTTTATCACATATGTACTAAGGTAAATTATTCATGTACTTGATAAGAGGTTACACAGGAATATAATAGCCCTCAATCTCTAGATACATAACATCTCTCATTTATATAATTCTCTCATCCATTACTAAGTTATTACCTTAGTTGATTCATTTTATTAAACACCTTGATACTTTAAAGTCATTGAGGACTTCAAAATCAATGTAATTCCCCAGTGTAATTATAGTAGGATGAGGAAAGATTTTGTCAATTTCTCTAAACATTTATTTTGTGATATTATATTTTAATTTGTCCTGAATCCCTGTTTCTTGAAGAATTCTTAATCATAATTTTGCCATGCAATTTTATGTACATTTTCATAAAATATTGCAAGAGGATCTGCAATTATTCATATTTATACTTAGCGTGTTACAACTAAAAAACAATGAATTCTTAAGCAACCAAGTGTTACACTGACACAATTTGCAGCTCACCACATTAAAACATGGTGTGTTTTCTACTTATAAGTAGCATTTAAATCTATTAAATAGATTCAGCATTATCTTTCCCATTCTGTACCCCAAAACCTTAGGACTACTTTGATATAAACTATTTGCTCACCCATATCTGGTCCTTTTTCCTTTCAGTTATAGTCCTTTTGGCAGTTTAACGTTGCTGTATCACCTGCTGTGTTCAACAATATGAAAACAAGAATGATATGTGACTTTCCTGCTAATCAGGTATAGGAAGTCAGAAATTCCAGACCTATCACTTGGAGGAACCCCCTTCAGTCCAATTGCTGAATTGCTGCCCTATTACGCAGCACTGATCAAAGGATCCAAGAGGGCTTATAAGGTGTGAGAAATACATCTCTACTGTATTACACCACTGAGATTTCAGAGTTTGTTAAATTAGCATAACATGCATCGATGAATCAATATAATTCCTTTGTGAGAAATATTGAAATACTTAAGCAATTGAAATTTAATAACCTACTATAAGTAAACAAATAATATGGACATTATGATAATACTGGAGATAATGCTTTTTGATATTTATAGACAGGTTACTTTTAAATCATTAATTCATGCTTTCAAGAAGCAATTAATTCATTTCTGCTGTGTGTAAGCACTATACTCAGAATAGACCATTTGTTGAGGTTTCTGAGGTATATAAAGAAAAACCTTATCCTCTAGCTCTTATGATCTCTTTAATGAAGGAAATATAAAAGAGATAAACAAATGACTTAAGGATTTAAAAGACGAAATATTTATGTACAATACCATCAGGTAAATATTCATGAATGGCCTGGCCTTTGGTCTAAGTCAGGTTTTTGATATAATCTGTGAGTATCAAATCTTCAAACATACTCTATAGAAAACAGATAATATAAAAATAGAATAAAAATAGATTATATAAATATATATTATATAAATAGATTATATAAAATAAATCTAACTATTGAGTGCCTTTTTCGAATCTTGCTAGTCATCCTTATATTTGAAAATAACCTTTGGATATAAATTTTGTTAATATTAAACAGTAAGATATGAAAGTTATTATACGCTTTCCCTAAATACCTGTATACATAACTCCTTCATTTCAAGTGTTGGCTTGAATATTTCTAAATACCTTCATTTGTCTGCCGCAACTAACACCAGGCATTACATTGCTTTAATTTCTTTTTCTTATTTGCTTATTGTCTATCTCTTCCATTTGAATGAAAACTTTGTTGGGTATCACATCTTCTAGCTTAGTTCTTGGCACATGATGTTTATGCAGTGAAGGAGTAAATGAAAAAATGAAAAAATAAAAAAATAAGTATCTGTAATGAATATTTTCCAAGCCTTTCTCTTGAAGGTTAAAACTCTATCATTCACTACCTCCACTGGTTAAAAACTATAAATCTGTACTGTGCTTTCTCCTTCCTCTTCAAACATAGGAATAAATAAGGGGTGAAATATATGAAGATTTTGCTAGCTAGCATATCTCAATAAGTATCACAATGTTTCTTCCAGTATCGCTCTGTATTTCATTCGAGTTGCAAGACATACATGGATAAATCAGAACCTTTTTTTTTTTTTTCCGATCAAGGACTTTTGCAGTCCTAAATCAAATAAAAGCAGTACATTTTGTGTAGTTTAAAAACACAGCTGGAATTGTTTACTCTCTAGACAAGTTTTGATTACAAATCGGAGACTTTGCTTCCCTTTTCAAATCTCTTATTTATAGCAGGGATGTGACATCTATGAAGTGACTCAGGGGAGGGAGCAGGATTAAAACAGAAGTATTAACACTCGTGTTGTTTAACTTGCTATGAGTCTAAATTTAACACAAATTCATAGGACAGATTTGAAATGAGATAAAAATTAAATGTGCAATCATTTTTTCTGTATCTTTCATTTTCTAATGGTTGCAAACTGCATTAGAATTTAAGAGAGAGTGAATTCTCTTTAATGTACAGCTTTTAGTTTGAATTGAATAGGCACATACATAGATCATTTAAGGTTAAGTATGTCCACTTTTGATATACCTGAGGAACTAAAGAAGAAAAATAATTTTCTTGGTAGGTTTCATAGATTTTTAGTAAACCTAGACCACAAAGAAATTAGAATAATTTGACGGTAGCAATAGCATATCAGCTGGAAGATTTAGTCATTTCTCATCAATAGGTATCAATTTTGCCTAGAATTTCCTAGCACCAATTTAATATAGTCCGGATTTGTCATAACAGTTATTTTCTTCCCACTTCATTAACCTTTTGCTTACTCCTGGCTTCTCCTTTTACAGATTCTTGACTGCTTGCTTTTCATATATTTCAAATTATAGCTTCCCAAGATGAAGGCTTCAATTAGTTGGCTGACCAACTATTAATGAAGTTCGAATGCCATCACTGGTATCGTGTCCCTTGTCCCACTCATGGCTCCTGATCAATATGCACATGGCTCATTTCTTTTTAATCGTGTGCTGCTTCCTTATCCTATCTATATGGACATATGAAAATTTGGTTAAATACTACAAAGCAAGGTAAGTTACACAAAAGCGATCCTTCGGAGAACCCAGCCGTGTGAAGAACAACTGCTTGTTTTCATGTTCGGAATTGTTGTGAGGTCCTCAATAAGCTTGAGGTTGATTCAGCGAGGGAACCAGACCTCAGCATTAAGCTCTCTCTGCTCACTCTCAGCCCCCACACCACTCATGGCAACACTGCCAGCGTCTAAATTTAGTCAGGAAAGTAGAGACATTACAATCCTTTCAGGATTCCTAGTCACACAGAGGGGGATTTAAAGAAAAATGGGATGGGCTAGGGAAGTCAATGTTTGGGAAGCCTGGGAAGATACTCAGACAATCATTTACTCAAGACTTCTTCCTGACGCTCTGGGGTGAAGAAGTGAGATCATGCAATACAGAGAACACAGCAGAGCCGGCGTCCAGGACCACAGGTCAGAAAAAGGACAACATTATAGTTGATCAAGCCCACAATTTCCTTAGAATAATGATATTCTTTTCAGTTTTGCTTTCCAAATTTCACAAATCTGGTCTCATGGGCAATTGCTCACCTGGAGCCTTATCAGTAAAGTCACTCTGGAAAACACTGGAATGAACCAGTGGTTGTGCTGAGCTCACCACAGAATGGCCAGAACAGGCAGCTGATCCTGTAGATCTGCAGTGCTTCTCTTTGGGGTGATGGAAAATGGAAACCTAATCCAGAGGCTGAGAAAAAAGTGTTCTCAATGGTCCTAATTTTGGATGAGTAAGGACTTTAGAATATGTATCTTAAAAATATGTTCCAATGAAGACTTGAATATCAGAAGGCAAACATGGATAGAAACTATCTGTGTTTTGCAAAATTGAGAGTTAATAACTTTTTTTTTCTTTAGGGAAGCATTGATATAACTAAAATAAATCTCAAGCACATATTTACTTTGAGATAATGAAACTTTTCAGAGGCTCTATCTTATTGTTTTGGAAATAAATGTGTACATTGTAAGTTGAATGAAGGAGAACTTATTTACAATTGGAAATGTTGTGTTAAGAAACATTTTAACTCTAAAGGTCTTGAGATACTGAGTTTTAAAAAGAGGTACAAATTTTTTACACAAATGCCTGACATTATTAGAATGTAAATGTGAAGCTGTTTCATGTTAAATAGCATTTATCCTGATTACTGTCTTCTTTTTCTTTATCACATATTTTTCTTTCATCACTTACTTTCAGAGGGACCTTGGATACTAACAACACTTCTCCCCACTTTGGATTCTTCACTTATGAAACGGGGTGTTAATGTTTTAAGTCTTTTACCAGAGCACTTGGCCCATTTTAGGGTCTTACTATTATGAATAGCATTAATGTGAGTATTGAAATTATTTTTGTTTCTAGCTTATGAGAGTACTAGAGTCTATATTTAAGGAATGTCTAAGTTTCAATCCTAAGATAGTCAAAATTCAAGTGAAAAAATAATGATAAGAAAATTTAAAAAAAAAGAAAATACTGTCAGTATGTCTACCAGGAAAGGGAGGACATGTACAGTGGGTAATTTTAGGAAAGTTCATAGGAGGACCTGGAAGCAGTTGGTCTTTGTTTCTATACACAGGCCTAAAAGATCCAAGGGAAGGGTAGTCAATGGAACTCAGGATGAGAGAGCTGTGTACCCCAGCTGCTGCAGAGAATCTGTAATTCCCTGTCACAGAAGAGCAAGGGAAGAGAGGAAGGTGGGAGAATGCATAACCAGACTCATGCACATCCCTGCTGGCTAGTCCTCCTTATTAATTGAATCCAGATTTGACCCAAAAGACCCAATGGACATGGCTCCATTCCTGGAAATGACAATACGAGAGAGTGTGTTGAGCTGATCACAAGGGAATAGTAGATGTTATCTGGTGTGTGTTTGTCACAGTGATCATCTGATTAATGCAGGCCTGGGAAGGATTCTTTTATTATATCTAAGTATTAGGCAGCTACTAACCGTTAATGTGAGTCATTTAATAAATTGGACCGAAAAAGGTAAATATATTCTGTGCTGCTTTTATATGAGGGAAATGTTATTTGTTTCACATTAAAGAAAAAACTGTGGTTTAATGACATTTATACATAAAAGTTTGAAATAAATATTTGTATTAGTGAAATCTTGTGTATTTCTAATCTTTGGATGTTTGCATGTTTTCTACTTTAAAGTTCATCTTTTTTGAGATGAATCAGATTGTGTTATTTAGAAAATGAATACAGCATTCACTGGATAATGTATAATTATTGAAAAATGTAATACATAACTAGCATTTCAATAATTATCCCTCCAAATTATTTTACATTATTCCTTGAATTTCAAAGGACATTTTTCTCTAGTTTTAAAATCAATATTTTGCTTTTTGTACATGTCTATTTAATATTAATTACAATATCAATTTAAAAAGGTTTCTCCATTCTTCAATAAAAAAATTATTGAAAATGAAAGTTCCATACATGCACACAAGTGTAGAATTAATATATTAAGTATTATTAATGAAATTGCTCAAACTAACAATTTACGGAAGTAAGTACAGAGAACAAAGAAAGCACAGAGAGCACAGCTAGTATTCATGTTAATTCAATTAGTTAAAAAAATTCATACAGTGAATCAATTGAAAGGTTTGCACTACCTCATCCTTTCTCTCTCTTAAAATTCTACCACCTCCGAGTAACAGGAAGAGGCTGAAGACCAAGGTTTTGATGCAGGGAACTCTGGGGCCATTCGGGATCCAGTCTGTAGCATGTGCTATTCTACTTAGAAGCAGGAACCCCAGGGATGTAGATGCGCAGAGCAAAGGCCAGGAAAGAGCACAGTAAAAAGGTATCACCCCTCCCAGGACCTTCATCCTGGACTTCCAGTCCTGGAAATAGAAGGAAAAACATTTGTGTTGTTTAAACCTCTCTGTCCATGGTATTTTGTTATGGCAGCCCTAGCTAACTGTAGCACAGGTAACTTCTGAATAAAGTAAATATGCATATTCCAAAGGATAAAAAAAGAAAAAAAGAAGAAATAAAGATGAATATATACAAAGTCCAAAATATTATGATAAAACAAATAACTTATTATCCACCTACCCAAGATCCCTTATTTTTACACTTTAATGAAAGAAAATAAAAGTAATGAATCAATTATAATAGACACTAAATGAAATATCAAAACTTACATACATACATGCCTACAAAAATACATAATATATAATGTACAAAAAACATTGGACATGTGAGCTGTATATTTTAAAAGTAGTTTGTAAACTAGTTCTTGTTTGTAAGTACGTGTGTGTGCAGAAGTGTGTAGGAGTTGTACAGGTGTTTCTTAAATGTTGATTAGAGTAACCAAATGAAGGAAGATTTATACCATTTAAACTATCTTGGTGAAATTTGAATACTTTCTGGAGTATTTTTATTTGCAACAATTTATCTGTTTATCGATACCTGAAAATATTGATAATTTTAAAATTGTTAATTTTGAAATATTAATTTTGAAACACTTTTTATATTCTGTATTGCACAGTTAAGCCAATTGGTTGATTAGTTATCCTATTAGAATGCTATTAAATTTTGTGAGAATTATTGAATTCATGTGATTATCATAAGTTAGTTTGTTATGTCTGTTTGCACACGAAGACACACTGTGGGTCTACTGGTATAAAACAAATAAATGAAATGCTTGTTTCATAACAAATTTACATGAGAATATTTTAGGACTTTATAAAACAGTGAATAGAACACTTTTTAATTTAACTTACTTTCAAATGGGTAAACTTAGATGTAGACATAGATTTATTTTAAATAGATACCACCTGAAAATATAACAAAATACTGATGTAAACCAGATTTGATTCTGGACTGAAGAGTCTTCCTTAAGCCCAGCCTGATGGATATAGACATTCATATCCTGGGAAGAGAAAAATTAGAATTTAATATACATTGTATATATAGTAACAAATATTCTAAATTATATGAAAGCTGTTTGTAGCTTTATAGAATATTTGTAATCTATTACAACAAATTAATATATTAATCATCATTAAGGATGATATAATTATACTTTAATAGCATTTCATTCAAAGAAAATTAAAATAACAGTCACTCTATGTTACAAAATTGTGTAAAAGTAAAACCCATAGAAGTTAGAGTTGGTGTATAATAGTATAAAGATCACTGATACAAAGTTTAAAACAAATCGTATTTCTACTACTTATTAGCCATGGATAAGAAATGTAAATTAGTTTCTTAATTGCAATGAGCTTGCCAATAGAATTTGAATAATAAAATTTATTCATTCCTAAAAATTGTGTTTGTTTAAGGTGATAATATATTAGGAAATAATTTGTAACTTGTGAAAAAAATGAATGTAAGTAAATTGTCATAATTCAGTGTTTGACTATTAAATCAAATGTAAAATTTTAAATAACTGATAAAAAACACAGGGGATTTATTGTTGTGATTTTCTAGTGGCATAATATGTGTAAAACACAACACTGAAAAATATACTCGGATATAGAAGTGGGGGGGATTTCTTTACTGTCCTTTTTATTATTCAGAAGTTGATTAAAAAGTGGATTACACAAGCAGCCATCCTGGGATCATTCATTCATATTTATTCATCAATTTATTCATTGTTTCTTAAAAAACAAAAGCTACTGATAGATTACTACATGATTAGCAATATTCTACTGATACTGCCGTTTACCAGTGACGAGTTCTGCTCCCTCTAAGGTTGAAGATTGAACACTAGAGAAGCACGCCAAGGCAAGCATATTAAGCAGGTTGTATTTAAAGGTAACAATACAGACTTCTCTCGGCAGGGAGAAGAGGGCCATGGCTGATGTTCTAAAATCCCAAGAAGTGAGCGCACCCTCCATCTTTTATAGGTTAAATTCTCTTTTGTTCTCCAGTTCTCTCCCCCTTATCTCTCCATCCTGCCTACATGACTAGGCCTGGTTTTGCATTAAGTGAGAAGCCATGGACAGGGGGAGGGCCAAGGTGATTCAGGCAGGTAAGGGCCCAGGGGGTATTAATTAGCAACTCCTTGCTTGCAGTCCTTGATAAAGGCAGGGAAATTTGGTCATCAATGGGCTCTGGAGATCCTTGACATTCCATTCTCCCAGGGGCAGTCTCCAACTTCCAGAGGCAGATGGCTTCATGGCTTCATTTCCTCCATTTGACCCGATCCCCTATTTCTACACTAACTACCTGTCCTTAATTCTGGCTTCACTACTTGGTGGTTGTGGAAGACACAAAGGAAGTCCTACCTCCTTGAATTCCATGCACTAATGAAGCTAGATGAGCAATAGACACAGGAAGCCATTCCAGATGGCGCTGTGGAGCAAGCACCGCAAAGGCACGGAGATACAGCTGAGGACATGGACCAAGATCCAAATCACAACCTCACCTTCACAGAAACCTCTGACCAGGCCACTGAAGAATGCGAAGGGCAGCAATTTGACAATCTGCGGTAGCAAAGTTGAAGGCACAGAAAGCATGAAAGCAAGAAGGCCGCAAGGACAACCAAGGCAGCTGTGGTGACAGCTCAGTGTGAGGAATATGGAAGGTCACTGGAGAAGACGGAATCACAGCGAGGAGGGCCATGATCTCCATGACCTCATTTTACCAATAAGAATGTTTTCACTGCCCATGATTTTCAAGTAACCTTTGCAATCACACAATGATGGCTAATTTCATGTGTTGACTTGATCCTAGGCTATCCATGCTTGATGTCTGGGGCCATGCTTGATATTTGGTCAAACATGATTGTGAGCATGTTTGTGAGAGTGTTGTAGGATGAGGGTAACATTGGATTCTCCCCCCTGCTGTGGGTGGCCCTCATTCATTCACTAAAGGCCTACATGGAGCAAAATGGCTGATGGCCTCTTGGGTACCAGGGAACTCCTCCAACTTCAGGGTCACCAGTCTCTTCTAGCCTTTGGTCTCACTGAAGCAGTCACTCTGTTGTTGATCCTCTCACCTCCTGACTTTCAAGCTTAGTCTTACACCATCACGTCTCCTGGTTCCCAAGCCTTGAAACAAACAGGAAATATGCTTGGCAGCTACCCTGGGTCTCCAACTTGCCAACACCTCGTCTTAGGACTTCTCAGTCTCCTTGATATATAAGACAATGGCTTATAATAAATGTTCTGAGGAAAAGAGAGAGAGAAAGAGAGAGAGAGAAAGAGAGAGAGAGAAAGGTAAAGTAACTTTGAGTATATACACACAAACATACACACACACCCCACTTGATCCTTTTTCTCTGAGGTTCTTGACTAATATAGAGTTTGTAACTGGGAGTAATGGAATTTAAGGATGCTATCCCTGTAGTGGTTCTGATATTACTGGAATTGACTATATAATCTGACTTTATAGAGATTTAGATTTGCTCTAAATCTCTTCGAAATCTAATCTGACTTTATAATTATAATTCAGTGGTAAAGATAGCATCAATATTCTAAGGCATGATCTAGAAATAGAGGTACATAAAATGTCACCATCGGATAGTACTAATAAACTACTATAAAAAAACAATGAACTGGGTGAGCTATTTATATGATAATTTCAAACAATTTTGTAAAATTATTTTTATGAGATTAGCTTCTAATGTTGCTAGACAAAAAAAAATGGGAAATAAGTTAAAAGTTTAGGATTAAAATTCCCAGGTATAATACCAGATATGTGAACTGAAAACTTTTATGTATGCATGGAAAGAGACCCAAAATGTCACTATGAACTGTTCAGAGTAATAGGGTCAGATGATCAATTGAGTGTTAGCTCATGTTCACCTCACTGTGGGCCTAGTGGGTCACATATCTTATCCTGTGGTTATATCCTTCATTTCAAAATGTGTAATTGGTTTAGATATATTCAGAAGCTGGAAGAATCTCCATATTGATTCTCTGACCTGTAAAGCAAAGACTGTTATGATAAAATCCAGGTGAAAACTGCTAGAACTACATCTAGCGAAAAAACAAAACCAAAGCAATATCACAGTCATAGAGAAATTTCCGAGATTAGTTCCAGAAATAACCTGATAGATATGGAGGTGATGATTCCTATGACAGTTCATTCAATTCTACTGTTTGGTGTATGCAGAAAACATATTTTGGGGAATAATGAATCTTGGAGTGCATTATCGTGGGACTAACCAGGTGGAGACTCCAATTCCATTGCAATATCAGGTATGGATGCATTAGTTGATCAAATAAATGAATTTCCCAGTACCAAGTATGCAGTCATTGATCTGGTAAATGCATTTTAGTCTACCTCTATCTACAAACTCTCCACAAGGAGTTCAATTTCTGTTGGTAAAGTCAAGAATGAAACTCCAGAAGTATATAAATCCCATCTCAGAGTAACATCAGCTCTCCAACCAACCCAATGTCATAATTTAGTTCACAGGGATCTAGATCACCTTTTCTTACATAACTATCATGCTCTCCATTCCATTGATGACTCAGTGCTGATTGGGGCTAGTTAGCAAGAAGTGCAACTACTCTAGAATTACCAATAGACATTTAAATGACAGAGAGTGGGAAATAAATCCAACAAAAATTCAGAGCCATTCTACCTTAGTGAAATTTCTAGAGGCCCAGTACTATCTGACCTTTCAAGATATTTTTTCTAAAGTGAAAGATAATATGTTGCATCTGATTTCTCCGACGAATAAAACTGGAGGCAAAACAATGAGTGGGGCTCTTTGGACTTTGAGGTAAAGTCTTCCACACTTGGATGTGTTACTCTGCCAATTTATTGAGTTACTCAAAATGCCACTAGTTTTGAGTGGTGCTAAGAACAAAAGGAATTTCTTCAATAGGTCCAGGCCCCTCTGAAAGCTGATCTGCCACTTAGGTAATATGATCCAGAAAATCCAATGGTACTTGAAGTGACAGTAACAGATAGACATGTTATTTGGTGACTTTGACAGTTCCTATATGCAAATCTTAGCAGAGGACATCACTAGAATTTTACAGGAAACCTCTGTCATTATTCTTAGATAACTGCTTATATTTTGGAAACAGTTCCTAACTCTCTAGTGCTCCTTACTAAATGTTGAGCTCTTAACCTTGGGTCACCATGATTATAAGATACCATAGACCTAAGTTGCCCATTGTCAAATGGGTATTAGCTGACTCATCCAGTCATAAAGTTGAGTGTGCTCAGTAGCATTCCATCAACAAATGGAAGTTTTATATATATATATATGAAGGTTTGAGCAGGGCCTAAAGTTAAAAATCACATGAAGAATTGACCAAAATGTCTACATTTCTCACTCTTGCTTCACTGCTTACTCTCTCTCAGCTATACCTATGGCCTTATAAGTAGCTCTTTAAAAGTAAATGACAGAGTAAGAGGACTCAGGCTTGGTTTACAGGTAGTTTTTCAGGTATGACTAAAAAATGAACTGTAGCACTGAATATCCAAATATTCCAGGATGTTCCTAAGAGATGGTAGGGAAGGGAAATCCTAGTAGACAGAGTTTTATCTGTTGTACCTGGTAGTGCACTCTGCTTAGGAGAAATGGTCAGATGTGAATATATGGTGTTTCATGAACTGAGGCCAATGGTTTGCCTGTGTGATCACAAAATTAAAAGGAACACAATTGTAAGATTGGTAACAAGAAAATTTGGGGAGATTTCTGAATACACCTCTCTGAATAGGCAAAACATAGGAAGAATATTGTATTTTATGTGAATAATCACCTAATAGGGATGTCAGCAGAACAAGTTTTACTAACCAAATGGACAGAATGGCCCATTCCATGGATACCAGTCAATTTTTTTCCCCAGTGATCCATGACGTAACCCAGTGTGTACAAAGTAATTGTGGTAGTGGGGTGTAGGCTATTCATGGGTTAAAAAATATGAACTTCCTCTCACCAAGAGTGACTGACTGACTGCAAACTATGGCCACCAATGAATGCTAAATATGCCAGTAGTAGAGACCAATGCTGAGTTCCCAACATGAAACCATTCCCTGGGAGCAATGATTTCCCTTGGGAGCAATGAATCAAACACCTAGTGGCGGGTTGAATGTACTTGATCACTTCCATCATGAAGAAGTGGAAATGTGCTCTTATTGGACAAGACACTATGAACATCGATATAGATTTTTTTTTTCTGCATATAATGTTTCTGCCAAAACTACCATCTGTGGATGTATAGATTTCAACGATTCTTTATAAACCTTCATGATTTTCCACACAGCATTGTTTTTGCTCAAGGCAAATTGCTTAGCAGCAAATGAGTCCAGTAATGGGCCCAAGCTCATGGAATTCTCTGTCTTACTGTCCTGAAGCAAATTACTTGATAGAACAGTGGAAAAGTTTTTATTTTTTACTTTCTTTCTTTCTTTCTTTCTTTCTTTCTTTCTTTCTTTCTTTCTTTCTTTCTTTCTTTCTTTCCTTCTTTCTTTCTTTCTTTCTTTTTTTTTTTTCAGTGTTGGAGTTGGAACCTAGGGCTTCAGATATGTCAGGTAAATGTTCTACCTATGAGCTTCATTTCCACTCCTGGAATAGCCTTTTGATGATTAGGTTATGAAGCCAGCTGGGTGGCAGTAACTTGAAGGGATACAGCGGGGTTCTCCAGAAGGTATGCATGTGCTGAGTAAACACCAAATGTATGATGCTGTTTTCCCACAGTCAGGATTCATGAGTTCAGGAATTGAAGGGTAGAAATTGAATTGGTGCCACTCAATATTACCCTTAGTGACCCACTAGCAAATTTTTTGCTCAATGATCTGGTCAGTTTATACTATGCTGAAATAGACGCCATAAATCCAAAGCAAGGGAGCTTTCTACGAGAGGACAAAATAATGATTTCACTGAAATGAATGTAATGGTTGCTTCCTGGTCACTTCAGGTTTCATATGGTCCTGAGGCAACAGAGAAGAAAGGAGTATCTGTGGATGCTCAGCTGCTAAATCCTGACTACTCACGGGAAATTTAACTACTATTCTACAGTGAGGATAAGGAAGCGTATGTGTGGAATACAGGCAATTCCTTAGAGTCTCTCGCAATATCACGATGTCCCATGACTAGGTCAATGGAAATCTGCAGCAACTCATGCAGGTGAAATTGCAGGTGGCCTAAATCCATGGGTAGTGATGATAAATACTGCCTAAGACCAAGCAACACATTACAAAACCTGGGAGTTGTAATTGACATAAATGTTTCTTCCTTATTTTGTTATGAGTATATTTGTGCATGACTGTGTATGTCTTTTTCTTTCCTATATAATTCACTTATTATGTAACACAAGATATATTGATTTTGTATTATAGTAGTTATGTATCGCTAATTTCCAACATAGTGTTTAAGTAATAGGATATTAAGAAGAGTAAACTTCACTCGTGGACTTTTCTTCTTGGTGAGAATATTTTTGGTTGTAGGCAATATAGTTGTATTATATGAGGGAATTGTGCCCCTATTAATGTTTTTATTTTGAGATGAGGTATGGATTGTAGCTGTGTATAGGTGCCAAGTTGACAACATTTGGATTTGTGATATTTAATCTCATGTGTCAACTTGAAAGAGTTACAAGTACATAGATATTTGGTCAAACATTGCTCTTAATGTGTCTGAGACAGTGTTTTGGAATTAGATTAATGTTAGAATCACTAAGCCAATGAAAGCTTAATATGTGTGGACCTCATCCAATCAATGGAAGGCATAAATATAACAAATCCATTGACCTTCCTGTTGAAAAGAATTCTTCCTGCCTGACCACATTGATCTGGGAGAGTGGGTTCCTTAAAAATATCATAATCAAAAGTTATAAAAGTATAATTAAAGTCTGCTTTATGCTCATGGAGACTATTGAGGGATCCACAAGTCTTTCCAGGATGATTTTGGGGGGCTTTAGAAATTAGCTAAGATTTGATGTGGATTGTGTACACAGTGTAGAATGTCATCAGCCCATGAAATGGGAAAAAAAATATATGTTAAACAGAAGAAATACTGTATCAATGCAAATGGCCAAGAAAAACATGGCAGGTTAGGAATAATGAGCCTTTTAGTATAGTTGGAATACAGGATGTATTTCAGAAGGTACTGTAAGATAAAAAATATATAATATAATATACAAAATATATGTTATTGGCCTATAATTGTGGAAGACTTAGAGTTCAATAAGAAAAAGCTCAAGATTTTTCTCTGGCTCAGATAAGTCAATTCAGATTCTGAAAAGAAATGACAAGATCAATATGGTTTGATGATATCACAGTGCAAGAGATACTCTCAGGCTGTTGCAGTGATCCCAACAAGAGTTCAGAGCAAGTAAACTAAGAAAAACACTGTGAGAATAGGAAGGTCACTTGCAGTTTGGAGAAACACTTGGGACACAGTGGTGGCACTTTTCAATGGGAACCAAAACACAGAGGAACTGGGCTATTTAGTCATTTTTTGCAATTCTCGTTCTGATGTCAGTCAGTTTGGATTGTTTTTAAAAATTACAGATGAATGTAATTTTAGAAAAAGAGTAGAGGACATCAGTATCCTCTGTCTACAGAGGGATGATGATGTCAATACTGTTTATCTCTGCTTTGATTAATTAGAGGATGAAAGGTTGATGAAATTCTAACACGTTTTTACATCAGTGAAGTATTATATCATTGTCTGACAAAAAACTTTTGAATAATTAATTTCAATTAAGTTTCCTGTGACTATGATTACACTGAGTGTAATTTTGGTGAAGGTTAACAAATCAAATTTAACTCACACATTTTCACACATATAATTCCAGAAGATTATGACAATCTTGGTTAAAAGTAATTGAAAAAAAAAAGAGAAATGATTTATTTTAATTAACCCTAATCATTAATAACTGCAACAATTTTTTCAAAAGGTAATATAGTTAATCAAAAGATCAAGACTTGTTTCAGAATATTTATGAAACATATATTTAATTCCTTTTAAGCATTTAAACTGGCAAATGTATGAATTAGATGTGTGAAATATAATATTTCTATTGCATCACACATATTTGCTATATACTAAACCCAAATCACATTTCTAAAAATTATCACATTCTTATAGATAATTCCAATCCAAATAATTCCATCCAAATTGAAGAAAAACTTTTCATACTTAAATATAGTTATAAATTCAAAAATCGAAAGTTTAAAAATTTTTTTTAAGTTGACATAGAAGTAATTGTGTCCAAATGGGAGATGGTTGAATACCTGATTTCCAAGTATTAGATAATTCCTGGTGACTGAAATAGTACAAAATACACTGATAAAATGCAGTACAGTGTGACAAGAACCAGGGAACACCTTTATTGATTTTTTTTCTTTGTTTGGTAACTCAGAAAGTATGAAGCCAGATGAGTGAGTCCAGATATTTTGATATTTCTGCAACCAATCCCAAAGGGTGCTAAGGTGAGAAGAACAGAAAAGAAGAAAAAGGGAAAAATACTTTTTGAATTTATGGCTTCCATCCCTATACCAAGTAATACAGTACAATTTTGAATCCAATTTAAAACTCTTCACTCTTATCTTCAAGGTCTTGGAGAGGTTAGGCCCTTGGCACCTTAGCAGCCATATGACTCTTCACCCCCTCAGTCTCTGATCCACTTGCTCAGTCTTGCCTATACCCAGGTTATTCTTACAGGCGCTCAGTAAGGGGAATTTCTTCGTTGCTGTTAAAGGACAAACTTATAGTAGAATTAAAGGACAAAACTTATAAAGGATTTTTCTTCTCCATCTCCCAACATTCTTTTGAAGTTCATATAAGTCTAGATCCAGAATCCTCTCATCTACTGTTTCTGTTTTGTTTTGTTTTGTTTTTGAGAAAATGAGGGACACTGTCCAGCAACATCATTTTTAATAATGTAGGCTTTCTGACTCTAATATTCTTCTGAACTTCCTTCATATTTTCTGTATGGATATTCCCTTATGAACATTTCAATTAATCTATTTTAGTTGTAAAATCTCCTCATATGAATTTTCTTGTTTCTGTTATACCCATCATTTCTTCCCCAATTCAACCGGTTTTGTCTTTTGTTTGTTTGCTTTATCTTTTCTACGAATCCAAGAAGCCAAGATTTGAAATAAATAAAGCAAAAAGAATCAGATCCAACCTTTAGTAATAGAACTATGTTAGCACGAGTGAAACTCATACTAACCATTCAATGTTAGCCAATATGATACCCTGGGAGTAGACATTACCATATAAAGTTAAATCTTTTATTCTGAAATGATGATTTGAAGTAATGACTGACAGATTTAAGGTTTGAAAGCTAACAACATTTTGTTTGATTAATTTTAGTCACATTATGTGTTAATTTGGTTCCTCTGACAAACAGTTATCATGTGCATTCACAATGCAAAATGTTTTTATAAGTTTTAAGTGACACTGATATTGTAATTTTATTGAACATATTTTTAGACAGATGCAGAAAATGAAAATTAATAGAAAAATACCGTGAAGGGAGAAAAAATTGTGCAGAAGATACATTAAAAAAAAATCCTGGTCTAGCTTCTCAAAAGTCTTAAAACTGATTGAAACTAATATGCATATTATTTTATAAAAAGAGCACAAGACTGGTCATCAGATCTCATTGCAGAACATAATTTCAGCATACTAATGAGATGAAAAGAATCAAAGTAAATAACAAGAGCTGGCAGATTTCTTCCAGGTCATACATTAACTTTGCTTATTCTAATTCTTTTAATAAGAACACAATAATTTCCCATTAACTGACATCTCAGGAGTTGATAGAATTACACAGATAGATAGGCGATAATACAGGTAAATGTAGGAAGAAAAATTAATTACTTTTAACTACAAAAATATGTATAAAATTGTTGACAGTTATATGATAGATGCAGGTGATCTCAGGGACATATCTGAGCAAAGGCTCCACGACTGCGTGGCAGGACATTGTTATGTGTTAGCATGAAGGCCATGCTTCTCATCAGTTATCCCAGGTAGTGAGGGAGCGTGCCAAGAATACTAGGGCATGGACCTTCCTCAGTTGCTGGAATCCTCAGGTGCTCAGAGACTTTGGCTCTAGATGCCTTAAAGCCCTGCTGAACCCAGCACTGTGTTGTAATTTCAGATGCCTCTACACAAACTTCCTTCCCTGTTCCTTCCCTTTAACCTGAGTTACACTGCAAGGAGATACGGTGGTTCTTTCCACTTTTCCCAACTCCTGCATCTTTCTTTACAGTCTTGTTCCTGAAAAATCTTTTGCAGGGTTAATTCTATTTGGGCTGCTGCTTTTCAGAAGAACCAACAAAGCAAACTTATGATGTGACTAAATTAATCAAAATCCACAGTATGTTCTTTTTTCTGATTTCTGAGCTTTTCAGTCATAGCTTTGAATAACCATTTCAGAATAAAAACATGTGGAAAGGACCAGCTACTTAAGAAAGGTGTCAGCTTTGTGACATTGATCCAAAGAATTTGAGAGATTTCTTCCTATCTCTTGTGCATCTCTTTGGGGTTCTTTTGTCCTTGTCTTTGGGTATGAAACAAAAAATGAGAACTAAAAAAATGGGTTCCTACTTAGCCTACCAGTGTTGAGGGGGACGGCAGACAAACCCAACAAAACATAAAGTAAAATTAAGTGGTTTTGGATGGAGAGCATAGCACAATTCTGCTCTACAGAACTGGGGGAGGGTGGACCCTGCAGGACTCCAGATGGGCTCTGGGTTTGAGGGGGCAGCTGAGGCTTACCAGAGTTTTCCCTTCTGCACAAAAAGGAAGTAGCATATGCACATATTGTTCCAGCACAGATTATCAAATATGTTTACCTAAATCTTCTTACTACAATATTAATTTCAGTGAAAGGCAGCAAGATTGAGTTCCTTTGGAAGCATGACATAGTAAAATTCTGTTACCCCTTATAATCATTTCACAATAACATAAGCTAAATTTAAGCCTCTTTGTTGCTATACATAATCTTCTTATTCTGTTTGGAGTGCTCTTTAATATAATAATGATAATAATAATAAAATTATTCCTCTTTATTTGTCACGAAGCAAACATTACTAATTAAAATTGCTTTAAGCTATTAATTAGCACAGAAAACAATAATTATTGAGGATGAACTAAAGATAGAGTTATTTATTAATTTGTTATAATTTAATGGGTGAAAAGTTAAGTGGAAAATTCAATCATATACCATAATGTAGAGAAGGAGACAAAGTAAGAAAGAAATATTAGAATAACTTTCATTCTATGTTGTCAGTTCTAAATAGAATTACAGTGTTCATTTAAAAGAAGTAATGTGAGAAGGGAAAGTTAGATGGTTTGGAGCAGATGCATATATATAATTCAGTTTCACTCAGTAGAGTCCTGTGAATTTTTCTTTCAGAAGCATTACCTTTGACCCATGCTTTGTTAACACTGTATTATTTGGTCTCCCCACTGCTGTGCAACTCACTTAGAGAATGAGATCCATCAGCGCATGCACACGCACGCATGCACACACACACACACACACACACACTTGGGCATATTTGAACCTGTCAAACTTATTTTTTTAATTTATTATCTCCTCAATTTATTGAACCAAAGAACTTTTTCATGGTACTTATTAATACACCACAAAAGAAATTCTTACTTTTCCCTACTCATTTGTGTGCGTGCACAGTAATATACTTTTATCAATTATAATTATAAAATGTTCCATATTCCATATTTAATAACAAAGCATAAAATGTTAATGAAATTTAAACTCATTATCATTTAGTAATGTCTTTGAATATTTAATTAGCTTGATGAATTTAAAAATCCTATGCAAAAATGAGTCTGACACAGTCTAGATTGTCCCATGTCCGATAAACATAATTGAGGGGGAAAAAGGCAAGGAGAATTTTTCAACTGCTAATGAATACACATGGAGAAGGAAAAGGCTTTATTGAGAAAATAGAAAGAAAAGCGAATATTGAATGAGAAAATAGATTACAGAAAGATGGCAGGACTTGACCAGGAGATACATGAACTGTGGTACTTTGTAATACATGGTAATGAGCTGACTCTTAGAAGCTGCTGTGCTTCTTGATAAAATGAATGGTGGAAAGTCCCTGCATGAAGACTGACAGTTAAATGTGGGTCTCTTGGAACAAGGAGTCCTTTGGTAACTGTGTTTATTCATACTGCCTTTATTTTTGATCCTTTGAATTGTTCATTTACTAGCTTGATAGAAAACCTGGTAGAAGCAACTATGTCTCAGAGTTATTAACCTCATTAGTGTTTATATTGTGATTTTTCTCTGTGGTGTCCCTTGGCTCATGTGATAGAAGAGTGATAAGAAGAGTCTGTGGGTAAGAAGGTATTACATCTCATCTCCTATTCTCTCCTTTTGATGGGTCCTTTGTCATTTTATTTGTTTGAACCCTATTTCCCAGGGCAAGGGAGAGGACACCCATGGGATGAGAGTCCTATATCAGACTTGGGTTATATACCTGAAGCCTAGAAGAAGATTTGTTTTGACAGCAGCTCGTATTTTTATTCTGAGAGTTTTATAATAGTTGGAGACTTCAGAAATGGTACCAGTTTTGTATGTCTGTTCGAGATTTGCCAGCAGATAATGGTCAGAGCCTGAAGGCCTGCAGAGCCTGTGAAAATGGCAGGATATCCATTGCAAAGACTAGTAAAAGGTTATTTTATGTACAGAACAATAGCTTAAGGGTCTGGGGTATTGGATTACCCTAGTGCAGTAGTCAGAATAATGTCACTCCTCCCCACAAACATCCACATTTCTGCATTGTATGCATATGTTAGGTTGCAGAACAAAGGTAATTAAAGATTCAGATGAGATTAGAGTTGTTAATCCGCTGGCTTTAAGAAAGGTAGAGCAGAAGACCCTTTAATGTGGAAGAGGAAAATAGAAGAGTCCAAGTGGTATGGTGTGATGTAACCAACATGCCACCACAGGCCACTGCTGTCTTTGAAGATGGGAAGGGCCAAGAGCCAGGGAATATGTGCAACCTTAACAAGCTGGAAATAGCAAGGAAAGGAATGATATTGTAGACCAGCTTGAAAGAAAAATAGTCCTGCTGGTATACTGAACCTGGTCAGTAAGTATTATTAGAATAAGAAAACCGCAAGCAAATAATTTTGTGCTTTTTTTAAAGTTATTACGTATATAGTAATTCATTATAACAGTCATAGAAAACATATATTCTAGCATCGAAGGCTTGAGTAAAGTCAAACAGGTTATCCTTTTCTTGCACAGGTAATCTGAGCCTTTTGTGAGGAACAGCAAGCAAAACCTAGTCAAAATACAAGTCTTTAAGTACTGACTAGAAATTTGGGAAATCTCAGATACAATATGCCAACATAGATGCCCTTCAACAGATGAATTTATAAAGAAACTGTGGTATATATACACAATGAAATATTATTCAGCCATAAAGAAGAATGATATTATGGCATTTTCAGATGAATGGATGGAATTGGAGAATATCATGCTAAGGGAAATAAACCAATCCCAAGAAACCAAAGGCTGTATGTTTTCCCTGATAAGTGGATGATGATATATAATGGGGGTGGAGGGGTGAGGGGTGAGAGAAGAATAGAGGAACTTTAGATTCCATAGAGGGAAATGAGGGTGGAGTATGAAAAATGGTGGAATGAGATAGGCATCATTACCCTATTTACATGTATGATTATACAAATGGTGTGAATCTACATGGTGCACAACCATAGAAATGAAAAGATGTTCCCCATTTGTGTACAATGAATCAAAATGCAGTCTGTAAAGTTAAAAAAAATTAAAAATATGCCAAATAAAGGAAAAAATGGTCTAGATATCAACTTTTCACAATCTCTAAATACTTCCAGTTTTAACTCCTAAAGGCCAGTATTAATGTCTCTGTAGTTTGGCCTTTTTTGCCCTATCTGCAGGAATGGCTCACTTTGAACTATTACAAACAACCTTAAATTCAAACGAACTTTTTCATTTAGGATGGTTTAAATAAATCTCCTTTTCCAGTATCCCTAGGAGAGGAAGTTTTCTGTGGGGGAAATGACACAATTGGAACATGGTGGGTGGAGACAAGTATGCAGGCCTTCTCAGGGGTCTTCCAAGGAAAGGGGCTTACCTCAGAAGATGTGGCAACAGTTTTTCTTAGGACAGCTTCCACGTCATACAGGTGCTTCAAAGAATCCTCAGCCCTAAATACATCACACACTGAAATCCTGGGCTGTCACCTATGTCTTCTCTTGAATAAAATGAGAATGCTCCTATCCAAGGCCTCTCTAGGCTTCCTTATTTGCAGAATGCTTTGTGATCACTTAAAGAATAGTTGTTCTGAAGTCTAAATGCTTATTTAGATTCATAACAAGCAGGGGGAATAATGTTGCTTCTCTTAGTTTTTTTCACTTCTCTTGCCTGAACTTGTGGATAAGAATCATTCTACGCATTAAGAAAGACTTCCCATATGTGGAGGTGTGATGGATGAGATGGAGATCTTCTGGGATTCTGAGTCTGGCAAGGACTAATAATAGATGACAGATGAAGAATAACTGACAACTCCATTGCAAGTGTTTATAATAACAGAGGGAGGGCCTTCCTCAGACAGCGGAGGCAAAGGGAAGGCTCTGTCAGAGGAAGTATGTGCTTTTATATGTATTAAGCTTCGAATCTCCTTCAATAAGCTTCCAAACCCTTAGGTGAGTAGAAAACATTATATAGTTTTCCTACTAGACAACTCACTTCCCATTTCTCACATCAAGTGATCTGCTTTAATAAAATTCAGGAGTTTAGGTAGTGTCTATTTAGAATATTGCTAAAGAGATCAGTAATCAAATTACAAGTTATATAGTTATCACAAGCTTAGAAATTATACAGTCATTAGTGGCAAGTATATGTTACATTGAACTAGATTCAAATACTGTAAACAAAACTGTCATCTACACTGTCCTTATTTTGACCATTATTGTGAAATGTTTTAAACAAATAGTCTTATTCTAATTATCACACCTTATTTGGGGTAAATGCTAATTATCATAATTCCACTAGATTTTATATTGAAAACAAAAATGCACATGGATACCTGGAATTTGGAGGTTGACTATAATAAAAATATAGTTTATGTCAAGGACAGAAATGCTTCAAAGAAAAAACAAACAGCATACTCCAGAAGAATTTGATGGTACTAAATTATATAGGTATCTGTGTGAACTTTTCCCTAGCCATGTGAAACCAAAAATTTTAACTTCCTAAATCTGCTTCAGATTTGTTTTAAGAATTAAGTGAAACAATATAAGTGAAAATAAGTACTACAGACACTAAATAATTGTACCAAAGTTGGTATCCATCCACAAAGATTCATTTTCTCATTTCTATGATACAGAACATTTTGCACTTGGTCAAGGATTGCATCTATCTTTTTAATATGTGGGATTTAGTTCTTATCAAAGGTAAGTGGGCAAAATGATGTATAACAATTCCAGGTCTTGGAATTTATGAATCAAGTGTGCTGTTTTATGCTTTCTTTGGCCACCTGCTTTCTAACTAAATACAGAGCAGTTGGAAAATCTTAAGGAGTCTGGGTCCCCATGTCACCCATGGGAATATACATTCCAGACATGAATAAATTCATGGACCTTGATACGAATGAGAAATAATTAATTGTTAAAAAAATTTAATTTTTTGTATTATATAATATAGCATTCTTATAGAATCAAGTACATTCATGCAGGAATTTTAAATCATCCTTCATAACCTACATATTAAAAAATCAATCTGAATTAAATATGTATATTCTTCAAAAAACTTTTGTAATAGAGATACCAAGGTTGCTATGTATCATATGGATAATAATTCTGGAGAATTTCTTATGCATTTCAATTTTATAACGTTTTAAATAAAAGATGATTGGAAATGTAAAGGAATACATTTCAAATGACTGAGGCATTAGGAGACAATGAGTATATTTACATGGCTCCATTAAGTATGGCTCCCTAACTTTTTGGAGCTCTTTATCTGCTGGCTCTTGATATCAGACATTTGCCAAGTTTCCCATTGCCATCTAGCACTGGAGCTACCCCAGGAATACTTCACTCTTGTTCATACTGTTTTGTTGAACTCACATTTCTCAACCCTTTGCCCTTTGTTTTTCACTACCTTGCATCACATGTGCAACCTGCAGGCATTCCTGCCAGCTCAGGGAAAACCTGCTGCAGCTATCTTGAGGAGACCACAGACCTGCTGATGCACATTGAGTTGTACTTCAGGCTGTGGACGGCTGAGTTGCAGATTCCTAATGCCTTGGTAGGCAGCAAGCATTCTTGCAAAATGAGGAGAATGAATCTTCTTCCCTGTGTTGCATTACATAAAACAATGAAATAATGTTATAGTCTATTGTAAGGGTTCATAGAACTTCTGCCTGGAGCATGCACCCACATACAAATGAAAATTGCTTCATGTTACAAGCCAAAATTTTTCTTTTTCCTCCCTTCCTTCCTTCCTTCCTCCCTTCTTTCCTTCCTTCCTTCCTTCCTTTAACTCACTCTTGCTCTCATTCTCTTTCTTCTTTCTAATTTTTTCTGTGTCTATACACGTATCTTCATCCTGACTGATCTCTGGATACACTGCTCATATTTAGACTCTTAAATTGTATTATTAATTAAAATTGTTTTTTAATTACCAATTCTCTTACTCAAATACCTCTTTGTCCACCACTGTAAAGCATTCACTTCCTTCCACTAATTCTTTATAGGACTGTTAAATAGATCTCCATGTCTCCCCTACTGCACCCAACCAGGAGACTTGTACAAATTTCCAGCACAGATGTAGTTAGGAAAACAGGGTTGCAAGTCTTCATGTGACCAATGAATTGAATCCATGTCCCTGATTCACCTGTATAATGTGTTACAACAATCATCATTACTATCTGAATTTATTTGCCGTTTTGCAGAAAATATTTTATATTTTGTTGCTTTTTTGAAAAAAAAAAAAGTATAGCTTTAAGCTAACTTTATTTAAAGTAAAGCTCATCCATCCTTTATGGTAACTCTAATTTCATGCAGGGTGAGAATGAAATATGCACATTTCATGTGGAAATAATCTTTCTCAGGAATGAAACCAAATTAAAAGCAAAAAACATTTAAGTGGCTACCCATGAGGGATAATCTCATAATGCATTAACTAGCTGACAATCACTCATGAAAAAAGTATTAGAGAGAATTCCCTCATTTGTACACTTTCCTCCCATTTTCATTCTAAAATTTCAATCTATAAAATTATTTTAAAATGTACGAAGCAACACCTGAAGTCTATAGGTAGAAGTTCCACAGGAGAAATATTATTTTCAAATTATTAAAGATGTTCATGCTTCTAAATACACAGATACATGGAAAAGGTGTTAAAGAAACAGGAAAAGATAATGCATTCAGTTCATAGGAATATAATACCTTCAAACACATTGACATGTAAAAACATTCTGAGAATGATTCAGGAAAAGCTTTAAGTAGCAGTTCATTGAAAGGCCAGTTGAAGTTATTCAATTTCACATTTCTAAAAACTCCTGACATTTATGCACTGCCATAGGGGCAGCACAGGGAACATCTCTGAAGGGAGAGCGTGGGTTTTGTGATGTACAAAGTGATATAAAGGACAGTCATTTTGCAATTTTAGATTAAGTCAATAAGTGTATTACCATGTAAGCAGTTTTCATGACAGAAACTCAATAGTCACTTGTTTACCCTGGATTGCACACTATGGATTGAAAAAAACCTTTATAACCTGTCTAGTAAGATGAGTAAGTTAGGATATGTATCTAGTAACCTTGTTTGTTTTTCTTTTAATGGCAAATGATTCAGATAGGAGACATTCATGCTACATACATATTTTCATGTACATTTGAAAATAGATATCTAATAAATATTATATGAGAAATAATTGATATGATTGTGTTGGATTACCTATACCAGAAATATGAACTATATCAATACACAGTTTCCGATTAAACGAAGCAGTACATGTTAAGAAAAGCAGTTATTTTGTAATTCAAAAGCTGCACTGACGAGCCCAAGTAGAAACAGAAGTTTTATCATCGTGTAATATTATATATAAGTTGAACCCCCAGGAAGTTATTTTTCTAAAGGGTATATCCTCGCCTTCTATCAATATATATTGGCCATAAAATGCTCATATATACTTATTTTGTCACTTGGTACTCACAGAAACACTTTGAGAATAGTAAGGCAGTTATTCTTGAACCTACTTTAGAGGAGAGACTGTCAGGTCAAATGGCAGCAGGCAGAGCCCCGTTCCCCGTTCTGGTTTGCCTCCAAGGTATAGGATTCGACTGGTAGGATATCACACAATATGAGCACATGTCCTGAATGTGGCTTGACAGGGACAAAAAAGAAAGGTGGGAGCTTGTCTTATACTATGTGAATTTAAATGCTCTGCAATAGCCGATAAACTTTCTCACAACAAGGTTGCAAAAACATTTCAATCTAGACAAGTTACCCTCTAGAGCACAGCAGAGATGCTCCAATTAAGAGGATTTATGCCTTTGAGCTTATAATAGTTTTCAAAAAATCATTTTGATGCACAAAAAGAATGGGAATGTTTTGATGGAAATAATTGAAATGGAACATTGTGAATAAATTTTTGGAACTTTGCATTAGCATCGATACCTGGTTTATGTCTTCATTTTATTTTTCTTGTTTAAAACGAGAAAAAGTTTTCAGTGTTTAGTGGAAAATAATACCAGTTACTTCTAATAACTTACCTGTGCTTTCTTTTAAAATTTTAATTAAATAATCAAAATACCAATAAGAAAAATGAAAGAAAATGTTTGCCTCTTAATAAATCATTAGTCATATTAAACAACTACTTTTACTCGTATAAACACTGAAATACTGCAATCACTATGAGACTAGAAATCATTATCATATAATCATGATATCATTATTGTAGGCCATACTGTTTGCTAGACAATTGACAATTACTCTCTGAAGATAAAATGCAGAAAAAGAGTTATGAATAAACTACATTCATTTGCTTGAAGCACATATGTGTTATACCATTTGATTCACTTGTGAAAGGTTGTGCCTAAACAAAAGAAAACATAGTCTACATGGTTAAGTTTCAGATCAATGACATGTATGTTAAAAAATATAAAATATATGCAAAGAAAGAGAAAGAAGCAATATGCTAAGATATGCAGAAAAAGTTATTTCAATGACAGAAGTAAATATATATATATATGATACCAAATGCAGTGTACATCCAGGGACACATAGTTCATTTTCCTGTGTGTTATTTTATTGGTAGTGATGTTGACAACTTCAAATAGTTAAATATATTAAGATATTAAAATATGAACCACATAACCTTACAAGAAAATTAGGGGAAAAGAAGACCCATTTGACTTTACGAAATGTGATAATATTCTAGAAACAAAAGACTAGGTACACAGCAAAATGAATTTATTCATCAAGGTCACTACTGAAAAATTATTGTCTGAAAGACTTAAATATATTCTTAATCACATAATTTTTGAGTAAAGAATGACTTAAGCACCGTGTGGAATAATGTCTACCATTAATTTTTTATTTCCTTCAAGCAAAGTGTGGATATTTAAATAACATAAGTACTGGTAATATAATTGTGGTGTCTTCTGTCCTGTAATAAAAATACAAAAATCAATACCTTTAAGATTGGGAGACCCCCATTTTAAAATTTTATTGCCCATTAGCCATAATGTTTGCTTGTCAGTATGCATTAATGTTTGCCCTTGATCTTCTCGTCCACATCTCCCTATTTCCTTCCCTGTTCACTTCGCTGCACACAGATCCACCTCGCCAGTGACCTCATTGCTTTCTCCTGCTTCTGCTGGTTTATTGTCCTCCATGACTTTGTTCACTGAGAACATTTCTGTAGCCACTGTAACAACTGTCTTTTGGGTTAATATGCTTTACTAGTGATAAAGAGGTATGGTTGAATGACTTTCAACAATCGTTTAATATGCAGAAGTAGCAGGATATACCAGAAGACCAAAAAAAGAAAAAAATCTCCAATGCTATTATAGGTTATCATTTCACCACTAAATTTCATGTCTGAATACCACCGCTTTGTCCTCATATCAATTGTTTTAAATACTGACTGCTTTTGAGCCACTAATCACAACATTATGAATGAGTGTAGAATATTAGCCATTTTTAAATAAAGCAACACTGAAATTCACCAATATGTACAAAAGTAGAAAATAAAGGATGATTAGTATAAATGTAACTTTATCTTAGAAAAATGTTGATAATTTCCCCTAACTAACCCTTTAGACATCAGATGCCTCTGGAAAACATTTTGATTTAGCTTTCTATCCATAGCATCCTTCTGTTCACAATTATATTCTGTACCTCATAATGGGACTGATCCATCAGTTCAATGGACTTCTATTTCCAAGGCTGAACGCTACTCAGAATACCATTTAAGACACAAACAGCGTAAACTTCATTGAATTTTGAAGGATTTTTCTTCTCTTTAGCTATTCATCGTCCTGGTAATCTGTTTCCATTACAGATTTTGCTCTCATTGACATACATTCTTAAACTAATAGATTCGACCTAACCTCTTTGCTACATATCAGTTAGCTATAGCTACTAATAAGTTAAAATGATGAGATATAAAACAGTACATTTTTGAAAATAATAAACAGCAATTTCTAAACATTGGGATCAATTATATTTTATTTACTTTGAATATTATGGGTAATGAAAAATTATTGCAGGTATGCACATCAGTCATATTTATTATGCTTTAAAAATTAATGGTGATTGTAACCTAAGAATTAAGATTTATTTTTTCTATAACAAACATTTATTCAATTCTGGAAACTATTAGATATATATTTAATATTCTTATTAAAATAATCTGAGTCAGTTTAACTAATTTTATCTACTTGTTTATATTCCACAAAGTATCTTTCCGACTTGTAGGGTGAAACTTTAAAATCATTCTTACACTACAGATTATAGTTATTATATGCATAGATCAATAAACCTTATTATAGAAAATGTTTCATGCTGTCACCCAAGCTCTGTTACATTCTCTAAGGATTTTATAAAGAAAACCTACGCTGACAAGATAAAGAAGCGCAGCACGATTTCCAGTTAGAGCTGCCATACAGAGCTGCAATCTATTACACACCTGAGAGTCATCAAAGTGCTAAAACAACTTCACCCTGCCATGCCCAATAATTACGTAATAAAAATCCAGGTTATTTCAGCACATAAAAATAGCTTAAAGTGATTAATTTCCTGAAAACTTAAATTGAGAGTGCATAAGGCTCATTAAGACCATGCTTGGACGGGGCTTGTGAACATAGATCATTGTACTTACAGGAGGATCTCTTAAAATGTAGCACATTTCGCATATGTGCCCACTTTAAATTATTAATAACCCCATATCCATATATATGTAATTCCATTAAAAGTGTGCTACTTAGCTAATCACACTCTATAAATATGCATATTATATATATACATACATGTGTTATATATTACATATGTGATATATATATACACATACGTACATATAAATTACATTTTGGTAAGATCTTTCTTTCTTGAAATTACTCATTCTACTCTAAATATTTTATCAGAAAATAGAAAAACACTATTCTTCATTGATACAAAATTAAATCATGATAAATAGTTTAGATTGCTAAGACCTCTGGAAGCCGCCTCAGATGCTGTTAGCCTGTATAGCCTCTGCGGTTTGTACGCCTCACTCATTTGGGGTCTTTGGAGGAAAAGGTCTTATTGGCCCTGAGGAGACTGGTTGCTTTTCTCTGTTCCTCAAGGTCAGCCGACTCTCAATCACCAGCCTGAGCCCTGATGTTCAGCCTCCATTCACGTTGTTACTGAAGAGTAGTAGAAGACCTGGACCACCTTTTTAATTCCTTCATTGCCCAGAGCATCTCTGAAAAGGATCCTTGTATGTGACAAGTCATTACTGAACCTCTGACAGTACAAGAGGGCCATCACAACACAGACAGAAAAGAGCTTTAAATTGAAAGCCTGCACCACTTGGATAATCAGGATGTCACAGAGAGGAGGGAATCTCCACACACACTGTGACTGTCACCCTCCAGTCAACCTGCCTCCCTACCCTAGCCACACCTCTTCTGCCTTCCTCTGTGTTCTCTCATGACATCTACTTGAATTTTAAAGCATTACTGTCCAACGCAAAATTCCTGTTGCAAAATTTCACAGAGAAATTTAATTCTTATTTATCTGAATATTTTCTGTGAAGATAATAACAAAGGTACTTTGCCATCTTTCCACAAAGAGACTATTCAAGTTCCCTTATTTTTGCCCAAAAAAGGTTAATTTTCTTTCTATGAATAATTCTGCCAATTATTCTTATAATTTCTGGGGCGAGTTATTTTAACTTCAACAACTTTTAAAAATAACATTTTTTCATCTCTTTTTGCTCAAAACTGGTCAGCCCAGAACTTTATTCAAAACCTGATCATTAGCACTACCTTGCAATTGCAAGGTGTACCCTTCTCACACAGTGAAAGTGTAAGCTCATGTCAACATTTATGCTTTTATTTTTCTCAATTTTTTAATTTAATTTTTAAAATTATTTTTGTATTTTTTACAGACTGTATTTTGATTCATTGTACATAAATGGGGTACATCATTTCATTTCTTTGGTTGTGCATGATGTAGATTCATACCATTTGTGTATAGGGTAATGAGACAATAGAATATATTGTTCTGACAGAGGAAAACAATCAACCCAAATGAAATATTTTCAACATTTAAGTTTTGATGTATTAATTGATATCATTATTTTTATTTCTTAGGAATATTTGTGGGCTTCAATATAACCAAATCTGTCAATGAAATATATCTATAAACCCATAGACATTCTGTTAAAAATATGAATTCATACTGAAATTCAGATGTGAAGGTCATATTTATAAGAATTCTTTGATAACATATTTTCATACAGCATTAGTATTTTTCAAAATAAGGTGATATATTTGCCTTTTGTCAACATACAATTTACATGTGTAAATTTTTACTTATTAATTTGAACACAAATGATAAGCACACACTCATAGCTCTGTGTTTTTCCACCTGATCTATTTAATATTTGCCAAAATAGGAGGTCCTGATCATGAAGGCTGACACTGCTTCACGATATTAACTTTTCATCTCTAGTTGCTGATTTTTGACAGTGTCCACTTCTATTTTCAGTCTAATATTCACATAAACTTTATTCTCTGACATCCTTGCATGCCAGGCATATCTGATTTAACATAAAAAGAATTATCTGTAAAAGATACAAAGACAGCTAATTAATCCTGTTCTTAATAAACCAGAAGGTAGATGTGCAAGCAAACACTCAGAAGTCTCCCTCAGTAGACAAATGCTGATTGAAGAATCATTCCAAGATGGTGGAATGAGACAGACATCATTACCTATGTACATGTATGATTACACAAATGATATGAATATACATTGTGTAAGACCATAGAAATGAAAAATTGTATCCTTTTGTGTACAGAGAATCAAAATGCAGTCTGTCAAAGTTAAAATAAAAGAATCATTCCAGTTGTGATAATTTTAAGCAACAAAACAGAAAAAAAAAAAAAAAAAAAAAAATCCAGACTGCTAGAATTCCTGAAGAGTTTCATTATAATTGAAGAGGAGAAATATTTAATACATCAGAACAAAACAGAACATATAAGGAAGATCAATATCTACAAATAACTATGAGAAAACATGGTTTTGCTCAGTTGCTACATAAACTTCTCACATGATAAAAGGCTTTGATTGGAAACATTCCAGGAAACGATACCTTTCTCTCAGAGTATTTGAAATTTTTCTTCTTTTCATAACTGTATTTTCTGACAGAGAGTTTGATCATAATATTCAAAATGAGTACTCTGCATTATTTCTTCATGACTTCTCAGACAATTAAGATAAATTAAAAAGTGATAACAGATTAAGAGTGTTCTGCATTGGTCTAGTATCATCCAGGTATAGCATCTAAATTTTCACCTAAATACAACAAAGTGTCAATTTACAACATGCATGAAGATCTGATCCTTCATTTGCTTAAGTAAAGAATATGAAGACTTATAATCATTAAAATAAAAAAAAAGAAAGGCACATGTAAAGGTCATATTATTCTACTCTTTTGGTTTTCTTTATAATGGGAAAAAACCAGAGAACTTCTTTCAAATCTGAGAAAATCACATGTGCTCAATAACCTTATCTGGAGCAATAAATCACAATAAACTTTAAATTCCCCAAAACAATAAAATTGTTTTCATTCATATCATATGGAGACCCAGTAAATCTAACGTATTAACATACTTGCTTCAGGTATAAAAGTTCACTGTAAAAAAGAAAAGGAGGCTGTTTAATTAACATTCTACCACGCTGGGTCCAGTATTCTTCATTAACTAACTTTCAATGTCCGTGTCAAGCCTGTCTTTCTGCTAAAGGTCTCTGTCAGTAGAGGAATCCACTTAAAATAATTGATATTCTGTTGGTGTTAGAACAAAGTGTGTAAAACAGAGAAATACTGTGGACACAGCGACATGATTGGGACCCTGCAGAAGTCAATGTACCTGGCACGCTCTGTTCCACCTGCTTCAAACAGATATCAAGTTAAACAAAATCAAAAGCTGAAGACTATTATTTTGTATATTCTTTACAGATGACTGCATTTCTGTTTTGGTGACTTCACACTTTTTGAAATAGTTTTGTAGCAGGAAGTTTCTGGGTGAAATTGAGCAGAGGGTACTGAGATTTCATCTGTTCCCTGTCCCCACATGTGCAGAGCTCCTCCCATTGAGAAGAGCCCCACCAGAGTGGGATATTTGTTACCACGGATGAACCTACATTGAAATGTCATTCCCTGTCTGAAGCTTACGTTTTAGGAAAGTCCATAGTTTACATTATGGCTCATTTTTGTTGTTAAATATTCTATGAATTTGAAGAACTGTATAAGGAGCTACAGCCACCGTATGGAGTAATATTGCTGCCCTAAAAATCCTGTCTGCTTTGTCTGCCCAACTCTTCCTAACCCTAACCCCTTTAGTCACTAATCTTTATATTGTCTCTATTGTTCTGCCTTTGGTTATGGTTTGGATATGAGGTGTCCTCTAAAAGCTCACCTGTGAGACAACGCATGACAGTTCAGAGTAGAAGTGATGGGGTTGAAGAGTCTTAACCCCATCAGTGATATAATCCCCTGATAGGGATTAACTGAGTAATAACTGAAGTGGTGGGTGTGGCTGGAGGAGATTGAAATGGGTGTGTGGCTTTGGGTATATATTTGTATCTGGAAAGGGAGACTCTCTCTGCTTCCTTCTGCCACACTCATCTGCCCTGATGTCCAGCCTCCCTCAAACCGTGAGGCGTGGAGCTTGTTGTCTATGTATTGGGACCTCTGAAACCATGAGCCCTCAAACAAACTTTTCTTCCTTTAAAATTGTTCTGGTCAGATAATTTAGTCACAGCAGCATAAAAGCTGATTAAACACCCAGGTATAGCGTGTAGTTGGAAGCCCACAGTATGCAGTATTTGCAGATGGGCTTCTTTCATTTATTAATATGTCAGGCTTCTCTGTGTCTATCATGACTTGGTAGTTTGTTTCATTTGATGCTAAATAATAGTCCATTATCTCTCTGAGCCAAACTTAATTATTCTTTCTCTTAGGACAGGACATTTTTGTTGCTTCCAAGTTTTAAGAATTTTGAATGAAGTTATTATAAATGTTGGTGTGCTGGTTTCTGAGTGGATCAGTTTCCGATTTTATTTGGGTAAGTACCAAGGAGGGTGACCACTGGATCATGTGGTGTGGTTCTGTTAAATTACTATAGACCTTATATGAAAAAACAGTTATTGTTATCTAAATAGATGCGCTTTTGGCCCTGAGAAGTTTAGACCACAGAATCACTATCAATGTGGCAACTTCTTAAATGTTATTTTCTTAGAATGAGTTTACAGAGACCAGGGATACAACACAATTAAAAGCCTCAATCTCTGTGATGATTGGCTTGTGGTTGTAAATCTTAAGATTCCACTTCTACATGTGAGACCTAGCTTGGACCAATTAAAGAAACTGGACAGATATTTTCATTAATTGATTCATGGTCCTTTGGGTAATAGCTATTTATATTAATTTGTTGGGAGAAATCCTAGTCTTGACTGGCAGCAGTGAATGTCTCAAGTGTGTAAGGAAAACTTGCAGGGAGGAGCGTTCCTCTTCGGATACCTAGGAAAGTAAACAACTGCCCCAAGTTGACTCAGTGTTACCAAGGGAACCCGTGTAGGAGCTTGGTGGTCTGATCTCCTGTGGCACATTGTGATTGGGCAAGAAACCTATAAAATGTTTAGCTGTTCCTGCAATAAACGAGTTTGCAGCCTTCTCGCCACAAGCCTGCTCCCACCCAACTCCCGGAGTCTGGGTCTTGACTCTACACCCTTACCCCGCATCTGAGATAGCCCGGCACAAGAGAAACTACATGAATTCCATGCGACTGCGTAGAACCCATTTACTGAGCATGCTTGGTCCAATATGGTGCTTTTCTCAGTTGCAGATACCCAAAGCATCCGCATGATTATAACTCTGGTTTTCTGGTTTTCAGCTCTTCATGTCTTCTAAGCATCTCAGGTTTTCTTTACTTTTTGTGTTCTTTCACCTCTGCACTGAAAGGGATGTTTGTTATATTTAATTCAGAATGAGTGAAGTTGCTTTACCAGAATAGTTTTAAAAATGTATAGATTATCATCTTTCTGGTCCCAGAAGGCCAGTATTATAAATCGTGCTGTAATCACTGTGGGTGGTAGTATGAATGGCACATCTCTACGTGAAGGAGGACACTGTTGACAAGACAACATTATAGGGCAGAGATATTTGGAGAAATTGTTATTAAATTATTCATAACTCTTCTTTCAGAATCTGGATTCTAGCTCTTGTTCCTATACTCAAATTACCTTGCAATTTCAGTTTAGTTGGAAAGTGTATTGCTAAAGAGACAAACAACTGAAATTATCTTAACAGTATAATCTTGAGTAATTATTACTCAAGAATGTGCCCAGGAAGTTTCTCTCTGGTTCTCAAAGTGTTCTTCAAAGTATTCATTCCACAACAACAACAAAAAGATCTATTTATTTATTTATTTTTCTTGAACAACAAAATGAGAAAATTCTCCATACCATTGTTGATTTTTTTTTTTCAAACTTTCAAGACAGGGCCTTGCTAAGTTGCTTAGGGCCTCACCAAGTTGCTGGGGCTGATTCTTGAGCTCTCTATCCTCTTGCCTCAACCTCCCAAGTTGATGGAATTTCAGGAGGGTGCCCCTGTGCCCATAGCATGGTTGAAATTTTTACTTTTATTTTCTACTCTAATTTTTTGAAATTTATTTACTTTTTTATTTTAATTTTTTAAAGTTTAATTTAATTTTATTGTAAACAAATGGGATACATGTTGTTTTTGTTTGTACATGGAGTAACAGCATACCATTTGCATAATCATACATTTACATAGGGTAATGATGTTTGATTCATTCTGTTATTTTTTCCTTCCCTCACCCATTCCACCCCTCTTTTCCCTCTATACAGTCCCTCCTTCCTCCATTCTTGCCCCCCTCTCTCCTGCCATTATGTGTCATCATCCGCTTATCAGTGAGATCATTCCTCTTTTGGATTTTTGAGAGTGGCTTATTCACTTAGCATGATATTCTCCAATTTCACCCATTTGTCTGCAAATGCCATAACTTTATTATTCTTTATAGCTGAGTAATATTCCATTATATATATATATATATATATATATATATATATATATATATATATATACACCACAGTTTCTTTATCCATTCATCAATTGAAGGATATCTAGGTTGGTTCCACAATCTGGCTATTGTGAATTGAGAAGCTATAAACTTTGATGTGGCTGTATCTCTGTAGTATGCTGATTTTAAGTTCTTCGGGTATAGGCCAATGAGTGGTATAACTGGCCACTCATTGGAACCACCTAACAAATGGTGGTTCCATTCCAAGTTTTCAAAGGGATCTCCACACTGCTTTCTAGAGTGGCTGCACTAATTTGCATCCCCACCAGCAATGTATGAGTGTACCTTCTTCCCCACATCCTCTCCAACACCTATTGTTGCTTGTATTCTTGATAATCGCCATTCTAATTGGGGTAAGATGGAATCTTAGTGTAGTTTTGATTTGCATTTCTCTTATTACTAAAGATGGTGAACATTTTTTCATGTTTATTGGTTGCTTGTAGATTTTCTTCTGTGAAGTATCTGTTCATATCCTTAGCCCATTTGTTGATTGGATTATTTGTATTCTTAGTATAGAGTTTTTTGAGTTCTTTATATATTCTGGAAATTAGTGCTCTATCTGAAGTATGTGTGGCAAAGATATTCTCCCACTCTGTAGGCTTCTCTTCGCATTGCTGATAGTTTCCTTTGCTGAGAGAAAGCTATTTAGTTTGAATCTATCCCAGTTATTGATTCTTGTTTTTATTTCTTGTGCTATGGGAGTCCTGTTAAGGAAGTCTGGTCCTAAGCCAACAAGACGAAGATTTGGACCAACTTTTTCTTCTATAAGATGCAGGGTCTCTGGTCTGATTTCAAGGTCCTTGACCAACTGTGAGTTGATTTTTGTACTGGGTGAGAGATAGGGAGGGGTTTAGTTTCATTCTGTTGCATATGGATTTCCAGTTTTCCCAGCACCATTTGTTGAAGAGGCTGTCTTTTCTCCTTTGCATATTATTGGCCCCTTTGTCTAGTATGAGAAAATTGTATTTATTTGTGTTTGTGTCCATGTCCTCTATTCTGTACCATTAATCTACCTATCTATTTTAGTGCCAATACCATGCCGTTTTTGTTACTATTGCTTTGTAGTATAGTTGAAGGTCTGGTATTGTGATACCCTGTTTCACTCTTCCTGCTAAGGATTGCTTTAGCTATTCTGCATTTCTTATTCTTCCAAATGAATTTGATGATTGCTTGCTCTATTTCAATCAGATACATCATTGAGATTTTAATTGGAATTGCACTGAATCTCTATAGCACTTTGGTGGTATGGTCATTTTGACAGTATTAATTCTTCCTATCCAAGAACTTGGGAGATCTTTCCATCTTCCAAAGTCTTCCTCAATTTCTTTCTTCAATGTTTTGTAGTTTTCATTGTAGAGATCTTTTACCTCTTTGGTTAGATTGATTCCCAAGTATTTTATTTTTTTTTTGAGGCTATTGCAAATGGAGTTGTTTTCCTCATTTCCCTTTCACATGTTTCATTGCTTGCATATAAAAATCCTTTAGATTTATGTGTGTGGATTTTATAGCCTGCTATTTTGCTGAATTCATTGATGAGGTCTAGAAGTTTTCTGGAGGAGGTTTTTGGATCCTGTAAATATAGAATCATGTCATCAGCAAATAGTGACAGTTTAAGTTCCTCTTTTCCTATTCATATCCCTTTAAT
Source organism: Sciurus vulgaris (assembly GCF_902686455.1). NCBI lineage: Eukaryota > Metazoa > Chordata > Mammalia > Rodentia > Sciuridae > Sciurus > Sciurus vulgaris. Next base: position 14,913,840 of record NC_136469.1, read on the forward strand.
TTCTTTAGTCTGCCTAATTGCTTTGGCTAGAGTTTCAAGGACAATGTTGAATACAAGTGGTGAAAGAGGACATTCCTATCTTGTTCCCATTTTTAAAGGGAATGGTTTCAGTTTTTCTCCATTAAGAATGATGTTGGCCATGGGCTTAGCATAGATAGCCTTTACAATGTTCAGTATATTCCTACTATCCCTATTTTTTCTAGTGTTTTGACCATGAAGGGGTGTTGTATTTTGTCGAACGCTTTTTCTGCATCTGTTGAAATAACCATATGATTCTTATCCTTAAGTCTATTGACATGATGGATTACGTTTACTGATTTATGAATATTAAACCATCCTTGCATTCCAGGGATGAACCCCACTTGATCGTGGTGCACGATTTTCTTAATATATTTTTGGATACGGTTTGCCAATGTTTTGTTAAGGATCTTTGCATCTATATTCATCAAGGATATAGGTCTAAAATTTTCTTTCCTTGATATGTCTTTTCCTGGTTTGGGTATGAGAGTGATACTAGCATCATAGAATGAGTTTGGTAGGGTACCCTCCTTTTCTATTTCCTGGAATACTTTGAGAAGTATTGGAATGAGTTCTTCTTTGAAAGTCTTGTAGAACTCAGCTGAGAATCCTTCTGTTCCTGGGCTTTTCTTGAATGATAGGTTTTTAATGGTTTCTTCTAATTCATTTCTTGATATTGATCTGTTTAAATTGTGTATGTCCTCCTGGTTCAGTTTGGAAGGAACATATGTCTCTAGAAATTTGCCAATGTCTTCGGTAGTTTCTATTTTGCTAGAATACAGATTTTCGAAGTATATTCTCATTATGTTATGTATCTCAGTGGTGTCTGTCGTGATATTTCCTTTTTCATCATGAATTTTAGTAATTTGAGTTTTCTCTCTCCTTCTCTTTGTTAGTGTGGCTAAGGGTTTGTCTATTTTGTTTACTTTTTCAAAGAACCAACTTCTTGTTTTCTCAATTTTTTGAAGTTTCTTTTGTTTCAATTTTATTGATTTCAGCTCTGATTTTAATTATCTCTTCTCTTCTACTACTTTTGGTGTTTTTCTGTTCTTCTTTTTCTAGTGCTTTGAGCTGTAATGTTAGGTCATTTAATTGTTGACTTTTCATTCTTTTCTGGATTGCGCTCCATGCAATGAATTTTCCTCTTAGTACTGCTTTCATAGTGTCCCAGAGATTTTAATATGTTGTGTCATCATTCTCATTGACCTCTAAGAATTTTTTATCTCCTCCCTGATGTTTTCTGTTATCCATGTTTCATTCAATAGCATATTATTTAGTCTCTAGGTGTTGGAGTAATTTCTGCTTTTTATTTTGTCAGTGATTTCTACTCTCATTCCATTGTGATCTGATAGAACACAAGGCAGTATCTCTATTTTTTTTGAATTTCCTAAGGGCTGCTTTGTGGCATAACACATGATCTATTTTCAAGAAGGTTCCATGTGCTGCTGAGAAGAAAGTGAATCCGCTCGTTGATGGATGGAATATTCTATATATGTCTCTTAAGTCTAGGTTATTGATTGTGTTATAGAGTTCTATGTTTCTTTGGTTGGTTTTGTTGGGAAGATCTATCTAGTGGTGACAGCAGTGCATTAAAGTCACCCAGAATTATTGTGTTGTGATGTATGTGATTCCTGAAATTGAGAAGGATTTGTTTGATGTACAGGGATGCACCATTGTTTGGAGCATAAATATTTACTCTCATTATGTCTTCCTGATTTTTGGTTCCCTTAAGCAGTATGAAATGTCCTTCTTCATCCCTTCTGACTAACTTTGGCTTGAAGTCCACTTTATCTGATATAAGGATGGAAACCCCCACTTTTCTACTGAGTCCATGTGCATGGTAGATTTTTTCCCATCCTTTCACCTTTAGTCTGTGGATGTCTTTTTCCATGAGATGATTGTCTTGCAGGCAGTATATTGTTGGGTCTTTTTTTTTAATCCATTCTGCCAGTCTATGTCTTTTGATTGAGGAGTTTAGGCCATTAACATTCAGGGTTATTATTGAGATATGATTTGTATTCCCAGTCATTTGGCTTATTTTTGGTTTTTAAGTTGGCTTGGTTTCTCCTTTGAGTGGTTTTTCCCTAAGGTAGTTCCTCCCTTTGGTGACCTACATTGTTGTTTTTCATTCCCTCCTCATGGACTATTTTGTTGAGAACATTCTGTAGCGCAGGCTTTCTATTTGTAAATTCTTTTAACTTGTGTTTATCATGGAAGGATTTTATTTCTTCTTCAAATCTGAAGGTTAGTTTTGCTGGGTATAGGATTCTTGGTTGGCAACCATGTTCTTTCAGAGCTTAAAATATGTTGTTCCAGGCCCTTCTAGCTTTTAGAGTCTGGGTTGAGAAGTTGGCTGCTATCCGTATTGGTCTCCCCCTATATGTGATCTGATGCTTTTCTCTTGCAGCCTTCAAAATCCTATCTTTATTTTGAATGTTATGCATTTTCATTATAATGTGCCTTGGTGTGGATCGGTTGTGATTTTGTCCATTTAGTGTTCTGTAAGCCTTTTGTATTTGATTTTCCATTTCATTCTTCAGGTTTGGGAAATTTTCTGATACTATTTCATGGAATAGGTTGTTCATTCTTTTGGTTTGTATCTCTGTGCCTTCCTCAATCCCAATAATTCTTTAATTTGGTCTTTTCATGATGTCCCATGGTTCTTGGAGATTCTTTTCATGATTTCTTACCATCTTCTCTGTTTGGGCAACTTTATTTCCAAGATTAAATATTTTGTCTTCATTGTCTGAGGTTCTGTCTTCCAAGTGGTCTAGTCTGTTGGTGATGCTTTACATTGAGTTTTTTGTTTCATTTATTGTTTCCTTCATTTCAAGGATTTCCATTTGGTTTTTTTTTTTTTTTTTTTTTTTTTTTTGAGAATTCCTATCTCTTTATTGAAATGATCTTTTGCTTCCTGCAGTTACTCTTTCAGCTTATTGGTATTATCATTCATTGCCTGCATTTGCTCTCTTATCTCATCCTTTGCTTTGCAAATCATCTTAATCATGTATAATCTGAAGTCCTTTTCTGATATTTCTTCTAACATACTGTCATTGGATTCTATTACTATAGAATCTAGATTTGTTTGGATAATTTTCTTCCCTTGTTTTTTCATGTTGTTCATGTATCTTCCCCTCTAGCAGTGCAGATCTGGGGTATTGCAGATTTCCTCCTATAGGCTTATAGTGGCCCTATATGTTTTAAAAACCTTTTCTTTAAGGGGAGATCAATATTAGCAGTGCCCAATTGAGACACTATGCAATCCTAGACCAAATAGCCCCTATGAGGATAGTAACAATATTGTCATAATAAATAGAATGAGTTCAAATATTATCTTCAGTAAAATAAACAGATTTGCACTAAGGTCTGCAGTTTCTAATGGAGGACAAAGAGGATGCAGAGGAATGTAGAATGTAGCTGTTAATGGGATAAGAAAAGAATATTCAGAAGTTAAAGATAATAGAACGGGTGAGAGTGTAATCAGAAGAAATTAGATGTTAGCATGCAAAAAAGGGAGAAAGAGACTCTGAGGGAACAGGTAAACAAAAGGAAAAGAGAGCAAGAAAAGTAAAGAAATAAAATCAAAATTTTTCAATAAGGAGAAAAAAGAAAATCTACAGTATAACAGTCATATAGTAATGAAACCTCCCATTGTTCAGTAGCCTGATGCATGAGAGGTACCTCACAATGAGCTTCAAGTCTCCAGCAGGTGTCTCAGAATGGGATTTGCTCCACCTAAATATCAGAGCTCTGGCTTCCAGGATTATCCAAGCTGGCCACCCTGGCTTCCAAATGTGTTGGCAAATGGGAAGCTGTAACTCAGGGTGTGGACGTGGCCAGCTGGAGGTCCTGGAGGCGGGGTGTGTTTGGTCAGGTAGGGGTCCTGGAGGTCGGTTGTGTTTGGTGTCGTTGTGGGATCCTGGAGGCCGGATGCAATCAGTTGTCTGGGGTCCCAGTGATAGGGCACAGTCAGTTGTTCTGGGGGTCCTGGTGGCAGGGAGCAGTCAGTTGATGTGGGGGCCCCAGAGGCAGGGAGTGATAGGTTGGGCTGAGGGATCCTTGAGAATGGGCTCAGTCAGTCTGGCCAGGGGTCCTATAGGATCTTTCTGTTGTCTCAACATAGCGGCAGCCACGTGTAATCAAACCTGCAGATAGTGAAACAGTGAACTTCCAGGCAACGGCAGGCAGCTGGTGCTCCACTGTCGGTTGGCGATCAGTTTGCTGAACTGTTGTCGGACGATTGGGAGGTGAACCTCATGTGTTGGTTAATGATAGGTGTAAGGCAGGTGATGGACAGGCAAGAGGCAGGCAAATGGTGAATGATAGGCACCTGACAGTGAGCAATCTGTGCTCAAAAAAGTCATCGATATGCTGGCAGACTCCAGGTAGTCACAGCAGACAAATGGGGTAAACAGCAGGGGATCGATAAGTAGCAAAAACTGTCTCACCACAAAACAGATATCCTCTGTTTGAAACTGGAGTTACTGAGCGACAAGGAACACAGTCTCCCTCTAGTCTGCCATCTTGAATCTCCTAGAAATTTATTAATCATAATCAATTTCACTAAAATTGGGAGAAGTCCTACAAAGAATATGGTTGTTATATAAATTGCAAATAACTCTTTATTTTGTTTTTAATTTGGAGATAATTGCAAATTCATATGCAGTTGGGTCCTATGTATGCCTTATCTGATATCCACACATTGTAAGGATTTGAAACCATATATTAAACTCTCTCTACCAGGATATTGACTTATTACAGTGAAGATAAAAGACAGTTCCATCATTGCATACAAATAGTGGTTTTCTTCCCCCTTTTCTTTTTTTGGTCTTATTTCCATACATAGAGGGGAATCTTTAACTATTTCACCAGTAAGCATTAATTATACAAATTTATAAGGTATAATGTGATCATTCAAAGTACATATTCAAATGTAGGTTCCAAGTCAGGGAAGTTAACATGTCTCATCTCTGCCAGCTTTAATTAAGTTTTTGATTAATGTGTAAGAATTTTACATATTTATGAGATATAGAGATACACACACATATATAATATGTACTATCAATCAACACAATTGGTGCCCATTATCCAGCTCCCATTTTTATCTCTCTTCTTAGACTTATTGTCCATTGTCCTCTAGGGAATCACTTTACATTCTTTTATTCCTACCTATCTCTCTCTCTCTCTCTTTTTTTTTTTTTTTTTTTTGTTACCAGGAATAGAACCCAGGGCACTTAGCCACATTCCCAGCCTTTTTTTATATTTTATTTAGAGACAAGGTCTTTCTGAGTTGCTTAGAACCCCTCTAAGTTGCTGAGGTTGACCTTGAACTTGATTCTTCCTAGCCTCTGGGATTGCAGGCGTGAGTCACTGAGCGTGGCACTCTTTATATATTTTATTTTTATATATATATATATATATATATATATATATATATAAACTAAATATATATAAACTATATATATAAACTAAATGTAAACTAAACTATATATAGATATAGATATATATATATATTTAGTTATCAATGGATCTTTATTTTGTTTGTTTATTCATAGGTGGTGCTGAGGATCAAACCCAGGACCTTACACATGCCAGGCAAGTGCTCTACCACTAAACCACAACTACAGCCCCACACTTTACATATCCTTATCAACATTTTTAAACATCTATATTAGAGAGATAATGTGAAGAATTAACTCATTTCATTTAATTCTTATAGTTTTGACATGTACCTTAATCATCATGAAATAATTACTTTGTATTTTTTTGTTTAATGTTTGCCTAGTCTGCAAGATCAGAAAGGTCCATGAAGCTAGGAGTAAATTTTGCATAACTTATTGTCAAAAACCAAAGGTCTTGATTAAATGACTTTGTAAAACATAAAGATATCTGCAATTATGTTTAGATTCATAGATTGAAGTTATCATTGACTTGTTTTAAAATTGCTCTTAGAGTTTCACATAGCAAATCTTTGTGTATGAGGGTTGGGCAACTAAATTTAATAGCATATTTTCTGAGCAAACTGAATCATTAAATGGTCAACCCTTCACTAAAATCATCTCACAAACTGATTTCAGCCTATTTATTGTAACTTATTATATTTAAAAATTGACCATTTCAGTATGATCACACAGAGACATATTAATATTTAGCAGTCTCTTCTTTTGTGTTAAGTTTAAATTGGATGGCTATTTGACATTATTGGTGTTTTCAATCTTGTTCTTTATTGGGAGGGGCAATGATTCCTATTCATTAATATTTTTGTCATTGATTTTATTCTCCTTCAATTGTCAAAAAACTTAAGGGAAACAATTGGAAATGCAAATGATAGAAATCTAAACTTATTCCTAAGTGCTAATGTAGATTATTTCCATGATTTTATTACTTATAATAAAAAGATCTGGAAAGGGTAGAGTGGGCAAGAGGGTTAGCTGCAGGAAATAAACTAGGAGAAACAGATCCTCAAAGCATATTTAAGTGCATCGTCTCAAGAATGGCACTAGAATTTATTCAATAAAATGAGCTTCCTTTATTCTCTCTTTCCCTAGCAATTGCAAAACTTAGATTACAATATTTTGAGATATGTATATATATATATACACACACACACATATATATATATTTGTTTTCAGGCTACCAGAAATGTACTTTTATATATATTATTTTATTTTTCAACCATAGTAATTTGTTTATTTGGGCAATTCTTTCAATAAAAATAGCAGAAAGTTTCCAATCAAGAAAATAGAAAATATTTTGATTTCTAATACTATTAATCTAGGAAACTAAGATAACAGCATAAATTCTCATTTCAAGGAAAATTTTTTTAAAGGCTAAAATATTATCAGTAACTTTGCATCTTAGCCATCAGTGTAAGGAATGGACAATATGGACACAGAGACACAGAGACACATTACACACACTTAGAAATAAAAGGAAACTGAATTTTGACGTGATATTGCATGCAGTTTAAAATAATGGACAAGTGTGATAATAGATGGATTTTATTGGTGCAAGCTATATGATTACAGCAATTACTCACATTCACTGCAAAGAGCATCGTCACATGGTGACATGCCTGGGGTTGCAGTTTCTAGCTAAGGAGGCAACACCAAAATATTAAAACCTACATAATTTTTACTCTATTAATTGGAATGACTCTGGGGAATAACTTGCTCCTTTCTGAGTACTAAGTCCTAAGAAGGGAAACATGCATTTGTCACCACTTGACCTATTATACAAACCACAGAATGCAAGTTTTCCCACTTAAAACTGATATGTGTTCAGGAATTTTGAATAGAGCCTATTCTGAATATTTTATGAGAAGATTAAGGAGGTTACAGTCCAACTATTCACACAAAAACACAAATGATACAAGCAACATGCATTCTTTCTTGCTTACACAATTAGAAGGTCTGCATGCAAATATATCTTCAGATTTCTAAACAATTTTCACTTGTTTTTCAAAAGTTCACTGCATTTTTATTTGTCCATCAACTCACTGTATCATTTAATCATTTAATCCTCCTATGATTGATTCAAAAGTATAGAAATGCATGGTTTAGAAAATATTTTAGACACATGTGGTCTTCAGACTATTTCCTCCATTAAAATGTAGTCATAAAGATATTTGAGCATTCGAAGTGCATATTTAAATAAATATTTAGGCCTGTCAACCTATAAAAGTAAAATGAAAAAGACTTGGAGAGTGAAGAGTCCTATAAATATATCCAATTCTAAATGATAATTCTTATAACAATACCAGTATTTTCTACAACAATAGTATGTATTCATTTCTTAGTATTGTGATTATCATTATTCATATGAGTAGCTGAAAAGAAATCATAGGCGGACTCCCTGAAGGGCTTTGATGTGAATATGAGTTCTACCTACTCAGGATTCAAGGGTTCTTCAGCAGTGTCAGGAAGTGGCATTGGGGGGTACACTCAGGCACTGAGATGCATTCCTGTGAGCAAATTAAGTGTTATTTCAGCTTCTCTCCAATCCTGTTTTCTCACACAGCTCATTCCCCCAAGGCACATTTCTTGTCAAGACCAGAGAGTTTCTGCTCGTATGGTCCCATTAAGCTCTGGTTTATAGCTCCTGGTTTCACCACAGTGGGACAAAATGTCCTCAAGCTCTCTGATTTCCTTGGAGGAAAAGTAGCATACACGAATAGTTACCAAGAGAATAGCAAATAAAAACACCTCACAGATTCTGAACTTTTTGAATTGACTTCTGAAGCTCCCAAAGCAAGTAAACTTTAGCATTGTTTGTTAAACTAGAGGAAACAGCCTGTACCTTATTTGCTGCTTCCTAGGGTCCGATCAATTTTAGGAACTAATTAACATATTTTGACTAGTTATTTCTTACCATTAACTATATAGGGGATAAGATATACCCTGAAAATTGGATATGCTCTTATAAATTTACTCTGAAATGAATGCAGTTTTTATTAAATTCGTTTTTCCAATTAAAAATAAATATGATTTGATCTTTGATTACCTTATTTCACATCCAACCTTTACTTCTTATTACACATGCCATCTACATTCTAATGCGTGTTTCATACACTTTAGAAGATGCAAAGTACTTTTGCTGGGGTTGTAGCTCAGTGGTAGAGGGATTGCTTAGCAAGTGTGAAGCACAGGGTTCTATCCACAGCATCACATAAAAATAAATAAATAAAATAAAGGTATTGTACCATCTACAATTAAAAAATTTTTTTTAAACAAAATACTAAGCAGTTTGTAGACTACTTTTTAGACAAGTATGTATCATTTCACCTGGCAAAATCTTCTCTTCAAATATAGAGAGTCACCTTTTTTGAATGTGCTTGCTTGTTTCATACTTATTAGATTATGGAGAAACCCTATCAATAATACATAAGAAAAAAGAAATATGCATCAAAATTCTAACAGGATATTTCAACTTATGGCATATACATTAAATTTTAGCATCAACCCTACACCTTTAAAGTGACATAACACACAGGATTAAGATTTTTGAATTAAAAAATGTTTTTTTCAGATGTAACAAGGACACAAATAAGAGAGATAAGAAATTATTTTATACAAGGAACAGATTAATTTTGAGGGAAATTTTGCAACTTTTGAAATACTTTCAGAATATTTTCCTCAAATAACATAATGAAAGAAGTAAAAAAAAATAGTTGAAATAAAAAAGAATAGATAGCATTTTAATGAATAAAAATAAATTACAATTTTTAATTAGTACACGTGGGTGCTTTTAAAACTACAATTTCAAAGAAGTAAAGTAATTAAAGCTGCAAATACCCATAGGTAGAATGAGAATTTTCTTCTGAAATCTTCCTGGTGTGGTACCAGAGGTTAGTAATCTTTGGATCATTCAGTACTCATTTCTTCCATTTTTTATAGATCCTGTCTTATGTTCCAGATAATGTTCCAAAGTCTGGGAACAAAGCAATGTTTAAACCAATCTCCTTAAACTCTGCAGTCTATGTTCTTGTGCCCTTAGATACACCAGGGATTCCTTAACACACTTATTCATCCAGGTATTCTGAAATAATGTTTGTAATTTTCAAAGACTGATGTAATCATGATGCAACCAACGTCATAAATGGCAGTTTGGATTTCTTCTTCCATTTCTCTTCTGTAACCCTTTGTATGAACCCACCCGCTCAGATCCCCTAGATGAGACACAGAGAAGACACCCAGCTGAGTGAGGGATTTCATCATGGCAATATCAGAGAATCTATTTGATGTGACAAGATTGTCCCCACCGTCATACAAATGCTGGACTTACCTAAAATCACACATTTGTCGACCCTCAGTGATCTCAAAGCTCCAGCCACTCCCTAGCCTGTAATTTGTTCTCAATATAAAATCCCAAAACATTTTTAAAATGCAAATTATAGCATGCTACCCTCATGTTTAAGCTACTAAGTACATCGGCACCCTGTTTAATACAGAATTATGGAAACCCTGTTTCATATTACGGAATTTAAGGCCGATCATCCTTAGGAGTAAGTAAGAGAGCCTACATGACTGGGAACAACCATAAATAGCCACGCTCGCGGCTGTACCTACCGCCTCTGCGCCTCCCACCCAGGCCCTCAGCCTGCACTCCAGCCAAACGGGCCCACTATCCTGTCCTGAATGCAGTACTATTGTCTCCTTTGTGCGCTCACTCGGCCCTTCCCTGTGATCCGATGCTTTCCCCAGCTACAGCGGGCTGAGTCCTTAACTCAAGTCTTTGATAAAATCTCTCTTCTCAAAACACCAACACAGACCATTCTCTTGAACTGTGAAGATCCCTGTCCACCTATAATTGTCTCCAAATTTTCTTTTTTTTTCCCATTGAACAGATTAAAATGATTTACTAAAATATTAAGGTTTATCATTTTCTTATTTTGTGTCTGTTCCACAAGAATATGAACTTCTTGGAAGTCATATTATTTAGTAATATATTCAGGTGCCACTGTTTAGTGCATAGGTTTGAATGCAAGTGGTATGCTTCAGTCCTGTTCGATTTTCGCATTTAGTAAGTTTACTTGATTAGTTTGTGAAGATTCACATTCTTCAGATTCATTAACTCTATTAATCTACCTAGAGTTTCATTTTAGTTTTCTTGTCATTTGATTTTATATTGTTGTGCATCCTTTTTCTTTGTGGATTTTTGAAGTTGCTGCAGTGATATAACCATTTTTAATATTTTTATATTTTCTTTTAGATAAACATAACAGTAGAGTGTATTTTGACATTTTTATTTTTAATTGTTCTTTTTGGTTATACATGACAGGAGAATGTATTTTGACATATGTACATGGGATATAATTTCCCATTCTTGAGGTAGTACATGATGTGGAGTTACACTAATCCTGTATTCATATATGAACATAGGAAAGTTATGTTTGATTCATTCTACTATCTTTCCTATTCTAATCCCCGCCTCCCATCCCTTCATTCCTCTCTGTCGAATCCAAAAACTTTTATTCTTCCTTTCCTCTCCCTTATTTTGTGTTATCATTCACATGAGAATATTTGGTCTTTTGATTTTGGGGATTGGTTTATTTTACTTAGCATGATAGTCTCCAGTTCCATCCATTACTGGAAAATGCCATAATTTCATTTTTCTTTGTGGCCAAGTAATATTTCATTGTGCATATATACCACATTTTCTTTATACATTCATCTGTTGAATCAACTAGCTTGCTTTCATAGTTTAGTTATTGTGAATCAAGTTGCTACAAACATTGATGAATGGAGATTTGTGTCTTCTAAATATAGGATCATGTTTGGCAAATAGGGATAGTTTGAGTTCTTTTCCTATTCATACCACTTTAATTTCTTTCTTCTAATAGTTCTGGCTAGAGTTTCAGGGCCAATACGGAATAGAGGTGGAAAACAAGGGTATCCTTGTCTCATTCAGTTTTTAGAGGGAATGCTTTCAATTTCCTCCATTTGGAAAGATGTTGGCCTTGGGTTTAATATATATCACTTTTACAATGTTGAGGTATGTTCCTATTATCCTTAGTTTTTTTATTGTTTTGAATATGAATGGATACAGTATTTTGTCAAATGCTTTTTCTGCATCTATTGAGGTAGTTATGTGATTCTTGTCTCTAAGTCTTCCTATGTGATGAATATCATGTATTGATTTCCATATGTTGAACCAACCTTGCATCCCTGGGATGAACCCCACTTGATCATGGTACACTATTCCTAACATTTTTGTGTATGCAATTTGCCAGTGTTTTATTAAGAATTTGGGCATCTATGTTTATGAGGGATATTAGTCTAAAGTTTCTTTCCTTTATGTATCTTTGTTTGGTTTTGGTATCAGGGTGATAATTAGCATCATGGAAGAATGGTAAGGATTCCATCCTTTTCTATTTCATGGAATAATTTAGCGAGTATTGTCATTAATTCTTCCTTGAAGGTCCAGTAGAACTCTGCTGAGAATTTATCTGGTCCTTGACTTTTCTTCATTGGTAGGCTTTTGATGGTGTCTTCAACTTCATTACTCAAAATTGATATGTTTAAATTGTGTATGTCAGGGCTGGGGATATAGCTCAGTTGGTAGAGTGCTTGCCTTACAAGCACAAGGCCCTGGGTTCTAATCCCCAGCCACACACACAAAAAATTGTGTATGTCTTCCTGATTCAATTTGGGTAGGTTGTATGTCTCTGAAAATTTGTTGATGTCTTCAAGATTTTTATTTTATTAGAGACAAAATTTCAAAACATTTTTTGATTATTGTCCATATTTCTATTGTATCTGTCGTGGATATTTCCTTTTTCATTATAAATTTTATTAATTTGAATTTTCTTTCTCTTTCTGTTTGTTAGCTTGGCTAAGGATTTATCAATTTCATTTGTTTTCCAAGAACCAACTTTTCATTTCATTAATTTGGGGATTATTTTGTTTGTTTCAATTTTATTGATTTTGGCTCTTATTTTAAATTATTTTCTGTCTTCTACAACATTTGGTGTTGATTTGTTCTTCTTTTACTAGGGTTTTGAAAAGGTAATGCTAGGTTATTTATTTGGTGACTTTCTATCCTTTTAATGAATGAGCCCAATGCAGTGAATTGTCCTTTTCAAACTGCCTTCATAGTGTTCCAGAAATTTTGATATGTTTTTATCACTATTATCATTTACCTCTAAGTACTTTTTATTTGATCCCTGATTTCTTTTGCTATTTATTGGTCAGTCAATAGTGTCTTATTTAGTCTTCTGGTATTAGAGTAGCTTCTTTTTTTTTTTTTATTTTATCATTGATTTCTAATTTCATTCCATTATGATCTGATAGGATTCAAGGTATCATTTCTATGTTTTTTGTATTTATTTATTTTTTAAACTTTATTTATTTTTTAAATTTTTTATAGACTGCATTTTGGCTCATTGTACACAAATGGGGTACATTATTTCGTTTCCATGGTTGTACATGATATAGACTCATACCATTAGTGTAACCATACATGTACATATGGTAATGAGTCTGTCTCATTCCACCATTTTTCATACCTCCCTCCCTTTCATTTCCTTCTACTTAATCCAAAGTTCCTCCATTCTTCTCTCACTCCCCACCCCCCACCCCCACTATATATCATTCTCTACTTATCAGGAAAAACATTCGGCCTTTGGTGTTTTGGGATTGGCTTATATTTATTAAGTGTTACTTTGTAGCCTAAGACATGGCCTATCTTAGAAAATGATCTGTGTGTTGCTGAGAAAAAAGGAAGAAAGTGTATTCACTCATTGATGGATGAAATATTATATATATGTTTATTAAGTCTAAACAATTAATTGTATTTTTTAGTTCTATAGCTTCTTTAGTTTTTGTTTGGAGGATCAATCCAGGAGTGAAAGATATGTGTCAAAGCGATCCAATATTATTGCGTTGTCATCTATTTGATTTTTGAAACTGAGAAGGATTTGTTTGATGTACATAGATGCTCCATTATTTGGTGCATAAATATTTACAATCATTATGTCTTGTTGATGTATAATTCCCTTAAGCAGTATTAAATGATTTTCTTTGTCCCTTTTGATTAACTATGTCCTGAAGTCAACTTTATCTGATAGAAATCCATTCTGGTTTATGATATCAACATAAATGATATGTTTTTTGTCATCCTTTTACTTTTAGTCTGTGGATATCTTCTCCTATAAGGTGAGTCTCTTGGAAACAGCATATTATTGGGTTTCATTTTTTTTGGGGGGGGGTGTTTCATTTTTTAATCTAACCTACCAGTCTGTGTCTTATGATTGATGAATTTGGGCCATTTACATTCATTGTTATTATTGAGAAATGATTTCTATTCCATGTCATTTTGATTTATTTCTGACTTTTAATTTGAATTAGTTTCTTCTTTGACTGACTATTTCTCTAGTCAATGAAAAGAGCAAGTTTGCAAAAGTGTTTACAATTTCAAAAGGTGATCAAGGAAAGAACTGATGTGGTATAGGATATGATGATTATGTGGGAGGAAAAGAGAAGATAGCAGTGAAAAATTAAAGAGAGAAAGAGACAACAATAGAGATTGACTATTAATAAATGAAAAGGGATAAAGAAAATTATGGGAAACAAATGAAAGAAAATATATATATAATGTAAAAATTTCAAAAATTAAAATTAAATAATAAAAAATGAAACTGAAATGCACTAATCAAACTTCTTCATTCTCAAAAAACCATGAAAAATGACTGGATTCAACAAGGATAGAAATTAGGGAAAAAAACATAAATATGTATAAATGTCCATGAATCATTTAGGTCACAATTAAGCAGAAAAAAGAAAAAACAAAGGAGGTCTTGATGAAAAGTTAGAGGATTGTTCCCAATGAAATTCAAAACATTCTTATCTGCCCTTCTCAGCAATCTCATAGGCAGAACTCCCAGAACTCCTGTAGTGAGGGGTTAGGCTTAGATGGATGACAATTGGTATGGAGGTTTTACATTAGCACACTCCAGGGCCCAGCAGTTGTAGTCCACACTGGAAGGCTACACCTCAGGAATCTCCCCTGGGTTCCACTCCTGTGTTATAGGAGTCAGTTCTCAGTCCACTAGATCACTGTGTATCCCACGTTTCCTGGTCTTGGGTTAAGTCCTGTATTCATACATGAACATGAATGTTATGTCAGATTCATTCTAATGTCTCTCCTACTCCCCTCCCTTCCCTTCATTTCCCTTTGACGAATCCACTGATATAGTCATTTTTATATTTTATTATTTTAATAATAACTGAAGGAATAAAATATTCAAAATATTAGGCTAAATGAAATCTGTCTTGGAAAAGGATACAAATGCTTAAAAATGTATATTCACTATACCAAGAACAATTTGGATCCCATCTATTATGTATTAGAGAATGTTAGACTTTTTAAAAACATAATATATATAGATAGACATACTTTAAAAATTCCTCAATTTATATCTGCAGTGTGATTTTCAAAAGACATATTATAGATCTGCCAATAGTTGAAAGTCCAAGTCAAAATGCTCTCCAACTTGAATTGAGTGAAAATCAGAATTTTAGACAGACAGAATAGAAATACATCAATAAATATATAAGTAGAAGATGGATAGATAGGTAACTACACAGGAAGATATGTAAGTTGAATACAGACATATAGTTAGATGGATATAGACACAGATTATTGAAATACCATAAAATTCACATCTTCGGCGGCTTCTGCATATGCTTCAGTAAAGATGTATAATTTATTTCAATCTACATCTATCTTACTATACATTTTTCAAGTCAACAATGAATAAACGTGTTGCCTAGGCAGAATCTAATCTTCTGTTAATCCTATTCAGTGTTTTTTTTTGTTTTTTTTTTTTCCTTCTTTTTCCATCAGTCACAATCAAGTTGCTGTGCCCACCATTGTGCAGCTTCAAATTGCCATACACTCATCCCTCAGGGCACTCTCAATTGTCCTTAAGCTAGACTCACCTCTAGGGAAAAGTTGTTTTCTTCTACCACCTAATAATGGGTTCTAGATGTTGACATTCAGTCTCTACTTTACCAGGCTTCTTGCTTCCTCTCCAAGCTACCACCCAAAACTTTCTGAGTCATTAACGTTTGTATATTTTTGCTTTTCAAATGTGTATGCATGTATAAGTGTGTGTGTGTGTGTGTGTGTGTGTGTGTGTATACTTTTAATAACATTAAGGAAAGAATATGAGTGTTTTATGAATTTTTTCACATATTTAGTTTATTACCAACATCCATCTATGCTTGCATTTAGTATCTTTGTAATAATATTCTGTTTTGTAACCTTACCAAAACTAATCTCCACTTGCTTTTGGAAGGAAATAAAGTTATAATTTGTGTGATGTTTGATTTGACACTAGATATTTTATTATGATTAACAATGCTGCTAAGGTTGTGTTCAAACTTACCTCCTTGTGAATGGATTTGGGGTTCTTCAAGCTTAAATGGGAGATAGAGTCATATGAATGGGAACAACCAGCTCTACACAACAGTGCCACCACATTGCTTAATCAAATATGATGGTAATTATGATAGGTTGGAAAGCATAAAGATATTATTAAATGGAAGGCAATGTAATGAAAGAAAATGTTTTCAGAAGAGTGTCCAGGTGTAAAGTCAGCACATAATTTGATTCAGGAAAATATTTCCCAACATTATATAATAAGCACTTTATTCCATAAGTCTTGGTACCAGTGCTGAAAAATGAAGTTTTGTTATGCCATGCCACCACTGATAGAGATTCTAGCATTAGCTTTAATATAGAGTTGAAATATATGTGATTTAAATGAATTAAGGAATAATAATGTAAAATAATGTACAAGTGAATTAATACATAATAGAAGTCCTAGTAACATATTCCAGTTTATTGTTTAAGATAATTTCAACTTTAAAGTTTATAGCTCTCATTTCTGTTTTTAAAAAAAAAAAAAAAAAGAAAAACAAAGTAATATAAGAGTAGTTTAAAGACAATTAGGTAATATGCTGCATTGTTAGAGAAGACTGAGTATAACTTAAAAATAAAACATGTTAAATAATTTCACTAATAGTAAGTACTCCTTTACTAATTAAGTAGAATACAGTTTTAGTTTAAAATAGAGGCAGATTAATTAACAAACAAAATTATGCTATGTAATTGAAAGAGATAATTATATATTATAACCAAACTGATCAGTTACTTGATATTTGTCTATGAAGTCTCAGTTTTCTGAATCTACTCCTGGACTTTGTGTTATATTTTGAGACTTTGATAAGTTATCATGAGGCTTAAATGAGGTAACATATGTAATCACCTCTGACAGTATGCTATTTAAAGGTTAATAATTTGTAGTTCTTATTTTCATAAAATTTTCTTATTGAATTCTAATAATATATTTCAATAATTTTTGCAATAACATTATTATTAAAACATGTTCCAAACATTCTTATAATAACATGCCTACTTCCCAAATTCTGACTTCAGTACCCTCTTAATTGATACAATTACAGAATTTTAGATACAGATTAAATGGCAGGTTGTATTTCAAAAAATATTTACCAGGAGACATTTTCCATTATGAAACTGAAATAAAGAATAAAGAAAAAATAAAGACAAATAAACAATACATAAAATACCTCCTCCAATTGAAGAATCCAAAGATTGTCACCCACAAATCCAAAATCTGGTTCCAAAGCTATTTTAAAAGGTAATATTTACAATGACTTATTTCTTTATTTTACATTTGCATGTTTTCAACATTTGAATTTAAATCAAAGTTAATGTATCAATCAGGAAAAAAAAATTGATACTGAACCTATTAACAGAGTATATTTAATCTGACCAGGTGATGTGCCTATTCAGGGTTGAAGACCTGAGCAAAACCCTGACATACACTCGGGGTAACTGTGGGAAGTAGCTACCACCCCAGGAAGACAGAGCTGGGGTTCAGGCTGCTGCTGCTACTTGCAGGAGGATATTAAGGCTGATTCCAAGAATACAAAAAATAAGAAAAAGCCAAAGAGTAAAATGGGGGAACTGCTGAAGAGATCTGCAAGTATATGGGAAAAAGCCAGTTTCTTCTCTTTTCCTACTTTTCAACCATTCCGTTAGCTGAATAAAGTAGTTCTCAAAGTAGAAGAGTAGTTTGCAGAAGTTCAGTTCTGGCTTCACAAAGCAGAGCACAGACAGACGTAAATGTAGCTCAGAGGTAACAGTGTTATAACCTAGTTTCATATAGATTTCTATCACATCATACTCTTACAGTGCATTTCCATCAAAAAACACAAAGGAAAAATACTGCTTTTTAAGACTTGGCCAGATTCGGTATTTAAACATTTGACTCCTACCTTAAGTTTATCTCTCTGTCTCATCACTTAACACTGTCTTCATTTCTCTGCCCAACCAAGTACCTTAACAATTGTCCTGGCAGATCAAATTCCAGAACATGTCATTCTTTTTCCTCTGACTGGAACATGTGTTGGCTCTGCATAGTATGATTTCCACCTTCTTCTTATGGCTAACCCCAATATATCCTTCAAGGTCAGCTAGGATATCACTCTTCCTGACTGTGAGCACAAGGTGTCTCTCTTGATGACAGTGACACTCTCTGCTTACCTCTGTTGTGGTAAGTGGCATGCAGTGTTATACTAGATAGGTTTCGCAGTTCTTTCGATAGACCAAGTGCTCTTGAGTGAAGTGATCTCCTGAGTCTAGGAAATGGAATGAATGAAATATATATTTATCTGATTTTGAACCAGAAAGCAAATCCTAAGGGCTAATATTGTCGATGTGCTCAGGCACTAAATTTGGTTCTAAGTTTTCTTTAAGTTAAGGGAAAAAGAGGCAGCAAGATAAAGACCATTATGTTATCAATGTCTATTTTTTACCATGCTTTATCTATTACTATCAATTTATAGCTATCAGTTGAAAATCACAAGAACAGCAAAATATGAAAGATAATCAACCAAAGGAGCTCATAGAAAGAAACAGGCAGCTAATATGAATGTATTCTTTTTTATTGTGATCAAATGGCAGTTTGATCTGTACTTGATTAAAAACGAAACAATGGAATGGTGGTAGAATGAAAAAAAAAACCCAAAAAATTTGAGGACAATATTAGGAAAAAATGTACAAAAAGTAAAAAACATAAAAGAGTGAAATGTCAAAAGGAAAAAAATGATTTGAGATGTTTTTGATGCATCATAATTTATAAGAACACCAGATGGTGTCTATCCTAAAGTCCTTCGTTGAGACCTTGAGAAGATCTGGTGTATCTAAATCGATATGTTCTATATAACTTTATATAAATGCAACTTTAGCCAGAGTGTCTTTTTAGGCAATATTCACTTACGTCAAAACCATTTCTTAAACTATTTCACTTCCCATTTGCAAATGTCATATAAAATTTAAACTAATATTCTTTTATCTTGATTTACTAGCTTCTTTCCTCATGGAAAATGATAGGTTTTATAATTGAGGAAATATGTTATGCCATTTTATTGACATAAGCCAGGTCATAAAAGAGCTCATTTTTGCTGCTCTAACAAAGAGAATGAGAAGTAAAATTTTGCATATGATGAATACTTTTAAAGTTAGTATGATAGGCAGGTCCTATTCCTTAGAAACTAAATCAAAATTGTTATGAGATGAGAACATTGTGAGGAACCTTGACCCTCTTTTTCATTCTCACCTCTAATCCCAAACTGGCTATTTTACTTTCAAATATCCTGAGGCTAATTATTTCCTGATTGATCTTCTTAAATGAGCTTTCCACTGCCTCATCCAGTGGATATGCGCCCCTCCCTAAATCTTTTGTCAAACTTGCTTATATAAAGGTATATCCCAAGAGGTGACTTTAGCTTTCTGTTAAATAGGTCAGTCTGAAACAGAATTAAGACCAACTACTCAAAATTTTGCAGAATTCAAATACAAATATTATATCTATGTTTCTGTGGTGTATGTTTCAGGAAAAATGAATGAATACAGATTCAGTCTTCTCTAATAGCAACACCATATTATCTTGAAGGTTTGTTTTGACAATAAGTAGATATGTCTATTTTTTCTAAGAATATCTATTTTGAAAATGAATGCATTTGCATTTGGGCTCGCTATGCTAGTCAATAAATTAATGCAATGACCTTCAGTAACACAATGTGTACTTTGTCTTCCCTGAACTCCAACTATTGAAATGCCCTCACTCAGCCCTCAAGTCTGAGTTCATAGAATTAGTTTAGAAAATTACATTTTATGTTGAATCTTATTAAACTTTGCATAGATATTTAAGTTTTAGACCCTTTTAATTATGGAAACTTTAAAAATGTTTTTGGATCATGTTAAGAACCGTAGTGATGGGGCTTCCCAACCAGAACCACATGACTGGCACAGAGATTCAATTCTCTTCAAAGCGAAATGACGTGTTTGTTCTTAACCCCGTACATGTAGGAATCAAAAATGCCTTCAATATGGTGCAGTTATACAAGTCCCCATTCTTAAAAGGTCCTGGTGCTTGGACGAAATGTTCTCTGTTTTCTATCTAGAAATGCTTAATATTCTCATCTTTGAATTTCTACTTGATAAGAGAAATTTAAGGGACCAAGTAGAACATACACCAAATCCTTGGCTACATGGCTCACACATGGTACCATGTTCTCGAATCTCAAATTGGTTTCCCAAGGTGTGTTCTTGACAGGTTTCTGCCCAACCTCTGTGTTCTAGGACCTTGCTGGCCTCCTCCTCTCAGCCTCTAACCCCATGACTGTGACCACCCTGCCCCACAAATAGGAACTGGTGTCTGAAAAAAGGTAGGAAGTCTGTGTACTTCTGTTATCTCCTAACCCAGGCAGAGATCTGGGCACAGTGTGGAGAAGTTTGGAGAATACACATGCATACTCTGCTGCATCTCAAGGAGGTGATGGTAGCCATCTCTCCCTGAGCTGATAGCATACAGTATTTTTGAGGAGAAATAGAGAACTTCTTGCCTACTCTTGACTCAGACATTAAACATGTCCTGGCATGGAAATCATGATCAATTAGGAGGTCACTTTTGATCATGTTTTGAAGGAGTGGTTTATGGGAAGAGGAGACTGACTTCACAGTTCTCGTGCAGGGACATTATTATTCAGGATAGTGGCTGATAGGAGAGTGATTTGGGAACTGGTAGGTCAAGTGTATGCATGTGCATGGGGTCAGAGTCTGTGAAGGTTATCGTTTTCTCCATGAATATCTCTGTGACTAAAAGAGCATGACACTAAATACCAAATGGAAAACACAATGACAAATGCTACAAAGGAACGTCAAATAGTATATTACTAAGGTTCAACATGATATAAGTCTGAATTCTATGTGAAAGACACAAGTTATACAGATAATACATCAAGACACAAGTAACCTGAGACCCACACCAACTTGTAGAAATTTCAAGGTAGAGGGGTATAACTGTTAGAGAAAGACCAGAAAAACAAGGCTAACATGAATTGCATATAATACAAAAATTCTTACAAAGATTAGACTCTAAACAGCATTGGGAGATTTGTGAAAGTTTGTTGCTTCTGCATGCAATGGTGGACCTGAAGTCAGGGGGTCAACACTGCTCCTTTCTTTAGGAAGAAAAGTTGGACATACAGCAGTGAAAAAGGGGGGGGGGGATTAAATCTCACAAGGATAGTCTAAAACCCACAGAGACAAACTGAAACCCTCATCTGCTGCTTGCTGCATCCAGCATCAATAGCATGATTGACCTGTACAAGAAGGGGGATTCTTTGCTACAAACATACTTCCAGTCTAGAACTTGAAGTACCTAAAGGAGAAAAGGAGAAGAGGAACCCACCTGTTGCATCATTCCAACAAGGTCAGTAGTACAAGTGCCACATGTGCTTGATTCATGGTGACACCTGGTATTACTTCATAGTGTAATGGCTACTGTTTCCTTTCCAACTCTAAAATCCCAGACCAGGGTCACTTTGTGGTGGAGTGATTACCTAGCATGTATGTTGCTCTGGATTCAATCCCCAGTATCCGAAAAATAAAATAAAATTTCATGAAAATTTCTCTTGTGACCACTTTTCACAAGAAAACACAAAAGGCAAGGATTCTTTAAGTTTAATCAATTTCCTTTAGACATAGTGAAAAGTCACTATAGATTTCAATACTGTTCTAGGTTCAGAGTATGACCGATTATTAGATTCAATATATGATAAAGAAAATTTCTTTCAAAAGAACTGTTCTCTGAATCTCGTTTTTCCATATCTTAGCTTCCAATGTCCAGAATATTGAGAGAGACTTCAAATGGATCATCAGTTGAAATTGACACGATTTTGTGTAAGCCTGCGTGTTTGGGAGAATCCAAAGAATGAATATGTGATTTATGTTCGAGAAAGAAAAAGTGAACTGCATCACTAGAATGGAAGGTGTCAGGGAAGAAATCTCATTGCTTTATGATGGTGGGTCAAACACTCAGGAATCCTGGGGACCAGATAAACCATCAGAGTATGAAGAGTGGAAGATTTTGCCTAAGACGATGTTTCTATTCGAGTTCTTGACAAGTAAAATAAACCTGGAGATTCGTGTTGTAGTGATTTGTTAGTGGAGTACTTTAGTAAGAAGAGGGGTGGTATTCATGTTGTATTTTGTTTAATTACAGATCATAACAGCAAACATTTATTTGTTTCTGTATCTCAGAAGTCTAGGCACAGCTTAGTTGGGCTGTCTGCTCAAGGTGGTACAAGATTACAATCACATCCTGAGGAACAATGCCCCATCCAAACCAAGTGTCATCTCTCAGGTGGTCCCCAGTGCTGCCCTCAAGAGGCTGACTCTGGTTAGGTCTAGTATGTTCTGGATGGAGGGATACATGTTAGTACTGGTTGACTTATATTACTTACCCAAGGCTGCCTGTTCTTATCTGTAAATGTGGCCTTTAGTCCTAGGAGATGTATAATTTATTCCATTTACCATGTACACTCTTTTCAATCAATGGCTTCTTTTGTCCTTTTAAAGAATTTTTCATAGCTTTTAATTTGATTTTATGTCCAAAAAATACTGTTCCTCAATGTGTATCCAAAGCATTTTGAAACAAAGGTACTGCTTATCTAACAGTAACTTTAAGAAATGTCCAATGAACTCTCCTCAACATTTGTATCTTTCAATCTTGATCTTTCAATCTCACAAATTTGGCTCCTCTGTTTTTAAATGTTTTATGATACTGCTTTCTTTCAAAATTGACTTTATGATTTAAAAATAAAACATTATTATAATATTTTTTCAATTAGTCCCATAGATTTCTTTTTTTTTTTTTTCCACAAAGTAGTTTGCATAAGTAACCAAGAGTTGGCCACTACTCACTGGAGAGGATCAGGGCTGAATTACAAACCAAGAGTTTGACTGATCTGAAGCTTGTGAGGGTCAGCTTTGTAATCTGGACATAAACTGATAATAATGTCACAACTCATTTTTAAAACATAATTTGAAAAAGACATTTATTCCTTTAAGGAATGCAGCTCATATTTTAGAGCTAACCAGCATTAATATAGGAAATTATTCATGGAGATAAAGTTGTTTTTTTCAGATTTAAAAAGATGAATATGATTAATATCCCTGACTGTATTTTTGTCATGTAGTGAAATTGCAGCATATTTCTAGCAATTAATTTATAGTGTCATAAATACAACTTTTACATCACCAGTTTATGCCCAGAAGAGCAAGGAAGCAGCGCATGCAAACTATTTTGGAGAATATTAATAATAGAAAGGCAAAAGAAGAAAAGTAAATATTTAATTACATCTGTTGCCATGGGAGAGACTCTTTAGTGTCAATTCCATCTTCTCTACTACCACCCTCTTTGTATATTAGACTCCCACACAAATATATGTGTTTGCTTTCACAGTGACAGAGAAATAATACAAAATGATCCCAGCATTTTACATACTTAAAAAAATAAAATATTAAATAAAAATATGGTGATGTTTTATTATAATATACATAAAGGAAAAGCAGTAAGATCTCATAAACAGAAAGGTTTCTGTATTTAACATTGAGGTAAATATTTCTCTGATTTGGATTTTATCTCGGAGAACTAGTCTTCAAAATATTTTAAAGGCTTTTCAATTCCACTTTATAATTATATGTATTATTTCTGTCAGAACCCCCAAAGTTATTTTCTATAATTTATAATACAAATGTATATACTAGCAAGTTTACTTAACAAATATTTTTATCATTTGCTCTTTGCCAGAAAATCAAGAATATAAATAATCCATAAGTACATAATGTCATTATTTTGAAATCAAGTATAAGAAGTACAATGACCATACTATAATTAACACATGCAAATATCCATGAAAAGTACATCATATTCTTTAAGGCTTAGAAGGCTATAAGCTCTTCCAGAAGAGGTTTTCAGTGAAGGTTTGCATCCAGGTGCCCTCTCAGGGAGAATTAAGGCAATGGATGGATCGGATGTCACTCAGTGGAGATTGAGAACTCCAGGAACAACAAATAAGATGGAAAAGGCTGCAGGATTATTAAATGCTTTATGGTTTGCTCGGGAGCATCAAGATGAAAATGTTCAATTTAACATTCACAATAAATTTCAGATACTTGGGAGGTAAGATTTAAAAGGCAGTTGGACCAGGTTGTATGGAGATTGAAATTCAGCAGGAGTAGGATATATGTTTAAAGAGAGAGAGAGAAAGAAAGAAAACATAAATAGATAAATAGATTTGGTGAGAAATAAGAGACAAGGCAAAACAGAGTCCATTTTGCAGAGTGTAGAAATACTTTCATATGTGCATAGAGTGGAAAATCCCATTGGAAGAGGAAGATGCTTCCTTATGCAAACAAAAAGGGAAAAAAATTAATGATTAATAATCTATGATCAGAGGGTGAAATAGTAATAGATTTTTTAAATGCAAATGAATATGGCTAAAAGAGAGTCAATTTTCCCTTTTAATCAATGTTACTGGCTTTCATTAGCACCTGTGTATATGTATTTGCATGTGGTTTACACCTGTGTGGTTTAGTTGTCTTTGTATTGATGTGGGCTGATGATAAATTGTAGAGTGGGTAAAGCCTGCTGGGAACAGGTGATTGGCCAAAGCGAAATTGCTTAATGAAGCTTCTGTTGAATATAAACAAGTGCTCACATGAAGATACATTAAATGTTAATTCTTAAATGTAGATTGCCACTTCACACAATTTGGCATTTTTTTTTTTTTTTTTTTTTTTTTTTTGAAAAAAGGGTCCTTATAAGTTCATAATAGTAAAAACAGGTGTCTGGATATCATACTTTTTTGTTTACTCCTTCATGTGTTGCACAAGGCCATGGTCTGCCTCTGAGATGTTATAAAAATGGATAAAAATTAAGGACTATATCCTGCTAATCACCCTTCCAGTCAATCAGAAAAAATTTGAAATTCATAGAATGAGCATCTTTAAATGTCCCTTTGAACACAAGGATGTGTGACTTAGGTAAGAAGATTAAAAATAAATACTCATACAGAGGTTTTTTAAGTAAAATTTTGAAAGCCTCAAAAATATTAGATAATAATGACTTAACGATAGGTAAAAACTGCTGAAATGTATTAGGTAGCCATTAACTATATGAGATAAATGTCACCTGAATGAAAAAAAGGTTTTTCAGGAAAAACACAGTAGTTTAAACCAAGAATAAGAGAATATCTGAAAATGACTATATTGTCCAAAATGCATGGCAGAATTATTTCAGAACATTCTTTCGTCCTGACTCAATAAATGGCCTCAGGTTCCAGGTTATTGCAAAGCTTCAGGTCCTTCAGATCCTCCCACCCATCCAGGTGATGACAAAATTGTCAGCAGAGGTTGCTTCTTGTGTAATTCAGGCTGGCTTGCCCCCACAGGAGTTATTGTGTTATCCACACAGTAGGTCATTCAACCAAACAGCTTTGTGTGCACATCACTTCAAACAAGCTACTTTCTTATAATTATTCTAGGGCATGCAGGTTTATGTTACAGTGCAGAGTTGAATCAAAGTAGTTTTATAAAGTGATTTCTACACTTACTCCTACTGGGGTCTAATTAAACACCAATAATTTCATAGGATATAAAATAATAAAAAAAAATAATGCTAGTGCTATTCTTGGAAATGCTAAACAAATTAGTATAGATATATGTATAATCACAAGGTTAAAGTTTTCTTATGAACCACTCACAGGTATTTAAACTACTCAACACATATAAGAAATCCTACCTTCTTTCTATAATTAAACATTTGTTTTGAATTAAAATTTTACTTAGAATTACTTTCACTGAAATTATTTCTTATTTTTTCGCAACCTGTCCATGACAAATTTTGAATATTTTTTCTCTGCTACATCACTGATTTTATTTAAATCAATGATGAGGTTAATAGGGCAAACAATAAACATCAAAAATGTAAACAGAAAACATTTTTTTAGAAAATAGCAAGATGTTATCTTTCAGATATGGGTTGTCCCCAAAAACTCATGTGTAAGACAATGCAAGGATAATTATAGGTAAAATGATTAGACTATGAGTGCTTAACCTAATCAGTGTGTGGTGGTAACTATAAGCATCTAGGTTGTGATTGGAGGTTGGTAACAAGGGCGTAACCTCGGATTTATTTTTCCTCCATTGTGAGGAGTGCAGACTCTGCTTCATGGTGCCATACTCTAAACTGTTTTCCTGTGCCTACCCATCTGCCATGATGGGGCACAGAGAAATGAAGTAGACAATCTATAGACTGAGACCTCTGAAACCCTAAGTCCCAAATAAACTTTTCTTCCCTTAGGAATGTTCTTGTCAGTTCCTATGTTGAGAAAGGTAACTAAAACAGGAATTGGTACCAGAAGTTGGGTGGTTGTTATGACTAATCTGACCATGTAGTTCATAAGTCTTTGGAACTAGCTTGGGGGGAGGGGAGTAATTTCAAAACATTTAGAGATGCAGTTTGGCAAAGTTTTAGATTATTGTAGGTGGAGCTCGATGAGTGATTCTGGTGGAAGTTCAAAAGATGAGAATGCTGATTGGACTGCGGATGGTCTTGTATGCTAATGAGGTTTCAGAGGAAAGGGAGGCTCTATTGGAAAGAGGATTACAAGCCATTGGTCTTATATTCTGCCTAAAAAGTTGTCTACGTTGTTCCATGTCCTGAGACTTTCTGTGAGGCCCAATTTAAAGGTGGTAGACTTTTTAATCTGGCAAAAGAAATTTCTACACAGCATACCATTCAGGCAGTGGCCTGGACATTGTTGACAGTTTTTAGTCAAGCTTATTGAGACAATCAGGAGACAAAAGCAGAGCAGGAAGATTTTAAAAACTTGGAGTTTGGTGAGAAACTTTGACTAAAACTGGGCCTATAGAAGGTATGATTGTTAAAGACATTACAGCCACCAAAGAAATTCCAAACGTTTTACCCACAGACAATAACAAAGATGGTTTGATAGCATCTCAGAAATTGGCCAGACCACACCTATCTCAGGTTGAAGGGTGAAAAGTAAAAAATTACTTTGTAAAAAGGCCACTGGGGCCCCCTGCTTGCATAGGGTGACCTAGGAAGTTGTTTCACCATGCTCAGCCACCCAGGCCCTCAGAAGCTGCCACAGCCATGGTCCCTGGAGGTTTGGCTACTGTTGGGGAGAGTGGCAGACCTTGTCTTCAAACATGCTGTGCTGGTCCTAAGCCATGGTCCCTGGAGGTTTGGCTACTGTTGGGGAGAGTGGCAGACCTTGTCTTCAAACATGCTGTGCTGGTCCTAAGCCATGGTCCCTGGAGGTTTGGCTACTGTTGGGGAGAGTGGCAGACCTTGTCTTCAAACATGCTGTGCTGGTCCTGTAGGGATTAGGACGCTGGAGGGGTGCGTCATGGAGACTTCCACTGAAATTTTATAGGAAGGCCTGGGAGACGAGATAAAATGCTGCAGTGTTGGATTCCCTACAGGCAGTCCCTGAGAAAGCAATGCATGGAAAAGCGGTAGTGGAGTCCTACAAGATTAAGAAGTGCCAGTACCATAGAATATCTACTGAGGAAAACTGCAGGAATTGAGCAGAGACAAGTCATCAGAGAAGCCATGTGGGTTACAACCAGCAAGGCCATAGGGGTAGAGCTACACAAGTCCTTTGGAGAGAACATCAGGATGTTATGTACCCCAAATACTGGAGGTAGTACTAAAGGACTGTTTTGCCCAGCTGGATTTGGGTCTTGCTCTGGTCCCAACCCTCTTCCTATGCTCGTTTCTCCCTTGTGGAATGGAAATGCTTACTCTGCACCTTTATATAATGGACATATATAACTTGCTTTTGATTTTTATAGGGTTCATACTGAGAGTTTGCTTGAGACTCAGAGGAAACTTTCAACTGGGACTTTGGGGCAATCTTGGATCTGGTGAGACTATGGGGACTCCTGAAAATGGACTAAATATATTTTGCATTGTGATTTGCATGAAGTTTTGGGGTCCAAAGATGGAATATTTTGGTGTATGTATGAGGATTTCTCCTAAAGTTTTTTTTGTGAGACAATGCACGAAAGTTTAGTGGTGAGATGATTAGGTGATAACAGTCTTAACCTAATTTGTATGGGGCCATGATTGTAGACAGGTAGGGTGTAGCTACAGGTGTGCTGCTGGGGGCATGCCCTTGGGTTTTATATTTTTTCCATGGTCAGGAGAGCTGCCACTCTCTGATTCCTGAAGTCATGTTTGAATGGTTTTCCTCTGCCACACCCATACACCACAATGTTTAGCCTTGCCTGGGGCACAGAGCAATGAATTTAGCCATCTATGAACCGAGGCCTCTGAAACACTGAGCTTCAAATAAACCTTTCCTCCACTAAATTTGTTCTTATCAGTTCTTTTAGTCACAGCAGTGAAAAATCTGAATAAAATATCAGAGATTTAGAATATCACTGTAGTTTTATTAACAATGACTAAAATTTGAAGATGTATAGCTTAATATTGAATTGACTATGAGATATCAAATTGAATGGTCTTGTTGAACAAAGCAGTATTTGTATTAACAGTGGCAAACCTGTACAGACAATAGGGACTGTTGTCTCAAGCTGCTTTAAGTTTTTAAATACACATTTACTTTTGAAACACTATACACACACATGAACTTCAATTTTTAACTTCGACCCTTTAAATATCTATCAATTCCCATATTTCTACAATTGCTTATACTTTGAATACTACTTTACGTTATTTATAATATGCTATTTTCAATTTTGAGGATGGCTCTCTTCTTTTGAAACCTATAATACCAAATATTCTGTTACGAACATCTGTACTACCATCTACTGGAAAGGTAAGTATACATCAGCAATCATAGTCATATCAACCATTCAAAACAGAACACAACTAATTTGAAAAGAATGCAAATCAACATCAATTTTATAATCAAAGTCTACCTGGTAATAACAGCTACTACTAAGAATAAATGTCTGCAAATGTGTATCACATTATATATATCAAATTCATAATACATATACACTGTATATCAATTCCTTGTATGCACTAATCATTAAAATTCAAAAATAAAATTTTATAATTAGTGCTTACTGATCACTTTTCTTTTTAATCTCACAATTTTACTTCACTGTTACTTTTATATACTTTGTGACTATAGAAGGCAAATCAAGACTGGATATAGTGAATTATCTTTTCACCCATCAAAGTACATTTATTTTGTTTTATTAAAGATGTGCTTTTCAAAGAAGTAATACTTAAATTGTCACAATGAGTGTCAGAAGATCTAGAAGAGATTCAGAAATATAAAACAGATAATTAAATTTGCAAGTAGGATAGGCAGATAAAAAGGTTAATGTTCATGGACTTCTAAATTTCATGAATTCAAGTTTTTGCAGTGTGGTAGCTAAGTGTCCATAGGATAAACATAAGAAACCTTGTGTATACACATAAATGTTGTTCTGTAAGAAATAAGGACTTATATCCTGATTCCTCTGAAAGAAGTAACTGATCACTGTTAATGAATATAGCTTAAACAATTTAATTGATATCTTTAATGCTCAAAATCATACATATAAGAATTTTTGAGAGCATTAGAGATCATTCATATGAAGTTCTCCCATTAGTTCTTATAATATATGACTAATCCCCAAAATTCTGGATAACAGTTAGTTATATCACAAATAATTTTAGACTTACTTTATATTGGTTGCAGCATTTCTTGGTCAGTCAACATCTGCAAATTATTGATGAAGTTCACAATAGTATTTTTCAGCAATAAATTGGTTTATTTACTTAAAATACATAAAAAAATCAAAGCTAAGTCAATTATGGTTCTCAGTATGTACCTTCAATGAGATCACAGACATGCTTTACGAATTCTCTCTTTTGCTCAAACAATAAATTGAATCATTCAGCAAAAGAAGCTATAATCAAATAATTAAATGAATTTTTTCCAGTTGGAATTGGCTTCAAATAATTAATAATTGAAATCTATTCCAACTAATTGGTGGG
The DNA here is from genome assembly GCF_902686455.1 of Sciurus vulgaris. Classification (NCBI taxonomy): domain Eukaryota; kingdom Metazoa; phylum Chordata; class Mammalia; order Rodentia; family Sciuridae; genus Sciurus; species Sciurus vulgaris. The sequence continues at coordinate 14,943,781 of NC_136469.1, forward strand.
AGAACCATGAAAATAAATATTGCTATTATTAGTGTTGGTTGTCATTTTGTTAGTGAGATTTATTGAATAAAATTAACACATTTGAATTTAGAATTGATTTGTAAGACACTCTCAATTGTGAACATATATGGATATTAATTGAAACTCTAAAATGTTAAAAAACAGTCACTTAAAGTTGGGCATTTTTAAGGTACTATTTCTAGTCAAGTACACACTAAGTGTAGCCAGAAATCAACATTTAATTACCATGATTAAATATTAGAGCAAAAAGCCACTCTCTAATTATGAGATCTAAATTCTCTTTATTAGAAGTTAAAATAAGTCTAATAGAAAAGAAAAATTGTTTTCTGTAAAATTTAGTTATGAGATTGGAAAGTAGTCATTTATGTTGATTTAAGATTACTTACTTTGATAGAGATATACACTATAATTTTATGAACTTCTCTGACTGGTATTGAATGTTTTAAGTGTTTTATAATAAGTTAATCACAATTATTTGTCTTTCACCAAGTCTTTTTATTCTTCATAGTATTAAATAAATCTTAGGAATGTAAATTTAAAGAACAATGTCTATGAGAATCCAAGACTCTATCAAGTTTTTAATTTATTTGTTAGACATTAGTGAGGTTTGAAATATAATGGATAATAGAAGTAAGGAAATATCATATGAGCAAATATAAACTGCTCTAAAAGTAAATATATGTTACCGACTGGGCTGTAAGCTATAATTATAATATCAAAATATGTCAGGTATTCTTCAGTGAGCATTTTCACTCAATTTAAAAAATATCTCTCATTTAAGAAATACTATTTTATGTAACTTTATGACTCATAGAAGAATATTTGTCAACCCACAATGTGTGCTTTGTGATTCTTATTTATACTTTCAAAACTTTGTTTTCTTTATCACACTTCCATTCTTTTTCTCCTGGCTCCAAATTGTCCTTAAGTTCTATATTTTATCTGGTTAAAAATAGAAGCGGACATACCAGATATAAATAGTATTTACATGCAACATACCACACTTAAGTAGAGTTTTCATTTACTTAAAAATACTTTTCATCTATGGTTACTGTCTATTAGTTACACATGTCAAAGGGGTTCCACGTGGTGTCCACACATATGTACGATGCACACTGATCAAATCCAGAGTACATTTATCCACATCTCCCAACCCTTCTCAACACGTAGTGATCACTCTTCTCCACTCAAGTCAGTATTTGTTAGTTTCCTCAAAGAGACAACATTCAAGATTTGTCTTTCTGTTGCTGATATTTTCACTTAAAATAATGTACTCCAGTTCATCTATTTTGCCTCAAAAGATGCAATTGCATTCTTCACTATGGTTAAAATTTCATTGTGTATATATACTGTGTATTTTTATCCACTCATCTGTTGCTGGATACCTAGGTTGTTTCCATACTTTTGCTGTTGTGAATTGTTCCAAAATAAACATGGACATACAGGTTCCCTTTAGCGCACTAATTTCATTTCCTTTGAGTATATATCCAGAGATGGGACCATATTGTAGACCTACTTTTAGTTTTAGATTTTGAAGACTATCCATCCTCTTCTCCATAATGTTTGTGTTATGTTTCTATTTTCACTAAAATCATATGAGAGTTACTTTAACCCCACATGCTTGATAGCATTTGCTAATCGATTGTTGTTTAGTTGCTGTTTTTGCATAACAGACAACAGAGGTAAGGGATAACTCTGACAGGGTAAAGATGATATCTCATTGTAGTCTTGATTTGCATTTCCTAATGACTAATGATATTGAGCATTTTTCATGTATTTATTGACTTTTGTATTATTTTGAGAATCGTGTATTCAGATCATTTGCCCGTTTTTAAATTGGATTATATGCTTTTTGTTAGTTTTTTCCAAGGGAGTGGGGAGTCTTGAGTCTGTTATATATCCTGGATGGTACTGCTTTGTCAGACAAATAGTTGGCAAATAAGTTCTTCCATTGTGTAGGTCATCTCTTCATTCCAATGACTATTCTTCACCATACGGAAGCTTCTTAGTTTTCTATAAATCCATTTGTCTATTTTTGGCCTTGATTCCTGTGCTTTTGGGGCCATATCCAAAAATCCATTGCTGGTAGTAATATCTCACAGTATTTCCATGGTTTTCTTCTAGTAGTCTAGGGTCTTCCATTTAGAACTTTGGTGGATTTTGAGTTGCTTATAATTGTTGTTATAATAATAATAATAATAATAAGATGTATATGTCCAGGGGATTGAACCCAGAGGCACTCAACCACTGAGACAAATCTCCAACCTTTTATATTTTTTTAGTTTTTTTGCATATAGTTTATAGAAGATTAATGTATTTGCTAAGTCTTTGAGTTAGTTTTCAAGATTTTCTCCCTTTTTTTTCGTATTTTTATTTTTTATTTATTCACTTTTTAATTTAGCTTTTAATTTTTTACAGACTGCATTTTGATTCATTGTACACAAATGGGGTACATTATTTCATTTCTATGGTTGTACACCATGTAGATTCATACCATTCATGTAGCCATACATGTACATACGGTAATGATATCTGTCTCATTCCACCATTTTTCATACCCCCTCCCTCTCAATTCCTTCTACATATTTTAAAGTTCCCCCATTATTCTCTCATTCCCCAACCCCAACCCCCATTATATATCATTCTCCACTTATCAGGGAAAACATTCAGCCTTTGGTTTTTTGGGCTGCTTGGCTTATTTCACTTAGCATGATATTATCCAATTCCATCCATTTATTTGCAAATGCCACATTATTATTATTCTTTATGGCTGAATAGTATTCCATTGTGTATATATACCAGAATTTCTTTATCCATTCATCTGTTGAGGGGCATCTAGGTTGGTTCCACAATGTAGCTATTGTGAACTGAGCTGCTATAAACATTGATGTGGCTATGTTTCACATTTTTTATTTTGAGACAAGTTTTCACTAAGTTGCTTACAGCCTCACTAAATCACTGAGGCTGGCCTTGAACTTGGAATCCTCCACTTTCAGCTTCAGTGGCTGCTGGAATTATTGGTGTGTGCTACCTCTCCTGGCTAGAGTTGATTTTTTTGGACAGGGAAAGAGAGAGGGGTCATTTCAGTCTTCTGCTTGTGAATATCCAGCTTTCTTAGAACCATTTACTGAAGAGTCTGTCTGTCCTTCAATTTATGTTTTTGACAGCTTTGTCAAGAATCATCTGGCTGTAGATGCCTGTGCTTATTTCTGGATTCTCTGTCATGTCCAATTGGTCTAGGTGGCTCATTTTATGCCTGTCTCATACTGTTTGGGTTATTATGGTTTCAAGGTATGTCTTAAAGTTGAGTGTTAAGATGATTCCAGATTTATTATTTTTTTATCAATATCACATTGTCTATTTCTAAGTTCTAAGAAGGTCATTGGTATATATTGAACCTGTTTATCACTTTGGAAAGTAGGGACATTTAAACAATATTAATTCTCCAATTTTTGAAAATGGAAGTTCTTTCCACATTTATGTGTGTCTTCAATTTCTTTCATTAGTTGTGTTTTGTTATTTTCACTGAAGAGGTTGTTAGCTTGGTTACATTTATTTCCAGATATTTTATTTTTCAGTGATTATTTTAAATAAGATTGTTTTCATGATTTTTTTCTCAGTAATTTTATTGCTGATATTTAAAAATGCTACTGATTTTTGTATGTTGATTTTGTACTGCAATTTTTTTCTATATGGGGAATCATATCACCTACCAAAAAGGATAATTTGACTTTCTTTCTCTTTACCAATTTATAAAGTTAAAATTTCTAGTACCATACGGGATAACAGCAGTGAGAATGGACATTCTTGTCTTATTCCAGATGTTGGGGGAAGCTTTTGTAGCTTTTCCCCATTGAATGTGATGTTTGTGTGCTGGTCATAGACAGTCTTAATCATGTGGAGGTGTGAGCCTTCTATGTTCAGTTTTTCCAGGGTTTTTATTATGAAGACATGCTGAATTTTATTAAATACTATTTTGAGATGCCCATATGTTTACTAAACTTCAATTGGTCTTTGGAATGTATGATGTTTATTAACTTTGTATGTTGACATCCTTGAATCCTGGGGATAAACCCAACTTGATAGTAGTGGATGATATTTTTTTATGTGCTGTGTATGGTATTGACAAGAATTTTGATGAAAATTTTTGCATCTATGTTCATCAGGAATATTGGTCCTGGATTTTGTTGCTATCGTGACCTACCCTGGTTTGGAATCTGGGTAATATAGGCATTGCATGAGGAGTTTGGAAGAATTTCCTCCTTTTCAAATCTCTGGAATATTTTGAGAAGAATTCACCTCAGTTCTTCCTTAGACATTTGTGTTTCATTCAGCAGTGAAGCTTTCCAGCCCTGGATGTTTTTTTGGAAGACTTTAGTATTTGTATTTTTTTTTTTTTTAATTGGAAGACTTTAGTATCGATTCAATTGTATTTTTTTTTAATTAGTCTGTTCAGGTTTTTTTAATGTCTTCAGGGCTAAATTTGTGTATGAAATTTATATATATCCAGAAATTTACCCATTTTGTCTAGTTTTAATAACCTGTTGGTATAATATTTCATCATAATTTTTTATCTCTCTGTTTTCAACTGTAAGGTCTCTTTTTTATTCTCTAATTATATTTATTTAGGATCATTCCCTCCCTTCCTACATCCTTGTCTTTGTCTGGGTAAATACTTGCTATTTTTATTTATATATTTAAAAAAAAAAAACAATTCTTTGTTTCATTGATCTTTATTTTGGATTTGATTCTTATTTATTTTTCAGATCTTTATCATTTCTTCCCTTCTACCAATTTTTGGGATTCGTTTACCCATGTTTTTCTAGATCCTTGATATTTACCAGTAGATTATCTATTTGAGATTTTTCTATTTTTTGATGTAGATATTTAGTGCTATGAATTTCCCTGGAGCACTGCCTTTACTATATCCCATAAGTTCTGGTGTGTTGTGTTTCCTTTTTCATTTGTTTCATTAACTTCCCTTTTGATTTCTCCAAGGACCCTTTGTTTATCATTGCATATCATGGTAAACTTGAAGAGACCTAAATTCATTTATTTTCAAAACTGAATAAGTAAATTGTTTGCTCTTAATCCCATACACATAGGAATCAGGCTGTCTTCCATGACCAGTAGAGCTACACAGCCGGTGAAGGTCTCCACAGGTACTGCTAAGGTGATAAGTGCTGTTGGCCAGGGCCTCTTATACGGGTACCAGCAACAGCAGAGCACGACCTGAAGTACTTGCCCTTCAAACGGTCAGGGATTCAGGCCAAGGCGCTGTGTGAAGTGAGAGGGTTTTGGGAACCATATCATTCTCTCTGTCATGTTTGCATTCAGCCCTAAGAGTAATTCACTCCCAGGCATGGTGTGTTTGGGGCAGCGGGGAGTGGTGGTGGAAACCATAGACTTTACTTCTAGCCACACAGCAGTGTGTTCTAAGACATGGTCCATGGACATGGGCTGGGATACTGAGCGGCCCATGTAGTGGCAGGAACTGCTGTGTTTGCTCCCAGCCTCTTGGTCAATGTGCACACACGTGATGGGGGCAGACAGGGGAATGTTGTTTTCATATCCCGCTGTCAGGAACACTCACACAAATGCAGGGTGGAGGAAAGGGACAGCAGGCTCTTTGTGGGCATCTCTATTGGGTCCTGGCATTGGAGGAAGTTAACACGTGGATGGTCATGCCCATGGTCCCCAAGGACAAATGCACTGTCACCTGGTTTTGAACGCAAAAATCTATGTTCCCTTCTTTGCTGTAACATCTGTCTCCTGCAATAAAGGACCCCAAGTAGACTTTTGTGCCTGGGTCTTAGTTACTCCTCTGTGTTAAATGGGTCTGTGAGGTTGGAACCCCCTATTCTAGCATGATGGAATGTCTGCGGTTCTCAGAGAGGGGAGTATGCAGGGATGTCTGAAACCTAGAGCAATATGAATGTAGACAATGGCTCACCTTTCAAGATAGTGCCTAGCTAAAGGAGCCAGGCTCTGAGAGTTGATGCAGACAGCTTGAGATTCTTTTCCAGCGCACAGCTATTGTGTGAACTCCAGGTTGCTTTCCTGACAGATATGCAAATCTGTGATCACTGTAAAATTATCCAGGAGCTAAGATTTCTGGTGTCCCTGCTAATGGAATTTTTCTGGGACTATCCTGATTGCTCTCTCCTTGGCAAAGAGGAATCTTCCTGTTCCTTGGCTGGGGAGCTGGGATAGTTATTGCCGAGCACTTTATTTCTCTTTCTATGATATCGTCCAAAGTCTTCCAGTCTCACAAAATTCTAGTTTATCTCTTAGTAATATCTAGCATTCTCCCACAGTTACAAAACCAAAGAGAAAGTTCTCATGATTTTTTTTTTAATTTGGACCTCTCATGAATCAGAACTTGGAACACTTAAGATAAAAACATCTTACAAATTCTTCTAATGTGAAATAAAAGTACATTCAAACAAACAAACAAACAAACAAAACAAAACAAAACAGAAAATCAACCAGAAAAGCACTAATTTTTAGACTTGGCCATGTGCATAGTGGCTATGTTTTCATATGTATAGAAGTTGCTTTCCTTTTATATTCTGATGTTATCTTTGGTTTTCCAAGCATAGAAATGATGGCTTTGTGATCATGTAACTTTAATAAAGAGAAATAAAAGCAAAATTGCCATAATCAACATTCATTTTTACTGTGAGAAAATTAGCTTCTAGTGCTCACCCATGAGAGGCAAATATCTTTTCCAGGGTTCCATTCCTGCTATCTCTTCTGCTACAGTAAATGACACTCAGGTGCTTATAGAGTTCATTTGCTTTTTAGGTATACCATATTCACTGGAGCATAACACAGTAATATTAACTTGAACTATAAACTCAATGAACCAGTGTGTACTGTCCCCAGCTCTATGCTATCCATAGCACCTAATCCTATGCAGAAAATTGTGTCCATTGTGTTCTCAGGTTGAATATTGTCCAAGAAAATTAATTAATAATTTTAATAATTAATTACATAAGAAAAGAGGAAGAAAATAATGAGAAATAACATTCAAAGTTAAGGTATACATTAAAATTCCCTTTATCAATTGCCTTTCTGGAATTTATAACCTGATCACTTCTTTTAAAACCTAGTATTATAAAACTGGTTTCTTATCTTTCTTTTCCTGGGAATTCCTCTCCTCTCCTTTTAACTCTTCTGTTTTTTCCAATAGGGTTATTCTTATAATACCCATAGCTGATTTTATTTCTAGTCATCCTTCATGTTCTTAGTTACAAAACTAAAGCACAAATCAAAGCCAAAATAAGAAAATCACCTTTTAACACTATGAAAAATTTAGTTGTCTTTACATACACTTCCTTAATATGCCATATTCCTGTCTCAGCTGAAAAAAGAAAGTAGAGCAATAGGATTTTTTGTTGCTTTTCAACAAAACTATCTATTTCCAGAAAATACACATCATAATTTAATTCCATCCCTGTCTGTGCAAACTGTCAAAATAAAAATCATAAAATATCAAACAACCACTAAATTTTTATTTTTTTTTCATGAAAAAGGTCTTTAAAATGATTTCATTAAGCTAATACAATGTTGATGAACTCTGTGTGTGTGTGTGTACACGCTAAATGCAATAAGAAATATCAGTAGAGAATGAAAAAGTGATCATCACAGAATTGCTGAAGTTGCTATTGGGAAATTGAGTATTGAGAGATATCTTTTCCAACTTATCCCCCAATGGCAGAAGCTTTTGCACATACCTTCAAAAATGATTGTCCATTGAATTTTTGGGATTGGCTTATTTCACTTAGCATGATATTCTCCAATTGCATCCATGTATCTGCAAATGCCATAATATTATTCTTCTTTATGGCTGAATAATATTTCATTGTGTATGTATATAATGATGATATATAATGGGGTGGAGGATGAGATGAGTGAAGAAAGGAGGAACTTCAGATTATGTAGAGGAAAATAAGAGGGAGGAGGAGCGTATGAAAAATGGTGGAATGAGACAGACTTCATTACCCTATGTCCCTATATGATTACACGAATGGTATGAATCTACATCGTGCACAACCACAGAAATGAAAAGATGTACCCCATTTGTGAACAATGAATCAAAATGCAGTCTGTAAAAAATTTTTAAAAATTAAAATAAATAAATAAAGTGAAAGACTGTAAAAACAAAACAAAAAAAAAGATTGTCCAGTATTGTTAACACCTTTCTTTCTAAGAGCATTCTGACTGTGGGAGAGTTAGATGGTTCATGAAGGGAAGTATAATAATAAAAGTAATCAGTGAAAATATTTTCAACAGTATTTTTTGGAAGTCAAATGGAGAGAGTAAAAGGAGGTTAAGAATCAGCACAGAATTAAAATTATATATTTAGACTCAAAAGGAAGAAAAGAGGAAGGAAAAAAGATACAAAGATTTGGCAGAGAGCTATCTCTGATTTCCTTTTGGGGTACAATCCCAGGTCGTATTGAGACAGGTGGCTTCCACATCCTCATCAGTAAGAGTTGGTTTCATGTTGTTGGTTTCATGTTATATTCTGTCAAAACCTGCAAACTCTTCTGTTGGAGCTGTATTCTTCGCTAATGTCTTGCTACCTAGTGTGTGAATCTCATCAGCAATGGCAGCATCACCATGGAACTTGTGAGCTGCAGCGCTCAAGTCCTACTGGGACATATTCAACAGAATCTGCAATGTGACAGTGGTCTGCAGCAGCCCAGTCCCAGTACAGAAGAAGCAGCCTCCACGTGCCATGAGACCAAAGAGAGAGACAGCTAGATTAAAGATCGTACAGAGTGCAACTCACTGGGGGTGTGGCTGATAGTGATGTGACCCTGGGTAAGAGCAAGGCCAGTTGGCTCTCTACAATTGGATTCAAAAGGTAGGGAATATATATAGTGGTCAAGACAAAAGAGACTCCATCCAAGCCAGAATGTACCTCGTTTATGTTAAATTAACATCAAATTCAGTTACACTTCTGGTGTCAGGTTCCAGTTTTAAGCTAACACATATCACTAATGGATTTGTTATTTATAGTATACTGGGACTATTCAGGGAAAAGCAACTGCTCAGGGGCAAGCATGGTGGTTACGACTCAAAATGGCTACAGTCTTGTCAGGGTGAATTCATACTGACCAGATCCCAAGTACATGCTCATGTTTGAGAAGCACTGATATTAGATGTATTAATTATTATTGTTTTATTTTTGGTGGGTACTGGGGATTGAACTAGACCACTGAGTCACACCCCAGTCCTTTTTAAATTTTATTTAGAGACCGGGTTTCAGTGAGTTGCTCAGCACCTTGTTTTGCTGAGGGTGGCTTTGAACTCTCAATCCTCCTGTCTCAGCCTCCCGAGTCACTGGGATTACAGGCATACACCACCACACCCAGTTGTTTCAATTGTTTTTGAAAATCAAGACTTTATGAATATGAAATTTAAACCAGAATGTCTAAATATCTGACTATGGAAGAGATGCTTGAGTCTTTGCATACACTTTACACTAGGAATTTAAGAATAAATCAGGACATAATGCAGAGAGATGTTTGAAGACTTTTCAGGAATAGAGAGAAAAGACTCAAGTTGACTACAACTTGCCAGCAAGTGTAAAAATTGCAATGTAACATATGGTTCCATCCACAAACCTTTGAAATAAATGTTAAGAAAAATTTCCTGTATATCTTATTGTCAGGGGTGAGTACATTGGGTCATAGGAAGTATTTTTAGATTAATAAAACAAAGATTAGTAGAACAAAGTGTTTCCATTGGGTCCTAATTAGAATTCTATGGAATAATGGAAGACTTAATCCTTGAGGAGTTGATTTGCAAGTATTGATATCAATCCACCTTCAGTTTTGGGTATTTGGATGCTTTGCTAGAATTTTTTTTGTTTGTGATATAATGGGAAAGGGTGTAAGCAGTAAAGGAGTGTAACATTTTAAGAAAGAATAACTTTGGTTGTTAACGGATTTTCTATTTTATTTATATGTGGCGCTGAGTATCGAACCCAGGGCCTCACATATGCCAGCAAGCGCTCTACCACTTCCAGTCCCAGGAGGTGTGACATTTGAGAACTTTCATTTCCACCAAATTGTGTTTTGAGTTCCCATGGACAGAAATGGGTGAGGAAATGATCTTTTTCACATCATAAACCATTTTGAAATCTAGGTTCTCACAACCTAATGGATTATAGTCAATGGGACTGTGTTTTATTACCCTTTGAAACACAGACACCTTGCTCCACATATATTATCTGAGTATGAAGAGTTGGTGATTTTAGGAATGAGGAGGCCTTCTCTATCATGAAAAACTGTCAATTTTCAGAAACTTTAAAGTGTGCAGAGACAATGAAAATATCCACAATATGTCTCAAGGAGAGAACAAAACTCTAGATATCTTAGTAATGCTTCTGATGGGCAATGACAAAATTTGGATATTCATTAGGACTTTGAAGTTGTGTTAAGGGAGTTCTTTCAATGAAGCAAGCCAATTAGGATACAATAAGAATCATAGTACAGCACTTCAGAATTGGTAAAAAGCAGCAAGGAAAGATTTGAGTCAAGTAATACAAAGAAAGACTCTTAAAGAATAAACTAGGGAACTTGGATGTTTCCTATCCAGGAATTTATATGTCTTTCAGAATGTTATTGGAACAAATTCAGTTAGAACATCTATCTTCCTTAAGTAAGAGTTTCTAAAATTAATTGCTATATTGATGAATAAATTAGAATAGTAAAGGTATATGCATCTGAACTCTAAGCTGTGCTTATAGTTTTAATTCTTAGCCATTCTGTTCCTTTGATTTATAGTTAGTCAGTTACAGGTCACCTTTCCTGACCCACCTCACATTCTAGCCTGCCCCCATGTTGATGGACATCTCTGAATTGGACACTTGTATCTGGTAAAATGATAAATACATAGGATGGGTAAGACATGAGGATAAGGAGTCTAGAGGAGGAAAAGTAAAAGCCTGTTTCTTTATGAGTCTACACTTAGAAAAACTTGAAGATATTTAGAATCAATGAGGTATAGAGTGTGGGAAGATGCTTCTCTTAACATGAATGATATAGCAGAAACTAAGACCCATAATTTAAACAATGATATAAATGGAGCTTCTGTTCAGCTGTGGCCTGGTAATTTCTAACATTTTTAAATCTCATCACTGGTTTCTTAAGAAGTAACTAATTTTCATGTAGTTAGTCCAAATATCTCTTCCATATAAAGTTTCTGTACCAGAAGTTTAGGAAAAGTTACATGATTTTATTAATAAAAATTTGAAGTTTTTAAAAGAACATCTATTTCATTTATTTTCCAAAATACTAATTAATGGGGATATTTCATCCAATTAATATGCTGTGAAATTATACAAATGAAAATAATTTAAAAGTACATGAGATTTCTATAGAAGGGAATAAAGAGAAACAGTATGTACTATTTTGGTATTTTTAGAGCAAAAACAAAAGAATCGCATGTATATTTGCAACATAATCACTTCAAAATCCAAAAGCATGATTAATATGTCCTTTGTAAAACCTATTAGGATTTGTAAATAAATTTGGATTATCATATCATGAATCAGATTAGGAAACTGAAAAAAATGGTTAAATAGATGTTTCAGTAAAATTTTAAGCTTTTAAGCAACTAACAAAAAATGTTTGTAGCTAGTTCAACCTTTGCATTAGTACAGGAGAGCAGGTTTTTCAATTTCTTAATCCTGAAATATGTTCCATAAAAATGGGATTTGGGAAGAAGTAACTTCAGGGAGGTGTTAGCAATGAAAAATCCTGCAATAAAGAAACTCTCTAGCCTTGTTTAACTCACTGTTTGCCAACTTAATTACCCACTGACTCCTTTACTTTATGCATCTTTTAATACAGGGAACTAATGTAAATGCTTTACATGTTGATTAGATTAACCTTCACTGTGATATAGATCTACTGCGGATTTGAACAGTAGTACCTTACCATGCAAAGCAATATTGGAGTCTCGTGGGACATCCTCAGAAATACTGTTTGTCATCCTGACAGACTGAATACGAATTTATTCTTGAATAGGAATTTGTAAAGTCTTCAGTGACCCATATGCATAGTAAAATGAGAGACGTGATAATATATAACACTGGTTTTCATGGCTGGACTTCGGAACAATTTGGAAATGTGCTTTCTATTATGAATGTGGTGACACTACATTACAAATCTGCTGTGTTTTTAAGATGACCCCAGGCATCCTGCAGAAAACTTTATAGATGACTTGTAATTTCAGTCACACCTAAGAACTCTGGGGAAAGAAAACCCCTGCTTCTAAACAAGCCTAATTAAGAAGACTCTTTTGTCTCAATTCCTATCGACTTCCTACTTATTGGAGTTCAAGACAAAACCTTAGAGTCCTTCTTGACTTTTTATTTTTTTTCATATTACATTCAGTCTCATCTTAATGGACTTCTAGAAACTTTCAGAAATTGTGGAATATTGGGAATTAATTTTTCCTTAAACTTCCAGAGGAAAACCCAATTACAACAAAAAATAAAAACTGGATAAAATATAAAACAAGACTCCAGATGTCCAGGATTAAAGGACAACCATCCCTGATAATGGGAAATGCACAAGATAAAACGAACCAACCACTGCCCCAACTTACCCACATGGGAAGGTTTTCACACTTCAAGGCATCAAACCCTTGCTTTGAATTTTTTGAAATTTCTATCACCATTTTCTCAATTTTCCTTCACCTTGTAGCCATCTGCAAAACGGGTTCTTGTTTTCTTATTGCGATATTTCACAGCTCACTTCTCCATAACTAAGTCCATTTGCAATATTTTTCTTCTTTTTACCAGACCCTAGACGCTTTCAACACTTTTTTTTTCATTTTTTATGCTTTAGTTATTTTGTTGAGGCCTAAATGACCCATAATATATCGTATATTTTCAAGTGTGCCATTTTGTAAGTTTCAGTTTTGCACACATCAAGAAAACCTTCACTGCAATCAAAATAATAGTTATCAACCAGAAAAGTTGTCTTCCCTCTCTCTTACCCTTTCACATTTTCTCATCTCTCTAATCAATGACTAGTCTACTTCCAATTGATATAAATAAGTATTGATTTCTTCTCCTTCTTTAGACTGATTTTCTTTGGTTTTACTGTCACAGAACACCCTAGTTTGTTTTTTTTTTTTTTCCATGAATATTTTCTCTTCTCTTTGCAAGTTTATTTTACTCCTTAGAGCAATTAAAATGTCTGTTTCCATTATTCAGTGGTGACCCTTATTTTGTCAATGACTGACATTCTTCTATACAAAGATAATTATCTATTATGCATCTCCCAACCTAACTCTCCTGTTTCCTTATTTCATATTTCCTTTTAACTATTTTAGGGTTAATACGTTCACAACTGAAAATAAGATCATATTTCCCAGACCTGGTTTTGCAATGTTTTTATGCTTTTCATAAATGTGAACAAACATGCATCCACTTTTGAAAAGAAATAGTCAACTTAAATTTTTATAGCTACAGAAGAGAAGTCTATGCCTGGCTTCAAAGCTTCAAAGCCACCTGACATCTTGTTAAGGACTAATGCAGCTGGTGACTTTAATCTGCAGTCCATGCTCATTTACCATCCTGAAAGTTATAGAGCCTTTTAAGGATCACCCCAAATCTACTTGCTTTATAAATAGAACAAAAAGCTTGAATGACTGCATGTTTTTACAACACGGTTTGTTGACTGTTTGAGGCCAACTATTGAGATCTACTGCTCATAAAATAGATTCTTTTCAAATATTAGTCCTTATGGATAACACACCTGATCACCTAAGAGCTCTGATGGAGATACGCACAAAGTTAGTTTAGTTTTCATGACTGCTGACACAACCTCCATTCTGCAGCCCATGGATCAAGAATTCTTTTCAACTTTCATGTATTATCATTCAAGAAACAACTTTTACAGGACTAGAACTGCCATAGATAGTGACTCCTTTGATGAATCTGAACAAACTAAATTGAAATGCTTCTGGAAAGGATTCATCATTTTAGATGCCATTAAGAATATTCATGATTCATGAGACAATGTCAAAAGATCTACATTAACAGGAGTTTGGAGGGAGTTGATTCCAGTTCTCAGGGACAACTTTGAGTGTCTCAAGACTTCAGTGGAGGAAGTAGTTGCTAAGGTTGTGGACATAGCAAGAGAACTAGTATTAGATCTGGAACCTGGAGATGTGGCAGAACATCTGCAATCTCATCAAAAAACGTGAATGGATGAGAAGTTACTTTCTATGAGTGAATAAAGAAGATGATTTCTTGAGATGGAATGTAGTTCTAGTGAAGCTATTGGGCCACATTGTTACAATTTAGAATATCACATAGATATAATCGATAAAGCAGTGGCAGAGTTTGAGGGGATTGATTCCAAATTTGACAGCATTTATGTTCTGCAGCATCACATACTACAGAGAAATCGTTTGAGAGGAAGAGCCAATCAGTGAGGCAAACTTCCTTTTTGACATTTTAAGAAATGGCCACAGTTGCCCCAGCCTTCAGCAACCAAGGCAGTAATATGTCAGTAGTCACCACCATCAAGGCCAGAAGATTTGATTCCCTGGAAGCTCAGATGACCTGACAGCAATTTGAAGGAACTGGTATGAATCTACATCATGCACAAACACAGAAACCAAAGGTTGTACCCCATTTGTGTAGAATGAATCAAAATGCAGTCTGTAAAAATAAAAAATAGATTAAGATGCATTGTTTAGGAAAAATGTTTATTGTACCCTTAATAGCCTATAGCATAAACTATGACATTTGTATGCACTGGGATAGTCAAACATTGTTGCAAATCCCTTTAGTGAGATATTCATTCTATTGGGGTGATCTGAAACTGAGCCCACAATATCCTGGAGATTTTAAATCCTACAAAGTCATTTCCATCAAGCATTCCTTCACTCTCACTAGAACTAGATGTCTGCAATGCTGATTCCCTTTATCGTCACTAAAGTCACTCATACTCATTCTCCTTAGTGTTAATTACTTCATGAAAACTTAGTCCAGATTTCTGGCCATGTAGAACCTCACCATTTGTATTTAATGTTTAGTTCTTGGGTTAATCATTAGGACTTCTTTTTGTCCTGAAAGTACAATAAACCACATATCAAATCTTCATCTCGGAACCTCTCCACCTTGTGACTAACATTTCCTCCAAAACAATACTTGATGGTCCATTAATTCATTTGTTTTGTGCTTTAAATAATTCAGTATGCTTCCCATGTTACAACACAGTTGTATGTTTACATTGGCTGGGATACTATGGTAGCTTCCATTTTACCTTCCTTTCCTTTCCTACTTTATTTCTTTTCTTAAATCGACATTGTTTCCTGCACTAGGATTTAAGTTTCATGAGGGTGAGTTGAACATCTGTTCTGTCCAAATATTGAGCATAACATAGAGTGTTTATGGTACTGCAAGCAAAGAAGGATGAAAAATCAGAGTAAACATTAACAGGAAAAGTCAGAATCCACAGAATGAATGACCAGAAGAAGGGAACTTTTGTAATAGAAAGATCAGCAATAAAATAGAAATGCTCTAAAATCAGTAAGGAAATGAAGTGAATTATAATATAAAAGAGGTTTCCAGCAACCACACACACATAAGCACAACACACACATACACAACACAAACCTCCTCTTATTTTCTACTTTAAAAATTCATAGATAAATTGCAGGAAGGCAAAAATGTTGATGAAACTCAAATTAGTGGCCTGGAAAGTCAACAGAATAAAAAATTTAAAGCACAAAACAAACGAACGAGTATCTCATCAAATATTGTATTGGAAGAAATGTTAGTGACAAGGTGGAGAGCTTCTAAGATGAAGATTTGATATGTGGGTTACTGTATTTTTAGGACAAAAAAAAAAAGTCATAGAACTAATGATTAACCCAAGAACTAATCATTAAATGGAAGAAAAATGTCAGGGTAACATATACGTAAACAAACCTGAATGTGGAAATTTTAAGTTTTCAAGTAGTTCCAAGGAGGTCTAGTTATAAAAGTTACCCATCTATACAGGTTAATATTCAAAGCAGACAACAAGAAGTCATAACCAATAAAAATGGCTATTGGCTAAGACAATCAATACTTTACTCATACACAGAAGCAATATTCAGCCTGGAAATAAAATCTTATTCAAATCTCATATCTCTTTCAAGAATCCAGATATAAACAGTTACTTGTAAGACTGGGAATTTAGTTCAGTTGTAGAGCACTTGCCTAGGATGTGTGAGATACTGAGTTTAATTCCCAGTACCAGAAAAAAGTATTTATAAAGGAAAAATTACATTGTATCAGAAATCTCACTCCTAACAAAAGTGGAAGAGACAGCATCCTCAACCAAAGAAAAGGTCTGTAAATGTCAAAATGTCTAGCAAGGCAAGGTATCATTTATTTATTAGGGGAGTTTTGTCTTAAACAAATTCAAAAAGGTTTTCTTGCCAGGGAATCTTCTGAGATCTTTAGCATTCCGATTTGAATAACTCATGGAGGATATATGATATACAGCATGTCACAAGATTATTTAACTGTAGAACACATATTCTCAGTTCTACTCTTTTGGTTAGTGTTCTAGAAAATATACTTAGAGAAACACCAAATTGTATTTCAGAAATATGTTAAAGAAAACTTAGAATGTTCTTTTTAGATTTTCTGAAAATACAGAGTTTCTGAAGAAAAGCTTCTGACCTTTATCTTTATTTAGGTTAGGTAAGTTAGAGCACTTTAAAAACTCTTTTATAATAAAAGATTAACTTTGGAGACTTCAGTTTCCTGCACTTAAACCATAACACAGGGACACAAAAGGGAACCTTTCATGAAGAAAAAATCTATTACATAATAAACTTCATAAAAATATTTGAAATCAAGTTCATTTCAAGTAATTGTTATAAGTTGTATTTTGGGTCATTTTTTTTTAATCCTGATAGCTGGGCACATGCATAGTTATTAAATGATAGCATTTTTGTAATGAAGCAATGAAAAATTATGAAAACGTATTTAAAATGAGTAAAAATAATTCAAATCATAATTTTAATAAATATTTAAATTTCCTAAACTATCTTCTCTTCAATGACTCAAAGAAGCTCTTCTTTAAGCATCTCTAGAAGGATGGGAACTAAAGAGGTTAATGAATGTTTTAGTTCGTGTGTTTTTTCATATTAGTGGCTACATATTATTACTGAGTGAACTTGGGATGTTTCATAGTATTTCAATGTTATTAGTGTCACTTCCCTGGCAACTTGGACTAGGCATGTTACCTGAGCCTTGCTGTCAAACAGTTGGTCGAAATTCTTATTTGCACCTAAGAAATAGGAATGAGGCTTTCACACCAGGTAGGGACAGAAATATCTGTTGGAAGAATCAGTTCCTGAAAAATTTAGTCCCTAATTAATAGGTGTCCACAATGAAGGTGGAAGTAGCCACCACAGACAAGTCTGGTTTCTGTGTTTTATTGTTCAGGGATATCACTGTGGTGGAAACGCTGCTTTCTGCTGTGACCTTGTTAACCGGCCATTGTTTCAACCTCAGTCATGACTGTTTCCCACAGTCCTCAGAGTATTTTGTTTACCTCTTATTACAGTTTAAGGCATGCATTTATCTTTTACTTCAACTAGTGAGAGTAGATTCTACTGTTTGTGACTAATCCAGAATACAGACAGGCTGCCAGTGTCCAGTTCTGACCCAGGCATCCATACTTCTTGGCATTCAAAGGCATTTATTAATAACTAGAATACATAAGAGGGGAAAGAGGAGAACTATTGGTCCCCGAAGAGTGGATAAATATTAGAATAAGGCATAAAGTATAAAAAGATAAAAGTAAATGAACAAGAGGAGGGAAGAGCAGAAAGAGCAATAATCCCCTATATTTACCTCAAAAATAAACTCAAATCTGTAGTAGAGGTTAAAACAATAAGTTAGTTACTATCTCTAACCACTCTGATAAATTAAGCAATGGGATAAAAGATTAATAAGTTTCATATTTCTCTTTTTTTAAATTGTTGTCTTCAGATTGCTAAATATAGAAAGTTATAGAACAATATGATGTAGGCAAAACACCCTTTTTGGATATAAAATATTTGAGCCCATATTAGGAATCAGAAGAATTTTTGGGTAGCTAAGAGAAATGAGAATTGTTTTAGTCTCATCTGAATGATACTCTTCAACTGGGCTTCAAAACATAAATATTTTTAATTTTCCAATTTGAAAGTTTGACCTGAACTATTCTTAGACTTGAATCCCTTATGTCTAAATTATAGAGTCAATGCTTTTAAAGTTGAAATGAATGACACTACACACAATAAACTCTTACTCTTGGGTAAGCAGGTATTATTCATGTCTGAATTTCCCACAGCACTTTAAACATTGTCTGGCTCAGCACTTGCTAAATATTTCATATATTCTTTGAAATTAATATAACTGGCAAGATTAGACAGTTTAATATTATTAGTCCAGCTCAGCTTAATTTTATTTAAATCAGATATTACTTAATTTGTTCTTTTAAACTACACATTTTTCGTTAAATTGGAATATGCTATCTGTGCCTGTATATTTGGAGGGATCAGTACTACTCACATTTTCACTGAAGTTTCCAGTATCATTTGACAAAATCATTGCAAGTAATTATCAGCCTTGATAGAACTAAAAAAAAAATAATAATAAAATACATGTTCAAATATTATTAGGTATTTTGGGAAACTAGATTTCCAATGAGTAGACACACTGATGTTTTCAAACAAAATTCAGTTTCAGTGATTCATCTAAAATTTGTAGTTCTTCAAACTGACTTAAGTTTCTCAGATTAACAAAATTGACACTAAAATTGATGCATGAAATTTTTAAGTATTGTTACAGGTCTAAGTCAACATAGGTGAACCCATACTCAAATAGATATAAGGCACAACTGCTGGTTTTTTAGGATGAACATTTTTTACTCTGACATAACTGACATATAAAGATTAATTTATTTTAAGCTGAGACTATAGTAACTATATAAACATTAATAATGGCAGGCTATACCACTTTCATTGCACAAATGATCTTTGGGTTATTTGTCTTAATTATTGGTACTATGTTTAATAGTTTTGGTAAATCTTGTGATATTAAGAGTATTTAAAATATATATATGTGTATATATATATATATATATACTCACATACATACATACACATACACATACACAAACGAATAGATTCCTCTACTCTTTATTTTCACTGGGTGCAGATCTATTTCCCTGGCCACTGGTATCCACCTGGTAATGTTGCTGGCAGAGTAAACTAAATTGCATGACCCTCCAGAGTGTGCTTTACTTTTGATTATTCTTTCACTCTGAAAAACTGACTCTAAAGAATTTGAATGACAATATGACCTCCCAAGCCCATTGATATATCCCATGGTGATAACAAGAAGAAAATTGTTTTCTTATAGCAGTCTCTTTTTCAAAAGAAAACTTAAGCTTTGATCTTTTTAGGTCCTGTTGCTGTATATATTTGGGGACACAATGCCCTAGATCTGTAGTGCTATAACTTAAAAATTCCCCTGTGGCTGTAAACTAGGAGTAAAAATCCATAGCTAACCAATAATACTGCATATTTTTAGACATGGAAGACATAAAACCATCTCTTTATATTGAATATTCTCAATTTATAGCATACACAATGTACCCTTGCAGTATTGAACATAGGCAGCTTGTTTTTAATTTGATTTAAAGAAGAGAATTTCATTCCATACTCATGAAGTCATCCTGCAGGTCTTTGAAGAAATGCTAGATTTTGAAGTGCATAACTAGGGGGCCCATTTTAATTTTAACCAAGCATTGGCATGAAATAAACATGCAAATGACAAACAGAAAGCTGCTAATTCGTGTGAGGAGTTAAATTTAAGAAAACAAGAGGATAAAAGCAGTTCGTTTTCGGTAGTGCACTATGGCACGGAATCCACAATTCACATCCTGGGAGAGTGACAGACCAGTCATGTAGTGCTATGTCAACACGTGGGTCTTGTCTTTCATTAGCAAACTCTCCTGCTGGTTTGTGCACTGTCAGAAGTAGACCACCCACTGAGATTCATAGAGGTCTGGAACTGGGATGGTCTAATAATTCTGTTTTGTCTAACTCTCCTCCTTGTCCTATTTGAAGCCACTTCCCCACAGCACTTAGCAGAATAAGTACATATTAGCTTCATTTATGAAATAAATGTTGAAGATGTTTATGATCCAAATGACCTACTTTCCTCTTAATTCCTTGGAGCACTTTGAGTTGCCTAGCCAATGGAGAGCCACATTTGCCTGTAAATTACCCATGTTCCATCTCTGCACACAGTCTGCCCACATCATCTGTGAATAAATAACCATAAAAAACAAATGGAGAGGAAAGACAACTGCATCCATCTCCCTTTCTTTCTGGAAAGTGTTCTACTGAGATGTTGGTTAATGATCTAAGAGCTATTATAGATCTGAAGGATTTTCCAGCCCTCCCACCCACCCTTCCCCTGACAAACCTATTTGTTTTAACTCTTTCCTGCTGTTGACTAACACTGCTTACTGGCAGTGGTTGAGTAAATACATATTACATACTTACATGTGAAATTCATATGACACAACTAAGTGGAAGTCCAGAAAATGGAAAGATACTAGATTCTGAATCTATACATATAATTTCTTCAAAATATTTCCTATTCATAGTTATGACTCAAATAAAAGCTATCACAAGTTTATGTTTTAATAAATGAGGCTATAGTTTTTTGAGATTGGCTTATCTCACTTAGCATGATATCCTCCAATTTCATCCATTTGCCTGCGAATGCCATAATTTTGTCATTCCTCATGGCGGAGTAATATTCCTTTATGATTTTTAATTAAAATTTAAAAAATAAAACAACAACAACAACAAAAAATTCAAATTCTATTGCTCTTTTTATAAATATGTGCCTGTTAAAGCACTATTAAAAGCTTTTTTAACCACTCAAAAAAAAATAAATGAGGCTATAATTGTTTTAGAAATTGTTAAGTTGCTTTCAAAATTAATGTCTGTAATTATTTTGCAATAATATGAACCATAACTTTTATTTATTCCATATTAAGTAAAGGATATTTAAACATGAATATTACCATGTGGGGGCTTAATATTGTAAATAGTAGTGGTCATGGGATAAAAGTTTGAATGATTACCTTAATCACATATATTATCCCCATTTAAATTGATAATTGTTTTCTAATGAAACTATTTTTAGTTTGATAGCAACCTTATTGGAGTCTGTCAATAAGCCTATAGTTCGTTTTAAGAACAATATAAATATGTTTGGTTGTTTTTAGAATCTATCAAGTAAGATTGATATAACTTACTTAAAGATTTTCAGGTTACATTGAGGACTGCCATAGTTACTGAAGTATTTGAAATACATGCATAATATGATGAATGCAAGAAAATTCTAAGAAAGAGAAGTATCAAATCTTAGAGTATCAGTTTGATTGTAGAAATTCACCCAGGAGTTTCCCAAGTGACTGATTTGAGGGTTACTAGATATTTTAAGATAAATCTTGATATATATTTATTTAAACTTAATTTAAATATGTTAGGTATAGTTCATTTTATAATACAAAGAGTGTTTTATTATTTTATCTTTTATTGTGAGCTACATATTTTGGAGAGCCAAAGACAATCACTGCACTCGAAATTAAGCACAGCAGATAAGTAGCTTTTAATTAAATATTAATTCACTAGAAGTAAAATATGTTAATTGATTCCTAGTTTAAATACTGGGGATTATTAAGAAGTATGATTCTAAAATATGAAACATCATAAAATTATATTCTTATTTTCTAAGATTCCATTTAAATTTGTATTTATTGTGAATAAAATATTCATCATAAGAAACTGAAGTTTTTCATAAAGATACTTTAGTTGGTAAAAATGTAGGAAGTCAAAAGTATTTAAAATATTGAAACATAAAAGAAATCTTGAATTTAGTTAATTGGGGAAAACACTTTGTGAAGCACACTATATTACAAACTTTTAAAGAAGCATTTTACTTTAAATATGTAAAATTTGCTTCAAACATTTATACCAATAGCTTGCTCAATAAAGTTTAAGTTCTCAATTTAACTGACTCCAAACTATTGCTAATTCTTACATATTGGAATTACAAGATTTACATGAGAAAACAGAGTCCAGAATCATAAAAATAAAACTTTGATTAAAAGTTAATTGAACAAAAATGCTTCTAAAATTCAGGAAAACACATACTTGTTGAGACTTGTAAACATTAACCTCAAATGAAGTTATAAAGCTTCTAAGATTTTGTTTATATTCTCAGTTTTTAGAAATATGCATGTGGTGCTATGTTTATAAGCAACTGCTTAAAGCCATAAAGAAAGATTATTATTTTAAGTAAGAACTTTTCTGAAATGTAACTCATATAATTTCTATCCTGAAGAGATGTAGAGTTTTTAGCCAATATCCTTAGTAAATGTGGGACTGTTAACTGAAAACACCACCAGTCTGTCCCCAACACTTGAACATTGATTCACTGGTCAATTTAAATGCAATTCAATAAAATTAAAACCATAGCCTTTTCTCTCATTCTAATTTTACTGAGTTTGAGCACGTTTTTTCTGGGAGGTTTTTGTTTATTCATTTGGTTAGTTTGTTTTTCTGCCTATTAGTACTGTGGGTTGTTCTTGGTTTCCTTTTTCCCTTCTTTGGATCCCTTAAGCTGATCTTGGATTCCCCATAAGAAACATTTTGGCTAAGATTAAGATGACAAAGTTTTTAGGTAATTATGTTTCTCAAGTGGAAGTAAAAAGACCGTGTGTGCATGCATGTGGTGCATGGGTGTGTGTTTTAAGACTGCAACCCCTAAAAGAGTGGGAGGAATCAGATGCTTTATAACTCTGATCAGAAGATCTGTCAAAATGCATCCAGGAACATTTCTTAGGGAACCACAACTCGATTTTTTCACTTAATATATCTGGTTTGGGTTGATTAGAAGATGTCTATAGCAGGACATTAACAAACACTGTAATTTGCTGGGGTCAGCCAGGTCTGTAGCTCTGAGATTGAAAGTCATCTTAAATTATGCTATCAGCTTTCGAAACCTCATTAGACTTAACCCATTTAGGCGCCACTGGCTTCTCGGAATCACCAATAGAACCCTAATCAGAAAACCGCAAAGCAGCCAGTCTTCTGCTATCAGAAACCTCAGTACAATTTTGTGTATTAATATTTCAAAAAGTTTGTAGGAACACATACTCCCTACTGAGCACTACAACCAGCTCAGATACAGTTACAGTCAGTCAAGCTGGCGAGAGCCTCTGACTGCTCCCTGTCTGTCTCCGGACTTGGCAGCTGGAGAGAGAAAAGAGAAGAAAATGAAATGAAAGTCTTTACTTGATTTGTGATTAATAAATTCCCATAATTGTAGAGTCAGATAAGCAGTAAATACAGCATAATTTACAGGAAGCTAAGAATTTTATCCTGTAAGGTTGTCATAGAATTTTGATTTCAATATTGCTTTCTTTTTTAAGAAGAAGCAATTTTTGAAAACTTGGTTCTCTCTAATCGAATGTTCTTCTAAACTTTTGATCTAATTTTCACAGTTATTTGTGAAAATAAAGTCTTAGAGATACCCAGCAAGGCAATACAATTAAAATGTTTCAATAACTTAGATAAAATCAATTTCGAAATGAAAATCCAACAAGACTCTTATGGACTTCAGTGACATTTAGTTATGTATGTTATGTAGAAAAATAGAACTTGCATCATAAGAAAGAGTGAACAAAGTTCAACAGAATAAAGTAAGGTTAAATTATTACAGCAAAATCGGTAAATGCAACCTTAAAGGATTTTCGAATCAACATACCATATATCATTTCTTGTTTATATAACATGGATACATGTAAATACGTATTTCATTATTATGTACATAATTGATCTACGTGTTTATAATGGGAGAAGTTGCATATTTAAAATTACTTACTGCACAATCATAAATATAAAGAGGGACTTGTTAGCTTTTGGTCACTGTGACTAAAACATCCAGAAACAAGATAGAGAAGAAAAAATGTATTTGGCCTAGAGTTTCAGAGGTTCAGTGCAGGGTGGGTGGACTCCATCACTCTGGGCTAAAGGGCGTGGTGGAAGGAAGCTTCTCCCCTACAGTGGGCAGGAAGCAGTGAAAGAGAGAGAAACGGTCACATGAGAGACTAACCTTCCAGGGAGGCCCACAGTGACCCACCCCTTCTGGCCATGCTTGACTTGTCTATAGCGATACCCATTGAAACTAGGATGAACTGATTGGGTAAGTAGGATGGACCGATTAGTTACAGCTATCATAATCCAACCATTTCACCTCTGAATATTCCTACATTTACACTGGAACTTTCAAGGGATCCCGCCTATCCAAACAGTAACATTTGTGAAGGGAATATATTTACAGACACTTCTGACAAGTCAAGGTCTCAAGTTTAAAAAAAAAAAAAATGCATTTAAAGTAAAGTCACACTACAGAATTTTCAATAGTATGACCTTTAATATTTCGATCTGGACACTTAGTATGTTGTGCTAAGAATGACTCGGACATTGAAACAGAAGGGAAGGATGGAGGGATGGGAATAGGGAAGACAGTAGAATGAATTGGACATAGTGTTCCTATGTTCATATGTGAATACATGACCAGTGAAACTCCACATCATATACAACCACACTACTCCACATATGTAAGATAGGTCAAAACACATTCTACTGTCATGTGTACCTAAGAAAGAACAAATTAAAAAAAAAAAAAAGAAAGAAAAAAATAGAAGACATTAAAAATTCCCATGGCATTCTATGAGCAATAGTCCCATGATGATGACTGGCTAGAGGACTTTTATTGAAGGGCAGGTCACAGGTTCCATTGGTCCAGTTTCTTCTAGTGCCAGCTTGGCCATGAACTGACCGGCCATGTTGTCAAGTCAACAAGCTTCACACCTTCAATGGGGACACACGTCTTATATCCCTCACAACCTTCCTCTCACATGACTTCACTGAAATGTCATATCATGTCTTTGTGTCAATGACACAAAGAAGTGATAAACTCTGCTCTGATCATATTCATGTACCGAAACATCACACTGTGCCCAGGAAATATGTACACTTTTCATATTAAATATATATATATATATATATATTTTTTTTTTTTTTTTTTTTTTTTTTTTTTTTTCAGTGCTGGGGATTGAACCCAGGGCCTTGTGCTTGCAAGACAAGCACTTTACCAACTGAGCTATCTCCCCAGCCCCATATTAAATATTTTTAATTAAAATGTCTTTACAGACTACATACAGCTCACTGAAGAATATATTGCTTGATGTTCTTTGTTTTGTGCATGATAAAACAGCTTTTCTTGTGTGTGTTATCTTAGAGGACTGTTTTATTCATTTTGTGTATTTTTCAACACTTTATTTCAATACATATAACCATAATTTAGCTTTTTTAAATCAGTTGGCAATATTTCTCCCTGTGACTTGATAAAAATGTTCACTTTTTTCCTGTGAATGTTTTTTGCTGTTGAATAGCAAAAATTGAATTGCTGTAATGAATATGCACTTATTTATATTCTGGTATGAATATATAAACATATATAAGCAGATTCTTCAGGTATATATTCTTAGTGGAGAATTGATGGATTAGATATAAAGTTACAAGGTAGCACAAAATTATTTCCAAAAGTGACCATAGCAGTTCTTCAATCAGCAGGTGTAAGGTTTCTGTTGATCCACACACTACAGGTCTTCTTCCCAGTGTTCAAAAATAATCTGGTTAGTATAATTCCCATTTTAGGTGAGAAAGTATTTTTAAACTTTTGACTTTCTAAAGTAGTGCATGTGAATATTCCAATTTGAGAAACAAAGACATAAAAATATTATTTTTCTTGGTATTAAATCATCTTTGATTATTCTTATGTTTGCTGAATATTGTAAGTATTTTATGAGAAGAAATGACCATAAGTATAAACCAATGCATAAATTATTACACTTTAACTTCACCTATACAGTAATAAAATATTTACATAATTGACTACTTTTTGACATATGGAAACATTTCAATTTATAATTGCATGTATTCGCACAAATGTATATGTATATGCACATACAAAACTTTAATTTGTTTGACCTAGTTCTCATGACATATATTGAAATGTAATAATATTTTCTTGAAATATATGAATTTTATAAATATTATGTATTTTATGATTTTGTAATACACAATTAATATTTAATTAAGCATCTCCAAAGGCCAAATTATGGAAGCAGTGTCATGACCTGACAAACACTTCTTACCACATACCTTTGGGTGTAACCTCCCCCTTATCTTTAGTTTTGCTTTTTGCAATGTCAGTTAAATAGAAAAATTCAAAAATAATTTGCAAGTATTAAATAACCTTTATATAATATTGTATGTTTCTATTTTATCAATTACTGTTGTTAATTTCTTACTGTGCTTGATTTATCTCAGGTATGTAGCTACAGGAAAATATAGGTATTTACATAGTACCTTTTCTGTTCCCTGGCATCTGCTGGGGTTTTTGGAATGTGTTCCCTCTGCAAAGTGGGAACTACTCTATCTTAATCAATTCTTTCTTATTTAGAAAAAGAAAAACAAAGTAATGATTTTACAATCTTAGATCTCAGAATTTAGCCTTAAACTTTTTTTTTTTTTTAAAGTAAATGGCTTCACTTAGATGCAGTCATCTGAAATTAGGAAAAAAATATAAAATGTAATTTGACATGTTAGGTCAAATTTGTCTATGTACAAGTACACCAGAATGGATTAGTTACTCTGGGGTTTTATTGTAAATTTAGTATTTGTGTTTTATATATTATATAATTATATTTTATATTTAGATATGTTGTCCACATATAATTTGCATATTGTCATCAGAATAAACATATGAATGATTATAATTATTTGTTTACTTTTATATAACAGCTATTATGGTATAACTAAATTTGTTGTCAGAGATTGGAATAGGTATTTTTCCTAAATTATGTCAACATTAGAATTTACCCTTATTTGCTAAATCATTTTATTCATTTTATGTGTGATAGAATGAGAGAAAATATAACTTTGTCATCTTTCTGAGACATGTATTTTCAAGTGACTCCAGTTTGAAAGAATTTTTAAATTTATCCCCATCTTTTTCTAATTTATCTTTAATAATGTCTTCATAAACTGTGGTCTTGAAATTTTGACCAATTTATGCTTATAACTTCCAAATTGATCTTCATCACAAACTGTTTTTCTGAATACTTGTGTGTTATTATCAATAGTCTTGTGGACACCTTACCTTGAATATCTAATAGCTCCTCAAACTAAACACACCAAACATTATGTATTTCCTTTTATCACTATACCATATTTTCTTTATCCACCATACTATATTAAAGTATTTAATGTTTATTTTTTAGTTTTCTATCTATTAGTAATGTGTGGGAAGCCATCCTTGTTTAGCAGAATTGGACTAGGTTGAGCCATGGGACAGAGGCCTGGCTTCTGGGAATTGCCGGGAAGTATGTGGGAATGGTTCACTGTCTTCTGGAATTTTCCCGCTAAGAGGATGGCTCCCCTAACTCCACCCTCTCCTGTCCATCACAGAAGAAGCTCCTCCCAGTCATTGCCACTTTTACCTGCATAGTATAAATGAAGGAGAGTTGGGCGACTGGTGTAAAGAGGTCAGAGCTGGAATGACCGGACCCATCACACCCCATCTCATAAAAAGAGTATTGGATCTCCTGTGTTTATTAAGTAGATAAGTTTTTTGGGTAATAGATAGAAAAACCCCTTCCTCCTCCACGTGGGATGTGGCAGAGAGGACCCTGATAGCAATGAACAAAAAGGATGTGTCTAACTCCTGCTTATAATCATGAATGCTTCCATGCCCACCCTGTATCATGTTCTCTGTGGACTTATGTAAGAATTTCCCTGAGATATATATTTAGCAGGAATTTGTTGTTCACAATGGCCATATCAATCCATACTTCCATTTCCAGTAGATAAGGATCATGATGAACCCATATCATAAGACCTGACCTTTGGCAGCTCTCTAATTTTCTGAACAGAATTAAAAATTCATGATTGGAATAAAGTTATTGATCATTATATAATTTTGCTTTTCTCTAACAATAATTTTGAGCATAATTTGTAGACTTGTTTACATTGTTACCCTCCTCTATACATAGCTCATCCTATGTTGCTCACCCTTTTTTTCTCTTTATATTGCTCTCTCTTTCATAAATGTCTTGCATGTTTTAGAAAATGTAGTTTACACCACCCTTCCTGCTACTACCTGTATTACACCAATTTTATTTCTGATCTCCCTCTTTCTACACTTTGCTTCATCTTGGACAAACTCTTTACAAAAAATTAGCTAAAGCAATCCTGTAAAATGGAAGTCAAACTATAACATTTCTGCATAGAATTTCTCATGTCAGAATATAAGCCATGTGATCTCTATTTCTTCTTCAAACTCATTATCCCCACTGGTCTCAGCCTTTAAAAACAACAACAACAAAAACCCTGTGATCTCCTCTTACTCCTTGAACAAGCCATACTTCCACCTCTGGTCTCTGAAATTCTGCCTGGATCAATAAGTTAGATAATGCATCTTCATAATTGTATTTACACCAACAATTACCAGGGCATATCACTTGTTTCTAAAGATACAACATATCAGCAACCTATCAAGTCTAATGAGCCACCTTTAACCAACAAAAATTTTAAGATATTTAAAGTCACTGGACAGCACAGATCATGAAAGTCCAAGATACAGATGAAGGAAGGAGCTCTTCCCTCTTTTTGTCAGTTACCTTTAAAGTGCACAAGATTCTTAAAGCCTGAAAAACTAAGAAGACAATCACATACACATTCATTTAAGAATACTGAGCTTCTTACCATTTACTGGTTTGTTTGAATTCTAACCATAGAAAGGGTTTCTTGAACACATTTATGCACTTTAGGCTTATTTTGCCTTCAAGTCAAAGTTGATAAACTTTTTAAAATTTTTTTGCTCTGCACCCAAATTCAGAAGTTGGAAACATGAGTTTTTTTTACAGTTTTCACTTACCTACATGAGTCATCATCATTTTTTTTTTTAAATTAAGAGGTCAGTCTCTAAAATTGGACATGATTTGCTCATTGGTCCTTTGTTCAATGTCAGTATGAAGTGCCAAATATTCTACTGTCTGTTTAATAGATATGACTTGACTAGTAAATGAGAAAGCATATATAAATTGTCCAATAATAGTTTGTATTTAGATTCTCATTCTCTGTGAGAAATAAAAATCATTCAATTAAAGTCATATGTTTTCTCTTGAGTTTTGACTCAAGATGGAAAGATATGAATGGACTCCAAAATTTCATATAACTTCATCTGTAATGGGACTCATTGCTAATTGCACATATCAAACAAGGTTTGAGATACAACAGACTTGTGTAAATTATTGTGGTCTCAAATCTCAGAGTTTTTCAGTTATAGTGGTTGAAAAGCAAAAAGTTCTGTGAGTGGCTGGACATGTTTCGTCATCGTGTGAACATATTTGCTCATGTTGTCGCATTCCTTCCGTGCATCTGTGGTTTAAACCATAGTGTGGAGTTGAATACAAATAGCTCCCAGGGCCAGCAAATTCATCTTCTGATGGGTATAGGATACTTAGCACTTACAGATAATGGGTCACAAAAACCAAATGAAACACCAGTCTCCTCAAGAAGAGTGTGGTTACAATGATTAACCTTCCCACGGGTGTTGCATGAGTCTTCATCTTAGAAAGTGAGTAAAAGTTCTGACAGTCCTGATCTGATCCCCTAGTCCAATTACTATGACAACCTTCAACAACCCCTGTGAAGACATTAGGACCTTGCTATCTCCATGAACTGATGAAAATGTTGTCTTACTCTATTCTACATAGAAATTTTGAGTTTCTCTCTGTATTGGTACATTAGAACATGGAGCATGTATCCAGCAAACCTCATTTCTAAAGAACCCAGTAGTGTGACTAAAGATAACAGTTA
Organism: Sciurus vulgaris; assembly: GCF_902686455.1. Classification (NCBI taxonomy): domain Eukaryota; kingdom Metazoa; phylum Chordata; class Mammalia; order Rodentia; family Sciuridae; genus Sciurus; species Sciurus vulgaris. The sequence continues at coordinate 14,973,868 of NC_136469.1, forward strand.
TGTACCGCAAATTTCAAAAAGCTAGAAGAAATTGTTTTGAATGTTTCACCATAAAAAATTAAGTTTGAGGAGATAAATGTTTAACCAGATTTAAATTTTACACAATGTACGTACATGTATCAAAACATCACATTACCCCATATATATGTACAATTTTTAGGTTCTATGTATCAATGAAAAAAATAAAAACTTAAATAATATTAGTATTGTTTCCTCAGATGACCTCATATACATTTGCAAAAATTTATGCCAGAAAGTATTTAAAAATATATTTGAATTTTGACTCAAAAATTTTAAGTTATTCTGTAACACATTATTTTGTAGATGTGAATTTTGTGATTAGGTATTATAACAAATGTATGTATTCACTTTTCCCTTCTGTTTAAATTACTTTTGACTAAAATATTATCAGTTGCTTTGAGAGATACTTAATGGTCTGTTATTAATAAAGTTACATACATTTCCCCTCATCAAAATGCTACTTTGTGATGCTTTTATAAACTTACTTTAAAAGTAAAGTTCTTTACATTTAAATGAGAATATTCACTTATATGTTAAAAGAAAATTCTGTCATAATGCATAACGCATAACACTTATAATTTAAATTCTACTCAACCAATTAACCAGATAGTCCTAATAGAAGTGGGATAAAATAAATTACTTCTAATGCTTGCTGAATAATTTCCATAATTTCTTCATAAGTATATGCATCAAATATTTTTAAATGGTAATGTACTATCCATGTAATTCTCTAAAAGTGTGGCTATGGATGTAGACATGTAGTTGAATTAAGATAGATCTTTTATTTTTAGCTTTGGGACTTGATGGAAGAGGAAACAGAATCTGCTGCATCTGTAGTTGTGTGTAGTTTTAATTTTTGATACATTGCGATAACATCTCTGAGTGAATTAAAATCATGTGAATTGATTGCTAACAGACAAAAGAAAAAGATACTTTCCCAAAAATCCATACATGGAACTTCATATTACAGCTTCTCGACACTGGATTTTAGGTGAGAAAGAAAAAATTTTCAGATAAATAAATATATAAATGCATGCTACAGACAATTTGCAATTTCATGCACCTGTGTAGGAGTTTTTTACTTGCCAAAAATGATTTTAATATATTGATTCAGTGTTAGAAACAAGAGTTAAAGTTTTTATTCGCTAAGATTAAATTAGTGGTTTTTCCAAAAATTTGTACCCTTTAGAAGGCATTTGAAAAGAGAAGTCCATGTTAATTTCCAACTATAGCAATGATTTATTCAACAATGACTGATCTTTTTATTTATACCATAATTATGGCATATAATTAATAAATAGAAGAGATTATAGTAAACAACTAAATGAAGGTATCAGCTATGTGCAAAGGTTGATATCATTGTTCACAATCTAAAGTTAATCAGCTGCTCTTAACTAGTTGAGGAACTAGAAGCCAGTCATTCAAGTACCATGAATCATTTCACTCTGACTCCATGGAACCGGACTGATAATAACTTTATGCTATTGGTACTACCTGGGGCAAAACTCTTTTTCATTCTTTTCTTTCCTTCCTTCCTCCCTCTCTCCCTTCCCTCTCCCTCCCTCCCTCCCTCCCTCCTTTCTTTCTTTCTTTCTTTCTTTCTTTCTTTCTTTCTTTCTTTCTTTCTTTCTTTCTTTCTTTCTTTCTTTCTTTCTTTCTCTCTTTCTTTCTTTCTTTCTTTCTTTCTTTCACAGCTGACTTCATGGTAAAATGAAAAAGAAGTTCCTTCTAGTTTTTGATTTCCAAAGTAATCTATTTTTTAAAAAGAACAGAAAAAAGAAGAAAGACCTGAACATCCTCTAAAGAATTTTAAAAGATATAAAGCTTTATTTTGAGAAATTTTGAAAGTATTTATCACATGCTCAAATACCAGCTATTACATTGAATGACCACCAAGTTAATCTTACCCTGAATTCTTTGAGGAGTAGTGTCTCCTTGGTAATCTTAATTTTTAAAATAAATTTGTTTATTATCTTTCAATATTTCTCAAGTCAAATTATTATGATTTAACTGTTTTTAATTAGCAAATGTATTTGTAAAACACATCTGTCTCACTACATATGTGTTCTACATAAAAATTTAGAAAAAAATAACTCATTTTACTATAAAATTGACTTTTAACAGAAGTGTTTGACTTTCATTTCTTACGTATTTTCAGTTAACAATAGTTCTTGACAGCTTATGTCCTTCTCTTTGCCATAGTAAGGTAATTTAGAAGTTGTTCATCTAACTTAGTCTTTCTCAGACCTGTCTGCATTGTCAAATGAGAGGCACTTTTAAAAACTACTAATAGCCAGTCTCCAACACTAGTGATTTAGTTCTTCAGAGCAAGACTCTGAAGTTCATTTTTTCCCTCTATCTTCAGTAAGATCTATAGAAATTAAAGTAAATATAAAGAATAATCATGATTTCTTGATTAATAATTCAAAATTTCTTGGAAGTATATGACCAAGTGTGAATTACTTGTTAAGCATTCTATTTTATATTAGTTCTTTCTTTTTTGTTTTCTCCCTTCTTCACTTTCTTTTTATTACACTATTTTGAAATTATTTTAGACAAATTATAAAAATAGAATTCCCATATTTATTTCACCTACCTTCCAAATAATGTTGGCACCTCACATCACACAGGACTTTATCAAAGCTGAGAAAAAAACATTGGTTGGATATTCCTGACCAAAGTACACATGGCGCTCAGATTTTATGGACTTTCTTTCCCATCATGTCCTTTGTCTGTACCCCACATTGCAATGAGTTCTTGGGTTTACTTAGTCATTTGAAATCTGTGTAAGAGTTCTTCAGTATTTTATTATATATCATGACTCTGGCATTTTCGATGGGTTCTGATCATTTATTGGGGAATGGTCCCCAATTTTGGTTTGTCTACAGTAACCTCTTGATTTTTGAGAATGTGGTACTTTTTAGATTGAGAAACAGAAGTGATGTCCCTCGCTCCATCTTCAGTGTAGCATGTTGATGGAAGATGCTGTCTCTTGTAACTCTTGCAACCTTGATCTCTTGGTTAAGGTGGTACCTGCAGGTATTTTCCAGTACAATTTCCTATTACATCCTTCTGTAATTATCAGATATCTTCACCGAGATACTTTTAGACCGTGCAAGTATATACTTTGTTTCATGCTTTCACCAAATATTCCCATCTATTAAAACATTGAACGGAACACAGCCCTTACAGGTACTCTCATTTTGACACCAACTGCAAGTTTGGGAGTTCCTCATGTCACCCTCGCATTTGAGAATTTACTAGAAGAACTTCCATAACTCACAGGAAGGTGTTACACTCACAGTTACAGTTTATTAGAACTAAAATTTATAGATTTGAACCACTCCAGGAAAAAGTAAATAGTTCAGTGTCCAGAAAAGTTTCCAAAACAGTTTCTATTTGGCCTATAGCTTTTGAGTCAAAAACAACTTTATTTCCCTGCATCCATTTGCTACAGTATGCTTGGTGCTTTTCCAACCAGAAATGCTCACTTGAACCTTGATGTGCAGAGTAATTCTGTGGACACCTGCTTGACTGATTTTGATGTCTGCTCTCCCTAGTGATCAAATTGGTACCACATGACCCATAGTTCCCAATGTAAATGACATTGTTGCACTATTTGGTATAGCAGCTCTCACTGTAAATCACGCCAGGACAAAGAGACTCCTATCAATTACGACAATCTAAAAGTTTAGGGAAATGGCCCCGAAGGTGAGGATAACTGATCTCTCTTAGAACAAACATAAATTCTTTACTATATATCTATTGATCAAGCCACAATTTTTATTTTACTATTTCCTTAATGTTGATGATTTCCCAATTTCATTCTAAATACGTTAATTGGAATGCTCTATGAGAAAAAGAGTATCTTCAGTCAAATCTATTTATTTGTTTATTTATATATTGATATTGTTTCAGTACCATGTAGATATTAAGACTTATAATTCCATGTTACCAGTATTTATTTTGTGGCTATAATAGAACCAGTTTTGACAGTAGGTTCTTCTACAGGTTTGCATCTGTGTGATTGGCATGCCTCTGTCCTGATGTGGGCATGTTCTTACTTCCTGAGACCACACAGGTTTGCAGGTTCATCTGGATTCAGTCTCTTCTTCATGAATATCTGGTATGTACTGGAGACTGATACTCAGAAACCACAGTCTGGGTGTGTGGGTCGCTCCTTGCTATTGAGGAGTCCTTCTTCTGAGTCCCTCAGCAAATGTATATATAAATTCTATATGTGACCCAACATACAAACATCTCTGCTTTTATTTTTACATGTATCTATAGGTATATATGTGCATTTATGTTTGTGTATGCACAAATACATTGAAAAGTCCAAATATACAATCTACATACCTAAACCCATATATTTTTATCTTTGATTTCAAAAGTATTCAAGTCTAATTTTAACCTTTCCCTTTTACTATTTATAATTTTTACCTAATCATGATAAACCTGGATCTCATTATCTACAGTATCTTTGTATATGGTTGATCCTTTGATAAAATATAAAGCAGTTTAAGAATTTATAATCAATATAAGTATGTGGAACAAATTAATGTGGATGTGCAGTCATTTTTGTCTTCAGTTTCATAGTTACAATCAAAATATTTGTTCTATAGATCTTAGGTTTCTTAGGTTAGTTCTTTGCTATCTTCTTTGGTATAGTTCTGTACATTGTTTATAAGATATTTGGACTCATTTAGTGCTTCTATTCTACTTTTGATTACTATATTTCAAGGGTTGCCTTGATATTATATTTATAACTTATTTTTGAAAGTTGTAACAATGAAGCATTCTATGACTTGAACTATTAAAATTACATTATACTCAGAGAAGTGTTACCCCTCCCTCTCTTCTCCAGAGTCCCATTCCCCTTCACCCCTTCTAATTTTCTTGTACCCACACAGTGCAGTTGAATGGTGACTTTTTTTTTTTCTTTTGTTGTTTTACTCTTCTTTTTTTTATTTTGTACAATCAGTTATTTTTTTCTTTCACCCAGAGGAGTATACTATAGATATACATTTGTCTTTTGCTTTCTAAATCAAACAATAGTACATCCTGGAAGTTATTGTTTATCAGTTTATAGGGGTCTTTATCATTCATTTTTATTACTGCATAGTGACCCATTTTATGAATGCACAATGCATTATCTGTAATTGGAAAATGATGTAAACCATATATGTGCCACTATTTAGAAGAACTGTTGAAGAATCAGTGGTATACAGTGATCTTCCATATCTGTGTATTTGTATTTTTGGAACTCTATTTCCAGAATAGAACCCTAATTTTTTAGTTTCTGGGTTTGAAATGTGAATTCATATGCAGTTTTGTTGAGTATTTTCAAATTTATCCCAAGAAAGATTATATTTGTTTTAATTCCCACCAGCAATGTATGGATAAAACTGCCCTCACTCTTAACCCCATCAACAAAATGTGTAGTTTTTGTTTGTTGTTATTGTTGTTTGTTTGTTTGTTTGTTTTGTTTGTGGGTTTTTTGGTGTTATTTTTTGTACTGGAAATTGAACCCAGGGGTGCTTTGCCACTGAAGTACATCCCCAGCTCTTTTTTATATAATTTTTAAAACTTTGAGACAGGGTCTCAGCAAGTTGCTCAGACTCTTGCCTCAGTCTTGCAGGTCACTCAGATTACAGGCATTTGCCAAAGCACCTGGTCTGCATTGCTTGTTAATCTGTGACAGTACAGTAGTTAAGAAAAAATTATCTCAATGTTGTATTAATTTCTCTAATTATAGTACTTAGTATAGTTTTATATGTTACATGCCCATTTTTATGCCTTTTATTTGTAGAGATCTAAGGAAGAGAAAAAGAATTCAGATTTTTTATATCAGACAAATGTAACAACAATATTGAAATAGTGAAAAAATCAATCAGAAGTCTTAAAATTGAAAACTACAATGAATGAATTGAAAAATATGGGAGAGCCTTGACCACAGAATTGATCAACCAGGAGATCCAAGATGGCGGACTAGAGAGTGACTGCATCTCCCGTCGCTCCAGAACCCAGGATTCAAGGAAGGGGAGGCATTGAGAGACTCAAACCAACATAGAGCTGCGGGGTGAGTCTCTCCCACAGGGTTAAGCTTGGCCCGGGCAGCAGGCCCAGACAGGGGCAGCTTGTCAGAGCAGGGCAGGGCAGCTAGAGTCTTCCCCAAGCAGCCCTGCTTTCTCTGGCGGCAGGCTCAATCGACAACCAGCTTCTAGGAGCAGGCCGCCCAGTGAGAGCTTTTCCGCACAGAGCCAACCCCAAGCCCTGAACCCAGCAGCGGGCCGGCTTCTGGGACCAAGGCAGGACAGGGAGAAGCTTTACCCTATCAGCCAGGGTTCCTCAGGTGGGGGCAGGCCCTGTCTACAGCCAGCTTCTAGGAGCAGGACCGCCCAGTAAAAGGATTTCCACGCAGAACCAGCCCCCAGCCCTGGAGCCAGTAGCGGGCTAGGGACAACTTTTCTCAGAAGCACTGCATTATCACGTTTCTCCAAGACATCAGGCTACTGAAGGCTGGGAGGTGATATACTGGAAATCTACAGGGACACTAAAAGCCAATAGAGGAAATCTGCAATATCTTAGAGTCCCACTGATATATGACCAATATGAGAAAACAAGGGAAGAAAATGTCCCAAACAAACCTAGATACTATATCAATAAAACCCAATGACAGCACAGCAGAAGAAATGTCAGAAAGGGAGTTCAGAATGTACATTATTAAAACAATCAGGGAAGCAATCAAGGAGATGAAAGAGCAAATGCAGGCATTGAGGAAGAGATGAAAGAGCAAATGGAGGCATTAAATGATCGCACCAATCTACAGTTAAAAGAGCAAATACGGGAAGGAAAGATCATTTCAATAAAGAGTTAAAGATAATGAAAAAAAAAAAAAAAACAGAAATCCTTGAAATGAAGGAAACAATAAACCAAGTTAAAAACTCCATAGAAAGCATAACCAATAGGATAGAACACCTGGAAGACAGAATCTCAGACATTGAAGACAAAAGTTTTAATCTTGAAAACAAAGTTGACCAAACAGAGAAGATGGTAAGAAATCATGAACAGAATCTACAAGAATTATGGGATATCATGAAAAGACCAAATTTAAGAATTATTGGGATTGAGGAAGGCTTAGAGAAACAAATCAAAGGAATGAACAATCTATTCAATGAAAAAATATCAGAAAATTTCCCAAATCTGAAGAATGAAATGGAAAACCAAGTACAAGAGGCTTATAGAACTCCAAATATACAAAATTACAACAGAACCATACCAAGGCACATTAATATGAAAATACCTAACATAAAAAAATATAGACAGAATTTTAAAGGCTGCGAGAGAAAAGAATCAAATTACATTCAGGGGGAAACCAATAAGAACATCAGCAGATGTTTCAATCCAGACCCTAAAAGCTAGAAGGGCCTGGAACAATATTTACCAAGCCCTAAAAGAAAATGGATGCCAACCAAGAATCTCATACCTAGATAAGATCTTCCAAACAAAAATTGAATAAAGAAACCATAGATCTCAATAACACAATCAACAATTTAGACTTAAACTTAACTTATATGTTCATATATAGAATATACCATCCAAAAAGAATGAATACACTTTCTTCTCAGCAGCACATGGATCCTTCTCTAAAATAGACCATATTTTATGCCACAAAGCTACTGTTAGCAAATACAAGAAGATAGAGATACTACCTTGTACTCTATCAGATCATAATGGATTAAATTAGAAAAAATGACAGAATAAAAAACAGAAACTTCTCCAATACCTGGAGGTTAAATAATGTGCTATTATATGATGAATGAATAACAGAAGACATCAGGAGTGAAATAAAAAAATTCTTAGAAGTAAACGAGAACAAAGACACATCATATCAAAATTTTTGGGACACTATGACAGCAGTACTCAGAGGAAGATTTATTTCATGGGGAGCATTCAACAAAAGAAGTAAAAATCAACAAATAAATGACTTAACACTACAGCTCAAAGCCCTAGAAAAAGAAGAGCAGACCAACACCAAAAGTAGTAGAAGACAGGAAATAGTTAAAATCAGAGCTGAAATCAACGAAATTGAAACAAAAGAAACAATCGGAAAAATTAACAAAATAAATAGTTGGTTCTTTGAAAAAATAAACAAAATTGATAAACCCTTAGCCACACTAACAAAGAGAAAAAGGGAGAAAACTCAAATTACTAAAATTCGGAATGAACAAGGAAATATCACAACAGACACGAGTGAAGTACAAAACACAATTAGAAGCTATTTTGAAAATCTATACTCCAACAAAACAGAAAACCTTGAAGACATCAACAAGTTTCTAGAGACATATGAATGACCTAAACTGAACGAGGAGGACATACACAACTTAAATAAATCAATTTCAAGCAATGAAATAGAAGAGGTCATCAAAAGCCTACCAACAAAGAAAAGTCCGGGACCAGATGGGTTCTCAGCCGAGTTCTACAAAACCTTTAAAGAAGAGCTCATTCCAATAACTTCTCAAAGTATTCCATAAAATAGAAGAGGAGGGAACCCTCCCAAACTCATTCCATGAAGCCAATATCACCCTGATACCTAAATCAGACAGAGACACATTGAGGAAAGAAAATTTCACACCAATATCCTTAATGAACATCGATGCAAAAATTCTCAACAAAATTTTAGCAAATCACATACAAAAATATATTAAAAAATAGTGCACCACGATCAAGTAGGTTTTATCCCAGGGATGCAAGGTTAGTTCAACATCTGGAAATCAATAAATGTCATTCACCATATCAACAGACTTAAAGTTAAGAATCAGAAGATTATTTTGATAGATGCAGAAAAAGCATTTGATAAAATACAGCACCCCTTCATGTTCAAAACACTAGAAAAAATAGGGATAGTGGGAACATTCCTTAACATTGTTAAGGCCATCTATGCTAAGCCCATGGCCAATATCATTCTAAATGGTAAAAGATACTGAAAGCATTTCCCCTAAAAACTGGAACAAGGCAGGGATGCCCTCTTTCACCACTTCTATTCAACATAGTCCTTGAAACTCTAGTCAGAGCAATTAGACAAACCAAAGAAATTAAAGGGATACAAATAGGAAAACAAGAATACAAACTATCCCTGTTCACTGATGACATGATTATATATTTAGAGGAACCCGGAAATTCCACTAGAAAACTATTAGAACTCATAAGTGAATTCAGTAAAGAAGCAGGTTACAAGATCAATGCTCATAAATCCAATGCATTTTTATACATAAGTGATGAATCTTCAGAAGAGAAATTAGGAAAACTACCCCATTCACAATAGCCTCAAAAAAAAAAAAAAGTACTTGGGAATCAATCTCACAAAAGAGGGGAAAGACCTCTACAATGAGAACTACAGAACACTAAAGAAAGAAATTAAAGAAAATCTTAGAAGATGGAAAGATCTCCCATGTTCTTGGATAGGCAGAATTAATATTGTCAAAACGGCCAGACTACCTAAAGTGCTATACAGATTCAATGCAATTCCAATTAAAATCCCAATGGTGTACCTTACAGAAATAGAGCAAGCAATCATGAAATTCATCTGGAAGAATAAGAAACCCAGAATAGCTAAAGCAATCCTCAGCAGAAAGATCAAAGTAGGGGGTATCACAATACCAGATCTTCAACTCTATTACAAAGCAATAGTAACAAAAATGGCATGGTATTGGTACCAAAATACACAGGTAGATTAATGGTACAGAATGGAGGACATGGACACAAACACAAATAAATACAATTTTCTCATATTAGACAAAGTGGCCAAAAATATGCAATGGAGAAAAGATAGCCTCTTCAACAAATGGTGCTGGGAAAACTGGAAATCCATATGCAACAGAATGAAATTAAAATCCTATCTTTCACCCTGCACAAAACTCAACTCAAAATGGATTAAGAACCTCAGAATCAGACCAGAGACCCTGCATCTTATAGAAGAAAAAGTAGGTCCAAATATTCAACATGTCAGCTTAGGATCAGACTTCCTTAACAGGACTCCCATAGCACAAGAAATAAAAGCAAGAATCAACAACTGGGATTGATTCAAACTAAAAAGCTTTCTCTCAGCAAAAGAAACTATCAGTAATGTGAAGAGAGACCCTACAGAGTGGGAGAATATCTTTGCCACTCATACTTCAGATAGAGCACTAATTTCCAGAATATATAAAGAATTCAAAAAAATTCTACACGAAGAATACAAATAATCCAATCAACAAATGGGCTAAGGAAATGAACAGACACTTCACAGAAGAAGATGTACAAGCAATCAACAGATATATGAAAAAATGTTTAACATTACTAGTAATAAGAGAAATGCAAATGAAAACTACCCTAAGATCCATCTCACACCAACTAGAATGGCGATTATCAAGAACACAAGCAACAATAGGTGTTGGAGAGGATGTGGGGAAAAAGGTACACTCATACATTGCTTGTTGGGTTGCAAATTAGTGCAGCCACTCTGGAAAGCAGTATGGAGATTCCTCAGAAATCTTGGAATAGAACCACCATTTCACCCAGCTATCCCACTCCTTGGCCTATACCCAAAGGACTTAAAATCAGCATACTACAGTGTTGCAGCCACATCAATGTTCATAGCTGCTCAATTCACAATAGCCAGATTGTGGAAGCAACCTAGATGTCCTTCAATTGATGAATGGATAAAGAAACGGTGGCATATATATACAATGGAATATTACTCTGCCATAAAGAATGGTAAAATTATGGCATTTACAAGCAAATGGATAAAATTGGAGAATATCATGCTAAGTGAGATAAACCAATCTCAAAAAACCAAAGCATGAATGATCTCACTGATAAGTGGATGATGACACATAATGGGGGTTGGGAGGTGTTAGTGTTAGGTTTTAGGGTTAGGTTTAGGGTGAGAGTTAGGGTGGCAAGAATGGAGTAAGGAAGGACTATATAGAGGGAGAAGAGAGGTGGGAGGGGTGGGGGGAAGGGAAAAAGTAACAGAATGAATCAAACAACATTACCCTATGTAAATTTATGATTACACAAATGGTATGCCTTACACCATGTACAAACAGAGAAACAACATGTATCCCATTTGTTTACAATAAAAAATATAATTGATCAACCAGAAAAATCAGTGATCTCGAAATCAACTTATTGAAAATACACTAGAGGAGAGGATAAATCAGTGTAAAGAAATGAAGAAAACCTAGTAGGACATAAGAGGCATCATCAAAAGAATGAATCTAAGGGTCAGTTATTGAGTTTCAGAAAGAATTTAAAATGAAAGCAAGATAGAAAGTCTATTCAAGGATATAATAACGATGACTTCTGAATTCTGAAAAGAAATATAAATATCCACATACATAAAGGTCTAAGGATGCTAACAAAGTTCAAACCAAACATTACAATACCAGGACATGTTTTAATACAATTCAAAATCCAGGGACAATAATGAAACCTAAAATCAGCACAGAAAAGAAGCAAATAAAACATAAAAGTTGTCCAATAAATTTGGCATAAGAGTTCTCAGTAGTACAAGAGGAGGTAAGATGATGTATTCTGAGTGCTGAAGGAAAGAAAAAAATTTGTCAAAAAGAATACTATGCCTCATAAAGCTATCATTCATATATTAAGGCTAAAGATTTTTCCAGACAAATAAAAGTTGAGGGAATTCATCAAACTGAAAGAAAAGTGATACCCATGTGTAACAAGGAAATATCTGACATTATAAAAGACAGGAATCAAATAAGTATATAGATCAATTCATCATATTCTTATATGGTAACCATGGTGCATAATCTACTTATATCCTTAGTATAAATAATTAAGACAAAATTACCAAGAAGGAACATTAACAGGAAAATTTTTTGAAGTTGTAAGCAAAATAAAAAGATGGAAATTGTGACATCAAATTTCAAAATGTGGATGGAATGAATGGAGAAAGATATTTGTTTTGTTTATCTGAAAATTTAAATTGCATCTGTTTAGAATGACTCATTAAAACTGCAAGATATTTTGTAATCTTTCTGGTAAACATGAATCAAAAGCTTATAATAGATATGTTTAAAATAAAGAGCAAAGATTCAAAACATACTAATACAGAAAAGACATTTAACCACCAAGTAACACAGTAAGAGAGGAAGAAAGGAAGAAACAATCTACAAAACAAGAAAACAACAATTAATAAAATGTCAGCAACATTTTATTTTATTTATTTCTCTTATTTATTTATTTATTGGTGGTAGGAATTTAACCCAGGGACACTTCACCACTGAGCAACATACCCAGCCTTTTTCGTTAATTTTGACAGGGTTTCACTAAGTTATTTAGCGCCTCACTAAGTTGCTGAGGCTGGCCTTGAACTAACAATCCTCCTGCCTCAATCTCCTGAGTCACTAGCAATATATTCTTACTTGTCCTTAATTACCTTGAATATAAATGGATACATTCTCTAATTTAAAAATGTGGAATGGCTGAATGGGTTTAAAAAAAAATGAGAAGAAAATTCCACAATATGCTGCTGTCAAGAAACTCAATTCAACTACAAGGATAAACAGACACACATTAGTAAATAAATGGATGGCAAAAAGAAAGAAAATCCAGTGCAAATGGAAACCAATGAAGAGCAAGAATTGTTAGATACGTAACAGAACAACAAAAAAAATTCACATAAAATCTGTAAAAAGAGACAAGGTAATTATGGAAAATGATAAAGTGGTTGACACAGTATGAGGATATAATAATTATAAATAAACATGTACCCAAACTCATTCCACCTATATATATATAAGGCATATGTACTCATACAATGTCAAGGAGAGATAATCAACAACACATCGGTATTAGGTATTACCCAAACACCCCACTGCCAACAGTGGACAGATGATTCAGAGAGAAACCATAAATTTCTGCAGTCCACTTTCTTACCACTGCTACTCAAATTAAAGCTAGAAGTTTGCCATTGTATGTCACAAAGTCCCTGTGTTAGAGGCTTGGTCACCAGAATGGCTGTATTTGGGGGTCTGAGGGGTCTTTAGATCATCAGATGTGTATCCTAGAAGGGGATTACTGAATCCCAGTCTTCTCCTGTCTTTTTTGTTTTTTTTTTTAAGTTCATATTTTTATCATCATCTTACCCTTTTTTCAAGATCTCATCATTTGTCAGTTTTTTCTAGAGCATTTTCCTCAAAGTAGCATATATCAGAGGTACCTGGAGGTGAATCTCAAGACACATCTCCCTGGGCCTCATTCAGAGTCTTTGACATTTAGTTCTGTTGGGGAGGGAGCTATGTATTCTGCAAGTCTATCAAGATCCGAATTAATGCTGATGCTACTGTTCCAGGAACACCACTTTGAGAACCAGGCATCAGAATGGCAGTTCTTTGTATGTTTCTCTTTCAGATTAGGTAAATCAGCAGTGCCTTCTGGTTAACGATCTATTGGAGTTTGTGTGTTAAAATTTGGAAATATGTGTAGAATTTTTCCACTCCTTGAACATGCTAGAAAATATGTTTTAAATACTTCCTTGATTTAGAGTTCTGGGAAGAAAGTCAGCCTTTTAAAGGATAGTAATAAAGATAATACAAAATTATGCTCAGTTTAAATGATATGACTGAAGTCATTATAATACTGCAGAATATCTTTCATTTCATTAGTTTTACAAATTCCACATACAAATGCAAAATACAAATTAATATTGCAGTTATAAGTTTGGGGGTGAGCTGAGGTACCAGGGATTGAAATCAGAGGCACTCAACCACTGAGCCACATCTCCAGCCCCTTTTTTTATTTGATTTAGACACAGTGTCTCACTCAGTTTAGTCCCTCACCTTTGCTGAGGCTGGCTTTGAACTTGTGATCCTCCTGTCTAAGCCTCTTGAGTTGCTGGGTTTAGAGGTATGGGTCACTGTGCCCAGTAAAATCAATCATTTCAATGAATATTTGTATGAGCACATTTAAATATGAGATAGCTGGATAAGTATTAATTTTCCAACTGATCTTACCAAGTTAAAACCAGAGTCATAAAAACTGATATACTTATGTCAAATTGGCCACACATGATTTGGAAAATGATAAATAAATTTCATTGTGATATCTACTCTCAGAAATAAGGTTGAATTTTGTTGATTTATTTCCTTTGAGTATTGTCTATCCTTCATGGTATACAGATTAGGAATTATAGTGTTAAAGAAACTTTGTGCCTTAGGTTGTAGAATTGAGACCAGACTCTTAATTAGGAAAGAACAAGCGAGTGTAACGAAATGCATGATTTAAAAAAAATAAAGCCTCATAGAACCTGAAAAAAGTCAGCTCAAGGATGAAAAATTAGGACAAACTCTTGAGACTACAAAATAATATTATAGAATTTGTTACTGAGCTATTTGAGGATGAGGTGCTTGTGCATGGGGTAGGAACAGAGATGGCAAGAGGTGTTCAAAAGCATAAAATACAGAGAGGTCACATGAAATATGCAGAGGAAGAAGAAGATCAGGGGGTCTGAAAAGGGGAATTAGGTGAAGATCAAGGTGGGTTTTTCAGATTATATGGGGGTCCAGTCCTACAGGCAATGTAGAAATCCAATGTCAATGACCACCCGAAAATCAAGATGTACGACAGGGGAACTCGGTGAGGAGAGAAACTTTCTGAGGGAATGTTGGGATAAGCAGTTCAAGGTGAGAGAAAAATTCAAGAGTCCAGTTTCTGAAGTTGTGGTTGGGTATGAAATATTGGATTTAAGTAAGAAAACCTATCAGTATATTTTATATGAATCAAGCTGAAAACATAGTGCAGAGACACAGGAGCATCACAGATATCTCATTGTTAATTTTAACATTGAGGAGTTAGTCTAGTTTTAAATCTCATTTCTTCATCTTGAGACACAGAAATGTGGATAAATCTGCAGGTTGAAGTGTTGCTGTAGTTTGAAGATATATAACATAACTGGACACAGGTTAGGTAAGATATTGCAGTATTTTTACTAAGATGACACCATAATTACAAACTGGCTCAATTATTTACATAAGTCTTCTTATAAATAAATAGTAAACCAAAAGATACACTGAACCAGTTTCAGTTGTAAAGTAGCATTTATTTAAATTTTTTTCTGATAAAACAAACCAAATATGGTGAGGCCAGCCTACATTTCCGTTTTCAGATTTCTACAGCCTTATTGGATGGTTGCTTTCCTATATGTTGTTATTTTTTTTCTATGACTAAATATACAGAAATAAAGTAACATTCTAAAATTCACCTCCTCATTTCTCTTGTTCTAATTCCTGCATATAGTTCATATTTTGGTTTGCATCTTGCGTCTTTACACAGAATCAGGTGGAAAGTTTACCAGTGAATAGCTGGCTCAGTCTGTTTCTAGTCAACATTGCAAAGTTGATGAAGGTTCTCAAATTTCTCTTTTATCAGTAAAGAGGGAAAAATTAACGGTTTGATGCCCATGATTCTGTTTATTGGTCAAGTGGTTTGAACTCATGTGAAGAAGTGGTGTCCTTCTGCAGTGTGTGATTAACAAAAAAAAAAAAAAAAAAAAAAAAAAAAAAAGGTCATTTTTTGGGCATCTGGAGGAGATGTAGTAGAAAGTGGTGTAGAGATCTCAGATGTGCTCCACTCTCACCAGATTCAGCCTGCATGCTCACAATGGGGTTCCAGAGCCTGAATTTTTGGCTACCGTAACAAAACTATGTCATGTGAAGTTACCACTAGTAACATGATTCTTTTTTTCTTTCTTGAAACCATATTCTTCTTATGTTAAAAAGCATTCTCAAACTAGAAACCCTATTGCACAGGCAATATGGAACCTCAGAGTCTCTATAATCCTCATACTCCTCATATTCCTTTGCTTTAAAATATTTGATAAAGTGATGTTTGCTTAATATAACGTGGTGACCATCAAATCGCTTTTTTTTTTTTTTTTTGGTTTTATAAAATAGAAGAGAATACTTCTTAGTTTTCCCCCTTACTTTTATTTAGCTCAATCATAAATGTTTCCACTCTCTTTTGTATTAAGTACAGAGTTAGAATGCAACTAATCATTGTAGATCTACTTCATTCTGATTTTCCCTGCCTTTTATTAACTGTACCCACTAGTAACATGAGATAAAAGATATACGCAAAAAAACTGTTACAATATCCCCTCAAATAAATTGAATATATTTCCTGTATTCTTGATGATAGAATCAGCAGTGGAAATACCCAGAACTAGGAACATTTTATTAGATATTATTACACTGGTTTAACCTAAACACTTTCATGCTGATAAAATACACTCCTGGTTTCAAGATGTTTCGAGTATTTATGGAACCATTTTATTTTGCTCTCTTACTGCCTATTCACTAATTTCATTTCCATGTGTTCAATAATCATGTTCAATAATATATGGAGAACTTTGTAATGCTTTATGGCTATGAATGTCTTCATCTGTTGCTTTCAAGACATAATTTTCTTTCACATCACTGGAACTAATATAACTTGTAAACATGTTTTTTTCAAGTTTTTAAAGGTTCTCTATGCCAAATGTTTTATAATGACATTTCAGTATCCAACAAATATAAATGCTTTATTAGCATGATATGTGTATTACTAGACTTTATATATTAGGATGACTTTGGATGTACAGAAAATTTGAGTTAAGTGTGTAGAGAATTTTCATATTCTTTGCACACACTTCCCCCTATTATTACCATCTTGCATTAGTATGGTATGTTTGCTATAATCAATGAAGTGATAATGGTAACTAAAGTGCCTAGTTTGTTCCACTCTTAGTTGCTACCTGATGTCCTTTTTCTGATCTAGACTCCAATTCAGGAAACCACAGTACATGGAATTTCCTTGTCTTCTTGGAGTACCCTTGGCTACAATGGCTTCGTAGACCTTCCATGTTTGTGATCACCTGAAGAGTTTTAAGAAGTACTGGGCGGATATTTGGTAAGATTCCTATCTCTTAAGATTTTTATGGTGTATTTCTTAACTAGAATGAGGTTATGGATTTTAAAGAGGAACACCACAATGTCATTTTTACTACCTTACAACTTACCAGGGGACGTAATGACAACATGAACAAGCTGCCTTGGCCACATAACTGAGTTCATATTAACAGGTTTTGTCTCTGGGTATGTACTTCTTCATTTGGTCTTTCCATTTTGATCTCTTGGGGAGAAGGTTTCATTGCACAGCCCACACAGGAGTGGGAGTATGCTTCCTTTATAATGGAGCATCCGTGTAACTTATTGAAACTCTTCTGAAGAGAAGATTTGTCTTTTCTCTCCTATCAAGTGTCCTATTCCACCCCTGGTTTATACAAATATGGGGTCACTTGACCTTTATTTTGTAGTGTAGATTAGAATCTGATGCAGCTTTATTTCTATTATTTTTCCATGTCACATCACTGGTAGCTCTTTTGTAAATTTTTGCACCCTCTTGACATGCCTATATCAGTGCACACGTTTGTGTGTTTATTTATTCATTTGTTTTGGCATCACGAGATGTTCTAGACTCATTTGCATATTTTCTGCCACTTCCCTTGAATCAACTTTCTCTAAGTAACCTTGCTTTCTCTTCTGGGAGAAAGGTCATATCAACTAAGAACTGTGTGCTAGCTGTATTTGTTGCCACTGACTGTCCATTAATCAGGCCCTCTCAGCTGACAGAGCAGAGGAATACATGCATATATACTAACCTATGTTCATTGTATGATATTTTAAATTACTCAGATGATTTGGAAAACTTTGCTAAAATGGTTGGTTTCAAAATAACTCAGAAGAGTTATATCTCTTTCAACATTATAAAAATTCATCTAGAGGATCATAGTCATTTGTTATGGTTTGGATATGAGGTGTTCGCCAAAAGCTCACATGTGAAACAGTGTAAAAAGGTTTGGAGAAATGATTGAGTTTTAGCTTTAATATAATCAGTGAATGAGTCTCTAATGAGATTAACCGAGTGGTAAATAGAGGCAGGTGGGTTGTCGTTAGAGGAAGTGGTTCATTGGGGACACGATTATGGAGTATATATTAGGTATCTGGAGAGAGGAGACTCTGCTTCCTGATCACCATCTGAGCTGATTTCCTCTGCCACACTCTCCTACCATGATGTTCTGCCTCACCTTGAACCCTGAACAATGGAGTCAGCCTTCTATGGACTAAGACCTCTGAAACTGTGCGCCCTCAAATAAACTTTTATTCCTCTATAGTTGTTATTTAGCCATAGGAGGGATGAGTTGATTAAAACATCATTGCTTACATTTTAAATCAAGCAAACCAATAGAAAATTATTATACAAATATAAATTATTATATCTGTGAAGATTTCTTAGGAGTATATGTAGGATCCTAAGATGATCTAACCACTTAATACAATGGAGTGTCAAATTACATTTTTTTTGCATAAAGAACATATACAAGGTCATCTAAAAATTACATATTTTATTAAACATAAATACCAAATAATATAGATTGAAGCAATTTTTTTTCTTGGTAATGTTTATTAAAAAAGTCAAAGGAATGTTAAACATTCTTGGTAATGTTTATTGAAAAAGTCAAAGAAAAATGTAATCAAATCTAGCTTACTTTTTTGTTTTTGACTTTTTTAAGGTTTTTTTTTTTGTTCTTTTTACTTATACATTTTTTTTTTTTTTTTTTTTTTTTTTTTTTGCAGTGCTGGGGATCGAACCCAGGTAGCCTTGTGCTTGCAAGGCAAGCACTCTACCGACTGAGCTATCTCCCCAGCCACTCAAATATATTTTAATGTATCATATATACATGGGATTTAACTTCCCATTTTTGTGGTTGTACATGATGAGGAATTACACTGGTCATGTATCATGTATGATCATAGAAAAGTTGTGTCTGATTCATTGTACTGTCTTTTCCATTTCCATTCCCACTCCACTCCCCCATTCCCCTCTGTCTAATCCAGTGAAATTCCAGTCTTCCCTCCCCAACACCTATCCTGAGTCAGCATCTGCATATCAGAGAGTATGCCCACTTGTAGAATATTAATTCTGCCTATCCAAGAACATGGGAGATCTTTCCATCTTCTAAGATCTTCTTCAACTCCTTTCTTTAGCATTCTCTAGTTTTCATTGTAAAGGTCTTTCACCTCTTTTACTAGATCAGTTCCTCCAATTTCTTTTTTTGAGGCTATTGTGAATGGGATAGTTTTCCTAAGTTTTCTTTCAGTTGATTCATCACTGATGTAAGGGTGTTAATTTTATAACCTGAAATCTAGAGTTCCTTCCTTGAGCAACTGGAGTCTGGGAAAGTAGGTATTATTATGCACACAGCTTCAACACTGAATAAAGGAACAACCACAGAGTGAAAAGAGAGGAGGCTATGACACTGTATAAGGAGCAAACACATGTTTTATTTTACACACTACCTTCCCTACTGTGGACAACATGAGGGTCTGGACACTAACTCATCTTGAGGGCAAACTTTAATGTATTGAATAAACATTTCTTAAGTAGATTCATAAAATGAAGGAATTAAAAAAAGAACAATGATCATTAGGATCCTAATATGAAGAGGGTGAACCCTTTTCTCCTCTATTTTACCTCTTCAACTTCTACTCTGACCCTGACAACCTTTATTTCCATGAATGCTGGTCTCTTCTTTTGCCCTGTGTCAAAGTCTGTGAAAAAACTTAGAAAGCACACATAAAATCAGAGACCTCAAAGATGAAAATTGTTTAAAATAGGAAAAGTAAATCTTAGGAATGCAATTTAGATCAGAAGAGAGAGGAAAGAAGGGATATATGTGGAAGGGTGGGAACTTTGTTTCTGGAAACACAAGTAATAAGTTTTTAAGTCATGTCTGTTGCCTGGCATTTTCAGAAAAGATGGAGAAAAAAGAATTGCTTTGATTATTTGGTATTTATGTTTAATAAAATATGTATTTTTAGATGATCTTGTATATGTTCTTTACGCCAAAAAATGTAATTTGACACTCCATTGTATTAAGTAGTTAGATCATCTTAGGATCCTACATATACTGAGAGATCGTCTTTATATAGTGTTAAACATTAAGGGTTCATTAGTTCACATGAATGTGAGGACAAAATTAAGGAATCTATAGCAAATGCTCCAAATTACTCCAAAAATGGCTTAAAATTATAAGAATGAGTTTGAATTTATTACTTCTGTGCCCCAACATAATCATTTATGTTGCAGCTAATAAATGTTTCTGAAAGAGTATGAACTTTCCTATGCAATTCATTAATTTGGGAAATTATAATATGATTTATTCAAAATTACATTCCTTATCTGAACTAATGCTCTTTTTTATGGAGAATATGATATGTCATTTTCGATGAATCTGCACATTAGACCACACTAAATGGAATATCTTGGCTTCCCTTTCTTTTCCTTGTTTAGTTTATTACAAGGTTCAGATTCTGAATAAGAATTTTAGAAAAATAGCAGTATGTGGCGAGCATAAGATTAGTGAATGTGATTATATGAAATAGTTTCTCATCTTGCAAGGTGGATTTTAACTTCAGTTTGAATTATAGCACAAAAAGGATTTCAAAAGTCACACTTTAAAAGAAAAGTAGCTTGGATTATTTACATGATCCATGTTTGAATAATAAATTCATATACCAATTTTGTTTTACATATGCAAAGCAAGATAGCAAAATAAACAAGGGTTTGTATCTTCAGCAATGATTTAGTCATTGCTGACATTGAAGCACTATAGAAAGATGTATTATATGAGAATGCAGACTTTTCTGCACTTGTGGTCATATTTCTAACATAGACTAAAAGTCTCCACAAACAACGCTCACTCTAGAAGTGGAACGTGCCATTTCTTCTTCCTGTTGGTTCATGCTCTTACATTCAGTGGTGGACCCTGAGAGGTAGGCAGGGAGCAGTGCCAGAGAACCAGGCCTGAGCAGCCATGCTGAAATTGCAGTTCCACAGTAAGGTGCCCCAGGAAGGAGCTCTGAACTACCTCAGGGGCACACCCTGCTCTTGGCATGACACCCACCCTCTTCCCTTTCTCTGTTTACTGCACCCACCTCTGAAGTAGGGCCAACTTCAGGAATTCTCTGGAAGCGTGCCAGGAGCTGTACTGGGTACTCATTTACAGCACAGCCATGTGGCTGTGCTTCTCTTCATCCTCACCAACCCCTCCTCAGGCCACTGCCATGGGTCAGAATGATCATTTCCCCACAAAATCCATATGTTCAAGTCTTGTCCCCCAAGGTGACGATCATAGGAAGTGGGGCCTTTGGAAGTGATTATGTTATGGGATGGATACTTTGAGTGGAAACAGGGCCTTTATAAAAGAGCTGGGTGTCCTGGTGCATGCCTGTAATCTCAGCATCTTTGGAGGCTGAGGATGCAGGATCACAAATTTGGAGGCCAACCTGGGCAACTTAGCAAGATCTTGTTTTGAAATAATCGAAATAGTAATTTAAAAGAAAGGGCTGAGGGTGTAGCTCCGTGGTAGAGAGCTTACCTAGAGTGTGCAAGGCCCTGGCTTATGTCCCCAGTGCCAGGGGGGGAAATCTCCACACAGGAGCACACACACACTCACACTGACACACACACACTCATACTGACACACACAGAAGAAGGAAAAACAATAAAAAGAATTTAAAAAGAGAAGGAGACACTAGAAAGACCTCTAGTCCTTTCCTTCCTATAGGTTAGAGTAAGAAAATGGAGGTCGATGAAGAAAGGGACACGTACCCTGCAGGCACCTAGGACTCTGGCTCCCCATTTGCCAGAACTGTGAAAACTGTGAGAAATTCACTGACGTTGTTTGGAGTCCACCCATTCTGTGGTTTTCTTACAGTCTGAGGCCTCCACCAAAATTTTACATTTTTGGTTTTGGTAGTTATTCTACTCTCAGCAAGACTTCTTTGAAAAGATTCAAGCCTCAGACATTGTATAACAGTGTGCTGCTCCCCACAAAGCATCCAAACAGTTCTGGCAATGTTCTTCCATTATTTTAATCAACCCACCCAGTGTAAATTTCCTAAGAAAAAGAACAAGGTTTTTCTTTCTCATAATGCAATCTTCTTGGCCTATTACAGTGCCAGCAACATAGTAGATATTCAACAAATATTGACTGAAAGATTAAGCAGGAAAAATTAAACTCTTCTACATTTTCTTATTTCTTATTTATATATTTATTTTGTGCTCCATGTGGTAGGAGAACTAATTCTAAGGGTCCTGACTGGTGTTATACTATTTACAGCAATGGCCAAATGCCCATCTGTGTATATAAAGGTAAGTTTTCCAGTGATACAGTGGAGTCATCCAAAGGACAAAAATATGAGCATCAAAATGGAACCAATTTGTTGCCAATTTTGGAAATGAAAATTGAGTTAACTGAGAAACTAGTCAATGAGACAATTGCATGGAGTATTTAAGATTAGATTTTAGAATCTAAATCTAGATTTTAGAATCTGGATTAAATGATGATTTATCTTTTCTCAAGTGATATGGCCTTAAGCAGCATTGTTATACCCATCTTCTCTTGTTTATTTATTTATACACTGGTTGACACCATATATCTACCTTATGAAATGGTTACCGTAAAACAAGTTAACATGTCAAAGTCTTAGAACAGGGTCTGCAACACATTAAGATATGGTTAAAATTCAACAGTTATCACTTTGCTGCCCCATATTAGCCCCACAGTCTGGGCTGTGGCTACCTAGGTGGAAAGAACCCAGCAGATTCCAAATATGAATAGTTATGGGTTCGGTTGCTCAGCACAAAAGGGCAACCCTACAAAGGAAAAAAACCGTCTTTTTTAAGTCTCCAAAAGCCTAGATATAATTTAGATTTTGTATCCAGAAAAATATAAAGCAAATACTCCTAAGTGTGTCGGTTTCTGTTAGCTTATTTTGTGCAGTAGGCCAGAGATAAGGAATAGAAAACTAGTAGATTGTTTGGGATATCTAGGATATAAGATATAGGATATAGGATATATGAAGGAGTATATGTATTTTCTAGAGAGAGTCAGTGAGAATTTTATGAGGCCAGTACTGCCTATGTAAACTGGGGGGAAAAATATAGTATCCAATCTTCTAGTGGAGTTATAAAATTTTTAGATTAGTATGTGAAAAAAAATTCTGTTGTTCCTCTCCAAATAAACAAATAATCATAGCTGTTTAAAAGGAAAAAGAAAAGCAACCCACTTAAATTTAAACCTGGTGTGATGAATTAATTTCATACATATTTATGTTGACAATTTCAATACACTTGGAATTTCTTAATATTTTAGTTTTCTTCAAAAGAACTTCGACTTTCTATTTTGCAACTATTTTTGGCATATACTTATAGCACAAGCATTATCCCAGTTATAAAGTCATGCCCCCTAGTCAACATCTACACACGGGTTTTGGATGCCTGTTATGGTGTTGGAATTCTTCCATCCTGTTTCTTAATTAATTTTCTACTTATAGGTGTATAGACACTGAGAATTAAACAAAAAAAAATATATGAAGCAACAAACACATGTCAAATAAAGTGATTAAACACAGCAAAACACTACAAAAATAGGCACAAGAAAAAAATAAAGTGTTATTACAAAAGAAAACATTGAAGTTAGAATAGAGATTTATTCATCCCAGGAATAAATTCCTGTGCTGTGAATTTATTCACAGGAATTTGCAAAATAGAATATTGCAGAATAGAAAGTTGAAGTTTTTTTGAAGAAAGTTAAAATATTAAGAACTTCCAAGTGTATTGAAATTGTCAACATAAATATGTATGAAGTTAATTCCTGTGTATTTATTCCTTGGCACAAAATAGAGTGGACAATTGTTTTTAGGCCACTCCAGAGTGCTTGGTTGAGACAGCAATGAGCTACTAGAGTGTAGTGACAGTCTCAATCTCCCAGGAACCTTGAGTCAATAAACTTCTCCAACTGAGCAACAGTTCATCAGTTGTGATGAAATAACGAAGAAAGTCCACCCAAAGTTGTGCATTTTTTTTTTTTTTTTTTTTTTTTTTTTTGTCCTGGTAATCAGGTCACCTGATGAACTGTGTATTCCCCAAAGTGGTTGTCAAGGTCGCTGCACTGCTTCCCCAGGCTTAGAGGGGACACTCCCATCCCAGTCTCACATTTACACCCGGGCAAGCGGTAACTGGAAGTCATGAGCTACTTTCACACTGGCCTTTTGAACCATGTAATGCGAACCAGCTCTGTCTTTGTGTGTTGTTCTCCTCTCCAGCAGACCTGGCTATGCTCCTGTCTCAATTCCTTAAACGTTTCTGTGTTCAACAAGTATTTATTCCCACTATTATCTGCTTCCGTGTCTGAGGGTCACCATCCCCTGATGCTTGCATGGCCTCTCTGTCTCCCATGTGGCAAGGCCTTTAAACCAGGGAACCAGCATCACCCAATGTAGCCTTCAACTAACGAGTATGAATACCTAGCTCTTCCAGGCTTTCCAGGAGATTTTTTTCCCAAATGTTTTACCAGTCTTAGCATTTCTCTTTGCTAGCAATCTCTACTTGCCTGATGCTTCAGCAGACTTAGAGAAGCTGCTCTTTATTGGACGTTTCCCTTCCCCTGGATGCAATATTTTTTCCCCCAGTTTACATAGGCAGTACTGCCCTCATGAAATTCTCACTGGCTTTCTCTAGAGTATACCTGTATTTATGCATGTCTTTCTCTAGCAGGGGCATTCTCTATGTTTCTAATCAGAAAAAAAAAAAAAAAAAAGCCATGTGATAAATCTTTTGTTTATTCAGATATCCCAGTTGCAAACTAAATGAAAAGAAGATCTGCTTTGGTAAGTCTTAAGCTGTCATCCCTAAAGGAGGAGGCATTTGGACATACACCGTGAACCAAATTGAGGGACTACTTCATACTATGAAGGGATACTTCAAAATTAACTTCAATCCACCATTGAGCATCACATTTTTTTTTTTTCCATCTCAGGGGAGAATTCAGCAGTGAAGTTATATGTGCCTACAGCAAAATCCTGCAATTTTTACTAAATGTCTGTTCTCCAGGAAGTTTTCCAGGTTGCTGAGTGGGAGGCTGACAGACACAGATATCTTCTTGTCAGTCAGATGCTCCTTTGCAGTTGGCATCTCTAGGATACAACAATTAGATCACATGTTCAGCATCTGTGGACTCGGAGAACACCTACCGCTCTGGCCAGAGGCCCATCCCTGTTACCCTCTGGTTTTCCCACTGCCTCTGCATCTCAAAGCAACTGGAAGTGCCTCACATGCTAGCTTCACTCCATAAGCACAGGAGAAGGTGCTGGAATCTGCCCATATGTACTAGAGGGGTGTGCAAGGGACAGTTAAACAAAAAGGATCCAGTTAGTTATACATGCTAATATCACCCCCAGCACCCTGGTGATTCTGTGGAAAACTTTCTTATGTATCAAAACATGTTCTGTCTTCAGATGCTACCCCTAGGTTGAATAGAGACAACAAAGGTAATTGTCTACACCTCATACACACATGGTTTGCTTTCAGCCTTTACCACTGATACAGTAACAATTATGTGTGTGTACCTGTGTGTGTGTGTATAATCTCACATGCATATAAAAATATATCACATGTATAATTGTATATATATATATGTCTATATATATGACTGTGTATATATTATACTTTACATGTGGACGAGGCATTCTAAGTATTCCTGATTTGTTATTTACATCAATTTATTGATTAATAGATGTGGGTTAATGTGATTGAGTCAACAAAAATTAACTTAATCATCTCTGTGTTCCAGCAATTCTGTTGTAGATTTAGATACTTCTATTGCCTTCTAGTACTTTCCCCTCTAATTGAAAAGACAGATGATTAAATAATTAACATTAATATATAACCAGTACTATAATAAATGTTTGAATGAAGTATAAATATTTGAAACAAATCTATGACAGTAAAGTGAAATGCTTTCTAAACCTTCTATTTGTTGAACAGGGGTTTGGAGGAGAAAAATGGACTGCAAGAACTCATTTCCCAAGTCTACTGTGCAAGAGCCACATTTAAAATACAAGACAATAAGTTCTAAACATTTTTACCCCAAGTTCATGAACAAACAGACAAAATCTTTGACTTTACCAAATTTACGTTGAACATGGGGAGACAGAAAAGTTTTTAAGAATGAAATATATTTTATATAGTAGTGGCAGTATTAATATGTATAACATACTATATATACATATATATGTGATATATATTTGTTCTTCATATTTTCAAGAGAACCATATAACCTAAACCTAGAGGAGTTATAAAACTAGCAGTTTATTTGTCATGCTGTGGAAAGCTTTTGGATATATCCAGTTGATATCAAAGGAACTTTCATTAATATAGCTCTGAGTGAACAGATATATTTTTCTCAAGGATTTGGAGACATTTCATCCACATTTTTCCCAACAAAAATTTGATCTGTGACACCTACATCAAAAGATTGCTCTCTCTGGTTTGACATTTCTTTTATATTTCTGATATCCTCCTGTATATTTATGCTTTACTTGTGTACAGAGAACCTATTTTATTAAATTCTCTAGTCATATTCTCTTCTTTGTTGCTTGCCTCTGTGAAGCCAAGCAAAGTTTGGAACATCTACTACATCCAGGCAAACATTACTTACCTGACTTCAAAAGCAATCCTGACTCTGAATCAAAAGATACTAGAATCAGAGCAAGGCATAAAAAATGAGCAGAAATTTAGCAATTTTATACCATATTTTGAGGCATCTTTATGTATGCCTGAGTAGATGCTATTTCACCAAGTGGATTGCCTCTAAAGGTTAAGGGCAGGGTTCTTCAGGATTCTTAGCTATTTCCTTTCCCTACTATGGCAGATGATGGGGTGCTTTTTGCCTCTTTAATTCCCCCCAGCACCTGTTGCAAACCACTTTCATACTCAGTAGGTGGAAGAGGTACTTTGATACGCTTCCATCGTTTACTGAATGCATGCTAAACGGATTACCGAAAAAAGCCTTTGCTTGGTGCTTTTACGCTTACATTTTTTCATACTTGAAATTGATTCATATTAAGTAAACGTCTGTCTCATTTGCTTTTTTCCACATGCACCTTTTCCGTTTCACTTGGAAACTGCATTCTGCCTGCACATGCATATCTGCCTATTTTTTTTTTTTTTTTGAGGTTGCATTTCACACACTATAGACCCTGTTTCTCTAGAATATTGTTGTTCTGTTTCTGCCAAAAGAATCTATTCAAATGATGTAGAATGCATTTTGGCCAACTACGTACTATATTCTGCATGCTGGAATCTCCAAATCACAATACTTCTGGTTTCTCTTTATTTCAAAAAATCTTCCTCCTACCCTCCCCACCCTCACCAGCTGAATGAATTTTACATGAGTAATATATTGCTACTAATGGTCAATTAATGATTAGCTTGGTGATGACAGGGTGGGGGAATCAAAGTCATTTGTCTTTTCTTTCAGAGAGAATATAGCAATACATGACAGCAAGTTTAAGATAAAAATATTCCTTCAGCGATGTGTTTACAGTCATTAAAATAAGAATTTTATATTTCTCTGGGGCAAGTTGAAATTATACTAACTAGGAATTAAACATATAATTATTGTCTATTTTAACACTAGTTGGCATCTAGGTTTAGTTGAGTAAATTACCACAAAAGAAATTAAATGGTGCAGAGTTTCAAGACATAACTCTTAATTTAACATATCACTTTGTCTTGATTGCTAAAAACTAGCATAAATTCCATCATTTTCTTGTGTGTGATTAAATAGCATGAAAATACATGAAAAGAAAATCTTAAATTTTTAATTGAATTTTTAATTTCAGCCATTAACCTTAAACAAATAACACTGAAAGGACTGCATCCTAGGTGACTTTTTTAGAAGAAATAGAGTTATGAATCATCTACTGCCTACTTATGACACTATATGAAAATACACTTTCTCTTTCTTCTGGCATAATAGTTTTAATGCACATGTATTTTTGATACAGTTGCATTATTTTTTAATCTGGAAAATAATATTAAGAAATAGAAGAAATCATATAATTTGGAATGAAATTTCGAGTTTTTAATGCAAACTATTATATCCTTTACTGAGCATTGTTCATGTATTTCTTATGCCATATAATTATTCCCAAGGCAGTGGAAAAGATATAAAATGTCCCCTATACTGTCATGGAAGCTCTGTGCTTTTCCTTTTTGCTGCTGTAACAAAATACCACAAACTTACTGGATGGAAATGGCAAATATTTAGTAGTTTCTAGAAGGTTACATGTCTGACCTGGGTCCTGCTGGGATAAATCGAGGTGTCAACAGATTCCAAAGTTCTCCCTCATTCCTTGACTCATGGCTCCAAACCTCTTTCATCTGAGTCAGCAACATCGCATATCCCTGATCATTCCTTCACTATAAGTAGAGTTGAAAACATTCTCAGGCTTTAAAACGCATGAGATTAGATGGTGCCCACGAGGTAATCCAAGATAATCAGCCTTTTGAAAACTCTTAAATTAATATTTGCAAAATTATCTTTGCCCTTTAACAGTAGCATATTCACTATTTGGGGGGAGTAGGATGTGGACATATTATGGGGGGTGCAATTTTTCTGCCTGCAACACACTGCATACAAAAAGACTCACATATTTACACATCAAATTTGTTAAAGGCTAACAGAATTAAGCAGAACTTCCCAAGTCATGATGGGAATGTTGTGAAGGAGCATATAATTTAGAAGGCTATGATAGAGGAGGCTTTTGTAATTCAGTTACCCTTCTTGCTTCTCAAGATGAAACAGAGAATATGGATCATGTTTTCTGACTATATTAAAAGAAAAATGATTTCTGCCTCTGTCTCTGACTCCCCGTTCTTCGCTCCCTTCTCTAGCTTTCTTCTATATCTCTCTATCCATCAAATCTCTGTCTACCCATCTATCCCAACCCAGAAAATAAGCCATTTTTGTTTAAGAATATAAGGAAATACTTTGGTATTGTATAAATTGATTTATAAAAGATTTTATAAAGCTTTTGATTTTATATAAATTTACCTGATTTCAAGTTTAATTGCTTATTTTTCCCCAACTGCAGGTAATGCTCACTGTCAAATGTCATTCAATCAGTTGATAGAATGGAGGAGACTGTGTCTTAAGATGATGTGTTTTAAAAACATAGGCTGTACAGAATGGTCAAAATGACATGAAACTGCTTTCAATATATGTTTTTATATATTTTATGTATTAGACTGCTTACTGGCCAAAGTTTGGGGTGGGAAAGAAAAGATCCTCTATCATGAACTACTTTAACTTGTACAAAATATATAGTTTTTATTTTCCTAAAATTATAAAAGTCATAATGGTTATTGAGAATGTTGGGGTCATGAGAAAGAACTAGTCGTTAAGATAAATTAAATAGTATTTGAATATCGACTGTTAAATTTCAGGAGACTACGCTGGTAGTTTTTTTCTTCCCTGTCCCATGTACCTGCCTTTCACTGTTCAATCTTTCAGGTTGTGAGGCAAGGCAATGATTTCAAAGTAAAGCAAACCCCCAGATTTGCTGCCAGCAGTTTCCAGCGGTACCGTTTCTTTGGTACAGTGTCAAGCACTTGACTGATGTGATCCCATGTCACTCTATTCCCTACAGCTGCTTCAGGTCTCCTACCACTTGTCATCATCTTGAGAGACATATTTGTTGGCTCATTATCTGAGTGCCACACTAGATTCAAAGGTCCACGAAGAAAGATGACTGGTCTGTTCACCACTGTATCCTCAGTGCCTGTTGTTACTGGCATACGGTAGGTGATCAAACAACATTTGATAAGTAATTGCCCACATCCTGGAAAAAAATAGACAATTTTCCAGTCACTGAATTTTTAGGAGAGGTAAATCACCTTTATGCTAATATTTTTTGATTTTAATTTATTTCTTTCATATGTTCTCAAAACCTCTTTGCAAAGTAAATGCTTCCATGTGTGTATATCATACATTCCATATGTAATATTTTGATTTTATTACTCAATAACTTGCAAGCCGGTGCCATAATTAGACCACATTTGTATGCATTCAAACTCCATAATCACGTGTGAATTCCAGTTTGTCTGAATGTGCTTTTAAAAGTAATCTTTAGAGAAGAACCTTGGCCAGTAAGCAGTCTAATGAATTACATACATTGTGTTGCTTTGAATTCAGACGCTCTGTAATTTTTCCTACCAGTGGGCAATGCATTGAATTTGTATGTCACATGTTAAATCATTTCTATATCGACCTGCATAATTGTATTAATATTAATTTTTATACAACTGCAATGAAATCTAGCATTGGACTTGAAGCATCAGGGATATAATTATATTAAAATTAAACAAAGCTTATGCACTCAAACTGTCATTTAAAAAAAATAGCCATTCTGTATGATGCACTTTTGACAGTTATGCTGGCAAAAATAGCAATGTAGATAACTGTATTTTAATGCAAATGAGATCTACATATTCAAAGATTCAACTTTCTGAAATAAAGAATCACACAGAGTATTCTTCACAGTGAAAATGACTTGAAGATTTTAGCTTTTTGTGTGTACATGAAGGTAAAATGACATTTTATTATACTTTAAATTTGCTTTACTCAAACTTCTAGAAACTTAAGTTTTATGTATGGCACATATATATCTTAATATTAAATACTTTGACAACTTAAAACTATTCACGTTCTCATATGAAATTCTTAACTTTTTACCCTCACATAGATAGCATGTGAAAATCAAATTTAAATTTTTATATTTGTTCCATTCAGCTACAAAATTCCTCCTTTAACAAAAAGCAGTATTTAACACTAGAAGCACTTTCCACTTCATCACACTAAATAATTTTACAAAATTATTATATGGGCTTTGTATAAACTTTGCTGTTCCCATTAGAAATGCACTCATCAAAAATTCCCTCAATACTTTCAGGGATTTTAGAACTTTTTTTTTTTAGGTTTTATTTTTAGGTATTTTTTTTTTGCTGTTTTCCAAAAGTCAACCTTATATTCTGGTTGCTGACCCATATCTCCTATTATTTTGACCTCAAAATTCATCCACACACATGTCTAGCTGATGACTTAGATTATATGTCCTTGACAAACTGAAATTCCTCATCTTTCCTCAGTTTTCTACTATCAAATTGAATTACACACCTGCATTTACATATACTGCTTTCTTCTCTTAGAAGGAAGGAAACCATGTTTCCCTCTCAAAAACCATTCCCATATATAGGATACTCACTCTGGATGTTATTCCTTTCTCTTTCCAAGGGCCCTGACTCCTCTGAGTCCCAGTTTCTCCAACATTATAATTGTGCATAATTTACGAGATCAATTGTAATATCATTTGTATTTAAACTATTATTGCCTCTTTAAAGAAAACTTTATTGCCCAAATTATTCTCCAAGCACTTTGTAGTGGGTGACTGACCCAGGTCTGGATATGAAGTAAACTAAGGATGCTGTCTCTAAGAATTAGTGCCCCGGAAAAGAGAGAGTTGGTTTCTGCCAGCTGGGTTTCAGGGAAACTAATTAGTGCCATTCACTCTTCCTTTTGGAACGTAAAGGACTTTCCCTAGGATCTAACCACCTCCCTTTGAAGTGTAAACACCCCTCTGAAGGCTTCCCGCCCAAGGCTACAGATTTACTGAAGGCCTTGTAAGAGGAGCCAGTCTCCCTTAACCCACTCTGTAAACACACACTTCCCGCTTGAAAAACCCTTACGCACAATCATGTATAGTGTTTTTTTTTTTTAAATCTTATGCCCAATTATGTACCATTTTAGACTGGAAAATTGATGACACTAGAAAGCCTATGAATGTTGTGAAGAACTGGTCAGGGGGACTCAGAATTTAGAGTGCTAAATCTTGTCTGAGCCCACTGATGTAAAATAAAGTTTGGATTCTTCCACTCCTGAGTGCGGTTTGCCACTTCTTGTGTGAGTTCCATAACACTTTAATGTGTTTTTCACTAAATTATCAAGAGAGTAAACTTACATATTGACTCTGTATACTCTGAGGTCATTATTACGCTATCTGCTGCAACTTTATTTGTACATTCAAATCCCACTGATACCCATCTTGCCATATTTGCTTTGCCATATCTCTACTGCCATATCTAATGGACACTCATTCATATGTAGGAATGGGAAATCAAGTGAGGTTTGGGGGCCACAGAACTTTCATTCATCAAACTCAATGTCATATTTATCATATTTATCTCAGCATTTCTCAAGTTTAATTGAAACAATTGTTTATGATAGATTTGGGTCTCTGAATTAAGATCCAATGAAAATACCACTACTACTAATAATAAGATCAACAGTCAACAGAATAGAATAAAGTTTCATTTGACAGACTTTGCATTCTGATATTAATTTTTTCTGGCATATGATATCAACGAGTATGGGTTGTCTGGTTTATAATCATTGGGTATAATTGGGATTTTTAAAAATATCTCAACATGATTTTTAAAAATTTATTGAGAGGAATTGTGTTTTCTTTGTATTTTTAAAAATTTTAAAGCTTCCTTGTGGTAGTCAACACTGAGAGTTAGAATTGCTTTATTTTAATTTTGGAAAAAGTCATAAGAAGAGCAGGGATTAAATATGTATCCATTATAACAGGATTGTTGAAGGAGGTGCTGTAGATGTTGGAAATTTAGGTTCAACTGTGTCCCATGCCAAATGGGCAGGTGCCTGGATCATGAGACAACTCATGGTTAATTGATCTCAAGAGAATATACATCTTGGATTTGACTTCTAGTCCTTATGGGATAGGGACAGTATAGAGAATCTAGAACAATAGAGATATTTCATTAGAAAGTGTGTTCATCAGCTTGTTGTCACTGTGATCAATGTATCTGAGAGGAGCAACTTAAAGGAGAAAACATTTGTTTAGGCTCATGGTTTCAGAGGTTCCCGTGTTCAGCAGGGTCCATGGCTCTGTGTGGGAGAGAAGGCAGAACAACATGGGAGAAAGGAATAGCAGAGTAAAGCT
This sequence comes from Sciurus vulgaris, assembly GCF_902686455.1. Classification (NCBI taxonomy): domain Eukaryota; kingdom Metazoa; phylum Chordata; class Mammalia; order Rodentia; family Sciuridae; genus Sciurus; species Sciurus vulgaris. The sequence goes on from NC_136469.1 coordinate 15,006,864, forward strand.
CTCCCATTCATGGCAACTGGGGAACAGAGAGAAAGAGCAAGAGTGGGGCCAAGGATAAAATATATTCCCTAAGAACACAACCCCAGGGACCTATTTTATCACACCCTGCCCACCTACCTGAAGTTTCCACCACCTCCTGATAGTGCATTCAACTATCAATGGATTAATCCATGGATAAGGTCAGAGCCCTCCTCATCCAACCATTTCCAAAAGACCCACCTCTGGACAGTGCTGGGAAGGGCTCCAGGGGTTCAACACATGAGATTTGAAAGAATATTCCAGATTCAAATCATAACCAGATGCTCATATAAATGAATACTTTATAACATGTAGATGAGATACAGAAAGACACCTATTTTATTGCAAGAAAGGACAATGAGAGGGTTTTGTTGTTGCTGTTGTTTATTTGTTTGTTTGTTTTTTATTTTTTTGCCAACCTTGATATAAGATCTGAGTCAGTCAATGGAGTTTGAATTTGGGGGAGATTAATCAAGTCTTTCCTCTGGGTATTTTATCAAAGTGCTTTTTTGAATCTTTTCAGAGGCAAAGGCAAACTATTGTTAAGAAGCTATTGAAATAGGCATCAAGTAGAACATAGTAGCGAAATGTATAGCAGCAATATATTTATCAGTGATTGGATTAGGTTAGTAATTCTAGCATTAGGTAGTGAGTACTAGACTTTTGATGAACAGGACCACAACATCAAATTTGTAATAAAATACCATGGGCTTCCATTGATTATTTGTATATTTTGGGGTTGTCAAGTGGAGAAGCAGTGGTAATCATCACTCCTTTATTAATTAGGTCTTAAATAATAAATTTTGATATTTTGAAGGTTTTTTATTAACTTACATAGGGCCAAATTAACCATTAACCATGAAGTCAATTTGAAACACATATTGTAGCACAAAAGTTAATCAGCACCATCTTAAGCATTTCATTTTTAAGTAATAGAACCAAATTATAGTCTTTGATTTTAATTTAATAATAATAATATAGAATATACATTGCTTGCATTAATTATTTGGTATTAATTCCTCAGGCTTTAGGTGTTTTTAAACTTCTTTCTAATTTTTTGTCACTGGATATATTTGGGAGCACTGATGGGGATGCATTTCTCATGATCATGATCATATGTATGTATTTTTTCTTGTAATCAAATCAGTAAGGTCAGGATTAGAAATCTACCCTATGGGGAGTTTCTATATTTAAGTAGGCCAGTATCCCAGGTTGAAGATGGATTGGATTTTATTTTATTTTATGTTATTTATTTTTGTTTGTACCAGAGATTGAGCCCAGGGTCACTTAAACACTGAACTACATTCCAGCCTTATTTTTTTTTTTTTTTTTTTTTTTTTTTATTTTGAGACAGGGTCTTGTTAAATCCTTGGGGCCTCGCTAAGTTCCTCAAGCTGGCCTCCCATTGTCAATCCTCCTGCCTCAGCCTCCTGAATCCCCGGGGTTACTGGTGTGTACCACTGCAACTAGTTGGATTGGATTTATTCCTTCATTTGCAGATATTTATTGTTATATGTATTCTTAATAACCACCATTCTGACTGGAGTGAGATGAAATCTCACTGTGGTTTTGATCTGCATTTCCCTCATTACTAGGGATATTGAAATGAACATTACATGATGTATTTGTTGGCCATTTTTATTTATTCTCTCGAGAATTCATTGGTTTGTCCTTTTATTATTTGGGTTATTTGGTTTTGGCATTAAGTGTTTTGAGTTGGTTGGCATTAGTCCTTCTCTGAAGGTCTGATGGATCTTGCCTGGGAATCTCTCTGTATCAAAGGGTTGCTGTGGGCACTTTCCTCTGTAACCCTTGGATACAGGCAACGAGCTGCGAGTGGCATAGAAGGTCACTGAGCCTGTAGCACAAATATTGGAGTTTGAAACTATCCTCAGTTACAGCCTCACTTTTCTGCATACCATGGTATGATCTCCACACCCCCACCTCCAATTTTGCATTTGAGCAACCTAACGTCGCAGTCTTCAAATCGATGCCTCCATTTGATAACCCATGAACTGTGGGAAAATGCAATAAGCCCCAGAGATGCTGTCTCACATTTCACGGGTTTCTGTTTGGTTCTTTTTGAGAAACTCTCTTTATTGAAATGACATTTCACTTCCCAAATTTTCTAAGTTCATTCCTTACATGATCTTGCAGCTCAATGAACACTTTATGAATTTTCTAAATTATTTCTCTGACATTTCCTGTACTCCAGTGTCAATGGGATCAGTTGCTAAAGTGCTATGAACTGTTTGGGGTGGCCTGTTCTCTTGCTTTTTCATACTACTGTGTGTCTACCCTTCTGCTAGGATGATTATTTTTCTACTTTTATTCACAGGACTATTTAGTGAGCTTCTTAAGACTCCCAGACTGGGAGCATATGCAGGTACTATTCCTCCACTGTTCCCAGTAAGAGTGTGACCTTGAGAGAAGACACTAAACCCCATTTAATACAATCACTTCAGAGCAAAGCCATGTACTAATCACCTTAGGAGAAACAAAAACTCATTGAAAATGTTATGCACAGTTACTCTAATCTGGGTATAAAATTGTAGTAACGTTCTTCAATGAACCCTGAATAGTCCACACAGCAATCAAGATGAGCATCTGAGGACTCACTGCCTTGACTTTTTGTCCATGTCAGGGCAAAGGAGCTGTAAGTGACATAATGCCTGCATCAGATGTTGGTTCCCATTACAGTTGAATCTGCTAAATGTTCACTGTAAACTGACTTTTACTGTCCAACCTCCCATCCCAGTTGCCCATCCATACATGCTCAGAGGAATTGTTCTGCTCTCTGAAGCACAATTACCTCTGTGATTTATGGTCATGTCTGATTGTTTAATTTTATCAAGAAATTATATATTTTTATGATGGCTTGTATGTGTATAGTTGCTATAATAAGTTATTTTGATGTTTCCCGATATTAAAAGATTTCAGATACCTAGAATAAAGAATCATCCCTAAAATCAATGATACATCATGTACACTTTTATCTAGAATTTTATGTTGAATTTAATCAGCAAATTTAGCATGTCATTACTCTTTTTTATTATCTTATACTTATTATTTTAAAAAATGATAGTCATACTTACTCCCAAACATGAATAGTGAAGGCTTTGGTTCCTTCCTCTGATCAGGGAAATTTTAAATAACTGGGACAATCTGTTCTATATAATTAAGTAGAAATTAGAAAAACCATCTGTTCTTAGTACTAGTTTTAAAAAGGTCTTTCAATTCGTTTTTATAAATAATTGTAATTTTATTGCAAGTTTTTTCAAGTTGACACTTATTGGGTGCTTAGGCAATTTATACTTTTCTAGATAATTACCTCTAATTTTTAAAATGCCCTTAAATTGATATAAAATTGTATAGTTAGTAATTTAAAACTTCATATAGTTTTAGTTATGTCTAGTTTTTACTCATGGGTGGGCATATAGGTATTTGTTTGCATTTTTTCTATAAGAAGTTGTAAAAGAGACTTAACAAGTTGGTGGACTTTTCAAATAATATCTGCATAAGTTAAATATATTTTGTAAGACACTATCTCCAAATTCAATGGTCTTCACAGTCCACCATTTCAGAATCATTTGATTTTTATTTCTCTAATGTATGATACTTGTTTTCTTCATTACAAATAGGATTTTTTTTTTTATCGTAAGTTCTTTATTTGATCAACCTATGTCTTTTACACTATAGTATGTGTCAAGAGAGGCATAAACCATGCCTGCTCATTAAATATACATAATTTCTAGTGCAGAATAATTCCAAAGAAACTAGTAAAAAATTATTTGATGAATAAAATGTATGTATAGTTAACAGATATTCACTATAATCATTTTATAAAATGTATGTGAAAGCATAGTCTATTCAATCTGTGGTAATACATATTCTATAATATAAATAGTAATCATTGAATGATGAATTGAATTTGATGTTTAATCATGTTTTCATTTTTGTAATATTGAGGTTGAACTCAGAAGTAATTATCTATAAAAATATAAATTGCTAAAACACCCAAGTAGTGTTTACTTGAAACAAATTGCAATAAAAAATATTTATAAAAATGTTAGGCAAATGTTAGGCCAGCACTCTACCACTAAGTTACAACTCAACCATTTTTCATTTCATTTTTGAGGTAGGGTCTTACTCAGTTGCCCAGGCTGGCTTCAAATGTGGTGATTCTTCTGCCTCAGCCTCCAGAATAGCTGAGAATATGCCACTGTACCCAGTCAGACATTAGAATTTTACTGGTAATTTATAAGAATGTTTTTTCTTCAAATTTAGTGTTATGGTTTGAATATGAGGTGTCCCTAAAAAGTCTCAGTCAATGCAGGAATATTCAGAGGCATAATTATTTTGAGAGCCATAACCTAATCAGTCCTTCCTCATTTAAATAGACTGAAGTGGTGGTAACTCTAGGCAGTTGGCCATGGATGGAAGAGATGAGTCACTGGGGGAATCTTCCCAGAAGAGTTGGTCTTTCCCACGGTCCCTTTCTCTTTCCCTCTCTCTGTTTCACTGATGCCATGAGAGGAGCAGATTCCCTTTACTGTGCCTCTTCCTGTGGTGTGCTGCCTCATGTGGGGCCCAGAACAATGAACTCAATCTTCTATGAACTGAGAACTTTGATACCATGAGTCAAAATAAACTTTTCTTCCTCTAAGTTGCTCTTGTCACAGCAATGAAATGACTGAATATAACAGAAATTGGCACTAAAAAGTGGAATTGTTATGACTACTGATCATGTGATTCAGAAGCCTTTGGAGCTCATTTACAGGAGGAATTTTGAAAAGTTTAGAAATGTAAGCTGGAAAAACTTTACAATGTTGTATGTAGAGCTAAATGGGAGAGTCTATTGGGAGCTCAGAAGATCCGAACGCAAATAGGAATGTTGAATGTGCTCATGAGGTTTTAGAGATAACGAGAACTCTTTTAGGATTGGACTAGAAGACACTTGTTATTTCCTGGCAAAGAACTTGATTATATTTTGCTTGTCCTGAGAATCTGTGTGAGACTGAATTTAAAAATGATGGAGTAATTTGCTGGAGGAAACTTCAGGGCAGTACGACATTCAATCAGTGGCATGAATATTGCTGGTAGCTTTTAGTCAGGTTTACATTGGAGAATTAGGAGCAGAAATCATAGCAGATGTATTTTAAAAACTTGAAGTTTATCCAGACTGGCAGCAGACCTTGGCATCATCGCCATGATTCTGATTCTGCAGAATTGCAGGATGATGGTGCTAAGGGGTCCTGGAAACTTCCAGAGATTTCAAAGCAAAGTATGGGAGACTGGGCAAAATGCAGTAGGGACAGAATCCCTTCAGGACTCAGAGAATGATGGGAGAAGCTGTGAAGGTGCAGCTGATGCTGAAATGGAGATCCCAGGAATTAAGAGATACCAGTCATGTAGACAGTCTTCTAAGAAAAGCTAATGAATGTAGAAAGGGTCAGACTAAAGGAAAACCATGTATGCCACAACCGGCAAGGACAGAACGGTATTGCTGCCCAAGCCATTTGGAAATAACTTCTCTTCACCATGTGTTCTAGATTCTATAATGAAGTTAGAGTGGAGTAGAGAAACCAGTTGTCCTGATTGGGTTTTGGTCTTGCTTTCATATCATTCCTTCATCCTTGGCCCTTACTACTCCCTTTTGTAGTGAGAATGCTTATCTTTGACACTATGTATATGTAACTTGCTTCTGATTTTTACAGGGATTCATAGTTAAGGGTAGGTCTCAGTTGAGACTCTAGACTTGAGTCGTAGGGTGATCCGACAAGTGTTGAGACTACGGGACTCTTGGAGATAGATTAAATGCACATGGCCTTTTGAGATGGACGTGACCTTTTGTGATCTAGGGTTGGAATATCATGGCTTGACTCTAAAGTCTTAAAAGCCTCTGTTAATGCTGAATGTTCAGAGGTGAAATGATCAGCTTATGAGAGATGTAAACTAATTAGTCCATAATAGTTTGAGTGAACTTGGTGGTGACTGTAGGCAGGCAGGGCATGTATGGAGGAGGTGGGTCATTGTGCGCATGCCCTGGAAGGGTACATTTTCCCCATCAACTCTTTCCTCTCCCCTCTTCCTGACATCACCATGAGATGTGCAGCCTTCCTTCACTGAACTCTTTCCCCATGTTGTACCACCTTCCCTTATTCCCAGAGAAGTGGAGTCTATTATCTCTGGATTGAGACCTCTGAAACCATGAGACTGAAATAAACTTTTCCTCCTCTAAGTTGCTCCTGCAGTATGCTTTGATCACAGTGACAAAAATCTGACTAAAACAGTTAGCACTTATGACCATGTTTTCCAAAAATATAAACTAATATAATTCTAAAGTTAAGTAGTAGGCATACATTAAAATATGATATAGCTTCTTTAAAATTTCACATCTCTTAGAAAAATAATCAAGAACAATGATATCAACAACTATATTCTTTCCTTTATTATTATAGAATAATTTATTTTTCTCATTTTAGGAAAATAAGAAAATATCTAAGGTTTTAAGCAGAACATGAAAATCCTCTTTGATTCTTGCATAGTACAGGTTATTATAGTTCACTTTTTCACTTATATTTTTAATACTTATGTATTTATACAGACAAACATGTATATGTGGTTTTAATGATATTAATAAAAAAATTCTTAAATCTATAGGTAATTTATAAAATTGTTTTTATAGGAAATAGATGAAATTTTATGAAAATGTTAATTCTTTTTATTATATTTTATTCCCAGAAAAAATGTATAATGATCATCACATTCTTTAAAAAACAACCTTAGGAAAGACTGACAATTATTTGATGCTTTATAAGATTTTTCATGTAAAAATATATCACGAAAAACCTCTGTATCACATGAGCTAACATCACCATTTTTATTATCATTTATTTGCTTTTACTTATTCTTCTGTTGACTATTATTCTTAGGATTTTAAAATATGAAATGCAACCTTACCTTTAAGGAAAATTCAACTGAATACTATGAAATACTATTTCTCACTCATCAGATTGGCATAAATCCAACACTTGGACAACACTCTCTGTTCAGGAGTCTGTTGGAGTTAGAATCATAGAGCTCCTGCAGAGAGGAATTTGAAATCTAACAAGATTATCTTCCTATATATAACCACATATAATTTGACCCAGCATTCTTTTTTCTGATAATCTATCCTCAGGTTACACACCTGCAACTTCAAATCTGTTTTTTAATAGAAAAATATTGTAAGTGACTCAAATGTTCATCAGTAAGAAAAAGGTGGAATAAACTATTGTTTATCTATACAAATAAAATTAAACCTATAAACTGATAAAAAGTGATTTCACAATTTCAAGTAAAAACCAAAACTAAAAATACACAAACATATGTACTGATATTTATATTTGTGTAAAATATGCTTATTTTTGCAATAAGAAACATTGCACAAACTGAGAAAATGGTATGAATTCTTATTAATAAAAGCTAACTAAAATTAGCACAAAGGTGATAATGGTAGAATCAAGAATTCCCAGGGCAGACATTTTTGTAGAGATGAAATTTTATACCTCATGAGGGTTTTATATATATTTAATAAGTAAAAATTCAAAATGATATTCTATATTTCTATTTAAAGTAAACTGGGAAAAAAGAAATTTCAATTCCATAAGGCAAGTAGAAGAAACACAATTATTTCTTCCCCTCTTGAGACCCACAAAAAATTACTATAGGAGCAGAAAGTCTGAAAAGTGCTGAAGACAAGCGGGAGGAAACCTGTCAGCAGAACTCCAACAAGTCCATTCTGGAAGAGTGTGTGTGTTACAGAGTAGAGCAAGAAAAAGTTAGAAATGGCTGCGTCCTTGGATGTCTGTATTGTTGTGTATTCTCAGCAAGATGTTTAGTCTCAACTCAAGACTAAGAAAACAAAACCAAACAAAAAAGAATTAAGACAGGAATTCTTTTCCCTTAAAAACTGAGTTATATTAACAGAACTAGGGCAGTTCTGATGTACTTTCAAAATCCTTTCAGGAAAAATATGACCCATTTCACCAGAATAAAAAAGGATATCACAGTGAAAAGACTATGCATCTTGGAGATCAGGAACTGAACCTGTTTCCTGGTGTTGAAGATCAAACATCTGAGAAAAGCCAAGGCAAGTGTAGAAAGTAAGTTTTATTTAAGAAAGTGATAGAGACAGACTTCTAAGAGAAGGGGCCCCAGAGTTGGGAGCCCACAGGAAAGGGTACATCTTTTATAGACTCCAGAACCCCGTTTCAGTCACTGCCTTTTCTCTTTTGTGGGGGATAATTGTTAGCAACCCAGAGTGCCCAGGAGCAGGATGCAGAGCTTAGCAGTCCATTGTCCTCTCTGTGATAAACAGTCATCATCTTCTCTCTGACTGCTGACCTTCACCCCTGCCTCAGTGTGCTGAGGAATGTGACACATCAGATCCACGAGGACCAGATGGTGCTGCAGGCAGATTCCTTTTTGGCAAAGAAAGTGTGAGGGGGGTCAGCACAGTGGGCCCATTGTATAGAATTGCTCTCTCAGGCTCCCACCATTCTCACCTGTCTGTCCCCTTACACTATTACAAAGGTGTAGGCAGAATTGATGGAAGACAATTAGAAAACCTGAGGTACCCACTCACAGTAAGAACAGGGAACTGTTATCACCTGGAGGACTGAAGGTGCCCAAGGAGTCGGGTGAAAAGGGCCAAGCATAAGCTGTAGTTCAGGCAACAGCTACCTTAGAGCTGAGAGGAATCGAAGCTCCAGTACAGATGGCCGGAGGACACTTCCTTACGTTCTGAAAAATGCATGTCTCTCTCTGTCATTGCTGGTCCAATCTGACCTTTGAATTGTAAAGGAAGAGGGATAATGCCTTCTCATATCTTCAGTTTCAATTTTTTGCATTCCATATCTAGGTCTCTTGATCGGTCAAGTGTGTCTGTGAAACAAAGATATTTTAGATATGCGAAAACTCAAATACTACCTCCAAAGCAGGTATTTTTTACTTCTTTTTTTATCTTTACAGACTGCATTTTTATTCATTGTACACAAATTGGGTACATTATTTTGTTTCTATGGTTGTGCATGATGTGGATTCATATCATTCATGTAAGCATACATGTACATAGGGTAATGATGTCTGTCTCATTCCACCATTTTTCATATCCCTCTCCCTCTCATTTCCTTCTACATAATCTAAAGTTCCTTCATTATTCTTTCATTCCCCCAACCCCCACCCCCATTATATATCATCATCCACTTATCAGGGAAAACATTCAGCTTTTGGTTTATCAGGATTAGCTTATTTCACTTAGCATGATATTCTCCAATTCCATCCATTTATCTGCAAATGCTGTAATATTATTTTTCTTTATGACTGAATAATATTCCATTGTGCATATATACCACAGTTTCTTTATCCATTCATTTGTTGAGGGGTATCTAGGTTGGTCCCACAGATGTTAAATTATCGTTTAGGCTAGTCAAATGAAAGGCAAAGCCCAAAGGGAGAAATACATGGATCCAGGAACCAGCAGAAAGAACCATGAAGGGAAATTCCAGAAGAGCAGCATGGAAAATTTTCAAATAAAGAACTCTAGGACCAGCCTAAGTGTAAAAGTGGAGACCTGACAAAGAAGACTCCAAGAACAAAAACAAATGTAGGTATGGAAAGCTACAGAACTATAAGTTGTAAAAGTACACAAGAAATGAAAAGAAAAAAGAGTTCCTAGAAGCCGACAGAAAGAAAAAGAAAAACCTGCAAAGAGAGGCATGGTTCATGTATAAAAAATCATGACATGATTTTGAATAAAGAAAACAGAATCAATTTTAGCAAGTTCTCTTTTGAGTGCATCAGTGGTTTACATTGGATCCCTTGAGATGAAATGTTGTCACAAGAAATTACTTGATTAAGATTAAATGCTATTTGCAGTATTGAAATTATTTTATGCTTTTATTGGTTTATATTTTTTGTAACTCTAATGATAGAATCATAAAACACTAGCTTATCCTCATTTGGCAGATGTAAATAGGTCCCATTGACAAGATAAAATTTTTTCTATTTATTTTTTTCTAATTGGTATAGGTAGAAACATGGAAGAGAAAGAAGATGGAAGGATGGCAGCAATACTTTCATTATATTATATGAAATGGGGAGAAAAAGTTATTTTTTATTATTCATAGTATAAGTGATGGAATTTTGAGTATGTGGTCTCAGGTTCAAAAAGTGATCATTGCAAAAATGGTGACAACAAAAATGTAGTTGATATATGAAAACAAATCTCAACCTCTAAAAAATAAAGACTGTAAAGGAATTTGCATATTATTTTCAGATAAGGTGACAACCAAAAGTACTGAAAACATAAATGTAGAATTACATGTGAATACTTCTGGACTGTGCAATGAAATACAAGATTGGGGAAGGGATGGGGCTTCTTCAGTTCTAAGTATTTGATTCTATTAATCTTTTACTTTCCTAATTTGATTAAAATGTAAATATAGAAAATAAATAATATGTAAAATGATATCAAATGATACATTTTAATGCAACACGTATTATGTTAAATCACAAATTTAAAATTAATTTTATTCAAGATATTTCAAATTAGTTTTACAAACATTTACACTTCTGTACAAAAACATATGCAATAATCATGTGAGATTTAGAAATTCTATTTAGTTATCTACTATTCAGATAACAATTATCCAAAGAAGTAAATGTCAGTTAAGAAATAACTGGCAAGTTTGAGCATGTCCGTTGACATTTTATCATCTCGTCTAACTATTCTGTATTGCCCTACATTAAATTCTAAGAGTGCCTGGATCTCCACATGCCTTTTTTCCACTTAGTCTTATTCTTCAATAACATAGAAAACAAGTTGCTGGCAGGGTGCATTTTTACTTTGAGAATGCCTAAGTCTTTTCTGCCCTTCTATTTTTCACGTTTCCTGGGATGCCGATAGATATCAATAAAGGGCATGAGAAGATGACTTCTGCAGAGACATTTATGTTCTCAGCATTGCCTGTGTGTTAAAAACTCATGGCACTTACAAAAAAATGAGAGTTGCTCTTTTGTAGTATCAGTTCAAAAAAGAAATAATCACTTGGGAAATTTTACTCTGTATCTGCTGCAAAGAAACCCAGCAGAGAAGAAAGGCTTGCAAAACCATAGAAGGCAGTAAATGTCAGAAAAGGTGGGCCATTCTTGCTTGTAACCATGAGGGCATTTCACTTAGACTCAAACTCATTGTTATGCTTCGTCAACTGTAACCTCATGTCAAGCTGATCTTTACTCTCGAAGTCTAGAAGTAACCACAGGTAATAAACTTTGGACTAGAATTTTGTAGGAATTTGACTCTTAAAAACCTGTAATTGTAGTTCAAGTAAAACATTAAAAATTATTACTTGGAGTTCCTTGATCTGAAGATTCATTGAGTGTTTTTCTGATACTATTCTCATTTTCATTATTTCACTAAAATGTTCAAACTCAAAAGTTGGTATATAGATAGGTGAATATAGATATGAACTCCAGAGTTTGCATGTGTATATATATTTAGGTGTCTTATCTATGTGTCAACTCTTAAGTTTGATGTACTGAGAAATCCAAATAACTTAAATCTAATATATTTTTGGTTTGTGCATCACTAAATTGTATTTAGCTATCTTATGTTTTATTGGAAAATGAATGAGAATATGTCTTCACTCTTAAGAGTGAGCAGCAGAGACTATTTTCAAGCATATAGTACAGAAAGAGTGGAAAGTAAACTCATAGTACAGACAAACACTCCCGCAGCCAGAGGATCAAAGCTATGATAAAGAATGTAGATAGCACATGCCCTTGAAACTGGGTGATAAGAATAGTACCTTACCTCTATCATTGTCCTCTCGAAAACCATGGGCTTGGTCTACTTATGACCCAGTTGGGAGAAAGAACAGTATTAAGATTATATCAGCCATAGACCTTGGCAGATATCATCAATGAGGGAGCATCTCTTTGCAAAACCAGTGATATTTCTCAGTAGAGGAGCAAGACAGTTGTATTACATCAAAGAAACCCATTTGGGAGAGACCTATTCCCAAATTTTCTCAAATATGTCATTATTGCTTTATTTTCTGCCATGCCTATACAGGAAAAATTTCTTCTACAGATTTAATTTTAAATAGCTTTCAAAAGCAAAACAAAAGAATCAAGATCATCTTATATTAAAGTCTCCTAAAAGTAAACTAAATAGTAAAATAGATAATTCCTTAGGAGTGTATAATAAAGTTACAATAAATTTTAGTTAATTGAACTGGTTTCACATTTATAGTGGTATTGATCTTTGTATTTTGATCACATTCTTCAGGCTTCACCTAAGTCTAGTTTGCTTATGATTATTGGTTTGATAAAATGAACTTTGTCTATATTTGAACTATCTTTGCAACTTCATTTAAATTATTTATTTTTTCCAAATATTGGAGTCTTCATTTAACTAAAACATGTTCAGCCAAACATACATTTCAAAATAAATGATAAATTTTTTTTTCAATTGTAGTTCATTTTCATCTCTACCTCCTTGAAGGCATCATAAGTACATAAATTGTCTGAAAATCTTTTCAAGGGGCATTTGTCTATTGTTCCCATTTATTCATTTATTCAATCATTTTTTTATCAGATTGGTTCATGAACATCTACTTTATTCTTTGAGTTATAATCCAAGCAATCTATTTATTTGTGATCATACTTTTATCTGAACTTTAACTTAAGATGTTCTTTCCCAAAGTTCAGTTGAACATTTTTAAAAAAAATGCCCAATATTCATTGATCTTAGAAAGGGGATAATAACATACCTTCAATTATATAAAGGAAGATTTATTTAACTGATCCTTATTTTTAGATATTTAAATTACTTCCACTTATCCACAATTATATATGATTGTCTAGTAGGATTTCTCACACCTATTTTTATTCTCAAATCTGTGATTATGAGTTCTGAAGAGCTGAATTGTTGTTACAGATTTTATAGAATATATACGTAAGCCTACATTTCAGTGTAGAAAGAGCCAAGAAACTTACTATCTCACTGTCAGCCCAGTGGCTATTTATTCCTCACCCTCACTGTAGTATTCTACTTTGGCTCAAATGAAAATCTTATCACAACTAAAAGACGAGAATCATAGATTGTCAATTTTCAATCTCATAACCTTGGCTAATGACTGCTTTGGGTGGAACATGTGACTCTGCTCTGTCCAATAAGACATAAGGGGAAGTCTGGTGGGACATTTCTGGGAATGCATTTCTTTTCTGGTGAAGATTTTTTTCAGCAAAATGAAACATTTATAATAAAATTAACTTTTGTTGTTGTTATCACATTATTTTCTGTGTTTTTACTTGGTCTGGTAGACTTCAGATGTTTGAAGAGGCTGTAAGTATCCTGCATGAAGAAAGGACCTCAAGAATCAAGGAGATGTCCTGTAGCACACCTCAACACTAACCCTAGATATCCACACATTTTTGCATAAATTAATTGAATTTATCCTTTTAGCTGGATAATGATGATTATTTCAGCATTCGATCACTCTTAGTAGAAAATTGTATTAACTGTTAAACTGTCAAATATTAGATTCTAACCAAGAGCATCCATGTACATGTTTAATACAGCATGTTAAATAAAAGATATTGTTGGAAAAACAATTTCTCTATTATTTCTGACTATGCTACTTCTCAGCAGTATACTCTTCTGTAAATATGCTTATTTGTAATGCTTCTTCTGCAGGCATAATGCACACATTGAAATATTTAAAGTGTAGACTCAGAATGGTTGGACTGATTTTTCAATCATTGTTCATCCTCAAAGCTGAGAGAAACCAGTATTCTGTGGATTCTCTCCCTACGCTCCTTTTGTATATACTTCTTGTGAACTTTTCCACCTGCCTAGTGCATGACATTATCAACTCCGGCCCGGCACATCCATAGGGCACTGTCAAAGTCCTGGCTGGTCCGTACTCGGTCCAATCTCCTAACACCAGTAAAACAGATGTCTCACAAAACCCCTTGTTTCCATGATTTCTGTCCTTCATATTTATCCATATGACATCAAAACCTCCTCTCAAATCACTTAAAGCTTTTGTCTGATGATTCTTTTCCCTACCAATTTTGTCCATCTTGGGGGAAATAGGACACTTATTATTGAGAATTGGGAAGTGCTGTTTTTTAAAGAATCCTATGACATTGGCAATTCTATAACTAAAATCATGTGCAATTCATGAAACTTGGATTCTAGAGACTTCCTATTTCCTCCTCTGCACTGTATCTACCATGCAGTATTGATTTTCAGGTGGACTATTGCCTTGTATTATGGAAGAAAAGTCAAATAAGTCTTGTGCCAAAATAATGGGTTTAAATGCCTACAGAAATGGGTGACTGAAAATGGGAAGTAGTTACAACTGCTTCTTATTCCTACAAAATATAACTAAAAACCTAAATACCTTAAGATTTGACTAAATGTGTATATATTTGAAGGTTAGAAAAAGAGGCTTTTATTAGCTAATAAGACATAGTTTTAAATTAAGAACATTAATTGCTTTCTTAATTCATGAGTTTTTGAAGCAAGACCTTGTTGGATTGGCATCAGAAAACGATTTATTTATAAATACTCCTTATTAAATTCATTAGAATAATGCTTTCATATATTTAAAACCATTCCATGGTGTATTCACATGAACATCTGATCAATTCCTAAATATATTTCTACATAGGAGTAACAGCACACTACCAGATAGAGAATATGAGGACAAGATGCAGTAATCTGTATTCATAATATTCATGTAGGCATTTGTACTTGGTGCAAATGTGGTTTGATGATAGTGAACATTCTTTAAAAAGAAAACGTTGATGAGTAAAAATATGCTCTCATCTCTCAGGCATAGTTTAATCTGTGTCTTTTAAGAAGATCAGGAAAATACAAGAATAATTTCAAGATTAAATCTAACAGTTTGAGTCTTTACCTGCACACAGGTAGAAAGGAACTTGCTGGCATCTGGACTTGCCGACAGAGGAGGTTTTACATTTAAACTCATACTATATATATCAAATGTCTCAAAATGTGACTTCTTGCACTGATAACATTTGTCTATTTGCCTTTCCCATTTACCTATTTTCAAGTCTCTTCACTTTTCCTTTCATAAGTGTACCAAATTGATGATAAACTATGTTTTAGGATGACTGTAACCTCCAACTGTATTTAATACACACTATGATTGTCTTTTTGATGCTATTGATTTAAAGTTGGATAACTTGGATTTGTCACACTGGATAATTAGAGTGCATGGACTATATCAATACAAGTGTTTTGTTGCATTTGAATGACCAATACTTCTAAAGAGTACTCAAAAGAAACTTGATTAAGTCACTCTGACCTTTAACCCTCAGTTTTATCAATAGAAAATTGTGTGCAATTGAGGTTAAATTCTTCATATTTCTTCCATTCTCTATTTCTAGTAAAAAAATGGGAAAATTCTTGGCTGGTGAAGTTATACATGCAGTGTACCAAATATGCTTTTTATTTTACGTCAAACATCATTAATCCTTAGGGATTAAGATTTATCAATTGATTTAATGCATAGTAAGACAAAAAAACTCATGTGCTTATTGGATACCATTATACTACTCTATTTTTGTAAATAACATTCCAAAAGAAGTTTTAAAATTCAGACAAGTAGTTTTTGAAAATCAGCACAGCAAAGATACAATTGCTCTTTCATGAGCTATTATTACATGGAAGGCACAACTATGTGTCTGGTTGTCCTCACCATTTTATTCCCTGATGTTTTGCTGAGTATCTGGCACTTGGTACTCATTAATCTTATATTTGCTAAATGATTGTGTCACATGTGAACTGTGTCACATAATGTTCATAACAATAGCTGATGGAATTATGGTTACCCAAGCAGCGGATGAGAAAACCGGTGTGGTGTTAGGTACTTGTGATATTTTGCCAAGTTTCTAAGACAAACTCATACTTGTTTGACTTAATATGTAGGTTCTCTAAGATTTTTTATAAAGGTAAGCAAAATCTACTCTCTAGCCTGTTTTTGTTTTATATATATATTTTTTACTTATTCTTCTATTTAGTGTCATCCTAATGATTCTTAAAAATAAGTCAATCAAACTAATAAGAATAATTCACACTGGTTCTATGAAACACTACTTTTGTTTCATAAGATGCATGCTATGTTATAGTCATCTGACTCTAAATAAAAAAGTGCCATACATCTTAAACGTAATTTAGAAGTGAATTCTCTCCATTTTCCTAAAACTCCCACAAGTATTTTATAAGTTAACTAAGCATGCATTCTATCCCTGAAGCCCAGTTAGTAGCCACTGAGAAATAAAACACCTTTATACTAACTCATGGGTTTCACCTTCATTCACCTTTACCTTGGGTACCTCTTTGGATCCATTTACAAGCAAAGAGTGATGGGTAAATAAAATTTCTGACCAGGCTACTACAAATTTCCCATCTACAAATTTCCAAATACTGGGATTTTATCCTCAACAAAGTCTTTATTGGAGACCATCAGTATGTTAGACAGTAAACACTACAAAATCATCATAAAATTCCCTGTTTTTGCCTTCCCTAACATTCAAGAATACACAGAAGTTAAGGGAGGGTTGTGTCCACACACCCCCTTCATGTTTTTGAACTTAAGTAATTAAGAGTTCCCAGGTGTATCTGAACACACAAAATTACTAATCTAGCATATTCTTTCATCCTTAAAATTTAGCAAATATTTTCTTTAAAATCATATTTGAAAATAATATTTTATTAAAATATTCTGATTGCACAAACAGTTGCAAAGATTTTGTAGATAAAATATTAATCACAAACACTGCATGGCTAAGTTTTACCTTAAGAGCCAAAGGAAGTACAAAGTACCTTGTTAGAACTCTAAGTTGATTGAATAAGTATGCAGGTGGAAGTTTCATTGGTGGAAGATAATAAGATGTAATCATTTTGAAAACAATGTCCCTTTTTAGGTTTTATGACATAAATTCATACAAAAACTAAAATGCATTATAGTTTTATAAAGTAGGTAGAGTGAAAAAGATGATAACAAAATAAATGTATTTTTATGTCTTTTGGAATTTAAATGTCAATACATTCTTAACACTATATAGAAGAAATCCAATTTATTTCCCATTTCATTACTTCCTTTTACTATAAAATTCTAAATACTGGGTATATTTGTTATATATTGAATTTTAAAGACATAATGATTTTTGCTGACTTTCCTAGTACTTATGCTCTGGAAACCTTTTACATTATTTTTTGAACATTAAATAATGAGTAAAATTTCTTCTAACATATTTAAAGCAACTGTTCTATAGAATGTGATGACTATATTTACCCATCAGGAGGCAATTTATTTTTGTTTCATTTGATATATCCCATTTACAAATACAAGCATTTTTCATAATTTAGTATAGTGTATAGTCAAACAGGTGTCTAACAATTTGAATTTAATTTTAGGATGATCAACAATTATAATTTAGTACTCTGCCTTCAAGCCATTTTCTTCATGTATTCTTAAAGTATGGAATCTTTTCTGTATACATAATGCATAGAAAATTATCTTAATTTAATGCTAAATTCCTAAAGTTGTAACTGATCAGATCACATGAAGGCACTTGTTGTGGAGACTCACACATGCTCAGAATGCACTGACCAGGTTCCTGCCTGTGTGTACCAGGAAAGGGGCTCTGGCAGTCCCTTTGAGAGCTTGTAATTATCATCTGTGCTGGTAATTGAGAGTCTTCAGTGAGAGATTGGAGCCACCACATCAAGTCACAATAAGCACATTGAAGTCTTTGAGGATTTAAAACAGCCCAGATTCCCAAGGGTTGATTCTGAGGAAGGTGGTATTATTTTAATTGCAATAGGTAATTGAAAATTTATTAGCACGTCAATGAAAGACAGAAATGTGTTTTAAAAATTAACCTAAAATTTTGCTCATATTGTTAATGTTTTACAGAGTTAGTTTATTTTGAGTTAGGAAAAAAAAAACCACAAAATATCAATTGTTTCAATTACTAATGGTCTCAGTACTGTGCCTAAATAAAGTGACAGGTGTGTAGATTTTTTTGTGTTTATTTATGAAGAAGATTCATAATAATTCATATATTTAAATGACTTTTGTTTGTTCATGATCCTTCTTTGTCACTGTTTAAAATATTTACCTTCTCATCTAAAAGACTGTAATCAAGGAGCTAATTTTTCACTGCTCCAGTTCTTATTGTTTCATTTTACTTTTTAGCATATGGAACAACTGATAATTATTTTGTTAGAAATGCATACTGTCTTCATTTGTTTTCCAAGGTACATAGTGGAAATGTTTGTGCTATTTAACAAAATAAATGCATAAGGTTTAAACAGTTACTAGAATAGAACTTGCAATGTTGAATACTTTCTGCTATTTTAAGCAGTTACCTTGGATATACTTAATGACAGAAGGTGTGAGTTTTACTGTTATTCACATTGGTTTTCCTGAGTATTGGCTTCCAGAAAATCTTTAGAACTCTCCAGTACAGCCTATGACTACTTATTTATTTGTCCTGTGCAGAGTGCTTTATCACTCTAAGGGTCCAATTTTGAAAATATATTATACATATATTTATACTTTGATTCCTCACAGGTTGAAACACACACATGCACACACACACACATAATTCATAAAGAAATGGATGCTGTTGCTGGTCTTGAAGATTGTTTTCGGCATTCTAATGGGCCCTAAGAGCCATTGCCAAATAAGGGAGCTATTTGAGAATAAAAATTTCTCATTCTATTTTATAAAACAACCTAGCAAGACTTTCATATTACCAAATAATAGTATAATTTCATTCTAAGATGCAAATGGAAATACATCTCATCATCTTTCAAAAAATTTTAACAATGTCAGAATGAAATATAGATTTCAGACACCAAACATTCTCAGATACTCATCTCTTAAATGCAACTTTTCCTCTTCTTGATCAGAATATGGACATTTACCATGTTCTGCCTTTATTTTTAAGAAAATTCTTGTACTTTTATGAAGCCATTTTCACTCTACCATATTGCTTGATAAAATTTTGTCTGAAGCTATATATGATTCCCAACCTAACAGAGTCTCTTTCTACTTAAAGTGGATCAAAATTTTACAATAAAGACAACCCTTGATATATTGGTAAAGAATTTTAAATATTTTTTTTTTTTGGAAGTTCAGGTATACATTTCAGAGTCACAACTTACAAGCTGTTAACCTTGAGCAAATTACATAAAACTTTATGTCTCAGTCATAGCATCTTTGAGATGACCTAGAAACTATCTACCTGGTAGGGGCTTGTGGTAGTGATTTAATGTTTCAGAAGTTTTATCATTATTTTTAGCACATATAATTTGCTCCGTATCTGTCATAAACTATATTGCTTGATTTTCTAGGAAGTTCAAACTCCAAATTCAAAGACTCAAGGGTGGGAGAAACAGAAATGAATTGGTAAGTGTTTTGTTTTGGTTTGATTTGGTTTGTTTTAGATTTTGTTATTGTCGTTTGATTTGGTTTTTACAGAGGGAAGGATTTTTGTAGGAAAATACAAGAATAGAACATATTGAAGACAGGTTGATAGCATGAAGATAGCAAATATCAAGCTTTGGAATTATACGATGCATCCCAATACCTGCTTTTTAAATATTTGATGCAGAGAAAGAGAAAACATTAATGATATATTTATCACTACCTTTGTCCTGCAAAGCAAACTGACACTTATTAGTTCCCAGAATGCCTTCTGAAAAAGTCCCTCAAATAATAGATGTCTATATTCTCTGCAAATTCCCTATCACCCACACTATCCTTGAGGTTTTGATTCTAACAGAACAAAAATAGAAATCTTGCTCCAGTCCACTACAGGCCTTGATTGCAGTCACTAGATATATCTCAATAAGTGTCTCCAGATTTAGGTTGACAGGTATTTAAAACTGCTTTGGGACTCTTTTTACTAAAGAAGATGTTAGAGGAAATATCTCATGCAACCCATATATTCCGTTTATGACCATATAGTTGCATTTTCTGACTCTCTGAGCAAAGTGAATTAGAATATTTAAGCTACTTTGCATTTCCATCTCATCTACCAGGTGTTTAGGCATCTTCAAGAGCTTGAAGACTCCTATTTGTATGTGTGATAAAGTCTAAGCCTGATGCAGCTGCAGATACCCTTGCTTCCTTCTGATGCATTCAAACACATTTCTATCCTTTTCCTCAATGCCATAATTGCATCAGGCATAAGGGATATAAGGAAAAGAATTTTGAATGGAGCAATATTCTGTGTATTTGCAAATGTAAAACAGATGTGCATAAATATTGTGAGCTCTGAATAAATAGGACACCATAAAAATACAAAGGAGTGAAAGAAGAGATGTAATCTGTCAGTGATTTTTACTAAATATCTCATCAGTAATAGAGAAGCCTAAGCTTCCTTACAGGATTTAATGAATAGTTTATAATACATGGCTTTTCCTGTTACTGTACTCCTGGGCAGTAAGTAGTCTGCAAAACATACATATGAGAAAATTTTAGCAAGTAAGAGTTGTACATGTTAATAACAGATTCAAAATGTTTCAGGGTTTTTAAATTCCTCCGTAAAACTAGGAAAGTATTCTTATAAAAGAAATTTTATAATTTTCAAAATGGACTACTAATCTCAAAACACTTAAGTTTAGATTTTAAGGTATCATTAAATACAGATAACTTTGGAGTAGGAAGCATGAAAACAAATCCAATTCATCATATTTTTAGAGGAAACAAAGAAGTGTTCTGTTTCCCGAATCTTTCTATTATCCCATAGGAATCCCAAAGGAAGTCATCTTTGGATAGTGCATCTTCCTGTGCCATGGGTGAAGGCTCCCAGAGGACTTTTCAAAAGACTCAGGCAAAAATTGAAAATATTTTCCTAACCTAGGCTTCAGGTCTTGAGTGTTTTCTTGTTCCATAATTTATTTTTTAACAAGATAACCATGACGTGCATTTCAGAAGCAAGAGAAGGGGATTAGAATTCGTCTCTCAGTAAGAGAAGTCATTAAAATTTGCTGCCTTCATTTAAGCTTAGCATAGATAGCCTTTACAATGTTGAGGTATGTTCCTTCTATTCAACATTACCCTTGAAATGCTAGCCGGAGCAATAGACAGACTAAAGATATTAAAGGGATATCAATAGGAAAAGAAGAACTCAAACTGTCACTATTTGCCAATGACATGATTCTATATTTAGAGGAGCCACAAAATTCCACTAGAAAACTTCTAGAATTAATAAATAAATTCAGAAAAAAATAGCAGGATATGAAATCAATATGCATAAGTCTAATGCATTTCTATTCAAAAGTGATGAATCCTCTGAAAGAGAAATTAGGAAAACCACTTCGTTCACAATAGCCTCAAAAAAAATAAATAAATAAAATACTTGGGAATCAATCCAACAAAAGAGGTGAAAGACCTCTACAATGAAAACTACAGAACACTAAAGAAAAAAAAAATTGCAGAAAATCTTAGAAGATGGAAAGATCTCTCATGTTCTTGAACAGGCAGAATTAATATTGTCATGCCCATTCTACCAAAGGTGCTATACATTCTACCAAAGGTGAATGTCCCAATGACATTCCTCCTAGAAATAGAGAAAGCAATCATGAACTTCATCTAGAAGAATAAGAGACTTCAAATAGTCAAAACAATCCTGAGCAGGAAAGTGAAGCAGGCAGTATTACAATATCAGACCTTAAAGTATACTACAGAGCAATAATAACAAAACCAGCATAGCATTGGCACCAAAATAGACAGGCAGACCAATGGTGCAGAAGAGAAGACATAGAGATGAACCCACATAAATACAGTTACCTCATACTAGACAAAGGAGCCAAAAACATACAATGGAGAAAAGATAGCCCATTCAACAAATGGTGCTGGGAAAACTGGAAATCCATACACAGTAAAATGAAATTAAACCTCTATCTCTGACCCAGCACAAAAATCAACTCAAAATAGATCAAAGACTTAGGAATTAGACCAGAGACCCTGCACCAAGTAGAAGACAAAGAAGAACCAAATCTTCATCATGTTGGCTTAGGATCAGACTTACTTAACAAGACTCCCAAAGCACAAGAAATCAAAGTAAGAATCAATAAATGGGATGAACTCAAACTAAAAAGCTTTCTCTCAGCAAAGGAAACTATCAGTAATGTGAAGAGAGAGCCTACAGAGTGGGAGAATATCTTTTCCACACACACTTCAGATAGAGCACTTACCTCGAAAATTTGTAAAGAACTTACAAAACTTTACACCAAAAATACAAAGAACCCAATCAACAAATGGGCCAAGGAACTGGACAGACACTTTACAGAAGACATACAAGTGATTAATAAATATCATTGTTGAAAAATTGTTCAACATCTCTAGTAATTAGAGGAATGCAGTTTAAAACAACTCTAAGATTTCATCTCACTCCAATTAGAATGGCGATAATCAAGAACACAAACAATAATAGAAGCTGGCATGGATGTGGGGAAAAAGGCACACTGGTACATTGCTGGTGGAGTTGCAAATTAGTGCAGCCACTCTGGAAAGCAGTGTGGAGAATCCTCAGAAAACTTGGAGTGGACCCACCTTTTGACCCAGTTATCTCACTCCTTGGTTTATACCCAAAGGACAAATTAACATACTACAGTAACATAGCCACATCAATGTTTATAGCAGCTCAGTTCACAATAGCTAGTTTGTGGAACCAACCTAGATGCCCTTCAACAGATGAATGTATAAAGCAACTGTGGTATATATACACAATGGAATATTATTCAGTCATAAAGAAGAATAATATTATGGCATTTTCAGATAAATGGATAGAACTTATTTCATGCTGAGTGAAATAAGTCAATCCCAAAAAAACAAAGGCCGAATGTTTTTCCTGTTAAGTAGATGATGATATATAATGGGGGTTGGAGTGTGGGGGGTGAAAGAAGAATGGAGGAACTTTAGATTAAGTAGAGGGAAATGAGAGGGAGTAGGGTAAGAAAAATGGTGGAATGAGATAGACATCATTACCCTATGTAAATACACGATTACACAAATGGCATGATTCTACATCCTGTATGACTATAGAAGCAAAATGATGTACTCCATTTGTCTATAATGAATCAAAAGGCAGTCAGTAAAAAATAAAAATAAATAAAAATAAATAAATGCATCAATGGGGGAAAATTTGCTGCTGTATTTAATACACAATACAATGTGTGGGTTTAAATACTTGGAAATTTGTTTCTGGTTCTCCAAATATTCTGTGACTTATTCAACTTCTGGAAATCAGATTCTGAGGTGAAGGCAAGATACTTATTAGACATATAATTTATAATAAATAGTACCAAAAATCGGGCGGGAAGAGGGATGCAAAATTTAGATCAGGGATAAGTTGAGCGGTGACATGTACATAGCTGGTAACTCAGCTGGCCCTGTAGGTGTCCAGAAAGTGGGAACTTTTAACTACCATCATTTGGGAAAAAATTTCCCCGAGTTATCTGCCAAAGCTCTCCCAGCAACTGTGATAATGTGCTAGTTACTCTTGGAGGTGAATTCAGATTCCACCACCTGTTCAGTTTCAGAGCATATTAAATACATAGTTTCTCTAAAGAGATCAACGTGTTTACTCTGTAAAATACCCAGAAGCCATTTTTAAAAAGATAACAATAAGACAAGTGAACAGAAAGTATCAAGCAATGTTTGTTTTTTTTTTGTTTTGTTTCGTTTTGTTTTTTTGATAATACATACTTAAAAAATGTAAAGGGAATATTTACAGATTCAAACTCCAAAATGCATTACCTAGAACCATAATAGTGTTTTGACTTCATGTTTCTCAATCTATCATAAAATTCTGACCAAATGCCATTTAAAAATCTTTTACTCAGTTTGGAGTATGTATTTCCTATGGATCATTTTTCCTCGTTTATTTTACAGCACTCCGTTAAGAAGGACATATTGACTAGAGGTGCTGTATTTAAGAAGGGGGCAGAAGTCAGACTGATGGTCCCTTTCTCCAACCAACTGGAGATGGAGGGATTACGTGTGATCTTAGCAGAGATGTGCCACGTGACCTAGCATGAGTCATGTTTCCTGGCTCCTTAACCTGACACCTTATATTTGATTCTTTTCCTTCCCTGTTGTACTTCCTTTGCCCACCACTCCTCCCTCTTTTCTTTAGAACTAACAAAGGAAATTAATAAAAATATTTGTATATGATGCCAAAAGGATTGACTTGGAGTAAAATACTATCTTATATTTAAAAATTCTTGATAGTTTTACATTAAAAAAACACCAAGTTTTCATGTAACTGTACCTCATATATATCTGAATATATATGTGAATGCAAATATTTGTATTTATAGTTATATTTAAATTTTATATGTGTGCATACTAAATTATGGTTGCCTTTCTTAAGGACCTTTCCTAACTTAAGAGCATTCACAATAACAATTTTGTAATAATTATTATAGGAGATAGTGCAAGAAATTACCATAGACATGAAATTTCAAATATGTACAAGAGTAAGATTGAAATTTTATTTGTGATTAAAACGTACATGCATAGGTTTACATCCTGCACAAAAGCAGGGAAGCTTCCATCTTAATCATTTTCCTTTCGTTAGGGTCTAACAATGTGCTTGGCACAGATTATATTATATATTGTATATAATATATTATATACAATATATTAAATCAATAAATGAAGCAGCTTAAAGAATCTGTAACATATCAGTGATTCTGATTTTCATTCATTTCCTTAACCCCACTTTTGCTTGTTCTGAAGTCAAAGCAAAGCATCTACTTGTAATTCTAAAAGCATTGATTTTAGAAGCTCTTGGCTTGCACAGCATTAGTGCTCTCTGTGCTCAGGAATCCCACAATTAAGTTTGTGACTTCCTTGCATCTCTGTCCCCACAGTCCAAGGCTTCTACTGCAACCTAAGTGTGACTTTCTTGCAAACTAGGTCTCTAAAATATCCAGGGCTTTCTTATCATCATGTATGACAACATCCAGCTCATTCTCAAATTCAAAGTTAAATGACCTGCCTAAAGCAAATGCGTTATAGGAAAAGGACATTTTTAATTAGTGGTTTCATTATGAATCATGAGAAGACAGCATCTATTTTACCTCCCTGAGCAGCATTCTGGCACTCTGTGTTTCAAATCTCAAAATCTTGTCATTTGAGATAAAAATTCAACTTCTTTTTAAAATTTATGTTATTCCATCAGAAAGAGGTAATTGTAAATTAGGAAAATGAACAATACTCATGCCAAAAATTTCAGTGTTGATATTATTTCATTCAGAGTTCAAAACATTTCATTTTTAAAATAAATTCTATTGAACTTTCTACTTTTATTTTACAAAATCAGTTGAACGGTGATATACACTCAAGTGTCCAAATTAATATATGTTCTTAAGTCAGAATACACAAAATCATTTTAATGCATGAAATCTCTGACTCTCTAGATCATTTTCAGACTTATGAAAATCTTTCCATCAGTACTATCTTTAAGTACAAATCACTATCAAAAGAAATAATACATGAACATCATCATCTCAATGTTGTTTGCTCAACATTTTTCATGATGCTGTTTTTAGTCCTTTATAAAAGGTCTGAGAGCAAATGGGTTACATGGATTTATGACTAGTCCTCTCAACACCTTTGAAATAAGAGCAAGAAATTAAAAAAAAAAAAAAAGGAAAGGAGGATTAAACCCTTAAAAACAAAGATAGTTAAGAAGGAGTTGGGAGCAAACAACAGAAGTTTATATAATTTAGGGAAGACGAACTTCAGTGAGAGAAGCAGTGACGTTCTTTGGTGTAGGACAGCTGTCTGGAGGAAGGATCCTGTGTCCCACTGGGTTCCTGAAAGTCACCAGAACTCAAAGTTACCAGCCCAGAGGTACTGTTGAGACCCACAAGGAGACTGAAGTTTGAGGGACTTGATAAAAGAGATTCTAGGGATGATTATGAAAGCTGGTCTCTCTCTAACCTCTATTTTCTAGAAAAGGAACAGGGACCTAATAAAAGCCAAGTGCTGGGGTTTTCATTTGCTGAAACCCATATAGCAGTGCTAAAGGGCTCTACTAGAAATGGCTTACTCCTGGCTAGCTTCACCTCTGTCTCCTTTTTATTTCCAGAACACTTCGAGGCAGAGACATTCTTCACAGTGACAGACATTACACAGCACCTGTAAAAATATCCAGATACTTATACTTGGGGTGGTGTGGCATGCTGCAAAATGAGTGCTACCTGCTTGGCTTCCCATTCAAACCTCATACTTTTAACTCTCTGGTTATAAAAAGATGATTTGACATGCATATCCATCTTCAAATTTTTCATGTAAAGATTACATATTAAATGGCACCCTCTGTTTCCATTTCTGTGGATTTTAGAACTTGTATGAAAATTTGAGATCGTAGTGCATTTAGTTATTGGTTTATTGGCTGGACCTCAGGAGTGAAGGTGTCCTGCCTGCCTAGTTTGTTGTAATGGCATTGAACCTGAGAGCAGGTAGCATAGGAGGAGAAGCGACAAGTTCCTGTGCATTTTCTAGATTAAGGAAAATTTTCTAGATATAGCTAGAACGAAGGCAAGGGACTGGATTTGAAAATGCATGGTAGGAGAGATTATAAGGACCAGTAGAAGAGAACATGAAAAATGTGGGAGCTTGATCCACCAGATATCAGCCTTGTGTGGCCACATGAGAGTGAATAGTGGGAAGTATGGAGAAAGGAACAGGACAGAGGTGAATAAAGGCCATCTCAGGAATCGCATAGCATGACAGGTCT
Organism: Sciurus vulgaris; assembly: GCF_902686455.1. Classification (NCBI taxonomy): domain Eukaryota; kingdom Metazoa; phylum Chordata; class Mammalia; order Rodentia; family Sciuridae; genus Sciurus; species Sciurus vulgaris. The sequence goes on from NC_136469.1 coordinate 15,033,735, forward strand.
TCAGGACTGGCCTGAATTTATTCTCTTTTGCTTAAAAAAGATCATAACACTATTAGCTGTATTATATTATTTGTACTTTGTACCTGAATATTTTCTGTAGAGCATATCTAAACAATCCAGATAATCGTCTTCCTACTGATTTTTAGAAATCAAACACAGGTTTTATTTCCCTGTAATTTTGGCCTTTTACCACCCAGGCGGTGATGTATTCCATCCCCTCGGATAACATCTCCTGACTCCGGGCAATTGGCAGTGACAGCATGCAATCATAATCCCATTATCACATTTGAGGCAGCATTAATAACAGGCATGTCCCTCTATAATTTTTGGGAGCAACATCAAATGGCAAACTGGCACAACTTGTGAACCAAATTCCTCATTTCACGGGTTGCAACTGTGTGAAATTTATGTTCTAAGAGTGGGTCACACAGGCCGTATCTAGATGGGCCTTACATAAGAATGTGGACTCTTCAGTTATACTTATTTTTTGTAAGAAAGAGCTGATATAACCAAGCGTGTTGATGCTGTTAATGAGCCTCTAGGGCTATAAACAGTCTATGTAGCCAAAGACCATCTTGACCAATACTCTGCAATGTGACAACTAGAGATGGCCATCATATCAAATCACACTTCTTGTTCTACACCGAACAGCTTGTGGATTCTTATTGCAGTGATAAAATTGAATCCACAGAGTATGCAGTGAACTTTACATGAGACTAAAAATTCTGTGCTAGGACAGAACTCTTCTCAGGGACACAAGAGTCCCATCATCATTGTGATATAAAGCATGTTGATCTCTAATGCAGTCTACCCTGAAAGCAATGAGGATAATAGTTTCATTTTGCTATATCTCCCTGGAGCCAAATCTTAGCCATTCTTCATGTGCAATTTTGCAGACTCAGGTACTGAAAAGGTTGACAAAGAGGCAGGAAGAAAGAAAGAAAAGAAAAGGAAAAAAGAACTTCACCTCAAATCCCACATTTAATGATAAGAGCTTTGCCCCAAGACTGCCTTGCCTTAGAGGGATAACACCAAGTAGTGGGAAGAGGTTTGAGATGTACAGTGATGGAAATAAGAGACAGATCTACATCAATGTGGATCTGCGGTTTTCTACCAGGTGCCTCCTTTCCATGTCCATATTAACTTAAAACATTGTCCTGAGCTCACTTTTTCCCCTTGCAAGATTTTTGGCATCACAGGGAAATTTAAAACTCCAGGAGTTTGACTTGGGAGAATTGCTTCCGTATGCAAATAGTGGTTTTAGAAATCGAGTCAGAAGGGAAAAAGAGTTGCCCAAGAGGTTGACTGATCTGGTTTTGAGAAGAGAAGTTTTAGTCAATCTCTCCACTTTAGGATTCATGAATTTCAGGACTCTTTTCCTGAACAGAGTCCTTCAAGAATGTAATACTGTGGGAGTTTCCATATTGAAAAGTGAACTCCATTCAGTCAAAAGCAAATCAGTAAATATCAACCTCATAAAGTGAATGAGATGTTAGAAACTCACAGTCCTGAAACAAGTAGATTAAAAAAGGCTTATAATCTGCCCAAATAATTTTAAAACACAATGGAAAGAGAGTAGCAAAAGAATGTATGTATATAAACATGCTTGCTTGCATGTGTGTGTGTGTGTGTACAACCTGGAAATTGAACCCAGGAGTGCTTAACTACTGAATCATATCCCCAGACATTTTTTTTTTTTTTTTTTTTTTTTTAATTTTGAGACAGGGCCTAGCTAAGTTGCTTAGTACCTTGCTAAGTTGCTAAGGTTGTGATCCTCCTGCCTCAGTGTCCTGGGTCACTGGGTTACCTGTGTGTACCACCATGCTGGCGCTCTCTCTCCTCTCTCTCTCTCTCTCTCTCTCTCCTCACTCTCTCTCTCTCTCTCTCTCTCTCACTCTCTCTCTCTTCTCTCTCTCTCTCTCTGCTTTGACTAAGGGAATCTGAGGCTGCTAATGATAGATATAAGCACTGAAATAATAATTCAGGCAAAACTCTAGCCATCACCAGTTCTTAACAAGCCCATATTTAGCAAATATGCCTGTGAAGCTCATGTAAGGACAGCAGCAGGTTCCACTGGGAGGACTTGTTTCCTAGGTCTGCGTCAACCTGCGGGCCCACGCACAGTATTGCTCCTACCCTCTCTCCCCTTTCAAGCCAGCTCTTCTAAGCTCCGGTCAGTCAGTCAGTCACCTTTGTGAGGCAGAATACAGACCACCCCAGTCTGGCGGGCTTTCCATCTGCTGGCTCAGGCCTCAGAACTTCTGTGTTTGCCTTCCTGTTTCTTCCTGACGTCCCAGCTTCTAGTATATCTGCAAAGCCTGTTCCTTCTCTTTACTTGGGTCTCAATTCAGAGGCCATGTCACCTCGGTCCTCTCTAAGTAGCACCGTTCCTTCCACCCTGGTTCTGTCTAAACCCTTTAAAGCTGTATCAAATTCTTCCCTTATTCATTTGCTTATTTATTTGCTCTACCTCCGTAGAATTGAAGCCTCACCAGTGAAGGATTCCTGGCTCCCCTCGTTCTTTACAATAGTACCTCATTCGACTGGGTACTCAACAGTGTCTGTCCTAAGTGTACATCCACAGGTCCTCCCAGTTTTCTTTCTCTAGGCTTTTGGTCTTCTTGGGTCCATGACTGAAAGATCTTCTACTCTTGACAATCCTTCTTTGGTAAGAGATTCAGCTTAAAAATAATTTGGGAAGACAGAAATCTGTGAAGGCGACTAAATAAAGAATGAAATTATGCATTAACTATCCATCTTTACCTGAAAACATTGAGATGTTACACAGCAGGAGAAGAGCCTTTGCCATCTATCAGACTGTTTGAATTCCACCTTTATTGGCTGTGTGAATTGAAAAAAATGTTGTCCTCTTTGAAACTGCCTCTCATCTAAACAACAACAACAACAACAAACAAGGAAGATTTATTGTAATGATATCTTTCCAGCTGTGAGAATTAAATGAATTAATTCATACAAAGGTATATTTCAAAAAGCTTTCTGATATAGAGTTTTCAATAAATATGTCTTTCTTTCCTCTGTTTCCTTATTCCCTCTGGCTCATCAAAGTTCCAACTTAACTAGAGTCAGAATTTTAATTTGTGTTAGGCCTACAGGGTGCTGTCTAATAGGCCTGAAGGTAAACTATTTTGCCTTGGGCCTCCCAGGCAAGTGACATTTTAGATGACTGCCTCAGAAATGTTAGAGGTGTAAATGCAATTGCAAGAGGGATGCTCATTAAATTATTGTGTATGTCTTAATTTAAAAAAGTTAATTGAATTGTGGGAAAACATGTATTGCTTAAGTGTCTATGGTTTTGGAAGATAAAATGTATGTGCAAAAATGTTTAGAGAAATCACGAATATCTCTGAGGTTTCCAAATGTAGATTTATACAAAGAAGAGCTATATGATAATTGTTTTATAGTTCTCATCTGTTTTTAATCATTTGTGTGTGTGTGTGTGTGTGTGTGTGTGTGTGTGTGTGTGTGTGTGTGCATGGTGCTGTAGATGGAAACCAAGTCCTCATATTACATGTATTACATGCCAGGCAAGTGCAGTACCACTGGGCTACATCCCCCATCCCGACATTTTATTTCTGTTCGTCTTCTTTTTTTACCACTACATCTCAAAATATGTTTCCTTATATTATTCATCATATAGAAGAATGAGGGTTTAGATTTAGTTAACCTTCAAATTCATTTACTGATTTTCCATTTCAAATGTTTCATTTTTCCTGTTCTTTTTTTTTTTTTTTCTCTTTTTTTTTTTTTATTGTAAACAAATGGGATACATGTTGTTTCTCTGTTTGTACTTTTGGTTTTCTTTTTTCTCTTTCTTTAACTGGCTCCATCTGCCTTAGCTAATTGTCTATTTGGCTTCATCCAAAAGTGAACTTCTTTCTCCATATCGCCATGAGAAGCAGTAGTTTTGAAGCCAGGAGGAAGGTACCTGTGCAAGTGAGTTGCCTTCTTTCCCACGGGAACAGAGAGACAGAGGCCACAGACCCCTTGATGATTATGCTGCCAGGAGATGGTCCAGGACAATGACACTCCTGGTCTTAACTGTGACAAGAAGCTTTGTTTGACTTTTGCTAAGAATTCTGTGCATTTTAAAGAGACCAAAAGCCGGGTGCAGTAGCACATGCCTATAATCCGAGCAGCTCTGGAGGCTGAGGCAGGAGGATCATGAGTTCAAAGCCAGCCTCAACAACAGCGAGGTGCTGAGCAACTCAGTGAGACTCTGTCTCTAAATAAAGGACAAAATAGGGTTGGGGTTGTGGCTTAGTTGTCGATTGCCCCTCAGTTCAATCCAGGTAGAAAAATAAATAATACATAGACAAAGAAAGGAATTTCAAGATTTCAAGATTTTTAAAGTAAATGCTCTAAGAAAAAGGAGGAGAGGTAGAATCTCTCCTGTAATTTTTGACTAAGGGCAATAAGCCTCGTATTTTTAATGTGTGTTTGCCCTCACAAATGAAAGTGATTTTAGGCAGCAGAGCTCCTTCTTAGATTCAGTTTTGCCAGGGGCCTTTCTTGCTGTCTCTAAACTCCAGCATTTCGAGCCTCAGGCAAAGAACATTAATTGCATTAGATCTAAGGAACAAAGTGGCATCAATTCAGTGGAGGCTCCGTCTTCCCAGAATTACCGAAGTTGAAGCAAGGAAAAGAGAAAATGCGATACACAGATTACCGTGGTAGAACACACCATAAAATTTAAGATGGTTGCATGAATATATCAAAATAGACTCTACTATTATATCTAACTAAAATGGACAAATTAAATTTTTTTTTTAAAGTTTATGAAGAGCTATCGTTGAAAGAAAGCATAAGGATGATCCCCTGAGTCAGAGGAGTCAGGAAAGGACCAAAGCCTAGTACCAGCATTCTTGTGTAAGTTGGAAACTATGTTAGAAAGAGATCTGACAGAAGGTAGAGGAGGAAAAGTTTACTTTGGCTCACAGTTTCAGAGGTTCAAGTCTGATTTTATAGCTCTGGGTCTAAGGGGAGGCGAAACATCATGGAGGAATGACCGGCAGAGGAAATCAGTTCAGGACATGGCAACCAGGAAGCAGAGAGAAGATTGGGCATCAGGGACAAAATATAAACCCCAGAGACCTACTACTTCCATCCACACCCAACCACTCTACAGTTACAGCCCAGCTAATTCATATCAGTGGATTAATCCATTGTTTAGGTTATATCTCTCTCATAATCTAATCTTTTCATTTCTGGAAGTTCTTGTACTGTCTCACATATGATCTTTTGGGGGATCCCTCATGTCCAAACCATAACACCATGGATAGCTGTTATACAGCTGTGTGGGGAGTCTTATGCCGATTTATACTTTATCAAAGCACTGAGATTCTAAGGACAAGTGTACACAATTCTATTTGGGGAATATTTATTTGCTGGCTAAAATATTCAAGGGTGACTGGAAATAAGAAGACAAATGCTAAACTTAAATAAAGGGAATCTTGACTTAAAAAGAGGTAAAAGATGAAGATATCCAGGCCATGGGAGATTTAAAATATGACAAAAATGATCCGTAGAAATGTTAGTCCTCTTCATATTTATAGCTTTTGATAGCACTCAATAACCTGACATGTTCAAACATTCCCCCACAATCTGAACACTTTCACAATGCATTTGCTTTCATTTCCAGAGGTTGAGAATCAACTGTTGGGAAATCCTTGCTCCTTGAGTATAATACCCAAGTTGAGAGCAATTACCCCAACACAGAAACAGAAGTGTGGCAAGGCAGGGCTGCAGATTCACGGTGACTGAAGAGACTGGAGAGGGGGCAGATCAGTTAGGGACCTAAGTGCAGTGAAATGACTAGGCCTTGTGGTTTCGTTAGGCTAGGGAGTGGGAGCTTCCAGTAGCTGAGAGTGGCAGCCACACCTCTAGGACCCAGCATGTGCAGCCAATGTCCACTTGGGGAAACTCATGAGCCTATGCTGTGTGTAGACATGCATCGTCCTTGGGTCACTTTCCCCTTTCTGGTCCAGCACCCTTAACGGAAGGGTGGACAGTTATCAGATGACTCAGAGAGCAGTTTGTGGGCACAATGCGAACTTGGGAACACGACATGTGCCCCTGAATCTATGGAGAAATCTGTACCATGTGGGGGCGGACTCTGAGTAGTCAGTCCTCCATTCATAACTCCACACACTCAAGTGGAGGGGCGAGTATGTCCTTATGTCATTGCATGATGGTTTTTGAGTCCTCTGGGTCACTCGTCGGTCAGGGGCCCTTTTGGAGCCACCCCTTTCTCTCCTCTTCCTATTTCCCTTTTCTCCTCAACTCTTTCTAACTCTCTTTGCTGACACTTTCTATCATTTCTCTTCTAGTATTTCTGTTGTAAATTCAGTTATTTTATATACTCTTTGCTCCAAAGTGTCATCTAAGGCTAACTCTTGAAGCATCTGCTGTTCCACTTCTAAATTTTTTCTCTAAATACCCTCCAATCATAAGTTAATTTCTCACCAATAATTTTAAGGTGATTTTCATCAATAACATTTTCATTAACCTTGAACAATATAAGCTTTTTGAACCCTCGGGTGGGTAACACACACTGATTTCTTGAGGGGGGAGTGGTAAATCTAGGGAACCAAAGACACAGGTGATGTTCTTTAAGAAGGAAGGAATAGGGTAGGTGGACAGTTAAGGAAACTCTCAAAGTCTTGCTAATTGATAATTAAAGTAGGTATATTTCAGAAGAGTTTTCAAGTCCTGGGAAAGAAGACATATATGCTAGGAATCCAAGTGAAAAGCCATTAAATGGGTCATTTATAAAATATGAGAGGATATGGCCTGGGGTACCAACTATAGTGAAGTAAGTGTGAATAATACAATAAGGCAGGAGATAGAAGTTCTACTGGTAGAGCCTTTCACCTTTCAAACCACTCAGGAGTTAACTTATAGCCTGTCATGTAACAAGGATTAGACCAATATTTACAAGGTTTTGTACAGCAACCAACATCTATGAATCTATAATCCTTAACAGCAAAATACAGGCTTTACATTCATTTATCTCCTTAGTAGTGTCAGTTATAAGCTTAATTAATAATTTCATATAGAAATCCTATATTCAGTCAGCTGAATTTGATTGTCTTCAACTATGCAAACACACTAGTAATTTAAAATGATTGTACGGACTCCAGAATGGTGATGTTTCAGCCCATAGTGTCAATAGTACCTCTTTGGCAATCAAAACCCCAAAGGGAAGCCTATTCCTATTCAGTTCTGACACACCCAACCCTGGGAGAGAGAGTCAGATGGAGAGCAGAGGACTCAATTCAACAGGACTCATCCCCCGACCAAATGCTAATCACAACCACCAGTTAACTATAAATTGGGGTTTCTGCCATCCTCTCTTTGAGTTTAATTTACTAGATTGACTCTCACAACTCCAGGAAACATGTTCACTGACTTATTATAAAGGGTCTTACACAGAACAGAGATGCAGAGTTACTTGGGGTACAGTATGGGAAAAATGTCAGGGAGCTTCCAAGTCCTCTAAGATACACTGGGCAATCAACAGACCCTCTGAATCCTTTGTTTTGAGTTTTCATGGAACTTCATTGCATCTGTGCTACTGAAACCCAGCAGTGCCTGTCTAATCAGTCTTCTTGGTCTCTCCATATAGATCTCCTTCCTCCCAGGTGTGGGACAGGCCTGTTCTCTACTATCAGACAAGGTAAGTCAGAAAATGGTGGGGAAAGATTCTTTTTAATGGTCCTCCTTGGGAAAGAGAATTTCCAGTTTGTATGCATATCTTGCAGAGGGAGTTATAAGCCAGAAACCACAGACACAAATCAATATATATATATATATATGTACAAAAACCAGAATTACATGTATTCATGTATATACACATATATATAACCTAAAATATCTGTATCATTTTTATTGGTGTGATATTATATATATATATGTATGCCTGCACATATAGGTGTAAAATATATATTAAATATCACAGCAACACAAATGATAGATACTACACACACACAGATACATATTATCACAGCCGTATAAATGATACAGATATTTTAGGTTAATCTGCTATGATGTAAAGAAATATGTCCTAGCATTTGACCTAGGGAAGGGAAGAAACCATGATTTCTATGCCAAAAATTTACATCATTACAGAGATAACCTGTGTACTACTGTGATATGCAGGGACCAAACCACAATTAATGCAAGCAACATGGCAAGAGGGCATCTTATGTAGTGACTAGTAGTTATGTTGGATGTCACTATCAATGTGAGAAAAATAGATAATCAAATGTGAAGCAGCAGATAGAATGATGTTTATCTTTATGACTACAGAGAATTTTCAGTCACAGCAAATTAAAGGCAAGTGCAAATATATTTGAAAATTTGGAGGTTTACAAAAGAATTGTTTCTGTATGGTTTTAGACTGTGAAATTCTATTTGTATTTCTATTAAACAAGAAAGTCAAAACACTTTATCACCCATGTACGTATAAGCATTGACTCTTTTTCTTTTGGGAGCTTGAATCACCATCTTTTGGATTCTCTTAGCGCTCAGTCCTTTATTTCTTCTCTGCCTGCTACCTTGCAGTGCTAGCCCGCTTTCCTATTTTCATACTTTAATTATTCTTCTGATCAGCAGAAAACATTCTGATGTTCCAATCTGCCTTAAGTCAGCATCAGTAATTCATTTATTCTTTCATAAATATTTATTGCAGTTCTCTGTACCAGTTCCTGTGCATAGCACTCAGGATACATATTGAACAAGACTTCCAAGAACCCTGTTCTTACCAAGTTCAGAGTTATTTGCAGTAGAAAATATTAAGTAGGTAATAAAGGGTGGTAAGTGTTAAATGAGATGAGTACAAAGGTCTTCTTAAGATAGAACATTGAGGAACTTTTCTTGTAAAGGACTCAGGAAGGCAATTCATTCTTTAAAGAAGATGGGGCAAAGTGAGATACACCCAGGAAATCTAGAAAATGCCTACAATAAGGGTCAGATTAGTGTAAACAATTGAAGCATGAAGTGATTTTACTTGATTCTAAAACCATGTGAGCTGTTAAAATGTTAAGGAGTAAAATTGCAGATTTTTTTATATTGGATGAGTGCTGCTGTTGAAGGTCATCAACTTAAAATCATAATTATACAGTTTATTTTCTCTCAATTGCCTTCTTTGTTCTGGTTCTATATAGCATTTCTATTTCTTGGTGTTGATACATTTTCACAATAAATGTGTAAAAACTGAATTACATCAATCATGGAAGTACAGAGTTGTAGATTTTTTTTTTCCTGGTTTTGTTCAAATAATGTAAACCTGAAACTTTGTAATAATTTTTAATGTTCTTCTCTTTATTGGTCTCACTATCCTAGTTCCAAACCTTCTTAAATTTCATTGGGAAATATGTCCTTTCTTTCACTGTCATCCTGTTATGAGGGTTTTATAGTTCATTTCTGTATAAATAACTTGATTTTTACATAAATAACATAAGTCTGATAACCTTTTTAATGTTCAGAAACTGGATGGTCTCATAATTGGCTACAGGATAAATTAAACATATTTAGATGCATATTGAAGATGCCATTCATCCAACACACCTATTCAACCACATGCTGATAATTAGCAAATTCTGTCCTATGAGCTAAGATCTGAGCACCTCTCCATGTTCTGCTTTAGCTTTCTCCTGCACTTGGAATTCTGTATCTCACCTGTGCATGTCTAAATATTTCTTATCTTTTCAGGCAGCACTCAAATGCTGCCTTATTCATGATTCTCAAAGCCAGCATACAACAGCTTGATAAAATTAAATGGGTAAGAGAAAAGAATAATTACATGCAGAACCAGGCAAAGAAGTTTTTCAAGAAGTTACTGAAAAAGCATTAATATAGCAGTTAATAAGTGGAAAACCAACCAACAAACAAATACCCAGAGGGACTATTATATAGCATACTTATATTCCATATTTGCAGCAAATCTGTCTGTGATTTTGAGTGCATCACTTCAATAAATATCTAATCAACTAATAATTAAGCTGATTGACACACATAATAAAATATTAATTCTGAATGGATACAAAACCACTGGAAACATACAGATGCACTTATCACTTTAATTCTTAAATATTTTAAATATGAAAAAAAATGGAAGGAATGCATCTAGCACTTGCAGTTGTGAGAGCAAAATTATAATGAAATGAAAAGAAGATGGAAAGAGTGTTTGGATTGACAGGAAAACAATGGCAAAAATTCAAGGAAACTTTAAAGATGAGGGATCAAATATAAACCACAGCATCTAACCACAGTGAGATTTAATTCATTTCTGTTGAAAAAGCTGAATCACTGTCCTCAGGTTCTGAACGGTCAGTGGTGCCAGGATGTCTTGCAGTTTATCCTTAGTCCAGTAAATCATTGACTTTGGCCAAGACTAAGTGGTTTCCTGAATTTCTGCAATGGGCATTAGTAGTTCTGGAAAATTATATATAGACTCCTATGTAAAATTACACACATGCATACCCAAACCCACTCACACACACACGGGCCCTTTTTTCTTCATTCAATCAATATTTATATATTTTTCAAGTGTGAAGGCATCTTAAATACAAAAAAGTAACTATCAATATAAATTCATTTTTTGTTCTGATTATGACCATGATAAACCACTTTAAAAAAATAAATCACAATTCATTAATAGTAATATTAATACATTGAAATACAGTGGTCTTTCTTTTTCTGTGGTTTTAGTTGCCTGCAGACAACCAGAGCCAAAAATATTGGATAACACATTCCAGACATAAACGATTCATAAATTTTATATGAAACTTAATAGTGTTAGTTATTTAGATGTGATGAGTATATAAAATTAACAAGAAAGCAACAGGTAGAATAAAGGGGTAGTGTAATAGAAAGATCTGTTTGGAGTTGAACATATCCCATAAATATTTATTGAGCATCTGCTATCAGTCAGATATTGTGATGTGTAATGAGGAAATTTTAAGCAGTTATTTATGATTATCTATCATCAATCTATCATCTATTTATTCATTTATATAGAGTTTATATTTCTTTATAGGTAAAACATCAAAGATATTTTATAAACAGGCACCAGAACTCTCAGTATCATGAATATGTTCAGTTCTGTTTGTTTTAACACTTTCATACACAAGTTTTATATGAAACTTATGCATTGTTTATGTCCAGAATGTTCTATCACTCATACCCTACATTATGTGTGTTATCTCACAACGTCCTGTTCACCCACTTGTGACATGAATCAACCCCCTGTCCAGTGTATCCATGCTCTATGTGCTACCTGTAGTTTAGTTGCTTACCAGCTATTCCGTTGTCAAATCAGCTGTCCTGACACTGAAGACCTGTGTCACAAGGTCTGTCATTCACCTCATTGCCATCTCATCACATAGGCATTGACTCCTCTCGTGTCATCACAAGATAAATCAGTTAATTATGGTACTATAATGCATTTGGATCTGGGAGTGTTTCTCAGTGGTAGAGCCTAGCATGCATGAGTCCCTGGGTTTGAGCCCTAACACTGCAAAGAGCATGAAAGGATTACTTAATTAACTAATTAAAATATATTTCTAGAGATCATATTCACACAATTTTTACTATAGCATATTGTTACAAATGATTATCCTTTTTGCTAATTTCTTATTGTGCCCAATTTATAAGTTAAGCTTTATCATAGGTATGTAGAAATAGGAAAAAACATACTAAATACAAGGTTTGGTATATACATAGGCAGGGAGGAAATAAGGGGTTAAAGTTAAAAGCAGACTGTTGTTCTGACTTTTGAAAGTGTGATTTTTTTGTTTTATCATTGAAGATATGATAATGTATTTAGCATGTATCAAAGATGTTGAAATATATTTTAAATTACTTTTTTCCTATCAGAAAAAATACTATGCTAGATATTATTTCTAGAGGTCTTTGGTAATTTAATGTAGTAAAATAACTCACTAAAATGAGATACATGCTGGAAAAAATCTGGAGAGCCTTTCAACCTTATAAATTTATTCGAATGCCTTTTTGTTCTTTTTCTGATAAGTGTTCACTAATTCTGAAGGCTATCAGCAGTTCAAAACACTTGAAAAATTTAAACATGAGAATTCACAGTGTAATCATGGCTACTTAAGAGCTCCTGTAATCATGTTGTCAATCATCACAACAAACACTTATTTCGGGAGATTTCAGTATCAATAGCGTGGGGGAAGAATCAGTCCAATTTTTCTCTTTACAGCCAGATATAAATAACAACCCATACAAATTTAGGAGAGAGAAGGAACCTCAAGTACTTCCTCTTAGATAGGCTCTTGAACTATATTTTTCTTGGCAACCCTTCAAAGAAAAACAAAATGCCTGTGGGCAAAATTAATAACTATCAGATTTACAATTGTTAGTAGATCTTGGTATGCAAAATCGTTAATAGAGAGCATTTAAAAAATAGAAAGGATACAATTGCACATATGTATGTGTGTGTGTGTGTGTGTGTGTGTAGTGCTGGGGATCAAACCCAGAGACTTACACATGATAGGCAAGTGCTATATCACAGAGCTACAGTCTCAGACCTGTTACACTGAAATTTTATGTGAGATGAAATTTTCAAAAGGTATTATTTATTTGTTTAAGCATATTTAACATCATTCATTGCAAGTTGGTTGGGTTAGTTCTTTAGATATATACTCATTAGAGTATGTATATATATAAAAAAAGATTTACAATGGGTAGAATAAAAAGGTAGTGTAATAGGAAGATCTGTATGGAGTTGAAAGTATCCTGTGAATATTTATTGAACATCTGCTATCAGTCAGACATTGTGCTGTGTGATGAGGAAATTTTAAGCAATTACTTATAATTATCTGTCTGTTTATCTATCTATCTATTAATTTTTGTAGAGTCTCTGTATTTCTTTATAGGTAAAATATCAAAGATATTTTTATAAACAGGCTCTAGAACTCTCAATAACATGGATCTGTTAAATTCTATTTGTTTTAACACTCATACGCACATCAAAACACACGCTCCTCAAATTGGTGAGTAAGAATGATACATGATTGCTTATTTTCAAGTCACCATGTGATCGGAGTTTCTATGTATGTAAGCCTACAGTAGTATTTAAGTGCTCTTTAAAACAGAGTACATAAACTAATAATAAAAATAAAAATTAGTTTTCTGTTATTTCACATAAACCCTTTCTTGGAGATCTTTTTTTTATTCATTTACTTATATTTTTTTGAAAGGGAGTGAGGGTGCATTTCCTTAATTGTGGAACTACAACATACTCTGGAATCACCTAGTGTATTTCTTTCTCTGTTTTTTCGAGCAGCCATTTCTCCTAGACAATCTGATTTCTTGATATTGGCAACCAAGATGTAAGTGAGCTCGTTGTTTCTGAGATGCTATTTCTTTGAGGTCCTCTCAACCTACAAAGCAAGGAAATATATGTGTTGATACTAACAACTTGTGTACATGTAGGCATAAATATTTCTATGTGTGAGCATCTACACCTCTACTGAGCTAAACACCTAGGCATACTTATGCCTCCAGCTCCCACTCCAACCCATTTCTACATGGATCTTTTTAGTCACCTTCCTTACTTATCTGCAACTTTCAACTCCAAGAGTCAGAAATGACTTTTACCCTACAGCATGCATTTCACAATTGTTCAACACTGGTGTGCATGTGGATTGTGTGTTTGTATGTGCCTGTGTGTGTGCTGTGTGCGTGTGTGTAAAATAAGTCTCATTATCTTTAACATACTACGTGGGAAACCACTTTTTAAACTAGTGGTTATTTATTTATACTTCTGCAGAGTTATGTTCTTCTTCTTGTTGAGATTTTGTTTCTAGTCTTGTGTACTCATATACAAAGATTTCTGCCACTTCTTTCAGTGAGATTGACTCATGTACTTGTAATAAACTTGGGCCGAATTGTTACACTTCTGCATTCTACTCTTGGATTCCCTGGCCTCTGGAAGGATTTTGTTTTGCTTGCACACAATTGAGGTGAACTACATATGCTCTGCGATGTTATGGGTTTTGATAAGTGTACACTGTCATGTATCTACAAAGTGAAAAATAACGTCTTCACTGCCTTAAAGTAATAGCCATGCTTCACTATTCAGCCCTCCACCTTCCATTAGTGCCCTGGTAAGCATTGTTTTCAATAGTTTTGTTTTGAATAGAATACTGGTCATTGTATTAAGACAACATGGAGGGGGTTTTCAAGATGGCGGCCTAGAGGGTGGCTGCATTACGTGTTGCTCCAGAACTCAGGATTCAAGAGAGGAGATATTGAGACGCTTGGGACCAACTCAAAGTAGCCGGGTGACTCTCACCCCCTGGGGGGGCATCCCGGATGGGACGGGGGTCCCGGAACGCAGGAAACTTTGTGAAGTAGAACTGCCGGCGAGACGCCCCTCCCCCCGTTGGAGCGCCATAGAGGAGGCCGGTCGGCACAGCGCTGGGACTCGGAGCAGCCACTGGGGCTCCGGCGGCTGCCCGGGGGAGGAGAGGCGGGGAGAACTGTGTGGACTCAGGACACCAGGGCCTGCCCTGAGGAGGAGGAGAGGAGCGTGGCCACTTGGATTCGGAGAGACTGCGCCAGAGCTGCAGGCGGTTGCCAGAGGAGAAGCCGCGCGGCGAGCTGTTTGGAATCAGAACGACGCTTCTGAACCCCGGGGCCTGCCCTGAGGACGAGGAGAAAGAGGAGCAGCCGCTTGGATTCGGGCGACTATACGGGAACTACAGGCGGTTGCCAGAGAAGGGGCTGCGTGGCGAGCTGTTTGGACCCTGACCACTTCTGAACCCCGGGGCCTGCCCGGAGGAGGAGGAGAAGGAGGAGAAGGAGCGCGGCGGGTCCTTTGGACTCGCAGTGACTGCATTAGCGCTCCAGGCGGCTGCTCAGAGGAGAAGGCGAGTGGTGAGTTATTTGGTCTTAAAGTGACAGCTCCTGAACACAGGGGGGCTGCCTGGAGGAGAAGCGTGGTGGGACGCTTGGTCTTGAAGGACCACACCAGAGCTCCGGGCGGTGGCCCAGAGGACCCGTGCAGCGGGTCACGTGGATTCAGAGCCACTCAGAGGGACTGCTCCTGAACACCCGGGGGGTTATCTGGAGAAGGAGGAGGAACGGGCAGGGTCACTTCGACTCGGAGTGATTGATTGCCCCGGGCTACGGGTGGTTGGTGGGAGGAGGAGGCACGAAGTGAGTTTCTTGGACTCCTAGTGACCGCACCGGCATACTGGGCAGCTGTCTGGAGGAAGAGGCCTGTGGCGGGTCTCTGGGACTCAGAGCGATTGTTCGGGGCCACAGGTGGCTGCTCAGAGGAGGGGCCACGCAGCCAGGCGATTAGGTGCAGAACAGGGTCCCAGGATCTAGGAGGCTTCTGGGTGGAAGAGCCGCACAGAGACAGGCTTAGGGCGGAGCGAAGGTTCCAGGCCTATGGGCAAATTCTCTGAGGAGGGGCAGCCTAAGGAGATTCATCTGCGAAGGGTGAGGCTCCCAGGCCCAGGAGGTAGGGCCGGGCCCCTGGAAACTTTGCAGAGGAAGGCAGCCCAGCCCAGGCAGTAGATGTAAATTGAGGGGAACCTCTAGGAGGAAACTGACCAGCGAGACCTCCCCACCGGGTGAGTCTTCCCTGCTGGGTGAGGTTTCCCACAAGGACAGTAAAACCAGAGGCTCAGGCCCAAACAGGCCTTGCCTCAGCCCACAGCCTAGGTCCCCTTTGGATGACCATTGGTCAACAAGTGGAGGCACCTCTGCCCACTAGCAGGGAATATACCCCACCTGAAGGCCACCACTCCTAGAGAGGCAGCTTCCTTGTGGAGCACCGCATTATCAACCTCCTCCAAGACTTCAGCCTACTGAAGGCTAAGAGGGGATATATATATAGAAATCTTCAGGGTCATTGTAAATCAACAGAGGAAATCTGCAATATCTCAGCGGTCCACTGATATCTGAACAACATGAGAAAACAAGGAAAGAAAATGCTGCAAACAAATCTAGATGTTACATCAATAAAACCCAATGACAGCATGGCAGAAGAAATGACAGAAAAGGAGTTCAGAATGTACATAATTAAAATGATCAGAGAAGCAAACGAGGAGATGAAAGAGCAAATGCAAGCATTGAATGATGAGATGAAAGAGCAAATGCAAGCATTGATTGATCGCACCAATCGACAGTTAAAAGAGCAAATACAGGAAGCAAAAGATCATTTCAATAAAGAGTTAGAGATATTGAAAAAAAACCAAACAGAAATCCTTGACATGAAGGAAACAATAAACCAAATCAAGAACTCCATAGAAAGCATATCCAATAGGATAGAACACCTGGAAGACAGAACCTCAGACATTGAAGACAAAATATTTAACCTTGAAAACAAAGCTGAACAAACAGAGAAGATGGTAAGAAATCATGAACAGAAGCTACAAGAACTATGGGATATCATGAAAAGGCCAAATTTAAGAATTATTGGGATTGAGGAAGGCCTAGAGAAACAAGCCAAAGGAATGAACAACCTATTCAATGAAATAATATCAGAAAATTTCCCAAATCTGAAGAATGAAATGGAAAATCAAGTTCAAGAGGCTTACAGGACTCCAAATACACAAAATTACAACAGACCCACACCAAGGCACATTATAATGAAAATACCTAACATACAAAATAAAGACAGAATTTTAAAGGCTGTGAGAGAAAAGAACCAAATTACATTCAGGGGGAAACCAATACGCATATCAGCAGATTTTTCAATCCAGACCCTAAAAGCTAGAAGGTCCTGGAACAACATTTTTCAAGCCCTGAAAGAAAATGGATGCCAACCAAGAATCTTATACCCAGCAAAACTTACCTTCAAATTTGACGATGAAATAAAATCCTTCCATGATAAACAAAAGCTAAAAGAATTTACAAAAAGAAAGCCAGCATTACAGAACATTCTCAACAAAATATTCCATGAGGAAGAGATGAAAAACAAAGAAGCAAATCAGCAAAGGGAGGAATTATCCTAAAGGAATTGTCAAATAAAGGAGGAAACAAGTTGTGTCAAACAAATAAATAAACAAAATTTTAAAAATGAACCAAATGACCGGGAAACCAAATCATTTCTCTATAATAACCCTGAACGTTAATGGCCTGAATTCATCAATCAAAAGACATAGACTGGCAGACTGGATTAAAAAGAAAGATCCAACAATATGTTGCCTGCAAGAGACTCACCTCATAGAAAAAGATACCCATAGATTAAAGGTGAAAGGATGGGGAAAAACATACCATGCACATGGACTCAGCAAAAAAGCTGGAGTATCCATCCTCATTTCCGATAATGTGGACTTCAAGCCAAAGTTAGTCAGAAGGGATAAAGAAGGTTATTTCATACTGCTTAAGGGAAGCATAAATCAGCAAGATATAACAATCATAAACATCTATGCCCCAAACAGTGGCTCATCTATGTATGTCAAACAAATCCTTCTCAATTTCAGAAACCAAATAGACCACAACACAATAATACTAGGTGATTTTAACACGCCGCTCTCACCACTGGACAGATCTTCCAGACAAAAATTGAGCAAAGAAACCATAGATCTCAACAACACAATCAATAATTTAGACTTAACGGACATTTATAGAATATTCCATCCAACCAAGAGTGAATACACTTTCTTCTCAGCAGCACATGGATCCTTCTCTAAAATAGACCATATATTATGCCACAAAGCTAATGTTAGCAAATACAAGAAGATAGAGACACTAGCATGTATTCTATCAGATCATAATGGATTGAAGTTAGAAATAAATGAAAGAGTAAAACACAGAAACTATTCCAACATCTGGAGGTTAAACAATATGCTATTATATGATGAATGGATAACAGAAGATATTAAGAAGGAAATTAAAAAATTCTTAGAGGTAAATGAGAACAAAGAAACATCATATCAAAACCTCTGGGACACTATGAAAGCAGTACTTAGAGGGAAATTTATTTCATGGAGCGCATTTAATAAAAGAAGTAAAACTCAACAAATAAACAACCTAACACTACAGCTCAAAGCCTTAGAAAAAGAAGAACAGAACAGCACCAAAAGTAGTAGAAGACAGGAAATTGTTAAACTCAGAGCTGAAATCAATGAAATTGAAACAAAAGAAACAATACAAAAAATTGACAAAATAAATAGTTGGTTCTTCGAAAAAATAAACAAAATTGATAAACCTTTAGCCACACTAACAAAGAGAAGACGAGAGAAAACCCAAATCACTAAAATTCGGAATGAACAAGGAAATATCACTACAGACAGGATGGAAATACAAAACATAATTAGAAGCTATTTTGAAAATCTATACTCCAACAAAATAGAAAATTTCGAAGACATCAACAGGTTTCTAGAGACATATGAATTGCCTAAACTGAATGAGGAGGACATAAACAATTTAAATAGACCAATTTCAAGTACTGAAATAGAAGAAGTCATCAAAAGCCTACCAACAAAGAAAAGTCCGGGACCAGATGGGTTCTCAGCCGAGTTCTACAAAACCTTTAAGGAAGAGCTCATTCCAATACTTCTCAAAGTATTCCATAAAATAGAAGAGGAGGGAACCCTCCCAAACTCATTCTATGAAGCCAATATCACACTGATACCTAAACCAGACAGAGACTCATCAAGGAAAGAAAATTTCAGACCAATATCCTTAATGAACATCGACGCAAAAATTCTCAACAAAATTTTAGCAAATCGCATACAAAAACATATTAAAAGATAGTGCACCATGATCAAGTGGGTTTCATCCCAGGGATGCAAGGTTGGTTCAACATCAGGAAATCAATAAACGTAATTCACCATATTAATAGACTTAAAGTCAAGAATCACATGATTATTTCAATAGACGCAGAAAAAGCATTTGATAAAATACAGCACCCCTTCATGCTCAAAACACTAGAACAAATAGGGATAGTGGGAACATTCCTTAATATTGTAAAGGCCATTTATGCTAAGCCCATGGCTAATATCATTCTAAATGGTGAAAAGCTGAAAGCATTCCCCCTAAAAACTGGAACAAGGCAGGGATGCCCTCTTTCACCACTTCTATTCAACATCGTTCTTGAGACTCTGGCCAGAGCAATTAGACAAACCAAAGAAATTAAAGGGATACGAATTGGAAAAGAAGAACTCAAACTATCCCTGTTCGCTGATGACATGATTATATATTTAGAGGAACCTGGAAATTCCACCAGAAAACTCTTAGAACTCATAAGTGATTTCAGTAAAGTAGCAGGTTACAAGATCAATGCCCATAAATCCAACGCATTTTTATACATAAGTGATGAATCTTCAGAAAGAGAAATTAGGAAAACTACCCCATTCACAATAGCCTCGAAAAAAATAAAATACTTGGGAATCAATCTCACAAAAGAGGTGAAAGACCTCTACAATGAGAACTATACAACACTAAAGAAAGAAATTAAAGAACACCTTAGAAGATGGAAAGATCTTCCATGTTCTTGGATAGGAAGAATTAATATTGTCAAAATGGCCATACTACCTAAAGTGCTATACAAATTCAATGCAATTCCAATTAAAATCCCAATGACGTACCTTACAGAAATAGAGCAGGCAATTATGAAATTCATCTGGAAGAATAAGAAACCCAGAATAGCTAAAGCAATCCTTAGCAGGAAGAGTGAAACAGGGGGTATTGCAATACCAGATCTTCAACTCTACTACAAAGCAATAGTAACAAAAACGGCATGGTATTGGTACCAAAATAGAAAGGTAGATCAATGGTACAGAATAGAGGACACGGACACAAACCCAAATAAATACAATTTTCTCATACTAGACAAAGGGGCCAAAAATATGCAATGGAGAAAAGATAGCCTCTTCAACAAATGGTGCTGGGAGAATTGGAAATCCATATGCAACAGAATGAAACTAAACCCATATCTCTCACCATGCACGAAACTAAACTCAAAATGGATTAAGGACCTCGGAATCAGACCAGAGACCCTGCAGATTATAGAAGAAAAAGTAGGTCCAAATCTTCATCTTGTTGGTCTAGGACCAGACTTCCTTAACAGGACTCCCATAGCACAAGAAATAAAAGCTAGAATCAACCACTGCGATAGATTCAAACTAAAAAGCTT
Source organism: Sciurus vulgaris (assembly GCF_902686455.1). Classification (NCBI taxonomy): domain Eukaryota; kingdom Metazoa; phylum Chordata; class Mammalia; order Rodentia; family Sciuridae; genus Sciurus; species Sciurus vulgaris. The sequence continues at coordinate 15,053,878 of NC_136469.1, forward strand.
TCTCTCAGCAAAGGAAACTATCAGCAATGCGAAGAAAGAGCCTACAGAGTGGGAGAATATCTTTGCCAATCATACTTCAGATAGAGCACTAATCTCCAGAATCTATAAAGAACTCAAAAAACTCTACTCCAAGAATTCAAACAGTCCAGTCAACAAATGGGCTAAAGAAATGAATAGACACTTCACAGAAGAAGATCTACAAGCAATCAACAAACATATGGAAAAATGTTCAACATCTCTAGTAATAAGAGAAATGCAAATCAAAACCACCCTAAGGTTCCATCTCACCCCAATTAGAATGGCGATTATCAAGAATACGAGCAACAACAGGTGTTGGCGAGGATGTGGGGAGAAAGGTACACTCATACACTGCTGGTGGGGCTGCAAATTAGTGCAGCCACTCTGGAAAGCAGTGTGGAGATTCCTTAGAAAACTTGGAATGGAACCACCATTTGACCCAGCTATCCCACTCCTTGGCCTATACCCAAAGGACTTAAAATCTGCATACTACAGAAATACAGCCACATCAATGTTCATAGCTGCTCAATTCACAATAGCCAGACTGTGGAACCAACCTAGATGCCCTTCAATTGATGAGTGGATAAAGAAACTGTGGTATATATATACTATGGAATATTACTCAGCCATAAAGAATGATAAAATTATGACATTTGCAGGCAAATGGATGAAATTGGAGAATATCATGCTAAGTGAGATTAGCCAATCTCAAAAAGCCAAAGGACGAATGATATCGCTAATAAGTGGAGGTTGACACATAATGGGGGGGAGGGAAGGGTTAGAGTTAGGGTTAGGGAGGGGGGCAAGTATAGAGGAAGGAACTACTGTATAGAGGGTAAAGAGGGGTGGGAGGGGTGGGGGGAAGGGAAAAAAATAACAGAATGAATCAAACAACATTGCTCTATGTAAATTTATGATTACACAAATGGTATGCCTTTACGCCATGTACAAACAGAGAAACAACATGTATCCCATTTGTTTACAATAAAAAAAAAAAAAAAAAAAAAAAAAAAAAAAAAAAGACAACATGGAGCTTTTTGAAAGTCTTTTCCACTTATGAATATGAACTTAATATTTATTTATGCTATTTTTTTTCAAAACTCACTTGATTTTATTACTGAGTAACATACTATTGTGTGAATAGATCAATTGGTTTATGCATTCATCTATTGAAGGTCCACTTGATTGTTTCCCATTGGAAGCTATTATAAATAAAGCTGTTCAATTACACATGATTTTTTTGACATGAAGTTTTCAAATCTTGTGGGCAACTATGTAGGAACATAATCGTTCTATGGTGATGTTTAGTCATGTAGGAAACAGCCAAACTGTGTTGCATAGCACCACCAACAACGTATGAAACTTCTTTCAGCTTTGCATCCACACCTGCATTGGTATCTTAAATTTCAACATTCTTATAGTTGAGTAGCAGTGTCTCCTCCCTGTTTTAACTTTAAATTTGCTAATGAAAAGAGATTTGGTTATCTTCTCATATACTCAGCTATGTTATGCATATTTTCTTTCATGAGATGTGCATTCATATTTTGCCTATTTTATAACTGGATTGTTTACGTGAGGTTTAAACCAATTGTATATAAAGCCTTTATTTCATATGTATTTTGCAAATTTTTCCCCAGTTTGGGTCTTCTTTATTTATCTAATAATATCTTAAATGGAGCAGATGTTTTTAATTAAAAATACTTCAATACCATATTTTCTCATGGGTTTTTACTTCTGGTGTTGTATCTAAAAATGTTATTTCAAATACAAAACATAATAATATTTTCTTGTGTTTTCTCATACAGGTTTTATGTTATTTAAATTTAGGTCAATCATCTAATCTCAATTGTTTTGTCAGGATGACAAATTCTGGGGCTGGGGAGATAGCTCAGTCGGTAGGGTGCTTGCCTGGCAAGCACAAGGCCCTGGGTTCGATCCCCAGCACCGCAAAAAAAAAAAAAAAGAATGGTAAATTCTATTTTGATTTATTTAATTATATATGGACGTCCAATTTCTTGGTTCTATTTTTTAAAAAGATGATCCTTTCCCAATTAAATTACCTTTGCTCTTTTGACAAGCTAGTTTAGACTTTTAAAAATTTTTTCTTTATTTTCTACAGACTGCATTTTGATTCATTGTACACAAATGGGGTACAACTTTTCTTTTTTATGGTTGTACACAATAGTTTTTACTTGATATTATGGATCTACTTCTGGACTATGTATTCTGTTCAATTAATCTGCATCTATTATATTCATCATACCATGCTGCCTTGATTTTTAAAGTTTTATATTAAATCTTAAAGTTGGATAGAATGAGTCCTACTCCTGTTCTTCCTCAGTGCTATTCTGTTTATTCTTAAGTCTTTTGCTTTTCCAACAAAACTTTAAAATCAATTTGTTGATTAAGAGTTTTAAAAAAAAAATCCACATGAGCTATGTATTTGGAAGTTTTTATAGATTTTTGTGCACACAATGTATCAATGTAAGGCTGCTAATATTAAATATCCAATTACTATCATTAACAGAGACCAGGGCTCAAGAGGGCAAATTAGAGGAAGCCTGCATTTCCAGTTGCTCTGTGACTTGGGATTCAAGCAGCTGGGAGTACTGCTTCTCTGCCGGCAGGAGGGGAGAGAGAATTCCTCTAAGCTAAAATTCCACACCAGACAGAGTCTGTTAGAGACTCAGAAATTCAGGTACAGTGCACCACGATGAGCCCAGATAGTTGCAGTAATGGTGGTGATACCCATTCCCTTCAGAGAGGAGTTAACACAAACAGAGAGTAGAAGAGAACTGACAAATTTGGCATGGAAAATCCCGTAGAAAAGGGAAGCACCCTGAACTTAGCTGAACCCGAGGCTGCACAGAAAACTGGTGTTTGAAAAGTCTTTTGTGCTTTTTCAACTGGTAACTGAGGCCGGGAGCCATTTTGAGGAGGTCACAGTGCAGCCTGCTGCTGGGTGAGCCCAGGAGATCACAGCAAATGTGGTCATACTAACCTGGCAAGAGCCTGCTGTGTGCACTCAGTCAGGTGTACCTGGCAGAGGGTGAGTTAAACAGGCACAGAGAAGACTGTGTCCAGGGGACTCGAGTCAGAGATGTGGAGAGGAGTGCCACTCATTACCCTTTGAGTCTGACAGCACACATAACCAGCTGAAGAAGGTGAAAACGAAGCAGATGGGCATGATACTTAGCTCAGAAACTGAGTGTGGGAAGGCCACGTTCATGGGGATCTGAGTGTGTTGAGACCCCTAGAGTCTTGGCTCCCCACCCCCAGGAGTAGAATTCTTGAAAGTCTCCTGAGGTTCTCCCTCCCAACAAAAATCAGCATCTGCCTGACTCTACCTAAAAGTGTGTAGATATCACTCCAGAGCATGTACACCCAAGGAAGTCCCTTAATCCTGATAAGAGCTGAGCCCCAACCACCAGAACTCCCCTCTGAAACTCTGCAGCAGGCCCAGCCTGGGAGGGCATTGATCTGGTCTGTCCAGAAGCAACTCCAACAGATGGTACTTACCACGCCATCCACCTTACAGTGGTGTAGGGAAGCTGAAAGCTGTTTCAACCAGCCTCAGACATAGGTCAGTCCCGCAGGTAACCAGTGAACAACACAAGAGAGGAAGGGATTAGCAACTCTCATCCATGTTCTCCATCTGTGAACCAAGAAGAAGTGGAAAGGACAGCCGTGCATAGGCAGTGACCATCTGTCCTCATCCACAGTCTTGACCACCTCAGTGGAGACAGTTCTTCTATTTTATTTACTCTAAGAATCTTTTTTTTCTTCTTCTTCTCCTCCTCCTCCTCCTCTCCTCCTTCTTCTTTTTTAATGTGTATGTTCTTGCCATGCTGCTTTGTTTATGAATATATATATATATTTTCCTCCCTCATCTTTAATATTTTTTATGATATTATTTTTCCTTGTCTTGGCTTTTGACGAGTTAGGTTTTTGTTTTTGTTTATTTCTCTTCTTTAGTCTAATGGCAAACCCTCTTGTTCTCTTTTTCTCCCTTGTCCTTTACTTTGTTTTCTTTTAATTTATTTTCTCCTCCTTCTTTATAGCCATCACTTGCTACATCTCTTCTACTTTCTCTCATTTTTATTGAACATTCTAAATTTTATTTCACTTTCCTATGGCTCCTACCAGATTTTATATTTCTTCCTCTCTCTCTCTCTTATTTATTTATATTTATGTATTTATTTTGGTACTGAGGATATAATTCAGGGGTGCTTTACCACTTAGTTATATCTCCAACTCTTTTTACTTTTCTATTTTGAGACAGGTCCTCATTAAGTTGTGGAGGCTTACCTTGAATTTGCCAATCTCTTGCCCCAGCGTCCTGAGTTGCTTGGATTTCAGGTATGCACCATGACAGGCAGCTCTTTTCTCTTTATGAACTGTATCTTCCCCATTTTTTATAATTATTTGGTTTATATAACCCATGGCCCACCATTCATAGTACTGTAGTTATTCCTCATGTGGATAGCATAGTTGACTCCTGCTGTCTACTTTAATGACAGAATAAGTTCACAATTATTTATGGCTTTTGGAATTGGCCATTGCTAGCACCATAATTATTTATCTGCATCAATTAGTGCAGATTTCCTAGCAGGCACTGGGTGTTTACCTTAATGCTGTATGTTACTTGCTTTGTTTCTCACTATTGTTTGTTTTCCCCCTTTCTGTGATGTTCTGGGAATCTACAGGGATGCAAGTTCACGAAGTAGAGATTCTGATGCTGAGCTAAACCTAGAGGACACACTTTACTCCACGTACAAATTAATCACACAGAAAATTCAGAGATATTTTAATATAAAGCAAAAAATAAATAAATAACATATAAGAACCCCAAACTAATGAATAGTTCCAGACTAGGAATGCTGGGGTAGGCCTTGTCCACTCAGACATCTCCTTCTACAGTAAAAGTAGAGACAATTAACACAAAGTCTAGGGGTACCATACCCATGAAGTTTCTGAATTTAAATCAATTTAGAACACTTTGACATGTATTCTAAAAAGACCCATATACAACAGTTGAAGTCAAATCTACACCAACATATGTATAAAACCCAACACAGGAACACAACAAATATGAAAAAAAAAATCATAATATTTCCTAAAATCCAAATTTACCAGTAACTGCTTCCAAAGATATTGAAGTGAATGAAGTGCCAGATAAAGAATTCAAAAGAATAATTATAAAAATGATCAATTAATTCCAAGAGGACACAGAAAAATCATAGAATGAATTAAGGAACTCAGTACAGGATGGAAATGATACATTCAATAAGGTGGTAGAGATATTGAAAAAGAATCAAATTCTAGAAATGAAAGACACAGTAAATCAAATAAAATGTTCAGTTGAAAGATTAATAGAGCAGACCATACTGAAGACAGAATCTCAGAGCTGGAAGACAAACTATTAAAGAGAAGAAAGTAAGTAACAATAATCAGAATATACAAGACCTCTGGGACAACATTAAGGAACCAAATTCAAGAATCATTGAAATTTGAGTGAGGCTATGAAATGCAAGCCAAGGGTCTGGATAAGTTCTTTGGGGAAATAATGGTGAAAAATTTGCCTAACCTTGAGAATGAAGTGGATAGACATTACTGGAGTCTTTCAGCACCTCAAATCATTAAGATTAAAAAAAGAAGAAGAAAGAAAGAAACTCTCCATGACATAAAATTATTAAAATGCCTTACATACAGAAAAAAGGGTAGAATTTTAAAAGACTCAAGAGAAAAAGAAATACCAGGTCCCATTTAGAGGCAAATCAATCAGAATTACTCCTGATTTCTGATCGCTTGTGAACTTGTGCTAAATCCCAGTACTGCTTGGAGTGATGTGTTCCATGCTCTGAAATAAACTGTCAACCAAGATTGCTATATTTAGCAAAGTTATCCTTCAGAATCAAATAAGAAATAAAACCCTTCTCAACATAAGCAGAAACTATAAGAATTCATGGTTGGGTGTAGTGGTATATGCCTGTAATACAAGAGACTCAGGAGGCTAAGATAGGAGAATCACAAGTTCAAGGCCAGATTCAGCAACCTTCGCAAGGCCCTAAGGAACTTTGTGAGAACTTATCTCAAAATAAAAACAATAAAATTAAAAATAAAAATGACCTGGGAATGTATCTCAACGCTAAAATCCCTGGTAACAAAACAAAGCAAACAAGAAAAGAACTCATGACTACTAAACCTGAGCAAGAAAAAGCATAAGGAAATACTACATACAGAAGAACTCAAAAACAAACCCCAGAATTCAAAATTGGATAAATTTCATTTGAAGAGTAGGTAAACAAATTAGAAGCAGGGTCAAATTAAATAATAGAAATGATTTAAAATAGCAGGAATTAATACACCTTTCTCTTTGATAACATTAAAAATAAAAGTTATCAAACACCAATTAAAAGACATTGACTGTCATCATGTCATTATATTATCATAATAAACAAGACCCAACCCATGACATTTGCAAGAGACTCACCTTACAGGCAAAGATAACCATAGGCAAAAGATAGAAGGATGGGCATTGATATGCCATGAAAATGAAGTTCTGAAGCAAACAGGAATAGTGTCTCTTATGTTTAGTAAGCAGACTTTTAGCCAAAATTAATCAGAAGAGAAAAATGAAGTCAATACTGACAAAGAGAAAAATCCAACAAGATAAAATGATAGTAAAGATTTATGCTACAGAAATTGATTAACTTAATTACATAAGATAGACATTAAAAAATTAAAAAGACTCAGACTCCAGTACAATAACACTGGGTGATTTCAAAACACCTCTCTAACCAAAAGACAGCTTTTGTAATAAGGGGAGCTGGAAAATCGTGTTATCCATATATAGAAGAATGAGACAAGATCTGTATTTATCACCCTACACAAAAGTCAACTCAAATTGAATCAAAGGCCTATGAATTATAACAAAAATTACACTGCTCCCACAAGTAAATGTAGTGTCAATACTCCCACATAGATGACCTGGCAATGATTTTTTTTCTTCAATAGTACCCTTTATGCTCAGGAAATAATGCCAAGGATTAATAAATGAGATGGCATCAAATTAAAAAGCACTAATGAATTGTTAAAAAAGTTAGCCTTGTAAGGTTGTTTCTGTTTTCTCTAAAATAATTTCAGGAAAATTAAGTTACCAAAGAAGTTCAACTACAATTATTGCATTATCTTGGTACCTTTATTTCAGTATATATTCTCTGCATTAGGAAATGCATTATATAAATATATATACATATAAATATATATATATAGACTACATTTATGCAAAGAGTTGTGATTTTATTTACCTAAAATGAAAATATCTGCTACTATTGAACTGAAAGATTAACATTAAAGAATATAAAAATATATAGAAAGCAAAACTGAAACAAGAAATAACATAGAAGACTCTGCCAGAGGTATAACTTTTCCAAGTTTCCAAGATTTCAGAGGCATGTGCCTGTGAAAATTCCTCCTTCTGTTACAGTTTGGTTGTGCAGTAGAAATTTGCCCTTAACATTTGGAATGAACTATATTGTTACATTCCCTCAAAATGCATATACTGAAACTGTAACCTCCAAGTTACATTTGCATGTAGGGTTTTTCAGGGGTAATTAAGCCCAGAGTGAATTCCTCATGAAAGTGACTAGTGCCCTTCTTCAAAGAGATCATGTGAGGATTCAACAGGGCACCAACTATGTGCAAGACGGTGAGTGGGCCCTCAGCAGAAACTGCATCTGTCAGTACCTGCCTCTTGGATTTCCTACTTACAGAACTCTGATAAATAAATATATTCTTGTTTTGTTAACCACTCAATCTAAGGAAATTTATTATAAGAGCCCAAACTAATTTATAAATCAGTATCAAGAAGTGAGGATGCCAGTGTAACAAATAATTATGTGAAAGTAACTTTAGAAAGAGGCATTAGGCTGGAAGAGTTAAGTAAATGCTGAAAGAAGTCCAGATTGTTGTGAGAGATTTCGAAAAGTGATTTGGGGAAGATTCAGAAAAGAAAGACGATAACTGGAGAGAAAACTTCCATTTTTTCAGAGAATAAGTAAGTAACCATGAACAGAATATTGGTGAAATGTAGGTGGTAAAGACCATTCTAATGAAGAATTGAAAAGTACAGTATTAGAAACTATAGGAAAGACTATCCTTGCTTTCAAGTGACAAAGAAATTGACTGGATTATGTTTGTGTCCCAGTATTTTACTGAAGGTAGAAATTCTGACTAATGTAATTGGATATTTAGCTCAAAAGATTTCTAAAATGTTAAAGGATCATCTCGGTTCTTCCTGACTTGATTATTCTCTCAAAAAGAAAGAAATGTTGTGACCGTGTGATTAGTAAGTAAGAAGGAACTAGAATTCAAAGAGTTGGAAAATTCTTGCCTACTCTGTGTTGTACAAAATGAGAAAAGAAATTTGAAGACGACTTTAAGGGTGCCACAAGCATCCCTGTGATACGGAGATTAGTGTAGGTATGAACCAAGGACGTAAGGAACCACCCTCAGGGAATAACTGTCAAATTGAAGTGAAAGGGATGGAGAAAAGGAATAAAGGAAGGCTTTCTGACTTTAGGGTTTCACAGGGACAGCATAGAGATATCTGATTATGAATGTGCTCTATTCCTCAAGACAAGGGAAAAAGAACTCTGAAGGAAGTTCAGAGACTCTCAGGCAGCCTCCTTGGTTTCAGAAGAGGGCAACCACTTAATTTCAACAGGCCAGAGAACAGTCAACCAGACGAGAGGTCAGGGCTTCCCAAAGCTCCAGGGGTTCAATATTGTGTGGCAGAATCATGGGGGCAGGATTTCAGCCCCTACGAATCCAGTAGGTGAAACTATGAGCTGGAGTGCGTGGTGGGCCTGGTGCACAAAGAGATTAATCTTGTGACAACATCTCAGGGAATTTGCTTTGCCAGATTTTAGACATAGAAGACCTATTATCAGTTACTCCTTCCTCCTTTTCTGTTTATCCCTTTTGGATTGAAAACGCTATGCTTGTTCCACCATTGTATTTTGGAAGCGCATAAGTTTTTGTTTTTACAAGTTCACAAGGGAAGAGGAATTTGGCCTTATGATGAGATGTACATCAGTTGCTACCCACATCTGATACAAATGGATGTAGATGACACGTTGGATTTTAGAACGTTGACGATATTAGAATAAGTTAAGATTTGGAGGGCCGTTGGAATGGAATGAATGTTTTCTGTATGAAAGGAAAATATGAATTTGAGGGAACTCGGAAAGAATGAAATGAAGTGGAATTGGTGCCCATTCTATAAATTCATGTGTTGAAATGTTAAGCCCAACATGGTAGCGTAGAAGCAGAATCTTGGAACTTACACCTTGAGGTAAGAGCCCTTGTGAATGGGATTACTAAATTTATTACAAGATGCCAGAACATTATCTAGCTCTCTTTCTACCACATAAGGACATAACAGGAAGACAGCCATGTGCAAACCAGGAAGTGGGACCTCACCAGATACCAGATCTGCTAACACTTTCATCTTGGATACAAGCCTCCAGGTCTATGAAAAAGAAATATGCATAGTTTAAGTCGACCAGTAAATGGTAATTTACTAGTAGTATAAACTACAACAGTCTTCTCTTGGATATCTTCGAAAGTTCCTGTGAATTGCAGACCCTCCTGTTCCCCACACTTTCTCCTAACTGTAAAACATGAGAGACTCTGGCTCCACATCTACCTGACAACAAGGATAACCAAGGCAGTGGCCCATGCCTGTAACCCCTGCAGCTCTGGAGGCTGAGGCAGGAGGATCGTGAGTTCAAAGCCAGCCTCAGCAAAAAAAAAGGCAAGGTGCTAAGCAACTCAGTAAGACCCTGTCTCTAAATAAACATAAAAAAAAAATAGGACTGGGGATGTGATTCAGTGGTCAAGTGACCCTGAGTTCAATGCCCTCAAAAAAAAAAAAAAAAAAAAAAAAAAAAAGAGAGAGAGAGAGAGAAAGAAAAAGAAAGGAAGAAACTCATCTGAATCTAGGATTCCTAGATGTCTACTGATACACCAAGCAAAAAGAAACATTATTCTATAAGCAGTATTTTTCACTAGTCTAAGACATGTTCATTCTTGAATCATACATCTTCTTATTTTCCATCTACCAATAAATTATAAACATTATCATCTATGTATCAGCATTGAATGATTTAAAGTTGAAATTGGAAGCAATACCATTTATAATAGCACCAAACACCAAATATTTATATAACTCCCTAACAAAATATGTAGCGGATAAATAAAACGGAAAACCTTTGAGAACAAAATCAAAGGTCGAAATACATGGAAAGATGTGTGACTGTGGATATTGTTAAGATATCAATTCCTCCAAATTCATCTATTCATTTAATGCAATCTTGATTGAAATCCCAGTGAACTACTTTGTGGCCCTCAATGGATTCATAAGATTATATAGAAAAGCAAGAAACCAATAGTAAACAGAATACTGAAATGGAACAAAGTTGAAGGAGGGGCACTGTAGGAGTACAGGACTCCCTATAAAGCTTCACTAATCAAGAGAGAGGTACATTAGCAAAGAATAAATGCATGGATCAATGGAGCCAAACAGAGAATTCAGATATAGGGCAACATAATTATAGTCAACTGATCTTTGACAAAGGAGCACAGATGATTAAATGGAGAAAAGACTGTCTTTTCAACAAATAGTGCTGAAATAATTGGACTCCATGTGGAAAAAAATAATGAACACAGACACAACCCTCCAGCTATAGAACATGAAAGAATACATGAACAGCTACTTGTGGGTCCTGAAAGGCAGATTGTAGCAATCAGATGAGGGAGAAAAAGGAGAATTCAAATAGGTGCTTCTTATGAAATTACCACCCCTTCTCCTCACCCCCAGTCTGAAATCATTACTCAGGAAATCAGGAAATGTGCAACACACCACAGACCCACCAAGAGAATCTGAAAGAATACTTCTTTGTGTGCAGTATACAGGAAAAGAACATGTTAATCTCAGAGACAATATGGAAATTCCCAATCTTTTCTGTTAACATTGTTTCCTCTTATGCCCCACATTCTGCTGCTCAAATATCCCGTGACTGCAGTGACAGAAATTGGTAATGGCAGCCCTCATACAAACTGCTATAGGAGGGGCTGCATCTTTTATACCCTGTGGAGCTGTGGGTCCTAGGTAGAAGGGCAAGTCCCATGGGGTTGTTTTGTTTTGCTTTATTTGTTTTCCTTCTGTCTGTCTTCTGCTGCTTAAACAAGGAAGTAGGCACCATTGTGGAATTGGTAACTAGTCTTCACCTAGTCAAATCGGGGTTCCTTCACCCTCTAGAGCAGAGCCAATAATCATACCAGGTCATTTAAGCAAAGAGGCAGAAAATTATTTCAGTGACCAGTAAAAGGAAATACCAGGAGTCTAACTCACAGGTCATTCCCCAAGCCCCTAAACTCTGCAAGTGAAAGAAGTGAGATTATAGGCATTTTTGTTAATTAGGAAAGTCATAGAGATGAACAAGTAGGTGGGATCTTTCCAGAAAATCTCTACCAAGTCTCATTTTTCCTGTTTTATAACCATATTCAGTCAGTTCAGGGTGCTGTTGGGGATACTGTAAACTGCCATGGCACTGGTGGGTAGATTTACTATGGAGACATATTACAATAAAGCTAGTGGGCAAAGGCAGGCCAACATTGTGTCAAAACCAGCTTGAACCAGTTTAGGCCCTTTTGGTCCTAAGACAATAGTGGTTACTCTTATTATTATTTTTTTAATTATGGGAACTTACTATCATTATGTAAACCAATGTTCTTGGAAAATGAAATCATGTTTCAAGTGGTACTCTGGCCAAGGGTCAGGAAAGGGAAGCAAGGGTGAGAGAACAAGATACCAATTCGTTACCAAGTTCCGTGAGAGAACAAGAGGAAAACGCCTGGTAGTGAACGGGTAACAGGATTGCATAGGAGACTTAGATCATTAAAGACCCAGTTTTTAGACAGATGACCAAGAAGGGGAATCTCATGAATCTCAAAAAATAAAGTAGGTTTTAGAGATGAAGAAATCTGTATAAATAACTCCATAATGCTATTGGAGAACTCATGGACACTACTCTAACCGCACACACATGTATGGACATGATCTTCTCTGTACATCACTGACTTTGAAAACTGAACCAGTAGAAACCAGAGAAGGTCCCAGACTGACCTGAAGTACACAGGAAAGACCTGCATAGCACCAGGAAGCTACAAAGGTGAACTGACATTGGATCCACAGTCCAGAGAAGTCAGATTACAGCTTGCAGCCAGATTCCCTGCTTAAACAAGTGAACAAAATCAATCGCCATTCTCCATAAGATCTAGACAAAACTCAAAGACTAAAATCAACAAGCAAAATGGGCTGGACACAATTCAAAATTATGAACTGAGATAGAAGCAAATAATGTATTGATAGATAAAGCACTATTGTTGATGTTATGAATAACAATATAAGATAAATCTTGGTTATTTTCTTATTAAATGCAACTAATCATACCACAAACCTACATAAGCCTATTTCTCTTACAGTTGTTTATAAAACCTTCAGTATGTGACCTCTAACTACCTTGCTTACTACATCATTTATTTTCTCCATACCTTCTCTATCTTTTCCTTTCTTCCATTGGTGCATTAAAATCACACATAATGGTGGGATTCGCTACACCATATTCACACATGTATGTGACGTGTTGGTCAAACTTTGTCCAAAGAGCTTTTTCCCTTTCCCTTCCTTCCTTTCTCCTCTCAACCCAATAGCTCTACTCTAGGGATTGCTCTTCCGATGTTATTATTAGTATTAATTATTTTATTTAGTGTATCACATTTTTATATAACATGGACATCACATAATTTGGTAGATCTTATTCCCCAGTACTTCCCCAAGCACTTTTCCTCCTCCCTTCCTTCTTGATCCCATACCTTTACTCTATAGGTCTCCTATTTCTGTGAAATTCCCTTTTTTATATTCATTTCTACCCCCTCTTTTTCTCTACCTTTTGCCCGTGAGAGAAAACTCTTTAACATTTCTCTTTCTGAATCTGCCTTATTTCACTTAGGATGAGGTTCTGTAGTTCCATATAGTTACCCTCAAATGGCATATTTTCATTCTTCTTATGGCTGAGTAAATTTGTCAGATATCCATACCATATTTTCTTGATCCATTCATCTGTTGATGGACACCAAGTCTTATTCTATTACTCGACTATTGTGAATTGTGCTTTTATAAATATTGATATGCAGGTATCACTATAATATGCCATTTTCAGATCTTATGGATAAATTCCAGTGAGTGGAGAGCTGACTCACAGGGTGGTGTCATTCCTAGTCTTTTGAGGAATATCCATACTGCTTTCCAAAGTGGTTATACTAATTTGCAGTCCCAACCACAATGTAGGAGTGTACCTTTTCCCCACATCCCCAATGGTGTTTATTGTTATTCATATTCTTGATGATTTAATCATAACTAGAGTGAGAAGAAATCTCAGTGTAGTTTTGATTTGCATTGCCCTTATTGTTAAGGATGTTGAACATGTTTTCATAGATTTGTTGCCCTTTTGTATTTCTTCTTTCAAGAAACAAGTGTTTAGTTCCTTTGCCCATTTGTTGATTGGTTTGTTATTATTATTATTTTTTTTTTTGGTGCTACATTTTTTGAGTTCTTTATATTTTCTGCATGTTAATCCCATGTCAGAAGGGTAGCTAGCAAAGATTTTGTCTCATTCTCTATTCACATTTTTACTTATTTCCTTTGCTATGAAGAAACTTTTTAATCTGATGTCATCCCAGTGATCAATTCTTGAACAGGAGTGGTGAGAATGAATATCCTTTTTTGTTACATATTTTAGAGGAATTTCTTCCAGTTTTTCCCTACTGACTAAGATGTTGGCTTTGGGTTCGTTATGTACAGCTTTTATAATGTTGAGATTAGTTCCTTTTTTCTCTAGTTTCTTCAGTGCTTTTAACATGAATGATGATGGATATCATCTAAGACTTTTTTGCATCTTTTGAGACGATCATGTGATTTTTGTCTTTAATTCTATGTAAGTGAAGAATTGTATTTATTGATTTGAATACGGTGAACCCATATTGCATTTCTAGGATGAAACCAACTTGAGTCTGGTGTACAATCTTCTGAATGTGTTCTTTAATGGGAATTGCTAGTATTTTGTTAAGGATCTTTGCTTCATCAGGGATATTGGTCTGTACTTGCCTTTCCTTACTATGTCTCTGTCTGCAGACATCCTCTTTCTCTCTCAGCTACTGTTAGTTTGTATTTCTTCCAGTTCTCATATATACCAAATTACCTTTATATCTTTACCTTCTAGCATTGTTTCTAACTTCCACCACTCTGTGTGCCTTTCTGTATTCTACTTATTGCCCTCCTCTATTCTTTCTTACTAAACTACTTATTCGTGTCAGTTTATGAATGACTTCATAGGTGGTCTTGCTTGGTGTATTCTAGAGCTGCCTCTTTTTTGCACTTCCAAAATTTCATAAACTACCCTATTGTCATGCTGGCTTTTTAAGCACGATAAAAAATAAAGCAATGAGGATCTCTTCCTCTCTTGATTTTAAAATCAATGTTATTAAGTTTTTAAAACACAGACAAAAATAGGTTATTGTAGCTTTTTGGGGGGAGGGGAACTGGAGAATTATCAACTTCTGATAGTAAAATATATTGAAAAAACTCATGGTTTCTTTCACTGTGCATTAACACATTTAGACTGATATTCCAGAAATTTCCAAGTGTCTCTTATGCATTTTCAATGTGAAACATTTACACTTACCTCATTTCCAAAGGAGTTCAAACTTACAAAAATGTTAAATAATAAACAATGTTGTTTTTATAAAATATTGCAGACCAACATATATTCTTATTAAGACAAGTCATGTCAAGTTAAAACTTTAAAAGATAACAAATTTTCACTTGTGTGAGTAATGTTAAAATTTCAGACATCTGTACATACACCTTTCCCCAGGAATAGAAATTCATAATTGGGTTTATGAAAAATGTATATTTTTAGATTGTGAAGATTAAGAAATGAGTACTTAATTAAAGTTGTAGAAAATAACAAATGAAAGAAAATGGAAAATAACTTATAACAACCTACAAATCTAAGAAATCAGTTTTAATTATGTCAGTATGCCAGTAAATATTCTTTTCACAGTTTTTGTTTCTGTAGGTTATTTGTTGCACCTCATTCCTCCTTAAAGATAAAAATTTTGTAATTCCTTCACCTCATTAGGGGGTAGTATATATGGGATATTATTTGATGCCCCCTGCCATTTGTGTGTGTGTGTGTGTACCTGGAGATTGAATCCAGGGGCCTTTATCACTGAATTACATCTTTAGTCCTTTTCATTTCTTATTTTGTTATTTCAAGGCACAGTCTCACCAAGTTACTGAGCACATCACTAGATTGCAGAGGCTGGCCTGGAGCTGGGAATCCTCCTGCCTTAGTCTCTGGAGTCTTTAGGATTACAATCTGGCTCTAGCCAACTTCCATGTTTTATTTGTACTTTTCTGCTCAGATTAGGAACTTAGAGTACATGCTCCCATATTTTACCTTTGATTTTATTATTCTTTGTTTTTATGATACTATAATCTATTTATTTGCATATTCTCACAAAATAGAAAGTTTCAATTGTTTTCACTGATTCTATATTGGCTATTGATAAAAGAGGTAGAGTGATAGACATGTATAAAGCTTTGGTCTACAAAGAGAAAGCATTTCTGTTTATTTTTAAGGTTTCTTTTTTATATATACCTTTATTTATTCATTTTTTTATGTGCTACTGCTTTTTGATACCGTTCAGGTGGCACTTAAGAGGTCATGTTGGAATTTGAGTTCAGGTTTTAACATATATTCAGGAGCATAAATCAGTTCTTTTTTTTTTCATTTTCCACCTGTAACTTATTAACTGATTAATATACCCCATCTTTTTTTTTTTTTTTCACTTCCATTCTTTGGCCTGTTTAATTAAGTTTTGGACATCTGAGCTTTTTCTTATCAACAGACATTATCAGTCATTCATTTGCATGCTTTGCAAACAGAATAGGAAGGACACCTCTTTTCCTCAATTAGAAAAATGCAGGAGAAAGATTCTAATGTCTGAGCTTTGATTTTCTTTCCACCCTTTAGTGATTAAAGGAAAAAGTTCAAACACTTTTCCAACTTTCATTATGCCTCTAGCAGCAAGAATAAACATTACAGGTAATGGAAAAAACAAAACAACAAATGCCAGGTGCTTCAGTTAAAAGTATACTGTCTGTTGACTCCTCCTATGGCAACATAATTAAAATCACAATTTCTCATATTTAGAAAAGATTAAAAATAATGTGAATGTGTATTTGTGCACTCTTCAGAACAATCTTTTTAAAGTTCAATTTAGCCAAAAATTCCCCTGGTATAGTCTTCCCCCTTTCTTCATGAAACTTCTGAAGCACAAAGTTATTGCTCCCAAGTGGATTTTATTTTCATGTATGATCTTGTGCATCTTTCTGAATATTCCAAGATAGAAAAAAGAGTCATCTAGTCCACTCATCTCTACATCCTATTTCATAAATTTTAAAAATTTATGAAAGTAAGTACCCTTATAACCTACTAACTTTAAATGCTCTTTACTATTGACATGCTAAATATTTATAATTTAATAACTAATATTTAACAAAATAACACTCATTTTAGCATTCATTTCAGTAGTATTTATCAACTCACTGTACACTAAATTCATTTGGTATTTTTTAAATTCATAAGCAGGGACATTTTCCTCCTACTATTACCCCAAATCAACCATCATTCAAAATCTGGTTCAAATAATATCTCTTACATTATCAACTCTAACTAAATAATGTTGATGTTCTCCCGCCTTGTACAATCCCTTCCTATGGTACAACCATACCACTTACTTCTTGTCAATATTGATATACCTTAAATTTAATGCATTCCTATCTTCTGTCCCAGGCAGACTTCTACAATTTTTAGGTAGAGACACATACTATTTATGTCTTGTATCCAGAACAATGACCTCCAAATAGTAAAAAATCAGTCATTAAATTAAAGCATTTTTGGTTTGTGTTCCATTTTTAAAGAGACACAATGATGGAATCATTTGCAATAAGGGTGCATTAAAATGAATTTCATAGAAAAATGTGGAAAGATCCTCTCAAGGGCCATTGCCTGTGCTTGTAGTAGAGCAGAGGATGTTGATGCCCCTTTAAATGAGTATTGCCATTCCTTCAAATTTGTTTGTTTCTGTTGTTGCTGTTTGTTCGTTTTGTTTTAGACAAAGCCCTTTCAGAGAAGCATACAAGGAACCCGATCAGTTCACAGTGACTCTGTCTTTTTTGGAGACATAAACGTTTCTCATTGTAAGTCTCGATTCTCCAACCCAGAGGCCTTTTGAACTACCAGGACCTTCTGTCTGCCAGAGGAGGTCCTTACCTCCAGAGGGTGACTTAATCTCCCTTGTTATACTGGTTTAGAGGGCCCACATCATCCTGCTTAGTCATTACACTTTTTTAGTGTAGGACCCATTGAACTCTGATCATTTCAGTTTGGACACCTCATGATTAGATGGATGGTCCACATAACATTTAAAAAAAATAATTACTATTTGCATATACTTTATAGTCAACCTGAACAACTTCATAAGGCAAAAGTCTATTTCCACCAATTGCTGGAGATTTCTGAGGCCTCTCTATTCTTTCAATTAATAAATCATCATTATTATAGAAGATGACACAGAGTATATATGTCAGTGCCTACTATTTGTTAATAAAACACTAATAGCTATAAACTTTCAGAATGCTGTAGCTAAATTTCTGATACAGTACTTTTTTGCTGTTGGCAATGAAGGACTAAAAATTTCCTGACTGGGATTTAAAATAGCTGAACAATTTATGAGACAACACTATGTTGCATACTAGAAGCATGTGTAAAAGGTTAAATTCATTATGACATAAGTTTTCTTAGGGGTTAGAAGTTGAAAAATGTCATGTAAGATTAATGCAGGAAAATTATGATGCTAATGACTTATGGCAGCTGCTCCTGTTATTCACTGTTTTGGTCCTTATGTCATTTTTAATGTTAATTTTAAAAAGCATATATTATCAATTTTTAAGCTATTTTGTTGTCTATCATAAAATAATTTTACTTATCTTGACTATAAATGTGATTTTTTTTTTTTTACATTTAAGAGTATTAGACACCTAAACAGTTCAGGATTCTGTCCTGGTATTTGAAATGGAAATGTTCTTTGTAAGAAACGTGATTACAAAATTTCAATTCAAATCTATTTTTTTAAAGATTTATTTAGCCCAAATGAGACAGCTTTAAAGAAAAATATTATTGATTTAGAAAACTAGACCACGGTTTTCTAACCACAGAACTACTAAATAGTGGGCCAGATGATTCAGAGTCATGGAAGGTTGCTTGTGCATTGGAGAATATTTAGTAGCACTCCTGGACTCTCTTGCAAGGAGTCGCCATCCACCTCTCCATACTCCAGCTCTTCTTGGAGTTAAATCATCTCCAAATATCGCCAGTAAACCAGACCAGTGGACAAATCACATAACTTAGAAAAAATTATCTATGCCAGTAATATGACATTTGCACTCGTAAATTAGAGCATTTTAACAGTTTCTGCAGTATTTTTATACTTTTTTTTCAAACTTGGGACTCTTTAAGCAATAGGTGATTTTAGCGTAAAATTTCAGTTTTTGACTAGATTTGGATATAAATAATTCAACATGGCATAGCAAAGTGAAGATTGGATTTTTTCCAGAACAGTGCTCTGAAAGCCACTTTTTTCCTAACCTGCATATTCTTGATATTAATAAAATAAAATTCTTTTGACTCAAGTAGGCAGCATTACTAATTCTTTCCCCAAACATGATTTCTAATAATAAACCATTTAGTTCTGTTATTGTTAATTCTAACGTCTCTCTCTGAGTAATTGGTTAAAACAGTAAGTATGCTGAAATGAGGAAACTGTTATAATTGTGCATATTTCTAGAATTTCTTTTGATTTCTAGGTATAATATTGTAAGACTTATGGCATTCCACACCTCATAATTATCTTTGCTTAATGGTTGAGTATTTATACCAGATCACATTTCTTAGGACTTTCAAATATTTAGAATGCCCATGTTTTTATGTATTTGTTTGTATGTTTGCAAGGTTATTCATTCAATGAATATTTGCAGACATTACACTGTATGCTTATAATTGTGTTAAGGTTGATGGGAGAATAGTAAAATGGTCACAAAAAAAATCTTAGGCCTTCCTTACAGATTTTACATTTTATTCAATAAAATAAATCAATGGAACATATAGTATATGAAATAATAATAATAGGTGCTTTAGGAAAGAGATTAGTGACAAGAAAAAATATTTTGGGGTTTTTATGAATGAAATGATAAATTCATAATGAGATGAGATATTGGTAAGAATTGGCAGGTATAAGGGCAAGAACAGCCCAACAGGGAGATAAGCTCATGCAAAGTTCCTGGGGGAGAATAATGCAAGGAGGCCAGGGTGGGAGGACACACTGAGCAATGGGACAAACAGTACACAAGAGATAAGAGCAGTTAAATGGTATCGTGGCTGAGGATCTTGTCATACATTTGAAAGACTTAAAGCTTTGTTCAGGGTGAGAAGAACGGCTGTTAGAAGATTTAGAACAATGAAGAGTCATGATCTAAATTATTTTTTTTAAACGGTATAGAAGCATGAATGGAAGGGCAAAATCATTTGAAGCTGTAATTGCAACAATCAAGTTTTGATGGAATCCATCTTAGCTGCAAAGGTGGAGGGAAGAAGGTGGACTATGGAACATTTTGAAACTGTATCCAGCATGTTTTTCTGACCAATTACTGTGGTGGCAATTCTGTAAGAAAGAGACCACTTGAATGTGGAAAGACCTGTTAGGTACTTGATGATAAAGAGAAAGCATTAGATATGTGTACGTATATAGAACAGAGAGAGAGACGTTATACACAGGAAAAGTAAAGGCATAAGGAAATCCACTGTGAATATGTAACTTGATCAACATGTTCAATCTAATTCTATTAACAGATTTTTATAAGAAATCTGGTTGGCTGAGTCTAAAATTTAATATGGAAAAGCAAATTTCAATTTAAGCCAACACCATTTGCATAAGTGACAAAAGACAACATTAATGTTAAGATATCAAGTCAGCAAAAATTATAAAAAATTGTAAAATGTGGTGTTGGCATGGGAATAAACAAATATAGTAAGTCAGAAACAAACAAACAAACAAAAAACAGACTTAAGCTTCTTTATGCCAGAACTTCTTTCTGGCAGCATCTTTATGGCAGAACTGGTATTACATGTAGGTGGGAAGACCAAAATCTACTGAAAGAAGATTTTGAAAAGGTGGTTATCTATACATGAAAAATATTAAATTTAATTCCAATCTTAGATACAAAACTCAATTAAAATTTAAATGAGAAAATCAAAATAGATCAATAGCCTTAGGTTAGAAAGTGTTTTTTTTTTTTAAGTTAGAAGCAACAAATGAAGTTATAAATTAAAACATTGTAAATGTTAGATGAACTCTGCTACACTCACAGTAAATACATATATATAGTACTATATATGTATATGTATGTATGTGTGCACGTGTGTATATATACACATATATATATGTATATATACACATATATGATACAATTCAAAAACAAGTCACAAAACAGGAAGTGTGTTTGTAATAAAAATAGCTCCAAGCCAGGCATGGTGGCTTACACCTGTAATCCCAGAGGCTCAGGAGGCTGAGGTAGGAGGAAAGCAGGTTTGAAGCTGGCCTCAGTAACTTAGCAAGGCATTAAGCAAACTAGTGAGACCCTATCTCAAAATAAAATAAATAAAAAGGACTGGGGATGTGGCTCGGTGATTAAGTGCCCTTGGGTTCCATTCCAAATACAATAAAAAAGCCCCCAAATTATTAATATGAAGATATATATTAAAAAAAAACCACAAATCAATGAGAAAGAAAATGAATACTTGATAGGGTTAGTGGCAAGAGAAATGAATAGCCACTTTCAAGACAGAAGAGCATGACAGGCAAATAGACATTTGGAGGGATATTTGATCTCATCATTATTAGAACTGCAAACAGAAAAGCCAGTGAGCTACGTGTTCACGGTAGCCAAACGTGACAGGGTGATGTGGGATGGCAACACATGCATCCTGGGGCCATAGCTTGTTGAATCACACTGGGACCAATGAAAACAGAAATGCAGGTTATATGTATCATTTTTCATTGAGTAACATTATCCCATGTTCGTCTCAGTAAGTACTTAGATGTTGCAATAGCAAAATAACAACAAAAATAATATCAAATGAAACAGAAAAACTTGTAAAAATCAAATGCTCACTATGGTCATGGGATTAATAAATTATGTAGATTGACCAAGTGTATTGTTATTACTATTTTAACGATCAAAGCACTATTAATAGATCAACATTTTATTGATCAAATGTTTTAATCATTCAAGGATTACCCAGAGCCACAAATAAAGATTATATATGCAGAATATAATAAAATGTTAAGGCAATTTTCCATAAGTGAATAATACAAGGGAATTCAATACATCTCATAAGGAAGTTCATTGAGAATTACATGACCTTAGTTAGTGTCATTAAGTGATATGAATTATCAGATGGAAAACCGCCTCATATTCTTACTAACTCATTTTCTCACCTTACTACTAACTTCTAAGAGATCATGATCATTGTATTTAATATGATCAAACATCATGTTTACCATGAAAAAAGGTAGCTATTTTTTCTGCCAAAAAAGAATTATATAAAGGATAATATTAAATACTCTTGAGCTATTTTGAATTTTTCTAAAAACAACCTAAATAAATAAAGTTGAAGGAGAATTTTTAGGGGTACGAAATGGATGAACATATGTTCTAGAAAAAAATAGCATACTTACCACCAATTTTGGCTTGAGGACAAGCTCTTGATATTCTCCACTCAATATCCACTCAGCAAAGTTTTTTGTAGCACTCTTTTGTCACCATGATAAAATCTATAAATGTAGTTGAGAACTAAGAAAGGAAAAGGGTATACATTTTCTTATATTTTTTAATCATCCCCCAAGTGCTGATCACCTAGAATTCAACCAATAATGTCTCTCCTGATATAATTCCTACCACCAAAAAAAAAAAAAAAAAAAAAAGGAATTCAGGATTTTTTTTTTAAGTATACACCATAAAGAAGCATATTTCACTGGGGTTATCCCAGCACTTAAAAATTGTTAGGGAGAATAATCATACTATAATCACACTGAATCCAATGTGTCTATTTCGATTCTTTCTTGATTATTTGATTCTTGCATCTTGGGATAAATTCTGGTGAATCATGATAAATTATCTGTTTTAATGTGCCAAATTCAGTTTTCTAGTATTTTGTAGAGGATTTTTGCATCTGTGATCATTATGGATAACAGCCTTCAGTTTTCTTTTCTTCTAGTGTCCTTGTCTAGCTTTGGTATCACAGTAATGCTGACTAATTGTGTTCATTGTGAAGTGTGCCCTCCTTTTCAATTTGTTGGAAGAATTTGAAATGCATGAATATTAGTTTTAAAATATTTGTTAGAATTCAGTATTGAAAAACCAGAGGTCCTGGGGTTTCTTTGATAGAAAACTTTATTATGTATTCAATATCTTTACTCATTATTGGTCTGTGCATATATTTTATTTCTTACTCAGTTTTGGTTGCAGTTTTCTAGAAATCCATCTATTTGTTCTACGGTATCCTATTTCTTGGTGGAATCTCTACAACTCTTGGATTTGTGTTTCATCAGTTACTCCTCTTTCACTCTGATTTTGTTTCAGTCTTCTTACTTTTTTCCTTTTTAGTCTATCTAAAGTTTTCTCAATTTTGTTTATATTTCAAGAACCAATTTTTATTTTTGTCTATTTTTCTGATGCTTCTCTAGTCTCTACTATTTTCTGCTCCAATCTTTTATTTCTGTAAAGGAAGAAAAACCTTTTAATAAAATCTGACATCAACTCATGAAAAATATTTTTAAATAAGTATTTTTTTATTTAAAGAAAGACTCAACCTCAATACAATATATGTCATATGTAACAAGCCAAGCTTAGATTATGATCAATGATAAAAGTTGAAAGCATTTTCTCTAAGATCTGGAATAAGACACATGCTCATTCTTGACATTTCTATTTTATATAACACTTGAAGTTCAAACTAGAATAATTAGACAATTTTTAAAAATAAGAAATATTCACATAGGAATGGAAGAAATGAAATTGTTTCTCTTTGCTGGAAATATGATCTTACATATAGAAAACTAAAAAAAAAAAAAAAAAAAAAAAAAAAAAGTCCCTCAAAATCTTTTAGGGCAGATAAACAAATTTAGTAAAGGTGCAGATTACACAATTAACACACATTATCTAGTAGTGTTTCTGTAAAGGAAAATCTATCCTAAAAAAAAGGCAATTAAGAAGCCTGGCACAGGGGACATGCCTATAATTCCAGCAACTCAGGAAGCTCAGGCAGGAAGATTACAGATTTGAAACCAATCTTAGCAACTTAGTAAGGTCTAGGCAACTTAGTGAGACCTTGTCTCAAAATTTAAAAAAAAAAAAAAAAAAAAAAGAGAGAGAGAAAAGGGTTGGGGATATTGCACAGTGGTTAAGCAGCCCTGGGTTCAATTCCTGGTACCAAAATCAAAATATTGTTAAAAAAAAGTCCACACACACATCATGATAGGGAGGGGAGTATGAAAGATGGTGGAATGAGACAGACATCATTACCGTATGCATATGTATGATTACACAAATGGTGTGAATCTATATCGTGCACAACCACAGAAACAAAAACTTGTAACCCATTTGTGCACAATGAATCAAAATGCAGTCTGTAAAAAAATTTTTTTAAAAAAGTCCACACACGACCCAAAGCGAATTACAAGTTCAGTGCAATTCTCAATGCGATGTCATTTTTCACAGAAATAGAAAAATCCATTCTAAAATCTGTACTAAAACAAATAAGGTCTTGAAGAGTCAAAGCAATCATGAGCAAAAAAGACAAAGCTGGAGATATCACACTCCCTAATTTCAAAATATAAAGTTACTAAAATAAAAACAACACAGCACTGGCATGAAAACCAACACATCAACCAGCAAAACAGTAGAGGAATTCCAGAAATAAATCCAGGCATTTATTGCAAATTGATTTTTAGCAAAGATAGTCTAAGAATACACAATATGTATGGATGATATATTCCAATAAATAGTGTTAGGAGCCAGGCTTAGTGGCAAATCCTATAATCCCAGAGGCTTGGGAGGCTGATGCAGGAGGATCGTAAGTTCAGGGCCAGTGCTGGAAACTCAAGAAGACCCTATGTCAAAATCAGTAATTATAAGGGCTGCAGGTATAGCTCAGTGGTAGAGTGTCCTAGGGTTCAAGCTCCATGATTAGGGGCAGGAAAAGTTTATAATGCTATGGAGAGGGATGTTAAAGATTGAGAAGAGGAAAAAGGTTGAAATAGGAGCAGGAGGTAGTTCTAAGAAAAAAATTAATAAATCAATAGTGTTTACATAAAATGATACTTACAAAAGAATGAAATTGGATCCTGCCTCATATCACATGCCAAAGTTACCTCAAAATGATAAAGATTTAAACAAATGGTTTGAAAATATAAACCTATTGTAAAAAATCATAGGGGAAGCTTCCCATGATATTGGTCTGGGCAGTACTTTCTTTGAATGAACTCCCACAGGTGACAGAAACAAAAATAGACAAATGGAATTTCATAAACTGGAATACTTCTGCAGAGTCAGGGAAACAATGAGCAGTGTGAAGGACCAAACTGTGGACTGGAGGAATATATTTGTAAACCATGTATCTGAAATGGGACTGATACTCAAAATACAATAGGGAAACAGGTAATCTGATTAAAGAGTCAAAAAATGATATGAGCAGACATTTCTCAAAAGAAGAGATAAAAACTGACAAAGGGAACATAAGAAAATGCTTAAAATCAGTAATCTTTCAGGGAAATTTAAATTAAAACCATAATGAGATATCGCCTCATATTTATTAAAATGACTTTTACCCAAAGACTAAAAGGTAAGTATTGGTGAAGACGTGGAAAAAAGGAAAAAACTTGCATACAGGAGAGAATAAAATTTAGTATAACCATTTTAAAAAGTAGGATAGAGATTCCCCCCCCCCCAAAAAAAAAACTAAAACTAGAATTGTAATATGATCTATCAAAGTCACATGTGAGTATATTTCAAAATGATTAGTAACTGGTCTTTCAAAGAGTTATCTGAACTTCCATATGTATCTCAGTTATCAACTACAATCTCAAGATACGGAGGCAAACAAAGTGTCCATCAATACCTGTGTGGATAAAGAAAGAGTGTCTTATACACCTGACAGACAACTATTTGACCTCATAAAAGAGGGAGATTTTGTGACTTGTGACAATATGAAGGATTATGTTAAGTGAAGTTGACCAGCACAGAAAGGTAAAAGCCGTTTGATCTCACTCCCATGCAGAAACGGAGTAGAAGGAATGTTTCCAGAGCATGAGAGAGGGAGAGACAGGGCAAGGGAAGATACTTTTTAGAGGGTCAAGTTTTCAGTTAACACTAAAGGAATAGCTTAGTGATATAGTGATGGTGATGATCAATAATGTGTATTTCAAAATTGCTCAAAGAATAGATTTGTAACCTTCTTAGCACAGAAAATTTCATGAAACAATGAATAGGTTATTTAACTTGATTCTTTCTACCATGTCTAGTTAAATGAGAATATCATACTGTTTTCCATAAACATACACAACTATTACTTGTCAATAAAAAAATTAAAAACCTCAGTGATAAAAGTGACATTTATGAAAATATTAATAATAAAATGACAGAAGTATAAATACTAATTTAACTATTAAAAATGGTTGGAATTTCCTTAATACAACCAATTTTAGCAAGTCTTTTCATACTATTTCTTAAATCAGATAACTGACAATATTAATACTTTTCACAATGAAAAATTAAGTCCTCAGAACACATATGCTCATACATTAAAAATAAAACGAAAAATACAGAGGATCTCTGGGATATTTGTAGTGTATTATTCAATTCTGCGAGCTCTTTGTGGTTGAGTCTTTTACCGCAATGGGCTATAAAGCCAAAGAGCAGTTAAGCTTATTTTATGAGAAAATCACATTGTTTGACTAAACATCAGTTATAGCCTATTCATGCAGTGAGACAGGAGATGTTCTGATTATCTGGCTAGACCTATACAGATTCAAGATTACAAAAATATAAAAAAGTAAAAAAAAAAAATAATAATACTTTCATCTAGGCCATCTTCATCTATTCATGAGTTTTTTTCAGAGTAATCTAGAGGAAAGACTTATAATTTTACTTCAGGACACAAAGACTTACTGAGAGTTTTATATTCCAGTTCAAAGCATGCAGGAAAACCAAACCAAGAAAGCAAAGTTATTTGATGTTGCTTTGTGTTAGAATCCAGAGAAAATAACTACTTTGATCAATTTGCTGCCTTGAAAAAGTCCTGTAGTCGAATTTCTCAAAAGCACTCTTTGATATGGATTGCATAGTCTATGTGTCAATCCTCAGTTGAATTCGGTGCATAGGTTTCAGAAAACTAATGTACAATCAAGTTGTACTCTATGTATATGCTTTATTACTTTCCATCTTGAATTAAATAAGGAAAGCTTCTTTGCTTTTTCTGATCTCATAAACACTAATTAGAAATAAGTGTAATGTATTTACCAATATAGCAGAAAAATGATAATATGTGATCAGGAATCTGATCAGTAAAAATGAAAATATGATTCCATCGTGTGAAAAATTGTCTAATGTTAAATACTTTCTATACATTTGATACATTTAGAAGAATTGCTTATGAAAGAATGAAGTTAATTATCTAAAAACTAAGTTACACCAAGATGGAGAATTTATTTCATAATGGCTTGGGAACATTTAGATGGTTATGAAAGCAAAATTTCATGCCAGTACATATATAACTGCTTAACTATTGTTTTTTCACTTTTTAAAATTCCGATTCATTGTACATGGTGAAAAACATGACATTTCACTTCTGGGAAGGATAAAAATTGCTATGTTAAGGACACCACATTATTATAAGTCCATTCTATTTAAGGCAAATAATTTCAACAATTCTTTAAAATCATGAAAAATAAATATTATTATTTCAATTTTATAAGTGAGAGCAATGAATTCTGGAGTACACTTACAAAATTAGCAAGTAACCTTGTTGAAATCTGAACCTTGGTCTGTTTGGTACACACATTTAAAAATCATAAAAATATAAAGAAGTACAACACCTTATACACATCCTCCTCAAAATAGATTCAATGATATAAAAATAGATAATTTTTGGAAAAAAATAAGCTAGCACTGCTTATTTAAGTATGTGCTCTAAATGCTGAAATAAGCCAAACTTATAATGAATTTCAGAAACATTTCTACAACATTTACAGTAGAAGTAAAAAACCATCTTAGTTGGGTTTTCCATTACAGAAACAAATCAATGTGAGTAACCACACTAGTTCCCTGCAATTTGATGAATGCATGTAAGCGTTGAGTTCCAAGTAAACAAAATTTTTGTGTTTTTCATTGTGCTCATATGGATGTTATCCAAGGCCTAGCTCAGTATATATTTTTGAAAAAAAGTAAAATGCTTTGTACACAAAATATACAACTAATTTTCATAAACAAAAGTAATATTTTCAAACAATGCACTATGATTGTACTGGGAAAAAATCTTCATTCTTTACAGTTGACCCACAATAGTGCTTTTAGTGTAGAAACAAAATGTAATCATTTAAGTCCTGATATCACTAAAATGCAGGTGAATTATGTCTTTGCCTTTTAAAAATATCTTATGGTATAATAATATGATCCAGTTGTTCAGTATATTTGAAAAGAAATTGCATTTGAAAAGTAAAAATGCAAAAATCTTCAGTTCAGAAAATATTCACAATGAAAAAAGTAATGTTTTAATTTAAAATCATCAAATGCAAATTTACATGTCCCCTTTTAATACAGAAAATTAACTTCCTAGAAATTTCTGCAACATATTTTAAGATGCAGAATTTGAAAAATATGTCAAGCATATTTACCATAAATTTTATGTAATATTCATCTGCAATATATGACACTGAATAATAATTATGTTCATTGAGAGAATTTTTTCAATTGGTGCTTTAATTAATATTTGTCCTTACATAACTTCTTTTATAGTCAGTAAAGACATCATAAATATATGTAAATTCTACAAAAAATCAGAAAAAATGATAAGTACTTTGAATAAACCTTATAGATTTTTAGTAAACTACTGTTTTATGTTTTAAGTGACTATTTATAAAAAATAAATTAATAAACAATGCTCCAGAAGCTTTCTATAACACTTTTGTATTAAATCTACATTTTTGTATCCAAAGTTAAATTGTGTAAATTCAGATATAAGCTAAATTGCTATTGACAGAAAGACAAGAAATACATATATCACACTTTTATTTATTTTAGCTCATCTTTTTGTAATGAAATATTGAGGAAGCAAATGAAAGCAATTCAAAGAACACAGAAGAATCACACAATTATCTAATTCAGTGTTGCAAATGAATTCAAAAATACTGAAGAGTCAAAAAATGTCAAGTTTTCACTGATAGCCTCCTCTTCATTATAATGCATGTATTATCAATAAAATTACTTTTAGATTTACTTTACCTAATACATATTTCTTTCATTTCATTAACATTAAAATATTAGATCACTTTGGATCTGGGGAAAAAAATGGTCAACATTTAACAGGGTTACTGAATATATGAAAAATAATAAAATTTACTTCCTAGTTAAAGAACAGTCTTTTTAAGAGATCATACTATTTAAATAGAGGCCCATGATCTGCCTACATGCTTTTACTTAACTTTCAGGATTATTGAAAATTATCACATTTAATATTAAAGTAAGATAGTAAATTCAATAAAATATATTGTTCTATTTTCAACACAATGAAACTCTACTCAACATATTTTAATGTTTTGTGCTCAGAAATGTTTATTTCTAACTCACTGTCATTGTCTAACCTTGTAAACCAGAACATCATAATTCAACTTTCCTATATCTCAATTTGCAGAGATTTGTTTAGATTTGTTTGAAAATGTTCACAAAACAGCTATAACTGCAAGTTCTCTCTTGTGTTATCTGTGATCCCATGATCTCCTCTCCTGTTTGACTACTGATTTCTTTTCATTAAAGTAGATATTATGCATACAAGATAAACTTTAAGATGCCTATTGCTTCTACCCATTTTGATGCTTATGCCTTTAAGTCTCTGCATTTGTGTACTAATCGAAAATTTTTATGAATCCTTGTTTTGACTCTCTGATGAGGAGTCCAGCTTCGGGCGAAATTCCTATGGGAAATTCCATCCATGGACTGTCGCAAAGCTGTGCCTGGGAGGCCTTTCAGGGAAAGCTACCAAACCCATAAAGAGACGCCATACACACCCAGCGCATTAGTTTCTGAAGGAAATTTATTCACGGATGCAGAGGACTGGGCCAGCATTCTCATGTGCACACTGTATTCCTTGTCCATGTGCCTCCTTTGAGAAGCCTCCTGTGGGAGTCTTTCACTGAGGCACTTTTCCTGACTTTGATTTAGTACTTTTCCACTCCATTGCTTCCTGCCGTACTTCCCCTTGTGCCTCAGGTTCATGAACAAGGCAAGAACCTTATGTATCCATATTCTGAGTATATGTCAGGTGACCCTCACTTGGTTCCATAAAGTAAGGAAAAATGGAACTATGGAGCTGGCACTTTCTGTTTTCTTCTGTTACCTGTACTGCACAGGAAGTAAATAAATGCTTGATTTTTATTTCATTTTGGCTTATTGTTCAGATTGTCTACTTTCATTTCTGGAAGTACATTTGTGAAAGCAAGTGCATTTCATTTCTAAACATTGTGAAAAAAAAATCATTGTTACTTTCCATATAAAGACAGCAGAACCCAGAGAAAGCTTCTTCACCTATTGGTTCACTAGAGAGGCCTAATTAAGAGGTGATGTCTTTCTCTTGGCATTCTTTCTCCCCTTCATAGTATCACAGGTATTTGCTTTTTGTTTGAAGAGTGTCAATGCCTTTGATATAAAGTTTCCATGACCATTTTCATTTCCAGTTTCCCTCCTTAGAAGCAGTTACAATTAATACTTTTTTAAAACTATGTATTTATATATCTTTCCTTTTTTTTTTTTTTTTTTTTTTTTTTTTTTGTAGAATACTTAGTTATAGTTATATACTAGGTGTTTCCCACAAGCTCATATGTGAGCTCATGCAAGAAAGTTCCTGGAATAGGGATGAACTGGGTGGCAACTGTGGGCAGTAGGGTGTGACTGCCTTCAGGGGTATGTTGGGTGCCTGGGTGGCAAGATCTCTCTCTGCTTCCTGGTGGCCATGTCCTGGGTTGCTTTCCTCCTCCCCACCTTTGCAACATGGTGTTCTTCCTCCGCTTAGCCCCGGAGTGATGGAGTTGGCTGTGTGTGGACTGAGAGTTCTGAAACCATGAGTTCCAAATGAACTCTCCTCCTCTAACAGTTCTTGTTGGGTCTTTTGGTCAGGTTAGCAACAAAGTTGACTAAACAATATAAATACACACACACACACACACACACACACACATATTCCTATGTACACACAATATAGACACATGTGAATAAACATACACACTCCTGCAATTTGTTTCTTTATACTTAAGGAAGTGTTTGGTATTTCATATCTATATTTAGGGACACATCTACTTATGTCTTTGTAATGAATCCATGGCAATCCTTTATAAAAGTGTATCAAATTGTATTTAACCATTTGTTTCTATGCTTATTTTTTTCTACCTGTTTAAAAAGTTTTCTTTTGCAAACAATGCTAAATTTGGGCATATATACAATATATATGCCCAAATTGTGTGTGTGTATATATATATATATATGTATTATATACACTCACATAGATATAGAATATACACACACATAGATATAGATATAGATAGATAGACAGACAGATAGATAGATACACTGTTATAAGATATTATACACAGCCAAAATGCATATGTTGAGATCCTAACACACTTTGCCTCAGAATGTGACTTTATTTGGAGATTTACCAGGGATAGAACCCAGGGGCACTTAATTACTGAGCTGCATTCCCAGTCATTTCTTATATTTTATTTAGAGACAAGTTCTCACTGATTTGCTAGGCATCTCCCAAAGTTGCAGAGCCTGGTTTTGAACTTGTGATCCTCCTGCCTCAGCCTCCCAAGATGCTGGGATTATAAGCATAAACCATGGCACCTGGTCTAGAGTTAAAATATTGAAGTCAACAACTCAAAATGAGGTCATCAGAGTGAACCTTAATCCTTTCTCACTAATGTTCACATAAAATGGGGAAACTTGAGCACGGGGACAGGCATAGGGGTGAGACTATACAAAAAGACACAGGGGAAAGTAGCCCTCCACAAGCCAGAGAGACAGCCTTTGAAAGAGAGCCCTCCCGCACAGCCCTCAGAGTGGACTGACCTGCCAACACTTAATCTTACACTACTTGTCGCCAGAACCGAGAACAGAAATTACATTATTTGAGTCACCCGTTTGGTACTTTGTTATAGCCACCCTATAAAACTAATACCTATAGATGTTCAAGTAATTTTGTCAAGTCATAGAATTCCCAACATACTTTGTTACATAGTATTTGCTTTCTAAAAAGTTTATGTCAACATATATCACCTGTAATAGATTTCACATTGGCAAAGCATTTAAAAAGTCATTCTCTCCAGTCCAAAAAGAAATTAAAAAAAAAAAGTCATTCTCTCATAATTTCTACTTAAGAAAGTGTTAATGGCAGAAGGAAACTGGTGAAAAGGGAAGAGGAGATGCCTTGGAGTATTTTGGCAATATTCATTGTATAACTTGTAAGGAGTTATACTGTGTTTAATGACTAATTAGCATAAAGTTAGCATGGAAATATTTTATTTTTGTTTTATTTGTTCTTTTTTAGGTATACCTGAAATTAGAGTGTATTTTGGCATATTATACATGGAGCATAACTTATTCTAATTAAGATCCTATTCTTGTGGTTGTACATGATGTGGAGTTTCTCTGGTCATGTAATCATATCCAAGGATAGGAAAGTTATATCCAATTAATTCTGTCTTTCCTTTTCTCCTCCCGCTCCCTTCTCTTCTTTCCCTTTTGAC
This sequence comes from Sciurus vulgaris, assembly GCF_902686455.1. Classification (NCBI taxonomy): domain Eukaryota; kingdom Metazoa; phylum Chordata; class Mammalia; order Rodentia; family Sciuridae; genus Sciurus; species Sciurus vulgaris. The sequence continues at coordinate 15,086,221 of NC_136469.1, forward strand.
TAATGCAATAGACTTCTACCACCCTACCTTTTTGTGGCTTAGCATCCACACATCAGAGAGAACATTCAGCCTTTGGTTTGGGGGAGTTGGCTTTTTTCACTTAGCATGATATTCTCCAGTTCCATCCATTTACTGGTAAATGCCATAATTTCGTTCATCTTTATGGCTGAGTAGTATTTCACTGTGTATATATACCACGTTTTCTTTATCTATTCATCTGTTGAAGGACACCTAGATTGGTCCCATAGCTTGGCTATTGTGAACTGAGCTGCTATAAACATCAATGTGACTACATCACTAAAGCATGCTGATTTTAAGTCTTTTGGTTATAAACCTAGTTGTGGGATAGCTGGGTCAAATGGTGGTTCCATTCCAAGTTTTCTTAGAAATCTCCATACTGCTTTCCAGACTAGAGACACCAATTTGCCTTCACACCAGCAATGTATGAGTGTACCTTTTCCTCACCTCCTCCCCAACATTTTTTATTATTTGTATTCTTGATAATTACCATTCTGACTGGAGTGAGATGGAATCTCAGTGTAGTTTTAAATTGCATTTCTCTGATTTGTAGAAATGCTGGACATTTTTCATATATTTGTTGATAGATGGTGTTTCTTCTGTGAAGTGTCTGTTCAGTTCCTTTCTCATTTATCTATTGGGTTATTTGTTTTTGTTTTTTGTTTGTTTGGTGTTAAGTTTTTGAGTTGTTTGTATATCATGGAGATTAATGCTCTTGTGCTGGTGGTAAAGATTTTGTCCCATTCTGTAAGTTTTCTGTTCACATTCTTGGTCATTTCCTTTGCTGTGAAGAAGTTTGTTAGTTTGATACCATCCCATATATTGATTCTTGATTTTACTTCTTGTGCTTTAGGAGTCTTATTGAGGAATTCAGTTCCTTAGCCATTATGATGGAGAGTTTGGTCTATTTTTTCTCCTAGTAACTGGAAATCCATATGTAGTAGAATTAACTACAAGACCTGTTTCTCACCCTGCACAAAACTAGACTCAAAGTGAACCAACCATCTAGGCATTAGAACAGAGACCCTTCGTGTACTAGCATGGAAGGATTTAAATCATCATATGGAATTAGGGTGAGTGAATGAGACTGGTGCCTAGATTTTGGAATAAATTTTAGGACTTTTTCTGAATGCTAATTTAGTATAAAATTGATTCCTGACTCAAGAAAATTTGGTGGATTTTTGGAATGGATGGATGGATGAATGGATTGATAAGTGGTCCGACGACAGAGGAACAAACGAATGTACAGGTGGGAGAATGGATGGATTGTATTTGTAATTAAAGTCATTGAGAAAACCAAATCAGAATTCTCATAGCTCCTTATAATTGGCTTACAGCCTTCAAAGTAACCTGAACTAGAAACTACAATGGAAAAATCAAACACACACACACACACACACACATCACACATATACATACACACACACACACACACAAAAAAAAAAAACACAGCAAGCCTGATTTTTTTTTCCAAGAATTTGCAAGGTTTTAGACTTATTCTTGAAAGATGCATTTAAATTTTTCCCCATTAACAAAAGTGCTTGAGACAAACTCACAGTTTTGAGAAGATCAGAAAACTTTAAGTAGAAATAAATTTATTTTTTCTGAAAATTTCCATCACATCTTTGACAGGTTCCTTTTTACTCTTCTAAGACTTGACTTTAAATGAAATTTAGGATACCTTTGACTGGTCCAGCTTCTGCGTTTTTGGCGAGCTCATTTTAAATAGGAATAGATGACACTGAAAATGAATTATATCCATCAAAATATGACATATTCTCTGGATTTTTTTTAAAGAAAATGTGTTAGTCTTGTGCATTTCCTGGCTTTTGAAATCTCTTTTCATCAATTTCTAAACAGTTGTAAAATCCACTGTCTTGGCATTGTCCACTCTTCCACTCAGATGAAAACAAGTGAACATGTGTTTTTGAAATCCGCTATATTAATACTCTGCTCTTGGCTCCTAAAAAATACCTGATGTACACTAAATGCTCAGGAATTATTTCCTGGATAAATGACTTCTCTTACTCAGGTCATTACTTCAATATCTTCACTCATTTTCTTGATTCGACCATTGCTTCCCTTCAGTCTATTCTCAGCCGGCAGCCTGCACCCTTCTTTTAAATATAGTTGAGCATATCATCCTTCTGCTTAGCACTCTTCAATGGATGCGCATCTTATTTTAAAAGCCAGCGTTCTAACAATGGCTTACAAGGCTCAAATGGTGAGCCCCTTGTTACAGGCATGACCTCTTTCTCCACAGCTCTCACCCGCCTCGTTGGGCTGCAGCCTTACTGACCTCCTGACTGTCCATTTAATTCTTCTGCAAACTCTCACTGTAGGGCATTTTCCATTGATGTTATTTATACCTGCAAGACCTCCCCTCCCTACTGAGCTCTGTGTGTGCAGCTTCACATCCTTCTGAGCTGTATTCATGTCCCTCTGGAGCATCCTTTCTGAAATCTCGGTCTCACCCACTCCTAGGACCCCTTGCCTCTCAGCCATACCTTGAGGTTTTCTTTACACATACCAGATTCAACCCACTGGGTATTTACTTATTTCCCTGGTTATTTCTCGCTTCATTAGGTGGCAAAGGCCATAAGGCAGGAACTTTCTTCCTCTGTTTTCTGCCTTAACTGTGCCAGGACATCTGTGCTCATCAACTGCATGCACATCATGCCTAAGAATCATTTGTAAAATGAAGAAGTAAATGAATGAACTTTTACAACTCTTAGTTCTACTTTCTGAAAGTCTATCTTTCTTGCACCTTCTCTATGTTTAAACATTCAGTGAAATGTCCCATCTTCCAGGATCTCCTCCGTCCACCCAACTTATAATTTCTAACACCCACTATGGGCACCCATGGCTTATATTTTTTTGAGCAACTATTACTGGGTAAGTTGTATTCTTCATAAAAACTGCTTCTTTTTACTTAACGAATTTTTTACTCTTAGCCACAACGCCAGCTTATCAGAATAATGACAACATATCTCATTCATTTTCATCACACAAGGACTTTGATAATAAAGTGATAGTTAATAAAGAAACACATGATTGTGGAAGCTGGCTAGTGTCCCGTGGAATCTCTACTTGGGTGCTTTTTACATGAAGAATTTTACAGGTGCTAACCCCTGTATAATACATAAAATAGTCAAAATTCTTCACTTACTTGTTTTTTATTAATTGTTAAAATTCAGATTGCATTCTTAGTGAAATGTTAGTTTCTAATTCTATGACTTACTGTTTTTTTTTAAAGACTCTATATCTAAAGATATCACTACCAGAAATTTAAAATTGAATGACATTTATTCTAAGTCTAAATTTCACAGTATGACCAGGATTTTATTAAGACATAATTTTATTGTAGTTTCAGTATTTTATAGTCTATGCCTACTAATGATTTCCATTACTATGCATTTATATCTTTAATATTTAATATTTTATTAGCTCATTATCAGAAAGATAGTGAAAGAATGTAGGCATGATTTTCTCATGTGTAAATTGGCCTTTGCAAATAACAATGAGATGAAACAGAAACAGATGTGCCATAACAGAATTCTACATTATTTAAGGGGCTCTAGATAATATGTATTTCAGGAATCTTCTAAAAAGCCCTAAAATGTGAGGCTGAAAACAGGGGAAATTTGTGAAATTTATGAGCTTACCATCTGGTCATGACCAGTTTCTTCAGTCCTTGATCCCAAGTTAAGGTCGCGGGCCACGTTTGTATAAACATAAACTCCGAGGGTTCAGGCAAACAAGAAGTATCACTTCTAGTAAACACATCCTCCCTTCATGCTCTTTTTATCCATGTTTATCCTTTTCTGAAGTCAATTGATAATTTAAATTATATTTCTCCTTCTACCCTTAAAATTTTCAGTTTTAGTTACATTAGAAAGTAAAGTATTACTAAAGTAAAGTTTTGCAAAAGCAGGAAGATGACAGTCAAATGCTAATTTCATTTTTCTAAATATGTTTCCACCGAAAACATTAGGTTTATATTATCTTTCAAAGTTTTCAGGATTGGTGACACAACTCAGTGGTAAATGAACACGACCCTGGGTTTGATCCCAGCCATCAACAAAAGAAACAAACAACAACAACAAAAATGACAACAACACAACTTTAGTTTTTTTGTTTTTTTTTTGTTTTTTTTTTTTTTGGTAGATCTGAAGGTATTTGATACTAAAGAGTCATGAAGTCGATTCAGTAGCTATAATGTTAAATAACATAGACATTGAACGCTAATTACTTTCCTATAGATATTAGAGATTTGAGGATTAAAACAAAAGAAATCCATCATATATCATAATGAACATGTCTGATACCAAAGGGGAGAAACATTTCCTGGAAAGTTGAGTGTTGTGGTAACACCCTGGGTGCTATACACCCAGCTACTTTCGAGACTAACTCTTGAAGGTGCTAAATTTGGGATCAGCCTGGCCAACTTAGTGAGATCCTGTCTCAAATAAAAAATAAAAATGTGCAAGGCTATAGCTTAGTAGTAGAGTGCCCTTGGGCTTGAGCCTCAGTACTGCAAAAATATGTACATATATACATCATTCATACACACATATATAAAACTAAAATTAAATATTGCAGGAAAAGTACTGTTTTTTCCCTTGAAAGTTTTTTTTTCCTCACTACAATATACCTATACCACTTACTTACAGAACTTAATTTTGTTTTTAAATTGTTTATTCAAGTTTTGATCAGGTTACTTGAATGTACACAGAATTTACTTTTCCCTTGTCTCTATTAAAGGGTGGGTCAGGTTGAGAGAAAGAGAGAGAGAGAGAGAAAGAGAGAGAGAGACAGAAAGAGAGAGAATATTATGCATTAGCATTTCATTAAAATACTCCTGAGAAGCAAAAATGCTGTAATAACAATGGTGGTAAAGTATCCTTGATTAACATTAAATCTTAAAAGCTTATAAGAAATTTTTGCACATGAATATTATTTAAAATTTTACTAAAACAACTAAAAACTTAAAAATATTGATAAGATGTTATGAAAGTATTGCATAAAATTTTAGTCATATTTATCTTTTTATGAAGATCATAATATCCATGTAAATCACGTAAAATATACTTGGTTATCTTAACGTTAAACAAGTCTTGCTACATTGATAAAATAGAGTAAAATAAAATAGAATAAAAAAGAAAAGAATAAAAAAAAACCAGAAGCTCTCACTCTTCTCCATAAATTCATAATAAAAATACACATCTTGGCTTATATTCTAGCATGAAAGTGAGAAAAAAAAAGAAAATATTTTATTCATTTTTGTACAAAAATATAGACATATGTAGGATTTAGATGCCTAAAGAGCAGGAAAGACATTCCAGATGAGAAAGGAAAGCATGACTATAATAAGAATGGCCAACATCCTAGGTGTGTGGAATGCCATGTAGTGAAGTCCCCAAGAAGGAAGTTCACAGGCACACGTGGTGCTAATGTTGGAACACTGAATCTCAGGCCTGTTCCTGGAGCTAAATTAAGGGCAAAACTATTATTTAGCCCCAGGCAATTGTTCACTTCTGAAAAATGCATGTCCAACATAGCCAGAATCTCTGATTTTCCAAGAAAATTTAGAAACCTTAATTAAGTGTAATGCATAAGTTATTAAATATTAATTTTTAAAAAAGTTAGGATTGAGTTAAAAATAATGAACAATGGGAAGTCAATTATAATTTCTGCACAGGAATGTCTTTTGAAAAAGAGCAAGGGGGATCTTTGTCAGTCTGTCTTTATTAATGTTTTGTGATGGAAAGTCATTGAGAAAATAAATTTGGATAAGTGTGATGAATTTATAGGGCTTTGGAACCAAAATAGTCCCTTGTATGAAATGCTTTTTTACTATCTCCACACACTCACAATCCAATTTTCCTGGGAGGCCTTTCGATTACAGAAGATCAGAATCTGAATGCTAGAATTGGATGGCTTGGAAGTAAGAGTAAAATATCAAGAGTGAGCAGAAGATTGCATGTGGATTGAGAAGCTGGAAAGTTGAGGAAACCCAATACCAATTTTGAAAACAAGGCTAGGAATTCTATAATTGTATTGAGATTTACTGTAAGTATTATAAAACCAATTCTAATTACAATATACCTCTGATATCTTTCATTTTTATGTTTCAAAACATGTATCACATTACCAAATCTGAATTTATTGTTTTGGTCCTACATTAAATTTTCAACAGAACAACAGAAATTTATTACAAAAGAAAAATATTTTATTTTAGTACTACAAAAATTATTTGAATAATTGATATAACTGTATAATTTCCATAATAACTATATTATATAATAACTATATTATGTGTATTATAACCATATAATCATCTCTTCAGAACCTTAGTTTTCAAATAGAAATCAAGTTATTATGGTTTCACCCAAATGATTAATAGAGATGGAAAGAGTGGTAAATCTGAGCAGATGAACCCCTCAAACCCTACCCCATTCCAACTTCAGCAGTTTGAAAACATTTTTTTTCAATTGCAGGATTTTTCTCTCTAATTTCTAATATTGAAATTTCAAATTTTAATTATAATCTTTTATTTCTCTATTTTTAAAAAAATTTAGATGTTGATAGACCTTTATTTTATTCATTTATTTTTATGTGGTGCTGAGAATTGAACCCAGTGCCTGACACATGCTAGGCAAGTGCTCTGCCTCTGAGTTGCAACCCCAGACCTCAATTTCTATTCTTTAACACAATCATTTTAAAAAGAAGATTCCCAGTAAAGAGACAGCACTTGGTGGAAAGAAATTTCCTAAAAGTTAAAAAAGAGGATTGAAACTTATAATTATTTGCTCCACAGAAAGTAGCAAAATAAATAAACTGTGGCACTACAAAAAAGACTCCTTCTTTTTTTAAAAAAGTCAACAAATAATACCTAAAACTGCAAAACAATAAAGGAACAATATGTGACTAGTGATAATTTCATATCATTTAGCTAAATAAGGATAAGAAACAAACCTGATAAAAACTTTGCTATAATTTCCTCTGACTAGGTGAAAATAGTCCAGGAAAGACTGTGTATGTTTTTGAATATATTTAAAATTCCATGTAGAATTATTGAACTTAACAATATCCTTATAACTAGATCCCTGGATATAAATGAACAAAATCATGCAAACGAAGGTCATTCCAGAACCATCAGTATCAGAATGCTATTCATTCATTACTGAACAGCTTTAGAATATGTACTGAGCACTTACAATGTGCTGGACACAATTCAGGGGTTTGTGAAAACATGTAAGCAATCAAGGAACTCACTTGCCATGGCAGAAATTACATCCCAGGGGAAGAAAAGGAACAATAGGGGCGTTAGTGCATCCACTGCATTTTAGTGACGGCAAATATAAGGAAAGAAACCAAAGTAGGAGAGAAGGCTGGGACTCCACAGAGCAGTTCCTGACTCCACAGTTATTACTAAGACTAACAGGCACCATTCCTTTGTCCCTGTAGCCCATTCCTGCCTGTATACCTGTTTTCTGTCTTCCAACATGATCATCACCTACATTTCCTCTGCATGATTTCTCCTGCTTCTTCAAACATGGGACAGTCAATGGTTTGGCTATGTGTTCCCCATATCACTCTTTATCCTCCATGATAATAAAGCTTTAATTTATGCCTCTAAAGAGTTAATATTACTCATTTCATTCACATTTTGAATAGAATTCAAAATGTTCCTACTGGTCACTTACTGGCCAAGCTATTCAAACCTTGTCTTGGAACTCCTTGAGAAGGGCAGGCTTGGCTATCTGATGTTCAGATGGAGTCTCAGAAGAAAGCAGATAATTGTATTTGGAGTATAACCCAGGTCTTAATGAAAGAAAAAAAAAAAACTTACATTTTCATCTGACTCTGGTTTTTTGATTTTTGATACTAAAAAAGTAAAATCAATCATGTGTAAACATTTACAGAGTTTTGGATTAAAGTATTTTCTACATGGAGTTCATGCTGTACTTATTGTTCAAACTATATTTGCAATTAGAAATTATTTAGATGGAAATCAGTTTCTCTTTTTCTTTTCTCTCATCCGATTTTTTCTTCCCATTTCTCTTTCTCTTGTTGATCAGTGTTTTTAATCTCTTTTTTGCTCCTTCTTCACTGTTTTTTTTTTTTAAATTTTTGTATTAAGAAAATTTTACAAAACTCCTTATTGCATTATTGGTGAAACCGCAAGTATCTCTTATGGAAGAGTCCAGGGTACCTCATTTGAAATGGATATTCTAGAATCCAGATAGACAAGTGTCAATGAAAACAGCCTACTATAATTATGTAAATTACTAAGAAATCTTAACACTACACTCTGTTTTTATACTGATCCGTTCCTTCAAAACATGGCTCACTAACTTATCAACTAGTAAGAATGTGGACTCTGTCCTCCTGGGATAAATCATGGTGAATTCATCAGAAATGCTACCAGTTTTCCCTTAAATAATTTTCCCAGAAAGTGTTTCAACTACTTTAAATGTATTTTATAAAAACATATTTTTATAGCTACATTGTGTTAGAAATGAACCAATTTTATGTAAATGAACATTCTGCATTCTGCAGATAAAACATGCTAATTTTAACAATTTCAGACATCTGTGACAGAATTTCTAAACTACCCAGCTGGATTAAGCTGACAAATGTGAAAACGTAATACATGGTTAGTCACCTTTTAATTCTTACATTTACATTAAACTACCACTTCAAAGGGCAAGGGTAATTTCACACTTTTAAAGTTTTAAATAGCTTTTATTTCAACTCAAACAAAATACACCAATATTGAAACACAGTTATAATGGGTTTTTTTTTTCTTTTTTATGACTGTTATTTTAAAATATATTGAATAATATGTTTCTCCTCCCAAATAACTAACGCCCAAAAGATTCTGTGAATATTATTATCTCATAACTCATTTTATCCAATATTCTCTTGGTTCAAAAGGTGCACATCTAGCAGAACATTTTCAGTACTATATATACAAGTCTGTCCCTGAAAGTTTTTGTTACTAATGTATGATTCCTATTTAGTGCCTTTTACGTAAAAGTTATATATTTAGATGCCTGGTTATAAAAAATGCTCAAGTCAGAATAATATGAATATTCACATTGATACCACCTAATATATGCCAAACACGTTTCTAAACATTGTGCATATGTTAACTCTTTTAAACTTCACCATTATGCACCACTGGTGTGTGCCTGAAGGGAGGCTGAAGCAGGAGGATTCCAAGTTCAAAGCCAGCTTTATCAACTTACCAAGACCCTGTCTCAAAATGAATAAAAAGGACTGGGGATGTGGCTTAGTGAGTAAGGGCCCCTGGGTTCAATCCCTGGTACCAAAGAAAAAAATAAAATAAACTTCACCAGTAGTCTATAAGATAGGAGCTGTTAATTTCACACTCGTTTTGCAGAATAGAAAACCGAGGATGGAGAGGATATGTTTGCACTCACTCAGTACATGCTCCAAACATTAAAATCAGGCCTTCAGCCTTCAAACCCTTACTTACACTGTATCGTCTATGGGAACACCAAAGGAAAACAGTCAGTGGTAAAATTTTTACTTTGTAGCTCAGATTGTATGGTATATGGTGTATTTGAATACTAAAATTAATAAATGCCACAGGTATTATTAACTTTTCCTTTTATATGTGACATTTCAAGTATGATTATATATGTGCTTTAGGAGAAAATTATTTCCCTTTAAGAAGAGCTATCAAGCAGCATAGTGAAAGTCAATACCAAAATAGACTTAAAATATTTCCTTTCCATAGCACACGTGACAATTTGTACAACTTGATATGCTGAAGTTTAAAAGATAAAAGAGTTCTATCTGCAGATGTTATCTTCCATTAAGTGCAAATGCTCTTTCCTTTTCTTCAAGAAATTGTCAATATATATTTAAAACCAATGACTAATCTTCATTTTACAAATGCCTGCTCACATGGCTGCTTGAATAACAACTATTTTAGGCTTTCTAGTTAGTGTGGAAAGAGTGAGCAATTGAGGTATGCTGCTTTCTTGCCCTCAGAGTGACCCTGAAAAAACTGTAGAAATCGGCAGTGCTGCATGGGTTTTTAGAAAATTAAAAGCATATTCTGAGAACATGATGGCTACTGGTAGTGCTATCTTGTAAACAGTCATTCCAGTCAGCAAAGCTGATTTTTGGAATTCCAGGGATTTTAAAAAACAAAAGCATTTATGATCCTTTAAATTATCCATAGTAAAAAAAGTCAGCAAACTCTTTAAATCAGAATTCTTCTTTTTCCCCTTGAGATCCCATTGTCAAACATTTTCAAGATTTTACCAGCTAGAGAACCATCCAGAGATCTAAAATGAAGATAGGAGGGTGTCAAAGACCACCAAGAGCATGCCAAAGATGATAAATGTACACAGCCTCAGCAAAGGGCAACAGAACTGGCACTGTGGCAGACCAGACTGCACCTCAGTTCAAAATGGTATAAGGTTTGAGTGTGTGCTGGATAAATCAGGGGCCACTGGAAGAGATTTGCTCCAGAACGATGTTGTCAGGACGTAGAGGTTGAAATTAGATTGGTGGCCTAGTCAGTCATATCTATGAAGGAAAATTGGTGTCCCCTAAAGCTGAGTCTGTGAAGTTCCAGCACCCACACTGTCAGGGAGGGGAGATGTTCATTATTTTGTGTCTTGTCCATGATCTTATTTTGTTGGTGTTTGCTCATATTTATAGAGTACTTTGGCTTTCTCTGGATCCATCAGGGGCCAGAGAGGCCTTATTTGAGGTTACCAAGGCCTGCCTCTTAGTGCTAGGCCAACTCCCTAATGGCAAAGTTTTCTCTTTCCCGTGGTAGAAAGCATCTAAGACCTGTCCCAGTCTTTCCTCCGATCCTTACAGAAACAGTTTTCTAACCTGCTACCTCAAAAACACAGTAGCAGCAGTACTAGCCTTCATTCAAACATGGGGACAATATTAGGTCATCACGAAAGTCCTCCTGCAGCGGGAAGGGAGAGTCTGTAAATTATTACTCTATCCTCAGTGATTACAACCTGGGGAGGCTGCCCCTTGCAAAGCAGATGGTGCTTCCCCAGAGTGTAAAAACAAACACTCTAATTAGAGAAATATCCTGCCTCAGAGCCAGACACAACAGGGGTGATCCACAATGCTTCTTTCTCCCTGGTGTATCGAGTTAATGTGGGAAGGGAGAGATTCCAATTGTGGAGGTAATAGGCACGCCATAAAAACACGATCACAACAGATTAGCCTGACACCAGAGAAATCCTACTGCAAAAGAAAGGGGACCAACGTAATGATGAACTTGTTCATTCAGCAAATACACATCTGGTGCATGCCGCTTGCTGAAAACGATTCTAGGTTCTGAGAAATAATATGAGTTAAATATATCTGGTTTTTATTTTATTTTTTTTAGTTTTGATTGTTTTTTCAGGTGTCTGGCTTATTTCTTATTTTATTTTTTCTACTTATAGTTGACAATAGAAAGCACTTTGACACACCGTACACAAATGGAGTATAATTTCTCCTTCTTCTGGTTGTACATGATGTAGAATCACACCCGCCATGTAGTCATATATGCACATAGGCTAATCATGTCTGATTCATTCTACTGTCCTTCCTTCCCCCATACCCCCTCCCCTCCCTTCACTCCCATCTACCTAATCTAAACCAACTCTATTCTTTCCAATTCCCCTGATCCCTTATTGTGATTTAGCATCCTCATATTGGAGAAAATATTTCGTCTTTGGTATTTTGGGATTCACTTATTTCATTTGCATGATAATCTCCAACTCCATCCATTTACCTGCAAATGACATAATTCCATTCATCTTTATGGTTGAGTGATATTCTATTGTGTATATGTACTGTATTTTATTTATCCATTCACCTGCTAAAGGACATGTGGATTGGTTCCATAGTTTAGCAATTGTGAGTTGAACTGCTATGAACATTGATGTGACTGATTGCTGATTTTAAGTCCTTTGGGTATAAACCAAAGAGCGGGATAGTTGGGTCAAATGGTGGTTCCATTCCAAGTTTTCTGAGCAATCTCCACACTGCTTTCCAGAGTGGTTGCACCAATTTGCAGTGGCACCAGCAATGTATGAGTGTACCTTTTTCCTCACATCCTCACTAACAATTATTGTTGCTTGTATTCTTGATAGTTACCATTCTGACTGGCATAAGATGAAATCTTAGAGTAGATTTTTTGTTTTTTTGTGTTTGTTTGTTTGTCTGCTTTGTAATGGGTATTAAACTATTGAAATAGGGTCTCATCAAGTTGGTTAGGGCCTGATTAAATTGCTGAGGCTGGCTTTGAACTTGTGATATGCCGTCCTCAAACTCTTAAGGTGCTTGGATTGTAGGTGTACACCACTATGCCAGGCTTAGAGTAGTTTTGATTTACATTTCTCTAATCCTTTTTTCTCTCTCTCTCTCTTTTTTTAATTGTTTGATTTATATTGTAAACAAATGGGGTACAACTTGTTTCTCTGGTTGTACATGAAGTAGAGGCATACCATTTGTGTAACCATACATTTACATAGGGTAATGGTGTTTGATTCTTTCTGTTATTTTTTTCTTCCCCCCCTCCCCTCCCACTCCTCTTTTCCCTCTATACAGTCCCTCCTTCCTCTATTCTTGCCTCCCTCCCACCCCTCATTGTGTATCATCATCTGCTTATCAGCAAGATAATTTCTAATTCTTTTTTAACACAAAAGTTTCCATAGTTTTGTAACATACATTCTAGCTCAGTGAAGAGGACAATAAAATAAGTATATTTATTTTATTTCATTTTAGTTTTGGAGACAAGATCTCTCTATGTTGCTAAGGCTGTTCTCCACCCCTGAAATCAAGTGACCTTTCCACCCTTGCCTCCTAGGTAGCTGGAGCTGCAGGTATGCACCACCATGCTTGATCACATTTATTTTAAGATATGACAAGTTCCATGGAAAAATAAACAAGTTAAGGACGTTAGGAGAGTGAAGATAGCATTTTTAAGTAGATTGGTCACTGTATGCCAAAGTATGAGGAAGACTGTTGGGTAAAGATTGCACAAGGAAGGTCTGTAAGCAATATAATTTTATGGATAAAAATGATCTCGGCAGTAGCTAAAGTCATTCACGTGGTGAGGAGGAAGGCTTCTGCCTCAGATGGTGGTATATTAGTTTCCTAGGGCTGCTATAATAGAAGTTATGTGTCTATTTGTCTACTTTGAGCTCAAACCTATTGAAAAGTTTTGGACACTGGTAAGGCTAACAATTCTGTTCTGTCTTCACCAAGTGAGCTTTTATATTGTTGTGCTTACCATTGACTCAGGTAAAATTACAGAACTAAAGATGAGTTATCTTCTGTCAGTAAGGGTATCTGTAATTTACCTCTCACAATGTGAATGTGAAATATGTTTCCAGCTGGGAGGGAATTAAGATATCAGCTTATGAGCTGGGGATGTAGGTAAGTGGCAGAGCATTAAGGCCCTGGTTCTAGACCTTGGGCTCCCTCCCGAAAACAGAAAAAAAGAAAATGACCTTATACAGTCCCTTAAAATAAAGCAGGACTCATTAACTTATGGAATAAAATAAAGGCTTATGTAAATATCACATTTCTAAAATTCAAAAGTAATTATAAAATTGAACTTGTAACATAAATTTCCTGTAACAAAATATAAAAAAGATTATTTTATATGAAATTAAACTAAACACAAATTTACATAAAGTATGTAAAACTTTTGGCAGAAAAAAATACTACAGGTTGAATATTCTTAACCTAAAAAACTGAAATCCAAAATGCTCCTGCTGGATCCAAGATGGCGGACTATAGGGAGGCTGCATTCCATATTGCTCCATAACTCCGGTTTCAAGCAGAGGATATCTGTTTCTTGGTGAGGCAGTTTTTGCTGCTTATTGATCCCCTGCTGTTTATCCCATTTGTCTGCTGTGACCACCAGCAGTCTGCCAGCATATCAATGCCTTTTTTGAGTGCAGATTGCTCACTGTCAGGTGCCTATCATCTGCCATTTGCCTGCCTCACACCTATCCATCTCCCAATGCACTAGGTTCACCTCCCGATCGTCTGACAACAGTTAGCAAACTGATTGCCAACCGCCAGTGGAGCACCAGCTGCCTGTTGTTGCCTGGAAGTTCACTGTTACAGTACCTGCAGGTTTGATTACGCATGGCTGCCGCCATTTTGAGACAACAGCCAGGCCCCATAAGACCCCTGACCAGACTGACTGAGCCCCGTCTCCAGGATCCCTCAGCCCGACCGATCACTCCCTGCCTCTGGGACACTCACATCGAATGATGGCTCCCTGCAGCCAGGACCCCCAGACCAACTGACTGCGCCCTATCACCGGGACTCCAGACCGACTGCACCCAGCCTCCAGGATCCACAACCACCAGAAACACACCCGACCTCCAGGACCCCTGCCTGACCAACCACACCCCGCCTCCAGGACCTCCAGCTGACCACATTCAACCCTGAGCAGCAGCTCCTCATTTGCCAACACATTTCGAAGCCAGAGCGGCCATCTTGGATAACCCTGGAAACCATAGCTCCGATTTTTAGGTGGGGCAAATCCCATCCTGAGATGCCTGCTGGAGACTAGAAGCTCAATGTCAGGTACCTCTCCTGCATCAGGCTACTAAAGACTGGGAGGTTTTATTATTATATGACTGTTATACTGTAGATTTTCTTTTTTCTCCTTATTGAAAAAGTTTAAGTTTTTATTTTTTACTTTTCTTGCTCTCTTTTCTTTTTGTTTACCTGTTCCCTCAGAGTCTCTTTCTCCCTTTTTTGCATGCTAACATCCAATTTCTTTTGATTACACTCTCACCCTTTCTTTAATCTAAAACTTCTGTATATTCTTTTCTTATCCCATTAGCAGCCACATTCTACATTCCTCTGCATCCTTGTTATCCTCCATTTGAAACTGCGACCTTATTGCAAATCTATTTGTTTTACTGAAGATAATATTTGAACTCATTCTGTTTATTATGATGATTTTGTTATTGTCCTCAAAGGGGCTATTTGGTCTAAGATTGCAAAGTGTCTGAACTGGGCACTGCTAATGCTGATCTCCCCTTAAAGAAAAGGTTTTGGAAACCTATAGGGCCACTATAAAGCTATAAGGGGAAATCTGCAATACCCCAGATCTGCACTGCTAGAGGGGAAGATACATGAACAACATGAAAAAACAAGGGAAGAAAATGATCCAAACAAATCTAGATTCTATAGTAATAGAATCCAATGACAGTATTTTAGAAGAATGCCAGAAAAGGACTTCAGATTATACATAATTAAGATGATTCGTGAAGCAAAGGAGGAGATAAGAGAGCAAATGCAGGCAATGAACGATAATACCAATAAGCTGAAAGAGCAACTGCAGGAAGCAAAAGATCATTTCAACAAAGAGACAGAGATTCTAAAAAAAAAAAAACAAAAAACAAGCAAACAAACAAACAAAAAAAAAACAACAACTGGATATCCTTGAAATGAAGGAAACAATAAACCAAATAAAAAGCTCAATGGAAAGCATCACCAAAAGACTAGACCACTTGGAAGACAGAACCTCAGACAATGAAGACAAAACATGTAATCTTGAAAATAAAGTCACCCAAACAGAGAAGATGGTAAGAAATTATGAAGAGAATCTCCAAGAACTATGGGACATCATGAAAAGATCAAATTTAGAATTATTGGGATTGAGGAAGGCACAGAGATACAAACCAAAGGAATGAACAACCTATTCAATGAAATAATATCAGAAAATTTCCCAAACCTGAAGAATGAAATGGAAAATCAAATACAAGAGGCTTACAAAACACCAAATGCACAAAATCACAACAGATCCACACCAAAGCACATTATAATGAAAATGCCTAACATTCAAAATAAAGATAGGATTTTGAAGGCCGCGGGAGAAAACCATCAGATTATATATAGGGGGAGACCAATAGAGATAGCAGCTGACTTCTCAACCCAGACTCTAAAAGCTAGAAGGGCCTGGAACAACATATTTCAAGCTCTGAAAGAACATGGTTGCCAATGAAGAATCCTATCCCCAGCAAAACTAACCTTCAGATTTGAAGATGAAATAAAATATTTCCATGATAAACACAAGTTAAAAGAATTTACAAATAGAAAGCCTGCACTACAGAATGTTCTCAACAAAATATTCCATGAGGAGGAAATGAAAAGCAACAATGGAGGTCAGCAAAGGGAGGAACTACCTTAGAGAAAAACCACTCAAAGGAAAAACCAAGCCAAATTAAACACCAAAAATATATGGGATAAGAGAGCAAATGCAGGAAATAAATGATAATACCCAAATGACTGGGAATACAAATCATATCTCAATAATAACCCTGAAAGTTAATGGCCTAAATTCATCAATCAAAAGACACAGACTGGCATAATGGATTAAAAAGAAAGACCCAACAATATGCTGCCTGCAAGACACTCATCTCATACAAAAAGACATCCACAGATTAAAGGTGAGAGGATGGGAAAAAACCTACCATGCACATGGACTCAGTAAAAAAGCGGGGATTTCCATCCTTATATCAGATAAATGAACTTCAAGCCAAAGTTAGTCAGAAGAGATGAACAAGGACATTTCATACTGCTCAAGGGAAACATAAATCAGGAAGACATAACGATAGTAAATATTTATGCTCCAAACAATGGTGCATCCCTGTACATCAAACAAATTCTTCTCAGTTTCAGGAATCACATAGACCAGAACAAAATGATTCTGGGTTACTTTAACACACCGCTGTCACCACTAGATAGATATTCCAAAAAAAAAAAATCAACCAAAGAAACCATAGAACTCAATAACACAATCAATAACCTAGACTTAATAGACATATATAGAATAATCCATCCGTCAATGAGCTGATTCACTTTCTTCTTAGCAGCACATGGAATCTTCTCAAAAATAGATCATATGTTATGCCACAAAGCAGCCCTTAGGAAATGCAAAAAAAATAGAGATACTGCCTTGTGTTCTATCAGATCATAATGGAATGAGAGTAGAAATCAATGACAAAATAAAAAACAGAAATTACTTCAACACCTGGAGACTAAATAATATGCTATTGAATGAAACATGGATAACAGAAAACATCAGGGAGGAGATAAAAAATTCTTAGAGGTCAATGAGAATGACGATACAACATATCAAATCTCTGGGACACTATGAAAGTGGTACTAAGAGGAAAATTCATTGCATGGAGCACATTCCAGAAAAGAATGAAAAGTCAACAACTAAATGACCTAACATTACAGCTCAAAGCCCTAGAAAAAGAGGAACAGAATAACAGCAAAAGTAGTAGAAGACAGGAAATAATTAAAATCAGAGCTGAAATCAATGAAATTGAAACAAAAGAAACTATTCAAAAAATTGACAAAACAAAAAGTTGGTTCTTTGAAAAAGTAAACAAAATAGACAAACCCTTTAAACAAAATAACAAAGAGAAGGAGATAGAACACTCAAATTACTAAAATTCATGATGAAAAAGGAAATATCATGACAGACACCCCTGAGATACATAATATAATGAGAAGCTACTTTGAAAGTCTGTATTCGAACATAATAGAAACTACCGAAGACATTGACAAATTTCTAGAGACATATGCTTCTCCCAAACTGAACCAGGAGGACATACACAATTTAAACAGATCAATATCAAGCAATGAAATAGAAGAAGCCATTCAAAACCTGCCATCCAAGAAAGGCCCAGGACCAGACGGATTCTCAACCGAGTTCTACAAGACCTTCAAAGAAGAACTCATTCCAATACTTCTCAAAGTATTCCAGGAAATAGAAAAGGAGGGTACTCTACCAAACTCATTCTAGGAAGCTAATATCACCCTCATACCCAAACCAGGAAAATACACATCAAGGAAAGAAAATGTTAGATCAATATCCTTGATGAATATAGATGCAAACTGTATCCAAAAACACATTAAGAAAATTGTGCACCATGATCAAGTGTGGTTCATCCCTGGAATGCAAGGATGGTTTAACCTTGGTAAATCAATAAATGTAATCCATCATGTCAATAGACTTAAGGATAAGAATCATATGGTTATATCAATTGATGCAGAAAAAGCATTTGACAAAATACAACACATATTCATGGTCAAAACACTAGAAAAAATAGGGATAGTAGGAACATACCTGAACATTGTAAAGGCTATCTATGCTAAGCCCATGGCCAACATCATTCTAAATGGAGAAAAACTGAAACCATTCTTTTTAAAAACAGGAAGAAGACAGGGATGTCCTCTTTCACCACTTCTATTCAACATTGTCCTCAAAACTCTAGCCAGAGCAATTAGGCAGACCAAAGAAATTAAAGGGATACAAATAGGAAAAGAGGAACTTAAGCTGTCACTATTTGCTGATGGCATGATTCTATATTTAGAGGATCCAAAGACCTCCTCCAGAAAACTTCTAGACCTCATCAATGAATTCAGCAAAATAGCAGACTATAAAATCAACAACCATAAATCTAAATCTAAAGCATTTTTATAAGACGCGACGAAACATCTGAAAGGGAAATGAGGAAAACAACCCCATTTGCAATAGCCTCAAAAAAAAAAAAAAAAAAAAAAAAAAAAAAAACTTGGGAATCAGTCTAACCAAAGAGGTAAAAGATCTCTACAATGAAAACTACAAAACATTGAAGAAAGAAATTGAGGAAGACCTTAGAAGATGGAAAGATCTCCCATGTTCTTGGATAGGCAGAATTAATATTGTCAAAATGGCCATACTACCTAAAGTGCTATACAGATTCAATTCAATTCCAATTAAAATCCCAATGATGTACCTTACAGATATAGAGCAAGCAATCATGAAATTCATCTGGAAGAATAAGAAACCCAGAATAGCTAAAGCAATCCTTAGCAGGAAGAATGAAACAGGGGGTATCGCAATACCAGAAATTCAACTATACTACAAAGCAATAGTAACAAAAACAGCATGGTATTGGCACCAAAATAGAAAGGTACATCAATGGTACACAATAGAGGACACGGACACAAACCCAAATAAATACAATTTTCTCATACTAGACAAAGGTGCCAAAAATATGCAATGGAGAAAAGATAGCCTCTTCAACAAATGGTGCTGGGAAAACTGGAAATCCATATGCAAGATAATGAAATTTAATCCCTATATCTCACCCTGCACAAAAATCAACTCACAATGGATCAAGGACCTTGAAATCAGACCAGAGACCCTGCATCTTATAGAAGAAAAAGTAGGTCCAAACCTTCAACTTGTTGGCTTAGGATCAGACTTCCTGAACAGGACTCCCATAGCACAAGAAATAAAAGCAAGAATCAATAACTGGGATAGACTGAAACTAAATAGCTTTCTCTCAGCAGAGGAAACTATCAGTAATGTGAAGAGAGAGTCTACAGAGTGGGAGAAAATCTTTGCCACTCATACTTCAGATAGAGCACCAATTTCCAGAATATATAAAGAACTCAAAAAACTCTACACCAAGAATACAAATAACCCAATCAACAAATGGGCTAAGGATATGAACAGACACTTCACAGAAGAAGATGTACAAGCAATCAACAAACATATGAAAAAATGTTCACCATCTTTAGTAATAAGAGAAATGCAAATCAAAACTACACTAAGGTTCCATCTCACCCCAATTAGAATGGCGATTATCAAGAATACAAGCAACAATAGATGTTGGCGAGGATGTGGGGAAAAAGGTACACTCATACATGCTGGTGGGGCTGCAAATTAGTGCAGCCACTCTGGAAAGCAGTGTGGAGATTCCTTAGAAAACTGGGAATGGACCAACCATTTGACCCAGCTATCCCACTCCTTGGCCTATACCCAAAGGACTTAAAATCAGCATACTACAGTGATGCAGCCACATCAATGTTCATAGCTGCTCAATTCACAATAGCCAGATTGTGGAACCAACCTAGATGTCCTTCAATTGATGAATGGATAAAGAAATTGTAGTATACATATACTATGGAATATCACTGAGCTATAAAGTAAATAAAATTATGGCATTTGCAGGCAAATGGATGAAATTGGAGAATATCATGCTAAGTGAGAGAAGCCAATCTCAAAAAACAAAAAGACGAATGATCTCACTGATAAGTGGATGATGACATATAATGGTGGGTGGGAGTGGGGCAAGTATGGAGGAAGGAGGGACTGTGTAGAGGGAAAAGAGGAGTGGGAGCTGTGGGGGGAAGGAAAAAATAACAGAATGAATCAAACACCATTACTCTATGTAAATGTATGATTACACAAATTGTATGCTGTTCCTCCATGTACAAACAGAAACAACATGTATCCCATTTGTTTACCATAAAAATAAATTAAAAAAAATAAAATATATTAAAAAATGCTCCTGCTGTTGTTTGAATGTGAGGCATCCCCCAAAGCTCCTGGGTTAATTCAGGGTAAATGATCATCTTATGAGTGGTGTGACCTAATCAGCCCATCTTAGCTTAAATGAACTGACTGGGTGGTAAGTGCAGGCAGGTGGGGCATGTTTGGAGGGGTGGGTCACTGGGGCCACGCCCTGGAAGGGTCACCTTCCCTGCCTCCCCTCCCACCCTTGCTTCCTGGCCAACATGAACAGAGCAGGTTCTCCAGCACACCCTTCCATCTTGATGCAGGGTCTTGCTTTCCGCCCAGAACAATGGACTCAGCCAACCATAGATTAAACCTCTGAAAGTGAGTGGAAATAAACTTTTCCTTTTAGAAATCGTTCTTGTTAAGTAGTTTGGTCACAGTGATGAAAAACCAACTGAAGCAGCTCCCATCCAAAACTTTTTGAGCTTCAATAGAGTGCCCTAAGTGTAAAATCAAACATCTTAACTCACATGATGGATCAAGATGAAATGTGGAAACACTAAAGATACTGTATAAAATCACCTGTAGGTGATCTGTGTGAGCCGTACATGAAATCTAAGTGAATTATATGTTTAGTTAGATTTGGGTCCCTAACCTAAAGTATCTCATTATGTATATTGTAAATATTCAAAGATCCAAGAACATTTGAAAGCAGAAATATTTCTTGTCCTAATCATTTTGGGTATTATATTCAAACTATACTAATTTCGGTTTAATAAAAATGTGTTTGCCTTCACCTATGTATTTTTTTAAGTAGAATGATAACACAGCTTTTTTATTTTAATTGTGCATTATTATGGTATCACCCAAATACTCACCTGTGAGACAATGCAAGAAGGTTCAGAAGAGAAATGATTATGTTGTTAGAGTATTAACCTGGTCAGTGAATTAATCCCCTGATAGGGATTAAATGAGTGGTAACAGGAGGCAGGCAGGGTATGGCTGTGGGAGGTGAGACATGGGAGCTTTGGGATATATATTTTGTATCTGGCAAGTGGAGTGTCTCTCTGCTTCCGGATCATCATGTGAGCTGCTTTCTTCCACCACACTCTTCCACCATTGATGTTCAGTCTCTCCTGGAGCCCGAGGAACAGACACCTCTGTCTATGAACACAGACCTCTGAAACCGTGAGTCCTTAAATAAAGTTTTCCTCCACTATAGTTGTTCTAGTCACTGGTTAAAAAGCTAATACATGAATGTTTTGATCTAAATTTCCACAAGTTTATTAATCAAATTGGTAATACTTCTATGCAATGTTAAAGATTATGGGAAATGTTGATGTGTACGTAATAAGGTAGAATCATTATTCTGACAAACAAAAGTAACTAGATTTTGTTGTACTTTAACTTGAAGTTGACTTTCCAGATCTTTGGGTTACTCAAAACTTTGGGATGACTTTTGAGTAAATTAATGGATGCTCATTGTCTTGATCATCTACACGATGTCAAACTAGGAAAGCACATAGGAAACTGATGTTCACAACCTTTCAAGTTTCAATAATTTTGCTTCTTATTTGTGTATGCTACAAAAAGGTCATGCCTTTGGTTCCTGATAATGAAAATATCCATTTTTTGCCATCTTGAGAAGTGATATAAAGGAAGTTTTTGTCTGTAGAAAATTAAATTATGTATTTGGGAGTTTTGTTCATCTTATAAAATGTCGGCACTTGGTGGATATGTCTGGATTATCTATCACCCACTCTTCCTTCAGTTTCCTCTGAAATAGAAGTCAGAAACTTTGACTAAGCCTGATAATTAGCATCAGTGGTTGATATTATATTTGTACCAACCATGACACAAACAAAAATATACTATGTTAACCAGAGTCACTAGAAATAACTAGGAATTATTGTTTGATTGGTTATTCATGAGTAATATAAAGATTGTTATCAAATTGGAAGATCTATGTAGCCTTCACCAAGTTAAATTTGTACAGGTGAAATATTGCGAATTTAAATATTTTCATAAATTAGCTTTTATTAATTGGAATATAGAGAAAGAAAATTCCTGTATATCTCGGTGCTCTTGCAAATGCCAGAGTGTACTGAGACATGGAAATATTTAATTTCATTTCTTTCAAAAATATTAATTATTACATATCATGAGAGATCAGATCTGTAGTCATTTATCTAGTTACTTGCTCTTATCAAAAAAGATGACAAACTTGGGTTATCTCCCGCAGGAAGGCAAATGTCTGTAGTCTGAACTAGACCCCCAGGTTAAGCCCCAAGGTTCCAGCAGGACTGGAGCAGTATCTCCCTGAAAATCCACCTATCAGAGTGTGAAACCCCTGAAATGCCAGACAGTCTACCATGTAGATCTGGGGACCCCTGGGGTTCATTTAGCCCTAAGATATTTTATTTTTTTAACGTTCTGTACTAGTCAGGGTTCTCTAGAGGAATAGAACCAATAGAATATAGAGGTAGAGACAGAAAGAGAGAGAGAGAAGTATAAAAAGAGTTTTATTAGATTGGCTTGCATGATTAAGACTGGATAGTGCAACAGTGTTTATCTGGACCTGTAGAGCCAGAGAAATCAGCAACTACTCAGCCCCTGAAGCCGGAACCTCAGAACAAGAAGGATTAGTGATGCAGCCCCAGTCCAAGGCTGAAGGCCTAGAAGCTCCCTGGAGAGTTGCTGGTGCAAGTCCACGTTAGAAGACTGAAGAAGCAAGAGCCTGGTGAGGGCCAAAGCACTAGAGGCACCAGCTCATAAAGAATTGAGTGTGGAAAGTGCCACTGCACGTCCTCCTTCTTTGACTTTTGCTCCATTCAGATCCCCCAGCCTATTGGATGGTGCCAATCACCCTGAAGATGTGTCTCCCGCTTCAGTTTGCTGTCCCACGTGCTAATCGTCTCTGAAAACACCCTCACAGACACACCTAGAAATGTACTTCATTAATTTCCTAGGTATGTATCAATCAAGTTGACAGGAAAGGTCAGCCATCACACTGTTCTAAGAAGATTAGGTCAAAAAGCCTTTCCTTTTAGGCTCAAAGCAGTAAAACTCCTTCCCTACTTCTCCCCCATCTTATCTTCTTTAGGGAAGAGAATGGAACAGCTGTCTCAGTGTACATACATGGAGAACATAATTTGCTCATGGTCTCTCATAATCATAACGCTCTCATTATGTCGCCTCAGGTCTCAGGTATGGGTGTTGATGCCCTGATGTTACTCTGGGTCTTGACCTGGCTGAATTAATCAAGAGCTTATTTCCCTGGACACAACTATAAATGCAGTTATACCCCAAGCTCTTCACTGTTTTTAACAAAATTTCCTAGAAATTTGTCCTCATTCATAATCTTCTTTTTTCATTTGTATTTTTTTTTTAAATGATTCCAGATAGTAAGGTCTTTTCCTAGAGGTAATATCATTTGTCACTTAAAATGTTTACTTTACTTCACCTTATTTCCTTCATTTAAATTCAACATTTTCCTAAAAAATATACTTTTTAAGTGGAGATTCATATACACATGATTTGTGCTGTGTTATAAAAATACATGTTTAGATTCTACTCCAGAATTACTGAATCATATTATTGATATTCTTCATGTATTCTTGTGGCCTCTTGGCATATCCTTGGCATTTTAAATATACCAAGTACATATATCATGTCTCAGGATACTTTGTTGCATATCAAACTTTTTTTCTCTATAAAAATTATGGTCATCAACTTTTATAAATCATTTGCAACATTCACCAACTTATTTGAAAATTGTCACTTAATCATTATTGACTAAGCCTTAATGACCTCTTTTCTATTTTGGGGAAAAACAGCAATCTTATTTTGCATGCTACAGGAACACCCATGTTCTTGTTAGTTGCATCATTCTTGTTGTGAACACTCATCAGAACTCCGAGATGAAAATTATCAGTAGTTAATTAACCATGCCTATTTGAAGTATTTGTGATATACATACAGATTTTGATTTACTCTGAAACTTACCTAACTTGTGATGTCACTGCTCAGAAAGGTTCAGATAATACCACCGGGCTTTCAGCAAAACTAGAACTATTTTTACAGAGTTGATGTTAACCCAAGATCCAGAACAAGAATTAATTACATAAAATCCAAAGAACTGGTAAAAGAAACTTAATTATATAATTTGTTTGGAATATTGTCGACATTTCTTTACTGTTCTATTTTTTCAATATATAAGACAGTTTTGTGCTTTTCCTTCCTAGTTATCTCTAACCAGTACCAATTGAATAAACTGCTTTTGAAAACTTTAATGAAACATTTAAAAATTAAATTTGTTCCTCAGTGACACTCCATGGTCCACAGTGCTCTTTGGAATGTCATATTGAAAATAATGATTATTGTAAATAATTGTAAACAATAATGACGATTGTAAATCTTTTGTTAGAAAAGTAAGATTGGTGTTATGAAGTCCGGCAAGAAAGCTGGTCTGATACCTGGCACAGAGAGTGCCTGGCCTTACTTATACGAAAGTTCACTTCCTGTCAAAGCAAAGATTTTAAGAACATTTTTGTCTTCTAAAGTAGAATTCACCCAGTTTACAAAAGCTGCAGATAAGAATCTGAAGGATTTTATTGAATTCTACTTCCTAGACTTGTGATATTTCTAAAAGTCTGATCTGAGAAGTGTTGTGAAAACTTTCAGTATAGCACAGGTAAATGAATGCTCTTGGTATACCTGTTTAATCAGGTTGTTGTGTTCTGAATGCTTCCTGCTTCCCAGATGCACATGTGGAAATTCTAATACCTAAGGTGAAGGCCTCATCTTCATGATTGAGATTAGGGCCTTTATTATGTAAAAGACCCCAGGTAGGGCTGGCGAGTAGCTCAGTGGTGGAGCGTTCTACTAGGGTGCTCAAGGCCCTGGTTTCATTCCCAGTACTGCAAAAGAAAAAAAAAAAAAAAAATGGTGGCGAGCGGGATGCAGAGAAGAAGCCCCAGAGAGTGAAATTGACCCCTCTATCACCTGAAGACACAGTCAGGAAGAACCATTCATGAATCAAAAAGTGGACCCTCAACAAATGCCAAATTGGCTTGTACCTGGATCTTGGCCTCCTCGGCCTTCAGCACAGTGAGAAATTAATTCCAATGGCTTACAAGGATGCATAGTGTATGGCCTTTTGTTACCGCAGGCTGAACTGACTCAGAACATAATAAACCCTTCTTATTTTGCACCCAGGAATAATATTTCTTTGAAATTATGTTGATAAAAGAAAGAAATCATGTAAGGGAAGTTTAAATAAACAAAGCAGATTATAGGGTATCTCTAATAAAATCTATGTGTTGATAGAACTCAGCCTTCTGGGAATGATTATTTACTTGCCTTTGAGCTATTTTACAATTCAGTGAGTTGTAGATAACTGAGGACAATACACAATAATTCTTGTTTATGTACATGCAAATGAATTCTGTCCAGTGGAGCTTCAACTGACACCCTCTCCACAGGAAGTGCATATACAATTGTGCTTATTCGATTTTTCTTTTGATATTGTTATAACATCTGCTCTGTTCCCTCATTAATAAGGATTTAAATTGAATCTTTACCTTATCTTTATTTTTTGAAAACTAGAATTTAACTTCATTTCTCTTAATTCTCTCTCTCTCTCCACACACATACACACACATACACGTACACACATACATACACACTTGATTCTTGAGCACATGAGAAATCTGCTATGAGAAAAACAAAATCTTACTAAAGATGTTCTTGCAGAAAATAAGAGAAACAAATCCAGAAATGTGCTGAATCTATACAAGAATTAAGTCTTAACAAATGTGTGGACAACTTTCACTATTATCTAACGTAGGCAAGTAAAAACTTGTTCTGTCCTAAAAATCTACATGTAAATAAAAGAAAAACAAGTACATCTCTCAGTGGCCTTAGTTGTATGTTAAAATAAGAAAGCATTATTTGTGATTGTCAATAAAATAATGGCAGTATGCTTCTTTACCTGAACTTTAAAATAATTTTCTTGGGCAAATTCATTTTCACAAAGAATTTAAGGTTTACATTTTAAAACCTAATTTATCTTGGAGTTAAAACTGTATTAAGAAATTATACCTTAATGTAAGGGCTAATCCAAAATTATTTACATGGGAAACTGTGTTTTAATTTTCACATATAATATGCAAGTTTAAATTTCATTTTTTTCATAATGCAAAGTTAAAGATACAGTGAATAATACTTCCGTAAAAAAGTTTTTTTTTTTTTTTTTTTTTTTGGTAAAACTGTACTTGAAGAGAACATGTAGTGTATTCTTGCTAGCACTTTTAGAATGTTTTTGATTTTTAACTTTATGATGATTAAGTAGTGAATTGAGACTGCATTTGCCTGTTTAAAAAAATAAAGATTCACAATGCATGTGTGTTAGATTGAAAAGGAGACCAAGCTCTTTATTTCCCTTTGCATTAAACTGTTTGCCATGTGATTTTATACTTCATTCACTAAAGACAAACTCTGATGTCCTGTCCCCTTGATTCCGAATGTGATCCAATGACCAGCCTTAGCCTATGAGATGTTCACAGGTGTGACACATATTTAGAGACTTGAAGTCCTTAGGCATTTGACACACTCTCTAGCTCCTTTGCCTTGGGCAGCAGGATCCCTGACTTAGGTGATGAGGCAAGAGAGGCAGAAGTGAGATGCAGTCACACTAATCTGAGCCAACCTAGATCAGTTGACCTGCAGCCAACCTACCTTCCCCAGTGTGCAAGAACAGAAGACCATCCAGATATCAGATCCAATCTGGTAGTTGGACACGCAGACACGGGAGTTAATTTCATGTGTATCGTGTATTGTTCTCAGCCAGGAAGTTTGGGGTTGACTTTTACAAAGTCTAGTATTACAAGAATAACAGTATTCCTACATTGTCCAAATCATGTACAAGTTAAAGATTTGGCCTACTGGAAAATAAACTCTAAACCATTGTAATATTCTGCCTGATAAGAGTGGCTGTTCACCTGGGACCTTTGGCCATAACAAATAGTTTATAATAAAATGTGCTTTACTGTCATGTCTTTGGGATATTCATTATCAGTTTGACCCCTCGAGGTTCTGGACACTTAGTGCCTAAGGTCAGCCACCGCGTGTTTCCCATGCCTACACCACCCACCCCCAGTGAACATCCTGGACACCAAGGCACCCAATGGATGGCAATTAATCATGGATGTTGTTGTTCAGCATTGCTGGGAGAGTTAAATGGTGTCTTTATTCCAATGGGGAGAATAACTGGAAACATGTGCTTTGTCATTCCTGGATTCTCTCCTATGTGTCTTTTTCCTTTGAGAATTTTAATTTTATCCTTCACTGTAATACTGAATAAAACTGCTTTTATTTGTTCTTTGAGTCGTTCTGGTGAAACCCTGAAGCCAGGTGCTGTCCAAGACCCATGACAATACACAGCATAAGATGGAAAAAAGGAAACCATGACATGTTTAAACTTGCCCACTAACACAAAAACAATTTATGCTGAGCAAAATACAAAAATACCAACAGTGACAAAATTATTAAAAAAAAATAGTGTGATTTTGGTAGAAACAAAATATATTTAGTAAATATTCATTAGTATATCGTTCGCATTAATTCAATAATGTATAAAAAATACAATGTGCTTTTCATTTTTATAGTAATAAGCTGTTCTAGTGAAGATATCTAGTCAATAACTTTAACTTTTAAGGAAATAAATAAAATGCAATATTCTTTCAAAATAAGCAAGCTTTATTTCTTTCAGTCATTAAATTAACCATTATTAAACACTGAGCTTAAAATTTCTCTATATAGATTTCTCTAGGTTTATAAGTCTGTCTTTATTTACATAATTAAAATTTCCAACAATGTGTTGGCATCTGGACGTCATATACTTGGTACAAAGATGTCATTTTACTTACCTGAATTCCAGAATTTAGTCTAGTGTTCTGGAGAAACCAATCACTTTTAACACAGCCACAATGGAATAGTAACTGCAGCACTGGAATGGACCAAGACAGAAAACCGCTAATTTGACTCCAAAGAGGGTTTCATTTAAATAAAAAAAAAGTATAACTTAAAAATAAACTGTGTCACTCACATGGACTTGTATAGTCCCCACCCCACTCCCAGGATTTGCTGAAATACTTCTTATTTTAGTAAATCAATGCAGTTTTACTAGATTAGTGTTTTTAAAAATACTTGTAACTAGTTTTAAATAGTACGCGGTAGAAAGCGTACAAATTTGAAGGCAGGAGTCTAGTTAACACTCCTGAAATCTAAGCAAATCATTTGAATTAAATGTGCACCAAGTTTCTAATTTGTAACAAGCATGTAATTTTAAAATCTTTTGTGACTGGCTGTCATAGGAGCTGTGACTGTCTAGTGTTGGGTGGGTGATTAATGTGTTCTGCCCCTCTCATCAGTCAATGAGCTGTGGTTGCTGAGGGACAAATTTTCTGACACTCTGTCATTCATACAATCTCAGGGTACATTGCCTCGGGTCTCAGAGTTCTCAGAAACTGAGGCCATATTACATGTAAGAATGATCAGTAAAGAAGGCTTTGATATGTGCTTGCTGGCTTTCTTATCTTTCCTGCTCTCTCACTTCTATTTTCTGGGCTCATTTCCCAAAGGAGCAATGGCATCTAAATCAGACTCAGATATGACAACAAGACCCATGATTAAAAAAGAAAGGTAGATTGTTTTTAGTCAGTGCTCAATTGTTTTTCCATTATGATTTTTAATATTTAAAATACATGAAAGAGTTAACAAGAATATCGATTTTTAACATAACAGACATACAGACATACTTGTCAAATCTGATTTTAAACCTCATAATATGATTAGTACATATAGATTGCCCCTTATTTGTAATGGTAAAAGGATGGTAGAGCATATTTTAATATGTTGAATTCCATCTAGTTTGATTCATTAAAGTTTCCAACTCAATTCATTTAACCCAATTAAATTCACATAGATTTGTCTAGAATATATGAGGTCTTATTAAAAAAAAAAGATGAATTTAGTATAACTTCTATCTTAATCACAAATCAATAATTGCTTGTGTCTTCATTGTCTTTTTATTTGGTGCTAATCAACCTCAACTAGTAAATTCATTCCCAGTCTCTGAGAAATACTCTATGGCCATTTCTTACTTAAAGAAAATGCATCCTTTTGAAGATTAGCCTGGAGTTGTTTTTTGGTTACCCTTGAATTTTCCCACAATTAAATAAATATTCTTTATTGATCATTTGAAGAATTATTTGTATATAAAATCATTGATCATAGTTCTCTCATGTCTTGAAAATAGTATGCTATTATTGCTACTGTTACCGACAAAAATCCCAAATCAATCTAATGTTTTTCCCATGATAGGTGACTTGATTAATTTGCTCTGTGTCCTCAGTGATTTTCTGATTGTTAATTTCTGCCTTTTTATTTTGACTCTTGAATCTTCATAGAAGACTCCCCTCTCATTCCCTATTATATTTTTTGTTAAATCCACTTACTGAGGATGTTTTTAATTTCTGATATGATTTTGTTTTTTTCTTCCATTTTTTCCCTAAGTTTAATCATTTATTAATTTATTGTTCTTTCCAGATTTTTGTTCATTACTTTTATAAATATGAATTTCAAATTAAAGTTATCTTTTTATATCTACAAAAGCTTGTTTAATGACATTTATTTCACATCTAGTGCTATTAACTATTATTAATAGTTGTTTTTGGAGCATTATTTTCATTAATTCAACCAGTTATTTATTTGCTTCTAAGTTCAGTTTCTTTTTTCTTAAAACAGAATTATACAGGTGATGACTACTTCTTTTCTCTTCATTTAAAACATCTTTGGTCCTCGTAGGCCAGCACCGATGCTGGAAGGAGTCAGAGTGAATTAGTAGAATTTTTCTTACATTCAAAAGTATATTTTCCTATTGGGATAATGAATTTTTAAAACTTATGCAAGTAATAATTTGCAAAATATGACACTGAATATTTCCTGGATTTTAGAGTCTTGCTTTGAGGCTTTGATTTTCTTTGTTTTCTCTTTTACCTTTGCCACATCTTGAGAAGCTGCTCTTCTCACACTGCCTCCTGGCCACAGGCTGTGCCTTGATTATTTTTAAACCCTTCCAAGTGAGTTACTAGGAGCCAATGCTGGGTCAGAACTCCTTCAGTCAGGTGAGTGCCTTGTTTTCAGGAGAAGGTTTTGTCCCTTGTACCTGTTGACCACTCTTGGTTCTCACAAAGCTGCCACATCACTTGTAATGGATCCTGATGATTTCAGACATATGTTTTTCAACTTTACATGCAAACCCGAGTATTTTAGGATTTTCTCTTGACTGTCAGTTGTGACCATATGGGTCTTATATATGGTTAAACTTGCCTTGTTATTTATTTATTTATTTTGTTGTTGTTTATCTATGATAATTGTTGGAAAATATGTGCAGATGTGGGTTTGATGTTCTGAAATTATTTCATGTAAATTCCTTTTGTTAAATGCCAACTTATTTATAAATTCATGCAACTTTACTAAGAGGCATCTTGAGTGAAAATAATGATTTTAAATGATTTTATCATACGTAAGGTTATTCTTGTGGCTCATTCAGGTTCTAGGTCAAATACAATTGATTTCGTAGGGAAAAGTGGTGTCTTGTTATTTCTGAAAATGAGTTCATTTGGCAAAGGAAGATACAAATATATAGCTTCCCTCATGGTTTATCAACAGGTGTAACTACTGTAGTTTATTATAATTGAGCTTTTAAATTATTTTTACAGACATGATAATATTTATTAAAATGCAAATTTTGAAAATGACAAAAATAAGAACTTTTTTTAATGCCCTTTAAATTCCTGTCTATCTCTATGCAAAGTGTTTCATTCACAATATCATTTACTCTATGAATAAAATGATCTGAGGTTACAACTCAAAGTATTCAAGTGTAAGCAATGGATTTTGCTGCTTTCCTCCTCTGCGGGTTCTAGGAGCTAGTTTTTCCTGATTTGAGACTTGGTGATATCTCACTGTTGGCTGCTGCTTCCGCAGACCACTCACTCTCAGTACTTACCCTATCCCTTTGTTGTCTCCAGACCCATGACCAGAGGTCAGAGCCATTGAGACTGGAGATAAGGGATGATCTTCAAAGTCAGGTCAGACAGAGTTAGTGAATAAAACAAAGTAATTCTGTTTCATGTTCTTGACAATTTCTACTTTGCAGGGACATTTATACAGAGTTACTCAGTGTAATAAAACACTGTTTAATGGTCTATATAATGAATTTTTTTTCCAGAGTGAATGAGTTAGGTCTCTGATTTGAATGAATTGAAAATCAAGACCTTGCAAGTTCCCAGATCTAGATGAGTTCACAGGGCAAGAGCTTATTTTAGTTTCAACTAAAGAGTAATACTGAGTCTGTTGGAATAGTAGATACTGCAAATCTGAAAGACTTCCTCAAACGAATTTGGAAGATGGCTATCAGTTAACAGATAGCATTAGGAAAATGGAAATATCCAGGATTTGGGGGATTATTAGACATTCTGGGTTGACTTTGTGGGGTCCATCAGCTAATGGGTGGCCTCAAAGATCTGATGACGTCTGGAGGTTTACAGTTCTAATGGTTAGAGTGAGTCCATTAGAATCCCAGTTTTAGCCTCTGCATTCTCCTCTTTTCGGCTGTAGTTCTGTTCAACAAGAAATGGACTCCCCGGAGCCCTAAGTACGTTGTTTTGTTTTGTTTTGTTGTTATTAACGAAAATTCAAATCCCTTAATCCTGATCCTTTTCAAAAAGTAAAGAAAGAGCATACATGTATTCATTATGTGAGGATGAGGCTATCTACTATACTCCTGAATAGCTGGAGAATAGTTAGAAACTTAATCAAATGGAGACTCCAGTTACACCTGCTTTTCCAGTTCTGGTACCTTCTTGGAACACATCAGTGTGCACCTATTGATTTGGCAATTGAATTTCTTTTCATATAAATTAGTACGGACTTCCGGAAGTAGCTCATGTTCACTGCAAGAGAGAGAGAGAGACAGAGACAAGCATAAGAAGTGCATGTTCATAAAGTTAATTTAGGTTTATGTCAGTCATTCTATTTCCTGTCAAAATATGGTACAAAGAGTTATTGATTGTTTACACATCCTAATGAACATCATTCTCATCTACTACATTAATAACATCATGCTATCTTGATTTTGTGAGCAGCTGGTAGTAAATAGCTGAATATATGTATTATGTGTGTGTGTGGGGGGTGTACACACACACACACACACACACACACACATTTATATCATTTATATACCACACATAAAACGTCAGAATTTAGAACTCTTGTACAATGGCAAATTTTCATGTAGTGGTTAGGGCAGTGCTTTCCACGCCCAAGTGTTTAGGCAGAAAAGTATTTGAGATTTTCTTAAAATGGTTTTTGTAATTCAGTAGGTTTTAGAACAATGTCTTGTTTTGCTGAATAATTATCTATATGGTAGTAGCTTTGGTCTGGTTGGAAATTTTGTTTTATTAGGGATGCCAAATGATATTTGATCAAAGCATCCTTTTGTGAGTTGATCTTTTTCTCATAAACCTGACTGCAATAACAACTCCAACTTATGAAATAGAAGATGGACACAAGTAGAGTTTAAGTAAGTTTTGTGATCATATGATCAAGTGCATAGTGCTTTTAATGTTATTTATATTTATGACCTCATAAACTGTTCACTTGGAATAGTTGAGAGAGGATGTAAAAATTTTCAGAGGTGTGTAGGAAATTCTGCCACTGGGCAGAAATGAACTGTCATTGCATTACACTTCAGCCCCTTTCTTGGCTGGCGCTGAAAGATAATGGGAAAAGGAAAGACTTATGTGGATACAAATTTCGCAGGACATCTGGTTATGCATATTTTAAAAAATGAAGAAATAACAAATTTAAAATTTATGTTAAATGATTTTGGTTTGTCCAGTTGGTAAGGGATATAAAGAAAATGATTATTAAGATTTGATAAGAAAATATGAACAAAGGGTGTGTGATTGGGTTTTACGGAATTATCATTGAGCGTACAGATATTTGTGACCCTTGTAGAACTTCACTTACATGTTCCTAATGTGGAGGAATCCATCCATAATAAGGTGGGCAATATTTTCATTCTTCGAATGCTAGTACACTTTTTTTTTTTCCATTAGATTGTCTGTTTCTTGAAATATGGGCTCATGAATGAAGTATCTACAGTAGTAGAGGTTGAGATTAGGCAAAGGTTTACCAAACACCATTTGTCCTCATCAAAGTATGGTTGATTGACACTGCTGAACACCAAACTTGAAAAAAACCAGAAGTCAAGTCTAGACTCTGATGTCACCATTTCCCAGTGAAGACCACTAATCTCCCTGGCAGGTTGAGTATATTGAATTCTTTCCATCAAATGTTTTCAACTGTTGAAGAACCAAAAATTAGCTCTCTAGTTTAGAAATTCTTATTCTAGTAGGAATTTCCATGTCATAATGGCAACAATTTTGCCAGCATTTTCATGTAAGGCCTTATCGAATGCCATATCATAGTCATGATGTGCTGCCACAGTTGCAAGAGAAACTTCCATAGCAAAAGAAGAATAGTAGTGGACTCTTGTCCCAGATCTCATAGGCCAAGTGACATCTGTCAACCTTGAGTCACTTACCTTCCATTTGGAACAAATTGAAGAGAAAAAACTTCTTCAAGCTAAAAGATAAGTTATCATGCAAAAAGGTTGAAATGAATCAAGCAACAAAAAAGGAACAGAGATATGTTCTGTTCTTCTCTTTTAGAAACTTTTATTGTATAAATACAGCTAAGAGTTGTAATCAGTCCACTGACATTTTTTTATTCTCACACTACCACTATTACAAAAAAACATCTTTCAGGAGAATTATCTGTTTGGATTAACTTTAGCTGAACTTTATTTCAACTAACTTCTCAAATCAGTTAGACCAGGACAGTGATGGTGTTTGCAAGGTGAAATAAAAACATGCAGAGCTGCCAACTAAAATTCTCTTAATTAATGACAGCATGGACAGTCATACTAAAGCAAAGGATAGTTTGTTGTGTGTATTAATTGTTTTATACCCCTGATTAACC
Organism: Sciurus vulgaris; assembly: GCF_902686455.1. Classification (NCBI taxonomy): domain Eukaryota; kingdom Metazoa; phylum Chordata; class Mammalia; order Rodentia; family Sciuridae; genus Sciurus; species Sciurus vulgaris. Next base: position 15,120,689 of record NC_136469.1, read on the forward strand.
CTTCAGGATTCAATAATAAACAGTGAGGCAATTTATGTCTTTCATTATATATTTGAAAAAAAATATGCAATGCCCATTTGAGTCAGGTTTTTTTCTTAATGATAAGAATATGAATTAATACAAATTATTAAACTCAAATTTATTACATTGATTTTGTTTCCTGGTTGTGACTTCTCTAAAATGTAGCCCACTCACTGATATAGTCTATAATTCCTAGAATTATAAAAATCTGAGCTACCATAATCACAGCACATAAAACACTGATTCAAGACAACCAACATAGCTGGTCAGCAATAACAAAATAGGAAACCAAATACTCATAGAATCACACTATCACCTTCTTTATGCACTATATTAAGATACTTGTTTTTAAAGATAACTAAAATGTATTATTTTATAGTTCTCTATGTACCATATGTCTCTTTTATTGTACCAACCTAGTTAAGAATTTTTTGCCCTAAAGAAGAGTTCCTGCTTTATTGGGGTTGCTTACTTTTTATCTTTTTCCCCCTGCCTTTTCTCTACATATAAGTGACATTTGATCTTCTTTGCTATCAAGTTTTGACAGTTGCTTTATTTTTGAGAACTAACGATATACTTTAACTTCTTTTGAAAATTGACTTTGTTCATTATGCTTGCTAATCAGCTCAACCCTGGATTTGACGTCTTCAACCATTATTGTTACCTCCAAAATATGCAGATCTCAAAATTAAAATTTAAATAAAAGAAGGAGAAAAGGAGAGCCTACTTTTCAGCTCTCATTATAATCTCTTCCTGTGCCAGATGACTGTCAACCTTGTCAATTATACTACTTTCTGTTTCTTCTTTTCTTTCCTCTGCATTATGATCATAAGTTATAGAAAAAAGCATTCTCAATTTACTTTGTTGGCTAATAGTGGCAGAGCCTTTCCTGAGATATTTCATTTTGCTTTCCTCTCTAGTTTTCTTAGTCAGCAGGTAGTATTTCTTTTCATTGTCAAAATTTTACTCTCTATCCTTGATAGATTAAATGCTCTTTTTGTGCTATAGTCTATAGCTAAGGTGAACTTCACCTCCGATCTTCCTCATGCTGTTTTATCCTTTACATCTGTAAACCTTTTTTGTACCACAACCTTTTGCAGTTCTTTGAAGTCTCCTCATTTTCAGGCTCCCTAACTCAGGTCATGAAGCTGTACGGAGTGGTAGAGTGTTTCTGACTGCTAGTATGGACCTTTCTTTGAGGATTCACTCTTCATCTTTTTTCTAGATATCTACTAATTGGAGATCTGGACAGGAGCACAGAAAACGGATGCTGATGTCTATTCAAAGATTCACTCAACTCACTGTAATTACTTTTTTAAAATTCTCTTAACTCATACTAGATGCCTATTATTACCTTGTTAAAGAATAATTACTTTTTAAGATTCAATGCTAGTTGTCAAAAGGTGTGATAATTTAGAGTCCGAAAATAAATTCATACTTTACAGAGATATTTAGCCTTTTTGAAGACAGATGATTTACATCAAATTTAGCAATAAGCGGAGTCATTGAAATATAACAATTCACCATTCTTTGCAAGAAATTGATGCATGACATCATACAGAGACCATAAAAGTCATATGTACATTTAAAATTTTCTTTTAGTCTACTTATTTATATAAATATATAAATGCTTATTGACATTTCTATAAATTCCGTTGCACTCTGTGTTTGTGTAAAAAAATTTGAATGTTGAGACTATAACCAAACATGAAGATACTGATCTAGAATTTTGATTTTAATGGACATTTTTATAATTGTACACTACCATCTCTTCCTCAGTTGCTATGATGTTTTACATGTAGGCATATATATACAATTAATATATATGCATACTTTCTTTAAAGTAACTTTCAGGTAGTTCAGTTACTGATTTTATTCTTCATTTTAAAAGAATTTAGGGCAACTCTTCATCTTTTTGTCTTTTGACATTTTTTTCCTGTGCAAAGCATATATCATTCTATCACACCAACCCCACTACCACATACTGAAAGTTATTTTGTAACACTCTCCTCTCCACTGAACTCTACACTCAGATACTTCACTTCCTATTTGTCATCTTTTTTCTAGACATTTAAAAGACTTTTTTAGCTTAAAATGTTCAAAGAGAACTCTTGATTTTCCCTAGTGAGAAAAGTCACTGAGTAGATTTAAAGTGGCTGGCATTTTCAAAGTATTTTTGCAAATATTATTTTGTTATTCTGTGCCAGTGATCATAAAGAAAAGTGGCCAGGAGGTAGTGGAGGGGAGCAGAGCTAAAATGCCCATGGCCTTAGCAACTGGTCCCATCTGGCTCCCATCTGATCCTACCATTTATAAATATGATTCTTGGATATCACTTAACTTGTCTGGGTCTCAAGTTCTATTCATGTGCTCATGTCACTTTATGTTGGTGAAGATTAATGGAGATAAGATTAATGGAGTATATCATATAATAATCGGTCAGTTCATTTTCACTTTTCTTTTCTTTTTTTTTTTGTTTTTGTGGTGCTGGGAATTGAACCCGTGACTTCGTGCTTGCAAAACAAGCACTTTACCATCTGAGCTATCTCCCCAGCCCAAAGAGTCCCCTCCACCCCCTGCCCTGTCTGAGGTACTGGGGATTTAACCGTGGGCCTTGGGCCTTGGGTTTGCTAGGCAAGTGCTCTCCAAAGTAAGCTATTTCTTCAGCTCTCATTCTCATTTAATAAAAAACTAATATTTCTTTCTAGAGATCTGGTTGCAAGGTACTGACTTAATCTTGTGTGGATAATATTATAAAACTGGACATACAAGAAAAAAATTAATTTCAGGAATTGAAAACTAGAATAGAGGTGCTTAAGAGAAAGGAAAAAGATGTACTCCATGTTCACACTAGCTTTCTACCTGGAATAATTTCCAAACCCAGCAAACATAAGTGATTCCTGACAACCTCTAGAGGTCTTGCTGGACAGAATATTCAGAACTAGAAGCATGGGCTTCCTGATGTAATGGAAATTTTCAGGGCAGAGTATCAAAAATGAGGAACCTGATCAGACAAGAACTAGAAAACTACTGAGGAGTTTCCTTGAGTTATTAGACAAATATCAATCCATACAGCCATAGGGTCAGACTAATAGCACCTAAGGAACTGTGAAATAAACCTATTTTCAAAGATGGCAAAGTGTTAGTGTCATTAAAGTGGAGAAAACCTTGTTGAACACTGGACCTCCACTTGACTGTCTGTCAAGGTGTGCTAGGGTAGGGGTGAATATTATGGGTTACAGTAGGAGCTAACACCATGCCTTGGCAGGATAAAACTGAGATGCTGGTAAATTTAACTTGCCAGAACAAGTCTCCATGTTATTTAAAGAATGACATCATAATACAGACTCTGAATAATTAGGCATCTACAGTGTCTGTTAAATAAATGAAAGTGCCCACTAAAATAAATATAAATAATAACATTGTGTATAACCATAGAAACAAAATGATGTACCCCATTTGTGTACAATGAATCAAAAATGCAGTCTGTAAAAATAAAAAAAAAAAAAAAAAAATGACCACACAAGGAAGAATACAAAGGGAGACTTTCCCTGGATAGATAGCAAAAAATAAAAGCTAATCCTGAGTTAAGTCAGACAACAGAATTATCACATAAAACATTAAAATGTCTATTATGAAAACAAAGTCATTTGTTGAGATTCATCAAGAAATAAATAGGAACTATAAAAAATAAAAAATAGAAAAACATAGAACAAAAAAGTAATATCTGAAATGTTCTGTAGGAGACATAAAATCCAAGGCACATAAAGAATAATAATAACTGCAAAAGGCATGTAGCAACTTGAAATTATTAAAAAAATTTAAATCAGAAGATGAAAGATACATGGAGATGTTTACAATGTTCTGTAAAGTCATGGAAGTTTTATTATGATAAAAATATAGAATTGGTCAAAATCATGTATTATCTTATTTATGCATATATTATTTTTTGAATAGTAAACTTTTATTTAGAATTCAAATATTTTAGATACATTGATGCAATAACTATAACTGGGATCTTAGGTAGAGTGCTTGCCAAGTATGTTTGAGACCCTGGGTTCCATTCTGAGCATTACATAAATGAAAAAAAAATTAATAAATATAACTAGGATTTTTAGTTATGAAAATAACTGTTTTTGTTCTTCTATAATTATTTTTCAAAGATATAAAATCATTCATTTTAACTATCATTCTTAGTTGTTAGTATTTCTCTATTCAGAATGCACTTATTTTTTCAGGTCAATGGTATTTAACTTTCAGTATTCAGCAAAAGAAACAAATAGTTCTGAGGGGAGGATGGTCTTCACATTAGGAAAGGAATCATTCCTAAATGAATGAGGTCTTATTTGGATGAGAAAATCTCAACCTAGATCATTAGGGTTGAACAAAATGGAAGACTCAGGTCACATTGGGAAACCCATTTTCTTTGTTCTATGCAGAAAGTGGCCAGACATTCTTCTTGACCACTTTCTTGTCTGACCTAAGACTGGGAAACCTGGATCTTAATTCTAAAAATTGATTTCAGCTTTTTGAAGTGAGAGGTAATAGTCCTGATAGTTCCAAAACACCTTGTAGTCAGTCCATTTATACAGACTGTGATAAGTAAGAAGTCTAAACCAGATGGGTTGTTCTTTGAAATTGCTGAAAAGACATGGATAAAAATGTTTACTTTGTTTGATTAGAAATTCTTGTTTCCAATCATCATATTTCACCTCATATATTTGTTGTTAAGTATGAATTATTTGCTTTAGATATATAGAAGACACTATTATGGAAAAATAGGATTCATGTTTCTTGGGGCAATAGAAAATAGAATGCCTTTGAAGGCATATGTTTTGAATTTGAGAGCCAGTCTGGTAGATCCAGAATGATGAATTTGATGAAAAATATTAATTCTGGCAATAAAGTCATTTATTATGATCATCATGAATATTAAGGCAGAGCTGATGGGACATCAGTATCCTGATTTTGTTGATGAAGTCTTTATTGTTTCTTGCAGGCTTCTTTACTTCATGTGTTATCACCTGTAGAAATTTATCTACACGTAATGGCAAAATGCTTCTCTTTCCATTATAATTTTACACAATATCTATACTTACAAAAGTAGTTAAGAGAATTTATAAATATTTAGAACATATTAAAATATGTCATAAATGAAGAAAATTTGTATTTTATAGGTAAACTGCTTGTATCATTATGGTTTCATTTTTATAGAAAATTAGAATTAGGTTTATAAATTAAATCTAAAATTAGCACATGAACATCATAATTTGTTAAATTTAGCTCATGCAATAATTACTTTTCCAATGCTAAAATCATCATAATATATTCTTTACAAATATGTACATATCATTCTATGAAATTAAACATAATAGATGTCAACAATGATCAATTTCCAGTTTACAAACTCAACATTAATTTTGGGGCCCTCTGCTGAATTATTTTACCAATTTATATTTGGACATAAAAGTTTTTTTCTTTTCTGGATGTATAATCATAAAGGTATTAAAGACAAAAGTATTTAACTAGCAAAGTAATGACAGTTAAAAGACATGCAAAGTTAGCTTTTTTTCTTTATTACTATTTGGTATTTATTATTGTCCTTAATTTGGATTTTAAAACTATTTAGAATTAGCTTCTAACTTCAACGTGGCTTTTGGGGCTGGGGAGCTATCTAATTGGTTTTGTGGTTCAGTTTCCAGTCATAAAATGTAAATGCTTAAACTAATTTAGGTAAGTTAATAAGTGATAAATATTAAAAGTTCAACATTTTACAAATCAAAAGAATGACACAGAAATATGTGCACATACATGGGTGATAGTCAATGCACAATTTCTATGAAATCCAGGTTAGTTATGATTTATTTAAAATCTGTATAATGAAAATTTAATTTTAAATTTGGCTACAGAATTTTTATACTTCCTAAAGGATCAGTAAGAAGTATGATAATTCCATAATAGTGATCAAAGTGATTTTACAAAAATATTTTCCCCGTAGAGTTTGATCCTAAAATCTTAATAAAATATAGAAACTGAAATTACACTTTATTGTAAGTAGTGGTTGAAAATATTTCTCATTAAAACTTGGAGATGCCTTAGTTTTTCAATTAATGTCTATAATTTTTTATTAACAAAATTAATTATGAAACCTATCTCTTATAAACTTGTCAACTTCAGAAATACATGTTGCTTAAGTGAAGCTTCAATTACAATTCCTTAGATGTTACACATCAGCTGTTTTCTGGAAAATTGACACCCTTCATATTTATTTTATTCTTCAGCCCAGTGAGTATGTTGAGATAGGTAAACATTAAAATTATATGTTAGTAAATCCAGGAATATTTTCTTTCATATTATTTTAAATTAAGAGAAATATGGCCACTCTGAAAATAAATCAAAATAAACACCCACTTAAGGCTACCTAGTGTTTAGTAAATTAAAAAAAAAAAAAAAATAGAAAAGAAGAAAAGCTCTGCTTTGGACATGAAGAGCTGTGATAGGAAAAGTATTCATCTATATCATAAGAGTTCATGATGGGCAGTAACAACATGTATTGCAGAAAAAATTAAATTTCATATTTAAAAAATCCTAAGCCTAGGCCTTATGTGGAAGGCCTGTGTTCATCAAAATTTGTGGAAGGAAAATTCATTCCAAATTGATAGGTCTATCTTCAACCTATTTGTTTATTCATCATTGATAAAAAAGATGTTGTCATTTAACAGGAGAGTTTCTTTTACGAGAGCACAGGGAATTCAAATATTAGGAAATCAAAGAATTTTAACTCTTGAGAGAGAGATGGAGAGAAAAGAGTTACAAGAAACAGGAGGCATTGACAGTGGTGTCTCAGCTGCAAATCACACCGGGACCATACAGATTAGTTTTGTTTGATTATCAAAAACTACATAAGTCAGATTTCCTATCAATTTATTACAGATAATTAATCCAGAACAGAATAACAAAATCTATGATATTGAGTAGACAGACAATTCAAAATTGAGATTTCTTAGGTACTGTGGTGTAAGTCAGGTTATAGGTATTTGACCATGTCAAAACAAAATATTAGCGATTAAAAGAGTGGTAGAGATTCACCAAGTAAATATGACAAGAAAAAGGTTAAAAGGAAGGGATCCCGAGCCTTTTCTGCAAGACTATGACACACCGATAAGATAACAAAGGTCTCTAGAGGGAAACAATAGGAGAAAAGTGGACAGAGAAGGTGGTTGAATGAGAGCTCAGGAAATTATCGACATACGTCACCTTCCATTTTATACAAGAAGGGATTCAGAGAGAGGACCATGTAGAAGTCTTCAGCAAGGTTCCCGTGGGTGTCTGTCACTTATAGATTATAACTTCTGCACAGAATAGATATTTGAAAATGCTAAGTTCCAGGAGTAATAAAGGAGAAAAGAGCTAGGACACTAGCTAGAAACTACAGTGAAGCCATCAACCAAATTTTCTATGGGGAAGTGGAAAGATGTGTATGTTTTACTGCATATGTAGCAATACAGAGTTTAAGAGCATTTTATTTATAATCCAATAGTTCAATATAAAGAAAAATGTGAACTAGAATATTATAGAATTCAAGATATTTATAGACATTTTGTGTATGCTGTTATTTAAGTATCGAGTAGGAATAAACTTACTTCACAAAAAAAAATCAAGTAAATCTGCATTTGTCCCAAAGAACCATTAACCATCAAGTTTCTTGTAGAGTGAAAACGTTTTCAAACATTTAGATAAATTGGAATATGGCTTATCTAAGAATTGAACATAAAATATGTAAGTTTTCCATATTCGCAGTGGTAAACTTGTCAGATTGTTACTTAAGCAATGAATTTCAAATCATGTTGACCTAAGAGAAGACAAATCATAACGGTAGAACTTGTAGTGAATTATCAGTTTAAATGTTGACAGTAATTGATGATCATGAAGAAGTGGTTCAACAAAATATCAAACTCTGCTGCAGTGTTTTTTCATCCCATGACCCATGGACAAACTTTAGGCAATTGGCAGCACTATGAAATCATGAAGAAAATAAATAAATAATTGCACTGTGGGAAGGAAACTTACCTAGTTGTCAGTAGGTACTCAACATGGTGGGCAATCCAAAGTAGTTGCTCCATAGAAGAGTTGTAGCTATTGGCAGGCAACATTTCTCAGGGAACCTCAGTTCTTACTAATACTGATAGACTGCCTCAGGGACTATGAATCTACATTCCATTTCTTAGCTCAGGCATTCAGAAAAAGTACCCCCTCCCAAAGTCCAAAAGTAAAAATATCTGGACTGTAAGGAGACAATCCAACTATGTAGTTTAGATATATTTTGAACAGAAAAAAGCATACTGAATTTCAATTGAGAAAATGTAAATTGTTTAACCAACTGGCACAGAGTTGTTTCTAAACAGTTGTTTATTAATATCTGCCCATTTCTCCCCAAAAATATTTTCTTAAAAGTTGATATAAATGTATATATATAAATGTAGATATACACATAAACAAATTTAAAGAATTTTATATTCATAACATATAGAATTAGTATTCTCTTTGGCAGATCATTATAAAATAATCAACCAAATATATGACATTATGGAGTTTGGATCATGTGTTTTCCAAGACTTGCTCTTTCAAAAGATTAAGTGCACTGAATCATGAAGCTTGTATCATGGTTCAAATCTAGAGTCCTCACTGATATGGGAACAAATAATTGGCATATTCCAATCACAGAGAAAAGACACTGAATGTATTATAAGGAACTCAGAAGAATGGAGCAAAATAAGAGGTGCAAATTCCACATGCATATGCGGTTTATGTTTTAAATATACTCTGGCTCTTTAAGAAGAGCTGATTACAGGGGAAAGAGAGGACAAAGAGAAAGCAGTTAGATTGATAATTTAAAAGTTCATTTAATTTATGTAACTAATTTGGGCAAGTAAGATGCCAATGGGAATAGACAATGGCCCCATTTGTAAGACATTTAGAAATAACTCCAGTCAAGGATAGATCATGATTTGGGGTGGACACTATAGAATATTTATTCTGAGCAGTCAGCATATGGTGATGTCAATAACCATATAGGGACAATTAATGGAGCACGTCCAGGAGCAAAGAGCAGCCTTCAGCAATAACAATAATAAAAAAGTCTCAAAGCAAACATTCACCAACGATTTACCAAATTCCAACTACTTTCTAATTCCAATGACATAATTTTTAAAACAACCTTCTGTTGTCATTGCATTTTTGAAATGAAAGAATTGAGGCATTGAAAGTTGATTTCTCTTAGATTACATAATTAAGAAATTCAAAGACAAAATTTAATATGATCTGACCTCACAGCCCATTTAATTAATAGCAAAAGTAATAGAATATAACATTGATAAAGTTATCAAATCAACAAAATTAGAATATTAGCAATATGTATTTATTTTTGTACACTCATAATGAATATGTTTATTTAATTATAAAATGGGAGTTAAGATAATTGCTTTAGATTATCAAAAAATCCCATCCATTTACAGATGTGGAAATTGATTTCTCAAATGATTCAATGAATCACTTCATAGAAAACATTACATTTATACCAGAGTAGGTGCTAAAATTAGTATTTCCAACTCCCAGATGTTTTTAGTAATATTCCTCATTTGATTTTTTTCCAACCCAAATTCTATCCAGTTCGATTAAAGATACTTTCCATAACAATCTGGTGTTGTACTCAGAACACAGGCAGACAGCCCTTAATAGCATACAGCAAATTTCAAACTCCATTCTTGAATGAATTACCAAAATCAGAAAGCCACTCAGAAGCCTGATGAAGTTGTCATTGGATGCTCTGAACAGGGAAAGTTTACAGTAAGGGTTGACATTTCATATTCAACATGTTGTTTAACAACTTTTTACTAGCTGACCCTGGATTTCAGGAAATGAAATGAAAATGGTGGAATTATTAATCTGAAGAGCCACAGTCAGGGAAAATAATTGCTGCTCTTTTGAGGGACATTACCTGAAAGATGTCACTGGAAAGTCCAGATTGCTTCATACCTTGGTAAACATTGTTGGGTTTCAGGTCTCCACAGGTATCTGGGTTCAGGGAAGTTAAGTTTGTGTCAATGGCAGAAATGGAGAGAAGGACATAAGATGTGTTGGGGGCTATGCCATATGGACTACGCAGTGAGGAAGTCGGTTAACATAAGCACACCCAGGTGTTTTATCATTGGCCGTATTCAATTAAGTCCACGCACACAATGCGTGCACATGTGTTCCCGAGTGCTCCTGATAGTGCCTGCTCGTTTTGACATTTACCGTGATTGGCCTAATAATTGGCCTCAGCCCTACCCTTCACCTCCTTGAGGGGATATAAACCGGCTCTCCTCCAGCGCCCAGGTTCCCGGGTTTCCTGAATCTACATTAAACCGTTCCAAATTCAAGAGCCTCGCTACTCCTTTGTCTCCCGCACCAAATTGACTCCGCTGGACGGTTCAAGATGAATTTGAGTTTTTCCACACCACAAGACATTGGTGCCAAGGTGACTATGTGTGTCAACCTGAAGGAATCCCTCTTCCAGCAAACCCACAGGAAGAGTCTCAGTACTAGCAGGGAGAGGTACTTCCCCACAGACACTCAGTTTTGGAGAAATCCTATCAATGATGTCTGCTCCTTCTTCCCAAAAAACAACAAGGAAGAGTTCTGACTTAAAAATAAAGGAATGAATGGATGAATGAATGAAAAAATAAAGCTTCTGCATTTTTATAAAACTTGATAAAAATAATATTTCAAACTCTGTAGTCACCAGAAGTCCACAGTCATCAAACATGCCCACCCTTACCTTGGCATCTGTAGCACCTTCAGTCTTCTGGGTCTGATCTGTTTAGGCATCTCCATTTTCTGCAGGGTTATTCACATCCTTGACAGTGTCAGTTTTTCTCTGTTCCCCTTTGGGTCCCTTCTCTCCCTTTGTAGGGGCCTTTATATTCCCGGGCTTAGGCTTTGCAGGAGCAGGTTTGCCAACAACTTTTCAGATCTCCTCTGTGGTTGGTCCTTCACCTTGGCTTTGTCTGCTTAAGCAGCTGCTTCAGCCTTTCTCCTGGCCATCTTGCTGATGTGGGAATGCGGTGACTTTGGTGGGTCCAAGGTCCCTTCTTGCCTCTTGTTCACCCTGCTTCTTCTATCCAAAACCATGTGTTTATATTTCCTGATTTTTTTTCTCCTTTTTTTTTTTTGTTTTTCTAGGCACTTACCATGCACTGATTACCATACTAAATGGTTAATCATCTATCTCATCCACACAAAAATTTGGGGCAAATATATTGCCATTTCTTAAGATAGAGAAACAGAATCACAATGAAACTAAATAACTCACCCTAGGACAATAGAAGTAAACTCCCAGAGCTCTTGATTTGAGGGATAATTCCATACTGCTACTTGAATAAAATAATTTTAATGACAAAAGAGTTTTTGATGGGATTATCTTCAATCAATTTCTATGAACTTCTGAGGTAATATGAAAAAAATTGTCATTTACAAATGGCTCCTCTGTAACTTTCTATTTCTACCTCCTTCCTCTTCTTCCTCTTTCCACTTTCTGGAACTTCCTGTTTTCACTGCTCCTTTTGCACTTGTTTTAGACCTTCTGCTGCTTCTCCTTTCTCTCATATTCTACCTCCTCTTCTTCTCCCTTGAGGTTAGAACTGCTTCCGTCTCTGTCCTGAACAAAGTGGCCTCAGCAGCATCTGCATAAAGCATTTCCTAACCACTGCTTGCTTATGGGAACAACAAGACTTTTAAAAGAAAGCATTGGAAGCAGCTATGACATCTATTAGGCACACAAAAATTTAATGTTTTGACTCATTTGATCTCAGAAATGGAGCCATGTGACAGTATCATTTCTGTACTAAGTGAGTTTTTTCTTCCTTTTCCCCAGATGCACAGCAGGGAAGTTTCCTTTATTGATTTCTACCATGGAACTGAGAAATCTCCAAATTATGTATAGTTTCCAATAATTTTCCAAGAGAAACGATCCTGACTTCAATTTGATTTGGAAACATAAATTGAACAACTACTCCATACAAAAGAACTGTCATTGGTGGAATAAATGATGTTATTGTTGTTTGCCGCTAGAAATTCCATATAGTATTTCAACCAAATTTTACTTGTACAACGGTGATGGATTTGTTTATTTAACTATAATATTTTTCTTCTGAACAGAGTTGCAGCTGAATATTTAGCATTGAAATAGAATTTTGCTATCCTCTCTCTTACCATCTTGCTGAATTTTTTTTTTCTCCAAATGAAACTGTAATTCTTTTAACCCCAGTATTGGTTAATAAGTGCTTCTTGCATAATATATTTCTAATAAAATTATTTACTGGAGAAAGAAGAATAAAATATAAATTTATTCCAAAACAAATAAGAAATGAAGATTCTGTATCTTTCAGATTATATATGTTTATATAATGTCTACCTATCCATAATCTATCTGTCTCTCTACTATCTATCTAAACTGTATTTACTTACCTACCTATCTATCATAGTAACCTTTTAGTTGCTCTGAAAAAATACAGGAGAGACTCAACTCAGGGGAGTCAAGATTTATTTTGACTGATGGTATCAGAAGTTGACGCCATGACCTCATGGCCATGTGGTCATCTGGTGCCAGTGCTCTGAGCCTGAGGCAGGGCAGAGCACGATGGTGGAAGGACATGGCAGAGGAAATCTGCTCAACCCCTGACAACCATGAAACAGAGGGAGAAAATGCACAGAAGAGACTAGGGATATGAAAACCCGTGGAAAGACATGCCCCCATTGAGACCTGCATCCCCAACTAGGCTTACCTCCTACAATTCCTATCAATTATTCTTTGGATTAATCCACTGGTGAGGCCAGAGCCCTCATGACCCAATCACTTCCCCAAAACCCCACCTCTGGACTTCGCTTCATTGGAAAACAAGACTTTAACACATGAACTTTTGGGGGACACTTCATATCCAAATCATAACTCACTCTATTTATCTATCTATCTATCTATCTATCTATCTATCTATCTATCTATCTACCATCATCATCTAATTTAGCCACTTTCACACAAAGTGAAGTGCAAAACTTTGGCATTTTCACACAATGATAAATTTCTTTTTCTTTTTTTACTTATTTTATGAATTTCCATATTGATTTATAGTTGCAAATGTTAAAATCCAGAGTTCTAGATATTTTAAGCAAACATTTGCACAGAAATGCAAGAAGGAAGCAATTACCCCCGTGCAAGATGATATGGTGTTATAAAGGACCATCAATGTGAAAACTTGTCACATGTAATATCACACCAGCACAACACACTGTGCCAGTCAAAGAAATTCATTTGAAAGAAAAAATAAAAAATGTTAGAAAATTGCTTGAATTTTTGACACTTGCGTGTGTCCTGGTGAGCCCCGAATGGAGCCCCGTATTGTTTTCCTCTAATCCATCTTGGAGCTGACAGAGGTGCAAGTTACAAGTCACAGCTTGCATGCCGTGCCTCAGGATGACAAAACTCAATAAAACAATTATTCCAAAACCCATATCTCATCCATTATTAAACCTATGAAAAGAGTTTTAATTTCCTGTGCAATTACATAGTGAAATGTCATACTCCAGATGAAAAAAGATTAATTGCTTTTGATAAAACACTGTGTATTTTTATTTGACTCTTTGGACATCCATTTAATGTAGTAATATCATTGCAATCTGATGTGCTTCATATCATAGAGAACTATTGTAAGTTTGCATAGGAAATATTGTTTAATTATTTTCTTTTCTCAGAAAGGAGCAAGAGTAAAATATTAATTCTTCGTGGCTCAAAAGCATCAGCAACCACAAGTTATTTTTTAAACCAAGTTGGAGAGTCTTACAAATGAGCAAAAGCAAAATATGATTAATATATTTTGCAAGAGATTGCTAAGATTACCTAAAATAACATTTATGTCATGTGTAGACACAAATTACAATTTCTATCACTTGTGTTTGATTTCTACTTACCAATGATTATTAAATAATCCATAACAATGACCAGTCACTTTCTTCCTGTCACAAATATAACATTGGTTTATTCTCTCATAATGGCTAAAGTAAGGGTAAATGAATCTTCAGGAAAATTAACTGTCCAAGAGCTATGAGCCTTTCTTGGCTTAGTGACAGAACCAAGAAGCTCTCTTGGGAATAGTATTTGAGAAACAATGGACTACAGGGAAAACATGACATTTATGCCTAGTGCATCTACCTAACTAAGAGCTTGCGTGTGATGGAATTTAATTATTCTCTTGCATGTTGGAAAAAGAATGACATTCGATAGGAAATAAATAATTTAGCAATTTTACCTTTCTACAGAGAAAATATTGGTTTATTGGTTTATTTGGTAATATCCAGTGCTTAAGTGTCTATTATATTTACTGATGTTTAATTTAAAAAGCATAAGAATACAGAATAATATGTATAGAACTATCTGAATAATTATAAAAGAAGGAAGATAAAATTGTCTTTATTTGCAGAAGTTTATATAATTGGCAAATTTGCCCCTAACAAAATGTGTTGTAGGTCAGGAATGGGTTTGATTGTCACATATACTGAAAATAGATTACGCAGTACCTCATCTATTAAAAACTAAAAAGGACAGAAAAGCATTATTTCTTTTGTAAATTTTTAGCACAAAAGAAATTAGTATTTTGCCTTAGCAAAATCCCTGTGCTATGTATGCCTTGTCCAGTCACCTGCCATCTGCCAGTACAGACCTCTGGACTGCTCTGATGCTGAACACATCCCACCTGACAGACAACAAGGACTTGGAGTTACTTCCCCCAACTTTGTCTTATTTCAGCAGGAAACAGCTTGGAGATATCCTCACCCATTTTTCCAAATATATGGAAAGTAGAAATTGACATTGGGGAAATGTAGCAGTAGTCCACTTTATGCTTTGAATGTAGCCCTTTCTGCTCTGCCACTGTAATTTATTTTTAAAATAGACATGTTTCTTTCTCTTCCTCTCTAATTCCACACATGGAATATAGCTTTGAATCACCTCTTTAAAAGCTCCCTGTTCCTGCTGATGAGCAGAATCACAGTCTCTGGGACAGGACTCCCCTCTGTTTCTCCTTTACTTCCAAAGCAATAAGACTTTTTTCTTTTTCTCAAAACTATGTCCTGGTTATTGGATTGGCATTGAAGACAAAGACCAAGCTTTCTGCAACTCCTTCTAAATAATCAACATCAACTTGAATAACGTGTATGGTAGACATTAAAGCTGCTCACTGCGGTTTTCCTCCCCTCTGCCTTCTGGTCCACGATAGGACTGCTCTTCCTGGTTTCAGGTCCCTTGTGAGGGAGTGTGACTGTGAACTAGTTATGACCAATGAGAACCAAGTGGACGTGATACCATTTTATTTCCTTTGTGAGACGTTCAGAGTGCTCATTCCCTCCGTCACAGGAAGTGATAATGTTCCAGATAGTGGCTGCCTCACCTGCCTGAGTTTGGAGTGGCCCCATTTGACCCATGATGGACATGTGGAATAAATGAGAAATGAACATTTTGCTATGGTAAGCCACTGAGAGGTGAATGTTTTTGTTGTTCTTAAGGCAACAGAACCTGGGCTATCCAACTGGTAAGGATGTATTTATCAGCTACCCAGCACTGTGCTCTGAGTTAAGGTGAAGTAAAGGAAGTGTTTAAGGACCAGTACCAAAGAGAATGGATTTTGGAGACAGATAACTTACAATTAAATATCAGGTTTGCCACTTACTATATGTATGAATTTTAGAAATTTTTAAAACCTTCATACACATCTATCAGAATGGCAAAAACAACAAGAAAACTAACCATTCATAATGCAGAACAACTGGTACTGGGGACACAAAGTAATATGTCTACTTCGGAAAATAATTTTGCAATTTCATACCATCAATTCCAGTGGGATTTACCCAAGATAAATGAAAACTTAATTTACTCAAGTGCATCTAATAATATGTGGATGTATATAGGGACTCTATGCACAACTATTCAAAATGGAAATCGCCCAATGTCCTTGAGCATGGTAATAAACATGTGCACATCATTTAATGGACCACTACTTAGTAATGAACAGGAGGCTCTATAGAAAGCCGTATGGATGAACTGCAAGTGCATTATGCTAAATGAAAGAAGTCTGGCTCAAAAAATGAAATAGGAGGACTTGCAAACCTACATATGAGGGGTGCAGTGGTGCACATCTGTAAACCAGTGGTTCCAGAGGCTGAGGCCCTACCCAACTCAGCGAGACCTTGTCTCTAAATAAAATATTAAAATAGGACTGGGGATGCTGTTGAGTGGTTGTGTGCCTCTGAGTTCAATCCCTGGTAACAAAATAAAAAAAAAAGAAGAAGGAATGAAAACCTGCATGTCGTATGATTCCATTTATAAGAATACCTGGGAAAGACAAAATTATACCTGGGCATTAATGGTGGTGCATGGAGGGTGGAGATGGGGTGGGACAGTTGACAGCAAGGGGACTGGATGGGATAATGGGAACCATTCTGTATGGAGACTGCATCCATAGTTACACTGGTCTGTAAACTTCTAAAATATAGAAGTGTGCATCGAAAGGAGAGAATTTTACTGTATGTAAATAAAAAATTTGGAGTGAAAAAAACTAATAAAGAGAACTGTAATAATTAAAATCAGTATACTTGTTGTTTTTCCAAAATTGAAAATTAAATGGAGCTGGGCACAGTGGCACATGCCTATAATCCCAGGGGCTCGGGAGGCTGAGACAGAAAGATGGAAAGTTCAAAGGAGACTCAGAGAAAGCAAGGCACTAAGCAACTCAGTGAGACTCTGTCTTTAAATAAAATACAAAATGGGGCTGGGAATGTGGCTCACTGGTCCAGTGTCCCTGAGTTCAATCCCAGGTACCCACCTCATAAAATTAATTGGATATATTTTGTATACAATAGGTTTTGTTATTTTTAAATTTTGTTGTTATTTGCAAAAAAAAAAAAAAACCAAAAAAAACAAAAAAAACTTGAAAGCTGATCAAATTCATAGCAACCTAAAACAATCTAAATACAATAATGCAATCTATTTTATCTTTACCTTAACAACATTATGCATAAAGTTGTGATTCTCCATTATAATTCAGTTATTGTGAGGACTTAAAATTCATTGAATCAATCCTGACTTCTAAAATGTTAACCTTTCTTTCTACCATATGATTAAATTTGCCTTTTTTAAGGTCAATGGAAAAGTATATTGTCAAATACAGTTTTTAATCCTCTTTCTTCAATATGATCCACATATTATCTTGTATCTCAATCTTGTCTTTTCTAACTCTGCCCTCTCTGTAGGTAATTTGGTAATTTAAATATAATTTTAAACAGATGACTGCATGTTTTATATAATAGTTTTGTCCTTTCTACTAAGACCCTTATGTTTCTGTCTACTAAGCATCAGTACATAGATACATAATGCATCAGAACCCACAAGCACAGCTACACCAAACTTTCTCCCACCTTCTTGTTTCTCACCTCAGAAAGGCTAATGGAAAACACATTAAGACGTTGAATTTCTCCAACACACTATACCCAATTCATCAGCAAATATTTCGATTCTATTTTCAAAGAATGTTCTACTATGAACTCGTTCATTGGTTTCAACATTATCACATCTCTTCAAGTCACCAGCATCTCTTGCTTGTGCCGTGTTAACAATTAGTTTATAACTATTATTCTTTCTTCCATTTTGGAGTACTTATTCTTTTCCTCACTCAGCAGTCCAAATTCTATTTAAAAACAAAAGATGAAATGCAACCCCCTCTCTCCTTAAGACATTCCTGTGGATATACACATTGTATTTAAAATACAATCTAGATCTTGATTAATGTGCCACAGGACACTGCTGAATCACATTTTGCCATCTTTCCACTTTATTCCTTACAGCTATTCCTATCCTCTGTATCTGTGCACAAACCACACTAACTTTCTGATGTTCTTTGCAAATTCCAAACATGTTTTTGACTTGGGAGTAATACATTAGATGTTTTTTGTGCAGTGAAATTCTTTTTAATCTTGCATGGCTAACTCATTCTTGACATTTAGTTCATTCCTTCATAATGTTTAAGTTTTAGCCCAAATGCCACATCCTCAGAAAATCTCTACACCCATTAATTTTTAAAAATACTTTTTCCATTTACTCTTTGTTTCCTAACATAAATGAATGAATGAATGGGTTTGTTCATTTTGTCTCAGACCCAGTTTTGTCTTTGATGCTACTGTACAGAAATGTTTGAGGACATGCTGGTTTTCTGAAGCCACCCACATAGAGACATTCCTGATAGTAGTAACTCCTTACCCTCATGTCTATTTTCAACATTCCTTTCCTCAGACTGGACAGTGGGCAGATGCCAACAGTCAATGAAATGAATTAACTGATCCCTCAGCGTGCAAAGGTTAGGATTTAATGCAAATCTTCTATATATATTTGAGCAAATAACTTAATCTAAGTATTATTAATACCATTCATTTTGATTTTGCTAAAATTACCCTTTCAAAAAATCCATTATATCTACTCCAACTCACATGTTTTGAGATCATGTTAGAGTTGCTGTAGCAATAAAAATACTGCTACTGGATTGGGGGTGTATCCCAGTAGTCAAGCACCTGACTAGCGAGTGGAAGGACATTGGTTCCATCCTCAGCACAAAAAACAAACAAAAAAAACCCCAAAAAAACAAAAATTAAAAGACTGAAAAAACACTGCTCTTTCCAACTATCTTAAAAATGTCTTGCTTTAGATTTTCTCCTGACTTCTCTATCAACTTTCTGAAAAAATAATTGAGAATTTTTTATGTGTGTGGGGGCAGATTTCTCTTCCTCTCCAGCTCTCTAAAGTTAGAAGGTATTCCCAGACCACTAATATCTGAAGGTAAAATTCAAACCACAGCAGTAGTATTACTGACAAACAAACTAAGCTAATGAAGGACCCCAGTTTAAACAATTTTTTTTAAAGAGAAAATAAATAAATTGGTTGAATGGGTAAAAAACTTGATGATTTCACTTGAAACAAATTTAGTTAGATCTAGTATTCAAACTGTCTTAGGACACTGTCTGCCTAAAAGGCTCTATTTCTATTTATCTTTTCATTTTATCTTTCCTGTATGTTATCTTTATTCTCAGTATGCACCTTTTGATGAGAAAGATGGATATTAAGCCAGTCACTTTTGTTCCTTTCTTCCATTTTTTTGCATGCCATAGTCTTGGTTAAGATAAAATTTTATATTGTTGAGAGTAGGACTGGTCTTAATAAAATAAATTTATAAATAATAAGTAGCATCACAAAATGAAAATTTGATTCTTTACTCATATCAAAAGCCAGTGTAGGTTAGTTAGTACAGTCATATAAAACTTATGCTTCTTTTATCTTTTTCTGCAAAGTTCTCTCTACTAAACTAATTGATGGAGAAGCAGAGTGGTTTAAGATTTTATAATCCAAGCTGGGAAGTACCATATCAATACCCTTGGTCTGAACTTAGCGATAAATATATTGCTCAGTACAGAGGAGGTATTCTTGTTATCTATCACCTGTTACAAACCACACAAATTTATCTGGTAATTATTTTATTTTATGCATAATTTGGTAGTTCAGAAGACCAGTCAGGTCTCAGCTATTTTGCTGTTTTTTCCTTTTTGTGGTATCTGGCAAGGTAGAGAATCTACCTCAGAAACTCTCATGTGCATGAGTATTAATTGGGTGTAGCAGCTGTTGGTTGATCAGCTGCACTGATGGCTAAAATTATCTTTCCTGTTGATTTGGTCTTTTCTACAGTGCTCCATGAAATTCATCAGATAATGTCTACTGACTTCTGAGAGAAAAATGTTTTAAGGGGCCAAAGCAGAAGCTCCAAGGCCCAATTTGATCTAGACTTAAATGTTATATAGAATCATTTCAACCAGATACCATCAAATGCTTTACTAAGGTCTGGTCTTGTTTAACAAAAATGGAATTATACTCCACATCTTAGTGGGAAAACTAGCAAACTTTCCATGCCCATTTTAATAGGAGGGTACAAAATATAGCTATCACTGTACCCTGGGTTGAGATAAAAACATGGATATTGATGAGAAGAATTGGACTGTGCTATATAAGTCTACTTAGTTGCCCCCCAATCCCACCCAGCAAAGAAAGGGTGGCATCAGACCCTCCAACTGGAAAGTATTATATTCTTCAATTTCTGTAAACTCTTGAAGTCACGTCCAAGTGAAATAGTCCTTCCTTTCCTGACATTTCCTTCATATCATAGCATAATTACAAGGTATGATCAAGCTCATAGTCACTTTTTGTATGTTTTATTTAAAAATAGATGATAAGTAAGGAAGGATGGTGGAAAAACAAAAAGAAACTTTAAATAAAAATGGATAGGATAGAGAAGCATAAAGAAAATAAACATCACTTCAATGTCATTATACATAGTTTTTGCTACCTGCTATCATTCACACTTAAACTTTTTGAACTGTCACTTTCAACGTATATAAGTCTGAATTCATTCAGTGTTCTCTATTTCAAAGCAGGACATTCATACAGTGCATTGTAAATCCAGAAATCGGGGCACGCTCTTTGACTTCCAACTTTTTTTAATCCCCCGTGCCAGTTCTTTCCTCGGTGCTCACAATTCCACCATTTCAAATCATACATTTTCTCTGCCTTTTGACTTGCTCCTTAATGGACCATTTCTTTTCAAACCAGTTTGGCCAGGGTACCAAAAGTTTTCTCATGGACTCTTGAAAAAATTCTCCCCATTACTGTTTTTACCAACCACTTTTACCTTCACCTAACCCCCAAACTGGAATTGCATTCAGAGTAATTTATCTAAAATTCAAATCTGATCTACCTTCAATCTATTTAAAAACTTCCACTGGCTCCTTATTGCTGTGGAGATGAAATACTCTGTTATATGATCTGCAAAAACCTACATTATATGGTCTGCTAAGGCTTCCTGGATTCCCCTTCTCTTCTCTCCTGGGTTTTGTGGTGGTACTCTTCCTTCACACTCTGGAAACCCCCTATATACTCCCCTTGTGCCAGGTCAGTTAAATGCTGTCATCTTTATTGGGTTATCTTTGTCTTTTTTTTTTCTGCCTATCATATTCTCCCTTATTTCTACAATTTATTTTTCTAATCCCCATTAAAATTTCATTTTATCTATTATGACTTCCTCATGACATAGAATTTTCTGCCCCAAGCAACAATGACAGTTTTTTTCTTGACTCATCATAGTAAATTCTAAATGATATATGTAACTATTTCTGCATGTCAGCTGTAGGCTGCAGGTGAACATGAACCACCTCCTATTTGCTACTGTATCCTTTGCCCTTAGAGCACATTAACTGACACACTTTTATTGAGCTTAATAGATAATGTGAATCAGTGATGGATCATAATCTTCCACGTAAAACCAGGTTTATCTGGCTTTAAGTCAACGGTTGTTAACTTTAAGATTTTAGGGCTATTTTAAAATATTTTATTTGAAAATAAATTCTAATGCATAGTTAAGTTTCATAATTGCAAATATTATAGAGTCAAGTATACTTACATTAAAATTTTGTGAAGGTTGAGAGTCATTGATTTATATAAGTGAAATTCACTTTGTGTTTTAGTGCCTAGGAATACAATTTACAGGACATTCATAGTTCTTCACTTGCTGCTCAAGGCATTATTTAGTAGTCTTTCACATGCAACCATATTATATTTAGTATGTTCTAACGACATGTCTGTGGCTTAAAATAAAGTGAAATATGATTGCCAGAGTCAAAAATGTATTTTACCTGGTAATACTAGTTCTTCACCAGGAATCCATTTATACTGAACAATTACAGAATTGTTAGAACTCTCTTTCTTTTAACATCTTGCAAACCTATATTCCTAGTTTAGTTGTTCTCACATTTCAAGAAAAAAAATATAAATTTCATTTTCTAATTTTTAATGACTCTATAACTTTGCAATTAAAAGATACTCCATTTGCTAACTGATTGTATCTTGTCTATCATAAACTGTGTAATAGTAGTATAGAAATGAACAAAGTAGTATAGAAATGAGCAAGTTATAATTCATGTTTTCATTCTGCCATGAAGGAATTTTAAGTTATTATTTGTAGAATGTATAAACACTTCAATAAGTGGATGGATAGATGCTTGATGCAAGCTCCATTTCCCAAGGATATTTCAGGAATGTGGGAATTACCTCTGGAGTAGTCATAGAATATTGAAGTTACGCATCTTTTCTATTAAAGTGAAATTTACCCCCATGGATTAATATATTGATTTATGTAATACTAACCAATTCCTTCTTATTCCTATGAGTTACTTTTCTTTTGAAAACCAACAGATAAATTTTGTTCTGTAGTATCATTAGCTAGGGAGTTGACATCTAAGATATTTTTCTTAGTGTTATTCAAAATGATTTATAACATACTCACATTATAAAATTATTGAACACAAATTTATTGTTTCCTAGAATAGTATTATGCACACTTTAAACAAAAAACTTCTGGTTGTTTTACCTAAAAGTTGGGATATGGATTTAGAAATTTTAAGGAAAACCTCAACTTTTCAATGTTCTTTGTGATTAACTTTCTTTTGTCCCATTTTGTTAAAAGGGAACCAATCTAGCAAATACATTTTCAAATTGTTAATTTTTTTGTGTCTTCTTAGGTTACTGATAATTATGAAAATCCAATGTTTGATGTCTAGGACAATTTAGGACTTCAATTGACCACACAAATTACTCTATATTTTTTAATTTATTTTTATAAGTGTGTAAGTTTTCCCTTAAGTTCATTCTTATAGTCCAAAGTATAAAAGGCCTACGTTTATTTCACTGGACACACACACACACACACACACACATAGTGACTTGTGCCCACTTAGCATACTGCTGTGGAAGAGGAAAATGTGATTATTTCACACATGACATTTTTGTTTCAAACTTAACTGAAACAAGTTTTTTAATGTTTGGTTTTATTGGGGGCACAATCTGAACCATGTGCCTTTTTAAAAATATTTTTTAGTTGTCGATGGACTCAACACCTTTATTTATTTATTTTATGCGGTGCTGAGGTTTGAACCCAGTGCCTCACATGTGCTAGGTGAGAACTCTATCACTGAGCTACAGCTCCAGCCCCACCTTGTGCCTTTTAAAGACTACAAAAAAATAGCCTGAGACTAGATTCTGTGGTAGTTCATGGACTTTATGGGGTAGCCTAAATTTTTTCACTCGTGTGGATGTGAACTAAGAATTATGGACCATGAACAAGATTCAGTTTCCCTGTGCTATCATCTAAATTACTTGAGTTTTACCAATTATTTGAAGTATTTGAAATCATTAGATATTTATGGTTAATTCTCTCAGGCTTTTACTGATTGTCGGTTTTACTCTAATATTACTCACATTCCTCAAATATTAACTGTCTGTCAAATAGTATAAGCTGGTAGTTTTGAGTAGCCTCTGCTAAAGATCTGAAGGTGGCAATGGTGACAGGGCCCTCCCTTGGAAACTCACACTCAACACCAAAAGGTCTTCCTGCAGTTTCCTTACAAACTCAAGAAAACACACATCTCTTTTATTTATGCTTTATTTTAGCGCATTATAAATTATCGGGCTTCTTAACATGAACCTATGATAAATGTGCCCATAGAATTCTGCTGTGGTTTGAATAAGGCTTGAGTCAGTTCTCCAGAGTTTCATGTGCTGGAAGCTCGGTCCATGGCGTAGAGGTATTGAGGCCCTGGATCTTTAGGAGGGGAAGTCTACTGGAAGGCTGTTGAATCTTTGGAAGAGATCCTGGGAAATCTCGAGAGAAGCGGGAGGGTGGAAGAGGTTGCAAATTGAGCAATCCCCCCAACTTGCCTATTTGTTTCCCTTTACATTTCTACAGCATATTGTAATGCAGACAGAGGTACCCTCAACAGGGTGCTAGCACCAGGCAGTTTGGATATAATAAACATCAGATTGTTGAGCCAAATTCTTTTCTTTTTAAGATAAGCAGTCTCAGGTATTTTGTTATAGTAAAAATAAATGAATTAGGGCAATTATTTATTTTTATTTTAACTAAATCTCCAAAATACAGCAATTGTTAATTATCAATTAATTTTAAAATGTACAAGAAAATACATAGACACTATTATTTCCACAGATTTACTTTCACTTGTTCTTTTACTAAAACAAAATATTTCCACAGACTATAGATATGCATACAACATATCTTAGTTACAACTCATTATTTTTTTGGTCTTTCTATTTAAAAAGATCTACTTGAGCATGAAGCTTTGTTATGTCATTAAATTTTATTGCATTAATATTTTTTAAAAGTATATAACTTTTCATTGCACATTTTGCTGATAAAATTCTAAGAAGCCTGGGATGACACAAAAAATTTAAACTGCATGCTAAATATTTAGAATTATGTTCCATTGTCCAATTTAATTGTCCTGTTTCTAGGCCATGCACGGCGCCTTAGATTTATTTAGTTGGGAGCTCTAAAGTTTGGCTTCCGGAATTCTCTTGTCCTTCCTCCTCATAGTTTCCTTCTGCAAGTAAGCTATACATTTAAGATCACATTCTTTACTATTTAAAATAACTAGCTCTTCTATAGCTTCCCACCACACTTTAAAGTGACAGGTAAATTCCTTGCTGTGGCCTAATTTTTTCTGTTTCTATCTGTTCCTGTTCAAAGCTTATTTGTTCCTGTGCTTTACTCTGGCTCTTCATAACTTCCTTCTCCTCTGTTTTTTCATAAATTAAAAAATTTTCATCAGTGAGATATAAATTTTTAAAAAATGTGTCTTTAAGAAATCACTCTTAGGAATTGGGAACTTTACCAGGTCTACAGACTTCATTCCGTTGACTGACACATGATGGCATTCATTCAATACTTATGAATCACTACATTTAGGTTCAGTTACTTGCCACCAGGATGGAGTAATGGAAGCCATCACCCTAGAAGGGAGAAGTGAGAGGGGCCAAGTCTGCAGAGAACTTAGACAATGATGAAACCAATTAGATACCAACCTGATTTTTATTATCACTTGATGCCAACAACTCTAAACTAATGTGATGACAGATTTCTCATTCATGGGAATTTTTTCTGTGCTATAAGTTGTAAGTAATTGCTGTGGCTACCATCAAGTTTACCATCAATAAAATACATGTGACCTTCAAAGTAGTAATATTCATTACTTATTGTGAGCAGGTATTATGTCTCCAAACCCTATGATACTTTGGTAGACTTGAAATAAACAAGGGATTGAGTTAGAAGTGACAGAATGAGAAATGTTTCAATTCTCTTATTTTATGTGGCCACTTAGAATTTTTATTGACATTTATAATGATAGAAAGCCAACTAAGGTATATGTTTCCTTTATGATAAATACACAGATGTGAACTGGGGACATGGTGCAGTTGGACAACTTGCCCAAAATCTTGGTTTTAAATATCAAACATTATTTTTAAAAAAAAGGAAAGGAAAAAAAAATTAATTAAAAATATTACATTTTTCCTTTGCATTATAAAATGCATTTTATTTTTTATTTTACTTAAAGTTAATAGCTTTACTATATACACAAAATTTGAGAAAGAAAAATTTACACTGTGGTATTTCTTTTGGGGCCACCATTTGTATTGTTACTTACTTAATTTTATTAGAACAAAGTAACCTTGTGCAGAGATGTGTATAAAAAGTAATCTGCCCTGAATTTTGCTATTCTTATTCCTAGAGAAAGACATCTAACTTTTTTATCTTCTTGTTATTATCTACCTAATGAAGATTTTGCATCCTTCCACTTGTTATTGTGGAAATAGGTTGAATTAAATAATTTTTAAAAATTAAAAGTGCTGAACTATTAAATGGATAAATGGAATTTGTGGCTCTGTCCACATATCCATCTCCACATCATCATTGTTAGATTGTGTTCACCTTCCTCATGAGAACAGGAGACAAACACATAACCTACTGATTGGGATTTGTGAATATTGACTGGTTAGATTCTATGATATTACATTATTTCATAAACAGAAAATATAGATGCAGACTATCATGCTTTTGAAGGTAGGTGCTGCCTCCTCAAATAAACAGGAGTTCTATAACCCTCCTGCTTTTTACCAAATAGCTCTGTAACAGGGCACTTTTATCTAACCCATTATTTTTTTTCTCTCAATTCCTTCATTGTTTCCGGGGAATGTAAATAATGTTTACCGTAGCAGTTGTTTTGATAATTAAATAAGTCCAAGCATACAAAGTATTGATGTAAATCACCAAAAATGGTTTATATGATTTCCATTCCTACTACCTTTGTGATCATTAATGACATAATGAGCAAACACAGAGGCGGAGTTCATATAGTACAGTGGAACATGGGTACATGGGGGTGAATTGCCAAGGAAATTAGTCTGATTCATAATTCTTAAACTACAGTAATTTCATTTCACCTTGAAGAAATTGAGGAAAAGAAAAAAACATACCCTGTTGCAAAAATTCATCCTCCTCCAGTATTATAATTAGATATCCATAAATTTGTAAGATTTTATTTGTATATTAAGTGTTTGACTATTAAAAAATTATACACATATATGCATATACTTAGAAATCTAAACATTTAAATTGGAAAATATATTTTAGCACTTGTTTTCTAATACATAATAACTTTAAATGTTTCATTTTATGAATAACTAAAAAGAACTGAAATGGAATATACAAGTCTGTAAACTGTTCTTCAGAATAAGGGAGAAATCTATAGTTTATTCAGAGATTACATTATATTACTTTTTAGCTTAGAGCAGTATTACAGAACATAAAACAAACAATATGGTCCCTAGAACACAGGTCTGCAAAATTAGTTTGGGGCTTTATGTAAATTTTGGAAGTATGTACATAGAATAGAAAGACTGTGCTAAATACATAGACTTAAATATATAAGCTCTCTGAAAATCATTGATCTTTTTGAGAATAGAAACAACCATCTCTTCCAATTCCCTAGAGAGGCTTTAAGCAAGTAAAATATTTTCAACACATTTACTAAGGTTAAAAGTGCAACACAACTCTGGTTTAACATGACCAGGTAACATAATAATGCTACTTAAAAATCTCTAAATTTATAACCAGTCATTTTTCTGAATTCTTTACTAAAAATAATATAGAGTAGTAGTCCAAAACAATCTTCCAATTTCAAATAGCAAAACTATCCTTCACCTGTCATCTTTATGCCAAGTGAATCAGTGTCCTAAAGATGGATATAACAACAGGATAAGTTATAAAACTTTGATGTACTTCATGCATTTGTTGATTGCTGATTAATTTTTCCCTCTTGGATCCTGCTCCACTCACTCTAACAAAATGAGGTAGAACGCTTTGCAACATACAACCACAAAAAGACACTATAGAACATCACAGCAGCATCTGCTATTATGAGTCAGAGAGCAGAGATAATAGCTTGGTAGCAGGCTTAATACAATCCAGCATTTTGTATTTAGCAATGAGAGATGATAATGAAAGAAAAAGAGGAAAATTTGTGATTTATATCATTATTGGCTGTTATTCATAGACTCTCAGTCAGGGGTGGAGGTGTGGGTCATGAAATTCTGGACTCTTTTGTACTTGGCAAGTGAATTATTTCAATATCAGATATTTAAAGCTCCACTAGATGCACAAAGATGTCTAACAGAGGAAAGAACTATTTTTAGGCTAACGTACTTGTGATAATATGTAGATTATAAACAGAAAAGTGCAACTTTACTTATTTAAAACATTTTATGAAATGTATGCTAGGGCAGATAAAACATTTCAATGCATGCATTAGTCATATTAGATCCTTTCAACAGTTATTCTGAAATAATAATATACGAGAAGAAAAAATGATTACACAGTATGATGAGCCTTAACAGAATGAATTATTTCAAAGTATAATTTAGTAACATTATTTGGAGATATCTAGCCTAATGTTTAACAACTACACATGTTATATCTGGAATTTCTAGTAAAGTTTTATGTGTAAAAATGATAGTCACTGGAGTCACTGCATCTATGAAGTCAAATCACTTCCTTTTCCAGGCACAGTTGGTTATTCTTCTGCATGTGGTCAGTTGTAATCTCTGACTAAAGGAGCTGAATCTTTATTTTCATGTATTTGATCTATATTTTCTTATCACTCCCTTAATATCAGAAATGTACGTATTTGAAATCGTTTTAGCGTTCAATGATTTCTTAACACTTTAGTTTGTAACTGGGTTCAGAAATAGCGCTTGTGTCTGTTCATTAATCACTCACAAGTTTAGCAACCCTTGTATGAAAAATTGGATTTCCAAATGTTCTAAAATCTGAAACTTTTTGAGTGCTAACATGACACACAAATGAAATGTTCCACAGCATACCCTACAAGATACATCATAGTCAAAGCACAGACACAACTAAAAATATTGTATAAAATTCCTTCCAGGCTTCTGTATAGACCTTTTATGAAATAAAGAAATTTCATGTTTAAACTTGAGCCCCATCCCTGAGCAATCTCTTTATGTATATGTGAATGTTCCAATATTCAGAAAGCTCCCAAATCTGAAATACATCTATTCCGACAGGTTTCTCAACCCTTAAAAAAGCATTCTCTTAGTGATGCTAGGGCAAGATGTGATTCCTAGGTTAAACTGTATGTAAAAGGAAATACACAGTAATACATGTTTAACATCAAACCTATGTATACAAATGTATGGATTAAAATGATGCATATTTTGTTGTGTGATAGAAATCACTATGATTTGTTTTACTTTGAGATCCTAGTATTATTTTACCCTTCAGAGGTGGGGCCACATCTCCAAATGACAACTCTTGAACAATCCAGCAGGTCATCTCAAAATTCCTACTAGTCACCTGCTAGCAAAGGATCCAAGGATGTGTTTGTTTAGTATGCAGAAATCCTTATCAACTTTCTGCTGTGCAGGGTTCCTCCCAGCTTCCTAGAGGGAGAGTCTAGGGATGTCTCCTTAACTGTGAGAATTCCCTGCAGCAAGAAGGCACCGAAGATATATTTAACTCCACAAGCTGTCACACTGTGAATCCGTGGGGGAGAGAGATCTGTAGAGGTCTCATTATGAGAATCTTCTAATAGTGGTACAGCAGGGGTAACACACAACACAACCCGGTGTCAGGGAAACGAATGAAGTGTTATTTTGGATTTCTAATGCCAAAATTTAAAAAGGATAGGTCTACTTGTCTGTTTTCTCTTCGGGAAATATCTGGCTCATTATTTTATAGATACATTATATGTTCCCCTTGTTTTAGTTATTTTTTTTTCATCACTATGGCTAAAAGACCTGATAAGAACAATTATAAGCAGGGATAGTGTTTTTGGCTCAGGGTTTCAGAGGTCTCAGTTCCTAGACAACCAACTCCATAACTCTGGGCTTGAGGTGAGGCAGAATATCAGGGTGGAAAGGTGTGACAGAGGAAAGCAGCTCAGGCACATTCTCAGGGACCCGCCTCCTCAAGCCAAAACCTACCTGTCTATAGTTACCACCTTGTTAATCCATTCAAGTGGATTATTGGGCAGCCTAAATTCTAGCTCTCATAACCTAAACATTTCACCTCTGAACTTTCTTGCATTATCTCACACATGAGATTTTGAGGGGACATCTCTAATTTAAACCATAGCGACCCCACTGGGGAATATTTTGTGATAGATTCTTGATAACTATTAACTAGATCAGTGGTGTGTTTTCCTTGGAAGTCTTGAAGTTGAGCAAATTCAATATTTTTAAGGAATGCTTTTATCTACAAAAATAAAAAGTACACTCCCATTATGGATGATGCTAATATGGAAGAATTCAAAATTTTTAGACATAAACACAAACACATTTTCCATAATTTATTTTCATGATTTCTACAACACCCTTCCTATCAATATTTCATTCTCAATCTATGTTTCCTTTGTTGATTTCCTACTATTGAATCCCTTGTGTGGACTTTCCAGGCAGACTTATCTGTGAGGGACAATGACAATGCATTTCAAAGATGAGAAAATTAAAAACTTCCAGATGCAGAGCGTTCATTATGCATAGATACTTCAGTGCACTTCACACTGGTACCACTTGTGTTGTGTACACACTAAATCAAATTATGTTGGAATTTTAAAACTTGAAGTTGTAATTTAATATTTGTCTCACCTTCCATTTATCTCTATGATTGTTTACAAGAATTACTTTCCGATTGTGGTAGCCATGGAGACATAATTTGAATATTAAACAAAATTTTCATGACTACAAAAAGTGTATCCTTTTCTCTTTTTTTGAAACACGTGACCTTACTATTTACCTTAGGTTTTCCACAATTTAAGAGATACGAAATGAGAAATTATGGCCTGGTTGAAATCAAAAACTTGTTAATGTAGGATCACAGGAAATTTTTAATGAAGTATGTATTAAGATGTACACATCAACTGTGACTCCTAGCCACCCCTTCAACACCCACAGACTTAGAACTCCACAAAAGATTGAAAGATTCCGTATTCTCCAACCTTTAAAAATCCACACTCGGTTAGGCCTTTTGAATATATGTCCTTTTCTAAAGCACATCAACCGTCATCAATGGACTCAAAACAATGAAACCTGAATGAAACAATGAAACAATGAATAGTTTGAAATATTCACGAGTGTAGGAGACTGAAAACCCAGATTTGCATTTATGAGCAAACATAGTCCTGTGTTTTACCCTCCAAGAAAGTTCCAATTTTCTTCTCTCATGATTATTCTTTTTGTAAAAGTACCATTCATTTTGTTACAAAATTTAAAGAAAACTGAAGTGCTATCAATCATGCTAAGCTCTTTGGGTATGATGTGTGCTAGATTGCAGAAGACTACATTAATGTTGAGTTGGGAACTGATAATGTCTGCCCCTCTATTCTTGAATATGATTTCAATTCCAACTCAATTCAAATTCCATTCTGGCTCATTTCAAATCCCACTTAATCAATTCAATTACAAATGTAAAATTATAAGGATGGAGTTTTAGGAGAGGTGAGGTAATTTCTAGGTCTCATTCCATTTATAAATCTTTCTAATTCAATAAAAACTTCCCTGAAAATTAATTTTAGTTGCAGAGGTAGAAAAATAAAACATGAAATCACCCACAGAGAAGTAGGTAATTTAGTTTATGCAATCTAAAGATAAATTTTGTTCTTCCAAGTTACATCTTAATCAGACGCACGCCTTCACTATTCTCTAATCTTCTCAAAGAGAGAAGGAGGAGACCCTAGACCTCAAGAAGATATCTGCATTTTCTGTCTGCAGCAACCAATCTGATAAAATTGATTTTTATTTGGCAAATAACAAAATTACTTTTACAAAGCATCATTTAGATTAAATGACATGTCTGAAGTTTCTTCGATAAGAAACTGATGTAATATATTAAGTATAAGGTTTTATATAATTGAATATATGTTCCAAGGGAGAATATGAGATAATTTTAATTTTTAAACCACTAAAATCTCGATACTTTTGTTGTTGTTGTTGCTCCTCTGTGACTGCAAGAGAGCTAGTATAAAATAAGAATGAAACTACATGCTTTGGAAAGTTGGATTTAACAAGGAGTGCTAAAATTCAACCTTGCATTAGTCATTATAATTTTTTGACACTGTCTTAACGTGTGAAGGAAGAATTGAACTCCAGAGCTAGAAAGGGCATCGTTAAAAGACAAGATTGCCTTTCTGTATGACAGATATTAATATTAGATCATTTGCTTGGCTAGGAGCAGAGCTTATGAGGTGTACGGAGGCCACACAAATTTGCTTGAGATTGAAAACCTTTCTTGCTGTATTTCTTCTTCTTCCTCTATACTTTACCAGTGAGTTAAAAGAAATATGACTGAGTGTTAATTGGTTTTGCTGCTATATTCCACATTTGTTATGGAAAAGGTATTCCACTGAAATGTTTGACTCAAATAAGTGTATTCTGTTCTATCTGGGAGGTTTTAAAAACAAAATATTTTATTTTAAGTTATTTAGAAACTCTAACTTGGGTGGAACCTGAAAAATTTCCTTATTTGCAATGTCTCCTTCCACACATATATACAACAGACTGACATAACTCAAAAAAGTCAATAAGTTTCCTTCAAGATAAAAAAGTATAATTTCTTATTTTGTGTACTGTTTTTACCATCAAAACATCGGTTTAATTAAATAAGGGATTGAAATGAGGCTGTTTCAGAATATATACATATTTTCTTCTGCAAATTTAGTTTTAAAGAAAGGATAAAAAGAGAGAAAAGAAAGGGATTTTATGCAGTTGTTCAATTGCTAGTTGACCATAGTCCCTGCTATATAGATAGCAGATGGCTATATGGATACAGATTAGATATGGATGTAGATATAGGCAGACATAGACATGGATTTGCTTTAGGTACAGACATAGATGCACATGTGGACATAGGCATAGGCATAGACATAAAAATAGGTGTAGGATTGCCCATGATACTAACGACACTGAAGTCCAACAACTGGGCTCAATACTTGACTCTACTTCTTAT
Source organism: Sciurus vulgaris (assembly GCF_902686455.1). Lineage (NCBI taxonomy): Eukaryota > Metazoa > Chordata > Mammalia > Rodentia > Sciuridae > Sciurus > Sciurus vulgaris. The sequence goes on from NC_136469.1 coordinate 15,153,256, forward strand.
AAGATATGTTGCCTGGAGCAAGCTCCCTACCCTCTCCAGGATTTATTTTACTTTTATGGTTAGGAAGAATGTTAAAAATACTTTCCTCCTAGAGTTCTTTGAAAATTAAATTAACTAATAACTTCCATAGTACATAATGCTGTACACATTTTAAAAATATTTCTGATTTTGTTCTACCACATACAGATTGATTTATTCTTTTGATCTTTGCTAACTCTTAAAGGAATTTTGGAATTGAAATAACATTGACCTTGTTGATTAAGAATGTCATATAAATAAGCATTCTTGATATTACTGGGTACTGTTGGAAGATAATTCTCCATGGGTCTCTGCAATTTCTACCTATCTTACCAGCAGGAGATTGACTGCTCTCCCTTTTGGTCTCTTCCCACAAGGACTTCCAGGTAGTGAGTAGCCTGGGAAGATAAGAAAGAAAGACAGACATTCTTCCTTTCCATTATAAAAGATTTGGGTTCCTACGCTCTGGCCCTTCCTGTTGCTACAAATTTTTATTATATTATAGCAATTTTTTAGATTATACCCATTGTCTGCATTTAACGTATTCACTCTGTATTAGACATATGGGAAGGGCTTTAAATATATATTAAATTTTTTTCTAATATTGCAAGTCAAATATTATTATCACCGTCTATTAGTGACAAAAATGAATCTCAAAGAAATTAAGCAGTGTGTTTGGGTCAGGAAGCCTACAGTGGAGGGTGGACAGGACATATTTGAAACAGGACAGAAATTTAAAACCAGAGCTTTCTGAAGTCAAATGTAGAACCAACAACTTCTAGGGGGCACCGACCTAGTTATTTAAAAGTAACATAAAAAGGATCAAAGAATGTGCAAATGTTCTATTTTTACAAGTATACTGAAGCAGAAATATGCTATTGATTTCTCTCTTTTCCTAGTCAATTATTTTCTCCCCATCTCTAACAGTGGACCCCTAGGACATTCTAAATGGAGGTATGTCCCTGAAGTTTATATGGCCTTATCTTCAAAAATTGATCATTCAGGTGTTTAAGTAATTCTAAAATCATTTTTTTATTATCAGGAGCTCAGTAAATAACTATTTATGCATTTGCGAACAATCTCTAAGTTTTAGTTTCTAGTCTCTATTGTCCAGTTTCTTAAAACTGATTCACTTTACTTTGCATTGAGGGACGGAGACCTTGAGTTTTTTCGGCAAAGGGGGAAATGCTAAACATATCCATAACCAGGAAAACCATTTTTATATCACTTGTCAAAGACCATCTGCAAAGGAGATTTAATAGACACTAAAGACTCAGAAAGGAACACGCCAGGCTGCTGCAGAGGGGGTGGAGCCAGGAGCTGTGCTCGGTGCTCTGCAAGTGTTACAGGCTGAATGAATCCTGTGCACTCTAGGTTTCAGTTTCTTGTCTTTGAAGGGGTCATAATGAGTCACTCCTGTGACCGTTCAACGGGTTTTGTAAAATCATATATGTAAGGCATTTGAAGCCCAAAATTTGCATATAATCTATCTTATGGGAATTCTGTTATTTTATTATCAAATCCTTCGAATTTATGAACAAGATGAGATTATTTTACATAGCTTAAAAAAAAAGGTTTTTTTTGACTTAGATTAAGTAGCTTGCCCAAAGTTGAACAGCTGATACCTGGTGGAACTGAGACTCCAGAAAAGGCAGCTCTGAGGGCTGCCTACTGTAACCATCCTAGGAAGCTGACAAGCATCTTGGAAGGTGAGGCCGAAGAGCTTTCCAACAACGTGCTGCTCGGAGATTACTCTGGCACTGAAAAGTGCATACGAAAACTTTAGCAACCATCAATGAGCTGTTTTTAACTGCCGCGTTAGAAAAGCAATATATCATAGTTCATAAGTTCCCTTGGTATTTTTGTAAAATATGAGAGGCGATTTAGGAGATGTCGTTTTCCTCCACATGCATTGCCTCTATGGTATGACCATTATATATTTGCTTAACAACTGTAGAAACTGCATAATTAAACATTAATTTGAATCTTCTTGTGAATCTACTTTAATGGCTATGACAAACCACAATTCCCCAGTGTAAATCCACTCAAGTCGAAATTTTGCCATAGGAAATTATGACTCATTGGTCATAATTTCCTTTAAAATCAATTGTAATGGCTGTTTATTTAGGTTTTGAATCACAAAAGCCAATCTATAAGAAAATATTGCATTTATCTGAGTAATATAATTAATTATAAAATACAAAACCCTACCCTCTAAAATCTTATTCAGCACTAATGGGCTCTGCCACACACTGTTACGTGTGTTTACATCACTTAAAGAAGAGTTACCCTCTCCTTTCCCTTAACCATTGAGCTTGCTATTCTTTGTAATTTATGAGCCAACTCTCTCACACTTACCTCCCCAAATCGAATCCCATCTTCACTGTGCACAAATGTGGTTTTCTAATAGCATAGGTAATCAGGTAAAAACAAAACAGAACAGAAGCAAAACAAAATCATTGAAATGAGGAAATAGTGTTTCTTTATTATCCTGATTACAAATGTATTTAAATTTCACAGTCAGTGCTGTGTAGTCAGTATATGCAATATGAATATGAATATGTCACATAAAACATTCATTCACTAGTCAACTAATTGATTTCCATTCATTATGGTATACACACACACACACACACACACACACACACACACACACTGAAAAGATCACAAGGGTTTTGTGGATAATTGAAAATTAAAAATAATTCCAAATTAACTGAGATTTCATTTTGTAATGCCTTGGAGAATTTTAGCATCTCTAATTATTTTCCTGTTGGCTATGGTCTTTACTCGGCTCTGGAAAGAGGGGACTGATTACTTGTGGATCAGTTTTCCATTTGTGCCTGTCTGAATGGAAAATTGTTTGCCAGATTTACTTACATACTTTACTAATGATTTTCTGCTTCAGTTATATCATATCAATTTTGGATTCCTAAATAGAGTGGGAAGCAGGGAAAAAGCAAACCAGCAAAAATATTTGGGACACATACCATTCCTTATAAATACATAACTGTATTTAATTTAATTTATAAATTATGTACAGTAAGATAAAACAGTAACTAAAATATAAGAATTTATAATTTATAATAATATACTATAATAAAGTTACAGTATAATTACAGTGTATTATTTTAACACTATAATTATCTTATACTATAATAAAATCATCAGCATGACTACTCTTGTGTCCTGAGACCATAATTAAAAGTAAAAGAGTTCCTTAAATATCATCACTGTGATATCATGATAGTGAATAGGGTAATCATGAAGGCTACTATGTGACCTATAAATTAGTTGCATATACTAAAAAAAGGGTGGATATACTAGATAAAGGTAGTAGATAAAGTAGATAAAGGTAGTCCTGGGTGGAATACAGTAAGACAGCATGAGATTTCATCATGCTGCTCAAAAGGCATGAAATTTAAATCTTACAAATTGCTATTTCTTAAACATTCCATTTAATATTTTCAGACTTTGGTTAACTGTAACTGAAATCTGGGAAAGCAAAATTGTAGATAAAAAGATAACTGCTGTATCATCTTATTAAATCAAATCTTTACATTTTAAACGCCAATAATTCTGATTCAAGAGCACAAGGAACAGACAAACGGAGGTTTAAATTCTTTTTCCATGTCAGATAACTGGTGAATGCAAAACTGCCACGAAAACCTAGACACTGTTCCCCACCATTCAATCACTTCAGGACTCCGCTCTCAACAATGTAGCTTGGTAAGTAGTGTGGATTTAAGGATAAAAAGTCATCAATTCCTCAATAATTTCCTCAATGTTTTCTTAATTGTCTTTAGTTCATCATTAGCAAGAGTGTTAGCAAAGTACGAGTCATTCAGAAAGGTTGATGTCTTTGCCAAAATCCTTATGGTTTTTTACTCTTGCCTGATGATCCAATTGAGTTTCTTACTCCAAGTCTTGACCTTCATATGAGTGTTTTAAGCCCTTGACCTTCTTCTAAAAAGTCCAGTCTATTTCCCCCTCCATCACATAACCTGTCTCCTACTTTGGAAAACAAAATCAAAGCCATCTAAGAGAAAAATCTTTTAGGATTAAATATATAAATCTACCTGTATCCCCGTCCATCATCCCCTCTCTCCTTTGTGAGAAACCACAAAAAGTTCTGCTTCTTTCTATCTGAATTCAATCCACCTAGACCTTCCCACACTCTCTGAAGTGCAGAAAACTTGGCAACTCTCTTGGATTCAGTTGGTTCATTTGAATTGGCTTTAAAATGCTGTGGCTGACTTTAATGTTAGCTCCCTTGAAACACATCTCCAGGTAGCCACAGCCTTTGCTGGTCCCTCTCTTATTGATTTTGGAATGGTCATGTGATTTGCTTTGATCAATGGAACATTTGCAAGAATAAGACAAGCAGAGGTCTCTACACACTGCACCTTAGGGCTGTTTCTATTCAAAAACTGCCTCTTGGAAACTAGCTGCTTAACAATGAGAAAAGCAAAGTTAAACTGTATGGTGAGACAAGAGTCAGGAGGAAGAGTACTGGGACCCCAGCCCTATGAGGTAAAGTCTTTAAATACTTTTCAGGCAGGCCCAGTCACCAACTAAATAGAGCTGTCTATGTTTCCACTGATTTATCACCTAGAGCCCATAAATCTCTCAGGCAATTCTGATAATTCATACACCCATAGTACATGAAAGATAACAAATCATCACTATTTTAAGGCACTTCTTTTTGAAATGACTAGTTATGCAGCAATAATTGACTAAAGCAGGCATGCTAAAATGATTTTTATTGGATGAAGAAACACAAAAATATAACAGAAAAGAAAGCAATATTAGCACTTAAAATCTCAAGAAAGGTTTTATCACAGACTCTCTCATGTTTTGTAATAGCAAATTCCATCTTCGGTCCACACCAACATGTCTTTTGCCCACATCCCTCCAGAACACAGTTCTTCTGCAAGGGGATCAGTAATTCTTATAGCATTTCCTCATTTTTTTTCTCCTACCCCTCTGTCAGGTCTAGGATAGTTTTTGAAAATTGTGTCCTCCTTATTTTGAAGTTCAAAGTTGAAGCTTGCACAAAAATCCATTCTGGGTTCTCCCATATTTCCCTCCTGTCTTACTGTCCAGGACCTACTTCTGGACCTTACCATCTGTACTGAAATGGCTTACAAGGATATTCCAATGTTTCCTATTTCACTGGAAATTTCCAATTTGTCCAATTATGCAAACGAAAATCCAACCTTCACATCTCTCTCTCTTAAATTTCATGGTAAATGAGTCCAAAAGTTCTTTCTTATTTTACTTCTTAAAGATTTGTAAGCCAAAGTGATATGTACATACATAACCATTTTCAATATTTTCCGTGATATCAATATTTGTTTTAGTTTTGCTTAATCTACTACTTTTAAGATTAAGCGTTCAAAATCCAAAGATGCTAAAAAAGAAATAAATAAATGAAGAAGTGGATGCTTACAAAGAAAATGTTATGTTTGACTCCTTAGAGAAGAGAAATTCTATTTTTAACAGATGATTTAAAGTGCATATTTCAGCTTGTCAACTGATGGGTTATTTATTTTCTGTGTCACCTTTTAAATTTTTCTTCATGCTCATAATGTGGTAAAGTTGCTAAAAGTAGAATCAAGGCCCCTTTTCTGAAATGTTAGGAACTAGTTTTTCAAATAGGAAAACTCAGATAAAGGAAGAAATTGTCTTTCCCTTTCCAGGTGAACCTGCACTATGGACAACCTGTCTACACATGAAATGAAAACATAAGCTTCCCAAATCATCTATGAACTTTTCTGTTAGCCACAGGATGACTTTACATAATCACAACTTTCTCCTGCTCTTTGTCTGACTTTTTTTTTTTTTTTTTGCAACTATGTATATTTCTAGCTCAGAAAACTTTTAAACTATCTGATCATAAAGCCCTACATTGTTGACAGATAGTTATTTGGTCTTCTATATTTGCAAGTAGTCAGAGACACCAATTGAAAAATATGGTTTTAAAATTGCCCTTTCCTAAGCTTGGCAGCTATGTGAATTCTCATTAAATTTGTTTGTAATATTTATGACAGAATGCATGCATGAGAAAACCTTTTGTTAATGCTATGTATATATTGAAGTCTATGAGAAACCTGGTCCTTTGGATATAAATAAAGCAAAGAAGGAACAGTGCTGTGACAGTAAATCCATGTTAAGGCTGCTGAACTCTAAATTACATAAAAATAAACTTGTTTATTCTTGACACACTCATCAGACCATGATTAATATATGTTTCACAATTCATCATGTGATAAAATGGTGAGCTTATGGATGAGCCCCGATTCCTATTTTGTGTGATAGTTACAAAACAGAAATAAAGGTAGAGAAGTTCAAGATTCTTAGTGGTGTGCATTCTTCAAGATGAAGTGTAAATTATAAATGCTTAATAGAAATCACTGTAGAAACAGGGCAGCTAGAGTTAACTACTAAAAATAATACCTATTTTTTCCATAAACACATCATCAACAAAGAATAAATTCCTTAGTTCTTTATAAGGGAATGACACTTTTTTTTTTTTTTTTCCTCCTTAGACAGGGTCTCACTGAGTTGCTTAGGGCCTCACTAAATTACTGAGGCTGGCTTTGAACTCTCAATACTCCTGCCTCAGCCTCCCAAAAAATTGGGATTATAGGCTGACATCACTGTGCCCAGCCAACACTTCCTCTTATACTAGGGTTTTGCAGGAATATAGATGGCACTAAAAGGAGTGAGCACATCTTTAGAAAGTGTTGTTTTATACTTATGATTCCATAGGGAGAGTCAACTGACAGTAGAAAAAATCTTATTTATGGTTTTCAAAGTTCCAGACAGCAAGCATTTAAAAATTTTAAAGAAATGTTTATTAGTAGTTGTAGTGATATTTTAAGATTTCTAACAAACACTGACTCTACTTTCCCACTGTTTCTTAATAAAAAGTAGATTTCAAAAAACATTTATAATTTTATATGCTCTTCAAAATAAATATCTTGGCCTATTATCTTTATACACATACACATATGTACTTGTATGAAAACACATTTATTTTATTTACCCATGATAAACATTTTAATGTTCATTGTAAAATAACATCATCATAAATTTGGGTTGAATTAACTAAAGAATAAGATATAGCTAAAACTAGGAACAGTAGGAGATGTTTCCATAAATTAGAGAAGGCTGACATTTTGATTGGAAAATTGCACCCATAGGTAAGCATGATGCTCAAATATATTAAAAACTGAGTCTCACCACAGAGGTCAATAGCCTGTTTAATAGAACCTTTGAGAGAATGGGATTCAGTTGTTGAATTCACCAGTATTATAAAAGACTTCAGGGTAAGAGATCTGATTAGTCAGCCATACATCACCGGAATTTCCATTTTGGAAGGGAGGCACTATGCTCACAGATGTAGGTGTAAATATTACTTTATTAATTGTCAGTGTCAATTTTAATGCTAAAGAAATTTATAGACAAATTCTCTGGGAGGTGAATGATTTCTCTGTAAGCAAATTATAATAAGGAAATTAAATTTTAATCAAATTTTAAGCATGGAGTTAGGACCTGAGAATTGTCTCTTTGCCACAGAATTTATTCTGACCTGAAACCAAAGTCAATTTTGAGAAGATTTTTTTACTTCTTTTAGATCTGATCCATTCTGGTCATGATTTCCACAGTTTAATTACCAAGATAAGAATCACTTCCAGATGCATGATGAGGAGAAAACTTCAGTAGAGAGCCAGGATCTTGGCTTCTCACTGTCTGCACCTAACGCATAGCTCTCATTGAACCTTCTTTGTACTAAATGAGCAAATAACTAGGTGAATAGAAAATGATTTCCTCATCTGAATATATTTGTCTTAGAAAACATCTTCAATATCATAGGTCTCCAATTCCTCTGTTTATTAAAATGAACTTTTTCACATCTTACTGCCCTAACTCAGCTTTGATGCACGCATTTGCTACTTTAACCCTTTATATTTCACAAAAGGCATATATATCTATATACATTTTAAGTTATCAATCATTCTGATGCTGTTGAAACATTCAGTTCTCTGAAAAGCAAACACCTAACAGGTCCAACTTGGTATTTGGCACAATTAGACATTACAATAAATTAAATGTTGGTTGCTTTGCAAATAGACAAACACAGATATGAAAAACTGTCTACTCAGAAATTAACAGTATTCAAATGCAGATTTGCTTCTACTCAAAAGTTAAAACTCTGCAAATTTTTACGCAACATTCCTATAGCAGCTAATTTTTACTAACATTTCCTTTGTAATATAATCATCACAAAAACTGGGTAAGTTTTAGCTTGATTCCAGTTTTTTAGATATAGAAAGTGATGGATAATTGATCTCCAGCCCTCTCTCTGTCTGTGGTGTGTGTGTATATGTCTGTCTGTTACCTTCCTAAAGGGTTTAATTACTAAGAAAAAACCCTGACTATTGACATGATAAACAGTAGGAAAACCTGGAAAGGGCAAATTATTATAGGTAATATTCTGGAGCTCATGACAGGAAACCACAGTAAAAATTATACATAATAGCTCCATTCTGCTTTTAATGTTCTATACCCTATACACAAAAATAGAGCACTAGCATGCTTATGCATCAATTAAGAAGTGATGTAGGTAAAAATTTTACAAAGGTAAATTTCAAGATGAGTTCAATTGCCTACAGAGTTTGTTTTAGTTTTCTCTCCATCTTAATAAATGAAAGTAAAATGACTATGTCTGAAGTAGGATAAATCATAACATCTTTAATCATTAACAGTAAAACAGATGCTTTACTGTAAAAATATATCTTAAACCAGTAGTCTTGTTTGCCATAAATCACAAGCACAATAGGCAGAACACAGAGCATGCTGATGGTCTCAATTGGAGATCAGGGCTTAGATTCATCGAGAAGGCGCTATACAAATGCAGTGCTGTAATTGCTTTCTTCTCATTTGCTTCTCCTGAACCGCGATATATTTCTAGAGTAACAGGTTTCCTAACAATTTAAGGGGATGATTCTTTATTCGTTGTCATACCGAAAGAAGAAAGAAAAGTTTTAACACGTCAAAGCTATTCATCTCACTGTTTAGATTTTCAGTGCATTTAATATCCTAAGAATTCACACAGGGGTTTTGCAGTGGTTGTGGCATTAAACTACATTTTAAGTGCCTACATAAGAAGCAACAACATCATTACCTTGAATTAAAGTGCAAGAAGAACACTCTGCTGGGAACATCATAGTATCCTACAGGAAGAAAATAATTCACGAGTCCTCTTCATAAAATTAGCTTTATTTCTCCTTTCTAGAATAAATGATAGAACAGTCTAAAGAATATGTCCTAAATCAGTAGCAAGCTGCCCCTTCTAAATCTCAATAACAGTCTAGGGTAATCTTCAACAGCTGGGTGCTATTAGGATTTGTTCTAATGGTGACAATGTGGAATACGCTAACACAGGGCTTATTGCCACTTATCCAGCAGGGGCATGAAATGAGGTGACATGGTAATGAGTTGATACAAATGACTTTTGTAACTTTCACACTGCTACCAGGCTGGGGCAGGCAATCAGAGGGAACTATTGTCTGCCTTTCGTGATGGTTTTAATGTGTTCCATTTGATTTAATACTGCTGGTAGGCAAAATGTGAAAGGAAAGTAGGTCACTGCCTCTTTGCTTTGCTCAGATTATCGGGCACTACTCACCTGGTTTATCCTAAGACTTATATTTACGTTCGTTGATGACAAAGATACATGTTTTGAGCTGGAATGCAGGTCCTTCACTGTAAATATAGCTATCAAACAGCACTAAGAGTAATTATTAAGTCATAACTTGAAAAACCTTATTTAGAAATGATTACAATTTATTAATATAAAATAAATTTTCTACTCTCACATGTGTTAATAAAGGTCTGTCTGTAGGTAGCTTAGGAATTTCTTCACCTTTAGGAGTGTGATGGAGTTTTTGAATACAGGTAAGTGCCAATCTTTTATTAAGTGCATTGTTATCACAGATATTCATTCATTTGCTGAAAGTTTTACCACATAAAGTAAAAATAATATTTTTATGAAGTAATTTTTAGAAATTTTCCTTTTAATAAAAACTTTGGTTAGAATAATTAAGGTGGAAAATGCATAAAATCTGACCTCCCTAGTAAAGTGTGTCACAACTCTTGACCTGATACTCTCTCTGCTTACAGTTCTTATTGACTTTATTATAAAACTAAGTAAAGTATAAAAAAATCAATCATCTGTTAAGATGTTTTTGTAGGGGTAGATAATGTATTAAGAAAAGAAAGCATTTAAATTTTGTAATGATGCCGTAAATGTATTTGTTTTCCAAGAATCAAAGCAACTTGATACATTTTTTTAAAAATAAGATTAAAATGTAGTATCCATAATATCAGTCCTTATGAATGCATATACTCCTAATCAATAAATAATAGGTCATTTAGATGATTTGTACAACTTTTCCTCCTCTGTCCTCGTCCAAGAAAGGCAGGTCTGTGTGTAACTAATTAGATGAATGTCGAATGTCACGTGCTCATTTGTTGAGAGAAATCCAGTCCCACTGCATGCACTAGAAATTATAGGATCTCTACACACTAACCTCTACATCTGTACCCTCCGTGGGAGGCAGAGTCAAATCAAGCACAGCCTGGAACAAATTGGGGGCAGAGTCGCTACTGCTGCCCAGCATCTCCCCCATCCTATTGCTCTCCTATGGAGAAATTATATTTTCTTAAAAAGGAGCTTTAGCTATTTACCCTCCATTGACAGCATACCAGTCGGGGACAATGGGGTTTTTGCATTCATCATCATGAGCGATTTTTGTTTGATATAGCAGCCTGGCTGGAGACAGGAGAGACGGGACAGAGGCAGGGATATTCAATCCCCTTCCCTTTTATGTGAAGGACAATTGATCATCTTTGTTTTTTTTAGGATGGAAAAAGGTAATTTTCTGTATAGTGAAATTCAGGAAAAGAATTCAACTCCAGCTCAATTATTTCTTCCAAACATATAAGTAAAATATAATATATAAAATACTGAAGATGTCAGAACACATGCTGCTCAGAGGAAAAGTTCTGAGGTCAAACCTCAGAGTTTAAGAGAAAGCTCTATGCTAAAAATCTCTTATTAACAGTTTCAAATTAACCTCATGCCTATGGGGGAGTAAGAGTGCTGTATGGAAGGATGGGAGAGATTGCACCTGGGTGTCAGAGTGTTAAGGATGATTAGATTTGGAATGCCAGCTGTGTTAAACCAGAATTCCACAGGGGAGTGGGAAGGATCAGATGATATCCCAAACATAGAATCTCATCCATCAGGAAAAAGTTATACAAAATAGAAGATTCATACCATAAGCAAGTAGTGAATTCTACTTAAGCAAAACACTTTCAAAATTAAATAAGATTAAAAGGAAAACGATTTCAAGAATTAAGTAGTATAAAGTGGAGCTTGTAGTAAAGAAAAAAAGGGCATCACAGCAAAGAAATTTTACTAACTGAATTTTGTCCTTTATTTACATGTGCCTACACATGTGTGTTTGTGTATGATGTTTGTCGTAATTACTATAAATATTTTTCTCCACTCTGGGTTTTGGTAAAAATGTTTGAAAATCTTTGCTCCATGAGAGCAGAAAGTTCGACATAGCAAGTGTCACACTCGATTGCTCTTAGCCAGGGTGCATCACAGGTGTTATGATGCTACCCGTGGAGAAAGCAGATCTTAAATCCCTGCCCAAAGGGTAAGTCAGAAGGGCTGGTGATCTATTCCCCTCACTTGGCCTGCAGTCCATTTGAGGCTCAAGAGGAGCATCACTGAGTGTGTTGTGGAGTGAGTAAATGTTGAGATTCATTCATGATATCATGGTTAATGATTCCCCTGGGCAATGCACTGGAAACCAGCTAGGATGAAATATGATTTTCCTTTCGTATCCAATACAATGCATATTTATGGAATGCTACTCTTGGCTCAGGGTTTATGCTGAAGGAGTTAGAGAGTAAATATTACGTGTTAATCATGCATTAGCTACTTAAAATGAACACTATGAAAGATTTACTGAACAATAAAAATGTAAAGATATATTAGGATTAGGGTTCATATCTTCAAAGAGTTATGAAGTCTTGGGAACATGGGAAAAATGGATACATGGATAATATGGAAATCATAATATTATATGTTAAGTAGGAATATAGCATGTTTGAAAGCAAACAGAAGGAAGTGACCAAAAGGTGAAATAAATCAGAACAATTGTAATGTGCCATTTGAAATAGATATAAAATTATTAGAATTTGAATAAAACAAAATAAAGGAAGAATATTGTTAGAACTGGAAATATTATGGAAGTGAAATATTGAACATGTTAGAAGCTTAGTAGTTTATCTGATTCAACTAATACATGTTACTAGATGAAATTATTTACACATATGATATATGGCTTATGATTTATATTACATAGTACAAAATAAAATATTATAGTTAAATACAAATATAATTAATCTTTTCCAAAGATTATGACTTTGAGTTAATTTTTAGCAAATCCTTATCATGAGCCAGGTAGTATCCAATGAACTTTGCAAATAATAATCCTCAACGATGTTTCCCCCATTTTATGGATAAGACAACTGGGGCCCCAAGAACGTAGGTACCTTGCCCAATGCCACCATGCCACCTAGCTACTAGGATAATGTTTACCCTGAATATGTAATATAAATAAATAAAATTTTCTCTGCATTAATAATCAGATACATTTTGTGATATTTTCTAGTCTTTAATTTGTGCAACAACACATTGCAACTGTTTATATTCATAGAGACATTAGAAACCTATTTGTAGCAGCTTCAGAAAGAGTTATCTGCACCAGGAGTAACTAAACTACATGAAATTCTGTGTAAATCTGCACTGGGAAACCTTCATATCCACAACCAAAAACCGGATGCAGACTAAACCTGACTGTGCACCAGGCAGGCAGATACAGAATTTTGCAGATTATGAAAGTTTAATAACCAATATGTATATTGAACTTCCCAAAAGGTACAGTTGTAATTTAATTTTATTCATAGCTGTCAAGTACCAAAGGCCACAAATAAGATAATAAATTCAAGTGAATATTAAAAATTAGATACTTTAAATAGAGTACCAGGCAGATATTTGCAAGATTAATAATTTATTAAATTTCTTTGGAACAGCACAATACAGAAACAATAGCTTTCAATATAATAGCATTTCGCTGGAGTTTGTCTTATGAAATGTTTTTTGGACATTTTGATGTAAGTAACTAAGTTGAAAATCTTTTACCCAATGCTTTGAACTTCTTTGTTTTGTTTAGTATTTAAACATTTTGGTCTCTGCTTTTCCTTTCTGTTGTACACTACTAAGAACTTCCTTCCTCTTTCTACCCCTCTCTCTTTCTCTCTCTCTCTCTTTTTTTTTTTCTCTCTCTCTCTCTCCTGATCCTTAATATGAATTCATTCAATACTTGATTTGTCCCATGTAAAAGCTGAATATAACCAAATTTTCCAGTCTGTAAAGAAGCAAATGGGCCTTAATTTACAATGGCTTACCTTACCATTTTTTTTAACTTAATGATGGTGCAAAAATAACATGGACTTACTAGAAAGTGTGTTGTGAAGTTTGGTCTTTCTCCAGGATGACCATATGTGGGTACAATCCTGTTTTGTGATGCTGGTCAGTGAGCCAAAGTTCACAGTCAGCCACACATTCAGAAGGGTGAACAACAAATACTCTACGGAGCAGTGTTGCCAATATTTTTTGGATATTGTGCTTTGTGTTTCCATCCCATGTCTGCACAATGTCCATCTGTGCGTGTACCTGATGTATTCAATACTTTATTGTGAAGTAGGCTCTGTGTTGGTTGATTTTGCCAACTGGGGGATAATGCAAGTGTTCTGAGCACCTGTCAGGGAGGCTCAGTGTATCTAGGATGCTTGGTAGGTTAGGAAACATTTTCAACAACTCATGATATGGTCAACTTCTGATGGTTTGATTGGGATGGAATTCCATTTTAAGGACACCTATACGAGGATGGCCTTAGGAAAATGTGTCAGGTCAAATTTTTGCCTAACAAGAACAATGTAGAAGAGGAAGCATCTATTTTGGCTCATGGTTTCAGAAGTTTAGTCCACCATAGGCCAACACCACAGTTCTAGGCCTAAAGTGAGACAAAACATCATGGTAGAAGGGAATGGTGAAGAGAAGCAGCACAGGGCCTGACAGGAAGCAGAGAGAGAACTCCACTCACCAGGAACAATATATAATCCCCCAATTCTCATCCCGGTGACCTATTTCCCCAGTCACCCGCTCTTTGCCTATAGCTGTGACCTGACCCAGTTGATCCCTATCAGTGAATTGATCTACTGACTAGGTCACAACTTTCATCATGTAATCATTTCACCTCTGAACATTCTTGCGTTGCCTCCTATATGTGCTTTGGGGACTCCTCATATCTAAACTGTGACACCAGTTACCCAACTTCTTTCACATACAATAAGGGTCAGAGGTCTTGCCTTATGTTTGTGTTCTTCTGTCCAGCATGTAGAAACCAACATAGCTGCGGGGGAAGCCAGATCTACTTAAAATTGAGCATCCACATTTCCCTGTAGAATCAGTTCCTAAGATGACAAGCCCTTTCAAATCATTCTGTAGATAACTTTTCACATCTCTCCAAAAAGCATGCATTTTTTTAAAATTCAATGTTACATAGTTTCTGCCATTTGTATGGACAAAAAAAAAAATGTTTGCAATGCTTATGTTTTTGTTGACTAATTGATCAGAAAACAGAATGTATGATAGCAGATTCTGAAATACTCAGGAATTTCCCAGGAAGCATTCATTTTAGTACATTTGTCACAACATTAGAACTTTTTAATTTACAAAATCTAAGCAAGAGATCTTCAAATTTTATAATAAATTCTGTCACAGTGCCAACAAAAGGAACAAAATAGATGGGATATAGTTAAAGGTTAATGTATTCATGCCACACAGGTACAAATAAATATTTTATTTCTCTGGGAATCCCAGTTTTCATAGCAATAAATAATTAATTGCTTACAATAGATGATAGTTTTCAAAGGCCATAATAAAAACATATTTTGAAGTATTTCTGTTAGTACAATCGTGTAAATGATTTGTAAAGAAATGAACCACACTTTAGTCCTGTACAAACAATTAAACTGAAGGATGGTGAGGAAAGAAAGATCTTTGCTCATTGTTTAATAACATGCTGGGATTCAAGAAAATATTTCACAAGGAACTTGTGGCATCTTATGTGTAAAATTTTTCAAAGTATTTTTGTATTTATCTTTATGTTTTCTTTGCTCCATGTTCTTAGAGGTTTTTATTAGTGCATTATGCTTGTATATAATAGTGGGGTTCATTTTGCCTTTAATCATACACACATGAGATAGAACTTGCTGTTTCAGTCTTAGTTTTTCTCTCTTCCTCCCTTTTCCCACTCTCTCCCTGACTTCCTCTACTCTACCGGTCTTCCTTCTATATATTTAGAGTTTTGTTTTTTAATTCATGCTTTATAGATATACATAAAGATGGGATTTACTGTGGTGTGCCAGCAAAAGACATAATTTTATTCTTTGGCACTGAGTAAAACTCCATTGTGTTAATGTACTATGTATTCTTTATCCATTCATCTGATGATGTGCACCTGGGCTGGTTCAATAAGTTGACTATTGCTAATTGAGCAACTGTAAACATTGATGTGACTTTGTCACTATAATATGCTTATTTTTGTTCTTTTGAATAAATTCTAAGGAGTGGGATTGTTATATAATGCTTCCAATTCTAGTTTTGAGATCTCCATATTGCTTTCTAAAATGGTTGAACTAATTTGCAGTCCCACCAAAAATGTTACTAGTGTATCTTTATCTATACAGTTCCACCAGAATTTTATTATCACTTGTATGTGTTTTCATGTTTTTTATTGGAGCATCGTAATTGTACATATTGGTGGGATTCATCATTACATATTTGTACATACACACAACATAACAATAAAAATTGGCCAATAAGGTTCCCTAATACTTTTCCACTCCTTCCCCTCCTTCCTCACTCTGGTCCCTTACTATACTTATCTCCCTTCAATTTTCACAAGATTTTTACCTGACCCCTTTCTTTTCCTTTTTCATTTTTAGTTTCTATATCTCAGAGAAAACATGACCCATGACTTTGGAATTTGACTTAATTATCTTAATGTTCTCAAATTAAAACCATTTTCCTGAAAATTACATAATTTCATTCTTAAAAAATACATTGGATGTATGTATATATGCCATATTTTGTTTATCCATTCATTCCTTAATGGATACCTAAACTAGTTTTGTAGTTGGCTACAAAACTATGGCTATTGTGAGCTATACTGCTATAAACATGGGTATGCATAAATGGATAAAATCCAAGGAGCAATGTAATTGGATCATATGGTGGTTCCATAAGTAGTCTTTCCTCTAATTGCTAAAGACATTGAACTTTTTTATTTTTTGTACATTTCTTAACCATTTGTATTTCTTCTTTGAGAATTGTCCCTTTAATTAATTTGCCCATTTATCATTTGGGTTATATTTTTATGTTTTTTTGAATTCTTTACGTATTATCAATATTAGTCTTCTGTCAGAAGATTTTTCTCCCATTTTGTCATTTTTTTTCTCTTTACATTCTTGTAAAGAGAAAAGTTTTTAAATGTGATACCATCCCATTCATTAATCCTTCACTGTAAGGATTAATCTTGAGCCAAAAGAATCTTATTGAGAAAGTAGTTGTCTATGCTATTATGTTAGATTGTTGACTCTACATTTTCTTCTAGAAGTTGCATAGATTCTGTTCTATTTCTAAGTCTTTGAACCATTTTCAGTTGATTTTGTGCAGGGTATGAGAGATAAGGGTCTATTCTCATTCTTCTATATATGGATAACCAATTTCTCAGCATCATTTTTAAAAAAGGTTTTATTTTCTCCAATGTATATTTTTGGTATCTTTTTTGTTACTTAGTTATTCCTTTTTTTTTTTTTTTTTTTTACAGACTGCATTTTGATTCACTGTTCACAAATGGGGTACATCATTTTGTTTCTATGGTTCTGCATGATGTAGATTCATACCATTTGTGTAATCATATATGTGCATAGGGTAATTAAGTCTCAGTCCACCATTTTTCATACACTCCCTCCCTTTCTTTTTTCCCTACATAATCTAAAGTTCCTCCATTCTTCTCTCACCTCCCATCCTTCCCACCCCAATTATGGGTCATCATCCTCTTAACAGGGAAAATATTTGGACTTTGTTTTTGTATTTTAAGCATGAAGGGGTTCTGTATTTTAGCAAATGCTTTCCCAGCATCTATTGAAATAATCATATGATTCTTCATTTCAAGTCTATTGATGTGATGAATTACATTTATTGATTTCTGGATGTTGAACAAACCTTGTACCCCTGTGATAAACTCCACTTGATCATGGTGCACTATCTTTTTAATATGTTTTTGTATGTGATTTGTCAGTATTTTGTTAAGGATTTTTGCATCTATGTTCATCAGAGGATATTGGTCTAAAGTTTTCTTTCCTTGATGTGTCTTTGTCTGGTTTTGGTATCACAGTGATACTAGCCTCCTAGAATGAATTTGGAAGGGTTCCCTCCTTTTCTATTTCTTGGAACACTTTGAGGAGTATTTGCATTAGTTCTTCTTTAAAGGTCTTATAGATTTCAGCTGAGAATACATCTGGTCCTGGGCTTTTCTTGGTTGGTAGGCTTTTGATGGCTTCTTCTATTTCAGTGCTTAAAATTCATCTATTTAAATTGTGTACCTATTCCTGATTCAGATTGGGAGGATCATATGTCTCTAAAAATTTGTCAATGCCTTTGATATTTTCTGTTTTGTTGGGAGTATAGATTTTCAAAGTAGCTTCTAATTATGTTATGTATTTCAGTGGTGTCTGTCATGATCTTTCCTTTTTCATCACGAATTCTAGTAATTTGCGTTTTCTCTCTCCTCTTTGTTAGTATGACTAAGGGTGAGTCTATTTTGGTTACTTTTTCAAAGAACCAACTTTTTGTTTTGTCAATTTTTTGAATTGTTTCTTTTGTTTCAATTTCATTGATTTCAGCTCTGATTTTAATTATTTCCTGTCTTCTACTATTTTTGGTGTTCATCTGTTCTTTTTCTAGGGCTTCGAGCTATAATGTTAGGTCATTTAGTTGTTGACTTTTTTTTTTTTTTTTGAATGTATGGACTCAATGCAATGAACTTTCCTCTTAGTACTGCTTTCAGAGTGCCCCAGAGATTTTGATATGTTGTGTCTCTGTTCTCATTTACCTCTAAGAATTGTTTTTATTTCTTCCCTGATGTCTTGTGTTATCATTGCATCATTCAATAGCATATTATTTAGTCTCCAGGTGTAGGAGTAGTTTTTTTTTTAAATTTTATTATTGATTTCTAATTACATTCCATTATGGTTTGATAAAATATAATGTAGTATCTCTAGTTTTTGAAGGTCTGATGACTGTTTCTATGTGGATTTATCTCTGTGTCTTTTATTATGTAGCATTGATCTTTCTGTCTGTCTTTATGCCAGTACGATGAAATTTTTTTTTGCTAGCTCTGTAGTATAATTTAGTGTCAGGTATTGTAAGTCATTCAGCATTATTTTTTTCACTTAGAATAGATTTGACTATTATGGGTCTTTAATTCTTTCAAATCAATTTTATAACTGTTTTTCTCTCTCTTTTCTGTTTTGTGAAGAATGTCATTGATATTTCAATGAGTATTTCATTGAATCTGTATACTGCTTTTGACAATATGGTCATTTCAAAAATAATTATTTTTCCCATTCATGACCATGGAAGATATTTCCATCTTCTTATGTTTTTGTCAATTTCTGTCTTCCATGTTTGACTGTTTTCATGATAGGGATATTTCACCTCCTTCATTAGATTTATTCTATTTTCTTTGTTTCGTTTCTGTTTTATTTTGTTTTGTTCTTTGTTTTGTTTTTGTATTTTGTATTTTGAGGCTATTGTGAGTGGAATTGTTTTCCTGATTTCTTTCTCTGCAGATCCATTATTGGAATATTGGAGTATTATATGTTGACATTTTAACCTGCTAAATTGCTGAATTTGTTTATTATCTCTCACAGTCATTTTGTGAAGATTTTTGAATCTTCTAATTATAGGATCATATCATCAGCAAACTGATTTTTTGACTTTTCTTAAAAATATTTCCGTTTTCTTCCCTTCTTGTGGCTAATTTATATAAACAGGAATGATGGCAGTAGACATCCTAAATTTGTTGCAGATTTTAAAGGAGATGCTTACAGTTTTTCCCCCATTCACTATGATGTTGCCTTTAGGTTTGTCATATATAGCATTGTTGATATTGAGTTATGCTCCTTCTTTCTATAGTGCTGACTGCATTTTATTCATGACTGGGTACTTAATTTCATCAAAGGTTTCTCTGCATCCATTGAGATGATTGTGTTTTGGGTCCTTAATTCTATTTATGTGGCGAATTACTTTTATTGATCTGAATATGTGAAACCAGCCTTTCATTTTGGGATAAAACCAACTTGGTCATGATGTACAATCTTCTTAATATATTCTTGAATATGATTTTCTAATATTTTATTAAGTATTTTGCATTTAAATTTTATCATGGGTGTTTTTCTGTAGTTCTCTTTCCTGTATGCATCCTTGTCTGGTTTCAGTATAAGGTTGATGTTGGCTTTATGAAATAAATTTGGTCATGTTCTATTCTTTACTCTTTCATTGAATAATTTGCAGATTATTTGTATTATTTCTTTAAATGTATGATAGAATACAGCTGAGAATTCATTTCATCCTTGGATTTTCTTTGTTAGAGGTCTTTTTATTGCTGCTTGCATTTATTGCTATCTATGTATCTAATTAAGTGTTCTATATCATCTTGGTTCAATTTGGGTAGGTCATGTGTCTAGAAGTGCGTCCACTTCTAGGTTTTTAAATTTTATGATGGATAAGTTTTCAAAATAGTCCCTGATGATATGCCAATTTTCTGTTATCTCTGAGATGATTTCTTCTTTTTCACCTCTGATTGTATTAATTTTTGTCTTCTCTCATTTTCTTTTGGTTAGTTTGACTAAGGGTTTTTTTGTCAATCATGTTTATCTTTTCAAGGAACCAACTCCATTTCATTCATTGTTTGTATTTGTTTTTTAATTTCTGTTTTGTTGATTTCGACTCTGATCTTAAATATTTCATTCCCTCCACTGATTTTGAAATTTGTGTTTTCTTGTTTTTGAAGGACCTAGAAATGTATCATTATGCTATGTATTTGGGAATCTTACTTGTTTTCTTATATAAACACTCAAAGCTATAAAATTTCCTCTAAGAATATTCTGCATACTGTCCTAGGTGTTCTGAAAAGTGTTATCACTACACTTATTTGATTCTAGAAATTGGCAAATTTATCCCTGGTCTTCTTTTATCATCCCTTCATCAATCAGAAATTTATTTTTTAATATCCATATGTTTATGCAGGTTCTTTTAATTATTTTTAGAGTGGATTTCTCCTTTGGTTCCAGAAATTGGATCAGATTCATGTAATTAATTTTTTTGTATTTGCTAAAAGCAGCTTTATGGCCTAAAATATGTTCTATTTTGGAGAAGATTTCATAAATAGCTGAGTATAAAGAGTATTAATCTGTTGTTAGGTGAAATATCCTAAAATTTTCTCTTCAGTCCAGTGACATATAGTATTTTTTAAGTCTGCAGAGACTTTCTTGAAGTTATTTTTCAATTACCTATCTATTGGCAAGAGAGGTGTGTTGAAATCAAACAGTAATATTGTACTGGAATCTTTCTGAGTCTGTGAGTATTGTTTGTTTTATATAATTAAGTGCACAAATGTTTGAGGAATAAATATTGACTATCATTGAATCTTCTTGCTGGTATGTTCTCTTTACCAGTCTCAAGTGACCTTCTTTGTCTCTTCTGATAAATTTGAATCGGAAATATTCAAATTTTTTTAATGAGAATTGCTGTTTTCATATTTCATTTGCACAGTACATCAATTTCCAGTATTTCACTTTCAGGTCATGTCTCATTCCCTGTAAGATGAGTCTCTTGCAAACAACCTGTAGTTGGTTCATTTTTTAATCTCTTTTGCCAGTCTATATCTTTTGATTAGAGAGTTGAGATTATTTACATAAATTATTTTAATAGAAAGATATCTATTTTCTCTTTTTCCTTTTTTATTTCAAATTTTTACTCTGGTCCTGTTTTTCATTTACTTAGTTACACTTTAAATGAAATTTGTACATTTGTGAGCACTGGGATTTGTTACTGATTTCTTCTCTGTGTAGTATTTCCTTAAGCATTTTCTGTAATGCAGGCTTAGTCCTCATGAATTCTTTTAGTTTCTGCTTATCTTGGAAGGTTTCTATTTCTCCTTCTACAATAAACTGTAGCTTTGCTGAAATTAGCAATATTGATTGACAGTTATTTTCTTTCAAGCCATGGGACATATCATTATAAACCCTCCTAGATTTTAGAGTTTTGCTGCAAAATCAGAAGTAATTAGGATTGATTTAAATCTAAATCTTAATATTTTTATCTTGAGACATTTAAAAATCTATCCTTTTCTGTGGGTTGGATTTTTTAGTAATAAAATGCAAAGGAGATGTTCTTTTCATTTTGTTTATTTGGGGTTCTGAATGCATTCTGTGTCTTGATGACCCTCTCACTTTGGAAGTTTGGAAAACATTCTGATACTATTTTCCTGAAGAACTTATCCATTTCATTACCCTGAGCCTCACAACCCTCTTTTATTCCAGTTACTCTTATATTGGGTCTCTTAAGGATGTCCTTGAGTTCTTGCATATTTTGGTCATGATTAATTGATTTCTTGTCTTTGATATTGTTTTAATGTACAAGGCCAGCTACTTTGTCTCCCAGTTCTGAAATATTTTCTTCAGTATGGTCTGCTTTCTTAGATATTCTTTTAATTGGACATTTCATTTGATTTATTATATCTTTCATTTCAATGATTATTGTTTCCTTCTTTTTCAATATCTCTATCTCTTTATTGGATTACTCATTAATGTCCTACACTGACTTCTTTAGTTCATTCAGTTGTTTTTCTATGGTCTCTTGGAATTCATTGATCATTTTTATAATCATTGTTTTGAATTCATTACCTGGTATTTTATCCATTTAATGTTTGGTTTAATTGCTGGTGAATTTAGAAGGGATAGTGTTACCTTGTTTTTTCTTATTCTTGTGTTTCCTCTGTTGGACTTTATACATCTGTTTGGATGGATTTCTCTTCCACTCTTAGGTGTGGGCTATTTTAGGACATTATATTCTTGCCAAATTGATCTACAATGATGTAGCTTGGAACCTCTCATAGGTGTGTTGTCCATAACCCTTGTGTTAATCTTGTTTTTGCTGTAGGAGTCAATGTCTATTAGTGGGAACTGAGGGTCCCCCCAGATGTTTCTTCTTGGGACATGGTTGTTAGTTTTTGTCTCTTCTGGTCCTTGTATTACGATGTCACTGATAGGTAAGCATGGCTAATTTGTTGTATTGGTCAGTCGATACTATCTCTTGGCTGGGTCTAGCTCAACAGTAAAGTCTGTACCCTGTGAATTAGTAATGTCCCTATAGCTTATAGGACATTCTGTCCTTATCTCACAGAAAAAGGGAAACAAACAATAGCAACAAACAAAGCAAGCAATATGCATTACTATTACATCAGCAATGATAATTACCACAAAAGGAGTAATTATGAAGTCAGAATTTGCCCAAAGAAAAAAAAATGATGAATAACTGTGAACTAGTTCTGGCATTAAGGCAAGCAAAAGTTTTCAAATATGACATCCATAGGAATAAGAACTGCAAAATGAATGGTCAGGGCAGGAGGTATGTAAACCAAATTATTCTAAATATTATTTGTTAAGAGAAAAAAATATGATACTGAATTAAAAGGAAGTTTAGAATGTTTAAAGTGTGAACAGAGAGAAAGCAGAAAAGATGTTTCAAGTGATGACTAGAAAAAGGAGGAAACAAAATTAAAAAGAAAAACAAAGTAAATAATGGGAGAGAGAAAGAGAGAATAAAAGAATTGGGATCTTAGAGGGAGAAGGAAGGAGAGAAAAAGAAAAAGAAAACGAAAATGAAATAAACAAACAAACAAATCCTAAACATAAAAGACAAGAAAAACAGTCTTAAAAATATTTTTAAAATTCTAAAATGAGGAAAAACAGAAACAACTGTGTATATCTATTTATATGCACAAATCACTAAGCACAGAAAGATCACAAAAAAAAATGAAAAAGGGAAAAAGATTCTTAATGAAAAGTGAAAGAATTATCTCTACTAAGATGCTCAAAAATGTAAATAATAGTGAATGGTCACTGCCTATTCTTGAATGTCCTTCCCATTTTTCTTTGGATGTGTACTTAGGGAAAGAGCAAGTGTTGGCCATTTTTAAGCCCTTCCTTTTCTTGTGTTGTTCATCAAGCTAACAGCTGGAGTGGTCTAAAATTAAGTTGGTTGAAAAAGCTTTCAAGTTCCCTTCTCAGCTGTGTAAATAAAGACTGAATGGAAAGTATTGCTGATTGGAGTTCATCTAGGCAGATGAGATCCATGCACTCCCAGGCTAGGGCTGGTAGAGAGTTCTAAGTGGATAGCAAAAGTGGCTGGGATTTTTGTGGGTATTATCTGCTGGAAAGATTAGATCATCTGGTGTTGGACAGATAACAATCAGGGTCAGGTTTCTGGATCTCAAGAGCCTTCCAAGAATCCTACTCACAAAGCAACCCTCCACAGGTATTCCACATTTAACTTCCTGTAGATATGACCTTCCAAGGCCACAAGAATCATCATGCCATCGCCATCTGTTCGTTCATTTCTGCCTCCCTCTTCAGCTTATCACATCCACTGCCAGATTCAAAGGGAAAACAAGTTCATGTTCCTTCATGTCTCTCTGATTTGAATCCCTAGGATACAATATTCTTTGGGTCTTGGGCCTGTTTCACTCACCTTTTCCTAGGAGGGTGCTGGCTGAGACACTGTGGGAATGTTTGCTATAATCTCTTGGGTTCCTGTATCTGTAGGGAAACTTCCTCCAGATTGTTCCCAACATCAGTTCTCAGTTTGCAAGCAGTGAAATGCAGAGCACCTTTCAAGCACCAGTTTCTTTTGAAACCTTTGGACCCATTTCATTTAGTTGCTTTTCTGTTTTACAGGTGTTTTTATGCCAAATTTATCTCTTCCCTCCCTCTGTGTGTGTTATTCCTGCCCTCTGTGGTGAACCTGCACAGCTACTGCAACCTCGTATCTCCAATGTAATTTCAATTTTTCTTTGTTCAATGCACCCACATATTTGAATATCTAAACTGACTAATCAATATTAAATTTCGGTGAATTTCCCCTTTCATCCCCCTCTGAAAAGCAGTACTTCTATTGCCTGAAACTTAAGCCTTTCTGGAAATGCAGCCTTTCTATCATTTGCTATGTTGAATCTCTTCTATTATTTGTATTTCTGATGAGCATCATTCAAATTGAATTGAGATGAAATCTCAATGTTGTTTTGATTTGCATTTCCCAGATTGCTAGGGATGTTGAATACATTTTCATATATTAGTTGGCCATTTCTATTGCTTCTTTTGAAAAATGTATTTAGTTCTCTTGCCCATTTACTGATTTGGTTACTTACTTTGTGTGTGTGTGTGTGTGTGTGTATACGTGTGTTTTGTTTATTTGTTTGATGTTGTGTTTTTATGCATTCTTTATATATTCTGGACAATTCCTTGTCAGAGGAGTAGCAAGCAAATATTTTCTCCCATTCTGTGGGTTCTTTCTTCATGCTTTTAATCATTTTTTACCTGAGGCAGAGAGCTTTATAATTAGAAAAATCCCATTCATTTATTTTAGGTTTTACCTCTTGAACTTTTACTGATCTTGTTAAGTAAAAAAGTGCCAGTGTCAATATGTTGAAATACTGAGCCTTTGTTTATTTTTAAGAGTTGCAAAGGTTCTGGTCTAATTCCCAGGTCATTGATCCACTTTGAGTTAACGTTCATGCATGACAAAAGCTAAGGATGTGGTTTCATTCTTATAGCTGTAAGTATCCATTTATCCCAGCACCATTTGTTAAAATTGCTATCTTTTCTTCAACCTATGTTTTGGGTACCTTTGTAAAAACTCCAGTAACTCAATATACTCTATACATGTGGATTGGTATCTGTATCTTCTATTCCATCCGTCTCCACGTCTCACTGAATGTGAATACAATGCTGCTTGTGTTACTACATCTCTGTAGTATAATTTGAGATCAGGAATTCTGATGCCTCCGGCATCACTCTTCTTCAGGATTGCTTTGGATATTCTGTGACTTTTATTTTTCCAAAAGAAATCTACTACTCTTTTTTCCTACTCTTGCAAAGAATTTAATTGATATTTTTGATAAAAATTTATCTGAATCTTTATAAAACTTTTGGTAGTATATTTATTTTGATAATATTAATTCTGTATATTCACAAACTTGTGAGGTCTTTCCATCCTCTTGTCCATCCTTCACTTTATAGATTTCAACAGTGTCTGTAGTAATCTTCTTTTTTATCTCTCTTTTTTTAATTTGGTATTTTTTCTTTTTTGATGAGTTTAACTAAGAGTTCATCAATCTCTATTTTTATCTTTTCAATGAAGCAAGTTTTTGTTGCATTGATTCATTGTATCATTTTAAATTCTCAATTTTATTTCTTCTGATTTTGAACTAATTTGTACTACATTTTCTAGGTCTTGGAATGTAATATTAGATTATTTAGTTGACATCTTTCTTTCTTCTTTAATGTGGACACTCAGTTTGTAAACTTTCCTTTTAAACTGCCTTCATATTGTACATGAGATTTTGATATGTTGTATCTGTTCTCATTTGTTTATAAGATTTTTTGTTTTTGTTTTTGTTTTTCTCTTGTAACTTCTATGACTTTCCTCATTCAAAAGTGTATGATTTAATCTCCAGGCATTCAAATATTTTTTTACCATATTATTAATTTGTAATATCATTCCATTTTGATCTGATATGATGTGAGAAATTTTCTCCACTTTTCTTGTATTTTCTAAAATTTGATCTTTGAGATAAAATATAGTTTATTTTAGAGAAAGTTCCACATGCCACAGAAAAGAAAATGGATCTAGTTTTTGATGAATGAAATATTTTTTAGATGTCTGTTAGTCCATTTGATTAATAGTTTTTATTTTTTTTTAATCTCTGAAGATTCTTAAATTATATCTGCATGACCCATCTATGGGTAGGAGAATGTCCTAATAGCACCCAGTATTATTGTACTTCAGTCAATTTGATTCTCTAAATTGAATAGAATCTTTTATGTACATTGATACCCCAACATTTGGGACACAAATATTCAAAATCATATTTTCTTGTTGCATTATCCCTTAAGCAGTGTAAAGAGATCTTTCTTTTCTCTTCTGATTTTCACTAAAAGCCAATTATGAGAGTAGCTACTCCTAGTTACTTTCAGTCTCCATTTATGTGGCATAATTTTTCCATCTATTTTTTAATTTTCTTTCCTGCAGCATGTGGATATCTGCTTATAAAGTGAGTCTCTTGTAAACAACATTGGGTTGGGTCATGTTTTTTTTTTTTTTTGGTTTTGTTTTGTTTTATTTTCCTTCTATCCTGCCAATGTTTTTCTTTTTATTGGAGAATTTAGATAATTTATATTGTGTTATTTTAGAAAGTGAGTTGATTTTTATTTCAAGACATTTTGATTTATTCCTAATACTTAATTCATACTAGATTCTCCTTAATTAACTATAGTTCTAGTGAAATTTGACAATAAACTGACTCTGATATTTATTTATTTAATCTGCATGAAATATCTCATTGACTATTTTGTAGTGGTGCTTAGTGTTTTTGAATTATTTTCGTTTCTTATTATTATCTCAAATTTTGTTTCATTTTCAATTCCATAGTATAGCTTTGCTGCATAAGCACGATCATTTGTCACCCATTATCTTCAAAGACTTGATATATATTATTTCCAACTTCAAACTCTCCTTCTTTTGTGAGTCTAGGATAACAAATTAGTAGAAAGTCTAATTGTCTAACTTCTAAATGTGACCTTTCATTTTTCTCTTAAGAATTTGAAATTCTATCCTCCTTCTGTATATTAGACATTTTCATTATGTGTCTTCTAAGAGATTTTTTCTTTTTTAATATGGATTTCTTAATGCCTTTTATATTTCAATTTTTGTCTCATTCCTAAGGTTGGGGAATTACCTGATATTATTTCATTGAAAAATTAATGCCCTCCTTTAGTTTGTATTTTGATTCTTTCTATGCCAATGATTCTTAGATTTGGCTTCTTAGATTTCTTGAATATCCTGCTCATGTTCCTTAACATGTTTTCTTAATTGTTGAATTTGTTTTCAAAATTATATACTCTGTCTTCTGTCTTCAAGGTCTGAGAATCTGTCTTCCACATGGTCCAATCAATTGGTGGTTTTTTTCAACTGCATTTTTAGTTTGGTTTATTGAGTCATTTCCAGGATGTTTGTTTGTTTGTTTGTTTCAGAATCTCTATCTCTCGTTAGTTATATTATCTGTCACTTCCTATATTTTCTCTTAGTTTATTTCTTAAATATTCTTTTAGTTTATTAAGTGTGTTAACTATGAATTTTCTAAATTATTTGACACTTTCTTCATGGTAGTGTCAATGAGATCAGTAGTTGATGTGTTGCAGGCTGTTTGCAATCTTGTTTCCTTGCTTTTTCATACTGTTTGCATATCTACCCATCTTATAGGATATTTGTATCTTCTACTTTTGTGCAACGAAGTGTTTAGTGAACTTCTTTCTCTTTAGAGCCCCAGCCTGGAAAAATATCCAAATATCAATATTCCCACTCAACAAGTATTCTCTGTTATGCCCAGTATTAGCACCACTTTGAGAGAAGATACTAAACTCTATTAACCACAATCAGAGCAAAGCCATGCATTAATAAAACCTTTGGGGAAATATTGTTCCAAATATTCCCTACAGGTTCTCTA
Organism: Sciurus vulgaris; assembly: GCF_902686455.1. Classification (NCBI taxonomy): domain Eukaryota; kingdom Metazoa; phylum Chordata; class Mammalia; order Rodentia; family Sciuridae; genus Sciurus; species Sciurus vulgaris. Next base: position 15,181,338 of record NC_136469.1, read on the forward strand.
AGGCAAGTATGACATTGAAATATTCTTGAATTAGTCGAGAAATTAGTTACTAAACATAGTAAATTTACTGTAACTTTATATAGGGGGTTGAAAAAACAAGAGGAAAATGAGCAAAGAAAGGGAAAAGAAAAGATAGAAACATACAAACTAAGATAAAAAGAAAAAATGGGGGTATTTGAGGAAAAGCAGGTAATTCAATAGAGAAAAGAAAGATTAAGAAGATTAAATGTTAATCTCCAGTGAGAAAGCAGATAGGGAGAATGATTCTAGTTAATTATTTAAAACATTAGAAGAAATATAGTCAATTGGATTGAGAGTTGCAATATTGAACATCTACTTATTCAATACAAAAACAGTATCTGTAAGATCAAAATTGACATGAGAGCTCTTAATGATATTCCATGCTGATATGTGGAGGTGTCTTTTTGAATTGTCCTGATTTGGAGTTCTTCAGGATTTGGGAACTTCTGAAATGCCAACCACACTTCAGCTTTATCTCTAAGTTTCTCAGGATATAGAGGTAATGATCATAGCATCTCACTTTTGATGCAATCCTAGTATTGCTACTCTAATCTTTGGTATGTACCTGTACCTATCAGCTTTCTGATTGGTTAGAGGTGATGATTTCTAATTACAATTTACCAGTTGGGTTACTCCATATTAATGGATGCAGTTCTGTGTGCCCTCTTGAAGAATAGCTCCCTGTATCCAGCACTGTTGAATTCAGTTTGGGCTCCTCTGTGTGTATTTTGGGAGTGTGCAGGGTTTGGTGGTATAAGGTAAAGGTATTGCATTCTGGTTGGTGTGAGGCTCAGTGATCAGTGTGGGGGGTGGGTGTAGGGCTGCTATCCCCTCTAGAGTGGACAGGTCACAGCTTAGTGGATTATATCTAGGCACACAGGATTGTTGTTCATGTAATGTAACATTGACAATCTAAGGTTTTTCCCCTGGCTGCTTGGGTTAATACTCAAAAAATGCCTTTTGTGAGTCTGAGCATCTAAGTGAGAATTGAATTAACTAGGTCTTGCAGTGGTAACCCTCTTAGAGGTGCTGGAGCCCAAGAGTTACCCCCCGTTTGCACTGTGTGACCTGTGAATTCAGACTCTCTGCAGGACAGAAGCCTCCATCCTGGACATACCATTTGTATGACTCAGGTAGAATCTCATTTGGCCCACCTTCATCTAAGCTCTTAGTGCTAGCAGGTTTATATTGCTGGATGCCTGCCCTCCTTCACTTGGGACTCTTTGTAGTGACAATAAATGTTTGGTGACTGTCTACCATTGTGGATCCTAAGGATGCAGTCTCTCTGTGGTCATTCTGGGGCACAGAAGCCTCTGCCCTAGCTGGTGCAGATCATTTGGATTTCACCTGTCATGATGGGGGTAGGGTTCAGTTGGCCTGTCTTCTCCTGAGCTCCTGCAGACACTGTGGAGAGCACTGGGTTGGGGTTAACACTCCCACAAAGTAATTTTCTCTTGCATTATCTTCACCACACTCCCCTTGTCCAGGGTGGAGGTGGGGTTTCCCAGAGCCTTTAACTATCGGTTGTCCTAATACCCTTCCTTCTAGAAGAATTACTGAGACAACCTACTTCCCAGGCATTCCCTAGGGTTTTATTTGTTACTATCTGTTGGTGAGGAGAAGCTGTATTGATTTAAGTTCTTCTAGGGAAGCTGGCTAACTGTGAACTCTATAAAATGGCTGCCCTGCCCAGCACAATTTTCAGTCCCCAATTTGGGATAAAAGTTATAATAAAACACTGGTTTTGCTGCTCCTGTCCCATTTTAACTAACTCTACTTTTCTTTCCAACTCCTGTTAAATATATTAACTTATGAACTATTCCACTCCTTCATTCTCTTTGTTACCCCCGGCACCTAATAACCAGGTGTTACCTCCACCCTGGTCAGGGTTTGAGGTCAATAAATTCTGTCTTTATTGTCTGCTTTGGTAACCAAATTCTAAGTCCCTCTAAGTCTCATACAGTTCAACACAGAGTTTAGAGTGACTACTCAGTTACACACCTGTCTAATTAGCTGTTCTTTCACTGCTTCATTTCTAGGTTGTGAAATAGTCAGAGTTTCTGCATAGATTCACTCTGCCATCTTTCAAATACCCCCCTTAAATTTTACGTGTCATTATGACTCTGTATCCTTTTGCAATAATTGAAGACCAGATCTTCTCATAGACTACAGAGGATCTATAGCTATTGTGTTTACCCAAACTCTATACTACTTCCAGAAAAAAATGAAACTAATATAACCTTAAATTTAACATTAGAAAATTCACATAGAAGATTCTGAGAAAATAGTAGGGGTTTTGTTTTAGTTTTTGTTTTTGTGGTGTAATGACTACACTTTGGGTCTCATCCAAGTTAGGCAAGCAGCCTATGCTGAGCTATATCCCTGGCATTCAAAGAAAATAAAGACGCTTTAGGGGAGAATTGGTTTTTGCAATTCAACCATGGATATTATGTAAATAGTAATTGCTTTATGAAATAAAACTTTCATTTTCAAATCCATAGGATTATATGAATTTAAAATTTTAGTCAAATAACAACATGGCTAGATATGAAAAGGGTAAGTTCTTAGAGAACTATATAGATTAGGAAAAATAATACAGTGTAGTAGTACCTATGACATCACACAAATATTAACACATATTTATGAGTGAGGATTTCTTCTTATATGTGAATTTGAACCCAGTCCTATTTTCTGTTTTTGTATTTTATCATGTCATTTCTGTTTCTATAAATTTACAAGTAAGGTTATGCTATTCGGAAAAGATTAAATCTTTGTCAACTACAATTTAAAACTCAATTTGCACACAGTTGCCTACTTCTGTCTGTTAAAATTAATTACTGATTTAAACACTTGAGTTAAAACTTTTGGAATCAGAGCCAGAGAATAATGACTTCTTGAGGTGTAGAAGGTATATTTCCACATCAGATGGCACCTAACTTATAAAATGGTTTTCTCACCTTATAGCTTCTTAGATCAGTTTTATCGATTCTTACAAAAGATTTTTTTTTCTTTCCTTGTAGGAACCATGAAATGAATGTGTGTGTGTGAAAATAAATTCCATTTATTAAGTCACATATTTCCCATTACAATTCACTAGACATACATAGGGGTTCTTGTCAGTGACTGAGGTGTTCATTTGAAAATTTAGAAAACAATTATGGCTTAAACAAGTTGTTTGTTTTTCTCACTAAATAAAAGTTTCTGGAGGTTGGTAGCTTGGGGATGATAAGAAGGTTCACTGACATCTTAATGCCTTTGGTTATAATTCAATTGAATTGCAATTTTCTTTTGAATGATCATTGTTGAAGAAGAGAGTGACAAACCAAGATTGGTTCTACAAATATATGAAGACTTAGTGACTAAAGTTGTGTCTAGGTTGTAATGTCTTTATTCTTTATGGTTGCTACTTTTTGTAATTTCCTCTTTATACCTGGTGCCAGGAGATGACTATTCTAAGACTAGAAATGAGTAAAACATCATTAAAATTTGATTCACCTGACTTTCCCCAGGCTTAAAAATAGACTTTTATTTGTCAAAAGATTGCCCTATGTGCTTTTAAGAAGTCTTTCCAAGTCCAGATATTTGATCAATACTGAATTATCCTAATGAGCTTGTAATGCAATCATTTTAGTTTTCATACAGACACTTTATTAATGAGTTTTAATATGTGTGTATCAAAATTGTGTAGCTTACATGTGGTATTCTTTAAAGTTTTTCAGAATTGTCCATAATGTAAGTGCCAGGTAGAGTGCTTCCCCTGTATTCACAAGGGACACACGCCAGGATCCCCAACACGTGCCTAAAACCTGAGACAATGCTAAATCTATGATTTAGTGCCTTTCCTATCTTAACTAGGTATTTATCAGAGGCCATGGCATTCACTTTTGCAGTTTGAGATGAGACACCCCAACTAGCATGAATTTCTTTTTCTTCTTCCCAATTTTGTAGAAGGTTCATTCCTATTATATAGCTTCACAACCTTACCATATGGATTTGTTTATTTCTTTATCAAGTAAAGAACGTCCATGTTTTTGCTTTGGAGTAGCACTTATGACTTCATTTGGGGGTACTTGAATTGCCAGTATCACCATACTGCTTTTGAGACCATAAAAAAAGGATTCCTGGTAGTGTGGTACCATGACAATGACCTTGATGAAAACTTAGTCCTAGGTGACGGAGTGTAGGTAGTGTACACGGTTTAGATATGGGGACAAAGGGATGGTTCACAACCTGAGTAGGACAGAGTAGGATGGAACAAAGAGTTCCCTAGCCACCCAGCATGACATGCTATTTCAAAGATATGAGGTATTATTTTCTATTTTAATATTCTGGCATCACATTTGACCATGAATAATCAAAACCATGGAAAGGGAAATGGTGGATGAGGGGCGACTATTACAAAGCGTGTTTCTCTTCTCAGTCTTTCAGGTGGAAATTTGTCATTTCTGATCCCTGAAGATAACTCATGTAATGTCTATAACGTTCAAGATACTGTGACATTACATTACAGTCGTTGGAAGCATAGCAGGCATGTTACAGTATCTTGAGCATTACAGATGTTACAGGACACTTGGTGTTTGTGCCTGGTTATATGACACTTAGTGTATGTGCTATGCTTCCAATGTGTCCCCTCCAGAGTTCACATGTGGCCATGATGACAATATTAAGGAGTGGGACACTGAAGAGGTGATTGGGTTGTGAGAAATTCTCCCTCTTGAGTAGGATTAAGAGTCATCCAGGGGAACACTTCACACCCTGTTTGACTCCTCTTGCATCCTCTTCTGCCGTGGCAGGACACTGTGTTCAACCTCTTTTGACTTTCTAATCTCTATCTTGTGAGGCGGCAGCAAGAAGGCCCTTAGTAGAAACCAGATGCTGGTGCCTTGATCTTAGATTTCTCAGTCTCCTTGGAATTATGAGAAGATCAATTTCTGCTCTATATACATTATTAGTGGTATTCTGCTATACCATCAAAAAGTGGCCTTATACAATGCAATTTCTCTGCTAGAGCACTTAATTAGGCAGGGCCCTCCTTCCTTGCTCACTGTGACAGAAATCCTGAAAGCACAAAGTGACAATGGTTTGGGGCAATTAACAAATTGCCCACTCACGCTCTTCCCCAATCACCAAGAAAAAAGCCAACAAGGGAGAAGTCAGAAAATTGTGTTGGTCTCTGCTCTGCCATGCAATCTCTGACTTGATTCAGTGGTCCCCAGGAGTCAAGAGTAGGCTGGATCCTGTCAGAGCACTGAGAAAGATCAGACAAAACCATTTCCTTCAGTAAGCGTATCATATTTAAATGCTTAATTTTAAATTAATTGATTATTTCTGAATGTGCTTGCTACGCTGAGACTATTAAAATGTCAGATTTGTTTCTGAAATACCACATATCTTTTAGCTTATAGATATTTGTTTTTATTTTGAGTCTTCTTTTATCGTAGTATCTTCTCTCTGTTCTATATTCAACCTGTCAGTTTCTCAAACTGAGGGACGCAGATTACTACTGTTTAGCTGTTTGTCACTTGTTCAATAATTTATTTTATTTCTCTTAACATACAATTTCTGCTAATTCCTCAGTTCTTATACAGTACTCGCTTTCATTTATCCTGAAATGAATGCTCCTTTTACTTCTCACATAGTTTCAAATGTTTCCAATCTGTGCTCTGACATTTGCCAGATCTTCCCTTCTTCTGCTATTTGTTTTTAATTTCTTGTATTTCTCAATTGAGCTTTTCTTAAAGATACCCCATTAAATAAAATTGGGTTCCTTAAAGTCAATTAAATTATCCAGCATTTTAATATCTTATTGTATTTACATGCATTTATGTTATTGATAAGTTTATACTGAATTCTACTATTTCTCTGCTTTTCAACAGAGCATACAGAAAAGTGTTCTCTTTCCCTTTTGCACTGGAGATGCACGGAATTCTATCTGGTTAGTGCAAGGCACTTCCTATCAGAATCCTAGTTGCAATTGGGTTGTGGAACTTTTAAAGAAGAGAGTCAATTCAACTAACAATGTTCATATTTTTCTAAGTGAATATAAGTTAATTACAAATTCTATTTTCCTTCTGTTTAAAACAGTTGGCTTCAAACCATAAAAAATACTCTAACAAAATTATATAATGTGTAACAGAAATACCTAGAATTTTATTTTCATTATATTAAACCCCTCTTAGATACATATAATGTTAAAGTCAATATTTATAACAAAATTGATTTTTTTTTATTATTCCACCTTTCTCTCTGAGCTCAATTTTATTCTTAATTGTGTGTGTTTATGTACATATGTGTGAGTGTGTATGCATGTGTATATATATATGTATATATATACATATATATACACACATACTTTCCTTTCTACATATATACATACATATATATATATATATGCACATAAACACATATATATATTTTTTTCCTTTCACTAATGATCCAGAAGCAGTAAACTCACTTAGGTTTAGCACATGAAAACAACTTTACTTTTCATTCATGCTTCAAAAAACAATTAGCTAGTGTATCTGTGAAGCTTGGGAAACACTTTTCCAAATAGGCTGAAGGAAATATTCCACTCACTTCTGCATCTATTTATTGCTGATAAAAATTCTTCTATTTGTTGCCATTTTGTTCTAAAGAATCTACTCTTTATTCTTGTCATCTTTAATAATTTTTTCTTTGAAATTTTTGTATGTATGACTAATATATGTTAAGAGGGGATATATCTATATGTGGTTACATGGTGACGTACAGTTTGCTACAGACTCAGTGTCTTTGTTCAGTCTCAAAATACATACTTCAAGTTTACCTCATGTCAGGAAAATTCTTCACCATTTTCCTTTAATATTGACTCTCCTTACACTTTCTGTTAAGATGCATAGGTTAGATAGACTCAATCTAGATAAACTTCACTTTTCCCCATTTGTTTCACATATATTCCATCTAGATTTCTTCATAAATAATTCATTCAAATTTATTTTCTTACTCATCAAATTTCTCTGTTTTGTTTTGACTATTGCTTAATCTTTCCATTACTAAGTTCAATGACCATTACTTCTTTGTTTATGGAATTTCTATTTAATTCTTTTTTATATTGTTTCCTTTTAGAATCTTGCTTTTTTTTTTTTTTTTTTTTTTTCTCAGTATGCTTCTGAGAACACTGTAAACACACTTATTTTAAGATTCTTAAATTCCGCTCTATAGACTTGAGACAATATTTTTGTTTTTGCTGGCTGGTTACTATATTTCACGGTAGTTTATTTTCCCATAAAATTTATCTGTTTCATCTTTTATTTACCTCAGTTTTTTTTCTTTGGTAGCCCATACAAAGGACACCTGACTCAGAACGCTTTGTGATGTAGAATTGCAACATGATAACAATTTCTCACAAGACTCTGCATGGATTCTTTGGGTTTTGTGGAAAGAAGTCTGATTGTTGTCTTGATTTCTTCTTTGATAGTAAATATTTGTGTCTGTATTTACAAATGTTATGGTTCAGTTTTCATTTGTCATTCACGCAGATTTCCAGGCAGGCAGTCAGCATACTTGCCAAACCTCTAGGTTAGTGGTCCTATTCTAATCATTTCAGTCTTAACTCTAAAAAGTTCAAGGATTCATTATACATTCATGCTTATAGAAAAAGTTCATTCTAATTCATACAAGAAAAAGGATCTCAACTGCTTTTCCATGAGGACTTTAAACTTCTGACATATTTATCAATTCTGTTGTTCTTTGGGAACTCTTTTCCCCCTGGGATGAATATTAGTATTGCATAGGGAAAATCACACTCAAAAATTATTTATTAAAGTATGATATGAATATTGAAAATTATATATAAAATGAACAGCATGGTAACTTTTCAAAATTTTTGAATATTATTTTTGGAATTTGTTACATTTGCATATGTGTTTCTATAAGGCTAGTGAAATTGGTCAAATATCCCCTGCCCTTTTAGGCACATTGCTTGTTTTATTGAAAACAGGTTCCAATTCCAATTATAAACATCAGTGCCTGGTCCTAAAATCTGCAAACCTCATATCTCATCATATTTTTAAGGAACTCTCAAGATTCTTGCTATACTGTTTTTGGAAACCCTTGTAACTTTGGTTGAGAGAATCCCTCCAACATCACCCTCTCTTCTCTACCATCTATAACTGGGAGAAGAATGAGACTGAATTGTTGTAGGTGTGCTGAAATCTTTCACAACGAGAAAACTGGTGTGGTTCCTCTTAAACTTGAGTAATACTGGAATGATTGGCATGTGAGGGATAAGGCTGGAAAATCTTGGAGATGCTCATGTGGTTTGTAAACCACATGCTTCATCACTGCATCACCACTGATCCTATTTATTTCTTTCTGCTTTGGAAAATTGTTTGGAGGTGGAACTCTAAATCCATTACATCTCTGACCATTTTAGTTTTTAAGTTCATTCTTTGTTTCTATTAAGATACATATCTTCTCATCATTCACTGAAAGTGGAACTATTGTTAAAATAAGGTAAATTATTTTTATCCACCTGATACAATCATATGAAATCAATTCCAAAGTTTGAATTTTCCTAAAACTAATACATTTTTTTCTTACATTTAGATTTAGTTTTTCATTTCCCCCTTAAGCAATCATTTCTTAAGATGACTTGGATAAATTAATTTAATAATATGCTATTGCTCAATGTAATTATAATACAATTGAAAATGATTACCTGAATTTCACCATCAGATTTTAATTTTTTGTTTAGGTATCATGAAAGCTTCAAAAAGGTAACTGGTATTTTCTGATTGTAGGTAATATTATAATTAAATAATTCTTACAGTAAGCATTAATGAATCAATTATGCAATTTAGCATCATGGTTCAAATCTGGAGATGGATTATATTCACTTTAATGGCCTTTTAATCATGCCAAAGCCTGGGCCATAGACTTTCTGGGAGTTAGTTCTAAATACAAGTATTTTTTAAAGTATTTGTTTTAAAATAAAACCTAGGGGATTCCAACAGTAACTAAATTTGAAAATCATTATCTTATATTATATATACTATATTATGTTCTGATATATGTCATGAGTCAAGTTTCTAAAACAATGAACAATATATACATGAATAGAGTGCTGTGCAAAATTAGAAAAATGGAACTAATGAGGAAAATAAAGTATAAATATTCTTCAGGAATTCTCAAGGACCTTTCTTTGACAGGCAAGAGAAAAATATTAGTCTAAGAATTTTTACTAAGACTATTGTTACATTAGGAAGATTTGTATATTTTTAATGCGTAAACTTTTTTAGGTATATTTTATCATAGGAAATGGTGGCTCTGGCCACGTGTCATTGAGGATACACAGACATTATTTTTCCAGTAGCTTAAACATTGATGAATTTTGGGGAGCACATAGATTTTCTTTACTTAGTTTTTGTAATTTACCTAATTCTAGTGTTGAAAACTATTTACTTACGATATGACTAATAAAGTCTAACTATTTGTATGTATAAAGTCTAGAGTTCTGTTGTGATAATTTATTTAAATTATATCATGAAATACAAAATAATGGACTTTATGGGAAATAAACACTTTTTATGTTCTTGAATATTCTGCAAGAAAATTGGTTTCCAGAAACATTGTGTCATTGTTTTAAATTATAAGTAAATTTGATTGTTTCTTTATAGTTATTTGTACATTTCATTCATTGGCTGGGGGTGCAGTACTAAAATATTCTTTTTAATTTTGCAATTCAAGAAAAATAGAAAATGATTGTATCATTTTGGTGCTAGCAATTTGTATTTAAGCCCCAACTCATCAGCTTGTGTGACCTTACACTGAGTTCCTAGATTTTCTAAGGCTCAATACCAACACACATAAAATTAGGTAATAATGATATATATCTCATTAAATTTTTGTGAAAATTAACAAAATTTTGTTAAAATTTTGTGAAAGTGAACAAAATTTTTGTTCACTTACATCATTTTCAAAACATTGCACTTGTATCTGTTTTCCATCATATGTATCACAAATATTTCTCTATTTTTTTTGTATTGATATTTTTTAAAATCGCATTCAACTATGGGGAAATATTTCTCTCTCTCTCTCTCTCTCTCTCTCTCTCTCTCTCTCTCTCTCTCTCTCTCTCTCTCTCTCTCTTAGAAATCTATCTTCCATTTCACTATCTCAAACCTGTATATTCAGCTACCATCCTCCCTACCTCCTGCACAATGTCCTTTGTGATTTCACAAGGGTCTCCTGCTAAGTGTTTTCTTCTAGAATTCCGAGAGTCTGTTTTCATACAAAGACCACAGTTTTAATTTTTAAATATGCCATACTATGACAAATTCGTTTTCAAAACCTTCTAATGGTTTTCCATTCAATTTAGAATAAGTTCCAGTTCATGCATTAATTTGGATGAGATCATCAATTAATAGAGTCAACAAAGCCCTATGTTAAATAGCCAATATCTTGTCTCTGACACATTTTTGTTCACTCTGTTTTTGAAACTCCCAAATCTTTGTTCTTAAATGTTCTCTCTTCCCTCTGCCTGTATTGCTTTAGTCCAGGCATTAAATGACAACTTCCTCCTTTCTTCTATGCCTCTTATGATATGCTACAGGCTCAGGATGACTTCTTTGGACATCTCACCTCAGACATCACCCCACCACTCTCTACTTGTGTATCTTTATTTTTCCTTATAGCAGGTACCACTGCTCAACATTATAGTTTTATTGTCTCTACCTCTAAGGTACAACATCAATGGATTCAGGGATTTTTTTATGTTTACTGTTGTACCCCTAGAAATGCCTTAAATTATGCCTAGAGCCCATTCACTATGTAACAAGTATTTGTTGAATGAATAAAGTAATGCATGAATGAACTGGTGAAAGTTTTCTGGACATTAAATAATCTCAGCGACAGCTAGTGTTTCAGCCACACATTGCTCCATAACTAGATGCACCAAGTTCTAGTGGTTTAAAACTTATAACAAATCTAGAAGGTTGGCAGAACTCAGCAAGGTCATCTCTGCTTACCTGGCATGGACTAAGTCACCCGAAGCTTGGAGACTGGAAAACCTTGACAGCCATTCTGTATTTCTGGCTCTTGCTGTTTGCTGTCAGCTTGGATGTCAGCTGGGTTTGGGGGCAGAAACCTATATGTTGTCAATCTATGGGGCTGCATGACTTCCTTACAGTATGCCAGAAGATAATCACAACAGACAGAAGAGAGAGAAGCAAAAGTGTATTGTGCTTTATCGTGCGGTCTCAGAAGTCATCAATGTCACATCTATCCCATTTGTTCATCAAGACATGTAACTAAAGCTGGCACATATTCAAGGGAAGAGATATTAGTTGTTAATGAAAGGAATGTCAAATAATTTGCTGACATATTTTTAGAGCATTATAGACTGCAGTGTTATTTTAGTCTTCATTTCAATAGAATTGCCTCTAGGGTTTTCCTATTACATGTTTTCTGCTCAACAGATACAAAGACAAGACTGATAGGCTAGTTTTTTATGAATGAATTAACGAGTATGACCATATTGTATGTTATATGAACTAATTTCTATGCCTCAACAAAGAAAATAAGCATCTAAATAGTTACAAATGCATATTAAATTATTTTTGCATACCACTGAAACATTTAAAATATGTTTAAATGGAAGAATATAAGCAACCTATCCAGTGTGGTGCACCAAGAGCCATTTGTGCTTCTTGGCCCTCTGCATGCATGAATTCCCTTCTGACCAGCACTGGCTTCTCCTTTTTCACTGCCCTCTGTCAATTTGATAGCATTTATTAATGTATTGAACATTATCAGGGCTGGAAATGTTCTCAATGTGATGACAAAATTCATGTTTGAAAAGCATTTTCTTATCTCAAAAAAAAAAAAAAAAAAAAAGATTTAGCTCACTGAAGATTTGATAATAACCTGTTCTGGGAGGTAAGGATATTCCTACCTAGTGTTCCTTTTTAGAAATCCAGCCTTCATTTATAAAGTAAATCTGAAGAGAAAAAACATTATTAGTATTTCCACAATAAAAAGGAATAACATTCCTATTACTGAATATTTAGTAATTGGTTCATATAAAATATTTAGATGCAGTATTAATTTTCAAGCAAAGTTTTGTCTTTCCTCGTCAAACAGTGACTTCCTTCTGACATCAATTACTGTCCTACTGTTCTACAGTGCTGACATATTTACATTTTTAAACAGAAGGGCTACCTATATTATGGCAATATTAAATGAAAAGAAAGCTTGCAAAACAACAGGATATGTTGCTTCTCTTTAGTGGTGAGCAGATCCATTTTGTAAGAAACATTGATAAATATGGATAACATATTTACACATTCAAAATGATCTGTTAAAATTGAGAATAAAATCATTAAATAGACCTAGTGAACAATTAAAGTACAAGCAGATGTCTTACCACAAATGTGAAACTAACATTGTTTCAAATGGTAAACAGAGTAGTAATGTGCATAGTTTAAAATATATTTGTTTTTTTATGTTTTAATTTTTATTTTTTTCTAATTAATTGTACATGACAGTAGAATGCATGTATACATTTTGATAGATCATACATAAATGGAGTGTAATCTATCATTTTTCTGACTATACATATTGATAGTGTAATGACAAATCGTCAAAAGAACTACAGGTACTTTTTATGACAGTTCCTTACTACATTTTCAAAAAATGAAAGATATGTTTCATTCTCATAAGAGATCGAGTAACGTTTGTCTTTCTTGTCAGTAGTTAGAAATAAACTTCTATTATAAGAGAGAGACTTTTATCATTAAATTTTTAACACCAAAGAATGTATATGACTTCAAAATTCTGACGTGATTTTACCTTCAAATTCTTTTTCGTCCTCAAATATTAAAGGTATTTGCAGATCCTTAGACCTGTTTGTCTACTTAGCCAAGTTAAATTAAAATGCAAGATGATAATCTATTGTTAGATTATTTTTCCAATATTGACAATCAGTTCCCTTCCATAATGAACTTTTCCCTGTGCTAGCTACTTCAAATCTTTTTATCCTGTACCCATAGGATTGAACATGATTATGAAAGATAAACCTTAGTAATAAAAAATGAAAAGAGGTTATGACATTCTTATTAAACAGAAAAGGCAACTTCTTTCGATTCTAATCTTATAGTTACCAGCATTATTAGAACATTATTAGAAGTACAGGAAACAGGCATATTTATTCATAAGTCTTCCTCTCATAAATTATACTTTCTAAAGAGGAGAACTTTTAGAAAAATGGTGCATTATAACTCCTCTTTTTGTCCTACAAAATACATAATGGAATTTCTACTTTTTTTTCAGTAAAGTTTAATATATGACTATTTGATCAGATATAGACAAAGAAATTAATGTAAAATTACTAATATCTTTCTAGGGGCACAGTAATGAATGTGAAAAAAAGGCATAATTTTTTAGCTTGTATATTCTAGATAATTTTTATGTTTTTTATTTCATTTTATCTTCTTGAGAGCTCAAAGATTCAAGGTAGATCTTTGTGAGCAACAAAATACAAGCTAGACAGTTTAAGTAGACAGAGATTTATTACATTGTAGAGGGAGCTCACTAACTCAGGGAGAAGAAGAGGCTCCAGGCCTAGTCATGAGCGGCCATTAAAATGAAAAAGCCAAATCAGGACCCTACTAATAGAGCTGCAAAGGACTCCCTTCCTGTGACCAACACAAATGACCAGAATTAGATATCACTGCAGAAAACTAGGAGGTCATCATTGTACTTGCCAGTCTAGCACCACACCTTTCTGTTACTTGTTAAATAAACCCATTAAGAGTGAATCTATTTGCAGGGACCAAAACCTCATGTGATGTCCCAGTTGCAATGTAATATATAATATAAAACTAGAGTCCAGACACCACATGCTGACAGGCTGGTGAGGGTGTTCGAAAATGTCAACTCTACCCACTCAGAGCCCTCTGCTTTGGTTACTCAGCACCAGTTAGTCCTGTTCCAGTTACTATTGCAGAGAAATAAATTATCCCCAAGTTTAGTAGCTTCACAGGACTATTTTATTATTCTCATGGTTCTAATTTGGGTCTCCCCGCAGTATACTCAAATATTGGCTGGGTCTGTAGTCACTGGAATACTCAGGTGGACTGGATATGTGGAAAGTGTACTCTCCTGGTCGGCATGGGACCTCTATTGTAGTTTAAAACTTCTGAGGTGCTCTTTCCATGGGTCACAGGCTTTCCCACATTGTGGAAGCTTAGGGCTCAGGACATGAGTATTCCAATATACAAGAAAGATATTCTAGATCTCTTTATAAAAAAGTTCTGAAATCACATCATTCTCACTTCCGACATAGTCTCTTAGCCTCAACATTTCCCAAAAGAAAGTACCATGTTTCAAGTTGCACACCTCAATTATTTAAATATAACAGTTTACCCACACTAAAGCTTCCAAGCACCCCCCAAAAAACAAGATATTAGTTTACATGATAAATGATGCTATGAAAAAAAGAAAAACAGATGCATTTTTATCTAAAAGGGGAAACCCAGCATTCCTTAGTCACTGTGTGCATCTTTGAAGACTGAAAAAAAATGAGAAGGGAACTTTGTACTGGAATTATCTGTGTCTGTATATCTAACTAGCTGTCATCTAAATCCACCTAAGTGATCAAACAAAAAATCAGGAATAACTATCAACTTTCTTATTCCCTTAAGGGTTCTCAAGACTTGGTTGATAGTTATAATAGTAGCAACTTATCTTCTCAATGTTCTTTATATGGAGGTGAAAAGGCAGTTACTGAAGTATGCATTCTTAACATTTCCTGGTTGTCCTCACCCTTTGAAAAGTTCTAGAATGTCCATAGCCAGGATTTTGACATACCCAGGATGATCTGCTGAATTTTGGAAGTACTATTCCCTCTTCTGATGTTGTTGCAGTAAACATTAAAACTTGATTTGGTATTTAAGGGATTGAATACAAAATCAACAGAATAATTTCATCTTCTGTGTTGATGGTTTTGTTAGCCTGAGTTTCCCAAAACTACATGATGGGAGTTAGAGTTTTCAGCTTAGTGATTTCATTCCTCAGTCTCTTGGAAGCATGACATCTTTAGGTAGCACATTATCAAAATGTGACCTCAATGTTGAAGGGATAAGAAGCGATATTATTATTTCACAAGGCTTAAAAACTTACATATTCATATCTTCACACCAGAATTCACAGACTGGCAATCAAGAATACCACCTCATAGTACAAAACTCCAAAGGTTTAAGGTTTGCACTTCAACTATTTGAAGAATTGATTGTTTTGCTGTCTGTTTTCCCATTCTCCAAGAGCAGATGATTCTGGTAGACCAATAAATCCTATCTCAGTTAGTTACTTCATTTATTTATTTATTTATTTTTGTTTTGAATAAATGTCTGTGAACAGCTGATGGAGAATAAGGTATTGAGTAAATCAGCTAAAGATGTCTTGACAGCAACTGAGTAAACAGAAAAGGTACAATAATTTTTAAACAAATGTTTGCTGGAGTCTGAAAAAAGATTGCTGAATTGTTCCTTCAAATTTTGTCCAATGAAATCATTCTGCAACTATGTGACTGGCTGATTTCCCCAGGATGGAGAGACAAATAGAAAATATAATGTAACTCTTAAAGTTGTGCTTACCGCCAAGATTTTTAGATCCTACACTCTTTCATGTTGAACTGAGCCTGTTCACTTCTGCATCAAAATTGTTTTCCTTATTAACTACCAGAGACTACAATTCTGGGATCAAGGAAAGATGGTAGGAGTAAGCACACAGGGAAAGTTAATTGTGTTGAAGTTGAGTCTTGAGTCTACCACAACCAGTAGCTAGAAAGTTCTGGGAATGACTAGCTTCATAGTTTTTGGATCAAGTTTATGATGGGAAATTTTGGATACAAGTCACTTGTTCTGTTGTCAGGTGTGCAATATCTGCCACGGCACAATAACAAGCTAAGAATTTTTTCTGGTCACTTGAAGAAGTCAAACTGTGCTCCAAAACCTAAGCATCCATCTCCATCGTGCTTCCTAAGCCTGCGACAGGCTTCATGAGCCATCCTACTCTGACAGGCAGCTTAAGCATCGACACATTCAGAGGCTTATAAGAACTAGGTGGCAAGCAGTCCTTGAATGGATCCAGGCTGAGCCAGCTGGAAAGCCTTTTCTTGCTTTCAGTTCAATTCAAAACTGGCAGTCTAATGAGCCTGTGGAGGTAATGTAGCAGAGCGATAAAATTAAATATTATCTGTTGCTTCCAAAATCTAAACAGGCCCATCGACCATTATGCCTCTCTCTCAACAGCAGATAAAGCAAATCAAAGTGAGTTGTCCTTTCTTGAGGAGTGCTTTGGTCAGCTTTTTCATCCCTGTATCCAAAAGACCTAACAAGAACAGTTTCAGAGAAGGAGGAGTCTATTTGGTGCTCACTGTTTTAGAGGTCTCCGTTCATAGATAACTGACTTCATTTCTTGGGGCTCCAGGTGAAGCAGAGTTCATGGTTTAAGGAAGTGGTGAAAGAAAGCAGCTCAGCACATCACATTGGGAAGTAGAGAGAGCTCTGCTCAACCAGGATGAAATATCGACCCCAAAGGTACTACCCCAGGGACCCACCTCCTCCAGCAGCCATACCCGGCCTACCTTCAATCACCACCCCAGTAATCCCAGTAGGGGATTAATGCACTGATTAGGCTAACACTCTCATAACCCATTTATTTCACCTCTGAGCTTTCTTGCATTGTCTCATACATGAGCTTTTGGGTAACACCTCACATCTAAACCATAACAAGGAGGTGTCCTAATATGTCTAGAGACATCATTGCCAGAAACTCTCATACACGTATGCTGTTGTGGCCTTTCACTCCCATGTTCTGATATCCATCATTACTACGTCCTTATGAAGACATTCTATCAGCCGTAGTACATTGTGGCACAGATATGTCATGTCCTGTGGGGTAAGGAGGTATTTTTGTCCCTACACAAACAATTTTGACCAAGAAACCAAGTATTTTCTTTGCCCTACACTTAAAAATGAAGATTTTCTGTCATATTTCCTTGAGGAAACCATTATACTTTCTCTGTTTTTCTGATTATAAAGAGATAGAGAATGAACATAAAGTTTAATGGATCAATTGATGCTTACTAGGTATTTGGAACCATTTTAATTTCTTGCAATGAAAATAATAAAAGTGAAAATAAATATGAATACCTAACACCTAACAGTTTGGATAAATCCCTTATTATTTTCTAAGTCATTTTTCTTCTGCACATGTAAAAATGTATGATAAATGGGGGTACAACAAAGGCCACTTCTCTCTCTTTGATGTCTTTGATAATAACTCAACATTCTGTAAAGCCTCCAGGAATCCTCTATTGCTTTTGATTTACTACTTTCATAAGGACAGGGAACTCCAAAGACACCCAATTAGCTTGCCAACCAATAGCCCACATTCCCTGGGAAGGTTCTGCAGGGATTTTGCCAGTGTCTGAGCATTTGTATTCTCAGCACACATCCATGGACTAGGGAAATAACCACAGTGAAGCTATATGAACACCATAAACTTTGTTTATCACCAGACTTCATAATCCCTCACTCTAATCAATGAAGCACTATGGCATTCTAGATTCAAGGAAACAGGATTAGTTTAAAGCCAGTGTTGAAGTATTCCAGAGAAATCTATATACTTTTCTTTTCCACTGGAAGTTGTTCCAGTAAATCAAAACAGATCTCTTAGGGGGAAGACTGAGAGAAAGATACGGGTGTAGTGTTCTTTCGCTTCCTCCAAAGGAATCTGTTTTTAGGATGAAGTCAAATATGGAAATTCTGTGTGGTCCAATAAAGCTTCATGCAAACGTCAATTCAGGATTCTCTCTTCACCAGGTATGGAGGTGAAGAAAGTATCTACTCTTGGATGCAGAATGGGCAGCGTGTCATTTTCTCTACTAGATTTCATTTGTATAGTGGAAAGAAATAACTTTCGATTAAAAAAAAAAAAAAGTTCTAAAGTGTTAGATTCAACCGAAGTACCAAATGACATATACATATATTTTGTCTTGAGATAATTATGTGCATTTCCCTTTTTATTTTTTATCTTTATCTTTTTAACTTGATATGTTATTTTTCCTTCTATCTGAAATCTTAGAAAAAGTTGTCATCAATGTTATGCCTGCTGTTTCTTTATATCCCTGTGCTGTTTATCCTTATCCATAATTCATTCCCTAAAGAAGTAAAAGTAAAAAGACAGAAACAAAGAATAAATAGTGACATAGTGTCAAAGATCCCTTGGGAGTCTGACATTAGAACACAGTTCACTTTGCATCTTATGATCATATTGTCAGTAAACACACATTCTCAGTGCTTCCTTATTCATTTTTAAAAATATGAAGAATTGCATTACTTTTATTTATTTTACTAGTTGAGTATCCAAAGTATTATTTACAGTCTTACCCACAAAGCAGAAAAGAAGATCCAAAACTGTTATCATAATATTTATGCATGATGTATTGGAAGCTGCTTAATTACTCATTTTTGGATTATGCATGTTGAATTACATAAAGCTAATCAGAAGAACTCATTTTCCAATGCACTGTCATGGGGGAGAGAGCCACATCAGGCAGGCAGACTACTTAGGAAGAGCTTCTTTACCTTACCATAACTCCATTCCTAGTCTTAAGCCAGGCAAACATCTACTCAAGGTGGAACTAATAAGAGACGGATTCTTATGTTAATTTTTTAAAAGAAAAACTTACAAAGTGATGGTACACTGCTGTTGAATATATCCTTGCTCCTTCTCCATCACATAAGTCTCCTTGATTTGGGCAAGGTAGAAAACGGGCTTTTAAAAATTTTCCTCCATTTCATGGACACTTTTTCAGAAATAGGCATGAACAACTATCTGGATCAAATGTTATTCTCGGTTTATAGAAACGAAACTTCAGAGAAGAATTTAATAACTTTTACAAAGCCACTAAACTGAATAGTGACATAACTCCCATGTACTATGAAGGCTTTTAGAATAAAAATTGAAGTCTAAAGAGCAATCACCTGACATTTATTTCAAATTTTCAGCTTGCTTTATATGCAACCTTGATCAAGTTACTCTGCATTTCAGTTTCCTCCTTCAAATGGGAGATATTTATGCTAACTTCATAGCTACTAGTGTTCCTGAGATTAAATATGTGTGAAGAAATGAGAACATTAAGGCACAAAGGTGAAGTACTGACTATAAAACTTGGCTGTTCTTCTGATCTCATTCTAACATGAAACCTATCCATAAATTCTGACAAACTTCAAGTTGTTGACACCACACCAAATACTAAACACAAAGACCTTGTAAGAACAATAAAAAAGGAGTACACTTACAATACACTTAAAGGTCTTTCCAAGGAAGATAATGCAAGGATGTCAGGAACTCAAGGTTTCTGAGTGTTTATGGAAAAAAGAATCACAGACATAGTTATCCATTTTAAATCTTGAATGAGTGTGGAGAGCCTTGTAAGACACATGCAAAAAAACTAACATTAAGTAGATCTCCAAGAAATTAGACCAAATATCTCTTTCAGTTTTAATCTAAGCTGTTTACTCATAATTTCATTTTTTTTCAAGGGTAAATTACTAGAAGAAATAGAGATCCGTATCCAATGGATAAAACATAAATGATTATTATTTGCCTATAAAGAAAACTAAACTGAAAAATTGCTTAGCACACCTAAATTATCTATTAAAAATTAAATAGTGTTCCAAACTATTAACTTGATACTTTTTATCACTTTATGGGAAGAAAACAAATGAGTCCTTAAACAAGCAATAAAAAATCATGGAATGTTTTATATGATTGACAACTTAAAATAAGTTAAAACATTTATGTGGCAACGAGTACGTGGAATGGCATTTTAGTAGCTATGTACATACAAGAAAATCATATTGGAAATTTTGGAAACAAGGAAAAGCTAGAAAATAATATATTTAGAAACATATGAAATCCATGCAACAATTATATCAAAACGAATTTCAAGTCAATAATAACCAAAATTCATTAACTTATCATACACTCAGATGTATACTGATTCATTAACAGAATAATGAATAAGTAATAATTCATTAAACTAATGTAAAAAGAAATATTCTCATGACAATATGAAAAAATGGCAGGATTTCATTTTTTTTAGCTATTGCATTTATTCTTTCTGAACTTTTTATGACAAAATATGAATAAATTTAGATAAATTATGAAGAAAATTAGTTAAAATGCTTTTAAACTAAAAATTAGAGTTTATTCAAATATGTACTTTCTTGATTGCATTTAAAAATAAGAACTAATAAAATTGAAGGCATTGTCATGACTACTTTATACTTGATATATGAAAATGACATGAATGAAAGAGGAAACTAATTAAAGACACGTGAAAAGAAAAAAATTAATTTCAAAGTTGAATCTAAAATTTGTTACAATTTTCCACATATTTAGATATAATAGTTTAAGAAAAGTATCAACTTAAAAATCTTAAATTGAAGAATCCATCAGTTCTTTTTAATCTTGACAAGATTGAAAATTATGGAGAGAAATATAAAATAATTAGGAGGGAGATTGATAGAGACCATATTTGGGTGGTAATATAAGAAATGATTTGTATCATTTTAGGATTCTTTATATGTATCTCCTAAATTTTCTCCATGCTCACTGTATTTTAATGTTTATTCGAAAAATACAAGAAAAAAATCTATCTCCTAATAAGATCTGAGTGATTCATCAAGGTGTGCATAGCAACTTTGTGCCAAGGATATTCATTACATAGAATGAGCTAAATCAAGCAAAACAGGTGCGTCCAGAGAAAAATGCAAATCATACACTTTGGATCAGGCCTAAGTAGATCAATAAAGCAGTAAGAAGAAAGAATTGCCTGGATGATCTGACCTATCATGGTTGTCCTTCCGTGACACACAGGCCCCATGGCACCTATGCCTGTTCTCTAAAGAGAATTCTCTGTGAGCACCTAATACAGAAGAAAAGAAATTGAGCCCAAATCACAAGTGGCTGAGCACCTCATTTTGGCACTACCTGAAAATGGATTGTTATCATATTATAGCCTCACTGAGCAGAAGTCTTAAAGAGTCATTGTGAAAAACTGTCCCAGAATTTTGTGAAGTAACATTGGGTCATTGAATTTTTTTTTTTTTTTTTTTTTTTTTAAGCTGGTAAGTAAGCTGAATCGCATGGATTCCTAGGCAGTGACAAACAGCATGAGTGAGCAAGCCCCTGGAAGTTATGAGAATAAAATCTCCAGGGACAGGATGCCTGGAGAAAGAGCTCAAGTGTAGACTGATGGGTGTGTGGACATGATGTGTGGAGTGTGATGTCCTGGTCTCACTAGAGACCACGATACCCAAGATAACTCTCAGCAACCAGCTTTATCAGGCAACATTCCTTGTGTATGCCACCTGTGTCCTCTGACACCCCAATATTTCTCCATGGATTTATGGACAGAATTACCCTAGGAGTAGGGACAGGCATATCTCAGAAGCATGGATTCTCTTTTACCAAGACAGATCTCAGTTAGTTCCTAGTAGAAGGGTTCCATTAGACAATTTTCCCAAAGGGTGCAGTGATTCATCCTGACCAGAACCCACACATTCTCCAGCTACGAGTTTGCCTTCTCTACTTACATTGTCTCTGCAATACACTAATTAAAAAATGCTTGATTAATCCCCAAATATTCCATACAACGTTGCCTCTGGCCAAAAGATGCATTTTATAACAGAGTTGATGAGACTGTATGTGCATGACAATGGAATCCAATATTCTTACCTTATGTATCCAACAGAACAGTCTGGTATAGTGATCTGTTCAAATAATCGAAGTGCCAGTTTAATGACAGCATTCTGTGGAACAAATTGCTGTTTCCTAGGATGTTGTATATGCACTTAAGTAGATTCTTTGAGCCCTTTGATTCCATCAGTCTCCAGCAGGAATTTAATCATTGGCATCTTTGTCCTTTTGCCTGAAGACCTTCTCCGCAGACATGTGCAAGACTTCTGTCCTTATAAATTAACACAGTCTCACAAAGGGCCTCAGTCAGTAGTGGTAAAAATGTAATTTATTAAATCTCAATCTGCTTGCCCCTTGTGGTTTATTTATAAGTGTTTCCCTATGGGATAAAATTCAGGCAGGGCTAGATAGAAAGCAGATAACTTCCTCCCCATTTTAATTCATTTATCAAATCATGAATATCATCATTTATCAAATAACATATTAATATGTGAAGTTTCTCTCAAGCTATGACCTGGACAGAATCTGTGGCTGACATCTGGTGGTACACGTGGAAACCAAGAAAGAGATTCTTTTGCGTAGAGAACTTAGCTGGTAGGACATCGCTCTCCTTCCAGGAAGACATTTTGATGCTCAATTATCACCTCATCCTTTCAGCTTCTTATTCTAATGAATAAGTAAAGAAAAGGGCAATATTCTAGTGAGGTACTCAACTCTGACAAGATCAATTTGCTAATAAACAATGGGAACCAGAAAAATATGAATGTGTCTCAGGTATTTACCAAGGCACCCCATTTGGGTTCAATCAGTGCCCGTTGATAAAACAGCAACACCCACAACCTTGTGGCTCAGCTCCCTGAAGTCTAGAAACTTAAGACACTTATTGCAAAAATGCAGAGAAGTTGATTCCCTGGGAAGAAACACCTGGACAAAGGGAGATGAGAATTGGGAGGAAAATTCTTCCCCTAGGCCAATTTTTCCTGAGATGCAGGACATGTGTGTGACCTCTCAGAAGATGACAGAATTAAACAGGAAACATCGATTAATAGGGGATAGTGAGTGGCTTGCTGTATGCCTACACAATGCTCTCCTCCCCGTCCCCTTCCTTTCCCTCACTCCTGCTTCCCTGAGATCGCCCTGCTTACCAATGAATCCCCATCAACTTTGCCTCCAACTATGCTTGGAGGAATTTAGAGTAGGGATTTAGACTGAAAGGATCTCATACACTAATACCTCTGTAATCTTTCAGTAGACATAAGTGATTCTGTAAGTTTAGTCAGAGCCATCCATGTGTCACTGAAAAGACTCTTCCTCTTATTTCTTTTTATAAAGAAGCATAGTTTTATGAGACCTGAAGATATGAAGAGACACTTAAAGTCAATAATAATTTTCTTCAATTTTTAATTATGTTGTTTCTTGGTGACAGAAAGACTGCAGCA
Source organism: Sciurus vulgaris (assembly GCF_902686455.1). Lineage (NCBI taxonomy): Eukaryota > Metazoa > Chordata > Mammalia > Rodentia > Sciuridae > Sciurus > Sciurus vulgaris. The sequence goes on from NC_136469.1 coordinate 15,204,548, forward strand.
GTGAGTAATTATTGCCATTTTAAGTAAGGACATAAAAAGAAAATAAAGATGGGCTGAAAGTACACAGGATTTCAATAAAACTTGATCTCAGTCTTGGTGAGTTTTTAATTAATAATAACCCTCATTTACTTTTCAAATTCAGACTAAGAGTTTTAAAAATGTATGTCAATCTATATGATCTGTACTTGTACTTCTATCTGTATGTATATTTTTATTTATCTTCAGTGTCTTAATAATATAAAAATACTGATAAATAACGATAAGAAATGGGAAGATATACCCTATTTTTAAGTTTTTTCCTTTTGGTGCATAGGCAATGAATAATCATTATACCAGACTGTTCTTTTGAATGCATAAGGTAAACACATTAACCCTCAAGTAATCTATAATATACATATTTGATGACTTAAAACAATATTAGTAACTATAAAATGGAATCATTAAAACTTTAGGCACAATCCTAGTCCCTGCATGCCTCTTGCTAGCTGTGTAGTATCAAGCAAGTTACCTAAACCATGAGACTTATTCCCTCACTTACAAAATAAAGGAATTCTTCAAATTCAGTGGTAGAGTACTCACCTAGCATGCAAGAGGCCCTGGGTTCATCTCTGGCACTGAATAAAATAAAAATAGGATATAAAGTTGTGGTAGTATTAAACGTCATAGCATAGGTTTGTCGCCTAGCTCAGCATTTGCTGCATATAGGATAATCAATATTTGACTTTCTTCTGCTATGTTTTTGTTTTCTCTGGTGCCAACATTACTTTATCCACTTCTTGTACTGCCACTATTGGTTAATCTTTTTCAATTAACATAAGTCAGTTCTACAATTAATTCTTTTTTTATTTTATTTTTTAGTGTTGATAGACCTTTATTTTATTCATTTATTTATATGCAGTGCTGAGAAACTAACTCAGTGCCTCACACAAGCAAGGCAAGCATTCTACCACCAAGCCACAAACCCAGCCCCTACAATGACTTGCTAGGCTTTTGTAATCATGAGTCAGACATCCTTAAAGATGACATTATATCAGAATGCTCAGGCCCCATGCAGTGGTGCATGCCTCTAATCCCAGTTAAGGCAGGGGGATCACAAGTTCAAAGCTAGCCTCAGCAATTTAGCCAGGCACTAAGCAACTTAGCCAGATCCTGTCTCAAAATAAAGCAATAAAAGGGCTAAGGATGAGGGTCAGTGGTTGAGTGCCCCTGGGTTCAATCCCTGGTAAACCTCCCCCCAGAAAAATGCACATTGCTAATTTCTCTTACCTTGATTTTTTTCTAGAATTTCTCCAGTATGTTAGTTTGTATGGAATGCCAATTACGAGGTATAATCCTGTGATATTTAGCTGTAAGTCATTTTCAGTTTTAATTTTCTAATGCCAAATACTAATTTAATTTTCTCCCTTTATCTCTACACAAGTTTCAAGATCTTTTCCATCCCCTTAAATGCAATGAAATAGTGTATAAAATACAAAGAAATATTTTTCAGTGTACATACAAGTTCACAAGTAGGAAAGAAAAATCTCCAGGATCCAGACATGAAGACGAAACTCAAATACAGAGTATTTAACAGTTATTAAAGTCAAACAGTGCAGATAAGTATTTGAGTCATTCTTGAAGACTGAGCTTCTTACACCAGTACCATGCTAGTGAGAAGGTGAAAATGAGTTCCCTACAAAAAGTCACGAGTCCAGAAGGACTGAGGATGCAGACCTGTAGCAAGCTGGTCTCCTGGTGCCTTGGACAGGAAAAGAGTCACTTGGAGTAATTTGAAACCACAGGATTGTGCTCTGTACATGGTGGACTGAATTCACACCACTCAAACTGTAGGGGAACCTGCAGCTGAAAATTAAAAAAAAAAAAAAAAAATTCAGATATCCCTGGACCTCAAGTGAATGTGAAATTTCCCCATGAACAGGCAAAAGAAGTGTGTGTGTGTGCAGGATTATGATAGACTCCCAAATCACCTGTATCATCATTTGCTCCATTTGATTTTTAAAATACATGAAGATGGGAACAACTATGGAGGCACAATCAAAGCAAAAAGAGTTGCAAATTTCATAATCAAATTATAGAAATTATATGAGAAAAACACTAGCTAAAATCTTATTTCTTATTATTTCTTATAATCTTATTTGTGTTAGAAAATTAGATTTTTAGGTAGAAAATATCATTAAGAAAAGAGAGGGTTTTCACTTAATTGAAAAGGAAAAAACCCAAAGAAGTATAATGATACTGAATTGTTATGTACTTAATAATATATTCTGAGAATCCATACAAAGTCCATCAACAGAATTACAGAGCCTAATTGATAACATTTGAAATCTTGATTCACTTTTTTAAATAGAGCTTTTGGAGAAGTTAGAAATAAAGCATACACATTAATACAGGAAATATTTTGACTATACAACTAAAAATAATATAGTGGTAATGTATGCAATGTTAAAAATTTGTTAGCTAGAGACTGACAATTTCAAATTTCATCCTTCACTCCTACAACTGGAGAAAATATTGAGCATGTGTTAATGAAGACAGATTTCAGTTATTCAAGAAATCAGTGCTGAAAATTACAAAAGTATCCTCAAATAAATGAAAGGCAAACATATTAGTGTATTAAAGTGGAAAGATTACAGAACTTAAAATGAGTAAGTTAAATCTGAATTTGCCAACATGGCTAGTTCTCAAAAAACATAATTACAGCTAATGTAAGTTTTAAAACTATACATTTAATTACATTCAAAGCCTACAAAGCTCAATTAACAAGGGATGCTATTTAAGATACTGACATAATATTCTCACAAAGGGAGAGAGCAGGTGGGATCATTCACTTTGCCTCTGTAGAATAAAGGGAGAGAATGGAAATAGTAAGACTTGAAGTGTATGAAGGTGTTATTATCATTATTTAAATCTTAGTCAACTATGTCAAATATTAACATTCACTTAATCTGGGTAGTGTGTAAGTGGGTATCTATTATATTATTCCCTATACTTATGTCTAAGATGAATGTGTCTCAAGCTTTTCCAAAAGAAAAAGTTGAAAAGAATAAAAGGATTCCAATGCATACTTCCTGCTTTGCTTCATGCATCAACTGTGAAGTGATTAGTTCCCAACAATTTGTATACTCATAGCTCTATTTAATGAGCACCTGTTCTGATTCTTGGCACAGTACTGCTTTTTAGTTTATGAAGCAGCTTATGGATGGCCAAATGATCCCTTTCTTCATAAATTTCTCTAAAAAAACAGATTATCTGAAAAAGCATAGTGAAGTGAGATGACTGTTTTAAAGGAAGTCCTGGAATGAGGGTACATACAAGACAGAACCCTGTCCCCGAGGAGATCTTTTTGCTGGCCCTTTAAGAATTAATGAGACTTAGGAAATGTTCGAGAGGTTGGTTGTTTGTGAATCAAAGTAAGGACAATTGTTCCTATTCCAGAGACCATCCTAAAACAAGAGTATCTAGCACCTCCATGGGTCTGGAAATACTTTAGCAAGACTAATGAATAACTAAGTTTGAAGAGAACTGTGACATCACATAAGAGCAGCAATTGGAATTCCTCAGGGGGAATCATAAGAAAGATGGTAATTCACTGGGGATCTCCTAAACGAGGGAGGTATACTATTAGATTTATTTTTTTGAGAGAATATAGTATGATTATTTATATGAGGGACAGGTTGATTGGCCATTATCCATGTAACAAATATGAATAGCCTGTACCAGGAAAGAAGCAGTTAGAAAATAATAAAATAATCATTCCAAAAATATGTTAGTGATAATACAGACAGGACTTGACTACTGAATAACAGTGTGTTTGCAGAGAGTGAGGTATCTATAATGAACCCTACCTTTATGGTTGTGGAAGACAGATGGTTAGTGGTGCCCTTTATCAAGATAGGTGACACTGGAAAGGAACAGAATTTGATGAGAGTAGTATTTGGAGAGGGATATTCTGAGTTTTACCTAACTCAGGGTGAATATTGAACTGGAGGCAAGAAATCATAAAGGTGAATCTAGCACTCAGTAGATAATTCTGGATGGTTGTTTATTAGATGACGGAATCATTACTCTCTATTGGAATTGATGGCTAATAAATGAGGACATAGTCATGAATACTGATAAATACCAGTATCTAAGAAATATTGGAATTTTTTTTTTTAATGTAATGAAGGTAAGGAAGAAATGCTGCTATAGGTTAATGAAAGTAAGAGATGCAAGAGAGAAAACTGGAAGTCTTTCAGTAGTTTAGGATGGAGAGTACAGAGAATATCAGTGTAGTAATTGGAGAATAAATAAAAGAAAATAATTCATAACAACTTGTAAGTATTTAAATGCTAATAAATACACAATCCACTCATGGCCTTTTTCCTTTTCTTTAAATGCTTGTCAAAGGGTCTTTGTGAGAACCGGACCCTGTGTATGCAATGCTTCTGCACTGAGGTGCCTGTGGCAGGCGCTGCACTCCAGTTTGATTTTGCCTGAAACATCACCTCCTCAGAGAAAGGTTTCCTCAGTTTCAAACTCAAAGCTCTGCCTGTCTTGCTGAATCTCTGCTCATGCCCTCCCAATACACAGCATCATCCTACTTCACTTTACTTAAGTTTATTTATCGCTGCTTTCCATCTTATTTGCCTGTTAACTTTCTTCAGGTAATGGTCAGTTAAGTGAATTAATTTTCAAATGACACTGCATTTATTTCTTCCTAGAATAAACATTACAAAATAATATATAAACAATGACTCTATATGTATATACTTATATATACAGGATTCAGTGCTTAATTAATTCAGTGTGCTAATACTTTGTTGATGATGAGAATTTAGATTCTTGAGGACCCCCCCTATTTCTGTTTATAAAATCCTTATTTAGTTTTGCTACCAGAGTTTATGGAGATTTTACAAAAAGTCAGACAGTCTTTACTATTAGAGTCTGTGTGAGGGTTTGAGTAGGATTGGTGGGATTTATTCCTTAAATGTTTGGAAGCTGTCCTTGTTGCAATCATCTGGTGTTTGCAGAGTGATTTTGAGTATGTCATGAATGTCTTTGATACATGCGAGGCAAATCAGATGTCCTATTCTTCGTGAATCAGTTGTGGTGAACTTTGTTCATCTAGAAATTTGTCCTTAGTAAATTTTGTTATCCTATGTTTTTCCTAAGTCTCTTACCTTATTGATGTCTGCAGAATCAGGAGAGATAATACCTTCTTTCTTCATGAAGCTGATTCCCCTGCCAGCTTTTCTTGTGCTATTTTTCAGTGTTTTTAGATGCTTTCAACTTTACGAGATTTCTCAAATACCAAATTCACCTTTAAAATCCACTCTGTTGTACCATTTTTCTCTATCACCTATTTCTGTTACTTTCTTGAATATTCCTGAATTTAATTTGCGAATTTTCCTGTAATTCTATAGAAGTTACTTTGTTCATTATACATTCTGGTTCCTGTTCTACTCAATTAGTGGTAAAATATTTTATTATGGGAAAAACTTTGTTCCCACAAACTCTCACCTGCCATTTTTCATCAACCTTTTTTCAAATATATTTTGTGATTCATTTAGAATTCATGAATGAATAAGACAGACAATAGGTAATTTTCAAATATATGAAGATTTTCTGTCATTTTTATTACTGAATTCTGGTTTAATTTTCCCTGCCAAGAATGTATCCTGTATCCTGTATAATAGGATACTTAGTAGTAGTTGTTTTTTAATACTCACACATTTGCCCTACTTTTAATAAGTAGGGAATGCTGTAAAATGTGTCCTCAAACAAAGAGCTGTTTCCCCCACCTCACAAATCATCAAAGCATGAATAAATACCAAGGTCTAACTTACATATGCAACAAAATTACATTATTAGTCCAGAGATCAGTAGCTTAGGTATAATAAAGCAACTAGATGTGTGGAAAAATACAGAAAAAGCAAGAGCTCTGTATGTAATTGTTTCATCTGAGTGATTGCTCTGAGCTTGAGGACTCCTGACAGCACCAGGTCCCAGGTGTGTTCACCTCCGTCTGCATTATGTCCAGCCCCAAGGCTAATTTAAACAAGGCCTCCACATCATTTGCTGTTATTTCCAATTTTCTTCTTGGTTGTGTTTCTTGTTTAAGCAGAAAAAAAAGAAAAAAAAAAAAATTTACTCATCCTGTATTAAGGAAGAGAAGGTTGGGGGAAGGGAAAGAAGATTTTCTTCTATTCTTAACTGATCCACTCATTGGTCAATTAAAATGAACAATCATGACATTGGCTGTTTTAAAAAGAAAATGGATATATGCATTTGAAGGAAGAAATAAACAAGAAAATAAATGCATTAAATATTTGGCCCCTTGAACTTGATACCCATAAAGAATATAGTTATGTTCTTGGTGTTTTCCGCAGGATGGATGTAGCTGGTAACAGATTCAGGGAAGTGACCCCTCTGAGACTAGAGCTTGACGGCTGACCTTGATCTTCATTCAGTTTTTAAGGTGGACACCTCTGGAGCTGAATACACCGTCAAAGTTGCTCACTGCAGTGGGCTTCTGGGAGCCCTATATAATGACCATATTTTTAGTCAGATTTTTTACTGCCATGATCAAAAAGCTGCCAAGAACAATTTTAGAGGAGGGAAAGTTTATCTGTGGCTCACAGTTTCAAAAGTCTCAGTCCACAGACACCTGACTTCGTTGCTCTGGGCCAAGGTCAGGTAGAACATGGAGGTAGAAGGGCATGATTTAGTAAGCAGCTCAGGAAATGGCAATCAGGAAGCGGAGAGAAATCTGGCTCACCAGCAACAAAATGTAAGCCCTGAAGGCTCAGCCCCAGAGACCCACCTCCTGCAGTCACACCCACCATCCAGATAATCCACTCAACTGGATTAATGTAGTACTGCTTAGGTTAACCCCATCATTTCACCTCTGACCTTTCTTGCATTGTCCCACACATGAACATTTTGGGGACATCTCATACTTAAACCATAACAGATTATGTACCTTCCAGCAGAATGTCAGATCACTGGAAGTGGCCTCTGGCTCACGAATTCATGATTTTATACTTAGACAGGAAAGCCTATCTTTCCTATTGTCTCCTTTTGCTTTACATCTTGCTTGTTAGAAATGGTTCTACTTTCTATTATCTCAACTCCTTCATCTTTCTTATTGAAACCAAGTTTTCGGCAGAACAAATAAACTCTTGAGGTTAATTGCTGCTGATAAATAAAAGAGGAATATTCATTTCTCTTATAGTTTGCATCTGTTGTGCTTAACTACCTTCCTATGCTGAAGGCTGCTATTGTGAAGTAGTGGAACTGTTAGGAGATAGGAGTCAGTAAGAAGTGGGTTAAGGGCGTGACATGGAAGGGTTTATTTTGTCCCAACCCCTTCCTCCCTCTCTCTGTCTCCCCTCTCCCCCAATCTTCCTCTCTTTCTCTCTCTGCTTTTGATCATCATGAGTGAGCAGTTCATTTGCATTTGATGACTAATATGAACTTGCAAAATCTATAATTGACTTGTCTCTGCCTGACCATGATATGTTTAATTGAGGAAACAATCTTGCCATACATGTTAAGATACCAGCAAAGTAAATTCTGCTAATTTTACTTGAATATCATTATCAAATCAGGAAGACGAGAGAACTCTTGCTCACCAGGGACAAAATATTAGGTTAAAATATTTTTTTAACCTAGACATTTTTACTGCCATTGTATTTTACCTCTATTCAGCAAAACATTTAACATAAATATTTACAATAAAGAATTCATAAAAACTCTTAGCTATATTGAAGGTATTTTGAATGTTTGCCCAAATTCAATGATGCAAATCATAGGCAATTGCTGCAAAATCATAGGGTTTGTTTTACATTTAATTCCATTCTGGCACATACTAGAAATGTGGGCAGTGGCAAAGGATGCTACATAAAATATTGTTCATGAAGTTCAAGAAATTAATGGAAACAAGTATGGAGTTTTAGAAGAAAATCTCATATATAGTTGCAGATTTTGTTATTCAATACGTTGTTTCTTTCTAATTTTTGTATGAATAAATCCTAGCATCTTGTTTGAAAGACTCTTCTTATTTTAGACTCAAATTATTTTAGATGCATCATTCATTAACTCTTTTGATTAAAATTTCTAACTCAATTTGATTGAAAACTGAAAATTTGGAAAATTCCTTAAAAATCAGTATAAAAGGAATTTTATTGAAAAGTAAGTGTAACTGTTGTATGCACATAAATTTAATGAACAAATATTCATTTAAAGGCTTAAAAATTTCTAAATATCAATAATAAAGTTAGTAAAGAGAAAGTTATTTTGATAATAAAGTTCATTTTCCTACCAAATTTTACACTCTAGTAATTGTATTTATAAATTATATTTATTTTGACAACTACATCTTCTATTTTGATAGTTGAATTGCAACATTGGGAAACATTTGTGTGTGTGAATGTTTTCGTTTCATAGATTTCTTGATTTAGTAAGATGAAGGTTTTTACCATTAAGTTATATTTCACTAATATTTGTTTTCTGTCATCTCAATAACAAGCAATTCTGTCTTTGGCATCATTCCTTTGAACTGAGTTTTCGGTAGTACATGAAACAATAACAAATGTTTCACAATTGAAGAATGAGCTTCTGAACATTTTTTTGTATTGTAATTATTAGCAACATATTAATTATACAAAAAATGGGCTTCGGCGTGACATTTTTGTGCTTACATGTAACAAACTTTGGTTATATCTGCCCTCTATATTCTATAAGGTGCCATAACAATATCAAATCATTATTCAAATTTAATTAACTGATTTTCCTTTTGAAGCATTTGTTCTGCAACATACTGTAAAGCTGGCAACATTCAGTTGTTCATTAATGACACCAAGATACTAACAGCTATTAGTTCACCTTTCTTCTCTGTACACACACACAAAAAAAATGGTAATAATAAATATAAGCAAAATTGATCATGGCCATCATGGCGATAGGCCACTTCAATCAGCCTTCAAGAAAGAAAGAACTTGCCTTTCTTCTGAGCAAAACACCATTAGATGACAGCGTCCAGCTGCAGAGGTACATTAGGATCCTGCAGATCCTTTGGGATCTCCTGTTTGAGGTGAGGCCCTCTTTTCCAAGAAAGTCCATAGCTAATCACTGAACACCAGAGTGACACTACAGCTTGTTGATTTTTGCAAAATTGAGACCCCCTCTTTTGGGCAATCTTTATTCTGGATAATCAGTTCCCCTGAGACTACAGCAGATCTACATTGCAATTGTGTCTCCATCCGTCCAATTCTCTTCCTCCCTTATTAGGAACTCGATCCCTCCAAATTCATATATTGAAACTCTAACACTTGGTACCACAGAATATAACTATATTTGGAGGAAAGATTCCTAAAGAGGTAATTAAGTTAAAATGAGACTTTAAAGTAAACCCTAGTTCAATGTAATTGGTGTCCTTATTAGAAAAGGGGATGTTAGTAATATATGTGTTCACAGAGAAAAGATCCCATGAACTCACATAAAGGAGTCAGCCAGTAAGAGGCTTCCTGGGAAACCAACCCTGCTGGCACCTTCATCTTGGAATTCTCACATCCAGAGCTGTGAGAAAACAAATCCCTTTTGTTTGAGCAGGGATTTTCCTTTTCTCCAATAGGGTTTCCTGCATTCCTTTACCTGTGATCTCTCCCTACAATATCAAAGCCAGCAGCAGGGCTTCTGAAAGACTCTAACTCCAACATTATTTGCTCACTCATTCATCTATTAAGAACTCAACAGATCTTTCAACACATCTACAGAATTTCTTTTTCCAGGTATGGTAGCCTCTTCAATGGTTCCAAAGCCAGGACGAGCCCACGGCCATCCTCAGAGGGGCATTAATCTGCCCACCACACTGGCCTTCTCTCTCCACTCCCCAGATACATTCTTAATTTTTCTTTCAACAGAAGGACCTATACACATTTTTAAATGATCTTTTTTAAAAACAATAAAAGATGTTTTATAGAATAATACATGAATGGATTTTTAGTGCTTATACATTTTAAACAATAGTCCCTGAATAAGTCTTTATGAGGGTAGTAGGAACTTTTGAAATAGATACTCATGCATCATCAAACCTTTACATAGTAATTGATATCACTGGGGCCGCTCTGATAATAAGTGCCAGTGAAAATTGTGTGGCAATTTCATGTTGAAATCATCTTTCTTCAGAAACAGAAGTTTAATAATTAAGTATATAATTCCCTTTTTTAAAAAAAAAAAAAAAACTTACAAAGGGTTTATGGAGAATTTTTTTTAATTTTAAGAATTTTATTTGTTCTAATTAGTTGTATATGACAGTACAATGAATTTATACGTTTTGATAGATCACACATAAATAGTGTAGTCTCTCATTTTTCTGATTATACATATTGTAGGATCACATCGGTCAAGCACATTATACATGTACATGAGATAATGTCTGTTTCACTCTACTATCATTCCTATCCCCTTACCCCTTCCCCATCCTTCACTCCCCTGTACTTAATATACATTTATTCTGTTTTTCCCTATTTTCCTCACCTTACTGTGAATTAGCTTCCTCATATCAGAGAAAACACTTAGCCTTTGTTTTTTTGGGTTTGGCTTATTTCACTTAGCATGATATTCTCTGACTCTATCCATTTACCAGCAAAAGACAGAATTTTGTTCTTCTTTAATGCTCAGTAAGATTTCATCATACACATATATACCACATTTTCTTTATCCATTCATCTGCTGAAGGACATCTAGGTTGGTTCCATAGTTAGGCTATTGTGAATTGAGCTGCTATAAACATTGATTAAAATAGTCCCATCAAACAATAATATAAATTAAAAATCTAATTTATGACCAGAACTAGTGATTTAAAAAATACATCCGATGAGTTCTAGACTTTCTGTCCTGTCTCTGTTTTCTGCACACATTTTATATTCACTCTGAGGCATTACTTCTCACATATTCTTCCACCAGGTTACAAATAGACTTTAGATATCCTGAGCCACAACAGAGTCACAGAAAAGGTCTGCTTCAGGAAACTTGCAGGGAAATAGTATTATATAGTCCTACCAAACAGTCCTGCTCCTACAAGCAGCAGGAGCAAGCTTGCTCTCTCTAGCAGTCTGTATATCCAAACAGGCAATATTGCATCAATAGACACCTAGAATGCCATGAGATATGTCACTTGTAGAAAGCAAGGATGATAGCTGAGTTTTTTTTTTTTAATAAAATTTATAAATTGAAAAATTGATTCATGACAATTGACTCTTAGGTATTACTAGTAATAATGTGGGTATGATTGGAAGTGTAAGAACCCAGAAACCACTCTGGACTCGGGAACTCACGCAAGAGAGTTTATTAAGCAAACAGGCAGAGTGTCTCCCTGCAGGGAGAGAGAGAGAAAATGAGAGGAAAGGAGAGAGAAGACGCAGGAGAGAGAGTGAAAGACAGGAGGAGAGAGCATGAAAGTGAGGAGGAGAGAGAGAAAATGGTGGAGGAGCCTTTCTTAAGCAGTGGAATTTCACGAGCTAATAACAATGGACCAATGGTTGGCCAGGAGGTTTGGGGTTAACAATCTGGACCAATTACTGGCTAGGAAGTTCGTGGGCTAACGATCTGGGTTGTAAGGTGGTGTGGGGAGCAGAATAATGGCGGCCGCAAAATAGCACATCTGATGCCAACAGGAAGTCAATAAAATTCATACTTATGGCTATAACTACTAATAAAAATGTCTTATTAATGATGATAACTCTGAGTCAAATTTAAAACTGACTAGGGGACTATGTCAAGAGGTAGCTGACCTGCCTGTCCTGACTCCCCCCCATCCTCCCATGGTCTCTTTAGTCTGCTGCTTCTCTGCCTTTTCCACAGGCTCTACTCACCTCCTCAGTGGGAAGTGGGCTGGGTCCCATGTCTTCAGATTTCTACAGACGCCAGGTCTTTCTGAATAATTGACATATCATAGAATCAAGAGGTAAGTTAGCTATCAAAGCATCATTTATCATTGTGTCTTCTGTTAAATATGTAAAACAAGAATGTTCCTATTTTTTTCCCATGAAGGTTTTCCTAATGAACAATTGGATCTTATAAGTTTATCTACAGAATAAGATAGTCAGTCATTCATTATAGTCGAGTCTTTAATAAAATTTATTAGCCACTACCCAACTTACTAATCCAATGAGTATATTATTTTGCATATTGATATATAAAACTGTTCTAATAATACATACTTTTCCTATAAAAATGTTTCCAAATTCCCCATCTTAAAAATAGTATGTGGTAATTTTTACCTCTTATTCAAATGCTATCTAGTTGGCCATTTTATTTATTGCTTAACAATTTCAGTGACTTACATTGCTTCTATGGGAAATTTTAGTCAATGTTAAAAATATAGCAATCATCAGGGAATATTGGGTCTAATTTCTCTTCTCACAAATTTGATACGGAAAAATAAATTTATATCATGAATTTCTTCACATATATTATTAGCCAATAATTTGTATCAAAGAACCTTTGAGAATATGTATACACACACACACACACACAACAAATGAACAAATTGGGATTCAGAGATTTTATTGAATTTTTTTACCTCTTTTTCCAAGTGAGAGATGAAGAACAAAATCAGGATTTCAGGGTTCACTTCCTTGTGATCTTCACTGTTTCATGGTAAGAAGATAATGCATCAGGGTGTGTCTTTAACCTGCATAGAATGAGATGATAATCTCTAAGTGATTGTTAACAAATAGTGATTAAAGCAGCATTGAGTGCCTTCCTCATCTTTGATAAGAAAATGCTATCACTAGTTTAAAGGGCCCTAATTAATGGTTAAAGAACTTCCTTGTCTTTGAGCTTCTTTGAACATCCAGAGGCAAAGGTTAAAAACAGCAGCAAAAGCACCAAGAAGAAGAAGAACAACAACAAAAAATAAAACCACTCTAATGTAAACCTGACATCATCTCCCAACACTCACTGGGGAATTAAGAACTGGTTTCTTAGAAACAAGGTGGGCATCTTAAGAGAGAAAAACCTCAGGAGACCGATCTGAAAGTGTCCAGCTGCCCTGACTTATTTTGCTAAGAAATGAGAGAGCACACCAAGATTCATCAACCTAGCAACCTCCACCGCTTTTGACTGGTGCAAGAACAATTGATATTGCTAAAATAAAACTTCAGTTCTATCTAGTAAATTGAACTTATTTATAGGGACACAGATGGTGTTTTTATCTCATTTTCCTATTGAATAGTTTGACATTGAAAGTGAAAAGAGTGTATGAAAAATGAAATACTGGCTGGAAAGCTGGTGTTGAAAAAACTGAATTTGGTTTGGGTGACTTGGCCAGGGTAGGACACTTCTCACATGGCCCAGGAAGAATGAGTCTGGCAGGAGTTGGTAATCTGATTAGAAGCATTTTCAGTAAAATATGAAAAAAAGAGAGAAAGAGTAAAACTCAAAATGACGGTATTCTGCAGTCAAGAATAAGAACCATGTAAGAATAGACCATTAAATTGTTTTTAAAAATTCATTAAAGATTGGGAAACGGTAACTGATTTCAGATACTTGTATGACGCAGAATATGAAAGTTGTAACATTTTCTCAAATAACACTCATTTAATTAAAATATGCACCTGTGTCTTGCAGACCAGTTGTACATGCCCATGAAAGCAGCAAGAATTTCAACATATTAACTGAATATGTATGTTGACATATATTTGTATATTTTTGAATGCTCCTCTGTGGAAAAATGCACCAAAGATTCAAATGAAGTTTTTGCTAATACATCTAATAATTGCTACATGTTCACTATAGCATTTTATTTTATTTTTTAATCTCAATCTAATTTTCCAATATAGTCCCTACAGAGCATTTTACCTCTACCACTGCTATTTAACCATTATGTAAATATGGATACATATTTTGTCCTGTTGGAGAAGGAAGTATATACAAGTTTTAACTTCAATCTACTGAAGAATAATGAAAATGTTTTCTTTATTAATTTCTAGGACTCAGTGCCTCTGTGCATCATGGGATAGTGGGTACTCCATTACTATAATCACAAGGATTAGGTAGACATAGTTTGAGCAATGTTGCACTACCATCCCTACAACTGCTCCATCTTCTTACCCTAAATCAGACCTTTCTAGAAGTATGGAAGCTATGTTCTTTTATTTGTCAAATGTATTTATCCATTCGCTGATATGACTAAGCAATTGCTGTAATCTGAACCTTTTCTTTACCTTCGCTGTCAGTGTCTTAGCTCAGATCCTTTATCTAATACTTCAGAATTCTCAATAACCTTCAGTCTAATCCACTTTAAATCCATCTCTCAAGGATACCCAAAGCCATGATTCTCCTTGACTTCAGTAATTCCTGGGTTCTGTTTGTTTCTTGGTTTGTTTGCTAAACAATCCAGCAGACATTCACACTTTTAACAATCCATTCTTTTGTTTTTGGAGAACCACTCATCTTCCTTAAGTCCAAATAGTCCATTGGCAATACTACAAAACTAGACATGAGATTTAAATCAAGCTGGAAAAATCTGTGCATTTCATCCCACAACAATTGGTTCAGAAATATTCAGCAGACCCATCCTGCATAATATGGCAGATAATTGCTAGTCTCTTCAGAAATTACCAGGGAATAGATAATCCTCTTTCTTTAATTTTAGGTATAATAAACCTGGATTTTCTAGTACTGTTTTTGCACACTCCAAGGAGTAAGATTATTTGAGAATGAAGTCATTCAGAGGAAAGCTGAACTCAGAGATGGTGGTTTGGACACAATTCTTAGCCTTTCCAATTATCTAAGTCTCCCTTTCTTGATCATGTATTCCTAAACATATTCTCTTCTATATGCCCTCCTCTATTTCTCAGACTAATTATTTGGCCTCAGATATTAGAAAACCCTCCCTTAATTTCTCACCCCACATATACTTCCACAGAAAATTCACACACAACCTTCACTAGCTTTTCCTTTCTCTGATTCATGTTGATGCTTTCTGTGATTGTCCTTTTATGATCATAGTGTATCATTACTTGTATATGTTTCTGATTCCTACACAGGTGCATTACTATTTTGAGGGTAGCGATCCTATCATATTTATCTCCTTCTCTTAGAACTTTACTTTATGGCATGCACAAGGTAGACATTCATTAATTGCTTTTGAACTCAGGTTTATGAACCATGTATCCATTGAAAGAAAATTTCATGACCCTGTTTCTCAAGCATTTTTTTTTTTTACACAACTATGGAATATTTGAAATGTATTTTGAATGCTTCATTATTTAATGAAGTTTCAAAAAACATGGGAAGAATAAAGATGGCCTGTGTTTATCTTCTTTCAATATAGCTCACGAAAGAAATTTGATAGCAAGATTTTGAATATTTACTACAAAGTGGATCTTTTATTACATGTTTCTTTTAGTTATTTAAATAAAATTAAGATGTACTATGAAATATTTCAGAAGAAATAAATTGAAGAAGTAAATTAAAAAGTGATCACACCATCAGTTAGGAACAAACATGAGATTGGGATTCAGGCCCTCTCACGTTTGTGTGTTGAATAATCATGCAATGAGGCAAGCTTTGAGCAGCTACCACTGAGGAGAAGTAGTATATCCTTGACATAGTTTTTTTTTTTTTAACTTATAGATGAATTTAACAGGATCACTTGAGTTATAGTGAGCCCATCCTAATCAACTATTACTGGCTCTCTCACATCAGCTACCACATTTCCCCATGCCAATTGTCCTGTGTGTCCACTTCCCCACACCAAAGTTTTGATCTTCCATGAGCCTTTCTCCAGCTAAAGAACATGCCTAATTTACTTTTCTGCATGTCAGTTTTATCATTTATTTTTACTACCATTAGAGCTTTACCATAATACATAGTAGTTGGGTTCATGCCAACAAACTCGTACATGCATGGAAATCCTTTTCAGTTCATGATCCCCCTTTTCCCTCCACTTCCCACTCCCATTCTCCTTCATCTACTCTACTAGACTTCTTTTTGCTCATCTATTTGTTTGTATTCAATTAGTTCTTTGACTTAGGTTTCATTCCGCTTTCCTTTATTTTATTCTAGCTTCCACATATGAGAGAAAACATTCCACCTTGAGTTTCCGAGTTTGGCTAATTAAACCTAGCACAGTATTTCCAATTCTATCCATTTACCAGTAAATATCATAAATTTCATTCTTTTCTCCATTTTAAAAAATGGGCATTAACCATAAAGTTCTTGAGATTGGTCAATTAAGTTAGAATTCTATGTATATAAACTAAATAAAACTAAGAGACATTCAATAACTTTTTTTAAACAGTGACAGTAATGTAATAATGAAATATAATTGGAAGGAATGGAAGCATTTGTCTTGAAGGCATGAAAAATCAGTAGAGCTCAAACTAATAGTTCCTGTTCTTAGGATTTCAGATTCCTATCTATCCTTAAAATTGGAACATTGCCTCCTATTACAGTCAACTGTCCTGAGAATGAATCTTAACAAACTATAAATAACCACTAGCTTAGTAATAGCCAACAAATTGCAATAAATTTTGGGTAGGAGCCCACATATTAATTTTCTATTTCATTTAGCTTAAATTCAAAAAAAATAAACATATTGAAACTTAAAATGAATAAGATCAGGTAATCCCTATAATCCCAGCTACTGGTGAGGCTGAGGAAAGAGGATCTTAAGTTTAAGGCCAGACTGGACAATTTAGTTAGACCTGTCTCAAAATAAAAAATGAAAATGACTGGGGTTGTGGCCCAGAGGAAGAATGACCCTGGGTTCAATTTCCAGTACTATTTAAAGGAGGAGGAGGAGAAGGAGGAGGAGGAGGAGGAGGAGGAGGAGGAGGAGGAGGAGGAGGAGGAGGAAGAAGAATAGGAGAAAATTAATGGTTTTAGGTGTACAGAAAGAAATGTAGAATTGAAGAGTCTGAGAATTTGAACTGAAATACAAGATTATAGAAATTTGAAAATAAGCAGAAAACAATGAATTGAGCATGGGATTAAAAAGGTCATTCAAAGAGAATAAAAATACTAAAATTTTTTAAGAAAAATAGCAATTGAGTTTGATTCTCTAATAGTCCTTTCACCTAGAATTGAGATTCCCCCTGGATACACATTCAGAGTTTTGTGGTCCTTTCTCACCTTCAAATCCCCAAGGGTTTGCCTGCTTCTTCCCATAGCTGGCCTTCATGAAGTTATGCTAACTGAAAAAGTTAGCCCCATTATTGTACAGAAAAGAGGCAGAGTCCAGTGGGATTAAAGCATTTCTTTATTAAATGGTCATTTGAATAACTTCATTAATGTAATAAAAAATTTATGTCAAATTAAGTTGATGATTTTAGAATTCTCTTAAAATTGGGATTTCTATATATAAGATGTGCAACTGTTAACAAATTCACTGCTGATATTGTGCACAGAAAAAAAAGACAACAAAAGCAATAATTAAAAATTGTAGCTAAGTATTGAACTGCTTGTTACTTTTCCTCATCATTATTTTTAGTAACATGAAATCAAAAAGCATCATATGAATGCTTTAAACATATTGAAACATGTTCATTTATTCATGTGCTTTTATTTATTTAGGGCTGTGTTTTTTTCCTTATACTTGTACAATACTTGACTGCTAGAAGGATTATAAATACAAATAGGCATTACAGTATTTTTTCTTTGTAATTCATACAGCCAAATGGTTTACATAATTAATTATTCATTTCAAAGCAATTGAGCATGAATGTGAAGCTAAAAAGAAATATGAATAAAATCGTATTGCTAACTAACTCATGAGCAAAAGGCTCAGGCCTTACCAAATCGTACTCTGTACAGTAGATTAACTCTCAGTCAGTGAAACTTCTTCAAATGGAAAGGGTAATGATAAATTGTTTTAAGTATGGTACATAGGTGCAGGGACTTCTAATAAAATATCTTGACCCAATAATGTTCAAAACCTGCTGATCTCAATTGAACAGAAAGACTACCAAATTTAAAATTCATTCACAGGGTGATTGACTCTCCTATTTCTGTCATAAACTCATGATAGAAAACTCTATTAACTTTTTTGTGTATTAAAATGACTACTTATTCTAAGTACTTGCTTATAAAGTCCAGTAAATCCAAAGATATCAGCAATACATAGACACATTTAATTATGTATCATTATTAACTTAGAATGAAGACTATCTTTTTGAACCTATGTGAATCCATAATAAACTGGAAGTAATAAATTACTTTCTGGATTTATAAAATGAAAAAGAGCACAGTATAAAATTTGCACTACCTTATATAATTAAGAACTAATTTCGAATTGCATTTCAATATTAGACTTAAAGCTTTTATATATCTTAAGTAGATACTGAAAAAATGAAATTAATTATTCTGGATTTCATAGACTAAATAACCTCAAGCTCATATTAATATTTGAGGTCACTGTGAAAAAGGGATACCATTTTACAAGGAATAAAGAACTAACTAGAAATGCTAATAGCCCTAGGGTACTAATAGTTTTTCAATTAGACACTTTTTTAAAGTAAAACTAAATATTTGGGTTTTCTATGTCCCAATATTACATTGTATAAAGTCCTGTTTGCTGTGCATATTTATAATATGAACAGCCCTTAGTAGATTCAAAATAATTTGATTGAGTTGAGCAAATTGATAATTGGGCAATTCTCTTATACGATTTTAGGACTTGAAGTATCTCTCAAGAACTGGAAATCAAAGGGACTCCAGCTGAAGTATAAACGTCATCGAATCTTCTGTTTCCTTCAACTTCGTAAACAATTGGCTCTTTCTGTTTTTGAGAGAAAATATATACAGATTCCAGTTTGGTTCCTGGGAAGATAGTGCCAAGCTACCACAGGCTTTGTCTTCTTTCCCCAAAATCAATCCTAAAGAGAACCTAGAAGCTAGAGAGAAAATAAACTTGAATTTCAGGAAATCAGGTAACATTTATAAGCTAGAAAAATCTCTTGGGGTTATTAAAACTCCTTCAAATTAATATTTGTGTGGGAATCAAGCTACCACAGATAAAAGAGGTGTCAGTGGCATATTTAACAGTGAATTGGAGGAACACTTTTTCAAATGTTTCTCCTGCGTCTCCTCCATGTTCCCTTTAACAAGCATGGCTGGTTTCCTCCAGGTAATACAGTGTAGCACAGAATCTGGGCTTGGATGACAAGTTGAAGACAGCACTTAATGACCAGCTGCCCTCAGGCGTTCACTGTCACAGCTCCTTAGGTGAGGCTGCAGGGCTGTTGGAATTCACATCCTGGAGGACTCTTGCTTACCTGCTGCTTCTGAGTGCTTAAAGGCCATCCAATCCTAGGAGGCTGCCTCATTCTTGTGGTGCATCCTGGCTTCCTCCTTACAGATCTTCCACACAGAATGGGAAGAAAGCCTCATCTCTTTCCCACAAAATGTGATAGATATTGCAGGTCCTAGAAGTTACCTCCTATCCTATGGATGGAAATCAATCACCGTGTTGTGTACATGGCTACAGAGAGTTGCAAGAGAAGCGGGCAAACATAGCATAAAAACATGCATGCACACACAGACGTGTACATATCGTTTTCTCTGAAAATATATGCCCTATAGAAATTGAGAGCTTAATTATTTATCAAAAAAAAAAAAAAAAAAAAGGGACCATGTTTAGCAAGTTCCAGTTAAACTTTCATCCATGGTAACTCAATCCCTTTCTAAGTATTCCAATACACATATCTTATCTTCATTCCTTCTATTTACAAAAAAAAAAAAGTATAAAACCTCCATCATTTGCTGCATGTAGCTTGAAGTTCAGGCTCTTTAGGTCACGTGTGAACATCTTCAGCTTATCTTCTCATAACATATCGCATGTGCAATTGTGTATTAAGTACTGGAGGAAAAGGTCAGTTAGCAGTGGGAAGATTAAGATATGTCATACGTAGCCACTGGTCAATTGGAAATCCCAGATCACACTGAGTAGCAGAGACTGTTAAGACAAAGAATAACTTCCTTCGTTGACGTAAATAGCTGTAACTAGTTCATTTTCTGGGAAAATTTTCTTTCTTTTTCTTTTCTGAGTCATTTTAAAATCCTTTTTTTTTCTTTTTTTAATTTTTATATTTGTTCTAATTAGTTTACTTTAATATCTTTTTGCATGATCACATCTGAGCCATCATTTGGAGAAAATGCATTTGAGGGATCTGAAAGATTTTCGAAGTCTGCCTTTTGCAGATACTAGATCAGCAGCCTGAGATTACAAAATGCTACAAAAGAGGTCTGAAGATTATGTTGATAACATAGATTAAACTCAAATGTCTGTCTTGTCTTTAACAATTGCATTGTGAATTGCATACACACACAAATGAAGCAATATCTTTCCAATATTTGAAAACCTTATCTGTTTCAACCAAGAAATCACACACATGGTAATTGAACAAGTGAAATTTTAACATATGGCTTTCCTATATCAGTTTCATTTAACATGTTGATGAAAATATTAACTAACTTTCATATCAATTAATGCAACCATTGATGGTCTACTGAGGGAGTTCAGAACATACTACCAAAAAATATACCACTCTGACTTATTGACCATTTTGAGTTCAACATTCAGAACTCAAAACAGTGATGCAAGAGAACTTCTGATCTTCCTTCTTTTGTGAAAAACAGAAAATGAAATTCCATTTGAAAGGTATTCTCCTATTCTCCCTATACCAGAAGGAAAATAGCATTCTTATAATTAAGAAAGTTGAGACTAAGGAAAATCTGTACAAACAAAGCTTGCTAAACTTACCCTTAACTTCAGTGTCATGTCTCTACCCAACTAACTCTCCTAGCCCAAGGAAGTCTTCTTTATCAGTCAAATTTTCCCCAATTTTTCCCCAGTTCTCAATTTGTGTCTTCTTTTTCTTATGAAGGTTCTCAGACCACATGAAATCTGTATTGCATAAATGTATATACCTTATTCTTGATCCCATATTATTTTAATTATCAGATCCAGCAGAAAAATTCTAAGAGGGTAGAGGCAAAAACTTGCCTTTACTACAATGTGCCTATGGGACTTTGATCAAAATCCATAGCATTCAGAAAGAATCAACAAACTCTTTAGAATTTTGAATAGTTCATTTTATTATTATTTGTAAAGTATGCACTATACGTCCTTAATGTCAGTAACATTTAGAATAAATATGTATGCGTATATGTGGGAAGCTCTTCATTAAACCTTTACCAATATACCACTGGTTACATATAAGTAAAGCCATATTTTAAACATTTCGATTTATGAATTGTATGCAACCAATATTGGTGGAAAAACATATTTCTGACTTTTTAAATAAATACATATATATTCATAAGTATCATAAATATGTATACACATACCTATGTGTAAGTATTTATTTATATACACACACATTTTTTGTTAGGATCATGTAAATTAGAACACATGCTTATGTGATCAACTATTTTGTTACAAATTTTATTCAGCTAATATTTAGAGGAAAAGATTGAGTTCAAAAAAATCTTTGAGGATATTTTTGAAACATTAAGATAAAGAGTGAGTGCTTCAATATTATTTCTTGTATTTTTGTGTATGTCCAAAATATTTCATAATTAAAAAAAAAAAGTTTAATAAAAAGGAACCCCTGTCCCTGGTAATAATATATTTGAGTTCTTGAGTTAATTTGACTGGTTTTATATTAAACAAAAAATAATACTATTACATTTAGAAAAAGTGGACAAAAATAAGAAAAAAAGGCAAACACCATAATAATTTAAAACATACACTGCCACTCTCAAAAAAAAAAAAAAAAGCACTTATAATATTACTACATGCATTTTGACCTTTTCTATTTACCTGTCCTTAGCATAAGTCATTATCTCATTACGTCTTTCCTAGGGAACTGAATTCATTTCCCAGTGGTCTTTGCTCCTTTAGTTCCGCCTCTCCCCTGTACACACACAGCAATCACAGCAAGCATCCCTAAGGACAAATCGGATCACAGTATGTCCAATAGCCTCCCCCATTGCTGTACGACTCCTGTCTATGTTTTACAGGGACTTTCATAGATTGGCTGTGGAGCACAGCTGTAATGCCATCCCTTACTCCAGCCAGCCTTCAAGCTGGCCAAATTCAGTTCCTTTGCACCTACTGACCTTCAGTTTTGAAAAGCTCTTCTTGATCTGTGCATGATTCCTATGTTATCAATATTCATGGCAAAAATCAACGTCATGTTCTCTGAAAAGTCTTCCCTGTCACCCATAACAAAATCTGCCACTATCTAATATATTATTTTCTCCATTGTATTTAATAGTAAATATAATTATTACATTCTTATGCATATGTATGTGACATATTTTAGTAAAGTGATATTCCTACAAAGGGTAAAAACACTCAAAGCTGGAACAGATTCATCCTGTCTCTCTGGTTCTTTGCTGTATCTTCAGATCCTATACACATAAGACCATAATGGGTCCCCAATTCAGGAGATCCACCATGTTATTCTGAGTGGCTATGAGCAAAACTGAGAGAAAAGTTTCTCAGCTTTCTTAAAGTCATCTGATCCTGTGAATAGGTTCTTGCTAATTCTATATAAATGAAAGTATTCTCTGAAACACCTGAATTTACTGCTCAAGGAGAGCTGATGTGGATGGGATGAGGGTTTTTGTTGTTTTTTTATCTCCTTCTTTTCACAAAGTGCAGCGTGTACGTCAGTGAAGATCAGCAGTCAACTTGGCTGCAGATGGCCTTGGAAAAGAAAACCGCATGCTGGGATGGTGAAGGAGAAAGGCCGGCGTCCCTATGATCAAGTACATTGTCACACAGGGTCCTTTGCTGAAGACTCTTTTTCCTAAAGAGAAGAATGAACATCTGTCTTAAGACTGTGATTGTTTTTCATTGTTGTGTAAAATTCTTTAGTTATTTAAATTGTTATAATGGGATAAAAATCTTAGCTAAAATTATAACACTGTAGCTCTAATTAATTATTTAAACTCTCTTATAAAAATTGTGATAGGTTTCAGATCAGACAGGGGGAAATACAGTTGATGTGTCTCCCTTTCATTCCCTCTCCCTACCCTACCTCTTGAGTCAGTGTGGTACACCTTTGGTGAGCCAGTGTGATAAATTATTAACTAAGTCCGTAGTTCATTCTGGTTTACTCTGTGTGTTGTTTATTCTGTGTATTTTAACAAATGTATAATGTATGATCTATGCATTTTGAAATACAGCATTTAATCAAAAGAGACAAGACTATTAATGAAACAAAATGAGTGCTATATTTGTTTAATTGTGTGTTTATAGTATCTGGTACCTCCCCTTAGTAGAATATATGCCCCTTAAGAATAAGTTCTTTGGTCTTTTGCAATGTCTAGAGTCTGTTTCTTGCAGGGAAAAGATGCTCAATAAATACTTTTCTTTTCCTTTCTTTTTTTTTTCCCCCTATGTACTAGGAATTAAACTCAGGGGTAGTCGACCACTGAGCCACATCCCCAACCCTATATTTTTGTATTTTATAAGACAAAAAGTGAGTTGGAGTATCACTGAGTTGCTTAGCACCTGTCTTTTGGTGAGGTTGACTTTGAACTCTGGATTCTCCTGTCTCTGGAGCCTCCAGGATTACAGGCATGTGCCACTGAACCCAGCTCAATAAATACTTTTGAATGTGCACATGTGAAGTCAAAAATATCTTTTGCAACTTCTTGAATTAGAGTTGCTACTCCATAATATAAATCAAAATGAGGAATAGAACAAAAGATTTTAAACTCTATTTATTATAAAATCAGAAATTTGGGAATGATGTGGAGGAAAAGAGAGAAAGAAAATAGAAGCAAAGTTGAATTTGTAAGATCCAAACAAAATTCTTTAGTACAAATACAAATCGTGTACTACTTTAATCATATTTGTTGGAGGATGAGATGAATCTGTATAAGAACTGAAAGAAAATAAAGAATATGATTTGGATCTAGATGTCCAAATCCTCACGTTAGAAGCTGGGTTTCCAGCTTATTATTACTGGATGGTGGTAGTAACTCTAAGAGGGGGATCTAGAGAGAGGTCTTAAAGTCTTCAGGTACATGCCCTGAGAGGGGGTAGTGGAAACCTACTCTCTTCTTTCACTTCCTACCCATGAGATGAGCAGTTTTATTTCACCACGCCTCTCTGCCATGATGTGTTGCCCATAGCAACAGGATCAACTGATCAGGGCCTGAATGCTCCGAAACTGTGAGCCAAAATAGACATTCGTAGCTCCTTATAAATGCATTATCTCAGGGACTTGTTACAATAATGGAAGGCAGCTTATCACAATATCTAGTAGGTGTAAAAATGTGACGAAACTAGTCTGATGATGTCAGTGTTTCAGGGCTCTAATACAACAAAAATGGCACTCACGAGTCTTCTAAAGTCGTGTAACATGAGAACAAGTTATGGAGAAATGTTTAAGAATAGGAGCAAGAGACGATGTAGAACCCAGATACAGAAACTCTAGGGCTAGAGAGAAAGGTTAGACAAAGAGAAACAGAAATAGAGCGAGAACTGTATGGAGGGAACCACCAGACACAGAACGCTCTTTTTTATAAGATTGACACATCCACCCAGGAGCTTTGGCAAGATACAAAGGAGTTGAGGGGCTTAATATCAGTAACATTTTCTCATTCTCTGGTTCATTTGCCACTATCTTTTCTTGTGGACTACTAATAAAATGGGAAGGAAGATGAGTATTGACATGGCCAAGATACGTCAACCTTTGGGGGATACGCTTAGTGCAATAAATTTAGTGAGAATCAGAAAATATTCTTTTCATTCCTTATGTTTTGTCTGTCAGAAAACCTTCTTGTTCTTTGAGAGTAGATTTTGTACTCAGAACAAAAAGGACACACAAATTTCTTTGAGACCATGTGCATCGGGGAATTGACAAATGGATCAGTCACAATCTCAACTGAAACATAAACTCTGAATCAAGATTAGTGTCCTTAATAAAAGCAGTAAATAAGAAAGAGAAAACAATGCATAGAGTAACATAAAACATAGCAATTTCTGCTTCTTCTAAGTCTTAAATTGGTATTCATAGTATCTTTCTATCACTTACTATTTTCTACTATTTACTTTAGCCTAAGAACTTAGGAAGACCCCAATTCCTTCTCTGCCTAGTTGACCAAACTTGATGTTATATCTTTCTAGAATAATCTTATATTGTTTCAGTACATCTCCATTAACAAGAAATTCCAGGAAAGAAAATGTGGAAGGTATACTAGTGAATGCCCTGGGTTCCAACCATGGTCACCTGGGTACCAAGGTAGAGCAGAGCCACTGAGGTTGAGGAGCCAGGAAGAGATCTCAATTTGCAAAAGATGGTGCCCTTGCTCTATTCCATGGTGGAAGCATTTCTTTCTTACACAATGGTATCTTCAGACCTGCGAAGTGTAGCAGATCTCTTGATAAAATACAAAGAAGGGCTGTTTCCACCTTACTTCCCATGGTTTTTGATTCCACATTTCTGACTTTGGAAGAGACAGTACCGTACATTGGCTACTGGATTTGTTATAAACTGAATTATTTAGGAAAGTGCTGCAATTTTGTAGGGAGTCGTCTGCCAGCTGGCATTGAAATTGAGCATTCTGTGGGTCATAACATAATTCTGTCAAACCAGCTGCTTTTGTATTATGGAGCACATGCTAAAATGATTCTGTGAGTCTGATCCCTTATCTGTACCCCTTTGTCAAACAATCTGTCCCTTCACTAGAAATGACGTTTAAATGGGAAATCATGGCAATGAGAAGACCTTCTGGCAAAAGTCCTGTGGGCAGAAATATCTTTCCCTGTTGGGGAAAAAAGTCATTGCCTTCTTCATGAGAAGTTCTTTGTAGAAATAATAGTTATTTATTTTCCCTGTTAGGATGACTCCTAGATAAATGACCACATATTGGTCTAGGATAGATGTAATAAATGAAGTTATGGCCACATTATAGTCTTCTGTTTCAAAAATACTCAGTCCCATTCGAATATATATTTCCAAGTAATCTGACTCAGAGCTGAGAAGTGAGTATACATGATTCAGATTTTAATGAACTAGATTTGGTTACTTTTTCATATATGTTAAGCATCAACTTACTAGGATATCAATCTGTTATATTTTCAGGGATCCCTTATTCAATTTGTCATTAACATTGGTAAATACCAGGAGCCAAGACCAGAAAGATTATGATTACAATCAACCACATTTAAATTTATTATTTTGAGTTAGTGATAGAGAACACATTGTAGGAATCATGGTACATCTCTGTACACAGAGGTGTTAGCTAATATTAAATAACACAGAAGAGTACTCAAGAAAGTAGCAGTCTACTTCAGATTAAGTATGTGATTAGTGTATGCCATTTTGTATGTGTGTATGTGAATGAAATATATATGTATATGTGCATGTAAATATCCATGTCTTTATCATATATATTTTATATATGTATATACATACACATATACCCACATACACACATATATACCCCCAGTGGAAGATATTTTGTGTATGTGTGTAGTTACATGGTGTTGTCTTTTTATCTGGCTATTTTCAGACAGTATTCCAATAATTATTAGAGCTGCTTTGTTTAGGGATTCTTCCATTCCTGTTCATCATGGTTGTGGAGACCCCTCCTAATTTTACATTCTGTGAAATTGCTTATGTCTGGTAGAACATACTGCATGATAGCTGCTGCTTTCTTCCATTTGCCAAATAAGTTAAAGGGCTCTTCTCTTTATTTAGCAATTGTCCCTTTTGACTAAGGGTACCTGAAGTCAGCCTGGAGCATGTTAATTTGTCCAGTCTTGATACACTTGGTTCTCAAGATTCAAGATTCTTTCATGTTGTTAAATGATTAAACATGTCAGTGGATTCACATCAGCTTTACTCTTCTGAACAGAATGCATTGGCAAGATGTAATGCGCACAGTTATAGGAATACAGCACTTATTAGTCCACATAACATGTTGAGTGTGAGGTTAAGGCCTCCACGAAAAATATCAATCATAAAAACATGTCACAACCTCAAGTTGGGTCATTTTTAGCATCAGTAGGCCTTCAACTCTAGAGAACTCACAGGTGCACATAGCTATCTATGTGTATGAATTTTGTGTAGCACAACTCCTTCCTTTGAAGAAGAATCAAGGGATATATGCTAGTTTTGACAGTTTAGCCATCAATATAAACTAATTTTAGCATCTCTAAAACATAGCTAATGTAATTGATATCCTTTTTTTCTTGATCACTTTGTTTTATTGAAGACCTAGAAATAAAATGATCTTATTTTCCTGTTTACTGACAAGCTATAAAATATAGACCCCAAAATAAGTTGTATTATAGAATTTAAGAAGACAAGTGTGCTTGTATTTATATTTAGCAGTTGATATTTAAGTATTTTAATTTCTTAAATTAATCAGATGTTTCCTATGACAAATACATTTATAAATGTTTACTCCATTTATGTTAAATCTAATTTTCTCAGTTTTAACTTTTATTACCCATGAAAACCAAGATACCAAACATACTTAACACTTTAATTCATATTTTCCTGCTGAAGAATAATCCTAGAAACAATAGATATTATACTTAACTATTTTCTAGAAACAACACTATATTGATTGGTGGAATGCCTAGGGATATGAGTGTGTTAGTAAATTTAAAGACATCCTTGTTTTATCTATTTAAAAACTTTTAGTCATGCTAACTGAAAGCTATCTGGATCCATTTTATTATAAATTTATGAGTGTTCATTTATCATTACTCCAATTTTGGCATCATGTAGATGATAAAGATACAAGCACATGTAGGTGCAACATATAATACACAGGCATGCACAAATATACACTTTTTATCACTTTTTACCAGGTAATAGATTCCCAAAGATGGGGAAAAAGGAGCTACAGATGTTTAGTACACAAACAGTCAAATTTAAACCTTTAAAAATTAAAATGAAACCTGTCACAGATTTTTACAATATAGCTCAGACATGGGAAGGACCTCAGAGACATTAGGAGTAGAACCTGTTAGCCATGGTGGACACTGAAATCAAAGGTTCACTTCACCATTTGTCCTCCATGGGGAAGATTCACTCTCATATCACCATTATTCAATCTCCCTAATTAGATTTCTTCAAAGAAGATCACTTATTTCTCTCAGTGTAAGAGTTAACACTTGAATAATTGGTCTCTGAATAAAGACAGCAGGGGAGGTGATCCAAAATGGCGGACTAGAGGGTGACTGCATCTCCAGTTGCCCCAGAACCCAGGATTCAAGAAGGGGAGGCATTGAGAGTCTCGGACTAAAATAGAACCACGGGGTGAGTCTCCGCCACCCAGCGAAGCTCAGCTGGGCAGCAGGCCCGGATTCGAGTGGCTTATTAGAGTGGGACAGGGCAGATAGCGTCTCCCCCAGGCAGCTCGGTGCAGTCTGGCAGTGGGCTCCGCCCACAGGGACAGATCCTCCAGCCTCTCGGAACAGGCCCCCCAGTGAGAGCCCTTCTGCACAGAAGCAGTGCGGCCAGCTCTGGCCCGCCCGCAGGTTGCTTCAGAGACCAGAACAGGGTGCCAGGGACTCCCCCAAGCAGCCCAGCCCCCTCTGGTGGGAAGCGCCTCTCTAGGCTAGCTTCCCAGGGCAGACTGTCCAGTGAGAGCCTCTCGACGCAGAGCCAGCCACAAGTCCCCAAGCCAGCGGAGATATTCGACACGCAAGCAGTTTCTGGGACGAGGGCTGGGCAGCCAGAGACCTCTCCAGGCAGCATTGTCCCCCTTCAGCTGCAGGCTATTTCCACAAGTCCCCAAGCCAGTGGAGACCTCCGACCTACAACCAGCCTCTGGAACCAGGGCTGTGCAACAAGAGACCTCTCCAGGTCTCTCTCCCTGGAACCAGTAGCGGGATAGGGGCAGCGTTCTTCGGAAGCACTGCATTATCAAATTAATCCAAGATTTCTGCTACTGAAGGCTGGTAGGTGATATACTGGAAATCTACAGGGTCACTATAAGCCAATAGAGGAAATCTACAATATCACAGAGTCCCATTGACATCTAACCAATATGAGAAAACAAGGAAAGAAAATGTCTGAAACAAACCTAGATACTATATCAATAACACCCAAAGACAGCACAGCAGAAGAAATGTCTGAAAGGGAGTTCAGAATGTACATAATTAAAACAATCAGGGAAGCAAACGAGGAGATGAAAGAACAAATGCAGGCATTAAATGAACACACTAATCAACAGTTAAGAGAGCAAATAATGGAAGCAAAAGAGCATTTCAATAAAGAGTTAGAGATACTGAAAAAAAAAACAAACGGAAATCCTTGAAATGAAGGAAACAATAAACCAAGTTAAAAACGCCATAGAAAGCATAAACAATAGGATAGATCACCTGGAAGACAGAACCTCTGATGTTGAAGACAAAATATTTAATCTTGAAAACAAGGTTGACCAAACAGAAAAGATGGTAAGAAATCATGAACAGAATCTGCAAGAAATATATGATATCATGAAGAGGCCAAATTTAAGAATAATTGGGATTGAGGAAGGCTTAGAGAAACAAACCAAAGGAATGAACAATCTACTCAATGAAATAATATCAGAAAATTTCCCAAATCTGAAGAATGAAATGGAAAACCAAGTACAAGAGGCTTATAGGACTCCAAATATGCAAAATTACAACAGACCTACACCAAGGCACATTATTATGAAAATACCTAACATTCAAAATAAAGACAGAATTTTAAAGGCCGCGAGAGAAAAGAATCAGATTACATTCGGGGGAAACCAATAAGAATATCAGCAGATTTTTCAGTCCAGACCCTAAAAGCTAGAAGGGCCTGGAACAACATTTACCAAGCCCTGAAAGAAAATGGATGCCAACCAAGAATTTTATACCCAGCAAAACTTACTTTCAGATTTGAGGATGAGATAAAATCCTTCCACGATAAACAAAAGCTAAAGGAATTTACATAAAGAAAGCCGGCATTACAGAACATTCTCAGCAAAATATTCCATGAGGAAGAAATGAAAAACAACGATGTAAATCAGCAATGGGAGGAACTAGCCTAAAGAAATAGCCAAATAAAGGAGAAATCAAATCATGTCAAAAACAAAAATGAGTCCAATGACTAGGAATACAAATCATATCACAATAATAACTGTGAATGTTAATGGCCTGAACTCATCAATCAAAAGACATAGACTGGCAGATTGGATTAAAAAGAAAAATCCAACAATATGCTGCCTGCAAGAGACCCATCTCATAGAAAGAGATACCCATAGACTAAAGGTGAAAGGATGGGAAAAAACATACCATGCACACGGACACAGTAAAAAAGCTGGAGTATCCGTCCTCATTTCAGATAATGTGGACTTTAAGCCAAAACTAGTCAGAAGGGATAAAGAAGGACATTACATACTGCTTAAGGGAAGCATAAATCAGCAAGACATAACAATCATAAATATCTATGCCCCAAACATTGGCTCATCCATGTACGTCAAACAAATCCTTCTCAATTCCAGAAATCAAATAGACCACAACACAATAATACTAGGTGATTTTAACACACCTCTCTCACCGCTGGATAGATCATCCAAACAAAAATTGAATAAAGAAACCATAGATCTCAACAACACAATCAACAATTTAGACTTAACCAACTTATATAGAGTATACCATCCAACAAAGAATGAATACACTTTCTTCTCAGCAACACATGGATCCTTCTCTAAAATAGACCATGTTTTATGCCACAAAGCTACTGTTAGCAAATACAAGAAGATAGAGATACTACCTTGTACTCTATCAGATCATAATGGACTGAAATTAGAAATAAATGACAGACAGAATAAAAAACAGAAACTTCTCCAATACTTGGGGATTAAATAATACACTATTATATGATGAATGGATAACAGAAGACATCAGGAGGGAAATTAAAAAAATTCTTAGAAGTAAATGAGAACAAAGACACATCATATCAAAATCTCTGGGACACTATGAAAGCAGTACTGAGAGGAAGATTTATTTCATGGGGCGCATTCAACAAAAGAAGTAGAAATCAACAAATAAACGACTTAACACAACAGCTCAAAGCCCTAGAAAAAGAAGAGCAGACCAACACCAAAAGTAGTAGAAGTCAGGAAATAGTTAAAGTCAGAGCCGAAATCAATGAAATTGAAACAAAAGAAACAATCGGAAAAATTAACAAAATAAATAGTTGGTTCTTTGAAAAAATAAACAAAATTGATAAACCCTTAGCCACGCTAACAAAGAGAAAGAGGGAGAAAACTCAAATTACTAAAATTCGGAATGAACAAGGAAATATCACAACAGACACGAGTGAAATACAAAACATAATTAGAAGCTATTTTGAAAATCTATACTCCAACAAAACAGAAAACCTCCAAGACATCAACAAGTTTCTAGAGACATATGAATTACCTAAACTGAACGAGGAAGACATACACAACTTAAATAAATCAATTTCAAGCAATGAAATAGAAGAGGTCATCAAAAGCCTACCAACAAAGAAACGTCCGGGGCCACATGGGTTCTCAGCCGAGTTCTACGAAACCTTTAAAGAAGAGCTCATTCCAATACTTCTCAAAATATTCCATAAAATAGAAGAGGAGGGAACCCTCCCAAACTCATTCCATGAAGCCAATATCACCCTGATACCTAAACCAGACAGAGATACATCGAGGAAAGAAAATTTCAGACCAATATCCTTAATGAACATCGACGCAAAAATTCTCAACAA
Organism: Sciurus vulgaris; assembly: GCF_902686455.1. Taxonomy (NCBI): domain Eukaryota; kingdom Metazoa; phylum Chordata; class Mammalia; order Rodentia; family Sciuridae; genus Sciurus; species Sciurus vulgaris. The sequence continues at coordinate 15,236,278 of NC_136469.1, forward strand.
AATTTTAGCCATTCGCATACAAAAATATATTAAAAAGATAGTGCACCACGATCAAGTGGGTTTTATCCCAGGGATGCAAGGTTGGTTCAACATCCGGAAATCAATAAATGTCAATCACTATATCAACAGACTAAAAGTTAAGAATCACATGATTATTTCAATAGATGCAGAAAAAGCATTTGATAAAATACACCATCCCTTCATGCTCAAAACACTAGAAAAAATTGGGGTAGTGGGATCATTCCTTAACATTGTGAAGGCCATCTATGCTAAGCCCATGGCCAATATCATTCTAAATGGTGAAAAACTGAAAGCATTCCCCCTAAATACTGCCACAAGGCAGGGATGCCCTCTGTCACCACTTCTATTCAACATTGTTCTTGAGACTCTAGCCAGAGCAATTAGACAAACCAAAGAAATTAAAGGGATACGGATTGGAAAAGAGGAACTCAAACTATCCCTGTTTGCTGATGACATGATTATATATTTAGAGGAACCTGGAAATTCCACCAGAAAACTCTTAGAACTCATAAGTGAATTTAGTAAAGTAGCAGGTTACAAGATCAATGCTCATAAATCCAATGCATTTTTATACATAAGTGATGAATCTTCAGAAAGAGAAATTAGGAAAACTACCCCATTCACAATAGCGTAAAAAAAAATAAAATACTTGGGAATCACAAAAGAGGTGAAAGACCTCGACAATGAGAACTATAGAATACTAAAGAAAGAAATTAAAGAAAACCTTAGAAGATGGAAAGATCTCCCATGATCATGGATAGGAAGAATTAATATTGTCAAAATGGCCATACTACCAAAAGTGCTATATAGATTCAATGCAATTCCAATTAAAATCCCAATGATGTACCTTACAGAAATAGAGCAAGCAATTATGAAATTCATCTGGAAGAGTAAGAAACCCAGAATAGCTAAAGCAATCCTCAGTACAAAGAGCGAAGCAGGGGGTATTGCAATACCAGATCTTCAAATCTATTACAAAGCAATAGTAACAAAAACGGCATGGTATTGGTACCAAAATAGACAGGTAGATCAATGGTACAGAATAGAGGACATGGACACAAACCCAAATAAATACAATTTTCTCATACTAGACAAAGGGGCCAAAAATATGCAATGGAGAAAAGATAGCCTCTTCAACAAATGTTGCTGGGAAAACTGGAAAACCATATGCAACAGAATGAAATTAAACCCCTATCTCTCACCCTGCACAAAACTCAACTCACAATGGATCAAGGACCTTGAAATCAGACCAGAGACCCTGCATCTTATAGAAGAAAAAGTAGGCCCAAACCTTCAACTTGTTGGCTTAGGAGCAGACTTCCTTAACAGGACTCCCATAGCCCAAGAAATAAAAGCAAGAATCAATAACTGGGATAGATTCAAACTAAAAAGCTTTCTCTCAGCAAAGGAAACTATCAGTAATGTGAAGAGAGAGCCTACAGAGTGGGAGAATATCTTTGCCAATCATACTTCAGATAGAGCGCTAATATCCCGAATCTATAAAGAACTCAAAAAACTCTACACCAAGAATACAAATAATTCAATCAACAAATGGGCTAAGGAAATTAACAGACACTTCACAGAAGTAGATGTACAAGCAATCAACAGATATATGAAAAAATGTTCAAAATCTCTAGTAATAAGAGAAATACAAATCAAACTACCCTAAGATTTCATCTCACCCCAATAAGAATGGCAATTATCAAGAACATAAGCAACAATAGGTGTTGGCGAGGATGTGGGGAAAAAGGTACACTCATACATTGCTGGTGGGGTTGCAAACTAGTGCAGCCACTCTGGAAAGCAGTATGGAGATTCCTCAGAAAGCTTGGAATGGAACCACCATTTGACCCAGCTATCCCACTCCTTGGCCTATACCCAAAGGACTTAAAATCAGCATACTACAGAGATACAGCCACATCAATGTTCATAGCTGCTCAATTCACTATAGCCATATTGTGGAACCAACCTAGATGCCCTTCAGTTGATGAATGGATAAAGAAACTGTGGCATATATATACAATGGAATATTACTCCACCATGAGGAATGACAAAATTATGGCATTCGCAGGCAAATGGATGAAATTGGAGAATATCATGCTAAGTGAGATAAGCCAATCTCAAAAAACTAAAGGACGAATGATCTCGCTGATAAGCGGATGAGAACATACGGGGGTGGTAGGAGGGGTTAGTGTTAGGGTTAGGGTTAGGTTTAGGGTTCGGGATAAGGAGGGTGGTAAGAATGAGGAAGAAAGGAATGTATAGAGGGAAAAGAGGGGTGGGAGGGGAGGGGGGAAGGGAAAAAAATAACAAAATGAATCAAATAACATTGCCCTATGTAAATTTATGATTTTTAATTAAAATTTTAAAAAAAATATTTTAAAAAATTATGCTATGTGCATGCACAAATATGGCATAATCAATGTGACTATTATGTAAAATTATAATTTATCGATAAAAAACTTAAAAGAAAAAAAATAAAATAAAATAATGTGTGAGGCCAAAAAAAAAAAAAAAAAAAAAAAAAAGACTAGAACCTCCAATTAGAAAAAGACAAGACTGATGCAGGACCAAAGGTAGATTCACATGAAAAAGCTTGAGCTCAGAAGAAGACAGAGGCTTTGAAAACACTGACGTAGCCACAATTACTCATTACTGAAGAACACATGGAACATCAGTATGAGTCCTGAGTGCACATTTGAACCAGTTTAGTGTCAGTCCAGATATTGAAAGAATATGGGAGTCTATGAAGTCCTCACTAAATGTTTTCAAGGAGAAAACTTGTATATGTGGGATCCTTCAATTTTCCTTACTCTGTTCATCCAGAAAGACCAAGTTACTACAGATTTCTAACATCACATCTCTATTTAAAGTCTGATGAGCAGGATCTGGGAATTCCCATTCCTCTTCAATGGCCACGTCTCTGAATGTCCATTGTTCCATTTCCTGGCTTTCAGGGTGCTCGGTGTTTTCTGCCTATGGTTCTTCAGAACCTGTGTAGCACAGAAACCTGGGGCTCCTGAGCATAAGAGAGGAAGTCTAGAAAGAAATTCAAAAAACGGTGGACTCCAGAGACAAAGATGGTGTCAGAATGTGGCAAAACCTGTACAACATTTTACATTTGTATTATTGAAAAAGTAGCATAAATATAGTATGTAAGGAGTGAATATAGGGAGTGATTCAGTAATACTTCCTGGGAGCTCTTTTCAAATGATTTTTCTCTCATTTCTGACATTTTTTTCATATCATTTTAAAAGAGGAAAACATATGATAATACTTTTAGATATATGAAATCCTCTAACAAGTGTCCCAAATAGACAGATGCATGTGCTACAGGTAAGGTATGGCAGTCTTCTATATAAAATGGTATAGCTTATGGGCACAGAAAGAATTGGATATAGCAGCACTGTTCACTGCTATGAGACCAAATCAATTACTGGTATCTGACAGGGAAAAATATCTAAGCGGACATATAAAACACCTTCAAATTAGGTTTAAAATCTATGAAGGAAATAACCTGGCTGCTGTACCAAGGATAGCATCAAATCTGTTTCCTGTAGGGAGAAACAATTCTGTTTCTTCAGTGAAAGTATTTTCTTGAGTGGGAATGGAGGTGAAAGTCAAATTGTAAAGTCGAATGTTAAAGGTAATAATGATAGGACAAGTTATGTATCAGAGGGACATGTTGAAGGAAAAAATACCTTCTGAGTGGTGAAAAGAAGAGCTAGCAAATTTGCCATCAACTTACATGGAAGGTAAAAATTTGAACATTGTTTGGAATTGAGGCAGAAACTCTAATCTAAGAGAAACACAAGAGAGTGTTCTTAGGTGACAGAAAAACATGGAATGCAATCAAGAATATGGAGAAGGCATCTAAAAACCACTGAGAGAGGCCAAGCGATCACAATGAAGCAGCAAATTATTATGATAATGATAACACCTATTAAGTCAAAGGGCAATAAACAAGTACACTCACAGAAAGTTAATCTTATTTCATCATTTAGATGTCAACTCTCAACTTTGTGTCATGTGCTTAGTGTGAGAATTTTGGATCATCCCTCATCTTCTGAGTTCTGTCTACTTCTAGAGGATTTCTACAAGTACTCAAGCTAAAATGTCCCACAGGAGCAGAAGTGTAACAGTCCATAGAAAGCAAGAATGTGTTTAACAGGAGACATAAGTCTAAGGGTGAGTATGCTGAAGTTTCAGTTATGCTACCTGCTAATAATACAGTTAAAGGATCATGTCCATCAAGATTAACAGGTTTTTCCCTGATGTCTCTGACAGGAGATAGGCTTCCATGTTCCAGGGCATGCAATTATTTTTTAGGTGGATGAATTTGGAAAGGCTGTTAATACCTGTTGGTGAATATATTGTGTCTTTTGCAGAATTTAGTCACATAATCTTGCAAGAAATAACATGTACCAAAGTTGAAATTCCAAATACATTTTGCCAGAGGGCGTGAACCAGCAATTATACACAATATCTCAGATAAAATATTCCTTCCTGAGCACATATGAAACCCTGAGTTTGATTCCTAGAAGCAGATTGAAAAATCCTTCCTAAAAAAGAAAAATGAAACCCCCATTTGTTCTCAACTCTGAACAATTACTGTTGATTGTTGACAGTACATACACACATTTACATTTATAATGTTTGTATCTATAAATCTGAATTCATATGTTTTTACACAATTATGTATTTGCATGTGTTCATATTAAACCATATAATATATATGAAAGGTTCAGTTACGCCTTAGTATTTATACACATTTTATTCTATGCAGAAGTTAATTCAAGGAATTTTAGCCCAAATGGTACTACATTTTCCTTTTTATATAGTGGATTCAAAATGACCAACAGTATCACATTCATTCTTTCATGGAGCTTACTCTTTTGAAGAATATCTCCATGTGTGGCTTTTTTTAATCATTCTTTTCAGTCTCATCTTATCAATGAAAACGTTGGAAAACATAAAGATACCAATGAAAATATTTCACTAGACAAGATGTAGTGCTCAGTATAAAGTAATGCTCATAAAAGATATGTTTTGAAAATCTCTGCTTTAACCATGTAATCCATTTGGAAATTCAGACAGCAGAAGATCAGTTTCACTCTTCAGCTCTGTTCTATGAATTATTTTATTTCTTAGATATATATTTGCTGTTATGATTGTTAGCATGGAATTTTAGGTGATGCTAATCAACTACACAAAGAAAAATTTGGAAGTTGAAATTTAACCTTGAACAATGAACATTGAACCAATAGTTTTAAAAAAGTTTTTGAATATCAATGCACAGACACTGCTGAGAATACATTAGATACACAATAATAACATGAAAGGAAATGAGAACTTAGATAACAAAGTGAACCAAACAGACATATTTGTAGGAGAAATCTATATGTCAGTATTTCAGGGCTTCAATTATTTATATCAATTACTGGACATGTGTTATAAAGTACTGAAATTTTTTTTTCCTAAAGTCATGAAAAATTTTGTCTCCTTCAGTCATCATATTTTTTTTTTTCAAAATAAGAAAACTTGGGTGAGTTTCTAACTAAATGTAGTAAAATATATAGTAAATATAGTAAAAGTTTATGATACTTTTCCTGATGAATATATTTTAGTATAAATTTTTAAAGTGTGAACACATTTGAAAACTGCTAGAATCAGCCTAGAAGAAATAAAAACATGAAGAATATTCCAATTTCAGCAATGTATGGAAAGTAGTCATTTCATAAGAAATCATTAAAAAGTAAAATTTATAAAATTATGTTTTCAATCAATAATGAGAAAAGATAAATGGAGTACTGACCATATTCTCTTTCAGACACACATATGCAAATAAAATTAATTTTAAAAATACTATTGATGAATTTGTAGAAGTTAAGTTACAAAAAAAGAAATCATAATATTGTATGCAGTTATATTATAATATGCAAATATGTAGGTATGTGATTTTTCACTCTTTCCACAAAAAAGAATAATGGAATCTTACATTTTTCTTTCTACTATAATTTTCAATATTTTTACATTTATATATTCACAATTTTATTGGTATTATTATATATGAATTTATGCATAAGGTGATCATTACTTATATTCTGTGTATTACTGTTATCATTTAATAATATCTAAAGATAATTTTGTTTGAGGCTGTTTTTTTTAATCATGTGATTAGAAATCAATTGTGCTATATATGCCACTGATTGTTAAGCTTCTTCAATTAATTGTTTTCTTGTTTATTTTTCTAGAATTGAGGTTCAAGAAGAGAAAATTTGATTGGATTATGTGACAAGTTTGAAAAAGTCAGAAAATTTTGGTTCTGTAGATCTGCAATGTTCATCCAGTCTTAGACATTTACAAAGTTAGTTTTGATAATTGATCTAAGAAAAGTATAAATAGCTTATAATTTCTGTGGATTGAATACTTTTCTGGGAGATACCATGTTTAAAATCATGGGTATTTTCTGGCAGAATTTCAATGTCTCTTTAAGTCTTTTACCCTTTGTTAAGTTAGGATTTTAGCAAAAATTCAGCTAGAGAACCTCATTGGGTTTTTTTGAGAGAGAGCAATGTGTGACATCAGTCATAAGTGAATGTCAAATCTTTAGGTCCTGATGGGGAGAATTTAACAGAATAACCAGGGTGCCTTGAACCAGAGGGCCATATCAATCCAGAACTGTCATTGATTCTTACAGAAAAAAGCTCTTGACGGTGCAGATCTAAGTAGGGTGGCTTATACTACTGAAGCCAAAATTGTATTTGAGTTAATACCCATCAGAAGTAAAGGATCACAAACTTGGAAATCTCAGGACCCCAGGACACTTATGACGGTCCCCATCAAGGGTGTTAAAGACCCAGTGAAAAGGATTTTAAGTCCATTTGCTATGAAATCTTCCTTAATATCCCTTAGTCCTTGCTTGGTTTTAGGTAAACTTGATGTACTACGCTTCATGGACAAAAGAGTACTGATGTATTTCTAGGGAGTATTTCTGAAGAACTTTTCACTTCAGCAGAAAACCTCCACAGAAACTTCTCCCTATTAAGTTTTCTGGAGTATGCCACAGACAGATGACATATGTTGACTAGTAAGAAGGCTAGGAGTTACAAGGAGAGTTGAAGAGGCACTTTAAATTTCTAACTCCTGAAGTAGGCTTATGATGCATAGTGAACTGTCCAAAAACAGGTTGGACCACAGCTCTAATTTATGTGCAGTAAAAAGTCATTCATCCTTGTTTTCCAATAATCATTAGTCACTGGGCACTGCCGACCTGCTTGGAATGCATTCATGTCCCCTCGGAGAAAGGCTCATATTGTTTTTAAGATGTGACAAGGATCATCTGGTCATTTTATTCATGATATTATCAAGTGTTCCTGTTAAAGATTTTGTTTATTCAGTTATTTAGTTAGTGAGTTATTTTTGCCATTATCTCTTAAGTGGGGAGCATATTCATTAAGTTGTAAGCCTATAATTTAATTTTGTTATTAAAAAAAACAGACTTTTCTTCCTGATGTGCCTTGGTGTTATTCAGCCAACCGCGGTAATTCCTGTAGTGAGGCAATCTGCCGGTTTCAGTTTTCTCTACATACCAGAACTTCAATTTCTGGTTTTAAGCCATCAGTGAGGGAGGGGGCAGGGCAAGAAAACATGGGCATGGCTTTTAGGCCTCCCAAGAGACTATCTCAAGCTGACTCTTAATTCTGGGGATTTGCACTTTTGCTCTTTTCAGCTGAACCAATTTTTAGTGGGAAAGGCCAGCAGGTATCCTGTCTAATGTTCTCTCAGATATACTAATTCAGTAGAGTCCATTTCACTGTCTTCAAGTGGTGTCTGTGGTGCACTGTTACCAGCTGAGGGTTCTTGTTGGCTGTGTTAGATATCTTACCTACGTTTCCTGAATCTTCTTGTGATCTCTGCATCTAAAGTTCTGGGTCCAAAGACCACTAGGAGCACATCCACAATTAAATAAATTAGACATGTTACCTCAATGCTGCCAAGAAGAATCCAGCAGAGGAAATGTGGGTCCCTGGGGTAAGAATGAGCTGGGAGAGGAACAACTGGCTTCTGTCCAGCTATCTCAATACTGTTCATGTAGATAGTGGGAGGGACCAAAAGGAACAAGCATTTTCATTAGAAAGGAAGTAGTAGGCAGTCAGGTTAGTCAAAAGAGGAAGCTGTTTGGTCACTTGGTGTACTTCTAGTGTGCTTGTATCGTGTAGGTAACATTGTGGCATGGTCTCCTCATCTTGCTTTTTTTGCCGTCATGGAATAATGCTGTCTTATGGTTAGTCTTAAAACGTTTTATATTCAACAAAATATAAAACAGTTTAGTGGTCAGCTGAATGAAAATCTCCAACCTTACCAAAGATCCCTAGTCACCAAAACATCTAGCCTAGATTCTCTTAATTGCGTTCTTGTGTTAGCTTTCTCTCTGATGGTTCATAATGACCCCTTGTCCTCTGTCATTTTGAAATTGAACTACTTTCATTAAGATCATGAAACTGAAACCCATATTGTATCTCCCACATTAAAACCCATTACACTCCATTGTTGTTTCTACAGGTGTCTTATGAAATTTTATAGGTTTTTGTAGGTGTCTAATATGATGGGACACACAGGGTGCGTTTCATAAATTGCAAATCTCACTCACAGCTTTTAAAGAGGTAGATATCCATTCATTCACTCAACAATTAAATTTTAAATTTATTTTTAACCAATACGTGAAAACATAAAATATTTATGGGCTACCATGTGATGTTCTGATGCATGTGTACAAAATAAATAATTTTACTGATGTTATGAGGTATATTTGCTACACCTTCCCAAAGGGTATGACTAAGACTGATTGGTCAGACTGAATATTACAGACAACTTGAGCCTCAAAGTCCATCCTGTAGCTGAAACCAGGAGGAGGCATTGAGTCTAGACCACTTTAGAGTCCAGGTTTTAATTAGCCAATCTAGCATATTATTCACCACTCTGTTGTACTTGACCCAATATATGAAATTCTGAACCCCATCTCAACATGTGTCCCAAATCAAAATTATAGTTCATCCTTCTTTGTTGAATATTCATAGAATTTATTCCAATATCCATTCCATGTACTCCCATTGATACAAACTGAGTTCTTAATTGTGTCCAGTAGAGGCTGTCTCCTCCCAGAGTCCATCCAGAGTCTCTCTGCAGTATGTCAGGCTGCCTCCCATAAGCTATCACTTCTGTAGTGAGGCAGAGACAATAAAATGGCAGTGGTAAGGTTGGTTCTTTATGAGCGTTAGAATTCCCCTGAGACGGCACTGTGTTTGGTAAAGGAATAAAAAGCTTCTCATCAGAGGGATGGTAGGCTTGCTCAGAAGAGGAAAGAATATGAGCAGCATCTACTGGCAATGAAGGTTGAAGAGGTTCAAGTTTCTTCTCCTAATTTATACCAATCTAAATATGCCCATGACCATTCTCCTTTATCACTAGTGCATTCGCCTTAACGTGAAGGACTTAGCAGTACCATTTTAACCTCAGAGCATGCACTCAGTCCCTGTGTTTGTCCCTTGGGCTGAGAAGCAGGGGACTTCTTTCAAAATGTCATAGAATATTTCGCATTTTTCTTTTGAGTTTTGGAGTCAGAAATTCACAGCCTTCAATCAATATCTTTATGTCCACCTCTCTCAGAGGCATAGCCAAAAGAGATCATCTGAAATTATCATATTTATGATGTGTTTTCCCCAAAACAAGTAGTTGTTACAGGCCCTTGGACATCAAAGGCTTTTTCTCCATTGGTACTTTATTTCAGGTCACCTGCAGATCCTTTGAATAACTATGATGCTACTTTGTAAATATAGTCTACTAATGTCATTTTTTTGTTCCTGTCAAGTCACATCTTCTGGTACCATCCACACGTACACTCAGCAAAATAAAGAACAGGAATAACTGCAGGAAAATAAAAAGTAGGAGAGACAAATTCCAATGACAGTAATAAACTCATGCAATCCACTGCCCCCTTAATGGGGCAGGCAGCATCCCTTGCCATCCCTCCCCTCTGCGAAGTCAGAAACTCAGAGTAATGGCAATGCAGACCCTGTTCAAAGAGGGGAAAGAAGGGTCAGCTAAAGGTAAACACAGGGACATTTTAATGAAATCTAAACAAAAAAACCTGGAGTCACAAAAACACAGTATAGACTTCATGGACAAACACACACACACACACACACACACACACAAACAACCAAAAAAAAAAAAAAAAAACAAGCAGGGAAGAATATAGAAGTTGAAAAATTTACAATAAATAAGGAATGAAATAAAAAAGAAGCACCAATGGACATTTTAGCATCTACACACAAAATGAAATGGCACCTTGTTTTGTAAAGCCAAATACTAGAAATAGAGAATTTTACTTTTATAAAATCTTAAACGCCATAAACATACAATTTTCTGGAAATGGGTCATGCCTTTCAGATGGTCTAATAAAACAGACAAAAATATAGAGTTATGCAACATGCACGAACTTCACCCTCCCGAGAATAATAACATTAATATATTCCTTAATTAGCAAATTTACAAGCTACGTTTTCTGACTGATATGATTTTACTAGAAGTCATTTTTTTATTAAAGTCATAAAAACTATTTCTATAAAAATTGTTCATATTTTCTCAATCATTTTATCAAAGAAGAGAAACGAATTATAAATCATCCTATGGAAAGTCTGAAATTTTGTCAAAGAGAAAAATCAAAACTAAAATGTCCAATTATCTAGAAATTAATGAAACAGGAAAACGTTTTATAGAAAAAGTGTTAACATAAGGGATAGTATGGGCTCTTTCCTAGAGGAAAATCATATACTTTGTTAATTTTAATAAAGAATCAGAACAAATGAATTGTCACTAGTGAGTGATAACAACCAAAAATTAAGCATTTCTGGTGAATTTAAATTAATGAACCAGGAAGTAATGATCAACAATGAAACTGTCATTTATTCAGCAAATGTTCCCTTCACCCCACCCTGAGTCAGCCTCTCCTTTAGGTCTTGGGAAACAGTTTGAAAGAGAAAGAAAATAATGGTGTAATGGATTTCTCATTCTAGTGAGGAGAAGCAAGGTAGTATAAATATTACATAGAAAAAAAAAATTGAGAACATAGTTGCACGTTTTATTATTCAGTAAGTATCTTAAGAATATCTTCAAATGAAATCTGACATCTGTAAAAAGCTGTGTAAATATCGAAAGTGCATCCCACCAATAAGTAATGTTTTGAAGAACAAATAATCAGCTAACTATTGAGAAAGACTTTGGAGACTTGCAAATCCTTTCAAGATTCATTAAAACTTTAGAATTTAGAAAAACAATGAGAGAACGTAACATAAACTTAGAAAACAGGAGGTCCAGGTAAGCACTTATACGAAACTACTAAAATAATTATAAGCAGTTGCATGATAGAATGTGCTATCTATGGCAATAAATCCAAAGCACATAATTTCCTAGAAGAGAAGCAATTTCCTATGATATATTAAAAATATAAAAATATAGAGCAATAAACAGCATATATTGTTAAAATTTTTCCAGTACCATATCTTAAACAAACAAAAAAAGATATGATTTAAACACTTTCTCTTCTTACTTTAAACAAAAAATTTGTATAGAAATACAAATGCATTTCAAACGTATTTAAAAATAATTAGCTTTAACCTCAAAAAAATGTTCTAGAAAGCTAACATAAAGAGAGAGAAACTGACATGGAAAAAAATGGAAAGATCATTCAGGTAAAGAAAGATCCCACAAAAAGGAGGTGACATTATCAGTTTTTTTTTTTTTTTTTTTCCAGGATCTATCAATAAATTGTCTATTGCACCTGTAGGAGTTTATTTCACTTATACATTTCTCCAAAAATATAGGCACAAAAATAATCATTGCCATATACTATGCAGGTGCTTGCTGAAGAACCTGCATAGAAATTAATATTGTAGCTCTGAGATTTGCAAAAACAAAGACCTTTATTAAGGTGTTACCTAGTCAAAAAGAAGCTGGAAAGAAAGCTCAAATGTGTCTTCCTCATTTATGGGTGATGAGGAAATTTATAGGACAGGAGATGGAGAAACCTGCTTGATTCAATGGTGAGAAAGGAGATCTTTACCATTCTCTTGACCACACGTAGATGGTCATTACGCCTCTTCACATGTCTTGGGTTCTCTTCGTGGGGATGGGGAGTTACACTCTCTGCAGAGGATTTGAGTTTGTGACATCAACAGGTCACTGACAAGAGTATCTGGACTCTTCTGCACATATCTGTTCTTAAAAAGCTGCTTTCAATCCATTGGTGAGTGGAGTCTGAAGACTTCTCCAGAAAAATAACTCAAGTACTTTGTGGATTGAGGAATTTGTTTTTGTATTTATGTCAAGTTTAATTAAGGGGTTTATATCTAGGAGTGTCCAGTCCTTAACTAATTTCAGCAGTATCCAAATATAATTGATAAATATACATGTTTATTGTGAAGATATATGAAAATTTCATCTGTGTGAATATCCATGAATTATAAATAACTTCAGCATAGAATTCCTGAAAGCTATTCTGAAGGGAGTGCAGCTTAATTGTAAGAAACTAAAGACAGTAAATTGAAATAGAAAACCAGGGGCCAGGGTTGTGGCTTAGTGGTAGAGTACTTGCCTAGCATGTGTGAAGCACTGGGTTTGATTCTCAGCACCACATAAAAATTAATAAATAAAATAAAGGTCCATCAACAACTAAAAAAAAAAAATTTAAAAAGAAATAGAAAACCAAGTGTTTTTATAGATTAACTCTTAAAATTTGTTAAAATTCTAAAATAATACAAAAAGTGAGAGTATGTTGTAGTGGAGATGGAGGATAAAAGGAATTTTAAAATTCATCTTTAAATTTTGCTGCTGATATTCTTTAATTTAAAATCTAGGATTCATTAGATAACTGTAAAGTCCAAGGATTAAAAGGAAATTCTAAATACAGTAGGCTAATGCAATTAATTTAAATAGCAGAAACATCCCAGAGCAGTTTGTTAAATAAAATCTAGCGAAAAATCTTCTCGTGAAATCCTGTGTTTGTAAATATCCTTTTGATTAAAAAGATCGATGCTTATTTATAAAATACTGACATGAATATTGCAGTATGTTCAGTTAATTTTGATAAGAAAGCACAAGACTATCCAAATGAGAGATGTGAGGAATTAAATACGGAGCATGCCCCAGGAATAAACTGCTTAGCATACTAACAGTCATTTGTACAGTAACTAGTGAAAGTGTTACTGAACCATTATAATATTTGAGTTTCAGAGCTTATTGAAATATTTTTGTCTTCCTTATTTGTTTTTCTGATTTGCAAATGGTTTTATTTTCACTTACTATGAAAATATTATTGATACAGCAGTGTACTTTTAAAGGGATTTTAAACAGGAACTATATCAAAATTGATCATTTTTAAACAAAATGCCACATGCCACTAGTAGCAGTTTGTTTTTAAAACTGATTTTGTTCCCATGAACAAAATATCAAAACGTGTGATAAAATGTGGCTGGAAACATGGGGGATAGCATTGTTATAATATATAACCATCCTATTTGTTAAGGCAGTACAAATTGCCCAACCCTGACGTTGTTTTATTAGATTTTGTAAAGCAAGCCAATTGTTCCCACCAAATAACCAGGTGAATATAACAAAGGTCTCACTTTACAGCCTATATCGAACTGCTTAATAATATAAATACTTTTTGTTTAAATAAAATCTATTAAAATATGATTTATGATTTGTTATATAAGATTCAGTTTCTTTTGCTATAAAAATATAAAATTATAACCAAAAACAGTTGTGAAAGATGGAAATCTCATTTTCCTCTCATAGCATGGAAGAGGATAAAGAATGTCTGCCATAAGAGGCAGTTTAGGACATGCCCGGACCCCCATCTTGGAGATCATTACATCTTGTCCACACTCATATAGTGAATAATTTTTCAGAGGAAAAGGGAATATTGAGGGTGAGAACTTTATGCTCTTTAAATTAAAAACACAAAAGGAATTGCTTGTGATTTATTTCTCACTCTATTGGCAGAATGTGGTCACATACCTTAACCAGAACAAAACTGAACTAAAAGATTATAGCTGCAGCCTTTAGCTGAGGTAATTTGGTTTTGTTTTGTTTTCTTTCTTTCTTTTTTTCAGAATTTTTATTATGAAAAAAATAGTGGAAGAAATACTGGGGATAATTAATAATCTTCTAAAACTTTTTATAAAAACAGAAAATTCACATAATTTTGCTACTGTGAAGATAGCAATAAGTGTAATAAATAGTCAGAAGTTCAAGAAAATAAAATGAGAAGATCTGTCAAAGTAGGTGTCAATATTGTGCATAAAATGTACATAGAAAACTAGTTCTTTCTTAATTTTCTCCCTCATTATTCCTTTCCCTTCTATTTTCCAACTCCTTTTAAAACCTTTCAATTAATACCCTGCTGAGATAAGTAGGCAAACTACACTATTATAGTAAAAAATGATTTTGTTTTGGTTCGTTTCCCAGAAATAAACTTAGATTTTTTTTATTGATCCTTTTTTTTATTATTTTCAAGAAAGATAATTTGCTTCTATAAATGGATACTTTGGTTTAGAAAATAACTTTTTTCCCAAGTTTTTTGTCCTGAAAAGTTTCAGATGCCCTTTCAATTCTGTGCTTCCATTTGTATATTTAATGTTCATTCATATCAATATTCATAGTAATAACCTTAAGAAAGACTTTTCTGAATCTAAACAACAGCAAATTTCATTTCATTAAATATTACCTTTCATTTCCCATTAAGCTTCCAATTCACTTCATTTCCAGCAAAACTAAAGACCACTGATTATCATTAAAAGGTAGGTGAACTACAAGAAAACCAAATTTTGTTGTTGGATGGGATGTTCCATAAATGAAGATTAATTTAAATCAAATATTAGATTTATTCAATATTTCTAGTTTTTTTCTTGATTTCATTTAATTTTTCTGTAAGTTACTAACATCAAGTTAGAACCAACGATCATAACATTGGATTTGTCGTTTTGCCTTTTATTTCTATCTCTGTTTCAAGTGATTTGAATCCTTTTTATTAGGTACATGCACATTTAGTATCGAAATATTTTCTTAATGAGTTTCAGCATTACCATTATTATTACAATTATTATTATCATTTGCTTCTCTGCATCTTTTAGCAAGATGGATCCTTATTGTTTGTATATTACATATTTGTGAATTTTCCTGTTCACTAAAATTGATTTATTCCTCCCAAATCAATTCGCAGGCACTTTCTTAGTTATTGGTGGACATGTGGAGAAAAAAAAAAAAAAATTGAGCTGCAGGAGTCCCTGGGTTTCAGCTGAAATCAAACAAGGCGGCACTCTGCCCTCTTTCTCTAGTTCTCTTAGAGAAGAACAGAGACGGAATGGAGGCATTCCAGGCAGTGAAGTGCACTGAGTCTGAGGCCGTTTGAAAAAGCATGTATTCCAACTCACAGATGTGATTGAGGCAGCCTCATGTAAATCATTAAACACTTAGAAAACTGCAATTTTGTTTTGCAAAATACAGAAAATAAAACTTACTTAGCAATTTACTATCTATATTGTGTGTGTGTGTGTGTGTGTGTGTGTGTGTGTGTGTGTGTGTGCATTCACACAAGGATGTGCATGACCCTTAGGAGCAACAAGTTAGTGTCCATTAATTCTGTGTTTATGGTGATTTTTTTCCTTTGGAACTTAAATATAATGCAAATAATTTTATTGATTGTACTTCTTCTTCTACTGTTTATCTATTATGAAATTAATATAACCACTCCAGTTTTCTTTTACTACTACTTGCTAGTATGTATTTTCTTCATCCTTTAAAACATGCATTTATGTTCTTATATGGAAAGCAGATTTCTAATTGACATTTTGTATCTTGTTCTCCTCCTTCACTTCCTTCTCCTCCTCTTCTTATACCTACCCTCTCAATCCTTGCCATTAGGTGTGTTTGAGCCTTTTATGTTTAGTGAAGTTGTTTAGGTGGTTGGATTTAAATCTGTCATTTTGCTACTTACTTTCTATCTGCCTCACATCTTTTTCTTTTTATCATCTATCTCCTTTGAATTTTTAAATTGTCATAAGAATTTTTACTTATTACCATCTATAATCTGCTTCATAAGGTATACTAGCTACATCTTGTTTTCACTAGTGGCTTTATGTTTTAAAGTATTTACTCTTTTTTTTACTGTTTTTTATTTGTTATAATTAATTATACATGACAGTAGAATGCATTTTGACACAATTTAGATAAACGGAGTATAATTTCTCATTCTCTTGGTTGTACATGATGTAGAATCACACTGGTTTTATGATCATATATGTACACAGGGGCATAATGTCTGATGCATTCTACTATCTCTCTTATCCCATACTTCCTCCCCCTTCACTCCCTTCTGCCTAATCCAAAGTAACTCTATTCTTCCACAACCCCTCTCCCTTATTATGAATCTGCATCTGAATGTCAGAGAAAACATTTGGCCTTTGGTTTTTTGGGATTGGCTTATTTCACTTAGCCCAATATTCTCCAGGTCCATCAATTTACCAGCAAGTGCCATTTTTTCATTCTTCTTTAAAGCTGAGTAATATTCCATTATGTATATATCCCACTTTTTTTTTTTTATCCATTCATCTATTGAAGGGCATCTAGGTTGGTTCCATAATTTAGCTACTGTGAATTGAGCTGCTGTAAA
Organism: Sciurus vulgaris; assembly: GCF_902686455.1. Lineage (NCBI taxonomy): Eukaryota > Metazoa > Chordata > Mammalia > Rodentia > Sciuridae > Sciurus > Sciurus vulgaris. Next base: position 15,253,031 of record NC_136469.1, read on the forward strand.
CATTGATTGACTGAAACCCTGTAATATGCTGATTTTAAGTCCTTTGGGTATAAACTGGGAATTGGGGTAGCTGGGTCAAATGGTGGTTCCATTCCAAGTTTCCTGAGGAATCTCCATATCATTTCCATAATTTGCAGTCCCACCAGCAATGGATGAGTGTACCTTTTTCTCCAAATTCTCCCCAACATTTATTGTTGATTGTTTTCTTGATAATTGTCATTCTGACTGGAGTGAGATGAAATCTTAGAGTAGTTTTCATTTTCATTTCTCTAATTGCTAGATATGTTGAATTTTTTTTTTTTGTATATGTGTTATTTGATTATATTTCTTCTTCCATAAAGTGTTCAGCCCATTTATTGATTGGGCTACTTGGTTTTTTTTTTTTTTTTTTTTTTTTTTTTTTTTTTTTTGGTGTTAGGTTGTTTTGAGTTCTTTATATATCCTGGAGACTAATGCTGTATTTGAGGTGCATGTGGTAAATATTTTTTTCCCATTCTGTAGTCTCTCTCTTCACATTATTTTTTTCTTTTCTGAGAAGAAAGTTTTTAGTTTGAATCCATCCCATTTACTGATTCTTGATCTTACTTCTTAGGCTTCAGAAATCTCCTTAAGGAAGTCAGAGCCTAAGCCCACATGGTGAAGACTGGGGCCTATTTTTTCTTCTAGTAGTTGCAGAGTCTCTGGTCTAGTGCCTAAGTCTTTGATCCACTTTGAGTTGAGTGTTGAGCATGGTGAGAGATAGGGATTTAATTTCATTTTGTTACATATGGATTTCCATTTGCTAAATAAACTTTTCTCCAGTGAACGTTTTTGGCACCTTTGTCTAATATAAGATAACTGTATTTATGTGGGTTTGTCTCTATATTTTGTCTTCTCTTTTGTATCATTGGTCTACATGTTGGTTTCAGTGTCAATACATGCTGTTTTTGTTACTGTGGCTCCAGAGTATAGTTTGAGGTCTGGTATTGTGATGCCTCCTGCTTCACTCTTCTCACTAAGGATTACTTTGGCTATTCTGGGCCTTTTATTTTTCCCAGTGAATTTCAAGATTGCTTTTTACTAGATCTATGAAGAATGTCATTGGGGTTTTAATAGGAATTGCATTAAATCTGTATAACACATTTGGTAGTAACACATTTCAACAATGTTAATTCTGCCCATCCAAGAGCATGGGAGGTCTTTCCATCTTCCAAGGTCTTCTTCAATTTCTTGTTTTAGTGTTCTGTAGTTTTTATTGTAGAGCTCTTTCACCTATTTTATTAGATTGATTCTCAAGTTTTTTTTTTTTTTTAAGTTATTATGAATGGGATAGTTTTCCTAATTTTTCTCTCAGTAGATTCATCACTGATTTATAGGAATGTGTTTGATTTACGAGTGTTGATTTTATATTCTGCTACTTTGCTGAATTCATTTATTAATTCTAGAATTTTTCTGGTATAATTTTTGATCTTCTAAATACAGAATTATATCATTGGCAAATAGTGATACTTTGAGTTCTTTTCCTATTTATATCCGTTTAATTTATTTCTCCTGTCTAATTAATCTGGCTAGAGTTTCAAGGACAATGTTTAACAGAAGTGGTGGAAGAGTGCATCCTCATCTGGTTCCAGTGTTTAGAGGAAATGCTTTCAATTTTTGTCCATTTAGAATGATGTTGGCCTTCAGTAGATAGCTTTAACAGTGTTGAAGTACGTTCCTATCATCCCTAGTTTTTCTAGTGTTCTGAATGTGAAGGGGTGCTGCATTTTGTCAAGTCCTTTCTCCACATCTATTGAGATGACATCTGATTATTTTTTAACTCATTACAATATACTTTCAAACAATGTTGTGCTAATTAATATACAACATGTACCTTATAAAAGTATCCTTCAGTTCCTCCTTCTTGTCCTTTGCACTTCTACTTCTGAATTTTTTAAATAATGTAACACATTGGTATTATTCTTATTTCAAATAATCAATCGCCTTAAAGAGCCTTTTAAAGAGATAATTTTTTTTTTTTTTGCTCACATATTTACTAATTCTCTTACTCTTCAGTTCAGTGCAAAGTTTTGAGCTTCTACTTAGTTTCATTTCTTTCAACCTCAAAACTTTTTCTTAAATTTTTTAGTGTAATGTATTTAGTGATTAATTGTTTTGTATGAAATAGTATTCAGTTTTCTTGATTTTATGAATAATATTTTTTCTGGATAATTTCTAAGTTGAACATCCTCCATTCCCAACTCAGAGACACCACAGGATTCCTACTCTGTACACAGCAATCTGGAAAATTAATTGAGGTAAAGAGAAAGGAATATTGTGGGTCTCACATAATTTAATTATAAACTCAGTTGTTTATTTGTTTTCATTCTTTTTTTTTTGTTCCTTTTCTTTATGAGAAAAGGCTTTAGAAATCAGAAATACCAAAAATATATCCAGAATAATGTCATTTTTATAAATATATACTTTATCATATGATTTTGAAATTATCAGTGTTAGAAATATTAAAAAACTAGTAGTTCACAATGGATCAAAATAGATGAAAATATTGTGAAGATATATTAGGTGAATAATACATATGACTAATAAGTTTTGCTCTAGATTTCATGAAGCTTAGAGATTGAGCTTTTTAAAATTTAAACTTGTTGGAATTTATTTTTCTGTGTTCATTATATACTTATATATAATTTTATATTTTATTAATATACTTAAAATAATAATATTAAATTATATAAGATTCAGGAAAACTCATCTTAGAATGGAGCACATACTCATACTGGAAGGAGAATCACCAGGGATTAATCTTACAGGCAAGAAGGCAAGGTCAACAGGCGGCGTGTACTTTGAGCATATATCACAATTGACCACAGGTTATATTTCAAGTAAACATGTTTATTAAATCTGACGGAAATTGCTATCCTTTTTAGTAAAAACAGTTTTAGTCGTACTTATTTTATGAACATTAGACATATTTCTCACAGTGATTATCATTCTGTTTAAATACATTGCATTATTTGATACAACATAACCAAATTTTCTTAGCATAAATGCAAAGTTGTTAGAATCCACATTTCTATATAAACACAAAAGTGGTCTCCACTCTCCATGCTTAAAAAAAAAAAAAACAACCTTGGGTTTCAATTTCTTTATGTCTTTATCTTTGGCACTGTTTTTTACCTGCTTATCTTTGAATAAATATATTTTGTTTAATTTTGCTGTGTCAGAGGTTATCATTAAATGAGTGAGACAATGAATGTACATGAATGTGATTTCCAGGTCAGTGAGGCATGTGGGGAGTGGCAAAGACTTGTGACCTGAGTAGCAAAGCCCCAAATTCCAGAAAATGATCACCATAAAAGAATGCAGTCAGCTTTTCAAAACCTGTCCTTCTCAGTAGAAGACAAAACTCTTGATTTTCATGTTACATATCCTAAATGTTAAAGGCTCTTTTCTTAAACATTATCTGCTTTACAAAACATTGTCTACACCGAATTTCCTCTGAGTCTCTACATCGTGACTTTGCTGCAGATGTGACAATGTTTATAAGTATTTCCCTGTCATGGTTTTCTTAAGATGATATTGCTTAGCTTACAAAGGAACATAACCGAAGAAGGAGATTGTGCAACATAATTCCAGAAAAGTGCAAAATTTTATCTCCTCACTTATTATTCAATTAACAGTATTATCCTTGCTGTTCCTGTAGCTGCTAAGATTTAAGTAGCATCAAATAATAGTCCGATGGTAACAAACTCAGTTATCACATTGACAGACTGAAATGATCCACAGTGGCTCAAATTAGAACACAACTTTTTTATGGTTCTCTCATTTTGGCATGTTGTTATTACTAACTAATAGCCAAGATATGCCATCAAGATATATAGAGAAAGTTTTGTTAATTATGCAGCAACAGTGTTGCTATACGTAACTGACCTTTTCAAAATTCTTTTTTTTTGTCAGTGTTTCATAAACCATTTCTGCAAAGACATAAAAAATAAACAACAAAAGGTCATTGTTTGAGGCTATTTTTCATAAATTACTAAGGGAAAGAAACAACTATGTGAATTCTGCATTTCTGCAGTAGTTTGGAAATTATATTTTTCAGTTAAACTTTTTTTGATGATTTTTGTATTTTGTGTAATGCTAATTAAATATATGAAATAACAATATTTGTGTTATAAAACCCTTTGGATTAGCCACTAAGATAACATGAACCTTTGATGGGTTTACATATTAAAAGAAATCTGACCTTTATTTCTGATAGGAAGACAGACTTTTCAGAAAAGAATTTTGCACTTCTTATTAATGGTTTACAAAATACAAATAAACAGTTTTTTTAAGTTTATATGAAAACAAAATATTTCATTAATTTTACAAATTAATTATAAAATGATTCATTTCATATACATGTAAACACATTTCTGTAAAACTCTTGATTCAATAAATACTTATTGATCATCTGTCAACTAATAGACACTGTTCTGACATTAGGTGTGTTGCATTGAGCAGAAGAAAATGCCAAAAATTGTGCCGTAAAGAGGACCTATTCTGGAGCTCCAGTGGCATAATCAGTTAGCGCGCAGTACTTATAAGAGGACTTATTCTATGTCAGATATCAATAAGATTAATAAAGATATATATAAACACATAATATATAAATATGAGTATATTTCCTTTCTCAGTTTCTTTACATTTTACCATATCCTATATTTGTATATCATATATTTATTTTATACTATTTTCAATCAAGTCACTTAAATAAATATACAATAAGTGTGTAAAATTTAAAAATATAATTCCCAAAGTAAATGAGAAAAGAAATTTCAGACAAGTGAACTATATGCAGAAATACTCTGACTGGAAGGGTAATAGATTCAGAGAAACAAAGTCTCAGAAGTGATGGGTGGGCCGCACAGTCTGTGATCTCAGAGAAGTAATAGAAGCCAGATTGTATAAGGACTCCTAACTCACAGAGAGGTCTTTGACTTCAATTCTGATGTGATCGGATTTGCATTTTAAGAGGATCAGTCCAGCTAGTATGTTGGAGGTACGTGAAGTCAGTCAGAGTAGGAGCAGCATACTAATAGGCAGACTACCATAGTAGTACAGGAAGTGATGATCATGTAGCATGGACCAGGGTGGTGACCAATGGCCAACCTCTGGATTTCGGTGTAAGAAAAGCATAGAGGATTTAAAAGAAGGTCCCACTGAAGTGAAGTAGCTCAAGCAGGGAGTGTTCCAGGCAGAGGGGACTTCCACTCTCAAAGTTCTGAGGTGAGAATGTAGCTGGAGGATAAAACGAGGAAGGAGGCCATATGTCTGGAGCAGAAGGAAAGTCTGAAATCTGGGGAATCAAGGAGGAGAGGAGATCAGAAAGGTCTCAGGGGCCAGAGTCAGCAGGGCAGGGTAGGGAGTGAGAGAGAAATGGAGATGCATGTGGTAACACCAAGTTTGGGAAACTAGGTAACCATCACAAATTGAAATAGGAGAGGTGGGAGGTCTGTCCACCCTTGTGGGAGAACACGGACTTACTCAGCGCATGCTGAGTTGAAATGCAGAGGTGTCAAGCATGCAGTCTGATGTGCCAGTCTGGTGTTCTCACAGGGGAGAACCAGTCGACAATATAATAGGTCAGTTTTCAGTACTTAGATACCATCACATTGGGTGTAGGATAAAGAGAAGTGGTTCCTGGGCTTTCCATTATTGAGAGGTCAAGAAAATAAAACAGAATTAGAAAAATAAATTGAATAAAATCTGATCTGCTCCATGAAGCCACTTAACCCCAGATTAGTCCCTAATTGTAATGCCTCAGCTTATTTTTATGTACTATCCCTGTCATATTATATATGTTGATGCGTGGTTTTCTTTACCACTTCATAAAGTGTTTTTAGAACCTATAAAACTATTTGAAGAAGATTTTTAAAATAAATTTGTTCTTGTATTTTCTGGAAGAATTAAAGAGTAAGTAATTTTTTAAAAAAAAATGCTACCTACAGATTTGGGAAGTCAGTGGGGAGTGCAAAGGAGTGTGGCATGATTAAATTAATAATTTTATATTGTTCTTGACTTTTGAAACAGAAAAAAATGTTTTCCACTCAAAAGTAAAACAAAAAATTTAGATTCATAATTATATTCCAAATGTTAACAAGAGCTGAGTTTTTCAAGACTTGTTTTTCCCATTAATTATACATCTATGAATGAAATTTATCAATTTACAAGAAAGCCTGTGTAAAGTAGTACAGACTACAAGTTAATTTAGTTCAAATAATTCTGCACATTTCTCTAAACTATATAGTCAACTCTATATACATTTGCAATGTCTTAGTAAACTGTTTTCACTCTCTATAAAGCAGAATCCAGTTATTTTTTTCCCAAGCCACACATTTTAAATGCTTGGCTTTTTCTGCATGAGCTGATTTTAAAGTTAACACACTTGCCGTTGTTGTTTTGCATGCTTTCCACATTTATAAGCCTACCGCTAACTATTTTGTTGTTTAAATAAAAGACTGCTGACAATTAAATGGAGGTTCATGCATGCTTCACCGCCCTATCTTATTATCATCAACCTGAGAAGGAGCAGAAAGCTGAAATTACGGGTTTTCGCCTGCATCTGCCTGGCCTTATTACACATACCAAGGTGAAAATGTCGACTGTGAAGGATGTAATTATGTAACTTAAACTGTACTGGTGGCAAGGTTAAATCCCTGCTTCACAGATCTTAAAAGAAAGTATGGCTTCCAGGTCTGGAAGGGCTTTTGTTTATGAATTTGACCTCTCACTTTTATCCCTCTGCTACGTTTTTCTTAAATAATATTTTCAACACAGGTGTTAATTCAATATTTTCATACTATTTCCATTTAATTCTCTTTGAGAAAGGACTATTTCCAACCATCAGAAGGTGTGCAGCCTGCCTTTATGTCTGCTGCCATTTAAGGAGATCAAGTGAAAAGTGCATTTGAATATCCTTTGAGGCAAAGCAACTCATCATACGTGTCAATAGTTTTGACTTGCAAATGTAAGATAGAATCTGGTTACCAAAGTATATTCTCAAAACGGTGGCTCAAAACTAAATGTCTTCAGTAAACATTAAATAATATATGGAAAACTCAATTATCTCAACAATTCTTTCCACCTGAAGTCATATTTACTAATTTGGCAACCCTGAAAATTTAATTTTTAAAATAACTTTGAATTTGTTTTTGTTGATTTAGGGTTAGGAATGACTTGAAATTAAATATGTATTTAAAACATTATATGAAATAACATCCTTATTTATATGAGGTATAAATCATGGTTTTCTAGTATGTATTTTAATAAGCACATAAATAACATGTATTCAGCATGCTTTGCCTGGCTCTGTTGAAAACATGAGGCTGTTTATTCTATTCGGATGCTATAAGTGGAATGATAGCAATGGTGTTTAAATATATTGTAAAGCCCTGCAGATGAAAAACCCCATGAATAATGTAAAAGCATAGTAAAGAATTCAAGGAAGGAAGGGGGAACTTCTCACCAGGAAATTCCATGAGTGGCTATTACATCAAGTGTTAGAGAGAGTTATTCTAGATGTAGGAAATGGGAAAAATAAAGGTATAAAGTGGGAAAGGATGTTGTTTGGCATTTATTCATCTCTAGTCTGAATACAGGGAAACACTGGCAAAAGAATGATAATAACACAGTTATAAAACCAAAATGTGTATATAGTATATCCACAGGATATATAAATTTCAGTGAAAATGGATTTATGTAGATGGACAAATTATGGTCAAACAGATGTATTTGTTCATTGTTATAGAGATGAATAATTTATTCATGATTTTTTTATAATAATAAGACAAACATTTTTGATGAATAACTTATTCACAATTTTTCTTTGCTTTGTAGTAAAACATTTAAATTTTTAAAAGGAAATAAAAATAATAATAAAAAATGAACTGCAACATTTTATATTTCAAAATGTATTTTAAATGGCGCCATATGTATATTTACAGAAAGGTTAATCATTTTAGGTATATATTTTGAATAATTTGATCTGATATCCATATTTAACTAGAAATATACTCTGCTTCAAGAAGAATCGAAAGGCATACACACATATCTTGAATATTACACTTAGTTTCAAAAACAGAAATCTGAAATGAATCTACTTCTAAGCCAGTAGTTGGGGTCACGTTTTGTTGGAAGTTTTTCTGACTATTTATGCCTGTGATGGACGCCCATTCCCCTACTCTGCCCATACTCATATCTCGGTCTCTATCCATGTCCATTCCCATGTCTACTCTATGTCTTTATCTATCTCTGTTTTAGTCAGAGTTTTTGCTGCTGTGACCGAAAAATCCTGACAAGAACAATACTTGGAGGAAAAGCTTATTTGGTGTTCATGAAGTCTCTGTCCATAGACGGCAGAATGGATGTGCGATTAAACATCACCATTGAAGAGTTTGGTAGAGAAAAGTGGCCCGGGACATGGCACTGGGAAACAGAGAGACTCCATTCACCAGGGACAAAATATATACCCCAAAGGCACAACCCAGTGACCCACATCCTCCAGCTGCACCCTACCTGACCACAGTTACCACCCAGTTAATCCATATCAGGGGATTAATGTACTGATTAGGTTAAAACTCTCGTAATCCAATTGTTTCACCTCTAAACCTATTGCACTCTCTCACACGTGAGCCTTTTGGGGACACTACACTCTCCATGTCTGTGTCTCTGGCTATCTCTGCTTGTACCACTTATGCCACAGGAACTGATGTGAGACTGAACATTCACCTGTTCAGAAGGCCAAGAATTCCTTTCCGCTGGTGACTAGAGAGAAGAATTTGGAGAGAAAAATAGAGACAGAAACTGTCTCGTTCTCTCAAAAATCGTGGCACATGTACAATTAAAGACTTAAATGTGTCAGTCTATGTGTTGCTAGGAGGGTGGAGAATGAAGAAACAGGCAAAAACCGGAAACCCCATTAGTTACACAGAATCAGCAAATGCAAGCTCTCTGTCCTGCTCCTGGTAGGCAGGGTGCTGATCCTTTGTCTATTCAGTGTCAGATCTGTTTTCCGTACTTTCTCTTTTTGTTAGTAAAATTACATGTGTAACCTCTCTCCTGTGAATTCTACCTGTGCCGTCCTCAGCAGGATAGGGAAATAAGTCCTAGAAAATGAAGGGAGTCCATTTGTACTTTTTGAAATATACACCTGGTCTTTTATCAGAGATATTACTTCCATATAAATTCTTAATATTTAGAAAGATATTGTTTAATCAGATACTCACTTTAATAGCAGCATTAGATCACTGTCTATGTTTAATCTTTTATTGTAGAAAATATCCAAATTCTGTTTAGTCTTAAGTAATACATGATCTTTGTGGGCAAATCGTAGTCATTTTTCAATTCCTTGAAAGAACCTGACACATAAAGGAAGACCATCTTTCTGCTCCTTAGCCACAGAGAATGGAAGCCAGGGCAGAACACCCAGCTCAAGCCGTGAACGATTCTCTCCTCTGTAAATTCAAAAATTTTAATGTAGCAAAGGATTTAGGAGATGACCCAGCTAATACACACACACACAAACACACACACACGTGCGCGCACACACACATGCACGCACACGTATAAACTGGCATACTAGAAGAAAAGAACTTCTATTTGTTTAATCAATATATGTTACTCTAGCATGTTGAAGTCCAACATAAAAGACTGGACCTGTGAGGAGCTTTCAGGAAGCAGGTTTATTGACTGCAGGGTCCAGAGGGTCTGTTGCCTAAAAAATTCCTCCTGGACAAAGGTTTTGGAAATTCCTGAAGTTTATATCCAGTGGGAGGAGGGGCTTGAAGATTTACAGAACAAGTGCTTTTTGTTCCATTTTCTCTTTAGACAGAGTTTATTTACAAGTTTTTTTTTTTTTCTGCAAACCTGGTTTTACGAAATAAGGAAACTACCAACCACAATGTCCTTCTGCAGAAGATTTGCTGACATCTTGTGCAACAATTTCTCTGATAAGAAGAGGCACTTTCATGCCATATATATGGTGGAGGTTTCTGCTTAATGATGGTAAGGGTCTTCTGGGTGGGGGTCTCTGGCCTGCTTTTATGTACCAGCTTGTAGAGTGAGGACTAAGATTATATTTTTGTTGAAGAAATAGATAAATGCTGTGAACTTTTATGGTTTAGAACATCATAGGGGACAATAAGTACAAATACGAACAAATACAAGAACAGAACTCTGGTTGTGATAAAACACCCTGAAGAAAATGATTACATAACAGTGATAGTTTTATTTTCTTTTCTTTCTTTTTTTTTTTTTTTTAAAGAAGATGGTCAACATTTTGCATGTGATTAGAAAGAATTCACAGAGGTAGTTGAAATAAAAAGTGCATGAAAGTTTAAGAAGGAACCTGCCATGCAGAGTCCACTCCAGGGAGAGGAGCCCATATGTGAGTCCCTGAGGTAGAACAGATCGTGTGTCAAACACAACAGGAAGGTGAGAGATTTGACTTGAGGTGTGAAGAAGAGTGCTTGGATCCAGGTGGGAAACTTAGGCTAGCCTAGCTCCCACCATGTCGTATTGACATTTGAAGGAGAGATTACTTGACACTATTGAAAATAATTGTTCCTTTGTGTATACAGTTTCAATGGAGTGATGAGCTATCAGTCCATTTGCATACCCTCATACAGTACTGAGAGGTTTGAAAGTGGAGAAAAGTATCTGGCAAATACATCATTTCGTTTAGACTTACAGAAGCCTAAAGCTAAAATTCAGTAAATAAGTAAGACATGTCGTAAAGGAGGATTCTTCCAAATAAGAGTTACTCAGGGAAAAAAGTGCATCACGACAAATCTTCACAATGGCTCTCGTTCCTTCCATCCCTTTTCTGATTCTTTTGATTTAATGAGATAGTAGTATAAGATAATATTTTTTTTGTTGGTGGTGGTCTGCTCTAATCTCTTTGGAAACTACTCACAGGCCAGAATAGCCTAATTGAATTCTCTTTGAAATATTCAAGCCTACTGTGAGTTAGGCATTCATTCTAGTAGGGCTGACCTCTTCTAGCTCTCCCAAAGCTAAACATGCTGTTATGGTTTGGATGTGAGGTGTCCCCCAAAAGCTCACCTGTGAGACAATGCAAGAAGGTTCAGAGAAGAAGCGATTGTGTTGTAAGAGTCTTAACCCATCAGCGATTGAATCACCTCGTGGGATTAACTGGTAACTGAAGGCAAGGGTGTGGCTGGAGGGCCTGGGATGTTAGGGGGTTGGCTTTGGGGTACGTATTTTGTATCTGGAGAGTGGGAACTCTCTCTGCTTCCTTCCTGATCATCGCGTGAGCTGCTTCCCTCTGCCACACTCTGCACCATGATGTTCTGCCTCTCATCCAGCATCAAGGAATGGAACCTGCTGTTTATAGATCTGTGGAACTGTGAGCCCCCAATTAAACCTTTCCTTGTCTACGATTGTTCTGTTTGGACATTTTAGATGCACCGTGAAAAAGCTGACTAAAAAACATGTAGTTATTTGTTGTGTTTAAGTCAGGGATAGGCCAGACACCAAGCATGCCCATGAAAGACCCTTTTTGATAACTTGCAAATTCATGGCAGCAAGAAGGCGATGCAAGCCAAAGTGAAATATTGTTTTGAACTATTCTAGTTCTGTTGATTGATGTGCTTCCAAAAAGCATGTTTTCATCTTGAATAGCTTAGTTCCTGCCTTCTCATGACCTTCTCTCTGGCTTTTTATGTAGTCTTCCTGTTGCATGTCTGTCTCTGTGTCCAAGTTTCCCTTTTATAAGAATACATATTATTGGAGTAGGGCTCATATTAGTGTCCTTGTTCTAATTTCATTATCCTTTTTCAGGTACTATTTCCAAATAAGGTTTGATTTTGAAGAACTATGTACTAAGGCTTAGACATATCTTTTGGGCTGTACACGTCATCTTATGATCTCCTCATATTTACATGTGAGGATGTCCTTAGTATGAAGGTGTAAATACCCCTCAACCTTTGCCCACACTTAGTCATTTTTCCCCAAAGAAGGAAGGAGATGACTGATGTGGGTCTGCACTTTGTTGTTGTGGCTTTGGTCTGCTTTCGTTTTAGATCTCCTCCACCTATAAACCACACACTTAGGAGTTCCCCTCTTCCCATTCTTCTTAGTTTGGGACAGTGGGAAGAAACTGCAGATCTCAGCTTTCTAGGGGATGGGATCTTTCAAGTCAGCCTGGGGAAGGAGGAAGGCAGGGCATCTGAACTAGCTCGTGAGCCCCTCTTACCTGTGTCTTCAAGAAGGTTTATCCTAATTGGATGGTATTCTTTTTCCAATGACTGATTTGTGTGTTTATCTAACCATTAAATCACATTTACATAGAGAAAAATGTAGATATTGTTGATATGTCCCTTAAAAATCCAAGAATTATTTTTCTATTTTGACATTTTCTTTGAAAATGCAGTATAATATCCAGCTCTTTCCCTCATTCATTGGCACCTTCCTTTCTTTCATTCACTGATTCATAAAAAATTAGTCTGCACACTCTTCATGATCCATGCATAATACATTTTTGACTATTATCATAAATATAATCCTGAGTTTATAAGACAAAACACATAAAATCAGCACTAGAATTAAACATAACCATTGCATGGTTCATAAACAGATGCATTAATGTATATATCAATATTTATTTATTCAAATTGATTTTTGTGACTTTTATTCTTTGCAAGCCATTAATGAAAGCACAAAACATGTTTATTATCTTTACATGCACATATTATAATGCATTTTAAACAGAAGAATATTATTGGCATTATTTTAAATTGTTATTAACTAATATCTTATGAACTGTATGTTGGGTAAAATAATGGTCAAACAAAATATCTATTATATTGTATATACTTCCAAAAACAAGTGCAAAGACAACCTCAGTAATTGCAGAAAAAATAATAAATATTTTTCGTAACTGTGTGTGTGTGTGTGTGTGTGTGTGTGTGTGACTGAGAATCATTTTGAGTAACCAGGGTGGACAAATATATTACCTCTGAGAGTCAGCTGAATTAGTGCACAAACTTTCTTAGTATTGCATTGTCCAATAAGATGACCAACATTCATATTTGGCAATTTCACCTTATAATAATTAAAATTAATAAAAACTAATTTCTCAGTCAAAAAGTCATACATCATGCCTAAGTGTCTACCAAATTAACAGGCACTGTCACCATCAAAGGTGAATGTTCCATACTGCTTTTTGAGAAGCTCAATATTTTGTGGATTTTTATTGAATGTTGGTCAATAGATGATTAGATGATTCCCAACAAAGGTGTTCCTCATAAATGTCAGAGTTATTTCCATGTCCTTTCCTTACGTGACCTGGAAGCACCCCCTCTGAGCCAACCCAGGCTTCAGATCCCTTAGTGTGCACTGCAAGCTGGTGGTGTGTAATATACTAGATGCAGAACGAACAATGGAAGCCAACGGCTGGGCAGCTGGGAAGTGTGAAGGGACACGGTATGCGCAGGATTTCTCAGAGGGTCAGGATATAATGAACTGTGTTCATTTCATGTCCTAAAGACAGATGAATATTCTTAAATGAAAGGAATCCTCTGTGTTAGGAAGGTGTTAGAAAATATAAATCACCATAGTATGCTGATTTTAAGTCCTTTGGGTATAAATCAAGAAGTGGGATAACCAGGTCAATCACCATTTGACCCTGCTATCCCACTCCTAGGTTTATTCCCAAAGACTTAAAATCAGCATACTATAGTGATGCAGCCACTCAATGCTTGTAGCAACTCAACTCACAGTAGCTAAACTATGGAACCAACCTAGGTGTCCTTCAACAAATGAATGAATAAAGAAAAAGTGGTACACATACACAGTGGAATATTACTCAACCTTAAAGAAGAATGAAATGATGACATCTGCCAGTAAATAGATGGAGCTGGAGGATATCATGCTAAGTGAAATAAGCTAATCTTCCCAAAAAAGGCCAGATGTTTTCTTCTGATATGTGGATGCTAACTCACAAAGAGGGGTAGGGAATAGAATACTTGGATTAGACAAAGGGGAATGAAGGAAAAGGAGGGGGAATTGGGGTACAGGAAGAATCATGGAATGAGTCAGACATTATTACCCTATGTGCACGTATGACTACAAGACTAATATGATTCTACACTATGTACAACCAGAAGAATGAGAAGTTATACTCCATTTGTGTATGATCTGTCAGAGTGCACACTGCTCTCATGCATAACTGTTTAGAAAAGATAAGAAAAAGAAAGTATAAATCACAGGAAAATATGTAAAATGAAGCAAATATTCACATCTACAGAAAAGAGCAGGGCAAATAAAATGTATTATGAGAGTTAATACAATACAGGATGAGCTTTATTTATAAAGAAGATATTGCAAAAGCACAGCATTTCAGTTAAATGGAAAAGAAGTTGTTTTAAGTGTAAAGATTACTGCTATTCACATATATTTCAAAGGCTATTACAAGACCTTGGCATATGAGAAAGGAAGGAAGGTGGTAGTAATACAGAATACCACAGAGCACATTGAAAATGAACCAGAACAAAAAAACAGAGAAGGGGAATTAATATAAGATCATGCCTCAGGCACACTGATCATTGGCGCCTAAAACTCAATTGGAAAAAAGCAAACATTTATAAAAATGTTAATGCTGATGTCTTTAAATCTCTGTATACAGAATAAGTTTTTGGATTTGTGTATAAACTGTACAAATATCATTCTGTAATGATATTTTTAAAAATTAGTTATCTGAAATACATTATTTTATTTTAGAAAATGAGTGAACAGATTTCTTCTTATACATATGCCCAGATCACTTGGGAAATTGGGCCATACTCAGTTATTAAAATAAAAAATGTTCCTCTTAGAGAGGAAATCATTGTGTTCCTAGCATTCTTTCTAAGGTGGCTGTTACTTTCTGTCGCTCATGTTATGTGTTGTATTAAGCCATTCATGTGTTCAGCATGATAAGTCTTATTTCAATACTTGGGTTTTGAAGTCATGAAGAACTCTCCAAATCTATGCTCTAATGTTTACTACTTGTTTGACCTTTGGAAACGGCTTAGTTTTACCAAAACTTCATTTCCTCAATTGTGAAATAAAAATATTTTCCTGTCTGATTGACTTGTAATATTTGAATAAGATGATGATTTAAAATCACTTAGAAAATATTGTGTGGCAGGTAAGGAATAGATAATAGTTTTTTTTTTTTATTTTAATAGCTCAGCCCACAAAAATATTTATCATTTTAAAATAGCAATATTGATTAGATGTTTATTTATTGCTAGGATCCTTACTCACATCTTCCATTTCTTTATTCAGACACATTATTTCCAGCAAGTAGAGCACAACATATTTTGGTGTGTGACAGAAATTACTGGGGAAGGGATCATTGGGGACTTTGAAAGGAGTGTGGGGTCTCCGTTCTGCATTTCAGCTCTGGGCTTGACCTTCGCTGACAGGTAAATCATGTATTCCTTGATACTTTCAAGGTCATTTCTCGGTTCCGCTCTCTCCTTGGCATTCAGGCTTGCGATCCTCCTTTGAAGTTATAGACTCATCTTATTCTTGATAGATCTTAAGCTTCTTTTAAACTGGAGTGAAGTTTGGGCAGCAGTTCTAATCACCAAAGAATTCCTTCCTGCATTTCACAGGCTTTATAATATCGTATAAAGAGAATAGATTTGAAACATTATTGATATGAAATTTTACTTAAATTGACAGACATCATTCTACTTATTCTTAAATAATGTTTTGGGGGGAAGAAAGGAAGAGCAACCATTATGCAATATTCAACCATGTAAAAGCAAGTGCTTACCTACATTTGTTTAATGTGCACAGAGAGCATTTTGTGGGATCATTAAAGGAAATTGATTTTTCCTGTGATCTCTGCACTCTCCTGGTAATATAGAAGAGAAAACCCTGCCTTTATCTCTTTTTTTTAAGTTCCAGGCTGCATTTATATTAACCAGGAAATTATTCAAAATATCAGTATTGGACAGAGTTAAAAGCACAGATCCTTTTTAACTTATTTTACACTTCAACTACTTTTATTTCTTGAAAGAATGCCAGCAACTTATTGAAGGTCATAATAGGACTACTTGGTAAAGCCAGGACTTGAACTGTTTGTACCTAAGTGGATCATGCTTTTTTTTTTTTTTTTTTGCGAAATGCAGCAAGATAAATATATTGAATTATGTGTTGCTTTTGTCCTTAACCTAATACAAAATACAGAAATCGCTTTCAAGTCCTTTGTTTTCATTCCTGCATTATGCCATCTTCCAAAGGTGTTCTTATTTTATTCACACATAATTTAGACTTGTTCAAGCCACCCATAGATGGGGATTTAGAAGGGATCCCTAGATTTGCTGTTGTTAGTAATTCACCATTTAGTGACCTGCAGCTATGCTATTTCATGTATGTTGATGTGATTCTTCAGGGTGAATTCCTGGAAGGAAGATTTCTGGGTCAAATATAAATGCATTTGTAGGTTTCTTTAGTTTTTGGTCAATTCCCTTTCAATCAATGCCATTTTGCATTCCAAGCAGCAGAATCAGAGGGAATGGTGTCCTGCAGTCTACCAGAAGAGGGTGCTAGCAATTGTACACTCTTGCCATGACTGAAGATGAGGAATGGTGTACAGCTTTGAGCCCCTTATTCAATGAGACATAATGTAGATACATAAAACTTACCATGTAAAATGCACAATTCAATAGTGCATAACAATCATATAGCTATGCAGCCATCACTACTGTCTAATCATAGAATATTTCATTATGCCACAAGAAACCCCATACCCATTGCAGTCACTCCCCACTTCCCCTAAGCCTACCCCTTAGTAACTACCAATCTACTTTCTATCTCTATGGGCAAATAAAGTAAGGTTGCATATTATGGCTGTTTCTTACCAATGGAATTATAAAACTTGTAGCCTACCTGCTTGGTTTCTTTAGTTTAGCATATTTTTGAGATCCATTCATGTTCTAGCACTTTTATGCTCTTTATTCTTTTTTTGTGGCTGCATAGTATTCCACAAATATTTTGTTTATCCATTCATTCATGATGGACATTTGGTTTGCAGTTTAGTTGTTATGAGAAATGTTGCTATGAAAAATTTTGTAAAGTTATTTTTTACCACATTATTTCAAGTACGGTATTTTGTTGTTGTTGTTGTTGTTGTTGTTTTATCTTGTGCATTTTATTTTCCTTTTCTACTTTATCACCCTGGTTTCGATCTCAAGTGTACAGACGAATAGGAGGAGTGAAAGAGAATGCCCTCATCCTTCTTTTCTCATGATCTTAAGTCAAGAGTATTCAAGACTTCTTTCTACACACTTGTTGACATATCACCAGTGTATGCCAGTTTTACTGAACATTTACTTAAATCATATGTAGGTATTGAATTGTATAAAATGTCTTTACAGCAATTGAATAATTAAAGTTTTTTCTTTAAATCTGTTTATAAATTGCATTTCTTTATTTTAAAATGCTGATCAATCTACTGCATGGATATCAGTCACACCTAGTCATATTCTAGAGCTCTTTTTTTATTCCCAGATTTTCCCTTGTCTTTGGTTTTACTTTCTGCCGTGACACATGGTCTCTCGCTGTCTAAAATATAAAATGGAATAACATTAGTGGGGTGGTGGCATCACGCATGATCCCCAAAGTAGGAAATGGAGCTTCCAAAAATAAGTCGTTTGCACTCTCAGGTTACATACCACCCCCAGGATCACAGCGGGGGTGCCAGGATGTGGATCATCCATGGTGCACGCCAAGGACACACCTGTCACTTAGCAGCTGTGTGGGCTATTGCAATGCTGTTGCAGCCCCTCAGTGTTCCAGTCCCCCATGAGGAGGCGGCACTGACCAGAACTTGGCACCCTTACCTCCCCTCTCATCACGCAACAGCGACCCCTCAGTCAGTATCACAAGAAGGGTAAGCACAGTGCCAAAAAGACTGTGGAAAAGATCGAGACATTACACCCATATGATTTCAATTTTTAGACTTGTTTTGCTTTATTATTAACTATGATTGTCAATTTCCTATGTACCCAATTTACAAATTCAAGTTGATCATACTTATGTGTATGCCTGTGTGTATGTGTGTGTGTGTGCATGTGTATTTGTGTGTGTGTGTGGGTGTGTGGGTGTGAGAGAGAGAGAGAGAGAGAGAGAGAGAGAGAGAGAGAGAGAGAGAGAGTGTCTTGGTATTGTCCACAATTTGGGGAACCCATTCCCAGTGACACCAAGGTGATTGAAGTCGTGCCTCACACCCACTACAACGACTAAAATAAAAAATGAAAGGAGATAATAGATGTCATCAAATACATGGAGGACGAGTATTTAGAGTGATCTCCCCCTAATTCCTAATGATGTTGAGCAGTCCTTTCATGTTCTCCGGCCTGTGGTATCCGGTCAGCTCTTTCCTGACTGTGGTCTTGAGTCTGCAGATTGCTTTTGTGAGGGCTGCTATAGCTTGGAAGTCATCTAACGTAAAGGTACCAAGCTCCTAGGCTTAGTCATGAGGTTGACAGTTTTGCCTCTTGGGAAAGGCCATCACCTGCTGAGAACTACTTTTGATACCTGGTGTAGGGCTCCTATCCATTCTTTTGCACGTGGACATCTGGTAGTCCCAGAACCATTAGTTAAAAAGACTATCTGTGTCCTCATTGAATTAGCATGGCACTCCTGCTGAAAGTCAGTGACCATATTTCAGGATTGACTCAGTATATGCTAAATTTCTTACTATTATTATGATCAGAATTAAATATTTTCAGAGACTTATAGGCTACTTACGGGACCGGTGTTAGTGAATTGGCATGTGTCTTATTCTTATTCATTTCTTTTCTATCAAGATTTTTAAGAACTCCTTATAAAATAGTGACAACAGACTTAGAAAATAATAAAAATGATTTTACATTAATGTTTATCTAAACAGCAAATCATTTCTGACTCCCTTTAATATGTTTGCCCAATGGTTCAAAAAAAAAAAAGTGATAAAGAAGGAGTAGACCCTGAATATATTGTAGGGATAACTGTCTGTCCAGGCAACAGGGACCATTTATAGCAAAGAAATGTATTTCTGTGTGTATTTACCAAAGAAACTGTATATTTCACTTTGAATTCTGACTTTCATAGAGATTTGGATTTAACTACCTTAATTTCTCTGAGCACCTAGTTTTCACATCCTGGAAAATCTATTTATCCTTCTTAATCCCAGTAGGGATGGTTTATTTTGCTCCTTTGATCAAAAGTTCAATCCAGGAAAAGTAAATGCCCAGGAAAATCTGCGTTGGCCTATATACAGCGACTGCACCTCCACCCTCTACTAAGTGAACTCCAGGGGTACAGAGGAAAGTTTTCCTTTGACAATGGTTTCTTCTTCCATATAAGGTGCTTAAGTTGGCTGTCATCAGTAGGAAAATAATCTGAATGAGGATTTGTTTACTCCAGCATCCTTATCATTTATCCATAAACATGAAGGCAACATAGGAGGAAAAGGTATTATTAATCTATCCATTAAAAAATGAGTATGACAGAAAACTCAATACATTTGGACGACAAGAGAAGTGTGTTTGCTTATTGACAAACTGGTGGAGAAGCCTGCGTATTCATCTACACAGTGATTCCTACACGGTTCAATAAAACTAAACCTATCAACAATAAACATAATCCTCTTAAGTTGCTTGATAATGGCTTCTGACATTGACATTCATGGTTTCATAACCTCTCATCTTGGCAATTCCAACAAGCTGGGTAATATTTTTCAAGCATCCTCTAAAAGAGAAACCAAACAAGAGGATTACCGCAACCCACTGGGGAATAACAGTGCTCAACTCTCCACAGTGACACAGGACAGAAGTAGAGAAATACACAACTTCCAATTGCAGCTACATGGAGACATTTGGGTGAACGGGATCACTCAGCTTGGAATGCAGCCAGGGGAAGGATGAGGGATTTAGAGTGAACACAGAGATACAATGTGGAAATACGACAACTAACCAGATCATCTTCTGTCATTAAAATTCCTTTCTGACAAGGACAATGAAACTTCTCTACTGACCTGCTCACATTTACCATATGTGTATAATAAAGTTCTTGTATCACCCCTAGATATTTCCAGGGGTTATGTGATTACAACTGCAACCAAATAGAATATGAAAAGACGCTCCTGGAAATTTTTAACCTGACTTTTATTTTTTTTCTAATTAATTCCATTTCTTCAGGGATTAAATTTGGAAGGCATCACTTTTGTTAGAAAAAGAAGCATAACATTCAGTAAAATAAGTTTTTAAACATAAACAATTTTTTAAAGCAGCTTTCAGGTTTCAAGTAAAATTGAACAGGAAGTACAAAAACAGAAAAAAGAAAGAAAAAGAAAAAAAAAAAAAACACACCTTCTACTTCTACATCCATACATGAATACCCTCCCTCAGGATCAATGTCTCCCACCAGAGAAGTACCTTTGTTACAATCGATGAACCTACATTGACACAGCTTTATCACTCAAACTCACGGCTTACGCTAGGGTTCTCTTTTACTGCTGTGCATTCCGTGAGTTTGGAAACGTGCTCACTAGCAATGCCCACCGCACAGCCGTGCACCCAGTACTTTTATTACCCTAACCATCCTCTGTGGTCCTTTGATTTGTTTGTTTCTTGTTTCTTTTTACTACCTCCACCCTTTTGCCTTTTCTAGACTATCACCTAGCTGGAATCATAGTTTCCTTGACAGATTGGTATCTTTCCCTAACTAAGGTGCATTTAAGTTTCTTCCACATCTTTTCATGACTCGAGAGCTCATTTCTTTTTAGCCCTGAATAATATCCCATTGTCTATATAGATCATCATTTATTGATTCATTCCTTCATTAATTGGCATCCTGATTTCTTCCAAACTTTGGTCTGAACAAACAACCCGAAATGAAAACCAATACAATCTTAATGTACTAATAAAATATTCCCATTTTTTTCCTGCTTTTCTACAGCTCTGTGAACATTTTATATAATCTTCAATACATATTTTGAAATATAATTTTGATCCTGAATATGTTGTACTCACATATTTTAAATGGAGATATTTTCTTATGTTCAAATTTAATATAACCTGTGAAAGAAGAACAGAGATATTGTTGTAGTCACAGAGAACAACATAAATATTAACTAACTTGACATTTTAATGTATAAGTTTGTCTGACAGCAAATGAGCAAAAAAATAAGATAAGAAATTACAGCCAGAAGGAAGGGATACTGCTCTGCAAATGCCTCATTGAGGGGAGTAAATATTTATTGTAGTCCTATAAAAGAAAATAAGTACAGGTTAATTTAAACGTTTTTAATAGTTCCAAGGAAAGCCAACAGTGAACTGAAAATAGCATAATGGAATATTATACGAAGAAGAAAAGTCTACAGAAATCATGCAGGTTGCTCATGCCCTCATCCTTCACGCCCTGACATCAATAAGCTCAGGTGGAGTGTGATGGATAAAGTTATGGAGAAATGAATATAGAAATATGGTAGGATTCCTTTGAAGAATTAAGTGGGGAAATTTCTCAAGAGTTTGTCTCCGGGAAGAGGAAGATCTGTAGAGGAAATTACTGCTTTATGCAAACACTCTGTGAGACCAGTGATGTGTTACTTTGCTCATATGTACATACAAATTTATAAACTACACATACATAAAATGTGCATGTCTATATAATTTTGACAAAAAATTAATATTTTGTTAACAGTACCAAGAAATGACTTTCATTTTTTCTTTTTTTGTACCAGAGTTTGAACCCAGGAGTGCTTAACCACTGAGTCACATCCCCGGCCCTTTTATTTTGAGTCAGGTTCTTGCTAAGTTGCTTAGGGCCTTGTAAAATTGCCAAACTCATGATGCCCCTGTCTCAACCTCCCAAGCAACTGGGATTACAGGCATGTTTACTGTGTCCAATGACTTCCAATTTTTGTGATTTAATTTCATAACCAAGTAGAGTAAACATTTGATGGCAAAAAGTTAATATGCCTTTATTGAGAGATCATGTTGGAGAGATTTCAATAGAACTTTATTTATGAAGAATTTCTCTGAGGGAAACATTGAAAAACATTTGAGTCAGTCAAAGTCAGAGTTTTTCTCTAGTGATGTGCCACAAAGCAAGAGTATTGTCCCTACAGTTCTTAAATGCTACTAGACAAAACTGAGTTAACGACCATAAAGAAGAATGAAATTGTGGCATTTGCCTGTAAATGGACAGACCTGGAGACTTATCATGCTAAGTGAAATAAGCCAATCCCAAAAATCCAGAGGCCAAATGTTCTATCTGGTGTGTCATGCTGACTCACAATAAAGAGGTCAGGAAGGAAGAATAGAATTTCATTGAATTAAGACAAAGAGAAATGAAGGGAAGGGAGGGGAATGGAATAGGAAGGACAGTAGATTGAATGGGACATAACTTTCCTATGTTCATATACAAATACAAAACCAATGAAATTCCATATCATGTATAAGTGCAAGGATAGGAAGTTACACTTCATATGCGTATAATATGTCAAAATATATTTTACTGTCATGTATAACTAAAAAGAACAAATAAGAATTAAAATAAAAACTGAGTTAAATTTATAACACTACATTATCACATAAAGAACTAAAGGATGGTACTCTTCACATTCCACAGAAAATGATTTTTCAAGTTTTATTTGAATATCTTCCAGATACAGAAAGAATAATGATTGGAAATATTAGATGTTTAAAACTAATGCAAATTTGTAAATTCAGAGGATTTGCAAACTTTTCAATATGATAGTGTTTAGAAAAGACTATTTTCTGCTACTTATCTTTCTGTACTACTTTTGTTTTCCTGCATAAAGAGAACATGGGAATAAATTATAATAAAATACAAAAGAATGAGTATTTAACTTTTGTTGCTGAAAAGGCTCTAACAATAATTACAACAGTGCATCAGATTCGAGAACACAGCATGCATGTAACATTACATACTTACTACATGTACAATATCTATGAAATGTGTCCGATGAATCTTCCTGCTTTAATTATATCCAGAAATCTAAACACAATGAAGTCGTAAGTAGAACTGGCAGAAAGAGGAGAAAATACAATGGGCTCAAATTCTTCAAAGACATCAAAATCATGCTAACATAAATTTAATAAAACAACTTTCATATATCACACTGGACTGAGTCCAATAGGCAGAATATATTGATGTATTTATGTGTGTGCATGAAAAAATATATATGCATATATACATACTTTCTAGTTAGGAAAAAAATTACCATGGTGAAATAATATTCTCCAAGGAACAATGGAACTTCAATTACACTTCATGTGCAGCAGAGATAAAATATATGTATTTTTAACAAAACAACAACAAATAAACAAGAATAATGACAAGAATCTATGTTCTCTGTTTTCCAGAGGCATGATAAAAAAAGTTCATAGGATTCCTCATTACTTACTGTGTAAAAGAACAGGTTAAAAAGAAAAGATTGAAACTCTAAAATATCTGCCAGTTTTTCTGGGCTGCTAACAGTAGTGGATATGTACCTATAGGCAGAGGCAATTGAAGTGGAAATATAACGTTCTGAGTAATAAATAAAAGAATAAAAGTTTCCATGAAGAATTCTTAGGCGTCTGATGTGTCTTGGTGGACAGAAAGTCAGTATCATGGTCACATGGTCAAAAGCTTTCAGAAGCCATGTCCAAAATTCACCTGCAAAGAATTTACACTTCAGCCTATCAAATTTGTTGCTCTTCTTTGTTGCTTTCAGTACACACATATAAACTAATATAAGAAAACTGTTGCTTGTTTTTAATAGAATCTAAGTTAAAGAATCTAAATTTTCCCACCTGGATTGAATAGGACAAAAGAGAATAGAAAAATAGAAGGTAACATGCAAATAAGAATTTCAAGTTCAGCAAGGCAGTAAAAGGTCTAGAATTGACTAGGGGGAAATAGTCCTTGACAATGTTTTGGGAAGGACATTAGATTTCTCTACAGGTAGGTAACAGCAGACTCTAGGGAGCCTAAAAATTTTAAGGCAGGGGTTAGGACCCTTGCTTTTTATAGAAACTTGCACATGGATACCAGCCTGTGGATAGTATTTTAAGCAGAAGGCAGTGATTGTATTTCCTCTTGATCTAGGAATCTTCTCAAACTACAATTAAAGAAAAAAATAACATCAAAAATCCTGCCAAGTTTCCAACTCCATTTGCATGTTTGTGATCTTAAAAGGTGCACAGTAGAAAGAATGGTATTTTTCAGAGAGTAAGTATAACACACCAAACTGACAATAAACTTGAAGCAGCAAACTTTGCCAACTATCACATAAAAAAGTCTTTGATCCAACTTAGATTTTACTTTAGTACTACTTGCAATAAGTCTTAAAATTCTAGTCTTAAGAATTTTTAAAATGCATAATCAATCAATATATAACCATTGCAAGAATTCCAGTTCGTCACTTTAGAAGGTGACAGATTCTATTATCAATGAGGCATTTAAGTTTCAATCCAAATAAAGTCTGCTGCAGACGATGAACTTCAGAAGGAACTCTGGACTCTGGTATTGCTTACAGAACCCCGTCTAACAGATTCAGACTTTTTTTTTTTTTTTTTTTTAAGATTGCCATTGCTTTTCTTTCATCTCACTGAAAAGCACAGTGCAACATAATAATCTAATAATCTAATAATTAATCTAACAATGCAGATCTGTAATGTTTATCCAAATTCAAATAGTTAAGTGATTAAAATAATTCAAGAACTACATATTTTTCAAGATAAAAAATGGAGTCTAAGCTGGGCATGGTAGTGCACGCCTGTAATCCCAATAGCTCCTGAGGCTGAGGCAGCTGAATCGTGGGTTCCAAGCCAAATTCAGCAGCAGAGGGACACTAAGCAGCTCAGTTAGGCACTGTCTCTAAATTAAAAAAAATGTAAAGAAAGGGTTTGGGATGTGGCTCAGTGGTTCAGTGACCCTGAGTTCAGTACCCAGCATGCACCCCCAAAAATTGGGGTCTAAGAATAATTTCATGATAAGCCTGGGGTTAGCTAAGGGCAATGTCAGTAAGCTTGTACTTGCCCTATTTGCAACTTAGTGTTCTTATAAAAAGAAAAAAAAATATTAAGCAAGAAACTTTTTAATTCACTCTATGTTAGAATTTGACTCTAAATACAAAGGTTTTGAACAGATGCTTCCTAGCAATCAATTCACAGCAAATGCCACATCAGTTACTTGCTAGGAAGGTTTTTAGTGGAAGATGCCCTTCCTCTTGCTTCTTTCTTCTACTAAGCCTATTTATACAGATATTTCTGGATTTAGAAGTGCTATCCTAAAAACCCAAACATCTTCATAAATATTAAATAAATGCTAAAGTAATTTATTGAGCAAATTGGTGGAGGAAGGCAAACATTTATGAAATAGCTAAACAGTGCTGCAGTTCAATGGATCAGTTGGTGCGACGTTTGCATAGTACTTTGTAGTTCAAAGTTTGGCTCACATTATCTTAAACTTGTGGTTGTTCTTAAAAGATAAAGAAGTCAGAAGAATCACGGAGAGCAAACTAGCCATTGTTGTAGTTTGTAAAATTCAGGCTGCCGAGTCTGAGAGTTGCAGGGAACAGGTGGAGAATAGATCTAGGATAGAATATAGTTCACAATATTTAATTGATAAATTCCAACTGTGATAATTTCTTGCAGCAATTATAATCCATCTGCGAGATGACATTAGACCACCTACTTTACTGAAGAGAGGCATTATATCATGTGGGTTCCTATGGGTTTTCTATCAAGGCATTATAACTCCAAAAGGCATCCATACCGATATAAATTGCAGAAACGTAGTAAAACAGTCAACATAATGAATAGGTTTAGAAGAGGATAAAATGTACCTTTTTTTAAACCAGAAACAAGTAGACCTCTGTTTACCAGTCTTTTGTTGGTGAACTGTATATTTTGAATATTTCTGTCTTCTTCATCCATTTTTTCAATAATACTCATGCAAGGCCTATGCCATTTCATATATTCAGTGTCAAATCCAGTGTGCTATCCAGAAATAAAGTTCCTTATTGGTCTCCATATTTTATAGAGACTCAGAGTAGAACATCATGGAAACCATATTTTATGTGCTATGCCAAAGTATATTTTTCATTCATGTTGACAGTGTGAAATCATGACAAGACTCAAGCATTTTTTGTTATATAGTTATAGTCAATGAACTTTTGCTGCCATAAAGTGAAAATCATGTTTTGATTGTTCCTCTCTTCTAAACCGATGTAATAAATAGTTCAGTTTGAAAAATAGTCCTTCTTATAACTATTTTTACAATTCTCATAGAAATATGGTGACATTCAGAAATAAAACAAAACATACATTTGTTGAAAAGAACCAGGTCACCATCTAGAATCATCAAGAACATAAGGATTTTAAATCAAAATAATGATCTAAAGTAGTGTATTTTAGTATGTGAAAACTAATCAGGCCGTGGTATGATTCCTGGCCTATGAAAGACAGAGCCTATATTATCCAAGCAGCCTGTCGTGGAACAGGTGGTGAGAAAGTGAAACTATAATCCACATTTTTAAGTGAAATATTTTATTAGGAAAAACATTCCAACTTTCATATGGCAATTCATGTTATAAAGAAATATAAAGTTGCACACACTCATGTGTTACTCAGAGATGGAGTTAGGTTCTCAGAAATAGGTCTTTACATAATTTTGTCTTTGGACAAACATCTTAAGAGTACACTTCCACAAATTAAGGCAGCTGTAACGTCACTGATGAGATAATCTGATGGGACCAGAGACACTTCCTTTGTTAATGGAAATTTCACCATGTACTACACAACTGGAGCTACTTTCTGATTCTTCCTTATTTCTTTCATAATTGTAGAACCTAGAAAAAAAATTAGTTAATTTACAGTTTCTTATATACTGGCATTTACTTTTCTCTATTAAGTCATTGGGTCATCTATATTGATCTTATT
Organism: Sciurus vulgaris; assembly: GCF_902686455.1. Lineage (NCBI taxonomy): Eukaryota > Metazoa > Chordata > Mammalia > Rodentia > Sciuridae > Sciurus > Sciurus vulgaris. The sequence goes on from NC_136469.1 coordinate 15,280,003, forward strand.
TTTCCTAAACTTGTATCTTCTGTGATAGCAAAGCTGCTGAAAACACTTGCAAATTTATTTTTAGATTCCTTCTCTTACCTCACTGAACAAATACGGAATAAGCATACACTTAAAATGGAACTTCAGAGACTGTTTATACATGGGGGTTGATAATCATTTATCTTTTTTTTTTTTTTTTTTCTTTCTCTTTTGGTACCTGAGATTGAACCTAAGGGCGCTTAACCACTGAGCCACATGCCTAGCCATTTTTATATTTTATTTTGAGAAAGGGTCTCACTAAGTTGGTTAGGGCCTCGCTAAGTTGCTGAGGCTGGCTTTGAACTTACCATCCTCCTCCTTCAACCTCCTGAGCTGCAGGGATTAAAGGCATGCACTACTACCTGGCTTCATTTGTCTTCCATGTACATTTCACAAATGATCATGAATGATACTGAGTTATTTTTGAGTTTTCACATCATTTGCTTTTTTTTTCTGCTCCGGAGGCTGAGAAAGGAGGATGGTGAGTTCAAAGCCAGCCTCAGCAATGGTGAGGCGCTAAGCAACTCAGTGAGAACTGTCTCTAAATAAAATACAAAATAGGGCTGAAGATGTAGCTCAGAGGTCAAGTGTCCCTGAGTTAAATCCCTGGTACCGAAATAATAAATAAGTAAATAAACTGCTAATAATAGAACCACATAAAACCTACAGAGAAAAAAACAAACCCAGTATGAGGAGTTACAAATCTAGAATGGAATGTGATTTATGATATTGACAAATTCATAACTAGTGCCAAACAAGGCTTGATATGTACAGTTTGTGTGACATAATGGGTCTCCTCATGTTCTACCAACTCCAGGATTTGCTCTGCAGAGTGCAGTATAAATAGGAGCTCTGACAAATGGGACACTTCTATGACATAGGCCCTAAGTATAAATGTAGTATACTTGGATGTTCAATGTACAACATAGGGGTTTAAGATCATGACCGAGCATCAAAAGAAATAACACCAGATATTACAGGCTATACTGGCATAAACATTTATACTTCAGACAGACATGATCTACAAAAAATTTTCCAGGAATGCTACCACAGTTGTTTGTAGAGAGGAGTTTTTAACCTAGTTAATAGGATTGTTTTCATATAGATGAACGCCCAGTGTTGCAAAGCAGATTCATGTTTATATTTATAAACTACTTTGGGGTTGACAAATGCAGGCCCAGTGCCAGAGTCTGACCTTAATTCTCTGAAGTGAATTAAAAGAAGATGGCAAGAATGGGAAAATGTGTGTCTTGAAGGGACAACAGTGTTAGGATCAGACAAATATTAGAGTGAGCAAGACAAATTATCACAGAAATTTGTAAATTGTGATTTGTTCATATTTTATAGATCTGTTCTCTATACCTATACATTTTTCTCTGTTGATTTTAACAGAAACCAATGAGCTTCATTTAAAGCTTGTTTTTCCTAAAAGAATGTTTTATGCTCATAATGCAAAATTACCAGTTTATTGATATGTGGTTATTAAATTACTCTGACATGATTTCCTTCAACATATAATTTGAGAAGTAAAAATAAGTCTCCAAAAGTATGTGTTTTTTTAATTTATATTTGTTGCATTGCACACAAATATGGAGAAATAAGTATGTTTTGGAAAAGTATTATAAGATACTTGTCCTCGTTTTTATGTGAAAGCTAGGAGTTTAAAATAATATTGACTGTAGCACTAAAGTATTTGTGAATTGGTTATTATACTTTAACTAACTTTTGAACCTACATTCATTCATCTCTCTGTTTAAAGAAAAGATCAAAAATATATTTCTAATGGTAATTGTATAGAAACTTGAGCTAATATCAATTTAAAAATATTCTCTCATTTTCTTGTCTTTTCTAGACAGCATAAATTTTTAAAATTTTGGAATAATTCAATATGATTTACTAGAAGTTCAGATTTCCTTGTACTTATTTTAAATATTTTAACATATAAATGAAATCATATACTTATTTGCTAAATACTTAAAAATACAATAATTACTTCAGAAGCTGTCATTTGCACCTTAAATAAAAACTTGAGATTCTTAACATATCATTATAATGAAATGACAAAAATGGTTGAATATAATGAGTGAATAGTAAGAAATTACTACATTTTGAATTTTTATTTTAATTTTTTATTGTTTTAACTTTTTTTCTTTTTTTCAGTGAATTATTTAGGCTTTTCAAAATAGGGTTGAATAAAACTGAATTATTTAATTTATACCACATAAAAGGTGGCTATTCTACAATGTCATGGGATTTTTCTTTGCAAAGTACTGGTAGACTTGAAAGTAAACATTAGCTGTGAGAAGAAACAGCTTGTAAGTAACTCCACTAATGATCACATTCTAATCAGCTCTAAAGTCAGCCAGCAACTGACAATTTTATAACAGTGTCTCTATTTCTAAACCCCATAATATCATATCCTACTCATCTGCATTATTTTTAGTAATTAGATAGAGTGGGAGTCTTCCCTTCTTTATATGATATGTTAACAAGTGGCAAGCATTAAATCCAGTAAAGGGTTAATTGTTGTTTGGTAATGAAATGAATAACTATACCATGCCCAGTTTTTATCAGTTGGATTTTCTTTCCCTAGCAAAAGCTCTCAATGTGAATAATCCAATTATAGTCTGCCTCTTGAGATTCAACCAACCTCAGATTAAAAATCTTTGGGGAAAAAAGTCACATTTCTGCTAAACATGTACAGACATTTTTTTTTTTCCCTTGTCATCATTCCCTAAATAATACACTGTAACAGATTTTAACTTAGCATGTATATCATATTAGATATTATAAATAATCTAGAGATTATTTGAAGTATACCAGTTGGGTGGGATGTATGTAGGTCATATGCAAATACTATACTGCTTTGTATAAGGAACTTGACGAACCCTGGGTTTTGGTACCTGTGGGAGTTTTAAAGAAATCCCCTGCAAATATGGGTGGTATTTTGTTTTAAACCCACTGGGCCGCCTCCTTACCATGTTTCACAACATACTTCTCTAACAACAAAATTGATGAAACAGGTAATTTGGGCAATCTTACAATATGTGCAGAACCCTAAGAAATCATTTCCTAATAACATTCAAAACTTAGGTAGTTTTGAGGAGAATAAAGTATAAATAATTATAAAACTCTATGCAAGGTGATTTTCAGCTCACTAAAAAAGATAGATAGACCCTATAAGATACCTCCCTTCAGAGGTATTTATGAAGATCTGAGTGGAATTCTTTGCTTTTGGTCCACATTTTCACTTTGACGTGAACGCATAACTATTTGTATCAATATTACTGAAATTTCCAAGCATGAATGGTTCATATTCAAATATAACTATTAAATAAATATTATGACCCAGGTCTTTATTTACTTTACAAAGTTGTTGTACAATAAACTGAGAAAGTGCTTCAGAGATTAAAAAAAATTGTCAAAATGTAAGTTATGCTTATTTTTAAAAATTCTTTCTGTCTGAAATTCACACTTTTCTTCTTTTGCCATTTTCCTCTCTTCTCTAGATTCCCTGCAGTGTTTCAGAACAGTTGAACTTTAAATTCTGTGCTCTGAGAGGTCTTTAAATTGTCTTCTGTTGCACAAGTACTAATGTATAATGCAGAAGGCTTACAAAACCTCAAAGAATTTCAAAACCACTGCAGCAGCGTTTGAATGGGTTGTAAAGTCTACCGTTGCCTTTAGCCACTAATAAGAAAGCCACCTCTGCTTGGCTTGAATAGGTGCCCTCCTCTGAGGGCATTACATCAGGCTTTAAAACAAGCAGAAGGGAAACTGATGGTCCCACAAAAGTGCTCGCAGGAACACATGAGCCCTGTGCAGCTCCGTGGTCGATCTCTCCACTACGGGTCCCCCGAAGACGCTTCCCCTGTTCAGCTCTAGGTCTCTGCTTACTTACTGCTGGAAGAGTAATGTGGAAACAATGCCGTAGACACAGCGGAGAATATGAGCCAACAACTCCCAGGTTCCTTTGTATTTGACACCAACATTCAACCTGTGAGCCAATTCAGCATCTTTACTAAAGAAAGTCTTTATGACAGGATCTTGACAGCTTATTTTTCTGAGTATGTATTAATTGTTTGAATGACTAGGGAAACGAATGGAATCCTGCATAGGAAGCTCACGTGAGCATGGCCTTGACAGTTTTCTAGAAGATTAACATAAATAAAGTAAAAACAAATTGTTACAAGAATTGACATTTCTCTTCATAGGCCCACTGACTGTATCTGAGCACATGAAATGCTTTCTCAAAAAAGACCTCCTTTGGAAGGAACAAATTTAATGACTTGATTTAAGAAAAAAAATCAAAGAATTTTGGTTTGCTAAAGGAAAGTGATTAGAGAATGGCAGCTTTAGTCTTATGAAAATACAGAGAAAAAAATAAATAATGGGACAGATCAAGGTTCTTTCTGTGAAGCAGCAAATTTCTAATAATGTATTAATTTCTGTAATATTTTACCATGAGATATTTTAAATTGGAAGAAACACTTTCCCTGATCTACAGAAGATTAAATACCGTATTTCAATAATTCTGTACTACTTTCCATATTTCTTTAGGTTTAGGCTCAATAACTACCATTAATGTTACTAGTAGCAATTCTCTTTCAGTGATTGATAAAGATACTTTACAATAAAAATTGAATCAAATATTCTCTAAATTCATAAGCCAATGATGAATATTACATATGCAACTGCATGTAAGCAGTTAGATAAATGCAATAATTATACTTAAATATCAATGATTACTCAAGTATTAATATTAGCTATTGATTACCTAATACATACCAGGCAACATTCCTCCTACCAGGAATAAAGTCAAAGCCAAAGCCCGCCCTCCTTGAGCTTACATTCATGTATTAAACCACTGAGAAATCAGATTTTTACTTCTAATACACAACAAACTTGGCAAAAGGCAGTATACAATTTTTATATATGAAAATACTAGAGTGATAATTTTCAGGATTTTATTTCTAAAAGAAAAACACATTGCCTAAATCTATCCATACAGAAATTCATCTTTACACATTTTAAAGTATAAGTTTTGCTTGTAAAGGAATTAATATTCTTAGATGTGCATTTTTATTTAGAATGACAGTAGTGGAATTTTATCTCATTAAAGAAAAATCAAAATATCAGTTCCCATAGAAAGCAACTGCGAAGAAAAGTAGAAGAGGAGGGAAAAGCAATTTCGTGGAAGAAAAATGAAAGCATTTTTGACTAGTACATTTGAAAGTCATCTTAGAAAGGCAACAATTTTTATAGCTGCTATAATGAATTATCTTCAATGTTTGAAAATAGTGCATTTTGCTTCTTTAGGGTTTTATAGCCAGAGCACAGGTCTCAATCTACAGTCAAGATTTTGGCAGGGCCAGGATCCTTTCGGGGGATGCTGGCAGAGAATCACTGTCTTATTTTTTCCATCTACAGCCTTCCTACATCCCTTGGTTCCTCGTCCCCTTACCCCATTTCAAAGCCAATAACACCAGATCTCTCTGGTCCATTTTTGCCACATCTATTTCCTACCACTCCGACACTTGACACCGTTCTGTTGAAAGATCATCCTCCCTCTTGGGGGCCATAGACGTGGCATGTCTCCATGTGCAGTTGCTTTTAATGCTAATAATCAATATATCCTTAGATTCAGATTATAGAGAATACTGGGGAGATTTCATGGTGCTGGGACACAAAATAACATGCAATAAAGTTTAATATTAATACCTAGATGAAATTTTAAATAAGCAATTATGATTTACTCAAATTTGTAAGGAGCCTGTGATTTCTTTTAGTATTCAAATTCTCTAAAAGACATATATAAGTATGTGAGAGTATTCCTCTGAGCTTTGATGTGGTCTTTGGTCTTCATTGCTTTCTTTGTGTTTATGATTAAGTTTAAGGATATTTTTACCACTTAATAAATAAATAGGTTAATTGTAGGTACAGTTTGTATTCTTCCTATGTGTGGTTAGAGTTTTAGTCTGTCATTGAGTATATGAAATAGAATAAATATTAACTATAAGCTGATTTCTCTATTTTCTGTTACTAATAACAAAAAACATTGCACTGTTAATAACTAACATTAGAGTTCTTGGAAGGGGTAACTTCAACAGAAACTTAATGTCATATTCTTTCAGGGAAATTAACACTAAATGGAGCAAGGTGCCCTCTACCTTGCTGGGAACTGTTTTTTCTTTTTAAGCTCTCATACAGTAAAAACGTTTATTGAATAAGATCATTAATTATACTCTTGAAGGCTTTTTATTTAACGTTTCCTTGTATTAACCATGAAACGATGTAATTAATACCAAAGAAAAAACATACCAAAAGACTCTGTGAACAATAAAGATTCAGACTCAGCCTCAGAACACTTGGTGTCTCTGCTGTTTCTCCACCGCGCTGAGGCCTCCCATCCACCTCGGACCCCCGCCTACTGGTAGGGCTGGACCCAGGCATATTTTTAGCAGTTACATCTCCCTGTCATCAAAGCAGGGAAAGATCCTTCAATTTAAAAAATTCGTGTGACCAGATTAGGCCTATTTTGGGGGTCCAAGATAAACCAAAGCTGTGCTTAAACTAAGGATCTCAAGATGGTTAAGCACATCTTTCATGTCTCTTTAGTCATATAAGCACAAACAAGTCTTACATTCTGAAGACTCAAATATTGTTGGAGGGTCAATTGCACCTACCACAAATATATGCAAATTAAAAATCGACCTCTTTGCTGATGGGGAAAAATTTTAAATGAGGTACCAATTATATAGTTTAATCTCAGTCTTTCTGGTAACAAATGTATGCTTTTTCGATATCGACAACTGATTGTCCATCTCCCTGGATCCTGACTGGATGTCCAGAGATTCATTTCCATTCTGACACCATTTCGAATTAGCACCAACCCCACAGGTTAAAGACTCAGTTCCACATGACTTTTCCACTTACCAGTCCCGGACACCTCATACTTTTGAGAGACCAGTTGTGAATGGCAGGTTTCTCCAATCCCCACATCGAATTCAATAATTAGCTAAAAGGGCTCTCCAAACTCAGAAAATAGTTTACTTACTATTGTCCATTTATTGTCATGTATGTAACTCAGGAAGAGTCAAATAGAAAAGATCCAGAGCACAGGGTGTGTGATAAGGAACACAGAAATTCTGTGTGTTCTTGGGGCATATCTTCTTTCCAGTATTAGAGTCTTCATCCTCTGGAGATTCTCCTAAATTCATAGTAAGAATTTTTAAGGAAGCTTCATTATGTAAGCATGATTGATTAGTCCTTTGACATTGGTGATTAACTCAATCTCCAGCTCTGTTCATCTCCACAGATGTTGGGTGGGGCTGAAAGTTGCAACTCTCTAATCACATTTGGTGACTGTGACAGCCAGGTCCATCCAGAAGCTGTCTAGGGACTCACCTGCTGTCACCTTAGTTTAAATTCAGATATAGCTGAGAGGAGCTTACCATGAATGACAAATGATAGTCCTTTCACTCCTATCACTCAGGAAGTTTCAAGAATTTTAAGACATCTGTTCCAGGAACTGATGAAGATCAATACCTATTTTTTTATTACATCACAATATCACAACAAATCTTAATTTAATTTCATTCCTGTCCTAAGACAGAGGGAAGCAGAACTTACACTATTAATTGGATACCTAGCTTTTTAGTATTTTTCTCAAGATAATTCTGAATCAAATGCTGGAATGCATTCACATGAAACAGATCTACTTTAAATATTTGCCTTTTATATCTTTTATAATGAATTTTTATAGTTTTAAATGTATTCTTCTATCTAATTTAAAAAGTACACTTACATTCAGTTAATGGTTTTTAATTCATAGTCCCTAAACTAACCTTATCATTTTACTTCAAAGCTAAACACTGTGAAGTGCTGGATGTGTATTGTTAAAAATCTTTTCTACATGTTTATGCAAACTAAGCAGTGCATAAATTATAATACATTCTTGCTAATACCTGCTCAACATTCCATAGTCTGTATAGTATAATTTGCCTAAGTATTCCCCATCTGATGGACATTCATATCATTTAGTGTTTATAGTCTCTAAAGGGAAATTGTTGAGTAAAATCATATGTACTTAATTTTAACAGATATTATTTGGGATTTTTTTCTCTAGAAGTTTTAGTAGGTCAAACCTGTTTGACATTCTAAATGCCCCTAAATATTGTAACTTTATCATATTTTGAAAACTGGATGAGCTAAACAAAAAGATTTTGTGATGATTATTTTTCCATTTCCCTAGTAGTGAGATTAAAAATCTATTTTTATAGATTGCTTTTTCTTCAAACTTCAATTTATAACATTTTTATATTTCCTTACCAATTCACTATTTTCTTTAACTAGTATATGTACGTACATTTTATCTTTCATATGCTGAAATTATTTTTGCCAACATATGTATTCTTTCATTTCATATTGTCTATTGCCATATTATACATATATGTACATATATACATATATAAAGCCAATAATTTGTATTTAAAATTTTTTGTATCCCATATTGCATGAAATACTTCTTTATCAAGAACTATGAAAATATTATCCTAAATAGATTTTTAAATGTAAAACCTAAATGTTAATTTCTTCTAAATCGATGCTCAATGATTACACTTTCATTGAATGCTAAAAATTTCCTTTCATAATAAAACAAATGGTGATATTTATGACATTATTTATTTGTCTCTTTCTTTCTTAACTCTATTATATTTTGAGATTGCTGGCTACATAGTACATTTTTAAAAGAGATTTGTCTAGAATATATTCATTATTCTTTTTTATGAATTTCTTATTTATTTGAAGACAACTGGGATTTCATAAAATTTTAACATCCTTCTATTCATTTCCTCCACAAGGAAAATTGCAATTCAAATGCATTATGTCTTTCTTTGAGGACTGACATTTGGAAATTATTAATATTTTAATATTTCTAAAGAATATTTTACATACAGAACTATGGTATGTTTCTGAACAGAACAATATTAATATTGGTAACTTCTATAACTTTGGTTTTACACATTTATAATTATGATATGGTTCTGAATTTGTTTAAGTCACTTTATGCCTTTCAATTAGTCATTACGTTTTGTGAGATACACATTGTAGGTATTTCTCAGTAGAAAAAATGTCTAATTCAGTTCTAGTTTTTGCACTGATTTTAATGATAATATAGTATTTGTTTATGGTGAAAGGCAATGGCTTTTGTGTGTATGTGAAGTACTTTCACACTCCTCATATCCAGATGTACATCTTGGACTCTACTCAGGAACATCTCAGGGGGCATAGATCCCTGTCTCAGTTCTAGACTTCTAGAAGGGGCTGACTCTGCCTTTAGCTATTGACCCCTCTCTTCTTCACAATTATAAAAATTGACAAACCTTCTACTGTCACAATTACAAACTGTCACAAACATTGGGCCTTCCACTCCTGCTCCTCTAGGTTTCAGATGGATTCTTTGGTCTCTGTTATTTTTCCATGATTTACAAAACAGGAAGATTCAAATAAAAATAAAATAAAAAAGAAAAAAAGAAAGAAAAGAAAATGGTTTTCATAGGTTTGTTCCATTCCATCCTTCTTAAAAAAAAAAAAAAAAAAAAAGTGTTATCCACCACTTCATTGAATAAACAAACAAAAACAAATACAGAAAATCTGGATTAAAAATAAGATAGTCTCAGTAATTTGTTAGAGCATTGAGAATGAATTATGTACCAGGTACAGAATAGCACCTACAGAATATTTCTGCATCTCTCTCTCTCTCCATCTCTGTCTCCATTTCCATCTCTTCCCCCCTCCATTTGTATGTATATAAATATATAAATACATACATGAGATAGCATGTGTTGGTTCCAAAACGAAAAATAAATAAATAAAACCAAAAACATTAATAATATGTGAAATCCGATTGAAATGAAAAGCTGAATATTCAATATTCTGCATGAGAAAAGAACGAAATTCAGCTTTCTTAGAGATTAATTTACAAGCTCTTGTACCACAATATTTGTTTCTTTAATTAATGTGTGGAAAATTAGTAAGTGACATGGTGACAGTATGATGTCTACACATAGACATTATTTTCTATAGGAAAGACTACATTCACCACTGAAGTTCTTTTGCCTCTGGAGGAGAAAAAAGTAAAGAAAGAAAAATAATACTAAAAAGCCCTTTCAAGCCCCTGCACTCCCAGTTCCTTACAAATCCCTGTTCGTTTTGTGGCTTCCTGTGTTCTCCTTGAGAGCAACCAGGGCTCAGAGCCGTACTCCATTGTCAAGGCATTCGCCAGCCTAGCAGAAGTTAAAAAAGTTATTATTTTTGTGCCATTTCATTTGTGCTTCTGAAATACTTGTCTTTGAAGCCATCTCGCAAGGTTTTGATTATTCCTTTTTCAGTTCTTGACTTAGAAACTTGCAGAGGCTCTGTTTATCTGTCCCACCTATTGTACCATACACTCGGTTACTTCCATTGCACTGATTTCTTAGAGTCCAACTATTTACGAGGCTCTGGAGAGATCACAGCCCTACTGACACCTTCATTTCAGAATCTGAAAGACTAAGTATGTTTCCTCTTAAGTCAACCACTTTGCTGTAATTTTATTTTATTTTATTTTATTTTTTTGGCAACCACAGAAAAACAATACAATTCTGTTGAAAAATTCAGATTTACAGGGAGGACTTCTGCTTAGTTTATCTAAGGCCAGGGAGTCACAGGACAGCTTGGCTGAAAGTCCTTCCACACACAGGGGATAGAAGGCTGTTTTCCCAAGAGAAATTGAGTCAGTCCTTCAGGCACAGTTAATTGAAAGATTTGGAAAACTTGAAATAAGCAAGTGTACAAAAGGATTCCACCGTATTAATTAAAATAAATTATGCATGTGTTCCTTTTCCAATTAGCATTTTAGGTACATCCGTCAGAAATATCTACTTCAAAAATGCAAACCCTTATAATATGACCAAATTCTTAATATCTTAGCCATCAATTTTAAAATAACTGTATCACTTTACCAAGAGTTACTGAAAATATTGTATCCCTTTGATGCATATTTTAATGTCCTCTTGATCTGGACTTGATTGCTTCCCTGGCCCCAAAGGTTTGTCCTCTTTTCTGATACAGGGTTTCATCAAAAGCATGGTATGATCAGATTCACCTCTCAACCCTTAAGAAAACTTGAAATCATTTTCTTATTAGTTTTGTTGATTTGGGTTATTACACAGACCTTTCTCTTCAGTTAAAACAATTCTAGTGGTCAATATTAAACATCACCATGAGCATATTTTCTTATCCTTATTTTTCCCCAATGTTTTCTCTCACAAGACAGACCAATTTGAAATCATTTGTATCTCCAAATTAAAAAAAAAAAAAAAAAAAATTGGAAAAGAACATAAGGAACTTCTGTACTGTTAAAAGCAATTACTATTTGTTATTCATTTAATAATTGTGAGTGGAGTGGGTCAACTATATCTTTAAATGTCAAGGGAAATACAGTGTACAGGTGCAGAGGTCAAGCAAAACTCACCAACGTTTCAGGATATTTTGAATTTTCCTTGTTATACTAAATGTTTTGTTTTCAATATGCTTTCAAGATTCCTGTGTTAAACACATATGTATTTTACCTTTAAAAATAGGTTGTACACTTAAGCATATATCAAAATACAAACAAAAAATAATAACAAAACCAAGTTTTCTAGGAGCCCAAATGTTGATAAAATAGCACTTCGGTGGAAAGATAACAAAACATAGCCACATGCCTGTTAGTGAAGCAATAAAGCAGATGTCTGCCAATGAAAAGTTTTATAGATAGGAAATAGTCAACAAAAAACATGCACCTAATTATCAAAATGCTACTTGATTGGAGCCAGAATGCTACAGAGCAAAGGCCTGCCATTGTGGCCGTCAGTTACTGCTTCTCGTGATTACTTCAGAAACATTTCAGACACATCTCTCAAAGTAGTGAATATGGGTTCATTAAAAGAAATGGGAAATGAAAAAGTGGGACAATCTCAATGGATCTGGTAACCTCATGCCCTTCTGTTTTATTGGGGGTCCCAGGGAAGTTTCAGATATCCCCCTCCACCTTTTAACTTCTGACTGAAAGCAGGATTGCATCACAGTCTCACCCCAGGGAAGAAAGATTTTATTGTTTTAATGATATTCTTAAGACACAAGGTCATTGTTGTTCACTTTGGCCCACACTGACCAGTTCTAATTAGAAGCTGTTCTTACAGATTTTATGTTGAAGGGTCTTTGCCTGTCTTAAGTCTTGGAATCTGGTCTGCATAAAAGTCACAAAATTCCCCCAACCCAATCCTCCGGCATAATTGTCTTTCTTCTTATCATTATAGAGGAAGGAGATTATGGGCCTGCATTTCCTCTGTAGATAGCAAGCTGTTTGTTGAGGAATGTATTATATCCCACTGACTAAGACCAGCCAAGGCTCCAAGTAAATTACTTTTTAAAAGAAAACATGTGGGGATCAGCATAGTGGGCCCAGTTTATAGAACTATCCCCTTATCCTCATGTCCCCACCCCTCACATCTATCCAAACCACCAAGATTCACACATAGGAGCCAAATCTACTTTCGCAAGTTCACAGAAATCCCAAAGTACTTACATGACAATGAGGAAGTTGATGTTCCCACAGATACATATAATTTACCCCACCATATACCTGGATTAAGTTTTTATTTATTGTGAATTTATCCAAAGAGAATTTCTAAAAAACTAAGACATATTTGCTATTCTTCTAGTAAAGTCCAGTACAATCAGATAACATATATCCAAAGGTCAAATGTGATATTGCTAACATGTGGCACAAGATCTCACTCAGCGAAGAAGAGGCTTGGAAATAGTACTCTCTGCCCCCGAAATGCCTAGGGTTAATTGGAAGGAAGGAAGGTTCTATTCAAAGCTAAATTTGAAGGAAGATGGAAGAAATTTCATTGTTTCAAAAGTCCCTTCTCCAAAAAACTCTGAGTCAAGGAACACTTAAAATGGACGAGTAATGCCTTAGGACAAAAGAATTTCCCAGATTTTGGATGGGTTTTGCTTCAGTCATTATGAACCAAAGGAATTTCCCAGATTTTTGCTCCTCTCCTGTCCCTGGATCCTGCCTTATGACATCAAAAGGAGCAGGAACTCCTAGGGCAAGCATCTGTATCTTCCTCATTTTGGAAGGGGAGTGTTCTCAAATTCAGTCTGTTTCAATATCTGGTTCAAAATATGGTGTGAAGTCATTGTTTTCCAATCTGGTGAATTCCATGGTGTCCCTGAGCTGGTGCAGGTGGGCCACATGCATTTTGGATGATGCCCGGGAACTCACTCCAGGTACTCATCTGCCTTCGATGTTATCTTTATCATACTGCATTGGTATTACAGTTCTACTTTTTTGTATTTAATTTTTTAAATCAAAAATTATTTCTTTTGACTGAAAACATTTGATAAAGTATGAATTAATCTAGAAAAATATTTACACCAAAGAAATAAAACTTGACAATAGAACTTTTATATTCCTTCAGTGGAAAAAAGGGAAGAGTTGTATTGAAAATAGGTGTTGCAAACTGAAACCTCCCAAACTAATTTTTGAAATTAAAAATTGTAAGTCAAAATCAATTTGTTGTTTGAATGTAGGGCAAATGTACCAAAGTATCTTTGAATCTAACCAGAATGTAGGAAATCAATGTACTCATTTAAGAAAGGCAAAAGGTTCAGCATTATTTTAGGTGGAAATGGTAGAGATGCCATCACATTAAGTTTTTTTTTTTAAAGAAAAGGCAGAAATATTTACCATTTTCTGACCTCAAACTATTGAACAGTCAGGGCATCTATTGGTCTTGAAATGACTACAAATTAGTCAATGTTTCTCTCTCTCTCTCTCTCTCTTTCTCTCTCTCTCTCTCTCTCTCTCTCTCTCCCTCTTTCCCTGTCTCCTTTGCCTTCATTCATGTTGACATATGTTTAATTCATAGTTTCCAGTGTTCTATTGATGCAAACAGTCATATCAAAAGCCAATTGTATTATACTTTGATGGTAGACTGCTCCAGAATTTCTTTTTAAAGAAGTGGAAAACTCCACCATTTTCATCTGCTTCTATATTAATAGGAAGAATACAAATTGGGATTTTTTATGAGACTGTTGGCAGAGGCCTGAGATATCGTAATTCATTTTGGCACACCATTTTGCTTTTAGAAATCATTCTAACTTAATAATTTTAGGTAAATACAGATCCACTTATCTTTTTTTTAACATCCCAGAATAACTCTTTTGATATCAAGTTAATGAATTTGTACAATGCTATTGTTACAAGAAGTCTTGTCTATGTAGATTGGACCCATTCAGAAAGGTTATTACAGGTTTGGATCAGTGTTAATGGCCAATAAATTTTTTCTTTCCTGATTAGATATTTTAATGCTGGATAAAGTCAATTTCCCTTGGGAGCTTACTCCTAGTCTCATAATGTTTCTTTCCTCATTTCCTGCCTTTTAAGCAGCTTTATATAAAATTTAGTTAACATTATTTGCTACTTTTTTTCTCTAAATGGTGAAAGAAACCTCCTGTAACAGTAAAAGGACTCATCTGTCACCGAGGTACAGATTGGGGTCAGTATGAGAATGTTATTCCGATTAGTCTTCCAAAAACACCACTTTAAAAATCAGGGCTTTTAAAAGTTATTTTCTTTTTTCAAAGTACAAAGTATGAGTAGTACCTTCCTCTGATTGCTAGGTTAACAGTTTTACTCACCTTATCTCCATTATCCTCTTAAGGACTAGATTTTTAAACAACTTTACTAGTATACCTGCTGTGTAAAGCCATTTTCTTCTTTAGAATTTGATTCTAAAGGCATATCTTGAGTTTCAACACTGAACAATGAATACTTGATGGTGGGAGCGGATAATAGTGTCTTGGAAAGATGTGGAGGACGTTACCGTGTCTCTCAGAACGGCCTTGAACCTAGCACCTGACAAGTAAGTTTCAGAAAGGAAAACAGAGAAGTAAAGGGTGGAAGGGAAGATGAAATTCAGAATCACACATAAATTCAGGAAATGAGTCAAATGCATCACAAACAAATCCAACTCTTCCATGGCTTTCCAAATTTACAATTTGTTAAAGCATTCTTTTATTTTCCTTATCATCATATGCTGCTCAGATAAAACAGGACTTGCACATACTAGAATTATTGTCTTATTCTTTATTGTTATGGTTTCACATAAATGCCTAATCTTAACTCTGACTGGAATTTACTTATGGTATATCCAAAATTTCATTATTAACAGTTTGGGTGATAAAGGGGATTTCAGGCCAGGCATACCTATAATCCCAGCAATTCTGGAAGCAGAGGTAGAAAGATTGCAAGGCTGAGACCAATCTCAGAAGGTTAGTGAGATCGTGACTCAAAATAGAAAACAATGGACTTGGTGTGATAACATGCTTCCTGTTCAAATCCAAGGAATGGACTGACACAAAGGTACAGAGAAAGTGAGGCTTTAATGACAGACTTGCAAGATTGGGTATCTGGGTGAGCAGGTCCAAGGTTCCCCTCCTACTTCCTCATTGGCCATAGTGTGTACAGTCTTCCCAAATATCACCTTGGCATTACTGTCTCCTTTTGGGTTATTTAAAGAAACATACCTTTAGTTATTTCCACCTCCCTTTCTTATCTTCTGTCAGGAAGTCTTCTTGGATGAGTGCCGTTTTGGCACATGCACAGTTTATCTTTGTTGGTCAGGCCAGCCCTGCCCTCTCACCTCCCCTCTGTCAAGGAGCTGTGAATATTTACAGTCTGGTGCTAACTGCTTATAACTTTCCATTCTGCACTCCCCACCAGCTGCCTTTCTTACTTTCTAAGATTTTATATTTAAGGCTAAATATTATATTCTGAAAGTGGACCATTGAACTTTCTATTTCTCCCTTTGGTGATATAACTCAGTGGCAGAGGCCCCATGAGTTCAATCCCAGTGGAAACAAACAAACAAATAAATAAACGGGATTTCATTGTAACTAACTTGTGCACTTGTTTTCTAAGTCATATATGTCAGTGTAGCATTTAATTCTACTTTAAGCTTGTGTTTGATCAGCACAAATGATTATTGTTTATTTTTTTAAAGTAACTAAACCAGTGGTTCCTTTTTCCAACAATGGTGAACGATCACACACACACACACACACTCACACACAAAAACACACATACACACACACACATACACACACAGACATACAGAAAATAGTTTTAAAAGTAAGCATAACAATTGTTTATTTAATCCTGCAAATGCTTTTGAGGAAATATTGCTACTTTAGTGGCCAGTTGTTCTATTGGAATATTTCACATGCTTTGACAAAGTCCAGGATTCATGTAAAGGACTATGTCACTGTAATCCTACTGCTTGCTACTAACAGCACAAAGGTTGTTGTTTAATGACTACAAAAATTCATATCTTTCCCAACTCATTTGAGAGTAGCCCAGAAGACTGTAGCCCAGAAAAAATGAGTGAAGATAGGAAAATGTCCAAAGGACTTTTCATCTGCTACTCTGTTCTTCTCACTCGAAGGTGATAAAACATTCAATAAAATCTTACAGTGATAAAATGGTACATCACCAAGGAGTCTGTTAATGTTATAAACCTGCTGCCCGCAATTGTCCATAATACAATGCCTGCCCTATCACTGCCATCCTTTATTTGGTCATAGTGACATTTAGTAAAATATTATTCTTTTCTTGCCATGAATTCTGAAATATGTTGTCTAGTAGAATGGTCATCTAAGAACTCTCTCTTTCAATAGATGGACAAAAATTTAAACGTGGAACTCTCCTTATGGTTTTAATACAAAAATAAAAGATTTTGAAAACAGTATTTGAAAATCCTAGGCACCATTCATAGAAAGAAACTGAAAACAATACAAGGTAGTTTGGTGAAGAAAACAAACCCAGGGTTCAAGGTTTTGAATTTGGTGAGAAAATTAAAGATTTGAGGGAAAAAGTAGATTTTTATCAACCTCAACAATGTGTTTTGTGTTTTTTAAAAGAAATTATATTACTTTTATATCAAATATATGAGGGTCACTCAAACTCAGTGTAACATATAGTTTAAAAAGAACCTTTATGATGTCCAGGTATATACAATAGTATTAAAAATCACTCAACCAATAGAAATATTAGCTGCCGGGCAGGTATGTTTGGGAGCAATCACCTGTGCTTGTGGAGAGGAAAAGCTGCTGTCTCTCTAAGCTACTGTTAACCACTTTTCATGGTTGCTTTTCTTTTGTTGTTGTTGTTAACTGTTTCAAATATTTCCCTCCAAAGAAACATATAAGGAACAGCCAAATCACGGCATCACTCTGAGTCACTCTTTTTAGGAAACCTAGAATAAACTTTGTTCATTTTAATAATAAATTCTTTGCCCAGAGATATTCCTGCATGCCATTTTTTTTTTTTTTTGAACATGTGACGTATGATCCCAAACTGAGCATTTTCAAGAATGGGTCCTCTCCACTTGAGAGGGAGTCCTTTCCTACATGAATCTGTGTAAGTTTCTCCAATATTAGACCCTTACTTTCTTGTTTGAGAAAGCATTATTTTGAGAATTATTTCCAGTGCACTCCTTATTTATTCAGGTATTCTGTTGCTTCCAGTCTGACCATTTACACAGTTTCCCTGCACTGGGCTGATGAGGGTTAGGAAAAAAGATGAACAAACAGAAATACAAAAAGCAGGAACCAGTGGTTCAGCCAACCTCTGAGGGAGAACTCTGCACGTTTACTTTATAGGGTTTTTACATCAAAAGGATTCATTGTGAGAAACTTACTTTAAAACAAAACTGAAGAGGGGGGAGGGGAGGGTATGAAAGACAGTGGAATGAGGCAGACATCATTACCCTAAGTACATATATGATTACACGAATGGTATGAATCTACATCATGTACAACCATAGAAATGAAAAGTTGTACCCCATTTGTGTACAGTGAATCAAAATACAGTCTTTAAAAATAAAAATAAAATTTAAGAAAACAGAACTGAGGTCAAAAATTTGAACAGCCCAATTACAGACATCAGCTTGTGCCCACAGTTCCCAAACCCTGGGTAGCTGGAACCTTAGGTCATGAACTGATAAAATTCATGGAAACCATGAAATTTCCCTTGTAAAAGGGCAACACCAGACAGCTGGAGAGATTTCTTGGTGCCTTTGCACTGAGAATTTAACAAAGAAGGTGTGAACCAGGAGCTCTGGGTAGTTTAAAACAATGATTCATTTACTACATCCAACATCTCTCCCCTTTTTATTTTTTATTTAAGTGCAAATAATGGGATATTCGAAGCTCTTGGATATATTTTCAGAAGAAAGAGCATCTTGTTGTTATAACACAAAATAAATTAGTAGCAAATACATATTTCCAAAAATGTAACATATTGAATGTTTTAACATATTCCGAAGATTGGAGCCTTTTAAATCATCAAGTATGTATTCAGCAGGCCATGCAGGATCCACAAACATGGTGGCCGCAGACTTAAGACTCCCTGCTGTTCAGCTATCTATTCAGTCTGATGTGTCAGTTCCTTCAGTTGTCTTCACAATAGCAGGTGGGCATTCTGGGTCCACTGAGTCTTCTTCATCTTCCTCTTCTCCCTTATCAGCCTCTTGTTCCTGGTGGTGATTGGGATCAACACCTCCATTTAAGCCCCACTCACCTGAGCCTACGTGATGATAATGGAAGATGTGTTCACATACCCAAATGGGACAAGCTGCACCTTCTAGAATATACAAGCAGAGATTTATCACCAGATCTGGTCCATTCTATTGTCCTGTTTGTGTCTCCAACAGACCAGGCTTGATAGGCCTACTATGGTGGGAGTCATATGTGCCAGCAGCAGTGAGATCTTCAGCATCACTATTAAATTTAAAACAAAATAGCATGACTTAAACAATTTTATGGAATTTACTTCCTCCCTTTTGAAATTTTTTTTTTTAATTTTGTAATTTAAGGGACAAGTGAGCCTGCTTTACAATTGCATGTCTTCAATGTGTCCTGTAGTTATTTAACCTTATTCCTTACAAGTCCTGATTGATTGACATAGAAGCAACATTCTTCCTTGAGGAAGAGGCAGTTGCAAATATGAGCCTCACAAAGGAGAAGAGAATGCTTCATATATTCTAAGTTCTTTTAAAAGAATTAGTCTTTTCTTTTAAATGCCCAGGAATGGCCATACTTTGGTTATAACAGTTTTTGGCTAGGTGTTTAAGATCGAGCTGGCCAAATTGAGCTTATTCCTATCCATTGTTAAGAGGTAGCTGAGTTCTCTCAGGTGGTCACTCTTGGGAACTTGTGAGCAGTCTGTTAGCTAGCTCTTTTAGTGTCATTTGCCAGGATTGGTCAGCGTCTCCTTGATGATTGGCTCTCCCTGGTAGCATCAGGGATGTCTTCTTCTCCAATGACATTCCTCTTTGGCAGCATGTGTACTGGTTGGCTTTCTGTTACCCAGGGTCTCGTGGATTTCCCTGATTGGGGGACCATGTAACCCAGAGTGGCAAAGCTCTTACAGAAGTTCCCATGTCCCCTGGATTTAAACTGACTCAGAGGGCAAGAGCCAAATATAAGTATTTTCTTTCTTGGCCCTTTTACTTCCTTAAATTTAATCTCTAAGCCTTGGTCTTAAACATTCAGTAAGCCAGTCTCACCAGTCTTAAAGTAAGAGGAATGGGTTTTAACTTTAATGTCTATTAACTTTACAGTCATTTACCTCTTCTATTCAATGGGGGTCAGTATTAGTACTGAAAGTTAGCCATACACTCTGTCTATAAATGATGGTCTATTATCTCAAATTAACTCAGGTTGTTATATTGGAAGCTGCACTAACCAACAACAGTTACAAGGGAAATTCAAAATGAAATGAACAAGAGCAAAAAACAATGAGTTTGTATAATAACTAAGAACTAAGAAACATAATTTTTTGTAATCATAATTTTTTACTTAGCTATACAGCACACTTTTTGTTTATTTCAAGATCACAACAATTCTTATAACAAAATCTATTTTTTGAACTCAGTTTTAGATTAACTTGAATTGTTAACATGGAATAAGATGAGAGGCAGAATCTTAACTTAGGTGAGGTGACCTCTTGACAAATCTTAGGTAAGATGTTTTATTTTTGAAACTGATTTCAGTTTCCTTTTAAATATTATTTTATAAAGTTCTTATATACATTTCTTAAGTTTATATAAATCGGTTAACACAATTTAACATCACATCTGAAATATAAATCAAATAAGTTAAGAGAGTGTTTAACCTTCATTTGTGGGAAAGTGCCAAATGTCTTTACATCCTATATTGTTAATTTATAAATAAACCAGGATATTTTTATTATTATTATTATTTTTTTTCTGTTATTTTTTCCCTTCCCCCCACCCCTCCCACCCCTCTTTACCCTCTATACAGTACTTCCTTCCTCCATACTTGCCCCCCTCCCTAACCCTAACTCTAACCCTAACACTAACCCTTCCCTCCCCCCCATTATGTGTCATCCTCCACTTATTAGCGATATCATTCATCCTTTGGCTTTTTGAGATTGGCTTATCTCACTTAGCATGATATTCTCCAATTTCATCCATTTGCCTGCAAATGCCATAATTTTATCATTCTTTATGGCTGAGTAATATTCCATTGTATATATATACCACAGTTTCTTTATCCACTCATCAATTGAAGGGCATCTAGGTTGGTTCCACAGTCTGGCTATTGTGAATTGAGCAGCTATGAACATTGATGTGGCTGTATCTCTGTAGTATGCTGATTTTAAGTCCTTTGGGTATAGTCCTTTGAGTATTATTATTATTATTATTATTATAAATTCATTTAAGTTTACATTTCAGTGTATGGAGTAACAAAATTTTATAAGTCATGACAGCTTATTTTATCAAATTATAAAATATTAAATGATGTAAATAATTTTTTAATTAGTTTTTCATTTTTATACAAGTTTGTAAGAGACCACTGTTACAGAGAACTATAGTTTGTAGAACAACAGATTGGTAAAATGTTCTTTTAAATTTTATATTTTAAAGAGTTGTATACTTGGAAGATATGAATACATTTAGTATACAAAGAAACACAGAGTATACAAAATAGCATCACAATTACATTAATGTTCTTATATTAACCAAATTTAGCTTTTAAAGAAAAATTTTGAGTCCATAATGTAATGTAATATTTTGAAAGTTCAAAGCAATGATTCATTCATGGCTCCAGATCTCCTGGCTCTTCTTATTGACTTTGTACTGACCAAGGGGCAAAACCACTCTGATTACAAAATGGTGACTCAGTCGGACTTTCCTCTTGTGGACTCCTAAGCTTTTCTACTGTGCTCCTTAGGAGAAGTAGTTGGGCAGGGGCAGGTTGGCCTATGTTATGTGAAATGGGTTCCAAGCAAATGACAGGAAGAATTATCCAGGAACCTGGTGTGCTGGCCTTTACTGCCATCAGCCCAGGTGACCTTGGTGGATGCTCTGAACCCTTTGTTTGGAAGTTCCCCCCAGATAGGTGAGCAATACTAGGCCCTTAAAGTGGGCAAATAAAATACCAATGACAGAGGGAAGAAGATCTTCGGTTAAGAAACGGCAAGTGAGTGAGCCACAGGCCCAGTAGAACGCACTTCTGTCCACAGGTCTGGGAGATTGAAAGAAATCTCTACCCTGATTGACACCAGTCAAATAGTTTGAGAAATTGAAAGAAATCTCTCTTCAGGCTGAAGAGTTCCGAGAGATTGCAATAATCTTCATCCTTCAGGGGAGATTGGAAAGCAACCTCTTACCTGCAGATCTGCTCTGGGGGATTTTTTTCCCCAGAAACTCCCAGTTGTATACTTTTATAGTTTTAAAAACTCTGAAACCCTTCAAATTTGACAATTATAGCTAAGTAAAGAATTGTGGAATTTGTGTTTTGACCCTCATTGTTCCCACATGCCTTAGGTAGCAAGTTTGGGCAACAAGTCATCAATATCAGAGGGGGAAACCTCTCTCTACTCCTGACAGGTGTTTGACTGTGGGTCAATGACCAAAAAAAACTGTGCCTGGAATTCCTAGGGACAGTTCTCCCAGTGGTTCCTGCCACTGCTCCAGTCTTTGTAGCAGTTTCAATTAGCTTTTTTACTTCTCTGGCAGCACCTTTTAAAATTATTTAGCTCATAACAATGATTTATGCTTTCCCCTTTTTATTGTATTTATTATTGGTTCTACATGCTTAATTTAATATTTTGTTTGATTGGCAATGCCTAGTCCAAAATCTTGTGTAAATATCTGTAAGACAATCCTTCAATTGTAGTTATATAAATGACATGCAAGCCTGTTAGCTCTCTGTCTATATTTTATACTGTTGACCTTTGCCTTATATTAATATAATTTGTATTTCAAAGTTACTTGGAGGTTTGCAATTTGAGCCAATTCTAGCTGGAATACAAACATCTAAGAGTAACTCTTAAACTCTTTTGGACTGAAAAAAGGGGAAAAAAGCAAAGAAGGAGAGGCAAGAGATGTGAGATGCAATATGGAAGAAATTTCTGCAATAATAATTTGAAACATAAGGTAAACTGAGCTTTTCTGAATGATTTGAACCTATAAATCTTCTGGTATTTTCTCTTATGTCTTTGTTTATTTTTCCTTCCTTCCTTCCTTTCTTAAGGTAGTTTTTATTTCATTTTAAAAATAGTCTCATTTCGATTTTTTTAATTTACATTTAGTTTTTAGATGAATTTCTACCACTTTAACGTGAAATTATTGAGTAATTAAAATCCCAAAGACCTTCCAGTTCTACTCTCAAAATTTTTGGAATGAACTAGGAATGCTGTTTATTTTCTTGAAAGTGTATTTTGTTACATCTTCCAAATGACATTAACATTTCTTTTGGAAACTGTCTGGGATTGAGTGCATTTATAACAAAGAGAAAAATAATATTTTCCCCAACTCTGAAAAAGGCCTCTGGAGGGAAATTGTGGTCAGGTGGCCTTCAGACTTCTGACTGCATTTGACCCATGTCACTGGTCTGCTCCTGCTGTCCACTTTGAGTGAGTGCTACCAGAGGAAATTGTCTCAACTTCCAATGTTGCCTAAGACTCATCTTCAGCCCAAATTGGACCAAACATGAAAATTCATCCCTGGAGAACCTGCTCAGCTAGAACCGTACCATGAATGAGTCACCCTGAGAGTTTTGTTACACATTGAACATACAATTCCATTAACTAAAAAGCAATTTGGGGGTTTTAAGAATACAAATTTAAAATAAAAACTTCTTGAGTTTTGAAGTCATTTTCTACTACCCAAACACTGTCATTTGTGATATTTCCCAAGAAATGTGTATTTCTTCAATTCCTATAACATATTAAACTGACATTTTACCCATATTTTATAAAATAGAGGACTCGTCCTCATAGCACATATTTTAAATTTCCTGATTACCATCCAAAGAAACTAGATCATTCACACACTATTCCTGGCGCAGCTACTTTGGTTGCTTCTTCTTTAGATGCCTGTTTCTTTAATAAACTAAATGTGTGCTTATTGTACCACCTAGCAATTGGGTCTTCTGTATGTATTCTAGAGAAATAAAAACTAACGTTCCCAGAAAATCTGTGCACAAATGTTGTATTCAATGCAGTTTTTTTAAAAATAATAGACAAAAACTGTTCAGGAAAGGAAAAGACTTCACAGGTGAATATCTGAATAAAGTGCAGGTGGCTGTAAACCCACATCATGGAATACAATTCATCAATAGGAAACTGATACGCATAACTTGGATTGATTTCATGGGAATTATGCTGAGTGGAAAAAGTCAATGTTTTATTCTTATGTATCATTTATATAACACTCTTAAAATGATAAAGTTATAGAGAGGAAGAAACATCCAGGGTTTATCAGGGACGAGTGGGAATGAGGAGAAGTTGAGCAATAAGTTTCTAAAGGAGTTGCTCCAAGGAATTCTAGCAGAATCAAAAAAAAAAATATGATAGAGCAAAAATACATCTCAGATAATTTCAAACAGGATGAAGTTTTAACTACTAGACTTGAAGTTATGATTATGGTATTTAATACACAGCTGATGATTGGTCTTGGAAGGGAGTAGCAAGCAGATGAATAATGTTTTGTAATGCAAGTCCTTGAATTTTATGTATGTTGGACAACTAGAAATAAATTTTAATTTATTCAAGAATTAGTGGCAAAATATACAGTAGATGAACATAGAAACATATTGGAAATTTAAGCCCAAAGAAAAAGGCTGGTTTTTGAACCATTTTTGAATTTACTTTAAAAAAGAATAAATAATAAAAATTAATGCTACATAAGAAAACATTTATAATTTAGAATATAAGGGACTTTTTATTTTTGCCTCTGGATTTAGAAATGGGTAAATACTAGTTGGTAGTTAAGTGGCTGGATTTAAATGAGATATCTTAAACTACTCTCATTTGGTGACAAGGATATTTTGGCAAATAGAACTTACAGTTTACTCCACTATGTGGATCGAATTAGTTACACATTAGAAAGCAAATGTTGAGATCCTCAATTAAGAGGCTCTTATGAAGGGGAGTCTTGAAGAATTCTGACATAAATTTTTGTTTGAGACTCAATTTATTTCCTAAGGGGAAAAGATATTTAAACTGCTCTGAAACCTAACCCTCAGGGCTCTTTTCTAGTAAAGGAAAGAAAGATGTTGAATCTATCACATCCTCAAGATTGAAAGAAATTGCTTAAAAATATATTCCCCACATGACGACATTTGAGCACTACAATTGTAACACTGAAGAGTCAGATTTATAAAGGAAAATGAGTGAGGTATAGTAATCAGATCACTATGCCTTGAACATATCTATCATCAATTTTGACACCTGGATGGATACAAAATTTATATTTTCAACATGATTTTGTCTAATTTGAAGCTCACAGTTATTTTTTCAAAGTCTATGAACATTTCATTTATAAGATGTTTGCTTTTTGGAAAAGGATAATTTCTCATGGGTACTTCAAGTCTACATAGAAAGACTCAAGATGAATCTAGTCTTCATTTACAAATATTTAGAGGAATTCTCTGTGCCTGAAACAAATATTTTGCTTCTAGGCTTAAAATGGTAGCAATAACATGAAGTACTACAATTCTTTTTGATGTTCATCAGTCTTATATTTCTAAGTGGAATGCAATACAGAATGAGGTGCTAAGGTGAGATGTATCTGGGGTAAATGGGAATGACTTCTAGGGAGTTTCCATGTTGATTACACAGAAAAGCAATGGGTATTATAATCAAATTCTGTGAGAATCAGAAGAGAAATACTATGGAGAGCTTAATGTTAAACATGGATCACTTAAAATTTGCTTAATTGGAGTCCAGAACCCTAAATTTTTGCCTTTTTTTTTTTTTTTTTTTTTCCTAATTCAGACTGTCTAGGATGCACCTTTCTTGACTTCTTGGTAATTATAAAATAAGGAACTCTATGTAGAGCAAAACTGTTCTTCCTCACATGTATTTCTCCATGTGTGAGTTTAAGGTCTGGGTGAAACATCCAGTTTAGAGCATATAGAAGATAAATTATTCCAGAAATGCTTTTTCCCCCTGCTATATGCAAACATCTTTATAGAATTTTGAAATAGGTATATTGTAATATACTCTAACATCTATAATTTATACTATCCATAATTTCAGCTCCAAGTTGAACTAAAAGAATTGAATACTTTAAAATATTTGCTACAATTCATTGCACCCCAAATGCATATGAGTCTTATAAGATAAAGTGAGATGTAATTAAGCTACTCAATATATAAATATAAAAATGAGTGGAAACAGATTTTTTAAATTTTTATGTGCATATTATTCAACATTCCATATTTACTATATTCTTTTTATAACTATATGTGGTCAGGCAGAACAGGGTCCTTTTTTATATGTACGGATGGCTCCTTGAGATATAAATACCAATCTGAAAAGGAATAAGTTGAATCATAATGATGATAATCATCACCTGAGTGAGTTTCAAACATTTATTCCAAAGTAGTTACACATAAAACTTTTGTTTTTATTTCAGGAATATTATGTATGCTTCCTAGAACTTAATTTTCAACTCTGAATAATCAACAACAGATTAACAATGTCTAGATATACTTATTTGCCATCACTGCTCTTGAAAACATGGTTTTATCATGTTACCTCTAGATGATCTCTTTTGTTAAATGGACATTCACAGTTACTTGAAGCATAAATTAATAACTGAATTTATCCTCTTGATTTTTCAATGACTGATTCATGAAGTAACCTGGAAACCCTTGGGACATCACGATGAACTAATGAATTTTTCATTAGCGGTCCTATTACAAACTTTTTTATCTCTTGAGCAAATACTTAACTTAAAATCTAGCATTCACCAAGCAGCCTACTGTTCCTTCTTATGATAATGAGGAGGCTTAATTGCAAATTTCCCTAGGTACATCTCTGTGTCAATTATTCATAAACCACTGACAGAGACATACGCATTTCTGGAATGACAGGGGCTCAATTCTTTTGTTTACCGGTTTAAAATATATTAAGGGTATTTTTAAAGACTTGAAGCATTAAAGTTGCCAGAAAGTAGTTCAAAGAAAAAAAATTCTAAATTATAAATACTTAACATGTTGGATTTTATTTATTTATGGTTAACATAGTATGGGAATATAAAATGGTTATTTAGAGAAAATAAAAACATGATTTCAAACTTTGTTAATTATATTACTGGATTGGTGGTTTTGAATGAAAAAAATATGCATTTCCAAAAGGATTTATCTAATATTTATAAATTATGGAATTTTTTTTTTCTGAATAACAAAACTGATGAAATTGCATACAGATTAGTACAAGAAGACTAAGTGAAACTTGATTTGAAATATTTTTTCATATAGTTCTTTTTTTTCTTTAGTTATTTGTAAATTATATTTGTGGCATCTTCTCATTCTCATGGATATATTTAATTCTTGGCTAGTTTATGATGAAAGATATTACCAAGGATACCAATGTAAGGGACATATAGGCAAGGCATGTTGAAATGGGTGGAGACCTTCCATCCCTATTCTGGATCCTGCATCCTCTATGATCTTCTGTATGTTCTGCTATTGTGAAGCTCTCTGCACCCTGATATTTTGGGGTTTTGTGAAGACTTCATTGCATATTTAATGCTAAGATATGATGTGGAAACCCAACAAGATCCATCTGGTCAGATTCTTCTTTATCTCTGGGCAACATTGCTTCCTTCCAAGGATAGGACAAGTCTTCTTTTGAAATGAAAGTCTTATCTCCAATCAGACCAGGTGAGTGAGAGAGAAGTAAGGATGAGTAATGCTTCATGACTCACCTTGGGGAAGAGAAATTCTAGTTTCTGTAGTCTTTCTTGGGAAAGGAATTATAAGCCATGGATCATGGACAAAATCCAAAATGTATATAATATAATATAAGAGTAGGCAAATTTGCGGTAAAGAAAATAATTTTCAGGAAAATTTAATGGGCCTAAGAAATAGACAATGGTCTGCAAATGAGTCTCTCTGGACATTGGTAACATACTCTTCTTTGGCTGAATCATCAGGGGAATATGATGCTTTAATTGGTCAAGCCTCAGTGAATTTTGCAATAGATTTCATAAAAGAAAAACATGTAAAAACTAACAGCAGGTAGAGAGAGGTCCCCAAGTAAAAATCCAGTTCAATACCAAAAGATATTTCTGTTTTCCATAGTGGCTAAGCTAATTTACATTTCCACCAACAATGTCTAAGAGTTCCCTTTTCTTTATACCCATGTCAACGTTTAATTAATTTAATTTTATTTTTGTCTTTTTGATATTAGCCATTCTAACTGGGATAAGGCGATATCTCATTTATAATTAATAACACTTAAATTTCCTTTATAACTAAGAGTAAGCAATTTTTCATATGCCTGTTGCTCATTTGTATGTCTTCTCTTGAGAAATGTCAGTTCAAGTCAGTTGTCTATGTTTTAATTGAACTTATTTATTTTTGGCTTTTGGGTTGAGTTACTTATGTTTTCTGATATACACCTCTTGTCGGATGCACATTTTGCAATAGTACATCCTATTCTTTTGGTTCTCTTCACTCTGTCGATCCATGAGTTCCACTACTCGAAATATATCAAAAGGAAATGAAATCAGTTTATTAAAGAGATATGTGCCCTCTCAAGTTTATTGCAGCTCTCATCACAATAGTTCAAATATGTAGTCAAACTAAGCATTCATCAGTGGGGTAGACGGATTTTAAAAAATGTGGTATGTGAATATAATGAAATAACATTTAGTCATGAAAAGAATATTGTCAGTTATGACAACATAGGTAAAGCTGGAGACACTGTATTAAATAAACTAGGTCAGGCATGCTAAGTCAAATACTGATCTCACCTGTGTGGAATGTATAGAAGTTGATCTCATGGAAGAAGAAAGAAGAAGAGGGGTTGGCAATGCTGGAGAGAGGAGGGCAATGAGGAAGAGATGGGTCAATGCAATCAAGATATAGTTACATAGGAGATAAGATTTCTAATATTCTATTGCACAGTAAGGTAACTATGGCTAGTATGTTTTGTTCAGTATTTTAAAAGAGTTAGGAGAGAAGATTTTGAATGTTCTCATCATCAGAGAATGATAAACTTATGATGTGACATACTAAGTATCCTGATTCAATTACTATACAACATTTACATGTATTAAAACCTCACAGTGTGTCTCTAAAAGAAGTACAATTATTATGTGTTAATTAAAAACAAAAGTTTAAAAATGCCAAATGACATTGTGATGCCTATTGAATAGTCCAGTAGTCTATTTCATAAGACAGTTTTTTTCCTTCTTTCCTACAGTAGTGTTATATTGAAATATATGAATTTCCAAAATCATGATAACAATAATTTCTTTATTAAAAATGTCAATATTTTGTCATGAATATAGCTATTGAATTTCCAACTCATCAGCTCTTTTCATTATCATATAAAATACATTTTCAAACTTTTTATTTAAAATTTTATATTAATAACTCTTAAATTCCTTTTGTTACATTTTGGTTAAAAATTTCCTC
Organism: Sciurus vulgaris; assembly: GCF_902686455.1. NCBI lineage: Eukaryota > Metazoa > Chordata > Mammalia > Rodentia > Sciuridae > Sciurus > Sciurus vulgaris. The sequence continues at coordinate 15,309,085 of NC_136469.1, forward strand.
ATAAATATTCATATATAACTTAGCATAGTTTGCCTATTTCCATTTAACATATTTTGATATAGTTGTTATTTTAATATATAGATGTTTCAAATATATATACTGTGATAAAATTTAAACAATTGTCCTAAATATTTAACAAACTTTGATAGCTCAACTTTTTGAATAATCTTTTTATGTATAATAATTAGACAGGTAAAATATATTTAACAACCTCAAAGCCATACTAAATTGTAGTTTTGGTTCTTTAAAATACTCTCCATTTATAGATGTTAGAGACTGATACGAATATAAACATAAAGATAAGGAAACTCCATGTCTTCCTTGGCAATCAGACTTTTATTTCCAAAAACATTCTTCTTTTCTTATAATATTATGACATACCTTTTTGGGATTGGAAAATTTCCATTTTAATCTTTCTAGATATAGTTTTATTAAATTTTTTTTTTCTTAAGTAGGTGTTCCTTGGTCTCTTGGTCATGTTCTGGTTTGTCAATTTTCCCCAAATGGCTGAGGAATCTTGACCTTTCCATTGAGATTTATGCACTATGGGTAATGTGAGTTCCCTCCTCAGGTAGGTAAGTCTGTTTTCCTTTTTCTTTTTCTTTTCTTTCTTTCTTTTTTTTTCTTTTACTTTCTGTGTGTACATATGTGTATATGTGTGAAATAACCAAACTCAGCAAAAAATTCATGTGTTTTTATAGGGTATGTGAATTTGTGCATATCTGCTAAGGTTCAAATATAGTCTGATTTTGTCCCCCAAGATTTCCTGTGCTAGCTGCTTGGTCCCAGTGTGGTCATGCCGATGTGAAGAAACCCTTAATAGGTGAAACTTAGGTCCTTGGTGGCATGATCCTTAGATTAAAGTAGTACTACTGCAACCCCAGTTTTTTGAGAGAGATTAGTCATTATGAAATATGTGAGACTTACCCCTGAAAGCCTTTGGCTCCTTTATTACCATGTGATCTCTCCTGGCACATACTCCTGCTGTGATACCATCATTTACCTAGAAGGCCCTCATCAGAGCTGAATAGATCCTAGCACCATATTCTTGGACCACCAAAACTAGTGGCTAAATGAAATGCTTTTCTTAATAAGGTACCCATACTCAAGTAGTTTGTTATGGCAACACAAAATGGACTCATACATTATAGTGAACAAGTAATTGTAAGGTATTAATATTATTCTTGGTGCCGCCATGTGATAATCAACACCCAGCCTAACAATATACTACCAATCTTCTACAGAGTGATTGTTCAGTTCTTTAGTGACCAGTTCCTCCATTAACTCTGAGAGAAGGACTAATGTTAAATATCCCTTTTATACAGAAAGGGAGAAGGATAGGAAGGAATAGAAAGGGATAACCTGACAATCCTAAATAATCATTCCACTTATTACCATGACAATGTATCATTTTTTTACTTTTAAAATCTCATTCATGTACTTCAGACTTGAAATGTATTCAGGCTCAACTGGAAAGAGGTAAGATGTTTACATATGTCCTTCCTGTGCCATTCCTTGAAATTGTTCTGGAGTGTGTGTGTGTGTATGTGTGTGTGTGTGTTTGTTTCTCAGCTCTGATCTGGATTATGGAGTCTTTTGGAGACCTATATAGGCTTCTCTACACCTCGTGCCCTCTTTTCAATGAAAAGAATCTATCTACTTTGAATATATCTACTGCCATCTCAATGAGATTTGGAGAGAAGCCCGGGTGCGGCTGTTCCTTTAGACCTACATGCTTTTTTTGTCACACCAAAACCAACAATTGTAAGGCCTCCTTTCATGACGTTTCTCTATATCTAGTTTTCTTCTTATAGAAAAGACTGCACAGGCAAGACACAATTTACAATTGCAAGCTCTAATTTTTCTTTGGTCATCGTAACTAGGTAGAAGTGACAGAAATGATGAGATAAATAAGATTCTGAATCAAAAATTGAAATAAGTTCAGGTAATTCACACACATGCACACACACATATACACACACACACACACATACACACACACACACACACACATACACACACATAACCCTGTGCATTTTGGGTGTAGATTTTTAAAACAGATAAAGCAGTCTGCCACGGTGGACTAGATATGAGTAAAACGCTCATAGGTGGGAACTGAGACATGAACCGTGATGGCGGAGACACAACTCATCTTTTTGGATAAACTGGAGGGAACTATTTGACCCATGCTTAAAATGCATGCCTGATCCTCAGTGGCAGTCTGACAGACTAATAAAATCCACCAATTAAGTAGCTAATTTAACTAACACAATCCACTATTTCAGTGTGACTCTTTTTTCCTCCAACTGTATGGAGCTACATGCAAAGTTCTCAACCCTGTTGTAATGTTTCATATTTTGAGCTTTTGCACAACAATGTGACACAGAAAGACCATTTTTGTATGTAACATGAACTCGTTAAAAAAGTTCTTGAATGTCACCAATAATACACTCAACTCCTAGGAAATGCATATAGGTTTTCATAACCTGTCTGAAACATTGCTCATGGTGCTGGAGTTGCTGCTTATTGTGTTCTGACTCTCACTTTCGTTGAGAGAAAGTCTTGTGTTGACTGACTTTGCCTTTCAGTTTGTGGTGAATGAACCAGCATGCGAATTTTACTGCTATTTTTCCGCATTCATATCTACCCCATCGATGTTTGCAGGTTCTTAAGAGTCTACATCTCTTTTCCTTTTACCTCATTTGTCAACCACGTGATAAATCCCCTGGATGTACTAATGTTGTCAAATTCATCTGGATCATTCTGGGTCTCCTTGCCTCTTGTCTCAATGTTGTGCATTTACTTTGTCCAACTGCTCATTAATAATTCTCAGAGCTCTGGAGAATTTAACCTTTGGCATAGAACCACAGCTTTAATTACCTCACTCTTCACATTAATGGTTTTCCAGGGAGTGCTCAATGACCACAGAGCTACAAGGTGATGCACTTTTCAGTTTGCATACTCTATCTGGATTTATGAAACACCTTGACCACTCAGACAAGAAATCAAAATACCCATTCAGGTTACTACATTTTTTTTGATGGTAAAAGATTAAGGGATTAAAGTGAAATGTTAAAGAGAGTCTCCCATCCTGTTCTCTTCTTTCTCCTTAGAAATCGAAGCATAAGCTTATATAAATACATATGATTAAGCACATGCCCTTACCTGTAATGCATTCTGAATAAAGAAGTACAGCAATGAACGTATGCTTGTGTGTGTGTGTGTGTGTGTGTGTGTTCCTATCCATACGTATGTCTTCTCATGACTGTTGCTGTTATTATTTAATGCAAAAGAAATGTGCCTGAAAGAAAACTAAAGCTTAATTGCCACATCTCTCTCTTCCCTCTGAAATTCAGTTCTCATTTCACTCCAAGGGTATGAAATATTATTTATCAAACTGTGGCCCTAGTATTAAAGTTCCTTTTACTCTTTAGATAGTCTGTGTTACAGTGGCATTATTAGTTTAAGAAAACAAAGCTGTGGTGGGTATTAGTATATTTTGGTGGTTATTATAGGGATTGAGAGTCAGATACACTTTAATTCAAATGTTGGATGTAATGTTCAAATGTTTTGTGTCCTTGGGATTTGTCCTAAATTCTTCATCTGACTAATTGAGGTTATTTTAATAGCAGTCTTCCCACTGGGTAACCCTCGAGGAAATATGAAGACAATTTTGGGAATTGACAGGAAAACTCACTCAGAATTGTTGCAAAAAAAGCAATTTTCTGATGCTGACACTCCTTGAGTACTCTTTCCTAAAATTGGTCTGATTTCTCAATTTCCTTTCTTCCACCTTCGAAGAGAAATTCATAGTCCTCGCCCACTTAGAATCCTACCATGTTACATCATTCCTAGGTGCAAACACTGTAGGTCATTAAAAGAGACAGTGGGAAATACCGCTGTCTCTTTAATTGAAGCATCATATTTATCCTTATTGATGCTCATTAAGAGATGCTTTTCCAATAAATGTTTATCATTTGCATTTAGTAGTAATTTAGCCAAATTTGGAATACATGTACATATTTGAAATGTTATATCCTAATAGTTATTATGAAGTTAAGTTTGTTAGGAACACTCCTTTTCACTGAAAATTAGAAACAGTAATAGCAATTTAGGTGTGTCTTTGTATTATAGAGAAGTATGATATAGTGGTTGAGAAGATTTCAGACTTGTGAATAGAATTCTATGTGGGAAGAGCATTAATATAATTTTGTAAGAAAACTAAAGCATGCAATCATCAACTTTTAATGAGCTTTTATTTTATTTATTTAGTTTTTTTTTTTTTTTTTTTTTTTTTTTACTGAAAATTGAACCCAAGGATGCTTTACCACTGAGCTACATCCCCAGTCCTATTTATTCATGGTCTGAAGCCTGCTTTCTTCTTGCCTCAGCCCTCTGACACTTCAATTACAGGTGTGCGTCACTGTACCCAGCTTCTCTTGTTTATTTTTTAAATGGTGACAAGAATCAAATTGCTATTGTATTTGTATTTCATTATGCATTTTTAAAACAGTGATGTTAGTATCTATTTAAATTGTTCATAGATTTGCTATTATGGCTATATGATGTAATAATATAAAGTGAATAACATAGACATTAGCACCTATATAGGTTAGCTGTATTTTTAAAACATCGAAGTTTCCACCCTTAGTTAATTGGACATGTTTTAGATCTTTTTTTTTTTTTTTTTTTTTTTTTTTTTTTTTTAAATGAGAATTTGCTAGATTGCCCAGGCTAGCCTCAAACTCAAACTTGCAATCCTCCCTGACCCAGCGTCCCCTCCTAGCTGGAACTGCAGGTGTGCTCACCATGCTTGGCTTCTCTCACACTTCTTAAACATTGCTCTCTCCTTCTTCAAAGACAGCTCCTGAATGTTCAGAGTGGACCTATTTCTGCCCCTAATCACAGATGAGAGCCAATGGTGCCCTCCTGTAATTAGTCTCCATAATACTTATTTCAGTCATATGCAGACAACTCACATCAGATTAGTACAAATTCCTTCCTGGGATTTTTTAGGTAGGGCTGCTGAGCAAAAATCCTTTCTTGTCAGTGCTGCAGTTGATCTAAGAATTCGGAGGGATTTTTAACATGCAGCAGGATAGAGTCAAAAGGCAAACTGGATTAGCAATAATAAGGGAATTGAACACAAACGAAGACACTGGGTGCTGTGGTTTAGATGTGAGTGTCCCCCAAAAGCTCATGTGTGAGACAATGCAAGGAGGTTTACAGGGTGAAATGATTGGGTAATGAGAGGTCTCATAATCAGTGTACTCGGCTCTGATAGGATGAGCTGGATTGTAACTTTGGCAGGTAGAGTGTGACTGGAGCTTGTGGGACCCTGGGGGTGAACTTTCGAAGCTTATATTTTGCCCCTGTGGAGCAGAGCTGGCTCTCTCTGCTTATTGGGTGCAATGTCCTGGGCACTCTCCTCCACCACAATCTTCTGCCCTGATTGTTCTGTCTCATCTAGGAATGGAGTTAGCTTTCTACGGACTGAGACCTCGGAGAAACATACCCCACAAAATAAACTCTTCTTGCTCTAATGGTTCTCGTCACATCCATTGTTCACAGCAGCAGAAAAGCAAGCTAAAACATTGGGAGAGAGAGAGTAGGCAAAAATCAGAGTGGTCTTGGTAAAATTAAGGCATTTTCTAAAATGGAATAATAATTATGTGCGCAATAAAAAATAGTCAATGTCTACCCTCATTATAAGATTTATCTTGGTTTGGGTACCAGTATTCACTTTCTGCTGGAGTCAAGAGCGACTGGATCCCCACTGATCAAAATCAACCTGATTTCCAATTCTGGGCAAATTCCCCCTACCCAAAAAAAAAAAAAAAAAAGTACTAGTGACATAATAGTAAAATTAGTATTATTTATTCTGTGTATTTTACCTTCTCTAACACCTTGACTTATAATATACTCAATTTGAAAAGGGAACATACAAAACAAGGAAAATATATCAAATAGAGTGAACACTCTTCTTCTTGGTATCTAAATAAATAATTAGTTTTACTTTTATCTTTAAATTAGTTTCTAGGAATAGTACATTTATTTAAGTATCTAGGAACTATCAACAGATTTTAGGGAAACACTATAAGGTATTCCCTAAGTCATCAGGATCACATTTTTCACATTTTAATTTTTAATAAAAGACAGGCACATACAAATAACAATATATGTAAGTCTTGAAATTTTAGTAATAGCATGGATTATAATTCAAGCCAATTTTGAAATCCTACTCATAAAATGAAAGTCAGTGATATTCTAAATATGAATTTGGAATTATACAATATGTGAAGGTTTTTCTCTCTGGAGAAATAAAGGTTAAACTGCAGGCATGCACTGCACCTGGATCGGGCTACATTCAGGAGATGTGTCCTTATGTGTGTCCATCATGGCGTGAACATTGCAGTCTTTTTACACAAACTAAGACAGCTGCAAGGTCACTAGAGGGTAGGATCGAACTGGATCCACGTCCCACAGGTACTTGATTGTTTTGTTGTGGCTCAAAACACTGATATGCAGCACATGACTGTAGTTTGCTCAGAATTTCTACAAAACAGAATTGTAAGTAGACTCTGTTCTACAGTGAAAGTGGGCCATGACAATATTTAGCCTCCATCACTGAAGTGCATATGGAGGAACCCAGACCAGAAGTTGACTAAAGTCACTTAAATGCATGTCAGGTACTTAAGTGGAGAAGAGGTAAGGCTTCTTCACCCTTCCATGCCACCTGAGAAGACAGTTCATGAGGTTGGAATCATGCTCTGCTCATATTCATCCACTGGGGAGTTGGGTAATTGGATTAATAGCTAAAGGAGTGTGAGAAAGAAGCACAAAATTTACCAAAACCAACACAACAGGGTTGTGTTACCGTACCATTTGCTTTTACTGCAAAAACACTACATCGGTGAATTCATGTATTCCTGTTGTATTAAAACAGAAAATGATGGTCTTTCAAACAACCCCAAGAGCACAACCCCTATCTCATAATCACTTTAAATTCCTGTTTGAACATGACAGAAATGTGAAATTTTCCTTCTTAGATAATTCTGTGTAACAATTTTTGAAAATACCTCTAACTACTCAAAAACAATAAGAGAGACAGACATGTCTGAAGTAATTTAAGAAAAAGATCATTCAGAAGTTTCATACATGTAGCTTCACATTTCATCAAGTAATTAAATCAGTAACAAATATGGGCATGTTTAGTTACTAGGTTTATAGAATACATCTCTTTAAAATGACACTTTCAGAAGAAAAACTATTTTTTAGGGAAAGGTAAAATTGTTGCTATGTAAATATTGTTTTTCACAAATAAGATAACAAAAAATAGTGTTAATTGGATTTGTATTACCTATATAGCAGATGTTTATTAAGTAATAACATTTTTCCAATTTTTTGAAAAATACTTAATAAAATTTTATCTTTTAAAAAATTCAAAATAATATTTCCAGCACAAAATTTATTTTTTGTGATATTTTCTTTTGTCAGCTTCTTAAAAAACAAATATGAATTTATTACTGCACTTTGTATTTAATAAAAGTTATTGCAAATGTTCCTCAATAATATTATTTTTAAACAAAACAAGACGATTTCATGGTTCCTTTTGCATTCAAGAGGTATGCATTCAATAGGAACTATATTTTACATGTTGAATTTCGATATTTTCTTGGGTTAGTGACACTCAGTTGCATACCCTCTTGTGGTACTGGACAAGAGTATCCAGCCACAGCTTCAAGTCAGCCTTGCCAATGCCAGGGTAAAAGCCAGTACTCTGAAGTTTACTGGGTTGTTAAGGTGGGTTGTTCAGTGAGTCAGGGTTATTAAAAGCATTTTAACTTATATTATTTTAAATTTAGGATGAGTGGATTGAGATATAACTCAATCATAAGTCCAGGGGTATCTGTATATATTTTTGAATTAAACAACACAACTTTACTACTTAAGTGTATAAAGCAAGTGACGTCAATTGCTTCCTAAGGAGAAAACTGTGTTCTCCTAACTTAATTAGCTAAAATAGAAGTTGTTCTACTTAAATTATGTTTCCACACATTTCTCTAATCTGGCATTCAAATAGAAATACCTACTTGTTGGGAGATAACAATAACAAATGTCTTTTAATTGCAAAGAATTGTAGCAATATATTTCATAATTTGGATATAAAGCATTGGTCTTAATATTAATGTTCATATGCTCTTCAGAATTCTGTGAGTGCTTGAATGTTTTCTGAGAATATTTGATCCATAGGAAGAGTTATTACAGAAAATATAGTAGAAACTGAAAAGACAGGTGATAGAAAAAAAAAAAACAATTTGGTCAAATTTTCATTTGAAATTGAAGTTATCATAAGTAACTAAACATGACCAAACCAAAAACATTAAAAAATGAAGAAGAGAAGAAGAAAAAATTGTGATTCTTAATTGGAAGGACTGTGAATATTTAGAATGGCATTGTAGGATTGTCTGGTGACTTTCCAGGAGAGACTAAAGAATCTGAGTGAAAAATACTGGGTAACCATCTCTCTCCTTCTAATATATAGGTACATCTTCTTCAGAGGACAAATAATATAATAGCTGACTTCTAAAGTACCTGCTAGAGTAAAATGTGTCTGTTTCAAGATAGGGTATTTAAAAAGGTGTCAGTCTATGGAATGCTTTTTTTCTCATTTTACCACCATTGCAAATCTAGGTAAAGGAAATTCTTTGCAGAGTCGATTTGAATAAAGGACAAGCCACCCACTTATATAGATGGAAAATGCTAAAACTGCCAATCAAATGAGAACATGGACAACCACAATCCCCATGCTGTGAAGAAATAGGCTAAAATGCAAAATCAAATATATTGAATTTTCTTCATTAAATGCAGGCAATGAATAAAAATGTTTCATTTTCTAAAACAGTGTTTCAAAACTCTGTGGAAGTTATGAAAGTTACTGAAAAACATAATTACCAACTCCATAAATATCATTCGGAAAATTTAGTAATAAAATGATGTTCCTTTAAACCTGGCTTGGCATACACAATTATGTTTAATCTGAAACAAATGTCTCAAATATGTATTTTTACTGAGGATGAATATAAAACATTTAGGTCCTGAGTCACATTATAAAATATTGACTACTTATTACTGAGCATGGCTATTCTTTATCTTATCTCTTATAAAGAAGTTCAAGTACTCTTCATATTTTGTTTTGTTTGGCAATATTTCATATCATTTTGTTACAGAAATATAATATCCTGAATGTAATATCTGGAACAACAGCAATGTAATGTTGTACAAGATATAGAAAAAAAATCTTAATAAAATAATAGATATAAAATTCAACATTGCTAAAGCAATATTTATCTTTAGAACTTGATCTGGTTAATAATCCCCCACTATATTGAAGAGTTGTTTATCAGGAGAGAATAAGAATTCAACATAAACTCATGTTAAAATTCTAGTCTCTGAGGAGTAGAAAATCTTGGAAATATAGCTGCAGAATTATCAAGAAATTTCTAGTTTAGAGGAAAAAGACATCAGTATATGTTTGCTAGGGCTGTCATACAATGTGCCACAGAAAGGGTGCCTTAAACAACACGATATTTATGTCTTATAGTTCTGAACTGGACATTCAAGATCCAGGTTTCTGTAGGTGTGAATTCTCCTGAGGCTTCTCTCTTTGAAATGCATTCATTCTCGATCCTCATATGGTCTCTTCTCTGTGGAAGGGCATCCTTGGTGTCTCTCCATGTCCTATAAAGACATCAGTCAGACTGGACTGAGCCCACCCCAAAGAATGTTTAAATTTAATGAACTCTTTAAATATTTATGTTTGGATATGGTCTTATTCCAAGGTACTGGTGTTAGAATATCAACACATAAATTTGGGGGTTCAGGGGCTGAGGTTGTGGTTCAGTGGTAGAGCATTTGCCTTGCATGCGTGAGGCACTCGATTGGATCCTCAGCATCACATAAATAAATTAAAGAAAGATATTGTGTGCACCTACAACTCAAAATAAAATTAAATTAAAAAATTTGGTGGGACAGAATGCAGCCATCCTGTGTCATTTGAATTTAGAAAATGCCAACTGTCCCCATTATTTCCTTAGATATACTTTTCAGCCTGTGAGAATGGACAAAAACCATGACAGTAAGTATTCAGAAGAATCTTGGGAGGGAAGTTAAAGTTTCTAAAATTTTGCTTCTGAAGATCTTACCTCTTGTTTATGTATATTATTTTAATGGAGGATAGAAGAAAAAGAACATCAAAAAAGAAGCTACAATCTCACTGGGATCATAGGTTACAGTGGGAACAACCCCACCTCTCATTTCAATAGAAGAATCTCGAGCTCTTGTGCACACTTCAAAGGCATATAGAATCTGCTTATTTCAAATATAATCTGCGTAGTTACCTTAAAACTGATGGAAAAATGCAAGACATATGTCCCCGGTCCCAAAAACTAGACAGAGTACAAATCAATTCAGAATAATCTTCAGAACAATGGTATTCTTCACAGTTTCTTACACATACTTGGAACTCAAATCATGAAAAATGGGGAGAACTTCTAATAATGCAAAATCTCTTTCAGGGGTCACGGATGCAACAGGGCAGTGGATTGGTTGGTTTATATGTAAAGAAGGCATTCCAGAAAATAGAAATTTAGGTTTAAAAGATCCCAAGTCAAATTGTCGTACTCTACAATTGGTAAGCGTTACCATGTAACACATTTTAACCACTAATTATTTTTTAAAGAAAGATAATGCCTAGGGAGAAATCTAAGATTTCTAATATTGCAAGTCAATTGATACTTTGGGATATAAAAAAATACGAGACTAAACAAATTTTTCATGTTTGAAAATTTAGGCATAAGTCACTTAATTAAGATTAAGATTGACCCTCTGATTTAAATGTATAATAATTTGTATTTATGTGCATGTTTTATATAAATTTATATATGTGTATGTTTGAGATTATTTTCAAAGATTAAATGACAATTATTTAGGGCTTTAGAAGATTTTAGTAATTGATTCAAAATTGTGTGAAATACAATGGAGATGTCATGTGCTAAGTGGGACTATCCAATATAATGGTATAGTAATGATATTACAATAACTATTATATCACTGCATAATTTTTTTCATGATACAGAAACAAAAGCATAAGAAGAAAGGTATTTCTAGAACAGAAAAAGGATTTTTAAAGGTTCATATTAAAAATAAATATGTAGGTAATTTAAAATATAAAAAATGATAGTATGTTGCTATTCATATAAAATATAACAATGTTAATACATTTAATACATTTATTGTAGCAGTTTTACAAGCCTTATTTTTGCAAATTGAGACTTTAAAATCATACTTCTAAGAGAACATATTACCTGATATGAATTCATTTAATATGTTGTGAAAATAATGTCCTAATGACAGGTGGAATTGCTATATGGCTAACATTTAAAGGTAAATGTGGGTATTATATTCGCTACTATCAAGCTATAGCTGTTACAGCTAACATATCAGAAAACCTCCACAATCAACAGAATGTCTCTACAATAGTAAATTTTGTACGTTTTAGAGTTGGTAAAAGGATTTTTTCCTATGTATTTATGGTATTATGAAATAAAAGGAACCTAAAGCTTTTACTCAAAGTGGATATTTACACATTTGCTTTCTTATAGAACTAAGCAATATTAATTTCCATTTCTTAAACGACTATCTCCACCTAACTTTTAAAGAGAAAGTGTAAGAAAAGTCGAGTTTCACAGTTAATTATAATTCTGTTCTTTGCATTAGTTTCTTGGGTATGAGTGAGAAAAAACAAAAGAGTGAATATATAAGTGGACAAATAGAGAGATATATTTCAGATTGCTAATTTTTTGGTATAGATTAAAATCTATATACCTGATGGAGAAAAGTGTTCATTTGTTTTTTTTTAATAGCGAGTCTATTCATTTCATACATGATTTCAGAGATTCAAAGGTATTTAATTTTAAAACTTAAAAAAAGTAGAACTTATACTATTCTATTGAATTAGATACCTGCCACCACAAAACGCTGCCTGTTATAAAGGACTACAAAATCTCAGCTACAGGCAGTAGACATTAATTAGCTCAAGAGTCTCTTGTGTTCTGGGCTTAGCTGCCTGGCTCACAAATGTAGCTGTGTTCAATCGTTGGTCATACAGCAGCTCCGGAAACAGAAGTGCTTATTAACCTCTGCTTTCATCCCATTCGCTAACACCTCAGGAGCTAAACCAGCCAATGAACAAAGGCAAACAGGGACAGGAGAAGAATTTTGCTTTTTTTGGTGGGTAGACAAAAGATCAGCATCATTTATGACAAAGAGCATAAAAAGATTAGTATCACGTATGACAAAACAGGGACACAATGCAGGATGAAGAGAAGGAGCAAGCAATGGAACCAGACTGCCAAAAGCCAAGCATCCCACAGTTCAACAATTGGGCACCAAAACAAATAGCAACACGGGAACATGAAAGTGACCCCGCTAGTTAGTATTCAAAAGGCCAGGAAACTAGATTCCTCAAAAGGAAGAGACTTGCCTGTCCTGCTGGTGCACACCTGTCATCCCTGCCGCTCAGTGGTGAACACCTGTCATCCTAGCAATTTAAGAGGCTGAGGCAGAAGGATACAAGTTCAAAGCCAGCCTCAACAACTTAGGAGACCCAGCACAATTTAGTGAGACCCTGTATCAAAATAAAACATAAAAAAGGGATGGGATGTGACTCAGGAAGAAACTTTTCATACAAGAGTAAAAATATGATTTATACTTATCTGCAATATAAATCCAATTATCTAATATTTACTGGGAACAAATAATATAGTTGCAAAGTTGCTCTATTTGTATTTTTTTTTAAAGAAATACATTTTGTGAATGGAAAGCAGCTTATCATGTAAAACAGAAAAAAAAATTCAAATTGCCTTCAGGTTAGCTATCCTATACTGAAGGCATTTAATATTTCATAACAAAATTATAATACATTTCCTATAGTTATAAGCAGTTGGAAATTATGTACTTTCAAATTTTCTTTCACTAAATCTTATTTCCTAATTATCATATTCATTACTCTATTGCATAATTAAGTTACGAAGATTATATAATTACATTATCTTGGAGAAAATTTCCTTTTTCTAAGAAACAGCAATTTTTAAAGACTACTTTAAATTCTATAAGTTTACAGGGGTTAAATGTCTATTTAAAGAAATTAAAAATCCAATACCAATTCCTGTTTTATTTTGATTTTTCTTTTACAAATTGTTAATTTTTTTTCATCAGTGAGATATTTATGATGCTTTAATTTATCACAATTAGATTTTTTAATCAAATTTTACATTTCATTGCTATTTTAAAAGGCTATAATTAGCTCTTATTTTATAATGTAAAAATTTGTTAAAAAATTTTTACTCAAACCCTCAGATGTAATTATACATTTAATATTAAATATAAAATTTTATAATTTGGAAAAATTTGACATACTAAAATACCCTAAAATGTTATGAAGGGGTGTTGTATTTTGTCAAATACTTTTTCTGCATCTATTCAGATAATCATATGATTCTTGTTTTTAAGTCTATTGATGTAATGAATTACATTTATTGATTTCTATATGTTGAACCAACCTTGCATCCTTGGGATTGACCCCACTTGATTGTGGGGACATATAAAGAACTCAAAAATCTTAACACCAAAAAAAATTAATAAATGAGTTATGGAGCTGAATGGGTACTTCAAAGAAGAAGAAATACAAATGGTCAATAAATATATGGGAAAATGTTCAACATTTCTAGCAGTTAGAGAAATGCAAATTAAAACTATACTGAGATTTCATCTCACTCCAATCAGAATGGCAATGATCAAGAATACAAGTAACAATAAACACTGGTAAGGATGTGGGGGGAAAGGTTCTCTCGTACACTGCTGGTGGGACTGCAAGTTGGAGCAACCACTCTGGAAAGCAGTATGAAGATTGCTCAGGAAACTTAGAATAAAATCACCATGTCACCAGTTAATTCCATTCCTTGGTTTATACCCAAAAGGCTTAAAAAAAGCATACTATAGTGACACAGACACATCAATGTTTATAGCAGCTCAATTCATAATAGCTACACTGTGGAACCAACCTAAGTGCCCTTCAACAGGTGGATAGGTAAAGAAAATGTGGTATATATACACAATGGAATATTACTCAGTCACAAAAAATTGAAATGCTGGCATTTGCCCATAATGGATGAGATAAATGAGTGAAATAAGTCAATCAAAAAAAAAAAAAAAAAAAAAAAGAAACAAAGGCTGAGTGTTCTCCAGGTGAATGATAACTTTATTCTCTACAGTGTTTCCATGCTCTTTGTTCTTTTAACGTTAACGGCAAAAGACATGAACTGGGGACTCCTATTTAGAAAGGATTCTAGAAATGAAATAGAAGCTACAGTCAGAGCAAAACCAGTGACAGTAGCTAGCGGTGCCACTTGCTATGGTCTGAATGTATCCCACTGAGTTCATGGGCTGAAAACCTAATACCCAGTACAGCAGTGTCTTCCAAAAGTCATACAGTTTTAGAAAGCATTAGGTGACGAGGCCTGTACTCTCATTAATGGATCAACAACACCACAAATGGGCTTTCGAATAGATGCGTTTTGCCCTTTTATGCCCTTTCCATCTTTCTGCCTTGTGAGAACAGAGTATGCCCCCTCACTGGAGAACCCAGCAAGGAGGTGCCTTCAGGAAAGTTGAGATGGACCCTCACCAGTCACCATGCCCACCTGGGGCTCCTACCTCCAGAAATGTGAAAAATACTCTTCTGTTTTATAAATCACCCTGTCTTTAGTATTTTGTTATACAAGCTCAAATAGATGAAGATGGTACCTAATTCAATTATCAATGTGCTTGGATTTTTGTAGCAATGATTTTGAGTAGTCTGAAAAACCATGACGGTTACATAAACTTTAAGCTACATTATACAAAGATTATGGCAAATAATATTTCTCATCTCTAAAGTGAATTGTTAATACCTCTCACAACGGGTTATTATATAGGAGGTTAGCCTGAGGAATCTCTCTTAACTTATAGTTTTGAATTCAGTGTTCCACGGTTTATGGTATACTTTGACAAAGTAGATTAAGAAGATGAATTGCCTGGAAATTATGTCTTGTTAGAAAAGAAAAAAAAAAAAGTTAATGGCTATAGGGAGGCACTGCCAAGACAAGAAACTGAGTTTGTCAAGTGTGAATGCTTCTTAAATTCAAGAGTGTATTTATGTCATGCAGACCAAGAATGGAATATATGCTCACGTAATAGAACTGTGGCACGAAAAATTTAGTATTACTTCTTATGCTTGGTATTGCTACAAATTGAGCACTGTCACATTTTAAAAAGCCTGTCTTCGGTGGATGACACGTAAAAAGCATACAGGATTTTTCTTGAGGACATTGTCAAAGAGATTGTTCATTGAGATGAAGGCAGTCGAAGTAGGTAGATTTTTTTCCTTCATGTTCAGCTTTCCTAGTCTGAGAGGTTCTAGTAAACTCTATTGTGTTGAGATAAGGGAGGTCATGGGGTTTTATGTTAACCATTCTTGTTTCAGACAAAAGCTGGTTCATTTTTCACTGCTGTAGATTGGACTAACATATCTATTTTCACTGAAGAAAGTAGATAAAAGACAAGCTTAAATACCACTGAAACAGATTGCATTAAAGTGTTTGCTAAATCTGCTAGTCCATGATTCTGTGACTATATAATTTAGTCCATTTGTAGAAACCAAACTCAACTCTGTCTTAGAGATACAAAGCATCTAGGGGTAAACGTAGACAGTAATGGTTTTAATAGTTAAAATAAAAACAAAAAACAAAAATGTTTAAAATCAAATGAGATTTAATTTAAATTTACAACCAAATATTAAAAGTAAATTTGTATTGAGTTTAAGAAAATAAATATTCAAAAGCATTGCTTCACAGAGTCAGGTGAAATTGCTGTAACTTACCTGTTCTAAACAGCCCATGAGCTTCATGGGCCAAGTGGTAAGAGTTTTTTTGGGGACAAGGTCAGTGTATATTTTGTACATGTTCAATCTACATTTGATGAATGAATGTTTGAGACAATAAGAATGTGATTAATTAAGAACATTTCTTTAATAGTTTGAATTTATTTTTTTCTCTAATTTTTGGAAGTTTCTTTGCTATCTTGCATTTTTCTTTGTGTGGCTCCTTCCTTCTTTATTCTCTCTTGCTATGTATGTGTGTGTGTGTGTGTGTTATATTAACTAATATATATAAGCTATTAGCTTATATACATACTTTTTATATATATTTATTTATATATATTTATATATATATTTATTTAATTATTTATATTTATTTATTTATTTTCAGGACTAGTGATTAAACTTGGGACCTAGCACAGTGTTCTACTACTGAAACACATCTTCAGCCTTTTACTTGAAGTCTTGCTTCAGCCTCTCAACTAGCTCAAATTACTGGTGTGCCTCAGCACAGCTGGCCTCACTCTAGATCATAGTATCACCATTACAAAGATACTTAAGTATAAATTGGATAAGACATTAAAAACATTAAATATATATATATTTGTAAATTATGTGTACTATCCATATACTACGTCTCTTCTCTTTGCTTCAAAGTTTCGAATCCTCTTTCTTTAATAAGAGCTATGGTGTGAGAAAATGGAGAACCCAGAACTAACCTAGTTATATTTATGAGTTTTGTAATTTGAGTAACATATGTAAACTTCCAGATACTTTATCCGCTCATTATATGAAAGCAGAAACCATTTTTTCTTGTTTCTTTCAAGAAAATTTTAAAAGTAATTTTAAGAATTACTTTAAAGACTATTGCTAAAAGTATACTGAAATCCATAGCGTTGGATGCATATAAAAGCTATCTTAAAGTAATTCTGATAAATTAGTATAAAGTAGAAATTCAGCAAAATAGAAGCAATTTATTTCATTGAATTTCTAGTACCTGAGTGAAATGTGTAAATAAAATTAATTATTATAATCTTCTTTGAATTTTACATGTTTTGTTTTATTTTTTATTAGTTTTTGTGGATTCTTCATATTTTAGACTTATTAGAATGTTTATGGGTATAATGAGCATGTTTTGATGATTGATTCTGAAAACTCATAAACATGAATATTTTTATTTTATATATTCTAATTCCTTTCCTCATTATCTGTATAATCTGATTTAAACTGTCACAGTTGTTTAAACAATACTGTTACCTAGGCATAAGAATAGTGCAGATGAATTAATATACCTACTCATCTAGTTAATATTTGACACTTTTGTCACCAAAAGTTTATATTGTTCCTGATATAGTTTTCTTTTGAAAATGAACTATTAGCTTATAATTTCCAAAATACTATTAATGAAAAGAACACACCTTCAGTACTATTCAAGAAGTAATATTTACTACTGATAATGATTAGGATAAAGCAATTTGATTTCTTTGGGATATTTAAATTTATCTCACTCAATTTATTTCTTTCAAATCCTATTATTGGGCTTGGGAAATTGTCAAGTATTTTCTTTCTGAACAAAATCTGGTTTTGTAGTGCATATTAAAATGGATTTGTAATCTCATAGCATTTAAAATGACAAATGAAATTCTCACCTTGACCATTGATTGACCTTCTAGTTTGTAATAGGTATTATACAAGAATTTTAATTTAAGATGGATAAACCAAAAGGACAAAGGAAGTAGAGATATGGAGTGGTATTTCATAGTCTCAAAAAGTGGAGTGAAAAAAATAGAGAGTATTTAATGAAACACTGTGAAATGCTCTCCAATCCCCCTGCAGTCCTTAATGAAAAGCAATAGGAATGGGGAAGAGAGGAAGTCTATTGGAAGGAATCAGATATTTAATTCTGAATCCAAAATTTTTAGTACGAGTTATGTTTGCCAAAGAACACAGAACTGTCCGATGTACATAGGTGCATGTGTTTGGGAGGTGAATGATGTCTTTTTTCACAGAAAAGTTAATAATTGCACTTTAGATGAGAAAATAAACTGAGGCATAAATGCTGATAGTCTCAGTAACCTGGAGGCTTAATTATTGGGAATCAGACCCATGATAAAATCTGACGGAATTGAGTCAGACTTAACCACCGTAAGGCTAACTAATAATGGACCAGAAAAGCAACAGCTCAGAGCTCATTATAAACTTGATGTACGTATATCCTTGATCCCAGGGTTTGTTGAAAACATGTGACATAGGTAGAGCTGAGCCTACAGAGGTTAAAGCCATTACTCCGAAATTCCATGGATGGAGAGGGAGAGGTTCAAGCTCATTCACATTTAGAATTTGCGAGAAAGAAGTTTTTAAATTGACGAATATTAGATATTCTTTGATCTTATTTGCGCAAATTGGGAAAGTACTGTTACAGAAATTTAAACATTACTACAAGTTTATAAATATAGGATGTAAAAACTTTTTTTTTCCTCAAGAGGCAGATTTTTTTTTTTTTTTTTTTTTTTTGGAACTAGGGATTGAACTCAGGCACTCAACCACTGAGCCACATTCCAAGCCCTATTTTTTTGTTTGTATTTTATTTATAGATAGGGTCTCATTGAGTTGCTTGGCACCTTGCTTTTTGCTGAGGCTTGCTCTGAACTCACAATCCTCCTGTTTCAGCCTCCTGAGCCTCTTGGATTACAGGTATGTGCCACCATGCCCAGCTAGAACTTTTATACACTGAGCAAGAATAAATTGGTGGTTCATAGGGCATTAGTTTCATGGCTATACTTTCTAGAGACCTGATAAACTATTAGAAAGTTATACTGTAGGTATGTATAATACATCAAAATGTACCCTACAGTCATGCATGTATAAAAAGAATAAAAAAGTCAAAAAATAGATAAAGATAATTTTCTAGAGTTTATTAAATGCCTGATAATGATGTGAGCACTTTATGTATAATCCTAATTTATTTACAGAGTAGCTCAAAAAGACTGTGTTTATGTAATATGTGCAATGTTATTCATATAAAAATTGAATAAGAGATGATTATTAACCCATCAATATTACACAGTAGTTTGGCAGCAATGAAAATCTCTTTTTCAGCTTCCAATCTAAATATATATAAGCAAAGTAAAAGTACAGAAGAGGTATTAATGCAATAAAATCTAGATAACAGTAGTATATTAAATATGGCCACTACAGCCATTAGTTTCTTTGCACGTCTTCCACCAAAAGGATTTATTTCCCTGGTTCTGGATTCAGGTTTGTTATTATGACTGACTTTGGACAATAATGAGGTGCAAATAAAATTGGATTTCGTAGCCTAATTCTCAAAAATTTTTGCAAACTTGCCTAATATAACACTGCTCTGCATGTGTTGTAACATGAAGAATCCCAAGAAAAATGAGTCTAAGAGACAGAAAGAAATAGGGCCAGCCACCCAAGTTGACCCAGAGAAGGCATGCTCCTAGCCTAACCACTAGCTGCATGTAGTCAAATGAATGTATCCAGGAGAAAATGCCCAGACAATCTCTAAAACCATGAGAAACAAACCATCATTTCAAAACCCAAAGTTGTGGAATGATTTGATAGCCATTGGTAACTTAAACAATCACTTAAAAGAATTAGAGGAACCTTGATAAGATAGCAATGAAAACTATGTGCCTAAAAAAAGAGATAATCTGTGCCACGCTTTCTAATTTCCCTTTCTCTTTTACAATGATTTTTCCTTCATTTTTTAGAAACGACTCATTCAGGGTAATGAGGGAGTTAATGAAGCAGATATTTTATCCCATCTTCAATTTCATGTAATCTGGTTCTGTGAATTATTAAATATACAATATCAGAAATGTATGATCTTTGCTTTCAGCATATGAAGAGTGTGGGTTTGAGCATATGTGAATATTTGTACACACACATACACAAGCACACGCAGCATTCAAAGGAAATGAAAATTCTTGCAACCACCTGCAATTTCTAACAAATGGGGTTATTTTCTGGGAAATATCTCATTGGGCGGTATGTCATTGTGTGAACAACATGGAGTGTGCTTACACAAACCTGGATTGTATAGGTGAATCACGCAACGTGGCTTCTTGGAGTGATCAAGATTTAAGAGGCTGCTGCCGGATAAGACGGAATTACTGTTTCATAGTTCACCTTATTTTCAAGTAGGACTATACTCCAATATAGGAATAACAGGTATACCTGAGTAAAGACATAAACTAGTAGTGTATTAATTTATTATTATTATCAACATTATGTACTGTACCTAATTGTATGTGTTATGCTTTATGAGTTGTGGCACCTTAGGTTTGTTACTGCAGTGAGATATGACTTTCTGATAGCTCCACTGCAGTCTGAGATCATCAACGTGCATGCCATTTGTCATCGACTCAAGCCTTTTTCAACTGGCATGTGAATATAGTGCATAGTGTGTGATTATTTGGAAAAAAATGATGGAAAAAATTTCCATATGTGAAAAACATAAATGTGTTATTATTACATTATACACATATGTAATACTGGGTTCATTTTGGCAGGATCATCTTTGCATGTTGTGTAACATACTCCATTTCAGAACCCTAGGGCATCCTCTTTCCCTCCCTTCCTCCTTCCCCCTGATTTCTTCCTCAACTCTGCTGGTTTTGCTTCTATTTATTTATTATTTTTTTTTAAATTGGAGATAAACATAAAATTGTAATTTACCGTGGTGTATTCATGCATATACATAGAATAATTGGGTCCCTTTCATTTCGCAGTTCCTCCCTTTTCCATCCCTCCTCCTTCCCCCTCAACCCCACCCTCTATTTTTAATGACATTCTGTGATTTTTATTTCCTTATTTTTCTCTAGATTCCACATATGAGTTAAAACCTTTGAGTTTTAAATTTAAGAGTCTGGTTTATTTCACTTAGCATGGTTTTCTCCAGTTCCATCCATTTATCAGCAAATGCCATAATTTCATTCTCCTTTGGGGTTGAGTGAAACTCCATTGTGTGTACATACCACATTTTCTTAATCCATTCATCTGCTGATAGGCACCTGGG
This sequence comes from Sciurus vulgaris, assembly GCF_902686455.1. Lineage (NCBI taxonomy): Eukaryota > Metazoa > Chordata > Mammalia > Rodentia > Sciuridae > Sciurus > Sciurus vulgaris. Next base: position 15,330,105 of record NC_136469.1, read on the forward strand.
CTGGTTCCATAACTTGTCGATTGAGCTGCTATACACATTGATATGCCATATCACTAAAATATGCTGATATTTCAGTTCCTTTAGATAAATGCCAAGGAGTGGAATTGATGAATCATATGAGAATTGCATTCCTAGTTTTGAAGGAGTCTCCATACTGCTTTCAAAATGATTGTTCTAATTCGCAGTTCCACTAACATCTTATGAGTGTATCTTTTCCTCCACATCTCACCAGCATTTGTTATTATTTGTATTCTTGACAATTGCCATTGTAAATGAAGTGAGATAAAACCTTGAGGTAGTTTAGATTTGCATTTCCCTGATTACAAAGAGTGTTGGATATTTTTCATATGTTTGTTGGTCATTTATATTTCTTCTTTTGAGAAATGTCTGTCTAGTTCTTTTGGACATTTATATGTGAAATTTTTAAGTGTTTTGTGTCCCTTAGTTTTCTAATCTGTTAAAATTATACCTAATAGGGCTGGGGATGTAGCTCAGTGGTAGATTGCTCACCTACCCTACACAGGGGCCTGAGTTCAAATCCTAGTATTGCTGAAAATAAAAAGTAAAAAATAAAAAACTTATAAACTAATTCTGATAGAGACATTTTAAGATCTCCATTTGAGATTATGCTAAAATTCTGTCACTTTAGTTTTAGTATTATAAAAATAATATTTTTTTATGATGTACAATAAGTAAAAGACAACAAAATAAAGAATATGTGGAAGTCAGAAATTATCATTTGTTGTATCATTAAAGACCAAATTGTGTTTTATTCACTATTTATTATTTGGCATGAGTTAGAAAAGTGTTAAATAACTGAAATCAAGAAATTGGGTTAAAATGTATTTTACAACTGAAAGTAATTATTTAGAGTGCTTGAGAAAATATAATATTTACTGAGAGCTTGAAATATCACCTGTGTGACTTTTTCGATATCAAACCTGATTAGCACATGTTTTAAAATAATTGCTTCAGATCTCGTAAAATGAAGCTGTTTCAGAAGTGTTGAAATTTATATTTCTTTGATGAGTTGACTAAAATATAGAACACTATTTTAATTAGTCAGATTAGAAAAATGATGTCTATCATTGTGTTTGGAAATTAGCACGCAAAAATTCCTTAGTAATGGCAAACATTTAAAATATGTTTAGTTAATTAAGTTGTACTAATGAGCTAATGTCTAATGTACTTGCTGTAATCTTATTAAGCAATAGCTCTTTATAACCTAATCTCTTTTTAAAAGAATCCATTTGTTTCTCTCTAGAAAAAAAAAAAAAAAAAGAAAAAGAAAAAGAAAGCTTTATCTTATCATGGTTAATTGCTGACTTTATATTCATATTTCTGTGTACAGATATAGTATACATACAAAAATTTGCTGCAATATAAAAATTTACAAATTGCTTCCTTCTCACTCCTTATCTATATCCATATTCATATCTTTATATACATATTACTGCATTTTCAGATATAAGGGTGTATGTTGTATGTTTATATGTCAATTGCCTTTTTGGAATTAGGTAATAATACATGAAAGCTTACATATTTAAATTACATGTTTATACAGAATCATTTGAGTATGTTGTTTGATGTTACATGTTGTACATAAAATTCAAACTATATTTGGTGAGCCATTTTCAAGGATAAGTTGTTGTGATGTCATTAACATTTTTTTTTAAATATTTTTAGATGTTGATAGACCTTTATTTTATTCATTCATTTACATGTGGGGCTGGGAATCGAACCCAGTGCGTCACACATGCTAGGCAAGTGCTCTGCCACTGGGCCACAACACCAACCCCATCATTAAAATTTTTTCTGTTAATTTAATTGCATTAGTAAATATCAAAGTTCATCTTGATTTCCTTGAATAAACCATATTATAATCCCTCTAAGCATCTAAAATTAGCTTTTCTAATATTAGGATGCTCAACTATTTAAGCACAAGTATATGTAAATACTTAGAAAAAACACATTGGTGGTTGTGGCCAAGGCAGGAGAAATGAGGCATGAAATGTGCCCATTGTTTGCTTTTCCATATGATGTGGGAGAAAGATTTCAAGCAGAAGGAAAAGACTTGTTTACACATTAGAAAAGGAGCAGAGACTAACTTTCAGTAAAGAGTGAGTTGAATATTGTATCTATTAATGTTTGCAGAGCAACATATGAACTGCTGTACGTTTCATATAAAGCAGGTATTATAAAGTAAGTTAAACAATTCCAGAACAATGAGTAGAATTATCTGAAATGAAATGACTGGGAAAACTACTTTTGCCTTTGTGTGTAATGTAGATTAAGCACAGGACTATTGCATAATCCATTGTTGAGGTAATATAGAATAGATTGAATCAGATCAGCCTGATTATAAACATTTACATCTGGAGTTGTCGAGAACCCACTTCTGCAGCAATGTATTCACAATAACATGATTAAAATATCTCTAATTCAACAGTGGTTTGTGTAAAATAAAGAATCATGAAAATGAAATTCAAGAAAAAGGTAAAGAACAAGAGGTTCCAGACTAAGCCAAAAAAAATTTAGACACTGTTAAACATAGTTGATATCATGACCATAAAGTAATAGCTCTGAAACCAGAAGACAGGAAAGGCAAAGAAATTACAATGTACCACCTGGAAAAACTTGTGTAAATGATTACAATTTTACTGTTACTTGAAAACTTTTATGATTTTGAATCAAAGAACAGGAAGCACAGATGGAGGCAATGATAACGTGCAAAAATTCCCACTTGACATAGATGAACTTCAATAATCATATTGGATTTCTAATGTATATAAGCACACTCTAGAACCAGTAGAGGCAGCCTGCTTGCCTCTTGGTGATAAACGCTCTGATTCTGTGTCGTTGCATCTCATTTCAGATGTTGGCAGGATGTAATAATTTGATAATAAATGAAAACATCTTTAAGCACATAGTTGGATGCAAACAGCAATTGGTAATCTTCCATATTTATTTCATTTCATTCCATTTATAGTTGCACTTGTAATCAAGAAGAGAGTAACTAACGATGCTTGGGCAGACATACCAGCTTAACCTCTGAAATATTGGGAACATTTAATCAAAGGAAAATCTTACTTAAATGTAGTGTTTCTAACAAAACATTATTTTAAAAACACTTGTAGTTGGCAAATTACAGTGAAATCTATTGAAAATATTGTCAAAAGTGAATTTACCCAAAACATTAATCTGAGGCGAATCTTATTATGAATGACATTCAGCATAACCAGTCTTGAAATATGCTTCTTGCTGCCTATGACAGATGCAGTAATATACGGGAGAGCAAACCGCTCAACATTTCTCTAAGATACCAAGTTATGGAAATAGAATGTCATAAAACAAGGCACTTAAGTCAATATAAATCATGAATCCTAAATATTAACCTAAATTGCACTTCTTCTGTTCTGTTACTGGCTATATTCTGTCTTCCTGAAATGTATTGCTTCTTCTGCTCTTGTCCATGGAACCCATTTGAATAAAAACACATTGTGCTTAATTGAGCAGTTAATTGTATGAAAATGGCTGTCAGTCAAGCAATAATAATTTACTATTTTCAAAATAATCAATGGTTTGGTGAATCTGTCTTTTTGCGGCTATAGTTACTGTGTCGACAATTCTATAATTGCCATTCCTGATATATGTTCAAAATGTACTCACCATATGCTGTGAGTGTTAAAAAAACTCAGATAGATCTTATTGAATTATAGTTAATGAGTAACACCATCTTTTACTCACAAAATTTTCCGCTAAAAAGTAGATATTTTTTAAAAGAGGTAGTCATTTTATGCTGAACACAACATTATCATTTATATTTTTCTAATACTTTCCTTCTTTGGAGGGTAACAGATCTATTACAATTTTAAGAAATGTCCATTTTACCTCAAAACATGAAAAAGAAAAAATATTAAATATAACTTTCTATAATTCTTGGATCTAAATACATTGGTAGAGATTGAAGAAATACATTTGAGTATTTCATAAATTATATTTCTTTTATGGGGGTTCCAGGAATTGAATTCAGGGACACTCAACCACTGAGTCACATCCCCAGCCCTATTTTGGGTTTTATTTAGAGACAGGGTCTCACTGAGGTGCTTGGCCCTTGCTGCGGCTGGCTTTGAACTCTCCACCCTCCTGTCTGAGCTTCCTGAACAGCTGGAATTACAGGCATGCGCCTAGTTATAAATTGTATTTCCACTGTCCCACCCAACACATATTCCACGATATTCTTCTTATTCTGAGCTGAAAACAAGAACACTCTTTCTTTTACTATGCATGGCATTAAAAGCACTCATACTTGATTCTGCAATCAAGGAGGGCTTGGAACCTCTCCAGCACAGCACCTCAGGTTTTTCCATAATATCCCCTCAACTGCTCCCCAGCATTGGGTCCCACCATTTAATAGAGAAGTAAAAAACTACTTTGATTTCCTTAAATTCAAAACACTATGTCTTGGATGTGAAAGTTCAGTGTCTGGTATTTTGTTCTCTAGTATGGTCACCAAAACAGGCTTCTCACTATGGCAATGATGAGATCTTAGAACAACAGGAGACCAGAGTGTAGCAAGAAACAGAAGGTACCAGAATTCTAAAGTATTAAGAATATTTGAAACTAATAGATTATTGGTAGTAGTCAGATCATCCTAAAAGTGAAATATCATAAATCTCTTAGTTTATTCAGTTTGTAAATTGGGAAAAATAAAGAGAACTTTTCTATTTATTGTGAATATAAGTATGCAAATATCCAACCATTATTCTTTAGGTACATTAGAGTACACACAAAAATCATTAAATAAAATTAGTATACATAAGATCAACTGAGCAGTTTCCAAAGGCACAGATAAATTCCACCAGTAAGTTTTTTTCATGATTCTATAGGTAACATCAGCTATAATTTCCCCTTTCCTAAACCCATATCTGTAACTTTAAGTTTCCCGATATCCATTGATGGATGAAGAAAATAACCACGCCCAGATTATAGGTAAATTCAAACATCAGGCTGGCATGATTTGCATGTGAATGGTGTCACATTAAAGCATTGCTCAAGATAATTATGAAACAGTTTAGAGTGAATAAATCCAACCAGTGGACAGTTTACCTATGAAATTCATTTAGCAATTTCCTTTCTCTGAAAGGAGAGATGGTTAGAGGTATAGATCTATGACTGACTCAAGGCAAGTAGCCAAAAACTGCTTTCTGGAGAGAGAATAAAACTGTATTGAGGAGATCTTGGGAGGATGTGCATACTGACCTTTGAAAATGAGATAAAAGAACTAGGGTACTTGTATGTGAACATTTTCATAGTCACCACCAAAGAGGAGGCTGCAATTAATGCAGAAGACAAAACACCCATTCTGCATGTTGGTAACCCCCTCCCAGTCCTTTATCGATAAGTTTGAGGAGGGAGTAGGATGAAGTAATTAAGACTCAGTATTTAATTTATTGTCTATTGAATAAGTGAATGAAGAAGTGTTACAAAAAAACTGAGAGAGCTTGGTACATTATGCTACTTTAGCCCTTGAAGACAAATGTCAGTGTTCAAACGCAGAGGAAGTCAGGAGAACCAGGTAACTGAACGAGAAGGAGTCAGGAGCTAGTTGGAGATACTGAGTTCTTTCTTAAACACACTTAAGTGAGGCAGGAAGATGGAAATGAAGAGGATCAGGAGCAAGAGTTATGTTAGCAGGTTAAAATGTGAGTTATCAAAGTACTTTTCTATCCAAAGAAGTAAAAATCAGTAGAAATGATGCAAATAAAGACAACTGTTCTAAACCTTGGGAGTTTTTTAGTTATTGCGTTAATAAACAATACAAAAATACAATACTGTAATTTTTTTGTACTTCTTTTGGCAACGTTTTTATAAATAGAAAAAAAAAAACCATAAAACTGTAATGAAAATATTCAGTTAAAAAAGCCAAATTGCCTTATTTTTTAGTTAAATGTAATGGAAGTAATTAATTGCTGAGCAAGAAGGACAAATTTAAGTAATGATTCTTTAATTACCAATTGCATTGTAAAATTCTGAAATTCAACATTGCACATTTAACATTTCCATAGCAATTTAGGAACAGAGTTATACATTTAAGGACATTTATTGATCTGCTGTCAATTGGTAAACATATATTATATTATGTTGAGTACAAAAAAAATCATTAAAAACCATAATTTTTTATCATGGAATTAGGAGAAATGCTAAGGACCTAAATAGTTTATATGTGGATTAATTATCTTTTGGCAGGAATTATGAAGCCTTATGTTCTGTATAGAGTACCCAAGATTTGTTTTCACATGCTTACAGAATTCTGATGAGTAATTAATGGCAAGTCCTCTCCCACTTTTGGTTTGTCTACTGTTGAGAACATCTACCGATTAGGTTTTTTTTTTACTTTTTGTTTAATTTCAAGAGCATTTTAGGGAACTTAATTGTAAATTGGCAAGGGAAAAGTGATTATGGCATTTATTCTTCCTATTATTTAGTTAAAATATTAATATTTCCCTTTGATTAAGGATTTTGATACCTGTGATAGAATAGCTGTACTATCTTCATCTACGTTTTCTTCATAATCCTCCTTCTACTGTAAACAAGAAGAGGTAGGAAGAAGATATTGTAATTGTTATTAAAACAATAACAACAACCCTAACTGCTATGAGGGAATTATAACAAAATTTTTAAGACAAAGGATTTTGCTTTAATATTTGATTGAGAATCCCCCCTCTTTTCAGTGGGTACCAGAAGGTCCTTAAACATTGCCTCAACAGGACAATGCAAGGTAGAGTGATCCCATATTAAAGACAGCTGTCCTAGGAGGCGGCTGCAACTGAAATTGAACAGACAGGAGGCCAAGCATCTTGACGGCATTGCTGGGTCTAAAATATACAACTTGGAGCATCTTAGATAAAGAGTGACAGCTGTCTCATTTTACATAATAGTTCAGTAATAAGTGGGCTATCATCAAAAAGAGGGAAAACCTCTAAAAGGAGGTAAAGAAGAAAATAAAAGTCAAGATGACAGAAGAAAACAAAGAGAATGAAGGCTAGCCTTCTTCAAAGCAATGCTTCAACACTTGGTTAAGTATTTTTAAAATGCCATTCCTGTTTCTTTCTATGACTATATGAAATAAAATCAGCTAGTGACAAGAGCCATGAAAGCAGAAATTCTATTAGTCTTTTTTAGCATTGGATACCCCAAGCAGAGTTCCTGGCATGTAGCATCTAGTTAAATATATTAATGGTGAATGAACAAACGCTGGAATAAATAGATATGTTTTTAAATGCACGTATTGGGTAGAAAAATTTTTCTTCACCTCTACTAATCAGAATTCCAGTGCCATAAAGATGCCAACTCAGATAAAGCACACCCTTATGAAGGTCTGTAAAAGTCAGAGATTTCATACTCTGGCATTTCTATCCACTCTATCAGAAAGATACACACATATGAATTACATTGTTTATCATAGTGATTCAGTCAGCACAAATCATATGTATTTATTTAATAAGAATTGAAATGGCATGCCTGAACAAGGGAAGGGCTCAATAACTGCGTTATTCTCTTGCGTCCAAGTTCATTTGAGTTCATACTGTGGCTCTGTCAATTAATTCAGTGTGTGCCCTTTTGCACTAAAAAGTCATTCTAAACTTCAAATTCTTTACCTCTAAAATGGGAATATAAACAGGAAACACCCTTAGGTATGTTTGTGTACTGTGTGTATGTGTGTGTATACAGAGTTTAAATCTTACTATATAATTTTGTTACTAATGTTACATTCCACATCTGAAACATATTGAGGAGTAGTTGACTTTTAAAGATTCTAAATTTGTAGATGTTTCAATGCACACTTTTTAAGCAGTAAAGAGCCTTAAAAAGACAGTCATAGTTGGTATATATGGATTGTTTTATTTTTCTTTCTTTCGCTCTCCACAAGTATCAGAATAATGTGGTTCTTCAGATGTCTAAAAGTAAGAATATGTTTATAGATTGTAATTATTAATCTGTCTAAAATTAAGTAATAAAAATGAAGAATTATCTTTGCAAGTCCTATGCCTCAATAGATCAATTTAAAATAATACTCTGAATGAATTTCATCAAAATAAACCTAATAAGGTTAATAAATACATGAAATACTAAACTATTCACCAAATCAAATATTTTCAATTTAGAAGGGCAAACCTTAATCAATTTTGTTTCAATCAGATTTTTCTCTGTCATGAACAAAAATACCTGACAAGGATCATTAGAGGAGGAAAGTTCATTTGGGGACTCATAGTTTCAGAGGTCTCAGTCCATATATGGCCAACTCCATTCCTTGGTGCCTAAGAGCATCATGGCAGAAAAGTGTGGCAGAGGAAAGCCACTGGGGACAAGACATTAGGAAGCAGAGAGAGAGACTCTACTCAACAAGGACAAAATATATACCCCAAAGGCACACCTCCAGGGACCCACCTCCTTCAATCCCACCCTACCTGCCTTCAGATACCACCCAGTTAATCCATAACAGTGGATTAAGGTACTAATTAGGTTAATGTTCTTATAATTTCATCATTTCACCACTAAACTTTCCTGTATTGTCTCCCTCAAGCTTTTGGGGTCACCTGTGTGTCTAAACCATAACAATTTCCAAAGTTTTAATTTTGGGAAAGATGCAATTAAATTTTCTGAAATGGCAATATTTCTCACAATTCATGATTCTCTTTCCTTAGAAGGCAGCTCTGTACACACTCTGCGTTCAGTCAACTTTGTAGATATTAGGCCCTCATACCACTCCCTTCACATCAAATGGTTTTAAATGATCTGTTTCCTTGTCTACCCTAGACTTCTGTCTGAGAACCAAGTCGAGTACCTAATCTGGTAAGATTCATGCAGAATATCTTTATTGTAATTGTTGTCTCTATACAGAGTCAACAACTTTAATTTTGTATCATTAACATGAAAATTCTTAATAGTCATATTAGGGGGTAATCAGTTTAGGTATAATGAATTCTACTTTCAAACACTGCTTGACCAATTCATTCATTACCACACATTTTATTTCCTTTTGAGGCACTAAATTGTGTTGGCTGTTTATAAGGACACTGAAGTTAGAGTGCCTGGGTTTCATTGATCTAAAGCATAGCCTTCCAGGGCTTCAGGTTCCTTACCTGTACAAGTGGGGCGCTGATGGGACAGAACTCACACGTAGTTGGAAGGATAGTTGTGCTAATCCCCCCAAAAACAAAGGCTGAATGTTTTCCCTGATAAGTGGATGATGATATATAATGGGGGTAGCAGGGTGGGGGTGAGAGAAGAATGGAGGAACTTTAGATTATGTAGAGGGAAATGAGAGGGAGGCGGGTATGAAAAATGGTGGAGTGAGGCAAACATCATGACCCTGTGTGCATGTATCATCACACGAATGATATGAATCTTCATTGTGCAAAACCATAGAAATGAAAAGATGGACCCCATTTGTGTACAATGAGTCAAAATGCAGTCTGTAAAAATAAAAAACTACAAACAACTTGGAAGAGCAAACACACCACAAACAATATGTCATTATTTTTAACAGACTTTATATTAGGTGCTAATAACCAAAAGATAATATGAGGAAGAGTAGTGAAAATGACAAAAAGAAATCACTACTTTGTAATAATAAAAATTTATCTGATTTCTTTAAATAAAATTAAGGAACATTAATGGGTCTGAGTTAAGCACCATGAATTTTCCTCTTTTATAGCTGAGAAATATGAGATCAAAAGATGACAAACATACCCAACATCGCTTGATGAATATGTACTGGGGTTGTGAGTGGAATCTAATCATTTTCCCATGATCTGTGCCATCTGCTACTTTTTTTTTTTATTGTAAACAAATGGGATACATGTTGTTTCTCTGTTTGTACATGGCATAAAGGCATATCATTTGTGTAATCATAAATTCACATAGAGTAATGTTGTTTGATTCATTCTGTTATTTTTTCCTTTCCCTCCACCCCTCTTTTCCCTCTATACAGTGCTTCCTTCCTCCATACTTGCCCCCCTCCCTAACCCTAACTCTAACCCTAGCACTAACCCTTCCCTCCCCCCATTATGTGTCATCATCCACTTATTAGTGATATCATTCATCCTTTGGCTTTTTGAGATTGGCTTATCTCACTTAGCATGATATTCTCAAATTTCGTCCATTTACCTGCAAATGCCATAATTTTATCATTCTTTATGGCTGAGTAATATTCCATTGTATATATATACCACAGTTTCTTTATCCACTCATCAATTGAAGGGCATCTAGGTTGGTTCCACAGTCTGGCTATTGTGAATTGAGCAGCTATGAACATTGATGTGGCTGTATCTCTGTAGTATGATCTCTGTAGTATGCTGATTTTAAGTCCTTTGGGTATAGGCCAAGGAGTGGGATAGCTGGGTCAAATGGTGGTTCCATTCCGAGTTTTCTAAGGAATCTCCACACTGCTTTCCAGAGTGGCTGCACTAATTTGCAGCCCCACCAGCAATGTATGAGTGTACCTTTCTCCCCACATCCTCGACAACACCTATTGTTGCTCATATTCTTGATAATCGCCATTCTAATTGGGGTGAGATGGAATCTTAGGGTGGTTTTGATTTGCATTTCTCTTATTACTAGAGATGTTGAACATTTTTCCAAATGTTTATTGATTGCCTGTAGATCTTCTTCTGTGAAATGTCTATTCATTTCCTTAGCCCATTTGTTGACTGGATTATTTGAATTCTTGGAGTAGAGTTTTTTGAGTTCTTTATAGATTCTGGAGATTAGTGCTCTATCTGAAGTATGATTGGCAAAGATATTCTCCCACTCTGTAGGATCTTTCTTCGCATTGCTGATAGTTTCCTTTGCTGAGAGAAAGCTTTTTAGTTTGAATCTATCCCAGTAATTGATTTTGCTTTATTTCTTGTACTATGAGAGTCCTGGTTAAGGAAGTCTGGTCCTAAGCCGACATGTTGAAGATCTGGACCTACTTTTTCTTCTATAATCTGCAGGGTCTCTGGTCTGATTCCGAAGTCCTTGATCCATTCTGATTTTAGTTTCGTGCATGGTGAGAGATATGGGTTTAGTTTCATTCGGTTGCATATGAATTTCCAATTCTCCCAGCACCATTTGTTGAAGAGGCTATCTTTTATTCCATTGCATATTTTTGCCCCCTTTGTCTAGTATGAGAAAATTGTTATTTATTTGGGTTTGTGTCCCTGTCCTCTATTCTGTTACCAATTGATCTACCTATCTATTTTCGTACCAATACCATTGCCGTTTTTGTTACTATTGCTTTGTAAGTAGAGTTGAAGATCTGGTATTGCAATTACCCCCTATTTCACTCGTCTGCTCAGGATTGCTTTAGCTATTCTGGGTTTCTTATTCTTCCAGATGAATTTCAGAATTGCTTGCTCTATTTCTGTAAGGTACATCATTGGGATTTTAATTGGAATTGCATTGAATTTGTATAGCACTTTAGGTAGTATGGCGCATTTTGACAATATTTAATTCTTCCTTTCCAAGAACATGGAAGACTTTCCATCTTCTAAGGTGTTCTTTTAATTTCTTTCTTTAGTGTTGTATAGTTCTCATTGTAGAGGTTCTTTCACCTCTTTTGTGAGATTGATTCCCAAGTATTTTATTTTTTTCAAGGCTATTGTGAATGGGTAGTTTTCCTAATTTCTCTTTTGAAGATTCATCACTTATGTATAAAAATGCATTGGATTTATGAGCATTGATCTTGTAACCTGCTACTTTACTGAATTCACTTATGATTTCTAAGAGTTTTCTGGTGGAATTTCCAGGTTTCCTCTAAATATATAATCATGTCATCAGCGAACAGTGATAGTTGAGTTCTTCTTTTCAATTCGTATCCCTTTAATTTCTTTGGTTTGTCTAATTGCTCTGGCTAGAGTCCTCAAGACAATGTGTAAATAAGAAGAGGTGAAAGAGGGCTTCCCTGACATGTTCCAGTTTTTAGGGGGAATGCTTTCAGTTTTTCACCATTTAGAATGATATTAGCCATGGGCTTAGCATAAATGACCTTTACAATATTAAGGAATGTTCCCACTACCCTATTTTTTCTAGTGTTTTGAGGATGAAGGAGTGCTGTATTTTATCAAATGCTTTTTCTGCATCTATTGAAATAATCATGTGATTCTTGACTTTAAGTCTATTGATATGGTGAATTACATTTATTGATTTCCTGTTGTTGAACCAACCTTGCATCCCTGGGATAAAACCCACTTGATCATGGTGCACTATCTTTTTAATATGTTTTTGTATGCGATTTGCTAAAATTTTGTTGAGAATTTTTGCGTCGATGTTCATTAAGGATATTGGTCTGAAATTTTCTTTCCTTGATGAGTCTCTGTCTGGTTTAGGTATCAGTGTGATATTGGCTTCATAGAATGAGTTTGGGAGGATTCCCTCCTCTTCTCTTTTATGGAATACTTTGAGAAGTATTGGAATGAGCTCTTCTTTAAAGGTTTTGTAGAACTCGGCTGAGAACCCATCTGGTCCCGGACTTTTCTTTGTTGGTAGGCTTTTGATGACTTCTTCTATTTCAGTACTTGAAATTGGTCTATTTAAATTGTGTAGGTCCTTCTCGTTCAGTTTAGGCAATTCATATGTCTCTAGAAACCTGTCGATGTCTTCGAAATTTTCTATTTTTTGGAGTATAGATTTTCAAAATAGCTTCTAATTATGTTTTGTGTTTCAGTCGTGTCTGTTGTGATATTTCCTTGTTCATTCCGAATTTTAGTGATTCGGGTTTTCTCTCGTCTTCTTTTTGTTAGTGTGGCTAAAGATTTATCAATTTTGTTTATTTTTTCAAAGAACCAACCATTTATTTTGTCGATTTTTTGTATTGTTTCTTTTGTTTCAATTTCATTGATTTCAGCTCTGAGTTTAACTATTTCCTGTCTTCTACTACTTTTGGTGCTGGTCTGTTCTTCTTTTTCTAGGGCTTTGAGCTGTACTGTTAGGTCGTTTATTTGTTGAGTTTTACTTCTTTTATTAAATTCACTCCATGAAATAAATTTCCCTCTAAGTACTGCTTTCATAGTGTCCCAGAGATTTTGATATGATGTTTCTTTGTTCTCATTTACCTCTCAGAATTTTTTAATTTCCTTCCTAATATCTTCTGTTATCCATTCATCATATAATAGCATATTGTTTAATCTCCGGATGTTGGAATAGTTTCTGTGTTTTACTCTTTAATTTATTTCTAACTTCAAACCATTATGATCTGATAGAATGCATGGTAGTGTCTCTATCTTCTTGTATTTGCTAACATTAGCTTTGTGGAATAATATATGGTCTTTTTTAGAGAAGGATCCATGTGCTGCTGAGAAGAAAGTGTATTCACTCTTCGTTGGATGGTATATTCTAATAAATGTCCGTTAAGTCTAAATTATTGATTGTGTTATTGAGATCTATAGTTTCTTTGTTCAATTTTGTCTGGAAGATCTGTCCAGTGGTGAGAGAGGTGTGTTAAAATCACCTAGTATTATTGTGTTGTGGTCTATTGGTTTCTGAAATTGAGAAGGATTTGTTTGACATATATGGATGAGCCACTCTTTGGGGCATAGATGTTTATGATTGTTTATACTCTTGCTGATTTATGCTTCCCTTAAGCAGTATGAAATGACCTTCTTTATCCCTTCTGACTAACTTTGGCTTGGAAGTCCACATTATCGGAAATGAGGATGGATACTCCAGCTTTTTTTGCTGAGTCCATGTGCATGGTATGTTTTTCCCCATCCTTTCACCTTTAGTCTATGGGTATCTTTTTCTATGAGGTGAGTCTCTTGTAGGCAACATATTGTTGGATCTTTCTTTTTAATCCAATATGCCAGTCCATGTCTTTTGATTGATGAATTCAGACCATTAACATTCACGGTTATTATTGAGATATGATTTGGTTTCCCGGTCATTTGGTTCATTTTTTAATTTTATTTATTTATTTGCTTGACACAACTTGTTTCCTCCTTTATTTGACAATTCCTTTAGGATAATTCCTCCCTTTGCTGATTTGCTTCTTTGTTTTTCATCTCTTCCTCATGGAATATTTTGCTGAGAATGTTCTGTAATGCTGACTTTCTTTTTGTAAATTCTTTTAGCTTTTGTTTATCATGGAAGGATTTTATTTCATCGTCAAATTTGAAGGTAAGTTTTGCTGGGTATAAGATTCTTGGTTGGCATCCATTTTCTGTCAGGGCTTGAAAAATGTTGTTCCAGGCCCTTCTAGCTTTTAGGTCTGGATTGAAAAATCTGCTGATATCCGTATTGGTTTCCCCCTGAATGTAATTTGATTGTTTTCTCTCACAGCCTTTAAAATTCTGTCTTCATTTTGTATGTTAGGTATTTTCATTATATTGTGCCTTGGTGTGGGTCTGTTGTAATTTTGTGTATTTGGAGTCCTATAAGCCTTTTGAAATTGATTTTCCATTTCATTCTTCAGATTTGGGAAATTTTTCTGATATTAGTTCATTGAATAGATTGTTCATTCCTTTGGTTGTTTCTCTAGGCCTTCCGCAATTCCAATAATTCTTAAATTTGGCCTTTTGATGATATCCCATAGTTCTTGTAGATTCTGTTCATGATTTCTTACCATCTTCTCTGTTTTTTCAACTTTGTGTTCAAGGTTAAATATTTTGTTTTCAATGTCTGAGGTTCTGTCTTCCAGGTGTTCTATCCTACTGGATATGCTTTCTTTGGAGTTCTTAATTTGGTTTAATTGTTTTCCTTCATGTCAAGGATTTCTGTTTGTTTTTTTTTCATATCTCTAACTCTTTATTGAAATGATATTTTCTTCCTGTATTTGCTCTTTTAACTGTCGATTGGTGCGATCATTCAATGCTTGCATTTGCTCTTTCATCTCATCATTCAGTGTGTGCATTTGCTCTTTCATCTCATCGTTTGCTTCCCCGATCATTTAATTATGTACATTCTGTACTTTTTTCTGTCATTTCTTCTGCCATGCTGTCATTGGGTTTTAATGATGTAACATCTAGATTTGTTTGCAGCATTTTCTTTCCTTGTTTTCTCATATTGTTCAGGTATCAGTGGACCGCTGAGATATTGCAAATTTCCTCTATTGACTTACAATGTCCTTGAAGATTTGTATATATATCCCCTCTTAGCCTTCAGTAGGCTGAAGTCTTGGAGGAAGTTGATAATGTGGTACTCCACAAGGAAGCTGCCTCTCTAGGAGTGGTGGCCTTCAGGTGGGGTATATTCCCTGCTAGTGGGCAGAGGTGCCTCCACTTGTTGACCAATGTTCATCCAAAGGGGACCTAGGCTGCGGGCTGAGGCAAGGCCTGTTTGGGCCTGTGTCTCTGGTTTTACTGTCCTTGTGGGGAAACCTCACCCGCCAGGGAAGACTCACCTGGTGGGGAGGTCTCGCTGGTCAGTTCCCTCCTAGAGGTTTCCCTCAATTTACAGCTACCGCCTGGGCTGGGCTGCCTTCCTCTGCAAAGTTCCCAGGGTCCTGGCCCTACCTCCTGGGCCTGGGAGCCTCACCCTTCGCAGATGAATCTCCTTAGGCTGCCCCTCCTCAGAGAATCTGCCCGCAGGCCTGGAACCTTCACTCCGCCCTAAGCCTGTCTCTGTGCGGCTCTTCCACCAAGAAGCCTCCTAGATCCTGGGACCCTGCTCTGCACCTAATCGCCTGACTATGCGCCCCCCCCTCTGAGCAGCCACCTGGGGCCCCATACAATCGCTCTGAGACCCAGAGACCCGCCACACGCCTCTTCCTCCAGACAGCCGCCCAGTATTCCGGTGCGGTCACTAGGAGTCCAAGCAACTCACTTCGTGCTTCCTCCTCCCACCGACCGCCTGTAGCCCTGGGCAATCAATCACAATGAGTCGAGGTGACCCTTCCGTTCCTCCTCCTCCTCCTGGTAACCCCCCTGGGTGTTCAGGAGCGGTCGCTCTGAGTGGCTCTGAATCCACGTGACCCGCTGCACGGGTCCTCTGGGCAACCTCCTGGAGCTCTTGTGCGGCCACTCTAGACCAAGTGACCCATCGCACTTCTCCTCCAGGCAGCCCCCCTGTGTTCAGGAGCAGTCGCTTTAAGTCCAAACAACTCACCAATCGCCTCCTCCTCTGAGCAGCCGCCTGGAGCTCTAATGCAGTCACTGCGAGTCCAAACGACCCGCTGCGCTCCTCCTCCTCCTCCTGCTACTCCTCCGGGCAGGCCCTGGTGTTCAGAAGTGGTCTGAGTTCAAACAGCTCGCCACGCAGCTCCTCCTCTGGCAACCGCCTGTAGCTCTGGTACAGTCACTCCGAATCCAAGCGGCCGCGCTCTTCCTCCTCCTCCTCCTCAGGACAGGCCCCAGTGTTCTGAGTCCACACAGCTCTCCTTGCCGCTTCTCCCCTGGGCAGCCACCGGAGCCCCAGTGGTTGCTCCAAGTCCCAGTGCTGTGCTGAGCGGCCTCCTCTATGATGCTCCCAGTTGTCCGAGTTCACTGCTCCAGCTCTGGGAGGGGTGTCTCGCCGGGCAGCTCTACTTCACAAAGTTCCCTGCGTTCCGGGCCTACCGCCCCATCCGGGACGCCTCCCCAACAGGGCTGACTCACCCGGCTGCTTTGAGTTGGTCCCAAGTCTCTCAATATCTCCTCTTTTGAGTCCTGGAGCAACATGAAATGCAGCCACCCTCTAGGCCGCCATCTTGAAACCCTCTGCTACTTCTTTTTCTAGAGTAAATTAGGAGATCCAAATAAGAGCTTTACAACAGCAAGTGAAGTGGCACACAAGCTCATGTTCAAAACAACAGTCTTCAAAGCATACAAAAGAAGATTGACTATAAAGTGGGTTTCACAGGATGCATAGGTGTTCCTTATATGAACAAGAGGAACACTGATATGCCAGAATCAGAGACATTCTGAAGAAGGCGTAGATAAAGATAACGGAGGCTGGAATAAAGGCAAAAAAATACATGAAATAAGAGTATGGCAATGTGACGCTAGAAGCAGCAAGGAAAACCATCTGGGACCCTGGCACACAGTTCTTTGTGAACCGTGCAAAAAAACACATGCTTATATATGACAGAGCAAAGGTAAATATCTTCTACACCTAGCCTAAGAGATAAATTTCCATTATTTATGTTTTCTTTTTTCTAGCAAGCAAGAAATACTTTCTCCAATGGGATAAGAGATCTAAGGCTGTGATAAAAGTAAGAAGACTAAAGTCAAGTCCTCAAATTAGTGACCAGAAAACTTGGCAGAGAAGGAATGGGAGGCAGAATAGACTTCAGAGCAATGTAGGCTGGAAAACGAACGAGAATTTTCACAGTGATGCTCTTTGGGGCGTGAGATGCTGGAAGGAGTCACTGCCACTCTGAGCTTCCTGAAGTTCTCTTCTATTTTACATTGTTTGAATGATACTCTTATTTATTTGTAGGAAGAAAAAAAAACTAGAATAATTATGCTTTGAAAAAGGTAATAATGAGTTAGTTGTGTTTTGAGCATTAAGCTTCTAGGGAATGTAGATCTGCAGTCCTTTCACATACATAGCAGGAAAGAAGTTTTGAAGCCTAGGGAAAATAAAATAAGAAAAATTTGGAGATTTGGAAAAAAAAAAAAAACACAGAAACAGTGTAGCTCTTATAAATGAGGTTACCAAAAGACTATTGTCATCTCCTCTTTTGTGTGAACTGATTTTATTTCTACTAAATCGCTTTTATTGCTTTTTTTTCTGCTTCCAAATCATTTCAATTGATTAAAAGATCCTAATGCTGAATTTCAATTGAAAATGGAATCTCCAGAAAGAAGTAAAAATTCTGTTTTAAAGAACAGATGAGCCCACAAAATCTGCCTGTCTTCACACATTCTGTGAAATGTTTGCCTCTATCTTCAATTAAGACGGATTATTCATGCCAGGAGCGGTGGTGCACGTCTGTAATCCCAGTGATTTAGAAGGTTGAGGCAGGAGGATCCCAAGTTCAAAGCCAGCCTCAGCAAATCAGTGAGGCCCTAAACAACCGAGTGAGACCCTGGCTTTAAATAAAATACAAAAAGGACTGGGAATATGGCTCAGTGTTTAAGTGCCCTGGATAGAATCCTTGGATTAAAAAAAAAAAAAAAAAAAATTGGCTATTCGTCATTCCCCATGACTCAAATAAGAGTACTTGGTGACAAACAAAAAACATCTCCTTAAATGATGCTTTTCATTCTTCCCACAGAAAATCAACAGCAGTGAATTTCCACGGAAAGGAATGGATCTGATATTTGGGTCATTCGTTAGCCTTTTAACTCTCAGAAACTACTTCCTCACTCAATGTTCTTACCCATAAAGTGGACTTTTTTTGAGTTTGAAATTTTAATGTTTTATTTATTTTGCAATTTTAATCAAATCATCTTCAGGAGACATCATATCTAAATAACCCCCAATGAGAAGCATATTATGTACACATTCTAAGCAATTTTCATAAGACAATAACACCAAGCTCAAAATCTGCTTTTAAAGCTTTCTCCCTTCACTTTTCACCCATTTTAAGCAAATCGTCACGGGACCCCACTTCTTCCATGCCTTTTCAGCCCTCACACAAGAGTCTTCACACGCCTCACGATTCCTGGTTTACCTAAATATCCTTCTTTTTATCTGCTGCTCCTATTAGAATACCCCTTCTCCTCCTTATCTGTCTTCATGTTCTTCTAAAGGTAATTTTATTAAAGAAGCGATTGAGTTTGCCTTGCTTCTGCTACATGTCGTTACACCATAATGATCAGGAAGAGGCCAATTTCCTTTAACAGGACAGCACCCCACCTCCCTAGCCCCTCCATTCTTCCCTCTCTCCTTGCCCACCAACTGCAAGACCTAACATCTCATACTACCAATCAGAATGAGCTCCTCTTGGAAGTCCCGATGAAAGCTCTCTGGACTCCAGAGGTATACAAAAAGAGACAAATAATCCTTCTTTCTAGTAACCAAGGCTGCCCTAAAACTTTACATAAATAATTTATTTACTTCTCTTCATTTTACACACTTACCAGTTTGCAACATGACCTACCTTTCTGTTTCTCTCAAGGAACAGAACACAGAGAAATGGAGCATTTACTTTACTTATGGTTAAATCCAAAATGCTAATCCTGGGGCTAGTCACATAGTAGGTGTGCTCTGTGTGAAGAAAGCTATCTTGAAATAACAGATTAAACAGAACAAAGCCTTATCTACCTTTCATTAATCAACGAATGAATTATCAAGTTAAATTTTTGTCTGAATAAGATACTGAGAAAACACCACCCAAATCCTTTATTAAACATTTGAATATTATTCACTATGTAAGAAAACTTTCAAATATTTGCTTGCAGGTTTTAGCCAACATACAGGAGCTGCATAACTTTTGACATAACTTATATAAACACAATTATATTCTCTCTGTTTGTCTACGCCATAGCTTGTAAAGAGCCACTAAATGGATTTTCACAAAATTTGGAGACTAGATATGGTACTGTTCACCTCAACTGTATGTTGAATAAATTATGCTACATTGAATTTTTTGAATATCTGGGTAAAAACCACATTTATGTCATCATGGTTCATGATCATCCTGAAAAAATTAGGACAACAATTAATTTAGCCCAGGTTTATTAACTGTCTACTGTGTGAGCAGCATATCATAAGGGATCTTAGCAGACTCCCTGAGTCAGAGTTCTTCAGAGTTTTAATTCCAAAGTCAATTCTTCCTTTTCCTGCCTGAGGTGGACTCTGGAATTTACTTACCTTCCCATTTGCCTGTAGATCCTCACTTTTACTGTTATGGGGCACAACTTAAGAACAGACCGATCATCACTGAGAAGTCCAAATTTGAGAGTCTTTATTAAGCTGGCCAGCTGACTGTCTCACACAATGCCCCCAAAAGTGGCTATTGGGAGAACAGCCCTGACCACAGGGTTGTAGGGGTTCTTATAAGAAAAATTTACATTCATCATAAGTGTCTGTTACTATAATTTGAAATTTCAAACTAATATCATGAGATCATGGACAGAGGGGGGGTGCGGGGAGTGGATCACCTAGGTACAAACTAAAGAATGGTTACTAACATCCACACAATCACCATTCACATGGTACATTGTTTAGGAGCAATAGGAATCAAAGGAGGGCAATTTTTCTTTACATAGAAATTGTCATTTTGTATTGTTAAACATGTCACACCAATTAACTGATGATGGGCACAGAGGCGAGGTGTTCCCATGGGAGAAGCTTATTTCCTACGTAACCTGGAGTCTCAGAGCAAAATGGAGTCTGTTTAGTCATTTCCCTTAGAGTCTGGCCTGTAACATTCTCATGGAGCCAGGTCTGTCAGCCCATCACAGTAACCACTGTTTTTTTGTACATAATCAAATAATTGATTCATTAGTAATGTATAGGTGATTGTAGTGAGTGTGCAACACCATTAGCTTAACAGACTGGATTTTATCTCTAACATATTTAGTTAAACAGTTTATCATTCATGGCCCGATTAAAAGCCCCAACGTAACTAGGATGAGAGGTCTCACCATTGTGATTATTAGTGTAGTTAACCAGGTGGACCAAGAGAACAGATTTTGGTACCAATTTTTTCAGGTTTTTAGCTCTTTTTTTTTTTCACTTTTTTGAACCTTTTTTTTTTTTTTTAAATCAAAGATAAACTATCATGAATGACACTGAGTGGTTAGTATAGAAACAAAAGTTCTCCCCTAAGGCCATACATAATTTTTAAAATTTTAAAAATGAGCTAATTTAACCCTCTTTTGTTTTGTAAAACTACCTCAGCAGGTGAATCAAGGGAATTTTTCAGTGACTTAGAGCTTTTTAATTTATTAAAGTTTAGACCTATTTGTCTATTTAAGGTTTTGAAATGTTGTTTTCTATAATAAGTGTAGTGGTCCCTATAGCTGTGTAGCTGGCTATGTTTATTTCTACTAGGAGGGGAACTAAGACAGGGGCCACTCGTTTAGATCTATGCATGAGTCCCATGTGTTCCCTTTTTTCCTCCCTGTCATATACCTGTGAACAGTAACACAAAATTCATCCCATTTGGTAATCTTGAAAAGGGCCAAGCATGGAGTTATTCCTGACATAGTCCAAAAAAGAGAAAAACACATGATTAACATTTTTTCAGTCTTATCTTTAAATGGTGGTTGGGGTCTCTGAGGACTGTCCATTTTTCTGTTGTCTTGACTCAGATGTGATGAGTCCATGTTGTGAGTAAGGTCCCCTCCATTTCAGCCGGGTGCTAGTCCTTTCTGGAACAATTTGATGTAGACATAGTCTTCTGCCTGTAATGGGTGTTGGAAATCAATGGTCTCTTGGCGCTGGTTCTCTCATAAGTTGAACCTGTTAGAGAGTCTTAACAATAGGTTAGAACAGGAGCAGGTTCTTGGTAAGGGTGGAGGAAGGGCTCTGGAAGCATTAACATTTTAATCTCTCAGAGGTCATTTGCCACCAACTTTCTGGACCCAAACTGGTCATTATTTTTGTGATTTAACCCAATTTACCTATCTATATTGACTGTCTTTTAAATTTTTTTTATTATTACACCTCTAATTTTAGGGACTTTTACTGCTGTAAGGAAAAAGGGCGATGGCCACTCTTGCTGCTTGGAGCTGAGAGGGGGTGATGTGGGGTGGGGCAAGCAGCAAAAAGTTCCTTTTTAGAAACTGGATCTTTCTAGGGGTAAAAGTCTTGTTCTATGTAAGAAACAAAAACCATGAGTACAAAATAAATAGCATCTGGAACATGTCAATGAATATCATGAAGCTAATAGAAATTAATAATCTCTTACCAAGAGGAAGAAGAACTGATATGTTGCTTACATAAAAATGTCTAACAAAGTCTAACAAGACTGGAGAGGATATGTCCTTAATTGTAAATCTGTCAGAGTTATCAGGCATGTAAATACAACATTAGGTAAGTTACCTAATGTCATCTGATTTTTGTAAAATATCTTTTTATTGGTATGACCTCTTTGCTTAGTAGAGATCCCTTTATTTAGTTATTTAGGGCTAGAGAATCATACTCTAGCAAACATTGATTAAGCCTAACTGTATGAGAGGTAAGGGAAAACGGTAGGCCTTAAACTGACTAAAAACTTATAATTCTGGCAGTTTCTTTTGATAGTTATCAGGCATTTTTGTCTAATATTTTTTGTTACCTCCAGTTTTACTTATTTTGGGGGCTAACACAAGTATACATCTTAAGTTACATTAAAATAACTATTGTTTTGTTTTTAAAATGTCCAGGAATGACTGTGTTTTAGTTTTAACTGTTTTGCTAGGTATTTAAGACCAAGTGGTCAAATTGACCTTGTTCCTATCTGCTGTTAAGAGTCAGCTGTGTTCACACAGGGGTCACTCACAGGGAACTTGATAGCAGCTTCTTAGCTCCTTTAGTGCCATTCAAATGGTAGGGTCCCCTTGATGAAGTGCCTTCCTTTGGAAGCATTAAGGACGTCTCTCTTTCCCAAGGACCCTCCTCTGCAGCAGGCATACTGATTAGCTTCTCATCCTCTAGTGATCTCATCATTTCCCTGATCAGAAACCTGTGTGGCCCAGAGTTGCAAAACTCCTTAGAGAAGTTCTCTTGTTTTCTGGGTTTAGGCTGACTCTGAAAGCAAGAGCCAAATATTGACTCTCTTGACCCCTTTATTTTAAACTCAGTCTTTAAGTTTTGATCTTAAATATCCAGCAAATCAGTTTTTCCAGTAATACAGTAAGAGTACTGGATTTTAACTTCATTGTCTATGACTTTATAGTTATTTACCAACTTTTATTAAACTAGAGTCTATATTATCTGTCCTATATGTGATGGCTTATGATCTCAAATTAATTTAGATTGCTCTTGAAGCAGTACCTCTGTAAAACATCAGTCAGTCAACAGTTAGAGTTTACAAGGAAAATACAAAATGGAATTAACAACAGTGAAAACATATTTAGGTGTATAATAGCTATCTTAAATTTTGGCAGAGCTATATATTATATCCACTGTGTTTGAGGTCACAGTAATTTTATAACAAAAAAATCAATCTTTTGAATATAACTTTAAATGAGCTGAAGTCTGACTTATTTTGGAGCCATCGTAACCTGCAGTAAGATAGGAAGCAGTACTCTTCATAAATCTTAGGTAAAGCAGTCTAGTTCTGAAGCTGATCTTTATCTTTTTTAAATACCATTTTATAAATTTTTAAGACTAGTTGCTCTAGAGAATAAAACTTAACACACACAATGTTAAGAGTAAATTAATGTTTTAAGAATTATTGGTCATTTTAGCATATAGACTAAACTTTGGTTTATATCAGAACATTAATATTTGACCTTATGAAAAAACGTTGAATAGTTTTAACTGTTGGGTTACTTATATATGCACATAAACCTTTTTTTTTTTAAATTCATCCTTATTTACACTTTTTTAATCTCTTAATTAGACCCTCTTGCTGTTTACTTAGCTGTATTACAGTTTTATTTTATCACATAAAGACATTTCTATCTAGAAACACTTTTACTAAATATATTTGTTAGATATTTTTATATCTAAAACCTTGCAATGTTTTAATCTGTTGATCTCCTTTTTTAAAATTCATACTCTGAAACCCTTATAAATTTCTGAATTTAGATAAATTACTCCATTTTAATCCAGTGAAATACTTTTTTACTTACAGGACTCTATTTAAATACAGTTGAAACTTTTGGACTCTTTATATAGAATAATACCTGTTGAGACTTTTACTAACCTTGTTTTCAGTGATAACACAAAGTAATTTTAAACCCTCTTTTTATTTACCACTTTATGAAAACACCAAAAATTTTTTAAGTATGTTACCTTGTGGAATTTAAGTAGTTAAGAGTACTTGATGTTGTATTTAACAATTAGCATTTTAACTCTCTAAACCAATCAGATGTCTCTAACAAACATATCCATGATCAATACTATATCTGTTAAATCTAATTTAGTTATTTTTAAGAAACCAAGATATCACAGAAGTGTATTGGGCCATATCAGTCATTTCTTCCCTTTTGAAGAACAATCTAGAAACAATGGATATTAGACATTTTATTGAATTAACATTTTATTTTTTGACTACCTAGAAACACAACTGGGTTTGTAACCTGAAAGCCATATTTTGTTTACCCAATTTAAAAGCCTTTTAAATCATGCAAATCAAAAGCATTTGGATCCATTTTTTAAAATTTTAGTTTATGAGCTCACATGTTAATTTTGGTACCAAATATATGTAAACATGACAATACACCAGTGTACATACACATAAAATAAACAGATGGACAAAGACCTTATAGCTTATTTTTTAAAACCCATTAGATTGAGAGTTAACCCTTGTAAACTGGCCTCTGAATGAAACAGAGCATTAAGACAACTTTATAGTTGGATAAAATATGTCTGATCAAAAATTAACCTAGAATTTTTAAAGTCTTTTTGACCTCCATCCTGATGTGGTCCCTCTCATCAGAGATGAAAAGAATTAAGAGAATATAGACAAAGGTTATGCTCTATCCCTCCCTGAAGGAGTTTCCCAAAGAGACAGCAAGGGAGCTGCTTCCATTGGTCTCCTTGGGAAAGCCCCCTCAGGTTGGGGTCTTGATCTAGACCGGTTTTGCTATTCTGTTGGATAGTAGCCATCAAAATTTTAGCCTGGCATTTTGATGGACCAAGTCCAATAATTGGAAGTTCCTATTTGCGGCAGTTTATATTTTTATGTAAGCTATAGTGAACACGGTTAAAAACCTTTTTAACCATTTTTTTTTCCCAAATTTGACTATAAAACATTTGATCAGGATGTTCAGGCTGCCCAAAGATAATTTGGGGGTCCCCTGAGGCCATCTGACCTCAAAAGTTTGTCATTCTCTCTCACAGAATTTAGAGAGAGAAAAGATATCTCAGTGGGTTCCATAGTCACTGACTCTCTTCTGGGTCCCCTGGAAATTAGTTAACATGCACTGGAGGGGAGTACATGACTGATGTGAGGGAGACTGACCCATGCTTACACTTAAAGGCAACAAAAAACAGAAAAGGACGAACAAACACAAAACAGATAAAACACCAAAGACACTGACAAGTGGCTACTCCTGATTCCTGACCTGAGGGCCTGGGCAATGTCTTCCAGTCCCGAATTTGGGAAGCAATGCTGCATCCAGCCTTCCTCAGAGTCCCCAGATACAGATCCACCAGAAAGAGACTTACCAGTCCCTCAGGGGTGCAGAAACGGGTGACTCTCTCGGAGAATTTAGTTCAGTCCTGGGCGGGGCTCCCCAGACCTTGCAGCCTGGGGCTGAGGAACCTCTCTCAGAGGACTTCCCCTAGGAGCAACGCTGTGGCCTTTCCCCTCTGCGGGAGTTTGCAGGTCAGGGGTGACCAGTGGTTACCCACCAGGCAGCGAGGATCGCGCTGGGGCCTCCAAATGTTATGGGGTGCAACTTAAGAATAGACCAATCGCCACTGAGAAGTCCAAATTTGAGAGTCTTTATTAAGCTGGCCAGCTGACTGTCTCACACAATGCCCCCAAAAATGGCTATTGAGAGAACAGCCCCGACCACAGGGTTGTAGGAGTTCTTATAACAAAAATTACATTCATCTTAAGTGTCTGTTGCTATGATTCAAAATTACACACTAACATCATAAGATCATGGACCGAGGGGGGTGTGGGGAGTGGGTCACTTAGGTACAAACTAAAGAATGGTTACTAACAACTACACAATTACTGCTACATGGTACAATGGTTAGAAGCAATAGAGATCAAAAGAGAGTAATTTTTCTTTACACAGGAATTGTCATTTTGTATTGTTAAACATGTCACACTAAGTAACTGATGATGGGTACAGACGCCAGGTGTTCCCATGGGAGAAACTTATTTCTATGTAACATGGAGTCTCAGGGCAAAATGGAGTCTGTTTAGTCATTTCCCTTAGAGTTTGGCCTATGACATTCTCATAGAGCCAGATCTGTCAGCCTATCACATTACAATAAAAATAATGCTAGCACTAAGGTATTATTTTTATTGTTTAAATAACACTGGCATAATGCCAAACAAGGGCCTGCCTCATAATAATTTATTATTTTAGGCTTTGATTTCTCTATAAGGATTCAGTAATGTACAGTATTGAAAAAAAAAATCCATCCTTCTTGAAGTATATGTCCTAAAGAAGGGCTAGGTTTTGGTGGTGTACCTCCACATATTAATGCAAAATGTCAACACTGAAGAGTACCAGAAGAGACTACAGTTCTGTGAGAGCTTATATTGAGGATCTGAGCAATTAATTAAATTGAGGGAATGTATGACTGCCCTGAGAATTTGAGTTGATGAAGAAGAAAGAAAACATGTTCCTGAGGAGACTCCACAAGCAAAGTTATCATGGTCAAAGAGAGAAGGATGAAGACTTCCAGGAAGCTGGAGGAAAGAACAAAAGAATATGGAATTTGACACTCATAAAAAAAATAAGTAGGGCCATGATAGAGCAGGCTGTATATTGACTGAGATCTCTGAAACTATCCTGATTCACTTAGAGTTTTTCTTGACTTGTGTGTGGTGTGAGGTTCTGGAGATTAGCACATGGACATCGTGACAAAACCAATAGGATGAAAAGTGGGTACCAGGATGGCCACCTGCATGCTGGAGAGCCAGAGGAACCAGTACTGCTCAATCCAAGAAGCAGAATAGGAGGAAGGAAGGATGCAGGCCCAGTATAAAACTGAAGCCTGGAAGCTTCCTGAAGAATTACTGGTGAGCATCCATGATGAGGACTGAGAAGCAGGAGTCTGGTGTCCACAGGTGGTGCCACCAGCCATAGATGCACACTGTTCAAGAAGAATTAAAGCTGTATCTGCTGTGGCTTCCTCCATACACTTTTGGTTTCATCCAGGCCCGCAATTCATTGGACAATGCTGTGTACAAGGAGAAAATGTCTCCCTCCTTAGTATGATTATGAGATGCCAATAATCTCTGAAAACCTCCTCAAGGAAACACCCAGAAGTCTCTTAGTCCTACATGGTTCCTAGGCATCTCTCCATCAAACTGAAAATCCAGATTAACCATCATAGACTTTTTTGGTGGGGAAGGTGGGAAGCTTTATTCTGTCTACTATACTGACCTTTCCAAACTTTCCCCTTTTCCTGATTATCCATTCCCAATTAAAAAAAAAAAAAAGTAGGGATGAGAAAGTGCCATTTTCAATGGGGAGATGTGTCAAGATCACCTCTGATTTCTGTGGATGATTACTCTGACCTTACTGCAGAAAACAGATTAGGAACATGGACAGAGGGTAGGTTGATTACCCATTTAGGAGTTTGTGTAATAGACCAAGAAAAAATAGTTCTAATTTAGGGATTAAGTCACTGGTACTAATTATAGAAATAATGAAAGCATTGAAGAGATATTTAGAAAGTAAAAGTTATTACTTGTTAGTTAGTTGGATCCAGAGTGGAAAGAAGAAGAAGGAGGAGGAGGAGGAGGAGGAGAGAGGAAGAAGAAGAATAAAGAAAAGGAGAAGAAGGAACCCTAAATTCTGCAGGAAAAAATGTTCCGTCCAGCAGAACCAGCGCAGAGAAAGGAGACACCACTAATCATTAGTTTGATGAGATTTATTGTGCCCTCCCTGTTTCTCTGTCTCCTGCCTTCTTCTTCTTTTTTTTCTTCTCCTTCTCTCTCCCTCTCTCCTCCCCCAGGCTCCTAGCTTATCAGCCAGTCATAACAAAGCTTTCTCTTACACAGGAGAGCATGCATGGGAAAGCCAACATAAAACTATCTAAATCACGAGCTGTCCACGCGCAGCATGATATTAGATAGCCAATCCCTGAGCCTGGCGTTAACACGTCATAAGTCTCCAAGGAACTAGTAACAGCAAACCAGCCTTTTAGGTACTTCCTTATTTACAGCCAGCGCCCTTTGGCTCGCTGCTAGGCGCCATCTTGTCCAGGGTGGCCCTCAACAAAAAAATATCCTTACAAGAGAAGAAAATTTAGATTTAGTCATTCTTTGTAAGTATAAATATCAGGACAACATTAATGCCATTTAATCCCTATTTTTATTTAATTATTTTGTTAATTTTACAGACTGCATTTTGATTCATTAAACACAAAGGTGGTACATCTTTTCATTTTTATGTGCACAATGTAGATTCATACCATTCCTGTAATCATACATGTACATAGGGATATGATGTCTGTCTCATTTTATAGTTTTTCATACCCTCGTCCCTTCCTCCCTCTCATTTCTCTCTATGTAATCTAAATTAATCCCTATATTTAAAGAAGTGAATTAAAATGCATTCTTGTTATATGAATTTTGATACTTTGAACACATATTTTAATGTAGCAAATAAATTTGATTCCCTGCATAATGAACTTAAAGAGCTTGAAAATCAATTATCTAAAAATGATAGGAAATGAAATACTTATGATATTCCATGAAAAGAGTCAAGAAAAAAATCCACTAATTACATTATGAGTGGCATTCAAAAGTGAATGAAAGTGTATGAATACACATATAGGACTCATCCATCCTGCAGTGTCTGAGTCCATCAGTATCATGATTCTAATGCAGCGCATGGTCTTATTTTTCCCATTCATTTTAATACATGGTAATTTTTACTAAATTACTAAAAAAGTTACACAAGAACTAATTTTTAAGAGCTAGAGCAAAACTTGCAACCCCCTGAAGCAGCCTGCATTTAACATGTGGATAAAAAAAATCAACTCAAATTATATCTCATATAAAATCTAAATGCATTGTCTAAATATGATGCACACAATAAAATAATGAATATGTAAAGTTAGCTTCAATTTTTTAATTAAGCATAGTATTTTCACACAAAAAAATTTTGTTATTTATGTCTTTTTAACAGTGTTGCAGGTATCTCTGCTATAATTTCAGAGATTACAGAGAAGAGAAAAAAAAATCAAATATGTCCAAAATCTAAAATCTAGGAAGAACATATTGTCCCTTGGGTCCAATCCTTATGGTTTCAGACCTATTTTTGCTTTCCTTACTATATCATATCATACTAAACCTAGTGATTTCAATAGGAAATCAAAGGCTGTCAGTATGAAACATGTTAAGACCATGACTGTTAGTTTGTTTAGTAAATGCATAGCTCTACTGGACTCTTGCACATTGCTAATTATTTATCATAGTCTCCCCTGCTGAACCTGAATTATCTTGTGTCCTCACAATCTTATTTAACACAATCATCTTGGCAATAAATGTCATTGGGTCTGAGTGAATGAAGGGTTGGTGTCGGGAACTGTTAATAATTTTGAGAAAAATTTCAAGGAATATACAAACTTCACCCTTTCCTTCATGAATACAATACTTGATAAAGTAATAAATACATGAATGCAAATATGTAAATATATATAATAAAATATTGTAATTTGAATTATGGGCAATTGCACAAAATATAAATAAAAGTATTCAAAACATTTATTTTCACAGAAAGAAGAGACTAATGAATAAAGATCAGTGATGTCGTCAAACTTGCATAGCAATGTCACAATAAAGGTAGAATTTGCATTCAGATATATTTGACTTCATGATTGAATCCATAATTTTCTTTTCTCCCTCATTGTGATAGGAGCAGAATGGCAGGTGCCAGCAGCAGAAGGTCTCTGGGCGGCTTTTCATGATCAGCACAATTGCCAGACACAGGATTGGAATCTGTAGCACTAAACAATGGCTCTCAAGTAACACAGAACCGAGGCTGTAGGTAGCATATGCAGTCAATGAAGTAAAATTTGCTATTTTTCAATAGACAAAAAGAAAATCTGCATTTCCCAGTTATGAACCTTTATGATTCCCCTTGCTTGCCTTTTATTTGGAGTAATGGGCAGGTTGACTTTTATGGTGAATATTAAAAAGAAGCAAGATAAATGAAATCTTAAGCATTTAATTTCAAGTCATTCTTCAACATTGATCTTTATTCAGGACTCCATGTGTAGATTTTAGGTTAAAGAGAAATATGTATGTTTTTAGTACACTGCTTCTTAATAACAATACTCTTCAGAGATTGGCTGAGGTCTAAGAATCAATATTCATTCTCACTATCTTTAAACATTTATAACATTAGATCATTAAGTTTAAACAGGTATCCTAAGTCTCTTGCTTCATATGTGTGTTTACTGTCACACAAATATAAAAGTTGTACTTTTCATGTGTCAATTATAAAAGTAAAATAAGGGTGCATGACAGCTGGCAGACTGAATATCAGAAATGCAATTCCTAATGCTGGCATTGGAAATCAATTTAAAAAATAAAGCAGACTCCATCTCAGCCCCGTGAAACTAACTTTGCTTGTCATGTTCCCTGTTTCCCAAATGTGTTTTAATTGCTGGTAAAGGGAAATTAGAGGTCACATTGCACTTACTTCCACGTCATTAAAACTGTCTCCTGTGTAGTTGTTATTAGGGTTAAAATCTTTATTAGTGTCATTACTCAATGTACTAATATATAAAGTGCTTAATTCAAGCACACACCTAGCGGCCAGTGGTTCTCATCCACCAGAAAGAAAGACAAACGCAAACCCACCCACAGCAGTACAGCTCCTGTATGACATTCAGAAATGAAACCGCTGACGAGGTTTGTGCCAGGGCTCACAGAGTGCAGTTGGGGCAGAATCACTTCCGCAGAAATTACAGTCCTGTCCCAGGGACATGGCCCTTCACCAGGCACAATGCACTGTCCTCACAGTCATCCTCACCACCACCAATATGAGCAAATGGATACCAACAGGGGAAGGAGCTGCGTGGGCAGAACTGAACAGCACGGAGCCCCCTTGCAGAGAGGAATCCCCTGTACAAAGCTCAGTGACCACAGTATTTTCTTAAAACAGAAAAAAAGAGAGCAACAAGAGCAGAAAAACCTCATACTGATATGACCTGATATATCTTGTCCAGTTCTGGGTTAGACAATCTAAGGGTACAATTTAGAGTCAAAATAAAAGTTCAACAAATGGCTTTATATTCATAGGTGACGGTGAATTCTTAGAAAACTACCAGACATTTCCCTCACGTCTGATGTACCCTCCGTGGCTTTTCAATGCCACGCGTCATCAGTCTTTCGTTGTGAATGAGAGTCACGTTTTTCTTCTGGTTGCTGTTGAGAAGAATCTGATGTGAGACTGTCTGGGGCTCACAGAGTTTGAATCTCATGTCACTACTGTCGTTGCCACAAGTATTTTCTTCTCTATTTCTCACCCAACTTCTCCAGTAAAAAGAATCCTGGTCATTACCTTTCACTCATTCTTTTCCTCATTCTTAAGATAAGGTTCACATAGTTTAGCAATTTCATAGGGTTCTTCAGAAACTTCTGTCTAGCTCTTTGGTCTTAATTCTATCTCACTTCTCTTGATAGAACAAATGCACCAACGACGTGAAAATTTCCATATGCAACAAGATCTTTCTCATCACCAGTTTTTCAAAGACTATATCCATGACTAAGAATATTTTTCACATTGAATTCTTTAATGCACTTCTTTTATTAAAAAATCAGCTTTAGGTTAACAGCAAACGTGAAGTACAGATGGTTTTCATACATGCTTATATTTTTTATTTTAATTTATTTTTATTACTATATTTTTTAAATGTTTGAAGTGACAAAAATATAAAATACAAATATTAATCTTCCTTGTCCGTCCCATTCAGAATTAGACTGTGTTAACATTTTATTACTTTCCTGAGTGCTTTTTATTTGTTGTCTAGTTTTGCGGGAAGAAGTTTTATTTTTTTTCCCACATTTCTTATTGGTGCATCCTACTGGCACATACTGATGGATTTGTTGTTACATATTCATACATGCACACAATTCACAAAATAAGACTAGGATTTGGTTAGTATTCCCCAGAACTTCCCCTCCTGCATGCTCTTTGGAAAGAAACTCTACTAGTTCTCCACTTCATTTTTGTTGAAAAAAGATACTAGAAAAATAAAAAAACTAAAAAAACTGAACAAAAATCTAAAAATATACAAAGTATAAACACAGGCATAAAACATGAAAAGCCCCAAATTAGAATATAAGTGACCATTGTTAACAGAATGTGGACTTCACTCTCTATCTGTCCTTCCAATATACCAGCCACCAGGCTTCTATGATGATTGAGAACTTGCAACATGGTGTGTAAAGCATTTCTGATTTTATATGATTTCATTAATTTTATTTTAAGTTCAGTTACATGTGGCTATGACTCTTGTATTTCACAACAGGACTACAGAGAATATTCAATATGTATATAGAGATGAAGGTACTTCTGAAAATGGAATCAAGGCATAGATATTTTGAATATGAGTATTTAATTTATGTTTCCTTAAATATCTTTGAAAAAATAAGTGAAATTGAAAAGGGGAGAATTGTTGATATTGAAATAAATGTCTACTAAATAAATGATGCCATTTCTGCCAGAGCACACTACAGTTAAGATCTTTTGGAAAAGCATCAAAGATCATTCCTATAAGCTCTGCAGTTCGACTCTACCAAGAAGAGTGACAAGATTAATTACTTCATTCTCAAATCTCCTTTGCCCTGTCATTTTAATTCAATAATGTTATTATTTTAACATCATCCATGTAATAAAATATAAATTCTGCTTTATATCCAGAAGCAACTTTCAATAGCATCACTATTTTTAAATAAATCCAATGCTCATAACTAGTTGTTCTTACCACTATTTCTCTATTTTTAAAAATTTTAATTCTATCTTGTTGGATAGTAGTTTTATTTAGAATGATTAATAGGTGTTGTGTTTCTTTATTTTAAGAAAATATTTGAGAACATCAGTCTGTTGCTTTCTTTAAATGCCATTGTGATTAAGTATATTGTTCAAATATCTATTTGATATATAATCATGAAAACCATAGAACTGCATTTAAAAAGGTAAAACTCAGTGTAATACAATGGGAAACATTTTTCCTCATCATTCCAGGGATCAGGACTGCAGATAGAGTCTGGCAGGATGGCTGGGCTCTGCTCCACCTGGTTCTTAATCTGAGATTTCAGTTGTAGGGCTGGAGCACCAGAGAAAGGGTTCTGGTTCAGGCATCTGGTGAGTTGATCATGCACTACCAGGCCTGTCCCTCCAGCAAGTGTTATATAGACACAATGGAGAAGTACCATGCAGAAGAATGACTTTGTGACATTTGCCTGTGAAAGGATGCATTAGGAGCCTATCTTGCTAAGTGAAATAAGCCACTCCCCAAAAGTCAAAGGTTGAATGTTTTCTCTGAAGTGTGGAACTAATTCATAATAAGGTGGGATTAAAAAGAAAAGAATAGAAGATCAGTGGAGTAGATAGTCAGGGGATGGGATAAGGAAAGACAGTGAATGAATCTGACATAGCATTCCTAGGTACATATATGAATAGATCACAGTGAAACTCAGCATCACGTACATCCACAAGAAATTCATTAAAAAAATAACTATTACTAAATGGCAGCAAGATCAGTATAGTGGTGGAAGGGAGCAATGGGGAGGGAGAGGGGAGAGGTAGGAGGGTCATTGGGAACTACTTAGAACAAGATGTATTCCATGGTTTTATAATGTGTCTAAAAGATTCTACTGTCATGTGTGACTAAAAAGAATAACAACAACAAAAACGGTCTTCTGACATTTCAGCCGAAGCACTGAAACAGAAAGAGTGGCAACACCAGCCTTTCTGTGGGTGAGATTCCACTCTGCCCAGCACAAATGCTTTTCTGTTGGAGGGAGGGAGGGTACGGCGTCTACAGAGGCAAGCCACAGAGGCAGGAGTTATAGCAGCAAACTCAACAGTTCTTACACAGACCAAGCTACATTCACAGCTTTTCTTTACAAGTTTCTATGCCTTCTTACACTGTTTTTTATTTAATGCTAAGAAGTTTTAATTAAAGTGAACATCCTTCTACTATATCACCGTTCTCAAGCATTCTCTTTTTTTTCTTTTTAAAAATGCACGTTAAGAAAATTTTTTATTTTTAAAAATTAAAAATTCAAATTAATGCACATATTTCTCTTTATTCTGGAATTCAGAGTGTTCATATATCTGCATATTTTATTTTACTTGTACTCTGGAAATTTTCATGCATTTTTATCTTTGCATATGTCTCTTCCAATCAGGTCCTGCCTGTGCCTGGCCCCGCCCACTGCATCAGTGGATTTGGAATCTCTCAGGATCCCTCATTGCTGTCCACCTGTGGCTACTTCCTCTGACTGCACAGTAACTCAGTGGGGCAACAAAAGAATGAGACCAGGTGGGGCTAACATGGTTCCACCATCTGCCTTTGAGTTCTTTCTTTGGATTCAATGTATATACCTTAAACTGTTGTATATACCTTAAATGTGGAGATTCACCTCATAAGATTCCCTTGCAAAAAAGTTTCCAGACCAAAATTTGTACTAATATAGGTCTTTAAAAATATCAAAATTCTAAATACATACCATTTAATTTAAGGCAGAATGTAATAATAATGATTTATGTTTTTCCTGAGTACAGTTAACAATCTTAATTGAAGAAACCCCTCAACTTAAAATGCAAGGCATGCCTCAGGATTATAACAGAAATCCATTCTCAAATGTTCATATGACTGACCAAAATCCTAATGCAAACACCCAGGTAGTAGCCAAAAAACAAAACAAAACAAAACAAAACAAAAAGAAAAAAAAAAAAAACAAAAACAAAAACAACAAAAAAAAAAAACAAAAAAAGAAGGTACTGTTATTTTCTGTGTTCTTTAAATTGCATTCTAAATTTTGCACCTATGGACTAACCCTGATATGACTCACACTGCTGTTTGTTTCTTTGTACCTATCCTAGCAAGTTCCTATTTTCTGCAACCCACTCCAAACCCCAGGCCTCATATTTCCAAATGTGAAAATCACTCTAGAGTTGTTCTCTCTCTACCTATCAAAATCTCTAGGTAGGAAAAAAAAAAAAAAAAAACCCTCAAAAAACAAAAAAATCTAGCAGCAGTTGCAGCAGTTTCCAACCAGGGCAGTTGGATATTTATGAGGAGAGAGGTTGCTTTCAGACATGTGGAAATGCAGCAGTTAGATATAATCTTTGCTCTGCTGACTGGGAAAAAAGGCAAAAAGCTTTTTGTACGATTTTAGAGCTTGGCTATAATTATTCACATATAGATGTCAGAGAGAATAACCTCTGTAAGTAACAATAAATGTCTCTGAATCATTTTATTAACCTTCTTTTTATTTGCCATTTATTGGAAAAGTGACCTTTCCAAAGCTGGTTAATTCATTTAAGTTATTATAACTTTGAACAATACTTAGGAAAGAGAGCTGTTTTATTACACTGGGATCATCCTGTTACCAATCAAAACAATTCTCAGGAGAAATTGTGTAGGAATGAATGTCGTGACTGACAGTCCTCTCACCACCTAATTCTATTCTGATAGCACCGGGATGTTCTTAAAGGCACCCTGTTATCCTGACATATTTTCACTAAGTTGTAAAATCTGAAACGACGATGGAGATGAGCCTATTTTCTAATTAAAGCAAATGAAATGATATACAAATAATTTAACACAGTTCATTGGGTTGATCTCCCAAGACCAGAAAGGTCCTTTATAAGACACAGTGACTAGAATATACAACATCTGGTATAACATCTAGTTTTCTTTCTACTGAGTCCCAACTCCTCCCTAAAATCTCAGATTAGAAAAAGGTTGCTTATTGGTATAGATAAGTGGTGCAGAATACAAGCTCCAGGCTCTTACGGGGCTGTCCAATGTTGGAAGAATGACTTAAACATCCCAAGACTCAATCTCCTTAGAAAAGGAGACAATAACCAAATTTGCTATCCTTTTCCTTGAAAATATGAAAAAAATCAAATTTAGTACTTTTTGCATAATTTCTCCTTATATATCCTGATGTAGTAGTAACCCCTTACTTTTACCAAAAGCCATGTGTTTATTTCACTATTATCAATTAACTAAGGCAGCACCCTCATTTCCTCCAGATATGCCCACAGCAACATTTTTTTCTGTTCTTCTTCCTGTCATGTATGTAGAACATGAATTAATTCTATTTTGGAACTTAATCTTATTAGTATTATTTTTTCACATTTTAGCCTTTTAGTCATATTGAGTTTTTCCCTGTTGCATCAATCTGATATTTAACCCTCTCTACCATGGTGTTTTCAAAATAATTTGAATATTTTCAACAAACAACTCAGAAAAAAACAGAGTTAGGATTGTGGCTCATGGGCTGGGGCTGTAGCTCAGTGGTCAATGTTCACCTAGCATGTGTGAAGCCTTGGGTTTGATCCCCAGTAACATATGAAAATAAAATGAAGGTATTGTGTCCACCTACAACTAAACAAAATATTAAAAGGAAAAAATAGTTCTAAAGCACTCTATATTAACCATGAGGTTTTTTTTTTCTTTCTTTTAGTTAATTTAAGAAAATTTTAGTCTTTATATGTCTGTTTTGAAATATTCCTTTAATGCTATGAATTATGAAATTTCAATTTATCCTTGATTCCTCTGCTTTAACTGTCTTTGCCTTGCTTAATTCAATGCTCAGTTGATGCCTGATCTCTCAGTTGTGTTTTGCACTGCTGCTAAATCTTTTCCATCTTATATTTGTAACAATTTATTTCAAGCTGATAACCACTTAAATTCAATCACGTACAGAATTCTACATTTTCACTTCTTCCTTCTACACATAGAGTTTATGTCATTGATGTCACAAATTATATATGTCTATGTTGTGTTGCCAAGAACATGTTTTATACTTCAATTGTTTATACTTTTGTGTTTAAACTTCCGTACCACAATTAGGAGTGATTTGTACACTGCTGTTTCAGTGTAATGACATTCTCTACCTGACTACGTGTCTACCCTGAAGAGGAAGCTTTGTGCTTTGACAAGCTTGCGTGCAGCTATTGGGCAATTCGAGTTTCCACCTGAAGGGCTCCCTTGGCATTTCATAAAAGGCACTTGTAGTCGTGATGAACTTCTCCAAGACTGTGTTTTCTGGAGGTCTCTTTATCACTCCAATTTGAAAGACATTTTTGATGGTTAGTACCCATGGGTGGCAGTTTTGTTTTTTTATCCAGTACATGGAATATACTATCCCATTCCCTTCTGCTCTATGTGGAACCTGACAATAGATTCTCAGAGAGTCGTATAGGGGTTCCTATGTATCTATCAAAAGTTGATTTCCTATTTCTGCCTCCAAATTCTTCCTTTGTCTTTGGCTTTTGTCTGTACGATTCTGATCCATCTCTATGTAGTTTTCTTTCAGTTCACCTTATTTGAAAATCTTGAACCTTCTTTAATTTGAATGTTCATTTCTGTTGGGGGCTATGCCCTGCGGCCGGCACCGGAATGGTGCCTGGCAGCTAGCCAGAGGTTGCTTTGATCACATGGGTGGTGAGGAGGTTGATTAACATAAGCACACCCAGGTGATTTGTCATCGGCCGTATTCAATTAAGTCCACGCACACATGTGCACAGGTGTTCCTGAGTGCTCCTCCTTGGGCCTGCTCGTTTTGACCTTTGCCGTGACGGGGCAGCTGGCTCCTCGCCTGATCTCAATTAGCGTGGCCCCGCCCTTCACCTCCTGGAAGGGATATAAGCAGGCAGTAGGCGGAAGGCATCAGCAGCAGCTAGCAGAGAGAAGAAGCAGCAGTAAGCAGCAGCTAGCAGAGAGAAAAAGCATCAGTAAGCAGAAGCAGCAGTAAGAAGAAGCAGCTAGGAAAAGCAGCAGCTAGCAGAGAAGAGAAGCAGCTAGCCCTCAGATAGATAGCACCTAGTTCACAGGATGCAGGACACAACTTCAAGAAGCAGCAGAACTTTAAGAAGAAATAGATCTCTGATAAGTGTAGAAGCCTCTCTTTCTCTAAAACTTTCTCTATAAGCAAAGTTTCCCTTCCTCTAAGGAAAGTCTGTCTTCCTGATAAGCAAAGTTTCTCTTCCTCTAAGCAAAACCTATCTTTCTCTCAAAGTCTATCTTCCTCTATAAATTAGTGACTATAGGAAAAGTAGTTTATATTCAGTCCACCTCCGATAAATACCCGTGCAATTGTTGCCGTGGGTGGTGATGCATTTCCTTTCCCAAGTTTGCAAAATCGTTGATCCTCGTTTCTCCACTGAAGTTTTCTGTCTCTTTTTCTCTTCTCATCCTAAGCTCCCACCATGTGCATATTGCCCTGTTGGATGCTGTTCCATCTGACCTTTGGTTTTCTTCACTCTTCTTTCCATCTTTTAGCTTTTCTCATTGGGCAGTTTCAAAGGATTGTCTTTGAGTTTGCTAATTATATCTCCTTCATGATCACACCTGTTCCTGAGACCCTCTATTGAATTTTTCAGTAATGTTAAACTGCATCTTTTCAACTCCAAAATTTCTGTATTTTTAAAAATATTTTCTATTCCTCTGTTGAAATTCTCAATTTGTCCATCATTTTCTCCAGCTTATCAAGCATTATTGCAATGGTAATTTTGAACTTTTTGTGCAGTAAGCTGCATACACCTCTCTTTATTTTAGAGTCAGTTTATGGAGATTTATTTTGTTTCTTTGATTTGACTGATTTTGCTTTTTCCTCACATTACTTGTAACTTTGTGTGTTATCAAATACTTGAAGAAGACAAAGAAGAAGAGAAGAAGAAGAAGCGGAACAGAAGGAGGAGGAGGAGGAAGAAGAGGAAGAAGAACAAACCACCGTTTCTAGTTTTTATGGATTAACTTTGCTTCACACAGAGGAAAATTTTCAACAGTCAGCCCAGCTGAAAATTTATGGGACTTCTGATCACTTTCCTTTGAATATGTCTTATATGGACTTGTGTGTATAGAGTGTTAGCTATAGACATTGGCCAGTTTCCAATGTTTGTTTGTTTTTTGTTTTTTTTTTTTTCTTCTTAGGTTTTAGAAGCTCATAATCTCTCTTTTTTAAAATTTATTTATTTTGATTCATTGTTAACAAATGGGGTAAAACTTATTTCTCTGGTTGTACATGCAGTAGAGTCATAACATTTGTGTAATCATACATGTACGTAGGGTGTTTATCTCAATCATTTTTCCCTTCGCCTCACCATTCCCACCCCTCATTTCTCTATACAAGCCATCCTTACTCCATTCTTGCCTCCCTCCTACCCCCCATTATGTATCATCATCTGCTATCAAAGAGATCATTTGGCCTTTGGTTTTTTTGGGAATGGCTTATCTCACTTAGCATGATATTCTCCAATTTCATCCATTTGCCTGCAAATGCCATAATTTTATTCTTCTTTACAGCTGAGTAATATTCCATTGTATATACATACCACAGTTTATTTACCCATTCATCAATTAAAAGGCATCTAGGTTTGTTCCACAGTCTGGCTATTCTGAATTGAGCAGCTATGAACATAGATGTGGCTGTATCTCTGTAGTATGCTGATTTTAAGTCCTTTGGGTATAGGCCAAGGAGTGGAATAGCTGGGTCAAATGGTGGTTCCATTCCAAGTTTTCAAAGGAATCTCCACACTGCTTTCCAGATTGGCTGCACTAATTTGCAACCTCACCAGTAATGTATGAATGTACCTTTTCCCCCACGTCCTCACCAACACCTATTGTTGCTTGTATTCTTGATAATCGCCATTCTAATTGGGGTGAGATGGAATCTTAGTGTAGTTTTGATTTGCGTTTCTTTTATTACTAGAGATGTTGAACATTTTTTCATATATCTGTTGATTGCTTGTACATCTTCTTCTGTGAAGTGTCTGTTCATTTTCTTAGCCCATTTGTTGATTGGATTATTTGTATTCTTGGTGTAGAGTTTTTTGAGTTCTTTATAGATTCTGGAAATTAGTGCTCTATCTGAAGTATGAGTGGAAAAGATTTTCTCTTCAATTTGCTGATAATTTCCTTTGCTGAGAGAAAGCTTTTTAGTTTGAATCTATCCCAGTTATTGATTCTTGCTTTTATTTCTTGTGCTATGAGAGTCATGTTAGGGAAGTCTGATCTGAAGATGACATGCTGAAGATTTGGACCTACTTTTTCTTCTATAAGATGCAAGGTCTCTGGTCTGATTCCAAGGTCTCTGATCCATTTTGAGTTGATTTTTGTGCAGGGTGAGAGAGAGGGGTTTAGTTTCATTCTGCTGCATATGGATTTCCAGTTTTCCCAGCACCATTTGTTGAAGTGGCTGTCTTTTCTCCATTGAATTTTTTAGCACCTTTGCCTAGTATGAGAAAACTGTATTTATTTGAGTTTGTGTCCATGTCCTCTATTCTGTACCATTGATCTACCTGACTATTTTGGTGCCAATACCATGCCGTTTTTGTTACTATTGCTTTGTAGTATAATTAAAGTTCTGGTATTGCGATACCCCAGGCTTCACTCTTCCTGCTAAGGATTGCTTTAGCTATTCTGGGTTTCTTATTCTTCCAGATGAATTTCATGATTGCTTGCTCTATTTCTGTGAGGTACGACCTTGGGATTTTAATTGGAATTGCACTGAATCTGTATAGCACTTTTGGTAGTATGGCCATTTTGACAATATTAATTCTCCCTATTCAAGAACATGGGGGATCTTTCCAACTTCTAAGGTTTTCTTTAATCTCTTTCTTTAGTGTTCTGTAGTTCTCATTGTAGAGGTCTTTCACCTCTTTTGTTGGATTGATTCCCAAGTATTTAATTTTTTTGAGGCTATTGTGAATGGGGTAGTTTTCCTAAATTCTCTTTCTGAGGATTCATCATTTATGTATAAAAATGCATTAGATTTATGAGCATTGATCTTATATTTGCTACTTTACTGAATTCACTTATGAGTTCTAAAAGTTTTCTGGTGGAATTTCTTGGTTCCTCTAAATATATAATCATGTTATCAGCAAATAGGGATAATTTGAGTTCTTCTTTTCCTTTTCGTATCCCTTAAATTTTCTTGGTCTGTCTCATTGCTCTGGCTAGAGTTTTGAGGACAACGTTGAATAGAAGTGGTGAGGGAGGGTATCATTGCCTTCTTCCAGTTTTTAGGGGGAATGCTTTTAGTTTTTCACCATTTAGAATGTTATTGGCCATGGGCTTAGCATATATCTCAAAAACATCAACCGGTTTCTAGAGACATATGAATTACCTAAATGGAACCAGGAGGACATACACAATTTAAATAGATCAATTTCAAGTACTGAAATAGAAGCCTACCAACCATCAAAAGTCTACCAACAAAGAAATGTCCAGGACCAGATGGGTTCTCAGCTGGTTCTACAAAACCTTTAAAGAAAATCCCATTCCAATACTCCTCAAATTATTCCATTAAATAGAAGAGGAGGGAACCCTCCCAAACTCATTCTATGAAGCCAATATCACCCTGATACCTAAACCAGACAGAGACACATCGAGGAAAGAAAATTTCAGACCAATATCCTTAATGAACATTGATGCAAAATTTCTCAACAAAATTTTAGCAAATCACATACAAAAAATATATTAAAAAGATAGTGCACCAGGATCAAGTAGGTTTTTTCCCCAGGGATGCAAGGTTGGTTCAACATCAGGAAATCAATAAATGTCATTCACCATTTCAACAGACTTAAAGTCAAGAATCACATGATTATTTCAATAGATGCAGAAAAAGCATTTGATAAAATACAGCACCACTTCATGCTCAACACACTAGAAAAAATAGGGATAGTGGGAACATTCCTTAACATTGTGAAGGCTGTCGTTGCCTGTATTCTTGATATTCACCATTCTAATTGGGGTGAGATGAAATCTTAGGGCAGTTTTGATTTGCATTTCTCTTATTACTAGGGAAGAGCTCATAATCTCTTGATCCTTTGCTGTCTCTCTCCTATTTCACAGGTCCTCTGAAGCAGCAGCATGACACTCAGGACCTGTTTGTTCTTTGTGGTCCCCAGGTCAGTTTGTAGCTCCCATAATCACTCTGCATGGACCAGACAGGAACTTCTCCCTCAGACAAGAGCCCCAAATAGCCAGAAAATTATACGCATGCTCCCCTCTTCTATTTCTCCCTCAGAGAGAGGCGGCTGAGCCATATTGACCTGTGTCTGTGGCACCACTGGTCATCTGGAGGACCAGTGTCCTTCCCAGTAAATACTTTTAACTACATGCAAAACCACTACAAACCTTCAGAAATCACCGACACTTTCATGACATAGGGATGTAATGTAAAAATGGCCAAGAAATTGTACACTAGTTAAATGCAGAGAACAAAATGTTTGTTTATGAAGTTTTTATATATTCAAATCAAAATTTCAATGCATATCTCAAAATTAGATGTACACAAGTAATAGGCCATTTTTTTCTCTGTATTGTTTTGTGGTGCTATTTCTTTATGTATACTAGTTTATTGACTTTATATAATATTTTTTAAGGTAGATGATTAAAATTGAAGATAAATAAAAGGTAATGTTTAATACTCCCTTTTGGGAATTTTGACATACTTAGTAAAGTTATGCATTTATCAGTGGAGAGGTCGCCTGTTTGTGTTCTGTCATGCATCCCATGACCAGGTCTGGTTGTAGTAAAGGAAATGAGCGCTCCCCCATGCATTTCCAGCATAATGACTGAATACACGTTGAGAGATTGTGAGATTGGAGATAAAAGAAGCTGACTCCAGCCCAAAGCACTGAAGACAGTAGACATTAGAACCTTTCCTGAAAGCAACTAAAGTGGTCTGTGGTTGGTTATTTTTTCTTTTTAGTTACACATAACTGTAGAATGTATGTTGACATACCATACATACATGGAGCATAACTGCCCTTTTTGGGTGGTATACCATGTGGAGTAGCACTGGTCTTATATTCATATATGTACATAGGAAAGTTATGTCTGATTCATTCTACTGTCATTCCTATTCCCATCCCACCTTTCATACACATCCCCTCTCTTCCCCCTATCCAATTTCACAAACCTCCACTCCTCCCTTCTCCTTCTCTGTTGTGAGTCAGCATCACATGTTAGAGAGAATATTCAACCTTTGGATTTGGGAAATTGGCTTATTTCACTTAGCACAATAGTTTCCAGTTCCATTCATTTAGCATTTACCATCCGAATGCTATCATTTCATCCTTCTTTATGGCTGAGTAATAGTCCATAGTGTATATGTGCACATTCTTTATCCTTTCATCTACCAAAAGGCTCCTAGGTTGACTCTATAACTTAGCTATTATGAATTGAGCTGCTATGAGCATTGATACCACTACAGTTTTCAAAGTCTTTGGAATGGCTTCCAGGGTCACCCTAAGTCTGCAGTGCCAAAGGTGGTGCTGGTTTCCTGAATATCAAAGGGAAAACTCAGAAAATTTTAAATCTGCCTCCACATCTAATAGCAACTGCTGGTGGAACATATTGGTTTGGTTTGTGATACTGATAACAATAACTGATATTCTTGGAGGTGTATGGCTGACATCAGGCAATATCCACAGGAGACCATAATGTTGGTGCCATCCATTACCAATCAATGCCAGACAGCTGGGAAACCAAGCCTTCCTCCATCAGCTGGACATAGGGGATTCCCCTTGAGGTCCTAATGTGTGATGAGGAAGAGACCATGCTGAAGCAGAGATAAGTGTGATAAAGGATTCTGAGACATTGCTTATGCAACTTAGTTGTGTTTTCAGAAATTGGGTGCGTTTTAGTTTTGTTTTTTTGTTTTTTTTTTAGTTGATTTTATTAATTTTATGCATGACAGTAGAGCATATTTTGATATACTATACATACATAGAATAAATATAACTTGTTTCAATTAGGATCCCATTTTCATGGTTGTACATGATGTGGATTTACATTGGTTGTATATTCATACATGAAGATAGGAAAGATATGTCCGATTTATTTTGCTGTCGTTCTTATTCCTGTCACCCCTCCCCTCCCTCCATTCCTCTTTGTCTAGTCCAATGAACTTCTAATCTTCCCCTCCCTTGTTGTGGGTTAGCATCCACATATCAAAAATGACTTTCTGCCTTTGGTTTGGGGCTGCTACCTTATTTTGCTTAGCATGAAATTCTTTATTTGAACCCATTTACCAACAAATGCCATAATTACATTCTTCTTTATGGCTGAGAAGTACTCCATTGTGTACATATACAGCATTTTTTATTCCTTTCATCTGCTGTAGAACATCTAGTTTCATTCCATAGCTTGCCTGTTGTAAATTGAGCTGCTCTAAATATTAAAATGGTTATGTCACCATAGCATGCTGATTTTAAGTCTTTTGAGTATAAACCAAGGAGAGGGATAACAGGGTCAAATGGTAGTTCCATTCCAAGTTTTCTGAGAAATCTCCATACTACTTTCCAGAGTGGTTGCACCAATTTGCAGTCCCATTAGCAATCAGTGAAGCTTTTCCCCCATGTCCTCACCAACATTTATTGTTGCTTGTATTCTTAATAACTGCCATTCTGACTGGGATGAGATAGAATCTCAGTGTAATTTTGATAGCAGTTTC
This sequence comes from Sciurus vulgaris, assembly GCF_902686455.1. Classification (NCBI taxonomy): domain Eukaryota; kingdom Metazoa; phylum Chordata; class Mammalia; order Rodentia; family Sciuridae; genus Sciurus; species Sciurus vulgaris. The sequence continues at coordinate 15,374,461 of NC_136469.1, forward strand.
TCTAATTGCTAGAGATATTGAACATTTTTTCATGTTTTCTTTAACCATTTGTATTTTGTTTCTTCTATGAAGCATCTGTTCCCTTCCTTAGCCCATTTGTTTCCTGTTAAGTTTGGGGTTCTTTGTATACCCTAAAGATTTATGCTCTGTCTGAGGTGCTGGTGGTAAAGATTTTCTACTATTCTCTAGGCTCTCTGTTCACATTCCTGATTATTTCTTTTGCTGGGAAGAAGTTTTTAGTTTGATACCATGGAATTTATTGATTCTTGATTTCATTTCTTGCTCTTTAGGAGTCTTGTTGAAGAAATTGGTTTGTAAACTGACATGGTCAGTCTAATTTGGGTCTAATTTTTCTTCTAGTAGGCTCAGAGTCTCTGGTTTAATGTATAAATTCTTGATCCACTTTGAGTTGAGTTTTGTGCAGGGTGAGAGATAGAAGTTCAATGTCATTCTACTACATGTGGATTTCCAGTTTCCCCAGCACCATTTGTTGAGAGGCTATCTTTTCTCCAATGCATGTTTATACCACCTTTGTCTAGTATGAGATAGCTGTATTTAAGTGGGTTATCTCTGTGCCTTCCATTCAGTACCATTGGTCCATGTCTGTTTTGGTGCTGATACCATGCCATTTTTGTTACTATAACTCTGTAGTATAATTTAAGGTCTGGTATTGTGATGACTTCTACGTCACTTTTATTGCTAAGGATGGCTTGGCTATTCTGGGGCTTTTATTTTTTCAAATGAATTTCATGACTCCTTTTTATATTTCTATGAATAATATGATTAGAATTTTAATAGGAATTGCATTAACTGTATTGTGCTTTTGGTAGTATGGCCATTTTGACAATATTAATTCTGCCTATCCAAGAACATGGGACATTTTTCCATCTTCTAAGTTATTCTTCAATTTCTACTTTAGTGTTCTATAGTTTTCATTGTTCAGTTCCTTCCTCTCTTTTGTTAGATTGATTCCAAATAGTTTTTGAGCCTATTGTGAATGGGATAGTTTTCTTGATTTCTCTTTCAGCTGATTCATCATTCCCATATAGGACAGCAATTGATTTATGGGTGTTAATTTTATATTCTGCTACTTTGCTGAATTCATTTATGAGTTCTGGAAACTTTCTGGTGGAGTTTTTTGGGTCTTCCATATATAGAACAATGTAATCAGCAAATTGGGATAGTTTGAGCTCTTCTTTTCCTATTCCTATCATTTAATTTCTTCCTTTTTTCTAACCGCTCTGGCTAGGGTTCCAGGACTATGCTGAATAGGAGTGGTGAAAGAGGGCATCCCTGTCTTATTCCAGTTTTTATGGGAAATGCTTTCAACTTTTGTCCTTTTAGAATGAAGTTGGTCATGGGTTTAGCCTATATAGCTTTTACAGTGTTAAGGTATGTTTCAACTGTGTATTTTTTCTGGTGTTTTGAGCATGAATTGACGCTAAATTTTGTTGAATGCTTTTTCTGAAGCTATTGCGATAATCATGTGATTCTTCTCGTTAAGTCTATTGATGTGACGAATTACATTTATTGTTTTTCATATCTTGAACCTATCTTGCCTCCCTGGAATGAATGAGTGGGTGTATTTTGTAAATGACACTTTCACTAAGTATTCTGGCTATAAATAGATTAATTAATTAAGTAATTAAATCTTCAACCTGTTTTGTTAATTTGTTCTGTTTAAATATACATGAAGTAGACTTTATTTTGACATATTGTACATATATGGAGTATAACTTATTCTAATTAGGATCCTGTTTTGTGGTTGAGCATGATATGGAGTTTCACTAGTCATGTATTCATATACAAGGAGAGGAAAGTTTTGTACAATTCATTCTACAGTCTTTCCTATCCCCATCTCCCCTTCTCTTCATTCCCCTTTGTCTAATCCTATGAACTTCCATTCTTAACCCCACCCTCATTGGGTCTTAGTGTTATGGTTTGAATGTGAGGTGACCCCTAAAGCTCACATGAGACAATGCAGGAAGGTTCAGAGGAGACATGATAGGGCCTTAACCCAATCAGTGAATTAATCCCCTGGTGGAGATTAACTGAGTGGTAACTGAAGGCTTGGATCATTATACACTGAATAAACTGGTTGTCGAAGTTTGCCTTGAAATTCCGAGAATTTTTGACATCCTCCAAGAATCTTCCAGCAATTTTATCACTCCACAGTAATGGAAAAGGGGGTTCTTCAGAGTTGGTTTGGAAGGTGCATTGAAGTTCTTATTTGTCAGCATCTAGCTAAGGATGCACATAAAGAATAATGGCATCTCTCTGTCTTTGATGTCTTTGATTCACGTCTGAATCTCACATGCTTTCTTCATTGGTGTGTTCTAAACTGGAATCAGATACACAACTGAATTCTACAAAATCACGTTTCCAGCATTTGAAAGAAGTGGTGGTGGCTTTGAGTTGCTATCAGGTCATTCAGAACAGTGAGCACACCTCTTGTCCCCCAGCTTTACTGTTATCACTCCAACTATTGCTTTATCACTAGCAATGTGTACCTAACCATTACGTTTAAAACATACTATTTATATGCTGTACAACCTCATTTTTTTCTATATTGCTCAGAGATTCGTGGAAGTACATATAGTGTAATCTTTGAACATTATTACCTTTTAAAAAACATGTTCATGAGACTACCTGAAATATCTTATTTTGAAGTTATTTCTTAACCTCTAAAAAATTCTTCTTAAAACCACTTCTTTTCCTTAAAGTTATTGTGAAAGCAATTTGGGATATTTTCAAAAAATCAAAAGTTATTAAATAATTTAGACCATTCTAATCTGGTCTGAGCTTAAGATTCACTAAAATACACTTCTATCATTTCACTGAAGAAATACTAGTATTTTTTTTCTTTTCTTTCTTTTTTATTTTATGGACTTAATTTTGGTTAATTGTACACAAATGGGGTACAACATTTTGTTTCTATGGTTGTGCACGATGTAAATTCACACAATTCATGTGATCATACATGTACATAGGGTAATGATGTCTGTCTCAGTCCACCAACTTTCATACCCCCCATTTCCCTCTATGTAATTTAAAGTTTTTCCATTCTTCTCTATTTTCTACACAAATTTTTTTTAACTCCTATTTACAATCTAGAGATCAGAGGTAACACAGATTGCAGAATATATTCATTGTAATTTTTCCTATTTTGGGTACTACGAGTGCACAGATTTTTCATAAGTATTAGTATATGAAAAGCATATTGAATACTATGTAATATCAGTTCAATTTTTTTTTTTTCATTCCTGGGACAAACTAGTTAAAGTAGAGTAATTGTATAAAGCAAAGATTATTTAGCTCGCAGTTTTGAAGACTGGAATTTGAAACAGCGTGGTGCAGGCTCTGGCAAGGGCTCCCTGCAGGTGCAGAATGTGCTAAGGAGGAAGGATCGCAACCCCTAAGGTAAGTCACAGACGGGGCCCCATCTGCCCTCCTTGGGGCACAAGCTCAATTGACCTAGGGAGCTCCTGCCAAGCCCACCTTTAACAGACCAGCACCTCCCACTTCAGTCACTCTCAGGACCAAACCTGCAGCATGTGGGACCTTGAGGGACACATTCACACTACATTCAAATCACAGCAACTTCTTACCCAACGGGTACACCATCTAGGGCTAGATAGAGAACAAGACTAATTCACTTTCTTCTTTTCAACTCCACTTGCATTTTATGAATATTCTGATTTTCGCATTTTGTAAAGCAGTATGGAAAAATATTTGAGACTGCGACAGGACTATAAAACATTTTAAATAAAGAGTTTCATAGTATATAGTTCAAATATAAATTTATGGGTGATAAATTATAATACAAATAATAAAACTCGACGTGCTTATTATCACCGAACTAACAGGGATCAGAAGTGGTAGTAGATTTTTTTTCCATTTCACTGGTTCGTAAACTGATATCCATTTCATTCCTTTCTGGTGCACGATTGCATTGACTTTTCAGTGAATAGCATTTAAACCACAGAAAAAGTGATGCGCTTTGGACAGTGTGTTGGTCCATTCTCTGCTGCTAGTAACATAATACCACAGACTGGGTCTGTTTTACAGGAAACAGATTTATTTTGGCTCATGGTTCTGGAGGTCCTGCATCTGGTGACAGATTTCTTGCTGAAGGTGTCCTGAGGCATGGCATCACATGGCAAGAGATACAGGAGGATTGGGTACACGTTTTCTGGTCTCTCCTCCTCTTTGCCCAGTCATTAACATCCAAGGATGGAGGCTTTTCTCTGATGACCTCATTTAATCCTAGTCACCACACAAACCCCCCACCCTTAAATGTCATGGTCAGAATAGGTGTCCACCCTCTTAATAACTCACAGTGGAAGGGGGTTAAGTTTCAGCACAGGAACCTTTAGAAGACACATTCAACCATATCGGGACCATAACAGAAAGTGTTGATTTAAAAATTTTTAAAGTTCATTATCAAGATCATCATATCTCCTCTACCAACACTGAGCAGTTAGTCGCTTTCTACTCTCCAGGTGAATTTGTCTTTCTAGATACGGCCGCAACTGCTTTCTTCTCTACTACAGCATTGCAGTTGCTGGTGCTTGTACAGAAAGAAGAAAGATTTATTTCCAATTTCCCCTTGTAGAGACATTTGGTTGACCCATAACGAATGGAAACTTTCAAAGCCACCTCAGGCATGTGGCTTCCAGGCCTGCCTTTAAATATCCTGCACAAAGCTCCAATCAGTTTCTCTCATCCCTAAAGAGCCCAGTCAGAACCACAATTTCACTGAGAAATATGCTCTAATGGAGATGAGGCTTTGTCACCTCTGTATTCACGTGCCGTCTCCCACAGCCAAGGGTATCCTGATCAGTTTAGGAAGTAAGAAGGCTAGGAAACATTCATAGCATTCTACATCAGAGTTGTAATTATTGACACCTGGAGAAATATTTTATTATTTTCTTTATTTCTTTTTTCATTTTTCTTTTCTTTTCTTTTTTTTTTTTTTTTGGTACCAGAGAGTGAGTCTAGGTGTGTTCCACCACTGAGTTACATCTCCATTCCCATTATTTATTTATTTATTTATTTATTTATTTATTTATTTATTTATTGTGATAGGTTCTCACTCGGTTGATGAGGCCAGCATGGAACTTACAATCCTCCTTTCTCAACCTCTCCAAGCTGCTGGGAATTATAGGCAGGCACCAAGATTTTTCTTCTTAATTGTTTTTTACCCAGGCAATTTGAATTTCTTAGGAAAACCTACAAAAGGGAGAGGGGAGTAGTCACTCATTTTATCCATAGATTAATTAGCTCACAGGGAGATGTCACATTCTCTTAGAAATCTTAATTTTTGAAAAGGCAAAATCTATTCTGCAGAAAAGCATTCCATTCAGGAAATGGTCTCAGTAACTTTGTTAGAAATCAATCCTAGTAAACTTGGAGAAATATCATATTTTCCAATATTCTTCAGTATTTATTTTTCTATTTACAAAAGAAACTGATATGCGGATCTTATTAACTAAAAATGAAAAATTAATTGAAAGCATTTAGTTGTCTACCAGAGACAGAATAGAAGGTATCTTTCATGAAAAATATCATTTAAAGTATTGAGATTCTATTTTATTACTAATAGAGCACTTTTAAATGTAATAATTTCTTCTAGCAGTAATATCAAAACACCATCACACTATAACCACTAGCAAAGACTAGCATTGTAGACATAAAATGTAGTGACACAATTACAGTAGATTTCACATGGTTTTGTGGGAGGACAAAATCAATATAACAGTAATAATTTGTCTTTTTCTGCCTTTTAAGAAATCCACAATTTACACATCACTGTTATAATATGAAGTAGTACTTTTTAGGGTTTCAAAACAAGAAACTACCAGGTTCGCCTTTTACCTCAAGTATTTTTAGGAGGAAACAATCAATGACTTATTGTTACATAATGACAACGCTTCTCCAACCGTCTGAAAGCAGACTGAGGTGTAAATAACAGAAATTGCTAACACTCGCCGTTCTTTGCCACATTCTGCAACACACGTCCTCACGGTGGAGTCTGTCACAATTATCTGTTGCTGCTTTCCTGCATGTTTGAGGTTCTCTGGTATAGAGAGGCAGAGAGAGATGAAACCAAATTTAGCCATAACAAAATGACAGACACCCGTTCCCAGGGCATTTCTTCACAACTTTTCTATAATGAGAGCTCCTACCCTGTGACTTGATGCATAGAACCACGCTCTCTGCCGTGAGCTCATCTAAAATCCCACAGCCTGCTGACAAATGGTAAAAGAAAACAGCAACAACAACAGCAACAAATCATACAGCAAAGTGATAAAATCCTATCATGATGGTCTATATAGACTCTTACATAAGAATAAACTTATTGGTGACCTAATTGTTTTTCTACAAATATGTTTAGTTTGTAGATCTTGCTTATAAGACTTAATTACCCATATAAAATCTAACGCTAATGAAAGAATCAGAACTATTCATGTGGTAGTTCGAAATCTCTCCCCACATGAGGTTCTTCTGTCAGTTTTTTGTTTCTGATTGATTAAGGTAATTCTGAGTCATAAAACATTCTAGTTGATAAAACAAAATAAAGGGATGAAGTATCTCTTTCTCTCTCTCTCTCTCCCTCCCTCCCTCACGTGGAATTTCAGACTTAAATGTTTACAACATGACCCCTGTGCAAATGTCTTAGAACATGTTCTGATTTACCCTCTGTGTTTTACACTGAAAGAATGATTTTGTTCAAATGACTTTCCTCTTCACTGGGTCACCACACAAGAGAGACAAAGCTGCTTTACATTTGATTTAAAAAGTGAACACATTTAGAACAGATCTTTCCTTTCTGACCATGGTTCTTTCCCAAATAAATGTTTCTATGACTTTAGTCTGTGATATGTATGTATCACTAGGTTATGAAAAAGTGGTATATGGATCTTGTTATGTCTGGTTTGTTTTTTTGGTGTTTATATAGCCCTGGCTAATGGAAATTTAAGAAAATTATTTTATAAATGTTCAAGGAACTGATTAAAATTAGCTTTTCCTGATTTAGGTCAGACTCATGCTTATATAACCTCTTCCACTTTTGGTTTGTCCATGTAAAAATCAATTTTTTCTTGTTGCTGTACTTTGGGTGTTGACTGTCCCTCAAGAGTCCACCCATTAAAGATTGCTAACTAGGGTGGCATTAGTGTAAGGTGCTGTGGACCTGAGGAGGTATCTTGAAGGAAGTCATTAGGAGTTGGGCACACGCCCCAGTGGACTGTGGGACTCCAGACCTTGCTTTCTCTCTTGCGTTCTGGCCTTGGGGTGATCAGTTTGCGCCAGAGCATTCTGCCTGTCATTGCCACCAGGTGTCCCTAACAGAGGGCAACCAGTCTGCCACATCTTGGACTGGCACTTCTAGGACTGTGAAAGCAAGAAACCTTTTTTTCTTAAAAGTTAATTTCTCAGACATTTCATTATAGTGATGAAATATTGACAAATACACTGGTAATAACGCTTTGTAACAGAATGCTAGTTTAGAAAATACTATCCATTTCTCAAAACGGAACATGAATTCTTTCTCAGGCAACTCATCTTAAACAAGGCTGATGATTATTTTCAAGGTTGATCTTAATTTTATCTAAATAAAGATAGATATTTTAAAGTTAAATTAAATCTTGTATTGTCTACTTTGGAAGCCTTGAAAAAAACATATAAAATCCTCTTCAGAACCTTCAACAGACTCAATTTATCTGCCTATTTGTATCTACTAAATTTTCCTACTTTCCGTGTAAAGATTTTTATCTTTGATTAGTACTGTGTCTGTTTCCTGCAATTTTATTTTCAGTTATACGGCATTTTTGCCGACTTCTTGAATCACTTATAACTGGAAACCAGACCTACTATTGTCTCTGTGCCAAGACACATCCTAAGGCCAAGTCACCCAATTTATGAACAGGTATAGACACAGATCCTTGGCTGGTTAGTCCAACCATATGGTAAAATGTTGATTTATTTACATCAGCATATATTTAAATTACATTTATGAGCTCACTAGATCACCTTGCTGGTTCTGCTTTTGTCTGTTTCCACTGAGTGCTTCTGGAACACAGACTGATTCCAGCAACTTTTTATGTAAGAGGATATTTTTCCAGAGAAATTCTGTAAATGCTCAGGCAGAAAACATCTTCCCTAATCCATGTAAAGCAATAAAGTGACTTCTGTATATTCTTTGGTTTCCTTCTCCTCTAAAAGAATAACCAGGCTTTTGAAATTGAAACTTAGACATACACGCATCAAAATTAAGTTCCAGGCAGTATATCATTAAAAATAATATATTAAGAAATATTTGTTTTGCCTCTGATGTGTTTTTCTCCTGAATCTTTGAAACAAACAGGAAAATGTTATAATTAAAGCTGCATTTATTGGACACCAACATATGCTAATTCTGAATTTATTCCCAATGCATCCTAATTAAAATAGCTCTTTTATCTTCAAAGAGAGAAGGAATCAGAGAAAAGGAAAGAGTAATAAAATATTGAAAACATCATATTGGCTTTCTATTGAATTATTTTTAATGCAAAGAGGAATAGTTAATGATAATGAATGTTTAAGAAGAAAGTATTAATTCTTTCTGAACTATTTTTTTCCTTCATGCTTTATTTTGTGCTCTGCAAAACCCACTGCTAGTTTGTAATTCTTGGATTATAACCCAGAAGGATTTGGTGTATTGTTATATAAGTCCTTCCTGATGTCAACTTTAAAAACACAGAAGTTTGCTAGAACACAGTTTGCTAAAGGAAGACAATCTATGACTAGATTCTCATCTACATTCACAAATGCATCGTTGATAATGGAGACAATGTGTAGACATGACCTAATGGTGGTTGATGTTCAGCAGTAGCTAATTGAGCCAATAATAAGAATGATGTGTGGAAATGCAATATGAGCCGGAGAATGTTGCTAAGTGATTTCAGAGGCAAACTGGCATTGTGCTGACTTTTGACACTGGATGGATCGATAACACTGTGAAATCACAGTTATCCATGAAATTCTATTCTGGTTTGGGGACAAAACTGTTTATTCTAAATTAAAGTGACATGTGTCTAACTCTATCTTTTCCAATTATTTTAAATTTATAATTTAAGTATTTAAATTATTTGATTATTTTAAACTTACAATTTAAAATAAGTAAACTTTAAGATAATGAATTACAGTGAATTAGAAAAATAGATTGTGATGAAGAGGCCTTTGTACTCAATGCCAACCGATGTGCTCCAGGCTCTTGACTTCTTCTGAGTTTGGGTTATTTCTTTTCAGTGCCCATGTTGTTGGTCTCGCACTAGAAACTCCTTTGATCTACTGAAGGCTTAGCATAACTTAATTGCATTTTTCTTATTCAGAGGATATTATCTACCAATCTCACTGTGTATGGCATCCCAAATGACATTTTAGAAGATTTTTTCCTTTCCCAATTATAATATCAACTAACTGATAATTTCCTCTACGGTCCTCTGTCATTGATGCAGGCAACACTATTCAACACTTACCCCGTGATTTTAATTTTTAATGAGGGTTACTGAGAGATCCCATTATTAAGCCAAATTGCAATGTAATATGATGACACTTTATCAATCCATACCTCTTTCTCTATTTTCATTTCCTTACCAGGGATCTGATGTCATTTCTTAATACAAATCAGCTCTGAATGGCAAGGTGATTACATAATGGCCTTACTTTGGTTGTTTTGTTTTCTCAATTAATTGCTTTGAAATACTGCTAATGCATTCTGCATTTCCTTATTTGCAAATGTATTCCATTAACGGTATTTGATGGTTGTGTATTCTCTAGACATTGTGCCTATTGCTGTGGAAGAAATGAGGAGCACGATCATTAAAGATTCTCAGAAAGAGTGTTTCCTTTCTCTGACACATAACATTCTAGGTGCTTTCATCAGATATGAAATAGTTAAGGAAGTTGCTCTTTTTAAAGTAAGATATTAAAACAAATAGGAAGAGATAGAAATTTTAGGAGAATTTGAAATATATGAAATTCAAGTAACTATTGATAGTTCTACATCTCAGGCTATGAGGAATAATACTCTAGGGAACAGATCAACACTTTTCCTTTTGATAGTTGCTCTTGAAGACATTCCTGCAATATATATGAGAGTAAAGGTATATCCTTCTGAATTAACTAGAGGTGTTAAATATATGGTTCCTATTTCTGCTTGTACTTTAAGAAGTTAGTAGATGTGGCCAAGTTATCAGAGAGCATATCTTTTTAAATCTTTCTTAGATGTATTGTAAATGTTCATAGCTACCTTTGAGAATTCAGTAATAGTATCTTGGCTAATGCAATATAATACACTCCATAAACTTCCCCATAACAACCAGGTGAAGTTTGAGAACTGGAACCAAATTTAAAATGTCTTGAAATTATAAAAAAATAGACACACTCAAAACAAAAGCAACTTCAGAAGAAACAACAGCAAGGTGATTCATTTTTTCAGATTAGAAGATGGCACAGGTAAAATTTGTGGTTTAAAAAAAGATAGGAAATAAGAACAGTATTAGAGCTTAAAAGTGAACAGAATGTTATGTTTATTATTTATTAAAGTATAAGTAAATGATATCAAAGTTAGGAAATCTAGAGTGTGTTAAGATTAATGTATTTAATTGTCACATATTTTTTAAGAATCTAACCAACTTACTTTAAATATAGTGGTAGAATTGTATGTCTACTTCTTATGTTTATTCAGTACAAATTTTTAAAAAGTTTCCTTTTTCTTGGTTAAAAATTGTCCGATTAAATTTTCTGAAGGTGACAACTGTATATGACTGAATTCAGAAGACAGATTGGAGAATTCAAGCTTTAATTTCCTCTTCATGCCAGTTCAGATTTCTCTGTAAGGTCCAGAGCATATGCATTAGCATAAGCCACACTATGCTTTTGATATGCCATATTATTTTTATTATTATGCTTTTATTCAGTTATAGTGGGTAATAAATTTCCTTGAGATTTCTTCTGAAGTCCTGAGTTACTTTAAAACTTTTGGGAAATGGAAAACATTTGTTTCTTGTCTTCTATATTCTGTACGGCTATCTAAAGAAATTTTATTGAGTTCAAATAATAATATTTCTTATTATTATTTCAATTATTGGATAACTGTTGAAGCACATTTTTTGGCTGGCATACTGTTCATTTTTTGAAAATGTTTCATAATCACCTGAAAAGAATGTATGTTAATGTCTATGTTGGAAAAAGCAGGTATAGTTTTTTTAAGTTTCTTTTAGTTCCAGTTTATTCAACTCTAAAAGTAGAGCTTTTCAGTGAGGATTAAACATTATACCATGATAAAAATAAATCACTTACTCCATAGCCTAAGAATAACAAAATCTATTCTTTGTTATGTTGGATTATTTGAATTTTGTGTGAAAAGGCCAATCAAAGCAAAATATTATTTTGCGACTGGAACTTAAAGTGTTCAGACATATTTTAAAAGACATGAAAATATTTTTAATACTTATTTTAAAGTGTTTACTTCAATATTTTGGAACTATTTATCAGCATAATACATAAGAATTAAGAGGGGAAAGCATGTGTACGTGTTTATGTATATACCTCAAGCTGCTTTTCTTTTCCCTTTTATATCTGTATTTGTCTTCCAATTAGTGTCAGAGAGGGAAATCCTGTTCCATCTTCACTGATGGCAAACTTGCCTGTACATTTTATTTCTCTTCGTCTGAGAATAACTGTGTGCAAAATTTGCTTTTCACTTTAAGGTTCATTAAGTACTTCGTTACTTCCATAACCAGGTATTTATTTTTATTGACAACAATTATCACTCACTATGGCCTTTCTTATTTAAAGGAATAACTTTTTCTTCCAAGCACATTACTTTTAGCAATGTTGTTTTAGATATCTGGTGATTCTTTTCTCAGTTCATTTTGATAGAACACAGATTTTGTTCACTATTATTGATTAAATGTCAGCAATTTTGTGTGCTTATATATTCATTAGTTCCCATTAAATTCTGCTATAGACTAGATTTTTTTCTAACTCTGCATTCCTTTACTTCAGTCATCTAATTAGTTCAGGTATTCCTAAAGTGGAAAGATTATCTTTCTTGTCTTTGGGTGCCTTTTCTTTACAATATGTTCCCTCAACTAACACTGTTTAAACAATCCTGTTGTGGGAATTACTTAGTCATTATTCTTGCTTGTTTTCCTCCAAATACATAGTGTACTTACACAAAAACTACCGAGAAATAATGGTGTTAGAACATTGGTGGAATGCCAACTTTCATAATCAAGATCTACCTGGATTTCATCACTATTGGAACAATTAATTGACTACTGTAGGCTAAGTATACAGTATAAAAAATATGAATGGAGAAAGAAAAAGAACTCCCATCAAATTCTGGAAGTAGCAAGGCTTAGTAGAAAGAACACCAAATTGGGGGATATGAAACAAATATTTAGCTCTTTTTCAGGACTTATTTATCCATCATGTTAAGAATTTTGCCTAGATTACATAAGGATAAAATGAAGAAGGGCTTGATCTTGTAACACCCAGATTTAAACCCCTACTAATCTCTTTCAGTTTCTTTCCTGTATTACATCCTCACATCTAAAGTTAGAGGTATAAATTCTCATGCTTTTTTCAGTTATGTGAACACTGAGATTACTTCTTAAGCAAATGCAGTGTTTGCTAACAAAATGCTTTATATATTCTGCTGCATAGATGAAGTCAAGTAAGTACTATAAGCACAAATGCAATGTTTAATGATTGATTTCATTGAACCTCCATTCAAGTTTTATGAAAATGTTTCCATGTATGGGTAGAACAAATGAAATTTCCATAAAAATATGTTGTCTAAGCAAAGTTTTTTTCTACCTTCCAATATAATTCACAATCTACATTGCTAATTTTTTGTTCAAATATGAATTGTGGAAGCCATCTATCTAAATACATTTTTCAAGTAAATTATTGAAGATATGCATTTACTATTTTTCTTTATAAATGATATTTTTATCTCCATTTATTATTGAAAAAATTACATTGTATAATAATTGGGTATTTCCGTTTTACTTCTAAATTTGTGGTTTGTTTTTAGCATCTTAGTTTCACTTAAATTATTTTACATCTGAAAATCCTCCTTTAACAATTTGTACTATTACTGCTTTTCTCACAGGGCTTTCTCATTCAAAGACAACTTCATATTTGCATGAATTTCCCCCTAATATGTTCTTGGAATATATTTGAATTAAAGTTAAGTGACTCAGATAAATATCTCAATGCTTCTTTCCTCAGTACATGAGATTATTAACTGTTAATGACAATATTGTTATTTAAGTGTCCTATTTTAGTTTAATTTTTTCAAGTCATATTATTTATATTTTGAATTCTTCCATGGAATTATTTACAATTCTGGAATTTTTATTTCTTTTTCAGTTAGTGGCCTCTCTATTCTTACTCAATAAATCACTATTTTAAGTATTTACTTCCTCGTTACATCTTCTGTGCATGTCAAACTCAACAAGCCCCAAGAAATTCAGCTCGCTGCCTACATATTCCCAAAACTCAGCAGAGTCTTTCACTCTCTGTTGGGTACATGGTAGATTCTAGCCCAAATCCATAGTGGAATACGTAGGTCTCTGAGCTGCAAAAAGACCTCTGTAGTTTTTGTTCTTCTGTTTGAGAGGCATCATTATGATTCAGATTTACCATAAGGTCATCTGGAAATATGTGTGTCTGCTTTCTCAATAGTAAGCTCTCATCTTCTTACTATAGGAAACATTGTGTGAGTGTATACTTTAGTGCAGCATCTTGAAATTATAGCCATTTGTATTGTTCTTTGGACCTAAGATAAGGAAAAAAACTTGCAGATTGTTTTATGATTTATATTATAAACAGTGAATATCTAGAGACATTATGCAATCTCTTTGACTCTTGCCACACAAAGACAGATGTTGCTTTTATAATTTAACATTTCAAAGTAAATTACAAATTTGTCCCTAAAAATGTTTTCTCTTCATCGGCAAGGAGGCAGACGAGGAGCAAAGCACAGTCCATTACCAATTAACTTGAAAGTAGCTCTAATTTGTCTCTGTTTCTCTCCATTCCATGGTGAAGTCAAACATGTTCATTCAGTGGCCCATTATAATGATCTCATACCTAGGTTTCTGCATTTTGTTTTTAAATGAATATCAGCTGTCTTTTTTCAAAATTCTACATTGATTTAGAATAAAGGGAAAAATAAGTCAGCAAGGACTGTGCGACCCCACAGGCTCTGGTCCTTGCTCCACTGCAGCCTTACTAGAACTGCACTCTAGTCAGCCGCTCACATATGGTAGGTTTGCTGAGTTCTTCCTTCTGCCTTTAAAGATTCCTCGGTGTTCTCCATCAGTCACTACTTTTATTTCAGTTATACTGGAAAGAACTGGCAAGGTCGTCTCTACATTCTAAGGCATGTTTTGCTGTTTACTTTTGTTGAACCAGGTTCCATTGCTCTGTTGTTGTTTTATCAGTTTGAAATTATACATGCAGATTCATCATTGATTTCATCAGTTTTCATTTTTCCCTGCTACAAAATATGGTTTGTGAAGAAAACATGTATAGCAATTAACTCTTTGGGTTGTGAATTGTGAACTTGAAATGAAACACCCTTGGTGATCAATCCTTTCCCTCCAGGGACAACTCTTGCTTCCCTATTTGTCTAATTTTGTGTCCTGAGCGTTTGGTTTGACTTTCTGCCTACTGAAAATGGTATTGCCAGACAACATCTCTAAGTAGTCAACCATTATGTTGGAGAATCCTAAGAAATGATGGTGGTACCCTATCTTAGTGCATTGGTGCACAAAGCATTAAGGAAACTGGAGTTTGAGATGAAAACTAGATGCTCTGTTTCACCATTCTCCTCTGGGTTCTAGTCTCACAGACTTGAAGAATTAAACGCACAGACAGTAAGGCAAGAGTGTACAGAGCAGGATTTATTCAAGTGAGAAGAAACTCCTGTAAGGCAAGAGAAGAACTAATAGCGGGTTTTGCCATGTAAATAAACCAGTCTAGGAGCTTATGTAGCCTCTGGGTAGGGACTCTCATCAAAATTCATGCTAAACAGGTATTGGAAAAGTGTTAAGGCCATTGGCTTGGATCTGAACCCTCAGATTGGTGGTTCTTTAGCATTTTAGTTTAAACTTCCATTTGTTTCTACCCCCACCTTGTATTTTTTCACAGCTCCAGGACAAAGGAATTGGTTGTAAAATTTGAAATACTTCTACAGAATAACCTTATGTAGTGGTCTTCAAATTGGAAGCAGAAACTAAATTGAGGACCATTACACTGATTTCCTGATCATGAAGTATTCTTATTTGCTATGAACTAGGAAATCAAGTGTTGTGGTCTAGATGTGGTGTCCCCCCAAAACTCATGTGTGAGACAATGTAAAATGGTTAAAAGGAGAAATGATTGGGTTATAGCCTTAAGCTAATCAGTGAATTAATCCCCTGATGGGATTAACTGAGTGGTAGCTGGAGGCAGGTGGGGTGTGGCTGGAGAAGGTGGTTCATTGGGAGTCTGGCTATGGGGTATATATTGTATATTTGGAGACTGGTGTCTTTCTTTCTGCTTCCAGATCTCCATGTGTGCTGCTTCCCCCTGCACATTCTTCCACCATGTTGTTCAAACTTACCTGAAGTCCTGAGGAATAAAACCTGCTCTCTATGTACTGAGACCTTGGAAACTGTGAGCCCCTGAATTAAACTTTTCTCCTCTATGGTTGTTTTGTTCAGGTCTTTCAGTCACAGAAGTGAAATAGCTGACAAAAGCACCAAGAGGAATTTATTTTGCGGAGTTTAAAGGCTGGGAAGTTCAAATCAAGGTGAGTGCAGATTTGGTGTTGGGTGAGTTTGCTTTCTGATTCATAGAGGGTTCCTTCTAGCTATATCCTCATATGGTACAGGGGCAAACAAGCTGCCTTGACCCTTTTTTATAAAGGCCCCTTCATAAGGGTTGTTTTTATGTAATCCCATTTATGAGAGCTACTCTCTCCTAATGTAATCACCTGCAACTCTCACTTCTTCATACCCTTACCTTGGGGGTTAGGTTTTGATCACATGAACATTAAGAGATCATAAACATTCAGATCAGAGCACACCCCCATTTGAGAATATTGACATACTGACCTACTGACCAGTGCCCACTCTTCAGGAAGGACTGGGTTGAGATGGCTGGATGTCAGGTATAAGGATGATCTAAACCATTTTTTTTTTTTTTTTGTTTATCTTCCCAAATCCATTCCCAATCATGTGTCCATGATTAAAGCATGAAAATCTTATTGATCTGGGGTTTGAATCACTTAAAGTAAACATATCTTTGAGTTTCATTATTTATTTTAAGGAGTTCTATAGTGACTGAAATAGTTACCTTCATCTGGGTTGAAACCCATTAATAAGTAATTGGAAAGGATTTTTTTAAAATAAATCTGTGATTGGTAGTAAGCCTATGTGGAAAATATATCTGTGCCTGATAGGAACTTTCATTTGACTCTTTTGCCATCTCTGTTCCTTTTGATCCTGATTTTCCCATGGGCACTTCTCAGTTGACCAGAACTCCTTTGCTAGCCTGATGACCATGTGCTCTGCCAACCCCGCCCACTTCTTTCTTCCCACTGCTTCTGCTCCTCCTTCCTCCTTCTGTCCCTGTCTTCCATTCAGGTCCCTCAATCCTTTGCTGTTTCCCAGCAAGTCCCTACCTCATTCCTTCCTCATATCTTACCCTTCCTGATTTCGCCAAAATTTGTAAAGTACATTGATTACTCTTATTTTCATGGCAGACAGTTATTTACATGAGTTCACTAAGAATGTTTTTCTTATAAAAAAATGCATAATTGAAAACATTTACCAAGGTTTGACTCAATGTCGCATTTGAAAATAATGCATAAAATCACACTTGTCCAGACCGATTTAAGGAACTAAAGTTGACTTTCTGATGCTAATGCTTACAAAGCTCTCTTGGAAAAAGTTGGCCTGATCCTCAACTTACAGGATTCACAGCATAACAGTTTAGGTAAGACTTTCTGGAAGCTCAGGGAATTTAACATAAATTGCAAACTTATACAAGAGGAGAATTTACCCGAATCCATCAGTATTAAAAGTACACCTAGTGACAAGCTTCCAGCTTGACTTACTAGCCTCAAGGTGGTTTTGGAAATCTAATCTGACATTCCTTCTGTAAAGTTCCAGCAAAGCAGAATTAAAGAAGGTTTTATGACCAATCACTATTCCTGCTGCATCTAGGTAAATAAACAGAACAATTTATCAAGACCAGTCTCATTTTGCAAACAAATGAGTCTGACTTTGGTTATCTTTGATTGGACATGAGGGTGACTATAAGGAGAAAAATTGCTTCAATGGAAAAACCTGTGGATTATCAAATTTTATCCCTTTCCATTGCTGTTGCAGTTTTGTTATCTACCTGTACACTGGAATGGACCCTGCTCATTTCAACCTTTCAATAATACCTAGCTGAAATTTTCCAAATTAATGCTTCAGATTTTTCACTCACTCTTGATTTGGCACCACTCAGACTCTGTTTGCTCAGATCCTTAATGGTAATGTCTAAAACAACGGAAGTTGAAGCAGGATGGCTGGGTATATAAACTTCAAAAAAAATTCACCAAAATTGATCATGTATAGACAATCATTTTGCAAAATGCTACATAGGCCACTCACAAAGTTTACCAGATCCTCCAATGCCATCACCAGAGACATCCAAACTACAAACCATAAAAACTGGCCAGCTGTCCACTGTCATCTGCCCTTCCCATCTAAAGATGCTCGAATAAAACATCTACAAATCTTCTCCGCTGACTGTCCTCTGGATTATAAAAATTAGTTTAGTTTGTTTTGACTTTTTTCCTGTTTACATTGAGATGTCCATCAGGAAATGCTTTACTGTTTACAGGATATCCACTCCTAAATTAAGTGGCTTCTTGCCTTCACATATTCTACCGCCTCATGATACAAGACACAACTGTTCAACTAGACTGAGAGACTGGTTCTTTGTCTATGTGTCATTCATTTTCTGATCCTTGAAACTTCTTGGAGAATGACAGGCTTCTGGACATAGTAACCCACAATTTGGTAACTTTGTGTATTAAATATTTTAAGCTGAAAGATTTTGAATAATAACAGAAGCAAGAAGGTTTCTTTGACTTCACCAAGGCAAGAATAAGCACCCCATGTCAGAGGTGTCTTCCCTACACATGGAGGAAAGAAACATCCTTTTCTTCAAAAATGGTGGGAAGTTGAGAGAGTGTTTGCTGTACAAGTGAGAAGACCCTGTTCAATCTGACTCCATTGCTTTGGACCAAAGATGAGGCAGAATATCATGGTGGGAGGGCATGGCAATCAGGTAGCAGAGAGAGAGAGAGAGAGAGCTCTGCTCACCAGGAACAAAATGTACTTCCCAAAGACACCCCCAGTGACCTACCTCCTATAACCACCCCAACCTGCCTACAATTACCACCGACATTAACCCATAGAAGTGGATCAATCGGCCTTTTACGTTAAGGCTCTCATAACCCAATCATTTTCACCTCTGAACATTCTTGCATCATCTCTCATGTAAGCTATTTGGGGGACACCTCATATCTGAACCATAACAGAGAAAATAAAGATAAGTATCTAGCATGTGAGAAATGTGAAAGTAAGTAGTAGATTAATCGGTCAAAAAAATAGTTGTTGCAACCAATTGGTAGGAATAAGCATGTAGAGAGTAAAGTGAAGGGAAAATTTTCTATTGTCATGTCTTATTTTACCAGTTAAATTTTGATTCATAAAAATATGTAAATGTATTGTTTTCATAATACAATACAATACAATACTTAAATTAAAGTGCTAGATATAAAGAATGTCTATAATTTTTAGAATTGAGAACACTTGAGTCTATTTACTGAAACAAAAATTATTTTTTCATAATATCCAAAATCATGTTTTATAACATCTAGGAATGTAGACACTTATGGGAAAGATCTACCTTCAATTACGTTTGGGAAACTACTATATTTCCCTTCTTGAGAGACATAACTCATTTTAATATATTTAAATGGTTTGGAAAGTTCATGGCAATAAAAAGTTTTTCAATTTCATTTGACCCATTTTTTTCCACAAACGCTTTTAAATGTAGAACACTTTCATTTAGTTCCAAAATTATTTTGTCAAACAGTGCTTCACAGAACATGGTATTAGAAAACCCATTTTTTTGCATTCCTCTTAAATCTATTTATAATATATTTCATATAATTTTAGATAATATATGAAAAGGTCTGAAGTTTGAAAATGAAAGATTGTTTATAAGATTCTAAAATCTTATATAGCTCAGATTGCCTAGGAATAAAACTCGACTAGAGTTGTATATAAGGTTGGCTGAAAAGTCTACCTTTCTTGATCAATAGACCTTAAACTCCTGAGCCATGGAAAATTGATTTGGGGAGTCAACTGCATAAGCAAGAATACAGGTGCTGGTTAAAATGAAAAGTTCAGATCCAAAGTGAAATAAATAAATAAAATTGTCCCTGCATGTCATCAGGGTTATACTAAGGAAGGAAAAAAGAGTGCCAAATTGTTCACCTAGCAAATAATTAGAATCAAATATATGTAGAGTGGTCCCCCCTTTATCTTCAGGGAATATGCAGTGTCGAATGGACAGGCAGCTTGTATGTAGGATGAGTACACTCAAGGAAGAATCATTGCCATACCAGTCAAGATGGAACCCAATGGCATGAGTTTTCATTATTTACTACTTATGGAGTGCTTAATTCCCAAATTTGTCACTTAATATCTTTGAACTATGGTTGCCTGTAACTGAAACCATGAAAATTAAAACCATAACCAGGGACTCTATTGTCAATAAGGATTTTGGAATTAAGAATACATCCCCTTAGGTAATATATTCTACATCTCAGAAATGGAACACACAGATTGTATCATTCGCTGACCAAGTGTGATAATATTTTTAAAGTCCTGCCAGTACCAGACTGTCATCATTTTGCTTTTTTCTTTTTCAACTATTTTATTGAGGTATAACTTATGTACTACATAACTCACCTATTTAAAGTATTCAGTACAATTTTTAAACACTATATTCACAGAAATATGCCATCATCATCATCTAATTTTAAAGCATTTTCTCATTCCAGAAACAAATTTCATGCACAGAAGAGATACCCCAAATTCTCTAATGCTTCCTATCCCTAACCCAAAGCAAACTAATATTCTACTTCCAGTTCCAGTTATCTTTTGTGGGCATTTCAATATATATGATTATGAGAGGGGCCTTCTTCTACTTGCATGATCTTTTCAAGATTCATTTGTGTTGTAGAATGCAAGTTATTCACTTTAATCTATTGTCAAAAATATCTCATTGTGTGATAGTCCACATTTCAAAAATTCATTTGTCACTCTAGCATTTGGATTATTTTCATTGTTTTGCTTATTAGGAGAATGCTGCTATAAATATTGAGGTCTTTAATTTATGTTGAATATAAATTTAGGAATAAATTTCTTGGATCACATGATAACTCAATGTTTAACATTTTGAGGAACTACTAAATTGCTTTTGAAGTTAATTTTGTCATTTTTCATTGCTATGAATAGTATCTGAGTGTTCACATTTCTTTACGTCCGTATAAACACTTGTTAATGTTTGTATACTTTATTAGAGGAATCATGAATGTGAATTCAGATCTCACTATAATATTGATCTGAATTTCCCTAATGGCTAACCATATCAAGGATTTTGTTTATGTGCTGATTAGTCATTTGTATATTTCCTTTTTTTTTCTTTTTTGAAAAAATCCAAATTTTATTGAACTTCACCCTCATACATAGACCTTCAGGGGGATTTTTCGTGCATAAGGAAGAGAAAGCAACAACAGAGAATTCTTTTCTTTTTTATTTATTTATTTATTTATTTTGGTAGCTATAGCTAACAATAATGTAGAATATTCTTTTTTTTTCTGGTCCCCAAGTCTATACTTTTTTAAAATTTATCTTTTAATTTTTACAGACCGCATTTTGATTCATTATACACAATGGGGTACATCATTTAGGTCTATGGTTATACACCATGTAGATTCATATCATTAGTGTAATCATACATGTACATAGGGTAATGATGTCTGTCTCATTCCACCAGTTTTCATACCCCCTCCCTCTCATTTCCTTCTACATAATCTAAAGTTCCCCCATTCTTCTCTCACTCCCCACACCTCCCACCTCCATTATATATATCATTCTCCACTTATCAGGGAAAACATTCAGCCTTTGGTTTTTTGGGATTGGCTTATTTCACTTAGCATGATATTCTCCAATTCCACCCATTTATTTGCAAATGCCATAATATTTATTCTTCTTTAGGGCTGAATAGTATTCCATTATATATATATATATATACCACAGTCTCTTTATCCATTCATCTGTTGAAGGGCATCTAGGCTGGTTCCACAATCTAGCTATTGTGAACTGAGCTGCTATAAATATTGATGTGGCGTTTTTACTGTAGTTTGCTGATTTTAAGTCCTTTGGGTATAAACCGAGGAGTGGGATAACTGGGTCAAAAGGTGGGTCCATTCCAAGTTTTCTGAGGATTCTCCATTTGTATATTTCTTTGAAAAAATGTCTATTGAGAATTTTTCTCCTTTGAAAATTGGTTTGCCTCTATTACTGAGTTGTAACTGTTCTTTATACATTTTGGATAGACACATTCTTTGAGACACACAATATGCAGATATTTCCTCCCAGTCTTGGAGGTGTTGTTTAAGTTACAGCTATCCTAATGTTTCAAATTTTAATCCCTTTCTCTAACAACTAATAATCAATCTTTTATGTACTTATTTATAGATCTTATTTATAAAAAACACCTTTTCAAATACTGTGCACATTTTTTTTATCATTGAATTGTGATAGATGGATATTTATCAATAATAGACACAAGTTCCATGTCAGATACATGAGTCATATATTTTCTTCCATTGTTTTAATGGTCTTTTCACTTTCTGGTTGGCATTCTATGAAGCACTAAAGTTTTAATTTTGATCAAATGCAATGTATTATCATTTTTTTTTTTTTTACTTTTTTCTTTTTGTGCTTTGTAAATCCTATCTGAGAAACTGTTGCCTTACCAAGGTCATATGGATTCATTCCTATGACTTATTCCTGGTTTCTTCTGAGCTGTGGTCCATTGGAGCTAATTTTTGTGTGCATCCCAGTTAATGTTAGAAACTCCTTCTTTCATATGTGAATGTCCCTTTTCCTTTTATCATTTGTTGAAAAGACTGATCTGTCTTCTAATGTTATTAGAAGACAGATCACTGGCTCTCTTTTAATTCTGCTTTTAAAATATGTATTTCCTCTCATTTCATTTTCAACTATTTTTTTTACTTTAACTCTAAAATGTGTCTTTTGAATGTGAATACATGTTCATCAATATTTTCGCCACATCCTTTTATCTCTGGTTTTCCATTGGCATTGGCCAGCATAATCCATTTGCATCTAAAGTTACTGATAAGGTAGAGGTTTTGCTGTTTTTTATCTCATGTCTTTTGAGAAACTTTATTCTTTGATTACTTCCCTTTTTTCATATTAAGTAGATATTTTCTATTGTGCTATTTTAATATCATTGTTTTTAAAGATATCTGTTTGTAGTTATTTTATTAGGACATCCTTTGGGTTTTATAATTAACATTTTAACAGAAAACAACCTATTTAGTACTAAATTTCAATAGTGTACCAAAAAATTCTTCCTAATACTTCCATTTGTCCTACCTCTTTTATACTATTATTTTTAGGTTTATAAGTTAGCTTTATAAGTCCATCAACCCAGTTTTATAATTATTGCTTTATATAGTTACATTTGAAATCAGAAGAAAATACTTACAAACAAATATGCATTTAAAATATCTTTTATGTTTACCTCTATAATTATCTTCGTCAGTTCTTTAAAACACTGGGCACAATTTGAGTTAACATATCCTGTCTTCTCATTTTAACTCTTCTATTAGCATTAGTGCTTTCTGTGAGGCAGAACTGCTGCCAATAAATTCTTTAAACTGTTACTTATTTGGGAATGTCTTAATTTGTCATTCCATTTTGGAGGAGGTTTTTTTTTTTTTTTTTTCTTTCTTTTTTACTTTTTGATTTTAGGATTTTTCTTTCAATTGAAATAAGAACATGACTGGTACAATGTCCTTCACATTTTATAAAAATTGTTTTCACTGTGGACCACACTTCAGAAACACCTGTGGAGCTTTAATGCTATCAGCTAATTGGGCTTCATTCCAGACAAACTGAATTGCACTCTCTGGGACTGAATCCCCTCCACCCCACCAAGTTCCCAGGTAACTCTAAGGAAAGCCAGGGCTAATAACCACTGGCTTGTCTGATATAGAAGAAGACTGGAGGAGGCCTTTTCTACATGTAGAATTCTTTTTACCGCCAGTATTTTTCTTTATATAGTTCATATCTAATCCTACTGTGCTCAGGATCCATTTAGCTCCTGGTGAGAAGCCATTGGCCAATCCTATTGAAAATTTCCTGTGAGTACCAGGTCACTTTGCTCTTGATGCTTAGATACTTTTCTCTTTGTCTTTCATACTTGACAACTTGACTATTAGATATCGAGGTATGGATCTCCTTGAATTTATTCTACTTGTAGTTTGTTAAGCTTTCTAATATGTAGATTAACAACTTTGTACAGATTTAGGATGTCAGGACTTCAGTGGGGCACTAAGAATCTCTGATGCTCAGTTAATTTTATTTTTTTACTCTTTTTTTCTTCTAGCTCCACAAATTGTATAATATCTTCTGGTTATTTTATAATTTACATCTTTCCAGATCTATTGGATAAAACCCCAGTGCGAAACCTTTAATTCTTTTAATTCTTTCAACATAATCTTTACCATTTTAATCAGAATTTTATTGCTGATTAAGTAGTCTTGTCTACCATCCAATATCAAAACTCCTTTAAGGATAAATGTGTGTGTGTGTGTGTGTGTGTGTGTGTGTGTGTGTGTGTGTGTACATGTGTGCATGTTATACGATTTTTGCAAGTTGCTTGATTTTTTGTTAACTTCAGAATTTCAGTCATGGTCTGTTGTTGAAAACTGAACATTTCAGATAGTATATTGAAACACTTCTAAATTGGACCTGACAAACCCAACAAATAGTTGTGGCTATTGGGTTTTTATAGCTGTTGTTGTTTGATTTTATTTACTGTTGCTTACATTTTAGAGACTTTTCAGGATTTATTCTCTAGATTCTCTTTGTACTTGAAGAGTTGCTTGTTGGAGTCGTGCCTGGATGAGTGTAATTTAGTGCTCAGCCAATATTGGTCAGTTAAGTGCCTTATGTGTGTCTCTCACTCTATTCCAAGGGGATCTTTGAAAGAAAACCAGACTTCAGATTTCAGGTCCTTTACAGGGCAGCCTTGGTGTTACCCAGAGCTTCAAGTTCAGCCAGGCGGAGTGGAATCTTCTTTGGCTGGTTCTTTCCTGGGCGTGAACATCATTTTGCACACACACTCAGCCTTTCAGATTGTAGGAATGACAGGGCTTATAGAATTCCCTGAGGTCCACACTACCTTTTAAATTCCATGTTAGGCTCTTGTTTTTCCCAACTGAAATCAGAGCCTTGCCTTATGCAGCTGGGTGTTAGCTGTAGATGGTGGTTGTTTCAATAGTGCACAATTGTCATTGATGCACCAAAGTAAGGTGCCCTGAACTCCAGCCTCTGATATGAGCACCCCCTTAAATCCACTAGCCATGATCTCTGACATAAATATTCTATGTGAAGCTAGAAGTTGGATAAGATCATGGCTGTGGAAAATGCATTTAGTGGAGTTTCCAAGAAGTCATGCTTCTCTGCTGTCTTTGAAATGGTCTGCTATTCTTGGCTACCTCATCATTGAGTTTGACAGGAAAGATGGATAAAAATTGACCCAAATGAAATAGTCAGGGACCCTTGTGTGTTACTGAAGTTTAGTTGTTTCTGTTGGGCAGTTTCAATTTTCATTTTGTTCTCTGGTTTAGTTAATTTCAAACTTTCTGATATGCTTAGTTTTAGTTGCTGGGTCTGTAGCTTAATTTTTTTGTGTGTAAGAGCAATCAATCAAGTTCCTCACTTCGTATTCTGGAAGATATTTTGTTTTCTAAACAAAATATATTTTTAGTTTCAAGTATAATTTATTGCTTTAGGACTTTATTACTATAGTTGATCAATTCATAACACGTTTTAATCCTTTCAGTTGTATCAAAATAAACAAATGGATAATACATTCCCAGAAAAAGAAAAGACTGAAGTATGGGTCTTGGAGAATATGTATTAACAAAATAATATGCATTCCATTTACACAATTTTGTAAAAATGCTTGCAGTTTTACTATTTGTTTGCAAGAGAAAAGAGTTGCAGTCTTATAAAATGAACAGTATTTTGAACAGGTTCCCTATGGTTTTCTCTTAAAGCTCTGGGATTTTTTAAAAGGTCAGCAACCAACTGGCTTGTCATTTGATACATAGGTGACTTGAAATAAATCAAAACAAGAAATGAGAAAATATTTTTAAATGAGAACTGTATAGTGGACATCCAACAGAGAAGCCTTTATATACTTTAGATCTCTGAAAATATAAGGGGAGGGAAATGTTTTGAAAAACATCTGTAGGGTGCTGAAAGATAATACAGTATGAAAATATAATTTGTGAAATATTACACAAAAGGTTTATGTCGTATTCATAATGTAGATCTTTATCTTATGACCAATTATCCAAGGCCTAGGGTGTTTCTCAGAAAAGAATATGTCCATATAATAGGACCTCCTGTTGTGTGGTCTGAGAAGAGAATTCTGCCAGGATCATGAAATGAAAATAAAGCAACTTTCACTTGGAACCTTGAAAAAAATTAACTTCCTAGATTAGTTTTGAATTTTTCCTTATATCTTTTGCCATGGGCACGAAGATTTAAAAAGGCCTTAGTTGGTTTCTTTAAGAATATATTATCTCATCAATGTTAGGGGTGAAATATATGCCTGGAAGCGGGTCATTCGTTCCTCCAATTAAAAACATAAAGAAAATATAGCGAGGTCATAATGCAGCAGATGCTGCAGAGAAAGGAGTAGAAATATTCATTTACACTAAATCAGGTGCCCTATTTAATGAATAACCAATTAAATATTTTGCAAAAGACTATCAAGCATATAGATATTATAAATTCAGTATTCTAACAATAAAGTTTAATCACTACTTCAAATCCCCAAATAAATAAGGCTTAAAATTTGAAAGATCAAACACATTTATTTTGGCTATTTTGAGTATCTGGTCTTTTCATACAAATTCTAGGTAACTTATCTGAGGTAAGCTCTAAAACACAGTGATACTGATTAGCAGGAGCCCTAAAAAGGTAAGCAGGCTCTGTTCCTAAAATTTTATATTTTAAAATTGCAAGGGACAATTCATCTTTACTATGGGTCTATGTGTTGACTTGAAAAAAGAAATAATTCAAACTTCAGTGGCATTGTTACTCACATGGCATAAGGGTGTGTTTACCAGGACAAAAATACTACAAAATACACAGAAGACAGGGTAGGAAGTGACAGATAATTCTGCAACCATTCAAATTCCCCAATTAAATGAAGTTGACCATATTTATCTTTTCATGGTTTAGTTCTGTCAAGCTACTCAATTTTCATTTACTTAATTTAGTTCAAGATGAAGCTTTTTGGTTAAAATGGAAAAGTTTCTAATTCCTACAAACAAATATTTTATGATTTTTCCCATGTGTGTATCTCATGACTTATTTCAATTTTCATCAGGTAAGTGTGAAGAAAGACACCATTGTTTTCATATTATACAACAATAAGGTGTTCAGTACTTCACGTTTGACCATGACACAGTAGCTATACCTACATCAATCGCTGCAGAAGTCAAAGTTAGGTTCTATTAATATGTGTAAAGTTGTTATTTAACATTTCTTTAAAGATGGTTTCTTAAACTGAACTTTTTATTCAAGACTTGTAATTAACAAAAAATTCAACTATTTTTTGTCTACAGAACTACTCGATGACATAAAAATTCTGAACAAAGAAACACCATGTTTCTAGATAATATTGTTTTTCTTCATGAAACTTGACACTCAATCATAATAATTGAGTAAAGGAACAATTCTGGAAAGAATTTGTCATAAAAATACTATTATAAATTACTGTTTTGCATATCTACATGTCAAGCTGATTCATTAATTATTATTCCTATTTTAGTTCTGAGCCATTGACCTGTAATCAAGAACTGGACAGAAAGACTGGATAGTTTGTAAGGACTCATCAACATTCCAGTCTGGTCATCTAAGAGAGAGTGTTAGACAATGTTCTTGCAAATGGTTGTTTATTAAAAACTGAAAGCTGGAAATTCAGTTTTAAAAAACTCCATTTAATAAATGGAGAAAAATGTCTTGCTCTATTATTTGATGCCACATTCCTGAATTTTACCTTCAGTCCATAACAGACCCTCAGCACATAGGCAAATCCTTTTATCTACAGTTTACTAAAGTTTATTAACAACTACTCTAATAAGTCTCCTCATATAATTCCTGTCGAGGTAGGAATAATCTGTGCTGTTTCTACCTCGGATTTCTACTATATGAGAAAATGTTAATTTTAGCTTGACTATTCTTCATAGAGCCAATCAGGTTATTTCATGAATACATTATATGAATATGATCTGATATGGAAAAGACATATATAGGAAGGTATATGCAAAAAATAAAACCATTTCTTCTGTATTTCAAATTGACTTTCAATAATTCTCAGTAGCAGTCATTTAAGATGGAATAGGACAATTCATTATGAGGTTCCATTTCTCCATATGCACTCCACACTAATTCACTTTTTCTGATGACAGTCATGTGTTTAGTAGTATCTTATTGTAGCATTGGCTTGTAATTTCCCTGAGATGCTAGTAAATACAAAGTAACAGTCTTGATTAGGGGAAAAATTTTCCATCTCTTCTTCCTAAAAGGTGTACAGACAGAGGCCAGGAAAGTGTGATATATTACAGCATAATGGCTCCATTCCACTTACTCTTCAGGGACCCTGGCTTATTCCAAATCTCTAGCATACAACCCCTAAGGTAGAACCTTTGTTCTTGGGATCAAAGATGACTACTGGCATTAAAGCCATCGTATCTACCATATACTTTAAAGCTGGAACAGAGATGAAGGAGGTTGCATGAAGCACTTTCACTTAATGGGAAAAACTGAACTTTAAACAAGGACAGAACACAGCTGTGGGAGAACCTAGAGAGAGAGAGAGAGAGGTGTATCTGGGCAGTGATTTCTCAGGTTAAAAATAGAATTTCTCACTGAAGAAGGACAGGAGAACCAGCATTTGAAAGGAACAGCACCTCTGCAAAAGTACTGTTGCCTTCCTTTATTCAGGGAAGGAAAACCAAGCTTGTAAGTGTTAAACTGTGCAGTTTTGTACCAATGATCAGTATGGTTTCCTTTGGAATTAGGATTATCTGACTCCACAGACATTATCTTATTTCAGCAATATGTAATCTCCTATTTTAGGAAAATACTGGAAAAATTATGACCTTATCTTAGAGTTTGTATTTTTTCTCCTTTTCCTTTCAGCTCACTGTATTTTTAATCACAGAGTTTCTACTGTCATTCACAAATGAGCACTTTCATACTGTGCTTTTTTCTCTTGTAAATGCTGGTACCCAGGATGCTTTTCCTATTCAGTGTGTTCATATTCATCCATCTGCAGGAATTGTGCTGTTTAGATTCCCCAAGAAAAAAAAAAATCATTCTTTCCATTGTATGCTCTACTTTGTGGAGCATTTATAATTTTTATCATCATTATTAATTTATAGGTCTACTTCCACTATTATTCTCTTCAATTCTAGGGCATAAAAAGGCATTTGTAACAAAGAAGTTGTTAGGAGTTGAATTGTGTCCCTTTAATATCTAACTACTATTTTAGTGTTAAAGCCCTACACCACACACACACCTCAGGATTTGATGTGTTTGGAGACAGGGTCTTGAAAGAGATGATTAAGTTAATGAGGCCATTAGGGTGGACCTGAATTCAAGTTCCCTTTCACAAAGGACTATGAAATGTCCCTATAAAAGGAGGAAATTTGGAAATATAAAGCAAGACACCAGGGTGCTCCTGCATAGAGGAAAGACCATCTGAGCAGAATGAAGCCATCTGCTAGTCCAGGAGAGAAGCCTTGGGAGAAACCAAGGGAGAAACCAAGAAAGATCAGGCTAACAACCTGATCCTGGAATTCAAGTCTTCAAATCAGAAATAAAGGTCTGCTGACGAAGCTACCTAATTTTTGGCATAATTTTCAGGCAGTGCTACAACCCTAGTGCAGAAATCTTTCCATTAATATTTAATTCTTGAAAAATTTTTTATGCTGTATATCTATTTATATTTTTGCTCAGTGGTGTGTGTGCTTACTTTATTTTTTAAACCAAAAAGTTCTCATTTGAGAAGAAAGAAGTAATTTTAATAGTTAATCTATTAAAATTAAGCTCATTACCATTAACATATGTAACAGGAAAAAGAAAACAGAATGACTTTTATAAACATGTAACTTCTCTTGAGCAGAATGACATTCAAGAACCTAGGATATGTGTTTCAGTGAGCTATTTTCCTGCTGCGACTCAAAGACCTGACAAGAACAATTACAGAGGAGGAAAAGTTTATTTGGAGGCTTACGATTTCAGAGGTTTGCATTCATAGCAGGGTCCATTGCTCAAGGCTGGAGGTGAGGCAGAATATCATGGCAGAAGAGTGTGGCAGAGGGAAGAAGATCACATGATGATCAGAGAGAGAGAGAGAGAGAGAGAGAGAGAGAGAGAGAGAGAGAGATTGATTCCACTTGCTATTTTCAAAATATATGCCTAAAAGTCACACGCCCAATGACCACCTCCAGTCACACCCCACTTGCTCTCATATCACTGAGTTAATCCCTATCAGGTGATTAATTCACTATTGGGTCAAGGCTATCTTAACCCAGTCATTTCTCCTTTAAACCTTCTTGCATTGTTTCACACATGATTTTGGGGGGACACCTCACATCCGAACTATAACAATATGTTGCCCTAAAAAATTATTTTAGTGGTTAAAATATACACATTAATTAATTTCTGCTTTAGTCAAAGCAGTATTGAATATAATAATCCTCTTCTACCCTATAATTTGATGTTACTGCCTGACTATTACATTTTAAAACTTAAAGTTATAAAGGTTGGGTGGTATGGCTACAAAATATTTAGGGTCCAGGACAGGATGAATATACAGGGCCCCATATTCAAAATGCAGGATGTCCGCAGTGGGTCATTTTGCCAAGTGCAACTCCTTCTGAGGGGGAACCCTGTGAAGCTGGCATTGCAACTTCAGGGTTAGGGACAAGGACAGAAATCATCTGTGGTTTATCATCAGTGAAAGGCACATCCCTTTTCTCTGGCAGTCCCTAGCCTGATGTTGACAGGCACTAATTACCTTGAAAGCGCCTTTTCTCAGCACTGTGGAATTTACAGCTTATCTCTAAATAGACTAGAACAAGTTCTATTTCACAAAGGACTGTGTTGAACTAATCCAGGAAATTCAAGGATAGCGGAATTGCTCATATTTCTCTCTTCCATAGCCAGTATGTTGTGAGTATGTATACAAAGCACTAACATCAACGTCAACAACCGTGTGCTATATAAATATAAAACAAATTAGGTGACCCACAGAAAGCCACACTTTACGTAAATTCTTGACTTCTTATAGAACAAATTATGTTCTACGTTTTATCTGCTATTTGAATGTTCACAACTTGTTAATTTGAAGTCAGAAAAACATTACACTAATTTGCATTTTTCCATGCAGGAAAATTTTTTGAAGTGTTGCTTCTATCTCTGCCAAGTAGAAAGCTGTGTGTTCTCCAAGTTGTAGGGCTCTGCACAACCCATTTGCACTCACTCTAAGATGCTGCAGGATTTGAAACCTTCAAAACGTGCTCAACCAACAATATCCTTATTGCTATGATTATGAAAAAGGAACAACTTAATAGAATAAAAGAATCATAAGAAAGAAAGAAAAAGGAGTTACTTTTCAGAAATAAATTATCTGGCAGTGCTGCTAAACTTCTCTGGAAGCTGCTTGCTAACAGCTCTTAGAGCTGTTAGAACTTATGTACCTAACTACCATGCAATCAAGAGACTCTCAAGCAGGTACTGATGTAAAGTGGCATTTTGTAATGTTTTTTTATTGTCGTTTTTATTTTTACATCATATGTAGCTCTATACCTACAATTCATATTTGAAAGACTATTCTATTGCACATATATAAATACTTGCATTACTATTGTTAGAATACACATTATCCTCCTCTCACACTCTAAGAATGAAACACCATACTGGAATCACACGGGCTTTAAGAATACAAGAATTGATTATTTCACTTCCAATATGTTTAATGATAAGACTGACCTTAAATCTAGCATAAGGTCTAAGTCTGATTTCTCTGGCCCTTGCCTTCCTCTACAGTTATTTCCAGGTGACCGTAGACTTTCTACCAAGAATAGAAGCAGCATAGAGGCCCTTTCTTTACCTTAGCTATATCCAATCTGGAGCAAAGAAACTTCCGGGAAGCTTCCAGTTCAGTTCCTGAATGGAACCAGATGGTTGTGTTGTCCCAAATCAATCACTGGAAAGATAAAGTTAGTTCTTGGATTGGGATATCTATCAGTTCACTTACTCTAGATTATGCTTCAGTTTATATTTAAAATTATACTGATGCATCAATTAATTGAAAAAAAAAAATCCATCCTGGTTTTTTCAGCTCTGTTCTCGCCATCTGCAGGCTGGAAATAAAGCTGGAGGAAGAATTTCAAAGCTGGGAAATTGCACAGTGAACAGAGAATAAAGGTGGACCACACACTGTCTCTCAAGTCGGAAGTGCACACTTTTCTTCACAGTTTATTGTCTAAGGCAGGTCACATGATCAGGACTGACATCAATAAGGCAGAGAATAATTCTTCCTCAAAGAAAGAGCCTGTGAAAAGGGTCTCCCGATGGGAAAGGACAATTAATACTTTGAGGGGAGTGCAATCTGCCACAGGCAGTCAATACCAAAGCCTGTTCTTCTTCGCCTCTGGTGTGCCTTTATCAACTGCTGTTGCTATTCAGTGTAACTGCATTCTGGAGGCCAAAATGGAGTACTATAAGAAGGGAGGACATAAGTTATATTTAGAAGCTATTAGGAAAATCTAACAATTCAAGTCTGTTGTTGGAAAAAGGAGGACATTTTTTTTTTTTCTTTTACCGAGTATGGGAAATGGGTCTATTTAAAGCAACCTGTTTTTGTTTTTTTTTTTTTTTTTTTTTTTCAGGTAACTTTTACACACTTTTTCTAGTTCATTATCTGTGAGTTGAATGCTTGTTTATTTTTTGTTGTTGTTTAAAGTAGCAATACCATGCACATCTAGAAATTTTCTTGTAGATACCAGTTTCGAATCACTTGTTAACATGAGTACTTTAAAAAGGAAAAAAAAAAATTGCATTTCTGAACAAAGTTGTATATTTTTTGCTTTCCATAAAATTTTTGTTTTTTTTTATATTTATCACTACTGAAACAGCCCTCTTAGATATTGAGTTATTTTACCAAACTTCTTTTCCTTCATCATTAATTTATCTTTATAAATATGTATACCATTGAGATTGAGGAAGAACTAAGATCTTCTTTGATGACATGGCTGTCATCTAGAATGAAAATGAACATAAACGAGCATCGAAATCAGCCAGACATTAACAGAATAAGAAAATGCCCAGTGTGCCCAGACAGTGCTGGCTTAGGCACTGTCTGTGACTTTAATCGAAGTTTGTTGTTTTGGATGGTTTCATGTCACTTGCCAAATGTCACAATAAACATCAAAACAATATTTTCTTGAGAACTTTTTCAGCATCCTGTAGTTTCTCAGCTCATTAGAATTCACCAGGCATAATAGGTACACAGTAACTAAGAAAGAAAAGGGGAACAATTGAAAAAGAGGAGATTTTCCTCCATTATGTCTGGTCTAGTTCATTACAGTCTCCAGGTGTGAAACAGAGTTGGGCTCTCTCATAATTGAGCTAAATAATTTGCATCCAGTTTTCTGGGAAAGATATCTTTCAAGTTTGATGTGAGGTAACAAACTCCAAGAAGCTTCATCTACATTAATTTTTTTCCAAAATAGTATTATTCAATTATATCTATCATTGTAAGTTGTAAACTACTTAAGCTTTGCGATTATTGAAGTCAGCAGATCTTGTTTAATAGGTCATCCCTCTTGCTGGGAAAATTTATAGTAATTAAAACATTTCACTAAATCTCATAAGAAATTGGACTGATACACAGGATGATAGGGAAAAGGAATTTTCTTGCTTGTTCTCTCTTTCTTCTTCCAAATTTGTTTCTTTTCTCTCTGTGTATTTTTCTTCCCTGGAAATCTCAACTGTGTTTGATCATCTCATGTAGGCACCCCAATGTTGACTTTAAAACCTTAATCCAGGTGATTTTTTTCAGTCTAGAATCTACAGGATTCAAATATATTTTATTTATCCAGTAGCTTCGTATTTTCCTATAAAAGTTCATAACCCAGATTGAGCCAGGTGTCCATCTGTCCTCTGAACAATGGTGGTTGGGGAGGTGAGGAGTCACTTAGGTATTTTTTCCTATCTACAGATCAAGGATGGGTATAGTTCTAAGGAGAAATTTAGATGTGCAGGAGGAAGAAATGATCACAATAGTTGGTCATTCATCGTAAATAGACTGAGGCTGACTGACGTTAATGCCAAAAATGATGGGGAATGTATTATTATTGTACATTCATTGTACATATGGTGTTTCATGAATTTTAAGAGAACATAAAGCAGTAGGCAAAGTGAGGAGGTGAGTCCACCCTTAACCTAGGATGTACCACCCATAAATATGGGTGCCTCATAAATGGTAGTATTGCATATTCTTGTTTTCTTTATTAATTTTAAGTGACTCTATTCACTATAATTCAGAATAAATAAAAAACAGAAGTTTTTAATATTCCTACTTATCAAAGATTATCACAGATATTATGAAAATATTACCTAGGCCACTAAATTTCAGGATAAAGCAGAGAAATTGAGAATAAGTTTTTAACTTATCCCACTATTTAACAAATTCTTTAAAGTAATAAGAAAGAAAAAAAGACAGGGAGGAGATGACTAAGAAGTAAAAAAAAAAATATATTAACATGGTTCTTTTCAAAGTAGGAAATTGAGAGGAAGGGGGAATTACAAAAATAATAGAATACAGAGGAAGAAATCCCAATGGTGGAAGTTCAAAGAATATCGCCAGTAGCTTAATTTGGGAATAGTAACTCTTCTTTTGTTTTTTTCCTTTCTTTTTCTTTTCTTTTTCTCCTGCTCTGTGTCTTTTTCTTCCCACCCTTTATCTCTTCCTCTCTCTTTCTCTCTATTCATTCCTTCCCTTCCTGGTCCAAAGGCATCTTAAGTACAGTGTAGAGGAGGCAGATGTGAATGCTGGGGTGATGGAAGATTAAACCCTCCCTGGTAGGCTTTGGAGGCATTTGCCTCCATTGTCTAAAAAGATAGAAAGGCACATGCTTTTCTGAAGTAGCCAGGTGGAAGATAAATACCACTCCAGGGTTGGAAACTTTGGAGAGCACAGTCCCAAGCTAGCGAAGGTCATTCTGGCAACAAAAGAATTGATCTGAACTTTGCTGAACAATGACACACCCTTGAGGGTTCTTGAGGACACCGGCCTGTGGAGGAAACGGATCCACAGCCTGTGTGGTGGTGGTTGTTCATTGCTTCCTGCATTAAAATGTGCTCCTTAAGATTAGGGACAACCTTCTCATTGCATGACTTGGTACAACATATTGGCATAACATTCACTGTCCAAAACACTGCTGCGATTTAATTTAGAGTCCCATATTTACTCTAGTTATTATTTATATTTTAAAACTTCGGTATCTTCTATAAGCTTTCTTTGAGAAAATTAATTTGCTATCATTAGGAAAACAAGACAAAGAGAATTAGCCGTGTGCACTAAGATAGTATTTGCAGTCTATGAAATTCAAAGTTAAATACACACACACCTCAAATACAAACACTTTCAATCCACTAACTGCATCATGTTGGAAGCTCAGATGATAATTGAATTTCATGGACTTTAACTTTCTCTTGGATGATGAATATTTCATACTCAGAAATAATAATTATAAAGTAAATGAAATAATTACCTAAGCTGAGCACAAATTGATTTAATTCCCTTTTGGTTTAAATGAACATGCCAGTATACATGTAAGCCTTTATAAAGAGAAAATTGCTGCGAAAAAGGAATATTTAAAAATAGAATGTTATTATGATTCAAAACAGAACACCATCACAATAATTTTGAGAAAAATTAACTCGATATCTATGATATTGTCAAGGTTGCAATCTATATCAAAAAAATTTTAAAATAAAAATGCCTGTATTTTAGAAACCTTTCTTATTGATTTTTTAAAAGTATGTAATCATTGGAAAGAAATTTAAGACAGAAAACAGACTAAGATTTAAAAAATCTGTAGAGGGTAAAAATTATGTTTTTATGATGATTATTTAACTACCTTTCAATTTTCATCATATTCTAAGCTTCATTTCTATATTTAAATGCCTCCTGAGTATTTACCTGTTACCTCACTCTTAGATAATAGTTCTGCAATATTTCTTGCTTAAAAGGCTGTGCCTTTTGTTCCTTTTTTTATAGACCTAATAGAATTGAGTATTCTAGGTAACAATTTGTGTCCATGCTTTTCTTTATCATAATCTTTTCCTTCTTCCACCTCTTATTAGTACCTAAACAAGTATATTAAACTGGGTACTCTTTATCTTATGGCTGACAATGGATATGAACACCATCTGCAATAGACCATGTTGTTCAGGAAATAATATCTGGAGTGTTTCTCTACTCTTAGGATGAGTAGGCAGTTTTGTCATGGATTCACAGGAACATTTTATGCATTTGGGTTTTCCTGACATTCTGGGTTTAAGTCACTAATAGTAAAAATTAAAGTTATATGATAGTATTTTTACTCCAAGAATGTAAAAGAGATTTTTATTTTAAGATCAGGGATCTTTACAAATCCTCATTGCTCAACTTTAGAATGAGAGCATATATTTAAACAATTATTTTGAAAAATGGTAAAAAAATGAACTAAAGCCATATGTACATGTATACAGCTTTACACACACACACACACACACACACACACACACACACACACATGAAATTACCCAGCACAGTATCTTCTTGGCCTGTAACCAAATGAGAACTAGTGTTCATGAAAATATCTACCAAAATAATCATAGACTCTTTGTAATATTCAAAAATTGGGAAGAACCAAATGTCCATTATCATTGAAATGTGTTGTAATATAAACATGTAATAAAATAATACAAGGCAGTGAAAATATGAACACTGATCCATATCAATACGTTTTCTGTGTTGACAGAATAGAATATTCCTTATGGTTAAGGTACCGATTCACATCAGATGAGGCTGTAGAGTCAATGCAATGTTAATTAAAATCCTAGCAAGATATTTTATGGATATCAACAAAGACATTCTAAAGTTTACATGGAAAGGTAAAACAATACAAATTTAATTTAAGAGTCAACATGATACTGAAGAAAAAAAACAAAGTTGGAAGTCAGGTATCACTTAACTTTAAAACCTTCCATAAAATTACAGTGATGAAGAAAGTATTGGTGGAAATTATGTGGCTTAGTGATAGTATTGCAGGGTGAGGTTGGCAATTCATGAAAAGAAGTTCTTAGTGGAGTAAGTTTGGGAAACTCGAGGTTAAGCAAGGGTACATAAGTTGTCACTGTAGTAGAATATTTCCTTATGTCTAACAAGGTTCCAAATTTTATAAATTATCCATTGGGCATATTGCACAAAGCATTTCTAACTATTTAACCACCACCTTCTCTGTATGTCATGGTATGTTCTGTAAAATCCACCTGAGAAGCAATGATACTAGACACATCAAACTCACAGGAAAAGTAAAGGTCTATTGAACACTCGTTCATTTTTTCCTCTTAAAACTCTTAGAAATGGCACTTAGCACATTGTTTGAATCCCCTGTTTTGAATACCCCAATTTTTATTCGATTGTGCATACTTTCTTGGATGTCTTTTGACAATGAATTTCAAAACAATATCTAATAATTCAATGTTTCTGTATAATTAACACAATATAAAATAATTTTTCAGAATAAAAGAAATTCAATCTATCCATAAAATGTTGATTTATTAAAAAAATAATATGATCTGTCATTAAATGCCTTAAAATTTATTCTAGCCAAGGTTGTACAGAATACAATGTCTCCATTATTTAAATGTTTAGCTATGTTAGCCTGTCATTCTGGAATAGATGAACGTTAGACCTTTGCCTTTTCAACCTTCATAACAAAAATGACTTTAATGCCATATTCTTTCCTGTAAAAAGGTAAAACTTGCACCGTCTTAATATATCTCTTCTGCAGTTATTTTGTTTGGCAGGAAATGAGCTCACATTTCCCTGTGCTGAAGAAAGCAATTTGTGCATCATATACAGTTCGAGAAAAGCAGCACCATATTTCAAAAGATAAATCATATGATATTGTTATGCTGAATGAATAAGAAAGCATGGATTGAGAATAGATTAGATGATTGCATTATAAAGACATCAAAGTAAACCGATCTGAAGGGTGTGCTCTGAATGGACTAAAATTTGGAGATATTTCATTGCTACCTAAGTCTATGGGAATCTAATGAAGAAATGCTGATTTTCTATTACAGACTTTATTGAAGACTGAGAATAAATGTGGTCCCCATTTTAGAAATCTATTATAATTTTTGCCCTCCTTGTGTATAGAATAATGTGCTCAACAGAGTAATTTTATCAGTAGGATTTGTTTTAAAAACTTCTCACCTTATCTATTAAGTGATTAAATAAGAAAAAAATCACTATTATCAAGTATTGTATTACTTTCCTGCTATAATAAAGTAACACAAATTGGTTGACTTATATCAATGTATTTTGTATTTGGTTGACTTAGAAAATGTATTTTCTCACATTTCTGAAGGCCAGAATCTGAAATCAAGGTGTCAATCAGAGCGAGATCACTCTGCAGGAGCTGGGGAGAGGCCTGTCCCAGGCCTCTCTCCCCATCTCTGATAGTTCCATGGCCTATCTTTTGAAGTTTACCCCATAGGTAGGTGTCTGTCCCTGTGTCTAAATGTTCCACATTTTAAAAGGAACCACTCATATTATGTCCTATTACAGCACTCCCCGATGACTTCATCTTTAACTTCGTTGTGTCTGTCAAGACCTGTCTCCAAATAACATCATGTTCTGAGATTCTATCAGTTAGTACTATGACGTATTGGATTTTTTGGGGGGAGGGAAGTAAATCAATCACCTATAACAAATATTGTTTTCAACTTCTAGTTATGACATTGCAATTGGCCAAAAATTTCATGGCAATAATGATCAAGTTTATTCTCATTTTTAGTTGAAAATGTGAAGAATTCACCAAAGGCTATAACCTATTCTTTCTGAATTCTCTGGTACTTATGCTTATCACATTTTTTTTTAAGATGGTTGCTCCCTGGTACTTCAGTACACACTGTTTCAAGGAAGCATAAAGATGAAGAGACCTTCAGTTTCTTTTTATCAGGAATGAATAGTCCACCCCACACACTCCTGATCCCCAGCATAATTCCTCTGAAATCCAATGACCAGGATCCAGCAAAGGGGTTGAAGATAATTCAAAGCGGTTAGAAAGCATGAGTTCTTCTCTGCTTTTGAGCAAATTGATTCCTTTTTAAAATATCAAGTTTCTTCTAGAAGGAAAGAATGAAAGATGTTCCCACTGGGTCTTAAACATAGACTATCTATCATACCTACAGTGAAATAGTTGAAACCATGAGAATTTGATGGAACCTGGAAAAATTGGTAATCCTTTTCTAGTGCCTA
Source organism: Sciurus vulgaris (assembly GCF_902686455.1). Classification (NCBI taxonomy): domain Eukaryota; kingdom Metazoa; phylum Chordata; class Mammalia; order Rodentia; family Sciuridae; genus Sciurus; species Sciurus vulgaris. The sequence goes on from NC_136469.1 coordinate 15,413,524, forward strand.
CATCTCCAAATTTATCATAAATGAGATGTAAGGAAAAAATGAAGAAAGTATATACTGAGAATTTGAGAATGTCATTCTGATATTTGAATGGATTATATTTTGATAGAGCAGTTAATTTATCTCTATTAACTTATCAAGACATATTTTAAGTTATATTGAATTTTACAAAATGTTCACATGCAAGAAACAGCATACTTTTTCTCTAAGTATATTGTTATAATAAATTGAATTTTGTTTTCTCTTAATGATATATTTGAGCATGATTCATTTCTTTTAATATATGGGAATGGACTCATTTAAATATTATACAGAGAAAAAATGTTCTAAGCAAAAATAATTTGGATTTAATATTTCAAAGGACTCATGAAACTTTTTATCAGTCTTCTTCACTACTCTTGCTTACAAATAGATGAAAATTTATTTTTGAAAAGTTTTCCATACAATTTCATGTACAATAAAATTATTACATTAACATTTCTGTATACCACATTGTTTTTTTTTTTTGTTTTTATTTCAGTTATTTTTGTACAGTGGTGATAAAATATATTTATGTTAACTTCTTGTCAGGATAGAAAAGAAGGGAAAAAAACATGTTGGTAAACTTGAAACAAAACAAAACAAAACTGTCAGATGACTTTGTGCTGAATAGCAAATAGAACAGAATCCATTCAGAGTAGACAGAAGTAAAAATAAATGGCATTAAAGTTAAACACTATTGCTGGAAAGAGAACTTAATGAAAACAGTGAATCAAAAATAAGTTGTCTTGAGGGTAGTAAAATGTCTGAGATAACTTAAAGCTTGTAACTTTGGCTTATATTATTTCACATATATCATATAAATGGTACTTCCTGTTCTAAGAAGAACAGTAAGTAATACTCACAAAAAATAATATTTTTCAACAAAGACAATGTCTGGCTACAATCAAACATAACATATCTAGATGGTTCAGCAATTCAATAAAATTGATTGCAAATAATTTGAAGCAAGCTCTACCAGACAGAATAATTCACAACTAGAAACAATTTTCACAAAATGCTGCTACAAACATAAATTTTAAAAAGTACAGTAAGATATTCACTTAAAATTTTAACTATAAAAGTCATAAAGTTGAAGTAAACTCTTTCATGACATGTGACATATCATCAATCTTCCATATATTTTATCATTTACAAAAATGCAATATTCTATTCAAACAGCTAAAACCAACATCGTTATTTGAGCTGAAAGAACTATACCACTGTAAAACCTGAGAGTTTTGCCTCCAGATGTGACACTTACTACTAACATTCGTTTTCATTTTGAGTAAAGATATACATGATTTTCACAGAAAATTATAAATCAACTTTGCTCAAAAGAGACATGTATTAAAGAATTATGAAGTGAAAAAGTGTGCATAATTAGTTTATTGATAGTTTATTGGAAAGTTACAACTTAGGTATCATAATAATACCTTTTGCAAAAAAGCATCTTTTTAATTTTGAAACACTTATTCACACCAAGATGTTAATATTTAAATTCCATTATTTTTTTGCTATGTTACTTATTCAAACTTAGTCCATCTAACTTAGATCTTCAATTTTAGATCCAATTCAGAGCTTGCTTACTCCAATGTTCATTTCTGATGTTGCTGGAATAAAGGGACCCTTACCTGTCTCTGAGACACCAACTCAACTCAGATCCTCTGGTGTGGGTCAGAAAGCAGTAAAGGAAATGCCAAATCCTCTGATACTGAAAAGTATTCTTGAAAGTTCCCACAAACTCAAAATTGGAGTAAACATAAAGGCTGGACTATCATTCCACATTCCAACCCCAAATTTCAAAAAAGGGATATCCCTGTGATCAATTTTTAGGAATTTACCTGAAAATTCTCCATGATCAATTCCTATGTATAGAACCATGTTTATCTGATAAGCGTGGGACAGCAATGATCAACATTTCATATTTTTATAGCCATCTGATTCTCATGCTATGTTACTTTTAATACCATCTAAAATTGGTTCTCAAACTGTGACAAGATATTTGAAATCACTGCATGGAACATTTAGAATATTTTTTCAGACCATTTGATTGATAATTCTAGGTTAAATATTTCTGTGTTACTGCTTCATATTTTCAAGTCTTCCTAAGGACATGCATTTAGTACGTCCTTCCCTTGTCCCTGGGTAGTTGGTGTGGGTCCAGGGCTTTGCCTGGAGACCATTCCTCCAACACATCCTGGTATGCGACGGAAAGAGGTTTCAAGGAAGGCACAGATCTTCTTATGTAACTAGTCACATGTCAACTGCATCTCAGCCATAATACACCAGAAGATTTTACAAACATTTCACTTTCTTCAAAAGGATTTGAGAGGCTGGTGATGTACCTCAGTGATAGAACACTTGCCCAGGATGTGTTAGGCCCTAAGTTCAAGCCCTAGAACAAAAAACAAAGTAAAGGAAATGAACAAACAAAAGAATAAACAAAATCAACTTCTGAATTCCTTTCTCCTTTAAGTTTATTGGAGACTCTTAGAAAGGTCTCTAGATAGTAGGATTTTCCACAAACTCTCTCTCAGTTTTGCTATTTTGAACTCATTTCTTTATATATAGATGGCATGCACTAAAATATTTAGAAATCATTTCTTGAAATAACTAAAAATTGTGTTGTTTTCATTTTTAATTCATGCATTTTAGTGGTTCATAATGGAGGAATTCATTGTTACATCTTTGTACATGTACATGATATAAAAATATTATTTAGTCAATATCATTCACCAGTATTTCCCCTTTTCTTCTTCTCTTCCCTCCCTGTGGTCTCTCTTTGATTTCCATGACATCTGCCCTCCCCTTTATTTATTTATTTTTTTCCTTTATAGCTTCCACATATGAGCAAAGACATAGACTTTCTGAATTTGACTTATTTTACTTAACATGATCATGTCTAGTTCCATCCCCTTTCCTATAGAAGATATAATTTCATTCTTCATTATTGCTGAGTAAAACTCCATTGTGTATATATACCACATTTCTTTAATCCATTCATCCATTGATGGTCAGCTAGGTTGGTTCCATAGTTTGGTTGTTGTGAATTGTACTACTATAAACATTGGTATGCATGTATCACTAGTATATCATTGATTTTTTATTAACAGGTTAAAAACTCTCATTTGTAAAGTATTTAAACAATATTTTAGAGATAAATTTTCGATACAAGCAAGTCATAGTAGGAAAAAGTTCAGGAGTATAGGACAAATGGAACTTAATTCAAATTCTGATTCTGGAAATTTGATAGCACATGGTCAAATTAAAACAATTCTAAACATCACATATAACGCTTAAAAATGTAAATACTATCTATCTTAAAGAGTGGATGTGACAAATTAATTTACATTTCTTATAAACATGATCTGACAGAAACTTCACTCAATAAAAGAGATGTTATAAAGTTAATTGTTTAAAATAATCATTGAAATTTGTTACTTAAGAAAGCTTGAAATTTTTAATAAAGTCACAAAATCTTTCATATGATCCTAACATAAGTCAGAGTTTGAGGTCAGAGGTTGCACACAGAAAGTAAGATTTGTCAAATGTTGTAAGCAAAATCATTACCCTCCCGAATTATGATTCTAAAAAATTGATTTCATTTTTGTTGAATTAGGGGTAATTTTCAAGTAAATAATCAATTATGCAAACACCATTTTTCAAAACTTACTCCTTTCTCTATTGATTTATAATAACATAACTTAGATATCTATGTATGAGGGTCTCATTCAAGTCTAATTCAAGGAAAAGAGCTGTAAAATTTAGTCCTTTACATGTCCTTGACAGGTGTCAGGAATGATGCCAATCATTTTATGTGCTGGGTCCATGTGTTTGCAGTCAGAAAGCCAGGGCTTAAGTGAACACTAAGGAGTCCCAATAAATGGTATGTCTTAATATTACTTGTTTGTTCACTGACTGATTGCAATATGTTCATCACAAGTATGGTAATTGACACAAACCATTGAACAGAAAAAAATCAACACATTTTTAAAGATGTAGATGTCCCATAGCTTTAGTGAAAACCAATTTAATTTCACTGTGTGGGAATAAAGCTTCTGAAAACATGAGAAATTAAGTTCTTTAAGTAGGAAGGGGACACCAACAAGTTCTAGACCCCAGGTATGATTTTGCTTAAATGTTTTAGTATTCATGTAAATGTGTAGTATTATTTAGAGTATTAGCATCTGAACTATTTTAATTGAAAACAAACTTTCTAGATTTCTGAATTAATCTAAAGTTTCCCCACAGGGATATACCCTAAACCCAACTGATCTCTACAATCAAATATGAAATAATTGTCACAACATAACATTTCACAGAAAGATTTTTAAGGCATCTAGCACATAGAATATAAAATTTCAGTGTGACAATGTCATAATTTTATGAATAAAATATTTAAAATTATCCCTGTGCAATTTGAACTCTAATGATTCAAAAAGAGAGTTTTTTGTATTAATAAAGTATTAAAACATTATATCACCTCTAAATTTGATATTTATTGGTATTTTCATAAAGAACACACAAGTCTTACATATTATGATTCCTCAGGTGAAAATAATTGAACTCAATATACTTATTTGATGTCACCAGTTCTCTAGATTCTTTTTCTGTACAGAACAACTTTTAATATAATTTTACAAAAGTTTCAATTAAATTAACACAGAGGCAGCAAACATCAGATCTGTTTCTTATTCATATGTCATACAAATGTTTATATGTCTTAATTTATGCTTTAGACAAAAGAATTTGTCAATAAGAGATATATCTATAAATAGAGACTATTTCTAATTTTTTAAAAAATGAAAGTCATTTGAACCTTAGTAAAACTGTATTTCAATAAATAATAAGCCTTTATTCATTTCAGTGCCATGATACCTGATTTTTTAGAAAATTTTTATCTCAGAACCCATGAAATAATACCATTCAAAAACGTTAAATATAATGTAAATCATCACTACTTGTTAAAAATACCTTCACATTCTACTTACCCATTTAATTTTTAGTACTATCAGTAAATACGAATGCATCAAGCTACAAATTTGGTAAAAGCAGACAACATAATAGATGTTTATATTGACTATCTGCCTATCCAACTTCACTGCTTGTAAGACTGTGAATAAGGAACATATTGAGGTACTAAAGCACCTTCCTTTATGCTCCTTCTTTTCATCTTGATATTTATTAAAGTATACCAAGTACTTGATGTTCAGAAATATTAACAAAAAAAATCATCTACACTTTAGAAATTCTTATAGTGAAATGCATTGATTTAGAAAGACTTCAAGATGTTCATTTTGTATAATTTAACATGGATGAACGAGGTTAAGATACACCTCTGGTAGAACAATTATAGCTAAAAACATTAGCTAAATGAATAAAATAAGCAAAACATCATTTTACAATATACCAAAACTGCTATCATGTCCCAACTGCACTCTGTCCAAGAGCATTTTTGCTATGTACTCAGGAAGGGGTTTGAGTTTGAGGAAGGAATGGTGAGTCTCAACTGTCAATGGGTCCTATTTCTACAATCCCTAATTGGTGATCAATACAGCTACTATGAACCTCTTAAAGGAAGAGAAGTAAGTTGTTAAAAATGGAGTTTTTTATTCTACAGTAATAATTCACAAAACTAAATTTCTATAAAATGATTTACTCTATATCATTGTTTTCTTTCTATAGATAACACCAATTTTTTTAAAATAGTAGTTGAAGTCATCCATCAAAATCAGTAGAGTATCTTTGACCACCAGACAAGAACTATGACTAGTGACAGATAATTGTATATTTACTTTGAGCATAATATGCAAGAGAGCAAAGTGAACTCTAATAATAATCAAAGTTGTTCAAAAAGGGAAGAGAAAGGAAAAAAGAAAGAGGCAGCAAGGAAGATAATGGAAGCTAAAGAAGATAAGCAGAAAACTGTATATGATCTTGAACCATCTAGTGTGGCATGGTACTGAAGTCTCTCTAACCTCTTGCAGTCCTGTCTCTAGGTCCTCTTCGATCTTCTTTATCTGTGGAACTCAACTGCAGAGGGAAGATTTTTCCCCTGATCTGACTAGGGAAATGTCTTCCAAAGGAGATTCTTCTGTTTTAACACCCCCTAACTTCATGGATCTCATCAGTAACCAAGGAATATTGATCACTGAAGAAGAGAACAGGATAAAAGCTGTCATCATGTTCAGACAGACTTTGCATCTCTCCTTCTGAGGGCAAATCTTAGAAACCACATGGAACTTAACCTGCACAACATGACCACCTCTGCTTCCAGAGCAGCTCTGTCCCTCACCTCCACAGAGCACAAGGAAACCTTGTCACCGATATTGTCTATGCTTTGGGTCTGATAATGCCCCCTAAACTCATTTCATGTCTCATGCCTTTACACTGCTTACAATTCTATTCTCCTTTCCTCTGTAAAGAAACTTCTATACAGAAATTTCTGGATCTTGATTGTCTACGGAGTGGTCATTCCCTACTGATTGGCCGGTGCTTATGCACATTAAGAAATTTCATGCATTTTTCTCCTGTTAATCTATTATCAGCTTATTCAACAGACCAGAACGTGCAGAGGATGAGGGGAAATCCCCCTTGTCTTTAAAGCAGGAAAGGATGTGTGAATTTTTTTAATATAAGGATAAGCCCTTTATACATTTATCTATGACCTCTGAAATTAACTTCTTCACACTTTGCACTGTGAATACAGACTGCATTCTGAACAAGGTCATGCACGCCTGAGAAGCACATGTGGGGAAGGTATTTCATTCCTGGGTTCGTGACCTGTCTACCCTCTTTCATTACCTATGAGTAAGAGAAACATACTCTATTTTCATTTTCAAAAAGTTCATTCTGCTGTCACTGTCTTTGCCATTTATAAGCATCAAAGATCAGATGCTTATGTGATTTATTTTGTATAAACTGCACGGAGTTCTGTGTAATTATTTTTTTAATTATGTATTTTTAAAAACAAATGGCCATACAAAGATACAGTTTTTATTTTATCTATATGACAAGGATAATAATTCCTAAGCAATTCTCTGCATAGGATTTTTGAGAAATTCATTCAGACTTTTTATGTAAGCTGTGCCTACCTAAGCAGTTTAAATTGGCATGTGTCCTTAGTCATCCTTTTAATTTTGTAGTCTGTAGGATCCCTCTTCTACTTGCCCACTCCATCAATAAGGCAAAAGATGGGATAAAGAAAAAAAAGGACAATACTCTCTGGGGAAAATCTGAGAATCTCTTACAGCTAACAGAGGTCGCAGGAGTCGAGTTGTTTAGGAATGCAATTCCATAATGTTCCTGCACATGATTCTGATCAAGTTTGCTGCTTTATAAATGGCAATGTCAAAGCCAAGATGCTGGTGTGATTCGTATTTATGCTGCATGTCTATTGGATTTTAGTTTTTTAAATCATGTGGTAGTTTGTTTTTCCTCAAGGAAAGCTGTTTCTTATTCATTGGCCAGGTGTACTTGCCTTTTTAGGAAACTACTAAGGAAGGTCTATCAACAATTAAAAAGATCTAAGAGGCACTTGAGTCTCCACCTGACTTCATCATGATACTTCAACCTCCGTTGATACTTCAAGACTAAATGAATGAAAACACTCTGCGGCTTCCTGTCGTTTCTAGCCAACACCTGAGAAGTCTAATTGACAAAGAATGAGAGAGGTTCTGGTCGGAGGGGAAAAACAGAGACCCAGGCCCTGGTTAGAGTCTTCCTGCCTCTGGTTCTGTACCACCTCTTTCTCCTGATAAGAGCCCTTACCTGTGCCTGAGTTCCCTAGGATGGTCTTTAGAGGGGATGATAACACTCCTCTCATCTTCTCAGGGTGCTAGTCCTGGAATAGACCTGTTTACTTCCCACCAACTCTCACCTCCTGAGTATTGGCTTTTGAGCAGCAAGGAGATGTACCAACTTCTGGTAACCACTCTTTACTACATTTTATCTTCAACAAAGAAGAATTCGGTCTATTCATTGTAAAATACTCAGTCTTTCAATTTAAAGAGCTGTGAAAACGAGGTTTCTCAAAAAATAAGGACGTTAGAAAATCACATATTTATGTTATTGTATTTTAAATATTTAAATAATCTAGGACATCATTTATATTGAAGAAAGAGTCTCATCCATATTTAATATAGGTAGTATAATAATGATACTAAAATATAAGAATAATATATTCACATAAGGATAATATATTACCAGTTTATAAATAGACCTTTTCAAGGGCATTTTTTAAATATTTCTCTCCACCAGACACTTTGAAGAATTTTCTTAATAACTTAAAAACTCCATAAACAATATTGCAAATATCATGTAAGACAACAAATAAACAAGAAACCATAGAAAAGTAAGAAATATGTGAAATCTTGAGGGCAAGGGAAAATATTTTTTAAAAAGACAAAATCAGACCCCCCCAATATTTTCTACCTAACTCACAACAGTAATCATGATGGGCAGCTGCATGGAAGACTGACAGGAATTTCAGAATTGAAGGGAGAAATTAGATGCTTGCAGTAGACTAACCTTGTTTAGATGAGGAAGAGCTGTTTTATTCAGTGCATACTTTTTGCAAAAACTTCTAAAGCCCAATGTGGTCCTGCATGTCTCTAGTCCCAGCTACTCAGGAGGCTGATAAATGGGTGGGAAGAGAGGGGCCAACTACGAAGACTCTGTCTCAAAATAGATAGCAAATAAATAAACACAAAATCATTTTTTTCTAAAATATTGTTTTCTAAATACATGTATTAAATTATGAAATTTATCACATCATCATATGAAATTCATATTATTGTTTTCATTATTAAAATTATGGAAGTGAGGACTTTGTCCAGGATCACATAGCAATAAGTGATAAAACCACTGAACTACTAAATATATTAAAAGAAAGTGTTAAAAACTAATTAAAAATAAGATTCTGTCTTCTAAGTTACCTTGGTTGTATGTATTTATTCCTGCATAATTGCAATAGAAAATACATGAAAATTCATAAAGATATGGTTTCCAATGATTCATGTAACATAGGCTAAGAAAATTTTATTTTATTTGAAAGATAAAGAATGATGTTTTTTTCTGAATTCTAATGTTATGGAGAATTTTATCCTACACTGGAGTGGTATAAGTCAATACTGTATTTTAGATTTTGTGTTGAATCTATGTATCTATCCCAGTAGTTTATGAAAAGAAGATCTTTTCATGGACAGAGTGAGGAGGCAACCTAACAATAACAAAACTCATTTGGCCTATTTTGAAACTCTAGCAGATTATTGAGCCACCCACTCCATCCCCAGTGCTGTAAATATGATCTCTCTGAGAGGTTTTTTCCAAACCAAATATCCTGTGATTTATGCACTATTACAGGACTTCTTTACTTCAGGGTGTGATTGCAAGTTAATGCATCATATGATAGAAACTTGCCATAATGTAGTGATTATAAATCTTTTGGATTTCTGTTCATAAATAAAGATTTATGAGCAAGACTTACATTTTTCTTTTCTTTCATGTATAAATTAGCCTTAGGATTTTATGAATAATTCAAATGAAAAATATCATCTTTCAAAGATATGGTAAATAGGAAAGTTCTGTGCGAGTTTATGCAAGAGGGTCTATATGTACCAAAATAAAACACATTCTAACATATACAAAATAGAAAGCCTTACTTTAATGTTACCTGAATTTCTGGATATTTCCTTTAAATATTGTATTGTGGCACACCTTGTGGTCTTTTAATATATCTTACAAAGTAGAAAAATATGTGAAGTAAGCTCTATTTTAAGCTATTTAAATAATGATTCATATGGTGCATTTCATTTCACAGGTATTTTACCATTTAGAAAGTTTAAGAACATTTCAAAAATAGTATTTTCATTTTAAATAACACTGCATTGTTTGAGTTATTGATTTGCAATTCTTCTGAAGTAGAATATTTAGGATTGCCAAGCATTGAGACTCTATACAATCAGTTTAATATTCTCCTTAGAATTTGGCTTGAAAGTTAGATTAGATCTGGGAAAACTTTAAAACATTTATGTAATATAATAAAGTCCCTCTCTTTGGCAAACACATTACTATACTTTCTAAAATTCTCACTAACTGTATCAAATATTTTAATTTGCGAATTTAGACATTTTAACAAAAGATGAAAAATATTAAAGGATATAACTCATTGCAATTTAATATTTTATTTGTCTAATAAGTACCAATAAATAATAATTCTAGCTTTTTTAGGAAATTTTCAAAATGTTAAAAATAGTATGATTTAGGAATTTTCTATTTGCAACTAACTTTTGAGAAAGTGTACTATGCAGAAGATGAGCCAGGATTTTTTTTTTTTTTTTTTTTTTTTTTTTGTCCCTCAGAAACACACTGGAATCTTTAAATGGGATACTGAGAAATTTTCAAGCTACCTTCCATCATTTATAAAATGTAAACAACAATGATACTTATCTCATTGTACTGTTGTGAGAACTGAGATGATATAAGTCATTTTGCATAATGGTTCCCAGTAATAACCAATTTATTAAACACTAAAAATAAGAGATTTGATATTATTCTGCTTTTTCTTAAAAAATATTCAAGGTACACTTGATAGCTCTTGGAAAAATAAATAATTAAATCTACATCCTTGGACACATGTTCTCTCTCTATTAATAGGGATGATAACTAGAAGAATAATTGCATGATGATGATATTTGACATTTCTTAAGCAATTGCTGTAGGAAAGTCATATTCCCTTCCACATTGCACTGAATAGTCAGCATTTGCAGTGGATTGTACTAGCGTCTCCATTTCATGTGTAAAGAAAACAAAATTTAAAAATATAGCAAAGATGGAATCAGAATGAAAACTATGGAAGAATTCCCTTCAGAACTGGTTTTAACCACTATCCTAAACTGCTTTTTCTCATTAGTCATACAGGTGACACAGAAAAACAAATGAATGGTAGAGCAGAAATGGAAGTGATTATATGAGGAATTGAGAAGGAGGAGAACATTTCTTATTTGGATCTCTCACCATTACCTGCAGGGCCGGTTCCGTTTTTCTCTCATAGTTTCCAACTCTGACCCTCAGCAGAATCCTGTGAGGCTCATAGACCTTGACATGCAGTTTTGGCTAATTTCCAATTTGGATGGTATAGAGACTCATAACATGGCTGATGTCAAACTACCAAGAGTTGAAACTTGAAACAGCTTACAAAATTCCAGGAGACACAATTCCAGGGAGTTAACATAACCAATGATAAATGGTTACTGCATTGCTCTCCTTTACTTTCCACTGAAACAGTTACTATCTACTAACTTATATAATATTGACTTTAAAAAGATTTTATCTTGCCATCTTGCCCCAGATGAGAATGTATATTCCATGAAATGATTAAAAGAGAGACTGGTCCTGTGGTGTAATGGTTGACACTTCCCAGATGGGAAGTAGAGATGTGCCTATTATTTAAAATATATTTTAGTTGTCAAAGGACATTTATTTATTTATATGTGACGCTGAGAATTGAACACAGTGCCTCATACATGCTAGGCAACTGCTCTACCACTGACCCACAGCCCCAAATCCAGATATGTGCTGATTTTTGACTGCTGTATACTTAGTATCTAGACAACATCATAGTACATGGTGGGCAGTTGATAAACATTTTTGTATTAAAAAAATAAGAAATGGAATGAAATCATCACATATGCTAATTTCCTCCTCAAATATCTAGCTGATGTTAGGGGTCCCCATTATTTTATTGAGGGTCATGTGACACTCTAATATTTATACTTACTAACAATTCATTACACAAACATTAAATCAGATTCTGTTTTCCTGGTTTATTAAGTAGAATCCTGAACAGTCACAATTTAATGTAGTCAATCAATATTAAATAATTATACATCTCTTTGAAAATGCACAATAATTATTCTAGTTTTATTTAAAGCATGTTGCAACAACTACCCAAGGCACAGTAGTGAATTAGACTATCTGATAAATTGGCCATAAATTGGTCATGGCTCACACTATTGTATTGACTCTCCACCTTTCAGTTGTGACAAGATTTATTGTTAGACACATGTTTACGGTCAAAATGTATAAATTTATTAATTTGTATTTATAGAGAGGATCATTAGAAACTATTTGGGAAATTTATACTCCAATAAGGTAGAAAATCTTGAAGATATTGACAAATTTCCTAGAGACACATGACTTACACAAGTTGAACCATGAGGATATAGAAAACTTAAACAGATCAATATTAAGTAATGAAATTGAAGCATCTATCAAAAGCCTTTCTACAAGAAAAATCCAACACTAGATGGATTCTCAGCTAAGTTCTACCAGATATTTAAAGAAAAACTAATACCAATCCTTCTAAAATTATTCCATGAAATAGAAAAGGAAGGATTACTACCAAATTCACTCTATGAAACCAGTATTATCCTGATACCAAAACAAAAGATCCATCAAGCAAAGAAAACTTCACACTGATGTCCTTTATGAATATAGATGTAAAATTATTAATAAAATTTTTACAAACTGTATATAAAAGCATATTAGAAAGATAGTGCACCATGATCAAGTGGGTTTCATTACAGGGATGCAAGGTTGGTTCAACATATGGAAATCAATAAATGTAACTCATTGCATAAATAAATTTAAGGACAAGAATCACATGATCATCTCAATACATGCAGGAAAAGCATTTGAACTTGCAATACCCATTCATGTTTAAGAAATTGGAGAAACAAGGGATAGAAGAAACTTACTTCAACATTGTGAAGCTACATAAGATAAACGCAAGGCCAAAATCATACAAAATGGGGAAAAACTGAAAGCATTTCCTTTAAAACAGGAACAAGACATGGATAACAACTCTAACCACTCTTTTTGAATATAGTCCTCAAAACTCTAGCCAGAGGAATCAGGTTGAGAAGGAAATTAAAGGATATGAATAGGAAGAGAAGAACCCAAATAATCTCTATTTGCTGATGTCATGATCCTACATTTAAAAGACCCAAAAAACTCTACTGAAGACTTTTAGAGCTGATAAACAATTTTAGTAAAATAGCAGGACACAAGATAAACACATACAGATTGATCACTTTCCTATATTCCAAAATTGACTATGCTGTAAAAATGCTGTAAAAGAAATTAAGAAAATTATCACATTCACAATAACCTAAAAAAAAAAAAAAAAAACTTTAGAATTAATCTAATGAAAGATGTCAAGGACTTCTACATTGAAAACTATAGAACATTGAAGAAAGAAATTGAAGAAGACCTTAGAAGATGGAAAGATCTATCATGTTCTTGAGTTGGCAGAATCATTATTATTAAAATGGTCATACTACCAAAAGCATTATGCAGATGCAATGCAGTTCCTTCAAAATACCAATGACATCTTCACAGAACTAGAAAAATCAATTCTAAAATTCATTTGGGATTATAAGAGACCTAAAAGAGCCAAAGCAACGTTCACTGAGCTGGAAGAGTGATGCTGGAGACATCACAATACCACACCTCAAAATACAGTACAGTTAACAAAAACAGCTTGCTACTGGCATAAAAGCAGATAGGAAGGCCAATGGAATAGAATTGAAGACACAGAGACAATCCCACATAAATACAACTATTTGAAACTAGGCAAAGGTACCAAAAACTTTTGTTGCAGTAAAGATAGCCTTTTAGACAAATGGTTCTGGGAAAAGAGTGAATCTATATGTAGAAGAATGAAACTTGATCTCTACCTCTCACAGTGCATAAAAGTCAACTCAAAGTAGATCAAAGACCGAGGAATTAGACTGAGACCCTGACACTGCTAGGAGAAAATATAGGCTGAACAGCCCAATATATTGGCATAGGAACCAACTTCCTTAATAAGGCTCCTAAACACAAGAAAGAAAACCAAAAATCAATAAATGGGATGACATCAAATTACAAAATTTCTGTTCAGTAAAGGAAACAATTAAGAATGTGAAGAGAAAGCCCACTAATGGGATATCTTTGCCACTTGCTCCTCTGATAGGGCATCAATATCTAGAACATAAAAAAAAATTAAAAAAAATAAAATAAAAGAACATAAAAAAACCCAAATAACCCAATAACCCAATTAATAAATGGGCTAAAGAACTAAATAGACATCTTTCAAAAGAAATAAAATTGGCTAAAAAATATATCAAAAATGTTCAACATCTCTTGCAATCATATGAATTGAAACTACATTGACATAATGTCATTTTAATGCTAGTTCCATTCTTACTATAATGGTATATTTGATTTATAGGTAATTTTTGGTACCAAATAATCACAAATAACTACATTAATAAATAGATGATATTTGAGGGTTCTTTCTTTTAAAATGCTATCAAATCTCATGTATTTTTTAATGATGATTAGTAGTGTTACATATATACATGCAATATAAGTCAGTGCATAGAGCAATGTATATTCTCTGACCCAGATTCTACATTTCATATTCCTTGTGGCCAGAAGACTGACTTGCTAAAATCCCTAAAACATTCATTTACAGAGAGCAACATTTTCACCATATAGGACAAAAAGTAATGAAAAAAAAAAAAAAACCCAGAATTGTTTAATTTTATTAATGAATGATTTTACAATGGTATGTTAAATACAGTCTTTGACTATTCATATCTGGGAAATAATTTAAAATAAATGTAATAAATTTGAAATTCACATAGAAATATTAAATTATTATATGGTGTGGGTCTTCTAGAGATGTTGGCATGGGAAAACTATTTCTTGTGGATTCTTGTAATTTTCATATCATTTGGTAGAAGATTTCTTCTTTTTCCAGATTTTGCAAAATCAGTGATCAGTTCATCAAATTAACTCTTTTTGCTCTCTACACTTCAGCAAGTTTGCAATAAATTTTGCAATAAATTTTATTTTTTATATTTAAATATTAAATTACTGCATGCTTTTGGAGGTAACATGTAGAAAAGAGGCCATTTAAGGTATTTTCAATTATTGTAGATTATTCAATCTGTAATATTACTCAATATATAATAATAAAAGCTAAAAATATTTCCAAATCAACATTTCAGCAACTTTAGTAGTATGTAAACAAGAAATCAAATAAATGAATAGTTTTAAAATTCCATTGAATAAATTGATTTAATTCATATCATTTATTAGAGGATCTCAATGTGTCTCAAGCAAAAGATTTACCATGGTTTCTGGCTCAAAATGAAGATAACTAGAATGCTGCATCATTACTTTCTTAGTCTCTGTGAAGTGACACTTTTAACAAGTGCCCCAGGGGATTATGATGCAGGTGGCCCACAGAGCATCCTTTGGAAAACACTGCCTTTCTCCCTTGAAGTCAGTCATGTAGAGAAAGAGTGTCATGGATGAGTGACCAAATCGTGTTAAGGGAAATTTCCTAGGAGATTTGATATTTGTTTCAGTAGGAAGACCATTGCATGTTAAGTACTTCACCATAGAGGGGGAGGAAATGAGAATGGTATGTAAAATCTCAATGTAAATGAACATCAGGCCTTAGGAGTTTGTTTTAATAGATGCAAATTTGCATCAATAAAAGTCTTAAAAGATGACCACCTCATTCACATTCTGCATCGCTAGGAAGAGCCTGTAACTTTAATTATTTCAAAAATGTTTTTGTAAGCTTTTATTTTACACACTTGAGACCTAATCATTTTGTAAGTTAAATCAGTAATTTACATAATAAGACCGTATAATACAAAAGTGAATGACAGCCTATAATGTAAGTAAATACTTATATTGAATTTTAGATGAATAAAATTTTTAAAATATATATATGCATACACTTTCAGTTCTTTCTTTTTTTTTCTTTATAAGTGAGACTATGTTATTTAAAAAGCAACAAATAGTCTGTTATTTTATCACATAGGCAAAAATCATGAAAAATTGTAGAGCTTAATCTTGAGATGCTGGTTAAATATAGCCACTGTGGAGCAAGCAGTGTAATTCAAGGTCTCCAAGATTCTGCATGGGTGAATACCATTGCTAAGGTACATAATAGCTGTTTCTACAGGCAGAGCAAATTTAGCTACTAGATAAAAGATATAAATTCAGGTCAGTGCATTCATATAAAAAAATGCTATTAGCAAGCTACCAATTTTTCCCTTCTCCACTTGAGGTAGTCCTTTCTCCCCTTCAGTAAATTATGTTTTCTTGAGAGTAGAATTTGTCAATGTTCATTCAGTACCATAATATAGAAAATTTCACCAAATTTCCAAGTCAACACAGTAAAGGCCAATGGAAAGCATACTCTGAACCAAAGAATTTAGAATTATACTTTTTATTTCTTAATCCTGAACTCCTCCTTTAAGTTAAGATGATTTAAATTAGCATTTTACTCTATTTAAGGCATCTCATAAGGGAGGATAGACAAAGTTCTGTAATTGAAATTAATTTTCAAGTTTCTGTGTACTGCGTAGTTCCATTTGAATATGAATATCTTTTATTTTATTTTTTTTAAATGAAGAGAGTCCCCAATGCAGAGGTTTTTCTGCCTCCACAATTTTCTGTCATGCTGACCTGAACTGGGCCCAAAGACACTGCTCTTATAGACTGGG
Organism: Sciurus vulgaris; assembly: GCF_902686455.1. Classification (NCBI taxonomy): domain Eukaryota; kingdom Metazoa; phylum Chordata; class Mammalia; order Rodentia; family Sciuridae; genus Sciurus; species Sciurus vulgaris. The sequence goes on from NC_136469.1 coordinate 15,430,116, forward strand.
ATGCCTAGGTGATCTCAGAGTCCCTTCAAATAGTCCCTCATCTCTCCACTAGCTGAACTGCATACAATTAACGTCTAACAGACACACAACAATATAATGTGAGCAGGGAGGAACTTAGCTATTCACAAAACATATATTTAATTATTTGACAATTTTAAAATGTGAAAGTTGACGGCCATGATTCCATTTTGGAACTCAGGCTCATAATGTGTTGTGTGACCATGCTGTGAACTGCTATTCTGCCAATAGAAAGTTCTTCACTAAGAAGAAACATCCTGAGGATTGAATAAACTCTTCCTAGGACAGTGTCATGATCTGAACTCATGTGCTTGAACAATAGCGATAGAAGTAAATCCATCTTCTAATCACAATCTTGACACATAACCCATTTCAACTTTCTTTTCTTTTACTTCTATTTTTGTAGTGCTTGGACCTCACTCATGTTAGGCAAATGCTCTGCTATGAGATATATTGCCATCCCTCTTCTATTTATTTATTTATTTTTTATTAAGACAGGTGTTGCTAACTTGCTCAGGCTGGCCTTGACTTTGTGATGGTCCTGGCTCAGTATCCTGAGTAGCTGGGATTACAAGCATATGCCGCCTGGCTCTTTTATTACTCTTAGGGATACCCTCTAATTCTATCCCTAAAATTACACATTCTTGTTTCTGCTGGAATATGTGGTTCCAAATTGCAGTTCCCTAAATATTCAAATGACGGATTAGTTAGCTGAGACATTTTGGACGACAACCATGATTTATTCTGTATGAATTTTCTTGTTCTTAGGTGGCAAATATAAATGAGGTTTGCTATGAGATTGTATACTATAAACAAATCTTAGGGATTCTACCGTGTGGGGGCCAGGAGAATGTGCTGCTCACAGCTCTGCCAACAAGCAAGTTCACTGATCAAAGCCGTCGCCTGTTGCTCTCTGAGATCCATGTTTGCACCAAGGGTAGGACCAAGCTTCTATGGACTGCCTCCTGCCAATGCTTCACCCTCAGACATTTATCATCAACGGCCATTTCACTCTTGAATGCTCCACTCCTTCAAATATTCAATACTCAGTACCCATTGAAAACTATTGATCCCAAACTTTAAAAAAAATATTCATCAAATTTTCTTGGTCGGACACTCTTAATCAGTGGAAATTCTATTTCTTTATTTTGATCAACTCTGTATTTTTTCCTTTTGCTCTTCATTCTCCCTGGTGATTAATCATATTTACCTTGTGGAAATAGTCAAGGTAAAGAATAACAAGGAAATCTGCTGGCATTTTATATGTAGGTTGGTAAAAGGTGAAACACAGAGCTTTCTATGTTTCCCTGCCTATCAAAATTTATAAAATTGCTCTCTTCATGTATTGTCCTAAATTCTTTTAAATATTAATAAAGAAATATATTCCAATGAAAAACTCATGATATTATTTGCATGTGAGTGTGAACTGCAGGCTTCTTCATCAAATTATTCTTATGAAAGATGAAAAATTATTATCTGGTTACTATAAGAAATGTCCTTCAGAAATCAGTTCCTCATAATTAAAAATTATGAATATAGATTGTCACCAATATTACAGAATCAAGTAAAGGATAAGGACCATTTTGAGTAGACTGAGAAAGTTTTATCAGAGACATTCAGAAAATATTTAGGAAAGAATAGAAAGAGACAACTAAACAGGCACAAGATTGAAGAATGAAAGAGTATTCAATAGACAGAAAATTATTACAAATTTGTTGAAGATGAGTACTTACAAAGTTTAATTTTGCAATAAGACAGCATTGATTACCATAGAATTTTCTTTTAAAAAGTTAAAATGGAATCGATTAATGGAAATAATAAAAAAAAGAAAAATTACAAACTTAGACTACTTTACAAGATGGTCATGATGAGAAAGAATATTATACTTTTGGAGGATCATGCAAGATGCAGAGTATTTATGATTGGCAGAGGGATGTTGGTTCAATACCCTAAGTGGGATATTTAGTGAAGAGCAAGGGATTAAAGTGTTACTGTATTACTTTGCTTAATTCCCTGGAAACCACATGATGATCTCAGTAATTTGATGTTGCTAGGGATTGAACTGTTAAGACATACAAGTATCTGTTTATCCCTAGAAAATCCTCTCTCAACCCATGGCATTACCCCATTGCCATAGTTAGTGTTTTGTCTGGGAAGATATGCCATTGATAAACTATCACAGTATTCTACATCCTGCTACCACAAGATCATTTCTATGCCATTACAAAAGATGATTTATATAAATTACTACAAGGGGAAAAAAATAGAAGTGCCTATGTACTTCCACAGTGAAGAAGAGTTTTAAGTAATAACTCAGCTGGGGAAAGGCAAGGTGGACCATGCCCTTAGAAGAGAAATTTTAATCAAATACCAAACATATTGAAGGAAGAACACTTAAGAAGATAACAGGTTAAGGTTCCTGAGATAGAGACAAATGTCATATTCGGAGAACCAAAAAGATACAGTTCGAGGGAGAGTGGATGGGGGTAGGAAGTAGTAACTAAGTCAGAAGGAAAGCTAGGGATCAGATCCTGTGGGAACTTGTACATCTTGAGCAGCACAGGGTATGTGCTTGAGATCAGGTAGTAGACTCTTGAAGGGCTCTTAAGAAGCAAGTGATTTGATCTGCTTTATTTTTTTTTTATCTCCTCTCGCCTTTGTGAATAACGAGTGTGGAAGCATATGTTATATCAGGATCTAGCGCTGGGGTGAGAAGCACAACAGTCTTTCAGGAGGCTGGAAGTTCAAAATGGAGGCATCAGCAAGTTGGTTCCCTCTGGAGGCCAGGAGAGGGACTGCCCCATGTCTCTGCTTCTGTGGGTCGCCTGCATTCCTTTGCTTTGAGATCCCGCAGAACATCATGGTTGAAGAGGGTGGCAGAGGGAAGCAGCTCACATCATCAGGAAGTTGAGAGAGAGAGAGAGAGAGAGAGAGAGAGAGAGAGAGAGAGAGACTCTCCAGAATCAAAATATATACCCCTTAGCCACGCCCAAATTTCCACTTCCTCAAACCACATCCTATCACTTCAATTAATCCCATCTGGGATTAATTCACTGACTGGATTAAGACTTTTACAACCCAATCATTTCTTCTCTGAATCTTCCTTCATTGTCTTACATGTGAGCTTTTTTTGGGGGACACCTCCCATCCAAACCATAACACCAAATAAGGTCTGGAAGTTCTGGGTGGATGAATATTGGGAAGACACTATTCAACATGCTACAAGTGGTAGAGACGAAAGACTAGGTGAGAGGTAATTTAGACATGCCCAAGTAAAACTGCAGTGATGCTTTGGATCCCAGTGTTGACGGTGGACAGCTGAGAAGTGGCTGCCTTCAGGATGTGGAGAGTTTATAGAACTTGCAAGAGTAGTGGTAAAAGTGAAAAGCAGATGCCAGTCAAGGCCTACCTATCAGAAAAATGAGAGTGCAATTTACTGATGGGGTGGGGGTGCTAAGAGAAGTAGATGTTCAGAAATAGAAATTAGGATTTCTACTTTGTTATACTAAGTTGTGATCTGTATTGCACAACCAAGTTGACATACTGAGTTGGAAGTTGGATATTAGCAAAGCTGCTCTCATATTGATTAGCAGACAAAATGAAAATCAAAATTCCAGTAATTTACTTATTTCATTCATAGAGTTGTGGCAGAAGACACTTTTTCTCCTCTTTATATAATTACAAAATTGTCAAACTATGATAGCTTACTATTTAGTTTCCTAAAAGTATAATCATCTTCATTGCCATATAAAACATTTTCCTTCCTACTGTATCTCAAAACCAACAAAGTTCCTGACTTCTGAAGGAAAAACTACCAAGTGCCTTTGTGTCAAGAGAAGATTGAACTACAAGTAATGAAAATGAAGCAGACATCCGGCCTCCTCTGTTTGTACCATACTAATTGTTGACGGTGCGGGCTGTTATGTTTAGGATGTGAGATGTGCCCCAAAAGCCCAAGTGTGAGCCAATGCAAAAAAGTTCAGAGGAGAAATGATTGGACTGTGAAAGTCTTAACCCAATCAGTGAATTAATCCCCTAAAAGGGATTAATTGAGGTGTAACTGAAGTGGTGGGGTATGGCTGCAGGCAGTGGGAATTGGGAGTGTGGCTTTGTGGTACATATTTGTATCTGATAAATGGAGACCTCTCTCTCTGCTTCCCCATGGTAGGAGCTGTTTCCCTTGGCCATACTCTTCCACCATGATGTTCAGCATCACCTGGAGCCCGGAGGAATGGAGCCGGACTAAGATCTCTGAAACCACAAGCCCTTAAATGAACGTTTTCTCCCCTAAAATTGTTCTGGTCAGATCTTTTAGACACAGCATCGAAATTGCTGAATAGTCTTCTAGACTTCCAGAAGGATCCCTATCTTCTTATTAAGATATTAATAACACCTAAATCTTAGAAAAGTTGAATTAGATCACCAGCACATAGTAGGCATTGATGGACATTTGTTCCTGTCATATTTTTTTCTTTCCCTCTTCCCTTCCTTCCTTCTTTCCATTTTCTTTCTTTCTTTCTTTTTTTCAGACTTGGGAATCAAACCCAATGCCTTAGGCTTGCTTGGCAAGCATCCTATCAGTATGCTACATCTCTTGCTCTCCTGTGATACCTCCCATTAATATTTTTTATCAAGTTTATAGACTTTCCCCATACTTTATCCATCTAAAAGGAACAATATTTTAAAAACTTCACAGTATGAGAGGGAAAAAGGGAAAAGCAATATATCAAGTAGGATCAGAAATAGTCTGAAATAGTATTCAGGTCAAGGGGCCTAACCTAAGAGAAGCTAACTTATTTTGTTTTTCAGTTTAATAGTATTGTTTGAATGGAGACAAAGAAGACTGTTGTGATTTAAATCCTTAGCATGCTATTCTGTATTTGATCACTAATGCTATGGTTTGTCAATTTAGCATGTTTATGTCATAATTTCCTTGAATAATTAAAGAGTGAGACACTGGAAATATACCAACATTTTATTGATATACATTCTAATAGCATCTCTCTATTGTAGTTGTCATACAACATCTTTGTGTGTATACTACTTTTCAAGGTTCACCACCTTCAGGAAGCTTTTTGCAATTTTGCTCACCCACAATTCCAATCACTAGACAAATAAATCTCAAGCTTTAAAAAAAAAAAAATAACCTAACACAATGCACATGCTACTATGATGATAGAAAAAAGAAATCACGAGAGAAAAGAAAATTTTACAAAATAAACTAAAAACTGAAAAAGAAAATTTAAAAAAACCTCTTGTTTGATAAGAGACAGTCAAATTTTCCTTCTGGTTGACCAAGCAGGGGTAAGAGAGTAAGCTCGAAGAAAGAGAAGGTTTCAGAAACCGACATTTATTGAGCAACCACTAAATGCCAAGCATTTTATAGAGGGCATTTCATTTTATCACTGAAACACAGAAGTAAGGGTATCATTTTCCACATTTCAAAGCTGTCAAACCTTGAGTTTTAGTGAGATTAAGCAGATCAAGGTGTTAAGGTTTAAGTAGTGGAGCTGAGAGCCAAACCAAAACTATCTGACCTTGGTGAGTCTGAAGTACAATCTATTATATTAAATTGCAAAGTGGGTATAAAAGAAATAACATGGAACTAATGTGGGACTTATAGTTAGTGCATACTCCCCAACTGTTGCTGATTTATTGTGGGGATAAACACATGGATAAGTAGTCAGGGAAAATGGATTTTAGCAACACATCACTGAAAACAAATTATTGATCAGATTTTAATGCACCAAATGTTCATTCTTGTTCCTTCAGTTTTTTTCTACAGGAACTTTGCATCACTTAGAAAACCACTCCTCCACACATCACGGTTTTGTGAAATTTTTTCTGTCTTATTTCCTGTCTTGAATTAATGATAGAATTTATGACTTTGATAAATTTATATAATTACAAACTTAGATATAAGTGTATTAACATAGCATAGATTCTATCATAAATAATCTCTGACAATATAAAATGATAACTAACACAGTTTTCTGTGGAAAAACTTCAGTACTTTGAGTTCCCATGCTATTTAGGTAATAATAATGTATAAAATAATGCCAAAAATAATTCATATTAGTATGATCTCATCTATTTATTTAAAATATACTTTATTCCATAAATGAAAGAGTACTCCTAAGAAGTTATAAATTTAGAGTCATAGATAAATACAGAAAGAAGGATGGTCCAAGAAATGTCCTTGAAGTGAAGTTTTCATCACAGCTCAAATCAGAATTCTTGAGGGAGTTGAGTCCCACCTAGGTTCCAAGAAGTAAGATCAAAAATGGTGAACCAGCCATTAAAACCATGCAACATTCCTGAATATTCTAAAGGCCTTCAGAGGAAAAACAACATATAAAAAAATGAAAACAATCCAGCAGGGTTACACAAGAAAAAACAGACTGACTTCCAACCTCATCTGTGACACTATATTCTGAAAAGCCAGGAAACTGTAGTATCAAATCTGAAGGGAAATGTACAATATACACCAAGCCTACTACAGTGAGAGGAAATGAAATATATTGACCTTTAAAGCATTTAATCAGTAAACATTTTAAATTGGAAAAGATACTTACATTATTTCAACAAAATAAAAAGCAATTAAAAAGGGAGAATAACATCAGGATACGATGATTACTGTACAGATGAAGCAAAGAATTAATAAGACCTTGATTCTTGGTAGAGCTTCTTTGAGCAATAATATTTTGATTAATTGGCATATTTCATAACGTTTGCAACCACTGTAAATAATAATCACGTCATCATTAAAATACTATTAGTTTATATTTAATATTTAGAATTAAACTAAAAAAATTACAGAACTATGGATACCTAACATAAAGGGAATCCATTAAATTTGACAATTCAAAACTGGGATAGGAATGACATTCCATATGGTGTTGACTAGAGGTGCCTTGTGTACTTCCCTACACAAAAAAAGAAAAATGTGTAACCACTCTATAATCTTTCAAGGAGACCACACAGGGCAGTATGGATTTGGAAGATACTCCATGGAATTGAGATCCAGGATGGGTTTATAAAGAAGGGAATGAAGCAGACAGATCCATGGTCCCATCTCTCTTATGTCAATAGAGGGATTTCACAGTGCTGGACTGGTAAGCAGCAGCCCACTAATGCCACAGACACCTGGACTATTTGCTTCATTAGAGTCCTGTAGTCCAGTTTAGTGAGCCTCTTTGGAATCTATACTATGGAATTAACCCACAACAAATGCCTAACCCATATCATGACCTCCTTCACACAAGCTGCTGCTGCATAATATCATCTTGAGACCCCGCCTAACCATAGTCCCAAAAAACAATTGGGAATATCTGCCAACCCTCTTTCTAATCTTCCTGCACTCCAGTAGCCCCATAGCTTTTGAGTGATCCACCCTAAGCTGTTAAGTCCACCAATGTTCTGGAAAGAAAATAGGACGCCTTTTCCCCCACCCAAGAGCCTGTGAGTCCCCGTAGGATAGCCCTCCCACTGTAATAGGTTCTCTGTCTAGGCCCACTGGTGTGGCCCAGAACCACCATTGTCCTTAGATACCTACAAGCCCCAACTTCAACTGGAAGCACTTCAACACACTTTCCAGGATCCATGATGGTGGATCATGGATCCACCCACACATGACCTGCTGCTGTGTGTGTCAAAGTCACTGGTGACACAGAGCGACATCCAAGGTGCCAAGGCAATCCCACAAATCCCCATAGCTAGGCCACTGAGACATGGACAGACATTGCCAATGTTGACATTAACTGAAGAACTCCAATGAGTGTACACTATCTGGAATCAAAGTCAACCTGGCCTGTGTAACCAGTTCCCTTGGGTGCATTGCCAGGGAAAAGGCCACTATGAAGGTCCCCTAAATAACAGTAGAGGAAACTGATCCACCTGGTGAGTAAATATCAACAGAGAGACACAAAGAACACAAAAAGCAAAGTGGCACAAAGGAGCAAAATACTCTCTAGAAACAGATGTCCCCCCAAAAAATGAAATTGACAACCTGAAAAATAATTCAAAGTAATGATTTGAAGGATACTTAATGAAACAGAAGATAAAATATATGACTCCATGAAATTAGGAAAATTATTCATGATATGAATGAGAAATTCAGTGACTAGTTGGAGATCATTAAAAGAAAACAAATTGGGGTATTTAGGACTCCATAAGTTAAATAGCTAATACAGTTAATCTCCTCAACAGAAACAAATGGTAAGTGTTTGAGATGTATATGCTAATTACTTTGATTGATTGTGATACATTATCTATATGCCCTGAAATACCAAACTGTGTCCCATACGTATGTACAATTAAGAGAAATAAAGACTTTTCAATGGAAAACTAATTTATGTAGCAAACATTGTATGCATTTCTCTTTTCCTTTGCATCAGAGTGTGTATAAGATAAGGGTCACCTACAACTGGACTGAGATAATTCTACACTATCTCCAGTGACACCCAGAAATCTAGTTCAGATCCTTGGTCATGATAAAGATGGCAGGTGCTGATTGAGGACTTACAATGTACTATATAAAGCTTGAAATTTCTTGAGAGATGCCTTGGGAAAACTTGTTTATGTTTTTTAAGGATATTTAGGCTGATGTTTTACACCAAGTTTAAGGAATTGCAAGCCCTAGTTTTAGCCATGTCACCAGTGAAATATAACCCAGCCAGTACTAGTTTTGCTCAGACTCCCCTTTAATAAAAGTACCTTTCCCATGTCATGGTGGTCCATAATCCCAAAGAACAAAGCATTCTGCTGAATCTGGAAGTTTGAAGGAGTTAGAAGGATAAAAAGTCTGCATTTAGAGATATTTCCAACTAAGCATTTTCATCTTTCTGGTGTACTATATGTTTTCCCTTTGTAGAGTTCCTTGCCCGTTTGTCATTGTGTGATCAATGCTTTTGGTACAATAAGTAGAAAAATTGGAATAAACCTTAAATCTATAATTTTAAAAATGGTTTAGACTTGGTTTGGGGGTAAAACCAGAGGATGAGGAAGGTGGAACTGTTGCTGCCAGCCATCTTCCAGGCCATATCTGGTATGGGGTTGCTGTTATGCTTTGAACATGAGATGTCTCCTAAAAGCATCTATGTCAAGGCAGGAATGTTCAAGGGTGAAATGCAGGTGGGTTACGGTGGAAGGAGTGGACCATGGGGCTTGGATTTGAGGAGTTTCTCTTCTCTGCAGCCCTTTCCCCACTCTCTCAGTTTCCTGGCTGCCATGAGATGAACACCTTTCCTCTTACCTGCACTTCTGCCGTGATGCTCCGACACTCCTCAGGCCCAGAGTCATGGAATAGCTGACCATGAACTGTACCACTTAAATTGTAAGGCAAGAGAAAATCTTCCTCCTCGAAGTTGCTCTTTTCCAGCATTTTGGGCAACGTGATGAAAACGTAACTAACAGTTGCTGAACTGCTTTGGTCATTGCTGAGAGAAGAAGCTGAACAAGAAGACACAGAAATGGAAGATGCAGGGAGGGAGACACTTGATAATGATCTACAAAGGAAACCCCAAAACTGAGGCAAGTAAACGAATAATACGGTATTTGGCAGCTTAATTTCACTTTGGTGAAACTAAAGTCACTAAGCGGCCCCAATATGCTATATCTCTATATCTGGGTTATATTTAGTGATTCATCTATGTATGTCACTGTTATAACAAAATTGGGAGACACCTGTTTTGATTTAAATGATGTCCTTGTCTTTTAAATAATTGATAGAAAGATAATGTATGTCTCAGGAGGAAGACACCAAGAGATCACATATATAGAAAGCATAAACACATTCAGTAAAAAGATAATCATTCCTTCCAGATGTGGTGGTGCACACCTGTAATCCCAGCTGCTCAGGAGGTTGAGGTATGAGGATAAAAAATTTAAAGCCAGCCTCAGCAACTTAGCGAGGCCCTACGCAATTGGTGAGAACTTGTCTCAAGATAAAAAAATTAAGGGCTGGGGATGTGGTTCAGTGGGTAAGCCCTACCCCCTAGGTTAAATCCCTGGTATCCCCCCTCCCCGCAAAAAAAAGGCGATAATTATTCTGTTATGAGTCCATATAAACAGCATGCCTAAGCAAAACTGAAGTGGATTTTTATGTAGTAGAAAAACAAAGTATCTATTATTCTTGCCTTATAAATTGTCAAATGGAGGTCATGTTTTGTTTTTCTCAAGATTTTTGTATAGCGGCATCTTTCAGATAAACCTTCCATCTAGATAAAAGTGAAGTGTTGTACTCTACCCTTAGATGTTAAAGTGAGTATTGAGACTGCTGAAATATTGAGAATGTAAACAAATGTGTTTGGTTTTATATTGATACTTACAAACTCTATGCCTTGGACCCAAGTGAATATTGGTGATGTGAACAAGACTTATTCCAATCCTTCTTGGGCTCATTTGTAACTCTTGTTAGAAGAAGGCAAGTTGATGTGAGAATGGCTTCCATGAATCTCTTCACCAAGAAACCTGCATAAAATTGCATGACTGGAAAAAGTTGTGTTTTACTGAGATAAAGCAAACAATAAGAATAAAAGGACTAAAAAGAAGAGACCCAGGACAATTAAATGATAAAGTATTCACATAGTCAATTAAAAATAGCATGAGAAATATGGAATAGCTTTTCAAATTTTAATGATTTAATGTAAGAAACTAGGTGTTCTGGCTGTTACCGAATTTCTAATATTATGGAAGGATAACAACAGAGTCACTCAATTTATTTTAGCCTTGATGAATTAAAAAAAATTAAAAATATTTTGGATGATTACACAATTGAAGAGTCTACAGTCCCTCAGAATCAGTGCTGATTAACACAGTGTGAAGTACCCTAGGGGATTGTGACTCTGGATGACAGGAGGACTGGAATCTCCTGGCAAAACTCCCAGCAGGGGATATAAGACTGTTTTCTTTGATGTGAGTTAAACAGCCAGTTGGTGGTGAAGAAATTATATTTGGATTACTGGACCCAGATGCACCATGTATTGTCACATCTAAATCTGCAAGTGGAAAGTATATTGGCGATATAACTGACTGGGGGTTATGTAATATGCAATTTTAGAAGAAATATAATACAGAGTTATAGGATAGCACATGAATTTATTAAAAAAAATGTTCTCTACACTTTCTTAAATCAACCTACTAGTATGATTTAAGTAGATTTAAAATATAAAAAAAGGACTAGGCTTCATTCATTTGTAAAATTATCTGATAGACTTTTCGATAAATTATGTACTGCTATTTCATATTCTTTTGCATGGAGATATAGAAACATTTTTATGGGTGAGAACGTTTCCCACAACACAAATAACATTAATCAGTAAATAATTATTTTCAAAACATTCTTTTCGTAGGATGAGGTTCTTTAATAAATGTTATTTCGCACTCATTTGGTAAAAATACTGGTCTTAACTTGAAGAAACTGATTTTGTAACAAATTTTAATTGAAAATACTAGGTAGCATAATCTTGAATCTTGACAACACTTCTAAAATACAAAAATGTCAGAAATTTTCTAGGGTTCTTTTTTTTGTTTATTTGTGTGTGTGTGTGTGTGTGTGTGTGTGTGTGTGTGTGTGTGTGTCTTACTAATTTGCTGAAATAGGCCTCAAATTTGGCATTCTTTTGCCTCGTCTTCCAGAATTGATAGGATTACAGTTATGCAGCACTGCATAGCTGTATGATACGTATAATATGATATTTTTAACTTGAAAAGTCTTTAATGTATCACAAGTTCATGGTCTGTGGATCATACCAATATACAAGGAGTTTTATCATCTTTTATTATTTTTAATGTGAGCAGAAGTTGAGAGCTTATGAAATATAAGACACTATTCTAAATACTATACATGTATAAACTGTTTAGTTTTGACATTTGAACCTGGTGAAATTGAAATTGGTGCAGATATCATCATCCTTATTTGAGAGATGAGGCAATAATATATAATTATATTAACTTTCCCAACACTAGACAAGGTCCTGTTGGAAAGTCAATTGTTTTTAACACAGTATGTTCTCTGACAACTCACATTGCTAACAATGGAGAAACAGTTTGCCATTTAAAGTAATGAAACTTAAAAATTCATTTAACCAGGCAAAAATCAATTACATTAAAACTGACTGGAAGGAATGAAACACCAGGGGTATACCAGAGAACAAAATGAATAAAATGTGTTTATAGAACTCATATGACAGATGCCAAAAAATGATAAGTAATAAATACAATATATAGTAAAATTATAGTATGTGTTGAAAGATATTGAGATTAAAGGGGAAAAGTATATGCAGAACACAGTAAGTAGAATCAGCTACTGCTGCTCAGTAGGATCATGGTGCTATAAGTAGTCTAAGAATACTCATGAAGAATGTAATATTTAAATGAAGACCTGAAGGAGAAGGAGTGTTGTTTCATGTTATCTGTGAGAGCAACTTTCTAGGCAGAGGGAAAAACTGGAAATCTGGAAACAGGAGTGATGATTAATCTGGATCGTAGACTTGATTGGATTGAGAGCTGCTCAGATTGAGAGACTTCTGCATCACTGGTTCCTCTTGTGTTGAAGTTGTATCTTAGACTGAGCAGTTACTGATTTCTTCTGTTCTTCTGTTCCTCTAGAGAACACTAATACAACAGGTCTCTAAGTGATGGAAATGTCTAAATACTTTCATAAGTAACAAAGAGACAATCCTTTGGTTAGCTTGAGTAGATTTGGACTTTTATTATTTTAAAAAAAAAATGGGACCACTGCAGATAATTATGAGTCATGAGATTATTTTTATTTTTATTTTTAAAGGAACATTCTCAACTGCAATGGGAATAATAGAATGTAGACAGGAAAAAGATTATTACATTAATCCAGATAGGAGTACGTTTTAGTCAGTTTTTTCAATGCTGTTACCAAAAGATCTGACGAGAACAATTATAGGAGCAAAAACTTATTTGGGGTCTCCTAGTCTCAGAGATCTTAATCCATAGATGGCTGGCTCCATTTCTTGGAGACCAAGGTGAGGCAGAACATTATGGCAGAAGAGTGTGATAGAAGAAAGCGGCACAGGGCATGGCACCAAGAAGCAGAGAGAGAAAGAGAGAGAGAGAGAGGGAGAGAGAGAGAGTTCCCTTTGCCAAGGACAAGTTATAGACCCCAAGGGCACATCTCCTGCCGTCCTTATCCAGGTACAACCTACCTGCCTGCAATCACAACCCAGTTAATTCCTATCCACAGATTAATGCATTGATTATGTTAAAGTTCTCATAGCCCAATCACCTCACCTCTAAATCCTCTTGCATTATCTCACATAATAAAAGTTTGGGGGAAACCTCACATCTAAAACGTAACACAGAGGGTTTTAGAGTTGAGTGGAATATTTGAATTCTATATATATATATTAGATTTAGATATATTTTTGGGATATGGTCTTTGAAACAAATGACGTCAAGGTTTTGGTCTCAAGAGTTGTGAGGACTTACCTGTTACGTAACTGGACTCTGTTCATAGATACATTTTAAGAAAATATTTCTGGCAGCAAAAATGCAATTCCAGAATATGGGCATTTATGAACATAAAAGATACTGAAAATGCTCTCCCAGAACACTACACTAACAACATTATCACCAACAACACTTTACTACATCTAATTTGCTACTGATAACATCTTAAAAATGGAAGAAGAATAAAATAGGAGGTCAGTCCAGTGGCTTAAGGACTTAACCAACCACCAGATATCTATCATAACTACCTGGAGGGTGTTTCATTGTGGTAACATTTATATTCTCTGAATTTGTACTTTCTATTGGGTTGTATCAGCTATTGTTAGAATATCTACAATTTTTTTTAAACTTTAGCAATGTGACCTTATCTTTTATTATTCTTGTAGGGACTCTCAAAGCATTCTTATCCTTTGATACAATTAATCTACTTTTTCACTAGTCTAATATGGATTGGTTCCTTTTCATATATTTTCTCCGATTTCAATAGGAATATTAGTGAGAACATTAAACCATGTGATCTAATCTATTAAATGAAATTATTGTTTATAATGATTCCCACTTATTTGTTTTGGGCACTGTAATATGTAATGTAAAATATATTTTATAATTATTAAATAATATATTTATATCAATGTTTCTACATTATATTGATACTCATTTTTGTGAAAAAAAATTATGTTGAATTGGCTATTATTCTGTTGGCTGCTTATTTTCAATCACTTCATTACTTGAAGGATTTTTTTAAAAGACACAGATGTGTCTTTTCAAAGGCAGAATTTTGGATTATTCTTGATTCTTGTTTTGTTATTATTTGATTTACTCAATAAGAATACTTTACCTAAGTAATCCATGTTTGCTCTGATTGGTATTTTAGTTTTTAAACCAAATTAATAATATATTTCCATTTATACAAATTAAGTAGAACTGTATGTGTTTTTCATATGTTACACAGGAGGTCACACATGCTACATTTTGATATGTTGGACAGATTTACTAATACAACTTTCCAAGGTGGGAAAATGCTATAATCCTGGGATATGGGAAGGAGGCTCATTAAATATGGAGAAGGTACTTTAATGTCATACCACTAAAAACAAAGTAGTCAATTTTTATATATTTGGGTATAAAGTAACAGTAAGCTTAATGTCATTTTCCATTAATTCATTTAAATCATCTAAAAGCCCTATGAAAATCATAGCACGGAATCTTGATTTTTACCAATAACAAATGCAGAAGGTAGACAGTTATCCAAGAGCACAGAAAAGGGAAGAAGTCAAGAGCAGGATTTGAACCAGGGCCCTGCAGGACACCATCAGGTGTTTGTGCCTTTCAGTGAAGGTTGACAATGATGTGACTCAGGAAACAGTGTATTTCCTTTGAAGTATTATGGAGTAGTTTCTATCATGAACAGTGTGACGGGCATTTGAACATCTCAGAAGGTCTAATTACTGATGTCTGTTATCTTGTTATGTTTTATGATTAAGATTTTCAAATATCTGACATCAATACAGGTGAGTTATTAAACATATAACCACTTCATTCTTTAGAAGATGTTAGTTTACCACTTTGGCTTTTGCAAAATATTTGAACTTTTTGCTACTACTTATCTATAATGGTGAAATATTTTTCTTAAATAGTGAGTTATTACCTCTACGTCATTTCTTGTAACTATACTATGAATCTACTATGTATTGTTTTGTGGATGTGAAAAATATTTAACCAAATAATGGTTTAAGTAAAATTTATTTTCTCAGGTATAATGTTCTTTATCTTTCTCATGACATGAACTTCATATTTCATTATATTGAGTTTTTGTGTTATAAATGGAGAAATGTGTATTGTGATCTGGGTAAACAGTCTGATATAAGGCCAAATGATTATTGTATAAATTAGAATTGAAATGAGAGGGTAGGATGATTTGTACATAAAACACTAATGATATTCAATTATTCACTCACAACAGGCTGCTTTGTCTTTCCATGTATTCATTCATCATTGAGAATCATCTGTATCAGCACACTTCAGACTTTCAGCACTGAAGTAATTTATGATGCTTAGAATCACTTGCATTGGCAGACTATTTTTACAAGTTTTAAACAGATGGTTTTATATCAGGGATTTTTGTAAAGATAGAGAACAAATAGAAATAAGTTCTTCATGGCCAAATTGTCTTTCATTGTATGAATTTCTGCCAACTCAAACATATTGAGTGTATTTATCTCTGAAATTTTATTTCACAACTTATAAATGTATAAAAGTCAGTTTCAAAGACTGTAATTGTATCACATTTTAGAAAGTTGATTTTTTTTACTACAACCTATTTGTTAACATATTTTTGCATGAATTTTCAAGATAATTGCTATTGTTAAAAATAGGTTGCTAGAATTTCCCTTGGCAGCCTCACTATGAAAGGATTACTCAATGACAAAGTTGTAGTTTGTCTATGAAAATGGATTACTCTAAACTTATGCCTTCAATTCTATGCAAAGTAAGTAGCATTTAAGTATGATCAGTAGTTAGATGAGACCAGTGGCATGCTAGTGTAAAAAGGAGAGATTTGTGTATCTTTGAAAGAATAAAAAAATTTGACACATGTAATTAAAAAATTAACATAATGATGAGGTTATAGTTAAGATGATAGCCTTACAAGTCATAATCATTTTTGTTTTTATAACACAAGAAACTTAACAATAGTGGTATTAAATTAAATTTCAGCTTTACTAACCCACGATTCCTAACAAAACTAATAAGTAATAGAAAAGTTGTGTTTATCTGGTCAGGAAACACTCTGCCTTAAAAAATGTTGCACTTTTTTCTTTTTCTCTGTTAAAACAAGCATTGACAGGATGTTTCAGAACACATGGTAAAAATATTAATCTCAGGTAAAGAGAGTTGAGGCTTTTATAATAAACTCTATGAAAGTTATACAAAGTTAGCTTTCATAAAGAGAATTTATCATAAAACAGAAACTAAAACTTTATTGTGAGTTTGACATTAAAATTCAAGTGCATAAATAACAAAGCATATAAAAATATTTTAGGTTTCTATCACCTACACAGTATTATAAATTTTAACTGTCTTGATTGGCAAGAAAAGTGAAGGATTCACACATAGGAACATGCAAAAACATCTATGCAGTTCCCATGCGTAATTGATTTGTACTAATATGCATCAGAAGCAAATGAATATATACTTCTGTTTTACTCAAACAGGTTCAATGTAGTTTTTGAATTACAAAGGTTAGCTCCATAAATTCAAAGTTCAGCAAACAAATTTAATGGCTAGAAAGAAATTAAGTTTATTTTGGTCATTTAGCTGGCACTGGGGCACATTTGAGCTGTAGGGTGTGGTACTGAGGTACAGGTAAAGTTACCATGAAGATTGTTTTGGGTGTTGACAGAATCATAACATGAAGAAATGAAAATATTTTTGTAGTGTAAATAAATGTAAATATATTTAATTAAAAATTAAAGAATCAAACTGAACAACATTTTGACATTTACAGAAGGTCTCAGGAGGTGCCTCATTGTGTGCATGAAAGACTATGGCAGTATCAAGATACCAAGCAAACCCTCCAGATGAGACAGTTGCCCTTAAGCACAATGCCAGCTTCATACCAACCACAGTGCTACATCATCTCCTATCTAATGTACTTGGAATTAATTTGTTCTATTTAACATCATAATTTCAGATATTTCTTATAAATAACTTGTTTTAATATTTTATATTAAATACAAACAAAATTTATTCAGAATATATATATACATATGATCTATCTTTATTTAGATAAAATATGTAGATATAATGTACATATACATAGTATATAATAGATACTATATAATCTATCTTATAAAGTAGATAAATTTATATCAAATGTATATTATGTATATTATGGATAGCTATTCATATGCATACATACAGATTCAATACATAAATATTTTAAGTCCATAGTTTCTTTTCTCTTAAAACTTCATTTTTGTATTATCTATAATAACAGAATAAAATATGAAATAATACAAAATTATAAACCAACCAAAACCATATGTCATCAACCCATTGAGTAAGTAGTTACCATCATGTCAGGTGTAAAGATGTACAAAGGAGATCCCTAAGGTAACAAGAAAATAACAGCCCTACCTTCTGTATATGTTTCCAGAAAAGCTTCTCAGTTGGTTCCAAAAAATATATTGTATAATTTATAAACATGTCAACATTAAATATATGCAGATTTTCAAGATTGTTTATTTAAAGAAGAAAATATGGCTCACTTACGAATAGTCAGAATTAAACTGTTCTAATATATGGATATTTAGGTTGCTGAAGGAATATGCTACTTAAATATTTAAATGTTTATTGTCCAAGCGTGAGATGTTTTCTGAAGTAGCTATATATGGATTAAGAAAATTGCAGTGAATACTCTTCAGTTTGAGAAGACACTTATTCTTAGAAATGTTAACTTTGAATTAAATATTCAAAAGAAATTATATATGTAAATAATTGCCTATCTAAAACATCTTATTTTTACCTTGAGTGAGAACTACCTTTATAAAACATGGCAAATAAGTAAAATCTGGTGGTTTTGCCTACATGGTAATCAGAATTTTAGTGTTCACTCTAGGAAACAGGTTGAAAATCAAATTATCAAAGTCATAAGGTGCTCACCAAGCAGATAACAATAAACATCTATAATTCAAGATGAAATTTGGAAAATCTAAGAATTGCAGCTTAGTATATTGAATAGAAGACACTCAAAATGCTATTATTACTGCTACATCATAAATGAGAAATTTTTGTTATTGTATAAAATTCATGTAGATAAATGCATAAGGTCACTAGAAGCATTAACATAAATATAAATATTAAATAATAAGAATCTGTTAAGAATTCAAATCTAAATTTGGGAGAAATCTAGTATTATACTACATCTAAACTAGAATTATTTAATGATATTGTTTCAAAAACAGTATAAATGCTTTTATAGATTAAGCACATCAAATTATACTTAGGAAAGTCTTGATATCTTAGTGTTAATTTTGAAAACATGGGGAGAAATATATAAAATATGTTTGGTTAATATAATGTGATATTGAAGATCAACATATTTGGATGTTTAAAATTCTTCCCAGATAATTACGTAAGTGGGGCATCTCCTCTGTTGCAGCAATTAACTCATAAACTGACAAGAAGCACGTCACATGGATGTTATAAGGATCAAAACGCAAGTGCAAAACGGTTACCTGACACACCCACATCTAATGTGAAAAGTCCTCTAGCTCCCATCCTTCTGCTTTATGTTTTTTTTTTCTTTTCCTAAATCAAGCAATGCAAGGAACTCTTAAGTAGGACAACTTTGACACACAAAGGAAACTGCACAGACTAGAGCTTTCACCAGCCCAGCATTTCATCCAAGAAGAGTGCTTCAAGACTTCATTTAAAATTATCAGGGGCACATTATCTGGGTACACAACAAGAAGCAATTATTGGTTTAATTAGCCGGCATTCACCACCTCACCCTCTTTCTCTTTGTTCGATTGCCAGGCAATTTTCTACAATCATTAAGCAGGGGACTATAATTCCACAATGACCTAATCCACAGCTCCTTCCTATCACACTGGAATATTTTAAAGTTATTTATGACAGTCCTCAATAAGAACTAAGTCCACTGAGCAGAAAACACTTCAGGCTTAACAAATCAATATGCATTGCCGTCTTCGAAATCTTGATTATATTTAATAATCAACTATGTTTCTTTATTTTGGATAGATATTCACCATGAAAGTAGTTTAAGAATATTTGATCCAAAGAGAATATAGATGATCACTTTAAAAAATACATTAAAACTATGCTAACGATTTATGTTTTACAATGATTCATGCTTAAGAGTGAAAAAGTGCAACTAAATTGTACAAAGGGAAAGAAGTTGAAAATAAAACACAATGAAAACCAAAAACAGGCGAATACACTTTAAAATATTTTTATCAATTATCAGCTTTAGGCAGTCAAGCAATTTTTTTTTTTTCTCACAGTGTTAACCATTAAGTTAGTTAAATTTCTAAATTTTGCTTAATGATAACTTCCTAGCCTGGCACAATAAGGGCAAGTTAAAAGAAAGAGAACTGTTTCCCCTGTGAGGCCTAGAGGTGTCAGTGTGCAGAAGGAGTATCCAGAAAAGAACTTAAAAGCACTAAAAATTGTGTTATAAATTCAACAATTCATGAAGCAGGATTGAACCATGAATTGTTTTGTACGTAATTTCTAGCATGATGAGGAGTCTGTCCCTTCTTCTGTTCCATAATTATTATCCCATTAAGCCTCATGGGCCATGATGTGTTTTAGAACGCTACACATACAGACAAACTTTGAAGTACAACTGCCATGTGGAATCCTGTAGTGCTGGGTTTCTATCAATCTTGCGATGTCCATCAGCCTTCAGAGGCCAAATATCCTCGTTTGACAACCAATCCATTATCCCAAAAGATTCTTTTCTCAACCACCCCAAACTACAGAGCGTGTTTCTTTCCAGTCCTGATCACTACTCCTCCCTGCTATGTGCTGTGAACTCCAGATCAAGACAAATGATCAGTGGTTTCTCCTCCATAGCCTTGCTGCAGCTACTCCATGCAGAGATAACTATCAGGACTTTTGTGGCTATGCATACTTCCAACTGAGTTTCCTTGCATTCACTATACACAGACAAAAAATTCACAGGTATTCATAGGTAAAAGTTTTATAAGGCATAATGGGCAATATACTTTAAATATATATGCAATATTTTCAATATTTACTGTTGGGAGTATTTCTAAATTCATTCATTTATGTTTATCCAAACATTTCTTAAATAAAAAAATAGATCTATACATTAGATTTCATGGACTATGATTTAGTCATTTCTCCCAAGTCACAAATATCTGAGTTATTTTCAAAATCGCACTGAATGTATTCATGCCTAATTTTTTTAGACAAAAATGTTATAAATTATTTATAGCATCTTAATGCTTAGAAACAGTCTCATAGTTGAGCATTGTCTATATTTTGCAACTTTTTTGCTTTAAATCCAGATTTATGGTATTAATAGACTACAATTTGGATTTCACTGATTTTTAATTATAGCACTGTTTAAATTAAATGACTTTTAAAAGACTGGAAGAATGCATTTTCTGCTTGCCTAGTACTACGTAATACATGTGATAAGGATTTATAATTATGAACACTATATGCATGCACATGTTTTTGTTCTTATTTAATTTCAGCCCATGAAATATATTCAAGAAATAGTATAAAAAGTGATGATATTGATATTCCTGCCATCTTATTTTGTTTTCTATTAGAAATGTTTTTGATCTCTTCCCTTTCTCTTCATTTTTTACTCCTTTCTTCTTTGTTCTTCCAACATCTTTTAGGAAAGAATGAGTTGCCTCTCTTTTCTCCTTGTTTATTCAATAATTTTATGTTTAAAATGTGATCTTGTTATTCTTAAATTTGTATTACTCCATATTTGAAACAATAGATTGGCATCCAGTGTTAATAATTATCATGAGAAATAAATATTTATCACTTGTCTCTTAGTTTCTAGAGTTACAAAATAGACTCATTTTTATCATGCACTAGATGCATGAAAAATAAGCATTGACTTTTGTGCCTCAGTGTTTCTTCATTTAAGTAGTAATAATAAGATCCTATAGGTTGTAATGAAATTAAATGAAATAACTTGGCCTATTAATATGCTTGGGACATACTGTGTTCTCAATAAATGGTATTTTCCTTTTCCCTACTCCCAACCAGAATCTGAGTATTTAGTCATAACAATGTGCACAATAAATAAGATTATGCACATGCCATTTAAATATGTGCCAGATTCAAATGATTTTGTTTTCTTAGTCACATGTGTTTTTCCTGGAACTGAACCAACCTGCATTTCCCTGATGCAGTCATCTTCTCATGTGCCAGTTTGGTGACAACATGCTGCCATTGCCACCCAGAACCTGCACAATGGTTTGCAACAGTCTGGCCTCCAATGACTCCCATGTCTCTTTCTGTAGACTCTCTGGCCTCCCCATTTTACCACCCATGCAGCAGGCTCTGTGTGCTATAGCTGTAACAGTCCCCCCAACACACACAAACACAAAGAACCTGTGACATTTAAACCATAAAGTCCCAGACTTCTTGTCGCTTCTGATGTGAGTGTCCAGTTCAGTCTTAACTGATAGTCGGGTTAATAATCCACCCTCTCTCTTCTCCATTCCTCTTTTCTCACCTCCCAAATCAACTACTCATACTTAGTTTTTCTCTTGAAATTTGTTTGTGGGGAAAACCATTTCCTCAGTCCAGACCAGTGATTGCAAAGTATAACCTGGAATTAAAATTCCAATTTCTGTCAAGCATTTCTATTACCCAGTTATTTCAATATGGAGGATTGACCTCAAGTTCCTTTAGTTCCCTCCCCAGCCTGTTACACGCTCTTCTTCTTTTCAAGGGATGTGATCCTGCAGGGAAGCAGCATGAGAACAAGAATTTGATTACATGATCAGGCCCATGAAGACGTATTACATAGGACTGGTTTGTGGTTGCAGCCTGGTTTAGAGCCAGTCAGGTGGTTAGGAAAGAGCACATGTGGCATGTTCCCCAACAGCACTTCAGCATAGCGCTACACCCAGACCTTTCTATGTATGTAGGTATGCATTCATTTCTGAGACAGTCTCACTAAATTCCTTAGGCTGGCCTTGAACTTGAACTCCTCCTGTTTCAGCCTCCTGTGGACCTGGAATGACAGGCATGTGCCACCACATCTGGCTGCAATAGGTTCTTTATTGTTTAATATTGCAGTTGGCAACCATGTCTCTCTTTGTCACTCACCTGCAGTACACTAATATGTGACCCACTGTTTTAGTCAGCTTTTTTGTGGCTGTGACTAAATGATCTGTTTAGCACAATTATAGAGGAGGAAAAGTTTATTTGAGGGCTCATGGTTTCAGAGTTCTTAGTCCATAGAAGACTGGCTCCATTCCTGGGAGTTGAAGGTGAGACTGAGCATCATGGCGGAAGAGTGTAGCAGAGGGAAGCAGCTCCCATCATCTGAAAGCAGAGAGAGAGAGAGAGAGAGACTCCACTCTCCAGATACAAAATACATACTCCTAGCCACACCCCCAATGAACCACTCCCTCCATTCACACCCCACCTGCCTCCAGTTACCACTTAGTTAATCCCATCAGGGATTAATTCACTGATTAGGTTAAGACCCTCACAACCCAATCATTTTTTCTCTGAACTTTCCTGCATTGTCTCAAACGTGAACTTTTGGGGAATACCTCAACTCCAAGAGATAACACCCACCTTTTGTTTTCACTTGTACCACTGCACTGGGAACCAGGAATGCGGGTGCATGCCTGTAATCTCAGTGGCGTCGGAGGCTGAGGCAGGAGGATCACAAGTTTGAGGTCATCCGCAGCAATTTATGCAACTTAGTGAAACCCTGTCTCCAAATACAAAAATAAATAAATAAAATCTGGGGATGTAGCTCAGTGGTAAATTGTCACTGTGTTCAATCCCTAGTACAAAAAAATAAATAAATAAATAAATAAAGGAAAAGAAAGAGAGAGAGGGACAATAAATGGGAAATAGTCTCCCTCACACCAAAGTAAAACTCCAAATGACACATGCATTCCAGCTACTTCAAAACTCAATTCCAGGAGAACAATGTGTGTGTATGTGTGTGTGTCTGTGTGTGTGAGTAGAATGGAGGCTGGATGCTTATTAATTTACTCTCTCTGTGGCTGTCTCCTGCCCATTTCTGTATTTGTGTGGATTGTCATATAGAATCAGCAGGAACTCAGTCCCTTCCAGCAGTAGATGATTTTAAAAAATAAGATTTGCTAATAAATTAGAATATGAGGTGAAGAGCATTTTTATTCTGGTATTCCTTGAAAAGCCCAGTTATTTTGTAAAATGTTTGAAGTCATTTGGACAAAAAAGGAAATACCACATATAATTTAAAATTTCAATTTAAATCTAACATACATTCTTTTTCTGTAGAGGCAAGGAATGATATATACATACACACATACATATATGTGTATGTGTGTGTACATATATCACACGTGCATACATACACTCTTCTGTATGAAGTCAGTAACAAACACATGAAAGTTAATATATCAGTAAAGTATAAAAAAATATTAATGAAACCCACTGATTATGGGAGAGAGCAGAGTGAGGCCAGGACTAGAGGCTCATTATTCCGCATGTTTTGAGGCAGGTCCCCCATGCTGTAGGAGACCTCGAGCTGCCTCTCCCACCTCGCCTCCACGCTCTGCTTGGACCACACATTGAGCACAGTGTCCTCGAACATGATTCCTTCTTCCTGTTTGCCAGCTACTCCCTAGACATATTTGAATTTGTTGTTACCTCTATCTTTAATTCTCTTGCAAGAGGCAAAACCACCTTCTCTAGCCTCTTCTTCATGGGTTAAATCCCGGCTTGTCTACTGCCCTCCATGGTCAATATATCCTCAGGGTATTTATTTCAAAGCCCTCATGATAATCAAATGTTGCACTTTTCTGTGCTTGTTTATTATGTTTCTGTTCTCATGAGATTATAAATTCCACTTGCTGAATTTACAGTGTCTGGAAGAGCTCTTGACACACAGTAGAGCTCAATAAATAGTTGATAAGGAGAAGGGATAATAAATAGAGGGGACTTAAGCTAAACGTCTTGTTAGATTTACTTGTTGTCCTTATTAAATTTGTTCATTAGAATCATTCAGAGTCATGTTTTCACGTTTTGTGATACTATAAACAGACACAAAGATTAAAGTTTGAGCGGATTAACTTTCTTAAAGAACTGCAGAATAGAAGCAACATAATTTGTGCATTTTTAATAAAATTAAAATTGTAATTCGTGAGACCCATATTGAAAAAAATCACAATTCAGGATCTTATTTAGTGTTAATTGACGATGTTCGTCAAGATCCCAGTATTTGTAATGATCTTGAAATGTGCTGCCAGCAAAAATACAAGTCTTTATTTCTAAAAACTTCTATATGACTAATTTTTATTAAGTAGAGTTCATAATTTTTCCAGCCCTATAAATTTGGTTTTGTTGTTAAACCTAGAGAAGAATAAGTTTGGTTAATTTTCTGGGTTATTAAAATAAAACTAATTTGTAGAAATTAAGCCAACTCTAGCTTTAAGCATTTCATGCTACTACTTAGAAAATAACTGAATATAATGAATTTTACTTGGACAGCTTATGTGTGAATAAATTTAGAGTGCATCTGAATTTACCAGGATGGAAGTAAATTCTCTTCTTTTTCCTATAGTTATGTGTCATGCTCAATGATGGAAAAGAAATAGAATATTTTTGGTATTCATTTGTTTTTGTCATTTATCGTAAAGGAACACTTATCTATCACAACATGTAGGAACAAACAGACCCATCTCTCGGTGTAAAAATGTAAATAAGATGATTTAATGGAAACAGGTATTCTCATTTTCATTCAGTCATTTATTCAACAGACACTTGTACAATTCTTTTTAAAACCTAGGACATAGCAGTGAATAAAGAAGACAAAAAAAATAGTAGAGTGGAACAGAAATTATTACCTCATGTACATATATGACTACATGACTGATGTGATCCTACAATATGTATAATCAGAAAAATGAGAGATTACACTCCATTCATGTATGATCTATCAAAATGTATAAATGCATTCTACTGCCATGTACAAGTAATTAGAACAAAAACTAAAAATTAAATTTAAAATATCCAATGGAGCTAACAGGGGACAGTGAAGAAATACATGACTTTGATAGTGATAAATGTCAAGGAGAAATTGTGTAGCAAGGAAGAGATGACTTGTTAGAAGAGGGAGATGAAATGATGAATTAGAAAATGTGGGAAATACGGAATCCCTGGTACGATGAAACGTTCAGATTCGTTTGTCTAGATTGCAATTGGAAAGTTTAAAGGTCACTGAGAGTATTTTTCAGATCATGTGAATAAATGGAAATGACAATTAACTTTCATTGGTAATAAATTTAGGATAATCAAGTCAGGAATAATTATCCATATAATATTTTCATGATTTCAATTTAGGTCTTTATAATTTTTTCTGCAGAAATTCAGAATATTCGGGACTTACGAGAATGACTTTGTCTCCAACCCAGAGTAGTGTTCCCAAAGGAGTTTTGCAGTGGTCAGTTTTGGTGTCAACCTGAGCACAGTAGGAATATCCAGATACCTTGTTAAACATAATTGCTAGATAGGATGAGAGAGTGTTTCCATGAGAGATGGGCCTTTGCATAAGTAGACTGAGTAAGGAAGACATGCTCTCATCAATATGGATGGGTACAAACCATTCCGTTGAAGGGGCAGATCAAATTGAAAAAGCAGAGGCAAATTTACTTCCTTTTTTGGAGGTGGAATATTCATTTTTTTCTGCCCTTACGAATCAGAATGCCAAGGTTCTCAAGCCTTTGAGCCCTGGAGTTATGCCAGTGACTTCTCTGATTCTGTGACCTTCAGCCTTGAGCTGAGAGTTATACTGGTGGCTCCCCTAGTTCTGAGATCTATGGACTCAAGGACTGAATTACCCCACGGGTTTCCCAGGTTGTTCAGTGTGCAGATGGCAGACTTCTTACTTGCCATAATCATGTATTCCAATTTTCATAATTTGCCTGTCTGTCTTTCTATCTATCTATCTATCTATCTATCTATCTATCTATCTATCTATCTAT
Organism: Sciurus vulgaris; assembly: GCF_902686455.1. NCBI lineage: Eukaryota > Metazoa > Chordata > Mammalia > Rodentia > Sciuridae > Sciurus > Sciurus vulgaris. The sequence continues at coordinate 15,456,350 of NC_136469.1, forward strand.
CTATCTATCATCTATCCATCTTACTGTTTCTATTTCTCTGGAGAACCCTGTCTAATCCATAGTTTTACAGAATGTTAATATGAGTCTATAGAAATTTCGCCATCAAAACCATGTTGTGGACTGAATGCATCTTCCTCAGAATTTGTATATTGTAATCCTAAACACAATGCGATGATCTTAGAGGGTGGTCTTTGGGAAGTAAAGTCATGAGTTTGGAGTCTTCATGAATCGGGTTAGGGTTCTTATAAAAAGAAAAAAGTGCTTAATCCCTCTCTTGGTGCTGTTCAACATGGAAAGATAAAATGAGAAGACAAAACATGTATGTAATGCTAAAAGAGAACCAGCTGTGATTTGGATCTGGAATTTCCACCAAAATTGATGTGTCGAAGCTTGATCCTCAGCTCGGCATTATGGGTAGGTGACAAAAACCTTTAAAAACTAGGGACTAGTGGAAGGTTTTAGGTCACTGGGACTATGCTCTTAAAGGGGATTATGAGACCCTGGGCTCTTCTTCTCTTTCACTTGTAGCTATGAGGTGAGGACTTCCTCTCTCACATACTGCCTTACAACAGGCTTGAAAACATAGATCAACCACCATGGAGATGCCTCCAAAACTGTGAGCCAAAATAAAATTTCCTCATGTTAAGTTATCTCAGGTGTTTTCTCATTTGATGATAAGCTAACAAAGTACCCTCACCAAAATCTGAATTTGCTGACACTTCCATCTTGGGTGCTCCATCTTCAAGAATATTAGACATGTAGAGACAGGAGAGGTTTTTCTTATGACTAGTATGTTTTCATAAAAGTCATTTTTTTCCTGCAGAATTAAAAGCACACCAACTACAAAAGTGCGAAAACTGATATAGAATATTTCTTTCTCTGTCTCTCTGCTTCTAGAACATTCAAATATAAATATAATTATGGCACTATTTAAGAGTAAGGATATATAAATTTGTACAACACATTCGAATAGGATAAGTGGTTTAACAATAGAATATTTTTGTGAATCTTCATAAAATCCATTGCTATAATAAGAGGAAGTTTTGCCATTCTGTAACTATAAAGAGTAAAAGATTGACAACAACTGATAATTTCTTACTCTTTACTATAAGACCTGTCTTGACACTTTTACTTATTTTATCAATTAGTTTCCAACTTATGACCCTGGAGCCTGAACTCCTAATCATTAACATGATCAAAATAAACTCTCTCAGAGTTGGTTATTCTTATTTGCTGTTGTGTCCTTGGCACAAAAAAATATCTATGATTAGGTAAATACTGCTTAATTATAATTGGTGGTAATGTATCCCATTTCCTGTTATATATAGAAAGAATAAATAAAAATCATTTAAACATAAAATCATAAAATCTCAAGGTTTGACAGACATAAAGGTCATCTCATCCAATCATTCTGTAAGACTTAAGACATATGTGCAAGTAAATCCAAGTTATATTAACATACCTGCCCTTTGATTTAAGAAATAGCATGCTTTTATTTGACAAGAAACTTTTAACCTTTACCAGAAGAAGTGGATGGTTTTAGAAAAATATTTTTCATAAATTGAATTAATATTGCTTCAGGAAGAAAGATTAGTACTTAAAAGTAATATATAAAATGAAACATTTATCATTTACTTATTATATTGGGGAACCCGTTGGGCAGTTGGACTCTCATCATGCACTTAAAACCCCTCTTGCATTTCCCTGCATTTGCCATCTAACACGTGATGCTAGAGTCAGGTCTGGCCTGTGATGGAACTTGGACACACTATCAATAGACCGGTCAAGTCTGGAAAATATATTGTCTTTCAAACGGAGCTCGTTTCTACTTTATGTCCTTTAAGTATACATAAATTGTGTAGTATTTGAAATTTATTCCGTCTCTTGATAAATCTCATTCCATTTTTCTACCTTTCTTAGGCCATTAAGCAATCAAACCCTCTTAACTTTCAAAACCGGCAACTTCCTAAATTCATAAACTAACATGAAGAACTCTTATTTTGTTTTCTATTAGTAATTCATTTTATATGGTTTTGAAAATGAACTTCTGTATTATTTGTTATTTTCATTTTGTTCCAATTAAAAAAGAGCTCAGAAGTCTAGGCTGAGATTGGAGCCTCCTTAGGCTTGGCTCATCTATCCAGCTTCATCAAATCACATCACGTGACTGCTTTCACCTGCTCCTTTGGTGACGTCACTGCAATGCAGATTTTGTCAGAATATACTGTTCTATGAAGCAAAAGAAAATTAGGCAAATTATTATTAGGACAGAAACTTAAAATCTTCTTAATCCTGCTCCTTTCCATACATAGTATTTTGCACAAAATATTCAAGATAACCAGTTTTGGCAAGCATAACTTCATTTTTTTCAACTTTGTTAATATAGTATGAAAAATAAACATTGAGGCATTCAATAACTACTGGGTGTAATTCTGAAATTATTTTGAAAGTTTGCACAGTAGTACATTTCATACATTTTTAAACATTATAAGAATCTCTGAAAGTCATGAGTTTTATATTGTGATCACATGATTAATTTCAAGAAGTTTATACACTTTTCAATACAATTACTTTATACTGATATCCTGTATGGTAGAGATAATGTCACTTTTTATTAAGTTTGCAAAGTCACCTTTGCCAAAGAGTGATTTGGATTTGCTTTATTGTATTTAGATTAGAAAGCATATATATATATAAAACATAAATTTGTATGAATTAGCAAAGGATAATTAAAGTTCTGAAGAGACTATCAAATTTACTAGATATAGATTCTAATTCAGTAAATAATCATAACAGTAATAAAGATTTTGATAGTTCACATATTACTGAGAGTAGATATTCATGAATGAATAACATATATATAAAAGTTATAAAAAAATTAAAATAAGTAGTTTCAGAAAAAAGTAGTTTTTTAAAATTTATTTGTTTTTACTTATTGTAAACAAACGGGGTAAAACTTATTTCTCTGGTTGTACATGAAGTAGAGTCATACCGTTTGTGTTATCATACATGTACATACGGTAATGATGTTTGTCTCAATCTTTTATTTTCCCCTTCACCCCACCCTTCCAACCCCTCTTTCCTCTATACAATCCATCCTTCCTCCATTCTTGCCTCCCTCCCACCCCCCCATTATGCATCAACATTCCCTTGTCAAAGAGATCATTTGGCCTTTGTTATTTTGGGATTGGCTTATCTCAATTACTATGATATTCTCCAACTTCATCCATTTGCCTGCAAATGGATAATTTTATTCTTCTTTATGACTGAGTAATAGTCCATTGTGTATATATACCAAAGTTCCTTCACCCATTCATCAATTGAAGGGCATCTAGGTTGGTTCCACAGTCTAGCTATTGTGAATTGAGCAGCTATGAACATTGATGTGACTGCATCACTGTAGTATGCTGATTTTAAGTCCTTTGGGTATAGGCCAAGGAGTGGGATTGCTGGGTCAAATGGTGGTTCCATTCCAAGTTTTCTAAGGAATCTCCACACTGCTTTCCAGAGTGGCTGCACTAATTTGCATCCCTATCAGCAATGTATGAGTGAACCTTTTCCCCCACATCCTTGCCAACACCTATTGTTGCTTGTATTCTTGATAATCACCATTCTAATTGGCGTGAGATGAAATCTTAGGGTAGTTTTGATTTGCATTTCCCTATGAAGCAGAATGAAACTAAACCACTATGTCACCCTGCACAAAACTCAACTCCAAATGGATCAGGGACCTTGGATCAGACCAGAGATCCTGCACCTTATAAAAGAAAAGGTAGGTCCAGATCTTCATCATGTCAGCTTAGGATCAGACTTCTTTAACATGACTCCCAAAGCAAAATAATTAAAGCAGGAATCAATAACTGGGATAGATTTAAACTAAAAATCTTTTCCTCAGTAGAGGAAACTATCAGCAATATGAAGAGATAGCCTACAGAGTGGGAGAAAATCTTTGCCACACATACTTCAGATAGAGCACTAATCTCCAGAATCTATTAAGAACTCAAAAAACTTTACACCAATAATACAAATAACCCAATCAACAAATGGGCTAAGGAAATGAGCAGACTCTTCACAGAAGAAGATCTATAAGCAATCAACAGATACAAGAAAAAATGTTAAACATCTCTAGTAATAAGAAAAAAGGAGTTTTATATTACACTTGCCTTACTGATATATTTTGAGATATCCAGAGTATTTATTTGATTATTAAATAAAGACCTAAAATATAATACAAAATGACAAATCACGCTATATTCCACAGAATTCTTTTTTTGAGTCATCTAAGAAAATAATCTGATAGCCATCACTTTCTTTTTCTAGAGCAATATCTACGACTCAATTTTGTTTTCATTTTAGGAAATAAGAGTTACTTTTAGGATGGAATTGAATTCTAAAATTTGTCATGATTCAGTCACCCTTGTCATTGAGATATTTAATTGAACCTATCTTGATTTGAATTTCCTTGACACATTCCATACTGCCTTCAATCAGGTTACAAAATTTGTAAGTCCTATCTTCTGCCAAAATTATTGATAAAAATTAGAATACATGCTAATCATAATACAGTGGACTCTGAGTACAGTTAGAATAATAGACCTTCTTGGATCTGAAGTACTCAAACCTTTTAATTCTCTGATACTAATTGAATCTTGTTCTTGGTAGCACATACGTATATGAGAAAATAAGAGTTAAATGAAAAAATTAATTAATTAAATAATACATTAAGTAGGATATATGAGTTAACCTTCAATATTTCTAATTTGAATGTTGCAGGAATTTTGAGTTATTAGAACTCATTCAAATGAGATATTAACATACCTATAAAAAGAAACTTTTTGTCTATACTAGGGTTCAAAGAGGCAGTAGAAAAATATATTCATACACAATTACATTACTACATATGTGTATGTAGTAATATGCATGCAAAATGCTACAAGGAATTGACTTTTGTGCCTGTGGTCTGGCGAAACAAGTGGAAGATCTGTTAAGACATGCCATCAACCAGAGACTCTGTTAGGAGCTCCGCAGGAATGAGCCAAAGCTGTTGTCCAGAGAGAGAATTTTCCTCTACCTCAAAATATTTCAGCACTGCTTTTCAGATCTTCACTTTCATTAAGTCACATCTATATATAAATAAAACTGATAATTGTGTATCTGATACCCTTTACATTTTATTGGTCTAAAAGTTGATAAAAATCATTTTGGAAAGTCTTTTTATTAATATCTACCAAATATTTTCTTTTTTCCCTCCTTGATAGTTTATATATATATATTATATTATATATATGTTGAAGGGAGTATAATTATTTATTAAAGCACATGTCTAAGGCCATTCAGAGAAGCTGTATTCAAAATATTTCTATGAACTCCTGAATTATTCTTCAACAGTAGAGTCAATAAAAAAACATGGTGTAGTTATAAAATCAAATATGACACAGCAATAAAAAAATAACAACTCCTGCTACATAGAAGGCTATGAATAAATCTCATAGGCATAATGATAGAGAAAATAAGCCATCCTCAAAAGAGTACTACATATTGTTTGTTCTGTTTTATAAAGTTCAAGAGACAAAACTAATATAGGCGATGGAAGCCAGAATAGTGGTTATCAAAGTAATTAAATGTCAAAAAATTCTATACTTTATCAAATTGTAGATTTATATTTCTGCAAACTTTTGCAGAATCAGGTCTACATTATTGTTTTCTAAAAATGCATTGCTCCAAAGAGATACAAGCAAGAGAAAATAGTTGTGTGTGGAAGTAGTTGTAGGTAGAAACAGTTGTAGGTAGCAAAATGTTGTATGTAGACATTAAATTTGAAATTTGGAAAAAAATACAGGAGCAATAGGTATTTATTTGTAAGTTGTGAAATTATAGCATTAAGAAATTTGAAGTAGGGCTGGGGATATAGCTCAGTTGGTAGAGTGCTTGCCTTGCAAGCACAAGGCCCTGGGTTCAATCCCCAGCACACACACACATACAAAAAAAAAAAAAAAAAAAAAAAAAACAAGAAATTTGAAGTATCAAAAAATGGGATTCACTTGATGATTTCCTCAGACTAGTGAATGAATGACAGTTTGGAGATAAAGACTTTGAGAGGCACAGGAGAGAGGGAGGCTCCAGTGACTGGGCAGTAGGAACCATGTCAAAGAGCAGGCACTGGAACATTTGCACACAGCTCAGGCTGTCCACACATCCTTCCTTCAGTGGGTCAGGGAGAATGGATCTAAGAAACGTCACGCTGTTAGACCACAACCCTTCATCATCTGCTGTTACGGTGGGCAGAGCTCAGGGGTGATCTGTTGCCTTACACCCTGGATCGTAGACATGATCTCCTTCCAAGATCATGCATATTCAGAAAAGTTATAAATGGTGGATTGAGACAGACATCATCACCCCATGTTCATGTATGATGACACGAATGGTATGAATCTACATCGTGCACAACCATAGAAACAAAATGATGTACCCCAATTGTGTACAATGAATCAAAATGCAGACTGTAAAAATAAAATAAATAATTAATTAATTAATTTAAAAATATAGAGTACACAAACATTATTTACAAGGATTTTATGTGCTTTTGAATTTTTTAATTCATCAAAGAATTTTAACTGTTTTAAGAATTTTTTTAATTAAAGGTTTTAAATATTTGAAAAAAAAAAGTCAAGTATTTTCTACGAAAGAGTATTAGATAATTGACACCCCCAAAAGTAACAAAAGTTCACCACCACCAGTAAACAGTATGAAACTTAAGACAGAGGTTAAGATGACAGGTTAAATCAATCTTCTGTTTAAAAACTTCTCTCACTCTTAAAATGCACAGAAGTCCAGAAGAGAATACACGATTATGAGTAGAGCTGAATCAAACTAATAATTTCACTTAAGATGATCACAGTTGCCTTTTACAAATGGAAAATTGCCCTCTAGGTATAAAATGTGGAAATGATTATTAACCATTGAAAGAGAAATGGTTCATTATTCAGTGAATTAACATTTGTCTACTTAATTAGCCTTGATAAACATAAATTAAGCACTGCTTAGTTTTATGATGTTTCAGTGTTTCCTAAAATATATAATTGAACTGTCGTTCAGGTATATAATATTTAATGACACAGAAGAAATTCATATTCATTTAAGAAGCCTGACCCTTACAGTTCGTACCTCTTGGTGCCGTCGCCTTGGTGATTATGTTTCAGCATGGGGTTTTCAAGGAGATGCAAACCATCTGACCATAAATATTAAGCAAAACTAATAACCAAATTTGCAATCTCACCCATTCCTCTTCTAAAGTGTGCAGAACTGTAAACATTAATTCGATAGTGGAGCCGAAGTATTGTTGGGAAGCTCTGCACTTAATCCCCACACTGTTACATCAGAAATCCAAATAAATAGCCCTTCTGTAATAAAAATATCATGCTAAGGGAGATAAGTCAATCTCAAAAAACCAAAACCAAAGGACGAATGATCTCATTGATAAGCGGATGACGACATATAATGGGGGGTGGGAGGGAGGCAAGAATGGTGGAAGGAGGGACTGTGTAGAGGAAAAAGAGGGGAAGGGTAGGGGGAAGGAAAAAATGACAGAATGAATCAAACAGCATTACCCTATGTAAATGTATGATTACACAAATGGTATGCCTCTACTTCATGTACAAACAGAGAAACAAGTTGTACCCCATTTGTTTACAATAAAAAAATGAAAAAAAAATACAAAATGAATTTATGAATTTTCAATTTTTAGGATATAATTTAGTTTTATTGTTTTCTACTACTTAAGTTTGGTTGAGAATTTTTTTAAAAGATGAGGAAAAAATACTTTTAATTGACCCTTGCCTGTTATTTATTACAAATTCATTGTAATTTATGCAATAATTTAGGGTTTTACTGTTCTTAAAAATTTATAAATTGGTAAATGAATTCAATTTTCTTAATACCAACAATTACCTGTTATTAAGGGATTCTTAAAATAGTACCCATGATTCTCATGGGCACCAATCTATTTCGAGTAGTTCAACTTAGATATTTAGCTGAACTGCTAATTGCATACATGAAACTAGGTCATATGATTTTTCATGGAGTTAATCATATAATACCAATGAGTGTGCTGTATTTTGCATTTTAGCAAGTTAACATCTTGGTTATGATAGTTCAAAGAGTTTTATTTATTTTTTTCTCTCCAGAGGAAATTTTGTACAAAATTTAAAACGACCATTATTTTTGAAGTCAAAATTCTTATTTTTAACATGTATAGTTTATACTTCTCCATTTTTCTTTTTAAGAATGATAGAAATTGAGATATGTTAAAGTTAAATTTTACTCAGTATTGAAGATTAAAATGATTCTATCATTATGATACAAGAAGAGGTAGTATGTTCAAAACGTGTTTAGCCTGCTCTTAAAGCCAAAAGAAATATTATCACAAGTCTATTTTTACCTTCAATTTGAGAAATAAACTCAATGCATATATGACAGAAGACAGCTACATTTAAAAACAAAAAGAAAAGACTGTGAAGCACCATAGAAATTCTCTGTTCTTTATATGTACATTATTTCCACTGAAATAAGATTTGGTCCATTTTATTTCCAAAAAGCAAAATCCTACTTTTGAATTATTGTGCTTTTGAATAATTCTTTGGAAAGTAGAGTATAAATTATTTTAATGTTTGTGTAATTCAGAAATTTAAACAATGCTTTTATTTCAACTAGGATCAATATATGTGCTATATTTTTCAGAATGTTTCATTTTCATAATGAATTATACCATTGAATATTATATTTCTATCATAGCAATTTTAATTTTTTCTTCATTTTGACATTTAAAAGGTTTAAAATCTAAGAATACAAATCTAACTCACGGTTCTGTGATGTGATCATTACTATAGAATTATTATTTATTTTACAAATATAGCCACAATAAATCTAAAATATTAGAAAACAAGGTGATAAAGATTTGAACATAAATTTCAGAAAATTCATGATTTTCAAAAATATAAATCTATTCTTATGTAAATAGTCAATGACAAATATGTATAAAGCACATTAAGTGGTACTACATATCATATATGCATATTCCATCAAATAAGAATTGTCTTCAGAAGTTGTGATTAGTTTATTATATTTTTCAGCAAATAAAGTGAGAGACATATTGGTAAAAATATAAATGCCTGTGAGTAGTAGTGTAAATTATGATTGTACTTATTTTATTAGCTAGAAATCTATGTACCTTTTGTAATCTGAAAACTTTAAAACTTGCAGACTCAACTCCTCAACTCTATTACTTCTCATATCAATATTTTTCTCAGGAACACACTTTGTAGTTTTTGTGTGAAGATGAAAATAAATGAAGACCTTCATTTTTTTTATGTTAAAAGTCATTTCACAAAGAAGCTACATCATTAGGATTTTAGTCATTCTTTATTAGAAGCTCTATATTTAGATCTATATTCTTGGTTTTGAGATGTTAGAGAGATTTGCAAATTTGCAAAGGAAAGAAAGTAGTATTCAAGCACAGTGTAAGTTAAGGTACGGCAGATCATAGGACAAAAAACATGTCAATGAAATTGTCAGAGTTTTAAAAGAACACATACAATTTTATAGAGAAATCAATTCTTACTACATGGATGGTATTGTTTGGATTTAATAATACAAAATTTAAGTGAGATTACAAGAAAGAAGTTACTGAGCAATTTATTCTAATAATTTACCATATAATTCTGGACTATTGAACTAATTTCTGTGAGTCTTAGCTTTCTGTCTTGTAAAAGATTTAGAGTATTACTGTACTTAATAAAGAAGGTTTCATTAAATACTATGGAAATACTTTTCTGAACAGCCAATTTTCTAATTTTGTGATAACAGCAATGATGATATTGTTTTTGTCTATCGATACTATTTGCTGTTTTGCACTGATTGTCTTTGCCCTTTCACCTCTATATTTACCTAGCATTCAATAAATTGAAAAGCAAATAATTCTAGTCACATGTATTTTTCTTCTTAAAGAAAAATAATAATCTCACCAGGCATGGTGGTCCACACCTGTAATCCCAGTGGCTCAGGAGGCTGAGGCAGGAGGATCCAGAGTTCCAAGCCAGACTCAGCAATGGTGAGGCACTAAGCAACTCAGTGAGACCCTGTCTCTAAATAAAATACAAAATAGGGCTGGGGATGTGACTCAGTGGTCAAGTGTCCCTGAGTTTCAATCCCAGTACCAACCCCCCCAAAAATAATCTTATATAAAATCTTTGTAATTAATAGTTGGGAATAAATAGCTTTGATTTGTAAGCTAAAATTATTAAATCCTATTTTTAGGAATCTGAGCTGGTAAATGCTTTTCTGGTAACTTGATTAATGTGCTTGGGTGAATAAAATATACATTTTTTAAAATCTGATGCTGAAAGAAACATCCCATTTCAGATCTGAGTGAACTCTTGAGTGATAAGGAGGAAGAAAAGAGGAGCGATGATAAAGATGATAAAAAAAAAAAAAAAACATAGTTTTTGCAGAGTTTAGGGTCAGACTCTCCATATTGTGTTTTTAAATTTTGTTGGCTCTTGGCCACACTGAAAGTTATTTAGCAATAGCTCAAAGACAATAAAGTGGGACTCAGAAAGTTAGGTAGTAAGAAAAAGCCACAGTCTGGAAATTGGTAACAGAATTTAAAGGATGGTTCGCTTAGCCCCAGAGTTTGCTCTATTTCCAAGCTATTCATTTCCCAAATCTTCTATATTGTAGAGTAGGATAAAACATGACTATAAAAACTTTTAATCTGTGGAAAAAATACTGTATCTTACAAAAATAACAAAAGTTTATCAACCTTGAATACATAACTTTTAGTTTGGTACACATTACCTGTAACAAAACCAACGCATGCACACCAATATTTATCTCATTACTAGAGTTGATGTATGACTTGGATCATTGAAAAGTCTTGACACTTCCAATCTGCCTGTGATCTGCAGTCACCTCCTAACTCACAATGTCATGGGCATTTTAAAAGGTCCTCTTGTTGCTTCTTCTTAGGTCTTTTCCCACACATTCAGTTTTAGAATATAAAATAAGTGGTTGAAATAGCAGCAGAAGGATCTTTCATACACAACGTCAACCCTCCAAGGAACCCTGTCTTGGTCTGCTGCCAGTGTGGCAGTTGGCCCTGGTGTGTCTAGGACAGCCTTGGTTTATGAGCACCCCTGTCCCAAACTCTCCCTCTTTGGTGAGTTAAGCAGGCTGCCCACCCACAAGCCCTAGCAAGGTCTGACCTGGACCTTCCTCTCCCCTGCCTAGGTCCAGTGCTCTCTGCTCTGTTCTCACATGCAGCCACACACCATCTTGGGGACACAGCCTCCTCTTGCCCCCATGGTTGCTTCTCAGGACTCTGATCCCTCAGGTTTGTAATCACTTTGTCCTTCACGTTGTCATGTCTCCATTAAAAACAAAACCGCCCGAAGATGAACTCCTTAACAGTCACTCTAAAATTGCTCTCCCCATATCCTTTGCTGGCTACGTACTCTGCTTATAGCTTTCTAGCATCTATCAGTACGTTACATGTATTTATATTTTTACCAGTGATTTTCATCTTTCCTCAGTACAATGTAAGCTTTATAAAGAAACATGTTTTGTCTTTAAAACTCATTATTGTACCTCAAGAATTGAGTCAGACACGTGTAAGGTGCTAAATTTAAGTTTTAAATGTGTGAAAAATGAATAATCAGGAAGAAGAAGGTCACTAACTTCCAGTTCATTCGGCTAGTTAAATATCCAAAGATCATTCAGATTCACATTTATAAATTTACTTCTGAATCTTGACTTTCATGATATTTTTAATATCCCTTTTCTTTTCATTTTACACTTGATGAAAATTTTCAAAGCTGCAGTTGAAATATGATATCACTTAAGTGTTCTTGCTCCTGAATTTATGAAAGTATTTCTTTGATAAAGCTTAATGCACTTGAAAGAAATGTAAACATTAGTTTATGGATAAGCCACTCAAAATAACATAACAATTATGCCATATTGCTGTAAGATTTAAAACAAAGGTAAGTGGTGGAAGTTTGTAAAATATCTAGAAAATACTTATTAGCTTAATCTGTAAAATATTTTCAACATGATCTTTACAACTAGATTTATGAATATTTTAAATTATGTGAAATTTCTGTTTGGCAAGATCAAAATTTAGATGCTGGAGAATATTGCTCACTAGAACTAAAATTGCCGGATAAACTCTAACAAATATCATTTCAACTGAATGGTCACAAATAAAATTCATAAAATTCATAAAAAGAATAAGACACGAAAACTAGGATGTGGGCTCAATGTGTAACTTACCTGCAGAATACTTGCCTAGCGTGTGTTAAGACCTGGGTTCTATCCTCAGCATACACACACACAAATAAACTAGAAAGTGTGAGTAAGAAAGGAACCGGAAGCTGGCATGAGGACATGAACTGGTAGAAGTCTCAGCCTTAAGGTAAAAAGCAGTTAGCATAATCCACAGTTCCTCAGAGAAGAGTGAGGAGCGTGGGGAGGGTAAAGTCAGTAGAATGAGACAGACATTATTACCTAGATACATGTATGATTACACTACTGGTGTGACTCAGGCACCATTTACAGACAGAGGAATGGGAAGCTACGGTCCATTTGTTGACGATGTGTCAAAATGCCTGTCTACTGTTATATATAAACAATTAGAACAAATTAAAAAAAAACATTTTAAAAAGACAGCTATAACTTTTTTTGTGAGCTCATGGGTAAAGAGAAGGAAATGAAACTGAGAACTTTGTCCATTGAAGGTTCCCTTGAAGAGATACTGTCAGGAAAAAGGCAGACAGAAATAAATAAATAAATAGATAAATAAATATGCAAGTCAGGTTGGATTCTCAGAACTGACTCTAGACTAGGAAAAATGTCCCCGCCCAGTTAGAACTGATAAGTAACGTTTGTTCATCGTGTTCATTGATGTGGTGTTTTGAACTGTACTAATTGCAGAGAACAGAAAACTTCAAACTCAGAAAGTATGGGAAAGAGGTACAATAATTTTAACTTCCCAAGACAAGTGACAAAATCAAAACAAAATCACCTGTCGAGGCACATTTTCTCAACAACACCATAAAAGATCGCCTACCCGTCATGTACACATATATCAAAATTTAATGTTACAAAACTCATACAGAAACATGCCACCCAAAACAATGAAGCACAAGTAGAATTTCAAGGATATTATATGTTAACATTTTCAGTTCTAAAATGCAAAAGAAACAAGAAATGATAAAATTAAAGGAAGAATTTTTAAAATTTAAAGAAAGTCATAATCATATTAGAAGGCAAAAAAAAAAAAAAGTAATATAAGTTTTAAACTACAAAACAAGCCATTTTGCCAAAAGGACAGGTATACATTCTGGTGTACACTAAGTATAAAGAGCCTACTTTTCCCAGTGTTATATGGAATGATGTTAAATCTATATATTCAATAATAAAATAACTGTATGTGATTTTCAAAGAGAGTATTACACATACTACATTCTCTTAATGCCATACAAAAAAGATATGTGAACACATTGTAGATAATATTTACATACTTAGATTAAATGCACCCTGTCTTAGAAATAATATATTCTAAGCTCTGAATCTATAGTTATATGCATGTATTTGACACATGCAAAAAATTAAAATAGAATTCAACAATCACAAAGTTTTCTTAAGCATGTACAATCTATCTAAAAACACCTGATTCAGAGTTTTATTTATGATTTGTAGCAAATATTCATAAAAATCATCCATATTTAAGAGGCACTACACATTGCTGTGAAGTATCAGGTGAAGGTATTAGAGAAAATTATCAGCCAATATTTCTTTCTTTTTTTTTCTTTCACAAAAGACTTTATTATTATAATTGCTATTTTACTTACAATTTTGGGCAACATTAATAAAATAATAAATTCCATATGAAAGAGCAAGCAAGCAAAATAGACAAAAAATTCACAAAAGGATAATAATACAATAGTAATCTGGACAGATATTACATATATTTGTAAATAAAACATAGTCACATTTCTTTAAAATATTACAAAGCTATCAAGAGAAAACAGAAATATCTCCCTTCAACTCAATTCACCATATTAATTTTCTTTTGGTTGCAGGCATAGAAATCAACTCAAGCTAACTCAATTCTAATCTTATGAACCTATAAACCTTCTAATCTTATGAATAAACTTAAGTTCATTTATATGTATGTACATGAATTCATAATTAATGGAATAAAAGTTAAAAATGACTATACAAGCAATACATGAATAAAAATACTTTTTATAATATTCAAAATAAAATATAGGTAAAACAAAGAGCAAAACATTAAAAATTTGAAATAGAAGGATATTTTAAACCAATAAAAGGTATTGCAAAAATATAGGAAAAGATATAAAAAAAGGTTAAAAAATTACGGACATTTGTTTCAAAGTAAAACACCAGATGAGAGAGACTACTATCATCAAATCCATTCAAAAATGCATAGTAACACAGGAAAAATCAAAACAGGGGTTGAAAAGAAGGAAATGAAGATATCTGTTGCCCAAAATAATACATTTATTTATATATAAAGTTCAAAAGAATAAATATACAACTCAATTTCTAGAACTAAGATGAGGATTTTGTAAACTTTATGGATAATCAGTTATAATATCAAATAAATTTCCTACCCCCAAACATTTTTTGTTTTTCCAAAAAATATGCTATTTACCATCTTTCCCAAAACAGACCTGATACCAAACTTAACAAATGAGGTATTTCATCTACATGAAGAAAACTATAAATGTTTATTGAAAGACATTAACCAAAGAGAAATAAGTTTAGAACAGTGATATGTTCATCTGTGAAATATAATTCATTATTGGAAACATATTATTCAATCCAAACTGGAAACATTGGAGAATGTGAGTTATATATTTATCTGTGAAAGCAACTGACAAGGATAGACAAATTTTGAAAATGAACAAACAAACAAACAAACAAAAAGGGGTACTTTTGGAGCAAAAGAAAAAGTTATTGTAATAGTAATACAGTAAAAGTCATGCAGTAATAATTAACATGTGCAACTGTACTAATAAACAAGTGTGTCAACAGAACAGAATAGAGAATCCATACATCTACAGCTAAATAGGGACTCAACATGCAATTCTGCTTAGCACAAAATGGGTAATGGGGAGCTAGTCAATAATTAGAAGATTTTAGTTATCCATGTGAAAGAATGAAATGCATTTCATGTATATATCTCCAGATTAGAAGATCTACTATCATATATACATATGTTTAAAATACAAATTAATGTGTTGAAATGATAAAATTAAATTGAAGATTGTATGTTTGCTTTGGCAGTGAGGGGCGGGTGGTAAGCATTATGAATTGAGAAAAGGACCCCCAAATTCTTAACTTTAGTAGTAGGTTTATGGTTTTTTGAATATAATTCTTATATATGATGCAGAATAATAATTGTACTAAATAATGGCAGGAAAACAGTGAGTCCACATCTCAAGTTTCTCCTTTAGTAAAAATGGGCACACACACATGACCTGCACTCAGGGAGGGGGCCGTCCTCTTTCTTTTCCCAAGAAGTGTGACTTGAGTGACCTGGAGTTCTCCATCATCCTAAAGCAGAATATGCCTTGATCCTTGAATTGACCTCATAAAATTTTAAAGTGCTTGTCAGTTAACCTAACACATTGGGTACTAAGTATCCTTATGATTACTTTTAATGTTTAATGATAGATTGGGTAAATAATTCTTACTACCAGTTGTTCTGTCAATTTTCCTAATTCTTCTGCCTCTTCTTGGTATGCTTTTACTTATGAACTTCAGAATCAGTTCTACTGTTTCTAAAGGATAATGTCCCATAGGTCATCTGTTGGAATTTCTTTAATAATGGAAAAACTGGAATAATGAAACCCCCATGATCCCTGTAAAGCAATATGACTTGAGTATTAGTCTCTGCCTCAGTAATCTTCATTTGCTGTAATTCAAAAACTGAGTTTCCAAGCAGCTTCTGCTACCCCCACAGCACTATTTGTTCCAAACAACTGTTTGAGGGTTCACCTGCTTGGGAGGACTGGTTCCCCTTGCACTAGTCTGAAATTTGCACCATTGGATATCCTCTTTAGGAATCTTTTCGCACCTCCATTTCATCTTCTTTGTACTTAGAAGCTTGATTTCATGCATGCTAAGAAAACAGCAGAGGGCTTTCCTCAGTTTTCTTCTTAAACATACAAGCATTGTATAATTGTATATATCATATAATTATATGTGATATATATTGTATATGATATATATATATTGTATATTTGATATATATGTACACATATACATGGCACAGGGAAGTCAGAAGTGTCAAATCTCTGTCAAATCACTGGTGAGTCTCCTTTGGACCTTATAGAGAATGTCTAATGATTCATTAGTAAATGTGAAAACAGAGGTATTGTGGAGTCCAACTAATATCATATTGCTCTTCATCTCTGGTATAATCAACAAAGTTATTCAAAAGATTTAATGTGCACTGCCCTGTCGGGGTCTTAAGCCCCCTTGCTGTTCTCCACCAGTGACAAGGGATGGGGACACTCCCCAACAAGGTCAGACCAGTAGGGCCGACTGACTGCCCGCACCTAGCCCTCCAGGCGGAGGACAATCAGATGCATCAGGGAGACCAGTCACAGCAGGAACTCCTTTATTGAGGAAGTCATACAGCTTTTATGTAGGGTGGGGGCTAGGCAGGAACCAATCAGCTTAAAGGTCAGCAAGGTATGAGGGTTCACACAGGCGAGAGTCCCATTGGACTACATGGCAAGCACAAGCTGATCACGGTCAGGGAACTGTTGTTCACCAATCCCTGATGGTGGTCTGATTCATCGCCATTAACTTTTGAAACCACCTTTGAGGCCTTGATCTTGCTCACTGGCCAGGGAGTAAGGAGTCAGCCTGAGTTAGTTAATGTGTCATTAGTCCCAACACTGCCTAATCAGAATCAAAGATAGTCTAACACTATAAGATGTGAATGAAATGATTCTATTGGTGAGCTTGTATGAACATTAGAAGGATTAATAATGGCTTTGGGGTGGGGAGATTTAAGAATTGTTTTCACTATTCCTCGATCTACTAAAATATTTCAATATCATTATCAAGTAGCAGAGTTGTGTCAAATTCTACCAAAAAAGCATAAACTCTGAATATAAAGCAACTTAGATTTTGATCCCTACATTGCTAAGTCTTTCAATCCTTTTGTTAACATTTTGTTAAATTGACAATTTTGTGGAAGCAAAATGCATTTTCACAGATCTTACATGGAAGAAGATGCTTCCACTTACCATACTAAATTATGTGTTTGCCTATGAAGAAAATATTTTAGTCAATTAAAATATCTGGATGATATTTATGTTTTTGAATGCAAACTTTGCTTCTATAATACAAATGTAAAGTGAGTTCAAAAGAATAATTGCAAATCTCAATGCGGTGAATATAAAATATGTACTGTACTCATTAAAATCTAATTTATATGACACTGGAGTAAAGAGAATTGACTACCTACTAAAACAAGAGAGAAATCTTCTGAATCCCTGGGAAAAACATAACTAAGCATTATTATTAGCATTTGTGGGGGCTGTTCTGTATTATTTTTGAAAATGCAATTCAAGTTTCATTATAATGCACTCAGATATATAATGTATTTTATATCCAAAACAGCTGCATAAGTCTTATACCTTGGGGAAGAAAATGAACCATGAAGATATCTCTAAGGCAATTCAAAATTCTTTGGGGAACTTGTGTTATATCAAAAGGAGTATAAAGCTGCCACTTTCAACCTGGCTCTACTTTTTTCTTTCTTGAAAAAAATATCTATATGTTTTGACATGAAATAGCCCTCCTGTCTTGGCAATGACTTTCCACATCACATATTTTAGGTCCCTTGGCCATTTTATTATTCATTGGTACAACTCAGATACTCTGGCTTACTATACAAATATTAAATGATTCTGTAAAAAAAAAGATATTCAAATATTGAGTATGTATTTATTGAAAAGCAGATATGACCCAGTTACTGCACAGGTGCAGGAGCCTCAGAAGGGGGCACGATGGTGATGTGGATCAGTGAGTTAGGAGAAAACTAGGCACGCGTGGACTCACAAATTGGTGTTCTTTCTTTATAATCACATCATGATGCCAACACAGAGGTATAAATGAGGAGCGAATAGGAAGCGTTGCCCCAGAAAATGGGAGGAAAGAGGACGAGTTGAAAGTAGGCATTGAGCAATTGAATTTGAGTTTGGGGAATGTTTTGCAGTGTTGGAAGGAGACAGGTCTGGCAGGTTTTTGTGAGCCTGGCTCCCTTGGGAAGGCTGAAGATACCTCTACCCATTAGACTCAGGCTTCACCTGCCTTGCAGAAAGCCTAAAAGAAAGATATGCTTTGAATTTTTACCTACGTTCTCAGAAAAGGCTATAAATTCTTCTTGCACACTCCCTTTTTCTTCACTCAAAACTCAGGTGAAGACTAATTATCTATAACCAGGGTCCTCACACCAGTCTGCTGACCTCGTGTGCAATTTAACTTGTCCTCTCCTTTTTCATCCCCAATATTTCATCTGTGCATTTTGCAATTTTCAGTCAATCCTCAACAACATAACTTTTCCCTTCTCCACATGCTTCCTCTTCTCCTGCTGGGTGAAAGTGGCTCTCTCCTGGGTACTCTGCTATCTGAAGTCCTGTTTGGCCTTAACTCCTCTAATTTTCATACAGATAAACTGACACAAGACCTGATCTGGAGTCAAGAGACGTGCTCATTGTTCACCCTACAGAGTTGGTTCCATGTCTCCCTTCCTCCTTCTCCACTGGAAAAACTCCAGCTCTGCAGAGTGACAAGCCACGGGGTAGTGAGATTCCTCACTTCCTCTTCCCCATTCCAGGGTGTTTATCCTCATTCACTGCAGGTTTCAGCTCTTGCTCTGATTCATTCTCCCCACCACTACCCATCACATTGGGCCACAGTCTTTTCCACAGTAACAGCCACTTAGCAGCCACGTAGAAAGGTATTCAGGGCTCCGGATTTCAGACCCTTGAACTCTGGGTCTCCCATGCCTTTTCTTTTATCCTTCTCCAGCAAGACTGGGTTTTTATAGCTTGGCACGAATCCACCGATCTGAATATATCCCATTTTCTACCCTCCCTGGTAGACAAGACAAATTGTCCACCATGTCTAGCCTTCCTCACCCCCTTGACCCTGACACTGCCACTCAATGCTTACTTGAGCGCTGCTTAGACTTAGTTTTCTTCCTGCTTCTGAACACCTTTTAATTTAAACTCAAAAAGTGGGTCATCAAATCGGACTAGGTTTTCTGGGTGGCTTACTCTCCCATTCTGTAAAGATGCAATTGCTACACTTTTTATTTTTTTATTTTTACAGACAGCATTTTGATTCATTGTACACAAATAGGGTACATCAATTCATATCTATGGTTGTGCACGATGTAGACTCACACCATTTGTGTAATCATACACGTACATAGGATGATGACGTCTGGCTCACTCCACCATCTTTCATACCCCCTCCTCATTTCCCTCTACACAATCCAAAGTTCCTCCATTCTTCTCTTACCCCCATACATTTTCTTTTATCTTGAACATGCTATCACAATTTCCTATCTTTTAATTTCTTACACTTTTAAAAGATTTATTTAAAAATAAATGTTGCAGGGCATGGTGTCCATACCTGTAATCCCAGTGGCTGAGGAAGCTGAGGCAGTAGGATCGAGAATTCAAAGCCAGCCTCAGCAAAAACGAGGTGCTCGGCAACTCAGGGAGACCCTGTCTCTAAATAAAATACAAAATCGGGCTGGTGATGTGGCTCCATGTTTGAGTGCCCCTGAATTCAATCTTCAGTCCCCCCCAAAACTAAAACACAACAAATAAATAAATGTAATCTAAAATTTATCATCCCCCAATCATCTTATAATTCATGAATAACTTGATCCATGTATTCTGCATCTGATTTTATTTTATTGGATGGACTTACCTCTGTTCCTTCATTAAACTCTCCACTCTAGTTATGAATGAGAGACTACCTCTCCCTTTTCTCATATTCAGATTTATTTTTATGAAGTTATCCCTTCTCTGTCCTAAATCATCAAATTTACCTTTTTCACTTATTATTCCAACTAGCATCCAAATATTCCATAAAAAGCAATAATATAAAATCGTGCCTCTTTTTCAATTCCTACCCCATATCTCTCCAACTTTAAAATTATGTATTTTAAAATACTGCCACAAATAAAAATGTTTCTCCGTGTTCACAGTGGACTTGGTGCTGCTCTGTGTAATTTACCTGCCCTGCTCATTGGCCTCTTCTTTCTCTTTGCCTTCTTCACCTCTAATTTTCATTTTGGCTTACTATTTTTAGGCTTTCTTCCCAGTTATTCTGTTAAACCATCCTTTCTCAAGGTCCTTAATGACCTGCAAATTACCTTACCAAATGTTCAACTTTTGGTTTGCTCTTCATTAATATCTGGGCATCATTTACTAATATAAACTATTTTCTGCCCTTTGAACTCTACTCATTGGCTTAGGGGAAACCACAGGGCCCCAGATTTTCTTTTGTTTACCAGCTGTTCAGCAGCTGTTTTTCTGTCATTAATAACCTATTTTTTTTTTTTTTTTTTTTTTTTTTTTTTAATTTGGAACCAGGGATTGAACCCAGGGTGCTTAACCACTGAGACACATCCCCAGTCCTTTTTATTTTTTAATTTTGAGAGAGGGTCTCATTAAGTTACTTAGGGCCTTGATAAATTGCTGAGGCTGTGAGGCTGGCCTTGAACATGTGATCCTCCTGCCTCAGCCTCCCAAATTTCTTGGATGAAAACCATGAGCCACCATGTCCATCATTAAGCAGATAATCTTGTAAGAGACGATATCCATTCTGTGATAAATGTCTAAGATTCAGGGGTAGTGTAATTACTGCAGCACAATCTAGAATACCGATATAAATATAGTATCTGAAGATTCACAGGTCTGAAAGATATGACTTATTTTCTTCATAAAATGAATCTCTAAGTTATGCATAGTTGTGAGCGGTCTTGCACTAGCACAGTTGAGCAGCTCCATATCTAGGTGAGTTTTGTCACACCTATGTTCAGTCTCCCAGGAAGTCCTGATGGTTCTGGCTTCAAAGTTCACCACCATCCCATCGGTTTCCTGCAGAGTCACCAGTACCACCCCAGCCGCAGCCACTTCCACTGAGGCCGTTCTCGCCTTTCCTGGGGGTTTGCAAATACCTGCCAAGAGCCACTCTTTCCAGTTTTATCCCCATGCATACTGTCTTTCCTGTAAAGTGTCTGCCAATAAACGCTTAGTTTCTCCCGCTTACAGTCCTCCATCGCCTCCCCGCTCCACGTAAGGGGCGATGTAAATACTTGCCCTGGCCGTCCAGAGCTCCATGACCTTCTCACCCATCTCCGCCACCTTGATGGGGTCATGGACTTTGAGTCTGGCCCTTGCACCCTGTGCTTTAGGCACACGGATTTTTGCTATAGTTGTCAAACGTGCAAAGTTAATTCCTATCTTGATGGTTCCAAAGTTGCTATTGTCTTCCCCAGGTCCTTGCGGTTCACCTCAATATTCTGCTTGAATGCCCTACCTTTATAAAGGCTAGTCACCCATTCATCCTTTCCTTCATTTCCTTATCTTGTTTCTTATTCACAGCATGCATGGATTAATCCATATATAGATGTGTATATATAGATGGGGATGTGTACGTCTGTGTGAGGATGAAGATGATGATGATGATGTGTGTGTGTGTGTGTGTGTGTGTGTGTGTGTGTGTTTACAATCTTGGATTCTTGGATTATAAACTCCACAAGGGGTTTGTTTTCCTTCTTCTCTTTCTTTCTTTCTTTTTTTTTTCTTTTTTTTTTTTTTTTTTTTTTGGTACTGGGGATTGAATTCAGGGGCACTCTACCACTAAGCCACATCCCCAGCTCTATTTCGTATCTTATTTAGAGATGGGGTCTCACTGAGTTGCTTAGTGCCTTGTCATTGCTAAGGCTGACTTTGAACTCACAATCCTCCTGCCTTGGCCTCCCAAGCCGCTGAATTAGATGGGTGTGTCTCTGCACCTGGCTCGTTTTCTTTTTTTTTCCCACTATTTTCCCCCTAGGACTAAATCAGTGAATAGGATACAAGTAGTTCCTTAATAAATATTTGTTAAGTGTATAAGTAAATTCTATTATCATTATTCTATGTCCAATCCTAAATAATAAGTCAGGGCGGCAGAATAATCCAAAGCAATAATACTCAGATAAACCTGTGTCCTTATTAATTACCACATTTAAAACTGTAAGTATGTGTAGCTACATTTTTTGTTGTTGTTGTTGTTGTTGTTACTGGGGATTGAACCCAGGGGTGCTTATACATTGGGTCTTGCTAAGTTGCTTAGGGCCTCTCCAAGTTGCTGAGGCTCATTTTGAACTTGAGATTCTTCTGCTTCAGCAAGTGTGTGCCATGGTACCCAAAGCTACCATTTATGTCTATATATTTTGATTAAAATCTCAAAATACTGTGATTTCACATTTGTTAAATGATAACATGGATTATTGTATTTGTTACCTAACTACACAAAGCGTTCTAAGCAAAGAGAAAATTATTCAGCTAAAATATTCACACTGAATTATTTATTTGTACACATTGTAAATTATTAAAATAAAGTTCTGTGCTTTTGAGATCACTATCATCAAGCTTACCTACATTAAAACATTTTTATAAAATTGGAATTGATAATCTGTGTGAAACAAAATCAGGGACAGTTGAAAGCTAAAAGAAAAATCACACAATCTTATTTCCCTTATAACACTGCTATATTGTACACATAAACTGTTTTAAAGACTTAAAAGTTGAAATGATTTTGTGATCTTTATCTCCAACCTAATTCTCAGTTCAGTAGAACTGCACGTGATTTTATCAAGGGTTCAGGCCCCTACCTGTGGCAAACAGTGGCAATGTCCAGTATTTCAGTGATTCTACCTCTTTTGGTGTTTGAAACTGCTGTTTGAAAACTATTTTAACATCCCCTTTACTTTTGTGACAACAGTCTCTCCCATTATTTTTCTCCAAATGTTTTCCTAAATTTCACTTTTCAGAGAGATGCTTTCATCCCTCAGAATTCTCTCCTATGCTGTTTATTTCTGTTTCTGCCCTTCACACAATCATAGTTAACAAAAGCAATCCTTTTAACAACCATAAGCTACTTCTACCTGTACACCGACTACATGTCAATCATAGCTCCAATGTTGCCCCAAAGTGATTTGACATCTTTCTATCTGGAGAGAAAGATATTCTATAGGATATAGGAAAGTCAGCATGTAAGCCAACCCCATCCCCCTTTTTTTGTTTAACCTAAGGATTTAACCTAAGGACTATTTATCACTGAGTCACATTCCCAGCACTGTATTTATTTATTTACTTATTTATGAGGCAGGATCTCACTAAGTTGTTTAGGCCCACATTAAGTTGCTGAGTCTGAACTTGGACTTGTGATCCTCCCATCTCAACCTCCCCAGTTGTCAGAACCATAGGCATGCACTACTGCATCTGGCTTCTGACCTAAATTCTTTGACTTCTTCTAATGCTATCTTCTCCTTCTTTAAATGAACTTCATCAATAGGCATCAGCTTTGACACTTTATTAGCTTATATTTTCCATTTGCTTTAATTTTTGTTTTACTTTCAGATTTTGGGGACATTAATGCAATAAATCTATTAGTTATTTCTTTCATGACTAATGATTGCTTGTTTTATTTACTAAACATATCACTATATCAATATGGGAAACTTTCACCTACATTTTACACACAGATTACTGACTAAAAGAAAATGTATGAATATTATTAAAAGGAATCCTACATTTCAGTAGGGAATGGAACATTTGGCAAAGACATTAACTGACATCATGTAGAAGAGAAATCATACACAAGCACTCCATGTGCCTCTTGCCTTTGGATTTCCATCTCATTCTTAAAGTTTGGAAAATTTTGATATTATTTCATTGAAAAGGCTGGACAATCCTCAAATTTATATGCAAGAATAAAAGACACAGAATAGCCCAAGCAATAATAAGCGAGAAGAGGAATGGTACTAGGGGTATCATAATATCTGATTTCAAATTATGGATTATATAGAGAGTTGTAGTATCAAAAGTAACATGGTATTGGCATAAAAACAGACATGAAGACCAATGGTATAGAATAGAAAGCACAGAGAAAAATCCACAGTCATCTGATCCTTGAGAAAATGCCAAAAACTTACATTGGAGAGATGGCCCTTTAAATTAATGGTTCTGTGAAAACTGGATATTCATATGTAGAAAAATGAAACTAGACCTCTATTGCTCACCCTGCAGAAAACGTAGCTCGAGGTGGATCAAATGCCTAGTATTTAGACCAGAAACATGGCAACAGACATTGTAACTGTTAGAAGGAAACATGGGGCCAATATTCCTACCTTCGTGCACAGGAATCACCTTACTTAACAAGACTCCCAAAACTCAAGAAATAAAATCAACAATAAATGAGATGATATCAAGTTATAAAACTTCTAACCAGCAAAGGAAATAATTAAGACTGTGAACAGAGAATTGACAGAATGGGAGAAAATCTTTTTATTATTATTATTATTTTTATTTTTACAGACTGCATTTTGATTCATTGTACAAAAATGGGGTATATCATTTCATTTCTATGGTTGTGCACCATGTAGATTCATACCATTCGTGTAATCATACATGTACATAAGGCAATGATGTTTCAACTACTCTTCCAACAGAAGACTAATTTTCAGAATATATTAAGAACTCAAAAACTTAACACCAAAAATAAATAATCCAATCAATAAATGGACAAATGTACTAAGCAAACTCTTCTCAAAAAAAAAAAAAAATGGCCACAAAAATACATGAAAAATCATTCAACATCCCTAGGAATCAGTGAAATCCATATCAAAACTACAGTATTTTGCCTCACTCTAGTTAGAATGGCATCCTCAAGAATACAAACAGCAATAAATGCCAGTTAAAATATGCAGACAAAGGTATGCTCATGCATTACTGGTAGTGCAACAAATTAGTACAACCACTTTGGAAAGCAGTGTATGTAGAGATTCATTAAAAGCCTAGGAATGGAATCACCATTTGACCCAGCTCTTTCACTACTTGGTATTTATCAAAAAAAAAAAAAAAAAAAAAAAAAAAAAAAAAAAAAAAACTAAAATCAACATACTATAGTGATATATAGGCATACCAATATTTATAGCAGTGGAATTTGCAATAGTCAAGTTTTGGAAACAGACTAGATGCCCCTCAATAAAAAATGTATAGAGAAAATGTGGTATGTATACATAGTGAAGTTTTTCTCAGTTATAAAAATAATTGAAACTGTGTCATTTACTGGTAAATAGATGGGTCCAAAGTTTTTGTTCATATGGTGAAGCTGGAGAGAAAAGGAATTTATAAAAAAGGGTATCTCATGAACACAGAAAGGAGAACAGTGGAGTGAAGGGGATTGAGGCAGGGAGGAAGAGGAAGAACAGCAGAATAAAACTGATCAAATTATGCTTTGTGCACATAAATATATCACAATGAATTGCACTCTTATTTATGACTCTAATGCACCAAATATAAAAGTTAATAGAAGTAAGACAAATAGAGTAGAAGTAGAAGATCAAGAGGAGAAGGTAGGGAAGTAAAGAGGGTAGTGCTTGGGATTGAAATGGAGCAAATCATGTTGCACACATTTAAAAATATGTCAGAATGAATCCCGCATTATGTAAAGGTATAATGCTCTAGTAAAAACATATTAAAATACAGATAAGAACACTGAATATGTGAAAAAGCACTCTACCATGCCAATCAGGAAACACAAATTGAATGACATTATTATAATACACCATTTACACTCAATTAAAATCAATGGACATTAACTAATCTGAACATGATCTATATCAGAGATACTGTGGCTTGAGGGGAGCTTGTGCAGTCACTTGGAAAGCAATATAGTTTTGTGATAACATTGAAATGTTTCCTACTTTTTGACTGAAAAGTTCCTACTTCTAAATAGATAACTGGAGACATCATCGTGCATGTGTGTCTTGGAAATTATATGCATGTGCATATCAAATATGATTTTTAACTGATAAGAGGAAATTAAACGATTGTTGACATGAGGATGAACAAATACATGGTATTATATTCAATTAGGTCACTATATATAGTAAGGTCAAAATTTATTTTTCTATTCACCTACTGATGGTCCTCTTATTTGCATTTTGGCAATGATGAATAAAGCTATTATCAATATCCATGTCCAATTTTTTTCTTTAATGCTTGTGTCTTGTTTTGCTTTGTGGAGATGAGTTCTCAACTCCTTCTACCAAGAAAAATTAATCTTGGATCACACAGAAAGAGTATTTTTTTAGTTTTGTAAGAAATGTACAAACTCTATTCTGTAGCGGCTGTATCATTTCACTTTCCTAGAGAACAAGGAATGAGAATTCACATACGTCCACATCAATGCCACCCTCTGGTGTTATTGTATTGGCTTTGACCGCTTAATAGGTATAGAGTAGAAACTACATCGAAGAAAAGAAAAATTAAAAAAAAAAAAAAAAAAAAAAAAAAAAAAAACTCTACATATGTTTTTTCCTGATATTATCTTGCTTAAAAGTACCAGTTTTTTGTTTGTCTGTTTGTTTTGGTTTTGGCTCTGGGGATTGAACCCAGGGGCCCTTAACTCCTGAGTCACACACATCCCCAGGCCTTTTATTTTGACAGGGTCTCCCTAAGTTGCTGAGGGCCTCCCTAAGCTGTTGAGGCTGGCTTTGAACTTGCTAATGGTCTTGAACTATTCCCAGGAGGCTGTGGTTTACACCTTTTCTCACAGCAGCTTGGGAGGCTGGGAAAGAACCTGTTCTTTTACTGATTGATTTTTCTTGAATTTATGAACACAGTTATAAAATACTTGTATTGATACTTTTCAAATAGGTGAAAATATAAACACTTGAGTTTATAATCATTTACAACACTTTCAAGTATATATCAGTTTAATTAGGTGTGATTAAAAACACAATTAAGAAAAATCACAAAATAAACAAATATCCAAAAAAGTAAAATTTTTATAGTTACATAGATTGTTTATTTAGCAGGGAGTATTCATAGAAAAGAAATATAATTCACAATGTTATCTCAATATTTTATTACTCATAAGTGATTAGAAAATTAGATGTTTGCTATCTGCTAATCCAGGGCCTATTAAAACTTGTTGCATTGTGTACAGTGGTGCTGACAATTATATACCCACATGATTCATTGATCATTGACTAAAAGAGATAGGTGAGAATACCTTTTATCTTTTGTAAAAAATACTGCATTTTATTTTATAAATTCCTCAAATCAATGTTACCTAAATCCCTAAATTTGTGTAAACTTTTTTCTTTAATTTAGTCTAATTACAAATTTCCTATTATGCCAAGTAGAACAATACAGGAGAAATATCTTTTTAAGTTGGAATTCTAAATTTAATTGGAAAATGGCAACAACTGAGAAAATTCCCTTCTTGTCACAGATGAAATCCAATTGAGCTGAAATGACACAGAATAGTGAAGTCTTGACATCTTTAATAAATATTAATGACATGTTTGCTTTGGTGTGTTCACATGAGGAAGACTAAAAGGTCATTAGTGTCATAGATACTGTGATAAAGGATTTATATTGAGATATCCTGTGGTCCAGTGAGCTTAGTTAAGACAAGCGGTTATCAAAGGACAATAGGCGTAAAGACTTTATCAAAACAAAGCCAAGAATAGAGGGAGAGCCCATCAATAGATCAGTGTTTTCAAAGTTTTGTTCTATATGTTTTCTCTTTGACTTTATTGAATTCAGAAGCTTAATTATTCAATTGTCTTCTTTTCTAAAATAAATAACTGAAAAATTCAGCTTACTACAATGACGCAGCCACATCAATGTTTATGGCAGCTCAATTCTCAATAGCTAAGCTAGGTAACCAACCTAGGTAACCTGCAACAGATGAACGCATAAGGAAAATGTGGCAAATATACACAATGGAATATTACTCAGCCATAAAAGAGAATGGCTATGATATTTTACAGTAAATGGATAGATCTAGAGATTATCATGCTAAGTGAAACAAGCCAATTCCCAAAATCCAAGGTCAAATATTCTCTATGATATGTGGATACTAATACAGGCAAAAGAAGAGTAGAAGTTCAGTGGATTAGACAAAGGGGAATGAAGAAAAGGAGGGAGGATAGAAATAGGAAAGACAGTGGACTGAATCTGACACAACTTTCCTATATACATATTCGAATATACCATAATAAATCTCC
Organism: Sciurus vulgaris; assembly: GCF_902686455.1. Classification (NCBI taxonomy): domain Eukaryota; kingdom Metazoa; phylum Chordata; class Mammalia; order Rodentia; family Sciuridae; genus Sciurus; species Sciurus vulgaris. Next base: position 15,484,761 of record NC_136469.1, read on the forward strand.
ACATCATGTAAAGCCGCAAGACTGGGACCCTAATTAGAATTAAGATGTATTCCATGTTTGTATAAATATGTCAAAATTCACTTTACTGTCAAATCTATCTAAAAAGAAAAAATAAAAAGTTTAAAAAGATAAAAAAATATCGATAGTAGTAGTAGATAAGTATTCAAAATTAAATCCTACAAATAGAAGTCTGTAGTATGTCTTTTCTCCTGAATAGTTCATTATGGCCTATACCCTGATGGACTTTTTACCAAATGTCCAAACAAAATCTCTACTATATTACATGATAATGTAATTGTTATAATTTACATAATATACTCTGAATATTCATGGTGCTTCTTAAATATTTGCTTTACTTATATATTTATATTACATGATAAAGTTAATTTCCAGTTGCCATGTATCCCAGAAAAAAATCCTGCACTCCTGTGTGTGTGTGTGTGTGTGTGTGTGTGTGTGTGTAAGGTGGAATACAATAAGGTGTGTGGCAGCAATAGAGGCCAAGGGTGATTGTCCCAGTTAAAAAAAAAAAAAAGATGATGTATTTACTAAAAACCAAGACATAAGGAAAACAAGCAATTTTCAGCAAAATTGGAGCCAGGGTACCTTTTGGGGATCCTCAATGCAAAAGAACTTCCAGTTCAGTGCTACGACTAACTCCTTTGTGGACCTTCATTTTTTTCTCCCACTACAAAAAAAAAAAAAAAGAAAAAAAAAAAAATGAGGTTTCAAAGACAAGTGGAATAATAGCTTCAACTTTAATTAGGTGCTTCCACTGTGTTTGGGACAGGAAATGAAGCCAAGAGGCATCTCTCAGGAAAGGAGTTGGCAATACAACAGGTATCTACCAAAACCAAGGCAAAATTTACAATATTTATAGGAACATCTTTTCCACGTTTCTGTTTGCATTTAAACCTACTATGAGTTAAAACTGATGTGAAATAATAATATTTTGAAAATGGAAAATGTGACTTCTGCATTGGTGTAGAGACTTTGCACTGAAGATTTTGAGTGGGCTTCTCTTCTATAGTTTCTAATCTTAAATAGGGAACTTATCTGGGTAAATAACATAAGTTACAATAATGATTACATAAGATGTGGTCTGTCTTTGTAATTCTAAAATGTCTTTTAAATAGAATTAAAAACCTGTGACAATTTTTAACCATGAAATTTATAATTTCACTGGAGCATAACCCTTCCTGTCATTCAGAGACTGGTGTTAGTGGTGAGGCTGAATTTGCCCACATTTATTATTTTACTGAGGGGTATTTAGTCTATTTTGGGCATTGAGGTGCGTTCCTAATCCTCACAAACATGGTCAGAGGAACACACCTCATTGCCCAAAACATTGAAAAACCCTAACCCTAACCTTAACCCTAATCCTAACCATAACCCTATTGAAAATAATGCACTATTTGATTCCACACGTTATTTTCTTTTTCCAAACAGCCCTCAATTAACTGAGGGCTGAGCAAGCCTGCACAGAAAAATTTGTTCTAAATTCAGATAATAAACAAATTATTATAAAATTAATAATTATGGAGACAATTGAGTCACTATGCATGGGTTTCAAATATAAGCATGCTAATTTTAATGATTACACAAAGTAATACATCCTCAATACAGACTTTTAAAAAATACTCTAAGGGCATAAAGATGGATAAGCAAAATCATCCATAAACCTATCACATTAAGATATAATTAGCTTGGAATGAAAAAGGTATTAGAGAAAAGATAATTTTGAACATCCAACATAAGCTACTCTTATAGCCACATGTACATACACACGTATTATGTATAAAAAAGTAACCATTTACAATTTCATGCTTCATAATTCATTGAGATAATTTTGGCATTTCTGTTATTTTTCATATATATGCATATAATATATACATAAAAGGCTTTGAAGTCATTTAAGTAATCTTTCACTCGCTGGGTCACTTGGGAAAATGTCCAGGTTTCACTGAGTCTTCCATTCTCTCATCTATAAAACTGATGGTAATAATGCCTGCCACTCAGGAGTTCAAAGAGAATTATGAGTAAGACCTATAAAAAGTGTTAGCATTGTAACTTGTGCAGAGAATGTACTTAGTAAGTATTTGATGTTATTTTAATTACACATGCAAAATGTATCAAATATGTATATGAATTTTATTTTTTAAAATTACATACATGAGCATCCAGATTATTATTCTTTTTTAAAAGGATAAACAAAGTACTTTTTTATATAAACAGGGTGTTAATAGTATTAGGTGGCTTTATAGAGATTTACATACATTATTCACTTGTAAAATGACTTAATCTGCTGTTCTATTATGTTAATAAAGATAGTGAAAAACTACCTTTTAAATGGGAAATGTTTCACTACATATAATTCTAAACTTTGAGATAAAGCACTCAGGATTTTCTATTATTCCTAACTATGCTTTCTCTTTTGTGAAACCGCATTTGCCCCTTATATATAGTTTCATTTTTTATGGTTTCAGTTACATGTGGTCAACTGCAGTCCAAAAATGTTAAATAAAAAATTCCATAAATACCTTCAAAGTTTTAAATAGTATTATTGTAATATATTATGATTTTTCTATTCCATTTCTATTAGTAATCCCTTAATGTACCTAACTTATAAGAAAGTTTTATAATAGTTATGTGTATATAATTCTTTTATTTTATTTTATTATTTTTTTTGTTACCTGGGATTAAATTCAGGGATTGAACTCACTAGACCCCTGAGCCACATCCCCAGTCCTATTTTATATTTTTTTTACAGACAGGGTCTAACTAAGTTGCTTAATGCCTCACTTTTACTGAGGCTGGCTTTGAACTTGAGATCATTCTTCTCAGTCTCCCAAGCAGCTAGGATTACAGGCATGCACCACCTCACTGGGCTATAATTCTTTATATATACACATACATGCATGCATATAGGTATGTGTGGTTTTAACATTCATTGAAGATGATGGAATTTATCCTCTGTGGATAAAGGGGAAACCACTGTACATTTTTACTTCATTTTAACTTATAATATGCAATATAGTTAATGCTTTATTTTAAGGAAATACTTAATTTTATCAAAATTAAAATTGCAAACTATTTACTCATGGAGTTAAAAATGACCAACAAATCTGTAATATTTTTGGTGATAAGATTTTTGTGTGTGTGTGTGATGCTAGGAATATTTTTTACGGTGCTATGGACATATGGTTATTTTTATAATTAATTCTGCCTACTCATGAATGTGGGAGGTCTTTCTAAATCTTTTCAATTTATCTCTTTATTGTTCTGTAGTTTTCATCATAGAGGTCTTTCACCTCCTTGGTTAGTTTTATACATAAATACATTTTTGAGGTTATTGTGCATGGAATAGTTTCCCTAGGTTTTTTTTTTTTTTTTTTTTTTTTCTCAACAGATTAATTATTGTAGTAAAAAAAAAAATGAAACTATTGATTTATAAACATTGATCTTGTATCCTGCTACATTGCTGAATTTGTATATCGGCTCTAGAAGTCTTCTGGTAAAGTTTTGGGGGTCTTCTAAATATAGGATTATGTCATCAGTAACAGAGATAATTCAGCTTCTTTTCATATTTGTATCTTCCTATTTCCTTTTCTTGCCGTATTGCTCTGGCTAGAGTTTCAAGAACTATTATGAATAGGAGTGGTTAGAGTGTACCTCCTTCCCTTTTTCCTGATTCTATCGGATATGCTTTCAGTTTTTTTTTTTTTTTTTCCTGTATTCAGTGTGATTTTGTGTTTGCCATATATAGCCCTTACAATGTTGAGGCAAAATGTTATACAAATGTTATGCAATCCCCATCAAAATACCAATGACTTTTTTTCATAGAACTAGAAAATACAATCCTAACATTTATTTGGAAGAATGAGTGATTCAGAATAGCCAAAGCAATCCTGAGCAAGAAGAGTAATGCTAGAGGCATCACCATACCAGATCTAAAATAATATTACAGAGTTATAGTTACAAAGCCAGGAAAGTATTAGCATCAGAACAAACATCATCAGTCATGATGAAAATTACAGTCATCTGAAAATTACAAAGATACTAAAAACTTATATTGGAAAAAAAATGGCCTTTTTATCAAATGGCACTGGGAGAACTGGATACCCATATGTAGAAGAATGAAAGCAGATTCCTATCTTCCCCCTTGTACAAAAGTTCACTCAAAGTGGTTCAAAGATCTAGAAATTATACCAGAAACTTCTAGAGGACAACATAGACTCAACACTTCAACATATTGGTGCAGGGACCAACTTCCTTAATAAGACCCCTAAAGCACAAGAAATAAAATGAATGATGAATAAGTAGGTTGGAATCATATTAAAAAGCTGTTGCATAGCAAAGGGAACAAGAAAGCAGAGAACCTACAGAACAGAAGATAAGGTTTCGTACCTTATCCTCTGACAGGGGATTAATATCCAGGATACATAAAGAACTCAAAAATGTTAACATCAAAAAACCACTCACCCAATCAACAAATGAGTGAAGAACTAAACAGACACTTCTCAAAAGAAGAAATGCAAGCGACCAACAAATACATGAAAAAATGCCCATCATCCTAGCAATCAGGGAAATGCAAATAGAAAGTACATTGAGTTTTCATGTCACTCAACTCAGAAGGGCAGTCATCAAGAATATGAATTACAATAAATGTAATGTGTATGTGGGGAAAAGGGTACATTCATACATTCCATTTGGGACTAGAAAATAGTACAACCACTTCAGAAAACAGTACGGAGATTCCTCAAAAAACTAGAATTGGACCACCATATAATCCAACTATCCCACTTCTCTATATTATCCAAAAGAACTAAAATTGGCATACTACAATGATATAGTCACATAAATGTTTATAGCAGTACAATTCAGAATAGCCAAGTTATGGATTCAGCCCAAGTGCCCATCAATAGATAAATAAAGAAAATGTGGTGTACATATACATTGAGTATTGCTCAGTGATAAATAAGAATAAAATTATGGATTTTGCTGATAAATGAATGGAACTAGAGAACACGATACTAAGTGGAAGTAAGCCAGATTCAAAAAGTCAAGGGTCAAATGTTTTCTCTCAGTGCAAACAAATTAATAAATCTAGAACAAAATAATGGAAAAAAAAAAAGAGGTGGGGAGAAATTCCATGAAAATGGAAAGGAGGTCAGAATTGATGGGAAGAAAGGAAGGATGGGAAAGGGTAAGAATGGTGGAATGAAATTGATCGATTATGCTGTGTATGTATGTGAATACATCACAGTGAACTTCACCTGTACGTATATCTATAAGGCACCAATTAGAAAGCTATAAATGTGTGGGAGGAAGACCATTAGGGAAAGTGGAGCAAGTGCAAGGAGGAGGGGAGGGAAAGGAAAAGTACTGGGAACTGAAATGAAGCAAATTATATTTCATGCTCATATGAATATGTCAAAATGAACCCTGATATTATGTATAACTATAATGTAGTAATAAGAACATAAAAATAATGAACAACACATTTTAATATAAAGGAACTACAAAATAATAAGAAGGATAGTGGAACTCTTAAAAACTCTTCTCAGTGTTTTAATTCTAGGACCCCTATCCACCACAAAGGATAGACCACATGTGAAATGAATAGTTTCAACTGCTCTAACCAAGGAAAAGGACCAAATAGCAAGCAAGTTAGAGCACTTTTGAGGCCATTTTACACTTAAAAATAACCTTTTAGTTCCTTAGAGCACATGTTCACTGGCCCACACTTACACAGGCAATCTTGACATTGGAAAGAACCAGTGTCTCTTCCACACCATGGACGGCCACTTTCATAGACGAGGGGACAGAAAAGCAGTATGTATTCTTGATGGCCTGCACTTGTGCAAATACTTTTTTAAAGATTGTTTGCAGTCATTAACCGCCCAGTTTTACGTCAGTGTTTGTGTGAAATAGTACCCAAACTGTTAAACAGACATTGATTCTGGAAATTGTTTGAGATTACCTATGGTAATGTCTTTTCCCAGAGGAGCATAAAAATTTGATGTCATGTTAAAAATAAAAAGTTTTCTTTGGTGATTTGACAATCAGAATGAGATTAGAATGGAAGAAAATGTCTCAGTTAATTAAAGATAAAGCTGGGAATAAAATTCCTCCTCTGCCACTTTTCTTTCTGTGCGCACTGTTGAATTTCCGAATTTGTAAATTTGTACAATGGAAGTTATAACATTAACTTAATGTGCTATTTTACAAGAGTTCAAATGATGACAATGTACGGAATTGCTTTGTCTACATACCATAGAATACACACTAGAAATTTGTTATATTATAATTGTAATAAAATGTGTTGGAATCAGATTGTGTACGTTGATTGCGTTTCCTTAGAAGGTACATTTCATATCATGTCTTCTCTTGTATAGAAACAAATTAAAATAGCTACAAAAACCATATTAAAGGTAATTAAATTTAAGTAAAGTAGATATAAATCCTTCTCTTTTGAGCAATTTGTATCCCAAACTAGAAGGTTCATTTAAGTAAGACATCATTTATGTTATTAATGATATACAAATTTCTCTTTCATTTTTGTTCAATTTTTCATAATTAATTTTAACTATTTTCCTTTTATACGATTATTTCTCACTTTCTTCAAGATTTCCTTTTTTTTTTCAATTTGGATTTTCGATGTTTTTTACATATGTATAGACATGTACCTGTTCTATTCCTTATACAGTTTCGTGTTGTCTGGCTTTTTTAGTTTGAGATTCCTGTTTTTGTTGTTGTTCTTTTAATTTTCAGCAATAATACATTCCAATAATTTTTCCACCTCCTTCCTTTGTCTCCTCACTTTATAAAATCTCCTGTATCTTTCTGGGATTCAATACAAAAGAGTATTTGATCATTCCAATGTCTTCCACAGCTATTTGGTGCTATATTCTTTTTATATATATGTTTGTTTATTTAATATATTTCTTATTTGCTTTACAGTTTTGGTGACATCTATTGATCTATCTTCATATTCACTAATTATTTTATTTGCTGTATCAGTTCTACTGATGAATATATCCAACTTTGTTTTTCATGATAATCTTTTTCTTAGCATTTTAATTAAACTCTTTTTTAAATGTTCTCTCTGCTAAAATTTATCATCTGCTATGCAGAGATTTAACATATTAATCATAATTGTTTTACATTTTCTCTCTTGTATTTCAAACACATGGATGTGACTTTGGTTCTGTTGATTGTTTTGTCTCTTGACAATGTTTGTGTTTTCTCAGTGAGTGTGATTGTTCTTTTTATTTGTTTCTTATTTTTCAGTTGAGAGGTAAGCCATCGGGGATAGAGGATTTACGATAGAGATAAACATGTTTTCTCTGAAAACTGGTGTAACTCCTCCTTGGTTAAGTCATTGGCCTCATGAGATTTAATCAATCTAGAGCAGTCCATTTCTATTTCACTTTTATTGTGGTTTTTATTACATCAGTAATTTTCCTGATCAAAATTCCTCTCCCTTTTGAAGACTAAGGTGGTTTGCCAATGACTTTTCCTCAATGGCTGGTCCTCCATAAGTTCCATGTCTTCTACACATTTCTTCTTTAGTCTTGGTCCACACCCTTGTTTTTCCCTGTGTTATTTTCTTCCTCTTTATTTGGTTCTTGGTGATGGGTGGTGGATGGTGGTGTTCTTCATTTTCCTGTATATTCTGGTTTGAACAATATTTGGGTCTCAGATGAGGGGCTTTTTTGGTTACCCTGGCCCTTTAGGAGTAATGGAAGACTTCTATTCTGGGTCCAGAGGTAGCACATCGAATCATCCTTTGTGTTAGAGGTTAATTTTCCTTTTCTTTCTTTTTGTGGGTACTCCTGTTCCTCATGTGACAGGTCTCTCTGCTCTTCAGAGGTTCCTTAAGTCTTCAGTAACATAGAGCAGAAGTACCTGGGCAGGGCTTAGTGCTTTTGCTATAGCAGTGACTACAATCCTGCAGACCAGCACCACTTTCATTTCCATATTTTTAACAAAGGAAAGCATTTTCTATTTCTTATGAAGTTCTCAGTATTTCTTATCAATGCCTTGTAAAGGTCTGTGGAAAAAGATCTACCCGGAAGCACAGACTGGTTCACCAGACTTCTACATTGTTAGGCCAGCATACATTCAGACCTTAGGAATTTATCTTTCTTAAAAAGATGGATTCCACTCATCTGCTTAAATGACATTCTGATCTTCCTTTTTTGCTCTCTTTCTTTTTCCCTGCTTCCCTTTGGAGGTATCTGTTATTTCTTAGATTTCAATTTGATCAATTGCCTGGTGACTGCATAGCATTATTGAATAAAATATAAAGCTATAATTTTACCTGTTTTTATTTTATTGTCAAGACATAAATGATGCCCATTCCAGATTTTTCCTTCCTCAATAGAAGCAGAAAATCTCTTTTAAGTATCTGATAATATTGCTATTGACTCTTGTTAATTAGATAAAAATGAAAAATACATAATAAATAAAAAAGTGGATAGGTGATTTCAGTCTAGTCCCTTACCACTTATTTAATATTGGAAGAAAATTAAGTAGTATTATTTTACAAGTGCAAAAATTAATTTTAAATAATCACAAACTTAGTTTAAAAAGCAAGAATAAAATAAAATGTGTGTAAATCTGCTGAAGGTGTTAGTTAAATAAAGTCATAGGTTATTGTTCTCTATTTCTCATTTTTATTTTATTAAGGAAAATAAATCAGCATCTTTAATTTGTTGTTAAATAGTGTGTCTGTGCATAATCGGACAGAAGTTCAGTAACAACTTCACACACACAAAATAAAGAGGTGTTATGCTGTCCTTGGTTTTGCTGCTTTTATTACTACTGTGAGAATTGCCTAAATTAAGCAGGTCTTTAGTTTTCTGTTTCTGTTTATCAAATGCTAAGAACTTAGTTACATCAATCAGTCTCCAATTTCATTATTTCACAGTTCCTCTGAATCTGAAAGAGTGTATATTATTGAGTCCTCTCCTTAGGAGCTCACTGGGAGCCACGAAGGCCTCAGCCAGGCTGAAATCTCATCTGAGTCTCAGAGTCCTCTTCTGAGCACATTGGTCACTGACATAATTCTGTTCCTTGTGATTGTGTGTCTGAAAGCCCTGTTTTCTGGTTATCAACTAAGGACTCCTGTTGGCTCCTACAGACTGCTCCTATTAAGTGGCACACAGCCCTCTGTTCAGCAGGGCAGTTTGTTATTTTAAGGTCAGCTGTAAAATCCTCTGCCTTCAAATCTTTCCAATCTGTTTTAAAGGTTCACCTAATTAGGTTAGGCTCATCCAGGATACTCTCTTAATTAAACCAAGCTAAATAATTGGGAACCTATAAATGCATCTGAAGAAAATAAGAAAACCTTTTGCTATATGAAATAGTATATTTGCAGGGCTAATACTTAATCATATTCACAAATCCCATGCACATATCAAGGGATTGAGATTAAACAGGGCAGACACCAGTAAAGGTGGGAAATCTTGGGAGCCATCTTTGAACGCTGCCTACCATAGGAACATTTTTTTCTGTGGATAACAGTTGCAAAGATGTCACAACATTGTCTACAATAGAGTTCATGTAAAATAGAAGGAGTGTGCTGTTGTGTTATTTGTGATTGTTCTAATGTTCGTTGTCCTGCTGTGGAAAAGAGTAATATGCAAGCCAAAGGAGCAAATGCCATTTCTATATGGAATCTCTAAGACCCAGTGAATTGTTTTCCATGGCTCTTTTCCTTCTCCCTCCAGATCAGCAAGTTTTACTCAAAGTCAGCTTAATTAATCTGTGTCCCAGAGGATTAGAACGTGAAAAAAATTTATAGTCAGATGTCATTAGATAGAGCCGATGGCGTGCACAAAGAGTAAATCTTTAACATTTTTAAATTGTTCAGATTCTGGGCCTCTTGTTACTACAGCATGATCCAGCCTTAACTGAATGATATTTTGATTTTAAAATTAGAAAAACATGATTGTAAAATATTTCATTCAAGATATTGACTTCTTATCATACTCATGGTAGAAAGTCTGAAAAATAAAAGCCAAAAACCACATGAACACAAATACAAGATATTCATGTTCTTTGTAATGGCTTTACCCAGCTGTTTTAGTAAGCTTTTTTGCTGCTATGACTAATGTCTAACCAGAACAATTTTAGAGGAGGAAAAGTTTATTTAAGGGCTCATGGTTTCAGAGGTCTTAGTCCATAGAAGGCCGACTTCATTCCTTGGAGCTCAAGGTGAGGCTGAACATCATGGTGGAAGAGCGTGGCAGAGGGAAGCAGCTCACATCATCAGGAAGCAGAGACAGAGAGACAGAGAGAGAGAGAGAGAGAGAGTGAGAGAGAGAGAGAGAGAGAGAGAGAGAGAGAGAGAGACTACACTCTCCAGATACAGAATATATACCCCATAGCCATGTCCCAATTTCCACCTTTCCACCTTCAGTTAATCCCATCGTGGATTAATTCACTGATTGTGTTAAGACTCCTACAACCCAATCATTTCTCCTCTGAAACTTCCTGCATTGTTTCACTTGTGAAATTTCTGGGACACCCCACATCCAAACCATAAAGCAAGCCAATCTCAATGTACACAGAAATAATTTAAAATACATTATATGCAGAATAATGTTAATGCCTTTTCATTACATGACCTAACTATATTTCCAGGTAATAAAAATGCCTCAAAATATCATTTATATCTGAATTTCCTGTGAATTTTTTTAAAGTTAATCATATCTTAAGAATTTTAGGTATAGTTCTGGTGACCCTAGCAAAAAAAAATAAATTACAGTAATTATCATCTTCAGCAATAAAGCAATGTCATATCCTAGTATGATACCTCTTGATACCACATGAAGCAAGAGTAAACTGCTTAAATTTTGTTCCCAATCCAATTTCATGATTTGTCATGCTGAATTGACTCTGTCTATCCATCCACCCATCCATCTATCTGTATTATTGAGTTTTAAATGTAAGTCATCATTGTTAATTATTTCCATAAATTGCATTTTAGGCTATTTACCAGCTATCTTTTTGTTTAATATTTTTTGTTTAATTATTTATAGTATCTTTGAAAGCATTACCTGATAATAAGATTTTTCTGTATCTTAGCATATTATTTTGATTGATAAACCACTGAACTACAGCCTGAACTTGAGGTATTTGTTCAAGAATAAATATATAGGTGTCCTTTCATCTGAGTATTTAATTATGTTGCTATAATTTTTGTGCCTTTGCAATTAAAATACAAAATGTCTAACTACATTATCAGGTGTATTGCTTTGTATTATAGATTGAGAACAAGGTGGATTATACGTATCATTTTTAAAAATTTATCTATGATATTAAGAATGTCTTAAAACAAAATATCTAACACAAACTCTTCAGAGTGCATGAAATAGACACCATGTTGTACCCCCATACCGATTTTACTTCTCTTTTTGTAATTTTCATGCCATCTGGAAGGTTTTCCCAGCATAAGAACAGGCGTAGATTAATTCAAGTTGACCATAATGATGCTTATTTATAATAACTCATTGCGCAAAAATTATTTAGTTATATAAATTGTCTCATTAACAAACATGAGATCATTTTGTGTTTCTCTTCATTCTCAAGGTTGGAATGGTATGAATGTACCCTCCAGAACTCATGTTGAAATTTAATTGTCCTTAGGACAGTATGAAAAGGGTGGACTTCTATGAGGTGATTAGGCCATGAAGATCAGTCCTCATAAATGACTTCAATGATATTGGAAAATGTGATTTGAGAATGAAACCTCTCACTGCATGCTTTCTCCCACATGATGTTTTTCACCATGTTATAACAGCCAGAAGGCCCTCTCCAGAGGTGGCCCCTGAGCTCAGGACTTCCCAACTTCCAGAACCATAAGCAAAATGAACTTATATTGTTTATAAATTTCCTTAACTGTCGTGTTATGTAATAGCAAAAGAAAATTAACTAAGGCACAAGCCTTAATTAAGAATAAGTCTTAATAACAATTTAAATATCAGTTTCTGTTTCTAGTTTTGGAAATGTATATCCTGACTGTCCCTAATTATCAAATATCCAGAAAAGTTTAAATGGATATTTAAATTAAAGTTATAGTCCACAGACAGAAAACTAGAAGAAATGCTATCCCCTTAGAAGCTGTAAATATATGCCTACACTTGGGGATTTACATGTATATGACCCACATGGACCATGAACTCTACACTGAAAACCTAACATAATATGTGGGCTAGTCCAATGATATGCCTGGAATACAGTTAAAGGAAGCTGTATCTGGAGGGACAGATATCTCATAGGCAAGATTAGCTCATAATCCAAATGATAAAACACAAACAAAAGTACAAGATGAATAAATCACAAGACATAATGAACAGAGGATTAGTTCTTTTGAGCTTCATATCATACCAGAATTGAATAGAGAGTCAGGAATAAATATGGTTAGCTTGGATAACACATTGACAGTTATACAGAACTTGTCTATATCTAACAAGTGATGTAGAGGGTCCTGGGTTCATGACCTTTCCTTTAGAAACATTTCCTTGTGAGAAATTAGTGTTTTAGGAAGCTTCTTATACAGATGTGAAGTAAGAATTTCATGTTTAAATCCTCAACTATTTACCTTTCCTGGAATAAAACGGCAGACCTATGAAGTAAAATAGAGCCGTAGTTGAATTAATTATTCCTAAATATCACTGAGAATTTTGCATGATTGTAGTTAGTAACAGTTGGAACACAAAACTAAAATGTGCTCCCTTAGGGTGGTTATATATCTCACTGTGTCTGAGAAAGTTCAGTGTAGACTTTGTACTTCAATAAAATTAATAGTGCTATCACTTTCATTGCCAGCACTTCTCCAGTTTCGATAAAAAAGTCACATAGCCACTCTTCTTAAATTTTAATGAGAGTGTATTCTCCTGTGCAATTGAAAAAAGTCAGGAAGCCAGAGGGAGATGGAGGCAGCGATTTGGGCAGCCCTCTCTTAAAATCGGGGAGGGCCATTTGCTAGCATAGGCTTCCAAGTTCGTATCAAGGGACTGAGCATTGTCATCTTGAAATTTGCAATGATGAGTCTGTTTACTCAGGAAAATTGTTAAAATTACAAATCAGAGCTGTGTTTTCATTTGTTTGTTTGGTTTCTTCCTACCCAGGTCAACTTGCTACTCACTGCCATTAGGAATACTTCTGGGTTTTACTTTTTAGTTGTTTTTTTTTGTTTTTTTTTTTTTTTTTAATTTTCAGGGTCTCTGCTTTATTTTATTTTATTCTCTTGACTGTTTTCAAGCTTTTTGCCTCATTCTGAGATGATTTTTCTTCATGGCAAGAATGGCTGCAGCTCCCATATGTTTTTCTCCCCAAACCTTCCAGAGCAGGTTCAGGGGATTCCCACTGCAGGAAGACTGACTGGTTTGGGAAGCACTTTGATGCCCTCATCCTCTTCCCCACTGTTCAGATTGGCATCCTGACCTCCGTGGCCTTGCCCATCTGACATGTAGCTCATGATGCATTTTGGCTAACCTCCTAATTAGCCCAACTGCCTCATTAAACGCTTCGCAGTTTCCCATGTGTTTTCTCCCAAGTCCTTAAACAGGTACAGAGAGAATATTACCAAACAGCCATTGCCCAAACAGATGTCCGAAGAAGACTTGCTGGATGACCTTGGCTGGATGAAAACCTCAGTCTCTACGGTTGATTCTCCGAAAACCCTTCTCACCTGGTACCTGCAATAAAGACACAGGATGGAGTCAAAAGTCATCACACATTTGGTCTCTTACAATTTTGAGAGAGAATAATTCTATTTGTATTTCCTTATTGATGCTGATTGGATATTTCAAATAAGTTCAGATCTGTTCTGTCACCTTTTGATCATTTCAGAGATGTTGCACCTGAGTGGTTCTATCTAGAATGTGACAGTATTTAGTTTCCAAGATTTCAACTACCCACCAGTTTTAGTAGTTAACATTAATATTTTGCTACACCATACCTTTAGGCAAAATTTTGTTATATTTGCAAACTTAATTACCCATAGGTGGTCTCTACCAAAGATTTCCTGTGTTTAATCTTTAGTATCTGATGTTCTTGCCTCTCCACTGACGATCCCCCTTGTGGCTTTATGTTCACATCTGTAGACTTGGCAAGACAGTAGCACATCTTCCGTCTTGTGAAATGAGTTTTAAAAGATTCCTGACCCTTTCAAGAAAGTAGGTTTTTGATTTTATGTTTTTCAGGTCAGAATTATTCTCTTCAGGCATGATTGTATTACCATTTCTGCTCCAATTGTTCCGATTGCTTCTGTGGGTAACTGATTTATTTAGCAGTCTAAACGTGGAGGGTTATAAACTTGACACAGTTTTATGGTTCTCCAATGACTTTTCTCAAACATGCTCTTCAGAATGTTAATTCCTGATCGCTACAGGTATTTCAGGCAAATTCTGTATTCTTAAATTATATTTGGTGACAAAAACTCTAAGGCACTTTAAAATGACAAATTATGTCCTACTTAAAAATCATCTTTCCTTCTTCTCTTTCTAAGCTTTGACCACACTTTTAATCTTGGGGACATGGGGAAAGAAGGGCATTTTGTGTCTACTCTTTCCAGTCTCCTACGAGCCAAATTCCTTGAGTCTAGAATGAATTTTTTAGATGTGAGTATTTCCTAAGGAAAAACTATGTATGCCTTTCTCTTGGTTTTAATTGTAAGAATAAATTCTATTTCATCTGTTTTGGGTTTTAGTCAGGTCCTCGATTATTGGTCTTGCACCTCTAGGTACCATTGATTATTATTCAAGGTAATCGTGTATAGTCAGTTTTCCATCTCTATGACAAAATACCTGAGAAAATCAACTTGAAAGGAAGAAAAGTTTATTTTGGCAAGTGGTTTCAGATATTTCAGTTCATGGTCGCTTGTTTCGACCCCTTTCCTTGGGCCTGTGGCAGCATTGTACACCCTAGTGGTAACATTCCACAGAAGAGGCCTGTTTACTTCATGGCAGCCAGGAAGAAGAGAGACAGAGGAAAGAGCTGGGTTTCTAATATCTCCTTAGAGAGCATGCCCACAATTACCTAGTTGCCTTTTACTGAGCTCTGCTTCTTAATGTTCCCCCACCTCACAAGAACATACCAAGCTGGAGACCAGGCCTTCAACACAACGTTCTTTGAGGGACATTATCTCAAACCTAAATGATACCCACCAGCATCTTCTGTACAGCAATATCCAAATTCTGCCTCTCCCATGTGACCCCACAGGACCATAAAGATCAGACTGTGTGGCTCGTAGGCAAAGAAAGGAGGGCATAATTCCACCACTTACTCTCCCCTCATTCCCATCTGTTTCACTTTCACTGAGACAGCCATCCCCTTGAACTGGGTTACAGTAAGTCCACTTGAATGGGCTAGCTTCTTCTTTTTTTTTTTTCCTTTTTTTTTTTTTTTACAGGCTCCCCACAGGACTGGGCTGTGGTACTGGGCCCTCCCCCAGGGATGAGGGCAGTGTCTGCCAAGAAGTTACTATTTTTTGTTTGTTTTTCTTTGGTACCAGAGATTGACCACAAGGGCGCTTAAGCACTGAGCCCCAACCCAGCCCTTTTTCATATTTTATTTAGAAATAGGGTCTCACTGAGTTGCTTAGGGCCTCCCTAAGTTGCTGAAGCTGGCCTTGAACATGCCATCCTTCTGCCTCACACCTCCCGAGCCACTGGGATTACAGACGTGAGTCACCATACTTGGCCATTTTTTTGTTTTGTTTTCTTTTTTTTTTTTTTTTAATTTATTTTTATTGTAAAAAAATGGGATACATGTTGTTTCTGTTTGTACATGGAGTATCAGCATACCATTTGCGTAGTCATACATTTACATAGGGTAATGATGTTTGATTCATTCTGTTATTTTTTCCTTCCCCCCACCCCTCCCACCCCTCTTTTCCCTCTATACAGTCCTTCCTTCCTCCATTCTTGCCCCCCTCAAACCCCCTTTATGTGTCATCATCCACTTACCAGCGAGATCATTCGTCCTTTGGTTTTTGAAATTGGTTTATCTCACTTAGCATGATATTCTCCAATTTCATCCATTTGCCTGAAAATGCCATAATATTAATATTCTTTATAGCTGAGTAATATTCCATTGTGTGTGTGTGTGTGTGTGTGTGTGTGTGTGTATCACAATTTCTTATCCATTCATCAATTGAAGGACATCTAGGTTGGTCCACAATCTGGCTATTATGAATTGAGCAGCTATGAACATTGATGTGGCTGTATCTCTGTAATATGCTGATTTTAAGTCCTTTGGGTAGAGGCCAAGGAGTGGGATAGCTGGGTCAAATGGTTCCATTCCAAGGTTTCTAAGGAATCTCCACACTGCTTTCCAGAGTGGCTACACTAATTTGCAGTCCCACCAGCAATGTATGAGTGTACCTTTTTCCCCACATCCTCTCCAACACCTATTGTTGTTTGTGTTCTTGATAATCGCCATTCTAATTGAGGTGAGATGGAATCTTAGTGTAGTTTTGATTTGCATTTCTCTTATTACTAGAGATGTTGAACATTTTTTCATATGTTTGTTGATTGCTTGTAGATCTTCTTCTGTGAAGTGTCTGTTCATATCCTTAGCCCATATGTTGATTGGGTTATTTGTATTCTTCGTGTAGAGTTTTTGAGTTCTTTATATATTCTGGAAATTAGTGCTCTATCTGAAGTATGAGTGGCAAAGATTTTCTCCCACTCTGTAGGCTCTCTCTTCACATTGCTGATAGTTTCCATTGCTGAGAGAAAGCTATTTAGTTTGAATCTATCCTACTTATTGATTCTTGCTTTTATTTCTTGTGCTGTGGGAGTCCTGTTAAGGAAGTCAGATCCTAAGCGAACAAGTTGAAGATTTGGACCTACATTTTCTTCTATAAGGTGCAGGGTCTCTGGTCTGATTTCAAGGTCCTTGATCCATTGTGAGTTGAGTTTTGTGCAGGGTGAGAGATAGGGGTTTAGTTTCATTCTGTTGCATATGGATTTCCAGTTTTCCCAGTACCATTTGTTGAAGAGGCTATCTTTTCTCCATTGCAAATTTTTGGCACCTTTGTCTAGTATGAGAAAATTGTATTTATTTGGGTTTGTGTCCGTGTCCTCTATTCTGTACCATTGATCTACCTGTCTATTTTGGTACCAATACCATGCTGTTTTTGTTACTATTGCTTTGTAGTATAGTTGAAGTACTGGTATTGTGATATCCCATTTCATTCTTCCTGCTAAGGATTGCTTTAGCTATTCTGGGTTTCTTATTCTTCCAGATGAATTTCATAATTGCTTGCTCTATTTCTGTTAAGGTACATCATTGGGATTTTAATTGGAATTGCATTAAATTCCAATTAAATATATATATAACACTGTATATAGCACTTTTGGTAGTATGTCCATTTTGACAATATTAATTCTGCGTATTCAAGAGCATGGGAGATCTTTCCATCTTCTAAGGTCTTCCTCAATTTCTTTCTTCAATGTTTTGTAGTTTTTATTGTAAATATCTTTTACCTCTTTTTTTAGATTGATTACCAAGTGTTTTATTTTTTTTCCAAGTCTATTGCAAATGGAGTTGTTTTCCTCACTTCCCTTTCAGATGTTTCATCGCTTGCAAATAAAAATGCTTTAGATTTATGTGTGTTGGTTTTATAGCTTGCTATTTTGCTGAATTCATTGATGAAGTCTAGAAGTTTTCTGGAGGAGTTTTTTGGATCCTCTAAATATAGAATCATGTCATCAGCAAATAATGACAGCTTAAGTTCCTCTTTTCCTCTTTGTAACCTTCTAATTTCTTTGGTCTGTTTACTTGCTCTGGCTAGAGTTTCCAGGACAATGTTGAACAGAAGTGGTGAAAGAGGGCATCCCTATCTTGTTCCCGTTTTTAAAGGGAATGGTTTCAGGTTTTCTCCATTAAGAATGATGTTGGCCATGGGTTTAGCATAAATAGCCCTTAAAATGTTCAGGTATGTTCCTACTATCCCTATTTTTTCTAATGGGTTAGTTTCTGAAGTCCCCCAAAATCAAAAGGAAAATGAGACCTTTTAGATGTGAAAAAAAAAAAAAAAAAAAAGTGAGGTCAAGCAGGACATTCCTAGGCTTATCAATGTCTTTATTTTGTTCTCTCTCTTCAATTATCTTTCTAAATTTTTAAAATAGGTATAGAATAGCTAGCCGATGCTAGTGTCAAATTAGACTTTAGGCTAGGAAATGAAATGCAAAGCTTCCGTTCTTCAGAGCATCTTCAATCATTCAAATGATTTTCTCAGGAAGTGGAGTGCTCCACTCAGCGTGAAGGAGTGTCTGAACGTAAGGTCCCTTTATAGAAACCACAGCCTTACAAACGAGGCCACTGCCATAATTCCCAAGAGCCCCTCCTCCCCTCTCCTGTACCTTTTGCAGCAGATTCTGGTGCTGATGTGGTGGGAAGGCCAGGGGACAGGGATGGTGATGGTGCCTGGCAAAGTCCTCTACTCCCGGTTCTCAGGGCACCTGGGCAGCTTTCTCACAGTTAAGGAACAAGTGATGGTGTTTTGTCTTTGGCTTTTATTTTATATATTAAATAAAATGTTAATATTTATTTAATATCTGTTATACTAATGAATACTTGAAATTTTACCTTTTGATTTTATTTTCTGTACTCCATAGCCATTACTGTTTTTTCCTCTTTTTCAGGTCTTTACCTTTTTGTTTGAATACTTTTGGACCAGTATAAAACTTTTTCTTCTGGGACACTGATAATAATATTTTATGGTATTAATTAGGATCTAGTAATTGTGATTCACCATATCAACAAACTTAAAGTAAAGAATCACATGTTTATTACAATAGATGCAGAAAAAGCATTTGATAAAATACAGCACCCCTTCATGCTCAAAACTCTAGAAAAAATAGGGATAGTGGGAACATTCCTTAACATTGTGAAGGCCATCTATGCTAAGCCCATGGCTAATATCATTCTAAATGGTGAAAAACTGAAAGCATTCCCCCTAAAAACTGGAACAAGGCAGGGATGCCCTCTTTCACCAATTCTACTTAACATCATCTTTGAAATTCTAGCCAGAGCAATTAGACAGACCAAAGAAATTAAAAGGATATGAATAGGAAAAGAACTCAAACTATCCCTATTTGCTGATGACATGATCATATATTTAGAGGAACTGAAAAATTTCACCAGAAAACTTTTAGAACTCATAAATGAATACAGTAAAGTAGCAGGATATAAAATCAATGTTCATAAATCTAATGCATTTTTATTCATAAGTGATGAATCCTCTGAAAGAGAATTTAGGAAAACTACCTGATTCACAATAGCCTTGAAAACAAAAATAAAAATAAAACACGAGTAAATCAATCTAACAAAAGAGGTGAAAGACCTCTGCAATGAGATCTACAGAATACTAAAGAAAGAAATTAACGAAGAACTTAGAAGATGGAAAGATCTCCCATTTTCTTTAATGGGCAGAATTAATATTATCAAAATGGCCATACTACCAAAAGTGCTATACAAATTCAATGCAATTCCAATTAAAATCCCAATGACATACCTCATAGAAATAGAGCAAGCAATCATGAAATTTATTTGGAAAAATAAGAGACCCAGAATAGCTAAAGCAATCCTTAGCAGGAAGAAAGAAGCAGCAGGTATCACAATAACAGATCTTCAACTATACTACAGAGCAATAGTAACAAAAACAGCATGGTATTGGCTCCAAAATAGACAATGGTACAGAATAGTGGACACAGAGACAAACTCAAATAAATACAGTTTGCTCATACTAGACAAATGTGCCAAAAACATTCAATGGAGAAAAAATAGCCTCTTCAACAAATGGTGCTGGGAAAACTGGAAATCCACATGCAACAGAATGAAACTAAACCCCTATCTCTCACCTTGCACAAAAATCAACTCACAATGGATCAAGGACCTTGAAATCAGACCAAAGACTCTACACCTTATAGAAGAAAAAAGTAGGTCCAAATCTTCAACATGTTGGCTTAGGATCAGACTTCCTTAACAGGACTCCCAAGGCACAAGAAATAAAAGCAGGAATCAATAATTGAGATAGATTCAAACTAAAAAGCTATTCTCAGCAAAGGAAACTATCAGCAATGTTAATAGAGAGCCTACGGAGTGGGAGAAAATCTTTGCCACTCATACTTCAGATAGAGCACTAATCTCCAGAATCTACAAAGAACTGAAAAACTTTACACCAAAATGCTAAATAACCCAATCACCAAATTGGCTATGGAAATGAGTAGACACCTCACAGACGAAGATCTACAAGCAATCAACAGATATATGAAAAAATGTTCAACATCTCTAGTAATAGGAGAAATGCAAATCAAAACTACCCTAAGATTTCATCTCACCCCATTAGAATGGTGATTATCAAGAATAGAAGCAACAATAGGTGTTGCCAAGGATGTGGGGGAAAAGGTACACTCATACATGTATGGTGGGAATGCAAATTAGTGCAGCCACTCTGGAAAGCAGTGTGGAGATTCCTTAGAAATCTTGGAATGGAACCATCATTTGACCCAGCTATCCCACTCCTTGGCCTCTACCCAAAGGACTTAAAATCAGCATACTACAGTGATGCAGCCACATCAATGTTCATAGCTGCTCAATTCACAATAGCTAGATTGTGGACCCAACCTAGATGCCCTCATCTGATGAATGGATAAAGGAACTGTGGCATATATACACAATGGAATATTACTCAGTCATAAAGAAGAATAAAATTATGGCAATTCAGGCAAATGGATGAAATTGGAGAATATCATGCTAAGTGAGATACGCCAATCCCATAAAATCAAAGGCCAAATGATCTCTTTGACAAGTGGATGATGATACATAATGGGGGGTGGGAGTGAGGACAAATGGAGGAAGGATGGATTGTATAGAGAAAAGTGGAGTGGAAGGGGTGGGAGGAAGGGAAAAATAACAAACTGAGACAAGCATCATTTCCCTATGTACATTTATGGTTACAAATGGTATGACTCTACTTCATGGACAACCAGAGATAGAAGTTTTACCCCATTTGTGTATAATCAAATAAAATGAATAAAGTATTACAAAATATTTTCATAAAAATATTTTTATAATTAACAAAATTGGAGAATATCATTCAATGTTCTCTTCATATCAGTGTTTCACTTAATAAATATCTTGGTGGTCCTTATAAATTCTTATTAAAGACAATTTAAAATTTATTCTCTATCAAATTTCACATAACACTATAAGAAATTAAATCAGCTCCATTCTTTTAGATAAGAGTATGTAAATTTTTTATTTTGTTAGATACTCCTAAGTCACTCTCAATTAAAGTTGCAATTTCATCATTTACCATTGTTAGATTTGATAAGAAAGGTCATTCAGCAATATGATAGCTCTAAGAAACTGTTTCAGTATACTTTAATCTCAATAATATATGCACTTGTTTATATGTATAATCTCTAAACAATGGCAAACAGAAACACTTTTTGAGATAACCACTAAACACAAGATCTATATGCTATAGATCTCATTCAAGTAAATGAGATGCCATCCTTATAAACCGTAAGTACATGTTCTCTCCTTCTTCTCTGAAGTCATTAAAGAAGTAAACAGGTGTTTGCTGTTTATGTATCTTGACCTATAAACCAATAAAATACAACTTAAAATCACAACTCTTGGTGACTGAATAACATTCTCATAAACTTATGATGAAAGTGCAAAGGTCAAGTTTTCCAAAAGGGATGGGATGATAAATAAAGTATAATGGTGACTTTAGAGGTTAACATTTCTAGACCCGTGTACATGTACACACACACACACACACACACACACACACACACACACACACACACTCACACACATATATTTTGTGTGCATGTGTGTATATGTGTATATATATATACAATGTATTATTGTATGTACGTATACTATATATGTGTATATATAAAATTTATTATTGTACTTATGATTTACGATTAGAATCTTAATTGTCTCCCCTGGCTCATGTGCTAAAGGTTTGTCCCGACCTGCTGGCATTATTGGGAGGTATTGAAACCTTTACAGTGGACCCTGTGGGGAGGACAATCCTTCAGGGTGCCCTTGAAGGAGACTTTGGGACATCAGCCCTTCCCTGCTTCCCCTATGCTTCCTGCCCTACCCGGATGTTCTGCCTGCCCACAGACCCACAGGCAACAGGGGCAAGTCGGCATGAACTGAAACCTCTGAAAACATGACCAAAATCCATCCTTTCTTCCCACAAGTTGATCATCTCAGGTACATTTTTAGAAAGGTGGAAGCTGACCATCACACAACTTGAAACCTTTTAGGTGTGAATGTTGATGTGTCACCTTGACTTTATTTTTCTGTACTATTTAATTACATTTTTTATATAGAGAGCTGAAAAAAAAAGTACTACATAATTTCAAGGATCATTTTCAATACCTGGCAAAAATGCATGCAGTGAAGTTTCTTAGAATCCATGCTCTGATTTTCTTCCTACAGCAAATGCTTCAAGAGCTGGCCCCTGAACTGGTGATCATTTTTAAGTCCTCAACTTCAGGATCCCTTCTCTGCTGGCTCAGGCTTATTTACCTTCACACTTTATTGACATAAATTTCCCCTCTGCAAAATTGAATTCTCAATTTTAAATCATTGATTTCTATGAATACTGACTAGATATAAAAATAGCAATATCATTGCATGTGAGAAAAGGGTGATATAAAATGTACAATATGTAGTCTAAACCAAAATAGTATCCAGAGAACAGACCTATGACATTTCTGAAAGGTAAAGATGTGAGTCTCTGAACCTTGTGGCCAACAGGGAAAGAATTAATGCCCCATTATATTACCTCTGGAGAATGATCATCAAATCACAAGCAAACCAACTATTTAATCCCTTAGTCCAGTCCATTATCATCATGGTCTAAAATTCCACTTTAGAGTCTGGATACATGAATACTGTGAATTCTAATTTTAAAGATTTTACTGGATTGACATATTTTGCTTGCCTTTAGTAACATTTCAGTGGAAAGTAGTGAGAAATTGTGTCAGAGAATTAAATTTTGTTCTAAAGCAGAGCCTTTATGAAAATTTTAAGGTTACATTTTTATATCTCTGCTCTATCTTTTATAATCTAGATTGAGATATTTAAAATTTAATTTGAATCCTAAAGTTAATTTTTAATATCAGATTTATTATATATGTCATATCTGTCATTATATTGTAGCTGCTCATTTCTATAGTAAATATGTTCAAAAGACTTTTCACAAAAAAAAGTCATGTTGCTCTTGTTTCTCTATTTATTTCCTCATACTATTTATAGTCTATTCCTTTATCTATCAGGTAATCTCCCTCACCCCTTTCTCTGTGTGCATGTATATGCAAGTGTGTTATTTATATATATAAATACACATATATATATGTATATATATATATATGTATAGAGAGGGTTTTAGTGTTTTATAGTTTTATTAGCATAGCTAGAGTAAAGCTACCAGAATCTTATTGTATTATCTATTTATTTATTTTTATCCATGTGTTCCCTTTCTTCACTTATCCTTTAAATCTTATTTGTTGATAAAGCTTCAAATTCAATATGAAATCGATGCAGAAAGTTACATAAAATAGCTCCAGTTCAAATATCATGCCAGAGGAAAATGGGGATAAATTCGAAATTTAAAGAGCAAAGTTTGAAAGGTGAGCTTTGGTCTAAGTTTTTTCTTAACCATTAAGTTCAATGGTTAAATCCACCTCACTTCTTATACTGCCTTTGAAGAATAGTAAATATATATTTGATGAGATTTAGTTTGTATATATTCATGTGTGTATGTGCATTAGTTAGCTATTTTAAAACTTAAATAAAACAAAGTAGATTTTTATCTTTCTAACTTTTGGAAAGAAAAACTCAGATTTAATACTGCACATATTTTAATTTTATGTGAGGAAAAATTATTCTGGAGAAAGAACATATGGCTACCTTATAATGCAGACTTGCTGGCACAACTTTAAAGGAATTCTCAAAATGCATAATGAATTCAAGCAATATCTTAAGCTTAGGAACCATGCATATTCTTGGTACTTTTATAAATAGAAAGTCAGATGGTAGAATAACATAAAATTAATTTATTAGTTGTTTAAAAGTATTCACTTATTAAGTCATTTTAATTGACATTTACTTCTGAAAAATTTCTAACCAGAATGAAGACATCAGAAAGGAAAGAGTAAGAAATAAATAAGGTGGGTATATGAAACTGAAAATATAATGAATCACTTAATTTAAAAATATTTCTTCTTCATAACTTGCTATTTCTAATTTACTTATAACAAGTTTAACCAGAAGATATTATTTTTGGTATTTTCTCCCATATTTCACGATACTTGGTTTATGATCTGTACATGGTGATATCTTTCTTACTTAATTAGGGCTCATTCTATTTCACCTATGTGTTTTCATAATGAGGGCACACTTTCTCCTATATATTAAGCATTTTCTACATTTTACTTAAAAGAACTGGAAAATCCCAACTTCTCGGGCAATCTCAAGATGGCTTTACAATTTTATTGATTAATACAGATCCTAGAACTTTATTTTTGAAATCCTGCCATATTTTTTTCTTTTATATATCTAATAACATTATCTTTTTATAGTCTTCTATATAATTCTCATGCCTTGGATAATTCTTAAGAAGTTTTATGTATTCTCTTTTCAGTCCATGATCATTTCTATTTAAGTAAGGGGCTCAATTGCAGTGCCCACATTTAAGTTAGTATGGCAATTCCCTTTGATATAATTTCTGAAACAGTCATCATTCATTTATAGTGAGTGACGTTCCAGATCTAAAACTGGAGTCCTTGTAGTTAACTATTAAAATCAATTTGGAAACTGGAGTGGGGCTTGCTTTTCTTATGCCTCTTTCTCAGAAGATCCTCAGGTTGTACCTTGAAGTTGCTGGTCTTCAGTGTTACGTTGCTGGATGGTATTAACATTTAGTCTGCATATTCTGAGGTGAGGGAATGTCTCTCACTTGCACTTGAAGGAGCTTCTGGTGGACTCTGAACTTGACCTCCCTGTGGTATTGCGTGCAGACTGCCCCTTTTCTCTTCTCTGCATAGGTCTTCCTGAGCTCGAAAGAGCATCACAGGGAGCACTGTCAACATTAGTTTCTTTACTCATCTTTTTGATCAGTGTGTTAAGGCCCTGTCCAGTCAAAAAAGAAAACCATTATGAATATTTCTACCACATAATTATGAGTAAATTTACAGAATTTGCTATCTAGGGGATGGGAACGATGCCAATGCCAGCAGGGTCACCCCAAGTGACTTGTCCCTAGGTGTAAGGGAGTCGTTTACTCTTGTGGGGCCGAGGAGCTTCGGGAATCTAGGTCCTTGTTCCCTCAAGGTTTGCAATCAGAACGCCCTGTGCTGTATCACATTCATTATTAAGAAAATAGCTGCTTTTCAAAAGTTCTTTCCAGGAGGTTGAACCTGAGATGTAACTTCCTCTTACTTTGCATAAGCCTCTGAATATCCTTCCCGGTTCAAACCTTCACAAAGGTACTTGTTCATTTCATTCAAATCCTCTCTCGGATGTCATTTCCACTGAGATGCATGAGTAAGCATCCCCTTATAAAACTGCAAACTTCCCCCTCACCTGCTCCCCAATGTCCTTGCCTGACCAACAGCATGCCTCGTATGTAGCCTTCAGGAGTTGCCAACATCATAGGCACATGATATCTACTGTTTATTTTTCGACTCTTTCCACTGGAACATGAGCCACACAAGCACAGAAGCCTTGGTCTATTTCCTTCCCTGGCTTACCTCCAGCACCAGAGCCCAATGCTTGGCAGGGATTTGGTAAATATTTGTTGAATAACCAAGAGAAAAATGGAAAAAAGAAAAGAAAAGAAACAAATTGAGAGAGACAGAAGAAATCAAGATAAAAAAAGGGAGAAAACCAGGGAGGTAAGTCCCTTATTCTAACACAATAGTCATCCCCAGAAAGCAGACTCACTTTTGACAGATTACTGTTTTAGCAAATTTAATATAAATTCCCCAAAGTTTATCTCAACACCATTGCACAGCCTCTAGAGGAATTTCCATATTTAGACTTTTGAGGGATTTGATTTTTTTTTTTTTTTTGTAAGTTTGGAGAAAGACGTCTGAAAGTCAAATGCCCATTCCAGTTCTAAAAAATATCTTGGGAATCTCAGAGAAATTGTTCACGCTAACAAACCCAAACAATGCTGTTCTTTCTAAAACAATTTGCAGTGATACGTTGTTAGGTCTTTTTTATAATCTACTCAGATCTCTTATATCAGAAGTGTCATTTGAGAGTCCTTAGTCATAAAAGATATTCAGACAATTGATTGACAAGGACGTGGTGCTGACTTCCAGAATTGTGTGCTCTGAGGGGAGAAAGTCCATAGAACAGAACTGTTTTTATCATTCATGGATGCGTTCTACAGCCATGTCAGGAGCTCAGGATGACAGGGCTTTGTAAGGGCCCTGATGTCATCACTGTCAAGTCTGCACTGGCCTTTCTTCTGGCCCACACATCCCCAGGAGCTTACCCTCTTACTTACTGCTCCTGGAGTCCCTGGGGTCGCTAGTATAGCTCAGCGGGGGCACTTATCTAGCATGCAAGAGGCCCTGGGTTCCATCCTAGCACGATTACATAAATAAATATGTAAATTAATTAATTAATAAATAAAGGAAAGTGAACTCAAGTGGTGCCTATCTCTGAATGTCTCCCTTTTCTCCCTTATACAGAGCTACTGGACATGTGGCAGGGACAGCCATTTGTGATGGAAGATAGAAACTTGATCTTTAACGATTTTCTGAATTTTTCGCTTCTTTGCTGTCCTCACGTGTAAATTGGGCAATTAAAGTAATATTATGCATTCATAAGTTTGTTAGGAGGACCAGAGAATAAAGTACACATGTGACTTGTAAAAATATGTTCCAAGCAAGGTAAGATTGTTCTCTGAACTATCGTTACTATCAACACTAAATTTAGAATATAAAAATCTTTGTTTAAAATTCCCTCAGCAGTATCTGATCTGAAATTCTTCAGGGAATCATAATTAGGTTGCCAGATTAAAGCAAAGGAAATCCAGGTATAATGTCTTTTAGTGGCTAAACAGGGCAACCCTATCATCATGCCATTCACTGTCAATCTCCTGCTACTTTTCAGTCACTCATATTCTTGGAATTCACCTCTCTCTGTTCCCCTCCCAAGATCCTGATATGCTGTAAGGTGGGCCAAGTTGCTAAAAAGAATAGGAGAAATGATTCTTTCATCTGGGCTTTCACTGTAGCCAAACATTTGAAGAAATTTTTACAGCAGGCAGTTTGGGCTTCTGGGCTGCCACAAATCCCGGAAGCATGGAATTAGAGTGGCTAGGGCTTGAAATCACAGGAAGGGGAAACTATCAGAAGCACACAAAAATGATTTATTGCATACTTGCATTTTTCTCCACATTTATGTCTCTGAGGTGTCGCTGTTCTATCATTTTATCTCACCAAAGACAGGACTATCTTAAAATTTCATACATATATTAAGAATGACATGGATAAAACATGCAGACTCAACATAGGTATTATTGAGAGATCAAAAAATTGTATTAGAAAACACTTGTAACTAAAAGAACACAGTTAAATAGAATGCATCTAATTTTGATATTTTAAAATTTACCATGTAAAATGATCATAGCATACCAAATATTAAGCCCACGCCCAAGAAGATAGACACCCATTTCATTTATTATGTACACTGTGAATATACCATAGTTTCTAATACATATAGGTTACTTAATATTATTTAAATAAATAAATAAATGATTTATGTTAGTCACCTGCAATGAAAATCATTTTTTTAACTCGTTTATAAAATATTAACATGATTGTACTAGAAATTAAATTTTAAGCACATGACTAAATTTTTCAAATACTTCAAAAAATTATAATGAGAACACAAAGTAAAATGAACTCTTCCTAATGATTCTCTGAATTTTTCCATCTCTTGCAATTCATAAGCATTTCACTGGCATCTAGATTAAAAAAAAAAAAAAAAAAACCTGCGTTTCCCCCCATAAACTCTTGTTGCCTAGAAATTTTTTCATCATTCTCTATGACTCAATTTCCATTGCAAAGGATTCCTGTACATCTAGAAACATAAGGACTCCCACTGTGGAATTCATGAGTATCCAGTTATTCTTTCAAGTATCTAGAGGTTTTTAACTCAGCCTATAAGCTAAAGTGTAGATGGAAATTGATTTTATTTTATGATCAAACTGAATTTTTTTATTAACATGCACATTTCATAAGAAGTGCAGATAATTTATAGGTTGGTATAAAATATTTTCTCCTCTATTCCTTGTAACTCAAACTTACCTGTTCTGTAACTATGTTCTGAACTACCCATTTCATTATATTTCAATCTTGAGATCACCAAGTTCATTCCATAAAAGTATTAGCTAACACATACTGAATGCTTACCATGTGATAGGTAACAGTTGTAGACATTTTGAATTTTAAAGATTATATCACTGAATCTTCATAATATCCCCATAATGTGGGTACTATCAACTATTACATTTTAAAATGAAGATACAAGAACATAAAAGAATTTTAAGCTACTTGATTAAAGTAGCTGATATCTAGTGGGGCCAAAATCTAGCACAGAAGTCTGTTACCAACCTCTACAGTGCTCATTTAATGGCACTGTAAGTACTTGGAAATTCTTCCATTTTCATGATATTCTGTGATTTTTCTAAAGTTCTACTGACTTCAGCTAGTTTTTCACTCTTTGGTCACTGCTGATAACGTTGATCTCAGAAATGGGATGCAGTGAACTCTGTGATCCCATAAACTTAGATAAAACTCGATGTGTCCCTGAGCTGTTCTGGTGCAGGACTCAGAGTCTTCCTTATGAGACACATAATTTCCCACCTTCCCTATCTTCAGCTTCATTTATAAGGATTACAAATCTTCTAATTTCAATGACTGCAAAATTAGATGGATGAGTGATCTTTAAAAAACTTCCCTCCAGATATATATTGAAACTCAGAAGTGTTTGTCATTCTTCTTGTTTGATGCTGTCAAGAATATTGGATTCAGAAGAAAATTTAAGAAGGGTCTTGCAAATGTGTATGTTCTTTCCTTTCTAGTATGGTCCCATTATTTTGTTGAAACAAAGGATAGAAACTTGCAAGGTTTCTGAACCAGGTCATTAGGGAAATGTAAAAAAAAAAATTAGTAACAAAAGGGAGTAATAGATTATCACCAAACACTTGCTGTACTTTAATTGCTTAATTGATTAGGACTGCCCTGTACTTAATGAGAGCAAAATCTACATCTTATTTAATATTTAATTTTCAGATCCAGAACAGTGACCGCAAAATAAATATCAATTGATTAAATGGACTAGTTCATGATTTATACTCATGATTATATAATTGAAATGACTACAGAAATCTTTCTGTTCTGCATCAATTGGGAAGATCCATACAAACTCTCTTTCTTATCCTCTTTAAATTAAACTATCTCTTCTTGACCACATGTTCACTTAATTCCTCCAGGAATGTGAATGCTCCCAACCAGACAGGTGGGCACTATTAGGTAGTCTGTAGCTTAAAATCAGCAAATTGAGGCAAATCCCATGTTTTTCCCTCTCACCTGTACCTGCCTTTCAGTGGGCATAAATGGCAACTGTAAATGTCAGCAGACAATCCTAAGCTAGGGGATTCATTCTTGGAAAGTCTCCAAGCTGCTTGCTCTCTTACAGATTTCAGAGCACTCAACATGTAATATGATTATAAAACTAAAAGATATGAAAATGAAATTTGAGAGACCAAGGATTTCTGGGGTTTGTTCTGTTTTGTTTTGTTTGTGCTACTGGGGATTGAACCCAGAGGTGCTGAACAACTGACCACAGCCACAATCTTTTTTAAGTTAAATATATATATTAAATATATAAATAAATATATAATAAATATATAGTAAATATATAGTATATATATATATATATATATATATTATTTTGAGACAGGTTCTACATGAGTTGCTTAGGGCCTTGTTAAGTTGCTGTAGCTGGCTTTGAATTCATGATCCTCTGCTCAGTCTCCCTACCATTAATATTGCAGGCCTGTGCCACGATTCCCAGCAAGGATTTGTTTTTGTATTTAGATATGTTGCCCACCTATTTATTAAAATATTATGAAAATTTAATGTTATTGTTTCTTTTGGTTTTTGTAATAGCAATTTATTATTTTGACTCAGCTACCAACAGTGAATCATTGCTCCTCAGTTGTGATGCATGATTTAGGAGCATACTAAGTCCTTATGAAAATAAGATCTTGCACTGGACCTACTCATAGGGTAAGCAGAAATAAAAGAAACTCCCTCATAACTACTCTCCAAAATACACATTCTAAAAACAAAGTCAGGATCTTTTCCCAATTTGATATGGACACCTAATCCTTATTGTGGTAGTATTAAGAAGTCAGGCTTCTAGGAAAGTGATTCACCCATGAGAGCTCCCTCTTCATACATGGAATTTCATGTCCCTATGAAAGAACTTGAAGGAAAGCGCCTTGCTCCTTCCACCAGGCAGGGCACAGTCAAAAGCACCTTCTATGGAGTTTACAGCAACTCTTGTCAGATGCCAGGTCTACCGGTGCCTCCATCTTGGAATTCCCATTCTCCAGAACTACGACTCATAAATGTCTTTTGCTATAAATTACCCAGACAAAATTCTTCTGTTATAGCAGTCCAAAGAGATTAAGACTTTACAACACCCCTGCAATTCTCCTGTTTTTTACCTACATATCTTTGGAAGCATACACTTTGTTACACAATATGATAAATGTTTTCTGACAATGTTTTTCATAAAAGGAAGAAAAAGAGAACTTTATCATTTATTCAAAACGATTTTTATTAAATATCCATTTTCACAACTCTTAATTGGTAGTGCTATATAATGTAAAGAAAGTGTTATCAAATTTAAGAAAACGCAAGGTCCTTTCACATGTCAGATGTTTAGTGTGAGGCATTTTAAGACACTTTATGCATTGGCAAATCAAGTACTATTTTGAATTTTTGACATCTACTAGTCAGCTTTTTGTCAGTGTTCCTGTGGTAGTATTTTATATAGTTCTACACCAGCAACCTCAGAATTTTTGTAAAATCTGGAAAAGGTTTAAATTTTTCCCATTATATTTATGTAATTCATTTATTTCTTTATTGTGTAATGAAATAATTCAAGAGGTTTTCTTGCTAAGTTGTTGTTTAAAAATCTTACCTTTTTCTCTTCATGAACTCCCATTGTTGACCTATTTCAGACACTAACTTATTTGATGTCAAATGTTTCTCTTTCTACTTTTATATTCCATTCCATTTAATGTGTCTTCTACTAGTCCTATAATCAATGATCTTAAAATTGACTCAGTGAGTTACTCTTTACAATGAACATATTAGAAATCTATGCTTTCCCACAGCTGTACTCAGATGTTTCCAAAAATTTCCACCATAGCGCTATTTTTATTTGAATTTTCTTTAGGTGATTAACAAAAATGTCACTGTACATAAAACAAAGTGTAATAGAGAGGGAATTGTGAAAGAAACCTACCATGTTCTTAAAAATTCTTATATAAAAATATTTTTACTGCAAATTTATAAAAACTCAACACCATGATAGGAGGGTGTGAATTGAGGAAACCGAATTTTACACTTTGGTATCTTTAAATGATGATGGCATATCGTTTGCATGCCACACTTTTTGGATCATCCTATTCTCCTTATTTTGTAGGATGTCTCTTTTCTCATGCAACTTCTGAATTGCAAATGCCCTTCACACCCCCATGCAGTAGACCCTGCTGGTATAATTTTGGTCCTTTCTCATTGCATGATTCTAATATTCTTAAAGGTAGTTATCTGTCCAAGCCAAAGCATTCACTTTGACTCCCGGGCAGCTTGCCCTGGTCAGTTCTGGTGATGGTTATGTAAGCAGAATTCATATGAAGCCTCACAAAAGCTCTTCAAAAAGAGACACATTTGGCCATCTTGTATCTTTGGTATGTCATTTATTGCTGCCTTACGATGTATCCTAATATGAAATTCCTGTTTTAGGAGATCATTATGGGCCATGGAATCAGACACTTGATGTTGGCTGTCCTTTCTGCAGGAGAGGCCCTGAAACTCAGTCCCTGGATCACAGTCCAGACAACTGTGCAATGTCCAGCGATGATTTTCCCATTACCAATTACTATTCTATATCCATTTATTTATCTAAATACTTTCTCTTCAACCTCTAGCACCACTTTCCTGATGTACAGTGAAGACTTGTGGACACCCTGGAACCTAGCTGTACTTACTGTCTTCCTCTTCTCTATCGGTAGTGGTTTGATTCTCAGATTTAGAGTGTGACCCCATTGCTTCCACTCTTTTCTCTTTGCTTCTCATCTCTCAAATCCAATCCACATGCCTCCTCATTTTAATAATGAAATTCTGTCTATCTTGGCACTTTATCAGTATTTCTTTGGGGTATCGAAGAAAGTTATAAAATAAAAAGACAATCTATTTCTGTAAGATTAAACTTAAGTGTTTCAAATTCTTAGAGAAATTTTATTTGTATGTTTTCTTAGGTGGTAGAAACAAATATGCTATTTAATTCATGACCTTGATGAGATGAGGTAAATGACCAATGTGAAGATGGTAAGGAGAGAAAGTACAGCTTCATGATTAATCTTATGAAGTTTCCTACAAAATCTTCCAAACTTTCATGAAAATCAGAATGTTCTTATCTTTTAATGGGGATAACAAGATCACCCTGAGTTGCTGTAAAGAATAAATGAAATGATGCATGAAGAACACTGAATAATCTGAACTTTTAGAAACATCAAATGTATTTTTAAAGTAGTGTTTATAATTACATGTAAAACAAAGAAACAAGAATATTGTCAAAAATGTAAAGACCTATTTTTTTTTCTAAAAGAAGAAAATGATATTGTGTTTTCATCTTTTGGAGGAAGAGGTCTTCAGAGAAAAATGACTAGAGAGAAATTAACTTTCAAAATGTTTATGTACCGTTCTTCATTTGGAGTGTCTTCACTTCTTCCTGATTCTCCTTTTTGATCCAATGGTGTTGCTGCTTAGGACTAATGAAAGCAGATTAATGTATGTGAAATCATTTTGTTTGACTACCTGGTTGGTTTGAACATCCTTTTGTTCTACAAATTCATTCATGAATAATGTAGATTTTATTACAGTACTGAATGATGTCTCTTGAAAATAATTTTATATTAAATATTTCTGAAATTTCCAGCATTGCATTATGACAAGGAATGACACTTTATTTTAATATATTATGCACATGTTTTATATATATATACACTATATATGATATACATATATATGAGATAGAGTCCTCTGCCTGTATGGATATAATATTAGCATATTTTTATTCAAGTTGAAAGTTGCAAAATGAGTATTTTTTGAAAACATGAATAAATAACTGAGTTATGCTTTCTAACTTGATACTTACATGTGCACATCATTGGAACAACTATGCCTCTTTCTTTCTCTCTTCCTTTTTTTCTTTCTTTCTTTTTTGTGGTATCAGGAATTGAACCCAGAAGTACACTACCACTAAGTGGTATCCCCAGCTCTTTTTAGTTTTTTATTTTGAGACAGGGTCTCAAAATGATGCTGAGGCTAGACTCCATATTCTGATCCTCCTTTCTTAACCTCCCAAGCAGCTGGGATTCGGGGCACGCACCACCACCCCCAGCTACTATGCCTATTTTTATGACAACTGCAAATAAAGATTAAAATAAGAGCTTTAAACTCTTTTCGAGTGTGTATAAGATATTTCTCTTACCCTGTACTTTGAAGTTTATTATGAAACCTAGTGATAAATTTTTATAACTTTGAGGAAACCTATACTACATCAAATTTATATGTTCTTTCTCTCATTACTTGACCAATAAAATGTATAGGAGAAATAGAATAATATACATACTCAGTTTACAATTTACATAAGAAATTTAAGAGACATTTTTCACAAGAGTCTAGGCAGATGACTTCTATTTAAAATTAGGGACTTTAAATTGTATTCAATAAATCTAATGATAATTTGACCAATTACATATCCTCTTTTAAAGGATGTCACAGTTTCATGTATTTTCTTCACTAATAAATACCTAAGAAAAATGTACTTATTTTTAATGCTCACATATGTACTTTCTTAAAACTTAATGTTTTAATGTTCAATTCCAATTTTAAAAGTGGAATACAAAAGATGGTTACAAAGTAATACACATGATTTTCACTAAAGTATTTCTGCAAATTTAAAATTTACATATAATGAAATGGCACTACAAGAATCCATTTTATATTACAAAATTAAAATATATTGTACAACACATTACAAAATGTTTACTAATATCCTCATGTTGTTTAGCAATTTTTAGCAACATAAGTTTAATATTTTTATACTTAATACATATTAAGCATATTATACATGTATGAATTAAGCATATCACAAATATATATATATTAAGCACATTATTTGTACATATTAAGTATATTTTGTGTAATATATAGACCTTATTACTTTATATTAATGCTATATTAATGCTGCTATGTTAAAAATATATATCCTTTATTTTTCATTCCACATATTATAAACGATTTACTTTTTTAAATATCTGAATCACTATTTGGTGCTGTTTTATCTTCCATTTCTAATTTATATTAGGAA
This sequence comes from Sciurus vulgaris, assembly GCF_902686455.1. Lineage (NCBI taxonomy): Eukaryota > Metazoa > Chordata > Mammalia > Rodentia > Sciuridae > Sciurus > Sciurus vulgaris. Next base: position 15,519,513 of record NC_136469.1, read on the forward strand.
AAGTTTGGTTCCTCCCTATATCATTTGCCAGTTTTAGTTTTTGGAAATCAGTAATTGAATATGTCAAAACTTATTTCTGATATAATAGTTTTCATTAAAAAAATACTCCATAGTACTGACCAAATATCTTTTTAACATTCTGGTCATGAAAACTTTCCTGAGCCAATGGCTTAATATAATTCCTTAACTTTATGTCAGTGGGTTGCTCTGTTTGCATAATATATTTGATATGTAGTTATAACAATCAAACTGTTTCACTCAACTAATATATACAATGAAATTATATTTGTATCTAGTAATTTCTGAAATTGGAATGAAGTATTAACTTAATCCCTCCATCCTAGCACCCAGAGAAACTAAGCTGTTTCTGTAAGGGCCGACTAAACAGATGAAACAATTACTTGACTGATGCAGGCTAAAGAAATTACCCTATCATTTCTTTAGAGGTGACCAGAAGAGTTGGAAGTCTAAAGTTAGTTTGTTACCTTTCGCAATTATACTAGCATCCTACTCAAATAAAATCACTTTTACTTAGTAGTTGAAAATTTTTCATTGAAAATATTCATTGTCGAGTGAAATTGATTTATAATTTGGAAACGTTTGCTCAGTACACACTGTATTTTTAGCATAACTAGGTAAAGTTATCACATTAAATTCTGAGCTATGAGCCTACAGGAAGTGTCATAAAATAATGAGCCCATTTGCATCCATAAGGGCTTAAAAATACTTGCATTTCAAAAACAATCTGTTTCAGAATGAATTTTGAAACAAATCATACAGGAAAATCAGGGGTCCCTGGCAGTATTCATAAGTTTTGCCTCAACCCTGTTTGTTTGCTCTAGCTCCTGCTATCAAACGCCATGACCATCCATTTTTATGCTTCGGAATCATAGTGCCCTGTTTTCGCTATGAACATTTATTTGCTGTGCTACTTCTGTGATGAACATTCTCCTCAACTGCTCTTTACCCATCTCAGCTATCAATTGCTCTCCTTTTAGACACAACTTCCTCCCAGATGTCATTGTTAATCTGTGTCCTTTTTAACTATTACAAAAGAGGTACCATATTGAGTTCCTAGGGAATCTTGAGTCTTTATATTCTATATTTGAATTTTCATTTTTTTCCAGAGGTAATTAGAAGCAAAGACACCACAAATTTCTAACTTCTTTTAAGGCAAAACAACAGATCCAATCTGTCCAACATGTGAATACCCAGTACTTAGAGTTCAACAAAATATATATTTGTTGTTTGTTATTGAAATGCAAAGAAACAGTCCAAAACATATGTGAAAATTATTTTGTGTATAAGATCAACCTATTTGATGAAATGTGTCGATCAAATCTTAGCAGGAAAAAAAGTCACTTAGGTCTTACAACTAAGAATGGCAGGTTGAAGAGTAATCATAATATGTATTCTAATCCTTTACAGATATTGTCTAGAATTATAAATGAAATAGATTCATGAAATCAAGCTTTATGAAACCTTCAAAGGACCTTCAAAATATATTATCAAAGAAATAAATGTTAAAAACTTACAGTGATCTTTTCAAGTAACTTTACAGTTACTGAAATATAACTAACGAATCAACAAAATAACATCTCTAATTTGCTACTCGATTTATCTTTTGACTTAAAATTGTTTATTTTAGCTACACTAAGACACTAGAAAATCATCTCACTGTTGCTGAAACCATGTTTTCACTGATTTACCCTTTAGCCAAATATTCTGATCTTGTCTGAGGTTCTGATTAACTGGCATCAGCAGGATGAGTCAGCACTACCCTGAGTCCACTGGACTGGGAGACAGTTCTCAGACACAAACCGTCAACACTGTAGGCCAGCAGAGACTCCTCTTTTCAGCTGTCTCAGAAGGGCAGGGATATGGTCTTCCTTCCATCTCTTTGTTTCCTTTACGTTTCTGCTCATTTGATGCTAGTCATGTTCTCCTGACCAGTGCTATGCTGTGTGGGTTTTTTCCCCCTTCTCTTTATCTTTCTTTTTCTTACATTCCTTCAAAGAAGTGACACACAAACCTTAGTAACCAAAATTCTCAAAGTTGTATGACTTCTAGAAGTAAAATTTTGCATAATAGAATTATTATGGAGGCAAAATCATGTTTGGGGCATAAAGTTCTCATGTGGCAAACTTCATCCATAACATAGCTTTGGCAGGACCCCCTCCTCTCTAAAGATAAGAGTGTACTCACAATGTATTGTTGGCATAGAAGAACTTTCAGTAAGAATTGATGGAAAGAATAGATTTAAGCTCAAGGACCTCGCTGGGAGCGAATGTGATCTCACTGTTGGTGTAGATGTTGGCAAGAGAGAGGCAGAGAGTGAGACGATTCTCTTTAGAAAGCACAGAGGCATTTCCCACAAGAGCTAGAAACAGGACCACAGGGGAATTTGTACTGGGTAGATGTTAACTGAGGTTCCCCACATTCTCTGTTTTTAGGAAAGACTGTCCTGCCAACTCTCCCACTTTAATAAGCTAAGCCACCTCTAAGTCCCTCTGCTCCACATGAAGGAGCACTGAGCCAGCCTTGTCTTCCCAGGAAGGCCAGGGAAGCCCTCCATCCCAATCCTGCCTTTAACACCATAGATTCCTCCTGCCCATTTTTAGCTCTGACTCATTTTTTAAAGGCCTGGAAAAACTATTTATCTTATCAAGTGTAGAAAAGCAAGAACTAGTCCAGAAAAATGTGTTTAGAATGTTCTATTAGATGTACTAATAAAATCAGTCCTGCTAATGATAGTAGAATAATAAGCAGGAAGACACATTAACTAAAATATGAATGTCTCTGTCTCTCTGTCTCTCTCCCCCATCTTTATACACACACAAACACATGTAGGCCCACTTAATTACCCTATTAATTCAATATCAATATGATACATTTACCAGCATACTGTACATTACATATTCAATATGAAATATTGTATATACAAGCTAAAAATACATATTTATCCTGAATCAATAAATAGATCAAAATAAATGCTGCCAATCTTTAGAAATTTCATATTCCATTATATTTTAATGATTTGACAGAAATCCCTTGATTTTGTCTCATAAAATAATATTTTTAGTAATGCTATATATCACTGTAATTTTTATTCATATTCCCCCATAAAGTTGTAATAACTGATATGAAAGGATTTATGCCATAATAATTACTCTATACGTTCTTCAAAGACTTGACTCAAGTTGTAAAGAGCATAGATTTTATTTGTGATTATAAATAGGGTTTTCAAAATCTATTAATTCTTTCACCCACTAATGTAAAAGTGTTAAAATGCTGTTTAGGAAAGGAACACAGTATCTCTAGAGTTATAAGGGTAGAGAGTTGTTCATCATCCCCTCTGTCCACCTGAGCATTTGGGTGCCCATATTCATATACTGGTGTGGCAGGATCAGAAACTTAGCAGGAAACAAAAGAGAAGTCAAAAGATCCATAACCAAGAGTCAGGAAAATCAAACCTCATAGATGCTCATGCCTGAACACATCTGTGGGATCATGGCACCCAGGGTGCAAAGCAAGGAAACAGATTTCATTTCTGCGTTTAGGGTGTGTCAGCTGACATCTCTGTACCTTATTTTATTGACCAGCACAGTGAGAATTCTGCTTTTAGGATTTAGAAATACATCAGTGCAAAGCATGATTGTCACGAATCCCAAAATAGGCTACTTTGGGGCTCTGGTCCTCAAGAAAATGTACACTACGAGGCGTAGAATACAATCCATTAGGATACAGAAGAAACAACCAGTTGCTGGTAATTTCCATATTAAAGGAACAAGTTAGTTAAACTTTTAACATTTAATACTTAGAATGATACTGATGTCCACATATCACCTGTTAGAGAATCAAGTTTCAGGTGTAGGTCACAAGGCTATTTGGGCAGAGAAGGAAATTTTATCCTAGTGTATACTGAAGCTGAAGTCCTCAATGTTGATATGTATTATACTACTATTTTTAAATTAAATAAAGTAAACCCCATAAAATTCAGTAGTGATTGTAAAGATCCTTGCATATAAACTGTGGATTGAAGATAATAGTGACATGTAAGGCCAAACGAACAACAAAATAATAACAGAGCTGACCTTTCTACACAGAATTGTGAATTCATAATTGGCCACTGTGTAAGATAAAATCAAGGGTGATCTATTGGAATCTCAAACTCAGAAGAGTCAAAAAAATTGAATACATCAATTTATATCTACTAATATTAATCAACTTTGTTCTAAGTGCAGTTTACATTGAGAAACTGTATATGATAATTTCAAACTTTATAATTTGTGGAGAATTTAAATTTATTTAAATTTTTTTGTATTATCTCATTCTTGGAAAATTGGTCTTTCCATTTATAGTTTTACATATGCCCATATGACATTTATAATTAATACATATTGGGTGAACAGGCTCCAATTCATTTTATTAGTATGAAAACCATTTAAAGAAGAGGACTTTGTGCTTTGGCGTACAAAACAGGGGAGGGGGCTTGGGACAGAAAGAAGTGTCTGACAATGGCGATGAGGACACTGCCTGGGTTCAGATATTTTCTTTCAGTTTTCCAGCAGTGCACAGATAGAAAAGTGAGAGAAACAAACATCATGTTTCTTTTGAAAAATAGGGTGATTCTGTTAGAAATAAAAGGAAGGAGGTCACTCTGGGCAGGAGGAAGCTACTTAGGAATTGGTGGAAAGTGGATGGGACCTTTGAGAATTTGTCCTGCTTCAGTTCAGTTTCACTGTCACTTCCTAGAGCAGTGAGGATTACAAGTTACTGAACATACTTTGCACCCTCAGTAAAATAACAGTGATGGCAGCCCATATAACAACCCAGAGGCTTGTTAAAGCGAGGCTGCAACTACTCTTGTGCAAACCACTTACTGCAAAGGCCACTGTCTTCTAATAACCAGAGGATGTTAGTTTATCCTAGATTCTGTGCTCCTTGGCAGGAGCGTCTTTACTTTTGTTTTCTACTGGATTTCTAGCACCTAGCATCTTTACCATGGCAATGATTTCTTAGAAAATAAATAGTAAAAAAGAGGAAAGCATGCAATACATGCATCAGGTCAGCAGGAGACAGGGCAGGAAAGATAGAAAAAGCAGAGTGGTATTGGTTTCTAAATTCATTTCTAGAAGCAGCCTGCAAGCAGCCAGGAAAGCATGTGTGTCTCTGTATCTATGTGTGAAATTAATTTCATTTGACACTAAATATCCGGACATATATTTTTGGCCTGGGGGCAGAAAATGCTGTATTAGCAGGCTTGTTCTATGAACAGCCAGGTTTAAGATCAAACATTCTGCTCACAGGTTGAAATGTGGTAACATTTATGCAATCGTTAATTCTTCAGATACAGTGTTTCTGTCTCCCTGTACTTTGATTAACAGTTTGATAAAAAGGAAACTCTGTTAGGACCTTATGCATCAAATTGAATATCAGTGTATTATTTTGTTGCTCATTTTTAATAAAATCTGTACATCATGCATAAAAAGGAACTTATGTGATAGAATTAAGACTATCCTACAGGTAGTTTATACTCTTTATGTCTTATAAATTTTGTTTTCTGGTATATTACACATTTTGAAGTTGTAATAATACTCAATTAAAGTTAAATATGTTTACTTTGACCTATCTGATTTAATATTCTCAATTTCTCCTGCAGAATTTTGCTTTAGTGTTATATGTATTAGATATGATTTCCTGAAGACTTTATTTTAATAGAATAGTATTAAAAAGAATAAACAATTCAATATAGTTAAAATTATTTTGAATGCAATTTATAAAGAAAAAATCTATTTAAAATAGCCCTTTACTTTTAACATATTCATAAAATTTATATCAGAATTCAAATCTATCTCCACTCTATAATCAAAGACATTATTAAAAAGTTAAATTTTAAAGATTAATTTTAACTTCGTCTTATAAGTATATGGAACTAAACATTATGAATTAAAATGTATTTAGTTTAGATAATAATATGGCAGAGTACAGGGACCGAATACTGGAGTAAATGTAAAGATAGTATATTATTTGCATTAAAACCTACAATTTTCAGAAAATGTCATTTGACTTTTTTAATATATTTCCTTTATTTTTTGTGTCTCAATGAATATTATTAGAAGACTAACAGTATGGTGACCTGTATAAATGCTTGCAAAAATAACAAAACCAGTCTGATCGTTCAAATTCCTGCATTCAATCCTGAGCTTTTGCTCTTAATAAACAGCAATAATCTCTAATTGGTTCCCACCCTCGTAGTTTTTCAAAATTTCAGCATGACCCATTCTTTTTAGATCTCATACTTACTTACTCTCTGCAGACAAATTCACTCTGTCAGGGCTCAGACCAAGGCCAGCTCTTGCGAACATCTTTCCTGTCTTCTTACAGCTCACGGTCCTACACTCCAGCTCCATTTCAGTGACTTCAGTGTGCCTCCTTTCCTACAATCTAGGTCACGATTTACTTAACTCTTTACCTCTGGATAAGCATTAAGGCGATTTTTCAAGTTTCTGTTACGAAGCTTATGCATGACTATCTTTTTGACATGTGTACGTCTGAGAGTTACCACGATACTTTTGCTAGGAGATGCAGTAAAATTTGAAACTATTTTTTTATTGATTGTTTTCAATGTTACAACACATTGAGAGAAACCTTATGTTACATTGAGATTTGAAATAGAATTTTCTCATGTTTTAATTTATTACAGTTAAATCTTTGATGAGATTGAATTTTTTTTTGGGGGGGGTGGGAGAAGATAATGGGTATTGAATTCAAGAAAACTCAACCACTGACCATCCCCAGGCCTATTTTGCATTTTATTTAGAGAAAGGGTCTGATGAGTTGCTTAACAGCTTGCTTTTGCTGAGGCTGGCTTCAAACTGTCAATCCTCCTGCTTCAGCCTCCCCTCTGGGAGGTCTGGCAGTTTGGATGTTTTGATGTTGCTGGAACAAGTAAATTAAAGATCAAATAATTTACAATTACTTTATATTTACATGACTTAAGATTTCCTCAGTGATTTCTATAATATTGCTATAATTCCAATAATTCCTATAATATTCAAAACCTGTTCACTGTATGATTATATTTTTTCAGAATTTGTTTACTTTTACATTAGCACTTTCACTTCATCTTGCTATGCCCATAACAATATTATTGATATTTTCAGTGGCATTATATTTCATGTATTAATTAAGTGATATTTGATTTTTCGATTCTAAACCATCTACATACTTCTGTTTATCTATTGTACATCCTCGAAATTCTTGTGTGTGTGTGTGTGTGTGTGTGTGTGCGCGCGCGCGCATTCATATCGTCTGCTCCATTCTTTAAAATTTAATATGGTATTTCTCATCTTTCTTTTGCTGTTGAAAAAAGAATCTCCTCTTCCATTATGTTGCATAATTGGTTTTTGTAAAAGTGCCATTTCTTTTCAATGATTTTTACTTTTTTTTTTTTTTTACCTAGAAAACTTAACAATTTCTAATAACTTTTCAACATTTTCTTGAGTTTTTAGATTACCATCACTGCAAGTAATGGTACATTTATATTATTGTACTCATTCCCATAGCTTTTAACTCTTCTTCAACTTTTTAAAAATTGGTTTCATATGGGCTGGGGATATAGCTCAGTTGGTAGAGTGCTTGCCTTGCAAGTACAAGGCCCTGGGTTGAAACCCCAGCACCAAAAAAAAAAAAAAAAAAAAAAAAAAGGATTCATTTGTCAGCTAATTTGTAGTGCTGATTTTTGAAATCTTGTGTTGTAGGCTGTGGATTAATGCGTGTTTCTAAACAAATAGACATGGACATAGATAACAACAATTCTATCTCTGATGATCAGCTGCTGAAATCTTTAAAGCAGAACTGTTTCTTCAAATCTGGGCAAACTGGTAAGAAGGTTGTGTCCTCCTGCTCTTGGCTGGGTGAGAAGGCTGATCCTCACAGACTCTGCCCTATACAGTTGTAGATATCTCACCCCAGTCTCACCAGCTCCTCAGGAAATGCCCAGGACAGTTGCCCCTGCTTGCTCTCCCAGGCCATGTTTAGATCTGCTGGGAATGTGCCCTGCTGTGCCTCCTAAGCCTCATTACCTGAGTGACACATCTCTTCTGTTGACACCTGAGAGGAACATCACCTCTCTTGACATCTGAATTGATCTTGGGGAGCAGTCCCCCTGATCTTTGTGGTGGCCACAATGAGAATTAGTGATGATATATACGAATGCAAGCTCGCTTTACATAATTCTCTATTAAAATATTCTTATACTCCTAAGCTTTTAAGAGTTGTCGATTACAGATGTTGAATTTAATCAAGCTAATTTCCAACTTCTTTGGAAATGATTTCATCCATTTTCATTTTAATCTACAATATGGTCAATTATATGAATTTCACTTACCAGGAATCCAAAATCAGTTCATTATTTGAAAATAGTTTTTAGTAATAAGACATATAATCAGAGTAAAAGTTTCAAAAATCACAAATTATTTTTATTTCATTACATTTCTGGATTGTATGTTTGCTCTGAATTACTTGATAAACTTCTAAAAGACTTTAAGATCTGCCTTCAAGTGTAAACAATCTTCATTTTTTTCTCTAAGTATTTGTATGCATAAACTAGTTTTTTTAAAAAAACCTATTATACCCCACAGAGAGGATTTAAAACATTTCTTCTGAGTCTGAAAGCCTGTGATTTATTATATGACTTTAATGTATTCATAATTACTGTGACTATTCATTTATTTAAAATAATTTGTAACATCATTTTGTGATTTATAGGCCATCTTGCATTCTCTTTTATTTCTCTGTTTCTCATGTCCTGGATTCTTTTGTTTCTATCACACTAACTTTCATTTCATTGTCTGTTTTCCTTCAATTATTTGAAATTTTTAAATTGTTTCTACATTTTTATATCCACTAGATTTTGACTTATATGATTTACCTTATTCTTTTACTTGACAATATACATTTTCATTTCAGATAAGTTCATATTAATTTGTTCAGTTCCCTCTTATCCCCCATTCTACATTCACAAAATGTCACCTGGCAATGGGATCGTTCCACTAGGAAGTCCTGAGGACCTGCAAATGCATTGCTGCATTAAAGATTTACTCATTTTCTCTTTCAAACTGGACTACGGGGAGGTGCTTCTGACAATAAAATTTATAAACCTGCCTACTAACTCTAGTTTTTCTTTGACTTATCAGTTTTACTTTCTCCTTCATGACTTTTTTTTCATCAATTATGATTTTCCTACTTATTAGTCAACACTGTTCTTAAATTTCAGCCAGATTATGTCAAAATCCTAAAATAGTAATAATTGTAAATGTTTCACTTTTGTTTGAATGTTGCCATAGTGACAGTTGCTTTCCCAGTTTTAGAAACTCTCTTTAAATCACTGATATAAAATTGTTTTTCATTGTTTAAAGTCAGATCTGAAATTCTTTCAGAAATTTATGAAGGTATATGTAAATCATCTCTTATCCTCTGTTTAATAATAATCTCTAATGGTTTTCTGTTGCACTTGGAAATTATTCAAAATAATTCATTTTTATGTTTATCACTTATCTTTCAACTTCCTGACCTCCTGAAGATGTATTTTCTCTCCTTCTAACTAGTGAGAGTGATAAAATATGTTTTCTAATTAATGAATGAAAATAATTTAAGTAGTCTTTAAGTAAATTAAACAAGAGTAATTGTGTAGACAGTTATTGATTTAGTTGGGATAATCTTTAACTAGAACAATAAGATTAAATGAATGATGAAAGTGATAGGCATGACTTCATGATTGTAGCAAAGATCTGCATGAGAAAAAGGTTTTAGGGTTGAGAATAGCAAGCATGTAAAGATGTATAAATAGGACATCCTGAGTGGAAGGAAGAAAAGAGCCCCAAGACAAGTTGATAACAAGCTAGACCAATACAGAAAACATAAAAAAGTTAGTGCAATTGTGTGGGACAGGGAACTCATCACTCTGCTATAAATACCTACAGACAGTCCTCATTCCATGGTTGGTTTTATTTCCTTTCAATACAGTTAAATACCTTTAAATTTAATTATGTTTATCTAATATAAGAACAATTCATTTGTTAAAGCTGGCTCTTTGGAAAATTAACTTGCTGGACCTAGCTTTTTGGAGAAGAATACACAGGAGTGCTGAGATTGTGTGGATTGCACAGCAATTCACAGAGCGGGTGCACTACCCGTGGAGGGAGCCATCTTTCAATTATGGCTGATTCTACTGCAGAGCAAAAGGTTCAGTGTTTACCATAGACAGGTGTACTCAGTTCTGGAGAGAGGGTATGGTATACTTTAAAAATAAAAAGGATGCAAAACTCACATAGGTCCACTACAAAAACAGGTATCTAAACAGATAGATGATAGATAGGTAGATAGATAGATAGATAGATAGATAGATAGGTAGATAGATGTGTGTTTTTCTTTTGGAATTTTTATGCTACAATTGCAAACTAGAAGCATCATTTTTTTTTTTTCCTTATAACTATGTCTTATTAGTGCATAGCATATTTCTCTATCTCTATTTCTACTTATAATTTCATTGTTCTTGGAATATGACTTTAGAAATGGCTAGGTAAGACCTATTTTTGTAGTGGACAATGTCTCTTGTTGCCTTAGTCTATTTTCCTTATCCCTGTAAAAATATTCAAAATCTTAGAAAACAAAATAATACCTCAGAGGGAACAATACCAAGGTGAATTGACAAATGAGTTTTAGGTTTGGTAGGATTTGTATCAATAGAAGCTTGCCTCATTTCCTTAGCCTGCTCTCCGTCTGCCTTTTTTTTTTTTTTTTTTTTTTTAATCTTTTTCTTTCTTCATGACTTTTCCTTCAAGGTCTTTCAGGGCCCACTGAGAGTGAGAATTTGGCTTAGCCATCATAAATAAGAGTATTTTATTCACTTGCCATTACTGTTTGTTCAAAGTCAGGCATGGGCAAATTACTAAATCACATCCAAAAAAATTAACACATAGAATTTTAATTAATTGTCTGGGAATGAAATGAACAATTTTTAATGCATAGGAAAATATAAGCCGGAGTAAGAGAAGCGCTCTCCTGTTGAAATCCTGTGTAGGAGTGACTTCAACCTGGAAGAGACCCAAATGAAAGGGCAGAGAGACAAAGAGAGAGGAATTCCCTGTCCCAGGTGCCTTTGTCAGACACCCCCCCAGGGTGCGCGAGATTCCTCATCTAAGGGAGTTTCAGTTTGTTTTGGGGTTCTTACTGCTTTCAGTAGAAGCAATTTCAGGGAAATGCTTATCTCAGTACAGAGCAGTTGTTTTCTAGTCCAAAATAAAACTTAGCAAAAGAATCACTAATTAAATCCAAAGTTAGGTCTTGATTCTTATTGACTATATTTCCTGTGTGATTTTAACTTCTGGATCTATCTTATTTTTTTCTTTTACTGCTGCCCTAAAGATACTTAAAGCAATTGTGATAATAAAAATGCATGATGTAATGAATAATTTAAAAGTTTTAAAATATTATTGGTCACTAGATATTGAGTTTTAAAAACTAACATTTTTATTACTCCGTAAATCATTCTTTATTTTAAAACAATTTGTGCTACTGGTTCATGTATGCTCAGCAACCTATTATACTATTATTTCACAAATAACTAATAAATGTTCACTTGAATAACTTTATCCTTGCTTTGTAGCTGTAATGAATTTCAGTATTTAACATTTAAATAGTCATGTCTCACAAATCAATTTCATAGCAATTAATCTTTAACTGCTAATTGACACTTGATAAGTGTGTTAATTGATATAAATAGCATGGTAGCTTATATGTTAAATGTCAAATATGTGTTCCTTAAATTAAAATGTATTGATAATAAATTAATTATACACAGTGCCCTGCAATATAGTGTTAATTATATTAGATTCTTTTCTCAGAAACTTACTTTCATTGAATGTTTTTATTAAATTACAAAACAAAGAAATAATCTTGAAGATTGTTTATTGTATACATACATGTGTACTAGCAAAATTGTATACTTTTCCCTTTTATGATATTAAAAATTTTAAAATCATTTTCAATTTATTTTAATTTCTGTATTGATTGCATATGCATTTCATTGACTGAAAGAAAAATTAACATAAATAATAATGTGCAGGTACCTTGAAATGTCTTAGGAAATCCCTTCCACAAACCCAGCATTTGCCCCTTCTTTATGAAATCAGAGTTAGAATGGATAATTAATAAATTCTAAATATTAAGAGCCAGAAAAAAACTGTGATGTTAAAATACTAAAATAACAAAAGAGAATGAGATAATATGTTTTATTATTTCTCAATTTAAAAATTTAGATTGGATATATCATTGGACTGATGAGAAAGTGTATTTTAAAATAAGATTTAGGTTAAAAGACACTTGAGGATCACACTTAATATTCTTAAATTATATTCCACTTTATACTTGTTTTACCCTCTGTGTTTGTTTTCTCATTCTCCTAGAGAAAAACAATTTTGAAAATAATTATTATGAAAATATTTTGAGGAAAAAAGATGTCTTTGATCACACTGTAAATATTTCTACAAGCTATCTGAAAATTCAGTGCTTCCCATATAATATTGTTAGAGAATCAGACAAGAGTAGGTAGAGATTAGTGTCATGTTTGTAATATAAAGCTGTTCCCGCCCCCTGCTGCAGTCATTTCCCCGCCTCCCAACTACTTGTCAGTCTGTGAAGATCCTAGCTAGCTATTGGTTCATCAGTCAACTTGCAAGTATCCTCCTCTGTCATTGGTCCCCTGTTAGCCTGGGGAATTCAACTGCTTATGGATAGCACCCCCTGCCATCTTTTCTCATGCTCTCTCTCTTCTCTCCTCACTTTCATGCTTCTCTCTTCTCCTCTCCTTTCATGCTTCTCTCTCTCCTCTTTGCTTTCATGCTATCTCCTCCATTTCTCTGTCTCCTGCACATGTACCCTTTATCTTTTCCTCTCATTTTCTCTTACTCTGCAGGGAGACACTCTGTCTGTGTGCTTAATAAACTCCCTTATGTGACTTCCCGTGTCCGACATGGTTTTCTGAGATCTTACAATGTTTTATGACCATATTATGAAGTTTAAGCAATGTACTATACCAGTAAATTAAAACCAGAGTATGTTTAAGAAGAGTCAATTTGGCAGGAAAAAAAAAATTGAGTTTCTAATGCCCAATGCTTCAAGAAACAGTCAGTAGACAATTTAGAATACTGTAATGGTTGAATTGTGGCCACAAAAACCCTCAAATGATGGCCTTGGAACTTCAAAATGTGACCTTATTTGGAATAAATTTCTTTGCAGATACAACTAAGAGAGTATCTGGTGATGAGATCATCCTGGATTAAAGTGGGCCTTAGCATTTGTAACAGAAGCAATGTCAGTGGTGCCAGCAGCCATCAGAAGCCAGGAGACAGGCCTGTGAATATTACCCTCTAAGGGTCTTGGGTTCCTTATGTCTACTCAGCAGAGAATTGAAGGCCATGACACAGAAGTAGCAAGAGGAAAGATTTATTGCAAGAACAAAATTAACAAAGTAACAAACTTCCCTGAAAGGAAGGGTTCAGGAGCTGGGGGTCTCTAGGAAAGTATTGACTTATTCTTTTCCTGGGCTTTTTGAAATATTTTTGAAACTTAGCTAAAATGCATCAAAGAGAAGGAAGTTTATCAAATTCATAGTAGAATGCAAAGAAGTATTTTAAATATTAAATTAAAACATATGACTTTGATAAGATACAGCAGGCAGTCAGGGAAATAACGGCCCAGGTTCCTGGGGTAAAGCCCTGATACCAGAAGGACAAAAAGATTGACAGGTTCCTAGGTATAAGCAAGGAAGCTGGGCATTGTCTCAACTCCCTTGGATTGAAAGAAGCTTCCTAACTGGCAACTGTCAAAATAATTTAAGGAGAGTGACAGCCTTACTTTTTAAAAAATTTTATTGTATTCAAACACTTAAGAAAATATCAGATCACATGCAGAGTATGGATAGGCTTGCCAGAATGGAATTTAGTGATCACAAACAAGACATACAGTTTTTGCCAAAATAATTTAGAAAAGTTGCTGCACAAAAAACAATTCCAAATTTTCAACCAGCATCAACAGCAGACTGAGGGAAATGGAAAATCTGAGTTCCAAACTCACCACAGAGCTCCGTGGCTTCAAAGAACAATGTGTAAGATGTCCACTCCTTAAGAATAAATGACACTGTGTACAAAGAATAGGAAAGTATGAACTTTTGACAGGATAAAAGAAACTGACAGAAGTTAACCAAACCTGAAGAAGCCCAAATACTTGATTTTTTAAGAACAACAAAGCTATTAACTAGTTTAAAAATGTTCAAGAAGCTGAAATAAATTGTGAATAATAAGCTAAAGAAAACCAGGAGTATGACAGATATGTCAATAAAAAGAAGTTACAAAAAAGGGACCAAATAGAAATTAGGGAGCTAAAAATTATCATAGCAAACATAAACAAACAAACACTAGAGAGGAACAGGAACATATATGAACAGGCAAAATAAGAAAGAAGACTTAAATGCAGGGCCACCAAAATATTCTCCTCTGAAGAATCTAGAAAAGAGAAGAAAATATTGATTGAAGTAAAAGTTATTAAACGGTTATAAAAGAACAGAAGCTTTGAATAACATTGTAATCACAATACACATACATATAACACTACCCAATACCTGCTGAATATAACTTTTCTGAAGCACAGATGAAGTATTCTCTAGAATAGACCATAGAGGACACCACAAAAGAATTCTTAATAAATTTAAAACAAACAAAAATCACAAATTATTTCCTCTAACCACAATGGGGTAAAACTAGAAACAAAAGAAGACAATTGGAAAACTTACCAATATATGGAAATTTAGCATCATATTCTAAAACAATGAGTTAAAAAGGAACCACAAAGAGTAGTTGAAAGTGCTTTGAGATAAATAAGCAAGTAACATAATATCCCAAAATCTACAGGATGTCAAAAAGCCAAATGTCTACCTTACATAGGATCTCAATTAACACCCAAACTACATACATTAAGTAACTAGAAAAAGAAGAGGAATGGATACCAAAGCCAGAAGAAGGAAAGAAAATAGATTTGGGTAGATACCAATAAAATAGAGCTTAGAAAGAAATTTAACAAGAAGAAAATCAATGTAGTCAAAATTTGATTCTTTGAATAAATAAATAAAATTGGCAAATTTTTAACTAAGACAATGAAAACGCAAATAACATAAGAAATGAGAGTAGAGACAAAACTAATGGCTTTATATAAATGAAAGGGACTGTAAAGGAATTTAAAGGTAATTAAATGTGAATAAATTAGATAATCTTGAAGAAATGAACAAATTCCAAGATTTAAAAAAAGTTGCATGTCAACAAATTAGATCTGCTGGAAGAAATAGACACATTTTAAGAAGCAAAACACACGAACAAAACTAAATCAAGAAGAAATACAAAAATATCAACATGCATATAGCAAGAAACTGAATTAGTAATAAAACGTCCCTCAGCAACTCAAAAACCCAGGGTCATTGGTCTCACAGGTACATTTTTCCAAACATTTAAACAAGAAGTAAACAAATTCTAGTCACTCTTACAAGAAATAGCATTACCCTGGTACCAAACCAGTGAAAGATACCAGAAAACTATCGACCAACATTCCTTAAAAATAAGATGCAAATACTTTCAATAAAATACTAGCAAACCATATATAATAATACATTAAAAGAGCATGTTTTTCCTCAAGTAGAATTTATTCCAGGAGTGTGATAGAAGTTCCATAATTTAATATCAATGTAATGCACCAAATGAAAAAAACAAGGCAGAGAATACAACACCTGATTATCTAAGTGGGCACAAAAATACATTTGTTAAAGCTTGGTACCCATTTATGTTGAAAATACTGAAAACATGAAATAGAGGGGGGCTTCCTTAGCATACCTGGATTTATGTAAAACCCACAACTAAGATCATGTCTTGTGGTGAAAGACTGGAAGCTTTTCCCCTTATACCATGAAATGATGAGAATGTAAACTTTCACCATTGCTTGTCAACATTGCGCTAGAAATCCAACCAGAAAAGTGAGGCAAGAAAAAGAAATAAAGGGTATAAGGAATAAGACATGGGTTAGTAAAATCATCTCTTCTTACAAGTGACACAATTTTATGCATAGAAATTCCATTAGAGGCTTTTGAACTGATGAATGAATAAAGAAAGTGCATATATACATAATGGAATATTATTCAGTCATAAAGAAGAAGAATACTATGGCATTTGTAGATAAATGGATAGAATTGGAGAATATCATGTTAAGTGAAATAAGCCAATCCCAGAAAACAAAAGGTCAAATGCTTTCCCTGATAAGTGGATGATGATATAGAATGGGGGTGGGAGGAGTGGGGAGTGAGAGAAGAATGAAGGAACTTTAGATTATGTAGAAGGAAATGAGAGGGAGGGGAGTATGAAAAATGGTGGAGTGAGACAGACATCATTACCCTATGTACATGTGTGATTACATGAATGTTTTGAATCTACATTTGTACAACCATAGAAATGAAATGATGTACCCCATTTGTGTACAATGAATCAAAATGCAGTCTGTAAAAATTTTAAAAAAATAATGAAAAAGAAAATCCATTAGAATCCACAGAAAGCTCTATCAGGAGCTCAAAAGACAATACAGAGTTACTGATTTACATTTTATTTAAATTTGTAATTAAAAGGTCCTCATTTGATGCTGTATCTTTAGTCAAGGAATTAAATAACTCAACTTTTTAATAATCCATTGGAAATTACAATGGAATTTTGGTGATTATAGTTCTTAAAATTACTTTTATTATCTTAACTGGGTCATAGGGTGCTTCTTTATTATTTCTGGAAAACCACTTTATGTAAAAACTGGAATCCAGATTTTAAAAATGTAAATATGAGCATCATTAGAAACATTAAACAGAAGTCACTATATTAGAAGTTACTAAGCTTTTCCATGATGTTCTTGATTTTCAAAATGCCATAGGGTCTGTACAAATGATATAAAAACTAGAACTCAATATGTCTTTTTAGTTAACTTTTCAAATATCGTTAGGTAATCTTCAAGAAACAATTATAAAGAGTCCACCATAGCTTCAGTTCATTTCAACAATAATTTATTGTCTCACCCTGTGTATTTGGTACAGGAATAAAAGATGAATAAGAAACAGACAAAATTACCTTAATCTCTTTGAATGTTTGTGTCTACATGTATAACAAGTTACTAACAAATAAAAAAGTAGAACTCTATGCAAAATGGTCTGGTCTATTGCTTATAAATACTGCTAAATTGCATGAAATCTATCTCAGTTAAACACAAAATGCTACCATCACATTTCTTTAAAAAAGTTGTTGGAGGGCTTAACATAAAGTTAGAATAAAAAGAAGTAATGCATCAAGTTGTAGTTTCTAGAACTACAACTAAAAGCAAAATCCAACTCTTAAGTATAGAAAAGTCAGGACAATGTACCACATTTTTATATAAATCTGTCTGTATAAGGGATACACATGAATGCAGATGCTTTTATAAAACAAAGTTAGGCCTTCCACCCCTAAGAAGAATGAACACATATTTATGTTGCCCTATCATAAGCTTCCTCATATCTTTATATCATGTCCACATTAAACATTGGATTTTTAAGATGGTATCTAAAATACAAAGAACTTTGACATAGAAGTTGATTTGGATATTTTATTTGAGTGAATAATTGTAGCCTGAATTCAAGTGAGATATCAAAACTGTAACCTCGACATAATAAGTACATGATGTACCAAGGAAAGGTCAGTAGCAATAACCAGCTTCTACCTTTTCACATATATGCATGGTATATATGTGGAAGCATCACTCACTGACTGTGTTACTGTCTGTGAAATTCTCTAATTTGTTTTAGCTGTCATTTATTCACATTTAAAAATACATTATTACTTCTGCTTTTGGCAACATGTCAGATTAAATATTCTGAAAACTCTCCCACTAGAGACACTTATAAAAGATGAATATGATATAACAAAATATTGTTATATTTTTGCTGAGGGCATAATAAAGTAAGAATAAGTAAGAATAATAATCAGGTAGAGAAATGAACAGAAACTTAAAAATAGTTCAAAGAAGACACCTAGGCCAAAGGTTGTCCTGTATGATTTTACCAAGACCAGAACTTGGAGACTTTGATATTAATGTTTTTCTGGAGACAAAATATTTAGGTGTCATTAAGTAAGTTATTATAATAATGAACATTACAAAAAGACAGGAGAATTGATAGATTGCAACTTGAACGAAAATATAGTAAGAAAAGAAAATTTGCTGCTAATGGAATTCTACAAGGTAACTGTACATTGTAGGCCTTAAAATTGAGAGTATGCTAAAATAATTTCTTCTAAGAATCTGCAGAAGCAAGCCTGAGCTCACATGAGTGGGCCAAATGACTTTCCATGATGGGTATGATCCAGGAAACTCAAAACCCAGGAAACAATTTCAAGATACTGTTTTTGGCAATGAGTATATTGTGGAAATAAATGCAAATTTCTACTAAAGAACTCAGCGTTAAGCCATATTCTTCAAAATTCTTACAAATAGAAATTTCATTTATTCTCACCATATACTACTGTAAGGGCAAACATGAGTTTTCAGTCAAAAGGTAAACAAGTCATACAAGTCTGAGTAGAAAAGCAAGCAACAGAAGACTAAACCAGGATATGCTGATACTAGAATTATCAGACAACATATGAAGTAGGAACACTAAATATATGAACACTTAAATACATAAATAAGAACCATAAAAATATCAAAATGTGGAGTCATGTTTGTAAAATTGACCAAACTGATTCTTTAAATTAAAAACAAAATCAGCAATAACAATAACCAAATGTGTTTATTAAAAGATTATAGTTGAAATACATTTCGTTAGTGGGAAGATATTTCTGAATGAATTAGTTATTATATAACAGTGACAACATTCATAAAAGGAAGGGGTATGGAAGATAAAGAGGATAAAATAAATAGATATAGTATGCATAATTGTGTCTAACATATATATTTACATTTTTAGTTTCAGGAAGAGACAAGAGAGATAAAATACAAAGCAATAGTGAAATATTCCAAAATTGATAAAATTAGCTTTTGAAAGTAAAAAGACCCCTGTACAGAGGAAACTAAAGAAGGCAGTGATGTGTTTGTCAGCTCATGCTATCCCACAAGTCAGGTAAACAGTCAGAAATTTGAAGGCTGATCTCTAAAACACTGGTAGCTTGAACTTGCCACTGTGGGAATATTTACCTAATGGACCTTGGAAACAAGTACTAGGCAGGGATCTCAGTTTAGAGAGTTAGCTAACCAGTGTAGTATTTTGTTACACCGTTTTTTGTTGCTGTGACAAAAATACCTGATATTCACAACTTCAAGGAGGGAAGAATTATTTTTACTTATGGTTTTAAAGGTGTCAATCAACTGTAGGGCAGAGCATCATGGTGGAAAAGCACGGTGAAGGAAAGCAGCTCAGCTCATAACAGGGAGCAGAGGGGTGGGAGGAGAGAGAGAGCAGAGGGAGGAGGAAAAGAAGAGAGAAAGAAAGAGAGAGGAAGGAGAGAAAGGGCACGGGAAAAATATACCCTTTCAGAAGTAGGAGCCAGTGACCTACCTCCTTCCACTAAACCCCACCTCCTAGAGTTTCCACTACCTCCCAATAATCCATTCAAGTCTTAGTTCCTCAGTGGACCAATCCCAGATGAGGTCAGTGTCCTCAGAGCCCAGTCATTTCCTGAAAGCCCCATCTCTGCACTCTGCTGCATTGGAGGTCATGCTTTCAACACATGAGCCTTTGGGGGACATTCCAGGTCCAAACCATAACAAACACGAAGAAAGACATACGACCAACCCTCCGAGCAAAGTGACAAAACAGTATGTTCAAAGTAGCCAGGTAGAAAAGGCTGATGATTTTCAAAAAAGTAAGTTTGCCTGATGGCAGATAACTCAGCGGCAACATGGAAACATAAGACTACTTTTAAATACTGTAGGAAACAATTTTATTTATGGTAAATTGTCATTCAAAAATAGGAAAAGATATTGGAGAAATTTTTGCAATAAAATTTAACTAAGATAACTTCTGGAGGATATTTCAAAAGATGTCATATGGACGTGGTCCAAACAAAAAGTTCTTATAAACACTAAGGAATGACCAGCAAAATATCTTCAAACATTCAATAGATTTAGAAAATGTTTTATTTAATGAAATTAAATACATATCTATATCTATGTATCTCTGTGTATATGTAGATATATATCTTTAGGAATATCTTTATGACTTTAGTGCAATATCTTTAAGACTTTCCTGCAGCAAGACACAATTACAAATCACATGGAAAGATATCAATACATATTCTACGTTAAAATGAATATCTGTTTTCTTTGGTAAATATTTCATGAAGAGACTAAAAGGACAAACTATAACCTAAAAAAAAAAAAAAGAACCTAGAAAAAAAGATTATTATACAGAATATTTTTGAACACATGTAAATCATTAAGAAAAAAATTTAATAACCCACAACACATAGTTAGTTATACATTGTGCATATAGGTATTTTCCAGGAATACTATCAGCTTCATTAGTAGTCAAGAATATTAGGGCTGTGGATATAGCTCAGTTGGTAGAGTGCTTGCCTCACATGCACAAGGCCCTGAGTTCAATACCCAGCACCACAAAAAAAAAAAAAAAAAAAAAAAGATTAACTAAAATCATATCAAGACATTAAATAACATCAAAATCACAATAAAATTGGAATAACAATTCTGATTATGACAAAAGATGTGAAATATTAAGCAAGTTTATCAAAGTGAACATAGGTGTATAACTGAGATTCCATCTCACCCCAGCCAGAATGGCAATTATCAAGAACACAATTTACAAAAAGTGTCGACAAGGATATCTGGAAAAAGGTTCACTCATTTTTGCTAGTGGGACTGCAAATTGGTACAATCACTCTGGAAAGCAGTATGGAGATTCCTCAGAAAACTTGGAATGGAGCCACCATTTGACCCAGTTATCCCACTCCTCAGTTTATACCCAAAGGACTTAAAATCGGCATACTACAGTGATCAGCCACATCAATGTTCAAATCAGCTCAATTTACAATAGTCCAAGTTATGGAGCGAATGTAGGTGCCTACAAGAGATGAAAGAATAAAGAAAATACAGTATATATACACAATGGAGTATTATTACTCAGCCTTAAAAAAGAATGAAATCATGGCATTTTCTGGTAAATGAATGGAAAGGGAGAATATCATGCTAAGTAAAATAAGCTGATCCCCAAAAATCAAAAGAACATCAAAGAAGTTTCTCTCTGAGGAGAATTAACATGTGAATGCTAATCCACAATGAGGGAGCGGAGAATTGGAGGGTCATTGAGCTAGATAAAGGGGAATGAAGGGAAGGGAGAGAGGATTGGAATAGGAAAGATAATAAAGTGAATCATATCTTTCCTTATATATGAATAAACAACCAATGTAATTCCACATCATATACATCCACAGTAATGGGATCCGAATTGGAACAAGTTATGTTTATTCTATGACATAATATGTCAAAATACACTCTACTGTCATGTATATCTAGAAAGGACAAATCGAAAAAATATGGGAGTGTAAATTTTTACATAACTTTAAAAATGGGTTGAATGATATAAAGTTCAATAGAGAGAAAATCAACAATTTAACTATTCTCTCTTCCTCATGTCCTATAGAAACACTTTTACATGTACATAGACAGACATGTAGATACTTATAGACATATTGCTCCTCTTAGCAAATAAATGAAAGGAATGAACTTGTTAATTAACATGAAATTGAGTTCTCTCATCAGTGTAACCAATAGACCTGACAAGAACAATTTTAAAGGAAGAAAAATGTATTTCACTCATGGTTTCACAGATCTATGTCCATATATAATCAAGTTCTTTGCTGTGGGCCAAAGGTGAGGGAAGAACATCATGGTGAAGGGTGTGGAGGAGGAGGACCTTAGCTTAGGATATGGCAATCAGGAAGCAGAAATAGAGAGAGAGAGAGAGCTTTGCTCAGCAGAAACAAAATATATGCCCCCAAAGCACACCCACAGTGACCCACCTCCTTCAGCTACACCACACCTGCCTACAAATACCACTCAATATAGTGGATCAATTCACTGATTAAGTTATGACTCTCAAAACCCAATCATTTCACCTCTGAACATTCTTGCATTGTCTGACACATGAACTTTTGAGGAGTACCACATATCAAAACCCTAACTCATGGAATGAATAAATAAACTGAAGGATTGTTATGTAATAGTGCATTATTCATCAATAAAAATAAAAATAAAAATAATTGTACACAGAAGCACAAATTACTCTGATCAATTTTCTATTGATTCTCTAGAAATCATCAACAGTTTGTGTAGAAAAAAAATCCATTTATTATTTTGTAATTCATTTAGGTCAGAAGCTTATGAAGCTCAGTTGGATACTCAGCCTAAGGCCTCACTGAGCTAAAATTAGGGTGAGATAGCCTGTATAGTTCTCATCTGGGACTCAAGGTCCTCTCTAAATTGACTGCTTGTTGGCAGAAACCATTTCCTTCTCTGAATTCCACATAAGTTCCTTGTTCAAACAAAATATCCATCAGAAGTTCTCTTAAAGTTTCTGATTTTTGCCACCTTTGTCTGACTCCAGTCAGAAAGAGTTGTCAGCTTTTAAGATCTAATGTAAATTCATTGGAATCATGAGGTGATCAGGGTAATCTCTCTAGTTTGAGGATCATAAACTTAACTATATCTGCAAAGTCCCATTTGTTTAGTAACAATAAATTAACTGGTGACAGAGTTTACAATGTGATATGATCTTTGGGGTTAGGTGTCATTCTTCCTATCACAAAATAATAATGTCCAAACAGAGAAAACTGCTGTCTCTTTATATGGCTACATTAAACACTAACATTTGTTACACATAAAGAGAATATGTCTTTATATTAATAACTTTTATATATTTGGGAGGAAAATATGTGAACAAAAAAGAACAGAAAGGCAGTTTCAAAATGGTGGTAATGTCCTTTTTTTTAAACTGACTCATGGAAACCTAGCTGGTTATTTTATGATTAATCTTTCAGTTACAATTATTTGTAATTTCCTCCATTTTAGTTCAGTATGGAAAAAATGATATACAAAATGAATAATTTCCTTAAAATATGTCTGAGATTGATTCTAGAAGACACATAAAACCTGAAAATTAAAATAATCATTAAAGATTGTCAATAGGTTGAAAACAACCAACAAAGCTTGGAACTCAGAGGGGATTCTAGCAATTTCTACTGCAAATATAAAACACATGAAACATTTTACAGTTGAAGATAATCAAGAAAGAGAAATGAGTCCCTTATTTTTTCAAGAATCTTTTATAAACTTGCAAAAATAGACAAATAAAATCATGCTTTGAAGCTTGGATGCAAAAATTATAAACAAAGAAATTCACACTGAATCCTTCATTGTTCAAATTAAAAATAAAGACAACATATTTATTAAGTTGATGTTATTCAAGTGATGCAATGATACACTGGAAATTTCTTATAGTAAATAATTTAATCATCCTGCTGATGTTAACATTTTTATAACACAGATAAACTTAGAGTACAATCTCTAAAGTTATCAATTTGCCATATCATATTTCTGGTTTAAAATAGGATCCATGATCAATATAATATATTCCAAAGATAATTGTTTACATTGCACAATTTTTTGTGTGTGTGATTTATTGGTTAAGGAATATGAGGAAATTAGCAACTGTTTTGATTTAACTTATTGAAAAAATTCTAATTATCTTATATATAAACATCTCTTGGAAATAATATCAATTGGAGGAAATTCTAGGACTTGTAAATGAAAATTCTGGAGAACATTAGATAGAAGAGTTTAGTTAACAATAAAAGAATTTATGTATTTTTAAAAGCATGGAGAAAAAAGTGTTAAGGAGACAGTAGAATGATGTTATACCCACCCGCAACAGATATTCACTGGCCAAAAGTATTTTGGGATTTAGTAGATGAAAGGAAGAAAAAAAACTTCAGCTGTTCCAGACTTAATTCCAAATGCGCTTGCATTTGTTTATGAATTTTTTTTAAATCACAAATTTTTGTTCTTGAAACTTTAGCCATCTGTGACTGTAAAAGATGGAGAATAGAAATATATCAGATAATATAAAGTCTGAAGTTTGGCTGCAAGTAGAAATCAAGCATATACAGCATTTATTTTATGTGTATGACATTTTGAGGATATTCTTTAGAGGAAAATTTTGATAGCCTGTTGTGTGGAGAAATTTTCTATGAACAGAGCTGAGATATATATTATGTATGCATATAATATACATTATATACATGTATATACAGGGAATGGCAAATATGGTAAATACAAATACATTCATTGTTTTACATGAAAAAATTAACATTATAGGAGATTCTTAATAAAATCTTAAAATATTTGAGTTGTAATTTAAAAATTTTTTGTTGTGAACAACTTTCCATAGAAAGATATTTCCAAAGAACTCCTAAGTCATTTGTTCATCAACTAGAATATTCCTTCCTTTATCTTGAGTCCAGGTTTAGTATGGACTTGCTTGACTAACAACTGTGGTTGGTGGGGTATTCTTGGATTAAAACATAGGAAGCCATAGTCTTTACTTGGGCATTCACTCTGTATCCTTGAGAAGCATTATGAGGCTTTGATACTGGCAATGATCCAGGGAAAGGCCCTGAGACCACACTGAGAGGCAGGAAGTTCCTATCTGAGCACTCATTTCTATCAAGACATGAGATTGCCTCTGTCTTGGACCTTGAGACCAGAGAAAGCACCCTCTAAATATCAATGAGCGAAACTAGCTTTTCCTATGTGGAATAGAAGAATTGTCTTGCTGAGTTCTGCTCAGTTTTCTGACCCAAAAAAATTATGAAGTATAATAAAGGGATGGCTATTTTTATTTAGTAAGTTTGTGGGTGGTCTGCTATTTGCAAATTAATAAGCAAAATATTAACACAGTAAGAACTCACTTCATTGAATAATTATGTATTACACAAAAAAAGAAAACTTTCAGAAAAATTCACCCTTCTGTCATGATAACAATCCTGAATAAACAAGGTACAAAACGATCATAACTTGACATAATAAAAGCTATGTATGATAAACCCAGAGCCAATATCATACTGAGTGCAAAAAAACTGAAAATACTTCCTCTAAAAGCATGACAGATAAGAGAGTCAACTCTCACTATAGGTGTTCAATGTAGTACTAGAAACCTTAGGCAGAGCAATCAGGCTAGAGGGATACAAAAGAAAAGTGATATAAAAATGAGAGGAAGTCAAGTTGTCCTTGTCATCAGATGAAATTATTCTATGCCCAGGAAATGCTAAAGAGTCACCCAAAAGTCACCCTGAACTATGACTTTTTTTTTACACCAATAACAAACTTGCTGAGAAAGGAATCAGGAAAATAATCCCATTCACAATATCCTAGGAAAGAAAGAAAGAAAGAAAGAAAGAAAGAAAGAAAGAAAGAAAGAAAGAAAGAAAGAAAGAAAGAAAGAAAGAAGAAAGAAGAAAGAAAGAAAGAAAGAAAGAAAGAAAGAAAGAAAGAAAGAAAGAAAGAAAGAAAGAAAGAAAGAAAGAAGGAGGAGGGAGGGAGGGAGGGAGGGAGGGAGGGAGGGAGGGAGGGAGGGAGGGAGAAAGGAAGGAAGGAAGGAAGGAAGAGAAAGTCTAAGAGTTAACCTAAACAATAAGCTTAAAGACTTCTACAATAAAAATTATAAATGTAGGATGTAGAGGAAAAGGAATTATTATCACAGTTGCTAGGAATGCAAGATAGTGCAAACACTGTATATAAAATAATATGGATGTTGCTCAAAAAAATAAAATGGAACAACATACATTTCAGCTATACTACTCCTGGTCATATATTTGAAGGAGTCAAAGCATAAAAAGTGATACCTGCATAATTGTGTTTAACATGGCATTCATCACAATAGCCAAGTTGTAGAATTAACCTAGAAGCCCATATTACATGACATGTCATTTGCATGGCAGTGAATAAAATGATGTAACTGGAAATGATCTTGTTAAGCAATATAAACCAGACTCAGGAAGACTATTAGTGTGTGCTTTCTCTCATATGGACCAGGGGGAAAAAGAGACAACATGAAAGATGAAAGGGAACTTCTGCAAAATGGAAGGGAAAGAGGTGGAATGAGGGTGGGTACAAAGAGAAGGTAGTAAATGGGTGGATATAATCAGGGCAATGTGTAGAAATGTCACAATGAAGCACATTATTTTATACTATTGACATGGCCTTAAAAACTTAAAAATTGTAATTGAGAAATTTAGAACTCATTTAACAAATATTATTGAACACCCATAATGTGCAAAATAAAACATGTCCCTGTGCCACATTGTACTAAATGAATCAGGAAGTTATACGAATGTTGCAAATTCTTTACCATAACAAAATGATAGAGTGCTAGCAAAAGAAAAATTTGATGAACCAACCTTCAGTAGATCAAAGATTAATTCACAGACTAGGCAATAATAGAGCTGGATTCTGCATGGAGAGTAAAACTCAACATACATAGATAAATCCAAGGAACTAAATAAAAGGGCTATATACTCAGGGGACTAATGGAGATGGAATGCCTGAGATGGAGGTCTACAGAAAAGTACTGTCAGAAGCTCTATGAGGGAGAAGAGCCATTTAATCATGGAAGATATGAAGCTCCACACCAAGGAATCTAATATTTTTTTATGAGCAATATCGTAGAGGAGAGTTCAAGTGTTTGGACCAGAATTCCAGATGCTCTGGTTTCCCATTTTGTTCTGCCACTTGTTACCGGATGACTGAGGGCAGGACCTTAATTATGAAGTGTTACAGCTTCCTCATCTGTGAAAGCAAAATCCTAACACACAGGGCAGTTTTGTGAGGGAACCGAAATAATCCACAAAAGCACCTGGCAAGTGTGTGGGCCACGGGATACACTCAATAAATCTTAGCCAGTGTTATAGGCATTGTTTGTAGCCTGTAATTAGATGTTTGCATCGATTTAATTTTTTATTATCATTATTTTTAAACGTGCCAAGGATTGAGCCCACACGTGCTAAGTGAACGCTCCACCACGGAGCAGCTTCCCCAGCATTTGCGTTATGAAAGGCAGAAACAGGTCATGATTTGCAATAAGCAGTAGTACTGGTGATGAAGGGGACCAACATGAGGAATGTGAAACAGAGCAGCAGGGTTAGTGAGCCACTGCAGAAACTGAAGAAGTGATTCTGTAATTAATTCTTACAGTGGGTTCTTATTGCATAACCGATTCCAGGGTGTTTCATTAAGCAAGATGGAAGAATGAGAAAAAAGTCTGGGGAGAAACACACTGAGTTAACTTGGGGATATAATAGTCACATCTTGTGTAGGCTTAAAATAACTCTATTTCCCATCTCAGGCAAGATTCTACCAGTATTTCTTTTTGAGCTGTATAATACAGGGCCTGGTGGAATCTTTGATTATTTTATAGGTGCTCATGCAGAAAGAGTTAAGGAAAGGTTTGGGTCCATTAATGTTTCATCCCTTTAAACACTGGATAAAAGGAAAGACATGAAACCCTGGGAAGGGAAGGAAGGTGGGGTAGGAAATAATGTTATCCTGGAAACCAAAGGAATTCAGAATTCCAAGTTGGAGAAAATAGTCAACAGTGGCCCAGCAATGTGGGACTCAGAAGTGTCCCTTGATATGATCTCTTGAAAAAACTATTACCCAATAACAAAGTAACTTAGATTGTTTTCCAACTTTGTTTTTCTAAGAAAAAGAGAATGTGAAAGTCTGAAATAAACCTACTTTAATCTGCCAACTCACTTTAATATTATTCTTTCTTACCTATCAGGAAGCAGATGCCAAATGATAGTTTCTTATATATTTAATTAATTTCAAATTGGCATTTGCCTAATTCTGTGAAGTTCAAAGTAACTTAATATAAGAAATCATTCTCAAAGATGCTTTCCTAAATGTATGTTACATCATGACACACGTACAAACTTGTAGCTATCATTTACACGCTGTATATTCAAAAGAGTAGATGTGTCAAGTTTCTATTTAAAAGTGCATTATTTGCAGTTGTTACTTCTAAAACCTACATAAAACAATTTCTAAGACTGAAAACAACTTATATTGATTTATTCTAACTCAAAATTAACATTCTTCTTGTTTTATGCTTTTGAAAAGAAGATTATTATCTGATTCTGATACAGATGTTGAGTAACTACATGGTATTTTCGGATCTGTGAAATATGAAAAATCAAAAAATCTTTGAAATCAGCAGTTAAAATACAACTTGAAGTGGCATTCTACTTTCTAATGAAAAAATTGGTTTTGATGTGTCTCAACAGAACTCAATATAAATCAACACAGAAGGAATTTGTCAATATAAACATGGATATCCCTGTTTATGACTTTATATAATTTTATGCCTTCTAAAAATTAACTTAATTAATATTGAAGTTTTATTTTTCCCCAACGGCAAAACTGAGTTATGTTTTACTTTAACTGTAAAGTGGAAATATGTTGAGTTAAATTTTAATAATACAATTGCAGACAATGTAGAAATCATGCATAGTAATTTTGGTACTCCATTAATCAAGAAATAGAAAGTGCATATAAACTATGATTTATTGAGAAAAAAATGCTCTTTTACATCTGGTCCATGATATAATATTTAATCCTGAATGCAACACATTAAGAAACCTCTCACTAACCATGGATTAAAATTAAAATTAAACTGCATAATGAGGCATGTGGTTAAAAATGATCTTATTTTATTTGTGATGTCACTTGGAAAATATCACTATCCAAACTGTTGCACATTCATCTTTTTAAAAATATGAATCATTTCCAAAAATATATGATAAAAAGTCTTAACATTTTATGACTCTGAAATAATTTACGGAGCAATATATTTCACTTTAAGTATCATGCATATATCATTAAGAACTGTTCTCATCTGAAAATCACAGCTCCACATTTGAAGCATTAAGACAAGAAATGATTTAGGGTATCTGCAATTTTGGTTTAGTTTTAATTTCGCTCTCCTTAAAAAACCTTAGTATGATACCCAAAACAAGCCCTTTGTGCTTGGAAGTTATTCATGGCGTTGTGGGACGGAGTCAGATTTTCAGAATTGATGGTTTGTACATTTAGCTTATATTGTTAACAGCTTAAAATGAAAATGAGATTGAAAAACACACTCTAAAAGGTAACCATCCATTTCATTCTTTTTTTTTCCTTATATCATTTTTTCAAGGTGTAAACAAACAAGGCTTTATATTCATTTAATTTGTGTGTGTGTGTGTGTGTTATACTGTCTTCTACTCCAAACAGAAAAAATTTTGGCTAAATAAAATTTTGATATTAATACCAAATGTATGTAACTTTTGCCCCTTCTTATGTGTGAATTGTATTGTAACTAAAGGACAAAATAAAGCTATATAATTGCATTTAAAATTATTTAATTAACAGCAACAATTAGAACAAAAGAAAATAGCAGCCAACAGTTTTTACCCACTATCTTAATTTTTTCCATTAAAATATATGTTAGTGCCTTTTGTTAAACATTTTGGCCTTCAGAAATTCCAAAATCTGAATTGTTTTCAAATATATCCCATATTCTTCATACATATTTCATAAAATACTAGTTGATTATTTTCAGTTTGGAACCACATATATTAAATTTCTACTGTGATAAGATTCTCTTGATGATTACAGTAAGCACTTTACTTGTCTCATAAGTAAAACGTTATGGTATATGTATCAAATCCTGAAAAACAAGAGGCATGAGAGAAATGAATTGTAAGTATGAAAATGTAAATATAAGGCAATTAAAAGAGAAAACGAGATGCATTATTCAGTACATAGTTGGTGCCAAACTTAGTAGTAAATATGCTAAATAGCATGTTTTAAAGTAGAAGATCAAATATTTTTGTTTGGATAAGCTGAAACATTTTGGCAAGTATACCACATAAAATTTATATTTTTAAAGTACATTTATATATTCTGTGCTTGTCTGAGACTTACAAATACATGCTCTCCAAAAAGTTATTTAGGTTGAATGAGTTCTCAGATGATTTTATCTTGCTATTCATACGTTGAGTCATGTCATGAAAAAGGTTCAGATAAAGAGAAAGTTGCCTAAATAGATGTTCCATTTACTTATAATTTTAACGATCTCAAATGATTATATTAAGTTGGGAAATCTGGATTTTTTTTTCTTATGCATGTGGTCTAAATGACCTAGTTCTAAATTAAAGTAATGCCATTTAGTTTCTTTAGATATTGCTATTCTGAAAAAGAACTTATTCAAGACAGTACGCCATCCACAAAATTAGATATAAGTGTTAACCAAGTTGAAATCAAATATTTTCCTTTCACATATCACCCATTTTTTTCTGTCCTCTGAAGAGTAATTGTATAGAAAACAGACTAAAATAAAATTTATTTTTAACTTTTATTGGTTGAAAATCAAAATTTAATGTAAAATTAGAGTTACTTACAATATAGATTAATAACATTACACCAATATGTCGCTTTACTGATATATGTTAACATAAAGCGCTTGCTTTTTAAAATTTAGTATCACAGTTAAATTGACTACATGTCTTGTTTTAATAAAATGTTTCCTTTAAATTTTTTTGGAAAAGCTGGACTTGGTGGCACAATCCTATAATCTCAGTGATTCTGAAGTCTGTAACAGAAGGATCAAATTCAAGACCAACCTAGGCTACTTAGCAAGACCTCATCTCAAAATAAAAATAAAAGAGGAATGGAGATGTACCTCAATGGTCAAGTACCCCTGGGTTTAATCCTCAGTACCACCAAAAAAAAAAAAAAAAAAAAAATGGAAAGCATTTAATTTAAAATGCTCTGGAGCAGTTAATATTTCAAAAACATTTTAAATACCTAACTGAATAATCAGAAATTTTATTTAAGATAAAACCAAATAAAAAATTTAATTTCAGACCACTGTAAATATGACTTTTCTAATGAATGACTTATTCTAATTACACCAGTCTGCATCCATATGAAATAAATCTTCGGTTAACACTTTGTATCTAAGACATAGAACACCTGTGGTCTGAAAACTGAAATGATAAATCCAGTTTCAACTGCTATTTTAATTCAGTGTTTCTTCCTCCGAGAGCATGGAATACAAAGAATCAGTGCAGTACTCCTACTGAGCAAAGACACAGTCATCCTAGGCTCAAGTGAGGTCTCATCGTGTTATCACAAGATTGCAAACAGCTTATTATGCACTAGAGCAGTATGGACACTTTTTTAAAAAGCTTTTAAATGGTAACCATGCTGAGCTCAAATGAGACAATTATGGACTTAAATGGCTCTTAGTAGTAATAAGAGAATTATGAATATGTTGAACAGTGATAAAAAAAATAGCCTTTCCAAGTAGTCAAAATGTGGAATTTGTATTTTAGTGCTAATATTTTATTTATATATATTTTATTTTATGAGAATTTTAAAAAAGTGAATAGGTCATTTCTGAAATACAGATATTTGAATGCCTCATGGGATTCTTGGACACTTCATGTGGCCTGGGAGTTTTTGTTGTTAATTTCTAAAATATGGACTTCAGAATTCTGCACATGGACAATGCATACCATTCTTTCAGTGTCCTCGGTTTTGTGGATCAAGTCTTTAGCAAAACACTCAAATATAAGTGTTTTGCAAAAGTTGACTCATGCTTTAGTTATGATGATAATATGGCTCTAAGAGTGGTAGGCTGCACATGCCCTACAGGTTCCTGTAAATTTTTTGATAGAGGAGAGAATTGTTAGTGGTCAAAAATATATAGATTTCTGAAGAAAATGATATATCAAGTCTTCATTTCTTTTTTATTTACAATGATCAAAGAGTGGATATTTTCCAAGCTTTTACTAGGTTAATCTACAAAATTCATTCAAGTTAAACTATTCTATCAGAACAAAAGTAATTCATCTTAGGCTTTAGTGCTTCTCCTTCTCCTTTTTCCCCTTCTTCTTTTCTTTCTAAGTACACATAAAATATCAGTTTTCATAAGAAATCTTAGGAGGGAAAATGGTTCAGTCTTGTGGGAATATGAAAGGCATCGGAAGAGAGTTGGGGAAAGAAAATCATATGACATTTAGTGTCCCTCAGCACAAGAAGACCAGAGACTATGCTTTTGAACTGAGTGAAGACAGCAGTAAAAACAAACCAAATCCTGGGGACTTAATGTCACAGAAGTAATGAACTCATACCATGGGTGATTTCAAAGGTCAAGGAGTTCCTGGCCCACTCCTAACTTGGGTGTGAGACTTCCGGACAGATTGGTTCCAGGCAGATGCAGCATAATTAATGTAACCAACCAGAAAAAACAGCTCAGTTTTGTTTTTTGGTTAAGCTTAGTAGCTGGGTGGCAGAGATGGACAGGCAGTGGGCCTCTTGCCCTAGGAAGCAAGGAAGCAGACAGACTAAGCCTACACAAAAGAAGGATGTGCTATCTAGAATCCAAAGTGACAATGACACCATGAGGGTCAGATTAATCTCTGACTGAAACAGAAACCACAGATCTCTGAGTTCTTCTAAGGTTCACTGAAGATAACAATCCAACTCCTGGGTGTGCTGTTACAGTACTCAAACCTCAGATTTTGCCAGGTAACCGTTTCTGCCTGAAGAAAGAATCTACTTTTCCCTGCAAAATTAAAAGCTCATGGAAGCCCCTTTTCTGTGGTCCACATACTATTTTGGAGGAAAGAAGAGATCTGCTAAACTATTTTGCATCTCAAATGCACTTCTTTAAAACTAAAAGGAAAGACTTATTATATCAAAATAAGCTTTATGCCTATATTAGGATGAGATTCGTTCCTGTTTTTTCCTCCATAAATTGTAGCAGTAGATGTCTAATTGGGCATCTCAGATGTTTTAAAATTAATAACATTTCTAATTTATTTTCCCATCCGAATTTCCGTGTGAATAAAACTGCAATCATGCTGCTCATGAATCACAATCTTTTAACTAAATTTAAGCAGTTATAGAAATAAGATCTGGGAATTCCAATTTGCTACATGTGTCTTGCATTAATTAGTCAAATAAGGAAAAAACAGCATTATGCCAGAAGCAAAAGTACATAAGAATGACCCAGGGTAGTGTGGATAATTCTACCTCCAGGGGCTGACGCTCACCACCAAACAGGGGTGCTAAGAAGAGCAGAGCATGCTCTGGTTCCTCAGGTGCTCCACGGTCATCCCCAACCAACTCTTATGGACAGCAGGGACTCCTACGACCAGCTGGCACAGGAGCCATGTGGGCCCCGAAAAGTGAGCATACAGAACAAAGGGTGCTTTTTCCACTGGAAGAAAGTCAAGGCCCATTGCAGTTGAGACTTGGGCCTCTGCCCACCATTCTGTTGGACGATCATGGTCCTGGGGAGCCACCTGATTCTTCACCTGACTAATTCTGCCCCTTTGAGTTTTCTTCTCCTATCCCCATAAACCCAATTCCTTAACTCTTAAGTTCTGACTTAGTGGAAATCCTGACTCCTAATGCACCTAATGAGAGGCAGCCACTGCAGGGACCGACCTAGGACCACATAGGTGACATTCTAATGAATAAAAGGGATCCTCCAAGTGGATGCTTTCCTGTTTCAGTCACCGAGTTTTGCATATTTCTATTTGAAGAACATTTCGTGGTAGCTTTGCATCTGTTAGGCCTTATTCAAAAAAGAGACGGAGTTTAGAAAGGATAAAAATGTTTTAAGATAAGTCAATTCCACAGCTCAATCTATACATTTGGAAAAGTGTTTTTTAAAGACAACATTCCTAAAAGCAACCATTGCCTTCCTCAATGTCAGAATTACTTTGATTTTATGAAACGAGGGGAGATCACACACTGAGGACACTATTATGATCACAGACGTAAGATAAACAAGGTCACCTGTCTCCCTTCTCTTTTCTTACACAGCCCTTCTTTGAATGTCTCTCTTTGCATTAGAACAACATGAGGTATTAAAAGCCATTTTTACACAAGAAATGAGACTTCTCTTTTCTTAGTGATAAAATTCCTGTGACATCTGAATTTTGAATCATTCATCTTTAAATGTTGTTATAGAAGTTAATAAAGGTTAAGCCTGTAAGTTCCTGGGAATAGAGGAAAGACCAGAGGAATTTAAGTTTGGTTTGGGAAACCATAAGTCTTCTTGTGCTAGAGAGGAACATTGTTCTGTTTCATAAGTGAGCTGAGTTGGGGCGAAGGGTATTGGGCATTTTCCCGGGGGGTCAGCACAGATGGACACCACCACAGGACTGCTGTCATTGTGACTATCTATTAGCATCTCCTCTGAACCCTGGTGACACCTACCACAATTCCTTCAAGATATGTCCACACTTTCATGGAAGATTAACTTAAAGATATTATCTATGCTCATAACCATTACTAACGTATAAAGTCCAACTTATTGATGGGGGATGGATAATGAGAACTTATAATGAAGAATTCTTTCTTTACAATGCACTCAATGCATTTACAACAAAAGAAGGAAAAATAGATTAGAATTCTTCCAAAAAGCTGAATCTCCTTTAAACTGTATTCCATGAACAATTTTTGCAATTCATATCATTTCCCTGTTATAGTATTATAAATTCCACTTTAATAAGGTTGTAAGATTAAAACTTACAGAATTATCAGAGATCACAGGATTGTAAATAAGGAATACTTCTCTTCAGATCTTTTTAAAAATTAGCATTATATAATACAGAAAAAATACTTAGTAAAAAAAAATAAAAATGTATTAGAATCACCAGATCAAGTATACACTTTTAAAATTTTAATATTTTGGTTGCTTTAAGCTCATTCCAGGATTATACAAATTACTAAGCAAGCAAAACATTATCAAACTGTAATCATTTCTATTATCTGCTAAATGAATAAATAGTGAGACACTAAGCAGTAGAGAGAAAATGTGCTCATAGATATTTTTGTGTTACAATTTAACTAATAGTAAAAAAAACTCACAAGAAAAATTAAGATTTTTGTTATCATTCAAAGTCCACATTCTTTTAAAATCTTGATTTAATTACTGTAGATATTTTAGTGAAAAATTCAATCAGATAAGAAGATACCCCATATAAATCTTGCACAAAAATTTTAAATATTTATATTCTGATGTATTCTTACAAGCTAGATTTGGTGGTGCTGAAATTATCCACTAATATTCTGCTGTGCATAGAGTTCATTTTTTAAATTGAGCTTCATTCGGTTGGAAAATGCCTATCAGCACTGTGTTTTGTGACACACAGTAATTACAAAGTTAATTTTGCAAATCTCATAAGCTTAGCACTTTAAAGATTTATTTGAATTCTTTAAGTGATATGCCTAATAATATTTTGAGCATTTTAAACAACTTTATTAAACTCAAGTAAATTACTATTTTAGCTTAAATTGACATTAAGTTTCTTTCAAATTAATTTCCATTTTCACAATTATGAATTTTAAAGGAGGATTTAACCTTAAGGGATCGGTAAAGAGAAAAAACACAAAAATCATAATAGTCAATCTAACTTCAAATATGTCTCTTTGACAAAGCATTTTAAAATCAGTCATATTCCTTAAAACTACTTGAAAACGTGAGAGGAGAAACTATGATGTTTTAGAAGATTACCTTTTATTTTTCATCATTCCCCATACTGGTCTTTGTAAATCCAATTTCCCTTTTCTGGTCCTCATATGCTCTCTATCATTATATTGTAAGTACCAATTTTAAGGAAATAAAGTCATTAAAACAATTTTCACATAATTCAATTCATTATTGGTATAATGATATCATTAAAGGTATTAACCATAACAGGTCATGAACATGAAATTGAAGTGTTTTGTGACATTGATTTTTTGGCAAAATGGTTGAAGTGTGATTTTAGAAATTAAAAAATACATATACATAATATATAGAGATAGATATTTCTAATATATATATATGTTATATGTAGGAAATGTGTAAGGAGCTAATAGACTGCACAATAATAACAACAAAAAAATCATCTTTTCTTACTGTTATTTCTATTTCTTATCAATTTTAAATCCAGTTTTATCAACCCAAAGATTCTGAACGCTGCTTATAATCAAAACCTTATGCTCACTCACCTGTCTTATTTCCTTGCAAATCTGCCTTTTCCAACATATCAGAGAAGTTGAATCACATAAGATGCAAGTTTGTGAGTTTCACTTGTTTACAACATTTGAGAATTATTTGTGTTGTTGGAATCCGTGGTCTGTTTCTTGTTATTTCTGTCATATTCCATTGTATGGAAGTTCTAGAGTTTGTTTATTCACCACAAGTTGAAGATAATGTTGCTTCCCATTTGGACGCTTATAAATAACACCATAATTAAATGCACATACAGGTTTCTACATGAACACATGAACATAATTTTCATTTCTCTTGGGATAGCTGGGACATATGATGAATGCAGGTTTAGATTTATGAAAACAGTCCAAGGGTTTTCCAGAGAGCCTGTGATATACATGAGAGTTCTAGTTGTTTCTGAATTCTAGCTCTATTTTTTTTAAATCTATATCTGCATGCACATACATACATATGTTTTTATGTATATATAAATGTTTATATAGACAGGTACAAATAACATATGTTATTGCATATATGTAAGTAATATATATATTCATATATATAAAGTAGTACATAAATAAATGGGTGAATATATTATATGTAGATATTTCATGTATTTAAATCACTTTAATAGGTTTGTAGTAATAAAAATTAGAATTTTTTTTTCTGAACACTTAATTGCATTGCTCATCTTTTCCTGTATTTATTTGACATCTTCAGATGATTTTTCATGAAATGTCAATTCAAAACTTTTCCAATTACATTATTGAGTGTTTTATATTTGAACTTTGAGTGTTCTTTATGTATTATGGACACATTGTTTTATTAAGGAGATATTTTGCAAATAAATTTACTTATTCTACATTTTGGAAGCGTGGAGTTCTAAATTTTGACAGAGAATATATATGATATATAATATATATGTATATATTTATATATATAAATAATATTTTTATTTGTCAAATCACACTTTTTGGATCCTATCTAAGAAGGATCCATTATGAATGGTGGTTCATAATGTAACCACCATAATTCACAGATGCATTTATTTCCAAATACTTTTTTAGATTTCACATGTATGTCTCTGGTCAAGTTTGAGTTCATTTTATAATGAGACTCTAGTAATTCCTCAGGAGTTTTCTCATATCAACTTTCAATACTCACTTTTCTCTGATGAATTTCCATTGTAATGTTGTTGAAAATGAATTTGACAAATATGTGTGGGTTACATTTTTGTAGTGTGTTCCATTTACCTATCTATTTGTACTTTCGGCAATTTCACATTATCTTATTCACAGAAACTTTATAGAAAGTCTGGTAGGTAGTTAGATGACTGTAACTCTGTGGTGAACTTAGTTTCATTGAATTTCTATATAATGGACCTGAACTGAAATTGAATTTCATGAATGTACACATATGTCATGATAAACCCAAGTACTATGTATAACTATAATGCTCTAACTAAAAAAATAGAAAAGATAATCTTCTTTATTTCAAGAAAAAAATCCTGGGATTTTTATTGAACTTGACACTATACATGAAATTGGGAAGAATTAACATGTAAACAAATATGGGTCTTTCAATTCTATTCTTTAGATTGTTTCAGATTTATTATTTTATTTTTTTAAATTCTCTTACATATTTTCACTTAATGTATTAAGTTCGTGGCTATTATATTTCTTGATGCCATTGTATATGATATTTAGTTTTACTTTAACTTTTAATTGTCCATAGCTATTAGAGAGAAATTTGATGGGTTTCTGAATTGTGAATTCTTGAATTGTTTAATGTTGCTATACTTACCTTTTGGCTTGAGTAGATTCTGCTGGCCTTACTATAGATTCTTTTGGATTTCTAACATGAACAATCATGCCATCTCTGAGCACAGGGTTCAGCTACTTCTTTGGAATATGTCTGCCTTTCACTTCTGTTTGATTATCACACTAGCTAGAATCTCCTTTATGGTGCTGAATAAGAATGGTGAGAGCAAGTAAATTTGCCTTCTCATCCATAGGAGATGCACTCTCTGCCGTTCACTATCAAAAATAATACAAGAAGTAAATTTTGGTGAAGGGCCCTGTGATTTACAGAAGCTCCCTTCCATTCCTGATTTCTGAGAATTTTGTTTTTCAAGAATGGTATTTGTCCCAGTGTAGTTGTGCCCACCTGGAGAGATCCTTGAGATAGAAGGACTGGAAATACAAGCACATCTAGGCAACTTGGCAAGACTCTATCTCAAAATTTAAATTAAAATAAATAAATAGATAAGCTGGAAATGTATCTCAGTGTTAGAGTGCCTAACAAGCATGTGTGAAATGTGTGAAATCATAGGTTTAATCCACACTACTGCAAAAAAAAAAAAAAAAAAAAAAAAAAAAAAGATGTTCAAATTTCCTTTTCTTTTCTTTTCTTTCTTTCCTTTTTTTTTTTTTTTTTTTTGGTACTGGGGATTGAACCCAGGGGAGTGTTTTAACCAAACTAGAGCTACAAACCCAGTCATTTTTACAATTCATTTTGAGATGGGGTCTATTTAAGTTGCTGAGTGTTTCATTAAATTGCAGGTACCACTGCACCCAGCTAAAGTTGTTGGGTTTTTTTTTTTTTTTTTTTTAACTGGATTTTCTACTTCAGTTCAGTTGAGGACTCAGAATTATTTTATTTAATCTGCCTACATGGTGAATTGCAATGACTGATTTTTGAATACTCAATCAAATTGAATCTCCCCCCAAAACTTAATTTGACCATAGTGGGTTATTTTCATATATTTCTGAATTGACTTACTATTTAAAAATATCTTTACATCAGTGTTCAAGAAAGATACTGCTGTCTGCTTTCTCTCAAGTACCTTTGTCAGTTTTTATATGGGATAATCATAATGTTCATCCCACAGAGCTGAAAGCAACTGAAGTTCAAAGGTAAGTTGAACCTGAGTGTGAAACACACCCCCGGAGGGCACTTGGAAAGGTTTATTGTTCACATAACAGAGCTTCCTCAGAGAAGGGCAGACTTTTCACTGGTTTGAAAATGTCTTGAGATGGAGTAACAGCAATTGGCTTGGAATCTCCTGTTGGGTGGGAGGTGGGGCTGGTGAGGATTCCACGGAGATACCAAGGCTGGCATGGCTCAAGCGACCTGCTGATGCCAAACAAGGGAGCAGGGGTGGGGGGTGCTTATCACCAGTTTGCCCAGAGAGGAGGCCAAGGGCTCCCCTTGAGGGCCCAGATTAAAAGCTGTCATCAGATGCTCTTCTACAGCAACGCTGGATAGATGAAAAGAGTTGGGAGGTTTTCTGGAAAGAGTGTGTAGAAATAGTCCTATTTCTCCCATATGTATCAGATTGAATTCTCAGTCCAGCCAGCTGACACTGCAATTTTTTTGTTGGAGGTTTAAAGATTGAATTTACTAATATTGACTAGATATGGTAATATTCAGATTATCGATATTTCTTCAGTGATCTTTTTATGGCCCCCTGTACACATGCAAAAATTCTAATACTTTGTGCCTCAGTTGTTCATAATGACTTCTTATTAGGGCTTTATTGTCTGCAGGGTCGGTAAGGAGATCCCTGGTTTAAAAAGATTTAAAGACTTGATAATGAGACACGGCATGGTGATACTTGAATATAGATGTTACCAGTTTATGCTGATGTTACTTCATTTAGATTTTTAATTTTTTTTCCTTTTTTTATCATATGAAACCAACACACATTGAGTAAAAACCATACCTTGAGTCGGGAATTCTAATCTTTTTCTGAGGAATAGCCCAGCAGTGTGATCTTGCCTTGTGATGCTGGCCAGCTCAGTGAGTTGCACTCCCCGATCAGCTGCAGGACCATGAGGGTGTGCAACTAGAGGCACAGTGTACCCTGTGACTAAGCTGTGACATTTCAGGTGTGTTAAATGTGTTTTTAACTTACTATGTTTTTAACCTTTTATTTTATCAGGACAGGGAGCAAATTTATTATAGTTCATCTGCAAATGAAAGGCAAGTATTGAACTATAGATTCAAAGGAGAAAAGCCTGCCACAGGTTTGCACCCAAGGATGGATAAGAGCGAGCAGGCGCTGTAGGTGAAACTTAACCACTGCATGCACAGCAGGGTTATCTAGCTCCTGTGGATTGACTTACTTGAATACTGTCTTTGACTTCAAGGCTGGAATTCTGTCCTTAGTTGTACATGAACTTGGGTGCATTTTATTGCATTTAGATGAACTTTATTTTAAGGAAAAGTTTTTGATTTACAGAAACAAAAATTCTGTCTTGTCTTATGGTAACAGTAGTGTTCCCATATACGCCTGCCTAATATCTCCTGTTATTAACATTTTATATTAAGGAAGTATCTATTTGCAATTAATTAATTAACAGTACATTATTATCAACTAAATTCTATACTTAGTTTTATATTATGTCCTTTTATGTTCCAAGAACTCCATGCAGGATACTGCATATCTTGTATCCATAGGCTAGCAACTTCAGGATGCGATATTTTCCCAGATTTCCCTTGTTTTTGAAGGTCTTGACAGTTTTGAAGACCACTGGTCAGGTATTGTACAGGAGGACCTTCTCCTGCCATGTGTCTGAAGTTTTCCTCATGTATAGACTATGTTATGGGGTTTTTGGAAGGAATTTTTCACACAAAATCAAGGATACATTCTACCAAGATGGATTATTTCTGTTCATGTTGAACTACATCATCTGGATGAGGCAGCGTTCTTTCAGTTTTCTCTGCTATACACTTATTCTTTTACACAATTTTTTTTACAATAAACTCTTTGAAAGAAATATCTATGTCTAGTTCCACATAGGAAGTGCGGAGTTATGCTCCATCTCCTTAAGAGTAGATTATCGGAATAAATTATTTTACATTCTTCTATCCAGGAGGTTGTCTCTCTGATGACACTTATAATTTATTCAAGAATTTATTCATATTGCTCACTAGAGATTATTCTACACTAATGTGTTAAGTTAAAGGGTCATAAAGCACACAACTGAAATGGTTCCAAGTGGCCAAAGCTGGAACAGTTTGGGGAACCAAATTAGTGCTGGTTTATAACCTATGCCATAGAATGAATAGTCTTAAGTCCATACTGATATAAAGAAATGATCAGATAAATCAATACAGAGAGAAGAAACAAATTTTCTGTGCAGGATTCTAAATAATTTATGCTCCACCTTTGAGAAGGGAGAACATAATTTTCCATAGACATTATGTCTTCTTTCCAATACATAGAACATAAAAAAAGGAAAACTAAATGTCCAGTGTAAGATATGGACTAAATTTACCTACAGTGATTTCACAGTGGAGAAATCTTGTCAAACACTACAGTGGACAGGTGATGAAGTTCAACATCAGTAGTGAACATCACACTGATAGTATTTATCCTTGATCTCATTTGATATAAATGGAACTTGATATTCTTTCTCCTGAACAGAAATTATCATCTGAAGAAATATCTGACCAGTACCCCTCAATTCTGTCAACAAAAAATTCTGAAACTAAAAAAGCAAAACTATGTGTCAGTTAACAGTTGCTGGTCTGAGACATGATTACTAAATATAATGTGATGTCCTGGATGGGATTCTGGAACAGAATAAGAATTTTATGCAAAAATTAATAAATTCTCAACAAAGAATGTAAAAGTAAAGTGAATTTTAAACATGGGTATATATGTATATACTGCTATACCTCAGGAAACATAACCAACATTTTATAACTTTTGGCAGGGAGAAGAGAGTGGGACAGAAGATAAAAATTTTGCAAGACTTATATGGTAAAAATGAATTTACTTTTGTAATCTTCTTTCTATAAAACTTGCTACAATGAAAAGTTTGAACTAAAATGTTCCAACTCAAAACGACAAGAAAACAATACATGGATTTTATGCCAATTTATGATCTGGTGGTGTGCACATTCTTTCAGATGTTTTTATCCTTCATGAATGAAAAGTACTGCTTTATGATATTCAATATGGCATGCCATGAATGCTCTGCACAAACAAGAAGGTTTTTGGTTTGAGTTGAGATGGGAAAATGAGTAGTGTCATTCAGCTCTCATACAGAGTAATGCAGGTATGGTCTAAGTGCAGACTAAGTTGCAAGCTATCCACGTCTGCATATATGCCATCTCTAGAACAAACAGATGCCCTAGGAAATCTTGTTATAGCTTTAGAATTTCAAGTGGCTTATATCTACAATACGTATTATC
Source organism: Sciurus vulgaris (assembly GCF_902686455.1). Taxonomy (NCBI): domain Eukaryota; kingdom Metazoa; phylum Chordata; class Mammalia; order Rodentia; family Sciuridae; genus Sciurus; species Sciurus vulgaris. Next base: position 15,561,934 of record NC_136469.1, read on the forward strand.
TAGTCATTTTTTTTTCTGCTATATCTTAAGAACTTTTACCCTTACCCTTGAAACTTGTATTTCCATGTTGTTATAGACAAAATATTAATCACAGGAAATGATTGTTCCACCTTTAGTGAGCTAAGAGTAAGTCTGTTTCTGAAGATTTCCTTTTGGATGTGTGAAATGAATTGCAATTTGCTATTTATTCAGCTGGTTGGGTACCAATAGTCATATTCATTTTTTAAAAAGTGAGAAATAAATGTATCTTGTAGCCTGCTGAATAACAACAAAAAATTCTGATTAAATAAATTGAAATAAATCCCATTTTTGGTAGATTTTGGTAATGAAGTCTGCCTATTTCTTATAAAACTGTGTTTTCTTTCTAGACTATTATCGTTTTTATGGCCATCAATTTACAGGAGGAACTAAAGAAATAAAGAAGCCAATGACATGGTTGATCAAATAGAGCCCATGTGTTTGGGACCATTTTCGGACATATTTAAAATCAGCATCTTTGAAAGCATTTTCCTTCTCAAAAGAGACACAACTTTTACACAAAAAATGCCTCTAATGAGTGCACTTGGAAAAAGTCATGAATGGATGTGATATTAGAAAAAAATTCCCAATGTTGTATACATTCTCCCCACAAATTCAACTACAAACAACAACAAAAAAAAAAAAATCCCCTAATTTCTAGCATATATTTACATTTGGAATAAAAACAATTTAAAGTTAATTGCAATCATAAGAAGGGGTCTCTCTGTTCCAATAGGATTAGAGTTCATCCAACAAAAAAATAGTAGAGTACTCTTCACCATTCTCCAGTATTCTTTCTCTCACATACTGAGGATACCCAGTGAAGATATCAGCTGCAAGACAGGAAAAGCACACTCACTAAAATCTGACCATCCTAGCACCTTGATCTGAGCTTCAAAACTGAGAGAAAATAAAATTATTTTACTTAAGCCATGTAGTCTATGAAATTTTAACCTAACACACCCAAAGAACCTGGAAAGTTTAAAATGTATTATGTAGATGAAAAATTAATATGCAGTTAATGAAATGATTAGTATGTATATATAAAGCTTATAAATCTGAGAAGAGCATAATGCAAAAATATTTTTATTCCTAAACATCATTTATTTCATAAAAATGATAGTAAAATACATCTTATGATTTCACTTGAGATCCAGGAAATGTGCTACTGATCCAAAAATAGGTGTGTGACGTTGGTTTAAATTGGTCTTACTTTCACTGTTATTTTTCATCTTAGATTTTTTTGTACTCCCTATCATTCATACAATTGCTGATAGCTATAATGCGATCAGGTGTCAGAGAATTTTATAATGACTTCTATTTATGTTTTTTCTTCATGTGTAAGAAAATAAATATACTGGATTTTTATTCTAATGCCAAAATTAAAATATGATATTTTTGTTACACAATAGCTACTTAAAAAGGTCTTCTCTTTTTTCAAATAAAAACACATTTTAAGGATACATTTGAATTACTACACAAAGCTATTTGAAGAAAGATATGTTCAAAATTAAAATCTTTCAATCTCTCATTTTAAAAAGTACTACATTTTTAGCCACAAAGATAATAAAATTTCTGTGAAAATGATACAAGAGGGGTACAATCTTTGTCATGTCAACTTGGGTTGAGCTTAGAGGTACAATGTTGGCAACTTCCCACAAATATATTGGAAGAAGGATTGTAGGGCAACCTTAGAGCTAACAGTAGAACAGGTTCCATTGTTGTTCAGTGAAGTAAGGTTCCACAATGGTCTTATAACTTTAATGCTATTAATCCAAATTAACCAATTTCAGCATAAACACTGTCCAAAATAGAAAATTTAATCTAACCATATCAGTTATTTGAAAACACAAATTTTAGAATATCCTGCTTATTTCACTGACTTAAGCTCTTTTATTTTAATAAATCTGATAGTTTTACCAACTTAAAGAAAAACAATAGACAAATTTACATTAGCTTACTTAACAGGAAAAGTGTTTTAATATAAAGATTGGTAGTTCTGTAAGTTTAAATCTGGCTAATTCCTAAGGTGAATTATTTTCATTTATTTTTTTCTAACAGTATCTTATTTAATTCCTGAAATAGGAAAGTTTTCTCTATACTTGTATTATCCTCTTGTAATTAGTAAATCTGCTCACTAAGATATAGCCTTCAAGTTTCTCAGAGCCTATTCTATCTGCAATAGAAATATCTGATAGAAGCATCTTGCAAAATTAAACCAGTTTGTATGTTATGAAACTAACACCCACTTCCATATGTTCATGTTAATTAATTTTCAAAGTGTTAGTCTGCTGTCATGTAGACAAATCCATAAAAGAGCATAGACCACTCCACCCCGGAGATAATGAATGACAAGGCTCTGGCAGCAGATGGTGACGAGGTCATTCCTATTTCCATCTGGAATAATACCTGACTAGATTAGAAAACAGAAAAGTCAAGACAAGCAATGTCTATTCTGCAGGCGGAGTTGACTACCCAACTCCAAGCAATATTTAGAAATGCCTGCACAGAATCATATTCACGACTGAAGATAACAGAAAAAACTGGTGTGTTTGTTGCCAGACATTTCTAATTAACTGATGCTGCCTTCGAGTTTTATATCATATATTAGACGTGCTGCCTGATGAGAGTCAGATTATTCCCTAATATTGAGGAGAAAAATTACCTGAAGTTTTGTTGACAATTAGGTCTCTTATAAATAACTTCCTCAGTTCTTTGAAAAGAGCTAACAAGTTTAGTCTGGGGAGTGGGCAGAGACTTCTAGAAACTGTTAGCAGGTAGTTGTCAACCTGACTTAAAAAAAAGAATAACTATGATAGTTTCATATGTACCTTGATAATTGAGATCAGTAATTAAAATTATTTTTTCAAACACGGCAAGCAAAATGCTTAATTGAACCTACTTTCTCTGGAATGAAGGTGTAAGAAAAGTAAGGAATGAATATATTCATCCTGCATATCACAATAAATAAAATGATTTTATGAACCAATCTCATTAAATATATAAATGACTGAAATGTAGGCACAGTAAATATTTTCTGGCTTGCGTGAATGAGTCAACCTTTATACTTGGCGAGCTGGTAATTCATACAGGTAACATTCAGGCATTCGCTTTCTTCTGCCTCTTCTACTTTTTAAAAATTTAAGGGACTTATTTTTTGCAATATTTTTTTTTAAATTGAAGTGCTTAAATGTAACTATTTTTCTTTCCTTTGTTCTTTAGTTTTTGGTGTATTTTTATTGTTACTCTTGCTGTTATTCTATTCGGCCTAATTTGATTTGGTTGTTTAAAGACCTATTTTCAGTTTCCCAAGTGGAATGTCCCTTTGAATGATTTTGATTACTTAGCAGAAAATCAGAAATCATAATATGGAAAATAAAAGGAGGAGCTAATGTTGAAATGTGGAATAAAATAACCTATTTTCTAAGCATTAAATTCCACTTGATATTATAATATATGCAGTATTTATTTTTGATATTTTGTAACTCCTAAAAAGTATATCTCTTTTCAGAGCCATCATAAGTCAAAAGTAGAGCTAGCAATTTTACCTGATACATACTATTTACCAAAATTTTTTTTAAAAATTAGTCTGCGTATGTGAATCTAAAAGAAAATTTCTTTCATCTAGGAAACTTCAATTCTAAATTGAAGGTCCTAAATAAGAGAGGTAGTATTTATTTTATCCATATTACATAGTATTAGCTTAATCCTCTGATTTAAATAAAAGATAATTCTTACATTTTATTAATGTATACATTTATTTGGTGTTATAACACTTAAAAATGACCCAGCAAAAATATTTTTGCAAATGTGATTAATATTCAGTGCAAAAAGTAATTATATAAGTATCATCTTATTCTCTCAGGCCACTTTCTTGAGTTAGATTTTCACTTTCTTTGGTAACCATGCCAAAAATTGAAGTATGAAAAAATTTAAAAAACAAAATGCTTAGAGAAAGCAGATCAACAAATTATATGTCTTCTAATTCCTTTCACTTCATTTCTTTTTCTCTGTCTCTTTCTCTTTTATTGATTTTCTCAAATTAATTTCAGAATCACAGAACAGAGAAATTGGGGTGATTCAAGTTTAGGTCAAGGAATGCCAATATTATACCTAAATGAATGTTCAGGTTTATGAAAATATTAATCAGTCATGAGAAAAAGTTGTAAAAGATCTTGGTCAGAATCATCTTACTTACTAGGTTATTGGTGTATGAACATCATCTCCCCAGTTGTAGGTATATATTAAATAATGACAAGGATTATTATACAAATATATAGGAACTAAAAATTAAGGTAAGTTACCTTTAAATTCCCATTTCACAGTAGTGATTTAAATGAGGTCAAGTATGTCAAATAATAGTTTATAAGCACCTTTCTTTTTTCTTCTAGATGTATTTTAGCAGGAGACAATACCAGAAATATTTGTAAAAAATGTAAACATTTGTGCTGAATGTAATGTCAATAATTAATTTTTTAAATGCTTTAGGAGATGGTCCACCTGTTCAAGAGCTAGTTCTTACTTTGCCTTCAGGATATACAAAGATACTGTATATATATGCTGAAACTATAGTTCTTTTAATTATACTTTTGTTCAAACTTTCAATAATTTTCTGAATCTCTTGTCTGTCCAAAGATTATTCCTAGTAATTATATTTAATTATCATATTAAAAATAATAGGATGACTATAAAATATGTTGTATTTGAAGCATATTATAAATATTAAATAGTTTAAGTTAAAATACTGACCCATATTTTTTTTAATTTTTATTTTTGCTACTGGAGGTCAAACTTGGGGACACTGTGTCACTGGGCTATATCCCCAGACCTTTTGATTTTTAATCTGTAACAGGGTCTTGCTAAGTTGCTGAGGCTGCCCTCACACTTATGATCCTCCTACCTCAGTCTCATCAGTCTCTGGGATTGCAGATAGGTGTGGCAACACCCAGTTAAAATATTTAACTTCTATTGTTCTTCACATGTTAATTTATTGTCCTTGTAAAAAATATGGAGTTGTATTAAGAAGACAAAAACTGCTGTACTATCATAGAAAAACTAATGTTTATTTAAGTTACTTAAATTATTTTACAGGTTGACTTAATCATTCAGGGCTGTCATGGATTTGATTTTATTATTCAAAATCACATAAATGTACAATGTTCCACAAAGGAGCAATAAAAAAATAACTTTTTTTCATTTTTGCCTTCTTTGTGGTACTACGGATGGAACTCAGGACCTTTGTCCTGCTGGGCCAGTGTTCAACCACTGAATTGTATCCCCAGTCCAACTTCTATTTTCCTAAGTGCTAAGATACATGGAAACCTAGTTTGGCTATATTCTTTATTTTGGATTTTAGGAAAAAAAATTGAAATAAAGCTTCTCTGATCTAATATACAAGATTTAGGTATATTGCTAAATTCAATGGACTCTTTGGAAATTGTATTCATTTAAATAAGGAACAATTGTCAGTTCCTTATAACTATACATGGTTATATTTAGAAAATTTTTAGACTATTAGTTAACACTTGTAACACTCTGGATTACTTGTAAAGCAAACTATGAGACCCCTCCTCATCAGCACAGATATGGGTTTTTTAATGTGTACCACCAAGAACATGTGATTCAGGTTTTGCTTTTTTTGGGGTGTCAGTTCTGTTTTCCTGAAATAACAAAAAAGTCTTTGGGGATGTGAAAAACCTCCTACTTCTTTAATTATCTAAGAAGTCTATAATGATATTTCATATCAGTAGTTCTATAGCCAATGAGATACAAATTTATAATGGTGGAAATAGTTAATTTTTCTGTATCACTTAACCAGGATTATTATACCATTTCTCCTTAATTTCTAAAACAATACCATGATTTCAAATGACATTTTGTATTTTGGCAATGACATTTTGGATTATGTTCAAAAGACAGTCATAATTATCACAAGTATCATTTTGTTGTTTCTCTGTACCTGATCTTCAAAACTTTCTACCTGTGCATTCTGTTTTAAAAGATGTCACTTTCCATGATTTTTCTCATTAATATTTATGAGAAGGTTTAACATGATAATGCAAATAAACAATGCAAATTACAAAAAATAATCTCAAGTGACCTTGTGAAGGTCATTGAATTACAAAATCACAAGGGGAAATGTCTTTTGATTTTATGCTCTAACAGCAGCAGAACAGGTTGGGGGACTATTATGCAAGCCATAAAAAGCTAAGATTACTATAATTAAAAGGAAGATTGAAGTTTTTTGATCAAGCCACATGCTAACTTTTAGAAATATTTCAGTATTTTCACACTTTTTTCCTTCACATATGTATGAAATTATGATGCGTTTCTTTGAAGATATTTCACCCAGTTGTTCCTAAGAAATAAAAACCATTGCTTTGTTGGTTACCACCACTTTGTATTAAATATGCCTAATATACCTCAAGCATTTTTAACGTTTTTCATTTACTTGATTGGCATCTTATCCTTGAACACATTAAAAGGAATGAAACAGAAGGGTTTGCACAAAATCTCTGGTTAATTCTGAAATATGTGTGTCTTATTTTTCCTTTTTTTACATTTGTATTTGCTGTAATAAGAATATCTACTAGATAATCAAGTTGCCTTCAGGTAAAGCAACAAATCTAGTGAATGATGCTGAACACTCCAGTCAAGAAGAGCAATGCCTCCTGCTTCCATATGGTGAACTACTCTGTTATGTAATATGTGAAATATTCCAGCCTATTTATAAATGCGTCTCAAATTAAAATTTTCATTTGCATATGCACTTATTTGTTTAAGAAAGTGTATGATGGCCTCTAGTGGTACAGAAAGAAACATCAATGCTTACATTTTCAAATCAATAACAATAAAAATACATTTTAAAAATAAAAATAAAATGTGTGAATCTCATGCTCATGTTGTCCAACGTGCACTGTCATTTTTTAAATAATTACTCTCAAAGCATTTACAAATAAACAGTAAAACACACATAACGGCATATGTAAAGTGAATATTCAAGTATACTTTCCAGGCCTACTGGACATATTTCAGTGTTGAAGATATGAAAGATGAAGAATTTCATAAGACTTATTCATATTTTAAGGAATTTATTTATTTTTGAGCAAGCATAAGAGAAACAGCTAACAATAATAGTTAATGTTGAGAATTTATCATGGCAAGTATTGTTTTTATACTTGTAACAACCAATTCATTTCATGTTATCATCACCCATATTTCATAACAAAGGATACTAAGTCTTGAAGAATTTACATTTTAGGTCAATATCCCATAATATACAGGCAGAGGGAGGTTTTACAACTCAGGTTTTTTTTTTTTTCTCTGAGCTGGAAACCTCAAAGATCATTTTATATCAACACTCAGTGTAACTACGTGACATTTAATATGGAATATAAATACCTCATCAGTCGAAAGTGTGATACTTTATAAGAATTAACAAAAGTGTTACAATGACACCAATTTTAATACTATTAAAAAGCACATATGATTTTTTGAAAAATGATAGTCCTTTAGAGTACTTGCTATTGTGCTTACAATACATATCCAAGTCTTTTTTTAAACTACTTTTATAAAACGCCAGACTTCATGTTTAATTTCTATATTGGAATGAGTAGTTGACCTACTTTTCTAGAACTTATCAAACCCAAATAACAAAGCCAAGATTTTGTTGTTACCACACCTAGAAGACTACATTAAGCGGTTACTGTAAGTGAAGCAAATCGGTGCCCATGTTTTGATAGAAATTGTCTTAAGAATGACTGGAGTTTCCACCATTTTGCAGTTGGAGTGTAGCAGTATTTCCACTCTCTTGCTTCTTCTCCTTCCTTTCTTCTCTATTTTCCATTCTTTCATTTTAAATATTTCAGTGCATTTATGTCACTGATATTTTTATTATTAGTCACATTCACAGCACTGAAGTGTGCTGACTTTGTGTGCAAGTCTATGAGTTCTAACACACAAGTGTAGGTTTGCCTAGTGGCCACTGCCATCTAAATACTGGACGGTTTTATCACCCAGAACCTTTGCTGTGCTGCCCCTTCCCTCCAAACGGAACCTCTGACATCGGTTGATCTCTGCTCCTGTGTTTTTTCCTTTTCTGAGTAGGATGGAAGTATGTGACATTCTAGCCCTGGTTTCCTTCACTCAGCAAAACGCCTTTGAGATTCTCCTGGGATTGAATTTTTCAGTTGTGTGACCTTTCTATTGTTGAGCTCTATTCCTTTGTATGGATGCAGTTTATTTACCCATCCACCTGTGAAAGAATTTTTGTTGTTGTTGTGTTCTGTTCTTATGGATGATGAAGAATCACACATACTCAGTTTTTATGTGAATATATATATTTTATTTCAGGGTAAATAACCTAGCTGATCAAATACTGTGTGTAACTTTATGTATCAGACTTGATGTGTTTATAAATTTGAGGTTCTCCTTTGAAAAGATTTTTCTCCATGCTATGTTAATTTTCAATTTCTGTTCATTTTGTGACCAGCCATACAAGAATTGATAGTTCCAACTTAAGAGATGGCCTACTTTAATGATATTTCTAAATCTCTGATTTGCTTTCATATTGGCTTTAAAATGATCTCTCTGCTCAGTTTTGTATAAAAAGGAAATATCATTTCTTTCTGGCAGTTCTTTAAGTTATTTACATAATATTTGTGGCTTATTTTGAATATTGATATAATCATCACATGACTATAAAACAACAAAATATTTTGAGTGTATGCATTTTTCGATATATTTATTTTGCTGCTAGGTCAGTTTTGGGGATGTGAGGCACATTCCCAGCCCTATTTTGTATTTTATTTAGAGACAGTGTCTTACTGAGTTGCTTAGCACCTCATTGTTTCTGAGACTGGCTTTGAATTCACAATCCTCCTACCTCAACCTCCCAAGCCACTGGGATTACAGGTGTGTGCCACCCCACCAGGCTATATACACTATATTTGAGAGATCAATTTGAGTTTATTATTATTATTATTATTATTATTACAGATTATCAATGAGGTCACTTATAAAAAAAATGTGCTGTGTTGTATTGATTCCAGCAGAGACAGCCTTCATTGAGGAGCCTTCATTATAGTAGGGATAATATTGTGTAATGTGATGACCTACAATTGGCTATTAAAATGCAGCTTTCCCCATTAAAATGATAATAATACTCTTGCAAAAATACTCTCGAAACATGCTGTCTCTTGACGATTTTCTGCAGTTCATTGGTAACCTCTGACCTTCACATGCATTCTCACTCAAAAATCCTTCAATATCCTCTGGTCTCTTTCTTTCTTTCTTTCTTTCTTTCTTTCTTTCTTTCTTTCTTTCTTTCTTTCTTTCTTTCTTTCTTTCTTTCTTTCTCTCTTTCTTTCCTTCTTTCTTCCTATCTATCTACCTATCTATATTTCTTTCTGTCTATATTTCTATCTATAGTTCTATCTATATTTCTCTCTGTATTTCCTTCTATCTATCCTCCTACTTTTCTGTGTACTGATCAACCTGTCTGCATTCCTATATATCTACCATCCATCATCATCTGTCGTCTTTGCATGTGTATGTCTATTATACACCTACTTATCAGTCTGCTTTTTTCATTTGTGAAACATCTGAAATCTTGACAATGGTACACTCCATTTCGGAGATCACTGTACATGTACTTTTCAATTACAGGGCAACATAAGACTACCAGGAGGCACCCAGGAGTGTTGCCTGGGTTCCATGCTCAGTCCCCAGCCAATTACCATGGGGTGAGTCTCTTTTTGCCTGCGGCTCCCTGGACACAAGACATGCAGAGCACCCTGGCAGCAACTATAACTTACAGTTCAAGGGCACTTTTGCTGATCCCCTGCCAAGAGTGCATATTTGTTGGGGATTAACATCTCCCACCTATGAAATGCAGAGCTGTGAAGATGAAAGTCACAAAACCCCCAGTGGGTCACGGGGAGTAATGTTGGGAGAGCATGTCTGCTTCTAACCCTTTTCCGCAAACGGTGAATCTTCCTGTTGGAACAATAGCATCCAATGGAGGTCACCGATTTAAGAAATGAACTGCATCCTTTAGAATGGCACCTTATTTTTCTTATGTTTCCTCTGACTTGGTGTTTTAATTGTACCTCTTGAAAGTAATTCCGGTATTCTACAAAGCCCGAAAACTCTGAATTCTATGGCACATAATGCAACCAGTGGGCTATATGGTCATGAGCTCATTCCTTCTCCTAAAATACCATGTGGCCTGGTCAGATGCCAAACAGTTAGGGAAAGTACCTATGGATCAAGTACCCCATTAGACCCATAATAGGACTACTAGCCAAGGTTTTAGAGGCAGGAAAGGAAAACCCATGACTACGTAGCTCTTAACCCATATCTACTTAGCTCTGTGAAAATTAAATATTGATTCTTATAGGGAAAAAGAGATGTGATATAATCAGCTTGCTTCCAAATGGCCTGTGGCTCTCCTGGAGAAGTAGTGCCATATTGGAAATGGAGCCCTCTTCTTCACTGCTGAGACACCGGATATTCAAAGGTGGTAGTCGTTAGGTGAGCTTTAATAAAAATAAAGCATGCCGTCAGAGCCATATAAAAGCTCCATCTCTGTTATCATTAGATTATTCTGTCTATGTGTCTATTTTGACTGCTGTGGGATGATTCATGGTAAAACCTGGCAAGTATAAATTAGTCATTTTTTCCTTGCGTGTTTACTGCCTCTTCCTTGGTGGATGCTTTCTCCTGGGTGTTAATGTAGAATGCCAAAATTTTCATAATTTGTACCCACTTCCATGTGTCACTTTACATGTCTCTACCAAAGACTTCCTGAATTCAGATATGCCAGAGTTTTTCCTCTCAGATCTGCAAGAAGAGAAGCAAAGTCATTTGTGGCGTCAAGGTTTCCGTGTATCTTCTTACCTTGGTAAACTTTCCCTCGTACACTACGTGTATGATGATATCTACTGCTCACAGATCTACCGATTGTGAATTCTCCTTCTCCAATGCTGAGGCCATGCTTAAAAGTAGATGTGATATAGCTAATGTTTGTTTTGGATTTCACACATTTCTTTAGGCAATACATCTATAGCCAGGTCTGGATGTTTCTTGCTAATTCAATTGGATATTAAAACATGCTATCTCCACACAGTCCATAGTACAAGAAGTCAGTGTAATACTAGACTGATTTTTGAGTGAAATGGAGTTCTGAACTTCCTGATCTCCTAAGTTAACTGTGGTCCTGTTTGGGTAATCTGTGTGCGTACCTATCAATTAATACTGATAGGTAGTTTCTCAGAACTTACCACTTGATGGGTTTGATGTAACCCACCACACTATGGGAAGCTCCAGACACCCATGATCAAATGTTCCAGTTTTACTGAAGTTCTTAGTATGCCAATACATGTGATACTTTATAATACTTTAAAGGGCTGTGCCGCAGATGGTATCACTTTTCTCCAGAATACAAGGTAACTGCTCTGCCATCACCCTTTGGAGCTTGCTGTAGGCTGCATACTGTATCCTTTCCCTACACTGACACCTCCCAAACACTATCACATGCTAGCCATACACTCCAAACATCTGGACTGATTATATTGTGTCTGGGCTTGCTGCAAGTTCTTTTGTGTGTCTGTGTGTGTGTGTGTGTTAAGCACCACTCAAAATTCTTAGCTTTCCCTGTCATTAGGTATGTGGTTCAGAACAATATTCTTAGAGACGGAAAATGTTGCATCCAAGGCCTAAAAAGACCTATCAGGTCCTGTGATTTCTTCTCCATGGTGGGGAAAAGACAATACAACATTTCTCTTACTTTGGAGGAGACACTCCCACATATATATGACCACTGGACTCTTACAACCTCCACTGAAATGACTGATAACTTTTTTTTAAAATGCACAAGCACTTTATTAGGGAAAATACTTGTGGGAGAAGCATGCAAAAGACTGCAAAGAATGTCCGACCTTGGGAAAAGCAGAAGGAGAAAAGAGGAGTTTGATATGTCGTAGATCATTACACAGTCTAAAAAGGGTCTAGCACAGACACTGGGGAGTGTTCAAGGCAAGGCCATCATGCGAAGCACCTTTGTCTCCCAGCAGTGGACTTGTCTTGTATCCCTGCACACTCATTCGTGATATTTCAGATATGCCAGTCACTGTCAGAGTTAGCCTCTAGGACCCAGTGCATTCCCTACAGTGACGCCTGTTGGGTGCATTCTCATGGATGCCACAACATATTTTATGGCATTCATGTGTATGTGTTTGATAGCAAAGTGTATATAACAGTGTATAATATCAGATACTAATAACACTATATCCTACTTCTATCAATTTTAGCAGTATAACCAAAGGCCGTATGATTTATGTTTCTGAGCCAACTTCTTCTGCTGAATAAATGGAAATAATAACACCATGCTACATGAGAAATAAAAAAAAAAATGTATATAAAATATCTGGCTCTGAGTAGGTAAGCAAAATAAATGTTGCAATATTAGCGTTAAGATTGTCTCTATCTGCAGAATAAAGCTAAAGTTTATGACCAACTGTGAAAGTGAATATGGTCCACATATTCAGTCAAAAGGAATCCTAGAAACCACATGCATGCATCTTAAAAGATAAGGGGTTCTGATTCTACAATTAAGAGATCAGGATTCAAATACAGATGTGTATTATTGTCTTTGTTTTTGCATAGGAAGATTTCATTGAAAAGAGTTTGGTTATAGGGAGAACTAATAGGCTAAATAAGTGACTCAGGAATAGACCAAATGATGGAGAGTTACTAAATTGAAAGGATATTCTGATCTCACATATCAAAGTGTACATAAAAGAATAAAATTAATAATAAAAAATTTCCTACATGCGACAAAATAGCAAGCATATTTATCATTGAAACATGAATTGAGGTCACAGATTATATAGGTATTTATTATGTTAATTCTCAATTTTATTTTATAGTTAATTATGAATTTGTGAAATTTCTTGTGTGTATGCTATGATTCACTATGTAATACAACAAAGGGAAATTTATTTTCTACACGTAGTTGTGGGATTTTGTGTCTGAACTCACCTGCCTTGAGTAAAGGTAAAGAAAAGAGACTAACCTCGTCCATTACATGTAACAGTTACAATAAAGAAAAGATTAGGTGAAATAAAAATCGCATTGCCCAAGTACCTGAAGTGTAGGAGGAATTTATCAAGAGGATTAATTCTGCCTAATGAAAAAACACTTTTCTTGAATAGCAGTCTCTTAATGGTAGCAAGTATGAATGGCTAAAAATGAATCATGCACATTCTGAGTAGAATACTGAGTAGCCTGCAGTGATTTTGTCAGTGTGATTTTCAAATCATTCACCTCTTAATATTGATACTCCTTCTAAAACAATTTGTGTTCAGAAAATGTCTCTGCTTTTCAAAGCTAATATTAGTGAAGTTATATGAAGTTGAATCAGTTAATTGCATTTATTCAGTTATTTATTAAATGCCACTTAATTTCTCTGTGTTTAGTAAGCTCTTACTGTATGCAATAAATGTCTTATAAATGCTCTTGGCATAAAGAATTTATAAAGAAAGGAAGAAATAAGGAATTAAAGAAGATGAAAACTTGTTACATTTCCATAAGGCCTGAAGAAAATTGCTCTGTTCAAGAGCATAGAATTGTACGAGGAGCTAGCTTTCAAATTCATTGCTATCATGAGTTATAATATTTGACATCTGTAAGTTATATTTTGAATAATTTCAGATGTCTTATTTCTGTCATTATTAACAAAACAAATATGAAATATTTCCAATAGCAAGTTTTTAAGCAATGACTAAATTTTGATCTCTATATATTTAACATTTGTGGATTAATTTGTTGTGATCTTTATTTGTTGGGTAAAAAGCTTTAAACATTTTTCAAAGTACACATGCCACACTGTCTTGCAAAGGAGAGAACCCAATAAATGATTTTTAATTTCTCCATTAAAAGAATAACACATCTGTGTTTTGAGTACTGGTATTCCTGAATACCACAGTTATTTTCCCCAGATTCTTATATACAATTCAGATTTATAACATTTGCCATGACCATCTATGGTTGTGGGGACATCTAGAGAAAAAAAAAAAAAACAAAAAAACAGGAAAAATGTATGTTAGAATAATGTGTAGAATAATGTGAGACGCAAATGTAAATGATAAAAAACAAAACAGAAAAGTAAGACTTCCATGGTTGTTTCAGTAAGAACAGACCCTCAGTTCACTTTCTTGGAAAGCATCTATATAACCAGCTATACCCCTGGTGTCACCCAACCCCCAATACTTGCTGGGTGTTGGATGAGGTTAAACTTGATGAGAAGAGAAGTTCAAGTCTGAGTTTCCAAATATACGAACTCTCCCAGTCAATCTCATAAAAGAAGAATCTTTACTGCAGCAGGAGAGTAGCTGTGTCACATTTTAGTCAGGTGAAAGCAGTCACAAAGGTCATGTTCCTCTTTCCAGTGTACAAATGATGGGCTTTATCAGAGTCAGGTTCCATTGTTTCTGGGCCATCAGAATTATTGGAGGTTAGTTAATTTGAGTCAGAAATGCAAATTTTTAAACAAGTAAACATAACATGATTGAGCATTACTACATACAAGGATTTGTTTTTTACTTTTTGAAGGTACAATTTATATTCCAAAAGAGAATCTAGAAAATGGAAACCAATTGTGACCATCATTGTAGGCCCAACGAGTGTCAAATAAAGTACTGAGAGATAAGTGGAGGATGACCTCAGCATTTTCTTTCGAAGAGTTTTCTGAGCAGTGAAAACTTAATGTAAAACAATAATCTGTTTGTAAACAATAATATATATTATTTAACTTCTCTTAATGTACTTCTAAAGCAGTTGCAATTTTACTATTTAATTTTGGGATATATCCCTTTAGGCTTAATAATTCTCATTTCATCTATTTTTCTTTCAGTGACTGAATGCAGGTAATGGAATTATTTACTTCTGTTGATTTAATTCATATGGTCATCAGCATTTGTAAAAATGAATCTTACCAAATCAAAAAACACTGCACTGACAAGCTGAGCAATGACAATAATTCCACTGATGCAGTTGCCAAGTACACTAATTATCCTAATGATGATTCAGTTGTCTGATAATCGCATCCCCCAAGGACCACAGACAGTCAATCCACACAGCTGCAGAGTCCTCTCCAGGTTCATTTTGCTCTTTCCTAGCTTAGTATAAACTACATAATATTACTTTATTAGCATAAAATAGTCATCATAGCTGAACATGAGCTGAACATGCAGACAGTTAAAGTGCTGAAGGGTAATGGAGAAAACTCCTACATGAGGTGCTGAATCCTGTCGCTCATTTCTCAGCTGCCTGCGGGAGCCATCATTTGAACTGAAAATCTGCTTCTATGTAAAGTAATGTTGTGCCTTTTGAAGGAATATGAGTACCTTAGTGACCTACTTATTTAAATCAATGCCTGATAAAAAAATATTTTGGAAACATAACTAAGTAAGATCTCCGTGGGTTTGCTGATAAGTTTCTTCTTTCCCTCTTGAATTCTCAAATATCAATCAAAGATGGCCTTCACAATTTGATACTGAACTTGAAAGCATAATTTGCAAAAGAGTTAATTACTTTCTCACAGAGGTAAGATAAGTAAAACTTGCATTTGGAGAAATTTAGGGATTATTTAATCCAAATTTCATAATTTTACTAAAGGTCTTTTTAAATATTTTTGTAAATTGAGTTTATCAATTAGACTTTGTCAGTAACTGTGAAGAATCTGAGATTGTATGCTGTTTGCATACTTGCAAATTTATCCACCCGTTTCCATAGATGCAGGCAAAAGACAAGAGCTCCTGGGTCAGAGACAAACATTTTTCTTACAGCACAGTAAATCATGAGTTGCAAGTTTGCCTCAGTTCCCCTTGCTTCGTTAGTTCTAAGAGACAACGTAGAGTATCTCAGGTAGTTTTTGCCCACATTGTTAATTTGCATCAAAAAAGAGGAAATAGCTGGGCACAGTGGAGCACTCTTGATTCACCTGAGGCAGGTGAATCACAAGTTTGAGGTCAGCCTCAACAGTTTAGAGAGGCCTTAGCAACTTAATGAGACCCTGTCTCAAAACAAAAAATACAAAGGGCCAGGGATGTTGCTCAGTACATAAGCAACCCTGGGTTCAATCTCCAGTACACTCCCCACACCAAAAAAAAAAAAGACTGAGAAAACATGAATTTTGGAAATATCTTTTAAAGAGGTTACTAGAAAATCTACCCAATATTTGTGTGAGAGGGAGGGATTATCTCTACTCTCTGGGACTAAAAACAAATCTGCTATCTGCCCTAAATAAAGATATTATCCCTATTATTCAAGTCTGTTAGCTAGGCAAATATTCTTGCAAATATACTTCAAAAAATAAAAAAAAATGTGGTACAGTAACATTTCTCCTCAGGAGATCATAGAAACCCAAGAGACTAATGAAAAATTGTCTCCTAATAGGCTTATTGGTTCCACATATTTTCAAAGCTGTAATCAGCTAAATACAGTGATCAATCCTCAGATACATTTTCTGTTATTTATAACTTCTTTGTATTATTTTTTTGTTGTTGTTTTGACTACAAAGGTAAAATAGAGTCAATGGAAATAAAAACATAACAGAGCACATATGTAAGTTGAGATCCTACAAAAGTAGTTGCCAAGATTAAATTTTGAGGAGAGAAATAACTTTATTTATTTATTTATTTTTATTTATTTTTATTGTAAACAAATGGGATACATGTTGTTTCTGTTTGTACATGGAGTAACAGCATACCATTTGCATATTCATACATTTACATAGAGTAATGATGTTTGATTCATTCTGTTATTTTTTCCTTCCCTCCCACCCCTCCCACCTCTCTTTTCCCTCTATACAGTCCCTCCTTCCTCCATTCTTGCCCCCCTCTCACCCCCCATTACCTGTCATCATCCGCTTATCAGTGAGATCATTCGTCTTTTGGAATTTTGAGAATGGCTTATCTCACTTAACATGATATTCTCCAATTTCATCCATTTGCCTGAAATGCCATAATTTTATTATTCTTTATAGGTGGGTAATATTCCATTGTATATATATATATACCACAGTTTCTTTATCCATTCATCAATTGAAGGGCATCTAGGTTGGTTCCATAGTCTGGCTATTGTGAATTGAGCAGCTATGAACATTGATGTGGCTGTATCTCTGTAGTATGTTGATTTTAAATCCTTTGGGTATAGGCCAAGGAGTGGGATAGCTGGGTCAAATGGTAGGTCCATTCCAAGTTTTCTAAGGAATCTCCACACAGCTTTCCAGAGTGGCTGCACCAATTTTCAACCCCACTAGCAATGTATGAGTGTACCTTTTTCCCCACATCCTCTCCAACACCTATTGTTCCTTGTATTCTTGATAATCGCCATTCTAATTGGGGTGAGATGGAATCTTAGTGTAGTTTTGATTTGCACTTCTCTTATTACTAAAGATGGTGAACATTTTTTCATATGTTTGTTGATCGCTTGTAGATCTTCTGTGAAGTGTCTGTTCATATCCTTAGCCCATTTGTTGATTGGGTTATTTGTATTCTTGGTGTAGAGTTTTTTGAGTTCTTTATATATTCTGGAAATTAGCACTCTATCTGAAGTATGAGTGGCAAAGATTTTCTCCCACTCTGTAGGCTCTCTCTTCACATTGCTGATAGTTTCCTTTGCTGAGATAGAGCTATTTAGTTTGAATCTATCCTAGTTATTGATTCTTGCTTTTATTTCTTGTGCTATGGGAGTCCTGTTAAGGAAGTCTGATACTAAGCCAACAAGGGGAAGATTTGGACCTACTTTTTCTTCTCTAAGATGCAGGGTCTCTGGTCTGATTTCAAGGTCCTTGATCCATTGTGAGTTGAGTTTTGTGCAGGGTGAGAGATAGGGGTATAGTTTCATTCTGTTGCATATGGATTTCCAGTTTTCCCAGCACCATTTGTTGAAGAGGCTATCATTTCTCCATTGCATATTTTTGGCACCTTTGTCTAGTATGAGAAAATTGTATTTATTTGGGTTTGTGTCTGTGTCCTCTACTCTGTACCATTGATCTACCTGTCTATTTTGGTGCTAATACCATGCTCTTTTTGTTACTATTGCTTTGTAGTATAGTTGAAGTTCTGGTATTGGGATACCCCCTGTTTCATTCTTCCTGCTAAGGATTGCTTTAGCTATTCTGGGTTTCTTATTCTTCCAGATGAATTTCATGATTGCTTGCTCTATTTCTGTAAGGTACATCATTGGGATTTTAATTGGAATTGCATTGAATCTGTATACAACTTTTGGTAGTATGGCCATTTTGACAATATTAATTCTGCCTATCCAAGAATATGGGAGATCTTTCCATCTTCTAAGGTCTTCCAATTTCTTTCTTCAATGTTTTGTAGTTTTCATTGTAGAGGTCTTTTACCTCTTTGGTTAGATTGATGCCCAAGTATTTTATTGGGAGGAGATTAAAAAATTCTTAGAGGTCAATGAGAATGATGATACAACATATCAAAATCTCTGGGACACTATGAAAGCGGTACTAAGAGGAAAATTCATTGCATGGAATGCATTCCAGAAAAGAATGAGAAGTCAACAACTAAATGACCTAACATTACAGCTCAAAGCCCTGGAAATGGAAGAACAGAATAACAGCAAAAGTAGTAGAAGACAGGAAATAATTAAAATCAGAGCTGAAATCAATGAAATGGAGACAAAAGAAACTATTCAAAAAATTGACAAAACAAAAAGTTGGTTCTTTGAGAAAGTAAACAAAATAGACATGGTTTAACATCTGTAAATCAATAAACATAATCCATCATGTCAATAGACTTAAAGATAAGAATCCTATGGTTATTTCAATTGATGCCAAAAAAGCGTTCGACAAAATACAACACCCCTTCATGCTCACAACACTAGAAAAAACAGGGATAGTTGGAACATACCTGAACATTGTAAAGGCTATTTATGCTAAGCCCATGGCCAACATCATTCTTAATGGAGAAAAACTGAAACCATTCCCTTTAAAAATGGGAACAAGACAGGGATGTGCTCTCTCACCACTTCTATTCAACATTGTCCTCAAAACTCTAGCCAGAGCAAGTAGACAGACCAAAGAAATTAAAAGGATACAAATAGGAAAAGAAGAACTTAAGCTGTCACTATTTGCGGATGATATGATTCTATATTTAGAGGATCCAAAAAACTCCTCCAGAAAACTTCTAGACCTCATCAATGAATTCATCAAAATAGCAGGCTATAAAATCAACACGCATAAATCTAAAGCATTTTTATACGCAAGCGACGAAACAGCTGAAAGGGAAATGAGGAAAACAACTCCATTTGCAATAGCCTCAAAAAAAATAAAATACTTGGGCATCAATCTAACCAGAGAAAAATAACTTTAATAAATAGAAAGGAAAGAGCCAGGATCAGGGCCAGGTAGAGATTTCAAAACAATAACCCAGTTATAGACCCCTCTAGAGAGGACAGATTTTGGCTAGAAAGAGACCCAGATTGCAGTGAAATTCTGAGAAAAATTCAACCCATCTGATAAGGTTCAAACAAAGATGCACTGATAAAAATACCCATTCCAGTATACATACTGAACTCAGCCATCCACTGGGGGCACTCTGGAGCCTGGCTTCTGAACTGTGTTGGGTCCTGAATATGAAGAGATTAGTCAGTAGGTTAAATATATTCCTGAAAGCAGAACCTCTTTTTGGAGAGCTGATGGGTGAATCCACATGGTCCTCGTAGAAGGCAGAGTAAAATTTCATGCTGGAAAGAAAGATTGGTGCTCTGATATTTTGTGATGGGAAATGCAATTTAAATATGTAGTTTCTATACTGTAGGATAATATAAAAGATGACAGGAAGAATCAAAATAAAGAAGAGATTTCAGCCACAGCACTGGACAGGGACAGCAGACTTTTCTTTAAAAGAGTGGTTAGTAAATGGTTTGCATTTCATACCTGAGGGTGTCTGTTCTAACTCCACAACTCTGCTTTTGTAGTGTCAAAGCAACCATGCAGAATGCATAAATAAATGAGTTCCAGTGAAACAAGAAAGGAAGAGAGGGAGGGAGGGAGGGAGAGAGGGAGGGAAAGAGAGAGAGAGAGAGAGAGAGAGAGAGAGAGAGAGAGAGAGAGAGAGAGAGAGAGAGAGAAAGAAAGAAAGAAAGAAAGAAAGAAAGAAAGAAAGAAAGAAAGAAAGAAAGAAAGAAAGAAAGAAAGAAAGAAAGAAAGAAAGAAAGAAAGAAAGACAGCCTAGAGTTGACTTGTGGATCATAGTGTTCGGACCCAAGGCATAGAAATTTTTTATGTGCTTTGCAAATATTTCTTATCTCTCTTTCATGGCAGAAATTGACCAATGGTTGATAGTTTCCATATATAAAGAATTTATATTCTTTCCAGATATAAAGAAGCCAAACATTGGAAGTACATGTTTTCTTTGATAAGTTCCAGCATTTCTATTGAAGTGAGCATCTTCAAAACACAGGCACATCTATCACTGAATGAAATTTTTCTTTGGTGCTTTAGAGTTACAGAAAGCAGCTCAAATAAAGGCAGTGCAACTTATTCTTTAATGGAATAGGTAAACATCTGAAGGGTTGACCCGAGGGAGAGAAATGAAGAGATAATATAATATTTATCTTAATATTTTCTACTTTTCTCATTTCATGTGTTGAAATAGAGACTATCTGAGGAAAAAAAAAATAACTCTCATGGATCTAGTGATACAAGAATTCGAGAAAGAAACTAGAAAATAAGTGCTTTTAAAATATAAAAGTTTTCATTTTCTTATAAGGTAAAGAAAGTGCAACTGATTACTCAAGTAAATGTGAAATTTTCCCATTTAGTTTTGGACATTCTACAACAGCACCAAAGATAAAAACTGGGGAAGAATCTCAAGAAGTTAATAATGGTAGAACATTCCACGTAATGGTGCAACTCTCCAATGTCATTGCAGATGACACCAGCACATTTGCTCCTTGACCTTGGAAAAGTATTGCTGGAACCTGGCTTGTGTCATCTGGAGCCTATAACTACCTCTCATTTCTGAGATTGGTTTGTCCACAGGCCATATGGTTTCACTCTAGATCCAAGAATCCTTGGAGATCAAGGGAAGGCTCACAAGGACAGGGATGTTAGAAAAGGACACCAGGAGCTGGTGGCAAAGTGGAGATCAAATGGGCTGTGCAGAGTACACCTCACTGGGCCAGGCAGTGGTGGGGAGTTGAGGGTTTGAGGGTGTTTGCTTCCGGGTGACAAAGCCATTGGCCTGTGACCTTGTATTTGATACTACCTATCCTATGCTTTTTCAAAGGATCTTCCATCTTTTCTCTTAATTTAGATTTTTGTTACAACACCTCCATTAGCGACATCTATGCCAGAAATCTTGGCTACCTGGACTCTTCAGAATAATAAACAAATTGTGATGGGCTGCTCTTTTTTAATCTGTTTATTAAGGTTATCATTTATTAACTGCAACAATAAAGAGAGCAGGCCACATGCTATTGCAGCATTATAGAAATCACTGAGCAGTATTTCTTCAGTCTCATTCCTCTAATCCAAATACCAACTTCCCGACTATCCATACCTCAAGCAGACCACCCTATTTTTGTTCAGAGAATAAAGTTAAATGAGGAAAACAAAATATTATTTTAAATGGTATCCTTGACATCTTTGCTGTTACTCCTGCAGTGTTTTCAGACTCTAATTCAGGTGGTTTTAACAGGATTCTTAGGTTTATCCTTTGGTCTTTTAATAGTCAGAAAAATGTTCTCATTTTCTGAGAACAGACATTATTTACTCACCTACTAATTTTTTTTCCTTTTAACTACACTGAATAATCCCATAAATAATCCATCCTCTTTTTTAACTATCTTAATTTTTTCCATCAAAAAATATTCTCATTCTGAAATTATATGCTACATCAGTATCATCTGAAATTAATGACTAATAAGTATTTTAAAATTTGGGGAAACTGACATGAAACTCATGTTTGTGACTAAGTTGATTTTTTTTTTTTAATTGTTTCCTGTGTAGTCTGGTAGTAAATTCCAATCTGTAACTAGACCAAAGAATAAAGGGATTGGTTGGAAATTTGGGGCCAGTTACTATTTATACAGTGACACTTTATTGTGTTGGATTATCATTTTTATAGCTAGATGATAAGCACATTTCACACTGCATAAAAACTCTGATAGGCACTGAGGTTGTAGCTCAGGGGTAGAGCACCTACCTAGCAGTGCAAGACTGTGGGTAGAATCTCTAGCACTTCACAAAGAAGCAAACATACCAGAAATAAATAAAGCCAATTAATGGCACTGACTGCCTATAGTTCTGTGCTGAGAAGACTTGTACCTATGCATTAAATTAAAAAAAAAAATGTTAATTGGCAATGGTTTATATATGCAGGGACAGAATATAGGAGTGTGGTAACTCCTGAGGAGAACTTCATACACCCTGTCTGAACAATTATGTTGAGTGTTGACCAGGAACTCATTTGAACCATAACTACCTGTGTGAGCATAACTATCTACCCCGTTATAATGACACTAATAGTAATACCTGCCCAAACATTGGGTGTGTGTTTGTGTGTGTGTGCCCAAGTCTGTCCATTTGTCTATTTAAAAATGGGGAGAAAAGAGAAGCAAAATCTGTACATTGTTTAGAAGTGTATTGAACAAAAATAAGGAACTGACGAACAGCAACTGCAATAGAAGCCATTTCTGTGGTAAGCGTCGTTTCCCCTGTCAGGCATCAGACTAAGAACTTTTTATCTCTGCTTTTAACTATATACTTTTTTTTTGCCACAAGTTGATGAATGAAGACAACCAAACATGCAAAACACATTCACCTTACAGAAGGTCAAACAAATTTGGGAGCAAAAATACACAAATATCTCTGATTTCTGACTGTATGGTAACCTCTGTTATTCAGGAGCCTATGTGCGTACCTTTTTGTAACAACAAAGTTTAGTGACATAAATATAATTAATATGGTTTGTTTGAATGAAATGCTTTGTAAAGCTCCATTTGTGCTTACGTGAACTTCAGGAAAACTGTAAAATAAAGATAGGTCTCATCTATGAGTGGGAATTTTCTCAGAAAAAATGTACAGAGTATTTGTTTGAGGGAAAAGAGAGATGAAGTCATATTAACCATTAAGCAAGATAGATAATGGCTATGTTCACAATAAAAGTATAATAAGAAGTAATTGACATTGTTAGCATAACTTGCAGTAGATAAAATTCGCCTCTCTCAAAAGAAATACAAAAATATCCTTGACCTGTTTGAAGTGGAGTCACTTGGCAGTGACAATTGACAACTTGGGAGTCAATAAGCTAGTAATAGAAGAGATCCTTCTACCAGGGAGACAAACATAAACTACACCAACAAAAGACAAAGCTATGCATTGCTAAAGGGGAACACCCTGCTTCCCAGTCCCATATTCAATAGATGGCAGACAGAAAGGCGGTATTCGCCCTCTTGATTTAGGGAAAGAAAGGAGAGCAAATGGACCAAAGTAGATGTGTGATGTGGACAAGGTCCAGAGAAGATGTCAGAGAAAGATTCCTAACACAGTTCTTTAATGAATGAAATCATGACTAGTCATAATTCTCTTAACTATAAGTTTTCTCCAGGATTAAAATTCCTTCTGCACCCATTTTACAACCCTATTCCAGTATGTCTGAACTGATAATAATCAGGAAAGACCAATACATCTAAGTCTGGAAGTCCCTAATAGCTTCTTGAAGCAATATTTCAATTATGCAGAATAGACACTAGTACTCAGGGCAGAATATCATTTTACTGGTTGCCTCCATTGTGATGAAATCATCATCTTTACACAATGAAAACCAATATTCCTTTTAATATTTTAAGGATATTCAGAGCACTTATATCTCTCAGAGTGACTTGTATTTTCATTTTCTACTTCCATTGTATATTTCACATTTACTGTAACTCATTTTAGATATACTGGCTCTGTTTGTTATTATGTTGCTCCATGGAAAACAACCTTAGACTTAGGTCTTCCAAAAGAATTCCTAATGCTCATTTTCTGCGGAAAGCTTGGTTAAGATGCAGGGCTGCATACCCGGTCTATATGGCTGTATAAGGGTTATAGATCACCAACAACTTTAAAAAAAGTAAAACTAAATATTGATACCTTTTTTCCCCTTAATAGTACCATGATTATCCCAACTGCAGAATATATATGGCAAGCAATTTTTTTCCATTGTTTTATCAATTTGTCTGATATGAACTAACTCCAAAGTGCAGAGTTTCTCTACCTTTGCTAATTTATTCTGATCCTTTTCCCCCCATACCAAATATAATGCTGAACCTTCATTATACATCCCAAACATTATTAGTGAAATTTACAAAATTACTAATCATGGCCCAAAGTATTTACCTATTTATAACACACACAGGCACAAAATGCAGAGATTACTAAATAAGTGTCCTTCTTTTAGTAGATAGCAAATCTGTAGTGTGGCCTCTTTTCTGTTATTCTCCACAAGCATAAGAGGATGCTTTATAGATTTATTTCATCTGGTACCAAGTTATTGTATTATTCCCTTTTTTGAAAGGAGAAGTGCCCACAGGAATTTTTTGTTTATTTATTAATACTGAAATTTGCTTCCCTTTTCCTTGAATTTGAGGTTTGCAAGGAACCTTGGAGAGCTGATCTAAAATAATGTCTTTCCCTCTCTCCCAAAACAAATTGCCTGGTCTTGTAGTGGATGATAAATTTCAGAGCTTTAGATTATAGTCGCTTCATAGGCTGACTTAAAATGTTCAAATATATACAATTTCATGTTGTTTTATTTAATGGTGTGCTATATTTTAGCCATATAAAAATGTGACCTCTACTTATGCTCCTAAAGTTAAAATTAAAAGTAAACGAATCACAGTACAACTTTATTTATGAAGTAAAAAAACTATGACTAAATGTCTGCACTAGTTTTTAGTAGCAAACAAAACATACACACATATTATAGGTGAAATATATTTGCAGAGGAGAAAATTCAGGGTGTATAGGAGAAAACAGCAATCAACACCACAAAGATATAAATAAGCACTATTCAGAAATGGTGCGAGTTGATAGGAAAAGACGTATTGCAGTAGAATTAGTCACAGATGCAAACAATTTGCAGGATAATTAGAAATACTCTTTGGCATATTGACTGACCATTAAAAACTAAATTCATTTTAATAAATCTCTGATTATGAAACTGTGCTATGACGGATCTGTTGATGAACCTCCCCCTTTTGATCTTCATACCCACTCAGCCATGTCCTTCACAGAGAGAAAAACACACAGGTGCTTCTACTGTTGCTGGGTTTCTTTTTGTTGATGATGTTGTTGTTATTAACGTTGATGTTCTCATTATCATGAGAAAACCTGGGTGATGATTGACTTAAAAAACACATTAGCCAATACTTTTTTTTAAAACAAAAGAAACTACCTAAACAAGTCAATAGGCCACTTGAAACTAACTCCCACTTAATGATTCTGCAGATATCATATGTTCAAATGATATAAAAATTTGGCACAATTAAGCAAATACTCAGAAGCTTTTGAAATCATAATCATATAATTTACTGATTAGGAATTCTGATTGCTTCTAAAGTGAACGGGTTACTGTGCGGCTTTACCTTGCTTTAACATCTAAGTTTTCAGTTTTCACCAGAAGGCAAAGAATGTCTTCCATCTTTATACTATTATTATTTCATCAATACTATTATATTGTGAAGTTCAGATTTAGTTGACCAGTTAACTATGTGGGGGGTCTAATGTGCTTAGCATAATTGTTTTACAAAAATCCTAACGTTTCAACATAAAATTTGAATTTGTTGATTTTGTTTATCAGGGATAGTTTGAAGCTATTCATCTAAAATACCTTTATCCAAATATTTGAAAACAAAACATTTCAAAGAAACACTGTCAAGAAATATTCAGAAATAAGGAATGCATATCCAAAACTAAGAAATTGTAAGTTTGGTTAACTGTCTCCCATCATTTAACTGCCATGTGTAAACTGTATATCCTCTAAATATAAAATATAGACTAGTTTCCATTGTATCATTCTTGTTGCTCAAAAAATACTGATACACATTTAAGTATTTATTTGACATATTTGAAAGCACAATTATATTTGGGAAGACATTGGGAAAAGTACTAATTGAATACTGATACACAACATTAAATCTTTCAGTAAAGAATTTCTTTCAGAAGTAAATATTGTTATAAATGTTTATAGGTTGTTAGTTATATTTTATATGATTTTGAGTTATAGCTAGGTAAATCAAATATTCATTATAGATAATTATATTTAAGGTGTGTGATGAATAAATATATTTTCATGAAAAAAATTTTATTATTGGTAAATATATTGATGACTGAATGATGAAAAGTGAATATTCATAATAAAATAGTTACTTAGAAATCGTTACCATGTATCTGTGTGGATACTATTTCTGTTTCTACACAATTTTAATTCAGAAAACCATTATTAATATATTAAAACAAATCATTGATGTTTCATTTGTCATACCCAGAAATTTAGAACATCCAGTGTTATATTAGATAAAAATGCAAAAATAAATTAACAGAGAGTATTTTTACTCGAAGCAACTGCACTAAATTATAAGATAGCACACATACAAAGAGAATTTTATATTGGCTTTAGAAATGTGGCAAAAAGTGCCCTAATAAAATATTCTTGCTAGTGATTTTTTAAAAATACTATTTGGCTTGAGAGACTTTATATTCACTGAAAATATTTTATTATAATGATGTGAATTGTAAACTGCATAGGTTGGTACAAAAATTCTCAATTATAAGCATTTGGTAGTTAAATGCAAATTTTAGAACTTTATAACTGGAAGAAATCTTAGCAATCTTGTTAAGAACACGTACATTCACATAAGTATTACTAAACAGAAAACCTCAAGTAGGGCAAATCTATTCAAGAGCTTTCTTTCCCTCCCCCTCTCTTCATAGCAACCCAACTGTGTTAAATCATGCAAAGAGAAAACGAACAAATAACTCACTCCAAGGCTGGAAATCAATGTTGCAGAATACCTGAGAGATAGAGGCCACTCATCAGCAAGCCCAACCAGGCATTAAGAAATTAATGCTGAATAACCAAGAGGATAGGAACCTGCTGGGGTTGTTTGGTTCAGCGCTTCATGGGGTTTGTCTCACACAGAGCACATATTCTTCAGAAATATGAGGCGGATGATGCTTTCTTACTTAGTCTTCGTTGTGTCTTTGAAGCAGTAATTGGTTGTTGAAATGAGTTACTCACAATACACTTAGAATTTAATATCCCAAAGTGTAGGCAAGAGAGGACCTGCTGTTATTTTTGCTTTAAAATTGGTGGTTTAGTTTGGGCTGCTGCATTTGAAGCACTTTTGGAAAAACAGAAAATTCTGGAACTGAAGTAAAGAATGCAATTGAACCTTTTTGGGATGAGGGTAAGAGTGCTACACTCGAAGCTTTAAAGTAGTTAAGGCAGACAGTGTACCTGCAGAAACAGAAGAGTTTTTTAATTCTCTGTCCAGAAATCCTTTTGTTTTGATTGAGCTAAAAGTCCCTGATGGAAAGAAGTACAGCATCAACTCAAAAGAAACCACAGCTCTATTTATTTTTCAATCACTATGCAGATATGTCTGGATTTCTTCTGAGGAGGGGCACTTCTCCACAGAATGTAGAAATATCTTTATTCAGATCTTTCACAATATAAATATCTAGAAAGAAATTGAAAATCACTAATACTCACAAATTGTGTATTTCTTACCTATTTCAACAAACCTAACAATTAAATCACTCTGTTAGATGACTTCATTGCACTCATCACAAGAGCAATTTAATTAACTGGCAGAATTGTTTTCTATAATCACAAAATGAATAATAATACATAGATGCCAATCAATACATGGTATTTTTCCTTTGAGGTGAATATTTATTTATTAAACATGCTTCAAACATATTGTGGCCCTTGAGAGAACAAAACCATCTAAGCACACTCTGTCTCCAGTACTTTGCATGGGTGTTAACTGTCTAGAATTTTCTGCAGCTATGTGCTTGTTTTTCTCCTTGTCTTCCTTCTGAGGACACTGCTTCTATTTGCTTATGTTGTCATCTGTACATCTCGGGAGGCTTGATATGGGTGGCATACAAGGCGAGTGACAACACGGACTTGTGTGCTGCTGTCACTTCTGTGTGTGCCACATGGTGCTCTGTTTAAACTGGAAACTCCCCTCTTCAATACCCCTTTCCCCTTCTCTTCTAGAGCATATCCCAGAGTACATACAATATGTTTTTATGTTTTCCATGATATTTTTGCTGCCTCCCCTTTTCTAGTATGAATTCCATCCAAGTATGGATCATTGTTTTTTTTTGTTTGTTTTTTTTTTAATAGATACTTTTCTAGTGTTTAAAACACTGGCAAATTGTCAATGAATATTTGTTGAAAGAGCAAATAAATGGTCCCACATCATATCAGCATGATGAAGATGACCGTCAGTGAGGTCTATGCTGTAGACAAAATGCTCCTGTTTATGTGGAACAAAGTAACAGCCACATAAGGCTAAGGGAGAGGCCACAGAGACTTAGGGTGCAGAAAAAAAGAATCGAGGTTTTCCATTCCTCTTCATGGTATCATTAATTTTGTTTTTTTTGAACTTATGGTGAAAGAGCAGGTTATGTTGAAAGAGGAGACTAGGGACAGCAAGTTCCTTCCTTGGTCACCTCAGCAATAAGCTTAAAGTTCATCTGACCACTGCTATACTTTCCATGGGGATTCTAAAGTCATGCTAATATATAAGGGATAATTCTGTAATAGATTTAAGGAGTGCTTACAATATTTGTTTCTTTTGTAAAATGTGGTTTTCAATGTGGTTTGGCAATCATATGGGTAAATTAACTTAAGAGTTTGTCAACCCCATAAATTTTTAAAATGTGTACGCTTTTACATATAAATTAAAATAAATTTAATTTCAATTAAAAAAAAAACACCTTTCCATTGAGGTTCCATTGATATGGCATAGAATATTACCTATATTATATATGTACATATAGATGTATACAGTCTTCATTTTCTACATGGATTGACTAATATGAGAATTACAAAAATATGTGTACTTCAAGTAAAGAGAATAATTCATATGTGGTAATTATGGAGATTTTGTAATTCAGAATATAATACAAATGTATTTCAGAAAATTCAACCATGAATATAATACATAAGTGTTAAGTCAGACCAAAATGAATCCAGTCACCATACTTAAGTTTTTATAATCTCATTAAGAAATAGATTAAATCTTTCAAAGCAATAAACATAAAATAAACTTAAATTATAATTTAATACTTTAGCAAAGATATTTATTAGTTATAAAATAATCATTTTAGTGTTTTCTTAATTTTTCAATCTTTTTCATGAACTTAATATTATTTTAAAATGTTGAAGATAGTTTTAATATGGTAGTCTAATGATTATACTAGTTTTTAGTTTTCTGATAGACAATGAACATAACATAAAACAAGCATCAAAATTAGCCTTATAAAAAGCTATAGTCATAGAAAAGCAAGTCAGCAAGATCATATAGAGTTTTCTGAAGAGGATCATATGGAGTTTTATGGCTTTGCAACAAAAAGTTGACTTGGTCATGATTGTTTTACTTTTGCATTTTATTGGTTAAAGTGTAAATAATCATGGCTACCACAGACTATCCCTGATAATCCTCTAAGAGGCTCTGAAAATACACAGGGAAGCATTGATACCAAGGTTTGCATGGGATTTCATACTCAAGTGCAAAAGTCAAAGTCAAAGGCTCTTCTTACTTTCTTGCAGCACTTCCTCAATGTCTGTGTATTTTAATTTGTTGTTATTTTCTATTTGAGATCAAAATAAATCTTTGACTCCTAACTATAGCACTTAATATTTTTTAGAATTATAATTCTGCAGATAATTCTAGTTAAATAATATCCTTATGCATTTGAATTTAAACATTTTATGTGTGCTCATTTGATTGTACAGTTAATAGTTTCTTAATCACATAGTTCCCCAGTGTATACTTTTTGCATTACATATCTGAAAATGATTCTATATATAACTCTATTCAAATGGAGCTGTATCATATATTGATTGTGGTTTAATAATTTGAATCTATTTAAATTACTACAAAAATCTCAGTTGCTTATTAACATGGTTTACTTAAGGAACCATTTCAGACAACCAGCAAATGTGTACCCACTATTACTGTATCTTTTGAAATTTAGCATGCATTTGATTATCTGAGAAATGTTGTAAAATAAAAATGTATTTTCACCTTTTACAATGCTGTGTTTATAGATGTCTGATTCACAATGTCTGGGAAGGATTCTTTTTATGGGTTTTAGATTTGGGACAAGCATATCACATACATATAAATATTTTGTTATTATTATTATTATTATTATTATTATTATTATTATTATTGGTACTGCAGATTGAACCCAGGGGCACTTAACCACTGAGTTAACCATGCCCCCAACCTTTTTTAATTTTTATTTTGAGGTAGACTCTCACTAATTTTCTAAGACTGGTTTTGAACCTGCCATCCTCCTGCCTCAGCCTCCTGAGCTCGTGGGAGTATATACAAAGATTCTAAGGCTGATAGGGTCGGGACACAATTTGAGAAATCATGCCTTATAGAGTTGGTACATTAACTTCCTTGTTTTGTAGTATCATTATGCCCTCTACTGACTCTCCTGAAGAACTTTCCTGCTTGACTGACTTCATAGGACTCACGTCCTCGTGTTTTTCGAGGTTCCAAATATGTTTGTTATTAGATTCATTCTTTGGTACTTACTAAATGTGATGTGTTGGGGCTAGGTCATATTGTAGGCCTTAGATTTTCAAAAATGCTTAAATAAAAATAAGCACAAGTTAAAAAAAAGACTAAAATAATAATAATGATACACAAAAGAAATTCAAATTAAGATGCAGTCAACCCAGAAAAAAGACTCCGGAAAGATGGCAGTGTAGGAAGTACCCTTTATCTATCATCTCCCCACCCGGACAATAATTGCCCTGGTAGAATCTGTCAGATGTAGCTATTGTGAAACTCTGGGGCATACTGGAGGTTTGCACGTTCCAGGGGAAGGGTTAGGTAGTAGTTTTAAACTCTTAACACAAGTAGCCACTCTTCATTTCTCATCCCTCATCTTTGGGACATAAACATGTACCTAGAGCAGCTTCAAGAAAAGTTGCAGAAACCCAGAGAGATGAAAAGGACCTTGTCCTCCAAATGGAGAAGGGGGAGGGAAGGGTTAGTGTTAGGGTTAGAGTTAGGGTTAGGGAGGGGGGCAAGTATGGAGGAAGGAAGTACTGTATAGAGGGTAAAGAGGGGTGGGAGGGGTGGGGGGAAGGAAAAAAATAACAGAATGAATCAAACAACATTACTCTATGTAAATTTATGATTACACAAATGGTATGCCTTTGCGCCATGTACAAACAGAGAAACAACATGTATCCCATTTTACAATTAAAAAAAAAAAAAAAAAAGGAAGAAAAGTTGCAGAAACCCAGAGAGATGAAAAGGACCTTGTCCTCCAAATGGAGAAGATCTGTGCTTTCATTTCTGATGGTTACTTCTGGTCACTGAGGTGCACGAAAACACATAGGCAGTTGTTTTGTATCTCCCCATGTCATTTCAGACCTCTTGGCTTCCATCTGAGGAGACTTCCAGAGAATTTAAAGGACTGACACTCCTTCCTTCCCTTTCATATTTCTCTTTCTACCTCTGGGAGCCAAATGACAGAGATGATGGCATACAATACAACAAACATAGGATTCAAGATGGCAGATTAGAGTCGGGTTGCATATCCTCATGCTCCTGAGGGAGTGGTGCTTCACAGGTAGACAAAAGAGGGACTTACTAAATTCAGTATCGGATCGTTAGAGGCTCTTATACACTCAGAAATCTGGGTGCATTAATAAAGAAAAAGTACCTTAAAGTCAGGCTGGTTGCAGCAGTCATGCCAGTTTAACTCAGAGGGGAGGAATAACACAAACAGGGAGAAACAAAATGGACAAATTCAGCACAGACGCTACACAGCAAACTGACTTTTAAGAAGGGTTTTTCTTCACCTGGCAAGTGAAGAGCTGAGACAGGAGCCAACCTGAGGAGGCCGTGTTGCAGCTTGCTCCTGTGGGAGCCCAGGAGTTCACAGTAAACAGCCTTGGAGAGCACCTACCTACCTTGTGGCCTGGGTGTACCTGGGAGGATATGAGTGAAGTAGGCATAGAGATAACTGTACCCAGGGGCCTTTCAGTCAGAGATTCAGGAGGGAGTGGAGCTCACTTCACCTTTGAGTCTGGTGGCTCCAATGATAAGGTAAAGAGGACCTGGAAACTGAGCAGGTGGGCACCATTATACTAGGAGACTGAGCCTGGGAAGGCCATGTTTGTGCGTCACAGAGTGTGACAGGCCTGTGGAATATTAGCTACCCTGTCCTTCCAGTAGAAATCTTGGGAATTTCCTGAGATCCAGACTCTCAGAAGAGATCTGCGTATGCCTGGATGTAGAGGTGTGGTAATCATCTTCTCTCTAGAGCAGATTATCACAAAACAAAGTCCCAAAGTCCTGATTATAGCTAAGTCCCAGCCCTACCCTGGGAGTGAATCTATATGGTCTATCTGGACAAAACTCCAACCAACAGTACTTACTTTCTACCTTATACTGGAGTGAGAAGGGAAGTTTAAAGTTAGTTCAATGAGGTTCAGTTTTAGGCCACTCCACCACAAAAATCAGTGAACAACACACAAAAAAGGAAGTATTTAATAATCCCAGGCTTGGTTCTTTCTAAGGGATACAAAGCTGAAGCAGAAACAGGACAATCAGACTTAGACAGTTATCATTCATCCTTATCAGTAGTTCTAGTTAGCTCAGAGGAGATGATTATTTCATCATTAAGATGATAATTCTTCTTTCTCCTCCTCCTCCTTCCCTTCCTCCTGCTGCTCCTCCTCCTCCTCCTCCTCCTCTTCTTCTTCTTCTTCTGTTGCATTGCTACTTGGTTCAAGAACATATACACTTTTTTTCTCATTTTTAGAATGTTTTTAACTATTGTCTTTTGCCTTTGTCTTGCCTTTTGAAGGTTAAGGCTTCTGTTTCTTTTTGTTTTGTTTTGCTTTTGTTTCTTTTATTTATCTTTATCTTCTTTCTATTCCCTCCAATAATCAAATTTTCTTATTCTCTCTCTCTCCCCACCCTATACTTACTTTCTTTTATTTTTTCCTCATTGTTTATACCATCACTTGCTACACCTCTTCTTCTTTCCCTCTGTCCATATTTTGAGCATTCTAAGCATTCTTTTACTATCCTACAACATTAACTTTTATCTTCATGAACTGCACTCTTACCATCTTTTAGAAGTATTTTTTACATACAAGTCTTGTCCTCACCATTTTTGGCTTTTGGTAATTAGTGTGGTGGATGTCATAGTAGGTAGTAAGCACTTGTTATGATATTATTTACTGTTTGCTTCTGTTATTGCTATTGTTTCTTTCTAGCCTATTCTTTAATTGCTATGAATCTACCTGGACACTGAAAGTTCACAGGGTAGAGACTTTACTGTTGAGCTATACCCAGCCAGAAGAGAGTCAACACACATACAAACTAACCATATTCAAACTTCAATAAAACTTTAGCAAAGAATAAGAGAAAAAAATCACAAACGAATTACCAGAGTCCAAGTATCAACATTAAAGGAGCCCTCAGGTATGAATCATTGACACTCATTCCTATAGGGAAAAAAAAATCAACATAAAAGTGAATACAAAACTGTGGATACCTCACCTCTGACAGGTCTGACTCTAGAATTACTTCCATTTAGAATATACAGTTACTAAGTGAAGAAGAGCAATCACAGAAGGTGGAACCCACCTACGCTTCTGTTTAGAATACGATTGCAGACAAACAAGAAGGACCTCACTTTTTTGAGACCACAGGGAAAGTGGAATACTCAATCTCTTAATCAATATACCTTTCATCTAAGTACACCAATGATCACCAAAGAACTAATACATAAATTTACAACAAAACTCACTTGGAAATATATTGTGAACTTCAAAATGACTTGATATTCCAGAAAATTTTAACAATAGAAGACTCTACCTACAAAGACCTGCACATAAGAAAGGATAAAAAAAATCATCCCATAGTATGCATAAAGGCAGGACCAAATTGAACAGATCTAATGAAAGAGTACAAGAAGTATGAAAAATGTAAGGCAACATTTTGGAGATACGGGCCTACTTTTTTTTCTATTTGGTGAAGGATCTCAGGTCTAATTCCTAGATCCTTGATCCATTTTGAGTTGAGTTTTGTACAGGGTGAGAGATAGGGGTTTGGTTTCATTTTACTGCGTATGGATTTCCAGTTTTCCCAGCACCATTTGTTGAAGAGGCTATCTTTTCTCCATTGCATATTTTTGGCGCCCTTGTCTAGTATGAGGTTACTGTACTTATGTGGGTATGTCTCTGTGTCTTCTATCCTGTACCATTGATCTACCTGTCTAATTTGATGCTAGTACCATACATTTTTGTTACTATTGCCCTATAGTAGAGTTTAAGGTCTGGTATAATGATACCTCCTGCATTACTCTTCCTGCTCAGGATTGCTTTGGTTGGGTCTTTTGTTCTTCCAGATGAATTTCATGATTGCTTTTTCTGTTTCTATGAGAAATGTCATAGGGATTTTAATAGGAATTGCATTAAATCTGTACAACACCTTTGGAAGTATGTCCATTTTGATAATATTAATTCTGCCTGCCCAAGAACATGGGAGATCTTTCTATCTTCTAAGGTCATCCTCAATTTCTTTCTTCCATGTTTTGTAGTTTTCATCGTAGAGATCTTTTACCTATTTGGTTAGATTGACTCCCAAGTTTTTTTTTTTTTTTTTTTTTTGTTTTTTTTTTTTTGAGGCTATTGCAAATGGAGTTGTTTTCCTCATACCCTTTCAGATGTGTCATCGCTTATGTACAAAAATGCTTTAGATTTATGCGTGTTGATTTTATAACCTGCTATTTTGCTGAATTCATTGATGAGCTCATCATCCCTGGTAATTAGAGAAATGCAAATTAAAACGACCCTAAGTTTTCATCTAGCTCCAGTTAGAATGGCCATTATCAAGAACACTAGCAATAATTATTGTTGGCATGAATGTGGGGAAAAAGGCACACTCATACATTGCTGGTGGATTTGCAAATTAGTACAGCCACTCTGGAAAGCAGTATGGAGATTCCTCAGAAAGCTTGGAATGGACCCACCATTTGACCCAGCTATCTCACTCCATACTACAGAGATGCAGCCACATCAATGTTCATAGCAGCTCAATTCACATTAGCTAGATTGTTGAACCAACCTACATGCCCTTCAACTGATGAATGGATAAAGAAACTGTGGTATACATACACAATGGAATGTTACTCAGCCATAAAGAGTATTAAAATTATGGCATTTGCTGGTAAATGAATGCAGTTGGAAAATATCATGCTAAGTGAAATAAGCCAATCCCCAAAAAACAAAGGTTGAATGTTTTCTCTGATAAGTGCATAACAATACATAACGATGGTGAGTGGCAAGGGAAAGAGAAGAATGAAGAAACTTTGGATGGTGTAAAGGGAAAAGGGATGGAAGGGGGTGGGGATGGAAAAACAGTAGAATGAAACATAGTATTACCTTATATATATATGTATGATTATGTGAATGGCATGAATATACATTGTGTACAACCACAGAAATGAAAAGTTGTAACCCATTTGTGTAAAATGAATCAAAATGTATCTTTAAAAATAAAAATCATTTTAAATAAAAATAAGACTTCAAAAAAAATACAGTAAACAAAATAAAAATAAAAATAAGTGGCAGTGGCCCAGCAGCCAGGGCTGTGTCCTATTACAGTTTGAAGCATTAAAAACAAACAAAAAAATCAATAATCTCCAAGAGAAAACAAACAAACAAACAAACAAAAAAAACTGAATGAACTAAGAGAAGCAGTAAAGGACATGAATGGGAAATTCAATAAGGGGATACAGATATTGAAAAAGAACAAAACAGAAATCTTGGATATGGAAGACAAAATAAATTTAATTAAATATTCAGTAGAAAAAAAATCTCTGTAATAGAATAGAGAATATTGAATAGAGAATCTCAGAGCTGGAAAACGAAGGTGTCATCCTTGAATATTTGGACAGTATTAAAGATAAGACAAGAAATGATCATAAGTAGAATATATCAGAAGAATATATCAGAACTTTGGGACAACATTAAGGAATCAAATTTAAGAATCATTAGAATCAAAAGGGTTGTAAGGCGCAGGCTTATGACACCTTTCCCTAAGGAAGATAACAGAAAAATTTCCAAACCTTGAGTATGAGATGGAAACTGGAGGCATTCAGAACATGACAGACAAACAAACAAAAAAAGAATCTCTCAGCAACACATTATAATTAAAATGTCTGACATACAAAATCGGATAGAATTTTAAAAGTCTCATGAGAAATATATCAGGTCTCAACTGGAGGATAGGCAATGAGAATTACTTATGATTTCTCAGAACAAACCATAAAATTTAGGAGGACTTGGAATGATGCTTTCCAAGCCCTGAAAGAAAATAACTGTCAACCAAGATTGCTAAATCAAGCAAAGCTATTCTTCAGAATAGAAAGATAAATACTAACCTTCCAAAAGAACAGAAACTGAAAAAAAAAAAAAAAGTTTGACTACAAAGGTGACACTGCTGAAAATACTTAAATATTATACACAGAAGAAATGAAAAATAAACCTCAGAGCTGACAATTGGAAAAATGTCATATGATGAGTAGCTAATGAGTAGCTAAGTAAATTAGAATCAGGAATAAATTAAACATTAGTAATAAATTAATAGGGCAGGAATTAATAGATATCTTTCTATAATAGTATTGAATATAACTGACCTAAACTGTTCAATTAAGACATAAGCTGGGGGGACGGATTAAGAGATGAGACCCAACTATGTATTTTTTATAACAAATTTACCTTATAGGCAAAAACAGTCAGAAGGCTAAAAGCAAAAGGATGGAAAACAATATACCATACAAATGGAACTCAAAAATAAGCAGGAGTAGCTACTCTTATATCTGACAAAACCAAATTGATCAAAAGAGACAGAGAAGGTAACTTCATATTGGTAAAGGGATCAATCCAAGGGAAGATATAATGCTCATAAACATATATGTCCCGAATGTTGGCTCACCTAATTGCATAAAACCAACACTACTCCAGGACTCAGACATATCATAGTACCATAATACTAAGTGATGTCAGCATACCTCCCTCTGCAATAAATGAGTCATACAGATATTAACTCAGTGAAGACTTGTAATAATTAATCATATTATAAATAAATGGGCTTCACAGACTCTACAGATTATTTTATCCAAATATAGCCAAATACTTTCTATTCAGCTTTTCTTGGACATTTCTCCAAACTACACCATATTTCAGACCTCAAAGCATCCCTTAGAAAATACAAAACAATTATAATAATGTTTCTTTTCAACTTATCTGAACAGAATGTAATGAAGATAGAAATCAACAAAAAAATCCCTACAGAAATTATATCGACACAGGGATATTGAATAACACATTTTTGAATGATGACTAGGTGATAGAAATAAAAACGGGAAAAATTGTTAGAATCAAATGAGAATAGTAATAAAACATATAAGAACATCCCAAATGCTGTGAAGGCATTTCTAGAAGGAATGTTTGTAGTCATGAGGCCTACAATAAAAAATCAGAAATATACAAAAAACAAATAAGCCCTCATGGTGTATCTCAAGGTTCTTGTAATACTAGAACAAACCAATTCTGAAACTAGTAGAAGGAAGAAAATATTAAAGAGCAGAATCAAGATCAATCCGATGGAGAATTAAGCCAACAATACACAGACTCAATAAAAGTAAGAGTTGGTTTTCTGAAAAGATAAATAATATTAATCACTCTCAGTCAAAGTAACCAAAAGAAAAATAAAGTCATCCCAGGTTAATAAAATTAGAGATAAAAAAGGAGATATCACCACAGACATGACAGAAATCCAAGGAATCATTAGTGATTAGTTGAAAATGTATGTTCCATTAAATTGGAGAGCCCATAAGAAATGGATACATTTGTAGACATACACAACCTATCAAAATAGAATCAAGAGTATCCAGAAAAACCTAAACAAAACAATAGTTGGCAACATGTTAGAGGCAATAATGAAAGCCTTCCAAGAGGGAGAAATCCAGGAGCAGATGGATTCTCAGCTGAATTCCATCAGATCATTAAAGAAGAACTAAAGCCAATGCTCCTTAAATTATTCCTTTAAATAGAAAAGCTAAAGCACTTCTGAATTCATTCCGTGAATCTATTATCTCCTTCATATAAAAAATTAGATGACACATGAAGGAAAAAGATACTTCACACCAGTATCACTGATGAACTCAAAGGAAAAAAAATATTAACAGAGTATTAGCACATCATATTTAACAATATATTGAGAAGACTGTACTTCATGACTGAGTTGGTTTAATTCCACAGTTGAAAAGTGTGGTTTAAAATACACAAATCAGTAAATTTAATTCACTACAAAGTAGAATTAAGGACAAAAATCACAGTCATCTCGATAGATGCAAAGAAAACCTTCCACAAAATTCAGCCTGTGTTCATGACTAAAATATTGAAAAAACTAAAGACAGATGACACTAATCTCAGCATCATCAAGCCTAAAGTCAAGGCCCACATCAGAGTGAATAAACAAAAACTGAGTGTTTCTTTAAAATCTGGAACAAGACAAAGGTATATATTCTGACCACTGTTAGTTAATATAGGAAATAAGGATGTACACTCGCAACACTCTTATTCAATATAGTACTAGAAATTTTAACCAGAGCAATTAGTCAAATGAAGGAAATACAAGGGATAAAAATAGGAAAGGGAGAAATCAAAGTATCATTGTTTCAGATAATATGATTCTATACTTCAAATAGAAAATACCGCCAGAAGACTGCTCTAACTAATAAACAAATTCATCAAAGTAGCATTTACAAAATCAATAGCTTTCTTGTACACCAACAATTAATCTTCTGAGAAAGAAATTAGGAAGACAATACCATTCACAATACAAAACAAAACAAAAGTGAAACCCTAGGAATAAAAGTCACCAAGAAGGCAAAAGATCTCTACAATGAAAACTAGAAGAAGGAAGGAAGAAATTGGAGAAGAAAAAAGAGATAATAAAAATACGTGCCATGTGGATAGACAGACTCATACTGTTAACACAGGCATAATACCAAAGCAACATACAGATTCGATGCCATTCCCGTCCA
Source organism: Sciurus vulgaris (assembly GCF_902686455.1). NCBI lineage: Eukaryota > Metazoa > Chordata > Mammalia > Rodentia > Sciuridae > Sciurus > Sciurus vulgaris. The sequence continues at coordinate 15,601,364 of NC_136469.1, forward strand.
GAAAAAACGAAACAGACACATAGACCAGTGGATCAGAAGAAGACGAGATAAAGCCACAAAGATACATTCATCAGATCCTTGAAAAAGTGGCAAAAAAAAAAAAAAAAAAAGAAATACATGGGGGAGAAGATAGTCTTTTTTTTTTTTTTTTTCTTCAGTTTATTGTTGTTATAATAAACTACACAGAGTATCTGAGTCCATCCCAACAAAATCCTGCATGCACGGAGTCTGACCCAGTTCCTTTCAGCCCCCATTGCTTTTCCACTCCAGCCCTCTTGTCCCACCCACTTCCTCCACTCCGCTGATCCTCGCCTTGCCACACCCATTGTCCATCCTTGATTGGTGGTTTCACACACACATAAAGGTGAAATTTCCTTTCTATATTTATAAATGCACATAATGTGATTTTGCTACATCCATTCTGCATTATCTCTTCTTTCCCATCCTCCCTCCCTCCCTCATGATCTCCTTCTTCTAATACATTGATCTTCCCTATATCTTTATTATATTTTTGTTATATCTGATCCCTTTTTTTCTTATTTTACTCTAGTTTCTACATATGAGAGAAAAGATTAAACTCTTGGTTTTCTGAGTTTGACTTATTTCACTGAGCATGATGTTCTCCATTTCCATTCATTTACTGGCAAATGCCATGATTTCATTCTTCTTTATGAGTGAATAAAACTCCATTATGTATATAGTTCACATTGTCTTGAGCCCTTCATCTATTGATGGAATCCTGAATGGATTCCATAATTTAGTTATTGTGAATAGTGCTGCTGTGAACACTGAAGAAGTTCTATTGCTCTTGTATGCGGGTATTAGTTCTTTGGAAAAAAAAATATTGAGGAGTGCGGTAGCTAATTCATTTGGTGATTCCAGTCCTAGTTTTTTGAGAAATCGTCATAATGCCTTCCAGAATGGTTGCAGTAATTTGCATTGCCAACATACTTTATGAATATACTTTTTTTCACATATCCATGCCAGCATTTGTTATTATTTATTTTCTTTATAGTTGCCATTCTGACAGAAGTGAGATGAAATTTTAGTGTAGTTTTGATGTGCATTTCCCTGATGGCTAGAGATGTTGAACATTTTTTCATGTATTTGGTGTCCATCTATGAGAAATGTCTGTTTAGTTCTTTTGTTAATTTATTGATTGGATTACATGTGTGCATATACTAAGTGTTTTGAGTTCTATATATGTTCTTTATATTAATTCCCTGCCAGAAGAGCAGTTAGCAAAGATTTTCTCCCATTCTGTAAGTTATCTCTTCACATTCTTGTTTTATTTACTGTACAGAAGCTTTTTAAATTTAATGGAATACCACTTACTAAACCTGGTTTTCATTTCTCTAGCTGGAAGGGTCTTGTTAAGGAAGTCATTGCCTGAACAGATACGGTGGAGTGTTGACCCTATGTTTTCTTCCAGAAGTTGCAAAGTTTCTGTTTGAATTACTAAGTCTTTAATTCATTATGATTTAGGTTTTGTGTAGAGTGAGAGATTTCAATAAATGGTGCTTGGAAAATTGGTTATCCAAATCTAGAAGAGCAAGACTAGATTATTATCTCTCACCCTGCACAAAAGTCAGCTTGTAATGGATCAAAGAACTGGTAGTTAGATCAGAAACTATGTGACTCCTAGAAAAAAATGTAGGGTTAACCCCCCAAGGTTTTCTCAATAACACACCTGAACCTTCATGCCACGTATTGGTACACTAAGTGCTACTATTCAAAATAAGATACAAAGAGTAATAGTGAAGTTCTGTTTAATCATTAAATATGTTTAGCAAAGATATAACTCTTACATTTAAACTTATCTATTTGAAATAAGAAGCAAATATCGAGTTTAATACTCAATCAAAATGCATATTGAAGGCAAATTTGACATAAGAATTTGAATTGAACATAATTATTTTTAAAGCAAGCAACAAAAATAATTATGATCTATCCAGATTCTCAGATACCAAATTTGCTTTATTAAGTTAGTTTTCATGCTTAACTAGGTTAAAAAATACATTTGTAGGTAACTTATTTTATCAGGTCATTCCAAAGCATTCAAAAACCCCATTATTGTTATGTTTTTTAAAAATTTTAATTCCATATTAGAAAACAAACAATCTGATTTTGTTCAAGAATGAACAAGATTTTGCTGAACGTAAAGTTAAAAAGTCCTGTCATTCTAGAGAGAAGGTCTTTCTCCCACGTTTAATATTTTGCTCAATGAGCCCTTGAGCCAGGAAAAGAGATTATACTTTATGAGGGAATTAAAAATTTATGCTAATCAAAAGAAATGTGGACATGTATATATTGGTTCATTCCAAGTACTCTCTACAGGGAGTATACATGAACTCATTGAGGTCCAATAATTTCTGCATACATTTTGCATAGTGAAATGCCAATCAGTTGGCTTCATAACAGTTGGAAATTATTTGTATGCACACTTTATGAGTTTAGCAGTTTGCAAGCCATTTCCAATGAATCAACATGCTGTATGACTTTTCCTGTCTTACAGTTGGCAAACACTGACAGTGAATCTCCACATGAGTGTAAACTGTTTATAAATTGATAAGTTAGTCTTGTATGATACTAGATAAGCAATCATTTTTAAATCAGTTGTAAGTAATTCTGAATACAACTTGGAGGCAGTGATGTTACCTTTGGAGTAAAAGTATATGTATTATTGTTGTTAGTATTAGTAGTAGTATTAGTAATCCTGATAGAATAAAATTGTCTTTGGAAATTTATTTTCTTATTTGATTTGGTTGTGTGAAAATTTAGGTACAGTTATTAAATAAAATGTTTGTTAGTTTTAATATTGTACATTTCCTATCATTTTCCCTTTCACTTTTTAACTTTTGTGGATCTATGCATTTTTTAATTCTTTTTGACATCATTCATTGATTAATAAGGTAAGTAGATATAATCAGTTCTATTCCATATACTGAATATCTTTTCGAAATTTCACTGGATTCTATAGAGAAAATGAAGCTACAAAAATGCATTCCACATACAACATGATTTAAAATTCTTTTTACTTGGGATTGTTTCTTTTGAAATGTGGTCTTTCCTGCCAGGTGCAGTGGCACATGCCTGAAATCCCAGCAACTCAGGAAGGTACAGCTGGAGGATCATAAGTCCAAAGTCAGGATTTTAGAGTGACCCTATCTCAAAATACATCGTACATACATATATCTATAGGCCTGAGCATGTAACTCAGCAGTACAGTGCTCCTGGATTCTAGTACTGCCTTAAAAAAAAACCCAAAAAACCCAAAAACACAACAACAAAAAAATTTTTTTCTTCTCTCCTTTATTTAACTAAGGATAAAATCAGAAGTATTTATGGTAGTTTACAAGCCCCAGAATGATGTAGAAAATTTTAGTTCACTCCTATTACCTTAACTTCTTTGCTTTCCTGAATCTGTCAGGCAATGTCTTGGAAACTGCCCTAGCTATGTTCCTCCTACAAAGATAGCCCTGCTTGCTCTGAGTCGTTAGCTTCTTTATTAAAATTATGTCTTCTCAGTGAGGCTCACCAACCACCCTATTTAGCATTAGCCCATGCAGTCCATCACCCCAAGCACTGGCCATGATTGCCTTAAAAGTCCCATTAGCCTTACAGAACTTTAGGCAGTGTTTTCCCTGAGTAAAGGCCCTCTTTTTTCTAATATTTTCTTGTTTTTTATTTATGAAACTTGAGAGATTGGTCTCATTCTATAACCAGTTGCTTTTTTGAGAACAAATGCAAGAAGTGATACTGGCATTAATCCCTTCTGAGGACAGTGTTCCCTGAACTGATTACCTGCACTAGCCTCATTTCTCAAAAATTCCACTTCTTAACATCTCCACCCTGGGTACCAGGCTTTCATCCTATAAATGTTTGAGGTACACACTCAAAAGATATCCAGACCATTGCACGTGCCCTGTATTCTCCTCTCCGTGGCACATGTACACACATAGTTCACAAATTAGACACAGCATTGCCAAGAACACATTTGGAGTAAGTGGGAGAAGGGATTAATGATGGAACATTCATTCCTAAAACTTCAGTGTTAGGGAGATTATTGGAGAATGATAGGAGGACATGATAGGGTAGAAATGGCATGGAACATTTCCAATAAAATCTATCTATTCCACATAGTCTCAAAACCAGGGAACTGAGGTTGGGCATAATCTGACTTTAACAACAAAACCATACCAGATAAATGTCTCCTGTTCAAAAATATTATTCTAAAACCTATACTCAGATATGAGAAGAAAATTCACCCAGCATATATTGATCAATTAATACATCAAGGAAAAACCAAAATTTCTCTCTTGACAGATATTTATCAAAGCAAATAGAACTCAAGAGGAAAAAAATCATCCAAAATCACTACTGAAGTCCATTTACCCAGAGGAAGTAGAGATGCCACTTTGAATACATAGGGGAATAACAAAGAAATATATTTAACATTATTTGCTATAGCAAACAGATCAATAAAATAGGGAATGGTTAACATTATCAAAAGAGTGAAAGGAATAAATTATGAATAGAAAATGATTAACAATCTGCAAGAGTTCATGGTGGTTGCATAGGCTGGGGTGGAAATGTGGAGAAGTTGATGAAAGGATACAAAATCTCAGTTTGAGGAATTATTTTTTTCATCATGTACAGTGTGCTGAATATGTTACACTGTAACATCAGAGTGTCATTCTTTTCAAAATTACCAATACAGTGACTTTTAATTGGGCCCACCACAGAAATGTTAAGAATTTAAGGTGATGAATATGTTAAAGAGTTTGATTGAATTATTTCTTTGATTAATGAATTACAGAAAAATTGTGTGCTGCCTAAATTTATATAATTATAATTTATCATTAAAAAAACAAGTTGGAACTTCCAGAAAAAAAGGAAAAATCAAGGAATAGCAAGAATATATAAAGACAAGATACAAATTAAACACAAAATGAAAAACAAATTCTGAAATGTATCTAAACTTATAATGCTTAAGTAAAATCAATAGTAGACACTTACCTGTCCTTGACATTTGATGAGCAATCAAAGAAGAAAAAGGACACCAAACGAAAAAGAGCACCAAAAGTGTGGGAGAAAGGATGAAGAGATTAAAAGGTAGAAGACTTATAAAAATGGGACAAAGAATGAAAACCCTTGTTGCCATTTATGGTAACTTTAAGAAAAGAATGTATTTGAACTTGAGACTGTAATTTCATCCAAATTGGAAAATAACTTCCTAGCAATGAAACAATGACTGATTTTCCATAGTGGGGTAAATCTTTCTCATCCTGGGTATTCAATGCCCTGTAGCTGAAGATCACCTAGAATACACATGATTGACTCTGTGAACTGGACTGACTGGCTACGGTGACAGGGAATACACCCCTGCAGGATTGGGGGGCTTGTCACAAGGAAGATTTTAGGAGATCGGAGGCTAGTTTCAAGAAAAGAAGACCTGGTCCTAGATTAAATGTGATCAAGAAATGCTGCTCATTCTATGATTAGATGACTCAATAAATCTTATCCTGCAAGTGAGAGGAAGGAAGTGTGAGTAATGATGGAAGGGGAACTGCGGAATCAGAAAATCCTTCCAGTGGTGTCCAAGCAGGGTCAGTTATATTAGGATAACTAGATTGATCATTTTGTGACTTGCTTTTATATCAATTTAGATATGCCTATGAAGTGGCTTTGTTTTTGTCTTGATTTATCATGTCCAAAGAGTGGTCTTACTGATTATTGGTATTTTGGGGAATTTCTGTTTTCAAGAGGACATAAAGAGGACCTGGGAAATGGTAAGTGCTGATGTCAGGGCTATGTTTTCATGCATGCATCTCCCCTTTTATATCCATAGGCAAGTGAAGTCATGCTGCAGAACATTAATCTGTGATACAAAGATTTTCACCATTGCTAAAATTTTGCTGATCAAGAGACTATTCAGAAAAAGAAACCTGTAGTTGAACTGATATCAGCTTCTTCCGCTCCTTCTGTGGCAGGGAGAGCTGATGAAGGTTCTGGCTGGACAATGGATGTGAAGTAATATATATATTCTGGGCAGGTGGGCAGGATCTATCAGCCAACTTTAATGCAGGTGATTATCAGAAACAGCAGTGTTGGATCCAGGTAAGCAGATCTTGGTTGCTCTGTTTTGCTGTGTGTATCTAATCTCTCTAAATATTCGAGTGGCAGTTTGCCATGCAACTTCATTTCTTGGATGGATTCAAGAAAAATCACTGATTTTGAGTTTGTCTAACATTTTCGAGTTATTAACTTCCACACTTTATATCTTGGAGCTGAAATTGAAAGTCCATTTAACTATTAACTTTTTTTGTTTGAGAATAATGATGCATATATGAAAGCCTGTGTCATGTAGATTAATATAAAGCACAAGTAAAATGAAATAATATTAGCAAATATTCATTTATTTTTGAAAAGAAACTCATATCATTTTGTCTTCAAACTCATTATCAAGTTTGGAGATTAAGTAATGATGTGTTTTTTTTTTTATTCTGACAAATAGAGGAATTCTAAAAATACAGTTGCACAGAATCTTATAGTAAACTTGTGTAGCACATTACAAGAAAAAAATAAGATCATAACCACTCTACAGAAAGAAAATATTTATGTCAGTAGGAAATAGTAAGAGGTCTTTGTTTGGATATTTTTCTGAACTCTGTCAAATTATATGTATACGTTTTCTGCAAATAGTGACAAAGGGGACCAAAATAAATTTTCATAAGGTAGATTAAGCATTCTAAATAATGCTTTTATAATTTTGAGTTAGGTTTAATCTAAAATTTTTATCAAACATAATTCAAAGACAGAAAGATAAGTTTTCTTTGATATTTTTAAAAATAAAATTTACATTTACATCTTTAAAAATAAAAGATGGTTAATAAATAAGCACATGTCAGCTAAAAGGCAATGTTTTATCACAAAAGTATAATCAATGCATTTTAAAATATTTTGGCTAGAATTACAACTTAAAAATTGTCTCACTTATTATGTTGCATATATATATATATATATTATATAAAATATATATAAACATAACCTTTTGTTGCCACCCACAGTCATTTAGAATGTTTATCTTTAATCAAACACAAACTGTATATCTTTAATATCTGAACATGGTAAATGAGATACATGATTTAATTTCATTAAAAACGTCTGGCAAACTATAATTTATTACTGCTGGCTGGTTTTTGCAGGTGAAAGTGCCAGGAGCTGATGTATCTAGATAACAAGCAAGTGGCATTATTAGTAATGAGTTTACAATTAATTAGCTGGAATGCCTTATATCTTAGGTAAACATCATAAGGTAAACACAGATTTGTGATGTGGAGATGAAATATACTACACAAATCTTTTTTATCATGGATTGGCTATAATTGTGTGTGATGCGCATATTACACATGTGTACACAAATGTATATACATGTTTCTGCTTGTGATTCAAAGTCTTTGAGTTCTGAAATTTAGATCTTTTGGGTCTTTTTACCAGTTTAGTTCTGGGGTTATTGTGAAACTTAAAAATGTGGAAGTATTTGAAGAGCATATCATGCAAGGTATGTCAGACATAAGTTAAATTAGCAAGTATGCTTGCTCGTGTGTTGTGGTATCAGAAGCTGCATGCATGAGTTGAAGAAGCAATATTCTGTGAATAAATGAAAACAGCTAGTGATTTTGGTGCAGATAATTGTGGAATGAAGCTTTATGGATGCAAAATTTATTAGAGTGTGTAGTTCACGTCTGTATAAGAATGCCAGAATTACAGAAAGTCCGATAAATGGGAAAGGGTTTAGTGATGGTTTAGTTTATTTCCTTCCAGTTAAAATCGAGAAAAATAGCAAAATAATGGATTTAGTAGTTTGCCCTATGTCCCAGAGAACAAGCAGATCAAATTGAAGTCATAAGTTTTCCCACAGTCTTTCAAACAATTCTAGTCAAAACAATGTTAACTGAACTATCTCTTCATATTATACAGTGACATTCACAAAAGTAATAGTAATATCCCATCCTTAACGTCAGATAAAACACTAGAGGGAGGTGCTTTGGAGATGGTAAGTATAGAAGATTTTCTAAATAGTATACAGGGGACAAAAAATGAGCACATATATACACAAGATGTAACTAGTAAGATGGAAATTTACTCAGCTATTGATCAGCACAAATTATTCTTGTCCTACCTAAAGTTAGAGGAATCAAAATCCTTGTACCACATCTCTAGAAGGTGTTTTAGAATGTCAGTATGCAACAGTATTCTTTTTCTCTTTTTAATTTTGGCTAATAATTTTATTCTAGCACTTATACACATTAAAACAGATTAAGAAGATCAAATAAAAAACTGACTAATAAAAACATCCCTGAAGTTATGAATATATTTTAATCGACTTCTTGTATGTGAGGTAAATTACTTAAATATGTGAAATAAAAATAAAATAAATACCCAGATATAAGAATTTGGAAATGCCAAAGACACACATGATGACAGAAAACCAAGAAATAAAGGAAAGACATTAAACTACAATTGCGATAACTAAAATTATTTCATAATATATAATTCACCACTGTTGAATAAAGAGTATCTAAGATAAACATTAAATACCTATTTGCAATTACATCTGTACATTGTTTTAGAAAATTGTACTACTGATGCTTTACTATTTACAGTTAATTCTAGAAGGTGGATATGTGAGTCATTTACTCCCATATGTGTTAGGCATTGCTTTATGTAATATTCCTCAGTTAACAAAACTCTTTCTATGGGGTAGAAGTAAGTAGACCAAGTAAGATATAATAAAATTATTTGGTGTGAGGACATTATTATATAATAAGAAAAATATCATAAATCTAAAATGAAGAGTTGTTAAATATCTGGATTGAATTATGAGACAGCTTGAAATCAGTATAGAACACAGGTGAGCTATAAGGAAGGTTTTAAAGGTTATATTTTACTTATATATGTATCACTTTAGTAATTATGATATTAAATCTTTAGGATAAAAATTTATATAAAAGTAAAATATAATCCACTGATACATGGGAGAAAAGCACCCAAACAACTGAATTATTAAAGTCATAAAGCTGGAGTATGACTGATATACTCATAAAGGTGAGATACACTGGGAAGAGATCCACGTGGTCGGAATGGGGTGAACAAGGTGGAGAATAGTTAAGTCACCATGTTAGTCCACTTCCTTTTGCTGTAACCAAAATACCCCACCAGTACAACTTACAGGAGGAAAGATATTTTGGCTCAGAGTTTCAGAGGTTCAGTCCATGGTCTGCAAACTTCAGCTCTTTGGAATAAAGGCGATGTAGAACATCATGGTACATTGGTGTGGTTGAAGACCTCTGCTCACCTCATGCCAGCCAGCAAGCAGAGAAAGAAGAGGAAGGGTCCCAGGAGGGAAGATGAACCCTTTCAGGGCACACACCCAGTGACCTACCTCTTCAGCCACAGCCAAATGTCCTGCATTTACCACCCAGTAAGTCCATTGGCACTGGGGTGGACTGATGATGTCACATTTCTCTTACCCTAATGATTTCACCTTTGAATATTTTTTCATTAACACAGGGATTGTGGGGTATTAGAGTTCTAAAATATTAGAGTCCCAAAATTTAGAAAATAATGTCAAGAACTGGTTAACAGGATGGCATCAAGTTAAAAAGTTTCTGTGCAGCAAAGAAAACAAAACCATGAAGATAGAACCTACACAATAGGAGAAAGCTTTTGCTGATTACTCTTCTGACAGAATTAATAAGCAGAATAAAGAACTCAAAACACTTACTACTGCTGGGGATATAGCTCAGTTGGTAAAGTGCTTGCCTTGCAAGCACAAGGCCCTGGGTTCAATCCCCAGCACTGATGGAAAAAAAAAAAAAAAAAAAAAAAAGTGAGTTGATAAGCAACTCAATGAGACCCTATTTCTAAATGAAAGAAACTTACTACTGAAAAATCAACTACACCAATCAATAAATGGGCACATGAACTAAACAGAAACTTCTCAAAAGAAAAAATACAAATGGCCAACAAAAATATGAAAAAAATGTCCAACATTTTATAGAGGTTTTTCAAAAGAAAATTAATGAAACTACTATCTGACCCAGCTATATCACTCTTTGGTATTTCTCCTCAAGATTTAATATCATCATTACTAAAGTGATACATATATCATATTTATACCAGCACAAGTCACAATAACCAAATGATGAAATCAGCCTCATCTATCAATGATGAATGAATAAAGTATATCCGCAAAAATATAAAATGGGAGTTAAAGGGGGAAAGAGGGGATCTCATGATAACAGGAGGGATATCAGTAGAGAAGAAGAAGTGAATCAGGGGAGGAATGGTACAGGGAAAGGAAGTTTTTAAAACATTGGTATTAAACTTAAGGCATGATAATTCTACTTATCATAAAAAAGATTAAGCAAACATGCTTCTCATGTCAAATAAAATTAATAATTCCAACTAATCAAATGTCATCCTGTGTGACCTTTCTTAGATATGAGACTTGGGTTACTTTACATCATGCACCATGATATGAAAATTGTTTTGAAGTGAGTGAGTTGCTTTTATGAAGTTGCTGAAGCCTCATTGTTCCATAACCGTGCTATCTTTGTCAGAAGATATTTGAATGAGCAGTATCATTCCTGTGTATCTTTTCAAGAAAGATGTTTTGGTCTTGTCTTAAATTTACTGTATTAAAAATATATTTTAAAACTCAAAGTACTATAATTTATTTTCCTCCCTAGATTTCCAATAGTCTTTCTATGGGAACCTGCTAAATATATTTTTAAAGGTCTCAAAAATTAAACTCCACATGAAAACTTTAATTCTTTCATTCTGCTCCCTCTCACACTTTTTTTTTCTTATCTTATGTGAAATAACTGTGTAAACAACAGAAAGTGGAAAGAACATATTCTGAATTATATCTTCCAACATCACCTTATGGTTTCCTCAGCATCATTGGCTGTGTATTCCTGGCAGTGGGGAATATTTTGGCAAGGTTAAAGTATTATGTCCTACTTGCCTTTAAATGTGAGCCAAATGGGTGAACAGCTGGGAGCGCCTTGGCTTGGAGAAGTCAACTCACAAGAGATCAAGACACTGGCAAAGTTGTAGCATAATCTTGGTAGATCCTTGACTTTTGCTCCCTAGCACAGGCGAGAAGAAAAATAAACAAAATAATCTAAAAAAAAGACAAGTTAGAGTCTTTCACAATTTTATGAAGCCTTTTACCTTATATATCATATTATAAGTCTTACATCAACCACAAAAAGAAAATACCCAAATAACACATGAATCTTAGGCATGCATTCTTACCCTAAACATCTGACTGCATTTTGTGTTTTATTGTAATTTACATTGGTTTAGAGGATTGAGGACAAAATAATAATTACCTAATAATTTTTATTAGGTAAGATAAGTAATTATAAATCACCCACTAGGCATTTATTTTCTGCAAATTTCATGTATACACATACATGTATATAAAATACAAAATAAAATTTTGAAATCTACAGTGTTGCACATCATTCTGTATCTATTTTTGTTTCTGAATTGTTTTAAGTTTCATATTTAGATTTGAAGTTGTGAGCACAAAATATTTATAACAATTCTCTTCATCTTTTAAAAAATTTTTCTTTATAAAAATAGCTTACTTTGTTTAATACCTTCGCTTTAAGATACCTTAATAATGTTTCCCTTGGTTACTTTGTTTTGATTATATACTTCTTGGTTTTCCCAAAAGTTTTAAACATATTTTTACTGCACAATATATGTTCCGAAGATAGATAAGGAATTTAGGAAGTTCAAATGTATAACTCTATCAATATACAATATATCAATCTAATTTCTCCTCTGTGTTTCATAGTGACACCCCCACCTCAAATTCGTACTGGGCCTATAAAATCTATGTTAAGTAGTGTTGGGTAAGAGAAACTTCAAAAAATAAATTGAATTAACTGTAGGGAGATTAGAAAAAAATGTGAAAATGACATAAAACATTTAATGAAAGCATACATGCAAGGAAAATAGTTAAAAAAAAAAAAAAAAAAAAAGCCAAAAAACAAAAAACACTAAGAGGAAAAACATTATCTTGTAAGACCTGGAATGGAATTTGTGATGGTAAAAGGTAAATTTGCAAGACCAACAGTAATCTATTTATTATCTTTGAATCTTATTTATCTAAACATTCTAATATGGATGGCCCTGAATTTGTATTTTAATTCATAATTTTAGGGAATGTCTTTATTTTTTGTAACTAGTAACTTCGGACTTTCTGTATTGTAAGTTATCTGTCTTTTTTCTTTAAACAAATGATAAATTGAACAATAACTCTCTGGATAAGAATCTTTTGCACAGAAGCATATTTACATTTATTCAATGTTCTGCTACCAGTTTGGTCTCCAATAATTTCTTGGTATGTAGCCCATTTACTTTGCATTGATACTCATATTTTCTTAAATAACACTTTGATTATTAGAAAGTAATACATGGGTGAACTTCTGAAATGTCTTTGTAAGGGGCTTAGAAATTATCTCAAGGTAATGTGGCAATGCAAGTGGACAAAAAAAGTGAAAACAACACTAAAAGTATATGAAAATTTACTTGAAAGAATACAAGAAGTTAAAAATAATTTATTCAAGAAAATGTCCTATTCTAAATAAAAACTTAAGTTGGTAATATTTATCTAAGGGGCTACTTGATCCACCTCCTATTCAGCAGTTTATCTGAGCAGTTAGCTTCCATCTTTCTGACAAAATTCTGACTCTGTGGAAATTCAACACAAAGGAAAAGAGAGAGAAGGTACCCATATTGCTATAAGGAATCTGCATTTTGCAACAATAAGATTAACTTAAATTTGTAATAGATTTAGGTAGGATGTATAATGTCAAAAGGAGTAACAGATGAAGAAAACATGATGCACCACATAATATATACTAAAAATTGTAATAATACGTGAAGACATTATAAAAAGTCAGCTAAGGAAGATCAAAAGAGTGAAAAGTTAAGGTTGATCTATAGTCATAAATATCAAAATGGAACTTACATATGCAAACATAAATAATAATCTGAAATGAAAATAATCATCTTAAATAAAATTCCTTAGTTTTTCCTCCTAAAAAACAAGATGTAGAAAACTATATCCAAGGCAGAAGATAACTTGCCTACCAGCTAAAAAATCCTACAAAGATTAGAATAGAAACTAATGGAATATAAAATATTTCAAATGAAAAATAATGAAACCAGAATGTGTATCTATTTTTCAAGGTTAAAGCAACAACTCACATTCATTTAGAGAAGTTGATCAAAAAAATAAATAAATAAAGAAGGCACAAATGTCCAACACAGGATTGAAATAAGGGATACTTTTACTGATCTACCTATTAAAATATGGAAAGGAAAACTGAACCAATGTATGCAACAAAACAGGCAAACTAGATGAAGCAGCCAAGTTCCCAAAACACAAATTTGCTAAATAGACTTCACAATAAATGTAAAATCTAAACAGATGTATGCCAAATAAAAAGATTAAATTAGTAATTAGAAACCTCCCCCTCCACCACAAAGATATGCTTCAACCCAGACAATTTCAATATTTGATTAAAAAAAAAAAAAAAAAAAGCTCCACAAACTATGCCAGAAAATACTGTAGAAGGGAGAATACCCACTCACATGCATGCACACACACGAAAGCAGAAGGGAGAATACCCATTGACATGCATGCACACACACAAACTACGAGTTCTCCCAGTTTCAGATGGAAATATCAAATACCAATTTTTAATAATGAAATTAAGAAAATTCATTATATTATAACAAAAATAAAATGCTTTGGAATATATTTAACTAAAAGTTATGTAAGAATTATACTCTGAAAACTATAAACATCCCTTAAAAGAAGCAAGCAAGAGTAAATAGCAAGGAACTGGGAGACCGCGATGAACAAATTTGGGAAGATTAGATATCTTTATGATGATGTTTTAGTCAGCTTTTTTTTTTTTTGCTGCCGTGACTAAAAGACACACCAGAACAATTGTAGAGAGGGAAAAGTTTATTTGAGGGCTCATAATATCAGAGGTCTTAGTCCAGAGAAGGCTGACTCCATTCCTCAGGGATCAAGATGAGGCAGGACATCATGGCGGAAGAGTGTGGTGGAGGGAAGCAGCTCACATCATCATCGGGAGGCAGAGGGAAAGCTTTCCATTTTACAGATAACAAATACATACCCCAAAGCCACGCACCCAATGCCCACCTCCTCCAGCCACACCCTACCATTTCAATGACCACTCAGTTAATCTTTATCAGGGAATTAATTCACAGATTGAATAAAGACTCTTATAACCCAGTCTTCCCTTCTGAACCTTGCATTGTCTCACAGGTGAGCTTTGGGGGACATCTCATATCCAAACCAGAATAGACAGCAATGATTTCCAAATTAATCCACAAATTCAGTTTGGCTTATGTTCAGATATTCGCTCAAATATTCTGCAGAATTTAACAAATTATATGGAAATCAAATGGATTCCATAACCAAAACAATCTTACATAATTTAAAGAAGCATACTTCTTACTTCCAAAATTTGGTAAGAACCTACAATAATCCTGATACATATATATCAGGAAAGAAATATGCATCAATGAAATGAAAGTGACAATCCTAAAATAAGTTATTACATGCTTAATTGATTGATTTTCAACAAAGGTATACCAAAAATACACAATGGGGATAGGATACACTGATATGGTTTAGATATGAGGGATCCACAAAAGCTTTGTGTGTGAGATAATGCAAGAGCATTTAGAGGTGAAATGATTGGGAATAGTTGTAACCTAATCCATGTGTTAAATTCCTGTTTGGGTTAACAGAGTGGTAACTGTAGTCTGGTAGGCTCTGACTAGAGGAGATGGGTCACTGGGGACATGCTTTTTGGATATTTATTTTGTGAACTCAGTTTAGTCTCTCTCTACTTCCTGGCACCATGACCCTGGCTACTGTCCTCTACCACATACTTCTGCCAAAATATTCTTCCTCATCCCAGGCCTCAAGGAATAGAGTCAGCTATCTATAGATTAAGACCTCTAAAATTGTGAGCCACAAAATAAACTGTCCTTCTGTAATTATTCTTCTCAGTTCTTAGATCACAGGAGAGAAAACTTGGACTAAAACTGAGATTGGTACCTAGTGTGGGGATTTTGCTGTGACTAATCTTGACCATGTTGTTTAGAAGCTTTTGGAGCATTTTGGAATTTGTGGAAGGAATTTTGGAAAGTTTAGCAACGTGAGCTGGGAAAGCTTTAAGATATTGTAATTGGACTTTAATGGGCAATTCTGGTGGAAGGTCAGAAGACCAGAATGCCAATGGAACTGCTTCAGAGAAAAAGGAGGACTCTCTTGGAATATGGACTAAAGGCCATGCATGTTGCATTATGGCTAAGAAGTTGTCTACATTTTGTCCATTTCCTGAGACTTTCTGTGAGGCTAAATTTAAAGGAGAGGAAATACTTTATGTGGCAGAAGAAATTTGTAGGAAGCATAACATTTAGGAGATGACATGGTTATTGCTGGCAGCTTTCAACCATGTTTATTGTGATAATCAGGAGCAGAAAGCAAAGCAGAAAGATTTGAAAAACTTGCAGTTCGACCAGAAAACTGAGAATAAAACTGGGGTTAAGGAAAATGTGGTTATTAAAGTCATTATAGCAACTAAAGAAATGATAAATGCTTTAATCAGAGACTATAGGAGAAACGGCTTAAGGACTGTTCAGGAATTGGCAAGAACATACCCATCACAGCACAGGCTCAAGGTTGTAAAAGTAAGTTTTTTTTTTTTTTTTTTTTTTTTTTTTGAGAAAAGACCACTAAGGCTTCCTGCTTGCACAAGGGAGTGTAGGAAGCTTCTTTGATATTCTCAGCCACCCAGACACTCAGAGGCTACTGCAGCCATGGTCCTTGGAGGCTTGGCTGCTTCTCAAGGTGGTGGCAGACCTTGGTATCAACTCATGGTTTGCTTCTGCCAGACTGCAGAATGCTAGAGTTTGTGGCTCATGAAGGCTTCCACTAAGGTTTCAAAGGAAGGCATGGGAGGCCAAGCAAAATGCAGCAGGATAGGAGTCTCTGCAGGCAGCTCCTGAGAGCACATGCTTGGAGATGTGAGAAGGAAGCTAGAACTGCAGTGGGGAGGTGGGGACCCAGAGATTAAGAAATACCAGTAACATGGGACATTTGCTGAGGAAATCTGCAGGAACTGAGCAGTGACATGCCAACAGAGGGGCCACATGGACTGCAAGCAGCAAAGCCATAGGGACAGAGCTACATAAGTCCTTTGGAGAGAATATCACCATGTTATGTGCCCCAGATGATGACTTGTTTGCCCAGCTGAATTTCGGTTCCATCCCTTTTTTTTCTTGCCCCTAATTCTCCATTTTGGAATGGCAGTATATTCTCTGTACATTTATATATTGTATACGTGTAACTCACTTTTGTTTTTTTATTGGGGATCACACAGAGAATTTGCCCTGAGACTCTGGAATGGGCATTCTTTGTGAATAAGGATAGTCAATGACTAGTAGTCATCTGGGCAAAGGGGCTTAGTAAGGTCTTGTTCAAATGTAGAGACCACATCTGATCTGGAAGCTAACTAGAGAAATGTTAAAGGGCATCATCAAGCCCTTTTTCAAATGCAAAAGACCATAAGGCTTACCTGTGTGATCACTTCAGCCAACTCCTTTGTCAGAGAGGCAGGAAGATGGAAGCGGGGAGTGAACCCAGATGGGAGTTACAGGAATGTTTCAAACTCAAGCTAAGCGACATAACCAAGAGCCTGGATACTTTTTCTATGCCTGTTTAACAAGATTTTGATCACTGCTCATACCCCAAACTGTATAAGCCCCAAAGCTAGCACACAAAGATGCTTTTTCTGCTACATGGTCCCCTTTCATATCTCTTCATTAAATAAATCCTACTCTGTTTACTCTCCTGTTATTGTCCATGAATTTTATTCTTCAAGTTTGTGAGACAAAAACCCAGAAGGAATTTGGCAAAATGGGGAATCTAATAGCATCTCAGAACTCTAGTTTCACTGGAACTGTTGAGACTATGGGGCTTTTGGAAATAGACTGAATGTACTTTGAATTGTGAGATGGGCATGTATTTGGGGGAGCCAGGGGTAGAATGTTAGGGTTTAGATGTTAGGTGTTCCTCAAGAGGAAATGTAATTCATAAGAGACAAATTATGGAACCAGCCTGTCAGTGAAGAATGCACGAAGACAATGTGGTATGTTATAGCAAAGTTTTACTCAGCCGTAAAGATGGAGGAAATTATGGCATGTGCCAGTAAATGGATGAAGTGGAGAGCATGATGCTAAGTGAAATAAGCTAAGCTCACAATGTTAAGGGTTGAATGTTTTCTCTCATTTGCAGAAATTAGAGCAAAATTAGGTAAAGAGAAGGAGGAGTCCTTGACAATAAAAGGCAAATCAATGCAGTAGAGAGGGGGTTTGAGGGGCAGGGTGGAGGGATGGCAAAAGTGAGAAACTAGAAATAAAACTGATCAAAATTTGCTACATATGTATACAAATATAATACATTAATTATTTTTATGTATACCTATAAAAACCAATTTAATGAGAGGGTGGAGGGGGTGGGGGTATGAAAACTGGTGGAATGAGACAGACATTACCCTATGTACATGTATGATTACACAAATCTACATCATGTACAATCATGGAAATGAAATGATGTATACCCCATTTGTGTACAATGAATCAAAATGCAGTCTGTAAAAAAGAAAAAAGAAGAAAAAAAATTTAAAAATTAATACATAAATAAATAAATAAAAACTTGGTAAAATGGAGGAATGGGAACAAGGGGGAGGGATATACAATGCAAGTAAGTACCTGAGATTGAAGTAGAGTAATTATATTCCATACATGGATGACTATGTCAAAATGAACCTCAGTGTTATGTATAACTATAATCACTAATAAAAACATTCAAATTTTCCAAAGGAATTTTTTTTTTTTTATTTCCTGAACCCTCTTTATTAACTGAAACCTCTGTGCTTCACTGTTTGTTAGGAAAATCTGTAGAATTTTGCAGAAGTTTTGCAGAAGCAAATTTCCTCAAGAATAGCAATCAAGGCATTTTTAGAACAATAAAGACATTAATAACACTTTGTTATATTGCACATAATATTATTCACTCTCAAGTTTAATGGCTTACCACTTTTTTTGGCAGTATAAGGAAATTAGCTCTGTTTCCTGGCACAATTAGTTGCAAGTCCTTCATTTTCATTCTGTTGAAGACTGAAGGACAAATCAGTGATAACAGAATCAAGCACTTGGGTAGTCAGCTAAGATTCTTGTCTAGGAGTAATTTATCATGGAAATGGTGCCTGCTTTTTTATAATGCAAATTTGAAAACAGCTTTCTGCATGATTGAAGGTTTTGTCAGGAGCTCCCCCCTCCACAACATAGGACAAATGCTACTTTTCTCTACAAAGACTAGTGTGATATACTTTTGAAATGGCTTAATTGGTTTAATATATGTATTCATATGTTTTTCCAAATTCTCTCTTGCCCTTTTAGAATATTATTTGCATCCTACATTAACACTCTAGGTAAAGCTCAAAGAGTGTAAAATCCTTTTTATTTCTAAGAAAGAATATAAGCTAAGGAAGCAGATTGGCAAAGCATATATATTTATATATTTTTTTCCCTTTAAACTATGGCTTCTTCAAGGCAGGGAACTAATATTACCATATTAAGACAGAGTTTGCATCCAAAAACTGTCTGCTGCATAATTTAGAAAATGTGGGGGTGATTATTTATATGATGCTGGATAACCAAATATTTTAATACATATCAAGAACAGTTTCTTTATTATTCTTTAATATTTGGCACTATATGAAGGAACTCCTAAATTGCTTTATATCTAAATACATAGAACCTAATTTAAAAACCTAGTTAATATCAAAAATACAGGAATGCTTAATATCTAATATTTATTTTATTGACATAATAAGTATGTGAAATATTCATGTTTGTCCAAGAAAAAATCACTTAAAAGTGATTTTTAAAAATCCTGGAGGAACCATTAATTTTAATTATCAAAACTGTTTTTTATTAAAGTCCTTCACCTATTATATTTGACCATTTGAAATGACACTCTAATATTATAGTTATATAGAATGATTTACAATTTTGCATGTTTACTTTTTCTATTGTTGAATTATTTAAATTCTGTATATCAGCTAAAAATATAGGGCTGTTAGGGTTTGGGGGTGAAAGCTCAATGCAAGAAAGTTTAAAGGATAAATGATGGAGTTATGAGAACCTTAATCCAATCAGTGAATTAATCCCCTGAAGTGATTAACTGAGTGGTGACTAAAGACAGGTGGGATGTGGTTGGAGGAGGTGGGCATGGGGGGTGTTCTTTTGTGGTATGTGTTTTGTTTCTGGAGAGTGGGGTCTTTCTGCCCTCTGATCATGTGAGCCACTTCCCGCTACCATAGTCTGCCACCATGGTGTTCAGCCTCACCTTGAGCCTAGAGGATTGGAGCCAGCTATCTATGAACTGAGACCTCTGAAACCTTGAGCTCCCAAATAAACTTTTCTTCTTCTAAAGTTGTTCTTGTCAGTCCTTATGCAGAGCAACAAAAAAAACTGATTAAAACAGGGTCTTATTTATTACATAATATTTTACTTCTCATTTTAATGTTCATGCTTTGCATTCTAAGATACTGTATAAGTATTGATAAAACAGGACTAAACTATTATTTTAACTGAAAACATTCTGAAAATACAAATGTATATAATAACAATGTCATCTTTTGTATTGTGTTCACTGTATTGTAATCCTTTTTGGCCATCAAGATTGGTCCCAGAGGTCTGTTCTTCCTATACCCCCTTCTTTTGTCCTGCTCTGAGTATTCCTGTACTCCTGCTGATCCATTTGCGTGGCTTATAACTTCATGCTACCCCTGTGTATGGCCATACTCTGAGACGTTATTGTTGTTTTTATGTCACTGCAATACCAACCTTTGGAATTGATTTACTGGTTGGGAAACCCCTGAGCTGTCACAAACACTTCCTTCAAGAGAATTAAATGCAGAAAAGTATCAGTTAGTACTTTTCTGTGCCTAGCGAGTCTCTAGTTGCAGCATTCAATGAGAATTCTGTACCTCCATAGTCTGTAAATGGCAGAGATATACATAGAGGACCTGGCTCATTTTTAGGTATCCACTCCAAAATTTAAATCATTTACAAATTATAAAATATTGATTTTTTTTTCTCTGTGAATGGATAGGTAGAGCTAATTATTGCCTTTAATTTACCAGATGGGAAAAATAGGTGTTTTGAATAGTAAATTTATGCATGGTCCATCCTATTTATTTTCTCCTGAAATTTTTAATTGAATGCTATCGTTCCACATTTATTATGCATTTTGTGCTAAAGTATTGGCTTACTATTGCTTACCTAAATACTACAGATGCACTTGAAGTAGAGCTCATACCTTTGCTATGCATTAATGAACGGGGTGTTTTAACATGCAGAAATGGGAATGAAAATACTTATGGGTTCAATAATTCCATGAATATTATTGAATCTGTGGAGGATTCATATAGAGACAATACAAAAATGCTAGTGTATTTATTCTTAAAAACAAAGGTATGTATGTATATTTGTCTGTCTTCTGGGAGGTATGTTTAAGACAAGCTACTAAACAAGCAAACAAAACTCCCTTTGGTGAACCAAGCATAGACACAGTGTCTGCATTTGGAATAAAACTGATTTCAGAGATGTAGCTGAGAAGGTGAGGTGGAGATGTGCAAGCCTTAAGGCAGAAAGCAGCACAAGGGTTTTAAGACATTCATTAATTAGCTTATCTACCTAAATCCCAGAATGTAATTTACTCCACATCAGAATAGGGTTGATTCCTCAGTTTAACTGCTGAGCCTCAGCAACTGCTGTTTCCACATCTCTTCTAGGGGTGACTGATAAGCACTGAAGCTGAGTACTGTGGACATTTTAATATTCAGTTCACCTCCTTCACCCTTTGCCTGGGGGCAGCTAGCAGACTGCACAGCCTGAACTTTAGTGGAATTTGGAGGAATTCACCTTGGGGAAATTAAACCTGCAGATACAGTCAAGGAACCTATGATTACAAATAATCCACACACATCCTGTATTTGGCAATACCTAGCTATTATAGCGGAAATGCAGAGGTCTGGTTTGGGGGGGTTCTTGGGGAGCCAAGTATATTGTAAATAACTTTTAAATGTCTCAGCTTCTCAGCTTAAATCAACTTGAATATAATGGCAATTTTTTTGTGTATAGACACAGTTCTAACAGATACTATTAGCACTCTGCATAACTCCCAATAATGCACACACGAAGACATCCACAGCTCCTCATGTGTATACTCAGATGGATCACCCAGATCTCCTTTTGGGACATATTTTTCCATGGGTAGGAGTTCTGACTGCTGATTGCCCACAGCCATCTCCTCCCCAACGTCTTTGTTAGTAAGCCGCCTTGTTTAAAACAAACATCATGACCCTATCTACATGTGTGATCATACAAAAAAATGTGACTCTACTTCATGTACAACCGGAGAAATGAAAGTTGTACCCCATTTGTGCACAATGGATTGAAATAATGATAATAATAATTTTTTAAAAAACCCGTTCCCTTGGAGATGACATGAAGCCTCAATGGATTTCCTTGTGCAGTGTGTTGCTTCATCTTAACTGAACTGAAATGTGATTCTGTGATAAAGAGAAGTATTTTTTTAAGGAATCAAAAAAGGTAAATATTGCCATCAATAAAAATGTAAATGTATGCTTAAAAAAAATAAAGATTGCACTTCTGTAGCCCCTACCTCCCACATGGCTTCCTACACTTGGTGACTGCAGGGCTTCCCAGGTCCACCTCTCCTATCTCAGTTCCAGAAGGGCAATCCTACCTACATTCACTTCTTCTGCATGGCTGTCCTTCTCTCACTCCCTTAGAAGTGTTGGTCCCAAATCCTTTTCCCAAAACATTCCAAATGCAAATTTCAACCTTTAGAATGTAATTAAAAAAATAATAAGACTAGTACTTGGCAGAAGAAGATGCAAAAGACAAATCCATGTTCTACTTGGATTCGGTTTACTTTTTAAATGATGGACTATTTTTCAGCAATCACAGCTTCTTTTTAAGGAAGGTAGATAAAACCTGGAAGGAGTCATTCAGGATTTTTGGAAGACTGGCCTAAAGGTAAGCTTGGAATGGGTTGGAGGTTCCCAGCTACCATTTCAGTTAAAGAATGATTTCAGGACTCCAAAATTTAAACAAACAAACAAAACAAAGCAAAACAAAACAAAACAAAAAACTCTGACAATAAAACAATAAATCAGATCTTTGACTTTTTCCTTTATAAAAAATATATTTTAAGTTGTAAATGGATGCAATGCCTTCATTTTATTTATTTTTATATGGTGCTGAGGATGGAACCCAGTGCTTCACACGTGCTAGGCAAGCGCTCTACCTCTGAGTTACAACCCCAGCCCCATCTTTGACTTAAAAAAAAAAAAAAAATTCTATTTGCATTTTATCCAACTGGGAAACTTCACAGCTTAGGTGATATCTTAAAAAGACACATGGCCTATGGCAACTCGATATGCATTTTGTTGTCAAGGAAGCAGTCCTTGGCCTTTCTCTTATCTGGGACCTGGGAAGTGGGTTGTCCTCAGAGGGCCAACACACCAATGCACATATTTGGTTTTTAAAAATTTAACTGCCAAGATTTGGAACCTGCTGAAGGATCCGTTTGCTGATAATATTCCATGTTCCCCAAGAGAATATTTAATGGTCATGTTTCCACATTTTTGTTATTCAGCAAGGGTGCTCTGAAAACTTACATCTTTCCCTTTGATAATTAATTTTCTCAAATATTCTGAGTTCCCTATCAGAACCACACTTAAAAGTGCACATTAGTATAGTAGCTAAGGGTACGAACTTTGAAATCAGACATGCCTCATTTGCATCCCTGATGTCATTTACTAAAGTATAAGTAACGTAAGTTTTTTGAGAACTCTAAGCACCCATATGTTCATCTGTATAGTAAAAATAGTGATATGACCTAGTAGCCAGAGTTGACATAAGAATTTAACTACATAACTTATTCAAGGCACAGAACTTAATATTTGGCATATAGCCAGCACTAAAAACGCCAGCTACAATAATAATAAAATGATTATTAACTTCATCAGTTTGCTGAAAGATTTTTAAATCATTTTTATTGTTTCTCTAAAGTTTAATTATACTGAATTATTTCCTCTACCAAAGCTAACATTTAAAAACTGGCGTAAAACGTCTTTAGTGAGTTTAACTCCTTCAGTATCCTGCTTTTTCCTTAGGCCTCCTTTATTATGCCCTCCATGCTGGCCTCTTATTATTCCTTTTCTCTCTTCTTTTTTCCTCACTGACTGTGCCATGAAAATATGCTTTTAAACCCATTTCTACATTCCGTTACACCTAGTCATGCATGTTCCAGGTGTTATCTGTTACAAACACGTTAGATCCGAAAGCATATCTTTAGGGTTGAAGGCAATCTTACCTGATTAAAAAACAAAAATCAAGCATCTGTACTTTGAACGAAAAAACTTAGGCAAATAGTGTTTTGCGTTTGTTTGAAGCAGTCAAATCACAGCAGGATCAGCCGAGCCTACATGTCACAGACACCAATAGCAAATTCGATGGTGAAGAATGCACGTCTGCCCTTGGAGAGAGTGCTCATTCTGTTACTGCTCCAGCCCTGGATGGTACTCCAGTGACCAAGATGTATCCCCAGCTCTTGTCTCCTAAAAGTAATGCTCACTGTCAGAGTCTCAGGTCCCTATGTGGGGCGGTGCAGTCTATTGTTGACAAACTCCTGAGAAATAGAAACCCATTTATATCGACTCAAGTTTGAATGATTTTATTGTGCTCCTCAGCCCCTCAAGTTGCAAAAACGCAGTTTTTGGTTTGAATTTGAAATTCAGTGGATGTTGTAAAGGCATATATGCATGTATGTGCATATATACATGTGCACATATATGTATATATATATCTGATAAATTCCACTTTTAAATGCATATATATATTTATACACTCACATGTGTATATATGTGTGCGTATGTGTGTGTGTGTATACATATATATGTATTTACAGGTTGAATGTTATCCAATGCAGTCAAATTAAATCAAACATAACCAAATCAAAGATAACGAAGAACCCACATGAAAGTTCATAATAATTGCCAATTCTTTGGTCACATAACGTCTAGAATTGTGCAAATAAAAAAGATCTAGAAGCAATATGCGATATTTTATTGACTTTAATAGAAATCATACATCAAGTCAATTGATACTAGCTCAATGTCAACTCGTTTTGCTCATGTCTAAATTTACATTGGTTTGGAGTAGTAGCAATACTGTGACAAAGAAAAATCGATTACTTTTTAACAAATTCACCTTCATAGAATTTGTATTTTTAAAACGTGATACATTTTGGGTGAAGGACAGCAAAAGGCAAAAAGATGAACAGAAATAATTAATTGCAATAGCTACTTTGTATCACTTACTGACATATGCACTGTTGAAAAAAAAATAGGTAAGTACTTTTATTCCTGTATTGATTCAATTCGTGGTAGATAAGTCAAAATCTCAGCAAGATCTTCAGCTTTAAATACTATTGATCAAGCAAATAACATATATTAATCCAAATTACATGGATAAGCCATAGGCAATGAAGGTACTAAGAGTAAATGAAGAAGAAGAAGGTAAAAATCACCAAGAATCTGAATGACTATTAAAGGGTGCAGGTTTGTGTGACTTAAACTTTTTCTCAAATGTTATCCATGAAAAAGTTTTTCAAATTCATTTCAAATCGCCATGCTAGTTGCCTGCCACTGGTTTAGTTCTCTTGTGTAGCATCAGGTTCTGAAAAGGAATTGAAGACAAGATCACTTCCATTAAAATTCCTCCTCGATGGTGGAAGATACCAGACAAAAACATGCAGCACCAGGAATGACTTAAAAATGAAAATAACTAAGACATAATGTAAGCCAGGGTATTGAGGGAGCCACAAGGGGAGAAAGTCCAACAAGGGCTGAAACAGGAAGTCCAAAACAGGTGAATCCTGTAGTTCACGAAAGTGTTTAAATAAAGGGTCAAAAAGGAAGTCTTTAGATTAGGTGAGTAAAATTGAGATTTACTTTAAATTTGAAATATAGTAGCAAAATTTGGGTCACAATTAAGCTGCTTTCAGAAATAGTCTTGGGCCCATGCAATGGTGCATGTCTCTAATCCCAGCTCTCTAGAGGCTGAGGCAGGAGGATCTCAAGTTCAAACCCAGCCTCAGCCATTTAACAAGACCCTGTCTCTAAATAAAATATAAAAAGGACTGGGGATGTGGCTCAGTGGTTGAGTGCCCCTGGGTTCAATCCCCAGTACCAAACAAACAAACAAACAAACCAAAAATCCAAAAATCTTGGTAAGAACATCTATATGGTTTGTTTTATATTTCTATGAGAAATATTTTCACATTTTTGAATCATGCCTAAATTGGAAAATGAGCTCTTATTTCACCCCTGCAGTCTTTAGAAATGAAGAGATTAGATGATATGGGTATGAATCACTGATGACCTGCTTTCTTTAAATTGAAAATAAAGGACAAAATCTGCTCAGATAACTTAATGTTTGTGTCCAAATCTTCATTCTGACCATTCTTCTTTGATTTGAAAGCATCTCTAGCTAAAGATTTTTCATAAGTTATTTTCATAATTTTTTATCCTATTGACACTCTGAAATGACATTTGAATAATGAAATACTTTTCATTAACTTTTTCTTTAAAATAAGTCTAAGATGTGACACATTGAACATGCCTTAGAATAAGTTAACCTTAACACATTCCTTAAAAGATATAAAAGTAAATATTTAAATATGCTCCATGAAAATTGTTTTATCCAGAAACAAAAAATGCAGAAAATCAAGTTTTTAGTCATAATTATATATGAAAGTTAAAAATACTTATTTTATTTGATCTTTGTGTAAGTAAAATTTCAAAATACAAACAACAAAATATAAATATTTCTTGTTTTATTTAATCTGTTATTTAACTTTATCTTCTATATTACGTATATAATAGACGCTCTGGGGAAAATAGAAATACATGTGGTTGAAATCTTCCTGAACATACGCTGTAGAACAGTTTTCATTTCAAATGCATGTTTTTAACATAAGCAGATAAACCAACAGAAAATGCCTGTAGGAAAATACAAAATCACATTAAAATATTTCCAATTTCAAAATATAAAAATTGAATCCCCAAAGACTGATTTATTCATGGATCACCACAAACTGTTCAACTTCGTTATCCATCAGTATATATTTAACTATCTAATCTTAAAAGAAACTATATTTACCTACAATTTGTTTTATTTTTTGTTTTGCATAGCCATCTCAATTATACCTATTAATAGAGACATTTGGTGTATCATATAAAATACATAAATTTACTTCATCGTCTTTTCTCAGAAAATGGGTGAAAACTGAAATTTATCAGGGTAAAAAAGAAGAAAAGATTATATGAAAAATTCAAAAAAATCCCCACATTAATGAAATGCTGAAATTGATAAAAAGTGGAACAGAAAAGGAAGTTAGGTAGGAAGATGCTTATCATCTGTGAAAGATCATGTTAAGCAGTTTAGTCTTCAAACATAGTCTATGTGAATTAGGGAAATCATATTTACATTTAGAAATAATATACACAAATGGAAAGGAAGAGAAAATATTCAATGAAAGAAAATTTCAGAGAATTATTCTGTGGAGATCTAAAATATCTGGAAGTTTTATTTCCTAAAATTCCTTTCAAAACTTAACAGCACTTTGCTGCAAACACCTAAGAAAGTCAGACTATGTGCACCTACACACACATATGCATGCTGACAGCATAGATCAGTAATTGAACATAAGCAAAGCAGCAAACTAGGTATAATGGTTAGATTGTTGTAGGAATGGGAAAAAAATAATGGTGGTTGAGAATTCATTTCTTGGACTTGATATATATCATGTGTAAATTACTGGGACCTGAGAGTTGTGCATTGCTGTCGCAGAGCCTATCCTTACTGCAATATTAATCTGCATTTTTCTGTTTGTTTATTCAGTTTTCTTGCTTGAGATAACTATGTAACTTTACCAAGTTGTGCTTTATTTGCTCAACATATCCAAATCAATTTAAATTTGATTCTATATTCTTATCATATTTTACCAGTATTTTAAAACACTTTGATTGAATTTAAGTTATATATTTTAATTTTGAATGTATCTTTATAGATTGGATACCTAAACTTATATACATGAAAAAATTGATCAAAAATCAGACTCATAGTTAGTTCCAGCACTGTGCTTAGCAATGTACATCTTCTGTGGATGAGCTATTGCTTTAATTTTGCAGATTTTTAGTAATAAAATAAAAATAAACTACAATTTTACCTCCATATGAAACATATTGCCAAGGTGTTTTTTGTATATAATACACACCAAAAAAAAAAAAAAAAAAATCCTCTTTTGGTATGAGTCTGATTTTTAATTACCTATTTGGAACTTCGTATTAAAAGTTAATTGTTACTAAAATTTATTGTACATTCAGTAACATTCTCATGAACAACTAGTAGGTTTTTTAAAACTAAAATAGAGAAAATTATTTATTGCTACATCTCTTTCCTTTGGAGCTTAAAAAATATTACTATGACTTAATCCAGAAATTCAACTTAGTGGTTCTTGGAAGAAATCATCAAAACGTAATTTTTAAAAGCAACCAGAGTGATCCTAAAACATAACAGAAAACCCATTGTAATAGGTAATGTTTACAGTTTTTTTTTTTTAAATAAAGAAAAGTAAACTACTGTAAAGGCATAATTAGTGACATCCTCTTTGCTGATTATCTCCAACGTGTTTATTTGAAGACTTCGATGTACACAGATGGGAAATGTGGTCCGGTGAATTGCCAGAATGAAGACTGAAGGAAGACTAGAAATGATTTCCCTTTGAGCAAATAAGCTGAAAAGAAAAGAAGATGGAGTTCCTGAGTACTCAAATAACAGCAAGTGGATTTGCGTTCCACCGTGAGAGCACAGCAGAATGAGATACAGACCTCGGAGGAAGCAAGAAGGTTCATAGACACCTGGGGAGCCCACAGTGACTACCCAACTTGGGATCAAATGATGCTTAATATTTTACAGGACTGCAGCTGGAGTATCAGGATGATTTTTTCCCATACTTGAAGGTTAAATAGAAACTTCACCATTTTTTTTTCTAGACCCAGTATTTGATTTGATTAAAAATATAAGAGGGGAGGGAGGGTTCAGAAATTTGAAAACTTCATCCAAAATGACAGATTAATGTTTTCTTACATAAATTAATGTTTCAGTTTATTTTCTCATTTACTTTACTTTACTTTTACTTTAACCCTTTAGCAGGTATTATGAAGATAGCTAAAGAACAGCTATCAAGTTCCCTGTGAAGAATTCCTTCAAGAATGCCCAAGTGTGTGTGTTCCTTGTGGGTCCGAATCCATCAGGTCTAACTCAATCTCACACTTCTTCCCACCTGTGGATGGCTATCACTATTTACTAAAGACCCAGTGTATCCAGCATCCAAGTCCTGTTATCTTTCAAAAGAGTTCTAATTGAAGAAGATATGTTTTAATCTTCAAATCAGGCAATCTATATCACTCACAAAATTAGGTAGCACAGTACAAAAAGATTGCTGGATAAAACTGAAATGAATTTTCAAAATAAAGAACTAAATTTCCTATTTTCCATTTTAATAATTTATGTCCCACGATAATGTACACAGAATTTCAGCTACTCATTTTCCTCCTTGCTACAATGAATGCAAATAGCGTAACGTTTTCATATATTGTTTTGAAAGCATTAGCAGGTTATGTGCACTAAACAATTTACAAATGGAAAAAAGACTATTGAAATAAAACATAAAATGAATTTAAAGTAGATATGCTTTCTAAAGTCTTTAAAATTATTAAAAATACACCTTAGAAATTAACCTGAGTTTATATACAAATGAACTAAATGTAGTTTTTATAGGTAAAAATAAAGTTGGTCTTAAAATATATACAATTAAAAATGCTCAAAGTTATTACTGGTATAGGAAAAATGCTTAGAAATTGTGTATTTAGAATCATAATTTTTAATTCATAGACAGTTTAAGAAGCCTGGTAAATAAAATATATTTTAAAAATCAACAGATTCTAAATTGAATTGAATAAAACATTTATTTTATTTGCTTTTTGTTTTCACAGACTGCATTTTGATTCACTGTACACAAATGGGGTCCAACTTTTCGTTTCTCTGGTTTTACACAATGTAGATTCACACCATTCTTAACAAATATATGAAGAAGTGTTCAACATCTGTAGTAATTAGAGAAATGCAAATTAAAACAACTCTAAGGTTTCATCTTACTCCAAGTAGAATGACTATTATTAAGAACACAAGCAATATTAGGTGTTGGCGTGGATGTGGGGAAAAAGGCACACTCATACATTGCTGGTGGAGTTGCAAATTGGTGCAGCCACTTTAGAAAGCAGTGTGGAGAATCCTCAGAAAGCTTGGACTGGACCCACCTTTTGACCCAGTTTATTTTATTGTAACACTTATTTCAAAATTTAAAATGTGTTGTTATTTGGCCAACCAAAGCATAGTTTTTAATGCTAAATTTGGTATTATTCACTAAATAGGCATTTGATTAATTTTATGCCTAAAATGGCATTTGGATTGACTAGATACATAATTATAGCTATAGATGTTAAATATTACCAGACAAATATCAGGTAATAAAGAACGAGTGAGAGTGTGTGGAGGAAGGAGGGGTTTTTTCTCATTCTGTTTTTCTTTCTGTGCAGTACTCTCTCTCAAAACTTTTTATTTGCGACCTTAAATTTAGGCATATGGTGATACAAACCAAATATGATTTCTATATTCCATGTCTCCTCCTCTTTCTTCAATCTCAGTTTTTTACACATAAATTTTTAATGCATATTATATAGGATAAATATTAGCCAGTAAATGGCCAACTCTATAAAATGTACATATGCTAGTTTTTGTCTTTATATGAAAACACCAAAATCATCAATGAACACTTATGATATGAAACTCTAGTAATACATATCATTCTATATATTAAAAATGCTTATTTAAGTAATGATCTGTATCTTTGAGAGACACCCTGAATTCTAAAACTCGGTTTTACATGAAGTCTAAATGCATTTCCATACTGACTGTTCCCTGGAACTCAGAGTCTTACGAAGAGTGAGGGGATGTAACTCTGAGGCAGCCTTCCCCAAAACTGCACAGAGCAGTTGTTATGGGGCGCAACTTAAGAACAGACCGATCACCACTGAGAAGTCCAAATTTGAGAGTCTTTATTAAGCCAGCTGGCTGACTGTCTCACACAATGACCCCAAAATGGCTCTTGGGAAAACAGCTCCGACCACAGGGTTGTAGGGGTTCTTATACCAAAAATCACATTAATCATAAGTGTCTGTTGCTATGATTTGAAATTACACATTAACATCATGAGATCATCGACAGAGGGGGAAGTGGGTCAAAATGACCCTTACCTAGGTACAAACTAAAGAATGGTTGCTAACATCCACACAATCACTGTTCACATGGTACATTGTTTAGGAGCAATCGGGATTAAAAGACAGCAATTCTTTACTACATAGGAGTTGCCATTGTACATTATTAAACATATCACACCAAGTAACAGATGATGGGCACAGAGGCGGGGTGTTCCCATGGGAGAAGCTTATTTCCTACATAACATGGAGTCTCAGAGCAAAATGGAGTCTGTTTAGTCATCTCCCTTAGCGTCTGTCCTACAGCATTCTCATGGAGTCAGATCTGTCAGCCATCACACAGTGTAACTTCAAAGGAAAAGACGTCTCAAATATAAACTTGGAAAATGTGGTTTTAACAAAACTGAGTAATTCACTATCTGGAAGAATTTAGAGAGAATTTAGTATGCTATTATATATAATGTGTCTCAGAGAAATCATAGTGCACATCATTTCGCAAACTCATTTCTCAGGAATCTATTTTAAATAGAATATGTCTGAGAATAGAGGGTTGAGCTGAACACACTTTGGGAAATACCACTTTAAAGGCAGACTGAATCACAAAAACAGAAAAAAAAACGAATGAGGTCTAGATTCCAGATTCTGAGGTTAGAAGTGTTAATTATAATTTCAAGAGTTTAGAAAGTGACAAGGACAATTATTCTAAAAAGAAAACGTGGATAACGAGGAAGGGTAGGTAACGAGGTGTACCAGAGTGAATATAGAACATGCTGGGAGAATATGAGGTTCAGTCCTGTCCCGAAATAAATGGCCTGCGAGTCTAATCAAACTGTTTGACAGCTTTGTCCTATAGCTTCCTAATCTTCAAAACCAAGATCTTTAGTCAAGTGACCTATACGTTAGCCTGGTTTTTAAGTCAACTCAGAAACTTTTAGTCACTAGAACAAGGAGGGCTTAAATCAATGAATTTCTAGTCATGGAACATGGATCTGTGCAAGGTTGATGCATTTTTTGACCTAACAAATATGATGTTAAACTTTAGAATGTTATCATCATAGTCGAGTCAGAGAAAAGTTCAGAGATGGAAAAAAAAATAGGAGTTGTAATGGATGCCTTCTATTCCTGTTGCAGAGAAGCAGTTTGAGGGTTACTGGCAGAGACTCTTTTTCCTGGCATTTGCTTATCTTCCTGTACTACTAGTTTACAACGTTGGCTGATTGGAGGATACCTCTCATTTCTGGAGGGCATGAACTTTTACAGCAAGACAATATTTTTGAAATGCTGAAACTTTGAGTTCCTTGTCTCCATAGTCCTTTTCTAGCCATTACCCTTTTTATTCAAAAGGCTGAACCTTTCCATTTTCAGAATGAAAGAATTCACAGAGAATAGAGCATAAAAGAGTCAGGTTTTGGTTTTCAAATACTCTCTCCTTGATAGGTGTACTGAAGGCTAGACTGTGGGAAGCTAACCATGTTTAGCAGAATCAGACTTGACTGAGTCATGGGATACAGAGGTCCGACTGTAGGAACTGGCAGTCATGAGAGACTGTTTCAGATAACCTGGGGTAGGAGACCCTGTGCAGGTGGCTCACCACCTGAGGGAATGCTAATTCTCTAAGCAAATGGCTTCCGTAACTCCACACCATCCTGTTCCTCACAGAAGAAGCCTCTTCCTGACCCTCTGTACCTGTACAGCTATAAATAAAGGGAGTGTGTGTTTCTCCATGTCGTTTTAGAGGCCAGATCTGGCATGGCCCAATCTGTCACGCCTGCTTCTATTTGAAAAGATTATTGGCTCTTGTGTTTATTTGATTAGATAACTTCCTTAGTGATTAACCAAGAGCCAGCATCATCCTCAGACAGAAACTTTTTTCCCTCATCCCAAGTGGGTCATGGCAGAACTCCCTACACTAGACCATAAGAACAATTGTTTTAATAATTGTCATTTAAAGAGTGTGTGCTTCTTTCAGAGACCAGAAAATATTTGTTTTAGGCCATGGAAGGGAAGAAAGAAGAAAAGATAACGTGATTTAAAAATAATAAAAGTCACTACTGAATCAGCCAGTTAAACTATCAGCTTTTCACCCTAATCTTGCCTGTCCTTATTTCATTAAAATATAATTATGGCCAGGCCCATTTCTACCCAGTCACATCTGTACCAGATTCCTCTGCAGCTGGTCATCAATAAACATCTAGATATCTGCACATGCATTTGTGCATAAGTGGGATGTGACATTTCTGGTCTAAGTGTGGGGACATCAGGAGAAAATTTTTCATGTACACCTTCTCTGCTAGATATCAAGAGGCAATAGAGCTTCAAACATGCAGAGGATGACTTACTTGTCTCAAGTATGTGGAAAAAATGCCTTAGAAGGAACCGAACTCCTCAAATCCCCATGGACAGCAGAAACGTGCCTGAGGTGGGGAACATTGTATTGTGACTCTTACATGAGCTCAACTGCACGTAACATGTAATACTATGTGTATTTTGGCACTACTATTTGGGTCTTTTGTTTTTGCAGTTTAGTTTTCTACCAATTAAAGTATTCTAACACACAGAACTTAGAAATTTTCTAGTTACATCATCTGATGCAATTATACACTAATTATAGTGGTATAACTAGTAATACCACTAGTCGCTAATTATAGTGGTATAACTAGTGTGCTTATTTAAGGAGGGAGGGATCAATTGAAACAAGATAAGGAATTAGAAACTTCAAATTTTAGATTTAGAAATAAATTTGCAGCAAAGGACAAAGCACAAATTGTAGTGTTCTGTAACTAAGTAATTTCTAGCAGAACCTCCAGAGTCCACACCACTGAGGATATTCCCTTTGTCAGCTTCTAGAAATTAAGCTGAGAATTCTTCCTCCAGATTTCCAAGCACCATCTTGAAAAAACTTCATATATATAACTTGCTCCAGGGAAGCTGCACATCATCTATTACCCATAGTGGGATAGCAAGACAATTTTTTTATTGCATCCAGAGTTTCTTATAATAAATGTCAACACACAATGACATCTATCCTCACTCTAAAGATTCATACTAGACTCAGGAATGAGATAAACTTCTTTTGCTAATTATCAGATCAAACGCTAAAATACTAAGCCTAGTGACATTGTGGTCATGCACAGAGATCTCTTTTTCAGCCAAGTCCCTCTCCAGGAATGAAAGACAGTCCCGTTTCCAAATGTCGTGCACTTTCCTCAGGGAAAGCCACACTCCCTTGTTCATAATGGCTCAAGCAAAGCCCAGCAGCCCTTTCATAATTTAGACCATTGTGAGGAGCATCACTGGGCACCGAGCTCATGTTGGAACTGTCCTCCAGTGTGGCTGTCTCACCAGCCTGTTCCTCTGCCCCACATGCTCCTTCAGCCCTCCCACTGTTCTCCCTTAGAGAGCACTCTGATTAACCATGGATAACAAAACCTCAGCACCCCGGAGTTCGTTCCTTTCGTTCCTTGGTAATCTAACTTACAACACCAAGTCAAAAGAGGGGATGCCTTGTAGATTTCGAGAATGGACTGTTAACATTTTAAGCTGCCTACTAAATTCAGAGAGCTGAAGGGACTTGATGGAGAAGAAAAGAAAAAAAAAAAAAATAAAGCAACTTAATGGTTCACAAATCAGGAAATGATTTCACAAGGCAGGAAATATTCACCTGCATTGCCCATTACTTTTAAATTTGATTTTAGCTCATGCACATAAATTTCTTTGTGTATGTGTGTGTGGTACTGGGGTACTGGGGATTTCTCTGTCACTGAACTATAGTCCTAGCCCTTTTTTTCTTTTTCTTTCTCTCTTTTTTTTTTTTTTTTTTTTTGAAACAGTGTCTTGCTGAGTTGCTGAGGCATTAGCCTCTCAAGTCCCTGGGATTATAGGTGCGTGCCACCATCCCTAGCACATGCGCGTAAATATCTAACCTTTCATAATCATCAGAGAGTATGAACTTGAGTCTGAATTTTCATTCCACTATGTCATCTTTATCCATTCTATGGATACATAATTTTAGGCCTCCTGTATGGAAAATATTACGAAGGTTCTGGGAAAGTATACAAAGGACTTTATGTTCTTTCTCATAATTCTTCAACCCTGAAAGTTGAGTCAATTCTTAAAGAAGCAATTATAAGGACTAACAATTTTTAATGACTTAATATTACTTTATATTCAAGCCTCCGGATTTTTAATGTCAAAAATAAGAGTGATCCTAATAAAGAAGTGCTCTAAGCATAGACAATTATTGAAAATCTATCAGTGGATGCAAGTCAGATGGCAGAGAGCAGCATTCAAAAAATGTTAGAATTCTTTATTTTTTGTAGTTTTAACATTGATTCTGAAGTAAATGTGCATAACTGAAATTTAAGATTAATGAATTTTAATCCAGTTATACATACACAGAAGAGGAATGATTTCAGGTTTTATGTCTATCAGTCCTTCATATGAATGCATTTGTTCAACTTACTGCACATGGCAAATATATGAAAATAAAAATGGCCATTATGTTCTCTCCCTATGAAACTCAGCTGTTAAAACTCAACTGTTGCAAGGGTTGTAGCACAGGACAAAGTAAGACTTTCAGAAGAAAGAAAGGATCTGTAACTCAGCATAAATTTCATGATCCTTTTTAAAATATTTTTATAGATTTAGTGTATATCTTAAAATAATGTAGGTACATGAGAAAAAGTGGCTCAAATTTTAAGTGCCATCATTATAACTAAAATATGTATATCGAGTGCTGATGGGTCAGATTTTATGCATTTGTATTCTCTTCGTTGATTATCAAAATGACCATATGTGATGTGTGATATTCTCATACAAGGACTTTCCTATGGTGAAACTTTTCTCCGAGAAAAAAACTTCATGACTCCTCTTTTAGTTTCCTGAGTTGAGTTTCCCTAAAATAGCATGAAGTATATTTTATTATTCTTCAGTTGTCACTAAATAATCAGGCAGTCATCTACACCAGGAAGTATAAAAATGTAACAATTAGCCTGTTGGCAATTTTTTTTTTTTTTTTTTTGAGATTTACATCCCAGGTTTTAAGGAAACCTTAGATCAGCTGACTCAAAATTTTTGCCTTGCTTTAAATAATCTACATTAGTTACTGCACTACAAGATTAAAAGGAGAACTGTCCATTACAAGTGGAAGATTAATTTTCTAAGCAAGTTCACTTGATTTCATTGACAGTTTTCTCTAATCCATTATGATGGATCAAAAAAAAATGTAAGAGAATGGTACTCAAGGTAAGTAACATGTGGTGAAAAAAAGTTTCAAGGAATTAGCGGTCAGAAGGAGTAAACAGGTTGCCAGTAACAGGAGATGCTTTCACAGGATGCGTCGTCACTGAAATGACAAATACATCACCCGTTGTGGCCCATCATCCCATATATAGGACACCTATGCAAAACTTAAGTTGAATAGTGAATATACCACATATGGACACTTTGAAATGGATATTAACTTATTAGAGTTGTATTCTTCTGATATATACACATGTCATAAACATGAAAAATTATTTAAGGATATTATTTTCATTTTGGATATCCCCCAGAAGCTCCTGTATTAATGATGCAGGAATATACAGAGATGAAATAATTAGATGATGGGAGCTGTAACTAATCAATCCAGTAGGCTGGAGGAGGTGGGTCATTGGGGTGTGCCCTGGAAGAAGACAGAGTTGTTCTTCTTGAGGTCCCTATATATTCCTCTCTCTCTCTCTCTCTCTCTCTGTCTCTCTCACTGCTTCCTGAACGCACCATGAGCTGAGCAGCTCTTCCTCCTTGATATGCAGCCTCCCCTTGGGCCAGAGCCATGGAGCCAACTGGCTATGGACTGAGACCTCTGAAACACCTTCCCTCCTGTAAATTCTTTTTAAAAATGTATTCATTTATTTTGATTCATTGTACACAAATGGGGTACAACTGTTGTTTCTATGGTAGTACATGAAATAGAGTCACACCATTTGTGTAATCATATGTGTAGATAGTGTGATGATGTTTGTCTCATTCTGTTATTGTTCCTTCGCCCCACCCCTCTTTTTCTTCTATATAATCCATCCTTCCTCCATTCTTGCCTTCCTCCCACCCTCTGTTATATATCATCATCCACTTATCAGAGAGATCATTTGGCCTTTGTTTTTTGGGGATTGGCTTATCTCACGTACCATGATATTCTCCAACTCCATCCATTTACCTGCAAATGCCATAATTTTGTTCTTCTTTATGGCTGAATAATATTCCATTGTGTATATATACCACAGTTTCTTTATCCATTCATCAATTGAAGAGCTTCTAGGTTGGTTTCACAATCTAGTTATTGTGAACTGAATAGCTGTGAACATTGATGTGGCTGCATCTCTGTAGTATGCTGATTTTAAGTCCTTTGGGTATAGGCCAAGGAGTGAGATAGCTGGATCAAATGGTGGTTCCATTCTAAATTTTCTAAAGAATCTCCACACTGTTTTCCAGAGTAGCTGCACTAATTTGCAACCCCACCAGCAATGTATGCGTGTACCTTTTCCCCCATATCCTCACCAACACCTATTGTTGCTTGTATTCTTGATAATCGCCATTCTAATTGGGGTGAGATGGAATTTTAGGATAGTTTTGATTCGCATTTCTCTTATTACTAGAGATATTGAACATTTTTTTCTTATATCTGTTGATTATAGAGCAATAGTAACAAAAACAGCATGGTATTGACACTAAAATAGACAGGTAGATTAATGGTACAGAATAGAGGACAAGGAGACAAACCCACATAAATACAGTTTACTCATACTAGACAAAGGTGCCAAAAACATACAATGGAGAAAAGATAGTCTCTTCAACAAATGGTGCTGGGAAAACTGGAAATCCATTTGCAACAGAATGAAACTAAAGCCCTATCTCTCACCCTGCACAAAACTCAACTCAAAATGGATCAAGGATCTCAGAATCAGACCAGAGACCCTGCACCTTATAGAAGAAAAAGTAGGTCCAAATCTTCATCATGTCGGCTTAGGACCAGACTTCCTTAACATGACTCCCAATGTACAAGAAATAAAAGCAGGAACCAATAACTGGGATAGATTCAAATTAAAAAGCTTTTTTCTCAGCAAAGGAAACTATCAGTAATGTGAAATGAGAGCCTACAGAGTGAAGAAAATCTTTGGCACACATACTTCAGATAAAGCACTAATCTCAAGAATATATAAAGAACTGAGAACACATTACACCAAGAATACAAATAACACAATCAATACATGGGCTAAGGAAATGAGCAGACACTTCACAGAAGATCTACAACCAAATAGTTTTTGCAGGATGTTTTGGTCATAGAGACACAAAATCTGACTAAAACAGTTATATAAGTTCTAGATTATTATTTCCAACCTATTTTATTACACCTGAATCAATTTTGTTGATATATTAGAACTAAAAGCTTTTTTTGTAAAACATAAAATTTTAATGGGCTAAGGAGATTTTATGTAGAAGCAGGCTTGGATAGCACTTAGAACTCTAGACTCCAGGAGGAGTCTTTCTAAATTCAAACTCAGCTATTTTTTCCTTAACTATGTGATTTGGGAGAAGTCTTTTATCCTTCTTCTGGCTCAATCTGAATCAATCAGCATATGTGTAACTTATTTGATCTTAAGATGAAATAAGAAATTGACCTTTCTTTATCATCTATAAACCAAAATCTAGTCTAATTGGCTTACCCGAATGATACCTTGCCTCAAACAAAGCCTTTAGAGTGACTGATAAACTTAATTATTCCTAGTAAATCATGCGAATTTTATACAACTAGCTTTATTTCATGAATGGGACAGTTGAAGCTTAAATAAATAATTTTCATGCATCATAATTAAAGAAGTCTTCCATAGAAAAAGTAATGCAGAAACAAACTGAAAAGTTGAAAAGTGCTAACACAAATTTTCTATAAAAATAGTCAAATTGGTGTTTTAATTATTGCTGGGAATATAAACTCCAAATTCTGATTACAAGTAAATGAATACAGAAATTTTTTATGATGTGACATTAAAACACTTTTATTTTTTTACTTATGCATTATAGAATTATTTCAGTGCAACAAAATAGTTCCAAGTTATAATATGTGTCTATCTCAAATATTTGGAGTGATTTTTTTGCAGATATCATACCTCTTAAAGAGATACACTTATTTATCCAAAAAAATATACTCTTTAGAAATATTTCCAAATCTGTGCCTATGACTCACTGGGAAATAAAGCAATAGACATGAATTATGAAAGCACTAAGTAAGAAAATATATGAAATTCCTAGAATATAAATAGCATGAATACTCCAAGTAGAGAATATTTGAAATTTCTGTTAACTATTTAATAGCATATAATTACTTAAGTGAAAAACATTTGGAATTTTACTAAAATCCTATGAAAAATACCTAAAATTCTTAGGTAGTATAAAATTGTTACACAGATTCCTTCTGCTGATGCACTAAAAATGGTGAGATATCTATGATTTTCAAAATAATTTGAAATAACTTTTGTATGTATTTTGTAACTCTATGTATGAAGTATATATAATGACATATCTACAAAAAAGAATGACTTGCATAAAAGATGATTGCCTTATTATCAATTTTTAAAAATGCTCTTGTCATTTATTAAAAGGAGTTGTCAGGAACCTGGATACAAATGGACAGTTTGTTTTTCCTCACTAAACTCCCAGATGTCTGAATTCATTTTGTTATGCCTGTAAATGTCACACAGTCAATGGAAATGTTGTGGAAAGTTTTACATTACACCAGAAGAACACACAAATCAGCAGAAAAAGTGGGAAAAATATTCGTGGTGCTTGACGACGTGTTCAGAATTTCTACGGATGCTGACTCCTTATCATGCTATGCGTGCCTGATGCACCCATATATCAAGAAAACCGTCTTCTTGTGAAAATACCTAATAAATGATACTTTCTTTTTTTTTTCTTGTCAGTAATTCTAGTTTTCAACTGCTAGAATGCACTTTGCATTTTTGTTCAGATTGAATATTTCTGTTTAGACAAATTCAAATTTATGCACTAATTAAGATAGCAATAAACCAGCATCTCTTTTATGTCTAAATCACTTCCTGGCTACAACATAAGTACAAAGGAAAAGGTGTTAA
This sequence comes from Sciurus vulgaris, assembly GCF_902686455.1. NCBI lineage: Eukaryota > Metazoa > Chordata > Mammalia > Rodentia > Sciuridae > Sciurus > Sciurus vulgaris. The sequence goes on from NC_136469.1 coordinate 15,641,127, forward strand.
TTCAGTTTACTAGCAACTTAGCATCTGAGGCACCACAGGTTGCAGCAGACTAATGATGTCCCCCAGGTTTGCTTCCAGAGAAGTCTATGAAAAAGTTTGGGATTTACCTTGATTAATGCAACACACTCTTATTTACTGCTGCTACCACCATTACTACCGCGATTGCTACCACCATCTAATATCATTGATTGTTGTGATTTCCCAGGTAAGTGGATAACTGAGTACATGCATTTATTCATGTTTCTCTTTAGAAAATCCCTAGTCTTTTCTTTGCTCTAATGGATTTAGATTATCTCTAAGAATCTATGTGTATCTTAAGGAAGGTTGTATATGAATATATACATGACAACTCGTGGAAATATGGACAGTGGGAAATGCATCTCTACAGCAAAAACAAAGGTTGAATGGTAAAGGAGGACTCAGGACAATTATAGCTCTTACCCTCCATCAGCTTTGCTAATGACTTCAAAGGTTACAGGCATGTGCCAGGCACAGACACAGAGCTCTTATCCTGGAGTAGGCACCAAGTACATGTGGTAGCTGTCTAAAACACCTGTTCTCTTTTCTTCTGCTTTTCTGATTTAGGAAAACCAGACATGTTTTTTTTGTGTGTATGTAGAAATAGTAATATTAAAGGTAGCTACTTTCATTTTGGAATATTTTTAGTTTAGTCTCCATTAACTGTATAACCTATGTGACTATCTTATTCTGAATGCCCCTGTAAACTCATAAGTTCCAGGTTTGTTTCCTATAACCAATCTATATAGACTATTGTATAACAAGATAAAAATGTTTTATTCATCGTAGCTAGATTGTGGAATGAATCTAGATGCCCTTTAATAGATGAATGAAGAAACTGTGATACATATCCACAATAGAATAATATTCAGCCATAAAGAAGAATAAAATTATGGCATTTGTGGGTAAATGGAGGGAGTTGGATAATATTATGCTAAGAGAGAGAAGCCAATCCCTAAAAACCAAAGGCTAAATGCTTTCTCTGATAAGTGGATAATGATACATAATGGGGGCAGGGGGTAAGGGAAGAATGGAGAAAGGATGGATTGTGTAGAGGGATATGTTGGGTGGTGATGGGGTAGGGGAAGGAAAGGAAAGATAATAGAATGAGACAAACATCATTATCCTATGTACATGTATGATTGCACAAATGGTGTGACTCTACTTTGTGTGCAACCAAAGAAATGGAAAGTTATGCCCCATTTGTGTACAATAAATAAAAAAAAATTAAAAAAAAAAAGAAAAGAAAAAAGAATGCTTTATTCTTCTGACCACTCCTTTTGGTAAGTCTCATTACTATGTGTGCAGGAATGCCTAATTAAAATCACTCATTTCCCAAAAGTGCCTGCTTAGAGAATATACATGGCCCTTTCCGTGGCCCTTCCCTTTCTGTCTGTACCATACATGAGCAGATACAGAAGAAGAAGTGAACAACCCTCCCCTGGCCTGTTCTGTAGAATTGGAGTATCAGAGTCATTGATTGAAAGGTACTTGAGTATTTAATCTACATGGAGTAACTCGGACTCGAAAATAGGGGGACAGATTCTGCATGTAGTTTAGTTAAGTTTTACTTAGGGGTTAGATGCCATTATTTCTACTGGTAGAGTTTAAAAGAAGAGAATCTTCCAGAGACCATGTATAATTTAGTCTAGAGAGTCAAACAAAAACATTAACTTTTTAGGTGTATTTTTCCTTATATTTTGTGGAAGAAATGGTGGAGTATGTGTTAAAATTACGGCTACTAAAATTTCTCTAGGTAATGCACATGACCATGTGAAACATGTAAAATACCACACACCCAAATCTTACTGTGCACTAATTTTGTGATACTAAGAAAACCTAAGCAAAATTATAACTATGGACATTAACTTATTTGTTATCTTCTACTCTGAGAAAGGAGTCATGACCTTCTATCAATAAAGTTTTATTCCAGCATCTAGGATTGTCTTGGCACTGATATATATTCAGCTTCCATCAGTAGAGTGGGAAGACAGTCAGGAAAGAGCTGCTTTCATTGGAAAAATCAAGAGGGGCACAAAGTTTTCGTGATAATTTTTCCAAAAATAAATTAGTGAAAAATAACTTCTGAAGGGAAGGGAAGAAGAGAAAACATGGATTTTGTATTTTGTGATCTTCCCTGATTTATTTTTTAATGATTTAGAGAAAATAATTTTTGTCTTTTTATGTACCCTACATAACTAGTTTTAGTAGGTGAAGTGGCTATTACTAAGAATAAATAAGGAAAGCTAGTATTTATTTTTGAGATGTAAGATGTCAAATTGTCGACTAATTCATGGCGTTCTTACATTTTTCATTCACTTTCTCTTTCCACCATCATCTTCCACCTGTATATAATATCTTTTTTATTAAATCAGAGATAAATTTTGAGTACAAAATGTACTACACAAATATAAAGAACAATTACACTAAAAGTAAGTACAATTAATGAGGAATCACCTCTGGAAATCATGTGCATATTTGGTTATCTATAATGTTTGATTTAAAAGAAAGATAAAGGAGCCTGCAGGATAGCTGATGGATATAACAAATGTCTTTGGACAGGTCAGTGGGAAAGCCAAAGGTTAGATTAAGAAGGCAACTCTATTTCCAATCACATCAGAAGTATAATATTTCAAAATAAAATTTAAAAGGAGAAATTTAAAGTTTTTATTCTGAAAACTATAAAAATATTATTGAAAAAAAAGATCTAAATGATTGGAAAAAATTTCTAAGTTTATGGTTCTAAAACCTTGAATCATTAGTTGGCAATACCCTCCAAATGAATTCCCACATAGATTTTCACAGAAATTCACTAGCAAACATTAAAATTCATGCAAAAATTCAGTGAACCAGAAAAACATTCTGAAGAAAGAAAAACGAAATTGAAGATCTCATATTTTCAATTTCAAAACACATGCAATAATCAAGATCAGCTAAGAGCATAAGGACTGAAACAGGGACTAAACAGAATGGAGAGTTCAGAAATAAATCCTTACATATATGGTCAGTTAATATTTGACAATGTGCTGGGACATTTCAATGAAGGAAAATAATGTAATGTTATCAAGTGTTTCTGGAACTACTGTATATCTACATGCAAAACAATGAGTTAGGACCACTGACTTACATCATATAAAATTAAATCAAAGGGATCATAGAACAAAATATAAGAGCTAAATCTATAAAACTTTTAGAATGAATTATAGAAATAAAAGAATTTTTGGAAACAATTTCAAAAGAAGAAGAAATAAACACTTTAAGAAATTTATAAATTGGACTTTATTAAAATTAAAATTATCAAACAATGAAGTAAGTAAAGTGAAATGCAACCAATAGAATGAATGAAAATACTTGCAAATCATAGGATCTCATAATGGGCTTGCCTCCAGTCATTTATAAAATTATACAATGGCCCAGTTATGGATTCTTGCTTTTATTTCTTGTGTTATGGGAGTCCTATTAAGGAAGTCTGATCCTGGGCCGACATGTTGAAGATTTGGACCTACTTTTTCTTCTATGACATGCAGGGTCTCTGGTCTGATTTCAAGGTCCTTGATCCATTGTGAGTTGAGTTTTGTGCAGGGTGAGAGATAGAGGTTTAATTTCATTCTGTTGCATATGGATTTCCAGTTTTCCCAGCACCATTTGTTGAAGAGGCTATCTTTCTCCATTGCATATTTTTGGCACCTTTGTCTAGGATGAGAAAATTGTATTTATTTGGGTTTATGTCCATGTTCTCTATTCTGTACCATTGATCTACCTGTCTATTTTGGTACTAATACCATGCTGTTTTTGTTACTATTGCTTTGTAGTATAGTTGAAGTTCTGGTAATGCCATACCCCCTGCTTCACTCTTCCTGCTAAGGATTGCTTGAGCTATTCTGGGTTTCTTATTCTTCCAGATGAATTTCATGATTGCTTGCTCTATTTCTGTAGGGTACATCATTGGGATTTTAATTGGAATTGCATCGAATCTGTATTGCACTTTTGGTAGTATGGCCATTTTGACAATATTAGTTCTGCCTATCCAGGAACATGGGAGATCTTTCCATCTTCTAAGGTTTTCTTTAATTTCTTTCTTTAGTGTTCTGTAGTTCTCATTGTAGAAGTCTTTCATCTCTTTTGTGAGATTGATTCCCAAGTATTTTATTTTTTTCGAAGCCATTGTGAATGGGGTAGTTTTCCTAACTTCTCTTTCTGAAGATTCATCACTTATGTATAAAAATGCATTGGATTTATGAGCATTAATTTATATCCTGCTACTTTACTGAATTCACTTATGAGTTCTAAAAGTTTTGTAGTGGAATTTTCTGGTTCCTCTAAGTATATAATCATGTCATCAGCAAATAGGGATAGAAAAAAAATAACAGAATGAATCAAAAACTATTACCCTATGTAAATGTAGGATTACACAAATGGTATGCCTCTACTTTGTGTACAGAGAAACAAGATGTACCCCATTTGTTTACAATAAAAATGAATTAAAAATATTATACAATGGCTTTGGAAGCACTTTGGCAGTTCTTCATAAAGTAAAATATGGAGGTACTTATGAAATAGTAAATCAACTTCTAGCCATATACTACACACACAAATGAAAATATTTTTGCATGAAATAACTTGTATACCGATGATTATAACAGCATTATTCCTAATACTCCCAAATAAAAACTCGGCTGATAGCCAACTGATAAAGGACATGTACACTGTGCCTATCCATGCAATAGAATATGATTCATCAGTGGAGAAGGAATGAGCCACTGATATATGATTTAGTCTGGTTGGACCCTGCAAACACTATTCTAAGTGAAATAAGTCAATCACACAGACTTCATTTTATAATTCCACTTACATAAAATGTATAGAAAAGAAAATCTGTAGAGACATAAAGTAGATCACTTTTGCTGAGGGCCATCAGAGTGGGTGGAGAAGGAGTTAATGGCTGAGAGGATTCTCGTTGGAGAATGTAAATGTTCTAAAATTAGACGGTGATAATTGCCACAAAACCCAATGAATATGCAACAACCGAATTGTACGGTACATTTTAAAAGTGTGAATTGGATGAGGTAAATTATATCTCAATAGGCTCTTTAAAAAAATCATCAAGAGTGTGAAATGCAACCTACATTTTTGAGAAGATAATTTCCAATACAAACAACAGTTAGAATTTATAATCTAAATATAATCCAGATTCTAAGAATAACCCCTACATTCAGTAAAGCAGGAAAGACGAGTGAAAGGGAAATTGGAGATATGAAGAGAAAAAGGACTACTTAAATAAGGATATTCCAGTTGCCACCAGTCACATTTCAAAGGTGCTCAACCTCATTGTTCATGGGAGAGACAAAAGTAATCATAAAGATGTGAAACTTCACACATGCCTGAAAATCCAGTTAAAAAGTTTGCAAATACTGAAAGTTGACCATCAATGACAACTGTCATAGGACTTATCAGGAACAGGAGTGTAACAATAAGTGTGGGCACAAAATAAAAATGATTTCATAAGCATATTGAAAGGTTTTATTAGTTTTTCTGCACATACATATGTATATATGTAACATATATATATATATATATGAAAATATGTCCATTAAATTCAGCATAGACAGAGGCTAAAAAAGTCATCACAAGCATATTTTTGCCATATGGAGTTTTTCTTTTTCGTTATACTTTAAAAAAAAAAAAACAAAAGAAAATCACCAACATACACTCTGTGTGTGTGTGTGTTTGTGTGTGTGTGTGTGTGTGTGTGTGTGTGTGTTTGTGTGTGTGTATAGGGATACTAGAGAAAAAGTTGCTGTCTTTTATCCTCTTATAATTGGTACACACCCATTTTGTAGGTTTGTGGGGATTTCTCTTTTAAGATCATTAATTTGCTTTTTATTTTATTTGGATAATTACTTTCTTTCGTCCACACTGTGTTATTTCAAATTTATGTTATGGATATGGCCTTGCTTTTCATAATTTTTGTTTATTCTGTTAATCTCCTTTTTATTAATGTAGGAGAATTTATCTGCTGTGCCTCTAACAAACTTACTCAGTTTCCTGCTGTATCAAATTTGCAAGTCACTGTGTTATTTTATTTGATAATCCTGTTTATGTGTTAAATGGATTTTTCTCTGGACTCATTACTTTAGCAATTCTGCCTTCTGCATTGGCACAGATGCCCTCATTAGCCTCCTGGGGCAGAAATAGCTCATCTTACCCAGCCTGCTGTCCCTTTCCACGTTAGTCCACGTCTGGGACTAACCTCTTTCACTCTCCATATGAGCATGGCCACATCTCCCCCATTGTCCGTGCTTTGCTACTGATCCTGACCAAGCTGTCATGTTACCTACATCACCCTTAGTTCAGATTTGTAGTTGTAGGATATTTTGCACTTTTTTCGGGGAACACGTTGACTTTTTTCTTAAGAATGACTTCCTTTTATAAACATGATATGGTCTCTCTTGGTTTTCACTTGCTTAAACTTTATTCCTTATCATTGTTCCCACTTAATGAATCCACCAAAACCTAAGTGATGGGAACCCATGCTCACTTGATTAGCATGAGGCTTCTTTGCAAAGCTGGATTCAATGTACCCCCTAAGGATCTCTGTGTAGTACTACATAAAAAGTCATAAGTACTCAAAGTCACCTCAGTCCAGGTGCTGTCCTCACTCTTCTCATAATCCCCGCAATGTTCACGGTACTCGTGTTAATCGAATGATGCCAAAACACTTGCAGAATGAGTCTCTCCCCACCTTTCCTTGAACTTCAATAAAAAGCGAACTCTTTCTTCTACAGCTGTTGGAGAAAATCCCCCTGCTTTCTGAGACGAAACTTTCCACAGAGAGCTTGCACTACGGAATGACTGGACTATGGTGACACAGTTCTTGGGTTTGTCACTTCACAGGGATTGATGCTGTAGGATGTGTGGACGGAGAGCCTCAGGCATAACCTCTCCCTGCACCTAAGCCCCGGGCTTAGGCGACTAGTCCTTGCTGTTCTATCTAAACCTACCTAGCACAGTTCACATGATCTTTCCCTGTTATTGCTATTTTGTTATCTTCAGTGTCCTCATCACCTCCTTCTTACATACATAGGTACATGTCTGAGCCTCCTCCACATCTAATAAAGCCCTTGAGAAAATGTTTGCTTCGGTTATCCCATGAAAATTGAAACTAATCATTGTAATAGAAACAATGAGGGCAAATAAAAGAACAAAAGGCATGCAAATCAGAAAGGAAGAAGTTAAAGTCTTTTTTTCTCAAATGACATAATCTTTCATAAAAGAAAACCCCTTAGACGACACACACACACGCGCGAGCACACACACGCACACATCATTGTAACTAATAGACTCAATAAAGTGGCAGGATACAAAATCAACATTCGACATTCAGTTGCATAATCATATAAACAAGGAAAAATCCATAAAGAAGATGTTTTAAATTCCATGTATAATAATAACAAAAATAATATATTTAATAATGAACTTAGTCAAAGTGGTGAAAGAATCAAAATAGGAAATTATAACACTTTGCCAAAGAAAGAAAGGACGAAAGAAGAAAGAAAGAAAGAAAGAAAGAAAGAAAGAAAGAAAGAAAGAAAGAAAGAAAGAAAGAAAGGGAGAATACCCCATGTTCATGAATAGGAAGACACAATATTGCAAAAATATTATTATTACTCAAGTAGATTCAATGCAATCCCCAATAAAATCCCAATGATATTTTTGGTACTTACAGAACATTTGGTAGATAAATACAATTTATATGAAATCTTATAGGACCTTGAATAACCAAACTAATTTTGAAAACAAAGAAGAATAATGTTGGACAACTCATACTTCTTGATTTGAAAGGGAAATCTGGTTATTCACATGCACAAAGATTAAAATTACTTTAAAGTGGATCATAGACCTAATGGTAAAGTCTAAAATTTTAAAACCTTTTGAAAGAAACATAAGGAATCTTATCATAGCACTGGATTTGTCAATGATTTCTTGATATTTCACCAAGTGTATAAGTAACAAAAGCAAAGAAGATAAATTGCACTACATTTAAAATTTTTAAATTTTGTGTATGAAACTGCACTTATCAATAGTGTAAAAAAACAACCCATGTAATGGAAAAAAAAGTGTTTTCAAATTAAAAATCTTTGCAAAATGACTCCAAAAATTCAGGAAAGATAGCAATAAAACAAAAACAAAAACAAGCAAACAAAAAACCCCATTAAGCACATGAACTAATGCTAAACATTGCATACTCTTTGCATATTATTAGAGAAATGCTAATCAAACCATAAGGAAACACCACTTCATGCTGTCAGGATTTCCATAATTAAGAGATCAATATGAATATTGGTAAGATGGTGAAAAAACTGGAAATTTTGGGCATCCTTGGTGGGAATGTGACCTAATAAAGTTACAGTGAAAAATGATATAACTGATAAGATGTATTAATTTTGTTTCTGGGCATATTCCCAAAAGAAGTGAAGGAAGAGTCTTTAAAAGATATTTGTACATTCAGGTAGCAGAATTATTCACAATAGCCATATTGTGGAAACAACCTCAATGTCCATCAAGAAATGAATGGGTAAACAAAATACGGTATAAGGCTAGAAAGAAATATTATTTATCTTAACAGAGAATGAAACTCACATGCCAAAACACAGCTGAATTTTAACAAGAATATGCCAAGTGATACACTAGACTCAAAAGGATAAATTACTAGTGTGAGGTACCTGTAAGAGTTAATTTCAGAGACAGAAAATAGAATAGTGGTTCCTCTAGTTTGAGAGTAAATAAATGGCATGGTTTCAGTATGTCATGATAAAAGAATTTGAAGATGGGTAATATCCATCTTCATGGTCATGGTTGTACAAAAATATGAAGGTAGTTATTGCCACCAAGCTATAAAAAGACTAAAATGGTACATTTTACATTATGCAATAAAAATAGTATTTAAATACAATACTATTTAATACAATAGTATTTAAATAGTATTAAATACAATAAAAATAGTATTTAAAAATGAAAGTTTGGTTTCAACCAGTCCAGATTTCATCATTATTATTTGTGTTCCGAAGGAAGATAAGCAATTGCAAGGTTAAGACATTGAATACTGAATGCTGTTTAGGAAGTGGTTATTCTATTAGCTGTACACTTTAAATACATATCTTTATTAGAATGCAGTAGTATTTGTTTTTCATTTCTATGGGTAGGCATCACTGTGTATATTTTTTGTCTTTTTGTGCTTTACCATGTGTGGGAGGAAGACTTTTACCTCCATTTTCTACTTTGCATTCCAGTGAAAATTACTTCCATGAGGCAGATATATGCTTTTGAAATTTGTTGTACGTACACATTTCTTATAGCATTTAGGACTCTCATTATACACGTCAAAAATGAAAACTATGGTTTCATGTTACCACTTTTATGGAGAATTACTTCTTCTTTTGACAGTACTTCATAGAACTGATGTAATGTTGGCCATCATAACCAACAATACATCAGTTCAAATCCTAACCAAACTGCGGCAATGTAATCATTTTCAATATTTTTGTTAACTATAAAAGTAGTCATCCTAACATATAATGCACTACTGAAACTCTAAGTACTTAGTAAAATTTTAAATCAATTACTCATGTTTTCAGCATATACTATTAAAATTTTTCCACCAATAAAAATTCTAACAATTGTTAGACTACATTACTAAATATTGATGAAATTTTTGTACCCTTATTTTCTAGATAATAGTAATCACCTATTTGAAAAAAGACTTTGAATTTTCTATCTAATCCAGATATATAAGTGCAATAATTTTAAAAGAGTAAATTTCAAAGCCCAATTTCAACTTTGACCAATCCACTGGCATGAGAAACTAAGAAAGATTTCTTAGTTTTTAATTCTTCCCAGTAAGAAAGACTTTAATTACAATAAAATTATGTTGACCTTTAGGTATATTTTATAGTGAAAAATTGGTAAAGAGGTAAAAAGTAGAGAAAGTATTCTTTTTCTAGAAAAACTGTTTAGTTTCATATTTATTTTCTAATACCAAACTTAAGCTTAGAAAACTTATTTCTAGACTAATATATATAACATATAAAGAGATCACTTTTTGGACTGAGAGATTTTAAAAATTACATTGAAGATTCAGAAAGAGTTCCAACATGAGATAAATGTCCACAGTAGCTCTGGTCTTGTACATCATTTGTGACATTAGTCTTTCAAGGAGAGCCGTCTTTGCAGTTGAAAGGCTGGATAGGATCTTTAGGGACAGCTCCCAACCACAGTAGACAATTAAAAAAGGAGCAGTCATTTTAAGTTTGAATTTCAAACTTCAAATCTATGGAAATATTTTAAATAATATATATTTATGTGATTTATAATTCATTTGCTTCTTGGTCTGAGTTTAAGGCTATATTTAAAACTCCCAAGTCCTTGTACAAAATGTAACTTCAGATTTATTATTGCCAAACTTTGATCAAAAGCCTTGTTGAGTGAAATCTATGAACAGAATGTGAAGGGCATCATCACCCATTCTTCTAATTTATTATGCAAGAACCAAGCTGGAATTCCGTAACGCTGCAGCCTAGATCACATTGTTCGGTGTGTCCTTCCTTCGGGCCTCATCCCCAAATACTGCTTGTCCAGAGCTATGCTTTATAATGATGTTGGATTTCCTTCATGGAGCATAAATAAAATGGTTCAACAAAACCTGTTCTATCATGTAGGTAGATTATTGCCATATTGACTGACATTTTATTCCCCTAAATGACAGTCCTTTCACGAATTCTCTTTGATGTGCCAGGAAAAACTTTGTGTCAGTTGTTCATTATTTCATGAATTGACTAAAACATAAGTGAGCTTCCAGAATATTTTGGTTACCCTATTTTGTTCACTGGATCCACTGACACAAACAAAACAGTTCCTCAGTTTATAGGGTTTAATTCTAGTAGGGAGACATAAAATCATTACATGTACAACAAGGACAGCATTACATTCTATGTACAGAAATTAGGGCAAGGGGATTGAGGGAGACCGAGGTTTCTTTTTTTTTAAATATAGAAAAGACTCTGACTTTTCAGACATGAAATAAGGGAGCAAATTGTTCAAATACCGGAATGAAGAATGTTTCATGTTTCTGAAAAAGCAAGTGTGAGTCCTTGACTTCAGAGGTTTTGTGAATGTTTGAGAACAGCTGAGAGGCCATCTGACCACCCTAGTGGAATGAGTAGGAGATGGGAAAGCGTGGACTGAGTCATGGCCAACAGCTTGTCACAGTACAGACGGACACACAGGTCAGAGGAAGGAGTTCACACTTGATTCTGAGGGTTTGTATTTGGAGGTATACCGAGAAGAAAATGCACAATGCGTGGTCGTTTTTAGAAGCCACCCTTCAGTGTGGAGATCATTCTACATGAGGAAGCGGGAAGCCCTCTGGAAAGCTGCCTCTGTAGCCTAGACATCAGATGGCAGCAGGCTGCACCTTGAAATAAGGGAACAAGAAATGAACTCCTTAAAGATGCTTGGTAGGTCTCCCCATCGTGGAAATCTGGTACGATTTTACACTTAGTTCATTGTTAATTATGCAAATTATTGTGCTATTTTAAAAACTTGGACAATTCCAAACAACATATTAAAATATGAGAACAAACCACTGTTGCCCAAGTTTACATTAAACAGGACTCCAAAGTGCACTTTCGCTCTTTCTCAATCTTAAATCTTTTGTCTATCTATGGCATTTTCTTTTCAGATTTATAGAGACTATTCGATAATTCCTTTTTACATATAAAATAATTCCTTTTACGTATATTGATAGGTTTATTTTGATAAACCCCATTAAAAATTTCATGGAATTCAGTAACACCTAAATGAATTTAAAAAAAAAAAAAAACTGATTATTTTTTTAGTATTTGTTTTTAAAAGAACTAGGACATAATTTTAGGAAATTTTTTCTTCATAGCCCTGTTTTGTTTTGTTTTTTTGTTTTTGTTACCAAGGATCGAACGCAGAAGTGCTTTGCCACTGAGTTACATCCCAAGCCCTTTTTATTTTTTATTTGAGACAGGGTCACTTTAAAATGCTTAGAACTTTTCTGAGTTGCTGAGGCTGGTCTCAAACTTGTGATCCTCTTGCCTCAGCCTCCCAAGCTGCAGGGATTATAGGTGTGGGCCACTGGGCCTGGCTAAGGAAAAGCAAGTCTTACACACTGTTGATTGGAATATAAATTGGTACAGTTATTATGAAAACAGTATGGAGTTTCCTCAAAAAGTTATAAAATATAGCCACCAAATGATCCCTGTGTAGGGTATATATCCCAAGGAAATAGAACTAATATTTCGAAGAAATATCTGCACTTTAGTGTCGTAGCACTAGGTACAATAACCAAGATACAGAATAAACCAAGGTGTCCATCCATGCATGAATAAAGAAAATGTGTTATATATATCAAACAGAATACTGTTCAGTCATGCAAACAAACAAAATCCCATTATTTATTTCAATATGGAAGATCCTGGAAGAAATTGTGTTAATTAAAATGACGCAGGCACAGAAAAACAAATGCCACATGGTCTCGCTTATATGTCAAATCTAAATAAGGCTGATGTCACAGAATTAGAGAGTTGAACAGTTGTTGCCAGAGGCAGGGACATTGGTGGGAAGAGTGGAGAAGGTGAGATAGGGTAATAAATTAAAGCTAAATGGGAAAAATTAGTTTTGGTGTTCTATCGTATGTTAAGGTGATATAGTCAATAATATATTGCATATTTCAAAATAGCTAAGAGGTAGGATTTGGAATATTCTCATCACAAGGTGATGTGATGATTGATTGATATGCTAAATACTCTGATTTGATTATTACACAGTAAACACATGCATGGAAACAATGTAGCCCAGAAGTATGTACAATTATGATGTGCTAATCATAAATAAAATAAAACTTAAAAATAAACATCTGAAATTCTAGCACTACTGCTTAAACAATGAAGACAAGTGACAATATCATCATAAAAATGTTTTCGGTAAAATCTTGTCAATAAAGCAACACTATTATTTATCACTTCAATAATAGTGACCATCAGTTACCTATTTCACTTGAAGTGATTTACCAATCTCATTTTCAGAGCACTCTTGTATTTAAGTTTTACCTGTTAATTCTTATATCATTAAAATGGCACTAGATTGTGGAAATATGTAACCCAAACTGTCGCTTCATATCTGTGTCAAGACATCCAAAAACAGATCTTTTATTTTGTCTACAGACACAAACTTTGAGAAACTCATTTGAATCATGTATTTCCTTTGAAACATCTAGAATATAGAAAGCTATTTTTCACTAAATTCTGCTGTTATGAATCTTCTGGTCTAAGATGTACAAATTAAGAGTGGAACATTCCAGCACATTTTTCTCTAAGTGGTTTAATCTGACAGCAGATTAAATATACTTATCTCCATATATAAATGTTATAATTAAATCATCAATATGTATCAAGATATCATTAAATACCTACTGCCCTCTCATTTGTCTGCAAGAGTTTGACATTACTAATGTTAATACAAACTCCATGATATAAGAATGAATGAAACAAAAGTCAGCAAAAGTTACTCTAAACTTTTTAAGATGATTTTGATAACTTTATTCTTATTCTTTGCCTATATAGTTTCCTGAAAATTGGTGATAGACATATAGAAGTATGAACTAGTAAGAAAACATTTTTGATGTAATTTTTAGTATGTCAGTTATTATCAATCTCTGCTAAATCAAGATGTAGTGATTGAAAAGTTTCTGATGTTGTTGCAGATGTCTGTTTCATTTACCTTGTTCCTTCCTGTTTTATTCTGTATCTCCAGCAGATTAAAAAAATCTATCAAAGGAGTTTTAAATAGAATTTTACTGCCATTATTGTATTAATACTTTCATTTCTGGATGGAACTTATAGCCACCTCTAATAACCAACAGTCTTTGATCATCTGCATAAAATACGTGCTATTAACTAAGTCCCAAGAAACCTTCCAGATCTCATCCTAGAATACACACTTGCTGAACTCACAGTCTGTTCTTGCTTGACCTGCCTCAGCTGTCATAGCCTCCAAGTTGAATGAGACTCAGTGCTGTGAATCCAGGTGGCTCACGTGAATCAACTCTCTTCTTCATGGTTCTTTTACTAACTCAGCATTATCCCAAGTAAAATTATTCAAAAATATTCAAATATTGCATGCTAGATTCTGGGTTCCCTTAGAAACAGATAAAAAGTAACTTTTTACAAATTGCTCACTCCATTCACATTTATATACCTTCATGGATATGAAGTGCATCACCACAACTCAATACCTCTATTAAAAATCATTTCCTACATCTGACATGATTTGTCTTCCTGGAAAATATCTTGCATTTTGTCAAACTTGAGTTAAATTGACACTATTGAGTTGGCTGGAGACTGCCAAAATTAAAAGGTTGAATTAATCACTTTTTGCTTCGCATGCAATGATATATTCTTCTAATCTATTCACTTTAAGGTAAAACTTTTTCAATAATTGACTTTATTTATTAATTGTGAAGTGCTTATTAAAATAGAAGATAGGTCTGACTCATGCACATACACCTCATATCCCAGGAAATTCTCATAATTAATTATTATTGACTAGACTAGAAGTAGAGTGACTATATTATTAGCACTATTGTTATTTTGTTGCTTTATATTTAAGAGGATGTTAAACTGTTTATTGAAGATTTTACCAATTACTATTGTCTTGTTAAATCTTCAAAAAATATTTTTGCTTATGTAGTTAAAATGGCCCTTTCTGACAAGTATAAACACATAACATTCCAAGCAAAGGAGCAATTACTGTTTTAAATCAGCATATTGCACACATTCTAAGTGACCTAATCCAAGATAAATCTGGGAAATTTAAATATTTATGACATCCAATTTTTTAATTCCTAATTATGGTTTAATTCAGACTTTTGTAATGCTTCTCTTTACACATAAACAGATATTGTGAATCAATTTGGGATATCACATCTAAGAAACTAAGGTTTTGACTTTCAATCTAAGGAAGACACAAGAAAATCTTCAATGTCATTGAGAAGAAGTATTACACCACTCCATTCGGCAATTATTTAGTGCTTATTGGTAACAAGCAGCTATATTGAGCAAATTGCATCATATTTTAAAATCACCAGGATAAGCTATCAATCAACATCTCACACTGTATAGATGGAAGCATGGCTATAACTACTTTTAAGACTCAAGAACCTACATAATTGTCATCAATGTAGTTTTCACTCTGGAACTCCATGCTTAAGCGTGTAGACAGAGACCACTGTCACAGCAGAAGGGAACCATCCCAATCCACACAGTGAATTGGAGGAAGTGGAAGAAGGCCATGGAATGTTGGAACAGAGCCCACGATAAGAAATAAGGCAGAAAGAAATTGAGGAGAGAATGGTGCTCTGTAATCCCATATTCTGAGGAAAAGAAATCAAAGCGGGTGAAGTGGTCCATATTATAAAATGTTGACATAACTGGTCTTCAATAAAACAGGTAATTGGAAGCAGTCATTCCGAACTGTAAGACATGTCTGAATTCTTGAGAGCAAAATAATGACACAGAAAGAGGGAGAAGCATCTATAACCCAAAAGTGTCAACATTTCTTGACACAAAACCTGGTATTAATGAACAAAAATATTACCTACATAACCCTAAAGTACTGTCTTCCAACCAGAATGACCGTCACCTAAACCACAGCTGCAGTATCTGAACATGTATGGCTATAACAACTGGATATGGAAGTGAGCTGCAGGCACCTGAAGTAAGGCCAGAAAAGCTCCTAAACACCCTATAGTTTCCACGACACTCTTTTGCAACAAAGAATGGTCTGTCACCAAATGGCTGCACTTCTAAAGTCCAGAAACTTTACTCTGAAGTAAGGAACTCAAGACAAGGGAAGGTGGAGGGTTGTATTCCAGGAAATTAATGATAAGATGACAAAATTGCTGAACTTGTCCCCACATCATGAGTAGCAGAATTCAACAGGAATCTCCAGCCCAAAGTTTTCTGCCTTGGTCCTGTTCCACCACTTGACTTCTTTCATGGACATTCTAGCACTTGAAAACCCCTGGATTTCCAAATCTAATCAGACTGGACCCTTTAAAAATTTAGTAAGCAATTATTTGAGGAATAACCACAGTTCGGGAACAGGGAAGGCCACACAATGAATCCTTAAAAATCACTTTGTTATATTAGCTAAATGATATAGAGAAAAGAATTAAAATTCTTTAAAAATTAAAAATGATTAGCATTTGGGAAAAATGCAAAGCATTACGTTCATTAGAATAAATATGCAGAGTTCTATAAAATTTAGTAGTCTAATCACATGATGCTTATTTTTAATCTTCATTAATAAATGGATTGAATACCAGAATAGACACAGACTAAAGATTAAATTGTTCATTGAAAGAAGTGATTTGACGATTTCCCTAAAGTATAAGACAAAAGGAAAGAAAAAGCAAAAACATGAATGAAATATTAAGGAACAGTAATGAAATATCAAGCAATTTCAATATTTTTCTAATAGGTATTATTAAAGGTGAGGAGAAAATTAATGGAGGCTATTAATTATTAAAATGAGTAGGTTAATTTTTTTGATGACTCCATTTTACTTGAATTTCTTCAGTTCAATATTCGAATTTTTACACAATTTGTGTTATTTGACATAGAAGTATTATCCATCTTTGCAAATAATCTGTACAAAACCTGCCAGGTATCCCCAAATATCCATCTGTACTACCTTTCATCTTCATCCTTCACAATGAAACACTGTGGTTTAGCTTGTCTCATATTTTTAAAGAGTAAACTCTGTATTTCCTATAATGCCTTGCCATAGGACCATCTTTCCAACATGGGAACCCATTGCTGGACTTTGGCAGATATTACTAAAAAGGAATACTGTCTTTCACTTTTCATCCTTCCTTCTTCCCGCCATCTGAAATGTGAATATGGTGGTGAGCCCTGTTGAAGTATGGCAAGAATTCCAGGAGAACATATTACAGTGATTTGTAATTTCTATTCTAGTCTCTTCTGTTCTATGCCATTCCATTCTTTTCTTTTCTGATCTATCTAGCTCATTTCAGATGTTTGAAAAGATGCTTGCATACAGTGACAATTCATAATTTTATACAGCTAACACAAAATATGAGATCCACATGATTACACATTTCATTCACACCTTTCTTTCAAAATTAACATCCTAAATACATGTTTGAGAAAAGATATTTTTGTCACATGTACACAACCTAATAAGTAGGTTTCTGATTTCAAAATTTTAGTTCTGGAATGCTCTCTTTATGATTCCTTGCTTATCCCAAGATAATCAGAATAGCTTCATTTCTGATGGGTACAGAGAAGCCTATGGTTGGCCATTAGAGGTGACCCCGTGAAGCTTGCTGCTCAACCCCCAAGTGACCTCAGTTGTCCTGTTTTTCCTTTCTCATTATATCCATATCATAGTTTGGATTTTTTTTATTTGTTTGTTTGTTTTTCCTATGCGAAACTTTAGATCTTCAGACTTGATCACCTAGATATATAATACCATTTGGCCTTTCTAAGGCATTTCATAAATTCCCTTGAGAAATTGTACACATTTCTGAAAGAGAATAGAAGGCAAGGTATGTGGGTCACAAGGATTTATTTCAAGACTGTAATAGAGTACGCTCAGCTATGTTAGATTCATGTAGACATGAGCAATGTCTCTGAAGAAATAAATCCCACCGTGGTTTTCAGTGTATGAGAAAGTACAACACAACCCAGTTTCAAAGTTGTCTTCCAAATCTCTGCATGGAACTTCTTCATAGAGGAAGCCAATCCGTAATGATGGCAATTTGTTATCTCAGTAACCCACCTTGCTAAATCTGATCTAAAAGGGGTCAAATTCATATTGTTCATTTCGTATTGAACAGTCTTAGATTCAGCTTCCAGTGTCCACATTTTTTAATCTAGAATATTTGAAAGGTAATTCACTTTAATCTGCTTTTTATTGATACACTTAGTATTCTATTTTAAGCAAACATGTACAATATAAATTGATTTAAAAGAAATGTAATATAAGTAAATAAGTGTACACTTACGGCATTACAATATTTATGAAATAATAAACACATTAATTTGGGCTACTGAAAATAAATAATGCTTCTATAGTATACTAAGTAACATGCTTAAGTTATTTCAGTCATGGATCTGTACTTCAGTAAAAGTAATAACATGAAATAATTTATAATAATTGGCACAAACAGTGAAAGGTATAAAGGATTTTGAAATTACCAATGGAAAAGAAAAGTGATCTGATCATTAATGATTATGTATGCAATCTTAAGTAGTTCAGATTTTATTTCTAGAGGAGTAGGCAGGCTCTTAAAGATTAAATGAACTGATAGTTTAGAATTCAGAAGAATCATATTCTCTGTTCTTTAGAAGAACAGTGAATGAAAGGAAGACCAGGTAGGTGCTAGTTCAGCGGACATCTACCAAGAACTGATTAATGGCACTAAGTTATCGGAAGTGGGTGCATAGACAGTGCCCATTCATATTCACAAAACAGAACAGTTAAGAGGAATGTCCAGAGTCAAATCAAGCTCAATCACAACAGTTGTTCTTATCTTCATGAACACAGGGGATCGACTGGTTTATCTGACTTAATGAGGATAAACTCCTTATATGGCTTTTGGCTTAAGTACAATGAAGTTCTTTGAAACTTCACATTTGGTCATTTCTCACAATTGATCCTAGAAAATTAGAATTTTAATAACTGAGTCATTAAAAACTACAGGACATGTGTATGTTTTCTGTTATCTCTCCTAAGCCTGTGGAAAGTTTGAATCAAGTCAGGATTAGAGTTCCGACAGATTTTAAATCAGAAGCATGGCAGCAGTAAAGACCAGCACGTAGCCTGGATAATGACAGCAGTGTCCAGCTGGTCTCCCTGCCTCTGCTTGTCGTCTCTTACCACGTGTTCTCAACAGAGCACCTCGAGTAATCCTTTAAAAATGGAATCGTATATGCCGCCTTCTGGTCAAAATCCTCCAATGACTTCCTGTGTCACCTGGAATTAAGAGCTATCCATTATCACGGCACTCTGGGCCCTGAATGACCCAGGCTTCCATTGCCGTCGTTTTCCGTCTTGGCAGCCATCTGAGCTAGGTACCTCTCCAGACTGTTCCTTGCGTACTTCAGACATGTTTCCGCTTCAGAGCCTTGGACGTGCTGTGATAGCTGGAAACCTCTTCCCCACACATCCCGGCGGTTCGTTTTCTCATCACCTTCAAGTGATGAAAGGTCCGTTGTCTCCCAGGCAGCATCTTCTTAAACACTTAGAAAAGCAGCCCTTCTCACCCCAACTTGTTACGTTTCCTCCTTCTTCCTACTTCATCTCTTTTCTCCACAGTCTTAGCCTACCTGATACCTGATATTATACACGGATTTTTCAGATTTTTTTTTTTTTTAACTTTCTGCTCCTTTTTGCAACCTCTAATACAGTGATAGGAAAGATCTCCTTTTAGACATGATTTTATACCTGTGGTCGAGAACAGCAGCTGGAACACAAGAGCTAAAACAGGTGGGGAATGCAGGGATGCAGAGGCCAGCAGATAGTAAGTGGAGGGTCTCCTCAACTGACAGCTTCTTTTTCCCTTTTCCTTTTCCATTTTCTGTGAAGGGTAACTACAGATGGAAGCTTGTGGGAGATCGGTAGAGAAAAGAATCTATTTTCTCTTGAGTCTTAAATCAGAAACAAACCTATATGTCGCCATGCAGGCATAATGTGAGAGTTCTTGTTCTTCCAGCTGAAGAAAGACTCAACGAAGCAGAAAACATCAGTAAAACAATGAAAATATCTGATACTTTAGTAGATAGAAAACCAGGAAACCAAAGAAACAGGTCACATTATGGAAATTCCCATAATTTCCAAAAGTCCAGGTAGCCAGTTCTATGTAGGACGTATCACAGGGTAGTATTTGATATGAAAACTGTTAACCTTAGAAATATAAGTTGCTGAACATTTAAAGGCTCGGAGGCTATAATCTCAGAAATGCAATATTAAAATGAAGAGACAACATTCTAAATAGTGAATGACGTTGACCAAGAAAAATATAGGATTAGAAAGGAATAGTAACAAATAGTAAATCACCTCTAGAATGAGTGAGATCCAAATTGGACCAGAAAAAAATTCCAGAGGCTGTGTATTCTACAAAATTTGGCAGATATTTGGCCCACAGAGTGTCATAGAAAATTGTGTAGGTAGAATTATTTCTCTTCTTTTTTTTTGCTTTGCTTATTATATTTTTATTGTTGCACATAATTATATATAATAGTGGGATCAATTGATATGTGTATGTATGAATATTGCAGAATGAATGTTACTGCTATGGTAGATACAATTCTAAACTAGCAACCTTCTCCAAAGTTTCCCAGATTATCTCAGAATTCAAATGTGATGTATACAACAAGACTATATGTCACCATGAATGGCAATAGATTTTTCTTATGCGAGGAATTTTTAAATGTAATTAAGTGTACTAATCAGTTAACTTTTAGTTAGTGGAAATATCTAGGTAGGCAGATTTCAATCTGAACCCTCTGGAAGCAATGTTAAACTTTTGCTTTTCTCAGGCTCACAGCACAGGGGTGTCATTGAGAGATTCCAAGTGTGAAATGGAACAGCTGTCAATTGTTCAGAAGGAGGGGTTGTGTAATAAGAAATGCAGGCAGCTAAGTGCAGTACTCAGCTCATAGCCAGCAAGGAAGCAGGTTAGTCCTGTAACCATACGAAAATGAATTATGTCAACAACTTGAATGTCCTTTGAAACAGATTCTTCCCTGGAACCTCCAATGAGTCCAAATTTATCAGCATCTTCATTACTGCCTTATGAGAACTTAAGCAGAGGACTTTGGTGAACCAAACTTTCATTTTTTAATTAGAGTTTTAATGTTTTTAAAATTTTATATTGTGACTCAAATAATAATTATAAATATTTATGAGGGACAACATGATGTTTTGATTTATATGTACATTGTTAGTGATCAATACAGATTCATTGCATGTACATCACTTTAAATTTTTACCATCTCTTGGTGGTAAGTACATAAAAATCCCCCTCTTCCAATGATTTGGAGGGATATAATGCATTATTGTCAATTATAGTCACCCTGCTGTACCATGGAATACCAGAACTTATCCCTCCTGTTAAACAGTAACCTTGCTCCCATTGACCCACGTTCCCCTTCCCCTTCCTCCTGCTCTCCCCAGCCTTTGGTAAAACTCTTTTGCTGTCGATTTCCATGATTCCTTTCATGAGTGGGATCATGTAGCATTTGTTTTTCTGTCCTTGGCTCATGTCATCAACCTGTGAACTAACAAATGAGTATTCTTGAAGTCTCTAAGATCGTAATAATTTATTAAACACAAATAGAAAACTAATGCAATAATTTCCTTTGATTTCAAAATAGGAGTTATCAATTTACTTGAAGATCCAAAACTGAGAAAATTTGGACATTTTCTGCATGGCACAATCAGTTACTCACTTTAGAAGGAACATAGTCATTTAAAATGCCGCTTTCACCCTAGACCTACAATCTCTCAGGAAAAGCATAAATATTTGAGTTTTGTTCTCTCCTTTAGACCATAATGGCTCTGTACTTTCACGATTTTAATTTTTATCCTAACTTTGTCTTGATCAGTATAAGAACATATTTTTGTACTATTCTGTTACATATGTTTTGGTAGATATATATTTATATGGTTAATAATAAAGATTTGAATACCTATGGTCAATAGAGTTATGCTCTCAGAGTGTAATCACAATTTTTTAACCAAAACCTTTAGTAATCTTCAAAAAGTCTCAAGTTCTGTGTTGTGACCACATTGAAACTTAAAATTCTCTATTAAAAATGAAAAGTGTCCATCTTTGCTTAAGATCTGCAAAACTAGCTACACAATATTTCTTACACAGCACTTTCAACAGTAAGCTTTAAAATAAGTATCTACCTCGAAGGTTTGGAAGAAAGCATTATGCTCATAATGAAAGGTTTAAATTTTGTAACAACCAAACTGAATATTTAAAGATCAATATGATAGATCAATGTCTTTGAAAGTTGTATATATTTTCAGGGAGATATAAAAAATCAACTTCAAATCCATGTATCCCACTCCTTAAGTTTACATGGGAAGGGAAGATTCATGTGCAATAGAACAATCTAGAAATGCTAAGCTAAGTGGTATACCATGGTCAGTTATAATGAGATTCTAGTAAGGACAGAAATAGTTGTCAAAGTTGCTCAGGTTGCAGGATAAGAAGGGTGCCAGGAACATTTTGGTGGGGTGTTTAACCTATATAAAATGCCCAATGCTGAGCTCTTCATCTTGATAAGGAGAAAAATATCTATGAATTTTAAACAGGCTTGACCGGACCATCTTCAGGGCAAAATGCTTGTCAATGTGTGATCTGAAAATAGTACAATCAAGCACATCGAAAATTCAGCAGTTTTTTCTCATAGGAATGGTTGTCTTCCTGACAAGCAAACACTCAGTCTTATTTTGGCCTGGGGATTTGTTTTGATAGAAAAGTTTATTTACTCCAAATAAATCTTATAAACTATGAAAATGAATGAGAACTTCAAAGTTAATTTCTATGCAAAATGCACCAAATGCCTGATTATTCTTTATGATTGCTTTCTTTGAACAGAGTCCGAATTACTCACCATTCAAATTAGTTTGAGACTCCTGTGTGCTGATTTCCTCTTTTTTTTTTTTTTTTTTTTTTTTCAACACACAGTTTATGTCAACACAGGATTCTAAGCCAGGACAGCAGAAAAATGAGAGGGCCATGTGAGTATTTGTTGATAAGGAAATAGGCCCTCTTTTCCTTTATTTTTTATTTTGCTACATGAGTATTATATCATTAGGAAACCAAGCAAAGGAAAATATAAATACTTTTAGAGTTAAGGTATTGTCAGGCACAGTGGCACATGCCTATAATTCCAGTGGCTTGGGAGGCTGAGGCAGGAGGCTCATAAGTTCAAAGCCAGCCTCTGCAAAAGCGAGGTGCTAAACAACTCAGTGAGACCCTGTCGCTAAATAAAGTACAAAATAAGGCTGGGGATGTGGCTCAGTGGTTGAGTGCCCCTGAGTTCAATCCCCAGTGCCCCCTGTAAAAAAAAAAAAAAAAAAAAAAAGAATTAAGGCATTAATACATGTATTTCTAGAATTTTAATACAGGCATAAAGGTAAAATGTCACCCACTATTTTGATATTGAAATGAGAGTACCAAAATTCTATACCTCTTTTGTGTTATACATAAGTAATTAGAAAAATCAGCCTGTGAATTGTGGACTAAATAGTGTAGCGAAAGTAAATAGAAATAATAACTAAAAAACTTGAGGGGGGAAAACCACGAAAGTTCTTTTACAGAAAGAAAGATCTTATTTTCTCTGTTCTGTACGTAGGTGATGTAGGTAGCACACTGTTTTGTTGTTCTAGATCTGGTCTGATGAGAAGAAGGATTTTACCTGCTCTGATGGCATTATGTCATTCCTTTGTGCAAACATCCCGAGAGCAAACCTCCTTTAGAATGAGGCCCGAAGTCCTGCAGCCTTCACAAGCATGGACTTCTGCTGCTCCTCTCCCCACTTCTCACTCCAGTCCAGCCACCCCAGCCTCCCCATGGGATCTCCAAACACAGACTCCCGTAAAGGGCTCTCTGAATTGCACTCTCCTGTCTGAATCACTCTCCTCCAGAGAAGCCACAGGGATGATTCATTAATTAATGAAGAAATATGTTCAAATGTCACCCAGAAAGAAGCAGCTTCTTTTGCACCATTTCAAAAGAGCAGCCCTGCCTGCTTCTGCTGCCCATTTGATCCCTGTACTATCTGCTATAGTTTGGATTTTGAATGTTCCCTCCTGAAGGCCGGTGTGTTGAAGTCCTGGTCTCCAGTATGCAGAGTTATGGGGACGTGGTGGAACCTCTAAGAGGTGAGGCTTGTGGAAGGACGTTAAAGCAATTGGGATGTACCTTTCAACAGGGTAGTGGGACCCTGGCCTCTTCCCCTCTTAATGTACTTCCCAAACTCCATAGGAGAATGGGCTTCCTGTGGCGTGTGATCCCACAACCGGCCCAAAGCAACCCTGGCAGGCAACGATCAACTGAAGACTTTGAAACCAAAGCCACAACAAACATTTCCCCCTTTTAAGTTGATTATCTCAGGTTTTTTGTCACAGTAACATAAAGCTGACTGGCATACAAGTCCTCTTCCCTGTTTTCTTTCTGTCCATAGTATTTATTTATACCTGACATATTTAATGATCCTAACTTATTTGTATTTTATTTTGTCTGTTTATCAAAGATAGTGTAGCATGCCAGCTGTAGAAGTGCCTGTTGAGTGCACATCATCCTTTAAATGAATTAATATATATCACTCCTTATGAAATGTGTGTCACCGAGAAGGGCAGAGATTCCATTATTAAAACAATAATTTAGAGCAAGAAGTAATACATATACAAGGCAGTACTGAAAATGAAGGATGTAAATCAGACTCAACAGGATGTGTTAAACTTACATATGTACACAAACTTTCTTTCACTCACAGCTGTCTGAAGAGGCAGTCAGGTTAGTCCCTTTAAACCAAAACTCATTAGCTATGGACTGAATATTTGCACACCCTGCAGATGCCTACGCTGAAGCCCTAATCTCAAATGCAATGGTAAGTAGGTCCTGAGCGTCAAGCTCTTATGATTGGATCAGGCCCTCATAAGAAGGGACTTGAGAGCTTGTTCTGCTCCGTTTCTCTGCCATGTAAGGCTAGAGCAAGGCAGGAACAGTGTCCTACTGGGAAGGGAGTTGGCACACTCCTTGATCTTGGGCTTCCAGGCCTCTAGAACTTTTGTTGTTTGAGCTACCCAGTCTATGAATAAGGCAATGATCTCATCCATAGCAGAATAAGAATGTATTTCAGACCTGAAGGATGAATTGATAGTGCTGGTGGGTGGTTTTTCAGTGGATGCAGTACAGTGCATAGGACTATTTAGAAATTCCTCTCCCCTATTCTCCCTGGTTTTTCTCTGTTCTAATCACCCTTACACAGTGTCTATACCTAAGTACTCTAGATTTACCCATTTTCCACCATGAGCTGTCTCCACGTTTCATCTTTTGAATCTACACACTCCTATTCTGACATCGTTTAGTCTGGGTGAACCAAAAAATGGCCTTCTAAGACGATAAGGCCAATCACTCACCAGATGAATTCTCTTCTTCCATCATCACATTGGACTGGGTTTCCTTCATGCTTACTACTGGAAGCATCGCTGACCATGATCAGAATGCTTGACATTTCATACTTGTCCATGAAACCGAGCTCGGAATCGCTCCATTGTTGGAAGGATCCTGAGAGCTGGATTTCAAACTGAGGGTTTACCAAGGTTCTGCTTTCTCCATGGGGTCTTTCTGATGGGGTATGCCTCTGTTAATAAGTGAAAGTTCTGCTGCCTTAAAATGTGCTCATTAGATTTTCTGATTCTAGAGAACAAACTATTATATGCTATTTGAGTGGTGCAGGCCTCTAGCCAGCTCTTCCTATCAGGTGGCTTCTGCTTTCTGAACTATCAGATGCTCCTTTTCTGGAGCACTGGACATTATATATACTATCTGATGAAGTTCGCTTTAGTTTCTTATAGCTGTTATAATAAATTACCATAAACTCAGTTGGCCACTGATGAACCATAAAAACGCTCTCTCTCATACTTTTGGAGGTAAGATTCCAGAATCAGTATGAATGTACTGAAATCAGGGGCTCCAGGAGAGAATTTGCCTCTTCCATCCTCACACCCCTTCTGTTCTCTATTTTAGGACAGCCTGGACTTCTTTATGACACTTACTGGGTTAGGCATGTTATCTTCATTGTTATTGAGCAGATTTTTCTCTGCTGACAGAATAAATTTAGAGTACCCATGTTTCTGTAATTTTTCTTCTGTAACGAGTTTCTCCAGAAAAGTCTCCAGAGTGAAAAGTGTTTTCCTCTGCTGGACAGCAAGTTTAGAGTTTCTAAAATCCAGAGTTTCTCCAGTGCACTTTCAGTTTCAGCACCAGGCTGTTGTCCTTCCTGACTTTGAAGACAGTCTTCCATTGCTCTCAAAGGGTATTTTCCCTTCTTGGAGGGAATGTGCTGTCATGAGAACCATGCCTTTGGTATACAACCTTTGTAACCCTTTTGCTTTACCAAGATTTATATTTTAAATACAAAATATGCTCTAACAACACAATCGCTGTATGCTGTCTGGCAGTCTCTATCCTGTGGTTTATAGAATTACTATCTTCAATCCATCAAAGGTTTTATCATACATTTAAAAATTTGGTTTATACTAGCTTACTTGAATTCCAAATCTGTGACCTTGGGATATTTAAACAAATAGTAGAAACAGAGAAATATTGAAAAAATGTCATGGTTCTTCTTCTACAGTAATCTTTCTGTTCTATTACTTCACAGGGGTTTGTCAATCTAAGGGGTTTCAAAGAAATTGATAATGTTCTGTTTCTTCAGATGTGTGGAGAGCATATTAATATCGATCTGATTTGTATTCTTTCCCAGCACATATGTACTGATTATTTTGTGTATATGATGCCTTTTAAAATGTAAATAAAATAAAGTCATTGCACACTGTCTAAAGGTGCGTTAACTAGGGTATGGCTACAGGGAAATGCTCGACAATACTGGCACTCCCAACACCACCGCTTTATTAGACATTCCTGAGGATCCGGGCTCTGTGGGGATTCTCCACACTGTCAGCGCTGACAGCTCAGACTCTTTCTAACAGTAGTTCCTGTCAGATCTTTCTCCATGGCTTTTTCATCTTTTCCTATGCTGATTCTTTGTTTAAACCCTTTCCTTTATGCCTCTTCTCTTATTTCTTTAAACAATACCTTATCAGAATCAAGCTGGAAGAAAAGGGTGAACAGCCATTACCAAAGATGTGTGAAGACCTTGCAGGTACACCTGAGGCGAGGGAGAGAAGCTTCTGCCGCTTTTCTCTTAGTTAATGTCTCATGCAGATTCCTGCTTATTTTAGTGTTAAGGTAATCATGGGTAGAGATTGTTGCTAAGCTCTGAATGTTCCTATTGGGTATTATGATGTGCTTTTATATGATAATCTTTCTAAAAAAAGATACTGAAAATAGTCAGAATTATATAAACTTATAAAACATTAAAGTTTAGCTTAAAAAATATCAACATTTCCAGAAGATATACCTGACGTGTTATCCTTTACATGTAAATTTAGCCTGATAGTATTTTTGTGTTAAAACACAAAGCAGAGAGCAAACACTATTTAAGGAATAATATCATTAAAAAGATGAACTCATTTTTAGAAAGATAAACCAATTGCAGAAAGGGAACTAGACAAAATTTTATAAAGAGATTTCTTACTAAAGAGTAGAAGAACCTGGGAAGACATATGTGTTAAATAATTTGAAAAACAAATTGATATTAAAGGTAATAAATATTCTTTCTTTTCTTTTCTTTTCTTTGTTTTATCTTCCTCTCTTAAACATTGTGTAATATATTTGTCATTTTAGGTACACTGAAATTTTTTTTATGAAAGTGAAAAATCTGTAAAAAATAACTTGTTTCTTAGTCACTATATCAGTTAGAGATTTAAAGTATGGAAACTTCCTATTATGAGTCTCCATAGGTGATCGCTTACATAATTTGGAGACCATGATCTCTGAATCAGCCTCCCTGGGTTAGATTGTAGCTTCTTCATACTGTTTACAAGAGTTGTCAAATTGGAAAATAGCAATTTCAGTACCTTAATTTCTCCATCTAATATACAATGATAGTAACCAAGATATTCGCTATCTGATCATGAACATGTCATTAAGAATCAGTGAGAAGTTATATTCCATTTATGGATGATGTGTCAAAATGCATTCTACTGCCATGTATAACTAATTAGAACAAATAGAAAAAGAAAAAAATAAACACTTTTTCAAAATTAAAAGTTCACAAAATAAAAAAAAAGAATCAGTGAAATTGTATTCTCCATAATATTTTTATGGAAATTTCTCAAGTATAAGTTAAAACTATTTGGATAAGGATCATAATTTATACAGAATTCAAAAGAAATTTTGTATAATATTATTGTTTAGATTTTATCATATCAATACAACAAGAACAGTGATTTTTATTAGTGCAACATTCTTAAGAGGGTGATTCACCTATAAGGAGACAAAATTGAATTGTAAAAATGTATCTTTATGTAGAAAACAGACACATCTGAATATATATATATATATTTATGAAACATATTAAAACTTCTTTAAGACAAAAGCTTTCTTAAAAGTCACCTTGAAAAAATGACAATAATGAAGAAGTTTTGAGAATCACTGAAATAACACACAGCAACAGAAAAAAAAACCCATATTTTTAATATGTACTCATAAAAGGAAAGAGTCTGCTTTTGATATTTATTCCACACAAAGAGTTCACTAGTGAATTCAATGTAAGTGTTGTTGGTGGTCGAGTCTCCCTGAGCCTCTCACATTTCTGCATCTTGTGAGCGGAGAGGGACTGACAGTTTTTTTCTGGACTGTCTTCTCAATAAGCTTATAAAGTGAGCAGCCTTGAAATACAGAAGCATCTCCCTTTGAAACAAAGAGCCAACAACTTGCTGTTGAGAACAAAATCCTTGTGTTCTCTGAGCATTGATTCCTCTCCTGCACCTCAGTGGATATATGAGCAGGTGTCACCTGGCAATCTTAGTTTGACTCTATTCTGGGTCTCAGAAACTTGGTGCCATTTAAGAAGCTACTGATTTTCTGGCTACTGCTATTTCTTTGAGTAATAAAATTCTTTTTCCTTTGACTCCAGAGTCTTCTGCCAGCATCCATGCATCTGGAGCAGATTAATTTGGTTCACATATAGAGTAAATTTTTAATTAGTAACAACTGCAAGACTTTCATTCAAGATATTTGCTTTCTAAATTTCTACAGTGTGAAAAGTTAAGTAGCTTTTTTTTATTACAGGAAAGCAATTAATTTTGTCAAATAGAAATCACAACATGATGTTTTCTGCTATTTTAAGTATTAGAGGAACTGACAGTTTAGTAATTGTCTATTTGAATCACAGACCACTTTTTCAATATTTAATTTACTCATATTTAGAAAAATTATTCAATCTATATGTTCTAGAAGCATTATTACTACCTTTAACATTAATTAAAAGTGTCATAAGCAAGTGTTTCCATAGTTTATTCTTTCATAATACATTATCCAGATATAACTTCTCAACATGTATTTAAAATGAATATGTATTGTTTTCCCAACTTGTTATTTCATCACACAAATGATTATTTCAGTAAATCAAGAGAGGTTTGGGAGTCTAGTACAAATTTATCTTATATGCTGTTCAAATTGTTGGCCATGAGTGGAGATATTTTTTCCATTCACCCCCACCCTGGAGAGAATTATGTTCCAAGCCTCCTTACTGATCTATGAGCTTTCTCCCACTGCCTAATTGATGATGGCCAATCTTAGATTTCCTACGTCCAGAAAATAATGTGGCTTATTGCAACAGGAGTTTTGGCTGCAAAGATCCTTCTTGTCTACACTTGTGTCAAATTCAGTAATAGTTATTCTCATGACAGAGTTCATGAGGGCTTTTCTATTACATTGAATTCAAAAGTCAAGCTTCCCCCAAGGATTGCTGAATGCCAAACTGACAAGACACCAGAGAGATTTTCTTTCTTTTCTTAATATTTCTCTTTTCACTTTGTTTCCATTGGCCTCTTTTGT
This sequence comes from Sciurus vulgaris, assembly GCF_902686455.1. Taxonomy (NCBI): domain Eukaryota; kingdom Metazoa; phylum Chordata; class Mammalia; order Rodentia; family Sciuridae; genus Sciurus; species Sciurus vulgaris. Next base: position 15,670,963 of record NC_136469.1, read on the forward strand.
AAAATTCAGCAGAAAAGGAAACATAATTTGGAAATTGTAAAAAACGTGTGGAAGCATAAGCTTATATTAAAGTGGTTGTACTTGTTAGAGTAAATAAAGGGTTAAATGGAAAGTATATAGTAGAGGAAATAAGGGATGAATATCATATTTACCTTTGTTTCTGTTTTCATTTTGTTAATCCGATATAAAGGATAACATTGAATTGTTTTCTTTCAAATAAACATATAGTTACAAACTGAAAATGAAGTGTTACATGTGAAATTATCTATCTTTAAATGTTTGAAGGACATGAGAGAAAGAACTTGATTCAACCTTACTCATGAGCTCCTTATTTTCTTGAGATATGTGTGACTAATGCTGGTAAAAATGTAAACTAATTGCACTACTACATCATAGGAGGATTTAGAGAGATGAAGACCATCATCAAAGATTTAAAAGACACAAGTGTTGACGACTCTATGATAATTTGACAGTTGTATGATTCCCATCATGCATTCATTCATTTGCCTATTGGGCAGATGGATCTTACAGAAAGTGAGTGGATTATTATAAATTTAACTAGGTGTTGATTCCAGTTGTAGCTCTGTACCAGATGCAGTTTTATTATTTTAGAAAATTAGCACATCCCCTGGTACCTAGTATTCAGTTATTGAGGTGGCAAATGAGTTCATTCTCTGTACCTCTGTATAAGACACACAAGAAGTAGTCTTTATCTGCAACAGCCAGCTCTACGTATTCACTTTCCTACCCAAGCAGTATATCAGTCCTCTAGGCGTCTCTTATACTTTAATCTACGTGGGCTTTGATTATTATTTCTGGCCATAAGATATTACATTGGTTCATTGTATTAATAATACAATATTGATTAGATCTAGAGTATAAGAAGTAACAATTATTTTACACTTACTGGTAAGATATTTTTCTGTCAAAGGGTGGGAAAGAACTTGACAGAGGCCTTCAAACTTAGTAAAATTAAGTAGGGTCCAGGTGTGGGGACATGTCAAGATATTGCTTCAAAGATGAAGGATAAATTATTTCATTTCACCTCTCCTACAACAGCCTCTGTAACCATATGAGCCAATGCCTTGTAATAATTGCTTTATACATTTTATAAATATGTATAAGCATGTATGCATGAACTTTATTATATATTGTTTTATATAAGACATATCGGACAGACAGATCCATCCATCCTTCCTCCCTATTTATATCTATACATAACTATCTTGGCTCTCTCTCTCTGAAGAATGCACACTGTTACACAATATCACAAGCTAGAATACAGACACATGCATACATAAAAACCTGATAGTAAGAATGTAACCCCTACCCTTACTCTGTGTTATACTTTTGTATTTACTTTTCTAAGCACTTCAAACCTATATGATTATCAGTTGAATTGATCTCATATCCTGCTTGTAAGTGATAATTCATAATTTGAAAAGCACTGTCTTAGAAATAATGGGAGGTAAAGCTGATGTGCTAGAAAACAGTATTGTTTACTAGATTAATTTGTAATCAGCAATTATAAAACACATCTATGATGCAAAAACTACAGGAGGTGCCTTTGATGAATCGTGTACAGAGACAACATGAAATGATATTGCTTCTTGTAATACTTCTAGAAACATTTTTGTATCAGTTACTTGTGGGAGGGTTTGTGAAGCAAATTGGAAAAGGTCCCCAGTTATAAAAAATAAAATAAAAAATGCAAGAGCAAAGTTTCACTCAAGTTCATGTGGTGTGTAATAGGTTCTAGACAGATCCCCATCTCTACTTTCTGAGAAAAGAAATGTGGGTGACTTTCACTTGCTTTATTCAGATTAAACTCTCTCATTGACACCAACAGATGAAACTTCAGTTTAATCTCTTAAAAGTTTGAATTTCTGTCAGTTGGTGTTGCTTCCAGATATTCAAAGATTTTTGGTAGTCTCTAGGTATCAGTCTTTCTCTCCAGTCCCATCCAAAGGAGCTCAGCTAAGGATGTTACAAAAGGATGTTACAAAGACTTTCTGGGACAAAACTAATCCAGTGACTGCTGCACTCAGCTTTGCAGAAGTGAGAGCAAATGCTGGCACCAGAATATAATCTTGAATCGTGTTCTACAAAGCCATTGTCTAATCTCTGGCTTTAGTTGTGTCTTCAGAGAAAACCATGGGAAATATGTGCTTCAAAACCCAGCATAAAGCCCCTCTCCCTGGCTTTCTAGGACTTATTAACTACCTTTTATTAACTACCTTTAGATTGTGCACTATTAGCTGCTTATCCAGTTTTAGATATGGCTATGAAGTTCAAACATTTCTTCAAAAGCAAGATTTAATTACATAAGACCCCCAAAATTATACTCCATGACTTGGCATGGTACTGCTGACAACTATATTGTCCCTGTCTTTGAAAGTGCTTTTCTCTTGTTTTTTTTTTTGTTTTTCATTATATTTGCCACGTGCTTTATATAACCTGGACATCTAGTTTTAGTGTAGAGGTTGTTTATTAGCTTTGGTATGGATATGTGCTCTACAGTCTTACAGTTTACAAAAGTCTAGCCCTCAGAACTCTGAATTACACATATACAGTAATTATAATGTTGACCTTGCTCCAAAATCCTGAGGATTCATTCTAGGATTTTCCTCGACAGAAGTCTCATATTAATTTGCATCACTTTCTTTATGTAGCACCTTTGACTCTGCCAAATGGAATGATCCACGTAACCAACCAGATTCTGTGGAAGCATAGAATGATCACAAGACGAGGGTTTAGCAGCAGAGGTGCAGACTTGCCATATATCTCTAAGAAGTTTCAGCCAGATTGATGATCTAAAATAAAGAAAAAAGAAAAAAAATTGATATCCTCAAAGAAATAAAATCTTATTGCTTTATACTCATTTAAAGATAATATGGAAATATTTTGTTTTGTCTTTCCAATCATGTATAATAAAGTCTATAATTATCTTATTTCCTTATTTTTATAACACTAGATGTAAAATATTTTCAGCTTTCTAAATTATATCAAATGTATCCTTTAATACATAAAAATATATTTGCTTATTATTTTAAAAATATTTTAAATTATAGCTATATAATAATAATCACATTTTATTAATTTATATTGATTTATTTAAATTGTAATATTTACTACAATTTATTTTGGAAAAAAATAATTTGGTCAGACCAAGGAACAACTCATAGATTTTTAACAAAAATATAGTTTTGAACAATTTCCTTATGTTTTATAACTAGAAACTTCTCTGGGGCATAGGGTGAAACTGTATTTTTGTTTACATAAATAATTTTGCTTATACTCTTACACATTAATACTTTTCTTTGAACCATGAAAGGTGATTCTACTTATGAAGTTACTTTTGTCTGTATTTTTAATGCTTTTCTCTAAAGATACTGACTTAAATTTAATGTTTAGTGTCACTACTAAAGCCAGCAAATAAAAACCTTACAGCTATTCTCAGCTGTATGTGGAAATTTTATTCCCTAAAGAAATGTCTGTCTTTGGATGCATATTTTTGCAAAGTAACCATCTGGATGAAATATTAAACAATTTATAATCCCTCCTCACAGCAATGAATCAAGTCACAGTGGAATAATACGTGTCTTGATAGAACACCATCCTTGAAAACATATGAAGAAGTGAGTAAATGTTTATGAAGGGAAGTTAGAGAAACATGGAATAAGAGGGGATTACAGAAAAATCACAAAGCTAAATAAATAAAAGTGTCAGCTAAAAACTACATGTATTTAATGACTTATTAAGCATAATACTATTCGCTTCTCTTTATTACTAGTGCCTTGCATAATTTTCAATTAATATTCAATAAATACGCCATTTGAATTGTGAGTTAAGTAATACCTACTTAATATTTCCAAACCCTGATTTTAACTTTTAAGTAGATTTCTTTTTGGAGTGAGTGACTAAGTTGGAATAGCTGCTTATGATCCCAGCTACCGCAGTAGCAGAAGGCTAATAATTAGAGAAGAAAAGAGCTGGGAGAGATTTGAGGAAAGGGTAGAGGTAGGGAAGAGTAATTACAAGCCAAACACACAGCATGAATGAAAAAATAAGCTTTTCAGAATTTAGACTTTATGTCACTGCTCTATTTTACTGTTTACCCTTCTAATTAGGCTATTTGCATTATTTGCGTTATAGGAGTGTTTTGAGCCTGCTGTTGGTATGCTTCCCCCCATACCCAGTTACTACCACCAGGTCACTTAACAGGTACTCTCAAGAACACATTGTAACTAGTTGCCTCTGGCCCTCACTGTTCTCAGATGTGCAAACAATTTTTGGGAGTTAAAAATGACTTAGCTAATGTACACTTTGCAGATAGTCATTAAGAAAGTAAGCATCCTATCATTGTTGAGTGCTTTTATAAAATTTATGATTAAAGAAACTTGCTAAAGAACATAGAACAAATGCTGGGGCTCTAGTTCAAACTGTAAATTTCCTAATTGTGTGGCCTTCACCAAAGTATTTAAACTACTTGTTTCCTGATTTTATTATCAGTAAAACAGGGCTAATAGAACCCGCCATCTGCCTTGAAGTCATCTGATGAAAATACTGGTAAACATGTTGTGATAATCTTAATTTTATCATATCATAATGGAGTGTAAAGAAAACACAAAACTACTTCAGAAGTCTCTTGGAGCAAAGATAAAATGCAATTCTGAAACAACTTGACTTGGGAGCACATACTGGAAGGGAGAGGAGTTCACTCTGTTTTTTAACAGATCCTGTTCAATTGCATCTTCCTGATGACTGATCTGTTCTCCCATTATTTCCCTTCCTTTTCAGTTATCATAAATCATTGACTGAGTGGAATTACATCTCTCTGTCTCATGGAATTTTGGATAGAAATTTTATCCTGTGTTAGTGATGCCTGTATTCCTTTGTGCAATTCATACTCCACAGAGAGATAATTAACAGATTCCCTAATATATTCAACAATGTCATATTTCAATGTATAGACATTAAAACATTATTTTATATATAGGTTTTCTTGCAAATTTTTACATTAATTATAAGTTAGAAGTAATATTTTATTCAAAGACAAAAATCATTACCTAGTAACTGTTGAATATGTGATTCATTTAGTTTTTTTCATATTTTATAAATAAAAATTATTTTCTCAGGGCAATTTTGATATATATATGTATATGTTTACCTAAGGCAACATACTTGACTATATTTTCAAATTCTGCCTATTTTGATTGGATTATTTTGTTTTAAAGGTAAATAGGTCAATGAAAAGAGTGTATGGGTTATTTTTCTTATCAAGATAATTATTAGCTATTTCTTGACTTGTACACATTTTTGATGTCTTAATATTGTGAAAATTCCATTAAGTTTTTGATGTTACAATTTTATGTATTTCATAGACCTATTTATTTTATTTTATAATGTGAGGATATAGAAGTAGGCAGTGCTCAAAAAGTTCTCAGTATTATTAAATTCTGCTATTGTCCATGACCCAAACACATGGAAATAAATTTGATCTGTATTGTAAGTTTTATTTAGTAATAGGTCCCTGTGGCAATTGGAAGCCTGCTGTAGCCATTTACATGCCCCAGAAGTGCTTGTATAGAACTCTTAGACAAGACAATTAATGATTTGCCACTGCTTCATTTGTCAATTTCCTATTGTAAAAGTCCCTTATGCCATAATTCACTACTTTTATTATATTTGATGTTTCAATCTACAAATTTAGGAGTGTTGGCCCTAGAGATGATAAGATTTATTTTTAAATTTCACTTAATATTTTAACATACTACAATATATAACATACTGTAATTAAATATTAATATTAATTAAACCTTATTAAATGCAAAAATTGAATATGACAAAAAGATGCATTTTAATACATGTAATGACTATTATTTTGAATTGGTTAATTGTAGGTAGTAAGAGCAGAAAGATTGAATTAGTAAAAGTAAGTAGCGAAGTAAGAAAGTGAGTGCTTATAACTCAAACAGCAGAAGCTGAAATTACAGTGATACCTTTGTTTTTTAAAGTAAAGGTCAGAACCATTTTCAGAAAATTAAAGTGTTATTTCATTTAGTAATAAACTTTTTATATGTTAATATAAATATAGTAATATTTTTGTAAATTAAAGGGTTTTATAAGATATTTTTAGTTGTAGATGGACATAGTGTCTTTGTTTGTATGTTGTGCTGAGGATTGAACCAGGGATTCACACATGCCATACAATTGCTCTACCACTTAGCTACAACCCCAGCCCAATTAAAGGGTTTTTTTGTTTGTTTTTCTCTTTTTTTTTTTCTTTTTTCTTTTCTTTTCTTTTCTTTTCTTCTTTTTTTTTCCAAATAAAACATGTTTAGTGAAAACACAGGCGTCATTATAACCTTTTTTTTTTGCGGGAATGGGTACTGGGGATTGAACTCAGGGGCACTCAACCACTGAGCCACATCCCTAGTCTTTTTTGGTATCTTATTTAGAGACAGGATCTCACTGAGTGGCTTAGCACGTCAATTTTGCTGAGGTTGGCTTTGAACTTGCAATTCTCCTGCCTCAGCCTCCCAAGCTGCTGGGATTACAGGAGTGGACCACTGTGCCCAGCTCATTAAAACTTTTTGAGACTCCTTTTTAATGCCCGATTTAAAGAAGGCAGATTCTATATATATATCACTTCTAATTCTACATTCAAACTCTTAAACTATAAAATACCATATAGCTCCTAGGAATTTCTACTACCATTCATGACAGATTCAGAGTGAAAAGCACAGATGATATTTTAGCACTGTGATAAAAATGGTCTTGATCTTGATAATCCTGAAGGGGCCTCAGGCGCACCCAAGCTACCCACACTGATGTTCATTGTACAGTGAGAGCCATGCTTTTTAATCTGTTTACCCAATCAGAAGTTTGAAAGTTTTTTCACATTTTGAAACTCGAAGAAATCTAATTCTAACATAGTATCATAAGAAGAATCCAACTGAGAACATAACCAGTATGCTGACTAAAACTGATGAAGATGGCAGAGAAAAATGAAGAATAGAGAGTGGGAGGACAGATGGAGGAATCTCTTGGTTGTCAGCTCAGCTGCACATTTTAATTACGGGGGGAGCTTGGCAAATGTCCTTATGCACAGTTCATACCAGGTTCATATAATAGAACCTCTAGGGGAGGAGCCCCTGGCACGTGCTTGAACGATTGCCCCAAGAGATGTGTCTATTGAAAAGCAAGGACTGAGAACTTTCAGGATGATAGGACAGAAGATTCCTATATAGGTAATTCAAGCATGGAAGCTTCACAAGACATGTGATGCATGTGTGAGCAGAGTGTTTAATAACTATGTGATTCTTGTACAAAATATGTTTCATTCTTCCTCATGTAAATATGCCTTGTATCTTCAAAACTCTAGCATGATGTTTAGACTTTTCTCAGATGTCAATAAGTTCCAGGGATAGAAATTTGATAGAATCTTCAGAAGGATAAATTTGAGCATCAATGAAATATGTGTGTGTGTGTGTGTGTGTGTGTGTGTGTGTGTGTGACTCTCTCCACAGTTTGATCAATGTTTCAAATCTGCTAAGAACTAGATCATTAATTGTTTTGCCTTACAATATATAGTCAGATATATTAAGTATGTTAATTACTAGATTAAAAGCAAACTCTTGTTAAAAACTGAGAGAAAAGGCATATTTTACACTAAATCAAACTAGAAAACTTTTAAATAATTCTGTGTATTATTGAAGAGTTCTTTAATTCATTTAAATTTTCTCTTTCATAAGCCTTCATATTGCAAAATCATGAAGATGGAGACTAGCTTCCTTCCTCTGAGTCTGTCATGGTATCTAAATAGTACAGGGAATATTAGCAGCATTTAGTACCAGCACTCACCACACAACTAAGCAATCATTTTGTCTACAACATACTACAATTCATTTTTCATTTTATTCCTGGACTTGTAGGGTGTATTTTTATTTCTCCTGCTTATTTTTATGTCTTGGTCTGGCCATAGATGGGGTCTTCTTGCTTAATGACTCAGTACAAAGTTGCCATGCAATAGCCTTCAGGAACTCTTCTGCTCTTTGGTATATAGAATACTTAGCAGCTTCTTGATGCAATTTAAAAAGTCAATGAAATGTTGCTATTGCCAAATATCTGTTCGTTGGGAGATATGAAAATACACTGGGGACTCTTTGTACTGTCTTAAATTCTCTACTATTAGCATCTTTTCAGAGCAATAAATATGTCATGAATGAGGTTTGATATGGTTTCTCGTGTATGCACACTACCAAGAAAACAGGCCAGTTTTTTTGTTGTTGTTTTGTTTTGCTTTTGCCTTCCTTTTAATGTTGTAGACAGATGTAAGATACAGGGAAGACAAATTTACATATATTCAGTACTATTGAATAAGGCTGGTGTAAGTTGATCCACTGATTTCTAGCCCAGCTACTATTACTAAACTTATAACTAAAAAAAAAAAAAAGGAATTCTGTTTTTTTTTGTTTGTTTGTTTTGTTTTTTTTTTACGTATAGAAAGTGCTTTAACTTTATAGTAGGAAAATATTTTAGTTAACTCAAGTAAATGGGCTTAATTTCCTGAGGTAAGGAAGAAATGCAATAAAAACAATAGAAAAACAAATAGAAACTCCAGGAACACTCAGCTGACTTGCCCAACAAAATGGTGTTGAATTGTCTTTAAAACCTAAATCTTGATAAATAGTGACTGTGCATTGGACTGAAGCATCTGATATACTCACCTTTCAGTGTGTCCTAGAAACAAACCACTGCACTGCAAAAGTAGAGAGAAACTTCCCATTGACTGTAGTCCAGTCACAATGTTTTAATTTCATGTTTTCCCTTTTATGGTTACAGTTAAAGTCTTAGATGATCTACAAATTATGTAGCATATCTTTTGCATTTTTTCATCAGGACATAAAAGTCTTCTAAATCCATGTCCTTCATTCACTCATGTTAACATATTTCCTTTGTACTGAGAAAGGAAACTACAGAGTTTATCAACACAAGGTAATGGTTAATCCATATAGAGCATCTATATTGCTAGGTGTGGAGGTGCACTCCTTTAATGCCCGTGCCTTGAGAGGCTGATACAGGAAGTTTGCATGTTCAAAGCCAGCTTCAGCAACTTAGTGAGGCCCCAACCAACTTGGTGAGACCTGTGTCAAAATAAAAAATAAAAAGGGATAGGAGTGTAGCTCAGTGACAAAGAAAGTATACATGGGTTTAATTCCCAGTACCAGAAAAAAAAATATCTATAACAAGACTTTATTTTATTAGATCAATCAGAATAAACTAGGGTAAGTTTTGGCACAAAGAAACTCAAAAATTATAATGTTTTCAGAGATAACCTTTTTTTTAAATTTCTCTCTTGTCTGAGACTATTTTATGGGTATTTTATGGTTAAAATGAACACAGGTTTCACTTTTCATTATTTGTATGTGCTATTTTATGATTTTGGAGTTTAGTTTTAACCATATATGGATGTTGAACACTGGAGACAATGTAACTATGGAAGCAATATTGGAAAATAGCATATTATACATAAATTATTATACACAAATATATTATTTCTGTCAGTGGTATATATGACATTAAAAGGTGGCCTAATTTGCAAATATAAAATTAAGAAATCACAATGGAAATGTTCAGAAATTTGGGTGAAAAAAATCAAAACTTTACTACTCACATGAAAACATATAATTACAAGCCAAAATATAAAATTTTAAAAATTGCAATAAACACATACAAATACAAAGATAAAATTTGCAATAAACACACCTTTTATATTTCACTATAAAGCAACACTCCAGAATTTTACAAATGTATTATTGAATAAAAAAATTCAATAGCATATTTTTAAACTATTGTTTTTCAATCTTGAAATTACAAAGAGGCTAACACATCAAACAAGAAAGGATTCCAATATGCTTTCTCATACACTGGATGGAAATTAGTAGGGCAGAAACTTAGAGAAGAAATTGAGAAGTATGAATCAATATTCCAAATTTGTATTTCAATGATTCTATTCTCATTTATATTAATTATATCTTAAGCATGTACCAAAATACTAATTTCATTGAAACTTGGAGTATATTGTTTATTGTAGCAAAAATAAACAAGAATTATTATTGTTTTATTGAGTTTTATTTGTTTGTTTTCTTGTAAGTGAATTAAGTTTAACACATTTAATACTCACAAAAACCCTTGGAGGTATTATCTGTTTTAAATCTGAGAAAATTGAATTCTAGGTAAGTTGATTTATCTGTTTTAGTCAGCTTTTACACTGCTGGACTGAAGGACCCAATCCGTACAATTGCAGAGGAGAACAGGTTTATTCAGGGGCTGACAGTTTCAGAGGTCTTAGGCCATACAAGGATAGCTCTATTTCTCAGGGCTCAGGGTGAGGCAGAACATCATGGCAGAAGAGTGTGGTAGAGGGAAGCAGCTCACATGGTGATCAGAAAGCAGAGAAAGGCACTCCACTTACCAGTTACAAATATATACCCCAAAGCTTCTGCCCAGTTATCCACTTTCTCTGGCCACACCATTAAGGCACTATTCCCAAATTTCCAAATAATTCTCTGGGTCCTTTCAAAGTGAAGACAAAAGCTTTATTTTCCAACCAGAGCCAAAAGTGGAGAGAACCAAGCAGTTCTTTGCAATCCTTGACCACAACTGGGGGCAGGAACACATTTGCAAGGCCTAAAACCACATAGAAGGAGGGTGTAAGAGAAGTGATCATAATTATAAGGTACATTTCATAAAGTGGAAAAGTACCAGACTACATTTTCACAGAAATTAAGTTTTTAATACATTTTCAGCAAAACAAGCTTGGATTAGTTCCACAGTTCAAGGATATTGTGGTCAGGGCACAAGTGGGTGAGGGTAGAGGTGGTAGCTTCTATTTGAGTGGCTCATGTGTAAGGGGGGCCACCTTCACACAGGATGAGGTGTTTGAAAATAAGGGGTAAGTCTGGGCTAATTTTCAGATCAGCCCATAACATTCATTCTTTTCTTGAAACAATGAAAGCCTCGGATCTGACTCTTAAAGAGCCACCAGGGGAAAGTTAGGGGAATTTTCTGTCCAAACTGAAAGCCAAGTTGTCTCATTAAGTCTACCTCTAGAGGTGGCTATTTTGATATAACACCAGGAGGGACAGTAGGTGTGGGTGTCATCAGGACACATACATATCATGCCACCTCAGGGTATTAGGATTGCCATTACACTGGGGGCAGCATCATCCAAATGTACAGTTAAAGAAGGCTTATCTAGGTCTGTCTGACCTGGTCTAGCAATCCATTCATCTATTTGAGCTAGAATTTCGTGAGGCAAAGACATAATAAAATTGTACCTGGGGAGTTTGGTAACCTTAGAACACAGTCCACACAAAAGAAAAAAAAAAAATAATGAGAATTTTTTCCAGTTTTATCTTTAGAGGATCAATGGGGGGGACTCCATGAGTTGTCCATTTCTTTGCAGGAGGTGTCTTGGTGAGCTTCACTCAGGTATGATGAACCTATGCATTGAGACCATCCACCTATATGGAGTGGTCAAGATGATGGAGTAAGGCCCTCTCCAGCTGGGTGTATCTGCTGGGCAGACTTAAGGTAGTTAACAAGAGACTGGTGGCTGATGTCAGCCAAATGAATACTGGATACCCCAGGGGAGCAAGTGGGGTGGTCTCCCATACACGATCTCAAAGGGAGAAAGATTTCCCTCATAAGGGGTACATTGGCCCACAAAAGAGCAATGTGCAAAAGCATTGGCAACCTAGCACAGGTCTCTAAGGTAAATTTCCTGAGGGTACACTTCAGGGTCTGGTTCATGTGCTTAGCCTGCCCAGAACTTTGGGGCCAGTAAGTACAATGAAGATTCCAGTCTATGTTTAAAATGTTTGAAATTCCTTGTGCTATGTCTGCAGTGAATGCTGGCCCACTATCTGATCCTGTGATGACAGGCAGTCCATAGCATGGAATGATATCATTAAGGAGAAATTTTGTTACAGTTCAGGCAGTCTCATTTTCATAGGACATGCTTCTGGTCAACCTGAGAAAGTATCCACAAAATTGAGAAGGTATTTCTAACCATTAGAGGCTGGCCTTACCTCATGAAGCCAACTTTCCAGTGGTCTCCAGGAAGCTTACCTTGTTTTTGGACCCCAGACTGGGTCCACCTTCCTTGTTTGACATTTACCTGTTGGCAGGCTGGGCATCACTCAGAGATGTCCTGGGTTGTTTGCTTTAGTCCTGAGATGTAGTGTGTTTTAGATAGAAAGTCAATTAACTTGTGTTTTCCCCAATGGATTGCTGCATGTAAATCCAGTATTAATGCTTCTCCCAAGGCTAGGGGTATCATTAGTCTGGGGTCAGGCAGGGCCCATTAGCCTTCTGATTTTGATCCACCCTTTTCTTTAGCCTCCTCTTGTTCTTCTGGTGAATAGTATGGAAGGAAAGAAGGCTGGTTTGGGGATATAAAGTCAGAGGGAGCATGGTGACTGGTTCTGGTTTGGAGTCCAGGGCCACTTGTTGAGCTGTATCATTGGAAAAATTATTTCCTTTGATGACCAGAGGGTCTCCTTTTTAGTGACCCCAGCAGTATATGACAGCCACCTGCCTATGTAACCAAATTGCCTCAAGTAGGGCTAATATTTCCTCTTTACTTTCTTATGGACTTTCCCCCAGCAGTTAGTAAGCCTCACTGCCTGTAAAAGACTCTGGGCACGTACAGGGTAGCAAAAGCATGCCTGCTGTCTGTGTAAACGTTTTGTTTCTTACCTTCCACCCACCTTAAAGCCTGTATCAGGGCAATTAGTTTTGCTCACTGTGCCCAGGTTCCTGTTGGGAGTGCTTCAGCCCATACAACTTCTGTTGCCCTTGCCACCACAACTCCAGCCTTCCTAGTCCCGTCTATGAATTGGCGGCTGCCATCCATGAACAGGACAGCTTCAACTTCAGTCAAAGGGGCATCAATTGTCGCTGGCTCTTTGCGGTACCAAATCCGCGGATATTTGTCACCACCCACAGCAACAATTTGCACGGGTCTTATGGGTGGTGGACTGGAAACTGAGCTACATCTATCTTTCTCTTTAGTGCGCTGCTTTCTTACTTGTTTGTTTATAGAGGATAGAGGAAATGAGGCTTACTTGCTTTGAGAGGAGAGAGAGACTTTGCTTAAGAGAGAGACTTTGAGAGAAGGACAGGCTTTACTTAGAGCTTAGAGGAAGAGAGACTTGCTACACCTTGCTTAAGGTCTGCTACTTCTTACTGGTGTGTCCTGCATCCTGTGAACTAAGGGTGCGTCTACCTAAGGTGCTTTAGTGATGCGTCTCAGTTCTCCGCTCTGCGATCTGCCTTTCACCGCTTTCTGCTAGCTGCTGTCCTGCTATCTTTTCTTTCTGCTTGCCACTTCTTTCTGCTAGCTGCTGTCCTGCTATCTTTTCTTTCTGCTTGCCACTTCTTTCTGCTAGCTGCTGCTCCGCTTCTTTCTACTAGCTGCTGCTTCTGCTGTCTTTTCTTTCTTCTTGCCCTATTCCTGCTAGCTGCTGTGCTGTGCTGTCTTGCTCCACCTATGCTTATATCACCTCCAGGAGGCGGAGAACAGGGCCACGCCTCTTACGCAAAGATTAGGCCAGACACTAGAAGTCCGAGCAGGCACAATTAGGAGCGCTTGAGAGCACATGCCCATACATTGTGTGGGTGGACGATAAATCACCTGAGCGTGCTTATGTCAATTAACCTCCTCACTGCCGCTGTGATCAGGCGCCGTTCTGGAGCCGTCAACATGGCACAGCCCCCAACAATCAATCAAGTCAGGCCTTCCTGAGCTCACCTGGTCAAGCATATCCTCAATATCCACTCACGTGGATCACCTTCTGGCATCAACAAGGCAGGCTTAAGAGCGCTTGTGGGGGCAAAGGTGAGTCGAGGTTAGTCAAGCAATAGACTCTGATATTGGATGACTGCTAGTCATCTTTCTATCTAGTGTGCCACTTAGGAGGATCTCTACAAAGTGTGGGGTTGACACTGTGAGGGACTGTACCAATGTTAACTTATTGACCTTCTTGACCATACGGCTGCTATGAAACATAAGCAGGAGGGCCATCTGGAAGCTACTGGGTCCAATCTTTTAGAGAGGCTCTTGACCTTCTCCAGGGTCCCCTGGACTGCTTTGGAAACTCTTTGACTTTCTGCCACAAACAGATTGAAGGGCTTAGTAACCTCAGGCAGAGTCAGAGTGAGGGTCTTGATCAGGGATGCCTCGATGACTTCAAAGACCTATTGTTCCTTCTCAGTCCATTTTAAAGGGCCGGTTCCTGCAGTGGCTTCACAGTCCTTGCTAATTTTGCAAAAGGAGGCAATCTGAAGCCTGCAGTAACCTCTTATTCCCAGAAAATCATGGAATTGTCTTTTTGTAGTGGGGTTGGGTATCTGAATGATGGCTCCTTTACAAACCCCTGATAATTGTCTGTGTCTGAAAACATCTGGTAGCCTTTCAAGAATCAAGTTTGGAGTCTCACTGGGGACCCTGGGAGTACCTCAGTAGTTTTAGGCAAATTAATGGGCTTCTTAGTAGCCCATTTTAGTCCTACCAATACCTGCCAGTGATAGACATCCAAATGAGCCTGGCCTGCTCCAGAGGTAAGGTACCAGTGAGGATGGATGTCAGGAAGGGCCTCTTCCAACAACAGTCAACCTTCTGCTTTGGTGCAACCAGCTGCCCTGAGGATATCCCTCCTGGCCTCGGCCCTGTTTGCTCCTGTTCATCAGAAGTTAAAAAGAGTCAACAAAAGCTGTTGGCAATCATTCCAAGTAGGTCAGTGCTTGTGAAAAATGGACTCAAGGAGAGAAACGAGGACCAGAGGATGCTCAGAGAAGAGAAGAGGATGTAGATAAAGGCAGTGGCTTCATCCCTTCCCTAGGGAACTTTTCAGAGAGGTAACAGGAACCACTGGGGCTAGGGGAGAAGTTGCACCCAGGAAAGTAGCAGCAATGGAGTGAACGGAGGGAAGTTCTTGGGACCAGAGGCAAGAAGAGATGGCGGGAGACGGGACACCACCACCTTTATCATGGGTTCATCTCTCTCTGAGGATGAGGGAGAAGTTATAAGTCCCCCTGGTGATGAAAGAACATCCTCAGGGGACCTGGGAGAACACAGATGAACAAGAAGGGGTCTAGGGTCCACGAGAACTGTAGGGAGGTAGCAAACTTCATCCTCATCTGAAGCAGGTAGAACAGGGGCAGAAGGGTGCCAGGAAGACTTTTTCATATCCTGCCTGTTGTGACTCTGGGAACCTCGATATCCTGAAGAGCCAGGACTTTGGTCAATTTAGTAATGCACTTGAGGCAGTTTTGTCAGTTTTGGAGAATTTAGAATCAAATAGATACCCATTGGTCTACACATGGGCACTGGTCAGGGTGGCCATGCCTGCCAATCACCATATTCCAACCTTCTGAACTGTGGGGGGTCCAGAGATCCTTCAGATGGCCATCCCATGCTGAAAGTGAGTCATTGCATCTCATACAGGATTTGGAGGTGCCCCAGTGTCACAGGTACCCCATAATCAACATGGAATCCAGGTGAAATTTTGTTAATATACACTGTCAGGGAGGGAAGAAGATTTTTTCGCTGGAGTAACAATGAAGGAGAAGCTTTAGAGACCACTAGACAAGCACACGCGATCAACAAAAGACAATTTTCCACAAAAAACAGACACTGTCTCCACCCATCCCAGGCTCCAGACCATCGTCACGGCCTATTTCTCAGAGTGTCTGGGCTAAGCCTGGTGTCTCGTCAGATGACCACCTAAGTGAAACACCTACAAAGCTTTACGATCAATCTAGTTGAAACACCTCTGAGGATTTACAATCAACCTAGTTGACACGCCTTTGGGCTTTCCATTCATTGTAGAAGGAATGCCACAGAGGATTTACCATCAATCTAGTCGATATTCCTTTAGGCTTTACATGCAAACCAAATGAAGAGAACAAATAAGTTACCTTTAAGCACATGTAGCTTCTTTTGTCTTTCCTTCATAGCTGGGCTCAAATTGGTTACCACATAGGATTCAAACCCTGGCAAAACAGAGAGCTCCCACAACCAGAGGGGAGGGTGCCCCTTTCTGTGTTTGTGGGGGTTCAGGCCCCAGGCAGCCAAGCGTCATAGCCTGGACTCCTGAAGGTATCTTGCTGAGGCTTCCAAATGTTAGAGTGCTATTTCCAAATTTCCAAATAATTTTCCAGGTTCTCTGTGTGTGTTTATGCTCAGCTCTTGTCAAAGGGACAAAAAAACATTGTGTATCATGCATAGAATTGTTTTTTCCATATTTGCGCTGAAAGAAGTGCTGATTAAAGGCCCAATATGTAATTGGTTACATGGGAATGAATGTTGTCAGGAATTCATAGAACAGTTGTGTGGCATTGATAGAAAAAATAGCATTTTATTATCTATATTTACCCACATATTAGTGATTATTTTGTTCTTTCCTGAAAACCCAGGGTGATGCTTGGATCAGACTGTTCTAGATTTGAGGAAAAGAAGAAAAACAAACAAGAAACCCAAACACCTTCTGCAGAATTCTCACAGATTTTTTACTGAAGCAAATTATGGTTAGCAGAACCCAACAACGTAGCATCCACATCTACCAACGTGGAGGAAATATGTCTTCTTTGAGGATGTCCTTCCCAGATGTAGAAGAAAATGTCACAGGAAGACACCACACAGATTTACACATAAAAACAGTAGCTTCACCTCCTAAATTCTGCCCTGAACACAATATGTTCACATCATATTCCCAGTATGAACTACGTATTTCTCATTTCCTAATTAAATGACTTTAAAGTAACCACCTACATTATTTCCCTGGAATATATTAGTCTGTGCTTATGCGATTTTCCATGTATGAATATGTTATATAAAAAAAAAGTAAGAACTTATTAATTCTCAGAACTGGACCCTCAATTGTTTCCCAGAAAAGTTCTTAGCAAATAAAACAAAATGTTTCTTTGCTTCAATTCAATATAATTAATATATTTCCATTTAACTTAAATGTTGGTTATATTGGAAAGTAGTACAGAGATGATTTCCCATTCTTGGTTTTAAAGTTTAATTAAAATGGGTAATTTTCATTTTTAAACATGACTTCCAGTATGCCAAAAGTCATATTGGATTGACAGTATTAGAATAATAATGTTAGAAAAATTGATTTGAGGAAATATATTTATAATGGAATGTTTGTTTTCCTAAGAAAAAAGAAATTAAATAACAGACTAATTTTACTTTCTCCCATGTTTTATTACACTTACCTTTGGAACTTGATTACTATATATTTATTTCCAGTTAATGGATGGAAAGTCAATTATTTCCATCTTAAGTTAGAGCACCGATGATTTTATTCATCGCTATTCCTCTAAATATTATTTACAAAATAAAGTTGTACTTTTTTCTCTATTAAATTTTTAGAGGTTAGGAACAAAATCAATTCATTCAACTGACATTTGCTAATATGTTTTCAATATGAAAATACCACCATAGTATTTTATTTAAATGCCATGAAAATCATCACATGTATATAGTTGGATTATTCCCTAAGGGCAGTAATAAAAATAACTGAGATATGATAGAAATGAAAGTATCCTAATTTTACCTTCAGGTATTTCCTGGATCTAATGAAATTAGTAGTGTGTGCATTTGTCAAAAATCTCCTTTTTCCATTTTCTTTGCCTACAGAATGGGGCCAGGTAGACTTTGCTTGCTTACTTGCTTGAGATGAAGCACTAAAACCAGTGGTGGTACCTGTCAAACACCCAGTAGTTGTTAAAGACAATAATGATTGCTAATGGTGTGTTGCACTGCCACCCCTTTCTCAAAATAATGCATCTCTCTGGGTGAATTTAGTATTATTAGCATTGTGAGTAAGGATACACCACAGTTTCTCCAGGACTCTATTTCTTGGGAAAGGGTGGCAAAAAAATAGCACGAGAAAAGTGCAGGGCAGCAGGGAGACTTGAAGCACACTGTGTCACAGAGAGGAACCAGCACTTGTGGGAGGTCTGCTTCTTATGTCTGGGGATCTCGTGGTATAAGATTAGAGGACACAGAACACCTCTCTTTAAGGTTCTCATTTTCCAAAGGGTTAATGCATCATTTTAACAGGTAAATATTAAAATGTGTTACATTTATTAATAAAGACATAAACGAATTGTTGAGGAAGTGCAGAGCTTGGAGTTAGAACTGCCTTGGGAAAAAAGGGATGATTTCCCACATGAAATGCCATTGGATCAGGACAATGATGATTTTAAAAAAGTTTTGCAGGTGAAGAGCAGTAGATTGTGCAAACCAAGGGGACTGTAAATAGATCACATATGACTATGTGCTCAAGAAAAAGGTCAGAATTGGAGGTCAGTTAAATGAAAGCATATTGAGGCCAGAAATTTTATATGTATATGCACACATACAATGTAATATGGAAGTATTAATGCATATTGTCTAAATGTATATTGTCACATATTTGAAAGTGCTTTTGATTTTTGTATAGCAACTTTTCCAAGAAAAATTCAACTTATTCTCTTGCTGCATCTACTTTGCATTCCCAGAGTCCACATGAGTGTGGTGTAAATTCAAACTCTAGTTAGTTGGCAGCTAAGTGCAACTTACTCTTGCTAAGAAAATTCAGAGTTTGTTTTCATACTTGTCTTCAAAGTTTAGAATAAAGAGTCTCACTCCTCATGTTCACAACCTCCTTATTTTTTTTATTAAAAGCATACTTTCCTTTTTTTAATCAACTTACTTCCCAGAAAGATAGTAAACTAAACTTCTCCATGCTAGACATCATCCTTTCTCTACAGGATAGTGTGATACTCCTGATACTCATTTCTTTTTATCACTGAACACACATTCCATTACATGGTGTGCCACAGTTTGCTCTTTAATCTATCAAAGGACTGATTCCAAGCTTTGGAATTATGAGTAAAGCTCCTTTAAACATCACTGTGCTATTTTTTTGTATGACCATAAATTTTTAATTCATCTGAATAAACACCAAGGATTATCATTGGCTTGCCGTTTACCAAAACTTCTAACATTTGCAATATTTTAATGGTGAATAAGATTTTCTTTTATATCAGCCTCAGAAGATCAAGAAAGGAAATCATGTTCTGTGACATCCTTGTAACATATTCTTATATGGTTAACTGTGCCATCAAATCTTTGTAAATTATAATTGCTTAAATGTATGAATAATAATCAACATTTTACTAACATTTGTCATATTAACTGTATGCATACTCCTTTAGTGCATAGAATCCACAAAACTGGATATAATCTAGTAAACTAGGAACCTGGACGTGTATTTTAATTTTTTTTCACATTTTTTGATATTATAATGATTTTTTTCATGGGATTTTGAAAAGTCACTTGTAGGCATTTTTTACCAATTTTATCTTCAGTTCTCACACTGGACTCATCCTCAGTTCTATGTCCTTTGATTTAGAATAACAAATTCCTTCCTTTTCCAAAAAGTTCTTCCTTCCCGCCAATTTTTTTTTTTTTTTTTTTTTTTTTTTTTTTTTTTTTGTACCCGGGATTGAACGTGGGGACTCTTAGACACCAAGCCAGGTTAACAGCCTTTTTTGATCTCACTGAGTCACTTAAGGTCTTGCTAAGTTGCTGAGGCTGGTGTCAAATTTGTGATCCTCCTGCCTCAGCCTTCTGAGCGGCTGGGATCACAGCTGTGCGCCACTATACTTGGCTTTTCCCAATGTTTTGTAAGAACCTCATAAACCAACAAAACTCCCAAACCACCGCCTGGCATATTATGCTCTTCAGTATCTTCTCCAGTTGGAAAACACACATGATTGTTTCCTCTCCAGATCTGTACTGGTGGTGTCCCACATGGGAAAAGTGGATTTTTCTCTCCGGTGTCACTGAAGTCATTTCCATGTCCTGCAAGCAGTACTGCCTGATCCTTTTAAAGGATTTTTATATTTTAGCCATGCCAAGTCCTGACACAGTGTGCCTGGAGCCGGTGACTGGGAACATGAGTGAACACACTACACTTTCAGCAGAAGAGAGATGTAGGCATGGCTCTTCTACAGTCTATGAGGTGATGCTGTGCAAAAGAATTTCTCAGAAGGAAATTTGCTTGTATTTCCCCAAATCAGAAAATCCCAAACACTGCATGAAGGCTGGAGAAGTTGCGTTTTAGGAAGTTGCAACAATGTTGAGTGTCATGTCTGAAGTCTGGGCAATTCTTTTCTTATAACACATAAAGCAGAGAAGCTTCATCACGTAGTCCTTGTGACTATGGAACACACAAGACTATTACTTGCACAACATTGGGGTCTAACTTCTCACAGAATACTTATTAAGGCTCACTTTCATTTTTAATCGGGGACAAGTTTTGTCTTGTACAAAAGGATATGTCTGTGCTAAATGAGATGAATGACATACTGACTCATATAAAACCATGAATCCTTTATATACTAAACCATACTCATTTAATAAGCAGAGCATACATTTCCAGCTGCAGAAAGAACAAATTCTTTCTACATGGTTCACATTTTCAATCCTCAACTTCAAATAAGTAAGTAGATAGCAGCAATTCCATTTTCTGAAGATTTGTGCCTATTCAAGTTACTCTTCCTATATATGTCAACTTTCATGTAAAAACATCACCTCTTTTTTTTTTTTATTTCACTTCTAAACTTTATTGAATTGTGTCACACATGAGCTTCTGGGAGACATCTCATATGTCAACTTTTAACACTAGTGTATATTATACAAGTTATCTTTTTAAATAATGGTCATCATGCACATTTCTTTTTGTTGTTCCAATTAACACCATACTTACATATATAATAGTGTATATTTTATATATGTGCTATCATATATATACCATAAATATATATATGTAGTTAAATGATACATGCTATTATAATTACCATTTTGGGTTGTTACTAATTCAATATAACTTACACAAATAGCTTATTACTAATTTTAACCATTTCACACACATATCACATGTTACTCTATTGACTGTATTTTTCAGTAATACTATTCCATCATTTTGAAAGAATTATTAAGTTCCCTGAACATTTTTAGCCATTTATTTCACATCTGTCTTGTCATGTAAAGAAAGAATCATTCCTTAGGAAATCTAACCCTCTTGAGAAAAGAAAGGTATTTATTTGTAACTATAAAAACTTCTTATCTTCTCATTTTATATGTAAAGCAAAAAAGAATATAAAAATGTTCTTATTTATAATGTGTGTATATTACATATAATATTCTTGATTCTTGCTTTTTACTATATTAACTAGAATTTCAGAACTTCATTCAATGATAGTGGTAAGAATGTCTCTAAGATCATGATGTCTCACCATCAAACTTGGTAATAACAACACCTTAAGATAGATTTTTTGATTCATCTTATGTTGTCTACCAACATACTGTGCTCTCAAAATTTTTCTAGATGGAATATTTTTGTAATCCTGGTCTAAACATTAAATTTTATTAATAAATCATAGAATATTATGTTGAATTTGATTTAATTAAAAATTTCAAGCTCTATATACTAAACGCTATTTATGGGGTTTTCGTTTGTTTATTTTATGGTATTGTGACTTGAACCCAGGACACTCTACCACTGAGCTACATGCCCATTCCTTTCTATTTATTTATTTATTTATTTTATTTATTTTTAAGACTGGGTCTCCCTACGCTGCACAAGCTGAACTTACACTTGTGATCCTCCTGCCTCTCCCAGCTATGTATGTTATTTTTGATCCAGTTTTATCAATTTTTATATCACATGAATGGCTTTGCATAAAACATAATAAAAAGATTTATATTAAGATGAGAACTGGATAGAATCTTTTAATACATTCATTCAGTCATTTGACAGTATATACTTTTGTATTATTAGTGCATAACAATAATGCGTGGATAAATGAATGAATGTCAACCGTCTAGAATGATTTAAGTGTTTTCCCAAGACCTGACAATAAAATGGTGAGCAAAATAGATACAAACATGACACCAAAGAAATGTAGGTTGAAATAATAAGCATGGATCAGATTAATAAAATAATTAAAAGGTATGTTATAATAATTGCTGTGAAATTTGTTTCATTATTGTACAACAGGAGATGGTAGGTAGATTGAACCTCATTACAGGGTTCAGGTAAGATTTCCTTTAAGGGTAAAGTTTCATGTACTCTATTGAGTAGGAGTGGTGAGAGTGGGCATCCTTGTCATTGAGTTTAGAGGCAACACTTTAAACTTTTCCTCATTCAGTATGAAGTCAGCTCTGTGTTTGGCAATCATGTTAAGTTAATTCTATCTCTAGTTTTCTAGGATTTTCATTCATGAAGGTATATTGAATTTTGTCAAAGACTTTTTCTACATCTGTTGGGTTTAATCATGTGATTTTTGTCCTTGATTCTGTTTATGTGGTGTATTACATTTATTGATTTATGTTGAATTATCTTTGCATTCCTGGAATGACGCTAACTTAATAATGGTGCATATAAGTGTACTGTGGATATAGTTTGCAAGCATTTTATTAAGAAATTTGATGTGTGTTCATTAAAGATATGGGCTATAATTTTCTTTCACTGATGTATCTTGATTTGCATTTGGGATCAGGGTCATACTGAACAAAAAAGAAAAAAGAAAGAAAGACAAAATAAAAATGTGTGACATTCAGGCTCCTAAGCCTGTCTTCAGAGATTTCTCCTCACTCATGTCTAGCAATTTATACAATTATGATAGCAATCTTTAAACATGGATGCCCATGTATTCTCTGTGGTATAGAAGGGAACATCCTCTCTGTGAAGCAGGAAACATCTTTAAGTGCTAGGGAGTGAAGCACTGCAGGTTATTATTAAAGTCTGTATCCCACTTTTCTCCAGGCATGTTAAGGTAACTTGGGCCCAGGCACCAGAAAGACTCCTGAGGTGACGGTGCCAGAGATTTCTTGTTCCCATTGGTGAAAACTTCCTCAGTGTGGGTGATGCGTGCATGTAAACCTAGGAGGTCTTGGTGCACTGGAAAAAGTGCTGTGCTCCCAGGTCCTAGAATGTGCCCCGCCCTGCCCTACTCAGCTACAACCTCTGGTCAGGGGCAGAGTTCAGCAGTCTTCAGCTCACACTGATACCATTGTGAGTATTATTTAGGAATCTTGCTTCTAATGCATTCCTCTGTGACAATATCTGCTGCTATCACCATAGAAGGTGAAGATGCAGGAATTTTTTTTCCCTAAATTCACAAACTTAATTGTGATCTTCATGAAAACGCTCATCATGGCTGTCCACTTAGTAGCTCAGAGAAGCTCACTCATAAGCCTGCTAGGTGACTTTGATATGAGCTGAATTTAGTCTGATTTTCCCTTCTACCATACATAGCTTGTGAAACAGTTTTTCCAACTTTCCTCTCTCTCTCTCTCTCTCTCTCTCTCCCTTTGAATCATCCCTCCTGCTGACCCTCCACCAGGTTCAGAACTAGAGAACCCCTCCTTCTTGCTTTATGTTCCAGTAATGAGAACTCTTTGTCTTTCCAGGTCTCTGACAGTCTAAGATTGAACCTCAGTGTCCTCCTGTCCTGCATCTGTGTAGCTAGCTGTTCTTCTGCTATTTTCCTCCACAAATTGTGGAGGAGAAGGAACTTTCAGCTGGCTTCTCCTCTGCCATCTTGGTCTTGTGTCTTCCTAGAATAAATGACTTTATTCCTCTTGTTCCTTTAATTTCATTTTGATTCATTTACCTTCTTATTGCCTTGTTTCATACTAAAATGCTTAACAATAGATATTATTTTATGAGTGCTAGACAGATTTAATCATTCATTTATGTTAGATGTAGAATAGTTATATTTTTGCTATTTTCCTAAAAAAATAATTTTAACCTTAATTTATTTTTAAAAAAAATTTAAATTTTATTTGTTCTAATTAATCATAGATGACAGTAAAATGTATTTATATATTTCGATAGCTCATATATAAATTCAGTGTAATCTCTTACTTTTCTGATTATACATATAACAGGATCACCTCAGTTATTCAGTCATGCAGTCATGCATGTACATGAGGTAATAATGTCTGTTGAGGTGTGCTCCATTGTTTAGGTATGCCCATATGTTTCAGTGATTATGCAGTAAGGTCATAAAACGATTTCTGACTTTGGAAGTTCAGGGATTTTATATTTGATTCAAAACATATTTTTATAACAATTTATAACCACAAGATACACTGTTCTAAGGGCATAAACTTCAAGAGATACCTATGAGGTTCACCTTACTAATGGCCTAATTTCCTCTTTCCACTGTAACATTTCACAGGATGATAGATCTTTATTAAACTCTCAAAACAGTCTTTTTTCTTTAACTTGCTTTGGGTGCTTTTATCAGTACTTTTACCTAAATTTCAAAACTGTCATTGTCTACACAAAAAAATATTGCATTTAATAGAGCAGCAATCCTCTCAAGCCCATGGCTTACTCTGCCCCCCTCATCACTTGTTTTGTTTAATGTATTGTTCTTATTTCAACCTTTCCTATTTTTTGCCCAATATATATTCATACATATATATCATTTTTAAAATCATTTCTTAATACCGCAATACACTTTATTTTTTAAAAACACCTCACAGTCTTTATACATTTAGGAGGACTTAGTCACATTCATCGACAGTAGGTTTTAATTTCAATTTAATCATATTACATTGTTCTTGGTTTCCATTTGTCTCTTTCCTTTTGATATTTTTGATATCTTTGTTTTATTTAGAACATGCATAAAAATCTAGTGATAAAGTTATTTCATTGCTTCCTCTACTATAAAAATAGAATTTAAGATTCTTCTTTGCAATTGTTTTCCATTAGTGACTGTCCCCAAAATTGATGACAGTCTCTTTTATCTTATTCAATGAAAAATGCACAGTTAGACACTTGTTTTTGTTTTAGTTCAGCCAATGCAACCTAGAATTAAGGACACAAAAGGGAGATAATTGAATACCTGTTGTTTCCCTCTGTTTTGCTGAAGTTGTTGTGGTGGTGTGGTTTGAAGTGCAGAATCTGCACAGTTCATGAACATTTTTACAATGGATTTCACCTTTCTGTACTGTCTGGTGCAATTGTGCCCTACCTTCCATCGTAATGTCACTGATTCATTTAATGTTGAATCAGATATTTTCTTCTGATAGATCAAAATATTTTACAAAATACATCTAAGGATGCTTCTAAGTCTGTGTACTCAAGAAAAAAATGTACTCATTTCAAATCAGCAAAAAAGAGTAAAAGAGACTGAATAGTAAGGGGAAATTAAAAAACAATAGATACTTTAAAAAAGAGACACCTTTTAATTTCTCTAACTTGCTAATTACTTCCCAATTCTACTTTATCATAAAGTGATTTATGATTAAATGAATGTTCTTAAATCATAGTGCTTCATAATCAATATTTAATAGATTACTATAGAAGCTCAGCATACTTTTCCCAAACAACTAAAGATACATTATTTATAAGTACTTTGAAAATTCAGGTCCATTTTAAGAATCTTGAGGAATAAAAATAATGATTTATTTGCTTGCGTTATTATGATCATTAAAATTACATGTGTCTTAAATCTGTTTTCTGTCTTTTGTTTTACATATGACTTGGCTAAAAATAAAAGCTGTAACATAGAGTTTCAGGATCATAGGTAGCACAGTGTACAGGATAAGATCATGGTACATAGAACTGTATTGGAAGAGTGTGTAGTTGACCCCTGTCCCTAGCTATCTATGGGACACTCAGAAAGTTATTTTAGCTCTGTGTTCTTCAATTTTCTTATTCACATAGTAACAGTATTTAACATATAGGGACAACCCTAAAAATATTTAAATGTATCAAGATATGTAAAGTTCTAAAAATCATAGCTGGAAGAATATAAGCACTAGGTAATTTCTGTTTCTTTTTATTGTACTCAATTTTAAAACAGATAACATGAAAATGGAGCAATTGTACGTTCTGTCCCATGTAATGTGGAACTGACTAAATTCACATTGGTATAGCCAGTGTAAGTTCATCATGATACACGACCTATAAAATCAGGTTGGTAAAAGCAATCCTCTACACGCCTACCCAAATGTCTTCTTACCTGAGTTAATATAACTAAGAAACAAACTTGAATTTTATTTTATCTTTGGCTGAATAAATTGAAATGATTTATAATTCTGTGTTAAGGTGATATTAGGAGGAGTGGGAGATGGGGCGTGGGTAAATTAATATATTAATACAGAGAATCTGCATGTTTGAAATATTATATATCCTGTGAATTACACAGCACAATATTTGAGTTCAGGTAGAGAAGCTATGTACCATTTGAAATGGCATTTTGGAAAAGCACAATTGTAAGAACATTATTATAAAATTATTTTATTTGTGCCTTGGAGTACCTTTTAAAGTTTACTCAATGGGTAACACATTTATCTTGTTGATGAATGAAATCTTAGGAGCTGCTCATGAATTTTCCTATCAATCTTTAAGCAAAAACAAACAAGCGAACAAATAAAAGGGAGCACAGATACAAAGCAAAAGACTTACAGTATAATAATCTCAAGAATTCCAAGTTGGGTTGGGGATGTAGCTCAGGGATAGAACGCTTGCCTGCTATGCACAAAGTCCTGGACTTGATTCTTAGCAAAAAGAAAAAAGAAGAAGAAGAAAAGAAAATTCCAAATTTGACTTAAAATGGACTCTCTTCTCACTTAAATAACATTTATTTTAGAAAAGAATCTTGATGCCAGAGAAGGTTGGCTTTTCCACATTGACAAGTAGGAAAAAGAGAAAACTGAGCCAGTATGTTTCTTACCTAGTTATTATACTGGAATCTGATAACATAGTATTAGTGTGACTACTCAGGGTACTTGTGGAGAATTTATATCTACTGGACACTTTGCTGCCTCACTGGCTGTTTCAGTGAGCTCTTTTGTGGCTGTGACTAAAGAACCCAAACAGCACAATTGTAGAGCAGGAAATGTTTATTTGAGGGCTCATGGTTTCAGAGATCTTAGTCCATAGAAGGCCGGCTCCATTCCTCGGGACTTGAGGTGAGGCAGAACATCATGGTGGAAGAGTGTGGCAGAGGGAAGCAGCTCATATAGTGATCAGGAAGCAGAGAGACTCTACTCTCCAGATATAAAATATATACCCCATAGCCAAGGCCCCAATAGCCACTTCCTCCAGCCACACTCCACCTGCCTCCAGTTTTACCAGTGAGTTAATCCCATCAGGGATTAATTCACTGATTAGGTTAAGACTTTCACAACCAATTATTTGTCCTCTGAACCTTCTTGCATTGTCTCACATGTGATTTCTTCGGGGACCCCTCATATCCAAACCATAGCACTGGCTCTTCCACATCACTGGTAATATTTAGCGTATTTACCCTGATGGAGATAGATCTATCTCTGTCTTTGGCTACTCATTACTTCAATGATTACTTCAATAATGGCATTAAGGATCCCCTAGGAATCCCTGTTTTTCTATCGGTTATATTTAATGTGTGAGTCAAAATGCCTGAGGTAATCAACCTAGAAAGAGAAAAGGCTGCTGTTGGCCTACAGTTTGGGAGGTTACAGTCATGGTTGGTTGGCTCCATTGTTTTTGGTCAGTGTGACAATGCATATCATGGTGGGAGTGTGCAGTGGAGGAAGCCCATTCACTTCATGGCTGGAAGGCCAAAGAAAGGAGGAGGAATGTGCTGAGGTCTCACTATTCCCTTTAGGCCACCCTCCCCCATGACCTAAAACCTCCAATTAGA
Organism: Sciurus vulgaris; assembly: GCF_902686455.1. NCBI lineage: Eukaryota > Metazoa > Chordata > Mammalia > Rodentia > Sciuridae > Sciurus > Sciurus vulgaris. Next base: position 15,698,743 of record NC_136469.1, read on the forward strand.
CCTCAGTTCCTAAAGTTTTCACTACTTCCAATAGCACCACAGGCTGGGAACTAAAAACTTTATCACATAGACCATTAGAGATATAGTACTTCCAAATGGTAATGCTTGAAAAGTTTCTTTTTAAAACAAGAACACAGTGATGGTGTGTGTGTGTGTGTGTTATGACCTACAGCTGGTCCACGGAAGCCTTCTACATCTTTGCTGTGACTAGATATGTAGGTACTTCCTAAACTACATTCCTATTTTATTCATCTTTCATTATTTCATTATTTATGACTTAAACACCAACTCACTTTATTCTATAAAGCTTTTTATGCATGTATTTAGTTCTTCAATTGATCTTGTTAAGGGTCTTTCTTTCTGTGTGAGGATACACCACGACTATAAAGAAACTATGATTTTAAACCACTTGTTCTATCCAAAAATAATTCAGAAATTCTCATCTACCATCATTATTTTGTATTAAAGAAACAATTCAGGATTTTCATAAAAGTGTTAAAATTCACCTTACTCTTGTCATACTTGCAAATATCTTTATGGTGACATAGCAGTTCTATTTGTTATGAAAGTAAATTTCTTAAAGTCCTGAATACTAGGAAGCAGCTGTTTTTGGGGCTGTGTCAGAAGCTGGCTAACACATTGTTCATTGTGACTGCATATGATTTGTATCTATCTTATACACAAAATACTCTTGCCCTCAATCTAGGCTCTAAAAATTTTTATCCATTAAAATTTTAGAATCTTGCCATTCAAATTAAGTTTATTCATGGGCTTCTCAGGAAGAATCCACCTTGCCAAAGACCTGAGAACCAGAGAAAATTTACCAATTTTCTGTTATATAGATATACAATTAATATAGATAAATTGTCTTAGGATCCTATTATTGACATGCTTGTTCAAAAGAGGGAGTGGGCACAGAAATTACCGTTCCTTCGGATTTCTGAAATCCTGCAGACAAATGTGAAATTTCCTTGTTTAGGACTCTCACATATATCCATGAAGTTATTTTCCACAATTATCGACCTTGCCCTTTGGATTTCTGAATTCTTGATTTCACAAGTAACTGAGTCACTTTCTAAACCCACCTTCTTTTCATAAAAGCTTGGATTTCCAAATACCAGTCTTCAGTTTTTTTCCTCTTTGTCTTCTCAAATCTGTTTCTGCAGACCAAACAAAACAAAAACAAATGTATTTTTCTTCAAATAATTATCTATTTTTATTCCACTTTTTTATACTTTGGTAGCAGTTTTGTGTGTATTATTAGTACAAAGCTTTTGCCAGTTTTATATGTTACAAATATTTTCTTCCAGTATGAGTGCTCATAAATTTTATAGATATGAATTAGAAAACATATCAATATACATTTTAGTCAGTGTGGCTTGGTATGTCAATATATGATGATTAGTTCTTTTTAAGATCTACTTAAGAATTTTTTTTTAGATTATTTTTATTGTATTTCTTTTTTTAATTTTTAAAATTTGTTCATTTCAGGTTTATATATATAGATATATAGTTTTTTTTTTTATATATATTTGTGACAACTTGAAAAACCTGGCAAACTAACCATGTGACTTAGAAATGTAAAAGAAGTGATCTCTCCAGGTTCTTGTCAATTTTTCACCATGTATAATACATAGAACATTCAAAATTTAGTAAAATGACTGTTTATGTCATTGGTAAGGCTTCCTAAGCTTTTGGAGGATTGAAAGTTATGTGAATTTTCCAAAGTTGAGTGCTTACTGAAAGATTTTGCCAGATCTGATTGACCCTTAAACAACTCTTTTTAGTTTTAATCAAAGATCAGGCCAATATTTCCCTAGGTCTTACAGTGAATTTCTCATGTTACTTTTCATTTGGGATATAAGATCCCCGGAACACATTAGGACCATTTGCCTCTCTTTTCAGATGTACATTCCATTTCCACGCATGTCAGTCTGTTCTCACAGTGAAACAAGAGGCTGGGATCCAGGCACCGCTGTTCTCCATGAATTGCACTATTGAGGCCCTTTCACTTGTCTGCTTGGGGAGCAGCATTCTTAAGTCTGCCTCCAGGAAGCTTAGGATGACTATGGATGCAACTCTCAACGTCAGCACCCTGCCCTCCTCCCTAGCCATCTCTCCATGAAACTGGGGGGGGGGGGGGGGGGGTTGCTGGAGGGCTGGAGTTATAAGGAATCAGGCTAGTAGAGATTCATTCTAGAGTCCTTTACCAATCCCTGGAGTTTTTAAAACTGGACACACAACATCTGTTAGGTTCAGCTGTGGATCCTTATTTACATGGCAGAAGTTCTCCTCAGCCTGCAGTTATGTGAGTGAAAGCGAAGTTCTGCCTCCTCCCTATAAACCAGAATAGTATTTGATGGCACACGGGGAACTCTAATATGTTCTTTTATATTATTTATGTCAAAAAAGTAAGTTAACATAAAACCACATATGCAGGAAAATAATTCATTAAAATTTTAAAGGAAAATGATCTAAACTCATAAAATAACCTGACTTTACTTTCCAATAGAATTATCTGCTAAATTGCAGAAACTGTAGTGTTGAACTAATCTTCCAAGTGGGTGGTGAGATAAAAAAGAAAAGAATAGAATAATTTCTACTAGTATGACTCTTATTAATGTTCCAGCCCTACATACTGAGTTGAAAATTTATTCTTTATTATGTAGTGTCTTCTATTCAAAATCATTCAGCAAATCTTTCAGTTATTAATTGCACATGGGATTTGTTTTTGTGCTATGATAGTTCTTCTGGAAATGAAGTTATAACACAGGCTATGTGAAAATTTACAAGGTGCTAATGAGCTTTCTTCAAACACCACAAATTATTTAAGTAACTTAATGCTGTTGTTATTTTTACAGTGTCAGAAGAGTTTTCACACTAATGTGAAGCAGTCACATAATTTATTTCTCTGTTTTCAAACTTCCAAGTATAAATTGAAAACATAAGCATAATGTCAAAGAGAATGACATTAATTTATTTCTTTCAAATGTTTATATGCTAAAAAGTATTTTTTAATTCAGGGAAATATAAGACATAATGACATGATTGATTTTGATCTTCAGCAATCTAAAACATGAGAGCTTTGAGATAGGTGATGTGTAATGAGATGTTCATACATTTAATTATAATATTAAATTTCTATTGATTTTATGCACTATATTAACATTTCACTCATGTATTTATACTGAAAACCTCTCTGTGATCGTTTTCTCATCCTATCACACCTGAGGGTCAACTGGATTCTTTTCTCATATGGAGATGTAAACATTGTATAATCATAATTGTTCTCATTTTTATGAACCCTAAGAGTATAAAGCTAAGTTGCATTTTCAGTGACAGGCAGGGCTATGGGACCTGGAGAAAGATAAGGAATTTCAAAGGATAAATGGAGGTTGGGCTTTGGAGTTCCTGGGTCTAGCACTATTTTTAGGCTCTGGAGACTATAGGAGATGCATTTATATAGTTCTCAACCCCACATGTGAGATCATGGGAAGTGATAGAGAGGTAGACACAATTTTTTTTAGAATCTCATCTAGTGGAGATGACGCCCAGTGCAAATTTAAAACCTGGACACGCTTAAATTTCCACCAAGTGGGGGCGGGGGAACCAAACTGGTTAGCAGTGATCATTTTAATGACTGAAATTCTAACATGAATTTCTACGTGTCTGTCAGGATACTTCACCCTTTAGGGAAGAGGAGCTAGGTCTCCTAGATTCAGTTTTCAACCCTAGGTTCGGGACTTATTAACTTTACGATCTTGATCGATTTATCCACAATCTGTAAATAACCATTTCTTCATCTCTGAGACAGTGATGAAAAGAATACAGCCCTAATCAGGTGTTTTCTATGTTCGAATGAGTTGACAAAATTGGAATGCATCGCTGAATACGTGACACAGATTAGTTCCCCAAAATTTGCTTAGTTTTCATGTCAAAGGTTGGTGGGTGTTTCCTGCATTCTAATTCAGGGGTGCTTCTCTTTTGAGACACAGTGTTTCTTTGTTTTTCTGGATTTCCAAGTTCCTCCGTCAGTGTCACTTGGCTCAGTCCATCCAGTGGCTCTCATTGGTTGGAGTCTTAGGCTTGCAATGTTGCTAGGTTGAACTTGTATGCTGGTGATGACAGTTCTTGGATCTTATGGGCCTAACCACTCTGACTCCAAAACCAGTGCCAAATGAGGGCACTGTGCAACAGCCTAGGATCTACTGGTAGCTCCACTGGACAATGCCCTCGGGGTGCTCTCTATAGTGACTCTGTCCATGTGAAAAGTTACGCCTGTACCTCCAGGCTGTGTCAGTGACAGGCTTCAAAATCTAGATGGAAGCCACCATGTCCCACAGTTCATGTAGTCTGTGTTTATAGAGTCTGTACTATGCCAATGCTACAATGTTTTGTAACTTGTGTCCTTCGGGGTGGCAGGAGCCTTACCTGGGATTGCAGGGTTCTGACTGAAATGGCCAAGGAGCACCACCCCATCAGGCAGGCAGCAGAGATTGGGGTGGGGGACAGAATAGTTAGTGCTGAGTTCCACAGGTGCTTCTCTGGAAGCTTGACACTTAAGGTCTTAGTTCAACTCAAAGATCTCTGAGACTCGTTCTGGGTCATTTTCCCACTGTGTTGATGAAGACCAACTCTCTCAATCTGTGCAGTTCATTATAAATGGTCATTTGGCCCCACACTTGGATTAAGCTTCCTAAGATACATATTCAGTTCCATGGCCAGGCTGCACATTATTCCAAACCTTTTAGTCTATTTCCCTTTTAGTTAAAAATTAAGTCTTTAAATCATCTCTCTCCTTTCCTATCTTACTATGTAGGGTTAAAAGTAAGCACACATGGGTCCTTCAATATTTTTCTTAGGCATTTCTTCCACCAGGTATCCTAGTTCACTGCTTTTAAGTTTGCTTGTGTCCTAGGACACAGACAAAATTCTGCCAAGTTCTTTGCAATTATGTTATAAGGATCCAGTTTCAAGTTCTTTGTTCTTTCTGAGACCAAATCAGAGTAGACTTTACCTCAATATCTCTACAACCTTCTGATCATGACCATTTAAGTGTGAAGTGGTCTTCTATGAAGGTTCAATTCTTCCGACAGCTCTTGTCTTCTTCTGAGCCCTCATTCAAATTCCACTTAATGCTACCATCATGGTGGTCTAGTCATTTTGTAGCCTACTTGTCCGAGTTCTTCCAGCCTCAACCCTTTAACAGATTCTGAAGCTGCTTCTACATTTTTACATGATTTTATAGTAATAGCCTCACTTCTCATTGCCAATTATTGTCTTAGTCTAGCTTGTGTTGCTGGAACAGAATACTTGATACTGGATGATTCGTAAACATTATACTCTTGTTTGGGTCGGTCCCAACCCTAGAAACTGGGAAGACCAAGAGCATAGGAAGTATCTACTGAGCACCTTCTTGCCGCGACATTCCATGGTGAAAGGCAGAAGGAAAGCGCACACACTTGGGAGAAGGAAAAGGACAACATAGTCTTTCAGTGGGAACCCACTTCTTTTTTTCTTATTATTTACTTTATTATTTTTTTATTTTTATAGACTGCATTTTGAGTCATTGTACACAAATGGAGTACGTCATTTCATCTCTATGGTTGTGCACAATGTAGAATCTTACCATTCGTGTAATCATACAAGGACATGGGGTAATGATGTCTGTCTCATTCCACTATTTTTCATATCCCTGGCCCTTCCTCCCTCTCATTTCCCCCTACATAATCTAAAGTTCCTCCAACTTCTATCATAACTAACCAATGATAACTAGCAGACTCCTGCACCAAAGCAACAATCCCTTCAGGTGGTCAAAGCAACAATAATATAAAATAATTGTGACAATTTATCAAGGTTATGATATGGGCTTGTATAATTATTTCAGTTCAATTCTTTCAACAGTTCTAGATGGAGATGAATAAATCCATGCTGTAAGACAGTAAACAACCAAAGTCTTACAACTAGGAAAACAAAATTGTAAATCTTACCTATGGTTAGTGATTTAAAGTGAGATCTGGTCTGAAAAATCATTAATGTCCACTAATTTGCTGATTATTAGCCAGAATGAGTGCTGGGTTCTACTGTAAATTATTGTTTAAAGTCTTTGAACCACAGCTTTGTTATTTATAGGTAATGCACATTCAGACCAGGTTTGAAATGCTGAGCACACCAGTTGGCTTCTGATTTTAAAGCACATTTGTAGCATATGTGCCTTGCACATTTCAGTTAGGGTTTTGGACTTGTACCACAGAGTGGTGAGTTGCCTGATTTTCCTGCTCTGCAAACAGATGGTAAATTCCTTGCTGATTTTCAATAAAGTGCAAGTTTTTCAGAAGCGTTTCAAGGACTAAATATGTAAAAATTTGAGGCACATGTATAGGTAACTTTATGGAGAGCAGGAAATAAATTTTTGATAGAGTAGGCTGAAGTATATGTAGCTCCTGGACTGATGATATTTTCTGTAATGTTTTTACACTCAAATTATCACTGCTTCTTTTATGTAGGTTGGGCTTTAACAAGACAAAGTGAAGCTATTGTGTAGCTCTTAATTGACTTACCTAACTAATTACATGAGTGCAACTTGACAGGTGTAAAATTTATTTAAATATTTTATTTTATGTTTCAAAAGAAACATTTGCATTTCCTTGAAGTTTACATTTTAAAATAAAAATATATGCCACTGTTAAATTTGGAGGTGGTGTTTAGGAATTTATAGTTTGATTTTAACCACAAAAAAGTATCTTTGTATATAAACAACATAAATTTCATTTGTTATTGATACAATAGGAATAAGAAGGAGAACTAAGGAAACGTCTACAATTTCATGTGCTATGTAAATATTTACATATCCTACTAGCCCTACGTATTTACTTTTGACCATCTTTATTGTTCAGAAATGATCATATAATTTTTATATACCATAAAAGCTTCAAAATCATTTAATTGAAGTTCTTTCCTTTATAAGTTCAAAAATCAAAAATCTATAAAACCTTCAAAGAAATTTCCAAAACGACAAAAGTAATGGAAAAATAAATTCAAATTTAACCTGATTAAGAATGAATGTTGTTCCCGCCATGCACTAAATTGTCCCTATGAATTGCCAAGTCAACAATACAATATCTAATATGGATATTTATATGCTATATAAATATATATATATATATAAATATATATATATTTATTTTATATTTAATAGCCACTTTATATGCTATTGTCTTCACAAGGGCAGTAACACACAATCATAATCTATTCTGGACCTCTACTTTCTAGAGATAATTGTGTGAAAAAAAATAATTGCAGATAATTCAGGAGATATCACTCAGACATATTCAGAACTTAATGTACAATTATGTATATATACATACATATATGTAGTCACAAAATATGCACTTTTATATTTGTTAAGGCTGTAAAAATATGCACATAACTGACCAGGAAAATCTATGAGAAGCTGTGAAAGAAGTTTTGATATAAGCATGACTCAATACATGTACAGACAGATAGATAAAGATAAATATATGCATGTGTGTGTATGTGTATTCATATATAGATTAGTGGTGCTTATTTGAGATCCATTAATGTGGAAACTTCTCAGCTGAAGGACATTTCATTATGGAAAGAGATAATAGGTCTGGCTAAGATGCAAGCTGAAAGATTACTCAATATAGTCCAAGCTCTAATTTCAGGTGTTTAATGATCCTAATGCTTATTTTAAGTCCTTCTCAAATTCTAGCTTACCCTGTTCATTCTCTATTCCTATCTTCATGCATTACAATATATAATATCACCATTAATCTATGAATTGTATTGTAAAATACTTTGTATAAAGTTCAAATTTATTTTGAAATATTTTAATATATAAAATAGAGAAAGAGCCTAAAATTTCTCTATTTCCACTATTAAAGGATAAAACTTAAAACCCAACTGAATTCTTCCTATGAATTGAAACTAAATTTACTTCTCTTCCATAAAGAGATCTTTGAAATTCTGAATTTGTGTTTATTATCATTTATATTTCTTCATATTTTACCATACATATACACAATCTAAAACTACATGAAAAAATACTGTCCATATCAATATAAATGAATTTCAAGAATAAAACTTAATGTAAAAATAAAACAAGTTAGAAGGTGAAAAGACAGGTAGCAAGCATCATACAAGGTACATAAAATTTTGCTCATTTTTGTGCATACTTCTAAATAATCATCTCTGCGACCTGCTACTGTATATGGCTTGCTGAACAATTATAATGGTTACTTACAAAAACCCTGCTCCCTGCTCATGACCATAACAGGCAGGCTTATCCATTGGATCCTACGAATAGTGACCACCATGGTCTTCCTAAAGACTATCCTTATGTTGAATCCCTCAGAAGGTACCAATGGTTCTTCTCCCTGTCCCAACATCTAAGATTGCCACACAGCATCCCTGAGCTGTGCTGACTGAGATGGTATCACTTCTGAGGTTTCAGCTATTTCTTCTTCTGTAGTGTGGATGTCATTCACACCAACTGTTCATTCTCTATGTTTTTTCTCTTTTTTATTGTTTTTTATTTGTTCTACTTGGTTATACATGGCAGTAGAAGGCATTTTGACACATTTTACACAAAAGGAGCATAACTTCTCATTCCTCTAACTGTACATGGTGCTGAATCACACCAGTAGTGTATTCAGACATGTCTACAGGGTAATAATGTCTTTCTCATTCTACTGTCCTTCCCATCCCCACTGCCCACCCCTCCCTTCACTTCCCTCTGCACAATCCAAAGTTTCTTCATTCTTCCTTAACCGCCGCGCCCCCCCCCCCCCCCGCTATGTTTTAGTATCTGCTTATCAGAGAAAACATTTTGTCTTTGGGTTTTGGGGATTGGCTTATTTCACTTAGCATGATATTCTCCAGCTCTACCCACTTACCAGAAAATGCCACTCTTCTTGAAGGCTGAGTAATATTTCATTGTGTATGTGTATCACATTTTCTTTATTCATTCATCTGTTGAAGGGCATCAGGTTGATTTCATAGTTCAACTGAATTGAACTGTTATAAAAATTGATGTGGCTGCATCACTGTAGCATGCTGATTTTAAGTTCTACAGGTAGAGACAGAGGAGTGTGATACCTGGGTCAAATGGTGATTCCATTCCAAGATTTCTGAGAAATCTCCATACTGCTTGCCATAGTGGTTGCACCAATTTGCAGTCCCACCAGCAAGGTATTAATGTACCTTTTTCCCCAGATCGTTACCAACATATATTGTTGCTAATATTCTTGAAAATTGCCATTCTGACTGGAGCAAGAAGAAATCTTAGAGTAGTTTTGATTTGTATTTCTCTAATTGCTAGAGATGATGAACATTTTTTCATATATTTGTTGTTCAGTTGTATATCTTCTTCTGTGTAGTGTTCAGTTCCTTAGCTCATGTATTGATTGGGTTGTCTGGGTTTTTTTGTGTTACATTTTTTGAGTTCTTTATATATCCCAGAGGTTAGTGCTCTGTCTAAGGTACATGTGGTAAAGATTTTCTCCCACTCTGTAGGCTCTTTCTTCACATTCTTGATTGTTTCCTTTGCTTAGAAGAAGTTTTTTAGTTTGAATTCATCCTCTTTACTGATTCTTGATTTTAATTCTTGTGCTTTAGGAGTCTTGTAAAGGAAGTTAAGTCCTAAGCCAATGTGATGAAAATTTGGGCCTACTTTTCCTTCTATTAGGGGCAGAGTCTCTGTTCTAGTGCCTAAGTCGTTGATCCACCTTGAGTTGATTTTTATGCAGGGTGAGAGACAGAGGTTTAATTTCATTTGCTGCATATAGATTTCCAGTTTTCCCAGCATCATTTGTAAAAACGGTTATCTTTTTTCCAACATATATTTTTGGCACCTTTGTGTAGTATGAGATAACCATATTTATGTGGGTTTGTTTCTGTGTCTTCTATTCTGTACCATTGGTATACATGTCTATTTTGGTGCCCAAACCATGCTGCTTTTGTAACTGTTGCTCTATAGTATAGTTTAAGGTCTGGTATTTTGATTCCTCCTGCTTCACACTTTTTGCTAAAGATTGATTTGGCTATTCTAGGTCTCTTATTTTTCCAAATGGATTTCATGATTGCTTTTTACAGTTCTATGAATAATGTCATTGGTATTTTAATAGGAATTGCATTAAATGTGTATAAAGCTTTTGGTAGTATGGCCATTTTGACAATTCTAATTTTGCCTATCCAAGAGCAAAGCTATCTATGCCAAGCCCAAGGACAACATCATTCTAAATGGAGAAAAATTGAAAATATTTCTTCTAAAAACTGCAATAAGACAGGGATGCTCTCTTTCACCACTTCTAATCAACATAGTCCTTGAAACTCTAGCCAGAGCAATCAGAAAGTTGAAAAAAATTAAAGGGATACAAATAAGAAAAGAAGAACTAGAACTATCACTGTTTACATACAACATGATGGTATATTTAGAAGATCCAAAAAAGTCCATCAGAAAACTTCTAGATCTAATAAATGAATTCAGCAAAGGAACAGAATATAAAATCTATACCCATAAATCAAATGCATTTCTATACATAAGCAAATCAGCTGCAACAGAAATTAGAAAAACTACCCCATTCACAATAGCTTCAAAAAAAATTAAAATACTTGGCAGTCAATCTCACAAAAAATGTGAAAGACCTCTACAATGAAAACTACAGAATGCTAAAGAAAGAAATTGAAGAGAACCTAGGAAGGTGGAAAGATACCTCATTCTCTACATTTGATGGTGACACTTTATCACTCTTCAGAAACAATGTGCACAGGTCTGTTAAATCTTCCTCTTCCCCAACTCTCTGTTCAGCAATATAATATATAAAATAATAATATATTTTCTCTCAGCATCTATTTTACCTAAGATACATTATCTGGTATATTTTAAATAAAAGCATTTCTCCATTAAATGGAGAAGATAATTCTGTAACTGAAAATTCTTCATGAGGTTGGAGAAATCATTTAAGTATGCCTTAATAGGGTTTGCTGCCATTTTCTTCCTCTGCAAGCATTGTGCATTCCTGGGTTATAGAAATATCATTGTACATGAGAACAATGCCATTAACTATATGTTCTAAGCAGAACTAGGAAACAATAACCCAAAAGGAAATTTTTAAAAAATGCCATGAAAATTTCATTCTAAGAATCTTAAAGAGATTTCCCATTAGAATTAAATGAAAGAGAAACCAAAGTTACTCCTAACCCTTATGGAAAACTTCCTTCTCTTGTGATAACAGAAACAATTGCATCAGACACATATATTGAGGAAATGCAATAAAGAACAATGAAACATAATTGGAGTGTTCTTGGCCATTATGATCAAGCCTTGGGTGGAAAGGAGACATGTGCTATGAGGCATGAATCTTGTTGTTGTTATTTAATGTCAGTTTAATGTAGGTGAGTGCACAGATATTCTGCTGTGTTAAATTACTCAAAGTTGTGTCTTGAAACTGCAAATGCAGAGTGAAACTTGTTGGTATTTATTAACTGTATTAAGATCAAACGTACCAGAAAAATGTTCCAGTTTTTCTAGGAATGATGGACATATTTTTAAGATTTCTTATTACTATGTGCATTTATATTTAAATAAGAAACAAACAGACCAAACAGACTTTATTAATTTATTTTGAAAGATCATATCTTTTGTTAAACATTTTAGCAAGGTAAATGATTACATTTTGTCAACGATCAGTTATTTGACTAGAATAAATTATATTTGCTGTCACCAAAGCTGAATTCACAATATTTCAAAGACTTCCCATTCATCCTGAAGCTACAACACACACACACACACACACACACACACACACACGCATTCAACAAATAACATCAGTTTGGAACTCTATAATAAAGGTAGCTCTTTTCTTCTTCAGATCTTTTTCTTCCTTCACCTTAAGTAAGAGTCTTTCTCATCTGATCATTTCAGCTGGAGGAGTAACACAAATGCCTACTTGAAATAGATGGAAGTGAGAATACTGCATCAGCAAACTGCAGAGGACTATGTCTGTCTTCATAACGTGCCTTTACTAGTACATGACTTACACCTATTTTTCTTGGTACATTATAATTATATGTAACAGTGAGATTCCTTAGGCCATATTCTTACATGCACATAATTTGATCAGTCTGGATTCTCACTAATGTCCCTCCTCCCTTTCCATGATGCACTTGTTCTTCTCTACTATCCTCCCTTCTATATCATTTTAATTAGTGCATTAAAATTTTAGATATATCGAATACATGAAGAGATGGTACATTCATTCTGGCATATTCATATATGAGCATCACATAATTTGGCAGATTTCATTTTCCAGTACTTCCCCACACCTTCTCCTCCTTCCCTCTCCATCTCTTTGCTCTACTTGGTTTATTTCCTTCTATCTTCCTGAGACCCCTTTCATCATTCTTCTTCTTAATCCCTTCCTAGCTTCCACATATGAGAGAAAACATTTGACTTTTGACTTTCTGAGTTTGACTTATTTTGCTGAAGCATAAGTTTCTCAGTTCCCATCCACTTACCAGCAAATGGCATAACTTCATTCTACATTATGGCTGAGGAAAACTTCATTGCATAACATGCCACATTTTCTTTATCTGTTGACTGACACCTTAAACTAATTTCATAAATTGGCTTTTATTATGTTGCTACCAACATTGGTATGCATACATCACCACAGAATGTTGAATTAATTTTTTGTTTTTGGATAAATCTCAGGAGTGGGATAGCTAGGTCAGATGGTGATTCCATTCTTAGCATATTCAGGAATCTCCATACTGCTTTCTAAAGTAATTGTACTAATTGTCAGTCCCACCAACAATATGTTAGTGTACCAATTTCCCCAAATTCTCACCAGCACTGTTGGTTAGTTAGTTGTATTTTTGATGATGGCCATCCTTCTGGAGTAAAATTAAATCTCATTGTTGTATTGATTTGCATCCTGATTACTATGTAGGTTGAACAGTGTTTGTTTTTGTTGTTTTGGTGTTTTTGTGTTTGGTGTTATACTTCTGAGTTCCTTATATACTCTGGATATTACTCCCCTGTCAGAAGACTGGCTGCCAAAGATGTTCTCCCATGCTGTAAACTTTCTCTTCACATTCTTTATTTCTTTTGCTGTGCAGCAGGTTTTCAATTTGATGTCATCCCATTTATTGATTCTTGACTTCATGTCTTGAACTTTAGCAGTCATATTAAAAAAAATTGATGTATATATTAATATATTGGAGTGTTCACCTTATGCTTTATTTTAGTGGTTGCTGTGTTTCTTTTCTAACTCATAGATCTTTGATCCATTTTGAGTTGATTTTTGTGCAGGGTGAGAACTGCACAAAAATCAACTCAGATCTGGTATAATTCTTCTATATATGGATATCCAATATTTTCAGCACAATTTGTTAAAAGGCTAACTTTTATCCAACGTATGTTTTCAGCTCCTTTGTCAAGGATCAGATGACTGTATCTGTGTGGTTCATCTCTGTGTCTTCTGTTCTGTTCCTTTGAGCTTCAGGTCTGTTTCTGTGGAAATACCATGTTGTTTTTGTTACTGTTGCTCTACAGTCTAATTTGAAATCAGTAAAGGGTTAAGGAAAATATTAAAGTTCTTCCCTATACATGTGCCTGCCGTGACCTTTGTACATCCAATTGGAACATCTAAAAAATATCTGACTTCTGCATGGGTTTGGCACACTCACAAGAACTTAGTCCTTATTTTATCTCAAAGCCTCACTTCCTTCCTTCAGGGATCTGACTAGTCTTTGAAGGAATGAAGTGTACTTGAGGGCAACCACTAGGTCACATAGGTTGTTAGAATGGAAATCTCTCTTTATTCTAACTTGTCTTTAAGGAGCCCCACTGGGAATAAGACTTTAGAAACTCACCTGAGGAGAGGATGCTCTACCTGGGATTTTCCAATTGGCACCTTGAAAAGCTGCCCCAGGACTTGCAAGCTACATGACTTTAGTTGTTGGTGTTTACCCTGATCTGCTGATTTATTTTTTCCTCTTTCTCTCTTGCCTTTTGCTTTTTCTTCTGCTTCCCTAATTGTTACTAAAATAAATGCTATCTTGCATAAAGAGTGTCTTTATTAGAACCATCCTGCCAAATTCAGCAGCTGGATACATAATGTTTTATTTAACATTACAATCAAGTACTGTTAAGCCTCCAGAATCATTCTTATTGCTTATTATTGCAAACCAATATCCCTGATGAATAGATACAAAAATCCTAATAAAATATCAGTACTTCACATTCAACAATACAGTAAGAAGACTGTACACCATGATCAGTAGGCTCCATCCCAGGAATGCAAGCTTGGTTCAACATATTAAAACCAATAAATACAATTTAGCACATAGATCACATGAGCATCTCAAGAGATGTGGAAAAAGCCTTCAACAATATGCAGAAGGCATTCATGGTACTAACACTAAAAACATTTGCCTCAATTTCACATAGCATGACAAACTCAAAGCTAACATCAATGGGAAAACTCAATGGGAAAAAAAACTAAAAGCATATCCTCTAAAATGAGAAGCAAAAAAAAATGTACACTTGAATAACTCCTACTTAATATAGTTGTTGAAACTCCAGCCAGAACAATCAAGCAAGAAAAGGAAACTAAAAGATACAAAAAAAGGGAAAAAAGAAGTCAAATTTTCTCTTTCTACTGATGACATAATCCTATATTTAGAAAACCCCAAAAATTTCACCAGAAGAATTGGGAAACTGATCAAAAATTTCAACGAAGTTTCAGGAGTACTGATGAAAGAAATTGGAGAAGACCTTAGACAGCCCATGTTCTCAGATGGGCAGAATTCATGTTGTCAAAATGACCATATTACCAAAAGCCACCTATGGATTCAAAGCAATCACCATGAAAATGACCTTCAGCTTAATAAGCAATAAACAAGTACTTTCCAGAAATATCTAAAAATGATACAGAGATACAAATATTTTAGTTGAGATGAAATTATAGAGATAATGTGTTATAGGTAAAGAAATGTGTTATTTTTATATTAAAATAATTTTAAATTGGTTAATAATATGAAACTTTGGGCATTATTGACCAGTTTTCAAATGTGTACTTAAAGCACAAAAAGTAGATATTAAATAGTTCCTATGACTTTAAATTATAACTCTAGGAATTTATTAATATTCTTCAATCTTCCCAACACCCCCTTTCCTATACAAACATAAAATTCACTCTGATATCTCAACATCTTTTAAAGCAATAGTATTTCTGAATCAAAGTACGCTGAATATTTCTGAAGTAATTTATAAAGTAATAACTTCATGAGTTAACCAAAAAATTTAAAAAAAGAAGTAATGATGTAATAATACAGATGCTTTAACATCACCAAATACCTTTTTGTTTTCATACATGGAAATGCTTACAACTAACTTAACTAAATTATTAATAAACATCCAAGTGTTAAAGATTTTAGTATTCTTGATAAAAAACTAATAATCCAAAGAGATCCTGACTGATTGGAATATTTGTGTAATATGATATTCTGTATTAAAAAAGAAAAAATACATGGCCTTAATAATAAGGGCTACTTGATATAACAAAACGTGGGAAAGCAATACCTGGTGACTTAGAATTAATGATAATAGCACCTTACTCCCCAGGGTCTGTACCGACAGATGTAATATATACAAGTGTGTTTATAATTTAAACAAAATGCATAAAAATCATGAATTTTAACAATCCACAGGAGTATAAGATATCAAAGGACAAATCTGAGCTAAGAATTATCTCCTGCCAATTAAGTAGGAAAGAAAAACCCATGCATATAAAAACAATATCAGACTAATGATGTCTGTCTCATTCCGCCATTTTTCATTCTCTCCTCCTCCCTCTCATTTCCCTCTATGTAATGTAAAGTTCCTCCATTCTTCTCTCTCCCCTACCTCCCCAGAACCCTACTATATGTCATCATACACTTATCAGGGAAAACATTGGGCATTTGTTTTTTTTGGAATTGGCTTATTTCACTTAGCATTCTATTCTCCAATTCCATCCATTTATCTAAAAATGCCATAATATTATTGTTCTTTATGGCTGAAAAATATTCCGTTGTATACAATCCCATTTGTGTATGATGAATCAAAATGCAGTCTGTAAAAATAAAAAAAGAATTAAAAAGATAAAATCAGTAATGATAAAGCAGAGGCAACCATATATAAATCTCTCTATATAAAGCTTTAGTACTAACTTGAATAATTTGATGAAGTATCAAAATCCTAAGACAAACGTAACTTACCTCTAAATAAAAGAGAATGCCTGTATAAGAGTGAAATAATTGGAATATTTGTTATAAACCTCACAACAAAAATACTAGGTTTGAGAGATTGTTAAGTACAGACTTGATAAGGCAATACTAGAAAGTATCATTTCAATGGTATCCAAAGTTCTTAAGACAATATGTACAAGGAAATACAGTTGATCATCCATATCTGCAGGTCCATGTCTTCATAGTCAAAGAAATGCATGATGGTTTTGTCCATAATGACCATCCTGATATTTCTGTCATTGCCCTCTAAAAACTCTTCATGTAGCATTTGCTCTGGGTTAAGTAGTATCAAGAAATACATTAAAAATTCAAAATGTGATTTAAGGTATATGGGAGCATATACGTGCATATATATATCTATATCTATATATCTATAGCTATATCTATATCTATATATGTTATATGTAAACACTATGCCACTTCATAAAAGGGATTGGAGCATCCACAGATTTTGGTATGGGAGAGGTTCTGGAACCAATTCCCCATGGATGCCAAGGGATGACTGTGCTCTATCTCATTCAGTGAATGAGATTACCTTCACACCAGAAACTGACAGTGACATAAGAATATTATAATCAATTAACAAAGTTCCCAGAAAAGCTCCCAGGCTCGTGAACAAACCACTAATACTCAATTTCAACTGTATCTATAAAAGGAAACCAACACATAATGTTAATTTTGGGTTCCATTCCCAGAATGCCCCCAAAAATTCACAAAGCTCTATTTTATCATAGGACTGGACAAAGGGTGTAAACAGCAAAACCTGTAAATGCTATTTAATACATTAAAAAATAAGAGCACATGACAGATACTTTCAGAAGGAGAATTATCAAAGTCTGATGTGTGTTCATAATATAAAAACAATCTCATAAAGCCAGAAAGCAAAGATTTAGTATGATAAAAATGAGCTACACATCTCTTATCATATATGCTCACTCTTTTTATTAATATTTTAACTTTCCAACTTCACAGGAATAGTGTGACAATTTGATGCATGTGCAGTATATTTAGTAAGCATAATGTTAAATTTCAGTACAGGTAGACAATATTTGTTGGTCAAATCAGGGTAATGAACCTTTCCATCCTCTTATCATTACTTTGTGTTTGGTGCCTTCAAGATCCATTCCTCTAGTTATTGAAGAAATATAAAGAAGCTTATTTGTGTCATAGTCACAACCTCGTTCTGTAGAAAACAGAATTTTTTATTCTGTTTTGCTTGGGTACCCATTATCCAGCCTCCCACTACCCCCACCCCACCTCACAGGTACTTCCCAGCCTGCTGTGAACACCACACTCTGATCAACAAATCTTAACTCATAAATGTTGAGGAAATTATTTTTCAATAAGGAATAATAACAAGGATCCCCATAATCAAAGCTCATCTTTCATATTGGACTGATACTCCTAGTAAGTATGGTAAAAATTGCAAAATAAATTAATGTCATAAGGATTGAAAATGATGAAGAAGAAAGAATTTTTTTCCAAGATGATGTGAAGGTCTGTTGTAGAAAATCCAAAAGAATTTGTAGGTACATTATTGCAAAAAATAAAAGAAATTGGCAAAGTATCTAGCTATACGATTCATAAAGGGAAAATCAATTCTATTTCTACACACATAAATTTTTCATCTCTTTCCCAACAGCCAGTGTCTTGTGTATAGCACATAAAGATTTACTTGGCTCTCAAAGATCATTTTTACCATGGTTATAATTCTTGTTTATATGTGTCATCGGCCTAGTGAATTATATGATTTTAGATCTTACTAATTGCATCTCTCAGTGATAGGGTTTTTTGTTTCATTTTAATGATTCTAATTTAAAATTTTGTGTGTGTTTTAAAAGAATAATTGGGGTACATAAAATCTTTGTTAGGTTTAAAAATATAAAACACCTTATGAATCATGCTTTAGAAAATAATGACATGTTTATTATTAATGCATTCTCTTTTATTTTTATCCCCAATCCTATCATTAGTCTTTTGATTTGACAAAGGTTAGCCTTTTCATTTATGGTAGAAACATGTTAGTGTTGAGGATATGTGAATTTCACATAGACCCCAAAAGTGGGAATGACAGTCTCAGGCACTGCTGAGAATACTTAGTGAGACACGTGTGTGTCCAGTGGTTGGCAAACACACTAGTCAATTTTCACACACATCGGCTGTGATAGGAAGTTAAACAGAAAGCAACAGGATAGCTCACAGCATTAGCAACATATTACAATAGGGATTCTGGGTCACAAAACCCAAGAATGTGATCCTGAAGTAAACAGAAAATATCAGTTAGAGAACTTAAGTCTCAGTAATTTGTGGGAGTGCACTCTGGTCTTAGTCAAGGAAAGTATATAACAGGTACCCTCAGGATGTTGGGACCTAAAGAGACGTGTTACCACTGATTGTTACTGATTGAAATTAAAATGTGATTAAAGTCCTGCAACCATCTGGTTGTGCGCCATATGCAAGTGTTGAGAACAGGGTGATATCTGTGCAGCTAACTGTCTTAATTACCAGGATGCAAGCAGTTGCGACTGCTCCCTCAAAAGCCAATACAGCGCAAACAGGACTGCTGGGCCCCCATGCTTATCGAGGATGTTAAGAAATATTTGCCTGAGAAATGTGCAGCTGCCTAGAAACCTTATCTATCAAGGACAGGGGGGCCTAACTGCAACTCATCTCCTGCACAGTTCACCCCTTCCCTCCTCCCTTCTTCCTCTAGGACCGTTCAGTTCTGGTGGGACCCAATGAGAATCAAATAGATTGGCAGGACCCAACCAGAGGAGGACTAACGTTTAACTGTTCAAATGTTAACCAATTAAAACTGTTTGCCTTTCATTATAAAAGCCTGCTGAACAAAGGCTCAGGGCCTCTTAGCGTCACTGGTTACCGAGTGCGCGGAGGACCAGGCTCGAGCTTGCTAATAAATGACTCTTTGTTGCTTGCATTGATCGTGGTCTCTGGTGGTCTTTGTGGGGTCTCGAGCCGCTGGGCACAACACAAGCAGGCTGCTAAAGGACAACATGAAAAATGAGGCCCATGGAGACTTGCCCATGTGGTTGAGTGTCTCATTCACAACAAGGAATGGATGGGAGTCAGATTATAAGAGGAAGTTCACTGTGGGTGACTGAAGCTATAGGAAAAAGTAGGAAAAATGGTATGAAGATTGTTTTATATCACTGGAGTCCAATGAGTAAAGGAGGGATTCATATGAGCTGTAGAAAACATGAAGCTGAAGGACATGGCTTCAGTTACCATCTAAACCAGGGGAAGAACCTATTGGTGAGGTTTGCTGTACTCATTCTATGGAGAAAAGAAAACAGAAGGGTGTGATCTGTGATGTACATTTTTTTCCATATATTGAATGAACAGTCCCATGTGAAACCCTGAAGAGACCTCCCAGACCATTCACTAAACATGTTTGTACAAGTCAATAAAACAGTATCACAAACTCACAAAACAGAGCAGAAATAGATAACCTGCTTATCACAGAGCCATTGGCTATTGGATGCAATCTTTTTAAAGCTCTTCCTGTTTGGGATTATCCTTTATATTTTTACCTATTTCAGCATCAATTTACACTATGAGTTGTTTCTTACAAGGGGGCTAATAGTGAAAAACTAAGCACATAAGCAAACGTGAATCCATAATGAGAATTGAAACTTCCTAAGATTATTTTTTACCAATGTAGAAAGAGTACAGATCAGAGGCTGCAGTTTGAAATATTATAGATCATTTTTGGGTTTTTAACAGCATCCATGAGAAAAGAATTCCATTTAGGTTGCTTATGTAAAAAAAAAATCATTTCAAGTTCACTTATATTTGAAATAACAATGTTTACATTTATAAACTGTCACTATTTACTACATACTTATTTTATGATATTCTTCAATTACTAAAATTTATTTTATCAGCCTTGACATTCATAAAATATAAATATTTACAATTTAGACAAGTCAATCAATCTCTGTAATCAAACTAGTCAACCAGAGATGTTATTCATTTCCATTCAATGGAAAGTTAACACAGGAATTGAAATAGCAAAATAGATCCTTTATGATAGGGGAAATAGTTTGTGAAAATTTAATCTCATCAACCAAATTTCTTAAACAGATTAGTGAACCAATGTTCTCTGTTCAGTAATGAATTCATCTTTCAACTTGTGAAAGGAAGTTAAATAATTTATCTCAATAAAGAAAGTACTTTCCTAAGTTCAAAAACAGTGCTTTATAATAGCTTAAACAGTGCTTCGTAATAGCTTTCTTTAATTAAATTCCTGTACCTTCTAAAAGCTAGGCTTACCTCTGATACATTTTTCTTTCTCAAATAGAGATTTTATTAATAATCTCATGCCAATACCTCTGTATGTAATTTTTTCACTAACGCAGAGGGGAATTAGTCTATTGCTCCATATTCTTACATGTATGTTATTCAGTAATTCATCCATTTATTCATTGGTTTCATTAAATAAGCTATAACTTCCTTGGATATAATATCCTTGAAAGGAAACTACCTTTTAATCCATTTTATTCAGTATTTTGATAAAACTGAGAAGATAGGAACATACAGCAAATTGTTTTAAGCAAGAATAAAGAAATGTACACATATACCGATAGATAAAAAGACCCATAGAAATCCTGCTACTGAAGTATGTATCTTGATTTTCTGCCTTCTTGTTAAGGCTACTTCAAATGACAACATGCAATGACTTTCTTCACTTTTTAACATAAATTATCTTTATTGTTTTTCAATATCTTTAAAGTATTTCTGTTTTTAATATATGCAACCTAGGGCTAGGGAGATAGCTCAGTTGGTAGAGTGCTTGCCTTGCCAGCACAAAGCCCTGGGTTCGATCCCCAGCACCACAAAAAAAAAAAAAAAAAAAAAAAAAAAAAAAAAAATATATATATATATATATATATATATATATACACACACAACCTAAGGAAAATTAATTGATGTTTGAAATAATGTAATGTAATATAATGTAAGCTGTATATGTCTTTTAAATAATGTAACCTGATATAAACTATATAGTGAATGTGAATAGAATTAAATTATTCAGTTTTAATTTTTCATGTTAAATAACTTCATAATCATTCATCCCATAAAGCACTGCAAAAATATATAATGTATGTCAAATACTGACTGCCCTATGCTTTTTTCTATAGGAATATAGTCAAAATTATTAGGTTTGAATAAAAGATCACATGACTTAGATATTAAATAAGTTAAAGGTGGTTTTCATATTTCCACTAATTTGTAAATACATTACTATATCAAAAATTCACTGACTCTTGTAACAAATCAATGAATAAGTCATATTTATTTAATCACTCTTTTCAATGACCATAAATTCTCATAAACTATGAGGTTATGGTGTATATAAAGGACTGTAGATTCATTTCAATTTTTTATGGAATGTTAAATAAGTATCCATAAAACTTTTACAGAGTTTTAACCACAGTCAATATTTATTTCCTCATTTCACTATATAATTCTGCCTTATGGTAAATGAATTATTTTGTTCAATAATACTTGAAGATAAACTACAATTATTCTATTAACATCCAATGGGAATCTGCTGCTTTAATGATACAATTCTTTACAAACTGATCTAACTTGAAAAAGTAGTTTTCATATTGAGTTAAAAACATATTTATCAAAGTCTTAATATGTACCTAGAGTTATTCATCCTAGGCACTGAAGATAAGTTGGTGAATAAAAAAGATAAATTTCTCCACATTTTGGAGACAAGATTCAGAGGTGGGAAAACACACACACACACACACACACAAATTCATGCACACATATCTAAAGAATTAAGAAGCAAAATGTCTATGTGTCTATAACTATAAACACAATAATAGGGTAGTGGGCATGAAATAGTAATTTTTCTCATGAATATGAGCAAAGAAAGTTCTCAGGATGGTGTCTGAGCTAACACATGAAAGATGAGAAGGAAGCAGTCATGCAATGAGGCAAGGAAAGAAAAAGAAAATTTGCAGAGGAGAAACTAAGTATGGGATGACGTTTTAAAACAGTTGAGGATGGCATGTTTGAGGAACAGAGAAAAGACCAGAATAACTGGAGCTCTAAAGAAGAAACAGATAGATTCACACAGCTGGAGAATACCAGTTACAGACAAGCCAATCCATTTGTAAACATAAATTCAAACAACAGCTTTCACAGATACAGGACATGGAAACAAAAGGAGAAAAAGTGCTTCTCAAAGTAGAAGCAAGATCTCTTTTGCAGGAAAACATTAAATGGCTTTGCACAGACTAACATTGGTAACGAATATATCCTTGAATGTGTAATAAACAAAAATAGACTTTCTTTCTCATTGAGGTATCCATGTCAAGGCAGATATGGATTGGAGGAAGTGCTTTATTCTCTGTTAGCAATCCAACAATAAAACTTATTAGCAGTGCATCTTCGATACGTGTCTTCCAAGAATTTCCAGGGCATCCATATTCAGTCAACAAGGGGGTAAAGCAGATGGGGAACAGGAGTGGACAAGTGTTTATGGACCTGGAGTGGCATCGATTGTTACCTATAGTGGTTAGAACTCAATCATAGGCCACCCATGATTGGAAGGGAGACTAAGAGATACCTGGAAAGACATAGAAATGATGTTTCAACAGACCGTGGCACAGTGCTGAATTACTGAATTTTGAAATCATACTACTAATGAGGTGTTTTGCTTCTGCATTATTTGGGGAACAGACAGGACCTGTATTAAGCTTTAATAAATTAAATGTAATTTAGCTGACATGTATAGTTTATAATAGCTTTTGAAGCAGAACTATTTTAAATATTTTTCTGATATCTACATAAATACTATAAATTTGGAGATAAAAAGACAAGTAGAAACCTGGTGTCGAGAATAGCTATTTTTGTTCAGACACTATAAAAACATGCATCTTGAAATCTGGGTTAGCAGGAAGAGAAACTCACACTGCCATGACTTCCCCGGAGTTTTGCTGCTGATCTGATTAAATTTGCACATACAAAAGGAATGTGTACTTTAAATAACACTTGGCTGGCTTTGTTCCACCTATTGGTCTAAATTGAACCAGCCGTCAATTCTTAAGAAAATTTTGATCATACCTTTTCATTGTCTGATTTCTAATTCATACCAATGCATCTTCCATCCGTATTTCAGAAAGTCTGTGCCCTGGGATCTCATGAGAATAGGCTTTTCTCTATTGTTCAGTTCCAATAAATGTGCTGCATTAAAGAAATTAGATAGATGGTCTGACTGATACCCCATCAAGCCCACTCCTCTAAGCCTTTTCTACCTATTCCTAAAAGTGATAGCAAACAGACATAGGTTCATTGAGCTTTATCTGAGTATTAAGCCCTCAGTTGTTGTCTAGAGAAGTTACACTATCCAGCCATTTGAAATCTGTGTTTACTTAATGTGCAGGAAAAGTGCAGAAAAATACTATCATTCTCGCTTCCTTAGAGCCCCAGGTGAAGTTTCAAGTGTGTTTTGCACTTGGTAGGAACATGCAAGGCAGAACTTCGTACCCCTAAGGAGCCAGAGTTCTTTTTCTGATGATAACAGTTTCATTAGGGATCCTGTGTTGCTCTTTCCTCTCACCTGCTTTAAGGAGGAACAAATAATTAGAAACTCCCGTATGGCCTATGAATTTGTGGTCTTCATTTCTTTCTAAGTCTCTTGCGTCTATTTTAATCTAATACATTGTTTTGATTTCTATTCCATTTTTTAAATTGTATCCTTGTTGAATTTATGATTTTTGAGAAAAATGAAGGCCCGCATGAATAAAAAAGTCGCATCTTCTGAAGACTCGCTGAGGCAGTTGCTGAAGGGGATTGCCAAGAGGATCGCTCAGCGTGCTCGTCAACCTCACCTGTCTGTAGGTGCTAGGGGTCTAAATTTGTGTGCCTTGTAAATGGTATGTTGAAATCTAACTTCCACTGTGATTGTTCTAGGAACGAGGGGGATTGGGAAGTGGTTAGGTCCAGAGTCTGGAGCCCCTGTGAATGGGTTTAGTGCCTTTACAAGGAGCTGAAGAGATCAGAGTTCTGCCCTTCTGTCACAGGAGGATGCATTGAAAAATGAACAAGAAAAAGGGTAACACTAGATCTGTTCGTACCTTGATGTTGGACTTGCCAGTCTCCAGAACACTCTGAAATAAATTGCTATTGTTTATAAGCCATCCAGTTTATGGTATTTGTTTTAGCAGCTGAATTGATTAAGAGAGTAGGCAGTAGCAACTACTTACACAGCCACTTCAGAACAGTACTTATTTGTTTCCTTTCAAGCTTATTTGAAGACTTATATGACATACACAAATTTAATCTCCACATGGCTCTATGTGCATACACAGAATTTAAGGCAATTTCCTGGAATGGATCAGTATGAAGCCTCTCCTAATGAATATCCTATCTGGAATGCTTTGCCTTCCACTAGGTTGTACACACATGCATATGTGCATAGTCCTTGGTTGTAAACTTAAAAACATACAGGATTTTAAAAGCATAAGAAGGAAAAGACAAATTAGCAAGGAGAGGAAGATCATTCAATTGTAGAGCTAAAAAAGGGGGAAACAAAATTGCATTTAAGCAAATATTCTGTAATGAAATTAGGAATGCTTTGACTTTTTTTTCCTTAGGCCATGCTCCCTGTCAATCTCTTAAAGTCACTGAAGTTTTAAATAAAGTACACAATTGCTGAGCATCAGAAATCTCAAATACCTGCTATGAAGCACAGACTTATGTACCAAAGATCTTATAAAGGGAGTGATTATAAGGAACAGTAGTTGTATAATACTTTACATTTTACAAATTGCTTTTCCATAGAGTATTTTATTTGATTTTTAGGGAAAATGGAAGAATAGAAACGAATGAACAAACAAACAAAAAAAACATTGGAGGGTGAAGAAGGAGGAGTCTTTTGACTTCACAGTCAAGGTCCGAGAGCTTTAGTAACTACTGGGGATTCCTTGGTTAGTTAACAACTCTGTGCTAGATTACAGTCTTTAGATAGTTGACCTCAGTGTAACATAGTTCAAAATTAAGCTGTTAGTCATTTTTCCAGTTTCCCATGACTAAACATACAAAAATGATCAATTGTGCTAGACTTCATTCTCATTTTAGTAAACAACAGTATCACTGTGGTACTATGATGATGAAATTCTAAACCAGATTAAATAACTAATTTTCTTAATAGTTCCTATATTTTCATGGTAATTTTATAAATATTGATGTTGCTAATGGTAGAGTGCAAAGTTAACTTTGATCTTGGCTTTTAACATTGTGTTATCAAGTTTTCTAATTTCTACATTCCTAGTGTCTTCACTAGATTTTCTTTGTGTATACTTCTAGAGCATGAATCAAGTGCTTTAGTCTTAATAATGAGACAAACACAATTAAAACGTCAAAAGATAAATCATTTTTGTCTAGTATGCAAAAGTACTACTCTGTAATAAAATGCTTTGCTTTCTTTTCATTACATAAAACAGAAAAAGTAGTTGAGTATACTTGAAAAGAAATAAACAAACTTTGGAATACTAATCTCACACTGTATAATCTTCCTTGAGGAATATCTCAAAGGAAATATATTGATAAACAGTACTTTCCCCATTTCCATAAAGATTTTTATTACATACTAGGTGTGTGTATGTAAAGGGGTGTTATAGTCCTTTTGGGGTGGTCTATGTCTGCTGCAGTCAGTCTGCACGTTGTGTCCTGTGTACCCCTCATAGTCATGAAGCATATCAAATGCAATGAGCAGCAGAGCATAGCAGGCTTCTGGAAACTTCTCTTCCTTTTCTCTGCTTCACTGCTTCCTGTCTTGACCCAGGAAACATACACCGGCATTTTACAATCACACTTAAATTATCAAACAATGCAAGTTATATCAGTAATCAGTTCAAGGAGAAAAAGAAGCTGCTATTATTTTGTTTAATAAATCAGAACTGATTCATATATGTTTAAGAAAAATAAAAATGTTAATGAAATGTATCCAAATGATCACTGTAAAACAAATATTTCTTGGAACCATATAAAAGCATTAGAGTCCCAAATTTTAATAATGTAAGAAGCTGATATTTCTCAGCAAATATTTTCATTATGGATAATGAAATTGAACAGGAACAAGATATATTTAAAATTTACATTTTCTATACAACACTGAATTTATGTATGATGACTGCATCAAACAAAAAGCAGTGAATTTTCCATTTTTATAAGATAATTCCTGTGGAGAAAATATAATTAATAAAAAAGAATTCATTCCCAACCCAGAAAACATCTTCACAAATGCAGAACTGAAAGACAACCGTTTCTATTGGTGCAAAGGCATTAAAGCAGAATGTGATGTGCATCACAGGCAATCTGCTAAGACTTCAAAGATAGAAAGCAATCTCATCCTTTTGTATAACCACGCAGAAACAACCCATTACACGTGTTCTCAGAGTAAAAAATAACTAGTACTCAAGTAAAAGCATCCACAGCACTGTTTGCCAAACAAAGTTCACTCTGATAATTGAGTTCCCTGGTAATTGAGGTGACCCTCTGTGTTTGCTCACTGGCTTGATACAAAAGACAAGTAAACTTTCCACTCCTTAAGGCAGGGGTGAGTTTTACAAAGTGAAAGGATGCTTCCTCTGCAGTAGGTACCACCCAGAAGAATCTAGGAGCCGGGCACTTTCTTGCCTAATGTTTACATTTCAGGATGATGGTACCAGTCTCCATGAGACAGGCATTTCTTTTGTGTTAAAACTCTCCAGAAGCTTACTTAATTACAATAAATAAATATCTCCATTCATTTTCAAAAGACAGCAGATGAACTTAAAAAGTCTAAGTTTTCTAGAATAAATATTCTAAAGAAAGGAAGGTGAGGAATCTCTTTCCTTGTTGTCCATAGGGAGAATAAAGCATACTTTCTGAGTGCTTGCTTTTATATTTTATGTGATTAGTTGCCAACAGAGAGTTTTCAATGTATTCTGCTCAATAATGCCATATCACAAAACATTCATTTTGGCCCACCTTTCTCACAAGGCAAGATGGTGTTCTTCCAAGTATAT
Organism: Sciurus vulgaris; assembly: GCF_902686455.1. Classification (NCBI taxonomy): domain Eukaryota; kingdom Metazoa; phylum Chordata; class Mammalia; order Rodentia; family Sciuridae; genus Sciurus; species Sciurus vulgaris. The sequence goes on from NC_136469.1 coordinate 15,726,111, forward strand.
TGTGTAATTTTACTAAAAATTATTATTTGTCAATAGTTACTCCTAGTAATTCCAGTATGTATTCTAAGATTGATGGGCAGATGACAGAGGAAGGGGTTGTCATGAACAGTATCAGTGAAGGTTACTTTCAGTGGGCACCTAGGAGCTTTATCATGAATCTTCCCTGCTATTGCTAAGTAACGTCCTTTTCTTAGAGGCCATGTCTTAAAGGCTTCCTTTTAACCTATTATAGTACCTAGACAAGCTAATTTTCCTATTGTCTCCTCTGCCATTTTGCAGTTTGTTTACATATACACGTATACATAAGCTTTCAGCAATCACTAATGAAATCTCCCAGAAAGGTAAGGATAGTTAATATTATTTAAATAATAATTCAGTCCCTTTCACTGAGCTTGAAATATTAAGCCCTAATTTGGAAACATTTAGATTATTTCTAAAGTAATTATTTGTTGCTTTAAGTTGGTAATTCAGTTACCTTTGAAAAGTTAATCCTACAATGATATACATTTACTATCTCATAATTAAATTGAGTTGACTGGGCACCAACATGTTTAACTTGTAATGAAACCTATTGAAACAATTATTATTCAGGAATTCAGTCTAAAAATCTTGTGTCAGTCATGCTTTAAAGACATATTGATGTCTTCAATTATACATGTTTGTGAAATTAATCTGTATATATATGCATATATAGAGAGAAAAATGTAAAATTATGTATCAATTATTTTTATGCAAGCAAAATTAATGGGTGTTCTCTGATTGATAGGCTGTTGATGATTCTTCTGTACTCTCTGTTAACTCGATACTGCATTTTATGACTTTACAAAAATGATAATGTATTTGAGGCATTACTTTTCATGTTTATTGCTATGTCCTTCAAACTTTGTGGCAGTTACTGATAATGATGAAATTTTCTGATTTCTAATTTTAGATTACAACATTGCAGACAAAAAGCAGAGAACTCATAGTCACACTGACTTAAAGTCCTAGTTCCAGTAATTAATAATTTTGTGACCTTGAGTGAATTACTTACACTTTCTATGTCTCAGCTTCCTCATCTTTAAAGTCAGCTCACAATAATAATCTCCTCCTAGGAAGTAGCCAGAATTCACTGAGTTAGTACACAGGGGAGTGGAGCAAGCACAGCACCAGCCATAAGGAGTCTGTGGGTGTGGGTTCTAACTCCTGCTTTACAGAGAACTACAAGGATTGTGGGGCAAGGTCCTAAACTGTATGTCTGAAGTTCTTTTCTCTCTGATAAAAAGTAAAGTGAAATACAATAAAATAAAATTTAAAAAAAATTAATAATGTAAAAATTACAAAAGCCTAAACCTTGGTACTCTCCTGTTCTTTAATTGCAATTGACTCTGAATTAGTAATCTCACTGTTAGGATCAAAGGCAATAGGAAATAAATATTTCTTTTTCACATATAGTGACTGACTGATCTCATATACCAAAGGTATCTTGACAGCATACAAATAAGCATCATTTTACTTTAAGACAGCCAAGTATCATTTCATATGTTCTTGATTTAAAATAGTACACTTAAAATATTTTGGATTAGAGAACACTTACATTATGTGCATTCCTATGCAGATCTCCAATATTTAGGAGGGATGGAACAAGTCCATGTGCCCCTTCCAGTCTATCCTCATATGTCTACACAGGTGGCCTCTCCTATCACCCTAGAGAACCCATAGGTCTGGCAGAATTTAGTTAAAAACTTGGGCTTTTAGTCTCCATGCAGTGCAAGAGGTCACTAAAATTTATTCCTCTAGGCTTAACTAAATTTTCAAATCCTTTGATGCTTGAGTCTATCAAAAATAACCATTACTTTTCTAGTTAAGAATGCCGTCAGTGTGGTAAAACAGTGTTATTATTTGGAATTACAGATGATGGGAGGTCAAACAATCAGAGTAGCTATCTCCTGCCGGAGTGGAACAAAGCAGACCCAAAGTAGCATATGCCAAGAATTCACACCTCTGAAGCTCAGAGCCTACCAGCATTCATTTTGCTATATTAAACTTAGAGCAACTTCTCGCAGTAGTTCAATACTGTTTATTTTAGATGACCCTCCTGCCCTTTTCCCACACCTTAGCAGAAACTATTCGATTTAGCTGAAATGATAGTAAAGAGAAAAGAGAAAGAGAATTTTAAAAAGGAGCAAGAATTATAAACAGGTTTGGATTCATATATTTAGGTCTTTGAAATTGCTTTCCTGTTTTGAGTCCGTTTATGAGTCTCTGTTGGGCATCCTGGTTTACCTACCGTCTCACCCAATTCACAGCCTATTTATGATGTTCTAGGCCCTTCGCTTAGGATTCCTCTTTACCCTCAAAACCTAACTTGTGACCGGGCACAGTAGGTATGCTTGTAATCTCAGTGGCTAGTGAGGCTGAGGTAGGAGGATTTAGAGTTCAAATCCAGCCTCATCAAAAGCCAGGCCCTAAGCAAATCAGTGAGACCCTGTCTCTAAATAAAATACAAAATAGGGCTGGGGATGTGGCTCAGTGGTCAAGTGCCCCTGGGTTCAATCGTGGGTACCACCACCCACCCCCCCAAAAAATAAAAAAAAACCCTCACCAATGCCCGCCACTATGAGACACACAATGTAATCCCAAAATTCTTATTTTTTATGACAATATTTGTCAAATATGAACAGAAGTGTCACAAGATATATCTGCCCCAGGAGTGTTGATACCTTGCCTTATTCACTAGAACAAATGCATTTGTCTGGAAATTCAGTCGGCTCAACCCTAAGGTTGCCATACTCTTTCAATATGTAACCTGTAGTGGAGGAGGGCTGCTGATTTATGTCTTGTATCAGGTTTTCTCTTCTATGAGGGCTTGTGCCTGATCTTAATGAGTCAGTAAACTCAGCAGTCTTGGGTTCATACAATGTCATCTAACTCTTAAGTTTATTATGAAGATATGTAGAGCCAGATTTGTAAATAAGAAGGCCACAAAATAAAATTGAATTGAATTTTATGGGAAGTTTAGGAAAATAACAAACTTAAAGATATTTTACTACTAAAGACAAACAAAATTTCATGTAATTTTTTTTTCTCACACAACCTAAATCAATAAAACAGTGATTTTGACAATTTGGTATCAACAAATCATATACCTGTCATAACCAAAGCTGTCATATTCATTTTACATTCAAGTGACATTACCCTTGGGGCAGAAGGTAAAGTCTCAAATAGAGTTTCAGGGTCTGAAAATAATGTTTAACCACTAGATAGATGAAGCATACATACAGGATGACAGGTGATGACTGAATCTCACACATTGGATGTTTTCAGTCACACTACACACCTGAGTGATTTTACGTCACATCGTATACACACACAGTAACTAATTTGTTAACATAAAATGCGTAGGTGTCTTCAAAGCTTTCCCTCTAGTTTTTCCTTGAGTCTTTAGTACAAATGGAAAGTGTCTTAATATTGATGATAATCTTCACACTTTCACATTATAAAAGATGTCACAAGATGGTATTAGCAGAAAGAAGGACTGGTTCTATTATTATCTTACAGGTCAAGTTCGCCTTTCCTTAAGCTGTTCCTCAGTGCTCAGTGAACTGATTTTATAAGGCTCGTCCTGACTTTTTCAATCCTAAAAGATTTTCAGGGGTAGACAGAGTTTTAAAAATTTTAAACTGTCCCCAGAATTAAAAAAAAAAAAAAAAATACCAAAGAAACAGAGTTTCTCATTTCTTTATATACTTTGACTCTTAAGACTTTTAAGGAACACATTGTGAGTGTGTGTGTGTGTGTGTGTGTGTGTGAGATATGAGAAAATTTGGTAAGACAAAAGTGATCAATCCATCAGCTCACATCATATCACAGTGTAGTGATCATATCACTTAGGGTCACGGTATGATAATACATCTATATGCCTGTTAAACCCTGTAAACAATCACTTAAAGATACAAGGTAAATTTTAATTCAATAAACCTTCATTTGTTATATTGACTATTCAGTTTAGCAATTGCCTAAATACCTTTTGGAGGATCTTTTTGAAAGATTAGCTTTCCTTCTCTTCACTCTCTTGCTTTCACTGTTTCATTACATCCTGCAAGATGTAATGATCTGGAAATAAGTTATTTTATTTCTTAGCAAAGGTGACTGGGAGGATTAGTTGGAATGCCAACAGCATAAAAGCATTGAATTTCCTAGGATTCTGGCCAGAAGTCCATTCAGAGTACATAATCACTGAGCCAGGTAAACAGAGTGGAACTGAGGAGATAGCCTCCCCTCTGGTCAATATCACACCTGTCAGACAAAAGGTCTTTTCTCCCTCTTGGAATGTTGTGCAGAACTTCCTTGACTTGAAATTCTCAGAGCGAATTAGATGTAGGACCTCAAGACATAAAGCAAAATCACGAATCAGAAAAACACAAAGCACACAAAAAATTAACAAGTAATCTATTAATAAACAAACTACTATATAGCTTTAGGAACAATGCTGGACGTACTGCAGATTCACACAAACACATATTGATGTATGAAATCTTTTTGTCGAGGATTGGAAAGAGTAGATTGGATATTTCTTTTTCTGTTCTCACTTGCTATGTTTATGTATATGGATAAATAACTTATTTGGGTCTCATTTGTTTTATATATAAAAAATTAAAAATCAAGGAGGATTCATGCTGGAATGAAAGATTTCTAAATACATCCTGCATGAATACATATTTTTTAAATACATACCATGCAATTAAATATATGAGCAACAAAATTCAAGTAGACTGGTTAAATTCTAAAAATGCAAATAGTTATTGGTTCATGCTAGTAAGAGAAAACTGAATCAAAACTACCCTAAGATTTCATCTCACCCCAATTAGAATGGGTATTACTGAGAATACAAGCAACAATAGGTGTTGGCGAGGACGTGGGGAAAAAGGTACACTCATACATTGCTGGTGGGGTTGCAAATTAGTGCAGCAGTATAGAAATTCCTTAGAAAACTTGGAATAGAATCACATTTTGGCCCAGCTATCCCACTCCTTGGCCTATACCCAATGGACTTAAAATTAGCACACTATAGTGACACAGCCCTGACAATGTTTATAAGAGCTCAATTCACAATTGAGCTAGACTGTGGAACCAACCGGGAAGCCCTTCAACTGATGAAAGGATAAAGAAACTGTGGTATATATACACAATGGAATATTACTCAACCTTAAAGAAGAACAAAATTATGGCATATGCAGGTAAATGCATGGAGTTGGAGAATATCATGCTAAGTGCAATAAGCCAATCCCAAAAAACCAAAGGTTAAATGTTTTTTTCTGATAAGTGGATGATGATATATAATGGGGGGAGGAGAGGGTAAGGGAAAAATGGAGGAATGTTGGATTGTGTAGAGGGAAAGGGAAATGAGGTATGGGGTGGGGGCAGAGGGGAAGGAAAGAGACAAACATCATTATTACCCTATGTACATGCATGATTACACAAAGGGTATGACTTTGCATTGTGTACAACCAGAGAAATGAAAAGTCGTATTCCATCTGTGTACAATAAATAAAAAATAATAAATCAAGAAAACTTAACCCCTTATAATTTTTCCCACAAGGAATGAAATTTTGATATTTAAAATTTTATGGTTTCAGTTACCCAAAAACAGTAAATTTTTCATCAGTCTGCATACTTCTCAAAAAGCATTTTGATGTTTATGTACTATTTTGGCCAAAATCTTAAAAAGAATGTTTGACGTAACATAGATGATAGTGCCAGAACCACACTCAATAGTTGAGGAAAGAAAATTAATGAATTTTGGCTCTTAGCATCTGTTAAAATTTAGAAGTGCTGAAATCCACAAGTCAGATTCTCTTTTCTGAAACAAGGAGTTATAGTTTGCAAAATCAGATTTGAATGTTTATAATTTATGTTGCTAATAAAGAACAACGATTTACATGAAAAAAAGTTTAATGGGATTTGAGGTTTCATAAATCAATAGGTCATATAGTTACTGTAAAGAAATATACTTAGATTAAATGCACTCAATGAGTCCAGTACAGTGCTATGCTGTGGGAGCTACGAAAATAGAATAGGTTTATAGCAAATTAGACATATACACCTAAGGAATTCCTAGAAAAATAATAATTATGTTAACATGTTTAGCACAGTATAGGAAAAGAGCTGCTGATTTTGATTTAATAGGTAAGAATGGATTAGTTGACCCCAGGCATAGTGGCACAGGCCTGTAATCCCAAGAATTTAGAAGGCTAAGGTAGGAGGATTTCGAGTTCAAAGCCAGCCTAAACAAAAGCAAGGTGCTAAGCAACTCAGTGACACCCTGTCTCTAAATAAAATACAAAATAGGGCTCATTGGTTGAGTGCCCTTGAGTTCAATCCCCAGTAACCCCCCCCCAAAAAAAAAAATGAGAGAGAAAGAATGGATTGGTTGAGAAAAGAATTAGTAAAACTTGTAGCTACATATAAAAAAAATGAAGGAAAATTGTAAAACTAGGGTATATATTGCAAATGATGCAGGGATTGTTTAGATGTACAGAATATGTGTAGGCATACAAATGGATGGGCTGACAACGTGTTAGCTCCCTGGGACTATCACAGCAAAATGACCACAACTTGATTTTCTTAACACAATATAAACTCGTTCTTTTACAGCTGTTGAGGCTTAAAGTCTGAAATCAGGTCCCAGTAGGTTTCATTCCTTGTAGAGACCTCTGGAGGAGGATCCGTCCATCCCAGGCTTCTCTCCTGGTTCTGAGAAGAGAAGTCCTAGTGTTCCTTGGTGTTTAGACGTGTTTAGACGTGTAAAGATAGTCCTGCTTCTGCCTTCGCTTCAAGACCTTGCCTGAGTGCGCCTCTGTCTCTTCTCCATGTGGCTAGTCATTGGATCAAGGGTCCATGCTAGGCCTCCTTACCTCACTGTTTTTGCAATTACCCTTTCTCCAAATAAGGTCAATATTCAGAGGAACGCAGGATTAGACTTAAAGGTTTCTTTTGGGAGAAAACAATTCAGGGCATGAAAGAAAGTAAACATCTTCAACAATACAACTCAATAATAGGAACACAAGCTCAAATTTGATAGGAGCCCCTTTACATTCTTTTTCTTTATCTCTCACATCTAATTAATTTTCTACTATTACTTTATTTCATTTTCTTCACTTTCCTAGACTGTCAAAAAAAAAATAACTGAGTCAATATCTATGTTAAAATGAACATTTGATGAAATGATATTTCTTTTGTTATGATGCTTCTATTTTTTCTATTATACATGCCTTACTACGTTTTAGAATGAACATTCATCTATTTCCATTGTATTTAAGCCAACATTCTAAAAATAATTTAGCATCTGAAAATATTAGGTGGGATAACAAACCTAAATCTCTAAATCAAATGTTTAAAAATTTGCTTCCAACAATGCCATTCTTTATCTGAGGATTTAGAGATTTGTATCGTACATAGAGTCATGGTGTGTGAAATAAATACATCATTATCTAACAGCAGTCTGCTTATCTGTTTTATGACTAATGATTTCTTTTCATTGCCTAAAAATCCCTGTGCCTACCAATTTCCTCCATCTTTTCCTTCCTTGCTATGCCACCTTTTGCCATCTTTAAGTATAGCGTAGTCCGGGCTCTGTCCTTTGCTGTCTTCTCCTTCCATTGGTACGTTTTCCAGCTGATCTCAAAATGACTTTGAATACCACCAAGCACCACCTGCATGCTAATGATCACTTAAGGTGTTATTGCTAACCAAACTCTTCAGTCACAAATGATGAGCAGAAACCGCCATAGAAACATGAAAATAAAAATTCGTTATGAATATAACCATCATTTTCACATCACCACCTTTGCTAGCAGGGATGCAAACCAAGTTGTCAGAGCACAATTTATTTTATAATTGTCTTCTCTGTGAAGAGCCCTATCTTTCTCCAACTCGTTCAACTCATAAACTTGAGAGGATTCATACATTCCACATTTTCTTTGCCTCAATCTCCATCCTTCAATCGATCCTATAGATTTAATTTCTATACTGATATCCAGTTGTGTCCATATTCAGGTCTCCTGTATTGCTTCAAGCAGGTATGTTTTCCTGTGCTATCATCTCAGCCTTCCAATGTTCATAACTGGATTCCCTCTTCACTCATAAACCTTTAACACTTGTATCAGGGTGATTTTTCTGTGACATAAATAAGACTGCATCACACCCTGGTTTGAAACATTTCAACAGCCTTTTCATACCCTAAATTAGTGACTGGCAAATTATGGCTTGTTGGCCAAATCCAGCTTCCACCTGGTTTTGTATTTACATTGGAACAAGTCAGACCCATTCATTTTTCTTTGTATACAGCTGTTTAAATTGTTATAATGGTAGCATTAAGTAACTGTGACAAAGCTCATGTGCCCTCAAAGCTTGACTATCTAGATCTTTACAGAAAATTACAACAAACTGCTGGAAACACTAATTACTTAACTTTTGATGTCTCCCCTGTGTACTGAGCTCCTCTTTATTTTCATAAGCAATGCTATAGATATAAGTGCACATCAGAGCGTTGCTACCTTTTTATACACTGACAGAAAGTTGCATGTATGTAATTCATAATCTAATGTCCAAAAATGTGAAAACACTTTTAAACACATTTGATGATCTTCTTTTATCCTGGAATGCACACTCCACCTTTCAAATTGCTGCCTACAGCCTCCACTTGATCACTGTGGGATCCTTTAAGATTCAGATAGCTTTGCACCTTGTCTAAAAAGGCTAGTCCCAGGATGAACAGCCTGTGATGCCTTGGCCTGCCTGGGTCCTGTGCCCACTTTTTAATCACACAGTAAGAATTCCTGCCTGGTTTCTCTCTCTCTCTCTCCCTCCCTCCCTCTGTCCCCATAGAGGCATAGAATAAATATCCTTTATTCTTTTCCTAAAGCCTAACATGTAACCTCATGTCCATGTGAAATACTAACTGTTTACCTTTAAGGAAAAGATTTTATTTTTGAGAAAAAAGGTAATTATCATTCTTGTTATTGGGAATTTGTTGTCCCTTATTTTCCTTTCCTCACATAAATTTTCATTTTCTCTAAATGAAAAACAATATTTCTGATTCAATTTACTTTTCAGATTCCATTCAGTCCCTCACTCTTCAGTTTATCTTTGATGCTATTTCCTTTTATTTCTTCCTAGTGACTTACACTGACTTAAAGGGATGAGACTCCATTACTCTCATTCCTTTTTTAGAGATGTATTTTCTCCTTTCTTGATTTCTATCAGTTTTTCCTTGGACAACTCTTATTCCAAGAATTTAACTTTATTCAAGTCTAATTATCACCCTGGAACTCTTGTTTCTCAGAGAACACATTACTGAATCTGTTGCTGAAAACAAGTAAAATTACAAATCTGTAGAAATTATGGAGTTGTGGAACAATGCCTTCATAGCTCACAATTGATTTTGTTTTCATTGTACATGTCTCCGTAGGAGATAGAGAAAGATGCCCTATTACATTCTCAGTTAATATCTTTTTTTTTCCCTGTGTTTTTAGCTAGGTATTTTTTTCCTCAGTTATAAAATAAGTAAAGATAGCTTGAGGACAGGAGTAAAGATATTGTTTGAGACAATAAAATTATAATGGAATACATATAGGCAAAGGGATGAGATCACAAACTGCCCTCCTTCTTGCCACTGCTATTATACATCTGAATTAAACAGAATCTTCTCCTTTTGCTAAAAACAACCTTAGGTAAAAGCAATATGATCAAATCTATTAATAGTATTTGACTTTGGAAAGAGTGTCATAAGCATATTCATTGAACTGCTTCCTGTTTCTCACAGGTAGGTAAATAGACACATGTGCAAGTTTTATCTGCCCTATAATTTCCAGCATTGCATCTCAGGAAACAGAACCCATATTTAGGAGAAAGAGTTCCGAGAGCAGTAACGTGGTCCCTCTGTGGTGAAATATGAATGCAAGGAACCAGTAGACATGCCAGATCATCCTGAACTTCACAGCAATGTGTGTGCACACAGATCTGCACAGAAACACGTTCAGCAAGGCGTTGAGATAGGTGTGCACGTGAGAGTAATTTGTTAGATAGAAAATTAGAAAATGCAGGGTTATGCTGGGCTCGATTTTGCAGTTTCAATCCAGAGTCACTTGGTCCTGTTGCTTTGAGCCTTTCATGAAGCTGAAGGTCATGGAGGGGGAGCTGTGATGGAACAAAGCTGCTCAGCTCACGGTGGCCAGGAAGAAAAGAGGGACAGGGAGAGGAAGGAGAGTCTTGTGGGAAGACAATCATGTGAAGGACACATATTCCATTCCTACTTCCTGTTTCTCAGTCTGTTACATGAAATATCAAACTTATATTCTACATATCGTGAAATAAAAAATAAAGGGTAATTAATATGGGCTAAAAGTATATCAATACATCATAAACCCTTTAAAATTGTGATATCAATAAATACATGATAGATACTTGTTAATTTAATGAGGGAACATAGTAGAGAAATTGTAAGTATAGAGGCACACACAAAAGCCAGCCTCTAAAAACAAAACAGTTTCTGTATGCAGACACGTACATGCACATACACATTCACAAATAAACTGATAGTTCCAGATCTGTGAACAAAACTGGTTAAAATTTGCTGAAGTGACTTTATTCATACCATAAAGCATTCACAACTCCTGTTTTCATAAAAATAAGTATTTGCTAAATTAATTTTTTGAGATACTCCTGGTATTTGTAAACTACACGGTGTATTGTGTGCCCATGCCCCGTCTCTCTTCTTGAAGGCACTACACCCCACTGCACTACACCCCAGCCCTTAACTTGGTATATATTCAAGCCATGAATCCCTTCAACAAAAGAAGAAATTTCACACACATATTTCCTGTGCTCTCTCACAGAGGTTGAAGTGGGGGAGTGACTCACATTAGGCAAAAGCACTGTTCTCCCTAAGCTTCATATTTAATGACTGGAGATGGATACTGGCCACCAGATATGATAAGCGAGGAAAACATGTGGTATGTTAATGGAGATCATGATAGAAAGGGAAAAAAAAAAAAAAACATCATGAATGGAAATTAAGCAGTGCTAATGCAGAGGGATTCACTCTCAGAGTCCAAGGTAGAAACTAGCGGGAAAGATCCAAAGAAAGGGACGCCAACTTGGCCATCTCTAGAATACAGTGCCCCCATGTGTCAGCAAGTGTGGGTGTAACTGTCATGGGTGCCCTGAGTACAGAAGCAGAGGAGAGAAGGTGGGAGGTGGTTGGGAGAAGGTGGGAGCAAAGTCTAAGATTGGACTCTGAGAGTGAAGCTTCTGGGTGGTCCTATTCTAGGCGCTCATTGTCTGTTGCAAGTCTTCCTGGCTTGCCTATCTTAGTTCTGTATGTGGACCTCAGGCGTGTGTCTTCCACTGGATGCCTTCCTGCTAATGAGGAGCCTAGTCTCTACACCTTCAGCTTGTACAGGCTGAAGGTAAACTCCTGGGCTTTCTCACTTTGTTGGTATTCAGGATCGGCCAGATCAGCAACTGCTCCACCTCTCCCTAGATCCTCCAGCAGCTCCCCTGACTCCTGGTAAATATGAACAAATTGCGATAGAGTCCTTTTGCCTTGTAAAGTAGACAGTATCTTTTTACAACATGTACTGGGTCAAAGTGTCAAGGAGAGGAGATTTCTGTGCACAAATTTTCCCAAACCCAAAAAAGTGTAAAGTGTAAAAGTGTAAAGATTTTTAATTCATTAACAAAAGTCTAGTTTTATTCTTAAATGTACTCAGATTCTTACAGGATGAGACTGAAGGAATGTGGGAAGGTCAAAGAGCTGGAAGAAAAGAGAAAGGAAACATAATTACACATATAAATCTATGAGTAAAATTTATGAATTAGTTTTAGGAATTAATGAATAATATACCATAATTATGAATAAAGAACATATAAAGGTTTTATTCCATTAATACATGTATTAAAAATCTACTAAATTAATACTCATCTGTTAAAATTGAAAAACTATATATTAGCCAATATGTCAAAAAGGCAAATATTAAATTACAATATTAAATATCCAATAAAAAGTTTTAATAAACTTGAAATACTTTGAAAGTCAGAGCTGATGTTCTGCTTGTACAGGCAAAAATGTTCAAGCATATTAACTGTTAGAAGCACTGTAATATTTCCATGTTCATTCATAAAGAGAATATTAATAATATTGATTCCCTATACACAGTTTCAGAAATTAGAAAGATATTGCCATATTAAGGATTTTTTTCCCCTGGAATTGACATTGAAGTTTGGGATTCCACTGTGAATGTTTTCTTCATTTCTGTTGCCGAAACTTTCCCCAGATTTGAAGTCTTTCAGACAAAAGGGACACTGTCACATCAAGTCAAAAGGAATATACAGTGTAAGTCCTTGAAATGAATAAGGGGAAGCTTGAGTCCGTTCAGAGAATGTGGAGGGTGCGTGGGGCCCGTGGTGGCTCCCAAGTGCTTAGGGAAGCTGCCCTCAGGATTCCTGATGGTGAAGCATCTCCTGAGTATGAGGCAGGGTGGTATCAGAGACATTTTAGGAAAACATCCTGTGAGACTGCCTTCACGTGCCTTTAAAATATGAACCTAGAAACTAATAGTGTGGCCCCTTCTCAGGCTCTCCATGATCTCTGACTGGTCTGTGAGGAGGACACTTGTTGGGACCAACTTCTTCGGCCATTTCTACCTCTTCCCATGTGTGAAGAGAAAGGGAGACTTCAGGGAGAGGTTGTCTGTGCCTACCTGAGGCACTAACTACCCCATCAGTCACGAAAACTCTGACACTTGGAGAATCTTCCTGATCAACTTAATAAAAAAAAAAAAAAATGCAAAAATCGGGTGCTTTCTATGTCAGACAATTATTGACTTTTGTTTCTGTCAGACTACAGAGACTATCAACAATGTCTACTAATTTAGAAATTTTTAGAATATTTCTATGAATGAGTTATGCTAAACTAAATCTGTAATAATGTTTAAAATAGGAGTCTATAGTTTTAGAGAACAAATGACAATATTTTAAAATTTTATAAATATGGTTATTTATTGACTTAAATTCCTGTATCAGTTCCTTAATTAATTAATTAATTCCTAAATTAATTCCTTAATTAATTCCTAAATTAATTAATTAATCCTTAAATTAATTCCTAAATCTATTAAATATAATATTTCTTAAAATAATGAAAAAAATCTACATTTCTGCCCATAGAATGATACAATTAAATATTTGGAAAGTATAGTCCTCTAAAAAATCTTTTTATCTGTTTATAATCATTCAAACACTTGATATATTATAAATATATATTTATTGAAAGAAGAGAATAAATATGCTACTTCTTAATCTTATTAGGACAGGAATCTTTATTCTTAATTTCATGAAAAAATGTTCTACACCATTTCATAGGCTTTTGTACTTAAATCATCTCATAGAAATACAAGCAAAAGATAAATAAATTAAAGTATTGCCTTTCTTTTAAAATTAGTTCCAACATACTTATCAAAATTTTTCTTTTCTTAACATTAACAAATAGTATTTTATAGTAATAATAACTGGTCTAAATAGTAAACACTCTACAGAAAGAAATATCTTCAGAAAATATACAGCACTAAAAACTAATCAGAAATTTTGGACTGCTTCATTTTCAGACAGACACATTAATCTCTAAGCAGTTGTACTGATATCTCAAATGATATACATTCTAAATACCTTCCACAGCATGATAAACCAGAACTTTAAAATCTCCTCTGCTGGCCACCACAGGTGAGCAGCTGTGCCAAACCATCTGCTCCCTACCTGGATCTTTGGCCTTTAAAAAAGTCCAGGAACAGTGGAGCCAAGTGACCATGAAGTGAAACCTCTGAAGCCATGAGCCAAAATCCATTTTCCTCCTTAAGTTCACTTTCTCAGTCATTTTGTCACAACAGCAGAAAGATGACTACCACTGTATTAATAATACAAATTGATGGTTCACTGTGATGTTTTCATAAAGGCATGTAGCATATCTTGATCAGATCTATCTATCCTTCCATGCTCAGTGCCCTTAACCCCCATATACTTCCCATTCCCTAAAAATCATCTCAAAGATGACATTCACTTCAAATCAGAAAAATAAAAATGATTTCCAATATCACTACATCTTTAACATTATATTTTAAATTCAAGAACTTTCAAAGTTTAAAAACACAAAGTCAAGATAGGATAGAAATGTATAGGTTGTATTATAGGTTGTATTATTATAAAATACAATAAGATCTTCTAAAGCTATATGTATTTTTCTTATATTGTGTCAATAAATGTATTTGCATGCTTATGCATTATCATCAGTCATAATTAGCTAAAATTAATAAAAATACATTCCATCTCCAACATAAAATTTTATCTCCAACATAATAATACAATAATTTCAAAGGTGTACTACTATACCAAGGACCACACATATTCTGTGGGATAGTAGCAGACTAAAAAAAAAAAAACAACAAAGAAAAAAAATTCTGGATAAAAAGGCTATTTTTATACATGTCATGTCAAAATTTCACAAAGGGTTTCTAAATTTCATGAGTCTTATTAGTAAAAGAACTACAAAATATTGGCAAAATAAATCTACATTTTTAAGTAATCAATCTATAAGATGGAATAAGAGAAAATTTAAGTAACCTGTGCAATCTAACATTAAAACTATGACTACCTTATTTGTAAGTGATCTCTGTTAGCATAGAAACAGACAAAAGAGAAACAGGAACACAGGTAACCTCTGCCCGTGCATGACAATTTGGCTAAGTTCAAAGCACTGAAACAAATTAAATAACAAAGGGTTTCAGAAATATTGGAAAATGGGTAAATGAATTTATTTGTTATATGAAATTTGATAAATTTTTAAGGCATTTAATGAATTGATTTTAACTTGTCTAAATAGTGAATATGTGTGTGTATGTGTGCAAAATTAATTAATAGCAAGTATATATGCATATATATGTAAAATTAATTAATGTAATGATTATGGACACAGTGAATTATACACACACACATAGTGTAGCTACATTTGTTTTCTCATTACAATTGACATAATTCACGTAATAATTGATTTATTTGTCACACACTATATGTACTGCATATAGCCTAGGGCTACATGTGAGTTTATCACAGTAATCAATAGATATTATGAGGATTAGAAAACTATATACAAAACAAAAACAAATTTAAGGTACACTTCTGCCCATAGAATAATACAATTAAGTATTTGCAAAGAATAGACCTCTAAGTATCTCTTTATCTTTTTCTACACATTCAGCCATTCATTGACCTATCCAGCTTTTTAGCCATTTTGTCATCTATATTTGTGTTTTCTGTATTAAAATTGCTTAAAAGATCATGAGGTTATTCACTGTTTTTCCTCCTTTTATGTACTATTTATTTAAATATTTATTATTTTACTAAGCATGTGTGTGGATGAGAAATGTATAAAAAAGATGGGAACCAGGGCTGGGCAGGTAGTAGAGGTGAAGCAACTGACTAACATGTACAAGGCCCTGAGTTCAATCATGCCCACTGTCAAAAATGAAAAAAGAAATTGGAATAAAATAAAAAGTAAATATTTGGCTGTGTTTAGTCAACTTTATTGAAATATGACAGACCATCCATCATTTGGTGAGTAGTAAATTATAATTTCTTACAATATACTCTTATTTCTCATATTCATAGCAACTTTGAGCGAGATTTATTTACTTTTTATCTGAGTCACCTAAGTAATTTTCGAGAAGTAGTTTACATTCTATCAACTTTAAACACAACCCTCAGGAGCAATATTATCATTTAATTGAGCAAGAACTATAATAATTCTTATAAGGAGAAATAAAGGTCCACGTTGGCTTCTGTGTGCTCCATTTAGCTATAATGAAGCACACCCTATAAAGACATATAAATCACTGAAACAATAGGCATAAAACCTGTGCTTCATAATAAATGCATGCAGTAAAATTATAGATAAACACGCTGATGAAGACATGTGTTCTACCCTGCAATAAACCTGTACAGTCATTTCATAAGTACAGCCACTTGCTCAGTTATTAGTTTTTCTTAGAATGTAAATAAAAAAGAACAAAAAAGTTTAACAGATAAGGAAAATATACCTTTTATAGATCAAGGACCAGTAATTAACCTAAGATTCCAGTTTTATCCAATGTTTAATACATATCAGAAATGGTATCTCATCTCTCTCAGAACATATTTTAACATATGCGTTTTAACAAAATTCTACATTCTCACTAATAAAGAATTTGGAGAAAATGTTCAATGTTTTTATTAGTTTTGTAGTCCTCTATAGAGATTTTATGGAGATATTTTCTTTGTAGAGTGTTGACCATGAAGACCAGTAGGTATCATGTAACTATAAAATGCCAAGAAAAGAGGGATTTTGATATGGATGTTGAAAATTGTTTCAAAAGAAGGGTGAAGGATTCTTTTTTGCTTTTTTTAAAAACTACTTCCTAAGTACCAGTATTAATTTTTTGCTTTTAATTCTATGAAACGTTGTAAGTGCATAAAAACATACAAAATTATACAGTACATTTTTTCCATGTAACTTAGAGTAAAGATTCCTGACCTAGTAAAATTAAGAAATAGCAGAGTCGGGATTGTGGCTCAGTGGTAGAATGCTTGCCTAGCATGTGTGAGGCACTGGGTTAGATCCTCAGAACCACATAAAAATAAATAAAATAAAGGTATTGTGTCCATCTACAACTAAAAAAATTTAAAAAGAAATAGCATATTTATTCCCTTCTGTCAATGAATATGTATTTTTATTATATTTCAAATGTAAGGTAATAAGTTGATAGAGAATAACATAGCAGTTTAGATATGTTTGGATAGATGATTGATAGTCTATCCATATATGTACAATAAATTCAAATTTGTGAAACACATCACATATTCAACCACCCAAAGGAATTATTCTAAACAATTTTAGTTTTAGCCAGTTTATAATAATTATGATTAACAAATTTTAATAGCATTTTCTTGAGATGCATCTATGAATATATGGGTATACACAATTTTGGTGATTAGCTTTGTGAAATTGAAACAATACTAGATGTTTTCTTTGACTTGTCCTCAAAGAGACTATAGTTTTTCTATCGTGGAGGTTACATTCTTTCAAATAAGGAAATATTTAGGTTCCTGACAGCTTCTGTTCAAAATATTTGTGTAATATGACAAATACATTACCTGTTTTATGCTTCTGACCCAGAGTACCAGGATGACTTTGTGGTCAAAAATGAATTTTTATTAGTAGGTAAATCAGCAAATATGGAATCCACAAATAATTAAGATTATTTTTACAATGTGAAAGCACCACAAATACTGCAGAATTTGAAGTACAATAGAAGGAGGGAGTATATGAGTCTTTGCACAATTGTGTGGTTTCTATCTTAAGTTATCTTGAGCTTCCTTATAAAAAATTCAGATCTGGAACAGCTAAGAAGGTCAGGTGTTTGATATATGGAGTAGAAATTTCCAAACAAAAGGAACAAAGAATCAAAGGGCGAAGCTAGGAGATTCCTGAAACATTAGCAGAGGAACAAGAAAGTCACGAGGTCTGAAAGGAGTGAGAGCACAGGAGAGTGGGAGAGAAGCATCAGGAGGTCAGGCAAGATTTGAAGGATGTGTTCCTGAAGGTCTTTCGAATATTTTGTAAGAATTTGTACGAATTTGTGCTTTTACTCTGGATAAAATGAGAAGTCATTGCAGGACTGACCTACATTTTAAATCAACACCCTTGGTTGCTGATTCATTAATATACAATAAAGGAAGGAGAATGAGGTATGGTGATAAAAGGAAAAGTTTACGTTAGGCATTCTCTGTGGTACAGAAACTAGATGTGAGAAGACTCGGAACCCAGTGACAGCAGAAGTGTTAAGGACTAGTACAATTATAGACATGTTAGAAAGTATTGCAGGTGGAACAGAGGAAAATTTTTGAGCAAAATTAACAGGCAAAGCAAACCAATAATTAGTCTAAATATTTTTGGTCCAGGCAACTAGTAATATAATCAGGGCTGTACTTATCCTTGATTACTGAGATGGGAATGATGCAGAAGAAAGAGATATTTTCAGAGGTGGTTCATTGGTCTTCAAATGATAGATTTGTGGTGACTATGGTACACAATAAAGACAGATACATATCGAGTCAGGAATCCAGAAAAAAAAAAAATCTAAGCAGAAAATAGAATGTGATAGTTGACAGCAAATAAATGGAAGTCAAAAACAGCACACAGGACAAGAGGATCCAGGACTCAGGATGAAGCTCTTCTTTCACAATATTAAGATGGAAGGGGAAGCAGAAGAAACAAACAAACAAACAAAAAATAGGGTGTGATGCAGCTGTCAGCAAGATAGGGCTAAACATGCAGGAACAGTGTCACATGCTACCAATAATTCAATTCTATGGAAGAAGAAACATTTTCCATGAGCTTCAGCAATGTAGAGATCAGTAGTGAAATTTAGTGCAACTCTAGGGTGAAATGTTGGCTGAATTTGACTTAAGAGAAAATGGAAAGTGTTAAGCCTTGTAAATGAAGTGTCCCCCAAAGGCTCTTGTGTTGAAGTCTTGGTCCCCAGTACAGCAACATCGAGAGGTGGGGCCCTGAGAAGTCATGAATCTGAGGGCTCTGATTGCATCCGTGGTTCCAATTCCCAGCTGACGGCCTTACCAGGAGGTGCAGAACCTCTACTGGAGGAAGTAGGTCACTAGGGGTTGTCCTGAAAGAGTAAGTGTGTCCTTAGCCCCTCCTCGCTCTCTCTGCTTCCCAGCTGCCAGGAGGTGAGCCATTTGGCTCTGCCATGCTTATCTGCCTTGATGTCACACAAGCCCAAAATGAATGGAGCAGACCATGGGCTGAAACTTCTGAAATCACAAGCCAAAATAAAACTTTCTACCTCTAAATTGCTTGTTCAAGTATTTGGACACAAGGATGGAAAGCTAACAAACTCAGAAAGCAAGAATTTAGAGAAAATAAGCTTAGACAATTACTGTGTGTAAGAGTGTTGCTGTACAAGCTGGTGGTTGAAGATTTTTTTTTTTTAGGTTTTGAGATGAGATAATAAAATTATATTTTTATTTTGATGAAAATTGATCATAGATAGAAAAGAATTGTTGATGTAGAAGAAGGACCAAAGCATTGCTGAGACTACGTATGTTAAATGGCAAAAGGTAAAAGAAAAGAAAATGAGAGAATCAGAAATTAGTGAATTTAGTGCCATGGATAACTCATCTATGTTAACATACAAGAATACTGTCTCTGCAGATATTGGCATGAATGTCTAACATGAATATGTAAATTGTCTTGCCATTTCTTCTGTGTTCATGGTGAAGGAGGAGTAGGGTTACCATATGAGAACAGGTGGATGTGAATCTGTAGGATATCGATAATGAAGAAGTAGGTATGAAATGGTCCATCAGGTGAGAAGGGAAGTGATAGAACAAGTTAAAATAGTACACTTGTCTATTATCCTTATGGGTTCTTTTGAACATTGTTGTATTAACTCAAATCGATACCAATTCACATGATCAGGTGCTTCTTTTGATTCACCTTTAACCACACCTCTTCATGTTTGAAATGGATGCTTACCTGAGGTTAATCCAGGTTTTAGTTTTTCCAATAGGTAAGGCAAAGCACAGAGGATCAAAGGCCTATATTATATTTATTAATCATTAAAATTAAGATTAGGTGGTGACCTTATATAAAATAAAATTTCTTTAAATTTGCCAACAGCAACAACAACAACAAAATAATGCTTTTCTGCTTACCAGAGAACCGTTTCCATATTACAGAAAGATCCAGCAATGCAGTAGCTGCCCAAATGATGGTCCACCTTTGTTGTTTACCAGTGACCCTACTTGATGGTAGTTTATTCTGCTTATGTGCTACTTTATAATAATATGTTCTTATTTTTTTAAAAAAATTACATATTTGTTGAAAAAAGCTTTGCTTAAAATCCTGTTACCAGAGTAAACCATTTTACTTCCTTTTTGTATGTTTCTTTTCAGATAATTTTGTGGAAATGAATATATTTCAATGACAGAAAATGTTTTCCTACCACTTACACAGTGAGAAGCATTCATTTAACAGAATTATATAATTTATTTGACCTTTCCTCATTTAAAGTTCTAACTCTTTAATGATTCACTATTTCCTTAAGTACTTTTACTTTTTTATTCAATGTCCCTCCCTAGTTTCCACTCTTATTTCTCAAATGGCACAGAAAAGCCATTGATGACCAATAGTTCTTTTTCCTAGTCATAATTCTTTCCTGAGCTCAAAATTCTAATAAGTTTTAGTTTCTACTTTGTGTTTACTTGGGTATCTGAGAGAAATTCAAACAGAATATCTTCAGTCCTTCTTTTAACCATACCTCTGCCCAGCTTACTCCTCCCTCATGTTTGGACTGAGGTTATTGCATCAATATTCACTCATGTGCTCATTTCAAACATGAGAATCTTTGATTTTACTCTGTCTGTCCCCATAGGACATCATCAGATAATGCCTGTTACTTGGAAGCTACATCCTGAATTGCATGGTCTCCTATTTCAAGGAGTTGTACTCAGCTTCTTATCTGAAGGGAACCTTTCACAATCTGAAACTCTCCTACAGCTTCTCATGGAACTCAGAGTAAGTTTTGAACTCCTACCAAGCCCTAAACTAGCTTCACAGGACCTACCCAAATTAACAGCTCCTCAATCTTCTCACTACGCGCTTCATGTGAGATCAATACACCTTTCAGTTCCTCAAGCATGCTTAACCATTTATACCTTACATTTAGACTCTTTAGATACACTTTTCACCAGAAATCTCTTTTTATTAGATCTTCTATTATCTCATATAAGTAGTTTTCAAATGCTGCCTTCTCAGGGATTTCATTCATAAACTTTTCTATATGTGAAATTTTTTTTGTACTATTGTAGACTTTTGCTGCAAGTTTGAATGAGAAAAATCAAAGTTAGATAAATTGCACTGAGAAGACTAAATAAATACTGGGATCCAAGATGGCAAACTAGAGGGAGGCTGTATTCCTTGTTGATCTGTGACTTGGGATTCAAGCAGAGGAAATAATGTTTCTCTGAAAGGTAGCCTTCCATACCCAATGATCCCCTGCTATTTACTCAGTGCTATTCATCCACTGCGACTGCCTGCTGTTTGTCAGTATATTGCTCACCTTTTGCCTACAGATTGCTCACTGACTGCTGCAGTTTGCCTGTTTGCCCACCTTTTGCCTGACTATCGTCCACCACCTTATGTCCACTACCTTATGTCCTCCTACCGATAGCCCACTTTTTAACCCAGAGACTACCTGTGGATCACCTGCTTACTGCTGCTGCCTGGAAGTCCATTGTCAGAGTACCCACAGGTTTGGTGACATGCGACCACCACCACCTTGGCCAGGGCCTAGAGATATATTGTCAGAGTACCTGCAGGTCTGGTTGCACCTGTGGTCTTTCTGCTGGGTGTGCTAGTGGAAGACATATGGCTGCCTCTTTGCAGGGTCACTCCTTTCTGTGAGCTGAGATCTTGGAACTGCAGCAAGGCAGAGCCTAGGGAAGCCCTGATGCATCAGACTGCAGCTGGATCTGCTTGGGCTAGTCTGGGCCTGGCAAGCCTGTGGGAGGCAAGGGACTGGGGGTTGTTCCCAAGGGGGAGCACAAGTGGGAGATACTGGAGAAAACCAGGCTCTCTCCAGCTCAGTGAGTCCTGAAGTGTGCCGGGAAGAAAGGGCTCAGTTACAGTGGTGGGAAGACTGGAAGAGGGTATGATGACATCTTCCCATCAGCTCTCCCACAGAAACAGTCAGCACCCCTTGAACTGGAGCTAATATCAAACTTTAGACAGCTCTACCCATCAGAGGAGAAGGGAAGCTGAGAAAATTTTGAATGCCACTGGAAACAATTATTTAATTTTTCATTGAGACTTTTTTCTTTCTTTCCCTCTCTCTCACATCTGTACCATTTTGAATACAAATATTTTTTATTCATCAAATTATTGAGGAATGGGATGTCTGAATAGTATATTAAAATTTTGCTGTGTATTTTTATATTTTACTCTATTTTTTTTAAACCTATACATACTTCTTCTTGGACCTATATGTCTCCCTGAATTCTCTTTCTCACTTCTCTCATACTAAAAGTCAGGCTCAATTAATTTCTTTGCTCTTACTATAAATTTTTACCTCTATCTTCTCTCCTCCTTCATCATAAACATCACATCCTACACTACCTCCATTCCCTCTTTGTCCATCATTTGAAATGGTAAACCCTTTTAGCAAACTTACAGTTTATATTGAAGTCCATAACTGAACACATCATTTCTGTTTATTGTGACAAAAGTGTAGATGATTTAATAGGAACTCTTTCATTTAAGGTTGTATATTGTTTGCATTGGGTGCTGTTAATAATAGTCTACCTCTTAAAGGCAAAGAACTGGAAACCTTCAGGGACATTATAAGACCACAGATAGAAACTGTACTGCCTTACATCCATATCGCTAGATAGGAAAACACACAAACAACATGAAAAATCAAGAGAGCAAAACATCTCAAACAAACCAAGATGTTCCAACAATAGAATCCACACACAACACAGTAGAATAAATGTCAGAGATGGAATTTACAGGGTACATATTAAGACAGATTTGGGAATGAATGATATCAGAGAAAAAATACAGGAAGTGAAAGATCACTTCAATAAAGAGGAAGAGATTATAAAAAAGAATAAAGCAGAAATTCTTGAAGGAAACAAACCAAATCAAAAACTCAAGAGAAGAATGGAGAAACTTTGGATTACATAGAGGGAAATGAGAGGGTGTTGGGGGCAGGGGTATGAAGGATGGTGGAATGAGAAAGACATTGTTACCCTATGTACGTGTATGATTACACAAATGGTGTGAATCTACATAGTGTACAACCGTAGAAACAAAAGTTGTACCCCACTTATGTACAATAAATTAAAATGCAGTCTGTAAAAATAAAAATAAATAAATAAATGGAATGTATCACCAACAGACTAGACCACTTGGAAGGTAGAACCTCAGACAATGAAGCAAAATATATACTCTTGAAAATAAAGTCTACCATACAGAGAAGATGGTAAGAAACCATGAACAGAATGTCCAAGAAATATGGAATAACATGAAAAGACCAAATTTAAGATTTAGCAGAATAATGAAGGTGTAGAGATACAAACCAAAGGAATGCACAGTCTTTTCAATGACATGATATCAGAAAATTTCCCAAATCTAAAGAATGAAATGGAAAAATCAGCTACAAGAGACTTATCAGAGCCCAAATATAAAAGTTACAGTAGACTCACACCAGGCACTTTATAATGAGAGTGAATAATATACAGAATAAGGATAGTATTTTAAAGGTTGTGAGAAAAAGTATTAAATTACATGTAAGGGGAAACCATTCTGGATCTCTCCTGATTTCTCAACCAAGACCCTCAATGCCAGGAGGTCCCAGAATAACATATATCAAGCTCTGAAAGAAAATGGATGCCAACTAAGAATTTTATATCCAGCAAAACTAAGCTCCAGATTTGAAGATGAAATTAAAACCTTCCAAGATAAACAAAATTTAAAATAATTCACAACTAGAAAACTGCACTAGAGAATATTCTCAGCAAAATATTCCATGAGGAGGAAATGAAAGAAAAAAATGAGAACCAGCAAAGGGAGGAAATACAGTGAAGAAAAGTCAATCAAAGGAGAAACTAAGTAAATATAAAAACTAAACATAAACCAAAGGAGTGGGAATTCAAGTCACATTTCAATAATATCCCTGAATGTTAACGGCCTAAACTCATCAATCAAAAGATATAGACTAGGAGATTGGATTAAAAAGACCCAAAAATATCCTGTCTTTAAGAGACTCATCTAGGAAAAGTCATCCACAGTCTGAAGATGAAAGGTTGGGAAAAGCATATCATTCACATGGACTGTGTAAGCAAGCAGGGTTTCCCATCTTTCTATCAAATAAAGTGAACTTCAAGTCAAAATGAGTCATATGGAATAAAGAAGGACATTTCATACTGCTTAAAGGAATCAAACATTCAATAAGACATAACAATAAAATATTTATGCCCCAAACAATGGAACATCTATGTACATCAAACAAACCCTTCTCACCTAAATGAATCAAAAAGACCACAACACAATAACACTGGGAGACTTTAACACACCTCTATCAGCACTGGATAATCTTCCGAACAAAAACTAAAGAACAATAAGAAATAATTAAAATCAGAGCTAAAATCAATGAAATTGAAACAAAAGAAACAATTGAAAAAATGACAAAAGTTGATTCTTGGAAAAAAATCATTAAAATTGATAAACTCCTGGCCACATTAATGAAGAGAAAAAGAAAAAAAAAAAACCCAAATTACTAAAATATGTGAAGAAAAAGGAAATATCAAAACACATACAACTGAAATACAGAAGATAATTAGAAACTATTTTGAAAATTTATACTCCAATAAAATAGAAAATATTGAAGACATAGACAAATTTCTAGAAACATATGACCTACCTAAACTGAATCAGAGATCATACACAATTTAAATAGAACAATTTCAAGTAATGAAATAGAAAACACTATTAAAAGACTACCAATTAAGAAAAGCCCAGGACAAGACAGATTCTTAGCCTAGCTATACAAGACCTTCAAAGAAGAATTAATACCAATACTTCTCAAATTATTCCATGAAATAGAAAAGAAGGGAACCTTCCAAACTCATTCCATGAGGTTAGTATCACCCTGATATGAAAACCAGAAACACATCAAGGAAAGAAAACTTCAGCTCAAAATCCCTGATGAACACAGATGCAAAAATTCTCGATAAAATTCTGATATATTGCATAGAAAAACAGATTAAAAAGATAGTGGACCACAATCAAGTGGGGTTCAACCCAGGAGTGCAAGATTGGTTCAAATATGGAAAGTAATAAAGGTAATTCATCATATCAATAGTCTTAAAAACGAGAATCATGCAAATGTCTCAATAGATGCAGAAAAAGTATTTGAAAAAATACAGCACCCCTTTATGTTCAAAATAGTAGAAAAACTATGGATAGTCGGAGAATACCTCAGGATCATAAGGCCACATATGCTAAACCCAAGACTAACATAATTCTAAACGGGAAAAAATTGAAAACATTCCCTCTAAAAACTGGAACAAGACAAGGATACCCTCTTTCACCACTTTTATTCAACATTGTTCTTGAAACTCCATCAAGAACAATTAGACAGAAGAAATAAATTAAAGGTATGCAAATAGGTAAAGAATTCAAACTATTATTATTTGCCAATGACATGATTCTGTATTTAGAAGATCCAAAAAATTCCACCAAAAACATCCTATAACTAATAAATTAATTCAGCAAAGTAACAGGATAAAAAATCAATACCCATAAATCTAATACATTACTACAAGTCAGTAATAAATATGCTGAAAGAGAAATAAAGAACACTACCCCATTAACAATCTCCTCAAAAAAAAAAAAAAAAAGCAAATACTTGGGAATCAATCTAACAAAAGAGCTGAAAAACCTCTACAATGAAAACTACATGACACTAAAGAAAGAAATTAAAGAAAACCTTAGAAGATGGAAAGATCTCCTCCATCTTGATTCTGTTCCTGGATAGGCAAAATTAATATTGTCAAAATAGCCACACTACCAAAAGTATTATACAAATTTAAAGCACTTCCCATTAAAATCCCAAAGAAATTCTTCATAGAACTAGAAAAAACAATCATTAAATTCATTTGGAAAAATAAAAGACCCAGAACAGCCAAAGCAATCCTTAGGCAAATAAGTGAAGCCACAAGCATCATAATACCAGAACTCAAACTATACTACAGAACTATAGTAATAAAAACAGCATGGTACTGACACAAAACAGACACACAGAACAATGTTACAGCATTGAAGACACAGAGATACACCCACATAAATACAGGTATCTCACATTAGACAAAAGTGCCAAAAACTTTCACTGGAGAAAAGATAGCCTATCAACAAGCATTCCTGGGAAAGATGGAAAGCCACATGTAGCAAAAGGAAATTAAGACTTTATCTCTTACCTGGCATGAACTCAACTCACAGTGAGTCAAAGACCTGGGCACTAGAACAGAGACTCTGTGACTACCAGAAGAAAAAGTGACCCAAATCTTCATCATATCGGCATAGGATCTGACTTCCTTAACAAGGCCTCTAATGTGCAAGAAGTTTAATGAAGAATCAATAAATGGGATGGACTCAAACTAAAAATCTTCTTCTCAGCAAAAGAAACAATCAATAATGTGAAGAGAGAGCCTACAGATTTGGAGAAAATCTTTACCACATGCACCTCAGTAAAAGCATTAATCTGTAGGATATATAAAGAACTCAAAAAACTTAACATCAAAAAAACAAATAACCCAATCAATAAATGGGCTAAAGAACTGAACAGACACTTCACAGAAAAGATACACAATCAATCAACAAATATATGAAAAAGTGTCCAACATCTCTAGCAATTAGAGAAAACTACTCTAAGATTTCATCTCACTATAATCAGAATGGCCATTATCAAGAATATGAGCAACAACAAATGTTGGCAAGGATGTGTGGAGAAAGGTACACTCATACATTGCTGGTGGGACTGCAAAATGGTGCAATAATTATGAAAAGCAGTGTGGAGTTTCCTCAGAAAACATGGAGTGGAGCCTCCATTTGACTCAATTATCCTACCCCACTACTCAGTTTATACCCAAAGAACTTAAAATCAACACACTACAGTGATACAGCCACATCAATGTTTACAGCAACTCAATTCACAACAGCTAAACTATGGAACCAACCTAGATACCCTTCAACAGATGAACAAATAAAGAATATGGAATGATGGAATATTACTCAACTTTGAAGAAGAATAAAATTATGGCATTTGCAGGTAAATTGATGGGGTTAGAGAATATTATGCTAAGTGAAATAAGCCAATTCCAAAAAAATCAAAGGCCAAGTGTTTTCTTTGATATGCAGATGCTAATTCAAAATAAGTCAGGGAATAGGAAAGAAAATAGTTACAGTGTATTGGGTGGAGGGGAGTGGAATGGGTGTGGGGTAGGAAGGATAATAGAGTGAAACAGACACATTTACCTCATGTACATATATGACTGCATGACCAAAGTGATCCTACAATATGTATAAGCAGAAAAATGAGAGACTGCACTCCATTTATGTATGATCTATCAAAATGTATAAATGCATTCTATTGTCATGAACAACAAATTGGAACAAATAAAAAATTTTAAAAAGAAAAAAGTGTCACTATAGAACAAAATAATACAATCAATAATTTAAACATAATGTGACATATAGAGAGAATTTCTTCCCATCCTTGAGTGAATATAATTTCTTCTCAGTTGTACATGGGTCCCTCTCAAAAATAGACCGTAGTTTATGACACAAAACAACTCTTAGCAAATACAACAAAATAGAAATACTGCCCTGCATTCTGTCAGATCATAACAGAATGAAACTAGAAATCAAAAATAAAATAAAAAATATAATCTACTTCAAAACTAGAGACTAAATAACATACCACTGAATGACAAATGGATAGCAGAGGATCAGGGAGGAAATAAAGAATACTTAGAGGTAAATAAGAACACCAATACAATGTATCAAAATCTCTGGGACACTGTGAAGGCAGTACCAGGAGGAAAGTTTATTGCCTTGAGCTCAATCATTTAAAGAAAAAAAGTCAACAAAAAATGACCTCACATTACATTTCAAAGACTGAGAAAAAGAACAAATCAAAACCAAAAGTAGTAGAAAACAGAATATAATTAAAATCAGATCTGAAATAAATGAATCTGAAACAAAAAGTATTAAATTATCAAAACAAAATATTGATTCTTTGAAAAAAATAAAATTGATATACCCTTAGCTACCATAATGAAGAGAGAAAATTCAAATTATTAAAATTCATGATAAAAAAGTAACATCATGATAGACATTATTGAAATACAGAATATAATTAGAAACTATTTTAAAAATTTATAATCAAATAAAATTGAAAATCTCAAAGAAACTGACAAATTTCTAGAGACATAATATCTACTCAAACTGAATCAGGAGTATATACACAATTGTAAGCAATGAAATAGAAGATGCCATCAAAACCTACCAACCAAGAAAAGCCTATGCCCAGATGGGTTCTCAGCTGAGTTCTACAAAACCTTCAAAGAAGAATTAACACCAATAATCCTTAAATTATTCCATGAAATAGAAAAGAAGGAAACCCTTCCAGACTCATTCTATGAGGTTAGCATCACCCTGATAAGAAAACCAGACAAAGACACATCAAGGAAAGAAAAGTTCAGACCACCATCTCTGAGGAACATGGATGCAAAAATTCTCAATAAAACACTTGCAACTCACATATGAAAACATACTATAAAGATAGCTCTCCATGATCAGTTGGGGTTCATCCCAGAGACACAGGGTTGGTTCAACATACGGAAATCAATGAATGTAATTCATCACATCAATAGACTTTAAGACTAGAATCATGTGAGCATCTCAATAAACGCAGAAAAAAGCATTTGACAAAATACAGCACTCCTTCATGTTCAAAACAGTAGAAAAACTAGGGATAGTAGGAACATACCTCATATCATAAAAGATATATATGCTAACCCAAGGCCAACATAATTCTAAATAGAGAAACATGGAAAGCATTCCCTCTAAAACTAGAACAAGGCAGGAATGCCCTCTTTCACCACTTCTATTCAACATAGTCCTTGAAACTCTAGCCAGAGCAATTAGATAGATGAAAGAAATGAAAGGGATACAAATAGGAAAGGAACAGCTCAAACTATCATTATTTCTCAACAAAATGATTCTATATTTAAAAGATCCAAGGAATTCCACAAGAAAACTTCTACAACTAATAAATAAATTCATCAAAATAGCAGGATATAAAATCAATACCCATAAATCAAATGCATTTCTATACATCAGTGATGTATCCACTGCAAGAGAACTTAGGAAAACTACCCCATTCACAATGACCTCAAAAAAATAAAAATAAAAATCTTGAGAATCAATCTACCAAAAGAGATTAAAGACCTCTACAAAGAAAACTGAAGAATACTAAAGAAAGAAGTTGAAGAAGACCTTAGAAAATGGAAAGACCTCCTATGCTCTTGGATAGGCAGAATTAATATTGCCAAAATGCCCATATTACCAATAGTGTTACAGACATCATGAAATTCCTATTCAAATCCCAATGACATTATTGACAGAACTGGAAAAAGCAATCATGAAATTCATTTGGAAAAATAAGAGACCCAGAATAGCCAAAGCAATCCTTAGCAAGAAGAGTGAACAGGAGACATCACAATACCAGACTTTAAAGTATTACTACAGAGCAATAGCAACAAAACCCGCATGGTATTGGCACCAAAATAGACATGAACACCAATTACAGAATAGAAGACACAGAGACAAACCCACATGAATGCAGGTATCTCAGACTAGACAAAGGTGCCAAAAACATACATGGGAGAAAAGATAGCCTCTGCAACAAATGGTGCTGGGAAAACTGGAAATCCATACGTAGCAAAATAAAATTATACCTCTATCTCTGAAACTGCACAAAACTCAACGAAATATGGATCAAAGACATAGGCGCTCGAACATAGACCCTGAGCCTAAGAGAAGAAAACGTAGACCCAAATCTTCATCATGTCAGCTTTAGATCTGACTTCTTAACAAGATTCCTAAAGTGTAAGAAATAAAATCAAGAATCAATCAATGGGATGGATTCAAACTAAAAAGCTTCTCAGCAAAGGAAACAATCAATAACGTGAAGAAAGAGCCAACAGAGTGGGAAAAACCCTTTATCACACTCACATTAGATAGAGCAATCATCTGCAGGATATAAAAAGAACTCAAAAAATTAACACACACACACACAAAAAAATACCCAATCAATAAATGGGCTAATGAACTGAACAAACACTTCGCAGAAGAAGAAATACAACAGATCAACAAACATATGAAAAAATGTTCAACACCTCTAGCAATCAGAGAAACCCAGATCAAAATAACTCCAAGACTTCATCTCATTCCAGTCAGAAAGGCAATTATGAAGAATACAAGCAACAATAAGTGTTGGCAAGAATGTGGGGAGAAATGTCACTCATATGTTTCTAATGGGACTGAAAATTGGTGCAATCACTCTAGAAAGCAGTATGGAAATTCCTCAGAAAACGTGAAAGGGAGCCACCATTTGACCCAGGTACCCCACTCTTCAGTCTATACCCAAAGGACTTAAAATCAGCATGCTACATTGATGCACTCACATCAATGCTTATAATAGCTCAATTCACAATAGCTAAACTATGGACTCGACCTAGATGCCCTTCAACAGATGAATGGATAAAGAAATGTGGTATATATACACAATGGAATATTACTGAATCATAAAGAAGAATGAAATTATGGTATTTGCAAGTAAATGAACAGAGCTGGAGAATATCAAGGTAAGTGAAATAAACTAAACACAAATAGCCAAAGGCTGAATGTTTCCTTTGATAATCATATACTGATCCACAATGGGAGGGGGTTAGGAAGAATGAAGGAACATTGGATTGGGCAGAGTATTCTGAGGGGGCGGGGGTGTGGAAATGGGAAGACTGGTGGAATGAGATGGACATTATTACGCTGTATATATGTATGATTACACTACTGGTGTGACTCTGCCCACCTACAGCCAGAGGAATGAGAAGTTGCACTTCTTTTGTGTACAATGTGTCAAAATGCAGCCTACTGTCATGTATAACCAATTAGAACAAATTAAAAAAAAACATTTAAAAAAGAGTAGATAAATAAATACAATTTTCACTAGTTGTATCAGCTTCTCACCTCATTTTTGTCTTTTTTTTTTTTTCTAGTCCTCATTCAGACCTTAAATCCAAACTCTGAAGTGCAGATTTCAACACACATTCCACTTTCATTAGTGTTACTTCTATTTATTTTTAGCCACTCAACTAGTGAAGCTGTACTTTTTCTCCAGAAAGCTTGTTTTGCTGTTTTATCATTAATTCCTCAATTGTGTTTATTGTGTAGTGAAAATTATCTGAATATTTGTTGAAGGAAAGGAAAGAATAACGAAAGGGGGAAAGAGAAGAGGGGCAAAGAAGGAAGGAAGGAAGAAGAAATGCCTACAAAACTTGAATGCCAGATTAAGATAATGTGTTTTTAAGGTCCCGTTTAGTTTTAAAATCACTCTTTTGACAAAGCTTGAAGAAAAAAATTAAACCGTTCTTTACTGGGTTATCAGGGTAGGGTTATGTGACAAAATTGAAAATGAATGGTTTAGCATTTAACTTGCTAAATGTCATGTATTTGTTTTATGTTCTTTTCTATTTGATACATCCAATCTCCTTCCTACTTGGTAAGGTAATATATGATTATTAACAAGGAACCACTCTTTTTTCCTGAGTGTCTTCTGACAATTTTCATTAGCATTCTTATCACTTCTATAAGGTACTAGAGGTACTGAAGCTGAAAAGATAACGTCTAACCACCATGAGATCGTTAATCTGGATTTTCGACTTGATTGCATTAAGAGATGGCTGAGATTTAGAGACTTCTGCATGTGCCCACCAGGTGTTTCCCAAGGTGATTGGCATGTGGGACAGCAAATGGAGGGGCGAGAGCTGCCCGGAAGGTGGGCAGCACTGGTCAATAGGTTGGAGGCCCAGATGGAACAAAAGTCAGAAGAAAAGAAGTCAAGGTTTGCAAGTGTGGCCCTAGAGTAGGTCTTATCCATTGCTGTTGTCATTGCTGAAACATTCATTCACCCCCGAATGTAGACTCTCATCATGAATTCTCCAGGAAGTTCCCAGACCTTCACACTTGGACTGGGGCTGCCTCCCTTCTCTTCTTGGCTCCAGCTTGTTGGGCTGAACAGCTGCTGGTTCCTTTGGTTCTTCAGCCTGTGGTTGGTCATTGTGACACTCTCCAGTTTCTGATCAGGTAAGTTAATCTAATGAATCCTCTTCGATATATATATATATATCCTGTTGGTTCTGTTCCTCTAGAGAACCCTAAATAAACCTCTAATATTCATGAAATAAGACTTGAGTTCTTGAGAAACATGAACACTGTGTCTCTATGCCACCTAGCACTTCTCAGAATGCATTGTGTGTGGCTATTGTAAAACCTCACTGAACATTTTTTTCGTAGAAAAAAAGTGGAGATATGGATGATGTTAACATTCAGACTGATACAACACCTCAAACTTGTGGCAAATGGAAGCTAGTTCAACTCCGTCTCTTGAAGGTGTGACTCCTTTATTACCTGTTTTT
Source organism: Sciurus vulgaris (assembly GCF_902686455.1). Taxonomy (NCBI): domain Eukaryota; kingdom Metazoa; phylum Chordata; class Mammalia; order Rodentia; family Sciuridae; genus Sciurus; species Sciurus vulgaris. The sequence continues at coordinate 15,758,514 of NC_136469.1, forward strand.
CTCCCTGGCTCTCCATAAAGTGCCTCTACTGCAGTCTTCCCTATCTATTCTCAGAAGATGATGGCCCTGGTTCTTATCCTTCTTCTATTTTGTGGGTGGCGGGGTACCAGTGATTGAACCTAGGGGTGCTTAACCACTGAGCCAAATCTTCAGCCCTTTTCTACATTTTATTTAGAGACAGAATTTCACTGAGTTGCTTAGGGTCTTTCTTTTGCTGAGGCTGGCTTTGAACTTGCAATCCTCCTACCTCTGCCTCCCAAAGCACTGGGTATTCAAAGGATTTCTATAGTTCTGTTATATATATGATGTTTTATCAAGACTGGCTAATTTACTTGAAAATAAAATTGCAAACTCATTAAAAATGAATTTGGAATTTGATAATCAACACAATTTTTATTAGTTATTTTTAACAGCTAATGCTTTTAGATGCTTTAGAATATTAATTTTAAAAATCAGTATCTATGTATATAAATTATAAATTTAAAAGTATTGTTGAAAATAGCAAAAGAAACCAATTTCAGCACTGATTAGACAAATTCTAACATTTTAACATAAACAGCTACATTTCCTCGGGTAAAATAAAATTGAGTCCCTACATTTTTTTCTACCTTTCAGTTTGGAAATGTGTCAGGAATCATAAATCTTGCTGACAAAATTTTCCCATCTTCTGGCAAACATTTAAGCCTGCATTTGAAGAGCTAATGTTCATTATCTGTTACTCTGTCCTCCTTTACATTTGGGGGACTATATTATTTTATCTTTTGTGGCAGAGTCATTCAAACTATGAGATTCATATTACCAAGTATGAAAAAGCTTACTAATTTATTAATAGCATATAATTTGAATATATTTATGAATATGCAAATATTCACATACACACACTGTAAAAACAATTCTTTTTAAAGGTAAGAATTCTGAAGTATTTGGGGATTGCTAGCAATGTGAACAGTGTTTCTGACCTGGCTTATACTGGGTGAAGGTATCTCTTCCTGCTCTTGACATCTCTTGAGCTTCAGGAAGAACAAGAACTTATGATCTATCTTACATTTCCTCTCTAGATGAGAAGTTGCATCTTGTTTATGATATTAAATTTTTACTTTAAAATGTATTTGATTAATACCTTAGTGTCCCAGATTTCTACTGATATACCTCAGCTCAGAGACTAATAACTATTTTGAAATATAGGGACCAATCACTCATAAATATAATTTTTAATAAGTCCACTGATTTTCTGCTAAAACTACATTAGTCCTTGAACTGAATGATGAGAACACAAGAAAGATAAAAGGTTCTCTAACCTTCCTGACCACGGCTGACTGTCAGTGACCTCGTATTCCTTTTCTGATTTCACGTTGTTCCACAAGAGCTTCTGCAGACCCGAACAAGAAATATCTAGTCTCTGTCATGTAGCATTAATAATGACTCTTATCTCTTATGACACTGACCTACAAATAAATGGCAATTAAAAACTACACAGCTCCAGCTCAAAAGTTCCCTTTCAATATGACAGCCCCAACTTCAGATATATGAAAATATTGAATATATACAAATCATAGGTCAGAAAGAAGTTTCTGGTGTGGGATATTAAAATCTAGTCTCAAAATATGGGTGATAATTATTTTGTGAAGCTCAAATGTAAAATAGACTTCAAGAGTTTTTTAGTTTCGGAATAAATGTCTCTCTTTATCTCTCATAATAGGACTTGTATTAAAGTTCATCTCATATGATACTAGTATAGGTACTATAGATTGTTTTACTTTAATATTTGCAAGGGGAAGTATTTTTATATCCTTTGAACTGTAAATTACTGGGGTCTTTATATTTAATGTGCATGTTATGAAAAATAATAAATGTGTATGAGTTATTTTCATATTAAAATTTGGGTTAGCAATCTATACCTTTTAACTAAATTGTTAATTTCAATATCTGATCCAATTACAATGCAGTGGGAGTTATGATAACCAATTTTATATGTACACTTTTTTTCATTTATTCACTTATTTTTTCATTACCAATCATCTCTTTTGCTTTTATTCTTTCAAATCCATCAACTATTTCTCCCTGGTTGATGTAAGTTCCTTTAATGACTTTTTTCTGTTACGTCATTCTGAATCAATTCCAAGGTATTTTGTGAATACATAATTTTTTGCAGTATACATAATATTTTCCCACTCTACAAAATATCTGAACTTTGCAATAATCACATATAATTTATCTAGAAGGTATTGAACCATGACAATATATTTGCATGCACATATAATCCTATCAATGCAATGTTACATTTTTCCATTAAACTATAACTTATATAAAAATGTATTAAGAAAAAAAACCCAAAAGCCTTTTCCATCAATCCAATGCATTTAGATATCTAGTCTCATTCTAACCTTAGCAGTTCATCTAGAATCATATATTTTCTTTCTGAAAATTTCCCAAAGCAATTTTTGTGGTACAGGTCTGTTGGTGACAAATTATTTTGGCATTCCATTTCTGATGAAATTCTCAATTTTCCTTCTTTTCTTCTTTTTTTAAATTTGCTCTAACTTGTTATACATGTCAGCAGAATGCATTTTGACACATTGTACACAAATGGAGCACAACTTCTTATTCCTCTAGCTGTACTTGGTGCAGAGTCACACTGGTTGTGTAATCATACATGTACACAGGGTAATAATACTCATCTCATTCCACCGTCCTTCCCATTCCAGTACCCCCTGCCCTGCCCACACTCCCCTCTGCCCAATCCAAAATTCCTTCACTCTTCCTTTTGCCCTCTGCATATGGATCAGCATCCACTCAATTCAAAATAGCTAACTTATGGAACTAAAGTAGATGCCCTTAAAAAGATTAGTGGATAAAGAAATAATGGTATACATACACAATGGAATATTACTCAGCCTTAAAGAAGAATGAAATTATGTCATTTACAGGAAAACTGATGGACTGAAGAGTATCACGATAAACAAAAAATAAACCAATCCCAAAAAACTAAAGGATGAATGTTTTCCTTGATAAATGGACGCTGATCAATTTATTTTCTTTTTCAAGGCACTTTGATGGAAAATAATTTTTTTTATTTTGATTTTTCATATGCTTCCTTGCTTCTCATTGTGTGTTAGAGTTTATTTTTCTGAGTTTTGTGAATTCCATCATTACTTGTGTCTGGTTGCTTCCAAGATTTATCTTTGAATTGTGGCAATTTAGTATGTATAGAGGTGATTATCTTTGTATTTTGCCTATTTCGGGATTCCTTAACTTCTAGAATCTGTGAGTTTGTGTTTTTATTCATGTTAGGGATATCTGTGCTACTACTTCCTCACGTTATTTAATCAATTAAATAATTTTTCAATCTCCTTTTCTCTCTCTACTTCATACTGTATACTTTGTACTGATGTAACTATAAGATCATTAAATCTTTCCTCTGCTATCTTACATCTGTTAATCACATCGAATAAATTTTAATTTTCAATTTCTTTGAACTTTCATTTTGTTACCTTTTAAAATACTTCTGTTCTTTTCAATAATTAAGGTTTGCTTTTCTTAAGGTGTTTGGTTATTCATAACATCTGCTTTAAAACTACTGCTTAGTAATTGCTAACTCTGGGTTACCTTGGATTACGTGTTCTTTGATTAAGTTTTCTATTGTTCTTTGAATCATATTTTCTGACTTTGTTGTTTCTCTAATGACTTTTATGGTTTGCTACATATTTTGAGTGGTATATTGCTCACGCTTCTAATTCTTTTAATCTGTACTTAGAAAATTGATTTCTGTTTAAGTAGATATCTTTTTGACTGATCATTTATAATCTATAGAATCTTGCATTTAGAGCTAGATTAGATCCATTTCAGTTCTGCTATTAATCTTTGAATGAAGAATCAAAATGCCATCTTAGTAGTAAGGTAAAGTCCTCCAGTTTCATTGGAGACAGATACATTTTCAAAGAATGTCTACTTTGGAAATATTCAGACTTCTAATTTTCTCCTTCCAGTTAAGCATTTGTTAAAATTCTGCCAAACTTATATAGACCCTGCGGTGTGGTTTTCCAGTGGGCTCCATGGTGTCTCCTTTTGGGCTTAACTCAGGGTTTTGAGAGAGCTTATATATAGGTCTGAATGTCATTCATTTTGTGTGTATGATTTAAGTTATTTTACAGTCTTGTAAAATGTAGCTTTTAAGGATTTGTGTGACAAAAATTTTATGGAATGTTTTTCAGTAATAGTATCTACAGTTTCAATAATGCTTCTATTTTAAACTATGGTCTCCAATTTTTGTGAAAGTCAAAACTTTGAAGAAAATCTTTGCAAATTTGAATTCTTCCCATAATTTTTAAAAGTAAATGTTAATAATAATAAGGAAATATAATTACACAAATGAGATGGTTCACCTTTCATATATTTCCATGAGTTTCTTAAAGACTTAAAATTTCTGTAAAATTTTTTTGATTGATTTGTGAGAATATTTGATCTGTTTATTTTTCAAGTTCTATTGATTTTACTATGGCTCTAACCAGTAGCCTTGGAATATTTAATGGATATATTGGAAATCAGTATGAATTGCTTCCAATTTCTGTTTATTCTAATACAAGTTATCTGTTTTCTCGTAAATTATGTTTTTCTTTTCTCTCTCTAGCATAAGTATGAAATTCTTCTCAAATTCTTTAAGATGGAATAAGAAAAATAAAAAAGAGTGATAAGAAGCAAACAAAATGTTGCTATAGAAGTAATGGCATATGAAATTCAGACCTCTTCCAGACTGAAACGAAGGGGTCACTACTTCTCGCATGCTCAGATGACCCCCACGTGTATGGAGGTCACCTGAGGCTGTGCACAGGTAACCCAGAGGACATGGGCGGAGAATCATCCACTTACCAGTGTTCAAAGTCTTTTACTCTGTCCATTTTTGTCATGTTCTAGCTTTGGCTACTGTAATAATTATTTTAAAAACTCAACTAAAATTTTGAAGTACCTGGAAATGGTACACACTCTTCAAAATCTGTAAGAGCAAGATATTGTGGAAAAAAGAAAATAAAGAGAGCTATGCAGGGCTGGGGATATAGCTCAGTTTAAAGAGTGTTTGCCTGTCAAGCACAAGGCCCTGGGTTCAATCCCCAGCACCGCAAAAATAAATAAATAAATAAATAAATAAATAAATAAATAAATAAAGAGAGAGAGAGAGAGAGAGAGAGAGAGAGAGAGAGAGAGAGTTATGCAATAGTAACAAAAAGAAATTAGGAAACATAAAATTTACTACTAATAATAAAGAAAATATTTAGCAACAAGAGTGAATATAAGCAGGTACATTATCAAAGAAACTTCCCCTCAAACTATAGGGGAATAAGAACACAAAATGCTGAAAAGCTAGGCACATCACCAATTTCTAAAGGAGATTTACCAGTTCATGAAATTACAAGAAACTAACAGACCAAAGCCAATTAATAAAGTCTATTAAGATTTGTTTCAGACAGATGATTTTAATGATTTTTACAAACTCATGATACATATGTAGTGTCCTCGCTCCCAAATATGCAACAACTTCTAACACTTTGATTCTTACATTCACACACCATTCTAGTTATGTTCACATGCATTTGTAATCTCTTTTTTGAGGGGTCTATAAGGCATAAATATTTTTTTCTTTACAAATAATTTTATATGGCATTAAACTCTTACATGCACAAAGGAAAAGTTGGAAATTGTTTAAATTATGTTTAGCATAAATTTATTTCTCTGCTTGCTTAATTAAAACATAAAAATGAAAATAATATTTTTTAATATAAACAACCATCTTTTTTTTCATTTTCCCAGGAATTTAACACATTCACAATAATAATAGATAACTACAAATGTTTATCTTGAAATATAGACAGAGAAGAAAAGCATATTTTTATGTCATTAGAAGATGTTTTGATATATAGCTGTCCTTTATTGCAGCATAATCTTTCTTTTTTCTTTTTCATTTTTTATTTATTTATTTATTTATTTTTTAGTACCAGGGATTGAACCCAGGATCACTTAACCAATGGGCTATAAGCCACATCCCCAGTCCTTTTATTTTTCATTTTGAGACAGTCTTGCTAAGTTGCTTGGAGTCTTGCTAAGTTGCTGGGGCTGGCTTTGAACTTGCAATCCTCCTGCCTCAGCCTCTTAAATCACTGGGATTAAAGGTGTGCACCACAGTAAGCGACAGCATAATCCATTTAAAAACAGGTGAGTTTGTTTTCTGGTGTGTTCAAATCCTTACACTTACTCAATACCTAAACTTTAATTAATAACTGCATTAATTTAATTAATAACTGTACCCCTGGATAACCAAATGCTACAAATAATTATAATGAACCAGAACTAATCTCAAAATTAGAATAGCATGTACATTATATAATTTATTTTTAGTTTAGGTAATATACAGTATGTACTAATGAGAATATCTTGTGAATATTCAACAAATGCTTACTTTTCATAGACAACCCCTTTTGCCTTACAATATTTTAAGTTCATACTCTATAACATATAATAACCTAATGTTCTTACCTCAGACATTTTGTGAAAACTAAATTGTACGATTCATACTATCAACCTCAATATTTAGCCAACTTTCTCATAATGCATACAGCTATCCTAAGGCTTACTCTGTCTCTATATAATATAAAGTCTATCATAGCTTTACACAATGGTGATTTTTGTTTTAGAATTTATTACTTTGACATTTTTATAACCTTTTAAAATCTGATAATTTCAAATCTGATTCTTTTTAAGAACTGAAGGAAAATATCTAACATTGGATTTTTTTTACAAAATATTAATGCAGTTCTAATAACAATGAAAGAATCATTTACATAACTGCCATGATTTAAAAATAGTCATTTGAAATATCATTCATTCAACATTCAAATATTATAATTAGAAAATGAATTTGAGAATCTGCTGATGTTCTTTGGATAATCATTTAAGGGGCATGATTTAGTTTGCTCATGAACAAACTGAGAATATAACATAACACCAGTTAAAATATGTTTGATAAAAACTTTAATTATATAAATTGTGAAATTTATTATTTAGTTAGAATTAATATTAAAATTAATTCAACATAACTCTAATTATTGATTACTTTAAAAATAATATTCTGTGGTCTATTTATAAATTTGCAATGCCATTTCGTTGCTTTCTCATTTCCTCTGGTAAGTTTTGTGAATTTTGCTACAATTAATAGACACATCTAGAAACATATTTTGATGGAGAGCTGTAAAGCTAGAGTTAAAAAAAGAATAAAACATAACTAAACCTTGTCACTTGCAAAGAAATTTCACAAAATCTAAAGTTTATCTCTATCTTCTCCTTCTTTCCAAGAATCAGCAAAACAATTTTCTGACTTTCATCATTATTTTAGTGCCATTATGTTTTTTAGATTTCCTAAATGATTCATAATGGTTATAGACACAGTATTTGCTCACTGAATAATAGTGTTTTAATATTAACCATTATATAAGTTGAGGATTTGTCATGTTATGAAAAATGTCTCTGGCTTCAAAAAGTCGGGTCTCATAAAAGTAATATTAGAAGTCTAACGCTTTGCAATCTCTTCTTTCTTGGTAATCTGAATTAAGGAATCTGTAACTAATGTAGTATCAACCATGGCAAAATATGTAATGAGAACGTATTCTTGGGTTTTAACTTATGTATTTGTGAATTACGGATTTAGTTACAGGCAAGGGTGACTGTCTCTCTCTTAAATCAAACAGCTAACATCTACAGTTACTGCCGCAGGATAACAAATACGACTATCACTAACTGGAACACTTGCAATAATGGCCTTATCTGAGAAGATTTATTACCACGACTGTCTGTAAGGCAGTGTGCAGAAGCCCTGCCGTTGGGTGTTGTGTGCTAAGCAGCACAAACACACTTGTATGTTGTGCACACCATGTGCACTCCTGCAGACACCACATGTACGTAAACATGCCTTAGTGTGCACCTAGGAAAGCAGAAGAAACTTCACTTAGGCCCCTAACCCCTGCTGACATATTTTGAAACTTGTTTTTATCTACTATGCTTTTTTCTCTTTTTGAATTCATTTGTTACTTAGTTATAATTAAAAACTAAATATAAACTACTGAACTCATCCTTATGACCCCATACCTCATTTGCATATTTTTTTCTGAATTAACTTTAAGCTTAACTCCACAGAGAACATTATTCTTACCAAGTCATTGTTAGTAATGCATATTGCAAAATCAGTGCAAACTCTTGTAAATACAGCTCCCACTTACTCCTCCACATCTACTTGCCAACTCTGCTGGCCCTGCTCCTGACTCGGGACACTGAACTGTGTGGGCCTTGTCACTAGACTCCCAGGCCCCATGGCTTCTAGTTAAGTTCCACCAAAGATGGACCTCTTCAGGAAACTGGAGGGAGAAGGAGAAAGAGATGGGTCAGGGAAATTATCTCAGGTTTCCTGAGGAAGTGCACCACAGGATGGCTATGCTCCCTGATCAAAGATGACTAAACCACACAGCTATTTCTCTCCTGTTCCCATAGCTTCACCCTCCCTTCATTTCTTCATTTGTACTACAGCATTAATATCTGATTATTACCTGAGTAATACCTGCATTAATACCTGAGTTTCCACACCTCACGTACCCTTTGTAATTAATTCTCATATAGAAAAACTCTTCAAATTACATCAATTTGAATATGCCTTCTGTCTCCACTTGGGCTGCTGATTCATAGAATAAATACTTTGTATAGAATGTTCATGAGGATTTATCACTATACTGAAAAATCTAAGACAGTATTGATAGTCATCTAATGACTTGGTCAATGCAACCAGCTGAAAAAAAATGTTAAAAGCTATTGGGATATATTTATTTAATTCTCAGGAGAAACTACAGTATGAAGACAAAACACTGTGAAAATGATTTGAATTTTTCACTAATAAAAAGCATTCTTCAGAGTTTCTTCAAAATTATTAGAATTTTTTGCAATAGGAATAATTTATCAGATGTTAGAAGATCATCATCTATGGTCAAGATTTCTAACTAACCCAACATAAACACTTTTAAAAAATGAATTTAAATAGATATTTTTTCATTAATTACTACATTTCCTACATTCAGAAAAAAATAATGAGGTTACACAAGTTTATAATTTCTGTTTAATAGCCTTAACTAATAAGATTAGATTTAGTTGTTATTAGAAAATATGGACAACACACAGTAAAAAAACAAAAAACTAAAGTGTCTAAAATGCATGTCATAGCTGGGCTCAGTGACAAGCACCTGAATTCCCAGCTACTCAGGAGGCTGAAACATGATGATCTCTTGAGCCCAGGAATTTGAGGACACTCCAGGTAACACAGTGAGGTCCAGTATCACACAAACAAACAATACATATTTCATTTTATCTTCATGAAATATGTTGCAGTCATGATGAAATGGAATTATCAAAACATGGGTACAAAAGAAAATTAAATGAAAAGAATAACATTTTGGTTGAAATGTGAGTATGATATTTATTTTTTAATTAGCTCTGTTTTCCAAACTGCTACCTAAATCATAATCTATCAACTTCCCTTTCCTTGCTCCACGTTGTTAATCACTCAGTTCGTGGAGCCCAGGAAGCATACAGACTCTGGCTTGTGTCAGCTGGTTGGTGCATTCTCTGATGCAGCCAGGGTCTCTGCCCAGTCCCAGCAGGAGCCACTTAGTTTCACATAGGAACAGCAACTACATAATGCACCTTCAATTTCAATACTAACTGGAAAAAAAAAATCACTTCTTTTACATCAAAACTTACATTATCTTTTGGCTTCAGAAAAATATTTATAAAGAAAATAATAATTAGTAATAATAAGTTATTATATATCACTTTTCTGAACATAATACTAACATTAAGCTTTCTAAAAGAGATGTTGCTCATTTTCATTGGGCAAGCTCCTTAAGCTTTGCCAATGTGATGCTATTTCCAAACCATAACTTCTTCACTTTAATGTAAAAAACATCTGTGAATTTGAGGTTCACACTGCTCTGGTATGTACATATTTTCTTCAGGCATCACCTGTCTCTTTTGAAACACTTAAATCTAGGCAATAAATAAATATATTGAAAATATAAAAAGAAAATCTTCACATCATTTTTATCTATATTCTTTCTATACATTTTATCAGACACAAACATACACACATTTAAGGATAAATGCTAAATTACTTGTTTACCTTGGAATAATTGTTTATATGTTTGCACATTGTTTTGAAAGGATATATTTTAAATAATCGCAATTTAATGGACAAACATCATGAAATCAACCTTGATAAATCACTATTTATATAATACACATTTTTTTTTTTTTTAATTTCATGGATTGTCCCACTAATGCTGCTTTTATCTGGTCCAAGACCAGTACTGAATCAGATGATGTTGTTATTTGTCATTTTTCTTTAGAGCTTTTTAGGATGATAAAGGTTTTCAGCCTCTCCTTGTTTCTTCATACAATGTTACTTCTACAGACATCGTCTTCACTGCTTCTCATTCATGAATTACCTAGCCCGGGGTCTTTTCCATCCTGACATCAAGCTGGGTCACTCCAACACAGCCGGACAGCCTCTGTGGCTCTTCACCTCCGCATGCCACCCCCACTTAACATGGCTCCGCACAGCAGCCAGAAGAAGTGCAGCTTCTAAAACACATGATTCCACTCTACTTATTGCAACCACTTCCACAGAAACTCAAATCTGCCATTTCTTTCTCCACATCAGACTCCTCATGCCTCCATTTCCTTCAGTATTTGGCAACTACCCCATAGTCCATCACTCTACCTAAATCTGTCAATACTTTAAGTTCCTTTGATCCACTCACTTTAGGTCCTCTCTTGACAAAACACCCATTCCAGATGGATTGCATGCCTTCTCATATCTTGCTCCTATGACACCAGCAGCTTCTATGGTCTCTGCAAGCTTATGATCTATCTCTCAGACCAATTCCATAGTTAATGCTATGGAATCCAGTTGATCCAGTTGATCCTCTCCTTTTTTCCTCCCAAGAAAATAGCAGCCTGGGCTCTTGGAAACCAAGCATGAAACACAACCACCCAATAGTGATCTCCCCTTCTCATACCTGTGACCGACCGCTGTGCTTGAGTGAAAACTGCCTACTTTCCACTGAGAAACCTCCCCAAGTTTTCACACCTGCTTCCTGGACAGAGATCACTGAGGCACTCGATCCAGGATGAAATTAACACCACTTCAAACTCAGGAGCGCTCTCTTCTTAAAGACTTCCTTATTATCAGGAAACCCCCACCAACGTCCCTGCATTTAAATCTTCCTGTTTTCCTCTGGAGAGTGCTTCACTCTGGCATAGAAAACTAAACAAATCTAAACTTGTTTCAAGGCAAGTGGGTTTGGGCCGGGGACAGGGGGATTCAACTCCATCTTTTGAAACTATCTTTTCTGTTTAGCCATCTTGCTTGTTTTTAAATATTCTTTCTTCTTTTCCTTGCTGGCCCTGCCTCTTTTCTTGTCACTTTGTCTCACAAGATGCTCTTCTGATTCACAAAGAAAACATAAGCCCTTTCTCCTGGCTGTTCCGTTGAGAATGTGTCACAAGGCAGATAAACTTGAGGTAAGAAAAATGGTCTGGATTTTCAGGTGAGAGAAAACAACCCGTGGATTAGAGCAATAATTACAGCACAAGGGGAGTCTTAGAGAAGCAGAAGGGATTCAGAGTAACAAGCGTGGTAAAGATCACAAGCCCCCAAACGACAAATGTTTGAAGAGACAGACAGGCTCAAATATCGCACAACTCATACACGTATCAAAAACGATACACAGAGCCAGGCTTGGTGGCACATACCTGTAATCCCAGCGGCTCTGGTGGCTGAGACCATCACAAGTTCAAAGCCAGTCTTAGCAATTGCAAAGCGCTAAGCAACTCAGTGAGATCCTGTCTCTGAATAAAACCCAAAATACAAACACAAGTCCCTGGGTTCCATCCCCAAAACTGCAAGAATTAATTAATTAATTAATTAATTAATTTTAAAAAATAAAATACAAAATAGGACTGGGGATGTGGCTTAGTGGTTGAGTGTCTCTGAATTCAATCCCTGCTACCAAAAAAAAAAAAAAAAAAAAAAAAAGAAAAGAAAAACAAACAAAAAATCAACTGCAACAACAACCAAAAAAGAAGGAACACATAGTGCCCATTACTATGTAAAATTTTTGTTTTCATATATCAGTTGAAAAATCAATTTAAAAGAAATAAAAATATAAAGAAAGCCAATTACAGATCCTTGACTTTTGATGGATTAAATCCCAGTAACTACATTGTAAATTAAAATCATTTTAATTTGAAACTGGATTGAATTCACCTGTCCTACCAAACATCGTGGCTTAGCCTAACATACATTGCAAGCGCTCAGAACACTTACATTAGGGTAGTTGTTCAAAATCATCTAAAACAAAGCTGATTTTATGTCATATTGACTGTCTCACATATATACAGAGATGGGCCTTGTGTAGACCTGATGAAAAACAAAAGAAGATATCCAAAAAGTGCTGAGAATACAATGAAACCAGACAACTTTTAGTCCAGAGCCACGTAACTGAAACCATAGCTTGATAATTTGTTTTATTTTTTGCATAATGAATAAAGTTTATATATATTTATACATTTATATGATATATATTTATATATTTGTATTATTTATATATTTGTATTATATATTTATAGTTACATTTATATATATAATGAATTATGTATATAATGAATTAAATATATTTAATACAAAGGAGGGCATGTTTACAATGATAACTGTGTGCATGATCATTTCAAGTCCTTGTCTGATATATTTTAATTGCAATTCCTAAGGTTAGGAGGTAAGAATAATTTGGTTCCAGTGGAGATCTATCTGTGGGACCTCAGTCAGCTGCATGGAATTTCTCTATTTAATTTCTCCTTTGGCTTTGGAATTTGTCATTTACTTCCTTCTTTGGTTTTGGAATTTGTCTATTTAATTTCTCCTTTGGTTTCAGGCCTCACCTTTCATTCTCAGCAGCATGAAAAACAAACCAAAGTGCAAACCAGGTTCTGTAAATTACCCCCAAGCAAACGTGCCCCTGGTGTTCCACTCTTCTGTGGGTTTGCAGCTTGTCTTATATTTCAGCTAAGTAAATGTCATCACACAAAGATTTTAATAGCTTTACTGAGAATTATGTGTATTTCTTTTTTAAAGTAATTTATTTTAAGAGCTATTATGACAAAGTAGATTTCTTCGAAATACATTCAGATTGTTTCTGACAATGGAGCAACTTGTGATTTTTTTTTTTTTTTGTCTGTCTGATGGCATGAAAGCAATGTGTTTTTAGTAGAAACCATATTTTGAATTTCCATCTTTTCCTGAGCCAGCAATACATAGTAGTCCACAACCCCCAACTGCTAGTCAGAGGTGGGGAGCCTCTGCTTCATCAGGGTTTTGGATATAGGTAGGTAAACGACATGGGATATTCAACACTTTACTGTAAGAGAGGCTTTGTGTTAGATGGTTTTGCCCAACTTAAGGTTAGTATAAATGTTCCAAGAAGGTTGAAGGTAGACTGGGCTGAGCTATGATATTCGGGAGGATTGGGTGTGTTAAATGAATCTTTGACTTAGGATCTTTTCAACTTACAATGTGTTCATCAGGATGTAACGGTATTGAAAACAGAGGCACATCTGTAGACATAGTTACAGTCACATACACAAAAACCCAACCTCAGAAACACACTGGTGATTTGATTAAGTCCAGCTCATGATATATAGTTTCCAAAATCAACATTCCAGAATGTCTAATAAATAAAGGTCGTAAAAACGTTTCTTTGATATGTGTGTATATTTATGCATATCATATTAACTGCGTACATGTTTCCAAATAATAGACATACACAACAGTGATTTAATCATGTAAATAACCCATTATAAACTTGCTAAAATAACTATTCTAAATACTTGTTAAGTATGATGATCTTAAAACAGAGATTCAAAAATATTTTCAGAGAGTCATAGTTCTTTATAATATTGCTATCTTTCAAACCGAAAGTTTCCTGAATTAGAATTTGGGGGTTGTATTTGGAACAACTTCATTCTTTTTCCTTGCCAACGTTAAAAAAAAAAAAAAAAAAAAAAAAAGATTTTTATTGTCACAATGTGTTCATAAGAAATCATGATATAGTCAAAGGAATAACATTTATATACATCTCATTTAACTCTGGTTTTGCAGATTTCTTTTATAATTAAGTGAAATCCTCTCTGGAATATCATAGTCTACGAGAACAATCAGACCACTAAATTTATTCCAGAAAACACAATACAGTTGATTCTCCAGGAGATGAAGAACTGACTTTCATGGATACTTTTAGCAAGTATGCAGGATCAATCACATCAGCTAAGTTGAAAGGTGCAGCATAAACACAAAATAATAGCCTACCTCTTTGTACTATGAGTCAGAAAACTACTTATTTATTTGTATAGTTTATTTTACAGTGAACCTTTCTTTCTCACCTTTCATCATATTTCAAACTTTTTTCCTCAGTTAAAGTTAGCAGTCAATACTCAAATCTACCTTTTGCACTCCTGAGTTTTAAAGTGCAATATAGAAACTATTGAGAAATTTAATTTGTTTGGATGTTTATCTGTCAATTCTGAAATTAATCCTAAAGATTTATTTTTTCCCAGTGCAAGTACATATTTTATTTATTTAGGTTATACAATTTGAAAGAGAGTAGGCTCACCTTAATATTTACAGTATATAGAATGTTTTTCTGACCTGTGAATGGATAAATAAATCCAGTACTTTAGCAATCCATGCTCAGGTACATAATCCTTCTCTTCAAAAATAACTAAGTTAAGAGAAAGAAGGGAGTAAAGATGAAAGATGAAAGGAAGGAAAGAGCAAAGAGAGGAGGAAAGGGAAAATGGGAAAGGACATGAGAGCTTTGTTTTGGGGAAATAAATTCATTATCTGTTGAGAAGTTATTTGCAAGATATGATCAGCACACAGATATATTTTGTATTTCAGTTTTAAGATTTGGGGACTCTATTGAGAAATCTAAAATGTGGCCCAGTTAGTTGAACACTTGAGTTCATTTGTGTACTCAGGATCTCATTGTTAACTCAGTGGGGAAAAGGCAAATCTGAAATTCCTTCTCATCTCAAGAAGTTAGTGGAGGATATTTCTACTTACAACCAGCAATAAATAAAAATGAGCAGACATATAAAGTCCCTGAAATATATCTTTTCAGATCCATACCTTGCCACCCAGCCTGTTTTGACAACTACCCAGATATATCCTATTATTTTGAAATAGGTTCTCACTTTTCCTTTGAAGCATACTTTAATTGTGCCTTGGAACATTATTGTAAGCTGTTTTCTCTGCAGCTTTGAGAAAGAATACTCAGCGATATTTGATATAGAAGAAAAAAAAAGTTTGCTGAATAAATGAACAAGTGATAAGGTTTCGAGATGATTTTTCTGATATCAAAGAATGAGTAATTAACTAAGTAGAAGCCTGTGGTAAAGAACCCAAAGCAGAACAAAATCATCCCCAGTGAGAGCCATGCTTATTACAGGTAGTTGAACAAAGCAGGCAGTCCTGCTTCAGGAATTTGGAGGTTTGCAGCGCCCCCTAGCAGAAATGTCAAGAAATGCCCCTCTGGGCTAACTCATTCAGACTACTCTCAGTCATCTCAGTGACACTGTCCAGTCTGAAACCACAGTCCCTAAAAGAGAACCTAAGTCCTCAATAAAATTTCAGGAAATGAGTGACCCTTTCTGGGTTGGTAAAATATAAAATGCAGAAAACTCTCAATTAGTGTTAATTATTGATATTGTTATTTGCATTCACATCACTTGTTAGGTTTTGCAGACTGAGCAAAGGATCCGGGATCTCATTTCATTAGCAGAGCAAAGCTTTGTCACTTTTGCACGTTAAGTACCTCATACAGGGTTGTGGAAAGTTCTGCCATCATATTCACATGGCCTTGGCTGACAGAGGGTGCTTTT
The DNA here is from genome assembly GCF_902686455.1 of Sciurus vulgaris. NCBI lineage: Eukaryota > Metazoa > Chordata > Mammalia > Rodentia > Sciuridae > Sciurus > Sciurus vulgaris. The sequence goes on from NC_136469.1 coordinate 15,774,534, forward strand.
GAACAACTTGCAATATTAGAGGGCCAGTGGTATACCATGTAATCTGCCTCATAGAGGAAGAGTCACAATTCCTGATTCATCCCTTTCAATGGCTAATGTAACATATTTCCTTTTATGTATACTTTTTTCTCTGCCTGGAATAGCCTTCCTTCATATTTAATCCTTTTATTAAGTAGCTTTTTAGGCTTCTAGATTTGAATGAGGTACAGAGCTACAGAAGGCTTCCCATCAGGTGCAGCCTGCAGGGTAAGCCACTCTGCTTCACTGGGCTAATGACCCAGGGTATGTTGCCCTATTTCAAATTTCCATGGCAGAAAAGAAAGCTTTATGGAGTCTTTCACATTACTGACAGGAATATCATAGACCCTTAGGCTATGAGGCAGTTTTGGAGATTTATGTATCTTCTTCAGAAAATTATCACATCCCTTTAAAAAAAATAAAAATAAAAATAAAACAGAAATCAGTTTGTCCCACGAAAGCAGGGAGCTGAAACTCCAAACCTCAGCTCTTGTGTTTCAACAAAACAAGATTTAAAGTCAGACACCAGAAGTCATGCAAGAGAACTTTGTTCAAAGTGAATGTGAGGTGAAAATAAAGTAAAAGAAAAGTGAGTTTTAAGCAAAAAGCACCCTCAAGAGAAAGAGTGGGCCGTCTAGAAGAAGAAACAAAGGAGACAATGCTGTCCCCAATTTTATTACTTTTGATGTTTACCAGGACAGTTGGGGACCACCTTCTGTACTCCTTGCCAATCAGGTGTTTGACTCCTCCTCCTCCATGGGCAGTGGAGTTTTTGGCCTTCTTTGGTCTTCTCTGGAACTGTCATGATGGCCATTCTATTTAGGAGGGGCCTCATCTACAAATCGATCCCATGTTTATATGAGTGCTAGGTCAATAGCTGGTCAGAAATCACCTTGGTCCACCTGCACTGCTGAAGGCTTCTTCCTTCCTAGACAACTGGAGACCCTTACAGCCATAATTCCTAGCTCTATGTCAACATCCATGGGCCCTGTCAAGAGTTGCTCCCATTAATCCTCTTCTCTTGACATAGTTCTCAATTAACTCCTTCTGCTTCTGTTTACTTTATACAAATTAACTACCACCCTTTGCTTTCTCCTCTACTTGGGAAGTAGTTTAAAGAAGGACCCTAAAGTAATTCAAAGTATACTTATAACCTTGCCTGCATTTCACTGCTCACTGCTAGTTACGGGCCAACAAGCTGACTACTGATCCCTTACAATGAACTATGATTATAGGATCCCAACAATCCAGGAACCTGAGCTGCTTACCATACCAGCAATAAAATCCCTACATATAAATTTATGGTGACAGGAGATGGTCTCCACTGGTTTTGAAGGAACAAGTTGTGCTTCAGCAATTGGCCATGATTCCGATTAAGCTACTGCTACCTCAAAATTCCCTTTTTTCAATAACTTCTGTGATCTCATCGAATTACCCAGTAGTAGTTTCAGGAAGAAACAAAACGAAAACGAGGATTTGCTGCATATTAACTGAAGTCCCCACTCCCTTCATCTTGTCATTTGACTTGATTTTTGATATTTAACTTTGTATTTTAGTCTTTATACAGCTTATCAAGGATATTGGTCTTGAGTTTAGTAGGTAAAATGCCATCTAGCAGGAGCCGGGAAGACGCTGGAGCAGCTGTGTTTCGGGCCTTCAGTGTGGGTAGAAGCATGTGTGGGTTGACAAGGCGACGACCAGATCAAACGCCAGCAGCTCAGTTTCACTTTGTCACCTTCACCTTGGATCCTGTGTCAAATGAGGAGGAACTTGAAAATGCGTTTCTCAGCCCGTATCCTTCCTGTTTCCATAATGGGTTCTGACAATGAAAAACCTAGAAGAAAAGGAAAAGGAAATCTTATTCTTCATCAAGGTCTACACGGACACAGTTGAAATCCTAAGTCCAGGCTTCTGGGTTCTTGGGATAAATCCTTTCTGGTGTTGTCGGCACAAGGGACACTTTGTGGCAGTCTGTCTGCAATGTTTATGGAATATCTTTTACCAAAAAAGAATGAAGATGAGCACTAGTTTATAAAGGATGGACTGAATAGTAATTATTTAAAAATTGTAAATGCAAATACAACATATGTATAGTTAAGTGCAGATAATTTACATTCCATTATTATTACTAAGAGAAAAAAAATTACTCATTTAAACATACCTGTATAGTTAGATTAAGATTGAATTTTAATGTGTATAAACATAGAAGTACAAATAAAAAATCTGTTAGACTAAAATCCAAAATACAGGTTATCATCTACAATGTTATTAAAATCCCACAGATTCACCCAAACTGGTGAAGTGAAGAAAAATCAAGGGTGGTTTTATTCTTGGGTACAGCTAAAGTAAGAAATTTAAAATGTATTGATCTGACATTTCTATGGAGACCATGAACTCTCCATTTTTCAAAAAAAAAATTATGGTAATTTTGTCAAAAAACATTTCTAAACCAGAGAATAGTAATTTTCATTATAATAAAATTATAATGCAAAGCAATGCAGTTGAAGAACCCACTGTGTGTTGACTTCACATTTTACTGGCATTCTGAATAAAAGTTTAAATGTATATATGCCAATTCACATGCATATATTTGACTGTGTCTACATTCATATTCATTTTGTACATGCATCAAAAAATCCTTCATTTTAGGATATTTTGGAATCCTTCAATCTTTTATTTTTATCTTGGCTTAATGACATTTTAATATTTTAAAAACTATATGACATATTTAACCAGAAATGTATAGCATGCCAAATTATTAAACACATTTGTTTTTTTAAATAACTACAAAAAACTGGTGAAAATATTTAAAACTGATGCAGAGGAATTTTTACACCTTTATAAACAGGTATTGAAATAATGAAAATTGGTCTTACAAATAAAATATTATGGAATTTTAAAAAGAGACATGCTAAAGACATTGTTATTAATATATGGGATTAAAAATGAAAATAGCTAAAACCAGTGCCAAAAAGAGACCCTGCCATGCCTAAAACCTGGTCTTCTTCCTCAAAATGGGCATTCCCGGGAAAATGACTCAGAAAATAGTCATTCTTGAATTCCACTGAAGTGGTGGGATAGACGGTTGCAGGAGGGGTTCAACATGACTTGCTTCTGCTCAGGAAGTGCACCAGAGTCCCTTAATGACCCAAAGCAATACAAAGAAAACTTCTGCTCAATTGGAAAGTGTAAACCCTGCAGAAGGATTGAACTGGGAGCCTATTCAGGAGGTACTCTTGGTGGTGAGGCCTCTGATAGAATTGAGCAGAAAAGGGTGCTTGGCTGAGGTTCAGACTGAATGTATGTGTTTCTTTTTGCCACGCTGGCCATTTTTATGAAGTTGATTTTTTTATGCTTTATAATTTTCTGATTACTCAACCTTTCCCTGAATTAGTTCTTCCATCCGTGAATCAGGCGGGAGTAAGAGCAGGGCTGAGAGGCACTTCTGAGGTCCCCAGCCTGGGAGGGGAAGGTCAGCAGGCAGAGCTCTTCCTGAGGGGTTGAAATCCTGCCCTCCCCACAGGTCACCATGGAGTCAACAGGGCTCCGTACATCCCGCCAGACAAGGCTGAAAAACCCACGCCAGCCTTTTGACCTTATTTTAAAAGTGTGTAGGAAAACCCAAATACAACAGAGAAGACAAAAAGAAGAATACCAGGGAAAATTTAGCCTCTTAGTACGAAAGCAAGAAAAATGGTGAACATAGCTTAATCTCTAGGAAGATAAACATAAACCTCACTGAAGGTGCTACTTCTTCTCTTCCCTTTGACTTCCACCACCAATGTAGGTGACAAAGACTACCTTTCAAAGGGACAGAAAAAAGAAAACGGATCAAGATGAAGATATGGAAGACATCTGAATTATCAAGCTTGGAATTTAAAATAACTATTACGATTATAGTCACTTTTTAAAATTTATGATTCATTCTTTTTTTAATGTGTTCTAATTATTCATACATGACAGTAGAATGTATTTTGACACATTGTACACAAATGGAGCACAACTTCTCATTCATCTGACTGTACACAATGCAGAGTCAAATGGTTCATGCAATCATAGATGTATACAGGGTAATAATGTCCCTCTCATTACACCATCTGTCCTACCACCATCTCTCCTCTCCCCTCATTCCCCTCCGCCCAATCCAAAGTTTCTCCATTCTTCCCTACTGCTCCCCATTATGGATCATTAACTGTAGCAGAGAAAATATTTGGACTTTGGGTGTGACTATTTCACTTAGTATGATATTCTCCAGCTCCATCCATTTACCTGCCAATCTATATTAAGTTTAAATAATCCTCCATTGTATATACAGAACAGATTTTCTTCATCCACTGATTTGTTAAAGGGCATCCAGTTTCACTCCATAGTTTAGCTATTGTGAATTGAGCTTCTATAAATATTGATGTGGCTGTGTATGTGGCTGTGTATGTGGCTGTGTATATGATGTTACTGTAGTATGCCGATTTTTAGTCCTTTGGGTATAAACAGAGGAGTGGGATAACTGGGTCAAATGGTGGTTCAATTCCAAGTTTTTTGAGGAATCTCCATACTGCTTTCCATAGTGGTTACACCAATTTACAGTACCAGCAGCAATATATGAGAGTATCGCTTTCTCCACATCCTTGCCAACATTTATTGTTGCTTGTATTCTTGATAATTGCTATTCTGACCAGAGTGAGATGAAATCTTAGAGTAGTTTTGATTTGCATTTCTCTAATTACTAGAGATGATCAACGTTTTTTAATGTTTGTTGATCCATTGTGTTTTGTCTTCTGTGAAGTGTTCATTCAGGTCATTAGTTCATTTATTGATTGGGTTATTTAGTTTTGTTGTTAAGTTTGAGTTCTTTATATATCCTGGAGATTAGTACTCTATCTGAGGTATGTGGTGAAAGAATTTTTCCCATTCTGTAGGCTCTTGTTTCACATTATTGATTGTTTTCTTTGCTGAGAAGAAGTTTTTTCGTTTGAATCCATCCCATTTATTGATTCTTGATTTTACTTCTTGCACTTTAGGAGTCTCATTAAGTAAGTCAAAGACACATCAAGGAAAGAAAATTGCAGACCAATGTCCCTGATAAATATAGGTGCAAAATATCTCATTAAAATTCTGGCAAATTTCATACAAATCATATTAGAAAGATAGTGCACCATAGTCAAGTGGGGTTCATACCAGTGATGCAAGGTTGATTCAGCATACGGAAATCAACATTATTCATCAGATCAATAGACTTAAACACAAGAATGATATGATTGTCTCAACAGATGCAGAAAAACATTTGACAAAATACAGCATCCCTTCATGTTCAAAACACTAAAAAACCTAGGGATAGTAGAAACATACTTCAACATTGTAAAAGCCATATATGCTAAACCCAAGGTCAACATCATTCTAAATGGAGAATAATTGAAATTATTCCCTCTAAAAATTGGAACAAGACAGGGATGCCCTTTTTTCACCACTTCTATTCAACATAATCATTGAGACACTAGCCACAGCAATCAGACAGATGAAAGAAATTAAAAGGATACAAATAGGAAAAGAAGAACTGAAACTATCACTATTTGCCAACAACATGATTTTATACTTAGAAGATCCAAAAACTTCCACTGGAATACTTCTAGAATTAATAAATGAATTCTACAAAGTAGCAGAATATAAAATTGCCATCCATAAATCAAATGTGTTCTTATACATAAGTAATGAATCCACTAAAAGAGAAATTGGGAAAACTACCCCATTCACAATAGCCTCAAAAAAAGATAAAATTTCTCAAAATCAATCTAACAAAAGAGGTGAAAACCTCTACAATGAAAAGTACAGAACACTCAAGAAAGAAATTGAAGAAGATCTTAGCAGATGGAAAGATTTCCCATGTTCGTGAATAAGCAGAATTAATATTGCCAAAATGGCCATACTACCACAAGCGTTATACAGATGTAATGCAATTTCTATTAAAATCCCAATGACATTCTTCATAGAACTAGAAAAACAATTATGAAATTCATTTGGAAAAATAAGGGACCCAGAATAGCCAGAGTGTTTTAGTCAGCCTTCTCACTGCCGTGCCTAATAACCCAACCAACACAATGGTAGAGGAGGAAAAGTGTATTTGAGGGCTCATGGTTTCAGAGGTCTTAGTCCCTAGAAGGTCGGCTCTATTCCTCAGGTTCAAGGTGAGGCAGAACATTATGGAAGATCATGGCAGAGGGAAGCAGCTCACATCCTGGTGATCAGGAAGCAGAAAGAAAGAATCTACCCTCTAGATACAAAATGTATACCCCATAGCCATACCCCAATTCCCACTTCCTCTAGCCACACACTACCACTTCAGTTAATCCCATCAGGGATTAATTCACTGATTGGGTTAAGATTTTTACGACCCAATCATTTCTCTTCTGATCCTTCCTGCATTGTCTCATATGTGATCTTTCGGGGGACACCTCACATCCAAAGCATAACACAAAGGCATCCTTAGCAAAATGAGTAAAGCAGGAGACATCACAATACCGACCTTCAACTATACTACAGAGCACTAGTAACAAAATTGGCACAGTATTGGCACTAGAACAGACATGTAGACCAATGGTACAGAACAGAAGACAGAGAGAAGCCCACATAAATATGGTTATCTCATACTAGACAACGATGCCATAAACATACATTGGCAAAAAGCCAACCTCTTCAATAAATGGTGCTGGGAAAACTGCAAATCCATATGTAGCAAGATGAAATTAAACCTCTCTCTCTCTCACTCAGCACAAAACTCAACTCAAAGTGAATCAAAGACTCAGGCATTAGAACAGAGACACTGTGCTTAATATGGTCATTTCTAATGAGAAAAGTGACCAACATGAAAAAACATTGTTAATGTAAAGCAGAGAAATAAAAACTCTAAGAAAGAATAAGAAGGAAATGTTATAAACAAAATAGAGTATAAAAGAAACAGAATTGTTAATTATTACTTCAGTTACAAAATTGACAGGCTTTGTTTATAGCTTTTTGCAAGAAGTTTGTGAACGTTTATACTGTTCGGTCTAAATACCATTTTTATTTTGGAATAAAAAAACATTAAGTTTTACAGGGATTTCAGTATTCTATTTTGCTTGTAAATTTTAAAGTTATTAGTTAATATCATTTCTCTTCATATATATACACACGTAGAGACATTTTTATGCTAAATGTTAATAATTTGATTTTGTTATAATTTTGAATTAAAACCTTTATCTGGCTCTGTGAGAACATGGAAAAGGTCTCCATGCCAAAGTTGTGATTAACTTTATAGATTCAGAGAATTATGGAAATGCATCATGCAAAATGCCTACTTGCCAAAATTATTCTATGACCTTGTGCTTAGGAAGAGTTTTAAATAATTCAGTGATGTATTGAATGAATAAATTTGTATTGCTTGTTACTCTAAACAGTCATGCATTCACTTCTCCTTGCCATTTTTAATAAAGCCTAGTTTTCTAATATTCATGAAATATTGCATTTCAATTAAATTACACAGGTTTTGAGAAAATAGTTTGCCCTAAGCTGTTTAGTGTTGACACCTACTGTCATTTACTTTTTCTTTGGTATAATGCCCAAGGAAGCTTTGAATACAACTAATGCAAAGTACTGTCATTCTTTAATGAGATACTTTTTGATCATGTATAACACAATGCAGACTGAGGAACAGAATAACAAATCCAAACGATATTTTTGTTTAGGGGAGATGCAAGATCCAAAGACTTGCACAGTTTGAAAATAAACTTTGGCTACTTTAGTGAAAATTATAAGTATATAATTTTAGAAACATTGGGGTGCTGCAAGAAATTAGACATGTGCTCAAAAGTTACTTATTAAGGCAAACTTAAATTCTGCAGAAGGGTATGCTACCAAAAAACAAACAAACAAACAAACAAACAAAAAACTACTATGGCAATCAAGTACGCTGGAGAGAAAGTCTGCCCAAGTTTTAATCCGTCCTGGCCACTGCCCCATGCTCCGATAGGAGGAATTTGAGGTTATAATCTACAGGGTGGATTCATGAAATATGGAGAGGGCAGGGGAAGGGGATCTAATTTTGACTGGATCATTTTACGCACTACAGGCATTATGACTGGAAGTCTCAGGACAATGGGTAATATGTTGGGGGACTGGAAATGGCTATATTTCAACCACATCGTTTTTGCAACTTAAAAACAGCTCCACCTAACTACACACTATGTCATTTAGTTTTAGATTATAGCAAACATACCTTTGTTACATATTAGTAAACTCAGACTACAGGTTTAATTTAGAAGAGAAACCATCTTGTCTAATCACCTTAATTGCAAGCATATGCAAGGAAAATACTGTTCCACAATTTTTCATTCTCTCATCCACATAACCTGTCTTTGTGGTGCATAGATAAATGGATGAAGAGACCAAGAAAACGTTTGAATTATTGGGTTAATTTACTTTTCAAAACCATACACTCTCTCATAACTTGTGCTCACGGGCCTATTGAATCTGTCCTGTATTTCAAGACATTCAGGCCTCAAAGAGTTTTGATTTTCTCAGGATTTTTTTTTTTTTTTCCTGAATCAGGACATTTGTAGGAAAAAAGCAAAAAAGAAGAAAAGATTCTAAATTCTAAAAATAGAAATAGTGGCTGGGTGCCATGGTACATTCGGGGAATCCCAACCTCCTGGGAGGCAGGAGGATCCAAGTTCCAAGGTAGCCTCCGCAACTTGGTGAGGCCCTATGTAATTTAGCTCAGAATAAGAAAATAAAAGGGTTAGGAATGTTGCTCAGTGATTAAGCACCCTTGGGTTCAATCCCCAGTATCAAAAATAAAATAAAATAGCAATAAAAATAATTTTTCTTATTAGGTCTATTGCTTTAATATATTATCCTTTAATTATTATACAAAATAATAAACTGGACTTATTCTATCATAGCATATTTTGGTTAATGTTAGCCATATGAAATAGTAATTGCCATGTTATTAAATAAAAGCAATATGAAATAGAAAGGTGAGACTCTTTACTTGAAATACCATGAATTAATAATATCCACATATTAATAAGTACTTTGCAGTTTTTAAATTTTCTATATGACACCATTGAGTTTGATAGCTTTAGATCATTTCATATTAAAATTACTGGCATTTTCATAACAAAACATCCCTTTCAGGTGTCCTTCCATTCACCTAAGTTCTTTTTCTAGAAAGGCAGGTGTTTTCAAGCTACTGGGATTTGATGCCACAAAAGAATTTAAAATCTGGTCCATTGCAGAGAGTTAGAAAAAGACACAGTCAGAATCTACCATAAGAATTTTGGAAAGCCTTTTCCTTTTTATAAAGAGCAAGAAAAGAATACCCTATTATTCATTTATTCACACTGATCACTAGATCCACACTGTAGCCACCATTCAGAATAGAGTAACTTCAGTTAGCCAAACACACACTGCACCTCATTTGTTTCGTGTAGTTGATTAATAAGATGAATACACAATTATATGTCCAAACCAAGTAAAAATACTATCCGTATAAGGACTCTTGCATTTATTTCCCTGGAGTTTTTAAAAAGATGATCTCAAGTGCACAGAAAGCCATTTTCCCAGCTCTCTGGAAAAGATTCATTTCATCTCCAGCATCTAAATGGGTGAACTTCTAAGTTGGTCCTTGAGAGTCCTTCCCTCTGGTGCACATGCCTTGTGTAATTCCTTCTTTTTGAGTCTGGGGGAAAACGGTGAATATAATGATATGCTGCTACCTGAAAGAAAGTCAAGTAGTCAGACTCTGAAAGAGCCTCCAGGAGCTGAGAAATCCTCAGCAGACAGAAGAACAGGAAGATTTCATTTCTACAACTAGAGATCACCCAAATGATATCAAGGAACTCAGAACTTAGATGAGATTTTAGCTCTAGCTAACACTTTGACATTGATCTAGTAAGACCATAAAAAAAGGACCCAGGTAATCCTTGCCCAGTTTTCTTTCTATCATAAAAAGTGACATAAATATGTTACTTTTAAGTGCTAGGTTTGTACTGATTCCTTATTCTGTAATGGAAAATCAATAAAATATATAAAACTTTTACAAATTCTAAATCTAAATTATCAATAATATGCATTTGAAATACCACTGCCTAATAAGCTTACATACATATATACATGGTCTCTGAATGTGTGCATATGTACACATATGACAACATATAAATATATGCTTATAGCACATGAACACACAGGAGAGATTTATTGACCTAAATAAAATAAAATTTTCAATTGTTCAGCATTGTATACCTTGATCAGAATTAAGGAAAAACAATTCCAAAAGAAAATAGATAGGATTATTTACAGAAGTTTATTACCATCTTCTAATAAATCAATGTCACTGATTATATACCTTTAAATTTCCACCATGACAAAATAAACACATGAGTTATTTAATGGAATGAAATACAATTGTTTTGAGCAAAGCCGTTTTTAATTTTTTAAAATAATTTGAATATTTTACAATTCATGCTGAAGGAAACCGATATGCAATCATACAGAAAAAAATAAAATTTTACTTTAACTGAGCCCAATTTGAAAGTCAGTAGTCCTACCTCTTTGTCCAACTTTTGATTTCTGGAAATACAAAGGTTACTAAATAAAAATGAAAATTCAACAATAGAACAATTTTAAAGTTTTCTGAAATTAACACTTAAAATTTGAAATTTTAAAGAAAATAATGATTTCCACACATTGTTGTGCTTATGTTGTTTTTTTATTTGACACAATTGATGATGTTTATTTTTTTCCTCTCTGATTTTACCTATATCATATCTTTTGGCAGCATATTCTGGGAAGGGGACATTGTGTAAGATAATTTTTTCCATTATATATTTGATGTTATTACATGCCTCTTTACCACTGTGCCTTGAAATTAGGCAATTTTGGAACTATGGCTAAACTCTTAATAGCTTTTACTTGACAAACATTATTTGGTTAACTTCCTTAAGAAAATTCAATAATTATACCCTTTCAAAAATATCTAGTTTTGACTGGGGCTCCGGCAGCTGCCCAGGGGAGGAGTGGCGAGGAGAGCTGTGTGGACTCAGAACACCGGGGTCTGCCCTGAAGAGGAGGAGGAGGAGCGTGGCCGCTTGGATTTGGAGTTACTGCACCAGAGCTACAGGCAGTTGCCAGAGGAGGGGCTGTGTGGCGAGCTGTTTGGACTCAGACCACTACTGAACCCCGGGGCCTGCCCAGAGCAGTAGGAGGAGGAGGAGGAGGAGCGCGGCGGGTCGTTTGGACTCGCAGTGACTGCATTAGCGCTCCAGGTGGCTGCTCAGAGGAGGAGGCGAGTGGTGAGTTGTTTGGACTTAAAGTGACAGCTCCTGAACACAGGGGGGCTGCCTGGAGGGGAAGCACGGTGGCTCGCTTGGTCTTGAGTGGCCGCACCAGAGCTCCGGGCGGTTGCCCAGAGGACCGGTGCAGCGGGTCACGTGGATTCAGAGCCACTCAGAGCGACCGCTCCTGAACACCCGGGGGGTTATCTGGAGAAGGAGGAGGAACGGGGAGGGTCACTTCGACTCGGAGTGATTGATTGCCCAGGGCTACGGGTGGTTGGTGGGAGGTGGAGGCACGCAGTGAGTTTCTTGGACTCCTAGTGACCACACCGGAATACTGGGCGGCTGTCTGGAGGAAGAGGCGTGTGGTGGGTCTCTGGGACTCAGAGTGATTGTACAGGGCCCCAGGTGGCTGCTTAGAGAAGGGGCCGCATAGCCAGGTGATTAGGTGTAGAGCAGGGTCCCAGGATCTAGGAGGCTTCTTGGTGGAAGAGCCACACAGAGACAGGCTTAGGGCGGAGCGAAGGTTCCAGGCCTGTGGACAGATTCTCTGAGGAGGGGCAGCCTAAGGAGATTCATCTGCGAAGGGTGAGACTCTCAGGCCCAGGAGGTAGGGCCGGGCCCCTGGGAACTTTGCAGAGGAAGGCAGCCCAGCCTAGGCGGTACCTGTAAATTGAGGGGAACCTCTAGGAGGGAACTGACCAGCGAGACCTCCCCACCGGGTGAGTCTTCCCTGCCGGGTGAGGTTTCCCCACAAGGACGGTAAAACCAGAGACTCAGGCCCAAACAGGCCTTGCCTCAGCCCGCAGCCTAGGTCCCCTTTGGATGACCATTGGTCAACAAGTGGAGGCACCTCTGCCCACTAGCAGGGATTATACCCCACCAGAAGGCCACCACCCCTACAGAGGCAGCTTCCTTGTGGAGCACCGCATTATCAACTTCCTCCAAGACTTCAGCCTACTGAAGGCTAAGGGGGGATATATATAGAAATCTTCAGGGACATTGTAAGTCAATAGAGGAAATCTGCAATATCTCAGCGGTCCACTGATACCTGAACAATATGAGAAAACAAGGAAAGAAAATGCTGCAAACAAATCTAGATGTTACATCAATAAAACCCAATGACAGCATGGCAGAAGAAATGACAGAAAAGGAGTTCAGAATGTACATAATTAAAATGATCAGAGAAGCAAACGATGAGATGAAAGAGCAAATACATGCACTGAATGATGAGATAAAAGAGCAAATGCAAGCATTGAATGATCGCACCAATCGACAGTTAACAGAGCAAATACAGGAAGCAAAAGATCATTTCAATAAAGAGAAAGAGATATTGAAAAAAAAACCAAACAGAAATCCTTGACATGAAGGAAACAATAAACCAAATTAAGAACTCCATAGAAAGCATATCCAATAGGATAGAACACCTGGAAGACAGAACCTCAGACATTGAAGGCAAAATATTTAACTTTGAAAACAAAGTTAAACAAAGAGAGAAGATGGTAAGAAATCATGAACAGAATCTACAAGAACTATGGGATATCATGAAAAGGCCAAATTTAAGAATTATTGGGATTGAGGAAGGCCTAGAGAAACAAGCCAAAGGAATGAACAATTTATTCAATGAAATAATATCAGAAAATTTCCCAAATCTGAAGAATGAAATGGAAAATCAAGTTCAAGAGGCTTACAGGACTCCAAATACACAAAATTACAACAGACCCACACCAAGGTACATTATAATGAAAATACCTAACATACAAAATAAAGACAGAATTTTAAAGGCTGTGAGAGAAAAGAACCAAATTACATTCAGGGGGAAACCAATACGGATATCAGCAGATTTTTCAATCCAGACCCTAAAAGCTAGAAGGGCCTGGAACAACATTTTTCAAGCCCTGAAAGAAAATGGATGCCAACCAAGAATCTTACACCCAGCAAAACTTACCTTCAAATTTGATGATGAAATAAAATCCTTCCAAGATAAACAAAAGCTAAAAGAATTTACAAAAAGAAAGCCAGCATTACAGAACATTCTCAGCAAAATATTCTCAGCAAAATATGAGGAAGAGATGAAAAACAAAGAAGCAAATCAGCAAAGGGAGGAATTATCCTAAAGGAATTGTCAAATAAAGGAGGAAACAAGTTGTGTCAAACAAATAAATAAATAAAATATAAAAAATGAACCAAATGACTGGGAAACCAAATCATATTTCTATAATAACCCTGAATGTTAATGGCCTGAATTCATCAATCAAAAGACATAGACTGGCAGATTGGATTAAAAAGAAAGATCCAACAATATGTTGCCTGCAAGAGACTCACCTCATAGAAAAAGATACCCATAGACTAAAGGTAAAAGGATGGGGAAAAACATACCATGCACATAGACTCAGCAAAAAAGCTGGGGTATCCATCCTCATTTCCGATAATGTGGACTTCAAGCCAAAGTTAGTCAGAAGGGATAAAGAAGGTCATTTCATACTGCTTAAGGGAAGCATAAATCAGCAAGATATAACAATCATAAACATCTATGTCCCAAACAGTGGCTCATCCATGTATGTCAAACAAATCCTTCTCAATTTCAGAAACCAAATAGACCATAAAACAATAATACTAGGTGATTTTAACATGCCTCTCTCACCACTGGACAGATCTTCCAGACAAAAATTGAACAAGGAAACCATAGATCTCAATAACACAATCAATAATTTAGACTCAACGGACATTTATAGACTATACCATCCAACCAAGAGTAAATACATTTTCTTCTCAGCAGCACATGGATCCTTCTCTAAAATAGACCATATATTATGCCATAAAGCTAATGTTAGCAAATACAAGAAGATAGAGACACTACCATGTATTCTATCAGATCATAATGGATTGAAGTTAGAAATAAATGAAAGAGTAAAACACAGAAACTATTCCAACATCTGGAGATTAAACAATATGCTATTATATGATGAATGGATAACAGAAGATATTAGGAAAGAAATTAAAAAATTCTTAGAGGTAAATGAGAACAAAGAAACATCATATCAAAATCTCTGGGACACTATGAAAGCAGTACTTAGAGGGAAATTTATTTCATGGAGCGCATTTAATAAAAGAGGTAAAACTCAACAAATAAACGACCTAACACTACAGCTCAAAGCCTTAGAAAAAGAAGAACAGAACAGCACCAAAAGTAGTAGAAGACAGGAAATAGTTAAACTCAGAGCTGAAATCAATGAAATTGAAACAAAAGAAACAAAACAAAAAATTGACAAAATAAATAGTTGGTTCTTCGAAAAAATAAACAAAATTGATAAACCTTTAGCCACACTAACAAAGAGAAGATGAGAGAAAACCCAAATCACTAAAATTCGTAATGAACAAGGAAATATCACAACAGACAGGATTGAAATACAAAACATAATTAGAAGCTATTTTGAAAATCTATACTCCAACAAAATAGAAAATTTCGAAGACATCAACAGGTTTCTAGAGACATATGAATTGCCTAAACTGAACGAGGAGGACATACACAATTTAAATAGACCAATTTCAAGTACTGAAATAGAAGAAGTCATCAAAAGCCTACCAACAAAGAAAAGTCCGGGACCAGATGGGTTCTCAGCCGAGTTCTACAAAACCTTTAAAGAAGAGCTCATTCCAATACTTCTCAAAGTATTCCATAAAATAGAAGAGGAGGGAACCCTCCCAAACTCATTCTATGAAGCCAATATCACACTGATACCTAAACCAGACAGAGACTCATCAAGGAAAGAAAATTTCAGACCAATATCCTTAATGAACATCGACGCAAAAATTCTCAACAAAATTTTAGCAAATCGCATACAAAAACATATTAAAAAGATAGTGCACCATGATCAAGTGGGTTTCATCCCAGGGATACAAGGTTGGTTCAACATCAGGAAATCAATAAATGTAATTCACCATATTAATAGACTTAAAGTCAAGAATCACATGATTATTTCAATAGATGCAGAAAAAGCATTTGATAAAATACAGCACCACTTCATGCTCAAAACATTAGAAAAAATAGGGATAGTGGGAACATTCCTTAACATTGTAAAGGCCATTTATGCTAAGCCCATGGCTAATATCATTCTAAATGGTGAAAAACTGAAAGCATTCCCCCTAAAAACTGGAACAAGGCAGGGATGCCCTCTTTCACCACTTCTATTCAACATCATTCTTGAGACTCTGGCCAGAGCAATTAGACAAACCAAAGAAATTAAAGGGATACGAATTGGAAAAGAAGAACTCAAACTATCCCTGTTCGCTGATGACATGATTATATATTTAGAGGAACCTGGAAATTCCACCAGAAAACTCTTAGAACTCATAAGTGAATTTAGTAAAGTAGCAGGTTACAAGATCAATGCCCATAAATCCAACGCATTTTTACACATAAGTGATGAATCTTCAGAAAGAGAAATTAGGAAAACTACCCCATTCACAATAGCCTCAAAAAAAAAATAAAATACTTGGGAATCAATCTCACAAAAGAGGTGAAAGACCTCTACAATGAGAACTATACAACACTAAAGAAAGAAATTAAAGAACACCTTAGAAGATGGAAAGATCTTCCATGTTCTTGGATAGGAAGAATTAATATTGTCAAAATGGCCATACTACCTAAAGTGCTATACAAATTCAATGCAATTCCAATTAAAATCCCAATGACATACCTTACAGAAATAGAGCAAGCAATTATGAAATTCATCTGGAAGAATAAGAAACCCAGAATAGCTAAAGCAATCCTTAGCAGGAAAAGTGAAACAGGGGGTATTGCAATACCAGATCTTCAACTCTACTACAAAGCAATAGTAACAAAAACTGTATAGTATTGGTACCAAAATGGAAAGGTAGATCAATGGTACAGAATAGAGGACACGGACACAAACCCAAATAAATACAATTTTCTCATACTAGACAAGGGGGCCAAAAATATGCAGTGGAGAAAAGATAACCTCTTCAACAAATGGTGCTGGGAGAATTGGAAATCCATATGCAACAGAATGAAACTAAACCCATATCTCTCACCATGCACGAAACTAAACTCAAAATGGATCAAGGACCTCGGAATCAGACCAGAGACCCTGCAGATTATAGAAGAAAAAGTAGGTCCAAATCTTCACCTTGTTGGTCTAGGACCAGACTTCCTTAACAGGACTCCCATAGCACAAGAAATAAAAGCTAGAATCAACCACTGGGATAGATTCAAACTAAAAAGCTTTCTCTCAGCAAAGGAAACTATCAGCAATGCGAAGAAAGAGCCTACAGAGTGGGAGAATATCTTTGCCAATCATACTTCAGATAGAGCACTAATCTCCAGAATCTATAAAGCACTCAAAAAACTCTACTCCAAGAATTCAAATAATCCAGTCGACAAAAATTGCTAAGGAAATGAATAGACACTTCACAGAAGAAGATCTACAAGCAATCAACAAACATATGGAAAAATGTTCAACATCTCTAGTAATAAGAGAAATGCAAATCAAAACCACCCTAAGATTCCATCTCACCCCAATTAGAATGGCGATTATCAAGAATACGAGCAACAACAGGTGTTGGCGAGGATGTGGGGAGAAAGGTACACTCATACATTGCTGGTGGGGCTGCAAATTAGTGCAGACACTCTGGAAAGCAGTGTGGAGATTCCTTAGAAAACTTGAAATGGACCCTCCATTTGACCCAGCTATCCCACTCCTTGGCCTATACCCAAAGGACTTAAAATCTGCACACTACAGAGATACAGCCACATCAATGTTCATAGCTGCTCAATTCACAATAGCCAGACTGTGGAACCAACCTAGATGCCCTTCAATTGATGAGTGGATAAAGAAACTGTGGTATATATATACAATGGAATATTACTCAGCCATAAAGAATGATAAAATTATGGCATTTGCAGGCAAATGGATGAAATTGGAGAATATCATGCTAAGTGAGATAAGCCAATCTCAAAAAGCTAAAGGATGAATGATATCGCTAATAAGTGGAGAATGACACATAATGGGGGGGAGGGAAGGGTTAGTGTTAGGGTTAGAGTTAGGGTTAGGGAGGGGGGCAAGTATGGAGGAAGAAAGTACTGTATAGAGGGTAAAGAGGGGTGGGAGGTGTGGGGGGAAGGGAAAAAATAACAGAATGAATCAAACAACATTACTCTATGTAAATTTATGATTACACAAATGGTATGCCTTTACGCCATGTACAAACAGAGAAACAACATGTATCCCATTTGTTTACAATAAAAAAAAAAAAGTTAACAGGAAAAAAAATATCTAGTTTTATTATTACTAAAAATGTGTTTAAGTATATATTTGTAATGGTTAATTTGAATTGTCCACTTGTTTGGATTAAGAGATGTCAACGATTAAGAGGTTTCTGGGTGTGTCAGTGAGAGTGTGTCTAGGAATGATTGGCATGTGGGATAGACAACTGAAGTGGAGATCCTCCCTAAGCATGGGCAGCACCTTCAAATAGGATGGTGGCTTGAATGGAATAAAAGGTGGAAGAACAAGGAAGCAGAAGCAGATGCAAGATCAACTCTTCTTGAACAGGTTCTTGATTGCTGCTTCCATCACCTGATGATATCAGATTCTAGCTACTTCACTCTTCCAAAGGAGACTTGGCCAGTGATTCTCCAGGGAGTTTTCAGAAACTGTCCGTCTTGGACTAGAGTAGCACCATTGACCCCTCTTGTTCTGGGGCTTCTGCATCTTCGACTGTGCAGCTACTGGTTCCTCCAGCTCTCCAGCATGCAAAAGGCCATTGTGGACCATCCAGTTTCTGGTCCTGTAAGCCATTTAATGAATCCCCTTTCTATAATCATACTTCCTGTTGTTTCTGTTCCTCTAAAGAATCCTGACTAATAGAAAAGTTCTGCAATTTATTCTTTTAATTTAAAATTTTATTTAATGGGAACTCCAATTTCTGTTGGTATATTTATATGAATAAATATAAATTCTTCTAATTAGTGTCTAATATATTTGAAGTACACATCCTAATGTTAACTCTTGAGAAATCCACTGATATCCTAATCATTCAACTTATAACATGCAATGCATTAGACACTGGGGAAAACATGAATTTTGTTCTATTCAATGTGAATGTCAGGTAATTTTCCCAACACCTGCTATATATCTTAGAGTTGTGACTTAATTCTGGTTGACAAAGTGAATGCCACCATTTTATAATATTCAATTTACACAGACTCAAAAGGACCTTTTATCTTTCACTTGGAATTTCCAAAGCCTAATATGCTCAGGTTGCAATTCATATTCATGGTTAACTTCTCAAGTAATTAAAAAAATATTTCATGACAGAGCCAATTCTTCAGTTGTTTGAATATATACAACTCTTATTTCTTAACATTTTGAACTCTGGAGCATAATAAATTACATTGAATACATTTACATATTCAATTTGAAATTCACTACTTTTATCAATAATTCATTCTATTTTTTTCTTTTGTGTCTGTGGTCATAGAAAGCCTATTTACTAGCACATCTAAAATATATTTAAAAAGTTGTAAAATACCTTTGATTATAGACATTTTTTCAAAATTATTTTCAGAATGTTATGGTAACAAGCTACATTTTGTGGTTTTAGTACAAAATATGGTTTAAGTACCACATTTTATTTTTTACTGAATACAGATAGATAAAATAATATAGAATAAGCTATATATTCCAATGGCTGAATAAATTGCAGCAATAGAATATTTTCTGTTTCCAATAATAGAGACATTGTTTATAAGCAATATAAAATCAGTTTTTAGAACTTTACAAAATACAGACTACTGTGGAGTGTTAAAAGGGATAGTTATCCTCATCAGAAAAGATATCTTGTTTTTTTTTTTTCCATTAATGAAAAAATATAATTGTGACCAAAATTCATAATGCTATTTTCCTCCCTGTGGCATAAAAGTAGTATTCTAGATTTATTTATTTAATTATTTATTTATTTATTTATTTATTTATTTATTTATTTGGAGGAACAGGGGATCGAACTCAGGGGCACTTGACCATTGAGCTACATCCCCAGCCCTATTTTGTATTTTATTTAGAGACAAGGTCTTACTGAGTTGCTTAGTGCCTCGCTTTTGCTGAGTCTGGCTTTGAACTAGTGGTCCTCTTGCCTCAGTCTCCCTAGCTGCTGGGATTACAGGTGCATGTCACTGTGCCTGGCATTAATGAGTTATTAATAACAGTTATTTTATTATTAAATATTAGTTCTAGAATGTGAGAGCTGGAAAATGGCAAATCCTATGTTAGACAGTCTGACAGATGAATGAAAATAAATTTCCTTCTACTAGCATCTTTAACCAATGCTCACATTTCTATCAAGCTTTGTGTTTACAGTAATATAGTTGGACCCAGATCATTTACAGTGATGTCAGTGATGACAGCAGAACAGAATATTAGTATAAAACCATAGTAACACGCCAACACAGAACAACACAGAGCACAGCACAGACACCAAATGGAAGCAATAACAAGGATCCATGTATCTCTTCCTCCAAAAGACCTGCCAACCTGTTCCTTTTTCATTCATTCCACAATGAATTTATCTGGAACTTGAATTAAGATAAACTTAATTAATCTTTAAGAAATGTTTAAAAACCAGGAATTTCCTAATCAAACGTATCCCATTTTACTGTCTTTATTCTGATTGGCTTAAATATTATTTTTATTTTTATAAGTTTTATAATTTCATTTTAATATTTCTCATACTCCAAAGATTATCAACTGATTTACTGGTTACATAGAACTCTGATAGAGTTTGGATTTTAAGTGTCTCCCAAAGGTTTATTGGTGAGTACGAGGTCCCCAGAGAGGTTCTATAGTGAGGAGGTAGAATCTATAGGTAGTGGCGCAGACCAGGAGGTCTCAGGGTATTCACATGTGGAAGACAGTGGGACCTCAACCTCTTTCTCTGTCTCTCTCTTATTTCCTGACCATGGGGTGAATGAGTTTGCTCTGCCACACCCTGTCTGCATTAGTCCTCCAGAACACTCACCACAGGCCTACTAGTAATGGGTCCACCCAATCATGAACTGGCCTCCAAAATGGTGAGCCAAAATAAACCTCTTCTTGTTATAAATTGTTCCAGATATTTGTTATAGTGACAGAAATCTGACTAATAGAACTCCCAGTATTATAAATAGAAGCATCCAAGGAAGGTACTGCTAATAATGGTACTATGCTTGCCCTTCTGTAAAATCTGACTAAATAGTAGTGGCTTTATACTGCACAACATTTCAGAATTTTATACAGTTTCTTTTCAAAGGGAGTCCAATAACTCTCAATGCCAAATACTTTTTTTTTAATTTGAGTAAGCAAATGATTTTAAGTATTGCGACTTCAATTTAAAAAAAAATTAGGTGGTTACCATACTTAACTCTATTCTAAATGGGTCATTATTATAGGTAGAGCAGAATGCTCTGAACAGGAACATAATTAGCTGATGAAGTACATTTCATTTTATATTCCTTAGAAGGGGCTATTAATGCCTATGTGTTTGTGGAAGGCTTATTGCAATCTTTTGTACACACAGAAACACACATACAAATGTGCAAACACACAACTCACACATACAAACATACTTTATCAGTGCTGTGTCAGTTTACTAAACACATCAATAAACAGCAAATGATCAATTTACTAACTCGTTACCCTTTATTCTGTAACTATGAAGTAAAAAATCAGGAAAATAAATTGATTTTTGTTAGTTATACATCTTTTGTAAAATATATTTGTTTGAAACATGACTTTTTTCACAAACTGTAGACACTAATAATAACCATAAGAAATTAGGACTATGAAATATTTTAACTCATGCCCAAATTTCACATTCATTATATTTCACAGAAGTTAATATCTTGCTGAGAAAATTATTTACAGACTGAAAGTTACTTTAGTCAGCTATGGATTATGAGGAAAAACATTTTCAAGAATTTAATGTTCTATTTTGAAAATAATAATCAGGTTTGTGTCAAGGAAAAATGTATATTATAAATTGATTATTTTAAACTTTTTGAAAAATGTTAGAAGTAGAATTTTTGTTTATCCACCTTATTAAAACTGATTTTATGCATAATATCAAATAATAATTAAGTGGTATTTGTTGATGAATAATTGTACAAGGACATAAGATTTTGTAGAATACTATCTATGCATATTTTATCATCAATAGTAAGTGGTTCTTCACACTTTCCTGCAATTTACCCTACATTTGACTTTTAAATTCTCAGATCTGAAAGGAAAAGCTCTTTACTTTTAATATCTAGGACATAATCATGCTGATAACAGGAATTTATATTATATAGTAATTTCCTTTCTTTAAATATTACTCAGTGACATGGGGCTGAATTAGAAAAGCAGATCTGAGTGAACTAATCAACATTTAATTTATAAGTGAGAAATTTTACATAAACTAACAAATAAAAGGTAGCCTAATAAAATCAGTCTTAATGAGTTTTGAATACCTAATCTGTCCAAGGAGCGTTTCTTACAAAGATTGAATAATACCAACTGAACTAGAAAGGCCCAATGACCTTCTGACTATATTAGTGTTCTATCCTACCTTTATTTAAGGTAGCTTAGTTTATTTTCCTTCCTTTTCAAAGTTTCAGCCATTATTCATTTTTCTAGAATTCTGAAAGTTGCTAGTTAAGTTTTCATTCTTACTGTGAGTAACTGATCATGGGGGAGTTCATGGTCAGGAAATCAGTCAGTACATTTTGGGAAGGTTAGGATTGAACTTCTTGAATCATGGTTTCAGGGAATAACAATCCTGAGATGCAAGTGCATACATGGAAATTAGCAAGTAAATAATAGTCCTTACTGTTTATCTTAAAAACACATTTTCTGAGATATGTGTGTACATTTTGCATTGGTGGCATTTAAAGTTGCTTCTATTATCAGAAAACAAGTTTACAGCTTAAAATCAATAAAAATGATAATTAAGGAAGAAAAGTCACAAAAATGTTATTTGTATGTATAATTAAATTCAACTTATAGGATAAGCTATCTTCTCCACATTTACAAATTGAAATTTTGGCACATAATGAAGAAAAAAAGTCAATTTTCAGCATTTATTCCAATAATCTCAATATGTATGTGAAATGCGATGTTAAATACCACTTTATCCGATGTTTTCATTGTAAAGGTTAATTAATAATAAATTAGTATTTCAAAATAAAATATAATTTCTTTATAAAATGAATTTATTTTACCCTGAAAGTCTAAAGTTTTAAAAGTTCTAAGCTCATTTTTTACCACAACCTTTGAACTCTGGAAGGAAAATATTGAGCAATTAGGATGATAAAACACTTCTCACCCTTGTTGAGGACATACTATTTTTGATCAAATTTTTGGATTTTTTAATAGTTTCCCTAAAGAAGAGACTTAAATGGATTCCCTAGTAGTCATCATCTAATTTCTCCCTGGGGGCCTTCAAGTACTTACTATAACAACGTGGGACCTTGTTGGAACCCCATTTCCTCACTTCCCTGTCTTCATGACTTTTAACCACCAAGTTTAAAGCAAGAATTACTTTATTGCTGAAAAGTCCACTGATTTTCTCTTTCCCATAATTAGTTAAGTACCTTTGCTGTATACTCTGTAATGACCAGGTGTCTGTTTATTCTTGAAGGCAATTATAATGTGTATTTTATTAATTGCAGTATACCATATTTAATTTCAATCCATTTGTCATTGTAACTTCATCATATGATATCAGGGATTTCTTCTAATTTTTTAAAAACTCTATATCTATTACTAGGGCATTTACTTTCATCGATTTTGGAGAGAATTATTTAATTGCAATCATTTAAATATATTTCTAGTGTGGATGTATTGTGAATATCTCTATTTTTAAATTCTATCTTTATCTACATATTTCTATCCATCTACATATATACCTAAAAAAGAAGAAAACAATCATTTCAACTATTTTTTTCTTAATTAAACAAAATTTATTGCCAAATAAATCATAAAAGCTAATCTACAGACTTAATGGCTTAAAATTTGACCTCCCGTAGAAGATGAAATTGTTATGCCCTCAGGATTCATAATGTCAGTGAAAATATATGATACCTACGAATCACTATTCATTACTAACTAAAGAAAATACAGGTTCTCAACTCCCACAAGTCCTAATCCCACTACTTAGAAGCTTAGCCTGCAAAGTTTGTTGTGCAAACCTCTTGTAGAGAATTCTTTCACTGAACATCACTGCCTCAGACCTGCTCAGAGATGACCATTCCTTCCAGTTCATTCCACTTTGTATTGATACAGTTTTGTTATAGAGGCTATTGTACAAGATTGCAACTTTTTGAACATGTCTGCTTCCATATTATACTTTGTTGTATTAAAATCAGAGAGTGTTTTATTTAATTCTATATCCCTGCCAAATCTCTCATTTGGTTAAGTAAAGATTGGTACTAAATATTTTGAGGGAATAAAAAGATAATAATGTAAACCAATTTTATGAGGTGAAACATGAATATTATTAAGTATTTTTCTATTAGCATGTTTTTGAATTTCGTGATTTACTGATTTATTGTTAATGGTGGTAACTCATCCTACAATTCAATTATAGATAGTGAAATGCTGTATGCTTTCAATGTTTATTCCTCTACACTGTTGGACAATAATGTGAACCTCATCCAAGAATGTTAATTTATTTTTTACTGTCTGCAATATCTAAGTAGTTCCAGTGGAAACAATTGAATAAATGACCCTTTAATAGAAGAGTAACACGATGAAGAAGTCAGTCTAGCCCATGCAGACCTCAAGAAAAGGTTAGGGTGAAGAGGCCCCACTGAATCCTTCTGCTTCCTCAGAGAGCAGCCTCACTTTTTATTTACCCAATGATCAGAGACACAACAGATGAAAACGATGAAATCATATACAGCAGTTCTTTCTCCATGTGTGGACTTTCTGTGGCTTGGGTTACCTGCATTCTGAGTACTTCTGCACACAATTGAAGTACTTGCCCTACATCATGCACATGGCGGTTACCCTCCTGTTCTCACACACCAATACAGAACTCTCCTATCACACGACATCTGCCAAGTCTCCACTTCTTTCTACATAATACCTTACTTGGCAACTTTCCTTCCCCCTTCCAAGGAGTTTTCACTACTGTCAGCTCTCTGCTGACATTTTTCTCCACTATATTTTAAATAGCAATGCTTTCACAGAAACTCTACTCTAGGTTCAAAAAAAAAAAAAAGAATGAGCTATTTTTTGCTTATTAGCAGCATCTATTAGCACTTCCTCATTTGTATTACAATGAAATTATTGAAAATGTTTGGAATATTCTTCCAATGTGTGACATACTTTAAAAATAAATAAATGGATTAAACTTATAACATACATTTATGATTTAAATATTGATTAGTATCATTCTTATTTTAAAATAAATTTTGCCCTTTTCTTTCTTTTTCATCAGCACTAAATTTAGTATCAGGAATTTTTCTACATACTGTTTCAAATAGCTATTAATAATATAAATTTTATAATACAACAGTATGTTTATGTTCATTTGGGACATCATTTTTTGTATGGTGCAGAGAAAATTAGTCAGCTTTATATAATTTTATAATGTAATTGCATATACAGTTTGAGTGACTTGGAAAATAAATACCAGGAAGTCTACATCAACTTTTTATTCATGGCATTATCCAATATGTTGACTGCCATTCACTGATAATGTCACAAATCACTCTGTTACCTACCACTGGTTTGATTCAGGATGTTATTACTAACTTTCACATTCTGCAACCACTTATTATATAATTCAGTGGAGGATAACCAACATATTTGAAAGCTTTCCCTTTCACCCCACCTCTTGATTGACAGAATTCCTGATTTCTATTAGAAGTGGACTCATCTGTATGTAAAATATTCTGTAACATTCAATTGCTTGCACAAAAAATTTAAAACAAACAAGAATCAGTGCAATTTTGTCCTGGTTTCAACTGACAAGCACTGACTGTTGCACACATTGAAGACATCCTCAGAGGAATTTATATGTCTATGACTATTTTTTAAGGTATTGAAAATATGTACCCTCAAAAAAAGAAATATTTTAAGAGAGGAAATATCAATAACAGAGACATCCCAGATTATTTGATTTTGGAGCTTGAAGGTAAACATAACTCAAGTGACAGATAGATGAGTCTATGCCTCCAGGTATACCTCTGCACAGTGAACCGCATATTTTTGAACATGGAAGCAAAAGGTTGGATGTTTACTAGTTATATAGTTAAGTAACAAAATCTATATTCACAGCTCACAGACAGGACAGTTAGATCATAGAAATCATTCTCTTTATACTATTTTAATGTACTGTTTTTGCAGTCTTCTTATGTTCTGCTACAATTTTGGAAGTATGCTTCATTTTTCATACTGGCAAACAAATGACTCATCAGTAATAATGGCAACTTAGGCTATGTTACTGCAACAACAGAAAGCAAAGCTTACACATTAAAATAATGTATACTTTCACAGCTTCTGTATAGTGTTACAAAGCAAATAAAATTTGTTATCCAGAGCTCCTTTTTAGAAGAATAATATTATCTAAAATGTTTAGAATTGGGCTCTTAATAGCTATAAGGTTACATGCTCTTTAAGGCTCAAGAATATAAAAAGCGGAAGTGGAATAGGGAAGTAGCTTAGTGGTAGAACACTTGCCTAGTATTTGGAAGGTCCTGGGTTCAATTTTGACCACCGAAAATGATACATATATTTTATCTATATATATGTTATATTTATATTTTATTCATAATTTATATTTATATTTAATATATGAATTTACATATTATTTACATATTATATATGCATACCAACTATAAAAGTACTTTAGAAATTTCTATCTTTTTAGGGCACAACATGCTCTATAAGGAAATGTAATTGACTACATGAACTGTGTTTGAATATAGAATTTAATAAATGTCTAGCCATTTGAACAATCTTCAAATATCTGGTATACATTGGGGAAAACATTGATGATTGAGTTTAATAACTAATTAATTGAATTGCAGAAACTGATAAGACCTTACTTCTAACATACCCTTCAAGTTGGTTATCACGTAAAACAAAAACAAGTGAATTCATTGTAGAAGTATTTAGGAAAAGAAATTCATAAAACTTGAAGTATTTCAATTGGTGATTTATAAAACATAACTTGTCTGATTTGAGATTATTGAATGTTCAGGTTACTTTTATGTCAATTAAACCACAAATCCTATGTGTCCATTTGATTACTGTGTGGGAGAGTATGAAACTCTAAAAGAAAATTGTAAGGAAATTATCAATGCAGTTATCTAGTAACTATATCATTATTATGTAGAAGTAGAAAAGCAAACCAATAATCAATGAAGACCCACCTCCATCTAGATATCTGTGTCTTATCATGATGTTACACAGAAATATTTGTGAAATAAATTATGTGCTTTAGTGAGCCTGAAACTACAGTGGTCATCATGGCAAAAGAGTTCAAGATTTCAAATTCTATCAAATTCCACCAATTAGGTAGAACTAAATTATCAAAGGTCAAGTCCTTTATGCGTGGATATCAGAACATAATTTGTAAGCGGTTTATTTCATTTGAAAACATTGCCACCTTAATTAGGCAAGAGATTTAAATGTGAACTTGTGGAATATAAAAGTGGGAATCCATAGCTTTGTTCATTATTGGTGACTTTGGCAGGCTATCCTCCCTCCTAAATGAGGTGATCTCTGCAGGAAACAGATTAAGAAGAAATCTGCATGTGCCATTTGATTATTCACCTTGCATTTTCAAAGAAGTTCATGATCTAAAATATGCAGATATTGTGCTGAATTACTATGCCAGTCATGAAGAAAGGTGACCAAACTCGTAAAAGAGAAAGCTTAGAGGAAAGCAATTGTAGCGGTCATAGGTAGCGTCTATAAGGAAACCTGGATAGAGGAAGGGAGCTGCAAGATAGAATGATTCCAAAATATTCTGTGAAAACTTGGACTTGATGGAAGATTAATAGAGATAGGAAAAGTCATTCCACTGAGTAGATAGCGTGGCAATCAGGAAAAACGGAATTCTACTGCAGTGGTGAACTCAGAGTCATATTTGGCTGAAGCTGACAGAGCCCCAAAGCAATAATGGCCAAGTAAGTTAGAAATTTCCTTCATATATATATATATAGTGTGTGTGTGTGTGTGTGTGTGTATGTGTGTGTGTGTGTGTGTGTGTGTGTATGTGTGTGTATATGTACGCGCATGCAGTAAGCCACCCAGGGATGCTCTGCAACTTCATTGCATACACTTTTGCTTCCCAACTGCAGCCTCTGTTCACTTCAGATACTCGATAGAGGCTAAACCTTAACCTGCTGGCTCAGCCAGTCCTGAGGATTGTGTTGTCAGTCATCACTGACAGTCATGCTGCATTTTGATCAGATTCTGGCTGATACAATATTTGATACTAGAAATTTTTCCAGGTGAACACAAACCTAAAAATGGGTACTGAAATAACCAATATAATTTTAGGTTTTCTATCATTCTTAAAAGGGAAAACATACTTTTGTTTGTGAAAAATTCTCTTGTGTTAGTCTTAAAATTTCAGGAATTACATATATGTAAGGAAGTATACAAGCAACCCAAATAATTGAGTATAATGGAAATTATTATTATACTCCATTATTTTCGTCTTGGCTTATCTTGCAATTATTCCTTTTCTTGAAAGTCTTATATAGAATTCTTCCATTTTTATTGAATGGAGTTTGGTGGGCTAGTTTCTTTCTGCACTTGGTCAATTGGAGGATTCCTCCCTAGAATATAAGTCTCAATAAAGTGACAAGAAAGCCTGAACATTTGAAAAGTGGCTATTTGGCTTCCTGAGGGAGGCTCCAGTAGTTTCTGCTTTTCTGCCTCTGTAAAGCTATTTGGTTTCTGACAAGCTTTTAAGCTGGTCTTTTATGTTTCCATAGATGTGAACTCACCATACAATTTTGCTTAAGATGACTAAAGTGGAAATCTGTTGCTTGCAACCAAATGAATCCCAATTTACAGAGCATTCTAACAGATGATATTCCTTTTATCTTCTTCTATATTATCCCTTGTCAGCATCCTCAAGTGACAGAATCAATTATGACACCTTTGCCTGATAATGTGAATACCTCCTCTGCTTTATGTGTTGCCTCTGAAATTCCGTCTTCCCCCTAGGGATATAGCTGCATTTTGGCACAGACAACACACAGGCACAAACGAATGCAAGACTGTGTTTGTGGTGCTCTGGAGAAGGCACTAGAATGTGGTGGAAAAGGTGAGGGAGCATTTCATTATCTCAAACTGATAGAGAATGCTCCAAGGACATCAGGACTATGTCAAATTCTGGTGTGGACTGCGGAAATAACTCTCTATAGTCCCCAAGGATAGGTCCTTATTTGTGTCCATTAATAGTGTGAGTAAAAATATTTGGTTCCTCATTGTTTAGAGTTAAATAAAGGAAAGCAGGTTAAATTCTTGTCTATCCTTAGAGAGAAGGAAGAAATAAGGAAAGAGCAAGGACCACCCAGGCAAAGTGTAAGGAGGAAGTGGGCACCCAGGGGAAAACCCATCTTCCCCAAATGAGACAGCAGGAAAGCCTGCCAGAGCCACCCAGGGGAAATATGCCAGGATAACATATTTTCTCTGAGGGAGGCAGAGTCTGTGAGAAAAAAAAAACTGAAATCAGGAAATAACTCAAAATGCAATCTGAAGCAGGAAGGAGAGGAAAAGTGATAAGCAGGAGGCAGAGAAGAGTAAGGAAGACACCACTCACTTGCAAATGCACACCTTTATCTAAATATCTGGGATAAAGACTTTCCCTCCAAGATAACACTGTTAACAAGAAGTTTTAACTATTCATGTATACATCTTTATCATTATCCGATTATGCAATGGATTATTGGTGATGAAGGCAACCACATGAGTATTATTAATCACTAATCTGCATTAAAATTAAGAGTCAGAGGGTTTCATCTTAAATTCCCAATATCGACTAAGATGTCACAGTGCACTTCTTCAGTATGGCACATGATGACATGAGATTTTGTTTTGTTTAATGAGATAATCTCATTACTTCAAAGATAAGCAGAGGAAACAAAAGAATAATTAGGTAAAAAAAAAAAAACCCACACACACAAAAAGTATAAGAACAGGGTAAAAATATAGTAAGATAACTTTAATATCCAGCATTTAAAAAAATAAGAAGTTGTGCCTGGCATGATGCCACGTATCAGTAATTTCAGCAACTTGGGAGGCTGAGGAAGGAGGATTGCAAATTCAAGGCCAGCCTCAGTAAATTAGTGAAATCCTAAGCAACATTGTGGGACGGGACCCTGTCTCAAAGTTAAAAAAAAAAAAAAAAAAACTATAAAATCAAATAGAAAGGACTGGAGATGTTGTTCAGTGGTAAAGTGCCTCTGGGTTTGATCCCCAATACCAAAACTAAAAAAATCAAGGTGTATATAGAGTTGCACTCCCAAAATGACAGAACAAAAGTCCTGCAGAATATTGGAAATTTTTTTCTTAAAATATCATAGAACAGTCACTCAAGCCAGCATTGAAACATTCATTCCTGAAAAGAATCATTACTCTTATGAATACTTTATAACTGAGTAGATAATTTCACCAAAAGATATTTTATTAAGGCAAGGCAGTAGTAATTTTTCACTATGTTTTTATGAGAATTGGAGAAGTCATATTAAATCCATTAAAATGTTTAGTGGAATAGATTTTTATAAAGACAATTTTAGTATGATTTTCTGTGGAATCTAATGATTAATGCAGCATTTAAAAATGATAACCCAATAAACATTTGGAAGGACATGGAGACTTGATTTTGCTAACATTTAAGCTATAAGCTAATAAACTCTATAATAAAAGAAATTATACATTTTCTATTTAATATAAAATTATATCTATTTAAAAATATTAAATGGTAACATTCTATTTTCTTATTAACTAGAAAACGAGCAGCATTTTTCAGCTGAAATTCAAAACCATTTTCATTCTTTTATGTTTATGAATAATCATAAGAGTGAGGAATTTGAAGCATTCAAGTATGAAGCCATTTTAATAATGTTCAGCCTATTGATTAGATAAATACAGGATTACTGCTGAAACATATCAAAAGGCGGCCAACCTTTAAAAATTATACTTCTTTTCCAATACATTATCTGAAATGACAAATGTGCTTTTGAAACACTAACATCCTTATGCATTATGATCTAGGTTAGGTCAAGCTGTGTAACAGGCAACAAATGTATCTCTGTAATGCCATATTGAAAAATGTGTAAAAGGAAATATGATAAAAGTTATTCAGCAACTTTTTTTTTTTTTTTTTTTAGTTTCTGGGTCATTTGTTTGTTCTTTGAAAATGTCAGGAGTAAGACAAATATTCATCATTTCTTTTGTTTGTTTAAAAAAATCTAGCATTGAAATGCTTTCTTCATAACAGTTTAATTTATATCACAAGTAGTGCTGGAAAATTCCAAAGCCCTTATCATTTTCTACAGCCTTTACATTTCTGCCACTGAGCTCAGTGTAATTGATGATACACTAACATTTTCAGGTTAAAAGTTTTAGAATATGGGTCAGGGCTACAAGCTTTTTATTTTTATGCTAGCCTTCTTCTTTCCATGCACACCAGCTGTGATTTTTAGCATAAAGAATATAAAATAAGGTTAACTTTGATTAAAAATAACCTGAATAAAATTAGCTAATTTATGATAAAATTTATTTTTATCATCTTTGACATATATTTATCTCATACAACTTCTAAAGAAAAATCTTACTTTGAAAGATTGAGTTGCATTCCCCAAAATTAATGTGTTAAAATCTTAACTCCAGCACCTTAGAATGTGACTGCATTTGGAAATAGGTCCTTTAGAAGGTAATTGTGTTAAAATGAGGCTTTTAGGATAGACCTAATGTAATCTCTCTGACATCCTTCTGAAGAAAATCAAGAGAAGAAGAGGCCTCAGGGGAACTCAGACGTGCTAACACCTTTATCTTAAACTGATTTCACTAAACTGTGACTATTTCTAACTTTACACAAATAAATTGAATTTGTCTAACATATTATTTATATGGAAATTATAGTTGAGCATATTAGTACATTAAATACAATTTGATTGTATGTGTTTTAGTTGTATTATCTTTGTTCCTATACCACTTTCGGCTTTCAATGTATCACTTTGTCATAAAGAATTCAAAACTTACAAAATTTAGGAAATTTAGTAAAAAACGAAGTATCTCCACTCCATCTGTCATTTTCTGAAGTCTGCTAGGTGAAGCACGGACTCTTATTCACTGGCATATTGGTGTAGAGAATCATGGGTATCATTGTGGCACAATGATACGTGAATGTAATATATTTGGATGAACTTCATTCCCCATTACTTCCTCTTACTCTTCCCTCCTCTCCCCACTTATCCCTCTTACTACAGGAATAGTTTCTCTTATGCATTCCTGACACACAGTCCCCACTTTCCTTCAACTAACTTCCAAATATAAGAAAAAAATCTGTTATTTGTCTAACTCAATTCACTTAACAAGATAGTCTCAGTTCCATCCATTTTTCTGCAAATGACATATTCTAGCAAGAGCAGACACTCTTCAGAAAGTTTTATGAATAACTTGTCCACTTGGATTTAAACCTATTCTTTCTAAGACTAATTTTTTTTTCAGCCTAATTCAACATCATAGCCTAGAATTCCAGAGTGTGAATAAATAGGTGTAAAACATTGTAAGTTGACCTTAAAACATTTTATTCATTGCAGGTAAAATTTTCTGCTCACAGCATAGTAAAGCAAATTAAGAGGAGAAAAATGAAAACTCTATACAGCTTTCACATTCTTTGATGGGCACACATAGAATTTTAAGGTTTGATGAGTTATTTTTGTGTATAAGCATATATTTCCATAAGTTTTAATGAAAGTTGTAATTTGAAAACCAAGTGTTTGTGTTGTTAATTTTAAAAATATATATACTGGTCTTTCTGCCTAATTATCTCAGTTATAGACTGAATTTCACCAAAGAAACATGAAGATTTTAACCACCGTCAACTTCTTACACTACAGGAGCTCATTAGGGAAGTTACAACGGTAATTAGTGGTCAGGTGGACTTAGAAAACAACTAGAGAATGTCAGTAACAATTCATAACTTCCCAGGAAAATTGCGCTAAACAAAACCATCTTCTATGATACTATTAGTACACCTATCGTAATTTAAATAATAACATTGTTTTAAAACACGTTGGGCACCTGCTTTATGGCATTTTTTGGATTAGATGTTTCATATACAGAAAAATAATATTTTTATATAAAAATGATCAGTTTAATTTAGTAGAGAATGTATTCTCTACATTATTTGTGGAGAAATTTTAGATTCACAGACAAATTGAGAATAAACTATGGAAAGTATCCATGCTTCTCCTATAACTCCTTCCCCCCACGGTCTGCCACACTTGTAACATCCCACTGCAGAACAGTACATGTGTTAAGAGAAATGAACCTTCATTAACACACCATCATCATCACTCAAAATCCACAGATTTTACTGAAGTTTCCACTTGGAAACCAGTGTATTCAACTGTATTTGACTGATACATACAATAAATGTGAGGCATCCCACAAAATGTCATGTGAGAGAATGAAATAAAATTTAGGGTGAGATGATTGGGTTAGACAGGAGTAAACTTAATCAGTGCATTAATCCACTGATAGGGATTAACTGGATGGGAGGTCAATAATGAACTCTTCCCCTATTGAACCTGTTAACAGAGAACCCAAATAGTATCCTACAACCACTCTTAGCCGTGTTTCCTGGTGTGACTCCCTAGCAAGTTTGGATATAGAACTACCCATCTGACCCAGTGGTATAAGATCTCACTGGTGTCCCACTACAAACTTATGTCAATAAGACTTGGACTCACTTATACTTTTTTACCCATTAAAGGTCATGGAGACACTGCTGGTAGCCAAGTTCAGACAACTATGGAAACTCAGTCATTTTCCTTTTTGAATAACTTAGAGTGGGCTCAGAGGAAGGGAGGGGTGCTAGAATCAAAGAAAATGTTCTGCCTTGACACCATATTCCAAGAGGTGGAGATGGTGAAATTCCAATTAACAGAAGTAAAATATTTCTGCCAAATAGGGAAACACGGATTACTACCGCTCTGCTATCTGCTACCACTCTGGGTACAGATTCACATCTGTTGAGGCTCTCAGAATGTGAAGAGACAAATTCTTTCAAAACTCCATAAGAAATTAGGTGAAATTATTTTAAAAATATATTAACATAAAATTATTTTCAGAGATAAAAGACCACTTTCTCACAGTACTTAAAACTATTTTTATTTTGAGATACTACACCAAACTAATATTGGATACATTTTCTAAAATGTGTATTTAAACTTTCATGAAAGGAATTTTAACCTGGCCTGATGTTTGTGCCTAGGTTTCTTTTTTAAAGTTTTTATTAGTGCATTGTAGTTACATGTAGTACTGAGGTTCATTTTGACAATCATGCACACGTGAACTATAACTTGCTCCACTTCAGTCCCTAGTACTTCCCTTCTCCCTCCCCTCTCTACCCCTGTTCTGCTTCTTCTACTCTGCTGGTCATTCTTCCATTTAATTATAATATTTTATAATTAGTCATTTATAAATATTCATAAAGGTGTAATTCCCTGTGATATATATGTACATATACATATATATATATAGCATATATATATAGCATATATATAGCATATATATAGCATAATGTCGTCGATTTTATTTCACCATTTCCCTTTTCACATACCTCCTTCCTCCCTCTCAATTCCCTTTTTCTGCTCCACGGATCATCCTTCTATTTTTATGGAATTCACCCCTTTTCCATATTTTGTTCTAACTTCTTCCTATGAAAGAAAACAGTCTACCCTTGTCTTTCTAAGTCTGGCTTATTTCACTCAGTATGATATTCTCTCGTTTAGAGTTTAACTAAAGCTGTCACCAAATTGTTATCGTCTCCCTATGTGTATCTCACAAAATGGGAAACAGAAGAGAATGAAGATCTCTGAAGTTCTTTGCCTAGTGTTCATAAAACAGCAATAAAACACATCATCATTATTATTTTTGCATCTTTTGAATGATTGCATTTTTATAAATGCACATAACCAAAAGGTAGATTAAAATTAATAATAATGATACTTTGGAAATATATATTTTTTATATTGTCTTCCAGAATTTTCAATCACATACACATAGTGAGAATTACACACAGATAGTACCTTGACATTTTATTTTGTAAAAACATGTCATGTAAATTTATTATGCCAAAAAATATACCTACCCCTACAAGATGAGTAAAACAATGTTAGTCCTGAAAAACAACATTGAATCATGGATGTGCTAAAATTCATAGCAATAATTTATTGTTGGATAATATGACAGTCTCCAACTATCACTTTAACAAATGATACTATGAAATATCTCAGACCTCTATCTTCCTGCTCATCCTTGTTTATTTCCAACATAAGAGAGCATGCTAGGTTTTGTGTCTTTTGATACAGATTTTTCAGTTGCCCTCTGGGTTTTGTAATGTTCTAATTTTACTGGAATAATCAGGTTCAACACATGGCGCTATGTTCACAGATGTACAATGAATGACATTTGTAAATTCTTTTAAGTCTGAGATGTCTTAAAGCATATGTTAGTTGTCATTATAAAGTTAGTATCTCTATGCATTTTCATCTATGATTCCTATGAATAAAAAATTACCTTCTCCTCACAAAAGAGCTTTTTATATTAAATTATAAATTGATATTGTAGCATTTATTTAATATTTGTGCTCAAGATGATGAAACTGCACTGCATTTTAAAACATTCATGTGAGTTTTAAGTTTGTAATCAGGAATTGAGAAAACCAGATGCTCTTTCTGCTCAGAAAGAATATAATTGACAGTTAACTTGAAATCTTGCACTTATCCTAGATTGTTTTCAAAATCTACAGTGATAATGAGGACAAGCCCAACAATGCCAATTACCTGGCATTTGCAATATCACTACCAGAAAAATGTAGCAAGAATTCAAAAACTTAGAAAAAAACATGGATTAACTGGAAAAATCTTCACTAAGCAGCATTCACTTAGAAAGATCAAGGAGAATCATAAGTGAAAGAGCGTGAAGAAAGATCCTTGAACCATATCTTTAGGTCAGAATTAACATTATTCCTCTCTGTGCTGACACAGATAATTGGAAAAAAAATATTCTATCCAACAGAACCCTGAAATCATGTCATTTTCATTTTCTTTAGAAGACACTTATAAGACAGGTGCATCCACTGAAAACATTTACACGTACTAGAAGGGAGAAATAATTTACCAAAATGATAAGTGTCTGTCATAATGACAGAGCCTTGTTATCAGGAAAACATCAGCTTCTAAAATGTTCCTTTAAATCTTATCCACATAGAGAGGAAAAGGAAATAATTTCTTACGGATATCTTCAAAGAACATGTACAATTACCTTGAGAAATTTTCTTTCCAATCTTTCTGACATGCATTATATAATTTCATTTATACAAGTATACAGTAATTATATGCAAAATATTGTTTTATACTCTACCCCAATAAAAAATTAAACAATACAGATTAGCTTTATCAGAAAACTATTAAACTCAATAAGAGTGTGTTTTCCTTAATCTTGAAGATTAATTAAGAACAATAGGATCTTCAAAGTAACAGACACCAATAATTCGGCCAAACTGATATTAGTAAGTGTGTTTAAAGATATCTCATTAAGAAATAGAAAATGCTAGGCTGGGTTTGTAGCTTAGTGGTGGAGTCATTGCCTAGCATGTGTGAGGCACTGGGTTCAATTCTCTGCATCACATTTAAATAAATAAGTGGATAAATAAAAAGAAAAAGGGGTCCATTGAGAACTATATATATATTCCAGTGAGATTAAAAATAAACCTGGCAAGTATAAAATACTTCATGTCATTTTTTTAGTTTATATATCAGGGTTTGTAGATTTTTACTTATATTTCCATATATAATTTTCCTTGTCTAAAATGTTCTTCAAAATTTTTAATCCCAAATAGAATCAACTTAAATTTGAAATTTTAGTTAAGGTCTCTCCAACTTCATGAAAACCTTACCTGACTATTTTGATTAACAATACCTATTTGGCAATCTTTATAATCCATAGACAATATTTAGACATTTTAGCATAGTGCTATATTTTCATTATGCATCATGTGTTATGCATATTTTTATCCTAAATTACATATGTTTTAGTGAATGTAATTTTAAGGAACTTTAAGATATCTATACATAGAAATTGCACCAGATTTGCTTCTGCAGAAGCAGCGCCAGCCAGTGTTTAGGGCAACAGATACTTATTAGGGATCAACCCTAAGCCCATACTAAACAGCAGGTTGTTGGGGAATGAACTAGAAAGAAATGTGTACAAATCATGACTATGCATTTGGTTGAATAGCCTCAAGATAAACACAGCTTTTCCTGAATTTGCCATTACTTTTCTAGTTGGATTTAGAACACATCTTAGGAGGTTGCAGGAAGTTTCAATTTGGTCATGCCACTTGTATATACATGTTGGGCAGCTGAGGGTAGCTCTCCGGCTCCCAAATGAAAATCCCCAGTCACTGAGTTACCAGCTTTGGGATCATGTGTTGAAGGAAAATTCATTCTCATCTAGCTAGAAAGTCAACTGAATCAACTTGGGCAATGAAAATCAGATCATACATGTTTCATTATATGCTTTCTTTTCATATCTACCAATTAAAGAAAAAAATAAAAATAGAAAGTATCAGTGTCTCCCAAAATTGACTTACAGATATTGAGGGCAGCTAGTTAGTACATTTTTTTAAATGCCTAAACAATTCAACAGGAACCTTAGTTAATCCTCAACAAAACTAACTAATGTTTCATTACATATTTGGTAAGCATTGCTGGTAGTGAAAAATATACCATCAAGAAGAATACAGAGCACACTAAGATTAAAGCATTGAAATACTTCATTGAATCAGGGTGAAATGGTCCCAGGAGTAAATCTATTTTCTTTAGTAACAAACATTGTATTTACCATATTTTGAAAGAGTTATTTTCAGTGTTATTCATCCATAAATATAAAACTTGATGAATTTTTGTGAACTGAATACACTTATGTAATCAACACAGATGAAGAAGCAAAATACTGTCAGCGACTCGGAGTCCTCACCCTGCCCTTCCCAGTCACCGTCTCCTCAAGGATGACCGCTATGCCGAGATCTACCACCATACATTGACTATGCTTTATCATAAATTATTTTGAAGACATTTCAAATCGTCAGAATAGTCACAGGTTCATGATAAAATGTCATATATTATTCACAGAAATTCCCTATTTTACCACACTTGACATTTGCTCTTGCTTGGTTACGTGTTCTCAGGGAGGCTTCCCCTACCTGAAGCTAGGGCTAAGACAGAAAAGTTTCTTCCTTATCTCCCTTGCTCACTAAGTGGATTTTTTCCAACTCTGGCATCCCCTTAAGAGGTATCATTTTTAAAGCCCTGACTTCATGGAGGGATCTCATTTCCAATTCTCTATCTTCAACAGGCCAAGGTCTTATCTCTTGTCTTCCTCTAGCTGTGCAAACCCCAAATTAAACCCTACTCAACACTCTGATTTTCATTTCCCCTTCATAGCTCCTGTGGTTTTCCTCAACTGTCTTTTTAACTCAAACATATATTTAATAGGGTGTGTTTCATCCTAGCTAGTATTTTACATGTTTTGAGGCAAGATACATTTGAGCACACTCACTGCTTGTACTGATGCATTTCATTTAAAATGCAGAGTTCAGAGAGAGGGAGAGAGAGGAGAAGAGAGAGAAAGAAAAGTAGGAATGAAAAAGCAAAAGCAAATCTACATATTAGATTAATGTTCTCTTTAAAGCATTTGCTCCAAAGGTCACAGGCTGCAGTGCATTATATATATTCATGTCCTTATTTTTTCCTTTTAGTTTGTAGCAACTCAAGATTTATGTTGAGGTTCAGCAAGTTCTCTTATTACAGGCATTTTGCAAGTAATTTGAGCCTTTTTAATGCATTTAAAACTTCACATTTTAGAAAAAGAAATACACAATCAAAATACAACAAATACTTCTTCATATTTTGAAATACATATTTGCCATACCCACAAAATCATTTAAGGCACATAAGTGAAAATATGGGAAGAATTTTCATAGATAATTTATATTTCATTAACCAACTCTCTTAGAAAGGTATTATAATAATATATGGATATAAAATCTGTTTCACTAGAAAGTTGCCTGAAGGATAGTCTCAATTAATTTCCATATTTGATACTGTATAAATGTAAGATGAATTGCTATGAAGCATGCAAGGCATGTGGATGAACCTTTATATAAATATGTCAATTATGAATTAAACAAATTTAATGAGAAATAAAACCACCCCTCCAGGTTTAGGATATGCTGAATTTGATTATATTTGATATGCTGTTAGCATATGAAAAATAAGAGGTATATCTCAAAGAAAAGAAATTGTAGGACATTTAAAAATTTTCTGAAAATTGCACATAAATTCATTTTATAAAATTTGTGATAATTATTGTTCCAAAGTAAAAAATATTATCAACATACTGAACATTCAAGGATGAACTTCAAACAAAAATGACTGTTGTTCAGGAAAAAAAAAATCCATTGCCAGATTTCTTTGACTTTTCTATCATAAATCAAATGTTAAGGATACACACGATTCTTCCACTGGTTATATAAATATGCCCTTATAAGTATATTTATATACTATATAATATATAGATATATGTTATTTATATATCTATTAGTTTAGAAGCTTACATTTCATTAATATAGTAATTTTATTTACATACATAAATATAAATAATTTTAAATAATTTTTATTTCAATTTTAGAGAAATAAATAATGCATCAATATGGGAACATTATCTCCTAAAGTAGTTAGATTAATGGCTATAAAAGCTACCACCATTAGTAAAAATTTTTAGTTTTCAAAGACCAAAATAGTTAAAAAGCAGAACAGAGAGCTAAATGAAATTGTAGGGAAACAGTCTTGTTTTTCTCAGTGGAAGTGTTTCTCATCTAAAATTCATGCGTTCTTTTCTGTCTTCTACCCATCATCTTTCAAAAGTTCTCTCTAAACTTTATATTTTTCTCTCCGATTCTGTGTACTGTAAGTATTTGGAAATGGTCTCTGACTTCGATTTTATCCCACCCTCTTGTTCTCCTTGTCCGTTCTCTCAGGTCTAGGGGACTTGCCTGTCAAAATGGCTTCAGTGGCAGACGTGCCCCTGGCGCCTCCGGTGTGCGCTGAGCATGCCCAGCCGGGTCTCCAGGAGCCAGGATGAACCACCCACTGCAGTGGTCAGCAGACCCTGCTGGGACCTCCTCCTGGGAAAGGCAATACCAAACCTTTCTTTATTCAACAATGCTCTTGTTATTTTGATATTGGCTGAATTGTATTGTTATGTAAGCACGAAAGAATATACAAGAAGTCACCTCATCATGTGCAACTGTAATGCACCAATGAAAAATACATAATAAAATAAAACATAAAAGGAAAACCACACGTTGGGGGGTGATGTATCCCAAGATGCTCCTTTCATGCTGTGCTGGGATCACCTTTGATCTTCCAAGGGATCGTCCCTAATCCTTGTCAGTGCAGTGCCAGCCTGTGGAGTTCCAGTCCTGCACCATCACGGAGCCTGTTTAAGATATCGCCAATGTCCCCTGCGGAACCCTAGTGACTCTCTGAGACTCCCCGTGAAGTCTTCTACCAAACCCATGTGAGATCCTGCTCTCCATCCTCTTCTCTCGTGGAGGGCCTTAAGCAAGCTTGGGAGTAGGAATAAATAGCACTGGAGGTGTTCAGGTGTCAGCAGTGAATCAACCTGACAGTGTCTTTTATTTAAAATTACACAGGCTCTATATTCTTGACTTCTTATAACTGTTTGTTTTCTTTTCATAAATTTCTACATTTTCTAAAATGCTTTGTGATTCTATATGCATTGTAATCACTTATGCGACTGGAAACTTGGTGCCCACAAGTTCCAAGGGACCAAGGATTTGATTTTCAATGTTCCCAAGCAGATAACAAAGCACCTCTTAGTGGACTGTCAATGAATAGGTATTGAATAAACATAAATAAGAATTATAATCTCTTATGATTCGAATATGAAATATCCCCCGCAAAGCTCCTGTATTTATGCAAAAATAGAGGTGAGATGATTGCAATGAGAGCCGCAAACTAATCACTCCCACGTAATTTGAATAGACCACTGGGTGGGAATTGTAGACAGATGGGTTATGACGGGAGGAGGTGGGTCACTAAGGTGTGCCCTGAAAGGGTAACTCTTCCCTGGAGGCCCGCCTCCGCTCTCTACTACTCAACCACTCAGAATGGAGTAGCACCCCCTCACCCCACCCTTGGGTCTTGTTATTCCTCCTCTAGGGCCCAGAGCAAAGACTCCGCAGGCCGTACATTTAACCTCTGGAACCCAGAGCCAAAATAAACTTTCCCTCTTCTAAGTCTCTTTGTCACATATTTTGGAATGAAAAGCAAACTAACACACCATACGAACTCCATCCTTTCCCTTTTTCCTGTAGGATTATTCACCCCTTAAAATTCCTTTTTACATTTTCCCTCCATGGGAGGGATAAGTCCTTTCACCATTCTTCCTGTTTTGTTTTACTCTTTATTGCAGTCTCTATGCTCTGAGTCTACCAGAATCTCATTAGTAAAATGTCAATAAAACTTGGAGAATGTGGGATAATTTCTTTTTCAAAAAAAAAAGCAGTTTTAGCAAATTATAATTGCTTTGATTTGAGAATCCTGAGCCAAAGTGATATAAGAAATACATCCACTGCCTCTTTTTTAGCCAGTCTGGGAAAATCTGCCTTCTTTTAAAGAGTGCTGATGGCCCAGGGGAGCTGCAGTGGCAGTGCCAAATGTGTGAAGGAAATTCGCAGGCCTATGAAGGACAAGGTGTCGGTCACTGCACATCTCCCTTCCTCTGCCCAACTGCTTTCCTCTTGACAGGACATTTATTTCTATCCTAATTTTCTACATCATTTTTCAGAAAGGTACAATGTAGGCTTCTCCCAGGTTCTTTTTTCCATGTGTCCTTCTAGATCTACCAAGTTTGTGTGGGTAGCCTGGAAATCAGGTTTGTTTTTTACCAACTTCACATCGGATTTGTATCTTCCCCCTCTGCCGCCATGTCAGACACAGCTAGTGTTCACCTCCCTGGAAGATACTTGTTTCCCAGGAGGTTTATGGTCTCCTGCTCTTTCATCCTACAAGATCAATAAAGTCACCTAGAGGAAGGAATGAAATTCACTTAGACCCTACCCCTCAGCCAAGATCCAAGACTCTCAAATTTGCCTACCTACATACCACCAGGAGGACTTGTCCAGCCACGGGTTGCTGGGACTGTTCGGAATTTCAGATTCAGTCCGTGGAGCAGTCTGAAATTTTCCATTGATAATGGATTCAACTTTTGCTCTCAAGTAATCAATTTATATATTTTTAATTTATATTTCTATTTCAAGACTCAATATTTTGTGTGAGAAATTACTCATTATAATAAACATTCTTCCTTCAGCAATATTTTTTATAAACTTTAAAGGATAATATTATTTTTGCTTCAAAAACAGGCACTGGATCTTTGCTGACAATGTATTTCAAATTATATGAGTTTTGTTTTTAATTTTCTTTTCAAATAAACTTATGTCCAAAGTATAGAAATCATTATAAAGGTAATTTTCAAATATCTTTTTTTCATGCTGACATTTTTCAAATTCAAATTACATAGTGGAGGATTCTTTCATGACCTGCTAAGCTTAAAGCACTTGAAGCAAAAATAAAAAAAGAGTAAATGATCAATGTACATATTTTCTTGTTTTATGAAATAACATTTTTAATAGTTGTAGTACTTCATTGTAAAACTCTTGACTACAAAAACTTGAAATGTTTTTCTTCCTGTAAACCTATGTTTATAAAAGAGAATTGTTTCGGTTTCTTATTAAATATTACATCTAAATTCATTTATCAAGATTTCATTCCAGGTAGCCAGCATTATTTGACTAGGAATACAATACTTTTTCAAAATGTGAACTGTATTAGCGTATTGTTTATTGTATTGTGAATAGGTAGAGAATATCAAACCTTTTCACACAATGTCTACCTTAGATTTTGGACAGACCAAAAGACATCACTTCAGGAATCACAATAAGTAAGATATTATTTTAGTTCATGGTGGTTTATAAATTGGAAGAACCCAGGGAGTAGGTACC
Organism: Sciurus vulgaris; assembly: GCF_902686455.1. Lineage (NCBI taxonomy): Eukaryota > Metazoa > Chordata > Mammalia > Rodentia > Sciuridae > Sciurus > Sciurus vulgaris. The sequence continues at coordinate 15,817,244 of NC_136469.1, forward strand.
AAGAAGTGGTGATAGGTATTCAAGAAATAATGAGTTGGAATCACACAAAATGAGTGATATAAATCAGAACTCTCTGTACCTCCCAGATGGCTCTTCCTCTGGAGGAGAGCAAGGAGCTACCAACAAAATTTAACTCTTCAGCAACCTGGCAAACCTGGTGTCTGCCTCCCAATGTGATGGAGCAAAGATGGCCTCAAGCTGTCTTCCTGCTGTCTCCCCACATTAATGGAAACAGCTCTGTGAACGTGAAACATGTAGCTACCATGCTTCCAACATCTTGTCTGGGGAAGAGCATCCCAGGGTGAAATGGGCTGAGATGCTAAGATAAAATCTAGCATAGTATCATCCTTTTAGACCAATATACTTTTTAGAAATAATAGCCAAAGAGATGCTTCTACCTCATGTGACAAGAGTGTCTCATAAAAATACTGAGGTGTTTCTCAATTTACCCAGCAAATGAAGAGCCAAAATGTCTTTAGTCAATCTTTCAATTTCTGAAAGGTGTTTTTTCTTTTTTATTTTCAGTTTGGTCCATCTGATCCACCTTTGGTATTCTTTCTACTAAAGAATAAAGTATGGAAGACCCAAGATGGCGGACTAGAGGGTGACTGCATCTCCCATCGCTCCAGAACTCAGGATTCAAGAAGGGGAGGTATTGAGAGACTCAGACCAACACAGAGCTGCAGGGTGCGTCTCTACCACCAGGTGAAGCTCAGCCCGGGGCGGCAGGCCTGGACAGGGGGCAGCTTCTCAGAGCAGGGCAGGGCGGTGAGAGTCTTCCCCAAGCAGCCCTGCTCTCTCAGGCAGCAGGCGCAATCCACAGCCAGCTTCTCGGAGCAGGCCCACCCAGTGAGAGCTTTTCCACACAGAGCCAACCCCAAGTCCCGGACCCAGCGGTGGGCACCGGACTGCAGGGGGCTTCTCAAACCAGGGCAGGGCAGCAAGAGACTTCCCCAAGCAGCCCTGCTCCCTTCCACGGCAGGCCCAGTCCACAGCCAGGTTCTCAGAGCAGGCCTACCCAGCGAGAGCTTTTCCACACAGAGCCAACCCCAAGCCCGAAACCAGGACCCAGCAGCGGGCCCCAGCCCACAGGTGGCTTCTAGGACCAAGGCAGGACGGGGAGAGGCTTCCCCAAGCAGCCTGGCTCCCTCAGGCAGGGGCAGGCCCTGTCTATAGCCAGCTTCTAGGAGCAGGACCGCCCAGTGAGAGGATTTCCATGCAGAATCAGCCCTGAGCCCTGGACCCAGTAGCGGGCTAGGGGCAGCTTTCTTCAGAAGCAGTGCATTATCAAGTTCCTCCAAGACTTCTCATCACTGGATAGATCTTCCAGACAAAAATTGCATAAAGAAACCATAGATCTCAATAACACATTCTACAATTTAGACTTAACAGACATATATAGAATATACCATCCAACAAAGAATGAATACACTTTCTTCTCAGCAACACATGGATCCTTCTCTAAATTAGACAATATTTTATGCCACAAAGCTACTGTTATCAAATACAAGAAGAGAGAGACACTACCTTGTATTCTATCAGGTCATAATGGATTGAAATTAGAAATAAATGACAGAATAAAAAACAGAAACTTCTCCAATACCTGGAGATTAAATAATATGCTATTATATGATGAATGGATAACAGAATAATCAGGAGGAAAATTAAAAAAAATTCTAGAACTAAATGAGAACAAAGACACATCATATCAAAATCTCTGGGACACTATGAAAGCAGTAAAGGAAGATTTATTTCATGGAGCACATTCAACAAAAGAAGTAAAAATCAACAAATAAATGACTTAACACTACAGCTCAAAGCCCTAGAAAAAGAAGATCAGACCAACACCAAAAGTAGTAGAAGACAGGAAATAGTTAAAATCAGAGCTGAAATCAACTAAATTGAAACAAAAAAAAAAAAAAACAATCGGAAAAATTAACAAAATAAAGAGTTGGTTCTTTGAAAAAATAAACAAAATTGATAAACCCTTAGCCACATTAATAAAGAGAAAGAGGGAGAAAACACAAATTACTAAAATTCGAAATGAACAAGGAAATATCACTACAGACATAGTGAAATACAAAACATAATTAGAAGCTATTTTGAAAATCTATACTCCAACAAAACAGAAAACCTCAAAGACATCAACAAGTTTCTAGAGACATATGAATTACCTAAACTGAAGGAGGAGGACATACACAACTTAAATAAATCAATTTCAAGCAATGAAATAGAAGAGGTCATCAAAAGCCTACCATTAAAGAAAAGTCAGGGACCAGATGGGTTCTCAGCGGAGTTCTATAAAACCTTTAAAGAAGAGCTCATTCCATGAAATAGAAAGTATTCCATATATTCATGGAATACATGAATGGAAATACTTTGAATACAAGGAAAGTATTCAAATTATTCCATGAAGTAGAAGAGGAGGGAACCCTCCCAAACTCATTCTATGAAGCCAATATCGCCCTGATACCTAAACCAGACAGAGACACATTGAGGAAAGAAAATTTCAGACCAATATCCTTAATAAACATTGAGACAAAAATTCTCAACAAAATTTTAGCAAATCGCATACAAAAATATATTAAAAAGATAGTGCACCACGATCAAGTGGGTTTTATCCCAGGGATGCCAAGTTGGTTCAACATCCGGAAATCAATAAATGTCATTCCCCATATCAACAGACTAAAAGTTAAGAATCATATGATTATTTCAATAGATGCAGAGAAAGCATTTGATCAGATACAGCATCCCTTCATGCTCAAAACAGGAGAAAAAATCGGGGTAGTGGGAAAATTCCTTAACATTGTACCAGGGCTGTAATTAGCACCTTGGGAAGTTATTTTATTTTTCAACAGTTTTTGTTGTTGTCATTCTACTGTTTTATATTTCAATGGTGGTAATAGAAAATATGTCCTTTAGGCAATATCTGTCACAGCCTTGTTTCTTTTCTTTCTCTCTCCTTTTCCCCTCTCCCTTTTCTTATCTCTCTTTATTTCTTCTCTCATTCCCATACCCTCTTTCACTCTCTTTCATGCCCTGTTGCCTATTCTATTTTTTAAATTCTTTTCTGCTTTATCTTAAATATTTTAGTCTTGTTATTTTAATGTCATTTGAGACTTTTCTTTTTTACTTGAAAGGTAAAGTAAAATGATTGTAGATTAACAAAGTAGATGCAAAAATTAATAGATTGTGTTTACTCACTTTTCCCCAATGCAACCAACTTTGCAAACCATAGTATAATATCAATCCATTGAATATTAGCATTCACCCATCAAATAATATCAGGTTTTCCTAAGTGATTTATTTGTGTGTATATAGTTCGTTCTACACAATTTTATCACACATGTAATCTTATATATCAACTGCAATAATCTAGATACTGAACAATTTCCCCATAATAATCGTCCCTTGGAACACCCATTTGTATACACATCTGCCTGCCTCTTACCCCTATACCCTGGTCCCTTGCATTAACAGCAACTATTAATCTGTTTTCGATTCCTAAAATCTTCCATTTCAAAAATAATGTGTATATAGTATTATAGTTCATAATCTTTGGTGGTTGATTATTCACACTTAGTAAAATATTGGTACAGTCCTTGTTATCTACCAATAGTTTATTAGTGTTTACTGTCAAATAGAAATCCATGGTGTAGATGTACCATGCAGAATGATTTCCCTGTTATAGGATAGAGATCTAGGGAGAACATCCAGTTTTAAGTTATATTATGGGAAGTTTCTATAAGCATATGTAAGTTATTTTTTTGCATAAACATAAACTTTTTATTTTCTAGAATAAATGGTCGAGGTATAATTGCTACATTGTATGGTAGTTAAATGTCTTGTTTTATAAGAAATTTTCAGTCATTATCCAGAGTGTTCATACTATTTTTCTTGGCATTTTCTTGAATTTTTTGATAGTTGATTAATATTCTACAATATTAAAATAATATTAAAGTATTAAATATGTATAAAATATTTTTCATTTAAAAATTATGCAATTTCTAGTTTCATTTATGTGAGGATACAGTTGAACATGTTTTCGCTTAAGATTATTTTTAGTTTTTTAAAAACTTTTATTTTTTATTGCTATTTTAACTAGTGTCAGCATTATATTTGTGTGTTGGTGTGTTTGTGCTTTGTTTTCTGTTTTGCTTTGTTTCTTCATATTCTCCACTGGTAATTTTGAAATAATATGGGTTATATTTATGGTGGTGTTTTAAGTTTTCAATGTTGTGTGCAAATTCCTATAAATACAAATATATTTGAAATTTATTTTGCTTTCCTATACATAGTAATTCTAGATTAGATATCCAAGTGTCATATGTAATTATATTCAAATTTGGATGTTAGTTCTATTTTAGCCAAAATTGTCAGTTATGCCAATTAATTTTAGCACTCAGTTTAGTCCTCTACTTATTTAAAGTTCTTTCTTCTACTAAGCTTACTCTTCAATTCAATATGTTTAATTTTGTTTACTTGAATTAAATGTTGGTGAATACGTTTAAATTAATACATAAGTTTCGTTGTTATTTACTCCATAGTTATGAGAATGGATGCATTTCACTTTCATATTTAAAATATAGGCTATTATGAAAATTTAAACCATAAGTAATACTGATCTGCTTTCTTCACAGCTTTATGGAAATTGATTGTCTTATTACAGGGTAACATCTATTTGGGAAAACCCTAAATCCAATATGGAACATTTTAGCTTGTGAATGATTGGAGATCTATACCTGCTCTTGGATCTATAAATATGTCTTTCTTCATCATTGATTATGTGACATTCAGAATATTTCTATGTTTTTTGATTCTACATTAAAATTTCTCAGAAATGGTGAATTTTTTTGATATTCAGACTGACTTTATATCAGATTTAATTTTTATTAACTTAGGTTTGTATTGTAGTTATTCCTTATTCATATTTTATGTTCTCTGCTCTATTATCTTACCTTCAAAATAGGAATATCAATTATCCATATTTGACTTCTATTTTCTTCATTCTCTTTTCATCTTTTCCTCACTCCCAATGATTTTTACCTGAAATTCTGAAATATATGTTCAAAATCTTAAATTTCATACTCTTTAGTGGTGATTCCGACCTATATGATTTTTCAATTTGTTCTTTCTTGCTCTTACTTTTTGTTAAATCTACAGGATGAGCTTTGCAATCCCTTGCACTTCCCTGTATTTTCTTGCTCCAACCTGATTTGTTGAATCCCTATTTCTGAATAGAGTTCATTCTTACACACTAATCCAGTTGGTTTCACTGAGGTTATGCTAACCTCCACTGTCTCTGTGGAAGTAGGAGATGTAAGGTGAATGTCCCTCAGTTCTATAAAAGCAGTCCTGGATTTATGGCACAATAGTAGGTTTGTAAGTTAGCCATACTAGCTTTTCAGTTTTATTATAGTTTTCGCTGCTAACGTGGAATTGATTAAATTCTCAAGCTCGCATTTATGTATTGATGGGGAAATATCTAATAAGGAAAAATATATACATAACATTGCATTATACTTATATAGTATGCATTATTATGTATAGTATGCAAAGATGTTTAAAAATACAGAAAAATGCACAATAGAGAATTGCTTATATATACATTTTTTGTTCTTATTATCTTTTCATAAATATGTCTTTGCATATGATGAAGGAAAACTGACATGTTAAAATAAGATCTTTTAGAAAGAACATGAATGATCAGCTGATTTGTTTTATTTTTGAACATATAAGCAAATAGGGCAGGGTTCTGTTCTTCAAACTGGAGTCTAAATATCTGCAGGGTGTGAAGATGTGGGTGGTAATGCAGAGGAGGAAAGACTTAAACAGACTTTGATGATATTTACTAACTCTTTGCAAAAACTGAAACAAGTAGGAGTTTGACTTTTTATGGGGTGTAGGTAAAAAGCAACATAAATTCATGCTGGCAATATTTTGTTACAGCCTGGAGTGATTTTTATGCTTTCCATGTTATTATCTACTTGTATTATTGGGAGGCCTATCCCTGTGGTCTTTAAAAGGCAATGTTAAATGCAACTTTTTCTAAGAGAACTACTTCTCTTTTCTTTGACAGTACTCCAGGTATCTAATTTGTTAGGGAAAAGGAAAAAAAAAAAAACAAGCAAACAAACTTTGTCCAGACTGCCCTTATTTGTTCGAAATATATTCTGCAGTTTCCAATTCATAAGTTTTCGAAATAAGTCAGGATATCCATAATCAACATATGGAAATATATTTCAAAATTGCATTAGAAAATAAGTAACACAATAACTTTTGCAATTCAGTATTCCAAAGATTTTTATTTAACAGTGGAATATTTTAAGTAAAATATTTCAAAAATTTTATTTTTATAAGAGTGTCTTTATACTTTAAAAAATTACTTCCTATTTAAGAATATGTTACAAAGAAAAGGAGCAAGACGATGGGGTAGAATTTTCCAGAGATTGTCTTCCTATAGAAGCATCAATTTTTACACCTATCCATGTACAAAACTACCTTTATAAAAACGAAGAAAAACAGACAAGAGATTAAAGTACCGGATTGCAGAATATTAAAAAAAAAAAAAAAAAAAAAAAGGATATGTTAAGAATTAGGACAGAAAGCTTTTCATCATTTGTGTCTCCTCTCCTTTTTTAGGGAGAAAAAGAAGGATGTGAACCCAAGTCTTTGCTTTGAACACCAGTAGTAGACTTCAACAATAATACCCTGTACACAGAAGATCTCGCGACTCCATATCTGGGGCCTGTCTCATTTCCTGAGGCCCATCCTGATCCTCAGTGGGAACATGAGGCTCTAGGCTTCAAACCCTCAGGCTTGTGTGTCACTCTTAGTCTTCAGACTGCTCCACCACTAGACTGACTACAACATCCCTGGGATTCAGAAAACCCCCAGTACCTCACAGACATGAGTCCTAGGTCTGTGGCACGGCCCAGCATTATTCTGGCTGTATTTTCCTTCTTCCCCTGGCTCTATGGGCTTTGAGATTCTGGTGCACGCCAGAAAAATGTGGGCTGGGTCTCTTCTGGATGTCTGGTCTGCATCAGCACCATGCCATCTGCTGATCTTTTCCAGAAAAAGCCAGTCTATGAAGACTGGAATAAATGCTTACATTTTCAAACAAACTGGTGTCAATACACGATGACAAGATGAAAGAATGTGATATTATAAAGTGAACAAAATAAAGTGTCAGTACGGGTCCTGTAGAAATGGAGGTGTATAGATGACTCGATAAAATTCAAAATAACTGTTTTAAGGAAGCTAAGCAAACGTCAAGAAAACATAAACAATTCAACAAAGTGGAAAAAAAATGAGAATTTCATAGAAAGATTAACCACTTTTAAAGAACCAAAAAGAAAACTTGAAGCTGAAAAATGCAATGAACATAACTAAAAATACAGACCATCAGAGCAGAATTGATGACAAAGGATATTAAAACATCCAGTACACGTGGGATACAAAAGAAGAATTTCTAAGAGGGAAGTTTATAATAAGCACGCCTGTATCAAAAAGATGAGTTTCTCAAATAAACAACTTAATCACACATCAAGAAACTAGAAAAGCAAAAACAAATGAAGCTCCAAACTATCAGAAATAAGGAAATCAACATCGAATCAGAAATAAATGAAATAAGGTCTAGAAAAACAATACCAAAGAAACAAATCTTCATTTTTTTCCAAAATTAACAAATTCAACCAAACCTTAACTAGATTAAAGACAGGAGAGGAAGCTCTGATAAAATTGAACACTAAAAAGAAGTCATAATAATTGGAATAGTAAAATTATAAAAGATCATGAACAACTATTATGAGAAAACAAAAACCAACAAATTGGATAGTCTAGAATAAATGGATTGATCCATTAATACATGTAAACTATCAAGATCAAATTATGAAGAAATAAAAAACCCAATAGACCAAATACAAATTAGGAAATTGAATCTCAAAAGTTTTCCCTTCAAAGGAATGCCCTGAATCTGATGATTCTGCAGCTAAATTCTATCAAACATTTTCAGAAGTAACATCAATCCTTTCCAAATGCTTCCAAATAAACAAAAACAAAACAAACAAAAAAAATGAAAAGAAAGGAATCCATAGTCATGAAAGGATATTATAAGAAAAAACTACAGACCAATATCACTGATAAAAAGAGGTGCAAAACCCTAGTTTTAGTCAGCATTTTCACTGGTGCTGTGACTAAAAGATATGATCAGAACAATTACAGAGGATAAAAAGTTTATTTGGAAGTTCACAGCTTCAGAGACTTCAATCTATAGACAGCAGGCTCTCTTCCTCGGGGTTTGAGGTGAGGACGAACATCATGGCAGAAGAGTGACAGAGGGAAGCATCTCACATGATGACTGGGCAGCAGAGAGAGACTTCCCATGCCAGATACAAAATAAATGCCCCAAAGGCATGCTCCCGAGGACCCATCTCCTCCAACCACACCCTACCAGTCCTCAGTTAATCCCTTTAGGGGATTCATTCATTGATTGGGTTAAGTGTCTCATAACCTGATCATTTCTCCTCTTAAACCTTCTTGCATTGTCCCACACATGAGCTTTGGAGGACATCTCACATCCAAACCATAACAACACTCAGTAAACACTAGTAAGGCAAATTCAACAACATATTTAAAAGAGCATTTAGTAGGATTCGTCCAGGAATACAATGATGGTACGACATATGCAAATCAATGAATATGATATATCATAAAAACAGAACAAAGGAGAAAAACACAAACATTAGAATGGCGATTATCAAGAATACAAGCAACAACAGGTGTTGGCGAGGATGTGGGGAGAAAGGTACACTCATACATTGCTGGTGGGGTTGCAAATTAGTGCAACCACTCTGGAAAGCAGTGTGGAGATTCCTTAGAAAACTTGGAATGGAACCACCATTTGACCCAGCTATCCCACTCCTTGGCCTATACCCAAAGGACTTAAAATCAGCATACTACAGAGATACAGCCACATCAATGTTCATAGCTGCTCAATTCACCATAGCCAGATTGTAGAACCAATGTAGATGTCCTTCAATTGATGAATGGTTAAAGAAACTGTGGTATATATATACAATGGAATATTATTCAGCCATAAAGGATGATAAAATTATGGCATTTGCAGGCAAATGGATGAAATTGGAGAATATCATGCTAAGTGAGATAAGCCAATCTCAAAAAGCCAAAGGACGAATGATATCACTAATAAGTGGATGATGACACATAATGGGGGGTGGGAGGGGTTAGTGTTAAGGTTAGAGTTAGGGTTAGAGAGAGGAGCAAGAATGGAGGAAGGAAGGACTATATAGAGGGAAAAGAGGGGTGGGAGAGGTGGGGGGAAGGGAAAAAATAACAGAATGAATCAAACAACATTGCCCTATGTAAATTTATGATTACACAAATGGTATGCCTTTATACCATGTACAAACAGAGAAACAACATGTATCCCATTTGTTTACAATTAAAAAAAGAAAAAAGAAAAAAAACAAAAAACAAACATTTCAATGGATGCAGGAAAAGTGTTTGAAAACATTCAAATTCCACCTTGATAAAAACTCTCAAGGGATTATCTATAGGCAGATTGCATCACAACACAATAATGACCCCGCATGACAAACTCACACCAGCATGACACTGAAAGGGAAAAAGTCGCAGAAGATAAGGGTTCCCACTTAGTGATTCTACATGATGTATTCCTGGAGGTCCCCACTAGACCAGGTGGACATGAGGAAGAAATAAAAGATGGCCATATTGGAAAGGAAAAGGTGAAATGTTTCCTGTTTGTCAACAGCATGATCTTAAATACATAATATTCTGTAGAATTCCCCTCAAACTATTAGAATTACTAGGTAAATTCAAGAAAGTGGCTGCATAGAAAATTAATGCCCTCAAATCAACTGCATCTCTGTATAATGACATTGAACTGTTTCAAAAAGAAATCAAGAAAACAACATCATTTACAATAACTATAAAAATCAATAAATACATCAATACCAATAAATACATAAGACTAAATTACCCAAGAAGTGAAAGAACCAAAATGAAAATGATAAAATCGATGAAAATATGAAGACAAATAAATAAATGGATATCTCATGTTTATATATTGTAAGACTAATATTGTTAAAATATCCGTTTTAATTACCAAAAGCGGTCTACAAATTCAATATAATTGTAATCAAAATGCCAAATGCATTCTATAAGAGAACTAGAAATTGCAATTCTAAAATTTGTATGAATCAGAAAAAGATGCCAAATAGCCAAGCAATACTGAGCAAAAATAACAATTCTGGAAGCACCACACAGTCTCCCTTCATTGCACTACAAAGTTAAATTGATCCAAATGCCATTAAAACAGACACAGAATCCCAGAAAACCAAAGTCAACTGATTTTAAACAAAGGTGCCAGAGAGACTCTTCAGTAAAAGGTGCTGTGAAAACTGAGTATCCATATGAAGAAAAATGAAAATGTACCCCTCTCCCCACCACAGTGGATTTAAGACTTAAATGTAAGACATGAAACTGAAACTACTAGAAAAAAAAAAAAAAAAAAAACGGGGTGAACACTTGTAGTCATTGATATGGGCAATGACTGTCTGGATACGTCCTCCAATGTGTGGCAAGGAGAAACAGAAAATGGAATTAAGTCAAACTAAAACACATCTGCATAGCGAAGCATATGAATTTTGAACTTTCATGTTAAAGGACTGAAATGACACTTTCCATTAAGTGTCTGTGGAACATAAACTAAAATTGGACCCTAAACAATAAAAATCCATATCACACAAAACTACAAATGGTATACACAATATTTTCTGATTATGATTCAAAGAAAAAAATTATAAAATTCATAAAATAAAATTCGGAACAAGAACCACAGCAAGATTCGTCATAAAATGAGTTACTAGTTGTATAAAAACATTTAGAATATTATATGACACTTGTTTGCCATGAAAATACAATCCCAAGTCTATCCTTGAAATGAGTAATAGCATACATGTTGATTTATACAAAGGACCTAGAAAAATCTGTCTGTGACGTGTTCTTTTAAAAAGGGCTAAGCATGTTCAGATAGATAACCTTGACTTCTGTGAGTGAACATTATATGTTTTGTTTTAAAATCATAAAATTTAAGGTCAACAAGTTGAACCCTTAAGCAAAAACCTATTTAATGTGTCTAAGGTTTCATTTAGAACCTAGTGGTGGTTGTTGCTTTGAGAATACCATGAACCAGTGGAGGTGTATGTGGAATGATTCTAGTTGCTTGTATGAATATATATAAATATATTAACACTTAATACTCATGAGTTGTTCCTGGAAATGTTCTAAGTGAGGAATCTGTTTTAACTCTACTCTGTTTTACTTGATTTGATGCTTAAGAACTGAGGAACATTTTACCAGGCCAAGACTCCCTTGTATCTCATTATTCTGTTAATCCACTTAGTACTTTAATGTCTCATCAGTTAGTTCAAATACCTTATCAATCTATAAACACGTATCTGTAAATGACTCATCCATAAATATTTTTAAGTTAGATATGACTTTTAAAATCAATGTCATCAAACCATTCCAAATAGGACAGCTCTTAATCACCTCATTTTCTGCCCCCTGCCCTGCCTTTGATGATGAAATGAGATTTATCCTTCTATTTTTCTGTAATTAATTTTTTTTTTTTGCCTCTTCAGCATTATTGGAGATGAAGATCCTATCTCATTGTATTGTGGTTTTTTTTTAATCAGGATATCTACAGCCTCTATTTCCAATGTTGTAGTGTACCACCAACTTGACTATGGGGCTAAAGAAATGAAAATATTTTGTACATTTTTTCTTAATAATATAATATTGCTTCATAAGATTTAATTCCTGCACTAAGAAGCTTCAATGTGATTATTAATAACTTCTATAATTGACTTTGGGAAAATTAAATATATTTCAAAAACTGCCATTTTTCTCACATGCAGAGTACTAAATACAACTTTGAAAGCTAACCTGGCAGTAAACAGTGATTATGAATAGTTATTTAGAGTCATAATAAATACTTCACTATTAATTGTATGGTTAAAAGACTTAAATGGTGTCATAAAATATTGCTTATCTTTGACACATAATTTAGAGACAGTTCTCATAAGTAGCATTATTGCTATTATTCTATATTTAAACATACTGTCATTAATATTTACTTAATTAAGCAATGCACACTGAGAATCATGGAACTTCAGGACTGCAAAAGATCAGTGTATCTATCTAATAGAGTAAATGTTAGAGTTTCAGCCATTTAGATCCTTCTTGAAAAGCAAGAATTGAAAGACAAATTCCATGCTTTTGAGAGGAGGTACTGTGATCTGCAGGACCATTTATTTATTCAGGACTAACTGGAGGGGTTGATGAGGGGATGGAGAAAAGACAAATAGACACAAAAGTAGCGAAGAAGCTCGGTCTCAGTGGATCAGTCAACCCCTGATAAGGGAAGGTTGAACATAAGCAAGTTCTGCACCTTTATTATATAGGTTTAAACATCAAAAGGGTTTATCATGAGAAAGTTTCTTCAAGATAGCAGAACTGAAGTTGAGAGTAAAAGCATCCCAATTAGGAATATCATTTTGCACCTATGATTCTCTATCTCTGGGCAGCTGGCATTTGTACCCAAGATTATGAACTGATAAAATTCTGAGGCTGGCGTAGAATCCCCTTCAAACAGAACATCACCATAGCAATGGAGCAATTTTCAATCAGTGCCTCTGCACTGAGAAATTTCCAAGAGAGCTACTGCCTCTGTCTCTAGGCAGTTCAAGATGCATAATTCATTCACCACTACTGACTAGGAGGGTCAAGAACCACTAGCTTCTTCTTATTATCTTCACAGCTAGGATTTTTTGGAAGCCTTGGAGTTCTTTGGAATACATGGTCAATTCAGTCCTTCAACCTTCTAAAAAAAATTCCAACACAAATAAGTTAAAATACTTGCAGGCTATCTCCTACCTGACTGGATTAGAAAACTAAACTAGATTTTAAAATAAAATTTTAACACAGGATTTCAATAATGTTTTGTAATAGTAATTTCTGCTGACACATTCAAGTTTCTTCTATTTCATGGATGCTCTCCTTCTCCATATGCAATCCCCTACCCACATCTATAAGGTACAATCGGCATTCTGTGATCAATATTATTTGGTAAACATATATTGCATTTCAGCATTAAAATCTTAACTAATCTGGATCTTTATTTTTCAGCAATGAGCAGATGAAATTTTACAACACATTGCATGGAAGGAATCAATGTTCCAGAGTTTAATTCAAGTGTTAGGTATATAACTATAAAATTCTTATTTTAATAACAAATAAATGTGGGAAATAATTTTTCATCATGTGCCATATATAAAATGTATATTTTCATGATCAAAGCATATAAAAGAATGCTATTTGGAGAAGAGAGAGTGACTAAAACATATAGATAAAGAATTTTAAATGAATTCAAAATTGTTGATGTATAAATAACTCTATTTTTGTGCTTTTCTTCCCTCCTATATACCCAAACTGATTCTTGAACTCTGGACAGGTAAGGATATTTCAGTAGGAGAGCATTGTACACTTTGTTCATAAGTATTGTTTTGAAATCAGTACAATACAAATGAAAATGATGAAGTTTTAATGCCTATTGTTTAGAGATCATCTTTAATTATTTTCTTCAAAACTATTGGAATATATAGATAGCAATATATTAACATCAAAATTTGATACTAAAAACAAGTGCCTGTATATTTTGACATCTTCCCTTATTAAAATCACTATATATATATATATATATGCACAGTAATATATTTAATTCTGATTTTCTTTCCTACATATGCTTATATTGTTTCACTTTGTAAAGTTTTTTTTCTTTAAAGCCAAAACCACATTTATACTCCTCTAGATTCCATGATCAGTCAAATGGGCATCCACGGAGATTGAGATTAATATAAAGTGCCCAATATATGGTTCTATTAAAACTAAAATTGACCAGGAAATCATATTGCCTCTTGACATTATGATGCATTGAACTGAGTTCAAAAATTAAAAAAATATATATATATTTTTACATTAAAATGTCCTTAGAATAGAGGAGGAGGGACAGGAAGGGAGCTGGGAAGGGCATAAGGAAGTACTGGGAACTCAAATGGAGCAAGTTATTGTCCATGCATGAAGGCTTAAGTCAAACTGAACCCCATTATTATGTAAAACTATAATGCACAATAAGAACATTTTATATTTTAAAAAAATCAGCAAGATTATATTTATCATCAATTACAAATAAGACTCTAAAAATAATTATTTAGGCAATTATTTTATTAAATTAAAAATTATAATAAATTAACTTCTTAAATTGTTTATTAAATATCACATATCAAGGATAATTTTTTTGTATACTATTCTATAGTTTGTAACTTGCTTATCTTTCCACTTCAAAGAGAACCTTTCTAGATGTGTCTTGGCTTTCCCTCCTGTGATTTCTATTTACCAGTATACAGATTCATTAGATTGCACTAGTTCAAAGATGGAAATTTACTGAATCTCTGATAGCAACCCAGCAAATATGAGAAGGCAATGAGCAATTGACAATAAGCTCAATTGTCACTTCAACCAAATGATCCGTCTGTCTGTAATCACTAGATTTTTCTTGATGATTCATTGTTCTATTTACTCCACCCAAGAAAATAAATCTTAAATATATCTATATGCTTCATAGCCATAGAAGAAACTCTGTTATCTGTTGTTATATGGATAAAATGTGTATAAATGCATAAACATATAAAATGAAATTTTTTTTATTGCTAATGGTCATATTGCTTAATTTAAGTAGAATCCAATTGAGTATGCTCATCACTATTCACTCAAAATATTTTTAAAAATCAAGCAATACCTGAAAACTCAACATTTTATGGATTTTATGGATTTTAAGTGATGTCCTAACCTCAAAATACTCTACCTCTTCAGAAAAGTTAATAAGAAGTAAGTAGTAACCCACAGCACCATGAAAACTAATACATGTAGAGCATCAGTAAAAAGATTCTTCCTCTTTATTCTCCCCCAGAATTCCTAAACTTATTTTTTTTTCCCTCAGTCTGGTTTATCTTATGGGAATTTTTGCTTACTCTTTCTTTTGAGTACATTAGGAAGCAAGTAATTTGTAGATATTCTAAAGTGAAATTATCAAACATAAAAATTGTTTTTCCTGGATACCAGGAAATATATCAATGCTGTACCAAAATCGGATTTGAAAACAAATGGAGCAAGGGTGCCTTATCTCAGAGAGAACTCTTGAAAAGCTTCAGTAACAATACAAAACAAAACAAAATTCTAATATTTTGCTTTTGGAATTTTCCTAAATACGAAAGTAGAAATGTTTCATATTTTTTCAAGGGCAGCTGGACTGACATGATGCAAATAGGTAGCCCTCTTTATGTAATAGTTAATATCACAAGATAGGCCATGTCAACACCAAATTAACTATTGTGATACTTTACATATAAAAGTATTTTTACAATCCTCTATATGTTTCTAACTTCTTACAGTTTAAATTACCTTCCTTGGATGCTCAATCAGCATCACTAACGTGGTGTAGAAAGCTATACTCGTTAAATATTGCACATAAAACAACACCAGAAGTTTCCATTCAGGAGCTATTACTGTTTTCATGTGGTCAATAGGCTTCTCAACCTACAATGGATTACAGAAGTTCTTCTAAAACACTGGAAAGAATATCAGTTTCAACGGACATCGTATATTTTAACAATATTTGTGAAATAATATTAAATTATGATTATATTTAGTACTAGAAGAGGTGAGAATAACCTATCAAGCAATTTATTTCTATTATTTTCTGTTGAACATGTCTAAAGTAATCATTGATATTATTTAATGAATGCAAATATGCTTCCTATGCATACATTTACATTGCCTACTAATTTTATGAAATAAGCACTCTCAAAAATACTATTCACATAAAGACAATTTTATTTGGGGACTTTATACCAAAAACAAATTAATTATTTGTTGGGGAATGGTATATGGACTATTTTCCATAAGTGATCTAGAAAACTATAATATGGCTCTTAATAGCTCACCTTGAAATATTTTGCAATATTAACTACATTTAATCTTGGAAATGTATATTTTGAAAAATAAGCTCAGTTTAAAAGTGTGATGCTTAATTAATATAAAGTTCATATCTATCAAGCACTGCTGCAGGAATAATTTCAAAAACTGACACGATTCTGGACCAAGCATGAATATGTAAATGAATTAGAAAAAGCTTTTTTTAAAAGCTAGATTGACATGAACATGCTAATGACTGCTCTGACTTCTAGAGATTTCATTACAATTTACATCCTCAATTTGGGTGCTTTTAAACCAGGAACATTAAGACAGTTTTGGTTTAATAGTGTTTGCTCTATAAACACGTTTACCTGTCTGTACCAAACACCTTCCACATATTAATTGTGTGCAAATGGGAAAGTTACTTAAATTTTCTATGCCATAGAAAACAGATCAACAAAACTGATCCTAATGCAATAGTTTAACATTCAATCCTAAAACAGATCAAGTAAAATTTATTTAAATAACATTTTCTTCCCAATTCACTTCATAATAGATTTTCTTTTTCTTTTTTTTTTTTTTTTTTTTTTTTTTTTTTTTTTGGTATTTTGCACACTTACTGATGAATTTAGATAAACTAGAGAAATTAGAAGGAAAAACATCATATGTTCTTTTAAAAATGAATTTAATTTTCTTTCAAAACTTCATGATGGATATTAATAATAGAAATATTAAGGTAATATATTCTGACTTGTTTACTGAGTATGTGCTCTGTTTGACCTTAGTAAGTTTTTATGTATACAAAACTGTAATATATATTATTTTTCAAGCCTAGTTCATACAGTAAGCCACATTTTAAAGACTCAACCCTTTTCATTTTCCACAACACCTCACATTAAACATTATATGCTTAGGAAGAAAATCTGGTAATTTTGTCATTCAGGACTGGAAAACTTGACAGTTATAGGGTCAGTACTAATATTCTTCAATTCATGTATGGTAATAAATCATGGTTTCCTAGCAAAATGAAAATAGTCATTTCTTTTTTACATAACTGTAAGCCATATCTAACAAAATACTGAACTTCGACATGAGAATATAATTTAAATTTGAGAAAATAATTTTGATTCATATCTTTCTGTTTATATGCTCAATTATTTTTAAAAATAAAAAAGTCCCAGAATATAGTTCTGAAAACATCAATGAACTATAAAGATGTTTGTCACAAAAATAAGTTAAATCAATATATTGAATTTTTGCCTGCTTATAAAGTACTTAATCATATCCGTAAATCTACAAACTTTTATGTTCCAGTCCTGCTGAAGCAAAAGACAAGTTGTTCTCACAAAAAATGATCCAAAGAAGGAAGAGAGAAATCAGAGGAAAGGTATCAATTTGCTCAGCAACTTCTTTTAGGAGGAAAGAAAATATCTTTTCAATCAGCCTCTAATTTTCTGGGATTTATAATTTTTTCTTTGATTCTGACTTTCATTCTACTGCTTTTTAATTCCCTTATTTGATAAGATACGAAATTTTTCTTTCTCCCTTGCAAACTATTATTTTCATTTAAAAATGTTTTTGTGATTATGTTCTAGTTTTTACGACATGTTGTTCTATGTATGTTATAACCTACATTGGATAATCTTAATCTACCATTGATGAATTCACAATATAGTACAATGGACAGAAGAACTGTGCTCCCTCCCTTGAAATTCTCATGTTGAAAATATAATCCTAATGTGGTAGTATTTGAAGTTGGGGCTTTGGAAGAAAATTTGTCAAGAAATTCATGCCCTCCTGAATGGGAGAAATGTGTGCCCTTAGACAAACAGGGTATCTGGCATTATGCATTCCCTATGAGATTACAAGAAACTAGATTCTGCCACTGAGAATTCTGAGAGTACTCTCAACGGAATTTCATCATGCCAATGTCCTGATCTTGGCCGTTCCAACCTGCAGACTGGGTTAACTTCTCATAGTGGCTCAATTGACTAAGACAGGAAGTCTCATTCTTACAGGTATTTCTCCAATGGACATGGATAAAAAGTCTACTTTCTTCAATGGGCTTCCCTAAGGTTTTAGGATCACTTATAGCATGTCCTTGTTTTTTTCATAGATAAAATGATCTCTCTTCTTCCCCCCATTCTGTAATTATTGCAGTGTTTCTGTGTTAAATCTAATCTTTGCTAAATCCTGAGTCTAAAATGAGATGAGTTAAAGTTCTTATCTGCTGCAGGTGTTAGTCAAGCATCCATCTAAGATTTTCCTCAATTTATTGTCAAGCACTCTTACTTTTGTGGTTGTCCAATATTAGACATGTTTGATGCTCTCCAGTGGAAGGAAGTAGTGAATCCTTCAGTATTTTGAGAGTATAAGTAGTCATTCACCCACTCTCAGACTTCAGTCATCTTGAACCCATATGCCTACCTGAAGTAGCTTGAAGACTACTTTTTAAAATTTATTTAGCCTTTAAATTAAATATGCAATAACCATGATCAATAAAAAGAAATTGAATAAAATCTTCACTAAATTTGTTCCAAAATTAATATCAGTGCTTTATTTTTTCCATAACCCTGGTGTCTTTTACTTCTGCAAGGTCTAAGGTACACATTCTTTCTGTGTCTTTATTTAAAAAACTAATCATCAGACAATTCATGTACAGTCGTGTGAAGAAACTAAATTACTTGTGAAAGGAGAGGTAATTTTTTAAATTAAAATGCTTCTATAATCAACAAACATTATTGCTAGCATAATATGATAAAATAAAGTTTATATTGTACCATTTCCTTGGGTCATGCAAGTAATAACAAGGAAAGTGTACAGGCTTTGAAATTGTGCCCTTCACTCTCACATTATGTGGTAAGAAATCATTTCAGGCCATCCATTTTGCAATATCCTGTAAAGATGGAGAAAGGAAGGGCTTCTACTTTAGTACCAAGAAGGACTAAAGATGTACAATGAGCTTCTCTTTAACAATGGAAAGTTTGAATGAAATATATATTTTAAGTGATAAGGAAGCAAAATAATAGTAAATTTCAGACAGGTGAACAAAACATAGCAGTTAAGAACTAAGAAAGATGAGCAGCTGACTTTGCTCAGAAGGTATTTGCAAAATCAGTGAGATTGAAATGTTTGAGCCTCTCAAGACATAAAAAAACAACTCTGGGTGTGGAAGAAAAGATTATTAGGAAGCCTACTGTCAGTACCTCTGTGATCCCTCACAATCTTTCTGTCACTGTACGATAAAACAGAAAGTGTCACCTGTCTAAACCAAGAACAAGAAAAACCAAAAATCTTAAGCTTGGGTTTCAAGTAGGAAATGAAGCACTTGGTGGAGATTTTGGGTCTGGAAACATGCCCAAATCACAAAAAAAAATATGTGGTCTGAAAAATTTCAAACTGAGAATTTAACTTCGGAAATTAAAATCCAAAGCTCCTGTGAAAGCAAAACCTCTTTGAAGGATGTACTCCAGAAATTGCCATAAGTCACAAAAAAACAAAATAAGAAATATAAATTGATTGGGAGAGGTAATCTGCCAGAGAGCTGAGCATTGCTACACATCTTTTCTAGTGTACCAGGTGCCTTGGCTTATATTTCTTCCCATATTGTGCATTTTCTAGGTTAACCCAGGCTAATAAGTAGCTCAAAGCAACCATAGTGTTGTGGCCACATGGCTTCTTGCTTCCTGAAGTTGACAGTGGTGAAGTCCTTACTCCTTATAGGAAGGAGGGGTTGGATGGTGCTTAGATGGCACTGTTTGCTGTTTGAGGAGGATGCTTGTCTGGTTTCTCAAAAAGTGCTAGGACATTACCCAAAGTAGATGTGAATCAAAATATGACACCGTACCCTATAAATAGGAATGAATATTGTCAATCAAAAACATAATTTTTAAAATAGTACTAGGCCTTTTTTCTTGGGTGCTAAGTCAATACTACAAACTACAGTGTATGCAGGTGTCATATAATTGTCACTCAAGTAACCACAGGGGTAGACTGAGGCATGAGCCCACCTGAACTCCCAGAGGACACACAGCTTACCCCAGGTTGCCAGCCCATGAGTGAGTCACCTGGCCCTACTTCTTCTCAGGTTTACCCATCCCACTTTACTCCCGTGGGAATCATTCATACCATAGTGGAGTTGTCCCTCCTGAGTCCTACATTAATTGCAAAATTTAAAACATATGAACAATTGTATTAAGCCATAATTATTGGAACTTTTTGCTTTGCTTTATTTAACTAAATTTATATATTGAGATAATTTTAAATTTAACCACGATTTTTAGAAATAGTACAAAGATCTTTTATGTTCTTACCTCAGACTCCTTTATTGGTAGTATTTTGGTAAAATTCTAGCATTATTACAACCAGTAATTGACAATAACTTGGTCAAAATCATGAGCATTTCTAGTGAAAGTAGCCTTCTTATTGTCATTTATAATTACACCCACTTCCCTCCCATTGCTGAATTCTGACAACCATCCATCTCTTCATTTTTATACTTTTGTCATTTTAAGAATGCATGTAAGTGAAATCATATAGTCTACTGTCTTTTAGCACTGACTTTTTGTCCATCTTATTTATCTGAATGCTCACCCCAAGTTTTATCTGAGCACCAATTTGCTACAGATGTTGTCCAGTCGTATTTCATGTTATAGGTTTACTATAGATTTTTAATCATTTAACAGTTAAATACTTGTGTTATTTCCAGTTTGGGGTTATTATAAATAAAACTGCCAAGAACATTTATGTAGAGCTTTTGGGATGACTATAAGCTTTTATTTTTCTTCACTGAATGTCCAAGACTACATTTTCTGGGTCATATGGCAGTTGCATTGTTAGTTTAAAAATAAATAGCCGGTTTTCCAAAAGTACCGCACCACTTTATACGCCCATGAGCAATAGGAATGTTCCAGCCTCTCCACATCCTCAGAGGCTGCTCTTTGGTTAGCTTTGGTGTCGTGGATAACCTCGTTGCTTATCTTCTTTTTTAATTGTAAGCATTCTGATAGATGTATAGTGATATTTCATTATGGTGGTAATTTGTGCTTCCTAATGTCTAATGATGTTGAACATCTTTTCAAGTGGTAAATTGCCATCTGTACATCTTCTTCAGTGGAATATTTTTTTGTATCTTTTGATCATTATCTAATTGGATTGTTTGTTTTTTAATGCTGAGTTTGAGACTTCATTATATATTCCAGATACAATTCCTTATCTGATATGTGCTTTGCAAATACTTCCTCTCACTTTGTAGCTTGCCCTTTCATCCTCTTCCCATGATTTTTTAATATTATTTTAATTTTCATGAATTCAAATTTATCAGTCTTTCTTTTATGGATCATTCTTTTGATGTTAAATCTAAGACCTCTGTTGTCCTGTATACTGAATATTTTTTTAATTTTTTAATAAGTTTTATTCTCATAGTAGAAATTTTTCATGTGTGATCCATTTTGACTTGATTTTTAAACAGATTGATTTCATTTGAGAATTTTCCTGTTCATTTTGTTGTTTTATTAGTTATTTGCTTTTTCTGATTTGGGCTTTCCCTGTTGTTTATCTGTCGATGTTTTATTGCCCCAGAAACATTTTTTGAAAAAAAAAAAAATACTTCTTTGACTTACTTTCAGACATTCCTCAAAACTCTGCTGGGCACACTTGAGTTCTACCCCTGTGTCTTTACTGCTGACGGAGTATCCAGTTCGGAGGAATGCAGGTGCGTGGCACAATCAGGCAGGTAGTTTTCTACATCACTGTGACTTCCCATGGTAGAACATGCCTTTAAATCCCAGCTACTCAAGAGGCTGAGGCAGGAGAATCTCAAGTTCCAGTTCAGTGTGAGCAACTTACTCAGATTCTGTGTCCACTAATGAAATTGAGCATTTCTTTCTTCTTTCTTTTTTCTGGGTTCTTTTTAGTTATACATGACATTAGGATTCATTTTGACATAATTATAAAAGCATGAGATATATATTTTTAAAAATTCAATCCCCAGTACTTCCCTTTTCCTCTGATCCTTCCCTCCTCCCCCTCCACTCCCCTACCACTACTCTACTGATCTTTCTGCTATTTCCTTACATATACATTTTTAATTAATGTCTTCTGGATGTACATGGTGATGGGGTTCACTGTGGGGTATTCATGTAGGTACTCAGGAAAGTTAGGTCAGATTCATTCCATGTCTTTCCCTAGCCCATTGTCCTCTCTTCCCATTAGTCCTCTTTGTTTACTCCAGAATCTTTCTTCTAATCTTCCCTCCCCCCTTTATTTTGTATCAGTTCCTACATCTCAGAGAAAACTTTCAACCTTTGACTTTTTGAGTCTGGTTTATTTTACTTGGCACGATAGCAGGTCACACTAAGTTTTTCTTGTTTATTCCTCAGTAATACTTCATTGTGTTTATATACCATGTTCTTTATCCATTCATCTGTTGAAAGGCACCTAAGGCTTCATAATGTGGCTATTATGAATTGAGCTGCTATAAACATTGATGTGCCTGCTTCACTGTAGTATGAGGATTTTAAATCTTTTGGATATATACCAAGGAATGGGATAGCTGGGTCATGTGGTGGTACTATTACCAGTTTTGTGGGGAATCTCCACACTGCTTTCCAGAATGGTTGCACTAATTTGTAACAATGTATGAGTAGGACTCTTCCCCATGTCGCCAACATTAATTTTACTTGTATGACTTTTTAAAAAAAATTTTCACTATATTTTCTTTTTTAC
This sequence comes from Sciurus vulgaris, assembly GCF_902686455.1. Classification (NCBI taxonomy): domain Eukaryota; kingdom Metazoa; phylum Chordata; class Mammalia; order Rodentia; family Sciuridae; genus Sciurus; species Sciurus vulgaris. The sequence continues at coordinate 15,840,050 of NC_136469.1, forward strand.
ATGTTTATTTGTTCATTTTTAGTGCATCCCCTTATCTAATATTTAATGCATTTCAAAATAAAGTTCAAACATTAATGGAATGGTGTACCACATTTGTGTACAATGAATCAAAATGGAGCCTATAAAAAATTTTAAAATAAATAATTTTCAAAAAAGCAACATAACATTTAATTAAATTATGAAGTATTGCTTGTGAAATTTATGCTGAAATATTTAGAAGGAAATACATTAATGTTACTTGTGTTCTTGACAACTACCATTCTGACTGGAGTAAGATGAAATCTGAATGTAGTTTTACTTTGCTTTTCTATAATTCTGAAAGATGTTGAACTTTCCGGACTTCTGAGAAATATAAAATATTCCTTCACAAAGGGAAAATATTAAGTCTTGTTTGCTGGTAACATTGTTATATATATAGGAATCCAACAGGGCCAAATTTAAAAATGTAATTGCAAAATATTTAAGAAAATTGAGTTTTGTTTGGTAAATAATATATAAATTTGAATATAATAGATTCTTTCTATTTAATTCTTAAGAAACTACTAACAAAATGTCATAAATGACTCCGTTGACAATGGCAGCAGAAATAAAATTAAAATTTTAATAAGGAATTAATAATTTTTATAAAGAAGGTAGTAAACTCTTGTGAATTATGGCAGAAGTGCAGATCTCTTTTATAACAGTTACTGAAGATTCTCACATGAAGGTCTGATTGAAGACACCTGCCCTTTTAGAAGTAGTCTCATAAATACCTTGTCAGGAAATGTAGAGACATGTAATGAACAATGACTTGAACACTTAAATTGCTCATATTTTAAGCACAGATCTTTAAAAGAGGGCTTAAAGGTATCTTATGATTCCCTGGATTTCTTTACCACCTTTGCTGTTTGCTCCTGGTCCAGCAGCAATGATGAAATGGCAGAAGCTGTCTTTTGGTCTACCCGCTGCCAGCTGAGGTCCTGAGTGAGACTTATCATTAGATCAGGGAAGAAGATTCCCTGGGAATGGAGCTCATAATTTCGTGCTTCATCCTTAGAGGTGACACCAAGTTCAGTATTGATTTCAGACTTCACATTAAGATATCTACCAGGGCAAACAGGATGTACTCATCCCTTTGCCTACTACCTACTACCTACTGCAGATTGCCCAAATCACAAGGCAACATCCATTCATCTTTACATGGAGTCAAATGTCAACATTCCCAGCCAAATGCTTTCCCTACCTCTAGGCCCATTTTCTTCAACCTCATGTCAGAATTTGCTTACAAATAGTACTCACTGAATGACCAACAATGTCCAGGATATCCTTCAGGGCAGAAAGAACCTTGAGGCCAAGGCTATTCCTGAGTATTTAGTGGACACTTCACAAAACCACATACTTATTCATTCCCTAAAAGGAAATCTTATATCAAATGGAACCTATTCCTAGGTATTATATTTTAAGATAATTTAATCCACTGTTATTTGTATATTTGTGTTTCACCTATTAAATATACCACAGCAGCCATTTTAATGGACTTTGTTGTTATATCCATTTTAAGATTACAGAGAAAAGGAGAGTGGGAAGTACTGAGTTCCCTTATAGATCCGTTCCACTTTATGTAGATTCTATTATTATTGATAACTTGCCTTAGTGTGGTGAATATCTATCAATGACTAACCAGTATTGATACATTATTGTATCTAAAGTTTGTAGTTTACATTGGAGCTCATTCTTTACATTGTTTCAACAAATGTGTAAGGTCACGTGTAGACAATCACAGTATTATACAGAAGAGTTTTCTTCTCCAAAAAATTCCATCCTCTTCACCTATATATTCCCAACTCCTGCCCCTGAAACCTTGGCAACAATGAATTTTACTGTCTGTATAGTTTTTTCCTTCTCTAGAACGTCAGAGTTCCCAGACTGACTGCTTTCACTTAGCAATATGCACTTAGATTTCCTCTGTGTCTGCTCCTGGCTTGATTTCTATTTATTATTAAGTAATGCTCCAGTCTCTGAATTTTTCTCTATTTACTTATTGAAGTACATTTTGGTTAGTCCCAATTTTTAGCAATTTTGGATATGACTGCTATGAATATTTGTTTTCAGGTTATTGTGTGGACATAAATTTTCAAATATTTAGATAAATAACCAGGGTATAAATTCTGGATTCCATGATAAACCTGTATTTAGCTGACAAATAATCTTTCACTCTGGCTTTTCTATTTGACATTCCAAAAACAATGCATGAGAGTTCCTGATGTTTCTCACCTAAAACTCTACCAAGAGACATATTGGGCAAACAGTAATAAAGAAAACTTTAAATCTGGGTCCATATTTATAGATACTCATTTGAGTATGAAGTAATGAGAAAACAGCACACTATTAATGACCAAGTCCTGCAATAAGACATTGCCCATAATTACATGGAGGAGAATTATATTTTGAAAATAATTGATACCTACTTTATTTTATTTTTTGTGTGGTACTGAACATTGAACCAAAGGGTGCTCTCCTCCTGAGATTCATCCCCAGCCCCTTTTTTTATTTTACTTTGAGAGGGTCCCACTAAGTTACCCAGGCTGAAATCAAATTTACTATCCTCAGTCTACCAAACCATTGGGATATGCACCACCACATCCAGTTTCATAATACCAGTTTTAGGAGCAGAATTCCAGAAATAAGATAAATTAAGTAAATCTTTCTATATCAATGCTCTGGAACACAAATATAAAATCATGTTGTTCTCATTCTTTGGAATTACTAAGTTTTGACCACATACTTAACAACAACAACAACAACAACAACGACAAAAATAGTCCATATAGTTCAGATAATTTCTTTTTTCTGGTATTAGGAAGTTTTGCCAATAGATTCAGTGAATTAGTAGTCTCTGAGTTATTTTTAAATGCAGATTATTAGAAGACATGAAAGTATACTATGTATAAAATTCAATTTATATTATGTACTGCTTTCAATAGTTTTTAATAAAAGTTGATTGTGCATAAATATAATGATATTAATGCACATATAGAAAAAAGTCTATCTGTAAGGTGACCTATTAATTAGTTTGAAATTAATTGATAACTTTATGACTTGAAATAGTTGTTTAACTCTGGAAAATAAAGAAATACTCTTCATTCATGAGAAGATTCAAAATTCTAAGGTAATGTGTATCTTTTTATTTGGTCTTTATCTACCTTCAATATCGTTTTCATCAAAGGACAATGATTTATTCTTGGAATTATAATTTCAATACAAAAAAAATCAAGAAGAGTAAACAGATGTGTTTAATTTGTACTCATTAGGGCAATTTCAATAGTATATTGATGCTGTTAGATAGCAATTTAATAATACCACTTATAGTGAAATGACAAAATTAAGTAGCAGGTAGAAAATTAAGGCAGAAGAGTTTAAATCCATGATTGGAAGGTAAATGAGCAAAAGTTTGCAAATCATTAAACTTTTAATTTCCTTTAAATTTATCTCAGTTTTAGTCTTTTGGATTTCAGTGAGTTCCAATTTAATGTGATATCTATTGAAATAATAAGATTTATAGAAGAGATGTATTGTCATTTTTAATAGTTTTACTGAAATGCATTTCAGTATGAGGCTGAATCCAGCTAAGCATTAAGACGGTGAACTAAATGAACTATTTGGTTCTCAGAATAAATGACAGTTCATAGATCATTCATTACAATTTCAGTGCAGCAAACAGAAATTACAATGCTTTCAAACTAAGCAATAATTTGAAAGACTTGGAAAAGGTTATTAGCACTTTATATTAGAAGAAGAGCTGAGAAGAAAGAATGGTGAATTCAATACCATTTTATAAGTATAATTTCCATAATCTAGTACAGTAAAGTTTTATGAAAAAGAAGCATTCACTGATTTACCTCTATTTTTATTGAGTATAATATTTAACATTGCACCATGAATTTAGATGAGACCAACAGAAGTATAACAAATGGTGTATTTTCTCCCATTTCAAACGATAGCTCTGTTTTCCTCCTTGGTTTAGAACTTGAAACCACTAAAATATTGACCTGTGCAAAAATCATCCAATAAGTACTCTGCAAAACTTGGAGGCTTCTTTTCACATTTCTGTCCTGGGTATATTTTCCTCTTTTTCATGCCTCTCGACCCTACCTTTCAAAGACTCATTTTCTAATTCTTGTTCATCATTTGTTGCTCCAACTTGTTGTATAAGAGCACTATTTCATAAATGAAAACATGATTTTGTGGTGTAAGTTTTGCCTACCGAGAGAGGATAATTGGGGGAAATAATCCATAACAATATACCCTATGTGATTTAGGCCTAAACAAGTTTTGGGATCTCCAGCAATCTCTCCATTCCATTTCTTTCACCCTGGGCCCCTGGCAAAACATCCTTACTGGGAAACTACTGCCCTCATCAAAAATCACCATCACCTTTCTAGCATGGAGAGTTACTGGAACTTTCTCATTGACCTACCAGCAACATTTAGTTTTTAGGGGTTTTGTGAAATGTATTTACAAAGCTAAATTTCTTAGATCATAAATATCTGATAAAAATGTATTTTTTTCAAAATAAGCATCCATTATTTCATTTGAGTATAGATAGTTCATTCTGAAATCTGCACAATTGCAATCTTTCCAAATTCTCAATTTAATCTTGCTTGAAAGGCAGGGCTTCCCTGCTTTGAATATCAAATACTCTGTTATAAGTTTTCTTTTCCCTAAATCTTAAGAGACTGTTTTATCAAATTCTATTTGTCTTCTTCTTTGGATCCAAACTAGTTTTTTTAAAAAAATGCCTAGGTGGTTTGTTTCTATATAGCTCTGAAACTTTTGCTTTCACTGACATCTTTCATATTAACATGTATAGATGTATTGCATTTTTTCCAAAAACTGTACAAAATTTCAAAAATTTTGCACCTGGTGTACAAACATTGTATAATTTTTTTCTTCATGAATTCTATTAGAAGGAGAGCCAAAAAGAAAGAATGGTGAATTCAATACCATTTTATAAGTACAATTTCCATAATCTAGTAAAGTTTTATGAAAAAGAAGCATTCACTGATTTACCTCTATTTTTATTGAGTATAATATTTAATATTGCACCATGAACAGAAGTCATTAGTTTCTTTGAAAGAAGCTGATTTTCATATTTCTATTTATATTAGCTGATAAACTCTTTTCTTTACATTTCTAAGTCAAGATAGTGTAGTTTTCCATACTTAATAATGTGTGGGTTGATGATTCTTCACTAGATTATATTTTCTTGTCCCAGTCTTATTTCACTTTTCAAGACCAATAATGAGTGATAATGCAAGTAATCAATTTTCTTGATTTAACCTATTTAGTTCAGGGAAAGTATAAATAATAATTCCAAAGCATTGCTTTCACTAAGTCATTCAACAATTAAATAGGTCCACATTACCTTTCTAGTCTCCTGTAGATGCTTTCCTTATTCTCTCTACAAGCTTGTCCCTATATATCTGGATGCTTCTCCCTTAAGCAAACCTATCTTAAATTCTAAGGTTGAAGTTAACATCCACATACAACATTAATCAAGTTTTCCATGAGTGCAGTAGTGAATTGATCCTATTAATAAGATTGTGCTAGGTTCCTTCTTTTTATACTTACAAATCACTCTGTGGATATTTTTCCCACTACCATCATGTTTCATAATGACTTAATATTTACCAGTAAATCTTTCCCACTAGAAAGAAATTCCTGATTACTGGGTAAATGGTATGTTTTATGGCTTTTGATATATTGAGTCTGATATTCCTTATGCATTAAACAAATGAATTTTGATTAGAGTAATATGAAAATGTCTTGGTGTCTCTGAAATAAATAAAATAGACTATATCTCTGATGTACTAAGATCATATAAAGATACAAGCTCTGAAATAAGACAGCTTTATAATCTGGCTCACCAATTTACATATGTCACCTCAGTAATCTCTAGTAATTTTGTTTTTCTCATTTTGATCTTCAAAATGTTAATTATTCTATTAATCAGATTTCTTTAAGAATAATCAATAATAGAAGTAAAAAGTCTACTACAGTGAAACACAACTTACAATAATTATTAGCTACTGTAGCTATTTTTAGCAATTTGTTTTCAATGCACTACTTTAGAGTTAAAAAACAACATAAAGAATAACAAATAGACATTTGAAACCAGATTTGACTCAATGAATCAATAATTCCTAAATATCAATGTTAAAATTCTAAAAATTTTAATGTTTGAGTGTAAAATCATGTCACAATATATACATACAGCAAATACATTGTATACCTTAAATATATAAATTTTAATTGGTAAGTTTTACCTCAATAAAACTAGAGAAAAAAGTTTTATTGGATGCATTTTAATTATACATAACAGTGAGATGTGTTATTACATATTTATACATGCACAATATAGAACAATATAATTTGGGAAATTTTAAGTATTTAAATGTAATCCAATCTGAAAAAAAAAAAACACAAATAGGATGGATATTCATAGGGATTATGTATTAGTTTCCATCTGAGGGGAGATAAAATATGAGAATTTCAAAAGCTATTTTTTCATCAATATGTGCTAACTTTGTACCATGCCAATAGCATCGTCACCATGTGATAAAGAATGTGGTGGGGCAAGGGTGAGGTGGACTACTGAACTCATTAAGGATACAATGCACAGCAAAAGACATATTAAAAGACAAATAGCTTCATAGATTGTAAATTAATTATTCTAATGATATGAAGGAAAAACGCACAATTTGATAATACATGAAAAAAGGAGATGGAGGCTAGTCAGAAGAGTGAGAGAAATCTTCCCTAAGGAACTTAAACTGAAATGGAAGACTGATGGAATGAGCTAGGCAAGAATGTGGGACAGGCACGAGGTTGAATCAGTTTCCTGGAAACTGGCTGATAAGGACATTGGAAAAAGATGAACTCTGTATTAGTCAGGGTTCTCTAGCTGAACAGAATCAACAGGAAGTATGATTATGAAAAGGGGATTTATTAGATTGACTTACAGGACCAGAAGCTGGATGGTCCACAATTGCTGTCCATAGGCTGAAGAGCTGGAAGAACCAGCAGTTGCACAGTCCAAGAGGCAGAAGCCCCAGAACAAGAGGGATTAATGGTGCTACTCTAGTCCAACCCTGAAGGCTTCTGGAAACTCCCTGTTGAATCACTGGCAGAGACCACTTTGGATGAGTGAAGGAGTGAGAGTCTGATATCCTCAGGTGACTACAGCAGCAATCAAGAACTTGTTCAAGAAGAGTTGAACTTGCATTCTGCTGCTGCTTCCCTGTTGTTTTTCCAACTTTTATTCCATCCAAGCCACCATTCTATTGGAAGGTGCTGCCCATGCTTAGGGAGGGTCTCCACTTCAGTTGGCTATCCCTTATGCCAATCATTCCTAGATACAACCTCATTGACACACCCAGAAACCTCTTAGTCATTGACATCTCTTAATCTAAACAAGTTGAGAATTCAAATTAAGCATTACAAACACAAAAGCTGACCGTGTGTCAGATGTCTTCTGATATCAACAAGCAGGCTCCGCAAGTTTGTCATATAGCTCTTTACATCAAAGGGGTTCATTGTGAAAAAGTTACCTCAGATAAATGGACGGAGTTGGAGAACATCATGCTAAGTGAAATAAGCCAATCCCCAAAACCAAAGGCCAAATGTTTTCCTTGATAAGTAGATGATGATGTATAATGGGGGTAGCGGTATGCAGGGGTGAGAGAAGAATGGAGGAACTTTAGATTACGTAGAGGAAAATAAGGGGGTTTACGAAAAATGATGGAATGAGACAGACAGTATTACCCTATGTACATGTATGATTACACAAATGATATGAACCTACATTATGCACAGCCATAGAAACGAAATGATGTACCCCATTTGTATACAATGAATCAAAATGCATTCTGTAGAAAATAAAAATAAAGGGCATCTAGGTTGGTTCCACAATCTGGCTATTGTGAATTGAGCAGCTATGAACATTGATGTGGCTGCATCTCTGTAGTATGCTGATTTTTATTTGTTTACAATAAAAATACATTTTAAAATAATAAAAAAAAACAGCAAAAAAATAAAAAATAAAAATAAATAAATGAATAAATAAACAGAACCAAGGTCAAAAGTTTGAACCAGTCCAAATATAGTCATCATCTTGCGCCCACAATTCTCTGCCCTCAGAGGCTGGGGCCTGAATTTAGGTTATGAAATGATAAACTCCATGGAAATCATGGAATTTTCCTTTGAGCAGAGTGTCACCATACAAATGGGTAGTTTTCTTGATGCCTTTGCCAAGATTCCCAAGGGAAGTGTCAGCCTCCGTCTCTGGGCTGTTCAAAACCCATAATTCATTTAGGTACTAAAACCTAGTGTGACTGGAACAGGGAATTGAAAAATTAGTAATTTATAAGGGAATTAGGGTTAAAATTTTTTTAAATTCATCTATTATCTTATTTTATTTTTTCTTGTGGAAAACATAAGTTAGATGAAATACTCTTAAATGGATGATATGATTCTCACAGGAAGTTAAGTATGAAATTAAACATCTGTGACTTCTAAATTTGATACTGAAATGTCCACAGCTGTGTTTTAACATTGTGGAAAAAAACTTTTTGTACTCTTATAACTCTTAATGAAAAATGTGCTAAGATAACTTTGACTAAGTAAGTAAATGTTGATAAAAAATGCTAACACAATTTGGAGTGACCAAGAAGGCATCATTGGCCACTTGGGCTCAGTTGATGTCATATTAGTTTCTTCCTGATGGTGTGCACCTCACTCTCTGACTTCCCTCTTCTTAAAGCCCCTATTTGTAATGGTAAATTCTCTCTTAGCCCCTTACATATAGAACTCTTCATCCAGCTTTTTGATAGTCTTTCACCCCAAGAATGTCTTTCTCAAGTACCTGAAAGCCATCCCTTTGAAGTGTAATTATCAAGAAAGATAGAGCCCCTATCTGCTAGGTTTCCTTAAATTCAGTGCCTTAAATTCAGAAGGCTTTTTGTTCCAAGTTAAAAAAAAAAATACAAACCACAACAACAACAGATTTCCTCTCATGAATATAATGAGAAAGTTTACTTTGTACTGGGTAAAGCCAATGAGCAAACCTAGGGACATATGAACTCTCTCCTTTCCCTTCAGCCTTTAAATTTCTACTGTCCTTTGTTTTGACAGAATAGAGTATGGACAGTGCAAGTTTCTCTCCCTATCATGATAGTCATAGAATCTTTCTTCCTGTTCACCTTTGACCCATGTAATAATTGCCTTGACAGAAAAGAGGCTATGCCATTATTAAATATTTTTCCAGAATGTTCAAACTGAAAAATCAAATTGAATAATTTAGAATTCCAGTGAGTATGTGGTATTTGTTTTATACCATTTTCATGGGTTTAATATATTTTAAGACCAAATTTATGTCCTATTTCCCCTGATTTCCAAAAGAATAGAGGAAATACTTGGTAGATAGAAGATAAGTCATCAAAGAACTCTTACCAATTCTATAAATGTGCGGTACCAAAGTGTATGGAAGTCACAGTGTTCTTTGTGGTATTAACTTTTTAAAACGATATTTTCCTTAGTTTAAAAAAATGTGCAATTAACAGGGAGAGCCTACCATATTGTATTTATTTATTTATTTGGCAACAGTTTCTCCTTCAAACAACTTCACCCTTTCATGAATTTATGATGTGTTATTTACTGCTTCTAATTTTAAATTTTGACAGAATTTTTGTGAGCCATGTGTGCACATATTTGGAATCAGTGTTGCTCGTTATAAGTTGACCTCAATTTAGGTACCACGTTATTTTTAACTCTAAAATATTCATGGTTTATGATAGATTTTTTGGATGTGGGATTCTATTTGTAAGGTTTGGGCAATACATATTTTTATTTTGTGATAGCAGGTGACTTAAGACATGAAAGTTCTGAGTTTTATCATTATTTTTAAAATTTTGTCATTGTGACTTATTCTTATCTCTTCTTACTCCATAAAATTAATTGTCTTCCTATTATTCCATTACCAATTTTCTACAACCTAGATTTCTGAGAGAGGAATCCTTGACAGATCTTAGGTGGGTAAATGTGAAAGTTAGTTTTCTGCCAGAGAGAAAATCTTATCTGCACACTTGGAAGGACATAATAAGCAGTGGGAATATAAAAAACATGTTTAATCTAGTGGAAACATTGGTTTATTTATAAATACATTATGGAGGAGGATGATCAACTTATTCCCTTAATTTATTTTTTTAACATTAATTTCTTAAGTAGTTATTATTTGATGGTAAAATATATAATTTGGCAAACATAAGTTGTTTTCAGAGATAGTCACTACTTGCAAATCTTTGGATTTTGAAGTTATAGGAAATGTTATTTTTAGTGAAAATTTAAGAATTGAAATGCTAGGTCTATTTTAATTCATTATATTTTCTGTAGAGCATTAACATTAAAATCTCTCCACTCTGAGGTACTGACTTATGTTGGGATTAACTGACCAGTTCAAACAATCCAGATATGCCCAAGAATATGCTTCTACTGTTCTCAAGATTGTGAACAGAAATTTATCCAAATAAGCACGTTACACACTCCTGTGAATATAGTAGGGATGGTCTCATTTGGTTCTAGAGTAGATTTGACTTCTCAGAACAAAGTAAAGACTAGATTATGGTAACGCCTCTGCCTTCAGGTGGCAGGGTCTCAGGTGACTCCACATTTCCAGCTGCCAGTGCTTCACAACAGGTCTGTGAACTTGTTACACCCTTCACGCTCCTTCCTGGCTTGACACAGTTTTCTCTTGAGGAAAACACATGTGAACCCCCTCATTTTCAAAATAAAGGAAGACTTAAAAACTTAGTTTTTAACTTTAAAAGAATAAGACTATAAAGAATTGGCTTAACATAGCATGAAAATGTTAAGAATACATGACATATTTAATAAGTGTCATTTTCTTCCTCTGCTCATACTATATTTGCTGTCCAGATATGTTATCATTTTAAATATGATCTTAGGGGCTTTTGTGCATTCTTGCAACAATTGATATATTTTCTTTATTATCCATTTTTAGTCTGTTCGCATAGAGAAGCCTTTACACAAAAATAATTAATGACATCACCGCCTTAGGTTTTAAAAGAAAGTCTTTCGATGTTATCAATAATAGAACATCAACAGCAGAAAGGGAAAATGCAATTCTTTGTGAACTCTCAATCCAAGAGTAAGAAGGGATGCACGAGAAATTGGAAACAGAAACTTGATGAACAGAGGAAGATAATGCATGGTAGCAGTGGTATGTTCTTGCTTTCTTCTATCTTAAAATTTACTTTGATCTAGGACCAGTTTAGAGACCTATTGTTATTAGGGATAATTTTACTTTCATTTTTAATAAGACTCATGCACTTTTTGAAGGCTAGAATATTTGAAATACTATCGATAAAATGTTTAGGTTATACATTTCTATAGTTTTGTTCTGATAACTTAAGAGAAAGAAGTTGAATGACTGACATACTTTCACCCACTCTGTCATCTCACATACTCAAAATCTAGTGTTTTAGTTTATTCTGAATTTTTAATGGAAGTTTTGTTGAAATTACAAAAATAAAATGTTTTTCAAATACCTCCCAGTTTTAATTTTTATATGATTTATTGCATCCATTATGAAATCATTTGAACTTATGATGTCAAATTAAATAGCAGATTTCCTAAATATTGAGACAACAGCTGGGGTTCTTGGCTCAGAATTCAGTTATTGGATGATACATTTTTCCCTTCATTTTAAAGACTCTCCTTACAGTCTTCTAATGAATGTATGTGTTTTTGACTGCCCCATTTGCTTACGATATACCTTAGTGTCATTTTACTCTTTTTTTTAACGGAAGTATTCCAGAATTTTGGTCAGCTACTTGAAAAATCTGAACTTCTAATTATCCAGTTTGAGAATTATTTGCTAATTTTTCTTCAAAGAATTCCTTCCTTCCTTTTCTACTCTTCTGTAGGGAAGACAATTACGTTTACAATTGACTGATTCTACAATTCTTTTCCAATGATATTCCCAACTAATTTATTTCTTTGACTTCATTTTACCAACTTTGTAACTTCATAATATGTTTTACTATGAGTTTAGGATTACTATGGATTGGAATAATGGTCACATGTTTGAATCTGATGCATTCACACATCTTGGAACATGATTATGATATGTAGCAGCACATCATGAAAATTCTCAAATATACCTCTCCTTTAATTGTTTCAAGTAGACAGAGGTAGCTAAGTAATTCAGCTATTCACTCTTTGTGTGTGAAGAAGACAGACCTTCTTCAGGTAGACAATTTCTGATTTTGAATATTTCAGATTGCTTGCTTATATAATCAAGTTATTATCATTATTATTTTTGGTACCAGGGATTGAACCCAAGAGGACTTAAACATTGAGCCACATCCCCAGCCCCCTTTTATGTTTTATTTTGAGACAGAGTCTTGTTGAGTTGCTTAGGGTCTCTCTAAGTTGCTGAGGCTGACTTTGAACTTTTGATCTTCTTGGCTCAGCCTCCTGAGCCACTGGGATTACAGGCATGTGCTACCATGTCGTACTTAAGTCGGTCTTTAGAGAAATGACTCTCCTTCTTAACTGCCTTCTGCCTCTCTGCTCTGCACTCCCATGAAAACAGGAAAAACAAACACCACTGGCTATAGCACAAGATAACTGCCCCAGTCCTTGTAGCCCTCATGCATCAGCGCGTGCCTTCTAAGTGCTTGGAATCTCTGTGGATATAGGTCTGTCTGTATCCCCCCAACTATTTTTATATAAGTAGTAACCTAGATTGTAGTAGTACATATTATTCAAAATTCTCACTTCAAATTTAGTTCTTCCCATACTAAATCATGTTGGATTTTCTATTCTATTTCACTCTTTCTGGAAAGTATAATAAATTGGTAACTATATTGCCACATTTGGCTAAAATTTGTTTAAAACATACAATGCTTGCTCATTCACAAAATCATTTGATATAGTATTGGTGAACTTTGATAGATAAAAAAAATTTTGCAAAGTCTGTATTTATAATGTTTCCCTTCCCTTTCCTATATCACATTAAACATCTGAGCATTTTCTAGTTTTCAAAATTGTTAAGTCTGGATAAGTGTACATTCTCATTACAAATTTGTGAAGGGAATAAAAAGAATAATTTATTTAGTCTTCATAGTGCTTCTTAATTATTTACTCACTAGCTCTAATTTTCTCTTAAGCAACAATATTGATTTCTTTTACTACAAATATAACTTAAAATTATAAAAATGGGAAAATATAGACATGACAGGTGATATAATAGCTATTACACATAAATGCTTTAGCTTAATAATCAGTCTAAATTTGTATATTCATTTCTAGTTGGTAACTTTGTAATGCAGGGAAGTTTTGATACATATCTGGATGTGATTACTACCATGAAGAAAGATTTTAACATAAGTCTGTTCTAATTCAAATACAAATTCTACCTATCTTTATATTGCATAATTTTTTCTAATGTATGCTATTTTTCTCAACTTAAAAATTCCTTAACTTTAATTCATGGACTTTAGGCATTCAATTGATTACTATTACCAGAAAAATGTGTGAATTGTCGTCAGAGGGAAGGTGAAGGAAGGAGTGTGGAAGACAGATGTTTGCTTGAAGATTTACCTACTTACCCCCATATTTTATGTAAAACCTTCTTGTAAGTAATAGGCTTTTTAGTTCCTGGTAGCAGTTGCTCCTGGATCTATTCATATGTGACTTTTGAATTTAAATTTTCTAATGGCCTTTTTGTATGCACATCAAAAAAATGTATTTTCTGCACACTAATTATTATAAGTTTCTCTTTCAGTTAACATTTAAAGTTACATTTAGAATACTGGAGTGCACTATTCCTTATAAAATTAACAGAAATTTTCCTGACATGCATTGTTTTAAGAGTTTATGTTATAATGTATTATTTGAGGTTTCTATACATAAAACATGACATAAATAAGGCAATCAATTCCTTTTTCACAGGTTATATATGTATTTTAAAATATAACATCAAAAGAATGAAACAAGGAGAGAAGGGAGATTTGTATTAGAATCTTTTAACTCTAAGTTTTCTTTTTTCTTCTCCATATTGCTATGAGATTTTAAAGTGTTTTAAATAACATAGAAGCATGCTCTATGGCTTTGCTTTAAACAGTTGATTATTAAAAGAAATAAGAAAATAAGAATTAAATAAGTATTCATGCTTTCTATGGTGTTGACCATTTCAGGAATTATTCATTCCTTTTTATTGTAGATCTGCTTTTCTTCCAGTACTTTTCTTCCACTTGCAGGACTTCCTTTAATGATGTGTCTTATAGTGTAAGTCAGATAGTGATGAATTATTTCAGCTTCTGTATTCTGAAAAAAAAAAAAGTTACTCAGACTTCCGTTTTGAAAAATATTTTTGACCTAAAAATTTTCTCCATTGTTTTAAATGTGTTGCTTTGTTGTCTTATAACCTGCATTATTTCTGACAAGAAGTCTTCTGTCTGTCTTCCCCAATATGAAATGATTGGTCCTTTTCCCGTTTTAAACTTTTAAGATTTCCTATTTTCACTCTTTATTTAATTTGATAATGGTGTGCCTTAGTATTATTTTCTTCTTCTTTTTTTTCTTTTATTCTTTTACACTTAAATTAAGAAACTATGAAAAATAAAGAATGGAAAAAATTAATAAATGAAAGTGTAGAAGTATATGAAATAGAAAAAAAAAATTACAAAAGTGTACCAAAACCAAAAGATGCTTTTGTGTGAAGACTAATGATATTACTAAATTGGTTTTAAGTGTTTGGGAGGGATAGATATGTCAGAGATAACATTAAAAATGAAAAGATCATAAGTTATTATGAAAAAAATAATATAGATAGTCATGGAAACTAATTTGCACTACCAAGTTTGATTAGAAAATCTAACAGGCAGACTTGAACTAGAACTGCAATATGATAATTTGGTTTTTAAAATTAAAATCAGCTTAATTGAACATTAAAGCAATAATGACTTGGATTGGGGCTCCTTCATCAAAATACAGCAAACTGAAAGATAAAATGTGTGGAAAAATATTTTTAAACATAAATTAGATTGTGAAGGATTCCACAAACTGAGGACGGACTATGGTGAAGTCTTCAGTACCATGTCCAGGGAACAAAAAATTTTTGAGCACAAAAATAAAATAAAAAGGAAAGAAAGAAAGAAAGAAAGAAAGAAAGAAAGAAAGAAAGAAAGAAAGAAAGAAAGAAAGAAACTGAAAAAAATCCATAAACATATATGATGGAAAATATGAAAAAAGACCAAAAAATAAACAAATCCAATTGTAAACACTATTAGAGCTAAAATGTCTTTGAAAAATTAGCAAATACATTGTTTTCAGCAAAAAACTGAGCTTAACATTTCCAAATCATTGCTAAAAAATACAATTAATGCAGAGATTTCACAATATAGAAACCTAACACTAGGAAAAATTGAGAAGCCAAGTGAAATACAGAGGAGGGAGGGAATCAAATGTAATGTTTGGATAAATATAAATAAGACACCATTTTTTAAAGGAACACTAACTATAGAGCTATAAATGTATTATTCAGAGTAAAAACAAATGCGTTGAATGCAAATAACTTGAGAAATTGAAGAGAGATAATGGAAGTTATGAATCAGGGTAGAATTCCAGTGTACCTGTCCCTGTGAGCTATTTTGGAGGAAGATAGGTTGGTTTGCTTTACAACATTTTTAGTAAAATACATGATGTAAACATCAGAATGGACGTAAAATTATTTATTATTACTTTTTAACTTCCAGTAATGTAAGGCATAGGATATATTCTCTGACATTGTAAAGCAAATACAATAAAATAAAATGGAAAAAGTGAAAAAGAAAAATATTAATTCCCAAAACAATAAGAACCAGCAAAAAAAAAAAAAAGTGTCTACTTCTCAACACAGAAAAAATGGTATGATAAACAGAAAATGAAAAAGAAACCAAAAGCAACAAGTCCAAATCATCACAGATAAATAGGTTTGACTATCTCATTAAAAGAGGAAGTTTCAGATTATAATTTTGACATTTTTTCCTCGTTTTAAGAGGATACAGATATAACAGATAAATTGAAACTAAATATTAACAATGACAAAAAATTAACCAAAAGAATTCTGGCAAATCTTTAATAATATTGGAGTAAACTTTAAGATAAACATGTATTAGAGGTACACAAACCTACACAGTGCTATAGATCAATTTTCAATTCCTTCCTTCCTCCCTCCCTCCCTCCCTCCCTCCCTCCCTCCCTCCCTTCCTTCCTTCCTTCCTTCTTTCCTTCCTTCTTTTTTTCCTTGGGGTATTTTGGATTAAACTCAGGGGCTCTCTACCCCGAGCTACAACTCCAGTTGCACTTTTAAGAATGCATTCTAGTTATATATAACAGTGGGGTTCATTCTGACATTATCATACATGAAATAGTATTTGCTCCATTTCAATCCCAGTACTTCCTCTTTCCCTCCCCTCCTCCCTCCTCCTATTGCCTTTTCTCCACTCTACTGCTCTTCTTTCTATGTGTTTATTTATTGCTTTTTAAAATGGTGTTTGTAGATATACATAAAAATGGCATTTTCTGTGGTATATTCATATATATGTATATATATGTGTGCATAATTTGATCAATTTCTTTCTACAATTCCTCCCTTTTCCCCTTCTTCCTGCCTTCCTCTCTATTCCTTTCTCTACTTTCATTCACCTTCCCTCTAGTGTTCTAGCCTCCACCTGTGAGAGGAAACATTTGACCTTGACTTTCTAAGTCTGGCTCTTTCATTCAACATGAGGTTCTCCAGTTCCGTGGATTTGACTGCAAACGCCACGACTTCAGTCTTCTTCATAACTGGGTCGAACTCTGTTTTGGTCTCCAGGCCTGATTTGATGCCAACATCATGGCGGTTCTCTTGCCATGGTTCTGCAGTATAATTTGAGGTCTGGTACTGTGATTCCTCCAGCATTGCTTTTATAGCTCATTATCGCTTTGGTTGTTCTGGATCTTCTCTTATTCCAAATGGATTTTAGGACTGTTTTATCTTGTTCTGTGAAAAATGCCATTGATATTTTGATGAGGATGATTTAAATCCATATAATGACTTTGATGTATGACTACTTTGACAATACTTATTCTGCCTATCCAAGAGCATGGGAGGGCTTTCCATTTTCTGAAGTCTTCTTTGATTTATTTCTTCAGCATTCTATAGTTTATTTTTTAAATTCATTTCTATTGTAAACAAATGGGATACATCTTGTTTCTCTGTTTGTACATGAAGTAGAGGCATACCATTTGTGTAATCGTACATTGATATACAGTAAAAGTTTTTATTCATTCTTATATTTTTTTTTCTGTCCCCACCACTTCCCCACTCTTTTCCCTCTATACAGTCCCTCCTTCCTCCATTCTTGCCCCCTTCCTACCCCCTATATGTGTCATCATCCGCTTATCAGTGAGATCATTCATCCTTTGGTTTTTTGAGATTGGCTTATCTCGTTTAATATCATATTCTCCAACTGCATCCATTTGCCTGCAAATGCCATAATGTTATTATTCTTTATGGCTGAGTAATATTTCATGGTATATATATACACCATAGTTTCTTTATCCATTCATCCATTGAGGGGCATCTAGGTTGGTTCCACAATCTGGCTATTGTGAATTGAGCAGCTGTGAACATTGTTGTGACTGTATCTCTGTAGTATGCTGATTTTAAATTCTTTGGGTATGGCCTAGGAGTGAGATAGCTGGGTCAAATGGTGGGTCCATTCCAAGTTTTCTAAGGAATCTTCACACTGCTTTCCAGAGTGGCTGCACTAATTTGCAGCCCCACTAGCAATGTATGAGTGTACCTTTCTCCCCACACCCTCTCCAACACCTATTGTTGCTTGTATTCTTGATAATCACCATTCTAATTGGGGTAAGATGGAATCTTAGGGTAGTTTTGATTTGCATTTCTCTTATTACTAAAGATGTTGAACATTTTTTTCATATATTTGTTGATTGCTTGTAGATCTTCTTCTGTGAAGTGTCTGTTCATATCCTTAGCCCATTTGTTGAATGGGTTATTTTTATTATTCATGTAGAGTTTTTTGTGTACTTCATGGAAATAAGTGCTCTTTCTGAAGTATGAGTGGCAAAGATTTTCTCCTACTCTGTAGGCTTTCTCTTCGCATTGCTGATAGTTTTCTTTGCTGAGAGAAAGCTTTTTAGTTTGAATCTGTCCCAGTTATTGATTCTTGCTTTTATTTCTTGTGCTATGGGAATCCTGTTAAGGAAGTCTGGTCCTAAGCCAACAAGGTGAAGATTTGGACCTACTTTTTCTTCTATAAGATGCAGGGTCTCTGGTCTGATTTCAAGGTCCTTGATCCATTGTGAGTTGATTTTTGTTCAGGGTGAGATATAGGGGTTTAATTTCATTCTGTTGCATATGGAATTCTAGTTTTCCCAGCACCCTTTGTTGAAAAGGCTATCTTTTCTCCATTGCATATTTTTGGCACCTTTTTCTAGTATGAGAAAATTGTATTTATTTGGGTTTGTGTCAATGTCCTCTATTCTGTATCATTGATCTACCTGCCTATTTTGGTGCCAATACCATGCTGTTTTTGTTACTATTGCTTTGTAGTATAGTTGAAGGTCTGGTATTGCATTAACCCCTGCTTCACTCTTCCTGCTAAGAATTGCTTTAGCTATTCTGGGTTTCTTATTCTTTCAGATGAATTTCATGATTGCTCGCTCTATTTCTGTGAGGTATGTCATTGGGATTTTAATTGAAATTGCATTGAATCTGTATAGCACTTTTGGTAGTATGGCATTTTGACAATATTAATTCTTCCTATCCAAGAGCATGGGAGATCTTTCCGTCTTCTAAGGTTTTCTTTAATTTCTTTCTTCAGTGTTCTGTAGTTCTCATTGTAGAGGTCTTTCACCTCTTTTGTGAGATTGATTCCCAAGTATTTTATTTTTCTCAAGGCTATTGTGAATGGGGTAGTTTTCCTAACTTCTCTTTCTGAAGATTCATCACTTTTGTATAAAAATGCATTGGGTTTGTGAGCATTGATCTTATATCCTGCTACTTTACTGAATTCACTTATGAGTTCTAAAAGTTTTCAGGTGGAATTTCCCAATTTCTCTAAATATATAATCATGTCATCAGCAAATAGGGATAGTTTGAGTTATTCTTTTCCTATTTGTATCCCTTTAATTTCCTTGGTCTGTCTAATTGCTCTGGCTAGAGTTTTGAGGACAATATTGAATAGAAGTGGTGAAAGAGGGCACCCCTGCATTGTTCCAGTTTTTAGGGGGAATGCTTTCAGTTTTTCACTATTTAGGATGATATTAGCCATGGGCTTAGCATAGATGACCTTTACAATGTTAAGAAATGTACCACCATCCCTATTCGAGCATGTTTTGAGCATGAAGGGATGCTGTATTTGATCAAATGCTTTTTCTGCATCTATTGAAATAATTATGTGATTCTTGACTTTAAGTCTGTGGATATGGTCAATGATATTTATTGATTTCTGGATGTTGCATCCCTGGGATAAAACCCAGTTGATCGTGGTGCACTATCTTTTAAATATATTTTTGAAAGCGATTTGCTAAAATTTTGTTGAGAATTTTTGTGTCAATGTTCATTAAGGATATTGGTCTGAAATAAAATTTTGTTGAGAATTTTTGTGTCAATGTTCATTAAGGATATTGGTCTGAAATTTTCTTTCCTTGATGTGTCTCTGTCTGCTTTAGGTATTAGGGTGATACTGGCTTCATAGAATGAGTTTGGGTGCGTTCCCTCCTCTTCCATTTCATGAAATACTTTGAGAAGTATTGGAATGAGCTCTTCTCTAAAGGTTTTGTAGAACTTGGCTGAGAACCCATCTGGTCCCAGACTTTTCTTTGTTGGTAGACTTTTGATGACTTCTATTTCATTACTTTAAGTTGATCTATTTAAATTGTGTATGTCCTCCTGGTTTACTTTAGGTAATTCATATGACTCTAGAAACTTATTGATGTCTTCGAGATTTTCTATTTTGTTGGAGTATAGATTTTCAAAGTAGCTTCTAATTATGTTTTGTATTGACAAGTGGTTGGGAGGCGGGCAAAATGGCTGTACCTGATGGGGGTGGGCAGTTTTATACATTACAAAGGTCACATGTGAAATGTTTTGCAGAGAGTAATTCAGGGAAATGAAGTTACATTTTATAGTGTGTGAATTGATTACATGAGGAATTAACTTGGTACCAGTTTTTTCTTTTAACATTTATTTTGTGTTTTTAAAGAAGAAGAGAATGAAAAAGAATAAAAGTTGACCAGCTCCAATAAACAGTAGAAAAAAAATCTCTGGTAATAAAAGAAGTCTATTAAATAATGATTACCTTTATATGAGAATATATATTCCTATATTCAGAGATATTGTTTTTTAGCAGATATATAAACTGGGTAAGTACTATAGACTTGAAGCGTGTATTTTTGACCAAATCTGCTGCTAATAATAGTGCTTTCATCAATATTACCCTCCATGACTAAGCAGAACATGCAATTTGTAAGCATAAGAGGAAAAAACTACAGTTGGAAAAAAATCAGATAATTCTGGAATCAGTCTAGGATTATAAGAACTAGTTATATATTTGTCCCATTAATGGTTGTAATGTCAGAATTTTCATGAGAAAAAGGGCTAAAGTGGGCTATGAAAGAAGAGCTGAAAGATGGTAACTTCCTCATTCAAGCTATTTGAAACAGCAATCAATTTAGGTTTTTACAAAATTATTAGAATGGATAGAAAATTGATTATTTTGGGAATTTATTTTTTAATAATATAAAAGAGAATGGTGATGATAGGAACAGAGTATCTTATGTTTCATTAAAATATTAAACCTGCAGACTTCATTTTTTAAATGTAAGATCCAAGTGTTCTGATACCATAGGGTCTCAAAATCAGTGACTATAATAATCTCTTTTAGCAATGATTGCTCTGTTTATTCCTTGACCGGCAAGTCCCTTAGAAATTGTTTTAGAGTATACAAGGAAATTGTTATTGATTTATTCTTTCACTCAACATTTACCTGAGCGCCTATTTTATGTCACATTCTCTTCTGGGCCCTAAGTATAAAGACATGAACAAAAGGAGAAAAAATGGTCTTCCCAGAGGAAGTCACATACTAGGTTATGTGATTTATCCATCAGGTAAGATAGTTTCCCTCACAGTACATTCTAACATGAGGTACATCTGCCTTACTCCATTGCTTGGTATGTGACTCTTTGGTTAGTTCTGCTGTAACAGCTACTCCTTATGAAAATAAAGTTAATAAATCAAAATTAAAATAATAATTTGGTATCACAATTATCAAGCTAAGTTACCACTTCAAAGTACATCTTTATTCTAGTCTACAATTTTATCCTACATATCTGAGATTACTTAAATGTAGAAAAGAATTATAATCTAAACCAGGATGCTGCAAGTTAAGACATGAAAAAATACACGTCATAGAGACAGCATAAAAATCTTGTATGCATTGATGGAAATTTGTGAAAGGTCTTGTATCTTCCCACTGACTCAAAAATTTTGCCACATACTGTGCCTACTTAAAATCCAGCTTCTTATAATTAAAACATGTATGCATGGTCAGGATCTACTTTTAAGAAACAAAAAAGCAATCTGCCTATTTGAAACCTACATGCATTTAGGTTTTTACAAAATCAAGGGAAGGGATGGAATTTCAGGGTGTCTCAACAACGGCTCCAAAAATAGCACTACAAAACTGACTTAGCTCTAGAACTGGCTCTATGCAGGCGGTAGGAATCCAGAGCTCCCCTAGAATGACTGACTTCAAGGTTGATAATAGTACGTAGCTGTGTTCCGAAGATGAGGGGTGGGGAGTGCTTCCGGGTCCTAAACTGCCTCTCAAATTCTCAGAACAAATGAACAGCAAGATACTGCTACAAAACACCAGGGACTCAGATCTTGTTTAACAATAGAAAAGCCAGAATCAATGGAGAATGCAACCTCATTCCAACCTTCCAGAACTTCCAAACCCTTTTCAATGTACCTGATTGGCTAATGATTCATGTTCATACATGGGTCTCTATTTGTCTACAACAATGAAATGTTCTCTATGCCACATTTAAAATGAATGCTAAGTACCAATTAATCTTGTCTTCAATAATCCCATGGTGGAAAGCAACTTAGTAAGACTCTTTGTTTCCAAAGAATTGTTTAACACAAATGGTAAAGGAAAATATTCCTTTGATCATGTAGTCTATGTCCTGATTATATAAGCCTTTTATTTAGAACTTCTTTACAACTAACAGATAAGAATTTTTTAAAAGTTATCAATTAAATGCATTCACAGAATTGTTTGAATGATTTATTTAGATGACCTAGTCTTCCTTTCAACTGCATTCAATTGTTTTTAAGACATGTTATTAGCATAAAGTGAACTTCAATTATAACAATGCTGTCTAAAAGTTCAAATTTACACACATACTTGTTTATACACTATGTGTATTTTCCAAAACAAAGCAAATAGCCCAAAAAATAAATGGAGAAACGAGTTAAACAGACATTTCTTAGAAGAAGAAATGCAAATACATAACAAATAAATGAAAAAAAGTTCAACATCTTTAAAAGTCAAGGAAATGCAAATCAAAACTACACTGAGATTTCTTTTCACTCCATGTAAAAGGGCAATTATTAAGAATACGAATAGTAATAAATGTTGGAAAGGGTGTGGGGCAAAAGGTATTCTCATATATTGGTAAGTCTGCACATTAATACAACCACTCTGAAAAATATTATGAAGATTCCTCATAAAACTAGGAATGAAACCACAATATGAACCTGCCATTCCATTCCTTGATATATATCCAAAATACCTAAAATCAGCATGCTGTGTGAATATAATCACATTGATGTGTATAGCAGCCTAATTCACAATAGTCAAGCTATAGAACCAAATTTGATGCCTGTCAACAGATGACTGGACAAAGAAAGTGTGGTAAATATACACAGTGGAGTTTCACTCAGCCATTAACAAGAATGAAATTGTGACATTTGCTGGCAGTAAATGACTGGAACCAGAGAAAATCATGCTGAGTAAAATAAGCATCAGATAGTCAAGGCTTAAATGTTTTCTCTCATATGCAGAAACAAGACCAGAAAAAAAAAAAAAAAGAAAGAAAGAAAAGGGGAGATTCCAATAAAATAAAAGAGAGATCAGTAGAATAGAAGAAAAGGACAAAGGACTGAGGGGGAGAAAGGAGGGATGGTGAAAGAGGAGGGCTGGTGGAATGAATCTGACCAAAGTTTCCTATGCACATATAGGTATGTACCACAGGGAAGCTCACCTTTATGTAAATTCATAATGCACTAGTTTATAAAAGGTACAAATAAATAGACAATAGATCAATAGAGCAGAAGAAGGGGAGGCAGGAGGGGAGGAAAAGGGGAAGTACTGGGTACTGATTAGAGCAAATAATATTCCAGGCTTGTATAATCATGTCAAAATGAACCCCAATATTTTGTATAACTATAATGCACAATGAAAATGCATAGTTAAAAAAGAACATAGAGTTAAGATTGGTTTAGTCTAATACACAGAGACCAAGAAAAATATGAGGGGAATGAAAATGGTTAGAAAATATAGATGTATAGATGTCTGGGCATGATAATCAAATGAAACTTGCTGAAACAATTATTGTTATTATGAATATTTAAATAGATTGAAAGATTTCTAGATATAGTTGACATCCTATTTTATCCATTAACTTTTGTGGCTAATCAATTAATCCCAAAATAAATTTGATATGATACTATATGTTTCAGTTTTACTAATCAAGTTTAGGAGCTAATATAATGTAACTTTTAACAGTATTTCATTTCTGTTTGCCATTTAACAATATCAGTAATGTCAAATTATCTGTTATATCTACCCACTCCTGGATTGGTATGAAGTGTTATATATACCCACTCCTGGATTTGGTATGAAGTGAAGTTCAAGAATATGTTTTCTATATAATATAATTTACTCACTCCTTTCAGCCACCTTCTGAATCTTCACTTTAGCATTTATCTCTTCTTCATTCAGAATTATGGATTTTTGCATAAGTCAGTCACCTGGAAACTACTATAAACAACCACTCAGACACCAAACCAGAGTCATTGCATTTTCTAAGCATCTTTGGTTTATTTTTTTGTTTTGTTTTGTTGTTGTTTGTTTTGTTTATTTATTTTGTTTTTGCTTTTTTGGTACTGGGGCATGCAAGCACTGAACTACTTTCCCAACCCTTTTTATTCATTTTTTTTTTTTTTTTTTGAGACTGGTTTCACTATATTGCTTAGGGCTTCACTAGGTTGCTGAGGCTGGTTTTGAACTCCCTATTCTCATGTCTCAGCCATCTGACTCTCTGGGAATACAGCCTGCTCCACCACACCTGGTTGTTACCTTTCTTGCTGTTGCTGTTTGTTTTCGTATGCTATTCTTCATTCTATGTAACACGTCCCCCAAACATTTGATGTTGTAAATCTATTTCTCTTAATGCCTGTCAGGAGATATCCATTCTGAGAAACATATGTTGGGCATATTTTTCTCTCTTGTTACTAATTTCACTTAAGAAAATTTGTTTTATTTTCCTATTTTTAGCCCTGCAGAGCTTCTCGACATAGCTTTTATAGTAAAGATTAAAATATATTTACTTCTTTTTATTAACAACAAAAACATTGTGAAGCAAGTTCACTTGGTACAGGCCTCTATTCCAGGGCAGGATCTGAAGCACCGTTCCCTTATAATGCTCCAGTATCAACATGTTCACATGTGTCTGATAACTTTTTTTCCCATGGATAAGTTGCAAGGGACAATAGATGACCAAGATTCATGTGAAGCTATCCCCAAGGCTCAGGGAAATAGACAGAGGATAGAGTTTTTTCTCTGTGTGCCCCACAACAAGCTGCAGCTGAGGGACCTCAGAAGTACTCCACCCAAAGAATTTTAACAAGGAATCACAATAGGTGAATAGGTTAAGGCATAACAGGACATCCTACTAAGGATGGGAACAGAATTCAAACTGTTGTGATCACTTCCTACTTATTGTAGGATGCTGTTCCTGTCAATCATTTAGAGAACTACTAGTGAAGAAAGGAAGGTCTGGGTACCCAAGACTACCTGGGACTTGTCCTGCACTTGATTATAAATGTATATATTTGTATACATATATGTGATAGATTAAGTTTTCAGGGTATAAAGAGATTTTTATATTGAAACATAAAGGAGAAATTAAGAGTGCAATACTTTACCCATGTATTTTGTAAATCGTTTGGTTAAATGTTTATTGTTTCCCTGCATATCATAAAATACAAAAAGTACATATTTGCAGTTGATTAATATAATTTAATAAAAGATGATCCATAATACATAACTAAATCATATACCTAAACTGGCATTTAAACACACATACATGGATTGATCCATTTTAAATACATAATATATAAATCTGCCTGGAAATGCATTTTAAGAGATTTCATGTGACTTTGAACATATATAAACATGAGTGTTATTATTTTCCTAAGATTTATAATAATGTGATTTACAAATTAAACCAAAATCCTTCAAAATAATTAATACTATAATTAAAATACCATTAGTTTCTTTAAGTTATTACTTAATTGTATTTATTATATTGTTTTACTGTTGAAAATTATTCCTATTACATTGTTGAAAGTGGTATTGTGGTTTGAGAAAAGTAGCATACTATTTTATTCTTAGATTACAGTATTAAGTATTATATATTTCCATTGAAGAGAAACTATGCATTCTGTATAATTATCATTGGGTTGAAATATTACAGAATAGTTTAAAGGAGACCTTAAAAATATCTCTATCAAGAATACCAGCAATGTAGTATCTTTATTGCACTATATGATAAATCAGTATTTTTGAACTTCAAAAAGAAATGTGATAAACACAAAAAACTTGTATTTCTAATTTATCCTTGAGTACCACAATGAAGAGTGTTATTGATAGTTTAGGAATCACTTTCTAGAATCATCACACTAAACAATTTTAAAAAAGCACTTGTTTTCGCTTTTACATTAACACTGTTTTAGATTTTCAGAATATGTTGCACAGACACGGGAAATGCAGGCCCAAAGGAAGTAGGTTTTTTTCTTGTAAAGTTCTGTGTCTTTGAGAACAGAATTGTACAATATTTAGTTGTCCATGTAGATTAAAAACCAAATGTAGAGTACATATACCATTAATGATATCACCATTATGATTTAAAGTTTTACAAATATTTTTTGAATAATTTTTACTTACTTGAAACAATGTTTTAATTAGTGAAAAATCTCTCTTCACAAAGTAGGTGACTTTATTTCAGAAAAAAGGAATCATGACTCTGTAAAGAAATTAAACATTACATGTGTATATACATGTGTACATGTGTAGCTTCCCCCAAATGTAATGAGTCAAAATATCTCACTCCACATCATAAATTGGATAATCACTCAATACACATAGGGCCAGCTGATTGATATTTTGCAAAACTATTACTTGATATTAAGCATTAAGCTTAATAAGATTGTAGTCCTCATTTTTAATCCTCAAAATTCATATTAAACTTTTGTTGTGAATATATAGAACTTCAAATAAAATATTTAAAAAATATATATTAAATGTATTAGAGCTAAGATTACTTATTAAATCTGAACATTGTTCTCCCCAAGTAGAAATTTTGAAAGCCTAATTTCTGTTTTGAAAAAAATACACTTTTAAATTTTCTTAACCATTATGACTTAAAAGGTAATTTTTCATTTTGTAAAAGTAGTGTCTATATAGTACATATTACATATTTTTAAATGGATAAATTTATATAGGGTATTAAAATAATTCCAATACAAGCATAAATATTATAAATATGTCATAATTGTTAAAGTATTAAATATATCATTTAATTATTCATGTATTTAATATTTAATAAATACACACATAAACATGCACACACATATATACTATTCATTGTTTCATAAATGTTCTGTGATATATTTAGGAAGTTCATTTTTATTCTATATGTAGAATATATATAGATGTATATAATATATATAATGCTTTCATTTTAGTAAAGCTGTGCTAAATATCTTTATACACCTTTACTTATTCATGTGACATTTTTCTTAGTATCAGCAAAAATGAGGCTAAATTAAATGCACATGAAGGCTGACAGAATTAAAAAAGTAATCTATTATTTAATACATATCCCAAATTAGTATAGATGAGTTTATGTGTATACATCTATGCTACGTAAGAATATTTGCAGAACATCAAGTAATATAGTTACTATAATTCTAATTCAGTAGGTGATAGGCTTATTCTCTATTTCAAATTGAAGAGTTTGTGTCTTCACACTATTGAATCCTCAGGGTATGTCAAAACGCCAGAAATCTAATAGGGAAGCAATAAATGTTTGTTGAGATTAAGTTTAATCTCTTACACTGTCAGGGATTACCTCTTACAGAACTTCTGTTTGCTGCATGTAGTACATGACTATATAGAGAAGGTATTCAAGCATGATTCTGCTCTTGATAAAATGAGCTTGGAGATTGATCACTTTTTTATTTTTAATAGGAAAATATTTTTTCCCAGTTAGCTAATTATCTTGTGTCAACATAAAGTAGAATTTCCCTTAATTTTTCTTGGAATATTATTTTGGATTTTAAAAATAAAATTTTTAATTAATTGACCAATTGAGCTAAAGAATAATTTAAGATACTACAGAATGCATTGAAGTACACCTTTAATAAAATAGTGGGTACTATCAAGAGGAGAGAGTAAGGAAAACTGGAGAGGTGTAAAAATCTCCAAGCATAGTCCCAGGGTCATAAAACTGTGGTAAACAACTCTACTTTGTCTTGTGGACAAATAACTTCTGTAGTATGTGTCATGTGTCTTAGTTTCAGGGGAACCAAGGCAGAAGTTTACTGAGGAGTATTTTATACCATACTAGTTATGTTGCTGAAAGCCAGACCATGTAACTTGTTGAAGTCCACACCATCTACCTACATCTCTGTAAACAAAGCACATGCTAGAAGAGAAATTCAAGGGGAATTTCTAACACTGAACAGCATATTAAAAGCCAATCCCAAAAAACCAAAGGACGAATGTTTTCCCTGATAAGTAGATGATGACATATAATGTGGGTGGGGGGTGAGGAGTGAGAGAAGAATGGAGGAACTTTAGATTATATAGAAGGAAACGAGAGGGAGGGGGTATGAAAAATGGTGGAGTGAGACAGACATCATTACCCTATGTACATGTATGATTACACGAACGGTATGAATCTCCATTGTGCACAACCATAGAAATGAAATGATGTATTCCATTTGTGTACAATGAATTAAAATGCAGTCTGTAAAAAATTAAAAAATAGATAAAAATAAATAAAAAATAAATAAATAAATAAATAAATATTTAAAAAACAATCCTTGGCTAGCACATCCTTTCCTTCTGCTGAACCCAGTGATATTCATACTACCAGTTGCTACCAGAGGTATGAGAGAATGGACCCAGTCCCCTACTACAGCACAAATTTGGTGTATCAAAAAAGTAATTATTATAGGGTGCAGTCTGATTGTGCCATTCCTTAAATTTACCTTAATACATGGAACAACTGATAAGTAGACAAAAATTTCAGATAGGTTGTGACTAAAATGTAAGCATTATTTCTGGTTAACTCAGATTGTGTTATGGTTTGGATCTGCAATGTCCCCCAGATTCTCATCTGGGGGAAAGCTTGGAAAGGGGTTGGATCATTTGAGCTGTAACCTCATCAGTGAATTAATTCATCATGGCAGAATGGAAAATGGGGAGGTGGTGGACACTGTTGGAAGAATTGTATACTTGGAGGAAGTAGATCATAGAGGGTTGATCAACAAATCCTTGGAAGGGTTTGTCTTTCCTGGTCCCTCCACCTCTCTCTCTCTCTCTCTCTATATATATATATATATATATTTTTTTTTTTTTCTTTGTTTCCTGACAGCCATGAGATGAGCAGCTTTCCTTCACCATGCTCTTCAGTCTATTTTGTGCCTTACCTCAGGGTCAAAACAATGGAGCCCTCAGCCATGAATGGAAACCTCTGAAACCATGAAGCAAAACAAATCTTTCCTCTTTTAAATTGTTTATGTCAGGTATTTTTGTCACAGTGGCAAAAAGATGACTAATGGTGATTAGATGTTATAACTTAAATGAATAACCAAAAGTAGGCTTCCTACACTTAATTCATTCTTAATCTGGAAAGATCTACAGGAGAGGACATTAGGGTCTGAGAATTAGTCCTGTTTATCTCCACTCAATCCCTCTAACCACATTGTGCCTCAGCACTAAGTACAGGCCAAGATGGGCTTCCACATCTGCCTCAGAAGCTGAGGTCTCTTGGTGTGAATATTTCATAAAACCATCTTCCAAAGTGAGACATTTAAAATATCAAATTTGGTCCTTGGACTCTCCATTGTTTTTCCCAGTCTTACTCACCAAGAAGTCATTCCTCACTCTAATAGGAAAGGAACATTTACCTTTAAGGTAAATTCTTCAAAGTCAACAGAGCTGCAGAGAACAATCTCCTCTAACAGATTTAGAAGCAAACTGCTTCAAAACTGCAAAAGAAATTTTAAAAATGACTCATTGATTTCTCTCCTGTGCTATTTTAAAATACTTATTTCATATGCTTGACTGCTATCGCTATGTTGGAAATACCAGATCAAATCTTTCATGCTGATTTTTCTTATCTACTATAAAATTTCATTCACATTTTTATAGAAGGTGTTTCTCTTCTTAAGTATATAAATTTCTGTATTATATGTGCTTTTAAAATCACATGTTAAAAACCGAAAATATATTCTAATTTCATATAAACTGTAATTTCCATCAAAAGAAGTAGCATGTTTAATTAGAGTATATTCCAAAGGTTGGGGGCTGGAGCAAGATTTCAGATGGTTTCAAAAAATTAAAAATCCAAGTCATCCTGCCATGAAATATGACTGCTCTTTTGTATTGCGTTCCTGTGATGTGATCTACAGGACAATGTACCTTTACTTGGGGTAAAACACAAACCTGATATGTATATCGATGTCTCAAATAATCCTATTATGGTGCCGTGATATGTTCTGAAAACATTCCCAAGCTTTATTAACGGAGTGAAATCGTCATAAACAAAATTTGTTTTTGTGCACAGTCTTTACTTATGATATTTAAAAAATGTTCACATGCATACACATTATCATGTGGTAAAAATGGGCCACAGTGTTCCAGTTCAGTATCTATCAAGTTGTATCTGCTATGTGATTTTGGGTCTTTTCTTACTACTATCAAACAAATGGTCTGCTTATTATAGGCATAGGAGAGATCATTGTTCATTTCAGACCATTATAAGTATTCCTTCTCGATTTTTAATAGTTAATGAAAATAATTTCTTCTGCAATCGTGGTGGTTGCTTGCTAATTTTAAGGCCAAATTGGTTCAAGTCATCTTATTATTCAGCATTACATTTACCTCTACTGAGGCACCCAAAAGAATGTTCCCACATAATGTATTCAGTAGTAGAGCTACTAACCATTTAGTTCAAAAGGTTGTCTCCTTGTTGTGCTTGGGATATGAGGTATCCCTCAAAAGCTCCTGCATTACTATAGGAATGTTCCTAAGTGAAATGATCAGATTACCGAGAGTTGTAACCTAATCAGTGGGTTAATCCATTTTTTAATAAGTTTAGCATATTACTGAACTGGATGGTAACTAAGCAGATGGGGCATGCCTATGGGAGTTGGGGGTGTGCCCTTGAGGATTACACACTGTATCCCTGACTCCTTTTGACCTCTCTTTGCTTCCTGGCTGCCATGAGCTGAGCAGCTTTCTTTCTCCATATTCTTCTGTCATGATGTTCTGCCTCACTCCAAGCAGTAAAGTCAGTCAACCATGGACTGGACTAAACCTCTGATACTATGAGCCCTAATAAACTTTCCTCCTCTAAGTTGTTCTCATCAGGTGCTTTAGTCAGAGCAATGATGAGCTGAATAACACAATCATTAACTGTCTCTCTACCATTGACCACTGTCTGTAATGTTAATAGGACAGACAGTTTGTCACCTCATTATATCACCATCAAACAAATTGTAAAAATGAAGCAAATATCTAAATTAAAAATAATATTGGCAAAAATAATTTCCCTGAAACAGAAATTGAGTCTTGTTCATAGAACACAACAAACATTTATGTTTTCTACAGGAGCATTGCTTGATGAAGCCTCCCACACATATAAGGAAATGCATTTGCTATTTCCAGAATCTAATCTTTCAAAAGTGATAGTTCTGCTATTAGAGAAATTCAGCATATATAAGTCATTTTAAACATAAGCTTCTAAGGAATAAACCTAGTCT
This sequence comes from Sciurus vulgaris, assembly GCF_902686455.1. Lineage (NCBI taxonomy): Eukaryota > Metazoa > Chordata > Mammalia > Rodentia > Sciuridae > Sciurus > Sciurus vulgaris. Next base: position 15,871,506 of record NC_136469.1, read on the forward strand.
GAATGAGTTTGGGGAATTGATACTAATAAGCATGAAATTAGCAGCAGAGACCCAGCAAGTTTAGTCAAGTGGAAGAACCAATCTTGATGGGAGATGGTGTGTTTGAAATTGAAATCTGAGTACAGATGTGAAAAGGATTTGCTATCAATGTAATATTAGTAGGAAACGGGTTCAGGGTAATAGTTCATTGTGCAAAGAATATGCAACTTGAAACCATGGAAACCTATTAAATAAGAAAGCAATTATATTTGAAGGTCTTGAACAATAATTATATAACCTTCAATATTTTAATTAATTTTTATTTTTTTAATTAATTGTACATGACTGTAAAGTGCATTTATACATTTTGATGATTCATACATAAATTAAGTGTAATTTCTCATTTTTCTGATTGTATGTGTTGTAAGATCATATCAGTCATGCAATCATATATGCACATGAGGTAATAATGTCTGTTGCACTCTACAATTCTTCCTACCCACATACCCCTTCCCATCCTTTCACTCTCCTGACTTAATATAAAGTAACTCTATTCTTCCCTAGCACCACCCCCCTTATTGTGAATTAGTGACATATCAGAAAAAATATTAACAATAAGAGGCAAAATGCAGAAAAAATTATCAGGAATTTTTTGACATTTTTATACAAAATAGAACAGAAAATCACAAACTTGGACTATGGTGGAAATGAAATTGAAGAAAATAAGCAGAATGGAATAAAAAATAATAATTTAATAGAAGAATTAAAATTAATTCTATGAACAGTAAGATTATAATCATGGCCAAAGATAATTGAATCAAAGTGCAGTATTTTTTCAAGAAGGAACAACAACAACAAATTGACAAAGTGTAATGCATGTATTAGAAAAGGAAAGATGAGGAAAGTAAAGAGCAGCTAACCTATTGGCATTTAATGTTTCCTGAAAGGGTACAGAAACCATGAACCAATAATTACCCCCAGATGTTGAGATGTGTTTTCTGAGCTGTGTCTGCATACTGACACAGACTCCAATACGTGATTTCATTCTTAGAGATATTTTTCAAATGCCGCATATTTTGTAGCATTTTAAGAGATAGAGAAGCCTTCAACATTAATAGCAAGGAAAACAATAAGCAAAAAATAATTGCTAAAATGTACTAAAAATATCACACTGAAGAGATAATTCTTCAGTGTATTATGAGGTAGAAATCAGTAAAAATTTGTTTTTAGAGTCTCACAAAGTTCAAATGCAGTATAGCAATTTGGTTGTGAGAATTGCAGATCACCTAATGTTACAAAATATGACATCCTTTTTCCCTTTTGAAAATTAAACTTACAGATGTTTGGGTAATACATGTCTTACATAACTATTGGAGTGTTTTACATTAATCAAAAAATAACTTACTGGTAAGTTTACAATATTCAGACTATAGTTCCCATCCAATGTTTTTCTCCTAATTAATATTATGCATTGTTTTACACAAATCCAACATATTTCCCATAGGCAGTGATTTTTAAGAACTGAAGGGAAGACTATAAATTAGTTGTCTTTCTGTCACAGATAAGTTAGAAGGGTGAACCCCTCACCTTGCTGACCACTCACCACTTAGGTGGACACAGCTTTTAGGAAGGTTTTCATTGGCTATGATATTTTTTTATTTGTTCTAATGAGTTATACATGATACCAGAATGCATTGTGACTCATTATTTACAAATGGAGCACTTTTCATTTCTCTGGTTGTACATGATGCAGAGTCACACCATTTGTGCATTCATACCTGTACATGGGGTAATAATGCCCATCTCGTTCTACCATCTTTCCTACCCCCACACTCCCTCCTTTCCTCTCACTCCCCTCTGCCCCATCCAAAGTTCCTCCATTCTTCCCCCCCCCCCCCCATTAAGGACCAGCACCCATTTATCAGAGAAAATTTTTGGCCTTTGTTTTTCTGGGATTGGCTTATTTCACTTAGCATGATATTCTTCAACTCCATCCATTTACCTGCAAATGCCATAATTTCATTTGTCTTTAAGGCTGAGTAATATTCCATTGTGTATATATATAACAGTTTATTTATCCATTCATCTTTTGAAGGACATCTAGGTTGGTTCCACAATTTAGCTCTTGTGAATTGAGCTGCTGTAAACAAGGATGTGACTGTGTCACGATAGTTTGTTGATTCTAAGTTCTTCAGGTATAGGCCAAGGAGTGGGATAACTGGGTCAAATGGTGGTTCCATTTCAAGTTTTCTTAGGAATCTCCATACTGCTTTCTAGAGTGGTTGCACCAATTTGTAGTCCCACCAGCAATGAATGAGTGTATCTTTTTCCTCACATCCTCACCAACATTTATTGTTGTTTGTATTCTTGATAATTGCCATTTTGACTGGAGTAAGATGAAATATTAGAGTAGTTTTGATTTGCATTTCTCTAATGCAAGAGATATTGAACATTTTTTCATATATTTGTTGATAAATTATGTATCTTCTTCTGTGAAGTGTCTGCTAAGTTCCTTAGCCCATTTATATACTGGGTTATTTGTGGGGTTTTGGTGTTAATTTTTTGAGTTCTTTATCTATCCTGGAAATTAATGCTCTATCTGAGGTACGTGTGGTAAATTTTCTCCTATTCTATAGGATCTCTATTCATATTATTGATTGTTTCCTTTGCTGCAAAGGAGCTTTCCATTCTATCAGATCATAATGGAATGAAATTAGAAATGAATGATAAAATTTAAAGTAGAAGCTACTACAATGCTATTGAATGAACAATGGATAGCAGAAGACATCAGGGAGGAGATAAAAAAAATTCTTAGAGGTAAACGAAAACACTGATAAGACATATCAAAATCTCTGGGACACTATGAAGGCAGTATGAAGAGGAAAATTCATTGCATTGAACTCATTAATTAAAAAAATAAAAAGTCACCAAACAAATGACCTAGCATTACATCTCAAAGCCCTAGAAAAAGAAGAACAAATCAACACCAGAAGTAGTAGAAGACAGGAAATGATTAACATCAGAACAGGCTATGATATCTTAAAGATTATTTCTAAGTTTCTACATTTTAAGTTTTTAATATGAATGAAAAATACCCTTCACTTTATTTTCAAAGTTATTATTATTGGTTTATAAGAAAATGGAGGACATGTAATATGTTTATTGTACGCATTGTTGAATTAATATTTTAATAATCTTTATTTGATTTTAAATAGAAAATATATTTTCATCAATTCTATAATCGTATTTAATTTTTCTTTTCCTATTGTGTTGGCCAGATCTTTCAAAATATCTTTAAATTATGTTGATGATGATGTAAATCTGTAACCTAAGAACAAAACATATATCAGGTAGAGTGGTGGACACCTGTAATCCTAGTGGTTCTGGAGTTGAGGCAGGAGGATTGCAAGTTCAAAGCCAGCCTCAGCAACTTACCAAGGCCCTAAGCAACTTAATGAGACCCTATCTCAAAGTAAACTGACTCACCAACTAGATAAGTAGGGTTGGGGATGTGGCTCAGGGGTTAAGTGCCCCTGGATTCAATCCCTAGTACCAAAAATAAATAAATAAATAGATAGATAAATTAATTAATTAATTAATAAAGCAAAGAGCTGGGTTTGGTAGAGGGCTTACCTAGCTCACTTAAGGGTAAGATTGCTAGCTCCACTCCAGTACTTAATATTTATTCTCAGTATCATTGCATATTCTGTATTTTCTGTACAAATTCTCAAAAATTTTCTCACCAATATCAATTACGAGCTCCTGCTAATCAAATAGGTTATCTTCCAATTTGTTCCTATCTTGGCACTTTGTAACAATGAGATATTCTTTTCTCTTGTTTTTATTAAAAGCTCTTAGCTAGATTTTATAAACAACCAGAATGTTTCCTTATAATTCTCTGGCCACTTTTTCTTAATATCTTTGTCAGGCTTGTCTCCTTTATACTAATATATACCATCTATATGTTGATAACAAAACCATCTCTATTTTCATCACATACATCTCTTTTGAGCTCTGGAACTATTGATTCTGAATATTTCTATTTAGCTTTCAGACAGACACAATACATCTAACACTTTCATAAACTGAATTCACAAGATTTTCCTGAAATCTGTACTCTCTGTACAACTCAGCAAAAAATACTATTCATAAGCAAATATATTTTCTATTTCTATATTCCATCTTCTTTACTCTTCAAATCCAATTAATCAACAAGGTAGTCCTCCTTTGCTTTGTTTCAATATGCATAAATTTGCTTACCACAGTCTGTCAAATAACATCAGTCCCTTGAGAATACAGTACAAGGTTTGTTACTATCTTATATTAACTGCAAAAATTACATCAAGCATGTACTTTGCTTTGTAGCTCCACAGCCAACATGTCACTGTGCGTATAAGAGCTGCACTTCATGATCACAGGCAAATCTCATCATTTCTTTAAAAGTCTGTGAGGGATTGATGGCTGTATATCTATCATTCGAGTTCAGTAGACAATAAAGCACATAGTTGCATTGACTCCTGGACTTCCTGTGTAGGCCTCATGACATTTGCAAAACCCGACATTCAAAGAGAGAACTGGTCAACAAAAATGAAATGTCAGTAAAATATTTTTTTTTTCAATGGTAACTTTAGAAGTGAAATTCAAATTCAATGGAAAGGAACTTACAGAGGAAATAGTTATTGACAATGAGTTGGCAATAGTTATTGCCAATTAAGGGGTTCTTCTTTATTTATTATCAACATGAATTAATCATACAAATTCATGGGTTTCACTGTGACATTTCCATATATGCATATATCGTGCACAAATCTTTTCCACCTTTCCTTCTCCCTCCTCATCCCTAGTGATATGTCTTCTTCTTTTAGGTCATTTTTTTTTTCTTTCAGTTTCCACACATGAGAGAAAACTTGGGATAATCGTCTTTCTTTACCTCACTTATTTTTCTCCACAGGACATGACTTGTTCCATTCATACTTCTGTAAATTAAATGATTTTGTTCTTTATCAGCTCAGTATCTTAGTGAAGGTGAATGTGCAAAAAAGTGTCTATGATGAAAAAGATGAAGTCTCAGAAGAAGTGATGCTCACAAAAGCAAACTCACACCCACTGGTGGGAACCTAACTTAGGGCAACCAGTATGGTGGTTCCCCTCAAAATAGAAATAGATGGATCACATAATCCGGCAATCCTACTGCTATGTACAGCCATCCAACGGAAAAGATGTCAGCATATCAAAGAGTCACTTGCATGTGCCTATACTTTGTAGCACTATTTTCAGTAGCTAAGAGATGGGATCCATCTAGGTGCCCATAAATTGAGTAATGGGTAGAGAATTTGAAATAAATACACAATGGAATATTAATTGTTCATAAAAAGAATAATGGCTTTTCTTTTGCAAGAAAATAGATGGAACTGGAGGACGCTACATTAAGTGAAAGGAGTGAGATACAGAAAAATGTGACGTGTGCTCTCTCTTGTGTGGATGCTAAGAGAATGTCAATCTGAATGTGGAACAGAGATTACTAGAGATAAGGAAGGAAAGAGAAGGGCTTGAGGGAGATTGTAGAACAAGTATAGAAACACGGAAGGAATGACTTCTAGTGTTCTATACAACAGTGGGGTATCTATAATTCATAGTAAACTGCTATATATTTTATGAACAAGTAGAAAGGGGGAGGTTGAAGTCTGGAAACAAATTAATGATGAGGAAATTGAAATGTCAACTGATCCCAAATTAACCAATTTTATATATATGTACTGAAATATCAACTGTACTTCACAAATATGTGTAATTGTTATGGTTAGTTCAAATTTAAAATTAAAGTGATTAAGGAGGCAGAGAAGTTAACTACTATTACTTAATCATCAACCACTGTATATGTGTACCATATGTGTATCATACTGACTCCATACATTTTTACAATTAAAGTAATGATTAATGGAAAATGGTCCCCCAAAATGTTTGCCTTTATGAGAATTTTCAAAGATGTTTTCAGACATTGCACAAAGGACAAAATATTAGAACCTGGTTCAAATTTAAAAGGAAATGAAAAAATAATCCCCAAACTAGAAGAATGTTTGCTCACTGTTATATATTACAAGACAGGAACAAAGCAGTGCCCAAACTACTTTTGATAAGATTCTATAAAGAAATAATACACTGTAGTTCTCAGTGTGCTATTATTATAAACCATAGAGTGCTATGCAAGTATTAGTGTCGCTCTTTTTTCCATTTCCCTGTATAGTTTTAACTGACAATAAGAGATTCTTTTTTGCTTGGACAAAATGTTAGACTCCTGAGCCATCGTTGTTTTTCACACCGATTATGAGACAGACACAAATGAGCGAATCCTGCAGTGCTATGTGAGGCAAGGAGGGCATGCAAAGTGGATTCCCCAACATTTCTGCCATCTAACCACTGTATCCTGTGCCACTTCCACCCCCAAATTCAGGATATAATCATTTATTACTTGAAATATTAAAGGAATTTGTTAAGTTGATTGTCCCTAGCATATTAGATTAAACCAAGAAAACAATTTATTTAAGCAAGTTCCTGCAGTTAAAATTCCTCTATAATTCTCCATTGCTGTCAGGACAAAGTCTAAATTTCTTAACATGACAATAGAAGGCTCCTCCTGTTCTGGTGTCTTGCTTTTACCCAGTTGATATCTGTATCTTTTACAAATACATAGTCCACTTCTATTTTAGGTCTTCGTTCCTCAGGTACCTTATAATTATTTTTCCTTAGAGGGCTTTTTCCATCCATTTACTTCTAATACTTGAGAGTCCAATATGTCCAAAGGTCACAAAAAGTAATAAGTATATAGTTTGTATAAAATTTAGTGAACACATCCTAATCCTTATGTTATAGTTTGGATGTAATTATTTAAGAAATAATGAATATGCAATTTTATACTTACACAGAAATACACATTTCTAAAAGAAAATAAGTGATGAGTTTGTGGTGAAGTCAGAAGAAACTTCCTGGAAATAACTGAGGTATTGAATTTGTAAGGATTATTTAGGAGGCCATCAGGGGCTAGAGATAGCATTCCAGGCAGAAAAATAGAACATACAAAGGGGTTCTGTACTGTGCCTATATAGAATTACCTTTCTCTTGAAAATAGAGAGATTCAGAAGCAGTTTAAAGGAAGGGGAGAGAAAATATAATCTTTTGGGTGGGAGTACTGGGGATTGAACTCAGGGACACTTGGCCACTTAACCACATCCTTATCCCTATTTTGTATTTTATTTAGAGACAGGATCTCACTGAGTTGCTTAGCACCTCATCTTTGCTGAGGTTGGCTTTAAACTCACTATCCTCCTGCTTCAGCCTCCAGAGCCCCTGAGATTATAGAGGAATACACCAACTCTCGTGGCTAGAAAATATAATCTTCAAAGTGATAAATAATACAGATGTAAAGATTATCCTCAATGTGTGGCTAACAAGATTATATACATGGTAACACAACCCAGAAGCGTAGAAAATTTCAGAAAAGAAATAATTTTGAATATTTTATGGGAATGGAATGATAAACAGAATAATTTTGAAATATTCTAATAGAGATATTAAAAAGCTAGTTTTATTTATGTAACTATAAGTCTAAGGCCAATTATACACTAGTGAAAATATTACCAATTTGATATAGACACAGAACTCCCAGTATCCCAGTATATCTGATATTTTCTTTAGGGAGTCTAAATGGAACAGGCAGAAGGATCTAGAACTCATCATTGAGTATTCAATTGCCAATATCTAAATGTTAAATAATGAAGGGGGAAAATGGAAAGTATATCAAGAAGAGGAAAAGCAGTAAAAAATGATAGTGCCAAATAAAATAATAGTGGGCAACAGTTATAAACGCAGTTCTGAGTTGTAACAAGCTAAACAGTGTTAACATTCTTGCCTTTAGTGATATGGAGATGATTGGCCAATGAATGCCTTGAATGGCATGATGGAAGTAGAAATTTGGAAGTGTATTGAGGAAGGAGGGTTGTGGAAGGTAAGCAGTGTGCCGTACACCTGAGTGTGCACACTCAAATTCGATTATAGAAATGGATTGTGCTTTGCACTTGTCTTAGGGGAGAAGCATCCCCTCTTTTCTAACAGAAGGACAAGATAGGCACCTGTGATAGATTTTCCTGTCTGGTACAGCACGGTCAGAGGACACCCACTGAATTGGCTTCTATTTCCTCATTTACAGAGAGAACACAGCTACCTTACTTAGACTAGGAAGTTATGGGGTTTTGACATGGAGAAGTGGAATTCAGCTGAGAGGATCAAGGTTTAAACGGGCAAACCACATTCTACACTCATCACACATGTGGGGGCAAACCTGTGAGAAAGAGCTCTTGCCAAAATATGTGATTCAATGCAGGATAATAATTGGAAGACTAACAGGTGTCAGCACTAGAAAAGAGAGATGATGGAATAGTGTCAAGAATCATAAAAATTAATGCTTTGCCTCATTAGGATGAAGGAAGAACTACAATTGTCTCTGGAAGTGGGGTTTGCTTAGGAGAATATTAATTTTACCAAACCCCCAGAGTATTCCTCAAAATCCTGAATGCAGATGTCAGAACTTTGAAACTGTTAGCCAGGGAGTTCTACACATAGGAACTCTGAACAGATTAAATACTCTTCAGGTTAGAGCAGATTGCAACTCTTTTATTTCTAAAATATATACAGGTAAAATGGAAAATGATTGGCTCTTCCATAAAAATCTGAAGATACCTATAGCTAAGTTGAGGCAGATGCCTGGTTGTAATAAGGACATATAGCAAGTGTGAGAATGATGCCAATAAGGAGCATATCAATCTGAATATTAGCATATGGAGCTAATTCGACAAACTGATCAAGAATTGACTACACTTTAATGACAACTATATTGTCGAAATACTCACATATTAGAGGAAAGAAACTATGAATATTGGAGATTTAAAATTTTCCTAGAACTTCTGAACACCAGTGAACAAGAATTAAACTAAAAAAATGCTCAGCTCCCTAGACAAGCATATTCCCTGATATCTTCATGCAGGTTGTCCATGAGAAAACGTGGAAAATATCCTCATGGGGCAGGACTCATGGATCACAAATAACAGAAGAATTTCATGAAGGGAACCAAACCAAACTGATTTTTAAAAACCCCAGGGTAATTGACAAGTTCTCGTGTATACTGTTCTTGTACTTAAGTGTTTTGTATCTTGCTTATTGTACTTTGATTTGCTTTTTACCTGTACTCGAAGAATGAGAAATAAGGTTAAAAATAGAAAAAAGGAGCACATAGAATCAGGAAAATGAGGAAGTTCAGTGTAGTACTGAGGAAGGTCCCGTGGCTAGAAGACAGCCTAGAGTTGAGCACAAGATTGCCTGCACAGATTCTAATTAACAACACCTGGTGGGTCCCTAGTGTCTCCTCTGAACTGGTGTTGCTCTGAGTTGGTTGGAGCAGGTGCCATTTCCCTTAATAGCATAGAGTCAGAGCAATCATTGGATGTGCCCATCTGTAGTGATGGCTCTTGATAATTTAAAATGAAGCTTTACTTTGATTAGAGTTAATCTGGATAAAATTAAAATAGATTGTGTACAGAGATGTATAGGCATCTGCATGTAAAGGCATCGCATTTGACTATCTAAAGTGATATAGCTAACATACCCTATTGATTTCACTACACCTGATTATAATAAAAAAATTGAAACAGCATGCAATATAAATTAGGATTAAAGAGATTTTATGGTTGCAGGGACATTGGTAACCAGTTATATTGCTGTTCTTTAAAAGTACGATTTAAGTAATGAATATGCACATAAAAGTTTATCACATAAGTTTATCTTGTAAAAGACTGCTCTCTGACATCATACCATGATAAGTCTTATTATTGATCTGTTTTCTAACCACTTTGTTACTACTTAGTTCGTGGCTAATGATGCAAAGTTGAATATTTCTAAAAAATTATATTTTGTTAAGTATTAATAGTGAAAAACTTATGTCTAATTTCCCGGAAATAGAAGATAAGAAGGGCTAATGTTTACTTCATTAACACAGAAGCATCTGTTTTAAGAGGGTCAGGCGTCATACCCACAGTGAACCTGGTGGCTACTGACTAAGTCATTGGTTGGACACAGCACTGGTGGGCTTGAGAACAAAATGAGGTAGAGTTCTTAGAAAATCCATAAATACTTTGGATGTCAGGCCTGAGTAGCAAAGGCAGTGGAGCCAGAATCTCAACAGTGAAGACTAGGAGCCCATCACTTGCAAAAGTTACATAGGTTGTCTGAGTCTCCCTGTGTCAATATTAAATACTTGAAGCAAATACATTTTGGAAAACTGAATAACTAAATATATGAAAGCACCTGGCATAACCCCAGCACATTATAACTTGAGATAATTTTATTCTTTCAATTCAGTAATTATGTTTGAAAGCATTTTTTTAAGACTTTTCTGTTTATGTATATGTGTGTGCCCTTAATTATTTATGGCAGAACTTTTCAGCACATTCTAGATTATTTCAGTACGTATTCTAGATTGACTGGTGCCTTTCTTCTTTTTTTTTTTTTTAATTTGTTATTCTCCACTTTGTTTTTCTTTCTTTTTTTTTTTTTTTCTTTCTTAATTTGTGCTACCAGGGGATTGAACCCAGGGGTGCTTAACCACTGAGCTACATCCCTAGCCCTTTTTATATTTTATTTAGAGACAAGGTCTCACAAAGTTGGTCGGGCCTCACTAAATTGCTGAGGTTGGCTTTGAACTCGTGATCCTCCTGCCTCAGCCTCATGAGCCACTGGGATTACAGGCATGTATCTTTGTGCTCAGCTATTTAAGACCATGATAAAGCTGTTTTATTGGTACGATACAGACAACATAACGTTTTCTTTGGGCAAAGTCTTGTAATGCTTAATTTTCTTTTCTAGCATATTTTTAATATTTCGAATATTCACCATCTTAAAATCCTCACCAAATGGATTTTATAACAATTAATGAGGCACAATGTATAGATTCCAAGTACTATCCTAGAAGAACCTAGGCAACTTATTTCTTTCTTTTAATGAGAAAATTGAAAATACTCTGGACAAATGGAGAGCAGCATGCCCCTCAGAGATGAAGAAAGGTTTTGAAGGACCTATCTGGAGTATAGTAATTTTCGCAGACCTTCTGGAGATACTGCATCCTGGCAAGTGGCTCCTCATTTGTTCCTCTCTGTGAACCTCAGAATGTAACCCACACAAAGAGGAAATGAAATCTGTGAATTGATGAGCATGAGACCTGCTTATTGTGAAAATTCAATAACAGGAAAAATTTGATTTGGAAGCATTCATCAATTATTAATTGAAAGGTATTTTTCAGGTCATCCTGCTACATGTAAGCAGATTCCTAAGATATTTGTGATTCAAAACCTTGACCAACTTGACCAAGGAGAGAGAGAATATTAGAAATGATGAAAGAATATGTGGACGGTTAGTGTATGACGAACATCTTTTCCAAAGAAATTGCTATTAAGAATTTTTCATTACAGACTATTGACGTAGTTTATAGGGACAGTACAACAAGGCTTTTCTTGAAATGTTATCTCAGGTATTCTCAAAACTTTAGGTTTTACATTTCACATCATAAATTTGAAAAGAGGTAAGATTTTTAATCATTTGAAGAATCACGATTTTGTATCTAACAGTAAGTACATAATGTAAAACCATGACCCTGAAGCCAGCAAAATGTGAACTTTGATGCTTGATAAACTAATTGTTATCATGGATGATTTGAAAATCGTACGCTGACTGTAACAGGAATCTGCTCTATTTCAACTTCTGTACGAATCCTTTGTGACTTTAGCTGTTGACTTGACTGAAAATCATGTCCTGAGAATTTCAATGTTGATATGACACTAGTTTTTAAATAAAGGGCTTAGTAAAATTTTAAATTAAATATGCCTGTGAAGTCATGGAAATAGCATGTGTTTAAAGACAATAGCCTCTGGGCAAAGAAAAATAATTCTTTGCCTGCCTGCCAAATCATATTAGAGTCAAAACTTAAATGAAGTTAGAAGCCAAATTACTCGCTTGTGATTGTTTATAGGTGTGATGCAGAAAAGTACACGTTTTTTCACCTACATCCATTGCATTTTAAGAGTGAAGATACTCTTAACTGCAATTGCCAATCTGTTATGTCAAGCTATTTTCTAAACACTTTACAATCATTTGCTTCACCGATTAATGGAATTCACTTTGATTTTTAAATCATATTCTTAGGTGTTAAATTTTTATAATATCCTACTTACAATTTTAAAAGAGTATTTCACATAATTGTCTTTATTATAGCTTCTATCTTTAGAGAGAAGAGTAAAACAACAACAATAAGAAGAAGTATTCGAACCTTTCAGATTGCTGGAGTTCTACTGAGGTCACCTCCATTAAGCAGGTAGACCCCAGCAGTCCCTCAAACACTTGGGCCTTGCCTCGTCTGCTAGTCAGTAAAATCACTCTGGCAAAGTCACTGCTGCAGATATTTGGGACAGGCTGTACTGTTTATTACTGTATTATTTTCTAGTTATGAAAGCAAACTCGTATTACAAGTGCACTTTTTGATAGGTGTATTTGAATTTCACTCTTAACTAATTAAAATGCTTTAGGAGGAATAAACAATGCCAATATTTTTGGCTTTTATACATTCGCACCTAAGTCACATATTGCTGAATCACAAAATATTTTATTTGTAAGCATTTCCAACCCTTTTTCTGCTGATTCATTTCATAGTCTATCAATCCTCTGACATTAGTATTAAGAGGAAAAATAGTTTTTTCTTCTCCATGTTAATTGAAAAATATATTTTTATGAACCTAATGGGATTTTTAAAAATCTTGAGTTTCCTTAAGTGATTTTCTTATTTTTACTCACCTACTGATTTATTTTATCTGTGTTCTTTGTAATTGCTACCCTGTTTTCTATATAGTAGGTTTTCTAGCACATTTTTGAGGGTATTGAGTTACTTTTATAAAACAAAAGAAACTTAATTATGACAAAAACAAAATATTAGTTCATCATTAATAATAATATTAGCAAATGAGTATTTTCACTAATTATTTACCTTTCTCAAAAAGAACAGAATTCTAAAAACATAAATATTTATTTCAAAGTTACCATAAATGGCATATTTGTTGCTCAATGTAAGTTTTTTAGATGTTCCATAGATGAGTTAATGGGACATTAACATAGGTTAATGATATTACCCTTTTTGTTGATCAACAATAATACATAAATAAACCTTGTATACTTTACCTCGCAGCACATGAAGTAAAGCATATTTTCACGCATTCTCTTTTCTCTCCAGATTTGGAACTACTTTATTACTAAGTCAACAGAAGGAGTTCCCGGGCCATCCCCTGAGAGGTCGTCCCTATCTGAGGTGAAGCTGCCGTTGCTTGCTTGCCACATCTGATTGGAGAACCCACAAGTGTACCATTGCAGATAGCTTATCACTTCTGCAAAGGTTATTGAAACATACAACTAAATCCTTGCTTGAAAAATTTGACCTTGATATGTCCCTGAATTCTAGCAGATTGAAAATAGTGTAAAAATACTGTAAAATGTATTATAAGCTAGGTATTAGGTCAAAAAACCAAAAAAATGGTAGGAAACAGTGAACAGCAATCCAGCAGAAGCAAATAGTTTTACATTTAAAGCTAATATTTCTTTGATTTTTAAAACTTATAAAATAAACATTTATAGTACAGAGAGACAGATTGAATGTACACATAGTAAAAATTGAGGTTTCTTAACATATGATTCAGTGCTGATATATTGTTTATGGGTAAAAACTGAAGCATAAACTATAGATAACATGGCTCAAAATGATGACAAAATTCAGTTAATAAAACCGAGTTAATGCCACAAAGAGTAGTGTACTATGTTTTGGTGGTGTTAATATTAATGACTTCTTTTGGGTAACTTAATAGATTTCAATCTTAGAGCATCAAGTGTATCTGTGGGTCCCATGAAGTATGTTTTACACCTGCGTGTATCCCTTAGCTGTGTACTCCAAAGCCAAAGCAGACAATCACAAACAAAACTAATCATTTCCTGCTTATAAGATAGAATACAGCTAATTATAATGAAAATTTCACTCATATAGTAGTAGAAAATAAATACCTTACATGCAAGAAAGTAATTTTCCAGGTAAATTTGTGAAATTTACCAAAGCAAATTGACCTCATATACCCAAACAAAACTTTTTAGAATTTGTCTTTTATGGGGGAAAGTATCAATCCATATTTTTCTAAATATTCATTTTATAAGAATTTTAAATTCTCTTATTTTATCCCCTTAAATATATTTTTATTTATAAAGGTTACCCTATTGTTCTACACTCTGGAAGTAACTGACCCAATGTGTATATTATACAAGTCTGTGGACTGAGGTATCTACAGATCCTCATGAGTTCAGAAGGAGGCTAATGTCTTGGAGGCAGAAATGGAAAATCTTAGAAAGCTCACTGAAAAATGAGAGGTAACTGATAAGATGCTTCTCACTGGATCCTCCTTATATTATCTGCTAAGTGATACTGTAGAGGTAGAAAATGTCACTGAAGTTCTGTGCATAGCAGCCTGCATCCTACTAGGACAGAGCAAAGTAATATGTATGTTGAAGGTATTATACAAGAAAAAAATCTAAAATTCCATGGACTAAAATTTGACCATGCCAATCTTAAACACCAAGAAAAACAGGACGTGTGCCTGAAGGGGACAGTGAGTGTCTGGTAAAATAGCATGGGAGAATTCCAAAGCAAGGGCTTTTACCCCCAACTTTCCTCTAGCAACATTTGTGCTTTGCTTCCAGCTATGATGCAGACAAGACTGTGAAATGTGTGAAATATAAATGTCTAGAAAACTTAACTGATATTATTATTATGGGATTCTGGAAAGTTGAAATTTAAACATGAGTTTCCATTCTTTTTCTAACCATGGAACTCTCCCTCTGATTTTCCTGGAATCAAGCTGTGGTTGGATTTTATGCGTGACTGAGTAGAAATGACTTGGTCCTCAATGGCCCAGAATAGAAAACACAGAGACAAACCCACATAAATACAGCTATCTCATACTAGACAAAGGTGCCAAAAACATACATGGGAGAAAAGATTGACTATTCAACAAAGGGTGCTGGGAGAACTAGAAATTTATCTCTCACCCTGCACAAAGCTCAACTAGAAATGGATCAAAGATCTAGGAATTAGACCACAGACCCTGCACCTAAAAGAAGAAAAATTAGACCCAAATCTTCATTATGTGGGCTTAGGATCTGACTTCCTTAACAAGACTCCTAAAGCTCAAGAAATAAAATCAAGAATCAATAAATGGGATGAACTCAAACTAAAAAACTTCTTTTCAGCAAAGGAAACAATAACGTGAAGAGAGAGCCTACAGAGTGGGGGAAAATCTTTATCACACGCACATCAGATAGAGCACTAATCTTCAGGATATATAAAGAACTCAAAAATATTAACACCAAAAAACCAAATGACTCAATATATAAATGGGCTAAGGAACTGAGCAGATGCTTCACAGATGAAGATATACAATCCATCAGCAAATATATGAAAAAAATGTTGAACATTAGTGATTAGAGAAATGCAAATCAAAACTACTCTAAGATTGCATCTCACTCCAGTCAAAATGGCAATTATCAAGAATATAAGCAACACTAAGTGTTGGTGTAGATGTGGGGAAAAGGTACACTCAGAAATTGTCAGTGGGACTGAAAATTGGTGCTACCACTATGTAAAGCAGTGTGGAGATTCCTTAGAATACTTGGAATGGAACCACCATTTGCCCCAGCTATCCCACTCCTCTGTCTATATCCAATGAAATTAAAACCCGCATACTACAGTGACACAGCCATATCAATGTTTATAGCAACTCGATTCACAATAAACTATGGAACCAACCTAGATGCCCTTCAATAGATTAATGAATTAAAAAACCTGTGGTATATATATCCACAGTGGAATATTATTCAGCCTTAAAGGAGAATGAAATTATGACAATTGCAGATTAATGGATGGAGTTGGAGAATATCATGTTAAGCAAAATGAGTCAATCCCCCAAAACCAAAGGCCAAATATTTTCCCTGATATGTTGATGCTGATCCATAATGAAGGAGTGGGACAAGGGAAGAATGGAGGAACTTTGGATTGGGCAGAGGGAAGTGAGGGGAGTGAGGGGGCATGGTTTTGGGAAAGATGGTGGAATGAGGTGGACATCATTACCCTACGTATATGTATGATTGCATGAATGGTGTGACTCTACATGGTGTACAACCAGAGAAATGAAAACTGCTCCATTTGTGTACAATGAATCAAAATGCATTCTGCTGTCATATATGACTAATTAGAACAAATAAAAAGAAAAAAATTAAAAAAAGAAATGTCTTGCTCTTTACAAGGGAGAGGAGATAGAAATTGGTTTGCCTTTTGTACAATATGACTATGTCAATGTTACATATAAATCAAACAAAGGTTGTCCCTCTGAGTCCATGTACTCTTGGTAGAAAGTCCAGCATGTGGACACTTCACTGTGTCTGTCTTCCTGGCCTTCATAAAGCCAATAAAAATTCGAAAATACAGCCTATATTTCCTCTGAAATAGTTTGGCAGGATAAATTATAAGTACACTGATACTTTATAGAGCTAGTAAAATAACTGCCATTTCTGACGTTGAATTAAAGTCCTTTTCATGAGGTGCAGATGACTAAGAAAATAATAAAATCTAGCAAAAATGTTTATTTACATATCAATTTGGAAAAACAATGTTCTCAAAATCCCTATGTGTATATATGCATTTTCATATGTATTTTTATGATACAAAACTCATGGAGAAAATTTAGAAATACATTTCCAAATCCAGTTCAAGCTTTTACTATCAGTTACATACGAGTGAGTGTGTGTGCATATGTGTATATATACGTATGTAGGTTAGAGGGGAGAACATATCCAAGAAATGAAGGCGATATAAAAACATAATGCAATGTGAGTTTCAAATTCTTGCACCTTTGCAATTTAGGCCCCTTTGGGTGAACTTGACACAGTAATTGATTTTGTCCTCCACGGGTTCTTAAAAACAGCAAAGATGTGTACTACCATTCTATATTAAATTGATGAGAGAAAAATTATAATTGCTGTTTAAATTTTTTTCCCATTTCTAGGGATCATATTCACTTTCTATGGAGGAAAATACAAAGCATTTTCTTCAATCTGCAAGCTTTCTACAAAGAACACATTTTTGATTATCAGAGAAATCAATAAAGATACATTTTCAGCTTCTCCAGTTCAATTTTTAGATTTAAAAAATGGTCCTTCAAGACATTCACTTGTCTCAACATAAATGTATCTTGTTCATTTGTAATTATTATTTTACTGAAAATTTCTTTCTCAGGAGACAAGGGAAATTGGATTTATTTATTCTATATTCATTCATTCTCTCCCTGTCTCTATACTCATTCATTCATTCATCTGTTCATTCATATTCCAAGCTTTGCTAATGTTTAGCTATAACCTATGAAAGAGAAAAATTTGCAAAATTAAGTAAGTGCCATTTTCATTTATTTAAACAAAAAGGTCAAAGTCTCCATCATATCTATGGTAAGAATGACTTTGTTCCTATCTGGCTGTCTCCTGTGGATCGTCCAGGTGCACAGGGAGCACGCCCAGGACTGGACTGACGTAAATACTAGTAAATAGTTCAGCATTTTAGTAAACCACATGCATACTCAAAAAGCCTCCAAATCCTCTGTTTTCAGCTCTTAAAACAGCTACATCCTTTTCTGTGTTGGAAACAACCGAGGTCAGAGTTGTCAATTTTCTACCCACTCTGAGATTCCAGAACGAACTGATTTTAATGTTGTAAGGGAAATTTTCTCACAACACCAGAGAGTGAAATGCAAAAAAATTTAAAAATTCTTTCTAGTGAGGATAATTTTAAAAACTCGTATTCTAATTTGGGTATGCCTGCTGGCCATCTAGAGGCAACATAATAGTAGATGTTCCTTAAAATAAGCCTGCCTCCTTAGTTAGCTAAATGCATTGCTAACAGGAGAACAAAGTGTCACTTCTCTTTATTTCTCCCTTTTAAGATAAATACAATGCTCAAGTTCTTCCTTTCAGAAAATTACATTTCTCTTTATTTTGTATACCCCATACGTTGAGAAGCATGGAGTTCGACCCCTGGAGGAGACTAATATCTTTTCCCTACCTTTTCATTTTAATCTTTTTCATAAAATCATAGAAAAATCCATGTAATTCTTAAAATAAAAGCAGCCTTTTTAAATCAGCGAAACAGAAAATTTTAAAATTGTTTTTTGACTGAATTGGCTTATTTTACAATGTAACAATCACTTACAGGGTTCTTTTGTTTTTCCTGCATATCTAGTAATATTAATATTATTATTGTTTGAACTAGCAAAGTTTCTTTAACAAAAATTCTAAAAGTAAATTTATGATTCAGTGACTTGGTAATGTATTATTAAATATAATCAATAATTTTTTGAAATGAAATTGGAAATGTCCACCTATCCTATGATCACACTGCTTCTGTGCAGTTTCTTTCATTCACTGGACACAGTTATGATACATAAGAGCCCTCAATTGATCTCATGGGAGTATGTCTTTTTCAGTAGATTAGATATTACAAACCCATGTTGTCTTTACCTTATTTTAAAATTATTTAATAGATTTAATTCTACATACCAATATAGTCTCTAGAATATTTTTAATTATGCCAAATGTTAAAAATGTAAACAGAAAAACAATCTCTAGCCTAAACCAAAGAAATGATGATTTTTAGATAATGAGAAAATGATTTGCCAATGGGGTGATTTTTTTTCCACTATAGAACATAACTCTTAGAATATGTTTATTATATTTGAAAATTTCATTAGCTTTTTGAAGATACTAGATACTAAGCAAATAATTCTACTTGTCTGAAGAATAACTATAATCTGAAAAAGCTATAATCACTTTAAAAGGTATTTAATTATTGTAAGAATGAGCTCACAAACTGCTGGAAGCCACATCAAAAAGCCATTCTGTGTCTTCAGCTGCGTGTACACTGTCATCAAACAAGCGATTATAGAACATAATTTTCATTAGACCCCAGAGGCAGCAAAATATTTATTGAACATGACATTAAAAGACTGATTTTTAAGTGAAATGTTTTACAAATGAATCCTTAAGCTACCTTGTTCGGGAACTTTAAAAATCATGAACTATTAAAATTAAACCATTCCATAAATCTCCTCTGAATTCTTCATATATTCCAAAATTATTTTTGATGTTCTCTAGGACCTTATAGTAGAAACTTAATTTGTTGCTCTGTAATTTGGTTAGAAAACAATCTTCCCTAATAGAGAATGAGCTATGTTAAAACAAGACATAGGCCGTTAGTATTTGTTTATAAGGAGATGAATTTCTGAAAAAGGAAGGCTTTCCTTGTTTGGAAAAATTAGGATCTACTGAATACCTTCTAAGTTTCTGTGACTTCACATAAGGTGCTCACTCCTTTGATTAAGGTAATCACTCATTTTATTTTTACAATTCTGCCATGTGTTGCTATATAGAGACAATAAATAACAGGCTCAATATTACTGAAAGTGTATATATTGAACAGTGCTGCACACCGGGCAATTTTGAGAGTGAGACTTAAAGCACAAATCTCACAAACTAAGAGAGCACCCAGGGATAGAGAAGATGATGTTTCGTGGTCTGGCAGAATGAGTGGAGTATGTTAACCCAGGGAACAGGAGGATTAATGTGATTTGTTGTGTTTCTGCGCTCAATCATCTGAAGGACTACCATCCAGAGGATGTGTATTTTTCCGATTGGACTATAATCAGTAAATTTCATAAATAACAGATCTGGTTCAAAACGCAGAAGTGTTGTTGTTGTTGTTGTTGTTTTGTTTTGTTTTGTTTTCAACTAATAGTAGTATCCACCCATGCAACACTCGGCATCAGGAGATGCACTAATTCCCTTCAGTGGAGTTATTCAAGCAAAGCCTTAATGAGCATCTGTCAGAGACAGAATAAAAGACATTTTTCATTGATAGGGAGTTGAACTAAATGTCCCATACAGCCCTGTCCAACCATAACAGCTTGTGATTTTATGATAATCATCAAAATCCAAAACAATTATTATGACCATGACATATTTCAAACTACCTTTGAGAAACTAAAATTGAACACAAGTATAAATACAATAAATCATGATTTAAACAAAGGATTCAGCAAGCTTAGCTGGGAGGGGACTAATAGTAAATATTCTAATATTAGGGGACTAATAGTAAAAATAGTAAGTTCCGTGGACCCTATAGTCTCTGTCACCGCTACCTACACTGCTACTAGAAAGTATCCATGGAAAATAGATGGAGGAATGGCAAGGAATAAGAATGGCTGTGTGCCAATGGAGCCATGAGCATGAATTCAGGCAGGACACAGGTTGCCCTGGTGGCCATAGGTTGCCAGGACCTGAGTGAGACAGTTGTTACAATATGGTGCAGATTTCTCAAAACTGCCACTAAAGAAACCCTGGTTGAATCTTGTTCATACTAACATTTTGATTAATCTCACATGAAATACTTATGTCTAAAAATTTGCTTCTGGTAGAAAGTCTCTGAATTTACTTCCGCAGCAATATGCCGTAATTGTGGACTAACCTTCATTTCTTATGTGTTTGTGTTACTCTGTCTCTATGGTCTCCTAAAACTCCCTTTTATTTATGAATAAAGCTTAGATGCTATTTAAGCCAATGTGTTAAGTGCTTGAGAGTCAAATGAACTGAGAGATCTCCTCATTCCTCCGGAGTAGTTCTGAGTTTCGAGACACAGGATGTGTCTGATGGACAAAGCCAGCAAAACCGAACATCTGGAGCAGCAATAAACGTTCTGCCAGAAACAGCAGGCGCTGAGAACATTGACACATCTGGGTAAAGCTACTCAGAGCCGAAGCCAGAGGAATCTAGTCATCTGAAATAGTGCATGAAGATCCACAAGTTTTATTGGTATCTTTCTGTCACTGCTGAGTAAGTCAGACTTCCTGCACACTTGCAGTTTCCTCTTTGGAACTACAAAATAAGATGGCTGCCCTCTAGGCATACACTGTGCTACTGCTTTTGATGGATTTTTGTTGCCGTGGAGATTTTTGGAAGATGTAAGTGTTGAAAGGATTGATTTATACTTGACATAAAGTTAAGATTTCTAATATTATTTTGGCAGCATTTATGAGCACTTCTTTCTTTAATAATGTCTTCATACATTTGGAAAGCTATTGGTATAGTTGCCTGAAATGGTTTCCAACTCTTGAAAATTGTATTATAATTTTATAGCTTTGCTGAGATAACAAGAGGACTAGTTCTCTCCCCAACTGCCTAATGAGTTTTCCTCCTTCCTTGGTTCTCAGTTTGAGCATCACTTCTTCAAAATAGACTTCCCAAGAATATTCCATCTATGTTTATGTATGCACACCTAAATGCATGTACGCGTATTACCTGCTTTGTTTAATACACATATCTCCTGTATGTGTATGCCTAAGTGTCTAAACATTTTATTATAAGAAAAGTTATGCACATGGATTATCAAGTTTTTGATCATTGTAAACCCTGCATTTATCACATGATTCTTGGTACATACTAGGTTCTCAATCAATAATTACTTAGCATGCAATATATGATTAAATAAATGATGATTAACAAAATGTTAGCAGAAATAACTTCATTTTCATATTCTTTGATGATCACTATAGAAATTGCTTTGGTAATTATTTCATTGTTTCTGATCAAATCATTACTCAGAGGGTAAACTTGTATGATTAAAAAATGCATATTTTTAATGAGTCATTTTATATTCAGAAAATGAAGGTGATGTAGTTTTGATGATAATCATTACTCAATGGTTTAAAATAAACAAAATTTTGCAGTAACACTTGTAGATTTAGGCCCCTGACTTTCTATTTGTTAATTCTGTTGACAATTCTACCTGAAACTGTATCTTCATGCATGACCAGTCTGTGAACTTTCCAAGATAGTGTGTGTGTGTGTGTGTGTGTGTGTGTGTGTAAGTATTAGTGAGGAAGATGAAGAAGAGAGTAGGCAGCCAGGGAAAGATGGTGGATGGGGAAGTCAGGGGCACAGTGAGAACAAAGGAGCATGGAGAGGGCCTTCCGATGCGGTCAGATTCCTGGTTGATGGAACACAAGCTGGTGACCCAATCAGACAGCCCCTTCTGTACTCATAGTCCTAAGTGGGGGGATCCAATAGAAAAACTAAAACAGTTAAACAGATGTGTGGACAGAGGCGGCACCAATCAAAAACAGTGAAGAGAGTGTGGACAGGGTAGAAGATAAGAAAAGGAGGGAATTCCACAGACCATACAAAGAACTGCCCAAAACTCCCCCACAGGACTCCCAGCTCGGAGGCCCCTTCTCTTAGGAAGAGTTTTCTTCTGTTACTTGTCCAAGAAACCTGCTGTTTGCTTGCTCTCTCTGTCCTTCTCTTCAATTCTTTCCTGAATGGAAAGAACAAATCCAAGACCCCAGACAGTAACATTAGTATATTCTGAAAGGAGTAACTCCAATTGGATTTAATTTGACTCTTTCATAAATCTGATCCACTTAAGTTTTTATCACTCATTGTTTAGGAAGATGCATTATCAGTGTCTGCCTCTTTAATACATACAGACTCATCCTTAGGAAAGCCAGGGGAATAGAGAGACCTTATGAGAAGAGGCAAGATCTAACAATATGCTTATTTTTCATTATTCTGTAAGGCACTTGTAATTTGTATAATAATGGAGACAATATAACTTTGAGAATTAAATTAATTTTTTCAGGTACAGTGGTGATTACTCTATAAGACAATGGATAAAATTTTTGACATGATACTTAGCAAAGTTTAAGCAAAATCTTCTGTACCATAATCTCGTTCGGATGTAGCACACGCAAACACAAATGGACTTCATTTTTAATTATCTGAAGTCTAGGAGGCTAATAACTAATTCTAATTGAGTTTAGTTATTACCTCAATGACCAGGTGAGTGATGATGCAGAAAAGGTTAAATTAGAATATTCTACCTGTCAAGTATGGAGGGAAAGAGGTTAAGGGAGTGATGCAGGTGAGTGTGCACTATCTGCTTCTTAAAAATATTTTCATTGCTTCCCTATGGCATTCAAAGCTGGTTTTTCTAAAGTTATGCTCTTGATTTATATCTTATAAATATTACAAGTGTAACAAAAGGCATATACCATTGATAGTTATAATAATGTTTCCAATAGTAAAATTTATGTTAGCTATAGTATTTGTTTCATATGTTATAGAATAATCTTAAACCTTAAAGATACTTGTGCTTTCTAAAAAAATATTTTCATGAGGTTGATTAAGAAGAAATTAGTTATAGTTTTTTTTGCTATATAATTATAAAAATATAATTTTTCTGTATTTTTATTGGTGCATTGTAATTATGCACAATAGTGGGATTGATTATAGCATACTCATATGTGTATGTGATACAGCAATATCATTTGATTAATATTGTTCCCCAGGAAGACCCCTTTCTCTCCTCTCCTCTCTTCCTTTGGTTCCCTTCCTCTATTCTATTGGTCTCTCTTTGCTTTTTGTGAGAGTCTCCCTACTACTTTCTTTTTTCCTCTCTGGTTTCCACATATGAGAGAAAACAAAAGACCCTCAATTTTTCTGAGTTTGGCTTGTTTAACCTAATGTTCTCAAGCCCCATTGGCTTTCCTACAAATGATAGAATTACATTATTCTTTGTGGCTTCATTAAACTCCATTGTTTACATATACCACATTTCTTTATCCATTCATCCATTGATGGCTATCTAGGCTGGTTCCATAATTTGGTCATTGGAAATTGTGCTGTTCTGAACACAGGTATGTCTGTATCACTACAGTATAATTACTTAAATTTCTCAGGATGAAGACCAAGAGGTGGTATATGTGAGTCATGTGGTCATTTCATTCTTAGTCTTCTGAGGAAACTCCTTACTGATTTCCAGAGTAATCATACCCATTTGCAATACCATTAACAGTGTAAAAGTGTTCCATTTTCCCCACATCCTCTCCATTTATTATTGTTTGTATTCTCCATGGCTGCCATTTTGACTGGAGTTAGCCAAAATCTTAGCATAGTTTTGTTTTTCTTTATGTAAAATAATAAGTTATATTTCTAAAAAAATTTAAAAGCCAAAAAACAGGATTATAATGAAAAAAGCAGTACACATCACTCCTCTCTATCCCCAATTCTCATTGTAGTCTTGATTTGCATTTACAGAACTGCTAAGGCTATTGAACATTTTGTCATCTATATTTTGTCCATTCTTTTTTTTTTTTTTTTGAGAAATGTTCATTTAATTAATTTACCCCTTTATATATTGAGTTTTTTTATTTTGTTTTATTACCGATGGTGTTTTTGAGTTCTTTTTATATTCTGGATATTAATCCCATGTCAGAAGAGTAGCTAGCAAAGGTTTTCTTCTATTCTGTGGGTTCTCTTTTCTCATTCTTGTTTCTTTTGCTGTGTAGAGCTCTCTAAATTGATGTCATTCATTTATTAATTCTTGGTACTATTTCCTGAGCTTCAAGAGTTGTATTGAGGAAGTTGTTGCCTATACTATATGTTGGAATGTTGACCCTATATTTAATTCTAGGAGTTGTAAAGCCTCTGGTCTAAGTAGTGGTTCTTTGATTAATTCAAGTTGACTTTTGTGCAGGGAAAGAGATAGAGATCTAGTCTCACTCTTCTACATATGAATATTCAGTTTTCCCAGAACCATTTGTCAAAAAGGCTGCCTTTTTACCAATGCATACTTTTGTTGCCTTTCTCAAGGATCAGATGACTATATCTGTCTCTGTATCTTTTTTCCTGTTTTATTGGTGAATGTATCTGTTTCTATGCAAGTACAGTACATTTTTTGAAACTATAACTCCATAATATAATTTGAGATTAGTATTGTGATGCCGCCAGCATTGCTTTTTTGTTTGTTTATTTGGAATTGCTTTGGCTGTTCTGGATCTTTTATTCTTCCAGGAGTTTTTGGACCATTTTCTCCAGTTCTGTGAGGAATGTTGTTGGTAATTTAATGGAGATTGCATTGAATCTATGTATGGTTTTTGGTATTGTGGCCATTTAAACAATATTAACTATGCAAGTTCATCAACATGGAAAGTCATTTCTTCATCTAATGCTTCCTTTGATTTCTTTGTGCAGTGCTCTATAGCTTTTTATCTGGCGATCTCTTTCACTTTCTTTAGATTTACCCATAGATATTTTTTCATGAATTCTTTTTCAGAAGATGAATTATTGGTGTATAGAAAAACCATTGAGTTTTGGAAGTAAAAGATTTTGTATATTGCATAGTGTTTTCAGTAACTGATTTTAATTACCTTGTAGTTAGTGCAACTATGGGGCATTTGGGGTTGCTAAATTCTAGGATTTAGATCCATCTTTTCCCTTCTCCGACATGAAAGAAATAATTTTCTTCATTAAAAATAAAAATCAATAGCCGAAATTTCCAAACCATTATGATGTTCAACTATAACTAGTGATACCTTACAGTATTATCTGGGAAAAAGGTAACATTAAAAGTTATACAAAGCATTGAAGATTTCACTGATATTTACTCTTATAAAACAAAAACATTAAGTAAAATATAATCATTTTACTTAATCATTACCATATTAATGATAGGTCAAAATAACTTAAGATGTATACTGTAATTATGAGAGAGTTAAGGAGAGGATGTCTCATGCCATGTTTACCATATTTTTTAATACTTTAAAAATTTCATTAAGTATTGGGAAAATTATGTATTGGAAATAAAGTCATATCCAAGTAATTATTGAAAGTCACACGGAACACATACACACTAATTTATGTAATATCTCAAATTACTTTGCAAGTATGATCAAAATGTAAAAATATTTTGAATATCAAATTGTCACTCATGTAAGTAAATCATATCCTCTCTAAATGTAAGAGCCGTATTTGAACAACAGTGAGATTTTATATATATGTGTGTGTGTGTGTGTGTGTGTGTGTGTGTATTTCTACTGAAGATTTTTTAAACTTTTGTTATTCTCATCTAAGTCACTTCAAATTGCCACTGTGATAACATTTTATATAAGAAAATTGAAATGACCTATCTTAAATTTTACTAATTCTGTGAAAATTGCAGAGTTCCTAATTCATGCTGATAACATTTCCTTGATTTTGAGAACTTCAAAGCCTGATAAATAATTATACATGCATAAATATATATACATATATGAATGGCAATAATACCTCACATGTGTATAAACATAAAATATGCATATAAATATATAATAAATAAAATAAGGCATACAATATATATACATATAATTTAAATGAAACTTCAAATATGAAGTAAAATTTATTATATAATTTTAAACTATGCTATTTAGAAACCTGTACCTTATAAGTAAGCTTATGAATAAGTATAAACTATATTTTCTTATGTATGATTGCATAACTTTGAAAAGTAAAGTCAGTGTCAAAAATGAGTACTTTCTAAAAGGTTAAATAAATTGTACTGCCACTGAATTAAAGCTGCAGAAAGCTCATAAAGGTCACCTTTTCATATAGTTTTACTTGTTTATTATCCATACTAGTCATGAGAAATATAAGGTATGCTGCATAGATTGGTAAAAACATTAAGGTCCATATGGGAAATATGATTAATTAATTTTTTGATTATCATTTAATAGTCATAAATTTCATACTACTAAATGATTATATAAGTCTAGCATCAACGAAAGTTTTATTTGTTCAATAGTTATTTCAGTTTAGAGTTGAACAGTTATCTTCCCAGCACAGATGGGCACATAGGACTCATAACTGGAGAAAGGAAGTCTTAAGGCCAAATGGCAAATTATGAAAAGTTTGTCTATGGTATCTATTGCCTTCTTTTTAATCTCACTTTTCAATCATAAATTCATCACAGTTACGTTAACTGAAGAATGCTTCAAATTTTATCTTTTCAAGGATTTATAGTGTAGTAACTACTCTTAAAAATTAGACTAGAGTCAAGGGGATTAAATTTAGTAACTAATCTTAAAAACTGGGAAGACTTCAAGCCAAGGGGATAAAATTTAATTAGTTTCCATTACAAATTAAGGGGAAACTTCAGGGATTAGGAAAAATAGTAATAGTATAGCCTCTCACCAATCATACCATCTGTGACACCTCTTCCTTTTACTTCTCATTGTTCAGAAGAATCATTCATTTAATTAGAACAGTTCCTGGAACATATTGAATATTTAATAAAAGAGTGTTGAAAAGGTGAGTGAGTAAAAATATTAGTTATGATCTTGCCCAAACATCACTAGAATGACACCAAAAGTTAAACATGAGGTATAGATTTTAATTCATTCTGTAAACTGATGTTACTGATTCAGGCTTAATCTCTAAGAAATTAACATAGAAAAAAGTAAGCATCGTCTGTGACCCCATGTGGCTAAAAAGTAAGTTGTATTAGAAGAAACATAGGCACATTATTGATTTTAAAATTTGAAAATATTTTATCCTGAAGTGTTTATGAGAAGTGTTTATGTGACAAAATTATTGCATTTTCTGTCTCTTCTGAGTTGAGAGACTATGGAGAAACTTGGTTATAAAATATAGATTCTTGGTAATTTTTTTCAAAACTCTGCCCTGTGTGTCCTCTATTCTTCACTTTCCCACCACTCAAAAATACATACATATACTCATAAAAAAGCACTAAAAAATGACAATTACTCAGAAGGTGAAAAATAATAAGAATGTAGTTGTCTTGTTAAGATGGCAAAGCATCTCACTTTATGACTTCTAAAATAACTTTTGGTGACAATAATATACTTGAAACTGAATATAGATTGCTTAGGTGTTCATAATCTGGATTTCTGAGAAATATCTTGATTATATTACTAAAGATTCAGTTGTTAAATGCTAGGGTTTCTCATAATGGAACTGCTCCAAATGGTTGGTTTGCTTCCCCTGAGTATGTCCCTAGATCCTAATAATTTTGTAATGACTTTAAAAATAATTTCAACTGATTCTATTTCCTTATTTATAACCAAACATATTTTCTGACATATGATGTTATACACTTACTAATCTCAATACTTATTTCTTCTCTTACAAGTTTCTGTAAACTTGTGCTAGGTAGAATGGACATTATAAAAGAGAAAAAACTGCTTAAAGGTGTAATAAGAATGATTTTTTTTATTTATGACTACACATGAGTAAATTTATAAACATGACTATATAGTCTATTTGAATCAACATGATATATTTTATTCAGGGTTATACAAAGAACTCATTCATAACATCAAAAGTAAGGTCATATGTATGATAACTGATATTAAGTGGAAATGATACATATTTTAACTTAGCCACTGGTCACAATGAACCTTGATATAAAATGAGACTCTTAATGCTTAGGTTTCATGCTGTTGGAAGGCATTTATAAAGAATCTTAAAATAATAGACTACCAACGCATGTATGGAATTCTATCTATACCCATTGCATTCTCAATTAATATTTTATTATATTTACAATATTTTATTATCATATTATTTATTATCAACATATTTATATTTATCAACATATTATAATATAATAGATTCATATTTATATTTATGATATTTGTAATTTATTAATATATTTATGATATTTATGATATTTATAATATTTTATTGATATTTTTCAGTTAACTAGTACCAGATATCTTTATTTCTGTCTATCTCATGTCGGGTGTTCTCTTAGGTAGCCAGACTCTGAGACAAAGTTTTGTGGAAAAGGCATTTATTAAGATGCTGAGTGTAAGCAACCAGTAGAGTAATGAGAAAGTGGGTCAGGAAAAAAATGGCCTACCAAGAGTCAGGGGTCAGGCAACATCACAAAGGGAATAACATTATCCCAGTTGCAAAGGGAATGTCCAAAGGCAATTTAACTAGTACTGGGATTGTCTCAATAGTTACAAATGAGGCAGAGTGTATGTAGGCCCTCCTCATTATTCTGGTAAATTCTATCTATAGGAGGAGGAGGTACAGCCCAGGGTACTACACTTTTTCACAAGCACAGACAAAGTACCCTTTAGCTGACTGTTGGGAATAAAAAAACACACTGGAAGACAGTATTCAGCATAAACAGAAAAGAGCTCCCAGGGAATATGACTGGGACACCAATGCAGTTTGATATATTGTTTAATAATTTTAGCATTCAAGGAGCTTAATGGCTGCTGAGGAAAGTACATAAAACCACAGGTGCTTGGAACAAATATTCCCTACAACATTAAATGAAGTCTGCCTTGAGATCCAGTCACACCTAGTTATAAGGAAATTAAATTCCAGCAAGCAGTGTTAATCCCTTCCCACTCCAGTGTTTTGTATTGGTTATCAGGAATTCACATGTACCTGAATCAGAAAGAGCCCTTAATGTTTAGTGCACTGATTTTAGCGTTGCTCTTGATATGCTTATTGTCCAGGAAGATCATGCTACATAATTTTCTGGACCTTAAAAAAAATGAAGGTGTGGAGCACATTGCTCAAAAAGTAAGATATTATACTATTAAAATACCGTATTATAAATGTATGCTTTTATTTCCCACCTTCTCTCTTTTGACTTGTTATAGTTTTTTTTTAACAATTTACTGTTTTAATATTCAGAGGAGAAAAATTAAAATTTTAAATTTTCATCATTGATGTTTATATAACAAAATAATATTTAAAAGCAATAAAATAGCACTTAAATCATTGAAATTATCAGTACATGCTTATGTATTTTTTTCTTAACAGAAAAGAGAAAACACAGAACATAACTAACTAAACAGATTATATTTTACTAGTTGACACATGGATAATCTAACTACACTCTCTACATCCTGCTACAGAAGAACTGGAATGAATAAAAGTAAAAGAAACTAAAGGTAGCCCTATCTTTCCTCTTTCCTTCTTTATTTTTAGCTTAAGAGGTTGACTAATAGAAGGAAGTTATATAGTTAAAAAAGTAAATAGTAAGATTTCTTGGTTAAGAGAAGTCTGTTGTCTTCTTTCTCAGTTCAAAGAAATTTCTCAGTCAAATAAAAATCTAGTCTCTGGGGTTGTCACTGGCCCTGTTACTCAATCACAGACATAGCATACTTATTTTACACTCACTTTGACTCTTGCTTTAATGGTCACTTCCTAAGTGACCATAGGAAATATGGGTCCATGGGGTTCATGGGGCTAATGCTATATGTAACTGAACTAGCAAGAAATACGCTCCATATCTTAATTAAATTTACTTAGAGAACACAAGACTAAAAAGATAAATTATAAAGAATTCAATATGGCGGCCCCACAGCTTAAATTCAAGCATGAAGCCTTTCTGAGAGTTGGGTCCTATGTTACTGTACAAGTTGCACACTCACGAAACTGGTCCTGTGTGTGGGCCTTTGTAACCATGGGAGGTGGATGTGTTGGGTTTAACTCCAGACCTATATATAGAATATTGGCCTAAATTGAGTGACCTGGTATGTTGTGCCTGGCTTCTCTGTGTGCACATAGAGAATGGCCAATATCCATGGAGTTTCTGCCAACTCTGTTTTTTCATGAATGTTAGTGAAAGTGTAGACTTGCATGATCTACATAACCCTATCCACATTGCAATCTTGTAGGAAAAGCAAACTGCCTTCCCACCAGATTTATTTTCCTCCTCACATCCAAGCATTGTCATAAATCTGTCACCATCTTCTCATCCACAGTTCACCATACTTCACAAATCACCTCAACTTCTAAACAAAAATAGGAACTAATTGTAGAACTGATCTCTGGTTTCTAGGAAATTCTGTCTGGCTCTACCAAACAGATGATTTTAAGGAAAGGGAAACACTATAGAGTATGTATGAGTGTGTGTGTGTGTGTGTGTGTGTGTGTGTGTATGAGAGAGAGAGAGTGTGTGTATAAATATAGATATATCCATTTATTTATTTCAATGCCAGAAATAAATAATAAAATCACTGGCCTCCATAATTTTTATTCTGAAGAACAGAGGGTTTACTTTAACTAGCTTGGTGATGATAATAATCATGAAAAAACATGTCCTTTTAATGTCACTTGCTTCTTAATAACTGCAATTTATAAATGATAACTCTCACCAAAAAGTTATGAATTTGTATGCTCTTTTAAGACATATTGTACAAAACTTTGACTTATGAAAATAAAGTCTGCCTCTCATATGAATAGACATAACAAATGTTTTAAAAATATTTGACAATAACCGTTATCTCTTTGTATTGAGTGTGGGATAATGGCACCTCATGTTGTTTGTATTATTTTGTTTTGTTACTTTTGACAGGACGCTAAATACAGTTTCACCTAAGATTGTATATGACTATCTCTTTCACCTCGTCAGCCAAATTTTCCCCAAAGGAAATTCTGATTTCTTTTTTAAAAAAGGGCTGATTTTTAATCTCATATTTTCTTTAGCTAAATAGGGTTTTTATTTTTCTGCTTCTGTAAAGAAGTCAATACATATTCAACATAGTATCTACTAATGAGAAGAGTATCTACTAATGAAAGGATAGAAGCAAAAAAATAGGAATGCATTTACAGAAATTGTCCATGTAATTTGAGAAATGAAAGTAAGAAAATATTTGACCTTGGAGTTCAAAAACAGAAATGAATACCATAATAAGTGTAAAACAATTTCAGGTATCTTTCAAACTTCTGGAAGTAGATAATATTATTTTATAAAAATCTATATAATTTGTAAATGAAAATAATGTGAAAACATAAAGCAAAATGATCACATACAATTTATCAGTATGTTGGACTTGAAATCTCTTGTCAATTTCATATTTATGATTGGAAAGAAAGAAAGAAATATTTACTGATCATCCACAATGTGTGAAGTACCATGGGGTTTATTTCATATTTCACATATTTTATTTAATCTTCACAGAAATTTAGCATGGCAGGATTTGATATCACTGTTTAACAAATGAAATTTGGTGTCAAAGAATTTAAGCGTTTTCTCAAGGGCATACTGCAAAGCAGTAGTGGATTCATACACCAGGCTGTGAACAAAACACATTCTGTTAAGGTCAAAGAAAGAGAAGCAGCTTTAACTCTGCCATTCTCGTATTGGTAGACCACCAAGACTAACTACCTATGCAAATCTTTGCTAGCATCAGAGTACCCTTTATAGCATTAAAAATTAAAATATACTTTGAACAATACAAATTTGAAATTAACCATTCAATTACATAATGCTTGAACTACCTCGTCCTTTCAGAGATGAATTAAATAGTATACAGAGTGAGAATATATTTCAAGCAGAGTTTTGATTAGAGTAGGAAAGATCACAGTGTAGTTTTGTTTAGGACAGTCACCACAGCCTACTATGAATACTGCTTTCCCCCACCAAAGAGTGCTGGTTTGAATGTAAAACTATAAAGTCCCTTGAGTTATGTGCAAAGATAAAAATGTGTAAAATGAAAACAAATAAAATTTTTAAAAGTTCTCACACCAAAGGATACAATGTAAAACTCTATATAGCAATGGTGAATCTAACTCAAAGTAAATGAACAACATATTTAAATAATGACATTTACAATGAAGTGACTATAATGAAGCTTGATTCTAGTTATTATTTGACCCAACTGTATGAAAGAAGCAGAAGAAAAATATGACTTTCAGAATGATTCAATTCCTGTTCTTGTGTTGATGGATCAAAGCTAAAAATCATAATGCAAACCCTTGATTTTGCTTTGCTAAACAAAGCAAGGAAATTAAATACTCCAGCATGTGGTCAGGAGACACTGAAAAGGAAAAAAAATCGATAATTAATACAAAAGGAAAATTAAGTTATGGAAAATTAAGAGCTTACTGGTATATTAAACTTCATTTTTTCTTCTCCCTTTATTTAACAAAATTGCCATCAGCCATCTTTATTAAAAATACTCCTTGTAAAGATCTCCTAAAGCATTGGTGTTCCACCATCCTTCTCTATAGCCTTCACCCAGCTACTTATCCTTGAGTGTTCAACATAGCTATTACTGCTCCACTCAAAATTTCCTGCTGTGCTCTTTCAAATATTTTCTATTTCACCTCATCAGAGCTTATTCACAAAGAATTGCCTATTTATCTGCCATTTTTACAGAACTATAAGACCATCCATAAAAAAGAAGGTGCTTAGCATGGAAGAATAATGTGATTAATATACGATGTGTGAACACACACACACACACACACACACACACTTTCCCCTTAATTTACTTGATAATGAAGAATGAACTTTTATCTCCTGCTGCACACATTTACTACACAGGAATTTTCATTGAGAGAATATGGTTACAGTCTAAAGTGTTTCGAGGATGCATACAATTTATCAAACCACATATGAGTTGGCAGCACTTTCCTTCCTTTTAAATGTTACAGAGGTGTACAAACATACACTTAGTTAAGTGGTTCACTTAATTATTTATAAGTTCATATCAATAAATACGTGCCATACATATTTAAATGACTGAAGGGATTTTTATTCTCCCTTACTAATGAAATGACGAGATGGCAGTCTACTAAATAGAGTTAGGTATAAGGAAATCCACCATATTTTTCTTAGTATAAACAGAAGATTTTCCAGAAAATCTAGTTCTATTTGAAAGAGTTTACATGAATAGATAAAATAATATTTATCTTTAAAATCAAACAGCGACTTGAGCATGTTCAGTATTCTCATGTGATCAAGTCCAGTGAATTTTGCTTCAATTTGAATGAACGTCCTGCAATCTCCATTTCATGGACATCGAAGACAATCAAAGGTACTTATAGACCAACATCCTTGTAGACCTAATAGATATCTAGATTTAAGACTCTGACTGTTCCCAGGGTGAACACTTAACATCTTACTGTATATACCCCCAGATCTCAGTTTGTATTTTCACATGTTCTAAATTAGTCTCAAAGAAGATAATATCAATATATAAGTTATAAAGGGATTCAAAGTGTCTGTACCTCTAGGAAAAATAAGGAAAATAATTTGTACAGTTTCTAAAAGCTAGTTGGTTATTTTGAAAATAGATCCTGATGGTCTCGGCTGAAATACAATTAAGTTTCATCATATTAAGAAAATGTTAGATAGGTAAACATGTAGAAATGTTTACCTTTTGTATATAGTTTTTACAGATATTAGAGTTTGCTTTTATACGTTATTTTGTAATTTAAGTTCTTATGACTACATGGTTATAAATCTTTGAAAATGCTTTTCCATATAGGAGAAGTAGATTTCACATTATTTAGTAACAAACACAAAAATAATTATGTAGGATGATGTATTTCCTTCCTCGGCAACTAGTCTGTATCTTCATCTATCTTCTGTTGTCTTTTACCACTGTGTGTACATCAGTAGTAATTCACACTGTAATATCTGCTTTAAAAGTACAGCCTTGGATACTGCATTAATTTGTGGTAATTCTCCAAATATCTAAACTTCACCTGTGCTTAAATTCAAGATACTGAGATGAAGCTATTCCTCTACTACTTTGCATACGAATATGTAACTTGGGGCAAAACTGAAATGTTCTTTTACCTGCACAGGCAAAGTAGCACTCTTTTAAATTTAATTTTCAATAGACCCTTACTGTTTTTTTCTTTCATTCTGAACTGCAGTATCAGCTATTGGCTTCTGAGTCTTTTGGATTACTTCTCGTTTATATCTCTACTTTAACACAGCTTCCTCCAAGTCACTATCACCAATTACAGTAAAACATCTTAGAAAATAAGCTCACTGATTGAGCCAAATTCAAAGAGACATTCAGGAACACATTCACATTTGTTTAATAACCTTGTCCTCATCCCTAATCCATGAGTTTAATTAAACTCAGCTTTTATTTCCAGCCATACATTTTCAATGTTATTTTCCTGAATTCAAACCACGACTCCGTCCGAGTCAAATGATACTTAGAAGAATTAAAAGCAAAACCAATGAATCAGTGCAAACCATAGGATAGAGTCAGAGTCTCACACTAGATATTATTCCCTAAGAATGAATTATACAGAGCGTTTCCTCATTTGTGCTGTTTAATTGAAAGTATTATGGAAAGAAATTGGCAAGAGTTGGGTCTCTGACAAGAATATTGAAATACAAATTTATTAACTGAAGACCTGTGTATTGAACTCTGGTTAGCAAGAAGCTAAAATGAATTAAACAGAGAGGATTATTTGATATGAAATCGAACACTGGAACAGAAGTAAATTTAGCTATCTCTGTGTATATTTACATTTTCCATCACATATTGCATTTACCTGTGTTTTATTGTTAATTGTGTGAAGGCATGATAAAGAAGAACAAAAGGTCTCAGACTAAGCTGACATATTATTTTAAACAAACAAACAAAACCTGTACATAGCCAAGACTGTGGTGATTTAGCCTAGAAGTTTAAGATGGGCCTAGGGTGATGGTGCATGCCTGTAGTCCCGGCAGATAAGGAGGCTGAGGCAGGAGGATTGCAAGTTCAAGGCAAGTCTCATCCATTTAGCAAGGCCCTAACCAACTTAATGAGACCATCTCAAGAAAAAGGGGAGGGATGGGTGGGTTGCTGGGGATATGACTCAGTGGTTAAGTACCCCTGAGTATCCCTAGTACCAAAAAAACTAAAATTAAAAAATTTAAAGATAGTTCTGAAGAGGATGCCTGAGGTCTCTCCCAGTTACCTACCTCCCAGTGAGGCAACTCAGGATCTCTGATCAATTTAAAATCATCTCTTCTCTCTAAATCAGAATGTTTAAATTTCAAGGACATTTACCACAGGTTTCATGAGAATATCATGATTACAATTCATTGTTTTAGTGAATATAATCTTTGTATGGAATCATCAGGTTTTAATGTTTGCTCCTGTATATACTATAGCACATAGGTGATTGTTATCAATTTTGGTCAAGTGTCAGTGGGGAATAAAGCAGTTCTTTATTTTTTATTTTTTTCTTTTTTACAAGAAAAATAACAAAACCTATGCAAACTTTGAAACATGGCTCCAGTCCAGGAGCACTTCAAGCATTATCTTTAATTAATGCAGTATACTTCGTCTTTTTCTCACTTCCTTAAGTTTTTTCTTGTCTTTTTGGGTCCTTGATTCCCTGTGTTCATGAATTTCCTTTTGGGATCAGGACAAAAGAACAGCTGTGTAGATAATGAATGATTGGGTCAGAAAGATGGGGGCTGATTGAAAAGGAAATCAGGTTCTAACTAACACCTCCAGAGACTTCCCCTCCTCCAACCTGTTGCCAAGATCACCTGCCTCTTGGGAATTGTTCCTCCCAGCAAAGAGTTGTTAATGAATGTCCCTGGATGGCTCTCTTCCTGCTCTTTTGGTCACCATGTAGGCCGGTGGAAGGAGGGGCCTTGAGAAGAAAGGAAATCCAAAATCTATAAAAGGGCAGAGCACCCCACTGCCTGGGGCACCAGCTCTGGAGCTCCTCCTCTCTGGAGGAGGTTCTTGCCCCTGGCCTCCTGCCATGTTCTATCTTTTAAACTTTTTTTTTTTGGGGGGGGGGGGGTGCTGGGGATAGAACCCAGAGCCTTGTGCTTGCAAGGCAAGCACTCTACTGACTGAGCTATCTCCCCAGCCCTAAATTAAACTTTTTGCTCTTGCCTCCGCATTTCTTAGGTGTTCATTCTTAACAGCAGGGAAATAGGACCCGTTCCTGATTTTCTAGACTGGTTTCACATTTACCCTTTTACTAGGATGGATTTTCCAATCTTATGTGCAGAACTGAGCTTGAGCTATTCATGACTATAAATGAATCCGTGAATCGAAACTTATTCTGAAATGTCCTACTCTTCATGTCAAAAGTTCTCTTCTTTATCTCTTGTATCTACATGCACCAAAACACTATTTCTTTCCAAGGGTAATATCTTCCCCCAAAGTTTTCTTTAAATGTCATTGTCCAGTCATTTAAAGTCACAATTCTTATTATTTTAACCAGATGTAGTATAGTAATGAACTAACTATGATAAAGAAATCCATAAGTCTATAGATAAATATACATAAACCCACTAGGCTTACTGGAAACTAGTTGCCATTAAATACCTACTGCATCTATTATTTACTTATTTTAATCAGATTGCTAAAAAGATTTGATATTTATGAATGTCAACGGGAAATGAACACCTAGAATGTGTTTTAAACAGAAAGCGAATTTATTAGTAGTAAAACCATTGAAGAAATTAGTGAACATGCCTCTGAGTTCAGCATCTGTGCATTACTACCAGTGTGTTTCTGATCTCAATAGAAGAAGAGGGGTCTCTCAGGGGAGTTATTGGGTCTTTCCATTATAAAAATGCTCATGAGGGGATATAACCAGATGATGTGGTAGGATATAAAGAATAATAGCATCTTTATATTGCACAAGAGAAGATCCCTTAAAATGGAAAAATCCCTGAATTCATATTTAATCAGAAATTTGAGAAATGGAAAAATAGACTAAAGGTCATACTAATACATTATATTTACATTCCATGACAACTCTGACAAAATAATCTTGTTTCCATAATCAGGGTGGTTATGGAAACTGAAAAGAAGCTTTGGATTTGGAAATCAAGGAGGGGTTTCAGTTCACAAAGGAAAAGCATTACAATATAGATTTTACAAGGTAGTGCTTTTGCTGGTGCTAAGTTTCAGGTACAATTATGCAAACCCTTGAAGGAATCCAAAGAAAATTGCAAACCTCTCCTTGTAAGAGGGTCACTTATGAGAGAAAACAAAGTCTTTTACCTACCTACTAACATGAAGGCTATCAATAGACAATTCATCTTTGAGAACCAATATCTCAAAGTTAAGTTTAAGTGTTTTGCAGATTTTCAAAAAGAGTGGGCATTCAGGAAATGTTTGATGAATAAATGAATATCATTTAAAGCGATTGATTGAATCAACAAGGAAAGGCAAAATTATATTCACTGTACTATAAAATGAGTCAGAAAAGTGTGTCATACGTTATTGAAGATTTCTAACAGAACAGTTATAATGAAAGTTTCAGTTAGTTGCTGAGAGAATTTCAATCATTTAGATAATGCACATTTGTGAAATAGCTCATTCACCAATGCTGCCAGGTAAATGAAGCAGAATTATGGTAGTAATTTCAAATAAATATTCTAAACTCAATAAAGAAAGTTGATATTTGTTTGTTCTGTTTCATCATCAAACGTTTGTGTTTTGTTCACTGTCTTCTCAAAATGTAACCTGGGATCAGGTATGGAATTTTCCATGTGGAACTTGTCTGCTGCCTTAATTAACAGATGATTAAATAAAATAAAATAAAAACTACATTTCCCCTTATTTAAAGTATTTCATCCCAGAGATGATAACTTCCAAGCAAGTAGTTGACATTTCTGTATTTTCAAAATGTACTTCATCTTTAACATTTTATGCTGCTGCTATGACTTCTACTAGAAATGATGAATTATTTCAAATTTCAGTTTTTTTCTCAAACAATAGGTCTCTAAGGAAATCTGCTAGATAGCTAATATTTTAAACAACTATTTTCTAGACATAAAGTAAAACAGTAATTGCGACCTACATGTTTTGCACCTTTTAATATTTTGCAAAAATTTATTTGAATAATTTATAGTGATATCCTTATTTGACATTAATAAGAATGTGGCCTAAATGAAACAGAGAACATAACTGTGGACTTCTCATCTAAATTATGATACAATTCATGAAATATGTCATGCACATTGAAAGCATTCTCTGCTATTAGTAAGTTAATTGAATACAGTTGTCCCTCAGCATCCATGGGATATTGGTTTCAGAAACCTCCATGGATTCCAAATCCTTGATGCTCAAGTGACTGATATAAAGTAAGGTGATATTTGCATGTAGCCTATTTACATCTGCTCATATAGCTTACGTCATCTCTACATTGCTTACAGTGCCTACACAATGTAAATGCTATATGGATAGTTGATATACTCTATTGTTTAGAAAATAATGACAAGAAAATAAAATCTGTGTGTTCAGTACAGACTCAATATTTTTTTCAAATATCTTTCATCTTCTGTTTTTGAATCTGTGGATGCAAAACCCATGGATAAAATGGGAGATAAAATTTGGTCTACTTCCAATGTCTTTTCATAGGTATGATAATGAAATATGTGATATTCAATTCACAAAAGCAATATTAAATCTCAAACTTATATTTTTATCTTCAGGCATGCAACATTTCAGAACTCTGATGTTCAATGCATTGAAAAGCCTATGTATGATTAGATTTATTGAAAATAGCATGTACTAAAATTTCATTTAATTAAATATATTATTCACATTATATCAGATATACTTATTTAATGTTTAAGTACTTTAACTGATAATATGTATAATCAGAAACATGAGAGATTATACTCTATTTCTGTATGATCTATCAAAATGTATAAATGCATTCTACTGTCATGTGCAACTAATTAGAACAAATAAAATAGAATATTTTTAGATTCTGTGTAACTATTCATAAATTGTTTTGTCCTTG
This sequence comes from Sciurus vulgaris, assembly GCF_902686455.1. Classification (NCBI taxonomy): domain Eukaryota; kingdom Metazoa; phylum Chordata; class Mammalia; order Rodentia; family Sciuridae; genus Sciurus; species Sciurus vulgaris. The sequence continues at coordinate 15,911,031 of NC_136469.1, forward strand.
TAATGTATAAAGAATAAGAAATGCTTCATAGCAGACTACCTGCTAGTCAGTATAAAATCTTTTTTGAAAATAAATACCTCTTGTTAGATTAATAGGTTTATTGACCAGCTCATATGCATGAATTCTGTATGCTAGCCTTTCCTGTCTTAATTTCCCCCTTACTTACATTTGGTGAAACACCTCTTCTTGAGTGCCCAGGGGTTTTGACACCCCCTGGCCCCCAACTGCTGCACATCAATCAGTTCAATCACATGCACTCCAAGTAGGCATTTGCTGAGCTCTTGGTGAATGGCCCTCTGTTAAAGCCCTTTGTTTTCTTAAGATGTTTCTCACTTATTGCCACTTAATCTCAATGGGCAAAGCTGGTTTTTTTGGCTAGCAAGCAAATTAAGTCAACTGATAAAATTAGTAATTTTACGAAGTAACAGAGAACAAGAGCTATGGTCATTGTGATTTTATACTATTACTCATTTCTTTACCTTATTGTAAAAAAAAGTCAAAAAGTAGGTTAAAAAGTAATCGTGTTCTGTATTGATGCTAATATTATACTTATAGCTCTTTAAAAATAAGGAAAATCATTCATGCAGTATTATTTTACAGCATCACATAATAATCCTAACATTGTTTTAAGGACTATTGTATGTAGAAAAATGCATTTTATACAAATACTCATAATCTAATTTCTTCTTTTGCTGGTTATTATTGACTGACACTGCTCTCATATTATCTAAGCAGCAGTTGGTCATATATGCAGTTTTAAGTGATCCCTTTAAATATGTTTTAATTAGTTATGAATATCATTTTCTTTGCTATGATTATTCTTTATTTGTACGATTTTCAAAAAGTGAATTATTTTCAAGTAGAAATAAAATTCCAAAGAAGTTTGAATTTTTCCCTTTTGATAGTCTTCCTTCTGTTCCTTTGGTTTTCTACTTTGACTTTTATCTGCATGAGGCATTCTTTAAGACATCTCATCCTTTGTTCTATCACATATTCACCTTTTATTTTTTGTCAAGTTCCTTAATCTCATAAGCCTCAATTTATTTGCATAGAGAATAAACATACTTATAGTAACTTTTTCTAATTTTTAATGACAAAAATAGACAATTTCCTTTAAGTTCTTACTCAGCAACTGAGACAAATTAAGAACTCAATAAAACTTAGTTATTCCTAAACTATGAGGACAGTTTCAATGATGCCAATTGATGTAGTAATGTTTTACATAATGAATGTAATAATGAATAAAAACAGAGATATCTGGCAGTGGATTGGAATAATTCTCTTTATCTTTGTAGACAAAATACACTTGCGGTGCCTAAAACTTTTTAAAATTTCTCTGTAAAGTAATTGGAAAGATAGCAGAGATTATGTATTGCCTTTGAAAAACTGCTTAAACTATTTTCCTAACTATATACATGTAACAAATTTACAGAAAATGATCTTCAGAATAAATAATAACAAAATTTACTGTAATGTCAAGCTTTTCAGCAACATATATATCCTTGATAGCACATGCATAAGTAATCTCTTTACAAGTTCCTTTCTTTCACATCAGTTTATTCCTATATGAATGAATTACTTTAAAGATAATTTTAGGAATAAAAATATTGTCCAGTATAATGTAATGATAATCATAGAATCAAAAATATCCAATTCTAAATAAATTCATATAAATTCAATAAATAAAATTCATAAATAGAAAACATTGAATAAGTTATCCTTCACAATTTTAAACACAATTTATTAATCTTTTGTCATGAAAACAATTGTAAAAAGTCAAATCTGACATTTGACAAGTCGCTGTTGACATATTTGAGTAAAAACAAAAATCCATTACACTACATGGACCTAAAAGGATCCATAAATAATAGAAGTGCATTTTCTGAACACATGATCTTGTTTTGGTTATCAAGCGCTACACTAGCAGCTCAATTTGAAGAAAAAATACAACTGACCTTCGGTTCTTTGCTACTAAATTAATCTAAGCAAATATATACGGTTACATTTTTTGTCATTCTAATTTAGATTTGATGATATAAAATCTTAACCTTACCTTTAATTCTTTGTGGATTTAACTATACTCAAACTATAAAATGTCTTTAGCTTTTTAATTTTATGAATGCTAACTTGTTTTTCTCACAATATTTCACTTGGAAAATGTGACCTTTCCTATTTTCACTTCTTTCCTTAAATTATGCAGAATAAGTGTGTGGCTGAAAACCAAAGCAAGATTCTTTTTACATTACTATTGCAAGTTAAAAGTGGAATAAATATTTGGATACATAGCAAATTTTGAGTGCACTTTAAGAGTTAGTCATTAATTTCAGCATATTAATTCTATCTGTAAAAAGAAATGCTAATGCCTTGGTTTACAAAAAGTTGTACATAATGGAAAACTAACAACCTTCAGGGTATCCATTCACCATAAAACTAATTTCACACCTAGTCTATTATGTAATGTGCTATGAAAATAGCTCTTTGCTTCAAGATATTATTATACTGCTATCATGTAGGAATTTGGGTCTCTGCTCCAAAAAGAGGATTGCTTACACAGTGACTATCAAACTCCTGCATTTGATTAATAAATTCATTCTATGTTTCATGTTATAAAATTCATGTTTCTGTAATAATTTAATCACAAGAAGGTAAATACAGGTAGGATGATAAAAATAATTTTGTTAGCCATACATCTCTATACCAGGTGGGAGGATAGAGCCAACATGTCGCAATTTCACTCTACTGACCTTTCCTGTTTTTAGCAAGTTCTGACAGGAATACTGTACATGAATATTCATAGTGAAAATATCTTACACTGACCCCATCACTGTGAGACAGAATGATAATCAGATAATTAAAAATAACACCCTAAATTATACAGTTATATCGCTTTTACTGTGCTTGCTTTATGGCATGATTTTTGTAAATTGAAGATTTGTGCCAAATCTATGGCAAGCAACTCTGTTAGCTCCAATTTTGAAATAGCATGAGCTCGCTTCATGTGTCTATGATAAATTTTGGTAATCTTCATGTTTCAAATATTTTTTCATTATTATTTTCTCTATTATGATTGCCTGTGATCAGTGGTCTTTGATGCTACTGATTCAATTGTTTGAATTGTTTGGGGTATATAAAATGTGCCCACGTACTAGATTATAGTATGTAAACTTAAGCAACAGTGTCAACATAACTATGGGAAACCAGAAGAATTCAAATCAAGTGTGACTTACTTCCTTCTGGTATTTGCTTTATTGCAGTGGTCTAGAATTGAAGTCACAATCTCTCTAAGGAACCGTATATATTTTAGAAAATAAAAAATTTAAATCAAATAATAAAAGTTTTGTATTATGTCTCAATTGCTCGATTTTGCACAGGGTTCTCCATTCATTTTTATTTACCTAATATTATTTAACTGCCTCCACTGACGCACTCTTTTAATGGTCTTATTATAGAAGAAAAATATTTTTTACTAAAAGCAGATATTTCTCATTTTGTTTTTATTAATTGTTCTGGGCCAGCATTTTATTTGGATAGATCAGATTAATTAGGAATAAAAATCTTCTATACATGTATTAAAATCAGTCAGCAAGTTATCCTTATTTTTCCATAAGCTATTTTTATAAGAGAACAAAGAGAAGGAAAAAAAATCTCACTAACATCTTCAAAGGAAACAAAATTGAATTCTACTAAATACTATTTCAAGCTAAGGTTACAATCCCTAAATTTTTATTTAACAATGATTAAACAGTGTCCTGGGAAGTGATATTGTAATTAAACATACTTCAATATGTAGATGAAGTAATGCCCATAGCATTTTTTCTGGTATATGTGGGAAACATCTTTAATAATTGTATGTGTGGCCAAAATCTGTGTGAAAATAGTTAATTTTAGGTAATGTATAATAATATTTTATGTACCATTCATATATTGTATCATATATCTTTACATAGTAATGGATATTTTATTTGTTTGTCAAATTTGAAAAATGTTAGAAATTTTATGGTTTTTGATAACGTGCTTTTTAAACTATGAAAAGGTAGGATTTTCAACTCTAATGATATTACAGTTGAATATAGTATCAAGTGTCCCATAACTTCCCAATATAGCCATGCAAACTATTGATTAAAAATTGGCCAGGGAGCTGTAAACTTCTTTATGAATTACTCAAACAATTAATGAAATAAATCAAGTCAGAACATGTATTTTGAATACACAAAGTGACAGTTTTGGAATCTAAAAGTTTCTTACATTTCTAAACTTTAGGAACCATTAGGAAAAACATTTAATTTGACAATATTTAACACATGTATTAAATGGAAAGAAGTAAGCACAATTATTTGAAAAATGAATCAGTGATAATATCTGAAACAACCTAGATGAGGCATTTAATAATTTCTTTACTAAAATCAGGTGGAGTGATACTGGAATACGTCATTCTGAGTACCCACCCACTCCAATGCCTAGAGAAAGTCTAGAAAAAAATATATATTTGCCTAAATATATATATATATATTTATATATTTATATATATATTTATATATTTATATATATATATTTATATATATATTTATATATTTATATATATATATATATATATTTGGGTCTGAGCACAGACCCAAAGAGGTAAACCAGGAGTTAAAAGGAGCAACTGAAGCAAATATATAGAGCTTATGAAAATGGACGTCCAGACCCAAACTTTAAAAATACTACAAACCACAAAGAGCAATAAAAGTTCCATAACCAGACATATGAAAGCACAGTTGGTAAGAAGTAAAAATATTGAGAATATATCATGAGTAATTAGGGATTAAGACTTATTACTTTCGTAGGATCAATAACTTCCAGCTGCCACACAAACAGTAAAAATAGAAAAAGCACTAAAGACAGAAGAGCGTAGAATGGTGCCCTCAAAGGCTAAAAAAAATCAAATTGCCAAGTTTGATTTTTTTTAAAAAGTAAAAATATTCTATGATAATACAAGTGAATTAAAGTGAGCTTCAGAGAGCCAAAAACTTTAGAAAATCATCACCATTAGGAACAAAGGTAAGGAAATATTAAGAAGCCAAGGGTTTAGTTTAGTGTAGAGCAAGGGTGTACTTAGCATGCATGGCCCTGGGTTCAATCCGCATTACAAGAAATAAAATAAATATGATAAAATATCATGGATAAATGAATAAAAAGATAGTTTTCTATGGAAAGAGAACAATGAAAATCTCTAGGTGGTAGTACATACATACAGGAAGTAGTAAACAGTTTAAAAAGGTAAAATATGTGGGCTTCTCTAACACAATGTTAACTACATAAAATAAGGGAGGCATTCGTGAAAATTAAAATCCCCCACATAATTATCTGTAATTTGAGAAGCATAGTAAGTGAAAATTTTAAAAGTTATATTATCTAAGAAGAGGTAAAAGAATAAAAATATTAGAATTTTCTCAGCCAAACAGGCTCCCTGCAATTTGTCAATTAACATTAAGAAGCAAAAACGTTGAACATACACACACCACAAAGAAGAGTAGTATAAAATAATAAAACATATAAACACATAAGGAGAAAGAAAAAGAAAACACTGAAGAGGTAAGTTATCTTATAGTAAGTTAGAAGAATCAAACAAATGTAGACTACAAAACATATTATACGTAAATTAACTGCTCCAATTGAAGAAAAAAATCATTGATATTTAGATTAAAAACTATATGCTGCTTATAAAAAACAGGTATCAAGTGCAGTAGGGACAGAGCTTGTTTGAAAGTAGAAGTGGTGGACTCAGATAAGGCAGGTGTGTTAGACTACCTGAGATGCTCACAATACTTCCCATCTCCTGAGAGCTGGGCAGTGCAATATTCAATATTACATGGAATAGAGTCAACCTGCACTACCAGTGGAATTCTAAGGCAATGTCACTGTGTCACGGTCTAGATTGTGAAACACACAGTGGTTTCTAATTGATTTCTATCAGAGTGTCTTTGCAGTGAAGGAAGGCAGCACTGTCATGTGCAACTAATTAGAACAAATAAAATAGAATATTTTTAGATTCTGTGTAACTATTCATAAATTGTTTTGTCCTTGTAATGTATAAAGAATAAGAAATGCTTCATAGCAGACTACCTGCTAGTCAGTATAAAATCTTTTTTGAAAATAAATACCTCTTGTTAGATTAATAGGTTTATTGACCAGCTCATATGCATGAATTCTGTATGCTAGCCTTTCCTGTCTTAATTTCCCCCTTACTTACATTTGGTGAAACACCTCTTCTTGAGTGCCCAGGGGTTTTGACACCCCCTGGCCCCCAACTGCTGCACATCAATCAGTTCAATCACATGCACTCCAAGTAGGCATTTGCTGAGCTCTTGGTGAATGGCCCTCTGTTAAAGCCCTTTGTTTTCTTAAGATGTTTCTCACTTATTGCCACTTAATCTCAATGGGCAAAGCTGGTTTTTTTGGCTAGCAAGCAAATTAAGTCAACTGATAAAATTAGTAATTTTACGAAGTAACAGAGAACAAGAGCTATGGTCATTGTGATTTTATACTATTACTCATTTCTTTACCTTATTGTAAAAAAAAGTCAAAAAGTAGGTTAAAAAGTAATCGTGTTCTGTATTGATGCTAATATTATACTTATAGCTCTTTAAAAATAAGGAAAATCATTCATGCAGTATTATTTTACAGCATCACATAATAATCCTAACATTGTTTTAAGGACTATTGTATGTAGAAAAATGCATTTTATACAAATACTCATAATCTAATTTCTTCTTTTGCTGGTTATTATTGACTGACACTGCTCTCATATTATCTAAGCAGCAGTTGGTCATATATGCAGTTTTAAGTGATCCCTTTAAATATGTTTTAATTAGTTATGAATATCATTTTCTTTGCTATGATTATTCTTTATTTGTACGATTTTCAAAAAGTGAATTATTTTCAAGTAGAAATAAAATTCCAAAGAAGTTTGAATTTTTCCCTTTTGATAGTCTTCCTTCTGTTCCTTTGGTTTTCTACTTTGACTTTTATCTGCATGAGGCATTCTTTAAGACATCTCATCCTTTGTTCTATCACATATTCACCTTTTATTTTTTGTCAAGTTCCTTAATCTCATAAGCCTCAATTTATTTGCATAGAGAATAAACATACTTATAGTAACTTTTTCTAATTTTTAATGACAAAAATAGACAATTTCCTTTAAGTTCTTACTCAGCAACTGAGACAAATTAAGAACTCAATAAAACTTAGTTATTCCTAAACTATGAGGACAGTTTCAATGATGCCAATTGATGTAGTAATGTTTTACATAATGAATGTAATAATGAATAAAAACAGAGATATCTGGCAGTGGATTGGAATAATTCTCTTTATCTTTGTAGACAAAATACACTTGCGGTGCCTAAAACTTTTTAAAATTTCTCTGTAAAGTAATTGGAAAGATAGCAGAGATTATGTATTGCCTTTGAAAAACTGCTTAAACTATTTTCCTAACTATATACATGTAACAAATTTACAGAAAATGATCTTCAGAATAAATAATAACAAAATTTACTGTAATGTCAAGCTTTTCAGCAACATATATATCCTTGATAGCACATGCATAAGTAATCTCTTTACAAGTTCCTTTCTTTCACATCAGTTTATTCCTATATGAATGAATTACTTTAAAGATAATTTTAGGAATAAAAATATTGTCCAGTATAATGTAATGATAATCATAGAATCAAAAATATCCAATTCTAAATAAATTCATATAAATTCAATAAATAAAATTCATAAATAGAAAACATTGAATAAGTTATCCTTCACAATTTTAAACACAATTTATTAATCTTTTGTCATGAAAACAATTGTAAAAAGTCAAATCTGACATTTGACAAGTCGCTGTTGACATATTTGAGTAAAAACAAAAATCCATTACACTACATGGACCTAAAAGGATCCATAAATAATAGAAGTGCATTTTCTGAACACATGATCTTGTTTTGGTTATCAAGCGCTACACTAGCAGCTCAATTTGAAGAAAAAATACAACTGACCTTCGGTTCTTTGCTACTAAATTAATCTAAGCAAATATATACGGTTACATTTTTTGTCATTCTAATTTAGATTTGATGATATAAAATCTTAACCTTACCTTTAATTCTTTGTGGATTTAACTATACTCAAACTATAAAATGTCTTTAGCTTTTTAATTTTATGAATGCTAACTTGTTTTTCTCACAATATTTCACTTGGAAAATGTGACCTTTCCTATTTTCACTTCTTTCCTTAAATTATGCAGAATAAGTGTGTGGCTGAAAACCAAAGCAAGATTCTTTTTACATTACTATTGCAAGTTAAAAGTGGAATAAATATTTGGATACATAGCAAATTTTGAGTGCACTTTAAGAGTTAGTCATTAATTTCAGCATATTAATTCTATCTGTAAAAAGAAATGCTAATGCCTTGGTTTACAAAAAGTTGTACATAATGGAAAACTAACAACCTTCAGGGTATCCATTCACCATAAAACTAATTTCACACCTAGTCTATTATGTAATGTGCTATGAAAATAGCTCTTTGCTTCAAGATATTATTATACTGCTATCATGTAGGAATTTGGGTCTCTGCTCCAAAAAGAGGATTGCTTACACAGTGACTATCAAACTCCTGCATTTGATTAATAAATTCATTCTATGTTTCATGTTATAAAATTCATGTTTCTGTAATAATTTAATCACAAGAAGGTAAATACAGGTAGGATGATAAAAATAATTTTGTTAGCCATACATCTCTATACCAGGTGGGAGGATAGAGCCAACATGTCGCAATTTCACTCTACTGACCTTTCCTGTTTTTAGCAAGTTCTGACAGGAATACTGTACATGAATATTCATAGTGAAAATATCTTACACTGACCCCATCACTGTGAGACAGAATGATAATCAGATAATTAAAAATAACACCCTAAATTATACAGTTATATCGCTTTTACTGTGCTTGCTTTATGGCATGATTTTTGTAAATTGAAGATTTGTGCCAAATCTATGGCAAGCAACTCTGTTAGCTCCAATTTTGAAATAGCATGAGCTCGCTTCATGTGTCTATGATAAATTTTGGTAATCTTCATGTTTCAAATATTTTTTCATTATTATTTTCTCTATTATGATTGCCTGTGATCAGTGGTCTTTGATGCTACTGATTCAATTGTTTGAATTGTTTGGGGTATATAAAATGTGCCCACGTACTAGATTATAGTATGTAAACTTAAGCAACAGTGTCAACATAACTATGGGAAACCAGAAGAATTCAAATCAAGTGTGACTTACTTCCTTCTGGTATTTGCTTTATTGCAGTGGTCTAGAATTGAAGTCACAATCTCTCTAAGGAACCGTATATATTTTAGAAAATAAAAAATTTAAATCAAATAATAAAAGTTTTGTATTATGTCTCAATTGCTCGATTTTGCACAGGGTTCTCCATTCATTTTTATTTACCTAATATTATTTAACTGCCTCCACTGACGCACTCTTTTAATGGTCTTATTATAGAAGAAAAATATTTTTTACTAAAAGCAGATATTTCTCATTTTGTTTTTATTAATTGTTCTGGGCCAGCATTTTATTTGGATAGATCAGATTAATTAGGAATAAAAATCTTCTATACATGTATTAAAATCAGTCAGCAAGTTATCCTTATTTTTCCATAAGCTATTTTTATAAGAGAACAAAGAGAAGGAAAAAAAATCTCACTAACATCTTCAAAGGAAACAAAATTGAATTCTACTAAATACTATTTCAAGCTAAGGTTACAATCCCTAAATTTTTATTTAACAATGATTAAACAGTGTCCTGGGAAGTGATATTGTAATTAAACATACTTCAATATGTAGATGAAGTAATGCCCATAGCATTTTTTCTGGTATATGTGGGAAACATCTTTAATAATTGTATGTGTGGCCAAAATCTGTGTGAAAATAGTTAATTTTAGGTAATGTATAATAATATTTTATGTACCATTCATATATTGTATCATATATCTTTACATAGTAATGGATATTTTATTTGTTTGTCAAATTTGAAAAATGTTAGAAATTTTATGGTTTTTGATAACGTGCTTTTTAAACTATGAAAAGGTAGGATTTTCAACTCTAATGATATTACAGTTGAATATAGTATCAAGTGTCCCATAACTTCCCAATATAGCCATGCAAACTATTGATTAAAAATTGGCCAGGGAGCTGTAAACTTCTTTATGAATTACTCAAACAATTAATGAAATAAATCAAGTCAGAACATGTATTTTGAATACACAAAGTGACAGTTTTGGAATCTAAAAGTTTCTTACATTTCTAAACTTTAGGAACCATTAGGAAAAACATTTAATTTGACAATATTTAACACATGTATTAAATGGAAAGAAGTAAGCACAATTATTTGAAAAATGAATCATTGATAATATCTGAAACAACCTAGATGAGGCATTTAATAATTTCTTTACTAAAATCAGGTGGAGTGATACTGGAATACGTCATTCTGAGTACCCACCCACTCCAATGCCTAGAGAAAGTCTAGAAAAAAATATATATTTGCCTAAATATATATATATATATTTATATATTTATATATATATTTATATATTTATATATATATATTTATATATATATTTATATATTTATATATATATATATATATATATTTGGGTCTGAGCACAGACCCAAAGAGGTAAACCAGGAGTTAAAAGGAGCAACTGAAGCAAATATATAGAGCTTATGAAAATGGACGTCCAGACCCAAACTTTAAAAATACTACAAACCACAAAGAGCAATAAAAGTTCCATAACCAGACATATGAAAGCACAGTTGGTAAGAAGTAAAAATATTGAGAATATATCATGAGTAATTAGGGATTAAGACTTATTACTTTCGTAGGATCAATAACTTCCAGCTGCCACACAAACAGTAAAAATAGAAAAAGCACTAAAGACAGAAGAGCGTAGAATGGTGCCCTCAAAGGCTAAAAAAAATCAAATTGCCAAGTTTGATTTTTTTTAAAAAGTAAAAATATTCTATGATAATACAAGTGAATTAAAGTGAGCTTCAGAGAGCCAAAAACTTTAGAAAATCATCACCATTAGGAACAAAGGTAAGGAAATATTAAGAAGCCAAGGGTTTAGTTTAGTGTAGAGCAAGGGTGTACTTAGCATGCATGGCCCTGGGTTCAATCCGCATTACAAGAAATAAAATAAATATGATAAAATATCATGGATAAATGAATAAAAAGATAGTTTTCTATGGAAAGAGAACAATGAAAATCTCTAGGTGGTAGTACATACATACAGGAAGTAGTAAACAGTTTAAAAAGGTAAAATATGTGGGCTTCTCTAACACAATGTTAACTACATAAAATAAGGGAGGCATTCGTGAAAATTAAAATCCCCCACATAATTATCTGTAATTTGAGAAGCATAGTAAGTGAAAATTTTAAAAGTTATATTATCTAAGAAGAGGTAAAAGAATAAAAATATTAGAATTTTCTCAGCCAAACAGGCTCCCTGCAATTTGTCAATTAACATTAAGAAGCAAAAACGTTGAACATACACACACCACAAAGAAGAGTAGTATAAAATAATAAAACATATAAACACATAAGGAGAAAGAAAAAGAAAACACTGAAGAGGTAAGTTATCTTATAGTAAGTTAGAAGAATCAAACAAATGTAGACTACAAAACATATTATACGTAAATTAACTGCTCCAATTGAAGAAAAAAATCATTGATATTTAGATTAAAAACTATATGCTGCTTATAAAAAACAGGTATCAAGTGCAGTAGGGACAGAGCTTGTTTGAAAGTAGAAGTGGTGGACTCAGATAAGGCAGGTGTGGTAGACTACCTGAGATGCTCACAATACTTCCCATCTCCTGAGAGCTGGGCAGTGCAATATTCAATATTACATGGAATAGAGTCAACCTGCACTACCAGTGGAATTCTAAGGCAATGTCACTGTGTCACGGTCTAGATTGTGAAACACACAGTGGTTTCTAATTGATTTCTATCAGAGTGTCTTTGCAGTGAAGGAAGGCAGCCCTTATGTCATGAATACCCAGGCCACCTGTACAGAGGCAGCAAGACCTCAGGCCTCGGGCACAGAGCCTGTACATAACTCTACGCACAGCTGACAGGCATCTCTGAAAAAGGTTCTCCAGTCAGTCAAACCTTAGATAACTGGAGCCCCCAGCTAACAACTTGATCAAACCTCACGAAAGCACTCAAGTCAGAAATGTGTGGCTAAATTGGTCCTTTGCACAAATGATAATAAAATAATAAATTATTATTATTGTTTTACACTACTGAGTTGGGAACTTTTTTTGTATGTAGGAATAAATGATTCATCATGAAGGTAAAAGCAATACAACTAGTGTGATTACATTAATAACCACTAAGGAAGGTTTTCAGTCAGAGTATTGGTGGAAAGAGACAAGCTAAAATTATAACAAAATCTACTCACGAGAATATATACAAATTCTAAATATGTACACTTACAATTAGAGTTAGTAAGTAAAGCAAAAGCAGAACTGCCTCACAATAAAAATAAAGCTACAAATCCATAACTAAAAAGTATCTACAAAGCCCTACGTTTGCAAAATAGTGTAACAAATACTCTAATATAAGTGATAATAGATAATACAATATCTCATTGACCAGTGAAAAAACACCCTGAAAATTAAAATATATCTTGACCTAGGTGGTCAGGACAATGCTACAAGTATTAAGTAAATAAAGACATTTTCAGAAAGAAATGAATGTGTAGCCATGAATATAAAAGAAGCAAAACAGAATGCCAAAAAATGAGTATATTGCAAGAAAATAGAGGAATAAGAGCATACTAAACCCACAAAAAAGAAGAGAAAAGAGAATACTAAGCAAAAAAGTGAAACTAATGAAATAAAAATGTAATCATAAAATGATATCTCAAGGGAAAAAATAGTTTTCTACAATGGCACTGAAATTTTATCTTTTGGGTAAAACTAATAACAATTAAAAGTCACACTCATTAATAGAAGTAAATAGTAATTTATCATAATTCTACAGATTAAAAAGGCAATAAATTAAAATATTATAAAAACAGTGCTAAGAAGAGATTTGGGTTTCACAAACAATTAGATAAACAAACAAAGAAAATCTGTTAATTTATATAATTCTTCAAGATTTTGAAATCTTAAACAAAATCCTTCCTATGATCAATACTTACAGGCTCTAATAGCTTCAACAAAGCATTCTAGCAATAACTTACAAAAAGCAGATACATTTCAAATTTATAAAACTTCCTCCAGAAAATGGGAGAGGGAAAATAACCACCAACACTTTTTATTTTTTGGTACCAGGAATATAACCAAGGGGTGCTTAACCACTGATCCACATCCCCAGCCCCTTTTTATATTTTATTTAGAGGCACGGTCTCACTGGGTTGCTGAAGGCTAAATTACTCAGGCTGGCTTTGAACTGCTGATCCTCCTACCTCAGCCTCCCAAGCTGCTGGAATTACAGGTGTGCAGCACTGTGCCAAGCAACCATCAACTCATGATAAAAACAAAACAAAACAAACAAACAAACAAATAAACCTGACAACAAAATTGGAGTAAAGGAAAACTTCAAGCAAATATGAAAAATCAAACCCATAATAATAAATCACTTTATTGAACAATGGGAGATAAATTTTACTGAATTTTATTTCTGTGAATGTAGTAAGTTTCACACTGTTCTTTATTCAATTTACAAATGAAATTGTGTTTGAAAATGACAACACTTTTCATGCCGGTTGACCTTGTGCTGAAGTATGCCAATTTGGCCAGGTGCTGGTAATAAATTGTTTGCATAAAATAAAAAACAACCACCGCCACAGAACAACTGGTTGATTCTGATTGTTTGATCAACATTAATTCATATATGATCATAAAGGTATTTTGCATATATAATTAATATTTATAATCATTTTCTTGAAAAAAGAGATTAGCCTCCATAATGTAAGTAGATTTTGTCTAATCAATTGAAGGACCTCAGAACAAAAACAGGTTCTCCGGGGAAGTAGTTTCTGCCTGAACATTGTACCAGAGAAATCCTGGCCCAATTTCCAACATACCCTGCTCCTTTATGAACTTGAGAGTAAAGATTTCAACATCAACTCTTATCTGAACTTCCAGCCTCCTGTTCTGCCCCCATAGATTTAGACTTGTGAACCCACATCATAAGCCATGGTTTAAAAATCTGTCTTTTTCTGTCTATCTACCTACCTTTCTCTCTCAAATATATAGCCTATTTTACTCTATTTCTCTAAACACAGGTATATGGGGATATTAGGCTGTTTGTGCCTGAACCCTTAAAATACTGGAGGCCTTTGTAAGCTAAAAGGATCTAGTTAATGGTATAGAATAAGTAGCAGAATTCTTAAATTCAGAATTCTTAAATTTGGATGATGATCACATACCTATTGGCAGAGCCCTAAATTTAGCATCCCTTCACCACAAGAGTGTGCTCATTTCTCTCCATGCGGGATCTATAGTGTGGATGAGAGGAGTGGGTATTTGTTCTTCAGTTTGCAAGTTGGTTTTGTTTGCTCAAAGCTGCATGTTGACTTCACATCTGTTCCACTTTGTACCTTGGTTTAAAGGAAAGCAGTTACCTGGGCACAGTAACCACCCAGGAGTTCATCAGAGTCCCAGAAACAACTTTGAGACTTCTGCTCAAATTTCACCTGTTTTTGTTTTTGTTTTTTAAGAGTACAGCAATCAAATCAGTTTGCCAAGATGAATGTCAATCAGAGAAATATATTCTCTTCACAGTATAAATGGAAGTGGGTTATCCATGCAAGCCGACCAGGTCTCAGAGAAAAATTTGTTAAAACTTTACTTTCTCTCTAGAGAGTATTTCTATAGGTTCTATAGGTAGAGTCATCTTGGGTAGACAGAAGACAAAAAAAAAAAAAATGAAGATTTTAGAAGACTCTTCTCTCAAGTTGTAAAGTAGAAGCCAGATCAAAAAGAATATTATATTGTTTAAAATTTCATGATAAATATTCCAACATTCTTTAAAATGTTGTATTCTTCTGAGCTTGCCTTTTTTTAAAAAAATTCAGTTTGCCTTATCATTTACTACCAAGTAAAATGACAAAAATATTTAACTCTATAATAACCTATCATTTTAATATATGGGTCATACTTTTTGAATTTTCTCTTTTCCATTCAATTTATCAGAAATAAAATTTCATATTCATCCTTGCATATCTAATTCACATATTTAATGACATTACCATCTCAAAAAATTCAATTAGAATGAAGGTTAGATTTATTCATGTTCAGAAAAGGTAAACTAAGGATTTATATTTGAAGCAAAATGTAAAATATAAAAATAAAAAATTTGAAAAGGCTTGGAAAAGTATGAATGTTATGTGTAGTACACATATGTAATATGTGTGTTCTTTAGTGTATACTTTAAAAATATTATTTAATTTTGAATGATTAATTCATGAGATTTGTCTTTGAGCTGGTCTTTCAAACAAATAAAAATTGTTATTTCAGTATATTTTCCAGTCAATCACTTTTTTTGTTATTGAAGACTATTCACCTCAGACACTTTAATAAAATAAACAAAAAATAAAAATAGTGTATGAACTTTGTTATATAATTTAAATTATAATAGACTTTTATACACCGAAAAGTATATTATGCTGATTTAGCCATGTAATTAACATACGATAGATGTCAAGGTTTTCTTGAAATTCTCTATCACCACAAAGGCATTTTAAAACACACTGTAAGTCCCATATTAAAATCAATTCAATTATAAGGTTTTAAAAACCCTGTCTAAAGTCCATGGGAATTTGTTGATTTACGTAACTGCAAAGGTCATACCCCACTAAAAACCACACTCTCACCTTGGACATGGATATTTCCAGGTGAAGGTTACATCAGCAGGTTTTCTCCTCTTTCATTCCTGCTTTGCTGTGAGAAGGTTTTATTTTGAAACAAGTCCTATGCAAATTATGACCATGAGAATTCCAGTTTATCAAAGCTAAAAGAAAATATTTTTTTCTCCAAATTATTTCAGTAATTGCCTTGTATATGACTCTTTAGCAAGGCTTTTTAAACATATTCATTAATACTAAACACTGTCTATTGGGCTCTGGTTTTGAAAGTCCACACCTTAGGTACTGGCCATGGAAAGGGGTGTTGTTCATCAAAGGAAATTGAGAATCTCTAGCATGAAGAAATATAAATTCATTCTTGGCAGGAAAGAGTAGAATGTCCTTTGATGTACTGATATTAATTTATCTAAAGAGTCAATTTCTACAACAGATGAATTTTGTTTGTAAAAAAAGGAAACAATTTCATGTGAATATAACCCTAACTATGTCTCAAATGGTGTTATGGTACAAAATACATTCTCCTAAATAACAGACAAAAATCAACACACAAAAGTTGATTTGTTGTACCAGTTGTAACTAAATAATCTCAAAACTATCTTAAGCTCTACAGGTATTGTTTTAAAGTTTTCTGTCTGTCTTAACAACACCAACTTATAAATAAGTTAGACAGCAAAACAAACCTGGAATGAAAGCAAAAAACAAACAAACAAAAAAACCCCCATGTCTACCCATGCAATTTCATATTTTAAAGAAAGCAAGAGTAAACTTTGCTTGAGTAGCACATGCCCACATTAATATATGACTCCTGTTTCATTGAGAGTAGACCAATAATGTAGGAGTCCGAGCAGTGAATACCTCCCTCAAAAAATAGATATACTTTAAACATTTACTTGAAACACCAGTTAGTTCACTATTTATTTATTCATTTATTTATGGTACCCAGTTTTGACCACAGGAGTGTTTAACCACTGAGAAACAGTCACAGTCTTTTTTACTTTTATTTTGTGACAGGGTCTGGCTCAGTTGCTTAGAGCCTTGCTAAGCTGCTGATGCTGGCTTTGAACTTGGGATCCTCTGCCTCAGCCTCCTAAGTCACTGGGATTACAGGCATGCACCACTGTACCTGACTTAGTTCACTATATTAATGGCTGAAAAAAGAAGTACACAAGGTTGCTTTATTTCTTTTCTTTTCTTCGTTTTCTTGTTTTTGTTTCTGTTCTTTTTCTGAAATGGGATCTCATTATGTTGCCTATAATGGCTTCAAACTCTGGGGTTCAAGACATCCATCTTCCTGCCTCAGCCTCCTTAGTACCTAGAACTACATGTGTGGTACTCACTCTGATACACTTTGAAGGAACTATCTACTACATTTTTCTAATTCAAATCTTACTATTGCCACTTAATGTTTTGAGAATGTTATTTAAAATTTAGGGACATATCAATGTTAACAACAGCTTAATGGTAGGTATTATAAGTGATGCAAATTAAAATTTTACTAAAAGTCTGTGCTAACATGGAATTTCTCAAAATTGAAAGTTGCTTGTTATTTTAGTTTTACCAATATTGGGTCATATATAGCCTTTTAAACTTTTATATATTATCATTTAATATTTCATTAAGTCTGGATATTTTTAATTAAGTCTAAACAGCATTCATATAATTAACGGTTTTTAAAAAATGAAAATGGACTGCTAAAGTGCCTACTATATACTTTGGAGCTATTCCTTTGAATTAAATGTGACCACATAAAGAATATTAAGTAGAGAGAGGAAAATCATGATTCATAGTCTGAAAACATTATTAGACATTGTAAACTCTATTCTGAACTTGGCATCTTAATAGGTGCTTCTTACATATGTATTCTCACAAATATATGATCATGACATAATAAATGTACGTCATCATAGCATAGAAAATTAAACTTCAAATATGTTGCCTTTGGAAGGTACCATCATTTGATCCTTTTTCTACTCCAAAAACTCATGTTGAAATTTAATTGTCATTGGAACAGCATTAAGAGGTTCGACCTTTAAAAAGTGTTTAGCTTTTTTATTTGGGTGGCCGGGTGGGTACCAGGTATTGAGCTCAGGGACACTCGACTCCTGAGCCACATTCCCATCCCTATGTCGGTTTTTATTTAAAGACAGGTTCTCACTGAGTTTCTTAGCACCTCACTTTTGCTGAGGCTGGCTTTAAACTCCTGATCTTCCTGCCTCAGCCTCCGAGTCGCTGGACTTACAGGTGTGCGCCACCGTGCCGGGTGTTCAGCTCTTCTGATGATCACTTACATATTGGCAGAACCCTAAATTAAGCCTCAGGCTCCACCTTCCTGGGTGGGATGGATGCTGTAGAGAAGCTCAAGCTCCTCCAGGGGGTGATGCAGTGAGAAGGACCTTTCCCAGTGCCAGACCTATTCTTGGACTGCCCGACCTCCAGAAATGTAAGAAAATAAATTTTTGTTCCTTATAATAATAGTCTACGGTATTTTGTCATAACAGCACAAACAGGTTAAGAGGACAGGGCCTAAGAGTCTCCCTTAGGCCAAACATTCAGAGCTATGTCTATGAAGCACTTAGGATCTGCCAAGCATAGTTCTTAGCACATCTGCAATCCTCACAGCAACCTGGGAAGAAAATGTCAGTGTTATCTCCAATTTAGTCCTGGAGGAAATAAGGCTCTGGGAGTTTGAATATCTCATTCAATGTCACAGCCCAGGGGAGCTGGGACTCAACCCAGGGTCTACTCCCTTCCCCATTAAGCTGTAATACTCAGGTAAGCATACTTTTTTTTTGTTCTTCAAACACACTGAAAGTCAATATCTAAACTAGACAAAGGACAGCAAATCTATATTGACAAATAAAAGGTAAATCCTTGAAATCAGATAGCAAACTTTATATTCATACTAATTTTAAGTCTCATTTTACTCCTAATAGCTGTAGCTTTGCAATAAATGGTTCTGATTTTTTAGAACTATTATTTATTTTTCCAGTGCAGTTTTGCTGTCACTCATGGGTGATAATTGTTGAGATATTTAATCTTCTGTATTTTAAGTAGTCACTATGAGTTGGATTTGATCTTCATGTGAGATCCAAAAGCTTGGATATAATTCTGCAGAAGTCAACTTAAACAAATGAAATATGTGTGTGTGTGTGTGTGTGTGTGTGGGTGTGTGTGCGCCCTGTAGAAGTATTAACAATCACAAGTAGGTCAGTCTGGTTCTGGATATCACAGACCTTGAGGTGCCCTTCAGCATTCATTTTATTTTAAAAAAAAAAAAAAAGTATCTCAGGAACGTGCCTTTGGAAGCACCAAATGCTGGATAAGTGTGCCATCTGTGTGGAGTGAACATCTCAGTCAGCTCCAAGAACATTCCTGCTTACATTTGTCTGAATATTAATGACATCAAACTGTGACATGTCCCTTGCCGAGACTGATTTCATAGCATTTCCTGTTTCAACAAATATCATGACCAAGGTATATTTTAACTATCTTTTCATAGTTTCTGGCACATAACATTAACATGTGCGGTGAAGCATAACTGTTTTCACATTGTGCTGATGTAGAAAACTCTAAAAATCTTAATAAGTAAGATACATGACATGCGACAATTAATTAGGCAGAAAGAACATGTCAGATTTCTTGTGACATTACCTGGAGTTTAAAATTTTGACAAAAAGACTTTAAAGCAACAGTCATTGTCCATTTATTCCCAATTCCTTTTTCGCTCACATATCAACTCTACCTCCATATTTTGTTTCAACTTAAAAAAAGTTCATTTAACAAATTTTTCTATAATCACTTAATACACATTTGTAGTACAACACATTTGTAAGATCATCCCTTTTATTTTGTCTATTTCTTTCCTGACAGGATAATAGTACAAGTGGCCTTTCTTTTCAAAATTACCTTTAATTTTTACATAGGTGTTTTTAATAATGAAAATACCAGATATTTTGTTCTTCTATCATAAAGTTCTAAATTGCTAAAAATCACCCATGAATTCAAGATATGAAACAATCATTTTTACAGAAATAATTACAGAGGGAAATATATGCTTGAAGGTTCAACGTATATTTCTTGATACCAGAGATGTTAAAATAATTAAAGGCATAGTTTCAGTGTAAAAAAAAAAATTAATTCCAATCTTCTAACCCTCTAAACTACCCTTAATATATCAGTAATTACTTTGTTATGTTACCAATGACCAGTTACTTGTTATTGAAAATAATAATAAATTTCTTAGGAATTGTAGTTCTATGTATTTCTATTTTGAATAATAAGCAATGCAACATTTTTTACTACCATTAATTCTTAACAACTACACATAAATATTAAAAAGTTAATTCATCCTGATAGTCATCTGAACAAAATCTTGCTCTTATACATAAAAGTCATGACTGTATAATATACTTTTCTATAAGAAAAATAGAAACTTTTTTATAGTTTTAATTGTGTTTTCTCAGGCTTATAGCTAAGTGAATACTTATGGACAACGTTAAATCTAATAAAAAACCATTTAACAAAAGTGCAGTTATTGGCTGTATCACCTCCAGCTTTTAGGCATTCCTCATTTAAATCATTAAAGACAGTTTTACATTTTCCAAGTCTCCTATTTTAAATAAGAATATATTGAAAACCCTAAAAGGAAACATGTCTTCCAATTGTTTCTTTTGGCAATCTTTTTACATGTCCCTTTCTGTCCAGAAGGAAACTTCTCAGGCAGGTTTTAAGTCTTCCTCCCCTCCTGCTCCATCCCACTTCAAATACAGTGCATCCCCAAATCCACTGCGCCAACTCTTGTTCACATTATTTCAGTTTATCTACCTAAATGAGCATCTTGAGCTCATTCATTGAGTATTCTTTGTCAATCTCACCCATCTTTGTATCTTAGTAATCTGCTAAACATATTAAGCATGTTTTAAAAATGTCATTTAGCTTTTGGAGTATTGGATTACTTTTTCTATGCTGTATTTAAAAACACCAAAAATTCAGTAACTTAAAACATAATCTACTTAGTTTCCACACTGAGAGTCCAGGAAGATTAGACCAGGTCCTCTGCTGAGCATCTCAAAAACTGCAGTCAAACAAGGAATGGGACATGTTGCACTATCCTCCAGAGGTTAGGGCCTGATGAAGCTCGCAATGAACATCAGAGTTGTGGACCAAGTTCTCTTCCTCGAGGTCAAAGTCCTTCTCTCCTAGAAGACAGTCCCACAGAAATCTACTACAGAGCTGCTCACTCCTTTGAGACCATCAGTTGCTGTTCAAAACCCTTCACCTGATTAAACAAGGCCACTCAGGATCATTTACATTTTGACCACCATGGAGCAAATTAACTAGGAGCCTCTTTTTGATGTGATGAATCTCTTCCTTTTGGTACGTAAGGCAATCTGAACAAGGGGATGTCATCCATTACTTTCACATAGAAAATAACTGTAGAGGTAATACAGAGGTAGACGGCAGGGGGCCACCTGTGATTCTCCCGGTCCCATGTAGCTCCTTGTTTTTATTTAACCTCCCTGGCTATTCTTTTCCAATCTTCTTTGAAAAATTATCCTCTACTCATTAAACATTCAAGATTCAGGTAAAGACACAGGGCCTGTTCCATTCTAACTCAACACACAATGATTATCATTCACAGGTAAAATACTTAAAAATTGATAACAGTAAACTAGCATGCTTTCTGATCTGTATCCCTACATCCATAAATTTAAAAACACGATAGCAGATGTGTATAAACTAATATACGGCCATCATCTCACCCCTGATTTTGAGAAAATTTTATTGCCCTCATGCTAGGTGAATGAAAAATATCTACCAAGGTTTACTTCCCCTCCACCACCCTTTTTATTGGTCATTATAATTACGAAAATAGTGGTATTCTTTGCTGTGTTTTCACACCTGTGCATAATACTTTATTCCCCAGAATTTTCCCTTTTCTTCTCTTCCTCCACCTGGTCCCACTCTTCCACTCTGCTGGTTTCCCTTGGATTTCCATGAGACCCCCCTTCCCTTTTCTTTTCCTTTTTCCTTTCTAGCTTCCACATGACAGAAGACTTGTGCCTCTTCACTTTCTGAGTTTGGCTTATAGTACTTAGCCTAATGCTCTCAAGTAACATCCATTTTCCAATAAATGACGTAATTTCATTCACATTTTTGACTGTTGTGTCAGAAATTTACGAGTCATCAGAGAGTATATTAACTCTTTTCTTCGTACAAGTCTCCAGGTTCTCTTGATGTTTCAATTTTAAGCATTTTTTAGTTGTCCAGTTTTCTCTTTTCCACGGCTATTCTCTACTTCAAGCTGAATCTTCTCTTCTTCTAACAACAGAAATTATTTTCTATTGTAACATAGAGGGTGGATGTCTGGTGAGTTCTTTGCCTTATGAATTCAAAGATTGAAATTCAAGGACACTAGGGTGAGAGCAAATAGGATTTGTTACAGTGATAGAAAGAAGAAAGCCTGAATAGAGAGAGGGGTCCCAAGAGAGGGTTGTCAATGGGTTTCTGTTTTCTATGGGTTTTTATGACCTTGATCTGTCCCTACAGTTGATTGGTGGGATGACATATAAATAAATATAGGATTTAGAAAGGGACCAATCAACTATATTTTGTCTTCTTCAACAAATCTGGAGAAAAGGTGATTTCTATGTCTTTATCAGCACAAGGGTTGAGGAAGGGTGTATTGGCCCAAGAGGAAGTGCTTTTTAGAGAATATTTTGTAGTTGGCCATAGATAGAAGCTGTTAAGGAACTATCATTGGGGTTGGGGCCAGCTGTGGTCAGGAGCTTGATTTCTCTTCCTCCTTTTCTTCTTTCCGACCCTTTTCTTCTCTGCCTATGAATGGTTTATCTGTCTCACTATGAGATATAGCCATATTTACTCTTGAATTTTTAATTATTTCTTTCTCACATCATTTACAACAAATTTTCCCCAGTTAAAAAAAAATATGACCATGATATCCTTATTCTACTATTTTCTAGTCCTCCTTGTCATATCAATATCTATTTAAATTTTTAATTAGACTTAAATATGTAAAGGTTGAAATGATTCTGCTTTTAACTAGTTCTGCTTCTTCAGATCTGTTAATAGAGCATGAAGACTTTATTTGGTCAAGACATTTGAGTGCAATCTCTGACCAGTCTTTGATTAATGACTAGGGGATGCAGATACAAGAATGATGTCAAGGGAGCTAAGAAAAAAATAAAAAAAGAGTCATTACTGGCTGTACTTTCTGGTGACAGACATGGTAAGATTAGTTGAGGTGGTTTTTATTCTGGTAGATGTGAGATACGAGTTGTCCCTATCCCAATTTCCACATCCTATGAGTTTATTACTTCATGTGACAAAAGTATCTTTCTAGATATGGTTAAGGATTTTCAGATGGAGGGATAATCCTGGATTATCTGAATAGTCCCAATGCAATCAAAAAATTAAAATAGCCCTTGCAAGGTAAAGGGAAGAGGCTGAGAGTCAGTATAGAAGATTTGTCCACAGAAGCAGAAATGAGGCAGATGGAGAGACATGATTGATCCATTAACTGAAAATGCTATGCTTAGCCTTTCAAATAGGAGAAATTTTCATGAATCAAAGAATTTTGGTGGCCTCTTCTCCTTTTGTCCTCCATAGGAAGTACATTCCTGTTCAGTCCTTGATTCTTGGTGTTCTGACTTTGCAAAATGTGAGATAATAGATTTGTGTTACTTTTAGACACAAAATTATGGCAATTTGCTACAGAAACTTGTATTAGTCAACTTTTCATTGCTCTGACCAAAATACCTGGTGAGAACATCCTAGCAGTGGAAAAGTTCACTTTGGCTCACAGATTTAGAGATTCAGTTTACGGTTGGCCAACTCCACTGCTCTTGGCCTGAAGTAAGGCAAAAATCATGGCAGCAGAGGATGGCAGAGGAAAGCAGCTCATCTTATCGGAACTGGAAAGCAGGGAGAGAGGAAGAAGCCAGGGACAAAGTGCAAACCCCAAGGTCACACCTTCAGTCACCTACTGCCTGCAGCCACGTCCACTGGCCTGCAGTTACATCCACTAGTCCGTCAAACCCATCCACTAATTAGGTAATGGCTTTAATAATCTAACCTCTGATTGCTCCTGCATTGCCTCACATGAGCTTTTCACAGGGCGCCTCAGAGCCAAAAGATAACAGCAACAGTAGGGAATCATACTGCCTTTGAAATCTGGAATTGGGCGCTGCCCTAACAAACACCTAAATATTTGAGAATAGATTTAGACTTAGGAATGAACATAGATTAGAATTTTGGACAATGTGACAGAAAAACCCCAGCTTACCTTAATAATGTTGTAAATGCGTATATTCAAAGTACTGCTAGTGAAAACTCAGAAGTAAAAAAAAAGGCAAGAAACATACATTTTTAGAAAGAACAATGACATTATCTTAAACCTACTGTTCATAAAATATGAATGTTAAAGTTGCTGCTGGAGAAGGCTTTGAAAGAAATAAAAAGCATGTTATGAAAACTGGAGATTTTGTTATTTAGTGGAAAAAAACCTTTGCTAAATATGTTCTATAGTTATATGGAAAGTAGAGTTTTAAAAGTTATGAATTTGTATATTTAGCTGAAGAAATAGTATATCCAAAATCATGGGAAATTAGATTAAGTGCAAATACAGTTAATACTATCTTCATGTGTTGCATTTCACATTCAATGACATAAATGTGTGAAAACTAATCAATGGGAAGACAATGAAAAAATAACCGTAAGAGAGGCAGAAAGATTATAATAATATCAGAAAAAATAGAATCTTAGAAATGAAATATTGGCAAATAAGAGGCTGCAAATTTCACAATACTATAACTGTTAATACATCAAAAAGATACTTCAGTTACATGAAACTAAACACTGATAGAACATCAAGGGATAAAATTAGCAAGAATACAGAAGGTAAGAGGTTTATGTTGGCTCACATTTTGGGAATTTCATTGTAAGATCAGGTAGATCATTGGGCCTCTGTTGGGTGTGATGGATGGCAATTGTAGAGATTCATGGCGAAGTAAACTGGTCACCTCTTGGACAGAGAAAGAAGCATCCAAGGATCACAATACCCTTCAAAGACACACCCACAATGACTTAGGAAACTGGCAGAGGACGTTTCCTCCTATAAGTCCACAGCCTCCCAGTAGGCCACCCTGGGGACTGTGCTATAAACCCATAGACCCTGAGATGCACTCACCCAAATCACAGAACTGTGGATTAAAAAGGAAATCGAGAGGTACATTTTAAAAAATGAATTGTATAAAAATGATAACATCACATATCAAAACTTTTGTGAGAGAGTTAAAGCAATGCCTGCAGGGAAACATACAGCCTTAAATTTCTAGGTTAAAAAAAAGAAAAAAGACAGAAATAAATGTTTCAAATCAATATCCTTAGGTTTTCATGTAAGAAAGGAGAAGATAAGAGCAAATCAAAAAAAGAGCAATCACAAATTAGAAAAAAATAAATATTATATAAAAAAATCAATGCAACAAAACAGACAAGTAAATAGAGGGAATTAAAGCAAACAAAATATTGCGTTTTAGAATAAAGGAGCACAGTTAACACACCCATATACAGACAAAACAGAAATAGCTGAGAATTCACCGATTTACAAAATCATGAATGAAAGACAAACCATAATCATTGATTGCATATAAATTAAAAGACATATAAAGAAATATTATCAGAATTATGTCAATGTTAGATAATTTAGAAGAAATGAACAAATTCCTAAGAATATTTCAATTCCTTTAAAAATCTTAAAAACTAAAAAACATAAAACAAAGAAATCATGTATAAAAACTTGGTAGATGCCATGAGTACATATATTACATATAATAAAAATTTTAGGACATTAAATAAAAAAGGAAATTTGTCTTGCAATATAAATTTTGGGGAGAAAAAATTCTAAATAATGTGCTTTAGTTCAAAATATTTAGTGTAAATATTTTGTAATAGTTTCCATTTAACATCCTTAATGTCACCTTGAGCAGGTTCCACTCTTTTCTGGTCACTTTTATACATTAGGGCTCAGTTGAGTTTAAACATAAAAACTTACCCTCGATGATAAGCACCTTATTTTTTCATCTCTCCAAGAGTCTTAAGTCCCATACATAGTGGTCTGAAGGGAACATAGAAGCCACTCTCCTCCCAATCTTCATTTCCAACACCTTGAAATGGAGTGCAAGAAGAAGTTTGGTGTAGAATGTCTCTGTCTATCCACTTCTGGGTCACACTTTCCTGGTATGGGGCAGGGGCAGAAAGGCAGTTGTCACTGACCTACGGTTGCATGTGAATGAACAAACATTTCTAGGTTCATTTTGGATCTCTCTCCTGTTCCTATCTTCTCTCTGTCCTGAGGAGTGTGACTGATTGCCCTTTAATTTACCAAGAATACTTTGGCCCATAGTCCCTATCCAGGCACACACATAAGAAAATGGTAATTTCTTATTTATTTATTTATTTATTTATTTATTTATTTATTTATTTATTTATTTATTTTGTACTGGAGATTGAACTCAGGGGCACTCGACCACTGAGCCACATCCCGGCCCTATTTTGTATTTATTTAGAGACAGGGTTTCAATGAGTTGCTTAGCACCTCCCCTTTGCTGAGGCTGGCTTTGAACTCGTGATCCTCCTTCTTCAGCCTCCTGAGCTCCTGTGATTGCAGGCATGCACCACTGTGCCTGGCTGAAAATGGTAGATTCTTGGAAGTGTATAAATTTAAAGTCAGAATGATAGTGATGCCAAAAACCATAGATGGTTCACACCACCTGCTGATATGCTAACAACCTTTACTTTTTGATAGATTCATGCACAGAAATTTCATTTTATGAATAAAATTATTTAAAATATTGTATAAAATTCAGACTACTTGTGCAAGGTACATATGAAAACACAATAGTCTGATATTTCTACTGTGTCCAGTTTCTAAGAAACTTATTGTGTATAGGCAATATTCCAATTATGAAAACATTTCAAAACCCAAACCAATTCTCATTTCAAATATTTCGGATAGGGAACACTCAATCAGTACTTCTCTTATATCAAATCTATTCCTTTTGGGGGGGTCCTCTTTCTCATTAAGCTCATTGAATTTAAATTCCTAATGATTTTATTGTATTTGCATTTAATCCAGTTTGTAACCATGGCTTTAGCTGCAAATATTGGTTTCTTTATGTGCCAAACATAACACTGGTGATAGTCATGAAAAATTGTTTCTCTTTCATGAGGATATGTGATAATGGAAGAAGGAAGTAGTAAAACTATATAAAAATAAGTCTGCAGTTCTAATTTTTTAAATTTAATTATTTTTTTTAATTTTTACAGTCTGCATTTTGATTCATTGTACACAGATGGGGTACATCTTTTCGCTTCTGTGGTTGTGCATGATGTAGATTCACATCATTCGTGTAATCATACATGTACAAAGGGTAATGATGTCTGTCTCATTCCACCATTTTTCATTCTCCCCCTCCCTCATTTCCCTTTACATAATTTAAAATTCCTCCATTATTCTCTCACCCCCAACCCCCACCCCCATTATATATCATCATCCACTTATCAGGGAATACATTCAGCCGTTGGTTTTTTGGTATTGACTCATTTCACTTAGCAGGATGTTCTCCAATTCCATCTATTTACATGTAAATGCCATAACATTATTCTTCTTTATGACTGAATAATATTCCATTGTGTATATATACACCAAAATTTCTTTATCCATTCATCTGTTGAAGGGCATCTAGGTTGGTTCCACAATCTAGCTACTGTGAATTTTGCTGCTATTAATATTGATGTGGCTGTGTTACTGTAGTATGCTAATTTTAAAATTGACAATGAAATCTCATTTGTTATATGTGATTCAATAAAAAGTTTGATGGGTTAGAAAAAGTCACTGGCAAAGGTCTTGTGTGTGATAGAGTAATTGTCTACACATGTTATTGTAGAAATTAACTTTTCCTGGATTTGTTATCTGTTTCTTACAGATTTTATCCATTTTAATTGCCTCTGGGACAGTGTTTTAGTTTTCTTAAGTGGTGGATGATCTCATTCATGGGCTGTCCAACTGGAGTTCTTGCTGTGCAATGTGAAGTCACCTTCCAACTCCATCACTCCTGCCTAACCACAAGTGGTTAGCACAGATCATTTTCTCCCAAGTTAAACCATTCCCTGAACTACTTCAATTTTAACAATAGCACATGTTCAACCTATGGGTTCCTTTGCTAATTAATTATTTCTGCATTTTAACATTTAAAAATCTCTCACAATTTCTGATTTAACAATGAATACACCTTATATCTTTCCAGAGAAGTCAAAAATTCTCTTTTAAAGTGCACAAAACCTTCGTGTCTATGCACTTGAGGTCAGAAAGGGAAGCTAAAGGGGAGAAAATTGTTTCTTGCTTTTAAAAATATACCTTTATCCTGAGAGTTGTTACAAGATTTTTAGGTATGAGTTAAAGACAACGTAAGTAAAATGTTGTTAAGACTCACATTATCCCTTCAGCAAAAAGCCATCGGTTTCTTTGTATGGAGGGTAAATCCAGAAAGCTCCAGGTCATAAATCAGTCCTATGAATTCAAATTCATAGCCTTATTTTCAAGCAACTTGATAGCCACCACGTTTCATGGATGTAGGCAAAAGATGGGAGAATACTGAAATAAATAACTTATGGTACTGCAATCTACCTGAGATATTTTTATATTACCTTGATTTTCCTTAGGTTTCTCATAGGTATGATGTAGGTTGGCAAAGAAAGATTCTACTTACTAGTGGCTTTGTGTCCTATCTAAGGAACTTAAAGCACAGAAAACCACAGTATTTTATAATGAATCACAGTCACACCTTCCCAACTTCTGTTTTTAACAGAGACATTTTTCTTACTATTCAAGACACAAGCAAATTTGCTCTCCATGTTTTAGGGAGACACTATTGCTGTCCCAAAAATGTTTGTAGTGCAAGCAAGTGACCATGTTGTCCTAACAGAGACACATGCCATCACAACACCCTGAGTTTGTTACACAAACATCCTTGAAATGCTCAAACTTGTTATTGAACCTGATTGCAAGATGTTCAGAAATGAGGCAGATCCAGTGAGAATTACCTTCCAGCATTGATAGCCATGTCTTCGAAACTTATACAAATGAAGGAAGACATAATGGAATCATTTGGTATATTTAATGACATTTATAAAAGCTGACTCACATATTACCTGTGTAGTTTAGCTTATTTGCAGAATCTGCATTAATGTACATGCTACTAAAAGGCAAAGAGATTGGCCACTTTACATATTTGAATGACTAGCATATTCATAATAATTTTTGGCATGTTGCAAGAAGGATTTCTTGGAGCAAAGCTGTCTAATATTATATCATTTCCATTAATGATATAAATCTGCCACACATGACTCATTTTCATTCAGTTAGACACACAAGCTGTGAAATCAATGCTACATCCACATGTGCAAATTATATATGGATATATTTTTCAAGGAATAATTAAATAATTACTGTTTACTGAAAACACATGAGTAAACTATACATCATGACATTTATAAACTATAAAGACTAAATGAATGGTGAAAGTTTAAATTTTCAAAGTGCTTTTGGGCGATAGGTGCCTATGTGCTTAAGTGGATACTAATGATGGTATATGTGTGCTACATAATGTGTTCCAATTATGTTCTACTCTTTTCCCTTGGTAACTGGGCAGCAGTCTCTTTTTTCCTCATTGACTCTGTATATAAGATCTGAACCTAGCATAATTCATAATCTTCTAAACACTATCAAGCCCGATATCTGTTATGACCTAGAAATACTGTGCGGAAGTGAGTATATTCTCCCCTTTCTCATTTAAGTCACATCCTGTGTTTGATCCCCATCTATCCTGTGGATCTCATCGTCTGTTCTGTACAGTAACCCTCATGCTTCCACAGAAAGCTCATTTATTTTTCTTTTGGGCACTAGGGGTTGAACCAGGGGTGCTAAGCCACTGTGCCCCAGCCCCAACCCTATTTACATTTTATAACTGGGTCTTGCTAAGTTGCCAAGAGTCTTGTTAAGTGGCTGAGGCTGGATTAGAACTTGCAGTCCTCCTGCCTTAGCCTCCGAGTCCCCAGGATTACAGGCATGTACCATCATGCCAGATTTAGGCTCACTGCTTTTTCACTGTCAGTTACATCTGTATCTATGACTGTGAAACCACAGAAAAATTATGATTATTTTACTTTTTTTTCTGGAATGAATCTACCTGAATACATGAGGTGCCCCTTCTAAATCTTTCATTGATAAATCACAAATTTTCTGCTTTTTCCATACAAATTTGGTGTGTCAAACATTGTATACTGATGTCCCAATATCTTAATACAGGAGACAGGCATAATGTTTTTTTCCCTTGACTTTTAAATTATATCATCTGGTATTTTTCCCAATTTGAGAAATTAACATCCTTGATTCAACAGATTTGAATTACAAGATTGCCATGTAGTCCAGAATCACACAGATATTATTCCAGTTACATTAATGAAAAATTGAAATTTTATTTAACTTAACATATCCTCTGAGTCCTAGTAATTACCATTACATTGTGCATTTGCATTTACTACCAACTTCCAATTACCCCAAAAAATGATGCAAGAATATGGTTTATTTTATATTGCGAAGTTTGAGTTACAGCTTTCTAAAAATTATTATCAGCTCATTAAGAAAATTAAAAATCATTTTGTACAACAAAGTTATTAAAGTTCCAAGGAGTATCTTTTAACTAAATAATTTATTAAGAATTCCAAAAATGTTGCTGTTAAATTTTTGCTCTTACCTCTTTAGGAAGGTTAACAATAATAAATTAGTGCAATGTGCTTTAACACATCCTCCTAAAATTATTTATCTAATGATTGATTGACACTGGGGATTGAACCCAGGGGTGCTGAACCATTGAACTACATCCCCACATCTTTTAATTGTTTTACACTAATTTGCATAGGGGCCTCACTAAGTTTCTGAGGCTGATCTCAAACTTGAAATCCTTCTGCCTCAGCCTCTGAGTCACTGGAATTAAAAGCATGTACCACAATGCATAGCTTCTTCTAAAATCTTAATGTACACTACTAGGTGATACACTGAACATGGTGAACACTGAGGTCAGTATTCTGTCATTATATAAGTTTTAATATTGTCACTAAAAATCAAAAACTAATATAGTCAGCAGTATTTCCTTTTGCTAATATTCAAGTGAAATATTAGAGGATAGGTATAAAACATAAAAAGTGAAATGAAAACAGCCCATATTCCTGAAATTAAAAAAAAAAAAGTACTCAACATTTTTTCCTCCTTAAATTTGGGGCAATTTTTTTTTTTAAGGCAAACACTTACATAGTCATTTTTGAAATTTGCAATACTTAAAAAGAGATACTTGCCAAAGTTCAAAAACTCATTTGTTCATGAGCTAAAATGTTTCATTATCTGTGCTTCACTTCACAAAAAAAACAAAACAAAACAAAAATCCTTAGGAAATTTAATTGGTTAGTATGTATACTGTCTTCTGAAACTTCTAAAGCATCAAATATAAGTAGCAAAAACATGCTTTTGTGAATTGTAGTTAACTATATAAAAAGTGCAACTGTGATGTCTGATACCTGATAGAAAATATTAAAGCAATGAAATTGAAGAGAGAATAAAATATTTTCATGTAGACTATCCAATAACAGCGTTCAAAAGTGACTGTACAATGTAAATTCAAAAGTGCTAACAGTGTAAGTTCCCCTTAAAGACATTCCTGTAAGACATTTACATTCCCTTAACTGTCTTACTGAGAAATTTTACATGTAGTTTTAAATTCTTTTTAAGAGGATTTTTCCTCAATAAAACACTGGAAACAGTAACATAAAAGCTTGCATCATATTTTCCAGACACGGTTTCTCAAAAATGAGTCAGAGAACCAAGAACATCACTTATTCACAAATAAAATTATTTTGTTCATGTTATGTGTCATTTTTATCATTGTCTTATGTATATAATATGATGTAGATATTATGTAAAAACCAATTTTTGGATCACTACATTTGGATACTAATACATGCTGTATTAATTTTAATGTAAAAGTACTAAGTACAGATATGGTCAAGTTTTGTTTACTTATGATTCAATTAAAAAGCATGCAAATGATAGAGAATTTATACTAATCTAATACTTTCATTAAGACATTTAATAATTTACTACACAAATATAATTAAAACTCAACTGAAATTTTTTGGAAGTATAATTCTCTTAGATATAACTACAGTCAGTAACTTGTACTAGTTAATGATTTTTTGAGCCTTTTCATGTATTCCACAACTCAAGAAAGGTTAAATACACAAATGCATATCTAACTAAGTTATTTAAAAGCCAATACACATATGCAACTGGAAACATTTACAAATAGACATTTCTAGCCCCCAAAGTAGTTTCATTCATACCAACTCAGATAGGTCTAGGTGGCCAAAGTTGGGATCCCGATCTTTCAAATAGGAGATCCTTGGAAAACTTCACACAGTGGTGGCTGGAGGCCCCAAAGTCCTTACCATAGCCTGAAAGGTGACCTAGAAATGCACCTGCTCTCAGAGGGACCAAGATTCAAGTCACTTTAATCCTTGAACTGGTCCGAAAGTGCATTCAATATTTTATTGGATCATTTTTTTTGTTATCTAAAATACAAAATTTTTCAAATCATTTGTCTTTTGATGATCAATATATTCTAAATATTATTTTAAATTAATATTTCCTTTTTTTTCTGTAATAGCAAAAG
This sequence comes from Sciurus vulgaris, assembly GCF_902686455.1. Lineage (NCBI taxonomy): Eukaryota > Metazoa > Chordata > Mammalia > Rodentia > Sciuridae > Sciurus > Sciurus vulgaris. Next base: position 15,943,720 of record NC_136469.1, read on the forward strand.
AATAAGAAGCACCTTAAAAGCCCATCAATGGAGCTGAGTACATCAAACTTCAATTAAAGTACATAATTCTATACAAAGAATTTCTAAAATGAGTTGCATTTTTATTCAATAAACTTTCCAAAACTTACTATTAAGTGAGAGAACGAAGTTCCAGAGTAACATATCTATAGGCTCACAAAACTGTACTCATATTTCAGAACCCCTTCCAGAAAAGTTCTAAAAACTTATTTTCCCCCATACATAATTTGTTCTGAACTCTTGTCATAAACTTAGCTTCAACTGCTCTAAGTTTCTTCATGATATTTGTTTTCTTTATGTGGCATTAATTTTCATATACTTGACTGCAAATATACTGAGGTGTATATAAGGGGTCTATAGAAATCCTGCTCAGTTGCTTACATCCCCTCACCCCTCTGAAGTGTGAATAACTTTCTCGATCCTTAAACATATTCAGTTCCAAGTTTTTCAGAAATGGGATTGTGGACCAGAATCACAATTCCCTCATCCCAAAATAAAATGACAACTCAAAATATATTTTTTCAAATATATATATGGGTGTGAAAATTGATAAATAAATGTATATATACCATGATTTTAACATTTTTTTTTTTTCAGGAGAGTTAGATAGGAGATGTTTGGAGCTATAATTTCACATTCTTGCATTATTTCATAACTTGCACAAATTCTTTAATTTATTGTTTTAAATAAGAATTTCCAGACAAGTTGTTTTCCTTGGTATGTACTTAATTAAAGTGAACATAATTTTCTGTGAGTCATAAAAGATTCGTTAAACCTTGTGCTCAACCTGTCTTCCTTGAAAACTTCCGGGATTTTTTTTCTTCCATTAGTGATTTTTTTAGTGGCTTCTTTTGTTTTTCTCCTCAGTCATCCACCATATTGCTGGATCTATTCCTCTCTCACTAGAATCCAGTCCTTAATCTCATCTTGCAGAGCAGTCTTGTTTACTTCAAAATTTTTATTCACATTTTAGGCAATTTATTATTTTTTTAAATTTATGCCATATGCAGTAACCTGAGGTACTATAACTTTTTTATTGAAAATCAACCACCAACATGCCCTGTGGTCTGTGCCTGGGATGTTTTCATTATAGCATCAACTGTTAAAAATATTTGTTATGAGCTGGGCATGGAGGCACACACTTATAATCCTAGTGGCACAGGAGGCTGAGGCAGGAGAATCCTGAGTTTAAATCCAGACTCAGCAAAAGCAAGGTGCTAAGCAACTCAGTGAGACCCTGTCTTTAAATAAAATACAAAATAGGGCTGGGGATGTGACTCAGTGGTCGAGTGCCCCTGAATTCAATCCCCAGTACCCCCTCAATATATATAGATATATAATTATATATATTATGAATATACATGTATATATGTTGAATAAGATAGAAAGAAGGAGTATACTAAATCAAGAATATATGTTTTTGGCTTTCCTGAACAATGTCAAGAATTATAATCAGTGTCAAAATTGGAGAAAACTTTATAGAGACAATGATATAGAAAATGCACTTGAAGTTTACAAGATGCTACTCATCATTTTAATATATTGAAATGCACATGTAAACTATATACACATTTCCATAATTATATATTCTTATTCATAATTAAATATATATCTCAGAAAAATATATTTATCTGAAATGTTTAAATAATATTTAGTTTTATCATTATATAGTTATGCTTATTACTTTGGGAGGTTTGGAATCAGTAATACGCAGATTAAGAAAGTATGTTTAATATTCTAAAGAATGGAATTAGGTTTATTTGTATATTTGCCTCATGATTATTTATGTTTTACATATGCATTTATTACATAAGCATTTTCCTTTAAAATACAGTTCCCTAAAATCAATTGGATAAGTGCATTCAATTCCCCAACATTTAATAGAGGATATTTTTAAAACCAGGTTAAACCCACTGGAGTCTCTATGTCTGTGACAATACCATAATATGTTTATTGTTGGAAGAAAAAAACAATTGATTACTTAATACATAGGCAAATTCTTCACTAGACTTTGATTTCAGTCTACTGTAATGAGCTCAATTCCTAGAATTTCAGAAATATATATTTAAATTAAATGAACAACTCAAGTTTCAACGTTAACCACGGTTGATTTTGGATTATTTAAATTTCTAGTTTACTTAATAGTTATTTCTTTTTATTAATGTGGATGAAATTAAATTATTCTACAATTTAATATTTTAACATTAATACTAGTATTAGGTATCCCTATAATGTCTCCACAGTACATTTTACAAAACCATTTCTTTGGAAATCAGATTAACTTTTATTTGAGTCCACTTAAAGAAGCCATCTATTGTTATTGATTTTGTTAATATTTATCTTTAGATGTTTGTGTTAAACAATTAAGCAATCAGAAGAACTAAATCGTGAAGATGAATTCTGGTGTCTTCGGTATCGTTTTGTTCATGGAAATCAACTTAAATGCTTTAGTTTTAGGATGTGAAGTTCTGATTAAAGCTATCTATGCCAACTTTTTTTGTGCAAGTCCAAATAGCAGCCAAGCTCTCATACAGCACCTGTGGATTGGAAAATAGAATACTCTGCTCAGTTTGGTTTTCCAGATTTAAAATGTGCATATTCACTCTATTGTATATAATATAGTGTATTTAATTCAGTTGTTATATATAATTATGTATATTAACATTGTCTTAACTTCTCTAAATCTGGATATGCATTTTTTATTTGACTGATTTTCTGGACCAGAATTTTTTTTACTTGTGGGTCCTGTTTAGAATAACCCCTTTGAGAAGCATTAATATGCAGCTTCAGTTTAGAAATAGCTTAAGTTTAGAAACGTTCTGCTTATGAACTGACAATATCAGTTGTCACACACAGTGACCGTATATCAAGGAATTACACTAGCATTAGGTAGAACAGCAGGTCCATTTGTTCAAATGCTCACTGAACATATGAGTGATTTTCTCTAACAAGGTCCCCAGGGAACCAACATGCATCCATCACTGCTTGCATCCTAACTGGAAGATAACTATTTTAAACTCCTGCTAAAATGTGTGATGTTTTAGGATTGAAATAAAGTATATGTCAGGAGCCAGAGAGAAACAGACTGTTGGACTGCATGCTGAAAAAAATATGACAAAGGCAGTCACTGCTGATCGGTCAAATTTTCATTTCTGTTCTTATATTTTTAAGTGTTGTAAATACATAAAAGATGAAAGAGTAGAACTCCACTATATTATTAATCCCATATAGACACTCTGATTTATCTAGAATTTGTTCACATCATTACAATTTTTAATTTTCACATGGGTATAGAACATACAAATATGTTTTGAATATGAGTTTAATACAATATGTAAAACTGTTAGTATTTTTTCTGAATTCACTTATTTTTTCTCAACAAATTAACTTCCTTGTTTAATGGAACTCATGCTCTAGTAAAGAAAAAATGCCTCTAAGGTGAATATTTTTCATACATGCCATAAACAGACATAAAATCTACCCCCCTTGAATGTATGTGAGTCTGTATATATTTTTTTTTTTTTTGTCTTCTGGTTATACATGACAGTAGAATCTATTTTGATATATTTATACAAACATGGAATAATATGGCAGAGGCAACAAAAGCTCACTCTCTTGAGGAGACTGTGTTACGCACAACTCCACGTAGCATACTGGAGCAGAAGAGATTCTCCTTACTGGGCTTGAAAGAAGCAAATTGCCATGTTATGAATTAACCAAGAGATGGAGGAGGAGGCCACGATTTTGGGGAATAAGGATCTGCCTCCAGAATCTGAGAACCTGCCTATAAAGACCTGGGAGCAGGGGTATGAAAGATGGTGGAATGAGACAGGACATCATTACCCAATGTACAGGTATGATTGCAGGAATGGAATAGATAAATTGTACACAACCATAGAAACGAAAAGATGGACCCATTCATGTGCAACAATCAAAATGCAGTTTGTAAAAATAAAAAAATTACAAAATAAACTGTGGATCTACGTGAAACAATTAAACCATGCCTAAATAAATTCTTGACCCATGGAAATCTTGAGAGAGCAAAGGTATTTTTTAAACCACTGAGTTTGTTGTAGTATCCTATTAAGAACAAAAAGCTACTGTTATATAGACTAATTAACCCCAAATTAATATTCATGTGCTTGCTTGAGCACCTTGTAGTAGTACTGAAGTTCTGCAAATTTGGACTCAAAAATTGTCAACCATCTAGAAGGTCGAAATGTCAGAATTTCCTTCAAATAATGCAAAGGAAGGAGTACAGAGATCCAGAGAGAGTCATGGCGAATGTTCAAACTCTTCAGTCAGTGCTTACCCATTGTTCTGAGTGATACGGATGGTCCAGTCTCTCAACAGAGCATTAATAGGTGTGCTGTTGATTATATTTGAAAGGCTCTGTGCTGGCTGCCTTTTGCAGGCAGAAGATGCTGATGGAGAAATGGGTTCTCTGCCTTAGTGGGATTCAGATACAACAGAGTTTGGTGGAAATGCATAATTCTCAGAAGTAATGTAGATTTGTTACCAGGACAAATCAAGACAAATGAGTATTGGGCTAGATATTATGCAACTTATTAAATATTTTGAAATACATTGGTAGAAAAATTCTATATTGGATGGCCAGATATTCAATGAAAATTGACGTTGAATGGATTTATGGTTTATTAATCTGTTCCAGATGCAAGTCTGCTTACATTGCCAGAGTGCTCTGATTAAAGAGACATTAGCTTAGTCTCTCCTCCAAAGAAGACTAGTCTATATTCAACTACTCAGTTATGGCCACCAGGAAACAGAGAACAAGGCACCAGGGACACAGTCTGAACTCAAGGCACGACCCCAGTGACCTACTTCCTCCAGCCACATTCTCCTGCCTGCCATTATCTCCTAGTAAGGTAGTTCTTTCAAATTATTAATCCATCAATTAGGTCACAGGTCTCGTACCTAGTCCTTTCACCTGTGAACATTCCTGCATTGTCTCACACTTGGGCTTTCCGAGAATATCTCTTATACGAACTATAATAATCTAAATACAAAAAAATACGCGTCATGTATAATTGGCTCAAAAATAAAATTGCATGACTTGTTATCATTCAATGTTTTTAGAAAAGTGCAGGAAACTGAATCAGATGATTCCCTTGATGACATCCATTTGCTTTTATCTGGTGAGCAGGAGTCTCCAGGCCTGTATTTCCAGAGGTACAGAAAGCAGGAGACCAAAAGAAAGAAAAAGAATAGACTAATCAAAGAAATTCTTTAGAGAGCATGGTAGCCAGCCCACTGTTTCAAGGCTTAAAAAATCAAATCTTTGTGAGCATGAGGTCATAATTTAATGTTATATAACAGTACTATTCTCTTCTGCAGGGCTCTCTGAGCAGAGGTTATGAGACTGGTTTTTCCTTCCTTGTTTGTATGATTAGCAAAGTATTTCATTTTCAGACTTCTAAAGAATGATCATCTTAAAAAATGTATGTAAAAATACTACTCCTTCACGGAAAAATAAAATAAGATAAAAACCCTTTTAGGCAGTTTGTACATAATGGAAAACTAACAACCTTCAGGGTATCCATTCACCATAAAACTAATTTCACACCTAGTCTATTATGTAATTTGCTATGAAAATAGCTCTTGCTTCAAGATATTATTATACTGCTATCATGTAGGAATTTGGGTCTCTGCTCCAAAAAGAGGAATTGCTTACACAGTGACTATCAACTCCTGCATTGATTAATAATTCATTCTATTTTCATGTTATAAAATTCATGTTTCTGTAATAATTTAATCACAAGAAGGGGTAAATACAGGTAGGATGATAAAAATAATTTTGTTAGCCATACATCTCTATACCAGGTGGAGGATAGAGCCAACAGTGTCGCAATTTCACTCTACTGACCTTTCCTGTTTTAGCAAGTTCTGACAGGAATACTGTACATGAATATTCATAGTGAAAATACTTACACTGACCCCATCACTGTGAGACAGAATGATAATCAGATAATTAAAAATAACACCCTAATTATACAGTTATTCGCTTTTACTGTGCTTGCTTTATGGGCATGATTTTTGTAAATTGAAGATTTGTGCCAAATCTATGGCAAGGCAACTCTGTTAGCTCCAATTTGAAATAGCAGAGCGCGCTTCATGTGTCTATGATAAATTTGGTAATCTTCATGTTCAAATATTTTTTCATTATTATTTTCTCTATTATGATTGCCTGTGATCAGTGGTCTTTGATGCTACTGATTCAATTGTTTGAATTGTTTGGGGTATATAAAATGTGCCCACGTACTAGATTATAGTAGTAAACTTAAGCAACAGTGTCCACATAACTATGGGAAACCAGAAGAATTCAAATCAAGTGTGACTTACTCCTTCTGGTATTTGCTTTATTGCAGTGGTCTAGAATTGAAGGTCACAATCTCTCTAAGGACACCGTATATATTTTAGAAAATAAAAAATTTAAATCAAATAATAAAAGTTTTGTATTATGTCTCAATTGCTCGATTTTGCACAGGGTTCTCCTTCATTTTTATTTACCTAATATTATTTAACTGCCTCCACTGACGCACTCTTTTAATGGTCTTATTATAGAAGAAAATATTTTACTAAAAGCAGATATTTCTCATTTTGTTTTTATTAATTGTTCTGGGCCAGCATTTTATTTGGATAGATCAGATTAATTAGAATAAAAATCTTCTATACATGTATTAAAATCAGTCAGCAAGTTATCCTTATTTTCCATAAAGCTATTTTTATAAGAGAACAAAGAGAAGGAAAAAAAATCTCACTAACATCTTCAAAGGAAACAAAATTGAATTCTACTAAATACTATTTCAAGCTAAGGTTACAATCCCTAAATTTTTATTTAACAATGATTAAACAGTGTCCTGGGAAGTGATATTGTACATTAAACATACTTCAATATGTAGATGAAGTAATGCCCATAGCATTTTTTCTGGTATATGTGGGAAACATCTTTAATAATTGTATGTGTGGCCAAAATCTGTGTGAAAATAGTTAATTTTAGGTAATGTATAATATATTTTATGTACCATTCATATATGTATCATATATCTTTACATAGTAATGGATATTTTATTGTTTGTCAATTTGAAAAATGTTAGAAATTTTATGGTTTTGATAACGTGCTTTTTAAACTATGAAAAGGTAGGATTTCAACTCTAATGATATTACAGTTGAATATAGTATCAAGTGTCCCATAACTTCCCAATATAGCCATGCAAACTATTGATTAAAAATTGGCCAGGGAGCTGTAAACTTCTTTATGAATTACTCAAACAATTAATGAAATAAATCAAGTCAGAACATGTATTTTGAATACACAAAGTGACAGTTTTGGAATCTAAAAGTTTCTTACATTTCTAAACTTTAGGAACCATTAGGAAAAACATTTAATTTGACAATATTTAACACATGTATTAATGGAAAGAAGTAAGCACAATATTTGAAAAATGAATCATGATAATATCTGAAACAACCTAGATGAGGCATTTAATAATTTCTTTACTAAAATCAGGTGGAGTGATACTGGAATACGTCATTCTGAGTACCCACCCCACTCCAATGCCTAGAGAAAGTCTAGAAAAAAATATATATTTGCCTAAATATATATATATATATTTATATATTTATATATATATTTATATATTTATAGTATATATTTATATATATATTTATATATTATATATATATATATATATATATTTGGGTCTGAGCACAGACCCAAAGAGGTAAACAGGAGTTAAAAGGAGCAACTGAAGCAAATATATAGAGCTTATGAAAATGGACGTCCAGACCCAAACTTTAAAAATACTACAAACCACAAAGAGCAATAAAAGTTCCATAACCAGACATATGAAGCACAGTTGGTAAGAAGTAAAAATATTGAGAATATATCATGAGTAATTAGGGATTAAGACTTATTACTTTTCGTAGGATCAATAACTTCCAGCTGCCACACAAACAGTAAAAATAGAAAAAGCACTAAAGACAGAAGAGCGTAGAATGGTGCCCTCAAAGGCTAAAAACAATCAAATTGCAAGTTTGATTTTTTTTAAAAAGTAAAAATATTCTATGATAATACAAGTGAATTAAAGTGAGCTTCAGAGAGCCAAAAACTTTAGAAAATCATCACCATTAGGAACAAAGGTAAGGAAATATTAAGAAGCCAAGGGTTTAGTTAGTGTAGAGCAAGGGGTGTACTTAGCATGCATGGCCCTGGGTTCAATCACGCATTACAAGAAATAAAATAAATATGATAAAATATCATGGATAAATGAATAAAAAGATAGTTTTCTATGGAAAGAGAACAATGAAAATCTCTAGGTGGTAGTACATACATACAGGAAGTAGTAAACAGTTTAAAAAGGTAAAATATGTGGGCTTCTCTAACACAATGTTAACTACATAAAATAAGGGAGGCATTCGTGAAAATTAAAATCCCCCACATAATTATCTGTAATTTGAGAAGCATAGTAAGTGAAAATTTTAAAAGTTATATTATCTAGAAGAGGTAAAAGAATAAAAATTAGAATTTTCTCAGCCAAACAGGCTCCCTGCAATTTGTCAATTAACATTAAGAAGCAAAAACGTTGAACATACACACACCACAAAGAAGAGTAGTATAAAATATAAAACATATAAAACACATAAGGAGAAAGAAAAAGAAAACACTGAAGAGGTAAGTTATCTTATAGTAAGTTAGAAGAATCAAACAAATGTAGACTACAAAACATATTATACGTAAATTACTGCTCCAATTGAAGAAAAAATCATTGATATTTAGATTAAAAACTATATGCTGCTTATAAAAAACAGGTATCAAGTGCAGTAGGGACAGAGCTTGTTTGAAAGTAGAAGTGGTGGACTCAGATAAGGCAGGTGTGTAGACTACCTGAGATGCTCACAATACTTCCATCTCCTGAGAGCTGGGCAGTGCAATATTCAATATTACATGGAATAGAGTCAACCTGCACTACCAGTGGAATTCTAAGGCAATGTCACTGTGTCACGGTCTAGATTGTGAAACCACAGTGGTTTCTAATTGATTTCTATCAGAGTGTCTTTGCAGTGAAGGAAGGCAGCCCTTATGTCATGAATACCCAGGCCACCTGTACAGAGGCAGCAAGACCTCAGGCCTCGGGCACAGAGCCTGTACATAACTCTACGCACAGCTGACCAGGCATCTCTGAAAAAAGGTTCTCCAGTCAGTCAAACCTTAGATAACTGGAGCCCCCAGCTAACAACTTGATCAAACCTCACGAAAGCACTCAAGTCAGAAATGTGTGGCTAAATTGGTCCTTTGCACAAATGAAATAAAATAATAAATTATTATTATTGTTTTACACTACTGAGTTGGGAACTTGTTTTGTATGTAGGAATAAATGATTCATCATGAAGGTAAAAGCAATACAACTAGTGTGATTACATTAATAACCACTAAGGAAGGTTTCAGTCAGAGTATTGGGTGGAAAGAGACAAGCTAAAATTATAACAAAATCTACTCACGAGAATATATACAAATTCTAAATATGTACACTTACAATTAGAGTTAGTAAGTAAGCAAAAGCAGAACTGCCTCACAATAAAAATAAAGCTACAAATCCATAACTAAAAAGTATCTACAAAGCCCTACGTTTGCAAAATAGTGTAACAAATACTCTAATATAAGTGATAATAGAATAATACAATATCTCATTGACCAGTGAAAAAACACCCTGAAATTAAAATATATCTTGACCTAGGTGGTCAGGACAATGCTACAAGTATTAAGTAAATAAAGACATTTCAGAAAGAAATGAATGTGTAGCCATGAATATAAAAGAAGCAAAACAGAATGCCAAAAAATGAGTATATTGCAAGAAAATAGAGGAATAAGAGCATACTAAACCCACAAAAAGAAGAGAAAAGAGAATACTAAGCAAAAAGTGAAACTAATGAAATAAAAATGTAATCATAAAATGATATCTCAAGTGAAAAAATAGTTTTCTACAATGGCACTGTAAATTTTATCTTTTGGGTAAAACTAATAACAATTAAAAGTCACACTCATTAATAGAAGTAAATAGTAATTTATCATAATTCTACAGATTAAAAAGGCAATAAATTAAAATATTATAAAAACAGTGCTAAGAAGAGATTTGGGTTTCACAAACAATTAGATAAACAAACAAAGAAAATCTGTTAATTTATATAATTCTTCAAGATTTTGAAATCTTAAACAAAATCCTTCCTATGATCAATACTTACAGGCTCTAATAGCTTCAACAAAGCATTCTAGCAATAACTTACAAAAAGCAGATACATTTCAAATTATAACCTTCCTCCGAAAATGGGAGAGGGAAATAACCACCAACACTTTTTATTTTTGGTACCAGGAATATAACCAAGGGGTGCTTAACCACTGATCCACATCCCCAGCCCCTTTTTATATTTTATTTAGAGGCACGGTCTCACTGGGTTGCTGAAGGCTAAATTACTCAGGCTGGCTTTGAACTGCTGATCCTCCTACCTCAGCCTCCCAAGCTGCTGGAATTACAGGTGTGCAGCACTGTGCCAAGCAACCATCAACTCATGGATAAAAACAAAACAAAACAAACAAACAAACAAATAAACCTGACAACAAAATTGGAGTAAAGGAAAACTTCAAGCAAATATGAAAAATCAAACCCATAATAATAAATCACTTTATTGAACAATGGGAGATAAATTTTACTGAATTTTATTTCTGTGAATGTAGTAAGTTTCACACTGTTCTTTATTCAATTTACAATGAAATTGTGGTTTGAAAATGACAACACTTTTCATGCCGGTTGACCTTGTGCTGAAGTATGCCAATTTGGCCAGGTGCTGGTAATAAATTGTTTGCATAAAATAAAAAACAACCACCGCCCAAGAACAACTGGTTGATTCTGATTGTTTGATCAACATTAATTCATATATGATCATAAAGGTATTTTGCATATATAATTAATATTTATAATCATTTTCTTGAAAAAAGAGATTAGCCTCCATAATGTAAGTAGATTTTGTCTAATCAATTGAAGGACCTCAGAACAAAAACAGGTTCTCCGGGGAAGTAGTTTCTGCCTGAACATTGTACCAGAGAAATCCTGGCCCAATTTCCAACATACCCTGCTCCTTTATGAACTTGAGAGTAAAGATTTCAACATCAACATCTTATCTGAACTTCCAGCCTCCTGTTCTGCCCCCATAGATTAGACTTGTGAACCCACATCATAAGCCATGGTTTAAAAATCTGTCTTTTTCTGTCTATCTACCACCTTACCTTTCTCTCTCAAATATATAGCCTATTTTACTCTATTTCTCTAAACACAGGTATATGGGGATATTAGGCTGTTTGTGCTGAACCCTTAAAATACTGGAGGCCTTTGTAAGCTAAAAGGATCTAGTTAATGGTATAGAATAAGTAGCAGAATTCTTAAATTCAGAATTCTTAAATTTGGATGATGATCACATACCTATTGGCAGAGCCCTAAATTTAGCATCCCTTCACCACAAGAGTGTGCTCATTTCTCTCCATGCGGGATCTATAGTGTGGATGAGAGGAGTGGGTATTTGTTCTTCAGTTTGCAAGTTGGTTTGTTTGCTCAAAGCTGCATGTTGACTTCACATCTGTTTCCACTTTGTACCTTGGTTTAAAGGAAAGCAGTTACCTGGGCACAGTAACCACCCAGGAGTTCATCAGAGTCCCAGAAACAACTTTGAGACTTCTGCTCAATTTCACCTGTTTTTGTTTTTGTTTTTTAAGAGTACAGCAATCAAATCAGTTTTGCCAAGATGAATGTCAATCAGAGAAATATATTCTCTTCACAGTATAAATGGAAGTGGGTTATCCATGCAAGCGACAGGTCTCAGAGAAAAATTTGTTAAAACTTTACTTTCTCTCTAGAGCGTATTTCTATAGGTTCTATAGGTAGAGTCACTTGGGTAGACAGAAGACAAAAAAAAAAAAATGAAGATTTTAGCAGACTCTTCTCTCAAGTTGTAAAGTAGAAGCCAGATCAAAAAGAATATTTATTGTTTAAATTTCATGCTAAATATTCCAACATTCTTTAAAATGTTGTATTCTTCTGAGCTTGCCTTTTTTTAAAAAATTTCAGTTGCCTTATCATTTACTACCAAGTAAAATGACAAAAATATTTAACTCTATAATAACCTATCATTTTAATATATGGGTCATACTTTTTGAATTTGCTCTTTTCCATTCCATTTCTCAGAAATTAAAATTTTCATATTCATCCTTGCATATCTAATTCACATATTAATGACATTACCATCCTCAAAAATTCATTAGAATGAAGGTTAGATTTATTCATGTTCAGAAAGGTAAACTAAGGATTTATATTTGAAGCAAAATGTAAAATATAAAAATAAAAAATTTGCAAAGGCTTGGAAAAGTATGAATGTTATGTGTAGTACACATAGTAATATGTGTGTTCTTTAGTGTATACTTTAAAAATCTTATTTAATTTGAATGATTAATTCATGAGATTTGTCTTTGAGTGGTCTTTCAAACAAATAAAAATTGTTATTTCAGTATATTTTCCAGTCAATCACTTTTTTGTTATTGAAGATATTCACCTCAGACACTTAATAAACTAAACAAAAATAAAAATAGTGTATGACTTTGTTATATAATTAAATTATAATAGACTTTTATACACCGAAAAGTATATTATGCTGATTTAGCCAGTAATTAACATACGATAGATGTCAAGGTTTTCTTGAAATTCTCTATCACCACAAAGGCATTTTAAAACACACTGTAAGTCCCATATTAAAATCAATTCAATTATAAGGTTTTAAAACCCCTGTCTAAAGTCCATGGGAATTTTGTTGATTTACGTAACTGCAAAGGTCATACCCCACTAAAAACCACACTCTCACCTTGGACATGGATATTTCCAGGTGAAGGTTACATCAGCAGGTTTTCTCCTCTTTCATTCCTGCTTTGCTGTGAGAATGTTTTATTTTGAAACAAGTCCTATGCAAATTATGACCATGAGAATTCCAGTTTATCAAAGCTAAAAGAAAATATTTTTTTCTCCAAATTATTTCAGTAATTGCCTTGTATATGACTCTTTAGCAAGGCTTTTTAAACATATTCATTAATACTAAACACTGTCTATTGGGCTCTGGTTTTGAAAGTCCACACCTTAGGTACTGGCATGGAAAGGGTGTTGTTCATCAAAGGAAATTGAGAATCTCTAGCATGAAGAAATATAAATTCATTCTTGGCAGGAAAGAGTAGAATGTCCTTTGATGTACTGATATTAATTTATCTAAAGAGTCAATTTCTACAACAGATGAATTTTGTTTGTAAAAAAAGGAAACAATTTCATGTGAATATAACCCTAACTATGTCTCAATGGTGTTATGGTACAAATACATTCTCCTAAATACCAGACAAAATCAACACACAAAAGTTGATTGTTGTACAGTTGTAACTAAATAATCTCAAAACTATCTAAGCTCTACAGGTATTGTTTTAAAGTTTTCTGTCTGTCTTAACAACACCAACTTATAAATAAGTTAGACAGCAAAACAAACCTGGAATGAAAGCAAAAACAAACAAACAAAAAAACCCCCATGTCTACCCATGCAATTTCATATTTTAAAGAAAGCAAGAGTAAACTTTGCTTGAGTAGCACATGCCCACATTAATATATGACTCCTGTTTCATTGAGAGTAGACCAATAATGTAGGAGTCCGAGCAGTGAATACCTCCCTCAAAAAATAGATATACTTTAAAACATTTACTTGAAACACCAGTTAGTTCACTATTTATTTATTCATTTATTTATGGTACCCAGTTTGACCACAGGAGTGTTTAACCACTGAGAAACAGTCACAGTCTTTTTACTTTTATTTGTGACAGGGTCTGGCTCAGTTGCTTAGAGCCTTGCTAAGCTGCTGATGCTGGCTTTGAACTTGGGATCCTCTGCCTCAGCCTCCTAAGTCCCTGGGATTACAGGCATGCACCACTGTACCTGACTTAGTTCACTATATTAATGGCTGAAAAAAGAAGTACACAAGGTTGCTTTATTTCTTTTCTTTTCTTCGTTTCTTGTTTTTGTTTCTGTTCTTTTTCTGAAATGGGATCTCCATTATGTTGCCTATAATGGCTTCAAACTCTGGGGTTCAAGACATCCATCTTCCTGCCTCAGCCTCCTTAGTACCTAGAACTACATGTGTGGTACTCACTCTGATACACTTTGAAGGAACTATCTACTACATTTTTCTAATTCAAATCTTACTATTGCCACTTAATGTTTTGAGAATGTTATTTAAAATTTAGGGACATATCAATGTTAACAACAGCTTAATGGTAGGTATTATTAAGTGATGCAATTAAAATTTTACTAAAAGTCTGTGCTAACATGGAATTTCTCAAAATTGAAAGTTGCTTGTATTTTAGTTTTACCAATATTGGGTCATATATAGCCTTTTAAACTTTTATATATTATCATTTAATATTTCATTAAGTCTGGATATTTTTAATTAAGTCTAAACAGCATTCATATAATTAACGGTTTTTAAAAATGAAAATGGACTGCTAAAGTGCCTACTATATACTTTGGAGCTATTCCTTTGAATTAAATGTGACCACATAAAGAATATTAAGTAGAGAGAGGAAAATCATGATTCATAGTCTGAAAACATTATTAGACATTGTAAACGTATTCTGAACTTGGCATCTTAATAGGTGCTTCTTACATATGTATTCTCACAAATATATGATCATGACATAATAAATGTACGTCATCATAGCATAGAAAATTAAACTTCAAATATGGTGCCTTTGGAAGGTACCATCATTTGATCCTTTTTCTACTCCAAAAACTCATGTTGAAATTTAATTGTCATTGGAACAGCATTAAGAGGTTCGACCTTTAAAAAGTGTTTAGCTTTTTTATTTGGGTGGCCGGGGTGGGTACCAGGTATGAGCTCAGGGACACTCGACTCCTGAGCCACATTCCCATCCCTATGTCGGTTTTTATTTAAAGACAGGTTCGCACTGAGTTTCTTAGCACCTCACTTTTGCTGAGGCTGGCTTTAAACTCCTGATCTTCCTGCCTCAGCCTCCGAGTCGCTGGACTTACAGGTGTGCGCCACCGTGCCGGGTGTTCAGCTCTTCTGATGATCACTTACATATTGGCAGAACCCTAAATTAAGCCTCAGGCTCCACCTTCCTGGGTGGGATGGATGCTGTAGAGAAGCTCAAGCTCCTCCAGGGGGTGATGCAGTGAGAAGGACCTTTCCCAGTGCCAGACCTATTCTTGGACTGCCCGACCTCCAGAAATGTAAGAAAATAAATTTTTGTTCCTTATAATAATAGTCTACGGTATTTTGTCATAACAGCACAAACAGGTTAAGAGGACAGGGCCTAAGAGTCTCCCTTAGGCCAAACATTCAGAGCTATGTCTATGAAGCACTTAGGATCTGCCAAGCATAGTTCTTAGCACATCTGCAATCCTCACAGCAACCTGGGAAGAAAATGTCAGTGTTATCTCCAATTTAGTCCTGGAGGAAATAAGGCTCTGGGAGTTTGAATATCTCATTCAATGTCACAGCCCAGGGGAGCTGGGACTCAACCCAGGGTCTACTCCCTTCCCCATTAAGCTGTAATACTCAGGTAAGCATACTTTTTTTTTTGTTCTTCAAACACACTGAAAGTCAATATCTAAACTAGACAAAGGACAGCAAATCTATATTGACAAATAAAAGGTAAATCCTTGAAATCAGATAGCAAACTTTATATTCATACTAATTTTAAGTCTCATTTTACTCCTAATAGCTGTAGCTTTGCAATAAATGGTTCTGATTTTTTAGAACTATTATTTATTTTTTCCAGTGCAGTTTTGCTGTCACTCATGGGTGATAATTGTTGAGATATTTAATCTTCTGTATTTTAAGTAGTCACTATGAGTTGGATTTGATCTTCATGTGAGATCCAAAAGCTTGGATTAATTCTGCAGAAGTCAACTTAAACAAATGAAATATGTGTGTGTGTGTTGTGTGTGTGTGTGGGTGTGTGTGCGCCCTGTAGAAGTATTAACAATCACAAGTAGGTCAGTCTGGTTCTGGATATCACAGACCTTGAGGTGCCCTTCAGCATTCATTTTATTTTAAAAAAAAAAAAAAAAGTATCTCAGGAACGTGCTTTGGACGCACCAAATGCTGGATAAGTGTGCCATCTGTGTGGGAGTGAACATCTCAGTCAGCTCCAAGAACATTCCTGCTTACATTTGTCTGAATATTAATGACATCAAACTGTGACATGTCCCTTGCCGAGACTGATTTCATAGCATTTCCTGTTTCAACAAATATCATGACCAAGGTATATTTTAACTATCTTTTCATAGTTTCTGGCACATAACATTAACATGTGCGGTGAAGCATAACTGTTTCACATTGTGCTGATGTAGAAAACTCTAAAATCTTAATAAGTAAGATACATGACATGCGACAATTAATTAGGCAGAAAGAACATGTCAGATTTCTTGTGACATTACCTGGAGTTTAAAATTTTGACAAAAAGACTTTAAAGCAACAGTCATTGTCCATTTATTCCCAATTCCTTTTTCGCTCACATATCAACTCTACCTCCATATTTTGTTTCAACTTAAAAAAGTTCATTTAACAAATTTTTCTATAATCACTTAATACACATTTGTAGTACAACACATTTGTAAGATCATCCCTTTTATTTTGTCTATTTCTTTCCTGACAGGATAATAGTACAAGTGGCCTTTCTTTTCAAAATTACCTTTAATTTTTACATAGGTGTTTTTAATAATGAAAATACCAGATATTTTGTTCTTCTATCATAAAGTTCTAAATTGCTAAAAATCACCCATGAATTCAAGATATGAAACAATCATTTTTACAGAAATAATTACAGAGGGAAATATATGCTTGAAGGTTCAACGTATATTTCTTGATACCAGAGATGTTAAAATAATTAAAGGCATAGTTTCAGTGTAAAAAAAAATTAATTCCAATCTTCTAACCCTCTAAACTACCCTTAATATATCAGTAATTACTTTGTTATGTTACCAATGACCAGTTACTTGTTATTGAAAATAATAATAAATTTCTTAGGAATTGTAGTTCTATGTATTTCTATTTTGAATAATAAGCAATGCAACATTTTTTACTACCATTAATTCTTAACAACTACACATAAATATTAAAAAGTTAATTCATCCTGATAGTCATCTGAACAAAATCTTGCTCTTATACATAAAAGTCATGACTGTATAATATACTTTTCTATAAGAAAAATAGAAACTTTTTTATAGTTTTAATTGTGTTTTCTCAGGCTTATAGCTAAGTGAATACTTATGGACAACGTTAAATCTAATAAAAAACCATTTAACAAAAGTGCAGTTATTGGCTGTATCACCTCCAGCTTTTAGGCATTCCTCATTTAAATCATTAAAGACAGTTTTACATTTTCCAAGTCTCCTATTTTAAATAAGAATATATTGAAAACCCTAAAAGGAAACATGTCTTCCAATTGTTTCTTTTGGCAATCTTTTTACATGTCCCTTTCTGTCCAGAAGGAAACTTCTCAGGCAGGTTTTAAGTCTTCCTCCCCTCCTGCTCCATCCCACTTCAAATACAGTGCATCCCCAAATCCACTGCGCCAACTCTTGTTCACATTATTTCAGTTTATCTACCTAAATGAGCATCTTGAGCTCATTCATTGAGTATTCTTTGTCAATCTCACCCATCTTTGTATCTTAGTAATCTGCTAAACATATTAAGCATGTTTTAAAATGTCATTTAGCTTTTGGAGTATTGGATTACTTTTTCTATGCTGTATTTAAAAACACCAAAAATTCAGTAACTTAAAACATAATCTACTTAGTTTCCACACTGAGAGTCCAGGAAGATTAGACCAGGTCCTCTGCTGAGCATCTCAAAAACTGCAGTCAAACAAGGAATGGGACATGTTGCACTATCCTCCAGAGGTTAGGGCCTGATGAAGCTCGCAATGAACATCAGAGTTGTGGACCAAGTTCTCTTCCTCGAGGTCAAAGTCCTTCTCTCCTAGAAGACAGTCCCACAGAAATCTACTACAGAGCTGCTCACTCCTTTGAGACCATCAGTTGCTGTTCAAAACCCTTCACCTGATTAAACAAGGCCACTCAGGATCATTTACATTTTGACCACCATGGAGCAAATTAACTAGGAGCCTCTTTTTGATGTGATGAATCTCTTCCTTTTGGTACGTAAGGCAATCTGAACAAGGGGATGTCATCCATTACTTTCACATAGAAAATAACTGTAGAGGTAATACAGAGGTAGACGGCAGGGGGCCACCTGTGATTCTCCCGGTCCCATGTAGCTCCTTGTTTTTATTTAACCTCCCTGGCTATTCTTTTCCAATCTTCTTTGAAAAATTATCCTCTACTCATTAAACATTCAAGATTCAGGTAAAGACACAGGGCCTGTTCCATTCTAACTCAACACACAATGATTATCATTCACAGGTAAAATACTTAAAAATTGATAACAGTAAACTAGCATGCTTTCTGATCTGTATCCCTACATCCATAAATTTAAAAACACGATAGCAGATGTGTATAAACTAATATACGGCCATCATCTCACCCCTGATTTGAGAAAATTTTATTGCCCTCATGCTAGGTGAATGAAAAATATCTACCAAGGTTTACTTCCCCTCCACCACCCTTTTTATTGGTCATTATAATTACGAAAATAGTGGTATTCTTTGCTGTGTTTTCACACCTGTGCATAATACTTTATTCCCCAGAATTTTCCCTTTTCTTCTCTTCCTCCACCTGGTCCCACTCTTCCACTCTGCTGGTTTCCCTTGGATTTCCATGAGACCCCCCTTCCCTTTTCTTTTCCTTTTTCCTTTCTAGCTTCCACATGACAGAAGACTTGTGCCTCTTCACTTTCTGAGTTTGGCTTATAGTACTTAGCCTAATGCTCTCAAGTAACATCCATTTTCCAATAAATGACGTAATTTCATTCACATTTTTGACTGTTGTGTCAGAAATTTACGAGTCATCAGAGAGTATATTAACTCTTTTCTTCGTACAAGTCTCCAGGTTCTCTTGATGTTTCAATTTTAAGCATTTTTTAGTTGTCCAGTTTTCTCTTTTCCACGGCTATTCTCTACTTCAAGCTGAATCTTCTCTTCTTCTAACAACAGAAATTATTTTCTATTGTAACATAGAGGGTGGATGTCTGGTGAGTTCTTTGCCTTATGAATTCAAAGATTGAAATTCAAGGACACTAGGGTGAGAGCAAATAGGATTTGTTACAGTGATAGAAAGAAGAAAGCCTGAATAGAGAGAGGGGTCCCAAGAGAGGGTTGTCAATGGGTTTCTGTTTTCTATGGGTTTTTATGACCTTGATCTGTCCCTACAGTTGATTGGTGGGATGACATATAAATAAATATAGGATTTAGAAAGGGACCAATCAACTATATTTTGTCTTCTTCAACAAATCTGGAGAAAAGGTGATTTCTATGTCTTTATCAGCACAAGGGTTGAGGAAGGGTGTATTGGCCCAAGAGGAAGTGCTTTTAGAGAATATTTTGTAGTTGGCCATAGATAGAAGCTGTTAAGGAACTATCATTGGGGTTGGGGCCAGCTGTGGTCAGGAGCTTGATTTCTCTTCCTCCTTTTCTTCTTTCCGACCCTTTTCTTCTCTGCCTATGAATGGTTTATCTGTCTCACTATGAGATATAGCCATATTTACTCTTGAATTTTTAATTATTTCTTTCTCACATCATTTACAACAAATTTTCCCCAGTTAAAAAAAAATATGACCATGATATCCTTATTCTACTATTTTCTAGTCCTCCTTGTCATATCAATATCTATTTAAATTTTTAATTAGACTTAAATATGTAAAGGTTGAAATGATTCTGCTTTTAACTAGTTCTGCTTCTTCAGATCTGTTAATAGAGCATGAAGACTTTATTTGGTCAAGACATTTGAGTGCAATCTCTGACCAGTCTTTGATTAATGACTAGGGGATGCAGATACAAGAATGATGTCAAGGGAGCTAAGAAAAAAATAAAAAAGAGTCATTACTGGCTGTACTTTCTGGTGACAGACATGGTAAGATTAGTTGAGGTGGTTTTTATTCTGGTAGATGTGAGATACGAGTTGTCCCCTATCCCAATTTCCACATCCTATGAGTTTATTACTTCATGTGACAAAAGTATCTTTCTAGATATGGTTAAGGATTTTCAGATGGAGGGATAATCCTGGATTATCTGAATAGTCCCAATGCAATCAAAAAATTAAAATAGCCCTTGCAAGGTAAAGGGAAGAGGCTGAGAGTCAGTATAGAAGATTTGTCCACAGAAGCAGAAATGAGGCAGATGGAGAGACATGATTGATCCATTAACTGAAAATGCTATGCTTAGCCTTTCAAATAGGAGAAATTTTCATGAATCAAAGAATTTTGGTGGCCTCTTCTCCTTTTGTCCTCCATAGGAAGTACATTCCTGTTCAGTCCTTGATTCTTGGTGTTCTGACTTTGCAAAATGTGAGATAATAGATTTGTGTTACTTTTAGACACAAAATTATGGCAATTTGCTACAGAAACTTGTATTAGTCAACTTTTCATTGCTCTGACCAAAATACCTGGTGAGAACATCCTAGCAGTGGAAAAGTTCACTTTGGCTCACAGATTTAGAGATTCAGTTTACGGTTGGCCAACTCCACTGCTCTTGGCCTGAAGTAAGGCAAAAATCATGGCAGCAGAGGATGGCAGAGGAAAGCAGCTCATCTTATCGGAACTGGAAAGCAGGGAGAGAGGAAGAAGCCAGGGACAAAGTGCAAACCCCAAGGTCACACCTTCAGTCACCTACTGCCTGCAGCCACGTCCACTGGCCTGCAGTTACATCCACTAGTCCGTCAAACCCATCCACTAATTAGGTAATGGCTTTAATAATCTAACCTCTGATTGCTCCTGCATTGCCTCACATGAGCTTTTCACAGGGCGCCTCAGAGCCAAAAGATAACAGCAACAGTAGGGAATCATACTGCCTTTGAAATCTGGAATTGGGCGCTGCCCTAACAAACACCTAAATATTTGAGAATAGATTTAGACTTAGGAATGAACATAGATTAGAATTTTGGACAATGTGACAGAAAAACCCCAGCTTACCTTAATAATGTTGTAAATGCGTATATTCAAAGTACTGCTAGTGAAAACTCAGAAGTAAAAAAAAAGGCAAGAAACATACATTTTTAGAAAGAACAATGACATTATCTTAAACCTACTGTTCATAAAATATGAATGTTAAAGTTGCTGCTGGAGAAGGCTTTGAAAGAAATAAAAAGCATGTTATGAAAACTGGAGATTTTGTTATTTAGTGGAAAAAAACCTTTGCTAAATATGTTCTATAGTTATATGGAAAGTAGAGTTTTAAAAGTTATGAATTTGTATATTTAGCTGAAGAAATAGTATATCCAAAATCATGGGAAATTAGATTAAGTGCAAATACAGTTAATACTATCTTCATGTGTTGCATTTCACATTCAATGACATAAATGTGTGAAAACTAATCAATGGGAAGACAATGAAAAAAATAACCGTAAGAGAGGCAGAAAGATTATAATAATATCAGAAAAAATAGAATCTTAGAAATGAAATATTGGCAAATAAGAGGCTGCAAATTTCACAATACTATAACTGTTAATACATCAAAAAGATACTTCAGTTACATGAAACTAAACACTGATAGAACATCAAGGGATAAAATTAGCAAGAATACAGAAGGTAAGAGGTTTATGTTGGCTCACATTTTGGGAATTTCATTGTAAGATCAGGTAGATCATTGGGCCTCTGTTGGGTGTGATGGATGGCAATTGTAGAGATTCATGGCGAAGTAAACTGGTCACCTCTTGGACAGAGAAAGAAGCATCCAAGGATCACAATACCCTTCAAAGACACACCCACAATGACTTAGGAAACTGGCAGAGGACGTTTCCTCCTATAAGTCCACAGCCTCCCAGTAGGCCACCCTGGGGACTGTGCTATAAACCCATAGACCCTGAGATGCACTCACCCAAATCACAGAACTGTGGATTAAAAAGGAAATCGAGAGGTACATTTTAAAAAATGAATTGTATAAAAATGATAACATCACATATCAAAACTTTTGTGAGAGAGTTAAAGCAATGCCTGCAGGGAAACATACAGCCTTAAATTTCTAGGTTAAAAAAAGAAAAAAGACAGAAATAAATGTTTCAAATCAATATCCTTAGGTTTTCATGTAAGAAAGGAGAAGATAAGAGCAAATCAAAAAAAGAGCAATCACAAATTAGAAAAAAATAAATATTATATAAAAAAATCAATGCAACAAAACAGACAAGTAAATAGAGGGAATTAAAGCAAACAAAATATTGCGTTTTAGAATAAAGGAGCACAGTTAACACACCCATATACAGACAAAACAGAAATAGCTGAGAATTCACCGATTTACAAAATCATGAATGAAAGACAAACCATAATCATTGATTGCATATAAATTAAAAGACATATAAAGAAATATTATCAGAATTATGTCAATGTTAGATAATTTAGAAGAAATGAACAAATTCCTAAGAATATTTCAATTCCTTTAAAAATCTTAAAAACTAAAAACATAAAACAAAGAAATCATGTATAAAAACTTGGTAGATGCCATGAGTACATATATTACATATAATAAAAATTTTAGGACATTAAATAAAAAAGGAAATTTGTCTTGCAATATAAATTTTGGGGAGAAAAAATTCTAAATAATGTGCTTTAGTTCAAAATATTTAGTGTAAATATTTTGTAATAGTTTCCATTTAACATCCTTAATGTCACCTTGAGCAGGTTCCACTCTTTTCTGGTCACTTTTATACATTAGGGCTCAGTTGAGTTTAAACATAAAAACTTACCCTCGATGATAAGCACCTTATTTTTTCATCTCTCCAAGAGTCTTAAGTCCCATACATAGTGGTCTGAAGGGAACATAGAAGCCACTCTCCTCCCAATCTTCATTTCCAACACCTTGAAATGGAGTGCAAGAAGAAGTTTGGTGTAGAATGTCTCTGTCTATCCACTTCTGGGTCACACTTTCCTGGTATGGGGCAGGGGCAGAAAGGCAGTTGTCACTGACCTACGGTTGCATGTGAATGAACAAACATTTCTAGGTTCATTTTGGATCTCTCTCCTGTTCCTATCTTCTCTCTGTCCTGAGGAGTGTGACTGATTGCCCTTTAATTTACCAAGAATACTTTGGCCCATAGTCCCTATCCAGGCACACACATAAGAAAATGGTAATTTCTTATTTATTTATTTATTTATTTATTATTTATTTATTTATTTATTTATTTATTTATTTTGTACTGGAGATTGAACTCAGGGGCACTCGACCACTGAGCCACATCCCGGCCCTATTTTGTATTTATTTAGAGACAGGGTTTCAATGAGTTGCTTAGCACCTCCCCTTTGCTGAGGCTGGCTTTGAACTCGTGATCCTCCTTCTTCAGCCTCCTGAGCTCCTGTGATTGCAGGCATGCACCACTGTGCCTGGCTGAAAATGGTAGATTCTTGGAAGTGTATAAATTTAAAGTCAGAATGATAGTGATGCCAAAAAACCATAGATGGTTCACACCACCTGCTGATATGCTAACAACCTTTACTTTTTGATAGATTCATGCACAGAAATTTCATTTTATGAATAAAATTATTTAAAATATTGTATAAAATTCAGACTACTTGTGCAAGGTACATATGAAAACACAATAGTCTGATATTTCTACTGTGTCCAGTTTCTAAGAAAACTTATTGTGTATAGGCAATATTCCAATTATGAAAACATTTCAAAACCCAAACCAATTCTCATTTCAAATATTTCGGATAGGGAACACTCAATCAGTACTTCTCTTATATCAAATCTATTCCTTTTGGGGGGGTCCTCTTTCTCATTAAGCTCATTGAATTTAAATTCCTAATGATTTTATTGTATTTGCATTTAATCCAGTTTGTAACCATGGCTTTAGCTGCAAATATTGGTTTCTTTATGTGCCAAACATAACACTGGTGATAGTCATGAAAAATTGTTTCTCTTTCATGAGGATATGTGATAATGGAAGAAGGAAGTAGTAAAACTATATAAAAATAAGTCTGCAGTTCTAATTTTTTAAATTTAATTATTTTTTTTAATTTTTACAGTCTGCATTTTGATTCATTGTACACAGATGGGGTACATCTTTTCGCTTCTGTGGTTGTGCATGATGTAGATTCACATCATTCGTGTAATCATACATGTACAAAGGGTAATGATGTCTGTCTCATTCCACCATTTTTCATTCTCCCCCTCCCTCATTTCCCTTTACATAATTTAAAATTCCTCCATTATTCTCTCACCCCCAACCCCACCCCCATTATATATCATCATCCACTTATCAGGGAATACATTCAGCCGTTGGTTTTTTGGTATTGACTCATTTCACTTAGCAGGATGTTCTCCAATTCCATCTATTTACATGTAAATGCCATAACATTATTCTTCTTTATGACTGAATAATATTCCATTGTGTATATATACACCAAAATTTCTTTATCCATTCATCTGTTGAAGGGCATCTAGGTTGGTTCCACAATCTAGCTACTGTGAATTTTGCTGCTATTAATATTGATGTGGCTGTGTTACTGTAGTATGCTAATTTTAAAATTGACAATGAAATCTCATTTGTTATATGTGATTCAATAAAAAGTTTGATGGGTTAGAAAAAGTCACTGGCAAAGGTCTTGTGTGTGATAGAGTAATTGTCTACACATGTTATTGTAGAAATTAACTTTTCCTGGATTTGTTATCTGTTTCTTACAGATTTTATCCATTTTAATTGCCTCTGGGACAGTGTTTTAGTTTTCTTAAGTGGTGGATGATCTCATTCATGGGCTGTCCAACTGGAGTTCTTGCTGTGCAATGTGAAGTCACCTTCCAACTCCATCACTCCTGCCTAACCACAAGTGGTTAGCACAGATCATTTTCTCCCAAGTTAAACCATTCCCTGAACTACTTCAATTTTAACAATAGCACATGTTCAACCTATGGGTTCCTTTGCTAATTAAATTATTTCTGCATTTTAACATTTAAAAATCTCTCACAATTTCTGATTTAACAATGAATACACCTTATATCTTTCCAGAGAAGTCAAAAATTCTCTTTTAAAGTGCACAAAACCTTCGTGTCTATGCACTTGAGGTCAGAAAGGGAAGCTAAAGGGGAGAAAATTGTTTCTTGCTTTTAAAAATATACCTTTATCCTGAGAGTTGTTACAAGATTTTTAGGTATGAGTTAAAGACAACGTAAGTAAAATGTTGTTAAGACTCACATTATCCCTTCAGCAAAAAGCCATCGGTTTCTTTGTATGGAGGGTAAATCCAGAAAGCTCCAGGTCATAAAATCAGTCCTATGAATTCAAATTCATAGCCTTATTTTCAAGCAACTTGATAGCCACCACGTTTCATGGATGTAGGCAAAAGATGGGAGAATACTGAAATAAATAACTTATGGTACTGCAATCTACCTGAGATATTTTTATATTACCTTGATTTTCCTTAGGTTTCTCATAGGTATGATGTAGGTTGGCAAAGAAAGATTCTACTTACTAGTGGCTTTGTGTCCTATCTAAGGAACTTAAAGCACAGAAAACCACAGTATTTTATAATGAATCACAGTCACACCTTCCCAACTTCTGTTTTTAACAGAGACATTTTTCTTACTATTCAAGACACAAGCAAATTTGCTCTCCATGTTTTAGGGAGACACTATTGCTGTCCCAAAAATGTTTGTAGTGCAAGCAAGTGACCATGTTGTCCTAACAGAGACACATGCCATCACAACACCCTGAGTTTGTTACACAAACATCCTTGAAATGCTCAAACTTGTTATTGAACCTGATTGCAAGATGTTCAGAAATGAGGCAGATCCAGTGAGAATTACCTTCCAGCATTGATAGCCATGTCTTCGAAACTTATACAAATGAAGGAAGACATAATGGAATCATTTGGTATATTTAATGACATTTATAAAAGCTGACTCACATATTACCTGTGTAGTTTAGCTTATTTGCAGAATCTGCATTAATGTACATGCTACTAAAAGGCAAAGAGATTGGCACTTTACATATTTGAATGACTAGCATATTCATAATAATTTTTGGCATGTTGCAAGAAGGATTTCTTGGAGCAAAGCTGTCTAATATTATATCATTTCCATTAATGATATAAATCTGCCACACATGACTCATTTTCATTCAGTTAGACACACAAGCTGTGAAATCAATGCTACATCCACATGTGCAAATTATATATGGAATATATTTTTCAAGGAATAATTAAATAATTACTGTTTACTGAAAACACATGAGTAAACTATACATCATGACATTTATAAACTATAAAGACTAAATGAATGGTGAAAAGTTTAAATTTTCAAAGTGCTTTTGGGCGATAGGTGCCTATGTGCTTAAGTGGATACTAATGATGGTATATGTGTGCTACATAATGTGTTCCAATTATGTTCTACTCTTTTCCCTTGGTAACTGGGCAGCAGTCTCTTTTTTCCTCATTGACTCTGTATATAAGATCTGAACCTAGCATAATTCATAATCTTCTAAACACTATCAAGCCCGATATCTGTTATGACCTAGAAATACTGTGCGGAAGTGAGTATATTCTCCCCTTTCTCATTTAAGTCACATCCTGTGTTTGATCCCCATCTATCCTGTGGATCTCATCGTCTGTTCTGTACAGTAACCCTCATGCTTCCACAGAAAGCTCATTTATTTTTCTTTTGGGCACTAGGGGTTGAACCAGGGGTGCTAAGCCACTGTGCCCCAGCCCCAACCCTATTTACATTTTATAACTGGGTCTTGCTAAGTTGCCAAGAGTCTTGTTAAGTGGCTGAGGCTGGATTAGAACTTGCAGTCCTCCTGCCTTAGCCTCCGAGTCCCCAGGATTACAGGCATGTACCATCATGCCAGATTTAGGCTCACTGCTTCTTCACTGTCAGTTACATTCTGTATCTATGACTGTGAAACCACAGAAAAATTATGATTATTTTACTTTTTTTTCTGGAATGAATCTACCTGAATACATGAGGTGCCCCTTCTAAATCTTTCATTGATAAATCACAAATTTTCTGCTTTTTCCATACAAATTTGGTGTGTCAAACATTGTATACTGATGTCCCAATATCTTAATACAGGAGACAGGCATAATGTTTTTTTCCCTTGACTTTTAAATTATATCATCTGGTATTTTTCCCAATTTGAGAAATTAACATCCTTGATTCAACAGATTTGAATTACAAGATTGCCATGTAGTCCAGAATCACACAGATATTATTCCAGTTACATTAATGAAAAATTGAAATTTTATTTAACTTAACATATCCTCTGAGTCCTAGTAATTACCATTACATTGTGCATTTGCATTTACTACCAACTTCCAATTACCCCAAAAAATGATGCAAGAATATGGTTTATTTTATATTGCGAAGTTTGAGTTACAGCTTTCTAAAAATTATTATCAGCTCATTAAGAAAATTAAAAATCATT
Source organism: Sciurus vulgaris (assembly GCF_902686455.1). Lineage (NCBI taxonomy): Eukaryota > Metazoa > Chordata > Mammalia > Rodentia > Sciuridae > Sciurus > Sciurus vulgaris. The sequence continues at coordinate 15,971,376 of NC_136469.1, forward strand.
TTGTACAACAAAGTTATTAAAGTTCCAAGGAGTATCTTTTAACTAAATAATTTATTAAGAATTCCAAAAATGTTGCTGTTAAATTTTTGCTCTTACCTCTTTAGGAAGGTTAACAATAATAAATTAGTGCAATGTGCTTTAACACATCCTCCTAAAATTATTTATCTAATGATTGATTGACACTGGGGATTGAACCCAGGGGTGCTGAACCATTGAACTACATCCCCACATCTTTTAATTGTTTTACACTAATTTGCATAGGGGCCTCACTAAGTTTCTGAGGCTGATCTCAAACTTGAAATCCTTCTGCCTCAGCCTCTGAGTCACTGGAATTAAAAGCATGTACCACAATGCATAGCTTCTTCTAAAATCTTAATGTACACTACTAGGTGATACACTGAACATGGTGAACACTGAGGTCAGTATTCTGTCATTATATAAGTTTTAAATATTGTCACTAAAAATCAAAAACTAATATAGTCAGCAGTATTTCCTTTTGCTAATATTCAAGTGAAATATTAGAGGATAGGTATAAAACATAAAAAGTGAAATGAAAACAGCCCATATTCCTGAAATTAAAAAAAAAAAAAGTACTCAACATTTTTTCTCCTTAAATTTGGGGCAATTTTTTTTTTTAAGGCAAACACTTACATAGTCATTTTTGAAATTTGCAATACTTAAAAAGAGATACTTGCCAAAGTTCAAAAACTCATTTGTTCATGAGCTAAAATGTTTCATTATCTGTGCTTCACTTCACAAAAAAAACAAAACAAAACAAAAATCCTTAGGAAATTTAATTGGTTAGTATGTATACTGTCTTCTGAAACTTCTAAAGCATCAAATATAAGTAGCAAAAACATGCTTTTGTGAATTGTAGTTAACTATATAAAAAGTGCAACTGTGATGTCTGATACCTGATAGAAAATATTAAAGCAATGAAATTGAAGAGAGAATAAAATATTTTTCATGTAGACTATCCAATAACAGCGTTCAAAAGTGACTGTACAATGTAAATTCAAAAGTGCTAACAGTGTAAGTTCCCCTTAAAGACATTCCTGTAAGACATTTACATTCCCTTAACTGTCTTACTGAGAAATTTTACATGTAGTTTTAAATTCTTTTTAAGAGGATTTTTCCTCAATAAAACACTGGAACAGTAACATAAAAGCTTGCATCATATTTTCCAGACACGGTTTCTCAAAAATGAGTCAGAGAACCAAGAACATCACTTATTCACAAATAAAATTATTTTGTTCATGTTATGTGTCATTTTTATCATTGTCTTATGTATATAATATGATGTAGATATTATGTAAAAACCAATTTTTGGATCACTACATTTGGATACTAATACATGCTGTATTAATTTTAATGTAAAAGTACTAAGTACAGATATGGTCAAGTTTTGTTTACTTATGATTCAATTAAAAAGCATGCAAATGATAGAGAATTTATACTAATCTAATACTTTCATTAAGACATTTAATAATTTACTACACAAATATAATTAAAACTCAACTGAAATTTTTTGGAAGTATAATTCTCTTAGATATAACTACAGTCAGTAACTTGTACTAGTTAATGATTTTTGAGCCTTTTCATGTATTCCACAACTCAAGAAAGGTTAAATACACAAATGCATATCTAACTAAGTTATTTAAAAGCCAATACACATATGCAACTGGAAACATTTACAAATAGACATTTCTAGCCCCCAAAGTAGTTTCATTCATACCAACTCAGATAGGTCTAGGTGGCCAAAGTTGGGATCCCGATCTTTCAAATAGGAGATCCTTGGAAAACTTCACACAGTGGTGGCTGGAGGCCCCAAAGTCCTTACCATAGCCTGAAAGGTGACCTAGAAATGCACCTGCTCTCAGAGGGACCAAGATTCAAGTCACTTTAATCCTTGAACTGGTCCGAAAGTGCATTCAATATTTTATTGGATCATTTTTTTTGTTATCTAAAATACAAAATTTTTCAAATCATTTGTCTTTTGATGATCAATATATTCTAAATATTATTTTAAATTAATATTTCCTTTTTTTTCTGTAATAGCAAAAGAATAAGAAGCACCTTAAAAGCCCATCAATGGAGCTGAGTACATCAAACTTCAATTAAAGTACATAATTCTATACAAAGAATTTCTAAAATGAGTTGCATTTTTATTCAATAAACTTTCCAAAACTTACTATTAAGTGAGAGAACGAAGTTCCAGAGTAACATATCTATAGGCTCACAAAACTGTACTCATATTTCAGAACCCCTTCCAGAAAAGTTCTAAAAACTTATTTTCCCCCATACATAATTTGTTCTGAACTCTTGTCATAAACTTAGCTTCAACTGCTCTAAGTTTCTTCATGATATTTGTTTTCTTTATGTGGCATTAATTTTCATATACTTGACTGCAAATATACTGAGGTGTATTATAAGGGGTCTATAGAAATCCTGCTCAGTTGCTTACATCCCCTCACCCCTCTGAAGTGTGAATAACTTTCTCGATCCTTAAACATATTCAGTTCCAAGTTTTTCAGAAATGGGATTGTGGACCAGAATCACAATTCCCTCATCCCAAAATAAAATGACAACTCAAAAATATATTTTTTCAAATATACATATGGGTGTGAAAATTGATAAATAAATGTATATATACCATGATTTTAACATTTTTTTTTTTTCAGGAGAGTTAGATAGGAGATGTTTGGAGCTATAATTTCACATTCTTGCATTATTTCATAACTTGCACAAATTCTTTAATTTATTGTTTTAAATAAGAATTTCCAGACAAGTTGTTTTCCTTGGTATGTACTTAATTAAAGTGAACATAATTTTCTGTGAGTCATAAAAGATTCGTTAAACCTTGTGCTCAACCTGTCTTCCTTGAAAACTTCCGGGATTTTTTTTCTTCCATTAGTGATTTTTTTAGTGGCTTCTTTTGTTTTTCTCCTCAGTCATCCACCATATTGCTGGATCTATTCCTCTCTCACTAGAATCCAGTCCTTAATCTCATCTTGCAGAGCAGTCTTGTTTACTTCAAAATTTTTATTCACATTTTAGGCAATTTATTATTTTTTTAAATTTATGCCATATGCAGTAACCTGAGGTACTATAACTTTTTTATTGAAAATCAACCACCAACATGCCCTGTGGTCTGTGCCTGGGATGTTTTCATTATAGCATCAAACTGTTAAAAATATTTGTTATGAGCTGGGCATGGAGGCACACACTTATAATCCTAGTGGCACAGGAGGCTGAGGCAGGAGAATCCTGAGTTTAAATCCAGACTCAGCAAAAGCAAGGTGCTAAGCAACTCAGTGAGACCCTGTCTTTAAATAAAATACAAAATAGGGCTGGGGATGTGACTCAGTGGTCGAGTGCCCCTGAATTCAATCCCCAGTACCCCCTCAATATATATAGATATATAATTATATATATTATGAATATACATGTATATATGTTGAATAAGATAGAAAGAAGGAGTATACTAAATCAAGAATATATGTTTTTGGCTTTCCTGAACAATGTCAAGAATTATAATCAGTGTCAAAATTGGAGAAAACTTTATAGAGACAATGATATAGAAAATGCACTTGAAGTTTACAAGATGCTACTCATCATTTTAATATATTTGAAATGCACATGTAAACTATATACACATTTCCATAATTATATATTCTTATTCATAATTAAATATATATCTCAGAAAAATATATTTATCTGAAATGTTTAAATAATATTTAGTTTTATCATTATATAGTTATGCTTATTTACTTTGGGAGGTTTGGAATCAGTAATACGCAGATTAAGAAAGTATGTTTAATATTCTAAAGAATGGAATTAGGTTTATTTGTATATTTGCCTCATGATTATTTTATGTTTTACATATGCATTTATTACATAAGCATTTTCCTTTAAAATACAGTTCCCTAAAATCAATTGGATAAGTGCATTCAATTCCCCAACATTTAATAGAGGATATTTTTAAAACCAGGTTAAACCCACTGGAGTCTCTATGTCTGTGACAATACCATAATATGTTTATTGTTGGAAGAAAAAAACAATTGATTACTTAATACATAGGCAAATTCTTCACTAGACTTTGATTTCAGTCTACTGTAATGAGCTCAATTCCTAGAATTTCAGAAATATATATTTAAATTAAATGAACAACTCAAGTTTCAACGTTAACCACGGTTGATTTTGGATTATTTAAATTTCTAGTTTACTTAATAGTTATTTCTTTTTATTAATGTGGATGAAATTAAATTATTCTACAATTTAATATTTTAACATTAATACTAGTATTAGGTATCCCTATAATGTCTCCACAGTACATTTTACAAAACCATTTCTTTGGAAATCAGATTAACTTTTATTTGAGTCCACTTAAAGAAGCCATCTATTGTTATTGATTTTTGTTAATATTTATCTTTAGATGTTGTGTTAAACAATTAAGCAATCAGAAGAACTAAATCGTGAAGATGAATTCTGGTGTCTTCGGTATCGTTTTGTTCATGGAAATCAACTTAAATGCTTTAGTTTTAGGATGTGAAGTTCTGATTAAAGCTATCTATGCCAACTTTTTTGTGCAAGTCCAAATAGCAGCCAAGCTCTCATACAGCACCTGTGGATTGGAAAATAGAATACTCTGCTCAGTTTGGTTTTCCAGATTTAAAATGTGCATATTCACTCTATTGTATATAATATAGTGTATTTTAATTCAGTTGTTATATATAATTATGTATATTAACATTGTCTTAACTTCTCTAAATCTGGATATGCATTTTTTATTTGACTGATTTTCTGGACCAGAATTTTTTTTACTTGTGGGTCCTGTTTAGAATAACCCCTTTGAGAAGCATTAATATGCAGCTTCAGTTTAGAAATAGCTTAAGTTTAGAAACGTTCTGCTTATGAACTGACAATATCAGTTGTCACACACAGTGACCGTATATCAAGGAATTACACTAGCATTAGGTAGAACAGCAGGTCCATTTGTTCAAATGCTCACTGAACATATGAGTGATTTTCTCTAACAAGGTCCCCAGGGAACCAACATGCATCCATCACTGCTTGCATCCTAACTGGAAGATAACTATTTTAAACTCCTGCTAAAATGTGTGATGTTTTAGGATTGAAATAAAGTATATGTCAGGAGCCAGAGAGAAACAGACTGTTGGACTGCATGCTGAAAAAAATATGACAAAGGCAGTCACTGCTGATCGGTCAAATTTTCATTTCTGTTCTTATATTTTAAGTGTTGTAAATACATAAAAGATGAAAGAGTAGAACTCCACTATATTATTATCCCATATAGACACTCTGATTTATCTAGAATTTGTTCACATCATTACAATTTTTAATTTTCACATGGGTATAGAACATACAAATATGTTTTGAATATGAGTTTAATACAATATGTAAAACTGTTAGTATTTTTTCTGAATTCACTTATTTTTCTCAACAAATTAACTTCCTTGTTTAATGGAACTCATGCTCTAGTAAAGAAAAAATGCCTCTAAATGGTGAATATTTTTTCATACATGCCATAAACAGACATAAAATCTACCCCCCTTGAATGTATGTGAGTCTGTATATATTTTTTTTTTTTTTTTGTCCTTCTGGTTATACATGACAGTAGAATCTATTTTGATATATTTATACAAACATGGAATAATATGGCAGAGGCAACAAAAGCTCACTCTCTTGAGGAGACTGTGTTACGCACAACTCCACGTTAGCATACTGGAGCAGAAGAGATTCTCCTTACTGGCTTGAAAGAAGCAAATTGCCATGTTATGAATTAACCAAGAGATGGAGGAGGAGGCCACGATTTTGGGAATAAGGATCTGCCTCCAGAATCTGAGAACCTGCCTATAAAGACCTGGGAGCAGGGGTATGAAAGATGGTGGAATGAGACAGACATCATTACCCAATGTACAGGTATGATTGCAGGAATGGAATAGATAAATTGTACACAACCATAGAAACGAAAAGATGGACCCCATTCATGTGCAACAAATCAAAATGCAGTTTGTAAAAATAAAAAAAATTACAAAATAAACTGTGATCTACGTGAAACAATTAAACCATGCCTAAATAAATTCTTGACCCATGGAAATCTTGAGAGAGCAAAGGTATTTTTTAAACCACTGAGTTTGTGTAGTATCCTATTAAGAACAAAAAGCTACTGTTATATAGACTAATTAACCCCAAATTAATATTCATGTGCTTGCTTGAGCACCTTGTAGTAGTACTGAAGTTCTGCAAATTTGGACTCAAAAATTGTCAACCATCTAGAAGGTCGAAATGTCAGAATTTCCTTCAAATAATGCAAAGGAAGGAGTACAGAGATCCAGAGAGAGTCATGGCGAATGTTCAAACTCTTCAGTCAGTGCTTACCCATTGTTCTGAGTGATACGGATGGTCCAGTCTCTCAACAGAGCATTAATAGGTGTGCTGTTGATTATATTTGAAAGGCTCTGTGCTGGCTGCCTTTTGCAGGCAGAAGATGCTGATGGAGAAATGGGTTCTCTGCCTTAGTGGGATTCAGATACAACAGAGTTTGGTGGAAATGCATAATTCTCAGAAGTAATGTAGATTTGTTACCAGGACAAATCAAGACAAATGAGTATTGGGCTAGATATTATGCAACTTATTAAATATTTTGAAATACATTGGTAGAAAAATTCTATATTGGATGGCCAGATATTCAATGAAAATTGACGTTGAATGGATTTATGGTTTATTAATCTGTTCCAGATGCAAGTCTGCTTACATTGCCAGAGTGCTCTGATTAAAGAGACATTAGCTTAGTCTCTCCTCCAAAGAAGACTAGTCTATATTCAACTACTCAGTTATGGCCACCAGGAAACAGAGAACAAGGCACCAGGGACACAGTCTGAACTCAAGGCACGACCCCAGTGACCTACTTCCTCCAGCCACATTCTCCCTGCCTGCCATTATCTCCTAGTAAGGTAGTTCTTTCAAATTATTAATCCATCAATTAGGTCACAGGTCTCGTACCTAGTCCTTTCACCTGTGAACATTCCTGCATTGTCTCACACTTGGGCTTTCCGAGAATATCTCTTATACGAACTATAATAATCTAAATACAAAATAAGATACGCGTCATGTATAATTGGCTCAAAAATAAAATTGCATGACTTGTTATCATTCAATGTTTTTAGAAAAGTGCAGGAAACTGAATCAGATGATTCCCTTGATGACATCCATTTGCTTTTATCTGGTGAGCAGGAGTCTCCAGGCCTGTATTTCCAGAGGTACAGAAAGCAGGAGACCAAAAGAAAGAAAAAGAATAGACTAATCAAAGAAATTCTTTAGAGAGCATGGTAGCCAGCCCACTGTTTCAAGGCTTAAAAAATCAAATCTTTGTGAGCATGAGGTCATAATTTAATGTTATATAACAGTACTATTCTCTTCTGCAGGGCTCTCTGAGCAGAGGTTATGAGACTGGTTTTTCCTTCCTTGTTTGTATGATTAGCAAAGTATTTCATTTTCAGACTTCTAAAGAATGATCATCTTAAAAAATGTATGTAAACAATACTACTCCTTCACGGAAAAATAAAATAAAGATAAAAACCCTTTTAGGCAGTTTATAGATTATAAATAATGCACTAATTATATAGGATTAACCACTGTCATTACTTTTGTTTAGAGCAATTATTATATGTGAATGAAAAATAAAAGCAACCAAAATATTATTGTTTATTTTTATTCATCCCAAACCTTGTTTCATTGAAACATTTAATGATTCATATAAAAATGATACTTTATAAAAAGGAGGATAATTTTGAAATAATTTTTGGTATATGTCAACACAAAATATATAGTGAAAAAATACCCTAATTACTAGTTCAATGTATTGGTTTTATTTGTATATTTAACTTAACATGATTTTCAAAACTCTGACCTTTAAACATTTATGATAACCATGAATGAGTAAGAAAACAAATTTTAAACAAATTTTATACACACAGGAAAAAATAGATGAAATAGATTCATGTTTATCTCTGATTATACACACATCTTCTAATATATCTTTCATTCTGCTTGTCTTTGAAAGTAAATAAATGCTGAATTACAATTATTGGAGTAGCTACTTGTCTGATATTTAAATGCTGAATTTTGAATCAATGACAAGGATTGAAATTGGCTAGTTTACATAATGTGCAGAAGTATAGAAAGAAAAATCTGTGGCATAATTATGGGGACTTGAATACTGAATAATTTCTGCATGTTCAAATAAGTCCATTAATGTGACACAAATTCATGGGCATTTATGAGCAATTAATATTCTGAAAGTTAGTGGATCTAGATATTTTATATTATCTTTCCTGAAGTGGAGTTATTTACATGCTTGACCAATTTAACTACTCTTGTAATTTTATCTTCATTTTTCCCAATAAATATGATTTTTATATTTTTAAATCACAAATGAGCTTAATGCCCATGGATTGAGACATTGTAGTTGTACTTGAAAACTCAGTCAGTTGTTCATCAAGATTTAGCATATCTTTACCACTATCAGATGAAGCCAAAACATTTGTTTCCCTACCAATGATCCTTCATATTTCAAGGAAACAATCAGATTATCAAGCTAAATAATAGTATTTTTGTTGCAAAAGTACTATATCAAACAACTCATGCCTTGAGTTGTAGTAATAATGAAGTCAAATGTGAAAAACCTTTCCCGTTATCAGTGATTCATTTCTTTGGGCTATGATCTTTAAATGAAAACACTACATTAAGTTTTAGAATATAGTATATCTTTTCTAACAACTCTTCTTTCTCATGATTGTTTCTGTAGAAAATCATAATCATTTTTTTAACTGAAGATTTGGAATCAGAGGAAACATCCTTAGGAATCATTCTCATTCATCTTCAAAATTTGCAAAGTTAGTTTTAATTGTGAAATCATTTTTGGATTTACATGAATAGTCATCCAAAGGCCAACTTTATTTTTATTATTTTAATTTCTTTGCAATTGCATTATCATATAGATTTCCTAGGATTTTAAATATAATTGAATATCTCTAGGACATTAAAAAGACTTTGGTTTTGGGTCAAGTGTGGTGGCTCACCTCTGTTGTCTTAGAAGCTTCAGCAACTTAAGTGAGACCCTCAGCAACTTAGACACTGTCTCAAAATTTAAAAATGGAAAGGACTTGGGATGTAGCTCAGTGTTGAAGCACCCCTGTGTTCAATCCCCAGAATAAAAAGAAAAAAGAAAAAGACCCTAGCCCCTCTTATGTTAAACTTGACAAAGCCTTTATACAATTGGTAGTACTTTTCTTTGAAATGAGTAATTAATCTCATTCCAAAATCCATTTGAATTTTAGTACCAAAACTAAAAGTTTATTGGAAATAACATTTTGAACAAAGTTTCTTCCAAATCATGTAATTTTAGCAAATTTTATTTCTCCTGTGGAATTGAAGGCATGGAATATATCCCACAATTTTAATATAAATATCTGGTTAAAAACCAGAAAAATGATCAATTTAAAAAAAAAATAATTAGGAACATCAGTATGGTATGTCCAGAACAAAGTCTTGGTTTATGAAGAAGAAAATAAGTTAAATATTAAATTTAAATTGAATAGATTTGCTGCTTACTTTATATAACAAAATGTGCACATACAGAAAGTATAGATAATATTGAGGTAAAGCATGTTGATAGGGTATAAGAAAGTCAAGTGTGAATAAAATGCTATCATAGAATAACTGTGTGATAAATCAAGCCCAGGAATGATTTTAAGTATTAAATTGTGACACTTAACCCACTGATTTCGGAAAGTAAAAAGGAGATAATTTGGGGGAAGAAATTACACGATTACAAAGAGGTGCCATCACTTGTGAGATTCGTTTGCTGCCTATCTGGGTGCATGTATTGGTCAAGTGCATGAAAGGATAGAGACCCTGCAGTGAGAAGTGCCGGCAACATCAATCCAAGCAACATCAAGAAATGAAATGATTCAACATGTATAAAACGGCCTGACTAGAAGAGAGTTTCTTGTTCAATACCTAAAAGAAGAAAATGGAGTGCACAGGGAAAGAAGCCCAAGTTATTAAGAACAGAACTCCAGATGTCAAAAATAATGATAATTAAGTTAGCCCTTATTCTGTACTGATGCCATCGACAGCAAAGTTTTGGAAATGACATTCAGTAAGTACATGATGAATAAGAAAAACCATATTTGAGAGTTTGGGTAATATGACTGATATAATCAGAACATAATTCAAACTAGTTGTATTGTGAGAACATCAGAAAAGAAAGGAAGATAAAAATATAAGATCTAATTCAGAAGATGATGCATTAAAGAATGTAAAAGAAAGCCAAAAGAAGTAGAAAACTGGAAGTTTGCAAGGAATGGCTGAAATCTAAGAAGGAGGTGTTTTGTGGCAGAAATAGAGTAGCAAATAAAAAAAAAAGTCACAAGTTTAATTTCAAATGTAAATTTTATTCAACAAATGTGTAAAACTAGATTTTCTAGCACTATAGATTCCAATGTGGTATTTCAAAATATTAAACATTTTTTAAATATAGGACAAAACCGACATGTGAACTAATAACTCCAGGAATGTTGTGCCCACTATTGCAATTTTAATATCAATATCAGTGCAAGTTTCATGAGCAAGGAAAGGAAAATTAATATAATTTTTGTAAACTCTGATATATGCATATGTGCATACACATCCCCACACACATGCCCACAGACATGTAAAATAGTAAGAATTTCTCATCTCCCTATGTAAGAAATGTTCATAGGGAAATAACCCTCACAAAATAAAAGCACTTTAAAATTGGATTGATCTTGTCCATTATAAGGACTAGAAAAAATATGTTAAAAGTCTTCCTCAATGCTTAAGATAAGGAACCTAAATATAGTAGAAAATTATCTGCGCCTTGTCAAATCAACTTTCATAAAAGAACATGGTCTCTTGCAAAATATGACAACTTTTATAGTTCTGGAAGCATGTACTGAGATAATAGACTGGGTAGATTTGTCCATCCCATCTAGCTTATATCCTAAAAGCTTCTAACAAATCCTGAATAACAATATCATCAATCTTGTGAGTAAGAACCCCTGAATGCTGCTGTATATCATATCAACAGAAAGGCAGCAGAATAGGTGGCTGTCAAACTGCCAGTATTTAGTGAGGAACAGGGTCATAAATTCCCAGTAGAAAATTAGACAGAAAAGTTGGCAAATTCAGTTACACACATATGTATTTCTGCACTTAATATACATATATATCTATATATGTACACTTTTACGCACAAACGCCCCTATCATTTTATATTGAATTTAAACTTTCTTGGTATGGTAATACTAAATAATTTAAACCTAATCTTAATTACAATATTGATATCCTTATTATTCTGTGGGCATAAATCCAAGTTGTATATGAATATTCTCTTTGGTAATAAAGACTTACTATATCTCCTTCACAAGAGCTTGATGCTATAATCATCATACAAATAGCATACAAATCATGCAAATATTTTAGGATCATTATTTTTGTACATGTTTTTAAACTAGGTCCTTAAAGGAAGGCAAATGAGATGTCATTACCATTCTTTAACTATAGCACTGTGACTGTATGCAACAAATAACAGAATGCTCTATACAGATAACAAATTATAATAGTTATAGAATGCAAAATAAATTAAGTGATTTCAAAATGTCTTAATTGCAAAAGATAATAATTAACACAATATTGCCAGCAGTTAAGGTAAACACTGCAATTTTAAAGAACCCATGATTTGGGCTGGGGAGATAGCTCAGTCAGTAGAGTGCTTGCTTTGTAAGCGCAAGGCCCTGGGTTCAATCCCCAGCACCCCAAAAAAAAAAAAAAAAAAAAAAAAAAAAACCCATGATTTATACTGTTAGATGCACCCAGATAATCTTCTTTTCTTAAAATCAACTGTGCCACATGATGTAACATAATCACAAGAGTGACAACTCAGGTTCTATACCACTCATAAAAGAGGTGACTAGAAAGTCCGGACAGGATCATGTGGTGATCATTTTAGAATTTTGCCAATCAACACTGAACACCTTAGCACACATCTGTAATCCTAGTGACTCAGGAGGCTGAGGCAAGAGGATTGCAAATTCGAAGCCACCTCAGCAATTTAGTGAGGGCCTAAGCAAATTAGCCAGATCCTATCTCCAAATAAAAAAAATGTGCTAAAGTACTCCTGGATTCAGTCCCCAGGACAAAAAAAAAAAAAATCTTCCCAATCAGTTCACTCACCTTTAATGAAATCTTTCAGTGTTTCAAGATGTGTAGCTATGTAGGTCTATACATCCATGTGATGATGCTTTGGAGAATGGTGAACCACTTATAAGATGTGGACTCATAAGATTACAATGGAGCTGAAAGGTTCTGATCAGAAAAGGTTATTGTACCTTTTCTATGTTTAGGTACACAAAGACCATTGAATTACATTTGCCTTTAGTATTAAGTACAATGAAATGCTGTATGAGCTTGTAGACTAGGGGCAAAAGCTACATCACGTAGCTTAGGTAGTATAACGTCTCAGTTTGTGTGAGTACGCTCCAGATGTGGGTACAATGATGAAATCAACCAAGGACACATTTCTTCAAATATTCTCCAGCGATTAAATGACTGAAGCCCCATGTCTGACTCTTGAAGTAGAGTTAACGACATCTGTGTATGACACACAGTGCAAGTGATTCATATATTAACACAAAGGATTTGGTGAAATGATGATCTAAATTATCACAGCAAAGTTTCATGTTGCATGAGACAAAATCATTGGGTCACACTACTTAAAATTTTTTCTAACACATTTATCAAAATATAATTTATCTTCAAATATATGAACATACCTATTATTACTGTGGTATGAAAAATTTTGGACCTTCCCATATGTCTAACTTTTATTTTTTTAAATTATAGAAACTTAAAATAATATAAATAACATTATTTGATCATAATTTTTAGAAAACTTTCAACATACCATTTTTTCTATAATTATGTGGCCCTCCTATGTGGCCCTACCCTCCTATGATTAGATTCTGATTCTGATCAGTTTGGTTGTTAGGTTTCATCTTTCCTTTGCTTCTCTACTGAAAGCTCCAAAATTTAGCATATGTTAATGAAATGATGTAATCCCAGCAGCTCAGGAGGCTGAGGCAAGAGGATCAAAAGTTCAAAACCAGCTTCAGCAAAAGTGAGGCACTAAGTAACTCAGTGAGACCCTGTCTCTAAATAAAATACAAAATGGGACTGGGAATGGGGCTCAGTGGTGAGTGCACCTGAGTTCAATCCATGGTACCAAAAAAAAAAAAACCCAAAATCGACATTTTTGCTAAATTTAATTTTTAAAAATGTGATCAGGTCTACAATAATCAATAAGGATAAGACAAAGGAATAATATTTGGGGAGTTAGGAATAAGAATTTACTGGCTCACTTCTTAAATATCCTTATAATCATCAAATCAAAATATTTTAAATTCTTTTCAGATTTTTGCAAAGTGTGTGGAAACAATTACATTCTGATACAGTTTCTTTATGTGGCAAATGGCTTATATAACCAATATTATATATGCAGAAGAAATGTAAACAAATCTGCTTTTCTCATTTTTATGAAAGGACCTTAACATGACATTTGTGAAAAAATTTATTTTCAAAACACTACTGAACATTCCTCCTTACAAATATAATTACTTATATTATTGACCTTTGTTAATTCATTTTTTCACTTTATGTTCCTCAAAATAATTTAAGTTATATTCTCTAAAAAATGTATTTGTGGAAGTTTTCCCTGTTTCTTTTAGTTAAGCAAAGTTTGGGAAACCCCGTCTCGTGTTTTCCTCTAACACACCATCTCGGCCAAAAGTGACATGAACATGGCAGAATGCCAGAAATGTCAGACTCTGAAGAGAGCAGATAACTGATATCAAATAATCGTGAATGATAGTTTAAGAGGGAAGAAAGGTTATCTTCCTTGTCATCAAGGCAGTCTGGGAATTTGAAAGTCTTTCATTTTCAACAGAATGTTACAATGACTAGCTATTCAAATTCTTAAAAAATACATCAAGATACTGCAAAATAATTTACATTCTAAAGAACCCTTTTCAAAATAAGTTTCTGAGGCAAATGTGTCTACCTTATCCAAGTCTCCAGAAATATCCCAGCTTTTCTTTATTACATTTATCAAAGTATTTTTATTTTTATTCAAGCACACACCCACTAACAATTCGTATTGTCCCAGTGTAGCATTTAAATATAAAAATGACAATAGGGTAAACTGAATTAACTTTTTGACTCAATTAAAAGATGGGGAAACCCAATCAACAGTCTTTATGTTTATATGTATTTGAAGTATATTTTGATTGACAGTGTATGAAGTCATGCATTACTTAATGGTAGAGATATATTCTGAGACACACACCATTAGACACATTATAGACATTACAGAGTATACTTACACAAACTAAAAGAGCTATGACATCCTTAAGTGATATCATTGTATGAAAGCAGAACTGTATGTGCCAGCCATTGTTAATGGAAATGTTTAGTGGTACGTGACTGTATTTATGTTGTACAACATAATGTTCTTACATATGTGTACCTTGTAGAATGACTAAATTCGGCTAATTAACATGTGCATAACCTGACATATTTTTATTTTATTTGGTGTGAGAGTGCTTAAAATCAATGCCCACATCTTCACGTATAGAGTACATTATCAACCATAGTCATAATGACATGCAATATTAGATCACTTGAAATTATTCTCTACCCAGCTGAAATTTCATATCCTTTAACTAAAATCTTCACGCCTTCCCCACCTGTAGGTTCTTGGAAGCTTCATTCTACTCTGTTTCTATGAGTTTGTTTTTACATTCCACATGTAAGTGAGGTTGTAGAGATACCGTCTTTTGGTTTTTGTCTTATTTCTTTTAATATAGATGTCCTCCTGGTTCATCTATATTATCAAAAATGACAAGGTATTCTTTTTTATTTTTTAAGCCCAAATAGTAAGCTACTATGTGTCAGGCTGCATTCATTATTTTTTCATTCAGTGACAGGTGCCTTGGTCGATTCCGTATCTTGAATCTTGTGAGTAACGATGCTACGAACATGAGAGTACACGGATCTGTTTGAATATTGGTATCATTTCCGGTGGACTTAGT
Organism: Sciurus vulgaris; assembly: GCF_902686455.1. Lineage (NCBI taxonomy): Eukaryota > Metazoa > Chordata > Mammalia > Rodentia > Sciuridae > Sciurus > Sciurus vulgaris. Next base: position 15,986,570 of record NC_136469.1, read on the forward strand.
TCCAGTAGCAGGACTGCTGAATCAAATGGCAGTTCCATTTTTAATTTTTTCAGGAAACTCCACACTGTTACTTTCTCACCAACAGTATACAGGGTTTCCCTTTTTTCCATCATTCTCACCAAAGTGTGCATTTTGTTTTTAATGTAGTAGTCATTCTAAAATGAATTTAAGACATAAATGTAAAATTGGAACTACAAAAATACTAGAAGAAAACAAAGGAAAACATAATGTTCTGGAAAGTTTTATTTTTCTTTTTTTGATATAACTAAAGGTAAAAGGTACACGCAACAAAAGATTACATTGAACTGAAAAGCTTCATAGAAAAGAAAATAATCAACAACAACAACAAAAGAGAAAACATGCAAGGCATACAACAATTCAATAGCAAGATAACAAATAATGAGATTAAGAAATGGCAACAGACGTGAATAGACACTTCTCAAAAGAAGACACACCATGGGCCAAAACACAGTTGCAAAAATCCATAACGACATTACTCATCAGGAAGATGCAAATGAAAACCGTGATGATATCCCCGTTAGAGTAAATGTAAGAAGAGAACATCATACATGATTTTCCTAATTTTATTTGACAAATACACCATATTCGTAATTCTGAATCAGTTTTTCAAATGCAGCATATTTTGGGTACAAACTCTCTTGGTTTTTAAGAAATACTGATCTAGACATAATAAGATTTGTCTTTTTCTGTCACTGTTTTATTCTGTTTATAAAAGATGCATCTGATGGCACTTATATCTACCAAAGTGTGTCAGCAAAAGTTAAAGTGTTTGTGTGTGTGAGCGTGTGTGTGTGTGTCTGTGTGTGTGCTTCCTAATTAGGTCTATGTTTTTCAACTTTTAACTTACTACTAAGAAGAATTTCAACTGATAAGTAGTGGCTAAAGATAAATCAAAGATTTTTTAAAAATTTTTTTAGGAAGCTAAAAGCTCCCCACACATCCTTTTTCATTAAAGAGCCTGTTAAAACCATCCTCAGCTTCTCAGGAACATATTTTAGAATTACCTCTTTAAGTCCTTGAAATTAGAGCCAGTTATCTGAAGTTTGAACTGTGATCAACTCTTAATGGTAAATGAGTTCTGAAACATTACCCTCGCCATGTAAATTTGCAGAACTACTGCTGAGACTTACTTTTCCTGGATTTGTGAAGAAGAGAACCCACATTTTATTTTGTAAAGTCATTACATGGCAACATACAGGAGTGCTTGCCCCTGTGGAGTTTGTGATAAGACATAAGATTTTATGACATAACTTGAGTGTTTCTTCTAGATGGAATCTGGAACATCCTCTCAAAGACCTGTATTAGAGGACTGGTCCTCAGCTTGATGCTACTGGGAATTGGAGATAGCACCCAGGTGGAAGGTTTTTAGGCCTTTGTGGGGTGTGTCCTCTAAGGGTTTATGAGAGCCCATACTTCCTCCTTCTCTCCTTCACATCCTCACAGGATTGTGGGCAGTTTTGCTCAGCCACATGCTCCCCACGATGATCTGCCACCTCACCAGGGTCCCAAACAAAGATGGACTGAGACTTCCACAAGATGAGTCAAAAAAATAATATTTTCTCTTTTTAAGTCGATCATTTCAGATATTTATTGAAGTAATGAAAAGCCAGCCGGCTAGCACAATAATACTCCTGGTTAATATCAGGAATCACTTTTCAGTTAAGATTCCGTCTAGAAGCAGCATTCTCAAATTCTGAAGGTGCTGACAACCTTTCTTTGTATTTCAATTTGGGGAAACATAAGGGAGACACAGTTTGTAGCAAAGTTGATCTTATCCAATATTGGAATCTACAATTCACATAATAAAAGCTTAAATTATTTATTTTCAGAAAATAGAAGGCATCTTGCTAATGTCTCTAGTTTCAGAAATTGAAATATATTTTATGTAAGTACAATATAGGTTCTGTTCCAGGAAAACCAAACTTCAAAACAGCTATTCTACCTCACAGTAGTGTGGACACTTGGAGGACCTTATGTGTGGGCAACAGACAAGTTCAGGCTGCAGTAGAGCAGAACCTAGCAACTCCTTGGGGGCAGGCACTGCCAATCAGCATCAGAAGCACATGATATGTTACTTATAGTTGTATTGTGGACCTATGTTTAATTAACTACTGGATGAAATGTGCATATTCATTTATCTTAATTCTGACCCCCGTCCTACATCCCAGATATCTCTGTTTAAATGTCAGTTAACATCTCACCTGATACCCCAATGCATCCCTCACATGAAATGGTTTCAAACAAAACTTGTGGTCATTTTTCTGATTCTAAAGAACTACTTTTACTTCATCTAACCAAAGTAGCAGTGCTATACTCTGAACATGTAATGGAAAACAACTTTCCAACCTCTTCCTGTCTTTAATAGTCTGACTGCTCCCACCAGCTAGCTGAAGTTATTCTTGAATCCGTCTTACTATGAAATGATAGCATTATTCACGTATTAGTTATATAGTTTTCATTCCCTCTGAGCTGCATATTCCATAATGTACAGTCTGCTGACATAACTGTGACCTTTTATCTTGAAATTCATTCTCTTTGGGTGAAGCTTCTTTTAGGTGGTGGTGTTTTGGTTTTGTTTTTCATTTCGTTTTGTTTTGTTTTGTTTTTTGGTACCAGGAACTGAATCCAGGTTGGTCTACCACTGAACCACATCCCCAGCCCCTTTTTTTTTATCTTTGGAAACAGGGTTTCTCACTAAGTTGCTGAGGCTGGCTTTGAATTGGCAATCCTCCTGCATCAAACTCCAGAGTCCTGAGATTATAGGTATGTGCTACCATGCACACCTGGGTAAAGCGTTTTGACTTACAATTGCCATAGAAATTGTTACAGTACAGAGTTGATACTGAAGAAGGGGTAAAAGAAGATTATACTTATACTTCAAAAATAAAGGTCTGTGGTGGCTATATAAACCTTCAATAATACACTAAAGAAAACAAGGATAAGAATCAGCAATTAATTCGTATTGGCAGAGTCATTTTGTTAAATAAGATAAAAAAAAAAAAAAAAAAAAAGACTGGCCAGGAAATACAAGAGTGGTAAATGAGAAATGGCCAGGGAATTCAAGAGATTTGAAGAAAAAGGAGAGAATTAAATCACTGTAAGAAACTGTCTTGTGAGGCTGGATGGTGGTTGTGAGCCACAGCTTACTGAGTAAAAACCTGACTTTACGGTGTACTACATTGCTAAGCTATGAGGTCTGGTAGGATATATATGTTAAGTAACTTTCTAATTATAATATTTAAAACAGGATGGTTTATTGGTTGCTCTATATTGTTGTATAGAACCCCATTATAAGTCAAGTAGCATCTTCCAAACACATACACATATCCACATGTATATGCTATGTATATAAATTCATAAATATATAAATGTTTTATATATATTTTACATACACATAGCTAATTGTCTAATGTACATATATTTTTTTCAACCTACTGCAAATGCCTATACAAACATGCATAATATATACAAGTAAAATTCTTTCCCAAACCTAGCAAGTTACCTTTATTAAAAAAAAAAAAAAAGAAAAAAGAAAAAAGAAAAAAAACTTTATTTTTTATATTTTCCCAACTGGTTAAATGTACCACTTTTTCATTCAGTTAAAGCTGTGGTCAAATATATTTTATTACTTATTCAATTTACTTATCTTTACTTAGAGCTGAAAGTTTTTGATGACTGGAATGAATGTTAATATATAAACAGATTAATATTTTTAATCCATTGTCCTCCTTTCTTGTTATACAAATATAATTTACAGATTATCCTAAAATTTTTAAATATAATTTTGATGTTTCCCACTGTAATGTCATTATAATGTCCTTTATAAAACCATGGTCTTTAGAAAGTGAGTTTCTGGGGTCAAACTGAAGGCTTTCACTTTATTTGCTGTGTTATCTTGAGTAAATATTTCAATTTCTTGGTAATTCCATTTCCTTACTTTTGAAATAAAGATAAGTAATATTAATGCTATACATCTGCTACAGGTTTATTGTGATTATTAAACGAGTTAATATATATAAAGTAGGTTGTGTACCTTTGCCTGGAATACAATAATTACTCCATGAATATAATATTTTATTACCTCTTCTTTCTGTCTTTAAATTTTTCAGGTATTCTACAATACTAAAGAGAATTCTAGTGGCTCCAGTAAGCATTGCAATTTTCAGATCTCATTACTTCATTTTTTTATTCAATATTTTTTGTTGTTTATTTCACCTCTTGTTTTTACAACACACTTATTTGACAGGAACTAGTAGGTTTTTCCTAAAATTTGGTACTCTTAATTACTTTATGAAATAGAATTTTCATGTGCTTGATATAATTTCTCTTTCTTTTAATGCCCAATTGTCTTTCTTAGTGGAGATGACTACATGTGTCTTTGTTTGAGCCCATGTATGTACCTGTGTATAATCACCTAAATGTGCAGATTAATATTAACAGTTTTTCTTCATTTTTTTCTAATGGACATTATGTTTCTGCCTCCTCAGTTTACTGATACAGAAGAATATTGACATGTGGAATACTTATCACAGCTCTTCACAAGGAAATGGTGATCAGAGAGGTCAGCTCCCACATTTAAATAGTTGAGTCCCATTTAGTAATGGGAGTATATATGATAGCAACATTCGATATACAGGGATACAAAAAACTTCAGGAAAAATTTATGTTTTTCGCCAGTTTGGGTGAAGAGTATACTAATAGAAACCGTACCAGGAGACCAATTGGTTACATTTAGAGTAAAATAATATGAAAATTAGCATCTCTATTAGATCACTGTGCCTCATGATACCTTATACTAAAGCTTTGGAAGACTAAATTGTTCTTGGTCTAACCTGTAGTCATTTTGCTCCACCAAGTTAGTAAAAATTATCAGTTTATTCTGGTAGCCAAGAAAAGATGGTTTGGTGAGTTAATGTTAAATGAAATGTCAAGTGCAGGATAATAAATGTCGTATTTATTCAGCATAATAATGACTAAGAGATTTTATACAATCGCTATTGACTTTCTTAGATTTTAAGAAACAGTTAACTAGATTTTGAGATACAATACATATAATACAGAATTATTTATGCAGAATAAATAACTGAACAAATTATTGTTTCTCATTCAATAGGAAAGTATATATTTGATTTGAAGAAAAAGGAATTTATTTATATTAACAAAATGAATCAAATTGTTTTAGACATAATAAATATATGTGTGGGAAATAATTGAAAAAGTCACAAAATAATTATGTATTTTTGTGTATCATGAACTAGAAATGTGTATATGTCCTTAGCAATGAATTGTCTTATTAACTTGGTATTCAATGCTTATTGGTTCAAATTCCTGTGTTCTTAATTGTCACAAAATGGAAAAGTTCAAATCATTAGTAGTCTACTAGCAGTCACGGTCTTTCTCTCAGATTCTTGGTCTGAACTTCGATTTTTCTTTCCTAAAGCTGCTTCTCTGAAGACCACCTGCAACTCTCTTCATCTAGATGTGATAAACTGCCATTTTCAGTAATCTACATGCAAATAAGGTCGATGGTCTTGTTCCAGTTTCCATCTGTATCTGACTTCTCCCTACATTTCCATGATGTATGTTGAGATACAGGCGCCCACCCCATCCTATTCCCTTTTTATAGGTAAATTGATGGGTAGAGGGGAACAAGAGTGATGGATCCACAGGGAGGACACTCTCTCTTCTGAGATTAACTCATTGACAGCAAATGCTTTTATTAGCTTGTCCATGGAACAAATCTGGCATCTCAGGGAACTCAAATCTAAATGCCATTATCTTGAAATGTGTTTATCATAGGTCTGAAGTATCATTTTCTTTATCTAACTTATCAAACAGTTTTGCATTTCTTAATTGGTCTGTCCTTAACTAGTGTAGAAGAAACTCACTTCTGGCAGTCCTGTTGAGATAAGAGCAGTCTGGTTGCAACTGTTTTCAATATTATATGAAGTTCTTATTTTGCTTTCATTTAAAGTGTCTTATTTTAATATTTTGCTGTACAGTCTAGCATTTACGTTGTTGAGATTTAATACTGTTTTAGTCAACTATTTCGCAGCTGTGACTGAAGTATCTGACCAGAACAATTTTAAAGAAGGAAAAGTTTATTTGAGGATCCCGGTTTCAGAGGTCTTAGTCCATTCAGAAGGCTGGTTCTATTCCTTGGGGCTTGAGGTGAGGGTGAACATCATGGTGGAAGAGTGTGGCAGAAAGCAGCTCACATGATATCAGGAAGCAAAGAGAGACTCCACTCTCCAGATACAAAATATATACACCATAACATCACCCCAATTCCCACCTCCTCCAGCCACACCCTACCACTTCAATTAATCCCATCAGGGATTAATTCACTGATTGGGTTAAGACTCTTAGAACCTACTCATTTCTCCTCTGAACCTTCCTGCATTGTCTCCCATGTGAGCTTTTGGGGGACACCTCCCATCCAAATCATAACAAATGTCTTGCTTCTTTTGGTATCACTAGTCTTGAAAAAGGAGTGATGTTTAAAAATAATAGTACATTTAGAAGATTACTCATCCAATGCAAATGTAATTCACTCCCAAAACACAATTCTAGGCATACATTTTTTTTTAAAACAGCGCTTTTTTTTTTTTTTTTTTTTGAATGATATCTAAGGACACAGTATATTCAACATATTCTACATTTAAAATATGGTTCAAAAGAAGAAAACATAACAGGGCTGGGTGGTCAAGGTGATCTGTTGATGTCATTTCCCCGTCTTCTGTTTTGTTTTGCTTTTCTCATATATTTTCTCTCTCTTGCTCTCATGCTGGGTTTAGTAGCTAACTAATAGGAAGATCCATACATTCAATTCTTGTGGGCAATCTCATTTCACATATCCACCCATCCCCCAAATCCCACCACTGTCTTCTATACATACAACTTAGATTTGTTCCATTTCCTCCTCAGGGCTATGTATTAGATTTAAAGACAGTCAAGGAATCCATGAAATGATCCACAAAGGTGTGGTAATAAACAAGCATTAACATTCTGTTTTTTTTGTTTCCACAACAATGACTTTATTCATATACATTGCTTGAAGTGTTGAAAATGGAGTCCTTCAAAATCTGTCAACCTAATGTTTGTAGTCTATGAATAAAAATAAAAGATGTATATTGTGGTTGAAATAATTAGAATCAACACAGTTAAGCATTTATAAAAGTTTCAACTTCGTCAATAAAGCAGACGCTATTCATGGATCTGGAAGTGATGGGAAGTTATTGTCATTTGACAACTTTGATTATTTGATGAATATGTATTTGGGCATTAGAAGAGTTGTTTCTGCATGAAACATGTCCTCATGCTATAAGCTTTTTCTACTGTACCTACTTCTGCCCTATATTTCAAACTAGCTATCCACCCAGATTTGTTTGAAAGCCTTATTAGATTTCATAAATAAATTTCTGCTAACATTTACTCTGTAAGCCAGGCAATGACATCACCACCCATTTGAGAAATGCCTTCATTTTCACATTTAAACCAGCAGCACGATGTTTCTGTCTGAGATTTCAGATGGGAAGGTCATAGGTAAGGGCTGTGACACAGCCCACCCTGGAACGTTTACTGTATCTTGGTTTGAGTCTCAGTACTGCATTGCTTTCTCTAGACTTTTGGAGGTGCTTCCAGAGAACCCCAGTCTATTCAACTATGCCTGGTCAGGGTATCTAAGATTTGTGTGAAATTCCGTTCTGCTCATTAAAAGGGAAGATTAAGTAAAATAGTGGGGAAAGACATCTGTTTCCAAGAGTTTCCTACATCTTCTGCCTGATACGACCCTAGAGGAAATAGGAAGCTTACCTACAGTGTCTCCCTTCTGCCTCCCAGAGCTCCTTTCCTCCCTCCCCTTCACCTTCCTTACTAGCTTGTTTATCCCATGCAATTATAATTTATCCTATCCTCTGAACCTTAAAAGGAATTTTGTTAGTGATTTTAAACAATGACATGATCTTAGCATTCTAATGTAATCTCCATTTGCATTTAATATAAAATTGATATATGTGTTTTTCAAATGGAATATCTGATATCTATATTTTTCACACTTTCTGTGTTTTTATTTTTTTTTTCTTCCTTACTTTGATCTTGGTTTTTATTTTCTTTCAACTTATTTTATTTATTTATTGTTATTTAATTTTCCCTGTTCATGGTTCATGGTTTGGTAACTATACATTCTTTGGTGGTTTTTTTTTTTTTTTTTTTTTTTTTTTGCAATTTTTTTTTTTTCCTTTTTTGTAGCTATTTATGTATTCCTGTATCTTCAAAATTCCAACTGGGAAATTTTTTTTTTTTTTCCCAGTGTGAACACTCTTTCATGTTGCTTTTAGTCTATTTTTATTTTTGAAAAGTTCAATAACTATTTAACCTGAAAATCTTTTTGCTTTCCATTTTCATTTCAAAGTAAATTCTTATTGCGTAGAGGTTTATGAATTGGCATTAATTTCTTTGATTTAAATGTCTTTCATTGTCTAGTTAAGCAATGACATTTTAATTTACTTCTTGTTTTTAAATTTTGTGTATGAGTCTCTATTTTCATTTTTTTAGGATTTCTAAGGGTTCTTGAATCAGTGGCACACACCTGTAATTCCAGGTCTCAGGAGGTTGAGGCAAGAGAATTGCAAGTTCAAAGCCAGCCTCAGCAACTTAGTGAGGCCCTAACCAACTTAGTGAAACACTGTTTTAAAATGACACAAAAAAAAAAAAAAAAGAAGAAGAATAATAAAAAGGTCTGGGAATATCACTCAGTGATTAAGCACCCCTGGGTTTAGTCCCTGATACAAAGAAACAGACAAACAAACTAAAAAAGAAATAAAAAAGAAAAGACTCTGTTGCTTACTATCTATTTCATGTTTATAACCTTAGACATTTATCAACCATTGCATTTTCTCCCCTCCTATGTCCTTTACTATACAGAATTGAGACAAATTAAGTATATCTTTTATTTTCTTTTGTATCTTACATCTTTTTTCTCTCCTGTTTCGTTATACACATTTTCTTCTGATTTATATTTGAAATAATTAATTCTCAACCATGTAATCTGATGTCGATCCATCTTTTAACAATTTTATTTACTACTTTTTAATTTTTAAAATTCCACTTGCTTTCTTTTATGTTTGTGGTTTTTGCATGAAATTTTTGATCTTATATTTCACCTCAAGTATTATAAGTTTAGAAAAACCTATACCTGAACATCCCAGGGGTTTAGTTCTATTGTCTATTTTGTCTTATTTTATAATTATACTATTTCATTTTCATATAAGAGTAATTAATTTTTGTTAGGTTATAGATTTTAGAGTAATCTGTGGTATATAACGTTAGAGATCTAAGATGACATTATTTCACTCCTATGACAAATTACGTCCGCTTTTTTTCTCTAATGTGTCCCCTTGGTCCCATAAGAGGCCAGCTTTGCAACTAAAGTTATCCATCATCCCTTCTGAACTTCTAACAGTTTGATTGGCTTTGAATTCCTCCTAATTGTTCTTTTCCTTTTAGATTTGTTCTATTATTTTTTTACCATACACTAAATTGTTGTTTTCTTATAATTAGATCTTAGCAATCCAATTTCTTTCAGAAGATAATTTTCATATTTTGACTAATTTTATAGATTTTATTCATTAGAACATTTCATTCAAGTAACTTTTAATGTTAATTTATACATTCGTGGATTAAAACAATATGTGTCTTATATTTTAGAAGTTAACATATCCACAGCATTTTATAAACAAAGAATTGATTAGGTTTACATTTATTATTAAATCTATAGGCACAATGAGCACAGAATTGAGGTGGAAATTACAAAATGAGTATGAAGCTGTACAAAAACTAAATGTGCCTATTTGATTTAGATTGTTTGGAAGTTAAAAAAGTATAATGATGTTAACTTCTCATTCTTCTTTGGTATTTTGTTGAAGTGAAATGGTGAACTTAGGTATTTGTGAAAACCAATCAGAAACATATTACAAATTGTCGATTTTGCTAGATCAAAGATCGAACTGTCTACTAAAATAGCTAGGTTTTTATTTCCTGGGAGACATACTGAGGACAAAAGAAATAACTCTCCAATTTGAAATTTGAACATATCTACGGCACAAGGGAATAGAAAGATTAAATTTCTTTGATCTTAGCAATTTTAAAATTCTAGTTATTCTATATGTTGTCTTTCAGATCTTATAAATTGAAGAGACTCAAAAAAATAGATTATTTGTAAGTAAATATAATGCAGGTAAAATAAGTTACCTAAAATAAAAACACTAAAGTAAATTGAGATTACTACTTGTGAATGTGGGTAAGTTAACTGCAAAGTCCTGTTTCCTTTAATGTAATGTAAATTAAATATTTAATACCTTAAAAATATATGCTACATGCCTATGTGTTTTAGGTTCTGTTTGTAAGCTATTGCCCATTCCAAACTGCTAGTAATGCCAACTTGTAAGCATAACTGAATTGTAACCAATCATGAAAAACAGGGTAATGGTTGCTGACATGAAGACTGAGATAAGGCTGACTAATCACATCACTTAGCAACAGCTAATGAAGAGGCCATCATGTCAATTTATCCCTAAGTTGTATAACTCAGCTAAAGGATTGTAAGCAAATCAGAAGCTTTCATGATTACCCAAAGAACAATACAACCGTGTAAAATCGTTGGCCTGTTTTAGGAATTGTGATTTGATAAAGAAAAGAGATTGTGGAGTTGCAAATATTAGTAGCAAAGTAACATTAGGTCAAGTTAGTTTGAGAACTTAAAGGGAATCAGAAATTATGTGAATTCCTTTTTTTTTCCTTTTTTCATAATAATAAATCCTTTTGGTGAATTTTTTTCATTTTTTTAAGTAGCTAGTATGTATAAGAGTAGCCTCGCTAAACTCTTTTCTACATAATATTATTTAGCATACTTGTAAATATACTGTCAGGCATAGTTCTTAAATATTTTCAACAGAAAAAGTACATATCCTCTTTTCTCACTCGATATATCAAGATTAGAAATATGCTTCTCTATTAGTATCTCTATAATCATTATAACTTAGAAAATAAAGTAAACATTAAAAAATTTTCAGCATATCACAAATCAGCATTATGGGTATATTAAATGTTAATGATGGAGAAACTCATATTGCAACACTTACTTTGAATTAGCATAAGCATAAGAAATTATTTTTTTAAAAAGAGCCTTGAGAGTGTATTTGCATTCTGTTTGTAATTATATCCATGAAATTTGTACATTACACTTTTGAAAAATAAACGAGTGGCAGTAAGTGTAGTTCAGATTTTATAACATAGAATATTCAATGAGTTTTTGTGTTTCTATTTTAGAAATAGTGATATACACAAGCAGTACAGGTGAATTTATTGGTCTATTTGTTTAAAATAAGATCAAGATGCCAACTGATACCTTACATTAAATTATATTTTCATCAAGAACTGTGTGGAATTCACATTCAAATCTCTTAATCAATAGAAATATGCCATTTTTTCAAGTTAAAAAGAAGAAAATTAAGATATAAAAGAAGAAAAACAAAGGCCATATGAACATTTTTAACTTCATTTTTCTATAAATGTATTTCTTACAGAAATATGGTTTTGGTAAAGGATAAAAAGTAGAGTGAGAAAATTAATATTGACAATAGAATGGACCTTAAAAACATAATATTAATATGAAACGGGGGAAAAGAGAAGCAAATGATATGTAATATAACTAAAAATATTAAAAGTGAGTTGAACTACGCAAATTCAAAAGGTTTAATCAGAAGCTATAGGTATATCCTAATTTATTGTTCAGTTTCAAAATAACGCCAATGGTGGGAAATATGCTTTTCACTGAACATTATGTGTTGCAAGATTGCAAACTGATATTTTTTCCTAACAAGAGAAAAACACATATACAATAATATCTATTCATATATATTATGCATAATATATACACACTATATTATATATGCATCATATGTGTATGTATTTGTATGTCTGCCTCTCTGTATGTAACTATTTATATGTGGATGAAAGAATGAATGAATATGTGAAAGAAGAGAGAGAGAGAGAGTTAACAACTATCATCTCAATACACTGAATCAGAGAGAAGCTAATGTTTAAAACCCACTTCATAAAAGTGCTTTACCCTATTTACATAAGTTCTTCTGCAAATTTCACTGGCAAGTTCTTCCCTGAAACACTACTGAAAGGGGCCACTATAGAATTCTGAGTAAAGTTCAGTTCTTTTTTTTTATTTCCTGACTGAAAATCCATTAATTTCCTTTTTACTCTGTGGGTTCTGCTGACCTTTATAATAATGTGAGAAGTATACCAATAATGATTGGTAAAGATAAGAATGAGGTTCTAGCCTAGGAAGATATTCAACCATAATTTTTCTCAAGTGAAATCAAATCTCAGGTTTTAAGTGTCAATTAAGTGCTTCTAAATGGTGATGTAAATCATGCAAATAAGAGTATTTTTGCACTGATTTTATCATTTTTCCATTATTTTAATTAAATTTAAATGAATCATTAAGCAAAAATATATATATGCACTATCTTCTCATATTTATTTATTTATATAATTTACATCACAATATATTATCATAGTAATCTTACAAAAATTATTAATACTGATATGTAGGTAGCAATTCTAATAACCCAAAACTCTGCATCATATTCTAATGATTTCATGACATTGTGAATAAACAACTCTTAAATCATCACTTTTTGACTTCTATCTAATCATTCTTCCTAAGGACAGTGATTCCAGAACCTTCAATTTTGATTATTGCATTTTGTTTAGTAGTTTGGGTTATCTCTATTGGAAAGGAACTTGTCCAACTAATGTCAATGTATACAAATTAAAGGGATCGAATTGGGTGAATTTAAAGATTCCAATCCACTGTGAATTTACAGGTAATTAAACTATCATTTAAAAATCTGCTTCTAAGGTTGAGGTCTATTCATACATTCTCTAGTTTCATCATATCAATTACATTAAATATTATTTTTCAAAGATTGAGATGAAGACTCAGGGGAAAAAAAAGTAAGATTGGACAAATGGTACGTAGATGAAAGAGCCGAAGTCATGGTAATGTGACCTCAGAGCCTCTTAAAAATAAACCACAGCAGTGGCTAAAGAATCAGAGTACCGAAACATCTCATCAGATTTCTACTTAAAATCTCTTTGATTTAAAAGAATATAAATGGAAGAATTATAACACATATGGCCACTTTCAACTTTGTATCTAAGGGAGTAAAATCACTTTTGTTTGCTTGTGCTTATAACCATTCAGAAGCCATTGCTAAAACTAAATGCTTCTTTAAGGTGGAAATTATAAACAAAATACATTACTCAAAATATCTTTAAAGAAAATCTACATGTAGATAACTAATCATGTCAGTACAAATTACTGTATTTTGTTGAAAATAAGAATTTTCTTGAAATTTTCTAACCTTAAAATTGACTCTAATTTGTCAATCATGGTGTGTGGAATTCAGTGTTACAGATGTTGGTATTTGCACTTTATTCTTTCTTATGTCACTCACTGGAGCAAGGAAATAGCTATTACGGCATATGCAGCAGTTGATTTCTGGTACAAATTAACATTTAAAAGTAAACTTAAATCATCCCACCCGATTTAGATGCTTTTAAAATAACAGTGAGTTATTCAAGGAAAGGATTTTGAATTTGGCTATAACTAAACTTGAACTCTTTATCAAATAACAAAGTTCTGTACTATTATTTCATTATTTTTACTTTTATAAGCCAATCAGTCATATTGCTACATAACTTATTACATACAAGAATACACACTCCGAAATTTTTCCTTAAGTTTAGAAATTGGAATCTCCCATTTACTAATTACAGAAATTAGTACAAATTTACATAGCCCTGGCAATGTGAATGGATTTGTCAGGCCTGTTTAAATATATATTTTCTTCTATAAAATGAGTATAGCAATAGAGTAGTTCTCCAAGAATTGTTGGAAGCATTAGATTCTATAAGTAAAATCACTCAACACCAAAATAGCCAAGAAATGGTCTCCACAGTTATGAGAGATAAAATTATTATGTAAATTAAGTAACTGGAGAAGTAGTCAATACTGTTGAAAGATTCATTGAGAGCTTATTCAATAATTATTTATGTGATATGTACATTTCTATGAGTTATACAATCATTTTAAACCATGAAAGTAAAAGCAAATAAAAGTCCACATATAGTTTTAAAAATTCATTTTCATTGAGTAGATAGCAACTGAAAAATCTTGGTACAGCTTACAAATATTTTGACAGAGGTAAGTTGAAAAAAACGATGTGAATGCACAACAAGATAGCTAAACTCCAACTTGTGAGGAGGGATTTAGAGAAATCCACTGTTCCCAATGGGACATAATCATTGAGCTGAACCCTTAAAGAAGTGTAAGAATCAGGCAAACAAGATCAAAACCAAAAGCAGGCTGAAGGTGATGGGGAGCCCATTCTAAGACCTTGAACAAGGGACAATGTTTAAGCATTGGGCAACCTGAAGAAATTCAGTATTCGTGTGTGACTTAGGAGGTGACTAAAGACCAGGTGGGATTGTATAAGTGGATATTAACTGATAAGAAATTTGAGGATATTTTTCCTCCTAGAGGTTGAAATATATACTACTAACAAATATTGGTAGAGGAAAAATGACATGATCAGAATTACTTCATAGAACTATTTCTGACCTAACTGTGAATAATGGATTGAAAGAAGAAAACTAGAGCAGGTGACCATTAAGATACTACAAGAATTATAGAAGGGAAAGATAGATGGGTTCAAGCTCTGACATAGCTGATGGGTTGTTAAGACTAGCAATTAGATTTTTACTTGGCTTTAGTAATAATATTAGACTTGAATACACTTTTAGTTAGTAATAATATTTAATTCTCTCATTTTACAGTTACATGAGTGATTTTAGCACTTGAATTTAATCAATCATCAAGATCACAACAGTAAACTAATGTTCTGATGCTTAACATTAATGTCACATGGCTTTATTTCACTGAGAATGCAACATGATAGAAATGTGATATAGCTTCTGAATTTTAGAGGATGAGCTGGAGGACCTGAATCCTTTCATGATTTCAAGAGAATTTAAGTTACATTCTCCCTGGTATTCAGTGAGATCAGTGGAGAATACCTGTCAACTTTAATCATAGAATGGAGGCAGGTTTTCTGGGCTATCTAAAAGGACTGGTGGGGGATATTTACAAAGGAGACCTCTGAGAGGAACCACACTGTCTTAGGTGTGTGGACCTTGGGGAGTCTTATAATTCTAAGGAATGTAGAAGCCTCGAAAGGAACTAAACTCGCATACCAAATTCAGGTTCATATCTCTGAGAGAAATCTGTTTCTCCTTGACTTGAGACCAGAGAGGACTATGGGAATAAGGATCACTGTTTACAAAACTATTCCATGAAGACTCACAGAATAAAAGTGAAGTATTGTCTAACACCTGCTTATTAACAAATGTCTCTTAAAGTCCAATAGTCTCATATATTTAAAAATAGGTACAGGTATTTATTTTCAATACTTGCAATTAGCAATGAAAACCACATAGTAAAACTGCAGAATTCCAAACCAATATGTTAATTCAGAAGAATTAATAATTCTTTTAATTAACTTTGGGAAAAGAATAACAATCAATTGAATGAGGTGATGCTGATTTTTTAGTGATTGTTACAAGGAAATCATTAAATAAAGAATTTGCTATTACCACAGTTGGAAAACAATTAGAAAGCATCTAACTTCACTCCCTGCTATTGTTTGGATTTAGAATGTTCCCCAAAAGCTACATGAGCTTTAACACATGTTAAAGGCTCGATCCTCAACATGGTGTTGTTAGAAATTGTGGGAAACCCTTCAAAGTGCCTAGTGGGATGTTGTAAGTCATGCGTATGCCATTGAAGGAGACTCTGAGACTCTGTTCTCTTTCTCTTTCTTTTGATTCCAAGTCACCATGAGGTGAAATTTATTCTGCCACACACTCACACCAATATGTACTCTTTGGCATAGGTGAAAAAGCAATGGGGCAATCCACTGGGACTGAAAACTCCAAAATTATAATACAAAATGAAACTTTCCTCTTTTTAAGTTGAATATCTGAGGTATTTTGTCACACAAATAGAAAGTGTATTCATACAGAAAATTGGTACTGAGAAGTGGGGTTGTGTGATAATATCTAATGATGTAATTATCTCAGATGTTTTGTTATAGTAATGAAAAGCTATCTCACACACACTGATTCAGTGGTCTATAGTACCCTTCATATCCCCAGTCCTGTCTGAGTCAATAGAACCTGGACAAAGGAGGTAATGACTGAAATCTTAGATGCCACAGTTCACTGGTATAGGAAGGCAATTTTTTTTTTTTTTTCCTTCTGAAAAATGTCAAGTTTACCAAGAGAGACAGTAAGATTTAACATAGGTTGTTGCATAAGAAGAAATGTGGTATTGGGAACCATGTTCAGGAAAAAGGTTTCCATGTGACGCAATTTTCTCTAGAAACTCTAAGTTTTCAAGTCCTTTTTACCCGGTACAGAACAAAGAAATGAGGAAGTTAACATGTTTCTTTAGGGAAGATAATACTTCATGGAGGCACCTGTCTGATAACAGGCTTTGTGAATGAATTAAACCATGTAATTGGATTTGGATTAACAAATGCATTTCACCTCAAAAAGAAAGCAAGAAAAACAGAGGCATATGGTCTCCAGGTCTTTTATATCCCACTGAGTGGCATGATGTTTTTATGATTTCGATATTAGGTGTCCCCCAAAAGCTTTTTTGTGAAATAATGCATGGGAGTTTAGAGGTGAAAAAATTGTGTTATGAGTGCTTTAACCCAATCCATGAATTAATCCCCTAATTAGGATTAACTGACTGGTAACTGAAGGTTGGTAGGGTGTGGCTAGAGGAGGTGGGTACCCGGGAGGGTGGCTTTGGGGTTTATATTTTGTCTTTGTTGAAAGGAACTCCCTCTTTCTCCACTTTCTGGTGTGATCTCTTGAGCTGCTTTCCTCTACCACATTCTTCCGCCATGATACTCTGTCTCACCTAGAACCTCAAGGAGTGGAGCAGACTTTCTATGGACTGAGACCTGTGAAACTGTGACCCTGCAATAAATGTTTCTTCTACTAAGTTGTTCTTGTCAGGTTTTTTGGTCGCAGCAACAACAAGAACAAAAAAAAAACTGACTAAAGCAGAAATGTATAGGAAATCTATTGAACATAGAGTAGTTTTTCCACTCCTGTGGATGGACTCTTGTTGCTTTTGCTTCATGTAAGATATGTATGAGAAGAAGGTCAGTAAGAGGAAAAGAAAGACTTTGGTACCAGGGATTTCAGTTGTGTATTAAAAGTTTCTGAAAACAAGTAGCCCATTATTTGGAAATAGAGAGTCCATGGATAGTTATAATTCTTCCAGCTACCAATATGCATTTTTTTTCAAACCCGTGAAAGTTTAGGTGTGGTCTCTTTCTAAGGAGAAAAAAGAAGTAAGTCTCTGATTCATTATGCAGACAACTCAGCATAGACTCCCAGTGATTTTTGGAAAATCCTCCTTTCAGATCACAAAGTTGTAACTTCTGATCTTTCTACAGGATTCTATCTATGAGAACCACATGACCTTTTAGAAGAAATTGTGCAGGCATTTTGCTATTGTACATCTTAGATCAAGAACAATGTATCTCATATAGTTGCCCTAGAAAAATGCTACACCAAGTGTAAATACATTTGGAAATCTGTAAAAAAGTGCAAAGCAGAGACAGACACTTTAAGGTTGCGTGAGTTGCTATTTTAGACAACTGCACCTGTCTTCTCTTTTATACTATCTTATGATAGTTAATCTTAACACACGTTAGTAAGAGAAAAAAAGAAGATAGCTATGTTCTGGAATGTGCTCAGTCATGGTAGTGCTTATCTGTGATGTATAAACTGATCAGTGTTCTTCACCTTTCCATGCTTATCATGAATACGTATCATAAAAATATTCTGCAAAATCTCTATCTTGTGAGACTGATCATCTATTTAATTTTCTGACAAATTAATATATTCCTTTGATGGTATCATACTTGAATATAATGGCAAACATATGGCATAGGACTTTGAAGTTGAAGGCCAGAGAAATTCACCTATTTTTCCTCTTACAAATATTAATTTTCTCAACTTTAAAATTAGGGATAATACTGTATTAATTGTTCCCAATGTGACTGGCCAAAAATAATCAAGAAAACTTTTTAAAAGTCCCAAATCATTAGTTCCAAAGTCAGACTTACTGGGCATAATTTCTAGGGACACATCTTTTTTCATGATGATTTTCCATTATGTCTGATGATCATGTTTGGAAATGACTGAATGAGATCACTAAAGATTCTCCCATCTACTAACGTCTCTGAAGTAGTTTCTTTTTATCTGAAGATCATACAAGTCAAATAGTTTGTTTTTTCTTGCCAACACTTGAGAATTTTCTTCAAATGAAATTATGTACAGACTCTCATGTTATTAAAAATATATGGGGTGGTTTTTCTCTTTGAAGGGAGATCGAGTGGAGGCCTGTTCCATCCCAACTGGCTTTTTTAATGCACTCATAGAATAATAGACCCACTACTTGAAACTCCACAAAGCCAATTTTAAAACACTTTTCTAGTGTCTATCCTGCCTTTATACCTATGTATTTATAGATGGTTAATGATACAATCAGAATTATTGGACTTCTGGTTCTCTATTCTTTCTACTGAACCAGATAAAAGTAATATCTTTGCATGTGAATATTAATCATTAACATTAACCCTAAGCATATTGGAAAATATAAAAAATATTCAACATATCATTTGATTATTTTAAAAAGCAAGAGAGAATAAAAACAGATTAAATTAATTAGAGAATTTTTTTCTATTCAAGAGAAAATACAGAAAGAATGCTCACTCTGTATTGTTCAATGCAATCGTGTTGCTTTCCGACTTAAATGTTATTAAAATTGGTACCTTCAATACCTAAGCTTCTTTATATTTCTCAAATATTATAAAAATTCATATTTAAATTAAACTCCGCATTTGAGATTTTCCATTAGTTTGATGCACTCATTATAAAAATAATTTATATCAAACTCCAGTTTTCTTTTTCATCCTAACATTTATTTTGATTGCTTTGGCATAATATCTGAAAGACAGAAAAGAAGACAAGTATAGCCATGAATATAGATATCATTATTTAGTGATGTAATTCTTTAAATCAATAGAGAACTCCCTTGTATTTCCTTAATGGAGCGTGAGAAATGATTCATTTCTTACTAGAATATATGATAGATGTAGCAAAGTCCTGACTTTTACCTTTCAAAAATGATTCATTGTATGGGCAGAATGAAGTATTCAAAGAAGGGAAAGATAAGTACAAAAATTCTCTGGGAACTCTTAAAGTTATTAACTGAAAGACTAAGATTATTGAAATGCTATTTATAAAACGAATGAGTTAAAAATTCCAAAGTTGATATTGTAAAGTTTCCATAGACTGGAAACTGGCTTCACCTTCTATCTGGTGACACAGTGTATTCCCATTCATGTAAAACCAGAATCCCAATAACTTCTAATCTGAAAACATAATGAAATAGTCCTCTAAGTTAAATTAGAACATAAAAAGCAGTGTCATTTCATTATAAGGAAGAAGGTTTAATTTTTCTTTTAAATATTTTGTTTGATTCAGACAGTATTCTACTTTGGCCAATCATCAAAAGTTCCCAACTTGGATAAGTTCATACATTTATGCCAAAACAAAAGATAAACTATGCTTTCCCCTCTTTTCCAAAAAGTCATTTTTATGGCGAAATAAACACTTGTGACTTTAATTACAGGAGGTATATCTGAATAATATTCTTAAATCAACTCCAGAAAGACGATTTGAATTTTGTGTTATGTTGTATTTTCTTGATTAATAATGAATACATAAATTTATGATATGCTAGTCCTAAAATAATATAACTTATTTGTCCTGGTAATCATTAGTATTTTGAAAAATAATTTAAAGATCAAGAATGCCCATTACCATTTGTCATTTGTTCAGACTACTTAAGCTAAGAAAACTTTAAGACGAGTCATTTGTTCATTCTTTTACATAGCTAAAGCCACTGTCATATTTGGAGGATGACAAACCTCATTTAGTTGATCCTTGTCTGCCACATGTTTTCTGAGAGAATGACCTAAAATAACGCAGAAAAGCACATATTGCTGTATCTAATTTGACATTGTTCCAGCAGTGTCCCTTACTCTGCTCAATTGTCTCTCCATCTCAGTAACACAGTGTCAAGCTGCCAAATTCCAAAAGGACCAATACCACTTGATGGTCTTACCTTATAACTCTGTGGTTGGGACTTCTATCTTGTGGATCACACAGCCTGTCTCCATTATTCTTTCAGTTTTCCTATGCCCTTTGTAGTAAGGCTAGTCCTCAGGCTCTGAGATCTAAAGTTGTTCTGTGCTACTAGTCTGTAACTCAGATTCTCCTTTATCAAATGGTCTGTCTCTGGACTTTCTTGCTCTCCTAACCATCATGCTTCACAGGTTACTCCATGATCATCTGCTCAGCTTTCATCCAAGTATGAATGACTGGACGCTACCAGGTGACTGCATGCAATTACCAGCCTGCTTTGCGCTGGGCTTTGACTGAAGTTCATGTTCTCTTCCAGGAACAGTCAAATTCACTGACCAGTGGATTTCAGAGAATTAGAACGTGAACATAGTTTTAAAGACCTCACTACCTTCTTTAACTCTAGACAACCTCGAAGTTCTATTCTGGGTCCCGAGCTCTGTTAGGCCATTTGCAGCCTTCACTGACAGAATCATCATACTTTCCTCTGACCCACCTGGCATCTGTTTCTTCCTGCTCACACATGATGATGCTAACAAACATGACAAGTCATTAGTATCCTTGATGGAGCGTGAGAAATGATTCATTTCTTCCAAATTCTTAGAATTTACTTCCAGGTGAACCTAATCTGAAACCCTCCCTAAGATTAGAAAGACAGTGATTTCAGCCTCTCCACTATTGTTGGTATAATCCTGGTATCTGGAAAACTGTTCATGAAGATGTGGAATCTTCTGATGTCTGCTCCAGTGTAGATAGAGGCTCTGACATTACTGTACAGTCACTAGGGCATGTGCACAGACTAAGCCCTAAAACAGATGTGGTATAAATCCCGTGGAGCAACACCCCCCATTACATTCCATGATAGCAGAGGTTCGATAAAGCTGAGGTTTATGTAGGAAGCTTTTAAGAGAAGGAAATGGAGAGGGACTGCAGGGACTGCTGAGGCCTCTGGGGTTGAGTTATTTGGACATTCTGTAGACAAACTGCTTATTTGTATGTAATGGATAAAAATCAGTGAGGGGAAGCTAATGCATCTCTCTGGGTCTACACTGTTCTCATTTGGAAAATAGTTACAATGGTATCTACCCATCAGGTTAACTTGAGAATTGAGTGAGAATATATTTTTAAAATTCTTAGTTGAATCCTGACCTAGATTAAATAATTAGGTATTGCCATGATTTTTTAAAAATTTAATTCCTGCAAAGGATTATATTATCTTCTCACTGGTGATTTCTCAAAAAGAGTTGTTGTAAGATAGATGTGGAAGACAGACCAGAGTCCAGGAAATTTCATGAAAGGCAAAGGAAGCCCAGGACTTGTTCTCCTATCTTTTGTACTTCTGACATAATGCCCATCATGCTCAAATTCTTTTAAATCAGTTAAGATGATAGGGAACAGTTCCAGTATTTTAAATTCTTAATACATTTTCTCATTAGGCAAACCTGCAAAGATGTTCCTTTAATAGGACTAGATCCCAGCAGACAATCCACAAATAGACTATAATATTCCCCACATCTCCTCTTCTACAATGGAGACATTCAGATTTCAATTGAGACCTGCCTGGGTTCAGAGAGTTAAGTGGTTTGAAACCATCAATAGGTTTCAGAAATTCTGACTATGAATGTTTGCAAGCTCTGTTTCAGCCTGGTACATATGTAAATGGTTTTAAACTGTCCATTTGTATCTGCAGTGCTTGCTTATGGCATGCTTTATACACAAGTATCAAGTTTATTTATACCATATTTTCTGTATTGCATATTAATAACTTTAGTCTGAAGGACCAGCTCCTAATTAGTCCTAATATCTGTTTCCTTTCACAACTAAAATTGTATTCTAAATACACAGGAAGCAAGGGAATGATTTAAAACATTACTAGCTGTGCAAGCTGTATCAGAGGAACTGCAGCTGGATCAATACTCTAATGAAGGAATGATTTCTGTTATCCTTGGTGTAGGATCTATAAAACTAGCTAGCTTCCATGATAAAGATAGCCACACATTATTTTCCATATTGAGTACTTTTTAAAAAGTTTTTATTTTTCCCATGACTTATCCTCATCCACATTAAAATTTGATATCCAGTTCCTGCACAGTGCCAGACCTGTGATTCTCTGATCAACGTGGACAGCAGAAGTGATGGTATGGGAGTCTGAGGATGTTTGCCTTGGGAAAAATTAACTGCCATGGGAACAGCCTGACTTCTCTGAAACCCACATGCTGGAGATGCCACTTAGAGCCTTGGGCAGCCATTGTCAGCTTCCTGGTGTGAAACAAAGTCACATGGGAAACCCAAACATTTTTCAAACTCCTGCTGAGCCCTTTCCTGACCTCCAAAACCATGAACAATATCAAATGATCATTTTATATTACACTTTTGAGGTAATTTGTTAGCAATAAAACCAGAGCTGTCTCACTGTCACATAGGTGTCTGGTAGTAAATTACGAGGCTTTATTTTTCTTGAAAGTTTCCTAAATATAATGCTTTCTAATAGAATATTACTACCACCATCACTTCAAGATTGCTTTTTTAATTTGAGGGGATTTAATGATTTATTTTTGATTGTCAAAAAAATTTAACAAGAAATATGATGTTCCTAAAGTGAACATGCTTAACACTCTGTTTCCAAGTAAATGAAGAGCTGTGGTCTCTGAGCCACCATGGGCACCTCAGCTGTGGCCACGAGAGGTCAACTAAAGGCTTTAGAATTGAACATGTACAGTATTTTAAGGTAGCCCGACAATACTGACAATACTGTCACATCGTTAAAAAGCTGCCTACAACATGTCCTAAGACCCCAGGTGTGTTTAAAGTCCTCAACTTTCTAAGATTGATCACGTAATGGGAGGTGAGAATCCGGTTTTGCCTCAAATTCTGCTACGAAATCACTGCCCCATCTTTTTATTGTCATATTGCAGAACTGACACTTGTCAAGCGATAATTTCAACCTTGGTTCCTTAGGGCACGCTAGAAACCCAAAAATCCACCTGGCATTTTTTTTTTTAACTCCTTACTCCAACAGACTTTGACTGCCTAATATACAAGAATTTCCAAATAGTTCACAATCTTGTATTTTTGTTTTATTTTCTAAAGGAAATGCTTTGTCATATGTAAGCGTATTGTTACTGTTTTTAGTTTTGTTTTTGAATAATCATGGAATAATAGTAATTCTGGATCTTATCTTAATGCCATTAGGAGTACCTAAATTTTATTTTACAATTGATTTCAGTGTGACTTATCCAGACTTATCATTTGAATGTAGGACATTATAATTTTTCTCAGTGAACTTTTAAAAGTCTTAATCAGAGAGCAAGAACTCACAGATTTCCTTCCTATTTGATAGTGATTCATTTTGTTCAAAATAAAAATAAAATCCTTAAAATAGCTTGATAACAGTGTGGCTACAGCTGTTTCTCTGATGTCTTTAAATAATACCTCTTTGAAAGAGTAATTGAAAAATGATTATTGCTGCATAGTTTGGACCAACAATGGGGAAAAGTGAATATCCACCAATTAGAAAAAATAATTAAATAATAATTGTGTAATCATGCTCCATATATTAAATATGTTAAAATAAATTAATTAACAATTTAAAAAATCAATTAAAACTAGACTTTGAAGATGTTTATTGCATACTTTTTGTAAGAGACAATTATAGTACAGATATTCTATTTTCACAAATCAAAACTGAGTGAAAACTCTATATAGGTAGCATTATGTTTATCTATACATATGTGTGTGCATACATGCATACTTAAAGTGATGCATGTTTGGATGGTTGTGGTATAACAAGAACTATGTTTGTTCTTAGTCCCTGATTCTTGTTGCATAAAATCTCTGGAATTTCCTGAGTAATAAGAGGTTATTTTATTATCCAAAAGTGTTTTAGAGGAAGTAGAGTATCAGGGATCAAATTAACCTCTGTCAGAAACAACTTCTCCCTAAAATATATGACATATCATATATATCAATGTTTTCAACAAACCAGGTTTCAGATGACTGACAATAGTGATCCCTGACAGTTTGGAAAAATTGCAAGGTAAGATCAATCATTGCCCCAGTTTCCTGATTTGGGGAAGTTTCTAGGTACAGCACAGAGTGACCAAAGGGAACCTGATAGGCTCTCTGAGTTGAGGAGAAGAAGCCCTGTGTGTGGGAGACCAAAATATTTAGTGTTCCCCGAGGAGAGTACAGGAGAGGAGAGTCAAAGAGGGACAACCTGATTTGGGAGAGGGTCCCCTCCAATATTGCATAGATATTGGTTAATTTATCCTCGTGACAGAAACCTAGAGTCTGAGGAAATGACCGTGCAGAAGGATTGAAGGCAAGAGTAACCAGTGCCCAAGCATAGCAAAAGCATAGTCTGTGTGCACAAGCAGGACTGGAAGTGTCTGTCATAGCCTGAATCCTGTTCCTTCATAATTCATATGCTGAAGTACCAACCTTCAGTTCAATGTGGCTTGGAGGTAGGACTTGGGGAGGTACTTGGGTTAGAGGAGGTCAAGAGCATGGGACCTTTGTCTGGTGGGCTTAGCACATTTGGAAGAAGAGACAACAGACAGCTTGTTATGGCTCTCTCACTCATGAGGACACTATGAGAAGGTGGATAACCACTGGCAAGCCAAGAAGACAGCCCCGCCCTCACCTGAGCACACTGGCTCCTCAGACTACCAGCCTTCAGAACTTTTACACTGTTGAATCCACCAAGTCTATGGTATTGTTAGTGCACCAGAGGAGACTAACTTACCTCCTGATGACTGATGGACTAGCTAGAGTGCACAGAAATAGCTTTCCTCAAGAATCAGAAATAATTAGCCCTACAGTGAGTAATGCTGCTGTCTACTTTAAAAAATCTTAGATTATAAGGAAATGAGAGGGAGGTGGGTATGAAAGATGGTGGAGTAAGACAGACATCATTACTGTATGTACATTTATGATTACACAAATGGTATGAATCTACATTGTGCACAACCATAGAAACTAAATGATGTTCCTACCCCATTTGTGTACAATGAATCAAAATGCAGTCTGTAAAAATTAAAAAAATAATTTTAAAAAATTAAAAAAAATAAAAAAATACATTAAAGATTTTAAAAAAATCTTAAAATTAATGAAAAAGATCAACAACAGTTTCTAAGTAGCTTTTGCATATACTGGAAGAAAATTCAAGATTAACTGTAGGAATAGAAAAATAAACAGCAACCCACAAGGCAAATTTTATAATGTCTGGAATCACATCAATGATTATCAAACTCACAAAAAAGCAGGGATATACTGGTCATAAAAAACAAAGATGAATCCATCCAAACCAACTTTGATGCTTATCAAGATATACAATACTCTGGGATATAAAAGTGTCTCACAAGCTTTAGAAGAATGTGGATAACACATAATGGGTTTCTGGCCACAATGCAATTAATTTGGAAGTCAATAATAGAAGCATCACTGAAAAAGAACAAATATTTGAAAATTAATATACTTACAAATAATCTGTATGAGAGAGAAGATGCACACAGGTGATTTGAAAGCATTTTGAATGAAATACTCAACAGAAAAAATGTGTGGGATATCATGAAAATGGTGCTCAGGGGGAAATTTGTAGCTCTAAATAGGTGTATTAAGAAAAGAGGAGAGAACTCAAATCAAGATCTCATAAAAGGATGAGCAATTAATCCCAAAATAGTCAGAAGAAGGGTAGTACTAGGTCAGAGAAGCACTCAATTCACAAGAAATGAGTAGCGAAAATCAATGAAACCAAAAGCTGATTCTTTGGAAAAAATGTGATTGATGAACCTATAGCAACATTTATTTTAGGAATGAACCAGGTTGATGTCACTACAGATTATACAGATGATAAAAATGTGAAGAAAAGTTAATGAACAGGTTACTGCAATGAACTGAAGAAAAATGAAATCTAAAATTTCATTGAAAGGCATATTACTGAATTTCACTCAAGAAAAAAACAAAACAAAGAAAACATAACTAGAATAGCAAAATAAGTATGAAAGAAGTTGACTTTGTGGGTTAGTTCTATGGATCCACCTAGCTAGATTTTTCAGTCTTATAGTTAGATCCCACACAGCCAGACATTTCTGTGTAGTATTTGTGGATGTAATTCACACTCACTCTCAGAAGGCATTAAATAAAGCAGATTATCCTTCACAAGGTTGATGGACCTTTTCCAATCAGTTGAAGGTCTTTAAAGCAAAACCTGTGGCTTCTCAAAGAAATCCTGCCTCAAGCCTGCAACATCAACCCTTAGCTGATTCACCAGTCAGTCCACCTGTCCTACGGATTTCAGACTTGACAGTTCACAGAATTATATGTGACAATTTCTTAAAATAAATTTCCCTGTATTTCTGTTTCCATGGAGAAGCTTGGCTAATACACTGTTTCTTTCTTTTTGAGCTCTGAACCTTAAATAAGTTGGATTCTTAATTCTTCTTCAGTACTGGATATAATAGCACTTAATTAAAATAATCTCTGGCATAGATTGTAACACTGAAAGATAAGTAGTTCTTATCACAGGAACATAGGTGCACTGTCATTAACACCAATTAAACACATGATCTGTGTTTAATCTCTTCTTAGATACGTTGAAGAAGCTATGGCCATGAGAACTTTCACCCAGACCAGAATACAGTACTCAGAGGAAGTCCAGGGCTGGCAGTTAGTCAGAACCAGAACTGTTTCAGTTAGCAGTGGCAAAGTGATGCTATCATAATAAACAGTCACAAATGTTTATATCCTCGTCTCACAAAGTGTACTGTGAGTTCAAGGTTCTCCATGTGACCTCTCAACATTGATTCTTCCCATGCAAACATTCCTTAACCATTATTGACACAGCAGAAGGAAGCTGAGGACAGACTGGACTCCAGCGATTACATTCTTCCCTGGGAAGAGACCCAGCTTTCCAGCAAAGGTTTTATCATCCAGCATAAGTTATGTTGTCCTACTTAACTGGCAGAGACAGTTTAATCTTCTCAAGCTCCGGAACTAGAATGAAGCTGTGTGTTGATGATTGCAAAGAGTAGTAATATTTGCCACGGAGTAAGTGAAACCAAAGAAGGCCTTGTGGATTTTTTCCAGAGCTTCCAAAGAGAGAGTGAGAGTGAGGACATCTACAGATTATTTTTTCTCTTTCTCATGTCCCCGGAAAAGTAAACCATCTTAAGTTTCAGTTAAGTACATTGTAACCGCAACTCCATGTGGGATACTGGATTAACATCTTAACTTCAGAATATTAACTTGGTCAGCACTTCCCGATTCTGGCAACCAATTCAATGTTTGCTTGGGATGAGGTGCCTTTTCTCTTGAACCAGAGTACTCAGTAATCATTCATTACCAGTGTGTTGGGATGGGTAGACAGAGCTTTGAAGTTAAACTGTGCAGTTTGAAATCCTGGCTTTCAACATTTTATATGATGAGGACAAATTGCCTCTTCAGCAAAGTGTGGTACTCTTGTAAAAACTAAACCAGTTAATATACATTTCTTAAGAATATTAAACATCAAATGAACATTGGTTATTGCTATAATTATCACGGTCTTTTCTGGGTAAAGACAAGGATTTTGCATCATAGTATAAATAACAGAGAATATAGTTACTGGCACCTAATGTGAATTTTTTTTTATTAAATGAATATATAAAATAATGAAAATGCAATGATGTTAATATACAACCCATACTAGCTGACTCTCTGATACTACAAAACATTTTGAGTTAGAAAAAGGAGTTTTGTTCAATTGTTCCTTGTATTGTGATTACCTTCTTAGCTGAATCTTAAATAACTTCTTGAAAATCTCAATCATATTTAGATACAAATGACAGAAAGTATAGAATTTTCCATTCTTTACGAGGGTATGCAACGATGTTAAACATTTTATTTTGTTTTAAAAACCACACTGTACTATGATAGAGATTAAATTATCTGGATTTCTTTGCTAGGAATGAAAAACAAGAAGGGTTCCATTTGCTTCCCTGGGAGTTACAATAGTCATTTTGACATGTCTGAGAATGACTGATATGTTTCACTATTAGTCTAAACATACGCAAGCATTTCCTTGGAATTTCTACCAGAGTTGCTGCTAAACTTAGAAGAAATAATGACCTGAGGGGCTCTTTATGAAATCCACAAGACCTAGTCCTCTTAGTTTCTTAGGACCTCGTATAGGATGCTTGGTGGAGACCTAGGCAGGAGATGCTTGCAACAGTCACCATGCAGTGCCTGCCACTAGGTACTGTAGCCTATCACAGTTTGCATTTTACCAAAGTCAGCTCCAAGTCAGAGGTGAGTGTTTTGTTGCTGCATTGCTGCAGAAGATAGTGCAAAGCAGTGCTCAGGTCCTGGTGTCTGTCTGGGACTGAAACCTTGAGCAATTGTCATCAGACAAGACTGAAACTATTGAAAACTACAGTGAGACAATAATGAATTTAAGATTTTACTCAACCTCTTTAATTGTTACTGTTCTTAGGAAATACTTAAACAATATATTTTAAATTCAACAGACTACCATCTGTTTATTTTGAGATCTATATTTTATGTGATGTTTAATAATAATGAACATATTGAAATACTTTTGTCAAGCAATTAAAAATTTTAAATGACTTACACTATTGGATAATGCTTTGGTAATGGTGAAAGGTTACTACTGCTAATATGCCTTATGGTTATATTGTGGATAATTAGGCAAGTAACAGATCTTGCCATTAGCCTATGTAAATTACAACTGAATTTATTTTAAATTATATTACTTGAATTTGAGCTACATTCTTGAAGGACGCAATCCCAAATGTCATAATCCCTAATGTTGAAATCTGGAAAGATCAAAATCCCTACAGTCTATGATCCCTAGAGATCAGAATTCCAAGAATTTAGTTCTTGGGGAAAAAATCAAAAAATTATTTAAAAGTCATTTATTTATTCACATTGTAAAGGAGTATTTATTTGAAAAAACATTAAAAATGAAAGCACAGTTCGTAGACCATTTTAAGCAATAAAATAGGCAATGGTAAAGTACGTAGTTTGTGAAAGCATAAAGATTCTGATATACTAACAACA
Source organism: Sciurus vulgaris (assembly GCF_902686455.1). Taxonomy (NCBI): domain Eukaryota; kingdom Metazoa; phylum Chordata; class Mammalia; order Rodentia; family Sciuridae; genus Sciurus; species Sciurus vulgaris. Next base: position 16,016,018 of record NC_136469.1, read on the forward strand.
GTAGAATAAGTGTAACAATTATAAGTGAGCAAATTATATCCATAAACGAGTCAAATAGCAATAGGTATTAATGCATATCACCATGGTTGGTAATTGCGTACACAGCTTTATATCGGCGGCCATCTGAAATACTAGAAAGGACAACCTAAGTACTATAATGAGATTCATTAAAAACTGCAATGGGTCACCACCATGTATGTAGTCATCCCAAAAGCTGAAACCTTGAGAAATTTTACTTCTCATAAATGTTAGTGTACAAAGACAAACCAAAACGAAGAAAAGACAAAGTTCTTCATTTACTGGTGCAGTTTCAATGTTTTTATACATGTGCACAATACTGACCAAAAAAGTCAACAGAGAGATGATGTACTTTTATGGGGTCGAATTTGCAAACAATAATACAAATTAGAGCTCTCTAAAAGTCTTTAAAGAATTTCTACCTCCAATATTGAAAATGATGAAAACATTAAACACATAGTATAGCAAATTGGAAAAAATATGCTAAGAAATTGTACTTATGGGGAAAATAAGTAAAATCCCTAAAGAAATAGGTAAAAAGAAAATATAATATATGAGAAATGTATTTCAAGGATAGATTATGAGCAATCATGCAGAGGTAGTCCATAAGAACTGGCTGATGTTCACCATCGTGAATTACACTTTGGAATCTTGCATCATGAGGAATAGCTGCTTTTTCCCCTTTAGATCTTGTCCTTCCCGGAAGAATGGTTCCCAGTTGTGTTCCACCTCGCAGATCTTCCCTAGCTAGTCCACTCAAACTCACACCATAATCTAGTGTAGAAACATGTAACAGACACACCCACAATAGTGTTTGAACAGGTTTCTGGGTATTTATTCATCTGGGATGCATCAATCCTAGGGACAACCAAAAAAGCACTCATCCCCTCTCCCATGGACGACTTTCTACCCTTCTGTACCTTTCTTCTTTCATCTTTTTCTTCCAAAAGGAATTGCAGTGTTTGGAACTTTGATTTTCAGGACTTCAACATTCAGGATTTCAGTTTTTAAGATTGTGATTTGTAAAATTTTTGACATAAGAAATATTTTCTTTTAAATAATGAAAATCTTTTTTTGCAAAATAATAATCATTTTTCTAGAAAATACTGTTGAATATAACAGTTATATCACTTGTAAATCTATTTAACAAGGTTATGAGATTCATATTAATATTCAGAAATTAACTATTTCTCTCTTAATGAACAAGTGAATAGTTAAAGTGCCATTTTGAATAATATCATTTAGAAATCAGTTTGTCAATATTTTAATTATAATTTCTGCTGAATATTATTTTGAGATTGCATTGAATCTAGTAACCAGTTTGGAGAGTCATAATAACTTTTTCATATTGCTAGTCATTAGTGTAACTTCTCTCAGCAATTTTTTTGTGGTATTTAAACATACATTGCATAGATTTTATGTAATTTATCTTTATGTATTTAATATGGTGACATTAGAGATTTTGATCTTTTGTCAATTCAACATTCAGGATCATGGCAATCAGGAGTGTCCTTAGGGATTATGAACAGTGATCAGTGTTACTAAAGTGTTACTAAAGTTATATCATCTGACCTCTCTTAAACTTCCTTTATTTTAAATATAAAGGAGTTTTCACTTGTAAGTTAGAAATCACATTTACTACTAATAAAAACCAAATGATAAACATCACCATTCTTTATCTCTAAAAATCAAAACAAAAACCAAACCACTACACAGATTAATTGACTGTACTGACAGAATTCATACTTTTCCTTAATCATAATACAGGAACTAATCACTTTGCTTTGCAATTACACTATGCATTTTTGGAAATGCCTGCATTTGTGTGGAAAACACTATTTTCTCTGGCCAAACTCCAATTCAAGTGAATTTCCTACTGCTAGGATAATGATTTTCTGACATCTTGCTCACTAGGAGTGCAGCTTCTACTAATAAACAAATATCACCTACATATAAGAAAAGCACCCTGTGAAATGTAAAATACAATAAGCTCAGATTCACATCAGTTCTATCCACATATTTTCATTGTGTTTAAAAATTTATGTTACCTCAATAGTCCTGATTATTCCTATTGAAAACTTTTACTTGAAGTTGAATAATGCAGACAATAAATCTTTGTCCTTGTGATAAGCCATCATCTGCACTGTGATATATAGCTAGTGAACCAGCAGTGGGGAAACATGGTGAGGAGTTCTCGCCCCATTATAAATTGTGCATGGAATCTTCAACAAGACATTTAACTTTATTTTTTACCTTAACTTCCTTATTTGCTCTTGGGATGATCTCATTAATACAATATGTAAATAGAAATTGGAAAACCACAATGGAGCATGCATGTAATGTATTATGACTGCTATTGATTTAACCTCTTTAATGAAGCATTTTCTGACTTCCAGAGGAAGAGTTAATTACAGTCCCTGTATTTTATAAAAACATTTATTCACACTAAGAAGGTGGCAGAGCAGATCAAGATAGCAAATCTTAACTTCTCCATGACCCCAAAATGGAGCAATGGGAAAATTAAAAAAGCAACTGACCAGAGCGGTAGGTGATGGTAATGACTCTAAAAATAAATATTGGACAGCTTGAGACTTTGAGGGACTTGGAATTTGGTTGCTGGCACAGAAAATAAGCCTAGAATTACTTGACTATGAATCCTGATCAGGGTGGCTTCAAGGGGAGGGGTAATGAAGGAGAATTAGGGAGAGGGAACACTATACGCTATTCCCTTAGTAATAGTGGGAAAGAAAAGCAGACCTCTCTTGTGTAAGGTATAAAGCCACCCGTCTCTCCCATTGCAGGAATTTTCCACCTCCCAACCACTTGTCAATCTGCGCTCCAACTGCTCTTCCATTACAGGAATTTCCGGCCTCCCTATCACCTGTCAGTCTGCGTTCTGCCCGCCTCTTACTACAGGAATTTCCGGCTTACCCTGCCGTCATCTTCCTGCTTCCAACCTTACTCCTAACATATTATAGGTCCATCAGTCAGTCTGCAAGAATTCTCCACCGCGATTGGTTCCTCCCAGCCTGCGAAATTCCAATATCTGGGAGAAGCTGTATGCCATTTCTTCTTTTTCTTTTTTCTTTTTTCCACCCCAAGTGGACCTTATCTGCCCCCATAAATAAAATCTTTTGTGTGAGATCTCGTATCTGTGGAGCGTTTTTTTCTGGGAGCTACTGGAGAGCCACAACTGAGCCAGCGACCCCTAACACTCTTGTTATATGTTAAACAGGACAGCAGCAGAAGAGACAGCAAAAGAGATCAGACAGTCTAGCCCAAATTGTGGGCTGAAAGCTGTGTCAGGCAGAGCAGCCATTTTGTAGAGTCCACAATGGGCCAGACTTTCATGAAGAAATTAAATCAAGAAAACATCTCCCTACCTTCAGATAATAACAAACAAAACCAGAGGGAATGTCTGTGAGATGGGTTTTGTTACCATCTAGTGGTGCTGGTTTTGTTGTCTCCATTCAGCAAAGAATTGAAGAACAGGACACAGAGATCACAAGTAAGCAGGAGGATTATTGTAAAAGTGCCAGAGATAGACTTCTCCAAAGAGAAGGGGACCCGGAGCTGGAAATCTGGTGGGGGAGTTTTAGACTGTTCTTTCTAGCATCTCTGGAATTTCCACCTTTCCTTATCTCTACCCCTGATCACACTCTCCTCAATATTACTGATTATTATTAATTGATTCCTCCTCTGTCCAGGTGTCGGTTTTAGTTTTTCTGTTAGATCCCCCGCTTAACAGTAGGAGTATGGAGTGTCTGTCTGATTGGGTCCTCCACTTGTGTTCAGGAGCACTTTTGTCAAGCAGGAAGTTGACCTTATCGGAAGACCCTCTCCACCATCCTTTGTCCTGGTCCTGCCCTGACCCCCTCATTCCTCATCCTCTCCTGTCTAAGTCCTTCTATATCTCCCTTATTGTCTCATTAACACAAATTCCAGAGGGATCACTTCTAGCCAGAACTTACTGAAACCCCTCCCCCTCACCACAGACAAGGGATGGGGTGGATCTTACTGGAGAGTTCATCACCCAGGGATGTTCACCTCAACCCTGCAACTTCTGCAGGAGCTCAGGTGAACGTGGGTCAACAGATACCCTCTACCTGCCACTGTGACAGGCAAAACTCTGGTGATCTGAGGTAGCCAGGGTAGAGAAAGGCTAAATAAAACAACCCAAAGGCCAACCTCACACGGAATGGAGAAAACCAGAAAGAGTGTGGGTAGTAGTCCCATTCACCCCCATAGGCCACCCAGCACCACATAAACCAGACTCTAACATCTCTAACTTGGACTGCCACACCCTGCACACTCTGAAATACACAGGGGAGAATCCGCAGCGGATTTGACAATGCTGGATACACACAGCTTTTCTTCAGGAAAGCATACAAAACTGCAACCCTAATAGGGAGTAACCTGGCTGCTAAGTCACAGATGGTTAGGAACCATGTCCTCTGACCCAACAGAGAGGTACTTGGACCCACCAAAGATGAGAAGGGGCTTCCTTCAAAATGAACCACGGTGATCACGTCCTCTATACCTAGGGAAACTTGGAGCTAGAGCTGAGGAGTGGCAGGCATCCACTAAAGTTCACAAATCCTGATGAAATACAATTCAGGTAGACTCAATCTTCCCACCTTAGTGTGGAATATTATAAATAGCCCTAATGTCAATTTTAATCTTTAACATGTTACTTTTTGTATTGTATCAATAGATGATCCTTTCTGTTTTAAAGCATTAAATGGGATTATTCTATCTTTGTTTCCCTAGCACAGGTTTGTACTTGTTCCTCTTATTCTCTCTTTTCCTCTTCATTACCTGCTCCTACTTCAAATCCCAAATCCCACCTTTTTTTTAATTTTTATTTTAGTTTGTATTATTTTGCTCCCTTCTCTTTATTTCTCCTTTACCCATTTTTCTCTTCTTCCTTTTTCAACCTCTGTATTCTGTAACAGTAATTTTAATAACTTTCATAACTGATTTTGCAACCTATTCAGAGTACTAGAATTTTATATTCTGATTATGAGAAATGTGAGAAACCTTTTCAATAATCTTTTTTTTGAAAGTTATTTGGAACTTGGTTTTGCTTTGAAGTGATTGTAGTTAATGGGACTTAGTATCTTCTCTCAAAGTGGTTCTAAGATTGAACATAGCAGAAGATACACATTAGGTGGGTATCAGTACTTGGATATTCACCCATTCTGGAGCACTTAAGAGAAAGAAGTTCATAAAAGCCCCTCACATTGAAGTAGAAGAGATAATAAGTGTAGCAGAAGAATAGACATAAAAACAATATTTAAAAGCCAGGAAACAAGTCATTGCAAACAACCCAGAACACTTTAACAACCGATCCCATTGGAACCAGAGTGGAGGAAATGTTGGCAAAAGAATTTAGAAAGTTCATAGTTAAAATACTCAATGATAAAAAGAAGAATGGAATGGAGTGAACTAACATAAAGTATAGGAAGAGAAAGATTACTTTGTTAAAAAGATAACAATTCCTAAAAAGAATCAAACAGAAATTCTGTAAATGAAAAATCTCAATAAATTGAATTAAAAATTTAGTGGTAATCATCACCATCCGATTGGCCAAATAGAAGATACATTCTCAGGTATGAAGTATACAATTTTGAAAATAATGTTGACAATAAAGAAAAGATGTTAAGAGATCCTGAACAGAATATTCAAGAAATCTGGGATAGCATTTAGAGATCAAATCAAATACTAATTGGCAGAGAAGAAAGCACTAAAATGAAATCTAAATGAATGCTCAAGCTTTTCAATGAAATAATATCAGAAGAAACCTTCCAAGCCTTATAAATTAGATTAAAATCCAAATGTGTAAGGCATTTAGAACCCCAAATAGACAAGATCAAAAAAGATTCTCTCTGATTCACATTATAATTAATATGCCTAATATAAACAATAAGAATATAATTTTAAAATTTGCAAGAGAAAAATGGCAGGTGATATTTAGAGGTAAGCCAACTAGATTCTACTCATTTCTCAGCCTAGACCCTAACAGACAGGAAGGCTTGGAAAAATAAATATGTATAAAACCTTGAAAGACAACAGTGTCAACCAGCATTGTGACATCTAGCAAAACCCTTTTTTGGAATTGAAGATGAAATAAAAACTTCCATGGTAAGAAGATACTAGAAGAATTTATAACCACAAAGCCAGCACTACAAAACATACTCAATGAAATATTTTACACAGAAGAAATTTTTTAAAAATCAGAGCCAGTGTGTAGATTAATCTTACTAGAAGTACAGTCAGTTAATTCTTTTAAGAATTTAAATCTGAATGAGGCATTAGAAATAAATAAAAATGGCAGTAAATAAAAATAATCTCTAAACTCTCATATTGAAGGACATACATTGGCAGAATGGATTAAAAACAAGACCCAACCATATGCTGTTTACAAGAGACTTGCTTTACAGGCAAAAATATACCAGGCAAAAGGAGACTAAAAGGAATCAGAAGTAGCTATCTTCATATCTGACAGAGTAGACTTTAAGACAATTTATTCGGAAGAGACAAAGAAGATCACTTTATACTGATTAAGGAAGTAATTCAACAATAAAATGTAATCATTGTAAATATTTATGCCTTAAACATCAGTGCACCTACGTACATAAAACAAGTCCTACACAATATAAAGAATGGACATATGACACAATAAAATAATACTGGGTGATTTTAATACACATCATTCACCCAAAGGTAGGTCATCCTTACATAAACTAATTACTCTTCAGAACTAAAAAAAACAGTGGTCAACTTGACCCTACACATATCTATGGAATTTATAATCCACAAACAACCAAATTTACTTTATCCTCAGATGCACATGGAACATTCTATAATATAGATCATATTTTAGTATATAAACCAAGTCTTAGTAAATACAAAAAAAAGGAAGATAATTCCTCGCATATGATTTGATTATAATGGAATGAAATTAGAAATCAATAATGAAGTTTAAGAAACAAAACAATTTAAGACCTGGAGACTAAGTAATAAACATTTGAATGAAGAATGGGTCAGAGAGAAAATTAGGGGAGAAAAAAATGGATTTTAGGAACAAATGTAAACAGAGATACAATACCCCAAAATCTCTGAGAGAGTATGAAGGCAGTTCTAAGAAAAAAGGTTATCAAATTGAGTGTTTACATAAAAAAATGAAGAAAGATTCCAAATAATCTAATGTTACACCTCAAGGCCCTAGAAAAGTAAGAATAAATTCTATAGTCAGTAATAGACAGGAAATATTTAAGATCAGAGACGAACATAATGAAATTGAAAATAAAATATAAAAGAATCAATGCAACAAAGAGATTTTTCTTCAAAAAGATAACAAAATGGATAAACCCTTAGCCAACTCTCCAAAAGAATGAGAGAAGACCTAAATATACAAAATTAGAGAAAAAGGTGATATCAACTCAAACACTTCTAAAATCCAGATGATCATTAGAAACTATTTGAAAAGCTATAATACTAATAAACTGGAAAATCTAAAAGATATTGACAAATTTCTAGGTATATATGACCTAGCCAAATTGAATCATAAGAAAACCTAAATAGAGTAAGACAATGAGATTGAGGAAGAAATTGAAGGTCTTCAAACAAAGAAAAGCCCAAGAACAGATAGATTTTCAGCTTAGTTCTACCAGACTTTTAAAGAAGACATAATTTCAATACTCCTCAGATTATTCAATGAAATAGAAAGTGAGGGAACACTTCCAAATTCATTTTTTGAACGCAGTATCAGCCTGATACCCTAACTAGACAGACACATCAAGAAAAGAAAACCACAGACCGATAACCCTGATGAACATAGCCCCCAAAATCCTTAATAAAATGTTCGCAAACAACATTTTAAACATATTAGAAAGATAACACACCTCAGTGAAGTAGGGTTTACCACAGTAGCACAAGATTATTTCAATATACAAATCAATAATTGTAATTCACTACATAAATAGAAGGACAAAAATCACCTTATCATCTCAATAGATGCAGAAGAAGCCTTTGACAAAGTCCAGCATCTATGCATATTAAAAATGCAGAAGAAATGAGTGTTAGAAGGAATTTACTCAACATTCTAAATGTTATATATAACAAACAGAAAGGCAACATTATATTGAATGCAGAAAAACTGAAAAATTTCCACAAAAATCAGAAATAAGACAAGAATATCTACTCTCACTACTCCTACTTAATATACTTATTGTAGCTCAAAGCAAGAACAAATAGGGGAGACAAGAAATTCACAGAGCTGTAGGAGGAAAAGAAGTACCAGTATCTCTGTTTGCTGATAACATTATCTCATATCTCGAAGGCACAAAACTTTAACAGAGGACCACTAAAGCTGATAAATTCAATCATGTAGCATGCTAAGAGATCAATATCGAAATCAATTGCATTCCTGTATGCCAATAAGGAATAATAACAATAATGATAATAATAATAATTCTTGGTGGTGAAAGACAACTACAATAAAAATTGTAAAATGTTGAAGAAAGAAGTTGAAGAAGATCTTTGGAAGATGAAAAGATCTCCCAAGTTATTGGATAAGCAGAATTAACATTTTCAAAACAGCTATACTACCAAAACCATTATACAGATTTCCATCAAAATACAAATGGCATTCTTCATATGACTAAACCTAAGTCCAAAAAAAATTTGGAAGAATAAAATATTGAGAATAATGAAAGCAATTCTGAACAATAAAAGAAATGCTAGAAGTATCATAATACTGAATTTCAGATTATGCTACAGAGCTATAGTAACAAAACCAGCGTTGGCATTGAGACAGACATGAAGTTCATGAAACAGAAAGAAGATAGAAACAACCCACACAAATACAGGTATTTGATACTAAACATAAATGCCAAAAACAGGAGTTGGAGGAAAGATAGTCTTTTTCACAAATGTGTGGGAAAACTGTATATCCCTATGAAGAATAAAGAAAACAGATCTCTGTCATTTGCCCTCAACAAAATCAAGTCAAAGTACATCAGTGGCCTAGGAATTAGACCAGAAACTGCAAGTGCAAGAAGAAAACAGACTCAGCACTCCAACATGTTGGTGCAGGCACTGAATTCCTTAAGAAGACTTCAAAAACTCAAGAAAACAAACAAACAAACAAACAAAAAAAAACTAGGAATCAGTAAATATGGCAGTATCAAATTTAAAATTTTCTTCATAGCAAAGAAAACAATTAAGACCATAAGGAGAGAACCTCAGAAAGGGAGAAAATCTTTTCCAGTTGCTCCTCTGATAAGGGATAATAAAAAAATATATATATAAAATGAACTTAAAAACTTAACACCAAAAAAAAAGAAACTCAATTATTGAATGCACAAAAGAACTAAACAGATACTTCTCAAATGAAGAAACATGAATAGCCAACAATTATATAAAAATGTGTTCAACATCCCTGGAAATCAGGGAGAGGCAAAGTGAAACTTCATTGCATTCCATCTCACTCTAGCAAGAATACAAGAATACAAATATTAATAAATGCTGGCAAGGATGTGGAGAAAAACATACTCTCATATATTTCTGGTGGAACTGAAAAGTATATTACTTTGGAAAGTAATATGGAGATTCCTCAAGACTAGGAAAGGAACCATGGTATGACCAAGTTATCCCACTCTTGTATCTGTCCAGAAGAACTAGAATCAGCATACTGCAGTGGTACAGGCACATTAATGTTTTGTAGCAGCACCTTCACAAAGCCAAGTTATGGAACCAACCCAGGTGCCCATCAATCGATGAATGGCTAAAGAAAATGTGATAAATATATATGATATAGTGATATATTATGACATGATGATACCCCCTCATACATACACAAACACACAATGGAGTTTTACTTAAGACAAAAAGAGGAAAATCATGGCAATTTTTAAAAACATCTGGGGAACATCATGTTAAATGAAATAAGCCAGATTCAGGAAGTACAGGTTTGAATTTTTCTCTCATTTGAAGAAGTTAGAGTAAATTTAAAAAAAAAAAAAAAAGAGGGAGAGAGGGAAGGGTAATCGCATCAAAAGAGAAGGAATTTGCATGAAGTAAATGGAATAGAGTAGGGAAATACAGAGGGGAGAGGGACAAGAAAAGGAAGGAACTGGGGAATAAAATTGGTCAAAGGATGCTGTATACACATATGAATATACCATATAGAATTTCACTTTTAGGTATGGCTATAAAGCACCAATTTTGAAACAATAAGTAGATGGAAGAAAGAACAGTAGAATAGAGGAAGGGAGACAAGGGGAGGGAGGAGGAAAGGTAAAGAGGAAGTACTTGGTACTGAAATGGAGCAAACTGTATTCTATGTAAGTATGATTATGTCTAAATGAGCCACATACTATTATGTATAATTCTAATACAGTAATAAACATATTAAAAAGTAAAATAAAAATATAAAAATGTTTATCTTATCATTAAGTCATGACTCATCTTGTACCCAGCAAACATTCCTTAGACTTCATTCAACTGTTCTCAAGGGTTGGGTTGTATACCTTGACTATTCTCTGGAAAGGAGGAAGAGGAGAGGAGGAAAAAAGAGAGAAGGGGAAAGACAGCCTTTCCAGGTACTGTCCTTATCAGGACCTTTCAAATTCATTCCTAAAGAGAAATGAAGAGTGCACTAGAACCAAATGATGGATTCTGGCATGCACACAAATTGGCACTATGTCAAATCTTTAGCCATAAATTATGGATTAGCTTGTGTTCCCATTTCCAGAGATACACACATATCTGTTACTTGGCATCATGATTGATTGTATTCTATTTTGAAATTTTTTTCCCAAGGCTTCAGTATTTTCCTATATTTAGTATCTTATAAAATTGCATTTTAGAAACAGGACTTCCATTAGGAATCAGCAAATAACTGACCACCAAATATCCAACAAATATTAATTCATAAAGCAGATAAAACAAAAGTTTCCCTCATGTGTATCTAAATAGTGATTTTTACTTCTATTTAGCTAGTATTTATATTGCTACCAACCTCCAATTCACCACTTCAGTATTCTTTGATCAACTGATTGTCGTGGATATCATGGATGGGTTTGTTGGTACACCACATAGGCTCTAGCAGAGTCTTTACTCAGAGTATAGATAAATAAAAAATAAAAATGCTTTTTTTCCAAACTTGAACTTATAAAATGCATTTAGTATTTTTTCAACTTGTCTGTGTGCATTGATGATGAGGTTGAGGTTAACAAAGTATTTTTAGTGCAGACATGAGACTTAAGGTTATTTTTAGTTCTCTATATTTCATTGGTTATCAAAAGGTATGTAGGTGAATGTAGATGGTTAGGTGTGAAGGGAGATTTTGAGATTAATTTCTATAAACTTATTTCAAATATTCTCTTTCCCAAGATAATATACTTCATTTTCCATACATATATGTGAGTATTTCAGAACTTCAATTGGTGGTGAGTCAGATGACTTCCAACATAAGTATAAGGGGATTAGTATAGGGGCTGAGGTGTTTTCTAAATCAAGAAGTAATCTGTAGTGTGAAACCTTCTCAATGGAGAATAGATACAGAAAAATTGGCCTTAATCCATAAAGGGATAAAGACATCATTTGCATATTTTCATTGTCAAATATTTATGAATTCTTCAAAATGGAAAAGTGCAATAAAATTCAGAGTTTGGCATTTAAACTGATTTTATAGATTTAGAGGTCATTTGTTCTGTGCCTTAATCTGTTTGAACAGTGTGGTATTGTGCAGATTTTAATTCACAGGCAAAGACTTTATTTTTTAAAGCTTTACATAAAATTGATAATGCCATTAATTTTTAAAGATTGTCAAGTCATTTAACAACTGTCTAAAAGAACACACTTTATTTGAAAGCACAAATGGTTAGGAAATAGGTGGTTTGGGTTTGAATTCTGGCTCTGTCTTTTACTGATTACAGGAAATAAGTCAAACAATTTCAATCTCAGTGTTTCAATCTATATAATGATATGATAATCATGCATCTTTAAAGAATTGAAAGAACACAAAAAACTCACAAAGCCTTTTTTAAAGAAATAAAGCATAGCATATATATTAGTGGTTATACATAGCTATTACAACCCTAAGCACAACTGAAGAACATATATTCACTTGTTTTAACTTTAGACTCTACATATCCAGACCAGTTATCCAGACTCTTTAATATAAATGTTATCAATGTTAAATTTTCAACATTTACATGGAAGTGAAAATATTTATTGATGTAATGCCATTAATATTATGCAAATTAAAATATCTAGCTTCCTTTCTACTAACTTATTTGGAAAAAATCTATAAAAATAATATTTTGGGAAAAATACCATGCCATAATTGAAATAGTGGTTGTTTAGGAATGGGAAATAGATGATAAAAATATGGTCTTGCCATTAAATATTTTTGCAAATAACTTTTTATTTGCACATTTCTAATTTAAAGATAAGTTACTAAGACTTCTGGCATGATAGTGTAAGAAGCTCCATAGATGTACTACACAGAGAAACCAGATAAAATTATGAAAAATAAATCATTTGAAGTGTCTGTAAATGTTTTAAGGAGCAAATTAAGAAACACATTTTCAAGAAAATTTATTAAGAACAATAGGAAAGTATGGTTTTGAGAAAAAGTTGTTCCTTGCATTCTCCCTGTCTTCTCAATGTGAAGAAAAATTCACACTGATGCTATCATGAACACATGGATCCCACTTCATGAGGCTTCTATACTAGAGATCTCTTCCAGACATGGGAAGGACTTCAGCATTTATCTTTCTCTCCCCAGCCACCTGTTGCTGAGGTGAAGCTATGAGCTAATATAATCAAGAAGTAGGGGTCTCTCTTTTGCAATCCCCACTGGAGGGGTGATAGTTCTATAACAGATATAGTACAGCTGAGAGTCCTGGGCCCTTCACCTGGATTGTAGAGTCATGTTTTCATGGCATTACTAGTAAGAAAAGAAGATCTAAGGTTACTGGTTTCCTCTGCCCACCTAACACTAAGCTCTTAAAGGGGAGCGATCACTCACAGGAGGCATATCATAACACACTGTGCCTTGTTCCTGAGCCATGGTTCAGAGATTTTTGCCAAGAAAAGAAGTGGTCATAAAACAGAAAGTATTCCAATCTCTTCCCAAAGGTAATTAATTAATTTACAATCAATTGTAGAGAACTTTAAGCCCTGCAGTTGGCTTAAAAATAGTGGAGTTTGTGGTAAAATCATGGAAGTTGATTAGTAGATTCATTGATGATAGAAGTTAAAACATAGGTTGGTTACTTTGCACAAGATTAGATGGGAAAGAAATAGGTTGATTGATGTAGCCATATTGAGGTTGAGAACAAATTTAAAACACTGACCCCCCAAAACTACTCCTTCAAAGACTATGTTGATAAGAAGTGATGAAAGAGGGCATCCCTGTCTCATTCCAGTTTTAAGAGAGTATGCTTTCCATTTTCCTCCTTTTAGAACATGTTAAGTGAACTAAGCCAATGCCTAAAACATAAAGGTTGAATGTTCTGTCTGATATGTGGATGGTAATAAACCACAAGGCAGAAGGAGGGGAAGAATAATCAGTGGATTAGACAAAGGTGAATGAGACAAAGGGAGGGATATAGGAATAGGAAAAGAGTGGAATGAATCTGACATAATGTTCCTATGTACATATATAAAGACAGCACGGTGAATCTCAACATCAGGTACAATCACAAGACTGGGATCCTAATTAGAATAAGATATTCTCCATGCTTGCATAAATATGTCAAAATATACTCTACTGTCATGTATAACTAAAAAGAGCAAATTAAATAAAATAGGAAACCAAGTTATAAAAAAAAAAAAATCCTACTCTTTCAAAGGAGTCTAAATTTAATTTTGGATTTGTTTGCAGAGAAATTTGTGACACACAACATTGTTGAGAGCAGTAGAGCAATTAGCCAGTCGTTTGTGGAGCTGAACAATTGGTTGTGCTGAAGAAAAGGAACAAAGTAAGTCCTTCCAAAAAAACACTTATCACTCGGGGTGACTGTGACATATCAAGGCTTCCATCCCTCAGGAACAACACCGGAGTCTTAACTTTGCAGGAGGATGAATGCGTAGATAGACCTCACTGTTATGGTTTGGATGTGAGGTGTCATCCAAAAGCTTATGTGTGAGACAATGCAAGAAAAGTTAGATGAGCAGTGATTGGATCGTGGGAGTGTTAACACAATTGAAGGTAGGTGGTGTGTGGCTGGAGGAGATAGGGCACTGGGGGTAAGGCTTTGGGTATATATTTGTATTTAACAAGTGGAGTCTCTCTTTCTGCTTCCTGATCATCATATGAGCTGCCTCCCTCCACCATTCTCTTCTGCCATGATGACCAACTCACCTACAGTCCTGAGGAATGAGACTATGGATTGAGACCTCTGAAACCATGAGCCCCCAAATAAACCTTTTTCCTCTACAATTATGCTGGTTGGGTCTTTCAGTCAGAACAGTGAAAAAGTTAACTAAAACGCTTACTAAAATGATTCAACCAGTCACTGACAGAGATGTAGCAAATAACAATAATAATCCCCGAAAGGCACAGTGCCCAGAGTTTCAAAGAGAGATTATCTGAAATATCCTCCAAAAAGTTTGAGATGTAGAAAAGATCAGAAAAGAAGGATATGATCATACACCAGGGGGAAAAAAAGGTAGAAAAGTGAACTAAATACAACAGCACCCAAGTATCAGAGTTAACACCGAAAGATATCAAAGTAGCCGCTCTGAATGTATGCAGATAGCTAAAGGAAACTATGAAGGAAGAAGGAAAAGAGAGAATGAGAAAAAGAAAAATAAGAATGAAGAAAACGTCATGTGAAAATGAATCCGTAAAAAGATAGACTAATAAAAATAAAACACTGAAATTATCAAGATAAACATGACAAAAAATTTGCTAGGGGCATTCTGGAGTAGATATGAAAGGGTAGATGGAAGTTGTAAATTTTAAGATACATTGATAAAGGCTAGTTAATTTGAATAAGAATGAGAAAAAAAAAGAATTTCAAAAAATAATGAGCAGAATCTCAGAGAAATACAAAGCAGCATTTAGGATATCAACACAAACATGATGAAGTACCATAAGGAGAACAGAAGATCACAGAAAAACCGAAGAAAGAAATAATGGCAGAAAACTTACTAAAACATTTGAAAAATGATAATCTACATATACAAAAAAATGGTGAATTCTGAGTATATTAAACACAGATACTCAGTGATACATCATAGTAAAAATGCCAAAAACCAAAGAAAAGAAGAAATCTTTTCATCAATAAAGAGAAATAAATTATCATTATAAAATCTCCCAATTATATGAACAATTGATTTCTTAGCAAAAACAATGGAAGAAAAATATATTTGAAGTATAAGAAAAAGACTTCCAGGAATACAAGTCCAGCATGATTATCTTTCATAAATTAAGCTTATGTAAAAATAGTCCCAGATAAATAAAAACAGAAAATTCGTGAGTACTGGACTCAACCATAAGAAATACTAAATGAATTTCTTCAAACTGTTAGCAAGTGATTCCAGACAATAATTTGAATCTCTGTACAGAAAACAGTAGCTTTGGGAAAGAAAATTATGCTGCATATTTTCTTCTTTTTTAAATTTAAACTGATTTCCAAAGCAATCACATGAAACAATGAGTACAATATATCTTTTTGGGCCTATAAAATAAGTGTATAATTATTTGCCAGTAATAGCACAAAAGAGGTGATTAGGAGAAAGCTATATTGACTAAGGAAATGATTTGAGATGGTGACTTAAATCCTAATAGGCAAATGTGGAGTACAAGCAAAAATTGGAAGAACAATGTAGCAAATATAGAGGTAATATGTATAATAATGCCACAAAAATGAGGGAAGGAGAATAAAGGCACATAGGAATCACGTTTTTGTTTCTCATTAGAATTAAGTTATTGTAAACCTGAAACTGATGCTGATACATTAATTTACCACACAATTATATTGTAAACCCATAGCAACTGTTAATGAAATATCTCAAAAATACAGTGAGAAAATCATTAAAGAAGTAAAATGGCATTTTAGAAAATATTTGCTTCATAAAAAGATAGCAGGAAGGAATAAATAGAAGAACAAAAGTGGCAAAATATGTAGAGAAAAAAACGTAAGACTTTTTATCTCTAACTATGAGACTATTTATAGTACGTGTTATCAATACATACACAGTCAAAAACAGACATAGCAAGGGCATAGTAAGATGGAGACAAAAATGGGATAGGAGGCATTCACAAGTCAAGAATGCAAGGATTTCAGCAACTACCAGAGACTAGAGGAGGAAAGAAATGGTCCTTTTCTAAAGTAGTCAGAGGGATCATGGCCTTCCCACCCAATCATTTTGGCCATCCAACTTCAAGAACTGAGAAAGAATATAGTTTTGTTGTTTGTAGTCCAAAAAAAAAAAAAAAAAAAGAAAGAGAGAGAAACAGAAAATGTATACAATAAAAAAAACAGACTGTCTGATTGCATGAAATATGATTGAACTAAAACATCATTACAGGAGACACACTTTATATTTACAGAAACATAAATTAAAAGTTATTAAACTATAAGAATGGGAAATATATGTATCACATAATCACATTACTAAGTAGCAACTACAAGAAAGCTAAAGTAGCCAACATAAACAAATAAAAATATTACTAGAGATAAAAAATAAAAATGTTACTAAACAAATAAAAATGTTACTAAAGATAAAAGGTAACATTTTATAAAATTAAATTGTCATTCCATAAGAATGACAGAATCATTAGAAACATATATGCACCTAATAACAAAGCATCAAAATATAAAAAGCAAAAGCAAATGAAGAGCAAAATGGCTAAATCAACAATAATAGCTACCGACATCAAGACTCCCATATTTGATAATATAATTACTAAGCAGAAGATATCAAGAAAGTAAGTATTTGCACAACATCATAAATAGAACCTACCAGACATATACAAAACATTCCTCCATGATGTAGCAGTATAATACATTCTTCTCACTCTAAGTATTCTCCAGGATAGGATATATATAATGTGCTATAAAATAAAGCTCAATAAATTTAAAAGCATGGAAAATGTAAGAATCTTCTGTGACCATAACTAATAAGCTTAGCTATCTAAAATAAAATAAATTTGGGACACTAAACATACCCAGAAGTTAAAGAACACATTTCTAAATAACTAAAGGTGAAAGAAAAATCAACAAGTAAGTTAGAAAATAAATGTAGATTAATTAAAATGAAATAATGCATCTAACTTATAGGATGCAGTTAAAATCAGGCTCAGAACATAACTTCTACTTGTAAATACCTTTTTTTTTTCTAAAAAAATACATATCTTTAATAATCTAAGAAGTTGAAAAAAGATCAAACAAAGCATGAAATAAACATAAGGAATAAAATATTAACATTCATATGGAAATTAATTAGAGACTAGAACAGAGTACCAATAGAGAAAATTAATTAAACTAAAAGCTATCCCTTTGAAAACATCAAAAATTTTAAATATTTAACCAACATAACTAAGAAAAAAATAATGGGTTATATTCAAACTACTGAGATCAGAAATGAAAGAGGAGACATTATTACTGACATTACAAAGGTCAAACCAAATCAAATTATGAAGAAATGCTATGAGTGGTATCCATAAGTGGAAATTGTATCTGTTAGATAAACACATTTGCCAAATGTGCCTTGAGGATAAATAGAGCACCTGAATAGATACAGAAAAGTAGTTTATCTACTAATTTAAACACTACTCACAATAAAATCCCCAGATATAGGCAGTTCGGTGCTGAATTCTACCAATTTTTCAAGAATTAAAACTAAATATTCATAAACTCATCCAAACCTAAAAGAGGAAGGGGATTTTCCAACTCATTTCCAACTTCATTTTCCATGAAGTTAATATTTTTTTATACCCATACTGTACAGATACATTGTATCAAAATGCAGACCAAAATATTAATGAATATGTTCATAATAGGCCTCAATGAAATACTAGCAGACAAAATCCAACAATATGTACAGATAATTATACACCATGACCAACAGAAGATGTTTGAACATATCTGTGAACATACTTGAACCGCATGAACTTCACACTTTAAATGGGTGAATTATATGGTACATAATATCAATCAAAATACAATATTATATTTTTATTTTTATACATATTAAAATTCACAAAACATGCTGTAATTCCACATCTGATCAAGAAGAAGTTAAGTTTTATAGAAATTACTTTCTATTCCAAATGCCCATAGCTAGCATACACTAGATCCAAGAATAGAACAGACATCAACTAGTGAATTTTTAAGATCCGAATTTTTTCTGCTTGGTCATATTTTTATAAATTTTTCTAATACATTTTATGTATGTATAATTTTCTACAGAAGGAAATGGTATATATTCTACTCTTTAGAATCATGGTGTGTCATTCCTAAAGAGTTAATTGTTAAATCCAGATTGATTCCCTTATCTAGGGTAGTACAAAAATTTTCAGAGTATATAGGAGAAGAATTTAGAGATACCAAGGGACCTAATAAATAGGGTCTCCATTTCCTTATATTCTGTATTCAAAATATTTTGTAGATATGATCAGTGTATTTCATTTCTTCATGTGTCACTCTGGCCTTTGTTTCTGCTTTTTGGTCTTATTGGAATGAGGTAAATGAATAGTGTAAAGGTTGGAAATTCTTATCTATTCGTTCTATAATGAGATAACTATACCGCATCATTAAAATTATCAGTGTCTGTTCTATGTTTTTGCCACCACCATTAAATTAGAATGTGAAACAATTACCTTTTTAAAATCATCTCGATAAATTGAAGTCATTATGTGTACCATTATATATTACACATTTGGAATGCAAATGTGTAATATATTTTTATGAGAATACTGAAACTTAATGTGGTTTATTTAGAAAAAGTATTTAGAATTATTTTAAACTCCACAGAACCATTTGCCATTAATCCCTTTAAATAATTCTTAGCATTGACATTTCCCTGTGTAGACCGTTTGTGACAAGACCCTGTTGGTGCTCTCTTAAACCCTCAGCGGCTTAAAATAACAAATGTTTATTTCCTCCTGTTCCTTATGTATGTTGGGTCAGGGTTAGCTGGAGTGCTGCTTCACAGCAGTCTAAAAGAAACTGCAATATAAAATAGCCACTCCATCTGAATGTTATTCCTCAAAGTTAAAAAAGAAAAACATACACTGATTCTCAAAGCTTCTGTTTAGATTGACATGTTAATTCTGATTATTTTGTACTATTCTGAACCAGTCATGTGTCTAAAATGAATGTTAACAGAATTGGAAACTATAATTTTTTCTCAGGTGAGAATCAAATATTTAAAAACAAGCATATTGTCTACCACAATAAATAAAATCATTACTGTGTTCAGTAATATTAACTGCTGAGGGGATAATACCGCAGGGTGTTTTATTACATAGGATGGTGTAAAACGAGTACAAATTTTAACAAGGCCATCACAAAATTTTTCACTGAGAAGGCAACTTTTTGTGTAGAATTTTATTAGTGCATAATTATACATAATATTGGAGTCCATTTTGACATAATCATACAAGCACATAATATAATTTGCTCCACATTAGTCCCCAGTGCTTTTTCTTACCCTCTCCTCATCCCTCCTCCTGTTTCATTTCCTCTGTTCTATTGGTGTTCCTTCTATTTATTTAGTGTTTGCATATGTGTGTGTGTGTGTGTGTGTGTATTTGGTGTTTTGTATATAAGATGTTTATTTCTAAAATATATATATATGTGTGTGTGTGTGTGTATATATATAATTAAAGGTGAAATTCACTGTGGGATAGTCATATATTTATGTAGCATAATTTGAACAATTTTTCCCACTGTTCCTCTCTTTTCCTGTTCCTCTTTCCTCCTCTTCTATCCTCTGATTCTATTCCACTAATCTCCACACACACTTTTTTTCCTTATTTTGCTCTAGCTTCCATATGGGAGAAAACATTCAATGCTTGACTTTTTGAGTCTCATTTACTTAGCAAGGTTTTCTCCATTTCCATCCATTTACCAAAAAAATGTCCTAATTTCATTCCTCTCTATGGCTGAGTAAAACGTCATTGTGTTTACATTGCCTATTCTTTAGACATTCATCTTTTGATGGGCATCTGGGCTGGTTCCGTAACTTGGCTGTTGTGAATTGCACTGCTTTAAGTCTTGATGTGCCTGAACATTATAATATTTTAATTTTGGTTCTCTTGCATAAATACCACGGAGTAGGAGAGCTGGGTAATATGGTGTTTCAATTCCTAGTTTTTTGGTGAATCTCTCTACAGCTTTTCAGAGTGGTTGTACTAATTTTAATCCCATCAAAACTTATGCGTGTACCTTTTTCTCCTTATCTTTTCCAGCCAGTATTTATTATTAGTAGTCTTTTTCATGATTGCCACTCTAAATGAGCATAATGGAATCTGAATGTTTGCTTTTCCCTGATTGCTAGGGATCTTGAACACTTTTCATACAATTGTCGTCATTTCTATTTCTCATTTGAGAAATGTCTATTTAGTTCTTTTGCATATTTAATAATTGAATTTCTTTTCCTTTTCTTTTTGATGTTAAGATTTTAAGTTCTTCATATATTCTAAATATTAATGCCCTGTGAAAGGAGAGCTGGCAAAGATCTTCCAATCTGTTGGTTCTCTCTTCATGCTCTTAATTGTTTCCTATGCTGTGCAGAAACTTTTTAAATTTTGATACTGCCCATTTATTAATTCTTGTTTTTATTCCCTGTTAAGGAAGTCAGAACCTGTGCCAATATGTTGGAGTATTGAGCCTGTATTCTTCTAGCAGTTGCAGTTTCTGATCTTATTCCCAGGACTTTGATACACTTTGAATTGACTTTCATGCTGGAATCTATTTTACATATAAGGCATATACATATGGATATGCCTTATTCCCAGCACCACCTATTAAAAAGCTAATTTTTTCCTCCAACTTACACTTTGGGCACTTTTGTCAAATATCAGATGACTGTATCTGTGTGGGTTTGTCTCTGTGTCTTCTCTTCTATTTGGTGGGTCTTCCTGTCTACTGTGACTCCTTTACCACCGTTCTCTTTCTGTTACTACAGCTCTGCATACAATTTGAGATCTAGTATCGCGATGCCTGCAACACCACTATCTTTGCTTAGGATTGCTTTGTCTATTCTGGGTCTTTTATCCTTCCCAATGAATTTTAGGGGTGTTATTTGTTTACTGCTACAAATAATTCCATTAGTATTTTGAAGGTAACATTTGAAATGAAGGCTAGAGAACAAAAGAAATCGCTCTGTGGCTATCTGGTGGAAATGTGGAAATACCCAAGGCAAAGGGCTGAGCAAGCTTGGAGGCAGTGCTGTGCTGAGTGGGTGAGATCCTAAGGGAAGAGCAGTGCAGTGAGCAAGTCCAAGTGCTGCTAGAACTGAAGGCGGAAGTTAAGCTGCACTAGAGGAACTTCCTCCAGGATGGCACTTCATGTTACAGACAGGTTTTTACTGGGAGCCACTGAAGCATCTGAGCTGGATGACGCCATGGTCTGATGAGAATAACAGATTTTTACTTTTCAAATTTTTTTTTGTTCACGGTGATAAGAGGAATATATTTAAAAGTAAAGAGTCCTTTGGTAGGCCTCTGTTTTTTAGCCCCCAAAGACTGAACCCAGAAGCCCTTTACCACTGATCCACATCCCCACCCCTTTTTATTTTGAGAAAGAATCTACCTAAATTGCTGGGGAACTCACTATGTTGCTGAGGCTGACCACAAACTTGTGATCCTCCTGCCTCAGTCTCTAGAGTAGCTGGGATGACAGGTGTGCATCACCTTGATGGCCTTTTTTAGGCCCTTTATAATCAGACCAAGAGAAAGATTAGGGCCTCCCAGAAGGGGCACTCTCTCATATTAAATGCAATTGTTTTAAAAATAATATTTAGTTGTAGATGGACACAATACCTTCGTTTTATTTATTTATTTTTACATGGTGCTGAGGATCAAACCCAGTGACTCACACATACCAGGCAAGTACTCTACCACTGAGCCACAACTCCAGCCCTTAAATGCAATTTAGAAATCATGTTACAAACAAATAATTTTTCATTGTCCTGAATTAATTGATACAATTCCTAAATTGTTCCATTTTCAGCTCTTCTTGAGGAGATACCTTAGCTCATTTATAAATGTCATGCACTTTTTACATTTGTATTCACTCTTGTATTAAAAATCTGTATAGTAAATATTGAAGGTTTAGTACTCTGACTCTATGAAATTATATAGACAAAGTAGCACATATTCTCAATTTCTATAGACTTCCAATAATCTGAGAAACTACACAGGCAAAACTCGTGTCAGTTTTCTTAACTATTATATCTTCTACATGCTTAGTTTCTAATAGAGCTGTTCTACAGAAGGCGAAGTTTTAATGACAGAAAACTATACCCCTTTGAGACCAAATGTCAAATGTCTGAATCTTCTCAGGGTCTCAGTGCTGGCTTGATGGTACAATCACAGACTAAGAAAACTGTAAGGATGTTCATTATGATTTTCACTACATGTGCAGAATTGCAGTACAGTTTTGTTCAAGATCATTACAAGTGCCTCTGCATTTGCTTGCAATTTTTACATGATGAACAGGGATCAAAATTGGCAACAGTCAAAAATTGGAGGAAGAGGGAAGATATTTCCAGGTGGTTTAATTTCACTAAATCAACCATGCTTTTGCAAAATGACCAATGTGAAATTTATATTAATCTAGAATAGAAAATTTAACTGTTATTAAAATAGATTTGAGAGGAAGGAAATTATTTCTGGGATGAATGTTTCCAGTTGTTTTTATACTCGGGGTATTTGGCCATTTAATACAGCATATATGTTCTTTTCTTCCAGTGTATTCAGTGCTGTTTCTGTTCCACGAGCCCTGAGGGATGCAAGGGTCCCTCATCACAGATTTTTTTTTTTTTTTTTTTTTTAGTAAATCCTTATCATAGCCAGGTGCAGTGGTGCACACCTGTAATTCCAAATACTAGGGAGACTAAAGAAGATTGCAAGTTTGAGGCCAACCTGGGTAAATTAGCCAGATTCTGTCTCAAAATAAAATTTTAAAGCACTAGAGAATGTAGTTCAGGTGACAGAGTGCTTGCCTATCATGCACAGGGCCCCAGGTTCATATGCCAATACAGCAGAAAAACAAACAAAAATCACCTTATCACCCAGTTCACAAAACACCTGTCTCTTTATCTAGGAATCACTGATGTCAGGGATCTGTGTTTGGTTGGATTGCTTCTCTCTTCTAGGACATAAGAGATAAGAGCTAGAATATATGAAAAAAATGATACTAACAAATGACCCCATCATTTTAAAAGCAGTTATGATGTTTTCCTATTTAAATCTTTAAGATAGCATATTATCTAGACGTAAGTCACCTGAGTTCATATGTCCACCCAGTCTGTGTTGTAATAAATTCCTCCCAGTCCTGTTCTAAACCCCACCATTGTTTACACAGTGCCTATAATATTTGATATACTAGCTACAGTTTAAATTTTCCTTCAAACTAAAAAGCACTTTAAGATTTTGTATTCAACCAGATTTAATATTTTCCTTTTCCAAATATGTTGTCTTTTTATTACTCTGACAGTTTTTTAATATCACTTGTACTATTCTGTTACACAATATTTTTGTGTACTTATCATTCTTCAATAGTTTAAGTGGACTGAAAATGGGAAAAACATGCCTAATGAAAAACATCCCTATATTCCAGAGATTATTGCCTTATATAGTCCTCTCACTATACTAGTTGGACATCAAACCTAACTCTTCCAGTGTTCTAGCCTGCATCCCTACAGTCTTTCCTTCCTTCTGAATAGCTTCATAAAAATAATTAGTTGTAGTCATGGAGCTTTCGTTCAAACAAGGCTCTGTGTGTTCAGTACTACCTTGGAAAATTGCACTAAACTGTGTGTATGCCTGATTTCTCTTTATTAATTGGGAATACTGAGGTCTACCCACAGAGTTGTGAGATTTAGATGATAATGCCTGTAAATCAGCTAGGGCAAAAACTATCACATATTAAGTAGCTAAAGGATAACAATTATTTTTGTGATCTCACTTCTCTAAAAGTGAAAAAAAAACTGAACCTCCACCCATCTAAAGTTTATATAGTAGAGTCAAATTAAGTCCACGTGAGGACTTCCCAAAGTTCTCATGAATTCCTTTTGGTCTCCCAAGACTGCTTGGTGCAAAGACATCTGCTTACTCTGGGCTCAGTTACTTCCATTTTTGAGACAGTAACATTGAGCAGTTCTGGAGGCTGAGCCAGGGGAATCATAAGTTCAAAGCCAGCCTCGGTGATTTAGCAAGACCCTGAGCAACTTAGCAAGACCCTGTCTTAAATAAATAAATAAATAAATAAATAAATAAATAAATAAATAAATAAATAAAAATAAATAAAAATAAATAAAAATAAATAAATAAATAAATAAAAAAGGGATGTGGATGTGGCTCAGTGGTTGAGCACCCTGGGTTCAATCCCTGGTACCATAAAAGAAAAAAAGACAGTAGTGTTGTTTCCCCTTTTAAAGCTTTGATGTTTTCATCGTTCCTTTCTTTACAGTTAATATGTTACATGTACCAAATAATAGCCCCTACACTCAAGGTACCTTTTGGCAAGCAGTATCAGATGCCATGAAATCAGAATTTGGTTTTCACATAGGCACAGTGAGTTATTCATTTTAAATTCAAACACAAATAAGGAGACCTATTAATTATCTCAAAATAGGAGGAAAAATGTACTTTCATTTGCAGCACAATTATGCTTTTTCCAAGCAACCGAGAAAAAGGATAAAATAAAAGGATAAAAATTTTTTTAAAACTCACAAAGTTTTAAAAAAATTGGTTGTAATAGTACTTGGCTTTTAAATCTAGGGAAATAGGAATGAAGAATCACAGTAATCAATTTGGCCTGAATGGAGTTTTGTGTAATTAGTACATTACACATAATGATAATGATCCTGTATTTTATTTAATTTTATTTATTTATTTATAAATGACTGCCATATCGCACCTGGATACTTTGCAATAATTAAAATAATTTAAAAAGTACAAAACGGATCTTAAAATAAAAAGACTCACAAATTTCCCAGACTGATAAAATAAATTCAACTAATTAAAAGCCAGAACTTTTATTTTCATCTATTAGGTTATTAGGATTATCCTGGCATATCTATGTATTCTAAAGTTTGAGTAATATCAGATACACATGGATTTCACTAACATTCTATTTAAGAAGCTAAGATTCAAAGTGTAAGCATATTTTCCTTGTGAAAATGTGATCATAGAAAAACATTATGGAAAAAATAATTAGAGATCTATATCCTTGAGAGATTGTTTTATAACTTCATTAATCAACCACATATTGATGGCCTGTTATAAGAATTTCGAATGAGTCATAGAGCTTTGGAATACAAATATAATGTGTAACTCTTACTTCTTAAAGTACATTCTTTCCTAAGTCATGCAATATAAGAACTATAACATAAGAACAGAGACAAAATCTACTTCACCAAGAAATAACGACAACGGAAAAAAAAGAAGAAAACAGAGCAATTCGATTGTCGAATTATATTTAGAATATTTCTAGGACACAAAGGTATAGTCTGCATTACAATCAAATTAATGTCCTTGAAACCAAATGGAAAGACACCTTTCAACCAAAAAAAAAAAAATAATAATAATGTTTTGTTCAAAAGAAATAATTTAATACTATCATTGAAAAGCCTAAGTAATTTTAAAAAGCCAATGCCAATGTTCTGATTTTTTTTAATTTATAAATATTTCATTTAGGCATGTAAGTTGGCAAATTAATCCCCCCCCCCCCGCCCAGAATGTATGCTGTATTTTAACTTGTTTTAAGAGAGAATCTCTTTTTAAATTTTTCAAAGTTTAATCTTATTCACAAGGTTGATGTACTCTTGATATACTGAAATCTTTAAAATTATTTCCTTCCAAAAACATGGTTAATTTTGATCTTTAAAAAAAATATTAAGTGACAAATAAGACTGTTTTCTTAAGTGCAGATGTTGCTTTTTCATGGGAAGCAAACCCACTATTGCTGGTTAGCCATAGGTAACTATAAATGTGCATAGGTGTCTCCACTTTGTTGCAGATGTTTTGGTGTGGGGGTCAAATGTCAATGAAGCAATGAGAAACAACTTCAATTTTTCACAACAGGTACTGAAGTATTGATATGGACTGGGGTTGAAATATTTTTCACCAACACTTTCTACCAGATTAGTCCTGCTCCAGGGACCTGGGGCAGATAGGCTGAAGGCCATGGTGAAGCCTGCAAGAATACCCACTGTCACCAGTTTTTGGTGCTGAACATTGTTATTGGTGTATACTTTTCAGGGAATTGGCCTCAGAGGAAGAAAAAAAACAATTGGAAATTGCTTTAAACTTCCAATACTTTTAACAATATGCTTCAATACATGGATTTATTTTGTTTACCCAAAGTCGTTGAAATCTTTATGCTAAAACTTTGCTGGAAAAGGAGGTTAAGAATAATTTTCCCAGTAATTTCATTTAATAGTATTTATTGAGCCCCGCCTCTGTGTTGGTTGCTGAGGGGCAGCAACCAACAGGATTTTGGCTTTGCAGAGCTTGCAGATAGGGTATGCACATAACAAGTCAGGCATGTACACATGAAATGAATTTGCACAAAATGCAAGATAAAAAGATGCAATTCTCTAAGAAAGAGTAGTTAAATAGGGTTCTAATAGTTTCAGAGTACATTTCTGCAAAACTGATATGACCGCTGAATGACAGGATTGTGAAGGGGAAAGGCTAACAGTGAACTCATAGTAGAGTAATGAAGACATCTAGGAAAGATATAAGCAACACTTATCACAAACTATGAAAATGCAGGATGGATATACGATCACCAGTGTTGTACCAATGGGTGAAACAGTGAGTGTCATTCCAAGTGCTGAATGTCATCTACATGAAAAAGTCTAGCTTAACACTCAGAACCATCAAGTCTAGACAACAGTGAACGATCGCCAAGAGACTTATTCACTTAGAGCCACTTATGCGAGGTGAATTCCCCCCCTCTTTACATAAAATAAGCAGTATTCTTTCTTGACCATAGTCTGGCTAGAGCGATCTATTAGAATGTATTAGCTGTATTGACATATGATTAAAAATAAAAATTGTACAGGTTTAGAGTGTACCATCTGATGTCTTGACTTCAGAATACTAGGTAAGTGCTCTACCAATGAGATATCTTGAGCTGTGTGCACACTGTTAAATGATTACCACAATAAAGCTACAACATGTTCATTACCTCACATGACTGCTGTGTGTATGTGTGTGTGTGTGTGTGTGTGTGAGAGAGAACATTTGACATCTACTGTCAGCAAATCTCCATTACATACTAAGAGCTACATCCCAGAGTCAGACACATACTCTCAATGATTTTTACCTAATATGTGACTCAGAACTCCTAAAATGAATACCTTTTAAAATCTATCCTTTCTACTCAACCACATGCAGCCAATGTTTATTCAACACCTGCAGTTTACCAGATACAATGATGAATACCAAACACCAATGATGGGAGAAATGAATGCCTAGCTTAGCTTCATAGGATTCTCTCAGTCTGGGGGAAAAAACAGATAAATGATAAAATGTGATGTGCATTATTACTTAAATTATGATGATAATGAAAAGGTGGAATGAAATACTTCACGATGATACAGGAAGGACAAGTGATTGGGTGTGTAGAAGGCATGGCAGGTGTTGAGGTGACAGAGCATATGACAACAAAAAGGAGGGTTTTTTTGTCCATGGAGTAAGAACACTACTTAAAGATTCTACATGGACAAGTAGACATGAAATGTTACAGACATGGAAGAGGTTAGATGAAGTCTGCCATAAAACGTAAGCTAGGGACGGTGTGCAGTTACTGGTGAGCTGGAGATTTCAAATGGTGGAAAGTGTTACTAAGTAAAAGTCAGTTCATTAAAAGCAGGAGTGAGAGGAGGGGTGTGGGGGTAGGAAGGACAGTACAATGAATCAGACATCATTACCCCATGTACGTATGTGACTACAGGACTGGTGTGATTCTACGCCATGTACAACCAGAAGAATGAGAAGTTAGACTTCATTTCTGTATGATGTGTCAAAATGCATTCTTCTGTCATGCATAAGTAATTAGAACCAATTAAAAAAAAAAAAAAAAGGTCACATGTGCCATGATACTTAGGACTTGATTCAAAGTGAAAAAGAACACCACTGAAATATTTTTAGAGTAAAATAGGAATATGTACATTCAGAAATACAACTGAGACTAAAATGGACAGTGGAAACCTGGAAAAAAGATATCTGTTGAGAGGATGTTGAAAATCAGCAAACCAAAGGAGAGTGGGTGTTTTTCTCTTGCAAAGAACAAAAGCAGATGATGTTTAGAAATAGTTGAAAAAAAAACCCAATAAGCCTTGGTGATACTTCGAATGCCTGGGTTGGGTGAGCTTTTAAAGAGAAGAAAAAGTAACTCCCAATGCACCCTGGGATGAAGATGTGGCCTTGGCCTGCTGGGGAGAAGTAAGGAGAACAGAATCAACGTATATTAAGCACTTCAAGTGCTGTTTTATATTCAGCATATGAAGATCCATGATTCAGGCAGATTAAGGCTTGAATACCAGACAACATTCCTATTCATACATATGCTGAGGTCTGAATGCGCTGCATCTCACACACCCCCATTCACATGCTGGAATTCTAACCCCCAAGGTGATAGGGTGAGGAGATGGGGCCTTTGGGAAGTGATTAGCTCTTGAGGGCTCCTCCCTATTGAAAGGGATCAGCGTTCTTATAAAGGAAAGCTCATGGGGATCTTCTGTCCCTTCCATCACATGAGGTTGCATCCAGAAGATAGACTTGCAGTCTACACTAAGGCTGTCTCTTGACCAGGCACTAATTGACCTGAGCCTTTATCTTGGATGACCTGGTCTCCAGAACTGTTAAGCAACTTTACCAAGCTTTCAAGAAGAGGGTTCACCTTCATACTGACAGAGTTGATTAGCAAAAGATATGGTTTAGAGGAAGTCCCTACAATGAAGGGAAAATATCTAGGGGTCAGGAGTAAAATTAACTACTGATGAAAACTGAAGATGAATGCTAAATCAGAGTTCCGAGCATTCAGGCAGTTATAGAAATCATAATGGAGTGGTTTAGAGAAGTCAATTTATTCAACGCTAACTAAATTACAGAATAGTAAATAGGTCATCATTATTAAATTTATCATCTTTACAAGTTCATAAAATGACAAAGGTGAAAAGTTGAGACTAAATCACTAAATTCTAAATCTTAAAATAAGGGATTAGCTATGCTAAACTTATTGGTCCTTTAGTGAGTGCAATGAAAGCACTAAAAGACAACCTTTTTAACCCATTACTTTACTAAAATTTGCTGCAAGATCAAGCTTATCAAATCTGAACAAATGGAATGAGAAAGTAGTGATAAGTAAATTTAGTTTATAATTTCCTCTCCATAAATAATTGTGCAGTTGGTACTCAGATTCAAGACAGATGATATGAAGACAGGACATAGCAGGCAAGAGGTGAGACAACACAAAATCAAAAGAAGGGAATCCCCTAGAAAACAGAAAAGTTGTAGAACAGTTTGAGTGAGCAGAAGAAAGTATCAAAAATTAGTACCTTTTTGTGGGACCAGAAAGTCTAGCTGAAGAAAACTCCAGATAAATAACATGCAGTAAACTTCAAGTTGTAGCAAATACTCCATATTATATATTTTTTAAAGGCAAAAAGCAAAAAAGAAAATTGCAGTTTAAGAAATAGTTGCTGGTATGAATAAAAAGGATAGTGCTATGGGCTGGACATTTGTGTCCTCCATACCTAATTACTAATGTGATGGTGTTTGGAGATGGACCTTTAATTAAGGTGAGCATGAGTCATGATGTGATGAGTTGAATGTCCTTATAGAAAGAGGACATGCAAGAGCTCTAATCATGACCTGAAGGTCCAAGGAGACGGCTTCCCGTAAGTCACATAGTAGATGGGCCTTCACTACACAGCAGATCAACAAGCATTCACTCTTGGACTTCCTCATCTCTAGAACAGTGAAAAATAAGTTTCTTATTTAAGTCATCCAGTCTATGATATTCTGCTACATTAGCCTAAATGGACAAAGGGTAAGATGCACTCACCTTCCATAGAAGCCTAGTGTTTAGAGAATAGATGCTTATTTGGGTTAGAATATTTAGAGGAGATTTAAGACAAGACTGATTAGCATCAGTGAATGAGAGGTGCAATCATTTAATTTCATCATCAGCCTCGGCGTCTGCTGCAGACATCTGAGAGGTCCATTTCCATCTTTACTTAAAGCTTCACTCCGCTCCCTGAAGAGGATCCTGTGCTCACAGTCAGCATTTGCCACCACATTCTTTCTCCTACACATTGCTGGGACATTTAACATTCTTAAATGTTATTGACACAGAGGAGGTCAGAGATATAATCCAAACTATGCTCTGTTTAATCTATTACTAATACTAATGTCAGAGTCCAGCCACTATTCAATACGTTTTTAAGTTCATTATGCACTTGAAAATATTTAGAATATGCAAGAGTAATTGTAACCATATGGCAAAAATTAGTATTTTTCACCTCTAGATTCATATTAATATTCTTATTTATCAAAGTGAATTATCTACAATATCCTCAATTAGTTCAGCAAGGCCAATTAGTTCAACAAGGTCAATTAGTTTTGCTCATCAAAAGCCAAGTTTGTCCAATTTTCTTTATACTTTTTATGTTTCATTTTAAAAATTCTTACAATAGGGTTAAAAGATATTTTTGTGTTTTCTTTTAAATTTTTCATGTTTTTGTCTTCATAATGAATTATTTGAAATAATTATAATTATTTTGAAATACGTGTCAGTAGTGAAAGACCATTTTTTTATTTATCTCAAAGTTTAGTGATCATTTTTCCATTATTTATTTAATAACTGCCCTGTATCCCACTGATATGAAATGTTTGATCTGACAGAAACTGTGTCTCTATTTACTTCTAAGCTATTTTTTTTCACTGATTGATCTATTAATTTATCCTTTGGTGAATTAACTAATACCGTGATTAGTTATCATGTCACATTGGAATTCATGGTTCTTTGTTTTTTGTTTTGTTTTGTTTTGTTTTAATGTGTTGGGCAAGTCCTTCTCACCCCAAATCATTCTTTGTCAATATTGTCTTAGATACAGGTTTTTCAAACATACTTTCAAATATTATAGGAAAATAAAAAGCTCTTATCGTTTAGATCTAATCGTTTGCTATTCCTTTTATTAACTTATTGGTTTGTATAAAACCTGCAGTTGAATGCTGATTCAGTGGTAATGGTGGGCCAGCTGGGGATGCAGCTTTGTGGTGGAGTGTTTGCCTATATTTGCAAGACCCTGGGTTTGATTCTGAGCACCACAAAGAAAGAAAAAAAATCTGAATAGTAAACAATTTCATCATTTCATCTCCCACCCCCTAAGGAAAATTTTCCAACATTTCAACATTACATGATTTGATAATGTAGTGGGGGTACTATTTATCTAATAAAGCACTTTCCTATTATCTCTCATTTTTTAAGTTTTAGTAAACCATAGATGTTGAGTTTTACCTTTTCTAACCTCATTAGGTGATGCAAAGCATATTTCCCTGATAGATCTGCTACTGTGATATATTACATTAACCTATTTCATGATTTCAGAATTACCCCAGGCTAACCTCAGATTTATCCATCTTGATCATAATGCAGTTGAAAGTAAAGTTCCTGGTTTTGATTACCTTATAAATTTCCTGGTTTTGATTACCTTATAAATTTCCTGATTTTCCCCTATAGCCCAAATAAATTCGGGTAATTAAACTAAAAATTTGTAACCCACTTCTAAAATAAAGTTAGTTAGAGAATCATGCTGGTGAGCTCAAAACTACTGATGGCCTTCATGATGTATTATGTTAGCGATGATAAAGATGAAACATTAGGAAGGCAACCACATTTATAACATCCCTGCTGATAGCGAATTCCCAAGTGCACTGGGCCACCCTGAAAATAGTATCTGTTCTGTTACAGCCACGTTTCAAGTCAGTCTCGAGGGCAATGACATGAGGTCAGGGTGCTGTAGCACACCAGACACATGTGCTCCAAGATTAGCGAGATGAGGGTCCTTTACAGTCAGTCACTGCACTCAGGAGAGCTGTGTGGAGGGAAATCCAAATTAAGTGGGGTAGGCTCAGCCCAGGGAAGGAGGAGCACGCTCACATAAACACAGGGAAAGAAGGGACACAAGTTCACATTGCAAACACAAGAACTCTAGAGTCATTTAATTCTCTACTTCCCTGACTGACCCCTTCTAGAAGTAGGAGGAAACATTGCTCTTGAAAATGGGGTCTCACAAAATGGTTGCAGTCTTTACAAATCTTCCAGATGACTAAAAGTTAATAGGAGCATAATTTTAACCGTCCTAACAATGATAACCATGCTCCAAAACAGAGACAAGATGTACCATTGATCATTTAAAAATAGCTAAAGATCTTAGGAAATACATACAAGTTTCGAGTAAACAAAATAAGTTAGAATTGTTTATAAAACTTATAAATGAGGAAATTGGAGCACAGATGCAAACTAAATGTCATAAAATTCAACAATGATCAGAAATAAAGACACAAAAAATACTTGAGAAATTAAGACCAAATATAAATAGAATCAAAGAGCAAATAAAGGTAGGAGAAAAAAATCATAAAAAATGAAAAGATAGCAATGAAAATCATAACAAAAATAAAGGAAGCAATGTGTCTGAGTTAACAGCAAAGAAAGGGGTGCAGGAGAGTCACAGTGATCCGGTGGATTCAGGCTTTCAGACCAAGCCTACCTACGGTCTTGGAATTCCGGTATCTGAAATTATAATCCATTTCATTAGCCAGTCACAAATTCAATGTATTAAAAACATAATAACACAAAAATAACCAGTGTAAAGAATAATAGTAAATGATATAACAGTGTGTTCACTAGTGTTTAACATGCATTAAATGTTCAAATTAAGATGTCACACATGCAAGCAGATATTATACATGTTTGGGACATTGTTCCAACTGGGGATATAGTCTCAAGAATCAGCTATGTAGGTGGATTTAGAAAGCAATGAGTTATACAGGCAGTATGTACACATAGAAAATAGAAGTCAGAGGGAATTGGGCCCTGGCACAATCACCATGCTATTAATACCATTCCATTTTTATTTGTAATTTGATATTTTATATACAACAGTTTCTGCATGAAATTTACTTTTTTAAAAAAGTTGTAACTTTTTTTTTTTTTACATTGATTACTGTGTTTCTTGATAGTACCTTAGATTTTATGCCCAAAACAAGTTTACTCTTTGCATCAGCAGTTTCTACCCTGCCTAAGGTACTCCAATATTTAAATTTGGGGAAAATATTAATGAGCCAAAAGATTAAGATTAATTGGTGAGAAATGTGGGAAAAATCAGATGAATGTGGCATTCAGAAACCAAAAGAAGCAGCATTTCAAAGGTATGAAAAGATTGAATGTTGCCAAAAACGTAAAGTCAAATAAAGTCACAGAAATGACCAGGATTTTTAGTGAGGGGTGTTAGCGACCTTGAGAAGTACAGTTTTAGTGGAGTGGTGGGCGTCAAAATCTGATTAGAGTGAGTAATAGAGAGACAGGAAAGAAAGAAATTGGGAAGAACAATGGTAGCCAATTCTTTCTAGGGCATTTTCTACAGAAGAGAGATAAATCAGATGGCTTATGAATAAATGAGATCATAAGGTTTATTCATTTTTAAATGGGAGAAAAATAAGAGCATTTATTTATAAGAGGATGAAGAGATTGTTGTATTCTAACGATTCTGGAATGATTCTGTAAAAGAGAAAATGATGACATCAGAGAGAGAGATGCAGGAAGCACTTGAGAAATGTCCTTGAGCACTGAGCGGGAACAAGACCTTGTGAACAGAGGTCAGAGTCAGCCTTAGCTAAGAACTTCGAGGAGCAGTGTATCTGTAAAGAAGAACAGGTCGAGATCCGGGAGGAGAAGTAGGTAGTTGCATGTAGTGGTACAGAGTTATCTAAGCCATCCCGACTGCTCCCATTTTCTCAGTGATGTAGGAAGTGGAGATGTGAGTTAGGACTGTGGCTTGTGCAGGAAGTGTCAAAGGGAGAAGAGGCAAGAGAGAGAAGAAATGTGACGAGACTATCTGGATCCCTAGACAAGTGGACCCGGTTAATGGACTAGGGAGACCAAGATGTTCTGTTCAACCTGTGTGGCAGGATATAGCCACGGAAGGAGTATCCCAACACTCTCATTAACATCCAAATGCCATATTTCAGAGAATGGCGTGGAATACTGTATGGCACCTCTGACAAACAGAAATAAAACAGGATTATAGCTCTATCTGTTTCTATTTTGGGGAAAGTTTTCTTTTTCCCGATAAATGCCAGCCTCTGCCAAGATCCAGCTAAAGTATTTGTGAAACTTATACCAATTTCCAGGTACAATTAGGTTCCATTCCAAAGCACCCTCATATCACATTGTAGTGACTTTGAAATTGGCATCCATCATATTAAGTAAAAACATTTAAAAATGGTTAATTAACTCTGTGATTCCCTTTGACTCCCAGGACAAAAGAACTTTATGATAGAAAGAGTTGCATTTGTTCTTAACCAGAACCTTAACACAAGGCCTGTTATATAGTAGGCTTTCACCAAATACTGTTAAATAAACTAATGAAGAATGGAACAAGTTCATCCTCATTCAGATAATGCGAAAAAGGAATGTTAGATGACCTTTGGAAGTTTCTGGCAGCCATACGGTTTTGCATTTATGTTTTGTAGAAAAATATTCAGAGTAGGTTTCTAACTGTTTTTAAAATGGGTTGATGGCTCATTTTGTGGGTTGTTTTGAAAGTCGCTCCAGCAGGCAGAATACATTAGCATTCATCTTAGAAAGGAAGTGGCAGCATATCTATTTCTGTAATTCCTATGCAAGTAATCAGTTCACTGGGGGGAATAATAAGCTAAGAGTTCAAACAAATTTAACTTGAACTGCCTTGCCTTTTGCTTAGTTGAAAATTTTTCTAGCAATGGTTTGTTGGTTTCTGCTTAGGGATTTTGCTCTGAAAAAATAAATACCTTGCTAATTCTTGAATGTAGTGCTGTGCATAACCCATCTCAAGGCCAAATTCAGAGGCAGATTTTCTTAGTAGAGAGGAGAAACATTTCATTTTCATTATACATCCATTGTCCTCCACACTTAAGAAAAAAGCTACCGGTGTCTGCCAGTCACACATTGTTTATGCAGTTTGGATGACCCCCTCTGGGATCTAAAATTTTTCTCACACACACATTTTATTCATTTTCTCCAGAAACCACCACCACTTTATTCTCTAGAGACTTGGACCACAATCAGTTCCTGTAAAAGCCTATTTGTATTACTTTCTTGCTCAGTTATGGGCATAGAACACAATAATGTATCCTGTTAACCTAAGGGCAAAACATTTTTAGCATGTGCAGTTTGATTAATACCAGATTCTGACCCAACAACCTATTGGCTAGAATATCACATATTCACATCTATCTTTGCTTAAATTTTCAATAATATCTCTATATTATTTTCAGTATGATGCTGAAAACTTTTAGATTTTTCTACCTACACAAAGGGCCATGCTCCCTAGTGGTAAGTATGTCAGTAAGTCTATTCCAGTTACTGTTAAGTTCACTGCTGAGAGTACTTAAAAAAACAACTGGAAGATAATTCTGTGAAAACAACATGTTAAATTATTTCAATATCTCTATTCATAAACATAGAAGTGCTTTAACTGTATTCTTTTTTAATACTTGATTGCTTTTAATACTTGATAGCAGTGCAGCATAAAACCAAAAATAACATTCATATGCTTATTTGGAGGTATATTATCTTTATTGTTTAAGCATCCATTATCATAAAGACAGGGGATGAATCTTCACCCAATCTTTTTTCTTCAAAATGTTAATGGATTTAAGCAGGTAAATTTAGGAGATGTTGTTAATTAACAGGTTTAAATTAATTTTTCAAGGTTAACAGTCTAATTTTCCAATAAAATATGTGAACTTTTAGATTCATTGAAAACAAAATTTTATTCAAACCACCAAAAAAGGAAGGAAAAGCAAAGAAAAATAAAACAGATTCAAAATAAATAACAAAACTATAAAATATAAAAATAAAGGATAACTGAATAATCATAAGGGTATGTGTGTTAGTCCACTTTTTATCACTGTAACAAAATACCTAGGAAAATCCACTTATGAAGAGGAACATTTTGGTTTGGGCTTATGGTTTGGAGGATTCAGTTCATGATGAGTGGCCCCATTGTTTTGGGCCTGTGACAAGGCAGCACATCATGGTAGGAACACATGGTTGAGTAAACTGCTCACCTTGTAGCAGTTGGGAAACAGAGAAAGGGAAAGAGGAAGGGCTGAGGTTCAACATCCCTGCTAGGCCACTTCCCCAGTGACCTGACTCCCTTCCAGTAGGTTCCACGTCTTGAAGGTTCCAACACATCACAATAGTGCCTGGGTGAGGAACCAAGTCTCTCACACACTCTCCTTTGGGAACTTTGATCCAAACTAGTGCAGCATTGTTCTCTTCAGGAAGAACAAATGGTGTATCTGGAAGCACAAGCTATGGCACTCCTAAAGTTCTTAATTTGAATTATGAGTCTTTAGGAGTAATATGTGATTATAGTGATCATATATTTTTTGCTGAAAGAATAGATCTAATCTTAGGAAAATAGTAGTGACGAGCTATCCTCAACATTAAGGGAGCATCGATACATGTTCCACTCTGCACTGATATTCACAGTTCTTACAGACACATATGCTTTGAGGCTCCGCCCCCCCGGCCCCCCAGCTAAAATAGGCTTCCAGTACCAGAGGGACTTACAACCCTGCTCTTACAGTGTGTGCAGGGCCACCAGGCGGACAGACTAATATCTTACAGTCCCACTCACAATGAGAGGGTCCCTCACGTGGGAAACTTGTTCGCACTGGCAGATGCTCTGGTGACTCGGGTCTATTTCTGGTTCATGACTTCCTGACCATTGCTCTGGCCCTGGGAGCTGATCTTGTGTTCTTCCCAGGGTGCCAGAGAAAACTGACCCAGGGCAGTTCCGAGTTCTAAAGATGGAAGGTATATTCTCAATATACCACCATGGGAAGGAACAAGTTTAAAGATTCTGTTATGGATTCTGAACAAGAAGGATAAAATGAGTCAGGAAAGCAGTCCCTGGACAAGTTGAAAAGAGAGGCAGCAATGAAGAGGAGAGAGAGAGAGAGAGAAGTGACATAGTGACATGGCAACTAGCAGTCTATATAACAGAATAGATTATGGGTCCCCTTAAGTTCATGAGCAATTTCTGAATGGTCTGCATAAGAAAACAAACAGAAAAAAGCAGGAAAGCCAGGGACCCAGTCTTCCAGACAGGAGAGGGGCAATCAGGTTCTTGTGTCTGGATTTAAGCCATTTGGATGATGTAAGATTGGAAACTGTTTCCTGCGTGACTAAGCCCTTCTTCTGGTGTGAGAAAGTTAAACCTGTATTCAAAAGGCATGCTAATGCAACATAAAATTATAATGATTCACTGCATATAATATCTCTATTTATACATTCTATCATGCAATGAAATTAAAAGCAACAGTAAAATAGGAAATAGATAAATTAAAAGAGTATGTATAAGGAGGAACAAAGTAATAAAATATCTATAGTCTGAATATATAATCAGCACCTAAAAAGTGAAGATTTGTCTGTTCTCTGTATTAGGTAGTACATACTAGGGCTTACTGACTCCAAACCAGAACTTTTACTTTTTGTCTGATTAATCTGAAGATTCAAATATCAGTTTCCTGACACTACTTCCAGTACGTAAAATGAATAATTTTTAGCTTCTAAAACTTATACTTAATGTAATGTAACAAAGACTCATTACCATATACTATAATACTAAATAAATGAAAGATATTTACATAGAAATTATTCTAACTGTCCTTTGAATACTTAGGTATCCATGCTTAATCTTTGTACGTTGCTCAAGAATGTGTGTAATAAATAAAGTTATTTATTGTTATGCTGAGACTTTAAGGTGATTAAAAATTGTGTGTGCATATGATTTTTCCTTTATGAACTTCATCATTAGGCATTCATATGCCTTTTTCTCACATGAGTAAGCTATATTGATGTCAATGTTGAAGGTATTTCATGAGTGAAATCTACTTTCATAGTTGTAGATATTTGTAAATTAGTCTAGCTATAGTTTTGAGTGGTTGGATTTCTCATTAGGCCAAAAAATAAAAGAAAAATAAAACTCTGTAAGAAAAAGTGGCTCAGCATTTTTTATCAACATGTGTATTCATACCATACAGGTATGCTTGTGTGCATACATATACACACATATTTATTTTCATCTAATCTAAAATGGATTTAAGTTACTGATTTCTCTGTCAAATTTCCTAATATGTCATTATCTAGCATGTAAAACTTCTTTTGTTTAATTTTATTTGGTATATGTATTTCCTGTTGTGATTAGGCCAAAGTTGAACTTCCCAGTCTAATTTCCTTTTGGTAAAAATTATAGGAAAATTGTTCCTCCAAATCATGATATCTGCATTTTATCAGAGACTCCTTGTAGAATACTTCTGCTGGTGTACATGACTGTCTCCCCCTACATTCTATGAATACCAGGTAATAAAGTGTTAATCAAAATAGTTATGGAAGTCCCAGTTATTACAGGGGTATTCACATATGTCAATTAATATATTTATAACCGTTCACATGAATTAATGACAGATTTTGTACATACTTTGAAATTTTTTTTTATGTTAAGAGATGTTGTATGCCAGAACTCAAGTCATGAGGCATTTTAAGCACAACCTATGCCCCTGATCAGGTTCACAAAAATGCAGATATTATTGTTAAGTCACAGAATATCCCACTTTTGGCACATTAAACTAAGAGGATGCAAAAATCATTGTAAGTATATGCCTAAATAGCTATACCAACTTTGGTAAAAGAAATGAGAGTACTATTACTTATAAAGGTTTTCAGCAGTCTAATACCAGAGTTTTCAAAAGTCCCTTATTTAAATTTAAGAAAACTGCTTTTAAAGCTTATATCTTAAATGTTCCTAAAATCCCATATGATAATGCTTGGTTGCCAGACTGTGGCACCACTAAAAGATGGTAGAAGCTTCAGAAAGTGGAGCCTAGTGGGAAGAAGTTAGGTCAATGGACCAGTGCTCTTAAGAGGCTGTTGAGACCCTGACCCCGTCTCTGTTTCCCAGATTAGCATTTGGTGACCAGATTTACTTCACCACATGCTCTCCTCCTTAATATTGTGCCTCATCACAGGTACACGTTGATGTGACCAAGTGCCACGGGCTGAAACCTCTGAAATGGTAAGCCAAAATAAATATCTTCTCCTTCAAGTTGATTTATCTCAAGGATTTCACCACAGCAATGAAAAACTGATTAAATCCATGAATTGTGAAAAATGAAATTAAATGTTTAGGTAGGAAAACACTCCACTTGATAAATCTCCTCATCAATTCAATCACAAGATCTTTAGTATCTACTTGAGATTTATGCTTGCACCCTAATGATATATGTGTATGTATGAACGTGTGTGTACACACACACACACACAAACACATTTTACACACATATTTTATATTTATGGAACTATGAAACCTCCAAATAACCTTTATGTTTGAACTAAATTATCTTTATTGGAGATTGCAAATATCTCCTTGTATCTACCTCATCATGCACAATTAAAATATTAAGTCAACCAATTAATACATGACAGTTTTAAGAATAAGAATCCTGAAAAGCAATGCTTTACTAATTGCAGAAAGATACTTAACATCTATATTACCATCACAAAAGACTTACAGATATCAACACAGACGCCATCATAGTTAGAATGTCTTTTAAGAATATGCTTTCAAAACCAAACCAACTGACAAAAAATAAGAGAAGAAAAAGTATCATGACATCAGAAAAGTTGTCCCTGCTTATTTTCAAATAAAGTTACCTTAACTAGGACCAACTGTGACTTCCTCTTCCTAAACCTTAAATGTATACATATTTCTCTTTTTCACCCTTTCTCCCTCATACATCTATCTCTTGGAATCATATTTCTACCTTACTTTATAGTCAATAGAATATAGCAAAAGTTACTAATGTAAGAATAAATTGTTGAATAAATCATACTTAAATCACGGATGTTCCTTGAGCCATTCAGATAAAAGTACAAATTTGAAATAACAAACTTTTGTTTCCTCAACCTGTATCTGTTATAAAGTAAGTCATTAAAGTACTTAATAAATGAGGCTTGGAGTAAGAGGACAGAGGCAAAGACCTGAGATTAAGGGATACTCTCGAATGAATTTCTAAACATATGTATCATTCATTATTTACTTTATATTTTGCTTTTATGCGTACTAGCTTGTATTTTTGCGTACATTTTAATTCAAGTAATGAACCAAAATAAAACAAGATATTGTAATTTGTTTATTCATTATTCATTGCATCCTGTGCCAAAATAACTGTTCTTTATTATCAAGTCGAAGCAGAATATAGAACTATCATGTCAATAAGTCATCTTGCATTTCACTCTTAGTTGAAGTCATACACAGAGCAAGCCCCGAGATCTCCTGGTGTTAGGGATGTCAGTGGTTCTTAAAGGAATGGGGAAATGTTTTCCATTCTCAGTGTGCTCAAGGTTATTATTCATAGTACAAGTTGCACAACACACTTTGCTTTCATAACCTTCAATATATTAGCTTTTTCTGTGCTTTGGAACTCTTTTTTCCCACATCTATTTCACTATTTGTTTTCTTTTCCAGAACAGCCTATAATTGTTCTGCATGACCTAAAAAAGAATTAATTTTAAACCTCCCTTGACTAACAGGAAAAGTAGAAGCAATTGTTAGGAAAAAAATATCTACAACTTGTTTTACATACTCCTGAAAGACAGTTAAGAGATTACCCACTCAATGCAGAAAGTTGATTTAGTTTTTCAATATCAGGCAAGGTGTATGACATGCTCCACTCTGTGCCCAGTCTTTGTTAAAACCAGGAGGGTCTCCAAAATGCAGCCAAGAAGATGAGGTCCATGGCTGTAAGGTTATTATTGTTATTTTTATCATATCATCATCATCATCATTATCATCATCTTAATAGTGTAGTATAATTGTACATGATAGTGAGATGTATTGTGCCCTATTCATACCTGTACATAATTTGACCAATATCATTGTCCTTTCTTTCCCCCTCCCCCACTTTGCTTTGCTCTGGTGACCCCTTATATCATCATCATTATTATTTTAATTAGTGCATGATAATTGTATATACATACACATATATATATAGGATTCATTGTGGTATATTCACACATGGACATAGCATAATTTGTTTATTTTAAATTAGAACTTTAGGAAAATTTTAATTTACTTAAAGTGAATAAAAGATACAAATTATAGAAAGTTACAAATTTACAAGTCAATTTTTAAATATAACGTACCACAAACTATAAACCTTGTGGGTCTTGCCTTCACCATGATTCTTTAAGACGTCAACCACCAGGTTGAATTTGATCCTGGATGACTGTTTTCCAACTGCTCCCAGATGTTGTTTATATATACAATCTTAGACCAGTATTCAATTCTGACCACCTAAAAAAGTAAGAATTGTGCATAAAATTCACTTAGACCTTTACAATAGATTAGCACAAAAGTTAATCTGAATTATAGTTTTGTTGAAAGGAATGTCACCACGTTTTATAGTGGGCAGAGGGAAGTATTTTAAAAATGGGAATAACATGTGATACCAAGATCTGTAAATTCAATTTTTTTTTTGAGTAAATATTCTGTGTGCTTCAGTGAACTCACTTTCATAACAAACTATCACACACTGTGTGGCTGAACAGAAATTTCAAGTGGGCCACTATTCAACCCACTATTTTCCACACTTTGTTCCCCTAAAATGCATATTTATTCCACATAAAGAATACATGCCCCCACATACCTCAAGATTCCCAAATGTCTTAACTAGAACTAAAATCTCATTTAAATATTAACAACTCAAAATTACATATCACATCTTCCAAATCAGTTTGGATGAGAATCTGTGTGATATATGCATATTGTCTTGGCCATTACACCATGGTCCAGAACCTTCAAGATTGCACAGGTATGCAAAAAGAATCTATGACACTAGACACAAAGTTTCTCCATAGATCTCTTCTGGAATAATTTATTCCTATTTCTGGCTTCAGTTGAGGCAATCTATTGGGTCCTTAAGTCACATATGGATATCTTCAGCTAAAGTTTGTCCAGTCTCACTTTGGCATTCTTTGCACAGCATTCATCAATATCTTTTTTGATAAAAAACAGGCTAAGAATTTTCCAAACTATCAAGTTCTCTTTTCTTTTCCTTAGCAATTTTTCCCCAGTGCATCTTCCCTTATATTTTATTGGAAACAGGCGTCACCTTCAGCAATGTGCTTGGGAATCTCCTCAGTTAAATATTCAAGTTCACAGTTTACAAGTTATTTTTCTACCTAAGAGAGAACACAATTCTGTCAAGCATTTTTCCCCTTTAAAACACAGGTCATCTTTCCTCTGTTGTCCAATAACACACCTTATCCTTCCATCTCAAATACCAACAAGTGTATTTTTTTCAACATCCATATTTCTACAAATAGTTCCTTCAGAGCAACCTAGAGTTCAATTGTGGCAGTTTCTACCCATTACCAATTTTTTTAAAAATTCCAAATTTCAAAATATTGGACACAGAAGCACTTTGCTTGCCAGTAGTAATATCTGTATTAGTTTTCTACATATGTCATCACAGTGTTTTCACAAGCTACATGACTTAAACCAATAATAATTTATTCTTTCATACTTCTATAGGATAGAAGTTGCAAATCTAAATATGAGCAACAAAATGTTTTCTCTCAAGTCTCTTGAGGAGAATCTTTCTTGATTTCTTCTAATCTCTGGTGACCCTAGGTAGTCCTTGGAATGTATGAGAACTCCAGTTCTAAATTTAGTATGATATCATCCCAGACCCTTAATTAATTATATCTACAAAGACACTAATTCCAAATAAAATCACATTTTGGGGTGCTAGGTAAACATAAATTGGGGACACCAATTCATTAATCAGCACACTCTACTTCCCTCACAATGTCAGCAATAACAAATCAAGTTATTGGATTTTCTATTAAAGAATGCAACCTTCTAGTTTATTAAAATTTTAATCTAATATACATTATAAACTTATGACAACTGCTTGAACGGAGATCTAGCAATCATCTATGGAAGGACAGACAAAAAAGAATGAAAACTCATGGTTTCTTTGTATTTAATCTCTTCAGTGAATTATTTTTAAGTGTTATGAGATTCATCAACATAATAGACGGTCACGTTTAAGCAGTATGCTTCCATTCCAACTCAACATCTTTTTTTTTCTC
Organism: Sciurus vulgaris; assembly: GCF_902686455.1. Lineage (NCBI taxonomy): Eukaryota > Metazoa > Chordata > Mammalia > Rodentia > Sciuridae > Sciurus > Sciurus vulgaris. The sequence goes on from NC_136469.1 coordinate 16,059,679, forward strand.
TTTTCAGCATGAATGTTTATCTCCAGTGCTATTTTTTCAAGTACTTAAAGTTAATAGTATGATATTAAAAAATTCCTTCGCTGAGTTTAAAAAACTCAAGGTTTATTTTTTTACTAGAATGTGCATTTCCATTTTTTAAATCTAAAACAATCCCCTCACTACTTGCAGGAAATTTAAATGAACCCACACATATACACATAAAAGTACAAGCACACAAACACATGCTTTCTTCTACATTTCTATAAAAATAATCGCCAAAAAATGATGGTATATTCTTCAAGTGAATTCCAAATGAGTGGATACAAAAGCTGGTCTTGTTTTATAAAATCGGCAAGGGCTGTCATGGAGGTATACACCTATAATCCAAGCAATTTGGGATGCTGAGGCGGATGGACTGCAAGTTTAAGGCCAGCCTCAGGAATTTAGTGAGACCCAGTCTTTTTTTTTTTTTTTTTTTTTTTTTTATTGTAAACAAATGGGATACATGTTGTTTCTCTGTTTGTACATGGTCTTAAAAATAAAAAGGACTAGGGATGTAGCTAAAGGGATAAAGCACCCCTTGGGTTCAATTCCCCTCTACCAATAAGTGAATATATATATAAATAAAATGTAAAAGTAGACTAGCATTTTTCTACTCAAACATAACAGTTTGCAGTTGAAGGAAATGAAGACAAAAGTTATTGACTTTCTCAAAATCACATATTTAATTGGTGACAATCTTGGAGGTGTAAATACTTGGTCTTTTAAATTGAGTCTACAGATTTCTCTCACTTGCAGACAATTCCTTTGCTTGTTACTGTTAGTGTCTCATAAAAGTGCCAAGGACTCTAGCTTTCTCTGCTTTTCTGTGATGTTCGTGCTGAGTCCTGTGAAACATATGCTGATCTGCCTTTTTCCTTATGGTCTCACTTCTGCATCACAGAGAAGATTCTGCATTGCATGAGTTTGTGTTGAGGGTGAGATACTTTAACCATACCCATCTATTAAAAAGACGTGGAAAGGCATAACCAACTTATTTCTTTGCCATGAAAAGCCCAACTGTTGTTTCCAACTCCAATATTTCTTGGACTATCTTTCTGCAGGACAGGAAGCAGGGACAAAAATATTAAAATATTGCTGGAAGGATCAAATGAGCACACACACATACACGTGTATTAATTTCCTAATACATAGTTAAAAATCAGTGACTCTTAAAGTCTTCTGTATTTTTTCAGAAAAGTGAGAGACCAAACAATTAAACCAATCATGATAATTTGTCTAAATGATGTCAGGATAAAAAGAAATTAGACCATGAACAACCAAGGACATTTAAACAAAAGAGAAGTTCAATACCTATGGCTCTGGCGTTTTCTCAAATTCGTCTTTGCTGCATCAAATGAATAAACAATTTAATATTTCTCAAATTTTAGAGCTGGAATAAAGCTTACTATGTACTTAATCTGAATGAGGGTTTTTCAGCCTCAGCACTCTTGACATCTTGGACCACGTACTTCTGTTACTGTGACTCTCCTGTGCATCCTTCAGTGACCTTCAGTGACATCCTGGCCTCTGCTTCCTCTGTGTCAGTAGCACTTTTGCTACTGAAGTTGTGATAACCAAACACACTGTCAGATGTCCCCTTAGGGGAAAAACTATCCCTGTTTCAGAATCGCTGGTTTGATATGCTCATCTTTCCTTTTGAGAACCAGAAATTACAAGGAATTCGTCTGCTGTCCTGTCAACGGGATATCCACTATAGTGAGGCAGAGAAGAAATTAAATTGAACTACGGAGTCGTGAATGTGAGGTAGATTTAGCATGGACTCTGTTTTCTACTTTTCATGTGACTTGGTAGAATTCACTTATCTTCTGTGAGTCTCAGTGTCCTCACCTAAAAGATAGAGGAAGGAAAGTGTTTCACATACGTGAGCTGCGAGTATATGTTAAATTAAAGAATCCAGATGCAGTCCCAGTTTATTTAAAAGTCTGATTGAACTTTGGAATAGGCATGGATAATAGACAATTTTATGTAACTCTTACATTTCAGCTTATTTTGAAACAATTACAATACTGATTTTTCAAATATTCCCAAAATAAGTTCTGTAGTTTTTAAATGTTTTACTTTCTCAACTTAATCTTTTCTAAGAATCTATTTTCTGCCACTTAATCTCATTGGCATGTAATTTTCATTTCTAAACTCCGGCAATGAGTCTTTTTGTTAGAATGTCTTCAATGAAACTCTCTCATCACAGAATAGTCTCACGTGATCCGTCTTCTTTTCAACTCATCATTATCACCTCCTACATCTTTCATTTCTTATTCATCTCTTTTTACCTCTTTTCCTTTCATCCTGCCTTTCATAATTCGCCCTTCCTGGAAATCCTCACCCTTGTACTCACACTTGAGATTCCTACAACAACTTTTCTACAACACCAAACCACGGGATTTTTCTCACAAATACCATGCTTTGCAAGTGTTTACCAACTATTGACTAGAACGTGGACTCCTGTCCAGTTTTCCTTTTTGTTTTTTTAGCCAGGGATTGAACCCAGTCGTGGTTAACCACAGAGCCATATCCCCAGCCTTTTTTACTTTATTTTTTTTTATTTTGAGACTGGACCTTATCAAGTTGCTTAGGGTCTTGCTAAGTTGCTGAGGATGGATTTGAAATTGCCATCTCCTACCTCAGCCTCTAGAGCTGCTGGGATTATAGGTGTGGGCTTTCACACCTGGCCTGTCCCATCTTTCTGATCTAATATGGAGCACTCCACACTGCTGGGTTCCCTTTTGCAGCTTCCATAGAGAGATCTCTATGCACTTTCCCAATACTCCTATTCTTTGCATGTCCATCGAATACAGGTACAGGATAGTGTGTGTGTGTGTGTGTGTGTGTGTGTGTGTCCCCATGGACTACAGAACCACAATGTTCACCAATGCTAAGAAATAGAAGCTTCCATTCAATTATCTCATATATAGCACCATAGCTGACACATAGTAAAAGTTCAGTGAACATTGATGACAGAATGAATGGCATTGTGACTCATACAAATACACCTCAGATGAAGTTGTATTTTAAAGAGCTCAGAAGCAGTGAAGGAAATGACTGTGTCCATGGGAAAACAGGAAACGGCACCCATTGCATATTCTACCATCTCAATTATACTCACACAACACTGTGGGAGCAGAAAAATGGCAAATACTTCTGCTCATTTATAGTTCCATTTCTGTTCCCAACTAGGTCCAGAACACTTTTCTCATCAGCCACAGATACTGGAAGGGCATTTAGTTCAAATTAACTGCAATTACAGTTTTCTTCCTGATGCTGAGATCATGCTCAGCAACAGGACTGGGCTCTTCTGGCCAGAGTTGTTTCTCATGCTTCCTCTACCACTCCAGTTCACTGTGGACTGGGACAATATTCTGTCTCACAGGGTAAGGCTGCAGTACTCTTACTTCCAAAGTTCAGCCTTTCCTAGCTGAGTACTCTATGACCACACCAGAACTCATCTCCACATTTCTTCTAAAGCAGGGAACATCAAAGAACTCTTTGATTTTCCTCTTAAGTTCAAGCAACTTCTAACCAACAAGGTTTACTTACCACCTACTCTTTGTTGAACAAGGAACTACAGAATTGATTACAGAATAGAGACAACCTTGGAACACTTAGTGAGCATGGGCATAGCATCTCCAAATGAAATAAACTTACCTCCAGACTGATGTGGTAAAGTATCCACAACTCTCTCCTACTTTGATATGATTCTAATTAATACATGAAGCTTTTTAAAATATATATAGTTCTTATGCACATTGCTTTTATAACCCAAATTATCATCATCCAGTTCAATTCTAATACCTTCTAATTTCATCTGTCCAGTAACAGTTATCATAGGTTCTCCCAAAGGTTGAGTATCACAGAAATACACATTTGTTAGTATTTACCCTATATAGACAAAAACGAAGTACATTAATTTACTTAAATATGTTACATTACAATTTCATTTTATATATTCATCTAGCAGACTTCTATTTCCCTTTTAATGGGTAATAGAATTTGATAAAGATGAACCATTAACAGAATAAATCATTCATTTATCAGAGAGATGCACATGACTCTTTTCAAGTCTTCTTAAGCAAAATAAATCTCTCAAAAATCTAAGGTAGGAAAGATACTGGACACTGCTGCTGTTTGATATTCTAAAAGGAAAAAAAGTTATTTTATTATTTTTAATATAGTCATTGAGAAGAAATGAGGGACATTTGCATTTAGAGAAAGTGCTGCTTAGAACTTCTTTTTATTTTCTTTTTATCAACGATGCTGGTCAATACTTTATAGCTTTTCTGAGCTTATGCATTCTGATCAAACTTTGGAATATAAAAGATTAAACTTCTCAGCTAATTACATGCCTGGAGGCACATTAACAATGCAAGTGTCGATGCTCTGTTAAAAATTCATTTTGCATTTTTAACAGTCCTGATAGCAAAACTTTGAAGGCAACAAAGTGGAAAGAGTTATATTCTTACTTTAAAAGATAGCCTAGGAACCTTGAAAAATTGGAACTTCATTATTTCATATTATAAAAAATATCACAAGTAGTATGTAATCAAAATGAATTTTTACGTACTTAAAATTTTCATGGGTCATTGAAATTCAGTGAGAAGGAATTGAAGAATCTTTCGGCTCTCTTTTCATTTCATTATTGAGATTACTATACTAAGCCTAAAGTTTTTTTTTTGTTGTTTTTTTTTTTTTTTTAAGATTTGTTCAAGGTTTGATCAGTAGAGGAGAGAGAGAGAGATCTAGTACTCAGAATAATTCACTCTTAAACCAGATAGGGTCCTAAGATAGGTGTTGCCAGTTAACGCTGTAGTAATCTGTTTTAATATGTTTGAAATGCATGCTGCTTCTTACAGGCTGACTTGGGTCCATCTCAAAATGTACCTGTTGAAACCCTAACCTCATATACTTCAGAATGCCACTGTACTTGGAAATAAGACTTTGAAAGAGGTGATTAAGTTAAAGTGATACCTTTGGATGGACTTTAATGCACTCTCACTGGTGTCTTTATGAGAAGAGAAAATTTGGACACATGGAGACATCAGGGATGCCCATATGCACAGGGAAGACCATGTGAAGACAGTGAGATGTGGTTTCCTAGAATCTCAGGAAGGGGGCTTGGAAGTAACCAATCTTGATTTCGACTTTTGACCTTCAAAACTTTGAGAAAATAAATATTTGCTATTTAAGCCACTCAGTTTATAATACTTTGTTACAGTTGCCCTAGCAAACTAGTACACTGCCTAAATTAGACAAAGTTTAGAAAATATTTTGAAATAGAATTCTAGATAGTATTATTTTAGATTTAACCTTACCATGGAATTCTGAATTAACATCAAGACATTGAAACTACTATGAAAGGATTTTGTCGTCTAAGAGTAGGAGGAGTATTTTCCAGTTTACTTGGAAGAATGTTCTATCAGGAGTAGCTAACAAAACTTAATTTGGTTATTTGGGCAGATCTGATAAAATTTGAAAATTACAAGTAAAATTGTACGTGCTTCTTAACTGACTGCATGACAAAAATAGAAATTATCATGATGAAAAATGACATAAAATTCCAATTGTAGCTAATATCAAGAGTGTGTTGTTTATCCAATTCCAACTTAGAACTACAAATGCACAGTTCTAATTTTCATGATGAATATGAATAGATTAATTAAGCTTCATATTTTCCAAAATAAATTTATTAAGGAGTTTGACAATTTTATGTTTATGAAATTTTGAAGTGATAAAAAATTTATACTAAAAGACAGGAACCTAGAATTATTTTAGCCCTTCATTGGCAGTATAATCATGTACACATTGCTTACTTCCTCTGAGATTCAAATGCTATGTATTTAAAAGACAGGATCATTCTAAATCATCTCAGTATTTATATTGTTTTAGTTTATTTTTTGTCCTAAAATTCTTTCTGTACTGCAGATAATTGCTTTATTTGAAAATTCATATATGGTTGAATATCAAAATACCCATCGGTCCACCTTGAAAAAGAAAATAAGGCATAGAAAGTAGACCTTTTAAAGTTCTATACTCTTTTTAAGAATCAGAAAGAAAAAGAGTGAGAAATCAGCAGATGTTTCATTCTTTGAGACCTCTGCACCAGTAATTCTCTCAGGACGATTCGCTGGCTTCTCCCCATGACAGCCAAGCACACAGCAGTTCTGTTTCCTGACGGCTGCTCACAAAACAGAACCACGTTTTGCACTTTCCTTCCTTCCTACAGATTCCTACAGATGTGACAGAGCAAGTGAGGGCAGACTACAAACAGTTGCTGGAGAGAGAGAAAACAAAAGGTAAATGTTTTCTTAAGCAGTTGCTCTTCAGACACTGAATTTCCCCAGCTAGCATTTTTCCTTATTGAATATAATCAGAGTTATAAATAGATGTGAATACAACACCAAGAGAATAGAAAGAGAAAATAGCTGCTTTTGTTTGCATGTAATCTGAAACCACACGAACTTTTTGGCCTAAGAGGTTGGTGCAAAGTACTTTAATAACCATGAGCCCCTTGATCAATAGGAGCCCGAATTAAATACTGGTAAAATGAGAGGTGATGAAATCACTCTAGAACATTTGTTGAGGACACAGAGGAGCCACACATTTGTGCTAGCTTCTTGAGATTAGAAAAATGAAGGAAAGTCACAATTCAATAAGGGAAAGTTAGAGGTAAAAAGATAGTAACAACCCTTGATGACAAGTGTTAGGACCAAGATACACACACCATACGGTGGGAGGAAGTGAAAGAGCATCTGATCCGGCATGGGCACCATATGAGTTTGCAAGTTTGCAAAGTCATTGGCTTCTGTGCTGAGTCTGGAAGCATATGCATGCGGTATCTGAAGAAGGAAAAACGGAGGTGAAGCAGATTAGTGTGCAGAAAATCACAGCACAGAATGACTGCCAGGAAGTTGGATGCTAGGGTTGATATTTTCATCCTCTAAGGTCCCTTCCAGAAATACAAGCTATGCAAAGCATATATTTAAAACAAACATAACACAAACTGCAGAAGTACTTCGTTCAATTGCAATAGAAGAGTGGGGTGGAATTATTAGTAAAGAATTTTCCCCACTTTGGGTGATTAAAAATGAATCCATTTTCCAGTTTTCAGATCTTCCCAGGGGAAGCACTTAGGGTATTCAGTATTTTGTGTTCTCTGTTCACCTCCAAGCACTCTATAACGTGGTAAAATTATTTTCAAATAAATACCAGAAGGCAGAAATATGCCAATATTCTCTGATGTCCATACCCTCTGCCTTCCCCATGCAAAAGCAACCTTGATGCTTACGTTTTTCCCACATTAATCCCACATATGACCAGTTCATGCTATACCTGTGAACACAAAAGACAATAGCATTTTCTAGTTCTGTGGAGTGTACTACAGCTTTTCCTGGGCTTATGATGGATTATGTCCCAATACAACCATTGCAAATGGAAAATCTCACAAATCAAAATACATTAAATACACCTAACCTTCATAGTAGAACAGCTAGCCTATCTTACATAAAAAGTGCTCAGAGCTGACAGTTGGAAAAAATGATCTAATACGGAGCATAGTTCATAATAAAGGGGTGAACATCTTATGTACTCAGTGAATTCTTTTTTGAAGAAAATGGTGTCATGCTTGCTTCCATACCTCCAGAAGTTCAGAAAAATAGTAATTTAAAACTACTGTAAATCAGGATCTTCTGTTTTGTAGGTACAGTGAGAGGAATGCTATCTAAGTCTCCACCGTTTACATCGAGGAGTCTTTGACTGAGCACAAGGACTGGAGCATGTAAAAGGGAGCAGAACTCTGAGCAGAGTGCATGCTGGGACCAATCCTGCCTCAGGTGCTTCTGCCACCTCCTCACTATTTTCCAGAAAAGATGCTTGGCTTAGAGAGTACTCTTCCCTCTACACTAGTTCCATGATCTCTTGTTTGCCTTTTTTGCAGTTTCAGTGACGTGGGGTCAACCATTTTCCAAAATATTAATATTTGTCTGTACTTTTCTAAGACAGATAAATCACTTTAACATAAATTTTATGGCAGCATATTATATTTGCTAAATATTATTAACACAGACTTGTTATGCCTAATTTATACATTAAACTTTATAGTAAATATACCTCATAGGAAAATTATATATATATTTATATAAATAGAATTCATACACATATATATACATATATATATACTGCATATATATACTGTAGATATAGAGGGAGAGAAAGAATTCAGTACCATCCAGTTTCAGGTATCCCCTGGATAAGGAAGAGACTATTGTATTAGTACAAGGAATTCATTGTCTGTAACAAATAAGAAGTGTAAACTCCACAGGCCTCCCACTGAGAAGACACATATTTAAACAAAGCATCTACCCTGGAATACTTGGCGGAAGGTTGTCCTGTTCAGATTCTCAGCAGGAAGAGTGGACAGAGAGATTACATTTTTCTTTCTTGTGTTCGTGCATAACTAACATCAACAAATATTTATTTCATATGAAAAAATGATGAAAGACAATCGATAAAGGAGGAGTACTCATTTTCTCTGTGGCATGGGAGGGTAGGGGAAGGTAAGAAGAGTTGGTAGGACAGAGTAGTGTTTTTTTAAATTATTAGACAATTGTCTTCCTCTCCAACTTTTGTACTCAAGTCACTTCATACAGGTTCCTCTGAAATCAAAGCCCTAAGGTAGGTTTCAATTCAAATTGCTCTAAGAGTACTCAAGTTTGATGAGGTATAAGCACTTTGAAAAATTTGCATGTAATGTTAGTTTTCTTAAGTATAATGTGAAACATTAAAATGGTTTTCCATTCTTAATTCAGATATTTAACCAGATAAATTTGACTACACACCGAGCATCTTCTAAATAGAAAAATTTTGACGTTGCAAGTAAATTATAAATTTTTGTTTAAAATTCATAATGATGCTGTTTGAATATTCATATTTATATGAACAATAAAATAAGATTACTTTGAAGATGGAGAAAGATATTTCATGGATGTAATGTGATAACCATATAATGATTCACTGTGAATCTAGCAGATATGTTTTCTTAGTCCTTAGAATTGGTTTTCTTTTCTGAGGTTTATTTTGATTGCTTCTGTCTGCTTGAACAGAACGATAATGAGGCTTAGAGAGCTTCAGTTGTCCTTGGAACAAGGCTGTTTTCTCGAATATTAACTGCCCTGTTTTACAAGGAAGTACCCTGTATGTGCACTTGAGAATAACATCAACCTTTTCAGCAGCACTATACCACCGCTTTTTATTTAATTCATTACCACCTCTTGTCTTTCTCTGATTCCTGTCTTTTAAAAGCCTTCTACTCTCTAATTTAAAACCATATCTTTTTGTTTAAGAAACTGTTTAAAGGAGTGATCCACATTAACTTTTCAGCAGGTTTGTGACTTCCAGTCTTTAAATTTCCTGTTTCTGTTACTTGAAAATAAACCCAGAATGATAAGTTACCAATTGTTTAAGCCACCTCTTCTCCTGCTGCAACTAAAAGAACGACAAGAGAAATTTTAAAGGAGAAAAAGTTTATTTGGGGGCTCACAATTTCAGAGATCTTATTCCATAGGCAGCCAGCTCCATTCCTCGGGGCTCAAGGTGAGGAAGAACACCATGGCAGAAGAGTGTGGAGGAAAGTAGCTCACATGATGATAAGAAAGAGGAGAGAGAGAGAGAGAGAGAGAGAGAGAGAGAGAGAGAGAGAGAGAGAGAGAGAGAGAGAGAGAGAGAGAGAGAGACTCCACTCATCAGGTACAAAATATATACCCCAAAGGCACACCCCCCATGACCCACCTCCTCCAGCCACAACCCACCTGCCTTAAGTTACCACTCAATTAAACGCCACCAGGGGATTCATTCATTGATTGGTTAAGGCTTTCACTACCCAGTCATTTCACCTAAATGTCTTTGCATTGTCTCACACGTGAGCTTTTGGGAGACACCTAATATCTAAACCGTAACACCAAAGTAGACATAAACTTCTTAATTTTCAAAAAATCTGAAATCATTTTTTTCACATAGTGTAGTCACAGAATTCAAGTAATGCTTATTATGAATACCTAATGCTCACTCTTTGTTGAGCCAATTTTTACTTGTTTCTAAAATATCTTTCAATGAAATGGTGCAAATACAACAGAAGTGTGCTAGTCTCTAACAAGGCAGTCCAGAGTGGTTGTTGGTCAAGGCAGATGACTCAAAATCATGAGGCTCATAGGAACTCAGACTGCTCTCATCTCACTTTTCTGCCATGGTAGAAGGTGTGGGCTTGGGTGCATTGACTGCTCCACGGTCAAGTTCTTTCCCCAGTCGGCAGCAAAAGAGAGAGGAAGTAGAAAGCAAGCAATTGCCACAGGAACATCTGTTCTGAGAGTACATCTCTGCCTTTCCCATTTTATTTGCTATAACCAGAAGCATGCCTCGTAAAACCACAAAAGATCCAGAAATAGAGTCTGTATTATCATAGCTTCTTTCACAACTTAAAATGAAGAGCAAAAGGGTAATTGTGAAAAGTTATCAGCCTCTTTTGCAGCTCATCATTGTTCATGGCCCTGTAGTTATAGGGTTAACAAAGAACTAGCTATAAACTTGAAAAAACAAGTATATTGTTAAGCTAAGAAATTAGTTTTTGATGCTTATTTTGTGGTGGCAGTTTTCAACCTGTCTATATTTCTTAACTTACTATGCTATTAAATAACTGCAAATATTTACTGTTATCTATAATTATATGCAAGTAATAAAGTAGCTCACATTTTTTAAAAAAATATTTTGAAAAAAATATTCTTTTTGCATATTATACCAATTTATCAAAAATATTTGAGAACTTGCTATGGATAAGCTTATCCTCTGAGCAGCATCAAAAATAGGAAAAGGTTGAATACATTTGTTTTCTTTTATGAAAAGGAACCACCATTTGATCAGCTATCCTGCTCCTCGGCCTACACCCAAAGGACTTAAAATCAGCATACTACAGAGATACAGCCACATCAATGTTCACTGCTGCTCAATTCACCAAAGCCAGATTGTGGAACCAACCTAGATGCCCTTCAACTGATGAATGGATAAAGAAACTGTGGCATATATATACAATGGAATATTACTCCGCCATGAAGAATGATAAAATTATGGCATTTGCAGGCAAATGGATGAAACTGGAGAATATCATGCTAAGTGAGATAAGCCAATCTCAAAAAACTAAAGGACGAATGATCTCACTGATAAGCGGATGATGACATATAATGGGGGTGGGAGGGTTTAGTGTTAGGGTTAGGGTTAGGTTTAGGGTTAGGGTAAGGAGGATGGCAAGAATGGAGGAAGGAAAGGCTGTATAGAGGGAAAAGAGGGGTGGGAGGGGTGGAGGGGGAGGAAAAAAATAACAGAATAAATCCAACAACATTACCCTATGTAAACTTATGATCACACAAATGGTACGCCTTGACTCCATGTACAGAGAAACAACATGTATCCCATTTGTTTACAATAAAAAAAAAAGAATAAATGCCAACTGATTGTTAGAAAAAAGTAAAATAAAATAATAAAATCATTTACTTACAGTAAAAAGAAAGAAAAGCTTATTTGACTTCTATGCTTTTAATGGCAGTGTCCACCAAGAATTCATGGGTTGGAACTTAAACCTGAAAGTGACATTATTTAGAGAAGGGGCCTCTGTGGGTGATAAGGCCAATAGGGCTCCACCCTGATGAATGGGATCCATGCCTTTAACTGTGGGCTACAGGGAACAGGTAGGACTTTTAGACCTTTTACCTTCTACTCGCTGACTATTCAGTAATTATATACTCTCTGGAGAGCACAGAGCAGACACTGAATCCACCAGCATCTTGATCTGAGGCTTCTTAGCTTCCAGAATCATGAGAAATAAATGTTACTTGTTTATAAATCATCCTAACTCAGGTATTGTGTTATAGTAGCAGGGACTGAACAAGGCATACAGATTAGGACATATCAAAATTAATGAATTAAAAAAAATATAATAAATTATGCTCTATAAAGGTAAGCCATACGTGATAGATGGTTATGAATTATTCAGTCTTTACTTCCCTTCCTTGTGTCTCAGGCAACACAAACCTTCCTCCCCTGGCTCAGCATGACTGCGCCAACAGAGCACCATGCAGGTCACTGGTACAGGATGCACATGTTTATCAACAAAAGATAAGCAAAAAGGTGTTTTTTTCTCTCACCATTCTGAAAGCAAGAAGTTATTGTAAACCAAGGTGTTGGCAGGGGTGGGTCTTCCTGGAGAGGCCAGGAGAGAATCATTGCCATGGTTCTCTCTGCAGGAGCTCCTGCTGACGTTACTTGGTTCAATCCAGCTTCCTCTTTCCATGGCCCTGTCCTTTGTCTCTGTACCTCCTTTGTCTTCTAAGAACAGGCTTTGAATTTAAATTGAAGGTCCATTCAAATCCAGGATGACCTCATTTTGAAATCCTTAATAATGTATCTGAAAAGACTCTATTTCCAAATAAGGTCACACGACAGATAACACAGACATGAAGTAGGACTTGGGCATATCTTTTTTGAGGGACACTTCTTAACCCACTATAGAGGGGACGTCTTTTAAAGGGCACAGACCTATCAGTAACACAGTGGTCTTCATTTTCTTAATAACTTCAAAAAAACTCAATACTGTATAAGTTACCCCCTGCAGATTTCATCAGACCCTTTGGATCTCTGTTGAAATTGAAAACCAGATTCAATCTTTCACCTCATCTTCCATCCCCTTGGACTTTACCTTTAATTCCAATTCATCTAGGAAAAAAAAAAAAAACAAATAAAATTCTGCCTCCCAAATGAACTTTAGTTAAGAAAAAATAAATAAATAAATAAATCTTTAGTGAAGAAAAGAAAATACATACTTCCAAGTATTTTTGGTAGAATTAGCACTTTTCCAAATCTATTTTCCCATTTATTTCTAAGTTGAATCCACAGGATCACGTGCCTTACGATTTCACTAAACTGTTTTTGCTAAAATCAGCAGTCTCTTAAATTTCTCAAATCGTGGATGACTTTAATTTCATTGGATACTTCTCTGATACTTAGGGTTTTCTTCTCTGGTCTTTTTCTTTCTTTGGCTACCAAAATATCACTGTTTTGGTTTCTTTGCTATTCTTTTAAGGGCTTCTCTCTTCTCTCTCTCTCTTTTTTTTTTTTTTTTTTTCTTCTTCACTTAGCATTTACTAATGGTTTAATTGCACTCAATTTTTCTCAAACTCCATTTATATCCATGACTACCACAGCCCAAACTTCTAAGATTCAGATCTACCTTTTTTCTTTCCCTGGATTAATTCCAGGCAACTGAAAACAGCATATCAAAAGCTACACTAGTAACTGTCTATTATCCAATTCTCCTTTTGCATTTTTTATCATGTTAATGCTTCTATTAGCCAGGCTACTATTAAAGCAAAGTAATTATGATGCATATAAACAAAAAATATTTCACTTATTTTTGTATTCATATATTTATATCTTCACATTTCCATAATGTTATCTATATCTGTGCATTTTTAAATTTATATTTATTACAAGAATTTTGATTTACCCACTGTGGGAACCACTTACCAGTCTGTGTGTGACCACCATTTTTGTTTCTGGTGCAGAAGATTCATGTCTGAAGGTAAGCTATCAGGAAAGGAAGACACAGGAAGAGTGAGCAAGGCAAGAATAGCAGAAATCTGTGAGTCTGAGATGGAAACCAGGAAATGCTCTGGAACCCATTTGTCCACTGTCCCCTCCACATCTCCAATTTGAGGATGGGGAGGCAGATGGAGAGTTGGTTGCTCTTCATCAGGGAGCACGCCTGTCTTGGAGAAACTGCATAGGAGTTAGAACAACTGCTGACGTGCTATGTTGCCACCAACTGTCCCAGGTCACCATGTGAGCCAGGAGATAAACATCCATGTGTGTGAACTGTCACAAAAAGCCATGCCCCCTGCAAACTTTTTGAACATGTAGGAATAAGGCAGTTGATTCATTTATTTTTAAAAATTCTGTGCAAAATTCCTCTCATTGCTCATGCTAGGAAGTTGTCAGGGAAGGAAGCTTTGAGAAGTATATCCATTTTAGCTAAATTGACAAGGTACAAATCTACCACAAGAGTATCAGTGTACTTCAGAAGAGAAGGTCCCTTTGACTTTGCTTACTCTCTGTTTTTATATTCAAATTCAGTAGATCCCAGCCATCCATCTTACTAAATGTCTATCATTTAGCACTATGATGGATCTTTAGCCACAATTCTTCCTCAAGTTCATGTTCTATTTGCAGTTATCCAACTGGTAGAAAATGGTCTTCTTCTTTATTTTTTTTTTTTTGTAACAAGGCCTCATTATTGTTCTGAGATTGATCTTCCTTAAACAAATCTAATTGTATTTAAATATGCTGAACACTCTTTATGATTTTCAGTGCCTCGATAAATTCTAAACCTGATTATCCTGATATTTCCATGTTTTAGTCTTTGTTCATCCATGCAACACTCTGTCCTCCTACCAAATTCACCAAAGGACAGAGATAAATTAATCATTTTATACTGGTTGTATTTTTATTATACTTATTATTTTAGATGTAGGTTAAGATTTTGTTGTTAATACTGAAAGACATTATCAAAGGCTGGCCAGACTTCAAAAGGAAGGATAAATTCTAAAGAAGTCCCTTGAAGCTGACCCTTCATTTTGAGTATGCATGAAATCTTACTGCTTAATAAGCTACATACGCTTTATAATTTAAAAGAGCTGAAAGATTGTTTGAAAGACACCTTTGAATTCCTTGAAAATCGTTATCGACTGTGAAATATTTAGCTTCAACAAGATTGAGAAGAGTACTGATACCGCCAGTTATCAGTGACGAGTTCTGCTTCCTCAAATGTTCAAGTTTGAAGCACGCCAAGCATATAGAGCGGGTTTTATTTAAAGGTAGTAACACAGACTTCTCCCAGGAGGAAGAAAGGTGAAGGGTGTTCTGTTGTCCCAAGAAGCGAGAGTGCCCTGCCCCTTTTATAGACTAATTTTACTCCTGCTCTTACCCACCCCCATCTTTTCTCCTTCCTGACTAGACCCAGGAGATGCTGGTGGGATAGCCAATAAGTGGGAAGCAGATGGGCAGGGGGAGGGTCAAATGGAGTCATCCAGGCAGGTAGCAGCCCAGGAGGCATTAGTTAACAATTCCCTGTCTGGAAACCTTTGGGAGGAGTAGTATAGGCAGGCAATCTTGGTAGTCAAAGGGCTCTGGAGACATTGATATTCCAATCTCCCAGGGGTGGTCTCCAAATTCCTGGACTTAAACTGGCCTCCATTTTCTTGATTGGACCCAATCACCTATCTATCCTAATTGCCTGGCTTCAGTACCATGGTTTGTGAGAGAGAGGATGGTTTGCAATACAGGTACAAAATAACGAATGTGAAGTTAGCACTCCCTGTGGAATTCAGACCTAAGAAATGATAGTTTGTTTGATTGTAACTTGCCTATATTATAATCCTCATGAATGTTTGCTATTTTTCAATGATTTTGTATACAGTCATGCAGAGCATAACAAAGTTTTGGTCAACCGGGAACTGCAAATACCATCACGGTCCTTTGAGATTAAAATATAGGCTATACTGTAGCGGGCTATACCACCTGAGTTTGTGTGGATCCACCCTATGATGTTCACATAAGGATGAAAGTGCCTAAGAATGCATTTCTCAGAATTGTCCCTGTCACTGAGTGATGCATGACAGTTTGTCACAAAGAACTTTAATTTGGAAGGAAAGGTAGTTTGATACAATTTTTTTCTGGCTTGTTTATAATTGTATGGTCATAGTTAGGAGATAAAATCTTTATTTTGTAAGAATCTTTGACATCTATGATTCATTATCAAAATTCTGGGGTGAAAAAGTTGATCTGGGGCACAGTTATTTAAATTGTTCCTACAATCCTAGTAACTGTGAGCTTGGGTCCTTCCCTGCTACAATTACTCGGAGGTTATCACATGGCTTACACTGACCACTGAACATCAGCCATTAAGACTTAAGTGGAGATTTCTAAATACTTATGTATGAAGGTTTATCATCTTGGAAACTAAGTGCCATATGAAGAAACCCAAGCCAGTCTATGGGGCCCACCTTATGAACTCGCTTAGGAATTAGTATCTTCACCTCAAATAAGAAACATCACATTAAAATACAAACCTTTCTTTGAATTTAGCAATAATGTTTTGATTATTTGAGCTAGTTTTGGCCTTCAGTAACTTCTTTGATTCTATTGATTCTATCTTGTTAGCCTATGTTCATATTCACAGAGTCTATGGCCAACATGGGAAAATTTTTGCAGAATTTAAATGGAAAACAATTAAGACAACCGAAGTTGTGAGGTCTTCACTACAGGGCAATGATCAAATAATATAAACTTCACCTTGTTGACATCTGAATATTAAATTGGCAGAAGAAGCCTAATATTAGTTTTATTTTTAACTTGTCGTGATATTATGAATCCTTAAATGAAATATAACATTGTATCTATCTATATTTTAATTAAAAGTTCTCTTTTTTATGAGCATATTATTAGCATTAATATGTGAGGTAATTAGGAGTGTAAGTGAATTTTGAAAAGAATGAAAAGCTTTTTAGTTCAAAAATACAAGTTTAATCACACTTTTTACTTATTTTGAAGTTAGAAAAACATTATTTTAATTTAAAATAAAGATTTCCATTGAATGCTAAG
The DNA here is from genome assembly GCF_902686455.1 of Sciurus vulgaris. Lineage (NCBI taxonomy): Eukaryota > Metazoa > Chordata > Mammalia > Rodentia > Sciuridae > Sciurus > Sciurus vulgaris. The sequence goes on from NC_136469.1 coordinate 16,076,410, forward strand.
TGATTGACATTATGTAAATTCGATATAGACTATTATAATAATGTTTCACACAGGTGTACTATATTTTAAAACTACCATCATAATAATCTACTCAATTCATATTCCATGAGCATAGAAAACTGTATTGTAAGCTTGCCATGCTTCAAGATTTATCAGTAAAAAGCTGTCTTTAAAGCAATTCTGAGTTGCAGATTAATTATAATGAAAGCACCCTTATGAAGTTATTATTGTCAGTGCACTTTACATGCTTTGCATAATAATTTTATAAAAATAGTCACATTTTAAAAAATTATCATCATACACACATTCTGACTGCCAAAGAATGAGTTAAACAAACAGAAGAGTCAATCATATTTGTTTGGAATAGCATGAGAATTATTTACAGACGGAGTCCACTTATTTATAATATAGGTGGAGATTTTTCTAGGAGAATAATACTCCTCGTAATAATGACAATATTTATTGAAAGCTTACTACATTTCATAGGCACCCTAATAAATAAAACTGAATATGATTTTTTTTTATGTTTTTCAAGTTACTTGAAGCTTGTTTTGGTCTTTATTCCATTAATAATTCATATCAGTGCTATCCTTTTGGCAATTGATAATAGGTAGGTAGATAGCTATCATCTCTGGAAAATATGTCTCTGGGAAATATTTTAATTTTCTTGGGATGAGAAATATATACTTTATATTGTTCTACTTTATCAATAATACACACTAATGTATTAAATATGCATTATTAGAATGAATTTTTTGAAAATGAGTTATTTTTAATAATTCATTTTACTTTATTATGTGACATCAGATAGATATAACTGAATTACTGAATATCTTAAACGACTTCATGAGAATCATCAGCATATTAAAAAACTTTTAGAAAATCTTCACTTGCTTTTCTCTCAGCAATCTGCATTTAAAATAAAAATTGACTTCAAGAGAAAGCAAAACAAAGAAAAGTCAATAAATTTGTGAAACGTTTTTCAAAGTCATTTTATGGTCAATATCTTTTTCCTCTCTTTTTTTATTATTTTTAATTATTTATTTATTTATGTATTTGTTTATTTATTTATTTATTTTTGGTGCAGTACTGAGGATGGAACTAGGGCCCTGCACATGCATGGTAAGCACTCTACCACCAGCGACAGATTCAACCCAATATCTATCTTCTCTTTCATCATGTAGAGAATAAAAATTATAAGAAAGCTGTTGACTTTTAATTAAATGTTAGTTTTCCACTAACAAATTCCAATAAATAATGATTTCTCAAGTGGAGATGAAAGTCCAAACTTTGTCATTTGGAATACAGTAGCATCTATATGTTCAGGAAGGAGAAACAGTTTCACTCTTTGTCTTAGAGGTGGGACTGTCATGGTAGGAAGGATGTGCCTGTACTAGTGTTTATTTTTTAATTGCATAAACCTTTGTTATGAGTGTCTGCTAGGAGAGCGCCCGTTGACTCCTGCTCATTTCTCTTCAACCATGGTTGGCTCATTATATTGCTTTCGTACATAGCTGTTGGCAGAGGCAGACATAACATTTTAACATGCATTGAGTCTGCTTCAAGCATTTTAATTGGTTTAGAACTGTTGGTAGCATCTTTTACTGTATTAATTTATTGCTTCAGTTTCAGTCAACTGAAACCTTTGCCAGATGGTAGTGCAACCACTGCATACAGAACAGGAGACTGGAGGTATTTATATGATGCAAATGCCTCTTTATCATTATGTATTCATGAACTTTCTCTTAATGATTGTATTGAAAAAGTACCACAAAGGTTAAGATTCATGCCTTGTGGAAATTAATAATCTAATTTTGCAAAGTGACAGTTTTGTTTAAAGTGATGGAAGGCACAGCTTTTGAGCAGATACTAAGAGAATGAATATCTTTTCTCAAGTTTTGTTTCACTTGGATTCAATGAAATTTAAAGTGGCAGCCTAAAAATTAAATGCCCCTCATAGCATGGAAGAAAAGAGTATATTGTTTGTTTATGCCATAACTTTAAAACATTGCATAATCTGTATTCATTCTGTTACAGAAAACACACTTGCGGTTGTTACATAATCGTCAGTCTGTTTCACAATAGCTTTAACCCCAAATTGTTCATATAAGAATAGTAAGTTATTCTTAGGTAGAATATGACACTTTAAAATCATATACATGCACACACACTCACTCACACATGAACAGTACCAAAATAACATCAAAGCTATTTTCAATTTCAATCAATCAAAATTTTGTAGCTTTTGAAATATCTTGCTCAAGACTGCACATAAGCAACTTAAATGCAAATTTTATTGGCAGTGCTTAAGGGAAGCAAACTGTGTACTTTTGAACACCTTTCCTGCTGCAAACATTCTACCAATCATCACAAAGACAAAATATGTATTCAAAATGAGCTATATACATATTTATGAGTTGTACCCAGATGGCCAGGGTCAAAATGCTCCTGACCCAAGCTCTACCTAAATACTGCAAACATTTATGTATCCATCAGTTTTTATTCCTTTGCAATGTGTCTTTATGATATGATCCATTAACCACACACAGGGCATTGCTGCCTGAATCACTGTCTAAAGGGAGGAATTTTCTCAAGATATTTGCTTACAATATTTGCACCTTGCATTAGGGTACAGGGAATTAGCATCCTCAGTAATGGAAATGAACTTCCAGAGATCCAAGGAAATAAAGATTATAATTTAAAAGAATGGGTTTTATTACTTAAAAATGAGAGCATGTTTTCATATATAAATTATATTTCAATTAAGAACAGATTTATTGATAAAAATTAGTGTAATTGATAAAAGAGAGATTGGGTAGGAAGGGGGACTGAGAAAGAGCAAGAGAATATTTATATATCTGTTGAGAAGATCTTTTATAAAATTCATAATTGTCACAGGGTCATAATTTCAAACTAAACTTGATCTTTTTGATACAGAGTTCACTTATTCTTGCTCAAGCATGGCACATTTTGAAATAAAAAGGTCATCCAGCTTAGTTTAATACTCAAAAAATCCAGTCACTTCTTAATATTATTACTTGTACCATTTCAAATCCATACTGATTTGTTAAGCAATGAATAATACACCCTATTAACCTATTTATTTCCCTTTTTTCCCACAGTTGGTACATGCTATCCCTCTTCCATCCAGGTTGTTCTCACATCTCAAACTTCTGTCAATTAAAATATTGAAACCAAGTTTGCAGTTTTATTAAACTGAAACGTGTTCTTTTCAAACTTCCTCATTTGTTTGGGTTTTGCAAGATCTTATTGGACTACTTGGTAAAGAATTCTAGGCCAGTAATTCACAATCTCTTTCAAAACTCATTTTTATTTTTAATATCAACTTTCATTTTTAATATCAGGACCCAGGTCCATTTTTAGAAATGTACAGAACTTAAGCTTACAGATTGATGTGCATGTTCATCAGCAATAGAGGTCCATATTCAAACACCACCTCAAAAAAAGTGCAGAACTTTTCAATTGTTCCCATTGCTGTGATCTGCTCCCCAACCCTATGCAACTGCTGACTTGGTATTTACCATCCAATCTTAGGTTTGCCTTTTTAGAACTCTATATTAACTAGAAATACTTAGGGTACATCTTATATTGGGTCAGTTTTCTTTTACTCAAATTGTATAATTTGTTTATGCTTTTAGAAAAAAACTCAGTAGTTGAGTTTTATAAATGACCAACAAATAGTATTCCGTTAAATAAATGTATTCATTCATATTAGGATGGACAGTTATTCTTTTGTCAAAATTTTCTCATTCTGATTAAAGTTGCTATGAATATGTGCTTTCATTTCATTCAGATAAATATTTAAGCATGCAATATCCTGATGACTGGCTAGGTGTATGCCTAAGTTTTTCACTGTTTTATATTCTCTCCTTCTCTGAGACATATGGAACTCAGATTCTTTAATATAGCTATACTTGGGGGTCCAAAGTTGTATTGCTCTGTGGCTTTACTTTTCAAGGAGACCAATGACAAGAGGTGTCATTCATTAGACATTTATATATCTAAGTCTTTTAAATTCTGTTTGTATTACATTATTTTTCATTCAATTTATTACATATATATATACATTGTTTTAGTCATCATGGTGTGTGCTAAGATTTGCTATGCATCCTCCAAGTATTCATGTGTCAGAAGCTCCGAGCTGGTGAGACAGAACTGGGAGCAGGTGTGTCACTGTTGAGAGGTGGGGCCTAGTTAGAAATTACTAAGTCCTTGCTGGCACTCCTGGGAAGGAACTGATGTAGTGTTTGGGAGAACCTGATTAGTTCTCATGAGAGCATCGATACAAAAGAGTGAGCCTGACCCGGAAGTGCTCTTCTGCTTTTTGTCCTGCCCTGTGACCTCTCCCTCTCACACAGACTCCCCACATGGGAATGTCCTCCACCAGTAGATCCCACCAGAGCGGATCAGCAACTGGCACTGGCACATCACCTTGAACCACCTGAACGGTGAGCTACACAAAATCTTCTTCTTCTTCTTCTTTTTTTTTTTAATTGCATATATCATTTATTTCATTATAATAGCCAAAAATAGGCTAATACAAGGTCCAAGGTATTTTTCTATTTCTTTTTGTCCTCATTCTTTCTTAGGATATTGCCTGTGATTTCTTCTAGAATTTTATAATTTGCATATAGCTGTAATATCCTTCTGAACTTAATTTTTCTGAATGATATGAGACATTGGTCCAGACTCATTGTTTAAAACACGATGTTTGTAGAGTATGCCTATCACCCTTTTTATGGAAAGTCTACATTTTTTCTATGAAATGACCTCAGAACATGGTTAGAAAACTAGTTGAATATATCTGAGTGAGTTGATTTGGGATGTTCTCTTCTGTACTATTATATATTTGTCAATCTTTTTCACAATTAACATACAGTGTAATAGCAAATTGAGAAAAGTCTCAAAAGCAGGTAGCCAAACCCTTTAATTATAATCTTATTCAAAATTATTTTAGCCATTATGTTTTAAAATCAGTTTATCAACTTCCCAAAAAGTTCTGCTGAGGATTTTGATTGGAAGACGAAGAGAAGAAAACCTGCCCCTGGGATAGGCTAGCTCAAAGTTTCAAAGGTAGCCAAGCTGCAGCTGGCCAGCCCATTCTGGAAATGTCATCAGCTAGGTTACTCCACCCAATATACACTTTCATTGAGATTTGTCAACAGCAAATTCTCTCTCTGGAATTTTCCTAAATAAAATATAATAAAATAAAAACTTCTCTTTAGCCTTACTCTTAGTCTAAACTCTTTGATATCTTCTGCTTTTCCTTCTTTCGATACCACCCATTGGTCTCATTTTATCTTTATGACCAAGATGAATATCCCAACCCTAAATATATCATGTTAGTCCCACTTTATATTGTAATCTCTATGTTACCCATTTTCATGCATCACAAATATGGAAAAGATATATTCAGTTCTTAAACCCTACTGTAGCTCAATATTTTCTAATTGATTTATTTAAATATTCTATTTTAGACATTATAAAACCATTTTCTCTTTTCACGTCAATTCCAAAGTATATGTTTGTTAAAATTTGTTTGTACCTAAATATTATAATGGGGAAAATGGAAGGAATCTGGAAGGAGTATCATATTATATTGAAATCTGTTTGCTTAGTTTGGAAACCTCAATGAGTTGAGCTTGTCTTTTTTCACTTCCTTCCAGCTTCACTTTTCATCTGTTCTACAAGTCTCAATCTACTGCCAGTATTTCATGTAAAGTATCAAATATTCATAAACAAAAATAACAGTCTTCACTGAACTCTGACAGCACTAGCAAGTGAGATGCACTGTATTTTCAATCACATTTTTTCCTTTTTCTTTCTCATCCATATTTTCCCAGTTTGGCACAGAGAAAACCCAATTATCAACATAGTTACTCCAGATTATACCTATAACATTACATCCAAATTCTCCCTATAATCAATCCCAAATTCATGGTTTTACTGATTGCAAAACAGATACAAAATATCCAACTAAAGTCAAAACAATCACTCCTCAACTTCTTCATAAAATAATAACAGAGGTAAAATCAACTTCACCTTCATTTCCAAGATTGATGTGGGTTCCCACTCATTAGGAATCTGAGCCCATCCCGGTCTTAAGGTAACCAGGTCCAATTTAATTACCACATTCATTTCACAGGTCACTGAAGGAATAGTTGCTCAATCAGTAAAAAGCTTTGGAACATTGCTTCGTGGTAGTGAGATAGATTTTCTCTCCAATTATCTTCAACTATGCAGGGAACACACTCAGGATGAAGCTAATGCCTTATGGGGACAGATATGCGGGAATGGAGGGATATAAATCCCAATCCCAGATCACATCCTGTTTTCTGAACCACTTCTAGCACTCGCAGTTGAATGAGTCAATACATCTTCACTTTCAGATGGTTTAACTGGGTGTTCTGCTGGTTGCAACTAAAAGCAACCTAATTGTCAATAACTGGTAGATGCAGAACTACTGCAGGTGGGAATGTAACTATCTTATGAAGAGTAAGATAAGGTACAATTAAAAGAATGGTTAGTTCACTAGAGGGCAAGAATTAATTGGAAACATGTTCAATAAATCAGAGAAGGGGAAAGGATCCTCTCTCTGTAGAGGATCTGAGATCAGCCTGAGGATGAACTTCATTACGTACTTCCACTGACCATTCAATTGTCAATAAATATTCATTATTCATGATTAGAGAATCATGTGGCAAGCCTATATCAAGTCTTGGATTTTCAATGGCCAAAAAGCCCTTCCCCCCCAAAATTGAACATACAATTGTTCTTGTTTCAAGAAAAGACATTTTTTAATATGCCAGGGTGACAATGGAGGGGACAATCTATCAATTGAAATTTCTCAACACTAATATGCATGAGATCCTTTTTTTCTGCATTATTGACAGCATTTAGTATTGTTGCTAGTTTTTGTTTGTTTTTAAACTCTTCTAATAAGAGTGATTTCTCCTTGTTTATGCATGTATGTATGTACATATGTGTTTCAGTATTTATGTGTTTATTTTGATGATGGAGATCAAACTCAGCACGCTAAGCACATGCTCTACCACTAAGCCATTCCCCTGCCTTCTCCTGGTGGTTTTGATTTGCATTTCCTTAATGGATAGTGGTGGGAGCTTTGTTTATTATGTTCATTGCCGTCCATGTGTCATTAAAGGCAAAATGTCTCTCCCTATTTTCCATTTTTCAACTGGACTTTTTGTTTATTACCTCTGAGTTTTTACTTTTAATAGTTTTAAATTTTTAAAATATTTTAGTTGTAAATGGACACAATATCTTTATTATATTTGTTCATATTTTTTTTAATGTGGTGCTGAGGATCAAACCAAGAGCCTCACATGTGCTAGGCAAGGGCTCTACCACTGAGCTACAACCCCAGCCCTTAGTAGTTTTCTAGATCTGAGTACCTTGTTAAATGTGTATTTTAATTTTTTTTCTCAGACTGTAGAATGCTTTCATTTTCTAAACAGTGTGTTTTGTGGAACAATTTTTTAAATAGCATGATTTTGATATCATGTTTAAAACTATTTTTCAATTCCTAGGTCCAAAATTTTTCAATTTATTTTCCTAAAGATTTTCATAATTTTAGAATTTTTTGATTTTTTTAATCTTCCATTTAATCCCATGGTTAGTTCTGAATTAAATTTTATGGGAGAGACTCAGGATCAAGTTCCATTTATTTGCCTCCGGATATCCAATTTCTCTGACACCATATTTGAGTAAGTCTCTTTCTGAGTTCTCTATTTTGTAATATTAGTCTTTATATTTATTTCTATGCCAAAACCACATAATGTAAATTAACATAGCTATATAATAATTCCTAAATATAAATATCAGTTAAGACAATTAATATTTGAACAAAATGTTTATCAAATATTAAGCCTATTTACCTTAAATTATCCAAAGTAATATATAAACAGAAAGCAGAAATAAAAATAACAATAATTTGCAAGTGTTAAATCAATCAATATTATAAACATAGCCCCACATTATATCACTTGACAAATTGATCCACTAACCCACAAGTAAGAAAATGTGCAGTTTTTAAGACAGACTTTGTATATTTTTATAAGAAGAAAAATAGTGACTCACAAGAAACAAAATAGAAGAAAATATATAGATATTTTACATATTTATATCAGTATCTGGGATCATGTCTTAATAATACTTATATCAGAAAAAAGAGCCAAGTGATTTTATATTTGTAAAAAAAAAATATGAATTTCTTCATTCACATGGTAATGCCTCTTGTTTAAAAATGAAATCTCTTAATTTCCCCAGAAAGCTGTTTCTTTTATAAGAGTAAACTACCTACTGTAATTTACCAAAATGTTTATACTCTTATTAAATAACACTTACTGCTTTTCAGCTTTCACACATAATTTTGTTGTTCGTATACCTCTAAGACCAGTAAATTTTAGCCCACATTTTCCAATGAGAGATATATATAACATATATATCATATATATACACATATATACATACATATATACATATATATAAATACATCATACATATATGTTACATATACCATATATATCTCATATATATACATATGTATGACATTCTTTTGGCCAATATTTGCACTGTTGTTTACTAATGTTCAATTTTATGAAAGAGATGTAGCTCAATTATTATGGAAAAATCTTGGAAATACTTAAATTCTTTCCAGGAATTTTGGGTTGCAATTGGATCATAAAAGTACTGCATGGTAATTTAATTTCTTCAGAAAGTATGGCACTTTTGTACAACCATCTGTGTCTACTCACTTCTGTTACTAGGTCAAAAATTCCCCAGTGCCACTAGCTATGCTTTGTCTTTTAATATCCAATGCCTAGCTTGGGTAGAACATTCAGTAAATATTTACCGAATAAAGTAAGAAAAACCGTGAAGGAGAGAGAAAAGAATTTGATTCATCGTATACATTGTTGATTTTAAAAGTTCTGCTTCTTTATGTTTGTCAACTGGATTAGATTTATCAAAATAAAATACTAGAGAGCAAATTAATCTTCATCAGTTTTCATAGCATGTATGTACTGTACATGTAAGGGCAATGTCTCATTTCAGGTAGTACTTTAAAGACAGAAAGTCTGTGGAATCTTTATAAAAGTTACTCCCTTGAATCCCCATACATCTAAACCACATTACACAGGAGTCCTTGGTTAGTCTCTTGACAGTTTATGAACAACTATTCTCTTCTCACATGTCATTATGGGATGCCTTGCCAATTCCACTTGACATTGATGTACAACGTGTAACACCATTCAAGGGTACTCCATCAATCCCAACCATTCATTTCATACTCACCAATAGAATAATGTTAACAGCTATTCAGAGGGGTTACATTCTCTGTTACCACCAAAATACTGAAATGTGCTGTTGCCTTTGTTCACATTATGTTTTTCTTAGGTACATGGGCACTTAATACTTCACAGTATTTCATTCTGATAACAATAACACTTCCTTATACTGTTACCTGAAAGCCCTTCTTTTCAGGAAAAAGGGGGAAAAAAGCATTTTTGGCAATATAAATATCTCTTTAACATATTCCCTAAACATCTTTTTCTCATTTCCATTTTTTTTTAAAATATTGTCTTCTGCCCCTGTTTTCCATTTAGAATGGAGACTATTTATCCTCAGAGAATTGAGTTATAATTAGGAAATGATGCAGTTGACTCTATATTTTATTTTAATATCTTTGTTAGAGCTGAATTGGTAGCACCCATCAGAGAGACTCATATTCTAATATCAAAATGATTGGAACTGTTGACAAAAGCACAGTCATTATTAAATACCACATGTGTTTCTACTGATGCTCTTTATTCTGCTTGTAGCATTTACTTAAATGGGATTACATGAAAAAAAACGAGAGCTGCATCTTAGTTCATTCTTTTATTGTTGTACCTAATAATAATCTTCATTTTCTTTTTATGACAGAAAGTCTTTCTAGGTCAAGGAAAAATGCATATGTTTTATAATATTCATAATGTTATTTTTTTAAAATAGAATTCCAGTGAGAAACAGAATATTTTCAAGAGCACTTTTACTAAGAAGAAAATGGTACTAAAACAAGGTACTTCAGACCTACTGTTTTAAACTACTGCAATTGTAAGGTATAAAGAAGTTCTCCCAGAATACAAATACACACACACACACACACACACACACCTCACACTCCAACTAACTGTCACCAACTTATAGTCAACATAGATCTTTATTTTTTTTCTTTTCTTTTTTTTATTGTAAACAAATGGGAAACATGTTGTTTCTCTGTTTGTACATGGCATAAAGGCATACCATTTGTGTAACCATAAATTTACATAGGGTAATGTCGTTTGATTCATTCTGTTATTTTTTTCCCTTCCCCCCACACCACCAACCCCTCTTTTCCCTCTATACAGTCCTTTCTTCCTCCATTCTTGCCCCCCTCCCTAACCCTAACTCTAACCCTAACACTAACCCCTCCCACCCCCCATTATGTGTCATCATCCACTTATTAGCGATATCATTCGTCCTTTGGTTTTTTGAGATTGGCTTATCTCACTTAGCATGATATTCTCCAATTTCATCCATTTGCCTGCAAATGCCATAATTTTATCATTCTTTATGGCTGAGTAATATTCCATTGTATATGTATATACCATAGTTTCTTTATCCATTCGTCAACATAGATCTTTAAAAGAGGGAGCCCTGGAATCCATGTGAGCCCAGGCCACCTACCAGAAAGCTCTAGAGGTCAGTTTCTTTTCACGCATCCTGCGGATACTTTTAACTGAGGTCATTAATGCCTAAGGGTAAGAAAGACATTTGTTTTTGAGGTGATTCTGTTTAACGAACTCATGTTTCCCCAGTGGTGACAGGGTGGGCCTCATTCTTCTCCCCTCTGCCTGAGTCCTTCCGCTGATGCCAATGCCTTCTTCTTACAAGGCCCTTTCTTATGGAGCTGACGGCGCCTCACCCACAGCAAAAGGCACACACACCCAACTCGGGGGAATTAATTTTACTAAGTACATTTCGTTGAAAGATAGTGAACAATAACTGCTTGGTAGAGCCACACACATATTTCACATTTCAGTTCATCAAAAACAGAGAAAAACAACAATATAATTTCCTAATTTTATTTACTGAATACATTCGTTATCCCATCAATTTTGCCTAATGAGCTGAAATAAATTCACATATTAGCAGTTCTCTAACAAGAAATTATTTACTTTCCCATCTCAAAAACATTTTTATTGTTAAATAACTTAGAATTTAACTTTTCTTTTTGATTACTGTATTAACTTACAAACCTTAAACCATAGTCCCTTAAAAGACTATCTACCTTGTGGATTAACTGATGTTGTTAATTGGAACAGGTTTCCAAATGATCATTCCTGAGCTTGATTCTCAACAGATAATACAGGCTCCAGATATTTGCTTCATATACCAATATTTAAAGCCTGGAATGGGATTAAGTAGGCTGGTGAGTTGAATAATTTGTGTTGAATATTACCAAGATATTGAAAAGCTGTTCAAATTCACTTGTTTCACAATATTAGTTTTTCTATACATACTTTATTATTCATCTCTTTCACCTCTTATATTACCTATCTAAATTCAAGAAAAAAGTTTTGCTATTTTAATAGTGCTTTTCTATAAAAACTGAATAAAAAAACAGATCTCATGTATTTTGTTTACTGCTTACCAGTTTTCCCTTGTTTTGATCAGAATAATTTTTTATGATTTATTACATTATGTCATTTCAGGGTTTATTTCTGTTTAAGTTGTTTGCTCTGTAAGATGGAGAAAAGTCACATTGCTTCTGAAATTATTCTTAATAATATTCCCATCTATCTTCACAATCAAGTCACTCATAGGCATCTGATATTTAACATTTTTCTCTGTTAAGATCATGACACTGAAGTAAAAATGTATCTTTTCATTTTTTTTTTAAGTCAGACATGTATAAAAAAATAAGTTTTTTCAAGAAGTTGATATGTCAAAAGTTTTATGGTTGAATTTTAAATTGAAAAAAATAATCTTAGGTAATTTTGTTTCAAAAAGGCCCAGTTCATTTAATGTAATTATATTATTATTTTTTTTTGGTGTAAAACCTCTATTCCCAGTCATAGCTTGGGTCCCATTCTCCAGCATGGATACTCTGATATTGGTCTTCAGGGATGGCTAGTTAATTCCGATAGGGAATTGTGGTAGACATGATTTCTTTACAGAGACTGGGTGTTAGATAGCTGTAGTCTTGGAGACGACATCAAAGTTGGTCTTTGTGAAGATGCCCAGTGGCAGAACAACCCCTGGCTGTGGTGTGATAGGTATCAATATAGGCCTCCAGTAGCTCCCTAGGCACAGGAGCCAAGACAACACTGGTGTCCACAGGTGCAGAGACAAGACGAACAAAGAACCACGGGGGTCTGTCATCTTGCAAGGGTCAGTGTGGGCCTGACCATCTTGTTTCACAGTAGGCCTTCTGCCTGGTGACAATGGAGAATGTGAACAGGATGGTGGCCTCTCGATGCCCATGGTTGCCTGTTTGGAGCACTTATCCATACTGATGTGGTCACCTTAGTTCCTGGTGACTACAAATGCCTTTTACCAGGTCTGCTGAAGAAAATGCACTGGCATTATCCTTGAAGGATGCCCCCAGCACTGACCCCAAATGCTTAATGTGAAAGGTGATGAGATAGATTTCCTTCAGGGACTGGATCTTCATACCCTTGACTAGAATACCTGGCTTGTTGACCAAAACTCAGTGCTCCTGGCCTACCTTCTGTCTCCCTGTTGTCAACTCCAGCCCAATCCACAAGGTTTCAGCTACGGTTGTCCTGGCTAAACCCTCCTTGGAAGATGCTGGGATAACCCCCTGCCCCCATTTGCTCCCTCAGCATCACCCACCATGAGTATTCTTTCAAAGTAGCTCTGATAAGGTTTTGTTGTTATTATTGCTGTTTTCGTTTGTTCTATCTATTGGATCTTATTCTGAAACATGTTGGTTCAGTTTGACAAAAGTTATAAAGAGATAAAAATCATGTCCTATAACTTGCTGATGGTAAAACACCTGGTAGGATTGAGACAAAATTCAAGTACCCAAAAGACAGAGAAGGGGAAAACACGAAATAATATAATGTTTGTATGTTTCCAAGTTTTGCTAAAATTTTGATTTACAGATCTAAGAGTATTCACAATATCAAACACAGGAAACAGAAAGAAAATGACATCAAAACACATTATATTATAACCTAAGTGCCCAAAATCAGTGATAAAAAGAAAATCGTAACACATCAAGAGAATAAAATAATTTTATATGGAGAGGAAACAAATATAAAGATGGCAACAGATTACTTATTAGAAACAATGAAAAGAAGGCACTGAAAGAAAACAGAATGATGTTGGCAAGATACCTAACTAGCAATGCCTAACACTCATGCCCTCACCCTACAGTAAGGGACCAAAACAAGAACAACTGTACTTTGATTAGAATATTTGAACCAGAGTATTAGAATACTGCTACATGGTACCATCTTGAAACTGGAACTGTAGTTATTGAGTATGCTTCTTTAATGGCTATTTTAGCTCGATTTCTTCATTCCTAAGACTTTATTGTCATTAGAGTATTCCTACAAAATAGTACTTGACCATTTCCCATCAATATTTCTGCATTTATCTACCACCTCAGAATAACCTACCAAGAAGTCACTCCATCTTCCTTATCCCAATGACGGACTGCAGCACCCCAAACCCACCTACTAGAAATAGGCCCAATCAGTGCTCTGTTTTCCAGGGAAAATGGTATCCTTCCCAGACTGAAAATAGCCTGAAACAATGAAACAGCCCAATGTAATTCCACATATGAACCAACCTGATGGTTGTTCATCCAGAGAGCCATACTTGAGCCAGCAGACCTGTCACACAAACTTCTATATTGTAGGCTACTAAGGCACATATTGGCATCATCAATGTTGATTATGAAGAAACTTCAAGAAGACTATACTATTGTACCCTCACAGATTCAAGGCTAACATATCCACTCGGCAAACACCCTAAAACTAATCTTCTTGTAGAAGTCTTCCTTATAAAAGTCTTTCTATAAGGTTGGAAGAGAATGAATGTGCAGATCTCATTACATAAACATGAGAAAAATGAAAAAGCAAGGAATCACGACAGTACAGAATGAACACAATTTATGATATATGAAAGACACAGGGTTCTGGAAAGCTTAGACTAAATAATGGGACACATTTCAGAGTTTACATATACTATGCTAGCTATGGTGAAGAGTAGATGTCTATAAAACAACAGTTCCACAATTTCAGTTTCTTCCATGCATCAATTTCCTCTCCCCTCCCCTCCTCCATTTTGACTGCTAGCCAAGACCCTTGGAATTAGATTCTTGCATTTCTCTTTTTCTCACTGTTTTAGTCTGTCCAAAGAATAATTGGTCATTTTTGTTTGCTATCCTTATGCCTTTCATATAACCAATGATAAATTAAGGATAAAGAAAACATTTTTGAAAATAGCTAAATAATAAAGGGAATCTACTGGAGACAGACGTATAGATGTAGATATCTATATGTATATGTTTATATATGCGTATGTACGTAAGTATGTGTATACATACATATATATAAACTCTGGCCATTGTAATATAAGGTAGACTCTAATGTAATCTGCTTCAGCACTAAGAAATGCTTAATGTTTCTAAATGTGATGAAATTGAGTAATCTTCTGGCCAGATTTTGAGACACAGGATAACTACATTTGATTAGAAACATATTAGATGTAGTTCCTTAGTTTTACATTTGTATTCTTCTATTAGCTATAGAATTATTAATTTGGAAAATAATGAATTTTTTAAAGGAGAGTTGTAACTTTCAATCTCTTTCCTAGAATAAAATATACCATTTACCCCCTAGACTTTCAGCCCTTAATCTTTTGTTTGTGCCCTCCACCTACATCTTCGTCCACCTTTAATTTGTGACTTACCTTGCTATGTTTCTACCTTGATGTAGGTGTTTCAGAAAGGCAAAAATCTGATTAAGAGATGAGCACAGACTGTCTTATAAATGAAATTTGACAATAAATCCTTTTAAAAATCTTTAAAGTTTAATGAGGTCATAAATTCAGAAAATTTTGGCATGATTCATTTCATAAACATAAATAAAATTTCAAAAGATTCAAAAGTATAATTCAAATATTTCCATTATTTCTTGAAATATATTGGGAGCTGGGGTGTAGCTTAAGTGATAGAGAGCTTATCTAGCATTCAGGAAGCCCTAAGTCCAATCGTCAGCATCGTACACACACACACATATTCATACGTATGTGTTGTTTCAGTCAGTTTTTTACTGCTGTACCAAAAGACCTGACAAGGGCAATTTTGGAGGAAGAACGGTTTATTTGGTGCACACAGTTTCAGAAGCCTGAGTCTACAGATGACCAACTTCATTGGTCTGGGCTGGAAATGAGAAAGAACATCATGGTAGAAGGGAGCGGCAGAGGAAAGTAGCCCAGGACATCACACCAGGAAGCAGAAAGAGACAGCTGCACTTTCCAGGGACAAGATGTATATCCCAAAGCCTATCCCCAAAGACCCACCTCCTCCGGTCACACCCTACCTACTATCCGATGATTAGGTTAAGGCTCTCATAACCCAATCATTTCATCTCTGAACTTTCCTGTTTGAGGGGAGAGGAGAATACTAGAGTGTTTAACACTCAGGCACATTTCCAGGTCTTTTTAAAATTATTATTTTTTTTATTTTGAGAGTGGGTCTCACCAAGTTGCTTGGCACCTCCTTAAATTGTTGAGTTTTACTATGGGCTTGCAATCCTAGTGTCTAGGCCTCCTTAGCCAATGGGATGAGAGGCAAGCACCACCATGCCAGCTCACCTCTAAACTTTTTTGTGTTGTCTCACACATGTACTTTTGGGGTCTCCTCATATCTAAACCATAACATTCTGCCCCTACTCCTCAAAAGCTCATGTTTATCTCGCAATGCAAGATACATTTAGTCCATTTCCAAGAATTCCCACAGTCATAAAGCATTGTCCAAAAGTCCAAATCCAAAGTATATATGTGTGTGTGTGTGTGTATACATACATATATATTTTTATATATATATATATACATATATAAAAAATTATATATAAAAAATTTTATATATACATATATATATATTTTGAATCTTATTAAATATTGGCCATATCATCTCTAATATAGAAATGTATGCTATTTCAGATGATTAAATTGAGTTTACTGTATTTATAACTTTTTCATCATGATCAAATGCCTAATTTCTAAGAGTATATTCAAAGTATTTTTCTCATTCTGTATTTATATTGAAAATTTTTTATACTATTCACATCAGTGGCTCTCTTGGCAGCATAACACAATACACTGTAGGAAATAAAAGTGTAACAAAAAGAAATATACATAAAAATGCTAAGAAAAATGAATTTTAAAATAATACCTTGAAGAAAATGGAAGTAAAAAGGTGTACATATTGACTCAGATTATAGTTCAGTGTTGAAGAAACTGCACAAAAATTCAAAGACTGAATTAATTAAATTATTGTCTTAAATTTTATTTAATGAAATATTTTCAAAATTATATCGTTCAATTTTCTTTAACCTTCCCCTACTTTTTGTACATGAGAAAGCAAAAATAGGTAACTACTAACATTTATAGACAAAAATTAAAAAAAAAAAAACACAAAAGCAAAGTAAGCAAATTTCATTATTTTTAATTTTTGTTTATCAAAATAATGAACTTATAATGCCTATTCATTTATCTATATTTGTGAAATAAAATAACTGAAAAAGTGCTTCACTGTGTGTTATTTCTAAGTATTATTCTTCTTAAAGTACTGATGAAAAATAAGATGCAGCTTTATATGCTCCTAAGAATTTTGAGATTTGTGGTGGAAGTAAAACAAGAAAATTTAATTCCTAATAAGACTTTTTAACATACATGACTATTACATAGCAAGCAATTCTCCTAAGTGTCTGACTTTAAAAGCAAGTGGTATTTAAGGAACCATAAATTTGACTAAAATGTAACACATCTAGTGTTTTACTTTATAAGAAAACAATATTTATACACATGCTATTTTAATTTTATTGCTTCCATAGTTTGTAATAAGGTTTTTTTTATTTGTCATCCTTCCATAAAAAATGTATATTTTTTAGTAAGGAGATATTTTAAATTAAAATTATATTTTAATAAATATGCATAAGTTTTAGTTTATTCTTTAAAACTAAACTACACAAAAACCTGAAAGTAAATTTTTAAAAATACCTCTCTCTATGCTAAAACCAAAATGTTGGAAAATAAATGAATATATTAGTTTTAAATGAACTAAGATAACTTGTGTAATGCCTTGGGTTAAATAATTGCTAACTATTGGTGACTTTCATTCATGTATTATAAATAATGCTACCCGAGAGAAGAGTAATTTAATGTTAAAAAAAGTCTTTAGTGATTTAAATTGTCAATGTTATTTTCTTTATTTTGTAACTAATTTTCTGTGATTTAATTCCATTTAATAAATACTAAGATGCTTTTAAAATACCATTTAGATGCTAAAAAATGGAAAACATTCCTGAGCATGTAAGTCAACTCTAAGTATGTAGGTGTTATCCTTATATCACAAAGAACTAGGATAAATACAAGAATTATCATTGCAAATAGTAAATGTTCAAATAATGGATCCTAAAATTATATACATTCTTTTGTTTTGTTTTTGCAGTGCTAGGGATTAAAACTGATGACAGAAGAATATTAGGCACTGGACAACTGAGCTAGTCTCAGCTCTATCAATTTTCTTTTTAAGAAAGTAAGTTTTGGGTGCATCTGGAATTTACTAAGTTTAATACTAAGCACAGTTGAGATTCTTACTTTAAAGATAATATTTCAGAATATTTGTTTCCAAACCTAGTGTCCCACCATTATGTGTGATCTCTGTGCCTCATGAAAGCAGGAGGAATAAAATCAAACCAAAACCACAACAACAAAAAAACTTTCAACTGAAAGAAAGTCCATAAAGTTGTTTTAATTTATGAATATGTTAATAAATATTAACACATGGATAATCAATGGTTGTACTTTTGACATTGTATTTTTCCAGCACTATTTCGTCTTTCTTCTCCCATTATCATTTGATACTGTTGACTGTCATCTGATTGTGCTTTCAGTTCCCCATGCTTTGTGCACACCAAGTAGGTTCTGTTTTGGGCCCTCCTCTGTCATATTTGTAATAAGTCCCTTAGAGAGTTTGTGCACTCTGACTGTACGCCTATTAAGAAAAAAATTCAAAACCTGCCTCTAGCCTAGATACACTCCTGTCACGATTTTATATACAGTTCTGACTTATCCAGAAAAGCAAACTCATCATTTTCACTTCATAATATCTGTTTGTTTCTTCACCCCCCACATTAAAACCTTAAATATGTCAAGCAATGTTGTCCTCCATGATTTCAATTCAATTTCTATTGTCATTATCCTTAGCAGATATTAACCTTCTTGTTGCTGGATAATCACATCACGATTCTTTACAGCGTTTCTGCTGTAAAGAAACTGCTCATGTTTCTGGTGTAATTCACACCAATCAGAAGTTCTCAAATCCAATGTATGGAAACACCACTAACAGTTGTACTTTGGGGGCTGGGGATATAGCTCAGTTAGTAGAGTGCCCCTGGGTTCAAACAATCTCCAGCACTGCAAAAAACAAACAAACAAACAAACAAAAAACGGGTTGTATTTTTTAATATATGAAACATATCATCTGGATTTCTCACATTGAAACTCTTCTGTAGTTTTCTTTCATCCTTTGGATCCCTCATACTTTGCCCCCCATTGGTTTGTAATTAGATTTTAAACTTTTCTTTCAATTGAATTATAACAAAAATAGAGATAGAGATAAATATATATATATATATATATATATTTATATATATATATGTGTGTGTGTGTACTGCTTCCAATCACTGCTGAATTGGTTTTGCCTTACAGATCAGTCATTTCAATCAATTCATTACATTTGACATTTACACAAGAAATATATTCCATTCAATTTTCCCAATGGAAAGATGTCCTATATTTTCAAGCTTTTTTTTTTTTTCTTTCTTTACAACCTATCCTGGTTATTCTGCCCTTAAGATTTGTTCTAAGATCATGTTTGTAACACTGTGTGCCCGGGAACCTCATCTGTATAGTGGCTTCAAGTGGCACAGCTTGTCCCCAGGTAAAAAGAAGTACCAGAGGCAACCAATTGGCAGCCTGGAGAAGTCGGGGTTTACACTGCCCTGCCCTGTCTGCTGCTCTCTGGGCACTGTGTCCTGCTCACAGGCATAACTCCTTTTGGGAGGCCCTTTCCACACTAAAGAAAATTCCATCCATGATTAACAATACTGCTCTTCTCATTGCCAGGCAAAAGCGCGCGTGTCAGGGCTTCCCACTATTATAGCTCTGTAGGTTAATTCTTCTTACTGGTTTCTCTTTCCTGTGTCGTCATGGTCTAAACAAAAGCTCACCTTCTCATGGTCTCCAACTCTTTCTGAAATGCCTCTGTCCTTTTTCTCAGTCTGTCCTTATGAGTTTTACAAAAATTTTTCAGCTCCACCTTTAGAATTAACTTCTATTTCACATTCCACAGAAAAAGCAATGTCTGGTGGACTATAAAATCCAGTGAAGATAATATAGCCTAACGCCTTCATCACACTGAGGGAGGGAAAAAAAATACTAAATGGAATGAACCTCAGAGCATAAAAAGTAAAGAAAAATAAGTGTGATGAAAGAATGCCTGTTCCATTATTTGTTCTTTAAAAAGTCAGCAACAGGCAAAACTATACTTTGGTAGGATTTAGGACAGTTGCTGCCTTTGGGGAACTCCTCATGACTGATTGGGAGCAGATCTGGCCTGCTGGCAGCTCTAACCCAGTCCCTGCAGGTCACACAGGGTTACATTTGTGTTATTGCCAAGTTTTGCATATATTTTATATTGCTATCTCTATATTTGTTATAAACATTGAATGAAAAGTTTAAAATCTAATTAATGACAGAGAAGTCATAAACCCAGGTCCATAGGAAAATGAATGCAATCATTGCAGGTAGATGCATTCTGAGGCACAAGAGGGGCAAGCTACTAAAAGACTTCTGATGTGGTAGTCTCATTTTTCTCTAAATTCAGAATCAGAGGAAGTTGAAAGTTCAGATCTAGGATGGTCACGTATGTAAATAATGAAAAAGTCCTTATCATCATGGTAAATAGAAAACCTGCCCTCAATGCCTACCAATTTTCACCTTCCCCTCATTTGAGCCAAATCCATTGTCAGTTAACTGTTAGCCTTTAAGTATATCCTGAGGTTTTCTCTTCATGTATATCCATGTGTCCTTAGTGAAATCTTAAACCATCTCCTTACTATGCAAATGCAGTGTCTTAAGATGCTACCTGGATGTGGATATGCACATAGAGTATATGTAAGCATGTGGAGCACATGAACATAAAGAAGTTTGAGGCTTTTACCATGGATTTTGATCATATGTAGACAGACCCACTGTGATGGTAGATTAAATATATAAGCATAAAGATACATATAAATAGTTCTTGGTAACTGGGTTAATCACCTTTTCATTGATGTAATCAAAGTACCTGACAAGAACAGCTTAGAAGAGCAAAAGTTCATTTTGGGCTCACTCTTTCAAAGGTTCAGTTCATAGTCAGCAGGTCCCATTTCTCTGGGGCTGAGTGAGACAGAACATCATGGTGGAAGGGCATGACAGAGGGAAGCTGCTTAGCTCTTTGCATCCAGGAAGCAGAAAGAGAGACAGAGAGAGGGAGGGAGGGGGAGAGAGAGGGAGAGAGAGAGAGAGAGAGAGAGAGAGAGAGAGAAAGAGAGAGAGAGAGAGAGGGAGAGAGAGAGAGAGAGGGAGAAGAGGGAAGAAAAGAAACAAAGAGAAAGAGAGAGAGTGTGTTTCAGGCACTAAGCACATCTCTGGTGACCTATTTCATATCACTCTGCCCTACTTGCCTAGTTACTGCCCAACGGTCCATCCAAATTATTAATCCAAATGGACCAATCGGCTAGCTGGGTTTCAACCTCATCATTACCTAGATGCCCCACCTCTGAACTTTGCTGTATTGGGGACCATACTTCCAAAACAGGAACATTTCATGGGACACTTCTAGATCAAAATCAAAACAACAACCTACAATTTTTAGTCATCATTTAGTAAGTCATCAGGAGAACAATAAGGTTAAATAATTCAGTTCAAAATAATATATACCAGCTAAAATGAGATGATATTGAGATGTAATAGGATATAGGTGGTTTAAAAAAGCCCAAGTGGTATTCTTCAATGTGTCATGGAGAATCAGGTTGCCTACTTTTATTCCAGCAGTCTTTTCTAAAACAAATGAGTAGAAGTGTCGTTACCCCAAAGAACATCACTGACAGAACATTTGCTGTATTGCTTTTTTATTTTACTTCTATTCCACATATACACATTTGATCCTTAGGAGAAAGTCTTTTTTAGAGAATGCAGGCACCTTAATTTTTTTTTTTTAAACTTTGGGAAGAAAAATAACTGATCAGGCAGAAAACATTAAAATAAAAACCTTGGCCCTAAAGAAAAAACCAAACCAAAACAAAACAAATAATCAAGCAATAAAACATCCTTTGATGCTATGCCTATTATTAATTTGTACTTGGTATCATTATTTGTTTCTATTTCTCACGATTAGTCCAAATTAAATACAAATAGCCCACTCTATTTAACTGGTATTGGCCTTCAGCAGAAAAACCTGCCAATGCATTCCCATCTGCAGGTACATATGCTTTCAGACTTCTTTCTTTGAGGCAACAGAAGGTTAATATATGCTGCTGGAAAAAAATCATGCCTTAATTTTCTTTCATTTGTACTGAAGACAAGCAGATAAACACCTATAGGCAGATCTCTGCCTGCAGGCATAAATATGTTTTAAGAGAAAATTTCTTAAGTTATGCAAGATGCTTTTAGAAGGAATTCTTTAATGTTTCTGCTAATTGCAACCCAACCCTGCAAATTGTTTACTTTCAATATTCTTGGAATTTTTCCAGTTCCTTTACTATACTGCAATTTCTTTTCTCACACTTTGAGGAAATACATGCAAGTTTTTTTAAAGCTGATTATAAGATTTTTTGAAAACCATCTTTCCTCTCAGCTTTAAATCTCAATTTCTGATTGTTATTATCAATATGAAATTTTATCTTAGTTTAATGAAATATGTTCAAAATAATGCCTGGACAGTCCGGTGCAGTGGTGCATGTCTGTAATTCCAGCAGCCTGTGAGACTGAGGCAGGAGGATCATGAGTTAAAAGTCAGCCTCAGGAATATGCAACTCAGTGACACCCTGTCTCTAAATAAAATACAAAATAAGGCTGGGGATGTGACTCAGTGATTGAGGGTTCCTGAGTTCAATCCCTGGGACCTCCAAAATAATAATAATAATAGTAATCATAATAATATCTGAATAAAAAGTAACTATACATATCAGGAATTTAAAAACAACTTCTTGAGGAGGTAAATATACTAAAATACTATAGTTTATTTTGACTTTTTTTTGGCAAACTACAGAGATCAGAAAAAAAAGTCTTGAACTTTATCATTAGTTCAATCTGATATTTTTTCAAGAACTCTTGTTATTAAACACTCTGGAAAGCAGTATGGAGATTCCTCAGAAACTTGGAATGGACCCACCATTGATCCAGTTATCCCACTCCTCAGTTTATACCCACAGGACTTAAAATCAGCATACTACAGTGATGCAGTCACATCAATGTTCATAGCAGCTCAATTCACAATAGCTAGATTGTGGAACCAACTTAGATGCCCTTCAATTGATGAATGGATAAAGAAACTGTGGTATATATACACAATGGAATATTCCTCAGCCATAAAGAATAAAATTATGACATTTGCAGGCAAATGAATGAAGTTGGAGAATATCATGCTAAGTGAGATGAGCCAATCTCAAAAAACTAAAGGCCGAATGTTTTCTCTGATAAGTGCATGACAATATATAATGATGGGGGGTGGTGGGGGGTAAGAGAAGAATAAAGGAACTTTGGATGGTGTAGAGGAAAAAAGGTGGGAGGGGCTGGGAATGGAAAAACAGTAGAATGAAACAGACAGTATTACCCTATATATATATATGTATGATTACATGAATGGTGTGAATATACATTGTGTAAAACCATAGAAATGAAAAATTGTACCCCATTTGTGTACAATGAATCAAAATGTGTCTGTATAAAAATATTTTAATAAAAAATTAATTAATTAAATAAAAATTAAAAAATACTTTCAACTAATTATAAATATATATACAATTATTATATATTCATAAAAAAGGAGAAAAACCATGAAAAATAATTTTAAAACTGGAGGAAGGCCAAAGCATATATTTATAATTAAAAAAATCATACTTGAATTTTTATATTTGATTATTCAATTATTTAAATTTAATTCAGGGAAAATTTAAGACTTTATTTCATAGGTAATATGCTTCTAATGATTAGTTTGGTTCCATGCAGAATCAGATCATAAGTATGGTCCTGAGTCATGTTCTCTAATGTCAAATTTCAGATTAATTTACAATGGTTAAACTACACAGATAGTTCACTTACTTTTTTGCCTAAATGTGACACCTATTCTTAATAACTTAAATTATCTTTGTTTCTCTTTATAGTGCTACATTTAAAAAAAGCTAGTCATATTAAGAATCAGAATTTTCTAGTGCTCTCTAAATGCATTTTATTTTGAAGTAGATTGTTGACACAATCTTAAAATGTAATGCTTCCAGGTGTTTTTATTAATCGTCATGGTTTGTAGTGCTATTAGCACCAGAAGCAAGGAATCTACTCTAACTCAAGAAGATCTGATTACTAGGAAATGCCTTAGGAAATGATTTTCTTTCATACTGAAACAAGCCTTAATGCATGTTGAACTTCATTCCTGTACCATACACCAGTGACAAATGGTGGCATTTTAACTGTGACCAGGGCTCACAGTTCCAAGTGATGTGCATTGTAAGGGTAAGAGACTGAAAAAGTCCATTGATGGAGAAAATATCTAGACCCTCCTTTGTACCCAGGGAGACTCCTCAGTGAGCCTGCCAGAATGCTTAGTGCTAAAAGCTAAGCATTGTTAAATTGGTTCCTTGTCTTACTTTCTAACGTGGAAATTAGTGGGGAAGTACTGATTAATTTTATAATTACTCACCAATACACTTATGCATGGAAGTAGGAAACCCCCACTGAGAAAACTCTGACCATAAACTACCTGGATATAAAAAAGAGATCATTACAAACAGAACTAGGAGTAGGCAGAGGCAGCTCAATGTAAAACCATCTGCTCAAAGAAGAACTGATAGAGTCCACTCACCACTTCCATAATGCTCTGTGCGTGTGTGTGTGTGTGTGTGTGTGTGATTTTTTTTGTTTGTTTGTTTTTAATATGTTAAAAATTCTGGTTCAACCAAAGAACAACAGCAAAAAAATTCCTCTTACGGATTAAAAGTTGATCAAACTCCTAAAAGCACTTCCAATGAGATGATAGCTAACAAATAGAAGTTGTAGGTTCATAGGTTCTTTTGAAGCTGAGTGGAGGGAATTTCCCAAGCGTCCCACCAAACAAAAAAGGGTTATCAATCAAGGAAATACCCATGCACCAAAAATGAGGCATCAGTCTGAAATCTTATCCATTGTGATGATCCAGGGCTTTAGAGAAAGATTGTGCTAAGGAAAAATCATTAAGACCAGAACCAAGAGGGCTGTTGGCACTATTTAGAACTAAAAACAAAAAGCAGACAAAGAAGCTTGAAATCTAATCTTTCCCTACAATGCCCAACATAGATTTTCATTGGCCATCTCTGTGGATTCAGGGTGGCAAAACAGAAGTTAAATCAAAGTGACATAGATTTTATCATTCATTGGAAAAATGGACAATGAGACTGTTGTAGCTCAATTAGTGGTAAATACGTGATCCAGTTGCATTGGCAAAAATTAGAAGATTGGGTTATAGTGAATTAAGGTAAAGAACCCAGGTATCCATTAAATGAATACAAAAGAGTGTTTCAGAAAGAGTGTTCCGGTCAACGAGAAGGCAGGTATGTGTGCAGAAAGAAGTGTGGCGGAAACGTCAACGATAATAAGGACAATTTGCAACCTCTTGAAAGTTCTAAGCTACTAGTGCCTACTACCAGAATATACCAACACCTACATGTTCAAAAAAGTTGTATAGAACACCATGAAGAGGGTTAGGAGTTTGCAATGGAATGTACAGAGCAAAAGGACAGAACAAAATACTCACACACAGAAACAGAGTCTGAGTCGGGGAACCAATTGCTAAGCTAGGACTCTATGAATTTTGGTGACTGACACAGACAAGCAGAAAAAGCTTGACGAGAGTCAAGGCAGAGAATAATGATTTTGACGTAAATGGAAATCAACATTTTTTCCTATTTTGTCATATTTCTTTTTTCCACTTCAGTGATGAAAATAAGCCAATGAGAAGAAAGAGAATCCGTCTGAAATTCTTGTCCTTCTCGTTCCCCCTATCTCTATAGCCAGAAGATTTTGGGAAATATTTTCTGTTATACTGGTCTTTTGGACTATTGGGGCAAAAAACACTTTCTTGGTGAACTTCAAGACAGCTGTCGCACCCACTTTACATACAAAAATATATTAAAAAGATAGTGCACCACAATCAAGTGGGTTTTATTCCAGGGATGCAAGGTTGGTTCAACATTCAGAAATCAATAAATGTCATTCACCATATCAACAGACTTAAAGTCAAGAATCACATGATTATTTCAATAGATGCAGAAAAAGCATTTGATAAAATACAGCATCCCTTCATGCTCAACACACTAGAAAAAGCAGGGATAATGGGAACATTCCCAAACACTGTAAAGGCCATCTATGCTAAGCCCATGGCCAATAATATCATTTTAAATGGTGAAAAACTGAAAGCATTCCCCCTAAAAAATGGAACAAGGCAGGGATGCCCTCTTTCACCACTTCTATTCAACATTGTCCTTGAAACTCTAAGGACAATTAGACAGACCAAAGAAATTAAAGGGACACAAATAGGAAAAGAATAACTCAAACTATCCCTATTTGCTGATGACATGATTATTTATTTAGAGGAACTGGGAATTCCACCAGAAAACTTTTAGAACTCATAAGTGAAATTCAGTAAAGTAGCAGGATATAAGATCAATGCTCATAAATCTAATGCATTTTTATACATAAGTGATGAATCTTCAGAAAGAGAAGTTAGGAAAACTACCCCATTCACAATAGCATTGAAAAAAATAAAATACTTGGGAATCAATCTCACAAAAAAGGTGAAAGACCTCTACAATGAGAACTACAGAACACTAAAGAAAGAAATTAAAGAAAACCTTAGAAGATGGAAAGATCTCCCATGTTCTTGGATAGGCAGAACTAATATTGTCCAAATGGCCATACTAACCAAAAGCGTTATACAGATTCAATGCAATTCCAATTAAAATCCCAATGACATACTTTACAGAAATAGAGCAAACAATCATGAAATTCATCTGGAAGAATAAGAACCCAGAATAGCTAAAGCAATCCTTAGCAGGAAGAGTGAAGCAGGTGGTATTGAAATACCAGATCTTCAACTATACTACAAAGCAATAGTAACAAAAATGGCATGGTATTGGACCAAAATAGACAGGTAGATCAATGGTACAGAATAGAGGACATGGACACAAACCCAAATAAATATAATTTTCTCATACTAGACAAAGATGCCCAAAGTATGCAATGGAGAAAAGATAGCCTCTTCAACAAATGGTGCTGGAAAAACTGGAAATCCATATGCAGCAGAATGAAACTAAACCCCTATCTCTCACCCTGCACAAAACTCAACTCAAAATGGATCAAGGACCTCAGAATCAGACCAGAGACCCTGCATCTTACAGAAGATAAAGTAGGTCCAAATCTTCAACATGTCGGCTTAGGATCAGACTTCCTTAACAGAACTTTGAAAATTCAATTTCTTTAAATATTGCAAAACTCAATATTTAAAAAATATAAAAATTCCCAGATTCTATGATCTCAACATGTCCCCCAAAATCTATGTGCTGGAAACTTAATTCTCAGTGAAACAATGTTGAGAAATGAGGACTTTTAAAAGATGTTTAGTCATGGTAACTATAGCCTCAAGAATAAATTAATGCCTTTGATGCCTTCTTACTCTTCCTTCTCTCCCGGTCCTGTAGAAGATGTGGCTTCAAGGCACCATCTTAAATGAAGGAAGCAGATTTCACCAGACCACTGAGGATACTAGTATTTTGATTTTAGACTTCCTAACCTCCAGAACTCTAGAGTGTATTTTCCTACCAGTACAAAGGAATTAAAATAACACTTTTTTTCTAGTTAATATCATTCATAATCTTCCAAACAACATTTAGAAATCATGTTCTGTGTAATTTTTGGAGTGATTTCCATAGTAAGGTCATTTGAATTTTGCCATTGCACTATGGAAGATCCTTCAGTCATCCCCCATTCCTTCATAATAATATGTAATTTTCATAGCATGATTTTTCCTGTGTTTACATGAAGTCTGTGGGATATGTATTTACTTTCCTACACTGAAACACCATCTTATGATGATAGCTCTATCCATACAATTTCTTTATTGTTTGTTCTACTTAGTTATACATGACAGCAGAATGCACTTTGACTCATTGTGCACAAATGAAGTACAACATTTCATTTCTATGGTCATACACGATGTAGAGCCACACCATGTGTGCAATCGTACATGTACATATGGTAATGATGTCACCATCTTTCCCACTTCATGCCCCCTCCCCTCCCCTCATTTCCCTCTGCACCATCTAAAGTTCCTCCCTTCTTCCCTTACTCACCTGCCCCTCCCTATTATGTATCATCACCCACTTATCAGAAAAAAATTTGGCCTTTGTTGTTTTTTTTTTAGTTTTGGCTTATTTCACTTAGCATGATATTCTCCAACTTCATCCCTTTATCTGCAAATGCCATAATTTTATTCTTCTTTATGGCTGAATAATATTCCATTGTGTATATATACCACAGTTTCTTTATCCATTCATCTGTTGAAGGACAAATGGGTTGGTCCCACAATTTAGCTATTGTGAATTGAGCTACTGTAAACATTGATGTGGCTATTGCACACAATTTTGTTGTTTCCCAAATATATCGACGTGTCCCTATCTCCATAAATTAATGAGTAATACTGTTCAAAGGGCATATCAAAATAGTTAATATCTCAAAACTGAGATAACAGGGTCTAGAGAAATAATAAACTGCTTTTTCTCTTTGCTATCACAAAGTCACTCAACACAACATCGACACTGGATGTGTTAGAAGTTGTCCCAATGTACTCCAGCAGATACCAGCTGGGGGCTCAACACATTAACTGCATTCTGACACTGTCTACCTGTTGTTAATGTCAGATCCCAAATGTCAATCACAGTCTCAATCTGTGACCTGTACTTCAGGATGACCGGTTATAACCTGTGGTGTTTCCCATGACTCCCCTCTCAATTTCGATTAATTTAAGGAGCAGGTACTACATCTTAGGAAAATGTTGCATTTATGTTTACATACTTATTATAAAGGACTTGACAAAAACAAAGCTGAACCTCCAGGCAGTCGGAGTTTCTAAGGAGTTTCTATGTATTACATGAAGTCTGTGGGGTATATGGATTTAGTTTCCTACACTGAAACACCATCTTATGATGACAGCTCTCTCCGTAGCATACAACTTCTTTATTGTATGCTCTCTCCAAGGTAGGCCACCCTCCAGAATCTACCATGCAATCTTTAAAACATTAGAAATAACATTTGAGGAATGTTAAGGCCTATTTAAGCATTTGAAAATATGGGTAGATACTAAAGTTTACATTTTAAATTATCTTTCAAATATAACATTGCATTAAAAAAGGATGTTTTGGAAGAATGTTGAATTTTTAAAAGAATGATCCATACATTTTAACATTTTACCAATGGATAACAGAATGCAGAATAGAAACCAATTAGAGGGTAGCATGATGCTCCCGTCATTAAGTACATCTACAGAGAACATTTCTAGATCAATTATAAATTATCTCAACTAAAATACCACAGAGTGTTTTGTAAATAATAGGTAAGTTTTGGTAATTTTCATGAATTCTTGGTAGGTAATCCTGATTAATTAATAGGTGAACATATTTATCATTAATTATAAATTTAGGTAGAAAATTTACTTCTATGAAACTTATTACCCCCAAAAGAAGTTGATTATGCAGAAAGTTCATTGCAGTATGTAGATAAATCTTTATTATCCCATTTTTAATATTTTGGTTTCTCTTGCTAAAAGTCATAAAACTCAAACTAAAAATTTTTTTACCTTAAACGTTGGCTCTTCTGAACCTAATTTTGGTGAGGTAGAAAATGTATTCTTTACCTTGTTTGTTTGATTTTAAGTTTGTCTAAGCAGATCACATCTGTTTATAGTATTATTATGAGCTCATTTCTTGATAAAAAATTCATATAAAAATTAATATAAGCTGCAGGCAGTGGTGTACACATGTAATCCCAGCAGCTCTGGAGGCTGAGGCAGGAGGATCTCAAGTACAAAACTAGATTCAGCAACTTATTAAGGCCCTATGCAACTTAGTGAGACTCTGTCCCAAAATAAAAAGGACTAGGGATGTGGGAGAGAGAGGGGCGGGGGAAGGGAGGGAGAATGGGAGGAAGGAAGGAAAGAAGGAAGAAAGGAAGGAAGGAAGAATGAATCAAAATAAGAAATCAAGTCTAATAATTTATGTGATAATAGTCAAATTCATACACCCATCATACTTTAAATTTTTGCTAAACTAATTTTAGCTTGTTTCCACTTATACCTTCAAAACAGAGAGCATTGGTTTTTACTTACTTATCCTCAATTGTTTTAATCAAATTTTAATAATAAACCACAAGAATAGATGAATGTAAGCTATCCTGAATGGTTTAGGAATATAATTGCTTTCAAGTTCAATCCTAGTTATCAGCAATTGTGCTATTTGGTGGAAACTGGCCTGCAATGTCTTTATTTCCTTGAAGATTTATGGAAGAGTTTCCATAAGATTGAGATTGAAAATAAAATTTTGTCTTTCCTTTCTGATGGTCAATAATCTAAGTGGTTATGCAAGTTATCTTGATGCTCTCAAAAAAATCATATCCAGCTCTTACATTATATTACATAGCAATATATTTGATTTTTAAAAGATGACTATTTTTTATTTATTTTAATTAAAAATCATAAATTTACATAGGGCAATGTTTTTTGATTCATTATGTTATTTTTTTCCCTTCCCCCCACCCCTCCCACCCCTCTTTTCCCTCTATACAGTCCTTCCTTCCTCCATTCTCCCTCCATTCTTACAAAAGATGACTATTAATAGTAAGTAAAAATCATAAAACATGCCATATAAAACCACATGCTATTTTTAGCTAATAAATTTTTAGAGCCTATATGTCATGGTAAGTTTTTCTGTAGCAGTTCATAAACTTAGCTTCTGCTTATAACTATGCTACTGATATTAAGTGTCATAACTATGGGCCAAAGAGTTGGGTCACATGTTGTTCTTCTGTAATGAAAGATTATGTATTGATCAAATAAAGCACAGGTGTATTTTTTTTAATGCAAGGGTTTGTTTATGTTTGTGAATGCAAAGGGGAATATACCTGTACTTATGCTCTTTATACTATCTTTATTCTGAGAAAAAACTTAGAAACACTTAAGAGTTGAACAGTAGCATGATCCATTTAGGAAGGATTATTATTTCAACTTACCATCTGATGTGTTTGTCAATATTTATTTCTGCAGTTATTATAAAATTTATCTTAAAGGAAGGAGGAAGCTGAAGATAAGAATTACAATGAAGTATCACCTACATATTTTAAAGTATTATTTTTTTCAATGCAAAGATAAGAGTTGAGTTGCATAGATAGAGTTACCAAGGTAGAATTGAAGGATAGGAAGGACAAAGGATGTGGAAAAAAATATCAGCTAAGTAGATTAAGGTGAATTTTTGAGTAAGCACAATATTGATTTGTATGTTGGAGTCATAATTGATAAGATAGACAATGTTTAGTCTTTATTTGCATTAATATTCTCTCTTTATCTCATACACACCAGTATCTTTTCAAATGATGAGTAACATGCTTCACACCCTCCAAAATGATGCTGTGAATTTCATGTGAAGTGGTTTTTCTTTCAATATATATCCCACTTAATGAACATAAGTTCACATACACACACTTGCTTCCATCATTTTTCCTCTTGGAGAATCACAATTTTATCAAATCCCCAACAATATTTACTTAAGGAGATATTCAGTGGGGTATGTAAAATAAAATGAGCAAAAATAAAGTCTCACACAATTATATTCATTCCTTTTTAATTGAGTAATCCATTCAGTAGCGTCAAGCTCTGTTGTAGCCCTGGTAAAATATACTGAGAAAAACTCACCAAAAATCCTTGTCCTTCTGAGGCACACATTCTCCTGGAGACAGTCAGACACTCTAAGCAAAATAAATTATCAAACAATATGAAGAAAGTCAGAGCATCAGGAAAATAGGACAGATTTATGAGAATGGTGAGTTCTAGGGTGAGTTCATAACTTGAAAAGAAATGAATAGAAAAATCCTCATTGAGAAATTGACATTGAAGAAAAGGTTTGAAGAAGCAGTGAGAGTGAACCATCAGGGATATCGGGGAGAAGAGCACTCAAGGGTCAAGAAAGAGCCAGAACAAAGGCCCAGTAACTGGGCACCCTGCTATCCTATAACAAAAAGGGGGGTGACTGTAGCTGGAGTTGAGGGAGCTGAAAGAAGAGTGGAAGGAGATAAGATCAGAGAGGTAACAGAGGTCAGATTACCTAGAGTCTTTAGGATCACAGTAAGAAATTTGTTCTTTACTGGAGATAAATGGGTAGTCATGGTGGGTCTTGAGAGCAGAAGTGGTTTCCATTACATCAGAATCGCTCTGGATATTCTTTCAAGAACAAACTGGGTGGAAGCCTGGCCCCACATGGGAGTGGGTATGAGAGACTATACTCTAGGTCATGCTGAGATACCAGATAAACTCATAACCTCAGCAAGTTACCACAACAAATTTTATTTCTCACACATATGCAGGTCCAACACAGGTTTGCATATGTTATAGACATTAAGTAGTTCCAAATGGCTGAGTCTCTGTCTTGGTGGTTTCTTCAAAGGATTAAAAGGGAAAGGGAATGAGGAAAAACTAGCACCAGCTCTCAGAGCTTCCGTGCATGAGTTTCTTACATCACTGCTGATTACACTTTATTAGCCAAGCCAAGCACATAGTCAAGTCTAACTTTAAGGGGAATAAAGAAGAGTTACCCTCTTAGCAAACTCAAAGGAGAATAACATATGATAAGAGAATTTTCCAGAAACTCCAGGAAGAGGTGATAGTGCCTTGGCCTAGGCTGAGAATGGTGCAAGGGTTGAGAAGTGATTGGATTCTCACATTTTTGTAGTGCACAGCCAGCAGTGTTTTCTGAAAAACGGTATAGTAGGTATGAGAGGAAGAGAGAAGGTATACATGATGGCTTTCAGGGGTAGACAACTGGAAAAGAATAGCCATGCATGAAATCAAAGAGACAGGAGGTGAAACAGAATTTGGAGTGGACTTTAATTACACATTCTTTTAGACAAGAAAGGAGAGAGCACAAATAGTCCCCTGAAACTCAAACTGGGGACTGCAAGGGAGAATTCTATGGTAGGGACAAAGATAAGGAAATGTAGACATCAAATTGCATTTAAGTTTACATCGTGGTTGGATGAGATCATCAAGAGAGTCAATAGAATGCTACAGACTGCAATATTTGAATTCAGAATTTAATAGTGTCTCTCTAGATCTATCTGATTTTGAGAAACCCAGGCCTACACAAACACATCATGAGTGCCACAGTCAAGTGTGTTGGGACGTATTTCCCTATGTCCTGCAAGTAAGTGATGTATGAGGAGAACCTCAGAACCAGTCAGAAAGGGTGACCCTGCCTGAAACACTTTGACTGTCCCTCCATGTTGCATTTTCTGCTTCATGAATTTCAACTTCATTTTCATTGGCAGAATTTCATTATGATTTGCTCCTTTATTTTATATTACATTTTACCAAAACTATATTATAGAATTTATCACTTTGGGCAAACATTTTAAATTGCTGTTTTCTTCACAAAATCTTAAGAGTATCTTTCTTATATTTTTTAACAGCATGAGGCCAAGAGATCTTGAGACAGAGATAGGTGTCAAATTATGAATATTGAAAAAGTAAATTTAAACTAATTATAATTAGATAGTTATAACCAAGTAAGTTATGTTTTTCTGCAATTATTCTAATCCTATTTGATCTCATAATTCATTATCAAATGAGCCTTTAAGAATTTGTAACAAAAATGAAAACAACTTGACTATGCTTTCGTAGGCTAAAATTTTAAGAGCAAAAATAGGGCATGAGAATGTTGCTCATAATGGTAGACCATGTCATAAGGCCCTGAGTTCAATCCCCAGCAGCACAAAAAAGAGCAATAACATTAAGAAATTACATAATTAATTTTTTTAATATCAGAATGACTTGCTACAGTGTGAGAACCCTTAGGATCTTTATATATTTTTTTTTCACTTATAAATGTATAGCACAATACACATGGTACAGTAACCATTCAATATGTTATTTCAATAAATGTCAACAAATGTTTTTTGAGAATCTTTTTTGTGACAGGTATAGTCCAAAGATAAGGAGAGAAAAAGAATCTTGTTCTTTATTGTTCACATTCTACTGTTAGAAATAGGAAATAAACAGATGTGTACCTGTAGGTAAGTCATAACTTTCAAGTGCTGATAAATGGCATACACCAAATTAAATCAGGATGTAGGGATAAAGAGTAAAGGGAAGAAGAGAGCTATGCAGCTGGGGAGTCAGTTGCTGTTTTGAGTTGATAACAAATGAGAAGGGGCATGAATCACATAAGGAAGCACACAAGTCGAGATATGTGGAAAGATATTTCCAATAGACAAAATAGCAGTTGTAAAGACCCAGGTCCAGAAATGACCTTAGTAAGATCAAAGACAACAGGGCCAGAAGGATCGAATCAAAATCAGTAAGGAAACAAAAAGTAGCGGATAAGGTCAGAGATTTAGGTAGGGTTCATGTTATGTAGAACCCAACAAATTGCAAAATTTTGATGTTATTCTGTGATAGAAAGCCACAGGGGCTCTGTAAAAGAATAGAGACATGATTTGATTTATGCTTCCGAAAGACTGCTTTGGAGTCTATGTCTATAGGTAATAAATCACATGGAATCCAGGAGACTGATTTGTGAATAGGTTATATAAGTAATTTGGAAAGATTTTTTGAATAGGTTAGGTAAATAACTGGAATGAGGACAATTATGGTTAGGTCTAGCTGCAGCAGAAGCAATTAGAAGTCATATTTGAAAACTTACGGCTGACCGAAAATAACAAATAAAAAAAGTTTAAAAATTAAAAAAAATTATAAAATAGAAGACTTATGGTTGAGCTTACTAATAGTAAACAACCAGCTTACAGATGGTTGAGTAACTAAACTGTTGATCCACTGCATATACAGTTTCAGGAAATGAGAGAGCATGGGTAAATCTTGAAGTTTTGAAATTTTTCCAATGATATAGGAAGTATTACAACAGCAGGTATTTGAGCTACAAAATCAATTTTGAATATGTTAAGTTTTATATGCCTAATACACATTTAGAAGCAGAGTTATCAAATTATAAACTTACAAAATGTGTTCTGGAGTCATCAGTGTATAAAGTGAATTTACATCCATGGGATGCGTTTAGTCAGCCTAGGATTAAATAGTAAAGGAGAAAAAACATGAGAACTGAGTGTTTGGCATGTGGGAATTGTAAGATGAATAAGTAAATTAGACCAAATAGGATTTGTTCAGAAGGGAGAATACCGGTAGCTATTTTGGTTTGTGAATCCAACAAATTTTTTTTTCCACATAAGAGAGGATAGTATGTTATATAACACAGTATTGCATGTTTGGAGATGGATTTATTAAGTAACTTGATCTTGATAATCATTACAACATATGTGTGTGCGTGTGTGTGTTTATAATCATCACATTGTATACTTTGACTATACAAAATTTGTTATTAAATATTAAATTCTTTAGAAGTAAAAATAAAGTATGATGTTTAAAGCTGATCACTGGGTTTCATCAGTGAAGGTACTGGTGACATTAGCAAGAGTGATTTCTGTACAGTATTAACTACCCAGTCAAAATTAGCATTTAACTATATTAAAAATGAAAGATGTGAAGAACAATTATGAAAAAAAGAAACATTTAAAGTTTGTTTTAAATTGGAAACATTTCTGTACATAGAATTACAATAAGTGGGAAGTCAGGATATTTGAATGCACATAGATTGATTTATTAATGAAAAGATGAGGCAGATCTATCTTTATTTCTTCTGTTTTCTTAGTGAAAGAAGAATCAAATTGCCCAGCACTGAGAAAGAAGGAAGGAGAAGGAAAAGGAAGGAGAAAGTATGAGAGATTCTTGAGAAGAGTGATAAGCAATGTGAGGCTGGAAGTGTGAACTTTTATGGAAACCAACCTAGATGACTAGGGAGTAAAATCATAGACAGGCATCAGTGAAAGTTGGATTAGACTTGATGCAGTCTCCAAACAATTCTGATAACTATTTATTTAATCCTTAATTTAAAAACAATGATTTTTAAAAACCAATCTGGATTGTGAAGTACATCACATAAATTTGAGCTTGACTATCCAAACTAAAATAGGGTTAGTTGAGGTTTTGTTTTGTATATTTTATATTTTATACTACAGGACTTCTCAGAACTTTTAAATAAAACACTTGTCACTGTGCATCTCTAAGACTATGAGTTCGAATATTGTATCAAGGTGATCCCTTTTTTGAGGGGAAAGGAGATCCCCAGAAGTTCTGATTATTTCTCTTTTCCAACATGGTCACCATGTTAAACATCTACACTCAGGAAGGCTGGGCAAGGTTAAAGCGTAAACTCTAGTGTCATTCACAGAGTACAGTTTGGGAGGATCTGTCCTGCTACTTCTGAGTTTCAAAGTATTTGAACATAATGACTTTTCGTTTTGCTTCTCTTCCATGACTACTTTATATAACACCATCCGCTCACCTTTATGTTGCCTTTGATTAGTAAAGTATCATGAGATGTGTTTTGGGAAACACACATAGCTAATATGTCACTTTTTCTCTGGTAATCAGACCCTCAACACCTGTGGTTTCATTGATTATACTATTATCCAGGTTAAGCAGTCCTTATCTGAAGTTCTTAGAGCCAGAAGTATTTGGAATTTGGAATTTTTTTCACATAGTTGCATATCCATAATGAGATATCTTGGGAATGGGGTCCGAGTCCAAACACAAAATTCATTTGTTTTGTATGTACCTTATATGCATAGCCTGGAGGTAATTTTATGCATTATTTTTCAGTGCAACTTCTTTTTGACCACTACCTGCCAATGAGGACAGGTGTGGTATTTTCCACTTGTGGTGTCATGTCAGTGACCAAAAAGTTTTGGATTCTGGAACATTTTTAATTTAGGAATTTTGGAGTAAGGGATGCTCAATCTGTCTTTAACCTTGGAAGAGGCAGGTATAGCTTCTCTATTTGAATGTGAACTTAGATTTTAAGGAATGCTTCCTTTCTCTGAAGAGTGTTCAATTTTAGTTAAACAGAAATCAAATGAAGCAAAATGATCCCAATTTCAAGTTACGTTAAGGTGTTGCTAAAAACAAGGAACATGAGTAAAATGTATTACTACATAGTTCACGGTAGCTGCAGAGCCAATACATGAAATTGAGAGTGCTGTTTTGATAATTCAGAAGAAAGCAAGAAAAAAATAATAATTTTATGAATTCTAGAGAAGACTAAGCAAAAACCTTCCCATGTTTTCATAAGGTTTTTTTTTTATCTTATTGTAGTGCAAAGAACTGAAGTTGCTGAACGCTTCATATGCTAATAACTTAATTCGTGATTCAGTGTATCTGGATCTGCAGTTGCAGAATAATTTTGAAAAGGAAGGCAGCCCCACTCTGTTTATAGGAATCTGAAGAATTCCCATCTCCACCTACTGGCTTGTGAAACCCAAAGCCTTACCTGAGTTTGTCCTTGTTAAACCCAAAGCATATCACAAGGCTCAGCTTGATGTCTAGGGTCCCTGTGCACTCTGGGCCCGGCCCACACATTCTGTGAACAGGGAGTTGGGTTTTATCTAAGTGTTCCAAATCCACCGTCTTAAAAGGGATGCCTCAGGACAGAAGAGGCTTTTATTGAATCAGACTGAAAGCATTTACATCCACCAAAAAGCTGTGCTTCCTAAGGATACCCAGAAATGACTAATTGTGTCTGGTGCCAGGTGCACATAGCAAATCATTTGATTTTTCCTTTCACAGTTTTTAAGGGGAAAAAAAGGTACATTGTTCAAAGAGAATCACCATGTTGCTTCTTGGGATGTATTTATTGTTTCTGGGCAAGGATACTTTCTTTCTATTTATTATTCCAGCTCAATTTCCTTATATTCTTTGGCTTTTTCTCTTTTATTTCTATATTGAATTGTGATCAGAAGAGTGAATTCGTTTTGCAGAATCCTCTGTTGATTTATACATAAATTTCAGAAAATGTAGAGATTGACTATCAAGAGACTGGTATTTCTTTCTTCGTGCTCATGGTTTGAAGTCCTTTTAACTGAGTGAAAGTAACAGGTGTCAACAGAGAGGAGCTCGTGAGCAAGCCCTACCCAAGCCTTCAGTTCTTCAGTCGATACAAATGTCATGGGCAGTCTCAGTGTTTTTTGTATTATTATTCTTTTTAATTCTAATTTCTATTCTTCTTGCTGTGTCTTTTTTATCCCAGGAATGATACTATATAATTATCATTCTCAGAGTTGTGTGTGTCACCTTGATGTGGTTCATTATTTCTAATCCCTAGAGATTAAGACTGATTGTCACTTAACATGTGTAATCCTTTCCACATATTCCTCAGTTGCCATAATTAAGTTCTGTGAGAAATCTTTCTAGAAAGTTTTTAAAGTAAATTAAATATGTCAAATTTATTTCATTTTTGATCTATGAAATGATATTTTTTCCTAGTATAAATAATCACATATTGAGGTCAAATTGGCACTTGTATAGAAAGAAGTATCTGTACAATTAAATCTAATATTTAGTCCAGGACATCTTCTGGATAATTTTATGACACTTCTGTGTATTATTTTGTTCCTAGATGTGCCACCAAATATTTAACTTTTCCAGTCATGGCTTTACCTGAAAAACAGCCTATAATGCTAGATACATATTAATAATGGGATTTGGTATAAGGAGTTGGTGTAAATTATGGACATAGTTTAAATAATTGTGGAGGTTTCCTTTCAAACATGAGGTTGGTCATCAGGAAAGCAAAATTGGAATTCTTAGGCATGAGTTAAAGCTGCATCCCACAGATGGAATTTGTTCTTCTGGGAAATGCTCAGTACTGTTCTAAAGATTTTCACTGACCTCATCAAAGTCATCCAGATTATCTAGGATAATATCCTTTATTTAAAGGCAACTGATTGTGAACACTAAAAACATCTATAAATGATTCTCACAGAAACATCTAGATTAGTGTTTGATTGAATAACTATTATAATCTAGCCAAGAGGAATCATAAAAATGAGCATTTAAATCCAAGACTTGTCAATTTGACACTCATATACATCCCCTTAAACCAAGCTCAAACTCCAAGTAAAGACCAACAAGTCAAAATTTCCACCTAGCATCATATAATCATCTTGTGTATAATCAAACATGTACTATTTCCCCAGAAAAGGATGCACAGTTGTTTGATGCTTATTCTTTACCTTGATGTATGATAATTTTAATATTGTAATATAAATTTAACTCTCATTAATATATCTCACATTAGACAAAAAGCAATGAGAACAAAACAAAACAAAAAAATGCTTATATGTGTATCTACACATTCATAACAAAATAGGGAGTAAATGCTCATAAATGTTATTTTCCTCAGTGTTACGAATTAGCCATTGCAGATGTTCATAACCATTTTTCCATTCACCCAACCACCCCAGCTGTCACAGTTCATTGCCTGGTGAGGTGATCTAAACCTGCATTAATGAAGGTTTTGGGCCGTCAGCTGTGCTTCCTACATTGGGTGTTTATACTTGTCTATTGACTTTAATCATAGAATAGGGCAGTACTAGGAGACGAGTGAAAGGGTCACCTGTATTCCAGGTATAATTTTCTTTTTCTCCATTATGTATAATAGCAAACCTTGGTAGTCAGATTCAATCATCCTGGCCAGAACAGTAACCCTTCTTCTTTATTTAGAAGCATGAGGTTAACAAAGTAGCCAGTAACCATCTCAACTTATACTTCAATGGAATTACTGTTTTGCTTTCTATTCAAGGCACCGTGAACTAAGACATTTAAACCAGCAGATCAAAAGACTCTAGAGGCAAAAAGTGTAATTTTTTCCTAATGGTACTAGTGAATGCTGCCACTCTAATTTCTCCTCCTTGATGAATGAATCTGTGAATTCTAGCTAGGGAAAAAAACAGCACCATGTATTGAATGAATATCAGACCATAAACAGTCTTCTGGAAAACCTTTCTTCAGTCCTGCAAAATATTCCCATCTGGCTAACACTGAAACAGTATTCAAAAGGTGATTCCACGGTCTCCTCCTGTCCCTGTTTCATGATGATGAACTTGGCAATGCTGGTGAATTTCATGAGCTTGGACCAGTTGTCACATTTCTTCTGCTATAAGGTGAGTTTCTTGATCAGCAGCGTGGTGAGGTGAACCATTATGAAGGGTAGCTTGGGTGGGAGCATTGCAGTAAGGAAAGGCAAAGCCATTTCCAGAGTACTGCACTATTCTATGATTAAAGTCAACAGAGAAGTACAATCACCCAATGTAGGAAGCACAGCGGATGGCCCAAACCCTTCTTTCCAGTAAGAAAACCATGTTACCCCTTTCATGGCAAAAGTACTTTCGTATAATCAACCTGCTGGGACGTACATGACTGAGGGTGTCATTCAGATCCTCAGTATTGTCTCTGCTCTTGGCAGACTGAACGGTCACTCATGGCTGCACAATCATCCTGGTTGAGTAGAGGTCATATTACCAAGCTCCATCCTTGCCACTATGGCCATTTTGCTCATGAACCCATTAAGCCATGGCCAGCATAACTAACAAAAGAGGAAGACAGGCATGCAGTTACAGGTCCTATGCAGAGGATTCTTAGAACCCTCCTCTGCTAGGTCCCTCTTTTCTAAACATTGACATGAACACAAAAATTCATAGTCGTGGCCTATTAAGTAAAGCCCAGCCATGTGTCTTTCACAGAACTTCCTCCCCATCATCAATTTCCCAGTTAGGTACTTTCCAACTCTCTGACAATCAAACTGAATCATTGGCCCTAGCCCAGGAACCAACATACACTCGTATCTCTGCCAACTGTTCCTTCCAAGCAAAATGTGCAACCAAGTACACCGTTTGAATTTCTGCCAGCTGAGAACACTTCCTTTTCATACTTTACTTCAGGTATTTCCCAGGAAGGGCCCATAATATGGCTATTGACTTTCATATTTGCCTGCATATTATGAAAACCATGGATAAACCAGAGCTGAATTTTCTTTTGCTCAGTCAACTGATCATGGGAAACTCCACAGGAAACCATAGGTGCAAACTGAGAAAAGAAGCTAATAAAACAGAGATGAGGGTTACACGCATTTGAGGTACAACCTCAAGCAACTTACATGAGCTTCCGCTAGCCCAATGTCATATATATTATTTCCATAGATGAGAATGGAGTGCTGATAAGCAGGCCAACCTTCCTGGCTTGCTGGGTTGGAAAATACCTAGTTTATGATGAACAATTCTGATTGCTTGGTGACTTGATGGTTCATGGTTAATCACACAGACTCTACAGCAAATAAATCTGTTTCTCAAAAATAGAATAGTTATTTACAGGGCATAAAAGAGCTTTGCTCCCAAATCTTAAGAATCTTTATTAAAAGTCAACTATTATGAACCCAACCAGAAATTCTATCGTCCACTGACATTTAAAACCTCAGTGAACATACTAGATCATATAGCCCATGAGGAGAATCAGCTCGCTTGACAACTTGGATATCTGTTACAGAGTCTTCCCTTGTCCAGAACTCTATACAAAAGTGACAATTTTTGTTGTTGTTGTTGTTGGGTCAGATGCAAGAATTTATCCTTCAACTTAGAAAGGATATCTTGTGCTAAATACGACTGAAGCCCAAGAATTTTCACCAAGCTAAAAGGACTCTATGTTTTCTTGAAATTTATGTCTCACCTCTATAAAACAAATGTATGAACTGTAAGTCCAGTTTAGTTGCTAATTTTGCTCATCAGTTCCAATTCATGTAGTACAATCAATGTGATAGATCAGCATAACACCTATGGGAGATAAATGATGATCAAGATCCCAGCCAAAGGAAGCTTGGATAGGGTTGGAAAGCTGATATATTTCTGGTTTTCCCAGATGAAGGAAAAACACTTCCTGATGTTCATTACTGGCATTTATTGAGCAAAAAGCATTTTATAGATTAATAGTTTTACATCAAGTTTCAGGGGATGTGTTAATTTGTTCAAGCAATAAACATATATCTGGAACGGCAGCTGCAGTAACTGCAGGAAGGGTATGGGGGCGCATGTGGTCACCTAAGGGAGCTTCTGTAGGAAACACATAAGCTATAGAACCACAGTCACATTTTGGATCTCCAGTAATTAATTTTTGTTTATACCTCGTGTTCAGTAATACCCCCAATACTCGAGTATTTTCCTTTTCCCATCACATAATCACCTTTGTAAATGTCCACAATTGCCTTTTGGGAAGACTGGGAGAAAGACTTAAAGGTAAGCATTTTGGAATTTTAGCAGGTTCCTCCAGCCTCAAGAGTTCCCAACCTCTCCTGTATTCAAGGTGTTTAGGTTCTGTAAACTGACTCAAATCTGCGAATGTATTAAACAGTGACAACTGTATGTTTTGGAGATTTGAGTAACACTTCTGTCTTCTTGACCTACCTGAATCCATTTGCACATACCAGGTAAGAATTTAGCATGTTGTTCATCTATTTCTTTCAAGATATACCATGATCAAAGTAGCAAGGACCACAGTCCTCTGTGAGTCAAACCATTCCAATTGAAGCTTTGACTCTCTTGTCTGTTACTTTAACCTCAACCACACTGTCTTTGAGGTTGTCCCTAGCATCCTCTCTCACCCTGGGATGCTAGTAAGCCCCATATTGTTTATGAATACCTGCTCAGTTGTAGAAGTTCCTACTATAATTTCTGACATATACAGAGTTACTACTACAGAGTCCTTCTAAGATGCAAGGACTCCTCTCACAAATTTCTTTATTAGAGTTGTAGTGGAAGATGTATCTTTTGGATGCTGGATGCTCCTGGGATGGAGGAGCAGTTCTTACGTGATAAACCCACTTTAACTTTCCTCAAACTCTAAATTTAGACATAGCTTCTTCTATGTAAGACAAAGCAGTTGTGGCATTTCATCTCCAATTAGTACAAGCCACCTTTTGGTCCATGTTTTACTTAACCACCCAAGCTAAAATAAACCCCTCAAGCTAAAAGACAGAACATACAATCTCAGATTTCTTTCATTTTTTTCCCATACGTCCCCATTTTAATTTTTGGATTCCTGTTCCTTAGAAATGTATGTCTTTAACCAAAGATACACTGCAAGACTGGATCCTCAAATTCTGATGCAATTTGTCCACTCCAAGGATGAGACTCTGGGTTTAGTCTTCAAAAATTTAAACCCTGTTGGCTACAGGAGACAAGGTTCTCCTTCATGGCAGACATAAAGCTTTCAATTCATTTATGCCAATTTGAGATGGGGTTTAAAGACCTGAGTTCATTGCTTTCTTTCCCCACTTTCTCCAGTGCAGTCACGCAGTCACAAGCAACCAGTCTCGTTATACTCATATGAGTGTGTGTGTGTGTGTGTGTGTGTTTGTGTGCGTGAGAGAGAGAGAGAGAGAGAGAGAGAGAGAGTCAACTTGTACCTTTAGGGCTGGAGATATAGCTCAGTTGGTAGAGTGCTTGCCATGCAAACACAAGGCCCTGGGTTCGATCCCCAGCACCGCAAAAAAAAAAAACAAAAAAAAACAAAAAAAAAAACAAAACAAAACAAAAAAAAAAAAACTTGTACCTTTAGAAAGCATTTGATTAGAGGTATCCAGTGATAATACTTTGCCTCTCTATTATCACATCACATTATGGGCAACTAGTGTTCTCTTTACTCCTGAAATTAATCTCATTAGTTCCTTGAATATAAAAAAATAAATAAATAAAAATAAAGACCCAGTAACAGGAAAACATAAACTTAGAAGCAATTCAAGAAACTCATCCTTAAGATTCTATTTCTCTAGAAACACTACTGGAACCAAAATATATATTTGACAGTTTTAAAAGCAGAAAGAGAATCAGTAGAAGACACATTACTTTAAGAGATCTATTTATTTATTTATTTATTTATTTATTCATTTATTCATAGCTAGACCATCAGAAAGGGCACAATGGAAATCCCCATTTCAACAGGTGAAATTTCATCTGTAGTGAATCTTCAATTCTATTTCCACTGGTTGAATAATGTTCCCTGGATTTTTTAAGATAATCTCTTTGGCTTAAAATCAAATAATTATGAACTTTAATGGCGTCTACAAAACATCTTCACGAAACTTAGTTTAGTGTTTGAATAACCTGGATTTAAGCTTAGCCGAGTTGACACATAAAACTGATAATCCTTGTAACTGAATCAGTCAGGGTTCTCTAGAGGAACAGAATCAACAAGAAGTATGATTACAAAAAGGGGATTTATCAGATTGGCTTACACAACCAGAAGCTGGACAGTCCACAATGGCTGTGTGTAGGCTAGAGAGGTGGGGGAATCAGTAGCTGCACAGTTCGAGAAGCTGATGCCTCAGAACAAGAGGGATCAATGATGCTACCCCAGTCAGAGACTGAAGGCTCGGGGCTCCCCGGAGAATCACTGGCAGAGGCACTTTGGAAGAAGGAAGAAGCAAGGGTCTGATGTCCTCAGGTGAGTGCAGAAGCAATCCAGAAGCCATTGAAGAAGTATAGAGCTTGCATCTGCTGCTGCTTCCTTGTTCTTCCAACTTTTGTTCCATCCAAGCCTCCAGCTTATTAGATGGTGCTGCCCATACTTAGGGAGGTTCTCTACTTGAGTTTGGTGTCCCACATGCCAATCATTCCTAGTCACACCCTCACTGACACACCCAGAAGCTTTTTAAGCCTCAGGATCTCTTAATCCAGTCAAGTTAACAATTCAAATTAACCATTACAGTAGCCATTGCACAACAACCAATGTCTCTCTGAGATTTTCCTTAATTTGTAAAATAAGGCATTTTCTAAATGATGCCTAAACCTTTTCGTAGATCTATATCACTTCAGAACTTCATAATATATTCCAGCAAATTCCAGTAAGTTGGAAATGATATGAAAGAGCAAGTGCAATCACCAACTATTCCAAGTAACCTTTATAAGCCTGGTTTATGATAACTTTAAGCCAACAAGTTTTTTTCCTCTTAATCATTATTCACTTATCTTAATTTCTACCTTAATCACACCTTATTTACAATTTTAATTACAT
This sequence comes from Sciurus vulgaris, assembly GCF_902686455.1. Taxonomy (NCBI): domain Eukaryota; kingdom Metazoa; phylum Chordata; class Mammalia; order Rodentia; family Sciuridae; genus Sciurus; species Sciurus vulgaris. Next base: position 16,121,249 of record NC_136469.1, read on the forward strand.
TTTGCTTTTAATGAATCAATGAGTATGTGTTGTGCCAAGTATTAGGAGATCTATGAAAATTTTCATACCATTTCTTTGATGCCTAAGCAAATTTCATTTATGGACAAATTCTATACATCAGTGAAATATTGCTTTCTTCTATTGAAACAGCTTCCTAAATTTTTGGATATCTAGAAAATACTATTTTCATGACTGAAAATGCAGTTTTCTGTGTCCCTGTTACATCCCAAAATCTCACAGGGAAAATTAAAATAGATTTTACTTGAAAAGAGCTGAATCCTTATTCTTCATGCTTTGCTAATTATTATAATTTCATGTAATCTTTATTTGGATGCAAGTTTTTAATATTTCTCAATTTCTATCAGCATATGAGATCAGAATTCCAGGGTAAACATTCCTACAATCCTTATTTGCTTGCATTGCCTTCACACTCTATGGAGTGTTCACTGTAATAATTGCCTCAAAAATGTCCCTGATTTTCATTTTGCTACTATGTTCCCTGTTCCAATCTTAAACATTTGTTTTGAACTAGAATAACTCTAAAATTAATCTTTCTTTTGATACTCATATTTCACAAGTAAAGAATTTTCTTATTTAAATTTAATCATTCTTAAATTAAAGAAACTTATTTATTAATGCATAAAGTGAAATCTTGTACAAGGCCCATGACAATTTGCAGCAATGAACTTTCCACCATTGCTCAATGTGCTCTATGTATCAACAATATTACGTCAGCCTTTTTCTTAACATACAGAAAATAAATATGGAGACAATTTTCCTCTTCTACTGATCTTATACTTTCTGTGGAGCAGGTAAAGTATCTGTAAAATGGAAAATGTACAAGTCTTAACTCACATAGAATAAATTTTAAATCATGGTTTTAATATGTTGATAGTGTATTACTGTAAGCAATTCAAGAGCCATCCTTCTTTCCTATTTGCAAAAATTACAAAACCTACCTTTTTTTAAAAAATATACAAATTAAAGTATGATTAAGTCCCGAATACAATAAAAAAGTGAATTCTTCTATTTAAATACTGGAGAACTCCTTTTGCCTGGCTGTTCTGAGCTGGGACATTTGTTTATTTTCCTGCTTTGAAATTCCAACTGAATCATGGGCTCTCTTGGGTCTTGTGCCTGCCAGCCCTTGTTCTTAAAAGTCTGCCATCAGCATTCTGGGTTTTCTAATTAGATGAATAAAAATTTTGGAACTTCTCAGCCTCAATAATTGTGTGAGTTAATTTTATGTAATAAATATGTGAATCTATTGCCATCCTGTTGATTCAGTTTCTCTGAAGATCCTTGGCTAATACAGAGATTGTTACTGCGAGAAGTTCTAAAGGAAGAAAATTTTAAGGATCAACTTTTTTAATTGACTCTGGGGTTTCTGGAATTGGATCTTTAATATGATTAAGTGTAAGTAGGCTAATAAATATAGTTTTAGTTAAGTACTAAAATGTGATCTGAAAGTCTGAGGTGAGATTTGAAAATAGGATGCATAAAATACGGTCATTGGATACAACAGTTTAGAAGTAAGGATCTTGAAAACTGTATGCATTCATTCATTTTTTGTTACTCGAATGAAACACCTGAGACAGGCTGCTAATGTAAAAAATAAGTCTATTTCACTGTTTAGGAGGCTGAGTGTTCAGATAACATAGCACCTGCTCTGGTGAGGGACCCATGGCAGAAAACAGAGTGGGTGCATGAGGAAGGATCACCTCTCCAAACAGGAAGGCAGAGAGACTGGTTGGCACCAGATTTGGATTTTTATAACTATCATTTTGTAAGAATTAATCGGGATTCCAAGAGAAATCCACCAATCCTTTCCAAGGGTAGCCCCCCAGTGATCTAAGGACAGCCTACTAATCTGAACCTTAGAAAGGTCTACAATACCCCTAATCCCACTATTTCAGAGACCAAATCTCCAACATATAAACTTGTGGTGAGATATCCTTAAATCATGTGCAAAACCATAGCACTGTAGTTATAGGAATTGGAAATATTTTTGTCCAACTAATGCATGTAATTGCCTGGTTGCTCTAAAATTGTTAAGACAAAATGAAGGGAAAAAGTGTGATTTCAGAAATTCTAAGACCCAAGTTACACACTGCATAACATCTATGTGTTCTGAAAACTTCTATGTGTCCTCTAAAGGAAACAATTCTTATAACCACAGGACTAAGAATGCCGAAAATCAAATGAATCTTATTCTGCAATTGACTGAATTACAGTGCAAATTGTACTCCCTGCCTCAGAGGGTGTCTACTGTTAAAATGAAGGCATCATTTTGGAATACTGGAATACTACAAATTCAAATGTGAATGTATGAGAAGTTGCTGTCTGGAGACAATAAATCCTCAATTTTGGAGAGTCTTCTTTGACAATGAAAAAGTCCTCTACTCTAGGAGAAGAATCTGTCTCTCTTTGGGGGGATTAACCCCTCATTGCCTGGGGAGAGTCTAATGAGCTACCTCAAGGTAGTTGCCATGTAAGATAACATTGAGAATTTTTAGGAACAGACAACACTTTTTTGCTTCTAAACATATAACTAGACTTAAGCCCTAATAAGACCCAAACGTGAGATTCTATGTCTAATATATTAAGAGGTCAGCTATAATCCAAAAGAAATACTTCAGTTTTCTAATTGATACATACATAATTCCAGGGAACATGTGTAGTAACAAATATTAGGGTGAATAAAAATGATAGAATCTAATAAAGAAAACATAAAGTTGGATGGGGTCAAATTTATTGACATTGGTCTCACTAAACACATATTCTACAATTAATGTTAAATCTCAGTGTGTTAGAATATGTTCTAATAATTTGATGTGTTGACTGAAGCACAGAGTAAAAAGTGACTGTATTGGTTTTGATATAAGGTGTCCCCCAAAGGCTCATGTGTGAGACAATATGAGAAAGTTCAGACACGAAATGACTATAAGAAGCTGAAACTAATCTGCAAAATTCACTGATAGGAATTAACAGGACAATAACTGTAGACAGGTAAGATGTATTCTGAAGTGTTAGGCCATTGGGTGGTATGCCTTTGCAATGCATATTTTGCTGTTGGTGAGCAGAACTCTGTCTCTAATTCCTGATTCCAATGTCCTGAGCTGTCTTCCTCTGCCATGATACTCTGCATCACCTAAAGCCTAGATGGAGTCAACCATCTATAGACTGAGATCTCTGAAACCATTAGCACTAAATAAAGTTTTCCTTTCCTAAAATTGTTCTTGTTGGGTCTTTTCCTCACAATGGTGAAAAGATGACTAAAACAGTGGCCCAAACTGGAAATGCTTTACTTGCCTTGGTTTAATGTTAAAAAAGGTATTTGCTATAGCTCGGATATGAAGTATCCCTCAGGGCTCTTATTCATGTGGGAATGTTCAAAGAAAAGTGATTGTATTATGTGAACTGTAACCCAATCCATCCATCCTAATTTAAATGACTTGGTGATAACTGTGGCAGGTGGGGTGTGCCTGGAGGAGGTGGGTCTTGGGAGAACTCTTTCCAACCTCTATTTTCTTCTCTTCTACCATAAGCTGAGCAGCTTTCCTCCACTGGGCCCTTTCCCCATGATATACAACCTCATCTTAGGCCTAGAGGAATGGGGTCAGTTGTCTATATACTGAGATTGCTGAAATTGTGAACCACAAACAAACTTTTCTTTCTCTAAGCAGTGCTTGTTGGGCATTTTAGTCACAGTAATGCAAATTACAACCAAAATTGATACCAAGAGTGGGGTTGTTACTTTGTCTAACATGACCATGTGATTCTGAAAATTTAGAGCTGATTCCAGAGGGATTTTTGAAAAGTTTAGAGATGCAAGATGGAAAAACTTTAGAGTGACATAAGCAGTTTAAAAAGAGTTAAAGTTTAGAGTTAGAGTTTATAAACTTTAGAATGACATAAGCAGAGTTTAAAAGGGTGATTCTGATGGGAGCTCAGAAGACCAGAATACTGATACAAATGTGGACTGTGCTTGTGAGAGAAATGAGGAATCCATTAGGAATTGGACTGGAGGCCATTCATGCTACAGTATGTCAAGGAACATTTTGTCTATTTCCTTTAACTTCATGTGAGACTGAATTTAAAAGAGATGACTATTTAATCTGGTAGAGGAAATTTCAAGGCAACACAGCTTTCAGTGGCATGGATATTACAGAGAGTTTATAGCCAGGTTTACTGTGAGACTCTTGAACAAGAAACAAGGTTAAATATTTTTTAAAACTTGCAGTTTGGCAAGTTTTGAAAATTACATGTAAAGTTGGCCAAGAAAGTTGTGCTTGTTAAAGTGGTTATAATCTCTAAAGAGATGCTAAGTACTTTGCAGGGAGACAATAGGAAAGAAGACTCAAAAGCCTCTCAGGAATTTGCAGACCATCCCCACTAAAGTCTCCAGGAGATAGAAAATTCCTTTAAGAAGAGATCATGAGCATGTCCTGCTTACACTTAAGAAGTTGTTTCACCAGGTCAAGTTTTGCAGGTCCTCAGAGTTCACTACAGCCATGATTCCAGAGAACCCAGGTATTGAGCAAGCTGGTGGCAGACATTCTCATCATCAATATAGTGCTAATTCTGCAGGAATGCATGATGCTTAAGTTAAGGAAATATGGAGGCTTCCTTCAAGATTTCCGAGAAAAGTCTGGGAGGCCAGGAAAAGTATAGCAGGGTCAGAGTCCCTGCAGGCAGTCCCTGAAAGGGTGATGCATAAAACTATTAATGTGAAACTAGAGCTGGAATGAAGACATCAGGAATTATGAGACACCAGTAATGTGGACTGTCTGCTAAGAAAAGCCGCTAAATGTGGAGAGAGTCAAACTAAAGGGGAATCCATGAAGGCTGCAACTGGCAAGGCCAAAAAGACAGAGCTGACCAAGCCCTTTGGAACTAACGTCTCATAGACATGTATCTTAGATGCTGTAGACAAATGTACAAAAGGAGTTCTGAGACCTGTTTGCCTGATTTGGTTTTGGTCTTGCTTTGAACCCATATCTTCATTTTATGACCCATTCACTTTGGGAATGGAAATATTTACTCTGTGCCATCATATATTTTATAAATGTATCATGCTTTTGATTTTTATAGGGACTCACAGTCAACAATTTTTCTTGAGACTTGGGGGAAATTTAGGACATATATTGGACTTTTGGGCAATAGTGGAACCATTAAGACTATGAGGCTCTCAGAGGTAGACTAAATTTCTTTTGCATTGTGAGATGGGAGTGAGCTTTTGGGGTAGAGGGGGTGAACATTATGGTTTGAATAAGAGGTGTCCTTAAAAGCTTCTGTTAATGCAGGAATGTTCAGAGTTATAGTGATTGAGTTCTGAGAGCTGTAACCTAATCAGACCATCCTAGTTTGAATGATCAGGTGGTAAGTATAGGCAGGCAGGAGTGAGTAAGAAGGGGTATGGTTAAAAGGGTACCTCTTTCCTTCAGCCCCTTCCCTTCTCTTCTTCTGTGCTTTATGACTGAACCATGAGCTGAAGGGCCTTTCCTCCACTGGCTCCTTCCCCCATGACGGGCAGCCTGACCTTCCACCCAGAGTAATGGAGTCAGTCAGATATGGTCTGAGAACTCTGAAACTATGAGCCCCAAATAAACTTTTCCTCCTTTAAGTTGTTCTTGTTGAGTATTTTGTTCACAGTGATTCAAAAGCTGCCTGTAATAGTATTCCAAGGCCTAGGGAGACTTTAATATTATAAATGATTTGTGGTTTCTGACCTAGTTGCCCACATTGGTGGGGTGGGAGTCCAAAGACATATCTTTTACAGATACAGATTGTAAATTCTTTATCTAAAATGCATGAAACAAAAAGTGTTTCAGATTTCAGATTTTTTTTTCCAGATTTTAAAATACTTCTATATACAAATAAAATATATTTGTGATGTGATCCAAGTAATGTAAAATTTATTTGTTTGATATGTAAATTATACATATAGCCTGAAAGTAATTTTATGTGATATTTTTAGTGTCTCTGTTTTTTTCAAAATGCATAACTCTATTTTATTATTTATTTATTTATTTATTTATTTATTTTACTGTCTGAGTTTTAACTGCAACATATCACATGAGGTTATATATGAGATTTTTCCATTTATGGTGACATGTCCACCTTCAATATGTGTCAGATTCTGGATTTCAGATACTAAGATTATGGATGCTCAACCTATATTTTGAGAAATAAATTATAAGGGAGTTTTAACATACTTGAAGAGTTTGCTTTGGAAATGCCATTCTCTATAGATCAGATCTGACAGTAAAACTGCAACTGTTTAATAGAGAAACATAAATGCAGTGGATGTAATTGGATCCCAAGTGGCAGGAGACATATAGTAGCACTCAACCACTAACGTAAGGTAGATGTGTTATCATAGCAGTCAGAACAACAATCCTCATAATCTGACTCAAACAGACCAGTGACATTGGATAGTTGATCACTGTATTTGTAGAAGACAGCAAGAGAGAGCCCACTAAATTACTTCTTGATTAGTATAGGCATAAATAAATAAATAAATAAACAAACAAGTAAACAAAAGTTTAACCTTAATCATAAAACAGAGCATTATGGTCCCTTGATAAATTCCCATACTTGATCCAGATAATAACCCAACCCTTTTGAATGAAGAGGTGCTCGGACTTCCTTGACAAGGAACTCTGTTACACTGCCAAAACTTACAATGTTAGTCATTCTCCTAGCCTTTTACAAAAGGACCTATGGTCATTTACTAGAATAATTGCCCATTGTGGAGAAGGAAATAAGACAATTTGTAGACTCCTGGCACACTGGCTGTTTAACTGACACAAATTCCAGAAGGACAAAATATCACTGTGGTCTACCAGCAAGTTTAGGACCTTGTAGTGGTCAGATTACAAAAAGGATCTTAGCTTAAACCCATCTCAGAATAGACCAAATAGTTTCCTGCAGCCATAATGTGACCGTTCCTCCAGTTCTGGAGAGCAGAATTGGAGTAGCCATATTTAGTAGCTGACAGAATCCACCTATTGGTTCCCTGACAAGTAAAGTGAGGACTTGTATGTTGAAAATAGCAAAGTGGGTCTACATAGGAAGATAGTTACCCATAGTTACAACTAATTCAGCAGATGTTCTTTCTCTTCTTGAGCAAATTAAGACATACCCTGGAACCTGATGTGCAGTTATTGATCCATAATGTTTTCTCAATATTTGCTAGTAAATACCTCCAGAAGCAATTTGCTTTCAGTTGTCAAGGCCAGCAGTACACCTTCTCTGTCCTACATAAGGAAGACAACCACAGTACAGCCCCACGTCATAATTTAGTTTGCAGGAACTTCAGTCACCTTTTCCTTACACAAGAAGTCATACTGGTCTATTCCATAATTAATTCATGCCAACTGGATGTGACGAGCAAGCAATAACTTACAGGTAATAAGACTTATGAGTAATAGATTTATAGGTAAGACATTTGCATTTCAGAGGAAGTGAAATAAATATGACAGAATCTTAGAGACCTTCTACCTCAGTAAAATTTTTAGAGGTTTAGTGGTATGGGGCAAGTAAAGGTATCCCTTCTAAGATGAAGGATGATTTGTTTATCTGATCTCTCCTACAATGCTCCAAAAAGAGCTTTATGATTAACTGTCCTTATTTGCCTTATTGGCATTAGAAAGGACACACCATCTTCTTCCTTTTATCCAATGCCTACAGTCTCATGGGGAATTCTCCATTATCTATTGACAAAGGAAAAAAGATTCAGTCCTGGTTCACATGGAGTTCAACAGTACATGCATAGGAAAAGTGGACAGCTTCAGAATAATAGACCATTCCTGGGACATCCCTGAAGAAAAGTGGTAAAGGGAGGCATCCTCTAAGTTGGTGGCACTTCAAACAGTGCACCTAAACATTCGATTTGTTTGAAAGGAGAAATGATAAGATTTCTCAAATTATCAAATGGACTTATGAACTACATGGCTATAGTGGCAGGGACGGAAGTTATATGTGGGTTTAGCAATGTGTACTTTTAACTCACTAAGGCTGACATGACTATTATCTCTACTGAGAGCTCCACCTACCAGTATAAGACACAAACACTGAGACCCTTAGATGACACCATATGATCAGTCAGCTATGTGTTACCAATTGATTACATTAAACTGTTTTTATCCTGATAGGGGCAACATTCTGTTTTAGTGGAATAGGCACTTATTCTGGGTACAATTTTTCTTTAATGAATGCAATGTTTCCACCAAAATTACCTTTCCTGGATTTATGGAATGCCTTATCCATTGTCATGATATTCTATACAGAATTGCTTCTGATTAAGGATTCACTTCATAGTAACCCAAAAGTGACAAAGGGCCTATGCTCATGGAATTTACTGGTCTTACCATGTTTCCTACTATCACGAAGGTGCTGCCTTCATACAACAATGAAATCATCTTTGAAGATGTCAGCTAAGTGGAAAAACTTGGAAAATATGCTCTTCAGAAAGCAGCATATACCTTGAATCAGCATGCATGCATGACACTGTTTCTACCATGACCATAGGATTCATAGGTCCAGAAGTCCGGGTGGAAATGGGAGTGACACCACTCACTATTATCCATGTGACCCATGGGCACAACTTTTGCTTCCTGCTTCCACAATGTTATACTCTGCTGTCATGGAGTTAATTCCAAAGGGAGGAATGCTTAAGGCAGAAGACAAAACGGTGACTCTGGGCACTAAGACTGTCACCTTGGCACTTGGACTACTCAGATTTATAATCTACAGGTAAAGGAGGGAGTTACTATGCTGACTGAGATGATCGATTCTGACTAAGGATCCAAGTGCAGTTAGGAAGTGAAAGTCTGGAATATAGTAAATTCCTAGGGCATCTCTCAGTATTACTATGTCCTGAAATTAAGGTAAATAGAAATCCATGACAACCCAATTCAGGCAGGACCATGAATTATCCAGATCCTTCAGAAATGAAGGTTTAGGTTGCCCAACCAGTTAAGAAATTATGGCTGGCTGAGGTGCTAGCAGAAGGCAAAGGTAAAGCAGAATGAATAGGAGTAGTATTTACAAAAAACAGTTATAATCATGTGACCAATTAAAAAAGTGAGAACTATAGTGATAAAAGTGATAATTATTTTATCCTTACTTTGCTATAGGTATGTTTTTCTGCATTCATACAGTTAGCCAATATCATGCTTTTCTTCTCTAATTCCTTTATCATGTAGCTTGAATTGTATTTTATATCAACAAATCATTTAAGTATTATTAATTTTAAGAACATAGTACTTAAGTTACAGTTGATCAAGTAGAAAAGTAAACATCAAGTAGAAAAGTCAAGGACTTTTTCTCTTCTGGGGGAGAGTTTAGAACATTTTCAGTGGTACATTAAATAGTAATGTCATGTTGCACAGAAATATGAAATATTATTCTTTAGTTGGAGATAGTATTATTCAAGCAGATGAGTATGGACAATGAGCAGATTTGTGACAGCTATTTGTGTTTCAACTTAACAGAGTCAAAGGGTATCTGGACACCTAGATATTGGGTCAAATATTATTCTGGAATTTTCCTTGAGATTTTTTTGAATGAGACCAACATTTGAATCAATAAATTGAATAAAGTAGATTGCTTTCTCAGTGTGAATGTGCCATGTTCAATCACAGGAAAGTCTGAACAGAACAAAGAGGCTCTCCCCCAGTGAGAAAAAGGGAATTGTTTTGTCTCACTTTCTTCAAGATGGGACATTTGATTTTTCTGACTTTGGATCAGAACCTATCATCAGCTATTGCAAATCGTGAGTTCCCAGACTCCCACATCATCAACAAAAGCTCTCCTGGACTTCAGTCCTTCAGAGTTTGAACCTGGAATGAAAGTACAGAATCAGCTGCTTTGGGTCTCCATCTTAAAGATGGATACAAATGCAGAAGCAAATACATGTAGAGGAATAGACATGGATACAGATTATAGTATAGATATAGATAGTATATTGTCTGAAATGTTTTTCCAGAAGAACATTGACTAACAGAAAAGTAGAAAGTTTTGTTATCATTTTGATTATTGTATACCCCAAACACTTCTTCTCCACAGAATGTTTTCCATCTAAGTTCTTTTACATGATATTGCTTTTACATCTGCTCTACTAAATCACAAAACCTTTGTTTGGCAGGCTGTCAATCAAAATAAGGCACTTAAGGTTAGAGGTCCTATTATAGACGTCCGGTTGTGCAAAATATTGTGTCATAACTTAGCTGAATCTTAGTTTCTTAACATAGATTAATAAGCAAACTGTACTTCATTTATGTAAGTATTTATGCCATAAAAACATTTAACAATTGGTACATTAAGCTAATTTCTTTCTTCATGATCTAGGCATCTGTCAGTATTCTGAGAAAAGGGAGCATAAAACTTGGGAGCGTTTAACAAATAGAAGAAGGAATTCAAGTGTGTCAGTTATAGTGCATAGAACTTTTAGACACTTTTGCTATTGAAAAATCATACTGGAAAATCAAATCTCCCTAAATAGGAGGAAAAAAAATGAAGTTTTCATAGAAATTGTAGTCAAAAAGTAAAAGGATACTGTAAAAAAAAAAAAAAAAAAAACTGCTCATGAGGGTGAACTACGTACAGGTCTTTTCTTGGGATGAAGAATTATGGTAAAATGACTGGATTCTTTGCACATAATTAGACTTGAAATACCATGAAGATTAAGGGCATTGCTGTTAGCTCTCAGGTTGACTATATCTGATGGTAGTAGTGTGAGATTCTATATATTGAATTAATATGGAATCTTAAAACAGGGACTTTTCTCCATATTATGTTTCTCAGTAGCCTGTGGTATGAATATAAAAGATTTAAAGATTTCTTCTTAGTGTCTTTTTTTTCTGCCACAGGGAAAAGTGGGACTCTCAATTGAAGTTAGTGTACCTTAATCTAACCCAAATTACGCCCAAAGGGCCAAACAGTCCTACTATCTAACAGTCTATCTTTTTGATGTCTCCTGCAATGGTTGTTTGGACTTGGGAAATAAGAACAGAGAAAAGAGAGTCTTCTATGTTTAGTGTCAGGGCAGATTTATTCTATTCAGCCCAACTACTGCAAGAGCTATTCCTAACTTTTATATTGAATTTCTTCTTCTGTGAAATGATAGACAACCCAATTCTCTACCTTTTTTTGCCACAACGATTGACTCTCATAAATATGAATTTGTTTTGAGCTCAAACTAGAAATATATATAAAGGGATTTATATCTAAAAGAGAACAGTAAAAAAGCCAAAAATAGTCATTGATAACCAATATCTAAGACAGAACATGGTGTTTTTTTGTTTTTTTTTTTTGGTAGAAAATAGTTCTTTGAATTTCTGTAGTCACCACATGCATTCACACAGAACCTGAAATACAACTTTTTTTTTCTATTTAATTTTTTGCAGGTCAAATTTCTGCATTATTCTTTTGAAATGGTGAAAAATACTAAAAAAATGTTTTTATTACCAGGAGAGTAATTATCTAAGCAAAGGAAGCAAAGGAATGTTGGAAAGAAATCCTCTTGTATACCTTATTCTTATGATCCTTTAAAGCTGCACTTTTAAACCAGAGACCATTTTCTTTTTCTCCAAGGAAAATTCAGTCACATTGGGAGGCATTTTTGGTTGTCACACCAAGGTGGCTGGAGGAGAAAATAATGCTACTGACATCCAGTGGAGACAGGTCAGGGATGGGACCCAGCAAGCCACAGTGCAGAGGAAAGCCCTCTACTAACAACAAACTGTCCACCCCAAACGCCAGCTAAGCGAGACAGCTTTTTTAAAGGACTGAAAGATAGGTGACCTGTGCATAATTGGAAAATTGAGAGTCATTATCATATTTATAATGTTATATTCAATATTGTAGAGTATTAGCAAAGTAGTGAACAGGTACACATGTTCTGAAAGGTGTTCCAAAAAGATTCTGTGGTTATTTTTCATAATTGTGTTCTATCCTCATTTTACCTTTTTTTACATCTTTGATATACTTAGATCTTGATCTACTTATATCAATCATTGCTTCCTAAGTAGACATTGATATGAATACCAAAACATCTCTACACATTCCCTTTGCCTATGGTTTCCCTTTACTCACTCTTCCAGTCTTTTTATCGATGGAGGCTAAATTTCTTCCTTCAAAGTCTTCTATGTATGCATTCAAAACTATTTATTAGACACTGTTTTATGATTCAGGTGTTATTTACACATTGATTATGAAAGAAATAAGTGTGCAATAAAGAAGTTGGTGACTTGGGAAGAGATCAGGGAGAATCGGCCTTTAACTGGGTCATGAAGTTGAAGTCATAAAATGAAAATGCAGAAGGCAACTGATATCAAGTAAAAAGGAAGGTGTAAGCACGAGGAGAACTATTGATGGAGAAAGTCAATTTGAGGAACAGGAATAAATGAGATCAAATGAATAAATATTTTTTAGCCAAAACATAGGGAAAGATAAGTGTGTGGATGCTATTGAAGGCTGCATTGAAAACCATTCTGAATGCCAAGCTAAGAAGCCTGGGTTTTGTTTTTGTTTTTAAACAAATGAAAGATGCAAAAAGTCTTTTGATATAGAGAGATGTCACAGGCAAAGAAAGTTTCTACAATGACTAATCTGTTAGTAATACACAGAATGGATTTTGTTTGGGGGAAGCCACTGGGAACAAATTAAATATTGGAGAATGGATTTGAAGACGAATACCAAGTCTGGAGATAAGTATAAGTAAAGACATTAGACTTTAATTCCCTGGAGAAAATATAGATCTGCCAAAGAAAAAAATTCTAATGACTGAACATTGATGTGTACTACATAGAAGTGGGAGGAGGAATAGAATAGTAAAGATGGATTCACATAGCTTTTAAAAGAGGGAATAAAATATAGTGAAGATCAGTTACCTGAGTGGAAAATCACAGCATTTGAATCATTGCAATATGTTCATTATGGTTCACTGTTACTTTGTTTGGAATTGTTTTCACATTGATAAACAGGATTGGTTTACAATTTATCATTGCATAAAAACTGCCTGTTCATTTAATACTAAAGTAAAATAAACTAGGAAATTCTAAACCTTGTACCCTGCATTGGAGATTTTTATAGACAAGGAGACTTTTTTACCTTTGATTTTACTTTAATTTTCACAGAAAATCTTCAGGTAGATGTGTCCAAGGGTTAAAAGTCTAGGAGGAGAGCTTCGATAATTTTGGATTTTCTATTAGTTTATATGTCTATATGTATTTTGCTTCTACACATTGGGTGGTCAAAATAGCTTTCTAAGATAAGCTTAATATATATTTGCATACTTAATTTATCCCTTCAAAGTTCATTTCATCAAAATTTCAAAGTTAATAAGTATGTAATTGACTATAATATTCTTCAAATTGAGTCAGACTAACAGGTGTTAATATGTTGGAACTTGAGAGCATGCATATTAAAGCTGTCATTTCCTTTGTTAATGTAAGTGTTATAGAATGTAGTAGTTTTGCTAATGTCAATTTCCTATAAATTTTTTATGGTCACTTCAACAAACGAACATATTCAAATGACTTTTTGTGTGTACTTATGCATCATATTTTTCTTCTTTAATATTCTTACTTGAGGCTTGGTGGGCTATTTTGACACAGATATTTAAAATATCTGTAGTTCAGAAACATTCCCCTTGTTGATATGATTTGCCTTTTTTCTATTCTCTTTTTCTGAAATTTTCAATTTTATTTTGTGGTGTATTGTAGATGCTTTGCTTGACAGAGCCAAGGGAGAACACCAATATCACATAGTCATTGAGATTGCCTGCATACCTCTGGGTAGGCTTCATTCTGTCTATGGAGAATTGCTCTAATGTTCTTTCTGCAGTGTGAGTATAGACTGGTAGAGTGGGACTAGCCTTTAATTGATAGAATAATAATCAGGTTATCATGATAGAGGAATCTTAGAATTTTCTACTCTAATATCTAGAACTTATATTTTCTTTTCCAACTATTATGGTGAGCAGCCTGAGGTCTTATCTAGGGTTCATAACACAAAACATTTGTTAGTCACTTATGTGGTAGACATTAATGTACAGAAAGAACTACTATTAAAATTTTGGAGAAAAACTACAGTCACATTATGAATGCTTCGGGCAGGTGCTGGCCATATTTTGTGTATTTAACTCACTTTTGTAAGTACTCTATGATTTGCTAAAATTTTATTTTAGTTTTTGACTGTTTTTATTTGACTTTTGGTGCTTTTAAGGGAAAATCATATTGTTTTTGTCAATCTTGATCCAATTGTGCCAAAATTAGCAAATTCGCTTAGAATTTCTGATCACTTTTGGCACAATTATTTCTCCACAATTATCCTAAAGTATTGGTTTATATTTTCATGTTTTCTCATTTATCTTTTATATCACATTTTGAAAGAGGATGACAGTTTAAAAATCACCTTTTGACTTGGAAGTCTTGATCATTAATCTTTCTTAAATGAATCTTAGTTTGTTATACATTCAGAAAAATCTTATTTTGTTTGTTTGTTTTTGATTTTTTGATTTTGGGGATTGAACTCAGGGGTACTCAACCACTGAGACACATGCCCAGCCCTATTTTATATTTTATTTAGAGACAGGGTCTCACTGAGTTGCTTAGTGCCTCGCTTTTGTTGAAGCTGGCTTTGAACTTGAGATTCTCCTGCTTCAGCCTCCCTAGCCACTGGGAATACAAGTGTGAGCCACCTCACCCGGCAGAAAAATCTTATTTTCTTAACCCACTTAAACTGTGTCTTAATACTCCAAATAAATTGAGTGTTTTTACCATTATCTGAAAAATGTATAACTGTCATAATATTCTAATGCCTATTAGTCTGGATTTATAATCTTAATTTTTAAATATTTGAAATTAAATCCCATTGATACACCATTCTATTCACCTATAATTATTGATTTAGAAAACATGTTCATCAATTAGGTCACATTGTCAGCATAGTTTTCTCAACATTTAGGATATAACTCAAAAGAAGGAAAGTAGTTGACTAGACCAGAATTGACCTAGGGAGACCCTCCAGAAACCTTTGTAGTAACATATAATTCTGTTTTAAGATATTAAAATTTCATTTTTTAAAATTGACAAAATTTGGGGTATTTATTTATTTATTTTAAAAGGTGGCACCCAGGGGTGCTTAACCACTGAGACACATCCCTAGCCCTTTTTATTTTTTATTTTAAGACAGGGTCTGGCTAAGTTGCTTAGCGCCTCCCTAAACCACTGAACTTGACAACTTGACTTTGAACTTGAGATACTCCTCTCTCAGCTTCCCACATCACTGGGATTACAGGCATGCACCACTTTGTTTAATAAGTGTTTGTAAAGCATCTGATGTATGTTGAATCAAACAGAGAGAAGGTACTCACCAAGCATTTTATCAAGATGCAGACTATGTAGTACAATGGGGGTTTAAAATAATTAAAAATAAATCTTTGAGTACTGAATTTGAGGTACAGTTCTGCTACTTAACAATGCATGTCCTTTAGAAGGAATCTCAATATCTCAAACCCTCAGTTTCTTTTAACATGGTGGCATTGTTTGCATTTTCTGCACAGAATAAGCTGGAGTGGATAAAGAACAATTATAGAAGTCCATTTTAACAATGACAAGATATTGTGTCAATTGGATATTATTTCATTGAATAAATACATATTTTATTTGAGTAAAACATTCTGATTCTGATGTAGTTTGCAATGGAGAGAATGACAACTTCCACAGACAGACAACACAAACTCCTTAGGGTTAATAAGAATGCAAACTTTTGTCTGGTTACTGAGAAGCAGAGGCTCAGAAAAATAGTCCCTCCATTTACACACCAAACCAATAAAATTGGGAGCATACTTTAATTTGTTTAAGAATAAGCATGGTATTCTTATATGTGCATTTCTGTGGCAATGGAAATGCTACTTATTATCTGTTCCCCACATCTTGTCAAAAACACAGAGAATGACATTGAGATGCTAATATTTTGAAGCTTACCTTTGCATCAAAATTAGAGGAGGTAGAGGAGAGTAGGGACAAAATTTTTAAAAATGCTCATCTATTTACTTCTAAAAAGACAAGTTCTTCTCCCAAAACCATCTGCCATGTAATCAGATTCACTGGTCATCACAGACAAACTCAGTCAAATCAAAGTACAGATGGCCGTTTATTACAAAACAACACAGGAGGCTTCGAATAGATGATACATTTGGTCATTTTTGCACATAAAGTCTCTGATTAAGTATGAAAAATGTGAACATTTGTTTATCTTGGAAAAACTGCTATTACTTGTCAGGCATGACCAATTAGTTATTTCTAAACTGTTATCCATATAATTAAGAAAAACAGCCATCTGTAAAGTCAGAAGTTTTGTGTCTCTTTTCTGATCCACATGTAAATGTAATTTCTGAAATCTGATTTACTTGAAAGAGAATTATCAGACACAAAGCAAGACAGATGATGGAAACTGATGTATTTTTTTGTAATTGTCATTTTCTGTTTATCCCTTCATTTATGTGAAAGTATACTGCAAATATGGCTGAATAAGGAAAACCAAAAGAATATTTTAAAAAATCTTCCTAAGTTATTAATTTTTTAAACATGAAACATTGTTGTAAAAAAAAGAGAAAAACTTGGAAAAAGTCACATAAGAAAGTTTTAATTATTTATTACACTTTAGCATTTTATATATTTTGCTAGTCAGGATTCTCCAGAAAAGAGATAGATACAAGTAGAGATAGATGGATATTCAGATAGATGTAGGTAGACGGATGGATGGATAGATAGATGATGATGATGAAGATAGATAGATGGACAGACAGAAATATGGAGATACACAAAAAGCACCAGGAGAGTCAGCGACTGAAGTTCCAGTCTAAAAGCCTGTTGACTCGAACCAGTGAATTGCCTGTATTTTAGTCTAAGCCCAAAGGCTGAAAAAATCCTTGTTCCAGCTCAAGCAGTCAGGCAGGCAGAATTACCTTTGCTAGCCTGTTGTTCTCTCTTTAATAGATTGGACAGTGCTTTTACTCTACCTACTGATAAAAAATTTAATCTCACCCAGACACATCTCATAGACATAGAAAAATGTTTGGACAGATGTTGGGGCATCCTGTTTTCCAATCAGGGTGAAACATAAATTTAACGATCACACATGCTTAACATGAGGAAAGAAAAAAATGAATACAATCAAATCTTTAAAAATAGCATGATTGGAATATGATTTTAATGTGTAATCTATATGTTAATGGATGAATGTAGGTGCTTTATTTTAATAAATATTACTTTATGGTATATTAACCATAACTTTCAGATTTATCTAAACAACAACTATTTACAAAACATTTATTTATATTCCATTTTTTCTAACCAGTGTTATTTATCTCAAGCAATAGTCCTATATTGCACAGTACAAAATCAAATTGTGAGAAAATAATTCATTTACATAAATGCAAGATATAAAAATATAATTTATATAAATGCCATTTTTATGCTTTTCTTCATTTGAATTAAATACTTTCCTGAATTCCCAGAATGGTAGAGGATGTCACATACAAGAATTCATGCATCACTTAGCAACTCCAGATGTCCTCTAACCTACTATTTTTGCTATTTAATCATAATAAACACAGCTGAATTTTCTTTCTTTTGGACTTTTAAGTTTTAAACCCTTTTAAAATCCCATAAATTCTATTTTAATTGAAATTATTAATGCAAAAAGCAAAAGTACTTGGCTTATAGCTCTCATAACTAATTATTCTTAATTACTTGTTATGGTTTGGAATTTCCAGAAAAATATGAAATTCCTTAGGTGAGTGGGAGCAGAATAAATTGATAATGTAATGATTTCTAATTATTTTTAATCAGTCACAAAATAAAGAAATTCAGGATGCTAGTAACATGACACTTATATGTAAAAAGATCAAGAATTTCTCCCCCTCTCACCATTGGATCAGGGAGTAAATTTCAAACTCATGAACTTTGGGGGACACATTCAAACTTTAACAGTAGTTAGTTACAGAGTTTTATGATATATATATTCAAGATCACAAATACCAAGAAACTTTCCCCTACATTTTATAATTCAGATTGTATAATTTACACTACTGTATCAATTTGCAAAACCCAAAACAAAATGCATTTTATTTTTAAGGAACAAAAAGTAACTTTAAGTATTTATAAATGCTTCCATATCTTAAGCATATTCAAGTATAATGTATCACATTTTTTAGAGAAAAAGATTTGACTAAATATTCTGGCAATGTAAGTTTAAACTATGAAATGTTTGCTACTTATTATTCATATGTCTTTGCTCTTGTCCTTCCAGTCTCACTCTAACAGTAATAAATGAATTAAGAAAAGTACCTTAATTCACAGTATTAAATTGTATTGCTTATCACTTGTAATAAGATAAAATATTGCCAAACTTCATACTCACTTCTTGATAGAGCTGAACACCTTTGTGTAACGCTCTTTGATATAGTCATGTATGATGAAACAACAACATAAAGCTCTTAGAGTTACACTACTGGCAATCCCAATTTTTTTTATTTTTTATTTTGTATTGGTTCTTTTAAGTTATACATGATAGTAGAATCCATTTTGATAAAGTTATACAAGCATGAAATATAACTTATTCTAATTAGGACCCCATTCTTATTCTAACAAACCAAAGGCATTACATGGAATGTTAATTCACATTGTTCTTACTCTCTATTAGTCTGTCAAAATGTGAGAGAAATTTGCTACTAGATTTTTAAATGCATAAATTAATCCTTCAGAGATGACTTCAACAAGAAAACGGGCTGCATTACTAAGTGATCTGCATAGACATCCCAAAGGATTATCAATGCTGCATAATCATGTCAAGCTTATCACATCAGAGTCAGGATGCTTCATAAAGTAAATAGAGAATAAAATGGTAAACAGAGGAAATATGGGTATGTATTTGCTGACAAGAATCAGAACACGTTGATGACTAAGTGGGAACAGAACCAAAGTCTGGAAAGAGAACAATGGCCTTCTTATGATCCTGGAGGAGAGTGAGTCCAACTGTCTGAGAGAGATTATAACCATCCAGGAACAAGCAAGTGTCTCCCCAAAGGAGGGTCCATATAGACGGAAGAGATCTTGCTCTCTAAATCCAAGCTCACAATTACCACCCGTTAATTTATAAATATAAATTTATTTTTCCTGTTATCCAAACTTTAAATTGGTTTCTTCCCTTGGAAAGCACATCCCAGGTCAATGTAGCAGAATATCAAGATGAACATAAATTTTCCCATATGAAAACTAGATGGACTAGTCTTATTATAAATATGCTCATTGCACTCTAAAGTTAAGGTTTTGAATAGACAAGGAACTGAGGTGATGACCTATAAAAGTGAGAAAATATGATTATTAATTCTATGTAAAATGTTATGATTATTTTTACTTATTTCTGATTATTAGATTTTATATGCATAGTTATTATTAAAACCAAAACCAAAGGAAAAAATGCACTTTAAATATAACATTTGGTGATGATATATGATTTGTTATGATTTAACATTTTTGGTCATAATTTTTATTGTTTGAGCATACACACCCATACTTAAAAATTGTGATATTTTTAAAAGTTTAAAATTAAAATCTTGCCAAAAAATTTACTTCACTGATATGGGACAGAGGGTCATGCCAATAGGTTTCTAATGACAGTAATTTGTAGGTGTTTTCCATATAATCATCAGTAAAAATCAGCCTTGGATATTCCAGAACATTTATTATAGAATGTCATATGAGACTGTTGTTGACAGATTTTTCTTAACTACTTTCTCTTCCTAAAATGTCACTTGACACCTTTCTGTTGCTACATATGCTCTTAGGAAGCAGATCAGGAGATCAGCCCTGCTCTGTATCTGGAATGAGGACATCAGAAGACTATCAGAGGGAATGTGACAACAGAGATAGAAAAGACAGATAGTCGGAAACAGAAGAAAGCACAAGTGAATTTAGGAGAGAGACGAGGCCCACCTTCCACTTCCTCTCTAGGCGGTAGAGGTGAATATAGATGGTCAGACCACAACAAAGACACTCTCACTGGAGTGGATCTCAGAGCTCTCTTTTGAAATTACTTTTCCTACACCAAACCCTTTCTTTTACTTTCCAAAATCACAACTAAGTGTGAGGTTCCTACCCTGCCCTTGCAGCACCATCTCCTAGTCCACAGAGGTTTTTCTTGATCACTTACTTATATGAGGTAGAAAATTCCCTGTGTTAAAACAATAAGGATTCTTCTGGGGTTGGATTTCGAAACACCAGATTTGGAGTTATGTCTGAGATGTGCAAATTCATAATGCCTTAGAGATAAAAGCATGACTCTAAAGTTAATTTTTTGAAAATCTCAATGTATCTAAGTGAAATCATACCTAGATATTCTAAACTCTTAAGAAAAATATAAATTATCAAAATAATAATTTCCCAAAATAATAGAGAAATAATAAAAATACAGCCTGCAATATCTTCAAGTTTCTATTTCATAATGTATGTAAAGTTAAAAGAAGAAAGTTATAACATAAAATCGATATTTATTGCAATAAATTATTTTTCTGTTAGATAAAGAATGAACTAAAAGAACTGAAAAATAAAGCAATGGTAGTATTTTCTTAATTTCCATGAAATACAATAATCCATTCCATATAATTATGGTCAATATCAATCAAATAATTGTTTTATGCTTCATTTGTCTGTTTATGTCATTGTTTTAGACCAGTCAGTATGCATATCATTATCTGAGACTAGGTAAAAGCAACTTTTTGCTATCAATACTAAAATCTACGAAAAATAATGAAACACACCAATTCAGTCTTTTCCTTGTCTGTTTCATATTTGGAAGGAGTATCACAAAAAAGATTCAATTATAAAAAAGAAGATTATTACAAATATTAATGTAGTTACCTGGAAAACATTATATACTAACATAAAAAGATGAATATTAATAATTCATGTATTTGTTTATGCCAGTGCATCAGGAAAGCAATTGTTCCTGATTGTCAATAGTACAAATGAATAGGGTATTCCTAGTGTGATTTCAAAATCCCCAAAAAGACTTGCATTTGCAATCCTTAAGAAAGTACCATAAATCTGTTCACCCTGGTTAGCAATGTTTCATGTTCTATGGATAAACCTTGTACTGAATTCTGGACTCTTTTAGTGTTATTACCCTGGGTGATAGCAAAAGTGATTTGTGATCCATACTTTACTATAAGAAAATGTATAAGTTCTGGTAGAAGAAGATTTACATTTAGCCTGTGAAGAAAGAAAGTAGTAATAATCCTTCTGTGTTCTGAGATTATTTCCCTCCAAAATATGTCCTACTTTTGAGAAAACCTCTTTAAATTATTATGGCTAATCTCTCCCAAAACCAAAACATGGTAAAGAACAGAGATACAGCTTTCAAAAATGATGGAACTATACTTAGTGTAGCATTGGGAGCCATATTTATAACATTCTTCTAAAAATAAAATGTCAATTTTGTTGATTGACATTTCAGACACACCAGCAAAGAAGAACGACATAGATTTGAGAGACGAAAAAAGTGAGAGAGATATTTCTTTTCACACTTACATGTTGCTTTTCTCTTATGAAAAGTCATACAGAGAAAAAAAAAGAAGGAAGAGGGAAAAAGGATGAACATAGGATGGAAAGAAAGAAGGAAAGAAGGGAAGAAAGATATGAAAAGGGAGGAAGAGAAATAAAGAAAAGGAAACAACACTTTGTACCATGGAAAGTGGAAGTAAAGAAATTCTTTTGATGTAAGCCATCATTTTCCATGAAAATGATGGGGAAGGAGCGTGAACAATTGCTTTTCATGCCTGTCTTACATCCTTATATAAACCCTCATCAAGTGGCATGTCATAAACTCAATGGTGGCTTTGAGGCAGACTGTAGGGCGTGTTATTATGATCCTGAAAGTTCTTATTCCTGAAGAAGATTGATGATGATAAAGGTTTCTCATCACTCCAATTTAAAATGCTGAAATTTTCCCAACAAAAGCAGTACGATTTCAGTATAACATTGAAAATGAATATTAATTAACTATTTCAGCATTAAATGCTGAAAATAATATTCTTTCAAGGTTGTATATTTTGTACACAGCAGATTACACAAGTCTTAGAATATGATTTTGAAAAAAAGGTGGCCACCATCATTTGCTGCTTCAATCATACTAAAATAAGTACATAGTTATCTTAAAATTTATTTCTTAACATTTATACAGGTAGCATTGAAAAATATTTCTAAACAATAAATTAAGTAGTTTTAAAAGTTTTATGCATATCATTTTTACTGATTATGCTGTATCTGCACTAATGAAGTGTCCCCCAAATAATTTTATTTTAAAAATTAATTTATTTATATTTTGTCTTTGACTCTGACCATCATCAACAACTACATGATGTGTTCTTTAAAGTGTTCTACCTTGACTTTTCCACAATTTCTAATATTTAAATATATCTTTACTTAGTTGCTTACATGTTATTTATATCCTACTCTAAACATGAATGTGATGTGAAAGTAAGTAATTTATATTTACCTGTTTTGTTACTATTCTATCATTTAAGAGGTAGACTATCAAACTGTCAAAGGCTAGCTAAATTAGCAGTAGCATACTTGAAGAGGAAAAAACCTATAGAATTAGATTAATAATCATCCCAAATTCAGCTTTTATGAGAATTGGAGGGTATGACGGGTAAATATTAGCTTATGTAAGGCAAATATCATATAACTACTATGGATGTGAGAATACCACCCAAACTGGTAGAGAAGGCTTCTAGGTAAACTTCTCTCAGTCTTTGAAAGAGACGGAGGACATGTCTTCCCTTACCATCATTGGGTATAATTGTGAAATAAGAAATACTGGCACTTGGGAAAACAGCTTTCAACCTTCAGAAAATAATCAAGATACTTACTGTGGTAAATTAAAGAAAGTAAAAATTTCTTGAAAAATTCCATCATTGAGAGTCTATGATCTCTTTGCATCTGACCAGGACCTTTCAGAGAGATGGATCCATTTCATGTTGTGCCTACTTGATCACTGGTTCAGGGCACCTTGATCTGCCACTTGAGTTATCCAACTGGAGAAACCACAGGAAAGGGGCCTGTGACTGTATTGAGAGGGGAGGGGGTTTAGCTAACCCCAATCATCCAGGCTTCTAGCCATCCTTGCCAAGACACCAGGCCTGCAAGCGAATCACTTTGAACCTTGAAGATTAAATCAACCATGAGCTAACTACCACTGAGGAACAAAAGAATCACCTGGATGAGCTTTGTCAAAATTCCTGACTCAAAAAAATGAGCAAAATGAAATAAAATGATTGTTTTAAACCATTAAATTTGAGATGGTTTATTTTGCAGCAACAACCTCAATATGGAACTAGTGTTGTTTCAGAACTGCTGAATTAGCCGGCATTCAAGTCGCTTGTGCTAGTTATTATATACTGCTGTATATAACAACATAGTGGTTGAAAATAAAAAATAATGCATGTTTATTACAGTTTCTATGAGTCAGTGATCTTGTTCAGCACAGTTGGGTCCTGTTTCGGAATCCATAAGGCTGCATCCAGGTGACATGAGCACTGTGGTCTCTAACGTAGCTTGATTGGGGAAGAATCCTTTTTCTAAACTCATACGGTGGTTGGAATATTTAAGTTCCTGGAGGGACTTCAAACTGAGCCTTCAGATCCTTGCTATTAGCTACAGGCCATTCTCAGTTCCTTGCCACATAGGCGATAGCTTTCTCAGAGCCAGCCAGGAGGTTTCTTGTGGTGGGTGCTTTGTAATCTAACATTACCTTATCATGCACACAGAGACACATGCATCCATTACCTTTTACATGCTCTACTGCCTAGGAACAAGCCATGATTTCTGCTGTACTCAGGGGAGACCACACAGAAGCAGGTGCATCTGGTAGAAGAGGTCATGGTGACCACTCTGGAGTCTGTCTGTCACACTGCCTTGTATCTAGACTTTCTTTTATGTGAAAAAATCAATTCTCCAAAACTTCTGTGATTTTTATTTGCTTTAGTGTGCTTGTGCCTGAAAAGGATCCTAGGTAGCACAACAACCAGAGTTGCAATAGATTATTCAGCACTGGATAGAAGGTCTTGGCACTTGACATTTTGCAACAGAATCTGATACTATAGCATTGGACTAAGAAGTCTCAATTTGTAAATTATCATTTTCCTCCATGAAATGATATATCCCAATACTTATTCTCAGTGACTAAGCTTGCTTCCTGTCTGGAATTCTTCTAACTACTGTTATCAATAAAATTTCAGTTAAAAGAAGTAAGAGAATTCATGGAAGAAAGTGGCTACTTCCTCAATATAATGATGGAACTCAGAAAAATAAGAAAAGAAACTTCTTTGTATTTTGAACAGAAAGGTAAACCACAGTAACAAGACAATAAAAATATTTTCTAGTAAGCAGTCAACACCCAAGAATGTCATTTGCAGATTTGGGGGAAGCAAAATTTCTTATGCTCTGAAAATACAGACTGCCACAGGATGTCTTGGGTCCTGTCTACAAATTGAAATCTGCCTTCAACTCATTGTTGATAAGATATCCTTAGCACACAGTGTACACTAACTTGGGAGAAAGAGGCCAGGCACTGTAATGAGCAAGGGAGCATAATAAGCCAGGGAGTGTACTGAGAGTCATGGAGATGGTACAGAGGCAAGGCTACTTCCTTTTTGATTTTCTTGAGAAAAAAATCAGCATTTAAGATTACCAACCTTTTTGATTTTCTTTAGAAATATCAAAATGTAAGATTATCAACCTAAATAGTTTTCAAACACTAAACTCATATTCCTAGGCAATCTAGATGCGGGCCAGGTGATTATCTCAGAAAACTACAGAAGCTTCAGCAAGTGGCTTCTCTGGGCTTGCGGCCCACTGATTTCCAGTTTCACCAAGGCGGGCAGGAGCTTAAAGAGGGGAACTGAAAAGCTCACACATCGCTGCTTACAAGCGCTTCCTCAAAACTTCTAGGCTCCACTGAGCACTCTTTAGACTAGTTCTAAACCTGTAGTCCCAACCTGTCTCTGGTAGCTCAGCCCAGTTTCAGCAACAATCCCAACAGATAAATTCCTAGAGGAGCCACCACATAGGGGAGATTCTGCCATGTCCAGCATGTTTGAGGGAAAGGGTTTCTGTCTGAGGATGGTGCCAGCTATTGATTAATCACTAAGAAACTTATTTAATGAAACGAACATAGGAGCCAATTATTTTTTCAAATGGAAGTAGGTGTGGTGGATTGAACCACGCCAAGATCTGGCCTCTAACAAAATGGAGAAGCCCACCTTCCCTTTATTTATAGGCGGACAGGTAAAGGGGGAGTGGGAGGAACTTCTTCCATGAGGAACAGGACGGGGTGGAGTTAGGGAAGCCATCTCCTTCAGCGGATTTTTCCCAGAATTAGCATTGGAACATACACATATATACATACACACAGGGGACACCAGAGCGTCAAACATGAAAAAACAGGTTAGTTCTGGTATGATGTGGTAACACTGAGGGTATTTCAAAAACTAAAAAAGAGTAGCATGCCTAGGATTCTGTACTGCATTTGGTTTCAGGCACCATAGGGGCCCTTGGAATGTATCCCAAGCAGATAAGGGGGGAGGACAACAGTAACAGCAAAATAATGGTATATGAAATTTTCAGATGGGAATAAATCTTTACTGTTCTCTTTGGTTTTTAAATGTTTTTTAATTTTAATTTTTTTTTAAGGGTTGAGACCAAACCCAAAGCTCTGCATATGGTAGGCAAACTCTCTGCCACTGAGCTAAATCCCCTAGATGGAAGGAAAACCTAAAAAACAATCTTCAGAAATGTGTTTAAAACTATGTCTCAGCAAATTGGTCTAATGAATCAGATGTGGAGGACGCTGACTCCTGATAACCCAGTCAAGGTTCTCTCTACTTATTTCCTCCTACTTGATATGATGAGTGGAAAATGCCCTTTGAAATGGTCATATTCATTACACTTGTAAGCTAATTAATGCAGAGGCCACACTGTTCAGTCTTGTCCTATAGTCATATTCAAGGAAACAAAAGTAATTAAAAATAAATGTCATCCTGTAATTTAAATATCTCCAGACACTAACTAGGATCTAAATGCACAATCTCGAGCTTATCATTTCCTCGACTGCCTACTCTTGCTTCAATTGCTACCTTTTAAAATGTATAAAACGTAGTTTCCACATAGGCATGGTAGATTTCTTTATTCTTTATCCCTTTCCTGATATCACAACCCTTTCTTAAGTAGGTATGTTTGTTTTGTCACAGAGCTCACTTCAGGAATAATGGAATGATGTCTTATTATAGAGAGAATTCAAAGATGGTCTCAATATTGTCATGTCTTTATTCAATCTCTGCCGACTTATTCGATTAAATAGTGATCTACTTACAGCTGTTTTGTTGAAGGAATTTTGCAGACACAAGGAAGTTCCCCACTCAAACGATAGAGAGATTATATGAGTGGAGAGGGAGATAGGATAGAAAACCTCAGAGATTTGATGCATCTTTACTGGATTAAAGACAGAGGTGACCTTGTGGCAAGTAAAGTGGGTGTCTTGCAGGACCAGAGGAAGCCCATCCAGCTCACTGTCCTAGGAAGACCTCTGTTCCTGTTCCATAATGGCAGAAAATTAAATCCAACTGCTTTGGAGCTCAACTTGAAAGTGGACTTTCTTCAGAACCCCCATATCAGAATTAGACCTGACCAATCCCTGGGTGTTTTTAACATGCTGAGCATATATCCCAGCCAGGCAGTACTGGCCCCCTAATCTAGAAGGAACTCTAAGGCTATGTTTTGTGGGATTTGTTTGGTTTTGTTTTTTTAACATTTTTTTTTTGTTGTTGTTAATGGACCTTGATTTTATTTATTTATATGCAGTGCTGAGAATCGAACCCAGTGCCTCACACATGCTAGGCAAGCGCTCTACCACTGAGCGACCATCCCAGCCCCTGTGATGATGTTTTAAACTGCTAAATATGTGGTAATTTGTTACACAGCAACAGAAAAATAGAATATCTGCTAACATTTCTACCCATGAAACACCTGTTATCATACACACAACGTATTCTCACCCATTGTGAATTTTGAAGGATGAAATAGTTTAACCCACTTTTCAAAATAGTTTGTAGGTAAACTGCTTGAACACCATTTTAGTTTGGACATACCATAATCAAAATTATTTTACTTTTTCCTCATGTCTTTTGCTGAATGTTCATTTAAATATCTTCTTTCTTTTAATCATTTTTGCTTTGCAACTACTGAAAAATATTTTAAAATGTTCAACTGTTTTCCATATACAAATGATCCAATTGCTGGTAAGGGAAATGGTTTTGATCTTCTTGGATAATTTTTAAGTAACGCTCTAAGTAAGTTATTTTTTGGCCAGAAATCAAAATGTATTTACATCCTCTAAGTCCCTCCCCGTGCAAAATTTTGAACATAAAACATACTTAGTATGTTGAACCTAAGTATACATTATGAAACCATTCTTCTTATGCTAATTTGATAGAATTGTTAATAATTCTGTATGAGTTACAGAAAGAATTTACTTTTGATGGTACCCAGTTTCATGACTAAAGCTACTTCATTTACCAAGTATAATTTTAAATAGAGTGATTATATGAATTAAATTTTTTTAAATGCACTGTTTTATCCTAAATATTACAAAATAATAGACACCTCAGGTAAGATGGTGTTTCCACATGCCAATTACAAATCTCCAAAGATCATTTTGATATAACAGATGTTATCATTGTACTATGCATCTATGATTCAGCTTGATTCTGAGTTCCTACTGGAAAATGGAATTTTCAGATTGATGATGTTTGAGAGTAATGAAGCAAATGGTGGTTAATAGTTCTGATAATGACACAAGATTTTGATAGACAGTGCTAATCACTTTTGGCTGGGTATATGGACCTTCAACATATTTCCAAAAGAATGAAAGCTTTCTATACCAGAATATAGGCTGACGTCAAACTTTTCAATATTTAACAAATTATAAATTTTAAAAAGTTCTGCACAATTTTCAAGATATATCGTGTTCACTTATTTATCTAAGACAATTGAGGTTCAACTTACTGTTTTCTGTCTTTGTCTATCTCATCAACTAAGGATGCAATTTAGATAACAATGGATAGAAATAAAAAAAACTGAGCATGCTAGTAGTGTTCTTTATAACTAAAACACATAGCATACAACCAGTCTAAACACCATAGCAGAAAATACTTGAATACAAAAAAGACCATAGCTATGAATGCCAATCACAAATTACATCAAGCATGTCCGGATTTAAACATACTATTATGCCAATCTCAATTCAATGTAGTTTTTAAAGCTTGGTTCTACCTGACCATAATAAGTGGCTTTCCTAAGCCACTGAGAGGTCAATTAAAGTTGAATAACTAAGACACAGTCCAGCTCTGTTCAGGAATAAGGGTTATAGTTTACTACATATTAAAAGCAGTTCATTAAACAATTTAGAGTAATGGCTTGGAGTTTTGTTGTAGCTATTAGTATTACTGACTGTGAAGCAGCTGCTTGATTTAATTGGCAAACACTTGTTCTTTTCATTTACAAGCAAAATTAGCACCTACACTCTTGCCAATAAATTAGACATTGTACCTATTCCGAAATGAGCACCACTAAGTACTGATTGTAATTAGAGCAGATAACCTGCTGCTCTTGTCTCAGCATTGCGTTCTGGTGCTTATATTCACCTTAGAAAATACGTACGAGGAACTGGTATCAAGGATATATAGTAAGTTCCTTCATAAATGTCACACTGTCTTGGTAAACACACAATGAAAAATGCACCGATAAATCTCTGAGTCGTGTTTGCTGAATGGACTTCTGTGTGTAACAGCTCAGACATGCAATATGATATGTTAGTGGAACTTTGCCAGAGGATTGCTTTTGCAAATGTATAGTGCACCGTTTTACTCAAGACATTTCCTAAACCTGGAAAAATCACAATTTCAGTTTGACCATAGAGTGCTTATATTCTTTAAGAAAATAAGAATACCCTAGAGTTATTTAGGACAAAATTGATAAATTTGGGCTTTTGAAATTCCACAAACACACACTCATACATACACACACATACACCCTTTTAGGATGAAATTTTTAATCTGAGGCTTACCTAGGAAGATGTGATCATACGTAGAACGATTTCCTAAATGCTTAATGACCAGGTTGTTCCCATTCTGTGTAAAGTCTCTAGCTGGGCTGAGTTAATATCATCCAGCAATTCCTGGAGTGGTTATTTAAAGACAGCCTGCAAATGAAGATGAGAAAACATTTTGGTCAGAATGTCTAAACCCAAGCTCTGTACTAATTGCAAAGAGACCATAATTCAAATAGGAACCCAGTGGTCTGCACCATTTGTGAGTTAAATTATAAATAACTGATGAGCATCTATTTATGTATAATATGGCTACTGATTTTCACTTCTTTCTTATGAAGCATATTCTACCCATCACCTGGATGTTGACTTCTATTCAATCATTGAGGGGGATGGAATCCATCTCATTAGATAGGAGGTGGGTCTGGGTTTTGTTATGTCCCAAGTCCCCTGTGATGCACTGGTGGCATTGTCACAGGATCCTCAGTCTAGAACTGCTCCCTCGCTATCCCCAGAGCAGAGTGATGCTGTGGTTATTTATTCTGTTTCTTTTCTCTTCATCTGTAAGTGAAGTATTCTGGTAGCGCCAGCTCTGTCTGCCTGCCCTTCACCTGCAGCCAGTCACCCCTGCACACCTGCGTCACCAAAGAGATCTTTCTGGTCACCTGCTGCTCCCCCTGCCTTCCTGGTGAATACCAGGTAAACACAGACATGTAGCACGTTTGATGCAATAATCTACCACCACATTTCTTGGACAACATTGTTTACAAACCTGTTGCTTTTATCAGCCATATTATTTGTTGAATCAACTCAAGACCACCTGTTATGTGGACCCATATTGCTTAATCATTTTTCCTCACAATTCCTCTCTATAAAGTCACAATTTTAATTCAAAAATTTTCTCTGTGACCCAAATATATCCTTAGAATTCCTAGTCTGTAGCTTTACAATATGACACATTCTCTTCCTAGCTTAATCATTATCCAACTTCCACTTTATTTTATGTATTATTTTCTCTCAGGATCTATCAAAAACTACTTTCTTTTGTAATTTTCTTCAATCATTGTGTTCCTTATCCATCTCTCATCTATTAGGTAGGGTAGCATCTCATTGTCCTGTGATTCATCGTTTCTAATTAGTGACCTAATTTGGCACAATGTTCTCCAATCGTAGATGTGTTAATCTTGCCTTCTCATCAGAATGGGAGGCTCTTAAAGCAGGTAATGCATGTGTTTTCATTAAAGTGCATAATTCCCTGAAACAATTGGTGCACTATTCAGTACCCTCTAATAGCCAATAATAAATTAACAATATTTTGTTAATTATGAAGTGAAACTACATAAGTATTTTAATTAATCATGCCATGAAATGAAATTGGAATAGTGTACTTATAAAGCTCATACCATGTTCTGAATCATTATATGTTTACTCATTCATTGATTTTGTGTCATTTGTAAAGCAGTCATTTGTGAACTGGGAAAAGAAGTCATAACTACCCTGTCTTTAGATATTTCCCTTCCAGCTCATTGAACTTTCAACTGTGTTATTAGCACTAAAGTTCAAAGATCAAATGTTCTAGAAGCCAATGAAAATTATAAGAAGGCACTGAAATAATCTATGCAAACTCAATTTCTTCTGAAGGGTTAATCACGGTTTCCTGAATGATGACAGAAATTACAGTTTACAATCCATCTTGAGATGTGCCCGAATAGAATTTCAAAGTCTACTCCATAGTTTATTAAACTCATTTGTGATAAGGTATTTGAGTATTTACATCGTCAAATGCATTTGCTTATTTGTTTTTATTTTTGTTGTCAATGAGTTATTTTTTCCCCCAATGGTAAGTATGTAGGGAACATTCCTCAAGCTTATCCGACAGCAGTCCCTGACACCATGGTCTAAGTAAGCCAAACAGTCGGGACAGAGAAACTGAGGTAATGGTAAAGACTCGCCATGGAATGAAGGTCTTTGCAGCTGCTGAGGCTGAGTTTAAACTGAGGGGAGGCCTCGTTCTGTCATGCATCACAGAAAACTATGACGTGAGCTCGCCCACACTGCCTTGCCTCATGCTGTGTGCAGGAGCTTGCCATCCCCCAGTCCTTTGTCTCAGACCTGTTGCTGGGCAGAATTGCTTAGGCATGCTTGGTTTGTTTGAACTACCTGGACCCTCCACATCTAGTTCACCTATAGGCTGACTCTGTTATATTTTAATAAGCATGTTAACCTGATTGGATAATGTGCCTATATATGTCCTGTGCAACCCTAAATAAAATTAGATCTGTGCCTTCAGAGCTCGATCTCCGATGCCTGAGTAAGCGCATGGGTAAGGATAGGTAGGGTAGGCATTATTCATCCTCACTCTCAGTAAACCTGTCTCTGAACATCTACATAAGTATAGTTTTAGATTTACAGAAAAGTTTTGAAAATAGTTCAGAATCCCCATCAACCCCAAAACCTGTTCCCTTATTTTAATGTCTTATGTAAGTTTGAAGCATTAACATTTTTTGTTTATATGTTGACACACATTGCCACACACTGCTGTGACATTTCCACAGTGAAGGTGTCATGTTGCAGTCCTGCCCACGCTTCCTGCTGCACTCTACTGCTCTCCTCTCTGCCCCTCTTGCCTCTCTCAACTCAGTCCTCTTGCTCCTTCCCCTTTCCTAGTATTTCCTCTCCTAATTTCAAGTCATCTTTTTTTTGCTTGTTGGTTTTAGATATCTACTATATGAAAGAAATTTTGTGCTAATTCTCTTTCTACTTCCGACTTATTTTACTTAACATGATGACCCTCACTTTGTTCCATGGCACCACTTCATTCTTTCCTATAGCTGAGTAATATTTCATGGTGCATATATGCCATATTTTCTATTTTATTTGCTTATTTATTTCTTGCAGTAATAGGAATCAAACCCAGAGGCTCTTTACCTCAGAACTACATTCCTAGCTCTTTGTAGCTTTGTTTTGAGATGGGGTTTCACTGAATTTCCCAGACTGGCCTTGAAGTTGCAATCTTCCTGCCTCAGCCTTCCGAGTCACTGGGATTACAGGCCTGTACCGCCACTTCACTTTCATAGATTCTTTTTCTGTTCTTTTGTGACAGGTACCTAGGCTGATTGCGTAGCTCTCCTATTGTGAACAGCGCCACAAGAAAGAAAGGTACACGGGTATCCCTTCTGTATACTGAGCTCATTCCCGTGGGTATACACTCAGGCATGTGTAACAGCATCAGGTCTTAGTTTTTTTTTTTTTTTTTTTCCTTGTTTTTTTGTGGGACCTCCACACTATTTTCCATAGTGGCTGCACTTGTTTACATTTCCACCAACAGTGTAGGGTGTTCATTTTTCTCCACATCCTTAAAGTGCTATTTTTTTTTAAATTCATGCTTCAAAAAAAAAAAATTAAAGTTCTAATAAAAACGTTTTGTAGAGGTAAACAGATGAATTTTTAAGCCAAGGGTTAACCTATTTATGAGTATAGGTCTTATAATAACATGCAAAATTGAGTCTGTGACTAGGAACTACATAAGACATATTTAATAAGGGCAAAGTTAAATACATACAGCCTTCCATATAAGTTAAATAAGTATTTATATGTTCAGAAAATATATTTATATGTTCAGAAAATATCTGTTTTTCCTTTAGGATTCACATTGTTGCCTTAGTGTGTTTTATGAAGTTCCCTGTAATTGCTTTGTAATAATATTTTTTAAAAACAATTTGTGCTGCTGTTGGGATTCTACCCAGGACCTTTTCTCATTTTGAGTAAGTGATTTATCCCAGTTCCGTTATAGTCATGTTAAAACTGGAAATGTTTTTCTGACTATGAGGACAGAAAGAGAGAGGGAGATAAAGATAAGAGATGAAAATGTAAGAAGTTTCAAATAGATGCTATCTTGCTTCCTGGCTTGCGATATGGAAGAAAGGAGTCATGAATTAAGGAAGAAAGGGGACATCTAGATGCTGAAATTGAAAAGAAATGGATTCTCCTGTGTGGCCATCAGAAAAAAATGCAGTCCTACTGACACCTTAATTTTAGCTTAACGGGGCCAATGCAAGGCTTCTAACCTGTGAACAATGAGATCATAAATCTGCATCTTTTTAAAGTTCTAAATTTGTAGTATTCTGTTAAGGCAGCAGTAGAAAGCTCATGTAATTAATGACTGGTAATCATCTAAATTTGAAGTAGACGAAAATGTGAATGAGGACCTAGGAAGGTCCTGCTGGATTGCTACTGTCACCAAGATGAGCACTGGAGGGTGGTTTGTGTTCATTCATGGATTCGCAGCCCTTCTGTCACCTGAGCTGCGTCACTCACCTGTCTGTTCATAGAGTGCATGATTTTCACTTGCTGACTGGCATGGCTTTTCTAAGGCATAGATCACATCTGCCATCTCTTAGCTTCTGAGTCTTCCTCACTATTTCAGGTAACCACACACCTGATCTAATCTGATGTAAGGAGACCATCTCTTAATCAGGTAGAGCACAGGCAATTTGTGAGAGCCATCCAGATTAGCCATGCCTGGGGGACAGCTTGTGACCCAGTACCTGAATAGTTCACTCAGAAATCATCTGACCTCCTGTATCTCTATGAATCAAATGAGATTATGAAGAATATTTTAGCTATTGTTTTGACATCAGGTCTAAAGTTGAAATAGTATCAGTTAGGAATTATTTGAGTTAGAAATAATAGAATATTCACCATTATGGACAGTGAAGGCATTTCAGGATTTAACCATCAGAATATAGATGTTATATTCAGCCCAGTATTATTGTTAAGATGTGATTTCTTTTAATCATTCCACTCTACCATATATGTTGCTTTTTATTTTTTGCTGGGATTGCCTGTCTTAGGATGAACAGGAGACTCTTCAGAAAGTAAGCAGGATGAGTAGGTGAAAAGACTTGGAAATTGGAAAATTGTTATGCATCTGCCTCTGTTACCCAGAAACTAAATACACCTGAGGAACCACCTTTTATCCCATGAAATTTCTTTACTTATTAACAATAATTCTGCTATTTAACCTCTTCAGAAAATGAATGGGTATGTTCAATTTTAATCATGAGTTGACGTTCCTACCTCTATAATGATTAATTTTATAATTGATAAAAAAGAATGAAAAAATAAAGAATAGTTTTGTTTAAAGACTCTCTCAATTTTACCTTATGTGAAATATATAAAATGTTCTTCAAAATATGGGATACATGGATTCCACACAACATGCTCTCATTGCAAAAGAAAAAGTCTCTATATAACTTCATGGAAAATAAATTATCTGATACTATTATGAAGATACTATTAAAGGCTAAGACGAACATACATTATTCATGAATTTTTACATATTCTAAACATTGTCACTAGTATTTTGTGATGCATAGTCTACAGTTATACCATCAAGGACGCACAGAAAATATATTTTCTCCAAATTAGCTTTCATCAAGCTGACTATAGCTCCGAGACATGCATTAGTTTAGAAGCAGATGATTTATATAAGTTCCAATAATAGTCTCACTGTCCTGGATACCAATCAATACAGTCTTCCTAATGTTATTCACTTGACTTTGTCATTTTTGCTGACACAGAGACAAAGATCAGTGTACAAGTTCATAAAGAGAGTTTTGGCATAGTGAAATGATGCTTTGAAAAAGAACTTTCAATGTTAGTAAAGTATGTTTTAAGGACCTAATAGAATCGATTAACCATGTTTTAAGTAATGGCAAGACATCTATCTCCTTTACCTCTTTATTCAAAAATTCCCCTTCAAAGAGTCTCCCTCATTAATTATTTGTCAGTCTGAATTGGTAATCTACTTACTACAATTATATACAGATTTTTAATTTCTTTCAGATTTTGGTAGTAATGGTGATGAAAGTATGCATGCTGCATTTTAACGTAGAAGAGTAAGACTGCATTATGTAAACTGTGTCAGAAATTTTTTTAGGTGGCTCAATGATACCATGGAGGAAGAACAAGGGGACAAATGGAACAAATAGGTGCTTCTACTTCTGCGTACTAAAATCATCCCACCCTCAGGTACCCTGCTGCTCAAATCTCACATGTCTACTCAATAACTTTCACTCAGACAAAACTCTTCAGGGTAGTCTTTGTATTTTAAAAAATCAACAAGATCCATTTTACTGAAAATAAATATTTTTTTTAAAAAAATCATTCAATTTTTAAGTTTATTTTACCTAGAGATAAATGGAAAATTTGTAGAAAAGTGTCCACAATATTAGCTTTTGCCATTATCTTATAAATAACTGAAACATAGCATTTTCCATCAGCATTCCAAAATAGTGTAGGCTGCTTCATATAATTCCATGCTTAATTATTTAAAAAATCTAAAATAATGACTGTTCAGAAGGGTCTATTCAATGTCCTAATGAGTATATGTAAATTAGACAAATTCATTAGCATTAGCAGGAAATAACGTGATTATTTTTATAAAAAGAAATGTAGTAGCAGTAAAACCTAAACCGATTCCCAAAGACCTCTATGTGTGGAAGTCCGAAACACTGGACAATTATTTCATAAGGTAAACTTTTAAAAGTTTAGGAAATACTAACCTCCTATTTAAAAAAGTAAAATGTGTATACACTCTGTGTCTCTGGGAAAGAGTCACAATGACTTCACACCTTAGATCAGCAACTGCCACAAAAGAAAATATGAGATATTAGATTAGCAAGAGATGGGACATTTTGACTGAGTTGAACTTTGTATCAGTGCACTTAAAAAATAAAATATGTAGCCATCACAAGTAGTATAGTGGAGAAAGAAATGGGTACAATACTAAACCTATTACAAAGGAGCAAGTGGAATAATTGAAAAAAACTCTCTCTGTCACACACACACAAATTTTTACTGGGTTCTTGAATTTCATTGAAATATATTTTTTGTGCATGTGAAGAAATTCTGACAGTTTTCTTAATATAATAATACTAATAAATCTCATTTAAATTAGTAAAGACATGTTTCTAAGTGTTACTGCATGCTCTTGGCAAGATGTTTTTATTTCTTGGTGTATTTATTTTCCTACCGTCCTAAAAACCATTTCACGTCTCTTCTCTATCTTCAGTTCTCCCATATACTTAAGCTCTCCTTACACTTACCTGATGCTGTGCCTCATAATTCATTTATTTTTTCACCACCAAGCTTTTTCAGCAAATCAGCATCTTTGTCTCAAATTAAATGTTTATTTTTTTGCCTTTATCAAAAAATATCTCCTGTTCAGTTCCAGAACAGCTAAAACAAATTGTCCATGGCTTACCCATGACAGTTTCTTTTCTCTTCTTGCTGTACATCTGTCAAAGAACTGCTGATTCCTTGCCCTTCCACCATCATTGCTGTTCTTATGGAATCCAGGACCAAAGTATCTGGAATAGCCAGGACCTGAATATTCTCAGGCATTGTGGAAAAAGGAAGAGAGAAATGATACAGACAAGCAGCGCCTTTCAGAGCCTCTGCCCACAGGAAGTGCTTCACTTTCCCACGCACGCTATGGGTCAAAGGAAGTCACATTTCTAATCTCTTTCCCAGACCTCATCCTGAAATAATCTCTGGGAACTTCCCTACTGAAATCATTCCCTCCTCAGAATCACCCTCCTTATGAGGACATAATGTTTACATGAATATCTTGTGTTAAACAAAAGAATGAAAGAAAAAAAAAATAGCTTGCAGTGGATTATGCCATCCTCTATCATCTTATTTCTTCTTTTTTGCCCATATCTCTTGAATGAGTCTTACAGACTTCCTGCACCACATCCTCATCCCCCTTCCCTCTTCAACTCATTAATCAAATTCTTATTTTTATGATTCCAATGAAATATTGGATATTATTTTTACAAGCAAATTTCTTTTGAGATTTTAGTGACTTATACCCTCACGCACTTGTTCTCTTGTGATTGATAGAACATTCCATGCATACTCGCAATACCCCAATCAGTTATGAACCATTCTCCCGACATTCCCCGGCAACCTATCTAAGGACCCGGCGCAGTCCACAAACTCACAATTCAGCAACACTGGGATTCACAATTCCAACATCCACCTACGAAGAAGTTAAACTAGAAATGATGGACAAGCATCACAGTTTCACATTTGTTGGATTATTCTAGGAAATGTTCTGGAATATTTACAAGGTCCAAACTTAGTTAAGCCCTCATTGCCTCTACCAGTTATATCATTTGTGCATCTTCATTGACTTTTGCTCATTCCCTGATTTACTGCTATTATACTTCACTCTGCCTAGAGGTCATGCTCTATGATATTCTTCTCAAATTCTTAACTCAGGGGCTGCGTTATGACTCAATCCACATCAAAGCATTTGGCCTTAAGAGTGACCATCCAAGAGACATTTTGAATGACACTCTGAAACAAGGTAATTTATTAATCAGATGAAAACAATTGCTGATTGTCATCAAGAGGGTGTAAACTCCTATCATGCCATAGCAACACCCACAGCGGGTACCATGAGGCACAGGTAGTAACATGCAATGGTTCATACAGAATCTTTAGCACTGGAATGATACAGAGCAAAGGTAAAAATTGTGCCGATCTTACCATGCTCAATTAACTGTGGTAGAAGCCCTGCAAACAGAGAAAGGCATGTTCAAGTCAGCCAGCTCCCACCTATAACAGGTTTTGAAAGCTGGAGAGGTTGTACAGTGGCGTATAAAGACATCATCCCATCCTGCCGCTACCCCAGCAGACTCTGCTGTAAATCAGGCAGGAACATTTACACAAGAGTGGCACACTTGCAAAGAACACTGAATGTTTAGACTTCAGCGTCATCCTGTGATAAAGTACGAGTTCTGAAATTCGAACTGTTAAATGTATTTCAGAATATATATATATATATATATATATATATCAAACTTCAAGTTGTGTGTCTATCAATATTGACAATTTTAATTATAAAATTAATCTCAATAAAATTGAGAACTAGAATAAATTATTTGTGTGACTGGACGTTCACCCTGATGTCCTTTTTTCAATTTTTAGACTAGCAACAGTTGAAGTTGCATTTGACAGGGACATATTTGTAACATTGAGGCCACATTTGATGGTGATGGTAGTGGTGTTTGTGGAGAAAGACTAATATTTATTGAAAAGCTCATATATTCTAGATTTATTTCAAACTCTATGCAATAGGTTCATTAAACACTATTTAATGGATGGAAACTTCAAACCAAGAGATATTAAATCTTTTCTCCCAAATCAAAGAAATGAGAAACATTGAAGCCAAGATTTTAATCCAGGTATGTTGGCTTTATTGTGCCATATTAAAAAATATGTAAATATATATATTTATATATATATACACAATTCATGTCATGCAAATAAAATTGAACTTTGTCTTTAAAATTTTGAAACCACTTAAGGATCTTTGCAATAGAATTGATTTAGGAGTTTGAAATTTATTTTAGTATTCAGAAAGAGAGAGGACACTGTAGTGTTTTAAAATACTTGGTGAATATTTATGTTCTGATGTTGAGAAATAGACATATTGTAAAGAGATTATGAGGTAGAAATTATAGTTCCTGAAGACTGATTTGATATGGAGTGAGATGTAATCAGGTACAATATTCAGGTATTCAAAAGCCAACACAGCTGAAGTACCAATCAATCAGGTTGAATGTCAGATCTACCAGGATAGGCAATAGCTATACCAGTCAGTCCTGGCTCATTATCAGTCTGGCTAAAATAAAGAGGAAGAAAATGTCTAGTTCATCTTTCTGCCTTAATTGAATGGGCGGGTGGTAATCTAGTGTTTATTCTAGGCCATATTTTTCTAATGAATTATAATATGGTCTTATTTTCTTCAGAAAGTAGATTTTGTATTTTTCTCAATTGAAAAAAAGTGAAAAAAATTAAAATTATAGTGTTGAAATCCATATAGTTTTATTGTGAAGATCAAATACATTTAGTCATCAAATGCCTAGAAAAAAATTGATAGGTAGTTAATATTTAAATGTTTCTACTTTATACAGAAAATGTGCATTTAAAATAAAAATGTTCTTAAGTACTTTGTTTTATTCTGAACTATAAAATATGTACTAGACATTAAATATGCAAGAGAATTTTATTTAACACTAAAGTATCTATTGAGAGCTGGAATTGTGACTATGTGGTAGAACGTTTGCCTAGCATGTGTGAGTCACTGGGTTCCATCCCCAGCACTACGTAAACCTAAATAAATAAAATAAAGGTATTGTGTCCATCTGCAACTAAAAATATTTTTTTAAAGTATCTATTGATGAGAGAAATTCACTTGGGATAAAGTTGTCTATTGATAATAACACTAAATTATATGTGACTTTGTGTCCTATTATAATTATCTTAAATTATTGTAAATTAATAAGATACTACATGCAAACACTTATTTCTGTAATTACAAAGACACTTATGTCCATATCAAAAAGGACATATGTTCATTTTGTAGATAATAGTATATGTGTTGATTATATTATAGGTTGTTTTGATCCTGCTACCCACTTCTCCTAAATAGAGGGTACAAGCTAGATATTAAATAGGGCATCATGGGAAAGCAATTAAAATGACAGAAAAAAAATCAATACTGTATAATTTTCTGTTTTTTTGTATTTATACTCCAAATGTTATCCTAGAACACTAAAAAATAAAAAAGAAATTGAATGAATAAGCAGAAAACACTTTCACGCTTTCTTAATGGATGGATAAATTGCTTCAGATTATTTCAGGATAATTTATCAATAACAATAAAAATTTTAATGTGCACATACCTATACTCAGATATTTCCAAAAAAAAAGAAGCAAATCAACACATGGTCATTACATCTTTGCTGATGATATGAAATATTTAAATAACTTAAAGCATCCATGGGTACAAAACAAACGGCATACGTTTTGTGTGCCTTGATACCAATACATAACAACATCCAGAGCAGCAGTTGACATAATTGACTTAAATACAACTGTTAAGCTGTGGAAATGTTCCAATATATTAAGTGACAAAGGATAATTTTCTTCTTTTAGTATTATATGCCATCAATGATTCCTTTGGCGTAGCTGAGAATTGAATTCTATTCTTAGGACACCAAAGCTGCTGTGTGTCTCACTGTACCCTGTTGCCTTCCAGCCATATTAACAAAAAATTAGCATAAAAATAACCCTTGTGCCTTAGATCCCCCAGATACAAGGAACCCCTGATTAATTTCAGATTGGGGAATGGGTGCCTGGCAATACAGATCATCCTTAATTTGGCTTGAGCCTGTACTCATTCCCCAAGAGAACAAAATAAACCAATAGGTCTACTTGTTTACCCTGGCAAATGCATTCAGAAGAGCTTTTAAAGGAATGCTTACAACACAACCCTAGAAACAACTCTAATTGCAGGAAAGCAACATCAGAGGAAAGCAACATCCCTAAATACTATACATATAGCTTAATGGTATGACAATTCATCGAAATGTGGGAAACATAAGGGGAAATAGGGAGCGGGAGGAATAAGAAAGAAAGGAGAAAGGAGGTGGGGGCCTGGGAAGGATGAATGGCTGACTTTGCTTATTAGTCTTCAATATATGATTCTGACATGGCTTTTGAAATTTCTCTCCCCCACATACTTCTAAGCATTATCATAATAGTGAACCAATTTATGTGACTTTCTCTGTTCATGCACTAACATTTTCAGTTACCATGACATTGTTCATGCTTTCTCTTCTTTCTAAAATCATTATATGTGTGAATCTTACCTGGTTTGAAAGACAAACTCATTGCCTACCCATTCCACCAAGTCTTTCTTTATTTTTAATGTTTTTATTAGTGCATGGTACTCATACATAATACTGGGCTCATTTAGACATAATCATACATGTGTGGAAAATAATATATACAATACATACAGGTGAACCTCACTGTGGCATATTCATATACATAGATAGCATTATTTTGCAATTTTATTCCATAGTTCCTCCCTTTTCCCATCCCTCCTCCATCTCCCTGTATCCCTTCTCTACTCCATTGATCTTCCTTCCATTTTCATGGAATCCCCCCCCCTTTATTTTTCTTATTGTGATCTAGCTTCTGTATATCAGAGAAAATATTGATCATTGCTCTTCTGAATTTGGCATATTTCATTTGGCATGATGTTCTCTAGTTCCATTCATTTACCAACAAATGCCAAGATTTCATTCTTCTTTATGGCTGAATGAAATGCCAATGTGTACATACACCTCATTTTCTTTAACCATTCTTCTGCTGACAGGCAGCTCCATAACTGACTAACATGAATTGGGCTGTTATAAACAGTGATGTGCCTGTATTGCTATGGTGTGCTGATTTTAGTGCTTTTCCATAAACACCAAGGAATGGGATATGTGGGTCATATGATGGTTCCATTCCTCATCTTTTTATTTTACATTTTTAATTCATTTATTTATTATTATTTTTTGCAGTGCTGGGGATCGAACCCAGGGCCTTGTGCTTGCAAGGCAAGCACTCTACCGACTGAGCTATCGCCCCAGCCCCATTCCACATCTTTTGAGGAATCTCCATACTGTTTTCCAAAGTGGTTGCACTAATTTGTAGTCCCACCAATAATACATGAGATCTTTCCCCTCAAATCCTCACCAGAATTGATTATTTATAGTCCGGATGATTGTCATTCTAATTAGAGTGAGATGAATTATCCGTGTTGTTTTGATTTGCCTTTCCCTGATTACCAGTGATATTGAACATTTTCTCACATATTTTTTGTCCATTTGTATTTCTTTTGAGAAATGTCTGTTTCGTTAGTTCTTTTGCCATGTTTGATTTGGGTTACTTGGTTTAAGGGTGTGTGGGTGTGGGTGTGTTTTAAATTTTTTAAAATTCTTTGTATAGTCTTGATATTAATCCCCTGTTGGAAGAATAGTTGACACAGATTTCCTTGTAATCTGTGAATTATGACCTCATGCTCTTGTTTCCTATGATGTGAAGAAGCTTTTTAATTTTATGCTATCCCATTTATAGATTCTTGTTTTTATTTCTTGAGTTTTAGTGTTCTTGTCCAGGAACTTGGTGCCTGTGCCAATGTGCTGGGGTGTGGACTCCGTTTCTTCTAGCAGTTGCAAAGTTTCTGGTCTAATTTGTTGTAGCTCTTTGACGCGTTTTGAGAAAACGAAGCCTGTCTTGACTAATCATTATCCTGGTCAAAACACTCACTGAAATTATTTCTGAAGGTAGGCAATCATATTTTATGTGAAATATTAAGAACATCTAACACATTCTACAGGTGCTTGTGAATATTTTGTCGTTTACCTCCAAATAAATTATTCTCCCGTATTGTCATTCTGGAATTATTAACATTCTCGTTTCTGTGCAGTATTTTCCACTTATAAAAGTTTAGTTTTCTGAAGTCTAACCTTTCTTTAGAACTTTAATGAATTTTTCTAAAAATTCATCAGCTTTCCTTTCAGTTCTTATAGAACTATACCTAAGTAAAATGTTATTGTCTATGAAAACAATGTATTTATGGTAATACACATCACCATATTAATTTCTATCATCATCACTACTTCTTAAAATCATGATTACATACAAAGTTTTAGTTATATTGTGAGTGTAAGGGATTTATTCAAGCTGCTCACTGAAATTCTGCCTTTACCAATCCTAAAGACTCATAGGCACAAAGTTTCTGCACACTATGACAGAAAATGTGTTATAAAGCTGTTTCTGGATACAAGACAGTTTCACATAATTTTTGTATGTTTACCTATGTATAATACATATACAATTGCTTGTGTGTGTGTGTAATTATTTACAAAATAAACAGCTTTCTGGTTTCATTTTATGTATTTATTATTTATTTATTTAGGTACCGGGTATTGAACTCAGGGATACTCAACCACTGAGCCACATCCCCAGTCCTACTCTATATTTTATTTAGAGACAAGGTCTCAATGAATTGCTTAGTGTCTCTCTTTTGCTGAGGCTGGTTTTGAACTCAAGATCCTCCTTCCTTAGCCTCCCAAGCTGCTGGGATTATAGGCATGCACCTCTGTGCCTGGCTATTTTATGTATTTTATAGAATCATTTTTCTTGAGAAAGTAGATTCTACTCTCTAGCCTGTAGGATGTTAGGAAATTCGTGTTATTTGTTTGCTTCTTTGCCTCTAATGATAATTGGTTACTATTCCCAATGCCCCCTCCGTAAACTATGAAGCTAGCAGGGAATAGCCTCACTTCTTATCAAGTGGGACCCATGACATCTGACTCTTGCTGTTTCTAAGCTGACATGACACTGCTCTCGCTCAGTCTCTGTCTCCTAGCCACACTGGCCTTCCTTTCCCTTGAACTTGCCAAACTCCTTTGTGCATTAAGGAATAACTGCTGATTCTCATTTTTTATGTTTTTCTCAAAATGAAACAATGAACTCTTCTTTTGCT
Organism: Sciurus vulgaris; assembly: GCF_902686455.1. Taxonomy (NCBI): domain Eukaryota; kingdom Metazoa; phylum Chordata; class Mammalia; order Rodentia; family Sciuridae; genus Sciurus; species Sciurus vulgaris. The sequence continues at coordinate 16,164,831 of NC_136469.1, forward strand.
GCCTGACTCAAATATCGCCTGTATAGAAATGATTTTCCCAGTTATCCTAATAGTCCTCATGCTTTAGAATTTTTTTTTCCCTTTCCCAGTAAGTGCGATTTATTTTCTTTATAGGGCTTACCCCTGAAACTAGACTATCAGAATGCAACAGACTTTAAAAGTGGAGCTTTACCTTGTTCCGTGTTGAAATCCTCATACTTACAATCAAGCTTGGCCCATGGATATTATCTGGGAAATAAATTAATATCTTTCAACCATGTACATCCTGGAAAATATCGTATTGCTTTTGGTATTATTAATGAGGATGAAGAAGTGTTATGGTGCCAAAATCAGGACCACTCCTCCATGTGTTCAGACATTTTTAAAGGTTCAGAATAGTAATGAATACCATTTCTGTCTTTAAATCTTGGATTGCCCTATTTTAGAAATAGGAGAATTGGTTTTAGATTATTATAAGGGGAATCACTTAGGTCTGGGGAGAGCAATACCAATTTCCCAGTGAAGAATTTTGTTGCTATGTTTGCTGCTCATTCAGAACTAACTGGGGTATCTTGCACAGCTTTTGCATAGATGATAGAATGAAGGACACCATTTGGATCATCCCATAGACATAGAGAAGCACAGTTACTGCTTTGTAATGACAGAGCAGCTGCTGTAGAAGACTAATTGTTTCTAGTTATTGCAGCTTTTTGCAACTTGAATAGGAACCCTAAAAGAAAAAGAAAGGGAGAGTGAGCAGGCAGGAGAGAACAGATTACTTTTAATAAATTCTAAGCCAGGAATAGACAATTTGAAATGGGAACGTGGGGAGTGAAAAAGAAGAAAAAGACAACATAGGAACAGATGGATATTTACTCCTTTTCTTTTCTATATCAGAGGTATGAATACAAGAAGAGAGAAATTTAACTCAAAAATCATGTTGCTCTTTTATCAAAGAACAAAGAGAAGAAGAGGGAAAAATAGACTCTGCAATGAAAATTAAGTGCTATGCTTCTGGCAGCTCTCTTGAGTGGTTTGCCCAGTATTTGAGTGATTAAAAGAGAAGTTAAAAACCACAGTACTTCACCTGCTTACTGGTAGGGGGCTTTGATGTTGGAACACAGTAACTGTTTCAGCATGGATGGAATTCACCGGCTTACCTTATTAAACTCCTCTGGGAAGTGAAGCTACTTATGATTAGTGTTTTGACCACTGTTATATACTTTTTAAAGGAGAAAGCAGAAAACTTATATTAAACAAATATATTTACTTATAATAAATATGCCTATGGGAAAACCATTCCTGAATGCATGTAGTTGTCAGTATAATAACCAATAGGTAAAACATAGATCTTAGGTATTCCTTAGATGATTATAACAATCTAAATACAGAGAAGAGAATTGTTATGTTAATCAGAATAACTGTATGACCAAAAACATAAACTTAGTTTGAACAATATTGTATTATATGAGTATTATTTTTGAGTTGATATATTTTGAACATATTTTTATCTCTTTTCACCCTATTGTGTATGTGGCATGCAAAGAGGATAATGGATCCTCTTTGTTACTTAGACTCTTCTAAAAGCACAAATATAATCCCCAAATTGGTTTGCTCTGTTTCTACCTAGCAAGGATCAACTGAACTATAAAATCTATAGATTACCAGTAAATTTTGAATTCCCCAATTATTTCATTTCAATGCCAATGAGATAAATGCTTACATTTCTTTTCCATTTTGAGCAGTTCCCTTTATTTTTTTCTCATGACAAATTTTTTCTACTGAAAAGAAGTCAGTGGAAATAAAGGATATATGTATCCCAAACTTCTGGACTTTAAATTGCATTAAAAAAAAAAAAAAAAAAAAAAAAAAACAGAAAAGAAATGCTTTAGGCTGAATATTGAACTGAAATGTGGCACCAACATTAACAACATTGATGTTTTACAGATTTCAAGTTGAAGATGAAAGTAGTAGCTACTAACTTAGTTTTATCAATTCCCTGCAGATTATCAGTTTTACCCCAAAGAATATACACATCAAAAGAAAAGAGATAGACTCAAAATACATTTTCTTCATGTGCTTTGTGTTATTGGAAAACAATTCCTGTTGCTTCTGTGTCCAAAATATATAAACTATATTGACATCTCTACTTTCTGTTGCTATAGCTCTTCCTAGCCTGAGCTCCAGCAATACCCCCAGTATGTGTCTGTTTTTCCTTTCGTGTCTTTCATTTACCAGTCTTACCAGTCTTATAAAGATACAATGAGAATTATTCTCTTGAGTAGTTTGTATAACTTTGAAATTACCAATTTCTTTATAATTTAGTAGAAAAGGCTAAAATATGCACATTTAATTCTTTTATCACCACTTTTCCATTTAAAAAGATAATATATTGAGGTGAAATGTACATGATATAAAATTAATCATTTCATAGTGAATAATTCAATGGCACTTAGTACATTCACAATTTTGTAAAACCATTAAGTCTAGTATCAGACCATTGCCTGCACCGCAAAATAGAACCCCTTTCCTAGGCAATATTTTCTTTCTCTTTCTCCTGTGCCCCAACCCTAGGAAAGAACGATTTGTGTCACTATTTATCTATAAATTCTGAATGTTTTATTTAATAAAGTCACGGAATGTATGACTCTTTTCTGGCTTATTTCACTTAGCATATGATTTTGGGATTCATCCATGTTGTAGTGTATATCAGTGCCCCATTCCTTTATTTGTGACTGAATAATATGCTATTGCAGGTACGTACCAGTTTCTTCATCCACTTTCTGGTTGTCATGAGGTGAGTAGACCTCGCCCCCACCCCCGTGTGCTCCCTTCCATGATATACCACATTGCCACTGGCCCAAAAGCAACAGCATCAACCAACCTTGGATTAAAACTTCTGAAAATGTGAGCCAAATAAATCTTTTCTCCTTTTAAATTAACTGTCTCAGATACTTGTCATAGTAATGGAAAACCAAGACATTCATTACCTTTATTTTTTGGACTTTTAGAATTTTCATGCCTTTGGGCTACTGTGAATAGTTCCCCTGTGAAGAAGAGTACAAATACCTCTTCAAGACCTTGCTTTTTATGTATTTATTTATTTACTTATTTTTGTACAGGATTGAACCTGGGGCAATCCACAACTGAGCTACACCCCCAGGAATTTATACTTTTCAATTTGAGGCAGGGATAAAATGCTCAGGCTGTCCTTGAACTCATAATCTTCCTGCCTTGACCTTCTGTGTCACTAGGATCATAGGCATGAACCACCATGTCCAGAAAGATTTTTCTTTTAATAATTAAAAAGAATACACCCATACATGGAATTGCTTGATGATAACGGTGGTTCTATGGCTATTTTCCGAGGGACGCTAATATCTTTTTACATAAGTTCCCCCCACCCCCCGATTCTGTATTCACACCAATAGTTCAGAGGTGTTGTCATTTTACAAATCTTTACCAATACTTGCTTTCTGTGACTTTTGTTTTTATGTTTGTTTGTTTATTTTTTTTATTTTATAATACGCATCCTGTTGGAGCAGTTATGTCTCATTGTGGATTTGATTTGCATCTTCTCAATGTCTGGGATCTCTATTCTATTCCATTGGTCGATTTGTTTGTATTTATTTCAGAACCGTTCTGCTGTGATTGCTATACTTTTGTAATATGCATTGAAATCAGGAAAAGTTAATCCTTCAGTATCATTTTTTAATTGTTTTGGCTATTTAGGGATGTTTGAGAATCAATTTCATTGAATTTTCATATATCTGAGATTCTATATGACATTATACACTAATTTTGGTGATTTTAGGAAGAAAATGCTGATGATATTTTGACAAAAATTCTTCGAAATTATTGTTCTCTTTGGATCATGTGAACATCTTAATGATGTTAACTCCTTCAACCCATGAACATGGTATATCTTTTCATTTATTAATTTATTTAATTTTCTGAATCTAGTCATGAAGAAGCATCAGAGAAATTCACAATAGAGTTTTCATTTGAAATAAAAATCAGAATAAAAACAAAAACAGAAGTGTGGCTGTTTTCAATAACATCAATTCATAAAGTATAAAGAACAACTGAAAAAGGTCTTTGCAGATTTAGGTAGACTAAAAATGACCATAATATACTTTATTCTAGACAAGACATACTGCTGAAGAAAACAATTATTTCACATATCTTGCATCAACTGGTGAACTAGAATATGGACTCCAACATATAAAAAAGCAAATTTGCTGACTTCATTTATTCCATTTTGGTATGTAAAAGAATAAAGTTATTACAAGCAAATAACCTACTGAGGTTTTAGGGATAAACAGCAAAGATATGAACAACTTACTCTTAGATGATTCAGAGAAAGAAAATTAAGATAAAGAATGTCTTGGTTTTCCATTACTATGACAAGTATCTGAGACAGTTAATTTAAAAGGAGAAAAGATTTATTTGGCTCACATTTTCAGAAGTTTTAATCCAAGGTTGGTTGAGGCTGTTGCTTTTGGGCCGGTGGCAATGTGGTATATCATGGAAGGGAGCAAACGGGGGCGGGGGTGAGGTCTACTCACCTCATGACAGCCAGAAAGTGAAAGACAGGAAGGTCCCCATAGTCCCTTAAGGACAGGATCCCAATGACCTAACCTTCTTATACTCCACATCCCAAAATTTTAACTACATTTCAATAGTGTCACAGGCTGTCCACCAAATTTCTAACACATGAGTGTTTGGGGGGAACATTCAAGGTCCAAAGTATAGAATAGAGAGAGAGAAAGCAGGAGTAAAGCATAAATCAATTGAATTAAAATGTTCACAATAATATGGGTAAAAGGTTAATGAGCGTCCTTTGTATTCAATATGCGTAAAAAGTTAATGAGTATCTTTTGTATTGTTCTTTAAATTTTTATAGGTTTGAAACTAGTTACAAATAAAAGTAAAAGTTGAAAATTGAGTTTGTTGTAATTTATGTATTTTGTATGCATTTGGAATGTGGATTTTTTTGTATTTGTTAGAATTTCTGTGGGGAGTAAAATATTTTCACGTTTTATCCCATGTATTTCTTGACATATGGCTTTTCTACAAAATAAGGTACAAAAGAGTATCCCAGAAGACATTTTAGGAAACTCCTCTTACTTTGGTTTTGATCACAAAGTTTTTCCTGCAAATGATACTTTTTTCTTCCATTACTAATTCCATAATCTCCCTTTCAAGTTTGTCATAGTCAAACCAGATTAATTATGCATTTGTATTACTCACCCAATTTTGAGCTAATTAGATTGTAAATAGCTTGATCTCTTTCATATTTTAATCTTTATTTTAAAAACCTGTGCATTTTAATTAGTGTAGAAACACTGATAAATAAAAATTACAACCTTATACAGATTTTTCTGATGCATAAGATACTGTTTTATGTCTTTTGAAATTAACACAAGTGGAAGGATGATAATGTTAAAACAAGTGCACTTATTGCACTTATTTCACCTTCTAACACACCATTAATGCTTTCAGGACGAGCAATATTTATGCAAATACCAAATGTTTCAAGCTGATGTGTTTGAAAATTTAGTGATGGGCAGCCTCCGGTAATGAGAAATGATCATGAATATGCACAAATGCACCCACCTGTATTTTAACTTCCTTGCAGCACCCTAGCGCTGATGTATTTCTGAAATAGTCAACAATCTTTTAATTAATGGAAGAGGAAATAGGCTTTCTGGAAAGAGGTAAGGATTGCCACCATAATGATCAATTATCCACACCTCTGTCAAATAAAGAAAAAAAAAAAGGAAAAGCAAAAAGCCTCTTTACCATGTAAATATTTTGTCAACCTCAAGGGATGGTAGGAAGTGTGAGAGTATTATACCTGCAGGATTTTGAGTCACAGAAAGTGATGGAATTTAAAGAAGATGATAACTTGTATTAAAAGATTACACATTCTGTAAAAAAAAAAAACTGATCTGTATGCACAAAATTAAGATAATTTTTATTATCATGTTTTCCATCACCAAAATCCTTTACCCTCACATATCTTACCTTTTTCTTACCCTTATTACCTATATCTATCATACATCACAACTTCAGTCTTAATAATTCTGCAACCTTGTTGTTCTTCATCTAAAGTTGAGCATACTTTCCACCCTGCACTGTTTTTTTAATCTCCTTTCCAGTGATTTTCTCTTTTTCCTCAGTCATTATAAGGGGATCTTAATAGTGCTCCCCACAACTATCCTCATTTCTAATCATATTGTTCCTTGGTACCAACCTATCAGATTGCTTTTGAAATACTTCCACATGACCATGTTCCATGGTTCATTATTTTAATACCTCAATCCCTTTTTAAATTCTCATTGCCCTCACAAAACAAATTCTAACCCTTGATCATGCTCTCTCCATTTCTAAGTGAGATCATCTACACTCCTGGGGCGAACATACTTCACACACAGGAGCATTATCACTACACAAACTGCCTAGCACCCTTGACAACGGTCATCTTCACCTCCTTGTCAGGAAATCTATATAATCTAATTCATTTGAGATTCACTTGTATTTAGCCCAATCTCTTAAGAGCAATAAAGCATGTTCTGGTCATATCATATCTAAAAAAAAACTGGACTTTATGTTATCACCATGAGCTATCATATTATTTTCTTCACTTCATCACAATTCAAGATGTCTCCTCCAATTATGCCATCAAAACAGTACTTGTTTTAATTACTCAGGACCTTCTGGATACTAATTTAAAAGCATATTTTAAATTCCTCAGCTATTGTCTGCATCACTCCCTTTTTGAAACATTTCCCTTGGATTCACCATCCAATCCCTGTCAGTCCTATTCTATGATCTGTGTTCCAATTCTTGATCTGTTCTTGTGGATCATAAGTTCTAGTTATCTTTTTTTTTTTTTTGTCATTTTTCCATCATTGTCACCAAAATATACAACAAAATTAATTACAGGAGAAAAATTTTATTTTGGCTGACAGTTTCAAAGGTTCAGTCCATGGTGGGCCTACTCCATATCTCTGAAGCCAAGATGAGGCAGAGGAAGCAGCTCAGAACATGATACCAAGAAGCAGAGAAAGCTCTGATCACCAGGGACAAAATATAAACTCCAAAAGCATGCCCCCAGCGATTTACTTCCTCCAGCGATTTACTTCCTCCAGCCACATCCAACTTGCCCACAGTCAGCACCCCGTTAATCCATTTCAGTGAATAAATCCCCTGATTAGGTCACACCTCATGACTAATCATTTCCCCTCTGAGGCTTCTTGCACTGTCTCACACATGAAGTTTTGGGGGACAGCACATACCCAAACTTGACAGTCTCCTAACACTGGAATTTCTCCCATTCAGTGTTAACATCTTCTCTTTTTCAATCTCACCCCATCTATGTTAATTGCTTTCCCTGTCTCCTGTATTTCATCTACAGGTCAGTGAATTTTTGATTTATATTTAAACCTCTTCATTAGGTTCCACCTATTAATTCCTAAAGAAACTGAAACATTTTCCTGGCACATAGTAGAAGCTTACATATATGTCAAATAAAGGCCCAAATCACCTCAAAAGTGAACACATTCCAAACTCAGGATCTCTTCCATATACCCTTCAGTCACAGAAAATTAACCATGTCTTCTCCAGTGGTTAGCTCAGTTATTCATGAAGTGTTTAGTTATCCATTACCCATCTTTACAGACATGATAGGTACTGGGGCATTACATTAATTACAAAGACTTCTTTGTCTCCAAACTGCCTCTAAAATCAATTTCATTTCTTCACTTCTGTCACCACAGAAGTGACAAAGTAACAAAGTTACTTGTTAAAGTATTGATCTATAATTTCCCATCTTCTACTATTGAGCTATTTTATAACTGGTCTAAAAATAATATAAATTATTTTTTCTTCTTAGAAGATATTACTTTTCCAGTTTTCCACTTCAACTTGCAATCATTTTGTTACTTAATTGATTTTCTCTATTTTATTTTTTGGGGGTGGATTCTTTCTCTATGATAGTTACTTAAAATCTCTTCTGGCAGTAACAGGAGCACAAACCTGTAATCCCAGCTACTTGGGAAGTTGAGGCAGGAGGACCACAAATTCGAGGCCAGCTTGAGCAACTTAATGAGATCATGTCTCAAAATATATATATTTTTTTAAAATCTGGTAAAGTACTTGTGATAAAGTACTAAGTGGTAAAGTACTTATCTAGCATGAGCAAGTTTATAGGTTTAGTCCACAGTACTGCCAAAAAATGAAAGAAAAGTAAAAGAGAGCACTTTCCTAATGAACAAGAGTATAAAGAATTTCTAGTTTTCATGGTCTTACAGCTTTATAAATTTCCATACAAATAACTTGCAAAATTTATTTTTATATACCCACTGTGCCCTAATATTCATGAGGGAATGAGCTACATATTTTCTTTCCCTTATTATTTTATTCCCAGTGACTAGTACACTACCTGGTACATAGTAAGACATACACTACTGTTTACAACCAGTGAATGAATGAGGTGACATAAAGTGTTACAGGAAGACGTAAATATCATATGTAGATTTTATTATCTAATAAAATAGATGATACAACTCAACTAGATAAAACACATCAAGAATTCCAAGATCATCGAATACCAATAAAATACACTATGTGATTCCTACAGGAGGCCCTCAGGATACATTTTATAAAATAATCAGAATGAACTTTAATGTAAGCTTGTGGAAATTGAAAATAAAGTTTAATTCAATTCAAAGCACTTCTATAGAGAGATAAAATTATTTTTGTTTTTCTTACATAACTTAATATGGCACCAGAAATTAGAACATAGGTTCACAATGCTAAAATGTCTGTCATCTGAAGTAGAACAAATTAAATCTCACAGGATTAAGAAAGGGATTTGTTTCAGGATCTAGGATATAGCTAATCCTCCAGGGACATGAGCTCATTCTAGATATGTGGATTGGAAAATATCAAGAGTAAGTAACCAGGTAGGTAATTATGGATTTTTTTTCATGTCTTAAGCGAGGTTTATGCAAGTCTTAATTGTAGATAATTCGTAGTTAAATCCTTTGATGCATGTCTGAAATACAAATGTTTTGGTTGCTTATTTAATATAATCCAGATGATTTAAATACCAGATGTTCTGGTAACATGGTAGGTAATTGTGTTCTAAAATATATAAATTCACATTTATCCCTTTCCAGTATGAAAGGTAGCCTCAAAATAGCATCCCAGAGTGGTACATATGACCTATCATTGACTATAATATTCACAAAGGCATGGGACTATGCCTGATACAGCTTATTCATAATGGTAAAATGATAATGCGACATAATTGTTCACTTCCAACCAATAATAATTATATTATTATTATTTACAATTTATTATATCCTAACTGAAATCTGGGCTTTAGTTCTAATTATATGCATCTGGATACATTTGTATGTTACTTAAGGACCTTTTCTGAAATTTATTGGATAAAGTTCATGGAAATATTATGTACTCTCTGTAACTTACTTTTGTTGATAATATGTGTCTTAAAAGGTTAATTGAGATTACTTGAACCATAAGTAAGTACCATATGAATGAACTGTCACTAGCAGGTGACAGTTATTGTGGGTAAAAAGGTAGAATTTGAAAAAACTATTCAGACTATTTTAGTAAATTTACCTTAATAAATTTACTCCAATAAATTTACTTTAATACATTTATTAATTTGTTAAATTAAATTTAATTAGTTAAATTAATAAATTGTTAACTTTTGCTATACTGATAGTATAATAAGAGTAGTGGAAGAATAGAAAAATTTCTCAAATTATGTGTTTTTTCTCAATAAAATTTTGTTATTTTGAAGGGGTTGACACACACAATAATAACAGTCACAAAAAATTCCCCAAATATTGGCATTTCAAAGAGTAAACACCTACTTTTCCAGAGTATAAATGAGACAGAGAATTTTTCTTGTTATTTATTTTTTTTATTTTTTATAGTTTGCATTTTGATTCATTGTACACAAATGGGGTAAATTTTGTTTCTATGGCTGTGCATGAAGTTCACTCATACCATTCGTGTAATCATACATGTACATAGGGTAATGATTTCTGTTTCATTCCACCATTTTTCATACCCCTTCTCCCTCTCATTTCCCTCTACATAATCTAAAGTTCCTCCATTCTTCTCTAATTCCCCACTGCTCCTCCCCCATTATATATCATCATCCACTTATTAGGGAAAACATTCAACCTTTGTTTATTTGGGATTGGCTTATTTCACTTGGTATGATATTCTCCAGTTCCATCCATTTATCTGCAAATGCCATGATATTATGCTTCTTTATGGCTGAATAATATTCCCGTGTATATACACCAGTTTCTTTATCCATTCATCTGTTGAAGGGCATCTAGGTTGATTCCACAATCTAGCTATTGTGAACTGAGCTGCTATAAATATTACTGTGGCTGTGTTACTGCAGTATTCTGATTTTAAGTCCTTTGGGTATAAACCGAGGAGTAGAATAACTGGGTCAAAAGGTGGGTCCATTCCAAGTTTTCTGAGGACTCTCCACACTGCTTCCCAGAGTGATTGCACCAATTTGCAACTCCACCAGCAATGTAAGAAGTGTGCCTTTTCCCCCACATCCACGCCAACATCTGTTATCATTTGTATTCTTGATAATAGCCATTCTAATTGAAGTAAGATGAAATTTTAGAGTTGATTAAATTTGCATTTCTCTAATTACTAGAGTTGTTGAACACTTCTTCATATATTTATTAATTGCCTGTATGTCTTCTTCTGTAAAGTGTCTGTCCAGTTCCTTGGCCCATTTATTGATTGGGTTCTTTGTATTTTTGATGTAAAGTTTTGTAAGTTTTTTATTAATTTTGCAGATAAGTACTCTATCTGAAGTGTGTATGGAAAAGATTTTCTCCCACTCTGTGAGCTCTCTTTTCACATTATTGATTATATCCTTTGGTGAGAAAAAGTTTTTAATTTGAGTCTATCCCGTTTATTGATTCATGTTTTGATTTCTTGTGCTTTGGGAGTCTTGTTAAGGAAGTCTGATCCTAAGCCAACATGATGAAGATTTGGGCCTACTTTGTCTTCTATTTGGTGCAGGGTCTCTGGTCTAAATCCTAAGTCCTTGACCCATTTTGTGTTGAGTTTTGTGCAGGGTGAGAGAGTGTTAATTTCATTTTACAGCATAAGGATTTCCACTTATGCTAGCACCGATTGTTGAACAGGCTATCTTTCTTCCATTGTATGTTTTTGGCACCTTTTTCTAGTATGAGGTAACTGTATTTATGTGGATTCGTCTCTTTGTCTTCTATTCTGTACCATTGGTCTACCTATTTTGGTGCCAATACCATGTTGCTTTTGTTGCTATTGCTCTGTAGTATAGTTTAACGTCTAGTATTATGGCACTTCTTGCTTCATTTTTCCTGCTCAGGATTATTTTGGTTATTCAAGTTCTCTTATTTTTCCAGATGAAGTTCATGATTGCTTTCTCTAATTCTATGAGGAATGTCATTGGAATTTTAATTGGCATTGCATTGAATCTGTATAGTACCTTTGATAGAATGGTCATTTTGACAACATTAAGTCTGCCTATCTAAGAACATGGGAGTGCTTTCCATCATCTGTTTTCTTTAACTTCTGTCTTTAGTGTTCTATAGTTTTCATTGTAGAGATCTTTCACCTCTTTTGATAAATTGATTCCCAAGTATTTTATTTTATTTTTTTGAGGCTATTGTGGATGGAGTGATTTTCCTAATTTCTCTTTCAGAGGGGCTGGGGTTGTTGCTCAGTGGTAGAGTGCTTGCCTAGCACATGTGAGGCACTGGGTTTGAGCCTCAGCACCACATTAAAAACAAATAAATAAAACAGAGGATTCATCACTGTGAATGAGTAAACTCAAATTACTGGAATTCATGAGGAAAAAGGAAAGAGCACAACAGACAATATTGAAATACATAGCATAATTAGAAGCTACTTTGAAAATATATACTCCAACAAAATAGAAAATATCAAACACATTGAAAAATTTTTAGAGACATATGATCCTCCCAAACTGAATCAGAAATATGTACACAATTTAAATAGATCAATGTGAAGCAATGAAATAGAAGAAACCATCAAAAGCCTACCAACCAAGAAGAGCCCAGGACCAGATGAATTCTCAGTTGAATTCTACAAGACCTTTAAAGAAAAACTAATACCAATATTCCTCAAAGTATTCCAGGAAATAAAAGAGGAGGAAACCCTTCCAATTTCATTCTATTAATCTAGTATCACTCTGATACCAAAACCAGACAAAGATGCATCAAGGAAAGAAAACTTTAGACCAATATCACTGATGAACATAGATGCAAAAATCCTTAACAAAATTTTCTTTGCTTAAAACTCTAGAAAAATTAGGGATAGTAGGAACGTACCTCAACATTGTAAAAGCTATCTGTTCATTCTTAATGGAAAAAAACTGAAAGCATTCCCTCCAAAAACTGGAACATAACAGGGATGTCCTCTTTCACCACTTCTATTCAACATCATCCTTGAAACACTAGCCAGAGCAATAAGACAGACCAAAGAAATTAAATGGATATGACTAGGAAAAGAACTAGAGTTATCACTATTTGCCAATGACATGATTCTATATTTAGAGGATCCAAAAAACCCCACTAGAAATCTTCTAGAACTCATAAACAAATTCGGCAAAGTAGCAGGATAAAAAATCAATGTGCGTAAATCTAATGCATTTCTACTCATAAGTGAGACAGGATTTTATATATGATTTATAAATAATACCTCATTTAAGGATGCTCATTACAGAATTTTGCTAGTTCTCTTTGGCTCTAGACATGATTACACAATCTTTCAATAGTTTTATCTCTTTAAAATTTGTTCATTTTAGTTATATACAACACCAGACTATTCCCTGACATAATCACCAAAGATGGAACAAACACTTCATTTCAATCCCTTTACTCCACTGATATCTCTTCAATCCACTTACAGTTTACTTTTTCTTTTTTTTTTTTTTTTCAATTAGTGTCCTGTGGATGCACCCAATGCTCGGATGCACCACACTACATCCACACATGTACACAAAAAAGTTAAATTAGATTCATTTCACTGTTCTTTCCCTCTCCCAACCTTTCTTCCTCCTCCTCAACTCCTTCCTCTGTTGATTTCATTTATTTTGATGAAATTCTCTTTCCTTTCCTCTTCCTCTTTTTCTTTCTTTCTTTTCATCCTCCTTCCCCTTATTTTGGCTTAGTTTCCATATGACCCAGTTCTCTCCTTATATATACTCAAAAGATTTAAAATCAGTATATTACAGAGGGACAGATACACTAATATTTATAGCAGCACAATTCACAATAGCCAAGCTATGGAACCAACCTAGGTGCCCTTCAATATATGAATGAATAAAGAAAATGTGGTATATGTACACAGTGTAGTATTACTCATCCATAAAGAGAAGGAAATTATGGAATTTGCTAGTAACTGAATAGAACTAAAGACTCTTATGCTAAGTGAAATAACCCAGTTCCATAATGTTTTAACTCTTTCAATAACCAAACAACATCAACAATGGTCATCTTGAGTTTTATATTAGTCAAGGTAGTTTGCAAGGAATGACTTAAGTTCTGTCACTCCTGCATTTCATGTTTGCCTTTTACTACTCTATATTCAGGCATCTTTTTAATAAGAGATACAGTGCCTTCTTATATTTGATTATTGCTATGATAAACATGATAAACATAAACTTAGTGAACAATCTTGTCATTTTAGTATGGGAATTGCCTCCGAGTATTCCTAACCTTTTTATTCCCACAAATCATGATTCTCAAAAATTAACTAAGAATCATGTGCTTCTTTGTTTGTAAGCTGTTTCCATTCTGAAATTAGGAAAAGAGTCACTACTTCTTAAATAACTCTTAAATAACTAGGAAAGTGTGATGATTATCTAGTCAATTTAAGTGGCCCACATGTTGTACAGACTAAACATTATTTATGGGGCTGAAGATTGACCTCAGCAGGAGAGCTCTAGTCCAGCATGTGTGTGAGACTCCAGGTTGTTGGCATCAAACAATCCATTGAGGGCTTAAATAAAATGGAAGGAGGAAATTGTCCCTTTCTTTCCTGCCTTACTTGCTTGAGCTGGGATAGCTCATGTCAGCTCATCTCCTATCCCCTGACTAGGTTCATATCATCAACTCTCCTGGTTCTCTGGCTTTTAGACTTGAATTGAATTACCCCACCTACTTCCCTGGATTTCCAGTTGTATGCAGATAGCAAATCATGGGACTTCTCAACTTTCCTAACAGTATGAACCATTTCCTTACAATAAATCTTCATATATAAAGTCTCCTTTGGTTCTGTTTCTCTGAAGAATCCTAACTAATACAGACTTTAGCACTGAGAGTGTTCCTATAGAAAGGCATGTTAAGGTTCTAAGGTTTCTGGAATTGCCTCTGTAATCTGATTAGATTAAATGACTCTAACACATCTATTTCCAGTAGAAAAGGAAGCACCAATCATCCAGTGAGTGATCTGGTACTAAAGTGAGGGAAACTATTTTCCTTCATAATGGCAAATCATCTGTTTTTAAGTAATAAAGAACCATATAACTATATGACATTTTCAAACATTTTTGAATAAGGAACAAATGAATAACACTGATTACAGCTTCTGATGTTGCTAGGAAAGGTTTTTAAAGGAAAGGATAAGCTCAGGGATTCAAGATCTTAACTCAAGCAGCGCATGATAACCTAATAACTTCTACGTGTGCCCTGAAGGAGATTTGCGTCTTCTGTAATGGTAGGGCTAAAATTGCTCAAATGCAAATGTAAAATTTCATCCTACAACTGATTGAATTGAAATACAAGTTTAATCTGTTTCTAGGAGGTGTTTAGTGCATTTCTTGTTACATGCCACATAATAGTCTCAGGTTAGGTGGAACTGATGTTTTTATTATCTTTATTTGGAGATTAAGTATGTTTTTAGGAGATGTTTGTGGACATCAAGCTGACTAGGGGTGGACTTGTGATGGTTAACTTGACATGTCCAATTCAATGGATCAGTGTCCAGAATAAACAAGATTTCTCGTTTTGTCCTTGAGGGTGTTTATTGATGAGATTAGCATAAATGAGTGCTATCAGAACGTATATTGTACTTCCATATATAGTTGTGACTCACGTCATCTGCTGAGGATATGAATAGAAAAAAACCTACCTTTCTCTCATCATTTAATGGATATCTCATCATTTCCTGCATTTGGACTGGTTGTTATGCCAATAGCTCCACTAGTTCTCAGAATTTGGATTCAATGATGATACCACCAGCTTTCCGAGGTCTCCATCTTGCAGAAGGCAGATTGTGAAACATCTCAATTTCAATAATCATCACCAATATATGTGTTTGTGTGCACGTATGTTTTCGTATATGTGCATGTGCATACACACGTGCACATACAACCTATTGGTTGGTTGTCTGGAGAACCTTGGTTCATGTTAAAAGGGTTCCAATAATGAGAAGAGTATAAGCACATATAGGAAAAGAATTTCAGGCCTACCTGTTCATCTTCAACGAGCACCTCATCATCACTTCAATCTAGTGTCACCTATAAATGTAGGCCATTCATCTATTTCTGATTATTACAACTAAACATACCCAGTTTTTGCTAGGTAAATTAGTAGCTTTTGTTGCCTATTTTGGAAGCTAAGAGGGTCAAGTGAAATAATATTCAAGGGCTTTGGGGATTATATGTGTTTGGCTTCTAAGCTCTGTTCTAGTTGGCATGCCCTCCTATCTACTGCACTTAGAATCTTCAAGAATCTCTGTAAACCCACACTATTGAAAAGACAGAAGTGACACAGGAAGCTAATGAGCTATCTTCTTAACATCTCTAGTTATATCATTCACCATTTCTGTATGACACAGTATTCATAGGTATCACAGCATGCTTATTCCTTATTAGCATAATAGGTAGATTAAACCTCACAAATACGCATAGAGGCACAGGCAGATAAGAAGAAGGATTGAGAGCACTGCCTCTAGAACCAGGCCACTTGAGCTCAAATATTGATTCTCCTAGTTATTGTGTATCTTAGGCTCAGTTTATAACCTCTGTGTCTCATTATCTTTATCCATAAAGTCAAAAAAATAGAATTGTCTGAAAGACAGGATTATTGTGAGGATTCAGTGAGTTAATATGTGCAAAGCATTGGGACAGTTAAATGATAGCTAATAAATTAATAATTATTAACTAAAAATTTCTCTATGTTTAGAATGATAGATATTTATGCAACTTTTAATACACAAGTGGTCAATAAATACATGAAAAACTGTTCAGGGCCTTTAGTCAGTAGTGAAATGCAAATTAAACCTACATCTTATCCATCTTGAGTGGTAGCCATCAAGAATTCATACAATCATGATTGCTGAAGAGAATGTGTAAAAAAGAAATATTTTTGCACTCTTGATAGAATTGTAGACTAGTACATTCATTCTGGAAATCAGTATGGAGTTTTCTCAAAGAACAAGGAATGGAACCACTGTATAACACAGCAATACTATATTGATATTTATGTTAAAGAATTAAAATTATCATACTACAGTGACATATGCATACCATGCTTACAGCAGCACAATTCACAATAGCCAAATTATGGAACCAGTGTAGGTATTCATCAATGGATGAATGGATACACAAAATGTGGTATATTTATGCAAAGGAATTTTATTCAGTCATAGAGAAGAAAGAAATCATGTCATTTGCTGAAAAATAAATGGAACTTGAGAGGGTGAAATAAGCCAAACGCAAACAACCAAAGGTTGTATATTCTTTCATATGTGGAAGTTAGAAAAGAAAACAGAAAAGAAAGGTGTGGTGACAAGTCTCATGAAAATTAAAGAGAGATCAATAGAGTAGAGAACAGGTACCAGCTGGAGGGAGAAGGGGAGGGAAAGGGGAAATACTGGGGAATGATTTTGTCAAATTATCATGTTATATTGTGCTCATATACAAATATGTGACAATAAATTCCACCATTATCTAAAGTTTTATTGCACCTATAAAAATTTGGAAAATGATAAATGTTTTCATATTATATGTGCATTTCTCCTTATTGGTAATGAACATGATGACTACAAAAACTTAACCCTATTAACATTCAATGCTAATCCTTTCTTTCAGCTGGATTACCTCATTCATCACACAACTTTAGCACTGAGATATGTATATTTTTCAATATCGTTTAGGGAAGAAGACTTTTGTCTGGCACTCATTGTATTGATGTATTTGATATAGCTAACATGAATTAATCTGAGATTATTCACTCATAGATTACAAATCAAATTTGTTCCAAAGTAATAATAACCTGTTTCCAGTTATTATTATCATTTTATAATATATATTATTTTCCTTTCTGAATGTTTGGGAAAATATTTTAATTGGATATTTTCTAATATCTGTTATTTTCATCCAGTACATTGTAAATGCTATTCCATTATATCCTGACTTTCATTGCTTCTTTAAAAAAGTTAGCTGTCTTTCTCATTGTGGTGGTTGGTTGGTTGGTTGGTTGGTTGGTTATTTAAGATCCATATTCCTGCCAAACAGACAATATCTGGCGTGGAAGATTTTTCACTTTTGTCTTTGGCTTTGTGCAGATTTACCATAATGCACCCACAAATATTTTTCCTTATGTTTAAGTTACTGAAATATATGGGATTGCCAGGGTGCGTAGATTGATAAATATGATTCATTAATTTTAGATAATTATCAATCTTTATCTCTTCATATTATTTTTCTATCATTCTCCTTCTCTCTGCATTTATCTCTGTAGATTTATTACTCTCCATATATACTAGTTCCATTACCAGTTCTAGCTCTTCATCTTATCTTGATTTTTTAGTGATTTTACCCACTGTGTTATTTGGATATATTCAATGGAAAAAGTTGTATTAATCCGTATTTAGTTTTTTGGATAAACCTTCTTCCACAGTGTTATTCTAATCACAATTTGAAATTCTGAAATTTTAAATGTTTTGTATATTTTAGTAATATTGAACTTCTCAATCTCTTTCTCTTTTGTTAATTTCCCCTCAATTTAACATATTAATAAGTTTAATTTTAATATCTTCACTTATCTGCTTTACAAATTTTATCATCTTTGAGTATAATTGTTTCTTGTTCTTTTCCATTGGTAGTCATATTTCCATGCTTCTCCTGCATTTCCAGTATTTATGAGTATGTTTTCATGAAATGCTGAACATTATTGATAAAATAAGTTGTTGATTTTGAAAATGATGTTATCCTTTTCAAGTGATTATTCCTCTTTCTTCATTTCATAGCTATGAGAGGGAACAATAAAGTTAAATTTACATTGACATTTTGATTATCAAATATGTCAATCATATTTTTTATTCGACAAAGCTTCTTTGATTTCAAGAAGTTGTCTTTTTCCCATTTCCTGGTAGTTTCCCTATTTGTGTTTTCACAATTGGGCAACTAAGCAATTTAGAGTTCCATTTCTGTAGGAAGATTCTGTGACCTCATATCATTGTTTTTGTTCAATTTGGAATATAAACTATCCTTACGAAAACAAACTATTTATGATTATGAAATTATTTTGGAAGTCTTTTCCAGAAGATATTCTCCTTTCTGTGTTTCTCAAAGATTATAGAACTGCTTCTATACTATCTTCTCAGGTACTAGGCTTGGGCTATGGCCCCATTTTGGAAGTCTCAAGCTGGACCATTTCCCTTATGTGCCGCAGTTTTAATCTCTGAATTCAATAAAGTTACATAAACTGTGATGTGGTTCAGCCTGTGATAGACTGAGGAGAGACCTAAACCCAGGAGTCAATTGGAATTATTGGAATCTTTTCACAGAAGCATAATTGTTTTCACTACATTGCTCAAAATATGGCACCTTGACCTCAAAACACTATAATCTATCCAGTTTTCACGATGCTGACATCATTATGTCTTTATCCTTGTTCATTAACAGATATTTGTTATTTTATTTTCTGTGATGCTGTGTATTTGTGTAATAGTGCATGTGCTTCTATGTGTACTTGCTATATACACTCACAAAAACAAAAAATGACTGCTGATCTACATAGTCTTCCTACTGACCAAGAAGTCCCCAAGTGTTTCCATGATGACATTGAAATAGAAACAAATTCCATATGCTAATCTCATTATCTTATTTATCCTTTTAAAAACATCAGCAGGTAAGACCAAAACATCCAGGCATTAGAAAATTTACAAAATATTGTTCAAATGAAGTACTAGTAAGAAACTTGTCCCCTAATTGTAAGTCAAAAAAGGGTACTGGGATTATTTAAAGCAATTTTATAAAATGAAAAAGAAAAAGGAAGCTCCAGTTATATTTACTTAATGTTATAAATTTATTTCTATACTTTTTATGATCATTTTTTATTCTGAGGCAGTTCGGTTTCTCTTGAATTAAATTACAATTGTCTTACAAATAGGTCAAGCATATTCAACTTTTTTGAATGAGAAAGCAAAATAGCTGTGAAGGAATCTACTAATTGTAAATACTGATACATATTTCAAGTGCTTTCTTTTTTATATAAAAAAAGTATGCAAGTATATTGTATGTGAAGAGTTTTAGAGGCAAATTAAACCTAGTCATTTGTAATTAATTTACACAAATTTTATCCTGAAGTTTGCAGCTTATCCTTAGTCAAATGCTAAAAATTGTTAATGTATTTTCATGTTACACATAAATAACTGAGATTATAATTGGCAGGCAGTCAAGAACAATATTTTTACTATAATCCCAACTACACTCAAGAATATAAAAGAAAATCATTGAAATTTGTCAATAATTAAAATGAAAACAAACTTTTTTACAGTGAAAAACAAAATATTCAGCCTTCTTTGCAACTAAGAATAGTATTTGCCAAGAGAAGAGAAATGATTAACAGTAGTTTTTAAACTGGTGTTCAGTACATTTCAGCTTTCTTTGGTAAAGAGATTTTAATAAATTATATAAACATTTGAGTAAGTGACATTTCAAAATTTTCAATGCTTTTTTTCTAAGTTCCCTCTAAAATAACTTATAAGCTTTTTTTCCCTTCTCAGAGAGCAAATTATTTTCTTTACCAAGTGGAAATAAATGGTTGAAGGACATTGTTAGAAAATATTCTAAAATCAAATGGAGGCCAGAACATTGAGTCATGCAGCAGAGATAAATGCATTGAGTGGAGGAAGGTACCTTGGTGGGAGACATTATGAAATACAGGCAGAGTACCTGCTGACCCTAGTCTAGTTCTTCACGACACCTGTCAGTCATCTTATCCATTATCTCAGTCAAAAAACTTTATGAATATTACTAAGATCTTTGGGGGATTATTTTTTTAAGTAAAATACAAGTGAAGGTTAAGGAAGAAATTCACACTCATCCTAAAACTACTGTTATCCACTCATTCTTTCAGAATATTTAACATCCATGATGTTTTCTGGCATAATTTGAAAATTGCAAAAAATGTTTATAAAAATGTAACTGTGTGTGGGGGGAGAATAACTATGTTATAGTAATACTATCAATGTTAAGTTCCTGATGTTAAGTTTAACAAAGTTAAGTTTAATAATGATGTGATTAGATAAGAAAATGTTCTTGTTTAAAAAAATAATTCTGAAAGATAGAGGAAGGAAAACACATCAGGTGCTCAACATACTCTCAAAAATAAAATGCATGTATAATTCATAAACATATAAGTTAGATACGTTCATTTTTAGCTTTAGAGTTGTCACACATATTTAGTGATTCACCTGTTTTATGTTTCACTTATATACTGTATTATATGCAAATACTACAAACATATATATTTAGCTATTTATCATGGTTTATTGGCTTGATATTTTATCTAACTACAAATATATATGTATTATACATAAAATTATATTTTTTTAGTCTTTTGATACATTGTCTCCAAAGTTTGTCTTTTAGCAGAAATAATGCCATCATTTTTCTGTAATTATTTTTTTTGAGTTAGAGTCCTAGAATTTATATTTTGAAAACTGAATAAATTAAAATTCTTTACAACAGATATTTAGCTGATCAATTATGTTTCTAGTTTCTTCTTGGTATATGTATATATTTAGGCAATTGTTGCCAAGGTTTCCGTTATTCAATAAATGTCATCAAGAATCATCCTATCAAATAGACTATGTACTAGAAAACTGCATTATTCTAAGTACAAGGCTGCTAGAATAAACAAGAAATTCTCTTTATATTAAATGTATTCAAAGTCCTCATGCTGGTTTAAATAATTATCAACATAAAAATCACTATTTATATCACTGTCGTTAAGGAAACATCACAAGATATTTCAGACTGCTTAGTGTTTGAGGCCTTCATTATTTAAACTTCATATTCATGCATAGTCCTTTACTAAGTTCTACATAAGCAGAAAATTATGGTTGTGATTACCAAAAATAACTTGCCTTGCATTTCTGTCTTTTCTTAGACCATGAATAAAACTTAGAATTAAACATTCTCCCATGCTTTAAGTCACCACGATTTCTTAAAATTTACCTCATAGTGAACAAAAAATAATTTTTAGAATATTTATTGTAATAGTTTTCTAATAACGTCTATTTGGGAAATATTCAATATCCAACAACAAATCAATTATGGTTAAATTATTTGTATTATGTTCAAATAATGAAATAAAATGCCACACAGACAAAAAGTTGTAATTATATAGAACTATATGAATGACTATTACTACTATAAATGTGAATAATAGCACCTGTTCCCAAAGAAAATATACTGATTGTCTTCGTTTACACAAAGTCCAAAAAAAAAAAAAAAAAAAAAGATGTTAGAAGTCCATTAGAGATTATGCTTTAGAAGAGTACCTGAGGAAGTTTCTAGGCCCTGGTTAAGGGAACTATCTAAATTTGAGAAAATTCATTGAGATGTGCATTGGTAATATTTGAATATATTCTATACTTCAATGATTTTGTTAATCTACTTTAATTTCTACCTAATTCTTTCATTCAATCTTCATTCATCAATGACTTTTTGTGGAGGAGTGTGTTTTGCTTTGGGGAATTACAGAATGAAACATTTGAGCAACAGGTCCAAACACAGATAACTAAAGCACAGACTAGAAAGCCAAAAATGGAAAGAAACTAGTCTGAGAGATCAGGAAAAGCTGAGTCTTAAAGAAGTAATGAGCAATAAAAATAATGAAGGAGTATTTTTACAGCCAAATAGCTTCCAAAACTACAGAGCATTCGTCAAAGCAGAGATGCTAGAAGTCATGCGTTGCAAGAAAGGGGATTTCAGGAATTTCAGAGCTTGTGAATGTGGCAGGATTTTTACAGATGAGGTTAAAGAAGTATATGAAGTACAAAAATAAATGGGTTTAGGAAGAACATCACAGATGGAAAAAGAGGGACAAAGCTTTAAAAAGTCATGCTGCTCCCAAGTAAGGAGAAAGAACGTGGAGAAGACCAAGGGGATATAGATTAGAAAATGGTCAGAAATTTTTAAAAATTGGAGAGATATAAATGGGACAGGAAAAATTCAAGGGGAAGATTACTGAAAACTGAAGAAAGAAATTTATGTTAGGCACAACCTACAAATGCCCTTTGATAGGCAGAGAGGTGGAGTATATCAGCACCACTTCTATTGGAATAGTGATATGAGTAGAATTTGCTGTAAAACTAACATCAAATTTGTATGTGCACGTATGTGTATTCATTAGGACATGGGTTATGTGGCAAAGGCAGTTTTAGAACTTTCTTACAAATAATTCCTTACCATTTCAGTCTGTCAATATCCTCACATTTTACTTCTACATCTTGTTGAAACCAAAAGAGCAATTTGGCAATATCATAATTTAATTTGTACGCATAAGGAATAAAATTAGCTGAGCACAGTGGTGGGTACCTATAATCACAGGAACCTGATAGGATGAGGGAGGAGGATTGTGAGGTTAAGATTACCCTGAGCAATATAGAGAAATGCTACCTAAAAGAAGAAAAGAAAAAAAGGATTATTTTGTTTATTGTTCATACATTCTCTAAATAAAGTAATTCCAACCCATTAACCCATCTGCTTTTCCTAATTTTATAATGCATCACATAACTTTTCCATTGTATGCATATGATTTCTTACACAAGTTAGATATTTAGCATTCAGGTATAGGATAATTAAACAATGAAATATATGGCATATAAATAAGACACTTTAAAAACAATATTTAAATCTCCACATTGTTTTATTATCTCATAAGTATATCAAAGTTTTATTTAAAGGCTAAAAGTTAACTTGTTGCTAATCTATTTGTATGATGAAATCAATGAATGTTTCTAAAGTTTTAACAGACAACCAAAATTGGAAATCAGTACTAGAATAAATTTAAAATCTTGTTTCTTTATATTTTCAGTAATTTGCTTTGACATAAGCCCTAGCACAAGTGGAAGATTTAACTAGTCTTCTGGTTTTATGAAAGTTTTTTTTTTTTTCCACAGAATTCTTATTTCCTTTATTTTTCATCCAGATGTAAGACAAAGGACCAAACACTCCCTTTTACTTTGAATCATCTGTAATTTAATGTGATTTTTAAGATAATTTAAAATTATATAAATAATTATATTTGTTTAGGAAATGATGACAAGGAAAGTTGCTCTATATGTCCAATATAGAAGTTATTTTCTAAATATTTTCCATTTGAGTTTGACTGAACTGGCAGATGAACAATCCTTGGATGTGAAGAACCAATTGTATAGGAAAAAGGTAGTTCCTCAATCACTTTGCAGAAGGAGTCATATTTCCTTGGGGGGGAAAAAAAGAAATCAAATTAAAAAGGAATTGTTTTAAATTTCAGAAATATTTGGGTTTTCCTTTTTAAACTTTATAATACAGTTCATTATAAATGAAGTCTTGACTTATTAACTTTCTGGAAATGTATTCTTTCAGTCACATCCAAATACTAGCTGTTCAGAATACAGAAGGGAAATCTTATTCATCTTGGTCTTGCCCCTTGGTGATATTCCCTAAATGGAATTTGAAATGACTATTCAAGAAATCTAGTTTAGCTACAGGAATGAAATGAATCAAAAGCTAAATCATAAAGTAAAGAATAAAAAGGCTTCACCAGGATTGTGTTCATCTGTGGGAAGAGAGAAATTATAAAGATCGTCAACAGTACTTCACAAATACCTGCTTCTCTAACAATTGTTATAAATTAGTCTAAAGGCTTTTATATGCAAGTGCAAACGAGCAAAACATCTCCTGTTTACATGGGGAAAGGGACAAAGGCACTCAGGCTGCTCACATCTCTAGTACCACCAGCTTAAAGGTGTCCAGTTTAGCCTTATCTGTAAAGGGAGTCAGCCTCCCACACTGCAGCACCTTAAAACAAATGGTTTCACCTGTCTTTTTGTGAAATAGCACCCCTCAAAGCAGAAACGTATGCTGTAGAATTGCTTAATGACTAATATTCCATTATTCAGTATTCTGGGAGTGCTCTTGGTGTAGCCTTTACATGGCTCAATATCTATTATGAGCTTACTGTAAGAAGAGTGATATATGTTCGAAAGCTTTTGGAAAACTGATAACTGATTTCAGTTCTGTATTGTGAACAGAGCCACTTTTATTCCTTTTATTCTACATAAATAAGGAATTTTTAGCATATTATTCATTTAAATATATATTGCACTACTTCAGGAAGATAAAATCAGTCAATATGTTTTGCTTGGGAAAAGATAGATTAATACAGATACATAGCTGTGAGTAAACCCGTGTTCTCATTTTCTGGATCTGATGGATCTGTAAAGTGCTCTCTCTCCATATATGTAAGGAATATACTTTCCTATTTCCATGCAAGTATTAAAGGTTTGTGGCTTAGTGTTGTCCAAGTATTGCAATGTCATTGAAATTCTTTAAAATTTTCTTTAAAAAGAAGACACAATCCTCTTCTCCATTTTTCTATTTCCAGTTACGTGGAATAAAGATACAATGGCTGGAAGTGAAGGGAACTTTCCAGTCTTTGAGCATAAGATGCATTATAAATTGAGTAAAGATGTCATTATAAATTGAACTTTTGAAGGCAGATTCTGATTCTTTTCATTTTTTTCCTGCCTTTATCCTTAAAGACAAGAGCAGTCCATAGGAAATAACAGTCATGTTATGGTTTTGGTCAATGTCCCCCAAAAGTTTGACCCCAAGCTTGGGGTGCTATGGTGAAACCTCTGAGTGGGCAGCCTCCTGGGAAGAAGTTAGGGGTGTGCCCTGGAAGGATACGCTGGCCCCACAGACTTTTTTTCTCTTTTATTTCCTGGCTTGCAATGAGATAAGCATCTTCCTCTGCCACATGCTGACACTACAATGGAATGGCTCCCCACCAGCCCCAAGCAAAGGACCAACTCACCCACTGGCCAGGCTCAATCCTCCAGAAGTGAATAAAACTAAACTTTTCCTCCTTTTTAAATTGTTTACCTCAGGTGCTCTTACATTAACAGAAAGCTCTCACAAGCCAATTAATAAATGTTTGTTGAATGAATGAATGTGTCTTCAGGTCATATTTTACTCAAATATTACTTTTTAACTCTCAGAAATACTTTTGCATTTGTAACTGAAAGGACAGCAAATTTTTAACGATTGGACTTATTTTGGAAATAGACCACTCACTGAATTCTTTGTTAGTTATGGATTTCATTACTGCAATGACAATGCCCATAATTATACACTGGTTTGCTATCATGTTAAACCAGTAATTCTGTCATAGATGAGGTTTATTATTTTGCAAAAAGTTTATATAACTATTGAAATGGGAATTTTAACTGTGACTCCACTTTAGTTTTTACGGAATTCATATCTATATTCAAGCCAACAAAGAAATCCATTTAGTATTATATTATGCCATTAATAATTGACTTAGATAAAATTAAAAGACTTTTCATTGTTGGCAATTAAAATTGATACTATTGCTGAGTCTTCATTTTTCTAGGTGTTAAATACAGAGAATTTTTCCAAGTGGTCACAGCAGCTTTGTTAATTAGATTTAAAAAAATCTCGTGAGATATTGAACCAACTCTTGAGTATCTTATCACATTTAATCATTTTCTGTATAATATGAAAATTATTGGTGACTTATATACAATGGTGAAGATGGCACAAATCTTGATAACACAGTTGAATTAGCAAAAACATAGTTAAAATACCTTGTAGCACTTTAGGAAAGAGGAAATGAAAGCATAAAATTTGTAAATTCACTTGTTCTCTCACTGAGTGTGTTTTCTTTCTTGGAAATGTTTAGCAAATTAAGTTTGCAATTTCTTTCTTCTTTAAAAGCAGTAAGTAAGCCAGGAGTAGTGACACATGCCTATAATTCCAGCAACGTCCAGTGCAGGAGGATTGCAAGTTCAAGGCTAGGCTGGGGAACTAAATGAAACCCTGTCTCAAAATAAAATATAAAGTGAGTGGGGATACATAATTGGCCAAAGTGTGTCTCTGGGCTCAATTCCCCATACTTCAAAGGTACGGTAAAAAAATAAATAAATAAATAAATAAATAAAAGTAAAAAGTAATTTCAAGTACTGTTTTAAAAAAGTAGTAATCATAAACTATCATGGGTATTGTTATCAAGTGGATAATATGTTATCCTATTTATAATTTTATATTTATATGAAATAAAATATGGACAACAAGGCAGGTTAAAGGATGCAATTGAGTCTATACATCATGCCTTTCTTGAAATCTTTCCTCTTGGCCATCTTGTTCCCTGCTCCCTCTTGGACTATTCTTTCAATTATTTCCTTCAAGTGCTTCTTGTTTCCTGTTTATGGGAAGAATAACATCCACGTCTGTTTTTCTATACCAGCTACTACATTGTTTTAAGAAAAATTCACATATTTAAATCATGAACAATATCCCTGTCTAGTTTCAGTATGAATTTTCTTCTGTCTTGGATTGGGTACCAGAATAAAAACTAGAAACAAAAACACATCAAAACATGGAACTAATTTTCTTTTTCACTCACACCTAAATCAACTGCTCTTGGTTGCCAATTTCATTTTATTGCACACCTTTTAAAAAGCGTCTTGACACAATCATTTCACAACCATTATCACGATCATCATCTAGTCTTACCAGTTCCATTTTATCTAAGTTTGAATTCAAAATTTTCAATTTTGAATAAAGTTAGGAACATTTCTCTCATCTCCCAGGTTTAATTATCCCAGAAAATCAGCATTTGTATTTGAGGAGGACATTCATGAATATCATGTTTATTATTTGCTCAGTGCACAAATTATTATAATTGGCCTTAAATTGAAATGTTTCATAAATTAGGCTGAATTTTTAAGGTAATCTGAATTTATTCTGTAATTTACAAGAATATGCTAAGTAAACTGTTTGAAAATAGATCATTTGGAAAATAGAAAATGTAATTAATCTATACATTACATTACATTGTGTTTTCTTTGTATTACACAGATTAGAACATATTGGAACGTTCTAAGTTAACATAGTTATAATGATATAAAGTAATAATAGCACAATTATTTCTCATTTTATTTTTTTGCATAATTACATCACCTGTTTTAGAGTTGGTTCTATTTTTCAGGGTGAGACTGTCATAGAACAAATACAGACTGAATTTTATGTTACCCTTCAAAACTTCTCTTGTATTTTACACTGTTTCCCACCACTGTCTAAAGAGTTGCAGTTTAAAAAGCCTTAGGAATTAGGGCTAATACTATCACGCTTTACATTAAGATTGAAACCCTTGCTGGAGCAAATTGAGGCTTACTAAGAGGTACTACAGTTTCAAATCAACATGAAAAACTCTAACTTCACATTAACATGTTGCTTAAAATCTATCAGAACAGCATTTTCTTGATTTCTAAGAGGTTTTAAAATTGTACTAAAATATGTTTTGTAAAAGATTGCTATTATTTTAACTGAAAACAGTTCATAAATAGCATTGATAGATCAATGGTTACTTGGAGTCGTACAGAGTGACTCTATTTGCTGGACAGAGTTATTTTGGATAGACACATTTTGAACTAGAGCAAATCACAAACTCTGATCAATTGTGACTGGCTCAGTTGTGCCTTTTCCGACTCCCTAATATCTAATTTTTCATATAACTTACATTTTTGTTTCACTACACATGTCAATACCTGAAACTGTCATTTTCTTGTTCATTATCTATTATTTGAAGAATGGAACACACATAAAAATTTGAACAATCCATTGCATATCTCTAAAAGTAGAACTGGTAAAGTGTTCTTTAAATACTTTTGCACATTGAGGAATATTTCCCAAATTACATTTTACTTCTCTGTCAAAAAATTAAACCATTGCTTGCAATGTCATTTAACTTAAACTTACATTAAAAATAAAAACACATGTATCATCATCCTCATATCATCCTATTTAAAGATTAGGTTGGGCAATAATTGAAAATCTAATGATAAACAGAAAATATTAGTAACAAAAAAAATCCATTATATATAAATAAATAACTATTTTACTGAATATAAAAGGAAATGTACTGAAGTTTGGGCACCAGGGCAACTTGCAGATAAGTAAACAGGAAGACAATAAGATTTGCAAGACAAAATGTATTCAACAGACTGTTTAGTCTGTTTAGTAATATTATTCCATGTGTTCCAATACAATTTGTTCTAGTTTAAACCAAGAACTGAAATTTTAATCAGTCAACACATTGTCATCTCTCTGAAAATATTCTGATATCTAGGTAAAATTTTAGAAATTCTCATTTAATAGGTCTAGGATACAAAGTGAGGAATATCACTGTTGGAAAGTTCCCCAAGTGATTCTTAATAAATTCCCTCTTCCCTGACACCCCTTTGCATTTCTAGCTCTGTTTCTTTAAAATAACATTTTGAATGCCAAGTTTCTAAATCTTCTTTACTTGTTTCTTTTTATTTTATATTTGATGTACTGTTATGTTCTATTCATGTTTGATAAATGAATTTCTTTTAATATTTTCACTCATCATGAAGCAAAATGTCAAGTGAAATTTTTTTAAATTATCTTAAAATGAAAGATAAACTGCATTTAAATGTGAGATGTTATATGCCCCACTTTTATACAATCTTTTATTTTAGAAATGACTACTTTGTTATTTTAGAAAACTTGGGTTGGTCTTGTCCATTGACATTTGATGAGACTGATTGACATACCCTTGGGTAGTGGTACAACAATATTATTGAGACAATGATCTTAGTATAATTTCAATGATAGACTTAGCTAATTTATTTCTCAATTGGTAATTCAGTTGAATAAAACTATAAGAAATAGATGTCTGTTTGCCACAAATATCTTGGTAAAACAAGAAAAAAGGAATCAAATGTATGTATTCTATTTCCACAGCAGAGGTGTACATCAAACTATGCCATCAGCATTGACAAAACTCTGTACTTAGCCCACTATTGGTGTTGGGTGGGAGATAGGGGTGGGGAAAGGGATGGAAAATGCGGAAGAATGGGTACCACCGCCAGGGTCACCCTACCCCACCTAACATCTTCCTGTGAGGGGAAACTCGGCTCTCTTGTAGCTGAAGGCAGGAAACTAGATGAGCACAAGGGGAATACAAGACCCTAAAGGGAAAGTTCCAGATTTTAGGCATGCGCAATAACCTAAGGGACTGACCTAAAGTTTACTTGTTGCTAAGTTATCATTACATTAGCATTGTAACTTGCTCCCCCACTTTGCAGTAGAGAAGAAATCATGTCAAAATCAGCCATCCATCTAAATGCCAATCAACCCCAGATATGTCCTGGAGAGAAGAACTAACAGCCTAGTAACGTGAA
Source organism: Sciurus vulgaris (assembly GCF_902686455.1). Taxonomy (NCBI): domain Eukaryota; kingdom Metazoa; phylum Chordata; class Mammalia; order Rodentia; family Sciuridae; genus Sciurus; species Sciurus vulgaris. The sequence goes on from NC_136469.1 coordinate 16,194,633, forward strand.
CTCTGCTGTATAGATGGCTCCTTGAGCTACTTGGAACCCTGGCCCATTCTCTCCCACTTTCAATAAACCTTTGTTTCTCTTGCCAGCCTCTCGCATCTCACTCAGTTCTGTGTTTGGTACGCTGAGAATCTGCGGACCCCTGGCAGACCCCTTCCTGTCCAGGGTCGAGGAACACTAGTAATATCCTGCATCAGCTGAGAGATGTGGTTCCACAGACAGAATTGGAGAATGGTGGTTTTTCATTTTCTTTTTCATTTGTGGGGAGCATGGACTTCATTGCAGTGAGGGGAGCAGGGGTGCCATGTGCATTTGTGGGGGATGTGGGTGTCACATAGTGTGTGTATCAGCGTCAGGTAGTAAGTTTGGTTTTGGACATCTCGCAGCGTGTGCCCACGTCTGGGGCATGCAGCCCCTAATCTGTGTAGCACAAGGTGGTTAGTTGCTCCAGTCACCCCGAATCTGCCTTTCCAGATCTCATTTTACTTTTTTCTTACCCTTCTACTTTGGCTTCCATGATTGATTGCTTCTATTTTGGTCAAAGAATAGACACTGTTCACACTTGCTAGCCTTGCTCCCTGGAGGGCTGTTCTCTTAGAAGGTGGGAAAAGCTGCTTTATATTCAAGCCAGGCTTCCCAGGTCCCTGTGCACCATGGAGACTTGACATTACCTAAGAAATACAATTGAGTGGACCTCTGCAGGGGTGCTCCATTGTGCAAGGAGATGGGTAAATTTGGACTGCCTATTACCCAAGTTTTCAGTACTTTAAGTACTTAAGAACAGTAGTAGTAAAATTAAATTTAATATCAGAGTTCATGGTAGCAATAAGTATTCCACTTAAAAATGAGGAAATCAGACTAGTAATTTCACACATAACAAAAAATGGTGATTCATTTATTAATTACATAGTTCATACCTCAGTAAATCAATATTTTATCTCAAGCTTCTATGTGTATTATATAATAAATACTGATAGTCACAATCCAAATTTTCTTACATTGAACATATTTAACTGTTGGATTATAGAAAATTTCAAATTTTAAGATAAATTAACCTTTGGTGAATCCGACGAAAGAAAAGCAATGAATCCTATTTAACACATTATTTATTTATATAAAACATCATTTCAAGAATTTTGATATAAAATTACTCTTAAAAAACCACATTTTAAATTGTGTTATTGAATTGAATTTATATCTCATAAAATTCATTTGTTAATGTATGTCATTGGATTAACTTTGGCAAATTTACTGTGGTGTGCATCCATCATCATGAGCCAATTTTAAATATTTTCATATCCTAACAGGAATATGAAAAAGTGTTCAGCATTACTAATCAGCAGGTAAATGCAAATTAAAACCACAATGAGGTATGGACTCTTTCCAATAAGAATGGCTATTATCAAAACAAAACACTGTGCTGGAAGAGGAAGAGAAACAGGGCCCTTTGACAACATTGCTAGGAATACAAACTAGCATTCCTAGGAATAAAAATAGTCTGGGGGTTGCTAAAACAATTGAAAGTAAACTACTTAACAATGAGGCAATCCCACCAATGGGTACATACCCCAGGAAATGAATTTAGTATATCAAAGAGGCATAGGCACCATATTTATTGTACTTCCTCTTACGATAACCAAGATGTGAAAATAAACTAAAGGTTCATCAGTTAAAGGACAGATAAAGAAAATGATGTATTCATATACAATGAAATGCTATGTGTTCATAAAATAGTGAAATCCTGTCATTTGTGACAATATGAATGGAACTGGGGGACATTTTGTAAAATAAAGTAAGCCAGGTACAAAAAACATTAATACCACGTAATATAACTGGTGTGATCTAAACAAGTTGATCTCAGAAGTTGAGAGCAAAATCATGATTGCCAGAGGCCAGGCACAGTTGAGGGAAGTGGGGCTGGTGAAGTTTGATGGCAGTGTGTTGAGTTACAATCAGGGAAGAGGAAGGAGCTCTGGTGTGGAGTGGCTGTAGGTAACGATGACACCACACGTTTCAAAAATGCTGGAAGAAAAGACTGAATATTTTCATTCCAAAGAAATGATACATATGTGGAAAGATAGATATGTTTATCCTGATTTGAACAGTATACCACGAACACATATGTAAAAATACCGTGTCACCTAAAAAATAAGTGCAGCTTTTATGTGTCAATTGAAACCCAAAAGAGACCTTTTGTGCCCCTTTTCAGTTCTTTCTTCTCCCCATACAATTCTAGGCTAGACTAACCCACTTTTTAATGGAGAGTTTTGTGCCTTTTCATAGAAATGGAATCATATTCATGTGTTGTTTTTTACAAGGCTTCCTTCACAAATATAATTTTTTAGGTTCATCCATGTTGTAGAATGAACTTTATTTCTTCTTATTGCTAAATAGCGTTATATTGTTTGTATAGATCGCATTTGTTTTTCTGTTCCATGATAGATGGTTGTATTATATCCGGCTTGGTGTTTTAATGAATAATGCTGTTGCAAACATTTCCATAAAAATATGTGCATGAACATATGTTTTCATTTCTTTCAGATGAATCCTTAAAATGGAGTTGCTGGATACTATTTTAAATTTGTGCTTATCATTTTAATAAATTGTCAAATGCTAGGCCTAACACACTTATCAGCACACATTCTCACCTGCAACATGGGAAGTTTCCAGCACTATAATGTTGGAGAAGCTGAATGGAAAACAGGCTACACCAAATGCCCCACCAAATGACCATCTTAACTGCTGGACATGTGGATGAGACCATCTGAGCCTTTCTAGCACCAATCATTTCTTCAGATGCCTACAATTGCTACACGGGGAAAAAAGTTCAGTCTAGTCAAAATTAGAGAATTATGAGTAAGTATATGCATAAAAATCTAATTTTAAATAGCATATTGTCACATAAAATCTTCTCTGTTGGTAATTTATGAAAAGAAAATTGAACTACATAAAACATAAGTTTTAACATGAATGGCAAGTTCTATGCCTCAAAAACATTTCCACTTTGGAGTATAGGTGTTTTCACTGAGAATTCTGGTAATCAGTGCTAATGCTAATTTAAATAACAGAGACAGATAAAGTAACAGAATACTTTTCCAGAAACCTCCTTGTTGGTTCTTCCAATGGGACTCAGTGTTTCAGAGTCTAAGGACTGCAACAAAGACAATCTCATTTTAAACCCTTCAGTGGCTACATTGTTGGAATTCAGTAATGCCTTAGCTCATTCCTGGCTAACTCTGAAATTCCCGCAGCAAGCAAGAGCAACTGAGCTGTAGATGACCAGATTTCCCAAGATAGAGGTAAGATTTCTTTCCTGTATTTTCTAGTCTTTTGATTAGACCACTCAAGACTTCTTGTTACATTTCTACCTTTCAGCAATATTGTCATCAATCTCATTGAATTAAATTTCTTTCATAAAATGTCAAAAAAAGGATTTAGAAGGTTTTACTGAAAATGTTCTAAATATTAAATGTCCACTGAAGTCCAGTTTAAAGAAGCTACCCTATCAAACTTGAAAGGTAGGTGATACGGTTTGGATCTTGCAGGTCTTCCAGAGGCCCAGGGTTGGTACTCTCAACTGTATTGCCATTGCCTATGCTGAAACCTTTAGGTGGTGAGGCCTCAGAAGGAAGTTAGGTCACTGGCGGCACATCTTCGAAAGGAATCTTGGAACTCTAGCCCCTTCCAATTTCTTTTTTCCTTCCTTCCTTCCTTCCTTCCTTCCTTCCTTCCTTCCTTCCTTCCTTCCTTCCTTCCTTCCTTCCTTCCCTCCTTCCCTCCTTCCTTCCTTCTTCCTTTTCTGGCAACTATAAGCCAAACACCCCTCCTCCATCTTGAACTGTTGTCGTGACATATACTGTGTTACCAGAGGCTCAAAGCAATATAGGCAAGTGATCGTGGACTGAAACCATGAGACAAATGGTTTCTTAAAATATGTTTATCTCTGGTATTTTTTCACAGTGATCAAAAGCCAATTAACACAGAAGTTCGTACCCCAAAATGTGGTTAATGCTGTGATTATACCTGATGATATGGTTCAGAGATTATGAGCATGAGTTCACATGAGGAACTGGTAATCATTGGAGATGTAAGCTATAGAAATTCTGGAAGGCTAAAAACAGAGCTGAACAGGTGATTTAGTGAGGGCTCAAAAGGCCAGAATGGCTGACAAGAATGCAGACAGATAAGATTATCGTCATAAAGGTTCAGATGGAGAAAGTACTCTATTGGGATTTGGTTTAGAGGCCAACTGTGTTACACTCTGGCAAAGAAATTGAATTCATTTTGTCCATCTCTGAGGCTTTGTAGGAGTTAGATCATTTTATCTGGTAGAGGAAATTTTAAGGCAACACAGTATTCAGGCAGCATCGTGGGTATTACTGTTTTCTTTTAGTCAAATTTACCATGGGAATCAGGAGAAAAGAGCAGCACAGCAGAAAAAAAAAATTGGAAAACTTAGAATTTAGTGGGATAAGTGATGCATTTAAAGTAGCTACCAGAGAGGGTGCAGTTGCTAAAGAGTGTAGTACCAAAAAATAAGGCAAGTACTTTGCACTGGGATAGTAGAAAAGAAAGTTCAGAAATAGGCAACACCTCACCCATCACAAGCTCAAGGGTGTAAAAGGGTAAACATGGCTGTATCTCTGGTACAGCTGAGACCAGCAGCAGACCTTGGTGTTGTCCTCATGATGATGGTTCCTCAGGCCTGCAGAAGGCAAGAATGAAATGCCTTGGAGGCCTCTACTGACCTTTCAAAGGAAAGCCTAGGAGGCCAGTCAGTGTTCCACAGCAGCAGGTTCCTGCGCAGAGCCTCTGAGAGGGTAAGAGTTAGTGAAGCTGTGAGATTGAAGCAATGACGTTGCAATGGAATCTGAAAGAAGAGATACCAAGGAACAAGAAGTACCTGCTAAGAGAAGCTCGAGGCAGTGGTCAGGGCCAGCTTAAGAGAGTGGTTATATGGGCTGTAGCCAGCAAGACCATAGGATGGGACTGAACAAGCTCCTTGTAACTCAAATCATGCCAACATTTCACCTGCATGTTGGTCATGGATGCAGTATTTGCCCTTCTGGACAGCAGTCTCACTTTGAATTGGTCTCTTTTCTATGATTTCTTTCCCCTGTTTTTCCTTTATGGAATGGTCACCCTGTGCTATTGTATCTTCACATATTTAACTTGTTCTTTTAAACTCACGCTGGGTCTCAAAGGAGACTTTGGACTTGAACTTTGAAGAGTGCTGGAAGTGTTAAGGTTTGAGGGGATGCTTAAAAATAGAAAATAGACTGAATGCTGTAAAGATAGAAAGAGCCTGCACCTGTGTAAATACAAATACGAGGCTCTTCCCAAACTGCCCTCAACCCCTCATAAAAGCCGCAAAGAATCTTCGTCTCTTATCTTATCTGTAAAGGCCAGATGACTGACCCAAAAGCAAACCTTGCTGGCACAAAAACAAACTTAAAGATAATGATAACCCTCCTCTCGGAGGTCAGGGTGACCCACAACTTAAAATGACATGCTTTGTATACAATTTTATATGTTAACCAATTTAAAAGAACACTGTGAAACTGTTTGCCTTTCATTATAAAAACGCTGCTGAACAAGGGCTCAGGGCCTCTTAGCGTCACCGGTTACCGAGTGCACGAAGGACCAGGTTCGAGCTTGCTAATAAATGACTCTTTGTTGCTTGCATTGATTGTGGTCTCTGGTGGTCTTTGTGGGGTCTGTGCCACTGGGCACAACAATGCATTTTGCATTGTGAAATGAACATGAATCTTTTGGGGCTGGGCAGAATGCTATAGTTTGGATGTTGAATGTCCCTCAAGGGAACACCATTTGAAGGCTTGGTTCATAGCCTGTGGCAATATTGGAAAGTGATAGAACATTCAGGAGGCATGGCCTAGTGGGAGGAAGTAAGGGGAGTGGGGGCATACCTCTGAAAGGAACAGGAATATTAGACTACTGGCCAGCCCTTTCCCTCTCTCTCTTATTCCTCCCTTCCTTCCTTCCTTCCTTCCTTCCTCCCTCCCTCCCTCCCTTCCTTCCTTCCTTCCTTCCTTCCTTCCTTCCTCCCTTCCTCCCTTCCTCCCTTCCTCCCTTCCTTCCTCCCTTCCTCCCTTCCTTCCTTCCTTCCTCCCTTCCTCCCTTCCTTCCTCCCTTCCTCCCTTCCTTCCTTCCTTCCTTCCTTCCTTCCTTCCTTCCTTTCTTCCTTCCTTCTTTCTTTCCTTCCCTCCTTCCTTCCTTCCTTCCTTCCTTCCTTCCTTCCTTCCTTCCTTCCTTCCTTCTTTCCTTTTCTTTTCCTTTCTTCTTCTTTTTATCTTCCTTGCCACCACAAGGTGAACAGGCCTCTACCATCATGCATTTCTGCCTCGAGCATATGGTGTACTGGGCTGCCAGAGGCCCAAAGCAACAGGGTCAAGTGACTTTGGACTGAAACCTCAGAAAATATGATTAAAAACAAATCTTTCATTTTTATAATTTGTGCAACACAAGTATTTTGTCAAGGCGATGGAAAACTGACTAACACATTAGGTATACAATCTCTGGCAACACATTTAAAATACATGTTTTAGTAAAACAACATGGACTCAGTCTGACAAAGCTGTACCTGTTCAGGAGAACTTGACTGGGAACCACATCAAGTTAGATCAAGTTGAAAGAAGGAACACTCCTTGTCTTCACATCCCACCCGTTACTCTGTTGCTTGAATAACATTCTTTTTCTTTTTTTAACTCAAAAAAATGACAGGTGTTATGGTGGAATAAAGCAAAGTTGGGTATCCATTAGATTCCATTTCTATAATAGAGTATTTGAAACATCAAATGGTTTTCTACCCCTTGCCTGTTTCACTCTTTCCGTCAAAATTAAGCACACTTTATCAGCCAAGTCTTCCTTCTCTGACCTCCCCAATTTGTTGTGTGCCCCCACTGCAGTATTTCACTCATTCATGGGTCTTTCTTTTCTACACTGAAAAGTAATTTACTGTTAAATGTGTGATTATTATAATCAAAGCTGTCCCCCAAACTAAACGTCAGTTCCATGAACACAGAGCTCTTTCCTTTGTTGGGGGCTGTGTTATGTTGGCGGCGCCGGGATGGCGCCTGATCACATCGGCAGCGAGGAGGTTAATTGACATAAGCACACTCAGGTGATTTTCTCGTCCACGCACACAATGTATGCGCATGTGTTCTCGAGCACTAATTGCCTGCTCCGAGCGTCTCGCCTAATCTTTGCGTAAGAGGCGTGGCCCTGCTCTCCGCCTCCTGGAGGTGATATAAGCATAGGCCGAGCGAGACAGAGACACAGCAGCCATTAGTAAAAGAAAAGCAGTAGCAGAAGACACGCGATGCGGCAGTAGCCAGAGAAGACATGCCACAGCAGCCATTAGCAAAAAAGCCAGAAGAAAGAACACAGCAATGAGTAGGGGCAGCGGCGGAAGGCAGATCACGGAATGGAGAACTGAGACGCATCACTAGGGCACCTTGGGTGGACGTACCCTTAGTTCACAGGATGCAGGACTTTAAGGTGTAGCAAGTCTCTTCCTCTGAGCTCTAAGCAAAGCTTGTCTTTCTCTCAAAGTTTCTCTCTTAAGCAAAGTCTCTTTCTCTCTGATAAGCGGGCTCTCTCTCTCTCTCTCTCAAAGCAGGTAAACCTCATTTCCTCTATCCTCTATAAACAAGCAAGAAAGCAGTGCACTAAAGAGAAAGATAGAAGTGCCTCAGTTTCCACTCCACCACCCATAAGACCCGTGCAAGTTGTTGCTGCAAGCGGTCACAAATATCCATGGATTTTGGAACCGCAAAGAGCCAGCGACATTCCTTGATCTTTATTATTGTTGTCTTATTCTCCCCAGTAACTCTACCAGCTCAAGCCTTAGTTAATATATGATTTGGACCCAGATTTTCATTCTCTTACCTCTTTCCACCTTAGGCTGGCATTTCATCTCCGCTCTAGTGTACTCATCCACTTAATAGCTCTGTTACGTGAAAGCAATACCTGTGATTTTGTTAAGCCCCGATTCACTCCTTTTTTAGCAATGTGACCCTGGATAGCACTTAAAATCTTCCCATGCATCATTTTAACAAGAATAGCATAATATAATTGTTTGGAGAATAAATTAAGCAACGCACATGAAGTACTCAATATAAAAAAGACTACTTTTTTAATGGAGGTACTACTCTAATACAATTACTATAATAATTATAAACATATTTTAATTAAATACACATATGATTTAATTAGGTATATATATTAAATTATATAAATATAATTTAGTTACATTAGATATATTAAATACACCTTCTATGCAATTTATATACATACAGTAGATGAACAAGTAAAACAGGATCATACTCATTGACCTTGTCAAATGTGAGGAAGGGTCTTTGTTGTTAGGTAGAAGCTTCTTTATTGAAGAGGATACCAGAAACATATTTTCTTGACTTGTTACTAGGTCTCACAATTAGACAAGTGTTTGAGTTCACAGCAGTTCATTTACTAACATTGTATCTTCAGAAAATATTTAAAAACCCTGAAATAATAACAATGCAGAAGCCCCTTGATTTACCATGGGGCTATTTCTTGATAAACACATGGTAACTTGACAATATTGCAAATTCTAAATGCACTTTATACACCTGCCCTACTGAACGCCAGAGCTCAGCCAGCCAGTGCACAGAGGAGTTTCAGTGGTTCACATTCCCGGTGGCCAGGCTGTGCTGGGAGCTGCATTCAGCTGCACCATTGGAGAAGAATACACTGCACATCAATAGCTACAAAGTGATCAAGATTTGGTTTGGTGCCTATTGATTTTGCATCACTTCTTCACCATGGCAAGGTTGAAAAATTCTCAATCAAGCCTTTGTTAAGGCTGGAGTCAATCCTGTTTAGGTAGTTACGAAATTTAAGTGAGGGAGTTCACATTCTATCTCCTACAACTGTTGACTCATTGTAGAGACTCACATGTGTTCCTTGACGTTGGTGCTGATATTCTTACTGCACGTGTCATGGCGTTAGAGCCTTCTGAGATTTTTTTTCCCACTTGACCTATTTACACTGCCTACACTTCTATAGTGTAGATGGTTTCCCCGGAAACATGATATTTTCTTTGTCCTTTGGACATGGGGTCCCTTTTCCATGTTAGGGAACATGCACTTACCTAGAACTCCACCCAACCTGATACCTCTCTTGCCAAACTTTTCTGTCCTTCATTGCACGACTCCATTCTCTTGTATTGAAATAAGTCTATCTTACCACTTTAACTCATTTTGATGGGTGTTTTGTAGTCAATATAATTTAAAACCTAACTGCCTTTAGATTTTTAAAAATAAACACAGGGGCATAGTCCATATAAATTGATGAGCAGATTGCATTAACTTGAAAAAGGATATTTGGCCAAGGCAATTTTTCTTACCACACAAAAAAAGTTGTGATTTTTTTTTTCCTAAGAAAATATTTATGAAGATTTGTGATAATTTTAGGTGTCATTCTTATCCTCTCCATATCAACCCTGTGGCAAGGTCATAAAATATTTACATGTGTACGTGCTTCTGCACCCTGAAAGTAGAAGTTCCTCCAAGGAATTCTGACAATAATTGGGAAATTTGGGAATTAAAGAAAACTTGGTGAAAATTACAGTGTCTGGTTTGAATCCAACTTAACAGCAAGTTTTCTACTGAGTACAACCAAAAGTAACAATATCACTTTCTAACTGATTTTCCTCAGGGGGATTTAGTGCTCCTACCAATTTTTGAAGTCTGAGGTAGCACATACCAGTGAAATATCCCTTATCAAGTAAAGAACAGAATGAAAAGTGGAATTCTATTGCTATGTTTAAATAGAGTATCATCTTGTTATAATAATGAGAAGTTTTTGAAGAAGAGTACTCAGCTATGTGAGCAGCAAACTCATCTGTTTGATTTGCAAATATCATTCTCTTTAATGGGAAAGATTTGAACAAGGTAATTTTAAGCCACAAGAGTACTTTAGCTATTTTGTCTCAATTTAAATTCAAATGAAAGCTGAGCAATCAGTCATTTCAAACCAGAATTTTTCATTGTTATTAATTTATTTTGTCAACAATGTATTATAGACTAACTCATGGTGCTTTTTAAAAATAATATTGTTAAGTAAAGGGTCTATTTTCTTTCTTTTATTTCTGATTACATAAAGCAAGCCACTTTTCAAGGCTTAACAAAAAAGTATAAAGGCTTGTGTAGGCCAAGATAGGGTGAACAACTTCAATTATAATAAAAATCATTTAAACTCAAGCTATAATAATTCCTACTTTTATTGATTATTTCTCAAACCTTCTAGAGAATAGAACCAAATGGCTTTTATGTAAGATTACAGACAAAGCTAATAATTTTTTGAAAACCAGTCAAATCAATAATGTTTACATGAATTCAATTTTTTTTAGCAAATATAATTAAAATGTCTCAAGTCCAGCCTCTAATGATGGACAATGAGCAAATGCAATGGATATACAAAAGAAAAATATGTAGAAAGTCACATCATTCCAATAAACTTGTTTGTCTTGAACCAGAATTTAAACTTGCATATCTAAATATAAAATCCTTGAGTAGTTTACAGAAAGCAAGAGGATGAATCACAGAATTCTATCTTACACTGACTGCTTTTGCTATTTTTATACCTTTAGGTTCAAAGCAACCTAACAACCAACAGAAGATAACAACTATTACTGTGCAGTCAAAAACAGATTGAATTTATTGATTAAGAAAAGTTTAAGTGGCAACACTGAAGACACTTAATATTGTTTTTCAAAGCAAACTTCTGATTACATCACTATTTTGTTCAAAACTTTCAAGTTCCTGTTACTAACATTGTCAAACACCTATGTCTAAGTGATGTAAAAGTAGGACTTCTATTTAATCTGGTTTGGCTCCAAGAAACTGTATGTAGGGCATGAGAATACTTGCAGGGAAGTGAGATTGATTTCTCAATTCTTGTTAAGTTTTATTTGAGCTGCATTATTTGCCTGGCTCGGTTGCTTCCAGGGGAAAGAAGCTGAGATATATGGAGAGATCTTATGTTACCTGGAGTTTCTAGGGATGGGGAAAAAAAATCACGTCTTACTTTCCTGTGAAAAATGCAAAGCAACACAGAGGCGTCAATGGCCCCTGACATGGACTGAATGACAGCAGCAAAGGAGTGAGCTTTCCTGAGGTGGTGGAGAAAGATGTTTGACCTGCTGTCCACTGTGAGCCTCGCAGAGGGACAGACTTTGAGTTCTTCTGAAATGAACTGTGGGCAGAAGGACAGATGAGAGGTCAAGTTACAGTAGCAGAGAGACTCAGGATGGAGTGACCTTTGGAAACGAGGGTCTCACCAAGGGAGTTATGAGGAGCCAGCAAGCAGAGGCCTCACCTGAAACTGACATGCCCCTACGGAACACGCCAAAGTGAAACAACTGAACTGACATCACGAAGGACATAGGCCTTGCCAACTTCATGACAATACCTGTCTCTCCTCCCATTTTTAAAAGGCTGGAGGAGCCCAGAGAATGAAAGGGGGAAGTAAGAAGAAGGGAAGCAGAAAGGAAGAGGAAGACAAACCCAAAGCCAACAGAGAGCCCAACACTCCACCGCGTCTGTGGCTCCATCATCCCGCCATGGACTTTCTGAGATATGGAAGTAAAGCCCAAGTTCAAGTGTGTATCAGAGTAAAGGTCTTTTCTTAAAGCCTAGGAAAATGAGGCTCTCGAATGACATGCAAGAGTAAATGAAAATGCTTTGGAATTTGTTTGATATATTCGCAGGAAAGGAAAGAAGAATGATGGTTTTAAATATTGCAATTGTGTTTTTGCTTTACATCCCACAAGTCCACTTTTTTCAATAAAGTATGTAAATAGAATTTTTGCTTTCTACATTCAGAGCCTGATAAATATGTTGCTTTCTCACATAGTTCGATAAATCTGCTCTGAAGCCATCTGCTCTCATCTTCTGATAGGATGTCACTCTGAAAGAAAAGTATTTGATGATACATAGCCCATTGAAGACCCTCAGTAAAAATTAGCTTTACTGTTGGATATTTCAATTATAGCGCCCTTAGGTGTGTGTGCACAAGAGTGTGTATTCAAGAAATATTTTGAAAAATGTCAAGTTAATTTTGAACTCAATAATATAGTAAGTACTCACATATAAACATTATGTACAAGAAATTAAATCAGTTCTTTCATGACAGTCTACCATACTAGCTAGATACCACATATGTGTATATACATGCATTCTACATACATATATACACATACCAACATATACGTGCATATACATGCATACATGTACGCATATCACAGCATTCATATATGTGCATATAGATTGGGAGTTTATTTACTTGTGTTGTTTCTTTCTTGGCTTTCCGATTGGTGTCAGTCATATGTTTATACTTTATTCCAATCAGATTTAATTACTGCAATTTATAATGCCTTCATATCTTTACAAGTCCATTTTTCAGAAATCTGTGTCCATCTGTGACCCTTTATTCTCCTAAGGCATATTAGAACCCACTGGGTAAGCACAGGAACAAGCAGTGCACTTTGCCCCTGAGGAGACTGATTTCCTCTTACTGGGAAATAGGCAGATCAACCAAGGAAAGATGTGCTCTGGTGTCATTGCATCTTGCCTTCTTGGTGTGCAGAGTAAAGCAATAAGGGAAAGGTAGCATGGAACATGCACAGGTGCACCCGTAGCTATTTTACCTCTGTTGGTACACTGGTCAGACGCCGTGAACTCATACTGGCACTGCTGATGCCCACCTGACACTACAGTGCTCACTACAGAGCCTTTTCTCCTTTCTTACTCGTAGCTTCTCTCCCCGACAGTTTCTGACAGTGAGATACTGGCTTTCATTATCTACTATGTATTTACTGATTTGCTCAGGCTGGAATGCCAATAAAGCTATCAGAATTGCTATTCCAAACTGGAAAAAAAAAAAAAAAAAAAAAAACACTAAATAGACTACAAAACTGGCAGAAGATTATTTTTTTTCTATTAGTATATTTCTTTTATAGTATATGTTCAATGCTTTCTTATATCCCCTTTCATTAAATGAAAGGTAGCTTACTGTAGATATTCTCTGCACAAAATTCTTTATCTCAACACTTTCTAAGAAATAGAAAATAAAATGCAGCAGAGCGAGTGTACCAATTTTAAAAATAACATGTGATTTTTAAGTTCTAAACCTTTAAATACTTAAGGTCAAGGGAACAAAATTAGAGTCCAAACAAATCCCTTTGGCATAGTAGAGAAAAACTTGAATAAATTAACCATGGAATTCAATGACGTTTTCTTTTTAGGAAAGATAGGATATCATATAGGCAGCAGGAAAGGGGAATATTATATGAAAATTACTATCTAACATTTACATATAAAGTATCTTAAGTGTTTAATAGGGGATGAAAAAGCTTAACAAATCAACTGAATATACTGTAGGAGAAAACAGTCTTTGGTACTTGCATTACAGTACATGATTCATGAAAAGTCATTGCACTTATTCTGCTGTTGGGGGGAGTAAAATGAAGCCCTAAAAGTGTTACAAAATAGAATTTGAAAGCTAAGCCTAGCAGCAATTAGTAAATATTTTTCTGCTTGTTTCACAAGAATTTCTGTCTCCTGAAATTCTGTTTTCTCATTTTTACTTATAGCCACCAGGGCTCCATGCTGATTCACCAATGTTTTCATATAAATAAATAAATGCAGGAAGGAGAAAGGTGGAGGAAGGAAGGAGCTTTTCTTTCTTTTCTAGGGCCAAAAACAGTTTGTAAAATATCACTCCCAGTTGACTTCACTCTTAGGCTTCCTGACTCCGACTGTAGTCCAACTGCAATAAAAAGCAACACCCATCTGTGTCCTGAATGGAGGCGTTTTCTTCCCTAACGCAATGCTGTCTATGGGAGCCTTTCTCATCCCTTTACAAGTTATTTCTTCATGTTTTCACCAGAAGCACTCCAATTGCTAAAAAGATAGTCCACATTAAATACCCTATATAGTTTAATCCCAAATTGGATCTCCCTTATCACTGAAGTAACATGAATATATTTTGTTTTTCACCTGAAATGAAAAGGTGCCAGATCAATCCCTTCTCTCTGGTTTCTCCCTTTGACTGTGGCATTATTACAAATTGCCCTGAGGCATATCTCTCCTCTTAATACCAAGTCTCAAATGCAAACTTTCAACAATAGTTATTGTTCAGCATCATGTAACCACAAAGAAATGCCACCTAGTTATTAAACTGTCAGAACATTAAAAGTGAATAAATCATAACAAACTTTACACCATATAAAGCCATTGCCCAGTCAGTTGTCATCAGCAGAAACCCATGAAGTACATGGAAAGAACTAAAGGACCAAAACCGAAAGATGAAAATTACTATCTTTAAATAGTTGAGCTGATGTCATTAAGAGTAACCTGGTTCCAAAAAAAATTAAGTGTCCAGAGATTTTCTTTTGCTGACTGTCCTACTACAACTCAATATGTGGATTTAGTAATATTTAGAAATTATTTCTATTAAAATAAAATATTGCTCCTTGCAGAGTAGCTCTCAGATTCACACTATAAGCAAGTTGCAATTTTAACTTGGATTTACCCCAGATAGCTCTTCTCAATGCTTTATTGTAGCCTTACATACATTTTTATTACATGAGAAGCATGCTTTGTTAAGTATTATAATGCTATTCTTTACTTCCCTTGTGATCATATTATTGATCCATATTACCTCTAATTGCATAATGAATTATTTTCTAGATTGTGTAAGAATGTAAATTTTCACCATATTCCCTCATAGGGAAAATATAACAGAAAGACTAGTATAGTAACTCAAATAGGAATTTTGTCCAGTTCAGTTAACAAATATAATGAACTGTCAATCTTTCATTACAAACCATCCAAACAGGGACCAATTCTAAGAAAAGATATTATAGCATTCTAAAATGATCTTGCAAATTATAGGGCTAACCAAACCTATCTTGGTATTAAGTAACCTCAATAACTATCTTTACCAAAAAAATAAATAAATAGGAATTGATATAAAGTTCTACACAATTTTCCAAACCTTAGAGCTATACCTTTATATTGGACACAATAAGATCGATGAAGATTGTTAGCAAGTTTTTGAGTAATATTTTTACTCCACTTGACCATCTGAGATAAGCACTAAAGTTGAGAACTTCAATTCCAACTTATCGATCATCAATAATCTCAGCTAACTTTTAGAATGAGTTCTAGTTCTTATTTCTGCCTAACAGTATAACTGTTAGTGCATCCTCAACTCATTAGCTTCCTATCAGAAGCCGTGGACTTTTGTAGGTAATGATGTGAATTGCCTGCACTTCTTGTTTAGACATTAACTGTCCATAACTTTCTTAGTGCACAAAAACTTTATTGATAGTGTTGGTTACCTTCTTATCCCAAGAACTTATCTTAATAATGGAATAATATTATGATTTGACTTCTAGAAATAAAAAGCATACTATAGAAAAGATAACTTTTTGTCATATGTGTGTCTGTCAGTTTTGAGTAATGGTGATCAAAATACCTGGTTTAGTTCATGGTCTGTGAACGCCATTACTCTGGGACCAAGGTGAGGCAGAACATCATGGCAGAAGGAAAGGTGTTCATGATATGGCAGCCAGGAAACAGAGAGAGGTAGAGAGAGAGAGAGAGTGAGAGAGACAGAGAGAATGTGAGGGGACCAAAGAAATGTCCCCAGTGACCTAGTTCCTCTATGCCCCACCTGCTCACAGTTACTGAGTAATCCCTTCACATTATTAATCCATCAAATGGATTAATCCACAGATGAGGTTACAGTCCTAATCATTCCCCAAAAGCTCCACCTCAGCACCTTACTGCAATGTGGATCATACTTGCAACACATGAGCTTGGCTGGGGCCAGGACTTTTCTAGATCCAAATCATAAGAAGTATGAAGTTATAATCTAAATAGAATAGTTCACATTTAATACCATTTTCATGTGGAAGTTTAGTTCACTTCTTTCTTTTGCTTATGAGCAAGAAAGAAACTTACTACATGTACACTTCAAGATGAATGGGGAAAACAAGACTTTTTTGCTTCCCTGATCCTCATCTTTTTATAAAGGGTTCATATCTATAAAAGGGATACGACCAGGCAATACGCACACACGCGCGCACACACACACACACACACACACACACAAATAGCAAAAGGGAAATATATCTGTGACCAGTTTTTAGATATCATGTGTCATTGTGCATATCCATCCAGGGAATACCTAGTATATGTTGACAAATAAAATGGCATCTATGGAAAACACTCAAAGTTGGTTTTTAAGAATTGTTTCCATTACTTAGCACAAGCCATGTCAGGGAGTTATGCTTCAGGAAAGGCAGGAGAAGAACCTTGAGCACTTGACACCTATCAGGACCCTGTTGTGATAAGTATTTTATAGACAGCACCTGAAGTAAGTTTTGAAAATTATTGAACCATTACCAATGGAGGAAAGGTCACATAGATTTACAAAACTCTGACATTATCAAAGCTAAATAAATTTCTTCCATTATGAACTCCTTAGAGTTTAAATAAGCAACACAGCACATGAAAGGGCACATAATATAACAGGTAGGGAAGGACAGAGCCACCAACATGGAAGTGATATAAAGGAAGCCTCCCTATGAGGTTTGAAATTCCAGATGTGCCATGCTACTTTCAGTGAAAATATTTATTTTTTAACCCTGCTACTAAATTAATGAAATTTAATTACCAAACCTACCTTTCAGGGGTATATTTAATTTCCAACAAATATCACTACTATAATTGCTAAGTCTTTTCACAGATATTATTACACTAATACTAACCAAAAAATATGACATAGATATTATTGTTTTCTAAACTAATAGAATCTTCATGAGGACAGTTTTGTTTCTCTTTTTCATTTTTTTCTGTTAGCATATTTAATACCTAAAATAATGAATGAGTCTAAACTCATTTTTTAACTAACATGAATGAATAAAGTAAGAAAACACTATTCATAATCCCTGCAGTTTTATTCCAGAATCGGTGATCTCAACCACAATATGTCCTGGATTTCAGCCAAAAGAAAAGCATTTCCTTTTTGCTTTTCTTTTATTATTCTTTGAAGCAGTCTAGATGTCCAATCAGAAATTCTACTCAACTCACCTAGTGTGTTTTATCTTTGTGGCCTCTCTGAAATTCCTTAATTTGGTTATTCAGTTATTCAGCAAGCATTTATTAAATGATGATTGTGTGGGATACTTTGCTGAAAACTGGAAACTTTGTACAGAATTTAAAAAGACAAAGAGTCATGCTGTCAACTTCATTGTAAGTAAGAAGACTGACATGTCAACAAATACTTACAAATGCAGGGTGAATTGCATTTATTTATTAAGGACTGTGCTCAAGCACAGCACCATGAGTTAATGAGAAACACAACTAAAAACAGAGACATGCTTTGAACAAAAAGAGCAGAAAGTTTTGAGAAAGAAAAACAGATAATTCAAAGATTGCAAGCAGCAAACTCAAAATCAGGTCCGTCTTTTCTGAAATCATGTCTAACTGCCTATGTAGACTCGAGTATGAAAGATGTTTGTGACTATATTATTGAATATGGAGAATATGGCATAGAGTAGGAATCAAAAAACACTATTTTAATAAGTGAATCGATGATGTGATTAAGAATATTTTTAGTGAGATCTGGTGATGCATGTCTGCTCAGTGAACAAGCACTTACCTAGTATGCACGAGGCCCTGGGGTTCAATTCCCAGTATGGAAACACAATTATAAAAAAAAAAAAAAAAAAAAAAAAAAAAAGAAGAAGAATTTCTCTTAAGGAGCCGGAAGTTAAAGAGGTTTAGGTTGGGGAACAATTTTTCAATATTTTATATTTTATTTTCTTTCAGAAAAAATTCACATGCTCTTAAAAACCCTTTCTCAATGATTTGCTCTATAGTTAAATACCTTATGATCAGAAAAATTAATCCTGAGTTGATCAAATTTGACATAAAGCGGTAAATATTATATACATGTTTCTTTTTCTAAAAGAAAAATGGATAAAGAAGGCCTAGGGGTAATAAAATTCAAATTGATATACAAAATTTCTACTAAACAGATGTTATTTATTTAGAAAAACGCTACTGTACACTTAGAAACATCTGTCTAATGAGCCATTTGAAAAATAAGCATGAGTTAGAAAAAAGGCACATTGTTGCCATCTAATAGGCAAAAAAAAAAAAACGATGAATCAGACCAGAGATCAAGGGTAAAGACTTGCTAGAATGGCAGACTTTGTTGCTGAATTTCCTTATTTTTCATCTGTGATTGTCATTTTGAAGCTAAGGCCAACGGGATGGTGCTGAAGTTTCCACGGAAAATTTACTCTAGTCAAACTAATCTTACAGTTTTAACAAGTCACAAAAATTTAAATATTATGGGAAATTTATTCCTCAGTCATTCAAAAGCTTGAGTAGAGTAGGGGTGCTTGTCTGAAAGACCACCTCCCAACTCCAAGGAGCACCTGATGTCTCAGTGGTCACCTTAATTTTACCATTAAGTATTTTTCCAGACTTTAAGGGAAAGACAACTAATTTTCTTCAACAATGAAAAGTAAAGTCTGTCCTTTAGAAGTAGATTCATAGTAACTATGCTCATGAAACTGAATTACTATATAGTAGAGTTTAAGCTCTGGTATTGTGATACCTCCTGTATCACACTTCCTGCCCAGGATTACTTCCTTTATTGTAGGTCTTTTGTTCTTCCACATGAATTTCATGATTGCTTTCTCTATTTCTATGAGACATGTCATTGGAATTTTAATTGGAATAGTGTTAAATCTGTATAGCACCTTTGGAAGTATGACCATTTTGATAATATTAATTCTGCCTGTCTTAGAACATGGGAGATCTTTCCATCTTCTAAGATCTTCTTCAATTTCTTTTTTTATGTTCTGTAGTTTTCATTGTAAAGATCTTTCACCTCTTTGGTTAGATTGATTCAAAGGACTTAAAATCAGTGTACTACAGTGATGTACCCACATCAATGTTCATAACAGCTCAATTCACAATAACTCGATTGTGGAACTAGCCGAGATGCCCTTCAACTGATGAGTGAATAAAGAAACTGTGGTATATATACACAATGGAATATTACTTAGCCAGTAAGTAGAATAAAATTATGGCATTTGCTGGTAAATGGATGAAGTTGGAAAACATTATGTTAAGTGAAATAGGCCAAACCCAAAAATCCAAAGGCCATATGTTTTCTCTGATAAGTGAATGATGATATATAATGAGGGGGGATGGCAGTGGGGAACAGAAAAATGAAGGAACTTTGGTTATTGTAGAGGAAAATGGGGTGGGAGGGGGTGGGGGACAGAAAGATAGTGGACTGAGATAGACATTATTACCCTATGCATATATATGATTACATGAATGATGTGAATCTACACTGTGTATAACCATAGAAATGGAAAGTTGTACCCAATTTGTGTACAATGAATCAAAACGCAGTCTGTAAAAAATAAAAATAAAAAAATTTAGAAAAAAAAAAAAAACTGAATTAGACAAGTACACTAAAAATTTACCTAGATTTATCTGGTAATTATTACTTTATATTTGAGATTACTAGAATCATATGTAAATTGCATGAAAACAAAATAAGGTTATGGCAGGAATCCCAGGGAGCATTGGTGGAAGCTTTCTGAATAGCTGGTAAACTGACCTCAATTCATGATCCTTACCTTTAGCTCTGCTCTTTGTCATGTTGTGTTGCAGTTTTCTACAGTAAAGGAGGGAGGGTTTTTCACTAACTTTTTTGTTTGCTAGTCTTGGATAAAAGCCTGAGGCAGAAATGATGGTGTGGTAGTTCCCCACTCAGGTCTCAAGAGGCACTGTGAGCCTTCATTCATGGTCTTGTGCTTCTGCCGTCACCATGGCCGCGGGAAGCTGGCCTTCTAGAAGAGGAATGACATGGGGAGCTGAATTTGAGGCCGGCCTCAGCAACAGATCCCTGAACTCAGGATGCGTGAGCAAGCCCCACCAGGGTCATCAGAGCCTCCTCGACACGTAGTTGAGTTCAGATATCCTTGTCATACACTCTGTGGCTGGTGCCACTGAACCTCATGATTGTGACAGCTGGAACCAACACTATACTAAACAGAATTAGATGAGCTTCCCTGATGACTGTGTCCACAACAGGCAGGTTTTTGATCACAGGCCTTTGCATCTGTTTTAATACTCCAGTGGCCCTGGACTGCTTTGGCTAAGAGGCTAGACCAGAGCAATGCATGAAAGTTTTCACCCCACCTAACCTAATACCCAGAATTACCAAGAACAAATTTTGACTAACCAATAGCATTTTGGAAATTGTTTTTGTCCTTCTTAAATACAGTGCGAGGAAATTTACTTTCAGGCCATAGCAACCTCCACCTACGAAACAAGTGATATGATTTACAAACTTGAGAAACTATTAACTATCAAACAAAAAACAGAGGGTCCTGGGCTGGAGATATAGCTCAGTTGGTAGACGGATCTCCTCGAAAGCATAAGGCCTTGGGTTCAATCCCCAGCACAAAACACACACACACACACACACACACACACACACACACACACACACACAGAATAAAACAAACAAACAAACAAAAAAAAAAACCAGAGGGTCCTAAAGTCAGAGATTATCAGGTACAAGAAAACTGTCCTTTACATCTCATTTTATGCGTAGTCTGACAAGTAGCTAAGTGTCTGTGGTTTTCATTATAAAATCCCAAGCTACTTGCTTACAATGGTCTATGTGAACCTGTCAATCAAAATGTACAGACAGAAACCTCCCTAAGAGCATCAAGTGACTTAGATATAAATCTTAGCAATCATATAACCAATATATGTCATAAATTGTAATGACCTCATTTCATAATCCTTACCTTTAACTGTGCCCTCTGTCACTCTGTGTTTTAGCTTTCCACAGTAAAGTTGGGAGGTTATTTCCCTAAGGTTTTTGTCTATGGTTTCCTTTCAATTAGTCTTAGAAAATATTTTCTGTATAAGTATTTCTCAATTATTTTGAATCTTAAGTTTATAATTTGATCCACGTGTATAGCTTTGAAGGTTAGTAAATAATATACCACTAGTAAATTTCAATAACAGGCTGCAGATAAGGTTAGCAAACTATTCAATGACTCTTGGAATTAAAACTGTTTTGAATGAAAGAGCTTTTAGTAACATTATCAATATATGAAATAAATATTGAGATATATGAAATATGTCTTATTCTTATTAGTCACATAAATACATATGTGTGTACTTGAGTACATACATTGAATTAGAGCATATTTATGCCATTGTTTTATAAGAAAATATTAACTAAAGGCACAAAAAGTGATATATTATCATAATGACATTATTTTAATTATGTAAATATGTTGATCTTCCACATCAACAAATTTTCATTCCAAAATGATGTGTTAAACTGAGGTTTAATTTTAAAACAACCTAAGTTCACAAAGATAAGTGAGTTTTCTCATTTCAGCGATACAAATAAAATCCATTCGTTTCAATTATTAAAGTAAAAAATGATATGACATTAGGGTTATACAATTCTACTCCACCCTAAAAATTGATTCATTGATTTTAAAGATAAATTAAATATTATTTCATTTACATAATCTTCAACTCTTTCTGGTTACCTTTGGGAGTTTCTGAAAAGCTTATTAACACCATTGCTGTTGCATATTGCATATGATTATGGTGACTGAAACTTCATGGTGAAAATGTCCAAGATAAAGAGGAAACCTGAACCTGAACCTGAACCTGAACATGAACCTGAACCTGAACTTGAACCTGAACCTGAACATGAACATAAAACCTGAGTTTTACCCCATAGCATTTGAATACCTATTGCAGTTATTATAAAATATACACATATGTATTTATAAACCTGTTATGTCTGCTATTATAAAATATGCACACATAATCCTTTCATAACTATTATATATACATAGCTGTATTAACAAAATTCCTGCCATATCAGTATTTAGAAAGCCATTATATGCCTTTTATAATAAAGCTATAGCTCAGTTAAAAACTTTATAAAGTTTATAAAACCATACAAAGTTGGCTTATATTCAAACTAAAATATCATCTGTCTCATAGATTGAGGCATTTTAATACTTTGGCTGATAGGACAATCTTAAGGGAAGCTCAATCACTATTGTCCATAATCACTTTTTAAATAATTGCCTGATTTCTTATGACATAATGAAGTATTTCAGGAAATATTATTCATATGAATGCTGTTGAGTTTATAGATCAGTTCAAAATTGTTTAAGACAATTATTTGTTAATTTCACTATTTTTTCAGTACTTTGTGTAAATTTGATTATTCAAAGATTCTGATATTTTGAATATGAAGGTTATTAACTACCCAAGGTCAAAAGTATCTATCTTATCAGAGGTGACATTTTCTAGAATAAAAAGGTATTTTTTGGTGTTGATTTATACCCTCAAATTCCCTTAATTAATATGCTTCAAACTTAAGCCAGAAATCATATTTTAACATTACAATACAACACAGCTAATACCATCTTAAACAAATCTAGCTCAGTATACAAATAGAGGAGATGGTGACTTACCAGGTGATTTGTTGGCAACAGTAAATTTGCTTTAAACAAACAACTACAAAAAGACAAAAGCAAACACATGAAACACGAAAACCTCTACTGCCTTCCCAGAGAGGTAAGGCATACCATTCACTAGTTGAATCACTTTGTATTTATTAAATAGAGAATACGAAAATAAGAATAAGCACAATGCTAGAGACTGCAAGAGAATGCTGACATATAAAGACGCTGTCATTTTCCACATTATTTCAAGCCAGTGATGGAGACAGAAGCACAACATGGAGAGTCCCAGGGTCCCGTATGTTTGAGCCCAGAACATGCTAAATAAGCTTCATTTTCTAAATGAATTGTCTTTGGTAAGTCTGTTCAAATGGATATGGCTGCTATAAAAATACATACAGTTATCAACTATCTCACCAAAGACTGATCTCTGGTGAAACTTAAATGATTCTAAACTTATTAAAGCTAACGTATAAATATTACATTGGTGTTTGTTTTCATCTTTCTTTAGTAAATCCAAGTAAGAATAGGACACACACTTAATGCCAATTCTATCTGTCCAATAACAAAAATTAGAGGAAGTTGAGCATACAACTATTGCATTCACTAAAAATATATATATATATATTATATATGTATATATATGTATATATATACGTATATATATGTATATATATATAATATGTATATATATGTATATATATGTATATATATATATATTTTTTTTTTTTTTCTGGAGAAAGAGCCTACTGAGTCCCAATCTGTTGAATTCTGCTGTGATAGTGAAAAACAGAGCCTATGATTAAAGTGTCCCAGCTAAATTTGACACATGGGGGAATCAAAGTGATGGGACACTTTGTTTCACATACAGGAGGCAGGTTATGGTGACAAGGACCCAAACAGATCAGCCACACACACATGTTAATATATTCCAATTCTTAAAAAGGCCCGGGAAGTTGTTTATGTGCCAAATAAAAAAGCACCTACCTAGTACAGAGTCAGCTGCTGCATGGAGGAATGGAATATTACTGATATACCAGCAAAACTGCCATCGGAAAGATGAGGGGAAAATAGTTTCTACATCCTTGAAGCTGGCAACTCTCTGGAAAAAAAATGACAGCAACAAAGATTTCTTTCATAGTCACTATATTATAATGACACCTTTAAGCATTTGGATCTAAGCTAGCCAGAAAATAAAGATGCAACCTATCAGATTTTAATACAGAATTTGCATCCAATTTCCTTTAGTAATGAGTTTATTTCTTCTTTGAAAAAAAAATCTTCGCTTGTGGTATGACGAAATTGGAGAGAGAGTTAAAGGTTAGAAGAGAATGTTTGCCTCATTAAATGATCTTTCGGTAGATTAAAAGAAGATCCAGAAAGAAGATGAAGAGTTCTGCCTTTTAAATTATTTATTTTAAGACTCCTTCCCTCTCTCTTCTCATGGAGCTCAGGGTACTGAGTGTATGTCTCCCCATTCTCTGTCCTGCAGCTTAAAAACATAACAGACACACACGTTGTGGAAAAAGGAATTTAGAATAACTAAAAGGAAGCTATTCTTGGCAGTAAGTAATAGGTATTAAAATAGATGAGGTCATGTCATTTCTTCCCCTTTAGAGACACAGGAATAAAGAAGACTGAAATTCCTACTTTGCCCTCTGTGATTTAGAAATAATGCTGACAGGAAACTGGATAATGAATAGAAACTTCTTGAGGTCCTTTTGTATCTTCAATTTTTAAAATTATCTGCTCAATAATTAGTGGTAAAATATGAGCATGATTATGTTAATAGACTCTTTAAATTAAATAGCAAGGCATATTTGAAGTAGGGTAAGAGAAGTGAACTTTTTATTATCTTCTCATAAATGTTTTATGACTCCACATAGTTGAAATAATACTCTATTAGTAAAGGTTATCATAACTCTGCACAATGAAGAAATATGTAAATTAAGAAGGCTGCATAAATTAATCTGATCTCAATACTAATTATTGATTTGCAGTATAGACATGTTGCCTGGAAAAAGACATCTTTTCATAAAGCCTGGTTCCTTCCATAGGTATCACCTAGTAATTTTTTTTTTTCCTTCCAGGGTATATTTTGCAATTAATTATAAACAATATTTTATTATATTTGTCATTTCTACGATTTTTGGAGTATAGTTCAGTTACCATACAAATTTGTAAGATATATCCTGATCACTAAGAAAAAACACTCAGAGAAATGAAATAATGTAATATTTCAATTGAATATTAAAAATTAAAGCAAACTCTATGGGTCTGTACAAGTGAAAGTCCATGCACCAAGATTGGGTAAAACATGTGCAGGCGCGGGCACACACACACACACACACACACACACATATTAACCAATCAAGCGAATGGTATGAAGCTATGTTAATGTATAAATTGATTTTTAACAGGTATAATTCTTGTCAATTTGATTCTCTAAAGGGACATGAATAAGCCATGGTGAGTGTGTGGTAGGAAGTGAAAAAGCAATTGACAGATAAGGCAAGAATATCTTGAAGGGTTCAATGGATTTTCTCTTTAAACACAGAGAATAAAGGAAGACCTACTTGTTTTTGTTTGATAAATAGTACCCTTGTCAGGCTGTGATTGCTTTTCTCACCTCATCTCATCACAACTTATACTGTCCATGTTAGACATAGGAAAAGGAAGCTTGTTATTGAATGAAGCGTCCCAGTAACCATGGTGACACAACAATATCAACATCAGTAAGAAGGAAGAGCAAACACACTCAGTGACTTCTGTAACTGTGGACACAGAAAAGAAAGTGAAAAATGCAACTGATCAAAGTGATATGGTCAGGAAACATGCCTTGATATTTTGAAGCTACAATAAATTATATAACTTGCAGAAATTTGCCCTAGTGTATGTTGTGGATAAGAGCAAATATGATTGATTTTTATATAATGTTCTTATGTATTGCAAAGTTAATGCTAACTTATCAATTTTAATAGTTCATTTGTAGTTTCTTGGGAATTGTACACCATGATTTGGCTACAAATAATGACAGTTTTATTTCTTCATTTTAATATTATTGTTTTACATATTTCAATAAACTAAATCTCTGTAGAAAGTTGGATAGGAGTGGCAATGACTGATATATCTTTAGTTCAGTAGAAATTATATAAATATCTGCTATAAAGTATGGCACCTTGATAAGGTCTATAGATGTTTTTGTAGATATTCTTTGTCAAATAAAGGAAATTACCATTTTGTTTTCAACTTGATAAGAAATATGAGAATGTTTTTTCAACACAAATTTTTGTGAAATTGCTCTTTGAATTAGTATTGATTTGTTTCTCCTCGTTTTTTGAAGTGAACATATGCTTTTTCATTTCTTCATTCTTTAAGGTAATGAATTATATTTTGTTACACTGATCACGTATTCTTAGACCACAACCCACTCACCGTAATATTCTTCTTTTCTTTTTATGTGTTTCTTCCTAAAATGACAATGACTACATCCATGTTCGTGGGAAGTATTTTTATTTACTATAGTGTTTTTGTGTATGTACACATAAATTTGTGTATGTATGTTTTTTCTTGTAGCAGCTTTCATAAATGTTTCTACTAGATTATTTAGGTTCAAAACTTCCCTCCAATTATTTCTTATGCCAAAGGAACACTCTCTAGAGTTTCTTTATGTAGTTAAGTAGCCTTGTTTTCTGAATTGTCTTTATTTTTTTATTAATTTCAAAGATTGGTATTACTAAATATAGACTTATGAGTTGACCAATTATTGCAGCATGTTGAAATCATCACTTCATTCTCTTTGGTTTTTATCGTTATTTGCTACTATTCCTATCAACTCTCAGGATGTGTTGATGCTCATTTACAGGTAAAATCTATTATTTCAGATTGCTTTTAATGCTTCTTCATGTGGGGGTGGTCAGCACCCCAACAGAGCAAGTTCCTGCTCAGGAGGTATGAACTGCCTGAGAAAATAAAAGGTCTGAAATAATCAGCAAAAGATTAAAGACAAAGCTAGATAGATATATAAAGTGGAGCCCTGAAGAGTCTTCCAGTCCTGATAGGAATTGGAACTGAAAAACAGAAAAAGACCCAATTCTTTATTTAAGGGGGTACATCAAAGGCAGGCATAAGGTTTCAGTGGGAGAAGTTTTGATTCGGTGCCTGTTTCTTGGTGTGACAGGAGTCTTGCAGTAAACAGGTTGATTGGCATTTGGCAGGGTTCACCCATCCCAGGGTGAACAGCAGTGAGCTAAGACAGACTGACACCTGAATCAGGCATTCTCCAACAGTGGAGTCCAATCGGATGTTTCTAAGACCAGGCTCCCCAGACTTATGGCTCATCTTTGCTCAGTGTCCACACATAGTTCATAGATGGCCCCCATCACTTCTTAAAACATTATTTTCAGAAGTGACACCATGATGTTCATTGGTGTGCTTTTCTTTTGAATTTACTGTTTGACATTTATCAGATTTCTTGAATCTGTGTCTTGGTGTCTTTCACTAACATTGGAAAATAACCAATCATTGTCTCTTTAATGATCACTTCTGCCTTCTGCTCCAGCACTCTTTATATCACTTTTATTCCATCCATGTGGCTTTTAAATTTGTATGTTCTTCTCTGCCTTTATATAGCTCTCTGTTTTACTCTATATATTGTCTTCTAAACTATCTTCAGTCCACTATTTTTTTAACGATTCCTTTTGTACTGTAAAAAAAAGCTAATAAGTTCTATATTTTAGCTATCGTATTGTTTAGTACTAGTCTTTTCATTTAGTTCTGCTTTATAGAAAATTCTCTGGAAAATTTCCCAATCTTACCTTTTATTTCTTTATTTTTTTAAGGTTTAGTAATTTAACATTAATATTCACGACCTAGTAGTCTTTTGTTTTACCTCTTATATACTTCCTAAAATTTTAAACTAACAATAACACATCCATTTAAAGGATAGGTGTTTTCTTTAGATTCAAACAGATCATGGAGCCAGTGTGAACATAGTAGGCCAGAAAGATTTGATCTTTTGAATAAAAGACACAATTCTCAGGCTCTGATTCATTCCTTTAGTTACAACTGACTGTTGTTAAAAAAAAAATTAATAATATTAATATTCATTAATATTCATGAGCTACAAATCACCTCAATAGATGATAAATACCAAAGCGTAAACAACTTATGAAAATATTAACACTGAAATAAAATCAACACTATGTAAAATGTAAAAAATAGAAAGCAAAACGAAATGATTCTATGGCAACATTTGAATTGAGAGTGGTTATTAACATTATCATGTTAAGTTATATTTGCTTTTCTTTTACTGTTTTTAATTCACAGAAGCCAGAAGCTTTCAAATTTGTCTTAATTAAAGCTGGTTGAGTGCATCTGTGTTTCCCAAAGAGAAGAGAATGTGGTTACAAAGGGGCAGAACCTCCCTTGAGACCTGCTAATGTCCTTCTTTTCTATTGACAGGACACAAAAAAGCTTGATAAAAATGCTACTTGTTTATTGAGCTTGTACAAGTAAATGACAGGTGATTTCAAGATCTTATTTTTAGAAAAGCCTGCTTAATGGAAGCCTATTGTGCAGTATTTTAATGATAATAAAATCATACTTACAAGTTAGAACTAACATAGTACTATAAAATATTGTGGTCAGAGGGAAGAAAGGGGATACCATGAGAGTGGAGAGGAGAACAGTAGGGAGGAAGAAAGGAATTGGGGAAAGGTGGAGGGTAAAATGGGGGGAAAGGTGAGGTACTGGGAATGGGACTGGTGGAATTACGTGTTTACGTCTATACAAATACGCCACAATGAAACTCACCATTCTGTGTGATTAATGTGTACCAGAGAACTGTTCCCAACACTGCAAGCATTCAGTACTCTTAAAGAAATGCAAATAACTGTAATTCACTGTTTATGGAAGGAACATTTATCTGTATGTGCTTCCTGGACATCATGTTCAGCTTCCATTTATACTTATTATAAGAGTAGCTTATTCTATAGCACAAAATAACTACACCAAAGATAACGTGTAAGCACCTGCACTGCTGAGAACTGAATTCAGCAGCACTCCACCACCCAGGCCGATTCCTGGCCCTTTTATTTATTTATCTATTATTTTATTTATTTATTTTTTAATTTATTTATTCCCAGCCCTTTTTGAGACTGGGGCTCACTAAGACATTCAGCCTGGTTGCAAACTTTCAATCCTCCTTCCTCAGCCTCCTGAGTAGTTGGGATTATAGGCACATACCATCACACCTAGCTAAGGATAATTTTAAAAGTATTTGTAGTTTTTAATAAAATCAATACATTTAACTTAGGAAGCAGTCAAATTTTAATGCAATATCTTTACAGAATTGGAAATTAACTCTTCTTCTCACCCACTTTGCTCAAACCCTAATAATTCTATCACACCAGCTTGATAGAGTTTTTAAGTTTGTCTAAAAAATCTGTATTTTTTCACTGTCACTGAAATAATTAGTCATACATCCAAAAATTTTTGTTTTTAGTTTTTCACTGAAAAACAAATATATTTTGTTTTCCATTTTCCAGTAATCTGTCTATTTTATATATACATGTATAAAGAAAGTAGACAGAGTACACTATATGTATATTGTTTGTAATTTACTTCAGTATAAAAGTATCTGGCATATTTTGAGTTTTCTAAACATTACTACTCATCTGCACTATACTGAGTGTCCACTAATTGCTGGGAACTATCATGGATATACAGAAAACAGTCAAACAATGATTGAGGAAACTTACTTTCAAGTAGTATATAATTTGCAGATAACAATAGAACAAAGAATATGGGTGAGTGTGTGTGTGTGTGTGTGTGTGTGTGTGTGTGTGTGTGTGGTGGTGAGCTGTCTTAACTGAGAAACAAAGAACTTAGTGCTGGAGGTAGAGACTGTGGAAGGAGGGACAGAATAGAAGGAGAAGATGGTTCTCGGGGAGCATCACGTACAAGGGAAATTTGAGCGGAACCTGAAAGAAGTGAATGAGTGAATTGTACATTTGAGGAACACAGAAGATATGTAGACAAAACCTAACCGGTGCAAAAATTCTCAATGTCCACATGCCAGATACCTTTGATGAAAAACAGTTTTTCCTTATAATTCCAGCAGAGTCATGAAGAATCAAACATGCGGTCTCGAATGGTTTAATGAAACGACCTTGGGTTTTAGACTTAGATAGTCAAAGAGGTATAGGAACATTTTGAGAAAATTGATCTAATTTGACTCAGGTTTTAATAGAATTGCTCTAACTGCTGGAAAAAAAAAAACGCATAAATTAACCAACTAGGGAAAAAGGGAGGAAAAACGGGATAATTTAATGGTAGAATTGAGAGACAATGGTGGATTGGTTATGGAAGTACTGGAGGGGGGAGGTGGTGAGATGTGGTAACAGGTGGGATGTGTTTTCAAGTAGGGAGACATTTTCTTGTTGTATCGATTCAGGCTGTCGTAGAAAAATAGGGCTTTCACATCACTTTAAGTTGTTTGAGCTTAGAAACTAAAGGAAGCAGAAAATCAACACCTGATCTGGGAAAGGGTTAGTACAACGAGGTTGGCAATGTAAGCAAGAAGGGACCAGTAGGAGCTTGGATTTTAATGTTTTAAGTTTGAAAATATTATCCGGAATCTAAGTTTAAAAAACAATCAAATAATAAACAGGTTAAATAAGTCTAAGGTAAGAGGGACATATGGTTGTTACAGATGTGAATTTATAAGTTATCAGCACATGAACGTTTTTAAAAGTCATCTGTAGTACCAGAAGAAATCACTGAGGAAATAAAAACAGAAAGAGAGAAGTGATTGTAGGTTATTCATTATAATTCCCCACACTCCCTGATCCATGTCCTGGCCAGTGTGACTTCACAGTTCCTTCAATCTGGAGAGCCCCTCCTCAACCCCTTCATCCAGGCAGCCTGGGGACTTCCTTCTCCTAAAGAATGCAGTGAAAGTGTCAGTCCAGGCCGGTAGACTTGCACCTTCTGTGCTTCCGAGTCCTGTTAGGGAAACTCACTGCCCTATGAATAAGGCCAGACTCGTCCACTGGATGCTGAGAACCACAAGACTCAATCGCCTTCATCCACTATCTGCTACCCTGCCACCTTCTGGAAATGTGAGGCCATTCTGATCAACCAGGTGTCAGAGGACACTCCAGTTGAAACAAATGTGTGAGTGGGCTGTGAGAACCATCAGAACTAGTTCCAGCTCAGAGAACTCATGGACTCCTGAAAAATAGCACTTATTGATTTAAGCCACAGAGTTTTGCGGTGGCTTATTAGTTGTAAAAATTAAGAAATCATCCTGAGGACACTCTACGTATTATGGATTTAAGGAGATGAAAAGGAACAGATCAAAGAAAACTGAGGAAGAGCAGCCATGAGGGTCGAAGGAAAATCCAGAAATTCATAATTTTGTTTAGCCTAGGGAAAAAGGTATCTCAAGAGAAGCAATTCTTAACAACATCAAGTTTTTCTAAACCAATAATAAAGAGGGCTGCAAGCTGACTGTCTGGCTTAGTGATGGGGAGACAACTTTTTGCTCAATTTCAAAGACGCTTTTCTAAACATGTTGACAGAATGCGAAAAAAGCAGACTTTATAAAAGACACCAATGACCACCACTAATGAATTTAATGAGACATTACAAATATTTGGATTTCTAGATGGTTTTAATTTAATTTTGAGTATAACAAGAATCAATGACCCTATCATAGGATTTTAGATTAACAGAAACATCAGTTAAACTTTGAATATAGAGTTATGGGCAGATTTTCACTCTTTATTTATTAAAAATAATAAAAAATAGAATTCAGACATCATCTTTCTGGAAAAATCAAGGTATATGTGACTTACAATGTACATGTCCTTCTTTAAACCAAATGACAATTTGTGTATGATTATGCTCAAAATGGCTACTAAGATTCCAAGGGAAGATATAAAAGGAATTTTTAAACACAGTAGCTTTAAAAACATAAAAGTATCCCTTAGTTATTTAGATCTATTAGTTACATGAAAGATAAAATTTTAAGGATGAAAAATAGTTTTGGAGACCAATATAGACACATTTTACACTAAAATTTTGGATGAAGAGAAAATTAACTGTTTATTAATTAATAGGCTTTAAGTTATTTAGATAGATTGATGAATTATTTAGGCAGGGAATTTTTTGGTGATGTTTGCTAGACCTCATATGATGTTGAGAAAGGGTGTCACACATCCTGGGCCATCAGCTTGATCCCTTTGCTGTTCCTTTGGAAGGCCATGGTTTATCATTCCTGCTTCCTTAGATACCACGTGCTGGAACAGAGAACATGGCCCTGTAAGCCTCTCACTTGGTATTTAACACAGGTTTGAAGAGAAAATACTGAGGCATTCCTACTAACCTTTGTGCATGCAGGCCCAACAGCGGTCAGGAAGAAATAATTACAGCCACTTCAAAGCGATTAAAAAGCAGTTCTGTGTAGAGGGGAAGAATCACCCTAATTGTGCCCTAGGGAAGGACTGCTTCAGAGGGATACTTAGGATTGCTTTGAAGCTAAAGTAACTCCTCTGGCCTTCTCAGCAGGCTTCACGAAGAAGAAATGGATAAGCTTTTGTGGACTCAAGGGAGAGAATAAGCTGAATACCTAGTGTAAGCATTGATTTCTTAATCTCAGGAGGTGAACCCCTGCAGAACATGATGCAAAAACAAGCCATGTGATTTCCACTGAGTGACCCACTGCATTAAAACTGAATTAGACCAATGCCAATAAGCCCCGAGAAACGAATGTCCTTCTAAAGAAACCAATAGTTTAATTTATAATTCTGCCTAGAGGTGTCTCTTCTAAAAATAATCAAATGAATGCATCTAAGTATTCTGATTAATTTAAAATAACACCTGATGAATGTAACCAGTAACGATTACATATTTTGAAAGCACACAATGATATTTTCTTTCTTGACACTATAGAAAGAGGGAAAATAAGTCACCCAGTCATATTCTTATGTCTGGAAGGAAAGAGTAACCACCGTCATTCAATGAATTAATGACTGAAAGAGGTCTTTATGCAGACAAACTTGATCGTTTGAATAACCTTTATTAATGGCAGTTTCCACTGTGATCTAAATTTCTTTTATAAATACATAGATGTTGTTTTGTTCCAAACACAAGGTGTTAAAGAAATTACATACACTAGCAGGGAACACATCTGTTATTTAAGCATGATAGCAAGCTCCAAGACTGGTTTCACATGGTTCAACAATATTTTAAGCATTTCTCAAATATATGTTTTACTGAGCTTATTAAATATTATTCACGGAATCTGTATTCCATTACTGATTTTGAGAAAAACAGAATTACATGTGTGGCAGATACTGAGATTGTTATATGCCTTCTTTACAAAGTAAGTTTTAGTTTAATTTTTCAAATAGCTTTTGTTTCACGTTACAAAGTAATAGTGTTTTAAAATAGAAGGTGCTCTTAATTAAACCTTAATATATAAGATGATATTTAATTATAACAAATACAAATTTTAGGAAGATAGTCAATATATAATTTTTTGTATGAATCTTACTTTTCGTTTTAATTCTTTAGACAAATGACAAGTTTAATGGGGAAGATGGCAAGGATTTGCACTCTATTTATAAATGATTATTCACATAAGCAAGTAAGACGACTGCTGCAATTTATAATCACCTATTTTGGGTCATCACTGTGTATAATTGTTTTTGTTTGTTTTACTATATTTTAGGAAGATAATCAGTATTGCATGCTTTACTACAAAAAAACAAACAAAAAGAAAAGAAGAAAGAAGAATTGAAGAAGGAAAGAAAGAAAAGAAAGAAAGGAAGGAAGGGAAGGAAGAAAGAATAAAAGTTAGCTACTATAATTTTACAGAACCATGAAACAGAAGATCAGAAAAGTATTTGTTGTTTGATTCTTTATTGATTATGCAAGATCTCTTAAATAAGTTTGTTTGCTTATTTCGCAGCATGCACTCACAGGATAATACATGTGAAATGGAATTTGGTACTTTTATTCTTCCTCAAAGTTTTACTAGTTGTTGACTGCTGTGGAAGACTACCAACCATATGGTGTAAAATAAAGATTTCATTTTAGCATGCTACAATATGTTGTATCAAAAGCATAAGGAAAGGAAAGTTGAATATAAAGGTCATAAAATTGTTGGAATGCGCTATACTGCAAAAGAAGTTGTTACTATCTGTCATCTGAAGAATGTCATGAAGTATATTTGAATGTGTGCACTAGATGAAATAGGTTTAATTGTTTCAATAAAAGATATCTTCTTTTTTCAAGGAGTATCAGATTGAAACAAGCAGTTAGGAAAACTGGATATTTAAGTCTCAAAAGGAACATTTAAGAACTTGGGTCCATTCGCACATTCAATAAAACTTATTGATTGCTTACATTATAGTAACCACGAGGCAGAAAGATGTGCAAACTGTGAATCAGTTCTCCAGGGCCTTATAAACTACTAGTGGTGGTTGTCCACATGTAATCAAATAACCATAAAAATGCACTAGGTTCTATTTTTAGTAAACATTTGAAAATGATGCTGTATGAACCCAGAAATGAATGTACTTAACTCTGCATTCTAACACAGGGAAGACTTCCAAGAGGAACTTTCATTTCAGCTACAAGTTTTGTTTCCATCTCTCAATACTTGCAAAACGTCAAGTCCATATGTCCATAAGTTTAATTAAAAAAAAAAAAAAAAAAGTTTCACAGTTTCCACACTGGGGCCCCCCAACCCATTTCTACAGAGTTGTTACAGTGATCTTTCCAAAATGATGATTGAAACAAACCATTCTTTCGCTTAAAAAGATTTATAATCGCTGACCTTTACAGAGTAATGCAGAGGGCTGAACAATCTCTGCAGAGTGCTTCTGCACCCTCCTCCTTTCTTCTCCTCCTCCCTTCTCTTCTCCAGATATGTCTTTGCTGCTCTTGGCTCATGTTCTTGGAAAGCTCTTAATAAAACCATTCACATATTAATCCCTCACTTCATTCCAGTATCTGCTCAATTGGAGTCTTGCGAGAAAGGTCTTTTCTCATCATCCAATAAAAAATCAAGTCCTCTTGCTTTTTGTGGTAAATTTTTGTCTTTATCCCAAGTTCCTGGCACAGGGTTCCTGAAAACTTTGGAGTGTCCTGACAGATAAAAATGCTAATGAGATGCCTCTTGAAAGTTCAATATGGAGGCCAGTGACCAAAACCAGCAAGGCATGATTAGAGAGTTAGAAATTTTATTTCCAACTCCAACTCCTAGAAAGGGAAAAAATGCTGGAGATTCAGTTTAATTACCAACTTCTATTAATTTTTAAAATTCTGCCTACATAATGAAACCTCCACAAAAAATTCCCTAAATATTAGGGATCAGAGAGCTACTGGATTGGTGACTACTGGGAGAGCTGATAGGATTTCACCCCCAACCCCAAGACCTTGCCAGATATATAATCTCCATTTTTTTTCCCCTGAGTGTATTTCTTATAATAAACCAGTAAATGTAAGGAAATGTCTTCCTAAATTCTGTGAATCAGCCTAGCAAATTATTGAAGCTGGGAAGAGGTTTGCATGAATTTGCAGTTCAGAGCTAGTCAGTAAGACAAACAAGTAGACCAGGACTTCAAGTTGGCATCTAAAATGGGGACAGTCTTGTAAAAAAGAGGTCTTAACCCATGGGGTCTGTGCTAACTTTGAATAGCTAGTGTTAGAACTGAATAAAACTGTTGTGCAGGCAGTTGGTGTCAGAGAATAGCAGACCTACATATTATATATGCCTTTTAATCTCTATATTTTTCCCACAGCCTTTATTTATACCTAAAATGATAAAGGACTATCTTCTATAGCCTCATGATAACAAGTGACATGTCTGTCTTGTTCATCATAGAATCCTTGAAATCTGAAACCCCACCTTGCACCCACTAGGTATGCAATAAATTTATAAATTAATAAATGAATGAATACATGACTGCTATTTGGAAATGGGTTACTCTGTTGGTGTTTATTTTTATCTCTGGATACATGGAGTGGAAAGAATAAATCAAAAAGCAAGCATATGATTTGCAATGCTGCATTAGTTTGGTGTAGAAACAAAATGAAGGAGGAGAAATAAGAAGATATTATGAGAATCAACTAACAAATAATCAAAACTAACACAAGAAACAAATTAGAAGAATTAAATTTTTTGGGCAAAATTATATGTTCCCTGATGTTGAAAGTCTTCCTTCTCATTGTGAACATTACCAAGTTCATTCCTTGTCCTGAAATAAAAATTGTGCAGCTTTCCTCCTTGTTTGCTTATAAGCTGTAAGATCTCAGCATCTCAGCAGGTTTTAGTTGCAAATCCGAAAGAAGTGAATTCCCCCCATATGGTTTTTGCATTATCCATATGAGGGTAATCAAACAAACCAGCCAGGGAAATCAAAGGGATCAGCTGGAGACTTCCCTTTGCTACAACGAAACAGGCCAGTTCAAACAGTATGTTTTCAGGGAATGTCATTTTGCAAAACTGGTTTTCTCTTACTAAGAATTAGAACTTCTTTCTTTATGAAAACAGTGTGTATTTACAAGTATTAAGACAGTCTGCTCTGTGTGTAAATACGGAATTTTAATGTAACCAAAATATTTTAAATATATCTTTTACCATTTTTCTTTTTTACTAAATTGCCTCTGCAGCAGACCAGTCTAAGAAGCAAAATTTGATTTGAAGTCTTCATATTTTAATGAACTTTTTCTACATTTTTCTGACCAACCACAGAGACTTTTAACAGAAATTAAAAACTTAAGCGATAATCTATAAGACTAGCCTTTTCATAAAAACAGCTGGCATATTTTTTCTATAATTTATGAAGTCTTTACTTCAGTTAAAAATATCTTGTTAGTATTGATTTTGTACACCTGATAATTATACTATGGTTTGTAAGGTATTGAAATTAAGGAAACAGGGTAGAAATATGAAAGAGTTATGTCTTATATTTGCAACTTTTCCAAACTTAGGTTGAAATAAAAATTTAAAAAATATAAAGGAGGACAGTTTGAACTTTTAGCTAGACAAGTAGTAGAATATAAGAGGTATTTGAAAAAAATAATATCCTAAAAAAGAATCATGAGAAGAGAAATATATTTAGACAAATCAAGTTTTTTAACTTCCACTTTCGGTCATGACAATAGTACTAGACATGTTTCTCATCATAATTATGTAACTGAAAAAAACATATGAGATTTCAGTTTCAATATCAAAACAAATATGCAAACAAACAAACAAACAAAACAACCCCTAACAGGTAGAATATAACCGTGACTCCTGGAAGATGGAAATGCATGTGGAAGTCCCCTCTGGTATCTGACCCTCTAGTTGGAGGCACTTATGCTACTGTGGTGGATAGGAAATCTTCCAGAGAGGCTGCAATCTGTAAAGGTGCATCACCCTGGGGGTGGAGGGCGTGAACAGACAGGATTCCTAGGAGTCTGCATGGGTTTATACTGAGTCTGCAGTGCAGGGCTGAGCTCTCCGGGGAGAGTCTGTGAGCCAGGGCAGAGTACAGCTGGTCAGTCAGGTGCAATGGCGCACAGGTATGACAGGTATGTCAGAGGTCACACAGAATGAGGAGACGCTATATTTGAAGTCCAGTTAGAGTAGAGAATGTTGAAAGGCACCTCAAAAATTCTGTTTTGACATCAGAAGAAAAGCGATGTCTCAATATTAAACATGTTGCTCAAGGAGTCTCACAAAATAAAAATGAGACAGCCTTATCAAAGAATAAATCCAAGCCTGACAGTGGAGGGACTGTCACTTATTTAACTGCCTGCCAGAACAGAATTCAACACCAAAGAAGGGACATAATATGATTTCATGCATAGTGTTGACCAGAATGTTCCACATGAGATAAAAATTACTCAGCATGTAAAGGGAAAGAAGTGTGAGCTATGCAATGGATCAGGGGAATATTTAATATGAATTAACCCAATAGTGAGCAACATTTTAGAACCAGCTGATAAGGACCTTCAAACAGACATAATAAAAATGTTAAAGAAAGAAAGAAAAGGATATCACAAGTGAACAGAAATTTTCTATCTCATTAGAAAATTAAAAACTGAAAAATAAAATAAAATTCTAGCAATAAAATTATAAAATCTGAAAGAAAAAATGCACAGGTATTCAAAACACCAAAGTGGATGTAACAGAATAAAAGAACACAGAAGGAAAGGCTTGAGCTAAAATAAACGCACTATAATGACTTCTGGGAAAACATCAGACTAACATGTCAATAACCACATTCCCCAGAAAGAAAAGAGAGAATAAGATAAAATATTATTCGAAGAACTATTTTTGAAGTTGTGATAAATTTAGCTTAAAAACCTAAACTCAAAGAAGCAAGACAATGAGCCTCAACAAACATGAATAAAAATATTTATGTATGCCATTGTTAAACTGATTAAAATAAATCAAATGAGAATCTTGAAAGAAAACAGAAAAAATGATATTTCATTCTGCAGAAGACCAACATCTACAATGGCAGATCTCAAAAGATAGGAAGAGTATAAACCACGACATTATATATTTATTATGCTTAAAAAATAAAATAAAATAAAACTTGTCAACCAGGATTCTAAATACAGTGAACATATACCCTAAGATAAGTAGAAAACATAGGCATTGATAGATAAATGAAAGCTAAGAGAATCTGATACCAGCAGATTAACGGCACAAAACAAGTTAAAGGAATAATTAGAATGAAAGAAGATGGTGTGAAATAAAAAATGTAGATTTGCAGAAATGATTAAAATGCAAGAGTTAAGTAACTACTTGAAGCAAGATATTATATTGCATTGGATATTTTATTATGACCACACCACAAATGTAAAATGTGTGACCATAAAAATCATAAACTTCAGGGAACAGTAAAATTATACTGTTATTATGTTCTTTCATTTTACATGAAGTAGAGCTACATTTCATCTAAGTAGATTCTGATGAATTAATAATGCATAGTATAACCCCTAGCGCACCTACTTAACATAGAGTTATAGTTACAAAGCAATTAGAGGAATTAAAAAGGTATATGAAGTATATTCCAATTAAGCCAACATAAGGCAGACATAGAGGAAGAAATGAAAATATTCACATGAGATAGAAGGAAACCGAATAGAAAATAAGAACACTTATACCCAAACATTTGAATGATTTCATTAAATACTAATGGACTAAATATTCCAATCAAAAGGCAAAGACATGTACAACATTATGTATCTAAAAGAGAAACATATTAACTATGACAGTGTATTAGTTTAAAGTACAATAATAGGAAATAAATATACCATCAACCAGTAAGAGTCAGAATGCTATTGTGTATTAATAGCAGACAAGGTAGACCTCAAGAAGGGAATATTACCAGAAAAAAAAAAAAAAAAAAAGAAGCATTTCAATCTCCTAAAAATTCTACTCAGAAAAACAATCATCTTAAGTGTATCATAAGCATAATATATAAACCCAAAACTGGCACAACTAAAGGAAAACAGGCAAATGAATATCAAAATTGGAGTGTTTTCACTTTGTATTTGGTAATCGATATATTGATTTAAAAAAAGCAGTAAGGCTATAAAAGTGTCAACTCAATTTATATTTGTACTAGAATCACTTAAAGAGTGCTGACCATTTTCTCTCCCGAGGTACACGGAATGCCCACCAACAGAGCCAACGTAGGCCTGAGTCTGGGTTTAAAACACATCTTGACCCATGTGAAAAACAGAAGCCTTATAGATTATGTTCTGTGACCACAAAGGAATTCAACTTGAATTCATCACAAGGCCTAACTCTGTACTCATTGTTATCAGAAGGGTTTGGCAAACGCAGTGCCAGAGTAGAAATTCTTAAAGAAATATTAAAACAATAATTTCCTGCAAGCATAAAAAACGATAATGTTGTCCAGCTTTTTCTCTGTTGGTCAGAAGCACAGAAGCCAAGGGGACATTGCACAACTCAGAGCTGAGGCACAGGACCATGACTGATCAAGAAGGAGCCATGGTTCCTCAAGGTAACTTTCTGTTGCCATAATAAGCATGTAAAATGAACCCATTCAGCAAGGTCTCATAGATGTAGCCTGCAAAATGGTCCAAATGATGTTTCTCTCATTTTTATCAATACACACAAAATGAAGGCGTAGGAGGGGGGATGAAGCAATAAAAACGTAACCTTCCCTTTCTCTCCTTTCTGTGCTTTAAATATTTGAACATTGACCTACACAATCTTACAGATTCAATTTGAATGCCCGCCTAGCTCAGATATTAATTGCATAATGCATCTCATAATCCAACCCTGAGATTTTAGAATTAAATATAATATTGTAGTCATTTTCATTCTCTATGCTTAGCCCTTTGTCCTTTCTCTTGTATTCTGTAATATCACATAAATTTGTTTATTTTTTTCCCAAATTTACCAACCATCATATCTTATTTGTACTGTGAAAATGGTATTATAACTCAAAGGTTGCAAACTTTTTCTGGAAAGGACACTCTAAATATTTTTGGCTTTGTTGCCCTTACAGTCCCTGTCAACACTACTATCGTAGTGCTGAAGCAGTCAGGGATATCAGTCAATCACCTAAGCCTTGTATACCTACCAATAAAATTGTGCAACACCAGGTACACTTGGTTCTGGAGCTGCAGCTTGCCTGCTCCCACAGATGGATCTCTCTGTACCCATTCTCACCCTTCCCAGTCCTATTTGCATTTTCCAGTTCAGATATTTTTGAGAAGCAGATCTGAGTGAATCTCCTCCCCACTAAACCCTTAAATGATATTGCATTTCTCTCAATATAAAACTCCCAATGGTGCTATGAAGTCCAGCGTGGGCTTCCCCAACTTACCCAGTTTGCCCTCAGCTGCACACATCCACTTGGTGCCTCCCCTGGTGCTGGCCACTTTCTGTGTCTCTCCGTTTGCTTCCTGGGCACCATGAAACACACAGTTTCCTCTGCCATGCACTCTCTGCCATCATGTTCTGCCTCTTCACAGGCCCAAAGGCAACAGGGCCAAGCCACCATGAACTGAAACCTCTGAAACCATAAGCCAAAATTAATGTTTTCTCCTTATAAGTTGATTTTCTCAGGTACTTTATCACAGTGATGCAAAACTGACTTACATAGCTCAGCTTAACTTCTTTGTTGAAAACTTTCTCAGTCACTGCAACAAGTGAAATCTCCCTATCCAACACCCTCGTATCTTTTTTCACATCTCCCTATGTAATTAGTTGTGGGCAAAACTTCATGCCTCTCTGTAGTTAGTTGAATAAATATTAATTATTTTTAAAATTCACATTTATGAGATCTTTAATAGTACCCAGCACTTCTAAAATGCTTCGTTTGTATTAACTCACCAAAATCCCACAATAATTACTTGAAAAGGAACAAATAATAAGTCTAATTTTCAAATGACAAACCTATGCCCTAAAAATAGTTAAACTGCCAAGTCTAACTAAAAGGAATTACTTCTGTATCAACCCAGACAGTCTGACTTCAGGGTCCCTGCCCTTCAGCATTCCCAATATAATATAAATAATAGTGGTTTCTTCAATTAGGTTGAAATCTTGGTTTCATATTCTTAGTGCATTATTGGATAGATAAATATATATAGTTGTCATTATATGCAAATAATAAAATTATTGAAATTTAGCCTTCCACAAAATAGACTATAGGCTCTATGAGACACTATAGGAGACAGGAAAAGCTTTGATTTATAGGCTGAGCAGAAAGGAGTATGAAGCAGATTGATACTTTGAAGTAAGAGCTCTCTAATCTCTTCACTGAAACAGGAAGAGTAAATATATCGCCAAACCTTATCTCAAACACCTGGAGTTATAGAGGACTTTTTTAATGTGTAAACAAAGAATATAAGTTACAGACGGAAAAGCAGAGAGATTAAAAACAAACAAAACACCAGTAAGTTCACTAAAAAATTATTATCATCCTAAGTTATAAATAATAGATATAATTTTTGAACTTTCATTATCACCTACATCTGTCATATTTACAAATCTCTTCAAATATTTAGTCATGTTTTGCAGACATGAATTCTACACAAATATTGGAGTGAAGCCATTATACTTCTAATTGCTAAATCAGGCTTTGTGTTAAAACAGCGTGATACTGAGAAAGCCCATAATTCCTTTTATGAAACATGCAGAAACACCCCAAGATATACTCCACTGAGCAAAAACAAAGAACTTAATCCAGTTTTAACCAGATTTTCTGACTTTGTGGTCATAATTACTTTTGTTTTTAAAAAAAAATAAAGGACATTTTTCAATATAGTTATTAAGCATGCTTTGCAGAGTATTATTATGTGAATGGTCATACATGATTTTATTTATTTCTAGTCAATTTCTTTGACAAAGTAAAATATATTTCTGTTTTTGTATTTCTAACTTTCTACTTATACATCTTTAGAGCAATGTGATCAAAGAATTCTGTACTTACTAGAAGGAAATTGGGAACTTGCTCCTATGTAGGTTCCCAAAATTTCAGAATTTTCCAAAGTTTGCAAAAGGTAGTTATAGGAAAACAGTTTCTTGGGTGACCCATTTGCCACAATTTGAAGCAGTGACAATTAATCCAGCATTGTTTATATCTCATTCTCTGTCCCTTCATATATGTAAACATATACATTTGATGTACCCCAAATTACCATTCGACACCCAAACCCTTAAAAAACCCAAGGATCCCAAAGTAAATTGCACATACTAAATGCAGTGAAAATTGAAAATCCTACAGAAGACTGAGGGATTATTTTTAATCCAGTATCATTACTACTTAAAAAGTAATCATAATTAAAAAGATCGTATTGTCATAAGAAAAATGATAATATATATTATACTAAAATATGGGTGCTAGACCTTTTCATTCACTGTTTTCAGAATGATAAACTGACTGAGGCACTTTTAGGATCATTTTGGTTAAATATAAAAGATATTTAAATGTGCAGAATTTTGGTCATCGTTATCAGCTAATAAGACACTGTGAAGTTATAATGTTTATTGCAGTGTTAGTTGTAATACCATGAAACAGAAATTACATTAATGCTCTATAATGATGAGTTGATTTTCCAAAACAAATTCAGATACATTTTTAATCCATTATTATATAGCAGGACAGAGTTGTTAAAAAGTAAAACTATTTATGATATTTCATACTTTTATGATCTTATACATAAGCCTTAAGAAGCATACAAAAAGGAGAAGCATATGCCCTTCGCTGACCCTGGACTTTTTTGCCAAATTATTGAATTATTAAATTCATAATGTAATTATGTAATTATTAAAATCATTCTCAAAATATTCCTGTTTTAAATTAAAAAATTTATAATCTATGTACAAATCAGAAATTTATAATGGTTATTTCTAAATGGCAGTATTGCTGGCTATTACTATTTTTTCCAAGTTTTTGCATTTTGTCACTTTTTCTTTTGGAACAACATTACTAATATAAACAGAATAATGAATTTGTTTTCCATTTAAACTATTCCTCCAGTTGAGTGGAGGAATCTCATGTGGATTCCCTCCTCCTTTTCTTCCTATGAGGTATAGCCTACTTTTGCCCTTATTTGATAACCTCCCTGAGAGGTTTTATGTAACTTGAAGTAAATCATTAGCTGGCAACAGAAAAATGGAGAAACCCTAAATTCATAAATCCTTTTCTCTCCATGAGGTCACAGTTGTTAGACATTCATTTTTTCATAATTATAAGTTAAAAGAATGGGTACATGTAATTTAACATCACATTTAATCTCTCTTTGGGAAAGTGTGCTGAGCAGCATGTCTCCTTGTGCAGAAAAAATTAACATCTCTTAG
This sequence comes from Sciurus vulgaris, assembly GCF_902686455.1. Taxonomy (NCBI): domain Eukaryota; kingdom Metazoa; phylum Chordata; class Mammalia; order Rodentia; family Sciuridae; genus Sciurus; species Sciurus vulgaris. Next base: position 16,238,099 of record NC_136469.1, read on the forward strand.
GTCCCTCTCAGAGTTCTGTTAATTCATGTTTACTGTTGGTGTATGTAGTACCTTCCAAATACCCCCATTTCTCTAGTCTGTGGTATGGGTATTATGGAATAGAGTTTCACTGACTTGCTTTTAGTACTACATTTACATGACATTTATATAAGATGAGGAATTAATCAAATAAAAAAACAAATGGTAGAAATAAGAAATATGACTTGATATATGACTTTCTTCATTTAAATAGATATTTTTGATTGTCCAAATTTAGATGACATTATTTTTATTTATTTAATTTCTGGGATTCAAAAGATTCATGATACAGAAGCTGTGTTTGGGTGACTTAGTATCTAAAGGGTTAAATCTAACCATTATGTATATGAATGACTGATAGAAACTGCTTGACTAATACTTAAGATACTAGGTAAGTGAAATATTACAAATAAAATAAGCTAGTGGACATTTCATATCCACTAAGAAAGTCAAGCCAATTTAAAAACAAAAACTTGACAAAGAGAAAAACATAAAAAAGAAAGGGACTATACAGAGCATCAAAAAATGTCCTCTGGCATTGATAATTTCAAGAGCCAACATACATCATGGCTAAAGCCAACATCATCTGGAAATAACCATGGTGTTGTGAGAGGTGCCTGATGAATTTTTAACTCTTCATTTACCATCAAATTGAATTTTATATGATTCCAAATACATCTGAAAACTTTTGAGTCATGAACCAAAAACAGAAACCTATTGAATTAGACAACTCAGTTGAAAGCTGAAACTTAAAAGTCACTGCAGGATATTATTGTAAAACAGCTACTAAAATTCAAATAGAGAAAAATAAGTGAAGAGCTGAATAAAGTTTTGACATAATCCGTCTCCCATTGGCTATGCTATATTTATTATGTTCCATTTTCCAGTGACTTAATATGACTCTTAATATTTTATACCACATGAGATCTTCTTAAATGAACCATCAGCTCTTCCTGATAATACATGCAAAAATATACTATTTTACTTTATTCTTCCTAATGAATTTCCAACTGGAATCTCCTCAGATATTTATGACAGCTGCAGTATGTTCTGTACTTTCCTCCTGAATAAGCATTATATTTAATAGTCATGTCATATCTTGCAAATTTTTGACATTAAAACAAACGAATCTTACACAGGATTTAATCTATTTCTCTGACCTTATTCACTTGACATTTTTAGCAAACTCTTAAAAAAAACATTAAATTTAGAATTGAGTGTTATCAATGAAGTTATATTGTGTAAATATTTTGTAGTATTCTAGATTTAGATTGAAAAAAAAAAGCTTTATTGAGAACACGACTTTATAGAATGTACATAAATGCAATATAGTAATATTACTTATTTCTTTCATAACTATGCTCATTATTATTGCTGTATATAAAAACATCAAGAACTTCTGGCATAAAACAACTATTTTAGTATGTTTACTTGACTGGACTTTGACCAGAGAACCAAGGAAATGTACCACGTCCTTTCCACAGCACGAATCTCACATGAGCATATATGGAATTTGAAAGCACATTTCTGATATCTGGGCCAGCAGATGTTAGAATTAACAAGCAAGGATATTAAAACAGATGGTAGCATGCATGCTTCCTGCTAAGATTCAGTTTAGCTAGAATTCTCAGTCAGTACCTCCATAGAAGACTTTTCCATGTGACTTGGACCCAACATGGAGTCTCAGACCTCAAGGTGGTGGAACATATTTGCAGGGCAGCTGAAAACTAGAGTAAAGGTTACCCCAAGTTAGGTAGGAGTTCCAGGGCCGCGGAGGTCCCCTAGAGCAAATACCATTACACTTGATTGCTTGGAGTGGTTTAAAGTCAACCCACATGAAAGGTCAGATGAAATAGGTATTGCTTCTCAATGACAAAGTATTTAGAACCATTTTTTAAATGGTTTCAATTTCACTATTAATGAAACTGTTTTAGATATTATAACCATATACAGAGGAATAGATTGTTGAAACCAGTTGAATGTATCAAACTGAAACAAATTTTAGAGGTCATAAATTTCAAGATGCCCATATTAACTTGTGAGAAATGTAAAGACAAACAGTGAGAGGAAGTTAAATTCAGATGTCAAATGACTAGATTGAGTGATACCCAGATTAACTGACAAGACATTAGTTCTGGATATGTCTGTGAGGAGGTTTCTGGAAGAGGTTGGCATTTGAGACTATAGATTAAGTACGGAAAACTTACTTTCAAATGTGGATGGGACCATGCAATTGTCTGAGGGAGAAAATAGAACAAAAAAAGGCAGAGAAAAGGCAAAATCACATTCTCTTGCCCTTGAACATAAAAACTTCAGATTCTTCAGCCTTTGAACTCCTGGATGTGACATCAGTAACGTCTACCTTCTATGATCTTTAGTCTCAAACCAAGGACTCCACCAGTGGCTTTCCTGGTTCTGAGGCTTTGAATGTGGACTGAACCATTCTCCTGGCTTCCCTGGGTTTCCATCTTGCAGAAGTTCTAATCTCCATAATCATAGGAACCACTTTCTCAATAAATCCCCACATATCTATCTAGCTATCTATCTATCCATCTATCTATCTATTCATGCACATCATGGAAATAATCCATAATGAGGAGGAAAGTCAACCAATTAAAAACTGACTCATAACAGACACAGATGTCAGAATTAACAAGCAAGGATATTAAAACAGGTGGTAGCTTGCATTCTGCATGTTCAGACCTTGAGTAGTGCCATGTGAAGATATAAAAAAGTGATCCAAATTGACATTATTAATCTGGAAATTATAATATCTGAAGTGAAATGTGCACTGGTTCAAAATTATAGAAGAAATGGTTAGTGATTGAAATGATAACCAGAATGTGGTATATGTTGATTATTAATTATGTTTGTGTCTTATAAAATAAAAATTATCAATGTTAGATGTTGGCAGAATACTAGAAGAAATGAATCTAACTCTGAAACATCACATGGAAGAAAGTCATACAGATAAGGGGAGCCCACATCACACACACGTGTGTATGAGGTATGTATATATGTATATAAAATAATACATATTAAATGTGTATTTATGTATATACATGTGTGTATATATATATATATAAAGCAACTAAAATGTTATAATTTATTGTTCCAAAATCACCAGTTTCTTAACAAATGTAGAAGTGATATTCATAATTTGAGACATTTTTATTACTTTACAAACTTCCTAGGAAGTTATATTTTTGTCCGCAAATTTTATACAGAAATTTTCATCATGCAATAAAAATTTTTTTGACCTTGTGATTTTGGATAATGTTTCAAAGAAACTGTAATAACTAGAAACTGTGTCAATGATAACATATGTTAGTGGAAAAGAGTTTGCCTCTAATTCTGTATCCAGTTTTAAAATTCTTACAGAGTAGAAAGAAAGACTGATGCATGACAGCGTACTTAGTTTGCTGAAAAAGAGCACATAATTCTAGTAACAAACTGTGATTTTCAATAAATTGCCTTAATTTCTATAAATCTATTGTTAAAACTGTACAGTGAGGAAATTTAATATTACATAGGTTTTATATATATATATCTGTATATGTTACAGTATCTATATATATATATACACATACACATAGTTGTATACATATGTGCATTTATACATTTGCTGTGTGTGTAATTATATATACATGTATGTTTATATGTATGTATATGTGTGTATGTATATATGTATATATGTGTGTATGTGTATGTATAGATCTATATGTAGATATATACACCTGTATAAATATACAAACACATATATATCTATATGTAGATATATATATCTATACACATATACACACACATATATATACATATATATATACACACACATACAGTAAATGTAAAAAACAGTAAAAGGATTCTATGCTTACAGCCATGTGAATCAAACCCAATGATAGTCTTGAATATTCAGAATCCAGAAACCAGTACTAATGTTAGTTTATTCATTCAGTTTATTTTAATTGTTAGTATGAGTGTGTGACGATCGTATACTAGACAATATGATGTTTGTTGGGAAACAAAAAATTTGAAGATATTTTCTGCCCCTAAGTAGTCATAAATATCATATATATTAATATTAAGGGACAAAAAAATTCAAAGTAAGTGGTCACATTTTAACAACCTATCACGCTCTAACAAAGTTGTGGATACCCCATTGTTTAAATGCAAAACGATATAAAACATAAATGAGAAATGTTAATGTAAGATTTCCTTGCCTCTTCTCATCTTCTTTCCATACCAAGATATCCTAAGAGGTAGAACTCTGTGCATTAAGTCTACCTTTAAAATCACACTCCATCCTATTTCATCTTGGAATGATTCTTCCTCTATTTCTTAGCAACATTTTGGGATTTCAGTGAATCTTCTTTCTAGATTTCAGATAGACTGTATTTTAAGAGGTGCAAATGACTACACTTTAAACAAAAGTTAACATAGGAAAATCATCTCAGAGAAAGACAAAATCTGATTTAACCTGATAGAGTGTATTAACATATTGGAAAGAAATGTTTTATACACACAGATTGATCAAACTTGGAGACCAACCTGTAGAAATACTGAAACAAAATGTTACCATCCACATAAATATCATCCAGGTGAGTAGAGCATCAGTTAACAGTCTATTCCATCCCCATTTGAGAAACGAACTTATGTTAGTTGTGATGTCTTTAAGCCTGATTCAGCAAGCATTCTTCTAATTTCAAATTTGTTCTCATTAAGATTTGTTTGCAAAAAGAGAAAAGAGTCTTGAGGCTATTAGTGTGCTGGTCCATGTATATTTATCCACATATTATTAATTAGAATTCTGATTGTATTTATTAGTTAAAGGGTTTGGTTAATATCCCTTCCCCTGAGAAGGAACTCCCTCTCCTGTGTAGTGAGCTCTGTATAAATTATTGGCATACGAAACACTCCCAAGTCTTGGTTTAGTACACGGTAATAATATCAACCTCTATAATTCTCTTTGGAGTTAAACACACAATTTTCTTGGCATCTCAACCTCCAGCCACGTACCTGTTTATACTTAAACTTCTACAGCACTTAAGCATTATCTAAATATACTGTCCCTGGATTTGTCCACCAATTTGTAGGCTATACTTTCCTCTTCGCATTTTCTCCCAATTCTTTGTACTTCCCTTGTCATTTGTTCATGTTCATCTCACTGAACACAGATTATGCATAGCCTTTATGAAAAACTCAAGACCTTAGTCTGTTCTTATAGAAAGAAGATGGTGGAGAAAATCACACTTCTCAGTTATGTTGATCTGGCTATATTCTTGTTACCATCTTGTTGCCTTATAACCAAGGGAATACAATGACATCTTAAAATCTTTCCAGATAGATCATAAGAGATTTTTCCATAAGAAATTTTTATGTCCCCTAATTATTCACTTGTCAAATATAAGAAATTTCAGTGTTAATAAATGGACCAAGCTACCATCAATATCTTTATTATTTTCTTATCCACAAATTAACATACAGAAGTTCACAGATATGCATGTAAACCAATACATGATAACATTGTTTGAAATAGCAAAAACAAAAATAAAAAATGACACAGTCTATATGTTCACTTAGACCAGACTAATCAAATAATTACTCTCTGTCCATGGAATAAAGCATTATGCATTTATTCAAAAGAATGAAATTTAAAGATAGAGGCACATTTCAACATTATTATTGGTAAATAATACGTTTAACATATATAAAAGAAGGATACTGGTTCATTCACATATATTACTAAAAATACATTAAAATATCATGATTATTTACTAGTTTTATTCATCTATGCAATGATGTATTTGCTAATAGAAGTCCCTTATAAAATTTAATTGAAAATATCCTTCGCTGGTCATTGGAACTTTTCTTGACATATAAAAAATGTTTGATTTCTTCAATCCTGATCAAACCTGAGTAGAATTTATTTGAAAAGAACCCTGAAGAAAAAGAACAATACATTCATCTTTATATGATTTTCTGCAATGGCTACTGTATTCTTTTACCATTCACCTGGACTTTAAGTTAACATGTTGTTCATGCAAATTGAAATATAAATGAAAAAAATGAGTTTATTTGTATACTATGTAGAAAAATGAAGAAACATAGACATTATTCCTTTGAAATCCCTCAGGTTACTGTTTTGTGGTTTGAATGTTGCATCAGTAAAATAATAAAATATCATTTAAATAGTTTTGGAAAATTCAGACTCACTCAAACTATTTTTGTATTGTACTAAGATAAACTACATCACTTTCCAAAAAGCTGAGGTTTTTACTCTAATAACCAAAATCAGCATAAAATAATGTCCTCATTTTTAGTGCTCAAGGTCAAATAACAACTGTCCTGAAATTTTATGTCTTCTATAAAGTTTGAAAAGCATTAACCTCCCAATATGAACCCTTTCTTTCTTCTAATTACTTCTCTTCCACATTCTATAGAGTTACAAAGAGAATACACTGGTATCAATTATTAAAGTTCATATAATTGTGTTCAATATTTCATTATAATTATAATAAGCTCAACATTTTTTAAAATCTAAAGCTATAAATGGAAAGTTTAATTACCATGATATTTAAAATTGAACACATTGCTTCTTCATCTTCTGACTTGATTATTAAATTTGTCAGAGTATTTATCCTATGATGTACCTACTTGTATAAGCCCATAAATCTCACTTAAAATTTTTAAATAACATCATTGTACATTTTAAGTGACTGTACAAGTATTATTGAACTAGGAAAGAAATAAAAATAAAATGTTTTGAATTCCTTTTCTTATGAATTTAAAGGACAGTGTTTTTCCAGAAATTTTCACAGCTATTCAAACAGCTATATTTATACTGTCTTCATTAAAGTAAAAGAGTAACAATTATTTTCAATGAATAAATAATTAAATTAATAAACTTTACTAATAATTGTAATAATTTGGATATGGTTTGAATATTACAGAAAATTTGAGAATGGGATGAATGTCAACATACAAATACAGCTTAGTGAACTCGTCAGTTTTTGATGAATAATGTCCTGTTTGAAGATCATGCTCCTGAATGTCAAGTGAGAATCATGGTCATACCAAACAGTACATGAGATAAGAAAACTTCCCTTCTCTTTTGATGGAGTATTATCCTACCTACTACTTGTATACATTTTTTTTTTCTCTTTCAAAAATTCTACATCTGAGGTTGATTTCTGACACTGGCATTTGTGATTCGAAAAAGTTACATTCTCCAAATCGCCTTCACTTTTGAAGAAAAACAAAATATCTGCTCCTAAAAACTTCATAGGGAATACTGCTTAATTAACAAAGAACTCGGTTATATGCTGTAATTAACTCTTCAATAGATGTAAAGTTGTTTAAGAGCTTTATCTCTGTGTTGTAGAACTATATTCCTTTATTCTACTACACATTGTATTGCCTTTTCTGGGACAATGAAGTGAATGAATATAAACAGAATTAAAGGACACATATCTTCATTTACCTTCAATTTCAACACATACACTAAGGCAAATCCAAGATAACTAAGCTAAATATTCAACTAGGAGGCTAATGTAAAACAATTAATGTAAAGAATAAGATAATTAAAATTATAAATGCTCTGGTGGAAGGTCCTAATAAAGTAATAAAAATTATAACATTATTGCATTTACCTCGTCAGAAATGACTATTAAGATATTGACATTAATTTGTTTTCATTCTTACAGTAAGACATGACAGATACCATTGTTATTATTATTTTACAAATGAGGTTCAGATTTAAATGACTGTACCAAATTTTAACCACTAACAAGTGGTTCAAATGAAGGCTCATTCTGAAAATGAGTGGAAAGCCAAGATAACTCAATCAATAATGAGTTTATTTGGCTTAACATTGAATTTATTATTTTTGAATTTAACTCAACTTTAGATGATTTGAAAATTTACATACTTTTCTGAATGTTTAATCTGTTCAAACACATACTATGAGACATGTAAATATTAATAAATTGTTTTAGATGTAAATATATGAAATAGCATTTTTTCAATTCGAATTGCTTAATCATCACTGAGCTTTACCTTTTAACAGTGAACATGCATGCTTAAAGAGGCTTTTTTTTCCATTTTGAGATGTTTTTAAAATTAGCTTAGGGTTGTACGCTAGGCATATAATAAACTGCACGTATTTTACATATATAGAATTTGATACATTTTTATATAACGCCACAAAGAAAACAATAAACATTTTCTTAATTCTCAAAAGATTACTCATGCCTCACTGTTATCCCTCTTCACTGGTCCTGACTACCAATTCCCACACTTGTGAAGCAACAATTACTCTGCTTTCTGTCATTATAGATTTGTTTGTCTTTTATAGAATTTTCCATCAATGGGAGGATTTAGTATGCACATTTTATTGGTAGAGTTTTTCACTGTGTTGTACCTTTTTCCCCACATCCACGTCAACATCTATTATTGTTTGTGTTCTGGATAATAGCCGTTCTAGTATAAACCTTTTTATCTGTTGAAGCACTTTGGAGATGTTTTGGGTTTTGGAATATTAAATATAAACCTGCTAGGAGCATTCATGTTCAAGTCCTTGTATGGATATGTGGTCTCATTTCTTTGGACAGTTATCTAGAAAAGAAATGACTAAAAATGGTTTTCAAAATATTTGCTACATTTTACATTTCTGGCAGCAGGATATGAGAGCTCCATTACCTCTACATTTTTAACCAATTTTTTTGTGGTGAGTCTTTTTTAGGCATTGTAAGAGGCAGAGAGTGGTCCGTCATTGTGATTTTATTTTTCTTTTCTTCAGCGACCAATGATGCTGGGCATTTTTTCCTGTGCTTATTTTCCATGTATGTAACCTAGGAGCTCTTTTGGCCTTCAGAGATTCAAACATTCCCAACAAAGGGATCGTGCTGATACTGAAGTCAAGGAGAGTGAACAGAACTTTGAGTCTGTCTTGTCCTCATGACCATGGGGATCAATGAGACCTGAGTGTCAGGCAATTCTTCTGGTGTTGGTGCCATAAAATGGCAGTTTGCCTAACTGTCATATGAACTAACAATAACTAAGACTGAATAATTTTAAGCATTTAATATCATTTGGGAAAAAGAATGGAAATATTGTGTGAAATATATAAACACACACACAAATATAAAAAGCATATATATATGCTTTTTAAATGTATGCAGAAAAGTCATTCTAAGTACATACAAGAAACTAACAAAAGCTGCTTTTTTTGGTATTAGAAAAATGGGAAATCAGGTAGAAAAATAGAAAGCATTTTCAACTGTATTTTTTCACTATTTTTGGTTTTTGAGTCATACAAATATGCTGCTTATTAAAAATAATTAAAAGTAAGATATAAATGAAGCAGTAGAAAAATTGTAAAGGAAAATAAATTCTTGTATGGGGGAAAAATTGAAATGTCAATTGCACATTATTATATGTTAATTAACTATAATGTCACGTAAAACTTTGATTAAATAAATTTATTGTGCTTTTCAATGTTAATCTGTCTTTGTTTGTGAAGATAGGCATCTGTTACCCTTTTGATGGTTGAAGAAAGACATGCCACCTTTATGCCCCTGTAATAACAACTACAAGGTAGCATATATCACTTAATTCCCATCAGAAAGGTCAAAGTTAAAATAAATTATTAGATCAGTTGTCATCACAGATTGAGGAAGAGGGTAACTTCACTGTCACCATGGTAATGAAATGTGCTATAGTCATCTTCAATGTAATTGAGTAGGAGACACTAACTAAGGAAAGAGGACATACAATTCAAGGGCAATTATATAAACTGTTTACGACATTGTTCATAGCAGTGACAAAGATAAATGTCTAATCATGGGAAAATTGTTGAATAAATCAAATACATCCATGTCAAGGAATACAGTCATGCAGTTATTATAACCGATGATTAGTAAAAATGGGCATGGTGACAGGTGCTTTGAATCCCAGCTGCTGGGGAGGCTGAGGCACAAGAAGTGCAAGTTCAAGGCCAACCTGAACAGCATATTGAGAACCTTTCTCAAAAAAAAGAAGACAGAAATAGATATTCTAGTTTACTGTAATGATACCTAGATTTATAAAGAAAATTGAGGTGCAAATATATGTAGTACGTAATCAGGTATCATTTTGGTGAAGAAAAAAAAAGAAGAAAATTAAGCCTTAGATCTATATGCATAAGTGAACATAGTATAAGAGTATAAAATCAATAATAGTGTAAATATATTACTATATAATCGCATGTGCTTAAATAAAATTATTTGAGTCTAAATATCAGGTTGTCAATATACACTACCTTGAAACAAAATCACACGCAAAAGAAAAATATTGAACTTAAGAACCTGGATTTCACTATGAAATTATCTATGTTTACACGCTGAAAGGAATTTCACAGGAAAATAAACAACCAATGAATGTCTGAATTTGTTTCAAGCCAGATATTTCTAGAAGCTCCCTATCTACTCCTCTGATATGATTCCTGAGCACTGAAGTACCCAATAAGTAGAAATATTTTGCTAAATTAATTTTAACATCACCCGTTTTTTTCTTTGCCTGAAAACAGTAGCTAAATCATTCTCAAAAGCTGCAAAAGGTATTATCTTTTTGCCCTTTCAAAGGATTACTTGTTCCTAATTATATCTAAACATGTTCACATTTGTCTTAAAATAGCCACTTATTGCAGCAATTAAATTAACATGCAAAAATTGTTTCTGCTAATTAGAAAGACTTGACTTAGATGTCTTTTATCAATATGGATCCAAACATTAAACTAACAAATGGAGTTTAAATATTGGACCTCACAATATATGTTACTAAATATTTTTCTGAAAAGATCACTCACACACTTGCATCAGTGATTCTAATAATAATGGGATGATTAGCTCAAATCTACATTTATTTTCACAAATGTTTTCAAGGGAAGTCTTTCTTTCTTTAATTCTACACACTTGGATTAACAAAAGTACTCTAATGCATGTTAGTCTAATGAAAAAGAAGTAGTGAATCAAGCCACATTTATTTCAGTTCACTTGTTCTCAGGCTCACTCATTTGTAAAATCTAATGAAACAGCACTGGAATGAAAGGGAGAGAAGAGAGGCTGCCAAGGATTTGTGGGAATAATTGCTGAGACAATAAAGTAACGAAATTGTAAGGACGTACATGCTTTCTGTCAGAAAGCTTCATACTAACTAATTTTACTGAATTCAGTGCTTATTATTTCATAAAGTTTAATTCCACACTCAATCAACTTGATTGAATATGTTAAAGAAACAGTGTTTCATTGTTAGCTTAAATTTAAAAATAGTTACCTTGGGCTATGCTTATCCAAAGAAGGTGAAATCGCTTAGATTACACTTCATTAATTTAAACTGAAAACTGCAGAAATCCTGCTGCTAAATAACTCCACCCAAACCTCTGTAGGACCAAACCCTAGCATGGCCATGAGTGGCATAAGGCTGGGTCACTGGGATGACCCTTGCTGCACACCCAATCTCATTAAAGTGCCTTCCTGAGAAAACCCAGTGCTGTCAGGAGAATTTACTGATTGTTCTAACCAACACCTGAGCATAGACCCCACCTCCCCTTTCTGAGAGCATTTATACAGAAAAGGCTTATAATTATGAATCCTTCCTTTTTCTTTTGTGCCTTTGAGATGCATGTGCACCTCCTACCACTCAGGAGGAGTGTCTTTCTCAGAACCAGTGTGCCATCCTTTGAAATGCAGTCATCAGAACAAGCAGGGCCTCTATCTTCCTGTCTCAGGGGGAGGACTTCTATCATGGCCGCCAGCTAACCAGCTGGGCTAATGGCGCTTACTTTGACAATCTCCCCATTTTTCTGGTTCTCTGACTCTGCTGAGCCTCTTCCCTCATGTTCCCTTAAATGGGAATCACCTGGTCTAAATCAGAATGGACCTCAGTTCTTTCCTATACTGTCCACAGTTACTGAAAAAAAAAACATGTTTTCGCTCTTTAATGTTCAGCTATGTTTTCTTTGCCAAAATTCAGATTTTAATTTATTATTCACTTGGAAACCCACAAAATGCTCCAGATCACTTGGATAACCTCAACTAAAATTACTTTAATTCTATCTATCAGAAATTTTCAGGTGCTTAAAAATGTGAATGTGAAGGGAAAAAAAAAAAATCACCTAACTTAATTCTCTTATTATCCTTGTAGTTGTTCATCTGAGATTTTTGAGTCACTTTAATATTACTAATATGGCTAGGACAAATAATTGACTTGCCCTTCACTTTTGACAAATGTTCACAAATAAGTTTAGTACATTTCAAATTCATTGTGAAATGTTCTTGTGGGTAGGTAAATATTTTTAGATAAATATTTAATGACCAAAAACAAATCTGTAAATAAGAATTGACTTGAATATCTAATAACATAAAACCATCTAAAAATTCTTTTTTCCTACTCCCAGTGAAAAATTTGTGTAGGAATTTAGGAGAATACTATCTTATAAAATTTCAGAACTAAGCAAACCAGAAAACCACTTCAAAATCACTTTTCTCACAGAACTCAATGACTGATATAACAAAACTTGTAGTATATAAAACTTGTTTTATGTATTTAGGATTTTGTTTAGTGTTTTAAAGTAAAGATCAGGTATATGCTTTCTTCTGACTCCTGACTTCATACATAAAAGTGTGCATCTGGACACATCTTTAGGTTAAAAAAAAAAAAAATTGTGTATGAGTTAATTCTTTTAGGAACTGCTTGATATTTCAAATATATAGACTCAATATTTTTGAATATTGTTAAACAATGATTTTTAAACATTTTCCCTATTCTGTGCATCCAGATTATATCCAATTTGTATTTAAACTTACAAACATGTGTATTTATTTCTCATCAAGATGCTTACATTTGTATTTTTCTGTGTAGAATATTTAATTTTCTAGAATACATAACCAAAAAATAAAAGTTCTGAGTTTGAAAATATGAATATTTAAAATGTCACTCTTATTGCTGATAGTGAACCAATGATATTGAATAATTCACCTTTCCAACTGTAATTAGGTTCCTTTCTTTAGGAACTCTTAAACACTAACTGCTATTCTCCATTTAATTTTTTCTTTTTCTTTTTTTTTTTTTTTTTTGGTACCAGTACCAAGGATTGAATCCAGGGATGTTTAACCACCACCAAGCCAGATCCCCAGACTTTTATTTAATTGTCTTTATTTTGAGACAGTGTCTTTCTTAGTTACTTAAGGTCTTACTAAGTTGATGAGGCTGGGTTTGAACCTGCACATCCTCCTGCCTCAGCCTCCTTAGTCTCTGGAATTATAGGAGCAAGTCAACCCACCAGGATCAATATTTATCATTCTTAATGAGACAGTGTGGCAGCTTTTTACAGCTTGTATTTATGATTTACTTCCACTAAATATTCAATCCGCCTGTTGTCTTTGAACCTACTCTTCACTTACTTTTCAGAGCAGATCATTATTTCTGGTTAGTAAATAATCAAATTAATTTTTCAACTATTTTTTCCTGTTAATACATGCTACTAAATGTATTAGTCAGGGTTCTCTAGAGGAACAGAATCAACAGGAAAATGATTATAAAAAAGGAATTTATTAGATTGACTTATACAACCAGAAACTGGATAGTCCACCAGTGTTGGGGGCTGTGCCATGTGGGCTGCGCCGGGATGGCGCCTGGCAGCCAGCCGGAGGTTGTTTTGATCACATCGGCAGTGAGGAGGTTGATTAACATAAGCACACCCAGGTGATTTGTCATTGGCCGTATTCAGTTAAGTCCACTGCACACAACTGTGCACAGGTGTTCCCGAGTGCTCCTGCTCATGCCTGCTCGTTTTTGACCTTTGCCGTGATAGAGCAGCTGATTCCTCGCCTGATCTCAACTGGCATGGCCCCGCCCTCTGCTTCCTGGAGGGAATATAAGGGGGCAGTATGCGGAAGGCAATTAGCAGCAGTAAGCAGCAGCAGCTAGCAGAGAGAAGCAGCAGTAAGAAGAAGCAGCTAGGAGAAGCAGCACCTAACAGAGAAAAGCAGCAGCTAGCAGAGAAAGGCAGCAGCTAACAAAGAAGAGAAGCAGCTAGCAGTAAGAAGCAGTAGGCAGCGGCAGAAGGCAGATCGTAGATTGGAGAACTGAGAACACACCTCTAGGCTGCACACTTTAGTTCACAGGATGCAGGACGCACCTCTAAGAAGAAAGATCTCTGATCAGCGTAGCAAGCCTGTCTTTCTCTAAAACTTCCTCTAAGCAAAGTTTCTCTTCCTCTAAGTAAAGTTTCTCTTCCTCTAAGCAAAGTCTCTCTTCCTGATAAGCAAAGTTTCTCTTCTTCTAAGCAAAGCCTATCTTTCTCTCAAAGTCTCTCTTCCTCTATAAATTAGTGAACATAGGAAAAGTAGTTTATTTCCAGGTCCCTCCAATAAATACCCGTGCAATTGTTGCCATGGGTGGCGACAGACCAGGACCTTCTGCATCTGGAGAGTTGGAAGAACCAGTAGCTGTACAGTCCAAAATGCAGAAACCTCAGAACAAGAGGGATCAACAGTGCTATCCTAGTCTAAGACCAAGGCTTCTGGAAATTACCTGGAGAATCACTGGCAGAGTCTGCTTCAAAGAGCAAAGAAGGCAGAGTCCCATATCCTCAGGGGATACAAGCAGCAATCAAGAACCCATTCAAGAAGAGCTGAGCTTGCACCTGCATCTGCTGCCTTGTTCTTCCAGCTTTTATTCCATCCAATCCACCATCCTATTGGGTGGTGCTGCCCACGCTTAGGGAGGGTCTCCACTTCACTTCACTATCCCACATTCCAGTCATTCCTAGACACGCCCTCATGGACACACCCAGAAGCCTCTTAATCACTGGCATCTCTTAATTCAATCAAGTTGACAATTTAACCATCGCAGCTCTCAAGCATAATTTCCCATTCCTAAATGTTTTACTGTTGCTCTAAAAGATTACAAATGGAAGGATCAGAGCATGAAGGGAGACTAGGTCTCTGCAGTGATTCCCTTCTAAAAACATCAATTTTATCAGCTTTCCATGATCAAAATACCTTGACAAGAGCTAAGAAACAAGAAATTACAGTACCTGCTTAGCACAGTGATGGAAAAGATGCATTAGAGAAGGCAGGGAAAATAATTTTCATTGATTGTGCTGCCATTAATTTTGTTGCACACTGGGGAGAGAAATGCAATTCACTTGGAGGAAAGACAGGGACATGAGATCAGGAGTTTGCCCCAGATCACAGCACCAGGTCCACAATCATAAAATCAGCACCATGCAAAGTGCATGAATGTCTATGTGTGCCTTTTTTTTTTTTTTTTTGACTAAAGTATCATAGAAACTACTTAAAGGAGAAAATATTTATTTTGGTTTACAGTTTCAGAGTTACAGATTCCACATTCAAATCCACAGACTGAGCCTCCACATCTGTTTTGTCACCAGGTGAGACCACACTGGCAGTTTTCAGTGGCTTCAGGCTCTGGATAGCCCTCTGCAACAGGTACCTGGATTTTGGGTGAGCCCTAGCCCTGTGTCAGCCACAGCAGTACTGAATTTCCAGCACCAAACACACTGAAGTGGTCCCAGGCTTAAAGACCACACCTGCCACCTGTACTGAACCCCTGGATGGGATGACAACTGAAGAGCGGTCCTAGACAATGCCAGTGTGAAGACTGGAAAATGTATCTCCTTCTTCAATTGGGTAAATACCAAAGCATAGTCAATAAAGATAAAAAAACAACCAGGGAAACATGACATCATCAGAAGGACAAAACAAAATGACCCTAAAGAAATGAAGATGTAGAAATAGTCTGGAAAATAATTCCTGTTTTAAGGAAGCTCAGCAAACCTCAGGAAAACACAGAGAAACAGTTCAACAAAAATAAGGAAGACAGTAAGTCTCCAAAATGTGAAACTTAATGGAGATTGAAATACTAATAATGATTAAAAGATCAAACAGAAGTCCAGAAGTACAAAATAAAAAGTGCAATAAAGACTATTGACAGCGAAACTGGAAACTGATCCAACAAAAGATGAATTTAAAGTTACCTGACAATCAATCAACAAACTTGAAACATATTCAACATCTCTAGCAATTGGAGAAATGCAAGTCAAAACTACTTGAAGATTTCATCTCCCTCTAGTCAGAATGGCAATTATCAAAAATTTAAGCAACAGTAAATGTTGGCAAGGGTGTGGGGGAAAGGTACACTCATCCATTGCTGTTGGGACTGTAAATTGGTGCAACCACTATGGAAAACAGTATGACAATTCCTCAGAAAACTTTTGATCCAGTTATCTCACTCCAGTTTTATACCCAAAGGACTTAAAATCAGCATACTACAGTGATGCAGCCACATCAATGTTTATAGAAGCTCAATTCACAATAGCTAAACTATGGAATCAACCTAGATGCCCTTTAACAGATGAATGGATGAAGGAAATGTGGAGCATATATATAATGGAATATTATGCAGTCTTAAAGAAGAATGAAATTATGGCATTTGCAGATAAATGGATGGAGATGGAGAATATCATACTAAGCGAAATAAGCCAAACCCCCAAAACCAAAGGATGAATATTTTTTCTGATAAGTGGATACTGATCCATAATGTGGGGGGTGTGGGGGTGAAGGAACTTTGGATTGAGCAGCAGGGAGTGAGGAGGTGTAGGGATGGGAAGGATGTTGGAATGAGATGCACATTATTACCCTGTATACATGTAGGACTACACTACCAGTGTGACTCTGCACTGTGTATGGACAGTAGAATTAGAAATTGTGCTCCATTTGTGTACAATGTGTCAAAATGCATTGCACTGTAATGTAGAACAAATTTAAAAAAATAAAAAAATTAATAAAAAAGAGAAGTTATTTGAAAATATATAATCAAAAGCAAAGGGGAAAAATAATAGAAACAAAGGAAGAAATCTCAATTTGGCAGCTCCTTTCCTGATTCAGAAAGACAAAACTGGCCTCCTTGAGAGTCTAAATGAGCAGAATATGAAGATCTTCCTAAGCACCTCACTGCTGAGTCACTACTTTTCATGAAAAACTCCTCCTTTTGTTCTCAACCTGGTGCCAACGAGTTCTTCACTTTGGGGAATTCACAAAGGGCCCCCTGCCCAAATTGATCCCTTCAGTTGTGATGTTAAAATTGCTGTTGTCCTATTCCATAAAAGAAGCCAAGACAGAAGACTTGGAATATGATTTTGAGGTTTGTTATCTTTCTTTTCAGAGGCTCCTTCTTAGTAAAACATTATTTTTCAAATAAAATAGTGAAATATGATTATAAAGAGTATGTGTTCTTTGATATTATAATGCATAATATTTTAGTCAGTTACAGTTGCTTTTATGTTTCATAATACTTCAATCTATTTAAAAAACTCTAAGTGTGAACTCACTCCTCATTCCTCCAGGACTTAGGTGTGACCTGTTCTTTCTGTGTTCAGCACTACACAGCAGGTGGGGGTGAGAGAGCTCAGGAAGGAAGAAGGAACATAAGAAAGCATACATTTTCCTTTTATAATATTATACTGCAGTGGAGCTGGGTAGTAATTCCAAGGGAATTTTCTTACTTCTGTGGGGAAAATAATGCTGGATGGGAAGTGGCAGAAGAGCAAGAGAACCAATGGCTTCTTTGCAGAATAGTTTGTGACAATTTCTTCCATCCTTTCTCATTCTGTGGTATAAATGAATTTTATTTATTAAACATACTTCAATTTACACTCAGGGAAAGATACTCTGCTGAAGGCAGAGTGGGTTCTGGAACTTTGGCAAATAAAATCTTTATTTTACGTGTAGCACGGATTTCTCTCCATATCCATGCGTTCTGCATCCAGATTCATCCAGCTGTTGATCAAAAATATTTTTAAAAATTCCATCAGTGTTGAATATGTACAGGTTTTTTCTTGTCATCATTCCTTAAAATATAGTGTATCACAATTATTTACATAACGTGTGCATTGTATTAAGTATGGTAAGTCATCTTGGGATTGTTTAAAATATACTGAAGGATGAGCATAGACTGTAAGTAAGTACTATGACATTTTATATAAAAGGTGTAAGCATCTGTGGATTTGGGTTCCCGTGGAGAGACTGGGGATGAGTCCTGGAATCAATCCCCACTGATACCAAGGGACAATGGTACATGAATCTCGTAAGTTTGGGTATCATCCAAGAAGCTTGGCTAGAAGCTGGGCACCATTCTGAAGGCATCAATTGATTTTAAGATGTCATCTTTACTATTACAAAGAATTCTCAGAAATGTATAAGGATATAAAATAAGTGTTTTAAAAGAGCCAACTCAACAATGTAAAATAAATTTTATGTGGTGTATTAAGCAGGTTAACTACCGCTGCTGAAATAAATGTATCTACCAAGAAATAAAAGTACAAACATAATTCGGAGATTCTGGCTCAGGTGTGAATTCAAGGAGGTGGGGTGGAAGGACCATTTGTTCCTCAGCAGAGTAAGCAGACCTGGTGGCTGGCAGCTCTGCTGTCTTCCATATGTGGTTACCAAAATGGCTCTGTGGGTTATGTTCATTACTGTCAGTCAAAAAGGGAAAGAGCCTAGAGGACCAGACCTGGGGTCTGAGCAGAAAGGATCAGACCACGTGTCAGACCACATCCACTGAGTTACATTCCCACTGAGTCACAGGGCCCTGCCAGGACAGCTGGAAATGGAGCCTAACCCTCGGTATAAGGAGAAGAGTCTCTGTTTGAGGAGGTGAAACTAAAGTTCATTAACAAATATGCAAACATGGATTCACGGTTAGGATTATTCATATGTATATGGGATAGGTGATAAAATCTGTTAAACGATCTTTTCTAGCCCTTTAAACCATACTTCATAAATGTTCAACATAGCAGCCTGCTGACAGTCCATATCTTTTTTTTTTTTCCTCTTGACATAATAATATAGGTCATTGTAATTTCCCATGGAAAGGAATAGTACTGAGCAAAAATATATTTTGGAAATATTCAAATATTTTCTTTATTATTTTTCAGTGGAAGTATTTCTCTTTGGTTTTTCTCGGTGAAGTTTGCCATTGTAAATTGGCCTTTGCACACAGTTGCTGTTGGAATGCATAAGCAAACCAGCTCCAGAGTCATGCCCCAACCAGAATTTTGGCATGCTAATCAGTCATCCCAAATACTATGTCCTGTGGCAGTAAAATCTTACATCAAATAATATGAGGAAAGAATACTGTCAATGACTAATTCTTTTTGACTACAGTATCAGTATCCTGAATAAGAAGCATTGAATTTGCTGCTGCTGGCAGCCATGAGCTAACCTGGACCTACTTTTACCTGAATTCTAGTAAGCTTTTCCTTTGATTTCATAAGAAGTATCTCTCCAATTCTATATTTCAGTGCATTCTTGCAGATTTTTGTGTAAATAGTTAGATTCAGGATATTTTGCTTCTTTTAAAGGAAGACTAACTTAAACATCATTTGGAATCCTGTCTAAATCACTCAAGAGAAAATTTAAGAATTAGTCCCACATTCACACATTAAAATACATATAATTTTAGCAGTAGTCATCAACTAATATTTTGCCAATAACTTCTAATCATGTTGCTGAATAGAATTGTGGAGATGTACATTTTTAAAGGCACCAGTTATCATCCAGGCAGGCAAAAGAATCCTAGGATTCAGTAGGAAGAAAACTTTGGCAGTCTGTACAGGAAAATGCCACATTTCTCAGTTATGTGTGGCATTGCTCCTATACAAGCCTCAGACATCCATTCCACAAAAGCCTCCCAGGAACCCAAAATCGCATTTCAAGGAATACAAAACTTACCAGGTTTGTGGCTTCAACTTCTCCCCAGAAGAAGAAATCAATAAGTGCTGTTGACTCCCTGTCTCCTCTCCAGAGACTTCTGGAGAAGACTTCAGGTCTTACCACCCTCAGAGGCATCTTATGAAATGTAACTTTCAGACCAAGAGACATCAGTTGAGAATAAAAATTATCATGCTGCAGATATTTTAACTTTGTGGTTCAAAATTAATAAACTGGTATGTGCTCTGAAGCTTCAATTTAACTGTTCAAGTTTTTTGCCTGTCGTGGTTATATATTTGTCAAACAACAAAGAAAAATAGATATAACAGATGAATACAATCAATACTCACCCAAAGAACTTAAAGAATTAAATTGATAATGCTGGTCATCTCGAATTGTGACTACTATGATTTTATTTTATAATTAGCCTATTACCTATTCACTTAAAATATGTGTTTATACCAAAGACTTAAGACTATCCTATTCATTTTTCAATCTCAGGTGTGATAATATTAATATCATGAACTCATTAAGACCATCTACATAACACACAGGAAATCATACTAATATTATCCTTGTCTTCACTGTCAACAATTCTTGATACTCAAAGAAAAATGAAGGGTTTTTTGTTGTTGTTGTTGTTGTTGTTTTTACCATGTCATGAAATTAAGAGCTGCATACATAGCATACTCATCCAAATATGAATTATTACTACTTCCATTCTGAAAGTAATAGTGTTAATTCAAAGATGCTCCTTCTTTCTCACACCTCAATAAAATCGGTCTTAGTAATGAGATGCTTACCTTTGTAAATCTGCAATTCCAACAGTGTAATTTTTCTTAATGTCAGACGTTCCTTTTAGTTAGTAATATGTAAGTATTTAGGTATTAAATACATATGTATATTGACCTATTTACCTTCTTAAACAACTAAAACAAAGGTAAAAACATAAAGGAAATATCAGTAACCATGCTACATTCAAGACATGTAAAATGCAGTATTGATATGCTTGCTCACAGCTCAATTGTGTTTCAAGAAAATTAATTCAATGAAAAACACATAAAAGAGAAACTTGCAAATGGAAAAACATAGCACTCAACTATTCTGGATCTGATAGAGATAGGGGAATGGCAATCCTATTACCAGAATGAGACAGAATTTCAAGGCCTTCTGCTATAGCCCTTGGACTGAAAGAAGTCATGACAATCTTTATTACAGTGAGGAACCTCCTAGTCTCCAACCAGGCTCTTATTGCTATAATTCACTCTTTATCTAAACTCGTGTATGAGGGAGATATCAGGAAGGAAGAAGTTACATTAATGAGTAGAAATATGAACAGGACCCAGGCCTTTGAGACAGACACACAGGCAAGATGTAGATTTGAAGACCATGAGTTGGTAAGGACATTTGCTTGAGTTATTAATGAGAAACATTCAAAAGGAACAATCAAGAAACTGATTAAAGATTTTCAAGATGTTGACATCCCAAACCTTCCCACGGGAATGGGAAGAACTGATACTTTTGGTGCTCTTTAGCAATGTACTTGGAACTTGAAGACCCTGCAGGGTAGAGGATCTTCCAGTAGTTTTTCTCTTGTTAATAAGGCTTGCTTCACTATGATAATATCAAGGCATTGCTGTGCCAAGGTCTTCCATTCCATTCAGGAAAAGGAAAATACTTTTCACCGAGCAACAGGACTACCATTCCTCCATCTCTATCAGATCCAGAGCAGTTGGGTTCTAGGTTATTCCATTTGTGAGTTTCTCTAATTTCCCTATTTACCATTGTAACAACAAAATTACTTCTGCATGCCACTTTTATGACTGAGGATAACAGCTTCTTGACACTGAGAGTCCCAGGGTGATCCATCATTCTCTTTGATGTCCTTTAATTTGCTTACAGCTCTTTTGAATAGGTTCTTTATTAAACTCCCTTTTGACCATGCTTTTTGTGTTTTCCAGCTATTCCCTGTTGAGACTGTGATTGCTTCAAAGTCCTTGCTGATATTTGAGGGAGAGAGGCCATTAGGAATCTATTGCGAGAAGAACAGCGCCTAACCCATAGAAAATGTTCAGCCTCACTCGTTGGCTGCTGCCGTCTGACTTGATTTGAGCAATATGAATCTTCCTGCAGCCTCTTATTTTTCCTCCATGAATTAGAACTAACCGCACTGCTACTTTATCATCGTGTATATCTGAAAATGAAGTGACATATTTCTGTAAGAATATTTAGTATTCTACAGAAGGCTAGACATATGCAGTATCACTCCAGTGGCATATTCTGGAGCCAGTTCCAGGCTTGCAAGAGCTGACTATTAAATTACCAGAATTTTTGTGAGCTGGTTGACATCATGTGGTAGCTTGAAAATAGGCATGGTTGAAATAAATGGCCATGGAAATCATAAAAAAGCATAAATCAGAGCCTTTCCTCAAAGTGATGGTTATTAAATATTTACTAGTATATTGCTGTATTTCAATTTCTATTAATAAATATGCCTCTTTAACATCAATATAGCAGTTAGTATTTTATGAAGAAGTTAAAAATTTGGAAGTAACAGCTTTATGGATTGGGTACCATAAATAAAATCAAAGTAGTTTTAAATAATGAATTTAAATTATAGATTTATAACAAATAACATATTTGTGCCATAAAATTCATTACCTTAAAACATGTTCAAAGAAGGTAGCAACAACGTTCAGACACAGTCATTCCAAAGAAACATCCATAAGAGCAAAGATACCATCTTCTTCCCTAAAACCTTCTTGACATATACTAAGGCACTGATTCAATAATTTCATAGGATATTTGAATCACTAAGAAAGCTTTTACAAATTTCAGTACCCATGAACAAATGACTATAACCAACTAATACAAATTCTAGGGATGGAAGATACTGGAATCTTTTCAAGCTTCCCCAGTGATTCCACTATGCAGACAAAATTAAGATCCACTACCTTAAGGAAGAGAATCTTAAAAAATGGGCAGCATGCCTAGTAGATATGGATATGGATAGAGATATAAATATATATGTAGATGGAATATTTCTACTTAAACCTTATGCCAGTCAAGTTAAAATTTTGCAGTTACGTTATGTCATTATCTCTGAAATGTGTTTGGTTGAAATCCAAGGAAGATAAATGAGCACTCTTCTTAGAAATGGTTTAATTTGGCAGACACCACCACTTCCATAAACAAACTGTTCAACAAAATCAATTCTTGGAAACATTATAACTTTAAGAATAGAAATTAAAGAACTAAGTGGAAGGTGTTACATGTAGCTGCAGTAAATATAATGGAAACACTTGTACTCATTTCATTACATACGAAGTTATTTCTCAAGGTGCCTGTTCATTATTTTAACTGTATACCAGAGCTGGATGACTTATCCATTTTCCTCTACCATTATCTAAACGTATTCTCCCAAGATAAGAATGTGTGGTGTCATTATCTTCACAGGAAAAGCTCTGATTTTATCTGTTGAAATAGATGCAATGTCAAATTTTAATGAAATGAAATCCAAAGTATGACAGTATATTTTAGAAAAATATTCTAACAAACACCAAAATGTGCTTATCTATAGTAATGCATCTCTACCTATATTTTATCTATTTATCTATCTATCATCTATGTCATATATCTACCCACTAACTACTTACCTACCTACCCACCCACCTATGTATCTTTTTGTCTACCTAGGTAAGTAAGTTTTAGGCTACAGTATAGAGATTATTGTTTTCTTAGATTTGAGACTTACAGATTGAGTTTCAAAGCAAAATAAAGACAATTGGAATAGAAAAAGCAGTTTAAAGATACTTACAGCTAGTGCATCAGGACACCAGTGGGAATTCCTTCTGTATTGTAAGAACTTGGTATCTCTCTTGAAGAGTGTAAACTGAGTCAAAGAAGATGTGCAAATTTAAAGTTTAGTGTCAATACTCATTCTTTGTTTCTCTGAAGGAGACAAAAGATTGAATGGAAACCATTTTTGTTCTATTCTTAGTCATTCCCTTTCCCCTTAACCACACACACACACACACACACACACACACACACACACACACACACACTTTTTCTGGTGCACAATAAAGGTTTAGAACAACACAACACTATAAATTTGTACAACTTGGAGAATGTCAAAATTACCTAGGTAATTTTTTTTCCCTTTAAAAATATTTCTCTCATTTCAGTTAATATAGATGTTTAGCAATCCTTAGAGACTGAATATATTTAAGGTTTTATAAAAAGTAAAGTTCTATATTTCTATATTTCAAAATGATCTTCTACATTATGTAAAATAGGTTACAATGAAATTTTTGTCTCCTTCTAACAAGAAGATAAAGAAAGCATAAATTTTTTAAAGACTAAGAAATATCTTTCAAATATTTAGAGGATCAAATTTGATGAAAACCTCATAGTTTCTAACATATTCTGGAAAATGGAAATATCAAAAATTGTAATACTTAAGGAGACATATTCATTAAAAGATGATGTCACATCCATAGGAAAATGGTGACTTATGCAAGTCACACAACTCTAGATCCACTGGCCAAGTTGTCTGATGCACAATCCACTTGTGTATGCAGAGTATATTGAGCTTGCTTTGGACAGCACCAACTGAACCCTGCACAAGGACCTCCAACAAATTACAAAACTTAATACATATTTCCATTCAAATGGACTGAACCTTCTGTATTCAGACTCAAGCAGAACAGGACTACCATCTCAAAAATTTACATTAACCCGTAAGCTTCATCATGAATACTGGGATTAAAATTAGATTATGTAAAGGTACTTCATTGAACTTTGTTATATTTTGGATGTGAGGAGACCCCCAAAAGCTCACAAGTGAGAGGATGCAGGAAGGTTCAGAGGAGAAATGATAGGGTTGTTAGACTCTTAACCCAATCAGTGAATTAATCCCTGATGGGATTAATTGGAGTGTTAGGGTGTGGCTGGAGGAGATTGAAAATGGGGCGTGGCTTTGGATATTTTGTATCTGGAGAGTGGAGTCTCTTTCTCTCTTTCTCTCTCTGCTTCCTGATAATGTGAGCTGCTTCTGTCTGCCACTCTCTTCCACCATGATGTTCAGCCCCACCTTGAGCCCCGAGGAATGGAGCAGGCCTTCTATGGGCTAAAATCCCTGAAACTGTGAACCTTCAAATAAACCTTTCTTCCTCTATAATTGTGCTGGTCAGACCATTTGGCCACAGCAGCAAAAAATCTGACTAAAACAAACTTAGTTACTTTCTGAGGAATTAATTAAAATTTTAGGTTTATCTGAATGAAATTTTGATTTACTATTTTACTGTCATTAATTTTTATTTTTTATTAAAGAGTAAGACAATTTTTGAAAATTTTAAAGAACAATTACATTTTGGGAAAACATAAGGGATCATATTTTTAATATTTATACTTTAATTTACATGTGTTCTGAATCCACATTATGGTTTAAATATGAGGTGTTCCCCAAAAGCTCATGTGTCAGAATACAATAAAAACTCAGAGGGGAAATGATTGGGTTATGAAAGTCTTAACCTAATCAGTGTATTCATACCCTGGTGGGAATTACCTGGGTGGTAGCTATAGGCAGGTAGGAAATAGTTGCAGGAGGTGGGTAACTTCAGGGAGTATCTTTGGGGTTTGTATTTTGTCCCTGGTGAGCCGGGCTCCCTCTGCTTCCTGTTTGTTATATCCTGAGCTGCTGTCTCTTCTGCATCTTTCTGCTATGATGTTCTTCCTCACCTTGAATGTAGAGGAATAGAGTCGGACACCTAAAGACTAATACTTCTAAAAACATGAGCCCCCAAATAAACTTTTCCTCCTCTAATTATTCTTGTCATGTCTTTAGGACATAGCAGCAAAAAAGTTGACTAAAATGAGCAATATTCCAATTTTATAGATTGGGGATATCATTTCTTACTCTTTATAATCCTTCACACGTAAGTATTTCAAAGATATCTTTAACATTTTAAAAGTTTATATCATTATTGCCAAGAAGACACAATTTAATTAATTATGAGAATATAATTAGTAATTTTGTCAAAATGAAGGCAAGAATAGTGAATGCCGTGAAAATATATACAAAAACTTATAATTGTGTACAGCTTGATAAATATATAGATAAAGTTATAGAAACAATTTTATTGCTATGAAATCATTGCTGGTCATTATTAATTTTTAATCATTTAGTTAATTAATGATTATGCAAGTTACTATTCTCTCAACATTGCCTTCTAATCAATGAAGTTGAGTTTGTAGATTAACAATTATATTCAGTTGTCTTTAGACATGGCTTATTTTTTTATTTAAAAATCATAATTATACACATATTTGTTTCCTGAAGCTGCTGTTAAAAAAATATCACAGACTGGGTGGCTTCGATTTATTCATGGTTCTCAAGACCAGAAGTCCCTAACATAAGTGCCAGTGGTGCCGTGGTCCCTGGAAGCCCCATACAGGAGGGCACTTCCTCACGCTTCTGGCTCTGGGTGACTCAAGGAGTTCATTGCTACTTTCTCTCACTTTTGAAATTTGAGTGGTTTAAAGATTTTTAGCACCTTAGATTCTAGAGGAACAAGTTCTGATTATACCTTTTCCATACTCATAGAATTCCAGGAAGCTCAGGAGAGGAAGTATGTGAAAATTCACAGCTGGGATGCAGCCCAGAAGTGGTGTGCCTGGCCAGCCTGTGTGAGGAAGGCCCTGGGTTTGATGATCACCACGAAAAGAAAAACAGCCCAACAAACCAAACTTAAAATGCTCCTACTTTTCCTAATGTCCTGATTTTAAAATCCATATGTAAAATGGCCAATAATGAAAGATGCACAGTAAAATGAATCACATATGTGGGAATCTGTGTGTGTTCTGTTCCCAGATGCTTCTCTCCTGTAGAATTGCCTGGCCCATGTTAGAAACCCAGCTAAAGTCAATCGGATAAATTAATAATGTATCTTTCTTACAGGAAATATTTGAAACATATATTTACAGTTGAGTTGATCTTCTAAAATGTAGAAGACCAAGAAGGGATCTTGTAGAGGCTTAATAAATATATTGAAATAACAACTCAATCCCATTGTGTTAAAATCACGTTTGACTTCTACCATCTCTCCTGTGATTGATGGGCAATTGTCACACGATAGGTGAAAAAGGATACATGCTGTATTCTATTCTTCCTAACCTATTTCATGATTCATATACATATAGAGAGAGAACCTTAGTTATAATAAGCTCCAAACTTAGTTGAATGAAATTCTTGGTGAACTTCTCTTAAAAGAGAAGGGAACTTATTGCCACCGAACTCATTCAATTTGTAACAATAATTAGATCAAGTGACAACATTTTAGGTCAGCATAAAGAACAAAGTAAAGGAATTCAAGGAAAGCCTCATGTTATTTTAAATTTCAATTAAATCAAATTTTAAGGAACTATCCGGATAGTTACCTGCTCAGATCACAATTCCTCCCTCACTTAAATGGAAATATGTCCCATTTAAAACATCCTACGTCAAAATGAATTTAATGCACTCAACATACTGAATTTCATAATTTAGCTTAGCCTACCCTGAATGTGCTCAGATCACTTACCTAAGCCTATACTTGGGCAAAATCATATATAACACAAAATTTATTTTATAAGAAATGTTGGGCGTTCCATACATATTATTAAGTGCGGTACTTTGTAGAGTACAGCTTGGTTGTATGCCCTTGCAATCACATTGCTGACTGGGCACCATGGCTTGCTGTCATGACTCAGTATCAGAAAGAACATTGCACCAGATTTCCAGCTCAAGAAAGACAAAATCTTAAAATCTGAGGTACAGTTTCTAGTAAACATGTAATAATTTTGCATCATTATAAAGTCAAAAAATTTGAAGGAAAATCATCTTTAGTTAAGGAATGTCTATATATTATTGGTATTCTTTGAGGATAGAATATAGACCATATTTTTAAAGATAACCTTTTAATTTTAGAGAAGTTTTAGAAATACAAGAAAAATTTAACGATATTACAGAGTCCCCATATACCATATGCCTAGTTTCCCTTACTAATTTGTTACATTATATAACACGTTTTTTTGCAATTCACGAGCCAATGTTGATACGTTATTATCAACCCTATACTTTGTTTAGATTTTCTTATAACACATCTAAAGTTTTATTTGTTGTTCTAGGAATCCATTGAGATTACTACATGATTAATTATCATGTCCTCTTTGTCTTCATGAGCTGTGATAATTTCTTTGATTCTCCTTTTCATTGATGACCTTAACAGTTTTAAGAGTACTGGTAAGGTATTCTTTAGAATGTCACTCACTGATATCTGTCTGAACTTTTTCTCTTTCTTGTGATTTGATAAAGGAATTTGGGGTTTAGATCATGGGGAGGGCAGTGCAATTTCTATAGAAAATATCATTATCTCATTCCAACAGTACACTCCATAAACATTAATTGTCACTATTGATATTGACCTTGATCACCTGGCCAAGGTTGTCTTTGTCAGGTTAGTCCTTTCTGAAGCTGTATATTTCCTCTTCTGTATCTTTGGAAGTTAATATGTGCATCCATGCTTAAGAAGTTTCAAAAGTGTCTACATGGATGATTTGGAATTATTCTGCATGGAAGATCTGTCTATTCTTCATTTATTTATTTACTCGAAAATTGATTTTTGTCATTATATACACAAGGATATTTGTTTTGTTATTTGGGTTATAATTCAACTCTCCCTTAGTTACTTTCTTGCTCATTTTTTTCTAGCTTTAACCATTGAGATCTCTTTCTATAGATGCCTATGTCCCTTTGACATACACCTACAATAATTTTTTTTTTTTTGGCCTTTCCTTTCTTGTGGGATGTGCCAGATTCATTTCATGTCTTTCCTGTTAAGTTCTAGAGTCTGACCATGTGTATCTATATTAAGATAGACGAGAGTGCTTAATGATGTCTCTAGCTCCAGCCCATTGCCACGTGGGTCATTTCTAGTTTGTTGGAGCCTCCCATTCCACAGTGAGAAATCTGGTTCATATATTTATTTGTCCAGTCCAAATGCATATAAAAAACTGTATTCAAATTGCCAATCTGTAGCCCTGTGGGAGACAACTTCATCAACGGCAGAGCACGTGTGGTTCGTTTAGCCTTTGCTCATACAGATGCCATTCATCTACAAACACCTCATATCCAGGTCCTCAGGGAAGTTCCTTCATAAGTATAGGTTGTGTTGTAACATTCTGTATTCTATAAAATAATATAATAGTATGTGTATTATGAGTGGCCAGCAAAGGGTTCACTCTTGGTGCTATAAACTTGTTTGGGTTCTGACATATGCATAGTGTCAGACACCTACAGGTTCATCGTCATGCAGAATACTTCCACTTTGCTTTAAGCAAATTTCCTACGTTTCACCTACTCCATATCCCAACACCCAACGGGCGACAATTTACCATGAGTAGGGTTTAATTGACAACCTTCATATAACTCCAATGATGCCCAGGCTGCACACAGTCAGAGACCGCACTGCAACTGGACATTTACCAACACGTGGGGTCACCTCTGACCACTATCAGGGGTTATTTGAAACCTAGAGGTTACCATCCCTAGTGGGGCAGTCCCTTCTTGGGACAATGCATTATCAAGTACCTCTCAGGCATCAGGCTACTGAAGACTAGGAGGTTTGAAGAGTACAATATAGTTTTATTACAGAATTATAGAATTTTTTTATTAGTAGTATTATTCCTATTATTTCTATTATTCTTACTATTATTCCTACTTTTCTTTTTTTATTATTTATCTCACTCTATTTTCCTCTTATCTATCTGTTTCCTTGGAGACTCTCTCTCTCTCCCTTTTCTCATGCTAACAACCAATTTCTTTTGATTCCACTTTCACTATTCCAATAACATAGTGCCGCTATAGACTCACTTCTTATCTCATTAACATTACATTCTTCACCGCTCCCCATACTCTTTGTCCACCATTAGAAATAGTGGACCTTGTTTCAAACTTATTATTTATGCTATAGATAATAATCAAACTCCTCATCTCTGTTTATTAAGTAAATACTGTTAATATCTTAATAGGGACTATTTGGGTTAAGGATGCATATTGTTTGTATTAGGTACTGCTAATATTGATCTCCCACTTTAAGGTGAGGTATTGGAAACCTGCAGGAACACTATAAGCCTATAGGAGGAAAACTGCAATACCTCAGATTCCCTCTGCCAGAGGAGAAGGTTCAAAAACAACATGAAAAACCAAGGGAAGAAAGCGTCCCAAACAAACCTAGATACTATATCAACAGAATCCAGTGACAGCATGATAAAAGAAATGTCATAAAAGGAGTTCCAAATGTACATAATTAAAATGATCCAAGAATCAAATGATGAGATAAGAGAGCAAATGCAGGCCATGAATGATCACACCAATAAACAGTTAAAAGAGCAAATGCAGGAAGCAAAACATCATTTTAATAAAGAGACAAAGATTCTGGGGAAAGAAAAAAAAAAAAAAACAGAAATCCTTGAAATGAAGAAAACAATAAACCAAATCAAAAACTCAATAGAAAGCAATAATCTATTCAATGAAATAATATCAGAAAATTTCCCAAATCTGAAGAATGAAATGGAAAATCAAATACAAGAGGTTTACAGGACACCAAATGCACAAAATTACAACAGATCCACACCAAGGCACATTACAATGAAAATAACTAACATATAAAAGAAAGATGGAATTTTAAGGCCTGAGAGAGAAAAGCATCAGATTACATATAAGGGGAAACCAATATGGATATTAACAGATTTCTCAGTCCAGACCATAAAAACTAGAAGGGCCTGGAACAACACTAAAACAAGTTCAAACACTAAAAGAAAATGGATGTCAACCAAGAATCTCATACCAAGCCAAACTTACCTTCAGATTTGATGATAAAGTAAAATCCTTCCACAATAAACAAAAGTGAAAAGAATTTACAAATAGAAAGCCAACACTACAGAACATTTTCAGTAAAATATTCCATGAGGAAGAAATCATAAACAACACTGTAAGTCATCAAAGGGAGGAATTACCCTAAACGAAAAGCCAAATAAAGGAGAAACCAAGTCAAGTTAAAAACCAAAAATAAGCCAAAATGACCAGGAATATAAGTCATATCTCAATAATAATACAAAATGTTAATGACCTACACTCATCAATAAAAAGACATAGACTGGCAGACTGGACTAAAAAGAAAGACAGAATAATATGCTATTTTCAAGAGACTCATTGCATAGTAAAGACACCCACAGACTAAAGATGAAAGAATAGGAAAAAAAAATACCACACACACAGACTCAAAAAAAAGTGGGGTTTCCATCCTCATATCAGATAATGCAAACTTGAAGCTAAAGTTAGTCAGAAGCAATAAAGAAGAACATTTCTTACTGCTTAAGGGAAGAATAAATCCCCAAGACATAATGATTTTAAATATTTATGCCCCAAACAATGGAGCATCCACATATGTCAAACAAACCCTTCTCAATTCCAGGAACCAAATATAACAGAACACAATAATACTAGGTGACTATAACACACCTCTCTCACCATTGGACAGATATTCAAACAAAAATTGAACAAGAAAACCATAGAATTCAATAACACAATCAACAATTTAGACTTAACAGACATATATGGAATATTCCATCCATCAATGAGCAAATACACTTTCTTCTCAGCAGCACATGAATCCTTCTCTAAAATAGACCATATGTTATGCCACAAAGCTATTCTTAGCAAATACTAAAAAAAAAAAAAAAAAAAAAAAAAAAAAAGAAAGAAATACTGTCGCTGTCTAGCGGGACATAAAGACAGGTACACCTCAGATTGTCATGAAGCAGCTTCTTTATTTGGATCCCAACAACAACAACAACAACAACCAAAAAGTAGTCTCACCCTCAATATATAAGCAGTCTCATGCATAAGCAATTTCGATCAGATATGTCCATCCAATCCTGTTAAAGGTGAAGCAATCACAAGCTCAAACGTACATGTAGCCAATTGTAACAGCTTCCTGTTTTTCTCCAGGCATACCAAGCATGCCCTTTGGCTCCCTGCCAGCCCACATCTCCCCCTGTTTGTTTATAAAAAGACCGTGCCTGTCTTAGGTTGTCCATGACAGAGCAACATCCTTACCTGTCATCAGAAAATGAAGCTTGTATCTTCATTCCCTGTCTTAGGTTGGTATGAGCTCTTCACGAATCTTACCCATCTCTGACTACCGGTGTAGCATAGCCAAACTTGGGGGGAGTTTCCCACATAACCTGCTAAGTCGTAGGAGCCATTTGGGAAGGGTGCTAGGTTAGGAGAAAAGGGTACAGTAGGTAACCCTAATGTGGAATTAGTGGTAAGAATAGGAGGATATAGATTGGAAGAGTTAGTTAGGGGCAAAGGGCAAGGCCACACCTTTACTAGCCCCCATAGGTAATGCAGGGCTCCTCCATTAACATGGTGAGGGATCAAAAACAACAGCAGTTGGAGGAACTTCCACATCTTCCTGTTGTTCTTGGTGTTCTATTGAGGAAGTCTTGACCAATCTTTCAGGCACCCAAATTGGCGATTGTGCGTCCTGCAGGAAAACGCAAACAGATCCCCTAGGGTCCAGATTAATACCAGATCCGGCCTTTCCATTGTCCCGATAGGATGTCCTTCCAGAGCACTCGAGGTAGATGTTTTTTATAGGCTCTGAATGACGGTCAGCAGCCGATTGGCCCTCAGAATTGAGATTTAAAAAATTTAAGATGAACAAGGCAACAAATTTGTCTTTTAGGGATCTGTATGATGCCCCTATTCCCCCTTTTTGTTCATAAAGCATGTTTTTAAGTGTTAAATGGGCACGCTCAACAATGCTTTGTCCAGTAGGATTATAGGGAATTCCTGTGACATGTTGAATACCAAAGGTGGAACAAAATTGTTTAAAGGCCTGGGACGTATATCCAGGACCATTATCTGTTTTAATTTGTTTGGGGACCCCTAGGATGGAGAAAGAATGTAAACAGTGTGTTATTACATCTTTGTTTTTTTTCTCCAGCATATACAGAGGCCATAATAAATCCTGAAAAGATATCTATTGACACATGGATGAATTGTAGTTTTCCAAATTCTGAATAATGAGTTACATCCATTTGCCAAATATGATTGGGCTGAAGCCCTTTTGGATTTACTCCTAACTAGGGGTTAGGAATAAGTGTAGCACATTTAGCACAAGACTTGACTATGTCCCGAGCTGTTGCCTTAGTAATTTTATAGCGTGTACGTAGAGTGGAAGCATTTACGTGAAATTTGGAATGAAAGTTTTTTGCATTTTCAAGTGCATCAAAGATGTGTGGGTCTCTGGTGGCCTTGTCTGTTAAATCATTGTGTAAACTTAGAGGACCTGGAAGGCCAGTATGAGCCCAAACATGCCCAATAAAAAAGGGGCTTTTTCTATCCCAAATAAGTTTTTGTAAAGATCGTAAATACTTAGTGATGGTGGAAGTGAGGGAGAGCAGACCAGTTAATTCTAAATTTTGAATAGCATTAACAACGTATTTGCTATCAGAGAATAGGTTAAAGGGCTCATGGTGGGTTCTGAATACTTCTATAGCTACTAATAGTTCTGTTTGTTGTGCAGATAGAGTATTAAACAGCAATGTTTCTGTAACATTATTTACAGTAATAGCACCCGTACCATTTTTTGATCCATCAGTAAATATAAGGGTAGCTCCTATAATAGGTTCTTTTTGGGTGACTTTGGAGAAAATTATAGGATGTTGACTCCAAAACTGGAAAAGAGGATCAGATGGCAAATGATTGTCAAACACAGCAGAAGTACTAGTAAAGACTATAGCCTATGAATTTGAATTATTAATAAGATATTGTCTCTGATCAGTAGTATAAGGAGTAGTTATTGTCGAGGGATGTGACCCAAAGGTGGAAAGGGCTACTTTTAATGCCCTAAGGATTAATTCTGTCACAGATTCAGTAAACAAGGATAAGACCTCGTTAGGGGCATAATTCATGTGAACCCATAGAATAGGACCCTTTTGCCAAAACACTACTGTGGGTAACTTATTTGTGGCCAAGACAATGAATGATAAAGGCTTAGCTAGGTCAATACTATCAAGATGAGCCTTTTCCATAGCTGTTTCAACAAACTTGAGAGCTGTTCGAGCCTTAGGGGTAAGCACCCGCTTAGAAAAGGGATCAGAATCACCTTTAAGAGTGTCAAACAGGGAGCCCAAACTTGAGGTGGGTAAGTGAAGGTAAGGTCTAATCCAGTTAATGTCACCTAATACTTCTCTGGGGGAGGCACAGAGGTCCAATCCTGTGCTTCCTCTTGTTTGTCTCATTGGGGAGTCAAGGGGTAATGGGTCCGAGGTACGGACTGGAGAGCCCCACATATTTGTGGGCCCTGATGCCGGGGGCCCTGATTCCCATTTCCGTTTTATGGAGATAAAGGGTTACCATCTTTGTCTCTAGTTGATTTACAGTCACTTGCCCAGTGTTTCCCTTTTTTATATTGGGGACATAATTTTGGCACAGGACCCTGGGGGCAGTCCTTTCTTATGTGTCCATATTGTTTACACCGCAACATTCTCTAATAAAGAAATGGTAAATGCAGCTTGTACTCCATAGGACATAACTGCATCTTTTAACTGTTTCACTAATTTTATATCTAATATTTGATGATATCTCTGAATGTTTTGATCTTCAAATACCGGGAATATTGGGAACACTGATCGAGATTCTACATCAGCCCACTGTCTGGGGGCCGCCCCTGTGCCGCAAGTACATGCGCCCCTACAACTTGGAAAAGAGTGGTGATCTGGATTATATGCCGGAGGGCGCGGTGTGGTAGGGGCTAAATGCCACTGAGAGAACTTCTTTTGTAGCACTGTCTCAGATAGTTCCTGTTCTTCAGAGTCACATCCCTGTTCTGAGTCTGAACATCTACTTTCTCTTTCAGAAGCTCCACTTGATTGTTCTTCTTTTACAGTTTCTAATATCTCTTTCCCTTCTCTTAGCTTTTCTTGAAATTTTGGATTTTTGGAAGTCAGACAGAAATGAACTAATGTCCATATAGGCAAAGTACCAAGAGGGAGAGTTGTTAAGAGAGCCTTCCATGCGAATCAGTGAAATTTAAACAGAAACCAAACAAGAAAAAGTAACAAAAATATTAACACAACTAACACCTTACACACATTCATTTACTACAGGACGTCCTTTGCTGTCTCTTGTGACAGCCTTCTGTTAAGTTCCCTCACTAGGGGAGCCTTCCGTTAGTACCGTAAGGCCACTGTTGCCTCGAATAGGGAAACCTGCTAGTTGACTGCTAGTTGACTGTGCTAATGAAAAACTTTCTCCTTTATTACTTATGTGAGCACTCACTGTTCCCATACGGGCCACCAAATGTCGCCGTCCAGTGGGACATAAAGACACGTACACCTCAGATTGTCATGAAGCAGCTTCTTCTTTATTTGGATCCCAACAACAACAACCCCCAAAAAGTAGTCTCACCCTCAATATATAAGCAGTCTCATGCATAAGCAATTTCGATCAGATATGTCCACCCAATCCTGTTAAAGGTGAAGCAATCATGAGCTCAAGCATACATGTAGCCAATTGTAACAGCTTCCTGTTTTACTCCAAGCATGCCCTTTGCCTCCCTGCCAGCCCACAAAATACTACCTTATATTATATCAGATCATAATTGAATGAAATTAGAATCATAGATAAAATAAAAAATAGAAGCTACTCCAACACCTGCCAACTAAATAATATACTATTGAATGATGCATGGATAGCAGAAGACATCAGGAAGGAGATGAAAAAATTCTTATAGGTAAATAAGAACAATGATGCAACATATCAAAATCTTTGGAATGCTATGAAAGCAGTTCTAAGATGAAAATTCATTGCAAGGAGCGCATACAATAAAAGAAGAAAAAATCAACAAATAAATGACCTAATATTATAGTTCAAAGTCCTAGAAAAAGAAGAATAGATCAATACCAAAAATAGTAGAAGACAGGAAATAATTAAAATCTGAGCTGAAATCAATGAAATTGAAACAAAGAAACAATTCAAAAAATTGACAAAACAAAAATTTGGTTCTTTGAAAAGTAAACAAAATTGATTAACCCCTAGCCACACTAATTCAGAGAAAAAAGAAAACTCAAATTACTAAAATTCAAGATGAAAAAGGAAATATCATGAGAGACACTATTAAAATACAAAAAATAATTAGAAGCTATTTTGAAGATCTATACTCCAACAAAATAGAAAATCCAGAAAACATCAACTGGTTTCTAGAGACATATGATTCACCCAAACTGAATCAGGAAAACATACACAATTTAAACAGATCAATTTCAAGCAATGTAATAGAAGAAGCCATGAAAAGTCTACCAACCAAGAAAATTCCAAGACCAGACAGATTCTCAGGCGATTTCTACAAGACCTTCAAAGAAGAGCTCATTCCCAATACTCCTCAAAGTATTCCATGGAATAGAAAAGGAGGAAACCCTTCCAAACTCATTCTATGAGGTGAGTATCACCCTGACCAATACCAGACAAAGACACATCAAAACAAGGAAAACTTCAGACCTAAAATCCTGATGAACATAGATGAAAAATTCTTTTAAAAATTGTGGCAAATCACATGCAAAGCGTATTAGAAATACAGTGCACCACGATCATGTGGGGTTCATTTATCTCAGGGTTCCAAGTCTGGTTCAAAATATGAAAATCTATAAACTTAATTTGTCACACTAATAGAATTAAAGATAAGAATCATATGATCATCTCAATAGATGCAGAGAAGGCATTTGATAAAATACAGCACTGCTTCATGTTCAAAACACTAGAAAAAAATAGGGATAATAAGAACAAACCTCAACATTGTAAAGTCTATCTATGCTAAGCCCATGGCCAACATTCTAAATGGAGAAAAACTGAAAGCATTCCCTCTGATAACTGGAATAAGGCAGGATGTCCTCCTTCACCACTTCTATTCAATATAGTCCTTGAAACTCTAGTTAGAGCAATTAGACAGGCCAAAGAAATTAAAGGGATACAAAAAGGAAAAGAAGAAATCAAACTGTCACTATTTGCCGGGGACATGATTCTATATTTAGAGGACCAACACAAAAAAATTCCACCAGAGAACTTCTAGAACTCATAAATGAATTCAGAAAAGTAGCAGGATATAAAATCAATACTCATAAATCTAATGCATTTTTATTCCTAGGGGATGGATCCTGTGAAAGAGAAATTAGGAAAACTGCCCCATTCACTATAGTCAAAAAAATAAAATACTTGGAAATCAACCTAAGAAAAGTGTTGAAAGACCTCTACAATGAAAACTACAAAACACTAAAGAAAAAAATTAAAGAAAATCTTAGAAGATGGGAAGATCTCCCATGTTCTTCAATAGGCAGAATTAATATTGTCAAAATGGCCATACTACCAAAAGCACTATACAAATTCAATGCAATTCCAAATAAAATCCCAATGATGTACATTATAGAAATAGAGAAAGCAATCATGAAATTCATTTGGAAGAGTAATAGACTCAGCCAAAGAAATCCTTAACAGGAAGACCAAAGCAGGAAGTATTGAAATACCAGACCATCACCTATATTACAGAGGAATAGTAACAAAAAAGTCATGGTATTGCCACCAAAATACACAGGTAGACCAATGGTACAGAATAGAGGACACAGGGACAAACCCACATGAATACAGTTATCTCATACTAGGCAAAGGTGCCAAAAATATACAATGAGAAAAGATAGCCTGTTCAGCAAATGGTGCTGGCAAAATTGGAAATACATAGGTAGCAAAACGAAACTAAATCCCTATCTCTCATCCTGCACAAAACTCAATTCAAAATGGATCAAAGACCTAGGAATTAGATCAGAGACCCTGCACCTAATAGAAGAAAAAGTAGGTCCAAATCATCATCATATTGGTTTAGGACCAGAGTTCCTTAACATGAATTCCAAAGCACAAGAAACAAAAGCAGGAATCAATAAATGGGATAGAATCAAAATAAAAAGCTTTTTCTCCACAAAGGAAACAATCAACAATGTGGAGAGCTTACAGAGTGGGAGAAAATCTTCAGTGCTTCAGATAAAGCACTAATCTCCAGAATTTATAAAGAGCTCAAAAAATTTTACACCAAGAATACACATAACCTATTCAATAAACAGGGTAAGGAAATGAGCAGATACTTCACCAAAGAAGATCTACAAGCAATCAACAGATACATGAACAAATGTTCAACATCTCTTGTAATGAGACAAAATGCAAATCAAAACTGCCCTAAGATTTCGTCTCGCCCCAATTAGAATGTCTATTATCAAGAATACAAGCAACAGTAGGTGTTGAGGGAAAATGTACAGTCATACATTGCTGGTGGGGTTGCAAATTGGTGCAGCCACTCTGGAAAGCAGTATGGAGAGTCTTCCAAAAACCTGGAATGGAACCACCATTTGACCCAGCTATTCCATTTGTTGGCCTATACCCAACAGACTTAAAATCAGCATACTACAGTGATGCAGCCACATGAATGTTTACAACAGCTCAATTCCTCAATAGCTAGGTTGTGGAACCAACCTAGATACCCTTCAATAGATGAATGGATAAAGAAACTGTGGTGTATATATACACAGTGGAATATTATTGAGCCATAAAGTATAAAATCATGGAGTTTGCAGGTAATGGATAGAGTTGGAGAATATCATAGTAAGTGAATTAAGTCAATCCCAAAAAACCAAAGGCCAAATGATTTGTCTGATGATACATAATGGTGAGGGGAGGCAAGAGTGGAGGAAGGATGGATTGTATAGAGGAACATGAGGGGTGTGGAGGGAGAAGGGGAAGGAAAGATAATAGAATGAGACCAACATCGTTACCCTATATACATGTATGATTCTGTAAATGGTCTGACTCTACTTCTTGAATATCCAGAGGAATGAAAGTCATCTCCCATTTGTGTACAATGAATGAAAAGAACAAAAAAATAAAGTTTAACCTTTTCCAGAAGGTCATATTATTGTCATTATACAGTATTTATTCTCTTCAGACTTATTTCTTTCACTTAACAATATGCATTTAAGTTCCTTCCATGCTTCTTTTATGGCTCGATTACATATTTCTTTATACAATTGAAGAATATTCCATGGTATGGAAGCACACAGTTGGATTTTTTTCATTTACCTGGTAAAGGACAACTGGGTTATAATGTTTATTAAAATATCACCCTGATTTTTTTAGAAAGTGTATTAAAACGAGTAATCATATACATGAGAGTTTTATTTTCCTTTTCTTTAGCCATAGTAATCTGTTCCCCAGTTTCCCCCTGATATACCACTGGCAATATGCAATTGGGAGTCATCGAATGAAACAGAATTAAATTCAGGTTTAAAATTATATCAATAAAATGCAATGAGTTTGTTTTAATGAGGTGCCATTGAAACACTGTATTTAGTAATATTGATTTTTTTTTAGTAGTTTAGTCCATGCAACTATTTATTCACAGTAATAAAAATATTTCAAATTGAATTTCTTCCAAAGGAAATTGTTTTCACATAATTTAATATGTGCTTAAAGGTGATAAAAAGATCCTTCATTTGCCTGTATCATTTCTTAAAGACGTTGGCAAGTTTCAGTCTCATACCCATATGCACACATACATGAAATCAACAGACAAACCTTGAGTACCTTTTTACTTATAAGACATAGTATTATAAGGAAATTCCCTTTTCATTTTAAATATATACACTATTCATTTTACTGAAATGTATTTTAGATTTTCCATTATTTCACATCATTCATTTAGTTTGAGAGCAATTCTCTCTTGAAAGTTTTATTTTTATTTTTGTTGTTTTGTTCTCATCTTTGAAGGATGGCAACATGAGCATGTTACCTCTAAAAGAGAAAAGGAAAAGAAACTAGTAGATTACAAAATTATAATAATGAGTTATCTAAACCAAATGACATTGAACGGATATCATATTTTATCATACTGATCTATGCATGTGTAAGTCTTTGTAACCTAGGATCTTTCAATGTATAACAGTTTGATTTAAAGGGACGATTATTTGACCATACTATGGATTCTAAAATGTAATTCAATTTATAGAAATACATACTAAATAATTTATAAAGACAGACTTAAGTTCAAACATTTGAAATTTTCTTCCTCAGACCAATTTATAAGACGTGGAAGGAGTTTGTTTCCCAGTTTCCATGACTTGGGTATCCTTTGAGTATTACTTCCAGGCTTCCTGTCTCGATATCTAATTCCTGCTGTGAGGAGTTAAGAGGGTGGACTTTTATCTGGCTATGGTGTTTAGAGGTTGGGCCTTTAAGGAATGATTAGGTTTAGACCAAGTCATTAGGATAGAGGCCCCATTATTGATTCTTCATACTTTATAAGAAGAGGGAAAGAGACCAGATAAATACACAGGTACCCATGTCACTCACTATCTCAGGACTTTGCTACCAAGAAAGCCATCACCATTTGATGCCCCAGACTTGTACCTCCAGAACTGTGATCCAAAATAAACCTCTTTTCTTCATAAAGTGCCTACCTCAGCTATTTTATTAAAGGATATCAAACAGATTAATATACCGATGAACATAGATTTATGTTTGCCTACAAGAAAACAATCGCCCTGATGTTGCCACCTGCTGTCAACATTGTAATACAGCACCTCAATTAGGCGATTCATGTCCCTCATATAATTTGAAGGAGGTCATGGGAAGTTTTAACCCCCACCATATCTCGGGTCTGGTCTCACAGGGAGAGGACCCTACCACCAGTAATGTGTTAAACTGCATTAAAAAACAAAAGAAAACAAAATTTCGGCATAGTCCTTCCTATGGCTTTTTTCTGCTTTCACATGGCCTCTATCTATACAAAAACTGCAAAGACCTTAGTGAAAATGTCTTAGTCAAGAAAATCTCTTGTTACTTAAATGTATATCAAAATTATATTTTCATAATTAAATTACTTAAATTTTTATAAAATGTGGACAGAACTTGTGCACCATTATATTCCATTCCAGTATAAAAATCAGACTGTTAGAGGTCACTTTGGCAAAGATACAGGTCTTTGATGTTGACAGACTTCTCTGTGCAAATGTAACACACCTGCCCATGAACTTAGTTCCCAGTATGATTTTTTAAATCCGTTTTATTCTCTAAAACCATAGAAGACGAATCACCTTGAGCAGACACCAAAAGCAGAATCTACCATCTCTCAATAGATATTCAGTTTAAAATTCTAATCAAAGCATATTTAGTACAGTGATGAGAAAGTAAATGTGTGTTGTTTATAGAGTAGGAAAATACTCTTGTACTACTTGTTTATAGAGTATGCACCTAATATAGGCACAAATAACGAGAATGCAGGTTTTCTTCTCATTACATTTGCTCAAATAGAAGAGAGATTTTGATTTCCAGACTTACTAGAAAGTTTAATCATAAAATCTTTATAATTTAGAGTTCTCCACACAAATATGCAATGTCCTTCACTGAAGGTAGAAAACAAGGCATATAAATCTAAAAAAAAAAAAAAAAAAAAAAACATGTAGCCATGAGGAAGGGCAAGATAAGGTTCCAACAGAACCCTGGATCTCCAAGACCCAGGCTCTGTGTTGGTGGCACACATCCTTCTGAGGATATAAATCTTAACAGGAGGGAGAAGACAGAATCACATGCAACTACAATAAAACCTGGAGCAATGTAAGACTTTTGCATGGGATAAAAAGAAACAGGTCCCGAATTGAAGATGTTAGCAGTGAATGAATATAGCAAAAGCAGACTTGATAATTTTAAAAATCCATTTGGAAATTTTTTTTCTACTACCCTGAATTCACACACACACACGCAGACAAAACAAAACAAAACAAAACAAAACAACAACAACAAAAAACCTCGTGATTGTATTCCACCAAATATCTCTCATTTCTTTAATTTTATTCAAAACATGGGCCGTTTCTATAAGTTCTCAGACCATTATGAGACAAAGAAAAATACCTCAGTTTGTAAGATTCCCATATATATTTTTTTGCACTTCATTTAAATTGGATCAATAAAAGCATATAGGGTTGAAAGGCATTGAAATGCTTGGTGAAAGTCTGTCTAATCCAGAAAGGCTCACATGGAAAAGGGTAAGGGCAAAAACATTCTGATGCTTCGATCGTAAACTACATGCGTTCTTATTAATTCATTTCAGGATGACCTAATTTTCAATGATTTCTTTAGCACGTTTTATCCATTTCATCCCCATATGCTCCTAATAACTTATCTAACCTAGCTACACATTTGTATTACTTCTGGAAACATTCTGAGATGATAGCATTTCCAGTGAATTAGGCATGCCTTTTATTCTTGGGGGACTTCTGTGTTTAAATGAATACTCACATGCTTCATTACAGTATCTCTAAAATACATGCAAACCCTCAGGCATACCAAATTACTGAATTAAGGTGACATAATTCTTAGAAAAAGAGTTCAGTACTTCAGTCCTAAAATATACCTATGTCTCTAAGGTTCTGACTAATTTATACTGCTAGGGGAACTGCCCCAATTTGCTTTGGCTTTCAATAAAATACCGATACTGCTTCTAGCTACTGTACTGATTTGAGACATTAGTATAAACCGAATTAATATTATCATAGTGTCATTATTTTTAATGGACCTTCACA
Organism: Sciurus vulgaris; assembly: GCF_902686455.1. Lineage (NCBI taxonomy): Eukaryota > Metazoa > Chordata > Mammalia > Rodentia > Sciuridae > Sciurus > Sciurus vulgaris. The sequence goes on from NC_136469.1 coordinate 16,280,617, forward strand.
CCATAAAAGTGAAAATATGAGGACCCAATCTAACTTGTTACATTTCTTGTTACTAGGAGAGCCACAAAGCTTCTAACTGGTAGATTAATATTAGTTTGCAGCTGCAGTTAAGATATTATGTTCTTTTATGTACAAATAACTGCAACTATACAATTCAGATAATTTGCTTTGTCTTATTTGATGGTCTTGAAATTCATAGAAGTGCTGAAAATAGTTTTAAAATTAAAGAAATGATGAAATATTGTTATATAATAAAATTATGTTTTGTCCATTAAATGACAGAACTAAATTCTTAGCTTTCAAATAAAATGGTTTAACATGATACACCGTATTGCTAATGAAATAAGAAAATGTATTCCAATAGCTTTTCTAGGTTCTATGTGATTCTGGGTGAGAGTAGAATATACAATGTTTTCTGTATCAGAGGGGTGAGGCTGAAGGACATGGCTTTATATGCCGCAGATGACGATTTCTCTTAAATAAATATGAGCCAGAAATAGGTTGCAAAGGATTGGATTTTGGTTTTCAGTTGATCTGAGTGAATTATTTTAGTTTCTGATTTTTGATTTTAAGTCAAGCTGTGTATTGACATAATGCAGATCATAACTTGAAAGGTGAATATCTAAAGTGGACCATTCATTTATATTTTCATATGTCAGGTATGTGATATGCAGTGGACTATGGTACAAAGCTATGGGGAGTTTCTTTCATTTTTATCATTTAAGTGCTCATGAAATAGGAATGAATCCATAACCTGCAAACTTCTCTATTCTAAAAGATTCTAGATCTTTCTGAAGCATAGAAGTGGTTTGGTATACAAAGTGGGAATCTCAGCAATCAACTTCATTAACTTTTATGGCAAAAGGTAAAAGGTTGTATTTTCAATCTATTTCCCTTGTGATACAACTTAAGAGTCAGTCTTGTGATTTCCTTACTCCCCCATTTATAAATTTTTTTCTGTTATCCATGAATTTTAAGTACTTATTCCCTTTTCCCTAATATTCAAAAGTAAATTTCTTTTATTATGGAAATTCATTATTTGGTAAGTTAAAAAATTTCTACCCAAAATAATAAATATTTATTGTGTCATTCTCAAATATAACCAAATTAAATTCACGCTCTACTAATTTGCTGATACTTTTGAATAATGTTACTCATAATTTCCAACTTATTTTTTCTAGTTTTCTTGTTAATGTATTAATGAGATTCCTCAAAATAAAAAGAGGTAAAATTTCAAAACTATGTTTAACAGAAGGTACTGGCAATCATTTATTGGGTTCCAGATGATTTATTCAAATTGGACATGAATCTTTAAGACAAAACTGTCAACAATTCAATAGAAAAAAATAAATATAATTCCATCTACACTTATATGACTCCTAAATATACATATACAAAGTTATGTCTGGCAAACCACAGGACAGAAAGCAAATCTGGAATATAAAGGGGTTTTTGTTGTTATTGCTGTTGTTGTTGTTGTTTCGTTTTATTTTTTGAAACGATTTCTTACAATGTTACCCAGGCTGGTCTCAGACCTCTGACCTCAAGCAATACTTCCCCTTTAGTCTTCCACATAGCTGGAACTACAGGTGGAGACACCAGGAACTTTTGTACTAAGAGACACATTAAAACTAAAATGCAGATCAGCCAAAAGTAGGTAGCATGGTGGCATACATTGGGATACAAATACCTACCCTGTAAAGAAATGCATAAAAGGAGCAAAGGTGATCATTATTTTAATGAAGCACACACTTCACAATGGGGATTTTATAGTCATGAATGCCTGTATCTATTTTAAAATCAAGAACACTTAAAGAGAGTCATAGTTTACTGTATGATTTTAATAAAAGCGTAGGAAATATGCCTCTAATTAAATGGAAACCATATGTACAGTAGTTAAGAGTAAGAGCCCTGGAGACAGATGACCTGAGATTTAATCTAACCTTTAATTTAGAGGCTTGGGCATATGAGAATTGCTTCAGTTTTTTTCATTCTTAATAATAGCACAATAAGATTATTGTGAAGATCAATTAAATTATGCCTAATGTGTCTAGTATTGACTTGGCTTAATTTATTTAAGTTTTATTATAACAGATTTGGTGCCAAACATTTATATACATATATATATATGTATATATACATATACATATATATATGTTTGAAATACATGAAGATTATTTAGAAGATAGTTTTAAGTTTTATTTATGATGCTTATATCCATGGGTTGTGATTCAGCCATAACAGAAGTAGTGCCTAATTCTAAAATCTACCATAAGTCTACTAATCACATGCTCAGGGGCATAGAAAAGCAAATAATCCAATGTCATTCATAAGATTGATTTGTATCAATGTATTTTGAAAACTGAGCATTGCATAGATAGATATATCTTATTTTTGTAAATTATTGGAGTAGATCAAAAACTGATTTAAAAAAATGACACATCCACACATAACAGTTATTTGTTAGGGTAAAATCATAAAAAATAAACAGATTTCCTGGCAAAAACACAAAAATAAATCATACTCAGAAATAAGAAAAAGTGATAATAACAACATAAAAACCAAGTCGAATTATTTTTGAAATCATAATGCGATTGTGTTAGAAATCAATTTGTTAATAACATAAAAATCAGAAAATTTCGAAACTGTGTGAGACCTGCTGCCTCTGTGCAGACCCACCACCCAGCAAGCTCCCAATCCACTAATGGCAGCTGCTACTTTAGACCCGTCCGTGTGGTAACCGTCACCTCAGGACTACCAGACAAGTCCTGGAGAGAGACACACCACAGCACTGTGCCTCTGTCCGCACCTCCCAACACCGCCACAAGGCCCGCCCTTGCCGCACCATTTCTGAAAGAGATCGCCTCCATCTTCGGACAAATTTGCTGCCATCCTTGGTTACCTCGGCTGCTGCCATAGCCATCATTATTTCAAGCAACTTTCATCTTGGGACACCGATCAGGGCCTGAAAGCCAAACATCAAAAAGGTAACCAGTTTAACACTGCTGCTGCCACCAACTTGGAACATGGCTGCCTCCATCTAGGGACAATAGCCAGGACCTGGAAGATCATCACCAAAGTGCCTGAAGACCTGGTTACACCTGAGGTCACCCCGATAGGTGTGCTAATAGCTACCATCTTGCTCTTATCTCTTGCAGAGGCAGGAGAGAGCCTTGCATGGGGTAGGGAGGTTGGAAGAGGATGTGAGGACATGTGGATCCTGGCTTGCCCAGCCCACCAGTCCAGCACACACCAGGTTCCCAGAGACAACTTGGGTAGCACTTACTGGGACCCAATACCAGCCTGATTCCCCAACTCCCTCCTCAACCCAGCATCCACCTATCACCTGGTCCCTCCAGTTTGGCAATCAGCAGGGGCCTCTGGCTCCCCGATCCCCAGCCTCCCAACCACCCCTTAACCACCAATCCAGCACAGTGCTAGCAGATACATGGCTAGCATGTGTCTCTCAATGCCTAGTTCTGAACTGCAATATACAGAGCAGCTCTCCATGGAAAGCCCACATTTCCTGGGGCATTCAGCTCTCAGGACCTCTGGAGAGAGAGAGGTTCCTGATAGAGAAGTCAAAAGAGCAGGGGCAGGAGAGATACAGTTTAGAGACTAAATTAGAGACCAGGAATTGTGTGGTCCACAGATGTTGTAAGGGCTAAAACCAGACTCCTATAGCACAGGAGTGGACACCAAAGGAGATTCCTGGGTAAAGTCTTCCAAGGGGGACCAGCAATTGATATACCCTGCCTCCAGGAGTTCTACCTCCAAGACTAACCCTCCTACCTAGTATCCTTCAATATCCAAAGGGTGGAGATACCAGCAAACACCAGACAAATGAACTATTGGATGAGAAGGGAAGCAAAGAAGATACTGAACCCCAACGCAAGCAATTGTTCAATTTTCCTTTGAGTTTTTTCTTCTTTCTTTTGCTGATCTCACATCCCCAACATTTTTGAAACCAAGTATGCTTTGTGCATCAGGCTACTGAGGACTTAGATATCTGAGTAGTATATTACAGTTTTGTTGTATATTCTTTTATGGTTACATTCTTTTCTTTTTCCTTACATTTATTTGTCTTTTAGTGTTTACATTTTTTATTCTTTGTATATATTTTCCTCTCACGTCTTTTCCTCAGTCTCTTTCTCTCTTTTATCCTGCTGACAGCCAACTTCATTTAATTACACTTTCATCCTCTATATTCTGATCTAAATCCTCTATATTCTCACCTCCTACCTCACAAACATCACATCCTAAACACCCCCAGTTTTCTATTTGTCCACCATTAGAAACTGTAGACCCTTTTTGCAAGCCTACTGTTTATATTGCATATTATAAATAATAATTGAATACATTTCTGTTTATTGAAACAAAGCTATAATCATCTAATAGGAGCTATTTGTTTTAAGGCTGTATATTGATTGTATTGGGTGCTGTTAATATTGATCTCCCCCTTATAGGTGAGAAACTAGAAACCTGCAGGAACACTCTAAGTTTATGGGGTAGAAACTGTAATAACTATGATTCAAAATTCTAGAGGGGAAGGCACACAAACTGTATGAAAAAACAAGGGAAGAAAGCTCTCCAAACAAACCAAGATACTACAATAAAAGAAATGGTTGACAGCACAGTAGAAGAAATGTCAGAAAACAAGGTTCAACTGTACATAATTAAAATGATGCGCAAAGTAAAGGATTCTATAAGACCAAATTCAGGGAACAAATGTTCACTTCAATAAAGAAATAGGACAGCAAATACAGGAAGCAAAAGATTACTTTAGGAAAAAATGAGAGATCTGGGAAAAAAAAAAATCCTTGAAATGAAAGAAAAAATAAACCAAATTAAATATCCAATGGAAAGCATCACCAAAAGTCTATATCACATGGATAATAGAACCTCAGGCAATGAAGACAAAATATATAAATCTTGAAAATAAAGCTGTTCACACAATGAAGATGATAAGACACCATGAAGAGAACCTCTAAGAATTAGGGAATAAGATGAAAAGACCAAATTCAAGAAATACTGGGACAGAGGAAGGCACAGAGATACAAATCAAAGGAATGAACAATCTTTTCAAAGAAAGAATATCAGAAAATTTCCTAAACCTGAAGAATAAACTGGAAAATCAAATACAAGAAGCTTAGAGAACACCAAATGTACACAATTACAACAGATCCACACCAAGACATATTATAATGAAAATGCCAAACATACAAAGTAAGGATAGAATTTTAAAGGCCACGAGAGGAAAGTTTCAGATTATGTAAAGGGGGAAAACAATTCAGATCTCAGCCGAGACCCTCAATGCCAGGAATTCCTGGAACAAAATATACTAAGCTCTAAAAGAAAATGGATGCCAATCAAGAATCTTATATCCAGCAAATTAGCATTCAAATTTGATGATGAAATAGAACTCTCCCATGATAAACAAAAGTTAAAAGAATTTACAAGTAGAAAGCCAGCACTACAGAACATTCTCAGCAAAATATTCCATGAGGAAGAAATGAAAAGAACAATGAAAATTCTCAAAGGGAGGAACTACACTAAAGAAAAAGTCAATCAAAGGAGAAACCAAGTCAAGTTAAAAACCAAAAATAGGCCAAAATGACCAAAAATACAAACTATATTTTAATAATAACCCTTAATGTTAACAGTCTAAATTCATTAATCAAAAGACATAGACTGGCAGATTGGATTTTAAAAAAGACCCAACAATATGCTGACTTCAAGAGAGTCACCTCCTAGAATATGACATCCACAGACTGAATGAAGGTGAAAGGATGGGAAAAAAAAAAACAAAAAAACAACATATCACACACACAGACTCCATACAAAAGCAGGGGTTTCTATCCTCATATCAGATAAAGTGGACTTTAAGCCAAAGTTTGTCAGAAGGGATAAAGAAGGTCATTTCATACTGTTTAAGGTAATAATACATCAATAAGACGTAACAATTGTAAATACTTATGCCCCAAATGATGGAACATCTACTTATATCAAAAAACCCCTTCTCCATCTCAGGAATCAAATAGATCACAACAAAATAACACTGGGTGACTTTAACACACCTCTCTCACAATGGGATATATCTTCCAAACAAAGACAAAAAAAATTTAAAAATTAAAAAAGAACTGTAGAACTCAATAATACAATCAATAATCTAGATTTAGAAGACACATAGATTATTCATCCATCAATGAATAATCAATTTTTTCTCAGCAGCACAGGTGTCTTCCTCAAAAACAGACCATATATTGTGCCATAAACCAAGTCTTAGCAAGTACAAAAACATAGAGGTACTACCCTGCATTCTATCAGATCGTAAAGAAATGAACTTAGAAATCAACAATGACATAAATAAGAACACTGACACAACTTATCAAAATCTCTGGGAACTATGAAGGCAGTGGTAAGAGGAAAGGGCATTGAGTGCATTCATTAAAAGCATAAAAATCAACAAATATGTGACCTAACCTTATATCTCGAAGCCCTAGAAAAAGAAGAACAAATCAACATAAAAAAATAGAAGACAGGAAATAATTAAACACAGAGCTGAAATCAATAAAATTGAAACAAAAGAAGAAATTGAAAATAATATACAAAAGAAAAGGTTGGTTCTTTGAAAAAAGTAAATAAAATTGATAAACTCTCAGCCACCCTAATGAAAAGAAGGAGAGAGAAAACTCATATTACTAAAATTCAGGATGAAAAAGGATATATCACAATGGGCACTCTTGAAATACAGAAGATAATTACAGACTAATTTAAAATTTATACTCCAATAAAATAGAAAATCTAGAAGACATCAACAAATTTCTCAAGATGTATAAACCATGCAAACTGAACCAGGCTCACATACAAAATTTAAACAGATCGATTTCAAGGAATGTAATAGAAGACATCATCAAAAGCCAACTAACCAAGAAAAAACCAGAACCACATGGATTTTCAGCAGAGTTCTAGAAGACCTTCAAAGAAGAATTAATGTCAATAGTCCTCAAATTGTTCCATGAAATATAAAAAGAGGAAAGCCTTCCAAACTCATTCTATGAGGCAAGTATCACCCTGACCAAAACAAGACAAAGGCACATCAAGAAAAGAAAACTTCAGACCCTGATGAACATAGATGAAAAATTCTTTTAAAAATTGTGGCAAGGTCTTGGCCCAGTTCTTCAGCCCCAGCTGAAGAGATTTAATGCAATTCCAAATGAAATCCCAATGACATTCTTCATAGAAATAGAAAAAGCAACCATGAAATTCATTTGGAAACATAAGAGACCCAGAATAGCCAAAGCAATGCTGAGCAAGAAGAGTAAAGCAAGAGGCATCACAATATCAGACCTTAAATTACATTCCAGGGCAATTGTAATAAAAACGGCATTGTATTGGCACCAAAATACACAGGTAGACAAATGGTACAAAATAGAAGACACAGAGGCAAACCCACATAAATACAGTTATGTCATACTAGACAAAAGTGCCAAAAACATACATTGGAGAAAAGATAGCCTCTTCAACAAATGGTGCTGGGAAAACTGGAGATCCATAGCAGTAAAATAAAATTAAACATCTATCTCTCACCCTGCACAGAACTCAACTCAACGTGGATAAATAACCTAGAAATTAGACCGAGACCCTAAACCTAGTAGAAGAAAAAGTAGGCCCAAATCTTCATCATGACAACTTAGGAACTGACTTTCTTAACAAGACTCCCAAAGCACAAGAAATAAAATGAAGAATCAATAAGTGGGATGAATTCACACTAAAAAAAGACCTTCTTCTCAGCAGAGGAAACAAAATGGGAGAACATCTTTACTACATGCACATCAGATAGAGCACTAATCTCCAAGATATACAGAGAACTAAAAAAAAAAAAAAAAAAAAAAACCACCAAAAACACTAATAACCCAATCAATAAATGTACTAAGGAACTGAACAGACACTTCGCACATGAATATATGCAGTCATTCAACAAATATATGAAAAAATGTTGAAAATCTCCAGTAATTAGAGAAATGCTAATCAAAACTACTATAAAATTTCATCTCACCCCAGTCAGAAGGATAATTATCAAGAATACAAGAAAAAAGAAGTGTTGGCATAAGATGAAATCTTAGAGTTGCTTGAATTTTCATTTCTCTAATTACTAGAGATGTTTAACACTTTTTTCATTTATTTATTAATCAACTGTATGGCTTTGTCTATAGAGTGTCTGTCTCGTTCCTTAGACCATTTATTGATTAGGTTCTTTGTATTTTTGGTGTCAAGTTTTGTAAGTTTTCAATAAATTATGGAGATTAGTGCTGTATCTGAAGTGCGTGTGGAACAGATTTTCTCTCTCTCTGTTGTCTCTCTTTTCACATTATTAATTGTATACTTTGCTGAGAAAAATCTTTTTAGTTTGAATCTATCCCATTTATTGATTCTTGCTTTGATTTCTTGTGCTTTGGGAGTTTTGTTAAGGAAGTCTGATCCTAAGCCAAAATGATGAAGATTCAGGCCTACTTTGTCTTCTGTTTGCAGCAGGGTCTCTGGTCTAATTCCTAAGTCCTTGACCCATTTTGAGTTGAGTTTTGTGCAGAGTGAGAGATAGAGGTGTAATTTCATTTTACTGCATATGGATTTCCAGTTTTCCCAGCACCGTTTGTTGAAGAGGCTATCTTTTTTCCATTGTATGTTTTTGGCTCCTTTGTCTAGTATGAGGTCACTGTATTTATGTAGGTTTGTCTCTGTGTCTTCTATTCTGTACCATTGGTCTGCATGTCCATTTTGGTGCCAGTATCAGGCCGTTTTTGTTACTATTGCTCTGTAGTATAGTTTAAGGTCTGGTATTGTGATACCTCCTGCTTCACTTTTTCTGCTCAGGATTGTTTTGGCTATTCAAGTTCTCTTATTCTTCCAGATGAAGTTTATTATTGCTTTCTGTGTTTCTATGAGGAATGTAATTGGAATTTTAATTGGCATTGCATTGAATCTGTATAGTGCTTTTGGTAGAATGGTCATTTTGACAATATTAGTTCTGCCTATCCAAGAACATGAGAGATCTTTCCATCTTCTAAGGTTTTCTTCAATTTCTTTCTTTAGTGTTCTGTAGTTTTCATTGTAGAGGTCTTTCACCGCTTTTGTTAGATTGATTCCCAAGTATTTTTTGAGACTATTGTGAATGGAGTGGTTTTCTCCTAATTTCTCTTTCAGGCGATTCATTACTTATGAATAGAAATGCATTAGATTTATGCATATTGATTTATATCCTGCTACTTTGCTGAATTCATTTATTAGTTCTAAGAGTTTTTTAGTGGAGTCTTTTGGATCTTCTAAATATAGAATCATGTCAGCAGCAAGGAGTGACAGCTTGAGTTCTTCTTTTCCTATTCATATCCCTTTAATTTCTTTGGTCTGTCTAATTGCTCTGGCTAGTGTTCCAGGACTATGTTGAATAGAAGTTGTGAAAGAGGGCATCCCTGTTATGTTCCAGTTTTTGGAGGGAATGCTTTCAGTTTATCAAGGACACAAACAATAATCGATGTTGGTGCGGATGTGGGAAAAAAACACACTTTTACATTTCTGGTGGAGTTGTAAATTGGTGCAGCCACTCTGGAAGGCAGTCTGGAGATTCCTCAGAAAACTTGTAATGAACCCACCTTTTGACCCAGTTATCCCACTCCTCAGTTTATACCCAAGGGACTTAAAATCAGCATCCTAGGTAATGCAGTCACATCAATGTTTATAGCAGGTGAATTCACATTTGCTCAACTGTGGAATCAACCTAGATTCCCTTCAACAGACGAATAGATAAAGAAACTGTGGTATATATACACCATGGAATATTTTTCAGCCATAAAGAAGAATAATATTATGACATTTGCAGATAAATAGATGGAATTGAAGAATATCATGCAAAGTGAAATAAGTCAATCCCAAAAAACCAAAGGTCTAATGTTTTCCCTGGTAAGTGGATGACGATATATAATGGGGGTGGGAGGTGGAGAGTGAGAAAAGAATGGAGGAACTTTAGATTATGTAGAGGGAAATGAGAAGGAGGAGGAGGCAGGGGTGTGAAAATGGTGGAATAAGACAGACATCATTACCTTATGTGCATGTATGATTACATGAATGGTATGAATCTACTCTGTGCACAACCATAGAAACCAAAAGATGTACCCCATTTGTGTACAATGAACCAAAATCAGTCTGAAAAATAAAAAATAATTTAAAAATAAATAAAATTAAATTAATAAAAGAAGTGTTGGGTAGGATGTGGGAAAAAAGAACACTCATACATTGCTGGTGGGACTGCAAATTAGTGCAACTGCTCTGGAAAGCAGAGTGGGATTTCTTAGAAAACTTGGAATGGAACCACCATTTGACCCAGCTATCCCACTCTTCAGTCTTTACCCAAAGGACTTAAAATCAGCATATTACAGTGATGCAGCCACATCATTGTTTATAGCAGCTCAATTCACATTTCCTCAACTGTGGAATCAACATAGATTCCCTTCAATAGATAAATGGATAAAGAAACTGTGGTATATGTGCACAATGGAATATTAGTCAGCCTTAAAGAAGAATGAAATTGTGGCATTTGAAGGTAAATGGATGGATTTGGAGAATATCATGCTAAGCAAAATAAGCCAATCCCAAAAAATCAAAGGCCAAATGTTTTCTCTGATGTGTGGATGCTGATCCATAATGGGGTGGCAGTGGGTCAAGGGAAGAATGGCGGAACTTTATTTAGATTGAGCAAAGGGAAGTGAGGGGAGGGGGATGTGGGGATGTGGGCGATGGTGGAATGAGACGTGAGACCAACATCATTACCCTATGTATATGTAAGTTCACACAAATGGTGTAACTGCATCATGTATAACCAGGAAATAAAAAGTTGTGCTCCATTTGTTTAAAAAAACTATATGACATGATAATACACAATTTTATCTTCAGTATCCCTTATTGTTTACTTTTTAAAGGCAAATATTATGTAATATTTAAACTCTGCAAGTTATAGAATCAAAGGGAAAAAATTTACAAAATTGAGTGAAGAATGCCAACATATGTAGCTAGATGTTTAAATTGGCTTGCATGTGACATTGCCTACTGTACAGTTGAGGTGGGACATGGGAGGAGAACAGATAGGGAGGGAAAAGAAAAATCTTTGTTTTCATAGATCCTCAACTTATTTATTTATTTAGATGAGAAAAAATGATTTTAAAAAGGAGAAAGAAGAAAATCAAGATAGTTTGTCTTGGAAATAATCAAAGCTGTGCATGTATTACCCGATTTAGTCATCTTAGTCGGTATTTTTAATGAAAACTCTCATCATTCATTTTTCAGAAGAGAGATTTCAGTGTTGCTCTTTGAAATGAGATCTTTGTATTGGTCTTTAAAAACTTAACATAACTTTTTCCACGTGAATTATGAAATAAAGAGTATCAGAGATGTCTGGAATCGCACTGGACTACCCTACAGAAATGTGCTGACACCAAGAGTTCTAGTTTTTCTTTCTGCATTGCAACAATCCACTTTCTTTTATTAAATATTTTAAAAAATTTATTCGTTCTAATTAGCTATACATGACAGTAGAATGCATTTATACAAAATCTACGTGAACTACTTTTAGAAACTATTCTCTTTTCTCTGTATGTACTTTATACTGTATACCGTGTTATGTATTCACACACATCATGCCTATGCTTTATAAGAGCTTCATTGATTCATGTCTCCCATCTCTAGTACGCTCTTGGCAATGAGTCCTATTATTGACACTTCACAGAATTATGTGTACTATTTTTTAAACTTTTACTTGCATTCTTTTCCTTCCCTTGTGTACATAGAGTTGAATTAAATAAGCAAAATGCTGTAATGTTTCCTATTTATTAAGAGCACGGTATATTCTAAAATAGTTGTAAGGTGCTCTTATGATATCTAAAACACTGCTCATGACTATTACTATTTCATTATTTCTGTTTCATAGATGAGAAAAGCAGGGTACACCAAAATAATGTAGCATTCCTCTGCTAGATTCCAGATATTTTAATATAGTCTCCATGACCATTTCAAAGTCTTCAAACTAATATGCCAAGTTGCCACTTCAAAATGATTAAAGTTGATAATTGAGACAAAAACTGTATTTGTTTTGGAAAAATCAAATCATACAGTAATGATGATCAATAAAATCAATGAAAATACACAGAAATTTGAAAGAACTGAGGTATAAAAGTACTAGTATCCACACAAGAATTCCAGGAATCAGGACCTAAATAAAATGGAGCCTGAAACAAATATACCTATCAGAAAGGAGAGGTCACAGTTTGTACCTAAGAAGAAAGATAATATATTCTGATATATTAGATATATAGATAATACATACCAGTTTATGAATATATCAAGAAATCTCCCATTCTTTCAAGAACTAGACTTTGAAAACCATCACACTTTAGAAGTCAAGAACCTCAGATTGATGTGGTTACAAAATCACACCATTTAAGTATTTTGTGAATAGTAAGTAAAGAAATCAGCATGAAAAGTCATGGCTTTGAAAACTGAAAGCACCGTAGGATCCATTCTGGGGAAATTGTAAGGCTTTCCTCTATAGATTCTTCTCAAGCCCAGGGCACATGGGACTTTCAGGAAAACCACCCTGACAATGAGCTTGTGGTCAATGTGAGGACGCCTGTAATAAGGGAAAGTTAACAGATGGAAGAAATGAGAGTTAAAAACAAATCCCTTGACATTCTAATCAAAGTCTCAAAATAAATTTTAGCTTAAGTTGACAAGTGGATGCTGTAATCCTATTGGAATTGTAAAAGTCAAACATAACCAAGGGACTTTTGAAAAATAAAAGGTTTACTATGGAGCCATAATAGTTAAAGCTAGTGAAATGGAACAAAACTCAAAGTTCATATTTTTCCACACACACGAGAAATATAATATATGATGGAAATAGCACTGCATATCAATGGATAAAGGACTGATCACGCTTCTATAGATATAAATGATCAATAGGATATAGGGGACACACACACACACACACACACACACACACACATGCACACCCAGGGTCAAGTGGTATTTATTTTAAGGTACTGGCTCACTCAGTGGTGCAGGTGGGCATTTGCAGTGTGTGGCATAGTCCAATTGGCTGGAGACGGGAGGAAGTGTTCATGTTGCACTTTCCATCCCAAGGCAGATGGCTGGCAGAATACTTTCTTCATTGGAGAAGTCAGTTTTTTTCTCTTCCGGCCTCCAACTGATTGAATGAAGTCTGCACACTTAAGAGGATAATCTGCCTTATTCAAAGTCTGCTGATTTAAATGTTAATTTCAAATAAAGCTACTTCTCCAGAAAAATCTAGAATAACATATGGCAAAATATCAGGGTACCATGGCCAAGTCAGGTTGACCCATAAAATTAAGCATCATAAGTCAACTCTTATCAACATGGCATCCACACAACTATTCTTCATCTCCAAATAAAGGCAATAACAAGGCTCTAATCCTACATAATATGACATGACTAATTCTGTACACAATAAAAACTACACAAAATCTTTCCCCAGAAGATGATGCAAGTCCTTGGTGATGTTTATTCCCCTTGATATCTCAAAACTTAAATACCATAAAGTTAACAATATTTGAATATTATGGTATAAAATCAGACATTATATAAGAGGATAAGTGAGGACAGAAAACAGAGATATTTGATATACATGTACATACATTCACATAACAAAATAAAGAAGAAATATGAAGATTACAGTTCTTGACTCTAAAGCTGGTTATGCGTTCATAGCTGATTTTGTAACTACATTTCGTACTACCCAATTTAATAGTCCCTTTGTTTCCAGAAAGTACCCTAGTTGGTTTTAGCTCTTTACCTGATGGGGTGAATCGAACTTACAAATCTTGATTTCTGAAGGATCTAAGTCATTAATAGCCCTGTCTGAATTAGATGGTTGTAATTTTTCACTGGCTTTAATTATAGAATATAGTGATATTAAGAGAGCACAAAGGATCTTCTGTATTCCAGACATATTTTTTTTTCTACCTCCTTTGTACGGTGGCAGGGTAATTTCCCTGTGGTAATCAGAATCCATTGTCCATTCAACACATCAGTTTGGTTTTGTGCCTGATGATTCAAAGATATATGGAGGCCAAAGGGACTGGTCATGGTAGGGATTCTTATGTCTTGTTCACTGGAATCATTGATATGTTCTTGGTAGAAACATTCCTCCCTTTAGAATCAAGTCTCCATACCAGCAGAGTATAAGATTGCAGAGAAAGGAAACAAAATGTTTTTTTTACTGTGTCACTCACTAGAGGTAAAATAAGAGATGTCCCTTCTAGTCCTACTCCTTGATTCCTGGACCCGTAAATCCTGGCCATGAGAGAAACAGGACCATACAGAGGAGACTAATTCCAAGAACATACAATCTTCTAGAGAACAGTACACCAGATATGCAAAGTTTAACAACTAACAGTGCTATAACTTAGTCATCAAAGAGCCATTCCACCATTCTGTGAAGATAGCTGCTTCAGGACAGGGAGAACACCACTTGCCCAGTGAATTCCATAAACCTGGACTTATTTCTCCTCTCCATGGTTGTATGAATGCTTCCTTGTTCAGAAGCAATGCTAGGGACATCACCAGAGTTGTTCCCAGAAAGAGTAACCTTGACTCAGGATGAGTAAGGTCCTTTGCGTATGGGAAGAATTTCAGGAGACATCAGTCAAACACACAGACAGATTTACTTAGGAAAGCAGATACACGTTCAGGGGAAAATGCAGAAGTTATCTCAAGGGAGGGAAGTCTGTGAGGGTAAAGTAAGAAATGAATATACAAGGGAGAATGTAAGACATCTCGAGAGAAAGAGACAAGATCACATTGTCTGGGATGTTAGTATTCATAGAGGGATAGTAGTGAGGAGCATAACTAGACGTGGAGTAGAGTTTCAGAATTTCATATCACCTGCACTTGAATATTACTTCCATCAAGTTACTTTTGGCAGGCAAAGACCAGGGTCAAGGGCAGGGGCCAAGGACATGGACTACTTTGTTCTCAATCTTGGTTTGGATTTCAAAGGTTCTTGGGAGATTGCTACCTTCTACCTTCATGGCACTTCTCTACTGAGATTCAGTGTATCTTTCTTTTCCTCTATCCCCAAATTCCTATCTCAGATGGAATACAAACACAATGGAATCACATATTTCAGAAGTATACACACAATAGTCTTAGTAGAAGTCCTTTATTCAAGAAAGCCAAATTTGAACCCAGAGTAGTGTCTGTACTAGTACATGGGGACACTAATACCACCCTTTCCATAATGGAAGCTGTCCAATACATTTCCACCTGCCATTAGACAGCTGGCTGATCCTCTTGGGGAATATCTGGGACTCATTGTTGGTCACCAATGCTAGTAGACTGGGTATTCATTGTGGGTGTACCCACTCAGTCTGGGTGAGTAGAGACATGCCCCTTCCTCTCTTTATCCCTCTCATCGTCTCATAGGATATGTGCTCAGTCTATATCATAGTAATTATGTGTTGTTAATTTACATCATATGCCTAAGTTATCAAATGTCAAGGAGAAGAATAAACAACACCCAAGGACCTTGCACCTGCTTCTGATGCAAGAGCTATTACATTTCCAGTTGTGCATATGATAGTTTTACCATGTTACATGGAAGTAGGACCTTGTTATTGTCTTTAATTGCAGATTAGTATGGTTTAAGGAGATGAGTACAAGTGCCAAGTTGACAAATGAAATTAGCCATCACGAGAAGAGCCAGGAAATGTTTCACCTCAGATTCAGAACCATGCTTTCATCTGCCTGTTTGACATCTTTGCTGAATGCCTCAGAACACTTAATGCTCTGCTGGACCAAACTGAACATGTGCTTCCATATTCCCAATAATTATGCATCTAAATACAGGACAGCACAACCCATCCAAATATGTAAGCTGTAGAAAAAGCTGTCTCCTGATGCAATAAAAATGAAAGGAAAATGTTAAATATTAAAAGCTCTGATATTAATCTCATTCTAATCCACTTTCTCCAATGTTTATAATACTTAACTTGGGTTCCACAAAGTTAATTAAACTTAATTAAATTAAGTAACCCAGTGATTTCTGGTATTTTTCTATTTCGTAAACTCATAAGTCCAAGCTTATTTCTCAGTTATGTACATTTACTTTCTTTGTTTAACTAAAAATAGTATTTAATGCTTTATTCAAACACAGACCTATATTCCACAATTGTAAGACATCAATAGAAACTCTATGACTCTTTCATACTTTCTAGCTTTACATTTAAAATTAGTGGCAATTATAGAAAATAATGTAATTTTAAATCTGACATCAAAAGCATTATTGAATATAAATCACTCTTAGGAATAGCTTTTGGAAACATGTCTTGCATTTTAATAGAGAGATAATGGGCCTTTCAGGAATCCTGCTGGTTGTTCTCTTTGGTCATTTGCTTTTATTTTTATCAATTCCCTTTAAAAATTTTTAGTTGGTATCCATGCCTGCTGTGATAAAATTGTCAAGCAAAATTGGGATAGATTTGGGATTTCCTGAACACACAATGCCTTGAATCATTGATTCCATACTGATAGTTTGTTATTTAAGGTGGTATAAACATTACCTGTTGTAGAAGACCATAAATAAGTGGACCAGCTACAGAGTGGGTAGGAGAATGGGCCAAATTCAGTAGATCACTTCAGTTTTTCTGTGAATCTAAGAACCAGAAAGGCAAAATCATTTAGTGTTCATCGATCTCCCCCTCCCTCACTATGATTCATTTATAATAGGCACTTCTTTATCTGCATTTTAGATTTCACTTCATACATGTTACTCTCACAATAAAACTTCATCTAAGTTTTTTGATGAAAGAGATTTGTTCACTATATATTCAATCTATGTATATAAAATATTTTATTGAAAGAATAATTGCAAAATAAGACTTTGTCATAATTAATATACAGAAGGATGAGAATAAAGGGCCTTGATCACTCTTTGTGCACTCATTAGTATTTTAAAAATTTATTTTCAGAGGTACTCACTTATGAGCCCTAAGTCTTACTACTAAAAAATAAACACTTTGAAATAAATGATATTCTTTCAGACATGTAATAATTGCTAAAGAATGAAGGTTTATCATATTGAAATACATTCCATTTTTCATGCTTTAGGCAGCTTTTCATTACTGTTAACAAAATACCTGAGATAATTAACATAAAACAAGAAAAGGTTTTTTTTTTTTTAATTTCAGAGTTTAGTAGATATTGTCTACCATGGAAAAAATAAACATGATTATTATTCAGTTAATACATATTACATATTGTATTCATGTAAACTGAAATGTTTTCATCTCATAGTATGATAAAGCATATAATATTAGTCCTTGAGGTTCATTTAATGAAATTCCTAGTTACTTCCTAATTTACTAATATAGAAACTTTTGGATTATGGAAATGAGTTAATCGAAGAAAATTGCATACCAATCAGCAGCAAAGCTAGCATTGGGAAAAGCTCTCCTGTGTATAGGTCTGGGGCCCATTATTTTTCCATGCTATAAAACCAGATGTTTTATTTCACCAGAAAGAGCAAAAAGAATATTTTTCCATAGAGTTTACTGTAATATTAAATATTAAAAAGGAAAATCTAGTCATACAGTGTTGTCTCACACACCACTCTCCAGCATACTCAAAAGTATGCACAGTTATCATACGATTAAATACAAAAAGGGAAGCTGATCATTTTGCTCTATTCATAAATTGTTCACAAATATAAATTTTGATTAAAAGTGATTTATAGTATTCTAAATACTTTGAAAAATCATGAAAAATACAAAAAGCTACATACACAATATAAGTAGTCTTACAGATAATACTTGATTGTTTTGATGTTTACAATATTCTTGTTTTCAATACTTCCCAAGTCCAATTTTCTTTTTAACTGAAGATTTAAATCATGCAATTAGTTTTGTTACTCAGCTGGCTGAAATTGGATCATGTCATCCTTCAAAAATATTCTGATACTTCCCATAAAAATGGTTAGAAACTGGCAGACAGACAGTATGATACTAGCATGTCAATCTAAAAGAGAAAAACTAAAAAGTGTAGTATATTCCTTTTAAACATATAGATGTCTGTATACCATGTCACATTCAAGTTCCATCTATTGTTTTTAACTAATGTTTTACTTTTTGTTTTAAAGTACTAAGACTTTGTCAATGGACTGCTGTGAGGTTTCATTAGCTATATTGAAATGTGAAATTTAGCACTATTTGTTGACATAATTGGCAATATAATTGAGGAGAATGAAGTGCTTTATTTTTAAAAAAGACCTTTTTAAAGGAGTTTCAAAATCTTGCAAATTTACCAAAACAGAACATGGTCAATTTAATTAGGTTAGTTAATTAATTTTAAAAGATATACACTAGTTAAACCTATAAATTAGTGTGATTACATTATTTCTTCTTGATGACTTTGAGTCTTATAGAAATGGTGTTGTATTTTGAACATTTTCAGGCAGCTGTTTGTTCTCCACTGCTAGAATACCCATCCGCTGTTTTGAAATTTTATTTAAATATGTAGTGGAAAGCTGAGTGATACTAGCTGATTAGTCTTGTTCTAATGATCTTCTAAATACAGAAATTGTTGAAAATAAAACACATGAGACCTGGGGTGGTTGATGTGATTTTTAAGTCAACTTAGTCTATTTCCAGGAACAAAAAAACCTCTCCTGGAAATGTTCACAACCGTAGATGGATTTCATTAAAATAAAAAAAAAATATATATTTCATTAAAATAAATCTGTAATGTAACTTTAAGATTTAATGTAATATTACCTAAAATTTGAAGCCAGTTTATCTCTGTATTTGTAAAATACAAGTCATTTAGTCACTTAGTGGCCATAATGGCATCTTATTTGCTGGATGATATGAGAAAATCCAATTTACTTATTAGAAGCAATTATAATCAACATAAAAAATTACCTAAAGATCTCTTCAAGGTTAGAATTATAGTTTTCCATTCTTCTCTAGATAGGAGGATGACTTCTGTTACTACAGAAAGTTATTATGCATCTACTTATATATTTATATTTTCAAATATTAAAATCAGTACTTAACTCTTTTTTATTTATTTTAATAATATTTGTCTCTCCAATTACAAAAATCACCTTTAAATTTTAATAACTGTCATAAAGTTCAATTAGAAAAAAAATCAAGTACATATGTCTCTGTGAAATCAAGAACATGTTTATTACAGTATCTTCCCATTTCGTCATTGTGACCATATGAAGGTCTAGTACATTTCTTCAAACGTGTGCTATGAATTTTCTATATTCTAGGTCACAATCAGCAACATGCTAGCAAACCCAAAGGCACTTTACTTCAACTTGGTGCTTATGGGCAATGAGGAGATATCAAAAGATAGGCATGAAAAAGTAGCAGAAGTTGGGAAACATGTCCAAGAAGAAATATGGTAAGAGGGTCCCAAGTCCTCCTCCTGCTGTACATAAAATACTATTTAAAGCCATAGAAAAGTAGCACCAAATGGAAATCTCAATGTTGGTCCCATAAAGTCATGTTTACAATCAGTTTTGCTTAATATATTGATTTGAGCTTCCCTTACCAGTTATTCCCTAACTTAATCCTACATATTTGAATCTATGTTAATTGTTTCTGTCTTGTTTGATAGTATCCAAATAAAAACAATTGATCATGCCTACTATTTTTACTTCATAGTTGTAGATTAAAATATTTGTCATGTATTCCTTGTTTATAAAGCTAAGGGGAAAAAATGATGACTGTCTTTGCCCCTTCTAGAGACTGGAAATTAAGTTCTCTTTTCCGTACAGTGATATAAAATTTTATTTTCAATCTTAGCATTCCTGTTCTCAGGCTATTATTTATTTAATTATAATTTTTTTGTCTTGTTTTTGAGGTACTGGCAATTGAACCCAGGACATCATGAATGCTAGGCAAGCACAGTTCTATTACATGCCCTGTGTTACATGCCCAGCCCAATCTCTGCTGATTATGATGCCAGAGAAATCATGAATCTCTCATGTACTCAATGTGCTAAGATGCATTTACTATGCATTTTTAACTAAAAATGTCTTTTTTGACCATATCGTCTCTCTAATAATATGTGGCCTTATTATTGAGTCACGACGCTACCTAAAGTGTGTAATGAAGACATCAATATTCACTTTAATTTCTGAGGGACTAATGAATGCTGATTCCTTTTCTACACCTTACAGGACCTACAGGAACTTCACACTTTTGAAAGTGAATCTTCATCCCTTTGCGGTTACCTGCCATCCTGACCTTTCCAGCGTTCTTCCTGGATTCTGGGCACTGCCCCAGGCTCGGCTTGACTTGACAGATACTGGGCAAGTAGCTCTCACTGGCACCCTGCTCCATGTGTTTAACATCCAGGGGTGACATCTCTCAGCTTAAGGAAAAACGGCATGAACAAGTGTGTTCAGACTTCACACCGTGACATCCAAGAAAAGTTTATTTTTCGGGAAAATAACATAATTTACCACTGCTAAACTTTTGAGATGATTTCCAAACCACACACACACACACACACATACATGCACATACATACACGCATGTACAATTTGTTTCCTAAATAGAGAAATTTATTTATTTGTTGCTTGCATATAAAAATAATACTCATAGTCAAACGCTTTGGGGTCTCTACACTCAATATTCTATTTACACAAAAAATTCAAACACTCATATTTTCTTTAGTATTTTTATTCAGATACCCTAATTTAAGAAAATAGCTTGTTATCAACTTTCTTGTACATTTGTATTTTTATGAAGATTAAAATAGAAATAAAATCTTTATGAATCTCTGAAATAATAAGATTCACAAGTTATTTTATGTGTTTAGTTGAAATTTAGTTATACTGACATACTAGATAAGTAGAACTTACAACTACTTTTTTCGAATTATGTATTGAAAAAGATAATAACTGAACATGTTTAAAGATAATCAAATGTCTTATTCTATTAGTGCTTATAACATTGGAAAGTAAGAATGAGTTTTACTAAAATATTGAATTTGTTTTCTTTATTGACGTGAGAAAAGATATTTTGCAGTAATTCATGCCAAACATAATTACATAGTCTATTCACAAGTCAAAATACATCTGGTGTCATTGTGCCCTGATTGCATGATGCTCCCCTCTGAGGCGACAGGCAGTGATATGTTTTAAGTGCCTGAATCAGAGGACTTTGTCAATGGAAGCAGCTGTCACAGACAGACAGCACTGTTCTGTTAGCCCCAACAATCTGCATAAAAGGAGAGTTGGTTCTGTATACCTATGTCCTTTATTGATAAGCCTAGGATATTATAAATTCTCTCTCTCAGTTCTAAGGAAAAGGGAACATATGTTCAAATGATTTCATTGCATGGCCATGCAAAAAGATTGTATATATTTAGATTTGCTGAAACTATTTTCATATAATCAGTAAATTAGTGGCATAGGGCAGAGCAGAAAGATGAAAAGGTTAGAAGGTTAATCACCAGTGTTTACTTCAGAAAAACTCTTTTTACCTTTTAAACTTGTTCCATTAAACTTTTTCATATTTTACAGCAATCATTATGATATCAAAAATACCAACATAAGATTCTGTCATGCTTTCTTTCTCACTATGCTTTATGGATCCTTTGTATCACTGATATTTATTCCTTAGCATTTTTTGGTTTTATATTCTATGGAAGATGCACATTCCCTCATGAGTATTTCACCTCTCTCTTGTCATGCCTTCACATGGTTAAATGGTTTCAACATTAGCAAATGCTATAAAAATGTTTTCAGTAGCTGGGCCTAGTGGCTTATGCCTGCAATCCCAACAGCTCAGGAGGCTGAGGTAGGAGGATTGTGAGTTCAAAGCCAACTTAGCAAGGTTCTAAGCAACTTGGTGAGATCCTGTCTCTAAATAAAATATAAAAAAGAGCTGAGTATGTGCTTCAGTGGTTAAGTGAACCCAAGTTCAATCCCAGGTACAAAAAAAAAAAAAAAAAAAAAAATGTTTTCAGCAATTCTAACTATGCATAAGTAACTTTGTGTGTTTAGATATGTTATTTTCTCAAACTTGATTCTCCAAAGCTGCCTTTCCCCACATGCCACTCTTTCTGATTCACAGACTCTAAAATGAGTTTAAAGCTGCAAATAACTTCAAAAAGATTCCAACAGACAAAACCTGCACATGCATGATCTTACCTCTGACCTTCATTTCCCCCTCTCCTTCATAACATAAAATTCTTATTTTTCAGAAAGTACTATCACTTCTGTGAAAGGATAAAAGTACAGTTTAGCTTAAAGATCTTAATTGATTTCATTTGTAATTCTAGAATTAGGCAACACTTCCTTCCATAAAATGGAATTAGTTTTCCAGTCTGCTTTAAAGCCAAGAAGACAGAAAAAGGCAGAAAAAGACAGAAACAAAAGAACAAAAAGTAGATTGGTCATTTCCCATTATTTTCCTTGTAAAGGAAGAAAAAAGAAACAGGATAATAGAAAATAACAGATTAGTTAACATCAGGTTTTTCAGGTTATGTCTTTTGTGTAAGGAATAACTTCCTTATTATGTTAATTGATATTGAATGGTTTTGGAAATTTAGCTGTTTTCTCTCTATTCTTGACTTCACAGAAATTCCCATAAACAGTTTCAGCTGGTGACAGAATTTTAGGTTGAGTGACTCCATTTTGGAGTTTAGCTTGGGTTCTTGGGAACCAGTTCAGGAGCTAAGTCTACACTAGTGGTCTATTGTAATTTTTATTTAACACTTTTAATTTAAAAAGACACTCTTTTATTAATTTTGAGTACAGTGTTTTCAAAAACAAAATATGCCGGACTTAATATGTCATTCTGACAAAAAATAATTTGTGTGAATATATTTACATACTGATATTTCTTACTTTTATCCTTTGAATATCTTATTCAACATGAAAATCTTGGGAATGACATAACAGAACTCTAAGGGATGATCAGAAGCTATAAAATTGAGAAGATCATGACTCAAAACAATTTTAATCTCTTCCATCCTAAAATTAACCTTTTAAGTCAAGTATTCTAAAACTGCAAAGAACACAAACAAATGCAATAAAATAAATGAACAATAAGGTCTTTTGGCATATCATGTATTTTATTTGAGAACTTTTTGCATATCAAAGATTTTTTGTTGTTTTTTCTTCACAATAGGAGCACTTTAAGCTATATTACTAAAAGAACACATACCGTTTGGTAATCTTCAAACTGCTTGAATCTTTTGTAGTTAAATGGCTTTATTCCAGAAAAGCAGATAAAATTTAAGCTGATTGGAGTCATAAATATGTCAAGAACTGGTCCAAATCCATCATTAAATATCATACTACGATTGAGTTGCTCTATAAATATTGACAAAATATCATCTTTGAAGTTTTGAAGATATCAGTCAAAAATATTAATAGGATAAAAGATACTGCAAAACTTCAAACCTACTATAGGCATTAGAAATAGGAAATTAGCATTCAAAACTACATATGAACCAGGCAATTGTTTTGTATTTGGGATCAAATCACATGAAGCCTCTGATTCCACTTTATAAATGTTTAATTTAAAAAATCGACTAGATTTTGATTTATTAAAAATGCTTTATAAATGTGCATATCTGAGAGCATGGAGTAAATCGATATGTATTAAAATTGCAAAGTATTCAAACAATTCAAATTGGTATTTTTTTAATTTACAATCTCATTAGAATTCACTGGTATTTCAGTTTGCTTTAAAAACTAATCATTATGCATGCTTAGATTACACATTTTAAAGGAAATTTCTCTATTTATTGTATTAAAATCATAGTTAATTTCCAGGGAGAAAAATAAGAATAACTCATAGTGGAGTGTTTTTAAATCATAGCAATAAAGGTTCTAAGTGGAGTTAAAAATAACAAACTATTTTAAAGGTTGAACTTCATGCTTTGTCTTTAAAATTTAAGTTTCAATTTATAGTTTGTTAGGAATAGTGAAAAATGTGTATTCTAAAAGGTAATTAATTAATTATATATGATTTTCAGAATTGCATCAGATAGAATTTTTATCTCATACCATTTCCAGTAGAAAATAAAACAACAGTAATCGAGTTTTCTTCTAGAGACCTTCCACTTTAATGGTCATACAGACATGTATTTTCAACAATTAAATTGTCATACCATAACCTCATGTAATGGGGATTGCCCCTGGGTGAATGGAAAGCTGATAAGTACAACATGGTGATAAAAGAATAAAAAAAGGTTTTTTTGCTTACAGAGAGTAAGAAGAGTACTGGAGATAATTCTCAAAGCAATGTTTCCCCGAACCAAGAAAGGAGCATTTACTGGAGAAAATCACACACAGTCACATAGCAATGGTTCCTCATCATACAGGCTGGCACGTTCCTGGGCATGCTCAGTTTAAAGTCAGGCATTAAGTGCTAAGGAAAAAAAAAAAAAAAATGGTGGAAGGCAGTGCCTCTAGGTAGATCAGTTAGTATTGTAGTGAGCAAAGTTTATCTGATTTTCTGGGAATCAAACCCCAGGAATTCATACATTCTAAGCAAGTGCTCTACCACTGAGCCACAATCCCAACCCAAATTAGTGTAATCACTCTGGAGAGCAGTATGAAGATTTCTCAAAAAACTGAATGGAACCACCGGTATGATCCAACTATCCTATTCCTGGGTATGTAACCAAAAGATATGTACATGTATGATTACACGAATGGTATGAATCTACATTGTGTACAACCATAGAAACAAAATGATGTACTCCATTTGTGTACAATGAATAAAAAAAATACAAAACAAACAATTTAAAACCAGTGTACTGTCATAACATAGCCACATCATTATTCATAGCAGCACAACTAACAATAGCCAAATTATGGAGTCAGTTTAGGTATCCATCAACAGATGAATGAATAAAGAAAATATGGTATACATATACAATGGAGAATTAGCCATAAAGATGAATGAAATTATGGCATTCACTGGTAAATGGATGGAACTGGAGAGAATCACATCAGGTGAAATAAACCAGACACAAAAGGCAAAGTTTGAAAGTTTTCTCTGATTTGTAGAGGTAGTCCAAAATAAGGAGGAAAAAATGAGAGATTGGGAATTAGAAAGAAAGGGGAAAGGCAGTGGAATTCCATCAAAATAGAAGAAATACTGGTGGACTAGATGAAGGGGAATGAAGGGAAGGGAGAAGGGACAGGTAAGGGATGAACAGGAATGGATCTGGCCAAACTTTCCTGGCTCCATCCATGAACATACCACAGTGAATCTCATGGTCATATACCTACAAAAGACAGTAACCGGAATAAATAAATAAACAGATAACTAAATTTTAAAAAGTAAATGACGGAAAGTTCTGTGGAGTAGCCAGAAAGAACCAGGGAGAGGGAGAAGGAGAGAAAAAGTGGAAATGATAGAGACTGAATTTGAGCAAATTATTTTTCATGCATTTTAAATTATGTCAGAATGAATCCTAATGTTCTGTATAACTAAAAAAATTTTTTTAAAAAAGAAAACTTACTCTAGGTCACAAAAACAGTGAGTCAGTATCTAAGTGATTCTTGTTGATTCCTTTAAAGATTTTTTGGAGGGCCTTATTTAAAATGAAATTGTTTTCAAGGAGAAGGAGTGTTAATATTCATTTAAAGGGGCAACAGCTTCCCCTGGCCCACCCCCATCAACCTCAATGATTGTCCCGAAGGACCTGCCTAGCAACCAACAGAACCTACTTATTCAAAGAGCTTCCGCAAAATGTACTTTATCTGAAAAATTCTCTCAAAGTCATCATCAATAACTGATTATTAAATATTCATACGTTAATTGTTTCATTCGATAAATATATAAAAATGCATAACATGGGTAATCCTGAAATAGGCACAGAGATTATCAGGACAAGATTCCAAACTGCACATTCCTATGGTACAATTTTCAAATCGACTGGAACACCGTGATGAGATTTGAAATGTGAGTTAGGGACATATTTTGGCTATAGTTACAAGAACTTTACATTTTATTAAATGAGAAATTGAAAATTGACCATTTCGGCCAAAGGATGAAATAGATCTGTCCTTATAGATGTGAGGTCTGTGATTATTGCAAGGATCATTTCTTTCCTATTATCTTTAGGGTTACACTCCCACTCCCCACAAACTTCACACAAGCAGGAAGGAACATGGAGATGGACATGGAATGCATTTTACTAGTTCCAAACAATGATTTTCAACCATCTGCTAAAAGTTCTGCCTAGTAGGTTGAACCAAATAAAGTAGAAAATATTCAGCCATGCCTGTGCAAAAGACAAATTCATAAGAATTATTCCATATTATAAAGCCCATAGACTTTCTTTTATCCACTAATTTCATGTCACAGCATTAGTTAATTACTGATATGTGACTTGCAACCTATTTCACCATTGAAATACCATCATCACGCCTGCCTCAGTGATGTTATTATGCTGACATTGCTATCAACACACTTATCACAGTTCTGTTTTCAAATCCAATCATGACCTATTTCTATTCTTCAGCAGCTATCCTCTTAGCCATGTCCCAAATCTTGTTGACTTGTATATATTTCACCTCTACAAATATAAATGATCATGACAGGATTGCAAAGAGATCAGGCAGGTTCTGGTGTTGGGGTCAAATCTCATCTACTGACTTAATTCCAGATATCTTTAGAGAAATCACTCCCACTCCCCAGGAACTTCGCATAAACTTAATTTTCATCGTGTAACTAAGTTAATTACTTTGCTTATAGAAACCTCTTCCTTTATCTGAGACTTTTCTGAACCTCAGCACTATTGGCATTTGGGCCATCTATTTCTTTGTTTGGATAGCTGTCCTGTGCTTCTCAAGATCTTTGTTAGCATTCCCTGGCAGTTTGGCCTTCACAATAAATATGAGTAACACACTCTTTTGCAGTTGTGAAGACCAAAAATATCTGCAGACATTGCCATATGTTCCTGGAGAAACATAAGGAATAAATTGTCCTTCGACCTGTCCTATAAAATGAAAATAGTAACTGTACTTAATAATACATTTGCCAGAAGTATCTAAGACAAATAATAAAGCTAGTATTGACTTTTAAAAAATTAACCAGCCATTGGCCTTGTCTTCTTTGACAATGACTGAAATCACTAACTGAAAAGACTAAATATTTGTTCATATTGGTAGTACCATCAAATGAAAGGTTTGAACTTCTGCTGGGCCCTCAAAATTGCTAGAGAATCATTTTTTTTATTTAGTTCTTTTTTTATTTTAATTTTTAAAAATCTTTTACAGACTGCATTTTGATTCATTGTATACAAATGGGGTACATCATTTCGTTTCTACAGTTGTGCATGATGTAGTTTCACACCATTCGTGTACATACATGTACACAGGGTCATGATGTCTGTCTCACTCCACCATTTTTCATACCCCCCTCCCTCTCATTTCCCTCTATGTAATCTAAAGTTCCTCATTTTTTATACTCACATATTCATTTATCTCAGTATGTATTTAAAATCTTTCCTGTTTTCCTTAAGTCATTTATGACAGTAAATTCCAACACTAAGGTAGTGGTAAATTTCCACTCCTACTGGAATCAGATACTCTTACACCTACTTGGTGTAGAATATAATCAGGTAGTGTGTCAACTTCTTGTGTCTTAAGAAGTCAACATATGTACATAATTATAGGAGATGGTCTCACTGATCCTGTTCCCTCCTCTGAGTTCATTGCTAGAGAATAAATCTTTACCTTTTAAGAACTGTATGCATTTTCTATTCCTCTCTGTAGAGTACAAGTAACAATGTTCATTAAGCCTTTACTCTGGGTCCAGGTAGATGACTTGCTTTGGACAATTACAAGAACCTGTGTAATCAGAGGCTTCCCTCGTGTTTGCATTATTTGACTTTGTATCTCACACTAGAGCCATTCCTTCAGTTCACAGGAATTTCCAAAAGCTAGGCATTGTGGTGCACACCTGTAATGCCAGAGGCTTGGGGAGACTGAGGCAAGAGGATTGCTAGTTCAAGGCCAGTCTAAGCAAATTAGCAAGGCCCTAAACAACTTAGCAAGACCTTGTCTCAATAAAAAACAAATTAGTAAAAATAACTGGGGATCTGGAGATTTCGCTCAGTGCAAAGTGTCCATAGGTTCAATCTTCAGTACACCCACCCAAAAAGAATTTCCCTACATAACCATTAGAAGATAAAACTGGAGCAAATCCGAACCCAAAACAAGAGCCTAGAGGAAACCGGGCTGATCCTCCAAGAGCCCAGTGCAGCCAACCCCATTCCCACAGAGCTGAGAATAGGGGGCGCGTGTGGTATTGTGACCTACTGTGCAGGGCTCCCCACTCAGGGTTATCACATGGCTATGTTTCTCTAAACAGGGTTCCTTCCAACCCCGTAGAAAGTGTTCAATGTCGGACCCAGTTTCATCTTTACTGTACTTTGAATTTTACATTCTTAGGACTCTTACTTCAGTGTCCCTGATATTGACCCTCGGCAGGTCCTTCCCACTTTGTCAGCTCCACCCCTCCGCTGCTGGCCCCCTACCCAGTGGAAGCACCTTCCCTTCCCACATGACTGGAGGTCCATAGATCTCTGTATAACCAGAGCTCCTGTCCCTCCTTGGTAGGACACTGGATGCCCTAATTAATTTTTTTTAGAAAATTGGAACAGAGAAGAGAAAAAGGAATTCCTGAGATTTCTGGGTGTGAAATCTCTTCTCTATGCATTACAGATATTTTATCACAGGTTTACTTTGAAATTTTGTTATACATCTTTGCCCTCTTCTCAGAACACATGCATTCTCATAAAGTTAAATGTATACTTTTACTCATATGAATTGTACTTTTTGGAACTTGTCTAAAGAAATTTTTATTTGACAGTGGACATAAATATATCCAGTACTTTCTTTTTAAGATTTAACAATTTTCTATTTTATACTTTGGTCCTTTAATACATCTGGAATTTATACATACACATAATAAAGTAGGTGTCTATTTTTCCTTTTCCTTGTAATTTATTGGCTAATTTGATACTTTCTCCATTGACTATGCTATTCTTTCTCCTTTATGACAAAAAGTCCATAAATTCTTGGGTACCTGCGGACTCTCGTTCTGTTCCACTGGCCAGTGTTAAAGAATAAACTGCTCCTGGGAGAAGGAAGGAATTTTTATTTTAAAGGGTTATTGCAAGAGTGGAGAAAGGGACCATTGCAATCCAGGGAGAATATTGCAAAAGGAAGAGCAAGTTGAGTGTAAGATCTGGAGTCACCCCAAGCTTAGGCAGAAAGAGGTTTTCTTTAATATGGAGGAGGAAATAAGGCTAGAAAGAACCAGGTAGGATGCAATAAGATCACCTAACTGGCCCAATGTCACAGTAGCTCAGAGAGGGTTTTAACCTGAACCTGTCTGTTCTCAGCAGGTGCTGACAGCTGGCTCAGGCTGAGCTTGGGTCAAAGATTCTGAACTCCTAGAGAGTTTCCGAAACCCTAGGCTCCTAGGGAGAGCAACTCAACTAAAGTTTGCTACCAGATATTTTCTTCCAGCTGGTCAGTGGGAGCCCAGCTCTTCAGTCATTTATGCGGCAAAGGATGGTTGCTGAGAGCTTTTATTTGTCCTCATACAGGTGCATAGTATGTTTGCTTTAGGGCTAAGGGTGTTCTTTGCAGTGAAATGCATTGGGTGGGGATGTCTTTTATCATGGATATTTACCCACATTAACTCCAAAAACAGCACAGTTATGTGTTTGACAGTTGTATACACAGTAGTATCTGGTAGAGCAGGTTAGTTGTCTTAAATTTGTTTTTAAAATTGTTCTTGGTGTTATTGATCCTGTAGCCAATTGAAGAATAAACTGAAAATGAATATAAAAATAGATTTTTATAGGACTAGAATTGCATTATATTTATAGATTAATATAAAAACATGACATTTCATTTTCTTTTCACTGTATATAATCTCTATCTTCACATATTTGGATTTTTTTCTCCAGTGAAAAGTTACAGGTTTCCCTGAGTCTGCAACCATTTATCCTAAATATATATTTAAGTACTCTATACTTTTTATTAATGTTAAAATATAATATTCATATTAGTGTTAGTTCATGTCTAATTTATAACTAATATAAAAATATAAACATAAATTAATTATAAATACATTTGCTAGTTCAAATTGTTCATAGATTTTCTTGAATGTTTTTAAATTATGTATTAATGTCCTCTAAAAATAAAACTATACTTTTCTTTCTGATCCTTATAGTTTTTAATTTTTTTCAAATAGATACATAATTTATTTAAAATACTCTTATGAGGCATGGAATTCCAAATAAAAATTTCTTAATTAAGGATCTAGGTAATGAGAATGTGTGCTAATTAAATAGTTCCATATGTTGAGTAAAGCATTATTAGACAATTTCTCATTTTGGTTCATGAAATATTTATCTCCAAAAGATTATTTCATGAAATAAAGGAACATTACCTGTTGAATGTGAAGAAGTGTCATGAAGTCAGTGGCTCTCTACGCACATTCTAGAATGGGCACTGAAAGAAACAGTATGGACCTGGGCACGGAGGCACATGTCTCTAATCCTAGCAGCTTTGGAGGCTGAGGCAGTAGGATCACAAGTTCAAGGCCAGGCTCAGCAACTTAGTGAGGTCCTAAGCAACTTAGTGAGACCAAGTCTCTAAATAAAATATAAAAAGGGTTGGGGATGTGGCTCAGTGGTTAAGCAGCCTCGGGTTCAATCCCTAATACCAAAAAATAAAAAACAAAAAAACAGTATGGAGACTCCTCAAAAAATTTTAAAATGTAGAATTACTATATGATCCAGCAATCTCACTACTAGGTATTTTCCAACAGAGTTGAAATAACTATTTCCCTGTAAATTAGATTTAGCATTCCTATGTCCATCACACTTTATTCACAATAAATAAGACATGAAAATAATCAGTACATCTGCAAATGAATCAGTAGAGGAAATGTGGCCTATCCAAAAATGGAATACTACTTACCTTAACAGAGAAGGAAATTCTGCAAATTTCAACATGAATACTTGAGGACATGATGCTAAGTGAAACAGAAAGACAAAGATTGCATGATTCCAACTATATTAACTACCTACGATAGACACATTCATAGAATGAAAGATCTGAATGGTGGTTTCCAGGTCTGTGGGGACTGGGTAATGGGTGACACTCATCAACAGGCATAATGTTGCAGTCAGGTAGGATGACTAAGCTCCAGAAAGCTACTGTATAGCGTCACATCCAGAGTCATATCCAGTAATAACATATTGCAAGCAGTAATAACACATTGCACACTTAAAAATTTGTTGAGGGGAACTTCAGGTTAAATGTTGCCAATTTTTGGTTATTGCTATTTTTGATTTGTTGTACACAAATGAAATTTTCATTTCTCTGGTTGTACATGATGTAGATTCACACCATTTGTGCAATCATACATGTACATAGGGTAATGATGTCTCTCTCATTCCAACATCTTTCCCACCTCCTATCCCCTCCCCTCCCCTCATCCCTCATTCCCCTCTGCACAATCTAAAGTTCCACCATTGTTCCATTACCCCTCTCCCACCCAGTATGTATCATCATCCACTTATCAAAGAAAATATTTGACCTTTGGTGGTTTGGGATTGGCTTATCTCACTTAGCATGATATTCTCCAACTCTATCCATCTACCTGCAAACGCCATAATTTCATTCTTCTTTTAGGCTGACAAATATTCCATTGTGTATATATACCACATTTTCTTTATCCATTCATCTATTAAAGGGAATCTAGGCTGTTTCCACAATTTAGCTATTGTGAATTGAGCTGCTATAAACATTGTTGTGGCTGCATCACTGTAATATATTGATTTTAAGTCCTTTGGGTATAGACTGAGGAGTGGGATAACTGAATCAAATGGGGGTTCCATTCCAAGTTTTATAAAAAAAAAAAACTCCATACTACTTTCCAGAGTGGTGGAACCAATTTGCAATCCCACCAGCAATGTATGAGTGTACCTTTTCCCCCACATCCTCACCAACACCTATTGTTGTTTGTGTTCTTGATAATTGCCATTCTGATTGGGGTGAGATGAAATTTTTACAGTAGTTTTGATTTGCATTTCTGTAATTACTAGAAATGTTAAGCACTTTTTCATGTATTTGTTAATCAATAGTATATCTTCTTCTGTGAAGCAACTGCTCAGTTCCATAGCCCATTTATTGATTGGGTCATTTGTTTTTGGTGTAAAGTTTTTTGAGTTCTTTATATATCCCGGAGATTAATGCTCTGTCTGATGTGTGTGTGGCAAAGATTTTCTCCTACTCTCTAGGCTCTTTCATCAAGTTATTGATTGTTTTCTTTGCTGAGAAAAAGCTTTTAATCTTGAATCAGTCCCATTTATTGATTCTTGTTTTTATTTCGTATGCTTTGGGAGTCTTTTTAAGGAAGTCAGAACCTAAATCAACATGATGAAGATTTGGGCCCACTTTTTCTTCTCTTTGGTGGGGGTCTCTGGTCTAATTCCTAGGTCCTTAAACCACTTAGAGTTCAATTTTGTGCGGGGTGACAGATAGAAGTTTAATCTCATTTTGCTGCATATGGATTTCCAATATTTCAGCACCATTTGTTGAAGAGGCTATCTTTTCTCCAATGTATATTTTTGGCACCTTTGTCTACTATGAGACAAATGTATTTATTTTGTCTTTGTGTCTTCTACTCTCTACTATTTGTCTACCTGTGTATTTCGGTGCCAATATCATGCCTTTTTACTATTGCTCTGCAGTATAGTTCAAGGTATGGTATTTTGACGTCTCCTGCTTCACTTTTCTTGCTAAGTATTGTTTTGGCTATTATGGGTCTCTTATTTTTCCAAATGAATTTCATCATTTATTTCTCTATTTTTATGAGGAATGCCATTAGGATTTTAATTGGAATTACATTGAATCTATATAATGATTTTTGTGGTATGGCCATTTTGACAATATTAATTCTGCCTATCCAAGAACATGGGAAATCTTTCCATCTTCTAAAGTTTTCTTTAATTTCTTTCTTTAGTGATCTGTAAGTTTTATTATAGAGGTCTTTCACCTCTTTTGTTAGATTGATTTCTGTTATGGTTTGAATATGAGGTGTCTCCCAAAACTCACATATGAAAAGTGCAGGAAGTTTCAGAGGAGAAATAATTGTGCTGTAAGAGTCTTAACCCAATCAGTGAATTAATCCCTGATGGGATTAATTGAAGTGGTAGGGTGTGGCTGGAGGAGGTGGGAATTGGGGTGTGGCTATGGGGTATAAATTTGATATCTGGAGAGTGGAGTCTCTTTACTTCCTGATCACGGAGATGTAAGCTACTTCCCTCCACCACCTTCTTTTGCCATGATGTTCAGCCTCACGTGGGGCCCCAAAGAATGGAGCCCTCAAATAATCCTTTCCTCCGCTATAATTGTGCTGGTCAGATCATTTAGTCATAGCAGTGAAAAAGCTAATTAAGACAATTCCAAAGTATTTTATTTTTTTGTTGCTACTGCAAATGGGGTAGTTTTCCTAATTTCTCTTTCACAGGATTCATCACTTATGAATAGAAATGAATTAGATTTATGTGTGTTGATTTTATGTCTTGCTACTTTGCTGAATTGATTAGTTCTAGAATTTTTCTGGTGGCATTTTTTGGATCCTCCAAATATAGATTCAAGTTATTGCAAGTAGTGAAAGTTTGAGTTCTTTTCCTATTCATATCCTTTTAATTTCTTTCACCTATCTAATTGCTGTGGCTAGAGTTTCAAGAGTATGTTGAATGGAAGTGTTGAAAGAGGGCATCCCTGTCTTGTTCCAGTTTTTAGAAGGAGTGCTTTCAAAATTTTCCATTCAGAATGATGTTGGCTTTGGACTTAGCATGGATAGCCTTTACAATGTTGAAGTATGTTCCTACTATCCCTTTTTTTTCTTGTGTTTTGAACATGAAGGGGTACTGCCTTTTGTAAAATGCTTTTTCTGCATCTACTGAGATGATCATATGATTCTTACCTTTAATTTGATTGATGTAATGAATGATGTATATTGATTTTCACATTTTGAACCAGCCTTGCAACCTTGGGATGAACTCCACTTGATCATGGTGCACTATCTTTTTAAATATGCTTTTGTATGCAGTTTGGCATAATTTTGTTAAGAATTTTTGCATCTATGTTCATCAGGGATATTGGTCTAAAGTTTTCTTTCTTTGACGTGTCTTTGGTTTTGATATCAGGATGATACTAGTTTCACAGAATGAGTTTGGAAGGGTTCCCTCCTTTTCAATTTCATGGAATGCTTTGAAGAGTATTGGTATTAGTTCTTATTTGAAGGATTTACAGAACTCAGCTGAGAATCCATCTGGTCCTGGGCTTTTCTTTATTGGTAGACTTTTCATGGCATCTTCTATTTCCTTTTTTGACATTGATCTGTTTAAATGGAATATGTCTTCCTGATTCAGTTTGGGTGAATCCTATGTCTTTGAGATTTTCTATTTTGTGGAATATAGATTTTCAAAATAGTTTCTAATTGTCTATTGCATTTCAATAGTGTCTGTCATGATATTTCCTTTTACATCACAAGTTTTAGTAATTTAATATTTCTGTCTTCATTAGGATGGCTGTTTATCAATTTAGTTCATTTTTTCCAAAAAACAGCTTTTGTCAACTTTTTCAATTCTTTCTTTTTTATTCAATGTCATTTATTTCAGCACTGATTTTAATTATTTCCTGTCTTCTACTACTTTTGGTGTTGATCCATTCTACTTTTTCTAGGGTTTTGAGATATACCGTTAGGTCATTTATTTGTTGACTTTTTATTATTTTATTGAGTGAGCTCAATGCAATGAACTTTACTCTTACTACTGCTTTCATAGTGTCCCAGAGATTTTGAAATGTTTTATCAGTATTCTCATTTACCTCAAATAATTTTTTATCTCCTCCCTAATGTCTTCTGCTATCCATTTTTCATTTAATACCATATTATTTAGTCTACAGGTGTTGGAGTATCATTGATTTCTAATTTCATTACATTATGAGCTAAGAGAAGGCAGTGTGTTATCACTATTTTTGCTTTTGTATTTGCTAAGAGTTGCTTTGGGGCATAACATATGGTCTACTTTAAAGAAGGATCCATTTGCTGATGAGAAAAAGTGTGTTCACTCCTTGATGGATGGAATATTCTCTATATGTCTGTTAAGGCTAAATTATTGATGGTATTATTGAATTCTATAGTTTCTCTCTTCATTTTTTTTTTTTTTTTGAAAATCTATCTAGTGGTGAGAGAGGTGTGTTAAAATCACCTACTGTTATTGTTTTGTGGTCTATTTGATTCTTGAAATTGAGAAGGGTTTGTTTGATCTGATCTATGTGGATACTCCATTGTTTGGGTCATAAATATTTATGATTATTATGTCTTGTTGATATACGATTCCCTTAAGCAGTATGAAATGTCCTTCTTTATTCCTTTTGACTAACTGTGGCTTGAAGTTCACTTTATTTGATATGAGGATGGAATACCTGCTTGTTTACACAGTCCATTTGAGTGATAAATTTTATTTCCATCCTTTTACCTTTAGTCTGTGGATGTCTTTTCTAAGAGATGAGTCTCTTCAATGCAGCATAGTGTTGGATCTTTTTTTTTTTTTTTTAAATCCAATCTTTTGATTGATGAGTTTAGACCATTAACACTCAGGGTTGTTATTGAGATATAATTGGTATTCCCAGTCTTTTGGTTTAATTTTGTTTTTTAACTCACTTGGTTTCTCCTTTGATTGACCTTTCCTTTAGTCACACTTTGCTGTCTTTCATTGTTGCTTTTTATATTCTCCTCATGGGATAGTTTGCTGAGAATATCCTGAAGTACAGTCTTTGTAGTTGTACATTTTTTTAACTTTTGTGTATCATGGGAGATTTTTATTTCATCATCAAATCTGAAGGTTCATTTTGCTGGATATAAGATTCTTGGTTGGCATCCATTTTCTTTCAAAACTTGGTATATATTGATCCAGGACTTCCTAGCTTTGAGGGTCTGGGTTGAAAAATCTGCTGAGATCTGAATTGGCTTCCCCCTTTATGTAATCTAAACCTTTTCTCTTGCTGTCTTTAAAATTGTATCCTTATTCTGTATGCTAGGCATTTTCATTATAATGTGCCTTGGTGTGAATCTGTTGTAATTTTATACCTTTTGTACCCTGTAGGTCTCTTGTTATTTGATTTTACAAATACAACTTTCTTCAGGTGTGGGAAATTTCTGATATTATTTCATTGAATATTGTTCTTTCCTTTGGTTTGTATCTCTGTGCCTTCTTCAATCCCAATAATTCTTAAATTTGGTCTTTTCATGTTATCCCATAATTCTTGGAGGTTCTGTTCATGGTTTCTTACCATCTTTTCTGTGTGGTCAACTTTATTTTCAAGATTAAACATTTTGTCTTCATTGCCTGAGGTTCTGTCATCCATGTTATCTAGTCTGCTGGTGATGCTTTCTATTGAGTTTTTAATTTGGTTTGTTGTTTCCTTCATTTCTAGGATTACTGTTTGTTTGTTTTTCAGAATCTTTATTTCTTTATTGAAGTAATCTTTCCTGCATTTGCTCTTTTAACTCTTTCTTAAAGAAATATTTTGTTGCCTGCATTTGCTCTCTTATAACATCCTTTACTTTGCAGATCATTTAATTATGTACATTCTGAACTCCTTCTCTGTCATTTCTTTTACTGTGCTGTCAATGGATTCTATCCATATAGCATCCTGTTTTTTTTGGAATGCTTCCTTCCTTTGTTTTTTCATGTTGTTCATGTCCTATCTAGCAGTGCAGATGCAAGGTATTACAGTTTTCACCCTGTAGATTTATAGTGTCCTGGTATGTTTCTAATACCTTGCCTTTAAGGGGGAGATCAATATTAACAGCACTCAATGTAAGCTATATGCAGCCTTAAACCAAATAGCCCCTATTAAGACATTATCAGTTTTTTCACAATAAACAGAGATGATGTGCTTGATTATTATCTACAATTTAAACAATAGGATTGCAATGAGGTCTGAAGAAGTTGGCTGTTAGAAGGAGAAAAAAGAGAGAGACTCCAAGGAAACAGATAAAGTAGAAGTACATAGAGAAGTAATAAAAAAAGAAAAAAATGTAAAAAAAAAAGTTAAAAGAATCTTCAATGAAACTGTAATATACTACTCAAACCTCCCAGTCCTCAGTAGCCCAATGCATGAAAAGTACTTGATTTCAAAGAAGTTTGCAGTATGAGAGCAGGAAATGAAAAAATAAAATACAAGGGGAATAAAAGGAATCTTAAAGGAAAATTGAACAAAGGTTTAGCTGGAGTTCAATATCTTCTTTCCTTCCATTTTCTTCTGATAGGAGGGGTTGTCTGGAGTTTGCTGGTGACTCCTCCCTCAGAATGGTGAGAGTTACAAGGTGGGAGGAATAGACTTGTAGGCAGGACTCGGGGTGGCAGGGTATAGCAATTGTCAGTCCCACTAGAAGACTGCACAGCATGACTCTCCTTTGGTGTTCACTCCTGTTAAGCAGGAGCCTGGTCTTAGCCCCTTCCCTCATTTGTGGACCCCACAATTCCTGGTCTCTAATTTAGCCTCTAAATTGTATCTCTCCTACTCCTTCCCTTTTGACTTCCCAATCAGGACCCTCTCTCCATGGAGCTCCTGAGGGCTGAACACAAGGATCTGTGCACCTGTTGAAGAAAATGGTTTGATATTGAACAGATTTTGAGGAGCAAGAGGACCCTGTTGATTGCTAAGCTAGCAGGACCAGTTGATCAGTTTGTACCTTATTAGTGAGGGAGTCATGGACAAGGTTGATGTCAGGTACCAGCAAGTGCTACCTGAGTTGTCCCTGGGATCCTGGTAGGTGCCAGACTGGTTGGCTAGATGAACCAGGATCAAGATGCCATCACCCCCTTTTCCAATCTACTGACCCCTTGCAACTCTCTCCTGCCTCTGCAGCAAGATGGTGCAGTTTAGCACACCTAGCAGGGACAACTTGGTTGTAACCAAGCCTGCAGGAACCTTGGTGATGTTCTTTCAGGTTCTGGCTATTATCCTTAGATGGAAGCAGTCACATCCCTAGTTGGTGGTGGCAGTAGCAGTTAACCTGTAGGTACCTTGATAATGAGCTTCTAGACCCCAGCAGGTGCTCCAGGATGGAAGCTGCCCCAACTAAATATGGTGGTTGTGGCAGTGGAGGGAACCCAAGATGGCGGCAGAAGTGTCCCAAGGTGGAGGCTGCCATGTGTTGGTAGAGGGGGAACCGCAGCAGCTCAGCATTTCCACGTGGGTTCCAGACTGGATACCTTAATAATTTTTTATGTTAATTAATATGATATTGAATATATCAGACACAGAAGATATCTTGTGCGGTTCCTGACATGAGGGAATATTTTAAATTTGTACCAATATCCATCAAATTAATAGTCCACAGAACAAATACACTTTTTAAAAATAATGCTTTACTCTAAAATACAGTCCTATTTACTTACTCTGAACTCATAGCTTTTTAGATATATAAGGCAGCTTTTTTATCAGAGGAAAAATAGAGACTTTCTACCTACTGATGGTATCAGTGATCTTGGTACAGCATCACTTCCACTTAGAGAACAAAGAGATTCATCAAATCCATTTTAAGCCTATTCAAGTTTAAAGGCCAGGACATTATGCTACCTGTACTATAACTTTCAGGGCATAGAATTAAGTGTGGAGGAACCATGGGTCTAATCAGATAGATCATCCTTGAGTTGCTTTGACACCATAGTGTGGAGGTAAGCACAGCAACTTGCATTATGAAATGGGCAGTTTTCATCAATCCAGAGCCAGGAGTTAAAGGAATTCACTGATTTACACCATAGCTTGGTCAATTAAAAGCAAGAGAGAAAAAGCATACATATGCACAAAAAGCAAACCAAATTCTGAGTGGAGTAGTAAAATCCTGACAAATTCCAAGTGATGTCTTCAAAGAGAAGGAAAGGAGAAAAACAAAAGGAAGAAAGGAAGGAAGAAAGTAATAGAAAACAGGATGCTTTGTGGGGAAATGAAGCGTATTTTTTATGCTTTAAGCTCCTGTGAACTTCAGAAATACACAGCATGCAAATTATTGAAAATTCACTGCCTGTCTCTGAAGGAAATTCGCATAAAAATACAAATAACTGGATAAGAACAGGAAATTAAAACAGTAAAAAGATTTTTCAGTTGAACAAGAATAGGAACCCATAGGAAGTAGATCCCAGAAACCATTTCACCAGCAAAATTAAGTCACATTGTAAGTGCAAGTGCTAGAGAACTATAAAACTAGAAAGTAAGTAGGGTTCCAGGCAGAGAACTGTGCTGAATCAAAAAGAAGTGGAAGGACATCCTCCACATTGAAACCAGGGGAGCAACTCTCGGAACATGAAGAGGAAACCAGGACCACCTACCTACTCCTTCCAAAGGGCTGCAGATGCTCACCTCACTTACTCAGGGAATAATAGAGGGTTTGTCTAATCCTATACAAATTATGAGAAGAGTGATAGAAAATAATGGTCCAAAAGGAAATGAGGATGTGTCTTTCAAATGAAGCAGCAAAACAGAATATGTAATAATGTAATTTTCAAAGTAAACTAAAAGCTTAATAAAATGTCACAGTTTTGAGAGAATAGCACAAATTAGAATTGACATAAAAATTAATGAGGCAGAATTGAAAAACATACAAATCAAATTAGAAAGTGTAAAGCAGCTTAAATTTGATACTTTTAGAATGTGAAAGATTTAGAAAAGTTTCACTCTTATGGAACAGGAGAAAAAAATTAGCATGATATGAAAACTATTATTTTCTTTAGAAAAATTGGAGAATGATAGACCCAAAAAGACCCTCAGTCTTTTGAGATTATGGTAAACTGCAAGACACATCAATTTTCGAGAGAAAACAAAGTATGAGAAAGGTGGATAGAGAAAAATTTATCAAATTTTCCCAAAGAGATTTTTCCCAATAAGGAAGAAAACAATTGAGTTATTAGTGATAAGGGGCAGAGCAGATTGGACTCATGCAAACCTGAAAGATTCCAAATACAAAGTGTATGTTCTTGAAAACCAATCCTCCCCATCACTCTGTCATGTTGTGCTGAAAATGTTGAAGTAAAATTGAGACTGAAAAGAATAAAAAACCTACAAAATTCTACTTCTTTACTTAATGGAAAGTTGGTGTGATGTCAGTTTTATGTATCAATGTGGTTTGGCCACTGCTATAGTTTAAATGCATGTGTCACTCCAAAATTCATGTCAAAATCTACTCACAAGGACAGTAGTATTAGAAGAAGTGTCATCTAGGGGGTGAATAGATCATGAGGGCTCTACCCTTGTGAATAGGATTAATGCCTTTGCAAGGGAAGATTCAGAGTGCTCCCTTCCTTTCCCTCCCCTTCACCATTTCCAAAGGATGCAGAAATGAGGTTGCCATCTTGGCAGCAGACACTGAATCGGCTGGCAACTTGCTCTTGGATTTTTTAGCTTTCAAAACTGTAATAAATTTCTATGATTTATGAATTACTTAATCTGTGGTATTTTGTTAAAGCAGCAGAAATGGACTAAGACAGTCACAGTTCCCATGTCCAAATACTAGATATTACCAAGAGTGTATTTTGCAATTAAAGTTTATAACCAGTTAACTTTCAAAGAGTGAAATTACCCAAAATAATCTGGTAGGCCAGATCCAACCATGAAAGACCTGAATAACAGAGCTGAGGCTTTCCTAAATAGAAAGAAATTATGATTGTAGATTGTGGTTTCAGCCAAACTCCAAGAGTTCCAGGCTTTCCTTCACAACAGCCTGACGTACAGATTTGAGGTTTTCCAATCATTCCTCACAATCAGCTGAGTGAATTTCTTTCAAAAAACACCTTAATATATATCTCCTAATGTTTCTTTTCCTCTGGTTGAATCCTAACTGGTTCAATACCCCACAGACTCTAGGCTCCTATACCTAAGGGAAGAAAAACAAATGCTCCTAGGAAGGATTAGCTCTGATTAAACTCATTCTTCTCGAAGCTGTAACTAATCACCCTCGACCCCTTTTTTGTCAAATCAATAAAGAAGGCAAGAGAATCAATCAATGCGCATTGTCAATTAAATTCCCAAAAGAAGACATCTAT
Source organism: Sciurus vulgaris (assembly GCF_902686455.1). NCBI lineage: Eukaryota > Metazoa > Chordata > Mammalia > Rodentia > Sciuridae > Sciurus > Sciurus vulgaris. The sequence continues at coordinate 16,321,834 of NC_136469.1, forward strand.
AATTAGAATAGAACATTTTTAAAGTGTCTAACAATATGAAATGTCCTGGTCATTCAGAAATCTCTGGGATTTAGGAAGAGACTTTCTAAGTAAAGGGAAATAAGACCATTGGCTTCATCTTAAATTGACTCAAGGGGGCTGGGAATATAGCTCAGTTGGTAGAGTGCTTGCCTAGCATGCATAAGGCACTGGGTTCAATCCCCAGCACCACCAAAAAAGAAAGAAAAAGAAAAAGATTCAGGGACCACTGGTTCTGTCTCCACGATACAGCAGAAGGAAAAACATTTCAGAAGTTTTTCATGAGAACCAGCAGATATAAGTGTAAGAATATTTTTTATTTGTCCCTTCATCTTTTTTTTTTTTTCACTCACAAATATTTATTAAGCACCTAGTAATAGCTTCCAGTGCTGAGACTACAGAGAGAACGATACTCAATGAATCCCCAGTTTTTTGGTAGATAGGGATTAAATGATATACAAGACCCATGAGTGATATAAAATGACAAGGGGGGGAGGGGGAGGATCCATGTGGAAAAAAAAGCAAAACAAGGGATAGATACAGAGCCATGAAGAAATTCACTTGAAATATTAAATAGGATGGCCAGGCAGCTCTGCTGAGAAAGTGGCATGACACCAGAGGACTGAAAACCCAAGGGAACAGCCCCCGTAGGTAAGGGGACAGTATTCCTAGCAGAGAGAGCAGCTGACTTGGGGCTGGTCTGTGTTTGCAGAGTCGCAGGTGTGGCTGGAGGTGGACAAAATGAGGTCGGAGAGCCGGCAGTGGGCGGGCGGAGAGCGGCCTCGGGAACGTGTGTGCCGCAGCAGCCTTTGCACGGTGAGCGAGCCCGGAACACACAGGGAGGTTTCCAGAGACGTGATCACCAGCTGGCTGTCACTGTCAGAGGTCCCTCTACTGAGTAGAGGAAAGATTCACTGAAAACAGGAAATCCGAGAGAAGAGTGGCAGCAATGGTGGGGCAAGCAGTTCTTCCAAGAGAGGCCCAGATCTTTGATGACAAGTTAGGTGACGTGAAAGGGAAAGGGCGGCATCGAAATGATACTTGTATGTTTTAGCCTATGTAGCTAGAGAAATGAAGCACTAATTGACTCAATTATTGATACATATGGAATATTTAAATTTTTAGATCACGAGTAATTAATAATCAAGACAGACAAGATTTTAGGGGAAGATCCAGCGTTAAGTTGTAATCAGGTTTGAATTGCATATTAGAAATGCAAATGGAGATACTAAATAAGTAGTTGCGTTTACAATTGCAGCATACACAAATTAGGTTAGGGTGAAGAGCAGCTATACCTCTGAAAATGTTCAGGGGATCCATGACATTTAAAGTTGTGTGATGTTGTGATCATCAAGGGAGGAAGTGTGTATAGAAATCTATAATCCATACAAAAATGAAAAATCTTAATTTTCTAATGTATAAGGTTGACGATTCAATTCATTGTTTTAAATGGAATATATTGATCTGTCACCACTTGCCTTCAAAATCCATGAAATACTTTCCCATCACCAGGAGAATAATATTTTTGAAGTTAATGGATCTGCGGTTGATCCAGAATGTAAATACATACACGTTTTAATGTGTACTGTGTATATAAACACAGGCGCCCGTGCACACACACACACACACACACACACACACACACACACAAAAGTGTGTGTGGTTTTTATGAAACCAACTGTGTGGATTTATGATCTTATCAAATAATATTATTCTCAAACTAATCAATTACATGTGACCTTGAAAATGCACAAATAAGCTTTGCCAAATTTATTTTTTCTTTCCACATTTAATTTGAAAAGTTTATTGAAATGCCACCTTGTGCCAAACATATTGCCAAGAAAAACAAGATGAATAATAATAGGCTTTATTCACAAAAAGCTTGCAGCTCCAGGAGTCAGATTGAGAACTGCAATTACTATACCTTAGGGTAAATTCAGTGATAGAGAACGCACTAATTATTTCAACGTTGAAGAAAGTTATTTTTTTTTCCTTTAAAAAATTTCATTTTTAGATAAATCCTTCCAATTGGTTAAAGATAGCTTTCTGCCTTAAAGAGCATCTAACTGAGTATCTAAAGGAAGTGAGGGGTGGGACAAGGGAGGACAGGGAAGGAATCTCAGACAGAGGGAACAGCAAGAACAAGAGGAAAGGAGACAAAAACAACTGCTTAGAGGTAGGATTTCTGTGTGTTCCACACGTGGTGGGTAGTTACAGGTGTGTTATATGGGGTGTGGTAAGCAAAGTGGAAAGATTCCAAAGATTCATAAAAAGGTATATAAACCAGTTTGAAGTTATAGAACTCTGTGTTGTAAATAACCACATTCAGCCTGAATTTGTTGAAAACCCATCTCTCCTTCCCCATGCAAAACAAATCCTCCATTCAGAAACTATATAATAAGTGGTCAATATATTTATCTCCAATTACAAAATGACTGAACAAAGGACACTTGGCTCCCTACTCAGTGTGACAAGTGGATTTAATGAAGACCATCGGAAAGCTCAAAAGAGCAGTTCCAAGACGTGGTCTTTAGAACATCTTCGACTTGAGAATTTACTGTGGAATTGCATTCAGTGGTGTGAAGGTTGAATGGAAGGGACAAACAAGGGTGTTTGGAGAGAGGATGAGAAGAAAGGGTCAAAGGGAAACTTAGTCTTGTGTTCTGGAAGGGAAAGGACTGAAAGATTGAATACAGAAAGTAAATAAAACACTCAAGTGCCAACATTAAACAATATGATATACCAGAAAGTGATGCTGAAATGGATCTAATCTTGTTTGACATTTAAGATAAATGGCAATTAGAGTAAACATTTAGCATCATGTCAATGTTATTTGCTTCAACATCACCAGGTGACAAATTTTGTAAAGATTGCATTTCTTACTGGTAGCCTATTATTCTCAGTAATGGTGGGTAGAAAAGACTAATTTGAAGCAATCACTGCCACAGACACTTTCCCCGGGAAAGTTACTGAAGAGGCTTATTCCCAATAAAAATATTCTTTAGTACTCCCTGGGTAAAATACAGTTTGAATCATGCAGTAATGATAATAGAAGTCAGATACAAATTTAAACAGATGCAAATAGTTTTGAATGAAATTAACAGTCAATTGAAATCCTTGCCCCAAGTCTACATTAATCTGCTCCCTGCGTCTCTGAGGCGCATCTGGCTTTTGGTCAACAGTTTCCCAGGAATCAATAGCTACGCAGCATTTCATGGAAGCTGCGCGGTGAGGAATCCTTAAGCGCTCTTCCAACCTGATTGCCTGGATTTACGCACTTGTGTGCTCTGATTCCTCGTCCATCTTCACAGACCCTGGGGCCGGGCCCAGGCGGCAGTGCTAGCAGACGTCAGAGGTGAGGACAGAGTCGCTGCCACTCGGGTCACACCGACTCACTCTGCTGAACTACTGCCCCCATTTCCCTCGAGCTTCCCAACAGGTGGCAAACAGGTTGGCATCGTCTTTGGGGAGACAATCCTCAGATATTTCCTCCGTCAGGGAGCTTTGGGGTGAAGATATAAAATTTTCATATTGAGGGATAAGATGAGTTTTTTCACATTTTCTTTAGTTCAGGAGTTAAATGTAGACTTACTTGGCAAAGAAGGGCACCCAAAGAGTAAACAATGACCCGATCACTTGAACATGAAAACTAAAATAGCAAGAAACAAACCAAAACGACAAAAACTCACCAAAGAAAACAAGGTGGGGCATTAGTTCCTTTACCAGTTGCTCTCATTTCGTGATAATGAAATAGGATTGGTTGCCTTTACATGTAAAAATATTTTTAATTTCTGTCTTAAGCTACTCAGGTTTATCTTCAAGTTATGCTATTTTATTTTAGTATTAGAGTCTGAACATTGACTGATACCTTATTGGCTAAATGGACCTCACAATAGTCTTCCGAGTTACTCCAGCTAATTTGTTTACTCTGAAGTATTTCATGGCTGATAGTTTCCGTCACAAAGCAGAATACTGACAAAGTAATATAAGATTCTCTCAAAGTCCTGGTGACAGAATTACTAGGAGAGAAAAAAAGTAGACATAAAGATGTTTAGCATATTTAAAATTTCCAGTAATCTATTATATATTAAGTGTTTATTTCAGATGATTTTATGGTAAGAAATTTCTTAGATATTTAATTGCCAAAGAATATGTAATCAGTATTCTTATTAAAGTGTACCTGAACATTCCAGAACATAAGAAAATTTCTAATTTGTTTTATAGCATGGTAAATATAATCAAATACAAATAAAACTTAGTAAATAATTCAAAATAAAATCTGTATATCAGTCATATATAATGGTATTAATTTCAAATACTCAAGTAAAATATTAGCAAGTTAAATTTGCTTTTGATTCTTACATTCATTCTCAGCAATAGATTTTCTATTGTAAAAATTAGTACCCATTTTCATCTCAAACACCAAGCATGAATTTACCTAAGATTAACTGCTGCACTTGATGGAAATAAAAATTGGGGAACTGAGCGGTCACATTAATGATCTATATTATTAATGTAGATTAGCATAGAAGAACATGCCGGTTGTAGATTCTTGAAGGAGTAAAACTTTCTCTTTTCCTTCTTTCCTTCCTTCTTGATTCTCTTCCTTCCTTCCTTCCTCTCTTGCTTTCTTCAATAACTGATGATATTTTATTTAGAATATTTCACACATTAAATGAACCTTTTTTCAACTTCATCCTTGGCCAGGTTTATAGTGTGATATTAAGTTCATAAGAAAAGCAAATGTGTCTTTTAAGATATTCACTTGATAACCCTTAAACTGCTGACAATTTCTTATAAGAGATTTAATTTAGCAAGAGACAAAAATCGAATTCCTCACTTGATTCTACAGAAACATATCTTAGCTTCCTCGAAACTGTCTGTTCCTTTCTTTGATTTTTGAACTCACTTTTTGCAACTCTTTCTGAATTTCCTACCTTTTCTAAACTTTTCCTATTAATTTGCAACAAGTTTAGTTGGTCTCCCCAATGGGTAAGGGTATGGATTGAACCTTTTTCTGCAAATAGCTCCGCAGGCTTTTCCCAATTTCTATTTGGTTGCACCTGCCACCCTCGTCTCTCTCTGTTGCTGTCAATGCCTCCTGCAGCTGGGCCACATATTTCCAAAATTCCCTGCTTCCTCAGTGTCGGGCATTCTGCAATAAAAAAGGAACTCTCTTTTGATCAATAGACAATAGCTATTTCCCAAGGGCAGACTCTGAGTTCGCTAAATAAGTTATTTTTAACTCGAATGAGAAACGACATTACATGCTGGTCAACATGTTAGTTAAACTAAGTCACCTTTTCAGATAGACTGTATTCAGCATAGTTGGAAATATTTATTAAAAACATTTCCAGAAATTAAACTCTGCATTTTCTTTCCAGAAATGTATTTAAGAATACAAACTAATTAAAATAAAATTCCCTTCAAATAAAATAACCTCCATAGTACTTCATTTTCAAACAATCCATCGTTCAAAAATGAAATGGCATATGTGGAATGATCTGAGACACACTTAAAAGCCTATCAGTTCCCTAAAGATGCACACCCTCCATTACAGAGCTGAAGGCTCTCACACAGTGTTTACTGTTCATTGATTAAATTATGCAGTGAGAAGATATTAATATGATAGCAAGTGTTTTACCCCTCTTAAGCTTGGTCATTTGACCCTCATTATCATCACCCAAGGCTTCAAACTTCATTACTTACTGTTTTTTCAAATACATATGAGAATTTCTGCTTCTCTGCCTATTTGCACAGAGAGATCAATAACTTTGAACATGCCTATATTCATGTTCAAAATATATTTCCTGAGACCCTAATAAGTAGCTGGCTCTCCTGGCGGTTGGGAACACAGAGATACAGCATCCGGTCCTGTGGAGTTTGCCATCAAGATCCCTGGAGTTCTACTTGTCCTCTCTACAGGTCTTCCACTATCTCCCAACCTCATTCAAGGCCAGTCACTGGATTGGAGGACACCACTATGCTAGTTATGCATGCCCTTTTAAGTTTAAAACTACTGTACTTTCGATGTGATGCAGCTATTGTTTTTCTTGATTTTTGTTTCGATCCTTTCTCCAATGCTGCAATTCTCTCATGCCTGCCCTTCATACCCTCACCCAAGTCCTCTCTATTCCTGTTCCCACGCGACCCCTGATTCCATTACTGCATCTCTTCTGATGAAATGAGGAGCAAAGATCCATTGTATGTTGTCTTCTAAAGCTCAACTTTTCCTGTAGAGAATGGGGTGAACATTTATAAAGGCAGTTGGAATCCTCCCACCCTGTCTACCTGGAAGAACTCAAAATTGAGGAGCTTCTGGACATAGGGTCTTGAAAGGTCACTTACAAGATCTGAATACACAGGAAAGTTTCTGGAACAGACCCAGCTTTTGGAAGGCCACATTGGGAGATACTGAAATTAAAAGAAGCTATAAGATCAATAAAAGCTAATAATTGGTATATCTGTGTTTATTATTTTATATTTTGTACATATAAGCTTCTTTGCAGCTACTTCTGTGTCCACCACAAGTCTAATTACTGTCTTTCCAGCCTACTCCCACTACATTGTTCCAAAGTCACTAGCAAATGCTTTCATTCCTCATCATGACAGCATTCCAGATTCAAAGGTTGGGAAATAGAATGATTCTGGGAACACCAAAGTTACATTTCATGGGGATAAATGTTGTGTGGAAGGCATCCGTGGTTAAAAACATCAACTTGGAGTGCTTCTGCAAAAGCTTGATAAGGTTGGGCAGAAGAAGAACAGGAAATAGCAAATAATGACTACCCATTTACAGAGTTGTGTTATGAAAATGAAAAATTGTGAAGCTAGCTCGATAATAAATTGAGGCCAAGAAAAGTTTTTAGGTTTTTGGGTTTAGATTTAATAAGGGAAATCACAACATATTTTCAAGTTTATGGAAATAAGACTGTAGAGAAGAAAAACTAGATGATGTGAAATAGAAAGGAAGTTGTCTGAATAATAACTGTGTGAACATGAAATGTGACATCTACTGTACCGTTGGGTGCTTAACCCAAGGTCAAGGATACAGTTATTTTGTGTTGGCAGGAGAAAGAATATCTGAGATGTCACACAGATGGCATCACGTGGTAGCAAGATCCTGATAATCATTTTGTAATTGTTTTGTACCAGAAATTAACCCAGGGGCACTTAACCACTGAGTCACATCCCCAGCACTTTTCATTTTTTATTTGAAGACAGGGTCTCTCTGATTTGCGTAGGATCTCACTAAGTTGCTGAGGCTAGCTTTGAACTTATAATCATCCTGCCTTAGCCTCCTGAGCCTACTGTGCTCAGCCAACTGTTTTTATTTATCTTTAAACAAGCAGTCAACTAAAGGAAAGAATGAGGTGGATGATATTAGAGATTTAAAGATAGAAGAAAAGTTATTTAAAAGCCATCTGGAAGTATAAGTTAAAGAACAGCTGCGATTTCTGCTCAATAGGCATCATTAAAGACAGTGAGTATTAATCATAGGGGAGATGATTTGCTGACTGAAGTCTTCAAAAGCTTACATTCAGCTCTACGTATTGTTAGGGAAAGGGACAGATTTTTTTTCAAGAAGATGATGATTTGGGTAAGCAAGACAAAAAGTAGAGGGAGGGAGGTGAAATTGATAAGAAATATGTGCTGATGATTGCCTATGAAATTACAAATGGGTCATGATGACTTGATGGAAGAACATATAATGAAAAATTGGGACAAGCAAAAATATTGGAGATGACTTTTGCAGTGGAGGAATTGTTGGAGTTAGATTTCTAGAAGTAGCAGACTGTATAGGCAGAGACGACGACTGGACTGTGAATATTTTCCAGGTGTTGTACTTAATGGTGGAGACGCAGTTCATGATGTGACCAGGGGAATGAGTGGGATGAGTTAGGAGATAAAGTGAATGTGGCCAGGACACTATTAATCCAGTTTGTTGGGCAAAAATCCAACTGCATACTAGTGACTGGAGATTTGAAAAAACCTAGAATAATAGTGGCAGTATGGCTGGAGAGAGGGACAGTGAGTCAAATAATGAAGCTCCCAAATGTCAACAATGAACTGCAGAACAATGGGTTGGGAGAGTCTCAAATGAAAATCAAAGTTAGTTACTTTTCATGGAATAAACAGAAAATAATTTAGAAATCAAAACATGAAGTAAGACTGCCAAGCTGCCATGGGGTTTGCCTAGGAAGGACTGGCAGAAGATAACTCCAGTGTCCATTTGAGAAGAGGTGGCAGATAATGTCACTAATGTCAAACCAGTGTCATATTTGCAGATGATAGACAATGAATTCTGCTGGTTAATCTGAAAGATCCCCCCCTTTTGTTTTAGAGGAAGTAGAGTTGGGGGAGAGATGTGATTCTAGAGATGATCCGAGGCCTGATGCTCGCTTTAGAGCTGTGTGTGCATCAGAACCAGAGTATCATGGATAATAAGAGAACTCTAAGTTTCTTGCACTATCAGATAAACAGAAGTAAAAGACATGATGACACTGGTCCTAATGATCCCAAGGCAGGACATTTGTGGCAAGCTGTGAATATTATGTAGAGTGAGAATTAGGAATGTTGCCAGCAACTCTTAATTCCTGCTGAGGGAAGGAAGAAGACAAAGACAAAATTAAAACAGAACATTCATCCCCAAGGAAACTGAAATGATTCAGGAGTTAAAAAAAAAAAAAAAAAAAAAAAAAAAAGCAGTGTAGAAATTTTAAAAGAATTTCTATTAGTATGCTCAGAGAGTTTTAAAACTTTCCTCCATCTATAAAGATATAGTTGGATTTTTATAAAAACGAAAACAACTCACAAACTAAACGAATGTCCTTAGGTACTAAAAATGATGGCCACCACTGAAAACAAAACAAAAGATAAGACCCTAAAGAGGTAATTAACTGCCTAGAAGACTGAAATGACAGAAAGTACAGAATATGAAGCAAAAATGGAAAATACTGTAAAAGTCAAGAAAATGTTAAGCAAATAGAAAATCAACTGAAAATTCAAAATAAGTGAAACATATCTGTTATGTAATATACCTATATTAGGCATATATTATAGTATATTACAATATGTACATTAGCTATATCTATTATAGATAGGACATATATAAGTTCACATTGTCAGGAAGACATGCTCACATTGTCCGGAAAAATTATGGAACCAATAAAATATTCAGGATAAAACAGAAGAACCAAGAAGCCTATCTTTGAGTCAAGTTTGTCATAAAGAATAACTAACAAGTCCTAAAGAGTCAGCTAGAAATTTGAGAAGTCAGACTTCCACGAGCTTCACTGGGTTCCAGGAATTGTAATGTGATGTAGGTAGTCAAGAAGCACATCTGTTTAAAAACACCATGCTTTCTGTTGATACTCTTACGAGCCTTCTCAAATAAAAGGTGGATAAAAGGATAGTCTAATCCCTGCAGGGAATAAGACCCAATTTCATCCTCTTTATCTTAGAAATGAACTAAAATAATCTGGCATTCCTAGTGCACCTGTCTGCCTGCCAAAGAAAGCATGAATACTCTCCGAGTTTTAAGGTAACATTTATATGCCTTATAACATCTTTATATTTATTTAATGTGTGTCCATCATTCAACTAAACATAACAAGAAAAGATAGGAGAAAAATGATGTACTGAAAAGAAGAAGAAGCAATGAAAAAATACAACAGCCAAGATACACATTTAACAGATCGATTAGATATAGACCCTAGAAAATTGAAGATCTATTTTATAACTGACAGAAATGAAAAACATTTCAAGAGAAATATAATTCCCAAACATGAAATATAAAGAATACTAATAAACAAAGTTAAGAACTCAATAGATTAGCTTAATGGCAAGGTACATGGAGATAAATTGAAAGAGTAAGTAAACTGGAAGAAAAGTAAAAAGAAAATATCCAAAATGAAAATCATAGCGATGTAAAATAAATAAAAATAAATATAAATGACAAAATATTATAAGCAAATTTTTTTGACTTGGAAGGAAAAGAAAGGATTGGGAAGAAATAATAGGGAAAGAGATTATAGTTTTTTTGTTTTGTTTTGTTTTGTTTTGCAGTGACAAAAACTCTGTGAATCTGAAACAGGTTAAATCCAAAGATACGATGCATGAGCACATCAGAGTAAAACAGTGGAGAGTTAAGACAGAAAATATTAAAAGCAGTAAGAAAAACTCATATCTTCAAAGGAGCAACAAGAAATCTCAGAGCAAATTCTTAACAAATTGATGAAAGATGATAAAGGAATTATATACTGAAAATGTTTTAATGTCAAAAGCTGCCAATCTAGAACAAAATAACCAGAGAAAATAACAAATGTAGAAATGAAATAAAGTCATTTTTGGACAACAAAATCTAAGAAAAAAATTTCACAAGTAAGTTCACAATAAAGGAAATACAAAATGGTGTTCTTTAAGCCAAAAATAATTGCCCATTGTAGGAAGTTAATGTTAGAGACAATAAAAGTTTAAATGTATCAGTAAATTCAAATAAATCTATAGCATATAACTCCATAAGAGTACTATAGTATTTTTTTAAATGCAGTTAACATACAAGTAAAAATATACATTTTGTAGTGTGGTTAGGGTCCTTAAATTTCATGGGTTTGGAAAAGAGGTCAAATATTAATTTATATTAACAGTTGAATGATCCAGTATCAATTTATAAATTCTAGGGGAACTTAATCAGTAAATAGAAAAGAAGTGAATACTTAACAAGCTGAAAGGGAAAATGACTAAATAATTTCATAATATTTCTAAAGAAGATACATTAAAAGGAAAACAGCATTGCAGAAGAAATAAAGACATAAAAGGATACCACCTACTAATATACATATACAAAAACATTAAAGGTAAAAGAATGGGAAAATTCTTTCTAAAATTTCCATACAAATTTCTTTCTAATAGATACCCACAACTAGAGATGTGTTAAATGCATACAATATAGATTCCAAGGAAAAAAGAATAATTCTTGGGGCTGGGGTTGTGGTTCAGTGGTAGAGCGCTTATCTGGCATGTGTGAGGCTCAATCCTCAGCATTGCACAAAAATAAATAAATAAAATAGAGGTATTAAATTTTTTTTTAAAGAATAATTTTTTTAGTGATCAAGATTCTAATGGCTGAGATCCTACTTTATGGGGGCTCTGGGTCCAATCCTTAGAACTAACAATAGATGATAGATAGATAGTAGATATTAATTCTGAGTGTTAGTCACCATTCTGGCAGCCTCAGTACAGTTGATTCATTGCATTAATTTCTTCGGGAATTTGAGGCAGAGTTCCACCATTAAAAAGGAAAACCTTTCTCTCCCAAAATGATATAAAATTAGGCAGGCCACTGGTCCTACCCCTACCCCCAATATGTTGAAAAACTCAAGCACACTCGAGAGGTTGACCTGAAGCTTTCCCAAGATGGTTCACAGAGCTCAGAGGAGCACGCTTTCCTAAGAAGCTGCACCTGAAGTCCTCAGAGGAAGCTCTAACAAAGGACTATGGGCAGTTCATCTTGTCCTTAACTCATTATTTTTTTTTAACCAACTCCCATGAGGACCAAAGGATTCACATGGACCTAGACCCCTGTATTTTCAAATCTACAGAAGCAAGGGTAGTGTTGATAATAGCCCGGGATGAGCTATAGTGTGAAGATTCTGGCTCTTGGCTAGAATCTGTGTGATTTTTCAGGACCAGCCACAAAGGCTTTGCCTGGTAGGGCTCATGAGGAAAGCTGGTCTCCCCAAACCCGATGTGGGGCACAGCCAGCCCCTAGAGTCTGAAGGGAGCTGTAATTAAGGACTCGGGCAGCCCGGCCTCCTGTGCTCTTGCTCATACCTACAGTGTTAAGCAGGCCCCTGCGGGCAGTGGAGAGTAGCTCAGCTGGCGATTCCCAGGCTCCTCCTTATGAAGGTGAAGTGGAGAAAATTTTCTGCTCCTAGCCCTGTCCCTTCTTTCTTCCTCGGTGGGAAAACAAACAAACACACAGACTTCCATGCCCTTTTCTTGTAATCTCAGCAGTGGGGCAATCTTCCTTTCTTCACTGATACACGTGACCTTCACCCTTCCCTTGAAGAAACACTGGATATTGGGAAACGAATCTTTCTCCTGGTTAGCCTCTTGCTTAGGTTAACTTAGTAAGTTCCTGAAAACTTGACGGTTACTTTCAGTTGTCACGTGTGTCTTAACTGACCACTCTGATGCTCTGTGTACCTGACAGCCCAACTCTTGCCTTTACAGCTCTGCACCAGGTGGCTGGTACTGCCTAGGCATCCACCAGGCTTCTGCGATTTCTCAGATGAGTTGCTTCCTAGGAACTGCCTTTGGCCTAAGGAAGCTGTGGGAAAGATTCAAGATCCAAGTTTACCCCTTGCCCTCAATGTTGTAAGTGTGCAAAAACCAGTGCATGACAAAGTAGGAAGGTTTGGCTCCATTTTATCAAAAGAGGGCACCTCTGAGGAATCAACCCAGCCCAGTATTGCTTGTAGGAGCAGCTAAGGCCTCTGTTCCTCCATAGGTGACCCAAGACATCTCCCTGTCTTTTCTCATGGGACTCAAGGAAGGAGTGGGTTATAGGTCCTCAACCAGCCCCAATAGACTGTTTTTTTTTTTTTTTTTTTTTTTCATTTTACTCCATCTTTCACAGGCAAACACAAATGAATACATAAAAGTAGTCACTATTGAGGCTCATAAATTAATGCTCTGCATTTTTTATTCTAATAATTTTCAGGAAATGTATAAAATGAATCTCTTGCTATGATTTGTTGTGAATTTTATTGGTAGGTGGCAATATAAGCTTCAAGGTTATCTACTCTCCAAATTCATTGAAAAATGATAATTCACAGGTTAGGTGCAGTCTGCCACAGAGAGAGGCTCAATGTTACTGGCTACCCCAGCCACTTTGATCAAGAATGTCCCCTAAGGGTCAATAGACCATATAATACATTACCAGGAAATCATCTAGGATTCAAAAAGAAGTGGATTTTGACTATGTGTTGTTGTTGTTGTTGTTGTTTTCCACATTGGACTTTAAGTATACCCAGGGATTTAATTTTTTTCTGATTTATTTTCTAATTTGGTGTATAATGCACAATTTTTGTATAGATGATCTTATTATTTCAATGCAGATCTTATTACAAATATGAGTGATAGAAATTGAGAGCTACCTGAGGATTTTTGCATGTGGTTATTGTCATTCTGAGTTGTGATTCTTTCTGCTTAGTGTCTCATGGGCATGAGGTGTGGTAGTTCTGAATCTTAGCTCCAACACAGCCAGCTTTTTCATGTTGCTTGTGTGAAATTTGGATGCGGTTACTGTAAAGTATCTTCCAGTTCTTAAATATCAGCTTGCACCTAGTTCTGTTGTATTAGTGAAGTACTAGCCAGCTATGATAGGAAGCACCTGATTTAAACATAACTGGTCTTCTAAAACATCTTGGTGGTATAGAATAATTCCTAACTTAAAGGATTCATAAATGATGGTGAATATATTATGCATATATATAGATATATAGATATATTGATATAGGCAGGCAGTTAAGAGATTCAAAATTGCATTGATGGACATTTTCTATATGTTTTGCAGAATGCAATACAACTCATTAAATGCTTCATTTCAGAATTCAGTAACCCATTGTCGTAGTAAGATTTCTTATCAACAAATAACATCTGATATGAATGAAATGTCAAGCTGAGAGTGTCATGAACAAATAAAAACTCTCATATTTGTTCCATAACACAAAATTTACTTATAATAAGTGACAGTATTATGACAATGGAAAGAACATGAACTGGAATCTACGAACTTAGTCTGAATCCAAGTTATTAACTTCATGACCTTGAACAATTCAAGCACTCTCTAAAATTCACTTTTTCTATAAAATAGGGGTGAGAGTAGTCAAAAAAGAATGTCTCACAAAACTTCTGCAACCATCACAGGAGATAAATTATCTCAGTAAATTTGCTCCAAAATGGTAGCTAATTTAATTTAATTTAATTAGTTAGAGGTCATATTCTGATGTACTTGACATCTACATTATTTTTCATGCCTACTTAGAGTTAGGAAAAGTCACTCACTAATCATAAGGTTATTAAAAAGCTTGTTTATAATTCAAAGAAGGCAAATGTTAATGAGTGAAATTAAAAATGCCACAAATTAAGAAATGCAACACTTTCTTTCAGGTCCAAGTATGCATGGCATGTGAGAATTAAGGAATTTAGGGCTTTAGATAGATGTTGGTAGTCATAATCATAGATAATTAAGCTCAAATATGCATATTACCCATTATATCTGTGTGCATGTGTGTGCATGCATTTGTGTGTGTACATGTGTGGTGTGTGTGTGTGTGTGTGTGCACATGTTGTTTAGATCTGGAATATCTTTCAGAGGCTCATGTGTTGAAGTCTTGATCTCCAAAGCATTTAAGAAATGGGTTTTTTGGGAAATGATTGGATCATGATGGCTCTAACTTCATCAGTGGAAGAATCCATTGGTGGATTCATAATATGATGACATTAATGGGAGGTTGGTAGAAACTGTGGCAGATGAGACCTAATTAAAGGAACGGTGTCCTTGAGGTGTACCCATGGAGACCATTTGTTGTCTATTCCTTTTTCTCTCTGCTTCTCAGCTGCCATGAGGTGAGCAGGTCTTTTCTACCACACTCTTTTGACATGATTTCCTTATCATGGAAAGAAACCTCTGAAATCATGATCCCAAATAAATCTTTTCCTCCTCTAAGTTGGTTTTCTCAGGTATTTTGTCACAGTAATAAAAAATTGACTAAACAGTTTATGTATGTGGAAATGTGCATGGTGTGCACATGTAGATAATATTAGAAATAAATTATATTTGTAAAAATACAATGAAACATAATATGAACCTAATATATAATTCATTATTACATAGATTCAGATATATGAAGAAGAATAATATATTACTTTCTTCCTAGCATATAATCTAATAGTATACATAGAGCTCCTGTGAAATATATTTGTAAGGAAATACAATGATTTTAAGAACAGATTTTAAAATTGATTAGTTCATATATTTTATTTAAATAATCACAAATATTCTCCATTAAATGGAGATTACTTAAAAGTATTCTCCCACTGGAGCTTGAAAAGAAAAGAACTTTTTACTCAAAGCTTTTATTTATTCATGTATTTGTCATAGATAATTTGCTTAAAATAGCACATTAGACATGATGAGGTAAAATTTAATGTAATATTACCTAAAATTTGAAGCCAGTTTATCTCTGTATTTGTAAAATACAAGTCATTTAGTCACTTAGTGGCCATAATGGCATCTTATTTGCTGGATGATATGAGAAAATCCAATTTACTTATTAGAAGCAATTATAATCAACATAAAAAATTACCTAAAGATCTCTTCAAGGTTAGAATTATAGTTTTCCATTCTTCTCTAGATAGGAGGATGACTTCTGTTACTACAGAAAGTTATTATGCATCTACTTATATATTTATATTTTCAAATATAAAATCAGTACTTAACTCTTTTTATTTATTTTAATAATATTTGTCTCTCCAATTACAAAAATCACCTTTAAATTTTAATAACTGTCATAAAGTTCAATTAGAAAAAAAATCAAGTACATATGTCTCTGTGAAATCAAGAACATGTTTATTACAGTATCTTCCCATTTCGTCATTGTGACCATATGAAGGTCTAGTACATTTCTTCAAACGTGTGCTATGAATTTTCTATATTCTAGGTCACAATCAGCAACATGCTAGCAAACCCAAAGGCACTTTACTTCAACTTGGTGCTTATGGGCAATGAGGAGATATCAAAAGATAGGCATGAAAAAGTAGCAGAAGTTGGGAAACATGTCCAAGAAGAAATATGGTAAGAGGGTCCCAAGTCCTCCTCCTGCTGTACATAAAATACTATTTAAAGCCATAGAAAAGTAGCACCAAATGGAAATCTCAATGTTGGTCCCATAAAGTCATGTTTACAATCAGTTTTGCTTAATATATTGATTTGAGCTTCCCTTACCAGTTATTCCCTAACTTAATCCTACATATTTGAATCTATGTTAATTGTTTCTGTCTTGTTTGATAGTATCCAAATAAAAACAATTGATCATGCCTACTATTTTTACTTCATAGTTGTAGATTAAATATTTGTCATGTATTCCTTGTTTATAAAGCTAAGGGGAAAAAATGATGACTGTCTTTGCCCCTTCTAGAGACTGGAAATTAAGTTCTCTTTTCCGTACAGTGATATAAAATTTTATTTTCAATCTTAGCATTCCTGTTCTCAGGCTATTATTTATTTAATTATAATTTTTTTGTCTTGTTTTTGAGGTACTGGCAATTGAACCCAGGACATCATGAATGCTAGGCAAGCACAGTTCTATTACATGCCCTGTGTTACATGCCCAGCCCAATCTCTGCTGATTATGATGCCAGAGAAATCATGAATCTCTCATGTACTCAATGTGCTAAGATGCATTTACTATGCATTTTTAACTAAAAATGTCTTTTTTGACCATATCGTCTCTCTAATAATATGTGGCCTTATTATTGAGTCACGACGCTACCTAAAGTGTGTAATGAAGACATCAATATTCACTTTAATTTCTGAGGGACTAATGAATGCTGATTCCTTTTCTACACCTTACAGGACCTACAGGAACTTCACACTTTTGAAAGTGAATCTTCATCCCTTTGCGGTTACCTGCCATCCTGACCTTTCCAGCGTTCTTCCTGGATTCTGGGCACTGCCCCAGGCTCGGCTTGACTTGACAGATACTGGGCAAGTAGCTCTCACTGGCACCCTGCTCCATGTGTTTAACATCCAGGGGTGACATCTCTCAGCTTAAGGAAAAACGGCATGAACAAGTGTGTTCAGACTTCACACCGTGACATCCAAGAAAAGTTTATTTTTCGGGAAAATAACATAATTTACCACTGCTAAACTTTTGAGATGATTTCCAAACCACACACACACACACACCATACATGCACATACATACACGCATGTACAATTTGTTTCCTAAATAGAGAAATTTATTTATTTGTTGCTTGCATATAAAAATAATACTCATAGTCAAACGCTTTGGGGTCTCTACACTCAATATTCTATTTACACAAAAAATTCAAACACTCATATTTTCTTTAGTATTTTTATTCAGATACCCTAATTTAAGAAAATAGCTTGTTATCAACTTTCTTGTACATTTGTATTTTTATGAAGATTAAAATAGAAATAAAATCTTTATGAATCTCTGAAATAATAAGATTCACAAGTTATTTTATGTGTTTAGTTGAAATTTAGTTATACTGACATACTAGATAAGTAGAACTTACAACTACTTTTTTCGAATTATGTATTGAAAAAGATAATAACTGAACATGTTTAAAGATAATCAAATGTCTTATTCTATTAGTGCTTATAACATTGGAAAGTAAGAATGAGTTTTACTAAAATATTGAATTTGTTTTCTTTATTGACGTGAGAAAAGATATTTTGCAGTAATTCATGCCAAACATAATTACATAGTCTATTCACAAGTCAAAATACATCTGGTGTCATTGTGCCCTGATTGCATGATGCTCCCCTCTGAGGCGACAGGCAGTGATATGTTTTAAGTGCCTGAATCAGAGGACTTTGTCAATGGAAGCAGCTGTCACAGACAGACAGCACTGTTCTGTTAGCCCCAACAATCTGCATAAAAGGAGAGTTGGTTCTGTATACCTATGTCCTTTATTGATAAGCCTAGGATATTATAAATTCTCTCTCTCAGTTCTAAGGAAAAGGGAACATATGTTCAAATGATTTCATTGCATGGCCATGCAAAAAGATTGTATATATTAGATTTGCTGAAACTATTTTCATATAATCAGTAAATTAGTGGCATAGGGCAGAGCAGAAAGATGAAAAGGTTAGAAGGTTAATCACCAGTGTTTACTTCAGAAAAACTCTTTTTACCTTTTAAACTTGTTCCATTAAACTTTTTCATATTTTACAGCAATCATTATGATATCAAAAATACCAACATAAGATTCTGTCATGCTTTCTTTCTCACTATGCTTTATGGATCCTTTGTATCACTGATATTTATTCCTTAGCATTTTTTGGTTTTATATTCTATGGAAGATGCACATTCCCTCATGAGTATTTCACCTCTCTCTTGTCATGCCTTCACATGGTTAAATGGTTTCAACATTAGCAAATGCTATAAAAATGTTTTCAGTAGCTGGGCCTAGTGGCTTATGCCTGCAATCCCAACAGCTCAGGAGGCTGAGGTAGGAGGATTGTGAGTTCAAAGCCAACTTAGCAAGGTTCTAAGCAACTTGGTGAGATCCTGTCTCTAAATAAAATATAAAAAAGAGCTGAGTATGTGCTTCAGTGGTTAAGTGAACCCAAGTTCAATCCCAGGTACAAAAAAAAAAAAAAAAAAAAATGTTTTCAGCAATTCTAACTATGCATAAGTAACTTTGTGTGTTTAGATATGTTATTTTCTCAAACTTGATTCTCCAAAGCTGCCTTTCCCCACATGCCACTCTTTCTGATTCACAGACTCTAAAATGAGTTTAAAGCTGCAAATAACTTCAAAAAGATTCCAACAGACAAAACCTGCACATGCATGATCTTACCTCTGACCTTCATTTCCCCCTCTCCTTCATAACATAAAATTCTTATTTTTCAGAAAGTACTATCACTTCTGTGAAAGGATAAAAGTACAGTTTAGCTTAAAGATCTTAATTGATTTCATTTGTAATTCTAGAATTAGGCAACACTTCCTTCCATAAAATGGAATTAGTTTTCCAGTCTGCTTTAAAGCCAAGAAGACAGAAAAAGGCAGAAAAAGACAGAAACAAAAGAACAAAAAGTAGATTGGTCATTTCCCATTATTTTCCTTGTAAAGGAAGAAAAAAGAAACAGGATAATAGAAAATAACAGATTAGTTAACATCAGGTTTTTCAGGTTATGTCTTTTGTGTAAGGAATAACTTCCTTATTATGTTAATTGATATTGAATGGTTTTGGAAATTTAGCTGTTTTCTCTCTATTCTTGACTTCACAGAAATTCCCATAAACAGTTTCAGCTGGTGACAGAATTTTAGGTTGAGTGACTCCATTTTGGAGTTTAGCTTGGGTTCTTGGGAACCAGTTCAGGAGCTAAGTCTACACTAGTGGTCTATTGTAATTTTTATTTAACACTTTTAATTTAAAAAGACACTCTTTTTTAATTTTGAGTACAGTGTTTTCAAAACAAAATATGCCGGACTTAATATGTCATTCTGACAAAAAATAATTTGTGTGAATATATTTACATACTGATATTTCTTACTTTTATCCTTTGAATATCTTATTCAACATGAAAATCTTGGGAATGACATAACAGAACTCTAAGGGATGATCAGAAGCTATAAAATTGAGAAGATCATGACTCAAAACAATTTTAATCTCTTCCATCCTAAAATTAACCTTTTAAGTCAAGTATTCTAAAACTGCAAAGAACACAAACAAATGCAATAAATAAATGAACAATAAGGTCTTTTGGCATATCATGTATTTTATTTGAGAACTTTTTGCATATCAAAGATTTTTTTGTTGTTTTTCTTCACAATAGGAGCACTTTAAGCTATATTACTAAAAGAACACATACCGTTTGGTAATCTTCAAACTGCTTGAATCTTTTGTAGTTAAATGGCTTTATTCCAGAAAAGCAGATAAAATTTAAGCTGATTGGAGTCATAAATATGTCAAGAACTGGTCCAAATCCATCATTAAATATCATACTACGATTGAGTTGCTCTATAAATATTGACAAAATATCATCTTTGAAGTTTTGAAGATATCAGTCAAAAATATTAATAGGATAAAAGATACTGCAAAACTTCAAACCTACTATAGGCATTAGAAATAGGAAATTAGCATTCAAAACTACATATGAACCAGGCAATTGTTTTGTATTTGGGATCAAATCACATGAAGCCTCTGATTCCACTTTATAAATGTTTAATTTAAAAATCGACTAGATTTTGATTTATTAAAAATGCTTTATAAATGTGCATATCTGAGAGCATGGAGTAAATCGATATGTATTAAAATTGCAAAGTATTCAAACAATTCAAATTGGTATTTTTTTAATTTACAATCTCATTAGAATTCACTGGTATTTCAGTTTGCTTTAAAACTAATCATTATGCATGCTTAGATTACACATTTTAAAGGAAATTTCTCTATTTATTGTATTAAAATCATAGTTAATTTCCAGGGAGAAAAATAAGAATAACTCATAGTGGAGTGTTTTTAAATCATAGCAATAAAGGTTCTAAGTGGAGTTAAAAATAACAAACTATTTTAAAGGTTGAACTTCATGCTTTGTCTTTAAAATTTAAGTTTCAATTTATAGTTTGTTAGGAATAGTGAAAAATGTGTATTCTAAAAGGTAATTAATTAATTATTATGATTTTCAGAATTGCATCAGATAGAATTTTTATCTCATACCATCCATTCCAGTAGAAAATAAAACAACAGTAATCGAGTTTTCTTCTAGAGACCTTCCACTTTAATGGTCATACAGACATGTATTTTCAACAATTAAATTGTCATACCATAACCTCATGTAATGGGGATTGCCCCTGGGTGAATGGAAAGCTGATAAGTACAACATGGTGATAAAAGAATAAAAAAAGGTTTTTTTGCTTACAGAGAGTAAGAAGAGTACTGGAGATAATTCTCAAAGCAATGTTTCCCCGAACCAAGAAAGGAGCATTTACTGGAGAAAATCACACACAGTCACATAGCAATGGTTCCTCATCATACAGGCTGGCACGTTCCTGGGCATGCTCAGTTTAAAGTCAGGCATTAAGTGCTAAGGAAAAAAAAAAAAAAATGGTGGAAGGCAGTGCCTCTAGGTAGATCAGTTAGTATTGTAGTGAGCAAAGTTTATCTGATTTTCTGGGAATCAAACCCCAGGAATTCATACATTCTAAGCAAGTGCTCTACCACTGAGCCACAATCCCAACCCAAATTAGTGTAATCACTCTGGAGAGCAGTATGAAGATTTCTCAAAAAACTGAATGGAACCACCGGTATGATCCAACTATCCTATTCCTGGGTATGTAACCAAAAGATATGTACATGTATGATTACACGAATGGTATGAATCTACATTGTGTACAACCATAGAAACAAAATGATGTACTCCATTTGTGTACAATGAATAAAAAAAATACAAAACAAACAATTTAAAACCAGTGTACTGTCATAACATAGCCACATCATTATTCATAGCAGCACAACTAACAATAGCCAAATTATGGAGTCAGTTTAGGTATCCATCAACAGATGAATGAATAAAGAAAATATGGTATACATATACAATGGAGAATTAGCCATAAAGATGAATGAAATTATGGCATTCACTGGTAAATGGATGGAACTGGAGAGAATCACATCAGGTGAAATAAACCAGACACAAAAGGCAAAGTTTGAAAGTTTTCTCTGATTTGTAGAGGTAGTCCAAAATAAGGAGGAAAAAATGAGAGATTGGGAATTAGAAAGAAAGGGGAAAGGCAGTGGAATTCCATCAAAATAGAAGAAATACTGGTGGACTAGATGAAGGGGAATGAAGGGAAGGGAGAAGGGACAGGTAAGGGATGAACAGGAATGGATCTGGCCAAACTTTCCTGGCTCCATCCATGAACATACCACAGTGAATCTCATGGTCATATACCTACAAAAGACAGTAACCGGAATAAATAAATAAACAGATAACTAAATTTTAAAAAGTAAATGACGGAAAGTTCTGTGGAGTAGCCAGAAAGAACCAGGGAGAGGGAAGGAGAGAAAAAGTGGAAATGATAGAGACTGAATTTGAGCAAATTATTTTTCATGCATTTTAAATTATGTCAGAATGAATCCTAATGTTCTGTATAACTAAAAAATTTTTTTAAAAAAGAAAACTTACTCTAGGTCACAAAAACAGTGAGTCAGTATCTAAGTGATTCTTGTTGATTCCTTTAAAGATTTTTTGGAGGGCCTTATTTAAAATGAAATTGTTTTCAAGGAGAAGGAGTGTTAATATTCATTTAAAGGGGCAACAGCTTCCCCTGGCCCACCCCCATCAACCTCAATGATTGTCCCGAAGGACCTGCCTAGCAACCAACAGAACCTACTTATTCAAAGAGCTTCCGCAAAATGTACTTTATCTGAAAAATTCTCTCAAAGTCATCATCAATAACTGATTATTAAATATTCATACGTTAATTGTTTCATTCGATAAATATATAAAAATGCATAACATGGGTAATCCTGAAATAGGCACAGAGATTATCAGGACAAGATTCCAAACTGCACATTCCTATGGTACAATTTTCAAATCGACTGGAACACCGTGATGAGATTTGAAATGTGAGTTAGGGACATATTTTGGCTATAGTTACAAGAACTTTACATTTTATTAAATGAGAAATTGAAAATTGACCATTTCGGCCAAAGGATGAAATAGATCTGTCCTTATAGATGTGAGGTCTGTGATTATTGCAAGGATCATTTCTTTCCTATTATCTTTAGGGTTACACTCCCACTCCCCACAAACTTCACACAAGCAGGAAGGAACATGGAGATGGACATGGAATGCATTTTACTAGTTCCAAACAATGATTTTCAACCATCTGCTAAAAGTTCTGCCTAGTAGGTTGAACCAAATAAAGTAGAAAATATTCAGCCATGCCTGTGCAAAAGACAAATTCATAAGAATTATTCCATATTATAAAGCCCATAGACTTTCTTTTATCCACTAATTTCATGTCACAGCATTAGTTAATTACTGATATGTGACTTGCAACCTATTTCACCATTGAAATACCATCATCACGCCTGCCTCAGTGATGTTATTATGCTGACATTGCTATCACACACTTATCACAGTTCTGTTTTCAAATCCAATCATGACCTATTTCTATTCTTCAGCAGCTATCCTCTTAGCCATGTCCCAAATCTTGTTGACTTGTATATATTTCACCTCTACAAATATAAATCATGACAGGATTGCAAAGAGATCAGGCAGGTTCTGGTGTTGGGGTCAAATCTCATCTACTGACTTAATTCCAGATATCTTTAGAGAAATCACTCCCACTCCCCAGGAACTTCGCATAAACTTAATTTTCATCGTGTAACTAAGTTAATTACTTTGCTTATAGAAACCTCTTCCTTTATCTGAGACTTTTCTGAACCTCAGCACTATTGGCATTTGGGCCATCTATTTCTTTGTTTGGATAGCTGTCCTGTGCTTCTCAAGATCTTTGTTAGCATTCCCTGGCAGTTTGGCCTTCACAATAAATTGAGTAACACACTCTTTTGCAGTTGTGAAGACCAAAAATATCTGCAGACATTGCCATATGTTCCTGGAGAAACATAAGGAATAAATTGTCCTTCGACCTGTCCTATAAAATGAAATAGTAACTGTACTTAATAATACATTTGCCAGAAGTATCTAAGACAAATAATAAGCTAGTATTGACTTTTAAAAAATTAACCAGCCATTGGCCTTGTCTTCTTTGACAATGACTGAAATCACTAACTGAAAAGACTAAATATTTGTTCATATTGGTAGTACCATCAAATGAAAGGTTTGAACTTCTGCTGGGCCCTCAAAATTGCTAGAGAATCATTTTTTTTTAGTTGTTCTTTTTTTTATTTAATTTTAAAAATCTTTTACAGACTGCATTTTGATTCATTGTATACAAATGGGGTACATCATTTCGTTTCTACAGTTGTGCACGATGTAGTTTCACACCATTCGTGTACATACATGTACACAGGGTCATGATGTCTGTCTCACTCCACCATTTTTCATACCCCCCTCCCTCTCATTTCCCTCTATGTAATCTAAAGTTCCTCATTTTTTATACTCACATATTCATTTATCTCAGTATGTATTTAAAATCTTTCCTGTTTTCCTTAAGTCATTTATGACAGTAAATTCCAACACTAAGGTAGTGGTAAATTTCCACTCCTACTGGAATCAGATACTCTTACACCTACTTGGTGTAGAATATAATCAGGTAGTGTGTCAACTTCTTGTGTCTTAAGAAGTCAACATATGTACATAATTATAGGAGATGGTCTCACTGATCCTGTTCCCTCCTCTGAGTTCATTGCTAGAGAATAAATCTTTACCTTTTAAGAACTGTATGCATTTTCTATTCCTCTCTGTAGAGTACAAGTAACAATGTTCATTAAGCCTTTACTCTGGGTCCAGGTAGATGACTTGCTTTGGACAATTACAAGAACCTGTGTAATCAGAGGCTTCCCTCGTGTTTGCATTATTTGACTTTGTATCTCACACTAGAGCCATTCCTTCAGTTCACAGGAATTTCCAAAAGCTAGGCATTGTGGTGCACACCTGTAATGCCAGAGGCTTGGGGAGACTGAGGCAAGAGGATTGCTAGTTCAAGGCCAGTCTAAGCAAATTAGCAAGGCCCTAAACAACTTAGCAAGACCTTGTCTCAATAAAAAACAAATTAGTAAAAATAACTGGGGATCTGGAGATTTCGCTCAGTGCAAAGTGTCCATAGGTTCAATCTTCAGTACACCCACCCAAAAAGAATTTCCCTACATAACCATTAGAAGATAAACTGGAGCAAATCCGAACCCAAAACAAGAGCCTAGAGGAAACCGGGCTGATCCTCCAAGAGCCCAGTGCAGCCAACCCCATTCCCACAGAGCTGAGAATAGGGGGCGCGTGTGGTATTGTGACCTACTGTGCAGGGCTCCCCACTCAGGGTTATCACATGGCTATGTTTCTCTAAACAGGGTTCCTTCCAACCCCGTAGAAAGTGTTCAATGTCGGACCCAGTTTCATCTTTACTGTACTTTGAATTTTACATTCTTAGGACTCTTACTTCAGTGTCCCTGATATTGACCCTCGGCAGGTCCTTCCCACTTTGTCAGCTCCACCCCTCCGCTGCTGGCCCCCTACCCAGTGGAAGCACCTTCCCTTCCCACATGACTGGAGGTCCATAGATCTCTGTATAACCAGAGCTCCTGTCCCTCCTTGGTAGGACACTGGATGCCCTAATTAATTTTTTTTAGAAAATTGGAACAGAGAAGAGAAAAAGGAATTCCTGAGATTTCTGGGTGTGAAATCTCTTCTCTATGCATTACAGATATTTTATCACAGGTTTACTTTGAAATTTTGTTATACATCTTTGCCCTCTTCTCAGAACACATGCATTCTCATAAAGTTAAATGTATACTTTTACTCATATGAATTGTACTTTTTGGAACTTGTCTAAAGAAATTTTTATTTGACAGTGGACATAAATATATCCAGTACTTTCTTTTAAGATTTAACAATTTTCTATTTTTACTTTGGTCCTTTAATACATCTGGAATTTATACATACACATAATAAAGTAGGTGTCTATTTTTCCTTTTCCTTGTAATTTATTGGCTAATTTGATACTTTCTCCATTGACTATGCTATTCTTTCTCCTTTATGACAAAAGTCCATAAATTCTTGGGTACCTGCGGACTCTCGTTCTGTTCCACTGGCCAGTGTTAAAGAATAAACTGCTCCTGGGAGAAGGAAGGAATTTTTATTTTAAAGGGTTATTGCAAGAGTGGAGAAAGGGACCATTGCAATCCAGGAGAATATTGCAAAAGGAAGAGCAAGTTGAGTGTAAGATCTGGAGTCACCCCAAGCTTAGGCAGAAAGAGGTTTCTTTAATATGGAGGAGGAAATAAGGCTAGAAAGAACCAGGTAGGATGCAATAAGATCACCTAACTGGCCCAATGTCACAGTAGCTCAGAGAGGGTTTTAACCTGAACCTGTCTGTTCTCAGCAGGTGCTGACAGCTGGCTCAGGCTGAGCTTGGGTCAAGATTCTGAACTCCTAGAGAGTTTCCGAAACCCTAGGCTCCTAGGGAGAGCAACTCAACTAAAGTTTGCTACCAGATATTTTCTCCAGCTGGTCAGTGGGCCCAGCTCTTCAGTCATTTATGCGGCAAAGGATGGTTGCTGAGAGCTTTTATTTGTCCTCATACAGGTGCATAGTATGTTTGCTTTAGGGCTAAGGGTGTTCTTTGCAGTGAAATGCATTGGGTGGGGATGTCTTTTATCATGGATATTTACCCACATTAACTCCAAAAACAGCACAGTTATGTGTTTGACAGTTGTATACACAGTAGTATCTGGTAGAGCAGGTTAGTTGTCTTAAATTTGTTTTTAAAATTGTTCTTGGTGTTATTGATCCTGTAGCCAATTGAAGAATAAACTGAAAATGAATATAAAAATAGATTTTTATAGGACTAGAATTGCATTATATTTATAGATTAATATAAAAACATGACATTTCATTTTCTTTTCACTGTATATAATCTCTATCTTCACATATTTGGATTTTTTTCTCTCCAGTGAAAAGTTACAGGTTTCCCTGAGTCTGCAACCATTTATCCTAAATAATATTTAAGTACTCTATACTTTTTATTAATGTTAAATATATATTCATATTAGTGTTAGTTCATGTCTAATTTATAACTAATATAAAAATATAAACATAAATTAATTATAAATACATTTGCTAGTTCAAATTGTTCATAGATTTTCTTGAATGTTTTTAAATTATGTATTAATGTCCTCTAAAAATAAACTATACTTTTCTTTCTGATCCTTATAGTTTTTAATTTTTTTCAAATAGATACAAATTTATTTAAAATACTCTTATGAGGCATGGAATTCCAAATAAAAATTTCTTAATTAAGGATCTAGGTAATGAGAATGTGTGCTAATTAAATAGTTCCATATGTTGAGTAAAGCATTATTAGACAATTTCTCATTTTGGTTCATGAAATATTTATCTCCAAAAGATTATTTCATGAAATAAAGGAACATTACCTGTTGAATGTGAAGAAGTGTCATGAAGTCAGTGGCTCTCTACGCACATTCTAGAATGGGCACTGAAAGAAACAGTATGGACCTGGGCACGGAGGCACATGTCTCTAATCCTAGCAGCTTTGGAGGCTGAGGCAGTAGGATCACAAGTTCAAGGCCAGGCTCAGCAACTTAGTGAGGTCCTAAGCAACTTAGTGAGACCAAGTCTCTAAATAAAATAAAAAGGGTTGGGGATGTGGCTCAGTGGTTAAGCAGCCTCGGGTTCAATCCCTAATACCAAAAAATAAAAAACAAAAAAACAGTATGGAGACTCCTCAAAAAATTTTAAAATGTAGAATTACTATATGATCCAGCAATCTCACTACTAGGTATTTCCAACAGAGTTGAAATAACTATTTCCCTGTAAATTAGATTTAGCATTCCTATGTCCATCACACTTTATTCACAATAAATAAGACATGAAAATAATCAGTACATCTGCAAATGAATCAGTAGAGGAAATGTGGCCTATCCAAAAATGGAATACTACTTACCTTAACAGAGAAGGAAATTCTGCAAATTTCAACATGAATACTTGAGGACATGATGCTAAGTGAAACAGAAAGACAAAGATTGCATGATTCCAACTATATTAACTACCTACGATAGACACATTCATAGAATGAAAGATCTGAATGGTGGTTTCCAGGTCTGTGGGGACTGGGTAATGGGTGACACTCATCAACAGGCATAATGTTGCAGTCAGGTAGGATGACTAAGCTCCAGAAAGCTACTGTATAGCGTCACATCCAGAGTCATATCCAGTAATAACATATTGCAAGCAGTAATAACACATTGCACACTTAAAAATTTGTTGAGGGGAACTTCAGGTTAAATGTTGCCAATTTTTGGTTATTGCTATTTTTGATTTGTTGTACACAAATGAAATTTTCATTTCTCTGGTTGTACATGATGTAGATTCACACCATTTGTGCAATCATACATGTACATAGGGTAATGATGTCTCTCTCATTCCAACATCTTTCCCACCTCCTATCCCCTCCCCTCCCCTCATCCCTCATTCCCCTCTGCACAATCTAAAGTTCCACCATTGTTCCATTACCCCTCTCCCACCCAGTATGTATCATCATCCACTTATCAAAGAAAATATTTGACCTTTGGTGGTTTGGGATTGGCTTATCTCACTTAGCATGATATTCTCCAACTCTATCCATCTACCTGCAAACGCCATAATTTCATTCTTCTTTTAGGCTGACAAATATTCCATTGTGTATATATACCACATTTTCTTTATCCATTCATCTATTAAAGGGAATCTAGGCTGTTTCCACAATTTAGCTATTGTGAATTGAGCTGCTATAAACATTGTTGTGGCTGCATCACTGTAATATATTGATTTTAAGTCCTTTGGGTATAGACTGAGGAGTGGGATAACTGAATCAAATGGGGGTTCCATTCCAAGTTTTATAAAAAAAAAAAACTCCATACTACTTTCCAGAGTGGTGGAACCAATTTGCAATCCCACCAGCAATGTATGAGTGTACCTTTTCCCCCACATCCTCACCAACACCTATTGTTGTTTGTGTTCTTGATAATTGCCATTCTGATTGGGGTGAGATGAAATTTTTACAGTAGTTTTGATTTGCATTTCTGTAATTACTAGAAATGTTAAGCACTTTTCATGTATTTGTTAATCAATAGTATATCTTCTTCTGTGAAGCAACTGCTCAGTTCCATAGCCCATTTATTGATTGGGTCATTTGTTTTGGTGTAAAGTTTTTTGAGTTCTTTATATCCCGGAGATTAATGCTCTGTCTGATGTGTGTGTGGCAAAGATTTTCTCCTACTCTCTAGGCTCTTTCATCAAGTTATTGATTGTTTTCTTTGCTGAGAAAAAGCTTTTAATCTTGAATCAGTCCCATTTATTGATTCTTGTTTTTATTTCGTATGCTTTGGGAGTCTTTTTAAGGAAGTCAGAACCTAAATCAACATGATGAAGATTTGGGCCCACTTTTTCTTCTCTTTGGTGGGGGTCTCTGGTCTAATTCCTAGGTCCTTAAACCACTTAGAGTTCATTTTTGTGCGGGGTGACAGATAGAAGTTTAATCTCATTTTGCTGCATATGGATTTCCAATATTTCAGCACCATTTGTTGAAGAGGCTATCTTTTCTCCAATGTATATTTTTGGCACCTTTGTCTACTATGAGACAAATGTATTTATTTTGTCTTTGTGTCTTCTACTCTCTACTATTTGTCTACCTGTGTATTTCGGTGCCAATATCATGCCTTTTTACTATTGCTCTGCAGTATAGTTCAAGGTATGGTATTTTGACGTCTCCTGCTTCACTTTTCTTGCTAAGTATTGTTTTGGCTATTATGGGTCTCTTATTTTTCCAAATGAATTTCATCATTTATTTCTCTATTTTTATGAGGAATGCCATTAGGATTTTAATTGGAATTACATTGAATCTATATAATGATTTTTGTGGTATGGCCATTTTGACAATATTAATTCTGCCTATCCAAGAACATGGGAAATCTTTCCATCTTCTAAAGTTTTCTTTAATTTCTTTCTTTAGTGATCTGTAAGTTTTATTATAGAGGTCTTTCACCTCTTTTGTTAGATTGATTTCTGTTATGGTTTGAATATGAGGTGTCTCCCAAAACTCACATATGAAAAGTGCAGGAAGTTTCAGAGGAGAAATAATTGTGCTGTAAGAGTCTTAACCCAATCAGTGAATTAATCCCTGATGGGATTAATTGAAGTGGTAGGGTGTGGCTGGAGGAGGTGGGAATTGGGGTGTGGCTATGGGGTATAAATTTGATATCTGGAGAGTGGAGTCTCTTTACTTCCTGATCACGG
Source organism: Sciurus vulgaris (assembly GCF_902686455.1). NCBI lineage: Eukaryota > Metazoa > Chordata > Mammalia > Rodentia > Sciuridae > Sciurus > Sciurus vulgaris. The sequence goes on from NC_136469.1 coordinate 16,351,589, forward strand.
AGATGTAAGCTACTTCCCTCCACCACCTTCTTTTGCCATGATGTTCAGCCTCACGTGGGGCCCCAAAGAATGGAGCCCTCAAATAATCCTTTCCTCCGCTATAATTGTGCTGGTCAGATCATTTAGTCATAGCAGTGAAAAAGCTAATTAAGACAATTCCAAAGTATTTTATTTTTTGTTGCTACTGCAAATGGGTAGTTTTCCTAATTTCTCTTTCACAGGATTCATCACTTATGAATAGAAATGAATTAGATTTATGTGTGTTTTATGTCTTGCTACTTTGCTGAATTGATTAGTTCTAGAATTTTCTGGTGGCATTTTTGGATCCTCCAAATATAGATTCAGTTATTGCAAGTAGTGAAAGTTTGAGTTCTTTTCCTATTCATATCCTTTTAATTTCTTTCACCTATCTAATTGCTGTGGCTAGAGTTTCAAGAGTATGTTGAATGGAAGTGTTGAAAGAGGGCATCCTGTCTTGTTCCAGTTTTAGAAGGAGTGCTTTCAAAATTTTCCATTCAGAATATGTTGCTTTGGACTTAGCATGGATAGCCTTTACAATGTTGAAGTATGTTCCTACTTCCCATTTTTTTCTTGTGTTTTGAACATGAAGGGGTACTGCCTTTTGTAAAATGCTTTTTTCTGCATCTACTGAGATGATCATATGATTCTTACCTTTAATTTGATTGATGTAATGAATGATGTATATTGATTTTCACATTTTGAACCAGCCTTGCAACCTTGGGATGAACTCCACTTGATCATGGTGCACTATCTTTTTAAATATGCTTTTGTATGCAGTTTGGCATAATTTTGTTAAGAATTTTTGCATCTATGTTCATCAGGATATTGGTCTAAAGTTTTCTTTCTTGACGTGTCCTTTGGTTTTGATATCAGGATGATACTAGTTTCACAGAAGGAGTTTGGAAGGGTTCCCTCCTTTTCAATTTCATGGAATGCTTTGAAGAGTATTGGTATTAGTTCTTATTTGAAGGATTTACAGAACTCAGCTGAGAATCCATCTGGTCCTGGGCTTTTCTTTATTGGTAGACTTTTCATGGCATCTTCTATTTCCTTTTTTGACATTGAATCTGTTTAAATGGAATATGTCTTCCTGATTCAGTTTGGGTGAATCCTATGTCTTTGAGATTTTCTATTTGTGGAATATAGATTTTCAAAATAGTTTCTAATTGTCTATTGCATTTCAATAGTGTCTGTCATGATATTTCCTTTTACATCACAAGTTTTAGTAATTTAATATTCTGTCTTCATTAGGATGGCTGTTTATCAATTTAGTTCATTTTTTTCCAAAAACAGCTTTTGTCAACTTTTTCAATTCTTTCTTTTTTATTCAATGTCATTTATTTCAGCACTGATTTTAATTATTTCCTGTCTTCTACTACTTTTGGTGTTGATCCATTCTACTTTTCTAGGGTTTTGAGATATACCGTTAGGGTCATTTATTTGTTGACTTTTTATTATTTTATTGAGTGAGCTCAATGCAATGAACTTTACTCTTACTACTGCTTTCATAGTGTCCCAGAGATTTTGAAATGTTTTATCAGTATTCTCATTTACCTCAAATAATTTTTTATCTCCTCCCTAATGTCTTCTGCTATCCATTTTTCATTAATACCATATTATTTAGTCTACAGGTGTTGGAGTATCATTGATTTCTAATTTCAATTACATTATGAGCTAAGAGAAGGCAGTGTGTTATCACTATTTTGCTTTTGTATTTGCTAAGAGTTGCTTTGGGGCATAACATATGGTCTACTTTAAAGAAGGATCCATTTGCTGATGAGAAAAAGTGTGTGTTCACTCCTTGATGGATGGAATATTCTCTATATGTCTGTTAAGGCTAAATTATTGATGGTATTATTGAATTCTATAGTTTCTCTCTTCATTTTTTTTTTTTTTGAAAAATCTATCTAGTGGTGAGAGAGGTGTGTTAAAATCACCTACTGTTATTGTTTTGTGGTCTATTTGATTCTTGAAATTGAGAAGGGTTTGTTTGATCTGATCTATGTGGATACTCCATTGTTTGGGTCATAAATATTTATGATTATTATGTCTTGTTGATATACGATTCCCTTAAGCAGTATGAAATGTCCTTCTTTATTCCTTTTGACTAACTGTGGCTTGAAGTCACTTTATTTGATATGAGGATGGAATACCTGCTTGTTTACACAGTCCATTTGAGTGATAAATTTTATTTCCATCCTTTTAACCTTTAGTCTGTGGATGTCTTTTCTAAGAGATGAGTCCTCTTCAATGCAGCATAGTGTTGGATCTTTTTTTTTTTTTTTTTAAATCCAATCTTTTGATTGATGAGTTTAGACCATTAACACTCAGGGTTGTTATTGAGATATAATTGGTATTCCCAGTCTTTTGGTTTAATTTTGTTTTTAACTCACTTGGTTTCTCCTTTGATTGACCTTTCCTTTAGTCACACTTTGCTGTCTTTCATTGTTGCTTTTTATATTCTCCTCATGGGATAGTTTGCTGAGAATATCCTGAAGTACAGTCTTTGTAGTTGTACATTTTTTTAACTTTTGTGTATCATGGAGATTTTTATTTCATCATCAAATCTGAGGTTCATTTGCTGGATATAAGATTCTTGGTTGGCATCCATTTTCTTTCAAAACTTGGTATATATTGATCCAGGACTTCCTAGCTTTGAGGGTCTGGGTTGAAAAAATCTGCTGAGATCTGAATTGCTTTCCCCCCTTTATGTAATCTAAAACCTTTCTCTTGCTGTCTTTAAAATTGTATCCTTATTCTGTATGCTAGGCATTTTCATTATAATGTGCCTTGGTGGTGAATCTGTTGTAATTTTATACCTTTTGTACCCTGTAGGTCTCTTGTTATTTGATTTTACAAATACAACTTTCTTCAGGTGTGGGAAATTTCTGATATTATTTCATTGAATATTGTTCTTTTCCTTGGTTTGTATCTCTGTGCCTTCTTCAATCCCAATAATTCTTAAATTTGGGTCTTTTCATGTTATCCCATAATTCTTGGAGGTTCTGTTCATGGTTTCTTACCATCTTTTCTGTGTGGTCAACTTTATTTTCAAGATTAAACATTTGTCTTCATTGCCTGAGGTTCTGTCATCCATGTTATCTAGTCTGCTGGTGATGCTTTCTATTGAGTTTTTAATTTGGTTTGTTTGTTTCCTTCATTTCTAGGATTACTGTTTGTTTGTTTTCAGAATCTTTATTTCTTTATTGAAGTAATCTTTCCTGCATTTGCTCTTTTAACTCTTTCTTAAAGAAATATTTTGTTGCCTGCATTTGCTCTCTTATAACATCCTTTACTTTGCAGATCATTTAATTATGTACATTCTGAACTCCTTCTCTGTCATTCTTTTACTGTGCTGTCAATGGATTCTATCCATATAGCATCCTGTTTTTTTGGAATGCTTCCTTCCTTTGTTTTTTCATGTTGTTCATGTCCTATCTAGCAGTGCAGATGCAAGGTATTACAGTTTCACCCTGTAGATTTATAGTGTCCTGGTATGTTTCTAATACCTTGCATTTAAGGGGGAGATCAATATTAACAGCACTCAATGTAAGCTATATGCAGCCTTAAACCAAATAGCCCCTATTAAGACATTATCAGTTTTTCACAATAACAGAGATGATGTGCTTGATTATTATCTACAATTTAAACAATAGGATTGCAATGAGGTCTGAAGAAGTTGGCTGTTAGAAGGAGAAAAAAGAGAGAGACTCCAAGGAAACAGATAAAGTAGAAGTACATAGAGAAGTAATAAAAAAAGAAAAAAAATGTAAAAAAAAAAGTTAAAAGAATCTTCAATGAAACTGTAATATACTACTCAAACCTCCCAGTCCTCAGTAGCCCAATGCATGAAAAGTACTTGATTTCAAAGAAGTTTGCAGTATGAGAGCAGGAAATGAAAAAATAAAATACAAGGGGAATAAAAGGAATCTTAAAGGAAAATTGAACAAAGGTTTAGGCTGGAGTTCAATATCTTCTTTCCTTCCATTTTCTTCTGATAGGAGGGGTTGTCTGGAGTTTGCTGGTGACTCCTCCCTCAGAATGGTGAGAGTTACAAGGTGGGAGGAATAGACTTGTAGCAGGACTCGGGGTGGCAGGGTATAGCAATTGTCAGTCCCACTAGAAGACTGCACAGCATGACTCTCCTTTGGTGTTCACTCCTGTTAAGCAGGAGCCTGGTCTTAGCCCCTTCCCTCATTTGTGGACCCCACAATTCCTGGTCTCTAATTTAGCCTCTAAATTGTATCTCTCCTACTCCTTCCCTTTTGACTTCCCAATCAGGACCCTCTCTCCATGGAGCTCCTGAGGGCTGAACACAAGGATCTGTGCACCTGTTGAAGAAAATGGTTTGATATTGAACAGATTTTGAGGAGCAAGAGGACCCTGTTGATTGCTAAGCTAGCAGGACCAGTTGATCAGTTTGTACCTTATTAGTGAGGGAGTCATGGACAAGGTTGATGTCAGGTACCAGCAAGTGCTACCTGAGTTGTCCCTGGGATCCTGGTAGGTGCCAGACTGGTTGGCTAGATGAACCAGGATCAAGATGCCATCACCCCCCTTTTCCAATCTACTGACCCCTTGCAACTCTCTCCTGCCTCTGCAGCAAGATGGTGCAGTTTAGCACACCTAGCAGGGACAACTTGGTTGTAACCAAGCCTGCAGGAACCTTGGTGATGTTCTTTCAGGTTCTGGCTATTATCCTTAGATGGAAGCAGTCACATCCCTAGTTGGTGGTGGCAGTAGCAGTTAACCTGTAGGTACCTTGATAATGAGCTTCTAGACCCCAGCAGGTGCTCCAGGATGGAAGCTGCCCCAACTAAATATGGTGGTTGTGGCAGTGGAGGGAACCCAAGATGGCGGCAGAAGTGTCCCAAGGTGGAGGCTGCCATGTGTTGGTAGAGGGGGAACCGCAGCAGCTCAGCATTTCCACGTGGGTTCCAGACTGGATACCTTAATAATTTTTTATGTTAATTAATATGATATTGAATATATCAGACACAGAAGATATCTTGTGCGGTTCCTGACATGAGGGAATATTTTAAATTTGTACCAATATCCATCAAATTAATAGTCCACAGAACAAATACACTTTTTAAAAATAATGCTTTACTCTAAAATACAGTCCTATTTACTTACTCTGAACTCATAGCTTTTTAGATATATAAGGCAGCTTTTTTATCAGAGGAAAAATAGAGACTTTCTACCTACTGATGGTATCAGTGATCTTGGTACAGCATCACTTCCACTTAGAGAACAAAGAGATTCATCAAATCCATTTTAAGCCTATTCAAGTTTAAAGGCCAGGACATTATGCTACCTGTACTATAACTTTCAGGGCATAGAATTAAGTGTGGAGGAACCATGGGTCTAATCAGATAGATCATCCTTGAGTTGCTTTGACACCATAGTGTGGAGGTAAGCACAGCAACTTGCATTATGAAATGGGCAGTTTTCATCAATCCAGAGCCAGGAGTTAAAGGAATTCACTGATTTACACCATAGCTTGGTCAATTAAAAGCAAGAGAGAAAAAGCATACATATGCACAAAAAGCAAACCAAATTCTGAGTGGAGTAGTAAAATCCTGACAAATTCCAAGTGATGTCTTCAAAGAGAAGGAAAGGAGAAAAACAAAAGGAAGAAAGGAAGGAAGAAAGTAATAGAAAACAGGATGCTTTGTGGGGAAATGAAGCGTATTTTTTATGCTTTAAGCTCCTGTGAACTTCAGAAATACACAGCATGCAAATTATTGAAAATTCACTGCCTGTCTCTGAAGGAAATTCGCATAAAAATACAAATAACTGGATAAGAACAGGAAATTAAAACAGTAAAAAGATTTTTCAGTTGAACAAGAATAGGAACCCATAGGAAGTAGATCCCAGAAACCATTTCACCAGCAAAATTAAGTCACATTGTAAGTGCAAGTGCTAGAGAACTATAAAACTAGAAAGTAAGTAGGGTTCCAGGCAGAGAACTGTGCTGAATCAAAAAGAAGTGGAAGGACATCCTCCACATTGAAACCAGGGGAGCAACTCTCGGAACATGAAGAGGAAACCAGGACCACCTACCTACTCCTTCCAAAGGGCTGCAGATGCTCACCTCACTTACTCAGGGAATAATAGAGGGTTTGTCTAATCCTATACAAATTATGAGAAGAGTGATAGAAAATAATGGTCCAAAAGGAAATGAGGATGTGTCTTTCAAATGAAGCAGCAAAACAGAATATGTAATAATGTAATTTTCAAAGTAAACTAAAAGCTTAATAAAATGTCACAGTTTGAGAGAATAGCACAAATTAGAATTGACATAAAAATTAATGAGGCAGAATTGAAAAACATACAAATCAAATTAGAAAGTGTAAAGCAGCTTAAATTTGATACTTTTAGAATGTGAAAGATTTAGAAAAGTTTCACTCTTATGGAACAGGAGAAAAAAATTAGCATGATATGAAAACTATTATTTTCTTTAGAAAAATTGGAGAATGATAGACCCAAAAAGACCCTCAGTCTTTTTGAGATTATGGTAAACTGCAAGACACATCAATTTTCGAGAGAAAACAAAGTATGAGAAAGGTGGATAGAGAAAAATTTATCAAATTTTCCCAAAGAGATTTTTCCCAATAAGGAAGAAAACAATTGAGTTATTAGTGATAAGGGGCAGAGCAGATTGGACTCATGCAAACCTGAAAGATTCCAAATACAAAGTGTATGTTCTTGAAAACCAATCCTCCCCATCACTCTGTCATGTTGTGCTGAAAATGTTGAAGTAAAATTGAGACTGAAAAGAATAAAAAACCTACAAAATTCTACTTCTTTACTTAATGGAAAGTTGGTGTGATGTCAGTTTTATGTATCAATGTGGTTTGGCCACTGCTATAGTTTAAATGCATGTGTCACTCCAAAATTCATGTCAAAATCTACTCACAAGGACAGTAGTATTAGAAGAAGTGTCATCTAGGGGGTGAATAGATCATGAGGGCTCTACCCTTGTGAATAGGATTAATGCCTTTGCAAGGGAAGATTCAGAGTGCTCCCTTCCTTTCCCTCCCCTTCACCATTTCCAAAGGATGCAGAAATGAGGTTGCCATCTTGGCAGCAGACACTGAATCGGCTGGCAACTTGCTCTTGGATTTTTTAGCTTTCAAAACTGTAATAAATTTCTATGATTTATGAATTACTTAATCTGTGGTATTTGTTAAAGCAGCAGAAATGGACTAAGACAGTCACAGTTCCCATGTCCAAATACTAGATATTACCAAGAGTGTATTTTGCAATTAAAGTTTATAACCAGTTAACTTTCAAAGAGTGAAATTACCCAAAATAATCTGGTAGGCCAGATCCAACCATGAAAGACCTGAATAACAGAGCTGAGGCTTTCCTAAATAGAAAGAAATTATGATTGTAGATTGTGGTTTCAGCCAAACTCCAAGAGTTCCAGGCTTTCCTTCACAACAGCCTGACGTACAGATTTGAGGTTTTCCAATCATTCCTCACAATCAGCTGAGTGAATTTCTTTCAAAAAACACCTTAATATATATCTCCTAATGTTTCTTTTCCTCTGGTTGAATCCTAACTGGTTCAATACCCCACAGACTCTAGGCTCCTATACCTAAGGGAAGAAAAACAAATGCTCCTAGGAAGGATTAGCTCTGATTAAACTCATTCTTCTCGAAGCTGTAACTAATCACCCTCGACCCCTTTTTTGTCAAATCAATAAAGAAGGCAAGAGAATCAATCAATGCGCATTGTCAATTAAATTCCCAAAAGAAGACATCTATAATTAGAATAGAACATTTTTAAAGTGTCTAACAATATGAAATGTCCTGGTCATTCAGAAATCTCTGGGATTTAGGAAGAGACTTTCTAAGTAAAGGGAAATAAGACCATTGGCTTCATCTTAAATTGACTCAAGGGGGCTGGGAATATAGCTCAGTTGGTAGAGTGCTTGCCTAGCATGCATAAGGCACTGGGTTCAATCCCCAGCACCACCAAAAAAGAAAGAAAAAGAAAAAGATTCAGGGACCACTGCTTCTGTCTCCACGATACAGCAGAAGGAAAAACATTTCAGAAGTTTTTCATGAGAACCAGCAGATATAAGTGTAAGAATATTTTTTATTTGTCCCTTCATCTTTTTTTTTTTTTCACTCACAAATATTTATTAAGCACCTAGTAATAGCTTCCAGTGCTGAGACTACAGAGAGAACGATACTCAATGAATCCCCAGTTTTTTGGTAGATAGGGATTAAATGATATACAAGACCCATGAGTGATATAAAATGACAAGGGGGGGAGGGGGAGGATCCATGTGGAAAAAAAAGCAAAACAAGGGATAGATACAGAGCCATGAAGAAATTCACTTGAAATATTAAATAGGATGGCCAGGCAGCTCTGCTGAGAAAGTGGCATGACACCAGAGGACTGAAAACCCAAGGGAACAGCCCCCGTAGGTAAGGGGACAGTATTCCTAGCAGAGAGAGCAGCTGACTTGGGGCTGGTCTGTGTTTGCAGAGTCGCAGGTGTGGCTGGAGGTGGACAAAATGAGGTCGGAGAGCCGGCAGTGGGCGGGCGGAGAGCGGCCTCGGGAACGTGTGTGCCGCAGCAGCCTTTGCACGGTGAGCGAGCCCGGAACACACAGGGAGGTTTCCAGAGACGTGATCACCAGCTGGCTGTCACTGTCAGAGGTCCCTCTACTGAGTAGAGGAAAGATTCACTGAAAACAGGAAATCCGAGAGAAGAGTGGCAGCAATGGTGGGGCAAGCAGTTCTTCCAAGAGAGGCCCAGATCTTTGATGACAAGTTAGGTGACGTGAAAGGGAAAGGGCGGCATCGAAATGATACTTGTATGTTTTAGCCTATGTAGCTAGAGAAATGAAGCACTAATTGACTCAATTATTGATACATATGGAATATTTAAATTTTTAGATCACGAGTAATTAATAATCAAGACAGACAAGATTTTAGGGGAAGATCCAGCGTTAAGTTGTAATCAGGTTTGAATTGCATATTAGAAATGCAAATGGAGATACTAAATAAGTAGTTGCGTTTACAATTGCAGCATACACAAATTAGGTTAGGGTGAAGAGCAGCTATACCTCTGAAAATGTTCAGGGGATCCATGACATTTAAAGTTGTGTGATGTTGTGATCATCAAGGGAGGAAGTGTGTATAGAAATCTATAATCCATACAAAAATGAAAAATCTTAATTTTCTAATGTATAAGGTTGACGATTCAATTCATTGTTTTAAATGGAATATATTGATCTGTCACCACTTGCCTTCAAAATCCATGAAATACTTTCCCATCACCAGGAGAATAATATTTTTGAAGTTAATGGATCTGCGGTTGATCCAGAATGTAAATACATACACGTTTTAATGTGTACTGTGTATATAAACACAGGCGCCCGTGCACACACACACACACACACACACACACACACACACACAAAAGTGTGTGTGGTTTTTATGAAACCAACTGTGTGGATTTATGATCTTATCAAATAATATTATTCTCAAACTAATCAATTACATGTGACCTTGAAAATGCACAAATAAGCTTTGCCAAATTTATTTTTTCTTTCCACATTTAATTTGAAAAGTTTATTGAAATGCCACCTTGTGCCAAACATATTGCCAAGAAAAACAAGATGAATAATAATAGGCTTTATTCACAAAAAGCTTGCAGCTCCAGGAGTCAGATTGAGAACTGCAATTACTATACCTTAGGGTAAATTCAGTGATAGAGAACGCACTAATTATTTCAACGTTGAAGAAAGTTATTTTTTTTCCTTTAAAAAATTTCATTTTTAGATAAATCCTTCCAATTGGTTAAAGATAGCTTTCTGCCTTAAAGAGCATCTAACTGAGTATCTAAAGGAAGTGAGGGGTGGGACAAGGGAGGACAGGGAAGGAATCTCAGACAGAGGGAACAGCAAGAACAAGAGGAAAGGAGACAAAAACAACTGCTTAGAGGTAGGATTTCTGTGTGTTCCACACGTGGTGGGTAGTTACAGGTGTGTTATATGGGGTGTGGTAAGCAAAGTGGAAAGATTCCAAAGATTCAATAAAAAGGTATATAAACCAGTTTGAAGTTATAGAACTCTGTGTTGTAAATAACCACATTCAGCCTGAATTTGTTGAAAACCCATCTCTCCTTCCCCATGCAAAACAAATCCTCCATTCAGAAACTATATAATAAGTGGTCAATATATTTATCTCCAATTACAAAATGACTGAACAAAGGACACTTGGCTCCCTACTCAGTGTGACAAGTGGATTTAATGAAGACCATCGGAAAGCTCAAAAGAGCAGTTCCAAGACGTGGTCTTTAGAACATCTTCGACTTGAGAATTTACTGTGGAATTGCATTCAGTGGTGTGAAGGTTGAATGGAAGGGACAAACAAGGGTGTTTGGAGAGAGGATGAGAAGAAAGGGTCAAAGGGAAACTTAGTCTTGTGTTCTGGAAGGGAAAGGACTGAAAGATTGAATACAGAAAGTAAATAAAACACTCAAGTGCCAACATTAAACAATATGATATACCAGAAAGTGATGCTGAAATGGATCTAATCTTGTTTGACATTTTAAGATAAATGGCAATTAGAGTAAACATTTAGCATCATGTCAATGTTATTTGCTTCAACATCACCAGGTGACAAATTTTGTAAAGATTGCATTTCTTACTGGTAGCCTATTATTCTCAGTAATGGTGGGTAGAAAAGACTAATTTGAAGCAATCACTGCCACAGACACTTTCCCCGGGAAAGTTACTGAAGAGGCTTATTCCCAATAAAAATATTCTTTAGTACTCCCTGGGTAAAATACAGTTTGAATCATGCAGTAATGATAATAGAAGTCAGATACAAATTTAAACAGATGCAAATAGTTTTGAATGAAATTAACAGTCAATTTGAAATCCTTGCCCCAAGTCTACATTAATCTGCTCCCTGCGTCTCTGAGGCGCATCTGGCTTTTGGTCAACAGTTTCCCAGGAATCAATAGCTACGCAGCATTTCATGAAGCTGCGCGGTGAGGAATCCTTAAGCGCTCTTCCAACCTGATTGCCTGGATTTACGCACTTGTGTGCTCTGATTCCTCGTCCATCTTCACAGACCCTGGGGCCGGGCCCAGGCGGCAGTGCTAGCAGACGTCAGAGGTGAGGACAGAGTCGCTGCCACTCGGGTCACACCGACTCACTCTGCTGAACTACTGCCCCATTTCCCTCGAGCTTCCCAACAGGTGGCAAACAGGTTGGCATCGTCTTTGGGGAGACAATCCTCAGATATTTCCTCCGTCAGGGAGCTTTGGGGTGAAGATATAAAATTTTCATATTGAGGGATAAGATGAGTTTTTTCACATTTTCTTTAGTTCAGGAGTTAAATGTAGACTTACTTGGCAAAGAAGGGCACCCAAAGAGTAAACAATGACCCGATCACTTGAACATGAAAACTAAAATAGCAAGAAACAAACCAAAACGACAAAAACTCACCAAAGAAAACAAGGTGGGGCATTAGTTCCTTTACCAGTTGCTCTCATTTCGTGATAATGAAATAGGATTGGTTGCCTTTACATGTAAAAATATTTTTAATTTCTGTCTTAAGCTACTCAGGTTTATCTTCAAGTTATGCTATTTTATTTTAGTATTAGAGTCTGAACATTGACTGATACCTTATTGGCTAAATGGACCTCACAATAGTCTTCCGAGTTACTCCAGCTAATTTGTTTACTCTGAAGTATTTCATGGCTGATAGTTTCCGTCACAAAGCAGAATACTGACAAAGTAATATAAGATTCTCTCAAAGTCCTGGTGACAGAATTACTAGGAGAGAAAAAAAGTAGACATAAAGATGTTTAGCATATTTAAAATTTCCAGTAATCTATTATATATTAAGTGTTTATTTCAGATGATTTTATGGTAAGAAATTTCTTAGATATTTAATTGCCAAAGAATATGTAATCAGTATTCTTATTAAAGTGTACCTGAACATTCCAGAACATAAGAAAATTTCTAATTTGTTTTATAGCATGGTAAATATAATCAAAATACAAATAAAACTTAGTAAAATAATTCAAAATAAAAATCTGTATATCAGTCATATATAATGGTATTAATTTCAAATACTCAAGTAAAATATTAGCAAGTTAAATTTGCTTTTGATTCTTACATTCATTCTCAGCAATAGATTTTCTATTGTAAAAATTAGTACCCATTTTTCATCTCAAACACCAAGCATGAATTTACCTAAGATTAACTGCTGCACTTGATGGAAATAAAAATTGGGGAACTGAGCGGTCACATTAATGATCTATATTATTAATGTAGATTAGCATAGAAGAACATGCCGGTGTAGATTCTTGAAGGAGTAAAACTTTCTCTTTTTCCTTCTTTCCTTCCTTCTTGATTCTCTTCCTTCCTTCCTTCCTCTCTTGCTTTCTTCAATAACTGATGATATTTTATTTAGAATATTTCACACATTAAATGAACCTTTTTTCAACTTCATCCTTGGCCCAGGTTTATAGTGTGATATTAAGTTCATAAGAAAAGCAAATGTGTCTTTTAAGATATTCACTTGATAACCCTTAAACTGCTGACAATTTCTTATAAGAGATTTAATTTAGCAAGAGACAAAAATCGAATTCCTCACTTGATTCTACAGAAACATATCTTAGCTTCCTCGAAACTGTCTGTTCCTTTCTTTGATTTTTGAACTCACTTTTTGCAACTCTTTCTGAATTTCCTACCTTTTCTAAACTTTTCCTATTAATTTGCAACAAGTTTAGTTGGTCTCCCCAATGGGTAAGGGTATGGATTGAACCTTTTTCTGCAAATAGCTCCGCAGGCTTTTCCCAATTTCTATTTGGTTGCACCTGCCACCCTCGTCTCTCTCTGTTGCTGTCAATGCCTCCTGCAGCTGGGCCACATATTTCCAAAATTCCCTGCTTCCTCAGTGTCGGGCATTCTGCAATAAAAAAGGAACTCTCTTTTGATCAATAGACAATAGCTATTTCCCAAGGGCAGACTCTGAGTTCGCTAAATAAGTTATTTTTAACTCGAATGAGAAACGACATTACATGCTGGTCAACATGTTAGTTAAACTAAGTCACCTTTTCAGATAGACTGTATTCAGCATAGTTGGAAATATTTATTAAAAACATTTCCAGAAATTAAACTCTGCATTTTCTTTCCAGAAATGTATTTAAGAATACAAACTAATTAAAATAAAATTCCCTTCAAATAAAATAACCTCCATAGTACTTCATTTTCAAACAATCCATCGTTCAAAAATGAAATGGCATATGTGGAATGATCTGAGACACACTTAAAAGCCTATCAGTTCCCTAAAGATGCACACCCTCCATTACAGAGCTGAAGGCTCTCACACAGTGTTTACTGTTCATTGATTAAATTATGCAGTGAGAAGATATTAATATGATAGCAAGTGTTTTACCCCCTCTTAAGCTTGGTCATTTGACCCTCATTATCATCACCCAAGGCTTCAAACTTCATTACTTACTGTTTTTTCAAATACATATGAGAATTTCTGCTTCTCTGCCTATTTGCACAGAGAGATCAATAACTTTGAACATGCCTATATTCATGTTCAAAATATATTTCCTGAGACCCTAATAAGTAGCTGGCTCTCCTGGCGGTTGGGAACACAGAGATACAGCATCCGGTCCTGTGGAGTTTGCCATCAAGATCCCTGGAGTTCTACTTGTCCTCTCTACAGGTCTTCCACTATCTCCCAACCTCATTCAAGGCCAGTCACTGGATTGGAGGACACCACTATGCTAGTTATGCATGCCCTTTTAAGTTTAAAACTACTGTACTTTCGATGTGATGCAGCTATTGTTTTTCTTGATTTTTGTTTCGATCCTTTCTCCAATGCTGCAATTCTCTCATGCCTGCCCTTCATACCCTCACCCAAGTCCTCTCTATTCCTGTTCCCACGCGACCCCTGATTCCATTACTGCATCTCTTCTGATGAAAATGAGGAGCAAAGATCCATTGTATGTTGTCTTCTAAAGCTCAACTTTTCCTGTAGAGAATGGGGTGAACATTTATAAAGGCAGTTGGAATCCTCCCACCCTGTCTACCTGGAAGAACTCAAAATTGAGGAGCTTCTGGACATAGGGTCTTGAAAGGTCCACTTACAAGATCTGAATACACAGGAAAGTTCTGGAACAGACCCAGCTTTTGGAAGGCCACATTGGGAGATACTGAAATTAAAAGAAGCTATAAGATCAATAAAAGCTAATAATTGGTATATCTGTGTTTATTATTTTATATTTTGTACATATAAGCTTCTTTGCAGCTACTTCTGTGTCCACCACAAGTCTAATTACTGTCTTTCCAGCCTACTCCCACTACATTGTTCCAAAGTCACTAGCAAATGCTTTCATTCCTCATCATGACAGCATTCCAGATTCAAAGGTTTGGGAAATAGAATGATTCTGGGAACACCAAAGTTACATTTCATGGGGATAAATGTTGTGTGGAAGGCATCCGTGGTTAAAAACATCAACTTGGAGTGCTTCTGCAAAAGCTTGATAAGGTTGGGCAGAAGAAGAACAGGAAATAGCAAATAATGACTACCCATTTACAGAGTTGTGTTATGAAAATGAAAAAATTGTGAAGCTAGCTCGATAATAAATTGAGGCCAAGAAAAGTTTTTAGGTTTTTGGGTTTAGATTTAATAAGGGAAATCACAACATATTTTCAAGTTTATGGAAATAAGACTGTAGAGAAGAAAAACTAGATGATGTGAAATAGAAAAGGAAAGTTGTCTGAATAATAACTGTGTGAACATGAAATGTGACATCTACTGTACCGTTGGGTGCTTAACCAAGGTCAAGGATACAGTTATTTTGTGTTGGCAGGAGAAAGAATATCTGAGATGTCACACAGATGGCATCACGTGGTAGCAAGATCCTGATAAATCATTTTGTAATTGTTTTGTACCAGAAATTAACCCAGGGGCACTTAACCACTGAGTCACATCCCCAGCACTTTTTCATTTTTTATTTGAAGACAGGGTCTCTCTGATTTGCGTAGGATCTCACTAAGTTGCTGAGGCTAGCTTTGAACTTATAATCATCCTGCCTTAGCCTCCTGAGCCTACTGTGCTCAGCCAACTGTTTTTATTTATCTTTAAACAAGCAGTCAACTAAAGGAAAGAATGAGGTGGATGATATTAGAGATTTAAAGATAGAAGAAAAGTTATTTTAAAAGCCATCTGGAAGTATAAGTTAAAGAACAGCTGCGATTTCTGCTCAATAGGCATCATTAAAGACAGTGAGTATTAATCATAGGTGAGATGATTTGCTGACTGAAGTCTTCAAAAGCTACATTCAGCTCTACAGTATTGTTAGGGAAAGGGACAGATTTTTTTCAAGAAGATGATGATTTGGGTAAGCAAGACAAAAAGTAGAGGGAGGGAGGTGAAATTGATAAGAAATATGTGCTGATGATTGCCTATGAAATTAAAATGGGTCATGATGACTTGATGGAAGAACATATAATGAAAAATTGGGACAAGCAAAAATATTGGAGATGACTTTGCAGTGGAGGAATTGTTGGAGTTAGATTTCTAGAAGTAGCAGACTGTATAGGCAGAGACGACGACTGGACTGTGAATATTTTCCAGGTGTTGTACTTAATGGTGGAGACGCAGTTCATGATGTGACCAGGGGAATGAGTGGGATGAGTTAGGAGATAAAGTGAATGTGGCCAGGACACTATTAATCCAGTTTGTTGGGCAAAAATCCAACTGCATACTAGTGACTGGAGATTTGAAAAAACCTAGAATAATAGTGGCAGTATGGCTGGAGAGAGGGACAGTGAGTCAAATAATGAAGCTCCCAAATGTCAACAATGAACTGCAGAACAATGGGTTGGGAGAGTCTCAAATGAAAATCAAAGTTAGTTACTTTTCATGGAATAAACAGAAAATAATTTAGAAATCAAAACATGAAGTAAGACTGCCAAGCTGCCATGGGGTTTGCCTAGGAAGGACTGGCAGAAGATAACTCCAGTGTCCATTTGAGAAGAGGTGGCAGATAATGTCACTAATGTCAAACCAGTGTCATATTTGCAGATGATAGACAATGAATTCTGCTGGTTAATCTGAAAGATCCCCCCCTTTTGGTTTTAGAGGAAGTAGAGGTTGGGGAGAGATGTGATTCTAGAGATGATCCGAGGCCTGATGCTCCGCTTTAGAGCTGTGTGTGCATCAGAACCAGAGTATCAGGATAATAAGAGAACTCTAAGTTTCTTGCACTATCAGATAAACAGAAGTAAAAGACATGATGACACTGGTCCTAATGATCCCAAGGCAGACATTTGTGGCAAGCTGTGAATATTATGTAGAGTGAGAATTAGGAATGTTGCCAGCAACTCTTAATTCCTGCTGAGGGAAGGAAGAAAGACAAAGACAAAATTAAAACAGAACATTCATCCCCAAAGGAAACTGAAATGATTCAGGAGTTAAAAAAAAAAAAAAAAAAAAAAAAAAAAAGCAGTGAGAAATTTTAAAAGAATTTCTATTAGTATGCTCAGAGAGTTTTAAAACTTTCCTCCATCTATAAAGATATAGTTGGATTTTTATAAAAACGAAACAACTCACAAACTAAACGAATGTCCTTAGGTACTAAAAATGATGGCCACACTGAAAACAAAACAAAAGATAAGACCCTAAAGAGGTAATTAACTGCCTAGAAGACTGAAATGACAGAAAGTACAGAATATGAAGCAAAAATGGAAAATACTGTAAAAGTCAAGAAAATGTTAAGCAAATAGAAAATCAACTGAAAATTCAAAATAAGTGAAACATATCTGTTATGTAATATACCTATATTAGGCATATATATTATAGTATATTACAATATGTACATTAGCTATATCTATTATAGATAGGACATATATAAGTTCACATTGTCAGGAAGACATGCTCACATTGTCCGGAAAAATTATGGAACCAATAAAATATTCAGGATAAAACAGAAGAACCAAGAAGCCTATCTTTGAGTCAAGTTTGTCATAAAGAATAACTAACAAGTCCTAAAGAGTCAGCTAGAAATTTGAGAAGTCAGACTTCCACGAGCTTCACTGGGTTCCAGGAATTGTAATGTGATGTAGGTAGTCAAGAAGCACATCTGTTTAAAAACACCATGCTTTCTGTTGATACTCTTACGAGCCTTCTCAAATAAAAGGTGGATAAAAGGATAGTCTAATCCCTGCAGGGAATAAGACCCAATTTCATCCTCTTTATCTTAGAAATGAACTAAAATAATCTGGCATTCCTAGTGCACCTGTCTGCCTGCCAAAGAAAGCATGAATACTCTCCGAGTTTTAAGGTAACATCTTTATATGCCTTATAACATCTTTATATTTATTTAATGTGTGTCCATCATTCAACTAAACATAACAAGAAAAGATAGGAGAAAAATGATGTACTGAAAAGAAGAAGAAGCAATGAAAAAATACAACAGCCAAGATACACATTTAACAGATCGATTAGATATAGACCCTAGAAAATTGAAGATCTATTTTAATAACTGACAGAAATGAAAAACATTTCAAGAGAAATATAATTCCCAAACATGAAATATAAAGAATACTAATAAACAAAGTTAAGAACTCAATAGATTAGCTTAATGGCAAGGTACATGGAGATAAATTGAAAGAGTAAGTAAACTGGAAGAAAAGTAAAAAGAAAATATCCAAAATGAAAATCATAGCGATGTAAAATAAATAAAAATAAATATAAATGACAAAATATTATAAGCAAATTTTTTTGACTTGGAAGGAAAAGAAAGGATTGGGAAGAAATAATAGGGAAAGAGATTATAGTTTTTTTGTTTTGTTTTGTTTTGTTTTGCAGTGACAAAAACTCTGTGAATCTGAAACAGGTTAAATCCAAAGATACGATGCATGAGCACATCAGAGTAAAACAGTGGAGAGTTAAGACAGAAAATATTAAAAGCAGTAAGAAAAACTCATATCTTCAAAGGAGCAACAAGAAATCTCAGAGCAAATTCTTAACAAAATTGATGAAAGATGATAAAGGAATTATATACTGA
This sequence comes from Sciurus vulgaris, assembly GCF_902686455.1. Classification (NCBI taxonomy): domain Eukaryota; kingdom Metazoa; phylum Chordata; class Mammalia; order Rodentia; family Sciuridae; genus Sciurus; species Sciurus vulgaris. The sequence goes on from NC_136469.1 coordinate 16,369,685, forward strand.
AAATGTTTTAATGTCAAAAGCTGCCAATCTAGAACAAAATAACCAGAGAAAATAACAAATGTAGAAATGAAATAAAGTCATTTTTGGACAACAAAATCTAAGAAAAAAATTTCACAAGTAAGTTCACAATAAAGGAAATACAAAATGGTGTTCTTTAAGCCAAAAATAATTGCCCATTGTAGGAAGTTAATGTTAGAGACAATAAAAGTTATAAATGTATCAGTAAATTCAAATAAATCTATAGCATATAACTCCATAAGAGTACTATAGTATTTTTTTAAATGCAGTTAACATACAAGTAAAAATATACATTTTGTAGTGTGGTTAGGGTCCTTAAATTTCATGGGTTTGGAAAAGAGGTCAAATATTAATTTATATTAACAGTTGAATGATCCAGTATCAATTTATAAATTCTAGGGGAACTTAATCAGTAAATAGAAAAGAAGTGAATACTTAACAAGCTGAAAGGGAAAATGACTAAATAATTTCATAATATTTCTAAAGAAGATACATTAAAAGGAAAACAGCATTGCAGAAGAAATAAAGACATAAAAGGATACCACCTACTAATATACATATACAAAAACATTAAAGGTAAAAGAATGGGAAAATTCTTTCTAAAATTTCCATACAAATTTCTTTCTAATAGATACCCACAACTAGAGATGTGTTAAATGCATACAATATAGATTCCAAGGAAAAAAGAATAATTCTTGGGGCTGGGGTTGTGGTTCAGTGGTAGAGCGCTTATCTGGCATGTGTGAGGCTCAATCCTCAGCATTGCACAAAAATAAATAAATAAAATAGAGGTATTAAATTTTTTTTTAAAGAATAATTTTTTTAGTGATCAAGATTCTAATGGCTGAGATCCTACTTTATGGGGGCTCTGGGTCCAATCCTTAGAACTAACAATAGATGATAGATAGATAGTAGATATTAATTCTGAGTGTTAGTCACCATTCTGGCAGCCTCAGTACAGTTGATTCATTGCATTAATTTCTTCGGGAATTTGAGGCAGAGTTCCACCATTAAAAAGGAAAACCTTTCTCTCCCAAAATGATATAAAATTAGGCAGGCCACTGGTCCTACCCCTACCCCCAATATGTTGAAAAACTCAAGCACACTCGAGAGGTTGACCTGAAGCTTTCCCAAGATGGTTCACAGAGCTCAGAGGAGCACGCTTTCCTAAGAAGCTGCACCTGAAGTCCTCAGAGGAAGCTCTAACAAAGGACTATGGGCAGTTCATCTTGTCCTTAACTCATTATTTTTTTTTAACCAACTCCCATGAGGACCAAAGGATTCACATGGACCTAGACCCCTGTATTTTCAAATCTACAGAAGCAAGGGTAGTGTTGATAATAGCCCGGGATGAGCTATAGTGTGAAGATTCTGGCTCTTGGCTAGAATCTGTGTGATTTTTCAGGACCAGCCACAAAGGCTTTGCCTGGTAGGGCTCATGAGGAAAGCTGGTCTCCCCAAACCCGATGTGGGGCACAGCCAGCCCCTAGAGTCTGAAGGGAGCTGTAATTAAGGACTCGGGCAGCCCGGCCTCCTGTGCTCTTGCTCATACCTACAGTGTTAAGCAGGCCCCTGCGGGCAGTGGAGAGTAGCTCAGCTGGCGATTCCCAGGCTCCTCCTTATGAAGGTGAAGTGGAGAAAATTTTCTGCTCCTAGCCCTGTCCCTTCTTTCTTCCTCGGTGGGAAAAACAAACACACAGACTTCCATGCCCTTTTCTTGTAATCTCAGCAGTGGGGCAATCTTCCTTTCTTCACTGATACACGTGACCTTCACCCTTCCCTTGAAGAAACACTGGATATTGGGAAACGAATCTTTCTCCTGGTTAGCCTCTTGCTTAGGTTAACTTAGTAAGTTCCTGAAAACTTGACGGTTACTTTCAGTTGTCACGTGTGTCTTAACTGACCACTCTGATGCTCTGTGTACCTGACAGCCCAACTCTTGCCTTTACAGCTCTGCACCAGGTGGCTGGTACTGCCTAGGCATCCACCAGGCTTCTGCGATTTCTCAGATGAGTTGCTTCCTAGGAACTGCCTTTGGCCTAAGGAAGCTGTGGGAAAGATTCAAGATCCAAGTTTACCCCTTGCCCTCAATGTTGTAAGTGTGCAAAAACCAGTGCATGACAAAGTAGGAAGGTTTGGCTCCATTTTATCAAAAGAGGGCACCTCTGAGGAATCAACCCAGCCCAGTATTGCTTGTAGGAGCAGCTAAGGCCTCTGTTCCTCCATAGGTGACCCAAGACATCTCTCCCTGTCTTTTCTCATGGGACTCAAGGAAGGAGTGGGTTATAGGTCCTCAACCAGCCCCAATAGACTGTTTTTTTTTTTTTTTTTTTTTTTTCATTTTACTCCATCTTTCACAGGCAAACACAAATGAATACATAAAAGTAGTCACTATTGAGGCTCATAAATTAATGCTCTGCATTTTTTATTCTAATAATTTTCAGGAAATGTATAAAATGAATCTCTTGCTATGATTTGTTGTGAATTTTATTGGTAGGTGGCAATATAAGCTTCAAGGTTATCTACTCTCCAAATTCATTGAAAAATGATAATTCACAGGTTAGGTGCAGTCTGCCACAGAGAGAGGCTCAATGTTACTGGCTACCCCAGCCACTTTGATCAAGAATGTCCCCTAAGGGTCAATAGACCATATAATACATTACCAGGAAATCATCTAGGATTCAAAAAGAAGTGGATTTTGACTATGTGTTGTTGTTGTTGTTGTTGTTTTCCACATTGGACTTTAAGTATACCCAGGGATTTAATTTTTTTCTGATTTATTTTCTAATTTGGTGTATAATGCACAATTTTTGTATAGATGATCTTATTATTTCAATGCAGATCTTATTACAAATATGAGTGATAGAAATTGAGAGCTACCTGAGGATTTTTGCATGTGGTTATTGTCATTCTGAGTTGTGATTCTTTCTGCTTAGTGTCTCATGGGCATGAGGTGTGGTAGTTCTGAATCTTAGCTCCAACACAGCCAGCTTTTTCATGTTGCTTGTGTGAAATTTGGATGCGGTTACTGTAAAGTATCTTCCAGTTCTTAAATATCAGCTTGCACCTAGTTCTGTTGTATTAGTGAAGTACTAGCCAGCTATGATAGGAAGCACCTGATTTAAACATAACTGGTCTTCTAAAACATCTTGGTGGTATAGAATAATTCCTAACTTAAAGGATTCATAAATGATGGTGAATATATTATGCATATATATATAGATATATAGATATATTGATATAGGCAGGCAGTTAAGAGATTCAAAATTGCATTGATGGACATTTTCTATATGTTTTGCAGAATGCAATACAACTCATTAAATGCTTCATTTCAGAATTCAGTAACCCATTGTCGTAGTAAGATTTCTTATCAACAAATAACATCTGATATGAATGAAATGTCAAGCTGAGAGTGTCATGAACAAATAAAAACTCTCATATTTGTTCCATAACACAAAATTTACTTATAATAAGTGACAGTATTATGACAATGGAAAGAACATGAACTGGAATCTACGAACTTAGTCTGAATCCAAGTTATTAACTTCATGACCTTGAACAATTCAAGCACTCTCTAAAATTCACTTTTTCTATAAAATAGGGGTGAGAGTAGTCAAAAAAGAATGTCTCACAAAACTTCTGCAACCATCACAGGAGATAAATTATCTCAGTAAATTTGCTCCAAAATGGTAGCTAATTTAATTTAATTTAATTAGTTAGAGGTCATATTCTGATGTACTTGACATCTACATTATTTTTCATGCCTACTTAGAGTTAGGAAAAGTCACTCACTAATCATAAGGTTATTATAAAAGCTTGTTTATAATTCAAAGAAGGCAAATGTTAATGAGTGAAATTAAAAATGCCACAAATTAAGAAATGCAACACTTTCTTTCAGGTCCAAGTATGCATGGCATGTGAGAATTAAGGAATTTAGGGCTTTAGATAGATGTTGGTAGTCATAATCATAGATAATTAAGCTCAAATATGCATATTACCCATTATATCTGTGTGCATGTGTGTGCATGCATTTGTGTGTGTACATGTGTGTGTGTGTGTGTGTGTGTGTGTGCACATGTTGTTTAGATCTGGAATATCTTTCAGAGGCTCATGTGTTGAAGTCTTGATCTCCAAAGCATTTAAGAAATGGGTTTTTTGGGAAATGATTGGATCATGATGGCTCTAACTTCATCAGTGGAAGAATCCATTGGTGGATTCATAATATGATGACATTAATGGGAGGTTGGTAGAAACTGTGGCAGATGAGACCTAATTAAAGGAACGGTGTCCTTGAGGTGTACCCATGGAGACCATTTGTTGTCTATTCCTTTTTCTCTCTGCTTCTCAGCTGCCATGAGGTGAGCAGGTCTTTTCTACCACACTCTTTTGACATGATTTCCTTATCATGGAAAGAAACCTCTGAAATCATGATCCCAAATAAATCTTTTCCTCCTCTAAGTTGGTTTTCTCAGGTATTTTGTCACAGTAATAAAAAATTGACTAAACAGTTTATGTATGTGGAAATGTGCATGGTGTGCACATGTAGATAATATTAGAAATAAATTATATTTGTAAAAATACAATGAAACATAATATGAACCTAATATATAATTCATTATTACATAGATTCAGATATATGAAGAAGAATAATATATTACTTTCTTCCTAGCATATAATCTAATAGTATACATAGAGCTCCTGTGAAATATATTTGTAAGGAAATACAATGATTTTAAGAACAGATTTTAAAATTGATTAGTTCATATATTTTTATTTAAATAATCACAAATATTCTCCATTAAATGGAGATTACTTAAAAGTATTCTCCCACTGGAGCTTGAAAAGAAAAGAACTTTTTACTCAAAGCTTTTATTTATTCATGTATTTGTCATAGATAATTTGCTTAAAATAGCACATTAGACATGATGAGGTAAATATAGTTCACCTTGTTTATAATACTCAGTAACTTCACCTGATTATTAATGCTGTCCTATAAATATTTGTGTAATGGTCTTTCTTAATATCATAATTCACTTCAAAGTATGTATTGATACACTCTTTTCCTATGCAAATAATTTAAGGTTATCTTTCACCTGTTAATTCAAAAATTTCACTTTTAAAATTTTTAGCTTTTCTAGAAGATTTAATAAAAAAATACATTAGAAAGCTCTCGAGTGATAACCAAAGAAAGCTTTTTATGCTCTGTAAATTTTGTGAACATTGCATATTAAATTTTACCATAAAAGGAGACAATATCCACCAGCTACATCTATTAAAAGAATGATTTAATTTGCTTTAAAATAGAGAGCAGGGGAAAAATAAGAATCTATCAATTAGTATCACCTGAAAACTTTTCTTTATAAGGAGGGTGCCATCATTTCAGGAACATGTATTCTTAACTGGCTAAAAAATGTTTGAGCACCATCAATGAGTTCCTTAACAAAGGCAGACAGATTTTAAAAGTGATAAATCATTACAGTGAAAAAGGACAAAGTAGCCTTAATTCTTGTATGCACATTTTGTTTTTATATAGTAAATAATTACATGAAGTAGAATTTTCAGTATTCATTAAGCTCACTCTCTTTCATAATAAGAGAAATATAAATTAATATTTTTTTTTTCTCATGAGATTGGCCGACTTCTAAACTTGTGGGAAATGTTTTGTTAATGAGGCTCTGGGGAACATGGTATTCCCACACGTCACTGGCAAGGTAGACCAAAAAGTATCACAGATATGATGAGAAAAAAGGATTGCAGGCTCAAATTGACAGGGCCAATGGATCCCTGACTGTAACTTCTGAAATGGTGAGCCAAAGTAAACCATTACTCTTTCAAGTTGATTCTTTCAGGTGTTTTGTTACAGTAATAGAATGCTATGCAACACCAATACTGATCCTGCACTCTATCTTCCTGTATTTCCACATGATGTCTCCTTCCTGCATGTGCTGTGGTGATAATGCTACCCATCACGATACCATATGACCAAGGTGCCCTTACCAGAGCTATCCAGGCTGTTTGCCTTTTCATTCTCTGAAACTGAGCTAAACCAACCTGTTTTCTTTATAACTTACCCCATTTCATTATAGTAACAGAAAACAGATGAGTACGATGGTCTTTAAATCTTTTAGGCATTAGAACTCACAGACCTCATTTCTGAAGTAGGTTGAACTCATTAGAAAACTCAAATCTGAGTTAATTTTCCTATCTAAATGGACTTTAGTCCTTTTGTACCAGTTGATTGACATAATATTCAAACATGTCCTATTTTAAACTGTTATTTCTGACTGAAATCAATGTGTCTGCCTCTTCCTGATTCATCTCATTTCAATTTACTGCTCACTACTGACACCCCTTTCCACTTTGAACAACTTTTCTTTCCTACTCCATGAACTAAGTGACACTGACCATTTCCTCTCTATTGTTCTTCATCATCTGTCAGTGGAAGATGCAACTGACTCTAGTCTTCATCGTACGTACATTCTGTGCCTTAAGGGTTGTATGTCTAGCAAAACAATGATTTTATAGGAAGTATTACAACAAAACATTTTTATTGTAAGCACATACTAAATTAACTTTAAAACGCATGGTTTTGAAGAATTAAAGTATTTATGGATCTTTTTCCCCTTAATTTCATTTTCATATTAACCTACTTTATAAAACTGAACACAAAATCTATGAACATACAATAAATATTAGTGTTCTTATTGTTATACTAAGGAAACTAAATAAAATGGAGATTAAATCATAAACATCCTGGAGAAAAAATAAGGGTATTGATTACCTTCTTTTTTAAAAGATTGGCATTTAAAAATATTTTGATAAAAATGGATAGTAAATGCTTTCAACTCATTATTTCATCATTAAAATTTATCATGACTTTATTTGCATTCTATATATTGTCTTCAGAACTGGCTTTTGTTTTCCTCATTCATTTTTGATGCACTTAATAATGTTCAAAGTTTTACAAGAATACATAACAGGGGGCTGGGGAGATAGCTCAGTCGGTTGAGTGCTTGCCTTGTAAGCACAAGGCCCTGGGTTTGATCCCCTGCACCCCAAAAAAAAACCAACAAGAACAAAAAAAACAAAAACAAAACAACTTCAAATATAATACGTATTTCTAAGTGATAAGAATACATAACAGGGCTTGAATGGAGCTCAGTGGTAGAGCACTTGCCTAGTGTTGTGGTTTGGATGGGAAGTGTCCCCCAAAAGCTCTTGTGTGAGATAATGCAAAGAGGCTTGGAGGAGAAATAATTGGGCTGTGAGAACTTCAAACCAATTTGTGAATTAACCCCCTGATAGGGATTAGCTGAGTGGTAACTGAAGGCGAGTAGGATGTGGCGGGGGAGGTGGATACTGGGGTTGTGATTTGGGTGTATATATTTCACATACTCTCTCTCTCTCTGTGTTTTCTGATCATCATGTGAGCTGCTTCCTCTGCCACATGCTTCTGCCATGATGTTCTGCCTCACGTCAAGTCCCAAAGAATGGAGCCAGCTGGATATAGAGTGGGACCTCTAAAACCATGAGCCCCCAAATAATTTTTCCCTCCTCTACAACTGTTCTGGTCAGGTCTTTAGTCATACCAATGAAAAAGTTGACCAATGATGAATGGATAAATAAACTGTGGCATATATATATACAATGGAATATTACTCCGCCTTAAAGAGTGCTAAAATTAGGCGACCCAAGATGGCAGACTAGAGGGTGACTGCATCTCCAGTCACTCCAGAACCCAGGATTCAAGAAGGGGAGGCATTGAGAAACTTGGACTAAAATAGAACCACGGGGTGAGTCTTCCCCACCTGGTGAAGCTCAGCTCGGGCGGCAGGCCCAGATTGGGGCAGCTTATTAGAGTAGGGCAGGGCAGCTGGAGTCTCCCCCAGGCAGCCCTGAGCACTCCAGCGGTGGGCTGCTCCCACAGGGCCAGATACTCCAGCTTCTCGGAGCAGGCCCCCCAGTGAGAGCCTTTCTTCAAAGAACCAGCTCCAAGGCTCTGATCCAGAGCTCGCGGTGAGCTCTGGCCCACCCACACGCTGCTTCAAGGTCCGGGACCAGGCAGCCAGGGACTTCCCCAAGTAGCCCGACTCCCTAAGGCGGGAAGTGCCTTTTTAGGCTAGCTTCTCGGAACCGACCGCCCAGTGAGAGCCTTTCTACACAGAGCTAACCACAAGTCCCGAAACCAGTGGAGACCTCTGACCTGCAAGCAGCCTCTGGGACCAGGGCAGGGCAGCCAGAGACCTCTACAGGCAGCCCTGCCCCCCTCTGGCTGCAGGCTTTTTCAACAGGGTGATCCAAGATGGCAGACTAGAGGGTGACTGTATCTCCAGTCACTCCAGAACCCAGGATTCAAGAAGGGGAGGCATTGAGAGACTTGGACTAAAATAGAACCACGGGGTGAGTCTCCCCCACCCGGTGAAGCTCGGCCCAGGCAGGAGGCCCAGATTCGTGTGGTTTATTAGAGTAGGGCAGGGCAGCTAGAGTCTTCTCCAGGCAACACTGGGCACTCCAGCAGTGGACTCCTTCCACACGGCCAGCTTCTCAGAGCTGGCCTCCAGTGAGAATCTTTCCACACAGAGCCAGCTCCAAGCCCTGGAACCAGTAGTGGGCTAGGGACAGTTTTCTTTGGAAGCACTGCATTATCAAGTTCCTCCAAGACTTCAGGCTACTGAAGGCTGGGAGGTGATACACTGCAAATCTACAGGGACACTATAAGCAAATAGAGGAAATCTGCAATATCACAGAGTCCCACTGACATCTGACCAATATGAGAAAACAAGGGAAGAAAATGTCCCAAACAAACCTAGATACTATATCAATAAAACTCAATGACAGCACAGCAGAAGATATGTCAGAAAGGGAGTTCAGAATGTACATAACTAAAACAATCAGAGAAGCAAATGAGGAGATGAAAGAGCAAATGCAGGCATTAAAATATCGCACCAATGAACAGTTAAAAGAGCAAATACGGGAAGCAAGAGATCATTTCAATAAAGAGTTAGAGATACTGAAAAAAAAAACAAACAGAAATCCTTGAAATGAAGGAAACAATAATCCAAGTTAAAAACTCCATATAAAGCATAAGCAATAGGATAGAAGACCTGGAAGACAGAACCTCAGATATTGAAGACAAAATACTTAATCTTGAAAAAAAGGTGACCAAACAGAAAAGAAGGTAAGAAATCATGAACAGAATCTACAAGAATTATGGGATATCATGAAAAGGCCATATTTAAGAATTATTGGGATTGAGGAAGGCTTAGAGAAACAAACCAAAGGAATGAACAATCTATTCAATGAAATAATATCAGAAAATTTCCCAAATCTGAAGAATGAAATGGAAAACCAAGTACAAGAGGCTTATACGACTCCAAATATACAAAATTACAACAGACCCACACCAAGGCACATTATTATGAAAATAACTAACATACAAAATAAAGACAGAATTTTAAAGACCGCGAGAGAAAAAAATCAAATTACATTCAGGAGGAAACCAATAAGAATATCAGCAGATTTTTCAATTCAGACCCTAAAAGCTAGAAGAGCCTGGAAAAACATTTACCAAGCTCAGAAAGAAAATGGATAGCCAACCAAGAATCTTATAACCAGCAAAACTTACTTTCAGATTTGATGATGAAATAAAATCCTTCCATGATAAACAAAAGCTAAAAGAATTTACATAAAGAAAGCCAGCATTACAGAACATTCTCAGCAAAATATTCCATGAGGAAGAGATGAAAAACAATGATGCAAATCAGCAACGGGAGGAACTAGCCTAAAGGAATAACCAAATAAAAGAGAAACCAAATCATGTCAAAAAACAAAAATGAGTCAAATGACTGGGAATACAAATCATATCACAATAATAACCCTGAATGTTAATGGCCTGAACTCATCAATCAAAAGACATAGATTGGCAGATTGGATTAAAAAGAAAAATCCAACAATCTGCTGCCTGCAAGAGACTCATCTCATAGAAAGAGATACCCATAGACTAAAGGTGAAAGGATGGGAAGAAACATAATATGCACACGGACACAGCAAAAAAGCTGGAGTATCCATCCTCATTTCAGATAATGTGGACTTCAAGCCAAAACTAGTCAGAAGGGATAAAGAAGGACATTACATACTGCTTAAGGGAAGCATAAATCAGCAAGACATGACAATCATAAATATCTATGCCCCAAACATTGGCTCATCCATGTATGTCAAACAAACCCTTCTCGATCCCAGAAATCAAATAGATGACAACACAATAATACTAGGCGATTTTAACACACCTCTCTCTCTGCTGGATAGATCGTCCAAACAAAAATTGAATAAAGAAACCATAGATCTCAATAAAACAATCAACAATTTAGACTTAACTGACTTAGATAGAATATACCATCCAACAAGAACGAATACACTTTCTTCTCACATGGATCCTTCTCTAAAATAGACCATGTTTTATGCCACAAAGCTACCGTTAGCAAATATAAGTAGAGATACTACCTTGTACTCTATCAGATCATAATGGATTGAAATTAGAAATAAATGACAGAATAAAAACCAGAAACTTCTCCAATACTTGGAGATTAAATAATACACTACTATATGATGAATCGATAACACAAGACATCAGGAGGGAAATTAAAAAATTCTTAGAAGTAAACGAGAACAAAGACACATCACATCAAAACCTCTGGGACACTATGAAAGCAGTACTTAGAGGAAGATTTATTTCATGGGGCGCATTCAACAAAAGAAGTAGAAATAAACAAATAAACGACTTAACACTACAGCTCAAAGCCCTAGAAAAAGAAGAGCAGACCAACACCAAAAGTAGTAGAAGACAGGAAATAGTTGGTTCTTTGAAAAAATAAACAAATTGATAAACCCTTAGCCACACTAACAAAGAAAGAGGGAGAAAACTCAAATCACTAAAATTCGGAATGAACAAAACAAATCACAACAGATATGAGTGAAAAACAAAGCATAATTAGAAGCTATTTTGAAAATCTATACTCCAACAAAACAGAAAACCTCAAAGACATCAACAGGTTTCTAGAGACATATGAATTACCTAAACTGAACAAGGAGGACATACACAACTTAAATAAATCAATTTCAAGCAATGAAATAGAAGAAGTCATCAAAAGCCTACCAACTAAGACAAGTCTGGGACCAGATGGGTTCTCAGGCGAGTTCTACAAAACCTTTAAAGAAGAGCTCATTCCAATACTCCTCAAAGTAGTCCATAAAATAGAAGAGGAGGGAACCCTCCCAAACTTATTCTATGAAGCCAATATCACCCTGATACCTAAACCAGACAGAGACACATCGAGGAAAGAACATTTCAGACCAATATCCTTAATGAACATTGATGCAAAAATTCTCAACAAAATTTCAGCAAATCGCATACAAAAATATATTAAAATGATAGTGCACCACGATCAAGTGGGTTTGAGCCCAGGGATGCAAGGTTGGTTCAACATCCAGAAATCATTAAATGTCATTCACCATATCAACAGACTAAAAGTGAAGAATCACACGATTATTTCAATAGATGCAGAAAAAGCATTCGATAAAACACAGCATCCCTTCATGCTCAAAACACTAGAAAAAATCGCGGTAGTGGAAACATTCATTAACATTGTAAAGGCCATCTACACTAAGCCCATGGCCAATATCATTCTAAATGGTGAAAAACTGAAAGCATTCCCCCTAAAAACTGGAGCAAGGCAGGGATGCCCTCTTTCACCACTTCTATTCAACATCGTTCTTGAGACTCTAGCCAGAGCAATTAGACAAACCAAAGAAATTAAAGGGATACGAATTGGAAAAGAGGAACTCAAACTATCCCTGTTCGCTGATGACATGATTATATACTTAGAGGAACCTGGAAATTCTACCAGAAAACTCTTAGAACTCATAAGTGAATTCAGTAAAGTAGCAGGTTACAAAATCAATGCTCATAAATCCAACGCATTTTTATACATAAGTGATGAATTTTCAGATAGAGATATTAGGAAAACAACCCCATTCACAATAGCATCGAAAAAAATAGAATACTTGGGAATCAATCTCACAAAAGAGATGAAAGACCTCTACAATGAGAACTACAGAACACTAAAGAAAGAAATTAAAGAAAACCTTAGAAGATGGAAAGATCTCCCATGTTCTTGGATAGGCAGAATTAATATTGTCAAAATGGTCATACTACCAAAAGTGCTATACAGATTCAATGCAATTCCAATTAAAATCCCAATGATGTACCTTACAGAAATAGAGCAAGCAATTATGAAATTCATCTGGAAGAATAAGAAACCCAGAATAGCTAAAGCAATCCTCAGTAGAAAGAGTGAAGCAGGGGGTATTGCAATACCAGATCTTCAACTCTATTACAAAGCAATAGTAACAAAAACGGCATGGTATTGGTACCAAAATAGACAGGTAGATCAGTGGTACAGAATAGAGGACATGGACACAAACCCAAATAAATACAATTTTCTCATATTAGACAAAGGGGCCAAAAATATGCAATGGAGAAAAGATAGCCTCTTCAACAAATGGTGCTGGGAAAACTGGAAAACCATATGCAACAGAATGAAATTAAACCCCTCTCATCCTGCACAAAACTCATCTCAAAATGGATCAAGGACCTTGGAATCAGTCCAGAGACTCTGCATCTTATAGGTCCAAACCTTCAACTTGTTGGCTTAGGATCAGAATTCCTTAACAGGACTCCCATAGCACAAGAAATAAAAGGAAGATTCAACAACTGGGATAGATCGAAACTAAAAAGCTTTCTCTCAGCAAAGGAAACTATCAGTAATGTGAAGAGAGAGCCTACAGAGTGGGAGAATATCTTTGCCACTCATACTTCAGATAGAGCGCTAATTTCCAGAATCTATAAAGAACTCAAAAAACTCTACACCAAGAATACAAATAATCCAATCAACAAATGGGCTAAGGAAATGAACAGACACTTCACAGAAGAAGAGGTACAAGCAATCAAAGATATATGAAATAATGTTCAACATCTCTAGTGTTAAGGGAAATGCATATCAAAACTACCCTAAGATTTCATCTCACCCCAATTAGAATGACGATTATCCAGAACACGAGCAACAATAGGTGATGGCGAGGATGTGGGGAAAAAGGTACACTCATACATTGCTGGTGGGGTTGAAAATTAGTGCAGCCACTCTGGAAAGCAGTTTGGAGATTCCTCAGAAAGCTTGGAAGGGAACCACCATTTGACTCAGCTATCCCACTCCTTGTCCTATACCCAAAGGCCTTAAAATCAGCATACTATAGAGATACAGCCACATTAATGTTCATAGCTGCTCAATTCACCATAGCCAGATTATGGAACCAACCTAGATGCCCTTCAGTTGATGAATGGATAAAGAAACTGTGGCATATATATACAATGGAATATTACTCTGCCATGACGAATGATAAAACTAAGGCATTTGTAGGCAAATGGATGAAATTGGAGGATATCATGCTAAGTGAGAGAAGCCAATCTCAAAAAACTAAAGGACGAATGATCTTGCTGATAAGCAGATGAGGACATGTAAGCGGGGGGGGGGGGGGTAGGAGGGGTTTGTGTTAGGGTTAGGGTTAGGTTTAGGGTTAGGGATAAGGAGGGTGGTAAGAATGGAGGATGGAAGGACTGTATAGAGGGAGAAGAGGGGTGGGAGGGGTGGGAGGGGTGGGGGGAAAGGGAAAAAAAATAACAGAATGAATCAACAACATTGCCCTATGTAAATTTATGATTTTTAATTACAAAAATTAAGTTGTGTTCAAAAGATCAAAAAAAAAAAAAGAATGATAAAATTATGTCATTTGCAGGCAAATGGATTAAATTGGAGAATATCATGCTAAGTGAGATAAGCCAATCCCATAAAACCAAAGGCCAAATGATCTATTTGACAAGTGGATGATGATACGTAATGGGGTGTGGGAGGGGTTAGTGTTAGGGTTAGGGGTTAGGGTTAAGGAGGACGGCAAGAATGGAGGAAGGAAGGACTGTATAGAGGGAAAAGAGGGGTGGGAGGGGTGGGGGAGAAGGGAAAAAAATAACAGAATGAATCAAACAGCATTACCCTATGTAAATGTATGATTACACAAATGGTATGCCTTTACACCATGTACAAACAGAGAAACAGCATATATCCCATTTGTTTACAATAAAAAGAAAAAAGAAAAAAAAAAAAAAAAACACCTAGTATACACAGGCCAGCTACTGAAAAAAATTAGAGAAACATGCCAACCTTCATGAAAGCAAGTTTGATAGTGCTTTTGAGAATTCTTTCAGTAGTAATAAATACAAGCAGAAAAGTGAAATCGAGCTTTTATATAATGGTATTTACTAACAGTTTATAATTGTTTACTCTTGAAAGAATCTTTTCTCATCTTTACTCAAAATGTGTGAATAAGTCAAAGAAGGTATTACATGGGATGAATGATCCAACCTAAGTTGAACCAGAACCTAAGTTATCAGAATATGCGAATATAGTTATCATGTCTGAGGTTTTCTTTACGTTTTCACATAGACCATGTGCTGAAAGATGTGGGGAAAATTTTTTCAATTATTCAAAGTTATATATTATAACAAAGGAAAGGAAACATGTTGATATTTCCTTAACAAAGTTTAAAAGATGACTTTCTTATATTAAGGAACCTCTTTTAGCTGTACCTACGTATTTAATTATTACAAATCTAATAACTAAGAATGTGTCCTTAAATTTTGGCTGGAAAGTACACAATTCCCAACTAAATAATCTCTCTGGTAGTAAAAAGCACAGCCATTGACATGTTGCATAGTATTAGAAATTCTTCAATAGTTTGCAAGTATTTTAAATAGACCACTCTTGTGATGTGCAAAAAATGTATCCTATTCATGAGCTTCGGGGAATAAGGGAGCTAGCATGTGTGGGCAGCAGTGAGTGTTTCTGTGATGGTGTCAAATTTTCACACTATTTAAAATAGTTCTCAGTCAATCTATGCAGCCACAGTGACAGCACTGATCCTTCCAGGACACAAGATGCTCAAATTCATTGAGATAACTTTTTGGTTTTTAACCATCCTTTAATCCTGAAGAAATTAATGTGACTTCCAAAGTTGCCTGACTTGGAAGTGTGGAACTCTAAGAAAATCAGTAGAGTCACACTAAAGATCAAGGAACCTGGGTTTACTGTGGCCTCCACAGTCTCCTTATCATATGCCAGAGGTGACATGAAAGAAAATGAATTTCAAGGTAAGCCTTAAAGGAGGAAAGAATTAGCAAAGTAGCAACATGTAGTTGGGGCCTGTGTGTTCCAGAAGAACTACAGGGTCAGAAATGTGCTCAATTTTATTGGAGAAGGTCTATGAGATGAAGATCATTGTGAAACTCCTATTTTATTTTGGATTTCTCGAAAATAAATAGCCATCCTGAGAGGACAGGTACTAAATCCTCTGGAAGAGGTGAACTGTCAGGAGGTAAATGTATTCAGGGGTGGGAAAGCCCTGGTCACCAGACAAAGGGCAGCCATAACAGGGAGACTTTTGCCCAACGGTGGTCATGGACAGTTTGACTGACCGTTTGTAAGCATTACAGAAAACTCAACTGAAATTTCTATAACGTTTTTAACTTTTAGAGGAAATAAGTGTTTGAATTTTATATAAAAAATATTTAATATGATTTCTACCTTATGGGGATTTATACCACTGCTCCACTGTCAGAGAAAAAAAAAATTCCATCTTCATTTAAACTGGGAAATGGTAATATATGAAGGTTAATCAATTCAAGTTTGAACCATAACATCTTAATGCACATTTTAAAAAAATTATATGGCTTTATTTATAAAGCAAAACCTTCTCAACATCTACTTGTGAAGGAGGAAGGCAGAAAAGAAGATCAAGTACCCACTCTATGCCAAGTACTGTTCTTGGTATTTTATTTGCTCACTTTATTTGATTACTATAATGATGTTGTTAAGAGATTATTATGTTCTCCATGTTATACAGATGAGAAATAGTAAGTCTTGGAGCTAGACTGCAGAGCTTCAAACCATTTCATTATCCCACTTTATATCTCTACTTTTCATATGCAAGAGCTGAAGGCTATATATACAAAGCATAAAGACAGCAGATAAAACATGGGGATAGATTTGGCCTTGATTTTATTGACATGTACTTTTTTAAAAAAATATGCCACTTGACAGTTACTGGACAATTTAAATTTGGACAAAGTACAAAAATATTCATGCCCTTTTGAAAAATTAAAGCAAAAAGTCCTCTGTCAAATGCAACTGACATATTGAGATGTCCTCTCTATGCTAGTGGCAATTTAAGTTGCCAATATATAAACGTATCCATGTATAAATATAGGTAGCCTTTCTTTTGCTCTGTGTTATTTTAGATGATATATTAAGCAAGTGAAATTTAGATTTCACAGGTGAGGGATCTAATCACCCATGCAGCTGTCACATTGAGAGCAGCATATGAGAAGTGGGAGAGATGCTCAAGTGTCAGTGGAAGGAGAGTCCTTTTAAGTATCAAGATTTCTCTGACAGATGGCCTGATAGCTTATTTTTTCATATTCCATGAAATCTCATATTCACCATACTAAGTGTATTTTAATAATGCCTCATATGTCAAATTAATTTGTTAGAGTAATCAGATGATGGTAAGTAGGTTTACAAAATTTTAAATATAGAACTAAAAAGTATTCTCCTTAGTCGCATATCATAGTGAAATGCAGTCATCCAAATGTTTTGAATTTCTGTTGTGTTAAACAGAGTAGGCATGAGATTTGGGGAAAAGGCAAAGTAAAAAACAAGAGGAACAGAATGCATAACATGAAAACCGCCTGTGGCCAGATCTCCCAATGGCCCAAACTAGAAACATTCAAGCCTCAAAGTTGATATAGTGGATTCTGCCTCAAACCCAACCTATAAAAGAATTATACATGAGTCCTAACTGATATAAACAGGTAAAGGAATAAATAAATAGATAAATCTCTCATGCAGAAAAATCGCAAATAGTAGTGGTAGATATACTGTCCTTCAGGTGGCAAAACTCAATTTCTACTATCCTACTTGCTCCTCTCCAGAGAGGTATAGATTTAGTGACTTTCTTTATCAAAAATAGAGTAAGGAAGGGAGCATTCATAACTTCATAGAAATGAAACCTGGCAAATGCTACCTTGACAACATGGTGAATATTAAAATCTCTAGAGTAATCACAATGAGCCCCCTGATAGAATGGCATGAGAGTGGACTTGTACCTTTGTGATGTCCTTCCCAAATCTTATTACCCCAGTCTAATTTATGGAGATAAATGGGCAACCCAGCTTGGAGGACATTCTACAGGATACCAGAACATACTCCTCCAGACTGTCAAGATAATAAATAACAATGAAAGACTCGGAAACTGTCCCAGACCCAAGGAGAGCTGGCAGACATAACAAGTAAATGCAATATGGTGCCCTGGATCATATCCTGAAACAGGAAGAGGACATGAATTTAAAAACTGGTGAAATCCAAACAAGGTCTAGATGGTAGATAGTGGTAATGCATCAATGTTAATTTCTTAATTTTAAAAAAATGTAATAATGTAAAAAAGCTAAAAACAGGGAAGGAGTTACAAGGAAATTCTTTGAAATATTTTGTAGTTCCAATATTATTCAAAAATTACATTTTTTTAAAAAAGTCCACTTAAATTTTTAGTGCTGTGAATAACAACAACAATGTCTGTCTGCAATAGGTAGTTTAATGTGTCAACTTATTTTGCCATGGGTTGCCCAGGTGCTTAGTCAAACATTATATGGGTGGTTCTGTGAGGGTGCGGTTGAATGAAATTGACATTCGAATTGGAAGACTGCTCTCCCTAATGTGGGTGAACCTCATCCAAAGAGCTGAGAGCCAGAATAGAACATGAAGTCTGACCCTCCCGCAAATAAGGCAGAATTCCTGCTGCATGGTGGTCTTTGAAATGGAAAATCAGGCAAATTGAGATACTGATTCTTCTTGAATTTCAATCCTGTTGATCTTCAGATGAGAACTAGACCATTGGTTCTCCTGGGTCCCCAGTTTACTCACTCACCCTGTGGACCTTGGGACTTGCAGCCTTCCTACTTGTGGAAGTCAATTCCCCTTATATATACATCCTTTTGACTTTGTTTTGCTGGAGAACCTTAACTAACATAGAACCTAAAATGTGATACTAAAGGTGAAGCATAATTATTATTATCCTGGATTAACAAGTCAACCAGAAGAATTATTTGAACAATTTTGGAAATGTGACTATGGATTGGTATGTTATATCAATGTCAAATTTATTGAGATTGATAATATTATTCTGAGTATGGAGATGGTTTATCCTGGTTTTTGAACATGCATTGTAAATCACTTAGTAGTGAAATGTAGTGACATCTACAATTTATACTCAATTGCTTTGCCAAATAATGACACTCTAGGATAGAAGGAGGAAGCAAGATGGTAATAGATAGAGGCAGATAAGGCCAGTGAAGTCAAATGTTAAGAATTATTAAGTCCTTGGGATTAATTTTTGTCTTTTCTGTAAGGTAATTTTTTAAAAAAATTGGAACAAGGAATGACAGAATCTTTCATAGTCTTAAATTTTCATTATAAAGACTAACAGCATTATAGCCAACAGCTGGAAAGAAAGAACAGTAAAAGCACAGTACTAACAGGAATGAAAGCAGTCTTGGAGATTGGGCACCTTAATATGGACAGAGAAATCAATCAGATATGATTGTACTAGATTTATCTGTAGTTTGTCTTTCTGGACCTCACTAGACTATTATGCTTTGGTAATGAAAGCCAAGTGTAAATGGTTTTATTTATTCATTATAAACCTAAAGCCCTTCATAGAGGACAACATGACTGTGGTGTTTGACACTACAACTATCATCCATCCATCAACATTAAGACTCCTAAGCCAATAACTACTTTCCAACTAATATTGGTGGCGAACTCTTCTGGAATGGGCTTTGTAGCAAACACTGTTTTGTGTCCTTGGTTTATCTAACCCACCCCAAATGTCATCTGTACCTTCCATTAATAGGTTTGGGACAGACCATCAACTTACCTACCTCACCTGCATCTGTATGCCTGAGGGCTTCTTGAGCCAATACGAGGTCCACAAAGCTATCAGAAAGCACAAACAGCCAGCTAGAGACAGAAGTGAAGGATAAGTCTGCCAGCTTTCCGTGCTTGATGATGAGACAATTCTGAGTGGCATTTTGTGTAGTTGAAGAAGGGATCTCAGGCAGCAGTGAACTGCTGTATCCAGCGTGACTCTGTTAGACTTCTCACCCTGCATTCCCCCCACGATCTCAAAGTGCTTCCTGGCTTCACTTTCCAGATAAGTCATTTCACTCAAATTCTTCTCCCAGGGTTTGCTATGGGAAGAAACTGAATTAAGATGGATATTACCTAAAGATTGCAAGTAAGTCTTGAAATCAGTAGTAGAAAGCCTTCCAGGAATAAGTTTCCTGCTCTTATGAGGAGAGTCGAAGAGGTGGCCACTTCTTATTCAGTATGCCTGCCTGTCTCAGGAGTCCTGGAGTTGCACAGTTAACCTTGGCAGAGCGTGAGGATGGATCCCATAGAGATGTTGGTTACAGTAAGCACATTTGAAAAACTCGACCCTGGTGCAGCACTCTAGGACAGTACACCTAACTAGGTGAAATGGTAGATTTCTGTAATCGCAAACCAGTTTAAACTGATCTTTTTTTTTTTCTTCTTCTTACCATACGCCCAAATTATTCCAAAGGATACAGAAGGAGTTTATGATATAAATTGGTTTGGGGAAAACATAGTTGGGGGCTAAAGAGTAGTTCTTAAGGTAGTTTCATAACAATAAGAAGTATCATTTGTGCAAATAAAAGAGTGAAAAGAAGTCTGATAATGATTGCTAAAAAATTGGCCCTTACTTTTAACACCAAGTGTGCCTCCTACACTACATTCTCACCAATACGTTTGACCAAGAGCTTTAAATCCTCTGTTACTGTTAACTTATTTCCTCTCTCTTTCTCTCTCCCTCTCTCTCTCTCTCTGTTTTGGTACAAGGGACTGAAACCAGGATGCTTAACCACTGAGCCACACCGCTAGCCCTTCTTAATTTTTATTTTGAGACAGGCTCTCATCAAGATGCTTAGGGTCTTTCTAAGTTGCTGAGGCTGACTTTGAATTTGTAATTCTCCTTCCTCAAATGCCTGAACTGCTGGAATTACTAGCCTATTTCATGGCAACTGGCACTGTTAATTTCATTTACTTAGTAAATATTGATCTGTCAACCCAATATATCCGATTTTGTGCTTGATTATAGAATGAATACCACCTTCTCTTAATTAATACACAGATGGTAAACATAGATTAAACATAAACTGTTGTTTAGATGTAGGATACATGAAATAGTGTTGGTTCATGGTAGGAGTTGTGAAATCCCAGAGAAATTTCTCATTAGGTCACACCTTACAGTTAGATGTGTCTAGGTCTTAGCAGATGAGTGAGTGAACCAGATGAAAGGAACATGATGGACAAGGGCCAAGACACATGGAGACAGAAAAGCATTCCAAGCAATAGAACACCATAAGAAAGGAATAATAGTCAAACAATAATAACAATCAAATGAGGGAGAGTGCACATAGAACCCAGATATGAGTTCCCAATACCATTTTCCAATATCAGGAATCAGGAATCCCTGAAGAAATACCTGATACTAGGCCAAGGGCAGGAAGGATACAAAATGAACCTGGAGTATCTTTATAGCAAGATGCACAATGTAAAGAAAGAGTCTCAAAAGGGTTGGGGGGAATACCATAATGATAGGACACAGAAACCAATATCAAAAGAATTCCCAATGTCCAATGCTAGAGCAATAAAAGAGAATTGTATTGGCTTATACCCAAAGTATACCATAAATATCCATGGATCCAACTGATACAAATTACTGGAATTGGACAGATAGCCAGGTGAGTGAGGACAGAGAACAGAGTAAATGGCAACTTAGGCAAGCAAAATCCACCATCCTTCTATCCCAAAGTAGGAATAAGTTTTAGTAAGTGTCCCTCCTCCCTTGTCTAGAGGGTTCAAGGCAAATCTTCAGTTTTCCCTGTTTCAGGTAAAGAACATAGTTTTGACTGCCAGTTTCACACAGATGAGTAGGTTGTCAGGTGGAATTGCAACTACAGAAAGAGGACACTGTGTAGACAAAGTTCATGATGCAAGAGACTATGACAGGTGACAGAGGAAAATTCCCATGTGACAGAAATACTTAGCACATGGAGGGTTTTTAAGTTCCAACTAGAGGAACCGGGCAGCTTCACCAGCACTGTGGTTTTGGAACCCAGAGGTAGAAGACTGTGATCATTTCAATAGGAAAATACAGATGGAAGTTACCAGAATTTATTAGGAGTAGAAGAAAGAATGTTGCTAGGCAAATAAAAAAAAAATGTGAACATCAGAAAACTAATGGATTCTTTTGAATACAGTAAAAAGATGTGAAGAGTAGTTCTAGAAGATGAAACTGGGAACATATGTCATGCCCAGTTCATACGGGGACCTTAAACTCTACACTTAGGGTCTTAACAGTTTCCCTGGTGGGGAGGAAAAAAGAGCAGTTAAAATAACAAGGTGAAGTGACTTGAGTTGCAATAGCTGTGCTTTGGGCTATAAACATCCATAATTTCACTTTCTACAGTTTCAATCATCCATAGTCAATCATGGTCCAAAAATCTTAGAAGAATTCCAGAAATAAACAATTGGTAACTTCAAATTGCACACTGTTCTGTGTAGCATGATACAAAGCTCACACCTCTCACTCTTTTCTGCCAAGGCCATGAATCATCTTTTGTCCATCATGTGCATTCTCTCAGCCAGTCAGCAGCTGTCTAGCTATCAGATCTGCTGTCACAGGATCTCAGCGCTTGTGTTCCACTGACCTTATTTTAGTTAATGAGGACTCCGAAGCTCAAGTGTAGTGCTGCTGGCAATTTGGATATGCTAAAAAGAGGTCATGGAGAGCTTCCTTTAACTGAAATGGTGAAAATTCTCAGTAAAGAAAAAAAAAACAAAAAACATTGTAGGAGGAGGTTGTTAAGATCTCTGATAAGAATGAATCTTCCGTTTGTGAAATTACAGTGAAGAAAAGAAAATGCATGCTCATTGCACCTCAATCTGCAAAAGTTATGGTCACGTGTGTGGTAAGTTCTTGGTTAAAATTGAAAAGGCATTAAATTTGTGTATGTATGCATAGGAGAAAACATAGTGTGTGTGTGTGTGTATATATATATATTTGGTTCAGAGATATCTGCAGATTCAGGCATCAACTGAATCTTGGAACATATCCCCCATGGATAAGGGGGTGACTCTTGTAACAGACAAACAAAAAGCAACATTAACTTAAAAAGACTTAAAATATAAGTGGCTCTTTTTGTTCCATAGAAGTTGTGAGAGACAGTGTGAACACAGGCCTGACAAATTCAATCACTCACTCATTTTATTAAAGACCAGAGGCTTTGATCTGTCCGCCTTGTCATTCTGTGTACAGTCCTAGTGATACTCCCCTTCATTATTGAAAGATAGCCGCATCAATTCTAAGCTTCACAAGCAGAAAGTTGATGTCTTCTTAAAAAAAAAAAAAAAAAAAAAAAAAAAGGAACATTTTTAACCTTAAATCCTTTTTAATCCATAAGTGAAAACTTTCTCAAGAGCCTACAAAAGATTTCTGATTTAGATACACTTGGCCAGGAATGGTCACAGGCACTGACACCAAGTTATTGTCAAAGGGCATAAAACAAACTTGACTGATTTAGATGGGTTGATAGGCCCCAGGGACTAGAGAGAGCCATTATGCCCCGGACCAAGTCATGGTGAACATCAAACACCAGGATTTCCCCAGTGAGAGAAGGGGGACAGCTACGTAAGCACATGACACGAAATAAGGAGACTTAGGTCAGAAGGAGCCTTGGAAATAAGCTGCCCAAGAAGGGGTCTATTCTAAGAGTTTCAATGAACGTTGAATTGGATGAATGAGAAGAGATTGTTTTCAAAATGTTGGAAAGGTAAAGAACACTTGTCAAATGAATGGGAGCAGTTGATCGTAGAGGGTATAGAAAGGTTGATGCTTCTACAAGAGGAAATTCACATTTATTGTCAGAATAAGAAGTACAAAAGAGACACTATAGAAGTTGAAGATGTGGGGCAGTTTGTGTATTATTAATTCTCAGGAGCTATTAAGCAACCCAATAAAAGCTTTCTAAAAATACCTGAAAATGTAAATACATGTATGTAATGAAGCATATTAATATAATTATTAAAACAAAGAAACCTGATATCTTCAACGAAAATAACGATAAAAAAGACATTCAAGTAAAGAAATTCTTTGAAATGTCTATATTTAGGAAAAAAGAGAAAATTCTAAAATAACATTTAGAAACATTTTTCTCCTTTAGATAAAAATATGGAATAAATTCTGTGCTATAGGTGTTATAAGCATGCAAATTCACAGTTTAAGCTAAAAAATTTGTGATTGTTCCTGTATGACCTGACTCACTGCACCAGTAAAGAGATGGAGTACAGAGAAGTGATGGGGAGCAATCCAGCAGGAGGAAGGAGAGAAGGCTCTCCACCCACCCCCTGCTCTTCAGAGGGTGATACTGAAAGAGAAGACAAGGCTGGACCTAAGCGGAAATGATTTCCAGTTACATAAACATTTTTTTTATTATTTGTTTTTAAATTTTAAAGGACCCCTCTGATTACATGATGTATACAAAGATCTAGAAGAAATTGAAATCTTAAAAATAATAGAGGTCCTCCCATGATGGGAAGTTAAATTGTCCTTCCAGGAAGAGAAGGAAGACAAGGTCAAGAGGTAATGTGCAATAAGTGGTGAGCTTCAGAGCGGGACAGGTTCACTTTGCTGGAAGGAGAAAACAAAGGAGAGTTGATCGTCTTCTAGTATCAATCAAATGGTTAACGGAGTTTGGATGTTAGAAGAGGGTAGAGGGAAATGGGCATTCTGTGGAAGGTGTGCATATTCTGTGGAGCAACATTTTTCAGCTCCAAAAATATGTGTTAGTGACTCCTATTATCATAGAAAATTTTTTATCATTTGCAGTCATACCATGTTTACCATTTTGTTAAACATTCATGAGCAGGTATACATATCACACACAGAAAGGAGAAAAACGAAGCATCACTCCATCCAGCAAGCAAAAGATGAGATCACAAACTTGAAGAAAGGAAGAAATATCTAAGAGAGGAAATCATGCACTTGACTAAAGATTAGCATAAACCAAGCAACGGAGAGTGTCCCACCATCTAGGCTGTTTAGTGGCACTATTGCTTACATTCCCAGTGCTTGTCAAGCAGACAGGAAATACCTGAGCAGCAGCTTTTGGGCAGTTTCTTCACTGGCTTGCACACCTACAGAAATAAATGGGAAAGGTAGACAAGAGACCAGATGGAAATAGAACTTTATCACTTTCACAATAGATGACGTTTGATCAGTGGTGTCAACTCTTCACAACGACAGTCCCAAGGCACCAAACCAAAGAGGTGATAAACCCAGTGAGTGGTGGGTGCTCCATCTTTAAGGAGCCGACTCTAACCCCTTGAGCAGTTATAGTCTGCACCTGTCCGCAAATGAGTACAGGATAGGAAGCCCTAGGTCTAACTGGAATCAAGGAACTTGAGAAACTGCTTTCTGGCACTACCTGCAATTTACCAGGTGACCAAGAGATTGCCTGGGGACAGCTCCTTTCCAGACTGCCCATCCTGCCATGATGCTGGAGGACCACCACACATGCCACCAGACCTGTGACTGAGTCTTGCCTGTGTGGCCAGCATGGAGAAGAACAAGAGAACCAGGTGCTACCCACACCCCAGTACTTTACCCATCACTTTAAAAAAAATTATCTCTAGATTTTTCTTCACACTTATCTCCAAAAGGCTTATTTCTTCATGAAGAAAAAAATGCAAGATTTGTTGCTTTTACTTAACAAAGACACTGATGTACCTTCATTTTCCCATGTGTAATTACCTACTAAGTGCCTATGGTATGACATTTCTTATTAAAGAAATAAGTGAATGTGTTTCATACATTCGTCAATGTAAAATGATCAAATCCCTGCATTAATGACTCACATCAAAGGCATTAATCTAAATCACAAGTCATGAAATGAGGAGCAATATTAAAATAAAAAGTAAAATTGTATCAGTTGAAAGTAAGAACAAAAAGATGTGTATGCAGAAAGAGCTACTAATCAAAATTTCTCACTCAGAATTTCTTGCAGAGGGAAATGCAGAGTAGTTTAAAATGAATGAACAGCTCAATGAGCAGGCAAATGAGAATGATTAGAAAAATACATTCTCTTATATAAAAATAGAAATATGTAAAATAAAGTATGTATGCATCTTATACACATTTGGTTGGTTTTCTCTTTAATGGATTCTGGCTTTTTAGCTATTTGTTAAAGTTAATACTTGAAAATTAAAATTCCTAGTTTGACTTATTGATCCCTCAATTGTTTTTTCTTATTTTCCTTTCCACTACCAAAAGAAAACCAAATGCATACATTTTTGCTTGAATCTAGCTTCATCTCTAAAAGAAAATAAAACAGAAATGAAGAGAAGCCAGGAACCCAAGGGGATTCAGAAAACTAATCTCTTTTAACTATTAGCAAATTTTAAATATTCCTTTAAAGCATTAAGAGAGAGTGATGTATTTGCTATATGCATTCTACTAGACCGTGGTCCATCTTAACAGTTTTAAAGCAGACCTTAAAAAATTCTCATTCCTTCAAAGCCTGTTGAAGCTGGGTTTGTTCCAGTGTCCCTCTGTGTTGTCCACCTGAGAACTGCTCCCACAAGTCTCCTTTTCTTCCCAGTCACATCAACCTCTACAAGGACTCCTTCTTTACTTTGCCATTTGGAGAGCATGCAGTTGACTCTGTACAGTTACAGATTCTGACTGAATTTTATCACAAAACTCAAAAGTACAAGAAGTATAACTGTGTGTTTTCTATAATCTAACTTATTTTCCAGTATGCACAACTAGTCCAAGAGGTGAAAGAGACTGAATATAGGACAGTCTGAGTTTTCCCCACCCCCATATTCTCAGGATTCCCCTTATGGTGGTCTGAGTCATTACCAGTACACCTGGGCAACTGATAAAATGCCTTTGTTTCTGGTGGCCATCTGTAAACTCCTAGGGAAGGCATTCTGTGATGACTTGTGCAGATCAGAGAGGGATGTTTGAGTCTGACTCTGTCTCAGCCACATTGGGTGTCCACCCCAGTGCGTATGATCATTCTGCTGCTTCTGCATCATGATGGAGCTTTGTGCAGTCTGTGGGTTTCACCACTTCCAGCCCATCCTGAGGGCCACCCAAGTTGTTCTGCTGCCTTATCTGTCTTAAGATTCTTGGTCCCCAGATGGTCCTCGAGTCTGTCTGATAAGCATACCTGAAACCGTTTCTACTCAAGTCTTGATGCTTTCTTGAGATTTACCAAGAACAAAGATTAAATGCCTCCCTAGATTCAGATTTCCTGAAATCTATGTGGATTCCAATTGTCTTCTCTCTTACCCATGATGATGCCTGTGAACTTGGGTTTTGGGGTCCCAGCCAGGGGTGCCACCAGCATCCTCTTTCCTCTTCCTCTCTGACCCACTAGTCTTTGGGAGGGGTTAGGAGTGAGAACCTTTACTCATACCTTACTTGAGTTCTCCTGAACTCATTGAATCTATGTGGAGATGAGACTTTATGGTTTTCCCTGAAGCTCTGTGCTCAAGTTCAAACTTCAGAAAAGACTTCTAGTTTTTCCACTCTTCTGGAACAGTCTACCCTGAGGCAAAAACATGGAAGCCTCTACTGACTGAAATACGCTACAGAGTGGGAAGGAATCTGGGTACAAACTGGTGATTATGAGGTAAACAGAACTATGATTCTGTACAACTGTCCACATCTCAGGGACACAGTAAGAGAATCAATGAGTGAGAAAATTCCTTGCCCCAATCCCAACTCTTTGCTTTTCAAAACTGTAATAACATGTGCTTATATGTAACTAATTAAAACATTGTGACTGACTAAGGAGAAATAAAACAAAGACACTGCTCCCCTGTGTCCTCACGTTGTCCTGCTGTGTAATAAATCTTTTCACATTTTGGAATCCCCAAACACATCTACACAGGTATATCTTCCAGGTTTCATGTGATAACTGGAAATGACCACTGATCTGAGTTAATTAGTTCAGAAGAGTAATTGAGGTGAACAGGTAGTTTAGGGTGATCCATCCTAAAACTTTGACCCTTATTTTGCAAAATCATCTAAGCCTAATACCCAGGAGATTTCACATATGTGTGTTTATGGCCTCTGCCCAAGTCACTATAGAGAATCTGGGCTTAGGTTTCAAAAATCATAACTTTATGGGCCTCAATATGTTACTAGTCAGAGAGTAATTGAAGTAGTGGGTAAACTAAGTGCTGGTAGTTTGCACCATATTGGGGCTGAGATTTGTCTGAGTTAAGAGAAGTAAAAAAGACTAGATAGAAGATTTTTAGCACTTGCAAAACAACTGAGAAACATCAAAATGCTAACATAGTGTAGCTCATACAGACTTCTACAGAGTAGGACCAGCAGAGAAATTAGGCAGAATATAGGAGAGATCTTTCTAATCTCTTACTCCTTTGATTCTTAATTCAATAAATTCAGACCCTCTTCTAACCTGCAGACACACATAGTTGCATACATGATTCCATGTTTCACATGTTTGAATATGTGATGTTCTCATGTATTTCATGAAAGAAAATGATTCAAATTACATTCCAACTAGTTGTTTTCCAAATTTGTCCAATGAACACCAAAGCCTATGCTTTAAAATTGAAGATTTTTGTAAGTTGATAAAAGGGAACATTCAAAGAATATTAATAAATGATTGAAGTCTAATATTATGTGGTCATTAAGACAAAAAAAATGGCTTTATAGCTTACCTGAAACTGTCAAATTATGTGGGAATTTAACTCATATAGAATAATTAACATAAGTGCATATTTGATACAAAGTTACAATTTTACTTCAGTTTCAGCAGCTTGGGAAAGTTGAGCACCATTTAGTGAACAGAGAGAGACGTATTATAGACAGAAGCTTTGTAAGTAAAAAGACCTCAAAAACCTGCCTTAGTTAGGCAACATCTTATAGAATATGGAAAAACATTTTCCCTGAATTTAATACACATTAACTCTGTGCTTTTTCCAGTTACACAAAAGCTCAAATACTAGTTCTAATATTTAGAATTCTTTCAATTTTCCGGAAAAATAAGTGAGGATGTTTAAAGAACATTTTTTGCATCTTAATGATGTCATTATAGCCAACTTAAGTAAAGAAATATCTCCATGAATGTACCATCCTTGTTATTGTTTTATAAACAGTTATCATTGTTATTAGCTAAATTAAAATACCAAATATGATATTTGTTTTGAAGCTGTTGTAAATGGAAGCAGTGAATTTCAGGAATGCTCACACATAACACGCAGAGCTGTTTTTTCTCATGAGAATTCTATCTCTAGTTTTCAGTCTCTCAAGGCTTGAATAATTAGTATAAATAGATAGCTTGCATATTGAGGAGCTTTAGAACTAAACGCTATTTGAAGTTTTTTTTGTTATGGGTGATAAGAAGAAAAAGTACATTTTTTTCTTCTGCTTTTTAATGAGCCATTTAAATTTTTCTTTTGGAAAAGGAGAGTACAGTAATACGTGCTTATAAAGGCAAAGGCAAATTATTGGAGGAAATAAATGAAAAAGAAAGATTGTAAACTGTGTTTTATTCATTTTAATTTTAATTCAGAAATTAAACAGCATTTCTATAAAATTGGAAAGACTAAAGGCTGAAGATATGGGATTTATTATGTCGAGTAATTTGCCAATTAAGCATCACACTGTTTTCCAAAAAGGGATTGTAAGTGGCCCAGGACCATATGCTAAAATATCTCCATTTCATGTCTTTCTCTTCTTTATCTTTCTTCATCAAGCTTTAAATATTCTTTCTGTTACATTCCACTGTTTTCTCATCTTTCCATTTTTTTAAATTACCAGACACCTTCACATTAGAGAGACTCTTTAATTCACAGGATGGTCAACCCCACCCTAAGTGGAGAGGGGAAACTTAAATGACTAATCCTGACTATTGTGTACGTCATGTTTTTATCTTCACCAGAAAATCCAGCACAGGATCAGATCCAACAGGGTTCAACTTCAGCAGAGAGACTCTCGTGGATGTCCGTGGCTGCCTTCCTCAAGTGCCTGATGGGGACACGGGACAAAAACCCTCATGAAAAATGTCCCTCTGCCAGGGTCCTTTTTTCTGCCTCTACTACATGATATCTTACATACTTAAGTAGTCCTCTCTTCCACTCAACCATCTCACATCTCTGTAAGTGGCTTTAAATTTATACCATATTGAAAAAGAAACTAATTCGGCTTGATAATGAAGTCTGAGATCTCTCGCATGAGTGGTGGGATAGAGTCAAATTGCTATGCCTCATTTTTAATGCTTTATTTTCTGACATATACTAAAACTCCTTTAAAAGGAAATCTGACAATAACCAGGGGTCATTTAAATAGGTTGAGTATTTAAAAGTAAAACACATGATGGGGGGAAAGAGATAAAAAATAAAGGTGCATCATTGTATTTTGATGTTTCAAGAGTCCCTTGGAGTCTCATTGAAAGTTTATCCATTTTAATGTGTCAGAGCAAATGAAAGCATAAATGAAAAATCTTCATTTTTATTCTTTGGCCTATAAGAGGCAAGGAGACTGAAAGAACAGAGATAAGAACAGAAGAAAATAATCTAGGCATGGCCACAGAACAATGACAAATTCCTCCTAAATCACAGAAGACAAGAAAATTTAAAAGATTGATAACTCTCAATGTAGTTTAAATCATATTTTCCATCTATCAACCTGAACCTATCTATCTATATTGCTACTAGAGGAAGTATCGTTTTTTGACAAGCTGTTGCTCTTAGCAACAAGTCATACTGATATTTTCTTTGATTATAACGAAAGAGCAATATCCATTCTTGTTACATGGGTGTAAAGTATAATTTAAAGCTCATTAAAAGTGTAGCAGGTGTTCACGTATAAAGTGCAAAAAAATAGAGGAAAGAATTTCTCTGAACTGTCAGTGCTCTAAAAGCCTAATTTATTTTGCATAACCTTTTAGCAAATAGACATGATTATAATAGAGAGAAGAGAAATGCAAACAATATATGCAGGAAAGTAAAAGGACTTAGCCTTTTGATTTGACCTTGATTCCCACCCTTTGAAAATATTACAGTCTTTTAACGCTTGCTGCTTTGACATATAACACACTTTTCTTCCCAGAAGATGGAAGTTCTTCAGACATTTTTTTAGCATAAAAGCTGCTCTAAAGTAGAAAATGAGTAGGTGCATAAACTGAAACAGAGTCAGTTTATATTCATTGCAAAGCAGGGAAGGGAATGAATGTTCAATCAGCCAGTCTTTTCACAGGTTCGTTTTTCATGTGGAAAGCTGCTACTCTGCAGAGAGGAAATTCACACTCAAATTCCAAGTGAGTAAAAGTCTTGCACCTGGGACTATTTATCAATGCCTTCAATTGTTTGTCCAAATTTGGAAAATGGTGAGAAAAGGGTTTAAATCGATAGGATGGAGACTCAGAACTGAATCCTCACGTCATGATTCTGAACATGAGGATACCACAGCCCTTGCAAATGGGAATTTGCATGAAAGCCCAGGATTTGCCAAAGTTCATCAATTTTGTTTATTTTAAGTTATTAACACTTTTCTTCTTTTAGAAAAAGGGAAGAACGAAATGCATAGGTACATGTATAATACACACATATATGTTTTAAAATTTTTAAGATGGAAGGATACATGAAAGGCAAGTTATGGTATTCAAGAAGAAATGATAAGAAACTAAACCTTTACAGATTATTGTGGTAGAATTCTGTCACGTTTTCTGAGATGTAAGGCAGTTATTAAAATTGAATTTTGAAATACATAAGTATGAATAAGAATGAAAATAATTATCTAATTTGTTCTAATTAGGTGCAGTTTATTATTATTATTTATTTCTATTTTAAGTGACAGAGTCTCACTATGTGACCCAGTTTGGCCTTGAACTTCTGGGCTCAAGTCATCCTCATGCCTCAGCCTTCTAAGTAGCTGGACAATAAGCACATGTTGCCATAACTGTCCTGCAAAAAGAAATTTTAAAGTAAAATTGCATATGTCATTAAAACCTAGACTGAATCAGGAAAAGAATGGAAGTAAAGACCTCATCTTGTCCAATATGTGGATTGAAAGGGATGGTCAAGGATATCATTTATCTTATTTCCTAGACCAAAAAAAAAAAAAAAAAAAAAAAAAGCGTTGAAATATGCTAGTGTAAGGGAGAATTAAAAACAGACATTTGATTTCTCTTTTCCTTCTTATTGTGCAGAAATGGGATATTGAAGGACATGGTATAGATATCATAAACACAGATTTAAAAAACAATTTTAGTGAACCAATAATCTGTATACAAATGAATATTTCCAAAGCTCATTTAACATCTAGAGCATAAAACACAAGAGTTTGCAACCATTACCACGTAGAGAAGCAGCAGCTTTCCACCCATTAGAAACAGCCAATGCCTTCCCAGGTTGCCACAGTGCCTTTGCAAAGCCAGTACTTATCTTCAGAAGCTTCATGCTTGCCTTGCCCATCCTTGGTAGATGTTTGAATGTGTCACTTATAACAGAGGATAAGGTGGTTTTATTTATTATTACTAAAATCAAATCTGTGTCATTAATGTGTTCACATTTTTTTGCATACAGCAATTATTAAGCAAATATTTGCTGAACTGTATTGAACTTTGTAGTCTTGACACTTTGAGAATAATATTCAAATAATATTCTATCCCAGGGAATCTAGCATTGAAATTTCTAAAAGAGACCTGTATATTATATAATATATATATATATATATATATGTGTGTGTATATACACAATTCTATCAAGAACATATTTATAATCATTTAATTTCTGGCAATCTGGCTGTGGTAATTTATATTTCATTCTGGGGGAACTTAAACCTTTTTTTCTATTGCAGAATAACACATCATGTACTTAAAATTGTAAACCACAATAGTAACTCTGCAGCAGATATTTATTAGTTTGCATTTACCAGAAGATAATCTAGCATGAAGATTCCATGCTTTTTGAAAAACCTGATGCCAAGTTAGCAATTGTCTTAAAAAATTGTCTCTTCACAGATTTGCAGCACACAGTGATATAATCAGAGGCAACCCACCTTTCTGGGGGTCCACTGTAAGTATTAGATGTGGTACCCTAGGGGTGCTGCTGGAGGTCTTCACTGTGGATATTCTAGGAAAATAAAATGTGTCCTCTAAAAATAACCTGCAGAACAGCAGTGTGGATTTGGAGGTTGCAACTATACACCGTGAGAGACCAAGATCTCACAGAGGATTAATAATTCCAATTGCTCTGTAATGCTGTTGTTGAGAATCAGGCCTTCAAAAATGTCAAAAGTTTATTGAAAACCTTTATCCTAATTGAACAGGAGTACTCATATTTCAGTATGACACATTTTTGGGTATCAGAATTATAGTGCATTTCTCTTGAGGGTAATCACTTTTATTTGCTTTAAGATGAAATAAAAAAAAAAGCTTTCATCATAAAAGTACTAGTAAATAGACAACTTATATAAAATATAGCAGTGTGCCCTCAGAATATCATTTAGGTGGAAGTTTTCTTCGATTTTTCTGGTGGAGGCAATTTTAATTATTTACCAGCACTCTGGGTGTACTCTGCTTTCTGTCACCTAGTTTCTAAAAATACCTTTTCTCCCTAGTCTTTAAGTAATACATGCTCATTAAATAAATTTTTCAAATCTCAGGATGACAATATCTCTCTCTAAAGATTTGGTTAAGGGATTAGGATATTGGCTATGCATACATTCAAGATTTTGTAGTGGGCAAAGGGGCCTCGGAGTAGAAAAACATAAGTAGTCGCTATTGGCTCCAACAGTTAATTATTGTATCACAAGGAAATAAAAAGTAGCAGAAGTAAACAAAAGAACTCCTAAATTATATCAAAATGAGATATATTTTATTATTTGCCACAGTCTGTTTTGTGTTGCTATGATGAAATAGCACAGACCAGATAATTTATAAAGAAATTTACCTCTCATTTCTGAAGGATGGGAAATCCAATATCAAGGTTGGGGCAAGTTGGTGAGCGCCCTTAAACTGCGTCATCCCATGGCAGAATACAGGCAAGAGAAGACCAAAGAGCAAGAGAACATGGCTAGGTTCACTTTTCTATCAAATACCCTAACAAATAATTTTATTACAAATTAGTAATTTTAAAATAAATAACTTAAAACAAACAATCTTTTTTAAAATAAAAAACTGGTGCATTTTATTGCATGAAAATTGTAACTCAATAAAATTGATCTTCAAACTAGGACGCTAAATCTGCTCTGGGTGTCCATAGTTTTCAATGTCCCCCATGGATTTGGGGCAGGGGAGTTCACCTTTATCCTGAGCCAATTTTCATATCATCTGAGTTCTTCAAATTTACCGGACACTTCATTGCTTCTTTCCTGGTCACAGTTCCTACTATTGCTCTGTCCTGACTTCTATATTCTTTATGTGACTCCAATTACTTTATTTCTCCAAAGCAATGGTAATGGGGTTACTGTGTACAGCAGGCATTTCTTTTAAAGGTTTCAGTGCCAGGGCTGGGGTGGTGACAACTATATCAAAATATAATATGACTAATGTCTAAATATTGGGCATTACTTTCCTGAAGTATCTCTCTTAGGCTACTACAGAAAATAATCATTAACTAAAACTTACCCAGACTATTCCCAGCTGGCATGATCTATCGGACATTCACACTTCTGCCAAATCATGCCCATAAATGTCCCCCTATCATTCTTCAGATAACCTTAAACATCACAAATTTAGACATGCTCTTTGAAGTGTTAATATTTTTCCTCTTCAAAGTGGTATTTCTCCTAAAAAGGAATTATTATTTATTTTATAATATTATAATTAATTTTATAACAAATGCACTAGCCTGCTAGCATAATAGTGATGTCAATCCATTCACGAGGGAAGAATCCTCTTGACCTCATCCCTTCTTATAAGGCCCCACCTCCCCACACTGTTGCATTGGGGATTAAATTTCCCACATATGAACTTTGGGGGAGAGGATCAAGTTATAGCATTAATGTTATAAAAATATTTTATAACAAGGAAATAATGTGTATAAGTCAAGACCCGCAACAGCGCTATGTTCTGAATGTCTGTGTCCTCCCAAAATCTACATGTTGAAGTCAGGAGATCGTAGGAGAAGATGGGGCCGAGAGGAGGTGATTAAGACATGAGGGCTCCACTCTCTTGAACTGGATTAACACCCCTATAAAAGAGCCCCAGGGAGAGACGTGTCTCTTCCTCTGTGTGACACAGTGTGAAGCTGCTGTCTAGAGGAATAAGCCCTCGCAGACAGGAAATCTGCCAAAGCCTTGCGGTTCAACAACTGGCCTTCAGAAAACAGGACAAGTAAATTTCCCTTGCTTATTAGCTGTCCAGCCTGTGGTGTTTTGTTATAGCAGTCTGAGTGAACTAAAACCAACAGCTAGAGAAATCATTTGGCCAATCTTTGATTTGTGAATTTTACAGCAATTAATCATAGTGATGTCAACTGAAGTCATAATTATTTCTAATATCACACAACTTTACCTGAAGAAGGCAAGATATAGGGCAGACATGATATAATGAAGAATTAGAAGCTACTGCTGAGGGACAGATGTCTACCTGTACCCCTGAAGTTAATATAAGAATGAATTTTCAAGGAAGTAGATTGGGAAGACAGATGATAAAGTTGAGGGGAGTTACCCTTCCCAGGTGCTGTTAGTTAAGATTCTGCAAACATCCTAGGCATGCCGTTGTTTCACATGAAGCAGGAGTTACAAAGGCTGGAGAAAAACTACTATTTGATGAGCCAGAATGCACTGATCACAGCCCAAGTATACAGGGTGGTGCAGGAAAATGCCCAGCCTTCCTGAGTCAGGTAGGCACCTAAGAGCTGAGGTTATTTGCACACAAGTGTTTAGAGAGCATGTGGATCGATGGAAACCATTCAAATTTTCTCCCAAGATTTACACAAAGTTTAATTTACTCTTAAGCAATCTATTTGTTTAAAGCAATCATTGGTTTCTCAAACAAATAATCCACTTGCAATGATTTTAGCTAATGTTTGCCTATGTGCCTACTTCACCTAAATGAAAAAAAATCACGATCGAGGGGAGATAGAGTAGTCCACTTTTCCAAAGGAACCTTGTATTGTACCTATTTAAGGATACAAATGGATTCACGAATATGACAGAAACTTCCAGTACAGCAAAAAAAAAAAAAAAAAAAAAAAAAAAAAAAAAGCCAATTGTTGCCTTCTGGTATGTTTACATACTATTACGTTTTCAACATTCTTTGCTTCTTAACTTAATTTCCAACCTCTATCTTTTCTTTGACTTCTAATTTGTTTTTCTATTGTGCTCAAAATGTAAAATTACAATTTGCCTTCGCTCTTTTATATCCAAATCTGAACTTTCTAAACCATAATCCCTTCTGATTAAAATTCCTCTTCCAAATCAGTTTCGCTGGTGTTATGTGCGGCCTATCACCTCATGCACACTTAAGATAGAGAATCTTAATGACAGGTGGGGATTTTCCTATTTAAATTTTGTCTGAGAGATCAAGGTGTTACCCTCACAGAAAACTCTAAATTATGGGGCAATTCTTTTTTTTTGACCTCGAGACTTGTCCATAATTCTTCATTTCATACTGCATCCAGCCTTGCTAATCCCTGCCCACTCTTTTAAAACAGAAAATTCCTGATCTGGAGATTACCCAAACCTTTCTCCCCAGCTAGGAAGTGAGTGGAGTCACTGCTTATTTCTCATCTATTGCCCTTGGGGTTTGGGGCATAACATTACCACTAATAGTAGCGACAGTAATAATAGACTGTATGTGGAACTCTGGCAGAGAAGTCCACATTTAATTTAGCCTTCTAACAACCTCAAGTGTCAGGTTCTATGATTGATCCTATTCTCTAGGTGAGAAACCTAGAATAGCATATTTCAGTAAATTGGCCCAGATTGCACAGCTAATAATGAGCTAATCAGGATTCCACTGTAGGCTTTAATTACACCATGTATGGAGAGCCCCTTCTTACCCTCATAATTCTCATACATACTACTTAGGACAAATTATTTATTCAGCAATCTAAAAAGTATTGCATATTCTGAAAGCTAATTACCCTGAAAGTTCTGTATACAGGTGTTACGCTTTAGATGTGCGGTGTCTCCCAAAAGCTCATGTGTGAGACAATACAAGAAAGTGTAGAGGTGAAATGACTGAGTTATGAGAGCTTTAACCCAATCAGTGAATTAACCCCTTACAGGGTGGTAACTGACTGCAGGCTGGTAGAGTGTGGCTGGAGGAGCTGGGTCGTTTTGGGCATGAGCTTAGTGTCTCTCTGGTTCTTGGTAGCAATGTTCTGAGTCACTTTCTTCTGCTACACTCTTCCTCTGTGATGTTCTGCCTCACCTCCAGTCCCCAGGACTGGAACCAGCTGTCTATGGACTGAGACTTCTGAAACTGAGTCTCCAGATAAACTTCTCCTCCTATAAAATTTTTTTTGTCTGGTCTTTTGGTCATAGTACTGAAAAAGCTGACTAAAACAGCAGGTAACCAATCCCAGGTCCAACTTACACCTAGAAAGTCCAGATTCCATCTGTCCCTTGGTAAATCATTTGGGTGTGGCTGGCCCTCCATGCTCACCCACCTGTTCTCAGTTTGTTAGCTGATGGAACACTCTCCATGGTGAGGTGTTGTATTGACACTAACAGCAAATGGATGAGGGACCCAGTACCTCAGGGGAATGCTGGGAGAGAATCCAGTTCAAGCATGCGCAGCAGGCTTACTATGTTTTCTCTCTGTCAACTGAGAAAAGTGAACAGCAGCCTGATGTTTGTGTTTATACATTCTGTTTGTCCTGCTTCTAACCAATCTTCTAATATCATAAAGCTACCACTCCCTGCCAATTTTCTCTGGCCACCTTTCCTAAATGACCTTTAATGGTATATTCTTGGAAATTAAGGTTAAATACCACACAAGCCAAGAAAAGCATGTTATTTCAACTGCAGATAATTTCTTAAGACTAATGAAATGTTAACCATGCAATAGAGCTTACACAATCACTATGTGCCCTCACTTGCTCAGATCTTTTCTTGTCACACAGAAATATTTGAAAAGGAAAAAAAAATCACAAGGATAAAAACAAGAGCAAAGTCGCCGTCATTAACATAAGGCAAGAGTGTATCCAAATATTTATTTTGAATGTATTTCATAATTGTTTTCCAGTTATTACTACTCTTAGGAACTATTTCCATGAATGTCTATCTCAACAACAATAAATCATAGTTTACACAAGTCTTTCCTTATTGCCTGGTATTTAGGTTGTTACTAATTTTTGCTTTTATTGCTATATATTTATGCTGTTAATAGCTCTTATTTATGAAACCATTTCTGTGGTTAGTTTTAGAATCAGATTTCTAATTAAAAAATAACTAGCTCAATTAATATAAACATTTTAAAAACTCACCACACATTAAACTACTCTTATTGCTAAGGATGTTGTTCTTCCCTAGTTAAAGAATATGGATACAATGACTCAGATCATTAAAAATGTCAGAGGTGCGAACATTATTATTAACTTAAAAGCATAAAATCAGAGTCTGTGTCAACCAAAAAACGACTAAAATGTCACAGGCACGTTTCCTGGGGCAGCACTCCAGTGGACCTACTGAACACACCAGATTCTGAGAAAGAACTGAGTTCATGTCTGCCCTTCACATTTATTTTCACACTCCCTTAGAAAAGTCACTTAATGGCCTAAGACTTTTTAACATCTGTGGTTTGATTAATATTGATTCCATTCTACAGCTGCATATTAAGTAGCAAGTGGAATAATTGTTTAAGGACAGAGTCAATACAATAATAGGTAGATAGTGAGCTCCCCTTATGTGTAAGCAACTTCCAATGAATGCCTCCTATAGGTGGTGCCAGCAGTCTGTAATCTGGTACCAGGTTGTCTGAGATTCATTCTGGATCTACCTGGTGCCAGGTGTGCAAACTTAAGCCAGTTACTTGAACTCTGTCCCTCAACTTCTTCAGATGTAAAATTATGAATAGCTACAGTACTTAACTTTAAATGTCAACATTTAGAGTTCATAAGTACACGGGATGGAATCAGACTTGCAGTACACATATATTGAATAATGCTATTTTTATTACTAGAGATTATAACATAATTTTCTCCTCTATATTTATTGATTTGTATTTATATTTGATTAATTTTGTTACATTTAAATTATATACAATAGTGGACGTTATTGTGACATATGCAAATATGCCCGTAACATAATTGGGTCAGTTTCATTCCCCAGTGCCCCCCTTTCCCCCGTTTCTTCCTCTGTGTTACTAATTTCCCTTCTAATTTCATGTCTGCTTCATTTTAATAGGCAGCTATCTTCATTATGTGAAAACTGTGACAATTACTTAGCAGTCGTCAGGAAGAAAACAATTGGATAATTTAATTTTCAAATGACCATCTCTTTCTAACTACAACCTCCATCCAGTTACTACATACAAAAGTCCATAAAGTCATAACTATTGTATTTGTACTAAAACACAATTAATGGCCTGTAACAATTCTACATTCATGCAAAAGCTGCTGAATACAATTTTAGGACTCTATTCTTAAAATAATAATATGAACAAAAACATTCAATTCAGACCTTTAATAAAAATAAATTTGTAATAATAGAATGCTTCCAAGGTTAAGTATAAAATAGCTACCTGTTTCATCTTTTTATTTTCACTTCCCTTCACACATGTAAATGGGCTCTTGAGATTAAAATGGCTATGTAATTTTCAGTGTTTTGTACATTTAAGTTAACATACCATTTATACACAAACACTCTCATGTATGCATGTGTATATAATTTAAAACATTTTTATCAGTATAAAATAAATTATATTATTATTTACTTAAAAAAATCTTTCAGGTTAGTAGAAAATTGAGAAACTTGCTTATTTATTATTTATTTTGGCAACCCACACCTTCCCTAGAAAATTAACAAAAATCATTAGTTTGAGTATTGTAAATGTTTTGATTACAAAATTCATAAAACACCATTGATTTTATGAAAATAATCTGATTACTTAAATCAAAAGAAAATCTCAATTTCACATCTTTAAAAATAAATGTGCTATAACAAAGAATGCTCAGAATATGATAGCAAAAGACAAAAAAACTCAAATATACCACAGATTCTTTATCCATTCATCTGTTGAAGGGCATCAATGTTGGTTCCACTCTCTAGCTATTGTGAAATGAGCTGCTATAAACACTGATGTGGCTGTGTTACTGTAGTATGCTGATTTTAAGTCCTTTGGGTATAAACCAAAGAGTGGGATAACTGGGTCAAAAGGTGGGTCCATTCCAAGTTTTCTGAGGAATCTCCATACTGCTTTCCAGAGTGGCTGCACCAATTTGAACTCTACCCGCAATGTAAAAGTGTGCCCTTTTCCCCACATCCACACCAACATCTATTATTGTTTGTGTTTTTGATAATATAATGGAATATTATTCAGTGGTAAAGAAGAATTAAATTATGGCATTTACAAGTAAATGGATGTAATTAGAAAATATCATGCTAAGTGAAATAAGTCAATCCCAAAAAACAAAGACTTGATAAGTGGATGATGACACATAATGGGGGTGCGGAGGTGGGGGCAGAGAGAAGAATGGAGGAAATTTGGATTATGTAGAGGGAAATGAATGGGGGGGGGCGGAGGTATGAAAGATGGTGGAATGATAAACATCATTACCCTGTGTACATGTATGATTGCACTAATGGTGTGAATCTACATTGTGTACAACCATAGAAACAAAAAGTTATACCCCATTTGTGTACAATGAATCAGAATGCAGTCTGTAAAAATAAAAATAAAAATAAAAAATTAAAACTAAAAAAAGCTCAAATAAATCATTTCCAATTTTAAAAAATGTAGGTGGATCATTAATTCTAATAACCATACATTTATATTTTACATAATTTAAATTTATTCAAATACCAGTTAATGTATAATTTAAGTAGGTACCATTTTCTCTTACACTCTTCTTTGTGCAAAATTAAACTTCTCATTTCTTTACCTAGATCAGGTCTTAAATTTTGCTCAGATCCTAACTTGCTAGTGGTGAAAGCATTTCCTTTGTTTTAAGGTCTCCCACATAGATTCATAAGGAACTGAAGGGTTTAGGCACTGCCAGAATGTTCTGTTCCTTTATGGGTGAGTGAGTCCTTGCACCTTCCGCTCACTGCTGCCACCTAGTGGAGTCCTTGCCTCTGGGGACACAGGTGGTTGAGGGCTCAGCTCTGGTTCTGGTACTCACATAAGTTTCTACAGTCATGAAACTAACTCAGGATAAGATGGACATAGGATTTCTACTCTCAAATAAGTTAACAAGCAAGAAATAAAATTCTAAACCCTTTTTACCTTTTGATGTGAGGAAACTACACTGGTCACACCTGCATTAGCCCAACTACAATGCCCCACCCTTGACTCTCAGCAGCACCCCAGCCTTTTCCCTCGACGACCTTTGTCTTGGAAGCCAAAAGTGGTCTTGTTGGAAGATAAGTGTCTCAGGTGGCTTTAAGCAATTTTTTTTTTTTTTGTCCTGAAATATGATAGGTGTTAAAAACTGTTTAAAAGAAAAAAAAAAAAAAAAAAAAAAAAAAAGAAGCAAGCCCATATTAGAACTGTAGATTGTGGAAGTGAAAATAAATCTTGTTTGCAAGTCTCCAGCACCAGCCAGGACAAAATGAAAATAGTTAAATAACTCAATAAATTGTCTTGCCTTCTAACTTTTATTTATCCTACATCATGTTGTACATTAAAAAAGAATAATGTAGTAAACAGTAAGATTATGGTAGGACTGTTCTCACAGAGTAGAGGGAAATAAAGAAAAATCTAGGCACTGGATTGGCTTGCAAGGATGGTTTCCTTAATCAATATTGCTTTCAACAGAAAAGAGAATGGTGTTTCAGTTATGAAGGAAAGAACTTTCTGCTGGAAAGTATTTTTCTTATGCAATTTCTGCTGCTTGAAATTGTTTCAGTTCTTGAAAGTTTTTAAGCAAGGAATAGAGCGATCCACATGCATACCACCATACCTACAGGAGCCTACAGGAAGGTACCCATCAACGTCCACACCACCATGCCTACCGATGCCTACAGGCAGGGGGTATTGTTTGGCCAATGAATAATGGATACAAGCAGTTCTTACTCATTTTGGAAAGTAGGTTCTAATATTCTAATCATGATCCAGGGGCAACCTCCAGGGAAAAAATCTTAAAATGATCACAGATGCAATGTGCCTGAAAGAGGAGAGGTAAAGAGGAGGAAATCAAATCAAAATACGTTGAACACCCAACAGGCACAATGAAAGAAGCTTCTCTTCCTTAGAATTGGTTGGTTGATTCTTTAGATAAAACCAAATACATGACATAGGAGTGCAATTTGCATTCCAAACATTACAGTGAAAGCATATTGCTAGTCACAAGGTCAGAAAGATTTGGTATAACTACACAGTTATTTTATTAGAATTCCCTTCTATCTTCTAGAAAATAGAATGGTAATACTCATAAATCCCTTTGGGATCTTCAGATGAAATCCTCATAGAGCTGTTAACCATTAATAATATCTATTAGCACAAGACCATTAACATTGCTTCTGCAAACACCCTGAAATTTGAAAAAAAAAAAAAAAAAAATTCTTGATTGCTTGACATGAACATAATGAGGAAAATAAAAGAAACTCCTTTACAAGTGGTAGCTTTTCAAATTTTATATTTGAATGTTGGTTAGAATAAACAAAAAAAGATAACTCTCAAAAAGATAACTCTCAAATTTTTACAATGGAGTATAAATTGCCTTAGATTGTATGGAGAGTGTCTTACTTTCTGGAGATACTGGAAGTGCATCTTTGTGTTTCTGTACCAAGGGACAGAAGCCACAGTACATTAAAAAGATCTTTGATATCAATGAGCTCAGTTCATTTTGTATTATGAACTCAGTCATCCCACTTCTGTTTTGATTCATATGACTCAGATTGAAGCAAGCAGTCAGTATTTGATGCCAAGGCTATATGACTGTAAAGAATTTGTTATTATTATTATGTTGCATTATCTTTCTCATAAAATGTGGTGGACACACTCAGACCTTTGAAATTGCAGAAGTACTAAGTATTCCTATAAAGATCATCAAAATGCCACTCTCAAAATTTCTACAACATCTATTAAAGGAGTAAAAGAAAGGAAGAGCCAAGTTTGATTATTAAGACCTATAAAAGTCTGATATGATCTACCTTCTCCAAAATTCAACTTGATCTCACTATGTCAATGTTCTCAGAAACTTTATTTCATTGTCAATTCAGAAACTTTTGAAGAATATCAACAACCATTCAATAATAGACTATTTAAATGGGGAATATAACAGCATTCTTATACATCAGCCAATCACAGTGAGTACTTAAAAACATACTAAATGTCACTCATTTCCCTCCAATAAGCTCAGTACCCTTGCTTGTTTGTAAAATGTTGATAAATAGAACTGAGCTACAACTGTTTGTCAAAATAATAGGTAAAACATGTTTCACCAAATACACGCACATAAATGAAAATAGTTCCAAACTATACTGTACATAATCCTACACAATCCAAGTTTCTTTCTGTGCCTGACTCACTTCATTTAACATAATGTCTTCTGTCTGTTTCAGTCTTAAGAAAAGTAAATAAAGTGAAAAGTAAACTGATTTAGTATCTGTCCCCAGTGCCACACCCACTTCGTGCTCCAGAAACTCTACTTGCCAAAGCCATTTTAATGAATAAATTTTTAAGTGTTATTATTAAAGGATACAGAGAAGACACCATCGTGGGATAGAGAAACGACTCTGAGAAAACCAGCATTTTGCAGGAGGATGTGTACAACATTGAATGTAAAAAGAAATGACCACAACTAAGGAGCACTCTAACTTTCAAAAGGTCAGGAAGGATTCTAGATGTGGAAACGGGGTCCCTACACTGAGCTCTGGTCCTTCCTGACTCTTCTGTCATAACTTGCAAAACTCCTTAAAGTTTCTAGTCTATGAAAGTATTCTGTTTCTCAAAGCCACCAGGGTGTGTGTTAATTTAATATGTTTTTAAAATACACTTTAGTCATATCAATATAATTTGTGAAGGGAATGAATACAAATGGACTTAGTTTTTCACTTTGAACTGAAAAGGAAGAAACCAACTGCATGTGCTTCTATAACTTGAGCCAAAAGACAAAGTTTTAATAGAATCACTGTGGAACTGGCAGTTTCAAATTCAACTTCAAACCATTTTCTAAAATGCTGGCATTTCAATTATAATTAATGTTATAAGGTTTCCCTTACCCATTGTATCTTACATTTTATTAATTCAATAAAAGTACATGATTAACACTTTGGGAATCTTGCCACAATGTGTATTTCCAAGGAAACTTTGTACTTTCTTCCAATTTTATTATGTCATGCTGAAAATAGCTGAAGATAAAACTCAGTGTATTTCTTAAATTTGCCTTTCATTTATGGGGATTTCTTTGACTATTTGTCCTATTTAGCGATATTAATAAGTTTTCAAGCCCATAAAAGTGCCTTTTAAATTTGACAGCTATCATCAAATAAAAATAAAACATTCATGCACAGAAATTCTCAGAAAACAATAACAGGGCTAGCCTGTGTTTTCAGTAGATTGATGAATAATATTTTAATTAAAAGATTATTCAGAGGTCATATTGATTTACTTATTATATACCTACTGATTATTTATAATTTACTTCTTGTTGCTCAAGAGACAAGTTTTATTTACTTCTATAATTTACATTATTTGAAAAGGCATAAGAATTTTCCCATATATTAAAATCTTGATTTTTCTCATGCCTG
The DNA here is from genome assembly GCF_902686455.1 of Sciurus vulgaris. Lineage (NCBI taxonomy): Eukaryota > Metazoa > Chordata > Mammalia > Rodentia > Sciuridae > Sciurus > Sciurus vulgaris. The sequence continues at coordinate 16,413,854 of NC_136469.1, forward strand.
AGAACCAAACAAAAGATTATTAATTCCCCTGAAGAGAAAAACATGGGGATTTTAATATCAAAGCAAATTTTCATAATTCTCATATCATATAAGTCATCATATATATTGTAAAATTCCTAAAATATGAAACTATTTTATCTTGAGTTCTTTAGTTCTGAGTTTCATTGTTATTATTTATTTAAATGTAAATTTTTATTTGTCCTTCCCAATTTGCTGAATAACTCAAAGCAGGTGATTTAACTTTTTAAAAATTTACTCTCCTTTACTAATAGTGGATACAATAAGGCTGATCATGAGGAATGAAAGTTGTTTTCTTTAGCCAAGTGAAGGTATCATTTACACTAAATTTATGGTTTAATAAAGATGTAACCTTGCCACTTTTTTTGCAGTCTTTAAAATGGTAGTTAATTATATCCAAAAAGTGTGTGTATAAAAGCATGCCTCTATCAATTTTCTTTAAAAAAAAATTGTCCTAATGTTACTAAATATTCACTGATACTAAATACAAAGAAGATCAAGTTTTAACCATATATCATAGAGAATCTTGGTTCTTGGTTCAAATGAAAAATATGTCAATCTACAGTAAAATTAGTTCACTCCAAAACAATGATGAGGAACCTACTCTAAATCTATTAGAGAGTTATTAGTTGTGTTTTTTTGATCCTTAGCTTTTCCTTTTCAGTTTTTTTTTTAAAATAAATGGAGCACAGGCTGAATTTTAAGATTTTAAATATAAAAGAGTGATTACTATTTCCTGTCTCCTATATGTTTTGAAATAGTCATATTTTTGAACCTCTAAGATATTCTCAATTTTTAAAAAATATTTTTAGTTGTAGATGGACACAACTTTATTTTATTTATTCATTTTTATGTGATGCTGAAACTTAAACCCAGTGCCTCACATGTGCTAGGCAAGCACTCTACCACTGAGCCACAAGTCCAACCCTCCACATTATTTTTCTTTAAAAATATAAGTGAAGAGCAGATGGGGAACAAAACAGGAGAAAAGCATCAACAAGGAACACCCTACATTGAAAAAAATTTATATTTTGAAAATGTTCATGGCCATTCCAATTAAGGTTTTTATTTATGCTCAGGAAGGTCTATAAATCTTCTGCCTTTCAGAACAGAACTGTTAGGAGTTTGAAAACAAATAGATTTTTGTAGGTGGTTTGGAAATGTGTTCTGGAGAAAGGAAACTTTTTAGAAAGAGTTTCATTGCCCAAGTCAATGGTTTAAACTAGTTGTTTAAATGACAACTGTCTAGAACTTGGACACAGGACTTTCCAGAGCTCTATTGAAGAATATTTACACCCCCTTTTTTATGTCTGATGGCCTTTAATTTCTTACAGTCTTGTTATGAAGTCAGATCTTTCCCAGTACCTTCCCTCCATTGTCCTTACAAGATTCCATTCTGTTTAGGTATAAGGTCGGGAGAAAGCCAGGGAGAGGGGGAGCAGTTCCCAGAGGAGCTTTTAAGGTTATACACAGGTACCGTGATGAGGAACCCACTCTAAATCTACTAGAGAGTTATTAGTTACTGTGTTTTAGGTAGATGAGCATATTCCTCATTTTCAGTTCTATAATACGATAATTAGAATCTTCTCTTTTACTACTTAGAATATTAGCGAATGATACTGAAAAAGACATTTGAACTTCTAATATGATTTAGAGCACACAGTATTTCATTTTCAATGTTACCATACACCACTTATGCAATGGAAGTCAGGGTATCCACCCAACACACAGAAGGAGAATGTTACACCAAGCTTTGGAAATGTAGTTGAGGTAGTGAGGCATGCAGCCTGCAGGAGATCACGCATGGCACCGGTGTGACATTTTAGAGTATTGGATGGTTTTAACTCTTCGTATTTTTCCAAGCAGCACCATCAGTTCATATATTTTTTTTTTTCCTTAAATCTGAAACTTATTCCAAAATATATGCTCCAAAGGCAATTCATACTTTAAAGTCCAAACATGATCTGTTTATTCCATGAAACCCACTCAACACATTATGTTTCTAACCACAATTGTTCACCTGGGGACCCCAGCAAGAAACTCCTGACAAGTGTTTAACACTTTGGCTGCTTTGAGCTCCTATCCCATTGGTTAATCAGATTCTTTCTGTTGCACTAGATAGATTCATCTTCACAGTTTTGAAGTTTTCCTCTCCTCTACAATATTGGCAATATTTTTATAATTTAATTAGTGCTATTGCTTTGCCCCTGATCTCTCTTCCTGTTCTCACACCATTCTCTATCTATCCCTCCTCTGCTCAAAACCTGATAATGTGACTCACTGGCAAAATCCATCAGTGATTCTCTATTTTTACCAAGAAAAATCTTCAAATTTATTATTACCTGGCTTAAGGCAATGTCACATAGTACGTTTCATTTGACCTCTGGGTCTCTGCCGATGCCACTTTCTATGTTCACATTGTCCTACCTCTATGTCATACCACTCCTCAAATATTCTTGCTTCAAAACTCAGTCAGACGTTACAACCTTTAGAAAGCATCCAGTTGTTTTCTTCTCCCATAGAAATGCACCCTTTTCCCGTGTTTTGGTTTTAGCTGGATACAGGATGACTTCTTTCCCACTAGACATGATTGAAAGGGCACATGGCTCTCCGAAGGAGTTTGAGGCAATGAAATGCAAGCAAACGTGTCCTGTGGAAGCCTTGGGGAGCTGGTCTAGGAGGACGTTTGACCCATGCCCTTACTCCCATGGATCCTTCTGCTTTCTCAACAGATGGAACTTCAATAGGATGGCAGCAACAGAAGACACGACTGTCACTGTAGCAACAGTCTGGGATGAAGGAAAGTCCTGTGCCTTCGAGTGAAGAGTTGCAGTGAGGGATAGGAGGCAGAGTCCACACAGGAACCCCTGCTTTTCTCCAGAATTGTGTGCATGTGAAGCAGAAACAAAGTTCTTCCTCACGCAAGATGCTAAATAGTTGGACCTCTGCCACCTGCAGCTGAACATATTATGATTCACTCCGCAGTTCCAAATTGTTGCATTTATTCACTCAGCCCTCCTATTACCATTTATGCATTCACTTACACCATATGTCACTGTGTATTGGAAGTATTTGTTTATATGACTTTCTTCCAATCTGTGGCTCCAAGTGTGGAGAGATGTTGAAGTGCATTTTAATAATTAATACTGTATTTACTGACTCTTACATTTATTTAGATATATTTCTTCATCCATCTAGACATTTATTGAATGTTAGACTCAATAATAAGTACAAGGGATAAAAAGATGACTATTACACAGCTTACCTTTTTATTATTGTCATGCACAATCTCTTATAAATAAATGGTGCTAAGCAAATCTTATTGCATGAATAAGTCATGCGTTTCTTACAGAATTATGGTATTGGTTAGTCTAACTTATTTATATTATTAGGATATTCACTTTTCTTGGTAGAGTACTGTGAAAGGACATCTCAGACAAATTAGAGTGCTCTCATTCTATAGTAAAATCAGCTCAGAATCAAAGAACGAAAAGAACCCATCCATTAGCTGTACTGTCTGAATCTGGTATGAAATCACTATGCAAATACTAGGCAAATATAATTATATCTGCTACACTGCATAACCCAAACCAGACAATACAAAAAGCAAACTTTTCTTTGAAGTTTAAAATGACACATTAATGTCTTACCTAAATATCAATTTTAAATAAAAAATTAAAAAACACCTAAATTATACTCTGGTCAAATGTTAAAAGTTGTTGCTGAATTTAATTGACGAATGATGATTTAATTTTTTGTATGGAGTAACTTTTCCACAGTTTTCTCTCTAGAACAGATGCCTTATAAACTTCATCTTCTTCCATCTTTGGAAACAGGGATATCCCTCTTCCACCAAATTATACCCATCTCTGTACTAGTCACCTTTTCATTACTACAATGAAGTACCTGAGACAACTAACTTATAAAGAGAAAAGATTTATGCAGCTCACAGTTTCAGACGTTCAGATCAGTATGCTGATTCGGCCTCTGATGAAAACAAAAGATAACAATGGCAACACACAAATCATGAGTCAAGATGAAGAAGGAGAACAGGGGTGGATAGGGTCCTGTAGTCTCTTCAGAGGGCATGTCACCCAGGTCCCAAGGATCTCCCACTACATTCTCCTTTCTAAAGATTACGCTACCTCCCAACTGAACTGATTTGGAAAACTACCCTTTAACACATGGGCCTGTGCATGGGCCTGTGGGGGTGTGTCAGGCCCTCATGAGAAAACCAGGTTAGAGTGAAGGGCTGCCAGTGGTGTGATTCAATGGGTCTAGGCAAAGAGCTTTCCTAACTCATCTAATCTAAAGGTCAGGTGTCAAAGCTTATTCTCATCAAAATGCACATTTAAGTCAAGATCATTATTTAGAATCATGATTAGAGTTAATTAAGGAAAGGCACCTAATTCCAAAGTGACAGTCTTATGTTTAGATGTGAAGTCTATGGGTATTAGACCAGCTGACTAGGTAAACAGGGAGGGAAGATGCAGCTGATTCACTGGAAGGAGAACGTTTCACTGGAAGGCTCTAAAGAAACAAGAGCAGATCAGCAAACTAGATAATAAAATCCCATGTATGGAAAGGGAAATCCATGGATGTTAATAAGGAAAAAACAAAAAAAAGCAAAATGAAACAAAACAGGAATTTTCACAGAACAAACAGATCCTCTGTTATCCTGGGACTGATGTTAACTTTCTCTTTTGAATTTTTTTCTAGTTAAAAAGACAGGTTTTCATTTAGAAAATTTTACTAAGTACTGCAGGATATGAATATCATTCACATAATTATACACGTTACAAATAAATTTCATCTACATTATCTCACTTGATTCTCCTTCACAAGCTAAGTCCATTTAAAATCGTGTGGTAAACACCAGGGTTAATGATTTAACCTCCACTTTACATAAGCAAATTACAAAAAATCTAACTAACATGCATCACACACTTTATAATTATTGGTTTACGGAGCATTGTTATTAAGACCATATTATCATAGCCAACTTACAAATGGAGTTTAATATTAAGTGCAATTTAGGGTCACTCTGGAAAATACAGTTTTGTGATGTTTTGGATTAATCCAAAATGTCATGATAATTTAGACATTAAACGAGATATTTATGCTATCTGGAGAAACATGGAAATGACTTATCAGTGCAAATGAGTCAATGAAGTGAGAATCCTCACTTTTGACAGTGGAGGATGACAATAAAAGGAAATTCACTTTCATGATGCAGAGAATGAGACAAAGAGTGGGTTGAAAAGTGAAAAGAAATGTGGGAGGGGAAAAGTAGGGGATTTTTAAAAATAAAAGTTGTTTGGACTCAATGTAAAGGAAATGAAGAGTGTTATGTGAAATTTTAGAAACTGAAAATCTCACTTGTTTATCAACAAGGTACCACTGGTAGCAGAAGTACAACTCTCCAGCTTCTTTTCCCAAGGTTAAAGTTTCTTGTTATTTAAAAATATCATTCATTGGAGCTGTAGAAGAACATTTATAACAAAATAGAACCTTTTTCCCATATTTTATTTTGGGTGAAACCAATGATTCATGAAAACTTTCCATAAACATAAATTTATTGTAAATGAAGTGACTTTGTGGGGTTGAAGACCCTTGTCACATCCTGTGAATTGATAATATTTTAGCAGCTTCCTTTAACTGAAATCAGTGCCTGAAACTCTTCAATTAGCACCTACTATCTAACACAAAGCTCATATTTAAAGAGCACACCATGAATTTCACCAAAGAGCAGTGTGGAACTTTCTCTAGCACAGTTGGCAGCATGCCTTATAGCATTGGTCATACTTAACCAAGTATTCAAACAGAAGATATTTATGAGGTAATATTTTGTGGTAAGAAATGAAATAGAGAGTGCTGGAGTCCAGCACATCTGGACTTAAAATCATGCCTGTCACTTTTTGGTTCTGTGAACTTCACAGTTGGTTCAAACTCCCTTGCTTCAGTCTTTATCAGCCAGAAAATGATTTCAAGGATACATTAATCACAATGCTGCTTGAAAGGCATGAAAGAGGAGCCAAAGCAAACTCTGGTTGATAGTAGGTTCTTATTAAGAGGAAGAAATTCCCAGCCACTGAGGCAAGAATGGAATAAAACACTACTCCCTGTTTATATTGAACCTCTCTTATTTTTTCAAGATTTCTTACTTATATTGCACTTATGGTCTTATTCTTTCTCAAAAGTGAAAAGTAGGTAATCACAATATCAAGCGAATGAGATGTGCATAATTATATGCAAATATGTTGTCATTTTGTGTAAGGAATTTGAGCATCCTCAGATTTTCCCTTCCCTGATTTCCTGAAATAATCCCCAACAGGTGCTAAATAACACACCATGAGGTGAAGGAATCACCCAATGGCATGGCTAAGTAGGTGCGTAGATCCTTTGGTTCTTATATATGCTCAACCTGTAGAGTGATACTGACATTTTCATGGACAAGTATAGATCTTTACTTAAACAAGTCTAGGGTCTTTGTTTTGAGACCATTTGCTCATTATGGGAATTACCATCATGATAATTACATACTTGCCTGATTTCCATTCATTAAGACCTATTAAAAAGAGAGCATAAAGGATAAAATTCTTTTTTTCCAAAAAATCCTATAGCGATGTAACAAGTACAGGGAAACTCTATCAAGGGAGATCCCAAAATACAGTAGTTGTGCTATATGATGTAAATATACTATTCTTTCAAATATCAGGCTCTACATGATTGGGGCACTATTGTTGCCTTTATATATAACTTCTGAATTGGCTGTATCTACCACCAACACAATTTCCTGGTAATGGAAGGAAGGAAACGGAGAATGAGCAATTTCTTTTAAAGCAAATCTGTTCACATTTCTTTGTCCACAGTGAGCCAACCAGACAACTGAGTGCAACAACTGCATGGAATCCAGGGAATTTAAACCACATCTGCAAGACCATGAATTATACTACTACCTAAGATTTATATTTCTAAAGGAAGGAAGGCATCAAATGATGCAGATGACATTTAGTTCTCTGAAACATTCATCCTTCATAGAAACACCATATTCTCTCAGAGGTAAGAGTTATGTGTGTGTGTGTGTGTGTGTGTGTGTGTGTGTGTGTGTGTGTGTGTGTGTGATGTCTACCATAGAGTCAAAATTAATTGAAATAGTGTTTTTGATTTTTAGTTTCTCTCTCTATAATGACATGTCCTTTGTTCTTCCTGGAAACAAGTTCTGACAGATTGAGTGGAAGAAGTTTACTGGGGAGTGCCCTCATCTACAACTCTAAAGGAGGAAAAGAAGAAGGTTCTGGCAGAAATGGAAGTTGACATTTGGTCATTCATTGTCACAGACATCTAAGTCAATCCCACAGGAAGCTTTGAAGGTAAGATGGTCCTTCAGGGTGTCTTACACCAGACGAGGGGCTGTACTTTTGTATCCCAGAGCAACCAAACAGTAGATGTGCAATTTCCCCCAGGGAGGAGCATCATTATGGTCAAGTTTGCTCCCAGGGTCGGTCAAAGGTCATAGTGGAAAAGGCTTAGCTGGAACCATTAGCTTTAACTATCTCAAGAGATGGACAAGCAAATACAGTGTTCTTCATATTCATTTTCTTTTTCTGTATAATAAATCACCACAAAGTCGGTGGCTTAAAATAATCCATTTATTATTTCACAGTTCTTTGTTTTGTAAACACAGGCTGGCACAGCTGGGTTATCTGCTGGGTTTCTTGTGGTGAAAGTCAAGGTCTTGTGGACTGGAATCTGACTTTGAAGTTCTGGGGAACAATGTACTCGCAGATACTTTCCTGTAGCCGAAGGAATTTGGCTCCTGTGGCTGTAGGATGAAGGTCCCTATTTCCTTCCTTGCTGGAGATAGTTCTAAGCCTCTAGAACCTGCTGGCATTTCTTGTCACTTCACACGCTCCACCTTTAAGCCAGTGATGTTGTTCTGATCATGTAAAATCTCTCTACCTTCTGTATCTGCAACCAGAGAAGGGTATTTGCTTTCAGAGGGCTCATGTGATTAGCTTGGGTCCTTCCAGATAATCTGGGACTAGTTGGTCAGTTGCACCATAACTTTCACCCTATCAAGACCATGAAGGTTTACAGTGCTGATCACATAGCTGGAATATGCTATTTGCTACCTATGGAGATCTATTACAGTATATTTTCATGCATTACTTCTCCTCTCAATTGCATAAACACCTCCAATTTTTGTTAAATTTAATTAATTTATTGTTCTTCCGTATTTGTATATGCTACTTAATTGAATAATAACTTATGGAAATCCCCAGATCGTACGTATGAAGCTCATTGAGTTGTTCTCTTATTTTTAACTTATTTCATCTGGTTTTACTCCTTTTTATTTGTAAACTTCTTTTATTTATTCCCAGGAAAAAATAAGGTATAAATATAAACCCAAACTACACTGGAAGTTTATTCAAAATAAATTATGCATACTAACTAACTAACCAGATCTCATATCAGAGCTGAAGAGTGTGGAAAAGTCACCTATTTCACATATTTATAAAGCTCACAGATATTGAAGATGACAAACACATGGGCAAGAAAAAAATGTGACATAAACATCTGGGGACTTGTGACTCATGCATCCTGGAGCAGCATATAACCCTAAATCTCAGGCTGGTGGAGAAGATGACGGTCTTACAGAACTGGTCTTATGGTCATCATACCCGTATGAAGAACAGGGAAGAAGGAAGAGCTACGCATGTGGTCCTGGGTAATGAGCAAATGCTGGGACAATGGGGAGCCACTGAGCAACCAGATCAGAAAATAAATCCAGAAAATAGAAGTAGCTGAGGTGGAGGAGACGAGCTAAGACTCACTAACCAGGTGGCAAGAAGAGGAACAACGAAAAATAAACAGCCTCATCCTGACTCTAGAGTTAATTATAAAAGAGCAACTTGCCCTTGCTGTGATGCTTCTTGTAAACATGTGACATTGCCCTGGAGACAGGAGGAAGCAAGGGTAGGGTTGGAGCAACTCAAAAGGGACAAACAAAACATCTTGGAACACTGGCCGACGTGTTCCTTCTTTCCCCAAAATGAAGTGATTTAATCAACAATATGTAGAAGATTGATGTTCATATCCATTCCATCCCACTGAGTCCCTTTCAGGAAATTGGAAGATGCCACCGACCTAAGAAGGACAAAGGGAATGTGTTCTGAGCATCTTAAGAAATCTACATTTGCTCAGGGAGAACAAAGATGAGAGAGGTCCAGAACCTTCCCTCCATTAAACTTCCTTTATTTTCCAAAAGAATCATAAAGACAAATTGAACATTAATCCCTATGCATCTCTCTTGTAGTATCATTATATGGTATAAAACTTCAATATCACTTTGTGCCTATTAAGTCTGGAAATGATCTCATCACTTGGAAAGTCAGCTTTTCTTGTATTGTCATTTGAAATCAATTTTATAATTGAAAAATCCATGAGTCTTTATTGTATCTGTAAGACTCTCTTCAAGAATAGCAATAACTATTCTGCTGCTTCAATTGCTGGCATATTCTCTTGAAATGTTTCCAATGATGGCTGGTGTGTTGGTCTCCACACCTTTTTGCCCTGTCTCTACTCTGTTTGGTATTAAATTTTTGAGGAATTGCCAAATATAAATATTTAAAGGCAGGAAATGTGTGTCCAGTGTATATATATATTAAAGCTGGGCAAGGTGGCACATGTTTGTCATCCCAGCAACTCAGGAATCTGAGGCAGGAGCATAGCAAGCAAGTTTAAGGCCAGCCTGGGCAATTTAACAAGATCCAGTCACAAAATAAAAAGTAAAAGGGACTAGGGATGTAGTTCAGTGGTACTGGATTCAATTCCTGCTACTAAAACAAAAAGAAAAGAAAAGAAAAGAAAAGAAAAGAAAAGAAAAGAAAAGAAAAGAAAAGAAAAGAAAAGAAAAGAAAAGAAAAGAAAAGAAAGAAAAGACACATATTAGGGAAACTTACATACAGACAGAAGCCTGGTAAGGCAAAATTGTCCCGAGTCTCTGATCTCTCATCATTCTAGGGAAAGACCTGTTTGGATGTAACATCTGACAGAGGAATTCAATTTTCTGTCCCCTTGCAAATTATAGAAGAAATGAATGTCAGCATGGATCATCTGGCTTTATGGGAAACCCCAGAGCTGGGCAATAGATGCCACCGTTTGTCTTCTGACATCTTTTACCTAAAGGACTGAGTGCATCCAGGTCATCACTAGTTTCAATCCCAGGTCTTTCAAACCTCCCCACCAATACTCTCACTTCTTTGACGGAGCACTAGCAGATCCATTCACTGGAAACATGGAAAAAAATCGGTTGGATAAAACTTTCCATATTACAAATCAAAATCCAAGAATGCCAAAACTCCATTCTGAAATATGAATGTGGTCACAGCATTAACTAATAAAGTGAATTGTATCAGAGAACAAAAGTACATTCATTTTGCTACCTGAAATATTTAAGAATAAAATATCTAGAAATATATATATATTTGTATATATATATTTATATTTATATATATAAAAATATATATGTATATATATATGTATCACAAAATACGTTCAAAAATTCATACTCATTTTTATGCAATTACTATGTACCTTTATAAAACTCAAAAGTGAAAAGAGAAATGTCTATGCTAGCAAGAATATTATTCATCCCTTTTACCACCTTCGGAGATAGTTTCCTAACGTGTTTTTCATTGACCATTAATTTTGGTAGGATCAATCATTCAGTCCACATACCTGACCTATATATTTCATGCATGTATTTTAATGTCTTCTTTATGTCTGTACCAATCATCTACTTCCCAAATACCTCCGGGATAATAGTTGTCAAGGTATTACTAATAGAGAAGATTGGTTAGATAGAATATTATAGTTGTTCTTTGCCCAATTACATGATTGTGTCACAATTTGTATTGAAAATATTTAAACTTTTTTGTTTCAAGTACTGAAGAAGGTACAAAAAGAATTCAACTTTGTCTTAAATCTTCAAAACCTTATGTATCTTTTTGAAAAAATAAAATGCATGTAGAAATATGCACCTAGAATCTTAGCTAATGATTCCAAACAGTGTGCAAATATGTCATAAGGCTATTATATTTAAAGTAGCCTTTTTAACTAGTGTAAGATAGTCATCATATTATTTATAAAGAGATTTGATATTTGGCATTTATTCTTGGAATCATCTTAGTTGTCACAATATATGGAGAAGGAAAACTGAAAGAATTACTCAGGAAGTTCCCAGTCACTCAAGTTAAGTCTAACACAAAGAATAATACCATCACTATAAGAAAAGGCAGGCAAGAAATTCATAAGTTCCAACAAACTCTTCCTTTGAAGACAAATAATAATGTGTCTTGAATAGGAATAGTCATTTCCTTTTTTCAAAAACTTTTGCTTTCATTGTAAGCCAAATTGAGGTAATTCACATTCAGCAGCCAGAATCAGGGAAGGAAAAAAAAAAAAAAAAAAAAAGACCTCTTTTGGAAAAAAATCAATTCATTTATTGAATTCTACACAAGCAAATTCAATAAAATACATACTAATTTATCATAAAATAAAGATTTCCAAAATAGAGTTTCTGCTTGGCCAATATTCTCCAATAATGACTCTAAATATATGAGAATATCTTCACATCAATTTTTCCCTTTTCAGCTCTTTTTTGTTCTCAATACAAAGTGACTTCCTTTTCTTTTTAAGATTTAGCATGTCAACCACAGCCTGCTCCATTACACAAAGATGCCTGGTTACTTGAAAGACTTTGATACATCTGTGCTATTCCCTGTGCACTGACATATGTCTACTTGCAACAGACAGAAGAAACTTCAAGGATGAGCTCTACTCATTTTGGTAATTGGTATTCCAGCCTGCTCGCTTGGATGGATTATTGTTAGTGTGACAGGCAGCTAACATTAATGTCAAATTAACATAAACTATAAGGATGACAGTATGCAGGAATTTGCATAATTTTCATCAGAATCTAAAGGCTTTTGAAATTGATTCTCAAGGACTAATAAAGACATATTAGTTTACTTACTATAACATTTTTGGGATGTTATTTAAAATGTCACATTCTAATTTTAAGTCAGTGATCTGCAACTTAGGGTAATGGACAGTATATGAATTTTAGACACAAATTACATAATTTATGTGAAAAATACGATCCCTCATAGTTATTAATAACTCTGTGTGTGGACAAAAGATTTCCGTTTTGATTTTTTTTTTTAATATGATGCTATTGAAATCCACCCCCCCCCCCCCCGTTAATTTCCTTCTAGGATTCATTGTGTACCTTTTCAGATGCCTTAATGCCGTCTGTTTAGTGATTCCAAGTAGAATGTTAATGGCTCTATTCCAAAGCTTGCAAAAAGCCTGTCATATTTGTGACTTCACTCCCAGAGAATAAAAAATTTTGGGATAAAGTCAAAAGTGTTTGTATTTTTAAGTCTTTATTCTGTTCTGTTGTAACAAGGCAGGGCCTGGTGAGGACACGCGTCAGGTAAGCTCTCCCGGTGCCCTTCCTCAGCTGGTTTGGCTCTGAACTGGTCCTCCAAACAGTTCGCGTACCGCTTCAGCTACTGTGAAGTTGAAACCTGAGCTTCGCAAAGCACAGCACCCTGTTTCTCTTCCTGTGTTCTGCCAGCTTGACGTCTGCATCCTCCCAGTCTTGCTCACACAGCACTGCTCGCACCTCCCGGCTACCAACCACAACACTAGAACTCATTTTCGAATATGCCCCTCTCCATTTTTGTCCCATTTCTTTAATCAAAGCCCTGGAGTCGCAATCACAGTTGCTCCACATGGAGAGAAGAGCATCCTATTCAGCAGACTCTGAGGTGTCCTATGAACGCATTTACTGGCATGTGTTTAGGATGCAATCAATTGAATATATATGCAATGTGACGAAGGAGAGCTTCAGCATTCTGGGAATCATTGAAAAAAGGGGTAAATTGGGGATTTTTCCAGGTTTTAAACAACTTAACTCTGTAGAGGAATCCTTAATCAGTATTGGAGAGTTAGATAATGAATATGGCTAGAGATCATATCGTTGGCAATGATGTGCTGTTACAAATATTTATTTGTTACTAACAATAACGTAAGCGTATATATGTTATTAATAACAAAATAAGCTTTAGTATAAGAAGCTTATATATATTAATCATGAAATAAGCTTGCTTAGGGACAGCTGAGAGGTAATATATCTATATGGGGCCTTTTCAGGACAACTGGCTTGACTGTGGAGAAAACACATTCAATTTCAGTGCTAGCTCTTTATTGTGGTGAATGGGCCACCCTGTCCAGCCATATATTTTTTCACTGGTCCTTCATTGCTGAAATTGAATCAAAAGGTCCTTCATTGTTGAAATCGAATCAAAAGTATTGTGCTGCCTACTTTCAATAATTATTAGGGACTTCTGGCAAGAATCATGTTCCATTCTTTTCTCTGAGATCACATACTCATACTCCATTGTCAAATGAGAGAGGGAAACAATAAATTCATTAAATCTGAAAGGCTGTGCAGGAAAAGCAGAAGCAAAGACATCTTTTGTGAAAGGGAGGAGTTCCCACTGGAAAGCAAAATATTACACTTGCTTCTAGCAATTACGCTATACATAAGAATGTAAAACCCAACTAACTTCAGTACAACACTATGAGCAGAATTTTGTACTAAATATTTTGGTTTAGAGAGGTATGAAAGACAAGGCCAAACAATGACTTAGGCACATCCCCATTTATATAAGAAACTGTACACAGGCACAGAAAGAATAATATTACTAGAAAATAGAGAAGGCAGAAAGAGGACAAAGATTTACTAATATTTTACTTATTAACCATAAGACACTAAGAAAAATATCTGAAGAAATAAAGGATAATATATGAAGTCTGAATTGTAAGTTAATGAGTGAATAAAAATGCAAAATATTCTTTAATATAAGAAACCATACACAGGAGCAAAGAAAATAGATTGCATAGTTAGTGACTTAAAACATGTAAATAGAGAAGATAAGAAAATTGTGCCAGAAAATCAATACAAAAATCTGATATCAATAAATGTTAACAGGTCAAAAACATCCTTTAAAAATAGCTTTACTTTGGATCTTAGCAAAATAGATCCACATCTTATAAAAAAAAGACATGTAAAACAAGTAATCCATAAAATTAAAAATTAATATGACTTAAAAATGAACATTATGAGAGTGCAAATGAAAGGAAAACGGAATTGTGACCTTAATATCAAACAAACTAGAATTCAGGCAGATGTCCACTTCATGAGATAAGAGACTGTTTCCTGATAGTGAGGTCTACAGCTCATAGTGAAGATGAAATAATTACCCAAGTCCTGGTACAGAATAATACAATGGTGATATTAGTTCAGCCAAAACTATAAACATACATAGAATCATATGAAATATAAAAACCAAGTTGGAATACAGGATAGTTTATAATAATAGTATATTATATATGATACCAAAGATGGTTGTTTGACAAAAGTTTACCTACCATAAAAACCTCTACTAAAAAAAAGGAAAAATGTGTGAACGTATGACCATGTAAAATAATTAGAATATAACAAAAGAAACAGGAAAGCATGAAAAACAAATGGAATTGATTTGTTTTTAAAAATAAGCACATAAATTTGAAAATGTGCTTTAGACTGATCATCTTTCGGAAAATGTAATTTAATAAAACTGACCTCAGAAGAAAACAAAATCTACATCTAAGTGGCCTCTATTTCAGTTCACTTTTACAATTGGTAACCATAGCCACTTTCCCAACCATATGTGATTCTCTGCAGATAAGAAAAGATTGCCTCAGCCAGTGCTGATAGCTAGGTCTCTATCTGTGATATGAAGACAAGTGACAAAGTATTTGTGTGCACTCAGCAGAAGCAAGTCCTGTGGAGGAGGCATTTATGCCGAAGTTGTGATAGGACCTAGGTGCTTACTGCTTCTGGAGACAAAACTTGTAATATTTCAGACGCAACGTATGCTCTATGCTCAGCACGCTTTCCAGGAACGCCAATCTTCTGGACAGACACTGGGCTACTTGTGGTACAGAGGTGAGTGCATGAAAGATCTGAGCGAGAACAACACCAGCAAGCCTGGGAGTCACACAGGTCACATTAAATCAACCCAGTGTCTGAAGGTGTGTAAAGACAGGGCAAGTCCTATGTCTATTCTGGGAGCCATGACGAACACATTAATTACTGAGATTCGGAGGCTAGGAAAGGGTCATCTTCTCTGGGAAAGGGCACATGACTCAGTAATCCAGATGGGTGTGACTGAGTCTGAGGAGCTCATCAGCTGCAGCCTAGAGGATACTGTGCGGCAATCAACTCACACCGAGGGACTAGGGCAGGGGTGGCAGCAGGCCTGTGAAAGTGGATGTTCAAGCAAAGTGTGCAGCTGTGGACCCAGGGACACACACTGTAGTCTAGTGCATTTGGGCAGTTCATCCTGCTGAAGGTGCGTTAGTTGCAGAAACCCAAAATTTTGGTGGTGCAGTGACAGTGGCTGTCAGGGGTGTTGGTGGCAGTGTCTGCAGGTACTCCCTCCTGGACACAATGCTGAAGGAGGAGGGCGAGGCCTGGAAGGTTCCCACATACCCCATGGCCTTGTCCTAGGACAGTGCCTTCCTCACTCTGTGTGAGTCAGCAAAATGGTCAGTGTTCAGTAAAAGGAGAGTGAATCGCAGACAAGCAACTCAGAAACCAGGCAGAGAGATCCACACACAGAAAGTTTATTTGTCAGTCAGAGTATGACAAAGGCCATCACTCAAAAACGTGAGGGGGGCAAGGAAAGTCTATCTCTGGGGTACTTTATAGGGTTATTTTGCATAGGCTTGCATGAGCTCTCCCTGTGAAGCCCCATGGTGGGCTTTTCCTAGTAAAGCTCTGGGTGAGCTATTGCTAGGAATTGCCTGTGTATAGCCTTGCAGTTAGCTATTCCTAGTATGAAATGCATGTGTGAAGCCTTGCGGTAAGTCCCTAGGAGAAAAAAAGTGATGTTTCAGCTAAGTTGGTTAACAGGTGATGAGGGGGACGAGGTGCTATCTGCTAACTTTCGTTTTCTCTACAAACGCCTCTCTAGGGCAGTAAGCAAAATTTGGATGGGGAGCTGCCTGCTAACTTTTGTTGGAGCTGCCTGCTAACTTTTGTTTTCTTTGCAAGAACCTCTTTATGGCAGGAAAATGAAACTTATTTTATAAAATGGTATTAAGGACTTAAAATGGTTGTACAGATGTCAAGCTATGGACGTTATACTCAGTGCTGCAGATTGCTAGTTGAAGAATAATATTTTTTATGGACAGCATGCAAAAATTTTTAGCCTGTCCTGGTCACTAGACAATGAACACTTTGCATCTGATGACATGAATGTGATCATGCATGTCTTGAACCAGAAATCAGAATCCAGATCTAAATTGCACACTGGCTATGTCATGTCCCCAGCTGGATGGTCACATGTTGGTCACAACTCCCCATAATGCTCTGTCAACAATCACCTCCTACAGAGACACCTTTCCCAATCTGCCTAACCAAACCAGGGACTAGAGTTTAACTACAGTGGAACAGGTTTATTTTTTTTTCTGTCTATAGGGTCTGCCCTGCCCTACCTCAGGAGGGAGGAGGGACATGGTGATTACTTTTCAGTCTACAGACTGTTCATGTTTGTACATGTCTTTCTGAAAACCTTAAACAGTAGTAGTTTTCTGGCGAAAAATAAAACTAGTACTGAAATAACACGTGGAGTGCAACTAACATCCCACAAAACCTTGAGAAAGTGGAACATTCCAGAGACAGCAGCTTCCAAAGCACAGAGACCCCAGCCTACAATGGCTCTCGCTGTCAATCAGGGAAGGTTGAACAGATGAACCAGCTACAGCACCCCCTTTCCTACCCACAGGCATTTCTGTACTAGTGAGTAAAAGAAATATGCATTGCATTTTTTTCTCAAAGCCTGCACTCTGTTTATAGCAGATGTGTCTCTATTCTGTGGTGTGTGTGAATCACACCAAGGGGCTGCCTCCAGGAAGCCGCCTCCAGATCAGACAGGGACACACACATAAACCTTGGCTATATTTTGTTGTCATATTTTGTGCTTGATTTCAAGAATGAAATTGTTGAATTTTTTTAATATATCTTAACTGTTGCCAGCTAGCCTGTTGACAGCACTGTTTCCAGGCTGCCAGAGCTCTTGTCTGTCACACTGAGGTGTCCCGGTCACTGCTTCAGCATTACAATTTGATGTTTTTGTGGTTTTCTTTCCCTCCAAAACTTGGATTAACAAAGATTAATCTAAGGGATAAGATTAAGTTGCTGGTAAACTAGTCTTGTCATTATTTTTAGATGTCTTCTCTTTTTTGGTTTAGAAATTAAAAGGAGGTGCAAAGCAGCATGGTTTAGAAGTTTTTGTTTTTGCTTTGGTTTTTGTTTTGGCATGGGTGGGAATCACTGGTCACCTGAGAATAATTCCCTTCCCTGGCACTTGTGGAAGCACCTTGAGTTTTTAAGAGACTAGACTGAATAACAAGTAACTGTATTTTCTCTTCCAAAATAACTAAAGAGAACAAGTGTCCTTCTACAGTCAACTTAAATTTAGAATGTCTAACTATGTAAAGTAACTTATTTCAAATAATAATAAAATAAATATACATAGGGATTATATTAAATAATACCTAAAATCTTTATGAGGAAAAATTTAAGAGACTACAGAAAGGAAAATATGGTGCTATTACAAATACTAAATTCTATCCTATTCTTGGATAGTACAATGATTTCAACTGTCTGCATGTGAATTCATCTCTAAAGTACCATATTTTAAATAAGAGGTGTTTTTATAAATGGGCATGAAAATCAGCAAAGAAGTAAAAGAAAGAAACTCGAATGAAGTTCTAAGATTGGACAATAGGACTGTCAGAGACTGAGTGTATGGTAATATCATAGAGGGTACCAAAAAGACAAAGGAGTGAGAAGAGAAAAGCAGAAAAGTCTGGGTGAGTACTTGTTTTAATTACAGTGATAGAGCAACTTCAAATGGGGAGGGGAGAGTGTACTATTCAAGAAACAATGATCTGAATATTATAGACATCTGAAAACATATTTTTTTAAAAGTTGGCTCCATAATGCAAATTATGCACTAAAAATGTATCAGCTTGAACAAATATTTAAATGCAAAAAATAAGACCACTACAGTATTAAAAGACATAGAGGTATTTCCTAATAAGTTGAGTGTGGGAAAGATTCAGGTAAATATGATTTAAAATTCAGAGGTCATGAAAAAAATAATCATTAAATAGAGCACACTGTGCCCACACCCCAACTCATAAGATTTCTGGACACCCTTTCTCTAAAAGGGTACTGTTTCTTCTTTGTTGTTCATGAGATATTACAAGAGAGAGATGAGCTGAAAAAACACTTGTCCAGAAAACCAACAAACAGAATTCAGAGGAAATAAAAAAATTGGCAGGAGTCAGAATTGAATATATTAGAAAATAAAACATATACAGGTTCTTATGGAACAGAAAGACTGTCAAAGTACCCAATGGCTCTGGGTAAGGATCCCATCCAGTGTTTGACAGTGCAACACTTTGGAAGACCTCTAAAAGGGATTCTAGGAATAGGAATCTTTAGGATACTTTGTATGAAAAGAATGAAAGAAAGAAAGAAAGAAAGAAAGAAAAGAACTTTGTATATTACTCTGGCAGATTGTGTTGAAAAGAGTGTTATAGTCAGTAAAAGTCAGTCTGGTCTAAATGGGACAGATTATTCAAAATGCAGAAAGGAATTTGTGATTAAATTACAGAAATTTGAGAAAATAGAAGTAGCTCAAAGGTCATATATTCTATGCTCTCTTCAGAATGTCCAAGTAGAACAATGGAAAGGAAAACAAAAAGAAAAATAAATTTTTTGTGGAGTAAACGGAGAATATGGACTAGGGAGACATTCCAGTTGCACGACCAGAACCCAGGGAAGGAACATAATGACCCTCTGAACAGCAATTCTCACAAAGCTCAGATTTCAGAAGTGGCTAGGTTACCTTCCATTCTTCCTCTTTTCAGGAGGGTTTATAGGAGTTAATTGCCTGAGCCTCATCACTATATGCCAGGGATTTGGGATGGAGCCCAGGTGCAGACAACTTTTTTTTTCACTTCATAGTTCTTCAGAATAAGAAGTTCATCCGAGCATAAACACCCTGATCTAATATAGGTCATGAGCTCTCTATGCACTCTGGGTGTGATGATGTGATACAATGAGAATCTGTGGTTTTAAAGGGGCGAATGTATTTGGTGTATTGAGAGAAGTGAGTATTCTGGCCAGCGGGTGGACTGTGACAAATTGATTACAAGAATAACCACCATTCTCCATCCTTCCCTGGCCCCACACTCTTTGAAATTCAGCTTTGTAGATCTTCTTTAAAATGGTAGCATGGATCTCTCTGCCCTGGGAGTCTCAGTAGGACTTCATACCTGCTCTTGCAGACATAATGCGGTGGGCGTGGTGTGTCCATTCTGAGCCTTTGTCACACAAGGTACCGAGAATATCTACACTCTTCGTTTTTGTCTTCAGCCTTCCCGTGAAGATGCACCTGCACTCACTCTTGATAGGGGACACGTAGATGAGAGCTGATCCAGGACAGTCACACCAGGCATGTGAGAAAGCACAGGGGCAGCTGATCATCAAATACCAGGTGCCCTGGAAAACCCTGCAGAGAAAGCTCTGATCAGCAGGACCAGGCTTCTGATCCACAGACTGGGAAGCCAAGTAAACACTTACTGCCACTCACCACCAGTTTGGTGGTTATTTGTCACCCATGTTTATTAAATAGTAAATAATTAATACCAGATCTTTCCATTGAGGCTGTTCCATATTGTGAAAATACTCAGGTGCCCCAGTTTCATGGAATTTGAATCTCAAATATATCCTTAAAGTAGGGGACAAGTCAACAAACATTCTTAAGTGCACACTTTCCTGTCATGGGAATGAGGACAGCCATAGTATCTGCCCAGCAGAGTGGTTTTGACACTCAAATGTGATATTGTATCAAACAGCCCACAGAGCAGTCCATGCGTCAAATGCTGAATAAATTCTATTTATTATCATTTTCCTATCCTTTTGAAATAATTCATAAAAGTGTTTCTACATAATTATAAAAACTTTAAAACTGGACTTAACATTAAAATTATTTGAAAGAAATAAAACAATATGACATGAGTTATAATCAAATATTTTTAAAAATACTTAAATAAAACAGGCTCCATAGAGCACTGTAATTTTCTCAAGGGCAAAGAAAAAGTTCCAGTCAACTATTTAATTCCCCCCACTTAGCATAGGTGCTACCAGACTGTAAGTTTTTAATAAATATTTGTTGGATTAAATCTAAATAATAACATGTCACAAGAACTTACTTTTTTGCTGCCATCATATTCTGAATGAAGATAAAATTAATGTAAGTTAAAAATCAACTTGAATTAAATAACCACATTACCTTACACATAGTGGCCACTAAGTGTTTGTTGAATCGACTGAAATCAAACAGAAAAATGCACAAAGTTCACGGAAATTAGCCAATTAGCTTTTGAGAGGTGAATAGGGCAAAATGAATTATTCAACAAAGTTTCTGTATTTCTAAATAATTGTTATTGCATGATTTATCAAATGTCAACAAGAAAAACTATTTATGTGAATAAGCACTACTAACAGTAACCTCAATTTTCCAATAATTCACAGATTACGTAAAAAATATTTTAAAAATATAATCTACTTCATTTTCTTCATATGTGCTTATTTACAGGAAAATAATTGATGATTTAGTGAGTGTATTTTTTTTTCTTTTTTAAAAACAGACACTATACGAGATGATTAAAAAAAAAAGAAAATGAGATAGAATCACTTAAAGTAAGTCACAACTGAAAGACAGACAATTACACAATCAAGTAATAATTTTAAGAAAATGGCATAGGACCCAATGACATGGAAAGAAGGTAGGAAATGACTCTGGTAGGTGTGTGAGGGGAGGGTTTCTTTACTAGATGGACAATGCTTTATTCATTCTATGAGGAAAATTGGGGTTTATCAACTGGGAAAGTGGAGAAAGAATGAAGTTAAAATCAGTTATTATGAGTTAGCAAATATTTGTGGAAATATTTAATTGCAATTTCATGCATGAATACAACAGGGCTGGAAGGTAGTTGTTATTATCTTTATGTTACTGCAATATTTATGAGAAACTACAAAGCATATGTGTTAAACAATTAGGTACTAAAACCAAAGGCTATAATCTTTAGAGGCAATTCAAATTCTACTACCCCATTCAAGAGAGTATGCATAAAGGCATATAAGTAGATTCAGCCATACTGAATACAGCTAGAATTTAGGATGCATTTCAGGTAGAAGTTATGGAAGGAATTGACGCTGCTGAGACTACAAATAAAGGTAAATAAAGGGACTGGGATACGAAGTACATTTATGCCATCCTTATAAACCTAAATTAAAAAAAAAAAATTTCCCAGGAAGGGCCAGAAAAAAATTGACACATTGCAGAGAGGGGCTTATATAATCAATGTGTAAGTTAGAAAGAGCTTCTGATGATTGTTGGGAGCAAACTTTGAGGAAGGAAGTTCAGGAGATATGATTGGGAATATCAGTTAGGTGAATAAGAAATAATAAAGGGGTGAAGAAATGAAGTCTTGGCTGGAAGTGGAAGTGGGCTTAGAGATAAGAATTGGAATTCCAAGATATTTTAGAGACAGAATTAGTAGAACTTGTGATCAACCTGTATGGAGAGTTGGAATGGAGATCAGACTTATCAAGATGGACTGGGCAAGTGTACTGAATCATTACTGACAAGCAGTGAGGAAAAGGGAGAAGTCAGGAGCTGGGG
Organism: Sciurus vulgaris; assembly: GCF_902686455.1. Lineage (NCBI taxonomy): Eukaryota > Metazoa > Chordata > Mammalia > Rodentia > Sciuridae > Sciurus > Sciurus vulgaris. The sequence continues at coordinate 16,435,756 of NC_136469.1, forward strand.
ATGTAGCTCAGTGGTTGAGAACTTATAGATAACACACCAATTCCATTAAGGGTGACTGACTTAGATATGTATGCTGAATCTTTTACTTTGATTCACTATCGTACACTGCACGATAAAGACAAACTAGGGAGCTGAAAAACTAGCAGATAAAGCGAAATGAACAGGGAAACTAGTAAAAATAACTATATAATCTGAACAAAGAGCTAAAACAATGAAATATAACCAATTACAGGGAATAGTATTAATTTAGTAATAGAAGTCTGTAAGTAAGAAAAGAATCTCAGATTTAATTACAGTAACAAAAGAGAAAAGTCGTGGTCAGAGACATTAATTAAATGTCTTAAATATCTTATTTCATTAAGGAAAAGGTAAAATTGTCTTGGTATTTGAGAGAAATATTGAATATCTAGTTTCTTCTCATATGAATAGTAGATACATATTTCTCAAAAATCTTTCTGTTTTCTTTGTTGTATTCCTCATTTCTTTTCACATATAGCCAAGAATTACTCTTAGATTAATTTATGAGTCAATTTACTCCCAAATTTCAGAAGAGCAATATAAAATAATTTAAAGTTATATTCTACTTTAGTTTCCATACTACACTCATTCTGGGAGTTGAGTCCCTTACATTTTTGTGGCTTCATTGTTTCCCAGTACCTTGGAGTGTTCTGAATCCAGCCAGCAAAACAAAAAGGACCCAGAACCTGGAGGAGTCACTACTCGTAGGAGAAACAACAGAGGTAAGGAGCAATGCCCTTACCTCCACTCATGTTGTTAAAAATATTGCTTTCACTGGATTTTAAGGATTTTTTTTTTCATATTTCAGAAGAGAAAAATATGGTGGATAGCCAAAGGAATGATCTACCGCAAGGTCTTCCACCTGATTGACTGACTTCAGTGCAATACAATGGTTGTCTTTAGGCAGTTAGCAGGAAATAATCATTGATAAACTTTACTTTATCAAATGGTAACTATGATAATACCCATAAACATTTTTACATGTAATTCAATAATTTTCCATGCCAGATTTTAACTCACAACTATGTTATTTTGCAAGATAAACCTCACTTTACTTATAAAATGATGTCTACCTTCATATTCTAATGTTTCAGAGAATCTGGCTTGTTTTCTTCTTGAACCAGAGATTTCATAGTGTGGTTTCATCACATCATTTGGAATTTTCTCCCTTGTTCTGGCCTGTTCTGATGGACTTTGAAATTGTTATCTTGTTTATTGATGGACTTTTCTGTTCTAAATGTTGCTTTTTGATTTCTCTTGGTTTAATACCACAGAACTGGGACCTGATTCCTTTCTCAAAGTGGATGTCACTCAGGCTTTTGGAATTCTAAACAGGTCTGAACTTAATACACTGTCTTCAAAAGGTGATCAACAGAAAGTGATTCTGTGCAACAATTTTTTAAAATAAACCTGGTGAAAATAAAGACACAATGGTTTAATCTAATCTACAGCTCTAATTTGAAAAGATAAATAAATAAATAATGGCTTTAGTTGCCATGCAGTTCATAATATCCATATGACTAATGAAAATGTCAAGTTTTTAAGTTACAAACATGGAAGACATTAGCCTGGGCCTATTTCATAATCCAGACTCAATAGTTTGTTCTACTCTTTTGTAAAGTTACAGACTGATTCTTCATATCTACTTGTAATCTAGGAAAAAGGGGCTATTATTTAGAACACAGTACTGATATAACTCACTTTATGCAATTGTCTTATTGGTTAATTACCTGAAATTAAACTTTGAAGAAAATGAATGGAAAATTGAAATTTATGGAGGCAAATATGGGATTCCAAGAATTTACTACGGAAATAGTTACAGTTACAGCCATCACCTCCCCAGAGATTCCTGGAGCCTGTGACTGACTTCCAAATCCCGAGGTTGCTAAGAAAAGCAATTTGTTTTTACATTGCAGGTTTTTGTTTTGTTTTGTTCTGTTTTCAGAAATGTTGGGCCTTCTAAATCTGAGTCACTGAAAGAAACAAACCAACTGTTGATTCTGGGGAGTACTGGAAGCACTCAGAGCAGGTGGGTTTCAAAAGTCAAATTATTTCAAAGTGCCTTACTATGATGGATGTCATTTCCATTTCCCCCTTCCTTCTTAACAGAAATATGATGATGTTCTGGATATCATCTAAGGTGTTGCTTTAAGAATTTGTTGCAGTTAAGCTGGTCATTTGAACCAGTTTGAGCCAATTTACATGTAAACAGAATCCCTACCACCACCTTATGTTTTTTAAATGAGGCAAAAAAAAACCTATGTCACTCCTATGTCACTCACCTTATTCCTTCTGTCAGAGGCCAGGCTGCATGGGCAATGACCAAATGGATTCCGCTTTACCCTGAGACTCCGTGTCCTGTAAGAAATGCTTCTCCCATGAGTAAACACCTCCTCTGCCATTCTGCTCCTGCTTTGCACACCTACCTTAGAAATGCAAATGTTTCTGTTCTTACACAATGTAAAATTGTTCTCTTTTTGGTTCCATTTTTTCTTGGACAATGGACCCTCTCTGAGAATGATTGTCTAGATATTAGTGACAATTCTTTAACTTGTACTCAATTAGGGTCATTTTGAGACACTTCCCTTTCTGCTTATGATTTTAGATCTCATGTTTGTTTTTGGTTTCAAATTGTAGCAACAGCCAGATATGATTAATGTAGTTTGGGACCATAAAAGTGTACTCTAGCCCTTGGAAGGGGTCGAGGAGAGTAGACTCACAGTCTGCCCTTGTCCAACAGCTGGGGACCCGCTGGCTGGTGAATAAAGATGGTCCCATCTCCTGCTTTAAGATCATCTTGGTGATTTATTGCTATCTTCCCCAAACACTTCTTACCTAAAATTTTAATTTGATACCATAGGTGATACAACCAACTACCATGGAACACTGAGCTTGAATTCAGAGCAATTTGCCCAAGTGCAGCAACATGAAAAGAAGGGAAATTTGTTTCCCAATAATAATTTACTGCTGCTATGCCAGACACGATCTGAATACTTCTATATACCTTAAATGCAAATAACAAAATCCCTGGTTAAAGCTGTCATTTCTATGTATTTATAGACATATTCAGTCTTAGCTGATAAAATCCTGACTCATAAAAAAAAAAAAAAAAAAAAAAAAAAGACAAAGAAAATAAAAACTATGTGTTTTCAGTGCCAGTGCCAGACAGGATAGATAGAGGAAAACAGGAAAAAGAAAGTGAAAGAGGAAACAGCCTCGGGACTGAGGTAAAGTGGGGCAGATGTTCACCCTTGTGAAATAGAAGTGGCAAGAGCTTTCCACCAAATGTCTCCAAAAAAAAAAAAAAAAAGTAAAGAAATAAATTGAGGCATTCTCCAAAATCAAAATAGAAGTATTTGAATATTACATGCATAAAACAATGACAGGTAAGGTTTTTCCTTTCTTTTCTTTATAAACTGCTTTACTCCTGTGTCTCAAAATTCTGAAATGATTGCATCTATAGGTCAGTCACAAAAATTGAAATAACTTTGTTGAATAATTTCATGGTCAGGATCTGCCTGAATACAGGCAATGGGATCATATTATTACCAAATTAATCATTTAGCACAATAAATATGGTTTTTCTAAACCATAAGTATGAGAAAGTATGAAAGGCAAATGATTTTATGAGGAAATTATATTTAATCAGAATTATATTTTTATTGAATGGTGCTTTTATACTTCTCAAATTTTATATGGAATTAAGATTTAGAGATTAAAAAATAGGTATTTTATTAAGTTACATTCTCAAGTATGGGTATTACTAATGACTGAATTCCTAAGTATGAATAATTCTGTGAGTTATTTTGAAATGCTAATAAATCTCATTTGTTTGAGTTCTGTTTGCAAAACTTATCAGAGGCTAAATTAATCTCACTTTTTAGTCAACTGTATGATTACATATTCAAAATCATGTTAGTTATGGTAAAATATCATTGTTACAGAGATTTTCCCAAATACAATTTGTCTACTGACAACTGATAACTGAGATCTGATTGCTGAGGCATCTGGGCTTTGTACTTGTAGCAAAAAATCCAAGTTTCAAAGTTGTTCACCCTTGAGCAATCATAGTAGTGAAAGGCACTAAGCAGAATTACACCTGGAAGCACTTGTTGTTTTTTGTGCCCCATTCTTATTTCATTTAATCAACTAAAGCGAGCATATTAAACTCAAGGAATATACTTAGAAAATAAGTAGCAGAATAAAGTTAATGCATCATGTTAGTATAATACAGTATATTAGCAGGAAACAAAATTTAAATGTTGTTTTTATTTGGAATGTGTCTCATGAAAATGCACAACTATATTCTCCTCTAATATTTGTGTAACAATCTGCTCCAAAAAGACCAAGAGATTTCAAAGCTTTAATTCTAAGGTCTCAAAAATGTGCCTGCATGTATCCTTGAAAAGTTGTCATATACAGTAGTCTGTAAATGACAAGCCAGGTGACATGGCAAGTAGTGCTACTGATGCAGAAAATAATTGTTTCGAATTGTTTTGAATGTTGAGAAGTCAAAGGACAAAGAGGACAACATATTAAAATAAAAATTTAAAAAATCTAATGAAGGATGACAAACATGTTTAGAAAGCAGTAAGTTACAAGTATCTATGACATTTGACTATCAAAAATTCTATGCAGTGTCTGAGTCTAAGACATAGAAGACAAGAACTGGATTTTACTGTGTCATCTGAGTTCTACTTTATACAAGAAATCTGACCCTGACTCATTGAAAAAGGTACCTTATTTATAATGCATGTTAGTTGATATACACACTTTACTTGGTGATTTTTAGAGAAGCATTGCAAGCATTGAGGAGCAAAATCATCCAGATCATTTATATGATCCATACATTTATATGAATATATTTCCTCTATATTTTGGCACGTGGAGAAAAACCAAATTGATATCTTATCCATCTTACATAAAAACCCATACACTGTTTACAGTTACAATTATAATTGCAAGAAAAATACTTAAATTATACTCAGAAATTACTTGACAAAAGTTAAAAAGAAACCTCAGTTGAAAAATATTGTAGAGTTTAGTATATGTCAACTAATAATGTTTATGAGCTGAAAAACCAGATTATCTGTTGAACTTTATAACCCAAAGTTGCCTAGAAATAGCTTAGCACCTTTTCCAGATAATTGCATTTTAACAAAATGTTTATTTTGAAGTAGAGAACTTGAAGACATAAGCTCAATTTAAACAGAAAGAATTAGTGAAACAGGCTCACAGTGAGAATAAGTACTTTTAAAAGTTAAAAGTCATTTTTCAATGTATATTTATATTGACTATTTCTATTCTGAGAACTGGCATGATGCTCAATTCATAATCAATACCAATAAATCTCATAGAGACACCACTTTCATGGGAGGGCTATTTTAAATTTACATACTTATTTGCTATCCTAAAAAATAATATTGCCCAAATTGGAAGAGACATGAAATCTAAAAAGGCAACTCCTAAAATTACAAATGATTATAAAATTAAAATCAGTATCCCAATATTTCATTCAGCAACTTTCCAGTGAGAAATGTGAGCCCAAGTGAAAAATACAGTTAATGCTGAATAGTGTTAAAATCTGTCCATGAAATAAGGCTATTTATCTCCATTGGTGGAATTGGTGGAAAATTTAAGAGAACGAAGAACACAAGAGTGGAGGAGTTAGCCTGAATATAATATTTTAGCTACTTTAGGCTACTTTAAAAGAATTTTAGGATTTCAAAACTCACTTAAAGGTCAAGTCTTTCTCTTGGCAAAGTGAAGGAAAAGATGTAGGTGCTTAAAGGCAAAAAATGTGCGAAAGATTAGTTATAATGGTTTGATTTTCATAAAAGACAGTGAGAGATCAATGTCAGCTGCTTAATTGAGATAGGTGTGGATTTTTCGAGTGTAAATGAGAAAAAATGGGCACTACTCTTCTAGAAACACGGTTCACATCCTCGTCCTTCCATTAGGGGGTTAAGGAGAAGTAAATAAGTACATTTCACATTAATTGATCTATACACCATTTGAAAACCATTACCATGGAGGAGAAGGCTTCAAGAGCTAACAACTAGGAAGCAATTTCAAAAGGACAGGTGTGGGGAGCCATCCTTATCTGCAGAATCAGATGAGGTTGAGCCATGGGAAACAGAAGCCTGACTCTAGGAACTGGCAGCCATGGAGGACTGTCCCAGATTGCGGGGAGTGTATGGCCCTTTGTGGTTCCCTGTCTGGTTCTATGATAGTTTCCCTGAGAAAATGGCTCCCCTAACTCCACCCCATCCTGTCCATCACAGAAGAAGCTCCTCCCAGTCTTAGCCCCTTTTACCTGTGTGACTAAATAAAGGAGCGGTGGACTACTCCATGCTGTTAGAGGCCAGATCTGGTACGACCCTGTCTGTCACGCCCCCTCTCATTTAAAGAGTATTGGTTCCTATGTGTTTATCGATTAGACAAGTTTATGAGTAATTGATTAATTTATAGCCAATATCATCCTTCTCTCATCCATGCCGCATGTAGCAAAAAGCCCCACAGACAGGCATACTGTGAATCAGGGTTTACTGTGTTTCCAAGACTCTGCCCTTGACTACTGTACAACACCAACTTTCTGAAGTGAGAATTTAGTGATAAGAGTGTTTAGAGACAGGACGGTTCTCTCCTACACAGGGAAACCAAATGGGCATGGGAGAAAGAAATTGAGTCCTGGGGCTTCTGCTGAGACAGTGCTGGTTTCTCTTCCCATGCATTTCAGTACCCTCTGTTTGTTCCATTAAAATACACTAAAAATGAAGATAAGAAAGAGAAAAGATAATAAAAAATTAAAAACTAAAATGAAAAATAGATAACATAAAAAGGAAATAATTAAAACAAAGCCTAAGGTGATAAGAAGAAACTAGGTAAATAAGTAATATAAGAACAAAGTAAACATGAGATAAAAGAAGTCTTGTACAAGAGTAAGAAAAGATAAATCATCTAAGAACAATTAACTGGGAGATTGTAAAAACAAAAGGACTGAAAGATTAAAAGGAAAAGATAAATATGCAAAATGTTTTAAATGAATTCAAATAATAAAAGAGATAAACTAGGGCATAAAATACTAAGTGGGATAAAATTAAAAATTACATAGATCTGTAGGTTCCAAAGTTTATCTGAGGCATGTGTTCCTGTGCTTGGAGCTAAAATTGATGGATGTGCTAAGCAGGCTCAACACAAAATTGTCCTCTCAGGTCCTGCAGTGACTTCTTTGACTTGAAGTCCTCTGGGAAGTCTGAGGAGCTATGACCATTATCCTCTCCTCTGATCTTCCACTCCAGCTCAGGCTGTGTTCAGAGATGCTTATCAGCTTCCTCACAGAGTCCTGCTTGGTACCCACAGGCACAGGAATCCATGTTTCCTTTGGGGTACTCTCCTCCAGCCAAGACAGAGTCTTCTGCCAAAAGCAGTTAGCATAATTTTGTTTAAGAATTTATCTGAGAAATTCGAATGTTACTCCCCCAATCCTCAAAATGTTTGACATGCACTCTTCTTTGGGTGAGTTTTATTAATTCCTATTGCTCCATCAATCATTTCCAGAAAACAGCCTGTGAAAATATCATTTACACGTGCTTTTTACAAAGAAAAATAAATGCAGATATAGACTGATAATCTAGGGATATCTAAACTAATGTGTTCTTTTTTTCAGATACTCTCCCCTTTGTCTATTACCTCTCATTTTTGTTATGAAGCATGAGGTCAATGGAAGTAGTCAAAGAGGGTTCTGAGAACATATGTGAGAATTGTTTAACTTCTGAGTTAAAATGCTGTGGATCTAAATTTAAATCTGCTATGTTTAAGCAATAAACCAAGTAATGAATAAATCTAATGAAGACCTCTGCTCTCTCTTTTCTTGATTTTGTTAAAAACCCATTTGACGGAGGGTGAGGGAGAGAGAGACTTGGGAACAGAGGAAACAGTAGTTTTAAATATTACTGGGGACAATGTACCATCCTTCCAATTTCTGGAAATGAATCTTAGGAAAAAGCTTATTCCACTTTTACTTTTAGGAAAAAACAATGAGCAGGACTGAGGCCTCAGACAGTAGATGAAGCATAGGAAACCAACAACTTTAGTAAAGAAGACTCTTACCAACATTACAGGGCAGTTGTAGAGTATTGTTTGTGTTGAGCATTGCAGCAAAGGAAGTAAGAGCAAACATGATCCTAACTCTTTCACGGAGTTGTTGTGACCTGGTGTTGCATCAAAAGGAACAGACTAACAAGTACGGGTGTCAAATTACACATATCTTGTTTGGGCAATAGCTGCAGGATGTAAGTATGAGAGCAAAATTTCAGAAAGTTATGCCAGGGGCTCAAGTCAGAGCCCACATACTGATCATTTGCTATTCAACATGTCACTTAGCATGACCATGCAGAGAATCAGACAGGTTGACTCTAGGGTGCATGAAGGCAAGCCTTCCTTGTTGGATACATGTCTCCCTTTCAAAAACATGATATTTGAAATTGGCTTCTACAAGGTATTAAAAGGTTTGTGGAACATCAAGGTAATGAGATTTTATTAGTACTGAAATGCTCCAGAAGGTCTAAGAAGTCCCTTAGTGTTTGCCTTAATCCATTTTCTATTGCTAAAAGAAAATACCTGATACTAGGTAATTTATAAAGAATAGGAGTTTATTTGGCTCACATTACACCTCTGAAAGTTGGGAAGTCCAAGAGCATACATCCAGTGTCTGCTTGGCATCTGATGAAAGCCTTTTTGCTGCATCCTAAAGTGGTAGAGGGCATCACATGGTGAGATTGAGCAAGCATGGCAGCTGGGGTCTCTCTTTCTCATAAAGCCAGTAATGCCAGCATGGAGGTACCATTCTCTGGATCTCATGTATTCCTAGTTATCTCTTAAAGGTCCCACTTCCAAATATTAGTAACATACGAATTTTGGGATTGTTTCTTACAAATAGACCTTTAAGGGACTTTCAAACCCCAGCAGTACTTTCTGCCCGCAGAGAAACACGATGACTTCATCCTGTGCCCATTTGGACTCACTGTCTGGCAGCATGCATTTTCTGCTCTTCCGTTTTATCTATGTTTCTGCCATCTTTCCATTTATTCTTTATTATTCCTTTTCCTTCAGATAGGTTTATAGTTTCTGGAGCAGGGAAGGAGGATAAGGAAGATGCACTATGAGAGAAAAAGTCATTTAAATAGTATTTAAGGAAATTATATAGATACATCAACCATTATGAAACCAGGCTAGCCCAAATGACACAGCTGGTATTTATAAAACTCCATCTGAAATTCCTTTACCTAATTCCCCATTGAAACATGCACAATAGCATTGTGGAGGGAGAACATTCTATTTTAAGCACAATATGTACAGTAAGTGTTAAGTCTTATAGAGTAAATGAATTCTGCTCTACCAAGTATTTCTATTTTTTAAAATGCATAAGTATTTTCATGTCATAAAAATAGTTCTTCATTTAATGAATGCCTAATAGTATTTATTTCATCTTTCAGTTTTCAGAAAATCATGAAGATTTCAGTAATTCAATTTCTGGTTCCTCTGACAAATGGGACATAATATTGGACAGTTGGATTGGAACAGCAAGTCCCAGAAAGAATGAAAGCCACCACTCATTGGTCCAAAATGATGCAGCAGTGCCGCAAGAAGCAAAAACTCAATCTTGGCTTAAATAAATCAGCTCAAGATACGTATCTGAGTTTGTAATGTTTTGATAGGGATAACACACCACACAGAAGAACTTCCATGTCTTGGAACATTCTGGTGAGTGGTTCTTGTGGCTCTATCTTGCTTACCCTGTGCTTCAAGTAACTTGTTATACCTCCAGACACCAGCTAAACACAAAGCAATGGATCACTTGGCCAAAAACACATGTGGGTCTTTGTTATAGGACAGAACTGTGTCCTGGGTACAGTTGGAATCAAGAGCCTGTGCCCACTCATCCAAGTGATTAGTGGGACTTAATCCACACTGTTGGATTCCTCATTAGCCTCCAACATGGGCAACATCAGCAAGACAGGCAGTCATACCCTGAACTTCTCTCAGTGACATTTTAAAAAATGGTTTTTGATGGTTTCTCTACGTTTCTCCTGTAAAATTTCTTTCCAGATAAAATGGGAATTTGTATTCCATGATTCAACTCATATTCTATATTCTCATACACTTCAAATATTTCCTCTTTCTTTATATCCAAAGAGGGATATTTCCTAAAAGAATATTTCCCCCTGTTTTCTTTCATCCTGAAAACGGAAGGTTATTTCCTTCAGAACCCAAGTATGTTAGAACTGGTAGATGTAAATGACTAAAATGACTAAAAATAGTTTCAGGTACTCATGACCTTTCACATAGCTATGTTGATATTAAGGTGAATATCTTATGATATAAAATTCATCACAACATTTCGAGTGCAAAAACACATGTGGAATTCAATGGTAGAGTACTTGCCTAAAATGTGCAAGTCTTTGGGATACATCCCTCGCAACACACACACACACACACACACACACACACACACACACACACACATAATTTTCTTCTTTGTATTTCTTATGGTAACTTACTAAAAACCATAATAAATACACTATTCATCACTCAGTCTTTTGCATCTTGAATAGTTCTTAAATCTTTCTCCATCTCTCCAAGTCTGTTCCCATTAGCTTCAACAGTATCACCTGCCTCTTTGGTCTCACATGCCAGAAAGTCTATCAATTACCTCCTTCTGTCAAAGTTAGATCTTCATACATGACTTTAAAAAAATGTAACCAAAAAAAACTTTTCAATATTTTACTCAGATCAGGAAAGTTCCCAACACAATTTGTGGAATGAAAATCTTCACAGAACCTATAGGTCTTCGGGTCCCCGAAGCATCTTCTCTCCAGGCTCAGAATAGAGTGGCTCCCTGTATGGGCTACCCTTTCCTTCTTCCTTTATGCATGTGCTCCCTCTCTGGAATGATCTCTTAACTCCCTTTTCCATAACAAGCATGCTTCATCCTGTAGACCTCATCTTAATACTTCCTCAAAGGGTTTTCTAAAATCTTGACAATCTTGACCAGGTTCCTCTTTGATATACTCTAGGAGAGCAGTTCCTCTGTCAGGTAGTGTCTCTCTCCAATTTACCTCCCTCAACCAGAGCATAAACAAAATGAAAGCATAAAAGTAATTTCATTAATTTCTCTTACTCCCTGTTATACTCTAACATATGGCACAAAGTTTTGCAAATGTCACTTCTCAATTTATAAGAATTAATCAGTAATAAATCTAAGTTATAGATGTGTAGTACTTCTTAAGGAATAACAGTGTATTGTTTTCTGAGTAGTTAATTTCTTAATAAAGTTTAAATAAGAATTAAATCAATTAATGTTCAGAAACATTCATTCAAAAATAAGTACTTTGGCTATCATGGTTTGCATCCATATAAAATTAGTACTTTCAAAGACAAGTAACCATAAGGTATAGCACTAGATAAATGAAATAGCTTGGTTAAAAGAATTTATTTTTCTATTGAAATTAGGCAGGAGTAATTTGAGAAATACCACCAAACTAATTATAACTGCATGCATTTTCTTGTCATTTTTAATGGACACATAAGCAATAAAATTATTAATAATTCTAAAAAGTTTGAGGTCCTGGTAATTATCTCTTCTTAGACATGCTCTAATTTTTAGTCCCTCATTTAAATAAGACACATTTTTATTTGATTGAATTAACATAAGTAGGAAGTGCTTTATGCATCAGATATTTCCTTTCAGTCTCAACTAGATATCTATCAAACTTATATATCAAAATTCAGTTGTATTTGGAGAAACATAGCCTAACATAAGTTTATTCAATTCTTTCATCAAATAGACAAAGTTGTGCAGTTTGAAGTTAAAAAGATATTGGTATGGATTTTTTAAAAATATTAATTAATAGTTAAACATTCCTGATTGATATTTTAGTTTTCTTAGTTTACTCATTAAATATGTATAACTTACAGGGTTATCATGAAATTTAAAGAAAATGATTGCTTGAGGTTTCTATCGTACTGCATGGCATTAGAGCAAATGATACACATAAAACACTTCTTTCCAAATGACTACTTGACTTCTCCCATGGATCACAACCCTGTATGGTATGTGTTGGAGACATGATCACTTTCTATTTCTCTGATCTATTTATGGGTTGAGTTAAGAGTAGAGTAGACCGCTTCTGAGCTGTCAGAAAGAAAAGGTGAAATGCTGCTGGAGGATTGTTCTTACATCTGTTCTCAGACTACGAACCAAACTTCGCCTGAAGTTGAGCTGGAAGAAAGAATGACCGGAAGTTCAATCTGTCGGTCAGATAGGTTTTATTTGGAGCATCACAGCAACACAGAACTCAAAGCACAAGTCAGCAGGAGATGCTAGGAAAACACTTGTGAAAGAGTACAGTGCTAACAAGCAGGTCTCGTGCTGCTAAAAGTCACAAATCCAACAGAAAGAGGAAAGGAGCAACACCCCAGTTCCAAGATCTACTATCATGGTGGTGGCGACATCATTCTTGCACAGAAATCAATATTTTTTGAGGAAAAAAATAAAAAAGAAAGAAAAGAAAAAGAAGGAAAAATAAAACTATAAGTAGAAGACCAGTTACGAAGCATTGAAAATTTTAAGAACTGGAATATCAAATTAACATACTACAAATGTGCAGGTTCTCTTTTCAATATTTATGAAAAAAAGAAGCAGAAGTGTTGGCTCCATTTGCTAATATTGCTTTTTTGAGAACTTCCTCTCACTATGCTTCCCAAAGTTACTGCCTTGACATCAACATCATTGTAAATAAATGAACTAAATTGATATTAGTTATTCTAAAATCAATATTCTTTTGTAATTCTGTCTTCAGTTGGTTCTCCAAAGTCCACAGGAAACTCACTATAGAATAGTGTTTCTCATAGATTATTTAAAATTAGTAATCCTTTCTACTGTGGTCACCTGAGGGCCTGTCTTCAAATTCTTTCCTTTAACCTTTCTTCCTAGACATGAGTAGATTTTATTCTGGCAATCATATGTTCTCAGAGTCAACTTTTTTTCAATCATCTGCCCAATTTCTTAAATTAAAATTTCACTTCATCTCAATCTTCCTTTAAAAAAAATTTTAAGTAGCTTTACTAAATGTGCAATATATTCTATAGTTGCTGAAATATGCAGATTAATTCAAGGATTTTGTCCCTCCCCTTACAGATTATAAATTAATATTGAATAAAATTGTTTTCTGTGGTTAAACAATGAACTTTGAAATCAATGTTTTAGTATGGACTTAACATTCCCAAATCCAGGTGGAATAGTCTTCAACTTTGGACATGCATAAAAGCTACAGAGAGAAGTAAAGTGTAATTATTAAATCACTCACTTTTCTTTATTTTCTATAAACCACAAGGAATCAGAGAAATATCTTTGGAGAGGAAATTTTGTGGAAGGAGCTGTCTTGTGTGTTCCAACCTGGTTCCCACCAGGAAAGCTTCCAGGGCGATATGCCTAGTTCTAATACTAAGCAAAGTAGAAGGAGTTTGGAGGGAATCCATGAAGCCTTAGAGAACATTGTGGAACAGGCTGGAAAGTTTAACATGATCAGTATTGACTGATTATCTGAGACGACAGTCAAACTGCGGACAGGGGACTTTGTCAGAATCAGCATGCATATTTGTCCAGGCATAAAAAACGTATGCATTTTTTATGAACAATATGGAACAGCATTCAAGAGAGGGCTGTTTTGGATTCATCTTAGCCTGGAGAAATAAATAGAGCTCAGAAGAAAGACTGCAAGTCCTCCCTCCATACCTAGAAGCAAACAAAGGGAGTAAGTGGCAGCATTTTGGAAACTACTGATGAAAGATTCAGAGAGTAAAACCTCTAAGTAACCCACAAAAGTGTTCACTGGACAAGCAACTTTAAGTGTCTGCCAATTTCAGTTAGTATCACAGTTTACCCTGCCAGACTCATAAAGATAATATCTCTGTTCGGAATTCTTCTCCTGCCCAATTCTAGAATGATCACCACTTTGATGAACAAGAAGGAGAAGGAAATAGATTTCTAGTGAAGAAATATTTAAAAAGTAAACTTCACTCTCATTTTATTCTGTGATCATAGATTCCTGCCTGCATCAAAACTTAGTTGTGGGAAGAAAGAAGTTCATATTAATATTAGCTTTAGATATTTGATTTTTATACAAGATCAAATGCTTCAATCACATCACTGACACAGAATTTTCTTGCTTAACACAGTCGTATGACCTCTCATTACCTAAGAGTAACTAGAAAAGGTAATGAGAGTTGCTATAGTCTTTAAACACAGGGTAAAGACATTTCTCCACAGAGCTGATTTCAAGGAATAGTAGATACAAAAATATATGTATATTATAAAAAAAATGTTGAATTTGATTTACATAACATAATGGTTACTTAGGAAACAAAAAAGAAATCATACTGAACAACTAAGTGAAAAGGGGAATTTGTTATTAGGTAAAGTAGGTCTCAAAAAATCTAACTAACAGCCATGAGAGAGCTATGCAGAAAAGAGAATCAGAAGGAAGAACACCACCAGACACTTCACCTTGCCCTGTCTCTGCTCCACTTTGCATGTTACTTGTTTGTCTCTGGAATTTCTAATGTTCCCTCCATAGTTTATTAGTCAGGAAAAAAAAAAAAAAAAAAAAAAAAAAAAAAAAAAAAAAAAAACGAAAACAAAAACAAAAGAACAAACAAACTATAGTCACCACAGCTTCCACAGATTCAGCTTCCCTATGAAGGCATATCTACTTTCTTGCTACCAACATGTTTCCAGAGAGCTCTCCTCGGTCATGGCCAGGAGCCTGGCCCTAGTGCATGTGCGTAGCTGTGAGTGAAGCCACCTCTGTATACAAGGGACGGTCAGGAGGGGCATGGCAGTAGGGGACACTGCAAAAGCAAATGAAACACCGTGTGTGAAGTATTAGGTGAATGCACTGGAAGAGGCCATGAAAACTTAGAGGAAAGCCGTCCAAGTCAGACTTTGGGAGGTCTGGTGGGGAAAAACATTGAAGTTACTACAAAGAAGTTGTTTTCCTGCCGTGAAACAAGCCAACAGTCCTTCCACAGGATGTGATTGCTGGTGGAAACTATCTGACATACTAGGTGAGGAAGGAAGTTACTAGCAGCTCAGCTTTTAATCTAGACACCAACCAGCCCTTTGAGTTCTTTGGTTTTAGAATGCTAAAAATGTATTGTGCTTATATATTTAGAATTGTAATGCAATCCTTACCTTTCAGTAAAGAAGTTAAAGCATGTATACTCAGTGACACGCTGATATTCTGGCTTTACATCTGTCATCTTGTTCTATTTTATTTATTGTTTTATGACCATCCTGTTTTTTCAATGTGTTTTAGGATCGTGCAATGCAAACACGGCTGACAGGAGCAGATGCTGGGAATGAGCAGAGCGCTACGAACTTTGTCCTTAATACTCACGTCATTTTTCTTTGTTGAACTCTGACCATTAGATCTGCATGGAGAAGTCAGAGGATAGTGACTTTTTATTCCTTCCTATGTTACCTTCTCTGTCTGCCTAAATTTACATAGCTATTCATTTATACCTTATGGTTAAAATTAAAAGACAAAAAGTCTTCAT
The DNA here is from genome assembly GCF_902686455.1 of Sciurus vulgaris. Lineage (NCBI taxonomy): Eukaryota > Metazoa > Chordata > Mammalia > Rodentia > Sciuridae > Sciurus > Sciurus vulgaris. Next base: position 16,451,395 of record NC_136469.1, read on the forward strand.
TTGTTTCTAGACACAAGTCTTCTTTCATTAATTTTGCCTCTAAGATTATTGTATTATTTTTAATTTTTTAAGCTTAAGTTAAAAAGAAATCTTTCCAGACGTACATCTATTACTGCTAATGTTCTAAGTATGCTTTCTTCCTCAGGAATATCTAATTTTCTTTGCATGGACCGTCAGTCACCATTTTGCATATTTTTTGTCATTTGGAACTGTTTTGAAAGCCCATTTCTTGGCCATAGGTACCTCACTTCTCTACATCCCTGTTCTGATTGCGAAGCTAATTCTACCCCAGGATGTCAAGGGCTTGGGATGTTCTAGAACAACTGTGTTTGCATTTCAGTCAATACCTTTTAAGACAATGTGCCACTGCCTACAGCTCTTGGCTGCTGGCAGAACACATTTACCTCAGCCTCAATGGATGACAACAGGCAGGCAGGTGGCACAAGGGAGGCACAATCCCAGGCCTGGGGACTCATCCAATCACCAGGTCAGAATTTGATCCATGGCAACCAGAGACTGAGCGACTCCACCACAGTGGAGACCCCATGATGAGGTCCTACACACCTGGCCTTAAGCCTGGTTTTTCCTCCCCTCCTGTGGGAACGATTTTGTTTGTTTGCTACTTCTCCTTCTGCACTTCAGTGTTTGTGTCCTTTTTTAAAACCAAACCCTTTTCAGCTGGTTTCTGTGCCTGCAAGATTTGTGGTCTTTATTTTTTATCTCAGAGATGTTCTTTCGTTCTGTTCCTTCTAGTATTCATTGAGCCTTCTTGAATCTTATTAAAATACCAAATGGATTTCTAAAATATTACTACGATAAATCATTTTTAAGAGGTACACTTTTCCTTTCACTTTCAAGATAGGGTTCCCTCTTTATCAGACTGTAGTATATTTCCACGAGTCCAACTTTATTTTCTTACTCATTATTCATCTTCTAAAGAGCACATCTATTCCTAAAATTACATTCTGCCAGCTAATCTCTGTGTATGGGGTGTACAATGTTCTTTTCCCTGTACCCTTGTGCACCAGTTGAATTCCCTTCTCTTCTGTAGAGAATGAGAATTAATGAAAAGCATTGATAGCTATGGTAGTGCCCAGAATACATCCACCACGAGTCTTCCCCTTAAATCTAGATCCAAGTTAACTTGATTAATTTACATGGCAGGATGCAAATATCCTTCTTGCAAGTCCATCCTTCTCCACATGGAAAGTATCATGCAGCTGGTTGCTGCCCCTCTGTGTCTTACCCCCATCTCAGGTCTTAGGGAAGGAGAGAGAATGAAGAGTCTCCTTCATGTCAGACCAATAGATATCTTGCTGGCTTCTCATCTTGCCAACCATCATCTTGAATAACTGGGATCATCTGTTCAACTCCACAGGGCTTGCAGACAAGAGAAACTCTGTCTTAGATTGGGCTGGATGTCAACGTTTATTATCTCTCATGTTTCTAATTGTCATTATTTCTTGTTTCTCAGTCGGGAGTCTCGGTTGGGAGAGTTGGAAAGACTAAAGCAGTCCTGAAGGTCAGACTCTCTGTAACTGGTGTTTCAAACTTAAATTTCTAAGCCTCAATTTCAACTGTTTCTTTTTATTGTTTCAGTAATTAAAATACCATTCAGTTTGCAAACAGTGTTTTCCATATGTGTTGTTTTCCCACTTAGACATAGTGAAAGAAGAAACTCTTAGTATAGGTTAAGGCTATTTGAAACATGGAAAGAAAGGCTTATCAAATTAATATTCAACAATGTCAAATTAAGGTTACTTAAAGAAACTAATGACAACTGTTTTTAGATAGTTTTACTTAGCTTGCAGTTTTCTAAGACAAATCTCAAGTAGAATAACTTAAATCTTGGATCATACTATCTTTTCATATATTTCAAAAAACACTTTATTATGTGACCTAAGAGTTATTTTTAATGCATTGTATTCATTCACTCAAGAACAACAACAATAAAGCAAATCTATTGGACATAGAACATATGTGTTATACACTGTGCAGTTCTTACAAGATAAACAAAATTAATGATCCTGATTTCCAGAAGCTCATTATCCAGTGCACAAATATGAATTTTGAAGTTAATTGTTTGTACTAACCCACAAGTAGTTATTCAAGGCTTATAGCAATATGAAGAAAATTCAGGTAAAATTCAATACTGGAAGAGGTGCTAAGTTAACATACTATAGAAGTACATATATAAACTTTCAATTTAGTTTTTGAAACATGAATATTAGCATCTTTCCCAATGTGATTTAAAATTATACCCAAGGGGAATTTGCTTCATCTCCTGTTTTGTATACCTCATGCTCAGGTAAAGTGTTGTGAGGGAAAAATCATCTATTCAGAATGTGAGTTTGGGAAGTAAAAACCCATGAGAGACTAGTGTGCTTTGCAACATTTGAAAATAAATTCCCAACCTTTTCAATGCAGAAGATACAAAATAAATCCTTTAATGATTCATGCCTTCTATTCTAAAGAATTCCTCACACTTTTCAAGGCAATCAGACACATACAGAATCTCAAAAGTACTTTTGCATTTTTTAGATCATGAAAGAGCTGTAGGCAGTTGGAAATGAATACTATAAGGGCTGAATAGTGATAATAATGAAAGCTGTTAGTATGCAGATTTGATTCAGAATGACAATTTATTTTTTAACAAAACATGAGTCTTTTTACTTCTCAAAAATTAATTGCTGGTATTTTGGTACTCAGTTCAGTCTGTGGAAATGTATAGGCTACGGGGATGAGTCTGTGTCCACAGGGAACCCAGGAGGATACAAAGGCTTAACTGTCAAATGTGGTGTATTATTTTCAATGCAAATTTATATTGACATTTTCTATAGAAAGGAGAAGTCAATCATATGTGTGCTTCAGTTTCTCATTTTTAAATAACATTCAACAAAATATTCATGCTTCTGAAGTTTAGCAGAGCATGTTTAAAATATTTCTGAATCATTTATTTCAATGAATACATTCTAAGTTATATTTCAGTCAATCTTGAGTTCAGGATATCATTCATGGACAAACTCCAGAATATTGTCTAGTCAAACCAGGTAATAACATTATTTTTAACCTCTCCAATTCCTACTAATTAAAGACAGATGTCAGACTTTCAAAAGATTGATAAACTAAAAGAAACCAGTGGAAACCAGTTTGTGTCAATACCAGGGAGTGAAAAATTGGGTGTAATTTCTTGGTTCTGAAGAATAAGAACTCAGACACTCTTCAATCTACCCCAGATTTTCATATCTGTAGAAATGCTCTCCATAAAGAGAAGAAGCCACCTATTAAAGCAAATAAAAAACCTGTGGATGGTCATTCTCACATCAAAGAGGACATTATGCCTAGTGATACTTGCCCTGTCTGTCCAAAATCTGAGCATTTCGACTTCTTAAATCAGTTAATCCTATTATGTTCAGACATTAGTTCAAACCCCTGCAATTAACTCAGATATTTAATGTAACAATGAAATTAGCCCCTGAGGAGATAGCCTAAATATGTATTTTCATATTTGAAATATAGAAATGATAAGAAAAAGATGAATATATATTATGCATGTAATTACGTACACATATGATGTCATACATACATATGCACTCATAAATATATATATATATATATATATATATATATATGTTTTAGTGCCACATTCTTCCCATTTTAATACTGTTGCCTTTCTACTCATGAGTAGCCAAGATTACACATTCTTTTGTGTTATTTTCTGGGATTTTCTGCTGTCTTACACTGGGCTTGGGTGAGTGTCCATGTCTGGTGTGTACCTGCCCCTCCATCTGGTCTAACTGAATGGGTACTTGACAGAAGTAAGACTGATCATATCCTTTCTTGTATTAATTTGCAATTAGGACGGCAGAATTATCAGCCTCTGAGAGTGATGAAACTTGAAATTAAAGATCACTGTTATTCCATGATCCTGAAAGAGAAGAAAAGCATTTTGTGGTGAGAGAAAGGGAAGAATGAGGTGCACTGAGGAAAGATCTAGTGTCTCCACAGATGAACTCCCTTCTTGGTCTTTGCTTCCTATGAATCCTCACTATGAATCACACTCTGACTCATTAGAGTTCTGATTGTTGCACTTAAGCATCTAATGAAATGAAATAACTATAACACTGCATTTTCACATTCTCTATCTCTAACCATTCAAACTTTATATTTTGAAGTATGTATTTCTAAAATCTTAGACATTTCAGATTAAGGTACCTCTCTGCAGATTCATACTTTAGCAAGTAGATTTTTCTGGGAAAAAATGTCTAGTAAAGAATGTTTTGCTGTACCAATTTTTCTCTGTATGATGAATTGTATATGTTTTCTTGAATTTTTGCAGAGTCTTGACTAAGTCCAAGATATAAAAGCAGTATTCCTTTGGTAAAAAGACCTTTACATTCTGCTTACTTTGTTGCAATCACTAATGATTTTTATTCCTTCATGCAATCTCTGTATATGTTGAAAACTATGCATTTATCACATCATTGAAGATTTTAAAATGTAATTTTCCAATAAAAAAACAATGACAACATTAACCTCCTTTAAAAATATATACTTATCTTTTTATGCATTATGGTTTGGATGTGGAATGTTCTCCAAAGTCTCATGTGTTGAAAGCATGTTCCAGATGCAACAATATCCAGAGGTGGGGCTTTTAGAAAATTACTGATCATAGGAGAATCTAACCTCATCAGTAGATTAATTCAGTGATAGATTCATAATTTGAATGGGCTCCTGAGAGGTCATAGAAACTGTAGGAGGAGGAAACAATTTGGAGGAAATATGTACATAGGTGTATGTCCCTGAGGACTATATTTTGATCCTGGCCTACCGCTCTCTCTTTTTTTCTCTCTCTCCCAACCACCATAAGATGAACATCTTTCCTTTTCCATGACCTTCTATCATAATGCTCTGCCTTGCCAGAGGGCTAAAAACAATGGAACCAGCAGGCCACGAATTGACACTCTGAGATTCTGAGCCACAATAAATCTTCCCTCCTCTGAATTGATCTTCTGGATTTTTTTGTCACAGCATTGTGTATATGTACTTAAGTTCTAGTAAATGAGCATTTACTATTCCAAAAGAACATTACATGGAAAGTGGCAACGTATGTCACCCCACAGTATGCCACTTTGAGGTGAACATAATTTTATGTTAAAGGCACTTGAAAAACAGCAGATGTAAGAAGGGCACTCTGATCCATCTTTTTTTTTTTTTTTTCCTGAAAATGGAAGATATGCACCCCAACCCCTTCCCCACCACAATGGAAGATGTCCTTCCTGTATCAAAAAGTAACATTCTTATCATCAGGGACAGGGATTTGAGACTGAGAGAACTATGTACCAATAACTATCCCTGATCTTCCTAGTCACTCCTCCATGATCAATGACCCTACCCAACAAACCCCTAAGCTCTGTCATGGTTTTACAATTTTTAACTCTTTGTTCAATTCAGTGAATAAGTGATTTTAACTAATACTTCAGTTCCTCTAACATATCAGAACTCCCATGCCATGCAAAAATTATGCAAATGTTCTTCTCCTGTTAATCTTTCACAGGTCAATTTAATTCAGAGTCCCAGAAAAAAGTTCTAAGAGGACAGACATAAAAATGTGTCTATGACCATAACCAAACTCTTTATGTTACCACCAAAATTCCCCTTGAAAATAAATATTAAATCTATTTTTTCATCCTAATCCAGAAGCCAGGAAACCTTCAGAGATTTTTCACTTTCTTATATCGTATATTCCAACTGTGTTTAAAAAATAGAATATTTTTACAATATGTCCGGGATCTGAACTGCTTCCCATCTCCACTGCAAGCATCTGAACCAAGACCATTCTTGTGAAGATTGTCTAAAAGGGCCTCCTAACCTAATGGATTTCCTGCTTTTATTCTTGCTCTCCTATGGTGAGTTTGTTCTCTAGCAACCAGTCTTATTCAAATACCAGCAGATGGCTGCAGGTCTCTGCTTAACATTCACTGTGGGCTTCCCTTCTCCATCAGAAAACAATTCAAAGACCCAACAATGACCTTCAGGTCCCACATCACCTGCAAAGTTCTCAAGTTCTGCAAAGAGCGTGTCTGCTGCACAATAATTGTGTTTTCAGTGGCAGTATATACTATTTTTTTTTTGTTATTTTCAATTATATGTAGAGAAATTCAGTCCCAGAATAGAGTTAGAGTCCTAACAGGGTCCTAATTCAAATGCCTGATTTTATTTTTTCAAAGGGAAAGGAGTTTCTTTCTAGCTCCAAAATAAATATACATATGTATATGTATGCATATATACTCACATGGCACTTTGTTTATGTATTGTTAAATATATACGTATATACATTTATTATAAAAATAAATAATTACACATATGTACATACAAATAATGAAAAACTAATGAAATTTTAAAACTGCAAGAAAAGTTAGTAAAATATAGGTGCAAATATCACAAAGAATAAAACAATTTGATAATTTTCCTATAGAAATTTGAAAAATCAATATTATAGAAATCATTGTAGATCTGGAAATTTCTGTGAATCCATAAATAATCAGAGACATCTGAAACAATTCTAAATCTGACAGTAACAGAAAAAAAGAATATGAAAATTCATCAGTAAACAGAGGTTATTTTCCATGGCCAGGTTCTTCTTACTTGGTTTGAATGTGAATCAAAGCTATATTCTTTTGAATCAGAAGTTGTAGCGTTAGCAGTAGAAATTTGTAAGAGTGAGTTATTTCATGATGGAAAAGACTTGGCTGGGGATTCCGATATTTTCTGTCCCTGTTTATTAATTATCTTATATTTATAAGATCTTCTCTAGGTATATATTCATCACTTTGGGAGAGATCTGAAATGTGAGTCATAGATAATCTCAGAATAGAGGAATAATAATTGCCACATTTGAGTTATTTGGGAATACACATTTTGAATTAAGAGAGAGAGAGAGAGAGAGAGAGAGAGAGAGATCATTTCTGTGTGTTCACATTAGTCTGTAAAATAAAATTTTTATTTAGACTTAGAAATCAAGGTTCAGTAGTTTGCTAAAGCTATGCAGTGGTCTAAGTAGGATATAAACTTGGGTCCTCCACCTGAATCCAAAGCTGGTGTTTTTATTTACTGCCATGAAACTTTCCATATGGATTAATCCACAAGAGACCAACCATGTGCAACATCTTAAAATATTTTTAAATGATATTATAGACAACGAAGCATTCTATACCTAAAACTCTAGTATCCATTTTTAAGAAATAGGACATCTTCATATGTAGTCAAAGTACTATTGATTCAAAATAATTACAATTAAGTCATATCAACTGATCTCATCTTAGTATTTTTGACTGACTCAACATTTTTTCTTTGAGGTGTTCAATTACAGACATTAATTTTATTTTACAAGCTTTCTGTGTCCATTTCTAGCACCTTCCATTTCTTATTTCTCTCAAGTTTTATTTCCTTTCTTTAATCCTTCAGGCTGCTTACTTTCTGTTATCTCCTTCTTCTTTTTACCACTATTGTAAATCAGTCTTAATTTCTGCATCGATTTTTCTCTTCGACTTATTACCTCCCTGTTCTCCATGTTCACCAGCTTTACCCCCAGTGCGTTGCCCTACCCTCCTCATTTCAGAAACCACACAGGTTTCCACTCAAGCAGAGCTTCCTGCCTTCCTGGGGGAAGACCTTTGCTTGTTTGCTGCTATTGTTATTCCTGTTTCTCTGAGGACAGCCACACCTCTGACCCCTGAGTTTCTCGTTCTCATTCTGTACCTGGTGTAAGCCCCAAACGACCCGTTCTTATTTAGGCATATTTTCCCCCTATCCCATACAAGTTATTTTGAGTTTGACAGCTTTCTCTGTCTTCAGGTCTTTCTGAAGGTGTAAGATATGGCAGGTTTTGATGATTCTTTCAATTTGCCTTGTATGGTTTTTATGAGGATAATTGGGAATATCTTGTAGGTTGCTTCTAACTCCTATGCTGGTAAATCATTTTTGAAGGCAGGCTGAGTGAAATATAAAACAATGTCCAGAGTGTATAAACTAAAAATAGGGGAAATACAGTAAAAGTCTTTGGAATTTTATTTCATTTAGTCTACATATTTTTTATTTATTAATTTGGACACTTATTGAGGGCTTGTTGTGGGAGATAATTTTTTTCTATTATCATTACTTGCATTAACTCATATGATCATCAAAACGATAAGAAAATATTGCTATTTATTCTTATTTAGAGAGGTGAAAACTTATTCACGGCTAGTTCAGTTAATATCACATAACTTTTAGATAACAAAATCAGTGTCCAAGCAATCCAAAGACTGGGCATATTAATTAGTATGTGGAAAGACAAGATAATTCGAGAAAAAAAAAAAAAAAAAGGATTTTCTATGGAATAGCCTTTATTTTTATGTAGTCAATAAATTCTGAAGGATGTTTATGATTAGTAGTGAATTTTAATGCCTAAAACAATCATAATGATTATTAAGGACCTTAAGTATATACATCTCCATAGTTCACGTATTAAAAAAGAAAAAAGAATTTCTTTAACTAGCACCCTGTAATCATACAAACAGTAACATCAGTTGTGATGTGTTTAGGGAGAAGATTTTCTAATGTGAAATTCTGTGCTCTGAACCCCTTAGTAACAACATTTTCCCCCATGATAAGGGAAATTGCCAGTGTTATTTATGCACATAACTTAAAGTAAGGAATGGAAAATGTTTTACATCATTCTAATAATAAAAAAATGTATCTCCTTGGATTTCAATGTGTCTTAATCTATACTGAATCTTTGAGTTACCTAATTCTAACACATCGTTCCCATTTTTATTACTCTTATCTAATTATTGCTCCTGTAGCTTTCCTGGGATACATTCAGATTTGAAATGTGTATTTTCATAGGAAATAAAACTATTCTATGATATAAGCACAGTTGATTTTACATCCAATGTAAGAAAAAGGCAATTTTCTTTTGTGAAGTGAATATATCCTAGTTCAAATTTTATTCCTTTTCATACATTAGATATTTAACACCAATAAAGTAGCGGAGTAATTTCTACTAAATGTCATTAGTCAATCATCAAAACTAAAGAGTTATATAGTTATTAAATGTGTCAAGATCCAAAAGTGGATCTTATTTAGTGTTTCATAAAATATGTTGTTATAATCTTATTATTTTATTTTCTGTGGTGTCCTAGAGCATTGTCAACATAGAACGTTTTTATTATAAATATCTATATATTCTGCCATGGAAACTCACTTTTGCTGGCAACTTTAATGTGATATTCAATAATTCAAGATAACTAATTTTTTAATATACATTACATTAGACATAGGATTAAAGAGGAATTGAATGGGATTGCATATTAAATGATATATTTATGCCATTTTGTTTATGAAGAAAAAGAGGTGAATAAAGGAATCAGTAGCATTATATCACAATAAAATAATGTTGTTGAATTATATAATTCTGCTTAAAATAAATTCCTTGTATGGAAAATCAAATGTCACCTTAAAACAGCATTTATAATTGGCATTTCTTCCTCTGTCATTTGGTTTAATGATCCCCACGTATCTGATAATAAGGATAAGATTGGAGCTGATTTCTTTGATTTGCTTTGATGTTTTCAAGGCAGGAAATGCTTTCAAATCATTTTCTGTGTGTAATCTGAATGCAGGTAAAAAATTCCTCAACTTGTCAGAATGCTAATTAAATATAATAATAATTTGTGTAACCTGCTGTGATACTAAAGTGGTTCATGGCAATCACTTGGGTTTCCAATAAGAAGGGTTTGTTTTTATGCACATGTCTAATTTAAAAAGTCTACCATTTTATTATCACATAATATTGTCATTTGCTTGGAATAATACAGAGCTAATAGTTGACTTATTATTCCTTAAGAATTTATGTTTCCTTGTAAACTCAACACAGATAATCTATTTCCAAAGAATGAAACACCAATATTAAACAATAATTTAAAAATAATGAAGTGAATATCTCAGTCAACTCAAAGCAGCTCCTAGATTTTGTTTTATTGGTCCATGATGTTCCCAGGTTAGGACAGACTCTGAATTCACAGATGAACTTGGCCTGCTGTCTAAGGGCTGATGCTCAGGAGGTAGGCCAGCTGATGTACAGCAACATCAGTTTCAGGTTCTGAGAGAAAAGTTACATAATGCTCAAATTGTTCTTTCCTCATGAAAAAGGACGGAAAGTCTAAGAAGCTTGGACTTGGATATTTTTGCAATCCTATTTTTTTTTAATCATGTGTTTGTTGATCGATTGTGTTTCTTCTTCTGTGAAGTGTCTGTTCAGTTCCTCCCTGCACCTAATTGAAGAAAAAGTAGGCCCAAATCTTCATCATGTCAGCTTATGATCTGACTTCCTTAACAAGACTCTGAACGTGTCAGAAGTAAAATCAAGAATCAATAAATGGAAGAGATTCAAACTAAAAAGCTTCTTCTCAGTAAAGGAAGCAATCAATAACATGAAGAGAGAGCCCACAGAATGGGAGAAAATCTTTACCACACTCACCTCAGATAGAGCACGTATCTCCAGGATGTATAAAGAACTCAAAAAACTTAACACCAGAAAAAGAAATAGTCCAATCAATAAATGGGCTAAGGAACTGTACAATCCTATTTTTTCCTTATGTTGTGATTTTGTTTTAAAAAAAAGTCTTTATTCAAGGGACTATGGTAGTAGCTGAGTGGTAGAGCACTTACCTGGCACATGGGGTTGATCCTCAGCACCACATAAATAAAATAAATAAATAAATGAATAAAGTATTGCATCTATCTGCAACCAAAACATTTTAAAGCACCTTTATTCAAAAGATGCAAATATTTTGTTTATTAAACCTTCCAGAAATTTTAACATATGCTCACAAATCTCATTGTTTCTCTAATGTTAGGGATTAATTTAAAATGCTGTCATACAATAGAAATTCCATATTATTTCAAAAACATCTACTTAGTTATCAAATATCAATAGTTGTCAATACCATTCCTCTGGAGTACATAGCAGATGATGACGTAAGACATTATGCATCACTGCCCCCTGATATGGTGTCATTCTGGCAGGCAGTTTCTAAAATAGCCCCTCTAATCTCTGGAGCTAGTGAAAGTAATGAGATATCACTCCCTTAATTTTAATATATTATATGGCAAAATTGGTACTAGAATGGGAGATGACAGGTGGGCATGATCCAATCATGTGAGTCCTTAAAGACAGAGATTTCTGTCTCACTGATAGCAGAAAGGGAAGAGTTTTGAACAAGGATTTGATCTTCCAGGTGCAGTGCTGCACGCCTGTAATCCCAGCGGCTCAGGAGGCTGAGACAAAAGGATTGAGAGTTCAAAGCCAGCCTCTCAGCAACAGGGAGGTGCTGAACAACTTAGTGAGACCCTGTCTCTAAAAAAAAATACAGAATATGGCTGGGAATGTGGCTCAGTGATCCAGTGTCCCTGAGTTCAATCCCCAGCACCCATCCCATTCCCCTACAAAAAAAAAACAAAAAACAAAAAAACAAAAAAAAAACAAGGATTTGGTTTGCCCTTGAAGAGTAACGTACCAAGGGTACTGGGAACTCTGACTAAAACCCAGCAAGGTAACAGGATCCTTCACCTTAAAGCACAAGAAGATGAATTCAGCCACAATATTTCAATTCATTCATGGATCCTTCCCCAGAGCCCAAACTGGAGGGCCCCAAAATGTCAGTCTGTGAGAACCTGAACACAGAGTCTCATTGAGTTGACCCAGACTTCTGATCGACGGAGCTGTGAAATAGTAAATGGATAAGGTTTGAAGCTGCTAAGTTTATACATGTAGCAACAGAAAACTAGCGTAAATGTTAATTAAATGAATGCCTGGCCAAGAGATAAATGTACCTTGTAAATGCTACGTCTGTGTTAATTTGTCATAATAACAGTAGAAAATAAAAAGTAGGATGGATGTTCTTGTCATGCTGGATCTAGACTCATCAATATTCTGGAAAAATAAAAATCCCTTTACTGTATTTATTCCAAATGCTAGGTACATAACTTAAGTGTTAGTGCAATAAATTAAATTGATTTTCATTTTGAACATGAAAATGTTCTTGCAGTAGGCCCAAGAATGTCCCTAGTTCCAGGGTTTTACTGATCCCCAGTGTCCCTGACCTCTAGACTCTAGTAACACCATTTTCCACAGTGCCCGCCTATTCTAAAGGATTTTCTGCAATTGGCTTCTAGATGCTCCATCTTCCCCCATTACAGGTATTTTGAGACTTCTATGACTAGTTCCAGGTGCTCCATACAATATTGAATCATCTAATATGGGTTCTTGACATAAACCCTCTGGTCATTACCAGAGTGGATACAAGATTCAAGAAACAGATTTTTTCTCCCCCAGTGTTGGGGAGCAAACCCCGAGCCTTGTACGTGCTAGACAAGTGCTTTACCACTGAGTTTCAGCCCCAGGCCCAAGAACAGATCTGTAAGCTGAGATTCTGAAATGGGCTTATGCATATGTTGAAGCTGAAACAGTAAAGATTTCATTACCAATGGGAAAAAAAGATACTAAAAACCCATAGCATAAAGTCACATTAGTATTATGTAAACTATTATCAATGGTTACTTGTTGAAATCTAAAGTCCTGGGGATGAAATTGTTATTCTTTAATTGATTACAGCTGAAGAGATGATCACAAGGGGCATGGTATGATATAGATAGGTGAGGCTGTACAGGAAGGAAACAACACACTCTTACCTGAAAACCATGGACTTAAGACATAGAGTGCCAGAGAGATTCATTCTATTGTGGCCCTGAAATAATATCCTACTTCCTATAGCCACAGGGCAGACATAGTGAGCAATTAATCTCTGATTTTAATCATACCAACCGGGGAATAATAATGCAAGTTGAATGAAATGCCTTACAGAGCTTCTCAAAATAAAGGTTAAGACACCAAAAAGTGGGTTTCTGAGATTTGAATCAGAGACTTTGAAATGGAGTTGGAACAATCTGAAAACCTGACCGGTTCAGTTCCCCTGGTCTTTCTTCCTTGCCAGTGAAAGAAGCCGCATCATTCCTTTTCTGAGGAGATGTCTCCCTGTTTCAAGACCTGTGTTAAACATCAGGTGGCGATCAGATACCTACTACACAAGTCCCACCTCCTCCCTCCTCTTTGCCCACAGACCCATAACAGAAACTATCTCCACATGTCCCTGGGGCGTAAGATAAGTCTGACCCAGGAGGAGTTAAACACAAAAATAATTACAAGATTCCTTTATACTGATGGGAACCTTAGGGACATGAGTAGAAATAGATTCTAAGTGTCTTAGATATTCTGTAACATGGATTGACTTAAATTTATGCATGTGTGTTCACTTTCTTAATATTATTGAATTCATGTACAAATTCTAGAAGCTAGAAGCACCTGTAATGCTTAATTCACTAGAAGCCCCCCACAAACACACACACACAGGTGGGTAGTATACCGTAAGACTGAGATGACAGAACATCCTGGCAAAAAGAAAGAAGAAATGCAAACACTTAGGGGAGATGGAAATGTTAAAAATATTTATGAGCCCAGACTTAAAGTGCCTTTACTACCATCAAGACCAGAGCACTAGCATCTGTGAAATCTCTGGGCTGGTTTTCCTTTGAAAGTCAGAGTTGGTGTAGAAGGATGCCTTCAGTAAAATGAGCCTCTTGGTTCCAAAGGACTGATGGAATCTTAAATGGATAACGTCCAAGTAGTAAAAGGTCATCAACACATAAGAATGTCCATTAAGTGGGCAAATAGAGTAGATGGGCTAATAGAATATTTGACCTTCAAGGAATTTTTGTGGTGATCAATAAATTATTAGATCCCTAATAAGGAAAGAATTATCAAGGTAGTAAAATATAATTTGACCTGTGAAATATTATTTAATTTAAGAAACGGGAAAATGTTTTATCTTTTTAGAATAAACTTGGTATTGGTCACCTCAATGGGAGAATGCAGACTTTTCTTCAATTGCAAGTAAATTCACAGAACTAGAAGTTGTTTTTTGAAGGGAAGTTTAGAATAAATGCCTGTAAGCAATGCCACAAATATATACCAGAAAATCCTCTGTAAGACCTTCCAAAGGAACTTGAGTCTACCTACTGTAGTTAATATGCTCTGAGGAAAGAAAATACTATGGTATCCCAGAGAATAGTAGATTGTAGTAATATTTTAAAGATACTCTCTAGAGATTCAGTTTGGTTTGGAACTGTGACTGATCAGTAAGAACTGGGTGTTGTCAGGTGTTCAATCAAGAATATTTCCAAGTCTGTCATACACTGAAATTAGTGTGACTGTGATTTCCCTTTGAATATGTATTTTATCACTTTGGGATGCCTAATTGAAATATATATTTGCCAAGTGGCAAAATTCCTAAATTGGTCCACTGACGCATAGTAAGATCTCTGATGATAATTAGTGATAAATAAAAGCTTAATGACTGCTGTGGCATTCACTCTTTTAAAAGCACAAGCAGTACTCCATCTCTGAGGGAACTGGGGAGATAAGTCACCCTCAAATACTTGACAGAGGTAGGGATGGTAGTTCCTATAACATGACTATTATAGGGTTACCTCAGAAGTTCTGGAGGGAGGACTATGAATTTTCACACTGATTGGGTTATATCTCCAACTGCATTTCCAAAACCATACATTTTGGAACAATCCTCTATTCATTCAGTTCTCTGTTTTCCAGTGCTTCATCTTGAAACTGCTATTCATGTGTACTGTTAATGACAATAATCGGACAGGAATATCAGTTCAGTCCACTCTCTTAACTAAGCTCTATTATGACAATTCAGAGAGAGCCTGGTAGTCTTGAATTTCACAGAACATTCTACTGGTTTACTTTGATGACACTGGGCTTAACTAAAGTTAAGCAGCAAAAAAGTATTGGTATTCTAGATGAAATTGTCAGATAAATGCATTCGTGACAGAATCTGAGTGATAAACTGAAAAATGGGGTTTATTTATTAAAGGTGATCATGGGCTGGGGTATGTGAAAGTCCTTGTGTGTACCTTGCACAGTTGACCAATAAGAAACAAAATTTTTGAAGAATCTAATTTCTTTGACTGCCTTTAAATTCATTAGTTGAAAAAAAAAAAAAGTAAAGTAAAGCTATTGGTTTTTATTGGGATTCAGATGAACAGAAATTTCTACAGCAATCTGGATGAAGTTCAAGTCACTCCTACACAGACACCTTATGACCAAGCCAATCCACTTGAGAATTGGCATTTTCCTGGTAACATAAAGGTGCTTGATAGAGCCCCTGGGAAATCACAGTGACCAGTTCAAGAATTTGGGAATTAAACCATTGAATTCTCCCCATTATACAGAACTACTTACTATTCCACATGGTCTTTATTTTGGAGTACGGGCAACTTCTGTTTTATATAAATACTCAAACAATTTTACTACCATAGGGAGTTTCTCAACATTCATAAGAATAAGTTGGGTCATTTTGTAGGTATGCTTGGAATAGACTACCCTACTCCATGTTGACTTGCCTTCTATCCCTGTAGAGCTCCTAAACTCCCCTAAAGTCTTAGATTTAGAGAATTCCTTATTCACCATCATGCTTGAAGTCAACTACATAATTGCTTCTCACCAAGGACCTTGTTTCACTGCAAAAGAATGAGAAATGCATGTGTTTCAACCTATGGATTTTTTATGACCTCACCATATACTCAATTATCTTGAAGCAGCATCCCTAAAACAGTGCAATGAGTTACCCATGACTTGTTTACAGAGCAAATTGGAAGAAAATACCCTGAAAGATTAGTTTACTCTATGCTACTTGGGAAGGCAGAGACCCTACCCTTAGAAATCAGAAGCAGCTTGAACAAATGCAGTTGATTTCTGGAAAAGGTTCTGAAGATTGAGTCTGTATGCACAAAGTCCTGAAAAGACCCTGGTGTCCCCAAGTGAAGACAGAGGCTAAAATTCAGAAAGTCAGAGACATGGTATCAGAAGAGGCTGGATACAAAGCTGAAAACATCACAATGCCCTGTCAGTTCCAGGTAAATAAAGGTACATTCTATTGAAAAATTAGTGCAATGAAATTCAACCAAGGTTTTATTTGTATTTCACATGTAAATACTTCCGGTAATTTGAAAACTTTTTAAAACAGTGTGTGTATGTGCATGTGTTGTGTGTGTGTGTGTGTGTGTGTGTGTGTGTGTGTGTGTGTGTGTATGTGTATGTGTGTGTGTTGGTCCCTGCAAGAGTTTGACCTTATTAGATAATCAGCATTCAGCAAGACCTTGTGTTATCAGATAATGAAAGCTATCAAATTCCATAATTTGCACATGAACTCCAAACCAGTATTCTTTTTTCATCAAGCAATACATTAAGCTAATTCTAGAGAACAAAGATCCCATATAACATTCTGGTTTAATCAGCTTTTTTTACTGCTGTGACCAACAGACCCAACAAAAAACAGTTAAAGGAGGAAAAGTTTATTTGGTGCTCACAGTTTCAGTGGTCTCAGTCCATCGATGGTAGGCTCCAATACTCCATGCCCAAGGTGAAGCCGAGTATCACAGCAGAAGTGTGTGGTGGAGGAAAACCGCTCAGGACACTGCCATCAGGAAGCAGAAAGAAAGACTTCACTCACCAGGAAAAAACACACAAACGCCAAAAGCACACCCCCAAAGATCATCCCCTTCAGCCATAGTTTACCTGCCTAAAGTTACAATTAATCCACTAAAGCAGATTATTGTGCTGATTAGTTTGAGGTTCTCTTAACCCAATTTTTTCACCTCTAAACTTTATTGCATTATCTCTCACATGAGCTTCTAAGGGAAACCTCATTTTTAAGTCACAACAAATTCCTAGTGTTTTCTGCCAGACTCTGAAAATTTGCCACTAAGTCATTTCTTTTCATATATTTGGAAATTCCACTGTTCTCTATATGAAGGAAATTATCTTGATGCATTCTAGACACTGTCTTCATAATCTAAAGGATTTGCACATTCCAACCAAAGAAAATGTACTTGTTTTATCCTGAAACACACTTAGAAGATTCTGCATAGAGCACTTTTAGAGCAAACAGAAAGGTCTTGGTTCTACTTTCAGAGTAAAACACTTGCTCACTGAAATATTCTTGTCTCCATGTGACAAAAGGTGTCAGATGTCAGTGACCTTATATGGAGGAACACATGCTTCATTTCTTTGAAGAGGATGAGAAAAACATCCCTAAAGGGAGAACACCATTGCTGCCCTGTTTTTCATTATTGGAGATAGGATATACACATTAATAGAAAAATTTAACCAAAGAGTTACTTCATAGAACTCTAATGCAAACACTTCATGTTTGCCAGTCAAAAAAAGCTGAACACTTCTTTCATCCACTATGAAGAATAAATGTATGAAATTAATACTATTAGTGACTGCTTCTTTTTAAAGGGGAGAATAGAAAGACATAGAGGTTACAGAACTAGGAACTGGCAAATCTGGAATTCTCTGTGATGATTATTTTTAGAAGACGGCATCAAAAATCGTTTTTATAAAATATATTTTTGTCAAATACTTTATTCCTCGATTTTCTGCTGTGATAAATCAAATTTTTATGAAATCCCTTTGATTATTTTTCTTTATTATGTCAAAAACCTCACCAAAATAATTAAAATAATTTATTATATACCTTGGCTTGACACTTAATGTCTATAGTGCCAGGTCATTAGTACTACTGTACAAAGCAGGTGTTTTGTTGGTGTTCTGAGGCAATAACTGTTGGAGGAACAATGACAAACCAACAAATACTGCCTCATTTAACTGAGCTCGAAACTACTGGACCCCAGCTAATCTTTGTCATGCTAAAATTCAGTTACTGTTCCCATATGTTCTGATGTTTCTTGGTTGCTGTTGACAAAAAAGTTTCCATTTCTGAATTTTATGTGAAACTTTTACACTTTAAATATTTTCTACTCTTCGAATCTATTTGATAATGTTTTCCTGACCAAAGTATATTCATTGTCTAACTACAAATCTATTTTGATGTGTCCTGTAGATATTAAAATTTTAATTCCACATTTTTGCTTGTATTTTTCTCCTTATATTCATTTTATTGCTGTGTAAATGTACCCTGTGATCAGTTATTGTTAATATTTAAACATTAAAGTTTACAATGAATGTTTGCGTCTCTCCCAAATTCTTTTGGTAAATCCCACCCCTGAAAGTGATGATATTAAGGAGGGGTGCTTTTCTGGAGAATATTAGTTCCTGAAGACAGATGTTTCACAAACGGGATGGGTGCTGTTATAACGGGAATCCCAGACCAATACTCTCCCTTTCTCCGGTACTCATCCTTCAACTCTCTGCTGCTGGGAGTTTGACTATTGTAGATTACACATACACATGAAATAATGTATTCGTCTTTCTGTTTCCACACTATGTCTTAGCATTATGTGCTCTAGGCGCATATGTGTTTCAAATGGTAGATACCTTTCTCTTTACAGGCTACATACAATTGCATTATCTGCATATGCTACATTTTTAATACATTTATGTACTGAGAGATATTTAGTGTTTTACATATTTTGGCAACTGTAAACAATACCACATGAACATGGAAGTACAGATATATCTTTAACATACTGATTTCATGTCCTTTGTATGTATATCTCAAAGTTGGACTGCTGGATCATAAGAGGTTCTCTTTTCACTTTCAAACAACCTCCCTACTGTGTTCCATAAATGGCTACTCTAATTTATATTCCCACCCGTGATGAGCAAGGGTTCTCTTTTTCCACATCCTCTGGATCTTTTGTCTTTCTTTAGCCATTCTAACAGGAACGAGGTGATATAGCATTCAATTTTTTTTTGATTCCCCAGATTTTAGTGAAATTGGAGCTTTTTCATATATTTTTGAACCTTTGTATGTTTTCCTTTGAGAATATTCTGCTCAGATCTTTTGCTCATTTTTTTTGAGATATGATGTACTCTATCTGTGACTATGATTAGCAATATAGTTAATGTAACTATAATTAGCAATACTTTTTTGTAAAACTGAAAATTCCTAAGAGGTAGATCTTAAGTGTTCTCACTACATGAGCAAGAAAAAAGAGAGAAGGTGATAATGATCTTAAGTCTTGGATATGTTAACTTATATACATACATGCATATGTGTACAAATGCATAATTATGTTATACACTTATATTCAAATTTCAGTTATAGAATATAATTTATAATTGATATAGAATTATTATAGAATATATTTTACAATTAGGACCCCAGAAAGTCCTCTCATTCTCTGCAACAATCTAATGCAAGAAACTGTTAGTCTATACACAGAGAAGTCATTTTGCCAAAACTTAACCATGCTGGCACTAGAATCTCAGACTTCCAGTCTCCTGAACTGTGAAAAATAAATTTATATTGTTTATAAGCCACCCAGTCTATTGCACTTTGTTATAACAGCCAGTGCTGGCTGACATTTTTATAAACAGAGCATTTACAGAAATAAACCAAAATTAACCCATCTATACCCTTTACTCTTTCATCATGAAGACTTCTTGAAGTGGAATGACATTGTTTCACTTCTTGCTGTCTTGAAGTCTGGAGTTCTCAAGTTATTTGTGGGCAAAGGGCATAAGGCTTACTTACTTTACTATATCCTATAAGTTCTTAAAGTTTGTCTTATTGGGAGATAATAATTTTTAATTAGAAAAATTAGTTCATTTATTTAACACTTACTTTTTTAAAACATTTAAAATACAATTTTGTTTCCATGTACTTAGTATTAAAAGAACCATGATATACAAACATTTCTTTCAAGACCATGTTTTTCAATACCACATAAAAATAAAATTAGAGTAAAATATTGATTTCATGTATTTTGTTAAAATCACAAAATGTTATTTAACTTTGTTTTTTGAAGATGTTTTTCATTAATAGATGTTATAATGTTCTGAGTGAACTTGAATTGTCATGATATAGAAAGTATTAGAATAAATCTTTTCCACCGGAAATATTCCAATGAAGCAATAAACATCTGATTTCCTCTGTTTCCTTGAAGATATCTGCATGTGTGTTTGAGCCAAGATATTTTGCTGTATTTCCTGAATAGGAGTCTTTGTAGAGGAGTTTTTTCTACTCATTAAACCAAGAACATCTTCTCTCTCCTGAATTAAGAGTATTTTTATGTGATTTCTAACCAGCAATGTTATTTTAACCAAAATGCACGCAGTTCCTCCACCTTGACTATTATTGCATCACTTTAAAATACAGCCTGACACTTCACTTGTTTATCTACACTTTTGCCCTCTATTTTAATTCCCTTGTATTCTTTATCTTTTAAGTTACTAATTTCATTATCCTCCATTTGCTTTTTAAAGTTCCTCTAATGTATCACTCTCTTCCTTCCTTATTCCATGGACTATCATGGCTCTGTTCTCATTGTGTCTATCTCTGTTGCATCCAACTCAGTTCATTGTCCCACCGAAGTCTGACAACCTTTCCTTATGGTATAACACTCAATATTCCTGTCCCAAATTTTTATTCTGTTGTCTTCCAGAACCTGCAATTCTTTACAATGATGTTGAAAGATTCATGCCATTGGTGACAGCTGGTGAAATCAAATAAAAAAGCAGATGTCTCCAGAATTATACTGTTCAATACCTTATGAAATGACTGTTCTTAAAAGAAATTTTACTTTTCATTATGTGAAAAAATTTTCTGACTTTTAAAGCCATTGTTATCCTGAATAATCTATTGTGCCATAAAATTTTTAAAACCAAACTTGCAGCATTCAATTCTATCCTGAATATATTTAAATCAGGTGAATATGATTAAATCATATATTATTAGGAGGATTTTATATTTTTGGTGTTCATTCAATTAGGAAAAAAATCCTCATCTGCCTTGTCTGCAAAGAACTAATATTTTTTTTCTTATCCTAAATTAGACATTGATAGAACTTCAAAGTTTTTACCACCATCACATTAGACCTAATTGGGGTTACTTAGTCTCAAGTACAATGCCACAGGTTTTAGTTTATTAAATGTCAGAGTTTGTCATACTGGCTGGCTTTATTCCTTGCTCTGCAATGAGTCATGTAAAAATAACTAGGTAATGCAGATTTTTTAAGCAATCAATTTGAGTCTTAATCTCAGAGTACCCCAAAATACTAAAGATTAATACAAACAGGTGGTTTTATATATATATATATATACATGTACATATATATATGTATATATATATACACATATATATGTATATATGTATATTTATAAAGTTCTGTATTTATATATATATGCTCTATAAGATGTACTTAACTTCAATATATTATGAATTTTTCAGAAACAATTCAAATCTCTTGTTTTGTCTAGGTAGCAAAATAGAATAAGCTGAGTGTGAATATTTCTCATATAAAAAGACAGTTAACAATGTTCTTACCTTTCAGCCAGAAATGACAAGTATTTTGTTTGCTTCATTCCACTGTGGTGAATAAATATTTTCATTGTGTTTATTATAGGCTTTGTACAGTGAGAAGCTCTGGATCTTATCCTCTGGTTATATATATAGTTAAGGTCTGGTTGATTAAAAAAATACAAAGCACTTACCCTAATATGGTTGGTGTTAAGATTTAGATATGAAGTGTCTCACAAAAGCTCATGTGTAAGACAATGCAAGTTCAGAGGCAAAATGATTAGGTTATAAGATCCTAAACCTAATCAGTGTGTTAATCTACTGATGAAGATTAACTGGTGGTAACTGGAGGCAGGAGGAGGGCAACTGGAGGAGGCAGGTCAGAGGGGGCATGCCTTTGGGGTACATATTTTGAACATGGTGAGCATAGCTCTACTTCCTAATTGTCATGTCCTGAGCTGCTTTCCTCCTCGACACCTTTCCACCATGACATTCTGCTTCATGTTGGGCCCAGAGTCACAGAGTTGGTCACTTGTGGACTATGAATGCTGAGCCCCAAACAAACTTTTCTTCCTTTCAAATTGTTCTTGTCAGGTCTTTTGGTCACAGCACATACAAACTGACTGATACAGTTGGAAAATTGTATAATTCCTCTAATGGAGTATTTAGCATACACATGGAATTTGCTGGAAGATTTTGGAAATTCAAAAGTCACTATCAACAGAATAGAATGGCAAACCACAGAGTGGGAAGAAATACTAAAAATAATACATAGACTGTAAAAAGAATTATTAAAACTCAATACATTATCAAGAGGAAAAATTATTTTCAAATTTGAAACAACTTAAAAAAATGTGCAAATTTCCTAGAAAGACATTTCACTAAAGAAGATACATAAATTACCAAAATTCAACAGAAAGAAGGCTTGACATCACACTTCACTAGGGAAAGTTACAACACCAAAACTATAAAGAAAAAACACAGCTCACTCACTAGGATGGCTGCTATCAGCAAACAGAAAGTAGTAATGTTGGCAAAGATATGGAAAATGTGAATATTTGAGCCCCAGTAACTGGGCTGTAAAATGGTACAATCTCTGTGGAAAACAGTTTGGTGATTTTTAAAAGAAAAAAAAAAAAAAAAAGAAGTATCACATTATCCATCGGTTTCATTTCTAGGTATATACCCCAAAGAGTTGAAAGCAGGAACTTCAAGAGATATGTACAAACCTATGTTCATAGCAGTGTTATTTGTAAATGCTCCAATATGGAAGTAATCCTAGTGTCCATCAATGGGAAGAATGCATAAACAAAATATGGCATATACATACAAAGAATATCATTCAACATTAAAAAGATGGCAATTCTGACACATTCTATAATGCAGATGAATCTTGAAGACATCATGCTAGAAATAAACCTGCCACAAAAAGACAGATATTGTGTGATTCTACTTATTGAGGTACATGGTACAAGTTCAAGTTTGAGTCTAATCTGGGCAACCTGGAAAGACCCTGTTTAAAAATAAAAATAAAAAGATTGGGAATGTAGCTCAGTGGCATACTAATTACCTAGGATGTGCAAGACCCTGGATTCAATTCCCAGTACTGGAAAAAAGAACAAAACTGAAGGTCCTGAAAGATCTGTTTTTTTAAACAATAAATTTATAACTTGGTCTTTGGAATGATCAAAAAGAAAATAATTTCATCATGATGATTTATGTCCTCAAAACTTGAAAATTAAATTACCTTTATATATAACTATGTCCACAGCATATTTTAATAATGAAGATTATATCCCTTTAAAATTACTAACCATTTAAGTAGTGTGATAATTCAAGTATTCATAAATATTTCGTTTGGTTGTAGAACATAAATCCCTTTTATATATTACTAAGTGCTTTTTCTCAGTAGAATATAATTTCAGAGGTCAAAGATGTCTATAAGGTTACAATAGAATATCTCACTCAGGTATAAAATGTGATTTTTGAAGGCATAATAAATACAAATGAACTGTATATTTAAGTATCATAGAACACAATTTTTCTCAAAACATATTACTTTCACAAAAGACAAATAAATTAGGAAACAGGGGACTTGAAACTTACTGTGTACTGACAATAATAGCCTTAATGCTAAATCATAATTGGGACAAATGTGATACATAATTTTCTGAATTACTTTTCACCAGTACCTCTTTCTCACCTAATTTTTAGTGTCTATTATTTTAGAGAACTCAAAAAGTCATGATTTTGAACATCCTTCTGATATTAAACATGATTAAAATGTGTTCAAATTTTTAGTAACTAGCCAAGAGTATTTTACCCCAAGGGAGGTTCTCTTCAAATCTATAATTGAATAATCCGTAGACAAATTCCTGTTGCCTATTTCAAATGGACATCAATACTGATTTCCAGTTGTAGCAAAATGTTATGAAAGTGCAACAGGCTCTACGAGAGTATCATTTATTGGTATTCCCACTTCTCTAGACATGTGCCATTTCACTGGTCAATAAAATATTCTACCATAATGGAAGTAATGTGAGTCCGTACTTTCAAATACACTAGCCACATGTGTCTGTTCATCACTTGAAATGTGATTACTGCAGCTATAGAGCTGAATGTTTAATTATATTTAATCCTAATTATTTTAAATTTAAAGATTCATATATCTCTAGTGGTTATTGCATAAGGCAGTGCATCTCTAACTCTAGATATTTACCTGTATAGTTGTTTCTTAAAGTATAGTTCCTCAGCTCTCTTGTTTCTCTTGAACCTCAGAAATAGACACAGGCAGACTGGAAAACCACAGCATTCAGATCTCCTGCTTTGAGGAGCCTGTGAGAAAAACTGACCAATAACCAGACACCCAAGCAGCATCACTGACAGATGTTACCCTGGTGCCGGGTTCTGATCCTCCACCAGGACGTGCTGATGCTGCCGTTCCTGCAGGCTGCTCTCAGTCAATAAGGGAGGACGACAGGGATGCTGAGCAAGTTCATTCCTGCAACATGGAGGACTGCTCTGAAGAGTGACTGTGAGCACTGGCTTGTCGGAAACCTAGATTTGTGCTGAGCATCTTCTTATCACCACCTTTATTCCCTCTCTTTTTCACAGGAGTCACATATGCAAGTTGGGCTGGGGATTGTCTGCACCTTCCAGCAGCTGCCCCTGTTTCTTCCAGACAGTTCCTCCTATAAATGGCTTGCACGTCTGATCCCAGCATCTAAACTCACAGACAGGACTTTTGCTTATAGAATATTTTAAATTTTACTTTTCATGGTTAAATGGTAGTTTATGAATCTTGTGACATAAATAGTAGGTGGTTAATATATAATGAGTTAAAATGATTTAGGCGTTTGTAAATAATAAAGTGCATTTCCTTACTGAAATGAGAGTCTAATCTTCATGGGAAAGTTTTTCCCATTTGTACATTACTGAATCAATCTTTCTCTCCTTCTCTCTCTCCCTCCCTCCTTCATTCCGTCCCTCCTCTCCTCTTTCCTCTCCCTCTCTCTAGTTTATCACATCATCTTCCTCTGTTCTATTGGTCTTCTATTTTTGTGAGTTGTCTCGCCCACTTTTTGAATTATTCCTCTTCCCTCTAGCTTCCACATAGGAGATAAAATATTAGACCCCTGACTTTCATAATGACATACTTATATTCTTCTTAATGGCTGAAAAGTACTTCATTATATATAATATTGATGGTTCCAAAACATGGCTGTTGTGAATTGTGCTGCTATAAATATTGGTATGATGTATTACTACAGTGTGCCATTTTCACACCTTTTGGATAAATTTCAAGGAAAGGGATCTATGAGTCATTTGGTCATTCCTTACCTAGTTTTTGGAGGAATCTCCACACTGCTTTCCAATGTGGTTGTACTAATTCGCAGGACCAGCAATAATGCATGAGTGTACCTTTCACCTCACATCCTCATCAGCATTTATTATTATTTGTATTTTTGATGATTGCCATTCTAATGGAATGAGATGAATTTCAGTGTAGTTTTAATTTGCATTTCCCTAATTACTAAGAATGTCGAACACTTTTCTTCATATAATTGTTGCCCATTAGATTTCCTTCTTTTGAGAAGTTAATTTGCCCATTATGGCTTGGATTACTGGTTTTGTTGGTTTTAAGTTTTTGAGTTCTTTATATGTCCTGGATATTAATCCTCTGCCAGATCAACTGAACTATGCTATGTCTATGTACAGATTTATCACAATCAGATACACACACACAGAGACACAGAAGCACATATTTTTATGTGTGTATATATGCATATATTTATAATTATATCACATTAATTAAAATAACAGTAGCAATAATAGAAGGGAAATTATTAGAGAAAAGCCAGTGGATCTGGAGAAAGTGTAGAGGCAGGAAAGTGAAAATAAAAGGGAATGAGGTTGATCCATTATGTTAGGTGTATATATCATTATTACATAGTAAATTCCACTATTATGTATAATTACAATGCACCAGTTTTTAAAAATTCTGTAATGAAAAAGGATGCAACTCACCCACTGGGCAGTTTACCTCTCCCTGAAATGACTAAGCAATATACGAGCTGAAAAAAATAGTTTTAAAATAATTGGTGACATTTTATGATATGTTACAATTCATCACAATATATACAGTTAAATATAATATCATCTAAATCTGGATCCTCATTTCATATGATTTAACATTCTCAGTGACTTCAAGATGAACTAGTATTAAATACTCAACCTCTTCATTTAAAAAATCATAATTTAAGGAATTAATTTAGTGGTCACCAATTGATTATAATTGTCAAGTGATTTCATTTAACTTTTCAAGAAAAGGGCATTGTTAAATATTTTGTTCTGTTGCTTTAAGGAATATATTATAATCACCTTAATCTGATACCTATGCATCTTCATTTCAATAGAATAACAAAAATTCTCAATAGTGTCATAATATCAAGAAGACATTTTAACTCTCATTATAAATTACATTATATTTATTAAATGAACATACTTTTTAAATTGGTTTGCTTTACGGACCTTAACCAAATCTAGATTCACCTGAGCCCTTTAAGCCTACAAGATTAACCAAGTCTCTTCTTTATTTTATTTATTTATTTATTTTTTTTTTGGAATCTACTTGGTATTTTATTTTATTTTTTTTTTTTATGTTTTTTTTTTTTTTTTATTGTAAACTGTATAGAGGGTAAAGAGGGGTGGGAGGGGTGGGGGGAAGGGAAAAAATAACAGAATGAACCAAGTCTCTTCTTAAGGATGAATGCTATGTCATTGCTTGAAGATGACGCAGAATCCTCTTCCACCAAACCACGCTCTCTTTCTCTGGCGTCTACCACCTAGCTTTTCTGCCCATTGAGAAATATGTATGAGGAATATATAGCACGACTCACCAGAGGCATCCTAGACTTGATTGAAAAGGGCAGAGACTAGGTCCCTAAGAAGCTGCAGAACCCATAGC
This sequence comes from Sciurus vulgaris, assembly GCF_902686455.1. Classification (NCBI taxonomy): domain Eukaryota; kingdom Metazoa; phylum Chordata; class Mammalia; order Rodentia; family Sciuridae; genus Sciurus; species Sciurus vulgaris. The sequence continues at coordinate 16,478,248 of NC_136469.1, forward strand.
ACATACAACCACAGGAGATGAGGCAAGATGCATGGAAAAGTACTAAGAAACAACTCGTCAACTGAGTTGGAACAAAATGATGAATACAAGAGCATTATTTAGGATCAACTTTCCTTAAATACAGAATTTAATACTCTAGGAAAACAAATAAGAAGATGCAGAAGCTACTATACAGACCATACGAGTGCAGAAAAAGTGATAGTCCTTTCTGAATGCGACAGAAATGTCAGAATTCATGTGGCAGATGATAGAAAGGAATTTCCTGTCTTTTCCTTGCTTCCTGGCACTGTTAATGGCCCTGAATGCAAATGATAAATAGAAGCAGTGATAATGTACACCCATGTCTTCCTCCTGGCCCTGTACAAAATGCTTTCAGGCCCTCACTACTAATTATAATATTGGCTATATTTTTAATCAGACTTAGGATTTGCTGGTTATTCCTACTTTGTTAAAAGTGCTAATAATAATGATCATATGTTGAATTTTATCAAATGCCTTCTCTTCATTTAAGTAGGTGAGCTTTATTTTTTCTTTATTTTACTAATGTTAATATTTATTTTAACTTTTGCGTAAGTACTCAATCTTCCATTCTTGAGGTAAATCCAAGTTGGTTTGGGAACATTTTTTTTTTTAACTTATGTGTATTTTTGACCCCCTTTTGATTAGAACTTTTTCATCTAAGCTCATAAGGAAGATTGGCTTCAAGAGGTCACCTTTTTATCATAAAGATATACAACTTATAATTATGCTGTCATTACATTCAAAATGTTCTATAATTTTAATGCTTTTCCTTTTATTCTTGGATTGTTTAGAAGTATATTGTGACTTTCCTTGAGCTGAGGACCTTTTAATTTGTACCCTAGTGGTTATTTCTTTTTTTCCTGTGGTAAGAAAATTTTCCTGAATGTGACTAATCTTCTGAAATGTAGATAGTTCTTGGGCAAATCTATCTGTGGCCTGTTGTAGATGTCATGTCCTTTACGCTCTGTTTTTTAAGAATTTCTCTCCAAATTTGATTCTCTGTAGTTTTACTTTGCTATGTGTACAATGATTTCCTTTGTACTTATTCTTTATTTCATAGCACTTCTTGAAATCCAGGCTTTGTCTTCCATATAGCATTCACATATAGCATTTACCCTGCTTTTCCTTTTTATTGTACAGAAATTCCAATTGCATATGTGTTTAATTTTCCACTATGTCTGTCCCCTGTGACACACACATATTCCAGCTACATTTTTCTTCTGTTCTTCAGCCCAGATCTTATCTACTGACCTATTTTCAAGGCATTATTCTTCTCTTTGGCTTTGTCTGAAAATGCTGTACATCTGATCCTCTATGTTCTTTATTTATTTATTATATTTTTCATTTCTAAAATTTGTTGGAATAGTTTTTATACTTTTCAGTCCTTTGATGAAATTCTTCATCCTGTTGTCTCCTTCAAGATGTGAATCACCCTAATCTTAAAGTCAGATTCTACTAACTCATTTTTTGATCACTGTTGACTTATTTCTATTTTCTGTTTCTCTTCTTTGAATATCTGATGATTTAAAATTGAATAGTAGACATTTTTTAGGAAGAAATATTGAGACTTCCAATGTTGGTTTTTTTTTTTGTTTGTTTGTTTGTTTGTATGTTTTGTTTTGTTTTGTTTTTTCCCCTTTCTCCCAGGGAGGATTTATCCCATTTTCTTCCATGAAGCCAGAGTTATTTAGAATATAATTGAGATCTGAAATGTTTCAAAATTCTATAAACCTCTAATCCATTTGGTGTTTATACCCATTCCTTGAGGTTTACTTCTAGGAGTCCTAATTGAGCATCAAATGGATACAGGGTCATTTGTCCTGGCAATTTTTTTTTTTTTTTTTTCTCTCTCCAGGGTCAGGAAACTGATTAATATTCTGCTATGCTTTTTGGCCACATTCTGACAGGCACATCGCCCCTATCCCTGGGTAGCTCAGACATTGTAAGAAGTAGTAGCTTCATTTTAATGAGCTTGTCTGTGATTTTGGCTCTTCAAACTTTGACTGCCTTGGCAGTTATCCAGTGCCCTCAAACTTGATTTATTTCAATTTTACCTTTGGCTTTCTAATTGGTCTTGGTGAGAGTGTTGAGCTACCATAAGCTACTCCATCATGACCATAAGTGGAATTCTCCAAAGTGCTATAAAATTTTGAGGTAAGAAAACATGTCACACAATTATAGTTTCATAAAGTAGCTATAATGACATTTATTCTTCTTTCCTTTAAGCCTAGCTTCATTTATTTTACTAAATCGATTTTCCTGAAAGATAAATTTGGATGTAACATTTACCTGTTAAAAATTTTTCAATGAATATCTGACACATACATCAGAGTAATTTTCTCCATTGAATGTCCATGGTGCTGAGGTCTCTTGAGCTTTTTAACATTTTATAAAATTTAGTGAATGAAATTGAGTATTAAATGTCAATTTAATCTTTATAAATGTGACATCTCAATTAGCCAACTTCAACTCAACACAAATAGCATACAATTATATACAAATTTTATTGTGCAGTGTGAGAACATTATGATATAATACAGAATTGGTTTCAAAAAGTATGCCTAGTGCCTTAAAATGTGGTAAAACATCCTGAATATTAAAGAGTCTCATTATAATTTTTCTTTGCACACTATATTGCTTTGTTGCTTCATTTTTAAATATATCAACAGCGCTCCAATACTCTTGGGATATGTATGAAATTACCTGCATGAATTGGAATATTGATGTTATTTTTTTCTATTTATCTATGTCTCTATTGTTGTTTCTGAAGCATATAAATAAAGAGCAATCTGGGTCTCTTTCATTTCTTTCACAGGTAGCCCCTCCATTTGGCATCTATAATATATTACATGTATGTATTATAGAGTTCTTGTATCTATGAAAATGCATTGGATTCATTTGTTTACAGTTTTTTCTGTATATATTTGTCTTTAAGCTTCCAGAGATCAGGATTGTGTCTTAAAAAAGACATGACAAATAGTATGTGCTCAAGGATTGTGTTTGTTTAAAGTGGATAGGTAGGATTTATACAGATTTTAATAAGGACAAGTATTTGTGGAAGAAAACTAGCAAGCACCCAGATGCAGGTGAATTTGTAATGGAAACATTTTCCTTTTGGAACTCAGTATATCTACAGTGGCAATTTAATTGACAAGGACAAATATACACGAGGATGTTTATAAAGGTTTTAAAAGGTAGCATAGGAGAATGTTAAACACTTTATGGTTGACTAATAAATGTTCCTAAAAAAGGAATAATAACTAGACTTTTGCTCCAGGAGGATGTACCTTGTGTATTAGGCATGTAGGAGTTATCAATAACCTTAACAAGAATACAAGGACAGAGCCAATAGATAATGGATACCTTGAATCAAAATAGAGAATAAGATACCTAGAATCAAAAAAACTTCAGTAATTGATTAAACTGATTGCTCACAGAAAAAGACTAATTACATACAATTTCCAAAGAGAATTTTGTGTGATTGCATACTAAAAATGTGTATGTGTTGGATGATCAATACTGGAAATAGCTGATAGAATCATACTTTTTATTGTAACATGAGACTATGTTTTCTGACATATTTTCTTGCCTCTTTTTAAAATAGATCTAAATGATAGAATATTTCATCTTTATAACTCTTCTCTTTTCTGTCAATCAGTGATACAGAGGGACTCTGCTATGTGCCAGAAAAAAATCAAATTTCTGTCCACTGTCAAGAACCTTTGAATTATTCCTTATTTTAATTTTCATAAATTTTTCCATGTGTTCCATGTTTGTGTCTGTTCAAGCTACCATAAGAAATACTACAGATGGGGTAGCTTAAAAAATAGAGATTTTTTCCAAAGCTCTGGCAACTGAGAAACCCAAGGTCAGGGTGCTCTCCAATCCAGTTCCTGGTGTAGATTCTCACCAAAAAGCCCTGTCTCCAATACCATCCCTTTGGTAGCTAGGGGTTCTAGTGCCTCTACTTAGTCATTTTGAAGGGACATATTTCTGTATTTGGTAGACTATGTATGAGTATGGTGTGTGTGTGTTTGTGTGTGTGTGTTTCTTCCTATAAAGATGTTTTCTTGGTTTTCTGTTTGATCTGAGCAATACGAAACAATCAGTGTATTCCAGCAAATGGCAAGACTGTCCTTTCCCAAATATCTAAGTATGTTACAGAGAATGGTGTCCCAAGCTGCTGGTCTTCTCTTCTCGGGTCAGTAGGAGGTAATGTTAAGTGGCCCCAGGAGACCAATCACCACCTCAGTAGAATTGCATTCTCAGAGAGAGGATCATACATACTAAGCACTTATCTTCATGGGCCTCTTAAGGCTGAGGTTAGGATATTGAGACTGGCCTGGGGGAAAAGTATCATCTGTTCTCTGTAAGTTCTTTGGCTTTGATTCTGTCAGCAGCTTTTTAAATGCCAGCATATTGTGGCTTTAAGGTTTAATTAAAGGGATTAACATAACAAATCCAGGAAAAAGATAACCATATTACATGGCTTTGGGTTTACCAATAGAACATGAAAATAATTAAGAAAATTTGATTTTCTCCTTTTGGCAATATTTTTTCCAAACTTATGCTAAATAATACGCACTAAAGCCCAGTGAGCAAAGACCAACTTGAGCCATATGTTCAATGTCAAAACTACCAGAACCAGTGTGACCTTGTGTTATCCAATACCACTAATTTTTACCAATCAGTAAGACATAGTAAATCGCTAACTATATTTATTACGATATTACTAACTGTATTTATTAAAATGAATACTAGTTCTTGGAATTTATTTTGTTGAGAATTTTTAGATATGTAAAGAAGTAAGTAAAAAAAAAAAAAAAAAAAAAAAAGCAAAGATATATGCCCACTCTTTCAAGTGTGTAGTAAAATGCACAGTGGGTGTGGGTGAAGCAATGCCCGTTGCTGTTGATGAACATGGCGAGATGACTGCCGTGGATAAAACTGCGTACATAAAGGAGCAGTTTGTATTTTCAACAATGGTTTCTTAGGTAAAAATGCTTCCACAACTCACAAAGGAGTTTCACGGTGCAATATATCATCTAAAGTCTTTGCCAGATAAGCAAGACCCAGTTCAGGCAGGGGTTCTCTGAGTTTTGGGGCGTCTATCCTTGTTACCTTTGTGTGCCTCCCTATGAAATGTCTCATAGGACACCTTAATTCTATAGCACAGTGGTGATGGGTGCACTGGTCAAAGTTGTATCCCTTTTTGTTTCATTCTAACAAAGTCAGCTTTTTATTTATTTCATTTAATTTTATAAATAAAATAGTCAAGAAGGCATGTTTTTGATACCTTGTCATTTCCATTCAGAAAACATAATTTCTCCTTTGACTACAGTTCACAGTTCAGTTGTATCTGGTGAAAAGAAAAATCCTTTCTATTTCATCTGGCTACAAATTCAGAAGAAAATGCAAGACAATATTTTGATAGTAGATAAGCAAAAAACAAAAAAACAGAAAACACCTGGGCTGCTCATAATTCCCTTTCTTACATTCATGGCTGTTAAGTAAGTCAATTACACATCCCATGCCTATCTTATGAACTTCTCTATTTAAAAGCATATTCGGAATATTTTAAAGCTTCTTGTTTTGGGTGACTTGGGGTTATCAGGTACCAGTGAGGGACAGGAATTTAATCATTCCCTCTAGCATAATCTAAAGACCAGGTGAAAAAGGAAATAGTGAAACAAGCTTTAAAGAATGTTGGCATATAATATCGTAAAACAGAACATGAGAGCATGTTATGTTTATTTGTAGATTTTCCTCAATCCCAGTGGATAGCAAAGGGATGATACTGCAACCTCAAACAACTGTGCACCTGTCTGTCGTTCAGATTGCTTTTCACTTTTCAAGCTAACACGGTTTCCTATACTGCCTGGGGGGAAATGCTCCACAATCAGAGCTGAGATTTTGAAAATCATTTGCCTTGGAATAAAACATTTTCTCTCCGGGATTATAACAGCAAAAATAAATGAGAGATCGGTCATATGTAGGGATCTTTCTGTCAGCCACTCTAAGGCATGCCTTCAAAGTATGATTGAGGATGAATTGTCTCTCCTTGATTCATCAGGAAGAAATCAATCTGAAATGCTCTTATTAAAAATAAACTCATTTTGTCAGCTTTCAAATGAGGTAATGCTGAATGACAGAAGCATTTGGTGACTGGAACCAAGGGAGAGGAATTGAGGACTAAAGCAACCTGTCAGTGTCACTTTAGGGGAAATTAATGGAAATATGTGTTCCAATTCACAATTACTCTTCTTTGTAATTTAGAGAGAGTCTCTGTAAAGACTGTTGACTATTGTAGGAGGATTTCGTAAACAGTGGAGAGTCAAGCAGACTTAAATAATAAAGGAAATTATTGGTTCATGATACTGAGCCAACAGTAGTCATCTTGGCAAGAATTTGACTGTGATTTAAATAATGTCACCTAACCCTCAGGTACTTCCCCCATCTCCGGATTTTATTTCCTTGGGATTAGTACCAGTGGGTGGAATCATTCATCATTTTATCAAAAAAACACACATGAGCCATCCCAAGGCAACCCACTGCCTTTCTTGTTCATGGTCCAACTGAAAAGAGGTCATTTGTTTCCAAAGATTTTCAGGAAAAACCATGATGATTGCTCAGAGGAGATCCACCTAGGACATGTACATGAATATGAAATAATTACATCACATAAAAATCAGTGTTGATTGTATTCATCATGGTCTCATCTCTAGAGCTGAGTGTGGTCAATCACATGCCAATTCAAGTATCTACAAATGGGAGGAAAAGATAGTTCCAAACTGGAGGTGTTTCCCAAAAGTTGGGGATAAATAGATACTTGTCACCTAAATCTGCAAATGTTCACTGAACAAAATTAACGCTCACAGAATAGAAACTGTCACTCAGCTTCTATGTCAATTTTGTCACCAAAATTTAACAGGCTAAAACAACACCCCTTATTCCCCCACTCTGATTTCTGATGGTAGGACTCAAATCTTGTTTTCTTGTTTACTGTGCACCTGTCGCTTTAGCTGTAAGCTGGAGATATTTCTCAGCTCTCAGATTTCTCCTGTGTTGCATGCCCTTGCCCAAGTTCCAGCCAGAAGCTCAGTGAATCTCTGATGCCTCAAATCTAAAACTTCTTCTTCTGCAGCTCCCCGGAGAAACACCCTTTAAAGGCTCAGTTGAGACCCAACCAGAAAAACCTCCCTATCTGAAATTAGTCATGCCCTATAACAAAATCAAACCTTGGGAGCAAAACACATCTATAGAGCAAGGGGATTATTCTGGACATGTATAGCAAAGAGAATAGAGGTTTTTCCAGGAAATCTTACAATTCCATTTAATTACCTTTGGTCTAGTAATTGATCTCTTAAGTAAGTTCTTCACTTTAGGAAAGTACTTCCAAATATTGCATCAAGTATATTTTCAGATGTAACAATTAGTTATTATTCATGTTCAGCAATTTGGACCTTTGCAATTAAAAGGATTAAATGATAAATTATTGTTACTGAACTTATAATTTGGTGATTCGACCAGACTGGTCAGCCTCTGAACCTAGTTTGAAATGATCAGTTACCACCTTGTATGGGATAATGTGATTAACTATCCTGGGTTCAATTTTCCTTACCCCATTATCTTCCCATTTATACTGAAATTTGATTTCTAGTTATTCATTTGCTGTGTATTCATAAAAAACAATTCCATCTGCAATGCTATGCTTAAAAAGGTCATTTAAACAAGTGGGTAGAATGTAAAAGCTTTTGATGGGGAAAGAGATTTATGGTGCTTCTGTGAAGATTATTAAATTGAAATATTGAACTTTCCAGTATACCAAAACAGCTAAAAGAGTGCATCAATTATAATGCAAACAGAAATTCTAGTCATGTACTCTCAGAACTGCCTTGCACATTTTGCCTTTGTTAACATTATTTTGGTAAGGGAATTAATGAAACATAACTTCTGAAAAATAAACTCAATTGCTCCTCCTCTAATTCAACACACTGTCCCACTTGTGGGAAACACACCACCTTTCTCCTGTTTTCCCATTATTGACATCTACTCCTTCATTTCCCTTCATGTTCGATAATAAATGCATGAATTCCTCTGAGAAGATGACAAAACTCCATTAGTTTCATTCCACAAAAATGCGTATACACACATGCACACAAAATTTTGCTTTCAATTTGGGAGACTCCTTGGTTCCCTAAAACTTCCTCTATTTTCTATCTCTTCAGTTTTGCCATTCATTTTTCTTAAAAGATTGATAGCTGCATTTCCCCTGTTTCCAGAACCTTTACCTGAGGATGAGCTTCCCCCTTGCATCTCCTATACTGGCATGGGATCCCTGGTCTTTTCAGACACCCAGGTATTCATATACAATGCACCTCATATACAGGTAAGGTTGAAACACTTTTCTTCTCAAGATACTCAATTTTTTTATTTGTTTACTCAAAAGTCTTTCTCTTAGTGCTCACTCCTCTCATCTGACTTACAAAGCTTCTTTTCATCTCTCTGCCCCGAACTCGCTGCTTCATTCCAATCCCTAATTACCAGTTGCGGAAAATTGCTAAAGCAAATGCTTTCCTGGCTTCAACAAAATTCAAATACTTACCCGTAAGTGAAATGAACTTTTTCTCGCTGCCTGTATGCTTTCCTTTACAGGTGACTTCAGAGCCACCCTTGATGCCCTCACCTCACCCGCCTGCTCCCCTGCAGTCTATTTATTTTTCAAGTGGGCACAGGATGTTTGATGTTAATCTCAAAGAATTTTTACTCTGCTCATTTTCTCCATTGCTAAAGAGCAATGGCAGAAGAAAAAAACAGGATTTGGGTCCTTTGTCCCTGTTCCTTTACTTTCTTCCCCTTCTGTTTCCAATTAAGAGCCTTATGCTGTAAAAGCGTAATTAAATACTAATAGTGAACATAAACATGTCAACAAATTGCATTTTCTTTATTTTTTCAAAGGAAGGAAAGATAATTTTATAGAACTGAATAGAGTTTGAAACCCCAATTTAAGGGGGTACTGCTAATTACCTTTAAAAAATATTTCTTTCATGTAACAGAGTACCAAAATACACAGAGACAACCTTGAAAATAAAATGTAAGGTGACCGAAAAATTTTTTATTCTCTCTGAAGAAAAAAATGAAATGGAGTAAGTTTCAGGAGTTGTTCAGATGTTAACTTTCAAATGAAGCAATTCATTGACTAATTATTTTTTTTAAATAATTTACACTATAGGAAGTCGAGTTTTTGACCCTACATTGTATCTAGCTAGATGCTAATTGTGTTTGCATTAGTACCTTGTGCAGGGGAAGGTTAATGGTGTCAAGAGATGCTCTGACTAAGAAAAGGTCCAGATGACACTAAGTTAGCAGCAGGCAAGGGACTGAGTGACACACAGGGAACTTTGCAAAGGAGTCGCCCTTTTGTGGTAGTAAAGCATTCTGCTTTTGCCTAGGACAAATGTTTGCATTGTCTTCTAATGTGACTTTCCTGGTACCAGCTTCTCAAGCCAAAATTTTCAAAAGTGGACATCTGGTCACCGGGTCTCCTCAAATCAGAGATGACAGCAAAGCAATTAGCTGTTGGTACTCAGATTATTCCAATGAATTGTCTGCTAAATCTGTCAGTTCTGGCAGTGCCATCTGCAAAGTTGATCAAGTCTCAATGCAATCACTTGAAAACAGAAATACCTGCAGGGACTATGGGGAGTAGAAGGTAGGACTAAGACAGTATAAATTAGTCCTAAGAGCAGCTCCTTCCACTTGCCAGTGCTTCAAGGAGGGATTTGAGTGATTGAGGTACAGAATAATTGTTATGGTATTAATTTACACTGTATCTTTACCTCCAGGCTGGTGGCCTAAGGAAATAGTTGTTATGTTTATATTTACATTTCAATTTACATTTCATGTGGTGTAGACTTGGTGGGAATTCAGGTTGTCAAAACCAACATGATAAATTGACTTCCTAACAACCTACCTTGGGTTGTGAAAATTGCTCCCTTTAGAATTTCATCCCCCTCCTCTCTTCAAACCTCACAGAGAGAATAGTGTCTACTAGACTTACATTTGTGCACCACCCCCACTTTGCTCTAATTGACTAATTGAAAAATGTAGCTTTATGGAAGTCAAGAGTACTTGATACACATCAGGATACACATCATTTGTTCCCCTATATCATCTGTGGGTCTTTGCTGAAATGCATGAGATAACGTCAGTACTTACCAGTATATGGGTATGTTCAGATGTTGCCCTTCTTTACCATCTTCCGGAGTAAGCACAGATCCTTAATTTACCAGGGACAGAAAGTAAAAGACAAAATTGAAGTGACTTGTCCAAAATATTTAGGATGGTAATAATGATGTTACAAGGTTTACCTTTAAGAGCATGGCAGAACTTACAATTCGACATATAAGTAGATAAATTCCAAATTTTAAACAAATTGGGAACTCATTTTTTGTGCTGTTAAAGTTATTTTCAATGTCTGTAACACTTGCAGGAAACTGTTTCACTAAAGGATAGGACTTGGTTTTTAAGTCAGCTTCTGTAATTTAATATCAGTGAAGATCTTGTCAACTGAAACTTCGGAACACATTTGTATCTATTAAATGGAGATTAAAAATTCTTATCTCACAGGGTTGTGATGAGGCTTAAGTGAGAAAATGAACTAAAATCACTTTGCAACTGTGAACAGGAAACAAATTCTAGTTATATTATTGTCATCTTTAAATTAGTACAGTAAGGATAAGCAGAAGAAAGTGCTACTTTAAACATAGAGCAGTAAACACATAAATGGATTAAAGTGGAAGCTAGTCAAGTTAAAAATGACCCAAAAAGGTGTTTATGGAAAGAAAAAGACATGTGATTGATACATAATGGAAAATAGATTGGTGTAAACTTCTGGCATTTTGAGAACACCTTTATTTAATTAAATGCAATGCTTCTTAACTGGGCTTTGTAAATCTGTAGTGACAGTTTTCATCTTAACATTGGTAAGATATTTTGGATTAATCATTATTCTAATGTGAATAAAAGTATTATTCAACATCCAATGATATACTTCCCTACTCAGAAACCTTAGGGAAACAGAAGAGGTTCTGCAGGTGTGGAGTCCACATATCTCTGATTCCACACCTAAGCATGTGCCCCACTGATAAGATAAAAGAAAGTCGCATCAATTTTGGCAATACTTTTTGGAGTTTCATATTTCTATATGTTCATTCTTAGCAGGCTGTTCCATTTCTCTGGTGAAATTCCTAATCTTTTTTACATATTTTATGCATATCTGTCTTTCTGTTACATCTATTAATATATTTATGAAAGTTATTTAAAATTCTTGTCTGTTAATTTGGACATCAATAAAATCCATTTTTTGTTTACATTCCATTCTGTGCTTCTTGATTACATTTCTTGATCCATAATATGTCTTGTTATTGTTTACTTTTTGCTGAACATTATATGTAAAGTGTAGCAGAGACTGAAATATGTATTTTTATTCCAACAATGGTGATGCCCTTATCTTCTGTGTGTGTATTGTGTAGAAAATTCAGTCTCCTGTAGTGAAGTGGGTCTTGGTTTCATTGCATCTTTATGCTGATTTAGTTGCTTACAGATTGTAATATTTTGATAGTGGGATAAGGATTATGATGAGTAGGTGCTATGGTTTGTAGATACATTTTTGCTTTTGTTTTTGAGACAAGGTCTTACTATTGACCTTGGCTCACCTTGAACTTGGGGGCTCAACTGTAGTTGGAGCTGTGGGCACCTGCTTAGACGTCAAAGTTCAGAAATATCCCCTAAAGGCCCAAGTGTTGAAGGATTGGTATCAGCCTGTGGTGGAAGTGGTGAAACCGTTAGCAAGTGAGGCCAGTTGGGAAGAAGGTAGGTCACTGTAGCTTTGATCTTGAAGGGGATGTTGAGACACCAGTCCCTTCCCTTCTCTCTTTGCTTCCCAGTTGCCATGAGGTTAACAAGCCTCCTTCACCAAGTGCTCTTGCCATGGTGTGCTGGACCTCCATGGGTCAAGCAAAACCGTGACCAAAATAAACCATTTCCCATATGAAGTTGATCATTTCCTTATTTTGTTACTGTGAAACACCACTGACTCTCAACAAGGTTCCAGAGATCTCTCTATCAAAAAGGCCAGCAATCAGCTTTTCATGTCGTGGGAGATTTTCCCACATTATAGCATGGCCACCAGCTTTTAGGGATAGTTGACTCTTTTCTTGAGCGATACTTGTGTCTGGAAAGATCTCTCCCTAACTTGCCACACTACTTCCAGCTTCTGGTGAGCTACTGCTGTGCACTCACTGAAGGTCCTGTGTGCCCTGGGGTGTCTTCCTCTTCCTTCTAGGCATGAAGCAAAAGCCCGCGGGATATGACCCCTCCAAAGGCTCCACCTCCTAACACCATCACTTAGAGTTCAGTTTCCAACATGTGGATTGCAGGAGGACACAGGCATTGAGACCACAACTTGCACCCAAGATGGTTTTTTCCAAACTCAAGTTTTTATTGATTGATTGATTGATTGATTTTTCACTGCTACTCAGCCTTAGGTGACACCCTTGGGAGAGAGAATTGGCAGGTCAGTTCAACTTCATCCTATGAATCGTTGGGATTGCAAGCCATCCTGCCTGACCACACAGAGTCAGTACAAGTTGCTAAAGTTGGGGAGCTTTTCTCTTCCCTCGCTTACAGTTGGGATATTACTCTTTTTCCCCTAACCATAACATGATTCCTTTAGATTCCTTGGCATCAGCTTTATTATGGACTTGCGTATATACCTGTGCGGGTGCACATGCACACAGTGTATGTAGTTCCTTCCGTTTGTTCTCATGGTTGAGGGGCAATCATCTCGGGACTTGGCCCATCCTGAAAAGACAATGGTGTTGACATGGCGACCAGTTTCAAGGATATCCTTTTCATATATCACATTTCAAAAGTTATTTAACTCACAATCATTTTCTTAATTAGCAATTATTCTCAGGCTTTTGCTTTATAGTTTTGATTGGGCATTTTCCCCCAATGGTTGGTAATTTCTATATATTCAAAGGCATTTTAGCCTTCTCTCCGAACATATTTGACAAGCCCCTTTCTCCTATTATATCCCCCAGAATCCTTTCTCTGATTCTTTTCACCTTGTTTGCACCCCTTTCACTTGGTAGGTGGAGTAAGGAAAGGACAGCATGTGGCTATTTCATGCAAGGGCTCCAGCATCCACCTCTATCCCGATGCTGCTAGCACAGGAGACCTCTAAACAGATGCACTGAATTCATGAACAATGTAGGCATTCTACAGAGAAATTCTTTTTACAAATTAGAGCTATACAGTTTTCTGCTAGAAAAAATATTTTATATATTTGTGCATTTAGAGTTAGATTAATAAACATAGACATTCTCCTGAGAATCATTATCAAGTATATCCATATCCTTAAGCAATGATCATAAACCATAATCAAAATAAGGCTATCAGGTAAAAATTTTCCTTCCACCCTTATAGAAAACTACCAAATGAATTTTTATTCTTTTTCTGATGAGCTTTATCACCAATAAAATCATATGTTTCTTCTGTTTAAAAATAAAACCCTGCATTTTTTTTTTTTTTGTGGAAATACAATGGTCTTAGCTTCATGTTAAACATTCTTACAACTGTTAATTTTTCACTAAATACATTTCAAATTCGTTTTCACTAAATTCAAATACAAGGTACAATACAATTTACATAATAAATGTTTAATGTAGTTGACCTTTCAGTGAAAAGTAGTAAAAGTGACATTAAAAGAGACATAAATATTGATATAATAGAGGTTGCTTTCCTGAAATTTTTATTAGTTCTGAAATGTAAAAAGGCAGGTGTTTTGATTTCAATTAATATATCTGCTTTAAACAACATTTATAGGTTATATCTAACAAGTCAGAAAGTAAATTAATAAATACAGTAGAGTGGCCCTCAGTCAATTTGTCAATATGTAGGAAACTGACAGGCTGCCAAGTTCCTATATGCCTCGGGAGATATTAAGATGAACTTCAATTTTTATATGATAATTGGAAATTTTGGAACCTAGTGTTCCATCAGTTAGCAAAGATAGATATATCCAAAGATATGATAACAATTTGACAAAAATTTGCTGGCAAGTGCAGATATCTAGAGAAACTTTAGCAAGTTCAAGTGATAGAAAATTGCAAGAATAGAAAAATAACTTTAAAATATAATGTGGAATTATTCAGTTATTTGTAGTCTGTTGGAAACTTTGCCAGTTTTACAAATCTTATAAATTTATTCTAAACCCAAGGGGAAGAAATGTGAAAAAGAAAAAATCAGTACAGGCATACTAGATTTTTTTTCATGTTTTATATTATGTTTGTAGCTTTGATTTGTAATTTGAATACTTGAATACTATTTATAATACTTGAAAAAATTGTTATTTAATATCTGAATAGATCACCTGTATTCTAATGCCCAAAAACAAAATATATTTTTGCATCAAATAATGAAAGATATTTATACACTTTTATTTATTGAATATACATTTGTTTAAGACTTTTGGTCTTTTTACTAAGGTATTTTATGTGTTTTTAACAAAAAATGATAATATCAAATATTATATATTCTATCATAATTACTTATGATTCTATTATCTCTTACTGACAAATAAGGAAAAAAGGGCAGGTATAGAGGGCACTATCACTTATTCCTTTATATATTTATCTATTTAACAAGTTCTTATTGAACACCTATAACATGTGGGAACAGTAATATTTACTGGGGATAAAAAATTTTGTCTCTTCTCTCAAAGAGATTGCTCTTTCGTAGGTAGAAGTTAATTTGTTACAAACCTAAAACAGAATAAGTAATTCTCTCAAGCCAAATTATATTTATCCTTCAAGTTATTCTGTTTATTAAAAATTTGTTCATTTGGTTTCTAATAACGGTTAAGATTTTTCAACATTATATAATCAGCATGAATTAAAATAGTTTTAATTCTAGAGCAGGCCCTGAGATTTAATTACTTTGAAGGAAATTTAACTTTCTAATAAACAATTGGTAAAATCCCTGAGTATGCCAACAGCCATTTTGAATGTGAGAAAAATAACATTTTAAGCAGGGAAAACAGTAGAACACTTTAGACAAAAAAAATGTCTTGACTTATTTGAAAACCCAAAATAAATCTCACATGATGAAACAATACATAGGAAGAAAATGAATGGAAAGATATGTTAGCCCAGTTGGTAAAGCCCAAATACTCATGAAATTTCTTTGAATTTATGTTCATTGCTAGAGCTTCTATAAGAAAATATCTCAAGTGATGTGACTAAAAACAACAAAAAAAAAACCATTTTTTTTCTCCATCCTAGAGGACTTTGTTCCTTCTGAGATAAATGGCAGAGAATCTGTCCATGTTAGTTCCTTACTGCTGGCTATGCTGGCAAGTTCTTGGTGTGCACATGGTTGTCTTCCCTGTGTCACTGGGTCCAGATTCCACCCTTCTCATACTCATATGAACACCAGTTACATGCAAGTAAGAGTTCAGATTTTCAACATCTCCAGCAACCCATGTCTAAGCCATTGTCCCCAGGATGACACTACTCTTTTTAAATTGATTATCTCAGGTGTTTTGTTATAGTAGCAGAAAGCTAAATAACACCTGGAGTACAGCATACTCGGGTACAACCTTGTCTCAACCCAGATTTCAATGAGTTAACAATTAAAGGGCAGATTTAGTACCTGTTACTCAAGAAATAAATTTAAGATTCTCATTCTTTGATTATTCAAAATACTAATTGAGCTACTGTGTCACATACTGAAAAATACATCTTTATTTCCAGGCAGTGAAATGTAATCTTATGGGACTTTCATCTTATTGATTTCTGTTGTCGACCAAAACAAGGTATTCTGCTATGTATGGATATACTGGCTTGGAGGAATTTTGCAGATGGAATCAAAGATCTAAGTATTTGATTTTAAGATATGGAGATTATCAGGATGGGACTAAATCAGATGAGTCCTTTAGTAGCATGATGATTCCTCCAAAAGGAAGTAGATAAGGGGGTGGGAGTTTCAAAGCATAGGAAAATTCGGTTTATCATTGCTGACTTTGAGGATGGAGAGGGCTGCATGTCCTGGCAATTGGACAAGGAATAGTTCTCTAGAAGCTGAAAATGACCCTGGGAAACAGCTAACAATGAAACAGGTATGCCAGTCATGCAACCACACCCAAATACATTCTGTGAACGTGAAGAATGAGCCTGATAGAGGATTCTTCTCCAGGACCTACAAAAAAAAAAAAAAAAAAAGAGAAAGAAAAAAAAGAAAAATTAGTCTTAATAGTCCTACACGTCCTCAAAAACAGAATCCAGCAGAACCCAGCCCTACCTGTTGGACTTCTGACTTCCAGAGGTATACACTAATAAATATTTAATTAAGACAGTCTGTGGTCATTTTTGTTATACAACAACACTGGAGAGATACAAGTTTGACCTTTGTGTTAGACTTGTCTTTTTGAGTGATGGATTATTCCTTCCTAAAAATTACATGGTACACAATAGTTATACAGTACCAAGAAAAGAAACTTGAGTTCCCCTTTCATTTTTCTTGTTCTTTTACTTTATCCAAGTAAACTTTAAAGTCTCTTCAGAAATTATTACTCCACAAGATTTTAATATGCTTTATGGGATGTGGTATATGGTATGTCTAGACTATTTTTATCCCTGGTGAAAACTAAAAAAGTGAAATTTTAGATAAGGTGTATAGGGGAAAAGAAGGTAATTGAGTTTACCTTACTTTCCTGAAACTTCTTTCTATTTACTTTTCATAAGTTTTATGAACTCATTATGCAAATATAATGAATTTATACTAAACGGCATAGTTAAGTCCAAACAAGATTTATGTTTTTCTCAATGTAAGCTCAAGACTTGCTGAATCCCTTTCACTAACACTTAGTTTTGCAATTGATTTTTATAAAGAATCTGTTTCCTTTTTAAAATACTTTCTGTAGGGCCTCACAAAGGGTCTGTTCATCGGGTCCACATGTAGAAACACAGGTGTTAAGCAGGCCAGTTTCCTTCAGCGTGCCTCACCTTGAAAATCTCAGCTGAAGGAGGTCTATTATTTTCTTGAAAGCCCTCCTCCAGTTCTCATTCTAGCTCAAACACCCCGCTGAGCCCTTTCCTAAGTGCTTTCTTTATTTTCTCTTTGTTCAGTTATGCACCCAATTTTTAAAATATTCTCAAGTAAACTGGTCTTTCCTTAATAAAGTAAAGCATGTTTTGTAGCATCATTGTGAGTTTTCTTTTTAACCTCAAGAACTCCCACTACTTCTAGGTGAAGACAGCATTGTTGTGACTATGTCAGAAAGATCTTTTGTTTAAAGACATAGAAAACTCTCACGGAGCCTAGAGTTGATGGGGAACCACTGCAGAAAGACCAGCACAGTTCCTCCAAGAGAAGGACTGTGCAGATAAAGGAGAAAATGTTAACATCATCTTGGTCTTTGCTTGGTTCAGGCCAAACAAATGGGAGACAAAAAAAAAGTTTTTATTTCACTATTATTCACAAATCTTACAAATGATACAGCAAGACATTTACTGGGGAAACTTTAGGACTCCTCAAATCAATTAATAAAACTTTTTTTTCCCATATTATTATATAAAATAACTTCTGCATATTATGACATCAAATTAATATGCCTATGATCATATCATTCAAGAATGGAATTTTTCTGAATTAATCTGCAACACCTAGTGCCATCGTTTTAATGACTATAATGAAACATACTGACGTTATTAGCTTCCCACCAACCATGAGACTTTTTCTTCTCTGGGCAATAAGTTTTGCTACTGAATTCGTTACTTACCGAGAGTCATTTTACTAATGTGAGCTTTTAAAATGACAACTTTAGTTTTCTTTGTGATTCCAAGAACCCCCAAAACAATCAGCACCTTGAGGTGTCAAAACAACATGACTTGTGAAACACACATTTCCAATTTTGCTAGAGCCATTCCTGAATTTTTCTTTTATTTGACATAGATGGTACACAAAGGAATAGGAAACTTGAATGACTGGCCCAGGAAAAGTCCACGGATAATAACTTCCTTTGTGAACAGGCTTTCTTAGTGCTATCCCTGTTACTTTTATAAAATGAATGAGAAGATTGTAATTATGACCAACCTTTCCAGGCTTATTCATTGGCTTAGACTTAGAATTGTCCTTTCATATCTCATCCTCAAAAACCACAATACCGAACTCTCAGACATCTTTTTTTTTTTTTTTTTTTTTTTTTTTAAAGCCAATACAATATGGAAGAGAAGATTAGAGGAAGTGATTAAAGGAGAAAATTGCAAAAACTGAAATATGAAAACTTTGCACATTAACTTCTGACCTACACATTGCAGGTTTTGCAATGTTTGTAACAAGAGCAAAGAGTTAAAGCAGGAAGTTAAGGATAGAATATAAAACTGGTTTGCTCTGAAATAACTATTTTCTTCTAGTTTCTTATATAGTAGTAGACCAGGTTCTCTTCTCTCGGTGATTTCCCTAAGTCAATCAGTGGTGCATAAAAGGAGGTGACAGCAGGTGATTTGGGAGGGAGTCTGATCTCACCCACCCCTTCTCCTTTCCTCTGTATAATCAGCCCCTGTCAATTACAAAGTCTCTTGTATGCAGCCTCAAAATTGAATGAGCCCGACAGAACGAGAATAGTGCCTTTGCACAGTGCTGTATGGAAATGAAAAAGACTGAGGCTGGTCATTCCTGTTACTGGCTGACAGGGTCCAGCCCCAGCAGGGGTCCATGGGTTCCACACTGGTAAGGGGGCGCAGGGAGACAGCGTCGGTGATGGATGGAGAATGAAAGACACAGACTCTAGTTCTGGTGCAATCATTCCCACTTTATTCTGGGGAAGGCTGGGTTTATATACATTTTTCTTCAGGCTTTGATGACAGGCTTGTGACTAATAAAATCAAAGAAGTTTCCAAACATAGGCAGAAATTGTTTTTACCGAAAGATTATGAGAAAACAGTAACCTTACAGATTATCCTTACTTAATCACCAGGGCTTGCCATTGATAAAATAAGCTGGTCCATATCTAATAGCTACTGTGGGAGGTGCTTTGTGCTTAGAACTTGGGGAAACATTGTTACTATAAGTTTCTGTGCCCCAACAGGTTCTGGCTGTGCCAGTAAATGCAGTGTTTGGTTTTTAACATAATAAAAACATTCTGCTGTTGTGAGGTTAATCATCACAGGGTTTCAACATGTGTTTTGTCTCCATGATGTTTTTCTGGAAATTTGTAGAATTATTCCCATCACCTCTAGCAAGATCCCCAGACTAAAGTGAGTAATATATTATTAGGAAAACTCCACAGAATAACATCCAAGCTAGGGAGGCATACATCTGGCATGCAATCCTTTTAGGATGAGTCTTTGCAATCATCCTTCAGTGGAACTCTGTCAAGCACTGCAAGGAGAGGCAGGCACCCCCACAACTGGCCACTTCTGTGAGTGCCAGGTTCTTGCACACAGTACAAAACAGTTCTCAAAAAAGAATTATGAACATTCCCGCCACCCACAACACCATTTCATCTTATTCAGGGACCCAGGTTGAGAAACTTGTAATCCTACAGTGATTGACATCAGTTGCTCTTCCACTGATATCCATCAATAATATCGATGTTAATTATTGAATTTAGACTTTCACATATATGTTGGGTATTTAAGCAATTCATTTTAGTGATGAAATATAAATAAAAGACATAAAAATTTATATATAAAATAGTCTGCTGTGTGAATTGTCCAGTACTGTCCATAATGGTTTGGAACAGAGACATATAAGCCTATAATCACACTGAGAATGATGTTGAAAAAGCCATATCTGTATGGATGCTCTTCCACAAATCACGTGAGAAGAGGAAACAGTCATTTTAGATAGACAACTTCATCAAGCTCATTTCCGCTTTAATGTGTGCTGCTCCTGAGTCTCAACAACAATACAGGCAAGTCTTCAATAGCAAAACTCTTTTATTATTTTTGTCATAAATTCTTATTTTTTCTTCTTTCTTACCACTTGAGAAGTTATTCAGGCATTTTATGAGATAAGGCCTTATGAAACTCTACACTGTACATATCGTTACAACTAAATCTTATTTTACCTTCCTTCCAGAGAAGTGAAACTGCAAACTGTCACTAGATTAATCAAATTTCAGCGACACTCCCTATTCAAGGGAAGCTGTGATTGAGCTGAAGATATCAAAACTTCACTAAATCACTATATAGACGCTATAACGTGAACATCCAGGCAGAATTTATGTGTCGTTGTAGACTGCAGTTCTGTCACCAGCACTAGTCTTTCTGTCCATTACCAGCTAGTTTTCAAGGTCAGCTCGTTATTTAACAATGTCGGCAGTCTTGGTAATTGTCCTACATACTGTCTACATTTTGTAGATATAATTAAACTGGAATAAAATCACATACAAAGTAATATGAACAATTAATTAATAATACCCTCAGTCTTGGCAAATACCCTAAATAATGTCTGAGACTAAGTTTTGAAAACAAAATTAAATTGGAATAAAATCCCACGCAAAACAACGCAGAGTGTTATCAGATTGGCACTCTACAATTAACCCAAATGTTGAAAGGCTTCAGATTAAACAAGTATATATTAATTTTTATTTTCTAAGTTCCTAATATCAAGTCAAGGATACTATGATACTCGACTCACTATAGAACTTTTTATCTACATTGTTCTTATTCTAAGTTGATACAAGAATCATGAGTGAAAATGGGGAAAAAAATGAACAAATAAATAAATGGTTACCAGATACCACAGAGCTGACTCTCTGAGGACCAAACATGGATTTTATAAAGCTCCACAAGTGATTATGAAGCACAGATCCAGTTGAAAATCTCTGAACCAATAATGTAAACATTTAAATCCTATCTTTGTATAATTAGCAAAAAAGCTACGTTCATGGTAATTTTGTCAGAGCTAGTGGTAGCGATGATGAGTCATTCATTCATTCAAGAACTCATGCATGAAATTGTAATTAAATGACTATTGCATACATTATATTCTAGGAAATAGAAATGCAAGAATGAATTAGGCATGGTTCCAACACTCAAGAATCTCACTGTGCGTGGAAGCCTAGCACATTAAAAAATTATAATGCAATATGATAAGTACAACTAAGAAGTATAGCAACACAAAAGGCAAAAATTCAGTTTGATAAATGCTGTACTGAGAGACTAGACAGAAAGGGTGTCTACATGTATTTGAGATCTTAGTGTGTAAAGAGTGACATTAATTCTTCAAGTATGATTTCTACATTTTTTTTAATTGAATGTATTTGAAGGAGAGAGGAAATCATCTTCAGAAGAACAAGAACACATGCAAAGGCAGAATAATAAGGTGGAGGCATGGATGAATGGTATATAGTTGTTTAGATATTATGGAAGAAGGAAGAAACTGGGCATGTTGGTACATGCCTATAATCCCAGCAGCTCAGGAGGTTAAGGCAGGAGGATCATAGGTTTGAAGCCAATCTCAGCAACTTAGTGAGTCTGTAAGCAACCTATTGAGACCCTGTCTCAAAATAAAAAATAAAAAAGGTCTGTGAATGTGACTTAGTGGTTAAACACTCCTGGGTTCAATCCCTGGTACCAAAACAAAACCCAAAAACGAAAAACAAACAAAAATCATGGAAGAGAAGGGCTCTGGGAATATAAGTCCTTGAACATCATGCTGGGGATTTTTAACTTCATTGAGTATAGCAGTGATTACAATAATTGGAATTCACGGGTACATAAAGCAAAATAATACAAAGTAAAAAAAAAAAAAATAGAAATGAAAATAAAGTAAAAATGACCTTAAGACTCTCAGTTTTGTAGTTTTGTAAGTAAAAAATGAAAGAACAAAATTTTATAAACAGTCATTTCAAACCAGAAGTCAGTTTAGAACTACAATCATAGAAAGCAATGTTGAATAAACAGAATAGTTTGTAAACTGAACACATTTAGTATTATGCACAACTGACATTGTTTTTTGTGTTCTGTCTAAAGACGAGTAAAAACTTCATCAGGGTTTTGGGAATCTCTTGGGGGACTTGGAAACTTTAAATCTGGGGCAAAATTAGATTTTATTTTTATCAAATCAGTTCTGTCATAGTGGAAGAAATGTGGTAAGGGACAAGATTACTTCCTTTATCATAAATTGTCAAGATTGCATTTGGGTCAAGTTTGCTATTTCAAAAATTTTAACTTCTTTTAGCTAGAGGGTATAATTTAAAGCATCAACTTTTAGAACCAAATTGTTTGCATCAGCTTTATTAATTTACCACCTTCTTCACAGGGGCAAAGCTCTCTGTTTCAAATCATCAACAAGGTAATGGCAATCACATAGAAAGTTACTTTTTAAAAAAAGTAAAACAATCCACTCTGCAGTAGCATGCTTGCAATATTTAGTTAAGTATATAAAAATCAATATATTCTTCTATGAAAATGAAAAATCGAAATAAGCCCTCTTGACATTTTTTCACTGTGAACCAGAGTAAGAGATTATTGTTCTTATCCTCCATAAATTTTTAAAAGTATGGTAGCAACTTTATTTAATGGAGATTCACTTTACGTATTCTGACACTAACAAAACAAACAAAAAAATAAGTTCCAGCTTTCACATAGACTTTGACTCTTCTAAAAATTCCTATTCCATGGGTTTAATTGCTTAAGGAAATCCAAGCACAAGAAGCAGAAATAAACATGCCATATAACAATCCTGTGCTCCTTCTAGAATTGTCAAAAGTTAACACATGGTATTAAGCCTGTATACCCACTGCAGAACTGTTAACTGGAATAATTCCTTTAAATATCAAATACTGTGTTTTATGTTAACTTCCATTAATAAATGCTTTATTAGAAGTTTTCCACATTATCAGTGAGCACAATAAAAATAACGAATATCTGGAAAATTAGGGAAGTTAATATAATTGAAATCTTTATGTCAATATATATGACTAATATCTCTATTTTAACTCATTTGCTTTAATCATTAACAATTAGGAATGTGTGATAAGGAACACACTTCAAGGAAAATTTCTACATTTTAAGCCAACTTCTTCCAACTACAGGAAGGTAGAGTCGACCTGATTGAAAAAGGAAAGTGACACATTCACTCTGTCAGATTGTATTTTATGTACAGTTAAACATGCAGCTCAATAAAAGGGAAGAGAAAGTTTCTAATGACCTCAATTCCAGGATTTTCAAAATATTCTTAGACGTTTGAGTTGTTAAAAATACTATTTTCTTATATGCTTTTTCTAAGCCTCAATTATTTTAACTTACAGTTTATATTTTCATCCTTATTTCTATTCTTAATACAGACTGTAGAAATTCAATAAAACCAAGTGATTATTCATAGAAATAAAATATTATTTTATGATACCTGCTATATATAAACTCGAGAGAGGGAATATTTTCCATTTCTTAGAATTCTTCTGACTTAGAATACAAAAATTGCTCCTCAGTTGCTGGTGAATTTACTGCCTGCATTTGCCAAAGCACACAAGATGGAGAGCAAGGTTTGGTGACCTTACTTCCTTTCTGAATATGCACTCTCAGGTGTCCTGTTTCCTTTTGCTTTCATTTTGTTTTAAATCTTTAGATATTCTTATCCTACTTTAAGTTATTTACCTAGTCAACTACACAATTTCATAGTAACAGAAATATTCATGTATTTGCTACATAGTATTTATAAATATACCCATGTATTTTATAGCATGCATTTCCATATATAGCTATTTAAAGTGATATAACTGAGTTACAGTTTTTTATAACCTGTGTTTCAAAAGGAAATTAGAGTACTGAATGTCCATTCTTTAAATATTTAAATGTAAAGTTACATGTTTTGAAATCATGAAGCTCTCTTTTAATCTCCTCAATTAAAATATTAACTAAATTGCTAAGTATCCAAGTTAAAAGAAAATCGTGCCTGCAGCCTAAAACTAGTGTGAAGAGCAAAGAAAATTTTCCTAACTCAGCCGGCCATTACACAAGACCATAGACTGTGCGAGTGGCTTACACATTTGACCTATGGCTCAGAGTTCAGAGGTCGTAGGTTCAAAACAAAGGTGCCCCTCGATTCAGTTTCTGATGAAGCCCTTTCCCTGTTTTGCAGAGAATTGCCTTCTCACTGTGTCCCCACGTAGTATGGAGACAGCACATTCTGGACAACCTTGCTCTTACTGACACTAATCCTATCATGGGGTCCCCACTCTTCAGACCTCATTTAAACCCAATTACCTCCCAAAGACCCCAAGCTCCAAATATCATCACGTTAGAGATTATGGTTTGCACATACACATTTTGCAAAGACACAAACATTAAGTCCACAAAAAATAGAAAGTGTTTTGGCCACTAATAGGAAGATGTATAGGAATTAATCCTTAAAAACAAACCAATAACCACAAAGCCCCACCACACTCAGAAGTGACTAACGTGATCTGAAAAGTACACATATACCTACAACAGAATTTTGGAAATTAAATCACAACACAGAAATCCAAGTGGACAGAAATATGTAAAAATGTAAAAATTTGTAAAAATGATGGTCAACCCAGAATACCCCCATGCTTTGGAATCTAGAAGTGTTGTGGTTTTGCCTTTGTTTGAATAAAATCTAGGTGACTCACTTTTGTACTGGTTATCATAAGCACATATTTTTCAGAAAGATGGGCTGAATACTGCGTATTCTTTGGAGGAAGCTGGAAATTTTGAGCCTCATCCTTGGAAAACAGGGGCCCTGGTAGGCCCAATGAAGTCTAACATGGTAGCAAGTACAGAGAAATTGGGAACAGGATACACTCCCAGAAAGAGAGGAGAAGATTTGGGGTTGTAAAGAGTAGTCCTTAATTGCTGAGAATAGAAGTCTAAAATTAAAATTAAAATTAAATTTTGAGAAAAAAAAATTAAACAACGTGTCAATGTTTTCAAGTCATATAACCCCCTTTAATTTCTTCCTTGATACTTTCTCAAAATCCCCATCCCTTTGAAAGTTGTGAATAAGTATAAATATGACATCAGAAAGAAGATGAACCACAGGTCCTCTTCTGGAATTATGAGTATAACAATTTCATATCTAAATAAGTAAATAAACACATAAGAATCTTCTGGATGGATCAGGTTTTATTCTATAAGCAGAATTTATGGAGGTAATTCAATGCAAGTAAATTTTTTTATCATCTCTATCAAAGTCCAATTAGGGAGCAAAACATTCAATGATTTAATCAGGTAAGCTGAATACAGAGAACAATTAGCATGGTATTGTGATAATGGAAAGTTGGCTGGTAAAAGGTAAGGAGAGCAGTAGAGAGCATAGGAAGATCAGATATGAGGAGCAACCACTAACCCAGGGCTGAGGCAGGGCCCAAGCAAGAGCACTTGTACCCACCCAGTGCATACAGGTCTTATTGGAGAAGGCCGGTCAGAGATGCTGGATGGTGAAGTGTCTACAGTGGCAAAATTCTGCCCTTGAGATGCCATGAAAGCCATGCATGGGTGTCATTTCTTGGTACTTGCTAGAAAGCCATTCATGCTATTGAAAATATTTGTGGAAAGATGTCTCAACAGCACCATTCTGATTAGAAGACGTGGAGGAAACGGGTAGCAGCTGCCTCCAACACAGGGCAGGAGCCTGGTGTCTCAGAAGCCATAACTGCCATCTCTCAGGAGCCTAGTTAGAGGAACACTCCAGAAAGAGAAGAAGCCTCCTCCTTCCTCTCTCAGCACAGTTGATTCTGGGCCAGCCGAAAAAAAAAAAAAAAAAAAAAAAAAAAAAAGTACTTGCAAGGCCTAATTCCACTGTTGCAGGGTAGGAAACAAGGGTCAGACTCAGAACCACCTAGACACTTGGCCTATCTCATAATTAAATGTCCCTGAATATTAACTCACAAAGCTTCTTTACATGGCTCCATTATTCTTTATCTTTGCATCAGTTTTGGCTTTTATAGCCAAGTTTCATATAATCTATTTATTGAGCACATAATTCTAGATTTTATACAATATACTAGCTTTTTGTACTTATATGTTGACATTACTCTTAGTTGGGTTTTCCCAAAATTTTAGTTTCTGCATGGACTCCCTTTTCTCCTGCTGCCTTTCAGAATCTTCTAAATGTGGTAAGTACCCTAATTCCATTTATTTTTCCCAAATACTATTTCTAAGAAAGAATATGATCACCTGAGATCTAGGCTATTTAAGCAAAATTATGAGTAACAGAAAATTTTACAAATATTTCAATT
Source organism: Sciurus vulgaris (assembly GCF_902686455.1). Taxonomy (NCBI): domain Eukaryota; kingdom Metazoa; phylum Chordata; class Mammalia; order Rodentia; family Sciuridae; genus Sciurus; species Sciurus vulgaris. The sequence continues at coordinate 16,504,547 of NC_136469.1, forward strand.
GCTTAAAAATTAACTTTTTTAAATTATATTCTAAGGCCAGTTATAAACCATTCAGGATGACAAAGGAAAGTAGATAAAATTGCCCCCAAAATAACACTAAAAGGACACTATATTGGAGGTTATTGAGATTAAAACATATTTATTCCATGTTATATATCAGAATTGAATAGGCAATGGCAGCTTGGAGTAAAGTTGATTTTAGAAACTGTCCCCAAAACAGACAGTTCCTTAGTAATTAGAAGAATGATCAATGGTCTTATGAAAAAAAACAAAAAAAATGCAAGTACCTGGTTCAGAAGGTACAACTTTCATAATGGTATGCTAGTCCCTAAATATTAGAAATTTGAACTCTTAATCTCAGGAGTTAGAAAAAGTGATTTTATACTGATGATGCTCTTTTATTGCATGCTAAATTAGAAACTATCTGAATAAAATTTATTGAGTTATAAGAAAACATATGTAATAAAATCACTCAATTTGTGAAAAGCATTGAGAAATACAAACAAAATGGAGAGGAAAGGTATTGAACTAAGCATTTTAAAACTAAAAATCACTCAAAAGAATTTCAAATGGCCATCAGCAAATGATAGCATTTTTCTTAAAAAATATAAATGTGCGGCATCAAGATCCAATACAATGCCTTGGAATCTCAAAGGTCTATGCAACCGAAGTGATTCTGTTCTATTTAGAAAAGCCCTTAGGCCTACACATTTCTGCTTTAATTAACATTTAGTATTGGGGAAAGTTCAAGCCCTGGTAGTTGATGTACTACTTGACTCTTGGAGGTCAAATACTAAACAGAGGAAGAGCTAGAAATGTAAGCATCATAAATTGGCTCAGGGGAAGAAATTCAGAGCTCCCAAATGCATTTATGTCATTTGAAGCACCACAAGGTGACACATGACACAATGCATATGTTTCTCAGAAGCAGTGCAAACCTTTTAGAACTCACAACTTCTCCCTAACTCATAAGCTGCACTTTCTATTTTATTTATTAAGATACACAAAGCCTACCTATACTCTGTAGTATATCTCACACAGCATATTTTGTCTGGGTTTGTTTTAAATAGATAAAGAGTCTGGCAATTTTGAGTAAAGTTTGGAGCTTTTTTTAAGGATCTCAGGGCAATCAAAGAATTAAATAAATTTTACAACCAAACACCAGATAGAACATGAAGCAGAACTTTAAGTATTTTTGTAGCTAAGGATGAACAAAACACATTTCTCTGTAGTTTTACGTGGTCTTATGTAGCGCGCACATACACACATGATTTTCCAAGAGATTTTAGCATGTTTTTCCAAAAGAAAGGTAACTATATACTAGGCAACTGAAAATCAGTAAATACCTCCCATAGACAACATACCTATGTTCAACAATGGCAAAATGCAGTCAGTGGGTAATATCATGGTGGGACATTGCCAAGAAGAGAAATTCTACCTGTGCAAATCATACATCCATAATGACTGACTCACGAGTAAAACAACATTCCACTGCCTTAGTCCCACCTGATTTATGAAGAATCGCTGCTACTTTTACTTTTGATTTCAGATCTTTTTTTCTTTTTCTTTTTTAACTTGATGGACTTTCTTTATCTCATCTCTCCTTCTTTGTGCTTTATATGCCATTAAGAACTAATTAAAATGCCCTAACCCATCCATTGATAGACATAGGTGATAACATGCTAGTATTTAAACTCAACAAGGTGGCTTTTTTGACCTTTTGACAGTTGTTTATTAAGCGTCTTCTATGTATTAGTGATCAAAATCGGCACTGAAATAAAACATGAACATTGCTTCCATTCCTCTAATAAAAGGACACTTTGGTGTTTTGGGAGCTTTTCCAGTATATATATTATTTATTTCAGAATTAGTAAACAATAATTGTTTGAATACCTATTAAAATTATAGGTACTCAGGGGTATTTTTTATTTTTTTTTAAATTTTTTTGTTTGTTTGTTTGTTTGTTTTAGCCCTTAAATTTATACTGTGTGCTAATTGACAATAAAGACAAGGGTTTATAGTGAGTGGAGTGATTTACTTTCTACTCTGGGAAACAATTGAATACACATTGCAGTCTTCTCTACTTATACTCTTGTATGGTTTCCCCAGCTGAAATATTTGAAATGGTCCCACAAATTCTGCATAATGTACTCAGACGGGGCTTCTATTTAAAAGCAAAGGATAAGTGCAGAGAGAGAAATGCCAATATGTATTGGGATCCAACAGGCATCCCACAGCACATGCTTCCCATGGATCTGGCCACAGGCATGGAATACTTACCATGCTTTGAACAGCCACCATACATGCAAAGAACCTGTGTTCTGCACTATCTTCAAAGACTGAAGCTTTCAATAGCAAGTGCTTACAAATCCTCTTATCTACATAATCAAGCCAGGATCATCAAACCAGTTCCGTTAATTGGAAAACATCAGTAGAGAAACTATGAGTTTGTAAGGGAGGGGGGTCATCCAGACTTTACATCACATATCATAAATCTCAGTACCCGTAATTGGGCCAAGAATACAACACCAAACATTCAGTTCCCAAAGGTAAAGTCAGAGTCTATCCACCCAGCTGTAAATCAGTTCCATCTCCATGGCACCTATCTGCCACATAAATATGAAATCATGTCCAAATCTGCCAGTATATGGAATCCCTTTTACCTTCCAGTAGATGGGATCAGAATATAGAACCTAAATCTCAAATCCAGAATGAGTTGAAACCTTATATGTAATTCTGGGTCACCACAGCTCTGTTTCTTGCTGTTGTAATCAGCTTGTGTCATCTTGAAAGGATCCTTATAGATCATACCTCCTTCATCAAGCTGCAAGGGTCTACCACGCTGAAAAGTCATAGCAGAGCTTTGCTGACAGTCGAAGGAGAAAGTCTTCATGTTATTTTGCCTTGGCTGGAATGACCTTATGATTAGTCTTATTACTTCCTGAATGTATTTACTTAGAAGTCTCCTCCCAGTGTAGTTGGCTCTGGCCATTGTTTTTAAACTCCTAGCCCAGTATTTTATATTGGCCTTCTCCATCTTGCTTTCTTTCCAAGCACTTATCACCACACAACATACATGTCATTTTACTTATTTATTTTGTCCAGTGTTTCCCTTAATTGAAGGTAAGTTCTAAGGGATTGAATGTTTTTCCATATTTTATTACTGCACTGCTGATACTTTAAGCAGTCGTGATGTACTGTAAGTAGTAAAATTATACATAGGCTGAAAGAAAAAAATGAATGACTGAATATTGACCCAAAGTATAATCAAAATTAAGCACATAATCTTCCTTCCTTTTGACCCTGAATTGGAATTCATTTCCCTAAACATAAATTTCTTCGAATCAGTCAATATACCACCTATGTTTTAGGATAGTAAACACAAATTCTGAGACATTTCATATCTTGATGTTCTTTCCATATACAATTTTTTTAAAAATTATATTTTCACTACAAGTTGCAGAGGCTGAAAGATTTGAAATCATTCTCAACTTCTCCCATTTCTTTTATACATCATGTTGAATATATAATGTTGCTCTGCCTGTTTCTACTTTTCTTTCCAACAGTCGAGAACTACCAAAGAGTTGGGGTGATCAGAATATTCCCCCAAAACTCTCCAATAGCAGCCAAGACTGAAGAAGGGTTCAGAGTCCTAGTGTTGCCTCTTAAGGTCCTGTGTAACCTGCTGTCTTACTGCCTGTAAGAACTGTTTCCCATTTCTCTCCAAAATGCTCTAGTCACATTGTCCTTGCATGGCAAATATGTGCCTCTCTTAGTTTTTAGTGACCAAGCATTCTTCCTTCTGCATTCTGCCCTGGGATACCCAGGATGCTCACTTACTTGCCATGTGCAAGTCTCTGCTTATGGTCACCTCCTCCAGTAAGCCTTCCCAGCCTATCCTATTTAAACTTGTAGCTCTCAAGCAGCATAGCTGACTCCCTTTATCACACTCTTTTTTTCTCTTTTACCCTCACAAAACTTAATCATCTTCTGATACCATCAAATTTATATATTTCTCATCCATTACATTTGTCTCTTCTTCTCCAGGAGAACACAGGCTTTAGGATTCCCCCCAACCCCAATCACCACAAGCCTATTCCCAGGTACCAGGCACAAAGCAGGCATTTGTAATATGCAGAGCATAAATGAATGCAAGGGTGTACAGGGAAGAGGTTGTCTTGAACTGCTTTAGGTTTCATATTTTGTTTGTTAGTGAAATATATGTAGTCAATGATTTACTCAATTGCCTTTAATTCTGAAGGAAAGAGCAATTTAAGAACAACCTAAGATGCACCATTCATCCATAGTTAAATAGAATTTGCATATGTAAAATATACCAGGCTTCAAGGTAGGTGGTGAAAGAAAGGTGAAAAATGATGCTTCCTCTATGTCCTCCAGGAAAGTAATTAGAGAGCAAATTACAACAAAGGATGATTGGGGCTGTGATACAATCATATTGTTCTTTCAACTTTCTCCAAAGTGCTCACTTTGCTTTTTAGTTCTTGGCTGAGTATTAGAAAAGCAAATATAGCATGGTCTTAATACAGTATGCTGCATTATGAATAGTAAAAGAGAATTGGACTCCATTAGTGATAATAGCAGCAAGTAATATACACTCTCTTCAAAGGATCATCATGCACCAAGAACACACTGTGACCTACAGTTGTTTGGGGGTATCTGTTCATCATAATACTTTATTATGCATAAAACACATCCTAAGAATTCTACTTTTAAGTTGCAAGGCTTATTTCACTGAAAAAGGATTTTTAATGCTAAGTATATATTATTAATGGGGCATAACAGTCTGATTCATCTTTTAAAAATATTTTGGAAAGGGTTGCAGATCTCTCTTAAATGATTAGACCCACTTAGGTTTTCTTTGCCCAGGGGGTGCCCTTGCTCTGTGCTGACTCCTCTGCCTGGGGCAGCAGGGTGAGCTCATTTCCTTTGTACCCAAATTGAAAGCTGACTGAGCCTTGGTTGAGAGGCCTCCCTGCTCATCAGGCATTATGTTATCTCTCCAGGCACCACAGGAGGGTTATCATGGGGATGTTGCTGATTGCTTGGCTGCACTTAGCACTGATAAATATGCAGATGTGTAGAATATTAAATGACTTTATTAGCAATCAACATATTGTTCCATTAGGTTCATCTGTCTGATCAAAAAAAATTAGCAAAAATTAATATTTTAAAGCCCTCTTTTTATTCTTTTAAAGATATTTTGCACTTAAGTGAGAGGTGACTAATGTTAAGTGAAATCATGAAAGCACGATGTTGCTACTGCTGTTCTCTTCTGAATAAATGAAGATCAGTAATTTAAAGAGGAAGCAATTTCATAAGCTGAGCAGACAAAGTTTGGAGCAAAGTAGAAATTTTTAGTTCAATAAAATTGATAACTTAGCACACATAAAAACATTAAATGTTCAAACTGAAGTCTTTATCCAGTGATAAATGAAAATGAGAAAGTAGGAATTACTTTCTAATTCTTTTATTAGAAATTTAGGTCATGTCTAACAAAATTAAGTTGTCTGTTTCCTTAGTATTTTTTTTTTCTTGAACACACATTGGAATGATCCTGGCATTGGTATTTTTAGTTGCATATATATATATATATATATATATATATATATATATCCTGATTTATTAAACAAATTAACAAATTTGATTTCCGATGAGCAAATATCTTCAAAGTTATAAGGTGGACTTTTGTCATTTTGCAGTCAGCAGCTGTGGTAACACAAAATTTAACAAATGTAAGTTCTTTCTGTTGCATGTTAAAGAAACTGGTGCTATGGAATATATATGAGAAGCGGTGAGAAATATGAACAAACATGGAAAGCAAACACAAGCCTCAGAAGGCACATATTTAGATTCAACAAGTAAGTGAATTAAAATCGTGAAGCAACAGCCACTTAATTTTAAATACCAGTCTATTGACTTTTGATCAACCGACGAATACACCTGTCCCTCAATATCCTTGTGGGGACTGCCAGTACTCATGTCCCTTACGTGAGAGGGCACTATGTTTGTATACATAAATTTGCAAATCCTCCTGTATACTTTAAATCATCTCTGGATTACCCATAATGCCTACTAAAATATAAATGATACATAAACAGTTGTTACTCTATACTGTTTAGGGAATAATGACAAGAAAAGTGTTTCTATATGTTCAGTACAGACACAATTTTTAAAAATTTTGATTTTTGACAACACACTGGATTTTATCACCTTCCCAATCCTTCATTTTTGTTTTCATTTATTACAAGTCTAAAATCAATTTTCCACCATGAACAACATTTTCTTATTGTCTTAATTTTCTCATGGACATCCTTCTTCTTATCTTCTATGCACTGAGACTTTGAATCCATAATTCTCTTTTTGTGTTAATACCACGCTCCACTTTCAATTTTAGCCTTGCTTTCAAAGCCATTCCCAGAGAGAAACACAGCTCTACCTGAATATCCATTTATGCCTTGTTTTAATCACCTTTTTTCACTCCTGTGACTGAAGGACCCACAAGAACAACTGTAGAGGAGGAAAAATTTACTTGAGGGCTCACAGAAGAGTGTGGTGGAGGGAAGAAGCTCACAGGACCATCAGTTACCAACTACAGACCAAAGCCACGCCCCCAATGCCCACCTCCTCTGGCCACACCCCTCCTGCCTCCACTCACCATTCAGTTAATCCCATCATCTTTTATTTGACAAGAGACATTAAGATTATCTCACAGGTGCACTTTTTATTTTTATACCCAGAAAAGAAAATGTTATCCCATTTCTACCAACATTCCCTTTACACTGGAAGAGGAATGCTGCTGTGCTCCGGGACTCGCTCTGTGACTTGTGTTTGTGTTCTCATCCTTCTCCGAGTCCTCTGGGTTCTTGAGGAATGACTTGTCATGTCTCTCCTATATTTTCAGCACCTTTAGTCACATGTCTCCTGCAATCCAACATAGTCCTTAAAATTCACATGTTCTTGACCATTCACAGATTGGCAAATGCTCCTTCCCTATTGAAAGAGCCAAACTTCTTAAAAGAAAAATTAGTCATTATGTTATAAACCAATAAAACTTGAATGTATGTACATTTATTGAATAGTTGCATGAGCATTTTACACTAAAATGTATTAGTTTATCAACCTAAAATGGACATAGGCATATTCTTTGTTCTCAAAGCATTTTATAGACACGTGAGAAATCCTAAATATTACTAATTATTGGAAAATATAGAAAGTATGGATTATACTACCAAAGTTTTGTTCCAAAATTTAAAAATACAAATACAACTACAGAGCTATTGATAAAAACTGAAGTAGCCAAGAAAAACTTCATACATTCAGTAAAACATTAAAATTTTTAAATTAAATTGCACGTCTGATTTCCTTCTAAAACAAAGAGAAGAAACATGTGGAACAGTTTTTGCTTCAAAGCCAGAAATCATTTGTTTCCTATGAATAAAATTTTTACTTTGTTGGTTGAATTAAACTTTTAATTTTTAACATTGCCATAAAAAAAGAATCTCCACTATAAAATCTGAGATGAGAATGAAATTTTAATTGAAAAAAATATAAACAATCTCATACAAATTTTGTAAAAGTTTGGCATTCTGTACATATGAAAACACATATTCTAACAGGAAAAATATTCCTTCACTAAAAATATTCCTCCAATATAAAATTAAAAGATTCTATCAAACTAGTAAATATTCACAGAAGTGAAATTCTAAAATAATTTCTTAGTCAATTATAATCATCTATTTATACTTAAACACATCAATGAACAGTTTGGTATATTATATGTATCTCTAAACAGAGATTTTATAAATAGAATTAAATGTACTTTTATTTTTTGCCAAAAGTCAAGATTAAAATAGTAAAAAATAAATTTGTGTTCATTTTATCAGGGCTCTCAATATGTTGCTATGGTATTATGTACATAAAATATTGAAGTAATTTATTAACAAGCAATATTGTATATGTGCATTATGTATCAGATAGTCACACTAAGATCCCCAATGCCTGATATTATTAATAAGCTTACTTTTCAGATTTCCAGAATGTTCAAATGCTCATTCCAACTGCATCTTCTGAATCCACTGTTTTGACATAGTTATGCAGTGACAGTCTAGACCAATCATGACACCGACTACTAAGAACGCTTTCAGCCCGGCTTCTAAAGAAGAAAGTGAGTTGAGCAGAACACTTTGTGTCCTGTCCTCTTGACCCTAGATTCCTCTGGCATGTCTTGACATTTCCTTTTGAAGGCTAAGATGTATAGTTCTTCTTATTTGCCTACTAATTCTTCTGTTCCTGACCAGTAAAAGGTGACTTTCCCTATTGCCATCAGGGTCTAATGGTGGGGTTCTGATGTCTGCTTTGGGCCTGTGTAGTGTTGGCATTCACCTTGTTTTAAGCAAAAAAGTGCAAGCGGTTTCCAATCAGAGATTGGAAATTCCATAGAAGGACTTGCTGCTGGAGAACGGGTCATGGAGAACAAGCATGTAGTCATCAGGTAGAAATTCTCTGGGACTGAAGAATCTTCTTGAAGTTTACATCACTGAGAACATTGCCAGTTCAGCAAATGCTTCTCTGGGAGAAATCAAGAACATGTCATCTCCCAGTCCCTTCTAGTAATCTTCCCCAACTTAAGAAGGAACCAGAAATTTGCCTCTCTACCACTCTGACATGCAGCATCTGTTTTATCTCACTGCTGGGATGTGTGTGTCTGTGTGTGAGTATGTATGTATTTTGACCCTGGGCTTTGGATGCCTGTTAATGGAGAATGTATACTTCATAAACCTTGTGCCTACTTTTCCTGGAAAAGAAATGCTGCTACTCATGGATCACAACTCTTTTTTACCTATTTCCCTCTAATAGGCGCATTAGTGGACCTATTCTTGACATTTCAATGAAAGAAATCATACAGCTGTTGGTCTTTTGTGACTGATATTTCAAAGTGCGTCCATGCAGTAGTGAGTGCAAGTACCTCATTTATTCTTATGACTAGAAAATATTCCCTTGTATAGATATAGCCCATTTTATTTTTTATATATTTATTTATTTATTTGGTACTGGGGATTGAATCCAGGGACACTTTACATCTGAACTACATTTACAACGCTTTTAGTTTATCTTACTTTTAAAATTTTGAGACAGGGTGTAGCTAAGTTGCTTAGGGCCTCTCTAAATTGCTGAGGTGGCCTCGAATTTGCAATCCTCCTGCTTCAGCCTTTTGAGTTGCATGGATTAACAGGCTTATGCATTTAGCTATATTTTAAATATATTTGTCAATATTCAGCTTGTTTCTACTTTTGGACTATTATGATAAAGCTGGTACTAATATCTGTACAAAGTTTTGTGTGAATATGTGATTTTAAAATTTTTCTTGAGTATATGCTTAAAAGTAGAATTTATGGGTATGGTAATCCTACTTAATCTTTGATTTTGTGAGACTATTTCCTAAAAAGGATGAACCATTTTATATTCCTACCAGCAAGTTCTCATTTCTGGCTTCTTCATCTCTTTTTTATTATTATTAATTTTTTAAAATTTTTACATCCTGTATTTTGATTCATCATACACAAATGGGGTACAACTTTTCATTTCTATGGTTGTACACAATGTAGATTCACACCATTCATGTAATCATACATATACAAAGGGTAAGACTGTCTGTTTCTTTCTGCTATCTTTCTGTCTCCCACCCCACAAGGCCCCTTTTTCCTCTACACCATCCAAAGTTCCTTCATTCTTCTCTTCCCCTTACCACCCCCTACTCATTATATATTATCATCCACTTATCAGAGAAAACATTCAGCCTTTGGTTTTTGGGTTTAGCCCTATGCCACTTAGCATGATGTTTTCCAACTTCATCCATTTACCAGCAAATGCCATAATTTTATTCTTCATTATGGCCAAGTAATATTGTGTATATATACCATGTGTTTTTTTTTTTAATCCATTCATCAGTTGAAGGGCATTTCAGTTGGTTCCACAATCTAGCTATTGTGAATTGAGCTGCTATGAACATGGATGTGGCTGCATCACTGTAATATGCTGATATTAAGTCCTTTGGGTATAAACCAAGGAGTGGGAAACTGGGTCAAGTAGTGGGTCCATTCCAAGTTTTCTGAGGAATCTCCACACTGCTTTCCAGAGTGCACCAATTTGCAACTCCACCAGCAATGTATGAGTGTGCCTTTTTCCCCACATCCACACCAACACTTATTATTGCTTGTGTTCTTGATAACAGCCATTCTACTTGGAGTTAGATGGAATCTTGGGGTGGTTTTAATTTGCATTTCTCTAATTACTAGGGATGATGAACACTTTTTTGTGTATTTGTTGATCACCTGTATATCTTCTTATGTGAACTGTCTGCCCAGTTCCTTAGCCCATTTATTGATTGGGTTCTTTGTATTTTGGGTGTAAAGTTTTTAAGTTCTTTATAAACTTTGGAGATGAGTGCTCGGTCTGAGGTGTGTATGAAAAACATTTTCTCCCACTCTGTAAGGCTCTCATTTCACATTACTGATTGTTTCCTTTGCTGAGAAAAAAAAGTGTTTTAGTTTGAATCTATTCCATTTATTGATTCCTACATTTATTTCTTGAGCCATGGGGGTCTTGTTAAGGAAATCTGGTCCTAAGCCAACATGACAGAGATTTGGGCCTAATTTTTCTTCTATTTGGTGAAGGGTCTCAGGTCTAATTCCTAGATCCATCATGCATTTTGAGTTGAGTTTTGTACAGGGTGAGAGATAGGGTCTTAATTTCATTTTACTGCATATGGATTTCCAGTTTTTCCAGTACCATTTTTTGAAGAGGCTATCTTTACTCCATTGTATGTTTTTGGCACCCTTGTCTAGTATGAGATAATTGTACTTATGTGGGTATGTCTCCGTTTCTTCTATCCTGTACCATTGGTCTACCTGTATATTCTGGTGCCAATATTATGACATTTTTGTTACTATTACTCTATACTAGAGTTTAAGGTCTGATATTGTGATACCTCCTGCATCACTCTTCCTGCCCAGGATTGCTTTGGCTATTCTGGGTCTTTTGTTCTTCCAGATGAATTTCATGATTGCTTTCTCTATTTATATGAGAAATGCCATTGAGATTTTAATTGAATTGTGTTAAATCTGTATAGCACCTTTGGAAGTTTGGCCATTTTAATAATATTAATTCTACCTATCCAAGAACATGGCAGATCTTCAGTTTCTTTCTTTAATGTTCTGTAGTCTTCATTGTGTAGATTTTTCACCTCTTTGGTTAGATTGATTCCCAAGTATTTTATTTTATTTTTGAGGTTATTGTGAACAGAGTTCTTTTCCTCATTTCCCTTTCAGATGTTTCATCGCTTATGAGTAAAAATGCTTCAGATTTATGCATGTTGATTTTATATCCTGCTATTTTGTTGAATTCATTTATGAGGTCTAGAACTTTTCTGGTGGAATTTTTTGAATCCTCTAAATGTAGAATCATGTCATCAGCAAATAGTGACAGCTTGAGTTCCTCATTTCCTATTTGAATCCCTTTAATTTCTTTAGTCTGTATAATTGCTCTGGTTAGTATTTCAAGGACGATGTTGAATAGAAGTGGTGAAAGAAGGCATCCCTGTCTTGTTCCTGTTTTTAAAGGAAATGCTTTCAGTTTTTCTCCGTTAAGAATGATGGTGACCATGGGCTTAGCATAAATACCCTTTACAGTATTGAGGTACATTCCTACTATCCCTATTTTTTCTAGTGTTTTGAGCATGAAGGGTGTTGTATTTTGTCAAATGCTTTCTCTGAGTCAATTGAAATAATCATATTATTCTTAACCTGAAGTCTATTGATGTGATGAATTACATTTATTGATTTCCGGATGTTGAACTAAACTTGCTTTCCCAGGATGAACCCCACTTGATCTAGGTGTGCTACCTTCTTAATATGTTTTTGTATGCAATTTGCCAGAATTTTATTAAGGATATTTATGTCTATATTCATCAGAGTTATTGATCTAAAATTTTCTTCCCTTGATGTGTCTTTGTCTGTTTTGGGTATAAGGGTGATACTAGCTTCATAGAATGAGTTTGGTAGGGTACCCTCCTTTTCTGTTTCCTGGAATACTTTGAAAAGTATTGGAATGAGTTCTTCTTTGAAGGTCTTATAGAACTCTGCTGAGAATCCATCTAGTCCTGGGCTTTTCTTGGTTAGTAGACTTCTGAAGATTTCTTCTATTTCATTGCTTGAAAGTGATCTGTTTAAACTGTGTATGTCCTCCTGGTTCAATTTGGGAGGATCATATGTGTCTAGAAATTTGTCGATGCCTTCTATATTTTCTATTTTGTTGGAGTATAGATTTTCAAAGTAGCTTCTCATTATGTTATGTATTATCAGTGGTGTCTGTCACGATATTTCCTTTTTCTCTCTCCTTCTCTTTGTTAGTGTGGCTAAGGGTTTGTCTATTTTGTTTACTTTTCCAAAGAACCAACTTTTTGTTTTGTCAATTTTTTGAATTGTTTCTTTTGTTTCAATTTCATTGATTTTTGCTCTGATTTTAATTATTTCCTGTCTTCTACTACTTTTGGTGGTGTTCTGTTCTTCTTTTTCTAGGGTTTTGAGATATAATGTTAGGTCATTTAGTTGTTGACTTTTTATTTTTTTCTTGAATGTGCTCCATGCAATGAATTTTCCTCTTAGTACTGCTTTCAAAGTGTCCCAGAGATTTTGATATGTTGTATCATCATTCTCATTTACCTCTAAGAAACTTTTTAATCTCCTCCCTGATGTTTTCTGTTATCCATGCTTCATTCAATAGCATATCATTTAGTCTCCAGGTGTTGGAGTAATTTCTGTTTTTTATTTTATTATTAATTTCTAATTTCATTCCATTATGATCTGATAGAACACAAGGAGTATCTCTTTTTTTTTTTTTTTTTTTTTTTTTTTGCATTTACTAAGGGTTGCTTTGTGGCATAACTTATGGTCTATTTTTGAGAAGGTTCCATGTGTTGCTGAGAAGAAAGTGTATTCACTCCTTGATGGATGGAATATTCTATATATGTCTGTTAATTCTAAGTTATTGATTGTGTTATTGAGTTCTATGGTTTCTTTGCTTAGTTTTTGTTTGGAAGATCTATGTAGTGGTGACAGCGATGTGTTAAAGTCACCCAGAATTATTGTGCTGTGGTCTATTTGATTCCTGGAATTGAGAAGGATTTGTTTGATGTACATCATTGTTTAGGGCATAAATATTTACAATCATATGTCTTCCTGATTTATTATTCCCTTAAGCTGTATGAAATTTCCTTCTTCATCCCTTCTGACTAATTTTGGCTTGAAGTCCACTTTATCTGAAATAAGGATGGAAATCCCCACATTTTTACTTAGTCCATGTGCGTGGTAGGTCTTTCCCCATCCTTTCACCTTTAGTCTGTGAATGTCTTTTTCTATGAGATGAGTCTCTTGCAGGCAGCATATTGTTGGGTCTTTCTTTTTAATCCAATCTGCCAGTCTATGTCTTTTGATTAATGAATTTAGGTCATTAACCTTCAGGGTTCTTATTGAGATATGATATGTATTCCCAATCATGTTGGCTTATTTTTGGTTTTTAACTTGACTTGGTTTCTCTTCTGACCAGTTTTTGCTTTAAGGTAGTTCCTCCCTTTGCTGACTTCCATTGTTGTTTTTCATTTCCTCCTCATGGAATATTTTGTTGAGAATATTCTGTAGCGCAGGCTTTCTATTTGTAAATTCTTTTAACTTTTGTTTATCATAGAAGGATTTTATTTCTTCTTCAAATCTGAAGGTTAGTTTTGTTGGGTATAGGATTCTTGGTTGGCAACCATGTTCTTTCAGAGCTTGAAATATGTTGTTCCAGGCCCTTCTAGCTTTTAGGATTTGGGCTGAGTAATGTGCTGATATCCATATATTTAATCTGATGCTTTTCTCTCACAGCCTTCAAAATCCTATCTTTATTTTGTATGTTAGGCATTTTCATTATAGTGTGCCTTGGTGTGGATCTGTTGTAAATTTGTGCATTTGGTGTTCCATAAGTCTCTTGTATTTGATTTTCCATTTCATTCTTCAGGTTTGGGAAATTTTCTGATATTATTTCACTGAATAGATGTTCATTCCTTTGGTTTGTATCTCTGTGCCTTCCTCAATCCCAATAATTCTTAAATTTGGTCTTTTCATGATGTCCCATATTCTTGGAGATTCTGTTCATGATTTCTCACCATGTTCTCTGTTTGGTCAACTTTATTTTCAAGATTACATATTTTCTCTTCATTGTCTAAGGTTCTGTCTTCCAAGTGATTTAGTCTGTTGGTGATGCTTTCCATTGAGTTTTTTATTTGGTTCATTGTTTCCTTCATTTCAAGGATTTCTGTTTGGTTTCTTTGAGAATCTCCATCTCTTTGTTGAAATCATCCACTAGCTGCATGTGGGGTTCTTTGTCTCTCTATATTCTGCCATATTTGGGCAGCAATGATTTCTCCCTCTCTTCTGCTCCAATGCAACCACCTATCACTACACTGAAACCTCTGATTACTCTTTTTGTGATTCTTTGGAAAATTACCTGCTCCTCTCACCTCTGAAGCATAAATTGTAACTCCAAAATTAGAAATGTGTTTTGAGAATTGAAATGAAAATCCCTAGTAGAATAAATATAAATACTAATGAATGCAAAGACATAAATTAGAGTATTAACAATCACAAAAAAATAATTACAAAGTCCATAGCTAAGTATATTTTGTGATAACAGTTCTCAAATATTTTTAAATATTTTAAAATTAAGACTACTTTAAATCCACCAACTTTTGAGATATTTAGATGATTACCCAGTGATTTTCTATAACTAGTATTTCAAAACCAAGTTTGAATGTCTTAGTAATTTTTATCATTCTTAGGAATGACTTTGTTTTTCTATGTCACCTCTAAGATAACCTGTCTATGAAAGGAAAATATTTAGCAGAAAAAGAAAGAAAATTTGTTCTCCTTATTGAAAATAAAGGGTGAGTTGATATCCTTTGTTTCCTTGGAGCATTTACTTCAGAAAACTTGTAATTGAAAGTTCTTTCCTGTCTTTATGATACAGATGTAAATTTAAAAAAAAATTAAATATGCCTATTATAAGCTTTAAAACCCAGTGTCCTTGAGAGGGTTGGGGCCTAACATCCAAGGGTATTCAGTTTTAAGTTGCAAAGCTACCGCCTGTCATAAAGATGTAAGGAGTTTATTCTTCCTTTGGATAAAAGCAATTAACTACACAGACGGTCACCCTGATTACCAAATGAATTTAGCATGAACTTCCTATGAAAAATGGTGCTGTCACTGTCTCTTATTTGAGGAGTAGCATTAGTTTATCCTGAAAACATGTATCTAAGGTGTTGTACCCACTTGACTGTATGAAAGGTGATATTCTTTTCTGCCCTCTTAACCTCTTAGTGGATTGTCTATGATAAGCATCACATTCTGATTTAATGCTTACCTAGTAACACAACTATGTTCTTGTTCTTCTCCTTTTATGAGCAGGTCTCCTGGATCCATAGATTTTGTTTTTAACTATTCATCCCCAATATATAAATGTCAATTTAAAAAAAATAGGTTATCTAACAGATGGGAATGCTTAACAGATAGAGTTCATACCCTAGTTTTATTTTTTATAGCCATACTTAGTTCTTACCTACCCTCAAATCAGCTTTTCTTTCTCCTCCTGTTCTTAAACCATTTTTCCCCAAAATTTTCTGTAATTATTTATCTGCACTTGCTCAAATAGTCACTTTTCATGGCCTTGTACATTTACACATATGCTTGTTTCCCCTTCCCCCTCCTCCTCAGGAGTGCCCTTCCACTGTTGCCTACCTGAAACTCTGCCACCTGTGTTTACATTCGGGAAGAGAAAGGATGCTGAGGGAAAGGGAAGAGGATAGATTTACTTTGGAAAGGGGAACCTGTACGAATTTTCAAATTTTTGAAACATTAACTCTTCAAAACTAGAGGATGTAATTAAATGTATTTTTCTAGGACAAACAATAGAAACACCATCAGCGGCATCGGCTGGGATGTGGGCCACATGGAAGTGGCGTGTGCTGTTTTTGAATCAGCCACACAGTCTGTTATATTTGGATCTGGAATGTTCCTCCAGAGCTCATGTGTGGTCTCCAATGCAGCCATGCTGAGAAGTGATTGAATCATGCGGACTCTGACCTCATCAGAGGATTAATCTCTTTGATGGACGAATGGGAGGAGGTGGAAACTGCAGGCAGCTGGGACATGGCTGGAGGAAGGAGGTCTCAGCTCTGTGCCCTTGAGGGTTACATCTCACCCATGGTCCCTTCTTCACTCTCCTTCTACTTCCCAGATATATAGTCACTGCTGAACAAAGGATTGCTGAGTGAATGAAGAAATAAGAAAAACTGTTTGTTATCAAGATATCAATAAGCTTAGCATTTTCATGGAAAAATCTATGTCAACTGCTACAGACAAGAAAAGACAAAGCTCACCCCTAAGCTGCTAAACTAAGAAAAACTGACAAAATTTAGAAAATCACTGATCTCTGTCCTGCAGCCACCAATTTTTGCACACTCAAGTTTTTGACTTGACTTTAAAGTAAAAACTCTACATGAGAAATAGGTCTTCTTAACTGAAGTTCTATTCCTGCCAGTGACTAGATAACACTCAGTGATTCTGCTTCAGTAGCTCTCTTAACACAGATACTGTAAAACTAGATATTCCTTAACAAATGAAGTAATTTCTCAAAAACTATAATGAATAATATAGTGATGCATGAGCATATCTTTTTCAGGAGGCATTGTATCATAATTAGTATTATGACTTAATGCATCCCTAAAAATACTAAATAAAACAAGATGACTCCGAAAAGAAAAATAATCATGATTATAATTATTACAAGGGCTCAATCTATAGAGTATTTGTTTATTCAGTAAGATTTATTGCTAGATTCTTAGAATCTTAGACATAGTAAGCACTGGGTCTTGGCCTCCATCTTCTTTGTCATACTAAATATAGGGTCTTCTGAAATAAATGATATCAAGTCAGGCAAGGATTAAGTCAGACAATCTACTTCCTTTATAATGTTATCTAAGTTGGGAAAAGTTGCAGAGGAAATATATAGATGAAGACGTCACTCTAAATGTGTTAAGAAACAGCAGTGACCATGAGGACGATGTTTTTTAAAAGTACCTGGAGTATGGGTGCATATTTGTTTCTTAGACTGCCTGTGCTTAATAATTAGCATATAAATGGTGCCAACTAGGACTGGAAGTTAACTTTCCCTTCACCTTACTTACAAGACCTAAAGGAGGCATCCACATTTAAATTCAGGGAAAAGTCTAGACTCAGCTTTCCTGAAAATGCTGTCTGTGAAGGACCAGAGCCACACTGAGCACTGACCACACGTGGCGTTTTATTACCCCACACATGTGTAGCAGGAAAGAAAAAACTGACTTGATTAAAAAAAATTATAGGGAAAAATCTTACGAAATTATCTTCTTGTATTGAAACATACATTTTATTTAAAAAAATAGTTCATCTTTCATTTATTCATTCATAGATCAGTTTATTTACTATTTTATTTTTTACTCATTTTTATTTAACAAATGTTTAAGAAATACTTACTTCAAGTCGAACACAATTCCGGACCCAAGAGGAGGTGATCCAAAGGAAAAGAAGACCCAGATCCTATTTTAGGCTTTGCCACCTAGAAGAGAATACATGACAGGACCAAACTGAAAACATGAATTTCTAAATTGTGTTCATAGGATGCATCAAGTGTTGTGTTGAGCAACTACTTCCAAGTCACACTGCCATAGAACAGAGCTTAATAAATCACAGAATGAGCTCAAGAGATTTCCACTATTCAAGAGGCAGAGGGAATCCTGGATACACACACAGTCAGGAAGCCCAACTATGGGTTTGTCCTGGGCGTGGTCACTCTTCCGCTCTTACCTTAGGCAACTCATTGGAAGTCTCCTCTCCTCCTCGTGTTCCTGTGTTCAAGAGGAAGGATAATAAGGATACCTGCCTTATATGGTTGTTAGGAACACTGAATCAGCTAAGGCATCCGAAGCACTTAGAACTGCGTCTGGGATACGGTAAATGGAGCTGTGAGTTCTATCTTTCCCGTAGCAGACATTTTGTGAAGAAATTGACATTTTAAGTGACCTAAAATATAAGTTATTTCCCCTCCTCCCTTGTGAAAAGTGACTGTGTTAGTGAGGTTTCTATTGCTGTAACAAACCCCTGAGATGATCAACTTATAAGGAGAACAAATTTATTCTGCCTCAGAGTTTTAGTGTTTGAGTCTTTGATTGTTTGGCCCAGTACTCTGGGGCTGTGGTGAGGCAGCATATGGTGAGGAAAACCCATGTAGAGCAAGTTGGGTACCTCATGGTGGGAGATAAGGGAGAAAGAGAGAGGGCGGGAGGAAGGGGCTACGGTCCTAGTCACCAGAAGACCTCCCACTTTTCTTCACTTCTTGAAAGTTCTACCACCTCCTAAGAATGCCAAGTTGGTGACAAGAACTTTAATAAAAGTCCTTATTCAAAAGGACTTTAATAAAAGGACTTATTCAAACCATAGTGGTGAACTTCTTGTTTTCCCAAGTAAAACTAAATCATTGCTTCACCAGCACTAAAGGTTTAAGACCAAGCCATGAGGACCTCGCTGGTACTTTAGAAATATACCATTTGTATTAAACAGGTACTGAACTGAGAGCACAGTGTGCAGGTGATAATTGTGGTTTTATAAGAATAGTTATATGACTTTTGGCAAATTAGAAGTTGTAAATTGCAAACCTCAATTTCCTAGTCCATAAAATAAGATGCATTGTTGTGTATGTGTGTTCAAGGGCAAGGGGAGGGTCTTGCTGCACAGGCATTGAAACCTGTTAACAGGGCTTTGAGGCTCAGACTATAACAGAAGGCACTTTTCAGGCTCAGACTCTAAAGATTTGCTCCATGAGCTGCAATTTGAGCTTCATAAAATTTAAGAAAGCACAGTAACATCTTCCAATCACAAAATAGCAGTCTTCTTGAGGTTAGGAACATCACATCCAGCTGGTAATCAACAGAGTGCATTAAACAGAGAGCTAAAGTTTAGTTCAGAGATTTTATGTAGAAATCTTATTCTTGGATCAGTACCAACTCTTATTTATATCCAGCACTCTTGGGGAATTTATTTTCTCACCTGTAGGTGAAAGGACATGACTATCACATTCTTTCAGTTCTATTTCAAATTGGCCTACTTACGGCTATCAGGAACTAGACACCTTCAGAGTAAACTGTATTCTGAAATCTTAAAGCACACAAATATTTGGTTATCATAGTATATCCAAACGATGACAAAGTACATAAAGTAAAAAGTTTAAGCACCTTTTACCCCTTGTCCCAGGTTACTTTGTGTGGTCACTACTTCTGTTCTTGTTTTATCTTTTCCTCTCATCAATATTAACTCTATCATACGATTCTATTCAAACTGGTTTTCTGTGTATTCACGTACACCTATATGTCAACTTGCACAACTTCTAATATTTGTATAAATGGAAGTATACACAGATTATGTTATTTGACTGAGAAGAAATAATATATTCTCTTAATATTTCTATTTTTAATTAAATAAAGTCACTTCCCTAATACATATTGACTTTTAACACTCATTTATGAAATGTATATTCACAATTTTTTTCTCAATTTTTATTTTTAAGTGGTAAAATTTCTTTAAAATTTTACTTCTCTTTTGTGTTACATATATATTTAAATATGTATATTTCTCTTCTGTTATAAATATACATATATATGATGTATATTTCTTCATAGGCTGTTGAATAAATTTTAAGTTTCTTTCCTGATAATCTTTATTACACAAAATTTAAATTTTGCTACCTCAAATCATAATTCTGTTTTTTTAAAACTTCTGCTTCTAGAAGTCTTTTACTATTTGAAGTGGATAAATATTAATTTTAACTTTCTTATATATGTGTATGCATGAATATGTATAAACTGTATGTTTATGATATATATACATATATTAATTCATATTGATTATTTTATATTAGATGGAGCAGAATAATATTGTTTTTTCTCAAACAAAAAATGCTTTATTTTCTTGATGTCATTTTTTATTTCTTACCACTTTCACACAGATTTGAATTTTTATCTATATCATTCACTAGATGCTCACCTAACTATGGATAAAGCAAACAATTATTAAGGTGTAAATTAGGTAATAGAGTTCATATTATTTATGAATGTTTACTTATATTAAAGAATAAAATAGTTTCTTAGAGTTTGGATAATTGGGATTTAAAGTGCTATATAGGAGGCCATGGTCAATTAAAAAAAACTACTAGAAGTAATGCTACATTAAATAGATCTTGCTATGAATATCAGTAGCAAAAACTACTTCAGAGTGTCTAACATGGATCTAGACTATAATCTTATGTTAAAACTACCACGCACTTTAGAATATGCCTTGTGCATGTCCAATATTTAAAAATTAAAAATCACACATTGGAGTTATTATCTGGAAAGTTTTGACTGTCATAAGAATATATAGTTGAAAATTTTCTCTTTTCCCTCTGAAAATTTGATGATTTTAGCCTATGAATTAAACTGACAATAGATTAACATGATAAAGCACATAAATGTAGTAACATGCATAGATATGGGAACCATACACCAAAGATGATAATCAAAGAGAGAATGAGATAGTTCAAGCTAAAATAATCTGTCATGGTAACAGATGCCCCAGGTAAACAAAAACATTTATTAAGCATGATATTCCAAGGACCTCGAAATTGTCTCCTAGGACCTGGTTAAAGACTTAACCTTTCTTGTGAAGGCACTGGGTTTGTACAATCTAGGCCTGCAGAGTTAATCCTTTGCCACACCGTGTATAACTTGTCAACTAAATGAACATTACAGAGATAGTAATTAGGAACATGACTGTGAAATAAATAAACAAAACATCTACCCAATGTGCTTCCCACACTTTAATGCCTTAAAATAAATTTTATGAATAACATTTGAAAATATGATCATGGGCACATTTCACCTTTCAATACCTCAGTGAATAAGCTATTGCTCTGATTTTTTGTTTTACTTTGTGTTAGATACATCTCCTCAAACAGTAGAAAAGCCATATTCATCTAACTTTTTATTTTCCATACAAGTTGAGAAATAATTATGAGCAATTAGTGGTTGCAATAATGCACTGAAGTCTTCAGAAACCTCTGGAGGGTATCACAAAAATGTCTTATTTGAATATTGGGAAGCAAGGAAGTCAATCTGGTCTGATCTATGTAATTTGGCTTTTGAATACCTAAGTTGCTGTCAATCATCCTTTCTGAATTAATGTTTAGCCCAGCAGGAAATACTAACTTATGCAATCCAAACTGCTGCCACAAAGGGAAAAAAAAAATTAAGAAGGAGTTTTCTACTTGCAAAAGACACTTTATTGTCAGGAGATAGTTTATTGTTTTAAAAGATATCTTTGTAAATATGCAAACAAAATTATTTTACTTGTGCAAGTGATGTATTTTGTACCATAAAATGTTAAATAAAAAATTTCTCTACTAAATTTACTCTTCCTTTCTCTGTATGTGTATTTTTTTTTTAAATAGGTTTGAACCCAGGGGTGTTTAACCACTGAACCACATCCTCAGACCTTTTTTGTATTTTATTTAGCAGCAAGGTCTCACTGAGTTGCTTTAGGGCCTTGCTAATTTGCTGAGGCTGACTTTGAACTTACAGTCTTCCTGTTTCAGCCTCCTAAGCCACTGAGAATACAGGTGGGCACCATCACACCCAACTCCTTTCTGTGTTTTCATATTATGTAAGTAAAAGGGACATGAAAGTGCTCCAAAGTCATACTTAGAAGATAAAACTAGTGTTGAAAAATCAAGTTATATTTTTAGCATAATTAATAATACTACTACAAATGTAACCTGTCAATAAAATCTGTTTCTTGATCATGACTATGCAAATATACCAGGCATAAATTGTTAGTTATATACTATTAACCTTATGCTAATAAAGACCTTGATTGTATTGACTCAGAAAATGATTAAAAGGAATCATCAACTGGTATTCCAATTTGTTTTCTCACCTATTTCATCATTGAGAGGGTTTTAAAAATTGCTAATTTTTGAAAATAAAGAAAGAAAATAACATATATACCCTGCTCATGATTGCAAAATAATGCTCTAATAATTAAACATTCCCTGAAATCTGTCCAAATGTATAAATATGAAGTATAGACTTTTAATACTATTCAAACTCTTTCAAGTAAAATGGATTTAATACATTCTAGGGTTTTTTTTTTTTTTTTTTTTTTCAAGTCTAATGCAAACATGTGGCATTCAGTTCATACGGAAGAAGTAGTTAGAAACTATTTTTGAATAGAATGTTTGCAGGGAAATTAACAATGTCTTGTTTTACTTGATAATGATTAACTGGTTGCTCTAAGAGGAAAACAAAACAAAAAAGTCCCAAGGAATGCAGTAGTTTGACTATTTAGAAGGTAGGCAAGTGTATCTGTGAAGACAGAGGCTTCGGAATCAGAGTAGCCTTATTCTTATTTTGTGTCCACCAATTACAAGCAGTAAGACTTTGGTATAAGAGATGCTAACATTATGCAATTAATAGGGAGTTTGGAGAACTGAATGGGTTGATCGATAAAAAGAACTCGGCATAGTGCTTGGCACTTAATAAGTACTCAACATCTATTTTTATTTTTGTTTGCTTATTAATTCAAAGTACTTGCATTATATTTAGAGTAAATATCAGTTGAATGTAACTATCTTGAATAATTCTGTCTCCATTATAAAGGAAATCATATAGCATTGTATATTTAAAGGGCAAACTTAGCAAACTTTCTATAAAAATGAAAAGATTACAGATGTGTGTCATCTGATATTGTCACTGCTAGCCACATGTGATTACCAAGTACGTGAAATATTGCAAGTGCACCGGAGGAACTGCATTTTTAATTGCATTATCTTTTAATTAACTTAATTAGCTACATGTGGCTAGTGAATATAGTATTGTGCAGCACAGGTCTGCGCTTTAAATACATTTCTCAACTAAATCCAGATGTTGCCAGCTATTACTGCAAAATGAAACACACTGCATTGCATTTGTATTAAGGAAGGCATATCTCAGTTTGTTACAGGTTTCCCTTTAGACCTAAGAGTGGTGGTCTTCTTCTGTTCATCTTTGCAATGATAACAACTTGATTTGAACTTCAGATCTTGGGATCTGCAGAAGTAGAGCTGACAAAATCCCTCTCAGGTGACCTGCTGACAAAGACCCTAAAATTCTACATGGAGCACATCATGGAAATCAGGCCAACAAAACAGGCAGCAGATTCCTGTACTATAGAGAAAACAGAGAGGAAAAATTATAGAGCAACAGGTCAGCTTTTAGATTCTCAAGAATTATGTTATAAAATTGCAGCAGGTCCAAAATTTCTTCTGACAAATACTTTATAGCTTCCAGAAGCAAGGAATAGTTGAAGAGCTCTCTCTTGACTTGAAATGATTTCTCTAATAAGACTGCTTTAAAATTCTCTGATGCTTCTCATTGACTGAATCCAAAGGGCACTAGAGAGCTCTGTGGATGCAGACCACCCAGCTCTGACTCTGGGGGATGCAGCAGGGAGAAGAGGGGCGAAGAGGTGCCATGCAAGGACATGCAGAGGAGGTGAAGCATGTTCCCTTAACAGTGTGTCACTGTGATGGGAATCTAGCGAGATCATGTCTAATTGTAAGTCAGTCTGCAAAGAGAGAAAGGAAAACAAAATAGACACAAAGCAAGAACAATTGAGTCACCTAACTTGCAGACAACCTTCAAGTCTTTCTAACCTGTTTTTTCTTCTATGTTCCACGAGACACCTTTGAATGTGTACTCATTTTTTTCTTTCTGTCCTGAATCTAGTTCTTTCCTGTTTTTTTGCAAACGAACATATACGCTAATAAAAGCACAACTATTCCTTGTTTTCCTTTCCAAAGAAAGAAAAATCAGACATGTATTTAATTTTAAAAAAGAAATACATTAATTTTCTATTAAAAGCTAAATGAGACCACATCAAATAATGGTTACACTTAGATAAACATGTCCTCTTGAATTGAATATCTTTGTTCTTCAAAATTAATAGGCCTACAGACCGATTCTTATCTCCTTACAGCGGTGTTCTGAAGCACCAGGTCATAAAAAGCGCAAGATGAGGGACCACCTAGAAAGAGGGAACCAGCCACCCCAAGGGCTCCAACTATGCCCAGCACAGCCTCCAGCAAACCGTCAGATGAATTTAGCCACAGTAGTGACCCACAGTGACTTTAGCAGAAGAAACAGGCAGTAATGCAAACATGAACTCATAAAAGAATACTTAAATTATTCTTGTTTTATCCACCAGTTTATTCATATCATTAAATAACTGAAACAGAACACCTGAAAGTGCCAAAGTTTTAGAACTGAAAACAAAACATGTGGCCTCAGGCTTGGTTCAGAGCAGAAGCTGGGAAAGGGCAAAGGGACAGTTGATGTCTACAGAAAAGGGAATTTTGGGGGGAATCAGGTGGGGGTGGGGAGCATTTCCAAAACTGTTCTTTGTGGTATCCTGAGAGATATACAAGGTCCCTAAACATCTTGTGAAATTGAATAAAAGTAATTTTCAGCACAATAGCACACATGCCAATTGGTATTTCATAGATGTATATTGGCAACATACAGAAAAAAGAGGTGAATGGAAGTGATGTTCACTTTACAAGCATAAGTAAATGAAATATGAAATGACAGGGTTTTTCTGGGATGGAAAATAAAACTGTTTGTTTGGTGTACCATACAGAAAAAAAATAAAAAGAATCAAGGAAAAAAATGACTGAGATCATAGATCACAGAACACAGAACAAACTAATGTGCAACTATTAGATATCTTGATAGGTCATTTGAAAAGTTTCAGGTGGTACTAGGCCCTCCCAGTTACATAAAGAGACTTAAGATTCTTATGGATGTTGTCCCTAGCAGCCTCATTTATGACTGAAGTTTTGGAGAGGCCTATCCTCTCCGGATTATGAATTTCTCTGAAAAGATGGCATGAATTCAATCCAATTAGATTTTTAAATAAAAAATTGATCCAAAAATAGTCATATTTGTGAAATACCACTGGTAAATACTATAAACAACTCAAGTGATTCAAAATTCAAAGACATTCCTGGTACTTCAATACTCTCTGGGCTGATCAGCTTCAAATACATGTCATTCCTATTGAAAAGTAAAAACATTTCAGGGGGCAAAGACCAGATTCCACAAGGTGATACTAATAAATAAGGAGAACAATGAAATCAAAGATTTACCCCTACAGACAAAAGAAGAGCCAAACCAAGCAATGGCTCTGTATCCAATGTCCAGGGAAGTAGTGATAGGTCCCTGGTTACAACCCAGCAGCAGCTACAATAAATTCCCTTCTCTTCGCCTTTTTGAGCAGTTGAATGTACTTGGTTTTCCCATTTTAGTATCCTTTTCATCTTGGTGTATGATGAGCAAATAACTCCAGCCTCTTGATCAAAAATTGCTATCTTAGTTTCTTCTGGTTGCTGTAACAAAACACCATATATAGGTAGCTTATGAACAACAGCAAATTATTTCTCAAAGTTCTGGAGACTGGGGGTGCACGATCAGGGTTTGTCATTTATGGTGTCTGATGAAGACCTGCCTTAGGGTTCATGAATGATGCCTTCTTGCTTTCTTCTCACTGGGTGGAAAGGGCAAAAAGCTCTCCGGGATCTGATCATTTCAGTTTGCTTCTTACCTCTATCTCCTTTTAGTTATTTGATTCTGGTCATGTTCTCTACTGGTTTTTCCTTAGTTTTCTCAGCTATTTAAATGGGATTAAGTAAAAAGGCAATAACAGCTTCTCTCACAATCTTCCATTCTCTGCTTTAGTGAATATATAGCACATCCTGCCTGACATATTGGGAGGGATTACATATGCTAACTCATATTGCCACAGCATTATCAATTATTTTTGCCACTCTTCATATACCACCCTATGTTACTAAAATATAGTTCAGATTTCCTCAACTGAAAATTCTATGTTCCCAGTTATTTTTTGGTAAGTTATTAATAATTTCAGATAATTACATCAAATAATGGAATGAAAAGTGTTCATCAGAACTCATCTTAGGCTTAACCATTAGAATGAAATCCTGTATTTTTCAGAAAGAAACAAACTACTCATTTGAATCACAAAATTTGTTTTCTACTAATATCTAATTCTATCTTTAAACTCGGTGTCTGACAAAAGAAAATATGGATCATTTTCCTATAATGAAAATCTAAAAATACAAATAAAAATAATTTCTTAGTAGGAACATTTTCTTTTCAAAATACAACAGAAGGTAATGAAGACAATGAAATACATGAAAATCCCTAATTGACTAATACATTAGCCAGGGTTATCCAGAGACACAGAACCAATTATAAGATGGGATTTATTAGATTGGCTCACATGATCAGAGGCTGAATAGTCCCCAAGAGCTGTCTGCAAACTAGAGATTCGGGGGAACCAGTACCTGCTCAGTCCAAGCAGCCAAAATCCAAGGTAGAATAATGCAGCCTCAGAATGAGACTGAAAACCTAGAAGACTGATGGAGAGTCCAGGGTACAAGCTCACATTCAAAGGCTGAGAAATCTGGAATATGAAATCCACAGGCCACAGAAGCTGCTCAAGAGTATGAATGTACATTCCTGAGCTTCCCCCTTCTATTTCCAAACCCCAGCCTACTGGACTCTGCTACCCACATTCAGGATGAGTCTTTTCCACTCAGTACACTGATGGACGTGCCAATCTTCTCTGAAAACACCCTCACAGACACATCTATAATTTGCTTTATGAATTTTCTAGGTATCTCTCAATCCAGTCAAGTTGACAACAAAGATTAACCATCATACCTACCAACCTGATTTATACAAATGTACACCCCAGAGTAGCAGAAAGTCTCATTGAAAACACATTGACACACTTTATTAAGACTACTGTAACTGCATTGACTCTCTGATGTATTGAAACATATATTATTTCCAATTCTTATGTCGAGTAATATTTTTCATTTTTAGTGAAAAAATATCTCTGAATTTTCATAGAGCAAACAAAACTGGAGTTGGCAGTACTTTGTAGTAGAGATCTGAATTGTAGACATCTGCCATTGCCTAGAAATGTAACTTCAGGCATATCAGTAACCAATTAATTCTTCTAGCCTGGCTTTCACATGTATATTGCATGTGAGACCAGAGCCTTGAATTACATTTTCTCTAAGGTATCTTCCAGCTCTGACCTATTATAGCTTACATGAACCTTGAAATTCTTACTTTATTTTTGAAATCACAAAGAAAAAGTTAAAAGGAATGTTTGCAAGTCCTCAAATTTTTCTTAAAAGAGTATAGAAATGGTATATTCAATTTATAACAAGTATTATGAGTGATATTTATATAGAATATCAAATAAAATATTTTAATGTATTACAATTGTGCTATATTGAAAATTACATACAATTCTACATTATTTAGGTACAATATTGTGAATAATATTACTTAGGCTTAGTCTTGCAATATACATCATAAGGCTGTAACTCACAATTCTTTACTTATATTTGATAGATTAAGGAAGAGGGAAAAACAAGGTAACTTGAATGTCCCCAAACCTAAACACCCAAATTGAATCACAATAATAGATTCACAGTTTGGTAATCGCTTAATTACCAAACTGTGGAAATGCATATGTCAGTTTTCTTCACTTCACTATTTTCTGAGTACTCCCAGAGATGTTCAATACACTGTCGGATCAAAGAAGATCCCCCAGGGTACACTCTTCAGGCTGTGCACCACCTCGCTGTAGTCTCGGAAAATGTTGATCTCCCATTGGCTGCTTGAAGAAAGCTGGAGCCACACCCACTTAGTGGGGGAGCGTGAGGCCTGCTGGGGCCATGCCTTTAATTTTAAGGTTCCAATCTTCCCAAGATGGTTCTCAGCTTTGTCCCCATCCCTATGGTTTTGTCAACTGCCAACTGAGGCGCCCTTATTTCTATTCATGGCCAAGGTTCTAATTCCTCTGCTAGTAGAGAAAGTTTCCTCTTTGTCTATATTTGATTTTGGGGGGAGATTCCCAAATAATAAAAGTTACTGAGGGGCCTGCGTCTTACAACTCTTTAAGTTTTATAAGCTAGGTTCTTCTTCAAGATGCAGTGCTGCCTACTAGGGAGCACTTCCCTGGAAGTCCTGGGCTCAATCCTGGGTATTGTGCTGGACTCCCTCTACCACGTTGGTTGTGGCAGTTCCCAAAAGGTTGGCCAGATTCTCCTTGTTGTGGTGGGCAATTTAAGAACAGACTCATCACCACTGATAAGTTCAAATTTGAGAGTTTTATTAGCCGGTGGGCTGATTGTCTCACACAGTGCCCCAAATGGCTATTGGGAGGACAATCCTGAATGTAGGGTAGCAGGAGTTTTTATACCATAAGTGAAGCATGTTGAGACATTAATCATAAGTGGCTGTTGCTATTATTCAAAACTACAAACTAGCATGTGAGATCTAAAATCATAAGCAGAAGGGGAAGTGGGTCAATTGACCTTAGCTGGGTACAAGTTAAAGAATGGTTACTAACATCTAGACAATGGTTCTCTGACAGGGTATATTGTCCAAGAAAAATGGGAACCAAAAGAGAACAGTTTTACATTATATAAGAATTTCCATTTTGTCTTGCCAAACATGCTGTGCTAAGCAACGGTTGGTGGGTAGAGGCAGGGTGTTCCCACAGGAGAAGCATTTCCTCCTTAACATGGAGTCTCAAGGTAAATGGAGTCTGTTTAGTCATTGTCCATATAGCCTGACCCAAAACATTCTGTGTACATCTAAGTCCCAAGAACAGAGTCCTAATGTCCTGGCAGATCAGGGCAGGCAGCTCAGTATGAGGTGGGAGTTCATGCTGGGGTTGGGACTGTAGTTGGAGGTTACCTAACATATCCTAAATCTTCATTCTGAATTCCTATCCTGATCCAGGTCAGACACAGGATAGAATAAAGAAATTCTGCTGTAGTTTGTCTCAAAAATAAATCAAGTTTTGTTTTTTTTGTTTTTTTTTTTTTTTTAAGATTCTAAATGTGTTGTGGAGATTAGTAATCCATCATAAGCTAGGGTCCAAAGCTTCATGATATCAATACATGGATATTTTTTTCCAACTTTTAAGCAAACTTCTGGCTAGTGAGTAGATTCCTTGATATGTTTCAAAAGATATGTTTCATATGAAAATGAAAAAGGACTTTTTCTAATTACAAGGTGATGAACTTTTAAAAAGTAGTAATGAAATGAAAAATATTTATCTAAAACAACAAAGTGGGAGGAGGTAAAGGAACATTGAAAATCACCACATCAAAATCTGTTGGGATTGGAGTCTCTCTTAGTTTGATTCCTCTGTGTGGATTATTGATATTGTGGGTAGTCTCAGTGTCTTTCATTTTTTTTTAATTTAGCTGCTAGAATTTCACACAATTTCATACAATTTCACAAAATTTGTCTCTCATTTTAGAATACTGCATATTCGTAAATCCTTGCCATTGCTCAGAATATATAATCATCGTCTGACTTATTCATATCTACAACTATTCCAAAGATTAAACCTTTTCCCATCCTTGCCTATTCTTTCAATTACTCATAATTTCAAGTTAAGTTTTAATAAACATACATATGTCAGCATATTAGTTTTTTATTAATTTTCTGAATTATTACACAAAATGGTTAAAACCTATTGAGATATCTGATCTCAAAGTACCATTGATTGCTTTACACATACTACTCACTTAGTTATTTGTGATATATGAGAACACTTAAAACTTTTAAAATTTTGTTTAAATATAAGTTAAATAATTTAATACTTAAAATATTAGTATGCAATTAATGAGAATAGAAACATTGATTATTCAAGTTTAATTTTTAATTTACTGAGAAGAGTTATGAATTATATGTGGGAAATCTGGACCTTTATATTCATCATAGACAAATGGAGGGGAAATTATCCTGTGAATTATTTAGAGCATACCCGAAAAATATTTACCAAGATTTTTTTCTTTTCTGAGAAGTATGAAGTTTATTTTTCTTTTGGAGATTAAGGCTGTCTAAACTTTGAAAAGATAAATGGTAGAATATTTTTAAAAACATGAATACCTCCCTTATATTGCCTCAAATATCATCCTTTGATTGGCGCTCTACTTTCTGAAATAGATTCCTAACAAGTAAAATTTACACATCTTCATAATTCATTAAAGTCACGTCTATTTTTAAAACTGGATCTCATTGTTAGGCAGACTTATCTGGTAACACATATAGATAAAAGTTGGTTGATCTTCTGCCATGGGGACAGGTATGCCCTGTGAAATGTCTGCTACCAAGCATTGGAGCAGAAAAGGTCCTTCCAGTGGACAGCCAGGTCCTCAAAAGCAATGAGGAAGGAGGGTTAGGCCTCAAATAGGTGTTTCCTGCTCTAGCAATTAGCAAGGAGAGAGCTGCTTCCACTGCTGTGGGAAAACAGTAGCAGGAAAAGGGTCAAGGTTGTGTAGGGGACAATACCTGCTCATGTTGGCTAGAGGAAAAAGAAAGGAACTCTTTTCTTAACTACATTCTGTTCCCACTAAACACTTTCTTGTGGTGGTCCCAGGTGCTTTAGATATATTATCTCATTTAATTCTCCCAACAGTTTGACTAGTTGGATACCCAGACCTCCCTTTTATACAGATAAGGCAATAGACACTAAACAGGGTAAACTCAATGGCTTGCTTAAGGAAACAAACCTAGAAACTGCTGGAGCTATAATTCAAGTGCAGGTAGTTAGCCTCTGAAGTTTTTAATCAACTACAAAATTCAGAACTATACACTAATAATTTTAAATACCATTTTGTCCTTTGAAAGTGCTCTTAATAAGTGAGTGAATCAAATTTTACAATTGGATCAGAAGGAAGTTTAACTGCAGAGTAATCGACTGCTGGGTGAGACAGCCTAGAGTCAGGGTTGGTTTATATGCCAACAAACAGATCTAATTTTGGCCTTGATATATGCTATAAGACAGAATATTCAAAGTCAACAATGCTGGGTTCTTTCATTTATCTTGCATAGTCAGTAGTACCTGGTTTGGACACTGGAAGATGATACACATTGACTTCATCTTCTTTAAGTGTGTATGGATGGAAGGATTAATGGACTAATGCGTAACAGAATGGATGGTGCCAGGCTGGACTTGAGTTAGGGTCATATAATTGTCTTAGATTCTCTTTGTATTACTTTGGCAGCATCTTTGAAATAAAAATACTGGTGTCTAGCCAACAAAAAACATATGGTACACAACACTCTGAGGCTGAAGGTACCTTGCTGAGGGTCCTTTGCTTTCTAAACTTCGATCTCTGGGGAACTTGTGTCTTTCTGGCTGTCAGGTGGAGGCCACACTTGGTTCATAGAAGCATCCTCAGTTTCTTGCCCAGTGAGTTGCAGAATATTTTAAAGTCAAGAAAAGAGAAGAGAAAAGACTATTCTCTCTCTCAAGGTTGCACGGAGTCATCCTGTGCCTCTCGGCATCTTTGCTATATTCTATTGGCAGAAACGAAGAGCCAGCTATGCAAGGGGAGAGATTCAGCAAGAGCACGCATATCAGGAGGCGGGACCATGGGAGCTACTTGAAGAGTCTGCCTGAAACACATACTCACCTCTTTTTTAAATCTCATAGTTCTCCCTGTGTGTGCATGTGTTTGTAGACACATTTACCTCATTTTGCTTAAGACCTATATGACATTTCTGTATAATATGCACTTTAAATAATCTGTTACCCTTTGAAGGATGTTATTAAAGGATCATCCTCCATTTAATGTAACAAAGGAAGCACAAACAAGAAACTAATGGATGAACAAGTTAGATCATTCTTGACAAGTATTGTTTTTAAAGTTCTCCATATTAAATAAATATAATACATGAATCCTTGAACAAAAGGAGCCACTTATCATTGGAAATACGATAACTTTAAATATATTCCTTGGGGGATTTTCTGGAATGTGTGTTTGAGATACAAGATTCTTGTGCAATTGTTCCTATTGAGATGTAGGCATATTTCAAGTGAAAGAAATAATAACTGAATTAGTTTTTTATGGATGCTCTAACAAATTGCTAGTATGGTGGTGCCTAAGATAACATTAATTTTATTCGCTTAGAGTTCTGAAATTTAAAAATATTTAAAGGGGTCAAAAAGTTCATTGTGTCTGGAGCCCCTAGAGGAGAACCTGTTCCTTGCTTTTTCATTTCGAGAGCATGTGTGCATCTTGGTTCAGAGTCTCTCCCTCCATCCTCAATGTTTTCAGTGTGGCCTTTACCCCTAAATCCCTATCAGCCTCTGGACATGTGTGCTTCCCTCTATGATTGCATTTCATGTACCCAATAATCCAGAATAAGATCCCATCTCATGATTTTTAACTTAGACAACCTGAGAAGTCTATGTACTCTGTAAGATGACATCTTCATGGATTAGGATGTGAACGTTATTGAGGATCCATTATTCAACATACACAGTGGCTTACATGAGGGCTTATTTTCCTCATGTACTAAAAATTCAGGATATAGGACTATAAAGAATCAGTAATATCCAAGTCAACCTCTCTCTCTCCTCTCCCTCCCTTCCCTCATTCCTGCGTGATAGCTATTGCATCCTAACCATCACATCTACACTTGTATTAGGAAAATAAAAAGCAAGAGTTAACTTCAGAGCATAATTTCATAAACAAAATTCTTCCAGAATCTCCTCTAGATAGGAATGGGAAAATAAAGATTTAGCGTTCACAACCAGAATTTGAAAGATAGAAAAGGAAAAGCGACATTGGGTTTGATTTATTTATTTTTCCTGTGAGCCATTTGATAGTTTATGCCATCATTTCAATACCTTATTACAGGAGAATTTTATATCATACTAATGGAAAATGTGTCCTGTGTTTTCCTACTCGAAAAAGAAGTCTTTTGGTAAATGAAATGATTTCATCAGCCATTTTCATGAGAACTGCTTTAATAAACATGATTTCTTCTCTTCTCAGAAAAGCTGAGAATTCATGAGCACAATTTCCATATTTACACCCTGATCCTATATAGAGTTCCATTAGTCCCATGTAATCCCCTATTATTTGTTTTCCTCTTGGGACAATGAGTAGAGATTTAAGAATGAACCTTAAGAAATTAGGTTCTGTAGCTTTCAGCTGTCAGTGAATTAGAGCTGTCGCCTCTCTGGTTTCAACCTTCATGGTATGGTAACTAGAGGGCTGTCAATCAACTTTGTCTGCATATATTTTCAGACAGAATGGAGCAGAGCGTATGCACTTTGGAAATGAATTTTGAACAGTTCAGCAGAAGAGAGGTTTTCTCTCACAGGAGCAAGGCATTCAGCAGGAGTTAAGGTCAGAACTGACGTACTTCTGTCAAGATGCTCCCAGATTTACACTTTGGAGCCCAAGAGTCGTCTTTGGAATCCCCTGCCTGTCCTTGTCTGAACAGGGATTTGAGCATTTTGACCCTCAGGGCACTAAACAAACATTTCCTTCAAGTTGGCTTAGTTTAAGACAGAGAACATTGTGCACCATTGTGCATTTCCTTTTGTGCAGACATTTAATAGCCAATCTTTATTATTCGAACATTTCAAGAATATTTTATTTTATTTGTGCATTCTGCAAGATGTTACAGACAGGGTAGTGTTTTAAATATCCAAAATGGAGCAAGCTTTTTTTTTTTTTTTCTGATTCAAAAGTAATTCTCCCACTAAAGATACACAACTCCTAAACCTGAAAACAGTTAGGGTCAATTTTGTATTTTTGACACAGTTTTATATATTTTTGTGTAAGTTTAAGGTTGTCTCACAGTCTTATTTACAAGAAAAAAACAAAATAAATTTTTACCTTTGCAATAAAGAGAAGGGGAATTGTGATGAATGTTCATATTTTAAAATATATTTTTTAAAAAGATTGCACATGCTTACTCTGAACCTAAACCAAAATGTTATATATTATCTTGGAGAATAAATCTTTAATTGGATGACTCTCTGAAGTGGAAAAGGAATCTATTAAAATCTTACAGCTATGAAATGAAAATATTAATACATTTTTCTAATAATAGATCGAAGTCCCAAAGTTTTTAGAACTCAATCATAATTTATCTGTCAAAATTAAGTATCTGTTAAAAATCCTTTCATTATTCTATAATACATTAGTGAAGTCCAGAGCTTTCATTAAAAGCATAAAAGCTTTCATCATAAAGTATGTATTCCAACATTACTTTCAAAGAGAAAAAGTCTTTTGCTTTTTTTCTTTCCACATTTTTCTGTCATATTGGAGGATGTAACAAACCCTGTCTGAGCTCTGATAGATTTGTGAGATCTCTAATACTGGCAAGGAAATTTGAAGTATGAAAAATGATGTGTTGATCTATGCCTTCCTTTTACTATGCTTAATAGTTCTTGTTTTTAATTTTTATAGTGATATGCAAATATAACTTTGTAAGGCAGATTCGTGGTTGAATTACAACTGTGTACATACAGTTTCCAAAGCATACCTTCACATACAAAAGACATTTAACACATTTCTTTGGAAAAGAGAGAAAGGAAAGAGGCATAGAATAATTCCCACAGCTCCATGTTCCATTCTCCATTCTTACTCACGGTCCCCTAGTATGTAGGCATTGATGTTAGTCCAGTACAATCAAGTCCCTGGGTCCCTTCTTGGACAAGTCATGACTCAGATTTCCATCGGCACCTTCATATCTGTAGCAAACCTGTGCAACCATTACAAAACCATATTTCTGATTTGTGTACCTTTCATTGCTGGTTGAAATAAAGTAGAAAAACTGCAAGGCCTGATAAATGTTGATGGAACTCTCAGTCTTGAATCAATTGAATGGTCACCATCAAATTGGCATGATTCCACTAACTTAAATTCTGTGCCCTCATGACACTATTCTGTCTATCTTAGACTAGCTTTTGGAGATTTTTCATTAATTTATAGGGGAATCACGGACATGAAGCATTACGTATCATGGATTTAACTTGCACATATCTGATAAATAATTGTAAGGAATTTTTTAAGCTATGTATTGGATTTTTTTTTAAGTATTTACATAAAAGCAAATGAAGCCACTTAGCACCATGAAAAATACATTTCTTAAAACTTTTCTCATTCATTTGATTCCAGACAATGACCCTAATCAATTTCTATCAGTTATCTAAAATGTTATTCATTTCTCCTTCATGTCAAAATGAAATAACATATAATTCAGAAACATTTCTTCAGGAAAGAAAGAGTTGTTGGACAAATGACTACTTAAATACTTGGTTTCTGAGAACATTAAGGTCACGTCTGCACTAGAAATGTGAAGACATAAATGAGACAAATTTCCAAGATGAAGTAAAGCTGAAAGCTCTTTTGCCAGGGCAGAGCAGCTGCCCAGCTAAATTATAAAACCATAATGTGCATGACTTTATCCTCCAATAAAATGGGAATTATACTACAAGCCAATTCTGTCAGAGGATGTTATAGAGATAATGAGATAATGTCATTTAAGTGCTTTCAGTGTCTCGGATGAAAGAAGATAACTTTTTCATCCTCAGTAAAGAGGAGACCCATGATCACTAACATTTCACATTGCTAAATGCACCTTCTTTAGAAAAGTGATGTTATTAAAATGATACCTAAGGCTATTCCACTAAACCTACTCAAAAGTCATATTCATCAATAATAAAGGAGTGGGTATGTAGCTCAGGTTGGTGTCTCGACATTATTAATTAGATTAGTAGTCACATTCAGGTGCATTGACTGCAAGACTAGATATAGACATGAAGAAGATTCCAAAACAAAAAGTGTTTTCTTTAAGTAAGGAGTTCTTTAATTAGTATGCATATGTTAGGGAAAGGTCATCCTCTGCAGTGATAAGTAAAACCAGACTCAGGTTATAAAACCTGGATGCTCTTTTAAAATGTCATTTCCTTCCACTGTCCACCAGAATTCATTAGATATACTTAAGTAATCTCTCCTCTGAGCCAACACATTCAAGGAACATAATCAATTTTACTTGGTTCAACCAAAGTGTCAGGTATATCGAAAACTTACACAGTATTAAATTGGGCCATGACCCTCTCTTGACTTGCTATGCTTTACAAGTCTGATGAATAATTAATTAGCTATATTGTCAATAAAAAATATCAGAGGTCAGGTTCTTTTTCATTTTCTTTTCCTTTGACCCCCGTTCTGCTGAAACTTGGTGTAGTTTCTTGAAACACATGGTTCTATATTTGGAGAAATGAAATGACTTGAAGTATTAACACATTTCCTCAGAAATTATCAAAACTTTAAATCTCTATAGGAAAAATATCACCATAAAATGATTAATCCCTCATAACAGAACCTGAGAATGACAAAACAAATTATTGCTTAATAGATCCAAAAATCTTCTTGGGAGTTCATTCAAGTGAAAATAATACTAAGAGATTTTGCTTTAGCCTTAAAATAATGATGACTGTATATAAACTTAATATATTGACAGTGGCAATTTTCTAATTATAAAATACATATTGGGGTTTTATGATGATTGTCATGGATACATTCTCATGATTTAGTTCCATCCAGTGAAAATGTGGAGGTCTGGTGGGACATCAACTTAGGTCAAAACGAGTCTTAAGGAGAAGATGGTCTATTTACCGGCATTGGAGGGTCCAGATTACACATGTAGAGCTTCTGCAAATAACCAGAGCCAATATGTTGGTGATGAATTAATATAAAAAATAAATAAAAAGAATGTGTGCCCTTGGAGATGCAGTTGATAAACTGAATTGAAAAAAGTGGGAACAATTTTATCTCCAGACTTTGTAATAAGGATTCTTGACGTTTATATAAGTTGACCTCAGGTTTTCTAGTGTTTGCAGCCAAATCAGCTTCAGTTATACAAGGTGCCTGAGTTAGAACCATATATACATGAACTTCAGCTTTTACTGAATTAATTCGGACTTCATTGATGGGTTTTATAACAGTGGATTATTTTTCATTGGGATCATAAGAACTGGGTAACTTGGTTAAAAAGCATGAACTGGCTTTTATTCTGGAGAGCCCAGTGATACTCATCCTTGGAAACAACACTTTTCTTGTGTGCCTCTCTTTCTTAATGCATTGTACTTACTGGATGTATAGTTTAATGATTGAGATACGTAGTTTAATGATCTTATTGCTCTCAATGAGCAAGCATCAGGAACTTGGCTTTGAATCCCAATTCTGCAGTAAACTAGAAAATATTTAGGAAAGTTTTATTTTAAAATGCTGCCCAAGTTCTCCACAGTATAGTATTACAAGAATGTTGAATTTCCAAACCTTTAGGTAAATATTACTTTTTTTCTTTTATATGCTGCTTCCTATCTGATAGTGCACCAGAGTTAGTCTGCATGAAGAATACATCACTGAGATGTTTCAAAAAGGAAATAGGTTTCAGCCTTTCAAAATAAAGAGACAGCAAAGAGGTGAAAGAATGTCATTATCAGGGAGACCATATTTGATTTAAAACTAAAGCTTGATAGGTCCCCCTAGAGAGAAGGTGTAAAACTGTAAGGATAAAATTGTGAACTGCTGCATGAAGAAAAACATCATCAACTTGCAGTTATAACGCACACCAAATTTAGTGTAGGTTTTAGACCATTTAAATTAGTTCCATAGGTTACTGAGTCTTTCTTGAAAAATTGTGTAATTTCTATTACTCTCTCTTCAAGTTAAATTACTTATTTCTTCTGCATTTTCAATGCTGCTCTTAAGTCCAATTTTTCCTTTCCTTATTGTAATTTTTTCAATTCTAAAATTTCTATTTGTTTATATTATCATTATTGTCTCTTTAGAGAGTCTGCATATTTTAATCCATTATGCCTGTATTTTTTTTTCAGGTTCTTGAATATATTTAAAACAGTTCTTTTAAATCTCTTTTCTGCTTCTGCTAACATTTGGGTCATATGGGAATCTTTTTCCACAAACATTTTTCTCTTGAGTTGGATTATGTTTCTCTTCTATATCTACTAGAATCCATATTATTTTTCTTACAATGGATATTTTGAATAGTATTTTATAGACACTCTGGATTTAGTTACATTGCTTTGAACAAGTTTCATGTTTTTCCTAATAAGTAATTAACTTGTCTGGACTCTGACTCCAAATTCTTGTTTTCTCTGGAATGGAATAAAGCAGAAATCTCTATCCAATTCTTATAGATAATAACTGCTGATATCACTGGATGTCCTGGTGTATCCTTCTTACATTCATAGTTCAGTGTACAACCAATAATTTGTACCAGCTCACAAACATATTTTAGAGCTCAGTTCCTCTATTTCTCCATTTTGTCTGCATGGCTTATTTTTGTTTGTTTATTTGAACAGCCCTATTAGTTATATATTTTAATCAGCTTTCATGTCCTGTGACCAAAAGACCTGAAAAGAACAACTTACAGGAGGAAAAGTTTATTTTGACTCCCTGTTACAGAGGTTCAATGATTAGCTGACTTCACATCTCTGGGTGTGGATTGGAGGTGAGGAAGAACATCACGGCAAAAAGGCATGGCGAAAAGGCATGGCAGAAAGTCATGGCAGAAGAAATCAACTCAAGACATGGAAGACAGAAATCAGACAGAACTCTGCTCACCATGATAAAATATATACTCCAAAGACACACCACCATTGACTTAACTCTTTCAGTCACATCCTACCTGAGTAAATTTATCCATATAGGTAGATTAATATATCAATTAGGTTATGACTCTCATAATATGATCATTTCACCTCTGAATATTCTTGCATTGTATCACACAAGAACTTTGGGGGGACACTACATGTTGATGTGAGGTATCTCCCAAAAGCTCATGTGTAAGATAAAACAAGGCTTAGGGGTGATATGATTGGGTTATGACAGCCTTAACAAAATCAGTGCATTGATCCCCTCACTGGGATTAACTGGGTGGTAACTGAAGGCAGGTATCACGTGGCTGAAGGAGGTGGTTTCCTGGGGATGTGTCTTTGGGGCTTATGTTTTGTCTTTGTTGAACAGAGCTCTCTCTCTGTGCTTTCTGATCATAATATCCTTCACCACACACTTCTGCCATGATGTTCTGCCTCAGGCCCCAAGAAATGGAGTCAGCTACCTACAGATTGAGACCTCTGAAACTGTGAACCCCAAATAAACTTTTCCTCCTCGAATTGTTCTTCCCAACTCTTCTGGTCACAGCAATAGAAAAGCTGAATAAAACACCACATATTCAAACCATAACACTGTGATTTCTGTATTCTGATCCCTGAAGCAATTAAGATCCCTTATCTTGCTCGCTGTACCTCAGTTTGTGTTACACCATCAGGTAAAAAAATTGAGAAAGCAATTAGACCAAGAGCCTGTCCATTCTTTTAAGGGTCTAAATTTCTCAATCTCTGTCCATTTTAATGAGTCTTAACTTTTACTAAATCACAGATTTTAAGATATTTTGCCATTAATTGTGCAATTATTGCATGTGGGTGATAATTTATGACTCAGGTATTTTGCCGTAAGATTTTCATTAATTTAAATCAAAAGATTTCCTAACTATAAAGGTATAAGGGGCAGTAATAATACAATATTAATCAATGTCTTTTATCAATCATCTGAAATATACCTACATTAAGCTATACCTACTATTAAAAAAACTGGATATAAGGAGTTTTAAGTAAAATATCATATGAAAAGGGGGAAGAAAAAACATCTTAAATAATAGAAAAGTTATTAATCAATTGACTAAAAGTGTATTCTGTTTCTGTGGGGTAACAGTGTAACTATCTAAACTAAAACTGTCTTCTCTGTAGTATAAAGCATAGGACAATCATTAATACCTCGAATAACTTAGGTAATGGGTTTTAGTAGTAGAATGAATCTCTGACCACAACAAAATCTTTTCTTAGAAACTAATCTTGCTCTTACATTTTTCTTCTGATGGACAATTAATTATAAGGATCCGAGCAGTTCAAGTGGTTTCACTTGAACTTGTTCACTTTGAACAATTCAATCTACACTCAACCCAGTCCCATCTATTGGTTGAAAATTCATGAAATTCAAATATTTTGAATGGTGTTGTGTAAACATAACCCGAGTTTTAGGCTGAAAGCTAGGAAAGAAAAAGAAGAGGAATGTAGTGTTTAACAACTTTATTGAATCATTGAAAGGTTTCTGCTTCAGTCTAATGATTACTGTATACACAGAGTCCTACAGAGAAGAAATTCATGAAGACCCTGACATATCTGAAGTCATTCTGGAAAAGCAGAGCCAAGATTAAGACGTCGAGATCTATTGAGGAACTGCTATTGAAGAAGGCTCTTCATTTCTTTCTTCTTTTTGGTTTATTTGACTGTTTGTTTTTGTTTTAGAATTCAACACTATAAAGTTGAAGATAACTATCAAAGGGAAAACACAAGAACTTTTCACCTAAGCTCACATACTTGATAGTCAGATGAAAGTATCAGCACTTTTTCTGGGTTTTCAAACTAAACAGAAGGAATAAAAAAACTTAAATCATCTGAGACCTATAGAAATAGAATTTTATATATCTAGCTAAAATAATTTGACTGACAATAGTTTTTTAACATGACTTTTTCCTCCATCAAGGTAAAAGATGACTTTAACTTAACATTATTAAGAATAACTAAGAAGAGGATATAGCTATATAATTTGAAAAGAAACCCATTGACTAAAAATCATACATTAAATAAATGGGTTCATCAATCATACTTTGTCACAGAGTAGTCTTATAATTTTTCCAATAATGTAAAATGTTGATTTTGTCAGCATTTTTGATGCAATATAAATTCTATAAAAATGGTTCCCATGAACATAATCAACTGCATCCCTAGTGATGCCAGATAGTTATAATTGTCCTCAGCGCAGTCTGCAAATGTTTACAATTGGGTGGCCATATTAAATCCAGTAACTTTCGGCAGAATGCAATTTTTGACTAGGCACTCATGTTTATCAAGTAGATTCATTATATCTTATTTATACCTTGAAGAAGCATTTTCTGTTTTTAACAAACTCAGCACTCCTAAAATGATGCTTGCTTGTGGCACCTGACTAAAAAGAACTGTGTATGAGGGTTGACTGTTATCACTCTTTTTCTTTATGCAGACTCAAATATACGACAGGAAATTATATGTTGGCACTGTGTATAGTTTTTCTATGTTTTATAATTTTCTTTATAAATTCTATTGTTTGGAATGTGGACACATATTTCAAGAAAATTCATTGCATTTTTTGAGCAAATGCTTCGGCTTACATTCTGATATTTGTATGTAAAGGTAATTGTTTAAAATAATTAAGAAATCAGTGATCTACTTATTTTAAAATGAAATTATGTCATATGAAAATAAATACAGTCTAGAAGCATATATGAAACTCACTCCAAGTGGTTATATTAGAAAGAAATAAAAATCATAAAATTGAAATTAAAGATTAAAGTTGAAAAGTAATAAAGAGGATTCATTAAGATGCAATTATTCTATTATACTTTAAGATTTCCTCATTTGCAAATTAAGAAAAGAGGGATAGAGAAGTGGGAAACATTGGAGCAAGAATTGGTTTTTTTCTCTAAAAATAGTTGAGGACTAAACATTTGCCCATAGATTTCATCTACTCATTAGTGAGAAGAAATTTCCAATGATTCTGCCTTCTTCAAGGGAAAGTGAGCTACATTTTTTGAATACTTATAATTCAGGCATGACAGCCAGAGATTTCCAGCCTGGCACATTCACATACATGGTACCATTGCAGTTTCTCACATGATGGAAGAAACGGTCTTACTGATGCTACAGGTGTTTTCTGCAAGGCAGAAACAATAGGTAGGTGTTACTCTACTTTAATTCTAACTGCAATTCTAATGCTACTTGGAGATAGCTTTTTCTCTTGGCAGAAAGGCATCTATCTGTCCGCAGGAAATGCCTTCTGAAACATTTGGAAAGAGTCATGTAGTTGGTTGATTCTAAGTCCGGGCTTTGCTTCTCCCATTCTTCTCTCCCCATTTCTTTGTTTTGCTATTTCCTCTCTTCTTTGTTGTGTTAAGGGTCGCTCAGTCAAACTGAGGCCCAGTTCACAACATTTGTTTGTGCTTAACAGTGTACACTAAACTTCAGATGGAATAACAATGATTTGTTAGTATTTTATTTGCATAGCTGTCTTTTCCATGCTATAGGATGGAATCCTATGATAGGCTTCACTTCATATTTAGCTGCAAAAGAGAAATTACAGAAATAGTTTATTTTTAATAAAAACAATTAAAGAATATCAGTAGTCTAAGAGGTCAGTCACTATCACCTGAGATTGAGATCATTTGTTTCTCAGGCTCTTTGCCATGATCCTTGTCATTGGTGCTTTCAATTTTACACTTGTGCGCTCTACCAGATGCACAGTTTTCAATGAAAAAAAGTTTTGCTTAACCTTTCATTTCATTGACTTCATGAAATTTAGCATTTTGCTAAGATATACCTAAGTTGGCTTTGTAATCATTCTCATTTTATTTGCATTTTATCATATTTATAGCACCTAAAAGTGAGCAAGAAGTTTCTAAGCATAATTGCTTGTCTATTAATATATATCTATATACATGAGAATTAGGGAGGCAGTGGTGGATCTTTGAATAAGAAGTGTGCTTAGCGATTGCTATTTTAGTAGCACTGTTTTCACAATGTGAAATTATTTCATTCCTTTTATAATCTTGTAACTGCGGGGACCCAAATATTGAAATTTTTTTTTCATGAAGCTATTCTACTTTTCTTCAAGGGATGGTTATAAGAAAACTGAAGAAGCAGAGATTTTAGAATAGGAGAGAAGACATGAGACAGAAACAAAATTATTAGGTGAAGCAGATTCCAGACTAGACCATGCCTTTTTTTTTTTGGCCAGAGTAATGGTCTCTTCCCTAATTTTTCAATGATGAAGAATGAAAATTGATTTTAGAATCAATTATAAACCTTTGCTGTTTTTTGTTTAATCTTCATTTATAGTTTTCACTTCAAAGTGCATTTGAAAATGCATAAAACCTCCTCCAAACAATTTCTTATTGTTACCACAGTGTGCTGAGTTAAGAATCCCATGAGGTAATAATACATCAGTGCAACAGAAGAAAAATTAAGAAAAGCAAATGGTCACAGAATTTCCCAATGAAAGAGAAGGGAAATTTCTATCAGGAGAAGATAAAGCTTTTGTTTAGTGAACTCATTATTGGAATTTTTAAAAGTAGAATTTTAGATTGAAGAAGGAAATCTATTTGTGAGTTTTCCTTTTGATACTCTGGAGGGACTGTAGAAACCTGGCAGTGGAGAAGAGAGATGAATATTTTAGAAGAGGGCTAGAGTTGTTCATAGCCTGAGTCATAAAACAAAATAAAAATCTGATTTTATATTACATACAAGAGTATTGAGGGGCTTTATAAAGAGTGCTGCATTTTCAATATTGACCTTTTTATTTTACACTATTATGTAATTATTTCTGCTTTGTCATCAATCCTGCCTTAAAAGCCTACTGAAATCAAAGCCTTGTGCTGGTGGACCTGTGCAAAAGAATGAGGAAGGTCTTGTCCACATGCAGAGGTGACAGAGCATGGAAGGAGAAGACAGGAATTTGGAGTCAGGTTGAACAAGGCCATTAAATATCCCTCCGCAATTTCCTCCAAAGAATTCTCAGAAAAATTGAGAATTGGATAGATTGGGTTCTTACATCTTTTGACATGGTATGAGAGTAGCCAGGGACCCAGGACACGCAATGCTTGGGGTAATTTGTGCTGTTACGGATGGGTACTATAGGAATTTACAGTCAAGAATCTCAGGTGCAGCACAGGGACATGCATTGGCACATAGCCATGCTCGTTGGGCATACAACATGGGATGTAGGCAAATGCTGGAGTCAAGACCTTCTATAACCAGGCAATGTTCAGAATGGCCAAGCTCTTCGA
This sequence comes from Sciurus vulgaris, assembly GCF_902686455.1. Taxonomy (NCBI): domain Eukaryota; kingdom Metazoa; phylum Chordata; class Mammalia; order Rodentia; family Sciuridae; genus Sciurus; species Sciurus vulgaris. The sequence goes on from NC_136469.1 coordinate 16,548,591, forward strand.
TGGCATCAGGAGCAGGGTGGTAGTTTAGAGTATATGTGAGAAAGCTCTTTAAAGATACTCCAGGTTAGTCCTCTCACTTAGAGATTTACCAAGTCCTGTTTAGAATAATTTTCTTTATTTTGTAGCAGGAAATACGAAGAAAGATCGTGAGAGACCTATAGAAAATCAATGAATATGAATAGGTTCTTTATTGATATCAGTATTATTATCAGAGGAAAATTCTGATTGACAATGAAAGATGTTAAATCACTCCTTTTTGGGTATCTACTTATCATAGGTTAGGGTAAGTCTTTTATTATTAAATGAAACAATGCTATAAGTTAAGAACATATCAGAATTGGATTAGCTTAAAATTAAAAGACAGGAAATGCACAAATCCTGCCTAAACATTTGTTGTTGTTTGTGAAAAATATGTCACAATAGAATCTGTAGTTAGGCAGGTCTGAGATTGAAACACAGCTCTTCCATCTATTAAATCCCAATGTTAGAGAAAGCTACTTATCTCTGTCCTGTTTTTCACAAATGTAAAGAGGATGGTAATTCCTTTCCCCCACCCATCGGGGTTACAGTAAGAATCAAATCTGCAGCCAGCATCATGGTACACTCCTGAAATTCCGGCTACTCCTAAGGCTCACTGCTATAGTATGTGTGCATTTTATATAAATTTGCATATCAATAAAGTTTGCAAACCTATAACTCTATAGAACAAGAAAAAAGAAACAAGCTCATTAGGAAGAAATCAAGCAAAAACAGAGATGGCCTTAATGTGGCAAAATAATGAAAATGAAGCTTGGCAATCATTGATTAATTTTGCACAAAATTTTTAGAAGAGGAAGTGGTTTATAGAATGTAAAGAATTCACTTAAAATTATATAAAATATAATTATTATTACAAAAGCAAGTCATGGTCCTAATGGCTATCATATACCTCACTTTGTTCAATCCCGCTAGCAGTTCCATGATGCGCGAGCTGCAATCAACACTTCACAAGGTGAAGTCAGTGTTTCACAGATGCTGAAAAGTACTTTGCCAACATCACAAGGCAGGTTTTGTTTATCAGAGACATTGATCCATAGTTAAGGAATGCCTCTGTCCTTTTTTAATTTTCATTCTGCCACAATTGCCTCTTGGTTTAGTTACTTCTTGCTATAAAAGATGTGACTATTTTATTCTGTGCCTCAGGAACAAAATACTTCTGATCCAAAAATTATGTTGGCCGATATCATGTGGCAAGATTATTTTTAAAAAATTTAATTTAAAAAATATATTAAAAGTCTACTAGTAGATGTAATGAACCTGGCAATGCTAAAAGAAAAAGCACTTCCAGTGAATATGAGGACTCTAAGCTGCTCAAGCCAGCAATTTCCCAATTAGTGCAATTATCCCTAGGATTCTTATTAACTAAGGTCACCATTGGCTCTTTCCAGGTTAACTGGGGAATGCTTAACAAAGGAGAAGGAAAGAAATAGCCATCATATTTCATAAGACATGGTTTTTAATAATGTGACTTTAAAAAATTAATTGGTTCTATAATAATGGTCCCAAAAAGCACATGAAGTCAGAATCATAAGTGAATCAAGAATGCATTTAGATCTCTTGCATAAAATTGCAATGGTTAGCTAAATTTTTGGAAAATAGCATGCATTTATTAAATTACTTCCTTATTTGCACTCACTGTACTATAAACTTCAGTAAATAAAGGAACAGAGAAAAAGTCTCACTTTTAACTCGTTATATGACAAAATCTCACATTTAAGCAAATAAGTCAAAAACCATCTGAAAGCAATGTGCAAGAGTAATTTTCAAAATCTCTTTATAATGAGAGAATAAATGTTAAATAGAGGAATATTTGGGCTAACACTAAACAGGAATATGTGCATGAGAAAATTTGAAAAAAAAATTCATTTCGTCTTCAGATAAATGTGATATATGGATTAGTGCTATGCAGAAAATTTTGAGGAATTGTTGAAATATTAATTCAGATGGGACAAGATTACAGAACCTGGTAAACAGCTGGTTCAACTCAAGGGAAGTAGGAGGGGATCCCTCACGAAAACTTCCCCCAAATAGCAGGCTTCAAAAAGAGCAAGGAGCAGAAGTGAGCACAGGCCACAGGGTTCCTTGTATTTGATAATGGAATTATGCATTCATAATGGGAAATTTGATAAATGATCAGAATTTTATGATATACTCATTAATCCAGAAAGGAAACACAGCAGGAGGAAATCTGGAAGTCATATTTCCTTTCTACTTATTTTCTTCCTTCAACAAATGCTATGGATATTGTACCCCATGAAATAGTAGTTGACTTTAATTCAGAAAGAACAGGTCAAGTACTCAACCAGAAAGAGCAGAAAGTTGATGAAAATTAATAACTCATAGATAGAAAAGAAAAGTTCTGTGGAGAAAATCTTTTAGTGTACTGACTCTATCCAGAAAACGAAAAGATGGAGGTAGGCAAAAGGTAAGAGAAAGAAGAAAAGGCATTTCAATATTAAGACTCTGGTAGCAAAACATGGCAAGAGTAAAATCTAAATAACCATTGGAATTGGACAGTACTATAGTGTTTGCAGAGTACAAGGAATAAAAGGGGTATATGATAAGAGGTAACACTGTCATGGAAAACTTTACTCCAAACTGTGTGTGTGTGTGTGTGTGTGTGTGTGTGTGTGTGTGCAGGGATGGAGAACTATCACAGCCAGACTATGCACTTTTATTTTATTTTCCAGTAAGTCTAGGAGGAAAGCTTAAAAGAGATTTTGAGCAAAGGATTGACATAAAAGTATTGAAGCTCTAATAAGAAACTTGCAGAAGGGTGGATTGAAGAGAAACATCTTTGAAGCTAGTCCAAGAGTAAAATTGAGAAGCAGTGAGATTCAAATTAAAGGGGAGGAGAAAACTCAAAACAGATACAAGACGTATTCCAGAAATAAAATCAATAGGATGTATGAAGAATAACCTCAGATTTTAAGTGACTGAATTGAGCAGCATAGTGGAGGGGCATAGGAAACAGCATGTGCGTTTTGTGGTTATTCTCCTTAATTTAGCACATGACATGAACTAAATTATTAAAACCTACAATTATAATTGATACCAAATTCATAACACAATTGCAAAAAAATTCAAAAATGACATTGAAAAATTAAATGACCCATGATTGTTAAACCAGCTTATTACATTTCAGTTATTTTTATATCATCTGAATCGATTCCTAGCATCAAGAGCTCACAATATACTTAATGCTTTTATCATCAAAACACAGGCTAGATGAACAGAGTACTCTGTTTTATTAGCATCAATAAACACATCCTAAAGCAAAGACTACATTTCTATATAAGGTTATTAAAGACAAAACTTTGAATTCAAAAGATTTTTACTGAAAATTTAGACTAATTAATAAATTTGAGTTAGAAAATTAGTGTTGAGTGTTTTACCACAATACTAATTATGAATATATTTAGATTCTTTATGTGAAAAAATAGCTGTCCTAAAAATTGTCATGTTTTAAATTCACACACTCATCTCCTGAAATTTGCCTCTAAGTGTGTATCATGAAAGCCATTATACAGTTACCTTTTAAATTAAACATCGCGTACAAACGCCAAGTTAAATGTAATTGCATAATGCCTCTTAATTACTTGTTTAATAACTGTCAGACCTCATAAGATTGCAGAAATTAAATATGCAAAAATATATTAACTCATCTATTCCATCCCCTTGACAGTGCATGAATATTCTCCGTTAAGAAAAATAAGAGTTTTACAAGATGATTTTCTATTCCAGTTTCAAATTACTTTGCCTTTTAAAAACTCTAGCTAAAAACATTGCAGTGTGGAATAAATTGATTTCTTCATTTTACTCTAATGATGAGACTAATCGTTCTTGGGCAAGGTGTGGGGGTACTCAGGTGTCAAAGAACTCTAAAAACAGGTTACATGTACATATGTTGAAACTAAGTCACACTATATTAAGAAATGGTATAAAATATTTATATACTATGGGATTTATAGATATTTTGCATTAAATAATAAAAAGCCACTTTCCAGAGATAAAATTTACAGGATGTGGGAAATGATTCAACTTGGATGGTGAGATAAGTAGAAATGGCAGGAAATATCCAGAGACTTTTGGCTTCAGACATCCATATAAAAGTGAAGAGGCGCATATGGTACAGTTTAGCAGCATGTGAGCATAACAAAGAAAAAAAAAATAGCATGGAGGTCAACCTAAGAAAACATCTTTCCCAATTCTTGGTGTTATTTTTTGTTTTTTCTCCAACAAATGCCCTCTTTTCCAGTTGCCCCCAAACTGTGCCCTGGCCTTTGGTTAACTGAGTTCCCTTGCAGGGCTTTAGACCTCAAACTGCTCTCTTCTTGAGATGCTCAAGAAAAAGCAGTGTTATTTTACACATCTTGTGCACCTCACAGTTTGCAATGTATTTCCGTGAACTTTAAATGCATTGTCATTGATCATAATACTGAATCAAGTCATGGGAGATACATTCCACACTCTGCAGCTGAGAACATGTGACTTGTAATTACAATCTATAGAACAGATCCAATACTAGCTGCCAGATCTTCTGCTCTAGGCAGGTAGTCCTTCTTTCTCTTCCTTAAATCCTTCCAGAATGACCAGATCTTTAGTTTTGCTTCTCATATACTGCAGGTAATTAGAGCACAATTTAATAAATTACCCAATAGTCATTTCAAACTATCTTATAATAGAGTTATTAAGTAACAGAAAAATTTTAACTGGCATTTGTGCCATTCAATGAAATGAATAATGATATAAGAAACCCTTGATATTTGAGCATAATACATATCTATCATGAATCTATTTCAAGAACATATTGGTAAAATTTAGAGTTGCATATCTAAGGCACATAGCATCATTGGACTGATACTGAAAATGTGACATTTTTAGTAACACTTCTTTTTTGTTGTTGTTGTTTTGGAACACTATGATTCTTGTAACCTAATAATTATTATTCAAAAATTGATTTTCAGAAAAAGCTGAAATGAGGTTGTTGATTTTTGCTTTTGAAATCTCAAGTTGATGAAGAAAACACTTTGACAACTGAGTCTCTTATGGAAATACATTCCATCAAAAAATCTCACATATGACATGCAAATGTATTTAATAAATGGCATAACTAAGTAGAGTGTGGAGAAAACAGTTGTATTCAAATGGAGGACAGTTGTAAATTAGATTTTATGATGATACTTTACGCATGCTTTTTTGAGAAAAATGTCAAAACTATCAGTTCAATGAGTTACTACAGGGGAAGAGAAACTCATCTATGTTGAGAGATTTATAATAAACATAAATATATAATTAAACAAAATAAGGTCAAAAACTGAATAATAAGATGCAGATGGGTGTATGATTTTTAACTTTTTTCAAGTACAACTGAGGAGTGTTTTATTAAGTTTGCACAATAGTTTTGAAGGCTATTTTTCATTAAAACTGGATGTATTCACTTTGATTATAAAATTTTCAAATAACTAACAACACTATTGATGTAAAATGTTTTAAAGAACATTTTAAATCATTTGAAACAAATGGTTCTTATAATTATTTTACAAGGAGAGGTAAGAGGGAATACTAAATGGTATCAAATGTTCTCCATAGCAAAGAATAATTAGTCAATCCATTAATCATGATTCTGGTTTGAAAATTTACTTTTAGCTGTTCTATTTTTATATGGCCTTAGTCAATGTGCTATAGCACTTATGAAGTTAAACTCCATATGTGCAGAAGATTTCCAGCTAGCTATTCAGGCACATCAAATGTTTTATTTCAACTCAGTTCAATAGAATATCTTTTCCTATACTGTAGAGGAGTTACCTTCAGCTTAAGCAATACACAAATAAATAATGCATGGATCTTGCCCTCTAGGATTTGATAATTCCTTTGGAAAAATACACATAAACACTGGTAGTGAGGTAACATTTCTACTGTAGGTAGAAGGGCAAGACTAAGCCACATATAGCTTTCAGAAGAATATTAATTACAAGCAATGAATACAGTATTATCTTCTTTACTATGGATAAATCAGTTAAACCTATAAATCAATATAAACCTATACAATTTAAACCTATACAACTTTTTTTGATTATTATATATATGGATTTCATTTCCTTAATATTTTCCCAGAAACTTGAGAAATTTTCTTTTTGAGAAATTCACCTAAGGTCTGTCTTTTTTATACTGTTGGTTTTGAATGCTATAAGTTCTGATATAATACAAATATTCCTCTAAGATTATAATACTGAAAAATTGACTTCACCCATGCCTCAGTCTGTGTTAGCAACCTAAAACATTGAGATGATCCTGTTCCCTTAAATATTTTTCAATATGGAAAGACACAGCAAGTCGCCATTCTTTCTTATATTTACTTTTGGTTTTAATATTCATTCATATATTAATCATTTACTCAGAAAATACTATTGAGGACCTAATATATGCCAGATATTGTTCTAGTCATGCATAGCTAGAGTAACTAAAGAAACTAAAAAAAAAAATTAGTTTGCCTACTTTTATTTGCCATTGTAGTTTGGAAGAATGAAAAGAAGAAAGTAAAATGCATTGCATGTTAGAGAATGAGGTGGACCAAAGATGCAGATCAAAGTCAGGAATCCTACTGGCCAAGCCTGAACCATGAGCTGACTTCTGGGTACAAGGGCGACTGATAACCCTGGTTGCCAGACTCTTGACTGTCACAGTAGAAAGAAGAGCATGGGAGAGTTTGGCAAGAAACACTGGAGGCTGAACAGAAACAATACCAAGCAGAACATACTCCAGTCTGGACAATGGCCAATATTGAAAGTTTGAACTATCAGTAATGGAAAGAAAGCAACATGATTCTTTCTTATGTAATAGAACTTTTATAATACAAACATTTGTCACTCTTTCCTCTATAAACAGGTATCCAAAGTTCATTCTCTAAAATTAATTTACAGGAACTAGCAACACCTTATGGAAATTAGTAAGGGAAAAAGGAAGGAAAGATAAGAAGTTGCTGACCAAGGTGTGAAGAGATGGATGTGGAAGGGACATGGAAGGAGATACAATATGCGTGACTCCCAAGGTCACAGAGTCCTTGTCCTTGTTAACTTTCTCTTTTGTTCACCATTCACATCCTCAGCCAGCATGCAGCTGGTGTGGTTCAAATCTTCTCCCTTGAGGGTAAGAGACTCTCTTCTTTCTGTCTTTAGTGAGTTGCTGTTTTTCAGGAGGAGTTAAAATGTAAATCCCAGATGGCATTGGGGGTCATAGCTCAGTGGTAAAGGTTTGTCTAGCATGTGCCAATCCCTGGGTGCCATCCCCAGCTCTGCAAAAAATAAAAAGTTTTAAAAAGAAAAAAAGTAATTTCCTCCAAAGAATCTCCTGGGATAGAGAACTATGCCTCTTTTTCCCCTGTAGTCAAGCGTTAGTGACCGTGTTGGACACTGTGCTGGACTGTAGACTGACTTGGCAGGAAAGAGACCTGAAGAGGAAATCTGAAAGAGGAAACCTGAAATGAGTCTTCCTTGCCAACTGGATTGACATCACTGATATCTTTTTTGCTGTCCTGGTGTGGGCTCAGCTGCTACCATGCAGGGCAAGCGGAGGTGGTGCAGATGGAGCATCCTTAGAGGTGTTAACACTGGACCTTGGCCTTGGCAGAGCTGAGCTGCCTCCCACCACTCAGCTGAGTGTCTAACCAGCAACAGTCAGGATCGACACCCACTCAGGAACAGGCCTCTGTGCCCAAGGGAACCAGCCATCACCTGGTGGCCAGATAATTATATAGGAGATTCTTGTCAGTATGGAAAGCCCAGAGATTTAACCTCATAAAAATGAATCTACTGGATCTGGATGATTTTGCACCTCAATGCTTGCAATGCTTCTCTAAAAATCACCAACCTTGGCTTCCTTGATGTTTTATTTATTATAAGGTATCCCAGGGTACTCATAGGGGGAAGTTCAAGAAATCACTGCCAAATAGGTCTACAAGACCCATGCATTTGTGCAAAGCCATGGAAGAGAAGTCAATGATTTTTTTTTTTTTTTAATTCTTTCTATCTCCAAATATTATGCAATTTACAATTTATCTTTTGGACAGAGTATAATTCCTGAAGAAAGGAGGCTTGATGAAAAGAAGTAAAAATATAAATACAGCTCTGGAGTTTTTATCCCTGGCAATATAGAATAACACACAGGAAGGTGTGTGGGTGATGAGTGGAAGACATTGGAGGCTCTGCTGAGACGGATGACTTGACCTAACCTTCTCTTTTAGTCCTCTGCCCCATATCCCTTACCAGTCAGGTGCTTCTCCTTCACTATGGTCAGATTAAATTATCTTAATTGCTTAATTGTACTTAAGTCCTGTTTTCAAGTTTTAAAATAGCTAGAATATTGATCTCGAGCACTGAGGTCTTCACATCCTTATTCTAACTCCTGCATACAGTGGAAATGTGTTGACTAGATGGCAGGAGCTGAGGTTGTAGAGTTTAAGGAGCCAGGTTTCTGGACACCAGATCCCACGGTTACTCTGGGAATATTGTTTATAAAAATACTGTAAAAACTCTGATCAACAAGGTAACACATGACATTTACTGGAGTGTCTGTAAGAAGAGAAGATCTGAAGAGGACGCATTGGTCTAAGTGAATCTTGAATGCTGAGGACAAATGATGTGGTGGAGGACAGGTAGGAAAGGTGCTCCAACAAGACAGAGCAGATGCCGGCTCCAGGTGCGAGAGACATCCCATGCTTCTATTGGGAGCACCTGTGATTCCCAAGGGCCTTGCAGTGACACGGGAGACATTCCCTTCTCTAGAGAAGCTCAAAAATGTCTTCCCTGCCGAGGAGGTTAAGGTGTGTCCTACACATAGGAGAAAATGGATTTCTCAGCAGCCAGACTAGACTATTCTGAGGGGCCTATTTGGATGGAAGTGGGAAGGCCCGCCAATAATAGTGAAGGAGTTGTACAGGGAACTCAAAGGGCCCTGTGTCCTCTCCACTCAGATCACGTGCCCTCACATTGTCCCCTTACAAGTAGCTGCTATGTTTACATTGATCCAAGTGGTTCAGAGGTGTTATCTATCCTTGAAAGATCAAAAAAGAACTAAGCAGATCACAGATTGGAAGCAAGGCAGGAATAGGCCACACAAGCTTCTCTGACATAAGCTTGTTTTCATGGAGACTTCTTCCATCTCAGTTCCACCCAACTCAATGGAAACAAAAAAATCTAGGAAGAGTTTCATGGGCCATGTCCTTGTTATGGGGCGCGACTTAAGAACAGACCGATCACCACTGAGAAGTCCAAATTTGAGAGTCTTTATTGAGCTGGTCAGCTGACTGTCTCACACAATGCCCCAAAAACGGCTATTGAGAGAACAGCCCTGACCACAGGTTCTTATACCAAAGATCACATCAATCATAAATGTCTGTTGCTGATTCGAAATTACACATTAACATCATGAGATCATCGACAGAAGGGGAAGTGGGTCAAAATGACCCTTACCTAGATACAAACTAAAGAATGGTTGCTAACATCCACACAATCACTGTTCACATGGTACATTGTTTAGGAGCGATAGGAATCAAAAGAGAGCAATTCTTTACTACATAGGAGTTGCCATTGTATATTATTAAACATGTCACACCAAGTAACTGATGATGGGCACAGAGGCAGGGTGTTCCCATGGGAGAAACTTATTTCCGACATAACATGGAGTCTCAGAGCAAAATGGATTCTGTTTAGTCATTTCCCTTAGAGTCTGGCCTGTAACATTTTCATGGAACCAAATCTGTCAGCCCATCACAGTCCTTAATGACAGTGTGCATTAGCCAGTATGTTCATCTAATACGTAGAATCATCTGCAAGTAAGAGAAGGAGCCAGAGTGTAGGTGACTGGTCCAAGATTTGAAGGAAGTAGATCCTTGTATTGGATGTTTACATTCTTAACAGGTAACACTCAACCCAGGCAAAGGATTTATGAAAAGGACCTCAATTTTACAGAACTCATTTATTAATAAATACTGAATAAGATGTAAACAAATTCAAATAGAAAAAACATAAAGTTAACCAAATTAGAGTATGTGGTAATCTAAATGCTGTTTCACTTCCTAATTCCTTATAAATTTTTAATAGATTACTATCACCCTTTTTGGAAGGTTCTACAATGTAGGCAGATTGCTCTGACAGTTTCTGTACAAGTTGCACAGGGAGAGCCTATGTGTGTACTTACTGATGTGTCTGACCTTGGTGAGGTGCCGTTCTCTTCTCTCAAATTAGCCCCATAGGTTAGACTTTAACTTAGGCTACTATGTTGGGGGTAGTGGGAAATGTACTCAGAGACACTGAAATATCTTTGTCCTATTCTTCACTAGGAATTCATGAAAGGATTGTATCTCTTTCTATCTAATTTTGAGCTTTATCATCAACAGACGTTTAGAAGAGGTTTTCTTCGTAAGAGATGGTTTTATATTACATGCTGTAAAATCACAGTTCAAAATTACCTGAGTAAATTTATTTTCTTTAACAAGTGCTTTATAAATATTCATTTAAAAAGTCATGTTTATAAATTGAAATGGTCCTTTGTAAATGTCCAATTACAATCATTTGACAAGTATAAATACACTTTGTAGCAAACAATACCCTGATTTATGCAGATCCCATTAGATATGACTGTGAACTATAATTATCCTAGTGGACTATAATTTTGCCTGCCCAGTCATTCATAGAGTTTAATACACTCAACTGAGACTGAATTTTCAGGGCTGTTTCTTACAGTGGCAATGATGTATGTGTCACTGCCCTTTCTAATTCTGTTTTCACTTGAATAAATAATCTCAGCTAAGACCTCGTTCCTGCCATTTTGCTCAACTCAAAATTCCAACATAGAATAAGAATATTAATAACAAGTCATTTTTGTTCAATCTAAAAAAAAATACTGTTTGCAATCTTTGTTGGCATATTTTCTTTTCAGCATATTTGGTCAGTACAGGTTAAACACATTGGTAGTTAAATTACTGCCTCGATGAGGTAAATTGCCTCTTCTACAGAATGTTTTATGTGGGCAAGAAATTGCTGCTAAGATATGGATGTCAAGTTTGAACAAAAAATTGCATGTTTATTTTCCTATTTTAAATTCAGGACCCAACATTTCTCTTGATTTGGAAGGTAAAATCAGTTTTTACAACTTAATATGTTTTTAGTAATAGCTAATGCCCATGCATTATCCATCTACATTACAAAAAAAAGAATATAGAACCACTTTAAGCAAAGTGTTTGCATTATACCAAAGGAAAGAGGCAGGTCAGGTGAATCACCTGTTTCAGTACCATTCAAAATTGTGCTCATTTGAATGTGTAGTTAAACAGCACCTTGATGACCGCAGGTAGTCTCTATTATGTGCAGTTTATAATTTAATATTATAAACAGTTGTTGACTATAACGCTGTTTTTCTAAATTTAGATGGCAATCTCTGGAGAACAGGGTTTACTATGAAAGAAACTTTCATTTCTTTATAGTATAGCAGTAAAATTCAACTAAGGAAAATTTTTCTTTCCTGATTTTCTTACATCGTATCCGCTTCAATAAGTAATTTTTGTGATACAAAGGTGAAATAAGCTTGCGGTAAAATAGGAAATTATAGAATTAAATGAAGCAATTTTAAATTAAACATATGGAAAAAAAGTACTTGTTTCACAATGCAATTCATTTTTCTTCCACCCAGAGTTTCCTTGAAGCTACTATTCCCTGAAGGTACTGAAAGGTATTTGTCCCTCAATAGCTTCATACAAAACATAAAGTCAACTGTTAGGTGGCACCTGTTTCTAGGATCTGTGTCTGGTGTCATTCTTGGGGACACCCCAAGAATTCATCTAAGGCAATGCGTGTTGAGACCCTCTGGACTTTGGGCACAAAAATACATGATCCCTGCATCTTTAAAAGAGACTGAAGATGATGAATTCATTATTCTGTTCCATGCCAAGACAAGGGTAATATATATATATATATATAAAAACATATATATAAACATACATGTATATAATATATGTATACACACACACACACACACACACACACTTTTTTTTTGGTATTTTGCAGTTATAGGTTGTTAGATGAATTTCAGAAAAATACTAATTTTTCTCCAAACATATCATGGGATTTTAACAAAAACACATTTTTCAGTTTTTATTTCTAAACCTCTTCATCTTTAAGTCCATCATGAGCCCATGGGTGACTGCTCATGGCATATTCAAAGTGTGGAGTGAATGTGAATTTTGAACAACAGCTGGCACTGATAAAACTCGGAGACTATTTAAAAACTGTAATCCTTTCATTCCAAGCAGGTGTGCACGATTCTTTCCTGGGAATTTGTTCCTCCAGGATTTTGACTCTGTCTTTCCCCAGGGCTCCCATCTCTTGTGCTGGCGGCAACTCCCCAAACTCCCTTCCCTCTCAGACATGCTTGCACTCAGCAAAGACCTCAGTTTAGGCTCTTGTCAGACTTCTTGCACAATCCAGTCAGGACACACAGCCTTCCTTGACTCTATGCACACAGGCAAATATACGGATATATGTTTGCTCATTGATTTTTCCCTCATCCCTAAAATTTGTATTTTTGTTTTGTTGTTCTTGGTGCATTTTTAAAAATTACTATTATTTGTATTAAGTGCTTCTCGTTGAACACTTTAGTATTCTGTATATAAAGAGATTTTTTTTTTTTTTCAAATTTGTTTTCTTGGAGTTAAGATTAAGGAGATATGTAAATCATCTGATTTTTTTTTCCATAGCAATTGCAACATCATAAAAATTGCTAAGCTCTTTAATGACTGTGATCTATATATCTATTAAATTTATAGGCAGTTCTGAAGAAGATGTATTATGCTATTTCAGAGGACACGAGATGAAGTTCCCTCCACACTAAGAAGTTGACAGTTTCTTTAAATCGACTCTTTATACATAGCATCCTTTTTGGTTTATGAGTTTTGTATTCACTTTTGGAACCGGGAAGTCCCAAATTCCACATTCAATCGTATTAAATACTATTTTTTTATTTTTTGGCGGAGAAAAAATAATGCTTTTCTGAGATATAAGAAAAAGTGGCCCAGGTTTATTCATGCTGTCTGTTCCTTCTGCCAATGGCAACCTCAAGATACACTCAGAGACTTGAGTGCCAGTACAATAGGCCCAGCTCTGGGAGATGAAATCAAAAGAGTTCAAAAGTAAAAGAATGTTCTCCTTCTCAGTAGGCTGGTTAATTGTATGTGCATTCATTTTGATTGATTTTTAAGAGTGATGGAAAGAAAGTAACTTTTCAGTGCAGGAACAATTACAGCAGGAACTGCTATCCTTTACTGAATGAACAATGCTATTTATAAAGGAAGAAAATTACAAAGGTTTGTTTCCTGCTGTTAATTTTGCTAGGATACTGAATTAGTATGGTACTGCTGGGAGCTGCAGGAGACCTTTAAGATACATGAGCAGGAAGGAGCCAACCTGATGAGCAGCATTAATCATCAAAAGCTCCAGTTAGTGAGTGTCAACAAGGACCTGAGTGGGATTGCCCCCATCCCACCCTGCAAAGTAGTGGGGAAGGTAATTTTAAGTAATGGCTAAAGTGACCCAAATCATTGATTAATTTTTGACTTGAATCACTTAGAGGTAAGAAACAAAATTTATGGTGTGAAAAAAGTGGTTATATTAAAGGAAAATCAACAACAAAATAAGTCCATCTCCATTTTCCCTTTTCAGCTCTGAATCTAATTTGTACCTTTGCTGGAGGTGGCTTAACAAAGTACCATACCACACACTGGGTGACTTAAATAGAAGAAATGCATTTTCTCACAATTGCGGAGGTAGGAAGTTGGATGGAGCTCAAGGTGTAGGCAGATCCAGTTTCTTCTGAAGAATGTGGAAAAGAACTTGCTGCAGGCCTTTGCTCCAGCTTCCTGTGGTTTGCTGGCCATCTTTGGAGTTCTGTGGCTTATGGGTAAATCAGCCACATCTCTGAATTCACATTCACCTGGCATCCTTCTTGTGCCTACAAATGTCCCCCTTTTATAAGGAGATCAGTCATATTGGATTAGGGTCCACCTTAATGACCACATACCTCTGAAAGACTCAATCTCCAAATCTGATCACATGGTGAGGTATGTTAGCATTGTAACACATCAGATTGATATGAAGTGGGGGGGGGGGTATTCACCTCTTAACCTGATGGCAAAAAATTAGAATATAAGTTAGAACTTCAAGCTCTACTGAAATAATTTCAAATTTGCTTGAGGGAGGAGACATGCAGTCATCAAAAAGTTTGCCAGGGGCAGAGCATGGAAATATGTGCACATTAAAGCTCTGAAATATTTGATAATTAAAACATTTTTTTGTTATTACTGTATTGTCTCTAATGGTAGGACCATTAAAAGTTAGCTGCAGAACCCAGGTTTTTACATGAAGAAACCAAGGTCCCTGTGCTGTGGAAAATCTTCTAGAAATTAAGCAGCTAATCACAGGTAGAACCTTTAAATTCAGTGTAAATCCTCAGAGAACACAGGGAACAAAAGGCAGATGGAATTTGCTCTTCCTAGGTGTATATCATACTTAGCAAATCTTTTACTTTCTGGTGGCCATAACATGGAATTTTTTTTTCATTATCGTTGTTTTGCCTGTATGAATAAAATCAACATGTGTCATTTCTGAAATAAAGAGTCAATTTTAAATGCACACATGGTTCCTCTGTGGGTAAATACAATTTTCATCAGAAGCAAGAACACTTATCAAAGAGAATTCACATAGTGTGTGCCAGTGCTGAACATAAGAGAATCATATTTTAAACTTTACAAGCCATGTAACATCTTTATTGTTATAAGGCAGCTGCAGGAATAATTGTATTACAAGGATTATTTTTCACTTTATAGGTGGTAAATGCCAATATGAACATGATGATGCTTTTCAGTCATCAGTGACCATGTTGGATGTATCTCCAAGCAAAATAGTTTCCTATATCATCCACATTTCATAGGGTTGACAATCACTCTACTAAAAGATTATTGCTAAAACAGCTTACATTTCAGTTTTTATTTTATGTGATTTATATTTAATTTTGTTTTAACTTTTTAAGGATGAAACTGTGGAAAGCCTATTCACATATGCATAATCTTCCTTCAATCTGGGTTTAAAATATGGGTCTTTCCCTCCCTGGGGGTATTTTCAATCAATAGGTACTGTAGTGCAAGTCTGAACACTGATCAATTCCCAGAGTGAGAAAAAAATCTTGAGTCAATCACAATATTTTCTGACTCATTTCTTCTCCAGAATTCTTAAAGTTTTTTTTTTTTATGGATTATTACATATGTCTCTGTTGTATCATTTGCCTATGTTAGTCAGAATAGGGATATTATATTTTGATGAAAACAGACCATGTGTATCCAAGTGCAATAATAAGGATGATAATGTCACTTACCCAAGAGCTGCACAAGTTGATTAAATATTCCTGTTCTATTTATTTTTATTTTATTGAACTTGATATTTGAAAACAAATCAGAAAATATTAATATATATAGCCATGAGAGTTCCATTTTATGGGATTCTTTTAAGAAAAATATGTATCAAAATTCTTAAAATTTTTAATTCTTAGAACCTCAGTGATTTACTAATTTTCTTTGTATTTAAAATTATTGTTCTTAGCAGGACTAATTCCTTGCAAGTCATAGCATAATATATTTCACATAATAATCAACAGATAATGATTGAATAGAACTATTATAAATATAATCAATAATTACTTTAGTTTTTAACATCCACTAGTTCCTCATGAACGTACTGAAACTTGATCATCCCATTTAGTGATCAGGGTAGGCCTAGGAGGAAATTCTCTTGTCATTTCCTCTGTGCAGAGTAAAAGACTGTAACATAGTCAACACACAAAGAGTGCAGAGATGGGTTTTGCACCTAGGCTGCCTAAGTCCAGAATCCATGCTGCAGTTATTATGCTCTATTTGTTTTTGAATGTGAAGATATTTAAAAAAATAAAAGGATCTGGAAATGTGTTTTGTCTTTATTACAGAATTGCTTGAGAAAGCTCTGTGAGATTATTAAGTCAATGGCTTGATTCTCTCAGACTGGCTCAAGACAGAATCTTGGTGTTTTCTTTCTAATGAATTTATGCCGAGGATTATGGGCATCATATATGCTTGCAATGATTTACCAGGTGTTACTATCTTGGATTCCCACCATGAAGAAGGTTTAAAAATATACATTAGCAACTCCTCCCCTGACCCCAAAGAGCCTCAATGCCAAAGTTCTCATGTTATCAGGTTATATATCTGTGGGGAAAAATCATTTGAGATGTAATTAAGGTCACGAGAGTGGAGAACCTCAAGAACAAGATCAGTACCCTTTCAAAAGTGCTAGAAGAGAGCTTTCTTTCTTTCTTTCTGTTCTTCTTCATGTAAAGATGCAGTCATCTGCAAACTTGGAAGAGGCCCTCACGGGACACCAACCCTGCTGGCACCCTGACCTATACTTTCCACCCTCCAGAACTGTGAGAAACACACTTCTCTTGTTCCATGGATCTGTTATTGCAGCTCACACTAACTCAGGTAGCTGGAAACCATAAGAATTTTCCCAATGATGCTGATTCTGTTATTCTCTTTTTTCAAATCACAAAATTATATTTGCTCCACAGAGTATTCCTGTCAGGGAACAGGAGGAATCACCCTCCACAAAAAGATCCTTTAATTGAGGAATTCCCTAGCAGTTGGAATTAGCCAAAGTAATGCATTCTCAATGAATGTCCACGACTAAACATAACAGTGCTTATCCCTCCTCTGTTTTCTAATTATTAGATGTGCTCCTTAGATTCACATATCAGTTATCGCTAGCTCCTTGAAGTGGCTGTAAAATTCATTTCATTGTATACATGTACTGAAATATTACATGATACTCTATCAGTATGTATAATTATGTCAGATAAAAAGTAAAAATTTTAAAACAAATTTAAAAAGCCCATTTTTATATAAAATTTTATGCTACTATTTATATGTGAGGTGGGGTATGGTAAAGCAGAGCTTAAAAATTAAATTTATGTTTCTATAACTGTACATGAAAATTAAATAATCTCAGATGAAATAGACTTTGGGTGACTTAAAATCAAATTATTAAGGCATAATAGAAAATAGTACTGGAGTAGCACTATCCTTCCCGTCTCTCCTTACCATCATTCTCTCCCAGAAGTCTGTTGGCCCCATGTCCAGTCCCAAATGAATTGAACTATATGACTACTGGTTTTCCTGGTCTCAAATAGATGCATCGAAATCTACAGTCACGACACAGGAACAATGAAGAACAGACACTTTCTCTCTCTCTCTCTCTCTCTCTCTCTCTCTCTCTCTCTCTCTCTCTCACACACACACACACACACACACACACACACACACACACACACACACATCATGCCCATACATAAATTAAGAGTCAGGGATTCCTGAAACAATATAAATGACAATAAAGCTGGAGATAAAGAAAATGCTCAATATTTTTAGTTCATCTGAAAAATTAATACTTAAGCATTTGTAATACCACATATAAGATTTATTTTTATTCTAATTAGTCAAGAATGTGAGTGACAATGACAGAACGCTGTGAATTCTCATTAAATTTAATTAGGAGATTTAAAAAATGAAAATAATTGATACCACTCATTTTCTTGGTGCTCAAGGACTATTATTTGTAATATTTTTGTTCCTTATACTTTGAAAACTCAATGTATTTGAATCTTATGGAAATAAAAAAAATTCTAAATTTTCACTTAAAATACACATGATCAGTTTCCTGTGTTATAAAACTGTGTAAAATAATTTAAAAGGTTAATAATATTCCATCACATTCTAGCAAAAATACTTCATATAAAGATATCTTAGTATTGAGATTTAGCTAAAATTGAACTATTATAAACATTCAGGACATTTTTATGATATTTCAGAATTTTCCCTTGGTACATTTTCTCAAAAGCAGAATTACTGAGTCAAATGTATAAAAATTTAAATGGATCTTGATACTATAAAATTGCCTCCAAATATAGTACCAGTTTAAATTCCCACTTCATACAAAAGAGTGCAGTTTTCTTTGTCCTCAATAAATGTGCCTAGTCTCATTAAACATATATTCTTTGGCTAAGAAAGTATTTTACAGTTCTTTTTATTAAACATTACATTTTTTATAGAAAAAACAAATTCTACTATACAACTGTTTACCACTGTGTTTTTTTTTTTTGTTTTGTTTTGTTTTGTTTTGTTTTCGTTGTTTTTTTTTCTCCTTGGCAATATACATACTCATGATCTTACAATAATATCTATTTATTTTTCTGAAGTTTTAGAATTTCAGTCATGCCCACTTTTGGGGATGCACTAATCTAAGATGGAACATGAATGTGAAAAATTCAGAGAGAAGAGGAGCTGAGGTTTAGGTGAAAAGTTGAAAGGTCTGGACCTGTGCTAAGAAGCTGTGCAAACCAGCCCAGGGGACTTAAGATCTTAATAATACTAAAATGTGGTTGTTGAAAAAGAAAGAGGAAACCAGAAGGAAAGAGTCTCTTCCCATTAGTGATTGTGTAATGCTGTTTGCAGTTTGGGTACTCCTGGTGATGTTCAGGTCCCTGGGGCAGTGACAGAAATGGGGTGCTGAAATGGGGTGGGAAGAAATCCCTGGGATTAAGGAGAAAGGAACACAGGACTTGTTTTAGTCAGCTTTCTCTTACTATAACACAAACCTGAGACCTTCAACTTATAGAGAAAACGTTTGTTTTGGCTCAGGGTTTTAAAAGGTCCTTTTCATGATCAGTTGACCCTGTTTCTAACCTGTGGGAGCTCATCATGGCAGAAGTAGTGTGGAACAACACTGCTTACTTTGTGGTCAGGAAGCAAAAGAGACAGAAAGAAAGAGACTGGGTTCCCACAATCCCCTTCAAAGGCACACGCCCAATAACCTAAAAGCCTCCCATTAGGCCCCACCTCTTGAGGTTTTCTCTGCCTCCCAATAATGCCAAGCTGGGGACCGACCGAACATAGGCCTTTGGGGGACAATTCAGATTTAAACTGTAGCAGCGCCACTGATCTGTGTAACTCACACATCCAAGATTATTAATGGTGGAAATTGTTGTGAAGTCTGAACCTGAAAGCAAAGGTGAGTGGCAGAGAAGGATCCAAATAGCTTAAGCCTCAAAATATTATTCCTCACAGGGAGAAAACATTTATTTTAAAGCCACAATGAATAGTTATAATGCTAGAAGTTTCTTCCAGTCAGCAGGATATGGAACACAGGACATTGTACAAGAGTGCAGGCCAAATGTTATATAGAAAATCATACCCCATGTATTTTTTCATCATCAGTTAGATTTGATCTAAACTTTATTTGGACATTAAAAAAAATACTACCTAGATGATTTCCCTTGGATAGCATTGTCAGGCACATGATGCTATCTTATCCTTATTGGTGGTTGTTTTGTCTGGTGGTGTTTGCATTGAAAAGGAAGAATGTCCCCTTGCTGTTATATAAATACTATGTGGGGCGATATTCCCAACCTGCATGAATGAATTGTAGCATCCACTGATAATTTTCTGCAGCTATGTTAGCTGCACATATGTTAGCTGATACTCTTCTGGTAAAAAAGAGCTTTCCTCTTTTCATGAATCTTTTGTCTTAAGCACTGTTATGGGATTATGCATAAGATTTCATATCACAATGTGTTATAATTGCTGCTCCCATTATTTTCATGAAATTTATTGTTCCTAATTTGACATATGGGCCCTTTCTAAGCTGGATTCTATGTGCTTTGACATGTTCCTATATTTGATCATTCTCTTTCTTGCTGACTCTTTTATTTATTCAGACTCTTCTATTATGCAGCAAAACATAGACTCATCTCATCTTTTTTTTTTTAATGGTTACTTAGTTGCCCCAACACCATTGATTAAAATTTAAGTTCATCAATGAGATCCATTTAAACAGAGTTAAACCCTGATTTATGATGAAATATTTACAAATTTCATACAGTCTCTTGAATAAATTTTTATCTGCTTCTATAAGAGAACAATTATTGGTTTGAGTTATAATTTTTGACTTAATTCAGCAAAGTTTTTACATGTAAAGCGAACAAATATGTATTTTAAAGACATGATGCAAACGATTTCTCTCTTTCTTGCTCAACTCTATTTTATATTTGACATTAATCTCTTAACTATGATTATAAAGACCAGTATAAAAATAAGATATGAAATGAAATTTATTTTTTAGTCTCATATATATCTATTTAGGCACAAGAATTCTGAAAAACAATAAAACAATATCACCAAGTTTAACAAATTATCTCACTTGCTTTAATTTCATGCACCATGGTTCTGTATTTGTCCGATATAGTCTCATATCTTTTAAAAAATGTCCTTCTACTTTAATATTGAAAAAGTGATGCATTTTTATGTGCCTTAATTTTATAAGCATGACAGGTTTAGGGGTCATTTAAAAGATATGATTCCCATGTAGAAAACTGTAACAAATGTGATAGAGTGGCTTTTTTTTCCCCCTTTGTTCATTAATCTTCAAACTAGTAACAGATTTGTAGAGTTGTAGAGCAAATTAGTCAAAACTCTTTTATTTGATTCAACTTATAATTCTGTCATTTGTAAACAAAGTTTATAGAAGTGACACAGCCATGAATAGTTCACTCTGGTTTCCCAGTATAGCAATGAATTTTCACACATTCATTCACATTTTCTTAACCAGTCTCCTGAGGATCTGTGGAACTCAAGTCAAATAACTTTTCTCAGAGGAAGACATTAGTCTTGATTCAATCTGTGTCACAACTACCTGCATAAACTATACACTTACAAACTGTTGGCTCTAAAAAGAATTGGCACTTGAACATTAAAAATATAATAAACTTATGAAAATGTGAAAGACTGTAATAGTGTAATTATGAGGAATTCAAGGCAGAACCTGAATTTGAAAAATCTACAAGATAGCCGGAAAATGCAAAGATGCTGCCAAATCGCTAGTTCTGAAGTGTTGACTTCAGGCCTTCAACGTGACATTCAGGTTAATTATCCTGTATTAATTGCCCTAATATGTGGTAACTGATCTCATTGTGCAGTTAATCCCAGAACAATGTGGGCATCTTTTTTAAAAATAAAAGAAGTCTACATTGTAATTTTATTTCTTTCATCATATATTCTTTCATATGTTGATAACATAATGAATAATTTCTTAATTTAGAAATAGAATTAGGATATCTACTGTAGAAATCCAAATGCACAACTTCACTGACCATTGCAATAATACCATTGTGTCAAGGAGCTCCTGTCTCAGTTTTAATCTCTCCCCAACACCCCTTCTTTCCCTCTTTCCCCCTCTAACTCACTCCCTCCCTCCCTTTTTCCTTCCGTTCCTTCCTCCTTCCCTTCTATTTAAATTTTTTAAAAAAATTTTGGTTTTGAGAATCAATAGGTTTAATAGGTCTAACAAAAATAGGTCTATACATACCATATTTCTTTTATCCATTCACCTGTTGAAGAACACCTAGTTTGGTTCTGGAGCTTAGCTACTGTGAACTGAGCTGCTATGAACATTGACATAACTATGTCACTGTAGTATGCTGATTTTAAGTTCTTTGGGTAAAACAAGGATGACTGGGTCAAATGGCAGTTCCATTACACTTTTTCTGAGGAATCTCCATTCCACTTTCCATAGTGGTTGCACCAATTTGCATTCCCACCTTTCCCCCACATCCTCACCAACATTTATTGTTACTTGTATTCTTGATAATTGCCATTCTGATTGAAGTGAGATGACATCTTAGAGTAGTTTTGATTTGCATTTCTCTAATTGCTAGAGATGATGAACATTTTTTTCATATATTTCTTGATGAATTGTATTTCTTCTTCTGTGAAATCTTTTCCAGTTCCTTAGCCCATTTATCAATTGGGTTATTAGATTTGCTTGATATTAAGTCTTCAACAGATGAATGGATAAAAAAATGTGGTATATACTCACAGTGGAATATTACTCAATCTTAAAGAAGAATTAAATTATGGCATTTGCCAGTAAATGGATGGAGCTGAAGAATATCATGCTAAGTGAAATAAGTCAATCCCTCCCAAAAAAATCAAAGACTGAATGTTTTCTCTGATATGTGGATGCTAATTCATAATGGAGGGGCGCTAGGGAAGAATAGAGTTACTTTTGATTAAATAGAGAGGAGCACAGGGTGGGGAGGGGTATGGCAGTAGGAAGGATAATAGAATGAATTGAACATTATTAACCTTTATACAAATATGACTATATAACTTGTGTGATTCTACATCATGTACAACTAGAAGAATGAGAAATTATACTTCATTTATGTATGATGTGTCTAAGTGCATTCAACTGTCATGTGTAACTAACTAGAACACATTTAAGAAAATATTTCTAATAAAGGACCTGTGATATATCAATCTGTAATAATTAAAATGAACTAATAATGAGCACTGTGTTCTGTAATATATATAATAAACAGATGAAATTTGTTTTACTTTTTATTTTTTAATAAATTTTTTTAAAAAAATGTTAGCCTGTGGAATCAGTGACCAGGCTTTGTGTTGGTTATTTGTACAAATTATGTATCATCAGTCTTCTCAGAAAAAAATAAATAACAAAAATGCAAACATGATTTAAGGAGAAGATGTGGTATCCTGATCTAATTACTGAAGATCCCTATCGAGGAATCCAGGAAATTTCTGATAAGGGAATCCCTCATGGGTGATTTCAGTAACAAGTGGAAACCATTCTTAACTAAAGCATGGACATGCAAGATGAATTTTGCTCCTGAGAAGAACACACACATTTAGGAGAATATTTCTCTTATCCAGGCTCCCACACTGCCTCTTTTTTTTTTTTTTTCCATTTATTTATTGATATACTTATTTTAATTATTTTTTTTTTATTTTTTACAGACTGCATTTTGATTCATTGTACACAAATGGGGTACATCATTTCATTTCTATGGTTGTATAGGATGTAGATTCATACCATTTGTGTAATCATACACATACG
Organism: Sciurus vulgaris; assembly: GCF_902686455.1. Classification (NCBI taxonomy): domain Eukaryota; kingdom Metazoa; phylum Chordata; class Mammalia; order Rodentia; family Sciuridae; genus Sciurus; species Sciurus vulgaris. The sequence goes on from NC_136469.1 coordinate 16,571,672, forward strand.
TAGGGTAATGATGTCTCATTCCACAATCTTTCATACCCCCCTCCCTCTCATTTCCTTCTACATAATCTAAAGCTCCTCCATTCTTTTCTCCCTCCCACCCCCCACCCACATTATATATCATCATCCACTTATCAGGGAAAATATTTGGCCTTTGATTTTCTGGGATTGGCTTATTTCACTTAGCATAATATTCTCCAATTCCATCCATTTATTTGCAAATGCCATAGTATTATTCTTCTTTATGGCTGAGTAATATTCCATTGGGTATATATACCATAGTTTCTTTATCCATTCATCTGTTGAAGGGCATCTAGGTTGGTTCCACAATCTAGCTATTGAGAACTGAGCTGCTATAAACATTGATGTGGTTGTGTTACTCTAGTATGCTAATTTTAAGTCCTTTGGGTATAAACTGAGGAGTGGGATAACTGGATCAAATAAAACTTTACACCAAAAATACATAGAACCCAATCAATAAATGGGTCAAGGAACTGGACAGACACTACAGAAGAAGACATACAGGTTATTAATAAATATATGAAAAAGTGTTCAATATCTCTAGTAATTAGAGAAATGCAAATTAAAACAACTCTTATATTTCATCTTACTCCAATTAGAATGACTATTATCAAGAACACAAACAATAATAGATGTTGGCGTGAATGTGGGGAAAAAGGCACACTCATACATTGCAGGTGGAGTTGCAAATTGGTTCAGCCACTCTGGAAAGCAGTGTGGAGATTCCTCAGAAAACCTGGAATGCACCCATGCTGCCTCTTTAATTCTGTTCAAAATGAATGATACCCAGACATAGTTTCCTTCCTTTTTATACCCTTTTCAATTTGAGAGAGACTTAGTTTAAGTGGTTTTTTTTACCACAAAAGCACAAAACCATTAAAAAAAAATTGCCCTCAAAACTGCTCTCAAATGTTTCTTGATGGGAAGACAGAGGTTTCTCTACCTCAGGGTAACAGGTAAAGTAGCCCTGCAGGAGGGGAAGTAATCCCACGTGTGCCCGTGCTGAAAGGCGTTACTTACATAAGTGCTATCGTTTTTTGATCAATCCAAATAAAAGGACTAGTGACTGTCAGGTGGAAAAGTCTAGCTGATGGTGAATTTCAGGGGCGTATACCAGGGGCTGAAGTTTAGCAGCAGCTGTTATAAACACAACATTAACCTGAGTGTGCAAGTCTAGCTTGCTCTTCAATTCTACTCTGCTTTAGTCCCTTCAGTCCAAGTTTATTGGAAATAGAAACAACAATCTCACAAGTATCCTCTTGGTTGCAAAATTGTGAATATTACTGTGCTGTTGAGAGGCCGTAGGGATTTATAAAGTCTACCATAATTGCACGGTTGCTCTTTTAAATAAATCTGATACCCTGCCAATATAAGCTGTACTTAAAGATTCCTCAATTTTACATAGTGAGAGACAGGTATCACCAAGAATGGAAATACAAGCAAAAGGCTGAATAATAATATGGGATCATAATCAAGCTTTTAAAAAGAATAACTTGGCTTTGCTGGTGAGTTCAAAGAGTTTTTAAAAGAATCTGTTCTCATAGGTACATTTGATTTATTAATCAGCATTTAAGTTTATTGGAAGTTACAAAAAGACATGAAGAACAGTGTAAAAACGGCTGGCAAACACATAAATATGTATGGTGAATCAAGGAATTAAACGATATGAAATTGAAATTGAAGAATCAATATCTGTATAAATCTAGGTTCGTCATATTGATGAAAGTTAATAGTGCAGTAGTTTCCCATTTCTGCACTTTCACTTTCGGCAGTTTTTGTTACCAGCCGTCATTTGCAGCACAAACATATTCAATGGAAAATTCCAGAACTAAGAAATTCATAAGCTTTACATTGCACACCATTCTGAGTAGCATGTTCGGCAGCCTCGTTTCACCCTGCCAGGGTGTGGATCCCCACTTCGTCCAGTGCTCCCTGCCCTAATTCCCACAGTAGCTCTCTTGCGCCTCCCATGGTCTGTTGTGGTATCTCATTGGTTCAAGTCATTTTTATTTTATTAAATAATGACCCAACATGTAAGAGTAATGAAGTTGGTAATTCTTACATGACACACAGAAGCTGTAAAAGGACTCCCTTTAAGTGGAAATGTAAATATTTTGAGAGGGAAAGAGAGAGAGATAGAGAGAGAGAGAGAGGCCATATTCACATACATTTTATTGTCACATATTGTTTTAATTGTTCCATTTTATTATTAGTTATTGCTGTTAAGCTCTTATTGTGCCTAATGTAAATTCAACTTTATCAAAGGTATTTATGTAGGGGCTGGGGTTCTGGCTCAGTGGTAGAGTGCTTGTTTAGCACATATGAGGCACTGGGTTCAATCCTGAGCACCAAATTAATAAAAATTATTTTTTAAAAAGGTATTTATGTAAAGAAAAAATGTAGCATAAGTGGGGTTTGGTACCATTCATGTTTCAGTCATGCACTGCAATTTTGGGGTATATGTCCCATAGAAAAGAAGGAACTACTGTCATTATTTCTAAATACTGGAATTTCTGATATAGCCTTTTCTTTTTACTATTTTGACTTGCTTGTTTTCTAATTTTTTATTAAATTGAATTTCTGTAATTACAACTTTAACAATTGCAATTGCATCTTTAATTTATCCAAATATTGCTACAAAATAAAATTTTCTGAACTTCAAATAAATGCACTGAACTGATGTTTTACTTTTGTTTCATCTGACCTCTTTAGGAATCATTTGGAATCAAAACATTTTAAAGAGAATTTTAAATGAATTGTGAGGAACACAGAGACACACACAGAGGACAATTAATGTGAAGAATTTGAGTGACTCTATAATTAAGCTTATCTATCTTTGTGGATTGGCTAAAATAATGGCAAATAATTAGAAAATATCCAAACAAAGCATAATAATGCCTTTTTATATTTAAATCCAAGATACCATATATGCATTATTTCAAATAAAGTCTGATAAAAATTAGTCAATTAGTATTTTCCTTCATTACATTATTGATTTATTATTTATTTATTCACAGTCATTAGCACAGTGTCAAGCACATACTAAATGAACACCAAATACTTGTGGAGTAAAAATCAAAGGTACTTAATCCCCACCACAACTCTGAAACTGAAGAGTACAGAACCCAAGATTAATATGGCGAGACATAATACAAAAGTAGAATCAAAAAAGTCTAAAGTCTAGAATGTGGGAGAGACAAGCTAGCTACAATTTACAACAGGGATAACCTTTAGGTTTGTGAAGCCCATGAAATTGTGAATATTCTCCTTATATTTTTCTGGTGAGATGTTCAGAGCTTGTAGTAAGAATTTCAATGCATGTTTATGAGGAATTGATGCATTACTGGGCTAAATATAGTGTGAATTTGAGATTATATCAACATATATATATATAGATATAATCAGCTTAAATGATTCGAATAAAAATTAGTAAAAAACAAAACAAAATATTATTAATACGAAATTCTCATAACAATTCTAAATACATTTTAACAATGATGTCACAAGTAATACCTAAACACAGTTTTATAACAATACAAAGCAAATGTTCCATGAAAACCACATGATTTTATGATACAAATGTAAAGGGCAGGGAACAAATCAGAGGTCTGCCATGATGGTTCTAGGAGAGCAAAACTAACACAGTTAGAATCCGTGGATTTTTGAAGGATGGAAATTCTAATTTCAAAGACAGGATTTAGATGACTTGGAGGGAAAATGCAACATAATAAGTTGAAATGTTTTCTTCATGTCACTTCTTTGAACTGGGCTTTCATTTGCATATTAAGATTGACTCCTTACACAGGGGCCAGAGTCCTAGGAAATTGCTCTGTTGACTGAGAGGCCACAGGATCTAGGATCATAAACTGAAATACTTATCTAGAGTTCTTCACAGAGGTCAGTGAGGATGGATGAAAGTAGGGTTGAGGTTTTTCCCTTCAACTGATATCTGATCTCCCACCCAACATTGGGAGAACTGACCACACAGCAGAGGAGCTTAACATCCCAGGTCTCACTTCTGTCTACCTAGCAGCTTGGACACCTGCATATGATTAAAATGGATCAACCAGAGTCAGAATCATAAAATATGTGGAGCAGGAACAATAGCGAATTTTTCAGCCATCTGGTAACCAAGGTAGAAAAGATGTCTGTAGAAATACGCATTGGAGCTCTCTGCTCAACACTGGTAGAAGCAGAGGTGCCATTATCAGTATCCAGTGTCCAACAGTAACATGACTATTTTCCCTGTCAGACACTTCCCGTGGCATGACTTAGGCTATACACGAAATCCTTAACCTCTTTTGGTGCATGCATATTTTCTGAATCTGAATCTCTATCTTACTCATCAATTCACTAACACCATCGGCAGTCTTTAAATAAATTAATTTTCCTTCTTAAATTAGTCGGACTTAGTTTGTGTTGCTTATAAGAAAAAAACTTGACAGAGTCATTTCAATTTAGTAAAGTAAATTTAAGATAGCAATGAATTTAACTTCATAGTAATTAATATGAGATAATTATTTCAGTTATAGATAATAGAATTAAAATCCCTCTCAGGAAAAGCTTAACAGGAATCATGTTGTATGATGTGGTAGGGACCATGACAGGGTGTTGAAGATATTAACTATATAGTTTTAACCTTTAAGGGCAGTTCTTCATTCAATGGGAGATCCTGTTGATATGAGTAGGAGGCTGAAAGAGGGATGTTACTAAGTAAAAATGTTAGTAAATTTAAGGGAATAAATTACCATAACAGTGGCGAGAGAAGGTATGACTGAAGAGTGCAAAGAACTGGAACGCTGGTGATAACAGATTATCTACTTGAAAAATGAACTTGTGTGAATTATTTAACCTCCAGCATAGTGAGGAGAGAACTCTCTGCAAAGCTTTATAAGAATGGATTGAACTTAATTGACTTAGAGCAGTAATTCTCTACTGTGACTTTATGGGAGAATTACTTGGACAGATTAGAAACAAAGAAAGAACAACAAAAGGAAATGTTTGATTGAATTAAAACCAAACAACTAGATTACCGTTCCTGATGATGAAACCATGACCTTACATTTTGAGTATATGAAGGTAGTATTGAAATAAGATAGTGAGGTCATTTTTATGGACTTTGGTTTCTTTACTTGGTTGCTCCTAAGTGACATGATTTTTATAGACCTAAGACAGCAGAGATCTAAGACAGCAGGGATGCAACTGATCTGATTTTAAACAACCACTACAAATACCAGTCATCAGAGTAGTACCAAATATCTTCATGGACAGTGCTAGATTTTTTTCCAGGTGGTATTTTCTGGGTCCTCATACAGGAACAAAGTAACCAGATAAGAGCAAGGAGGTCAGGCAGCTGAGAAAAGGAAACTTGGGGACGTCATGATGAATAAAGATGTGAAAAGATTGGAAAAAATTTTAGAAATGTATTTGAATAATATATAAAAATAAAATATATAAGGAACTGAAGCCTCCACCCACAAATGCAAAGTTGAATTGGCATTTAAAAGTCATATATAGATGGCAGACTAGAGGGTGACTGCATCTCCCGTCGCTCCAGAACTCAGGATTCAAGAAGGGGAGGTATTGAGAGACTCGGACCAACATAGAGCTGTGGGGTGAGTCTCTCCCACCGGGTGAAGCTCGGCCTGGGTGGCAGGCCCGGACAGTGGGCTTCTCGGAGCAGGGCAGGGCAGCAAGAGTCTTCCCCAAGCAGCCCTGCTCACTCCTGCAGCAGGCGCGATCTACAGCCAACTTCCTGGAGAATACCTGCCCAGTGAGAGCTTTTCCACACAGAGCCAACCCCGAGACCTGAACCCAGGGGCGGGCTCCGGCCCGCAGACAGCTTCTGGGACCAAGGTAGGTCAGGGAGAGGCTTTCCCTGAGCAGCCTGGCTCCCTCAGGCAGGGGCAGGCCCTGTCTATAGCCAGCTTCTAGGAGCAGGACCGCCCAGTGAGAAGATTTCCAGGCAGAACCAGCCCCCAGCCCTGGACCCAGTAGCGGGTTAGGGGCAGTTTTCTTTGCAAGCACTGCATTATCAAGTTCCTCCAAGACTTCAGGCTACTAAAGGCTGGGAGGTGATATACTGTAAATCTACAGGGACACTATAAGCCAATACAGGAAATCTTCAATATCTCAGAGTCCCACTGATATCTGACCAATATGAGAAAACAAGGGAAGAAAATGTCCTAAACAAACCTAGATACTATATCAATAAAACCCAATGACAGCACAGCAGAAGAATTGTCAGAAAGGGATTTCAAAATGTACATAATTAAAACAATCAGGGAAGCAAACAAGGAGATGAAAGAACAAAGGCAGGCATTAAATGATCACACCAATCAACACTTAAAAGAGCAAATACGGGAGCAAGAGATCATTTGAATAAAGAGTTAGAGATACTGAAAAGAAAGAAACAGAAATCCTTGAAATGAAGGAAACAATAAACCAAGTTAAAAACTCCATAGAAAGCATAACCAATAGTATAGAACACCTGGAAGACAGAACCTCAGACACTGAAGTCAAAATATTTAATCTTGAAAACAAAATTGACCAACCAGAGAAGATGGTAAGAAATCATGAACAGAATCTACAAGAAATGTGGGAAATCATAAAAAGGCCAAATTTAAGAATTATTGGGATTGAGGAAGGCTTAGAGAAACAAACCAAAGGAATGAACAATCTATTCAATGAAATAATATCAGAAAATTTCCCAGATCTGAAGAATGAAATGGAAAACCAGGTACAAGAGGCCTATAGGACTCCAAATATACAAAATTACAACAGACCCACACCAAGGCACATTATTATGAAAATACCTAACATACAAAATAAAGACAGAATTTTAAAGGCTGCAAGAGAAAAAAATCAAATTACATTCAGGGGGAAACCAATAAGAATATCAACAGATTTTCAATCCAGACCCTAAAAGCTAGAGGGGCCTGGAACAACATTTACCAAGCCCTTAAGAAAATGGATGCCAACCAAGAATCTTATACCCAGCAAAACTTACTTTCAGATTTGACAACAAAATAAAATTCTTCCATGATAAACAAGAGCTAAAAGAATTTACATAAAGAAAGCCGGCATTACAGAACATTCTCAGCAAAATATTCCATGAGGAAGAGATGAAAAATAATGATGCAAATCAGCAATAGGAGGAACTAGCCTAAAGGAATAGCCAAATAAAAGAGAAACCAAATCATGTCAAAAAACAAAAATGAGTCAATTGACCGGAAATACAAATCATATCACAATAATAACCCTGAATGTTAATGGCCTGAACTCATCAATCAAAAGACATAGATACGCAGATTGGATTAAAAAGAAAAATCCAACAATCTGCTGGCAGCAAGAGACTCATCCATAGAAAGAGATACCCACAGACTAAAAGTGAAAGGATGGGAAAAAATACACCATGCAAATGGACACAGCAAAAAAGCTGTAGTATCCTTCCTCATTTCAGATAATGTGGACTTTAAGCCAAAACTAGTCAGAAGGGATAAAGAAGGACATTACATATTGCTTAAGGGAAGCATAAATCAGCAAGACATAACAATCATAAATATCTATGCCCCGAACATTGGCTCATCCATGTACGTCAAACAAATCCTTCTCAATTCCAGAAATCAAATAGACCACAACACAATAACACTAGGCAATTTTAACACACCTTTCTCACCACTGGATAGATATTCCAAACAAAAATTGAATAACGAAACCATAGATCTCAATTACACATTCAACAATTTAGACTTAATGAACATATATGGAATACACCATCCAAAAAAGAACGAATACACTTTCTTCTCAGCAGCACATGGATCTTTCTCCAAAATAGACCATATTTTATGCCACAAAGCTACTGTTAGTGAATACAAGAAGATGGAGATACTACCTTGTATTCTATCAGATCACAATGGATTGAAATTAGAAATAAATGACAGAATAATAAACAGAAACTTCTCCAATTCCTGGAGATTAAATAATATGCTATTAAATGATGAATGGATAACAAAAGACATCAGGAGGGAAATAAAAAAAATTCTTAGAAGTAAACGAGAACAAAGACACATCATATCAAAATCTCTGGGACACTAAAGCAATACTTGGAGGAAGATTGATTTCATGCAGCACATTCAACAAAAGAAGTAAAAATTAACAAATAAACGACTTACCACTACAGCTCAAAGCTGTAGAAAATGAAGAGCAGACCAACACCAAAAGTAGGAGAAGATAGGAAATACTTACAATCAGAGCCAAAATCAATGAAATTGAAACAAAAGAAACAATCAGAAAAATTAACAAAATAAATAGTTGGTTCTTTGAAAAAACAAACAAAATTGATAAACCAGTAGCCACACTAAATAAGAGAAAGAGGGAGAAAACTCAAATTACTAAAATTTGGAATGAACAAGGAAATATCACAACAGACACTAGTGAAATACAAAACATAATTAGAAGCTATTTTGAAAAATCTATACTCCAACAAAACAGAAAACCTCAAAGACATCAACAAGTTTTTAGAGACATATGAATTACCTAAACTGAACGAGGAGGACATACACAACTTAAATAAATCAATTTCAAGCAATGAAATAGAAGAGGTCATCAAAAGCCTACCAACAAAGAAAAGTCCGTGACCAGATGGGTTCTCAGCCAAGTTCTACAAAACCTTTAAAGAAGAGTTCATTCCAATACTCCTCAAAGTATTCCATGAAATAGAAGAGGAGGGAACCCTCCCAAACTCATTCTATGAAGCCAATATCACCCTGATACCTAAACCAGACAGAGACACATCGAGGAAAGAAAATTTCAGACCAATATCCTTAATGAACATCGACGCAAAAATTCTCAACAAAATTTTAGCAAATCGCATACAAAAATAAATTAAAAAGATAGTGCACCACGATCAAGTGGGTTTGATCCCAGGGATGCAAAGTTGGTTCAACATCTGGAAATCAATAAATGTAATTCATCTTATCAGCAGACTTAAAGTTAAGAATCACATGATTATTTTGATAGATGCAGAAAAAGCATTCGATAAAATACGGCATCGCTTCATGCTCAAAACACTAGAAAAAATAGGGATAGTGGGAACTTTCCTTAACATTGTAAAGGCCATCTATGCTAAGCCCATGGTGAAGATCATTCTAAATGGTGAAAAACTGAAAGCATTCCCCCTAAACTGGAACAAGGCAGGGATGCCCTGTTTTACCACTTCTATTCAACATCGTTCTTGAAACTCTAGCCAGAGGAATTACACAAACCAAAGAAATTAAAGGGATTCAAATAGGAAAAGAAGAACTCAAATTATCCCTGTTCGCTGATGACATGATTACATATTTAGAGGAACCCGGAAATTCCACCAGAAAACTTTTAGAACTCATAAGTGAATTCAGTAAAGTATCAGGTTACAAGATCAATGCACATAAATCCAATGCATTTTTATACATAAGTGATGAATCTTCAGAAAGAGAAGTTAGGAAAAGTACCCCATTCACAATAGCCTTGAAAAAAATAAAATACTTGGGAATCAATCTCACAAAAGAGGTAAAAGACCTCTACAATGAGAACTACAGAATACTAAAGAAAGAAATTAAAGAAAATCTTAGAAGATGGAAAGATCTCCCATGTTCTTGGATAGGCAGAATTAATATTGTCAAAATGGCCATATTACCAAAAGTGCTATATAGATTCAATGCAATTCCAATTAAAATCCCAATGATGTACCTTACAGAAATAAAGCAAGCAATTATGAAATTCATCTGGAAGAATAAGAAACCCCGAATAGCTAAAGAAATCCTTAGCAAATAGGACGAAGCAGGGGGTATTGCAATACCAGATTTTCAAAGCAATAGTAACAAAAACAGCATGGTATTGGTACCAAAATAGACAGGTAGATCAATGGTACAGAATAGAGGACATGGATACAAACACAAATGAATATAATTTTCTCATATTAGACAAAGGAGCCAAAACTATGCAATGGAGAAAAGATAGCCTCTTCAACAAATGGTGCTGGGAAAATTGGAAATCCATATTCAACAGAATGAAATTAAACAAAACTCAACTCAAAACGGATCTAGGACCTCGGTATCAGACAAGGGACCCTTCATCTTATAGCAGAAAAGTAGGTCCAAATCTTCAACATGTCGGCCTGCCTTAACAGGACTCCCATAGCACAAGGAATAAAACCAAGAATCAACAATTGGGATAGATTCAAACTAAAAAGCTTTCTCTCAGCAAAGGAAACTATCAGTAATGTGAAGAGAGAGCCTACAGAGTGGGAGAAAATCTTTGCCACTCATACTTCAGATAGAGCACTAATTTCCAGAATATATAAAGAACTCAAAAAACTCTACACCAAGAATACTAATAATCCAGTCAACAAATGGGCTAAGGAAATGAACAGACACTTCACAGAAGATGTTCAAGCAATCAACAGATATATGAAAAAATGTTCAACATCTCTAGTAATAAGAGAAATGCAAATCAAAACTACCCAATTAGAATGGCGATTATCAAGAACACAAGCAACAATAGGTGTTGGCGAGGATGTGGGGAAAACGGTACACTCATACATTGCTGGTGGGGTTGAAAATTAGTGCAGGCACTCTGGAAAGCAGTACGGAGATTCCTCAGAAAGCTTGGAATGGAACCACCATTTGACCCAGCTATCCCACTCCTTGGCCTATACCCAAAGGACTTAAAATCAGCATGCTACAGAGATACAGCCACATCAATGTTCATACTGCTCAATTCACAATAGCCAGATTGTGGAACCAACCCAGATGCCCTTCAGTTGATGAATGGATAAAGAAACTGTGGCATATATATATATATATATATATATATATATATATATATATATATATATACACACACACAATGGAATATTACTCAGCCATAAAGAATGATAAAATTATGGCATTTGCAGGTAAATGGATGAAATTGGAGAATATCATGCTAAGTGAGATAATCCAATCTCAAAAAACCAAAGGAAGTATGATCTTGCTGATAAGCAGATGATGACACATAATGGGGGTGGGAGGGGTTAGTGTTAGGGTTAGAGTTATGTTTAGGTTAGGGAGGGTGGCAAGAATGGAAGAAGGAAGGACTGTAAAGAGGGAAAAGAGGGGTGGGAGTGGTGGGGGAAAGGAAAGATAACAGAATCCATCAAACAACATTACCCTATGTAAATTTATGATTACACAAATGGTATGCCTTTATTCCATGTATAAACAGAGAAACAGCATGTATCCCATTTGATTATAATTTAAAAAAAAAAAAGAAAAGAAGATTAGGGAGTTGGGGTTCTGGAATGCCCCACAGCTGTCATAGGAGAGGTGTCTGGACGGTATTTCTGGCCATCTCCATATCGTGAACACCATTTGTTTTGGCAGGGATAATGTTTTAATATGTTTTATGCTAATTAAAAATCAATGCTTTAAACCTTGTCCCAGCCACTTGTGAAACTTTCATTGATGGGACTTTTCAAAAATCATCTGAACACTCCAGGCATGCTAATTAAAGTTAATTGACATAAAAAGAAATAAAAAATAAAAGTCATATACACACAAACATGCGTATATGTACACACACACACACCATCATGTTAACTGAGTAAAAGAAATAAAGCATAGGTTAATCACAATACATATGGAAATAGCCTGCTATAAAACTCAATATCCATTCATGATACATTATCACATGATCAAAAGATTTGTTTATTAATTCTGGCAAAAGACATCTTTGAAAAACCTACATTAAACTTTAGAACTAGTGATGAATGACTGACTACTTTCTTGCTAAAACTAGTAGGCAGACATATTTCCTCTCACCACTGATATTAAGCATTTATCTGGTAGTCCTTGCCAGTGAAACAGAGGTCAAAGTACACTTTTTGCAAAGGATGGTGCAAAAATATTTTCTTTTGCAGAAAATAAGAAATATCCAAAGAAAAATAGAAAATCTGCTAGAAACATATCTATTGCATTTTCATATATTGGAAATCAAAATATCAGAAAATGAAATTAAAATATGTTAGGATAACTATGACACAAAATATGAAACACCAAAAACTAACAACTACGAAACACCTTTAGAATAAGATGGCCTAAAATTTGAAAATAGATATCAATTTTTTTTATATTTAATAAAAAGAGAGATACTGTCAGGTTTTTTGGTTCTCCCAAAATAAATGCATATATTCAGCATAATCCTCAATCAAATATCCCCAAAATCTGTTTTTGTTTTGTTAGAAGTGAAAAAACTGACTCTAAAATTGGAATAGACCTAGTAAGACATAAAAAAAGTTAGAGTAAAATTGAGATGAGAACAAAGTTGTAAGATTTACACTAATGTACTTCAAGACCTACTTTAAAAGTTATCAAGCATTGTCGTTTTCATAGGAGTATAGATTTATAGATGAAATAGATTCTTTCAGAGTCTCGAAAAACACACTATTCATCTCCATGAAAATCCACCTGTGTTCTCCACTCAGTCCACTAATAACTAAGCTTTTCCCCAAATCACATTAGTTAATTTTTGACAAGGCTGCCATAGGAAAGGATCATTGTTTTACAGAATCGTGATGGAACAACTGGATATCCACAGAAATGTGCTTCAAATCTTTCCTCTTTCCAAATTCAATTATTAATTCAAATTAAGTCATGTACTTAAGCATAAAAGAGATAAACAAACAAAAGAAAATATTTGATGAAATTAAGACAGAACAATTAAGTCAAAATTCCTTATGTTGAAACCAAAACATTGTATTTTGAGCATGTAAAGGTATTATCGAAATAACTCTTGGCATGGAAATCATGGTCATTTTTATGAACTTTTGCTGTAAAATGTGTCTAAGTACATTTATCCAAAATTAAAGAGGCAAATTTGAATATTTTAGGAAGTATTTTTTAAAACAGCCTATAAATGGAGTATGTGTACTGATAAACAAATTTAGTATGAACTCATAATCGAATGCTTTTATGCATCCAGAACCAACCACAGCTGCATAAAACAATATGGATAAGTTTACCAAAATTTGTTGTAAGCAACAACAAAAAGAAAAAAGACACAAAAGGAAAATGCGATGTTATTCTCTTTATGTGAGATTCTAGGACAGGTAAAATTACTCCATAGTCACTCAAAACTGACCTGTGACAGACTGGTGAGTGATGGGAGGGTGGATTTAGAACAAAGGGCACCAGAAAATTTGGGTAGAAAAGGAAAATGAACATATTTCATATATAATGATCTGGGTGATGGTCACAAAGAAAAAAAATTATGAAAGTAATGAGTTGGACTTTTAAAACAGCATTTTATCATATGCACATTACTCCAAAATAAAGATTTTTATAGTAATGTGCAAAAGCTCAAAAACAAAATAATGCATAAGCTCTCTCATAAAATGATTACATAAAAATGTTTCATGATAGAATCTCTTCATCAGTGTTTTCTACCAGTCTTCCAGGTAATACTAATATGCAGACAGTATTGAAAAATGTAGAATTTAATGGGAATTAGAGACTCGTTCTTGAACTTCTAGAGTTCCAAGTATTGCTTACTAATAAGAGTTGTAATTGTCCTTTGCATTTTATCTCATTTGTTCTGTGTATATATTGTAGATCATCAAGCTCTCTTTCTGTGTTTGAAGAGACCTCAAGAATTCTAATAAGGATTTACCATGTCCTTTCCACAGTAGTTGACATCTCTTAAAGATTGCTATGAGTTGACATAGGTGATCTGTGAAGCAATGAACATAATGAACATTCTTGCTTCTACAGATACAAACATGAATACAGCATTCAATGACATTTACAGTGAAAATGTAATTATAACAAGAAGAATAAAAACAACAGTCAACCTGAGAGGAGAAAGCAAGGGGAAATGGGATAAAACTCCATATTTTTTTTTCACCTCTGCTATAAATATAAAACTGCTCTGAGAAAATAGTCTACACATTAGCTAGTATAGTCAAGATGTCAATTACACATGTGACCAATTGAGTTAGTGATTTTTGTATCAAAATAGTATAAATTATAATTTATACTAAGGATAGCTAAAGAAAGATACTCATGGCTTTTTGGGTTGCAATTATAAAAGAAAAAAAAATTAAAACAGTAAATTTGTTAAGAAATTGAAAAAAGACAAAATCTCAATGAGATAGGTACAGGAATGGGAAAGAATTCCAGGTCATCAAACTTTCTCAGAGAAGGTCAACTTCTCTTTGATTTAAAAGAGATGTCAAGACTTTTGATTCCAATATTGAGATCCTAACCAAAGTTAAGAGTTCCAGGCATATTTTCACCTGTTAAAAACTAAAGCTGTAGCACAATAAAATTTTGAATAGATTTTTTTTTTTTTTTTTTTTTTTTTTTAGCAAACAGCAGTACATAGACAGGTAAACTCCATGGCAGAATTGCTTCCGGAGCCCCAAAGGGAGGCTCTTATGAGACCCATACAGAAGTACAGAAAATTGGTTAGTTATATAGTTGCTTTATTTGATATCTCCCACTGAAAGTTCCTAGATAAATAATTTCATTTTTTGATTGCTTCCTATTGCTTGAGTATAAGTTCTGTTTTTGTTTCATGCACATATTTAGAAGACAGAGCTCAAGTTCAGCTTTCCTTGTTTGCAAATCAAGTAAGGTTAGGGTCACCCAGGACTAACTGGCCTTTGCTCAGGAATGCTTCAGACCTAATGTTCATTTAAATTTGTTTTAATATTTTCATTGGAAAACGAAGGGTTAAGAATAAAAACACTTGGCTTTAAAATACTTTCCTCTGCTCTTGGAGCTTGACGTGTCTGACACATGGCTAGTGTGTTGCAATAAGTGACCCATAAGACATTACTCGAAAACCCATGTGGCCCCCTACCCATGTTCACATCTCCACAGGCCAAAATAGAGACTCCAACTTTAGGTAGCTGATAAAGGCATGGGAGGTAAGCTGCTGAACAATCCATTAAGGACTTGTTTATAAAACTGAGCAAACAAAGAGGTATTTTAATTTTCTTTTTGATTTTTCCTCAAAAATTATTGTGAACATTTATCTTTACTCCATTAAGTATTTGATTAATATTTTATATGTAAATACATTTTTAAAAATGAAAGAGAAAAATCTGTCCTGGTCTTCTTTAAATATACTGTTATAAACAGATACATTCAATTTATAACTCAGTCCATATCTTTTATATACATGTGACTATTATGTAAAGATTACCATAATCCAGTTTAAAAGCAGATTTCATTACTTTGAGTATTTGCCAAATGACTTCAAAAAGAAAAATATAATGGGTTAGGTGGATTTATGGGACAAATAACCTACTCCTGGCAATAGGATGCTAAGAAAAAGCTGGTTTAGAAGTTAAGAAGCTCATAATGCCAGCTCAGAATTTATAGCTAACAATTTTATAGGCCAAAGCCACTATGCAGGCATCCTTATCCTGCCGTGCGAATAGGATTACCCTTCCAAGCATTATCCTAATGTGGAATTAAACTGTCAAGTTGGCTTGCTTGCTGCATGGACTTGTGCATAAGATGAATGTAACACTGGGAAAAGTTCAATATTGCTCCATCTGTTAAGCACCTTTTGCTTCTAGAAATACAAAACTGGAAATGCAAATGTGCATGATCTTTCTACTCACATATGTGATTATGAACTGATTTACTGATAAATATATGAGTAAACCTAATCATTAATAAAAATTCAAAATTTTCTCCTCCTCAAAAGCTGTAATAAAATCATGTAATATGAATTTTTTGTGTTTACATAAAATTGAGGTAAGGACCATCATCAAAAATCCCAAATGTAAATTATAAAACAGTTGGGAAATGAATTTGCTTTCAATGTCAATCTCTACTACCAGTGAACTTATTTCTTTAGCTAAACTTCCTTGCTTTCATGGTTAGAATCTTGAACACCTATAACTATTTTCGTTTTCTGCCCTAACACTATTATTTTGGAAGATTCATTGTATTTTAAGCATGATGACTGTGGGAAATTGCAAGGAAAGACAGGATATTATTAATTATTGATATGGCAGTGAGTGATAATTTACTAATCTGAACCTTACTACGTACAGAAAAAAAAACTGATAGATGGTTAATTTCACATTAAAAAAGAGATTCAGAAGGGATTCAATTTCAATGCGGTGGGATCCTTTGTTAATCCTTTTTGTGCTACTGTAACAGGATAACTGAGGCTAGATAATTTATGAAGAGCAGAAAATTCTCACAGTTAAGTAGACTGGGAAGTCCAAAATTGAGATGCCCCTAAGTTGGTGATTGTATGTGCTCTGTCTCAACTTCCAAGATGGCATCCTGAATGCCTCATCCTCTGAAGGAGACACATTCCTCATATGGCAGAACAGAAGAATAAGCCCATAAATCCTTGTTGTAGTGGCTTTAATCCAATCACAAGAGTGGAGCCCTCTGTAAACTAGACAATTTCCAATATACTCTTTTTCCCCATGCTGCCACCTCAGGGATTCAGTTTCCAATACTTTGATTTTTGGAGGGCAATACTCAATCCACAGCAAATCCCAAGTTTTAAAATCACATCATTGGGGAGAAATTTGATAAGTTTTTTTCCTTAACACTCAAATAGTCTTTAAAAAAAATACTTTTTTGGTTCTGTTTTTGTTAACAAGTTTTTCATTATCATCTCACATACATAATAACAATTCAGCCCTGATCCAATATTAGTGTTTTTTTGTTGTTGTTGTTTTTTCTAAATTTCTTGTGAATTACTTCTAAAGAGGCATGATCATAGCTCAGGAGATACATGGCCCTTTATTTTCAAGAAAATCATCATGCCCATAATTAAATGGGCATTTAACTCTTCGTTAAATATTTTAGATTATATTAACGCAAGAGGAAAAGTTGACTTCCTGCCCCTCATTTTTCTTAGTATTAAGAAAAATATTATTACCTTCTAACAGGAATTTGTGAAATTTATACCCTCAAAATCTTTCTGTTTGTATGTAAGTAAAGCAAATAGAAGACTAAATGTAAACCTAGAGGAAACATTGTAAGTAGAGTTTTCCTGTGATGAATTGCTTAAATTCCAGATAAATGTAACGGATTTTTGAGTCAGTTAATTACTACTAATGGTAGAGTGCACACTAGCATACTTCTTTCTGAGTATGGCAAGAAGGTGATCTTTAGCACATAAGTTAGAAGGGAAATGAGAATATGATATAATATATACAATATAATGTAATATATGCATACATGTAAAATTAGGAAGCAAATCATTGGAAGCATCAACACCTAGTTCTACAGTTGTAACTCTGAGAAGATACATGTTTGGGGATGGTAGGCAATAAACTGTGTGGCTTCTATAGGTAGTGTCAGAGTGCATAGTAGGGATGTCAGAGTGCATAGTAGGGATGTGTTCTTTATCTGCAGTGCAACTGCATTTCATAAAACCATATGATATAAGACGTTACCTTGTCATCAGCAAGTCAGTTGCAATGTGAAAATGAGCCAACCAGGATAATTCTAGCAGGTGATTTCTTGATTGCCAAAAGCTATGTCAATAGAGTTGGTAAACAGAAATATCCAGTTTTTCTCGGTTTTTCTTTCCTTTCTTTTCTTTTTTTTCTAGCACATCACTTAAGCCAAATTATTCCTTTACACACCATAGAATTAACATGGAAAATAACACAAACCTTGTGGTGTTATTTTGACCTTTGTTGTTGTTATAAGTTTAAAAATATTTTTTATCTTGTGGCAATATCATCTGGCATTCATCAACTTTGTAGGACCAGTGCAGGTTGTTAAAAAGGCTGCCAAGCAACACACTTTTGAAATTCAATTAGGTATGCTAAATTTCTATGAAGAAGTCAAGTTCTGAATTTAGATGGCTTTATTTTAGATAAAAGTATTATTAAATATAAAATGCATCCTAAGAGATATATGTACTGTGATTGGACATGTCTGTGTTCTGAAACTTCTTTTCTCCATTACCTTTTCTAGGAGAAAATATTTTTTAATCATTTTAGCTTTGATTCATGCAAACATTTAATTATGTAATGTCCCCAAAAATGTCTTTCCTAAAAGAAAATATAATCTCCATATGTTAATGTTTTTTGAGTCTTGTACAATGAGAAAATACATATTTTATTTTTGGAACAATTGCAAAAAATAGTATTATGTGTTGGTTATAAAAGTTTTAAAAATAAAAATATTTTTAAATGCCATCAGTAACACTACCCACCTGAGATAATCATTAGAATACTTTAGCGGGTTTCCTTTAAATGCACACATGCGTGCATACATAAGTGTGTAAGTATATACACATGTACTATTTTATAAACTGTATGCACATATTTTCTCCTATCAATGTATAATGAGGAGATGCCCATGTCAATAAGACATTTGGAAATACAATTCAGATGCTACATAATAGCAATCATCTCCATTTTTCTTAAAATAAATAATACTGTGACTAATATGGTGGAGAATTCCTGGATTTCTTACAATTTCCTCCAGTTTCCCTGAACTGAAATTGTGGGATATTTACTCATTTAAGGTTTATCCAAAGTTTCTCTTCTTTGCTTGATCAAGAGTAGTATATCAACTATGCGTTGGACAGTCAGAAATGCAAAACTTCTACCACAAAATGGAAATCTATTTTATAAGAGAAGATTTTTTCCTTTCCTCTAAGCCTCATGTCTCTCCTTGCCTTGGGCAGATCTCTCAGGCATGAAATCTTAAACCCAATAAGTCCTCATACTTCCTTCTTCAAACACTTACTTTCTTCAAGTGCATTTCCTTCCCACTTCTTGAATGTGGCTGCTTCTGGTTCCCCTGCTGTGAGAGCCTCTTTGGCAAAGGTCAGAACTAGGTAGTCTCAACCATAGTCATCTACCCTCCAGCATCAAGGCACTGCTGCATGAAGACACAGATACTTTTCCATGTACGCAATAGAACAGATTACTTCAGGAAGTTTAGTGTTCTTCCCTACTGTAACTTCCCTCTGCCCCAATAATTGCTGCAAGGTCTGATTGATTGTATTCTCCCCAAATTAATATGTTGAAATCCTAACCCCCAACTTCATGGTATTAGGAGGTGGGACACCTGGAAACTGATTAGAGCATGAGAATGGAGCCCTTGTGAATGAGATTAGTTCCCCTTTAAAAGAGACTGTAGAGAGGTCCCTCTCTTCTTCTACCACATGATGACACTCTCTGTGAACCAAGATGCAGATCCTCACCAGACACACAATCCAATGGCACCTTGATCTTGAACTTTCAGACTCCAGAACTGTGAGAAATATTTTTTCTTAATTATAAGCAATCTTGTCTGCCGTACTTGGTTATAGCAACCCCGACAGACGAAGACAAC
The DNA here is from genome assembly GCF_902686455.1 of Sciurus vulgaris. Taxonomy (NCBI): domain Eukaryota; kingdom Metazoa; phylum Chordata; class Mammalia; order Rodentia; family Sciuridae; genus Sciurus; species Sciurus vulgaris. Next base: position 16,591,045 of record NC_136469.1, read on the forward strand.
TGTCAATAAAACTTTACCAGGCATTGTGAACAAAAGTACCCAATTAAAAAAAAAAAAAAAAGAATAAAAAAAAAGAATAAAAAAATAAATGAGTTCCTGCTGTGAAAAAAAAAAAAAAAGTACCCTAACACATTTCCACATGGCCATCATTGGTGAAATGTCCGAGCGATGGAAACAGGAGAGAGGATCTGTTTTCTTGATCTAGTCTAGGTACACAGATGCTGAGCCTTGCTTCCTTTTCCTGTTTTAATATAATCACAGCTTGACTCTTACACATTAGTTGACTTATACCTTAGTGGGCTCCTTAGTAAAACACTCAGTGTGACAAAATTTATATTCCATTGGTGCTTTTGATTTCTACCTTTTTAAATATGAGCAGAATTAAAATACATTGCATTTTATATTAATTCCATAAATACTTTACTCATATTTTTGACTGTTTTTTGCCTGTCGAATTTCTCTATTTGATGACCTCTGAGTATATTCAGGATTACCCACAACCCACCTATTCTCAACAAAGGCAATGTAGTGATGCTTTCAAAACATTGCATTGGATTACCACCTAGCTTCATGCCTTCAATGGCTTACCTTCACATATAAAATGAAATCTCAAAACCATGGCCCCTTAAGACCACTCTATTCCATTGCAATCTGTTCTTCTCTCACACTTACCTCAAATTACCAATACTACTTCTTAGTTACATTTTGTCAATGCAAAATCTGCACATGCAGAATTTTCCTACTTTCTTCTGCTTGTGAAAGTTACCTTCTTATGCTTGTGTTATGGATTGAATGATTTTGCCCTCTTCCAATTTATATATTAAAGCCCTAAATTGCAGGGGAACTGTATTTGGAAACAGGACATTAACTGAAGTAATGGTTATGTGAAGCCATGAGAGTGGAACCCTGATATAATAAGATTAATATCCTTTTAGGCAGAGACACCAGAGGGCTCACTCACTCTCTCTGTGAGTCCAGAGAAAAGACCCTGTGAAGACACAGTAAGAAGGGAGTGTTTGTAAGATGACCAAAGTCCTCAGCACAGTCCAGATTGGCTGCAGCCTTGATCTTGGAATTCTAAACTCTAGAACTATGAGACATAAATTTTGGTTTTTACAATGTTCAAACTATGATATTTTATTATAAAAAAACAAGTCATTAAAACAGACTGTGACTTAAGGAACATCTCCTCATGAAAGAAGCAATACTTTTCTCTAAAAGTACACCATCCACTCTTACACACACACACACACACACACACACACACACACACACACAAATATTGTTTAATATTGTTTTTTTACCCTGTTTCATTAATAGTACTTATCAAATATTACAACTTAGATTTCTAAAATAGTTTTTTTTTAAATTTCTAGTTGCATATTCACCTTTTTTAAAAATAATAAACTGTCCCTAGATAGCTAATGGCTCAAGGAGAAATCATTCTTTTTCATTCATATTTCTTTACACCTGAACTTAGAATAGTAGTGCTGTGTACATAGAATTGCTAAGTAAATATTTCTTAGAGAATTTTGTAACTAATATTTGTTGACTTACTATGTACCAGGTATTATGAAAAAAATTTTCATAAGTCATCTCGTTTTTATTTTTCCAAGAACTGAGACATGGAGGTATTGCTTTTAGAGATGAAAAATCAATGTATCTGACTTAGTATTAAATGAGTTGAGGTTCAAAAATGAAATGTCTCTAAATTGTTCACTCTCAACCATGGTTGTATGTTGTATCTTGTCTCAGTAATAAGTGAATTATTCAAATACATGAATATCATCTTGTTGACTGTCACATTAGTTGGAAATGGAAGTTTTCCTCTTGTTTGCATTTTTAAAAATTATTAAAATATTTATTTTTCAATACCAAAAGTCATATCCTACTCTATTTTCTCAAGTTTTAATCTTCGACAGGCATTAAATTCACATAAAACATTGTGATCTCCCAGAGAGAAAATTTACACTTATCTAAAACTCTGATTCCCATTAATTTTGCAAAGAAATATAAAAGCCTATAAAAACAATATGTTCCTGCACATTGCATCTGTACTTTTAAGTGTACTCCCTTGAAAAATATAGGAGTTTGAAGGCCTCTTCCTAGAAGAACAGAAGCAAACCCAATGTTGTGTGCAAATAGACTCCCAAGTGTGCTTCAGGGTGCCAGGGTCCTTCCCACAGAAGTAAGGACTATGTCACGAGTTCAAGTGATCCCGCCAATCATATCCACATACTACACAGAGGCAACCTTTGATCTTATGTATGTTTGATAAAAATGAGAAAACAGATTTGTGCAGAGAATGTGTTCTGTCTTCAAGACATGAGAGCAATATAATCAACTATTCTGCAATCACTCACATCCATGATATGGAATATCTATGATGTGTAGTGAGGTCATCTCCTTCCCTTGAATCTAAGGTAAGCTTCGCAATAAGATCCACATCTTTGGCTTTTGTATTTGTTACGAAATGCAACAATCGCCTGCTGTTCACCATGTCATGTGTATTCCAAGTAGATTCCTACCCAAAAGGACTGACTAAATGGTCAACGTGAGCTAAGGTTAGAACCACAAGGAACCCAGCTGCTCTGCAGTATGCGGTCGTAACCACGTCCTCAAACAGGAGATGGCACTTGGAGAGGGCATTATCTCTGGACATCAGACTGCAGGTGATATTGGGCTTGTTTCTGTCCCTTGTATGAAAAGACAGGATGCTGCAGTGGAGGAGAAGGGGATCTGAGTATGGCTGCCCATGGCCTCACATGACCAGAGCTACCATGGCAGCTTTGATAAAGCTGCTTGAGAAAGCACATCATATTCCACCCGGAATGGATATTCTCTGCTCTGGAGGATCCACATCTTCCCCAGAGCAGTTACCATCACTGGCCTCAGAGCGGGTAGTGCTGCAGGGGGACTGGGTTGATGCCTAGACCCTCTGCCACCTCCACACTGGCTGGAACTCCGCTCCTGCTCTCGGGAGCAATTCAGTCTGCAAGAAATGGCAATGAGATCGACATCGGCTTCAGGGTAGAAGTCACTGCCGCCCCTCTCAGTGCGATGCTGCTGACCTTCACAAAGTTAAACTTCTTCCCAAGAACACAGATGGTCACAGTGCAAAGCGTCCTTGAATCGTTTCACCCATTGGCTATTTGTTCATCTAATGGTGAAGCCAATGCCCAGGTTGCCAGCCGCCACCTTCAGCTTGCACGTGGCTTGGATGTGTGACTGTTCTCTGAAACTGCTCCATGGCATCTTCCCAGGGTGGGATGAGCTCCACTTCTCTTCATCAAAGGTGTCCCTCAGAATTAAAACGACTTCTAGTGGCAACAACCACAGAGCCTCTGAAAGCCTTTCTCTATTTGCTATTTCCTTTATAAAAAACAAATAAACATCTCCCTTTGATTTTAAAGTGCAATGTACACTGGATTGATTGAATCAGGTCCTTTGTCCTTCTAGTCTTTAGAGGGGACACAAACCAGTTAGACCCTGCCTCTTATTTACCCATCCAGTCCTGGATTTTGGTTTTTATAATTATGTAGGATCAGCATTAAGGATGACAATTTATTATGTCAAATATCTGGCAAATATCCATCTTTACACTAAATAGTCCTATAAACTTATTGTCATTTAAACATTACAAATGAGGTATTGCAAGCAGGTATTTTGGTTTAACACATATAATTTTCAGGACTTTTACAGTGGGGGCAAGCTTCCTTTTAAATCAAAATGAAGTCAAATAAATACTGAGAAACGACCCACATTTTTGCCACACAGACTTCACCAACTTCATTCAAAACTAAGTGATGATTTGTTTCTGTGCTATTGACCATTGAGAGTTACATGTGTCTACTCCTGAAAATTCCTTGCAATATGATGAATTGCAGTTTTATTCAGAAAAGAGTTCTGGGGGAAAAAAAAAAACATTTTTCTTTAGTACTCAATGCTGAGGTGACCAAATGCTATCAAAAAAAGTTAACAGTAAGGTAAAAGCTAAAAAATTACATAAAAAGTTGTACAATGTAGTCAAGACAGAAGATCTGATGTGACAATAAATGTCAGAAAGAGTAATTCATAGTAAGATTATTGGTACCATCTATCCTGGGTTAGAGAAGTCACTTCAAAACTCATAGAAGCATCTGATAGAAGGATAACATGATTAAATTTGCATTTAGAATATGCACTGCTTAAACAATTTTTCGTTTGGCTTGGAAGACACTGCTAACAACTTATTACCCTGCAATAATCTGGCCAGTATTGATTATCAACATTACAGAATTAACAATGAACTTGGAAAGAGATAAGGATAAAATAAAGCATTCATAAAGAGGTAGTAGCCTGTTTGTGCATGATATAACAAATTCATGTAAGGATTATGTGAATAAGATTCTAAATTGGCTTCCAGATTTCTTGCTTTGAGAAACTAGGTGCTTGAATTCATTCCCAGCAGATACATAGAAAAGGGATAAATAAGGAAGAATAGAAGACAGTTGACAGATAACTAGACATGGATACCAAAAAATGTTTATGATGCAAAAGTTTAATCTTAGTCTTCTTTTTGCCTTATAGTGATGTAAAAGCAAACTGGCATTAGTGTAAATCAAACTGGCATGAGGTTTAACCAATTTTCAGCATTAGTTTGGCACAGTTTTTCCCATTAGTCCCCTTTAAATCTGCCCTGGCTTCAGTGCCAACACTGGCAAAATGTACTTGGCAGTCACAGGATCTAGGTATCAAATTGTCAAATGATTCTGTTATGCTTTTGTTTTAAATAAATGGTTTTCCCAAGCTAATTTCACTCCTATTTAATGATTCAAGTTGAATTCCTGAGAAATATTTTTCATAAAATTGTTTATTATTTAAATTTAGCAATTCAGCAAATTTTCTGGTCATCCTGACAATTTTCTGCACCTCTGTAACACTCTCCTCTGTTCACTATTCAATCCACTGAAAAATTAGGCTTTTCAAAAAAGTAGCATCATGTACTAAAAAAACCACTCCCAGATGCATATCACTGCATGGTTCACTGATGATCTTCAGTTGGGTTCCCTGAGAACAGATCCTGAAATGTGAATGTGTATAAAGAAAGCTTAATGGGGAGGACTGTAGGGAGGTAGACCCATCAGAATGTGAAGAAGGCTGAACAGAGGAAGGGCTGGACAGAGGAAGGGGCTGTTGCAAAGCAATTACAACCAAAGCTTCAAGCCTTTGTATCCCTGTCAGCCAATCATTTGGTCACTCTGGAAAAGGTGAGTGGTCTTGAGTGCAATGCATCGATTAAGATGATTTGAAGAAGCAATACATACAGATATGAAATATTAGCAATCAAGTTTACATGCTAGATAGCTGGAAGGATAGATGATGACTCTGAACAGGGAACACATATCAGAATCTTCTCCCCTATCCTCTTTACCATCTCTAAAGTCTTATCTCTTCCAAGAATTCTCATTGCTCGAAATCTTGTCCAGTGGGACTACCTGGTACAATTATATACTTACTTTCAAATGTGTGATTTATTGTTTAGATTTCTGTCTTCATTTTTTTGACTTTTGTATTTAGTTTCTTTCTATTTGTTTTCTATGTTTGGATTGAAGGCATTGCAAGACAAAAATGGTCAGATCCAAATGAATCTAAATAGTATAGATTTTTACATAATCTTCAATACAGACTGTTAATTGATCTTGAAAAAGTTTTGAATACTCAGAGACAAAGGATGTTTTTGAAATAGTTGCCTGAGAAAAATTTAACTGACCTACATATATAAACGCCAAGCCCAGGCACTGGAACAAGCACCTTTTCCTCTCTTTAATGTCTTCTTCTTCTTCTTCTTTTTTCTTTTTTTGGCAGGTGGTTGGAGGGAGGGGTGCTACTAGGGATTGAAATCCAGGGGTACTCAACCACTGAACCACATCACCAGCCCGTTTTATTTTTTATCCCAGCTCTTTTTATTTTTTGTTTTAAGACAGGGTCTTGCTAAGTTGCTTAGGTCCTTGCTGAGTTGTTGACGCTGGTTTAAAACTCATGATCCTCTTGCCTCAGCTTCCCAAGCTGCTGGAATTATAGGCTTGCAGCACATGACTCAAAACATCTGTTTGGTTAGATAATCTGTTTAACTAATTAGAACTAGTTTTGCATTTCTTTCACTGCACAAAGATAAAATGTTACTAATTGATATACATGTATAAATATTAGTATAATAAAATGTCAGAATATTATGCACTTTCTGTCAAACAATTTTGGGTGAAAAGTATCATTTCTATTCCTAAATTAGAAAGCATTATACCTTTCCCCACAAGTATCATGTTATCATGATGTATCATGTTGTGAATTGTTCATAGATAACCTTTGTAGTTCTACCTTGTTGAAAGTTTTTATTACGTATGCTCATTGAATTTTTTTCAAATGCCTCCATTGTATATTCTGAAATAATCAAAGGTTTTTATTTTCTATTCCCTTTATACTGTGAATCACATTGATATAAAATTTTAAACAGACCTGACATTCCCAGGATAAACATTGTCATGATATAATATCCCCTTTTTAGAGATTGCTGAATTAAATTTGCTGAACTTTCCTTAAGGATTTTGTACATGTATTCATAAAGTAAGGTGTGATTGCTGCTCCTCTTTGTTCTGGATGTGTTTGTGTAAAACTGTTAATACCTCTTTTGTAAACGTTTGATAGAATCATCATTTAGTATACCTGGTTCTGAAGTTTTTGTGCTAACATTTTAAGCTTATACCCCAACTTTTTAAAATTTAGAGAGAGCTATTTATGGTATCTATTTCATCTTGGGTGAGTGTTGGTAGCTGGTGTCTTTTAAGGATTATTTAGAAATATGTTATTTAATTTCCAAATACTTGAGAATTTTGCAGTTCTTTTCTGTTGCTATTTTCAACATAGTTCTATTTTGGTCTGAATTTGAACTTTGTACAATTTCAGTTTCTTTAAATTATTGAATCATTTTATTGGACAGAATAGGCCTAGTCCAGTGAATGCTAAACTTATACATAAATAGAATATTTTTTCTTTTGTTGGTTGGAGTGATCTGTTTGCAGAATTTGGGAGTGTAACTCAAATTATGTACACACTTGCCAATAATTTATTTAATAAAAGAAAATTTCTAAAATTCACAACTATTTTTTCCTATATGCTTTATCAATTTTACAAATCTTGAAGCAACATAATTAAGTCCTAACACAATTAAAATTGATTTACCAATTGATTTGTTTTGATGTACCAAAACAAAAGAATTAGATATCACATTTAATTCCTTGAAATATTCCATGAATCTACTGTGAATTTGGTTTATCAATCAGTTAAGGAAAAACATGGAAAAATATGTTATTGTTTTCTTTTATCATTATGTAATTATATTTTCCAGTGATCTTTGTTGACATGAATTTGAATTACTCTCTGGAGTCACTGGCTTTCTGTCAGAATTTATTTTTCAATCTGTTAGAGTAAAGAATTTCATTTAATATTCAATTTAACAAACTATGCCAGCTACAAATTCTCTCTGTTTCTGCTTATCTGGGAAAGTCTTTAGTGCATTTCATTTTTCAAATATTCTTTGCTGGGCATAGAATTCTTGATCCACAATTCTTGTGGTGACCTTTGACTGTTTCCCCGGTCTTTGGCCTCAAGCATGGCTGCTGAGAAATCTACTGCTAATCTTATCAAGGTTCCCTAGTAAGTGATATGTCATTTTTCTCTGGACACTTTCAAGATTTTGGTATTTTTTTTTTTTCCTGTGATGTGTCTATTCCTGGGTCTCTTGACATTTGACCTGTATTTCTCTGAGCTTCCTCACTGCATAGATCAATCCTTTTTCTAAAAACTTGTGGTTTTCCACTGTTATTTCTTTAATTTTTTTCTCTTTTTCTTTTCTCCTGCCACTTCTCTTATGTACACACGGACATGATTATAATCACATCCTTCCTTCCTTTGAGGATTTGTTCACTTACATCATTTTATTTTTCTCTCCATTCTTTGAGTTGAATAATCTTAACCATCTGAACTTTGAGTTTGCTAGTTATTTTTTTTTTTTCCAGTTCAATTCTGTTATCGAGCCCCTGCAGTGAATTTTTAAAATTTTAGTTCTGGAACTTGTTAACATACATTTACTTCTTTTATTTAACTTTTAAAGTCTATTTATATAAAAATCTATTTGGATAGAAAAAATAAACTAATAAATCAGAACTAAATAAATGTGACAGATATAAAAAAATTATCCTCTTCAATCAAAAGCAAGTTTATAATTCTGATTTAATAAAGCTGAATAGATATGTTCACATTAGACAGTTCATCTTCTGACAACGTATGACTAAATTGTAGTTCTGGGTTATCAAAGTGACCAAAATTATGTGATTTTACTGCAGGAACTAATTCTACTTACCTTTACAGTCATTTTTGCTTAATTTTAAATGTATTTTTAAATATTTTTTAAATGCATTTTTTCTGTGTGTCTTCTATTGTTTCTTTTTTAAATTTAAAAAAAATGTTTTTGGATTCATTGTACACAAATAGGGTACAACTTTTCATTTCTCTGGTTGTACATGAAGTAGAGTCACACTGTATAATCATACATGTGCATAGGGTAAAGCATACTTTGTTATTGTGAATATGCTTTTTAGGGCTACATTGTAAAGTTTTCTGTTAAAACGATATTAAATTGCCTTCTCAGGCAGGTTCTCTTGCTGATTTTTTTTTTTTTTTTCCTTCAGGACATAAGTAATACTTTTCTATTTCTTTGAATGTCTCACAAATTTCATTTTGTTTGTTTATATATTGTAGTTACTCTGGGAACTCTTTGGGTATTATCCCATTTCCTGGACTTTTAAATATAATTTGCTTATTAATTTGTGTGGTGACTGGCTAGATTATTTTACTGAAGCTTTTCTTTATCTCCTTACGACAGATTTCTGATATTTCTTTTCCAAGAGTCACAACTTTTAGCATGTCCACAGTCATCACTGGATGACAGTAGTACTGGTCGGACCCCCTTCCAGTCTTTCCCTGACAACAACCAACCAGTAAACTCCATTTATTACCTTCTTGATCAATATTTTTTTTTTATTTGAAGACACTGGGACATAAATTGCTGTGCAAACTATTTATATCAAATTGTGTCTCTATTAAGGGAATATTTTCCAAAGTTAGTATTTGATATTTGTTCTCAGAACTCCTCCCAGCTGTATCTTTCTATAATTTTCTCATGAAAACTAGTTTGCCTGCAGAAAATATTTCACCTTCATTAGCTCTATTAATCTTATCCCAATTAACTTTCTTTAAAAATCCCACTTTTCTTTAAAATGTTCATAGGTTTAAACTTCTCTAAACGCTGTTGTAAAATAAATAAATAAGTTTCTTTTGGAAGAGATCAGTAGCTAGCTGTTTTGCATCCTGCTTCTATCCCCAGGCAAAAGTATCTGATTCAGAGTTCACAAGATAGGGTTGGGACAATGGCAAGCTGCTTTGTAAATGAGATCCATGCTTTAACTGAACGTTCAGTGGAAGGGCAGGGAAAATCATACAGTGTTCTCAGGTTTCCTTTCCTGGTATAGATCTACCACTTCATAAGCAAGCTGAAGGTCTATGGAGATTCTCCATTTGTAGCACTCTAAACTTAAGACACAAGCTATATTCTATGAGTGGAGTTGTGGAAAAGAAGAGAGCAACCATCTCTAGACTGCATTTGCCCATGATTAACATTAGCTAGGGTCAGAATGAGAAGTTATGAGTTCCCTTTCTCCTGAAAGAAAGCACTCTGGTTGGAACCTGAGAAAAAAGTGGAGCCTTGTGCTCTTTGCAGTCTGGAGGGAAGACTGCTTTGCAGAACTTAAGTAGCAGAAGGCAACATTGGTATAATTCTCACAGAATTTTGATTTTCTTGTTGAAATTTGTAGTCTTCTATTATAAAAATTATGTATATATATATATATATATATATATATATATTTAAATAGCTGTTTATCCTTAGGGCTATTTCTAGAGATTTTTAAATAGTTACTCTAAAAAATAGTGTCCACCAGTTTCACTGGGAAGCAGGTGGCAGGACTTCCATGTTTATTTTTGAACAGTACTTTTGGTACTGAAGAAATATAGGTTAACACTTTGCTTTTCATATTAAAAATAACATTCCATTATCTTTTGACCTATGATGGTTCTAATGAAAAGTCTGCTGTCATTCTTTTGCTTATTCCTCTGCAAGGAATGTTTTCTAAATTTTTGTTTGAAGATCACAAGTTTTTGTTTTATGATACTTTCTATTGAATTACCTCCCTATGTTTTCTGCTTGAAGTTTGTTTAACTTCTAGAATTTGTGACTATGTCATTGTCATTAAATTTGGAAAAAATAATTTTTGCAATTATTTAAATTTTTTTTCTGCTTCCCAACTTCCTGGACTCTAGTTGCACCAATGTTCTATTTATCAATGTTTCCCAAAAGACAGTAAAATTTTCTGCTCAACTTTTATTATTTTCTTCTTGTATCTTTACAGATCTTATCTGGTAAGGCATCTGATATGCTTTTATTCAAATCTAGGATATTTTCCTTGGATTTTACAATTTAAAAAAAATTTCCTACAAGTTTGGTTGAGTCATTTCATATATCTCTTGATTCATCATATTCTATTTTCATATACAGGATTATGAATATGCAATAAAATTACCATAGCTATTTTCATAGTCTTGCACTAATTCTATATTTTTAGTCATGTATTTTTCTGTTACTATTAACTATTCTTTCTGATGCTTATTGGACAAATTTACTTGCCTCTGCATACTTGTTTGTTTTTAAAGACATTTAAAATATTCTGCCTTTTTTATTCCCATTTTTTTTTCTTGTACAAGTATGGCAGATGATGTTATAGTGGACTCTCACACCTTTAAAAGTATTTAAGTTTGCTTGAGTCTTAAGAAGTTTAATTACAGACAGATCATTTACATACTCTCAGATGGGTTTTATTCTATACTACAGCATGTCTATTTCAGTTTCTCTCCCTGATCCTAGGTAATGAGATGTTTTCTAAAAATTAGGTTTTTTTCGATAAGGTTTGGTGTGCCTGTGTTCTCAGATCTGTATTCTCAGTTCAGGAAAGTGTCTGTTCTCTGGCTGAGCCAGGACTCTAGTGTCTTTCAGGACTTCAGTTCATGGTGCTTCTCTTGATTCTTATTCTTAGACCCCTGCAGCACTGACTTTGTATCAGCCTTCACAGAGTCTTATATGTACGAGTTGTACCTCGGCCGTGGAGATACAGGGGACCAGCTGCAGATTTCTCATAACTCCCTTTAAGTACTGTCTAATCTCCAGCAAATGATCTACTAATTTCAACAACTTCAGTTGCCCTGAACACTGATATTCATCTTCAGCTCAGCTAGACTGTGGTACCTTATTGGTCTTCAACTTATTGCATTTGGTTGGGGTTCTTCCAGTCAGAAAGTCTGAGTGAATGTAGTATTCACATGGTTTGTTCACCTTTGCTCAAAATCACAATCACTCACTGCCTGTAGTCTGAAGCTTAGAAATATTTGCTCAAGCTTTTTCTGTAATTTAGTATAAAGTGAAAAAGCATTTGGTTCTAGTTAACTTGTAATGGATATAAGAGAAATTCTGAGTTATTCAATTTTAATTTAATTTTTCTATCTTCATCACTATGAAAATAAACTAAGTGAAAGATTCATAATATTTTTGAAAAACAATAATTTTAGCAACTACTGGAAAATTATTTATGTAAGAATAATTAGAACAAATACTTTTCACAAATTATATAAATGCCTCTGAATGGAGAGCAAGTAACTTATCTTAGATTTAATTTTTAAAAGTCAGCATTTAAATATGGCTTCAATTGTTGCTTGATGGCATAAATAATTTAAAGTGAATATGCTAATATTTATTAAATATCAAGATTATACTGGTAACAACAAAATCCATCCTAAGATGACTTTTTCCCCTAATACTTTGGGATTATTTGATACATTTTTATTTACTTGAAAATGAATGAGTGAAATTTAAAATACTTCTACCAACTATATTTTCACATATGAAAAGTAAAACATTTATGCTTTTTGAGCACAAAATCATTCTTATATGATATTAATTCTTTTCTAGGCATTTTTAAAAATTTCTAAACCCATAGTATGTCAAGTTATATTGTTCCATTTGTATATTAGTAACGTGAAAATCACTTTTAAAGATTGAGAAACCCACAGAAAAGCATTCCTTTCTATGTTCAGGAATGGAATTAACAGTGTTGAGAATAACTATTGACTTGTAGTCGAATATTAAGTCTGCTAACAGAGTGTTCTTTTTTGTTTGTTCAAATATAATCTAAGGGCAGGCACTGCATTTCTCAGTATATTCCCCAAACTAAGTGGCAGTCTGATAAGAGTAGCATTAAAGTAAAGGTCAAGTAATAATGACAAGATTCCTTCCATTTCACTTTGCCACAGTTTGACATAAGCTGCGATTTATGCGATGTCACCAACCATCAATCAATCAACCATGCAATACCAAATAAAGACATAGAATGGCTAAGTAAATATATCATTTAAAAACACAGGGAAAAGAGAATGAAAGCAGCTACTTGACTGAGAAGAGATGACCTAACTACTCTTTTATTTGAAGCAATTTATATATCTGAAGACACAAGGCATTGCCAATTCTTTTTTATCCCTCAAGATATATTAACCATTTTAATTCCCAACATAGTATTGTTAAAATACTCTAGTATCAATTAATTTCTTTCCCTGAGAAGATTTGAAGTAGTTCCTTTATTCTTGAATAGTTCTTATTTTTAGGTACCAAATAACTATACTATAAATATTATTGGTTTCATGGTATTTTATGTAATTATTCCATAACAATATCTTTGATATCAAAGTAAGTCAATTTAGATCAAATAAGAAAAATGATACCAATGATTTTTAAATCAGTTCCCATTTTGAACAAATACTATAAAACCCAATGCAAAACACACAAGCTTTAAATCTCCAAAAGGTAGATGCTGTTATAATCTAGAAAGTACCTTCTTAATTTCTAAAATTTCTTGAATTCCTGTAGTACTCAGAAAAACATTTGCATGAAACCATTTAGAAATAAATGGATGGTTCCTTAACGTGACTACAGATAAGCCTATCAGTAATCATTATGGCATAAACTAGGGACGTTAGAGATGGAGTTCATCACACATGTGAGTGTGACCAGGAGAGGAAAATGGTGGACAGATTGCACAAAACTTGTTGATGTAGCATCAGACTTGACCTGGTAAGTGCTAATCTTTCAGGAAGAAGAATCACAAGTTCATATCAAACACATGGTGTGATATTCATACACATTTACATTTGAATAAGAAAACCATAAAACTTATTGCATAGTATTTTTTAAAAATTTTCCTCATAAATTAATTTTATCAACTTAATAATATTTTATGTCAAAATTTACTTATTTGATATATTGAAAAGATACAGAGATAGAGGCCTGATAAATTGTCAATAGCAATCTAATACCAGCCCCACCCCCACGCCCTTGGAGATAGAATCTGGGCTCAGTATACCTTTAGGCTGGACCCTTCTGCAGCAAGATAATAAAGAAACCAGGAGATAACTCTAATACTTGTAGATATTGATTTACGTTAGATGGTGCAAATCACTTTATGAAGTGCACAGGATGATAACTTGTAAGACCTTTAAGTACACATGTACTTATATGAAAAATGATTTTAAGAGAGAAAAGATAAGGCTGGGATGTGTAACTTAGTTGTTGAAGACCTACTACAGAGTAGTCATGGGGTTGATACCCAGTGCTATAAAAAGAAAAAAGAAAAACAATAAAAAGAAGATGGTGGGGGAGAAGAATAAAAGCTTGTGGCACTTAAAGCGGAGTCAAGCACTAAAGTGTAATGATACAACATAGACTCTACTATCTTTCTTTTTAATTTTCTCAAATCTCTCTATTTTTTAAAACTTTTTCCCCCATTTAGGAGGAAAAAATTTGTTAGGAAAAATAAATGGTTTATTTCAACCAGATATTATGTATATTAACAAAGAAGTGTGATAATTTCACATTCAGACATCTGTGTTCTCAATATTACACAGAAAAATTAAAACAAAGGTTTTACCTTTAGGAAAAAAAGGGAGAAAGCAAACCATTTTTATCTTGATGTTAATTTTGGCAAACAATATAAAAGTATAGGTGTATTTGGATTCAAATATGAAATGTATCAGAAAGAACAAAACCTGAGTCTGAAGTTTTTCTTTACCTGTCAAAAAGAATTTTAAAAAAGGAGTAAACCTAGCAGTTATAAATCTCTTTCTCAAAGTGCACTGAGATAGTCCCTTATGTTTCTTTTGCATTTCCTCAAAAATGCTTATTAAAACCTCTGTTAAAAAACCTTTAAGTTGCATTTCCTTAATAATAATGGCTTAAGTTTTTATACATTTTATTAAAAATGAAAGGGGAGAAATAAAAAAGCAACCAAAGGCTAAACACATTAAAAATTTTTTAAAATTATTTTTTAATTTAACTTTTAATTTTTTACAGACTGCATTTTGATTCAATGTACACAAAAGGGGTACATGTTTCAAATCTTCATTGTGTACAACCATTAAAAATATTTCTATGAGTTTAAAAGTCTGGCACACAAATTAAAGTAACTTGTGAAAAACTGTTGTATTTTACTTGTTGCTTGTTACTCAATATGGCTCAGAAAGGTTTAAGGAGGGAAATATGAATAATGTTTATAATTAATTTAATAAATACCTATCAAATTTTGTTTTATATCAGCCACTGTCTTAGCTACTTAAAACTATGAAATAGGGCAAAAAGATTTTTCTCCCCCAAGAAGCTCACAACCCCACAGAGAGAAGACAGAAACACAAAAGAATGAATGTGTTTCATTGGTGTGAACAGAACATAAAAGAGCAAAACTCTGTACTTTGAAGTGTTGCACGAAAATATACATTTTAAAAACTAACTTTATATCTACATTTGTTCTGGGATATAACATTTGATTGTAACACAAATATAGAACAGTCCTAACAGACTATATGTCGAAGTTCCTAATTTAGAAAAAAAAAAACCGCATTTTTCCTATATGAGGAAAACCTGTTGTATTCATTCTAAAGGCCATATTTTAAACTTTAAAAAATATTGTCATGTTTTCTACATGATCACAGTCATTGAGAGTCCTAGAGCTAATTAAGCATCATGCTCATGAAACAGTTAATTTATCTGGCTGCAACTAACAGAGTCTGTACATGAATATCTGTGTTGTGTTTGAAGATTTTTCAGACTGTGACATCTAAAATTAGAAAAATCAGCTATATATGCTTCCTACTGGGAAAACAAAACTACCGGTCATTTATTGGCTTATTTTCCTCATCATATAGCTAATTTATTCAGACCTTCCTTCTAAAACATTTGAAGTCACATAGACCATATGATCATTCCCATAAGAAACACCACTACAAACATCATATGTTCCTGCAATGCAAACATTCTCTTCCTAAGTTAATTTTGGTCTTCACAAAAAATTTAATTGCTGATAGAATTGGCATTTGTAAGTTTTTTCTTTTCCTTAATAATTTTTTCTTTCTGTTTTCCTGGACACTGGCTGGTAGTTAATTGAACTACTATATCAGGTATCCAGATCTATTTCAGGGCATGATGGAGTGACTTTGATAGCTTTTCATCTCCTATTGTCCTGTACTATTTTCTGAATGACTCGGTCAGGCTTGCATGTGGATATGAAATTGCCAATCTTGTTGACGTACGTTTTTCATCTTTCTTACTATTCTAAGAAAATATTTCAGAATAAGAAATATCAGTTGTTTATGATTTAAGTGAAGAAGAGACCAAAGTTTTATTATAATTTTATTTTTGTGATAATCAAAGTTCTTTCTTCCATTCCGGTGATAGAGTCACTAAGCAACTTCACTATTCATGCCAATAGGTAATTTGTGTGAATACAAAGCTTTATTCATTCATAATTTTAAAACAATCCATGCCATGGAACTTAGAATAAAGGAATAAATATAGAGTGTATAATGTGAAGTGAGTTAGGTTTGCATAATAAGTTTGTCTTAATATAGAGTATAGCATTTTGCACTTATCAGAGTCTTGAATAGACCCAAATCACAGGTCTGGTGTCCATGTTTTTATAATGGTGTTTGGTAGAATGAAGTCCTTACCAACTTGTATTAGGATCCTAGACAAATACTTCCTTAACAGGAAAAATGCCCATGCATCAATAGCATCTTTTCTAATGTCATATCTCACTGATTTGCAACCTAGTGAAAAGGTTTATAGTTACAAAAGCACAAGTTAGCAATGCTATGTGATCAGCCATAAATACCAGCCATCACTCTTCCAATAGAGCTCCAGCTGTACCAGGGAAGTGTCCGGGTTATCATCTCAGGCTCAGAGGCTGCGGAACTTGTCAACCTGTCAAGGTCAAAACTACTCCACATGTTTCAGGATAAATCCTGTGTTTTATTATTCTATATCTAAATTTGAGATTATCTATCAGAATTCCAAGATCACATTCATTAGATTGATCTCATGTCTAATACTATAAAATTATAAAAAAGAAATAAAGAATAGGAAGAATAAGAAACAGGAAAAAGAACAAGAAATGACAGGCGTCTATAAAGTTTAATGTGTTATAAATGCTCTGATGTATTTTAGTTGCAAAGATCATCAAAATCAAAAAAGATGTGGGAACATATCAATACAAACATTTATCATACACTGTGCATTGTATGTTCTCCAAATAATTCATGAAAATCTACAGTACTAATACTTTAAAAATAATGTTCTGTTTTGTTCACAGTGTCCTTCGAAAGACTGCAGAGACATTATTAAAAAGAACAAAATTAGCATTCAGTGTATTGGGTTTTTATTATATGCCAGGGACTATTTTAGTTGGAGATATTAAAGGAACAAAGATCTAAGATCTTTTGAAGGTTTTATATTCTATTAAGATAAATGACAAAACAAACTAATAAATCAATAAGCTAATTAATTGAAATAATTTTTTGCTGATGTCAACAAGTACCATAAGCAAAAATAAAGCAGAGAATATGGATTTTAAATAATTACTCAAAGGGGTGTGGTTGCAATTTTACTTAAAATGATTAGAAATCTGCAGTGGCAACATATATGCAGAGTCTTTCAGAAGAGGAACAAGCAATCCTGGAACACATTTTCAGCCAGAGTGTTAGTGGGCATGCTGTGAAGCATGTAGGAACAGCACCAATCCCATGAGCTAGAAGGGGAATGAGCAACAGGGTGTGGTGGGAGAGGGGTCAGGAAGTTGGGGGAGGTGTCTAAGTGGGACCTTATTGCTGCTGCAATAACATTGTCTATGCCTAGTGAGAAACATTAGGAGGAACCATCAAACTCCAATAGATTCCAGACTAGTGGATGCCAACATGACATATCATTTTAAATGCTCATATCAGTTGGCATTGACTAGTGACCCAATTTAATGTGATTATTGGATTCAGAATATCTCTCAGTGGTAGGAAAAATGAGTGCTCCTTATCAATAGTCTTTTGATAGTTTTACTTACCCTTAAAGAAAGAAAGAAAAAAAAAAAAAAAAACAGAGCAATGCCAGAGGAAAAAGCATTTTACACTAGAATATGAACAAAATGAAATATAAGCAGTTGTCTACAGTCTCTAGTTCACATTTAAGACTTGTGCAAAACTAAATTTGTTCCTTAGCAGTTTTTAACTGGAGATGAATCGATGTCTGAAACTACTTGGGTTTGAACGTGAACACGTGGCTCCCACTTTCTTGGTCTATTTTTATTTTAATCTGTAAAGTGAGATAGGTGAAGTAGAGGATTGATAAGTTTCTTTCTGTAACTAAAATGTTATGATTTAGGAATGAAAATGGGATTGTCAACAGAGCACAGATGTCACCAAATCTATTTGAAAGGGCAGAACAGATTGCTAATCTATAAAATGGATATCTAAATATTACAGACCTATGCATGAATATTGTGTGAAAATGAAGGACACAGAAAAAAGCCACAGAAAAACTTTTTCTTTTTCTTTCTTATTTATCACCAGTAAGGAAATTTCTTTAAGCTACTGACATGCCTTCTGAGCAACCAAAGGGCTATGCTGCCACCTACTGGCCCAATGATTTGCATCCACAAGATGTTGTAATTCCTTACATAAAAATATAGAATAATGAATAATTTAGTCCTCATTTTCAGAAGTGAGAATTGCAAAGTATCTGTGAATCTACATAAAGTAATTCATTGGTGAAATTATATTTATATAATTGCATTTATTATAAACCAAAACATACTGCTATTTTTTCAAGTGTTCTCTGTTGATAATGCAATGCATTTCTCATTGCCTTTCTAGAAGGAAAACATCGCTGGTATTTGGTCAGTGTTCCAGCATCCTTTCACAGTGATAGAGAGAATATGCTGTTTTTCGGATTTCCAGAAACAAAAGCATGTACATTTAGATGCCAATATATAAACTACTTTTTAGAAAGGAAACTCCAAAGTAACCCTTGGCAAATGACCAGATGTATTAAAAGTGATTCATGTAAGCATCAATAACAACCTGGCCTTTTTTAGTATTAATGTTCCTAAAATAACCTTGGCACTTAAAGCCCTCCATTTAGAAACATTAGCATCTCTGAGTGCTTCAGAAGGGGAAGCCATCTGTAGCTCTATGGTTCTTTCTTTTTCTTAGGAAGGGGTAGTAGTGAGTGCCACTTTCAGGTGTTATCCTGATCCTATGCAGTCACAGTAAAACACATGTATGATTTGATTCCATATAATCCCTGATGCCCAATGCTGTTGCAGTATTTCCCTGTGGTTATCATCCTTTTGGAAGTTGTCATAGCCAAGACCAGCGCTTCTCTTTTTAATGAAAATTAATTTCTAATTCTGATAAGGCAACATTGAAATTGAGAGGATAATAATAAATCAGACATTTAAAATTTTAAGTCAGCATAATTTGCATTTCCTATTTGTCCCTTTCCCTGGCCCCTAAAAAAGATCTTGTTGTGGGTGAACTGAAAGTGCAAATTGTAGAAATCAGAGAGGGAGGGGTGCACAGAATCCTCCCTCTGCCAGCTCTCAGCACAAAGCCACTTTGAGATGGCTGAGCGCTTTGAACACCTGATTTGAATGTTTCTACCCCTGAATCCTTAGTCAAATAGATTGCCTCGTCCCAAAGACACTTTTGAACACTTGCTTAAAATTCAATTTTCCTTTCAACAAAGCAAACTCCCACATTTTTCCCAAATATGATTTGTACTCTGCAGGTTACCTAAGACCTCAAGAATCTCATCAGTTCTCTTTTTATGTCATTTACATACACATGTTTTTATTTCTGTTTGTCATTGCCTCTCCCACTTTATCTCTCACTTTGTCTCTTTATTTCCCACTTTATCTCTTTATCTCCCACTTTGTCTCTGTCTTTAGTCTAAGACATCAAACAGACCTACTGGAGCAAGCACAATAACCTGCCTCTTTTGTTTTTCATACTCAGTGATATTGCTTTACACCAGGAGACTACTTCTTAGGATAACTTCAGCATCTTTTTAAGCCTAGAATTTAAAAAAAAAAAAAATCAGTCAGGCACACGCCTGTAATCCCAGAGGCACCTGAGGCTGAGGGGAGGATCCAAGTTCAGAGTCAGCCTCTGCAACTTGGCAAGGCCCTAAGCAACTTAGTGAGGCCCTGTCTCAAAAACGAAAAATGTGAAGGACTGGGGATGGGGCTCCGTGGCAAAGCCCCTCTGGGTTCAAGCCCTATTATCAAAAATGAATAAGTAAATAAAATAAAAAATAAAATTTGAAAAGTCGTTCATGAGGATAATTTGAAGGTCAGAGGAAATGTGAATATCACCCTTTTGTAATCTTATCTTTTACTTCTACTCTCTCTGAACTTTCCCTAAAATATAGTGGAAAAACTTCTTTTCAAAGTAATCATTCTTGGTTGTGATTCAGAAAACCAAAAACATATCATCTGAAAACTTTTTTTCCCAATTTATGTTAAGTAGAAATTGAATGTCCTCAGCATTACTGAAGCTGTAAAAGAGTCATCATATTTTTAATGTTCATGCTAATTATTGAAACTGATCTTATCTGACATAAATAATTTTATTGTATTACAAAGTCACCACAAATATTTTAATGAAGTAATAATATAGCATGAATTTTTTTAAAATTTTACTACAAATATTGTGAAAACAATATCTTAATAAAAATACTTTTGGTATTTTCAATTCATTTCTTGGAATGGACATTGAAAAAGAGGATCACTGAATTAATAGTTGTGAATTTTTTCAGGTGCTGCTTTTATTTTTTATTTTTATTTTTTCTTTAGCACTCTACCACTGAGCTACATCCCAGCCCCATCTATATAATTTTAGGATTCTTGTCATTCCTCCAAAATTTACATTAAGTCATCATGAACCAAGCTCAGACTCCTGGGATCTGT
The DNA here is from genome assembly GCF_902686455.1 of Sciurus vulgaris. NCBI lineage: Eukaryota > Metazoa > Chordata > Mammalia > Rodentia > Sciuridae > Sciurus > Sciurus vulgaris. Next base: position 16,611,522 of record NC_136469.1, read on the forward strand.
CATTGTTTGAGAAAGGACTTCCGAGAAGCAAATTAGTCACTTTACCCAGAGTAAAAGGTGCACCCTGAGTGGCTGTCAGAGGAGTTTCTTACCAAGGAAGGTCTTCCTCCTTGGAAGCACTACAACCACAAGGGGAAGGTCATCAGCCCTTCTTGTTCTGGAAGGAAAGATGTAGCCCTAGTAACGTGTGGTTTGTATAACACAGACTTTACTGCATTGAATAAAAATACCAGGTGATTTATTTGGACTGTAATTCCATAAACTCTGAATGAGGTGAAGATTTAAAGTTAATGGGAAAGAAAACGCAATTCTTAAATCCTGTGAGATGTGTAATCTGGGAATAATGAAATCTAAAGTCTCGTTAGGTTTAATGCATTTCCTAAGTGGGTTGTAGTTCAAATATTTACTATATTGGCTATAGGCATTCAGAATATTTTAATTCCTGGTCACAAATGAATGGAAAATGTATTTTATACATACCAGGAGATACTGATTAAGGAATGCAGAGCAAACTAGAAAATAATTGCATCAGTATGTTTCCTTTATTAGTTCTAAGGTAAAGCCATTACTCAGCTAAGGACTTTGTGGTTGGACAACTATCGGAAAACAGAAGTACATGAAAATCTAAAGAAAGACCTTGATGCTGATCCCATCCTATGTGCACACACTGAATTTTAAGAATTGAATAATGTGACTAAAGTAGAATAAAGAGAAATAAAATATAGTAAATGTTCTAAAAGTTAAAAATATTTGAAATTTCAGATATCATGCATTTAATATGGTTTCATTATTTTACATGTCTGATAAAAATCCAAGTACAGGATTTCTTTCATTCCCTCACTGTTATAAACTTCTCCACAAAAGTCATGTCGTTACAATTTTCATTCACTACGGTTCCTGGAGAGCACAAGTTGAGAATCTGAAGTTCATGTGAATTAACGTACAAATGCTCAGAAGAATGAGACAGGTGTAAAGAAAGAAATGATTGAGAACTACAAAAGTCACATATGTTTGGTTATCCTTGTACTTGCTAAATTCAGTGAAAAGTTGTTTCAATAGTTAAAAGTCATATTTATGAAGTGGTAAATGGTAACCAGGGCAGTCAGTGGTTTATAAAATACCAAAAGAATGAATTCATCACAGCTTTACTTTTTGATACTTCTTTCTTAAGTTTGGTGTTTTTAGGAATTTATTCACTCTATATTTTAAGACTCCAGAAAGATGCTTGAGAGAATTATATATGGAAGAGAGACGAGATCACCAAGATTTGACTGCACAGAGTGTTCACATGTCTGACCTTCCCAGTTGAGGTGGAATCCATGGAGGCCAGGAGCTGGGTTTTATTCATGTTATAATTTTTTCATGGTATGTTGCCTGTCATCCAAAAATATTTTTTATAGTTTATTGCAGCAAGATAGGAAAGGAGGAAAGGGAACTCTAGTTTGGATGCTGAATGTCCCCTCTTGAAAGACCAAGTGTTGGAGGCTCTGTCCTCATGATGGTGCCATTGGAAAATGGTGGAACCTTAAGGAGTTAGGGTTGACAGGAAGGTGTTTAGGACACTGGGCTATCTAGGAAGGTGTCTATGGAAACTGGGCCTCTTTTTCTTTTGTTTCCTATGTCATCATGTGAGCATACTGCTCCACCACACACTCCCTACCATTACCATCCAGCATCCCCACCAAAGTCTCCAAGGGATGTGTCTGCCTATTCCTCTATAAGAACCTCCAAAATCATGAGTTTTCTCTTTATAAACTAATAATCTCAGGTATTTTATTATAGTTCTGGGAAGCCGAGTAATATAGGAAGGGATAAGAAGAGAACTGAAAGAATCCTACATAGTTAAGTCAGTTGTCATTTCACAATTTTAAGACAAAAATTATTAAATAAAATTAGAATACCTACCATGCAAGATAATGGTTAAGACATAATTTGTAGCTATACCTTCTACTTTTTACACACAATTTTCTTAAAACTTTAACTTCCTTTTTAATTTAAAGTTAGTCAATTTCCCCAAAGATATTATTTCACTGCTTGATTTTTTAACTACATTTATACTCTCCTTACTCTTCCATCTCACACATTTTAATTCTCAATGTGAAGGTCCTGGTATCTGTAGGCTGCCCAGTCTGCTGCAAGTGGTTGTTATAATTAGAGATGAAACAATTGTTTTCAATTCCATGTAGTGTCAACCTTGGGGTTGAATTAAAGGAAAGTGACTAGCTTGCTTTAACCTTCTCCAATGACTCCACATATCTTTAGAGGGAAACCTTCTCAAAAGGTCTTAATTTTCTCTGTCACTGTGTTTATGGAAACCCACAATGTAAGTAATTCAGTTGAGAATAGTCAAGAGATAATTTCCCTTCTTTTCATTCCATGGCACATTAATTACAGAGATACAGAGAATTAATTGGAAGAGAGAATCCACATGAAATTTGAACGTGGTTTTGCATTAAGCACAGGAAAAACTGCTTTTTTCACAGAGAAAAATCATTTCATACCTTCAGTGATGTCTCCAGTCCTCCTGTTAATCAACAGCTGCTGTTCCTAGCAAACAGAGAAACCAAGAGGCCGTGGCTACTCCAAAATTTATTAAAACACCAACTACTCAAAAATTATTCAACCTACCAACTAAGTTTAACAATTACAAATGATACCTTGACTTTTTCCCCAAAGGGGAATTTCTAAGACATTATTATTATATTTAAGTTATCAAAAATCCAATTGGAATGATAAATTGCAAACCAAAGACACACACACTCAAACCTGTTGCATTGAAACAGCCTCTCAAGCTCAAGGGCATTGGCATCTCAGAATTGAAAAAGGAAGAAGGTAGGAATCTGTAAATGTAAAGTCCTTTCCCCCACACCAGTTTCACAGAGTTCTTGAACTTGTGGAAATACTAGAAAGAAGGGTAATTTGAAGCTGCTAAGGAGACTTTGATCTGGGAGGGAGCAGGGGTGCAGGGTCCTTGGGTGACCCTACTCCTGGCATTTTGATATGTATAGACTTACACATCAACATTTTTATTCTGTTTCACGATATTTTTTATTTATATTTATTGATACATCACTTTACCAATATTAGGCATATTTTACAAAAGTAGAAAGGCATTTTTTTCTAATTAGATTCAAAGTAAGTGTAATAGCTGAAATATGTCTTCCTAGACTTTTAAAAAGATGTGTGCATTACCCAAAAATCGTACAGAAATAATCAAGAAGCAAATGTAGAGATATCAAATGTTAGACGCTTTGCTAACTCCTTGCTCACTCATTGGGTTTGACTTTAGCTTAATTCTAACATGAGCTGTTTTGTGTATTATAAATGCATCACACAAAGTATATTTACAAAAACATTGAGAAAAAATTAAATATCCACAAACATACAAACATATCAGAAAATCATCATATATTCTCAGTCTTTTTATAATTTTTTTTTTTTTTTTTTTTTTGAGACAGGATTCTCACCAACTTGCACGGGGCCCCACTAAGTTACTGAGGCTGGCTTTGAACTTGCAATCCTCCTGCCTCAGCCTCCTGAGCCACTGGAAAACAAACAGGCATGCAATACCGCGCCCACCCATATTCCATGTTTTCCCTGCATATTCCAGGATGTTCTAATCTTTATGGAGTAACTTGAATAATGTTATTTAGTGCTTCTCTTGAGAGGTAGTATTGGATCATGAGCATATTTCCCTCTAAGAAAAACTTGTGGGATAAACATCCAACTTTATTTTTCCTCAATAGCTTTCTTATTTTACATAGATCCATTTTACTGTTTTGCATTATTTTCAGTCCAGATTAATCTACAGGGTGATATCCACTGAGAATAGCTCATTGGGACTTCTACAAATACTAATTGATTTCTGCTTATGGGTTTCAGGTACATTTTCAGAGTGATACAGATTTTCAGTGCAGCTTCACCATAGATGACATACCTATTGTGGAACATAAATGAAAATGGGATCTTCCCAAACTGAGAGGAAAAATAAAAAGAAAACCTCAAAAATTCAAATAAAGCAAAATCATTTTCTCATGGGAGATATGGACCAAAAACAACAGCTTGTTTTCGCTTTTTGGAAAAACACTCTGGGGAGTGGGTTGTAAGAGTCTTGCACTGTATGCAATATGTATTAGCAGATCATATCTCTTTTCGCTTCCTCTGCCACTGTCACCGTTCAGATGGGTTTGTTTACGGGAGGCCTCATTAATGGTTCTTTACAGCTGACCCCTGCTGTAGAGGGTATTACCACTCCACGGGTTTCTATCACACAATTTTCTGGGTATGTCAAAAGCATATGTCAGAGCAGAAAGGGCAGAGATAAACCTTGGGGATTCTAAAGAGTGACACCTGGCTGGAATTCAATTTGTCAGGAAATGTAAAGCTGTGTTGCAATGCACTGAGAGCATGGGTTAGCTCAAAATGACTCATTTGCTGGAGTTTAAAATTAACTCTGAGGACCCTCCATGACAGTGTTTAAACTCTATACAAACATAATGCTGTAATACTTAAACCCAGTGCAAATTATGTTTTGATTCAAGACAATGAATATGCTTAATTAAACTGGCACTGAAAATGTAAATATTTCAGCTAGGATCGCATTAACGTTAAAACCCTGGGAATTAAATTGTACATTTCTAATCTTTCATAATGATGAAATTCAAAATGTTATTGTTGTGTTTATAAAGGAGTCCATTGTTAGGCAGCATATTCATTATGAGACAATGGTAGCACATCTAATTCCACAGCAGGGAATGAATTCAATGGTTCCATATTGTATACAGTGATAATAATAGATTCTGCATAAAAAGTCAATATGATGTAATATAGAATTTCTAAGCACTAAAGTCATGAAAAAAGGGAAGGTATCAAATGCAGGTAATATTTGTAATTACAGTCATATTTTATCAGACACTAAATAAATTATTTTGATAACAAAGTACATAGGTATTCTGATTAAACTAAAAACAGCAGTTCTTTCAGGAAAAAAAAATGCTTTGCTTTATCTAAGAACAAACAGAAAACAAAAACAAAACAAAAGCAAAAAAAAAAAAAAACAACAACAAAACTTGGTTTTCTGAAGTATGTAAATGTGGCTCGTTATTCAGGAAATAATTCCAAATCATTTATTTTTTATTTATAAATTTTACTGTGACAAGAACATTTAATATGAACGTTTCCCTATTAACAATTGGTTCACTGTAAAACATGGGGCTGTCAGCTACAGTTGCAATGCTGCCCAGCATATCTCCAGAACTTGCGTGTCCCTGGTCACTGAACTGTTGTCCACTGAGTACAGCTTTCCATTCTCCTCTCCTCAGCACCCAGCAACCACCATTCAATACTTCTCAGCTTAAATGTTTAGAGACTTGATGCCAGTGGAATCATGAAGCATTGGTCCTGCCATGGCTTATTTCACTTATCAAAATGCCCTCCACATTCAATCGTATTGCGGCATCTCCTCCACGTTTAAAGCTAAGTTACCTGTAATTACACACCCATATACTGTATTTTATTATCCACCGTTCCATCAATGGCCACCCAGACTGGTCCCACATCGTGGCTCCCATAAACAGTGCTGTGCTGAACATGAGAGTGGCACTACTTTCCAAGACAGTGAGATCAGTCTTTCAGTCTTTTGCTGGGCTTCAGGCTGATTCTGTATGTTTTAGGAAAGGTCATGCGTGTTCATGGTAGTTGCCTCATTTTATACTCATATCAACAATGTACAGGGTTCTATCTCTACAGCCTCATCTTTTGCTTTTTTGCCTTTTAGGCAATAATAATCCTGACAGGTGTAAGGTGATGCCTCCTTGTTGTTTTGAGCAATTTTGAGCATCTTCTCTCATACCTGTTTTCCATGTGTATGTCTTCTTTGGGGCAACTTTTATTTAATCCCTTGCCTGTTTTAATGATCGAGTTCTTAGGGTTTTTTTCTTTCTATTGAATTGTACACTTATTATAAAAATAAAGACAGTTCTCAAATAAACAAACTAATGTTGCACCCCAAGGAAAGAGAAAAACCTACCCAAATATAGCAGAATGAAGAACATAATAAAGTTACAGCAGAAATAAACTAAATAGAGAATAGAAAAGCAATAGTTAAAAAATGAAGCTTATTGAAAATATAAACAAAATTGGCAAAACATTAGCTAGATTGAGAAAGGTGAATGACTCAAAATCAGAAATGAAAGACAGTATATTCCAACTGAATTTGCAGAAATAGAGTTGTAAGGGACACTATAAACCTATAAACAGTTATACATGAAAAACTGGGTAACTCAAAAGAAAGGTTGAATTTCTAGAAACATTTAATTCATCAAAGTTCTATAAAGGAATAGAAAATCTGAATAGACCAATCATAAGAAAGGATATTAAGTGAATATTTTAAAATAATCTCCCAAGAAATAAAAACCTGGGACCAAATGATTTCATTGGTAAATTCTAACAAACATTTAAAGAAGAATTAATGTTAAACTTTTGCAAAGTGATCTAAAAATTGAAGAGAAGTGAACATAATTATATGAGACTAGCATTACCCTGCAACCAATACAAGAAAGAGAGGAAAAAAAAATAATTATAAACCTTTATCCTTGATAAACATATAACCAAAAATTCTCAACAAAGCTATCAAACTGAATCCAGTAGCATATTAGAAGGATCACAGAACAAGATCAAGGGATATTTCGCACTTGTATTCCTGGATGCAAGGATGGTTAAATATATGTGTTCACCAAACAAACAAAACCTAATGTTGGATTAAAAGATTAACTGGTAAAATGACATGATCATCTCAATAGATGCACGAAGAGCATATGATAAATTTTGATATCTTTTCATAATAAGAAGTCTTAGAAAACTAAGTGTAAAGAACATTTACCTCCTAATAATAAAATCATAAAGGCCATATGTGAAATCCAACTACCAGAATCATGGTAAATGATGAAAACTGAAAGCATTTCCTCTAACATCAGGAACAAAGGGGAGGATCCAAGATGGTGGACTAGAGGGTTACTGCACCTCCTGTCACTCCAAACCCTGGATTCAAGAAGGGCAGACATTGAGAGACTCGAACTAACATAGAGACGCAGGGTAAGTCTCTCCCACCGGGTGAAGCTGGGCCAGGGAAGCAGGCCAGGATAGGGGCAGGTTGTCAGAGCAGGGCAGGGCAGCTAGAGTCTTCCCAAAGCAGCCACGCTCCCTTCGGTGGAAGGCTTGTTCCACAGCCAGCTTCTTGGAGCAGGCCATCCAGTGAGAGCCTTTCCGCACAGAGCCAGCTCCAAGCCCCAGACCCTGCAGCAGGTCCCAGCCCACAGGTGGCTTCTGGGAACAGGGCAGGGCAGCCAGAGACTTCCCCAAGCATCCCTGTTCCCTCCGGCAGCAGGCACGATCCAAAGCCAGTTCCTCAGAGCAGACCCACCCAGTAAGAGCTTTTCCGCACAGAGCCAGCCCCCAGCCCTGGACCCAGTAGCGGGCTAGGGGCAGCTGTCTTTGGAAGCACTGCATTATCAAGTTCCTCCAAGACTTCAGGCAACTGAAGGATAGGAGGTGATATACTGGAAATCTACAGGGACACTATAAGCCAAAGAGGAAATCTGCAATATCTTGGAGTCCCAGTGATATCTGACCAATATGAGAAAACAAGGGAAGAAAATGTCCCAAACAAACCTAGATACTATATCAATAAAACCCAATGACAGCACAGCAGAAGAAATGTCAGAAGGGGAGTTCAGAATGTACATAATTAAAACAATCAGAGAAGCAAACAAGGAGATGAAAGAGCAAATGCAGGTATTAAATGATCGCACCAATCAATAGTTAAAAGAGGAAATACGGGAAGCAAAATATCAAATCAATAAAGAGTTACAGATACTGAAAAAAAAACCAAACAGAAATCCATGAAATGAAGGAAACAATAAACCAAGTTAAAAACTCCATAGGAAGCATAACCAGTAGGATAGAACTCCTGGAAGACAGAACCTCAGACATTGAAGTCAAAATATTTAATCATGAAAACGAAGTTGACCAAACAGAGAAGATGGTAAGAAATCATGAACAGAATCTACAAGAACTATGGGATATCATGAAAAGGCCAAATTTAAGAATTATTGGGATTGAGGAAGGCTTAGAGAAACAAGCCAAAGGAATGAACAATCTATTCAATGAAATAATATCAGAAAATTTCCCAGATCTGAAGAATGAAATGGAAAACCAGGTACAAGAGGCTTATAGGACTCCAAATATACAAAACTACAATAGACCAACAACAAGGCACATTATTATGAAAATACCTAACATACAAAACAAAGACAGAATTTTAAAGGCCGCGAGAGAAAAGAATCAAATTACCCTCAGGGGGAAACCAATAAGAAGATCACCAGATTTTCAATCCAGACCATAAAAGCTAGAAGGGCCTGGAACAACATTTTTCAAGCCCTGAAAGAAAATGAATGGCCAACCAAGAATCTTATACCCAGCAAAACTTACTTTCAGATTTAATGATGAAATAAAATCCTTCCATGATAAACAAAAGCTAAAAGAATTTACAAAAAGAAAGCCAGCATTACAGAACATTCTCAGCAAAATATTCCATGAGGAAGAGATGAAAAACAATGATGCAAATCAGCAACGGGAGGAACTAGTCTAAAGGAATAACCAAATAAAGGAGAAACCAAATCATGTCAAAAAACAAAAATGAGTCAAATGACTGGGAATACAAATCATATCACAATAATAACCCTGAATGTTAATGGACTGAACTCATCAATCAAAAGACATAGACTGGCAGATTGGATTAAAAAGAAAAATCCAACAATATGCTGCCTGCAAGAGACTCATCTCATAGAAAGAGATACCCATAGACTAAAGGTGAAAGGATGGGAAAAAACATACCATGCACATGGACACAGCAAAAAAACTGGAGTATCCATCCTCATTTCAGATAATGTGGACTTCAAGCCAAAACTAGTCAGAAGGGATAAAGAAGGACATTACATACTGCTTAAGAGAAGCATAAGTCAGCCAGATATAACAATCATAAATGTCTATGCCCTAAACATTGGCTCATCCATGTACGTCAAACGAATCCTTCTCAATTCCAGAAATCAAATAGACCACAACACAATAATACTAGGCGATTTTAACAGACTTCTCTGTCCACTGAATAGATCTTCGAAACAAAAATTGAATAAAGAAACGATAGATCTCAATAACACAATCAACAATTTAGACTTAACCAACTTATATAGAATATACCTTCCAACAAAGAATGAATACACTTTCTTCTCAGCAGCACATGGATCCTTCTCTAAAATAGAGCATATTTTATGCCACAAAACTACTGTTAGCAAATACAAGAAGGTAGAGATGCTACCTTGTATTCTATTAGATCATAATGTATTGAAATTAGAAATAAATGACAAAGTAAAAAACAGAAACAACTCCAATACCTGGAGATTAAATAATATGCTATAGTATGATGAATGGATAACAGAAGATATCAGGAAGGAAATTTAAAAATTGTTAGAAGTAAAGGAGAACAAAGACACATCATATCAAAATCTCTGGGACACTATGAAAGCATACTTAGATTTATTTCATGGAGCATATTCAACAAAAGAAGTAAAAATTAACAACTAAACGACTTAAGACTACAGCTCAAAGCCCTAGAAAAAGAAGAGCAGAGCAACACCAAAAGTAGAAGAAGACTGGAAATAGTTAAAATCAGAACCAAAATCAACGAAATTGAAACAAAAGAAACAATCAGAAAAATTAACAAAATAAATAGTTGGTTCTTTGAAAAAATAAACAAAATTGATAAACCCTTAGCCACACTAAATAAGAGAAAGAGGGAAAAAAATCAAATTACTAAAATTCGGAATGAACAAGGAAATATCACTACAGACAAGAGTGAAATACAAAACATGATCGAAGCTATTTTGAAAATCTATTCTCCAACAAACAGAAAACCTCAACGACATCAACAAGTTTTTAGAGATATATGAATTACCTAAACTGAACGAGGAGGACATACACAACTTAAATAAATCAATTTCAAGCAACAAAATAGAAGAGGTCATCAAAAGATGACTAACAAAGAAAAGTCCGGGACCAGATGGGTTCTCAGCCCAGTTCTACAAAACCTTTAAAGAAGAGCTCATTCCAATACTTCTCAAAGTATTCCATAAAATAGAAGGGAGGGAACCCTCCCAAACTCATTCTATGAAGCCAATATCACCCTGATACCTATACCAGACAGAGACACATTGAGGAAAGAAAATTTCAGACCAATATCCTTAATGAACATCTATGCAAAAATTCTCAACAAAATTTTAGCAAATCGCATACAAAAATATATTAAAAAGATAGTGCACCACGATCAAGTGGGTTTGATCCCAGGGATGCAAGGTTGGTTCAATATCTGGAAATCAATAAATGTCATTCACCACATCAACAGACTTAAAGTTAAGAATCATATGATTATTTTGATAATGCAGAAAAAGCATTTGATAAAATACAACACCCCTTCATGCTCAAAACACTAGAAAAAATAGGGATAGTGGGAACATTCCTTAACATTGTAAAGGCCATCTATGCTAAGTCCATGGCCAATATCACTCTAAATGGTGAAAAACTGAAAGCATTCCCCTTAAAAACTGGAACAAGGCAGGGAGGCCCTCTTTCACCACTTCTATTCAACATCGTTCTTGAGACTCTAGCCAGAGCAATTAGACAAACCAAAGAAATTAAAGGTACATGAATAGGAAAATAAGAACTCAAATTATCCCTCTTCGCTGATGACATGATTATATATTTAGAGGAACCCGGAAATTCCACCAGAAAACTTTTAGAACTCATAAGTGAATTCAGTAAAGTATCAGGTTACAAGATCAATGCTCATGAATCCAATGCTTTTTTATACATAAGTGATGAATCTTGAGAAAGAGAAATTAGGAAAACTACCCCATTCACAATAGCCTCAAAAAAAAATAAAGTACTTGGGAATCAATCTCACAAAAGAAGTTAAAGACCTCTACAATGAGAACTACAGAACACTAAAGAAAGAAATGAAAGAACAGGTTAGAAGATGGAAAGATCTCCCATGTTCTTGGATAGGCAGAATTAATATTTTCAAAATGGACATACTACCAAAAGTGCTATACAGATTCAATGCAATTCCATTTAAAATTCCAATGATGTACCTTACAGAAATAGAGCAAGCAATTATGAAATTCATCTGGAAGAATAAGAAACCCAGAATAGCTACAGCAATCCTTAGCAGAAAGAGCAAAGCAGGGGATATTGCAATACCAGATCTTCAACTCTACTACAAAACAATAGTAACAAAAACGGCATGGTATTGGTACCAAAATAGACGGGTAGATCAAAGGTACAGAATAGAGGACATGGATACAAACCCAAGTAAATACAGTTTCCTCATATTAGACAAAGGGGCCAAAAATATGCAATGGAGAAAAGATAGCCCCTTCAACAAATGGTGCGGGGAAAACTGGAAATCCATATGCAACAAAATGAAACTAAACCCCTATCTCTCACCCTGCACAAAACTCAACTCAAAATGGATCAAGGACCTCATAATCAGACCAGAGACCCTGCATCTTATAGAAGAAAAAGTAGGTCCAAATCTTCAACATGTCAGCCTAGGATCAGATTTCCTTAACAGGACTCCCATAGCACAAGAAATAAAAGCAAGAATCAATAAGTGGGATAGATTCAAACTAGAAAGCTTTCTCTCAGCAAAGGAAACTATCAGTAATGTGAAGAGAGAGCCTACAGAGTGGGAGAAAACCTTTGCCACTCATACTTCAGATATAGCACTAATTTCCAGAATCTATAAAGAACTCAAAAAACTCTACACCAAGATTTCAAATAATCCAATCAACTAATGGGCTAAGGAAATGAACAGACACTTCACAGAAGAAGATGTACAAGCAATCAAAAGATATATGAAAAAATGTTCAACATCTCTAGTAATAAGAGAAATGCAAATCAAAACTACCCTAAGATTCTATCTCACCCCAATTAGAATGGTGATTATCAAGAACACAAGCAACAATAGGTGTTGGCGAGGATGTGGGGAAAAAGGTACACTCATACACTGCTAGTGGGGTTGCAAATTAGTACAGGCATTCTGGAAAGCATTTTGGAGATTCCTCAGAAAGCTTGGAATGGAACCAGCTATCCCACTCCTTGGCCTATACCCAAAGAACTTAAAATCAGCATACTACAGAGACCAGCCACATCAATGTTCATTGCTGCTCAATTCACAATAGCCAGATTGTGGAACCAACCTAGATGTCCTTCAACTGATGAATGGATAAAGAAACTGTGGCATATATATATACAATGGACTATTACTCTGCCATAAAGAATGATAAAATTATGGCATTTGCAGGCAAATGGATGAAATTGGAGAATATCATGCTAAGTGAGATAAGCCAATCTCAAAAAACCAAAGGACGAATAATCTCGCTGATAAGTGGATGATGACATATAATGGGGGGTGGGAGGTTTTAGCGTTAGGTTTAGGGTTAGGGTTAAGGAGGGTGGCAATAATGGAGGAAGGAAGGACTGTATAGAGGGAAAAGAGTGGTGAGAGGGGTGGGGGAAAGGAAAAATAACAGAATGAATCAAACAACATTACCCTATGTAAATTTATGATTACACAAATGGTATGCCTTACTCCCTGTACAAACAGAGAAACAACATGTACCCCATTTGTTTACAATAAAAAAAAAAAGGAACAAAGGCACTCTTACTGCCTGTATTCAACGTAATACTGGAAGTCCATGACAGAGCAATTAGTCAAAGAAACAGATAAATGAAAGGTATTTGAATCAGCAATGAAGAGGTAATATTTTTCTTCAGATGATGTTATCTGATGTGTACAAAATCCTAAAAACTTATATAAAAAAGCTGTTTGCAGTAATATGAGAATTGTTAATGTAGTTCTACAAAATTAACATATAAAAATCAATCGTGTTTCTACGCATTAGCTATGGTGTATTGAAGTATCAGAAAAAAATAAGACAATCATATTTATAATAGCATCAAGAATAAAATTCTTATAAATAAATTTAACCAAAGAAGTAAAAGATATGTATATTGAAAACTAAAGTCGATCTAATAAGTTGAAGACATAAACAAATGTAAAGACACATTGTGCTCATGGATTGGAAGTCTTAATATTGTTAAAATTATTATATTAGCCAAAACAATCTGTATAGTCAATGAAATTGGTATTAAATTACCAGTTATATTTCTTAACAATAGAAAAAATCTTAAAATTTATATGCAAACACACAAGATCCCAAAGAGCCAAAGCAAATATGAGCAAGAAGAACAAAGTTAGTGGTATTATAATTCCTGATTTCAAAATAACAGTACAAAACCCTGAACTGAACAAGGTACTGGCCTAATATAACCATCTAGACCAATAGAACAGGGAACCCACAAAATAAATTCATGCATATACAGTGAGCTCATTGACAGTTGACAACAATACACACTGGGAAATCAAAGTCATTCAACAAATGTTGGAAAAACTGAATCTCCAGAAAGAATCAAATCACTTCACGTAGGTTTGAAAGCAGCTTCTTTCCCAGTAAAAATTTCAAATGAGACTGCTGCCCCGGCCTGTGCCTTGGTGAAGCCCCCTGAGAGACCTGGAGTCACAGGACCCAGAAAAGCCATACCTGGTTCCTTACACACTGAAGTCATGAAGGAAGGAATGCTGTCGAATTAAGACAGTAAGTTTTAGGATAATTTCTTATGTACCAGTAGATAACTAATATAACATATACATGATTTTCAATGACAGTATCATTTTTTTTCTTATGACAACTTATAAAATGTAACAGAACTTGGTTTTTAGTGTGACACACATATTTTAAAAAACAAACCTAGAAACAAGATGCTTAGCTCCTACCATCTACACCACACTAACTTTACTTGCATTCACTTGTGGACAGAAAAGGAAAAAGAAAAAATACAAAGTTGAAAAGAATTTTATAATAACTCATAACATAAAGTTGTTACCAATGTCACTTGATTACTCAATATCTACATGAAACTTCAGTTGAGAGGCTGATATCATAGACAGAGATCTTATCTTTTGCCATGTTTGGACAAGGAGCTCACTGATAACTTAGAAGGAATGTCAGGAAATAACACAATGATACTCCACATGTGTGTATCTATTATTTTCTATGTGAATAATAGGTAGATCTTATTAAATAACTGTTAACGAACATACACACCAACACGCACATGCACAATCAATGCTGCCTGAATTAATATGGATGAACAAGCTATATGCTTACTATATTATGGGCATTTCAGAGGTAATTAGGTCATGAACAGGGTCATTTGGAGTAGGATTAGTACCCTTTTAAGGAGAGGTCAATGGGGTAGTTCATTTCCTCTCCCTCATGTGAGGATAGAATGTGAAATTGACATTTTGCACTTGGAAGAGGACACTCCCCAGGACCTAAACATGCTAACACACTCCCCTTGGAATTTCAACTTCCAGAAATGTGGGAAATAAATTTTTGTTTATTTATAAGTCTGTCAGAGTGAGGTGATTTTCTGTACCAGACCAAAATAACTAAACTTAAAATTTTTTACAAAAGGGCTGTTTATCATTTTTTAGGTGTCTTGTGATACCACCTATAAAATGTATTTAATTTGAAGGTGGTAAGAAGTTATCATTATTGCTTGTAGTTTGAGCTTTCCCTATTTAATCACTACTTGATGTAGATTGTATTCCCGTAGATTCCATAAAATGCATACAAGGCCACATTATTAATAATCCTTATTGAAATATATTCTTATAATGATGAAAAGGTCAATCAATCAGAAAGAAAAACACAAATGTGAACTTAAAAACACAATAAACCTTAATAGAACTACAGAGAGAAATAGTCAAATCCAGTTATAATCAGCAACTCCAACACTCTCTGAGCAATTGATAAAATTACTGAACAGATAAATGAAGAAGGATATGGAACAAGTGAATTATACAAGAAACTACTAGAATCTAATTGATATATAGAACATTCCAGCTAACACCAGAAGAAAAAAAAATTTCATACTGATGTAGGCCAGAAGAGGAATTTTCAGGAAGCATGTTTATTGACTGCATGTTTATTGATCCTCAAATCATTCTCTGGAAATTCTTGTAACTTTGTACCCAAAAAGTAGAAGGATTGGAAATATACATTTTTTAGGGTCTACCTAGAAGTATTTGTTTTTCGAGTTCACAGAAATTGACTTTTGTACCATTTTTTAGTTTAGTCAGATGTTTTAAAACAAAAGCAAGAAGGGACATCATCAAGTCTGTGGCCAAACTTATTTTTTGCAGGACAGAGTGATTTCGTCCTCAAAATAAATAGGAAGTCCTCTCTCACACTGAGAGTTTTAGAAATTTTTGCTGATATTCTGTTATAAAGTTTTCTGACAAGAAGAAGAACTTATATATGAAAAATATGGTGGGGGGGTTTCTGCTTAATTATGGTAAGGGTCTTCTGCTTGGGATCTCTGGTCTGCTTCAATACAGCTATGGAATATTCCCCAAGATAGATCATATCACAGGCCATAAAATGAACCAAACAAATGAAAAGAACTGAAGTTATCTGACCATAATAGAATTAAGCTAAAATTCAATAGCAGAAATATAAGAGGAAAATCTTCAAACTATATAACAATAAAAATTTCTAAATATTCCATGGGTTCAAGGGAAAATGTCAGAAGAAGCTTAAAGGAAAGAACTGAATGAATGCAAAATCACAACATATCAAATATGGAGCATGCAAGTAGCACAGTATTAAGTGGGAAGTTTGTGGCACTAAATGCTTACATTAGAAGCAAAGAAAGGTCAAAAATGAACAGGCTGCCTTCTATTTTAAGGAGTAAAAACAAAACACAAAATAATCACAAAATGAGCTAAAGGAATAAGACAGTGTAGATTCTGGTAGAAATCAATAAAACTGAATAGAGGAAAACAATAGAAAATCAATAGGACTAAAAGTTTGTAATTTTAAAAAATTACAAACCTCAGGAAGATAAACACAAATAAAAAGAGAGAAGACTGGAATTATCAAAAATAGGAATGAAACAAGGAATGTCCTTTGCAGACCCAACCAGATATCAAAAGGATAATAAGGAGTTACTGTGAGGAATCTTATATACATTAATTATCCAACAAAAAGATGTGGTCCCATGATCACACACGACAACTCAATTCAACAAGATGAAATGGAAATGCTGTATGGTCAAAAACACCTAAAGACATTGAATTTTTTAAATTAAAACCTTCATTCCAAAAATTCACTAGGCAAGATGACTTCACTGGACAATTTTATCAAATAATAAAGACAAATTTATGTCACATTTTATAAAAAATAGAAAATGAGAAAGACTTCCCTGTGGGGGGGGTCTCTCAGCCAAGTATCATGTGGATGAGAAAAGAGTTAACTAATGGAGGATGGTGATGGCTGTAAATCAATCAATTACCCATAACCTTATCTACTCAATAAACACACTAAAGCCAATACCCCTTTTAAATGAAAGGGGGCTTGACGAGCCTGGTCATATCAGTCTGGCCTCTAACAACATGCAGTAGCCCAACTCTCTTTTACTTATAGACACACAGATAAAGGGGGCCAAGATTGGGAGGAGCTTCTTCTGTGATGGACAGGATAGGGTGGAGTTAGGGGAGCCATTTTCTCTGGGAAACTAGACAGAAAACTGGTCTGATTCTGCTAGATAAGGATGGCTTCCCACAATTCCCACTCATTATATTAGGCTATTCCTATGCTAATACCAAAAGTAGAGCATACAAAAAGAAAATTATGGACCAATATAGTGTCACACATTGCTTAATGACAAAGTTTAGGTACATTCTGAAATATGTATTGGTAGGTAATATCGTTATTGTGAACATCATAGAGTTTAATAACAAAAACCTACTAACATAAACCTGATTCATATCTAGGCCATGTGGCATACCCCACTACACATAGACTAAAAAACTGCACAGCATGATAGTGTGATGAATATCACAGGCAGTTGTAACTTAAACATTTGTGTACCTAAGCATATCAAAAAAAGTAAAGATACTAGGAATAGGAAGGAACTTCTCAGCTCCATTATGTTCGTAAGGGGTCTCTTTTTCATATGCAGTCCATTGTTGACTGAAACATCGTTATATGAAACATGGCCATATCTCATGAAGTTAGGTATGAAAATTCTAATCAGAATATTAGCAAACTGAATCCAGCAGTGTGTGGCAAAATTATGTACCATGACTAAATGTGACTTACCCCAGGTATGCAAGGTTGGTTTAACATTTAAACATTTATTGAAATATCCCACATCAACAAGTTTAAGAAGAAAAATTGCTTAATCACATCAACTGAAGTAGGAAAATGCAATTAACAAACTCTAAAACCCATTATTGATAGGCATTCACAGCCAACAAAGCATAGAAAGTAACTTCCTGTTACTGGTTTAAAATTTATATGATGATGTCCAAAAACTCAGTACCTTAGAATGTGACTCTTTAAAGAGGTAATTGAGTTAAAATGAGGCAATTGAAGTAGACCCTAATTCAATAGGACTGGCATCCTTATAACAAGAGAAGACTAAGATACAGAAATGCATAGACAAAAGATCCTGTGTAGACACAGGAAGAAGATGGAAGTGTGAGTCATCTTTCCATCACTGTGACAAAATATCTCAGATAACCAACTTAGAGGAAGAAAACAGTTATTTCAGCTTATGCTTTCATCAGTTGCAGTCAGTGGTTGCTTGGCCCATTGGTTTGAGGCCTTGGTGAGAGAGGATACCTTGGCAGGGCCACATGGCAGAGGAAGCTGCTCACCTCATGGAGCCAGGAACCAATGAGAGAGAGAGGAAGGAACTGGAATCCCAATATTCCTTAAGTGGACATATCCACAGTGACCTAACTTTCACTCACAAGGTTCTACCTCTTAAAGCTTCTGCTACCTCCCAATAGTGCCAGGATGGTGACCACGCCTTTTGATATATAGTCCATTGGGGGACATTACAGATCCCATGAACATTTCTCTTTAGCCAAGTAGAGACTTCAGGAAAAGACGCCCATGGACACCTTGATCTTGAATTTTTATCCTCCAGAACTGTAAGAACATGATTCCTAATGTGCCTGGTCTATGGTGCTTTCTTATGATGGCCCTGGAAAATGAATACATTTCCTCCACTTGATTATGGGACAGCTACAAATAAGGTAGCATCATATTTACTGGTAAAAACCAAATAATTTCCCACTAAATTTGGGAGAAAATCACAGATGTTCATTTCCAGGACTCTTATTTAAGATAGTGCTGGAATTTCTAGCCAGCACTTTAGGGCAGAAAACAAATAAAATAAAGGGAAAAATAAAACTGTCCATATTTTACGAACAAATAAATAAAAAACATAGACCTTACAAGCAACTTCAACAATGTTTCAAGGTACAGCATCAATACACAAAAATAAATCACATTTCTATATACTAAAAATGAATGTGTGGAAATTGTAATTAAATAATAGAATGAATAATTGCTTTACCAAAACTAAAATACTCAGGCATAAATCTAATATAATATGTACCAGACTTGTGCCCTGAAAATAAAAAATGTTCCAGTGAAAGAAATCAAAGAAAATCTAAATAAATGTAGACATAAGCCACCTTCGTGAACTTAGAGACTCAGCATAATGAAGATGATAAGTCCTTTCTACAGGACTAAATGGTTTAACACAATTCCTACCAAAATCCCAGCCAGGGTTTTGTAGTCCAGAGAAATTTCTCCTAAATTGTATGGGAAGACACAGGACTTGGAAGAGCTATTATTGTTATTGTTATTATTATTATTATTAATGGGAATTAAATGGGTGGAATCATTGTATTGCTTTCCCTGAAAATAGGTCTTACTCTACAGATTGTAATGGAGAAAGTGTGGGTTTGGTGGAGGAAAAATCACATGCATTGGTGAGACAGAAGAGAGCAGAATGAAGTAGTCCTATAAATGTGTGCTTATTTGGGAATGACAAAAATGCAAAAGCAATTTCATGGAAGAAGTAGAACCTTTGCATCAAAATTTGTTGAAGCATTTGGCTGTTCATAGGCAAATCAATAACATCAACAACAACAAAACCATTTAAACCTAGACATCACATCTTAATACAAAAAATAATTCAAAATAGTTGATGGGTTTAATTCCAGATAGCACAGTAAAATGTTTATAAGAATACATATGAGAAATTCTTTGAAATTAGAGATGGCTGATGAGTTCTTAGATTTGTTCCAAAAAGTGAGATCAATAAAAGTAAAAATTGATAAATTGGATTTCATCAATCATTTAAAAGGGCCTTTGTGAAAAGAATAAAAGTGAAGCTATAGACATAAAAAATTATTACTTGGACGTCACAGATCAAAGATAAGTAAATCCGGCTTATGTGGAGATCTCTCCAGTCAATCACAAAAAAATCCAATATGGAATTAGAGAGCTGACAAAGGACAAAATACATTTCATTGAAACGTATACAGATATCAGATAAGTGCATGAAAATATGGTCAACATTGCAAACAATCAGGAAGATTCAAATTAAAAACACAATTATATTCTTTATTCACATATCATAATAGTTGAAATAAACAGTGATTGCCTCACACACCTTAAGACTGGGGAGACCAGATCCTCACAAATGGCTGGTCAGAATGCAGAGTATGTGTCTAACTGACCTAAGTATTAATATTCAATTTTGGGAGCAACTAAACTTAAATATTCTGTGGTTCATCCAGACGCTGGAAATACTACTCAGTCTCAAATACAAAATGTGAATGGGTTTTAAGTGAATTATGCCAAGTGCAAAAAATATGAATATATCATGTGTGGTTTACATGTCTACGGCAATCTTAACAATATCACCGAGATTGATGATTGCCAAGTGTTAGGGAAGGGAACAGGGACAGATAAGTGTCACTATATAAAAAGGCAGCAAGAGCAAGCTTTATGCTTTGAACATGGAAGTGTAGGTGTCTCTCTGATGTGATGATTTCATTTCCTTTGGATATATTCCCACAGTGATATTGCCGAATCCTACTGTAGCTTTATTTTTAGATTTTTTTGAGGAATCTCCACACTCTTTTCCAAAATATTTGTACTTATTTACATTCCCACCCTCAGAGTACAAGATTTCCCCTTTCTTGGGGCTGAGAATACAGTTCAGTGGTAAAGCCTTTGCCTGGCATGCCTTAAGTCCTGGGTTTGATCCCTAGCATTGCAAAGCGGGGGAAGAAAAGTCTCTTTTCTCCCTCACCAGCATTTATTTATTGTCTTTTCATGACAATGGTCATTCTAACTAGAGTGAGATAATATCTCATTTTGGGTTTGACTTAAATTTCACTAATGATTGAATACAAAAAGATAATGTGGTTACATTTATAAAATAGATTACTATTCATTCATTACAAAGAATGAAATACTGTCATCTACAGCAACATGGATGGAACTGGAGTACCTCACATTTAGTGAAATAAGCCAGGTACAGTAAGACAAATTCTCCATACCCTCACTCATTTGTGGAAGCTAAAATAAATGACCTGATAGAACACAGTAGACCAGTGCTCACTAGGGACTAGGAAGAGGAGGGTGGAAGCAGAGGGCCTGATTTATAATAATGTGTTCCAAAAAAAAGTTAAACAGGAAGGATGAGTTCTGATGATCTCCCACATTGAAGGAAAACACGAGTCTACAACAAATTGTTATATATTTCAAAGTAACAAAATAATCTGGTTTCATAAAACATAAAATTTATTAAGTGTCTGAAGGAATGGATATGCTGATTAACCTGATTTGATCATTGCACATGGTGTATATTTTGTATTGACTCCTGGTACTCTCCACCATAAGGGTGCACATATAGCAGGTCAATTTATTTATTTTTTGTTTTTTTTTTGTGTGTGTAGAAAATTACCCAGCTAAGGCAATTAAAACAAAAATAGATCAATGATTAACTCCAACAGTGCTACGGTTTGAATATGATTTGTTCTCACCAAAGCTCATGTTGGGGCTTGGTCCCTGGTGTAACAGTGTAAAGAGGTGGTTGGGGGAGTGGCTTTAAAATGTGATTACAACTTTTTTTTTTTTAATTTATTTTTTATTTATTTATTTTTTTATTGTAAACAAATGGGATACATGTTTTTTCTCTGTTTGTAAATGGCGTAAAGGCATACCATTTGTGTAATCATAAATTTACATAGAGTAATGTTGTTTGATTCATTCTGTTATTTTTTCCCTTCACCCCACCCCTCCCACCCCTCTTTTCCCTCTATACAGTGCTTCCTTCCTCCATACTTGCCCCCCTCTCTAACCCTAACTCTAACCCTAAAACTAACCCTTCCCTCCCCCCATTATGAGTCATCATCCACTTATTAGTGATATCATTTGTCCTTTGGCTTTTTGAGATTGGCTTATCTCACTTAGCATGATATTCTCCAATTTCATCCATTTGCCGGCAAATGCCATAATTTTATCATTCTTTATGGCTGAGTAATATTCCATTGTATATATATATACCACAGTTTCTTTATCCATTCATCAATTGAAGGGCATCAAGGTTGGTTCCACAATCTGGCTATTGTGAATTGAGCAGTATGAACATTGATGTGTCTGTATCTCTGTAGCATGCTGATTTTAAGTCCTTTGGGTATAGGCCAAGGAGTGGGATAGCTGGGTCAAATGGTGGTCCCATTCCAAGTTTTCTAAGGAATTTTCACACTGCTTTCCAGAGTGGCTGCACTAATTTGCAGCCCCAGCAGCAATGTATGAGTGTACCTTTCTCCCCACATCCTCACCAACACCTGTTGTTGCTTGTATTCTTGATAATCGCCATTCAAATTGGGGTGAGATGGAATCTTAGGGTAGATTTGATTTGCATTTCTCTTATTACTAGAGATGTTGAACATTTTTTCATATGTTTGTTGATTGCTTGTAGATCTTCTTCTGTGAAGTGTCTATTCATTTCCTTAGCCCATTTGTCGACTGGATTATTTGTATTCTTGGAGTAGAGTTTTTTGAGTTCTTTATAGATTCTGGAGATTAGTGCTCTATCTGAAGTATGATTGGCAAAGATATTCTCCCACTCTGTAGGCTCTTTCTTCGCATTGCTGATAGATTCCTTTGCGGAGAGAAAGCTTTTGAGTTTGAATCCATCCCAGTTATTGATTCTTGCTTTTATTTCTTGTGTGATGGGAGTCCTGTTAAGGAAGTCTGGTCCTAAGCCGACATGTTGAAGATCTGGACCTACTTTTTCTTCTATAAGATGCAGGGTCTCTGGTCTGATTATGAGGTCCTTGATCCATTTTGAGTTGAGTTTTGTGCAGGGTGAGAGATAGGGGTTTAATTTCATTCTGTTGCACATGGATTTCCAGTTTTCCCAGCACCATTTGTTGAAGAGGCTATCTTTTCTCCATTGCATATTTTTGGCCCCTTTGTCTAGTATGAGAAAATTGTATTTATTTGGGTTTGTGTCCGTGTCCTCTATTCTGTATCATTGATCTACCTGTCTATTTTGGTACCAATACCATGCCGTTTTGGTTACTATTGCTTTGTACTAGAGTTGAAGTTCTGGTATTGCAATACCCCCTGTTTCACTCTTCCTGCTAAGGATTGCTTTAGCTATTCTGGGTTTCTTATTCTTCCAGATGAATTTCATAATTGCTTGCTCTATTTCTGTAAGGTACGTCATTGGGATTTTATTTGGAATTGCATTGAATCTGCATAGCACTTTAGGTAGTATGGCCATTTTGACAATATTAATTCTTCCTATCCAAGAACATGGGAGATCTTTCCATGTTCTAAGGTTTTCTTTAATTTCTTTCTATAGTGTTCTGTAGTTCTCATGTAGAGGTCTTTCACCTCTTTTGTGAGATTGATTCCCAAGTATTTTATTTTTTTTGAGGCTATTGTGAATGGGGTAGTTTTCCTAATTTCTCTTTCTCAAGATTCATCACTTATGTATAAAAATGCATTGGATTTATGAGCATTGATCTTGTAACCTGACACTTTACTGAATTCACGTATGAGTTCTAAGAGTTTTCTGGTGGAATTTCCGGGTTCCTCTAAATATATAATCATGTGATCAGCAAACAGGGATAGTTTGAGTTCTTCTATTCCAATTCGTATCCCTTTAATTTCTTTGGTTTGTCTAATTGCTCTGGCTAGAGTCTCAAGAACGATGTTGAATAGAAGTGGTGAAAGAGGGCATCCCTGCCTTGTTCCAGTTTTTAAGGGGAATGCTTTCAATTTTTCACCATTTAGAGTGATATCGGCCATGGACTTAGCATAAATGGCCTTTACAATGTTAAGGAATGTTCCCACTATCCCTATTTTTTCTAGTGTTTTGAGCATGAAGGGGTGCTGTATTTTATCAAATGCTTTTTCTGCATCTATTGAAATAATCATGTGATTCTTGACTTTAAGTCTATTGATATGGTGAATTACATTAATTGATTTCCTGTTGTTGAACCAACCTTGCATCCCTGGGATAAAACCCACTTGATCATGGTGCCCTATCTTTTTAATTTATTTTTGTATGCGATTTGCTAAAATTTTGTTGAGAATTTTTGCGTAGAAGTTCTTTAAGGATATTGGTCTGAAATTTTCTTTCCTTGATGAGTCTCTGTCTGATTTAGTTCAGTGTGATATTGGCTTCATAGAATGATTTTGGGAGGGTTCCCTCCTCTTCTATTTCATGGAATACTTTGAGAAGTATTGGAATGAGCTCTTCTTTAAAGGTTTTGTAGAACTCGGCTGAGAACCCATCTGGTCACGGACTTTTCTTTGGTGGCAGGCTTTTGATGACTTCTTCTATTTCAGTATTTGAAATTGGTCTATTTAAATTGTGTATGTCCTCCTCGATCAGTTTAGGCAATTCTCATGTCTCTAGAAACCTATTGATGTCTTTGAAATTTTCTATTTTGTTGGAGTATAGATTTTCAAAATAGCTTCTACTTATATTTTGTATTTCAATCCTGTCTGTTGTGATATTTCCTTGTTCATTCCGAATTTTAGTGATTTGGGTTTTCTCTCGTCTTCTCTTTGTTAGTGTGGCTAAAGGTTTATCAATTTTGTTTATTTTTTCGAAGAACCAACTATTTATTTTGTCAACTTTTTGTATTGTTTCTTTTGTTTCAATTTCATTGATTTCAGCTCTGTCTGAATTTAACTATTTCCTGTCTTCTACTACTTTTGGTGCTGGTCTGTTCTTCTTTTTCTAGGGCTTTGAGCTGTAGTGTTAGGTCGTTTATTTGTTGAGTTTTACTTCTTTTGTTAAATGCACTCCATGAAATAAATTTCCCTCTAAGTACCGCTTTCAAAGTGTCCCAGAGATTTTGATATGATGTGTCTTTGTTCTCATTTAACTCTAAGAATTTTTTAATTTCCTTCCTAATATCTTCTGTTATCCATTCATCATATAATAGCATATTGTTTAATCTCCAGATGTTGGAATAGTTTCTGTGTTTTACTCTTCCATTTATTTCTAACTTCAATCCATTATGATCTGATAGAATACTTGGTAGTGTCTCTATCTTCTTGTATTTGCTAACATTAGCTTTGTGGCATAATATATGGTCTATTTTAGAGAAGGATCCATGTGCTGCTGAGAAGAAAGTGTATTCACTCTTGGTTGGATGGTATAGTCTATAAATGTCCGTTAAGTCTAAATTATTGATTGTGTTATTGAGATCTATGGTTTCTTTGTTCAATTTTTGTCTGGAAGATCTGTCCAGTGGTGAGAGAGGCATGTTAAAATCACCTAGTATTGTTGTGTTGTGGTCTGTTTGGTTTCTGAAATTGAGAAGAATTTGTTTGACATACATGGATGAGCCACTGTTTGGGGCATAGATGTTTATGATTGTTATATCTTGCTGATTTATGCTTCCCTTAAGCAGTATGAAATGACCTTCTTTATCCCTTCTGACTAACTTTGGCTTGATGTCCACATTATCTGAAATTAGGATGGATACTCCAGCTTTTTTGCTGAGTCCATGTGCATGGTATGTTTTTCCCCATCCTTTCACTTTTAGTCTATGGGTATCTTTTTCTATGAGGTGAGTCTCTTGTAGGCAACATATTGTTGGATCTTTCTGTTTAATCCACCCTGCCAGTCTATGTCTTTTGATTGATGAATTCAGGCCATTAACATTCACGATTATTATTGAGATATGATTTGGTTCCCAGTCATTTGGTTCATTTTTTAAATTTTATTTATTTATTTATTTGACACAACTTGGTTCCTCCTTTATTTGACAATTCCTTTAGGATAATTCCTCCCTTTGCTGATTTTCTTCTTTGTTTTTCATCTCTTCCTCATGGAATATTATGTTGAGATGTTCTGTAATGCTGGCTTTCTTTTTGTAAATTCTTTTAGCTTTTGTTTATCATGGAAAGATTTTTTTTCATTGTCAAATTTGAAGGTAAGTTTTGCTGGGTATAAGATTCTTGGTTGGCATCCATTTTCTTTCAGGGCTTGAAAAATGTTTTTCCAGGCCCTTCTAGCTTTTAGGGTCTGGATTGAAAAATCTGCTGATATCCGTATTGCTTTCCCCCTGAATGTAATTTGGTTCTTTTCTCTCACAGCCTTTAAAATTCTGTCTTTATTTTGTATGTTAGGTATTTTCATACTAATGTGCCTTGATGTGGGTCTGTTGTAATTTTGTGTATTTGGAGTACTATAAGCCTCTTGAACTTGATTTTCCATTTCATTCTTCAGATTTGGAAAATTTTCTGACATTATTTCATTGAATAGATTGTTCATTCCTTTGCTTTGTTTCTCTAGGCCTTCCTCAATCCCAATAACTCTTAAATTTGGCCTTTTCATTATATCCCATAGTTCTTGTAGATTCTGTTCATGATTTCTTACCATCTTCTCTGTTTGTTCAACTTTGTTTTCAAGGTTAAATGTTTTGTCTCCAACGTGTGAGGTTCTGTCTTCCAGGTGTTCTATCCTACTGGATATGCTTCCTATGGAGTTCTTAATTTGGTTTATTGTTTGCTTCATTTCAAGTATTTCTGTTTGGTTTTATTTTTCAATATCTCTAACTCTTTATTGAAATGATCTTTTGCTTCCTGTATTTGCTCTTTTAACTGTCGATTGTTGCGATCACTCAATGCCTGCATTTGCTCTTTCATCTCATCATTCTGTGTGTGCATTTGCTCTTTCATCTCATCGTTTGCTTCCCTGATCATTTTAATTATGTACATTCTGAACTCCTTTTCTGTCATTTCTTCTGCCATGCTGTCATTGGGTTTTATTGATTTAACATCTAGATTTGTTTGTGCCTTTTTCTTTCCTTGTTTTCTCATATTGTTCAGGTATCAGTGGACCGCTGAGATATTGCAGATTTCCTCTATTGACTTACAATGTCCCTGAAGATTTCTATATATATCCCCCCTTAGCCTTCAGTAGGCTGAAGTCTTGGAGGAAGTTGATAATGCGGTGCTCCACAAGGAAGCTGCCTCTCTAGGAGTGGTGGCCTTCAGGTGGGGTATATTCCCTGCTAGTGGGCAGAGGTGCCTCCACTTGCTGACCAATGGTCATCCAAAGGGGTACTAAGCTGCGGGCTAAGGCAAGGCCTGTTTGGGCCTGTGTCTCTGGTTTTACCATCCTTGTGGGGAAACCTCACCCAGCAGGGAAGACTCACCCGGTGGGGAGGTCTCGCTGGTCAGTTCCCCTCCTAGAGGTTCCCCTCAATTTACAGCTACCACCTGGGCTGGGCTGCCTTCCTCTGCAAAGTTTCCAGGGGCCCGAACCTACCTCCTGGGCCTGGGAGCCTCACCCTTCGCGGATGAATCTCCTTAGCCTGCCCCTCCTCAGAGAATCTGCCCGCAGTCCTGGTACCTTTGCTCCATCCCTAAGTGTGTCTCTGTGCGGCTCTTCCACCAAGAAACCTCCTAGATCCTGGGACCCTGCTCTGCACCTAATCGCCTGGCTATGTGGCCCCTCCTCTGAGCCGCCACCTGGGGCCCCGTACAATCGCTCTGAGTCCCAGAGACCTGCTTCACGCCTCTTCCTCCAGATAGCCGCCCGGTGTTCCGGTACGGTCACTATGAGTCCAAACAACTCACTGCGTGCCTCCTCCTCCCACCAACTGCCCGTAGCCCTGGGCAATCACTCCGAGTCGAAGTGACCCGCCCCGTTCCTCTTCCTCCTCCAGGTAACACCCCCCCGGGTGTTCAGGAGCGGTACCTCTGAGTGCCTCTGAATCCACGTGACCCGCTGCACGCCTCCTCTGGGCAGCCTCCCGGATCTCTGGTGTGGCCACTCGAGACCAAGCGACCACCGTGCTCCTCCTCCAGGCAGCCCCCCTGTTCAGGAGCGGTTGGTCGCTTTAAGTCCAAACAACTCACCAATCGCCTCCTCCTTTGAGCAGCCGCCTGGAGCTCTAATGCAGTCACTGCGAGTCCAAACAACCCGCCGTGCTCCTTCTCCTACTCCTCAGTGCAGGCCCCAGTGTTCAGAAGTGGTCTGAGTCCAAACAGCTCGCCACGCAGCCCCTCCTCTGGCAACCACCTGTAGCTCTGGTGTAGTCACTCCGAATCCAAGCAGCCACACTCCTCCTCCTCCTCCTCAGGGCAGGCCCTGGTGTTCTGAGTTCACACAGCTCTCCTCGCTGCCCCTCCCCTGGGCAGCCACCGGATCCCCAGTGGTTGCTCTGAGTCCCAGCGCTGTGCTGAGCGACCTCCTCTATGATGCTCCCAGTTGTCCGAGTTCACTGCTGCAGCGGGGGAAGGGGTGTCTCGCCGGGCAGGTCTACTTCACAAAGTTCCCTGCGTTCCGGGACTACTGCCCCATCCGGGACGCCTCCCCAATGGGAGAGACTCACCCGGCTGCTTTGAGTTGGTCCCAAGTCTCTCAATATCTCCTCTTTTGAATCCTGAGTCCTGGAGCAACATGAAATGCAGCCACCCTCTAGTCCGCCATCTTGAAACCTCTAGCAGGTCAATTTAAAATGTTCATAGAAACAAGTACACACATAAACTACACAAATGGATGTATGTGAAAACACTGAAATCTGGAAAACCTCACTGATCTTATCTGTGCCAGTTTCCTTCTTATGAATCACATATTTATGCAAGTTGTTCACAGAGGGGAACCTGGGCAATAGTTATATGGAATTTCTCCAACTTATTTTTTAGGAGTATACTGGGAATTGAACCCAGTGTCATTCAACCAACTCTTAGTATTATTTTATTTTATTTTATTTTGAGACAGAGTCTCAGTAAATTGCCCAGGATGACCTCAAACTTCCAATCTTCTTGCCTCAGCCTCCAGAGTCACCAGGATTACAGGCCTGCACCACCACATCTGACTCACCAATTTATCTCTTAAAATTGCATATTAATCTACAGTTGTCTCAAAATTATAAGTTAAAAAGAAAGGATCCTTAACAAGAATCAGTACTTGATGACCATAATCACTATAGCTACTTCCCACGCATTGTGTTCAATGCTGAGCCTTCTAAAGTATTATTTTTCTTATTGTGTAGAGAGTTCTGTGTCAGAGGCACATGCCATCAATCCCTATTCCATAAACAAGAATGTTGATATTTTGGAAGGCAGTGAAATTGACCTAAGAAGATAGAGCTTATTAGTAAAAATGGAGCAATTCAAAGTTATGTTAGTCTGAGTAGAGCTG
Organism: Sciurus vulgaris; assembly: GCF_902686455.1. NCBI lineage: Eukaryota > Metazoa > Chordata > Mammalia > Rodentia > Sciuridae > Sciurus > Sciurus vulgaris. The sequence goes on from NC_136469.1 coordinate 16,640,265, forward strand.
AGGGTTTTGGCTATAATCCATTCTGTTATGAAAAAAAGCAAGTTTGTTATCTCATATGTTTTTATATTTATACTGGTATAATGGTAGTCACTAAATGTATAAATATTTATGAACAGCAGTCTTTAAACCATCAAATTTCATTCTCTGAAAGTACAGGAATAATGGTGTAAGAGAAAGAGCAAATTCTCTGTCCCTTCAAGTCATATAATTTGGGAAACTAAATGAAAATCTGAGCTTCGATTTCATGATTGCCTGAGAAGAGAAACGGATGCTTCATATATCTTTTAAATTCTTTTAAATATCAGATGTCTCAAGCAAGTTTTTGGCATCACAGTTAATTTATGATTGACATTTTTAATGTGTGTCTGAAATGCCAATATTTTGTGTTGTTGATAAAACGATCCATATGTTTTACATTTCAGACACTCAGGCAGCTGAATTGACATTCTGTTGTGAAATGCTAAGTTCCTAATAGGATTGCACATCCAGGCAGTAGGCTAACCCATTTCCATAAGGAACTTAGAACACGTTCAAGATTTTATTCCTGTTTTCATCTGAGACTTGGAGTTTGGAAGCACCTAGAACGTGTGAAGATAAATGTTGCAAAGAGACCTAACTTTATCAAGAGTGGCAAAGGCTACATGGAAGAATTAATACTATTTGATAGAATGGGGAATTGAGTTATTGATTTTTATCAGAGTGTTGAAGAAACACTCTCTGGCACTTTATCAGGGATGCGATGCTTGAGTGTAAGTCATCCATTCCTGAACTTGAACTTCAGGAGAGCAGGAATGGTTGTGTTTCCTTTTACATCCTATTCACAATATTTACAATAGTTCATGACATGAAGTTAGGGTTACTGTGTCAACGAGGCAGTTGAAAAACCCTTGTAGGTATTATAAACAAGCACATGTAATTCTTTCCCCTAATTATTGCATACAATACCGAGTGCTGTGTTTATGTGAACTACATCCCAAAAAGACTGGAGTTAAAATCTGTACATTGAGCGTTCTCATGCCTAAACTTTGGGACAAAGAAATGCCTGATGACAGTGCTTCAGAATTCTTTCATTTCTTTTTTCAGAGTCACTTAATAATATAATTTCCATTCATTTCCTAGAAATATCTAATCTTTCCTTCGGATTATATATTGCAAAAGAGAAATAGCATCTTGATTTTCCTAAGATACCTGTTAACATTGAAGGTACAAAAAACCACCTGTGCTTTTTCACCCATTCAAAATTCCTTAATGCTGTTTTTTCCCTCTTTCGAATAGCAGCAAATCAATATATTTCTCCATTACTTAGTACCTTCTATTTGAAAACCAAGACAATTTGCACATCATTTAACACTTCAATATATTACATAAAACCATACATGAAGATGACATCTTTTCTCATAGAAATATCATTTTCAAATTAAAAAGAGTCTCTCATAGGAAAGTTTCTGCTGCCTGTGATGTAGAAAATGAGCATTAAATTTTTATTTCTCCTAATGGAAAATTTTAAAACTTCCTTCAGTTTGTGTCTTTATAATTTACCTTTTCTAAGAATTTGATCTCTGCAATAGCCAATAGTAGCATTTTAAAACAAAATCCAGCAGTGTAGAATGTGACCACTCTGTTACATGTTCTCTATTATTATTGATAGAAATCAAAATCTGTTATTGGCACTGTCTTTCAAATCTTACTGTAAAACTTATTTACTCCCGTTACACTTTTGTGTTCCTATATAAGGATGGAAATACCATCAAGAACCATTCATGGCCTTACTTTTCACAATTTGTAAATTTAGTCGAAGGCTTTCATTAATTTGTTCATTTGTTTGCAACAGTAATTTAGACAGGTGTGGTTATCATTCAGAAAGACTTAATGGCTTTCGACTTTATTCACATGAGTACATAGTTGAGCCAGTTTCTTAAAATATTTTATTGGTATATTTTTTGGTTATATATGACAATAGAATCCATTTGATATAATTATAAAAGCATGGAATATATCTTTTTCTAATTAGGACCTCATTCTTGTGGATGTACGTGATGGTAAGATTCACTGTGGTGTATTCATATATATATGTACATGGAAAAATCATGTCAGATTTATTTCACTATCTTTCCTTTTCCTATGCCTCCTCCTTTCCCTTCATTCCCTTTTGTCTAATCTACTGAATTTCTATTCTCACCCCCATCTTATTAGCAAAAATCCATCAGCAAAAACATATCAGAAAGACAGATATCAGCAAAAAAAATTGACTTTTCGTTTTTGGGGATTGGCTTATTTCACATAGCATGATAGTCTACAGATGCATCCATTTATTGGCAAATATCATGAAGTCATTCTTCTTTATGACTGAGTAATATTCCATTGTGTATATAAACCAAATTTTCTTTATCCATTCAGTTTTATTTTATTTGTCTTGTACTCACTGTAAATGATAAGTGTAGTGAAATACTTTTAACACTGAAAGCCACTGGAGAGATCCTTGCAGGCATTGTTAGTTTTAATTGGAGAAAATGGCTTTAGCATCCTTACTACAGTTTACCTTAGATGCTTCTCTGCCCTGATTTCCATTGGTCCTCTCTCTCTCTCTCTCTCTATATATATATATATATATATATGCATATATGTATGTATATATACAAAACTGGCAACCAAATATATTACAAATCATTATAATTATGCCTGCAAAAAGTTCTCTTTAATTTTTCCTGTACTCTCTTTCCTCTGACTAGAATTTCATCAACTACTGCATATATTTTTGACTCCTGATTTCTTGCTTCTCTTTTCTCTCTGCAATCATGTTTTCTGTATTGCTAACATTATCCAACTGAAACAAAATTTTCAGTAGTTGCTTATTGTTGATAATAGGAAGTTCAAATAATTGTTTAGAGAAATTTAACTCCTGTCAAAAACTAGTTTTGCAGACTTATTTCCTCCCTTTTTCCTATAACTCCAACACCATCCAACACCCATACTATATCAGACTAAAAACAAGACTCTAAATGCATTCTGTAATGTTACGTTGTTGGCAAATGGGAAAGGAGGATATCCTTTACAGGTCCCTTCTGGCCTGAGCACCTCCTGACCCTGCCTATTACTTTTTTTCCAAAGATCAATTTTCCATTTTTATAGCAGTTCATAAACATTTTTATTATAAGTAAACTTATAATAAAAAAGTATTTCTTTACAGTTGGATTATAATCTTTTGAAAATAGAAATTTCGTCTTACTCCTTTGAGCAGCAACTACCACATTCTACACACACACACACACACACACACACACACACACACACACACAGAGAGAGACTTTGGAAGAGAGGAAATGCTGGGAATAGATCCTATTAATGAGATAATTCCCATAAAATGACTTTTACATGAAAATTTTTCTTTTTTGATTTATTCAACTGTCAGCTGCAGGTGATTAAATGTATACTGCATATTTATAATTAATATGAAATTAAATATCTATTATGAATTTACTTGTCTACAGTTTTCTAAAACAATTTTTTTAAAACATTGAAAAGGAAGGTAAGAGAATATTAATTCATGTGTTCAGTGACTTTACTAAAAGTTAGAGTATTTTATTATTACTTACAAATTCAGAAAACTTCCTGTTTTAACTCCAGCAATCGCTCTTGCCAATTACCCATTTTTCTTTCTATCTGTCTCTATCAGTCTACCTACCTGACTATTTATTTATCTACCCATCTGGTCTACCTACTCATTCTTTAAATTTATAAGTCAAATTCACTGTTAACATTTTGCTGAATTTTATGCAAACATGTTACATTAAAATATTTGAAAACATATTCAATACATAACCACATATTCTAAGTGTGCTCCTTCAAACACTAAATGCCTTTGGAAAATACTTTTTTAAAGAGTAGGATGTTTCTACTACATAGATATATTGAATTTATTTAACTATTTCCTATTATTAAACATTTAGCTTGCTTTCAAATTTTGCTACTACAGTTTTTAAAATTTGTATTTATACATTACATTCTCTATAGGAGTGGTCTTTTTTTTTAAAGTGTTTCTATTATTTATTGGATTTGAAAAAAAATTAATGTAAAAGCTATGGTTATAGCACTATAGGGCCTCTAAAAATTATAGTGTATTAAAACTGAAGTATGGTCCCATCAAAATACCAATGACGTTCTTTTTTTTTTATTGTAAACAAATGGGATACATGTTGTTTCTCTGTTTGTACATGGCGTAAAGGCATACCATTTATGTAATCGTAAATTTACATAGGGTAATGTTGTTTGATTTATTCTGTTATTTTTTCCCTTCCCCCCACCCCTTCCACCCCTCTTTTCCCTCTATACAGTCCTTCCTTCCTCCATTCTTGCCCCCTCCCTAACCCTATCTCTAACCCTCACACTAACCCCTCCCACCCCCCATTATGTGTCATCATCCATGTATTAGCGATATCATTCGTCCTTTGGTTTTTTGAGATTGGCTTATCTCACTTATCATGATATTCTCCAATTTCATCTATTTGCCTGCAAATGCCATAATTTTATCATTCTTTATGGCTGAGTAATATTCCATTGTATATATATACCACAGTTTCTTTATCCATTCATCAATTGAAGGACATCTAGGTTGGTTCCACAATCTGGCTATTGTGAATTGAGCAGCTATGAACATTGATGTGGCTGTACAGGAGTGGTGTTGAGTAAGTTGTTTATAGAAGTTTTACAAGATCTGAATACTGTTTTTAACTATTCCTAATATTAGGTATCAAAATATGTATAATTACCAAGTAGTATAACTTTTTTGTTTGAATTGGAATTATTTTCATAACTGCACAATTTTGCAATTATAAACTTAAGTATTTTAATATTTAACATTTTATATAATATTGTGATGAATTTACATATATTGCTTTGTCTATCTTATATTGGAATTTTTTTTCTTATTGGTTAGAAACTTTTTGCTGTCATAGGTGTTAAAAATGTGAGTGAGATGTATGGTTCATGTATTGTTTTCTCTGCTGACATTAATTTAAATTTCATTTGGTGTCGCTTTTACCAAACTTAAACAATAAATGTAGCCAAAAGTGACCTCAGTATATGATTAATTACAAGTTGTACGTACCAGCATGTTGGAACGTTACCTATTTGTCTACCTTTGTAACTAACCAGCTGAGCTTCAGCCTATAGTTTCTCTTGTGCTAGCCTAGCTCATACACGGGGTAAGGGCTGGAGTCAAGACCCAGACTCCGGGAGTTGGGTAGGAGCAGGCTTGTGGTGAGCAGCCTGCAAACTCGTTTATTGCAGGAACAGCTATACATTTTATAGGCTTCTTCCCCAATCACAATGTGCCACGGGGGATCAGACCACCAGATTCCTATACGGGTTCCCTTGGTAACACTGAGTCAATTTGGGGCAGTTGTTTACTTTCCAAGGTAGCCAAAGCAGAACACTCTTCCCCACAAGTTTTCATTACACACTTGAGATGTTCACTGCTGTCAGCCAAGAAATAGGATTTCTCCCAACATCAGCCTATCACAGTTCCACCCTCAGCCAATTCCAGACTGCAGGCTGGTAAATTATGACTCAGTAAGGTAAATACCAAACTACACCAATCAGGCAATCTCTGCATGTCATTTCCTGTTTTTCTGGTTGTAAATGGAGTTCCTCACACTGTGAGGGAGAGGGCTTTCCAAACCATCTTAAGTTTGGAGTTGGAGTGCTGCCTGGTTCTAGAACATTTTTCTAGCTGAAGTCAACTTGTTAAGTTTAACTTGTCTCAGTTTTTGTTTTTTTTTTTTTTTAACTATTTTGGCAAAGCCACAAGATCTGGAGAATACCTTCCCATGACCCCTGGAGCAGGAAAAGGCTACACAAATACCTGTCATTACCCTTTCAGTCCTGTGATTTCTCACAATCTGGGAGTTGTCTTCCAATCTCTCTCCCTCCTGTCTCACTAGGTTTTTGTCCTGAGCTCTCCCAGTTTATGGGAGTAGCCATTTAGGTTCCATTCTTCTGTTTTCCTTCTTCTTGTTTTACTGAATTGGATTGCGTTAAAAGGTCTTGGTTGGATTGAATCAGATGGAATCTGAACTGGGTTCAGAAACAATTTGGATTCCACAACTAAGTGAATTTGATAGAGTGGAGGGCAGGTAGATATTTGTGAACATTTGGGCTTTTGAAAATAAATGACGTGTTGTGCTGAGAGAGGCACATGACCTGGGAATTGGTGGAGGCTGACGAATCATGGGCCAGACTTTTCTGTGTCCGTGGTCAGACTGGATCTGACAATTAACTAAAATAAATTCTATTACGTTGACTTAGTCTGACTGAGCCAGACAGAATCTGAATTGAGTTCAGAGTTGAATTGGATTCAACAATTAGCTACATTCGATCGAGTGAAATGAATTGAAATATCTCAGTAGTGTGCTCATCACAATCCAAGAAGCCTCCACCCCTGGGCCTTCAGCTAGATTCGTGTTTTAGAGTCATAGGTCACAAACATGCACAGTTTTGGAAAAAACTGACAAAATCTTAGATAAGCATGGGCCACCTGCCGACATTTTAAATTGAACACATTTTTTTCTTTGTGAAGCATATTAGAAAAACAGGGATTAAAAACTCTGAAAAAATAGCGGAAATATTCCTTAATCAGTATGTGATGGCATCCAAAAAGTCAAATTAACCCAAAATTTCTCCTTAAAAGATTCTCTGCAAGATGTGAGTGAAAACCATAAGATAAAGTAAGGACATGATAGTATTTTGACGCAACTAAACCTGTTTTCCTTTCTGTCTATCCTTACCTCAGTTCTCAATTCTGAGTGTGGTTTTTTTTTTAATTTCCAAAAGGAGCCAGGAGTAATTTTTGCGATCTAATTGTTAGAGTATTTTTTAAAAGAAAAAAAAAAAATTGGTTCGTTATACACTCTTGGGGACAAAAAGACGAACCAGATTCACATTGCAGAATTCAATTGAAAATGCTGTTTGTGGAACATTCTGAGTTGAATATTCAGTAATAAGTGTTTTCTATAGGAATTAAAATGGTTGCAACGTATAGCCTGCAATCAGGCTCAGTAACTGCAACAGTTCCTAACTGGCAATGTAACTGAATCAACTGGACTTCCTTGGCCACAAGTATTATGGCTGACTCTAATGGAATGAGGTTCACTTTTCCTGGAGAACAAAGAAAGAAAGAGACCCTTTATTAAACAGATGCTGGAAGACCTGTGCCCTTAACTATACAACCTCACACTCTTTTTAATTCTGCTTCGTAGGTACTGCAGGGCTGCAATGTATTTTCCACAGTGTACTTCTATGAGGTAAAATGAATTTTCTATGACCACCTAATAGTCAGACTTTTCCTGATCTAGAACCTAGAGAATGTGCCTTCTAAAGGTGACTCAGGGAAAGATGGCCCTTGAACCTCCCTGGAAGGGACCCTATCACATCCTTCTCGCCTCCTTCAATGCAGCAAAGCTTCAGAGCCTCAAACCTTTGACCCACATCTCACAATTTAGAGGTCCTTCCTGACTCCTAGAGCTGTACACCCGGAGGACTTAGGTCAAACAACCAGGGAAGCTCTTCCCCGAGAAGCAGATGGCAGTGTCGGATGTGGATGGCTAGCCCCAGATCTCAGACCCAGACCTCTGTGCAAACATGAAGGCCTTATTTCTCCTCCAGTCTTTTTACCTGCCATGCTTACCTTTCCCCAGGAAAATACAAGGGACCGAAATCTGTGAATGACTTTGGCTAACGCTTATGCATTCCCAAGAAACTAGCATTATTATTGGGTTAGCAGACCAGTGCTAAATAGACAAGAAACTTCCATTAGTGATAAGCTGTCTCTGTGTTCCCAATGAGAACTTAAAGGAAGGAAGGCATAGTATTCTTTATATTTAAACATCACTATATTTAGTTTTCCTAAACTCATTAGAAGTAAAGCTCCAACTTTTCCAATTGTAGCCTCACGGCTACAATGTGTATAAAGCATATCCACATGATACCCGTATGAGATTATCATGCTTCCAGGAACCATTCAAAACCTGGGAACTATCTATGTAGGTATAAGTGATTGCACATATATTGTCACTGGGTTCAATCTAGTGAGATCAAGTAGATGTGGTTGTGCAACTTTACGAGGTGCAATAGAGTTCACCTGGGAGAAAATCTCTTTAGTGGCCTTGTTCAGGAGCTACACAGAGTTATGGGTGAGCAGGAGAACCTCACTCCTGCTCCAGGCTCGAAGTGATGCTTCTTTCTGACTTTCACTGGCTTGATTTTGGTCTGAGAAGAATGAATGTGCCTGTTGTGTTCTGTCTTTTCACTGTTTTGGGTCTTGCTATTTGGTTTAGCTCACTCCTGTCTTCTGAGTAGTTTTCCCTGAAAGACCCTCAGAATATTTCCCTTAATCAGAGATCAGTGCTCAATTCTTGAATTTAGTGCCCATTTTGAAGAAGATGAGACTGAATTAGTTTCCAATGAGGAAAGGTTCCAATTGGGCTCTTGGTGAGTCATCCTCGGAACTATTAGAGGTTTGGTTGCATGGAATTAAAGTGAATCTGAAAATCGAAAAGATTCTAGATTCTGTAGCTAATCAGTCCTTTCAGGGGTTCAAATGGGAACATTTGTACGCAGCAAAAACACTTAATGGAGCTTTATGTTGCTCTTGATCTACTTTTTACTCAAGTTGGATGTTTGTGCATAATGCTAAGTGAAACTAAATGCTCCTCTTAGCTTTCATCTGACTTTACTAGTGAGAGATTAATTTAAAAGGTGGCTGGTGCTGTTTTTTCTCTAGATACTTGCCATCAAACCCATTAAGTACATTTCTCAAGGGAAAGGAATACCGATATGTTCACTGGGACACTTAGAATTTGGTTTTGGACATCCTCAATGGTGGATGGCAAGCCTGTGTTCTAAGATTTCCCAATTCTTATGTGTCTTTTAATGGGTCATCAGATCACTAAGAATTGTGTTTCCAAACTATCTGAGAAGTTGAATATCTCTCTTGGTCCAATCACTTGGAAGCATGTCACAGTTCCTCATCATTGACTATGGCCAATGGAACTCAGATGATCTTTTAAAGGTTCTAATGCCTGAATCCTGAACTATTTGGTTGTGGTTAATTTGGTTGGCATGGCCTTTTCTTAAATGTTTTAGTCTGTTTTCCTCCTCTCTTGGAACTGTATCGTGTGGTCCTCGACGTTTAAATACCCATATTCAGCAGTTGTTGCACGTTGAATGATCTGGTTCTAATTGGAATAACAAAACCAGGAAGTTCAGGAATCACCTCACTAACTGGACATCATAGCACTCTAAATTCTATACCAGGACAAGGCATCCGGATTGGTGCTACTGCTTATGCCCATGATTTTGATCAATGTCAAAGGTGAGAGGATGACTGACAGGGGAAGTGGTGGCACTGAGATATATTTTACCTAATGCAGCCTTCACACTTGAATGACAAATGTGGCCCAAAGTGGTCTCTGTGTATAGAGAACTACAACCCAGCTTGAGGTGCGAGTAGGTTGCACCCTAAGTGTCTAAGAGTACACCCTTGTAAGTGAATAGCTGAGCCCCAGCCTATAACAGCAGCCAATCCCAGGCTCAAGGCTAAAACATTATGGCCAAATAAGCAAACAGGAAGCTGGCAATCAGATCTTCTCTGCGCACCATCTGCTGGCCTCTCTGGTTATAAAAGCAGCTTGCCATAATCATATGTGAGGGCACTCTGAACCATCTTCAGTATGGAATGTTGCCTGGTACGAGAAACTTTTTCTTGTTTAAGTAACAAGAAAATCTAGCTGGTCTCAGTTTTGCTTTTAACATAAGAAAGTCATGTTTAAAGTTGTCTCTTCATTTTTAATTTTGTTTCATTTAATATATTTTAATATTCCAACATATATTCACATGAAAAATTATCTTCTTTGCAAGTTCTACTTCTTAGAAGATTAATGGATATAATAATACTAATCCAATTAAGTAATGTGGTTTTATTATATATTTATTTATTTGGTACCAGGGATAGAACCCAATGGTGCTTAATACTGAAACACATCTCAAGTCCCTTTTTATAAAGAATTATTATTATTTTAGTCAATTTTAACACAGGTTCTTCTAGGTTGCTTACAGCCTTGGTAATTTGCTGAGGTTGGTTTTGAACCAGCCATTCTCCTGCCTCAGCCTCCTGAGCCCCTGGAATTACAGGAGTGCACCACTACACCTGGCTTGTAGTTTTATTTTTTTAATGTCGTTTATTTTCATTTGTTATTTAGTATTTTATTTTTTTTCTTATTCAACATGATTAGACATTTTTAAATTTTTTTTTTTTTTTTTTTTTTTTGCTAGCTATTTGGAAAAAGTACAAGGTATTTTTACTTGTAGTGATTTTTTTGGGCTCATACATTTTAAATAAACTTTTCAAGTAGGAATAATTTTAGCATGAAAGGTAGTACAAAGTTCCCCTCCCCCTCCCCATCCTGTTTTCCCTATTGTTAGCATCTTACTTTACAAAACTATGTTTTCCACAATCAAGAACACAAATTGATACATTAGTATTAGCTCCACATTTCACTTGATTCTGGTTTTTTTTTTCACTAATGTCCTTCTGTTTCAGAATTCCCTTCAGGATTTCACGTTGCTTTTCTTTATCATGTCTCCTTTGTTGCACCTGGTATATTAGTTTCTGGTTAATCGTGACTTTGACACTTTTGTGGAGCTTTGGTGAGACATTTTGTAAATGTATCTCAATTTGGTTTTGTCTGATTTTTTTTTCTTATTGGTGAACCAGAATTATGATTTTTTGGATGAATAACATAGAGCTGAGGTTTTCAGTTCCTATCCACAATACTAACTATGAACATGTTAAACCTGATCATTTTGTTAGTGTTTACATATTTCTTCAGTAAACCTAATTATTTTCACCCCTCTCCCTAGAACATTCTTTAAAAACAAGTTGAAGTATGTCTAGTCTCAAGGAGGCATGCATGGAAATTAATCTCTATCTCTCAGACAGGAATTTATCAACATAAATTATTTCCAATTCTTCAAAAAGTGTTTATCTTCTACTATTTATTTAGTTAAATCATTTGTTTTTATCACTATGGAATCAATGTTTATTTTGTACTTTGGACCCTATAGTGATTTTTATGTGTAAAAAATATAACCTACTAGTCGATGTCAATATTGGAAACAATATTTACTTCTACTCTTACTAATTTCCAGTCTCAGATGTAGATTTCTTTGAAACTTTTATTATAAAATCTATTTTTTTTTCCCATTTCTTCTTCACCTCAGTAAATGGAATCACTGTTCTACCAGTGACTCAGGAAAAAACCTTTTCAGGTATTCTTGATTCCTATCTTTTAATCAACATACAGTTAATTAGTCATCACAATCTTTCAACACTTTCCTCTCAAGTATGTATAAACACCTCTCAGATATGCCAAGTCAACCTCCTAGGTGTAAACCATGAGTAACTTTTATTTGGATTATAAAAACAACCCACAGCGTATTCCCTTTCTCATACCCTTGCCTCAATAATGTTTGTTTGCTAAATATCAGTAAGAAAATCTCTACTATAAAGTCATATAGCATCATTTCTTAACACAGAAACTTTCCATGACTTTTCTTCTCATTGACATTAAAATACAAAACTTAACAATGTCTTCAACCAGATCCTATAATCTTTCCTTGTAAAAGGCCAGTAAGTGAATACCTCCAGCTCTGTGGGTTTACGCATTATGTGCAATTACTTTGCTCTGCTGTTGCAGGGTACAGGCAGCCGTGGGCAAATGAGTAAATGAATAGGCCTGTGTGCCTGTAAAATTTTTATTACAAAATAATGTGTTGAGTGTAATTTGCCCTACCCTTGGAGTTGGCCAATTCTGGGTTTAAATAATCTAATTATTTCTCTGATCTCATGTCCTAGTTCACCTCCTTCACTCACTGAAAAGAGTCAGGCAAGCCAGACAGTGGTGCATGCCTGTAAGTCCAGCAGCTTGGGAAGCGGAGGCAGGGGGATTGCTAGTTCAAAGCCAGCCTCAGCAACTTGGAGGCTAAGAAACTTAACAAATCCTGTCTCAAAATAAAAAAAAAAAAAAAAAAAAAAAAAAAAAAGAAAAGGAGTGAGGATGTGACTCAGTGATAATGGGTCCTTGGGTTCAATCCCCAGTACTAAAAAGAGAAAAGAGCCATGTACTCTCCAACCTAGGGTTCCTGTGTTTGCTCGCCTGGGATTGTCTTCCTCCCGAGAGCTTCACTCTACCACTTCATCTCTCAAGGATCCGCTTGTCTCCTACCCTTAGCCTCTCTTCCCTTATCTATTCTTCCTCATGGTATTCATCACAACTTGATATATATATATTTTTTTATTGTCCACACTTGTCAATAAAAAGCAAGTCACAGTAGACCCTGCACGCACATGTTTTGTTCAGTGTTGAATCTGTAAGTTCCAACACTCAAGTTTTCTCCCAGAAAATACCATCTAATCAATGAGTGAATTAATTACTTAATGTCTGTCATTGACATTATTATAAAACATAGTGAATTAGAAATTTGTGACTGGTTTTCTTTATTTTTGTTTGTTTGTTTTCTGTTAATCACTAGTTCTTTTATCAAGGCTTCCAAATGATTGAGTAACATATTTATTTACATTTAAGGTTATGTTTACACTGATACGTAAAAAAAAATGAAGTACATATTTCACCATTTGTTCCAATATGTATTTGAATTATTTCTTTATTCCAAGAAGTAAATTTATGAGAATTTCCATGGCTAGATACAATATTTTGAATTATAATCTGTTTTACTAAAAATTCTGTGGAAATGGATCCACAATTTGTAGCACTCATTTTGCTCAGAAGTACCTTTCATGTTTATTCTTATTAGACACCAAGATGTTTTTTGCAGTGTCGTGTTTGTTTTGAATTCTGCAAGGATTCCTACAGAGGACTTTTTACTACTCTCCAGTTGCAGTTGCTGTACTAAGATGCGGGTGTGCTTCACAGCAGGATGTGGGATAGAGGTGGTCAGGGTGAAGGGCTCAGGGAACGGCTGACTGGATTTGACTATTTGAATCTAGGCTCCAACCATCCTACTGCATTTCAGTTTCTTCCTCTGCTAAATGCTGATAACAGTATTCCTTTAATAGAGTTCAACAGGGTTAATAAGTTGTGAACATTAAATGAGTTTATGAACATAAAGCACTTTGGATGTTAATAGTTATTATTAGTTTGATGGCATTTATTATCATTGTCATTATCAGTCTATCCAAGTATGTGGTGAATGCTTTCATTAAAATTTTTTTTCTTCAAATTCTTTCTCTTATTTCTTCAATATTGCTTACTTCCATATCCCATCCAGGATTTGTTTTGTAACATTAAAAAAAAAATTTAATATCTCACCTCTCTTTTATGCTTATTTTTATTTTGTATATCTATTTTTTAATTTGTTATCATTAATTTTTAGTTGCGTAGGAACCTTCTAAACTTTATTTGGTGCTGTATTGTTTGCATGCATGTCTGAATAACTCAACCTATAATATGTCCTTTTTTTAATTCAGAAATCCTTTTTCACATTCAATGAAATCAATTCAACAAATACTTCTTGAGTTGCTACCATGTGCTACAAATGATTGAAAGGGGTGTTTTTTTTTTTTTAATCTTAAATTCTTCTCTCTTTCTGCATATTAATGCTATTTTCCCATTTGAAATATTCTCCTCCTTTTATTTAAGAATAAAATCTGTGAAAATGGAATGACTATAGTAGTAATTTTAGTGTCTACATGTGCTAATATTGCGATTACTACATAAATAATTTTAATGTCTATTAAAATTCCTTGTCATTGGAAAACATGATGTTTCTTTACATTGCGTTCTTTTAAAATATGTCATTTTTCTCTTGGTTTATAAAATTTGTGGGTTTTTTTTCTCTTAATATTGGGAATTGAGGTAGATTCCACTACACTGTGGGAAGCTTTCATCTCTTCTTTCGATTCCATTTAGATATCCAGCAGCCTATTTGGTCACTACAGAAACACGATAATAGACAAGATATTGGAAGACCACAAGGAAGAGAGATCAGGTGTTGTAATGGTTAATTTGAATTATCAACTTGATAAGATTCAGAGATGCATAAGATTAATAGTCTTCTGGGTGTGTCAATGAGAGGGTTTCTAGGAATGACTGGATGGGGGATCAACGGGAGCAAAAGGGAAGACACTCCCTAAGCAAGGGCAGTACCATCCAATAGGCTGGAAGCTTGGCTGAAATAAAGTCTGAAGAACAAGGAAGCAGTAGCATAGGCAAGCTCAATTCTTCTTCAATGGGTCCATTTTTTTGGTTGAGGTGGCAGTAACCTGGAATGAATTCAGGGGCACTGGACCACTGAGTCACAGCTGCAGTCCTATTTTGCATTTTATTTAGAGACAGGGTCTTACTGAGTTACTTAGCACCTTGCTTTTGCTGAGGCTGGCTTTGGACTCTCAATCCTGCTGCCTCAGCCTCCGGAGCCCCTGGGATTGCAGGGGATGCCACTGCACCTGCCTGACTTGAACTGGTTCTTGATTGCTGCTGTGATTGCCTGAGGACATCAGACTCCAGCTCCTCACCCCTCCAAAGCAGACCGCTAGCGATTATCCAGGAGAAAGGGCTCCCGGAAGCCTTTGGACCCGGGCTGGGTAGCATCACTGGTCTCTCTTGTTCTGAGGCTTCTGCATGTTGGACTGCCCAGTCACTGGTTCCTCCAGCTCCCCAGCCTGCAGACAGCCATTGTGAGACTATGCGGATCCTGGTTGTGCAAGCCAACCTAATAATAAATCCCCTTATTAGTCTAATAAATCCATTTTTATAATCATATATATATTATATGTATATTCAAATATATGATCATAAAAGGGATTATACATATGTAATATATATGATCACAAAAAGGGATAACCCTAATACAGGTTTTTTTTGTGATTGTCGTAGAAGCAGTGGGATGCTACCAGAGACAGCTGTTCTCCAGGTGACATGAATACACTGTCCGACAACCAGCAAGGTCATTTCTCCATGTCTCTGTCTGGCCCAGATAACATCTTCGAGCTGCGGCTTGATGTCATCCCCACATCAGGATCTCTACTCAGCATGGCCTCCAGCAACTCCTGGGCTTCATAGAAGCCTTGTTGGAAAGGCCCCCATGTCCCCTGACAGATCCAATGTTACCTTTTAAATTATGAGAGTTCTATTATCAACTTACAAGTGACAGTGGCAGGTCATGCGCCACGTTGGTCCTTTCATCTACCTGGTTGTTCTGTACTTTTCTGGCAGAAATGTCTTTATGCATTTATATACCACCTTCTTTTCTGGTTTTCAGTACTTTTAAAATTTATTTTATTTTATTTTTTAACCTGCATCCTGCCACTTGATTATTTCAAAGGTAAAACTAGTTTAGGGACAACTTCAGAACATAGTCCCACAACTCAAGTTACCAGTTCAGCTTATACCAGTAGCAAAATAATGACATTTGGATGGAATATCACTATACCATACTCATAAATATAATACAACAAATGATTATTCCTCCCTACATAAAAATAAAACAAACTGCCAAGGAATAATAAGAGGTTAAGACAAAAGTGTCCCTAAAACATAAGCTCAAATTAATCTCATAAATTTTGTTGCATGCATTTCATGTTATTACCATGTATTTAAATGAAAATTAACAGAATTGGGATGTGTCTCTCAGTGGTACAGTAGTGGCCTAGCATGCATGAGATCCTGGGCTTATACTCAGCACTGCTGCCCACCTCCAAGAAAAGTTCTGCCCAGTATAAATGACATCGAGGCTTGAAGTACAGTATTTTAATTATAAATGTTACAGGCCTACTGTTTGAGAGGCCTTTTCTCTAGAGATTACAAATAGAATGAAGTACTTCCAATTAAGTACCAGACTGACAAGGATTTTTCTTTGTGCTCAGTGGCAACACTCAGATAATTCGTTCAGAATTGGAGATTCAAGTAGTCTTAGAGACAGCAGGACTTCATTTTCTACTTATCTTGGCACTCTGTCTCTGCATACAGAAGTAAGGGAAATCCTTTTAAAGTTGTGTGTGTGTGTGTGTGTGTAAAATAGGAAAAACAAAAATATATTACTCTTCTTTTTTTTCTTTTTCTAACATTTAGAAATTTTCTTTGTACATATGTTATCTATAACTTAGTTCAAAACCAAATTAATAACTTAGTGACTTAGTGTTTACGTGAAAGGACTTTGCATGAAAAATCGATATATACATATATGAGAAAATAAAATATATACATAAGTGAAATACATATACACATACTCTCCGAAATTAGTATGATTAATAATAAAATAGGTGAAAGACCCAACAAATCATTACAAAGACTTCTTAAAGAATGACATCCCATCAAAAACTATTGCATAGACTGACTTTTCAAATTTATAAAAATATAGTTTTAAAAATAAACACATTAATTTTCCTGTCTGCTATTTAGCAAAGATGATTGCTCAAAATAAATAGAAAAAATTTTGACAGCTGGGGAAATGTGCCTTAATAGATCATTGACTGGCAGACTGGTTTGGACCATCTGCATATTTATTTCTATTTCATGGTGGTCCAGCTGTAAGCATTGCAAGTATTACCATGTTTGATAATGCCTTCAATTAGGTCTGCATTTTTAATGGATGTCATTATTTTTCATAACCATCCTCTTATGGGTTTTATTCAAAGTAGGTAATAATAAACATATATAAGTGATACAGTTAGCATTCAGTAATTTTCTATCCCATTTTCCTAGGAGAATGATAAATATTGATATGTGAAAGTAAATGTATGGTTTTATACTGATTCGATGTGTTTCACTTTGCCTCCCCAGTGATTTTGTGATCACTTTTTTATATTAAAAAATAAATTCGTCTGATACATTTTCCATGAAAGAAGTAGGTCATGTGTATTAATGGACCCCTAAAGATGCATTTGTACTTATTTTCCTTTGCCTCATGATGGATTCCTGCCTTCTTAATCAGTTCTGTCTTTAATGCTATAGAAACACTTATGGTTGTCTATGAAGTAAGATGAAAGCTGAATTACAATTCATTTTTTTCCTTAGGGCCTCAAATGATAAAGGTGGCTTCAGAAATGTGAGACATGCTGAGATTTAGCTGAAAGCAAGAAGAGACTTAAATCATTCCCACAACAAAAAAGCCTGCAGGCGAGTAAGGTGGACCAATTAAAGCATTCCAAGTCATTCCCGATGGTTCCTTAAGTCAGATGTTAATTATCACCAGACTCACTGGGGACTGAGCTTTCTTTCTATGTATCAAGACCTACTTGGACCTTAATTTGGCTTTGTCAAAATAACCTTTGTCTGTGAGGAAAGTCTTCCTTAACTTGTCAGGCTGATTAAGCTCTGCTATACACGAATGGGAGCTAATTTTATTTTGAAGCCCTTTGATAGAAGCACCAACTGAATTCATGCTCAGAATACAATACATCTACCAGTTAAATATTTTCAGATAAAACCCCAGAGATAATTTTGAGTCACTGGAATTGTTTTGTTATTAAAAAATGACATTAAAATCTTTATCATCGTTGGGCCATGGGAGAAAATACTTTTTATAGCTAATTTTTTTTTGGTTAAAAATAATAATAAGGGATAAAAAAAGAAACAATCTTATACATGGCAAATTCTCTGACTCTATTGTTTAGAGAGAAAAGGAAAATTTGTTTTCAGTGGTTCTTTTTCATCTTTGAATTGATTCCTTGTTTTTACCATATATGTACAGAAAATGGACATTATCTTCTTTTGGGTTCAATATTCCCACCAGTCTTTTATAACATGTCACAGTGTGTTTTCCATGATGCACTTATTTCTTGCCTATCATATATTGTCAGACCGGAAATGTTCAATGGATACTTTGAGGCTGGCATTGCACTTGTAAAGCCTAAGTTTTAAAGATAAACAAAACTGGACTTGAGTCCTGGTCCTTTCTCTTACCAGGTATGTGGTTTACATGAGTCTCAAACTCCTCAACCTTAAAAAGTGAATAATGATTCCAAATCCTCAGGGTTTGTTGAATGGATTACAGTGAAATGTATGCAATGCAATTACCACCCTGCCTGGTGAAACCTGGATGTGTGTTAATACACCTTACTCTTATTGTTGTTATTATTATTAGCATTCACATTCCCTTCATGTGTTTCAAATTATCTGATCATTACCACATTAAGAATGCTACATGGTTATGGAAATTTATTATATCCTGCTGTAATATTCCATATTTGGAGACACAATTAATTTCTTCGGTATGTTCTAGGTGTTACCTCTTCAGAGTTATCCAGAACCCGTTTTTAAAGTGGTTTTCTTCTAATCTGCCTCTGCTGAAGAGTGTAGTTTAATTGTAAGCACATGGAGTACATGGGCACATTGGGAGCTGTCTCATTTGTGCCTTACTGTCTGCCAAATCATACAAAACCTACTAAAATAAGTAGAGTGGAGAACGTGCCAATTTTCTGAGAAGTAGGAAAGATATGTGTGATATATTGGCAGAACACAAGGCTAGAAATAAACAGTAGTATAGCACAACCTTTAGCTAAAATGGACATTTCCAAATTGGGGTCAAATTTCATCAGTTCCCTGAGATGCAGGCCAGAAAGCCATTTGGACACAACTCTGTATGTGTCCTAGAGTGTTTTCAGCTTTTGGAGATGCAATTTCAGTTTCTTCCAAAACTCAGAAGGTTCAGTTTTCTGGTATACAAGAGTGAGTACAAAAGTGTGTGAACAACAGAAAAATCTCAAGGATAACATTGGCAGTTTTTGAAAGTTTCACTGTGTCATGAGGAAAATAGAGACAGCAGAAGCTGAGATCAAAGAAGTATGCATTCCCACCTAGCAGGTCATTCAGCAAGGGACTCCGAGAAACTCTAAAGTCAAAGGCTTTTGTACATAAAAGAAAATTACAGAGTCAAGTTATGCTTAAGGATAAATTATTTCCACAAAATGATGATTTTATGGAGAGGACCATTTTCCGTCAAAGAAGCTAAACTCAGATAAGCATCATAGACAAACAAAATACCAGATACCAAAAGTTTCTGTTAATTTTCATAATCCACTAGAAGATTTCAGAAATATCAGTGGGCCCCCACAGTAACTGTAATTGCCCGTGCTCTGTATCATGCTGTTCTGAGAACAGAAATCGCTTAAAATTGGTAACAGTTCTGCCCTAGAACTACATAGCCAATTATGTGCCTCTTCATTTGTCAAACCAGATTAGATTGCTAGTCCACCTCGTTAGGCAGATTGCCTCTGACAGTGACCAACAGAAGTAACACTTCAAGGTGGGGGAAAAAGGGTACCATGATAAGAACTGAAATAGAGAAGCAGATTCTACTGTGAATGCTCCCTGAGAGTGCCAGTCTGCAATCCCATAACCAGGCCTATGTACATATGAGATAGTCTGATAAAAATAATGAATGGAAAAAATTGGACACATTTTGACAGAAATAATTTCAGAGTATCTTTAAGGGCTTTTTTTTTTTTTTTTTCCTGATCATTCCGAATATCAGTTTAAAAGCATTGTCTTACCTCTAGTTTAAAAGACAAATTCAGCTGAGCACAGTGGTGCATGCCTGCAATCCCAGTGGCTCGGGAGGCTGAGGTAGGAGGAATGCAAGTTTCCAGGTCAGCCTCAGCCAATTGTGTGGGACCCTCAGCAACTTAGTGAGCTTCTGTCTCAAAAGAAAAAAAATAATATAAAATTAAAAAGGGGATGGGGATGTAGCTCAGTGGTAAAGTGCCCCTAGGTTCAATCCCTACTACCTAAATAAATAAATAATGATAAAGTGACTACCTGGGTTCGTGGGACTGAAACATTTAGAGTTAAAGTGAAGGAAGACAGTGGTGTGGACTGGGTCTCTAGCTCTGGTCACTGTAGCCACTGCATGCCAGCTTTGACTTCAGGCACCTGTTCTCATGACATGTGAAGACTTCCTGTGGACACTTTGTGATGGCTAATTTTGTGAGTCTTGGCTGGACCAGGGGATGCCCAGATATCTGGTAAAACATTATTTCTGAGGGCATCTGTGAGAGCATTGCTGAATGAGATTAACGTTCCAGTTGGTGGACTGAATAAAGAGGCTCTTTCCAAGGGGAGGGGGCAACATGGAATCCACTGAGAACCTGAACAGCACAAAACGATGGAAGAAGGTTGGATATGTTTCCTGCCTTTCTGAGCTGGGGCATCACTTGGCTCCCTCTGCCTGTGCAAGCCCCCGGCTTCTCTGCATCTCCTCCCTTATTCTCTTGCTTCTGAAAAGCAGAACTCTGAGAAACAGACATCAATTTTTTTCAACACCGAAGAGAAAGTGTCCTCCACCATCAAGAGACAGAAGACCGAGTTTCACTTTAATTTGATCATTTTAGGTCACACGTTAGAAAAGAAGTACTTTCTTGGTCAACCATTTCTTTCTTGAGACATTTGCAAGAGTAGAATTCTGGGTCAACATTTTAATATTTTTCCTTCTCATTTTAGTTGAGGAGAAGTGTCCTATCTAATTGAAGGAAAAGCTAAGAACAAGTTTTTCCTTTACTTCCTGTGCTTACAGGATCCCTAAAAATTCCATAGTCTATGCTGGAATTTCCTTCCCACCCTAATTCCACCCCGCTCCTTTTTGGCTTTAAACATCTCTAAAGCCAGAATGAAATAATTATCATACCACGGTCTTTTGGATAGTGCCAAACTCACAATGTATATTTAATAAGAAGTTGGTAAATACCTTGAACTCAAGTGCTATTAAGTAGAAACACGTCATGCTTTAGCTATGCTCACATGGATTTATGCTATATTTCTGTACTGGTTTCACCATCTCTTCTATTTTCTTCAGTTTTGGATTAGTATGGGTTATTCCTTTCTCTGAAGGAAGCAGTACTTAGTGTAAAACCCTGATCCCTATTCCAACCTCCTTTGAAGGATACCTGAAGACTGCTTTCTGCACAGGAAAATGTTTTTACCGTAAAACTTGAGTATTGGACTTGGACTTCAGTATTTTCACTATGATAACATTACTCAGTTGCCAGCATCCATTACAGCATATTTACAAGTTAATTATTTTGAGTGTCCCACAGTGGGAAGTTGACAACTCACTTTTGTCACAAGGACAAGTATTGTGTTGGACTACAGTCAAAAGTGGCTAGACTTTCTGATGTGGGGGAAGTGATTTGTGCAGCATTAGAGTCTCATAATAAAGACAAAACAACACTCACACATTTATAGCATTTCTTGTCAAATGAATGCTAAATATTCACATAGCTGTGTGCCATACCATAAATGCCTTGTGCATGTGAGAGTTTATTTATATTTGATGCTGCTTATTGGGTTTTGTATTCATCAAAGAAGGTGTCAGTTAACTTTTTGAGATCATCTTTTTTTTTTTTTTTTTTTAAAGAAGAGAAGTAAAATAGAACACCTTGAGAAAAAGATAGCTGTAGTCACTTAAGAACAATAACTCTGGGTATATTTGTTAGTAGAAAAAAAGAATATATAATTAAAGCATTTATTTTATGGAATGAATTAGTCAGTTTTTCATTGCTGTAACAAAACACCTGAGAAAATCAACTCAAAAGGAGGAAAGGCTTATTTTGGCTCACGATTGCAATATATGGTCCCTTGACCCTTTTGCTTTGGGCCTGTGGTAGCACAGAACATCGTGGCACTGAGTTCATAACAGAGAAGGCAGTTTACTTGATGGAGTCAGGAAGCAAAGAGAGAGAGATGAAGGGGCTGAGATCCCAATGTCCCATTTCAAAAGCATGCTTCTAATGACCTACTTTCCTTTCACTAGGCCCTACCTCCTAAAACTTCTACCACCTCCCAACAGTGCCACAGATTGGCCACCAAGTGTTCAGCCTATAGATTTTGGGGGGACATTTAAGATCCAAATTATAATTTGGAGCTTTAAAGAAAAACACAGCCAAACACTTATGGGTGGATACTTAGAGTTGGAAAGAGTTCTGTTTTTCAGTAGTTTAGTAGTTCTGGGCACGGGTAGTGAAAAATATCAGAATTATCCCCTCCAGAAGATTTCTGTATTGTGGACTGAAATGTGAAGTACTAGAAGCTACATCTCTGGCAACCCAGGTATTTGGCTCACATTTTTTTTTTTTTAGCTTAGCAAGAAAAGACTGAGATACTCCAATCTGGAAAGACATGGTGGGATACACAGCCCTGTGCATAAAGAATCACAAGATACTTCACAAAATAAAGCACCAGAATCATTTACATTAATCTAAAGCATGGCCCAGTGTATTCACAGGTAGTGAGCTATGGAATTTTTGGACTATATATTTTTTCCATGGTCCTTGAAACTTTTAATGAGAAAATATTGGATTTTGTGATAGTATGACCAGAAGTAGTTAGAGAAAATAAAGAAAATATGAAAACATTAGCACTTTGCTTCAGTGGGTCATTTTATTCTGATAATTAAGAAATTGTGCTTTTATAAGCAATTATCTGAAAGATGTAGTTATCTGAAAATTAATATTCTGCAAATTCCTTGCTAGTTTGAATTAATATCTTCTTCAGAATTTCTATAACATCGTGTACATTACTTTAAATCTTCTCATTTCATATAGAAAAAATTTATCTGTGAGCATTTGAGATTGAGGCTTCTTCCTTACTTTTTGTAAGTCCTTAATACTGTTGTCTATTAGTTCACAGTAAGAGTTTAATCATTTTTCTTGAGTAATTAGCTACCCAGATTTCTAAAAACTGGCAATCAAGAGAGGACCATCAGTTGTTTTACTTTCTTCCAATAAAATTGAAATCCTAATTCTTACATATAGTGAAGAAATATCTGGGTTGGGGTTGTGGCTCAGTGGTAGAGCACTTGTCTAGCATGCGCAAGTCCCTGAGTTCCATTCTCAGCACCAAATTAAAAAATAAATAAATAGTATAAAGGTGTTGTGTTCATGTACAACAGAAAGTATTTTTTAAAAATCTGAAAAAAAGAATAAAAATTGGCCTGAGTGGAAATAAACAGCAAAGTGTACATTAAGTCCTTTTTATCACTTGTCTCATATTGGAGTACCAGAGTTAGTGTTCCCAGGACAGAATTGTGATGCTGACATACACCAGTGAAAAATGTTGCTATATGTGACTGTTATTCATGTAGAATATCCATCATTTATATTTTTTCTACATCTAGCATAGAAGTCACAATCTACGGCCTGTGAGTCAAATCTACCCTTCAGCCTGTTTCATAGATGAAGCCCCTTTGGGCAGATCTCCTCCCATTCTGTTTGTGTGCCAGCTCGCAGGCCACCATAGTGAAACAGTGCTTCCAACAGACTTACGGCCTGCCAAGCCCAGAATATTTACTCTCTGCCTCTTAATAATGATAAACAGGTCCTCATTCCCTATCAGGATATCAACTCACTCAAAGTTCCATTCCTTAGCAAGTTTTTAACATCTTTCATATTCTTCAATTTCTTACGGTCTTGCAGAGCTTTAAAAAATTTTTAAAAGAATTATACCCACAGTTCTGCTCTGTGTTGTTGTCCTTTTCAATTTACATTTCCAAAGCATTTTTAGTAGGTGATGGACTAAAGCTTTTAGGTATTGTTATAAAAATCTTGATGCTTTGAACCAAATTGGTTACATGTATTTGACTATTTATGCCAAGGCTTCCTATTTAACTAAATTAGAAACCAAACAAACTCCTCAGGAAGAAAATAAATTGAAAAACTTTCTGATCTTTTTCAAAAGGTGTTTACTCTTCATGTTAATATGCTTAAAACTTAACTTTTTTATATTTTCTTATCTAGGGTATTTTTTGTTGTTTGAGGAAGCACACATTTATGTCATGAGACATAAATTCCAAATTCTACCTTGAGAAACAGTAGGGCAACCCTTCCCCAATCTTCTTCTTTCTGTTTTCTCTCTTTCTACCCCTTTGCAGAATGAGGAGAGCCAGGTCTGGGATCAATAGGTTCTTACCTTCTAAAGAGACAGAAGCTGAACTGGCAAGGATTGACTTAACAGAATAATGTTCCTAAACTACCCAAGCAAGGATGAAGAGATTGAGATTGGGACCAATATAAATAATATGTGAAGGGTATTCCAGAAAGTCAGAGGCAGGAAGTTGTGATGCTTAGATTGTCCTTCCATCAAGAATCTAAGGTACACAGTTCCTGCACCTTCTCCCTACAGTTCTTGAAGTTAGGAATCTAGTTGGCATTTTTTCATAAAATCTTTTGAGTACGATTCAGGTTTCTCTTTTTTTCTAGACAAAACCAAGATCACACACACACAAAAGGTCACATTTTTCCTGACACATCCATACCCCAAATCTACAATCTTTTCAAGTTTCCTCAAGATCATTGCATTTAGAAAAAAGAGGGAAAGAGAAAGAGAAACGAGTTTTCCTTGCTCCTGGAACAGTCCCATCATGATTTAAACATTAACATTTGTTCTCTTAAAGGAGTATTCTATGAACTCAACCCCATCATTGCAGTTGGCTCTTTCTCTTTTCCAAAGAAATAAACAAACTCATTGTCACCTTTTCCTCCTTGAGTGATTACCAATAGGTTTCTGCTCCTCTAATTACTAAGAAATTGGAGTGTGGAAAATAATTCAGTGCCTTTAGATTCACTGAAGATATATATTTTTTCTTTTGACACGAGCACCTTTCCAACAGCATTCTGTTCTTTTCTTCCCTTACTCTGTCTTACTGTTTAATTCTCCTTTTCCTTTCACAAAGACTCAAAGTGGCATCTCAAATCAAGTGCTAAAGATATGTGTTCAACTGGCTATTAGCCATGCACTGGTGAGTGCCTTCCAAATACATCAATATCTGAACGTATGTGAGTGACATTTGAATATCTCAAGTCCTTGTTTCCCAAATCTGCCTCTTTTCCAGGGACCCCTTGAAGAGTGAATGTCATTGATGTCTGTCCAATTGTCCATCATTGGAGATAAGTCTGACCAGGTCACTGTGACTGTTCAATGGCTTCCACTTCCTTTAAGGAGAAAGCCTAGTCTCCTTCAGTTGGCATGGATCCTGCTTCCTTGTCCAAAATTGTTTTTAAACTAATATCTTTCCAGTCTATAATTCAGTAAAAAATCATTGATTTTATTTCAGTTTTTTAAATAGTACTATATATATTTTTTTTTTCATATCTAAATCTATAAGTATCTTATTCCTACTGCCTGGAGCATGCATTTCCACCGTGGGGGATACATATAGTATGAATGGGAGAAGACATATCTGCTGTGTTCACCATTATCTTCTGCCTTCAAGAAAGAGCATATGTTGAGAAGAGTCGCTGCATTAGATTGCACAGAAATGCTCAGACTTCTAATCAAGAATTGGGTTCTAGATATTTTCACCCTGGAGGTTTTGTTACTTTTGTTGTTATTGTAATTCTTTGCTTGTTTGTTTTGAAGCAGTCTGATGAATTTTTAAATGTGTATTTAGGATAATAAAGTAGTTTCAGAAAAAGAAAATGCACAATTTATCTCGACACTGTTCTGCATCATCTGTCTTTTGATCAAAAGCTGCAATTATATTTCTCCAGCCCGCACTTTGGGAAAGGCCAGTTTCCCATGAGAGCATCACTTGGGACAGCTACTCCCAAGTCAATTTTGAAATAAGAGTGATAGATGTAAGTGGTATGAAAAATTGTATTTTCAACAATTTTACACATTACAAACAATTTATCATTTTTTTTCACTTCTCTTACCTGCTTTCTCACCAACATAGTCTTAAAATTTTAGACAGACTAAAAATATAGAAAAAAGGTTATTGTTTTTTGAACTTTCATATCTCTAACTGTATAAATTGGTACTACTAGTAGTATGAATTTGAAACCTTATTAATTTAATTTACTTTGTAAATCAAAGAGTGAATGGTATTGACTCTCCTTACTTAACTAGGTGCTTCTGGTTTTTAATAGAAGCACCCCAGTTCATAATGGAAGCAGATCACTCAACATTTCCATTAGTTTGATTATGAAGACACTTGAAAACAGCGGTGGAAGTAACCTAGGTCATGTGTTCTGATCTTCTCCACTGAAGTGCTACTCACAGGGTATCAGGAGTTTGGCACCAGTTACTCAGACTGTGCAAATGACTCATGGCCACAAATGCATTAATACTCCTACCTAGCTCAGAAAATAGTCCCAGTTTTAGTCTACTACATTCTCCAACTGGAATTGAAGGAAATTGTAATTTTTAAAAATACAATTTGCAATGATGTATGCAATTAAATTCAAGTCAAAAGTATTCCTTCCAGTTTTGAAGATTTTTTCCAGGAATATTCTTAGATTTTCAAATTAAATTTCAAAAGCTATTTATTAGCACCACTGTACCCATCAAGGTGACAGACTGTCTTAAAGAGATACTAATGCATGTACGTCATTAGTCTTTAAAAACTCCCTGCTCGTTTACTGGAACAGATGGTAGGAAGAGGATATCTTAGAAGCTGCTTGGCTAACAACAGCACAAGTTGTCCATGAAAATAAAATGCAAATTAATTTACTTGGTTTCAAATTCTATTGAAAAAATGCTCAAAAAATTAAAAACAAGCGAAGGATTGAAAATAAAAATTGTGGAGTGTTTTAGTTTTAATATGAGGCAAAATAAAAAGTGGAATATGATTCAGGAGAATTATAGGAAATTGATTACAGATAAAGGTATGTAATCTACCTGAAAACGACTTGTGTTGTGCACAGTGGCGATTGCATCTGGCTAATAGTCTACACCAATGGGAGAATATCCAGTCTAAAGCTAGTGTCTGATGGACACGTTGCTATTTAGAGATGACTATTTTCATGACATTGCTGGTAATACGAATGGATTTTTAACACTACACAATTCAGCCACTGATTGGTAATATACACTTTGACTAAATTCAATTCTCTCTATAAGCATTAAGGGTACTAAGGTTGCATAAACACAATTAAGTTTATGATGAAAATAAAGCAGTTTCAGCTTCTGAAGAGGCACAGAGTAAGCAACTGACCTACTGACTACATTAACTTATTAAAGTTAGTTCATTTCTCTGGGTCTAGATGATGAGCTCTAAAACTATGGTGGTAATATATTGTTTTCATAAATTGTAAGTATGGGTGAAATCCCATTTATAGTTCATCTGTAATTAGTTCAAATAATTAACAGTGAACTTGGAAGATGCAGAAAATTTTCTTATTAGTTTTTAATAAGTGCACTTTAAATGGCTCCTTTTATATTTAACTATCTATAAACAATGCCTTTTAGGAATGTTCAAGAATATTTTGTTGCCTTATTGGTTAAACACAAGGATTCTTAGTTCATTATAGTAAAGACACTTTGAGAATTAGAAGACATAATGGATAGAATATTGTACATGGCAATGGTATTGCTCCATCATGTCCCCAAAACATGACTCAAACATAAATCAACACATATGCGTATGTAGAACATCTGTGTGACTAAAAGTACGTACCCCTAAGAGATGTGACATTTGAAATATAGAATACATTGCACCATGTGGATAAAGTTCTGTTATTATTTTTCAAAATGACAAATGGCAAGGAAATTGATAATCTTGGATGTATGACCTTCACATGCTCAACGGTGTCATATATCTATATACCAAAACAAAAATCCATCATCCCTCCTGTTGTGTTTCCTTGAGATAGAACCAATCTAACTTACAGAAATCAGAGCTATCATTGGTCATGCAGTCCACTCGCCGCACCCATGTGCACTGCAGTACAGAATTTGTTCTGGGTCAGATTAAGTTTTCAATCAAATATAAATTTAAATAAATTCTCAGCAAAACAATTCAATAATCTCATTTTCTCACCTGAATACAACATTAACAATCTATTTTTATATTAAAGACTCTGTGAGTGGAGAGAGTTGTTCTAAGGCAGACATAATTTCTTCAGAGAGTGAGATCGATGTTACAATTATATCCCATCTCTGGCCTGACGGGCAGTCTCTCCCTGCCTCTTTTCATCTTGGTCTCTCCTTTTCCTCTCCCCTATATTCCTTTTGTAATTCTTTCTCTTTTTTCTACAATTCTTATCATTTGTCAAACTATATATAGTTTCTTTATTAATTTGTCATTATTTTGTCTCTATGACCTAATAAGGGAAGGATGGCTGTCTACTTGAGCACCACATTCCCAATATCCAGGAGAGCACCTGCTGTTTAATGAACACTTAAATGCATTTTTAATTGAAACTTTCTCTTCATCCTGAGAATTTGAGTTGCCCTAATCAATATTCAGAATCACCTAAGATCCAATTTCTTACCGACTTTGCAAAATTTCAACAGCAGATTGGTTATTTAATTTGTTAGCCTAGTGAAGAATGAAATCGTTCAAAAACAGTTAAGAATTTCAAGATAAAGCAGAGGATGAATAAACCAAGCATGGGAGCTTCTGTATATGGGGCCATTTTTTACAACTTGAAGTCATCCCTGTCAACCTCTCTAGGGCTTAGGTTTCCAGGTAACCAATAGAGCAACAAAGATATTCTTTAACATTTCTAAATGCGCAATTATGTACAGATAGTCAACTATAAAAGAGAAGAAAGTTGGGATACTTGTTTATTTGATAAACAGGAATTGAAATTTTAGATTACGCTCGGCATGTAGAACACTTAATAAAAAGAAATTTTGTGTCCTCTCCAAGTTCACTGTTTATCATTGATGATTCTAGACCTCTGTATGATTTTAAATAACGTACCTCAACAGGACACATGCAGAGCTGTGACAGACACAGCCATGGCAGCTACTAGTGACCCTACCTGGAGGGGTATTGACTCCCCATTTAAAGATCAGTAGACATTAGGACCAATATAATTAGATACTCATTCAAATTATTGGAAACAAAGGTAAAAATTGAAAGTTTGCCAAGAAGATAATTGACACCCCAAGTAAGGCAGTCAAGGCAGAAGAGGAGATAGAGTTAATCAAGCCTCATTAGAATAACCCAAGACAGTATGAGATGTAATAGATCAAATGAGAAATTTGGGTGTTGGTGTTGTAATTGCAATTCCTCTGTCACGGCCTTCCTCTCACAAGCACTTTGACATATCATAGATGTGAGCTTAGCAAGGCCAGAACATAGAATTTAATCATACGCATTTTAGGGTTATTTATTTTCCTGGAGCTAAGAATTTGTGTAATCATTTTGCATAAATGTAAATCAAAATAATTCCATTAAAATATTACATCTATTATAAAACTACATTTACCCAAATGAAAAGTTACATTTAAATTAGTTGTATGATGTTAAACTTATACCCAGTTTTTCTTTCAATCCCTCTAAATGCCACTCCAAAAGAAACCTTTATTTAAATTTTTTTTACCATACCTCCACTCCAAGACTATAGAATCCAGTTCTATGGGCATTGCCTTTAATGTTTCCAGTGTGGAGAATTTAAAATATGATCAGTAGAAACACATCACGGTTATAAAGAACACTTTCTTTCTCACGTATGAAGAAGTGCTAACTCTTTTTTTAAAAAAGAAGCATACATTCAGTAACAGACTTGCTTTTCTATTCTACTGTGAAGTTTGTGCCTTATCTGCAGCAGAAAATGGAAAAAAAATGCCCTAAAGGAACATGAATTTAACACATTTCTCTCAGATGAACTATTTCATGAAATATACTGGTGTGTTGTTGCTTTGTTCTGGAACCTTCTCTACCTTAACTTCCTAACAGTGAAATACAACTCTCCCTGTGACTCTTGAGGCCGGATGGTTTCTGGTGATTGACTTCATGATATCACAGATGAGAAAAAACTGTGAATAGCAGCTGCAGTCTATGTTAAGAATTTCCCCCAAAAGAAAGGATCTCGGTGTGAAAGAGGATAAAGAAGGTCTTTTATTATGGAAATATTACAAGAAAAGTAGGGTATTTAAAGTGGGTGTGGTGGTGCAGGCCTATAATCCCAGCAGTTCAAGAGGCTGAGGTTGAATGAGCAAGTTCAAGAGCAGCCTCAGCAATGTAGAGAGACCCTAAGCAATTTAGGGACACCCTGTTTCAAAATAAAAAGTAAAAGGAACTGGGATGTGGCTCAGTGGTTAAGCACTGAGTGGGTTCAATCCCGAGTGCCTAAATAAATAAATAAATAAATAAATAAATAAATGAATAAGGGATTAGCAGTGTAGCTCAGTGATTGAGCAGACCTGGGTTCTTTAATCCCCAGTACCACAAAAAAGAAAGAAAGAGAAAATAGGGTGTTTACAGGTGGGAAAACTAATGTTTTCAAAGCAGCGATCATGTAAGAACAGCTGTGATGATTGGCTCTGAGCCAAAACCTTCACATCCTCTCAACCCTGTTAGTATCCTGCCAGGAGGTGCCCAGTTCAACCCTTACTTAACGGGAGATAGGTCTTAATTAAACACTGGACACATGCCATCTTCATTAAGGGGAAAGCAAATTACGTAACAGACTTTGGTGAAAATAATCATAAGGCAAAGTTAAAGAGAAGCCTTGGAAACGACATGTAATTCAGGTGTCTTAAAGCAGAGAGTCCTGACCTAGATATAATTCTGACACATTTTGCCAGTTGACTTAGTAATCAAAGGCCTAATTTTAAAACTAGACAAATAAGGTTTAAAGAAAAGGTAGGGGATCGCTGTGCAAATTTGAAAAAAAAAAAAAAAAAAAAGGCTTCTTCCCCTATTATCCTCCCTCTCTCTCTCTCTCTCTCTCTCTCTCTCTCTCTCTCTCTCTCTCTCTCTCTCTCTCTCTCTTTCTCTCTCTCTCTTTCTCCCACCCCCTGAATTAACAATGTTACAAGGGAAAGATTTTTCTTCCTTCCTTTCTTCTTTCTTCCTTATTTACTACCAGAAAATTTAAAAAGTTAAAACAGAGATCTGCTCTTTCTAGAATTCATCCAAATTTCATTTCTCTGCAAAGCTTGCCTGATCCTTCACTCCATCTGCATCACAAGTCCCTGAGGTCAATGTGAAAATACTGTTTACTCTTATGAAAAATCCAGACTTTGGGGGAAATGTCAAAAGTAACCAGTGTTGTAAGATTCATGTCCTATTACAAAATAAATAATACAAAAAATTGGGAGTAATGTGATACATTTTAATATCGAAAGAGTTCAACAGAATAAGACACAAAACAAATGCTCAATAAATATCAGTTACTATTATTTTAATGTCTTATGACACACCATATTTAATTTCTTCATTATCATAAATGTGTCACTATAATCCAAACCCTTATTCTAAATAGCAGACTGAGTCTCGTCTTGGTTTCCTGTGCCTAATGATCCCCTTCTCCAAATCCCTCTATGCTGATATCAGTTAGTACAAGGTTTTACTATCCAAACCAGACTCATGTCGGAAACAGGGAAATGAAAGTCCAGAGTTAACTTTGGCTTCCATTGATTAGTTCAGAAGTTCAACTTCATCATTTAAAACCCATGTTCTTTCCAACTTTCTTCTCTATTTCTCAAATCATCAACTTCATAGTTTTCCTTCAAGTTTCTAGTGCCAACAGCATCCAGGGTCTTGTTTACATTCGGCAAGAGAAAGAGGAGACTACTTTTACAGAATTGGCTATTATCCATGACGGATTCAGCTTTAGACTAAAAATTGTACACCTGAGACTGGGAGGATAGCTTCCCCTTAGACATGTGAACTGCATGTTGTCTGTCAGGATGCAAAAGAGGGTAAATGTATGCAAACTAAAATTCACAACAAACAAAACATTGCCTACCATATTATTTCAGTACCTCTCTTAGAACTGGCTTGGTCTAGTGTAAGACCACCTTAACCTCTTGCCTAAGGGTGGGATATTATTTGGGTGTACCCTTTGAAAATTTTCTAAATTCTCTCCCTGAGTCTGGGTTCTTGTAAACTAATAGTGTTATCTGAGTAGGATTTCTTGAGCCCAGATCTGAATCCACTTATGCCTTGGTTTCCATTTCTCTTTTTGGAGCACTCTGAAACTCTTTACCATACACGTGGGCTCAGTCAGATTCTATGAAGAGCTCTGGGTCTCTTGTCTATAAGATCAACTGAGGAAAACCTGTGATCAGGTCACACACATAGGCTGCATGTTATTTGGTGAAGACATGAAAGATTGAACCACAAGAAAATTGCTGACACATAAATTTGGGCATGACCACCTCACAATGGACAATGTCCTTGCTTTTTTTCTCTTCATCATTTCTTTCCCAAAGGTATGGGGCCACTTTCTGACTATAGCACCATATGAACAAGCTCATGTTTTATCCTGTGCAGTCATTGATTTTGGAATTGGGAACATCCTCTCACATCTATTACAAATTCTTTTTTATTTTTTTAATTGTTTGTTCTATTTAGTTATACATAACAGTAGAATGCATTTTGATTTATTGCACACAAATGGAGTACTTTTCGTTTCTCTGGTTGTACACAATGTAGATTCACACCATTCGTGTAATCATACATGCACACAGGGTGATGGCATCTGTCTCAGTCCACCATCTTTACTTCCCCCTGCTCCCTCCTCTTCCCTCATTTCCCTCTACACATCTAAAGTTCCTCTATTCTTCCCTTACGCTCTCTGCCCCCACCCATTATGTATCAGCAAGCATTTATCAGAGGAAACATTCAGCCTTTGGTTTTTGGGGATTGACTTATTTCACTTAGCATGATATTTTCCAACTCCATCCACTTACTAGCAAATACCATAATTTTCTTCTTCTCTATGGCTGAGTAATATTCCATTGTGTATATATACCAGTTTCTTTGTCCATTCATCTTTATTGAAGGGCATCTAGATTGGTTCCACAATCTAACTATTGTGAATTGAGCTGCTATAAACATTGATGTGGCTGTGTTATTGTAGCATGCTGATTTTAAGTCCTATGAGTATAAACTGAGGAGTGGGATAACTGGGTCAAATGGTGGTTCCATTCCAAGCTTTCTGAGGAATCTCCATACTGCTTTCCAGAGTGACTGCACCCTTTGCAATCCCACCAGCAATGTATGAGTGTACCTTTTCCCCCACATCCTCACAAACACCTATTGTTGCTTGTATTCTTGATAATCACCATTCTAATTGGGGCGAGATGGAATCTTAGGGTAGTTTTGATTTGCATTTCTCTAATTACTAGGGATGATGAACATTTCTGCATATACTTGTTGATTGATCATATATCTTCTTTTGTGAAGTGTCTGCTCTGTTCCTTAGCCCAATTATTGATTGGGTTGTTTTTATTTTTGGTGTTAAGATTTTTGAATTCTTTATAAATTCTGGAGATTAGTACTCTATCTGAAGTGCATATGGTAAAGATTTTCTCCCACTCTGTAGGCTCTTTCCCTTCAAATTATTGATTGTTTCCTTTGCTAAGAAAAAGCTTTTTAGTTTGAATCCCTCCCAGTTATTGATTCTTATTTTTATTTCTCTCACTTTGGGAGTCTTGTTACGGAAGTCTGATTCTAAGCTGACTTTTTCTTTTGTTTAGTGTAGTGTCTCTGGTCTAATTCCTAGATCCTTGATCCATTTTGAGTTGAGTTTTGTGCAGGTTGAGAGATAGGGCTTTAATTTCATTTTGCTGCATATGTATTTCCAGTTTTCCCAGCACCATTTGTTGAACAGGCGATCTTTTCTCCATTGTATGTTTTTGGCACCTTTGTCCAGTATGAGAAAACTGTATTTATGTGGGTTTGTCTCTGTGTATTCTGTTCTGTGCCATTGATCTTCCTGTCTATTTTGGTGCCAATACCATGCCTTTTTTGTTATCAATGGTCTGTAGTATAGTTTAAGTTCTGGTGTTATGAAACCTACTGCTTCACTTTTCCAGATAAGGATTGCTTTGGCTATTCTGGGTCTCTTATTTTTCCAAATGAATTTTGTGATTGCTTTCTCTATTTCTATAATGTACGTCATTAGGATTTTAATTGGAATTGCATTGAATCTGTATAGCACTTTTGGTGGTATGGCCATTTTGACAATATTAATTCTGTCTATTCAAGAACATTGGGGATCTTTCCATCTTCTAAGGTCCTCTTTAATTTCTTTCATTATTGTTCTGTAGTTTTCATTGTAGAGGCCTTTCACTTCTTTTCTTAGATTGAGTCCCAATATCTTATTTTTTTTTTAGGCTATTGTGAATTGGGTAGTTTTCCTAATTTCTCTTTCAGAAGATTCATCACTTATGAATAGAAGTGCATTAGATTTATGGGTGGTGATTTTATATTCTGCTACTTTGCTAAATTCATTTATTAGTTCTAGAAGTTTTCTGGTAGAAATTTTTTGATCATCTAAATATAGAATCATGTCATTGGCAAATAGTGAGAGTTTGAGTTCTTCTTTTCCTATTCGTATCTCTTTAATTTCTTTGATCTGTCTAATTGCTCGGGCTAGAGTCTCAAGGATAATGTTGAATAAAAGTGGTGAAAGAAGGTATCCCTGTCTTATTCCAGTTTTTAGAGGAAATGCTTTCATTTTTTTCTCCATTTAAAATGATGTTGGCTTTGGGTTTAGCATGGAGAGATAGCTTTCACAATGTTGAGATAAGTTCCTACTATTCCTATATTTTCTTCTGTTTTGAGCATGAAGGGGTGCTGTATTTTATCAAATGCTTTTTCTGTATTTATTGAAATGATCATATGATTCTTAACTTTAAGTCTATTGATGTGATGAATTATGTTTATTGATTTCTAGATGTTGAACCAACCTTGCATCTCTGGGATAAATCCCACTTGATCATAGTGCACTATTTTTATAATATGTTTTTGTATGTGATTTGCCAGAATTTTGTTAAGAAGTTTTGCATCTATGTTCATCAGGGATATTGGTCTGAAGTTTTCTTTCCTTGGTGTGTCTTCATCTATCTTTCATATCAGGATACTAGCTTCACAGAAGAGTTTGGAAGGGTTCACTCCTTTTCTATTTCATGGAATACTTTGAGGAGTCATGTTATTAGTTCTTCTTTGAAGGTCTTGTAAAACTCAGTTGAGAATCCATCTGGTCCTGAGCTTTTCTTGGTTGGTAGACTTTTGATGGTGTCTTCTATTGCTTGAAATTGATTTGTTTAAATTGTGCATGTCCTCCTGATTCAGTTTGGGTGGATCATATATCTTAAGAAATTTGACATTGTCTTTGAGATTTTCTATTTTGTTGGATCTTCAAAATAGCTTCTAATTATGTTTTGTATTTCAATAGTGTCTGTCATGATATTTCCTTTTTCATCATGAATTTTACTAATTTGAGTTTTCTCTCTCTTTCTCTTTGTTAGTGTGGCTAAGGGTTTATCAATTTTGTTTATTTTTTCAAAAATACAAATTTTTGTCTGTAGCTTTCAATGCTCCCAGGGATGATCATATATACTTCCTAAAAGGGATTTTAAGATCATTTCTCTGCAACACTAGAAGATCCTTCCCATTGATGTCTTCAACTGCCTACAATTGATGTAGTGATGTGCTCTCCTGGGTAGAGCTTAATCCATGCCCAAAGAGAGACAGACATTCTTTCACAAATTGGATTCCTTTTCAAGCTCCACCTATATGCTCTTTTCTTATCTTCCACACAGAAAGAGAAGGCAGGGGTGCAAATAGTATTGAAAGAGACCCCCTGCAGACAAACAATGCTTCTGGTCTAAAGTGTTCAAGAGAAGACATGGTTGTAAGAAGTGCTGTTCTAAATTCATAGTACAAAATTGTGAATGCTAAATTTTAATACAACCAAGAAATGAGTGATCATTCTCAGTGTCCTCCACATTTTTGCTAAGATCAATATTTGTGCTCATCATCAATAAAACACAGTAATAACTTCTGAAAGAATCACTGAAAGCCAGAGTTCAAGGGAGGATATATTAGGTGATGTGGCATCAAGACTGTATAAGATTCCTAGTGCTGCCATAACAAATTATCAAAAGCTGAGTGGCTAAAAACATCATGAATTTGTTCTCCCACTCTACTGGAAGCTAGAAGTTTGAAAGTGTTGGAAGCTCTGAGGGAGAATTTGCTAAAGCCTTCTGTCCTAGCTTCTGGCAGTTACTGATGATACTTGGTATACCTCAGTTGTTAACACATCAATTCAATCTCTGCCTCCATCTTCATGGGAAGTTCTTACCTTTCTGTGTCTAGATTTTCTCCCTTTATGGCTATGGGTCAGTAGATTAGGGCACACCCTAATCCAGTATGATTCCATTTTAACTCGATTTTACCTGCAGTGTATATTTACCATACATAATCTCATTCACTGTGGCTTGTAAGTACCAAGAATTAGGGCTTGGGCAGATCTGTTTTAGAAGGAAGAATATGATTTTATCCACTAAATTGAGTAAGATGTTTGCAGCCCTATGTACTTCATATTAAGGATCTTCAAAGGCAAGATTGATGTGGTGTGAACACGTGCACGTTCTGAGAACACGTGGAACTGTGAGTGGTAAGAGCATCACTACCCTTATTTCTTGGTCAGAGATGTGAAATTAGCCAGTCATGGCACAATTCTTGATAGAGAAAAAGTGACATACAGATTTTTCTTATGCACTGTCTGAGTGTTAAATACATAAGAACATTTCTACCCATTATTCTTAATTTTTATTTATAAATTACCATAGCTTGCGTTATGTTATGAATTTTATAAAACAGTTTTTAATCCAATTGCTTGTATTTACAGGGAATTTTAAAGTTTATTTTTCAGGAAACTTGGCAGTCCTGTGGACTTTAGCAACCCTGGTCACTTGATCCCCTGGTAAAATGACACCAAGAACTCGACATTACCCATGAAATACACCCAATATCCCCTTAATCTTACAACATTAAGCTCTACCTTTCCATTATATGAACTAACTCAGAAAATTATTAGGTTGATTTTAAATACGTAGTCACAGGAATCTCTAAAAATACTTTATATCTCCTAAGATTATTCCTAGAAAAGATAGAAAATAAGTTTCATTTATCCCACCACATCTTATAGAAGAGTATACTCATATATCATAATTAATATACATAAATCCTAATTGGAACACCACTTCCTCTATATTTCAAATCTGATTTACAGATTAGATTGCGTTTTTATCACGTATTCTCAGTAACCTATTTATAAGCTATATCTTTGGAAGAGGCACTTCTGCTGATAATTATGATACTTATTTTAATCAATGTTTTATAATTTATTTGTTTTCTGCAGGTGTTCTGGTTTGGATCTTGTCCCATAAATCCCAGGACAACTTATTGCTAGATACCTGTATTGACAGTGACATCTCAACAGCCAGCAATGTCTATGTAGAAGCTCTCACATGAGTGGTCCTATAACAGATTATGGATCATTTTAAGGTGTCAGTTGTGTGCTAAAGACTGACAGCCAAACTGTATCTTACATGCAGCCGAATATCATCAGAGGGATACAGCACTGGAAAGTGACACTGAATTCTCATGCCTCAGCAGCATGCTTTTAACTGATTCACTGAAAGTCAAGTCAAATCGAGAAACCGATTGATAACATGAAGAAAAACCAGATCAATAGCATGCTCATGTCTTTTGAGAGAGCCATTGACAGACTGGTTTCCGAGTAGCATGAACCTCCCATCCAAGAAAACTGGCTGTTAGCACAAGTCTGCTCTGCTGTCATCCAGGCTGGAGGGTAATGCTAGTGTTGAACAGACAGGGAGAAATGGAAACAGAGGACAGGCGCTACAGTGGAGAACTTGGGGTCTTTCTCATTGAAGTAATAGAGCCAATTACCAATTCAGAGTTCAGAGGAGAGTTGTATGAAATATTAGCAAATATAACATAATAGCTATAAATCCAATACTTTGGAACCCGGTCATTTAAAAGCCGAGTATTACAAAACATTTGGATGACATTTGTGTTTTGATGTAAGTACTTACTTGTATTTAGCCTATCTTCTATGATGAACTCAACTAGAATATAATGTGTTTTTTCCTTAAGCCAGTAGGATATTTGAAAGATTTACCTAGAGAATTGAGAAAGAAATTTGGAGAAGTTCCTAATGAACAAATGGTTGCAACACCCATTTTAAAAATGAAGCATCCTCTGGTTCTATATTTTTATCACAACTTTTTTACAAATACCTTATTATTTAATTGGAAATATTTCCTTTCAGCATTACTTCCTCTGCTTTGTGGTAGTCACACTGTAAAACTACTGCCATCAAAAACACACTATTACACATTTTATGACATTTGGAAAACTACTTATTCAAATAAGAGATGTCATGTAAGGGTATGCCATTTCATTTGTAATAAGCACTTTCAAAGTCACCATAAATAAAATATGAAATAAAATCCATACATAATAAATTACATACCATTTGATTCTATAATAAGTTACCTATGATTTCATACTCACATAAAAGGGTATTACCAATACATATATTTAGTCTATTGGGATGCAGTAAAATTTGGAAAAGAAAAATCTCATTATTCCAATTTGAGGCATGAAAATCTAATGGAATTTTACAGGACTAGAAAATTCAAACTAGAAGAATTCAGATACAAAACAGAACATATTAAAAATTTCTCTTTCAGAAATTATCTGATTAGGAAACTCAAATAAGAACATTTTCTATTCAGGAGCTGCTTAAGAATAATGAACCTCTGAATAATTTGTCACAACATTTAAGAATTAAATTAACTTCATAGATACAGTTAGTACAAGTGCCTTAGTGAAAATCAATCCGTCTTCACATGGGAATTCCATTTTAATCACCATTCAGAGGTAGTCAGAAAGTAAATACGATTCTTATGTCCTCTATGCTTAAATTTCTCATTTGTTTCATATACGTTAATTTCAGGCATGACATATCCAAATACCTACAGGCCGTGCAGACTGCTGTATTGTGAGAATGACTGTGTGTTATCACTGGGGTCTCTGAACCAGGGCAGATTTATAAACTACCCACCCTCTGCTGGAAAGGGGAAGGGTGCTCTTCACTGATACTTTTTGGGACTGTGGATGGCTCAGTGATTTTCGGATTTTTTTTTTTTTTTTTTTTGCCAGCAAAGTAAGAATATTCTCCAAAATTTCCCAAATGTTAATTATTTGTTCAAAATAAAATTTAAATGCTATGTCAACCCATCACAGACTATCTATAGGCCCCATTTTACTCAGGGATGATAAATTCACTCTCTCAGTTTGAAGAAAATTGACTAAAGAATAATAACTTTGAAAATGACAGGCGT
Source organism: Sciurus vulgaris (assembly GCF_902686455.1). NCBI lineage: Eukaryota > Metazoa > Chordata > Mammalia > Rodentia > Sciuridae > Sciurus > Sciurus vulgaris. The sequence continues at coordinate 16,679,396 of NC_136469.1, forward strand.
GAGGATATACAGATAAATGGTTGGTGTGTGTGTCCTTCCAGAAGTTCAGAGACTTAGTAAGGCAGCGTAGGCTTACCCATGAGATCTGCCTTTCAGAGCCTAGTCAAGAAAACAAATAAGGCTCCCATTAGGTCACTAGCTGACTGTCCGCCTCCAGCCCCCTCATTAAGAAAAGGGTCTCAGTTCCCGGACCAAGCTTGATCCATAATCCCAAGTCCCCAACAGAAGCCCCTGATCCAGCACTGGAGCTTGGTGAAGAGGACAGTAGCAGGAAGTCACCTCTCTGCAGCCTTGAGGAGATGAACTGCAAGGGTCTCAAGGGAGGTTACAAGGTCCCGTTTCCACGGTGAAGAAGGAAAACAGGAGTCCCAGCAGTGTGCGGTTCTTTGGCCCATACAGACTGCTTTCTTTGAAATGACCCCAGACAGCATATGGAGGTTCCCTAAAGCATCCTCAGACAGCAGGTGCCTGACAGCTGGCCCTGGGTCCTACTTGAGGGAGGCAAAGGGAAAACAAGTCTTCTGAGCCCTGGCTGATCACTCATCCTTTGTTCTTAGCTCCATCTTCGGAGGACTGTCCCCTTTCATGTACTTTGGGGTCATTTGCGTTCTTATAAACACGTGTGCATTCTAGTTCAGAAAGCCATATAACCTGCTTTTAAGATCCAAGTGAATGACAACTCTGCTGCATCGACCAGGAGAATGATGCATTTCTGTCAGGTAACTTTCTGCAAAGAAAACAGATTAAGAATGTTTTTTTTTAATAGAGGACAAGACTACAATGCCTTTATGGAGCTCCATGCCTCTCCGTGTTAAATCACTCTGAACTCAATTCCACACAGTCCTTAAAGTCATAAAATGTCATATTTAAATGTCATGTTAAATTTTTACTGCCTCCTATATGTGAGTCTCAGGTGTTAGGTTTTTGAACCCTTCATAAAATTAGTTTTTCACTAAGGTATTATGGAAACAGTGAGCAAGAGAGGAAAGAGAGAAGGGAGAAAGGGAAGAGATTGGAAAAAAAAAGAGAAGTTAAAAAAAAAAAAAAAAGAGGAAAGCAAGGGAGGAAGGAAGAGATGAGGGTAGATATCCCTTAAAGGCAAAAGGATCCTTTTAGGGCTGCTTGAAAATTTAGTTTGGAAATAATTTCCTAAGAAGAGCACAGCTTTCTATTCCCACCATTAGTGGCTCATTAGTCCACAAGGAAGACGTGTGAAAGGAAGGCAAAGAGCACGGGGTTAAGCATCTTCCATAGCAAAGTAATAAAACTGAAGCAGCTGTTCTAAAAACCTTCAGCAATTTCCAAGTGGAGTTAGTACCACAGGTCCAGGAAAGGGACCTGTGTCCCTTCTGTATGGTATGGAATCATTTAAATAGTTTTCTTCATGCCCAGCACATTGAGCATCCTCACGTTAGGACTGAAACAGCAGTCCCAAGGGCCACAGAGTTGTGACCAAAACGGATAAGGAAATTTATTTGCCAATATTTTTCTGCTCGTTCTATAATTATTTGCTGATGAACACTGAAGCTGTTCTGTATTTGAAAAATTATTTTCATGAATATATAAACCCACACAAAGGTTTCAAACTTGTAGCTTTAATTGTTAACATATGTGTGTGTTCCCATATTAAAGCAGAAAGTAGAATTATGGTCATGAGTCCTTGTGAAAACTGGAGTATTAATAAGGAGAAATTTAATGAATATAAATAATACTTTACAACAAAGTTCAAATGTCAATGGACTAATTCTATGGGAATTTTTGAGAATTTCTTGAATATAAGAAATATACCGGAAACTTGTATTTTCAGACTTGACAACTTGAGATTTCATGTATTGAAGTGATCTTAGGAAGTCCCTGGGGGTGGGGAAACTTTATAATAAAATCTTGATATCAAGAATTTATTCATGTAGGTCAAAATACATAGTTAGGATCAAAACAGGTTTCCATCCAGGGAAGGTATTATATTTGCTATTTGGAATTTTAAAAGACTATTATTGGAAAATCTCAACTGAAGCTATGATAATGGACTTGTTTGATTACAGAGGTGGCTGAAGCTAACCACAGAAAAACAGAAGTAACAAACAACACAGTTTCCTTTACTAAGACAAAATCATTTTTAAAATATTCTAAATAAATTTTAATTACTTACATAATGGTTTATGCTGAATTTAAGTATTTTTTCTAAACAGATAATTATTTTACTAATTAATGAGATACTTTAAATTTCTAAGTCAGTTACTAACTAAATAAGAAACATGGATACCCTTTCTAAAATTACTGCTTATATTCTTTTCCTCTGTTCAAAATTATGTAACCATGAATTACAATTCTATAGCTCAAAGTGCCTGGCAAGTTTTAAAATACAAACTTTTGGAAATGAAAGAATGTGCGAACCTGGGTAGCTCATCTCTTTGCTTGTTTCTGGACCCTCCCCCATATTGTTCCTTAAATAGCACTTAGATGTAGAATACTGTCATATTGTTTGCAAAAAATAAAATAAAATCTACAAGAATAAAACCCTTAAGGTGTGGAAATTGCATGTACATTAGGAGCTTTCTTAATTATCTTCTAATTAAGCTACTTGCTGGATTTCAACCTACTTCTTCCTTCCTGTTGTAAATATTTACTAATGAGCATGGCTCTGCAACTCTGACGGCTGTTCCGTTACTTATGAAGAGAGCTTGGCACTTGTACTTCACATGAGCTGAGTTGAGTGCCTACCAAGAGCCCGTTGAGATTATTTTCAACTTGCTTATGCCAGACAGAACTGAGAAAAGTACTAGATGGTTTAAATGCAATTTGCTGCTACCTATGTGCCAAGGAAATTGTGTGTGTGTGTGTGTGTGTGTGTGTGTGTGTGTGTGTGTGTGTTTGTGTTCACATGAACATGGTTTAATGCTTGGAGAGATTTTTAAAAGCTATTAAATTAGCTATGGTTAAAACTGCTCAATAATCCTGAAGGAAACACTGATACTGGAAACATTTATACTTAAATTGAATATTAGGTTCATTTTGCATTATTTCTGGTTGCATTTTGTTTAGTTTTCCTCTTTCATTTCTCACCCCACTTAATAAAAAAATCATGAATATTAATGATCCCACTTTGGATTAGAAAGAGGGGAGGACATCAATGTATAGATCAATTTTCAGTTAAAAGGCAAACTGTGGTCCTATTTAAAACATTTGTCATGGCTGTAAGACAAACATTTCATGCTAAATATCATTGCAAAAATATGCAAAAATTTGTGAATTCAGCCTTTATGCAGCTATGTTGAATCCAATGACTTATTCTTTGTTGATCTTTTGAGACTTTTTAATTAAATACAATTTTTTTTTTTTTTTTTTCCTTTTTTTAAGGACTGGGGATTGAACCTATGGCCTCACATACAGTAGGGAAGTGCTCTACCTCATTTCCAGTCCTTTTTTATTTTACATTAAGACAAGATCTCACTAAATTCCTCAGGCTGGTCTTGAACTTGTGGTCCCCCTGCCTTAGGAGCAGCTGGAATTACAGGCATGCGCCACTGCACCCCATTACAATGCATTCCTGGAGAGTCGAGTTGATACTCCAGGAATTTAATCTGACCCTATATTAACTTTCTAAAATAACAAGATAACCCCCAAATAAATTAATGAGCACAAGCAATCTTCAGCAACACTTAATTGTGAAAAACATGAAAGATACTTCCATGAGTTCGTCAAATTCCTAATTTTTACCTTTTTGCAAAACAGTGTTTATTTCAACTCATTTATGGACTCAAACCTTTCATTTGTTGCCAGGCAGATACCTGAACCAAAATAAATCAACTTCTCAGCTTAGAAACTCCGTTCTTTTGAATTTAGATGAATTTGTGCCGGCACAGGGTTCATCTTGGACACCTCATGGGTGATGCTGGAGTCTTTAAACAGGGAGCAGGGAACATCTGAGGACATGACAGTGATCATGTCCTCTGCCTCCCAGAATCAAGTGATCAAAGCAAAGAAGGGAGAAGTGTTTATCTATATAAATGTGAAAATCAGAAAAAGATGTTGTTTTCTACCCCAACATCCTAGATTTCTGCTACTATGTCTAATTAAAGAACACCGTTGTTAAGGAAGGAACCACAAACTTCCCTTCAGAGAAAGCAGGAGGCATGCAGGGAAAACAATCTCTCCGAAATGTCTTTAATTGAAGAAGAGAGAATTAAGGCTCTGGGAGAAGGGGGATCCTCCAGTTAAATAACTTTCATTGATGGCATCTGGGGAAGACAGATCAGTTAATGAGATCAAATTAAATTTTGAGAATATTAATTCATGTTTCAGGCAGTGCTTTGTACATTCCTGCTTTAATGAGAGTCAAAAGAAGAACACAGAGAAGAAGCCACTAGGACATAAATAGATGTGAAAGGGTTAAATTTATGAATTTTTGCATATTTTCAAATATTTAGCTTAAAACGTTAGCATATCCTCATCAGCAAATCTTTTTAAATAAAGCCGAGACTTTATTTTTGTAATCCTAAAAGGATCTATACTTTGGTATTCTCTATATTTCTCTAATTCAATATAGTATCAGTGATGCTGTTTTTATTGTTCTTGTATACCTGGGTCCCTTGTATATGCAATCCCATTTTTTCTTTCCATTTTTCTTAAAAGATCTAAGAACATGGGCAACAGGATAGGGATTTGAGATTGGTTTACTCTCCATCGGGCAGGCAAGAAGATGGCATTCAGAGGAGTGAGTGGTCACTGATAGTCTCAAGAGAAAAGTGGAGGCCAAGTTGCTAAAGAAGTTTCATGTTCCTGAGTAAAATGAGATAACTGTGCATTAGGGACAATATTTCAAGCATTTGAAAGTTCTAAGAGAGACCATGACCTCAAGGACAGTGGAATTGAACAATTATTCTTATGTTGAATTCATGTCGATGACAGATGTTGACAGTTAAAGACTAAATATCCCTTTTTTTCCAGTAGAAAAACAGTCATGATAACCCAACAAGCTGACAAGCTGACAGATTCAGAGTTCCAGAGACATTTACATGTCACATAAACGCTCAGCCAAATCAGGTCTGTTACTTTAAGGTCAAGGCTGAGGACAGGAATTCCTGGGATTCTAGAACATAAGAAGAAAATGCTCACAGGGATGCTCTGAAGATGTTTTGCCTTCAGAGCATGGTCAGGTGACACATTGTTATTAAAGACTGTACGGTACTCTGCCTGAGAAGTCAGCAGATGTTCAGAAAGATTTGTTCATCTGTTCTCCTGATGGCAAAGGTTAAATCCCAACATAATACTACTGAAGAGATACTGGGCCTGACAATTGGGGGAAAAAACATTATTACTGAAAGAGCTAAAAGAATGAGCTAGCATGGTCTAGTAGGGTGTGATGGAGTAAGAATGGATTGGATTGTGAGAATATCATATCAACGGTCATGGTATGTAAGACTGGAATAAACGGGAACTCACTGACCTGGGAACATTTTAAGGGGAACTTGTCAAGTACTGAATGTGGCAACCCACCTACTACAGTAGCTTTTAGAAACCCAGGGAAAAATATATCCAATGTGGTGAAAGTTGAAGAATAAAGAGACTGATGTAACTGGGAATGCTAGAATGGAAATATATGTAAGCCCAGATAAACCACTGGGGAGCTCTAGTGAACACACAATTCACAAAGCTTTTTGGAATTTGCTGTGATAGGTCTGGCAGCACCACCACTATTGAGTAGCACCCCTCTAAGGACCTGAGCCAACAGGAGGAGACGTTCACAGAGATGGAATGATTAATATTCTCAGAAATGGTAAGGCCACCAAAGTGGTGCAAGCCTAGTAATGGGAGTGTGACACACCAAGAAGCTAGGACAGTCACTGCAATGAAGATAAGTGTGACTACTAGAAGTCGGGGGGAAATGGCATAGAGCAAGCAGCTAACAGGAGTCCACCCCAAGGGAAGAGGCAAGAAGCTAGGAGAAGGGGACTAACTGCTACCACCTCTATAAAAAGTCAAAATTCTCCATTCAATTCCTGTCTTAAGCCCATTTTCAGATCCAACACGTATGGGATGAAGGGGATGGGATGAGGAGTCCCTGGATGGAACACATTGATAGTAAACTAGAAAATATAAACTATCATAGGAAGTCCTTCTCTGAAAGGGACCTATGGTCATTTGCTCAGGTGACTTCCCACCATACTATTTGTATATTTTCAGATACTACAAAGATTCTGATTTAACTTTGATACTTTAATCTCCCAAAGCTCATACTTGGCCTGCAGTTAGAGTCAGAGATTAGCCAGGCAAGGTAATATGGAAAGGGTGCAATATAAGACTGGTGCATAGTGAACTAATGGGTTCAGGGATCTCCCTGGAGTCATTCCCCCCGTCCCTGAGTGTGTAAGCTAGAATTGCATATATTGACAATTTGCTTAAATCCCACATTGCTGTATTGGCCTGTGGAATAAGCATCTCCCTGATGAACACCAAATAGAAATCTCTGAAATGATCCCCTCTCTAACCAAATAGTAAATCTTAGTAGCACTTAACCAACGAGAGTAATGGCAAAGACTAGGATACATGACTTATGTTTAGTTTTCTAGGAATGCCATAACAAAATACTACAGCTCGACAATCTTAAGCAACAGAAATTCATTTATCTCATGTCTCAAAACTGAAGGTTCAATGATTATGCGTATCACAGGTGTGAGTTTTTCTCGAGGCTTTCTCTAGCTGGCCTGCAGATGGCCTCTCACCGTGGCCTCACATAGTCTCTCTTCTGGTGCTGACACGTCCCTGTTTTAATCTCTTCTTGCTACTAGGACACCATTCATACTGAACTAGAGCCAACCACCCAAAGACCCTTACTTTTACTTTAGCTCTCTCTTTTAAAGTCATTTTATCCAAATTATAAATTGCATTCTGATATGGTTACTGAGTGTTAGAATTTCATCATATGAATTTGGGGGACATAATTCAGCCCATACCCCCACTAAAATCTAATAAGTGACATGGGGCGGTAGGTTGGTCTTCTCAGATCTTTTAATTTTCTGTCTGGCCTCTGTGCTCACTGGGTAGATCCCAGAGAGAGACAGCAGAGACTGATTGCAAATATATTCAACAACGTAGTAACTTGATGCAGATGTCCCCCCAGGTTCAGTATTCGTTCCTGGAGTACACTGAAAGACTCAACCAAATGGTATTTGGATATAAATTTCTTGGTCGATTTCTTTTTTACTTAAAAGAAAGAACATCAGAAAGTTCACATTCATTTGGAACAGGCTACAATATTTACTTACATTTTATGTCAGAACTCTGTTAACTTTCTCACCTTCTGTCATAATATAGTCAGATGAAATCTGGACAACCTGAGGATCCCACAGAATATCATAATGATGTCTTAGACCAGTGGAAGCATTCTGGATAATAAAAAGCATAATCATGGCTAAGCAAAAAGTATGCTTGGTGAGAAAAATATGCTCCTGAGAGAGTGAAATAAATTCTATGGAGATTTGGGAATGGACATTTTCAAGGGACCCATGGATCGTACATGTGATTTGATGTCTTCTACCAGCTCAAAAACATACTCTTGTGCTTTGAATTTGTTACATAATAATCCTATTGTGACCCATACTACAGGTTATAGGAATGGCAGCTATTTTTGAGTGGGGTCCAGACCAGTAAGAGATATTTAGAAGGCCTTAGCTCCATTGGTTGGATAGAAAAATCCAGCATATTCTCTGGTATTTGAGTTATCTATGTATGGAAACATATTCTGTGGAGCTTATAGAAAATCTGAATTATAGCATCATAATATAAGCTCTTGGAATTTGGGAACAAGGCCATCCATCTGTACCAGAAAATCATATGTATTTTAAGAGACAGCCCTGGCAGAGGCAGAGTGTATTGATCACAGTACTTTAAGTGACAATGTATACAGAACTGCCCATTATCAGTTGATTTCTATAAGACCTGGAAAATCAAAATTTTTTCAGGGCCACTATCTTGCCACTATTAGCTTGGAAATGTATATTAGATTGAATGAACCTCAGTAGAACCACAGGGCATGACTGAGCATGACTGAGCTATTGAAGCAGATATCCCAGAACCTCCTGTTAACCACAACAGTTGCATTTATGCCCCTCTCCCTGTTTGTACTCTGGTCTGTACTGGAAAACAACAAGCTCCAAGATGAAGGAGTAAAAAGAGGCTTATAGGCTGCTCATCTCAGTGTGTAGGTACAAGATGAAAATAGGTGGCAGATGTATTTCAACCCTATTTTAGTACAGCATCAGATGACAATAAACAGGGAAATTTTTCGGAATTCAATAGTTGCAAGCAATGCATCTGGTCATCCACTGTGTGAAAAGTGAATGCCCTAAGGTAAGGACATAAAGTGTGCGCAAAAATACGTGAATAAAATAGAGGAGTGGGCATAAAAAAATGAAGACTTTGCATATAATAGATTACTATTCTCTCAAGAATACCACCAAAGAGGAGAGCATGAACATCACTGAAAGACAGTTGTCAGTGGTCTGTCTTTGCTGTTGACTCTCATGAACTTTTAGAGTGGGCAGAAGAAGGAAGAGCCAAGGAGAGGCAGGAAAGAGATTATATGTAGGAATACAGGATGGACTTCCACTATCAGGGTTAGTCTAGCCACCAATGCCCTTAAATGTCCAACTGGTTGGCCATCTGTTAAGCATTAATGCTAAACTCCCTTTAAACAATGAGGAGACTAATGGCCACTTGATGGCAGGTTGCTGGTTTTGGCTTTTTTACATATTGACAAGGTCCTGTGGTTTATGTTCAGAAATATGGATACCCTCTTCGCATAAGCATCTGGCCTTTCTCTTCAGAAATGCTCAGTCAGTCAAATTATCTGCAAGCTAAAGGACTGCCTTATCTCCAAGTGTAGCATCCATATAATGTAGAATATGATCAAGTGATCTACTGATCTACTTCTTAGCAAAAAGTGGGTGGGACCATCAAATGTTCATACCACATTTGATATGAACAGCTCACGCATTAGAAGCAGTTAATCTCAATAAAGAAGAGTCTTCTAAAAACAGTCAAAGTCCATGTTTGAAGGTAGCATTCTCGACACAGAATGTCTATTTTGAATGCACTGATGTACCACATCAACCATATCTATGTAGTGATGTATCTGAATAATATATGGATCCAGGAACAAAAGTTGGGAAGAGCAGGAAACCCTATTTATCATCATTCCATATTGCCCTATAGAAGATTTTTTTTTGCTTCTGTTTCTTCCTGTATGTCAGCCTTGAAAGATTGGCGATCATGTTCCCCAAAGAAGACACACTTTTACCAATGGATTATTAAAAGTTTCTCTTTTGGTCACTATGGGTCCATGGGAAGAGACAATAAGAAGAGAAATTACTGACATGTCTGTATTAACACAATGTGAAAACACCGGAATGTGTGTGAATATCCAGGTGATCCATTTTGGTAACTCGCTGTCCTTGTTGTACATGGGACAGTTACAACAACCTTGGTTTTGAGAAAGGTATAATTAATAAGAGTTCAGATAAATTCAGGAATGTTTGGGCTGCAGTCATTAATGTGCACCAGTGATGTCTGAGGATGAGAGTTCTTTTGAACAGTGGAAGGAGGAAGAAAGAGGAGAAATGCTACTTGTGACCTAGAGATCCAATGCAGTGAGAGGGACTTTGTTTGGTTGGGCTAAACCTCCCTCTTCTTAGTTTCTTTTCAGTAAAAATGGCCAGAAGATATGGATGCCATTGAGATGTTGCATAATCTACTTAGACAAATAGGTCTGAGCAAAAATGATACGGAGTGTGGTGGTCTTGAAAAGGTAACAGCAGTCACCTTCTGCGAGTTGGAATTATATTCTCTTAAGGACATCCATTCCTTGGCCTATATGCAACAAAAGGCTATCTGAAATAGCAATGGACAATTGTCTATGAAATGTAGAATTCTTCCAGTGGTGAGTTGATTGGAGGGCCCTTCTCCTTATTCTGGTAAAGGGTTCATGGAAATGTGCTGCAAGCCAAACATCCTCTTCCCTAATAATGTAACTTCTCTCTCCCTCACGATGATTGACTGCATTGCAAAGCTGTCTCCAGCCCCACTAGCTTGTTCTCTTTTAACCTTAAAAGTAATTCTTCCCCAGTAAATCCCTTATAACTAAACCTTTGCTTGTGTCTCTTCTCAACGGAGCTAAACTGAGATGCCATCTTAGAAAAGTTCCTGTTGGGAAACTAAGCATTATAAAATCAACTTGTTTCTATTAAAATAAAACAGCTGATTTTTATTTGAGATCACACTAAACCTGTTTATCACTTTGGGGAGAATTATGTGTGGTCATTTAAATTGAGCAAAGAGAAAACCACATTTTTAAAAACTATCAGGTCAAAGAATAAAAGTGACATTTTGGGGAAACATAATATAATACCCACGTTTCAAAATATATGGCATGTGACCTACTCTGAAAATATACAGAATATTAACAACATCAAATTTTATATTCTAAATAAAAAAGGATGGGAAATGCTGAGTAGTAAATTCAATAATCTGGAAAAACTAATTAGTAGTAGGACAAAGAAAAACAATAAAAGTGAGAACACTAATAAAAATATAAGATATGAACTGTGGAATTCATTTTAGAAATCAAGATCTGTTTCGTTGAAGTTACTGTAAAATGCACATATCATATCTAGCACTGGAAAGAAAATAATCCTACCCTGACTTGGGCCCCCATGGAGTCAGCTGCTGTGATAGCCACCTACACTGAGTAGTGTTACACAAGGATGCATGTTCTGTCTTCAGAACCTGCCGCAAGCTACTGTGCAGGGTATAACTATTTTTAATTATAAAGGAATTTACTTGCAATTTTCATTGTCGTAAATACTGCAAAGAGTAGATCACTTTACACAAATATAAACCAACAGAGGGTTTTCAAGATGGCAGACTAGAGGGTGGCTGCATTTCATGTTGCTCCAGGACTCAGATTCAAAGAGGAGATATTGAGAGACTTGGGACCAACTCAAAGCCCCCGAGTGAGTCTCTTCCGTTGGGGAGGCGTCCCGGATGGGGTGGTAGTCCTGGAACACATGGGAACTTTGTGAAGTAGAGCTGTCCGACGAGACACCCCCTCCCCTGCTGGAGCAGTGAACTCGGACAACTGGGCGCAATCGTTAGAGGAGGGCCGCTCCAGCGCAGCGCTGGGACTCGGAGCAACCACTGGGGCTCCAGGCGAAGCCCAGAGGAGGGGCTTCGAGGAGAGCTGTTTGGACACAGAACAACCACTCCTGAACACCGGGGCCTGCCCAGAGGAGGAGGAGGAGGAGGAGTGCGGCGTGTAGCTTGGACTCGAAGTGACTGCATCAGAGCTACAGGCAGTTGCTAGAGGAGGAGGCGAGTGGTGAGTTGTATGGACACAGAGAGACCACTCCTGAACACCGGGGGGTGGCCAGGAGGAGGAGGAACGGGGCGGGTCACTTGTACTCCAAGGGACTGCCCAGGGCTACAGGCGGTTGGCGCGGTAGGAGGAGAGGCGCACAGTGAGTTGCTTGGGACTCCTAGTGACAGCACTGGAACACCAGGCAGCTGTCCGGAGGGAGAGGCGTGCGGTGTGTCGCTGGGACTTGGAGCGATTGTATGGGGTCCAGATGGCTGCTCAGAGGAGAGGCAGCATAGCCAGGTGATTAGGTGCAGAGCAGGGTCCCAGGACCTAGGAGGCTATCTTGGTGGAAGAGCCGCACAGAGACAGGCTAGGGGCGGAGCGAAGATCCAGGACTGTAGGCACATTCTCTGAGGGAGAGGCAGGCTAAGGAGACTTGTCTGTAAAGGGTGAAGACTCCTAGGCCCAGGCGGTAGTGCCGGGCCTCTGGGAACATTTGCAGAAGGAAGGCCCGCCCAGGCCAGGTGGTAGTTGTAGATTGAGGGGAACCTTCGAGGAGAGGAACAGACCAGCGAGACCCTCCCCACCAGGTGAGTCTTCCCTGCCGGGTGAGGTTTTCCACAAGAACGGTAAAACCAGAGACACGGGCCCAAACAGGCCTTGCCTCAGACCACAGCCTAGTCCCCTTTGGATGAACACTGGTCAACAAGTGGAGGCCACCTCTGCCCACTAGCAGGGAATATACCCCACCCTAAAGGCCACCACTCCTAGGAGAGGCAGCTTCCTTGTGAAGCATCGCATTATCAACTTCCTCAAGAACTTCAGGCTACTGAAGGCTAAGAGGGGATATACTAGAATCTTCAGGGACATTATAGTCAATAGAGGAAATCTGCAATATCTCAGCGGTCCACTGATACCTGAACAATATGAGAAAACAAGGGAAGAAAATGCCCCAAACAAATCTAGATGTTACATCAATAAAACCCAATGATAGCATGGCAGAAGAAATGACAGAAAAGGAGTTCAGAATGTACATAATAAATGATCAGGGAAACAAACAATGAGATGAAGGAGCAAATGCAGGCACGAATGATTGCACCAATCGACAGTTAAAAGAGCAAATACAGGAAGCAAAGATCATTTCAATAAAGAGTACAGATATTGAAAAAAAAAACAAACAGAATTCCTTGAAATGAAGGAAACAATAAACCAAATTAAGAACTCCATAGAAAGCATAACCAATAGGATAGAACACCTGGAAGACAGAACCTCAGACATTGTAAGACAAATATTTAACCTTGAAACAAAGTTGAACAATTAGAGAAGACGGTAAGAAATCCTGAACAGAATCTCCAAGAACTATGGTATATAACGAAAAGGCCAAATTTAAGAATTATTGGGATTGAGGAAGGCCTAGAGAAACAAGCCAAAGGAATGAACAATCTATTCAATGAAATAATATCAAAAAATTTCCCCAAATATGAGACGAATGGAAATGGAAAATCAAGTTCAAGAGGCTTATAGGACTCCAAATACACAAAACTACAACAGACCCACACCAAGGCACATTATAATGAAAATATCATAACATTACAAAATAAAGAGAGATTTTAAAGGCTGTGAGAGAAAAGAACCAAATTACATTCAGGGGGAAACCAATACAAATATCAGCAGATTTTTCAATCCAGACCCTAAAAGCTAGAAGGCCTGGAACAACATTTTTCAAACCCTGAAGGAAAATGAATGTCAACCCAAAGAATCTTTACCCAGCAAACTTACCTTCAAATTTGACGATGAAATAAAATCCTTCTGATAAACAAAAGCTAAAAGAATTTACCAAAAGAAAGCCAGCATTACAGAACATTCTCAGCAAAATATTCCATGAGGAAGAGATGGCACAAACAAAGAAGAAAATCAAGCAAAGGGAGGAATTAATCCTAAGGAATTGTCAAATAAACGAGGAGGAACCAAGTCGTGTCAAATAAATAAATAAAATTTTTTCTAAAAAAATGAACCAAATGCGGGGCTACAAATCATATCTCAATATAACCATGAATGTTAATGGCCCTGACTTCTCAATCAAAAGACATAAACCTGGACATGGATTAAAAAGAAAGATCCAACAATATGTTGCCTGCAAGAGACTCACCTCATAGAAAAAGATACCCTTAGACTAAAGGTGAAAGGATGGGGAAAAAAACATACCATGCACATGGACTCAGCAAAACAGCTGGAGTATCCATCCTCATTTTCAGATAATGCAGACTTCAAGCCAAAGTTAGTCAGAAGGGATAAAGAAGGACATTTTCATACTGCTTAAGGGAAGCATAAATCAGCAAGACATAACAATCATAAACATCTATGCCTCAAACAGTGGCTCATCCATGTATGTCAAACAAATCCTTCTCAATTTCAGAAACCAAGTAGACCATAACCAATAATAGTAGGTGATTTTAACATGCCTCTCTCACCACTGGACAGATATTCCAAAATTGAACAAAGAAAATATAGAACTCAATAATACAATCAATAATTTAGACATAACAGACATTATAGAGTATACCGTCCAACCGAGAGCGAATACACTTCTTCTCAGCATCACATGGATCCTTCTCTAAATAGACCCATATATTATGCCACCACGATAATATTAACAAATACAAGAAGATAAAGACACTACCTTGTATTCTATCAGATCATAATGGATTGAAGTTAGAAATAAATGAAAGAGTAAAAAACAGAATTCTACTCCAACACCTGGAGATTAAACAATATGCTATTATATGATGAATGGATAACAGAAGATAAATAGGAAGGAAATTAAAAATTCTTAGAGGTAAATGAGAACAAAGACACATCATATCAAAATCTCTGGGACCACTATGAAAGTGGGTACTTAGAGGGAAATTTATTTCATGGAGTGCATTTAACAAAAGAAGTAAAACTCAACAAATAAACAACCTAACACTACAGCTCAAAGCCCTAGAAAAAGAAGAACAGACTAGCACCAAAAGTAGTAGAAAACAGGAAATAGTTAAACTCAAGGTGAAATCAGTGAAATTGAAACGAACCAATACAAAAAATTGACAAAATAATAGTTGGTTCTTCGAAAAAAATAAACAAAATTGATAAACCTTTAGCCACACTAACAAGAGAAGATGAGAGAAAACCCAAATCACTAAAATTTAGAATGAACAAGGAAATATCACAACAGACAGGATTGAAATACAAAACATAATTAGAAGCTATTTTGAAAATCTATACTCCAACAAAATAAAAAATTTCGAAGACATCAACAGGTTTCTAGAGACATATGAATTGCCTAAACTGAACGAGGAGGACATACACAATTTAAATAGACCAATTTCAAGTAAATAGAAATGTCATCAAAAGCCTACCAACAAAGAAAAGTCCGGAACCTGATGGGTTCTCAGCCGAGTTCTACAAAACCTTTAAAGAAGAGCTTATTCCAATACTTCCCAAAGTATTCCATAAAATAGAAGAGGAAGGAACCCTTCCAAACTCATTCTATAAATCCAATATCACCCTGATACCTAAACCAGACAGAGACACATCGAGGAAAGAAAATTTCAGACCAATATCCTTAATAAATATCAATGCAAAAATTCTCAACAAAATTTTAGCAAATCGCATACAAATACATATTAAAAAGATAGTGCACCATGATCAAGTGGGTTTCATCCCAGGGATGCAAGGTTGGTTCAACATCTGGAAATCAATAAATGTAATTCACCATATCAATAGACTTAAAGTCAAGAATCACATGGTGAGGCTAGCTTCCCGGGGCAGACCGCCCAGTGAGAGCCTCCCGACGCAGTGCCAGCCACAGGTCCCCAAGCCAGGGGAGACCTCCGACATGCAACCTCCGGCCTGCTCCTGCCCACCCAGGCCAGCTCCAGCCCGCTCCGCTGCCAGCTCCGGCCCACCCACAGGTTGCTTCATTGACTAGCACAGGGTGCCAGGGACTTCCCCAAGCAGCCCAACCTCCTCTGGCAGGAAGCGCCTGTCTACGCTAGCTTCTCGGGGCAGACTGCCCAGTGAGAGCCTGTCTACACAGAGCCAGCCACAAGTCCCCAAGCCAATACTTGGAGATTAAATAATACACTATTATATGATGAATGGATAACACAAGACATCAGGAGGGAAATTAAAAAATTCTTAGAAGTAAACGAGAACAAAGACACATCATATCAAAATCTCTGGGACACTATGAAAGCAGTACTGAGAGGAAGATTTATTTCATGGGGCACATTCAACAAAAGAAGTAGAAATCAACAAATAAACGACTTAACATTACAGCTCAAAGCCCTAGAAAAAGAAGAGCAGACCAACACCAAAAGTAGTAGAAGACAGGAAATAGTTAAAATCAGAGCCGAAATCAACGAAATTGAAACAGAAGAAACAATCGGAAAAATTAACAATATAAATAGTTGGTTCTTTGAAAAAATAAACAAAATTGATAAACCCTTAGCCACATTAACAAAGAGAAAGAGTGAGAATACTCAAATTACTAAAATTCGGAATGAACAAGGAAATATCACAACATACAAGAGTGAAACACAAAACATAATTAGAAGCTATTTTGAAAATCTATACACCAACAAAACAGAAAACCTCAAAGACATCAACAAGTTTGTAGAGACATATGAATTACCTAAACTGAATGAGGAGGACATACACAACTTAAATAAATCAATTCATGCAATGAAATAGAAGAGGTCATCAAAAGCCTACCAACAAAGAAAAGTCCGGGAGCAGATGGGTTCTCAGCTGAGTTATACAAAACCTTTAAAGAAGAGCTCATTCCAATACTTCTCAAAGTATTCCATAAAATAGAAGAGGAGGGAACCCTCCCAAAATCATTCTATGAAGCCAATATCACCCTGATACCTAAACCAGACAAAGATACATTGAGGAAAGAACATTTCAGACCAATATCCTTAATGAACATCGACTCAAAAATTCTCAACAAAATTTCAGCAAATAGCATAAAAAACATATTAAAGAGATAGTGCACCACGATCATGTGGGTTTTATCCCAGTAATGCAAGGTTGGTTCAACATCTGGAAATCAATAAATGTCATTCACCATATCAACAGACTAAAAGTTAAGAATCACATGATTATTTCAATAGATGCAGAAAAAGCATTCGATAAAATGCAGCATCCCTTCATGTTCAAAACACTAGAAAAAATTGGGGTAGTGGGATCATTCCTTAACATTGTGAAGGCCATCTACGCTAAGCCATGGCCAATATCATTCTAAATGGTGAAAAACTGAAAGCATTCCCCCTAAAACCAGGAACAAGGCAGGGATGCCATCTTTCACCACTTCTATTCAACATTGTTCTTGAGACTCTAGCCAGAGCAATTAGACAAACCAAAGAAATTAAAGGGATACGAATTGGAATAGAAGAACTCAAACTATCCCTGTTTGCTGATCACATGATTATATATTTAGAGGAGCCTGGAAATTCCACCAGAAAACTCTTAGAACTCATAAGTGAATTTAGTAAAGTACAAGATCAACGCTCATAAATCTAATGCTTTTTTATACACAAGTGATGAATCTTCAGAAAGAGAAATTAGGAAAACTACCCCATTCACAATAGCATCAAAAAAAGTAAAATACTTGGGAATGAATCTCACAAAGAGGTGAAAGACCTCTACAATGAGAACTATAGATCACTAAAGAAGAAATTAATGAAAACCTTAGAAGATGGAAAGACCTCCCATGTTCATGGATAGGAAGAATTAATATTGTCAAAATGGCCATACTACCTAAAGTGCTATACAAATTCAATGCAATTCCAATTAAAATCCCAATGATGTACCATACAGAAATAGAGCAAGCAATTATGAAATTCATCTGGAAGAATAAGAAACCCAGAATAGCTAAAGCAATCCTCAGAAGAGAGAGTGAAGCACGGGGTATCGCAATACCAGATCTTCAACTCTATTACAAAGCAATAGTAACAAAAGTGGCATGGTATTGCTACCAAAATAGACAGGTAGATCAATGGTACGGAATAGAGGACACAGACACAAACCCAAATAAATACAATTTTCTCATACTAGACAAAGGGGCCAAAAATATGCAATGGAGAAATGATAGCCTCTTCGACAAATGGTGCTGGGAAAACTGGAAAACCATATGCAACAGAATGAAATTAAACCCCTATCTCTCACTCTGCACAAAACTCAACTCACAATGGATCAAGGACCTTGGAATCAGACCAGAGACCCTGCATCTTATAGAAGCAAAAGTAGGTCTAAACCTTCAACTTGTTGTCTTAGGAGCAGACTTCCTTAACAGGACTCCCATAGCCCAAGAAATAAAAGCAAGAATCAACAACTGGGATAGATTCAAACTAAAAAGCTTTCTCTCAGCAAAGGAAACTATCAGTAATGTGAAGAAAGAGCCTACAGAGTGGGAGAATATCTTTGCCACTCATACTTCAGATAGAGCGCTAATATCCCGAATCTATAAAGAACTCAAAAAACTCTACACCAAGAATACAAATAATCCAATCAAGAAATGGGCTAAGGAAATGAATAGACACTTCACAGAAGAAGATGTACAAGCAATCACCAGATATGAAAAAATGTTCAACATCTCTAGTAATAAGATAAATGCAAATCAAAACTACCCTAAGATTTCATCTCGCCCCAATTAGAATGGCGATTATCAAGAACATAAGCAACAATAGGTGTTGGCGAGGATGTGGGGAAAAAGGTACACTCATACATTTCTGGTGGGGTTGCAAACTAGTGCAACCACTCTGGAAAGCAGTCGGAGATTCCTTAGAAACTTGGAATGGAACCACCATTTGACCCAGCTATCCCACTCCTTGGCCTATACCCAAAGGACTTAAAATCAGCATACTACAGAGATACAGCCACATCAATGTTCATACTGCTCAATTCACTATGGCCAGATTGTGGAACCAACCCAGATGCCCTTCAGTTGATGAATGGATAAAGAAACTGTGGCATATATACACAATGGAATATTACTCCGCCATGAGGAATGACAAAATTATGGCATCTGCAGCAAATGGATGAAATTGGAGGATATCATGCTAAGTGAGATAAGCCAATCTCAAAAAACTAAAGGACGAATGATCTTGCTGATAAGCGGATGAGGACATATGGGGGGGGGTAGGAGTGGTTAGTGTTAGGGTTAGGGTTAGGTTTAGGTTTAGAGATAAGGAGGGTGGTAAGAATGGAGGAAGAAAGGACTGTATAGAGGGAAAAGAGGGGTGGGAGAGGTGGGGTGAAGGGAAAAAATAACAGAATGAATCAAACAACATTACTGTATGTAAATTTATGATTACACAAATGGTATGCCTTTACGCCATGTACAAACAGAGAAACAACATGTATCCCATTTGTTTACAATAAAAAAAAGTATAAACCAACAATATTGTCTCAAGGAGAAATTCTAAAATATATAGAACAGCAGGAAAGAATAAAAAGTGGTTGGAATGTTCAGCTATCTTACTATAATCACAGGCAATGATCAGCTAATCTAAACACCAACTACCTCATGAAAGAGGTCTTTTATTATTTATATAAGAAAAGCTGAGAAGAACTCAAAATGCTTTCCATGCTCTGTTTGCAATTGCTATCAAATCTGTAAAATAAAACACAACATGGAATCAATAGTCTATACTAATTTACCTATAGAGAAGCAAAACTCTTAAGATAATATTAAGTTAAAGTCTACCCTGTGTTTATCAAAATGGTATGAAGTCAAGCTTGTTATAGGAAAACATGATGGGTAACTATGTAAAAATGGCTGCCATAATTAAGGATGCCAGTTACTTAAAGAAAAATATTATTTTCCACAGAAATGAATGGAAAAATTAAAGCAGGTATCATATAACCCAGAAATCCCTTTGTTGTTTGTAGGAAGGAAATTAAAGTCCTATCACAGATGTGAAAGTCAGAAGCATTTGACCATGGATAGGTTGATTAAGAAATTGTGGCATGAAATGTGTTTTCATCATGGGAGATTATTTCAGCTTTAGGAAGAAAAAGATCCTGCCACGTGCAACAGAATTCATGTACCTGGAGGACATTGTGCTACAGGAAATAAACTAGACACAGGAAGAAAAATAATGGGTGATCTCACTTCTATTTGGAATCTAGAAAATGTCGGATCCACAGAAACAGAAAAAAAGAGTAAAACTAGAGTTATCAGAGGTGGGAAAAGGAAATGGTGAGATGAAAATAAAAGGGCACAAAAGCACCCTTTGTTAAACTGGAGGAATACATACGGAACTCTAACATACAGCACGAAGACTGTAGTTAGTAATGTAGAATAGAGTTTAAGAGCTCTTTCCATTAAAAAAGTAATATGTGAGGTGAACTGTTAATTTGTTTGACAAATTATTACATTGTACACGTATAGAAAAACATCAGGCTGTACTTTAAATATAAACAATAGAAAAGAAAGAAGAAATGAAAATTTCAGATCAATTTTGGATGTAAAAATATGGGTCAACTTTGGAAAACAAAAACACCCAATAAATGTATATATACTATACTAAGATACATAGAATTTTTTATAACATCTAAAAATCCCCATGAACAAAAAGATAAAAGTTACCAAATTATAAACTTATTATTTAAATATTATAAATTTTAAATGTTATTCTAATAAAATTCAATGGAATTGAATATTTTATCAAAATATTAATTTAGTAAAAAACTCTAGTAAACATATTGATAAATAGAAATTAATGAAGGAGCACTTTCAACTATCAGATGGCTCTAAAAAAAAAACAAAAATAAATTTCCAAAAGTAGGCAACTTATTCAGATTTTGCCATCTATCATCTATTATATATCAATGTGCATTTCAAACATATTAAAGAGCAAAATTTTTAAATAAGAGAAACAAAAGCTCAGTTGAAGAACAGAAATATAAATTAGAATGTGCATGTGCCTGTTCATGGGCAGAAAGGAACTGGCAAAATTGAATGGAAATAACACTATACCATGAGAAAGAGTTTATAGAAATCATTTAGCATTCTCAACGGGAAGTAAAATCTAACATAAATTTATAAAATAGAAAAATATGTATAAGTGAGGCTATTTGCCACATATCTAGAAGACTATGAATAATAGCTTTTAAGTTAAATAAAAACGGTGAATGTTCCCGTTGAAAATCAGAAAAGGAAATGAAGATACATAATTTAAATAAATAAAAATCACTGTGGTGGAATATGGGCTGTCTTCAGCAAAACTCACCTTGATCCTTGCTTGGTCTGCAACACAGCAATTGGGAGGTGTTGCTTTTGAGAAGAGTTTGGGCCTTTGGAAGAGATTTAATCTTTGATCATGGAAGTTAATCATTGCTCTCCTGGGATGGGTTTGGTTACCACAAGGTGGGTTGTTATGAAGGGAATCTCCCCTCAGTTTCTTTCCCACGACCCGATTTTTCCTTCTATTTGTATAGCACTCTATAATACAGTCAAAACCCTCATCAAATACTGGGGCCATACTTTTTGGACTTCCCAACCATCAGTATTGTGAGCCAGATAAACCTATTTATTTAAACATTACCTAGAGTCAGGAATTCTATTATAGCAACTCAAAATACACGATGACAGAAAATGCATAGCAACAAACTGTACTACATTAGTATTCTGCTTCACACTTTATCAAAATAATTAAAATGAATACAGAAATAAAATTACCTTTTTTTCTTGGGGAGATAATTATTTATTAAACCAATATCAATAATAGAATTACTGATTGTGTCAAGATACAAAAAGGCTCAAGTGCAGAAATTTCCCTTCTATACATTTACTAGAAATTATTTATACTTTCTTTAAAAAACTATATTCACTGAAACCGTGTTCTGATGAGAATTTGGAAAGAGTATACATGTTTAACAATAGAATGTTGGTTTAGTGAATTTTAATAAACTCCAGAGTAAAAGTTGTATTGTGCAGAAATATTAATGAGACATATTAAAATGTTTATAGTACTTGGCTGAGTGAGAATTACAATGTTCACACTTGGATATGCAATGCTTCCATTATCTAAAATATGATCACGTGCTTATGAGCAAAAATCATACAGATATATATGTTTATGCATTTAATTTCTTAAAGTTTTTTCTAGTTGGGTGCTTATTGATGCATTTGAATAAAATACCTGCTGGGATTGGACAGAATCAGTTCTCTGATTGCTTTTACAAGCTTACTTGGTAGGGGATTAAGTGAATAGACATCAGTGAAAACAATCCCCTGTATCTCCTTTCTTTCCCTATAAGGAAATACAATGATCATGTTCATTGAGAGCTATTTGGTAAAGCAAAATTACTTTCTTGCTTTTTATCCATTGGAGAGCTATTATATACCCCAAATCAATCAGAGTGAAAATACCACACAGGGTTCTTTAGGTCTCTGTATGCTATACAAATGTTGTCATGGCATTTCAAAAAACAGCAGCACAGAATGATAAATGCATAAAATGGTCTCTGAAGTAAAATATTGGTTTTAGGACACTAGTTATTGTACAGAGTTGTGGACTAGCACCACTTTTAGCAAATCAATAAGACATAAACACTATTTATTGGAGGAGAGACAGAGACAAAAATATGTGAATAAAATTGTGTTAAAATCAAACTTTCACAAATCAAGTAAGCAATATGATCTGTGAGACTGCAATGAAATGAGTGATTGCCCTAATAATGTACAACAACATTAAGCCCATTTGCCACCAATATGATGCTTATAATTTGACAGACTAAATTACTTCTCTGTTCTTCAACCAAAAGTCTTCCTTATTAATTACTACCAGATATCAACTATTTTTTAGGGCATTTCAAGATTGACAAGGACAGAAGACAGTATTCTGGGCATTGCTACATGAAGAATATAAGTCGTAAACTTCAAGAAATCATAGAATCATGAACTTTAACTTCACAATTATGCTCACAATTTCTCTTGTCTCTCTTTTATCTTGCCCCCGTTATATAAGTACGACCTTTTAATATTTAACATGTCTATTGCTAGGTTATTAGGAGAGATTAAGAAGGAAGGATGAAGAAAATGCTATTAATGTGATCTGAAGTTTTAGAAGTGTGTGGGGACCGAGAGTTGGGGATCAAGTGTTAGGATTGATAGATGCAAGAAAAACTAACATAGGTACTCCTTGGCTCTCCCCAGAGCACACACTTATCCATACACATGTGAATGATGTCATTCTGTTTCTGTCTCTCTCTATCTCTCCCTCTTTCATAGACACACACAAACACACACACACACACACACACACTATTTTAAGTTGATATTTATCAGTTAGCTTTTGGGAACAAGAGAAATCTATACTCTCAGTTTTGAAGTAAATAATAAATACAAAGAAAAGGGTAAATGTCATTTCATGAATGGGTGCAAAGAAAGATCTCTAGATCACACTTGGTTTTAGTGCTTTGTGATTTCTAGCAGGAGAGAAAATAGGAAGATGAAATGCCCAAGAAGGTTTGTGATTCCCAACTTACAGAGTATTGGTGTTGTGTTCCAATAGCTCCATCAAGAGATGGACACAGACTTGTTAGACATGGAATCTTATAAGCAACCATATGATAAAATGACATCTTTTTTTTTTTTTTTTTTTTTTTTTTTTTTTTTTGTGGTGCTGGGGATTGAACCCAGGGCCTTGTGCATGCGAGGCAGGCACTCTACCAACTGAGCTATATTCCCAGCCCTAAAATGACATCTTTAAGAGAGAAAGCAAGGTAGGCTTAAAGGGGAAGAGGAGAAAAAGGACCTCAAGGGAGGCATGTGAAATTATAATACATAAAGGTGAGACGAGAAATGAGAAAAGTAGGATCCTGAAATGTTGGATTTGACATGAAAGCCAAAGAGGTGATTAGGTCCTAAGCATGAGTCGTCAGAAGTGGGAACATCCCAGGATATGGCTCTAAATATGCCAACTGATTGCGAAAGTCAACATTTTAATCAGATTATTTGTAAGACCTCTAGACCCTTCTGAAGTTTGTCTATTTGCTAAGACACTTTTCATCAGTAGCTTCCAGAGCACACACACATAGACTCATCGCTGTGATTCCTGAGACCTCTAGTTTATCTTGTGGGAAAACACCACATCAATAAAAACCTTCACTGCAGCAAATATTCGTGAAGCCTGGAGAGAATCGGCTTCCCAGTGACCATCCGCATAACAGCCCAGAAGGAAAGTGGGACGTTGCTTCCTACTTAATGATGTTAAATATTCCATAGAGAATATTAAATTTATCATATTTACCCATGAAATAGTGCTATTTAAGAGCACAATGGAAAAAGTATGATTGAGCTAGGAGAAAATGTTCCTTTATAGGTATATTCATATTTTTGTAGGATAATTATTGAAGAAAATGTATTTTTAGTGGAACTAAGTTCTTGAGAATTGGGTCTTTTAATTGCTATCAGCCCAATTCACACTGCCCATTTCCTCTGATCACATTTCTAATATCCACATATGGAGAAAATTGTCCCCATCACTCAACTGTTTCTTCCTATTTCTTTTCTTCTATGTAAATGTTTAGGGGTACACTTCCTAAAACATTCTCAGAAGCATGTTGCTTCTGTGCCTCCTTCTTGTCAACTTGAATATAAACATCTGCCTATCTAAAACCTGTCTTTCTAACTACGTGCATACCTACTTGTCCTCTATCATCTGTCAATAAGCCATCAGTCCACCAATTAATCAATCATCTATGTGAAAAGCATTAATCGTCTGTTCACAGATCATTCATTGTCATCTTTAGGACTCTGAAACCTCTGTGATTTTGTCAAACCATGATTAAATTTATTCCCATGGTCTGATGGAGACAACTGTTTACTGGAGGGATAGAGATAAGTAAACTCCTTTAGGATTTTTTACTTTATTGAAAAAAATTAATGCATTGCATTTAAGGTATTATATAAAACCCAGAAATGTTTGGTAAAATAATATTAAAATTATTTATACAGAAATTGTCACTGAAACGTTATTACTCTCATTGTGTATCTTCATTTATCTTTTTGGGTAAGGCCTTTGTGGTTTAGTGTTAGTCTAGATGCAAACATTTACCTTTACTTGAAACATGATTTTCTTTGAAGAAAAAATATTTTTATTTAAGTGAATCTGAGATCATTTGAGTTGAATTAATTTTATTCTTAACAGAAAGAGTTTTTTTAATTAGGAAAATTGAGTTTGAGGTATTTGCATGATACTTAACAATTAAGATGAAATATTCTGAGGTAGAATTGCATCTGATAGCTATATGTCTTTAAAATCCCCTTTGTTGTTTTTAATCTTACTTGTACATATTCTCACAGAATGCAATTCAGTATTTATAGCAAACTTAATCGTTGAAATTTTCAGTGTACGAGAAATTTTACACTATGTTTAAAGCTACCAGTGAGATGTGAGGGAAAAATGCCAACCACTGCAAGAAATCTTACCAGGAGAATGAGATGAACATTTACCTCTTCAAGGGAAAAAATAGGTAATTCCTTTTGAGATTTGTGGCAGTGTTTTGACATAGTCTGTCATAATTTTTAATGTTGTGAAACAAGTAATTGTTGAAGTTTTAAAATTAGCATTAAAAGGATTGGAAAATATTTTTTGCTTATTTATAATTTGTGTCTGCGGTTATTATGTTTTATAGATTGCTATTAAAATATTTTCTAAATGTAAAGATTGGTTACTATCGTTAGATATAATGCTTAATTATCAAGAAAAATAAGTAATTGCATCAGTATTGTTAGTGAATATTTTAGATCCTTCTATGTCATGTTTCTGGGAACTGGATAGGGGAGAGAATGACCTGAGGAATCAAGAAGACGGGGAGAGTTTAAAAAAAGCATTGGTTGCTACTTAGAGTAAGAGAAGGGAAAGAATAGAGGGAAGCCAAAGAGAAAATTTAGGTCTCTTTTCAGATAAAAATGCCTGCTATTGGGATAGAACGTAAGTGATACAAATAGATAGATGGAAAGATAAATTGATAGAAAGGTAGATAGATAGACAGATGTAATGGGTTAAATTTTATTCCTCCTAAATTTACATGATGAGGCCCAAACACATATTTGAAATGTGGCAGTATTTGGAGATATTTCCTTTAAAGGGGTAACTAAGTTAAAATGAGGTCCTAAGAAGGTCCTAAATAATTCTCCTTATGAGAATAGGAAATTGGACTTACAAAGAGACAATTGGTGTGCACACAGGCAGAAGAAAGAGAGTCTGCAGAGAGAGCAGCAAGAGAGCTGCTCTGTGCAGGGCAAAGGGAGAAGCCTCAAAAAAGCCACATTGCTGACACATGGGTCTTGAACATTTGTCCTCAAGAATCATGAGAAGCTAAGTGTCTATCATTTAATCTGCTCAGTATGGGATATTTTATCACGACAGCTCTAGCAAACTAATACAATAGATATTTTCCCCTTCTACTAGTTTGGATTCTGTGAGGAGACTGACTTTCTGTGTATCTCTATGGCAATTGGGGCAAGTCCAACACATAAATGTGTTACCAGGGCTTAAGACCACAATTTCCAGAAGCTGTTATAAAATAGGAAGAAGAATTTTTCTCTGCATCTCCCACGAGAGACACAAGAAGTGCGACGGATTTGCTGTGGTGAAGGTCCTTCGCTGCAGTAAGGGATAAGGTGACCTTAGAGAGGAGTCTCTGAGGTGGGATGGAGCTAAGTCATAAATACAATAGAAGCTGTGACTGTCATAAATACAATAGAAGCATCACAAGAAACCCGCAGTGCCAGCAAGAGCAGTCCAGCAGTAGCTGGCAGGGAACCTCCTATTTAGTATGATGTACAGTCACAGACACTACCAAAGCCCCAGAGCAGAGGAAGAGACTAGACACGGGATCCAAGGACAGCTTCTCCCAGCAGTGAAGGCTTGTAAGTTTTCTTCTTAACACAGATACCAGTTTGGGAAGGAGGAAAGGAGCTATATTAAAAACCTACATCTCTACCAAATACCAAATAAAATAATCAAAAAGAAAGGCATTGTGGTACCTTTAAATGGTGGTGGTGTCCACTGTCACCATACGCCCTTGCTACTCCAGCTCGGGGATCTTGTTTATTAATTTTATCAGGTACACAACCAAGAAGCCATAATCTCTTTGCCCTCCCACAGTTTGTATATAAATATCAAAGTCCTCCACAAGTATGTTTCCCTTTTCTTGAGCTCATAATAGGTTAACTCTCGGTTTTGCTTTTTAGAAACATTTGAGCCATTAAGGTTGCTGTTTCAATGATGTTTGAGTTGATATTTGAAAAGCAGAATATATTTTACATTTGATAAGAAATGAAGACTGACAGATGAGAAAATGACTCCAGAAGGGTCACTAGCTACTAAGGCACACTGAACACAAGTCACAGCGGAGCTTAAGCAGAGGCAACCTCAGCTACCCGTCTGAACAACTGGAGTGGATGTGTTTTCAGGAGAGGCAGAGCAAAGCCAATTATAAGGAGCTGGAAGGTAAAGGAAGGAGAAAATGGAAGGGAAAGTATGAGACAGAAAAGTTAATAGCAACTAGTTTGCTCCTCATCTAAATAATAAGATTTCAGAACAGTCCACCAAAACATTTTTAAACCTTTATCATTCAAGGATCTGACAGCAGAAGTCCAAACTTTCTCCTGGAGATCAAGATTTACTGGAAAAAAGTTATTCTCATTTTCTTTTCAAACTAGAGTAATTTCTAAGGAAATCTATGCCTCACAAAGCCTAATATATTCACTCTGTGGCCCTTTGTAGGAAAAGTTTGCAAATCCTGGGGACTAAATTTGAAGATTCTACTTTTATATAGGAATATGTCTGGTATATTCCAAAACATTTTCAATACTGAAAAAAGTAAATAGATATCAACTTGATGTAAGTAGATAACCCACATTTCCTTGATGTCCTGTTGGCTTACGGACCCAAAGTTCCAAGTGGCAACATCAGCTTCCAGCGTCTGACCTCCTGATGACAGGAGGCTTTTATTTTGTTTTAAATTTTTGTACAATGACTTCAGATCATCAAATCCAGGGATGTGATAATGTGATATACTCGCTGGGTATCACTAGCTTCTCTTCCACTTTTCATTTTTTGATCATTAAGGACAAATATTCTAACTTTGATTTCTGTACATAAGATACATCACAGTTCTGTCTTTCTTGATTTAGAGGCAGTCATGTGTAGAGGTATGGTGATGAATTGTGAGTGGAAGAGCTTCTATTCATTCTGAAAATTATTCAGTCATTCATGTGAAAACCTCCGGATCTATTTCCCTCTGCTACTTATAATATAAGTGACTGTCCAGATTTCTGGTTTCAGCCCTCACAGGTACAGAGCTTGTGGTGATCTCATTATCACAATAGCAAAGCTAGTGAAAAATGGTGGGCAAACTATACATTAGTGACTTTTCCTAGTTTTCTGTCCAACCATTGGTGTCAGAAGGTGAACCATTGCCTCAAAATTCTGCAGAGTCTGACTAATACAGAGTCACAACTGAGGATCAGCATGTTTGCAGCAGCAACTGCTGGAGCCAGGACCAGGTAGAAACACTTAGATGGTGATTTTGACAAGTGGGTAGAAGCTGAATATGGAATGGCTTGAGTTAAAAAACCCTGAGGGTCCAGTGTTAGGGAGACTCACACTGTAAGCAAACAATAAGAGGCCTGGGCTTCTAAATGACGAAAGTTCAGATTTACCACCAACATCTCCCTGTGCACAGGAAGGCAGGTGGGGAAACAGCCACAGATAGGGGACACGCCTTGGGGCTTATTCTCCATGTCTTTCATGCACTTTTATGTGTTTAACTTTAGCAACCGCACCAATTTCCACACCAATTTCTCAGAGTTAAGATCCAATAAAAGTCTCTCCTCTTATTGCAGCCATTTTTGGGGAAGCCCAAAGACAACAGAGGAGAAAGAAAGAATCTAAAGGAAACTCAAATCTTGTGTTTCAAACTACAGCAAACTTTAAGCACAGCACAATTTCTAGTTTGATTGACCTTAAACCCCATATTAAAAGCCACATTACTCTGGTTCTATTATCTAGTACATCCTGTGACTTTTAGGAAAAAAAAAATAACAAAGCAAACAGGAAGACAGATTAAACAGCCTGAAGAAACCAACAAGCAGCAAAGCTAGACTCTGATAAGATATAGAATTTTCAATTTTCAGAATTAAAATAATAATGCTCACTTACATATTGAAACATTAAATATTAACCATATTAAAATAATTATGATTAAGGTCTCTAATACTAAAAGTACACAATGTTTAGGAGCAGATTGTAAGTGGACAGATGGAAAGAAAAATACTAAAATCTAAGAAACTAACAAAAATGAAGAATAACTTGGTTAGGCTAAGAAAACCAGATATGTTCATAAGGAAAACTAGGCATAATTTTAGACGTAAACTAGACTTAATTCTAAGGAATTAGTGCCCTTAAAGACATGTCAATAGACACTTTCTAAATTGTAATTCAAAGAAAAAAATAATGGAGAAAATAATTGAGTATATAACTGTGGGACAATCATAGGTGTAACATTTGTAGTGAGAATACCAGACAAGGGCTGGGGAGATAGCTCAGCTGGTAGAGTGCTTGCCTTGCAAGCATAAGGCCCTGAGTTCGATCCCCAGTACAAAAAAAAAAAAAAAAAAGAAAAGAAAAAGAAAAGAGAATACCATACACAAAAGAGTGAGAGAAAGGAGCAGAAGGTTTACTTGAAGTTATAATAAATGGGTCTTTTCCAAAATCAATGACAGACACCAAATCATAGATCAAAGTTGCTCAGAAACACCAAGCTGGATAAATACCTAAAATCTGTACCCAGGCATATCCTATGCAAACTGCAAAATCCACAACAGAAGAGTGAAAATCTTCAAAGAAACCAGAGTTCAAAAACACCTTACATGTAAAGAGCAAAAAAAAAACAATTGTATCAAACATCTTGTCAGAATCTATGCATAAGAGTAGAATGAAATATTCTAAATATTAATGGAAGGAAGGAAAAAAGTGAGGGAAAGAGGAATGAATGAAAATAAGAAGGAAGAAAGATTAGATCAATGCAACCAGAAAAATTATCCTTCAAAAGTAAAACAAAAATAAAGACTTAATAAAAACAGGCAAAACCTGAAGGAATTTTTATTGCCAATAGACTACCCTTGCAGGAAATGTTAAAATGTTAAATGTTCATCAGAGACAAGGGAAATGATAAAGGCAAGAAACTTGGATCAACATAAGGAAAGGAATAGAATCAGGAATGAACAAATTAATATTACATAAAATGTTTTCTTTTTCTTATTCCTAATAGATCTAGTAGTTTGCTGTTTATTCAAAGTAATAATAGTACCAGTGCATTAAGTAATTTTAGCACATGGATAAATGGAACGAACAACAGTAATGTTACATAGGATAGAAAGGGAACATTTGGAAAACTGATTTAAGTTACCAGGACTACCTGTAAATCTGTATGTTGTTATCTAAGAGCTAACTAAGAATAGCTGTAATTTTTTTTTTAAAGTATAAATATCCACTAAGTGAGGAAAGAAAATGGAAACACTTAAAATCTGTTAAGAACAAAGAAGGCAGAAAAAGGAGAGGGTATTTTAAAAAAGAAATGCAATGGATAGAAAACAGGTATAAATATGGGGATATGAATGTAAATATAATAATAAGCACTGTATATTTGAATGATTCAAATATACCAAGTAAAAGAAATGACTGAAAGAATGGATTAAAAAACACAACTATATGTTTTACACAAGATATCTACTCTAAATATAAAAACTTAAATAGATTAAAAATCAAGGAACGAAGGAAGATATATCATATTAACACTAATACAAAGAGAGCTGTGATAGCTACATAAGGTCAGAAAAATTAGACTCCAGAATAAGGAAAATTATCAGGTTTACCTATAGGCATTACATGATGCAAAGGCGTTGGCTTTCTAAGAAGACATAATAATTCATTACATGCATGCCCGTAACATCAGCATATCAAAATATTCAAGTCAAAAAAGTGATAGACCTTCAAAAAAGAATAAGAAAGTCCACAATTATAGTTGGAGACTTCAATATCTGTCTATCCATAACTGACTGACTCACTAGACAGAAAATCAGTAAGGATATAGTTGGACTGAACAGGACCATCAATCAACTGGTCTAAAGGACATTTGTAAAAACTTTATACAACAATGAAAGAGGACATATTTTTCTCAAGCTGATGTGTGCCATTCTCCAAGACAGACCACATTCTGGGTCATAAAATATACCTGAACAAATTTAAAAGAATAGAAATCACACAAAGTATGCTCTCAGGCTGTAGTTGGATAAAACTAGAAATCAAGAAGGAAGAGGTAGCTGGAAAATTACCAAGTATTATAAGATTAAACAGAACTTCTACAAAACACAGGGTTCAAAAGGAGTATGTAGAGAAATTTTAATATGCTGAAGTAAAGGAAAATGAAAACATAATGCTTTTCAAAATTTCTGATACAAATTGTTATTTAAAGAAAATTTATATTATATTTATATTAAATTTATATTATTATTAAAATTTATATTATTTATATTACTCAATAATATAAATTAGAAAAAAAGATAAAATCAATAATCTACATCTGCACTTTAAAAATAGCATATGAATTTAAAGAAAGATGAAGAAATACAATAAAGATTAGGCAAGAAGTCAATGTAATTGAAAAAAGGAAATCAATAGAAGGATACTACAGTGACACAGCCACATCACATTTACAAGAGCTAAGCTATGAAACCAACCTAGATGCCCATCAAGAGATGGATGGATAAAGCAATTGTGATATATATTTGTGATATATATATATATATAATTGTGATATATGTATATATATTTATTTTAATATAAACATATATACACTCAAAATGGAATATTACTCAGCCATAAGGAAGAATGACTTTATGACATTTTCCAGTAAATGGATGAATCTGGAGAATATTATTCTAAGTGAAATAAGTCAATCCCCCCAAAAAACAAAGGTTGAATGTTTTCACTGATATGTGAAAATTAAACAAATAAAGGAGGGGAGGTCAAAAAGAGAAATTTCAGTAGATTAGACCAAGGGGGATAAAAGGAAGGGAGGTGGGATAGGAATAGGAATTATAGTAGAATAAACCTGACATAATTTTCCTGTGTACACATGAAAATACCTAAGCAAATCCCAACATTAGGTGTAATCAAGAACCAATAAAAAATAAAATAAAAGAAGAAAAATAAATCAAAATGATAGGAAAAATTCTAAAAAAGAAAATTAAAAAACAAAAACTATTTTTTTCTTAAAGTTTAATGAAATGTATAAAGCTTTAGCTGTGCTAATCAATAAGATATCATACACAGACAACTAATATCAGAAATGAAAGAAGGGCTATCATTACCAATTCAATGAATATTACAAAGATAATAAAGGAATATTATGAACAACCCTATTTCCTAAAAATTAGATAATTTGGGTTAATTGACTAATTCTTGAAAAACACAAGTTAGCAAAACTCACTCAAGGAGAAATAGATAATCTGAATAGGACTACTGCTAATAATGAAACTGAATCAATATTTAATTATTTTACAAAGAAAAAAAGATAGAAAACACCAAGTTCATATGTTTTTACTGGTGAAGTCTATCACACATTTTAAGGAAAAAATGATAACCATTCTCTAAGATCTGCTTCAGAAAGTAAGAGTGGAGTTCACTATCAAACTCATTCTGTAAGTCCAACATTACTTTAATATAAAAGAATCAGACTAAGCCATTATAACAAGGGAAAACTACAGACTATTATGTCTCATAAACATACAGGTAAAATGTTAACAAATATTCACAAACAGAATATAACAATGTATGAAAAGAATTACGCACAGCTATTAAGTGAGAGTTACTTCAGGTTTATAACACAGGCAGAGATTTGATCTTTGCAGTCCTGTGATTTATGTAGTTATTATTATTATTTTTTTTTTCTGGTACTACAAATTAAATTCAGGAGTGCTTAACCAGTGAGTCATATCCCCAGTCCCTTTTCTTCATTTTGAGACAAGGCCTTGCTAAGTTGCTTAGGGCCTCACTCAATTTCTGAGACTGGCTTTGAACTTGCAATTTTCCTGTCTCAGCCTCCTGAGCCACTGAGATTACAGGTGTGACCACCATGCCAAACTTGCAGGTGTTCTTTCAAGAAAATCCTGAGACACCAGAATCTGGAAGATGGAAGTAAGGATTTTCCTCTAGAACATCTGGGAGAGATTAGCTCTGCTATCTTGGTTTCAGACTTTGTTCTTCCAGAACTGTGAAAAAGTACAGTTCTGTTGTGTTAAGAGAGGAAGTTTGTGGTAAACTGTTAGAGCAGCTACAAGAAAACAACAGAGGTCTAATAAAGGAATTTGATATCTTGAACTTTCATGCCTTGTCCCCTTGTATATACTCGTAGTGTACCCAGGGTTGAGTGAGACCCTGCCTTAGTCATTCAAGATAAAACTGCCTATGATTTCTGTTAGATGCAGATGCAAATGGAGACAGAACTTGATTCAACTCCATCTTCCATATTCCAGGAGTCTGACTTAGTGCAGAGTGTCATAACTGCAACCATAGCCTGAGTGGCTTACAGGACAGAAATTGATTCATCACAGTTCCAGAGCCTGAGAAGTCCCAGATCAAGGTGCCACCTAGTTGTTTCTTGTGAGGGCTCTCTTCCTGGTCTGCAGGAGCCACCTTCTTGCTGGACCCTTATGGAGTGGAGAGATTTTCTTTCCAGTGAATCTTTGTAAGTGCACAATTCCACTCCTGATGACTCACACTTAGGCCTTAATCACCTCCAGAAGGCCCACCTTCAACCACCATCTCAATGGGGATTTGGGCTTCAACTTGAACTTTGGAAGGAAGGGCATAAACTTTCAGCCAATGGCAGCGCTCTTCTTAACAGATAAAATTTGGAAGGAATTGTGACTTGGGTCTTATTGTGTAGTGTGGAAAATAGAAGGTACACAGCAGGCATGACATAAAAGTTAAAAAGTGATTCTTCACACAGTGAAAAGAAATGGATGAATGAGTAAATACGACTCGCTGTTTACTTAAAGATAATATTAAAACTATTTTTACTGAGTTAATTGTCAAATTGTGAATTGAAATGGATAAAGTTAAAATAATATTATTTATGTGCCAAGGCCTTGCCTTCATCTTTAGTGCCTGTGGGAGATGAGCTCTGGAGATATATTTAGTAATCTATTTAAAGAGAGGGTGTGAAACATAGTTTGAGCAGATGGTAGAAAGCACCTAAAATCTCAGCAGGGTTTATTCATTCTTAAAATTTTACCAGAATGTTTGTTGCTTCAGATTTATGTGTTCACTTCCTAGATTTTTTCAAATAGGGTTTAAAAGCACATTTGCAAAACAAATCATCCCACAATGAAGTACAACTTGATACTACTCCATAAAATAGTTTAAAATTTCTTAATAATAAATAGAAGTATTTGGGCATCAATACTTCAATCATAAGAATAATAATAAATATGTTAGGGGTTTGAAAATAAATCTTTTCATAATGTCATGTTTTATGCTTGTTTTACATTATTAAGATTACTTTTAGAGAGTATGCTGTTGCTATGCAGCAAGGTATAATATATAAGCATTTAGGACCTTTTCAATAAAATACATAGAGACTCATACTGAAAAACAACACAAGGACACAGGAATATAGTTGAAATAAGGTAAAAAACACATTTTTATATGACATGATCCTGGTAATGAATAATAACATGTATTGATATGAATAGCTATACATAAAAACATTTTCACTGATCAACTCTGATAAAACTACTTAGTTGGCTTTACTTTTCTTGGAGTGTACCATATCCTAAACTTCTTAAATTGAAACTGTGGATATATTACTGAATTTGACAACAATTTAAATTACTTTGGTTGGGAGATAGAGCCTACTCAAAAGATGATAGAAGCAACTCCTTGCAGAGATATCCTTTGTGGCAGATGAGGGCATGAGCCTATGTGTTTCATCTCTCCTCCTTTTCTTTTTCTTTTTAAAAATTTTTTTTAGTTGTCAATGAATTTTAATTTTTTAATTTATTTATATGTGGTGCTGAGAATCGAACCCAGTTCCTCAAACGTGAGGCAAACGCTCTACCACTAAGCTACAATCCCAGCCCCTCCTTTTCTTTACTGTAAGAATTAGAGCTTAATTCATCTGATCTGTAAATTACTTGAGCATCTGACCTCCTTTATGTTGATAGGTATCTACGTGACATATGTCTGACCACTGCCATAAATGACAGTCACAGAGGTGGTATGGCTGTGGGGTGTGTCTTTGAAAGTCTCTTAAAAGAGAACCAGCTTGTGTGCCTACCTCTTTAACCTTTTCCTAACTTTTCTTCTATGTGGAGTAATATTCTAGGCCAAGGTAAGTGAGAACCGTCTTGCATACAGAACAGTGAACTCAAGTAAAGGCTTTGGGACATTTGACTTCACTGAGCTGTTCATCATGACTATATTGGGCCATTACATCAGTCCCAGACTGCTTACCTGGGGATTCTTTTCAACTTGTAAAAATAAGCCCTTCCTTAGCAAGTACATAAGGCTGAAGTGCACCCAAGTCCCAGGTTTTGGGAATATCTTTAAAAATTAAATAAACTTAAATAAATCTTTTACTCAGTATTAGGTTACTATTCAGGTTAAGACATAATCAGTGTCCAAAGGTAGATGAATGCTTATGTGTTGGTGTGTGTTCTTGTGTGAATGTGTGACAGTTTTCTCGCATTCATATCTCAGAAAAGTACAAAGTTGTTTTGCATGTCATTGACTCTACTTTTCAAATTCTTTGTCATTTTATTTCAAATCCCTTTATGACCAAGGCAAAAACAGCAAAATATCAATGTTGGAATTTTATTTTTGACTCCTAATGTGAGAAAATATAAAAAGCCTTTAGAAATATTCAAAATATAATGAAAGTATGTCTCAAAGTCTGTACTATTTTTACTTTAGTATGCTTGGAACTTTTAATCTTTTATTTTAAATCTCTCATCTGTGAAATGTTTGTATTGCAGATGAAATAGCCTCTTTCCCCTACAATCTGGCTGTTACACAAAGAAATCAGCATAAAATGTCAGTTGTGTAACCCATAATAGCAAATAAATAAGAAATAAGTATTTTGAATTAAATATATGTTGTGCTAAAGAATAAAACGGTATATTTTGATCAAGCCTTGAGGAAAAACAAGCAAATTTATTTTAACACCTTCAAAAACTTCTCTCAATATTATTCAGCCCTATTTATTTTATAAATCTTCCTGCAGATTTAATTAAAAACACATTTAAACAGAGAGTGAAACCATATGTTCATGTAACTTTCCCTCAGTTTACTATTGGCAATATTTATACTTAAAATGTGTTAATTTTTTATTGAAAATAATCATGAAGAAAATGTATAGTATCGTTTTGTAAATACAAAATATAAATTAGTTTGCTGGGAAATTGTTTTAGATCAATTTTGGTAATAAAAACAGTATAAATATTATCCGTATTACTTTTTGTTCATTTTTACAAATAATGTTTGAAAAGTAAGGGCATTTTATATCCAACTCTCCCTATTGTTAGCAACTTACATCAGCATAACAAATTTGTCACAACTGATGAATCAATGTTGAAACATTATTATCAATTAAAGCTCATAATTCATATGGCTTTCATTAATTTTTAACTAATGTCCTTTTTGTTCCAGGATGCTAGGCAGTCTTACATTTAGTGATCATGAATCTGTAGGGTCTTCTAGTATATGACATTTTCTCATATTTTTATGATTTTGACTGTTGCAAAGAACAACGCATTTTGTAGAATGTCTTATAATTTGAATCTGCCTTTTTTTCTCTCTTAATGTCAGACAAGGATTATAATTTTAGTGGGAGGAAAGTTACAGAGGTGAAGTGTCATTTTCTTCATATCATCTCAAAGGTACATGGTATCAACATCACCTGTCACTATTTTCATTAACCTTGATCAATATGGGTGGTATAGTGCTTGTCATGTTTCTTCACCATGTTTAGTTTTTTTCTCCATTTGCATATAGTATTTTTGAAGGATTCCATTCATGCTGCCCAAACTTAGAGTTACATTCTACCTTCTTGAGTAAAGAGCATCTACATGAATTAATTGGACTCCTGCACATATAAACCTATTTTCTCCCACTTTATTTATTGAATCATTTACTTGAGAGAGTATGAACTCACGTTTATTTATCTTATACTTTGGGTCATAACCCAGTATAATATTAGTCATTGTGTTGTCATACTTTCTAGCTTTGGACATTAAGGATTTTTAAATATCCTCCTACATTCTTTTAAAGAATCCCCATCATTGTATATTTTCTTCCTGGTGTGGCTAGATGCTCAGTGTTCTCGGATTTCTCATGTCCTAGTGCTAGAATCAGGTATTTCTCCATAAATTCTTGGTCCTCTTAACTAGGAAATAGTTTTAGAAATCGAGAGCTGGGCCCTGGCGGGTCCTTACTTTGAAAGTACACTCGATGAGAAGGTAAGTCTCCCACCCACCACATCTCTTCCTTCTCTCAGATGCAGACACTTTCAGGTGCACTTGGGCAAGTTTCAGAGGGGTGCATCTGTCTCCTCATTCTCCTCTCTGCTGTTTCTAGGTACTTCAGAGGAAGGTGATTGACACCCTTTACTGAGCCCATTTCTCTTCCTGCAGGCTCATATAGAAAGGGTATACTTGTGTGAGTACATAGGGGCAAGAGACAGACACAGACAGTCCATTGTTAAGATACACCTTAACTTTTACGATGAAAATCTGCAATGGATCTTTACTTTGTTTCCTTCCTATTGACATTTGATGAGTGTTGCTATGATAAATATTTCATACATCCATTAGTGTACTTTTAAATAAAAAGAGGCATATCTTGATGGCCCTGGGGTTACCTTTGGAAGCTTAATTTTAAAAAGTAAAGTTTTGTATATCGAAATTATCTGAGTATAGCAACAAAGGGCTTTGGGATAATAGAAAGAGCAGGGCCCTGATATAGCTTTCTCCTAGATCAGGAAGCTCTAATGGTTACATGGTTGAAAGCATGCTTCCTGTCCTGTTTTTCAGTCTCCTATAAACATGCAAATTCACATAACCCAGAATCTCCTTCCTGACATTCTTCCTTGATTTTTCAGCTCTGATCAGTCCCAGCTCACCTTTCTATAGGATCCTCAGGGCTCTACAATTACGTGTGTTCAGGTGCTTCCATTGTTTCTGAGTGTCTTCAATAAATGACGCTTTACATTAATGCCATGTGATAATAGCACTTCATGTCTGTTTACTTCTGTGCTAAATTTTTTGGGCCCCAAGAGGAACGTACACATATTACTTGTGAGAGCTCAACTGGAAGCTACAGTGGTTACCATAGTGGTGGAAAGGAATGAATTTGACTGCCTATCCTAGGCAGGAACATATACAAAGTGATATGCAGATGTGCAAACACAGAGCCGATTATTCTTTTAGAGGCAAGATAGACAAAGACCAAAACTAAAATGCAATTTTCTGTTCACTTTCCAGAAGAAGGCTAACCCACTTCATGAGATTACTGAGTACTGAAACTTATGTTTATTATCATAGTTATGGCACTGGTCATCATTTTTAGTATTACTTTCATTATTTGCATAGAGTAAGGCTGTCCTTCTTTTGAAGAACATGTATAATTTATATAAATATTCTTCAGAAGCAAGTATGTGAATATAGTGATGGAACATGTTCCCTAGGACCTCTTCTGGCACCTTCTTAAAGGGTCACTCAAGTGCATAGCCAAAATCTACCATACTTATTACAGCTGCTGAAAACATAACAGACTAACGTCAAGAGGAAACAGGTAGCCTTCTCTTATAAGATGTATAGAAAGGGGGCATTATGAATAATTTTCTGAAAGTCATTGCTATTTGACACTGTATTGTAAACTACCAAAATTGTAGTAAGAATATGTCCACAATTAGTCTACAGTGACTGAAACACTTGTTGTCTTTATTGGTATTTGGATATGGTCTTTGGCTTTGTTAATGCCTTCCTGTGTACTCCTTCCTGAATACAAAAATCAGTATGCCTTCTGTTGAGAACATGGTGATATCTGTGCAGCTAACTGTCTTAATCACCAGGATGCAGGCAGTTGGGACTGCACCCTCAAGAGCCAATACAGCACAAACAGGGCTGCTGGGCCCCCGTGCTTACCGAGGTTGTTAAGAGATATTTGTCTGAGGAATGTGCAGTTGCCTAGAAACCTTATCTATCAAGGACAGGGGGTCCTAAACCTGACCCATCTCCTGCACAGTTCACCCCTTCCCTCCTCCCTTCTTCCTCTAGGACCATTCAGTTCTGGTGGGACCCAATGAGAATCAAATAAATTGGCAGGACCCAACCAGAGGAGGACTAATGTTTAGCTGTTCAAATGTTAACCAATAACGTACAGATCTTTGTGTGTGAATACTTGGAAATCTGTTAAATAGAGGGCTTTCTCGCCCCTCAGGGCCGCTCCCTCCCCCCAGCCATTGTATCGGTCTGAGGGGCTAGTTGCGGTCCAGGCTCGAGTTTGCTTTAATAAAACCTCGTTGTGTGATTTGCATTACGGTGTGTTCACTTTGACTCTCCAGGGATTAGTCGGTATGGGACCCTAACATTTGGGGGCTCGTCCGGGATAAATTCATCCGACTCCAGCCCAGGAGAGACAAACGGCCCATGGTACTGAGGTTTCTAAGGAAATTTGCCGCGGAAGGAGGATTGGCCACCTCCTGGTAGGATGTAAGTCCTGGTAGGACGTAAGTCCTGGTTAGAGTTTGGGTGAAAACTCTCGTTTGGTGGAAGGAAAGGGTTGTGAGTTACCCTGGAGGTTCCACTGTCAAAAGTCGTGGGAGACGTCCCCAACGATCAGGAGTCACGCCGATGTCCCCAGTGGACACCGGTTGGGTGGTTGTTTGGTGAGGATCCTTGGTCTGATTTGGTAGTGTGACTGAGAAGGGCATTGCGCCTGTGAGAGTGTGTGGCTGACGGGCCGGTGGATGTTGGAGAGTCCTGTGAAAATTTGTTTTACTGTGTGTATTGCCTCCTTTGTTCTTTTTGGTCTGCTTGGTCCTTTTCTCCTCATTATTATGGGGCAGGCTCAGGTGACTCCTAAGATTTTCCTCCTGAGTCACTTCTCAGAGGTCTGCGCCAGAGAATGGAACTTTGGTGTGGACCACCTAAAGCAGGTGAGTTTGCTACAGTCTGCTCCACGGAGTAGCCAATCTTCACCAAGATCTACACCAAGTGAGGTAAGTAAGCTTCTCTCTCCCTGCACCCCACATTTGTTTGAGGTGCAGCTTTCTGTCTCTTCACTTTTGGAGGGTAAAATGGGCTACACAACACTTCCGCACATCCACTCCCTCCTGGATGCTCCCCTTCCCTTGCCAGTCAGACATAGGAGTTCAAACTGTAGGATTAAGACCTGGGACAATTAGTATGGAAATGCCCAGGTTCCCTTTGTTCGAATAGTTAGCCGTCACTAGTCTATCTAGAGTCTCCCTCTTACTGTTCTTGTGCTTAGATGTGCTCACTGTGTTCTCTTTAAGCTGCAAGAGGGAGGCATTTAAAATCAACCCCTCCCGTGAGACCCTTCAAGAAAAGGCAGGAGAGCTGGCTTCAGTTACATGCCCCATCCCAGGTCTCCTTCTGTGGAAATTTTTACCGGAGACATAGTGCAGGACACATGGCTGTGATGTAATGACTCACAGAAGTTCCCCTGGAAGTACCAAAATATATCCGATCCTAAACACCTCTCTGTCTGACGATAGGCTCCCTTTGTCCTCCCTCAGGTCCCCTATTCTTAGGCTTAGGGATACTCATTGCAGGGTACTTTACAGTCCTCCTTGTTCCTAAGAGATTTGTTTACTCCAATCCCCGTAGGCGGAGAGCTTAGTAGCTCCATTCCCCAAAAGTAGTGGGAAATAATGTTTTGTGATTTTCTGCATTCAAACCTAACCTGATTTCTCAGCCAGGAAAAAAAGGGTTAAAAAGTCCTGGGCAATCCCTCCCTCCCCCCTGCCTGGCCTTGCTGAAGCCTGCATTGGAGTGTGAACTGTAGCAGTTTCAGTGGGAGAGGGGGAAGTAACCTGAGAGAAAAAAAATAGAGGTGCGTTTTAAACTCCTGGGCTGCTACACAGAACTAACTCATTTTCTAGGATTCTTGTTTTGTTTTGTTTTTCTTTAATGCTGTATTTCTGAGCTCATAATTTTGATCCTACATACCTAGGTTAATGATTTTTTTTTGATCAGTTCTATTTTATCCAACTCTAAAGTTATTTTTAAACATCTGTTACATTGCAATGGAGATAAACATTACAAGGCCTCCTTTGCTTTTGTGTTATGTGTATATGTTATTGTTTAAGGTCGTATTGTCTATGTATGTACCTGACAAAATTGACATAAATAATAAGCGCGCATAAAATTTAAACTTTAAAAATGGATCCAAATACTTTTATTCACGTGATTTAAAAGGGTTCAATTTAAATTGGGTAAACTAATAAAAGTAAAATGTCTTTAGAAATAATTTTCAAGTCTCTAGGTGGTCAAACTAATGAAATGTTGATGTTAAACAATGTCTAATATCAATTTTTTCTAGGACTTTTCTTCAACAGGAAAGAGACAGCAAATACTGTTCAGGACACTTGTTTGATATCTTGTTTTTTTTCAAAATAAGTAAATTAAATTTAACATGTATGGGACTACTCAAATGTGTTTGTTAGCTACATCTGATTAATTTGCAAAGTTGAAATGCTAATTGTTAAATAACATTAAGTACTCTTAAGTCCTTAAATTCCATGGAGTAACATACTTAAACATTATTGGTGTTTTCATAGGTTGTTAAATTAAAAAGGGTTTAAATTGCTTTGTATCATTACTAAAAACAAGGTTATTAAGAGTTATGCCCTAACAGGTAAAACCCCAACCCGGAGGGTGAGCGTTCCATCTGCTCCCTTACCACTTCCCCCTGCTCCCTTCCTGCTCCCTTCCAGTTCTGCAAAGCTCCAAGGAGCTCTTAGGTTTGGATTTAGAGTTATCATCTCCCCTCTCACTGTGTTTCAGTTAGAGTACTATAAACAACAAAGTATTTTATCTTGTTAAAATGGAGTATTGTTACCTAAATTCAGAAATTTCATAAGCAGAATGTGTACAAAAAAGGGTCAACAGATAGGAAAGAGAAAATAAAAGGTGGAACTATA
The DNA here is from genome assembly GCF_902686455.1 of Sciurus vulgaris. Taxonomy (NCBI): domain Eukaryota; kingdom Metazoa; phylum Chordata; class Mammalia; order Rodentia; family Sciuridae; genus Sciurus; species Sciurus vulgaris. The sequence continues at coordinate 16,721,043 of NC_136469.1, forward strand.
TTTAGTGTAGAACAAAATCTTTCTGGATAAGAAAGGGTTTATATGATGAAATACATGAGGGTCTAAGTGCTAAGAAAGTCTGTGTGAGTAAAGAGAAAATGTCAACAAGTTTGCCTATAACTAAGTTGGTTACAAGTATGTGAAACAACCAGTTAAAGCTGTTTAAGGTTTTTCTTAAAGTCAAATACTACTGTACTGATATAAACCGAAGTTTAATTTATATGTTAAATTGACAAGGATTTCTTAAAGACACTAATTTACTCTTAACATTATATCTGTTAAGTTTCATTCTTTAGGACAATTAGTCTTGAAAACTGAGGTTTATACAATTATGGTTAAACAACTGTTAAAGTATTGTACTACATTAGAGTCTAAATTTTTCTTTCAAAACTAAATTTGGTTAACATAAAGGTATCAAGGTAATTGTAAAATGGTCACTCTTTGTATATTAAATGTGTTCATATTTTCCAGATATACATCTTTAAAGCAGGAAATTTATCAAGCTGCTATTCTCCAGAATAAACTTGTCTGTAATGGTAATTTTAAACTTAAAGAGCACATTTTATTGGGGATTTATTTCTATCATTTAATGTTCTATTATGGGACCTATTATCATTAAGATATATGTAAAATTGGTTACTTATTTCACTGAGATAAAAATTTAAATGTAAATATATTTCTAAGAGTTAGTGACAGCCTGATTTGTTTAAAGGTTCATCTAGTAGAAGGTGAAAGCATTTGGCTACACAAAAGAAAATTTAAAAGCTCTCTCAGCCTTTCTTTGATTGATTCCTGTTTTGGACATAATGTTAGATTGTGTTAACTAATGTTCATATAGATTCAGGAATCAATATATGTAAACTTCTTAAAATGACATTTAATAAAGAGTGTAATGTGCAATAGCAAAAATGAGACAACAATGACTGAGATTGGGGTCTCTGGCCACATGACTGTAGCATGCCTGGTGCCTGGAAGTGTTCCTTCTTAGATGCCTAACTGCTGTGGCAGTACCCTCCCTGAGGAGGCTCTGTACAGGAGTCCTATCAGCTCTTACATTGATCTCAGGCACACCGCTCTTGGGCAGAGAAAAAAAATTGTTTTGCTAGATAATCAGTGTTTCATCAGCTCCCTTCTCTAGTTCCTGCCCACCTTACAGTAACTTTGGACAGTGGACTTCTTTGAGAGCTACACAGAGTCCCTAACATTGCACTTTGCAGTTGTGGAAAAAGTTATGTAGATATTCTAGTCTCTGTAACTTTCCTGAAAACAAAGAATAATGCTTACATGGTCTTTAACCTAATAATAAGACCTGTATAAAGATTGCTAACATAACTCTTTAGATCTGCATCTCCATCAGAAAACAGAGCTCCATCTGATCTCAGCTTAATCTTCAAAATCTGTGTTTATAAAACTTTATTTTCTAATACTCCATTGCCCCTCACTGAACTTGAAAATTTGGTCATGCTGGTCATGGCAAAAGGGGTAAAAATTAGCTTCAGGATTAAAATGTTTTACTTAAGATTTGTGAAGAGCCCTGCCTTACTGGAGATAAGGCTCTGCCTCACCCTGCTGCATTTTAGAATGGCTCCAAAGTAAGCCAGACTTTTACTCATTAAAGTTGTATCCAAAAGTGTAATGTTTGTTGTAAAGATTACTGTGATCTCAAACAGGGTATATAATGTAGAACTCAGCCAAAATTCAAGAGAGCTATTATACATATATGTTTTTACTCTTGCTAATTTCATTTTGTAAAACTGTTGCCTGTTACTGTTTGCAGAAGTAGCTGCTTCCAGAACACACAACCTAGGTAACTTGTGATAATAAGCCATCACCTCTACAACAGATAGTGGTAACTTCCAGTACTAATGCAGACTCCAGTTAGATAAAAGGGTAAATAACTGTAAAGTTATGGACATTAAAGTTAAAGCCCAGTACTCTTACTTTATGACTGGTGAGACTGGCTTACTGGATGATTAAGATCAAACTTAGAAATTGGAATTAAATACAGAGGCCAAGAGAAAAAACAAAAAACAGTATCTTGCCCTCAAAGTCAGCCTGAACCCAGGGAATAAGGGGACTTCTCTAAGGAGCGCTGCAACTCTGGGTCACACAATCTCCTGATCAAGGAGATTGTTGAAACTAGAGGATGAGAAATCACTCAGTGCATCTGCTGCAGAGGAGGGTCATGAAAAAAGGGAGACATCCCTTGATGCTTCCAAAGGAAGTCACCTCATCAAGGAGACCCTGCCTAACTAATGGCACTGGTGGAGCTAAGAACCCACTCTTAAGTTCTCTACGAGTGACCCCTGTGGGAACTCAGCTGACTCTTTAACAAGACAGGAACCAGGTCAATTTGACCAGCTTGATCTTAGACACCCAGCAAAACAGTTAAAACCAAAATATAGCCATTCTTGGGCATTTAAAAATAATAATAGTTAAATGTAACTTAAGATGTACACTTGTGCTAGCCCACTAAAATAAAGACTGGAAGCTACAAATGAAAGAAAGATTCTTCAGCAAATGTGCCTGATAACTATCAAGAGAAAGTGCCAGAGTCAGAAGTTTTTAGTCAGTTCAAGGCCTGCAGAGCTTCCTAAGCTACACAAGTAGACTTAATCTATGTTTGCTCATATGATTATCTATCCCTAAGTAACAGAAGTATAGAGATCTCTATTAAACTCAGGTTATACCAATAAAGGGATATTTTGCAAAAATCAGATGACTTTAAGTAGCTTAACTATATTTTATGGGGACATCTATGACATTAAGAGTTAAATGTTGTGTTTACATTCCTGATAACCTGGACAATGTTAAAGTCCCCAAATAAAGGCCTTGTCCTCTCCAGCCTTTGCTAAGCCTAGTTATGGGAACAATTTCTCAGTTCTTCCACCTCCTGGTGAGAGATTGACTTCTGTCATTTTCATGATACTCAGGGGCATGTTCCAGATGCTGCAACATTTACTTTATACCAATCTCATTTCTATACTCATGTCTTTTTGTTCTTCTCTCATAGAAGCACCCACCCCAGATGACTTTACAACCTGCTCCTCCCCAACCAGACTTCTAGCTTGGACCCCTCAATTGACCTGATTCTTAAAAGGGAACTCCAAACTGCTTGCCCCAAGCTGCCCCCTTCCAGCTCGAAGGAGCCAGAACGGTCATCACCCCCTTTCCCTACAGCAGCAAGGAGTTCCTAAAATTAGACGGGGGGAATGAAGCCAGAATTGGGGACGGACAGTTAGCGTAGAAATGGAGGATTGGGTCAAATTGAGGAAATGAAGGCCATGAAACCCATCTGCCTCTGGAAGTTGGAGACTGCCCCTGGGAGAATAAAATGTTAAGGATCCCCTAAGCTCATTGATTACCAAATTTACCTGCCTTTAAAGACTGTAAGCAAGGAGGTCTATGTGCAACCCTGGGAGAAGAGTGTTGGTTTTATGCTAATCATTCTGGAGTAGTGAGGGAATCCATGGTTAAGGTCAGAGAGGGTCTCGCCAAGAGAAAGCTAGAGAGGGAGGCCCAAGAAAATTGATTTGAAGCATGGTTCAATAGGTCCCCTTGGCTTGCTACACTAATCTCTACCTTAGTAGGCCCCTTAGCTCTGCTTTTGCTTATTTTAACTTTTGTACCCTACATTTTAAGTAAGTTAATGGTTTTTGTTAAGGACCATGTAAGCATGGTCCAACTAATGGTGCTGAGACAACAATATGAGAGAATACCGGCCCCAGAAGATGAATGTGCATGATGCCCAAATGAGCATGATTCCTCATTATGAACAACTGAAGGGGGAAATGTTGAGAGCAGGGTGATATCTGTGCAGCTAACTGTCTTAATCACCAGGATGCAGGCAGTTGGGACTGCACCCTCAAGAGCCAATACAGCACAAACAGGGCTGCTGGGCCCCCGTGCTTACCGAGGTTGTTAAGAGATATTTGTCTGAGGAATGTGCAGTTGCCTAGAAACCTTATCTATCAAGGACAGGGGGTCCTAAACCTGACCCATCTCCTGCACAGTTCACCCCTTCCCTCCTCCCTTCTTCCTCTAGGACCGTTCAGTTCTGGTGGGACCCAATGAGAATCAAATAAATTGGCAGGACCCAACCAGAGGAGGACTAATGTTTAGCTGTTCAAATGTTAACCAATAACGTACAGATCTTTGTGTGTGAATACTTGGAAATCTGTTAAATAGAGGGCTTTCTCGCCCCTCAGGGCCGCTCCCTCCCCCCAGCCATTGTATCGGTCTGAGGGGCTGGTTGCGGTCCAGGCTCGAGTTTGCTTTAATAAAACCTCGTTGTGTGATTTGCATTACGGTGTGTTCACTTTGACTCTCCAGGGATTAGTCGGAATGGGACCCTAACACCTTCCTCAAGAAGAACTTGCATCCAGGTGTGGTGGCACACGCCTGTAATTCCAGTAGCTCTGGACACTGAGGCTGGCACATTGGGAGCTCAAAGCCAGCTTCGGCAACTAGGCAAGTCCCTAAGCAATTTAGCAAGACCCTGTCTCTAAATAAAGTATATAAAAAGGGCTGGGGATGTGGCTCAGTGGTTAAGCACACCTGGGTTCATTCCCTGGTACAAAAAAGGAAAAAGAAAGAAGTAGAAGAAGAGGAGGAGGAGGAGTTAAAAAGAGAGGAGGAGGGGGAGGATAAGGAGGAGGAGGAACAAGAAGAAGAAAAAGGACTTGCTAGTACACATTTGGAATCCTTCCTCAAAAATCTTTTAGTTTTCTTAAGGTTAATTGTCAGTGAGTTGTACAAATCTTTGCACATTGCACATTGGGGACTGCTAGTTGGTGTCCAATAGAAAAATTTTATATTTGCCACCTTCAATAGAAATGTCATAGAAAGAAAAAAACCTCTTTCTTCACCACATTTCATGCTTTCCAATTAAGAAATAATGAATAATTGAATAATAAAATCAAATCCTGAATCATTCAACTTGGGTGTGAAATTTCAATCCCTATTAAGAAAAAAACTAATGCTCTTGCAGGTATCGATGGTAGAATATTTAGTTCCTTTGAATGAGGCAGGTGTATATTTCTTACCTAGAAATTTAGATGTTTGACACTAAATAACCAACAGGCATGTCCAAGGTTATGTGGGAGATCCATGCATATAAAAGCCCGTAGACAGTATTCTGCGATGAATAAAATTGCATGTAATTATGTATGGATAATTTCATTGTTTAATAAAACTTTGGAAACAATATCGTTTTTCTTCATTTGTTTTGCAAACATTTCTATGACCCCATAGGTTTTTTGATTCAAGAGACTTCTCCAACCATAGAAGATCAAATCCATCTAAGCTATTCATGTGGAGACAAAGCAATTCACCCAAGGCAAAAAAGGAGTTTTCCTAGGCCAACACAACTTTTCTGCAATAGGTTTAAAAGTTCTTAAATTAGGACAAACTCCAGCAATTCCCATTCTGGAACTAAACTTACACATCCAATCAGATGCAATGGCCGGGCCCCGTAGTTAAACCCGTTTTCAGAAAGTAGAAGATACTAAGATAACACTGTCCAACCTCCATGATTGCCATTGTCTCAAACAGGACTTCACCCACTATATTTTCCACTAGCAGAGATACTATGTGTTGGAATTTAATACAAAGACTCCATTAAACAGTTTATTCAAAGTAGAAAAACTTGAGTCTTAGAACTCTCCTCTATGGTTTTCACAAAATCCTGAGAGTTGAAGCATTAGATATTCTGCACACTGCATTAAACTTACGGCAGTGCTCTTGACCTGAGATTCCTGAAGCAGACCATGTCTACATTTCACAAAAGCCTGGACATCTTGGCCTCATGGGGTCCAACTCTGAAAGGATATTGTAGCTGCATCACTTCTGCAGACATTGGGCCCGTTGCTCTTAGGTCAGTATTACAGATCTACTTCCTCTGCCCAGCCCGTCTTCCTTCTCTTCCTTTGTAAAGGTTTGGATGTGAAGAATACTCTGAATGAAGAACCTACTCTTATACTCCAACTTGGCAACCGTGTTTCTTGAGAAGCTAGCGATTAACATCTGCCCTCACCGTACAAGAGAAATTAACGTGACAGCTGTTTGAAATAGGTGTATTTCAATGGGTAAAATTGAGCCCGGCTACTCTAGAAGGTGAAATGCTGGAATCCATGTATTTCCACCTCTTTGGGGAACTGTAATTGTGACGACTATAAACACTGAGCTGATGCAGGTCTTATGTGCTGACAATCACAATACACAGAGTGTTACTTTCTGTTGTGCAACTTTTGAAGTTATTAAAAGGGAAATACTTTTTTGTTTTATTTTTTAAATTGGTGCGATATGGTTATACATCAAAGTGTCATCCATTATGAGACACAAATGAACATGAGATAGTTTGATTAATTTGTTCTGCAGTTCCTCCCTTGCCCATTCCTCCTCTTTCCTCTTTGTTCCCCTTCTTTACTCCAATGCTTCCCCTTTCATTTCCAAAAGATCTTACCTTCAAAAAGAGAGGAAATACTTTAAACAAAAAGATGACTTCCTGTACTATAGGCAATTGTATCCTTATTTTATAATAAGACTGAACAAAAATAATTAGTGTCTAGCCAGAAATTTGAGTAGATTTAGGTTCAAGACACATTTTTTTTTTTGATGAATGCCTGACAAGAAATTCAAATGTGCAGAACGTTGAAAAATTTATTTTGTGGGAGTTCCCAGAACATTGTATAATAACTGGCATCCCACTTAGGACCAGGAGAGCTCTAAACGCCACAAAAATATCTCAACAAGTTTCCAGAACCTTTAGGGATCAATACCTTGAGAACCAATAACAGAAGCAAATTTTAGGCTATTGGAGGACTCTGATTGAGAGGGGAAATCACTTGAAGTTATTTAGAAATTAATACATTATCTGACCTATTTTCTTTTTTTCTTTTCTTGTTTTTACAGACTGCATTTTGATTCATTGTACACAAATGGGGTACATCATTTCATTTCTATGGTTTTGCATGATGTAGATTCATACCATTCGTGTAATCTTAAGTATATGTAGGGTAATGATGTCTGTCTCATTCTACCATCTTTCATACCTCCTCCCTCTCATTTCCCTCTATGTACTCTAAAGTTCCTCCATTCTTTTCTTACCCCTCACTCCCCCACTCTCATTACATATCATCATCCACTTATCAGGGAAACCATTCGACCTTTTGTTTTTTGAATTGGCTTATTTCACTTAACATGATATTCTCCAATTCCACCCATTCATCTCCAAGTGCCATAATATTATTATTCTTTATGACTGAATAATATTCCATTGAGTATATATACCACAGTTTCTTTATCCATTCATCTGTTGAAGGGCATCTAGGTTGTATGGGGAAACAGGCACACTTTTACATTGCTGGTGGAGTTGCAAATTGGTGCAGCCACTCTGGAAAGCAATGTGGAGAATCCTCTGAATACTTGGAATGGACCCACCTTTTGACCCAGTAATCCCACTCCTTGGTTTATACCAAAGGACTTAAAATTAGCATACTACAGTAACATAGCCACATCAATGTTTATAGCAGCTCACTTTACAATAGCCAGATTGTGGAATCTGACCTATTTTCTAATGAGAATTATCTAAAGGCAGATGGACAAAATCATAATATGTATGCATTTGGTGTTGACAGCTTCAGTTTTTAACGAATTCATTGTGATATTGTCAAATAGTTATCTATATATGTTAACATAATGCAGTTTGATAAATTTTGACATAACTGTAATGAGATAGAAATATCTCTATGATTCCAAACATTTAAACACTTCCCTTTTATGATCCTGCCATACCGGCTTTCCCTGTACCCTATTTTCCCATGGCTAATGATTTGTTTTATGTCACAATTGATTAGTCTACATATTCTAAAAATGTGTATAATTGAATCACTTAGAATACACCCATTTTTTTCTGGATTATTAAATAAAATTTTGTTGTTGGAATATAACCACAGTTTGTGTATCTGTTTGCCTATTGATGAATACTTAGATTTTTCAGTGACATTGAGAACCTTCTCATGAACTTATTATTCAATTTTATATATTGGTGAATAATACCCAAAAATTTGCACCTTGATTTTTTTTTTCCATTTGCCTGTTTGTTTTCTTATTAATGAATTTTGAGAATTTCTACATATTCCGGTTACAAGTTCTTTCTCAGATATATTATGCACAAATATTTTCTCACAGTCTATGCTTTGTTTTTTTTCAAAAGCAGAATGTTGTATAATTTATCAATTTTTCTATTATGTTTCCTGCTTTTGGAATTATATGTAAAAAAAATAAAAAATCTTTGCTTTGCTCAACCTTACAAAGATTTTTTTTCCAAAAAAGAAAAAAAAAGTTTTCTTCCAAAACTTTTATACAAAAAAAGTAAACTGGATCATTGTCCTAAATATAAAACCTAAAAAGTATAAATATTTTGTAAGAAAATAAAATGTTGTATCCCACTTTATAAAAATTTTTTGGAAGTATCACTAAAAATATTCTCTAAAATAAAATAAATATGAATTGCATTTCATAATATTTAAATACTCATCCATAAACACCACTAAAGGAATAAAAAGCCACTGCAGGACTTATATGACTCAGTGGTGAATATTTGCATAGCAATTTCAAGGCCATGGTATAATCCCCAGCCTGCCCCAGCCCCAAAGAAAAAGACATGGTGCAGAATGAGAGATTGTAAGGAATAACTTTCCAGACTCAAAAATGAGACTAAAACACCAAAGTACAAATTAGTTAATAAGTTTGAACAGATAGCTAATGAACAAGATGTAAAGGATAGCTGCCAAGCACTTAGGATAGTTGGTATACTTTAGTAAAGAAACACAAATGAAAATATTAATAAAATATACTACCCAGGTATTTATATGGTTAAAATGATAATTTTAAAAATCCCAAGTTATTAAAGTTCTAGTGTACCTGAAATAGTCACAGGATGCTTAGGAGAATGCCGAATGGCAAGCGTGTGTTGCGCAAATAGTTTAATGGTCTTAGGAAATTACCAAACAACCAAAAAGCCTTTCACTGGCAAGCCTCTAGCAAAGTAAACACCTCTTGGAAAATTCTTTGCAGAGATGTTTGTCATATCATTATTCTAACTCCCCTCAAATTGGGAACAACCATGAAAGTGAACAGGAGTTAGTAGTAAAAAGAAACCACTCTTGATACACACGCCCATCTTCATAAATCTCAAATGAATTAGGCTAAAGGATGGATCACAAACTCCAAAAATGGTAAGATCTGAGTTTATGATGGAATTGCATCGTATGACGCACTTACAGGACCTTTTGGACAAAGCGAAACCGCAGAAACCGAAGCAGATCACTTTCACAGGAGCTGGAGCGTGGGAAGGGTTGAATACAGAGCCAGGAGGGCCACGTGCTAAGGGGCGGGTGGGCTGGTGGAAGTGCGCTGTAGGCTGATTGCAGGGGATGACCACGCATTTGCCGTGGCCTGGAGAAACAGAAAAAAGGGAACATTTTACTGCCGTACTCATCTTCACTGCAAAATGGGAAATGAAACGTTATTAAATGATACCTTGGATTTTATGTAAAACAAATTTATTGATACGGTCTATATATAAAAATAGATTGATTTATTCTTTCTTATTTATGCCAGAAAGCATATTTATTTATGCTAGAAAGCTTTAATTAAATGACAACATAATTCCTTAAAATTGTAATGTTTCACATTGCTATTCAGTATTCTTTTTTGTAGACTTCTACATCTTCATTATATTACAGTCAAACTATTTTAATAATTTTCACAATTAAAGGGATAGTAAAGTGTCAAATTCTTGGTAAGTAGAACAAATGGTGAATTTTATTTTCCAAAACTAAATGAGTCTACATAATTATACATTGTTTCAATCACATGCATGTCATGATATCTTCATTTTTGTATATTATATATATATATATATATATTCAAGATTATGTAGTAAGCAAGTAAATTGCAATATGTTTTGCAAAATTTTATCTTTGTATAAAACATCATAAAATAACATTAATGAGAAGAATAATCATATTAAACAAAAATAAAATACTTTGACACTAAAAGTGGTCTCCTACAATTCTGAAAATTACAGTTCTTTTACAATTGGGTATTTATCTTTCAGTCTAAGTATTTTTCAAAACCAGCAAAATATTATCAAAATATATTATTAATATTATTATTATTATTATTATTAGTGTTACCTTATAGAACGTATTCTTGGAAGGATGTCAGATAGTATAAGCAAAATATAAGAACTTCGAAACCGTTCTAGGGCCTGTGAGGTAGAAAGCAGAAGCGTTGCTGGTTAGCCTCTCCAGCGCCATGATCTCTCTCTTTATAGCTCCAGGATGTACAGTTTTAAGAAGTTTCACATACATGGTGTTTTCAGTCTCTACTTCCACGAACTCTCTTATTCTTGGCACAGTAGGCTCAAGATCCAGGGCATTGTAAAATGCAATTGTTAAAACACTGATTTCCCAAATGGGCAAAATAAGTGACACCACGTAAATATTTTATGCTCTCTGTCGTACTTTATCATTACCTCCTCATTGTGAGAAAATATCTAGGGGATATGACAGCACTCTCCTCACCGTTCTGTTTCCCATGATTAGCAGAACAAATGAAATTGTGCTATAGCCCAGTTTAAATTCAAGAAGACTGAATTACTAATTATTTAAAAATTTTTCTTTCTTAGATACCAATTATTATTTCTATATAAAATAGCAATAATTATAAAATAAAATCATGGCTAAATTTGAATGCAAGAGCCCCTTTTCAAATAACTTAAAGTGGCGTGAAATTGCTGTTATGTAAAAGCAGCAAAAATCTTTAATGGCTTAAGGGATTTAATTTAAACATGATGTGTAATAAATTTAATGAGATATAGGATGGAATGTATTACAGGACAGCAATTTGCCTTTCTACCCTCCGTGGAATCTAGCAGTTCTAGATAACCTTTACACTCTTAAAACTTGTTGAGAACCCACAAGACCTTTTGTTTATATGACATGTCTATCAATAGTTAGCATAATACTATTAGAAATTAGATTTCAAAAAATGTTCCTATATGAATTCATTCTTGAACAATGATAAATCCATTAAATAATATGTATCTTGGTGTAAATAATACTATTCTATCAAAATAATTGTGAAATGAATAATTTCTGAAATGAAATACTTAATGAGAAGAGTGGCATTGTTTTACATTTTTGCAAATATCTAAGAAGTCTGGTAGATTCTCCTATTTCTGCATTCAATATTTTGCCTCACATGATGCAAAAAGTCAATACAAATATTGATATATTGTTTATGAAGTTAGAAATGTCCTTTTAACGTAATTATGAATACATTTGTGTTCCATTAAAACTGGCTAGTCCTGGTAATGTTTGTGATCTGAGGTTTTTTGTTTTTGTTTTTGGTTTTGGTTTTTTTGGTGCTGGGGATTGAACTCAGGGTCTTGTGAATGTGAGGCAAGCATGCTACCAACTGAGCTACGGATTCAAACTAAAAAAAATTTTTCTCAGCAAAGGAAACTATCAGCAATGAGAAGAAAGAGCCTACAAAGTGGGAGAAAATCTTTGCCACTCATACTTCAGATAGAGCACTAATTTCCAGAATCTATAAAGAACTCAAAAAACTCTACACCAAGAATACAAATAATCCAATCAACAAATGGACTAAGAAAATGAACAGACACTTCACAGAAGAAGATCTACAAGCAATCAACAGATATATGAAAAAATGTGAGAGGTTTCAAGATGGCGGCCTAGAGGGTGGCTGCATTTCATGTTGCTCCAGGACTCAGGATTCAGAAGAGGAGATATTGAGAGACTTGGGACCAACTCAAAGCAGCCAGGTGAGTCTCTCCCGTTGGGGAGGCATCCCGGATGGGGCGGTAGTCCCGGAACACAGGGAACTTTGTGAAGTAGAGCTGCCAGCGAGACGCCCCTCACCCCGCTGGAGCAGTGATTGCGGACAACTGGGAGTGTCGCAAAGGAGGTCGCTCAGCACAGCGCTGGGACTTGGAGCAACCACTGGGGATCCGGAGGCTGCACAGGGGAGGAGCGGCGAGAGGGCTGTATGGACTCAGAACACCCGGGCCTGCCCTGAGGAGGAGGAGGAGGAGCACGGCCGCTTGGATTCGGAGTGATTAGACCAGAGCTACAGGCAGTTGCCAGAGAAGCTGAGTGGCGAGCTGTTTGGACTCGGACCAATTCTGAACACCAGGGCCTGCCTGGAGGAGTAGGAGGAGGAGGAAGAGTGCAGCGGGGCGTTTGGACTCACAGTGACTGCATTAGAGCTCCAGGCGGCTGCTCAGAGGAGGAGGAGATTGGTGAGTTGTTTGGACTTAAAGCGACCACACCTGAACACAGGAGGGCTGCCTGGAGGAGAAGCGCGGTGGGTCGCTTGGTCTCCAGTGGCCGCACCAGAGCTCCAGGAGGTTGCCCAGAGGACGCGTGCAGCGGGTCACGTGGATTCAGAGCCACTCAGAGTGACTGCTCCTGAACACCTGGGGGGTTACCTGGAGAAGGAGGAGGAACAGGGAGGGTCATTTCGACTCGGAGTGAATGATTGCCCCAGGCTACGGGTGGTTGGTGGGAAGAGGCACGCAGTGAGTTGCTTGGACTCCTAGTGACCGCACCAGAATACTGGGTGGCTGTCTGGAGGAAGAGGCGTGTGGCGGGTCTCTGGGACTCAGAGTGATTGTACAGGGCCCCAGGTGGCTGCTCAGAGGAAGGGTCGCATAGCCAGGCGATTAGGTGCAGAGCAGGGTCCCAGGATCTAGGAGGCTTCTTGGTGGAAGAGACGCACAGAGACAGGCTTAGGGACGCAGCGAAGGTTCCAGGACTGCGGGCAGATTCTCTGAGGAGGGGCAGCCTAAGGAGATTCATCTGCGAAGGGTGAGGCTCCCAGGCCCAGGAGGTAGGGCCGGGCCTCTGGGAACTTTGCAGAGGAAGGCAGCCCAGCCCAGGTGGTAGCTGTAAATTGAGGGGAACCTCTAGGAGGGAAATGACCAGCGAGACCTCCCCACCAGGTGAGTCTTCCCTGCTGGGTGAGGTTTCCCCACAAGAACGGTAAAACAAGAGACACAGGCCCAAACAGGCGTTGCCTCAGCCTGCAGCCTAGTTCCCCTTTGGATGACCATTGGTCAAGAAGTGCAGGCACCTCTGCCCACTAGCAGGGAATATACCATACCTGAAGGCCACCACTCCTAGAGAGGCAGCTTCCTTGTGGAGCACCGCATTATCAACTTCCTCCAAGACTTCAGCCTACTGAAGGCTAAGAGGGGATATATATAGAAATCTTCAGGGACATTGTAAGTTAATAGAAGAAATCTGCAATATCTCAGCGGTCCACTGATACCTGAACAATATGAGAAAACAAGGAAAGAAAATACTGCAAACAAATCTAGATGTTACATCAATAAAACCCAATGACAGCATGGCAGAAGAAATGACAAAAAAGGAGTTCAGAATGTACATAATTAAAATGATCAGGGAAGCAAACGATGAGATGAAAGAGCAAATGCACGCACTGAATGATGAGATGAAAGAGCAAATGCAGGCATTGAATGATCGCACCAATCGACAGTTAAAAGAGCAAATACAGGAAGCAAAAGATCATTTCAATAAAGAGTTAGAGATATTGAAAAAAAAACCAAACAGAAATTCTTGACATGAAGAAAACAATAAACCAACTTAAGAACTCCATAGAAAGCATATCCAGTAGGATAGAACACCTGGAAGACAGAACCTCAGACATTGAAGACAAAATATTTAACCTTGAAAACAAAGTTGAACAAACAGAGAAGATGGTAAGAAATCATGAACAGAATCTACAAGAACTATGGGATATCATGAAAAGGCCAAATTTAAGAATTATTGGGATTGAGGAAGGCTTAGAGAAACAAACCAAAGGAATGAAGAATCTACTATTCAATGAAATAATATCAGAAAATTTCCCAAATCTGAAGAATGAAATGGAAAATCAAGTTCAAGAGGCTTATAGGACTCCAAATACACAAAATTACAACAGACCCACACCAAGGCACATTATAATGAAAATGCCTAACATACAAAATAAAGACAGAATTTTAAAGGCTGTGAGAGAAAAGAACCAAATTACATTCAGGGGGAAACCAATACTGATATCAGCAGATTTTTCAATCGAGACCCTAAAAGCTTCAAGGGCCTTGAACAACATTTTTCAAGCCCTGAAAGAAAATGGATGCCAACCAAGAATCTTATACCCAGCAAAACTTACCTTCAAATTTGACGATGAAATAAAATCCTTCCATGATAAACAAAAGCTAAAAGAAGTTACAAAAAGAAAGCCAGTATTACAGAACATTCTCAACAAAATATTCCATGAGGAAGAGATGAAAAACAAAGAAGCAAATCAGCAAAGGGAGGAATTATCCTAAAGGAATTGTCAAATAAAGGAGGAACCAAGTAGTGTCAAACAAATAAATAAATAAAATTTAAAAAATGAACCAAATGACTGGAAACCAAATCATATCTCAATAATAACCGTGAATGTTAATGGCCTGAACTCATCAATCAAAAGACATAGACTGGCAGATTGGATTAAAAAGAAAGATCCAACAATATGTTGCCTGCAAGAGACTCACCTCATAGAAAAAGATACCCATAGACTAAAGGTAAAAGTATGGGTAAAAACATACCATGCACATGGACTCAGCAAAAAAGCTGGAGTATCCATCCTCATTTCCGATAATGTGGACTTCAAGCCAAAGTTAGTCAGAAGGGATAAAGAAGGTCACTTCATACTGCTTAAGGGAAGCATAAATCAGCAAGATATAACAATCATAAACATCTATGCCCCAAACAGTGGCTCATCCATGTATGTCAAACAAATCCTTCTCAATTTCAGAAACCAAACAGACCATAACACAATAATATTAGGTGATTTTAACACGCCTCTCTCACCACTGGACAGATCTTCCAAACAAAAATTGAACAGAGAAACCATAGACCTTAATAACACGATCAATAATTTAGACTTAACGGACATTTATAGAATATACCATCCAACCAAGAGCGAATACACTTTCTTCTCAGCAGCACATGGATCCTTCTCTAAAAGAGACCATATATTATGCCACAAAGCTAATGTTAGCAAATACAAGAAGATAGAGACACTACCTTGTATTCTATCAGATCACAATGGATTGAAGTTAGAAATAAATGCAAGAGTAAAAAACAGAAACTATTCCAACATCTGGAGATTAAACAATATGCTATCATATGATGAATGGATAACAGAAGATATTAGGAAGGAAATTAAAAAATTCTTAGAGGTAAATGAGAACAAAGAAACATCATATCAAAATCTCTGGGACACTATGAAAGCAGTACTTAGAGGGAAATTTATTTCATGGAGTGCATTTAACAAAAGAAGTAAAACTCAACAAATAAACGACCTAACACTACAGCTCAAAGCCCTAGAAAAAGAAGAACAGAACAGCACCAAAAGTATTAGAAGACAGGAAATAGTTAAACTCAGAGCTGAAATCAATGAAATTGAAACAAAAGAAACAATACAAAAAATTGACAAAATAAACAGTTGGTTCTTCAATAAATAAACAAAATTGATAAACCTTTAGCCACACTAACAAAGAGAAGACGAGAGAAAACCCAAATCACTAAAATTTGGAATGAAAAAGGAAATATCACAACAGACAGGATTGAAACACAAAACATAATTAGAAGGTATTTTGAAAATCTATACTCCAACAAAATAGAAAATTTCGCAGACATCAACAGGTTTCTAGTCACATATGAATTGCCTAAACTGAACGAGGAGGACATACACAATTTAAATAGACCAATTTCAATAGAAATAGAAGAAGTCATCAAAAGCCTACCAACAAAGAAATGTCCGGGACCAGATGGGTTCTCAGCCGAGTTCTACAAAACCTTTAAAGAAGAGCTCATTCCAATACTTCTCAAAGTATTCCATAAAATAGAAGAGGAGGGAACCCTCCCAAACTCATTCTATGAAGCCAATATCACACTGATACCTAAACCAGACAGAGACTCATCAAGGAAAGAAAATTTCAGACCAATATCCTTAATGAACATTGAAGCAAAAATTCTCAACAAAATTTTATCAAATCACATACAAAAACATATTAAAAAGATAGTGCACCATGATCAAGTGAGTTTCTTCCCAGGGATGCAAGGTTGGTTGAACATCAGGAAATCAATAAACGTAATTCACCATATCAATAGACTTAAAGTCAAGAATCACATAATATTTCAATAGATGCAGAAAAAGCATTTGATAAAATACAGCACCCCTTCATACTCAAAACACTAGAAAAAATAGGGATAGTGGGAACATTCCTTAACATTGTAAAGGCCATTTATGCTAAGCACATGGCTAATATTCTAAATGGTGAAAAGCTGAAAGCATTCCCCCTAAAAACTGGAATAAGGCAGGGATGCCCTCTTTCACCACTTCTATTCAACATCATTCTTGAGACTCTAGCCAGAGCAATTAGACAGACCAAAGAAATTAAAGGGATACGAATTGGAAAAGAAGAACTCAAACTATCCCTGTTCACTGATGACATGATTATATATTTAGCGGAACCTGGAAATTCCACCAGAAAACTCTTAGACCTCATAAGTGAATTCAGTAAAGTAGCAGGTTACAAGATCAATGCTCATAAATCCAATGCATTTTTATACATAAGTGATGAATCTTCAGAAAGAGAAATTAGGAAAACTACCCCATTCACAATAGCCTCGAAAAAATAAAATATTTGAGAATCAACCTCACAAAAGAGGTGAAAGACCTCTACAATGAGAACTATACAACACTAAAGAAAGAAATTAAAGAACACCTCAGAAGATGGAAAGATCTTCCATGTTCTTGGATAGGAAGAATTAATATTGTCAAAATGGCCATAATACCTAAAGTGCTATACAAATTCAATGCAATTCCAATTAAAATCCCAATGACGTACCTTTCAGAAATAGAGCAAGCAATTATGAAATTCATCTGGAAGAATAAGAAACCCAGAATAGCTAAAGCAATCCTTAGCAGGAAGAGTGAAACAGGGGGTATTGCAATACCAGATCTTCAACTCTACTACAAAGCAATAGTAACAAAAACGGCATGGTATTGGTACCAAAATAGAAAGGTAGATCAATGGTACAGAATAGAGGACACGGACACAAACCCAAATAAATACAATTTTCTCATACTAGACAAAAGTGCCAAAAATATGCAATGGAGAAAACATAGCCTCTTCAACAAATGGTGCTGGGAGAATTGGAAATCCATATGCAACAGAATGAAACTAAACCCATATCTCTCACCATGCACGAAACTAAACTCAAAATGGATTAAGGACCTCGGAATCAGACCAGATACCCTGCAGATTATAGAAGAAAAAGTAGGTCCAGATCTTCAACATGTGGACTTAGGACCAGACTTCATTAACAGGACTCCCATAGCACAAGAAATAAAAGCAGGAATCAATAACTGGGATAGATTCAAACTAAAAAGCTTTCTCTCAGCAAAGGAAACTATCAGTAATGTGAAGAAAGAGCCTACAGAGTGGGAGAATATCTTTGCCAATCATACTTCAGATAGAGCACTAATCTCCAGAATCTATAAAGAACTCAAAAAACTCTACTCCAAGAATTCAAATAATCCAGTCGACAAATGGGCTAAGGAAATTAATAGACACTTCACAGAAGATGATCTACAAGCAATCAACAAACATATTGAAAAATGTTTTCAACATCTCTAGTAATAAGAGAAATGCAAATCAAAACCACCCTAATATTCCATCTCACCGCAATTAGAATGGCGATTATCAAGAATAGGAGCAACAACAGGTGTTGGCGAGGATGTGGGGAGAAAGGTACACTCATACATTGCTGGTGGGGCTGCAAATTAGTGCAGCCACTCTGGAAAGCAGTGTGGAGATTCCTTAGAAAACTTGGACTGGACCCTCCATTTGACCCAGCTATCCCACTCCTTGGCCTATACCCAAAGGACTTAAAATCAGCATACTACAGAGATACAGCCACATCAATGTTCATAGCTGCTCAATTCACAATAGCCAGACTGTGGAACCAACCTAGATGCCCTTCAATTGATGAATGGATAAAGAAACCGTGGTATATATATACAATGGAATATTACTGAGCCATAAAGAATGATAAAATTATGGCATTTGCAGGCAAATGGATGAAATTGGAGAATATCATGCTAAGTGAGATAAGCCAATCTCAAAAAGCCAAAGGACGAATGATATCGCTAATAAGTGGATGATGACTCATAATGGGGGGAGGGAAGGGTTAGTGTTAGGGTTAGAGTTAGGGTTATGGAGGGGGGCAAGTATGGAGGAAGGAAGCACTGTATAGAGGGAAAAGAGGGGTGGGGGTGGGGGGAAGGGAAAAAAATAACAAATGAACCAAACAACATTACTCTATGTAAATTTATGATTATACAAATGGTATGCCTTTAAGCCATGTACAAACAGAGAAACAACATGTATCCCATTTGTTTACAATAAAATTTAAAAAAAAAGAAAAAATGTTCAACATCTCTAGTAATAAGAGAAATGCAAATCAAAACTACCCTGAGATTTCATCTCACCCCAATTAGAATGGCGATTATCAAGAATACAAGAGACAAAAGGTGTTGGGGAGTATGTGGGGAAAAAGGTACACTCATACATTGCTGGTGCCGATACGAATTAGTGCAGCCACTGTGGAAAGCAGTGTGGAGATTCCTTAGAAAACTTGGACTGGACCCTCCATTTGACCCAGCTATCCCACTCCTTGGCTTATACCCAAAGGACTTAAAATCAGCATACTACAGAGATACAGCCACATCAATGTTCATAGCTGCTCAATTCACAATAGCCAGACTGTGGAACCAACCTAGATGCCCTTCAATTGATGAATGGATAAAGAAACCGTGGTATATATATACAATGGAATATTACTGAGCCATAAAGAATGATAAAATTATGGCATTTGCAGGCAAATGGATGAAATTGGAGAATATCATGCTAAGTGAGATAAGCCAATCTCAAAAAGCCAAAGGACGAATGATATCGCTAATAAGTGGATGATGACTCATAATGGGGGGAGGGAAGGGTTAGTGTTAGGGTTAGAGTTAGGGTTATGGAGGGGGGCAAGTATGGAGGAAGGAAGCACTGTATAGAGGGAAAAGAGGGGTGGGGGTGGGGGGAAGGGAAAAAATAACAAATGAACCAAACAACATTACTCTATGTAAATTTATGATTATACAAATGGTATGCCTTTAAGCCATGTACAAACAGAGAAACAACATGTATCCCATTTGTTTACAATAAAATTTAAAAAAAAAGAAAAAATGTTCAACATCTCTAGTAATAAGAGAAATGCAAATCAAAACTACCCTGAGATTTCATCTCACCCCAATTAGAATGGCGATTATCAAGAATACAAGAGACAAAAGGTGTTGGGGAGTATGTGGGGAAAAAGGTACACTCATACATTGCTGGTGCCGATACGAATTAGTGCAGCCACTGTGGAAAGCAGTGTGGAGATTCCTTAGAAAACTTGGAATGGACCCTCCATTTGACCCAGCTATCCCACTCCTTGGCTTATACCCAAAGGACTTAAAATCAGCATACTACAGTGATACAGCCACACCAATGTTCATATCTGTGCAATTCACAATAGCCAGATTGTGGAAACAACCTAGATGTCCTTCAATTGATGAATGGAAAAAGAAACTGTGATATATATATACACACACACACACACACATACAATGAAATATTACTCAGCCATAAAGAAGATTAAAATCATGGCATTTGCAGGTAAATGGATGAAATTGGAGAATATCATGTTAAGTGAGATAAGCCAATCCCCAAAACCCAAAAACTGAATGATCTCTCTGATAAGCGGATGATGATCCATAATGGGGGGTGGGAGGGAGGCAAGAATGGTAGAACAAGGGACTGTATAGAGGAAAATGAGGGGTGGGAGGGGTGGGGAGAAGGAAAAATAACAGAATGAAACAAACATCATTACTCTATGTACATGTATGATTACACAAATGGTATGACTCTATGTAGAACCAGAGAAACAAGTTGTACCCCATTTGTTTACAATGAATCAAAATAAATAAATTACTTTAAAAAATGACTAGTCCTACTAGCAACTCAAAGTATTCCAAAAATGCTGTGCCTTGAGATAACCATTGTAGGTTGTGAGAAGATTAAGTGTTTTATGCATGTTTTCTATTTCATTACCCAGAATATTAAAAGTGCACAAATCACAGTTATTTATCTAACAGATCAATAATATGTAATGCATCATCTAGGGAAATCTTACAAGAACTAGAATTTTTAATTTCATTTCAAGTGTATGGCAATGAAGAAAAGATTGACTACATATAGTTTGGTGGAACTGCTTTGATTCATTCTAATGTACCTTCAGTTTTACCTAATATAGGTTTTGTACCACCAGTTCAATGTAAATGCACTGAAATGGAAAATTTCTTGTTAGACTTGTGGACCCACAATTGTCCATCTGCTGATTAATGAATATGACTGCTCTAATCCATTATGGTGTTTGATTATGGAAATATAATTTCTTGTTAATTACATAATATTTAGTAATTTTTATTTATTTTTTATGACAAAATTTTTCAGAATGTTAAGTGCAAAAGGAATTGCAGATTATACTTTTTTATCGGTTGCATGTTAAATATACAGAATAGTAGGTTTCATTGTGGTATTTTCATATAAAGATTTAAAATGTTTGATCAATTTTACTTCTCAATATCACAGAGATTTTTTATGTCATTGAGAAACATTGAAACCACTTTAAAATTCTATAAACAATTATTGTGTCTACAAGATACATTTGTTTTTTTAAGCATATCCTCTTGATAAGTTAAAACTGTAGACAAATCTCAGCACATGTGCTTCAGTTTACTTCTCCAATTTCTTACACTAAATATCAGTCAAACTTACACCACTAGTGAAACATCATGTACAACCTCAAGAGTGGAATCCTCATTAGAATAAGTTACACCGCATGTATGTATAACATGCCAAAATACACTCTATTGTCATGTATATATACAAAGAACAAATATAATTTTTTACAAAGGAAAGAGCATTTCAACAGACCAAGTAAGTCTCAATGATTCAAGACCAAATGGTAGAAATTGAGGTAAAGATATTACAATGAAGAGTTCCAGAGAAGAGGAGAAAGGAAAAGAGTCCAAAATATTCATAAGGATTCCTTTGAGTCTTTAATGGATTCAGAGAAGTATATACAAAGAACATCTTGACAAATCCTGCAGAAAAAGAGAGAAAATAATTTTAAAGTGCTGAGAGAAACAATCTATATAGAAACTGTTTTTTCTATATTCACTAAAATATCTCTCAAAATTTAAGAACAATAAAGATTTGGGGGCATAAAATCTTGAATTCATTGTTCACCCAAAAACCTACACTTTGAGATATTACAAAAGATATTTTCATACAGGAATAAAAGAAAACCAAAGAATTCGAAAAGTTTGACCTACATAATGATACAAAGAACCTAAAAAATAGGTACTATTTGTATACATATACATGTATTTTTTTTGTCTTTGTATTATAGATAATTGTCTAAGT
This sequence comes from Sciurus vulgaris, assembly GCF_902686455.1. Taxonomy (NCBI): domain Eukaryota; kingdom Metazoa; phylum Chordata; class Mammalia; order Rodentia; family Sciuridae; genus Sciurus; species Sciurus vulgaris. Next base: position 16,742,713 of record NC_136469.1, read on the forward strand.
ATTTTATTTTAAACAAATAATAACATTGTATTTGTGGAATGCAAAGCAAGCATAAAAGTAAAAATGAACCTTTATATAAAAAATACATATTAGTTTCTAGGGTTTCTATAGCATATGACTAGAAATTTTGTAGCTTAGAACAACAGATATTTATTCACTCACAGCTCTGAAGGAAAGAAATATGAAATCTAAGATTCAGCAGGGTCATACTTTCTCTAAAGCCCCTAGAAGAGAATCTGTTTCTTATCTCTCAGATTCTGTGGTTGCCAGAAATCCATGGCATTCTGTCTTATACCACAAATTCTGCTTTCCATCTTCCTATTTTTAACCTCCTTCTACACGTTTGAATGCATATGTGACAAGATTTTCCTCTTCTGATAACAATAACCATTCTTTTGTGTTTAGAGGCCAGCCTAATCCATCATGACCTTATATTAACTTGATTACATCTGCAAAGATTCTATTTCAACATAAAGACATACAGGTAGGTTCTGGATGTAGATGAATTTTTGGAGAAGATTATTCAAAGTAGTAGAAATTACAAGTGAGAAAATGGGAATGCAACATCCTAAGGCACATATGTTGGACACAAAGTGGAATAATATTATCTGAATATAAATAGTGATATATTAAAAATGCATATAATCTAGTTCAATTGATTGAAAAAAAGAGGTGCCTAAAACAATGAAAACAAAATGGAATTGTATAAAATGAAAATTTTATTGAACAAGAAGAATGAAGAGAAAATATAATAACAAAATACATACAAATAGTATCAATGTAAAACAACAGCCATGATATTGTATTTAAAATAATAAATAGTCAGGCATAAGCCTGTGACCCCAGAGGCTTGGGAGGCTGAGACAGGAGGATCATGAGTTCAAAGCCAGCCTCAGCAGAAGCAAGACACAAAGCAACTCGGTGAGACCCTGTCTCTAAATAAAATAAAAAGTAGGGCTGGGGATGTGACTTAGTGGTCATGTGCCTCTGAGTTCAATCCCCAGTACTGCTCCAAATAAATAAATAAAATAAAATAATATAAATTATAATGTTGACTACATAAATAGTATAAACACTTAAATTAAAAGACCTTTTAAGAATGGATCACATATGAGTTGAATTATTTCTGGCAATAAAAACATTATATTTTATACATAATGGAAAATATGTGATAAAAAGGAAAGGATTAGACTCATTGGTGACACTTGAATAGAGAGCTAAACCAAAGGTAAAATATGATTAGAGACATCACTGGAGGAAAAAAATGAATTGATTAATTTGGACACAGATCAATAGAGACTATACAATCTGAAAGCAGAAAGAAGAGAAATCTATGAGGAGAAAGAATCTCAGAGACACATGAGACACCATCATACCTATTAAGGTACCACATAATAATGTCTCAAAAGAAGAGAAGGAAGAAATAGAAAAAAAAACATATGAAGAAATGTGAACAACAACTAATCACAAATGAAAGATCACTAAATTATACAACCTTATAATTCAACAAATTTCAAGTAGAATACTAGCACAGAGATCCACACTCACACACATAATAGTCAAAATATTGATGGATGCAAAAGTCTTGAAAACAGTTGAGAAAAAAGCATTCATCATGTGAGAAACTCAAAGATGGGCAGTTGACTTCTTATCTTAACCAATGGATGTAAAAAAGACAATGGAATGATGTACTTAAATTCTGGATGTAAAAAAAAGGATACTATAAACTGTCAACAAATATATCCTATAAAACTATATTTCTCAAATAAATACAAAATGATATTTCTAAGTAAATAAAAATTGAAAAGGATTAGTTGCTACTCAACTTGACTTATAAGAATTACATAAAAGCTTAGACTGAAAGAGAGTGGCATAACAGCAATTCAAATCCATACAAACAAACAACATCGGTAAAGGAAATTATCCAAGTAATTAAAAAGACAAAAAAATTGCATGTATCTTCTCTCTCCTTTCAAGTGGCATAAGGTACAATTACATAAAACAATATGTGTATAAATATAATGTTTGTCTTATAAAATATAGAGACAAGTTATTTTACAACAATAGCACAAGAGAAGATTGAGGAGATAAAAGTATATCAGGTAAAAAAGTGACAACAGGTAGTAACTCAAAGGACCAGAGAAGTAGCTCAGTGGTAAAGCACTCACCTAACATCCACAGATCCCCAATTAAATTTCCAGTACAAAATTAAACAAAGAAATACACAACAAAAAACAGTATATCAAATGGGAAAGGATAAAAGAAAATCATCAATGATATATATAAGAATAATACAACTAAATCTATAAATGTATACTTGCTTTCTTTGATTTTCTGTTTCTTTAAAAGCTAAAAATCTTACAAAGTAATAATTACAAAAATGAGTGTCTAATATTTATGGATATAATATGCATACTAGTAATAACCCATCAAAGTAGCAGAGGAAAGGAGCTATATAGTAGCAGAATTTCTATATTTAACTATTTGTAAATCATTGTATAGCTGAAGAACAATGTGCTAAATGTGTTGTCCTCAGAAACAGAACTAATGGAATGTATACATATATAAAAAGAGGTTTTTATTAAAGAAATTAGCATAAGTGATTGTGATGGTTTGGATATAGAATGTCTCTATAAAAGCTTATATGTTAAAGCATGGTCCTTAGGTTTGCAAGGCTCAGAGGTACGGTTTTTAAGCAATGATTGGATTATGAGTTCTATGACCACATTGGTGGATTAATCCATTTAATGAATTATTAATTCAAATAGACTTAATGGTGAAAATGATAGGTAGGTGAGGCACAGCTGGAGAAAGCAGATCACTGAGGGCATGGCCTTTGAGCCTATGTCTGTTCCTGGCCCCTTCCTGTCTCTCTACTTTCCATGAGCTGAGAAACTTCTCTACCTCACATTTCCATCACGATGATCTGTCTTACCTCAGGACCAAAGGAATGGAGCTAACAAACCCTGCACCAAATCCTCTGAAACCAAGAGTCAAATTAGACCATTCCTCCCTCAAGTTGTGCCTGTCAGTTATTTTGGTCACAGGAATAGAGAGCTAACCATCACAGTGATTGTGGATGATGGTAAGCCCTAAATATGCAGGATCTAGTTATAAGCCATCCTGACACACACATCTCCTCTGCTTTTGAATCTGTAAAACACAATTAAAAAAGCAAATTACTTTCTCCCAAAATACAATGATAGAGTGAGCATACAGCAGAAGTTACATATATTTCCATAGTAATCAATACTAGGTATTAGCACCATACAGTCAAATAAATCAATGGAATAAGATTGAATGTCCAAGAATAAATTGTATAATTATGATCAATTTATTTCAACAAAAATACTCTGGAAAATTAAATACTCCCAAGGACATAATAATAATAATAATAATAATAATAATAATAAAAATGATAAAATTCATTATCCCATATACAAAAATACAAAGATGTAAATTCAAAACTTAAAACTATGAAACTTGTAGAAATGAACGTAGAAGAAGGGTATCATAGTCTTGAGTTAGTCAAAGAAATCTTACACTCATCATGAATATGAGGCAGGGCCTAATGAAAAGTAATTATGTGATGGGACCTGCCCATTTGAAAGGAGTAATATTAGCTCATAAAACCAGATTAGTTTTCCTGGATGGGTTGTTATAAAGTGACTGTCTCAGCTTGGTCTCCTACTTCTGTTTTTTCATGTGATTTCTTTTACATGTGTTCCAACAATTACAGTGATATCCATCATGAAGCCCTCAATAGAGCCAAAAAGATGCCATGCTATTGAATCCCCAGAACTTTGAGCTAAACAAACCTGTTTTCTTTATGAAGTACCCAGACTCAAGTATTTTGTTACACCAACATAAAATGGGAAAAGATATCTTACTTTTCAACTTTCCAAAATCTATATACTCTTGTATTTGTGTGCCAAACTTTGTTGTAAAGACAGTTAAAATGACTTTTTAAAAATCTTTTAAAGAAACTTTATATTTTTGTATTAGTGAAATACATTTCCTGGTATGTTCTATTTTTCTATAGTTTTTAAAATTTTTCTCTTTATCAAGATCATGCAAATTGAAAAACCTGAGAAAAGTATGAAAAAAAACTTACCTTTGATCTAATAACTCACTAAGACTTATCATAAATTTAAGCATCTTTGATGCTGATGGCTTTGTGGCTTTACCAGAAGGTTCTAAGGAAGATTTTCACACATGTATGTCATGAATCCTACTAGCTGGCAGTGATTATGAAATTGCATTGATTGAAAAATTCTTCCACTTTTCAAAGAAATAAAAATGTGAAGAACATACATATTATGGACACATCATTAGCTTTTTTTCTAGAATCCCATTTCTCTCCCTCTCTATGTAATTGCAGATATGTATACATATAAACATATTAAACTATAAACACACATATATATATATGTATATTCCATATGTATTGTCCATTTTATTAAAAAGTTTGCTAAAGCCTTATATTTCATATATGTAATATTTCATTATTAGGTGCATCATAATACAGTTAACCTTTTTGCAATTTGAAGAACTTTGGAGGTTTTGTTTTTGTTTTTGTTTTTTCTTTGTGCTTATTAAAACAACATTTAAATGTATGTGTTTGTTCTTGTTTCAGATATCCAAAATAACTTTTTCTACAGAAAGCTACAATGTGCATAACTGGAAACAAAGACAAGAAGCAAAGAACAAATTCATCCATGGTCATAAAGAGTCCAGTTGAACATGTTCTGGGTGCTGAATCTTCTACTTTTGTTGCATGGAGTCTATTGTGGAGTCTTTTCTACACATCACAAATATTCACCAACTCAAAAATCACTAAGCTACCTGGATATTTTGTTAACCAAACACATACTACACAAATTGAATCTGTTAGGAAAAATTATAATCCTGTCATTCTTGGGGACTAAAATTTCACTGAAGACTTAATGGCAACAGACCTGGATAGAACTATTGGCAGAGTTACATTTAAAACACTGAATTCTTTTAATGCTCCATTTAAGAGATCTAAAGCAACAGAATACAGAGGATTAGTTTTCTGAGTTCATTATCAGATCTTTACTACTAAATAATAACAGGGTTGGGGTTGTGGCTCAGTGGTGGGGTGGAGTGCTAGCCTAGCATCCTCAGCACCACATAAAAATAAAAAAATAAAATGAAGGTATCTTGTCTATGTACAACTAATAAAGTAAAATAACAAAATGATATGTTCCCACTGAATTACTTAATTATGCTAACTTCACCTCTCCACTGCCAGCTTAATGAATAAATCTGATGCACACTGATCATAGGTGGTGTAACAATTCTGGGTCCAGTTATTACAGGTATTTACAAGTTTGCTTATTTACTGACTTTACTTTTTCCATATACAGTCACCTCAGGACATCTATAATGTGTAGCTGTTGGGAGAGTTAATGAAATTTATGCACAAAATACATAACTACTGGTGAAGGGGCCCACACATGCAGAGGAGAGTGACACCCTCTCACCCACCTCCACAAGGAGGAGAGTGTCTGGCTCCCTAGGCCAGCCTTCATCTTGGGACATTGCAACCACTGCCATAGCCTCTCCCCACATGGTAGCCTCCACCTTAGGACAGCAGACAGGGCCTGGAGGCAACTGACAGCCACAACAGAGCTGCATATCTGAACAGAATGCCCAACGCCACCACAGGACTCACCCTCACAGCCCCAACTCTGAAAGCAGTTGCCTCCATCTTAGGTCACCTCTGCTGCCATCTTGGGCTACCTCTGCTGCCACCAGCATCATCTTTAGTTGGGGTAGATTCCATCATAGGACACTGCCTGGAACCTGGAAGTCCAACACCAAGGTACGTACAGGTTTGACGCTGCTGCCTCTTCCAACAAGGGACATGGATGTTTCAATCTAGGGACAACAGTCAGGACATGGAAGACCATTTCCAAGGTCCCTACTGGCTTGGTTACAGCTGAGAGTCCATCTTCTCTCCTGCGAACAACCAACATCTATTGATTCCACTTCCACTCTTCCTGTGTGTACTCTTCCTCTGTATACGCACCTCATAAATATCACATCCTATACCCCTTCACTCTTAGTCCATCATTAGTAACTGTGAAAACTATTGCAAATCTACTGTTTATACTATAGATAATGATCAAACATCATTTCTGTTTACTGTGACAAAACTATAAACATCATAATAGAGGATAAATTAAAGCTGCAGGTTGGTTGCACTGAGTGCTATTAATATTGATCATCCCTGAAGGGTATTGGAAACCTTCAGGGACCCCATAAATCTATAGGGTAGAAACTATAAAACCTTGGATCTGCAATGTTAGGGGGAAAGAAATGCAAACATGAAACAACAAGGAAAGAAAGTGCCCTAAACAAGCCACAATGGTACAATGAAAGAACTCAATGACAGTACAGTAGAAGAAATGTGAGAGAAGGAGTTCAGAATGTATATATTAAATTATCTGCAAAGAAAAGGATGATATAAGAGAGAAAATGTAGGCAACAAAGGATCACGTCAGTAAAGAGCTAAGAGACCAAATGCAGGAAGCAGACGATTACTTCGATAAAGAGATAGAAATTTTGAAACAAAATAAAACAAAACAAACATAAATCCTTGAAATGAAGAAAACAATATACCAAATCAAAATTCAATAGAAATCATCACCAACAGACTTGATCATTTGGAAGTCAGAACCCCAGATGATTAAGACAAAAATATATAAAAATAAAAGTTGAAAATAAAAGTTGAGCACACAGAAAAGATGGTAAGAAATCATGAACAGAACCTCCAAGAAATAGAGGATAACATGGAAAGGCAAATTTAAGAATTATTGGTACAGACACAAACCAAAGGACTACACAATCTTTTCAAAGAAATAATATCAGAAAATTTCCCCAAATCTAAAGAATGAAATGGAAAATCAAATACAAGAGGCTTATAGGACACCAAATGCACAAAATTACAACAGATCCACACCAAAGAACATTATAATGAAAATTCCTAGGATATAAAATGAAGATAGAATTTTAAAGGCCACAAGAGAAAAATATCAGTTTACATATAAGGGGAAACCAGTTTGGATATCAGCAGATTTCTCAACCCAGACCCTCAAAACTAGGAGGTACCGGAACAACATATACCAAGTTCTGAAAGATAATGGATGCCAACCAAGAATATTATATTCTGCAAAATTAAGATTCAGATTATGATGATGTAAAAACGTTCCATGATAAACAAAAGTTAAAAGAATTTACAAGTAGAAAGTCTGCATTACAGAACATTCTCTGCAAAATATTCCATGAGGAGGAATAAAAACAACAATTAAAACCAAAAAAGGTAGGAACTACACTAAAGGAAAAGCCAATCAAAGGAGTTAACAAGTCAACTTAAAAACCAAAAATAAATGAAAATGACTGGGAATACAAAATATATCTCAATAATAACCCTGAATGTTAATGGTTTAAACTAATAAAAAAGCAGAGACTGGCACTTTGAATTTTAAAAAAAGATCCAACAATATGCTGTCTTCAAGAAACTCATCTCATAGAAAATGACATCCACACACTGAAAGTGAACAGATTAGAAAAATCATATCACTCACATGAACTCCATAAAAAAGCAGAGGTTCCCATTCTCATATCAGACAGTGTAGTTCAAGCCAAAGTCAATCAAAGGGATAAAGAAGGACATTTCAAACTGCTTAAGGGAATCATACATCAACAAGACTTAACAGTCATAAATATTTATGCCCCAAACAATGGAGCATAAACATACATCAAACAAGCCCTTCGGGATCTCAGGAATCAAATAAACCATGACACAATAAAACTGGGTGACATTAACCCAAATCTCTCGCTCTTGGATAGGTCTTTCAAACAAAAACAAAGACACTATAGAACTCAATAATACAATCAATATCTTGGACTTAACAGATATATAGAGTATTTCATCCCTTATCCAGTCAATATACTGTTTTCTCAGCAGCACAAAATCCTTTTCTAAAATAGACCGTACATGATGCCACAAAGCAACTCTTAGCAAATACATGAAAAATAATAACAATAAAAGATACTACCCTGTATTCTATCAGATCATAATGGAATGAAACTAGAACTCAATGATAAGAATAAAAAATTAAAGCTACTGCAACACCTGGAGACTATGCTAGTGAATGATACATGGATAATACAATATGATTCTATATTTAGACAATCAAAAAAGTTTCTACCAGAAAATTCTAGAACTAATAAATGAATTCAGCAAAGTAGCAGGATATAAAATCAATGTGCATAAGTCTAATGCATTTCTATTCATAAGTGTTGAACACTCTGAAAGAGAAATTAGGAAATTTCTCCATTCACTCCATTCACAAAGACTTCAAAAAATAATAAAATATTTGGGACTCAATCTCATAAAAGAGGTGAAAGACCTCTACAATGAAAACTACAGAACACTAAAGAAAGAAATTAAAGAAAACCTTAGAAGATGGAATGGTCTCCCATGTTCTTGAATAGGCAGAATTAATATTGTCAAAATGTCATACTATAAAAAGCACTACACAGATTCAATGCAATTCCCATTTAAATCCCAATATCTTTACTCATAGAAATAGAGAAAGCAATTATGAAACTCATTTGAAAAAATAGGAGACCCAGAATAGCCAAAGAAATCCTTAACAAGAAGAGTGAAGCAGGAGACATCACAATATAAGACCTTAAATTATATTACAGAGCCATAGTAATAAAAACAGCATGGTATTGACACCAAAACAGACAGATAGACCAGTGGTACAGGACAGAAGACACAGAGACAAATCCATATAAATACAATTATCTCAAACTAGACAAAGGTGCCAAAAACATGCATTGGAGAAAAGGTACTCTATTCAACAAATGGTGCAGGGAAAATTGGAAATCCATATGCAGCAAATGAAATTAAATCCCTCTCTCTCACCCTGAACATATAGAACTAATTAGAACAAATAAAAAAGTTACTATCTTACCAAAATGCACATATAGACCTATGGTTATAATCTAAAATTGTCTTTCAGTTTTGGGCACACTAGGAAATATTCCTTCCCCTGAGCCTCCCTCTTCTTCCTCTTCAACATTTCTGCAACTACTTTTAAGATTACACCTGATTCCAAGAGGTAAATTAAAGAATGTTTACTTCCAGAAAATAGTTTTTCATAAAAACATTAATATTGGGATAATTTTGCTGCTTCTAAGCTATTTGGAGGCATTAGGATTTCTTCTTTAAGACCCAGAAATATTAACTGAAATAGACCTAGAGAACAACGGCTAGACAATCTGAACCAATTTGACAGGCAGGACCCTTCTCTCCACATATTCCTCCCCTACCTGCCCAATTCCCCCCAGTGAATGGTCAACATAATCTCCAAGACACCAGGTTCAACAATTCCATTTCCAAAAATGCAACCGTTCTAGTGAAATAACAAAAGATACTTATAGGGCATTATTTTATATGTCAATTTTTACCACTTTATATATTTTAAAACATCTAGAAAGATTGGATATTTAAGTGTTATGCTATTTCTACTTTTAAATGCTTTAAGAACTTCTAAATAATTGAAAGAACTGTATATTCTAAGTAAGAATTTTCCACTATGCACACAGTACTGATAAAGAAAATAGCCCACGTAACAATGCTATAACCTTAGGTATCTTCTAAATATGACCATTTTGGTCTCAAACCATTTTTTTTCCTAAATTTCTTCTCTCTGTCTTCAATCCTTTGGGCATGTATAGGCATATGTAATGCTTAGAGAGAGGTAAACAAATTCATATACAAAGACACAGAGAATAAGTTTTCCTAAGAATTTCAACAAAAAATGTAAGAAAATATGCTAATTTTACCAAGTACTTTGGCAATCTTCAACATCCAGAGTCTAGATCTTGCAAAGCTTGGAATGATTTTGCCCATTGTATACACTACACACAGAGGTGGAAAAAAAAGCAAAAAATATGCAGACCAAATGGTGTTGAAAACATCCGTTCACATACACACACCAGCATGCTACCTTTTGCAATTGCTTCTTCCCACCTCCTCAAAAACACTGAAGAACAATGTCACAGTGCTGGTCTCACACACCACTCCACAAAGACAATATTTTATATGTATTTTAGCCAAAAGATACTTACTAAGTGATTTTTTACTACCTCTGCATTCAACATACCATGGGTGGTTCTAAATATCTAGACAAATATTTCAAGTAAAGACTCATTTAGTCCACAACAGGCATAAAATAAAGTACACATGCATAACAACTGTTATAATTTTAAAGTGTTTGGAAATATACATAGGACCTAGAACCTGTATCCTCACCACCTACTGAGTGGGACGTGATACTCCAATTTCCTGAAGACATTCTTTCCTTAGAAATTTAGCACAAAATGTACATAAAGTGTGAGCTTACTAACTAATTTTATCCAACATTGACAAGTTCTTCAACATCTAAAAGACTAGTTGTTGTAACTTAGGCCTTGGTTATCCTTTATATGCAGCATATACACGGCAACAAGAATAAGGGGCAGGAGCTCCTCTTGCCTCACTATTAGCTGGCGGGCATCAAACACTTTGTATCTCCATCTCCTACAGAAAACAGTGCACAAACACAATGTGCACTACTCAGGAGGGGCTTGCCTGTTGCCCCTGAAATAACATTTTATATGAATTTTACCCAAAATATATCTATATACAAAGGGTGCTATTTCCATACTTCTACTTTTAATATATGTCAGGAACTTCAGAACATCTAGAAAGACTAAGTATTTAGAATATATTTCTAAATATCCATTAATAAACAAGTAGAATATAAAACATTATGCTATACTACTCTAAACAGGGAAATGAATTGACTAAAACTTTTCATGTAAAGGAATAAAATTTCAGTACTGTGCAATGTGTAAAATAAAGGTGCTGCAAAATATTTTCCATTCATATGGAGTTTATAAAGTGTGAAGCACAAACCTATTTGACAATATACATGAACTCTCAGTGAATTCACAAAGATATGCATGGAAAAAATAAAGACAATTTTAACTTCTCTGTTACATATGATTCTATATTACATTTCTCCAGACTAAGGATCTGAAGTTGATATGTTACGATTCATTAAACTCAAGGTTTTGGGTTGACTTACAAGTAAAAAAAAAAGAGAAAGAAAGACTAAATATTTCAAAATAATGCATAGTATATCAATGATATATATAATAATGAGGAATAAAATATGTACACAAAAATAATTACAATAAAAAACAGGTCTTCTTTAGGTGACAAGTGTGACAGAGGACCTTCTCTTCCTCCTTCTCAAGGTCTTCTGCTCCATGTCCTCTAAACACTCACAAATGCAGATGAGTGTCACCCTTGATCTGCTTCTACAAGAGGCCTAAAAAGTCCATTTCAAAAAGCCATTTGCAAAAGACATTTCTTTTCTATGATTTTTTAAAACAAATGGGCATTTACAAGACACGTGATTCCCTAACTCAACTCTGTGATAGTGCATTTCACTAAATAATTGTTGTAGATTTTATGCCTTTTTTGTGCAAAATAAATAGAGTGCATCATGAAAAGCTGGTTATTTTTAAAAAGTTGTGGCAATATCACTTAAAAATCATTTTTACTAAACTGTTCTTAGTGTAAGATTCAGAATACTCATGAACGTGCATTAAATTCAAATAGTCAAAAGTGTTACCCAGCATTTCTTTGTAAGAGGTGAGTGAACATTTTTTGAGTCTGAAAAAAAAAAAGTTAACACATTAGTTGGTATTCATTTGTTCATGACAGTCAAAATATTACACATGAGAAAATTTATTCCAGTGCTGGGAATTGTGAACTTTCAAAAATTCAATCCTCTGTGTCTGAAGATTCCACACCACTCTCGTTGGTCTCATTATCTGACATGCTACCCTCAGTGCTACTCAGATCAGAAGAGTTTTCTGTTAGTACTGCAGCTCCCTAAACAAACCACACACGTGGTTTTTTGGAAACATAACATGTGCCCATGCACTAAGAATTCCAGTTGTCCAGTTCATGGTGTGCGAGAAGACAAATGCTCATCCATATGCCAATAGTGAAAACATTGCTGGTCTACTTAACTTAAGTTGTGAGATGAACAGAATTATACTATGCGAGGATTATATGATGAAAGGTTAAAAACCAAATTCTGGACTGAAAAAAAAAAAAAGGCAGAAATGAGCAAACTCTTCATATGCAGAATATTCACATGTAGCAAAAGCTTTTTAACAATAAGTTTGGGGTAAGTAGAGATCAGCTTTTTCATATTGTATATACAAATGGATAGCAAATCTACACAAAGGGTGGTGGACATTTCTAATAGACCAATTGTGGTAGATTACTCTCCCTCTCTCTCTTCATTGGTAGAATGAAGACAAACTAAGAGATGACTTGCTAACCATGGTACCCGTCCCATCAAGGGCTACTCTCATATTCCAGGACACTTAAGGGCTCTGTTCACTATTGCTAGAATGAGGTGAAGTCTGTCCAATTGGACAGAGCAGTAATCTCAGGACCTTGATCTGTACATCTCCATGACTCAAAATTGTGGCTGTGCAGAAGAAGGTTGAGAAGAGGTGCCGGACTCACTTTTATCAACCTGCTCACATGGTAACCAAGCCAGTCCCATGAGACTTAATCCACCCCTAAGAGATTGACTTTAACCCCTTTTGAAGGTAGTACCTACTCTCCTTTGGTGTAGTTGCCTCATTAGTGTTACAATGGGCATAAAAACCTCAAAATGAATTTTGTAGGGGACAAAATGCACTCAGAACATAGCAGCTTGTTTCCTTTGTCCTCAATGTTCTTTCAGTTTCTTAAGAGGGTGCAAAGGAGTCCTCTCAGTAAAACCCTGGCTTCTAGAAGCTGCTATGGAGTTCTCTTCCTGAGCACTCTGTCGTCCTTTCCATATCTGTATTAGAGAAATCATTATGTATTGCAATTTATGCACTATGCATCTACAAGGTGACTGTATAATTCATTCATATAAAACAGAACTCTTTCACAGTACAAGAGTGAAGGATGTTATTGCTAATTACAAGAGGAAAAGAATCATAAACCACACCAATTCAAACTTTATATCACTAAATTATAAGATGCTCAACATAGTATAAATTTGAAATATTTGTTAGTGTAACAAATATTTTAATTAAATGTTATCACTTCATCTAGCTAGTTGAAAATTTTAAACATCAGCCAGATTGCATTTCTTCCATATCAAATGATATATTCACCACACACCTTCTGCCCATGGTATTTGCTAAAAGGGATGAATAAATTTATCATTCAGTGTTGAAGAATTAAAATTTATTGAAGTATATAATATTTATAAAATAAAAACACATTTTCTTGGTGTACTTAAGAAAAGCAGATAGTAATAATGTATAAATTTTAATTTTAAATCTTAGGTTTTGCTCTTTATAATTACTATCATTTTTTAAATGCAAAAGTAGCAATATTTTGCTAATTAGCTTAATAAGGAAGACATACTGTCATGAGTTTTCTTCCTGGGAGTCATTGTTGAGTCATATCATGGTGGATGGTTGAGTTGACAAAATCTCATGAAAAGCCATAATGTTATTTATGCATCATGTCTTTATTACTCAATAACACTAAGCCTTGTTCCAGAAAGAAAAAATTAAAAAGAAGTAAAAATAGTTAAAAATAATATACAGATAATATGTAGTCCTGGAAGTAGCATGGCTTAAGTTACGCAGAATAAGTAACCTAATGTTATCACTGGAGTTGGTTATTCATAAACATTGGTCACTGCTGATGTCCCTGTGTTTGCCTGTGTGTGATGTCTACATATTTATCTGTGAGTTAATTTGCATGTCCAGTTGAGGACAATGATCTTCTATTGAAAATAGTCTTTTAATGTTTTAGTCACATGGTTTAAAGACACTACATTAGAAAACTGATAATAAACTAAATATATTTGTTGTATTAAATTTAATAGCATTGAACCATACAAAGGAAAAGAGAAACATATTTAGTATCCTTTTGTTTCTGGCAAAAATGTAGCAGGTTAATATGATTCAAATACTTGTTTTAGTATCACAAAGAATTAAAAATGTTCAATAATGATTCTGATTTCTCAATGATTATCTCTGTCCTTTAAATTTAAGTTAATAAAACTTGAAAATAACTTAATTTTTCAGAATTTTAATTTCTATTGGAATTCTGATGGAAGATGAACTTTCTCACACAAATTACTTAAAATTTATTAATCTTCTTTAGCCCCAATAATTATTGCTCAAAAGTTTATTATTTTATGATAAACTTGTTTGATCCATTTTAATCAAGAAATAAATTATGAATAATAGGATGATGTATTTCTATATATTTTATTGGAAATATCTCCTGTATTTCATTTGTTCCTATTAGTATTTGTTATGTGATAACTTTCATCAAATTTAAAGAACAATGTTGCATGCTTAAACTACATGAATTTAACTGAACAGAAATTACTAGAAACAACAAACACTAAGAGCAATTATTTTTACCTTTCTAAGCAGCTCATTTTCCAAAGACTTCAGTGTTAGTGATACTTAAATGGCAGTTTTATCCATGCATTGAGAGAAGAGCAGAGTTCCCATGTGTAATTGGTTCAGGACTCTTGCTGATTATCCTCTTGCTAGGTTTAATCAGATGACTAATGCATAAGATTATTGGAAAACATTCTTCATGGACTGTGTTAAAAGCCATTACAATGAGTTCATTACTTTATGGTGTTTAATTTCATGATGAAGAAGAGTATTAAAGTTTTCATGAAGAGTGAATTAACATGAAAAACTTGATCATTTATTTTCTATCAATGTTCTAAAGAAACAATTTTCCTACAATAAGTAATTTGTAAATGTGCTCCTATCACCCTTAAGGAAGCAGTAAACAAAAAAAAGTGACCATAAAACTCCATGTCTCTTCATTCTCTCTTTCAGTTCCTCAAATCCTAGCCAAGTAAAGGGAGGAAGTTATGACAGCAAGCCTGGGCTGGATGTCCAGCTACATGTCACCTTGAAGGATGCTGGCTTTCTCTTACGCACACCAGGAATTTCTGCAAATCAGTGTTATCTGTAGAAAGGTGATTCCTTGCATACACACCAGGACCGTTAACTCCTTGGGATGCTGGTCATGTGAACCGACTTTGTTAATCCTGATGATTTCACTGCTTCTGCAGCCTAACATACCAAACTCCTCTCTCAGTGGGGACTGGTGCAGACTGAGGACACTGGAAAGGATGCATGTCACTCATCCAGCCAGTCACCACTGGACCAAAGGCCATGAGGGAGAGGAGGCAGCAAAACACATGAGGGCTGGAGATGCTGTCATGTGACTGAGCTCTTCTTGGGGCAGTCACTCATGTCCAGTGGGTTCTGGTTTAAGCTTTCCTCCAGAACTCCTGTGCCTTTCTCTTCTCTCTCCAGGCAATTCATTTGTCCTTTTGTTCACATACCTAGTTTGCCTGTCACAACAGGGCTATGGATATGATAATGGTCCACATGATTTGTTGTATGAGGGTGTGTGTGTGTGTGTGTGTGTGTGTGTGTATAGTTTCCTTGAAACATAAGATGACTCTGAGTGCCACCAAGGAGCTAGTGTCACTCCGTGGAGCATACCCTCCAACTCAGGCACCAGGACATTATTTGCAGGCAGACACTGTTTCTACCCTGCCTATGCCAAGGAAAGACTGGGATGTCTTTTGGTCTTGTTGTTCTGAATGGATTCTTATACACCTGGCGACTGACAGAATATCAAACTCTACACTCTATCTGTATACACTTAATTTTTAAGATCCTTTATTAAAATGCACTACAAAAGCTTTTCTGCCTTGTGTTAAGATATGTTTTTATTTGCCAGTCCAAATTGCTCTATCTTTGAATTAAAGAAAATTATAAAAAAAAGAAAAAGCTTTGGCACCCTTTCTTGTTACCTAGTATTCTAAGTTCTTTTTAAAAATGTTTAGTTGACACATAATATTTGTATCTATTTATGGGGTACAGTGTAACAATTTGATACTTTTTTTTTTACAAGGTATAGCATTTCCATCTCTTCAGTCATTTACTACCTTCACACTCCTCTCTTCTAGCTTTCTTGGAACTTAAACTGAAAACTATGGTCTCCTTACTGTGCTTTGGAACATGAGAAAACAATGTCCTTATGTAACTGTATGTTGTACCTGTTACCTGACCTCTTTCTATGCCCCACTCCTTTCACTTTCTAACTTCTAGAGTCCACTACCATGCTCTCTCTCAGTGAAATCAAATTTTTAACTTCGACTTATGAGTATAAATGCAGTGTTTTTCTGTTCATCTTATTTTACCCAATATAATGTTCTTCAGGTACATCCACATTGCCACAAATGGCAACTCCATTTCAATTTATTCCATTATGATTGTGTACCACATTTTACCTATCCTTTGATCCATCAGTGACCACCTGGTTTGATTTTTTATCTTCACTATTGTGAATAGTGCTGCAGTGAACGTGAAAGTATAGATTCCTCACTGACACATTGATTTCATTTCCTTTCCATATATATACAGTTCTTGCATTGCTGAGTTATATAGTAGTTCTATTTTCTAGCCTTTGGCAAAAGTAACATATTGTTTTTCAATAGTACTTATGCAAATACACACTCTCACCAGCAGTATATGAGTTCTTCTTTCTCTATAGCCTGACTAACTTTTGTTATATTTTATCGTTTCAATAATAACTATTCTAATTGGGAACAATTATTTCTCATTGCAGTTTTTATTTGCTTTTCCCTGATGATCAATTATATTTTCAAAAACATGGTGGCCAGTTATATATATATATATATTTTTTTTTTTAAAGAAATGTCTAGTTAGATCAATTGTTTATTATTTAATTGGATTTGTCCCCTTTCATGTTGTTATATGTCCCAGATATTAATCCCTTGTTGAACAAATAGTTGCAATCTTTTTATCCTGTTCGGCAAGCTGTCGTTTCATTATTGATTCTTTTCTTTGGCATGCAGAAGCTTCTAAACCTGAGAAAATTCAATTTGTCCTTTTTTTTTTTTTTTTTTACTTTTGAGGTCTTATACAATAAATCATTGCCCATAACAATGTCTTGAAGTCTTTCTTCTACGTTTTCTTCTAGTGGTTTAATGGTTTCAAGTCTTAACTTTAAGTCGTCAATCCATTCTGAGTTGTTTATGCACAGAGTGAGAGATTGGGATCTAGTATCTTTCTTCTCTGTATGGGTATCTCGTACTCCCAGAATCGATTTTTAAAGAGACTATATTTATCAAAAGGATCTTTTTATTGCTTGTCAGCTTTCTGTTATTATAACAAATATTTAAGATAATCAACTAAGAAAGAGAAAAGACTTCTTTTGACTCTCAAGTTCATAGGTTTCAATCCATGATATGTTGGCTCCATTTTTTAGGTCTCTCACATTGTAGAGACATGTGGCAGAGCAAAGTCACTCACACAATGGTGGGGAAACTAAAAAGAGAAATAAACTGGGGTCTCATTATCCCCTTCAAGGGCATGCTACAATTGCCTAAGGATATCCAGGAGGCCCACCTGTTCAAGTTTCCATTGTCTCTTAATAGCAGGAAGCTGGTGACCAGGACTTTAACAGAGGCCTTGAGGAATATTCTAGAGCCAAATTATAGAAGAACTCAACCTGATACCCAGTTGTCTTCAAGCACATGGGCTTGTTTCTGACTATTCTATTCTGTTCTATTGGAACATGTTTCAGTTATTACACCAGTCCCGTGCTGTTTGGGGCATGACAGATTTGTAGTGTGTTTTACTTTCAGGCATTGTAATACCTCTAGTTCAGGAATATTCTTTTTGTTCAGGATTACTTTGGCCATCTGGAATCTTTTGTGGTTCCATATGAATTTTATGAATGCTCTTTCTATTTGTGGTCGATGTCCTTGGCATTCTGATGCAGACTGCACTGAATCTAGTGATCCCTTTGGGTTCCTTGAAAATTTTAGCAATATTGATTCTTCTATTCCAAGAACATGAGATATCTTTCTTTTTCTTCTTTCTTTTTCTTATTTCTTTTGACTTATTTCAAAGTTGTTTAATGTTTTCATTGTTAAGTTATTTAAACTCTGTTCAAATTTACTCCTAGGCCATTCATTTTCTTTATTCTCTTTTCTTTCTTTCTTTCTTTCTTTCTTTCTTTCTTTCTTTCTTTCTTTCTTTCTTTCTTTCTTTCTTTCTTTCTTTCTTTCTTCCTTTCTTCCTTCCTTCCTTCCTTCCTTCCTTCCTTCCTTCCTTTATTTCTTTTTCTTTCTTTCTTTTTTTCTCACAGTATTTATTTTTAATGGTATTGGTTTCTTGAATTCTTCAGTAAGTTTTTTTATTGATTAGAGAAATGCTACTGAGTTTTGTATTTTTTTAATCCTGCAACTTGATTAAAATTTTAAATAATATTTAAGTTTTCTATTTGGGCTTTTTAGTTTTTTCTCTCTATATAGCTGACCATGTAATCTGCAGATAATTTGACATGCTCTTTTCCAATTTGTAGTCTTTATTTCTTTCTCTTGCTTAATTCTTTGGGTAAGAAGGATTCCAATACTATGTTGAATAAGATTGGTGTAGGTAGACATCTTGGTCTTTTTCTATACAGTATAGAATATACTTTTGGCTTTTATCTATTCAGTGTGATATTGGCTCTGGTTTTCTTACATATGGACAATATTGTGTTAATATATGTTCCTTCTATATCAAATTTGTAAGAGTTTTTAATTATGAAGTGATTTAAAATTTTATCAAGTGCTTTATTCACATCTACTGAAATGATAATTTTTGTTCTTATGCTGTTGATATATGCTTATTGACATGATTACATTACACTATCCTTTTATTCCTATATAAGCTCCATTAGATTACAGGGTGTGTTGTCTTTTTGACATATTCTTGGATCTAATAGGCTAATATTTTGTTCAAAATTTTTGCATCTATGTTCATTAGGGCTGTTGGATTTTTGGGTTTCCTGTTTATTATTGCTATATCCTTCTCCATTTTAGGTATCAGGGTAATACTAGCTTCATAGCATGAATTTGGAAAATTCTTCTCCCTTTATTTTTTTTTTTTTATTTTTATTTTTTTTATTTTTTTTGTTTTTCATTTTAAGACGAATTGGTTCTTCTTTAAAAGTTTAGGGAAATTTAGTATTGAATCCAACTACTCCTGGACTTTTCTTTCTGAAAAGAGTTGTTTTGTAATTATTGGTTCAAGTCCATTATTTATTATTGACTTACTTAAATTTTCCATTTTTTCCCTTTTGTAAGTTACATGTGGTCATGACTTGATACGACTCAGTTAGGTCTTCCAATGTATTGATGTCTAGCTGTCCATATTAATCTTTAATGATCCTTCATATTTCTTTAGTTTCTTTTGTAATGTCTCATTTTTATCTTTGATCTTATTTTCTTGAGTTTTCTTTATATTATTCCTATTCTTAGGCTAATGTTTTGTTGATTTTTGTTTTGCTTTTTTTTTTTTTTGCAAATTACCTTTTAAATTTTTTGTAAATTTTGTCTCAATGTCATTATTTCTGCTGTAACATTATTATTTTCTTTCTTTCTATTTTGAACTTGATTTTTTGTCTTGCTTTTCTAGTTCCTTAAGTTTATCATTAGTTTATTTTATAAAATCTTTCTCCTTTTTAGGTAGGTACTTAGTACTATAGATTCCCTTCACTGTATTACTTTTGCTGCAATGAATAGGTTTTGGTATGTAGTGTTGTCATTTTTATTAGTTTCACAATTTTTTTTTTTATATTTCCCATTTGAGTTCTTCATTGGTCCATCTGTTATTTGTAAATATCTTGTTTAATTTCTATGTGTTCTACAACTTTCAAAGTTTCCCTTTTTGTTAATGACTAATATTTTCCCTCTGTGTCAGAGAAGATAAATGGTAAGAGTCTAATAATTTTGAATACATTGATACTTACTTTCTTTTTTTTTTTTTTTTTTTTTTTTGGCATAAGATTTGGGCTATCATGGAGAGTGTTCCACAGGTGGATGAGAGTAATTAATATTTTGAAGCTGTTTTAAATAAAATGTTCTGTAATATCTGTTAGCTCCATTTGATCCATAGTATAATTTAATTTCACTGATTTGCTCTAACCCTTCGATCCAATAATATTTGCTTTTTATAATGGTGTACTTCAGTGTCAGGTAGATATATTTAAAATTGTGATAATTTCTTGTTGAATTGATTCCCTTAGTGTTACATGATGGCCTTGCCTACTTTTACAGATGTGACTTAAAATCTCATCTATCCAATGTGAGTATGACTACCTCTGCTTACTTCTGGCTCCATTTGGCATGATAACTTTTCCTACTCTTTTACTTTCTGTCTATGCGTATCTTTACTAGTGAAGTGAATTTTTTTGTAGGCAGCATATATTTGACTCCTGTTATTTATTTTTGTTCATTCACCCAGCCTTTTTCTTAATTGGAAAATTAATTTGTTTACATTCAAAATAATAATCGATAGTCAAGAACATACTCCAATCATTTTGTTAACTATTTTCTGGTTGTTCTGTGTGTTTTCTGTCCCTTTCCTCTTTTCTTATTGTTTACCTGCATCTGCGGTTCTCTGGATTGATAAGTTTTGGTTGTTTGTATTTTTCTCTTTTGTTCATATGCTCTAGAAATGAATATTATCCTTTCATGATGGTAGTTATTTTCTTTTCTTTTATACACATAGGACTTGCTTAAGCATTACTTGTAAGGCTAGAGTAGTGGTGAGTGAATTCTATAAGTTTTTTATCATTTAAATTTTTTTGCTTCTCTTGCATTTCTAAAGTATAGTTTTGCTGGATATAGTTTTCTAGCTATACTATTTTTTTCCAGGAGTATACCATTCTTTCATGACCTGTAAGATTTCATCCAAGAAATCTGTTTTTGTTGTTGTTGTTGTTGTTATCTAATAGGGATTCTCTTACATGTGACCAATTCTTTCTTTTTAGAAATCTGTTTTTGACTTTTTGAAACTTTTACATTTTTCTCATAGAGGACCTTTTGTGTTGAGCCTATTTATGGGCTTTTACCTTTCTAGATCTGAATGTTCGTTTCTTTCTTAAGACTTGGGAATTTTCAGGTATCATTTCATTAATCGAGTGTTCTGCGACCTTTGTTTTCTCTTCGCCTTCTGGAACTACCATGATGGACTTATTTTATTCACTTAACAATGTTCTGAAGTCTCATAGACTTAATTCCTTTGCATTTTTTTTAATGAGTGGGACTATCTTTACTTTCAGAAATTCTTTTTCCTGGTTGGCCTAATGTGTTGTAGACTTTATCATTAAGACTCAATAGCAAAATCCATGCAAAGCACTTAATATAGTCATATTGTAGGTTCTCAATACTAAATGTTATTGTTATCATGTGCGATAATTCAATAAAACTATTATGTATTTATTTTGTGTATTACATCTATTTTAGCATCACTGTTCTGAAAGGCAATTAAATTGATGCATGAAATTTCAAAAATATTAGCATAGGGCTGAATACCCAAATCAACATGAAACAGTTAATGCACTAAAGAATATTATTTTAAGTGATAAAATTGACATGGAATACAAAAATCTATAAAGATGTCCAAAAACTCTCTAGTTGTTGTAAAATAATAACATCATTAAAATAAGTACCATTAACTGAACAGTGACTATGTTCCAATCATTGTATTCTGTTCTTTATTTGCACTAATACTAAATATCCTATCAGACTCTTAGATATTATTATCGTTAATTAGCATATTGGCACTGAGGTACAACTAGTTGAAAAATTAATTCAAAGTCAAATATTATTTGCAGCAGAATAAAAGCACTGCAATCTGGTTTAGACAATGTGTGTTTAACCACCTTTAATAAATTAAAAGAAGAAGAAAAAGGAAGAAAGGAAAAAAGAAAGGGTTGAAGGAAGGAGGGAAGGAGTAGTGAGAGAAAAGAGAGCAAATAAGTTCTAGCAGATTGAATTCCACTTCTGTCATATGAGATACATCTTTTACATCTAAGCGATATAATCTATAGACACAAAATCCATTAACCTTTATATGGTTTTAAGTAGATAACTTTTAGTTTTAATTGACTTAGAGTTGTATTTTTGTCAACTTATTGCTTCTATAATTTGCCCTCTGCCCTTGCCATTCCATTTAAACCCATTTATTGAGGTTGTCCACATCAACGTCTACAGATTTATTTGCCCTCATTAAAAAATAGCAATTTGAATTTAATCATAGTAAAACTTCATAGAGATTATGGGATATAATTGAAATAATATTTGGATTAAACTAGCATTAAAAATTAAATTAATGTTTCACTGAATGATTACATGTGAATTATTTGTGTGCATTTTTTCATAACTTAGATTGTCTTAGCAGTGAGGCCTACTGATGTGGAATACATACTTGCCAAAAAGGTTTTTAGACAGAAACTACTGCAAAGATATTACATAGATTTTTTTGTTGTTGTTCTGGCACTAAATAATATTAAATCCTATTTAAGAAGAAAGAGATTTTTCTCAAAGATTCTTGTTCATTTTTTCTCAAAGATATATATGTATATCTGTATCTATTTATGCACACAAATGCACACATACACATGTATGAAAGTAAAAATGGAAACAAATCAAGAAAACTATGTAATTAAGTAGTATTTTTATCAATGAAACAATGTATCATTCTAGTTTTGCCCCCAAATGGCAAACATGAAAATTATAATATCGATTTTAATTTATGTGAAATATGCTATAAAATAGCCCCAAATTTATAAAATAGATCAAAAAATTAAGATGTTCACAAGGAAAACTGACCACATATGCAATATTTTTCAGTAGATTATTTCTTGCATTTTGCATTTAACAGAATGAAATTGCAAAAGGCCAAAATGTTGAGTTGGGCTATCAAGAAACAGGTATAAAATTTTTAAAATGCACAATACATATGTTAAATGATATTGTAAAGATAATTCAAATATTAAACTTGAGCAAGCAGTAGAAAATCAAATACAACTGAAAATCAAACATTTGAAGGGAAAATAATTTGAAAATTTCTCTCAGATTTTTAAGTAAATTAAATGACAGCCACAGCTTTTGTATAATTTTGTCCACTCTGAGATTTGTACTTGACAAAAAAATTAAATAAGAGTTTATTATTTGCTAGTTATGGATGTTTCCACACTAAAACTAAGATTATTATGAGATTATAAAGAATTTCATACCAAAATATATTCTAAATTCTGATCTAGATCATGGATGTACTTGTCTTCCAATTTTTCAAACTTCGATGTGTGTTTACTTTTACAAGAGTGGAACTTATATTCTAGGTGAAGACATTATGAAGTTTGGCTATTAGAGGCCTTTCCAATTTTATGGGTTTCCTTGGATCTTATGTGAACCTGGGAAAAGAGATAAAAGGCTAACACCAGTAACATTACAAAGAGAGTTATCCAATATCCAGAAAAACAAGGATTGGCTTCATACTGAATTTGCTTTAAGATCATGAGAGGATTGACAGCTCTAAATTTGAATTTTTGGCTATATGTTACACTTCTTATTAAACTTGTTTTTCCTTGTTAAATTATCTCATGCATACTTTGTCAAGTAGGGCATTTCTACTTTATTGTCTGTGTAATTTTTTTTTTTAATACTTAAATCCTGGTATCATGAATAAAGAAGTTTTATTATCTATCCTCCTGTCCCAAACCCAGTTCCACTTCATCCTATTTTTCAATGACATGCTCTTTTCAATTATTAGGGATTTAACTTTGGTCTCTGAGATATGCAAAGTTGTGAAAGGTTGAAGAAGCTGTATTAGAATCTCATACAACACTAGCACATCACCAAAATATAAATATCTTCAGTGTCTAACATAAGTAAAAGCAGGCGACTTTAAAATGTAAGAATATTTCCGTTTTTAAGTTGAACTTATTTCATAATTTTTGTTTACTTATTTTGTAATACCTTTTCTATTAGTGCATTTTAATTAGGCATTACAGTCATACAAGCATGTAAACTAATTTGATCATAGCCATGCCCCTCAATACCCTCCCTGGCCCTCCCCTCTGTCTCTCCTTGATCCCCTTCCCCTTCCTATCTTTTACCATTTCCATGTCCTCTTTCCCCCTACCCAAGATTCCACATATGGAAGAAAGCATGAAATAGTTGGCTATCTGAGTCTGACTTACTGCTCTTAACTTTATGATCTCTGATTCTATCCACTTTTCTGCAAATGACATAGTTTCATTATATTTATGGCTGAATGATTCTCTATTGTTTATATGTACTGCACATACTTTATCTATTGGTCTCTCAATTGGCACCTAGGCTAATTCTGTAAGTTAGCTGTTGTGATTCATGCAGAATAAATATGATCATGCTTGCATCTCTGTATTATGCTGACTTTATGAGCTCTTCAGTATATAGCAAGGAGTGGTATAGTTGGACAATAGGGTAGTTTATCATCAGTTTTTTTGAGGAAACTCTATATTAATGGCTTTTTTTTCTTTTTCTTGAAGCATTGCACCACCAACTTTAACTGCATAGAAGTAAGATGCATAAATGGATATGAGAGAGATGGATAAATAGAAAAACTCAGATTGTAAACTGTTTCCAGAAAATCGCAGTTGCAGTTGAAAAAATATTTTTAGAGCAAAGTACTAAAAATCCAATAATAGTATTTCATTTGCTGCATCAACATTACAAAGACTTTGCCACTAAGTACATCAACACAATTAAAATGCCAAAAGTGCAATACCAGTGGCCAATCTTAGAAGTCTTAGTTATAATTAATTATGTTCTGTTAACTTGTAAAAATGAGGGTAAGATAGGAAAAAAAAATGCATTTAGAAAGGTTTCATGGAGGTTTGGGTTTCTAAAGACAGTGAGAGGTTGAAATTCAGTGTTAATGGCTTCCCATTAAACACACCCATTTCAATCCTCCCCAAGTCTTTTTGACTACACACTATATTGCATTTTATTATGTTAGACTTGAGCTTGAAAATAGCCTATCACTTACAGGGTGAATTGTTGAAGAATATCCTGAATGATTCCCTGAGGGAGCAATTATAATTGTTTAAGAAGGATAAGTAAGAATAGAAAAGCATACATGTCACAGGTCACATTATATTCAACATTGCCCATATGGGTGTTGGAAGATAACTACAGGGAAATTGTAGTTACAATTTCTGCTGTATTTGCAGACTTGCTGATTTAAGACATTGGTTTTGAATAGAAATGTTGAATTTGGGTTGAGAGGCCCGAAGGGCAGCCCATTTTCTTCATGAGCCCCTTCCTCCATCCCACACACCGTCAGCACAGGGTGTTCAAAGTTCAAAACACTTTTTCGGCTACCCTTGAGTGGCAGCTCTCCCTTTTTAACCTCTTTAACCAAGCAACCTGCGATCATCTCTGAAACATGAACATAAAATTGCTCTTAATTCACAAGACATTTGTCTTCCCATCTTGCAAGCAAAGTTCTGTGAATTCTTGTCAGCAAACACACACTAGGAACAGCTCCAAGAGCTGTTCTGATCATCACTCTCCCCCAAACTAGTCAGCACATCCGTGTAAGTCGCACGTCATTCTGAAATATGCCACTGCGTGTGTCTGTTCACGTGGGAAGTTGTTCTGCTGGATTAGAGATAGGAAAGGGAAAATAATTTTCACAAATCATTCTGTTCCTTTGCATATACATTGTAAAGTATGGTTATTATTTCTACCTCCTCCACATCCATTTTCTTGTAATGAGATTACCAAGTTGACTTTGGGCAAAAACAAAACTAGAGCAGATCAAAAGAACTTTCCTTACTCTCATTCCACACAACAGTGGCAATGGCATCCAGGCAGATCCAACCAATCCATTTTCAACCCTATGACCCAACCTGGTTTAAATAATACTAACAATCACATTTGAAGCACCAAATGGGAAACATACTTTTTTCATTCCCCTTCCTAATTTGAGTCTAGAATGATACAGAAATATTATTACTAAAAATCACTAAGAAGGAGCTGAAAATGTAGCCTCTTAGAGTTGATAGTAGATCACCAAAAGGAATGATAAAGATTAACCAAGACTCTGGATTTAAATTCCACCCAAAGCTAATTCTATGTCTGTGTGCTACAAAAGTATGAACCAGTAAGTTCCCTTGTAAGTCAGCGTTCTCATCTGTTATTATGGAAACCACCCTAAGTGATAAGATAACTTATCCTATATTCACAATATAGGTGTTAAATAGAAAATAAAAATGTGACCTTCAAGTTAGGGAATATTTATCTAGTGTCATACGGTTCATAAAATATTCACAGGATTCTTTGTGGGACCCAACCCAATCACGAATCTGCTCTTCCACTAAAAGCCATTGTGACTTTTAACACCCACCTCACAAATTTTATCACGGGGTATTTCAGACAGCACTCTAAGAGACAGATAGAATACAGTTGCAATTATCATTTTGTAGAAGAAAGTACAACTTAGTAAAGTTCAAGTCAAGCATTTTGCAAATCTGGGCTGCAGCTATAGATAAAAACAAACTAATTAATGATGACTCAGTACATAAAGTTTGAACTCGGAAATTGCAAACAGAGATGCTGACAGCTCTCCATTCTTTGTGACTAAGGATCTGAAACTGCAAGCTCTTCTGCATGTGAAGAAATCTGGGCAAAATTAGAAAGATCAAATGTTTCCTATTCCCTCAGAGTTGAAAGAAAAACATTTAGCTCTGACTTGTATAAAAATAAAGCATCCTTACATGTGTTTTTCTAATAAATAAGTTTTAAAAGACATCCAAACTTTGAAAATTATGATTATACTTGTGTTACTAACCTTCAACCATAGATTGATTATTTTAATTAATGAAATGTTGTCATAGTGACAACACTTAATTTGGCGTATCTGATTTCTTGGTGACATATATCTTTGTAATTCTTCTTTGCTTGATCAGTTGAGATTGGAAGGTCTGTGTTCTCTTTACTTGCACAAAACACATGCAAATAATCTCCATATGAATTATATATTCAGATAAAGATACATATTCATTTTTTAAAAAACTATGTAAGATATATAAACTATTGAATTGCATAGGTCAAATGAGTGAATCGTATGGCATGTGAATTATATCTCAGTGAAATCATTTAAAAACATTCAGCAAAGGAGTATCAAGATATGACCCAATGGAACACAGAAACATGTATTCCCTTTGATGACCACAGTCAAATACCTGTGACTCATTTATTCCTTCTGGTTCTGGGTATTGGATCAATATAGTTTGCCAACCATCATTTAAATTTACTAGTTTCTGGCTTCACACCTTGGTTCTCAGGAACCCAAGCATGTCAGGTCTGGAGACCACAGCAGTGGTGTTGCCAAGCACACATTCTTCAAGTCAATTACTAGGAGTGACAGTAATTAGACTCACATCTACTTCATCTTTTACTATGAAAGCTTATTTTTCCTACATAAGAAGGACAGATATCACACAAAGACATTGATTTAGTGTGTATACTGCTCCTGAAGAATGGTACCCCATGCAAATATGATGTCATCTCCAACTTGAATCTTCCAGAGTTCCTCAGTTTTTCCTCTGCTGCACATCTTTGCTCTACAGTCTCTTGTTAAAATGTGATGCTGCCTGCTTATCGATCCCCTGGTGTTTACCTATTTGTCTGCTGTGATGACCTGCAGTCTGCCAGCATAACGACACCTTTTTTGAGAGCAGATTGCTCACTGTCAGGCATCTATCATCCGCCATTTGCCTTGCCTCTCGCCCTGTCCATTGCCTGCCTTACTCCTATCCATCACCAACGCTCGAGGTTCACCTCCCGATCAAGCAAACTGATCGCCCAACCGCCAGTGGAGTACCAGCTGCCTACTGTTGCCTGGAAGTTCACTGTTACAGTACCTGCAGGTTTGATTACACTGTGGCTGCCGCCATTTTTGAGACAACAGCCAGGCCCTGTAGGAACCCTGGCCGGACTCACTGAGCCCCATCTCCAGGATTCCTCAGTCCATCCGATCACTCCCTGCCTCTGGGGCCCTCACATCGACTGACTGCTCCCTGCTTCAGGACCCCCAGACCAACTGACTGCACCCTATCACCGGGACCCCCGACAGACTGATTGCACCCGGCTTCCCGGATCCCACAACCACACCAAACACACGGGACCTCCAGGACCCCTGCCGGACCAACTGCATCCCATCCCCAGGACCTCCAGCTGACCACGTCCACCCCCTGAGCTGCAGCTCCCCATTTGCCAACACATTTCAAAACCAGAGAGGCATCTTAGATAATCCTGAAAGCTGTAGCTCTGACCTTCTGGTGGAGCAAATCCCATCCTGAGATGCCTGCTGGAGGCTTGAAGCTCATTGTCACGTACCTCTCATGCATCAGGCTACTGAACACTGAGAGGTTTCATTAGTATATGACTGCTATAGAGTAGATTTTCTTTCTTCTTTTTAAAAAATTTAAGTTTTTATTTCTTTACTTTCCTTGCTTTCTTTTCCTTTTGTTTACTTGTTCCCTCATAGTCTCTTTCTCCCTTTTTTGCATGCTAATATCCGATTTCTTTTGATTACACTCTCACCCTTTCTATTTTCTAGAACTTCTGTATATTCTTTTCTTATCCCATTAACAGCCATATTCTACATCCCTTTGCATCCTCTTTGTCCTCCATTAGAAAGTGCAGACCTTATTGCAAACCTGTTTGTTTTACCGAAGATAATATTTGAACTCACTTTGTTTATTATGACAATTTTGTTATTGTCCCCATAGGGTCTATTTGGTCTAGGATTGCATAGTGTCTGATTTGGGCACTCTAATATTGATCTCCCCTTAAAGAAAGGGTTTTGGAAACCTATAGGGCCACTATAAGCCTATAGGGGGAAATCTGCAATACCCCAGATCTGCACTGCTAGAGGGGAAGATACATGAACAACATGAAAAAACAAGGGAATAAAATGATCCAAACAAATCTAGATTCTATAGTAATAGAATCCAATGACAGTATGTTAGAAGAAATGTCAGAAAAGGACTTCAGATTATACATGACTAAGATGATTCACGAAGCAAAGGATGAGATAAGAGAGCAAATGCAGGCAATGAATGATAATACCAATAAGCTGAAAGAGCACCTGCAGGAAGCAAAACATCATTTCAACAAAGAGATAGAGATTCTCAAAAAAAAAAAAAAAAAAAAACAGAAATCCTTGAAATGAAGGAGACAGTAAACCAAATAAAAAACTCAATGTAAAGCATCACCAACAGACTAGACCACTTGGAAGACTGAACCTCAGACAATGAAGACAAAATATTTAATCTTGAAAAAAAAGTTGCCCAAACAGAGAAGATGGTAAGAAATCATGAACAGAATCTCCAAGAACTATGGGACATCATGAAAAGAACAAATTTAAGAATTATTGGGATTGAGGAAGGCACAGAGATACAAACCAAAGGAATGAACAATCTAGTCAATGAAATAATATCAGAAAATTTCCCAAACCTGAAGAATGAAATGGAAAATCAAATACAAGAGGCTTACACAACTCCAAATGCACAGAATCACAACAGATCCACACCAAGGCACATTATAATGAAAATGCCTAACATTCAAAATAAAGATAGGATTTTGAAAGCTGTGATAGCAAAACATCAGATTACATATAGAAGATAGCAATGAGGATAGCAGCCGACTTCTCAACCCAGACTCTAAAAGCTAGAAGGGCCTGGACCAACATATTTCAAGCTCTGAAAGAACATGGTTGCCAACCAAGAATCCTATACCCAGCAAAAACTAACTTTCAGATTTGAAGATGAAATAAAATCCTTCCATGATAAACAAAACTTAAAAGAATTGCAAATAGAAAGCCTGCACTACAGAATGTTCTCAACAAAATATTCCATGAGCGAGGAAATGAAAAACAACAATGGAGGTCAGCAAAACAAGAGGAACTACCTAGAGGAAAAGCACTCAAAGGAGAACCAAGCCAACTTAAAAACAAAAATAAGCCAAATGACTGGGAATACCAAATTATTTCTCAATATAACCCTGAACGTTAATGGCCTAAACTCATCAATCAAAAGACATATTGGCAGAATGGATTAAAAAGAAAAACCCAACAATAGTGCTGCCTGCAAGAGACTCATCTCATAGTAAAAAGACATCCCACGACTAAAGGTGAAAGGATGGAAAAAAACCTACCACACACATGGACTCAGTAAAAAAGCGGGGGTTTCCATCCTTATATCAGAGACCCTGCATCTTATAGAAGAAAAAGTGGGTCCAAATCTTCACCTTGTTGGCTTAGGATCAGACTTCCTTAACAGGACTCCCAGAGCACAAGAAATAAGAGCAAGAATCAATAACTGGGATAGATTCAAACTAAAAGCTTTCTCTCAGCAAGGAAACTATCAGCAATGCGAAGAGAGAGCCTACAGAGCGGGAAAATATCTTTGCCACTCATACTTCAGATAGAGCACTAATTTCCAGAATAAATAAAGAACTCAAAAAACTCTACACCAAGAATACAAATAACCCAATCAACAAATGGCCTAAGGAAATGAACAGACACTTCACAGAAGAAGAATCTACAAGCAATCAACAAACATATGGAAAAAATGTTCACCATCTCTAGTAATAAGAGAAATTTAAATCAAAACTACACTAAGATTCCATCTCACCCCCAATTAGAATGGCGATTATCAAGAATACAAGCAACAATAGGTGGTGGAGAGGATGTGGGGAAAAGGTTACACTCATACATTGCTGGTGGGGCTGCAAATTTAGTGCAGCCACTCTGGAAAGCAGTGTGGAGATTCCTTAAGAAAACTTGGAATGGACCTACCATTTGACCCAGCTATCCCACTCCTTGGCCTCTACCCAAAGGAATTAAAATCAGCATACTACAGAGATACTGCCACATCAATGTTCATAGCTGCTAAATTCACAATTGCCAGACTATGAAACCAAACTAGATGCCCTTCAATTGATGAATGGATAAAGAAACTGTGGTATATATATACAATGGAGTATTACTCAGCCATAAAGAATAATAAAATTATGGCATTTGCAGGCAAATGGATGAAATTGGAGAATATCATGCTAAGTGAGATAAGCCAGTGTAAAAAATCCAAAAATCAATGATCTCACTGATAAGCAGATGATGATACGTAATGGGGGGTGGGAAGGGGAAAGAATGGAGGAAGGAGAGATTGTATAGAGGGAAAAGAGAGGTGGGAGGGGTGGGGGGGGAAGGAAAAAAATAATGAATCAAACATCATTACTCTATGTAAATGTATGAATATGCAAATGTATGCTGTTACTCCATGTACAAACAGAAACAACATGCATCCCATTTGTTTACAATTAAAAATAAATAAATAAATAAAATAAAATAAATTCTAAAAAAAAATGTGATGCTATGCAGAATACCTTGTTGGTGGTCAAGCACTCTGGGTGCACTGAAATACTAGCAAAAATCAAGGCTCTGAGAGAAGAAATGGAAAATCCTTCTGTGTTAATTCCAGGCATGATGGATTGACATGCCTATCTGAATGTAAGTGAACCGTGGTAGTCAATTTGGCAGGTAATGTGTGGTTCATCTTCCCCAGACACAGTGTTATGTCTTAGGACTTAGTGTTGATCTCTATTGCCAACAAGATGAACAATAAACAGTAACTATAACTAGTTCTGTCTTCATGAACAGAATTTCAAGCTACGTATGCACCATTGCTCAGGATCTCACCATTGCGTCAAGAGGCATTAACCAGTGACCTTCTCTTTGGATTGTTTAGTAGCCTATTTATGGTGTGTATCTCTGCTAAAGATCCATGATGAATTATCATATGAGTCATTTTAGCTGGGTTCACAGTGCACAGATATGGGTCAAACATTTTTCTCTATGTTTCTGTTAGAGTGCTTTGTGACGAAATTCACATTACACCAGAATTTGTTTAAAACAAAATTGCCCTCCATAATGTGGGGCAGACTTACTTCCAAAAGAGAAAGAGAACAAAACACTGATCTTGACTATGCAAGAAAGAATTCCATAGAAGATAGACCTTTGGAATTGAACTATAGCATCAGCTTTTCCAGGTCTCAGAGCTGCCAGCTCACCATGCAAATTTTGAATCCATCAGTTTTCTCTGGAGGACCCCTGGGAAAATAACAGCATTACAATCTAAAATAAGGTGTTCACAATTTGTGCCTAATCCCCTCAATATTCTACATAATTTTTTCCAAGACTTCCCTATTCCAATATTGCAATCTTTGTGTTTCTAGTCTCTGATAAACAAGCCAAGCTCTTTCTTACTATCAACAAGTTCATATATACCCTTATCTAAGGAAACCTTTCTTATCAGTGTGAATGAGAATAAACCCAAAGCTCTGACCATGTGAGGATTGCTCCTTATCCTGACATTCAGGATACCCCCTCCAGAACCCAAAGAGCATGGCTAAAAGCTTTGCTTACTTCTCATGGTAGGAGGTGTAAAGAACTAGATTTTTTTTTCTTCATGCTTGAAGGAATATACCAGACCATCAGACCCCTAAATATTTCATTCATTTCACTGATTTCTGAAACATCATTGAGTATATTTTCTAAAAATCTGGAATGAATGGGCCTATATAGGATTAGTTGACTTTCAGTTTGCACCCACCCACAACCCAACCTATCAGTGATTTTTCCTTTGTCATGTTTCAGGATGAGCCCCTGAGAGTGGACCCCCATGCCAGCGAAACTACAGAGGATGAACCTGAAGTCTGAGCTACTTATACAACTACTCATCCCACTGGAGTTTGGTATAGACTTCGATCTTGGAATAGAAACCTATTGATCTGTAAAGACTTCTTGGTTTGGAGGGCTTCGCAGAGCCAGCTCAAAAAGGCCAGCATGGCTATGTGGTCAGCATTTCCTTTATGGTTGAGTAGCATATGAGTGTCACTGAGAATGGTGTCTAATTCTCTGTGTATATGAATGTTTCACCCCACGATTCCTTGGAATCTTGTGTCATAGTGGTACTCCACTGTGACTGTTAGGACTATTCCTACAGTGTCAGTATTCTTTGGCTTGTTCAAAGATGGCATTTTTGTAGTTAGTTCAAGTCAGTAAATTGATGGTATTTATCAAATCTAGTTGTATTCTAGAGTATATTGCCTCCAGAACCAAAAAGGTCTTCTACGAATTGGCTTACTTTTTTTTTTTTCTTAATGGGCACTTATGAGTTCATGATTGTTTTGTGTTAGAGGAGATGAACCATAACACAAAATACGACTGCATCCCTACAAATTTTAGTTCACATGTCCTGACCCTGAGAGAGATGCTAAGGCAAGTAATAGAAATAGGATTAGTGGCAGAAATGGGGCGGTTAATTTTTTCTTCACTGTGACACAAACCTGAGGAAAAATGACTTAGCAGGAGAAAGATTTTATTTTGCTCTTGACTTCAGAGGTTTCAGTCTATTCTTAGCCAACTCATTACTTTGGGCCTGAAGTAAGGGAGACTGTCATGGCATAAAGGCCTAGTGGACAGAAGTTGTTCCATTTTTGGCAGCCAGGAAGAAGAACAGAAAGAGAGAGGAAGGGGCTAGGGACAAGACACAGGCATCAAGGGCATGTCATAAGGACCCACTCTATTTAACTAGGTCTCACAGCTTCTACCATATTCCAGTAGTCATTCAAATTATAAGTCAATAAATAGAATATCCACTGATGAAAACCCCCATCATCCAATCACTTCCCCAAAGCCTCACCCTCTGAACATTGCTTCCTGAAGACCATGCCTTCCATATATGAGTTTGGGGGGGACATCCAGGTCCAAACCATAACAGAGAATTAAACTGTGATATGATTTTAACAGGGATCACAACCTATTCCACAGGAAAAGATAAAATCAGAATCTTTGTTCAAACATATCTGACTTGGAGCGTGGGGGTAAGGTTTCACACAAATCGATCAGTCATGAGAAGTAGGTTGCTCCCAAGACATGGACTTAATACTGCATGAGACAGGCCTGGGGCTGTGTGGCCCAGTGGTAGAACTGCTTGTCTGTCATGCGTGAGGTACTGGTGTTCGATCCTCAGCACCACTTAAAAATGAATCAATAAAAGAAAGGTATTATGTCCTTCTACAACTAAAAAAATATATTTAAAAAAATTACCGTATAAGACAAATTTCTGGGGATGGACTCAGTTCTAAATCTTCAGTAATCTAAACTTCTGGAAGATGGTAGAACCTGGAGAACACAGCTCAGCATCCATTTCAACAAACAGCATTAAATTAATTATTTCTAATAATTTTAGAAAGAAAATATATATTGCATTCTTAAATTGCAGAGGACCACTTATGTATAACTCAGGTGATCCTAAGTGTTTTACTGCTTTGACTTATGAATAGTACTAACAAAGAACTTAATTTACTGAATTTTTAAGAAAGTTTCCTTAGTCATGGAATATATATCTTGGAAACATTTATGGAAACTGCTTTCTTTCACAAGCACACTATTGGAACAGTATTTTTGTCATTTTAACCTAATTTAAACAATGTATTCTTAATCGGAACATTTGGTTACATTTGTTTAGAGAAAATAAAAATCTTACTAATAAGTAATATTAAAATTAGGTTCATAGAAGATAGCATAAGATATTTTTTATTGAACAGCAACTACATAACATAACTGCACAATCACAGACAAACCTAATAGTAGAAAGGTAAAATTTCACTTCAAAATTTTTAATATTTAAAATTAACAAAACATTTAAGCATAATTATCATCTGAAATATAGCATCTGCCAACTATCTTCCCAGAACACTTTCCCATACTATTGAAACATGCTACATCTGGCAATCTTAAGTTATATTATGTATACAGGAAAGCATGTAGAATTAATTATAGACAAGATTCAGCAGCAAGATAGCCACAGCGATTTGTAAAATTCTGAATTAGTGAGGTGGGAAAGATGAGAGAAATATAATTAAATGATAATGCACAGTGAGTATAACACCAATCATATCTCTTTGTTATAAGAACATTTTATTTTCATGCAAGATTTCAAACTGATGTTTTTTTTCATTTTCTGGAATAAAAGAACTACAAAGAACATCAATGCAGCAACAATAAAATTACCAATCTGAAAACACAGTCATGTTAAAAAGAAATCTTCTGGAAAGTTAATTTACAAAGACTGAGTTACTAAATGCAGGAGGTGGAAAAGCCGAAGTCCTATGCTTTCTATACCCCTTAATTCCAGAGCAGTCAGCACACTGATGCTCACACAAGTAGCAAGTAGAAATAAAGTGAAGCAGAGTGCCTGTGTGACCCCAGGCTAGAAGGAAAGGCTTTGTGGGGGTTCATGACGGTTTCCCTTATCCCCACAGGAAGCACGTTCACACCATCTCCTCATTGTGGAAGAAAGCACGTGACACTCCAATACTACAATCCACTGAATATCCACCTGACTATCTCCCCACCAACATGGACTGATCAAAACAAAACATTACAGGTCGACTCTGTAGGAGTTCAGCTTAACCATTTGAAATAGATTTTTGGAACTCTTCACAATGTCATGGTATAAAACGAGGAGAAAAAACATCTTCATGATATTCTTTATGTATAGAAATCTGAGTGGTCACCAGGGTCTGCAGAATGAAAACACAAGTAACCCAACTCTCTAGGAAATCAACCCGTTGCCTTCCAATGAACCCAGTTCACTGAGTTGGGGAAAGGTTATTTCTACCAAACGAGTCTCAATGCTCTTCACTTGTATTACCTGGTTCATTTTCATTTCTTAGCCCCTTTGCCCTTCAGAACATGAACTAGACTCTTCCTGTTCCCTGGCATCCATGAGGTCAGAACTCTGGTTTGCTCTGTGCCACTTCACCAGTCTCTCGCAGACCCAACAGTTAATGTTCATTTACAGGACCCCCTGGAATCCCCTTTGGGAGCCCTCATTCTCTGCTAGGTAGTTCTCTGGACGTGGCTTCATAAAATTGTCGTTACGTGCATTCCCAGGTATAAATACACTCACCTATTTCTTACAACACCAAACTATTTCAGAAACAACAGAAATCTCTTTTAACAATGGATATTAAAAATTGACCCCAAATTTATATTCTTTGTAATTGAAGTAATTAACTTTCCCATTCTTTTTAAAGATCGGTCAAACTGATGTTAAATGGATTCTTGTTTCTTTGGACTATGAAATTACAGATGGAAAATGTATGCTTGGAATATTCTAGAGGTAAAAAAGGAATGATTGACTTTGTAAGCCTTACTTTCAGAATTGCATTTAAAATTTGGACTAAAGTCTTCAAATTCATGGCTAGAGTATGGATATTTTTACCTCTATATCTGCAACCAATCTTGGCTCATATCCTCAACTTACAGAATTCATGCACATTAACTGAGATCAAAGCTCAAACGATATTTACATGCTGCTTTTCTTGAGTTTGAAACAGTCTGTAAACACCTAGGACTCCCAGAATTATTCCCTATAGATCATTAAATTATAGCCCAGCCCAATTATCAAGAATACAAGCAGTAATAAGTGTTGAAAAGGATCTGGGGAAAAGGCACAATCATACATTGCTGGTGGGACTACAGATTGGTGCAGTCACTATGGAAAGCAGAATGGAGATTCCTCAGAAAACTTCCAATGGAACCATCATTTGACCCACCTATCCAACTCCTTGATTTATACCCAAAGGACTTAAAATCAGTATATCACAGTAATGCAGCCACATCAATGTTTATGCAGCTCAATTCACAATAGCTAAACTATGGAAACCAAACTAGATGCCCTTTAACAGACGAATAGATTAAAAAAAAAGTGACACATAGACACAATGGAATATTACTCAACCTTAAAGGAGAATGAAATTATGGCTTTCAGCAGGTAAATGGATGGAGCTGGAGAATATCATGTTAAGAGAAATAAGCCAATCCCCCAAAACCAAAGGTCAAATGTTTTCTGATTAGCAGATGCTTATCCATAATGGGGCAGGTAGGGAAGAGTGAAGGAACTTTAATTTTGCGGGGGTGAGTAAGGGGTCGGGAGAGGATATAGGGTGGGAAGGACAATGGAATGAGATGAATATCATTACACTATATCCATATATGATTACAATACTGGTGTGACTCTGCACCATGTACAGCCCAAGGGAGGAGAAGTTGTGCTCCATTTGTGTACACAATGTCAAAATGCATTCTACTGTCATGTAAAACTAATTAGAACAAATTCTTAATTTTTTTAAATGAAGAAAAGAAAACTAAAAAAAAAAAAGAAAAGAAAAACAAATAAAGGCCAACTATATAATTAATATGTATTAATCAGGATTCTCCAGGAAACCAGAACCAAGAGAATACATATGTCACTCTCTATATATACATCTATGTATCTATGTGTCCTCTATTGAGAAAGAGATTGTTATTGGGATTTGTCTATCATCACATACAATTATGGAAACTGACAAGCCCAAAGATCTGCAGTCAGAAAGTTGGAGAGCCAGAGATGGAATTCCAGCCCAAACATGAACGTCTGGAGTGTGAATGTCAGTGGTATAGCTCATGTCTCAGGCCTTCCGGCTTAGATTCAGGGAGAGTTATTATTTTAGTTGAAGCCAGAAGGCAGGGAAAAGCCAAAGTCCTAGCTTGAAGTCAAGCAGGTCAGATGAATGCTCTCTTACTTGGTTGGGGACGGTTAGCCTTTTCATTCCATGAAGGCCTTGTACTGATTCCTATTACAAAGGGAAATCTGCTTTACTCAATCTACCAATTTAAATGTTTAATATCATCCAAAATCT
This sequence comes from Sciurus vulgaris, assembly GCF_902686455.1. Classification (NCBI taxonomy): domain Eukaryota; kingdom Metazoa; phylum Chordata; class Mammalia; order Rodentia; family Sciuridae; genus Sciurus; species Sciurus vulgaris. The sequence continues at coordinate 16,780,548 of NC_136469.1, forward strand.
ATCTATCTGGGCACCCTTTGCTCTGGTCAAATTAAAATATATCTAATTTACCATTATTTAGTGATTTTTAAGTGTGTGTGTGTGTATGTGTGTGTGTCTGTATCTATACAGTTTATATATATATATAAAACACATTAACTGTGGACTTTTTGTGTATGGACTTTATACATTCCTTTAATAAAGTGTGTTTCATTTTAAACCTGCATAAACTTATATATAATACATATAAGTACACATATATACATATGTATATACACATATATAAAGTTATTAGACACAATATTGATGTATAGACCTAAAGAAAAAATGTGCATAGAATTATCACAATAATCTTTTCTTTCTGTTAAATAGTTGGCCATACTAGCATTTCTATTGCCAACTTCTTGGTGCCTTTAAAGCATGGTTAAAGTTTTAAAAAGTAAACTTATATGCCAAGATTAATTCTTTTGATTAAAGCAAAGACCACCCATATTTCAGGTTGAGTAAAATTAGTTGATAACTAGAAATATAAAAGAAGTAAAATTATATTAAAGTATGGTGGTGTATTCACCAAATGATTTTCAATTTATTAGCATTTTTGCAAAGAGAAATGTGATATTTAAAAATAGATGAAAGGAAAAATTAATAAATTTACTTGAGGTTATTATTTGAGGTATACTTGAGCATGTTGCTTTAGGAATCCCTAAATTATTTTCAAAAGCAACAATAGGTAATCTTACCAGGATTAATGTAAACACTTCCTCAAAGAACAATCTTATTTCATGAAAAGTTTATTTTCTAGTAATTCAAGTACATTGCCAATGTCATGGATTTAAGTGGACATCAATAGTACATATATTAAGACATTGGTTGAAAAGAGGTTTGAAACTATTTTGGTTCTTTATTCTCAATACAGATTTCTTTCTTTTACTGTGTATTTATTTTTATTTTAATTGATCATACATGATACTAGAAAGCATTTTGACACATTGTACACAAATGGAACATAACGTCTCATTCCTCTGGCTGTACATGGTGCAGGGTCACACCAGTACTGCAATCATACATGTGTACAGGGTAATAATGACTGTCTCATTTTACCATCCTTCCCATTCCCCACTACCCCACCCCTCCCCGCACTCCCCTCTGCATGATCCGAAGTTCCTCTATTTCCCTACCCCGCGCCCCACAATATGGATCAGCATTCTCTTGTCAGAGAGAACATTTGACCTTTGGTTTTTTGGAATTGGCTTATTTCTCTTAGCATGACATTCTCCAATTCCATTCATTTACCTGCAACTGCCATAATTTCATTCTTCTTTAAGGTTTAATAATATTACATTGTGTATATGTACCACATTTTCATTTATCTGTTGAAGGACATCTAGTTTGGTTCTATAGTTCAGCTATTGTGAATTGAGCTACTATAAACATTGATTTGACTGCGTGCTGATTTTAAGTCCTTTGGGTATAAACCAAGGAGTGGGATAGCTGGGTCAAATGATTCTATTGGTAGTTTTCTGAGAAATCTCCATACTTTTTCCATAGTGGTTGCAGCAATCTGCAGTCCCATCAGAAATGTATGAGTGTACTCTTTTCCCCAAATTCTCGCCAACACTTATTATTGCTTGTATTCCTGATAATTGCCATTCTGACTGAAGTGAGACAGAAATCTTAGTTTTGATTTGTATTTCTCTAATTGCTAGAAATGATGAACATTATTTCAAATGCTTGTTGATTGAGTGTATAACGTCTTCTGTGAAGTGTCTCTAGTTTCTTAGACCATTTTTAAATTGAGTTATTTGGTTTTTACGGTGTTAAGTTCTTGCATTTTTTATATATCCTTGAGATTAGTGTTGTATCTGAGGTGAGTGTGGTAAGATTTTCTCCCCATTCTACAGGTACTCTTCATGCTATTGTTTCCTTTGCTGAGAAGAACCTTTTTAGTTTGAACCCATCCCATTCATTGATTCTTAATTTTACTTCTTGCACTTTAGGAGTCTTTTTAAGGAATTCAGGTCCTAAGCCAATGATAAAGATTTGGGCCTACTTTTTCTTCTATTAGGTGCAGGGTCTCTGTTCTAGTACCTAAGTCTTTGATCCACTTTGACTTGATTTTGTGCAGGGTGGCAGATATGCGTTAATTTCATTTTGTTACATATGGATTTCCAGTTTTCCCAGGACCATTTGTTGAATAGGCTATCTTTTCTCCAATGAATGTTTTTGGTGCCTTTGTCTAGTATGAGATAACCATATTTATGTGGGTTGTCTCTTGTGTCTTCTATTTTGTACCATTGGTCTACATGTCTGTTTTGGTGCCAATACTATGCTGTTTTTCATACTATTGCTCTGCTGCACATTTTAAGGCCTGTTATTCTGATGCTTCCTGTTTTACTTTTCTTGCTAAGGATTTCATTGACTATTCTGTGTCTCTTATTTTTCCAAATGAATTTCGCAATTGATTTCTCTGTTTCCATGGTTAAAGACATTGGGATTTTAATAAGAATTGCATTACATCTATATAACACTTTGGATAGTATGGCCATTTTGATATTAATTCTGCCTAAACAAAAGCATGGGAGATCTTTCCATCTACTGGGGTCTTATTCAATTTCTTTCTTTAGTGTTCGTAGTTTTCATTGTATAGGACTTGCCCATCTTTTGTTAGACTGATCCCCACCCCCTTTTATTTGAGTCTAGTTGAATGGTGTAGTATCCTAATTTCTCTTGCAGTGGATTCATCACTCATGTATAGGAGAGTATTTGATTTGTGGATATAGATTTTATATTGTGTACTTTGCTGAATTGATTTATGAGTTCTAGAAGTTTTCTGGTGGAATTTTTTTGGATTATCCAAGTATAGGCTCATGTCGTCAGCAAATAGTTCCAGTTTGAATTCTTCTTTTCCTTTTTACCCCTTTCTTTGGTCTGTCTAACTGCTTTGACTAGAGTTTCATGAACTATGTTGAATAGAAGTGGTGAAAGAGGGCATCCCTGTCTTGTTCCAGGTTTAGAGGGAATGCTTTCAGTTTTTCTTCATTTAGAAAGATGCTGGCCTTGGGCTTAGCATAGATAGTTTTTACCATGTTGAGATATGTTCCTACTATCCCTAGTTTCTTTAGTGTTTTGAATGAAGAAGTGTTGTATTTTGTCAAATGCTTTTTCTGTCTTTTGAGATAATCATATGATCATTAACTTTAAGTTTATTGATGTGATGTATTACGTTTATTGATTTCCAAATGTTGGGTCAAGCTTGCACCCCTGAGATGAACCTCACTCGATCTTGTTGCACTATCTTTTTAGTATGTTTTTTAATGCAATTTGACAGAATTTGTTAAGAATTATAGTGTCTGTATTCATCCAGAATATTGGTCTGAAGTTTTCTTTCCTTGATGAATCTTTGTCTGGTTTTGGTATCAGGGTGATACTAGTCTCTAGAATGAGTTTGGAAGGGTTCCCTCCTTTTTTATTTCATAGAATCACTTGAGGAGTATTGGTGTTAATTCTTTGAGAATCTGTCTGAGCCTGGGTTGTTCTTGGTCAGTAGGACTTTGATGGTATTTTCTATTTCATTACTTGAAATTGTACTGTTTAAGTCATGTATGACCTCCTGATTCCGTTTAGGTAGATAATCTGTCTCTAAAAATTTGTCAATGTCTTCAAGATTTTATATTTAATTTGCACATAAATTTTCAAAATAGTTTCTAATATCTTCTGTATTTCAGTAGTGTCTGTCTCTTTTTCATCACGAATTTTAGTTATTTGAGTATTTCTCTCTTTTTATTGTACCTAAGGGTTTATCATTTTATTTATTTTTTCAAATAACCCACTTTTTGTTTTGTCAGGTTTTTCTCTTGTTTCTTGTCACAAATGGCAAAATTTCCTTTTTAGTGTGGATAGATTTCATTGTACCTATGTACATTTTCCTTATCCATTCACCTGAAGGCGGACACTTAGATTGATTCCTGGTCTTGGCAGTTGTAACACTGCAAAGAACTTAGGAATGCAGATATCACTTTCATAAGTCCAAAGGGAAAGCCTGAAACTTTTCACCATTGACTTAGCCATGGCTTGTCACATATGGTCTTTACACAGTTTTAATTGACTTAGAGTTGTATTTTTGTCAACTTATTGCTTCTATAATTTGCCCTCTGCCCTTGCCATTCCATTTAAACCCATTTATTGAGGTTGTCCACATCAACGTCTACAGATTTATTTGCCCTCATTAAAAAATAGCAATTTGAATTTAATCATAGTAAAACTTCATAGAGATTATGGGATATAATTGAAATAATATTTGGATTAAACTAGCATTAAAAATTAAATTAATGTTTCACTGAATGATTACATGTGAATTATTTGTGTGCATTTTTTCATAACTTAGATTGTCTTAGCAGTGAGGCCTACTGATGTGGAATACATACTTGCCAAAAAGGTTTTAGACAGAAACTACTGCAAAGATATTACATAGATTTTTTTGTTGTTGTTCTGGCACTAAATAATATTAAATCCTATTTAAGAAGAAAGAGATTTTTCTCAAAGATTCTTGTTCATTTTTTCTCAAAGATATATATGTATATCTGTATCTATTTATGCACACAAATGCACACATACACATGTATGAAAGTAAAAATGGAAACAAATCAAGAAAACTATGTAATTAAGTAGTATTTTTATCAATGAAACAATGTATCATTCTAGTTTTGCCCCCAAATGGCAAACATGAAAATTATAATATCGATTTTAATTTATGTGAAATATGCTATAAAATAGCCCCAAATTTATAAAATAGATCAAAAAATTAAGATGTTCACAAGGAAAACTGACCACATATGCAATATTTTTCAGTAGATTATTTCTTGCATTTTGCATTTAACAGAATGAAATTGCAAAAGGCCAAAATGTTGAGTTGGGCTATCAAGAAACAGGTATAAAATTTTTAAAATGCACAATACATATGTTAAATGATATTGTAAAGATAATTCAAATATTAAACTTGAGCAAGCAGTAGAAAATCAAATACAACTGAAAATCAAACATTTGAAGGGAAAATAATTTGAAAATTTCTCTCAGATTTTTAAGTAAATTAAATGACAGCCACAGCTTTTGTATAATTTTGTCCACTCTGAGATTTGTACTTGACAAAAAAATTAAATAAGAGTTTTTATTTGCTAGTTATGGATGTTTCCACACTAAAACTAAGATTATTATGAGATTATAAAGAATTTCATACCAAAATATATTCTAAATTCTGATCTAGATCATGGATGTACTTGTCTTCCAATTTTTCAAACTTCGATGTGTGTTTACTTTTACAAGAGTGGAACTTATATTCTAGGTGAAGACATTATGAAGTTTGGCTATTAGAGGCCTTTCCAATTTTATGGGTTTCCTTGGATCTTATGTGAACCTGGGAAAAGAGATAAAAGGCTAACACCAGTAACATTACAAAGAGAGTTATCCAATATCCAGAAAAACAAGGATTGGCTTCATACTGAATTTGCTTTAAGATCATGAGAGGATTGACAGCTCTAAATTTGAATTTTTGGCTATATGTTACACTTCTTATTAAACTTGTTTTTCCTTGTTAAATTATCTCATGCATACTTTGTCAAGTAGGGCATTTCTACTTATTGTCTGTGTAATTTTTTTTTTTAATACTTAAATCCTGGTATCATGAATAAAGAATTTTATTATCTATCCTCCTGTCCCAAACCCAGTTCCACTTCATCCTATTTTTCAATGACATGCTCTTTTCAATTATTAGGGATTTAACTTTGGTCTCTGAGATATGCAAAGTTGTGAAAGGTTGAAGAAGCTGTATTAGAATCTCATACAACACTAGCACATCACCAAAATATAAATATCTTCAGTGTCTAACATAAAGTAAAAGCAGGCGACTTTAAAATGTAAGAATATTTCCGTTTTTAAGTTGAACTTATTTCATAATTTTTGTTTACTTATTTGTAATACCTTTTCTATTAGTGCATTTTAATTAGGCATTAGCAGTCATACAAGCAGGAAACTAATTTGATCATAGCCATGCCCCTCAATACCCTCCCTGGGCCCTCCCCTCTTCTCTTCCTGATCCCCTTCCCCTTCCTATCTTTTTACCATTTCCATGTCCCTCTTTCCCCCTACCCAAGATTCCACATATGGAAGAAAGCATGAAATAGTTGGCTATCTGAGTCTGACTTACTGCTCTTAACTTTATGATCTCTGATTCTATCCACTTTCTGCAAATGACATAGTTTCATTATATTTATGGCTGAATGATTCTCTATTGTTTATATGTACTGCACATACTTTATCTATTGGTCTCTCAATTGGCACCTAGGCTAATTCTGTAAGTTAGCTGTTGTGATTCATGCAGAATAAAATATGATCATGCTTGCATCTCTGTATTATGCTGACTTTATGAGCTCTTCAGTATATAGCAAGGAGTGGTATAGTTGGACAATAGGTTAGTTTATCATCAGTTTTTTTGAGGAACTCTATATTAATGGCTTTTTTTTCTTTTTCTTGAAGCATTGCACCACCAACTTTAACTGCATAGAAGTAAGATGCATAAATGGATATGAGAGAGATGGATAAATAGAAAAACTCAGATTGTAAACTGTTTCCAGAAAATCGCAGTTGCAGTTGAAAAAATATTTTTAGAGCAAAGTACTAAAAATCCAATAATAGTATTTCATTTGCTGCATCAACATTACAAAGACTTTGCCACTAAGTACATCAACACAATTAAAATGCCAAAAGTGCAATACCAGTGGCCAATCTTAGAAGTCTTAGTTATAATTAATTATGTTCTGTTAACTTGTAAAATGAGGGTAAGATAGGAAAAAAAAATGCATTTAGAAAGGTTTCATGGAGGTTTGGGTTTCTAAAGACAGTGAGAGGTTGAAATTCAGTGTTAATGGCTTCCCATTAACACACCCATTTCAATCCTCCCCAAGTCTTTTTGACTACACACTATATTGCATTTTATTATGTTAGACTTGAGCTTGAAAATAGCCTATCACTTACAGGGTGAATTGTTGAAGAATATCCTGAATGATTCCCTGAGGGAGCAATTATAATTGTTTAAGAAGGATAAGTAAGAATAGAAAAGCATACCATGTCACAGGTCACATTATATTCAACATTGCCCATATGGGTGTTGGAAGATAACTACAGGGAAATTGTAGTTACAATTTCTGCTGTATTTGCAGACTTGCTGATTTAAGACATTGGTTTTGAATAGAAATGTTGAATTTGGGTTGAGAGGCCCGAAGGCAGCCCATTTTCTTCATGAGCCCCTTCCTCCATCCCACACACCGTCAGCACAGGGTGTTCAAAGTTCAAAACACTTTTTTCGGCTACCCTTGAGTGGCAGCTCTCCCTTTTTTAACCTCTTTAACCAAGCAACCTGCCGATCATCTCTGAAACATGAACATAAAATTGCTCTTAATTCACAAGACATTTGTCTTCCCATCTTGCAAGCAAAGTTCTGTGAATTCTTGTCAGCAAACACACACTAGGACAGCTCCAAGAGCTGTTCTGATCATCACTCTCCCCCAAACTAGTCAGCTACATCCGTGTAAGTCGCACGTCATTCTGAAATATGCCACTGCGTGTGTCTGTTCACGTGGGGAAGTTGTTCTGCTGGATTAGAGATAGGTAAAGGGAAAATAATTTTCACAAATCATTCTGTTCCTTTGCATATACATTGTTAAAGTATGGTTATTATTTCTACCTCCTCCACATCCATTTTCTTGTAATGAGATTACCAAGTTGGACTTTGGGCAAAAACAAAACTAGAGCAGATCAAAAGAACTTTCCTTACTCTCCATTCCACACAACAGTGGCAATGGCATCCAGGCAGATCCAACCAATCCATTTTCAACCCTATGACCCAACCTGGTTTAAATAATACTAACAATCACATTTGAAGCACCAAATGGGAAACATACTTTTTTCATTCCCCTTCCTAATTTGAGGTCTAGAATGATACAGAAATATTATTACTAAAAATCACTAAGAAGGAGCTGAAAATGTAGCCTCTTAGAGTTGATAGTAGATCACCAAAGGAATGATAAAGATTAACCAAGACTCTGGACTTTAAATTCCACCCAAAGCTAATTCTATGTCTGTGTGCTACAAAAGTATGAACCAGTAAGTTCCCTTGTAAGTCAGCGTTCTCATTCTGTTATTATGGAAACCACCCTAAGTGATAAGATAACTTATCCTATATTCACAATATAGGTGTTAAATAGAAAATAAAAATGTGACCTTCAAGTTAGGGATATTTATCTAGTGTCATACGGTTCATAAAATATTCACAGGATTCTTTGTGGGACCCAACCCAATCACGAATCTGCTCTTGCCACTAAAGCCATTGTGACTTTTAACACCCACCTCACAAATTTTATCACGGGGTATTTCAGACAGCACTCTAAGAGACAGATAGAATACAGTTTGCAATTATCATTTTGTAGAAGAAAGTAGCAACTTAGTAAAAGTTCAAGTCAAGCATTTTGCAAATCTGGGCTGCAGCTATAGATAAAAACAAACTAATTAATGATGACTCAGTACATAAAGTTTGAACTCGGAAATTGCAAACAGAGATGCTGACAGCTCTCCATTCTTGTGACTAAGGATCTGAAACTGCAAGCTCTTCTGCATGTGAAGAAATCTGGGCAAAATTAGAAAGATCAAATGTTTCCTATTCCCTCAGAGTTGAAAGAAAACATTTAGCTCTGACTTGTATAAAAATAAAGCATCCTTACATGTGTTTTTCTAATAAATAAGTTTTTAAAAGACATCCAAACTTTGAAAATATGATTATACTTGTGTTACTAACCTTCAAACCATAGATTGATTATTTTAATTAATGAAATGTTGTCATAGTGACAACACTTAATTTGGCGTATCTGATTTCTTGGTGACATATATCTTTGTAATTCTTCTTGCTTGATCAGGTTGAGATTGGAAGGTCTGTGTTCTCTTTACTTGCACAAAACACATGCAAATAATCTCCATATGAATTATATATTCAGATAAAGATACATATTCATTTTTTAAAAACTATGTAAGATATATAAACTATTGAATTGCATAGGTCAAATGAGTGAATCGTATGGCATGTGAATTATATCTCAGTGAAATCATTTAAAAACATTCAGCAAAGGAGTATCAAGATATGACCCAATGGAACACAGAAACATGTATTCCCTTTGATGACCACAGTCAAATACCTGTGACTCATTTATTCCTTCTGGTTCTGGGTATTGGATCAATATAGTTTGCCAACCATCATTTAAATTTACTAGTTTCTGGCTTCACACCTTGGTTCTCAGGAACCCAAGCATGTCAGGTCTGGAGACCACAGCAGTGGTGTTGCCAAGCACACATTCTTCAAGTCAATTACTAGGAGTGACAGTAATTAGACTCACATCTACTTCATCTTTTACTATGAAAGCTTATTTTTCCTACATAAGAAGGACAGATATCACACAAGACATTGATTTAGTGTGTATACTGCTCCTGAAGAATGGTACCCCCATGCAAATATGATGTCATCTCCAACTTGAATCTTCCAGAGTTCCTCAGTTTTTCCTCTGCTGCACATCTTTGCTCTACAGTCTCTTGTTAAAATGTGATGCTGCCTGCTTATCGATCCCCTGGTGTTTACCTATTTGTCTGCTGTGATGACCTGCAGTCTGCCAGCATAACGACACCTTTTTTGAGAGCAGATTGCTCACTGTCAGGCATCTATCATCCGCCATTTGCCTGCCTCTCGCCTGTCCATTGCCTGCCTTACTCCTATCCATCACCCAACGCTCGAGGTTCACCTCCCGATCAGCAAACTGATCGCCAACCGCCAGTGGAGTACCAGCTGCCTACTGTTGCCTGGAAGTTCACTGTTACAGTACCTGCAGGTTTGATTACACTTGGCTGCCGCCATTTTGAGACAACAGCCAGGCCCTGTAGGAACCCTGGCCGGACTCACTGAGCCCCATCTCCAGGATTCCTCAGTCCATCCGATCACTCCCTGCCTCTGGGGCCCTCACATCGACTGACTGCTCCCTGCTTCCAGGACCCCCAGACCAACTGACTGCACCCTATCACCGGGACCCCGACAGACTGATTGCACCCGGCTTCCAGGATCCCACAACCACACCAAACACACGGGACCTCCAGGACCCCTGCCGGACCAACTGCATCCCATCCCCAGGACCTCCAGCTGACCACGTCCACCCCTGAGCTGCAGCTCCCCATTTGCCAACACATTTCAAAACCAGAGAGGCATCTTAGATAATCCTGAAAGCTGTAGCTCTGACCTTCTGGTGGAGCAAATCCCATCCTGAGATGCCTGCTGGAGGCTTGAAGCTCATTGTCACGTACCTCTCATGCATCAGGCTACTGAACACTGAGAGGTTTCATTAGTATATGACTGCTATAGAGTAGATTTTCTTTCTTCTTTTTAAAAAAATTTAAGTTTTTATTTCTTTACTTTCCTTGCTTTCTTTTCCTTTTGTTTACTTGTTCCCTCATAGTCTCTTTCTCCCTTTTTTGCATGCTAATATCCGATTTCTTTTGATTACACTCTCACCCTTTCTATTTTCTAGAACTTCTGTATATTCTTTTCTTATCCCATTAACAGCCATATTCTACATCCCTTTGCATCCTCTTTGTCCTCCATTAGAAAGTGCAGACCTTATTGCAAACCTGTTTGTTTTACCGAAGATAATATTTGAACTCACTTTGTTTATTATGACAATTTTGTTATTGTCCCCATAGGTCTATTTGGTCTAGGATTGCATAGTGTCCTGATTTGGGCACTCTAATATTGATCTCCCCTTAAAGAAAGGGTTTTGGAAACCTATAGGGCCACTATAAGCCTATAGGGGGAAATCTGCAATACCCCAGATCTGCACTGCTAGAGGGGAAGATACATGAACAACATGAAAAAACAAGGGAATAAAATGATCCAAACAAATCTAGATTCTATAGTAATAGAATCCAATGACAGTATGTTAGAAGAAATGTCAGAAAAGGACTTCAGATTATACATGACTAAGATGATTCACGAAGCAAAGGATGAGATAAGAGAGCAAATGCAGGCAATGAATGATAATACCAATAAGCTGAAAGAGCACCTGCAGGAAGCAAAACATCATTTCAACAAAGAGATAGAGATTCTCAAAAAAAAAAAAAAAAAAAAAACAGAAATCCTTGAAATGAAGGAGACAGTAAACCAAATAAAAAACTCAATGTAAAGCATCACCAACAGACTAGACCACTTGGAAGACTGAACCTCAGACAATGAAGACAAAATATTTAATCTTGAAAAAAAGTTGCCCAAACAGAGAAGATGGTAAGAAATCATGAACAGAATCTCCAAGAACTATGGGACATCATGAAAAGAACAAATTTAAGAATTATTGGGATTGAGGAAGGCACAGAGATACAAACCAAAGGAATGAACAATCTAGTCAATGAAATAATATCAGAAAATTTCCCAAACCTGAAGAATGAAATGGAAAATCAAATACAAGAGGCTTACACAACTCCAAATGCACAGAATCACAACAGATCCACACCAAGGCACATTATAATGAAAATGCCTAACATTCAAAATAAAGATAGGATTTTGAAAGCTGTGATAGCAAAACATCAGATTACATATAGAAGATAGCAATGAGGATAGCAGCCGACTTCTCAACCCAGACTCTAAAAGCTAGAAGGGCCTGGACCAACATATTTCAAGCTCTGAAAGAACATGGTTGCCAACCAAGAATCCTATACCCAGCAAAACTAACTTTCAGATTTGAAGATGAAATAAAATCCTTCCATGATAAACAAAACTTAAAAGAATTTGCAAATAGAAAGCCTGCACTACAGAATGTTCTCAACAAAATATTCCATGAGGAGGAAATGAAAAACAACAATGGAGGTCAGCAAACAGAGGAACTACCTTAGAGAAAAAGCACTCAAAGGAGAAACCAAGCCAACTTAAAAACCAAAAATAAGCCAAATGACTGGGAATACAAATTATTTCTCAATAATAACCCTGAACGTTAATGGCCTAAACTCATCAATCAAAAGACATATTGGCAGAATGGATTAAAAAGAAAAACCCAACAATATGCTGCCTGCAAGAGACTCATCTCATAGAAAAAGACATCCACAGACTAAAGGTGAAAGGATGGGAAAAAAAACCTACCACACACATGGACTCAGTAAAAAAGCGGGGGTTTCCATCCTTATATCAGAGACCCTGCATCTTATAGAAGAAAAAAGTGGGTCCAAATCTTCACCTTGTTGGCTTAGGATCAGACTTCCTTAACAGGACTCCCAGAGCACAAGAAATAAGAGCAAGAATCAATAACTGGGATAGATTCAAACTAAAAAGCTTTCTCTCAGCAAAGGAAACTATCAGCAATGCGAAGAGAGAGCCTACAGAGCGGGAAAATATCTTTGCCACTCATACTTCAGATAGAGCACTAATTTCCAGAATAAATAAAGAACTCAAAAAACTCTACACCAAGAATACAAATAACCCAATCAACAAATGGCCTAAGGAAATGAACAGACACTTCACAGAAGAAGATCTACAAGCAATCAACAAACATATGAAAAAATGTTCACCATCTCTAGTAATAAGAGAAATTTAAATCAAAACTACACTAAGATTCCATCTCACCCCAATTAGAATGGCGATTATCAAGAATACAAGCAACAATAGGTGGTGGAGAGGATGTGGGGAAAAAGGTACACTCATACATTGCTGGTGGGGCTGCAAATTAGTGCAGCCACTCTGGAAAGCAGTGTGGAGATTCCTTAGAAAACTTGGAATGGACCTACCATTTGACCCAGCTATCCCACTCCTTGGCCTATACCCAAAGGAATTAAAATCAGCATACTACAGAGATACTGCCACATCAATGTTCATAGCTGCTAAATTCACAATTGCCAGACTATGAAACCAAACTAGATGCCCTTCAATTGATGAATGGATAAAGAAACTGTGGTATATATATACAATAGAATATTACTGAGCCATAAAGAATAATAAAATTATCGCATTTCCAGGCAAATGGATGAAATTGGAGAATATCATGCTAAGTGAGATAAGCCAATCTAAAAAATCCAAAAGACGAATGATCTCACTGATAAGCAGATGATGACACGTAATGGGGGGTGGGAAGGGGGCAAGAATGGAGGAAGGAGAGATTGTATAGAGGGAAAAGAGAGGTGGGAGGGGGGGGGGGGGGGAGGAAAAAAAATAATGAATCAAACATCATTACTCTATGTAAATGTATGAATATGCAAATGTATGCTGTTACTCCATGTACAAACAGAAACAACATGCATCCCATTTGTTTACAATTAAAAATAAATAAATAAATAAAATAAAATAAATTCTAAAAAAAAATGTGATGCTATGCAGAATACCTTGTTGGTGGTCAAGCACTCTGGGTGCACTGAAATACTAGCAAAAATCAAGGCTCTGAGAGAAGAAATGGAAAATCCTTCTGTGTTAATTCCAGGCATGATGGATTGACATGCCTATCTGAATGTAAGTGAACCGTGGTAGTCAATTTGGCAGGTAATGTGTGGTTCATCTTCCCCAGACACAGTGTTATGTCTTAGGACTTAGTGTTGATCTCTATTGCCAACAAGATGAACAATAAACAGTAACTATAACTAGTTCTGTCTTCATGAACAGAATTTCAAGCTACGTATGCACCATTGCTCAGGATCTCACCATTGCGTCAAGAGGCATTAACCAGTGACCTTCTCTTTGGATTGTTTAGTAGCCTATTTATGGTGTGTATCTCTGCTAAAGATCCATGATGAATTATCATATGAGTCATTTTAGCTGGGTTCACAGTGCACAGATATGGGTCAAACATTTTTCTCTATGTTTCTGTTAGAGTGCTTTGTGACGAAATTCACATTACACCAGAATTTGTTTAAAACAAATTGCCCTCCATAATGTGGGGCAGACTTACTCCAAAAGAGAAAGAGAACAAAACACTGATCTTGACTATGCAAGAAAGAATTCCATAGAAGATAGACTTTGGAATTGAACTATAGCATCAGCTTTTCCAGGTCTCAGAGCCTGCCAGCTCACCATGCAAATTTTGAATCCATCAGTTTCTCTGGAGGACCCTGGAAAATAACAGCATTACAATCTAAAATAAAGGTGTTCACAATTTGTGCCTAATCCCCTCAATATTCTACATAATTTTTTCCAAGACTTCCCTATTCCAATATTGCAATCTTTGTGTTTCTAGGTCTCTGATAAACAAGCCAAGCTCTTTCTTACTATCAACAAGTTCATATATACCCTTATCTAAGGAAACCTTTCTTATCAGTGTGAATGAGAATAAAACCCAAAGCTCTGACCATGTGAGGATTGCTCCTTATCCTGACATTCAGGATCACCCCTCCAGAACCAAAGAGCATGGCTAAAAGCTTTGCTTACTTCTCATGGTAGGAGGTGTAAAGAACTAGATTTTTTTTTCTTCATGCTTGAAGGAATATACCAGACCATCAGACCCCTAAATATTTCATTCATTTCACTGATTTCTGAAACATCATTGAGTATATTTCTAAAAATCTGGAATGAATGGGCCTTATATAGGATTAGTTGACTTTCAGTTTGCACCCACCCACAACCCAACCTATCAGTGATTTTTCCTTTGTCATGTTTCAGGATGAGCCCCTGAGAGTGGACCCCCATGCCAGCGAAACTACAGAGGATGAACCTGAAGTCTGAGCTACTTATACAACTACTCATCCCACTGAGTTTGGTATAGACTTCGATCTTGGAATAGAAACCTATTGATCTGTAAGACTTCTTGGTTTGGAGGGCTTCGCAGAGCCAGCTCAAAAAGGCCAGCATGGCTATGTGGTCAGCATTTCCTTTATGGTTGAGTAGCATATGAGTGTCACTGAGAATGGTGTCTAATTCTCTGTTGTATATGAATGTTTCACCCCACGATTCCTTGGAATCTTGTGTCATAGTGGTACTCCACTGTGACTGTTAGGACTATTCCTACAGTGTCAGTCATTCTTTGGCTTGTTCAAAGATGGCATTTTTGTAGTTCAATCAGTAAATTGATGGTATTTATCAAATCTAGTTGTATTCTAGAGTATATTGCCTCCAGAACCAAAAAGGTCTTCTACGAATTGTGCTTACTTTTTTTTTTTCTTAATGGGACTTATGAGTTCATGATTTGTTTTTGTGTTAGAGGAGATGAACCATAACACAAAATACGACTGCATCCCTACAAATTTTCGTCACATGTCCTGACCCTGAGAGATGCTATAAGGCAGTAATAGAAATAGGATAGGGCAGAAATGGGGCGGTTAATTTTTCTTCACTGTGACACAATACCTGAGAAAAATGACTTAGCAGGAGAAAGATTTATTTTGGCTCTTGACTTCAGAGGTTTCAGTCTATTCTTAGCCAACTCCATTACTTTGGGCCTGAAGTAAGGGAGACTGTCATGGCATAAAGGCCTAGTGGACAGAAGTTGTTCCATTTTTGGCAGCCAGGAAGAAGACAGAAAGAGAGAGGAAGGGGCTAGGGACAAGACACAGGCATCAAGGGCATGTCATTAAGGACCCACTCTCTTTAACTAGGTCTCACAGCTTCTACCATATTCCAGTAGTCCATTCAAATTATAAGTCAATAAATAGAATATTCCACTGATGAAAACCCCATCATCCAATCACTTCCCCAAAGCCTCACCTCTGAACATTGCTCCTGAAGACCATGCCTTCCATATATGAGTTTTGGGGGGACATCCAGGTCCAAACCATAACAGAGAATTAAAACTGTGATATGATTTTAACAGGGATCACAACCTATTCCACAGGAAAAGATAAAATCAGAATCTTTGTTCAAACATATCTGACTTGGAGCGTGGGGGTAAGGTTTCACACAAATCGATCAGTCATGAGAAGTAGGTTGCTCCCAAGACATGGACTTAATACTGCATGAGACAGGCCTGGGGCTGTGTGGCCCAGTGGTAGAACTGCTTGTCTGTCATGCGTGAGGTACTGTGTTCGATCCTCAGCACCACTTAAAAATGAATCAATAAAAGAAAGGTATTATGTCCTTCTACAACTAAAAAAATATATTTAAAAAAATTACCGTATAAGACAAATTTCTGGGGATGGACTCAGTTCTAAATCTTCAGTAATCTAAACTTCTGGAAGATGGTAGAACCTGGAGAACACAGCTCAGCATCCATTTCAACAAACAGCATTAAATTAATTATTCTAATAATTTTAGAAAGAAAATATATATTGCATTCTTAAATTGCAGAGGACCACTTATGTATAACTCAGGTGATCCTAAGTGTTTTACTGCTTGACTTATGAATAGTACTAAACAAAGAACTTAATTTACTGAATTTTTAAGAAGTTTCCTTAGTCATGGAATATATATCTTGGAAACATTTATGGAAACTGCTTTCTTTCACAGCACACTATTGGAAACAGTATTTTTGTCATTTTAACCTAATTTAAACAATGTATTCTTAATCGGAACATTTGGTTACATTTGTTTAGAGAAAATAAAAATCTTACTAATAAGTAATATTAAATATTAGGTTCATAGAAGATAGCATAAGATATTTTTTATTGAACAGCAACTACATAACATAACTGCACAATCACAGACAAAACCTAATAGTAGAAGGTAAAATTTCACTTCAAAATTTTTAATATTTAAAAATTAACAAACATTTAAGCATATTATCATTCTGAAATATAGCATCTGCCAACTATCTTCCCCAGAACACTTTCCCATACTATTGAACAT
This sequence comes from Sciurus vulgaris, assembly GCF_902686455.1. NCBI lineage: Eukaryota > Metazoa > Chordata > Mammalia > Rodentia > Sciuridae > Sciurus > Sciurus vulgaris. The sequence continues at coordinate 16,797,352 of NC_136469.1, forward strand.
GCTACATCTGGCAATCTTAAGTTATATTATGTATACAGGAAAGCATGTAGAATTAATTATAGACAAGATTCAGCAGCAAGATAGCCACAGCGATTTGTAAAATTCTGAATTAGTGAGGTGGGAAAGATGAGAGAAATATAATTAAATGATAATGCACAGTGAGTATAACACCAATCATATCTCTTTGTTATAAGAACATTTTATTTTCATGCAAGATTTCAAACTGATGTTTTTTTCATTTTCTGGAATAAAAAGAACTACAAAGAACATCAATGCAGCAACAATAAAATTACCAATCTGAAAACACAGTCATGTTAAAAAGAATCTTCTGGAAAGTTAATTTACAAAGACTGAGTTACTAAATGCAGGAGGTGGAAAAGCCGAAGTCCTATGCTTTCTATACCCCTTAATTCCAGAGCAGTCAGCACACTGATGCTCACACAAGTAGCAAGTAAGAAATAAAGTGAAGCAGAGTGCCTGTGTGACCCCAGGCTAGAAGGAAAGGCTTTGTGGGGTTCATGACGGTTTCCCTTATCCCCACAGGAAGCACGTTCACACCATCTCCTCATTGTGGAAAGCACGTGACACTCAATACTACAATCCACTGAATATCCACCTGACTATCTCCCACCAACATGACTGATCAAAACAAAACATACAGGTCGACTCTGTAGGAGTTCAGCTTAACCATTTGAAATAGATTTTTGGAATCTTCACAATGTCATGGTATAAAACGAGGAGAAAAACATCTTCATGATATTCTTTATGTATAGAAATCTGAGTGGTCACCAGGGTCTGCAGAATGAAAACACAAGTAACCCAACTCTCTAGGAAATCAACCCGTGCCTTCCAATGACCCAGTTCACTGAGTTTGGGAAAAGGTTATTTCTACCAAACGAGTCTCAATGCTCTTCACTTGTATTACCTGGTTCATTTTCATTTCTTAGCCCCTTTGCCCTTCAGAACATGAACTAGACTCTTCCTGTTCCCTGGCATCCATGAGGTCAGAACTCTGGTTTGCTCTGTGCCACTTCACCAGTCTCTCGCAGACCCAACAGTTAATGTTCATTACAGGACCCCCTGGAATCCCCTTTGGGAGCCCTCATTCTCTGCTAGGTAGTTCTCTGGACGTGGCTTCATAAAATTGTCGTTACGTGCATTCCCAGGTATAAAATACACTCACCTATTTCTTACAACACCAAACTATTTCAGAAACAACAGAAATCTCTTTTAACAATGGATATAAAAATTGACCCAAATTTATATTCTTTGTAATTGAAGTAATTAACTTTCCCATTCTTTTTAAAGATCGGTCAAACTGATGTTAAATGGATTCTTGTTTCTTTGGACTATGAAATTACAGATGGAAAATGTATGCTTGGAATATTCTAGAGGTAAAAAGGATGATTGACTTTGTAAGCCTACTTTCAGAATTGCATTTAAAATTTGGACTAAAGTCTTCAAATTCATGGCTAGAGTATGGATATTTTTACCTCTTTATCTGCAACCAATCTTGGCTCATATCCTCAACTTACAGAATTCATGCACATTAACTGAGATCAAAGCTCAAACGATATTTACATGCTGCTTTTCTTGAGTTGAACAGTCTGTAAACACCTAGGACTCCCAGAATTATTCCCTATAGATCATTAAATTATAGCCCAGCCAATTATCAAGAATACAAGCAGTAATAAGTGTTGAAAAGGATCTGGGGAAAAGGCACAATCATACATGGCTGGTGGGACTACAGATTGGTGCAGTCACTATGGAAAGCAGAATGGAGATTCCTCAGAAAACTTCCAATGGAACCATCATTTGACCCACCTATCCAACTCCTTGATTTATACCCAAAGGACTTAAAATCAGTATATCACAGTAATGCAGCCACATCAATGTTTATGCAGCTCAATTCACAATAGCTAAACTATGGAACCAAACTAGATGCCCTTTAACAGACGAATAGATTAAAAAAAAAGTGACACATAGACACAATGGAATATTACTCAACCTTAAAGGAGAATGAAATTATGGCTTCAGCAGGTAAATGGATGGAGCTGGAGAATATCATGTTAAGAGAAATAAGCCAATCCCCCAAAACCAAAGGTCAAATGTTTTCTGATTAGCAGATGCTTATCCATAATGGGGCAGGTAGGGAAGAGTGAAGGAACTTTTAATTTTGCGGGGGTGAGTAAGGGGTCGGGAGAGGATATAGGGTTGGGAAGGACAATGGAATGAGATGAATATCATTACACTATATACATATATGATTACAATACTGGTGTGACTCTGCACCATGTACAGCCCAAGGGAGGAGAAGTTGTGCTCCATTTGTGTACACAATGTCAAAATGCATTCTACTGTCATGTAAAACTAATTAGAACAAATTCTTAATTTTTTTAAATGAAGAAAAGAAAACTAAAAAAAAAAAAGAAAAGAAAAACAAATAAAGGCCAACTATATAATTAATATGTATTAATCAGGATTCTCCAGGAAACAGAACCAAGAGAATACATATGTCACTCTCTATATATACATCTATGTATCTATTTGTCTCTATTGAGAAAGAGATTTGTTATTGGGATTTGTCTATCATCACATACAATTATGGAAACTGACAAGCCCAAAGATCTGCAGTCAGAAAGTTGGAGAGCCAGAGATGGAATTCCAGCCCAAACATGAACGTCTGGAGTGTGAATGTCAGTGGTATAGCTCATGTCTCAGGCCTTCCGGCTTAGATTCAGGGAGAGTTATTATTTTAGTTGAAGCCAGAAGGCAGGGAAAAGCCAAAGTCCTAGCTTGAAGTCAAGCAGGTCAGATGAATGCTCTCTTACTTGGTTGGGGACGGTTAGCCTTTTCATTCCATGAAGGCCTTGTACTGATTCCTATTACAAAGGGAAATCTGCTTTACTCAATCTACCAATTTAAATGTTTAATATCATCCAAAATCTATCTATCTGGGCACCCTTTGCTCTGGTCAAATTAAAATATATCTAATTTACCATTATTTAGTGATTTTTAAGTGTGTGTGTGTGTATGTGTGTGTGTCTGTATCTATACAGTTTTATATATATATATATAAAACACATTAACTGTGGACTTTTTGTGTATGGACTTTATACATTCCTTTTAATAAAGTGTGTTTCATTTTAAACCTGCATAAACTTATATATAATACATATAAGTATACACATATATACATATGTATATACACATATATATAAAGTTATTAGACACAATATTGATGTATAGACCTAAAGAAAAAATGTGCATAGAATTATCACAATAATCTTTTCTTTCTGTTAAATAGTTGGCCATACTAGCATTTCTATTGCCAACTTCTTGGTGCCTTTAAAGCATGGTTAAAGTTTTAAAAAGTAAACTTATATGCCAAGATTAATTCTTTTGATTAAAGCAAAGACCACCCATATTTTCAGGTTGAGTAAAATTAGTTGATAACTAGAAATATAAAAGAAGTAAAATTATATTAAAGTATGGTGGTGTATTCACCAAATGATTTTCAATTTATTAGCATTTTTTGCAAAGAGAAATGTGATATTTAAAAATAGATGAAAGGAAAATAATTAATAAATTTACTTGAGGTTATTATTTGAGGTATACTTGAGCATGTTGCTTTAGGAATCCCTAAATTATTTTCAAAAGCAACAATAGGTAATCTTACCAGGATTAATGTAAACACTTCCTCAAAGAACAATCTTATTTCATGAAAAGTTTATTTTCTAGTAATTCAAGTACATTGCCAATGTCATGGATTTAAGTGGACATCAATAGTACATATATTAAGACATTGGTTGAAAAGAGGTTTGAAACTATTTTGGTTCTTTATTCTCAATACAGATTTCTTTCTTTTACTGTGTATTTATTTTTATTTTAATTGATCATACATGATACTAGAAAGCATTTTGACACATTGTACACAAATGGAACATAACGTCTCATTCCTCTGGCTGTACATGGTGCAGGGTCACACCAGTACTGCAATCATACATGTGTACAGGGTAATAATGACTGTCTCATTTTACCATCCTTCCCATTCCCACTACCCCACCCCTCCCCGCACTCCCCTCTGCATGATCCGAAGTTCCTCTATTTCCCTACCCCGCGCCCCACAATATGGATCAGCATTCTCTTGTCAGAGAGAACATTTGACCTTTGGTTTTTTGGAATTGGCTTATTTCTCTTAGCATGACATTCTCCAATTCCATTCATTTACCTGCAACTGCCATAATTTCATTCTTCTTTAAGGTTTAATAATATTACATTGTGTATATGTACCACATTTTCATTTATCTGTTGAAGGACATCTAGTTTGGTTCTATAGTTCAGCTATTGTGAATTGAGCTACTATAAACATTGATTTGACTGCGTGCTGATTTTAAGTCCTTTGGGTATAAACCAAGGAGTGGGATAGCTGGGTCAAATGATTCTATTGGTAGTTTTCTGAGAAATCTCCATACTGTTTTCCATAGTGGTTGCAGCAATCTGCAGTCCCATCAGAAATGTATGAGTGTACTCTTTTCCCCAAATTCTCGCCAACACTTATTATTGCTTGTATTCCTGATAATTGCCATTCTGACTGAAGTGAGACAGAAATCTTAGTTTTGATTTGTATTTCTCTAATTGCTAGAAATGATGAACATTATTTCAAATGCTTGTTGATTGAGTGTATAACGTCTTCTGTGAAGTGTCTCTCTAGTTTCTTAGACCATTTTTAAATTGAGTTATTTGGTTTTTACGGTGTTAAGTTCTTGCATTTTTTATATATCCTTGAGATTAGTGTTGTATCTGAGGTGAGTGTGGTAAGATTTTCTCCCCATTCTACAGGTACTCTCTTCATGCTATTGTTTCCTTTGCTGAGAAGAACCTTTTTAGTTTGAACCCATCCCATTCATTGATTCTTAATTTTACTTCTTGCACTTTAGGAGTCTTTTTAAGGAATTCAGGTCCTAAGCCAATGTGATAAAGATTTGGGCCTACTTTTTCTTCTATTAGGTGCAGGGTCTCTGTTCTAGTACCTAAGTCTTTGATCCACTTTGACTTGATTTTTGTGCAGGGTGGCAGATATGCGTTAATTTCATTTTGTTACATATGGATTTCCAGTTTTCCCAGGACCATTTGTTGAATAGGCTATCTTTTCTCCAATGAATGTTTTTGGTGCCTTTGTCTAGTATGAGATAACCATATTTATGTGGGTTTGTCTCTTGTGTCTTCTATTTTGTACCATTGGTCTACATGTCTGTTTTGGTGCCAATACTATGCTGTTTTTCATACTATTGCTCTGCTGCACATTTTAAGGCCTGTTATTCTGATGCTTCCTGTTTTACTTTTCTTGCTAAGGATTTCATTGACTATTCTGTGTCTCTTATTTTTCCAAATGAATTTCGCAATTGATTTCTCTGTTTCCATGGTTAAAGACATTGGGATTTTAATAAGAATTGCATTACATCTATATAACACTTTGGATAGTATGGCCATTTTGATATTAATTCTGCCTAAACAAAAGCATGGGAGATCTTTCCATCTACTGGGGTCTTATTCAATTTCTTTCTTTAGTGTTCCGTAGTTTTCATTGTATAGGACTTGCCCATCTTTTGTTAGACTGATCCCCACCCCCTTTTATTTGAGTCTAGTATGAATGGTGTAGTATCCTAATTTCTCTTGCAGTGGATTCATCACTCATGTATAGGAGAGTATTTGATTTGTGGATATAGATTTTATATTGTGTACTTTGCTGAATTGATTTATGAGTTCTAGAAGTTTTCTGGTGGAATTTTTTTGGATTATCCAAGTATAGGCTCATGTCGTCAGCAAATAGTTCCAGTTTGAATTCTTCTTTTCCTGTTTTTACCCCTTTCTTTGGTCTGTCTAACTGCTTTGACTAGAGTTTCATGAACTATGTTGAATAGAAGTGGTGAAAGAGGGCATCCCTGTCTTGTTCCAGGTTTAGAGGGAATGCTTTCAGTTTTTCTTCATTTAGAAAGATGCTGGCCTTGGGCTTAGCATAGATAGTTTTTACCATGTTGAGATATGTTCCTACTATCCCTAGTTTCTTTAGTGTTTTGAATTGAAGAAGTGTTGTATTTTGTCAAATGCTTTTTCTGTCTTTTGAGATAATCATATGATCATTAACTTTAAGTTTATTGATGTGATGTATTACGTTTATTGATTTCCAAATGTTGGGTCAAGCTTGCACCCCTGAGATGAACCTCACTCGATCTTGTTGCACTATCTTTTTAGTATGTTTTTTAATGCAATTTGACAGAATTTTGTTAAGAATTATAGTGTCTGTATTCATCCAGAATATTGGTCTGAAGTTTTCTTTCCTTGATGAATCTTTGTCTGGTTTTGGTATCAGGGTGATACTAGTCTCTAGAATGAGTTTGGAAGGGTTCCCTCCTTTTTTATTTCATAGAATCACTTGAGGAGTATTGGTGTTAATTCTTTGAGAATCTGTCTGAGCCTGGGTTGTTCTTGGTCAGTAGGACTTTGATGGTATTTTCTATTTCATTACTTGAAATTGTACTGTTTAAGTCATGTATGACCTCCTGATTCCGTTTAGGTAGATAATCTGTCTCTAAAAATTTGTCAATGTCTTCAAGATTTTATATTTAATTTGCACATAAATTTTCAAAATAGTTTCTAATATCTTCTGTATTTCAGTAGTGTCTGTCTCTTTTTCATCACGAATTTTAGTTATTTGAGTTTTATTTCTCTCTTCATTTATTGTACCTAAGGGTTTATCAATTTTATTTATTTTTTCAAATAACCCACTTTTTGTTTTGTCAGGTTTTTCTCTTGTTTCTTTGTCACAAATGGCAAAATTTCCTTTTTAGTGTGGATAGTATTTCATTGTACCTATGTACATTTTCCTTATCCATTCACCTGAAGGCGGACACTTAGATTGATTCCTGGTCTTGGCAGTTGTAACACTGCAAAGAACTTAGGAATGCAGATATCACTTTCATAAGTCCAAAGGGAAAGCCTGAAACTTTTCACCATTGACTTAGCCATGGGCTTGTCACATATGGTCTTTACACATTTATTCTAATAAAATGTGTGCCATTTTAAATCTGTGATTTGTAAACACTTTAGACCCAGGAAAACAACATTTTGGGGAGGTTTTCAAAGGTACTGAGCACTCTTCCTTTGCCCCTTTAGATTCATTTTGCATCACTCCCTAGCTCTCTGCCTAGAATGCAAATATAGCAAAGAATACCAATGCTTTCAGGCCACATAAAATTAATTGATTCCTATTGGAGGAAAGCAAATATTATATGTTTGAAAAGTAATTAGGTAGCTGGGTTTTGTGGCACACACTTGTAATCCCAGTGACTCAGGAAGCTGAGGCAGGAGGATCACAAGTTTGAAGCCAACTTCAGTAACGTAGTAAGACTCTAAGCAACTTAACCAGACCCTGTCTCAAAATAAAAAATAAAAAGGACTCGGGATATATCTCAGTGGTTGAGGGTTCCTGGGTTCATCCCTGGTTAAAAAAAAAAATAGAAAGGAAAGAAAAGAAAAGAAAAAGAAAGAAAGAAAGAAAAGGAAAGACATGAAATTAGTTAATGTCCCAAGTAAAATGTACACACAGCAAAATCCAAAAATTTTACTTCCAATAGATCTACATGTCAAATGTGCAATAAAATACATTTAATAATTTCTATTAAATATGTATTATAATTGTTAAAAAGTCAGGAAACAATCTTAAATATGATTGTTGATAATATTTTATGGCTGAGAAGGAGAAAGACTTTCAAATTTTCTTGAACATATTATCTACTGATAAACACTTAGGCTGATTCCATGTCTTGTCTGTTGTGAATAGTGATAACAAAAATTCTCAACAAAATTTTAGCAAATCGCATACAAAAACATATTAAAAAGATAGTGCACCATGATCAAGTGGGTTTCATCCCAGGGATGCAAGTTTGGCTCAACATCAGGAAATCAATAAATGTAATTCACCATATCAATAGACTTAAAGTCAAGAATCACATGATTATTTTAATAGATGCAGAAAAAGCATTTGATAAAATACAGCACCCCTTCATGCTCAAAACACTAGAAAAAATAGGGATAATGGGAACATTCCTTAACATTGTAAAGGCCATTTGTGCTAAGCCCATGGCTAATATCATTCTAAATGGTGAAAAACTGAAAGCATTCCCCCTAAAAACTGGAAGAAGGCAGGGATGCCCTCTTTCACCACTTCTATTCAATATCGTCCTTGAAACTCTAGCCAGAGCAATTAGACAGACGAAAGAATTAAAGGGATACGAATAGGAAAAGAAGAACTCAAACTATCCCTATTTGCTGATGATATGATTATATCCTTAGAGGAACCAGGAAATTCCACCAGAAAACTTTTAGAACTCATAGGTGAATTCAGTAAAGTAGTGGGATATAAGATCAATGCACATAAATCTAATGCATTTTTATACATAAGTGATGAATCTTTGGAAAGAATAATCAGGAAAACTACCCCATTCACAATAGCCTCGAAAAAAATTAAATACTTGGGAATCAATCTCACAAAAGAGGTGAAAGACCTCTACAATGAGAACTACAGTACACTAAAGAAAGAAATTAAAGAAAACCTTAGAAGATGGAAAGATCTCCCATGTTCTTGGATAGGCAGAATTAATATTGTCAAAATGGCCATACTACCTAAAGTGCTATACAAATTCAATGCAATTCCAATTAAAATCCCAATGATGTATGTTACAGAAATAGAGCAAGCAATTATGAAATTCATCTGGAGGAATAAAAAACCCAGAATAGCTAAAGTAATCCTTAGCAGAAAGAGTGAAACAGGGGGTATCGCAATAGCAGATCTTCAACTCTACTACAAAGCAATAGTAACAAAAACGGCATGGTATTGGTACCAAAATAGACAGGTAGATCAATGGTACAGAATAGAGGACACGGACCCAAACCCAAATAAATACAATTTTCTCATACTAGACAAAGGTGCCAAAAATATGCAATGGAGAAAAGATAGCCTCTTCAACAAATGGTGCTGGGAGAATGGAAATCCATATGCAACAGAATGAAACTAAACCCATATCTCTCACCATGCATGAAACTCAACTCAAAATGGATCAAGGACCTCATAATCAGACCAGAGACCCTGCATCTTATAGAAGAAAAAGTAGGTCCAGATCTTCAACATGTAGGCTTAGGACCAGACTTCCTCAACAGGACTCCCATAGCACAAGAAATAAAAGCAAGAATCAATAACTGGGATAGATTCAAACTAAAAAGCTTTCTCTCAGCAAAGGAAACTATCAGCAATGCAAAGAAAGAGCCTACAGAATGGGAGAACATCTTTGCCAATCATACTTCAGATAGAGCACTAATCTCCAGAATCTATAAAGAACTCAAAAAATTCAACACCAACAATGCAAATAATCCAGTCGACAAATGGGCTAAGGAAATGAATAGACACTTCACAGAAGAAGATGTACAAACAATCAAAAGATATATGAAAAAATGTTCAACATCTCTAGTAATAAGAGAAATGCAAATCAAAACCACCCTAAGATTCCATCTCACCCCAATTTGAATGGCGATTATCAAAAATACAGACAACAACAGGTGTTGGCGAGGATGTGAGGAGAAAGATACACTCGTACATTGCTGGTGGGGCTGCAAATTAGTGCAGCCACTCTGGAAAGCAGTGTGGAGATTCCTTAGAAAACTTGGAATGGAACCACCATTTAACCCAGCTATCCCACTCCTTGGCCTATACCCAAAGGACTTAAAATCAGCATACTACAGAGATACAGCCACATCAATGTGCATAGCTGCTCAATTCACAATAGCCAGATTGTGGAACCAACCTAGATGTCCTTCAATTGATGAATGGATAAACAAACTGTGCTATATATATATAATGGAATATTACTCAGTCATAAAGAATGGTAAAATTATGGCATTTTCAGGCAAATGGATGAAATTGGAGAATATCATGCTAAGTGAGATAAGCCAATCTCAAAAAACCAAAGGTCGAATGATATCTCTAATAAGTGGATGAGGACACATAATGGGGGGAGGAAGGGGTTAGTGTTAGGGTTAGAGTTAGGGTTAGGGAGGGGGGCAAGAATGGAGGAAGGAAGGACTGTATGGAGGGAAAAGAGGGGTGGAAGGGGTGGGGGGAAGGGAAAAAATAACAAAATGAATCAAACAATATTACCCTATGTAAATTTATGATTACACAAATGGTATGCCTTTACGCCATGTACAGAGAAACAACATGTATCCCATTTGTTTACAATAAGAAAAAATGAGTTCTAGTGTTCTATAGTGCTCTTGGGTGACTAGAGGTAATAATTTACTGTATTTATCCGTATATCCAGAAGAGATGATTTTGTTCCCAACAGAAATGATAAACATTTGAGGTGCTGTGAATGCTAATTAAGCAGAGTTGATAATTATAGACTGCAAACATTTATCAAATTATCACACTATATCAATATGTACAAGTATTAGGTATAGATTTTGAAAATTATCAATATTATCTAAAGGTAAAGTAATTTATTCTGGACAGAGGAATGCTGTGAAATGGACCTTTATCCACATGTGTCTAAACACCTTTAAGAAGGTGAAAGAATGTGGTTGTTCTTGACCTTTGCAGACCCATACTTTAGCACAAAGTTTGGATTTCTAGTCCAAAAATGCATGCTTTGCACTTTCTTAAATTACCCCACATATGATTACTAGAATATGATTGTTATAGAAGAAAACACAAAACAGATATATCATAAGAAAGATCTACACTTCTTAACAACCCGTAGCAGTTTCCAGCTGTAAGTTAATTGAAATGCAGTACAATAAGAACAAGAGAATTCTCTTCTCTTTCTCACAGATTTATTCTAACAGGGACTTCTGCATAGGGGGAAAAAAAAAAAAAAGAATGATGAGTTCTTTACCACGTTTACAAAAATGAATTCTAATTCCCAAGCTATACCCTGAATTAAGTGCTCCCTTTTTTTCACTGTTTATTTCATAAAAGAAGCTTTTACCCTAAAAACATATCATCATCTAACCTGTATAGTTCTAAACCTGATGTTCTTGATGTTGAGGGCAGGAAATGAAAGTCATAATCTCAAGTTTATTTATTATTTGTAAATTTGTATGATGTGCATTATGGAGTTAACTTTTGTATATGTTTTATACATCTTTTGATTCACTTTAGAAAAACAACACAAATTGTCCTTCATTTATTCAAGCATTCCATCAAGGGTACTCAATGGCAAAATGTACTGAGGATACAAAAGGAATTAGGATAGATTTTATCTTTGCCATTTTTAGCCCCAAAAGCAAATAAAAACAAAAACCTTTGCCAGTAACAACCCTGGGGATATATCTTACTCTATGTCAAGAACTGCCCTCAGAACCTAACTGTGAGAAGGAAAGATAGCAGCCTTTGCTCTTAAGTTGCCTACCATCCTGTAGTGGAAACAAAAGACTGTATGCTCAAATTGGGTTTTTGAGTCAACATTTAGTTTCATGATCAGAAAATATGTTTGAAGGCTTAAAATTATATGTAAATAGAAGATGATTTTATGGAGGAAAAAAAAAATGAATCTTTTCAAGGGAAGACCTCCAGTTGCATTGTCTAGAAAATCATTCCTGGTTTTGATGGGGAGGGAGTTCAAATATTTGTGTGTGTAAATATGTCATATGCAAGACTGCATTGATGCCCAGCTAACTCATCTCTGCCATGACCTGTCAGGAAGACATTCTCCCTATGTCTGCACATGACCCAGGACCATTCTGATGCTTTCCATGTGGTCATGGGTGGTGTCCTAGAGATAAATCAATTTTAACAAAACTCAGTAAGCACGGAGGTACCTGATGATCTCCATTAAAATAAATTTCTTGGGGCTGGAGATGTAGCTCAGTTGGTAGAGTGCTTGCCTAGCATGCACAAAGCCCTGGGTTCAATCCCCATCACCAAAAAAAAAAAAAAAGAGTTTCTTTTAAAGAGGAAGCACAGAAAGAATGTAATATGGTCATTAGGATTAGACAATTACAAGTGGGCTTCCAAATTGATGTCTTTTAGAAGTAAGAGTGGGCCTTGTTGCAGTAGGTAGTAGAGATACTACAGGTCAGATGGGACTCCTTTAGTGGCATTTAATTTGTGACCACATTTCGGAGGACATGCAATAATTTAGGTGACATACACATTTATCAATATCTTGATGAAAAAACCTCACCTGGACAATCCTGAAACACTCCGTGCCTTCCCTTGGATACCACAAAACACATCCAGTCCACTCTATAACATTGAATTTGTTGCAGAAAGCATAATGAGGAAATAATTGTCTAGATGGGTCAAGAGATGAGGTTGATGCTTGAAATAAGAGTCATCTGGAATACAATGAACAAAGTAGACTTAATTTCATGAATAAACTAGAAAATAAATCATTGGAATTATTTATGTATAATATTCAAATTTGCCACTTATACCAACACAAGTTTTATATGAATTTAATGATTAAAAGGGCACTTATAGTTGACCAAGTCAATTTCAAACTTCTAAAGCTGCCTGTTACATAAAAGTAGTTTTATATTGAAGAGTAGAAATATTTGAATAGGATAAAATCACCATAACATGACTGAAGTTATTTCAAGGATATTAGATATTTATACATTATTTATTTATAAAAAATTTACCATTAGGAAGAAAAATCAAATATTTTCTATAGAAAATAATGATGGAATTTAATATTGGAGGTGTCAGCTATGAAGACCACATGGTTATAGTGAGAAAGAACATTTAACCTTTCTCTTGTGGCTGATGGAGGCCAACACAGTATTTTATTATCAACATTGGCAGGTGATTTATTACCCCTGTTTCTACTCCAGTAAAGCTACATTAGGCTGTGCTTGATGTATCATTTGTTATCTTCATATTCCCTGTACATTTTCTGCTTGCATAATCTCATTGTCATAACAAATTTTGAACAGAAAAGGGTAAATATTTAAGTAATTATTCTGGATTCATCAGAAATCATAGAAGTAACATTGACTAGTTAAACAGATTATGCTGCACAGCATCTGACGTAATCATAAAGTTCTGGCTTCAAGAAGAGTGATGGTTATACATCTGAAACTTCAGCTATGCATAATGGCGCATTAGTGTAGCTACAGCAGTGACACAGAATAAATCACAGGCACACTTTCAGATGGGAATAAAATTTTGTGAAATAAATTCAGGTCAGATAGCTTTCAACAGACTCTGTTTTCAGAACTTACTACCTAAAAAAAATCAGTCAAATTGTCTGAAATTGCTTGGCAGATGCACTGAGAATAGTTTCCTTATCTTTCAACTAGTGTGATGATTTGACATTAATGTGGAAGTAAATTTAGGAAAATCAAAATAGTTCTTTCCTCTCAAATTCTATCTTTTATGTATGTATCCCTGATGAATTTTTGAACCTTTGGAAATACAATTTTTGTTCCAATAAAATGTAGTTAATGATCATCATGCTTCAATCCATAGGAACTTGTTTCTATATGTTTTTCTTTTAGCCAATAATTGTGAATGCTAATTAAACTTATAAAGTGTTAGAGAAAGATTTTTCTCTGTGAAATGTTTTAGTCTGTGAGAGGACTGAATTACCTTGACTCCTAGATTCTCTTTACTCACTCTGCCGTGGGAGATGGGGTAATTTATGTGATTGGCAAATGTGGAAATAATTAACTAGGCATGCTTTGCTCATCTCTGTCCTTCCTCCTCGTGATAGTAGGAAAGTCTGTAGAGTTCATCCATTCTACCCTGCTCCTTCAGAGGCCATTATCACTGGCTCAGTAACTATTAATATTTGCTACTGAGAATCCCATTATTGGTTATAACATACAATTTGTGTCTTTAAACCCACCCTTTATGAATTAAAAAAGAATATTTTGTTTTCTACCTATCACTAATTTAATTTTTCAGAATGCAATTTTAATATTTAGATGAGTACTATATTTTGAAAGTTCTCAGTAATTCTAACAAGCCCTTTGGAAATAGAATGCTTCACTCCCCTCCTTTCTATTTTAAACAGATGATATTTCCGGGTTTCTATAGAAGTGCCTGTTAGATTGTTAATTACAAATATGATTAATTTCACTTAAAATATAGGTATTTTTTTCTAAATACATTGTCATAGATAAACATTTATCAATGCTGATAATTTGTGTACCAAACATTCTAAATGCTTTTGAGTAAAGAACTTACAATATTTGGGACCAGAAATGAATGCAAAATAAATAAACGAGTGAATCAATAAAGGAGAAGAGATGGAAGTGATATTTATGCAATCAACAAATACACAGAGGTGCTGCGATAAGCAAAAACCAGCTACCATAATGAGTGGCAAGAAATATTCATTTTAATTAAACACAAAAGGCTAAATTCTGTTTTTGCTACATTCTACCTTTGAAAGACATTCTTACATAATCTCAGCTTTATCAATAGTTAACTTGTGCAAATAACTTCTATGTCAAGTGATCGTTAGGGTTTTTTCTTGATAATGTAAATAGAATGCTCGCATCAACTAAAGACTCAATACATGTCATTTTACAAAGTTCTCTCCAAAGATGTTCAAGTCATTTGGGGTAGATCATAAAGAAAGAGAAAATAAGGATAGAAAGAAGGGTTTAAAATGTGAATTGGAGTGAAAACTTATCTGTGTACTTACTATGGAATAAAATATGATGAGAAGAATATGATATTTATACACAATTATTAAGGAATTGATTTTTAGTCTGAATTAACTAGTTAAAACTTGTAGGAAATTCTAATGTTTTGTCTTAATACTGTGTTTGTGTGTGTGTGTGTGTGTGTGTGTGTGTGTGTGCATGTGTGTGTTGTTTGGGAAAAAGATATAGACTAGAAAATACAACATACTGTTCTAACATGAAACCATGAATTGATATAGGCAAAAAGAAATGGACACAATAAAATATCCCATTTATCTAAATAGCCATGGGGGTTACCTAACTAGGAGTATGGTAGACACTAGGTAGTAAGAAACTGCTAGTTGAAATAAAGCAGACACTTGCTGTCCCCAGATAAAATTTAAGTGAGCATAATATTTGAAGATTTCTTTTTTGTTATGGACAAAACTAAAGTAATAAAGTTGAATTAATAAAGCAGATGAGTTAAACACCAGGAACGAATTAATAAGAACAAGAAAAACACAAATAAGAATAAAAATAATTCTATGTATTTTATTTAAAACACAACTAGTATGACCTTACTAAATAATTCTTCTAAATACTATCTGATGAAGCTACCTCCAGTTTTGCTATAAATTTGCACAGCTTTATACAGAGACAGTAATAGGGCCACTCAAATTGTCTTATTCACAGTAATACATATTGATTATCTTATTTAAATATTCTTAAATGAAAAAAGCACACACATATAAATGCATGTACATATATGACCAATTGATTATAAAAGTGATTGTCCTTAACATGTTAATTTATGATATGACAAGAAATGGAAAGAATAATTGCTTCAAATAACCCAAACTTAGATAGTTTAATCTTTTTTGATGGGGGTGGGGGGCTGGGGATTGAACTCAGGGGCACTCGAACACTGAGCCACATCCCCAGCCATATTTTATATTTTATTTAGAGAAAGGGTGTCACTGAGTTGCTTAGTGCCTCACTTTTGCTGAGGCTGGCTTTGAACTCTCAATCCTCCTGCCTCAACTTCCAGAGCCACTGACTACAGCCATTTGCCACCATGCCCAGCAAGGTAACTTAATCTTAAAATTAAACCTATTTACTTAAAGGGAGCATATGCTGGAACATAGAAAATCACATAATGGCACACAGATTCCAGAAATGCAAAAAAGTTTATCAACTGGGACTACTAATTGGTGGATTCCACCTGTCCTTTCAAGGATTAATTTCTCTGCCTCACAGATAAACAAAATGTGGCCCTGGAACAACTTTGATCTGCCAACTTTCAGAAATCTGAGGAGTTAAGGGTAGAAGTTGAATAGCTGAAATTGTGTTTGTGCTGATCAACCATAGTACTTAAGTGAAAACTATGGTAAAAGCTGGAATTACTTTTACAAGGTACAAGCTTAGAATTTTAAATATTTTATTCTAACATTTTATAATTTTATTAGATAATGTAATTTTTTCAGAAACTGAAAAGTGTGTAGTGAACAATGATCTTTGATAAAACTCTTATTTCATACCAATTTTTGTTGTGCTTTAAATCTTATATATACTTTGTTTAGGCATTTATTCATAAAAATATCATATGTGAATTTAGAAACTAATTTCCCTGTAGATAAAAAAAACTTTCACTTTTTATTTAGGATTAATTGAAATGGAAATTTAGAAAGTTGTAATGAATATTATTCAGTATGATACATTTAATCAGAAAAAGGTAAGCATTTATAACAGAATATCACATAGATTATTAGGATAAATAGTTGTTTGGTAACTTAAAAGTAGTAAAATTAATATCTCTGGATTGAACTTCACTAATTTTTCTTAAAGAGATATACTATACTCATATATATGGCAATATTGGTTAATCCTTTCTTCTAACTCATGTAAAAAAGTGTTAGCAATATAAAAAGAAATGTTAATATTAATTCAATGTCTCAAATACTGCATTTGCTTACTTTTCCATAAGAAACGATCTGACAAATCTTATTTAAAGGAATGTTATGGTTTGCATGTGAGGTGGCCCCCAAAACTCACATGTGAGACAATTTGAGAGGGTTCAGAGGGGAAATGATAAGGTTGTAAGAGCCTTAACTGAAACTGTGAATTAATCACTTGATGGAATTAATTGAGTAATAATCAAAGTAGGGTAGAGTGTGGGTGGGGGAGGTGGCACATTGCGGGTGTAGCTTTGGAGTATATATTTGTGTCTAGCAAGTGGAGTCTCTCTATACACATTTACTTCCTAATCTCATGTGAACTGCTTCCCTCTGCAGTGATGTTCAGCCTGAGGAAGGAGTCTGCTGCCTATGGACTGAGACCTCTAAAACCATGAGCCCTTAGATAAAATTTTCCTCTACAGTTGTGATTGTTAGATCTTTTAATCACAGCAGTGAAAGAACTGACTGAAACAGAAATTGGTACCAAGAGTGGGGTCATTGTGGTGACTAACTTGACTATGGGCTTCAGAAGTTTTTTGAGCATTTTGGACTTGGCAGGAGAAATTTTGAGATGCTAGGCAGTTCAAGCTGGAAATGTTTTAGATAGCTGTAAGTGGAGCTTAATGGATGATTCTAGTGAGAGCCAAGAATCTCAGATTGCCAATAGGACCATGGACAGTGAAACAGAACTCATAAAGGTTCAAAGGAGGACTCTATTGAAATTTGAGCTAGAGGCCTTTTTTGTTATGTTCTAGCTAAGAAGTTTTCTTCATTATGCTGGTGTCCTGAGACTTCCTGTGAAGCAAATTGTAAAAGCAATGACTTCTTAATCCAGTAGAGAAATGTCTAAGCAACATAGCATTCAGGAAGTGGCATGAATATTGTTGGCAGCTTTTTGTCAAGTTTATTGTGATATTAAGGGCAAAAAGCAGAGCAGACATATTTGAAAAGTGACTTGAAAGGTGCCGGAATCCAGCCCTAGTAGGGATCAGGGGTCCTAGGTGGATGGGTGGACAAATAGCACACAGAGAAACCAAGTGAGCTGAATCTGTCTTTATTTTTTCTGCCAGTCTTTTTATAGATATTTTTCTGTAATAATGATTATATCATTTTATGGTTAGTTTGAATAAGAAAAACCTTCAAAAGTACAATCTATGCTTCTTCTCAAAGTACGCATTCTCTCTGACAGCCCAGACCAAAACAACCTTATTTCCCAGCTAGATTAAAACAACCTTGTCTCCCAGCTAAACTGAAACAACCTTGTCTCCCAGCTAAAATGAGGGCACCATGATCTGCCCACCTTCAACCTTAGAACAAATACATCACTAGATTTTCTAAAAAACCACCCCCACCATGAACTCCAGTGTTTAACGGTGAATATTTTTACTATTAATAAGGGCAACAAAATCAACTTATAGTTAATATTTAATTTATTCTAATTTCATATAATGGCAGACTACAATCTTATTCTAATCCTCAAAGAATTAGACTAAACATAGGAAAAGCACAAATTATATTTATGACTAACCTAAATGTTTTTATTATGTAAAGTATCTCTAGAATCAAATATTAAAACTAGGAAAGCAACAAAGGCTAAACACCGCAACCAAGTTCAGAGGAATGCCTCTTTATCCATCTATTATTATACTAAAGCAATCACAGGCTCCTTTAAACTCAAGCACAGCCACAATTTTTTATTTTCATTTATTTTATCTATGTATTACTGCTAAATTTTTATTGTGCACTATTTTCTGTCCCAATACAGTAAAACCTTCCCAATGTTTTCCAACAAGTTTCTAATGATATATTGATTATTAATATTAAAAAGCAACTACACATGGAGACATGCCATGCCTATGGCCCCCAAGAGGGAGGATGATCAACAGAACTGTGTCAACAGTTGAGTCCTCTATTCCAATAGACCGTGTCAAGTGTTGGATCTTCTACTCCAACAGAGCCATGTCAAATGTTGGAGTGGAAGGAAATAGATGCAGCAGAAAGGCAAGAGTAAAACTGGGGCTAAGGAAGTTGCAATTGTTAAAACATCACTGTCCCTGAAGGAATCCTGAAGACTTTGCTCAGAGATGATAAGAAGGACATCTCAGGAGCCATTAAGACCACACCCACCTCAGGCTCAAGGAAATAAAATTAAAAATTCTTTGACAAGAGACCACTGAGGAACCTTTCTTGCACAAAAGGGCCTACAAAGTTTTTAAAACATGTTCAGTTACCCAGACTCTCAGGAGCTGCTGCAGTCAGGATCCCTTGAAGCTCGGCTATTGCTTGAGATGATGGCAGACCATGGCATCAACAGTGTGATGCTGGTTCTGTAGGAATGCAGGATGCTGGAGTTAGGAGTTCATGGAGGCTTCCACTAAGATTTCAAAGGAGAGCCAGGCAAAGTACAGCAGGGTCGGAGTCCCTGCGGGCAGCCCCTGAGGGGGCAAAACATGGAGGTGTGAGGAGGAAGACTAAGCCTCAGTGGAGATTCTTGAAATTAAGAAACGCCAGTAATGTGGGACAACATCCTAGGAAAGTTGTAGGAAATGAGCAGAGACAAGCCAGAAGGAAGGCCACTTGGGCTGCAACCAACAAGGCCACAGGAGTGGAGTTACACAACCCCTTTGGAGAGAACATTGTACCATGTGCTCCAGATGCTGGACATAGATCTAAAGGAATTGATTGCCCAGCTGGATTTTGGTCTTGCTTTGGTCCCATCCCTTCTTTCTATGCCCCAAATAGATGAATGAAAATTTTACTTTGTACCTTTATATATTAGATACTTTTGCTTTTTACTTTATATGAGCTCACAATGCAAGATTGCCTTCAACTTCAGAGAAGATTTTGGACTTGAACTTTGAGCAATCTTGAAGCTGTTGAGGCTATGGAGACTTTTGGGAATGGACTAAATGTATTTTGCATTGTCAGAAGAGAACTTTGGGGGATCAGGGGTGGAATGTTATGGTTTGGATGTGAGGTATCCCCCAAAGGTCCCATGTGAGACAATGAATGAAGGTTCAGAGAAGTAATTGGCTTGTGAGAGCCTTAACCCACTGAATTAATCACCTGATGGGATTAATTGAGTGTTAATTGAAGGCAGGCACAGTGTGGCTAGAGGAGGTGATACACTGAGGGTGTAGCTTTGGGGCATATATTTGTCCCTGGCAAATGGAGTCTCTCTCTCTCTCTGCTTCCTAATCATCATATGAGCCACACTCTTTTGCCATGATGTTCAGCCTCACCTTGAGCCCCAAGGAATGGAGCCTGTTGTCTGTGGATTGAGAACTCTAAAACCAAGAGTCCCCAAATACACCTTCTTCCTCTACAGTTGTTCTGATTGGGTCCTTAATCCCAGCAGCAAAAAGGCTGAATAAAACAGGAAAAAAATGGGTGTAGAGGTATAGTTAAATATAAAGTTATGAGGTTACCTGTATTTACACATAGTGCTCTTTTATAAAACATATTTTGTTTTAATTATGTTAATCAGTGATTTTGATTTTAGCACTCACTAAATGTATTTAGTAGTGAATAATCCACTTAACAGTTAGGTGTGAATTCCTCACTAAAGAAGATGACCAGGACAGTGCCCACTTCAGGAGCCATTTTGAGACTCTAAAGATTAGGTGGAAGTACTTTCTAGTTTGCACTGCTCTTTGTAAACAAAAAGCATGAATACTGTTATTGGCATCATTTTTGCACCTATTGAAAACTGTTCAAGACACCAATTTAAAGACCTTGAAGACCTTATAGTTTCTTTTGTAAGTATTTCTCAGTATTCTTTTGTAAAATAAGTTCATGCAAAAATTCCAGTCTAAACCTGTTTTAAACACAGGAATTACTTCATTCTGAAAAATACAAATAAAATCTCTCCTCAGAACAGCTTTTGCATGACTGAAAATATCTATAATATATATGACACATTGTCACTTAAGAGTTCAATGTGAAAATGCTTGGGTAAGCCTCAAGCATTTTTATTAGATGAATTGGCAGAAAGAAAAACAGTATATAATTGTCAGAATATAAATCAAGAATAAGAAAAACTTATTCTAAATCTAGATCTTCAGTAATTACATTGCATTATGTAATTAGGAACATAGGTTAGAGTTAGTATCTCTATCTCACCAGTAAACAATATGGCATTGATCTTATAATTATTTAAGGATCGAATTGTGAAATCAGACACACACATGCACACACACACACACACACCACATTAAAATGACATACAAAGTACTGGTTTCAGATTACAAAATGTAAATATATGTTTGCATGGGAAAGGTTGTTAAATGTATGTTTTAGATTTGCATCTTAGTTTGGCATTGAAGGAAAGGTTTTTAACAGAATAGTTTTTTGGAGAGATGAAAATGAGGACAATAAGGGCTGAGTAAGAAGAATGGAAGACAGTGAATTAAATACACAAAGTGACTATTAGTTAGAGGTAATAAGACATCATTGTGGGAGACCTGAGATTAACCCTGTTGGGGAGTTCTGGAAGCCAGTGTGATGTACATGGCTCACTGCTATTCCAGGAAGTGACAAAAGATCTTAGGTATTTTTTGCACAGTTCATCTTTGGCTGAGAATTCCTCCCAAGGGAATTTAATATTGCTGACACTTTGGGCCTTATGTATACAGGGCGGAACAGATCTGAAAGTAGAAGCACATTTAGGTATGGAGATGCAGTTTATGGAATTTGAAGGTCTGGGCTACATACACAAAAGTGGCAATAACAAAATCAGGCTGAGACACTGAGTGGATTTGTGGTTGATGCATCTCACCTCACACCCCTCATGTACCACATTAAATCCATTTCAACCTTTGACTGCTTCTTAAAGATGGCGAGCAATCACTACCTAAAGCAGAGACTTAACAACAAGACTTAGCATGTCAAGGTACGTCTTGTTGAGATAGTTAATTCTGAAACAATACTTGATATTCATTATTTTGCTCCTATGTCAAGCACTCTTGGCGCTCTTCACCTTTTACCAGAATATTTTGGGAATTGTGTTACTTACCATGTGAAGTACTCAAAAAATTGGCATTCCCAAAGGACTCTCAAACTCTGATTGTCATGTCATTTCTAGGCCTATTTGAAACAATTGTCCTCAGCATGAATATGGAGGCAATAAATGATATTGAAATTAATCTCTCAAGTCCCAGATGAACTTTACTGACCCTATTTGAGTGAACACAAATATTTCCTCCTGACAGTCAGAATTACTACATTCCAGTGTTAAAGCTGGCTAACTGAAATGAAGAACACAGATGATCTGGTGGCAGCCTTAGTTTTGGTTTCAGTGGAATATTTATTCTGCTCATTAGTAGGATTTATTCTCTACAAAAACCTGGATTTCTAGTCTGTGAGATCAAACCTCAAAATAGAAAGCAAATATTCACCAAAAGAGTGACTTAGCGGAAGCATTCTATCATAACACAATGCCTTGTGACAGTTATTGGCTCAAGAAGTTTTGAAAGTATGCAGGATTTCATCCCCAACTGCAGTCTTGCTGTTCTCTAAGAATCCATTCTGATTTCTATTAGTCTAGCAGCTTCTGGGTGAAGTGGTATACAACATGAACAAGAAAAACCAAGGTCACAGGTGTAGTGAGTGGATCCAAGTTGTTCTCAGGGCAATGGAACAGATCCAGTCATACAGAAGAATCACAAAGGCTTTCTGCAGGAGGAGCTTGACCCCACCACATCATCACTCCACTCCACCATCAAGCCACAGGCCAAAGAAGAGTGAAGAAACACAACCCCTACAACGGAGCAAATTCAAAAGGATGAGGATTCAAGTACAGGTACAGAATTTGGAAGGATGCCTTCTCTTTACCCCAAGGGCATTTTATTCATCAATGTAATATACACATATCTTACCCCAAAGAAGAAAGGCTACTATAAGAATATACTCACATGTACTGTTTTACAGAACTTCTCTCAATATTTCACCTGAGTGACATAAAAAATTAAGGCGTATCTCTGTGTCAAGAGTATGTTATGAAGGATTACAGTTAATCAATATATTGAATCCATTCAGAGTTAGCTATAAATCCAAGGGATATAAAATGCAGAAAATGCAATTTTGTTCAAGATACACAATATGTTCATTAAATATTTTAAGAATTCTTACCAACAATACAAAATTAGCAAAATTGGCTTAACAGACTTAAATATTGACAAGAAGTAAAATTAAAAGAAAATTATAAGGAGGAGCTATTAATTAGGAAATTTGATATTAGAAAATGGGGTTTTAAAGAAATTTATTTTTAAATAAAACAAAAAGACAAGAATTGAATCAGTAAAAAACATATAAATTAAATTTTTGGTAGTGACAAAACAAATTCATTGTCAAATAGAATTGAGTAGATTAGTTCACCTACAATTAATGTCCCATATTCAATTGAAAATTAAAATTAGTTTGCTTAAATGTGGTTATCCAGGCTTAGCAGGAATAGAATTGTTTAGATACTTGCTTATATATAGTCATAATAATGTCCTCTTTTACATTTGAAAATTACTTGAAAGAATCTTGGTTTTGGAGTTCCATTGCACTCTGTGAAAGGGTTTACCAGATATGGATATTTTTCAAGTTTAGTGAACAATCAAGAATTCACTTGAAATCAAAGACAGGTAGCATCCCCACAATTCGCAGCAAAAGAACAGGGTAACATAACATCTGAAATCTGCAGGAAAGCAAATGTGGGCAACTTAGAGCATCAACTAATAGAGATTCATATAAGTTTAAATATATCCCATGTACCTATGACTCTGAAGTAACCTTTTAGGCTATAATCTTATAAGAAAAGTCATGCAACTTAAACCAAAAGAATATGAGTCTCCTTAGATATCATGGGCTTACTGTTATCAGTTGGAAAATAACACAATCTCTTTAAATAATGACAAAATATTTTTTAAAAAAACCAAAGAGATGTTTTATAATTCCATTCAAATTCACTTATGTGATGATTGCACATAGTATTATCCAAGCAGAAACTGATAGGGAATAGGAATAAGTTCAATAATTTGTCAACATTTTACCTGGACATTGGTTGAAAGTACATGTGCTTATATAGATAGAGAGTAAATATGACCTTTATTCACAGAAATAGAATAAAAAGATATCTAGAAAAAAATTGGTATGTCTTTCAAAAAAGAATTTATGCACTGAATAGATCTACTCTAAGAAAGTACCAAGAATGTTTCTGACACAAGGGATAATATAGAAAAGTCTGTTCTGTTAAAAAAAAAAAGGAACTGATTCTATGATTTTCAAACACATAAGACCTGGATCTTTATAACAGACATGAAAAATGAAAAACCTATCTAGAGTGATTATAAAAAATGCAGATCATCACAAAGCATTATGCCAGCTTATCTTTGCTGTGAAATCCGAAAAATGGTTAACAATCCTATTGGGAATCCCCTTACAGTATGTCAAGAAGGACAATTTTATTAATTTAGTTCCATGGGTTATATTACTTTACAACACAGCATTATCAAAAAGACACTGTTGTTTTCATCAGAAATTATCCATCACTGTAGCCTCCAACTCTGATCAATAGGTTCATTCTTTATTAGATACCAATTTATATTGTTTCCCAATTTTCCTGAGTAATCATCTAAAATCCTGGTCAAAATCTGAAAGGATAATTAATTTTCATACTATTTGAACAGCAACTATAATTTAGAACAAGATGGTTGCTGCAGCAATTCTTGCCTCTAGGGACTAGGCTTCAAAATGACCCCATATGGCATCAAATGAATCGCATAAAGATGTGAGCTCAAAATAAGTTGCTCTTAACCTTAAATGTGTGAACAATTTTGCATATCCATAATTGTCAATATGGCACCCTTCAGGATAGACTAGAATCTCTGGGCAGGAAGCCAATCAGCCTTATGTTCAGTTACATGGGAGCCAGCTGGACATCTGACAGGTGCATTGTGGTGGTTAACTGCTGTCATCTACACTCTTTAACCCTCCGGTGACTTTGTTGTTCTGATATGCTTCCTAAAGAAATCGGTCATGGCACAGATGAGTAAAGCATAGCATGTCTACCTTATGGTGATGAGGAAACCAGGAGTGCCCCAAGGTAAAGCGCTCTACTGTGGTTCTGTGGGACTCAGCAATGCCCACTGATGGGGGAAGGCTATTCCCAGAAGCCCCCTTCTGCTACATGTAACTAAGGAGTTTGGCTAAAATATTTCCCCCTGAGACCTTAGGAAATAGTACTGATGTGGACTCCATGTTGAACAAAATGGACTCAGAGTATGATTCTATTCCTAGGTTTCCTTCAGTTTTAGGAGATGCCCCCTTTCAAAAGCCATTATTAATGTCAAAAGTCACAAACCTCCTGAGCACCTCAAGGCAACAGGATTATTTAAAATAATGTTGGGAAAAGTGTCCTGATGAATATCCTTTCCACCTCAAGGGTTCATTTTCTCCTCTAGATAGAAAGAAAATGAAATTCCTGTTTAGGAAGAATATAAAAAAGTTTAGCAATATACTCTTTAGCTGAGGTCATGGAAAACCACACTTATGCATTCTGGGTATACATATATCATTGCACTATGAAAAGGAGTTTTGTAATATTGAAAACAAAACACATTGATGTGTCCCTTTTCACATAATCCCTCTTTACAAATTTCTTCTAGTTATTCTGGAAAAAATTTGAAATGACCTATCTACAAAACTATTTAGTTTTGTTTTATGTGTCAAAAAATCTGGAAATAATAAAATGTCTATCTACAGGGGTCTGTTTGAATAAACTGTGGCAGATGCATAAAATGAATGACGACATATCTCTAGAAAGAATGAGGATGAAATTCATTCATGACTGTGGATGAACCCCCAAAAGTTATTTTAAAGAAGTAGCCTATTGTGATTGCTATGGTACCTACTGTTTCAGGTAGAGAACAAAATGTATAGAAAGAAGGAAATAAATATACATCCATATATACACATGTAATTGATGCTTATATTTTACAAATGGAAGGAGAAATAAGAAAATAATGAAAATGATCTACAGAGAAGAAAAAGGAGATGGTGGAAGGGTTTGGGAATCACACATCTCTGAAAGTAACTTCATTTACAGATTAGAATGTAGAGCCATCTGATAAGCTTTCATAATTATAAAAAATTAAATCAAAACTAATAAATCTATCTCTGAAAATGGAAATCCTAATAAAGGAACATTCAATTATTTATCAGTTTGATAGCTTAACACACAATGTTCTGAATGACTTTAAAACGGTAATCCCCTGCATACTTTTCTGAGATAAATATGTCAAGGTTAAAGAGAACTCCAAAGAAATCTCAAGCACTATATAGTGATATTAATACTTATACTATTATTTTGGATACGTATGTAGATAAATAGAAGACAAATAGGAGATTGATAGAAAATTATTATATTAGTATCTTTAGGAAATAAGATTTTCAGAGCATAAGTAAAGACAAAATGCAGAAGAGCAAAGAAATCCTGTTTTCTTTTAAATTTTAATTTTGGCTAAAGTATAAATTGTTGGTGTACTTTTTGAATCTTCTAAAATAAAATGTTTATTTTCTTTTTGGTAAACTGGAAATATCTAAAAGCAATGGCCAAACCAGATACAAAGAAGCTAGAGTTTGGTTTTTAAATAGCACTTATGAGTACAATAAGCTGAGGTTTCTCAGAGAAACAACAGGTTACACTCTGTGGTAAGAACTATAACCATAGAAACGAAATGATGTACCCCTTTTGTGTACAACAAATCAAAATGCAGTTTGTAAAAAATTAAAGGCTAAATAAAAAAAAAGAATATTATTAGTCTGGAACTTTTTTATAAAAATGAAAGGCAGCACAAAACAATTATAGATGACTATTAGATTCCTGTTAGATGGTTACAGGAGACGAAGTAAAGGAGTTTCCATCAGTTAACAAGAACATAATTTAAATATCAAAATGTATAATGATTGAAATGAGCTCCCCAAACACGTTCAAAGCACATGACTTCATAACACTCTGAAGAATCTCACTAATCACCTCTTATGGTTACTATGGCAAAAATTTATTATACTGAAACCTTACAAATAATAGTAGAGAATAAGAATTTATTTTTCTTTTGGTCTAGAAATGTACTGCAGTGTACTGAGTTAGTACATGAGTAAAATTATTTTTCAAAAAAGTACACAATAATATGTCCAGCAAATTATAATTTTATCTCCTGATGCAATAATGGGAGTTGACCATGATCTCAAATGGTTGCTCAAATATTAAATAAAGATGAGATTAAAATGTAAAAGATGACCAGAAATCTTGTGCTTCATAAGATATTCAGAAAAAAAAAAAAAAAAAAACAGTCTGATCAAGTCCTTTGTCCTAATTAATTTATATGGAAACACACAGAGACAGAGGTCTATATCAAATGATATTAGTTAACTAAAGCCAAAGTGTGGAAAACTATGTAAGATATCCAAAAGAATAATTATTTCTTATTTATAAAGCAATTAAAAAATTGAGGTTTTATATTGAAATAGATTGAGACAGATGCAATAAATGAAATATGTGATACCTTTTTGGAGCCTGATATGAAAAATAAATATTAAAACATTTATGAGGTAAATGGAGACTTGTAAAACTTGAAGGCACAGTAAATATTATGAAGAGTTTCCTTTTTTGGTGTGATAATTGGACTCAAGTGGTTTTTTAAAAGATATTTCTTATAGGTGCATTCCTATTTAAAGGTAAAATTTTGATATCTAAGTTTGCTAGAAACTACTCTATATTGCTAGTAAGAATAAGTGGGGGATTAATGTCAACCCCAACCATCTCCTCACCCTCCTTAATGTTCAAGAAAGATCTGGAAGGACTTAGCACTTCAATAATCTCATGGAGGAAGTTGGCAAGGTGGAACAGTTGAAGACATTTAGTATTAAAGAAGGTTTTAAACTGCTTATTTTTAGGTTACTTGACTTTTCTGATATTCAAATAGTATATGATCATTGGGGAGAAGCAAGTTTTCTAGAAATCAAGTAATGGTTGGCTTTCCATATATAAATAAAGGTTGACTTCCAGCAAGGACAGAAGTGGAAATTAAACCTAACAATAATATCAACAGGTAAGAAAAATAGAATCCACACAGCATGGGACGAGATGATGTGATAAATTCACAGACTCAAAATAAAAGTGGGTCATGAGCAATAATGTTGACTCAGTTTTAGTGGTTATAGAGCTTTAGTGAGGAAAACATGGACAGTTAAATAACTTTGCATCTCATTCTAATATTATTCATATTTTTACACAATTTACGTTTTTACTACATTTGCCTTAAAAATGCACTAATTATTTTCATCACCTAATATGAGTTCTCGCATTTGAAAAAACAAATCATTTTGTCACCTTCATAAAAATGTCTGAAGAGACTACAGCAGTGGTCTTGTAGCCGTGCACCTGTGTTGGAGGCCAGGGCCCTTCCTGGGAGTGGACACCCAGGAGTTGACTGTCTTGGCTGCTGTACACACAGAGGGCAGCAACCCGCACGTTTCCTAGGATGGGTGAGCCAGCAGATCGCTACCATTTAATTCTGCAGTACTCGGATTCTTTCCAAAAAAGTAAACTTATAAATCTTCTTAATAATAGTTTTATTATTTTTTTGTTATTTTTGTTTTAAAATTTTTATTGGTATATTATAATTATACATAGTAGTGGAACTCATTATACCATATTCTTGTGTGCCCATAACATGACTTGGTCTATCTCATGTCCCAAAACCTTCCATTTCCTGCCCTTCCCCTGATATGCTTCCTCTAGTCTACTGATCTCCATCAGCTGTTATTATTTAATTACTGCAGTATAATTATATAAAGAAATAGATTTCATTGCGGCATAATAGTACATGGACATAGCATAATTTGGTGTGCTCTTTCAAACAACCTCTCCTCCTCTGTCCGTCTTGATCCCCTTCCTCCAATTAATATCTCCCATCTATTTTCAAAAGACCCCCCCACACCTGCACACTTCTTTTTTTTTTTTTTTCTTTTTCTCTTTCTCTTTGTTTACTCTAGCTTCTACATAGGAGAGAAAACTATTGATCTTGACTTTCTTAGTCTGCCTTATTTCACTTCAGTTTTTATTTTGAATAAAATCTAACCCTGTAGAATTTCAACAGTGAAGTTGTTTTCATTCTTAAGATCCACTTAATTCCTATTGCCACACCTTAGAAATATAAGAGTGACTGAAAGAACAAACCCTTCAGTTTCTTTCATCTCTCTTTTTGACAATCCCACACACTGAGACATTTCCAACAGGTAATTCCAAACTTAAAAAGAAATTTCCCACATTAAGTTGAGGTATAAGCTTTGGGAAAAAAAAATCATTTTTCTCTGTACAGGGAAAGTAGAGGGCTTGATAATGTTGTGCTAAATTTGTTTTAATAACTAATATGAAAAATAGGTAAATCAAGAAATAAGTTTGGAATCAATAGAGCTAGCCACCTGAAACAATATTAATTTTCTTCCTGATAATTTGTTGACATAATTTGACAAATACCAAAATGATGGCAAACCAGACATACAACTTGAAAAACAGATTAAGATTTAAATAGTGTTGTACGTATCAGATCCTTAAAATAATAATAAATTATCCAGGCAAACATTGTCATAATCTACAAAATCTGTCAAATCTCTTTAACAAAAATGTACCTTGTAATAAATTTGCAAATTGTACATAGAGAGGAGCTTTTGGTCAGCGAATGAACACAGTAAATTTGAGCAATAAGCTAGAGAAACTAAGATTTATTATGCCAACTTTTAATTAATGTGCTGAATTATATTCTCATTCACTGGGTTTTCACTGACAAGGAGAAGCCTCTGCAACAGGCCAGTGATTGTACTCGCTACCGTTTCAGAGATTACAGGGTAATAGGTGCTTCAGACATAATTAACTCAGGGGTAAATAATTAATGTGACAAAAGGAAGAAAATTTAATTGACCCACTTTTTATGATTCAAAGTAAATATAATTATCCCACCAAAGGTGCTAAGAAATCTACAAGTCTAATCCCACGTGTATGAGAAAAAGCAATTCTAACCACCTGAAGAAGCGTGGGCAGAAACATTTTAAATATTTTTTTTCTTTCCTTATCATAATCACTCTGGATTGTCTAAGGATCGTTTTAATTGTAAAATTCATCTTTGACACGTTATTAATCAGAGTTCTTGAGGAAAACAGAAGATCTTAAGTGCGACAGCTGCTCCACACTTCAAGATATCAATTATATCTGTCCCTGAGGCTTTGAGAAGCCAAACATTCCAAGTTCCCCCCAGCGTTTCGTATGTCGCACTTTCGTATTCTTATGTTATTCTCTGTTCCTCTAAAAATACGATCCCAGAGCCGGACCCACATTTCAGTGTGACCTGACCTTCAGGCCTGGACCAGCACCCCCTGGCAGACCCCACTCTTTTTGTAGACCCGCACCCTGCTCAAGTTCAACTCATTACCAACTGGATTCTCCACTTTTTTCACAGTAATTTTTAAAAGCTATACTCTCACTACTCTGAATTTATATAAAACATTTTAATAAAGTAGCCATTTGTATTTATTTATGAGAAATGTATTTATTCAATCGACATGTACTTAAGACTCACTATACACACCCAGTGCTATATTTTGCACTGGAGAGGCAGAGGGAAACAAGTTGATCATTTTTCTGGTTCTTTATTGATTAATAGCTTTCAGAAACCCAAAGCATAAAAAAAAGACCAAAAACATCCATAAAATAGGTGAAAAGTAAGTCAAAATCATTAGAAAAACAATACTTTGAGAAAAATGTATATAGATTCTCTAAATTTGAAATTTAGGGAAGGATAGGATATTTATTTTGAAACACTGGTTGTGACAGGGATCAGTCTTTGAGGTTGTAGCAGATTAACAAATGTCTACAAAGTCATTGACACTTCTTATATGAAGAAGTAAAGTTTTTATTTCCATGTCTTGAATCTGGGGAACTCTGACCACCTTGGTCAATACAAGTTGTTAGAACTGAATTTACTGGTTTCTGGATACTAGTTTGAAAAAGCACCATTTATTGTGATCTCTCTGAGCACTCTTAGAGCCTTAAGTGGCCACGTTCAGATATTTTAGTGTCAAAGCCCAGGATTACATCATGAAGGAGCATGAGTGAACTGGGGCACCCCTTTGCCCCCTAAGGCATGAACCTCTAGATTAGGCTAGGCCAAAAACTATATGCCATTTGAGCAACCTTATACCATGCAATGTGGAGGAGAGGGGCTAGCTGGCTGAATACTGCCTGAATTCCCCATCCACACAATTGCCATTTTTAAAAAGATAACATTTTATGCCTCTACATTTTAAGGTATCATTTTTTACAGTAATATGTATCTGGAACAAAAAATAGAGGGTATAACTCTCACCCAGGAGGAAATAAGCACCAGATCCACAAATGGAAAGAACTTTGACAGTTTGAGACATTTAAGGATTGCAGGTGAAGCTCTTGTTTACCCAGAGGAAAAGGCTGCTAAATAATGCAGAGGACACAGGGGGAGGAATTAGATCACTTAGGGACTTAATGCCAGGGTAGTTTGATAGAAATCCATTCCAAGTGCTATGGGAAAATGTTGTGCATACAGAAGGACTTTGTAACTGCTAGATGCAGTTCAAGGTGGAGGAAAACAGAGGTTATCATATGAAAACAATAAAGAGGCTGCCATGGTCGTCCAGTAAGAAGATGGGTGTAGCATAGGTATAATGATGGCACAGAAAATGAAGAAAAGTGTATGTATTTGAGATATATTTAGGGAAATCATAGGATGTACATTTAGGCATAGATTTAATATAGGTGATGGTAGGGAGGGAGGAAATTATTGATTACGCTGAACATAGTGAGCCCATTTAATCATAGGTAACATTAAGGGGAAGAAAGCACACTTGGAATTGGGAGAGTTCAAGATTTCCATTTTGGACTTGACTGTGATTGATGCTTTCAGGTAAACATGCCATACAGAGGGCTGGGAATCAGAAAGAAGTGCTCTGTGATGATTAATCTACTCAAGGAATTTATACTAGGTTAGATCTAGGCAAGAACTCAATGCTCAGAGGTAACAGCAACAACAAAAAACTACTGGAAGATAAATTTCCATGAATCATTGACATCTCCTAGGGAATTAGAAAGCAGAGAAGAGAGGGCAAGAAGCAAGCTCTAAGGAATTTCAAAATTGAGACCACAGACAGAGAAGGAAGATCCAAAAATGAAATTGAAATTGTGGGAACAAGAAATGGAAGTGAAACTCAGGTTGAGGATCTAGAAGGCAAGATTTCAAAAAAAAAGTGTTGAAAGAAGGTGAGAGACCTGACGCTAAAGATATGTTGTGAGTATGGAATATGTTAAAATCAAATTTGGTAGCCTGGTACTAGTAAGTGAGTTGTAGAGGGAGCGCAGAAGCCAGATGGTTAGAACTGGGTGTTAAGTACTTAGATGAAAGTGTAAATGACCTGGTTTTGAAGGGCAACTCTAACAATATCTGAATCTGAGATCCAGGAATTATTTTGGCATTTTTTTAATGGAGTAGCTAGGCTATAGTGGCATGCTAATGCTGAAAATAAAAAGCTCACTGAAAATAAAAGATCAATGCTTTATCTTGAGAAGGCAGAAGAGTGGAATCTATAGCCACACATAAGGGAATTAAAATGGTTAACAGTCTTCCCCCATTTAAAGAAAACAGACAAAGCAGATGAAAATTTTATTTATCGATTGAGCAATTGCAGATAGGAAGAAGAGAAGTTCATTTTTGGAAGTTCCTATTTTATTCAATGAATGAGAACATACTTTGAGAAAATGTAGGATAAAAGGAAAAAAATTTTTTCCATAGGGAAGAAAGATGCAAATGATCATCAGTGAGATGAAGTAAATAAATTATACAGAAATATATCAAGATGGTGATATTCACTTTGTGACATTTATGTATTCATTTTTTCCAATTCTGAAAAAATTTCATATGCAAATTATATCACCATTTTCTTATTATTCATTTCTCCTAAGCAAGATTTCTAGGTCTTGTTCCAATACTTGACAAAATATATTAAAGAGAGAGGCCAAGGTCAGAGAGAGGTAAAACAACGTTCCTATTTTAACAGATTTATTAAGCTATAACCGAAATATAATGAACCTACTGATATTTAAAACAATACACTTTGAAAAGTTTTGACCAAATGTAAACATTAGACATTATCATCCCAATAACATAGTATGTATATCTACCATCCCAGAAGGTTCTTCATCTGAGTTTGAAAATTCTCTGTCTGCTCCTCACCAAAGACTTATTACCCAAAAGTAACAGTATGCTTTCTGTTTTGTGGATTCGTTTACATTTTCTTTTCAGTGTTTTTATAAAATAAAACCCATAAAGTACGTGCCGCTTTGTTCTCTACCTCTTCACTAACCTAATATTTAAGACCAATCCATTCAGCTATAAGGACATCTAGAAATAAGCCAGACTCAGAAAGCAAGGGTCAAATTGTTTCTTTCATATAGAAAGCAAGAGTACACGGTAGGTTCCAAGAAAATAGAAAAATAAGGGAAATCATGAAGAACTATGGATTGAAAACCGACCAAAATATGTTACATACATATATGAATATATCACACCAAATCTCACCTTTTTGGTATATCTACAAAGCACCAATTATAAAAACAATAAATACATAGAAGGAAAACTAGACCAGTAGAGCGGAGAAAGGAGGGCCAGGACAGGGAGGAGGGGAGGAAAGACAAAGCAGAAGGAACTAAAGAGGAGCAAATTATATCTCATGCTTTTATGACTATGTCAAGATGAACCCCAATAGTATGTGTAACTATAAATGCTTTAAATATATATAACTATAATGCACCGTTTATGGTTTGGAAGTAAGGTGTGCTAAAAGCTCACATGTGAGACAATGCAAGAAGGTTCAGAAGGAGAACATGATTGGATTGTGGGCAGTCTTCACCCAATCAGAAATTAAGCCCCTGATAGGGATTAACTGGCCCTTTATGAACTGAGACCTCTGAAACCATCATCTCTCAAATAAACTTTCCCTCCCTCTACAATTGCTCCCGGTTGTGTCCTTTAGTCACACGCAGCAAAAAAGCTGACTAAAATACCAGATAAAAAATATTTTTAAAAGTTCATTCTTTTGCACCACACTATAAAACCAAGTGATTTGGGAAACTGAGGCAGGGGGATTGAAAGTTCAAAGCCAGCCTTAGCAACTTAGCAAGACCCTAAACAACTTAGCAAGACCCTGTCTCAAAATTTAAAAAAAAAAAATGAAAAGGATTGGAGATGGGGCTCCCCTGGACTTAATCTCTGGTACCAAAAAAAAAAAAAAAAAAACAAGATTCTTTTAATTTCTGGATAGTATTGCATTGTATGAATATACCTCAATTTGGTTATCTATTCAACTATTTGAAGAACATTTGAGCGCTTCTAGTTAGTATTCATTAAAGAAAAACTTCAGTATTATGATCAAACCCATATAAAAATTTTCATGGAAACACTTTTCATCTATCTAGGAAAAATACCCAGGGAAAATTGTTGCAGAGTCATGGAGAAGGTCATAGTAATTTAAAGAAAAGTCATGCTTCTTTGCTATAGTGGCTGTTCCATTTTACATTCCTAACAGCACAATATGAGAGACTGTTTTCCATATTTTCTGCCAATATTGGCTACTGTAATGTGTGTAAGAATGTGTGCATATAATACTATGTGTGTGGTTGTAATGGGTGTGCAGTGATATCACAATGTGATTTAATTTGCATTGTATTCTCTAGTGGTTAATAACACCTAAAAGAACCAGTGCTTCTTGTGTTTATCATTGTGCTGTTTTGGACGTGTATATTCTTTTGCTCAGCTTTAATTTGGATTTTGAGGAAGTGCTCATTCTTTGCCCAGCTTTCTTATTCTAATTTGGATTTTTGAGCCTTCAATTTTGAGGTTTGGGGAATTCTTTATATCTTACTCCGTACAACTATTTTACTTCACAAGGGACCTGCAAATATTTTCCCTCAGACCTTATTTTGTGGTTTTCATTCTTTTAATATTTATTTATTTTTTATTTAGTTAGTTAGTTATTGTTATCAGGGATTGGACCCAAGGGCACATTACCACTGAACCACACACCAAGTCCTTTGTTTTTAATATATATTTTTAAAAATTTTGAGACAGGATCTTGCTATGTTGCTTAAGGCCTTGCTAAGTTGCTGAGACTTGCTTTGATCTTCCAATTCTCCTGCTTCAGCCTAGCAAGCTACTGGGATTACAGGCATGCACCACCATGCTCAGCTGTGGTTTTTATTCTTTTAACAAGGTATTTAAGAAGAAAAATTTTACAACCTGATTTTGGTATTACATATATAAAATTTTCACTGAATATTAGGCCTTTAAGATTTTATCCTATGGTTTCTTCTAAATGTTTTTATACTTTAATTTTGAATTTATATGTCGCTGGCTCTTTGCGGTTCCAAAATCCATGGATATTTGTCACCGCCTGCAGCAACAACTTGCACGGGTCTTATGGGTGGTGGAGTGGAAACTGAGGCACTTCTATCTTTCTCTTTAGTGCACTGCTTTCTTGCTTGTTTGTTTATAGAGGATAGAGGAAATGAGGTTTACTTGCTTTGAGAGGAGAGAGAGAGAGACACCGCTTATCAGAGAGAAAGAAACTTTGCTTAAGAGAGACCTTGAGAGAAGGACAGGCTTTGCTTAGAGCTTAGAGGAAGAGACTTGCTATATGCCGCTTTTCCCTACTAGCTGCCGGCGCGTTTTCTAGCTGCTTTCGTGTGTGTCTTCTTCTACTGCTTTTCTGCTAATGGCTGCTGTAGTGTGTCTCTGTCTCGCTCCGCCTACGCTTATATCACCTCCAGGAGGCGGAGAGCAGGGCCACGCCTCTTACGCAAAGATTAGGCGAGATGCTAGAGCAGGCAATTAGTGCTCGAGAACACATGCGCATACATTGTGTGCGTGGAGGAGAAAATCACCTGAGTGTGCTTATGTCAATTAACCTCCTCGCTGCCGATGTGATCAGGCGCCATCCCGGCGCCGCCAACATGGCACAGCCCCCAACATTTATAATCTATTGAGAGTCTATTTGTGTCTAAATTGTGATATTGGATAGCCTACCATACAGATAATATTTATGAAAGCGTTATCTTTGTCTTTTATATTGCCTTTGCACCTGTGTCGAAAAACAGTTGATCATAATTTTTATGATTTTATTTCTAGGATATCTGTTCTATTCCATTTGTCTATATGACTATTTCCTTGCCGATACTATAATAGTCAGATTATTGTCAATATATAGTAAATATTGAAATTAAATAGTCTAATTCCTTCTATTTTATTCAACTTTCTTTAAAAAATGTTTTAGGTATACTCGTTTCTTTGCCTTGTATAAAATCAACTTTTAATTATCTACAAAATATTTGCTGAAATTTTGATAAAAATTTTGCTACACTAGTAAATCAATAGAGAGTGAATAGTCATCTTCATTTTAAGCCTTCTGATTATAATAAGGTAGTCTCTCTATTTATATATTTCTTCTTTCACTTCTTTCATCTTTGTTTTCCAGTTCTGTGTAAAGATCTGTACATGTCTTGTTAGATTTACAGCTCAGTTTAAATTTTGGGCAATTATATTATAGTTTTTATTTTAGTTTCATGTTTCATTACTTGTATATAGAAAGGCAATTTCTTTTTCTTGACATGTTGCTTTAGCTAGAATTTCTAAGTCCAAGTCGGAAATAATGGTAAGAGTTGAAACCATGCTTGTTTTGAGTCTAAGTTCAAAGTATTGAGTCTTTCACTTTTAATTATAACATTAGCTGTAGGTTTTATATACATGCATTTATTAAGCTGAGGAAGTTCCTGTTTATTACCATTTTTCTGAGAGTTAGGCTTTTAAAAAATAATTAATTGATGATAATTTTGTCAAATACATATTTTTTTCTGGTTCACTCAAGAACATGAGACTTTTCTAATTTAGCAAGTTAACTGGGTGAATAACAGTGGTTTATTCATTACTTCAGTTTTGTATTACTGAAACATCTTGACCTACTATTCATTTTCAAAAAGCTGCTGGATTTTACTTGCTAATACCTTTTGAGAATTTCATACTTATATTCATGAAGAATATTAGCCTACGTTCTCTCTCTTTCTTTCTCTCTCTCTCTTTTCATATTTGATTTTGAAGTCAAGCAAATACTGTACTCTAAGATGAAATTAAAGTATTCCTTTCCTTACTGTCGTTTGGGAAGATTGTATAGAAATGTTACTTCTTTCTTATCTGGTAAAATTCTTTAGTAAAAATAAGTAAATTTAGATATTTCTTTTCTGGGATATTTTGAACTAAAAGAAAATAAGCAAAGAAATCTTTAGAGGATTATTCTGTCAATTTATTTTGATTTAGGAATAATTCAATAGCTTTTGGTTTTCATTTTATTTATCCATTTAGTCTGTTATCAGATTTTCATAGACTTGTTTATAGTGCACCCTTGTTATCCTTTTGCTATCCATGGGGGTCTTCAGGGATATTCATTCTTTTATTTATAGTTATTGGTCATTTTATCTTATGATACTTTTACTAGAGTTTCCTCAATTTATTGTTATTTTCAACAAACCATTATTGTTTTCTTGACTTTTAATTTTTTTTAACACTTCCGATTTCAAGTATTTTTGATAAGGAATACTTAACCCATGTGACAGTGCACTTGGAAATAGCATAGACATTAATAAATGCTGAGATTTAAGGATAAAACAGATTTACATCTGAATTTAGTCACAGATAGCAAAATTAAAGAAATTAGAATACTAGACTCATGAATTTAACTTAGGAAATCTAGAATTAACAGTTTATAATGAATATATGTATAAAAATTTAAATTTTAAAAATTCTATTTTTTTAAAGTTAAAAATTTAAATTAAAGATTTATTAAAGCATTGATAAAGCTTCAGATATTTTTTCTTTTTAAATTTTATTTATTTTTATTTTTACAGATTGCATCTTGATTCATTGTACACAGATGGGGTACAACTTTTTATTTCTATGGTTGTACACGATGTAGATTCACACCATTTGTGTAATCATACATGTACATAGGGTAATGATGTCTGTCTCATTCCACCCTTTTTCATACCCCGGCCCCCACCCCCGTCATTACCCTCTACACAACCCAAAGTTCCTCCATTCTTCTCTTACCCCCTCAACCCCTCCCTCTGTTATATACCACGTCCACTTATCAGGAAAAACATTTGGCCTTTGGTTTTTTGGAATTGGCTTATTTCACTTAGCATGATTTTCTCCAATTCCATCCATTTACCTGCAAATGCCATAATTTTATTCTTCTTTATAACTGAACAATACTCTATTGTGTATATATACCATAGTTATTTTATCCATTCATCTGTTGAGAGGCATCTAGGTTGGTTCCACAATCTAGTTATCATGAATTGAGCTGCTATAAACACTGATGTGGCTGCATTACTATAATACATTGATTTTCAGTCCTTTGGTATAAACTGAGGAATGGGAAAACTGGATCAAATGGGGGATCCATTCCAAGTTTTCTGAGGAATCTCCTTGCTGGCTTCCAGACTGGCTGCACCAATTTGCAACTCAACCTGCAGCAGTGTATGAGTGTGCCTTTTTCCCCACATCTAAACCAACAACTATTGTTGCTTGTGTTATTGATAATAGCCATTCTAATTGGAGTGAGATGAAATTGTTTTTAACTTTTAGTTGTATTGATTTGGTTTTGTCTTTACTATGATTATAATTATTGCTTCTTTTGATTTTATTTTGCTCTCTTTTCAAATGTTTCTTACATTAGGAGCCTAAATTTTGACTAGTTAATATTTTTATTTTAATGCATAGATTAAATTCTATACATTTATCTTCATTACTGCACCAGCTACATTCCACAAATTTTTTTTCACTTCATTCTTTTCAAAGTATTTGTTTAATTTACCTAAGATTTGATAACTATTTCTATTTTATGTTTGTAGATTTTTCTAGTTTCTGTTCATCATAGATTTCTCATTTATTTCAGTTTTGGAATCACACTATATTCTGTGTATTTTCAAATTAACATTATAATTTTCTTTTTCTTACCAAAGTAACAAGTTTTTCTTGTTCACAGACATTCTTAATATCTTTGCTAGATATTTTATTCATGGATAACTAACCATGAATTCTAGCTCAGTGAACATGGGCTGTATGACAGAATACATAAGAATTGAGGTATTTTAATGTAAACATTTATAATTTTTAAAATTTAAAGTTGTTAACCAATATATTTATATGAGCAGGAGGAAAGAATGAGAAAACACCATAAAGTTCAAGATAACCATGTTATATTGCTTAAGGATAATTTTATTCCATATTTGATGAGTGTGTTTCATAGAGAATTGGCTAATGACTACTTAAATGATATAAAAACTATTTCCAATAAAAGCACTTCTAAAGAAGGAGAATAAACAAGATATGATTGACTTATGCTTCTATTTCATTTCAGCAAGACTGATTTTAAAAATTTGTTTCCTTTAAAAATAATTATTTGAAATATAACATTGAAGAGATTGTTTTAACATTTAAAACTATATTTAATAATGTAATCAGAGGATCGTTAAAAGTCCTCTCTTTCCTTTTTCTCTCTTTTTCTTTTCTCTGTGAATACACTCAGTTGTACACACACATAAACATACATATATATGTATATATGTACATATATATATATCAGTTTGTAAAAATGAAACTTTTATTTCTCTGATATGTACCAACACTATAAACATTCTATCCTGCAGTGCAGAAAAGTTGCCAATATGCTGAATTAACAAAAGGAAAAGTAAATTGATTCCATATTATTGGGTCACTTTCCAACTTCATCTTTTTAAATCCTCAAGATACAAGAAACAAAATGGTCATCCTTGGAACTTTGAAAAGGGCTTTTGCCAGGATGTGGTTTTGTGGCTTTTGGTTCTCTACTACCTTCTAATTCTAAACCTAGTTAAGGCAGCTTCCATAAAGAACTCTCTCTTAGAACTCAATGGAAAGCATAGAAAATAAATATTTTTCTCTTGCCTGACAAAGTGAATGGGTCAATATTCCAATATCTATTTTCGAAAAGATGGGGCCCCTCCATTTCCCAGGAACTAGACCCAGGCCACAGGACCATGAAGGGAGAAACCACTGTCCACACAGCTGGAGCCAGGAGTCCCAACAAGCAGAACACTGAAGAAGGAGTCAGGGTCACAAGGGCTGTGATGACTGAGCAGGGAGTGTAGAGAAAGTGGAGTCGACTTTAAATGTTCTCTACCAGGAGACCAGGCAGCCATTCGCACCTAGCAGAATCTCCTGTGCCTTTACTCTCCCCCAATCCATGAGCTGGTCACAAAGGCAAGGTTCAGTTAGCAACCCAGAGGAGTCAGATCAGAGAAACAAAGAAAAAGTCCACCTGACCTTCTTCCCTGGCCACAGGTAGTCCCCCAGCTAGCATATTTTCAGGTGGGATAGAAAATCCTATTTTTTGATATGGATTGAAGAGTCACCTTCATTTTCCCCCTATATTTCTGATTCGCTGTCAAGATTTTTTTTTAATTTATTTTTATTGTAAACAAATGGGATACATGTTGTTTGTACATGGAGTAAAGGCATACTGTTTGCGTAGTCATACATTTACATAGGGTAATGGTGTTTGATTCATTCTGTTATTTTTTCCCTTCCCCCTACCCCTCCCACCCCTCTTTTCCCTCTATACAGTCCCTCCTTCCTCCATTCTTGCCTTCCTCCCACCCCCCATTATGTGTCATCATCCGCTTATCAGCGAGATCATTTGTCCTTTTGTTTTTTGAGATTGGTTTATCTCGCTTAGCATGATATTCTCCAAATGACTAAAGGATTGTCCATTTAACAAAAGGAATCAGTATTTTATGGGCAATGGTAAGCCTTTATTCTGGTTGCAGGGGAATGTGACCACAAGTGGTGTTGAACAACAATTAGAAAATAAGAATAAATCATTGGAAGATGGTTTGAGATGTTCGTGAACCATACCGGTTCTGCACACCAGCTTTACAGTCAGACTCACTCATGTACTTACGATTTTGCTAGTAAGCTTTTGCTATGAATTCAGTGCCATAGTCTCTCATACCAAAATATTGAGTTAATAATTTTAATGGCATATGATTGTGGATGAATGACCTGATTTTGCTCATTTTTTTGTATTTGTTTTTAAGCAAGAAATTAAAAATCATTTATTGTCTCTACATGAGCCCACTCAAATATTAAAGATTTTAATTGATTTGGTACAGGATCCAAACTAGACCTGTAGTGTAGCATCTCTTGAGATTCTTTGCAAATGGTCCTCAAGCATACTTTACAGAAATATAAAGCTAATTTTCATCAAAACAGTCATAAAATTACGATCTTATCATGTGAAGCAATGATTTTATTATATTTTAAAATCCATGCATTTTTGACACTGTTTACCTCCCAGGTTTTTCACCCTATTCCTATCTCTTTTCCTGAAATCCTTGCTTTTGAAAGATTAGATATTAATTAAATGGGGAATAAAAGAACGTTGAGATAAAACAGCATTATGGCAAATCCTCCTCGTCTTATTATTTATGTGTTCATGGGCAAGATACTTGAAGCCTTAATGCTAAAGTGTCCTTATTTTTAAATTAGGAAATATAAAACTAACATTATGAGAATGTATTTTCAGGCATAAAAATACACAATGCTTTAAAAAAACCTCTTTTTTACATGCTTTCTTTTACTCTCCTTGTTACCTTATTTTCTAAATAGTTAAATCTGTAGTAGTTTCCTCTTCCAAGAAAAGACACATTCAAATATTTCTTAGTTATTCCAGATTTCTTAATAATTTCATTGTAGAATTATCTCCTCTAGCACTATCACTGCACTGAAAATGGAAAAAAAAGATTATTAGTATTTTACTCTTTTATGCCCCTCAATTTCACTTTAATATATTTTTTGTAGTCTCCCGAATTAAAGCCATCAAAATTATCTCAGACTGGAAACCTCTCTAGTAAAGGAAACTCTAAGAGACTGTACTGCGACTACTTTACATTAATACATGTAGCACAAATACTTACTGATTCTACACATTTATTTCTATAGCAAGGATAGGAAAGGGACACAAGAGCCCCAGAGAAAAAGAAATTTGATATCATTTCACACCCATTAACCATATAAAACAGATGTCATTATCACTTATGCAGAGAAATGACAAGAAAGCTGAATAATTAGAAATACTGTGTTTGTTAATGACTTTTTTTAAAAAAGTTTGACTAAAAGAGTTTTAAATAATTTCACTCCCTATTACTGAAAACGTGTGAGTACATTTTTTACCTTGGCACATAAAATATAAATACATTTTGATTTGGGGAAATAAATTCTTATTTCACATAATCATAATTTTGAATTTGACTTAGATTATGTTGACTATGAATTAATTTGAGAATGGATATGTCTTATAGTCAGAAAAAAGGACTGAAAACATTATTTCATTATCTTTTATTTCTTTTTTTTTAAAAAAAGTTTGAAGTTCTCATTAACTGGTGGCTTGTTTTAGCAGAACTTTCTTTACACTTTGTTCTTATTTTAGCTTTTAAATAGCACTAAATTTGTGCTCTGAGATATCATGCAATGGACCAGAAACAAACAAAAACAAAGTATGTCCTTTATCAACGTTCCTTTTGAGTTTAGAGTCAAGTGGGGGCATATTCACACTAGAAAAATATAGCATGGAATATATGTGACAATACATAAAAGCATCTCTCTCTGAGATAAATTAGCATTAAGTTCAGTTTTCAAAATTGCAAATTCTATAACATATAGCACTGTCATTTATAGTTTCTCATGTTGAGCAGCAGCACATTTCCAACCTTTATGTTGCAAAGACTAAACATGAGTCTATATTTAGATCCACAGCTGTTTGGTGGTGTTTTCACAGATGCTTCAACTACTAAGATGAACTCTTAAGAATAGATGATCATGTCAAAATGTTTGTCTTTTATAGAGAAAATTAAAATAATTTATTTTTAAAATGATTACTCCCTTTAGGACCGGCAGGTATTGAGCTCTTTTGCAGTGGGATTAGACAAGCCATGAGCACACAAATCAGGACATTTCCCAGAAGGTCATGTCAGAGACGAGAGAGTCTTACATGTTATGGGGTCTCTGTTTCTCTTGAAAAGAGATAAATGCTCAGATTATACTACTACAGACAATTTTAATTTCCCCCGATGCTAGTTTGTCTTTGATTTATACAAAATCATTTGTTCCCTCCATATAAAAATATAATGCAAGTGAGATCAAATGAAAAGTAGGTCAGGAGTTTGTCGCCAAGAGTTGCACATTACCACTTAGATATCCATTACAGAAATTTGAGTGAAGTGACGAGGACTCCTATCCTGGGAATAAGATACACCTGCACTCCTCAACCAAGTCACTTTCTGGTTTTAAAAATGGTAGTTAGTGATTTAACTTCTCTGCTCTTCTATTTCATCTCCTGTGTACCAGGCAGAATGAAAGAATAATGGTGCTTTCCTCGGAATTATTTTAAGGATTCAGTTACGTGTGAATACTAAGTGCTTAGTGTTTAGTATAGAGTAAATTTAAAATACCCTTTATTATCACCATTATTTTCTCACTTTTTAATGAAACAATTCTTATACATATTATAAACTAAATGTTATTTATATAAGAAGGTCAACCATTTTGCCAAATATGAACTATAATTCCATTCCCAAAAAGATCATCACCATCAAAAGGTCATTTGTGTTAATCCAGAAAACTTCCCTATATAAGTGTGTCTTCCATATTCATTAAAGTAGGTGTGTACAACTTTTCAATACATTAATAGTTTCCTGGTTAACATATAACTTAAAATTCTCATTCTACAAAAAAATAATGTGGAGTATGAATGGAGATTATCCATTAATAATTTAATTCATTCTCTATTAAAGGATATTTGCTTTTTCTACATTTTTGTGTGTGCTACTATGAATAATACTATTAACAAACTTCAATTTTTAAAAACCTTGAGATACAATTGACAAACAAAATATGTGAAATAAATTTCAACTAATGAAATTGAGAATAAAAGAATGTATGTTTAATCAATTTTGTAAATTATTTCAGGTTATAAATGAAGTAGTTCCAATTTCTTTACACTCTCCTATAATAAACATTCCAATTGTTATATAAAAGTTTATATCCTTCATATTTTAATTATATGAGGAATGTTTATCATCATTTTTGTTTACAATCCATTTTTGGATATAATTCATTTAGATCCTTTGATTATATTTCTATTGGTTTGTTGATTTATTTTCTTATTAATTTTAATCAACAATTGGTATGGCAAGTCATATTACCCCTTTCCTAATCCGATAAATGTCTAGCTATTTGGAAATTAGTTAAATTTCACCATCTTTCTTATTATGCTTTATGGGTTTTGAAGTATATTTTCTATCACCTATTTTGTCTGTTGAATGGTTTCTTTTTATATTTTTTATCTTTCTGTAAAACACTGTAGTTGAAGAAGAGAAAGATCCTGTGTCTCTGTTTCACCTCTCTGTGCACCTATTCATCTTTGATCTATTTATCTTCCTACTTTCTTCAGTGTCTAGTCAATCTTACCACATAATTGATAGAAGAATGTATTTTTCCATCTCAAAGGCTCTAAAGTCAACTCTGTCCCAATTGCTCTCCTTCCCTCTTTTCCCCACACAAACACATACATATATGTGAGTATTCGCTTCTGGACTCTTGACTGTATTTTATTAACACTTTTTTTTATGTCAAACAAATAACAAATTGTTTTAGTATTGCTGGTTCCATTTTCACCATAAGACCTAAAGCTTTACTATAATAGCTCTAACTGTATTTTGCTTTCTAGATTTTTTTCATCAGTACCTCAGTAGAATTCTGACCTTAGGTAAATAACTTAGCAGGACTTTGCCTCTTTCCCATTGTCTGAAAATGGAATAATAATAATGATGATAGTAATAATAATAATATTCACCACAAGG
Organism: Sciurus vulgaris; assembly: GCF_902686455.1. Taxonomy (NCBI): domain Eukaryota; kingdom Metazoa; phylum Chordata; class Mammalia; order Rodentia; family Sciuridae; genus Sciurus; species Sciurus vulgaris. Next base: position 16,842,076 of record NC_136469.1, read on the forward strand.
ATCTTGTACTGATTAACTGTCACAATGTAGTGGGCTTGTGTATTTTAAATGCTCATATAAAAATAAATCATTACTTATGTTACTTTTACTATTAAAGGACACTTATTAAAATCAAATTTCCCAAAGTAAAATTAAGTAATATACCTCTTTGGAATTAAGAAAAGGGGTGCTAATCATATTTTAATCATTGCTAGATTTTTAAAGGCATTAGTAACATGTCTCATTGTCTGACATACCTAGAGCTTTTCCAATAGTAGTGAAGCCAGCTAGAGAGAATCAAGCTGCACCAAAATTTTGAAGAAAATTTTTACCAATCTCTTATGGTGCTCTAAAGAGAAATTCAGAGTCAATAAATCCATGCTAATTTTATCCTGGGAATGTTTAACCCTGAAACCGGAAGTCATCTCCAACAAGATGTTACAGGTATTTGGTAGGTAGAATTTCTGTTCCTGTTTTTTCTTCTTTTTCTTTGTACTTTACGCTGTTTGCCACTTGACTATTCCATAGTTTTCCTTTGGGCCAGATGAGTATCACCCACTCATCCACCATCCAGCCATGTAGCATGACTGACTTCAAACAGATCATTAAAATGTTTTTTGGTATAAAGGAAACCAGTGATAAAAAGGAATACAAAAATGGTTTTAGATCCTGAAATTACAAATTGATAAATAAAATCACTTTACTTAGAAGTCTCATATTTCATAGTTATATAATCTTTTACGGTCTTTTTATATGTCTGATACATCCATGATAAAGAAATCAAGTCTGAAAAAGTCTATAAAATGTCAAAGTACTGCCCTAGATGGTTGCCTTCTTATTAGTCTGGAAATTTGGAAAAAGTAACTCAATTGGAATATATTTCCTTCAAATATATTTATTCTTGAATCAAAATAAATTAATGATCTAACTGAAGAAAGTTAAAATTATTTTATAATTATTTTGGCTTATAGGCTAATGATTTTTCCTTTGGCCAAAACTCCAATGACATTTACCTTGTGGTCTAGGCTCTGCTTGACATATGGTAGATTATGAATGTTTGCATGTATATGTGATAAATATAGAGACAAATTAATTAAAAGGTATAATTTAAATTATTAAGCTATACATAAATCATGAACTATACATAAATTAATTTAAAAATTCCTGTTAGAAGTTCTCAAATGTATTTTTAAAAACTCAATAATGACTTGAGGTACTACAATATTTTAACCACTCTACTATAATAATGTCTAGCTTAAACAAATTAAAATATATATTGAAAGTAAAATTTATATGATTTCCATACAAAAAATAATCAGAAACAGAATTTGTTCACTTAGACAAAATATTCTTTAACATTCACTGGCAGACAAAAAATAATCAGAAACAGAATTTGTTCATTTAGACAAAATATTCTTTAACATTCACTGGCAGAATAAATTGTGTTGCTATCATTCTAAAATGTAATTCTCAGATCAATTTTCTATTTTTGCCACTGTGAAATATTTAAATAATTGGTGATTGCATTTCTTTCTCAGAATGGCTGTCTGTTGAGTACGATAAAATCTACAAATTACGTCCTTTTCTGGTCCCTCAGAATTTATCTTTTTGAATGTTCTGGCAGCTATACTATTCTTCAATTTACTGAGAACTGCAAATTCACATGAAATGCTTTAAAAAGAAAATAATCCAGTTTGTGACTAAAAGAAGTGAGTTTAATCCCACCTGATACATTTTAGTACTTTTACCTTCTGTAAGACACCCAATAAGCATGATGTGCAAAAATGCAGCCCAGAAAGGATCCAGGGGAGCTCCATTCAGCTCTCCTCATTATGTAGACTATTAATGAACCTTGATCTTATCATAGATTCTCTTGATTAGTTTACTTAAGCAGTTTCCTGAGGTAAATGATCTTATGCCCACCATCTCTGCCTGGACTTGGCTCTTGGAATGGAGCATGTCTGTTACTTAAACATAGATGATCTATAATGGGGGTTGGTGGGTCGGGTGAGAGAAGAATGGAGGAACTTTAGATTATGTAGAGGGAAATGAGGGGCGGAGTATGAAAGATGGTGGAATGAGACAGACATCATTACCCTGTGTACATGTGTGATTTCACGAATGGTGTGAATCTACATTGTGCACAACCATAGAAACAAATGATGTACCCCATTTGTGTAGAATGAATCAAATGCAATCTGTAAAAAATTTTTTTTAAATTTTAAAAATTTTTAAAAAAAAGCATATGGATTTGGTAACACACTGATGCTCAGAATGCTTCACTGTTATGAGACCTGCCACTCTACACAAGGAGATTGTCTCTGCATATTGCCATGCTGGAGGCACTGATAGTTACCTATTTTAAAGCTTCACAGTATCCCAGTTGGCATACTGGAATCCAGACTCCCTTGGAAGAAATTTATTTAAATATCCAGGGAAAAAACACTAGGAGCAAAACTTTTCCTCACTCTGGACTTGTTTTGCTCCATCTTTCAACTATTGGGGTTATGAAGACATGTTTTAAAGAGACTATTTAAAATTGGACATCTGAAGCAATATAAAAAAATTTTAAACATTTTTTTATTTGCATACAAATAGAGTTTTATTCCTGCAAGGAGAGCAGACTTTCATGTATATTGATAAATGTTAATTTTTCAAAAACTTTGCTCCGATTCTTGTAATAAAAGGTACACAAATGAATTAAAGTGTATGTAATAATATTAACCATCCTAACAACTAACATAAGGGTTTATTTTTTTTATCATAAAAGCAGATGGACCTGATGCATCTATCTGCAATCTATAAAAATCAATGCAAATCCATCAACCAAATCAAACAAGTAATTAAACCCACAGCTTTTATATGAAGATAGCTTACATAGTGATAAACTCAGAAGAAATATTTGGAATTCTCTAATCAATAAAGTTCCCACTCATCGCTGCAGAGTAAATATAGTGATAAAGATCACACTATCAAAGAAAATTCCCCTTTTTTAATGAAGTACACACGAAACACACGTATGCACGTGCACGTGTACTCTCGCGTGCACACACATAGTATTTCTTGTACAGAGCTAAAATCAGGCTCCTGAAACTTCTGCTTGCTAATTATAATTCTAATCTCTTGAGTCAGTGCTGAACTCAAGTTCAACAAAAACTACCATTTGCTCTTACAAAGAAAGATTATATTTGAGTTACATTGATTTCAGAGCAAATATACAGATTCTTAGAATCCAGAGGCAATGAACTGGCAAAATAGAATAAATAAATGAGCTAGGCTACAGCCTCCATTTATGATGAACACACTAGTTTGACTGTCATGTTTATCACTAAATGTACAATATCAGTAGCAAGAGAAACAAGAGCAGAAGTCTCCAAAGGAAATTAAGCAACTTGTTTTCACACTACTACACGAAACCTCAGCACAAACCAGTTTTAAGTTTTTCCTGTGAAACCAAGTGAAGGGCATAAGAGGAGTTTTTCACTTACCTTCCCTCCTGTGGAAACTCAGTTTCGTCTGAAGGAAACAGTCTCTGAGGAGTACATTTTGTACCAGTTAAATAAATTGGGCACGGTGGCTTAGCCTGTAACCCCAGCAACTCAGGAAGCCAAGACAGGAGGATCCCAAGTTCAAAGCCAGCCTCAGCAACTGAGTGAGACCCTAAGCAACTTATCAAGACCCTGTCTCAAAATGAAACTCAAAATAAGGGCTAGGAATGTGGATCAGTGGTTAAATACTCCTGGATTCAATCCCTGTTACCTGCTACCAAAAAAAAAAAAAAAAAAAATTAAACAACATGAAGTTTGATAGTTTGATGCAAGAAGTTCTTCTGGATTATTTTAATGGATATAGTAATAGTGGTCCTTGTCTCTTCAAAAAGAGTAATTATCCAGTGAATGTTTTTGGCACCTTTGTCTTGTATGAGAAAACTGTATTTGTGTGGTTTTGTCTCTGTGTCTTCTATGCTGTACCATTGCTCTATATGTCTGTTTTGGTGTCAAATCCATGCTGTTTTTATTACCTATAGCCTCTGTAGTATAGTTTGAGGTCTGCCATTGGGATGCCTACTGCTTCACTCTTCTTGCTAAGGACTGCTTTGACTATTCTGGGTCTCTTATTTTTCCAAATGAATTTCATGATTGCTTTTTCCATTTCTGTGAGTAAAGTCATTGGGATTTGAATAGGGATTTAATTATGTCTGTATAACACTCTTGGTACTATGGGCATTTTGACAATATTAATTCTGCCTATCCAGGAGTATGGGAGGTCTTTCTACCTTCTGAGGTCTTCAATTTCTTTCTTTAGTATTCTGTAGTTTTCATTCTAAAAGGCTTTAGCCTCTTTTATTAACAGCATACCATTTGCATATTCATAAATTTACAGAGTAATGATGTTTGATTCATTCCATTATTTTTTCCTTTCCCCTACCCCTCCCACCCCTCTTTTTCCTCTATACAGTCCCTCCTTCCTCCATTCTTGCCCCCCTCCCACCTCCCATATGTGTCATCATCCTCTGATCAGTGAGATCATTCCTCTTTTGGATTTTTGAGATTGGCTTATCTCACATAACATGATATTCTCCAATTTCATACATTTGACTGCAAATGCCATAATTTTATTATTCTTTATAGCTGAGTAATATTCCACTGTATATATATACCACAGTTTCTTTATCCATTCATCAATTGAAGGACATCTAGGTTGGTTCCATAGTCTGGCTATTGTGAATTGAGCAGCTATGAACATTGATGTGGCTGTATCTCTGTAGTATGCTGATTTTAAGTCCTTTGGGTATAGGCCAAGGAGTGGGATAGCTGGGTCAAATGGTAGGTCCATTCCAAGTTTTCTAAGGAATCTCCACACTGCTTTCCAGAGTGGCTGCACTAATTTGCAGTCCCACCGGCAATGTATGAGTGTACCTTTTTCCCCACATCCTCTCCAACACATATTGTTGCTTGTATTCTTGATAATCGCCATTCTAATTGGGGTGAGATGGAATCTTAATGTAGTTTTGATTTGCAGTTCTCTTATTATGAAAGATGTTGAATATTTTTTTCATATATCTGTTGATTGCTTGTAGATCTTCTTCTGTGAAGTGTCTGTTCATTTCCTTAGGCCATTTGTTGATTGGGTTATTTGTATTCTTGGTGTAGAGTTTTTTGAGTTCTTTATATATTCTGGAAATGAGTGCTCTGTCTGAAGTATGAGTGGCAAAGATATTCTCCCACTCTGTAGGCTCTCTTTTGACATTGCTGATAGTTTCCTTTACTGAGAGAAAGCTATTCAGTTTGAATCTATCCCAGTTACTGATTCTTGCTTTTTTTTCTTCTGCTATGGGAGTCCTGTTAAGGAAGTCTGATCCTAACCCAACAAGTTGAAGATTTGGACCTACTTTTTCTTCTATAAGATGCAGGGTCTCTGGTCTGATTTCAAGGTCCTTGATCCATTGTGAGTTGAGTTTTGTGTAGGGTGAGAGATAGGGGTTTAGTTTCATTCTGTTGCATATGGATTTCCAGTTTTCCCAGCACCATTTGTTGAAGAGGCTATCTTTTCTCCATTGCAGATTTTTGGCAATTCCTTCTCAATTTCAAGAATCACAGACCACAACACAATAATTCTGGGCAACTTTAATGCACCGCTGTCACCACTAGATAGATCCTCCAAACAAAATCCAACCAAAGAAACCATAAAACTCAATAACACAATAAAAAACCTAGACTTAATAGACATATATAGAATATTCCATCCATCAACAAGTGGATTCACTTTCTTCTCAGCAGCACATGGAACCTTCTTGAAAATAGACCATGTGTTATGCCACAAAGCAGCCCTTAGGAAATGCAAAAAAATAGAGATACTGCCTTGTGTTCTATTAGATCATAATGGACTGAGAGTAGAAATTAATGACAAAATAAAAAAAAGGAAATTACTCCAACACTTGGAGACTAAATAATATGCTATTGAATGAAACATGGATAACAAAAAACATCAGGGAGGAGATTAAAAATTCTTAGAGGTCAATGAGAACGATGATATCAAATTCTCTGGGACACTATGAAAGAGGTACTAAGAGGAAAACTCATTGCATGGAGCACATTCCAGAAAAGAATAAAAAGTCAACAATTAAATGACCTAACATTACAGCTCAAAGCCCTAGAACAAGAAGAACAGAATAACAGCAAAAGTAGTAGAAGACAGGAAATAATTAAAATCAGAGCTGAAATCAATGAAATTGAAACAAAAGAAACTATTCAAAAAATTGACAAAACAAAAAGTTGGTTCTTTGAGAAAGTAAACAAAATAGATAAACCCTTAGCCACACTAACAAACAGAAGGAGAGAGAAGACTCAAAATTACTAAAATACATGATGCAAAAGGAAATATCACGACAGACACCACTGAGATACAGAACATAATGAGAAGCTACTTTGAAAATCTGTATTCCAACAAAATAGAAACTACCGAAGACATTGACAAATTTCTAGAGACATATGCTCCTCCCAAACTGAACCAGGAGGACATACACAATTTAACCAGATCAATATAAAGCAATGAAATAGAAGAAGACACTAAAAATTTACCATCCAAGAAAAGCCCAGGACCAAACGGATTCTCAACCAAGTTCTACAAGACCTTCAAAGAAGAACTCATTCCAATACTTCTCAAAGTATTCTAGGAAATAGAAAAGGAGGGTACCCTACTGAACTCATTCTATGAAGCTAATATCACCCTCATACCCAAACCAGGAAAAGACATATCAAGGAAAGAAAATTTTAGACCAATATCCTTGATGAATATAGATGCAAAGATCCTTAACAAAATATTGGCAAACCATATCCAAAAACATATTAAGAAATTTGTGCACTACGATCAAGTGGGGTTCATTCCTGGAATGCAAGGATGGTTCAACATTCGTAAATCAATAAACGTAATCCATCATGTCAATAGACTTAAGGATAAGAATCATATGGTTATTTCAATTGATGCAGAAAAAGCGTTTGAAAAATACAACACCCCTTCATGCTCAAAACACTAGAAAAAATAGGGATAGTAGGAACATACCTGAACATTGTAAAGGCTATTTATGCTAAGCCCATGGCCAACATCATTCTTAATGGAGAAAAACTGAAACCATTCCCTTTAAAAATGGGAAGAGGACAGGAATGTCCCCTTAAACCACTTCTATTCAACATTTTCCTTGAAACTCTAGCCAGAGCAATTAGGCAGACTAAAGAAATTAAAGGGATACGAATAGGAAAATAGGAACTTAAGCTGTCACTGTTTGTGGATGACATGATTCTATATTTAGAGGATCCAAAAACCTCCTCCAGAAAACTTCTAGACCTCATCAGTGAATTCAGCAAAATAGCAAGCTATAAAATCAACACACATAAATCTACAGCATTTTTATATGCAAGTGACGAAACAGCTGAAAGGGAAATGAGGAAAACAACTCCATTTGCAATGGCCTCAAAAAAAAAATAAAATAAAATACTTGGGAATCAATCTAATCAAAGAGGTAAAAGATCTCTACAATGAAAACTACAAAACATTGAAGAAAGAAATTAAGGAAGACCTTAGAAGATGGAAAGATCTCCCATGTTCTTGGATAGGCAGAATTAATATTGTTAAAATGGCCATACTACCAAAAGTGCTATACAGATTCAATGCAATTCCAATTAAAATCCCAATGATGTACCTTACAGAAATAGAGCAAGCAATCATGAAATTCATCTGTAAGAATAATAAACCCAGAATAGCTAAAGCAATCCTTAGCAGGAAGAATGAAACAGGGGGTATCCCAATACTAGAACTTCAACTATACTACAAAGCAATAGTAACAAAAACAACATGGTATTGGCACCAAAATAGACAGGTAGATCAATGGTACAGAAGAGAGGACATGGACACAAACCCAAATAAATACAATTTTCTAATACTAGACAAAGGTGCCGAGCATTTTTTAAAATTTTATTTTGAGGTCATTGTGAATGGGGTAGCTTTCCTAATTTCTCTTTCTGTGGATTCATTGCTGATATATAGGAATATATTTTATTTACGGGTATTGATTTTATATGCTACTACTGTGCTGAAATCATTTATTAGTTCTAGAAGTTTTCTGGTGGAAATTTTTGGATCTTCTAAATATACAATCATGTCATTGGCAAATCATACTTTGAGTTCTTCTTTACCTATTTGTATCCCTTTAATTTCTTTCTTCTGTTTAATTGCTCTGGCTAGATTTTCAAAAACAATGTTGAATAAAAGTGGTGAAAGAGGATTTTCTTGTCTTGTTTCAATTTTTAGAGGGAATGCTGTGAATTTGTCTTCATTTAGAATTATTCAGGTCTTGAGTTTAGCACAGATAGCTTTCCATGTTGAGGTATGTTTCCGCCATCTCTAGTTTTTCTAGTGTTTTGAACATGAAGGGCTGCTGTATTTTGTCAAGTGCTTTGTCTGCATTCACTGAAATCATCAGATGATTCTTGTTTTTAAGTTTATTGATATGTTGAATTATGTTTATTGATTTCCATATGTTGAACCAACCCTGCATCCCTGAGATGAACCTCACTTGATCATGGTGCACTATCTTTTTAATATGTTTTTGTAAGCTATTTGCCAGAATTTTAGTAAGACTTTTTGTGTCTATGTTCATCACGGATATTGGTCTGAAGTTTTCTTTCCTTGATGTGTCTTTGTCTTGTTTTGGTGTCAGGGTGATACTAGCTTCTCAGAATGAGTTTGAAGGGTTCCCTTCTTCTCTATTTCATGGAAAGCTTTGGTGTTAATTCTTCTTTGAAGTTCTTGTAGAACTTGGCTAAGACTCTGTTTGGTCCTGGGCTTTTCTCCATTGGTAGGCTTTTGATAGTGTTTTCTATTTCACTACTAGAAATTGACCTGTTTAAATCATGTCTGACCTCCTGATTGAGTTTGGGTAGGTCATATGTCTCTAGAAATCTGTTAATGTCTTTGATATTTTCTATTTTATTGGAGTACAAATTTCAAAATTGTTTCTAATTATCTTCAGTATGTCAGTCACGTCTATTGTGATGTTTCCATTTTCATCACATATTTTAGTCATTTGAGTTTTCTTTCTCTTTCTCTTCATTAGTGTGATTAGGAGTTTATCTATTTTATTAATCTCTAGGATATAAAATAACTCAAAAAATCTTATACCAAAAAAACAAGCAATCAATCAATAAATGGGCTAAGGACCTGAACAGATACTTCACAGAAGAAGCACAATCAACAAATATATGAAAAATGTTCAAAATCTCTAGTAATATGAGAAATACAAATCAAAACTAAGATTTTATCTCACTCCAGTCAGAATGGCAATCAACAATACTGGCAATAATAAAAGTTGGCAAGGATGTGGGAGAAAATGTACACTCATACATTGCTGGTGGGACTGCAAATTGGTGCAACCATTTTGGAAACTACTAAGGAAATCACTATGTAAAGTATGGAGATTCCTCAGAAAACCTGGAATGGAAACACCATTTGACCCAGCTATCCCACTTCTCAGTTTATACCCAAAGGACTTATAATCAGCCTACTACAGTGATGCTGCCACATCAATGTTTATAGACGCTCAATTCAAAATATCTAAACTATGAAACCAACCTAGGTGCCCTTCAACAGATAAATGGATAAAGAAAAGTGGCATATATACATAATAGAATATCACTCAGCCTTGAAGAATAATAAAATTATGGTATCTTCTGGTAAATGAATGGAGTTGGAGAATATCATGTTAAGCAAAATAAATCAATTCCCAAAAACAAAAGATCCAAAGTTTTCTTTGATATGTAGATGCTAACTCACAATAAGGGGGGCACTATGGAAGAATAGAGTCACTTTAGATTAGGTAAAGGAAACTGAGGGGAGGGGAGAGGATATAGGGGTAAGAAAGTAGGAGGAAACAGACATTTTTACCTATGTACATATATGACTGTATGACCAATGTGATTCTACAACATGTACAATCAGAAAAATTAGAAATTATACCCCATTATATGTATATCACAATACATAAATACATTCTTCTGTCATGTATAACTATTTAGAACAAATTTTTTTAAAAAAGTAATACCTAAATTAAAAAAAGAAAGTTCAGGATCCTGACTAAAGTTTGACAAGCAAGGAATCTTTGTCATCTTAACACTATAATGTATTGCTTTGTGTGTTTTATAAATAGATGTAAACTATTTTATACCTTGCATATTGTTGGACAATGTCTTTGTCATTGAGCATATTTTGATCAAATTTGTGCCTTTTGATTACTGTGTAGAATTTCACCATATAACACACTATTCCTTCTTGATGTACCTCAAATATTTTCTTAATTTTTTGCCATTATAAACAGTGCCACAGTGAACATCTTGAAATTAATTTCTTCTTTAGCAATAATAAGAATAAGCTATTTCCACAGTAAAAGAACCAATAAAGTACTCTGATTATTCTGTGCAAAAAAAAGGGATTGTTCCTTTTGGGATGGGTTAGGGTTCTCAAAAGAGAGAGAAGCTATGGATCTACCGAAGGGAAGTGTCAGATAGCCACATGATTTAATCCCAACATCCTTAAGAAGATAAATTGCTACAAGTGGAAAACCACCAGAGGGTCCCTCTAGTAAATGTAACTGGTGAAGAAGCGAATTAAGGAAGCCATTAAGAATATATTCCTGTTTGTCTTATGAGAGATTCTTTACTTTTAGAAAAAGAATTAAGTTTGGGGCTGTGGCTCAGTGGTGGAGCACTCCTCTAACATGATTGAGGTCCTGAGTTCAATCTCCAGTACCACAAAAAAAGGAAGAGGGTAATTTTCTTTCTTTTTTTTTTTTTGGTACTGGGGATCAAACCCAGGGCCTTGTATAGAGGGTAATTTTCTATTACTAAAGCTCTGGGACTGATTCTACATGTTGACAGAACAGTGATATTGCCCAGTGATAAAACTGTAAATTACTAGTCACTGATATTCAAAATTCTATAGCAAAGCCTCCTTTATAGGCTGCATCTTGTTGATTCTTCCCTTAAATTCTATGGAGATAAATTCATTCCCACTTAAAGCAAATGTAATGCCTGAAGTTGATTTGTTTCAATTAATAATTTTAATTTATGATATTTATAATAGAGTTATGATATAAAAATAGATATTTTCACACTTTACAAAAGAAGAAACATCATCTGCTAATAATGTTTGCTTCTTGGAAACACTCCCACAAAATCATTAGGATGTTTTAATTCAAGAATATTTATGGGATCATGTGGAAAATACACATAGTGTTTAATTTGATTGATTTATTCAGTCAGTAAATGACGATGATGGATACCGAGTTGCATTTTTCTTCATTGAATTAGAGTATAGTGATGAAGATGGTATTGAAGGCACAGTTTATAAAAACAAAACTGCCCTATTATTTGCTAGACTTGATTTTATGCAATTTACTCAGTCCCTGTGGCATTCATCTGATAACCAGAGGTCACTTCCAGTTTCTTTGGGCCACTGTTTTAGGCTCACTGTCTCTGTCTTCAACCTGTTCTGTCTTCATCATTGGTGGGTCACGCTGTGCCTCAACTTCCCAAAACCTGCTATCATAAGACCCTCCTGTCTGTTCTGAAATGATCTTTCCTACTTCCCCGTGCCGCCTTTTGCCTACCCTAGATCAATGGACACTGAACCTCCACCAATACCTTCAATTATTATCTATCCAAAATGTTTGGAGACTGAAAGTTTACCAGATAGCAGGACCAATCTGTAGTTGCTTGATCAATAACAATTTCCTCCATGGTCTTGAATGTAACCATCCAGCCCTTGAGAGACCACATAAGCTTTTGATCACGTTGGGACTTGCTGTTTCTTGATTCTGTCTCTTTTATCTATCTTTAGCCAATAGCACAGTCTCACTTAATTGTTTAACAGGCTTACATTTTAGAATAATTGTAACCACAAACAAATATATTCTCAACCTCTCTGCCATCTCATTTGATGTTACTTGTAAGTGAAATAAAATCTACTCTCTATAATTCCATATACGTTTTTCCTGCACTCATTCAATTCATGACTGAACAAAAGAACAAACAATTGCTGGGAAACAATTTAAATTTACAATAATTGACATAAGGAAGTTCTTTATTTCTGTCCAGCACTTACACTATATATTTGTGGTTCATTCATTATTGCACTATTCTAGATGAGTAATTCACAATTTCTTTTCTCTACCACTTCATCTAATTCTCAGTCTTAACTGATGATTTGCTTGCTATTTCCCCAAGAAAATAAAGTCAAAGGAAAAATGTCTATAAGCTCTCGGTCCTACCTAACTTGATCTATCCTTTATTTCCTTTTATCCTAACATTTGTCAAACTGTGTTTACTCTTACAATAGGCAATGTTTCCAATTGCTACCATTTTTCTACTCAGTAACAAAATGTAATTGTTCACTATTCATTCAATATAAGTAGATAAAATGCCAACCTTGTGCCCACAATACCTGAAAAGTGACAAAGAGACTCCTTAAGACCTAACTTCGTTCACTGACTTCATGATACCACGCAGTCTTCAATTTTACACATCCCTCAAAGCTCATTAGCAATACGGTTTAGACTAAATTTGTGTTAAGCAAAATGGGTATATATTTAGAACAAGGAATTTAAGATATTATTCCAATGATGTGTAAATTATATATGTCAAAATTTAAATTAATAATTTGATACAACTGATATTCTCATAAGATTTAGTTTTCCCATACAATGAATTATATATTAAATATAGACATCTCTTATCTCCAAACATAACAGTTTTTTCATAGATCATGTGCTGTGTTTGTCCAGTTGTTTATATTAGAATACTACTATAAATGGATTATTGCATAAGGTATATTCTAATTGAGTACCAAAAATACAAAACAAAGAATTCGTATCTGACATCCATAGGAAAGTTTGGTTGCAAAACATGGTTTGTTTTAGATAAAAAATATGTTTGAAAAGGGCACTTGGAAAATAACAGATTGTTGTCCTTAAAATTTCACATGTTCATTTAAAGAAAAATGAGAGATAAGCACAGTAAATGTGATTTTTTTCACCAGGTAGAACTCAGTGTAATGATTTCTGTTTTACAGGACAAGTTTTCTCTGCTCAGTTGTTTTACTGATATACATTATCAAGCTTAACTACTGTTGATATTTGGCAGTCTGTAACAGAACATTTAAGATTCTTTAAAAATTCATTTTACTGTCTTCTAAATAACTGTGAGAGTTCACCTTTTTTTGGTATTAAGAAAATCTTTATTACTTGTATAGAATCAAAAATCTAGTTTCTTCTTTTGTTATAAAACACCACAATTTCTGGGATTAATCACATCACATTGGCTAGAACTATCCAATCTTAATAATGATGAGATTCATTACCTTTTGTGGAGGGAAAATATTCCTCTGAAAATATATAGAAAACTCCAGGCATTTTACAGTAACATTTTTAAAGCATCAGAGAACTGGGAAAACAAATAGAATGAGATAGACTAAAATACAAGAGAATAATCTAGAGCAGAGCTGAAAATTGTTAAAATTCACCCCTCCATCACGCTGCAGGATGGCATTTGCTAATTCAGAGTGTGGGCTGAGAATTGGAGAATCAATCTGAGAAGTACTGTTGGGGGAAAATGGAACAAAGACTCAATAGACTGACTGTTCAGATAGGGCCAAATGATTTGAAAAGCCTGAGACAGATGGCTGATTTTCCCCAGAAGATATTTCTGGAGATTTAAATCTTCAAGGGTGGCTAAAAAGAGCTAAGTCAAAAGCTTATGAATGAAAAAGATATATTTCTGTCAGACTCTCAACACTTAGGGGGGAAAAAAATCATGGAGAATAATGAGCCTGAATGTCAAATATGTAAAAGAGAAAAAGCGTTAGAGTGAGAATAGTGAAGTGTGCTGATGGCAGGCAGCTGGTTTACTGATTACACAGCCAACCAGATCTGAGAACCCAGGATGGCCCCTGGGAAGATGCTGACGTTGGGTTGCAGAGAAACCAGCACAGATTTCAGATCTCTCCCAGGGTATAAGTAACAGAATTAGAAAGTGGAGCGTTCTCAAAAACACAGTTAAGCCCCTCTCAAAACTTGCTCTCTATTTTCAAACTGTGTGGGATAGTAAGTTAAAGAACTTTGCTGAATCTACTCTGCAGAACATGAATGTACTTCCTCCAGTCTCTCAAGGCTATGGAAATAAAGATTAGTGGGTTGAATAGAATTCCTGGAGAACCACATCCTAGTAATGAGGATCAGTCAAAAGCAGACTCTACCTTGATAAAATGGTCATCCAATTCAGGCCTTCCTCCATTCCTGGAAAGACTGAGATGACCTGGCATCTCCCAAAGGTTCTCAAATAGGAAATAAAGAACAGTTTCTTAGGGATGATGACATCATTTGGGAATGGTGACATCGAAATACCCAATAGGTACAAAAATGTTAGACATAGTAAGAGGCAGTAAAATATGACTGCATAAAATTATACCATAGAAGTAGACCCTGAGATGATCAAGATGATTTACTTAGGAAAGGACTCTAAAGTAGCTATGTTTGACATAATAGAGAAAAGAATGGAAAATTAGACAAACTTAATCAAAGAGAAAGAGTATGTGGGAGAAAAACATTCTAGAACCGAAAAGAGTAGTCGTTTTAATAGTAGGGTCTTTGATAGCAGATGTTGCAGTTCCAAGTAACAGTGGAAAGCATCACAGGTCAGTAAAAATATCCAAAATAAAACACAGAAATAAAAAAAATAGAAAATAACTAAAACATGAGATATACAAAGCACTCTAAAAGATAAAAGGAGAAAATACATAGCATAAAAATGAAAATAATAAAAATAAGAGCAGATAACAATGAAAAAAGTGAACATACAATAAAGAGCAATAAAATTAAAGGCTGGTATTTTAAAAATACCAATAAAATATAATGAACCTCTAGAAAGTCTATTAACACAGAGAGAGAACAAATTATCATTCTCAGAAATTAAATGGGGACAATAATACAGTTTCTGTAGGCATCAAGAGAAAAAGTAAAGAGATATTATGAACAACTTAAATTATAGAAATTGGTGGGCTGGGGATATAGCTCAGTTGGTAGAATGCTTGCCTTGCAAGCACAAGGCCCTGGGTTCAATCCCCACCACCGCAAAAAAAAAAAAAAAAAAAAAAAAAAAAAAATCATAGAAATTGAAGAAACCAAATATTGTGTCTTGCTGCAAGTTCTGTATGGGGGAGGGAAAGGTTTCTGTTGGAGGGATGGGCTGGCTATGAAAAAAAAGCTATTTATAAGAAATAAAGACAGAAAACAAAATTATCTTAAGAACAATTGAGCCAGTCCAGAAGGGTCAGGCTCTAACAAAGGGAAGAGCTTGTGTTTGCTTTATTTATAGCAGCACAGACCAAAGGGGATCAGAAGGTATAAGGTTTTGGTGTGAGAAGAGTGTCGTTTCAGTGCCTGTGTCTTGGAGAAATACAGGATGAGGATGGGGATAAGCAAGCCACTTGGCTCCTGTGGGTCCTCCCACATCCAATGCTTGTATTTGAATTTCAGCCATGAGTCAAGGTAGGCTGATCACATGACTCAGGCACTCTTGAACAGTCATTAGGAACTGTGAGATCCTGACACCAGATGGTCCTGGTTAATGTCTTGAGTGGCTCAGTTCTCACAGGAGCCATGGATGGACTCCCACAATTGTGTATTATTGCAAATGTATAATTGTAACTTCTCACTCAAGATTCAGATGATACACTGTATAGTTGAGAAAAATGAAAGGGAAAAAAAATCACAATTTTCTTCATAGTCGCTGAACAAACTTTTGGCAAAACTCAATGCCTATTTATGATTTTTTATGTTTGTTTTCTTCTAATACAAATAGGATGCAATTTTTTAAAATCCTCAACCACTTTATACCAATAAATGGCAAATAATACAGGCAAAGATGAGAATATTAAATATTTTCCCTTTATTTTGGGCATGAGACAGAAGTCCTACATTTTTTAACATATTCTAGGAACTCAGCTGTGTACTGAGATGAAAAAATTGAGTGGTTGACCTGAATAAGGGGCAAGAAATTTAGGGCATTCAGGAGGTACCGCTGAAATGAACAATGTCTTTTAATGCACACTGGGTGAAAACAACACAGAATCAAGGTAAAATAGGACCTCTAGCAATTGTTAGCAATTAGAACAGAAGTAGAACAGGACATTTGTCTCATTTTATGTAGTGTAGATCATCCCTAGGTGTTTGTAAAATAAGATAATATTGGTAATTTTAATGCTAACTTCCTAGACCCACAGCATGAAATAAGAGGAATAATTGAACTATAAAAATATTTGAAATATATTTAAGTGCTAAATACATTGTTAATATTCCCTTATTGCTAGTCTCCATTTTCTCTGATTTTGGACGCTGTACCCTCAATGGTAACAAAAATCTTGAGACTAATCTGATTGACTTACTCTAAGGAGAGCTTTCTTGATAAGAAGCCCTTGATGCCTGATGGTATCATGAGAGGATGCTAAACCTTTGTTAGTTTATAGGGTAAGGTTTTAGCAGAAGCCACTGCCATTACATCACCCAGAGCTCTTCTCTCGGAAGCTCTCAGATGCTGATGGAGACAGTTGTTCAATTCTGCACTGAGATTTATTTTATTTTCATTTTTTCTTCTCTGGCATATCTCTCTACCATATTTGGAGAAGGGTGTTTTTCATGCACAAGTTTGTTGAGGACAGTGATATAAGCATGGTGATTTGTAGTTCTACTGTGTATTCTTATATTTTTAGTTCTTTTCTCTTTGTATGTATTTTCACTCTTGCTTTTCTATTTTCCTGAATTCCCTTTCTATCTTTTCTCCACCTAACAGCCAATCTCTCTTGGTTCCTCTTCCACTCTTTTATGGATTTTTGCTTCTAGCTTCTCTCTTTCTCCCTCATGAACATCATGTCCTGCACTCTTTCTGTTCAATTTTTGTCCACTATTTGAGATGGTATCTCAAATGTCCACTATTTGAGATGAGCTTATCATTGCTTTTTATAGCAGGAAGGCAGTGGACGCCTTGGTGAGAGCTATTAGATTTGAGGCTGTGTATTGTTTTCACTGGGTGCTGTTGATGTTGATCTCCCTTTTAAATGTGGGATACTGAAAATTTTCAGCGACAATATAGGTCTACAGAGTAAAATTTTACTGCCTCAGATCCATACAACTAGATGGGAAAACACACAAGCAACATGGAAAATACAAGGGAACAAAGTGCCTCAAACAAACAAAGAGGCCCCAATGAGAGAATCTATTGAAAACAAAGAAGAATAAATGTCCAAGAAGGAGTTTAGAATATACAGAGTTAAACTGATCTGGGACGTAAAGGATGGTATAAAGAGTGAAATCAAAGAGGAAATACAAGAAGTGAAAGATCACTTCAATACTTAGAGATTTTGAAAAAAATAAACAAGCAGAAATCTTCAAAATGAAGGAATCAATAAACCAAATTATAAAGTCAATGGAAAGTATCACCAACAGACTAGACCATTTGGAAGACAGAACCTCAGGCATGAAGACAAAATATTTAGTATTGAAAAAAAAGTTGACCTTGCAGAGAAGATAGAGAGAATCCTAAACAGAACTTCCAAGAATTAGGGGATAACATGAAAAGAGTAAATTTAAGAGTTATTGGAATAGATGAAGGAGCGGAGATACAAACCAAAGGAATGCAAAATCTTTTCAATGACATAATATCAGAAAACTTTCCAACCCTAAAGAATAAAATGGAAAATCAAATTCAGGAGGCTTACAAGACATCAAATGTACAATATTACAGCAGACGTACACCAAGACACATTATAATGAGAATGACTAAAATACAGAATAAAGACAAAATCTTAAAAGCCATGAAAGGAAAAAAAAAAAAAGAAAATTATGTGTAGGTGAAAACCAATTGGATCTCAACTGATTTCTCAACCCAAACCCTCAAAAGTAGAGGTCACAGAACAACACATTTCAAACTCTGAAATAAAATGGATGCCAACCAAGAATTTTATGTCCAGAAAAATGTTTTCAGGTTTGGATGTGAAATAAAAACCTTCTATGATTAACAAAAGTTAAAAGAATTCACAATTAGAAAGCCTGCATTACAGAACTTTCTCAACAAAATATTCCATGAGGATGAAGTAAAAAAAATGTGAAAACCACAAAAGGGAAAACTATACTACAGGAATAGTCAAAGGAGAAACTAAATCAAATTAAAAGCCAGAAATAAACCAAAACGATACAGAATAAAAATTATATCTCAGTATTAACCTTGTATATTAATTATCTAAACTCATTAATTAAAAGTCAAACTTGCAGATTGGATATAAAAACAAGGCTCATCAATATGCTGTCTCCAAGAGACTCACCTCATAGGCAAAGACATCCTGAAGGTGAAAGAATGGGAAAAAATGTATTGCACTTATGGATTGCATAAACAAGCAAGGGTTTCCATCCTCATATCAGATAAAGTGGACCTCAAGCCAAAGTTAATCAGAATGGAAAAAGAAGTCATTTCATTCTACTGAAAGGAATTATACATCAGTAACACATAACAATTGTAAATATTTATGCCCCAAACAATGGAGTATCTATGTACATCAAACCCTTCTCAATTTCAAGAATCAAATGGACAACAACATAATAATACTGGGTGACATAAACCCACATCTCTCATTACTGGACAGATCTTCTAAACAAAAACTAAATAAGTAAACTATGGAACAAAATGATGCAATCAATAATTTAGATTTAACAGACATCTATAGAATATTTCATCTATCAATGAGTGAATGTATTTTTTTCTCAGCAGCACATGGATCCTTCTCTAAAATAGACCATAACACAAAGCAACTCTTAGTAAATACAAAAAAATGGAGAAAATACCCTGCATTCTATCAGATCATAATGGACTGAAATTAGAAATCAATAATAAAATAAAAAATAGTTGCTACTCTAACACATGGAGACTAAATAATACACTACTGAATGATGGATGGATAGTGAAAGAATTCAAGGATGAAATGAAAAAGTACTTAAAGGTAAATGTACTCAAATCTCTGGGACACTACAAAGGCACAATTAAGTTTCATTGAATTGAGCTCATTTATTGAAAGAATAAAAAGTCAACAAATGAAAGACCTAACTTTACATGTCAAAGTCCTAGAGAAAGAAAAACAAGTCAACACCAAAAACAGTAGAAGATGGGAAATAATTAAAATCACAGCTGAAAACAATGAAATTGACACAAAAGAAACAATTGAAAAAATTGAAAAAACAAAAATTTGTCCTTTGGAAAAAATCAATAAAATTGATAATCCCCTAATCACACTAATGAAGAGAATAAGAGAGAAAACTCAAATTATTAAATACGTTATGAAAAGAAATATCACCACACATGTGACAGAAATACAGATGATAATTAGAAACTACTTTGAAAATCTGTACTCCAATAAAATAAAAAAATATTGAAGATACTGATGAATTTCTAGAGACATATGCCTACCTAAATTGAATCAGGAGGTCATACATGATTTAAACAGTACAATTTCAAGTAATGAAATAGAAAATTGCCATCAAAATCCTACTAACCAAGAAAAACCCAGGACCGGACAGATTCTCAGCTGAGTTCTAGGAGAACTTCAAGGAAGAATTAACAACAATACTCCTCAAATTATTCCATGAAAAGGAGGGAACCCTTCCAAACTCATTTTATGAAGCTAGTATAACCCTGATTCCAAAACCAGACAAAGACACGTCAAGGAAAGAAAACTCCAGACCATTATCCCTGATGAACATATATGCAAAATTTCTCAATAGAATTCTGGCAAATCACATACAAAAACTGTATTTAAGAGATAGTTCACCATGGGATGCAAGTGTGGTTCCACATATGGAAAACAATAAGCGTAATTCATCATATCAATGGACTTAAAAACAAGAATTGTATGATTATCACAATAGATGCAGAAAAAGGATTTTACAAAATGTGACACCCTTCATGTTCAAAACACTAGAAAGTTAGGGAACGTGGGAATATAACTAAACATCATAAAAGCCATATATGCTAAATTGAATGCCAACATCATTCTAAATGGAGGAAAATTGAAAGTGTTTCCTCTAAAAACTGGAACAAGACAAAAATGCCCTTTTTCACCACTTTTATTTAACATTGTCTTGAAACTCTATCCAAAGCAATTAGGAGAAAGAAATTAAAGGGATACAAATAAGTAAAGAAGAATTCAAACTATTACTAGTTGCTGATGACATGATTTTATATTTAGAAGTTCCAAAAAATTCCACCAGAAAACTTCTAGAACTGATAAATGAGTTCAGCATAGTAGTGGCATATAAAATCAATATCCATAAATCAAATGATTCCTATACATCAGTAATGAATCAGCTGAAGAAGAAATAAAGAAAACTACCCCATTCATAGTAGCCTCAAAAAAATTAAATACTTGGGAATCAATCTAACAAAAGAGGTGGAAGATCTCTACAATGAAAGCTACAGAACACTAAAGAAAGAAATTGAAGAAGACCTCAGAAAGTGAAAAGACCTCCCATGGTCCTGGATAGGCAAAATTAATATTGACAAAATGCTCATACTAACAAAAGTGTTATACAAATTTAATGCAGTTCCTACTAAAATCCCAATGACATTCTTCATAGAACTAGACAAAAGCATTCACGAAATTCATTTGGTAAAATAAGAGAACCAGAATAACCAAAGCAATCCATAGCCAGAAAAGTGAAGCAGGAGGCCTCACAATACCAGACCTCAAACTATCCTACAGAGCCATAGTAACAAAAACAACATGGTATAGGCATCAAAACAGACACATAGACCAATGGTGCAGAATAGAAGACACAGCGACAAACCCATATAACTACAGTCATCTCACACTAGAAAAAGATGCCAAAGACATTTACTGGAAAAAAGATAGACTATTCAACAATTGGAGATGGAGAAATGGAAAGCCACATGTAGCAAAATGAAATCAAACCTTTATCTCTCATTCTGCATGAAACTCAACTCAAAGTAGATCAAAGACTTGGGCATGAGGACAGAGATTCTGCGAGTACTAGAAGAAAAAGTAGGCCCAAATATTCACCATGTCGCCCTAGGATCTGACTTCCTGAACAAGACCCCAAAAGTGCAAGAAGTTAAATCAAGAATCAATAAATGGTGTGGATTGAAACTAAAAAGCTTCTTCTCAGCAAAAGAAATAATCAATAATGTGAAGAAAGAGCCTATAGAATGGGAGAAATTCTTCAGGATATATAAAGATCTCAAAAAACTTAACAGTGAAAAAATAAATAAACAAATAACCCAATCAATAAATGAACTAAGGAACTGAACAAACATTTCACAGAAGAGGATGTATAATTGATCAAAAAATATATGAAAAAATGTTCAACATCTCCAGCAACTAGAGAAATGCAAATCAAAACTAAGATTTCATCTCACTCCAATCATATAGGCTATTATCAAGAACACAAGCAACAATAAATGATGGCGAGGATGTGGGGGAAAAGATAACACTCATACATTGCTGGTGGGAATGCAAAATGATGCAACCATTATGGAAAACAGTATGTAAATTCCTCAGAAAACTTGAAATGGAGCCACCATTTGACCCAGTAATTCCACTCCTGGGTTTATACCCAAAGAACTTAAAATCAGCATACTATAGTAACACAGTCACATCAATGTTTGTAGCAGCTTAACTCACAATAGCTAAACCATGGAACCAATCTAGGTACCCTTCAACAGATGAATAAAGAAAATAAAGATGACTAAAGATGATAAAGAAAATGTGATAACGTATATATACACAATGGAATAGTACTCAGCTGTAAAGAAGAATGAAATTATGGCTTCTTCAGGTACATGGATGGAGTTACAGAATATCATGCTAAGTGAAATAAGCCAAACCCCAAAAACCAAAGGCAGAATGTTTTCTCTGATATGTGGATGCTAATTCACAGGTTGCGAGAATATCTCCCAATTATTACCTCATGTACATGAGGTCAAATACATACATACGTCATGTACATATATGACTGCATAACCACTGTGATCCTATAAAATGTACAATCAGGAAAATTAGAAATTACACTCCATTTATGCATCATTTAACAAAATTTATAAATTAATTCTACTGTCATGTACAACTAATTAGAACAAATAAAAAATTAATTAATTTTTTTAAAAAGGGCTGGGGATGTGGCTCAGTGGTTAAGCACCTCTGGGTTCAATCCCTGATACCAAATAATAGTAAAAATAAAAATAAAATAAAATGTCTTAAAAAAAAAAGGTTTTAGCACCATTGTCTATGATTCGGCCTAAATATTAAATGTGCTTAACATATGGTCTTCCTCAAATCCCTATGTCAGAAACCGAGCCCCAGTGTGATAGTATTGGAAAATGGGGCACTGGAGAAATAATTAAGTCGTGAGGGTTCAGTCCTCGTGATGAGATGAGCTTCCTTATAAAAGGCAGACATCCTTCACTTAGCCAGGCCATGTTGGCAACCTATTCCTGGAAGTCCCATGAGAAATAAATTTCTGCTGATCATAAACCATCCACTTTATGG
Source organism: Sciurus vulgaris (assembly GCF_902686455.1). NCBI lineage: Eukaryota > Metazoa > Chordata > Mammalia > Rodentia > Sciuridae > Sciurus > Sciurus vulgaris. The sequence goes on from NC_136469.1 coordinate 16,864,705, forward strand.
GACTGTGTTATATCAACCCTAAATGACTAAGGCAGCTTCATTATGGTCTACATTGACTGCAGCTCTGGTTCTCTACTAAATAAAAGCTTATCAATGATTACTAAACCCATAGACATCCTTGCCTTTTTATCTCAGGATGAACCCCTTTGGCAACATGATTTTTTAAAAAGGAGGAGAGGTGAGGAAGGATATTCACAGAACAGAATAGAGATGCAGCTAATTACTAAGAGATGTGGAGGCCAACAGCCAAAATGCTGATCAAAGGACATTCCAGCCTAAAATTTTCATAGCCAGCCCACTTATGAGTTCCCCAAGTGCCAGTGGGAAATTCTGGGCCCTTGGACACCAAAAGGAAATAATAGCAGTCTTCCAAATATGCACAAAACCAATTGAGTTCCAGCCACCAAATCGATGTTCCACTTCCTAGGGGAATTTTCCGTGGAACTAGATAATTTAAGGTTGGGCGCATTATTTTCTATCTCTTTCTTTTTAGATGTTTTATTCATTTATTTTTTGAAAATTATTTCCATTTTATTTATTTATTTTCATTATTTATATTTAAGGTGTACAACACATTTTTATGGATGGCTATTCTCAAGAATGTTCACATATTCTTCACCTCAGATATGTTTTCATCAGTACCCATAGCTAAACCTTTTTTTTTTTTTTTTGGATCAGGTATGGAAGTCAAAGGCACCTAGCCACTGAATCACATTTCCAGCCCTTGTGTGTCTCCACTTAGCACTATGTTCTCCAAATTCACATCTATTGTCCCAAATAATACTACCTCTTTCTTTTCTAAAAATAATATTTCATTTCATTTCTTTTGGATAGATAAGCAGAAAAGGGATTTATGGGTCACATGATAGATGTATTTTAATTTTTGACAAACCCCCACGTTTTCCATAATGATCTTTCCATTTTTAATTATATTAAAAGGATTACTAATTGATAGATACTGACATTTTGCTATATCTCAGAAAACTAATACTTTTTCCTCTACAGACTTGCCTCCATTAATCATATCCTCACTTGTGTATTTCCAACTTCTTCCTAGTGGCATTGATTCTCCTCATTCATTGTCTCCAAGTGCTTTCCAACAATTATTTCTTGTCTTTTTTATAATAATCATTCTAAAAAGTGTGAAATAATCTCATTCTGGTATTGATTTCTATTTCTCTGGTGAGTAGAAATGTTGAACACCTATTCATATATTGCTGTTGACCAATATTTTCCTATTTTATGTCTTCTTTGAAAATATACATATTCAGGTCCATGGCTCCATATTTTAATAAAAAATTTTAAATGAGTTGCAAAAAGCCCAAGTCAATTTATCCTGAAAAGGCATTTCTTCCTTAAAAAAATGCTTTAAAAGAATTTTCTATCTTTATCAAAGCCACTTAATTTTTTAGAAATTCAACAAAAGACTAATTGTGGTTGACAGATCAAGATACATGCTGGCAAAAATTTATCATTACATGAAAGTAATTGCAAGAAAGAAAGCTAAATTTATGATAGTAAATGACCAAGAAAATAAATTCTTATGGTAATTCACTATATGAGACTAGAACAGAACTGTAGCACACCGATTACTGAGCAGTTTTGTATAGCATTGAAAAATCATATCCCTTCATGTTAGTTACATTATTTTCAGTCTGACATCTATTTGTCTCCAATTATCTCTTGAACACAAAAATTGCAATAAATTCTCCTAACTGGGCTGAAAATAATGAAAATTTCATATTAACTGGAATTCATGTTTGTAACTCTGCTATTTTCTGCATCTGCCTTTCTCCCTTCCCAGAGATGATTAAACTCTCTCTGATTTCAGACACTTTGTAACTTCTGGTCTCCCACACCATCTTCACACAGTTTCTTATTTGAATTTATCTCCCATCATGCATATCAGACAACTAAATAACCACATATCCTGTTTCCATGCCTTCTTTACACTGCAATATTGTTTTTCCCTGGAATAATCTATCATATCCTTAAGAAAATACTTGGATCTTCCCACTTTTAATGATATTGAAAGACTTACTAATTAATTGGCAGACACTGACATTTTGCTGTAGATGAAAAGACCAGTACTTTCTCCTTTGCACTCATGCTTCCCTTAATTCTATCCCACCATCCTGTTTCTAACTTCTTTCTTAGTGGCACCCATTTTCGTCATTAAAGAGCAAGCCTCCAGTACGTCTTTCAGTATTCTTGCCTAATTACTGATATATCCGTTCCTTTCTATTCTTGTGCACTCCATCAAGTGGCTTGTTTCGACTCTCCTATGATTTAGTTTCAATTTTGCTCAGCTTTCTCCCAATGTGCACTCTCAGATCCACAGCTACTGTAACTTTTTTTTTTTTAACTGATAGATAAGCTTTTCTCTTAAAATAGTTTAAGTAGTCTGTACATATTCCTATCTCAGATTTTAGAAAACATAATTCAATAATTCTGGAGAACACTAAGTCCCAAGGACTGGAATAAAAGGACTGACCTATAGAATGGTTTGGGCCGCCACAGAATGCGATGGATTTGGCAGGTTCATTACCTTTCACGGTGTCTTCGTCAGATTTCTTTGCTGCTGTGACTAAAGATCTGACTGTAAGAATTTTGATGGAGGAAAAGTTTATTAGGGGATCTTGGTTTGAGAGGTCTTAGTCCATAGAAGGCTGGCTCCATCCCTTGGGGCTCGAGGTGAGGCTGGACATTATGGCGGAAGAGTGGGGCAGAGGGAGATGGCTCACATCATGATCAGCATCAGAGAGACTCCTTCACCAGATACAGATATATAGTCCATAGCCATGCCCCAATGAACCTCTTCCTCCAGTCACACCCCACCTGTCTCCACTTACCCCTCAGTTAATCCCATCAGGCATTAATTTGCTGATTAGGTTAAGACTATCACCCAGTCATTTCTCCTCCAAAGCGTCTTTCATTGTCTCACATGGGGGACACCACATCTAAACCATAACACATAGTATTATACTCCAAGTTTCAGATGTGGAAGCTTCATATACGATTAGCCCGTGTACTTTACCAGATTCGGGAATCAGAATGGCAACTTATTTTACTATTTTAAAACACAGATTCTGAGTGACATTGCTCGGGATGAAAACTAGCTTCAAAATTTTCTAACTTTATGTCCTATATAAAAGCTATTTAAGCTGGTCTTCCAACCTATAACATATGGTTATTAGAGTTTTTATAAGGATCACATGAGATGAATATGGATAAAGCACCGAGAACAAATTAACTTCTCATTGTAAATATTTTGCTAGTATTAATTATTATTTAGAAATAGGGTTTAAACCAAAAGGTTAATAAGAGAGTGGCAAATGGCAGTGTGAGTTATGACTGCATCCTTACAGAGTCCTCTGATGAATGCTATAAAACCTAGATGTAATAGGAGGAGAAATATAGGCAATTCACCACTATCTAAAAATACAAGGAATGGTTTGACTGAAAACTAGAACATAAGAAAAGAAAATTTTCTTTGAATAAAATGAAGTTGTAATTATTGCAACAACAACAGATAGAAAGGACCATATCATTTGTAATGGAAAGGCTTTTTTTTTTTTCCACAAGTATTATGAGACCCAACTCCAATTCAGAAAGGAATCCCCTATCAATCTCCTACCACTTCCCTACACATTCTCCAAAAGTCTATAGCCCCATGAGGAGGCAAACACTGAGAACAAAGTTCACTCCCATCTCCTGTGCAGGCAACAGAACACGGTGGAGAGAATATAATGGCATTCAGTGAAACTTAGCAGACACAGTGAAGATCTAAGCAAATTGTACTTTTATCATTTCTCTCTTTGAAATGTGAGAAAAAGTGAGTTTGAGAAAGAAAATGTATGTGGGACAGTATTCATGGCCTCAGGACATCAATATGAGAAATATGATTTAAAAATTAGATATACACACTTTTTTCTCCATAGAATAATTTCCTTGCTGTCCTTCTTTCACTACGATTAATTCATGAAAATTATTCCATATACGTGAAGATAATTCCAAACATGATAAGAAACATTTAGAAACTTGTCAACAAGTTCTCAATGGATAAGAAAGGAAAGGAGACAAATCCTCCGATTCCATAAGAAAGGTAAGAAGAGGAGAGGAATGTTGAAAAAAGAAAAATGTTAAATTGGTTTGCTCCTGATATTGAGCCAAAAGAAAGTGAGTTTGCAGTCAAATACTCATTTTGGCCTTTGACAGAGATTGTTCCTAAAACAGAAGACGATGGCTTAGCTGCAACACATTAAAAATAGAGCAACACATTTTTAAATGAGAGGTTGGAGTTTCTATTGCTCAGTTTTCATGTCACTTCGAAATGATGCAAAGATTCCTGCCTGCTCCAATGGAGAGCCTGAGGGTCTGCCTTGTGGTCCTACAGATGGTGGCAATTTGAGCAGATTTGCTGAGAGCTGAATGAGTAAGCAGCCAAGATTCAGAAATGACAAACGTGGTGCTGAGTCACTTAACTGTGACAACACCCTCAGCACACAACATTTTTATAGCAAATGTCTGTGGGATTCCTGTGACCAGGTGCATGAAGGACATCTGCAAAGGAGTCAGTGAACGCCTCAAAGCTAGCAACAGGGAGATCCTGCGGGTCTTCCACCATCAGGGGGAATCTTCAGCTATTCCTCAAACGCAGGAAATACCTTGGGGGACATTTTTTAAAAACATGGATATTGGCAAATAATTAAAACCTCAATAAATAACCAAATTGCTGCAATACAAGTTCATTCTGTTAGTTTAGCAGAAATATTATGTCTTTGCCTCCTTTGCAGGTAAAAGTAGTCATGTAGTGTATGTAAAAGTTTATAACTGAGAATTCTAGGAAAGTCCTTATGAGGGGTAGCAATAGTTTCTTCGTTGTCCTCTCTCCTGCTGCCTGAAGCACGGGCATTAAAGCTGCACTTGCTGCATTCTTGTGACTCTGAAGTTGGAACCTCATTGTAATCATAGCAGAGGAGAAAGATGACGTCTGTGTTCCTGCGGAACTATGGAGGTTGCATTAGCTGGGATCTATCTTACTCCAAAATAGCTTTGAATTTTCTACTTTGGGTTATGCTTACGTGAAAGAAAAATGATAGGACACTATTGTTCATGTGTTCTATTTTCTAAGTGATGTAGGTGCTGCATAAAATGGAGAATTTATGGAATAGAAAAACTAGAATGTAAATGATAAGGACGTAGGAAACTTGGAAACACAGAACATTTGATCAACTCTTCACGCCTTTTATCATCAATAGAAGACGGAGCCATCAGGCAATGCCTGTATACTCTGGCAATACTTCTCGCACGTTGCCTCTTAACTGTATTAAATATTACAATATTATTTATTTAAAACCATCTCAAGGGGGTTTCAAGATGGCGGACTAGAGGGTGGCTGCATTTCATGTTGCTCCAGGACTCAGGATTCAAAAGAAGAGATATTGAGAGACTTGGGACCAACTCAAAGCCCCCGGGTGAGTCTCTCCCATTGGGGAGGTGTCCCGGATGGGGCGGTCGTCCGGAACGCAGAGAACTTTGTGAAGTAGAACTGCCCAGCGAGACCCCTCTCCCCCCGCTGATGCAGTGACCTTGGACAACTGGGAGCATCATAGAGGAGGCCGCTCAGCACAGCGCTGGGACTCAGAGCAACTACTAGGGCTCCAGGCGACTGCCCAAAGGAGGAGCTGTGAGGAGAGCTGTTTGGACTCAGAACAACAACTCCTGAACATCGGGGGGCTGCCCAGAGAAGGAGGAGGAGGAGTGCAGCAGGTCGCTTGGATTCAGAGTGACTGCACCAGAGCTACAGGCGGTTGCCAGAGGAGGAGGCGAGTGGTGAGTTGTTTGGACTCAAAGCGACCACTCCTGAACACCGGGGGGCTGCCCGGAGGAGGAAGAGGAACGGGGCACGTCACTTGGACTCGGAGTGACTGCCCAGGGCTATGGGCGGTTGGCAGGAGGGGGAGGCATGCAGTGGGTTGCTTGAAATCCTAGTGACCGCACCGTAACACCAGGCAGCTGTCCGGAGGAAGAGGCATTGGGTGGGTCACTGGAAATCAGAGCGACTGTTCGGGGCTCCAGGTGGCTGCTCAGAGGAGGGGCCACATAGCCAGGTGATTAGGTGTAGAGCAGGGTCCCAGGACCTAGAAGGCTTCCTGGTGGAAGAGCCACACAGAGGCACGCTTAGGGGTGGAGTGAAGGTTCCAAGACTGCAGGCAGATTCTCTGAAGAGAGGCAGCCTAAGGAGACTCACCTGCGAAGGGTGAAGCTCCCAGGCCCAGGAGGTAGGTCCGGGCCCCTGTGAATGTTGCAGAGGAAGGCTGCCCGGACCAGGTGGTAGTTGTACATTGAGGGGAACCTCTAGGAAGGGAAGGACCAGCGAGACCTCGCCACCGGGTGAGTCTTCCCTGCCGGATGAGGTTTTCCCACAAGGATGGTAAAACCAGAGACACAGTCCCAAGCAGGCCTTGCCTCAGCCCGCAGCCTAGATCCCCTTTGGATGACCATTGGTCAACAAGTGGACGCACCTCTGCCCACTAGCAGGGAATATACCCACCTGAAGGCCACCACCCCTAGAGAGGCAGCTTCCTTGTGGAGCACCGCATTATCAACTTCCTCCAAGACTTCAGGCTACTGAAGGCTAAGAGGGGATATAGTAGAAATCTTCAGAGACATTGTAAGTCAATAGAGGAAATCTTTAATATCTTAGCGGTCCACTGATACCTGAACAATATGAAAAAACAAGGGAAGAAAATGCCCCAAACAAATCTAGATGTTACATCAATAAAACCCAATGACAGCATGGCAGAAGAAATGAAAGAAAGGGAGTTCACAATGTACAAAATTAAAATGATCAGGGAAGCAAACAATGAGATGAAAGAGCAAATGCAGGCATTGAATGATCACACCAATAGACAGTTAAAAGAGCAAATACAGGAAGCAAAAGATCATATCAATAAAGAGTTTCAGATATTGAAAAAAAACCAAACAGAAATCCTTCAAATGAAGGAAACAATAAACCAAATTAAGAACTCTATAGAAAGCATAAAAAATAGGATAGAACACCTGGAAAACAGAACCTAAAATATTGAAGACAAAATATTTAACCTTGAAAACAAAGTTGACCAAATAGAGAAGATGGTAAGAAATCATGAACAGAATCTACAAGAACTAGGGGACATCATGAAAAGGCCAAATTTAAGAATTATTGGGATTGAGGAAGGCTTAGAGAAACAAACCAAAGGAATGAATAATCTATTCAATGAAATAATATCAGAAAATTTCCCAAATCTGAAGAATGAAATGGAAAATCAAGTTCAAGAGGCTTATAGGACTCCAAATATACAAAATTACAACAGACCCACACCAAGGCACATTATAATGAAAATACCTAACATACAAAATAAAGACAGAATTTTAATGGCTGTGAGAGAAAAGAACCAAATTGCATTCAGGGGAAAACCAATATGGATATCAGCAGATTTTTTCAATCCAGACCCTAAAAGCTAGAAGGGCCTGGACAACATTTTTCAAGCCCTGAAAGAAAATGGATGCCAACCAAGAATCTTATACCCAGCAAAACTTACCTTCAATTTTGACGATGAAATAAAATACTTCCATGATAAACAAAAGCTAAAAGAATTTACAAATAGAAAGCCAGCATTACAAAATATTCTCAGCAAAATACTCCATGAAGAAGACATGAAAAACAAAGAAGCAAATCAGCAAAGGGAGGAATTATCCTAAAGGAATTGTCAAATAAAGGAGGAACCAAGTTGTGTCAAATAAATAAATAAATAAATAAAATTAAAAAAAATGAACCAAATGATCAGGAATACAAATCATATCTCAAGAATAACCCTGAATGTTAATGGCCTGAATTCATCAATCAAAAGACATAGACTGGCAGATTGGATTAAAAAGAAAGATCCAACAATATGTTGCCTGCAAGAGACTCACCTCATAGAAAAAGATACTCATAGACTAAAGGTGAAAGGATGGGGAAAAACTACCATGCACATGGACTCAGCAAAAAAGCTGGAGTATCCATCCTCATTTCAGATAATGTGGACTTCAAGCCAAACTTCGTCAGAAGGGATAAAGAAGGACATTGCATACTGCTAAGGGAAGCATAAATCAGCAAGATATAACAATCATAAACATCTATGCCCCAAACAGTGGCTCATCCATGTATGTCAAACAAATCCTTCTCAATTTCAGAAACCAAATAGACATAACACAATGATACTAGGTGATTTTAACATGGCTCTCTCACCACTGGACAGATCTTCCAAACAAAAATTGAACAAAGAAACCATAGATCTCAATAACACAATCAATAATTTAGACTTAACAGACATTTATAGAGTATACCACCCAACCAAGAGCGAATACACTTTATTCTCAGTAGCACATGAATCCTTCTCTAAAATAGACCATATATTATGCCACAAAGCTAACGTTAATAAATACAAGAAGATAGAGACACTACCTTGTATTCTATGAGATCATAATGGATTGAAGTTAGTAATAAATGAAAGAGTAAAAAACAGAAACTACTCCAACACCTGGAGATTAAACAATATGCTATTATATGATGAATGGATAACAGAAGATATTAGGAAGAAAATTAAAAAATTCTTAGAGGTAAATAAGAACAAAGAAACATCATATCAAAATCTCTGGGACACTATGAAAGCAGTACTTAAAGGGAAATTTATTTCATGGAGCGCATTCAATAAAAGTAGTAAAACTCAACAAATAAACGACCTAACACTACAGCTCAAAGCCCTAGGAAAAGAAGAACAGACCAGCACCAAAAGTAGTAGAAGACGGAAATAGTTAAACTCAGAGCTGAAATCAACAAAATTGAAACAAAAGAAACAATACAAAAAATTGACAAAATAAATATTTGGTTCTTCGAAAAAATAAACAAAATTGATAAACCTTTAGCCACACTAACAAAGAGAAGATGAGAGAAAACCAAAATCACTAAAATTCGGAATGAACAAGGAAATATCACAACAGACAAGACTGAAATATAAAACATAATTAGAAGCTATTTTGAAAATCTATACTCCAACAAAATAGAAAATTTCGAAGACATCAACAGGTTTCTAGAGACATATGAAATGCCTAAACTGAACGAGGAGGACATACACAATTTAAATAGACCAATTTCAAGTAATGAAATAGAAAATGTCATCAAAAGCCTACCAACAAAGAAAAGTCCAGGAGCAGATGGGTTCTCAGCCGAGTTCTACAAAACCTTTAAAGAAGAGATCATTCTAATACTTCTCAAAGTATTCCATAAAATAGAAGAGGAGGGAACCCACCCAAACTCATTCTATGAAGCCAATATCACCCTGATACTTAAACCAGACATCAAGGAAAGAAAATTTCAGACCAATATCCTTAATGAACATCGACACAAAAATTCTCAACAAAATTTTAGCAAATCGCATTCAAAAACATATTAAAAAGATAGTGCACCATGATCAAGTGGGTTTCATCCCAGGGAAGCAATGTTGGTTCAACATCAGGAAATCAATAAACGTAATTCACCACATTAATAGACTTAAAGTCAAGAATCACATGATTATTTCAATAGATGCAGAAAAAGCATTTGATAAAATACAGCACCCCTTCATGCTCAAAACACTAGAAACAATAGGGATAGTGGGAACATTCCTTAACATTGTAAAGGCCATCTATGCTAAGCCCATGGCTAATATCATTCTAAATGGTGAAAAACTGAAAGCATTCCCCCGAAAAACTGGAACAAGGCAGGGATGCCCTCTTTCACCACTTCTATTCAATATCGTCCTTGAAACTCTAGCCAGAGCAATTAGACAAACCAAAGAAATTAAAGGGATATGAATAGGAAAAGAAGAACTCAAACTATCCCTATTTGCTGATGATATGACTATATACTTAGAGGAACCAGGAATTCCACCAGAAAACTTTTAGAACTCATAAGTGAATTCAGTAAAGTAGTGGGATATAAGATCAATGCACATAAATCTAATGCATTTTTATACACAAGTGATGAATCTTTGGAAAGAATAATTAGGAAAACTACCCCATTCACAATAGCCTCGAAAAAAAATAAAATACTTGGGAATCAATCTCACAAAAGAGGTGAAAGACCTCTACAATGAGAACTACAGAACACTAAAGAAAGAAATTGAAGAAAACCTTAGAAGATGGAAAGATCTCCATGTTCTTGTATAAGAAGAATTAATATTGTCAAAATGGCCATAATACCTAAAGTGCTATACAGATTCAATGCAATTCCAATTAAAATCCCAATGATGTACCTTACAGAAATAGAGCAACCAATTATGAAATTCATCTGGATGTATAAGAAACCCAGAATAGCTCAAGCAATCCTTAGCAGAAAGAGTGAAACAGGGGGTATTGCAATACCAGATCTTCAACTCTACTACAAAGCAATAGTAACCAAAATGGCATGGTATTGGTACATGCCAATTACCAATAGACAGGTAGATCAATGGTGCAGAATAGAGGACATGGACACAAACCCAAATAAATACAATTTTCTCATACTAGACAAAGGTGCCAAAAATATGCAATGGAGAAAAGATAGCCTCTTCAACAAATGGTGCTGGGAGAATGGAAATCCATATGCAACAGAATGAAACTAAACCCATATCTCTCACCATGCATGAAACTAAACTCAAAATGAATTAAGGACCTCGGAATCAGACCAGAGACCCTGCAGATTATAGAAGAAAAAGTAGGTCCAGATCTTCAACATGTCGGCTTAGGACCAGACTTCCTCAACAGGACTCCCATAGCACAAGAAATAAAAGCAAGAATCAATAACTGGGATAGATTCAAACTAAAAATCTTTCTCTCAGCAAAGGAAACTATCAGCAATGCGAAGAAAGAGCCTACAGAGTGGGAGAATATCTTTGCCAATCATACTTCAGATAGAGCACTAATCTCCAGAATCTATAAATTACTCAAAAAACTCTACACCAAGAATACAAATAATCCAATCGACAAATGGGCAGACACTTCACAAAAGAAGATGTACAAGCAATCAACAGATATATGGAAAAATGCTCAACATCTCTAGTAATAAGAAAAGTGGAAATCAAAACCACCCTAAGATTCCATCTCACCCCAATTAGAATGGCGATTATCAAGAATAAGAGCAACAACAGGTGATGGCGAGGATGTGGGGAAAAAGGTACACTCATACATTGCTGGTGGGGCTGCAAATTAGTGCAGCCACTCTGGAAAGCAGTGTGGAGATTCCTTAGAAAACTTGGAATGGAACCACCATTTGACCCAGCTATCCCACTCCTTGGCCTATACCCAAAGGAATTAAAATCAGCATACTACAGAGATACAGCCACATGAATGTTCGTAGCTGCTCAATTCACAATAGCCAGACTGTGGAACCAACCTAGATGCCCTTCAACTGATGAATGGATAAAGAAACTGTGGTATATATATACAATGGAATATTACTGAGCCATAAAGAATGATAAAATTATGGCATTTGCAGGCAAATGGATGAAATTGGAGAATATCATGCTAAGTGAGATAAGCCAATCTCAAAAAACGAAAGGATGAATAATATCGCTAATAAGTGGATGATGACACATAATGGGGGGTGGAAGGGGTTAGTGTTAGGGTTAGAGTTAGGGTTAGGGACGGGGGAAGAATGGAGGAAGGAAAACTGTATAGAGGGAAAAGAGGGGTGGGAGGGATGGGGGGAAGGAAAAAATAACAGAATGAATCAAACAACATTACCCTATGTAAATTTATGATTACACAAATGGTATGCCTTTACACCATGTACAAAGAAAGAAACAACATGTATCCCATTTGTTTACAATAAAAAAAGGAACTTGGGATGTTATGTAGATTAATTAAAAAAATAAAAATAAAACCATCTCAAAAGGGACTTGCAAAATTTATGTCATATATATGTGTATAAAATATTTTGTTACACATTATATATAAAATAGATACTGTTTTATGCTATAACATGTTTACATGCATTATCATACATGTTATACATATTAACAAATGTCATACTTATTATCACATGCATACAATATACATGTGTTAAAAACAATATAAAACTTGGCTATCCACCTATCATCTTTAAGCATGAACAGTAGACAGCCTAGTTTATATTCAGTTCTCCACTTGCCCCTCCTCTCAGAGATATCCACAATCCTTAACTCAAGATTTATAAGTCTCGTGTATAGCACACATCCTCTATTTATGTACATATCTCTTAAGAGCCTCAAATATATATACAATATATATACATACATATACATATATATATTTGTCTCTCAAGAGCCTCAAATATATATATTTCCATATGAAAGTGTCCTAGGACCTCTATCTGACCTTCTTAAAGTTATTTTAGTTTGACTTTGTATATTTTGTATTTTTCACAACTTCAGTTCTAGTCCACCAATTTTGCTATTAAATGGCTTCCACTGGATGATTTTATTAAGTTTATTGATTTGGTTATTTATGCTTCAGTGTTTTGGTGGTTATTTTGTTTTGTTATAACAGAAAATGACAATGCAAACATACACTCTTTATCTTTCCTTGTGCCCTGGTGGCAGAGTTTCTCAGTGTTACACATTTGGGACCGTGGGGCATAAGGGTATACACATATTTAATTCCACTAGGTGTTGCCAAATGACTCCACAAAGTGGCTGCAAAAAGCTGTACTTCACCTACAGCAATACATGGCATTTCCATTCTTGCCAACACTGAAGTTGGCAGGCATTTAAGTTATTGTCCAGTTTAGGAGCATGACAAAATATTTAGTTACAGTTACAATTTTACATTCCATGACTTCTAATTAAATTGAAATTCTTTTCATATATTTGATCAAGGGTCATAGAACCCTTGATCAAGGAATTGAGTTTATACATTTAACACCTTGTATAACTTAGCATTTTTACACTTTGCTTTTTTATTTTTTCATCGGACAAACATTCCAAAGATCTTTATTCATGAAACAATACATGTGTTTTTATCTTACCCTCAAGGACTGCTATTAAAATTTAATTGATCTAGCATTTTCACCCTTTCTTCATCAAACAACTGTTGGCATGGCACATTCTCCTCCTTCCACCAATAGTCTTTTTTTTTTTTTTTTAACTACTAGTCTTCCAAATTCTTTTTTTAAATTCTTTTTATTTATCTTTTAATATTTTACAGACTGCATTTTTTGATTCATTGTACACAAATGAGGTACATCATTTTGTTTCTGTGGTTGTACACGATGTAGATTCATACATTGCTTTTGATTCATAGGAATGACTTTTGGAAAACTGGTTTGAAAACTGGCTACTAATCTTTCCCAGTCATGTGTATTTCCACCACATTCCTCTAGCCTAAAGTTAATTTGAAATATTTTAATAGTGCCTTTTCAGTAGAAGCACTGCATTTTAACATGATCAAATTATCACATGCTTTTCTCTGTTTTCTGTCTTGGATCATAAAAAATAGTCCATATATTAAAGACATAAAGAAAATTTGTCTTTCCAAATAAAAGTTTTAAAGTTTTCTTACACAGAATTATTTAATGTCAGGGATTCTGTCTATGATGTGAAATAAACATTCATTTTGTTACCATGGAAAACCAGTTTTACTTATTCTTCCTCCATTGATGTATAATTCTGTGTCTAACATACATAAATGATATAAATCATATATATGTATACTATTGAAGAATATATTCATCCATATGTAGACTCTTCTGTGAATTGGTTATTTGACCACATGACGGGAAAAATTCTAATGTCTCGATTACAATTACTGCATGGTTTGCCTTAACATGTGTCCGAATATTGACCTTTTTTCTTGTTCTTCCTTAACATTTTCATGTCCATGTATATTTTCACACATCAGATTTCCAAGTTGCACAAAGGAAAAAATGAGATTTTTATTACAATTACATTAAATTTACTCATTAATTTAGAGAGAGCCAAAATTTGGCAAAATGAATTCTTTTTATTTATAAACAGGATATACATTTAATTTTATCTTATTTTATGCCATTAACAAAATTTTAAAAATTTTCCCCATAAAAAACTTTGAAATCGCTATGAAATGTATTCCTATGTACATTGTATTGCGAACTTTGTCCTCTGAAAGTTAGAATTTCTTATTCATTTTTCCAAATAAATAAGAATGCTAGTAATAAATCACATGCCAAGATATCCCTTCTTTTTCTCTTCCTTTTCTTTTCCTCTTTGCTTTTGTGTGTGTGTGTGTGTGTGTGTGTGTGTGTGTGTGTGTGTATGTTGACAGGTGGACTACTAAGTTGCATCTCCAGCCCTTTTTGTATTTTGAGACAGGGTCTGACTAACTGAACTTGAACTTGTTGTACTCCTGCCTTAAGTCTCCAGAATTGCTGGGATTATAGGCTGCAGTATCCCTCAAGAAACCTCAAAATGTCTTCTGATGTTCTAATTTTTCCCTTCTCTCCAGTCCTTACTCTGTTTCTTTGTTTTTCTGCATTGGTTATAACCTGATATAATGTTGAATACAAATAGTAGGAAGATGTATTTTTCTCATTCATTGCTTTAAAAAAATCATCCTAATATTTCACCATTAAATACTATGTTTGATTTGTTTTGTTTTTAATTTTCTCTTTGGAGTATCCTGTTTCCTTAGTTTGTTAAAATTGTTTAAGATAAACAGGTGTTGACTCTCAGTGACACATTTTCTCAAGGTACTGTTCCTAATCAATTTTTAAAAGAAAAATTATGTAAGTAGATCCTTTCCAGAGGCAAATCTATGCTTCCATGACTGGAGTTAACCCTGTTTGATCAGAATTCACTGCCATGGAGTTTATTTTTACTAACATTTATAGGATATTCAGCTTTATTTATAGTGGTGTTTCCCCTATAACAATCCATATTCTCTGCCTTAAGAAGTAAGAAAGGAAAGAGAGAGAGAAAAAGAGAGAGAGAGAGAAATAAAGGAGAAAAAACTGTGGATCACATTGTATATAAAAATTTTTAAAGTGTTTTGTATGCACCTTACTTAAACTGCAGCTTTATGAGACAAGCAGTGTTACATGCATTTTTTCAGATGAAAGACTGAGGTCAGTCGGGTGTGGTGGCCATGCCGGTATTCCCAGCGGCTTAGGAGGCTGAGGCAGGAGGATCATGAATTCAAAGCTAACTTCAGCAAAAGTGAGGCAATAAGCAACTCAGTGCGACCTTATCACTAAATAAAATAGAAAATAAGGCTGGGGATGTGGCTCAGCAGTTGAGTACCCCTGAGTTCAATCCCCATTATCCACCACCCCAACACAAAAGACTGAGATTAGAGGTGGAATATCTCTCCCAAGGACTAAGCCTGATGGCAGAAGCAGAATTCTAAAAAACTCTATCATGTTACTTGTTAGATTCTCCCGGAATTCTCATCATTTTAGGCTGTATTTAAATGGTATTTTACCTAATAACTCTTGATAGTGAGGATAACCTTCTTGTTCCTTTCTCTCTCTTCCACATTATCTTTTCTCAGTCTTTGTGACTTTCTTATTCTCTTTAACTTTGTATTAAAATTAGATGCTTAGTTATTTTGATGCATTTGAGTTGATTTGAGCTGTGGAATGAATAAATATCCCATAACTACTACTCGAAACAGTATGCATCTTACTTTGTTAATATCTAATGAGTACCATCAGACATTTTTTAAATGAATTGAATTATTTTTCCTTGAAGCTAATGTTTATATTTTAGAGAAGCTGTTGGTTTTTCTTTTACTGTATGAGAGAGAAAATTCCCTTGAGTAGTGAAGGAGAAAATTAGTTTAGAAGAGAAAAAAAGTAATTAACATAGGACATAAAACAAACAATAAAGGTAGTCAAAATATAACAAATGTAATGAGATTAAAATGGCATTAAAGGAAATATCCAAGTCATAGGAATCAAAAATGGTAAACTAAACAGAAAGATATTAAAGTCTATATAATCAACATTCTTAAAGTATCTTACAGAGCATTTCTGTATGCTCTGTTGGGTACAGTTTGCAGAAACTGAGGTTATTCAAGATCCCCCCAGAAAGGAATAAGGAAACTGAGGGGGAAATGTAGCATTTTATTAGCCTTGGGAAATGACTTCAAAGACTCTAGAGAAAATAGAAAGGGAACAGAGATGGAAGCATCAAAATCTCTTTCATTTTTGTTGAGAAGTTCCATTTTGTTATATGAAATCTATTTTTATTCCTGTATCTCTGCAAAGTACTGCAACTTTGAAATCATAATAAAAAAGTAAAACATTTCCTTCATATAAATTTTCTTATATCTTTATAATTTTGTATTATTAAAATCTGAAATATTATGTAACACTAATACAAAATGTTATTATGACCTCTTATTCTAATGAGAAGATAAACATTTATTCAGAGCATACAGTTGATCCACAATTGCATCATCATGCCTACTCGGAATTTATCTTACTTTTCTACCTTAAAGATAATTCACATATTCAATTTATTATTCAATAGTGTTTTATGTGCACATTCATTTCTCCCCTTCCAGGGAAATATATGTCAATATATGTGCTGATCTCATTGAGCCTAGATTTCTTTAAAAGCCAGTGAGGTACTTCTGAGAATAACAAAATGAGAAAATACTCTTTATATATAAAGAAGAGTTCTGTAGAAAATTTAGTAAAGTTTGGGTACAAATTTCAAAGGATGTATCATGATCTGGATGTTAATCTTTCAAATTAGAAATGGTTGACATTAGTTGGGCAGGAATATAAATGAAGATGAAAGTTAAAATATCACTAAGTAGAGTCTAAGGTAGTTATTTAAGAGAAGAAACAAGTGAACATTTGGGACAGGTGATCAGAGACTTTCAAAGTTGGTAAACTAACTCATACTGCTTTTTGTTGGATTATAAATTCTTGGAACATAGCTCACCTCTGTACCTGTGAATGTAATCTTATTCCGAAACTGTCTGTGCAGATAATAGAGTTAAGGTAATGTCCTACAGGATTAGGGTAAACCTAATCCAATGACTGGTTTCCTTCTGAAAAGAAAGACATTTGGACAAAAAGACACAGACATAAGGATAATGTTAAGTGACAATGGCGGCAGAAATTGGAGTGACAGAATTATCAAGAAACTTCAAGGTTGCTGTAAACATCAGAAGCCGGGAGGAAGGCAGAGAAGAGCTTCAGCTGGGGCCTCTGGCAGGAATCAACCTTGCTCACTTCTTAATTTGCCTAGTCTTCAGGACTGTGAGGAAACAGGTTTCTGCTGCTTTAAGCCCCTCCATTCGTGGTAATTTAGTAGAACAGTCCCCAGAATCTAAAAGTAAAACAGATCCCTACCTCTCACCCTAGAGGAAAATTAGTATCAACTATTTCATTCAATGTTTTGAGTGTTTATGAGAAATATAGAGTCACAGGAAGTTGCAAAGAAATACACAAGGTCTCCCCTGCACCCAATGTTGGCCCAGTCTTGTGGAAGCAGAATACAGGATCAAACCCAGGAAGTTGATGGTATGGTCCACAGAGCTTCATAGATTTCTCCAGTTATACCTGCACTCTGTAGTACATTGTGTGTATGTGGTGTGTGTGTGTGTGTGTGTGTGTGTATGTGTGTGTATGCAATTTTACCATTTTATCACAAGGGTAGTTTTATATAACTAACCCAGTAACCAAAATATTTCTCTATACCATCATCACTACTTTAGATCAGGTATATTTTTATAGTCACAAATTTACTAACCCCTGGCAACCACTAATCAATTCTCCATCTCTGTAATTTTACCGTTTTATGAGTACTGGAATCAGGCAATATGAATGGTTTTGATAATACCTTTTATACTCCGCATAATTTTCTTGAGGTTCATCAAAGTGCAGCCTCTATCAATAGTTTTTTTTTTTGTTGTTGTTTTTTTTTTTTTTGTTACTGACTAGTATTCCATGGTTTGAATGCATGGTTTATATTTATTCTGTGGTCAGTTTGCTTAACCATTCAGATACTGAAATACGTTTGAGAATTTTATAGTTTTGTGACATAAAATAAAAGAATAAACCTAAAATAAACATTCATACATATATATATATATATATATCCATATGCATACTCAAAGTATGCTGCTTGACTTTTTATCCTAAAATTTTTCACAAAGAAAAAAAATTAATTTTAATGAGGTCAATTATTCACTTGTTTTTGTATGGATTGTACTTTGGTGCTAAAGCTAAAAACTTTTTCCCCTAAGCTTACGCTCAGAAGATTTTATCCATATACATATGTGTATCTGCATATATATGCTATGCAAGTATGTATGTGTGTATATATATATATATAAAGGTATACACCTGTATATTGATATGGCTACATATATACATAAATATATACACATATATGTATTATTTTCTTGAAGTTATTTCTATGATTTATTTTGAGTTTATTTGTAAGGTGTGAGTTTTACAATAAGAATGACTTTTTGTCTGCATACTCTGTTGCTTTAACACCATTTTGGGGAACAATGCCCCAATTTCACTGAATTGCTTTTGTTTGTTAAAGTTAGACATATTCGTGTGACTATATTGTATGGTTATTTATTTAGTTGCAGTGATCCACTTGTCTCTTTTTCTGGCAAAGCTACTGTAGCATAAATAAATGTGTCTTTCTAAATACAGTGTTCATTCATTTCTTCTCATCAGCAAGTTATAGTTTTTTATCATACAGTTCCTAAACATGTTTTGTTAGATTTATATCTATTTTGTTTTGTACAATTGGAAACGGCTTTGCACTTTTTATTTGCTTTCCAATTGTTTATTGTTAGTGTATAAACATGAAATAGATTATTTTGGGTTGATCTTGAATTCTGTGACACACTCATTTTTCAATCTGTAGATCCACTGGAATTTTCTGCATACACAATCATGTCATCGACAAAGGGCTTTGTTTTTTTCCTATCCGTATGTCTTTTATTTCTTCTTATTTTCTTACTGCAATGGCTAGAAATTACAACATAATATAAAATAAGAATGTTGAAAGCAGTCATTCTTGTCTTGTCCCACTCTTCAAGAATTGGAATTATTTATGAATGATGTTGTGAGGTTGAAAAATGACTCCTCTAAAACCTTTATGCTAACAGGTTTCTTCTTAGACATAAATGGGTGTTGAATCTTGACAAATGTTTTTCTGCAACAATTGATTCCATCATGATTTATCAATTTAATGAGTTGATATGGTGGATTATATTAATTTTCAATATTATATCACACTTAAACACCTGGAGTCTCACTTTCCAATATTATATCATTCTTTTCATATTTTGTTTTATTTGATTTGATTTTAGTGTCTAAATTCATGAGAGATATTGGGAGACAACATTGTCTTATTCTGGAAGGTAACAAGGCACATATGACTCAGTTTTTAATCAACCTCTTAAAATGATGCTGGAGTTATGTGTACATCACTTGGATCATTGAATTGAAAGAGAAAAGACTCACTAAAAGAGATAAGGAACTAATGCAGGTAATATCAGATAGCTTTCTTTAAATCTTGAGTAAGAACCATTTTAATAATATTATTAAAATATTTCAATCACATGGGGTTTTAGGTCTTATGCTCATTGCTTCACATATTTTAAATAATTTAAGGGAGAAAAAGGAGAAGTGGGTCTTCCTTACTGTTTGATGTTATGATTGAGATATGAGGTGTTCCCCAAGGGGGAAAGGAGGGCACAGGGGGATAGGAAGGATAGTGGAATGAAACAGACATTATTACCTTAAGTGCATGTATGAATGCATGACTGATGTGATTCTACAACATGTACAATCACAAAAATAGAAATTATACCCCATTTATGTGTATCAAAGTGCATAAATGTATTCTACTGTCATGTGTAACTAATTGAAACAAATAAAAAAAGTAATAGCTAAAATTAAAGACAGATAAAAGGTTCAGGAACGTGACTGAAGTTTGACAAGCAAGGAATCCTTTTCATCATAACACTATAATGTATTGCTTTGTGTGTTTTAAAAATAGATGTGAAATATCTTATACCTTGCATATTGGTGGACAATGATTTTGTCATGGAGCATATTTCTTAGCTTTTACTATGTTGGTATATATTAATCAAATTTGTTCCTTTTAACTATTCTTGGTTTTTGTTAAGTTGGGACCAGAAGTTTCTGAATTCATACAGAAATGTTCAGAGGTGAAAATATTGGATTATGAGAGCTGTGACCTAATCAATCCATCCCAGTGTGAATGGATTGACAAGTGCTAACTAGACAGATGGTCACTAGGCCAGCCCTGGAAGGGTTCACTTTCTCTTCGGTCTCTTCCGTTTCCTCTCTCTGATTCCTGCTTGTTGTTTTTCCAGAGTAGCACTTCTCAACCATGCCCTTCTGCCATTATGTCCTGCCTCACCTTGGGCCCAGAACAATGGACCAAACAGACCATGGGTTAAACCTCTGAAACTGTGAAACAAAATAAACTTTTCCTTGTCTAAGTTGTTCTTGTTGGTTATTTTAGTCACAACCACGAAAAGATGACTAATACATAATCGGTACCATGACCAGGGTCATTACTACAACTAATTTGACCAAGTGGTTCAAAAATCCTTGAAGCTGGTTTGTGGGAGAAGTTTGGAAATATTTGGCAATATAGGATGGTGAAGTGTTATAATGTTATAAATGCAGCTAGCTCAGTGAATGATTTTGGTGAGAGCGCAGAACATCCAAATGCAGACAGCAAAGATTGTCCTCATGAGGTTTTACAGAGGGGAATGAGGATTCTATTGGGAATTAGATTGAAAGTCACTTGGGTCGTAAAATGGCTAAGAACTTTTCTACATTTGCCCTTGTCCTGAGACTCTGAGTCTGACTTTAAGGGTGATGGGCTAATTAAACTGGCAGAGGCAATGTCAAGGAAGCATAGCATTCAGTCAGTGCCATCAATTTTGTTGGCAGCATTTAGCTAAGTTTACTGTAAAAATTGGGAACAGAAAGTAGAGAAGGTGGATTTTAAATATTTGAAGTTTGGCCAGAAAAGTGCATGTAAAACTTAGGCCAAGAGATGTGTGATTGTTGAAAGGATTACAGAAACTAAAGAGATACTAAATGCTTTGCATGGGGACAGTAGGGAAGATGGCTTGAGGGCATCTCCAGAACATGCAGGACCAAATTAGTTGCAGGTTCAGTGGTGCAGAAGGGAATCCTTCTTTGAGGAGAGATCATGGAGGCATCCTACTTGCACAAGGGTCCTAGAAAGTTGTTTCACAGTGCTCAGCCATGCAGGCCCTCAAAACCCAAGGCATCCATGATTTGGGGTCAGGCAGTTATTGTCCATATGGTGCTGGTTCTGTAGGAGTGCAAGATGCTGGGGTGAAGGGGCCGTGGAGTGGACTTCCATTAAGAATTCAAGGGAATGTCCGAGAAGCCAGAGAAAAAAGTAGGAGGTCAGAAGACCTATGGTTTGCCCTTCAGAGGTGACATGTAAAGATGTGCAGGACTGTCAAAGCCCCTTGGAGAGCACTTCTTACTATCATGTGTCCTACATGGTGCACATGGGGTTACTTGTCCTGTTTCCCAGCTGGGGTTTAGTCTTATTTTGGTACCATCCACTCTTTTGATATCCCTATTCCTTTCTTTTGGAATGGGAATGTTAGCTCTATACCACAGTATACTGGATACATGTAACTTGCCTTTGATATCTATAGGGACTCACAGTCAAGAGTTCCCCTTAGCTCAGAAGACTTGAACATGAACTTGGAGGCAACACTGGAACTGTTAAGACTATGGAGACTCTGGGAGATGGATTATATGCGCTTTGCATTGTGAGAGTGACATGAGCTTTTGGGGACCAGAGTTGGTATGTTATGATTTCAGTGAGTTGTCCCCTCCAAGCTCCTGGGTTAATGCAGCAATGTTTGGATATGAAATGATTGGAGCTTTGTCAATCCATCCTTAGTCGGTGGAGTAACTCAGTGCCAACTGTAGGCAGGTGGGGCATGTCCTGGAAGGATTCATCTTCCCTGCAACCCTTTCCCTTGCACACTCTGCTTCCCGGCTACCACACATGGAGCAGCTTTCCAACACCATGTCCTTCTGCCATGACACTCTGCTTCATCTCAGGCCAGAGCAATGGACTCAGCCAGTCATGGATTAACCACTGAAACCAAAGTTCTTGTAGGTTACTTTAGTCACAATGATGGAAATCTGACTTTCATTTGGCAACTTGATTCCAAATTAACTCAATTATCAAATGTTCATTAGATATCTTTTTTAGGTTTCTTTAGTATTCTCTATATGGTGATATGTAATGATTTTGAATGTTATAATTGTCTGATTGTAAAATGTTTTAGCTGTATACTATGCAGTATTTCTCTATGATACTATGCGGTATTTCTCTATGATAGTTCTTTCAATTAAAATAATATTTTAGCTGTTAAAATTACTGACAGGTACTGTAATTACAACTTTTAGGACTAACTTTCTAAGTAGTATTAAGGAAAATACTCTCAATAAACTTCCAATGAATATGGGAACAAACAAAATATTCCATAATTTAGAAGTTAAAAATGTAATCTGAAATATTCATTTTAAATAGAAATATGGCTAATTCAAAATAGTTAGGCACCATATCTTCTTAGCAGAAATCATTTAAACTAATTAACCCAACTTACAACTGTAAACGCACTTTATCTGAACTACTTCTTCTAATGAAAAATTAAAAAAAATATAATTACAAGAATAATTTATTCTTGTCTTTTCAAATTTTATGTTCTATGTCACAGAGTAAATCTTCTGATCTTTAATTATATGTGCTAACAATATCCTCACAAAATCTAATACTGATCTGTAAACATGAGTTAGATGATATTCCTAAACTTGATGTAATCTTAATTTACAATTTTCTGTTCTACAAATGTTTGCATAAATAATGGATTGAGGTGTTGCTGCTTCCATGATCTTTGTTTAATTAGACACTTGGCAATTTAGTACCACTGTAAGAGAAAAATGACAGATAATTTCTTCTTTGCATTAAGCATAATTATGTGAGCTGTTTGGAAAATAAATTTTCAAAAATCTTCATGTCACTGTAGTTTCTCTGTATCATCTTATGAGAAACTAGTGCATTTACTAAAACATTATTCACAATTCAGACTAATAGTTCTAGAAGTATAGCACTAACGATATTGTTGTAGGGAAGCATTATAAAACACATAGGGCAGGTGTTCTCTCTCTCTCTCTCTCACACACACACACCAAATAACAAACAAACAAAAAATTATCTTTTTTCTAGAGATCTGTAGACCAGGAGTTGAGAGCAGAGATCTCCAATTTATTCATTCATTATGAATCTATGATGAAAGTCAGGATGGAAATGTAGTCCTGAAATTAGGATTATTTTGTTCCTTCTCATGAATCACACACACACACACACACACACACACACACTAATACTAGAAGAATGAAAGGAAAAGGAAAACACTATAGTCTAATATGAAATATTCCTTTAAAATTCAAATACATTTTCAGGATACCAATAGAAGTGGTAATGTATATATAACTACTTCAAAACAAAAACATCTTTATTTTAAAACCACAAAACCTGACACTAAAGGAAGAGCTATCAATTGCCAAGTCCTGTCTACTAACATACAACTTCCAAATTTATTCTTTTTTTTTTAATGAAAATGCTACTCAATTACTACAATTTTATTAACAAGACAAGTGTAGCTATTTAGTGTGCAACAATGCAGGAGTTATAATTCCAAGGGGATTGTCAGATACTAATTCTTTTTTTTTTTATTTTTTACAAAATTTTGATTCATTGTACACAAAAGGGGTACATCATTACATTTCTATGGTTGTGCACGATGTAAATTCATACCATTCCTGTAATCATACTTGTACATAGGGTAATGATATCTATCTCATTACACCATTTTTCATACCCCTTCCCTTTCATTTCCCTCTATGTAATCTAAAGTTCCTCCATTCTTTCACCCCCCAACCCCCATCATATATCATCATCCATTTATAAGGGAAAACATTCAGCTTTTGTTTTGGGGGAATTGGCTTATTTCACTTAGAATGATATTCTCCAATTCCGTCCATTTATCTACAAATGCCATACTACTATTCTTCTTTATGACTGAATAATATTCCATTGTGTATACATACCACAATTTCTTTATTCATTCATATGATGAAGGGCATCTTGGTTGGTTCCACAATCTAGCTTTTGTGACCTGAGCTGCTATAAACATTGAGGTGGCTGTGTTACTGTAGTATGGTAATTTTAAGTCCTTTGGGTATAAACCAAGGAGTGGGATAACTGGGTCAAAAGGTGGGTCCATTCCAAGTGTACTGAGGATTCTTCACACTGCTTTCCAAAGTGGCTGCACCAATTTGCAGCTCCACCAGCAACGTAAAAGTATGCCTTTTCTCCCACATCCACACCAACATCTATTATTGTTTGTGTTCTCAATAATGACCATTCTAATTGGAGTAAGATGAAATCTTAAGAGTTGTTTTAATTTTCATTTCCCTAATTACTAGAGATGTTGAACTGTTTTCATTTATTTATTAATCACCTGTACGTCTTCTGTAAAGTGTCTGTCAAGTTCCTTGGCCCATTTATTGATCAGGTTCTTTGTATTTTTGGTGTAAAGTTTTGTAAGTTCTTTATAAATTTTGAAGATAAATGCTCTATCTGAAGTGCATGTGGAAAAGATTTTCTTCCACTCTCTATGCTCTCTTTTCACAGTATTGATCATATCCTTTCTGAGAAAAAGCTTTTTAGTTTGAGTCCATTCCATTTATTGATTCTTGCTTTGATTTCTTGTGATTCGGAATCTTGTTAAGGAAGTCTGATCCTAAGCCAACATGATGAAGATGTGGGCCTTATTTGTCTTCTATTTGGTGCAGAATCTCTGAAGTTCCTCATAGAAATAGAAAAAGCAATCATGAACTTCATCTGGAAGAATAAGAGACCTTGTATAGCCAAAACAATCCTGAGCAGGAAAAGTGAAGCAGGAAGTATCACAATATCAGACCTTAAACTATACTACAGAGCAATAGTAACAAAAAGGCATCGTATTGGCACAATACCAAAATAGACAGGCAGACCAATGGTACAGAATAGAAGACACAGAGACGAACCCACATAAATACAGTTACCTCATACTAGACAAAGGAGCCAAAAACATACAATGGAGAAAAGATAGTCTCTTCAACAAATGGTGCTGGGAAAACTGGAAATCCATATGCAGTAAAATGAAATTAAACCTCTATCTCTCACCCTGCACAAAACTCAACTCAAAATGGATCAAGGACTTAGGAATTAGACCAGAGACCCTGTACCAAATAGAAGACAAATTTATTCTTTTATTCATAAAAATTAGAATTTAAAATGTTGTGGTCTCTCAAAATTAGGAAAAACAAAGAGAAACTCCAATATTAAAAGCAAAAAAATGTGACCATAACAAGATGCATGTGTGCTATTAAGTATAGTCAGATGCCAAGTAACAGCCTTGTGGTAAATGGTGGTTTGCATGTAGGACAGCAATCCCAAAGGATCGTAATGGAGCAAAGCATGTCTATCACCTAGTGACGTCATAGCACTGTAGCAGGACAGCATGACTCTGTACTCACATGTTGGTGCTGATGATGGTGTGAACCAATCTACTGCACCCTTAGCCCCATGAAAGTACATTGCATGCTATACGGTAGAGTGCCTGATTCTTATAATGATTAGCAGATGTGTTCCAGGCTGATGTATTTACTACATTACATACCTTGTATCATAAGTTACAGGGTGCTCCTTCCACTTATAAAAGAGTGTTCCCTGTAACACTGAAGGCGGTGTTAAACTGGTAGCAACCTCAACTCTCTTGTGCTTATCACATCTTTTGATTGCCTCATTTTCTCTTGTGCTTGATTTGATGTCTTGCTGTTTTGTTGATCAGGGTCCTGGGAGCAACAGAACACACACACTGCATATAGTCTAGATGTGTACTAGAGTATATTATTTAACAATCTCCATTGTGTAAGTATGCCTTGATGTTCGTACAATGAAATCTCCTAAGGACTCATTTCCAGAATGTGTCCCCACTGTGAAATGATGCATGACTGTATTTTCTGAGGATTTCAAGAAGTTCAAGAAACTCAAGAAGTTCTAGTTTTCCAAAACAAGGACAGAGAATTAGGAATGAGGAATATTTTTCTTCTTTTTTTCTCATTTATTAAAAATGTTTTCAAGTATAATGATTAAGAATCTTAAGCACTTATAACAATAATAAAACTAAAATATCACTTTTGACATTAAAAAAAAAAAAATTCCACAGAAGGAAAACAATTCTAAAAAGGAACACACTCAATGAGCATCACACACACACACACACACGCACATAGACAAAATATTTTGTAATGTTACATTTTAATGACAAAAAAGAATTTTCTAAATCTTCCAAGATGGAAAAACAACCAACAACACTTAAACAGGGCTGGAGTTGTGGCTTGGTAGTAGAGCACTTGCCTAGCATGTGTGAGGCCCTGGGTTGAATCCTCAGCACCACATAAAATAAATAAATAAAATAATAAGGGTATTGTGTCCATCTACAACTAAAAAAAAATAAATAAATAAACAAACAAACAGTTAAGCAGGCCTCCAAGAAATAAGGATCAGAAGAGATCACACTTCTCCATTACGGGGATGAAGTGTCAGGAGACTAAGGAGCAAAGTTTCAAAACACAGAGGAAAAATAGGATAAATCTAGACAGCTATATAGTAATAAATATTAATCAATTTTCAATTGAAAAAAAATTCAGTAATTCAAAGTTATTGAAATTTTACCTCCATGGGAGGAAATCATTTTCATATTGATTCCATAAATTGAGAGTAAACACCACAAATTATGAGTGTATGTTTTTATGATCTTAATTTTTAACTTTTCTTCCTTATTCTTCTAAAAAGCAGAAAAATGAGCTGGGGCAGAGTTGAGTATTTTGTTTTAGATGCTATTATTGGGACAAATTGAAAACCAGTAGATTACAACTATAGGGAAAATTGACTTTTAGAAAATACTGTCCTGCCAGCTAAAAGATATTAAAGAATACAGTCTTATCAACAAGCAGAAACAAACACGATCAGGCAATATCAGTTGTTGAATGTAGTCTTACGACATAAAAACATAGTTCAAAACCAAGTGAATGCAAAGTCAGGGTGATTTTAATAGTAAGATATAAAATGTAAAAATTCATCTTTCTTTGATGGAAGTAATATTCAGTATTGAATGGCACAGCTGCTGTGACATTAAAACTCTGGAAAAGTAAATGCAGCTAAACAGAATTGCTGCTTTTGCTGGGCAACAGTTACACAATCATAAAAATAGACCAATTTTTTCAATTTTCCACTGTTAGAATTAACTATAGAGAAAGCAAAACTTAATTATCCATAGCACAATAGAATGTAAACATTATCCATATTAAAGTGAAGATGAAGATAAAGGATAGAGACACTAACAAACTCATTTCAAGAAATGAAAATTGGAAACATAATATTTATAATTGTTTTTATAAAAATTAGGTATTTCAGTTCTTTTTTTTTTTTTTTTGGTACTGGGGGTTCAACTCAGGGGCACTCGACCACTGAGCCACATCCCCCAGCCCTTTTTTGTATTTTATTTAGAGATAGGGTCTCGTTGAGTTGTTTAGTGCCTCACTAGGTTGGGATTCTCCTGCCTCAGCCTGTGCAGTGGCTGGGATTACAGGCATGTGTCACCCTGCCCAGCGATTTTGTTAGTTCTTTTGAAAAAATTAATTATGATACTCAATTGCAAATTATTAAAATGTGAAAATTATCATGAATTGGAAGAAGGAAGGGAGTTAGCATGAAGAAATAAGTAAAACCTCATCTAAAATAAGCCAAAGGCAGTGAAAAAGTGCCTTTGGTTGACAAATTAGCAGACTGAGCCCATACCTTAGTGTTATATGTGACCTGCAGAAGGGCCCTGAGCAGAGATAATCATGTCTCAGCAAGCAGAGCCTGATACAGGAGGTGAGGGCAAGGAATGGCTGAGCTGCTTCTTAACTCCTTCTCACTATATGCTTTATCCTTAAAAATGCGTGTGTCACTGTATCATCAACTGAAGTTTCAAGGAAATATTTGGTTAATATTTAATTATTTCTGATATCATTTCTATATTATAAAATGCCATTTTCTTTTTTCTGAAATTAATAAATATATAGTTATAGAATGAATTCCATTTGTGAATACTTTTCCTCTTTTTTTCTCGTTTTTTAAAAATGTTTTCAAGTATAATGATTAAGAATCTTAAGCACTTGTAACAATAATAAAATCATTAACGCTTGGAGATTTAGCTTGAATATGATGAGTCAAGTTCTATGCTAACTGCATTACATGCATCATCTCATTTATTAATCACATTGCACTTAGGGCTACTTACGACCTCTGTTCTAAATACAAGGAGGTAAAGGGTAAGGAGGCCAAGCAACTTGCTCCAGATTTATTCTTTCATTAAGCCAATGGGCATTTATTAAACAGGCATAATTCTGTATGTGTGTATTTCCATTTCTGTATATTAATAGAATCAAGAAAACAAAATTCTTACTGTCATGGAACTTGCACCTTAATGGGTAAGTATATTATTAAAGAAAGTATATTATTAAAGTATATAATATACTTAATGGGTAAGTATATTATATAAGTAAATAAATGATATAGTCTTCTTTAAAATAATAAATTCTATGAAAAATATATCACATAAATAAGATTGGTAGAATATTCTTCACCTTTGTTAAAACTGCAATGGGATTTCAAATATGGAGGTATACTGATTCAGCAGGTAGCCTTTGAGGATGACAGCTAGGTGAAGATCTGTGTGAAGCTTGCTGAAGACAGAAGGATCTGCTAATGGAAAGGCTCCATTAAGTGCAAGGGCATGAGAACAAGAGCAGGTCCAAGGAGGCAGGAAGCCTGTAAAGAATAATGGAGGACCCCGCCATCAATGTCAGCATTTGGACTTTTACTTAAAGTGGAACAGAAAGATGCTAATATTCTCAAAATTAGAAACAAAACTATCAATCTCTCTACCTGAGGGAATGAGGTAATTCTTAGATGCAATATTTCAGCTGGGCCTGGAAGAGTTGGTAAGAACCTGTTGTATGATCTAGGAGAGGAGAGTGGGCAGAAGAATGAAGAAACAATGTGTGGAAGATACTGAGGCATGAACATACAGGGGCCTGAGGGAGCAGTGTTTCTGCACAAGACAACTTAAAAGACCACGGAGAAATCACATGTTGCAATTTTGGTGCTGTACAGAGATGTAGAAGGTGGGGTTTTTGTTTGTTTGTCTTGTTTTGTAATGATTGGTAGTCACTAGAAAACATTTCTCTTGTAGAACTTGGCTGTTAAGTCAAATGTGTTTTTCAAGATCTTGATATTATGGGTGATACACTCGACAGCTAAAATTGAAACAGGAAAACAAAGGTAAGAAGTTGGATGTGGTACCAGAAGGTTTTGAGGCCAGTGCTGTGGTAGCCTGGAGAAGGAGGCACCTGCTACTCAGGCAGTGGCCTGGGCTGACATAGGAATTGGTCCTCTAACTACATAAGAGTTGCAAGGTATTGAAGACAGAAATCTGTACACAGCAGGCAACAGGAGGCTTAAGAACAACCAGATGAGAACTCTTGTTAAATAAAACAAATTCTATACAACCTCCAAACACACAAACTGGAGCACACTTTGCAAGTTACCAAAACCATTTCTCAAAAAATTTCACTTGCTGTTCACAGCTACTAAAAATTCGCTTTCTGATTGTTAGCATGTTTCCTGGTACTAGGATGTTTCCCTGATTCTCATTTGAGTAACTAGAATTTTGAATATGCTTAACTTCAATGTTTCTTTCAGTTATATGAGTCTATGAATGCCAAAGGTAAAATTATGAAAGGGTACTTTTATATAGCTAATACCCAAATCACTTTCATAATTACTATTTTTTTCTAGAGTCTGTATTGTAATAAATATGGTTTAGTGCTGTAAAGCCACCACTATGAAGATATTTTTGATTACTAAAGAAACCAAATAAATTCTACAAATTATTAGCACCCCCCCCCAAGCAAACTTTTAGGTGACCTTTATGCTGATCATTAAGTGGACTGTGTCCTTTGTGAGGCACACATGGAGATGTTCTACAGTGTGACAACTTCATTCCTTGTCACTAATACAAGCGTCCACTAATTTGCTCACATGAAATATGATGTTAGTAAGATGATGTAAAATCTCCAACTCAACATATGCTAATTGCTCTATTCTTCCATACTTACCTACTTATTTGAACTGAAAGTTCCATAAGGAAGAGTAGAAGGGAATACCTTGTGATTCTTTCACAATTTGTGGAAAATTCAATAGAATAAAATTGCATAGTACATTTCTTTTCTAAGGATATTTTCAGTGTGTATTTAGATATAGAATTGAGTGATTATATAATGCATATTTTTTCCACATGTGAGTCTTTCAATGATGCCCACAAAAAGAAAGATTGTTCTTTCTCAATCTTTTCCACTATAGTGGGGAAATATTTTTTAATGAAATGACATTACAGATGAGTCTAATAATTTAGTTTGCATTTTTCTAAAGATAAAATGATATCGGTTAGTATTTAGTGAGGAAATAAATACTATTTTAATTCTGCATTATTTGAAAGATCTAAAAACCTGATCTGTTTGTAACTTCTGTAAGTTCAATAAAACATGAAATTTTCTTATTATCAAATGTTTAATTTGACAATTTCTTTGTAAAAAAAATCCCAAATTCTTATTCAAATCTCTGATTATGTGATATTTACAAATTCTGATAATCTTCCATACAGAGTAGAAAATAGTCTGAGTAATATTTTAGTTACTATGTGATAATAATTACTCTAGAGTAGAAGAAAGTTATGATTTTTGTTTCTCTCCTCTCCTCCCAAAATATAATCCCAATGTTAGTGTTTGTTCAAGAGATTACTGCTGATATCAATACAAATAGATACATAGTAGACAGATGGATAGATAGATAAGCATATGCACAGTGAATTGAGTAAGTCTGTGTTTTTTGGATTCAGTCATCGAAATTTATTTTCAGGAACTAACACATAGAGATATAATAGTGAATGAGAGGAAAAAAAAAACTCTCCTCATGGAATTCTTGTTCTATATGTGTACAGAAACTATGAAATAAATAGATGCACATGTCACTCTTAGACAAGAACAATGGAGAAAAGAGATAAGGCAGAACGAGGAGTGGGTGATGAAGCTAGTGCTATTTTAGATTATGTGCTCAGCAAAGCCTTTCCAATAAATGTTGGATAAATGAGGAAGCAAGCTATGGAGTAAGGTATCAGTGCTTCCATGGGCAATTCTGGCTTTTTTCTCCCAGTTCCTGGAATGTACCAACTTGGAAATTCATCATTTATCTGGGGATGGGGACCATGCTAGAGAGTCTACACTAACAATGTGATTCATGATGAAGGCCATGGATCATGTGGTGTCAGCTCAATCTTTAAATAGGCTGAAGATTAAGGTCAGCCATGTAAGTGCTCCACCTTATCCATGTGACCAATCCAAAATAAAATATTTGGACATCAGGCTTAGACAAACATTCTTTTGCTGACAGTATTTCATATAGATTATCATATATTGTTTCTGGGAGAAATAAGTACTGTCCGCATAATTTTTCTGCAAAAGGACAAGGGGCAACACCATCTCTGATTTCCCTGAACTCTACTGTGCTTTTTTCATTGTAGTCTAAATCAATATTCTTTATCTGAAATACAGTGTACCCATAAGTAGATAGTTCTTGTTCTCTGATTTCTTCTGTACACTATTAAACTTCAAGGAGATCTTGGGAACCTGCTGGACTTTGTACAAGGCAAATGAAAATTCAGAGAAATGTAATTACTACAGGAGAAATGTTAAGTCTCAAAGACCTGAAATAAGAATATATTAGGCACATTCAAGAAAGCAAAATGAAAACTATGCATGCAACAGAATTTAGATTAGGATGTAGGTTTGTAAAAGTTGATGTCACCGAGAGAGTCATATAAGGTGCCTGGAGGTTGTTACAAATGTGTAGTGAAGCTACCAGAGCATTTTATCAGGAAAGAGGCATAACCTGATTCATCCTTGAACACACAAGTTTGTGAAAAATTCACTAAAGGAAAGAAACATTGGTAGTAAGACCAGTGAGAAGCTATTACTTTACTGTGTAAGAGAAGAGGAGAAGCTTTGAACTCAGAAGTGGTAGCAGGGGAAGGCAGGTTAAGATAGAGATTGTCAGATTCAGGTAATATTTTGATATTATACATAGGAAAGCATAATGTCTATGGGATGGGGATAGTGATTGGGAGAAGGATTCTAGGCATCTTATATCTGGCAAACTGTTTTTCAAAAGTGAGGAAGAAATTAAGATGGTCCCTAGTTAACAAAAACCAAGAGAAGTTATTACCAGCAGATCTGCCTTGTAAGAAGTACTAAGGTAGTCCTGGGGTCAAAATGAAAGAACACTAGACAGTAGCTTTAACACACACAATTAAATAAATATCTCAGCAAAGGTAAATATATGAGCAATTATGAAAATTATTATAAAAGTAATCTGTAATTTCACTTTTGTTTTCAATATAATTTATAGGAGGAATGCATTAAAATGACTAGTTCAGGTTTCTGGGATATGTAGTGTATAAAGACATAATTTTGCCACTGCCACTAAAAGGGATGGATTAGGATTTTGTAAGTTATTGCATACAAGTTTTTAAAATTTCAAATTAGAGTGTCTACCTTTATGTCCTTAAAAGTGTTCCCCATTTGAACCGCAAGGAAATAGCTAAATACACAAAATAAAAGAGGAAATTAATTTAAATGTTTCACTATAAAAAATAAACTCAACAACAAGAAAAGATATTCATGCAGGAAATAAAGGACAAAGAACATTAACATGTCTAACTTTAAAAGATGGAAAAGAAACAGTAAAATAATATACAGAAATTCCTTCTTATCAGTAATTATTTTAAATATAAATGGATTAAACTCTCCAATCAAAAGCTATAGATTTTCAAAATGGGTAAAATACATGATCCATTCATTTGCTCTTTGTAGGATAATTTAGATCTAAACACAAATAGACTTAAGAGAAAATAGAAAGGGGGTCTTCCATGCAAATAGTAACCAAAACAGAACAAGAGTAGCCATGTTAATCTCAGGCACAGCAGACGTTAAATCAGCTTGTATGTGACAAAGAAGGACATTACATATTCTTTAAAAAATTCAATACAACAAGAAGATACAACTGTTATATCGTGTACACAGTTAATAAAAATATCAAGACAGAATTGAAGGGAAAGAGAAAGTTTTACAATAGTGGAAAACTTCAATTTCAATAAGAAATTGAAAAACTACAAATTTCAATAAGAGCTTGGAAAAACAAACAGAAAATAAGTAGGAAAATAAAGGACTTCAACAATGCAGTAATCCAACAAGACCCAAAAGACATATAATGAACACTCTATTAAATTCCAGACATATAATTGAGATATTTTTCAAGATAGGCCATATGATGGGTTATAAATTCAGTCTCAATAAATTAAAAATGTAGATATCATACAATTCATTTGCTCATATAACAATTGGATGAAAAAAGGCAATAAGAGAAGAAAAACAGAAAATTCACAAACATGCAAAAATCAAACAGCACACTCTTAAACAACCAATTGATCCAAGGAAATATCACAGGGAAATTTGGAAAATGCTTTGAGACAAATAAAATAAAAATTCCACACCAAAACTTACTTAGTACAGAAGCAGCAGTAATAATTGATAACTATAAACACATTTAAGAAGAAATGTTTCATATCAACTTGCTTTACAACTAGGGACCAGAAAAAGAGCAAACTAAATAATAGACTAAAAGAAGGAAATGATGAAGATTAGAACCTGAATTTAAAAAATACAGAGTAGAATACAATAGAAAAATAATGAAACAAAGTTGTGTGAAAAGATCAACAAGATTACAAACTTTTAACTAAAATAAATTAGAAAAAATTTTATTAGTAAAATCATAAGTGAAATGAAGGACATTAGTATTATTTCAACAAAAGAATAAAGGTTTATAAGAGCAGTATAAATGATTGTATGCCAAAAAATTGGTTAATCTATATGAATTGGATGAATTCCAGGAAACACAAACCTCTTAAAACTAAATAACAAAGAAAAGAAAATCTGAGTAGGGTCTTAATAAATGAGGAGATTGAGCCTGTGTTAAAAGTATACTGAAAAAGAAAAATAAATCTCAACATCAAGCACATCCACAAGACTGGGATCATAATTAAAATAAGATATATTCCATTCTTTTATAAATATATCAAAACATTCTGTCATATATAACTAAAAAGAACAAAATTAAAAAATAAAAAACTTTAAAAAATTAAAAATTTACTCTTTTGATTTCACTAGTTTTACCAAACATCTGAAGAATAAATGCCAATATTTAAATATTTTTTTTAATTTGGAGAGGAGGGAATATTTCCTAAATTATTTCTTGCAGTCCGTATTAGTAGGATATAGCACCAAAGACACTACAAAAAAATCCCCCAAGCTCTAAACCAATAACCCTTATAAACATGGATGTAAAACCATCAATAAAATAAAGCAAGCTAAATTTAGAAGCATATTAAAAAACTCTACAAATGGTATTGACCATTACTACTGTAGTAAGAAGATGGTTCTATATTGAAAAAAAGATCAATGTAATACATCAAATTTCTAGAATGCTAGGAAAAAAATAAACATATGGTCACTTCGATTGAAAGGGAAAAAAAATCACTTGAAAAATTCAACATCTTTTCATCATAAAACAACCCCAACAAACTAGGAATAGAAGAAAACTCATCCAATGTAATGAAAACAGCAAATGTGATATTCAATAAGGAATATCTGAAAGTTTCTCTTCTATGATCAGGAAAAAGGCAATGATGTTCATTTTTAATACTTTTATAGAAGAGTGTACCAGAATTTCTAGCTAGAGCAATTGGGCAAGAACATTGAATAAAAGGCCTCAACATTTGGAAAGGAGAATTATTATTTTCTCTGTAGATGATATCATCTTGCATGTAGAAAAATCTCAAAACTCCACACATACACACAACCAACCACACAGGGAAAAAAAAAAAAAAAAAAAAACTGACAAACTCAATCAATTTAGCATAGCAACCGGATACAAAGTCAGTATACAAAAATGAGTTGAACTTATATATGTTAATATTAGATAGCCCAAAAATAAAATTAAAAAAAAAATTCCATTTATAATATCATCAGAAAGAATAGTCACTGGGAATTAGCTTAATCAAGGAGGTGAAAGACATGTACATTCAAAACTATAAAACATTGCTGAAAAAAATTAAAGACTTAAATGACAGGAAAGTGTCCTACATACATGGTCAAATAATATGACAATCATGCCAAAATCATTAAAGGGGAAAAGGATCATGTTTTAAACAAACGGCGGTAATAAATTAGGTGCCCATATGCAAATAATTGAGTCAAACTTCCCTCATAAACAAGTTAACTAAAATGGATCGCTGACTCAAATGTAAATTCTGAAACTCAAGAAACCATAGAAGAAAACATAGGGGAAAAGAATCATAATACTTGGTTAGTTAATGATCACTTTTATATGACCTCAAAAACAAAGGCAACAATAACAAAAACAGAAATAGAGACAAATTGGATTTGATGAAAAATGTTTTGTACATCAATGAATGGTACCAACAGAGGAAAATGCACACAGAGGGCATAAAATATGTGCAATTCATTTATGTGATGAAGGTGTATCCATAGTATCTAGACAATTCCTAAAAACCAAAAAAAAAAAAAAACTGATTAAGAAATGGACACTGTTACATATTTCTCCAAAGAAGATAAATAGTTGATAAGTTCCTGAAAAGATGCAGTATTAATCACTAAGGATATACAAACCAAAAGTATAATGAGCTAACACTTCACACCCATGAGAATGACTACTATTGAAAAATAAGAAAATTACAAGTGTTGGTGAGAATATGAAGAAATTAGAACTCTTGAGCATTTTTGGTAGAAATGTAAAATTGTATAGCACAGTGGGAAATGGTATGTGGTTTTTCAAAAACTAAAAACAAAACAGCAACCAAAAAAGAACATACAATCTAATCTAGCAACTCATGTCTAGGTTACAGTTTGAATATCAGGTGTCCCTGAATAAACTCATGTGTTAAATACTGGAGGAATGTTCAGAGTTGAAAAGATTAGATTATGAGAGTAGTAACGTAATCAGTGGACTGATCCATTTGATGGATTAATAATTTGAATGGATTGCTGAGTGGTAACCTTAAGCTGGAGGATAGTGGTTGGAGGAAGCAGATAACTAGCAGAGTGCAGCACACTGCCCTTGGACTACATACATGTTCCTGGCTTCCTCCCTCTCTCTCTCTTTCTCTCTCTCTCTCTTCTCTTTTCTTCTTCTCCTTCTCCTCCTCCTCCTCCTCCTCCTTTTTCTTCTTCCTTCTTCTTTCTTCTTCTTCCTTCCTCCTCTTCCTCCTCCTCCTCCTCCTTTTTCTTCTTCCTTCTTCTTTCTTCTTCTTCCTTCCTCCTCTTCCTCCTCCTCCTCCCCTCCTTCCTAGCTTCCATGGGCTGAGCAGCTTTCCTCTGCCATGCCCTTCCACCATGATGTTCTGCCTCATCTTGGACCCAGAGCAATGGAGTTGGCCAATCATGGATTGAACCTCTGAAACCATAAGCCAAAAAATAGACTTTCTCCTCTAACTTGTTCTTGTCAGGTATTTTTGCCATAGCAACATAAAGGTGATTAGCACAATACCCCAAGAATTTAAAGTGGCATCTCAAAGAGATATACATTTATACATCCACATGTATATGTGTATATGATAATTTTTCACATTTAGAAAGTAAGGTATTTTTGAGATATCCTACAACATAGATGAATCTTGAGGATATTACATTAAGTGAGTGAATTTCATTTATATGAGATACTTATAGTATTCAAACTCATAGAACAAGAAGGTAGAATTCTGGCTACCAAAGGGTGGGAGAAAAGAAAACTGGGGGTTTATAGTTTAGTGGGTATAAAGTTTCAGTTTTACAAGATAAAAACAGTTCTGGTAACAGGTGGTGGTGATAGCTGAAGAATAATATGAATGTACTTTAAAAATAGCTGTTGCATTAGAATTGTTATTTTTTTCACCACAAAAGGAGCAATTCTGAAAATTACATACATTGATTTAGATATATTGAAATTCATGTATATATTTAAAGCAATTATGGTGATAAAGAATTTTGGATACAAAATATGCAATGAAGTCCCTAAAAATCAGCATTTTTCCTAGCTATCATTTAGATTATCCATCAAATACAGAAGAGTGTTTTATATAATCATAATTCTATCCATTCTCTATCTCAGGTTTCCTTTGGAAACTTTAATATTTCAGGTTATTATGCAAGTTCTGAAAAATGTTCTTTAAGTATTTTCTTGACTGAAACATGGGTTCATTCCTGAATGAAGGAAGGGATGAACGTGTAGAATTGTAGGAGACGAATGACACACTGAGCAAACTCTTCCAAATTCTATTTTTAAAGATACAGCCTTAAAAAGAAAAATCTATGTTACAGCACTATGACAAGGAAGAGTACTGTATGAAACATGTGATAAAGATAAAAATATGTCCATTCGGCCCTCCATGTCTCTGGGTTGTGCTTCTGCAGATTGAACCACTTGTAGATCAAAAGCAATTGAAAAACTGTACCTATACTGAACACACACAATGTCTTTCTCTTTTCATCAATCCCTAAACAATACGATGTCACGATTTTTTATACAGCATTTGCAATTTACTATAGATAATCTGGAGATTGTTTAGAGTGTACAAGAGGAT
This sequence comes from Sciurus vulgaris, assembly GCF_902686455.1. Taxonomy (NCBI): domain Eukaryota; kingdom Metazoa; phylum Chordata; class Mammalia; order Rodentia; family Sciuridae; genus Sciurus; species Sciurus vulgaris. The sequence goes on from NC_136469.1 coordinate 16,902,688, forward strand.
TACATAGGTCACATGAACAGACCATGCCACTTTGTAGAAGACAGTTGAGCATCCATAGATTTTGGTGTTCTGAAGTGTCCTGTGACTAATTCCCTTCAGATGCTGAGGGACAACTGTGTGATCTATTTTCACTTTACTTTAAATAAACCTATTGTTCAGTTTTTTAAAAAAGTGATTCATATAAACACGCTAACATGAATATACCTGTGAATTGCATTTGCAAAAAAAAAAATAGGATTAAGCATTTGTATACTGTTTTTCTTCTTAGAGTTATAAATACATTCTTCTGCATTTGTATCAACAGAGTTTGCATACAGATGCTCCCTGACTTACAATGGGGTTCCATCTGGATAAATTCAACATAAGTTGAAAATACCAAAAATTGAAAATGCGTTGAGTACGCTCAACTACTGAGCATCATAGCCCAGCCTAGCCTACCTTAAATGTGTTGAGAAAAAATATTAGTCTACAGTTGAGCAAAATCTTCTAAGACACACACTACTTTATAACAGTGTTCAGTGTTTGTGTACACACAGAAAGGCATTTTGTAGGCACGGTGGGATGATAAAGCACCAAACAGTGTCTTACCGCTCTTGCTGAGAAAAGATCAGCATCTGAAGTGTGTTTTTCACTGAGTGAGCGCCACTTTCACTCTGATCAAAAAATCATAAACTGAAGCACTGGGTGTCACACAGTGTAAAAGGAGACCTGTTCCTTCCATTCATGTTCTTAAAGTGTGGTCCCTGCACAGCGGCAAGATCACCTTGGAACTTAGACATGCAACTTCTTAGGACCTACCCAGAGGAACAGAGTGAGGAACTGTGCAAGAGGGGTCTGCACTCCGCTTTTAACCAGCGCTCCAGGTGATCCTGATTCTGGCTGAATTTTAAAAACTATGACCTTAACCTATCCATGCAAATAAATGAAGAGTTAAAGTTAGAATTGAAGAGTGAGATAAAAGGTTGAGTTTCTGGGACAGTTGCAAACCAGAGGGGGGTGACATTGCTCTGAACATCTTGGCAATGAATTTCCCTTTCAATTATTTTGAGGAGCCATTCTGATAAAATTGGGTTTGGATCAAGAATCAAGAGAACCTGAAGTTTATAAACTTTACTTACTTGGAAACACAGTTGTTAGTACTATGCATTCTTTCTAGAACTATAATGGTAAGTATAGGACATTGACTTCTTAAGGATCAAGCTTAAGTCTGTATGGAGTCTTACTATTCACTAGCACCCTTTGGAAAGTCCGGAGGGCAAGGAGACTCTGTACATCTGCTGTTTCTGCTGCTGCTCTGCAAACCTGTCTTCTGTCCACAAATCCATGTGTCTTTCATCCAATAAATTTCAGTCTTACTGCTGAATATGACTTCTTCCCACCAAGCCTTCACTCCAAAGAACATTGCAAAATGTTCACTGATAAATAGGGGCAACTGCATATGCCAATCAGCATTTTATAATTTTAATTGTTTAAAACTTTCTATCTTCAATTTTATCTAAATTTGATAATAATTTCATTTTGTTGTACACTACCCACATTGATTATTTTACTACTTTGTAGAATTATGGTGCTGTGTTACACACACATAAAGTGTATGGTAGAAAAGCTTTGATTGATAGCTAATTTGGAACTTTGCGAAAGTGCTACATTTATATACCTGACTTCTACATCAAAAAATTAAACCAATGTAAAGAACTATATAACTAACTACCTTCAAAAACATAAAAGACAAATAAAAAAACCAATAATAGTTTTTCATCATTTATATTTATATTTAATCTTTTATGAAATCAACAGCTTAGACTACAACATATGCAAAGATTATAATGTTCAGAAAAAGGGATAAGAACTAAAATCATAAATGAAATTATAGAAAAGGTCAACACATTCAGCTGATAAATATAAAAATAAATTTTAATTCTATAATATATTGAATAAATGCAAGTTTTTAAATTTAAAAATTAGGGTAAACGTACTACCTAACTAGCCACAGCAAAAATTGAAGTGCTCCCCCATGTCCAGCTGTTTGATGCAATTGCTGTGAATTATGCCATTCATTTTACTCTTCTCTTGTAGAGTCCCCTTGGTATTGAGCACTAGAGGTAATTTTCCATCTCTGTAGTTAGATCTTAAACTTCCCTTGCCTCTTCCCAAATTACACTATTCCGTCTGTCAAAAACAGCTGGGCTGAGTAAGAAAATAATACTAGTCAATTAAAAAAAAACGCAATCTAGAAATGTTGAACTATTTCATTACACTAAAATAGAAAGTTTAAACTAATCATTTACTAATCTTCTCACATCTTCTTTGAAACAGCTTTTGATGAAAAGGTTAGCAAAGACATCAAATTTGTGGGTTCTGAATGGCTTGTTTGCTGGGAAAACATACACAGTGTTTTCTCAATGTGTTGTTAAGAAAACTATGGTTGATTTCAGTGAAATTATTTTGGTTTACAAGAGGGATTCTGCACAGACGCTCACAAACAGAGCTCAATTCCTTTCAACATCAAACTACATTTGAGTTAGTTTAATGTTAGTCATATAAAAATTGTAAACAAAACAATTCTAAAATTACTATATTTGTATCCAAAAATGTACAATGTTTTTGTGTCTAAATTGCTCATTGCCTCATGTTACTAAGGAAGAACTGTTGAAAAACTCATTCCCTATAATGAGTTTCTCAGGTTCAAGTGTAAATTAAAATGCACAAGAAATACACTGCTTATGTTTTTTTGGTTATGAGGTTCATCCACATCCTGTCTACCAGTCTTTGAGAAGCAGAAGTGCCTATTTTAAACTTTATCCTAACCACTGCCAAATACAAGAGCAACATATGCCTTTCAAATCACTGCATCATATGAATAACAACTAAATATAAGCCATAGCGCAGTAAATAGAGAAAAAAGGAAAGACAAATAAAACAAATACAGGTATGAATTCAACAATGCCAAGCATTTAAATTGTAGTTGAATACATGAAGGATGCCAGTCGCCTGGTTAAAAGAGCACTCACTGTTAAAATTTAAAGGTAACGAAGTTTAAAAAAGTCATAGTAAATTGTAAGATAAAAGTTAAATTTTAAGATTAAATTTCCCCAAAAGGTGAAGATGATTATTTTTTAAAGGTAAAATTTACCATACACAATGCATGCATGCTATTCCTAAAATTGTATGGAGCAAATAATAAAACCTCAAAATTCAGGAAGAAAAAGGGAGGCAGGGCTTAATCAAGTGTTTTGTTGTTGTGTTTTGTTTTGTTTTGTTTTGTTTCAGTGGGAAGCATCGTCTGAAAGAATTCATTATTCAGAAGACTTTTGTAGGCAGGACTTTGTAAGGATTTGGCTACGAAGTCAAGTTAGGTCCAGGCTCTGCAAAGCTGAAATGCCATCTCAGAGTTGCTCGTGCTAAACCAGACTTGATGCTGCTTCTGGACGTGGGCCACCTCCTCAGATCAAGACTTTGGGCAAAGTTGCTCTCTGTGCAGAGACAGTTCCTGAAGGTGCAATCGCTGAAACCATTTTGCTGACAGCCCTCCTTGAATCTGAGACAATAACACATGGGGTAGCATCAGAGTATACACATGGACCACTAACACCCAGACCACAGTTCATTCAGTAAGTCGTTTGCCTTTTCATTGTATTTTATCTACTCATTTCATATTTTCTTCAACTATTTTCCCAGAACTGGACAATTCCAGCAATAGGTCAATTATGAGATATTTAATTATTTAGATGAATCTGTTTTCACACTCCTGAATTTCAAATTTTAGATCTCCTAAATGTCCAATGCAAAGATTTCTTGATACAGTGAAACAAAAATCAATGCCCATCTTGAACTGTGTATGCTTAGGTACTTCCTCAAGATAGATATTTATTAAAGCTTTCATTTGATATGTAACTCAGTTAACGTTCCCTGAGTTATAGAAATCAAAACAAATGAAACAGGGTTAGTTTAAATAGTTCACAATTAAGTAGTTTTGAATTATGCAAAAGATGTTCTGACATTTAGTGTCATTTTTCTTCCCAGTCAATAATGAGATAAGTCTTTTGAAGACAATAAATATAAGCATGAACTATCTTTGCTAGCTCTCAAAGAAATTATTGGAAATTATTACTTATATTGAGTAATGTGAAAACTTATTTAAATGTCTATCATTGTATACTTATTACAGAAAGATAAATGTGACTTCCATACCTGGAGTTTGCATGACTGCTGTCTAGCCCATGAGGTGCCAGGTCAGTAGGCCTAGCCTAGTTTCCAAAACATACCTCCACCTCAGGGATGACCTTTTTCTGATACTATCACCCTTCTCCCAAAAAAGTGTCCATGGAAGTATCCAGACAAGATGAATAAATGACTTTTGAGTCTATGTTAGTAGATTCTACCCAGAAGGCTTCACTCTTGCTGGAAACCAGGACTCGGTATCACAACTGCACATCTCCAGAAGTCCTGGCAAGTGTTTTATGATAGAGTTGTTGTTCTCTGAAGAATATTTTAATTAATTTATCTTTCCCATAAAAAAGATGTCAATTTTACTCTCGGGGATACAAGAAGAACAAATAGAAAATAGCAGCAGATACATTCTACAGTTACCTGAACAATTGAAGTCTAAGGAATTTAGGCAACTTCGAAATAAAGGGGTTAAACAAGAAGAAGGAAAGGAAACCAAGAGGCAATATTAACAATTTTTTGGTAAATAAAATTATCACTATTATTATTGTAATAAATTATTACATTAATTAGTTTAAATGTTCTGGAGTTCCACACTCTGAAAACCACAGAATGTTTCTGAGAAAAATAAAATGAGATTCAAATATATGGAGAAAAGTACTATATTCAGAAATAATATTTTTAATATTTTAAATAGCAATCATCTTGAATTGATCAACATACTTAAAATAAAACTTAAAATAATTGAAATCCCAGTTTGTTCATTTGTTTTTTTGTTGTTTTTGTTTTTTTATACAGGGATTGAACCAAGGGGTGCTTAACCACTGAGCCACATCCCAAGCTTTTTTTTAATTTTTTTTTTTTTTTTTTTTTTTAAGACAGGATCTCAATGAGTTTCTTAGGCTGGCATTGAACTTGTGATTCTCCTGCCTCAGTCTCCTGATGCACTGGGATTACAGGCATGCTTCACCAGGCTGGCTTAATTGGTATTTTTCTGGAAATCAAATAGGAGATATTGAAATTCATACAGAGATATATAATAAAATGTGTAAAGGTAGACAACAATAATTAGGGAATAGAATAGCATCCAAGAATTAATCTTCACATATTGAACATTTGTTTATGATAAAGACACCTCTGCAATTCAGCATAGAAAGTGAATTTTGTAGAAATTGTATTTTTGTTAAGAAAAAGTGAATTTTTCTCTCTCACACACACCATCATACACAGAAATTAAGTCCAAATGGATGTTAGACTTAAGTGTGGAAACTAAAAATTACAGACTTTCCAGAGGGAAATTATCTTTATAAGTAGTTCTTATAAAAAACTCCAAATATACTAAATATATATGAGTATATATGTGTGCATATATATATTATATATATATATAATATATATATGTGTGTGTGAAAATTTCACTAACTAGTCCTCAATAATAACCAAAATTTTGACTTGGCAAAAGACCTTATTAAGTAACTAAAAAGGCAAGCAAGTCAGGCTAAAACTAATAGCTTGGATCCAGAATATATAAAGGTCTTCAATAAATGAAGTAGCAAGCACATAAACAAGCAAAACTTGATCAAAGATTTGAATTGACAGTTTACTGGGGTCAAACAGCATGTGAAAAGATGCTCAAAGTCACCAGTCACCAGTGAAATGTTAATTAAACCCACAATGAGGTAGCATCCCATACCCATGGATTTGAGCTTTTAAGACAACAATTCCAAGTGTTACAGAGGTTGTGGAGCAGACAAAACTCCCATTCATGGCACATGTGAACATAAATCTCTGTAACCCCTGTGGAAAACCCTCAGATTTTTTTTGATTGTTCTAATTAGTTACACATGACAATGGAATGCACTTTGACACTTCATATATAAATGGGGTATAACTTCTCATTCTTCTGATTGTACATGATGTGGAATTACACCGCTTGTATAGTTATATATGCACATAGGGTAATAATATCTGATTCTACTAGCCTTTCTACCCCCAATCATCTTCCCATCCCTTCACTACCTTCTGCCTAATTCAAAGTAACTATTCTTCCCTAACCTACCCGCCCCTCACCCCTGACTTTAATGTGATTGGCATCAACATCTCAGAGACAACATTTGGCCTTTGGTTTTCTGGGATTGGCTTATTTTTCTTGGCATGATATTCTCTAGCTCCATCCATTTACTGGTACATGTCATCATTTCATTCCTCTTTACGGCTGAGTAATATCCCATTCTGGGTATATACCACATTTTCTTTATCCATTCATCTTTTGAAGAAGACCTAGATTGATTTCATAGTTTAGTTATTGTGAATTGAGCTGCTGTGGCTGTGTCACTGTGGTAGGCTGATTTTAAGTCATTTGGGTATAAACTGAGGAGTGGGATAGCTGGGTCAAATGATGGATCCATTCCATGTTTTCTGAGGAATCTCCGTACCACTTTCCATAATGGTTCCACTGATTTGTAGTCCCACAAGCAATATATGAATGGACCTGAAGGAACAATGGGTTAACAAGGCTGCAGCCATTTACTGCTCCCTGCCATTTTACTGCCGCCATTATTCTGCCCACCCACACCATTTTACAACCTAGATTGTTAGCCCGTGAACTTCCTCCTCAACCATTGGTTCAATCATTAGCCCTCAAACTTCCTTGTCAGCCATGGGTGTGATCATCATTAGCCCGCAAACTTCCACTACTTAGCTACCCTGACATTTTCTCTCTCTCCCTCTCTTTCTCTCTCTCTCTCTCTCTCTCTCTCTCTCACACACACACACACACACACACACACACACACACATCCTTGAGGGCAGACACTCTGCTCGTTCATTTAATAAAATCTCTCTTGAGTTCCTGCATCTGGCGTTGTTTTCTGGGTGCCTTCATTGATGTCGCGAATCAGATGGGCTCTTCTACTGTCACTTAGGTAAATGCAATCTCATCTGACAACCCAGACCCCTAGATGCTGGTCTCACCTTCCATTCACCCAGAAGCCCAGTTCCACATCCACCACTGGCCTTCAGATTGGTGAGTTTTCCCCAAGGTCAACTTAAACACTCCTCTACTGACCTGAGACATGACCATTGACCACTTGTGCCCTCAAGGTGGTTGAGGAGGGGATGATCCGCCACTCATAGCTTTTACAGTGACAGGTGACCCCCTCAGTTGACCCTATCTGACTAGTGGCTCCCCAATCTTTATGGTGGAGATTTCATCCCTGGGTTGAGGCTCCTCTTCAGTTTTCCTCTCAAGATTCCTGGCACTGGATCCTCAACCCCCTCACCTTTTTCCTGGCACAAACAGATGGGGGCAATGACTCCCATCACTGTGCTGGCTTCTTGTCTCCAACCAACTAGTCTGTGACCTCAGGAAGCCTTGGACACTGACTTGGCTGTTTACCAGTCTCCATCATTGGATCTGGGCCTTCCATTTTGGCAGATTCAGCCCTGGGGTGTCTACCAGACGATCTTAAATCCCTTCACCTGACCCCCAACCTAAAGCCACCAAAACTTATTTGCTTGTGTAATGATATCTGACCACAGTACCCTATAGATAATCAATCCAAATGGCAACTCAATGTCACCCTGGATCCCAGTGTTCTACAGGACTTACACAACTTCTGTGATCCAGGGGCAAATGGAAGGAGATTCCCACATTCAAGCTTTCTCTTTCTTTTGCACTAAAACTGATCTTCACTCTTCCTGCAAACCCAAATCCCTTTTGGCAATGAAATATTCACTCCTCCCACACACACTTGTTCTCCTCCTTCTAATCCCTCCTCCTCCTCCTCTGAGTATGATCAGCTGATGAACCCCTCCCATACTAGTCTCCTATGACAGAGGACCCTCTGGTCACTGCTCCTCCATCTCCTTTGCCCCTTTCTGCTTCTGCTTCTTCCCCGCCATGCAGCCCACCTAGTATTCCCACCACCTAGTCCTCTACACATATTCTAGCCTCGCTAAGATAAGTGGCCACTGTGGATAGGTGGTCAGAGTCCACGTTCCTTTCTCACTCTCCAATCTTTCCCAGAAGCGACTAGCCTCCTTCACCTCCGACTCCCGAACTCTGCAAACTTCATTAAGGAATTTCAGTATCTTACCCAGTCTTATGACCTTACCTGGCATGACATTTTTATGATCATATCAAACACTTTGACCCCTGAGGAGCACAGGAGAGTCTGGGAACAGGTGTACAATTATGCATATAAGTTTCACCAGTGGACTCTGACCCACCCCATTGGGACTGAAGCAGTATCAGATAGGGAGCCCCAATGGGACTATAACATAGGGACTGGGTGTCTGTGCAGGATGAGTGTCAAACCTGCATCCTTGCAGGTCTCTGAAAGGCCCCCATTAAACCCACTAATTATGATAAACTTCAGAATGTAATAGAGGACAAAACTGAGAACCCATCCACCTTTCTGAGTCGCCTCACAGACTCCATGCTCAAATATACTAATCAGGACCCTGAAACGTGGAGGGACAACAGCTACTCATGACTTATTATTTTGCCCAAAGCTACCCAGACATAAAGGCTAAATTGAGGCAGTTGGACAGGGGCCACTTACCCCACAGCCAGAGGTTCTAGTGGTGTATAATGGAAGGAAAGAAAAAAAAAAAAAAAAAACCCAAAACTAAAATACCAAATTCTAGCCAAATCCTTTCAGCCAGCTAGACCTGCCCAGTCAGCCACTACTAGGAGCACCCTAGCTCCCAGGAGACCTCCAGGTCCATGCTTCAAGTGTGAAAAAGAGGGCCACTGGACCCGAGCCTGCCCCAACCCTCGGCAGTCCCCAGGTCCTTGTTCCAAATGCCAACAAATGGGACGTTGGGCAGAGGATTTCCTCTCTGGTGCTCGGAGAAGTGCCAGGTCACCTTCACTCCCTTCCCCCAGTTATTTATTGGGATTGGCAATGGATGACTGAAGGGGTGGGGGACTTCTACACCTGACCACCATCACCATTCAGGAGACCCTGTGAAACAGTGGCAGACAGGCAGCTCCCTTTCCTTATATATACTGGAACCACATTTTCAGTCCCCTGGGTGTTTTGGGTTAGAGGGAAACCATACCACCCCCTACAAACCCCTCCAATAAGTTGCCATATCATATAAATCTGCTTCACTCGTTCCTTTTTGATAATTCCTATGTGTCCCAATCCCCTCCTGGGGAGGGACATCCTAACTAAATTGGGTGCCTCTATTTCCTTCTCACCCACCATGCACCTCCACCAAGACTCTTCTGCTATTCCTCTCCTCATGACCTTGCAGGGATATACAACTCAACATGAGTCTTCATAACCCCTTCCTCCCTCCCTTGACAACCCCAAGGTCTGGGACAGCCACACACCCTCTATAGCCACATGCTTTCCTATTCTCATTCACCTGAAGGACCCAACATCCTACCCAGCCCAGGCCCAATATCTGTTTCCCCAAAGGCGTCTCTTAGGGTTTCAACCGTCTTCCAGGATTTAAGACAGAAAGGCTCCCTGTGCCCTGCCAACTCACCTTCTAACACTCCCATCCTGGCGGTTAAAAAGCCTAATGGATCCAACCATTTGGTGCAAGATCTCCACATCATCAACTTGGGCAAATTGTCCCCATCTTCCCAATTGTGCCTAATCCCTACACCTTGCTTCCCTCAATCCCCTCCTGCACCACATACTTCTCTGTGTTGGATTTGAAGGATGCCTTTTTCACTATCCCTCTTCATCCTGACTTGCAGGATCTCTTTGCTTTAATCTGGATTGACCCTCTCACTCAAGTTTCTTCTCAGCTGACCTGGACAGTTCTTCAGCAGGGATTTCAGGATAGCCCTCACCTCTTTGGCCAAACACTGACTCATGATCTCGCCTCTCTTACTTTTGTTTCCTCCTTCCTCTTTCAGTATGTTGATGATCTTCTTCTATGTAGTCTCTCTCTGGAAGACTCCAAAGGAAATACTATTAAGCTTCTAAATTTTCTGACTGACAGAGGGTAAAGGGTCTCTCCAGCAAAGGTACAACTTTCCCAGTCTCTGGTTATTTACTTAGGAGTCAGCCTCTCATCTGGATTTAAGGCCATCACTGTAAAGAGAAAAGCATTGTTGCAGAACATGCCCACTCCATCTACCAAGGAAAAATATCATTTCCTTTCTAGAGCTAGCAGGATATTTACAAACCTGGAGCCCCAATTTTTCCATCCAGGATGCCCCCTTGTATGAGGCTTCAAAGGGCACTCCCACTGAGCCTCTCCTCAACCTGGTGGAAGCCCCTTTCCAGACCCTAAGGAAAGCCTTTCTTCCAGCCCCAGCCATATACCTCCCTAACATCACCAGACCATTCTATCTATTTGTCTCTAAGAAAAGTGGGTTCACTCTGGGGGTCTTAGGACACATGCTTCGTACCACATTTGGCCCAGTGGCATACCAATCAAAAAGGCTAGACCCCACTGTAAGAGGCTGGGTACCATGTCTTAGGGTATTTGCCTCAGCATTTGCCTTAACCCAGGAATCAAAAAAAAAAAAAACTTTCCTTTGGGGCTCCCACTGAAGTGCTCTCACCTCATCATCTGTCCAAGCTTCTTACTTATAAGGGTCTGCAAATTCTACTGCCCTGTTGGATTTTAGCCCTGCTCTTATTGAGGACTCTTCCATTTCATTTAAGACATGCCCTCCTTTAAATCCAGCCAACCTCTTAATCCCGCTTTCTAACATACATGTTTCAGCAAACCATAGCTTCCTCGAGTCTCTGAAACAGTTACTCCCTTCCCCTCCAATGTTCAGAAGGGGTTCTTCCATAACCCTACTTTCATATGGTTCACTGATGGGATATCTTTTCTCTATGAAGGGATCTGATGGGCTGGATATGCCATTGTCTCCCTGGAAAATGTTGTAGAGTCAGGATCACTACCTAACAATACCACCAACCAACAGGTAGAACTAATCACCCTCACATACACATTCACCCTCGCAAAGGGAGAATCCCTCACAATCTACACTGACTCCAAATACACTTTTCACATTATCCTTTCTCATGCTGCTATTTGGAAAGAGAGGGGCCTTCTTACCACAAAAGGGAGCTCATTACCAACTCTAGCTCCATCCTAAACCTCCTTGAGATTCTTCTGCTCCCAGCAACTATAGGCCTTGTACATTGTGGAGCCCATCAGACAGACGAATCATTCACCTCTTTAGGCAACAACAAGGCAGTTGAGGAGGCTAGAAGAGTGACACTATCATTCACACTAGCACTTGTCATGACTCTCCATGATCCCTTAGCTCAACCACCCCCAACAAGGAAATACTTCCCTACCTCCATCTATTCCACCCCAAACTTTTTTTGCTCTCACAATTAGCTAACACTCATCTGCCACTATCCTCCTCTGACATCTCATCTCTGAAGGAATTCTTGACATGTGAAGATTGCCTATGAACCAATCCTACAGCTGTCTGACTCCCCACTTTTCTAACTCACCAGGCCCATGGCACCATTCCAGGGGTAGACTGGCAACTTGACTTCACTCACATGCCCACAGTAACAAAATTCAAATACCTTTTGGTCACAGTACACGCCTTCTCAGGATGGGTTGACGTCATCCCCACCTCCAACAAAAGGGCACTAACTTTGTCTACCTTCATGCTTCATGAAATCCTTCCTCATTTTGGAGTGCCTAACTCCTTCCAGTCAGATAATGGGCCTGAGTTCATCTCCCGAACTTCACAACAACTAACCAAGGCTCTTGGAGTCCCTTGGCATTTCCACGTTCTCTTTCACCCAAAGTCATCAGGTAAAGTAGAACGAATAAACCAAACACTTAAAAATGTCTTAACCAAACTTCATTAGAACTTTGCCTTGACTGGGTTAAACTTCTGCCTCTTGTTCTTCTGCATCTTCACTTGCTCCTAAAGAAAACTGCCAATATCTCCCCTTTTGAGCTGATGTATGGTCATCCCATCTTTCCCCCTGGGATAATGCCTCTTCCTTCTCTTCCTTCTCATATATTCATTCCTCTTTCTTAAACCACATTCAGGCACTCCTTTGGGGTTACATTGACTTCTCCCTGCCTAGACCCTTGTCTGGCCCCCTGACTCAACCTCTTCAAATAGTAGACCAAGTTTTTATCTCTCCTCCTCAGGAGGCTACAGCCCCTCTATCTCCCAAATGACAGGGACCCCAAATGGGATGGTGTAGCCATTTGCTACACCAATGGCTGTCAAGGTGTGAGGTTTACTAGGATGGCTACACATTTCTTGGGTTAAGCTCTACTGTGAATCTACAAACTCCTCTCCAGCTTCTAACCCTCAGGCTTCTTCCAACCAATACTCTGCCACCCCTGTGGGACTGCTCTGCCTCAGGCTGAAGGCCATTAATCCCTCCACCCTTTTTCCCTTTCTGGAGGTAGAGGACCAGAACACCGAGGCATCAGACAAGCACACCCAGTCATGAGGACTGGACTACCAGTTATATTCTTGCCTTCTCTGCCATTCACCCTGTCTGCCATTTTCCTACTGTTGGATTTTTCCCCCGTAGATCTGTCCAGGTGCTAGTCATTTCCTCCCTCCCTGATTACCCACAGGACTGCTGGGAGACCTGCTCCTACTATTCCCAGAGATGTTTTACCCATTTTACATATGTTCACAGCTGATGCTTAGAGGATCCACACTTAACACAGATAGTCACCACCACACACCACATACTCAATTACCTGACCCTCTCATGACACAAAGATGTTGTATGTGCATGCGAGCAGGGTTCTCTCATTTCCTGGCTAGCGCCCTAGATTTTAACAGCTCTTTGACTTTCAACAGCACTCCCTCAGAGCAGGTGGATATCACCCCAAAATTATCAGGAAAGCCTCTTTTCCAATCTGCTTCCAGGTGCATATCTTCCAATGAAAGCCACCCTGAGGGTTAATTAGAGAAAGCGATGTGCTCGCAGGAAGAGTGCTGCTTCTATATCAGCCAATCAGGTGTTGCTAAGGACAAGATCAAACAGCTGCAGGAGGACTTGGAGAGGAAAAGGAACAAACTTACCAGAGGATCCTCGTGGCCTAGTTCAGGCCAATTATGGCAACTTCTTCTCCCATTTATGTCCCCACTCCTTATAATTGCCATCATACTGGCCTTTACCCCCTCCATGTTGAGATTTGCAGAAAATCAGATTCAAAAAAATAATTCTAATCAGACTATTAATCAGCTTGTGTTAGAGGACTATCAGGACCTCATAAAGGAAGAATCAGAGCCTGGCTACAAGTGCACTCCCCAGGGGAACTATCCAGTCCCCAACCCCTGCCTATTGCAATGACATCTCCCTCCCCTGAATCAGGTCTATGCCCATGCCTAGCAGGAAGCAGTTACTGAAAATGGATCTTTGCCCATTTGCCCCAAAGGGATCTTCTTATAAAAACAAAAATGGAGGAATGAAGGAACAATGGGTTAACAAGGCTGCAGCCATTTACTGCTCCTCTGCCATTTTGCTGCTGCCTTTATTCTGCTCCCCACACCATTTTTACAACCTAGATCATTAGCCTGCAAAATTCCTGGAGAGCCATTGGTCCAATCTTTAACCCGTGAACTTCCACTACTTAAAAGTAGCTCCCCTGACATTCTCTCTCTCTCTCTCTCTCTCTCTCTCTCTCTCTCTCTCTCTCTCTCTCTCTCTCTCTGGCAAACACTCTGCTCATCTGTGTAATAAAATCTATTGTGTGAGTTCCTGCATCTGGAGTGGTTTTCTGGGTGCTTTCAGTACCAATCCTTAACAAGAAGAGTGAAGCAGGAAGCATCACAATACCAGACCTTAAATTATACTACGAAGCCATAGTAAAAAAAATGGCATGGTATTGACTGACACCAAAACAGACATGTAGACCAATGGTACAGAATAGAAGACACAGAGACAAATCCACATAAATACAGTTATCTCATACTAGACAAAGGTGGCGAAAACATTCCCTGGAGAAAAGATAGCCTGTTCAACAAATTGTGCTGGAAAAATGTAAAATTCATATGTAACAAGAGGAAGTTAAATCCCTAACTCTCACCATGAATGTAACTCAATTCAAAGTGGATCAAATACTCAGGCTTTCTTCCTCCACACCCTTCCACCGCGATGTTCTGCCTCACCCCACTCCAGGATATATGGTATACACAGACCATAGAATGAACCTCTGAAACCATGAGTCAAAATAAACTTTGCCTCCAACACGTTGCTCTGGTCAGGTCATTTGGCCACAGCAGTGAAAAAGCTGACTCAAACTATATGATGAACAGCATGGCTGTTTCTTACAAAGGTGAGTGTTTGAGAACCTTGTTACAGATTCCATGGATGTGGGGATAGGTATGTAAAATTCATTTGGATCTGGTCTCAAAATAAATTTTTTCTTGTTCTTTTTTTTTTTTGTCTCAACCAGACATATACAAATCAAATACATTCAAATAATGCAAATAAAATATTTGGGAATCTTCCATGCAAAGGGATAGCACAGTAGGAAAGCTTATATCCTATTTATACCAACTTGAAACTCAGCAAACACCTGTTTCTGCCCTCACTCCCCAGAAAGTTATTCCCACTGTGTTTCTTGTGTTCTTTCACACAGCTGATTTCAGGAATGAACCTCTTTATCAGTCAGCTACGCTTTACCTGCATTTATATCAAAATCAGCATGCTTGGCATGGCCAGTGCTAAGCACACTTCACTCATCATTTGGGGCTGTTTACTCTAATTTTCAGCTACTACAGCCATATTACTACATAGGCTAATTCAATACATGGTTTCTGTTTTCCTATGAGACAAGGGAGAGAGAAAACTGTTCTCGTAACTGTCATTATTTTTTATCCCCATCCCTCACAACAAATCTATTTTTTTGATCTACTCTCTTCACTTTGACAAGTTTCTGTCCCCTAAGACTATGCATCACTGACTTCCATCACCCCTGTTCTCATTTCAGTTTGTTTGTTTGTTTTTGTTTTGTTGTTTGTCTTTATTGCTGTTAGGGCTTCTCACTCAATATTTTGTATATTCAGATTTTATCTGATTTGCACAATATTCCACTTCTGCACAGTTTTCATTTAAATACCTCTCTTTCAATTCTAACTACTTTTGGATTCAGAAAGAATCAAAAAACAATACTTTTACTTCATGTCATGAATACAGTTCACCCATAAACAAAATTAGTAACCTATTAGCTTTAAAACAAAGCAAAACAGCTGTCATTCAGTTTTTCAACCCCTATGAGTTTTACCAGCTGTATTAAATTAGCTGCATCAGATACTTTCATAGCTATTAATATACTACTATCTACAACATATAGATAAGAGTTTCTGTTGCCACTTCCTCAGGTCTTTTTAAGAAATTAAGAAGTAAAGTATTTAGAAAGATGAATGGATAATGAAAATGTTTATGCACAGATGTATGCAATAAAAATCTCTCCCTATTACCAGACCTTCCAAGGTAGTGGTGGGACCTCAACATGACCTGGGTGGTGGGTTCTTGACTTATGCTAGGACATGTCAAAAGCAAGGCACAAGCATTGATTTATTAGGGGATAAATATGTTATTTAATTAGATTTTGTTGTAATAATTTCACAACTTCACAATGCGTGTGTGTATAAAATCATCACATTTCATGTCCCAAATACATACAACTTTTATTTTTCAGTTATACCTCAATAAGACTGGAAGATAAATTATCTAAAATTTCTACAAAAACATTAGACATGTTCCAATAACTTGATCACTACTTAGTAAATCCCATGTAATGATAAAATGTTGTTTTAGAAACCAGTAAAAATAAGCTACAATCTGACCTTGTACAATACATTTCATGTGTGTGAGCAATTTCTTCTAATTAGTCAAATGAATCCACAGTCATATTCTATTCATCTCATATTAGAATGCAAATGCCATCTTAAAGAGAAGGACAGTGAATAGACTCTCGGAAATAGACTACACTCTTATTTACGAATATTGTTAGCAGATTTTAAAAGACAGTCAGCACATATTTATTTTTTCTTTTTGGTACTGGGGAATAAATCCAGGGCACTTAATCATTGAATCACATCTCTAGCCCTTTTTATTTTTTATTTTGAGACACAGTCTCACTAGGTTGCTTATAGTCTTGCCAAGTTGCTGAGGCTGGCCTTGAGCTTATGATCCTCCTGCCTAAGCCTCCAGAGTCACTGGGATTACAGGCATGCACCATCATACCTGATTTGGTTATTGTATATTAAACTCATATTTAAATATATATTGGTGGCAGAAACAGCACTCTCAACATATTTCACATGTATTTACATGGTTATACTTATTAATTCAAACTAATTTCCAGCTAAGAGGGCATGATCTTTGATATCAGCACAGGACCAAATACTAGTTATAGCACTAATGTTAAAAAAATTTTCATCCCTATTTTACCTGCTCACTTGGCATTCACTATCTTTTCATTTTTATTTAAAATATAAAGGAAATATATCTCAACCAACATTTCCATTTAAAAAAATCTTTGATCCAATTAAAGAAATATCTATCTTGATTCAGTAACTAGCACTTTGGAATGAATTATCAAAATAATGAAATCCTAAATCCTGATTTTAAAAAAATGTATTTGTTTTTATAGATATACATGACAATAGAATATATTTTGACAATTTATACATATAAGGAGTATAACTTCTCATTCTTGTGGTTGTACATGGTGTGGAGTTACACTGGTCATGTATTCATATATGAACATAGGAAAGTAATTTCCTATTCTTTCTACTCTCTTTCCTATTCCTATTCCACTTCCTTCCCTTCATTCCCCTTTGTCTAATCCAATGTACTTCTCTTCTCTGCCCCATCTACCCCTTATTATGTTAGCATCCACATTTGGCCTTTGGTTATTTAGGATTGGCTTATTTCACTTAACATGATACTCTCCAGTTCCATCCATTAACTGAGAGATGCCATAATTTCATTTTTCTTTATGGTTAATATTCCATTGTGTATATATGCCACATTATCTTTATCTATTCATCTGTTGAAGGATAACAGGTTGGTTACATATCTTTGCTATTGTGAACTGAGTTGCTATAAACATTGATGAACTGCATCCCTACAGTATGCTGATTTTAAGCCCTTTGGGTATATACCAAAGAGTGGAATAACTGGGTCAAATGGTGGTTCCATTTTAAGTTTTCTGAGGAATCTCCTTACTGATATCCAGTGTTATTGCATCAATTTGCAGTACCACCACCAATGTGTGAGTGAACCTTTTTCCTCATATCCTCGCCAACATATTTTGTTACTTTTATTCTTGATAATTGCCATTCTGACAGGAGTGAGATGAAATCTCAGTGTAGTTTTGATTTGCATTTCTCTAATTTCAAGAGATGTTGAATGTTTTTTATGTATTTGTCTAAATACTGATTTTTTAAACATAAATCAATGTAGAGACAATATCTTTACTATGATATACCAGATACCAGATAGTAGTGAATATTAATTGTAAAGTAGACATTTCACCATGTCTTTCATTGTGAGAAACAGTTCACAGTGATTAGGTAGCACTTATAGTATAATAACAAAAAGTCACCAGTTATTATTATATAAGTATATTATATTTATATATTTGTGCTCATTTTCATTTGTTTGTTTAGGGGTGTTTAGGGGTTTTATTTTACTTTGCTTTAGTTTAATCAGAGCAGTTGAATTGTATCAATTTAGAGTAGAATTAGTCTTTGTGATGGGTCAATTAGATGTGTCAACTTGGCTATACCATGATACCTTGTACATGGTCAAACACTAATCTACAGGTTTCTACTGAGCAGAGTACTGACTTCCTTAGAGGGGGCGGATTTCATACAAGTACTTAGCTAGCTTAAAGGAACTCTGCCTCCAGTCTGTCTTTGGAATAGAAACTGCAAAATCAGCTCTCCCCTCAAGTCTCCAGACTTTCACTCTGCCCTGCACATTTTGAACTTGACTGACCCTTTAAATAATAAATAAATAAATAAATATCACTGCCCCCACCCTCTCTCTCTCTCTCTATCCCAACATGCATGTGTGCACACTCGCATACACACACATACACACCATTATGGTTCTGTTTCTGGGGAGAACCTGACTAATATATCAATGGCTAGTACCTCGATACATACAAATCCAGAGGGTGGTGGCAACAGTAGCCACAGTTGTTTACCAGATCTATTTTTCTGTACCAGAAAATATTCAACATTTACAACTTAGTGTACAGGGAAAAAAAATCAATTAAAATGGAGAAACAGCTGATCAGCTGATTGTACTGATCTGTTTGCAATACTATAAATTGTGGTATACCCATTCTCACAAATTTGTATAGGATCATTAATGCGCATCTAAAGAAATCTGCTGACCAGTGTCAAAGATTTCAAAAGTAGCACATCAAAAATACTTTTAAAAAGAGAAAGAATGAAAGAAAACGTGAATAGTATCAGCTTATTTTTTTTTTTAACCAAAGGTAAGGTAAACAAAATTTCTTTATGTCATGGCAGCAGGTAAGTGTTTACTATGTTCTTCTAAAAGTAAATATTCTGTGCACATTGATAATTTATGTTTTTTGATATGAACATCTGTTGTTTAATCATTGTTTTTGCAGTAGAGCAAATGTAAAGCATATTTTACCTTAATTAACTCATTAAGGGGAAAATAGCCAAAAGCATAAGGCTTTAGAGAACACTGATTTCCACCACATCTCTAGGAGTGGAATAGTACCTTGTTCTCTTTATAGCTGTGTTATGGCTCCCCGAGTAATTCAATTACAGTACAGCACTGGAGCGTGTCTGCATGGCGTTAAGTGTAGTTAAGCTTTCCAGTCTCTAGAGGTCTCTGCACATCACTTTTTCTCTCACTGCCCTGCCTGCAGCCAAACGTTTACAAAACAGGCACTCAGCAGCACAGCGATCCAAAGGGCACTCACCACTGAGCACAGACTCCTCACTGTGCGTTCTACCTCATCCTCCTAAACTAGGTTATAATAAACTCTATTACGTAGAAGTGAAATATATGGGAAGGGAAAGCCATTTTTAGTCTACACAAAGATCTTTTCTTCTTTTGATGATCTCAGCTGTCTCTTTCCTGAAACTGTACATGAAGGGTTTCCAAAGAAAACCTTTGGACACAGTATTTATGATTCTGCCTAGAATTATACATAGTATACAATGTTTAATTTAACTAAACAGAGATTACTTCGGTTGTATTAAGTGCTTTAGGGTGAGAAAGGTGAATAAATGCTACAGTTCTGCATGAGCTTACCCATAATGCAACCTGAATGCTGATTCCAGTCCTGGAAGATGATCAGCTGCTCACCAGCATTGCTTTACTAAAGGGGAAGTGGCACCCCACCAGGTGACAGGACCTGTGTGTGAATGAGCATTTGCCACTGTGGCTCAAATGCTGAGGATGGCAGTAGAGTAGGATCTTGCCTTTCAGGTCTTTCACTTTATTGAGGCTCTTCAATCCAGGTCAAGATGGACAATCCCCCTCCCTGAGACTCTGGTTGATAGGGAACATTATGTCGTACTGTATGACTTTCAAGGCTGACCATGTCTACCACTCAGGATGCAGTCCAGTAGAGGCAACCAGCGCATTTTGACATAGTAATGATAAAAATCTCTGTGAACGGAAGATCTCATAGGACTGGGGCAAAGTTTTGGCCAGGATTTTGTGTCACTGGGAAAGGCTCTGCTGGATCCTTAATGTAGAATTATTTTTCTAATTTTTGTTAACAAACAATATTTATGACCAAGTGTTCCTTTGATTATAAAAGGTAAAGTTTCATATACTAAGATACTAAGAAGGGTACACATAACAATTTTATGTAATTCTCATAACATCCCAGATTATAGGTAATATTAATATCTCTATTTTAAAGAGGAGAAAACTGAGAGAGAAAGGTTAAGAAAGTTCTTTAAGCCTGAAGAAGTAAGTGAAGGAGCTGGAATTCAAACACATACTGTGTATGAATATCCATGTTAAGACCTGGGACCCTCAACACTTCTATTCTACTACTGATCACGTAGACATGCCCTTCTGCAAATACAAGAATGAAGACACGGAATCAATCAGATGTCTCACCTAAAGGAAGCATCTTCCCAAATTCAAGTGTTGAGACCATAGTCAAAAACTAAAACCAAACAAACCAAAAACAGTGAAAAACTTCAGGCACCTTCTTACACCATATACATCTCTGATAACATGGCTGCATGGTATGGTACTGGACAGCTCAACTTTTCTCTGCTTGGAGGTCAATATTAAAGTTGTGTGCCTTCTTCATCTTTGCTTCTCAGTGCAGAAGAGATGTCTTGGAAACATGAAAAGTCTATAACATATTCCCTATTGAGTGGAATGGTAAAGGGATGTAGTCAAATAATTACATCTCATTGGTTCGACATTCCCAAAGAAATGCTCGCACCAAGTTAGTAGTGCAACAACATGGTTAGCCATCTGCTTTCCTTCTATGGAAAATGAAAGAGATTCAGGGGAGGAGACAACGAGCAGCTGTACTGTTTAATTGGTCTGTGTCTTTACAGCAGAAAATATTCAAAATGCACAATAGGGAACAAAGCACAGTAAAAATGATGACGAAACTAAGAATGCCTGAAAATAGTGGTATATGGTACTTTCTGTAACTTAAAAGTAAAAGCATGAGTTTAGCCAAAGTTCTGATAAGAAATTTCACCTCTTTTTTTGTATGTGGTCTCTGTTAAACTTCACTCATTAATCCAATGCTCAGTCCTCTCTTCTATAAAATGGGGGACATGATTGCACCATCCTGATAGCATTTTTGAGGATGAAACAAAATAAAGTTTTAGAAGATGCCAAGCGATAAGTATTCGTTTTAACAATCCTGTGTTGATGATGGTGGTCTCATACCTAGTATTTACAATCAAGCTTGGCATTTGTAGTATGGACCATTGCCACATTTTTCTCTCCTTTTTAGTTGCCAGATGTTCTTGTTGATTCTCAGTGGATGGCTCTACAGCTTTTTTTGATGAAAAGACTGAAACTTCAAATAAGGAGTTTGGAATATGGCCTCAACTCTAGGCAACTTCCATGATGCCCTGACACCATTCTGGTATGGATTAATGGGAAAAATCACTCACCCCTCCTGCTGACGTCACTAACCTTAAAATCATTACCTTCTGATGATGCTGTTCAGTTACAGACAAACACCTTTATATCTCGTCTTGGATCAGACTTGAAAGACAAGGGACTCCTCTTTGAATATGTAAATATGGTTTCAGGATATGATCTGCTGAAATGGACTATAACAATCACACTGTCTACTTCCTACAAATATAATAATACAATTCCCTCTATGCACTAAAAAAGGATGCTGATTAGTGCAACCCTGGAAATGTATTTGGAGGAGAGATGAAGTCTCTTTAGCAATTTAGAGATGACAGAAAGAAACATACAATCTATCTAGTGCCTAAAAGTTGCCGCAGAATTTGTCATAATAAGAATATGCTTACCATATTTGTATATTCCTAATATACAAATATATTGATACATATTTTTCCAATATCTGATGAAATTTTTGTGCAGATATGCTAACATTTTAAAAGGAACAAAACGATAAGGAAAGCTAGATGATCATATTCATTAATGTGTCTTTGGAAGCACACGCCACTATGGTCCTTTCCATAGCATCCAGGGTTCAAGATGGCACACCCTTCGTTTCCATCCTTTCACAGTCTCACGCTTTATCATTATCCAGCACCACCTACTACCTTCAATATCTCCGAGCCTATTTCAGCAGAATGTGTATGACAATCTCCACCAACAGTCTCAAAAATTGAGCTCTAAGTATTTTTATATTTTACCATTATCAAAATGTATTTAAGTAGATGACAATCACTAATCAGTAGATCTCAAGTTTCTGCAATATTAGTCTTTTATTTATTTGACTTTGTTTTTGTTCTTACTTCTCCATCCTTTGAAATTTAATCTTTAAATAACCCATTAGACATTTCTGATATTAATATTTCTCCCAGAAAATATGATTTTCTGTGCAGGCAAATTGGATTTCCAATGATATTATTAATCTTTCTACAATATCCCAGTCTTCTGGCTCTGATTTCTTTCTTAAATTTATAAACACTTGCATTTTTCTATGTCCTTGACATACTAAAACAGAGCTTCTATTGTAAATCACGAACATTTCAAAGCAAATGTGAATAGCAATTAGCTACAACCTTGCAGAAAGAAATTTAAATGTAATTTCTTAAGCTTACTAAAGAAATTATATGATTTGAAAAGATTAGGTACCTACAAGTCCACCACATCCACACATATGCACAAATTAGCTTGCAGGAATTTTCCCAAGATTTTAGATTTTCTAAGAAAAAGATAGGAGAGAGGTTGGGAGGGGCACTGGGTAAGATGATGAATGATAAATATACATAGCTATTTAGGCCGATGGCTAGATAGATAAAATTTAATAATTAATTAAATTTAATAATTAATTAAATTTACTTTCAACTTCTATTTTATGTGTATCATTCCATTTTCTTCTGTGTTTGAAATGACAAATATTTTTTTCTAAAACAGATTTTTTTTACATTTTTAAGTTGTAGATGGATACAATATCTTTATTTTATTTTTATGTGGTACTGATTTGAAACCAGGGCCTCAGGTGTGCTAGGCGAGCGCTCAGTCCTTAAAACCAGTTTTTACCATCTTTCTTTCCAACTGTGGCTGATAGCTTTCACAGTCACAACACACACCACCTTTCCACAACTTTATAAGCACCTACTGTCCTCAATTATCATAATAAAATGGAGAGGCAAAGCAAATAATGCACAATCACTTGGTTTTTTTTTTTTGAGAGTTGCAAGAAATTTTTAATGTTTACTTATTGATTTTATAAAATTATGAATAAATGTAATCATTTAAAAATCTCAAAAATTGTTTTATTATAACTGGATATCTATTTTTACTTTTAATTAGTTGGATTTATTTTAAATGAGTTTTTTACTCTTCCCAAATATCCATTACTTGGGCAATTTTTATAAATTGATCAGGTAGGAACTTTTAACGTATAGAACACATACATGTATGCTTTTTCATATCCCAATATAATCAAAGCAATTGAAAAATAAAAATTCCGTTCAATACCATCATGTTATAAACCCACCTTCCAGAGTGGTACCACATAATTCCCATCATCTTTATATTGCTAGGTAGCAACTCTGTGCTCTTCATATTTCCTGTCTTCTCCTATAGATTCCATTCTTCCTTATCTACTTTAGAACATGACAGCAGCAATTCATGTTTCTTTGTCCTATTTCAATACTTCCCTCCTTACTAGTAATTCCCACGAACTCAAACATGCCATGATTATCTTTAGAGATGAAAAAAATACTCATCTTGACCTCACTTTCTCCTTCCCTTCATGACTTCTACCTATTAAGTGTTATGCCTACTGTTTCCTATGGGATTGTTTTCCTCCCATTCTCTTTTGAGACCATTTTAATTGCCTCAATTAGCCACATTTCCAACAAAATTCTTGTAGGTGTACATTTACGACTCTTTTACAAACCATCTGGGACTATTAATATTGGTATTTCTAATAATCTGTTTTTTGCCTGCAACCTCCTTGATATATAGCCATTATTTTACCCAGTGGAGTATTCTATCTTATATAAATACTTCCTTGGGTGTCCTTGTTCTCCTCTGACATTGTTAGCCACTCCACTCTTACCTGGTCTACATTCTACTTTTAACTGCCAGTAAATATTGGAGTGTGCCAGGACTTCCAGCACCTTCTCTGTTACCTGTACAGTCACTCACTGTATTATTTTATCCAGTTATGAGATGTAAATACCAGCTCTACATGAACAACTTCCAGATAACTTCTGCACAGACTTCTCTGAATTCTGTTCCCTGAAGTTTAAATGTCAAACCCTCTCTCTCTCTCCTTCCTCTCTCTCTCTCTCTCTCTCTCTCTCTCTCTCTCTCTCTCTCACAACATGTCAAAACCAAAGTTCTCACCCAACCAAATCAACCTGCTCTCAGACTCTTCCCATTGTATCAATGGCAATTCCATCATTTTAGTTAAGACAAAATTCTTTTTTTTTTTTTTCCTTTTGCTATACTGGTGGTTGAACGCATGGATATTTTACTACAGAGCTACATCCAAAACACTTTTTTATTTTTATTTTAACAGAGGATCTTACAAAGTTGCCCACACTGGCCTTGAACTTGCCCTAATTCTCCCTCAATTTCCCCAGTTGCTGGGATTACAGACATGCTCCACCAAGTCTGGCTTGAATTGATTTTTTGATGCCTCCTTCTTCCACACACCCCACATTAAATCTGTCAGGAAACCTTTAAAAAATAAAAAGAACAATATCACATCTCACCACCTCTCAGTAATAGCCGTCATTGTCTCTCACATACATTATTGCCATATTGCAGAGGAATTTTCTAGCTGGTCCTCAGTCTCGCTTTATCATACTATATAATCCATAATGACCATGGTAGGATATAAATTAGTATATGTCATAAAGCTGCTCAAAACTTTTTAACATTTTTCTGTGTGATTTATTAAAACCAAATGTACTTATGATGTTCTAAAGATTTACAAAGACCCAAAGACCTGGATCCCATAGATATTTTTAAAAAATTATTTATTTTTTAATTTTTTACAGACTGCATTTTGATTTGCTGTACACAATTGGAGTACATCATTTCATTTCTATGGTTGTACATGATGTAGAATCATACCATTCGTGTAATCATACATGTACATAGGGTAATGAAATCTGTCTCATTCTACATTTTTCATACCCCACTCTCTCTCATTTTGACCTCATTTCTACTATTCTGTTTGACTTTGTTTCTCTAATCACAGTGACCCCCTTCCTGAATTTGCTAGAAGTTCCTCTTTCTGTACTATTCCCTGGAGATCAGTAGGGTTCACTTGACATATCCTCTTAATGAGCATCTATCTACTTTTTCAATTGCCATATTCCAATACATGCCTCTAATACTTTACTCAGAATTCATTTTTTTTCAAATCTATATCATATTATTCAAAAACAATAAGGTGGTGCTTTAAGTGTTTAACTGAACTTTGAGGTCTTTATAAAATTAGAACTCAAATGGAAGATTTGGATAATTAACTTTTCATAAATATCAGTGGAAATGAAAGGTTAGTGATGGATCATCAGAGTGAGGAAAAGACATTAATATTCAATCTGCATAACATTATTTTACATTTTTTTCTATTGCCACATAAAGTTTCAAAACTTCCACGAGTATCAGATCAATTGCTGAGATTACAAGGTGTGGAAAATATAAATTCTCTCTCCACTCCCTCATAAATCACCTTTGTCTTCTCAAGTGTTAATAAATGTCTAGCAACGTCAAAATCACTCCTGCCACTAGGGGGCGGCCGTTAGCACTGGGGATGGATAAATAAAGGCCAGGAAGCATTGAGGCACCAAATCTCATAGTCCTGTTGAGATTCTGCTTCCCCGAGTACTTTTCCTTCAACACCATAAAATGCTCATGTACAAATAATGCGATACCTTCAGTCAAACTGAGACACAAAGTATGAATAATATTTTAGAAAGGCCACTTGAAAATATTTTTGACTACACAAATTAGTTGAACCTTGAAGCTGGCAGCAAAATAATGGTATAATTTTCTCATAAGTATAGCTACTAAAAGAGGGATTAAGAAATACAAATGGCATGGTGAGCTTAGCAACTCTCCATAGAAATGATCAGATTCATGGGTGGAATTTCAGAAGGACACAGAGCCCAGTTATTTCCATGTCACTGTCCCCATGATGCTTACTGAAGGTGGTGACTAGGGGTGTTTACTATGTGCAAGCACATATGTTAATAGACAGGAAAGAAAAGCTCCACTTTCCTTAAAGATAGGCATGATTCTGGCATGACATGATCACCATAAAAACTGGTTTGTGAATAAATAACCTGGAGTGTTGTGCATAGAACTCATGATCATCCTTAATAAAATTTCTGTATTCAAACAAGCATATATTGCATGTATTATCAAAGTGGAAATGCAGCTGCATAAGACATTTTTAAAATCCAAGATTTTAAAGAAGGAAAGAGCAGTAAGGTGGTAAATATATTTTATTCTCTACTGAAATATCATTGCTTATTCAGTAGATTCACGGTTTGGTCTTCAACAAACAAGTATGCATATATAACATAAATAGATGTTTTAATCTTAATAAACTATCACAAATCTATTCTAACCTTCTTTTCTCCCCTTTATTTTTCTTTATCTTTCACCATATTTTCATAATTTGAATCAACAATATGTCCTTTTTCAGATATTGCCAGGTGTAGAAAAACTAATACCAGGAATAAGAAAAGGAATAGCTTACTACTCCCTAGTTCTTGCTAGTATAAATTTATAATAATGCATATTTTTTCAGACCTAATTTGCTTTTCTAATGGACAAATAAATTAAGAAGGGATTGTGTTTTATTTGAGAAAATAGTATCAAATTGATTCTGGAGAAAATAATGATGATCAGTTCAATTTATTATTTAATAAAAAATCCAAACTAAAAAGGAAAGTGAACTCTAAGTAACTACATGTTGCATTCACCCACTCCAATTATTTGTTTGACATGGATAACCTGAACTGGGCAATTTTCCTTTTCATGGGCAGTGCTCAGAAGGCTACTACGGACTCAGAGTTCAGGGAAAGTTTTTCTTTTTCAGGTTTGGCCTCACAGAGTATAGTCCTTGCTCAGCAAGTCAAGCAATAGTCCATTACATGAAAATAAGATTCGATTTCTTGCAGCGGTACATAATTGCATGCAAACAGAATAAATATTGTGGTTTTTCTTTCTTTATTTCTGAAGTATGTAAAGTATGAAGCTAAAGACCTGTGTTTGAATTAAAAGGGAAATCACAACATGAGGGTCTAAAACCATGAGACAGATATTGAAGGTAGATAAGATATTTCTGGACACTCAGACTACATTTTTGAATTGGAAATCTAACTGAAGAAGATTCATTTCATAATATACTTCCAAAATTGTATAATTTTCATTAAATCAGACCAGCAAATTATTGAGTATCTATTATGTGCAAACCTTGTGTTAGCTAATGACTTAGAATTCACGTCTGCCCTTGATGATTTATACCCCAATGATCAGACATTTGCATAGTCATATAATTGAGATTTAAAAGGAGCTACAAAAGATTAGTAGACAGATTATTATGGCTGGATTAGGGAAATTTTCACTTTAACTAGAGTCCTAGAGAGGTTTTATCTGAAATCTCAGACAGTTCGGGTTTTAGTCACAGAGTGAAGGATCTTGAATACCAACTATGTGAGGATAACTGGCTCCTTTTTTGGTGTACAGAGGAAACAATGAAAATTCATTCCAGTTTATGATGTGAAAGATATATATATATACTTTAAATATGTGGAGGTCATGTAGCAAATGAATTAGAGAAGAGAAAGACAAGATATCGGAATGACAATGCAGAATGCAGTAGCTAATTCAGGACAGGGTCAAAAGGAGGCAACCTACATAGGAAAACAGCTAGAGTTTTCATGGGTTAGTTTATTCTTTCTCTTCTGTATATGCAATTTTATTGTTGCTCTGATTTACTTTCCCATATAAATGCTTATGACCCTCAAAAGCACGTATCTGTTCCAAACCTCACCGTTCCTTTCTAGATCTAACTGCCTGCTGGGTAACTACCTAAAAGAACATTCTAGATATTCAAAATTTAATAGTTATGTTTTTCACCAAATCTTAATTCTTCACTACTATCTGTTTTTCTATTTTTCATATTGAAATAAAATTCACCTTTCTCTTCACCTACTTAACCAGAAACCTAAGTATTAAACTATTACGTCATCATATCATCTTCAAAAACAGCCACTGTTAATATCTAAGAATATCTAAGATGATTCACATGGGGGGAAAAAACAACTAAGAATCGTCTTCAAGAAAACTCTTAACCAAATATAAACAAGGACAGTGATCATGATTCTTGCTCAATAGTTGGATCTAAGATATGTTCAATCTGTTGCAATATAAGCTGACTTTTATTGAAATACATGCTGCTAGCATTCCTAGCCATTAATGAGTAACACAGCAATCTTGATGAGCAGGAGAAAAATGTGAAAGCTGTTATGGTTTGGATGTGCTGTATCCCCCTAAAGCTCATGTGTGAGACAATGCAAGAAGGTTTAGGGGTGAAATGATTGGGTTTGAGAGCCTAAACTGAAAGCAGGTACAATGTGGCTGGAAGAGGTGGGTCACTGGGGATGTGCTTTGGGGGTATTATGTATTTTGTATTTGGTGAGATAATTTTAGTTTCTCTCTGCTTCCTGGTTTGATACCATGAGCTACTTCCCTCCACCACACTCTTCCACCATGATGTTCTACCTCAGTTGGAGGGAGCCCCAAGGAATGGAGCTGTCTACGAACTGAGACTGCTGAGCCAAGAACTCTCAGATAAACTTTTCTTCCTCTAAAATTGTCCTTGTTAAGTCTTTCACTCACAGTGACCAAAAAAAAAAAAAAAAAAAAAACCTGACTAAAAAACCAAAAAGAAAAGGAATAATTAGTAGTATAAAAGAAAACAAAATAATACATGAAAAAATTCCTGTTTTGTCCACAGAGTATCTATGACTTTGAGCATTTGTTTTAGAAACATAACATATATTGAGTTGACTTATAAAAATATTATATTATATTATTATTATTATTATCAAGAGGACAGGTTTAATTTAGAAAGACCCCCTATATAAGCCCCAGGAAGTCCTAAATAAAACGATTCTGTCAATCTTTACCTTACTCAAGCTAAACCCAGAAACATGGTCTGATAACCAAAGTATATTAGAAAAAAATTAGTCTTTGCTGTTCTGATAATTACACAAGCAAATTAAGTGTTTATAACTATTACACCAATATTTTCTGATATGACCAGGCATTACTGTTTATTAGATGAACTTTCGTAGGCAGAGAAAGTGGATTTGGTTTCTATGAAAACTTTTATAGATAGAACCCTAAAAGCAAATGTCAAAAGCACAATCAAATGTAAGAAAACTAGGCAAAACATTGTTAAATTTTGAAAAAAAAAAAAGTGTACTTATTTGATTCTAAGTCTCACATTTCAGCATTTCTAAAATCAGTGTACATCTCGAAATAATATTTTACTATAAATGTAGCACTTTATGAGGTACTTTTTAAATTAATAAATCTTACAGTTAATGACCTCTTAAATCTCAAAAATACAATATTATAAATTCCCTAAATAAATCTTTCTTTTCAAGCAATATATTCTTCAGTTCTATTATTTAATGCATGTGTCTATTATCTTCCTTCACAATGGAACACCAACTAGGTAAAGAATGATAAATACAATGAATCTTTAGGATTCATTGCTTAAAGCACAATAATCTTTTCTAACTTTGCCTCGAAGGAATTAAGTTTATGAGATGTAAGCTTCTTATCATTTTCTTATTTTCCACTCATTTTATAGGTAATAAGATAAAGTGCAATAACATATTTAAACAATTGCATAACGCTGCCTTACAATAATAGCAAGGATATAGCCATACCGTTTGATGACTCCAAATGTTCATTCATCAGCTGGAATATGAAAGTCTAAAATTGCTGTAAAAATAAAAGTTTAATCATATCAGTGTTAACCGATGAATGTATTGGCTGTATAAAATTTAGTATATATAAGTGAATATCAGAGCATAAACTATTATTTCAATTTAATGTCTTAACCCATTGGTGTGGATTTGTTTTATCAGTTAGGTGATCAATAAATATTAATAAAGTGGAAAATTTCTGGCATTTTGATTGGAAGATTTGTTGCTCAACAACAAATGTCATGAGCTAATATGTTCCTTTTTTTATACACATGGAATTATTTGATATGAGACTATAAAAGGCAGGTATATGTAGAAAATATTGGACAAATGTCGCTACACAAGCATCAGAGATCCATCTACTAGGCATGCCAGCTAAACATCAGCTGTGATAACAGATGAGAAATAAATGTCTGCTTCATTTTTAATTCTGGAACTAATGGCATTAATTATTTCATTAATAATTATTGTGTGAGCCTGTGCATAAACTTTTTATTGCATAATGAATTTAAATATAGTTTCTCTACAATAGTCATAGAGAAAAACACTGAGACATTTAGTGATTTAGTTAATATCATAATTGTCCAAAAATCAGGCAGACGTGTAAATGAAATTTATTGAACCCAGGCCAGAGTGCCTACTGCCCCTCGACAAGAAGCAATGGTTTAGCAGTAGCAGTTTTCTTGGCTTTGCACGTGGTTGGTATTTCTGTAATATACAAGTTAGGGATATGAGATCATCCTTAGACTCACCAAGAAGATCTCATGTCAAAACAGGGGTGCCCTCGTAATTGTTCAAGCTGTGAAGTCAGATGGGTTCTATCCTCCAAGTGCCAATCTCTACCCAGTATAAGGTCTCAGTTGAACCCCAACATCTATCAAAGCCTTGATGTTCTTACCAGCACACCGGGCACAGCTCTCCACCCAGAGGGTTGCTATCAAAATCAAGAAGGATAGTAAGTAACAGTTAGAGAAGTGCATTTCAGAGAAGATGCTCAGAAACCATTCACTGTTGTGGATTATTATGATCTGTAAAGGTAAAAATGAGGAAATGTGGGATCTGGATTTTCAAAGCTAATCAGAATTGGATAATTGGAGTCTTGCTCTTGATGTTCATTAGCATTACGTACTTGGGTGGTTATTTTACTTTCATGAATGTTGGTTTTCTTTTCTCTAGAATAAACACAATGGTTTTTATCTGCTACTTTACAGAATTATATTGAATGTCAAATAAGAGAAGGATTGTAAAAGCATGTGTAAACTCTGAAGTTTGATAAGATATAAAATGAAAACAAAAAGTAAAAATGAAACAAACAAACAAAAAAAACCCACTAGCACAACATTGTAAAAATAAAGTACTTCCAAGGCACCTAAATAATTAATAATTAAAGTGCTGAGACTTATATTTTTAACTGTTTTTAACTGTTTTAAATTATTTATTAATTTATTGGTACTGGGGATTGAACCCAGAGGCCCTTAACACTGGGTCACATGCCCAGCCTTTTTTTATTTTTATTTTATTGTGTTTTTTTAAATTTATTAATTTATTTATTTATTTATTTATTTAGTGGGATCTCACTAAAGTATTCATGACCTTATAACTTGCTGAGGCTGACCTCAAAAGTTATGATCCTCCTGCCTCAGCCTCCTGAGTTCCTAGGATTACAAGCTTGTGCCACCTTTACCTCTAGCTAAAATTAAAATTTAAGAGTAAATTTTAAGAATAAAAACAATTATTTGTAAAATCTTTGCTCCACTTTTCTAACCTATCATCAATATATTGCATTAACTCTTACACTAAGAGGAAGAGGTTATTTATTTTTTTTTTAGTTAAAACAAGATATGTTCCATCAAAGTCAGCACAGAATAGGCAGAAGTTGTAAGGGAATGAAACACAGTTTTACTCTTGTGTCTCTGACACTCTCATTCCAATTCCTTCAAATTTACTTAGTGTGGATTATTTTCCTCAGCTTCTGAATAAAAATTCTGGCATCTGTATGGATTTTCCCTCATTCTTAGGAAATGATAACTTACATTTCAAGCACTTTCAATTTTGCATTTGGATTGGTTGATACCAAATGCATATTGAAACTCAGAACAGGATTTAGAGGTGAATTTCTTCCCCTCTCCTTGGTTGAGCTTAATTTCAGGCTAACTGAGTCTAGAAAAGGAAAATATTAATTTTTACTAAGAAAATTCAGTAGCTAAAACTGTCACAGGCTATCAGAATGCCTGTCTGAGCCATTTGACAGTATTTCATTTGACCAAGGTATTATTTGCAGTTTTGCCCAAGGAATTATTTCCTTTATATAATAACCTTCATGAAGGTAAGCAAACAAAAATTATTATACAGGAATACCTAATAACGTGGAGGAACCCTCTAGGATCTGAGACAGGGATTAGTTTGTATGGCTAAAGACAATCTTACCAACAACACTTCCATCACAATTTAAACTCTTTAAAAAAATTTTTTTTTTACTGAATTTTTTTTCTTTCAGGAGTGAAAAAAGCAAACAACTGTAAAAAAAATAAAAAATTGCATTCCTTTCTAAGTTTCAGACTTACTCTTGGTTTTGACCCTACGTGATCCAACACTTGAGGAAGGACAAGTGCGCAAATACTTTAAGCCTAAAGTGTAACATCCTGTTCTCGTTAAGAGAGAGAATGAAGGGAAAAGATGCCATTCTATGAATTTATATTACAGTTTTCAAAATTAATGGAATAGAAAGCAACACCCACTGAAGCTGTTCTAACAAAGCAAGAGAATATTACAATAGACTCATTTTGATTATTGAAGTTTTTGAAAACTTTAGATCTGGTGTCTGTTCTCAGAAAATAGGACTATTTTCTCTCTTACACATTATTTTATCTATTTATTTATTTATATTATCTGGTTTTGCTCAAGATGAAGGTAAAAGTAGTCAAGTCATTCTTGACATTCAACCAAGGTGATGAAATATTATGCTAACTGAAATATTGTTCACTGTCTAATTGAAAAAACATATCTCAACAGGTCTCATGAAGAATTCAAATACTTTCAGGGTAACTTTTCTGTTACTTTTAAACAGCCACTGTATCTTCATTGTGTTCTCTCTACTTCCTACTAAAGATTATTCCCTCCTTCTAAGAACACCAGCTTCCACATGAGGATCTGATTCTGTCTCATAGGCATTTTCCAATTTAAAGCTTATAAGTTGGACATTATTTTCAGACTCTGCAGCTAGCTAATTTATAGATAATTGCCTTTGTTCATGCCCTTATTTCTTGTCCAGTCACCTATAAACCTGTCATGTGGCATTCATATGCAGAAGGCAGAGTGGCTTGTATATGAGGAATGGTCCCCAGCCAATCTGCTGTCCATCTCCTTGTGACTCTGTCGTGGGTAGTCTTACACCTCCCTCATTTTCCAGCTATACTTGCTTACTCCACTGCTATCATTGTGTCACCTGCACTGAATACAAAAGCAAAGATGGGAATTTTGTCTGCCAAGAACTCTCAAAAATTGAATAATAATGCACAGGGGAAATATTACAGACAGAGGAAATATTCTAGACCTATATGTCCAAGTTAAATTTCCCAATTAGTTATAAAAATTGCATAGACAGTAAGTGGGGAAGGGCTGCCCAGAAGGATTCACAGAGGTGAGAAGTTTTAGGAAAATGGAGAATGGGTGGGAACTGTGGCCTGTGGGTGGTCTAATCATGCTACCCCAGCAATGATGAACTCAAGGAAAACCACATGACTTCCCCTGGCTGGCAAGTAGACCGTCAGTGAAGAACTTGTGGAAGATGAACCCAGAAATAAATTTGGACCAATGTGAGGTGTTGAAGAGCTTTTTATGACACTTTCAAGAACTTTTGATTGTTATTCTATGGGAATCCTACAGGAATGGAGATATGATTTAAAAAAGAAATTGGACATTATTAAATACACACTTTCGCTTCTCTTTAACAGCCACCTTGTAGGAACTGAATGTTTGGTCTCATGACCATCAGAGATACCATAATATGGAATATTCATAAAATGGGAATATTTTACCACAATTAAAAAGAATTAACTAGGGCTACATCCAACAGGAATAAATTAAATCTCAGAAGCTACAGTTGTCCAAATAGGTTAGGTGACTCAGCAATAAAATCAGATTGAGGTTATTTGCAAAAGTTTGAAAACATGGAAGGAATATTGTATGTTACCTTCACATACAAATGCTTTGTACTTGAGGGATAACACCAAGTTTGTAATTGTGAGTACCTTTAGGGATGAAGAGAAAAGAAGAGAGGAAAATGGGAAATATAAAGATAGGGAATTGTTTCAAGGTTGTTAGTGCTTTTATTTCTTCAACAAGAAGTTCTTAGGTAAATTTGTTAAAATATCATGATGTGAGAAAAATGAATAAGTAATGTATGATTTTCTATTTTGTTATTCATGTATAAGTACATATTTGGGATAATGATATTGTAGATGTTAACAATAAATTTTAAGTTTTATAAAAATTGTGAATATTCTTTTTCAGTGAGTGATATAGTCAATATTCTTAAAGATACTTTAATATAATACTATATCACTTGAACAAATTTAAAGTTTTTATTTCATATCTAAGTTAAAATTTATGTGATTTATGCTAATTCAAATTTCTGTTAATATTTTGCCTTCTGCATTGAAATCAAGAACATGTTTATCAGAATTTATTTAAAATATAGAAATGAAAACACAAAGAGAAAAATACATTAGTACATAAATCAAAAAAGAAAATTCACCTTCAATGCAGTGTCTATAACTATGAGCCATAAAGTTTAAGTTAGAAGATGAAACTGAAATAAAGTGATATTTTAAAAAGCAAAAATTTATTAAACTTTTTCATTAACAGCAGTGAGCTTATTAAAATTCAGGAGTTTTAGATCCAAACATCCACCTACATAGGTTTTGCTTAAGCATCAAATACAATTTCTGCCATTAGTTTTCCTTGACTTGCAGAAATAGTAGGCATATTAGGTTAAAGTATGGGAAAGGAAAATATCCCTGGAGTTATAATTTTGTAAGTTAATTTATATGTTACTGTAAAGCTGGGATTTTATCCATGAGCCTTTTGAAAAACCACTGAATTTGCCTTTAAGACACATTTGAATGTATAAAAAAAAAAGTCTTAAAATTGTCATGGTTTATAATGAGATACAAAGGTAGATCTTTAAAATAAGATTAAAGAATGATAGTAAGTGATAAAACATGTAACTAGTTTTAATACCAACAAATTATAAATTGAGTAAAGATTTATTGCATTTAAAACATTTGAGGGGTTTTGCATAGACAAAATTTTGTTTGCCTATTGAGAAAAATGAGAGTTTTTAAAAAATGCTTAAATTTCATTCACAGAAAATTCTTAATATATTTTAACATCAGACTGCACCTCACTTACCAATTACCTTAGCCTACATTAGAATATTTGAGGCAGTTTTGTGTTTTA
This sequence comes from Sciurus vulgaris, assembly GCF_902686455.1. Classification (NCBI taxonomy): domain Eukaryota; kingdom Metazoa; phylum Chordata; class Mammalia; order Rodentia; family Sciuridae; genus Sciurus; species Sciurus vulgaris. The sequence goes on from NC_136469.1 coordinate 16,937,918, forward strand.
TTGAAAAGAGTCTTACTTGGATATTAGAGAAAAAAAATTGTTGAATTTTTGACCTCTGGGTCCATATTTTCCAAATCAACATCTTTCAAACTAATTTATTATCATAGAAGGGGGAAAATAATAAGTAAGCAAACTGAAATTTAGCCCCATTACCTAAGTTCTCTCTGAGTGAAAGTGTGAATATGTACGGCCAACTGAAACCGATTTTTAAGCTGAATTATTTCATTTGAAGTAGTTCCATCAAAACAAAGAGAGACTTAATAAGGTATTTTTATTTTCTCCATGGACCTATTTAATTTTAGTAATGTAACAATACACTCAATATAAAGCTTAGAACCATAGAAAAAATTAAATTTCAAATAGCTTTGAAGGAAGTTTTTAACATATATAATATATTCTAAAATACATAAAGATCTTTGTGAAGTTTTCATATAAAATTCTTATTTTGTGCATGTGAAATATAGTTATTTCCCTTGCATGGCAGTTATACTTTGAATAAACACTGCAAAATAAATAAATAAATAAATAAGAACAGCTGTTTTGGTGATATATTAGAGCTGATAACATAATATTTAAGGAAATAGGCCTGATATTATAAACTTTGTAGAGTGTTTATATTTTATTTTTCCTTCCAAGAAAATCTTCAAAAATAGGAAGAAAACAAATGGATCATTTTAATATTAACTTCAGTGTGTGAAACATGTAAAAAATAAACAAAAGAGTGGCGGACACATAATGCATCCTTAAGCATGAATAACTTATCAAAGATTTGATTACTGTTGCTGCAAAAGTAGAAAAAAAATGTGTTTGCTTTGAAAAGTAAACTACTACTACAAAAAAAAAAGAAAGAAAAGAAAACTATATGTTGAAGGAAAATGCTAGAAACATATAGACCTAAAAGATGGAAATGTCTAAAATTATTTCATGTATAGCTTAGGTAGTGGGAAAATGGTGAAGGTAAAGGTCACCTTTATCAGTTTTGAGCTGTTGGTTTACCTGGTAGAGTCCAGGGATGGTGCCCTGGGAGAAGGGTTCACGCATTCTTCACTTTAGTTCCTTTACATTATAGACACTTAATATGATTGCACAGATAGGCTTGACCTTGGGCTGCTCAACTTTTTCTGAAATGAACAGGTAGAAACATTGCCTTCACAAAATAATAAGATTGCATAGAAGAAGAACAAAGTCTAATCATGAAAGGGAAAAAATTCTCTAAAAACATATCTGACACTGAGACCTGAAACACTAAGAGGAACAGCTGAGCAAATGAGTGAGTGTGTTTGTGTGTGTGTGTGTGTGTGTGTGTGTGTGTGTGTGTGTGTGTTGGAGGGATGGTTTCAGTTGCGAATTAAAAAAAAATAAAAAACAGAGCTATTTTCATGTGACTGAAGCAGAGACGCACACTAGCATGGAAACCACTAGACAGGCCCGTGAACCCTACCTATAAAACACATTATCTGTACCTCTTATGGTTTTCAAATGAGTACAGTAAAATGGAAATGTACTTTTAAAATGTTGAAATCAGATTAGATTTATTTATTTATTTATTTTTCCCAAAAGGGCTCTGACAGGTGAATGGCTTTGAGAAAGAAGAAATTATTATAAAGTTTGAAATCTTTCCCTGTGTTGAAAACATGGAAAATCCCTGATAACAGCCATGTCTGATTTCATTAGTTTAAAAATGCACTGAAAACAGTATTTATTTACCTGAGCCTAGTCAGATTGTTATAACAGGATGCCACAGACTGAGTCCAGTTTATAAACAACAGAAATTTATTTCTCACAATTCTCTAGGTTAGGGTATCAAAAATCAAGGTGCCAGCAGATTCTGAATCTGACGAAGGCCAGTTGACTAGCTCACAGACAGCCATCTTCTTGCTGTGTATTCACATGGTGAGAGTGATGTAAACTCCCTGGGGCCTCTTGTGTAAGGGCACTAGTGCCATGCATGAGGACTTCACGCTTACGTACTAATTCCCTCTCAAATGCCCACTTCCAAATATTTCACCTTGGGGATTGTGTTTCAATATGTGAATTCTAAGGGACACAAACATTCTGTCTACAGATTTCACCCCGGCCCTCCAAAACTCATGTCCTTCCCACATGTAAACTGTATATAAGACTTTAATTACATCCCAACAGCCTCCCCAATCATCATCTCAGAAGTAAGAAGCCCAATGTTACATATGAATATCATGTAAATAAGTTCTGAATGAGACTCACAGCAGGATTTATTCGGAGGCAAATTATTCTCCAGGCCCGAACATGTAAAATAAAACATGGCATGTGCTTCCAAAATGCGGTAATGAGACAGGTATAGGATAGTATGCCCACTGCAGATGGAGGGATAAGAAACAAGAAAGGAGGAACAGATCCCATGAAGTCCGAAACCCAACGGGGACGATTCCATTAGACCTAACTGCTGGACCTGACCTCTGCCCTGGTTCTGTGCAGGACCACCGATGTCAGGATGCCTCTGAAAATCACTGGAGTGGCAGGTCCCAGCTGTGGCTTTGCCAGACAAAGGTTGGCCCCACCAAGTCTCCAGAATGCCCTGATCCCATGGCTCTGGCAGCCCCAGCCCCATGGCAGCCCTGTGCCACGGCCATAATCATCTGGCTTCATGGGAACCGTTACTACTCTCTGAACTCTAGAGGGATGCAGCCAGACTCCCAGGGATCCATGGGTATCCTTGGGTAGGGGATGCTATGGGAATTCAACGTGTGCTGCCTGAGTCCTCCCACATGACAGCCACTGCAGCTGCACAGTGTGAGCAGAGCCAGTGACGTGACGTGGCACCAGGGCCCCCTTCACAGTCCCCCATGGTAGCCAACGGAAGCTCTGACTTGTCTTCAGCTGTTCCCTCAAGCTCCTTATTAAAGAGCTGTCACGCTGCAGCCTCCGTGCTCTCTCTTGAACGGACTTCCTGTTTGTTACAACATGGACAAGCTAAGGATTTCCCGAAACTTTAAGAGTCATTCCCACTTTAATTAAGGATTTCATCTTTAATTCATTTGTCTCTTCTCATATTTCACTATGAGCAGCCAAAATAAGCTATCTTAGTCCACACTTTTATAACAAATACCTTAGATCGACAGGATCTAAATCTTAGAAATGTTCCATTTCCGGGGCCTGGGAAGTCCAAGATTAAGGCACCACAGACATGTGTTGTCTGGGGAGGGCTTACTCTCTGCTTCGCGATGCCTTTCTTACTGCCTCTTCACATGAAAGACAGAAAGGCTCACTCCAGCATCTTTTATAAAGAAACTAGAATCCCATTTATAAAAGTGGAGACTCATCACCCAAATATCTCCTAAAGGCCCAACCACAGTGTTAGAGATAGGGTATTTGAGAGGTGAACGGAGTAGATAAAGTCACGGGGTGAAGCCCGGATGACTGACTCTTGGTGGCTGTGTAAGAGTGAGATCACAGGAGACCTACACGCATGCTTCCTGTCTCTTGCCCCACATGATGCTCTGCTCCACCTTGGGACTCACCAGCAACAAGGTCATAATCACATAAGCCCACTGACCTTGGACCTCCAGAACCAAAAGGTGAAAACTTAAGTGTTTCTTTACAACCCATTCAGTCTGTGGAATTGTGCTATTGGAAACAAAATGGACTGATGGATCTTTCCTCCAATTTTCAGCGGCAAGCTCCTCATTTCTTCTAAGATCTCATCAGAATTGCCTTTCCCATCCGTATTCCTAATACTCTCTTCAGGATTACTAAAGTATTCTCTTGTTGTTAAAGGGCCTTCAACCAAGGGGCCCTTTACCACTAAGCTACCTCTCCAGGCCTTTTTATTTTATATTTTGAGACAGGGTCTCACTAAGTTGCTGAGGCTGACCTTGAACTTGTGGTCCTCCTGCCTTAGCCTCTCAAACTGCTGAGATTACAACAGGGATGTGCCACCAGGCTGGAATAGGATTGCTAAAATATTCTCCATGATTATTGAGGATCTCTTTTTGCTCTGAAATCTCACCATAATTGCCTTAAAGTTCTACTCATGACAATCTAGATTTTTTTTAACATCTGTCTCAAAAGTCCCTGAGACTCCACCTGTAGCTATTTATTGCAGCAATACCCCATTCCAGGTATCAGTTTTTTATATTTTGTTCATTCAGACTTTTGCAGCAAAAAATATCATAGACATGATGTTTAAGGACATTACTCTTTGTTGAAAATATGAAAAATCTATGGCTAATAGCATCAATCTCAAATTTGGTGAATTTTGTAAAATATTCCCAAAATATTCCCAGGAATTAAAAAAAAAAAAAAAAAGAAACATACTTTTAACAAGTTTCAAGCATCTTCTATGGATTAAGTAGTCGAAATATATTAAACATGATAAGAATTTTAATATCCATGATTAGCAGTATAATAAAAAGACTTTTATTTTCACAGCCTTGGATAAAAATATGTAAAGGATGAATTGCATGAAACAGACAAGAAATGAGAATGTGAGTGCAGAACATGGAAGTAAAGTGAATGTCCGGAAAAACTGAATTCAAGCAACAGGAGGCAAAGACTAACTTTGTGTCAGATGATTTCATGCTTTCTAAGGTAAAAACTCTCTTCCATAAGGTTGGGCCCAGTTTTCAAAAGAAAACAAAACAAAAAGATATCCTGCCTAAGTTCTTGTGTAATAGGAAAGAATTTTCTTTTTAGACAATAAAAAATGAACCTAGATGCCCTTCAATTGATGAATGGATAAAGAAACTGTGGTATATATATATATATATATATATATACAATGGAATATTACTCAGCCATAAAGAATAATAAAATTATGGCATTTGCAGGCAAATGGATGAAATTGGAGAATATCATGCTAAGTGAGATAAGCCAATCTCAAAAAACCAAAGGCCGAATGATCTCGCTAATAAGCGGATGATGACACATAATGGGGGGTGGGAGGGAGACAAGAATGGAGGAAGGAGGGACAGTATAGAGGGAAAAGAAGGGTGGGAGGGGTGCTGGGGAAGGAAAAATAACAGAATGAATCAAACACTGTTACCCTATGTAAATGTGTGATTACACAAATGGTATGCCTCTACTTCATGTACAAACGAGAAACAAGATGTACCCCATTTGTTTACAATAAAAATAAATTTTAAAAAAAATGGACGAAGAACGCAAATGTGCCAATTCTAAGAACGCAAAGAAACCGCGGGCGTGTATTTCTGCATCTGATCCGCAGACCGCAGAACGTCTGGAAGGCAGGTTTCAGTATTTAGGACATATGTTTGCAAGACACCCAGAGAGCAGGGGCAGTGAATACCATATCACCGCGGGGAAACTTCTTTGACAGCTTCCTCCCCTCTCCTTTTACTGTCGGGCTTTTCCCTTCTCTGCAGACGCCCTGGATCTGGCTTGACCAGGCACCAGTTCTGCCTGCCATTTCTACAGGACGCTTGCTGTCCTTTTCAGGAGAGCTTCAAGATGGTGGCTTCAGACAATGGCTTTGGTGTGATCAGGGTTCTCAGCGGCTTGTTGATACTTATTGTCATGGTCTTAGCTATTTCAGTCACAAGGGGGAAAGAAAAAGAGCATCCTGAAGGGCCCATCCTCCGCAGATCATAATGGGAAAGAGCATGGTGCTCTCTCCCCTAAAAGAGTTTTGGGTAAACAGGTGTCAAAAATAAAATATTGCTGGTGCCATGGTGCGACCCGGTAATCCCAGCAGCTGGGGAGGCTGAGGCAGGAGGATCTCGAGCTCAAAGCCAGCCTCAGCAAAAGTGAGGTTCTAAGCAACTCGGTGACACCCTGCCTCTAAATAAAATACAAAATAGGGCTGGGAATGTGGCTCAGTGGTCGAGTGCCCTTGAGTTCAATCCCCAGTACCAATAAAATAAAATAAAATGTGAAAAATAGAGAATCTCAGAGTATGAAAGTTACCTTTACAGACAAGAAAGTAAGAATTAATTTGAAAACCACTTCCTTACTCCTCCACAGAGGTTCAGCTGTAGAGCATCCTTGGTGATCTTGCTTTGGACCCAGAGCGCTATAATCAGAGGTCATAAAACATGTCTTTGTGGCTGACCTGTGAAAATGTCTGCTGACCTTGCTTCTGCAGAGTAATGTTGGATGCTATGTCTGAGTGTTCCCCTGACATATCCGGGGTCTCAGGTTTACTCTCTATCCAGCACATCTCTTGTGCTTAGTGAAGCCAGTAATAAGCAAAATCATCCCAGATGGAATCAAGGAAGCAGAACTAATCATTTCAAAAGCATATCCCCCCCTTTGGTATCATGATAATTTCTATCTTTATGTGGACTCAGATTCATTTCAGAAATGAATACAGATGCCAATCACTCTGTGATTTGTAGTGTTCAGTTTTAGAGAATATACTAGTACTTCCATAGCTGAAGATAATTTAGTCCTTTACATTCAGGATTATAAACTGATATCTAAGCATTAGTTATTATCCCCAAGCCTCTTGAATGTTGTTGAAACAAGAATAGGAGGTCATTTCTCCATTAGAAAGGCAATAATTTTAAACAGGAATATGAAGCAGCAGATGAAAAGGGGGACCGATCATTGTAATAAGCCATGTAATTAAGGAAATGGCAGTACCCTGCTGTACCAGGTAGACAGTCATTAATACAACGCCAGAACACATATACTGATAATTGGATAAATTTCATTTATGTGTCATTTTAATAAGTGCAAAGAAAAATTCATTGAAGTTGGTTATGAATCTACTCATAAAATTAGTTACTACTTTCATCTAGTAAAAATTAATAACTAAATCTGAGAGATTGTTTTTAATTCATCTTGGGCTTTTTGAGGACCTTTCTCTAGAGACTACCTTTTCTTCGTGAAGAAAGTGTATCTTTAATTGACAGAAGAGCTACGCCTTCTCTGTCTCACTGTGCCCTCTGGATTCTGCAGCACCGAAGTCATCATGGGCACTACATTTAGAGACAGGGTATCAGTGACATCAATTCCATTTTTCTTTCCAAATGCTTTCATTATTTTAAAGAAATAAAAAACAAATAGCTCAGGGTTAAAAGGTGGCTATACAGTCTCTGAAGATCTCCGTGTTAGCACCAGAGAAGTATAGCACATCTTCTATTAACTGTGTGTCACATAAGCATAAATACAGAGGGCTGTTAAAGTCAACAGGGTTGATGTGCACCAGAGATTGCAATGCTGTAACATTGTCAAGCCAGCCGAGAACAGAGAAGTCAAACATAAAAAGTTAAAGCGCAAAGTATATTCAGTTTCGTTTTCCTGTTACCACAACAGCCACTATTTTGCATTTATATAGGGCTTTCTACGGTATTTATGACACTTTTATCACCATCATTAAGCAACGCCATTAGACCTTTGTGACTTCGGTCCACCAACTTTTTTTAACTTCTAAAACAGAATACTTGTAAAAAGATTTTCACTGTTTTCATTTTGCTTGTCCATAAAACCTTTCAGGAGGATGGACTAAGCAATCATAAATAATATCAGGCAATTATAAATCAAAACAGCACGTATGCAGAGTAAATTATTCCCTACACTGAAGGCTTAAAACTGAGACTCAAGGCACTTTATTTCTAGTGTTATATTATACAATTCTATAACAACCTAGGAATTTTTCTACTGGTGTTATGGTATAATACAGAATGAATAATTCAGTTTTATTCCCCTCATAAGATTCAGCATCCGATCAATTCACTATAATGTAAAAATGTAGCATCATTGCAAATGAGTTGCTCTGAATATGGAATAAGAAAATTAAGAGCAATGGGGACACCTTAACCAGAATAATGGTTAGTTGTACTTATTCTGAAAGCTGATATGAAATTATTTCCTTTGGGTTGACCAAGACATCAAGTTTGGTGGTTACAATTTTCTCTGAGATAATTCATTGTTTAACTGATGTTACATGTTTGAAGAGTATCTTGCTTTGAATTTGACACACCTGTATAAAGCAAAGTCCTAAGTAGAAGCGTCTTGACCAATGGCAGCTGAAACTTTAAAATAAGCCAAAAAATTACTTTAAGTCAAGATTTATTTCTCAAATCCTCTACTCTTATCACCTACCTTCGTACATCAAAATCAATCTCAGTGTTATCTAAGGGTCATTTTCCAGTGTATGCATGATTGCTGAAGAATTTTGATATTGCTCATATCTTTATTAAAATTCTAGGAGATTGAAACAATTTGGGGATAATTCTTAAAATCCAATATAAATTTCATTTCTAAAATCTGACACTAAAGAATGTATGTATCATCATATTCTCTAATTTTCTTAACAAAATGTCTTTGTGCTAGTTAATAAAATCAGGATTAATAAGGGGCAAAATTTATTAAGTCCTTAGAGATTTTAAAAATTGAGCCAAATACTATATGTATGTATATACATGCACATATATTGCAATATGTTCAAATACAATGCAAAACATAGACAATTTAAATTATAATTATGCAGCAATAACTTTAAATCTGACTCTCACAAACTGAATTTAGTGAAATCATTTTAATTTTAGCCTTAAGAAAATTGCAGTTAAGAATAGCAAAATTATCCATGTAAAGTCACAAGTCTTGTGTATTATTTCCTTCTTTCAATGTGAGAGAAAAAACACTCAGAAGTTACGCAACTTTTACACAAGGTCACATAACTGTTATAATTGACATTAGAGTCTCTTCTTCTTCCATACTACTCTGCTTCCAAGAAAGAAGACAGTTTTATTTGTGGAGAGTCAATTCTGAGTCAATCTTTTGGGATCAAAGATGCATACTGGTATCTTAAAAAGTTAAATAAGGCCAAATAGGCAAAATTCGAGATTTAGATTCAGTAGCTGTTCCGTCTGCTTCTAACCTGACCTCACACCTGCCTCAGCAGGGTACCAGTCTTGAAATTTTAAGGACTCACAAGGTGCACACCTGCGATCTACCCTTGCTGTTGACTCCATGCAAGAAAACAGATGGATATGATTGGGGAATGTTCTAGCGGCTCTAATAATTTTTCAGAAAAATTATGATGGGTCTACTAAGTGTTTTTTCCCTACTCTATAAACGAAATTGACCAATATTTTTAAACTTACAATGTGAGACCTCAGTAACTAATATGGCTGAGTAGACAATAATTCATTTTTCTGTGAGGAAATTTCATTTGGATCATACCCCAATCAACATACACCTATAAACAATAGAAATATGAAAAAAAAATAGAGAAATGTGGAAATTATGCAACTGCTTCCTTGAGTAAATCATAGAACTGGGTCTTCCTCATGCTCCTGGCCCTCCATATATGCAGAAATTAAGGAGAAAGGACCAGCACAAGATCCCAAGGGACTCTCACTCCAAATAAAATTACTTGACTACCTGCTTTTTTAAATGATCTACGTATTTTCTGCGGGCCAAGCTCTGTTAATCAAAATATTAAATATTAAATTGTAAGGATCTATTCATCAAATGCATTTTATAAACCAGAATTTTTACCCTTTGCAATAAATTGCCTCCTTAGTGTCTCAGCTTTACTTCAAAGACCAGGGAGACATGGTTTCCACTTACCTAATTTCTGTCAGGAGTTTGAGGGATTCTTTTCTTCTTCACGAGCATCTGCTCTCTGAATTCTTTATTCTATCTCTCACTAAATTCCCTTTATTTTGAATATCAACTCAGTGGCTATATATTCGAGGCCTTTCTCCACAGGTAAGGACCGTAAGGTGAAGGAAAGAACAGAAGTGAGAACCTGCCGTCATTGCCCTAGTTCATCGAGAGCAGGGATTTAAATCTTCATTACTAATCCTTCCTAGAACACACTATTAGCAAACATTACCAACATCATCACTGTGTCTGATCTGCCAAACAGCTTGCAATTCATCCTTCTATTTTTAGAAAGTTTGCCCCTGCAGCTGCCTACAGTTCCCAAATATAGCCTCTTTTAGAAGGCAATTAATAAGATTTCATTCTCCCAATTAAGTTTTTACAGTTAAAACAAGAAGAATCATCTGCATATCACATCACAGGCTTCTAAGTGTAAACTGTTAAAGATTATTCATTTCATCTTAATTAGCCATCATTACAATAATTATTGTTTAAATGTGTTATTCCATTTAGTGCTACAAAAACTATTCCATGAATCTGTGTTTCTGTGTACCAGTGTGTTTCCTTGTGTGTAAAACAGTCTTATTATGGACATGCTACCAGGTACCACTCATTTGCTCAACAGTGTTTTAGGTATTTATTATATTATATTATATTATAATATTATATATTATATATTATTATATTATATTATAATATCATATATTATATATTATTATATTATATTTAGGTATTATATTATATTTTAATATTTCATGTGCAACCAATTATTCATCTACAATCTTTTTGATGCACATGGAATTTCATACATCACTTCATGTATCACTCAGTCACTGCTCCTGCAAGAAAATCACTTGTGGGTCTATTTTCAATATATAGTTTCTCAGGATCCACCATCAGAAATGCCATTTGTTTGATTTGAATCAATAGGGAAATCTATAGTTTTATCAGGCTCCTCAGATGATTTGATGAGCAGAGTCTCAGGAAATAGTAGTGTAATTGTAAATTTTTAGACAATTTTGTTAGGGCAGTTTTAGGTTCACAGCAAACGTGAGAGGAGAATACAGAAATTCCCCATTTTCCTTTCCACTATACAAATGCATGGCCTTCCCCTTATTGGTATGCCCTAGAGCAGAATCATAATTTTTTTATAATGAAATTTACATTGATACAACATAATTACCAAAAACCCATAGTTTCTCTTGGTTTTGCAAGTGGTATCATGCACTCTGCAGGTTTGGACAAACATAATTTGTGTCCATCGTTGTACTATCATACAGAGTAGTTTCTCTGCCCTGAACATCTCCTGTGCTCCAGCTAGACAAACAGTCTCCCCTCCCCTTCCCAAGCTCTGAATATTACTGATCTTTCTGTGGTACCCAAAATGTCATATAATTAGAATCATACAGTATCAAACTTTTTCAAATTGGCTTCTTTCACCTAGTATCAGGCGTTGGATAATCCCATGTGTCTTTTCATAACTTAGTAGCTAACTTTTTTATAGCCCTGAAAAATATTCCATTTATATACCTCAGTTTATCAATTCACTTGCTACATCTTTGTTGTTTTCAAGTTTTGTCAGATCGGAAAAAGTGCTATAAACATCCATGTGCAAGTTTTCCGGTGGGCATATGTTTTCCACTCCTTGGAAAAATACCAAAGAGCTTGATGTGCTGTATCACATTGTAAGGATATGTTTATTTTTGTAGGAAATACAAACGATCCTCCCAAGTGGCTTGGCACTTTTACATTCACACTAGCTATGAGCAAGAGTTTCCATTGTTCCACAGGCTGGCCAGCATTTGTTGGAAAGCAACATTTGGTAAAAGACTCTCTTTGTTCAATTATGTTACTTTTGCTCCTTTTGTCTAAGATCAGTTGATTATGTTTATCTGGGGTCTACTTGGGCTCTCTGTTCTCTTTTACTGATCTTTATTTCTCTTTTTCAGCCAATACTACACTGTTGTATATACTGTTGCTTCCTATTAAGTCCAAGATCTGATACTGTCTGTTCTCTGGTTTGATCTACTCCTTTAATAATATGTTGGTTATTATGAGTCTTTTGCTTCTTTATGTAACTTTATTATCAGCTTTCCATATCCATAGAATAATTTCCTGAGGCTTTGATTGAAATTTTATTGAATCTATAGATCAAATTGGGAAGAACTGAGACAATATTGAGTGCCTATCCATGAGTGTGGGATATCTCTCCATGTATTTAATTTGACTTTTCTTTATTTTATTTCTGTTTTGTAGTTCCTATGTACATTGGTGTATTTTTAAATCAGTATTTCCAGATATTGAGAAACTTGTAAACTGTAACTTCTTGCATATCTAATTGGTTGTATCCCAGTTAATTTCTCCCATTAGAATTACTCAATAATCATAAGGCATTTATTGTGGTATACAATATGGTATGTGGTGTTCCCTAAAAGCTCATGTTTGATAATGCAAGAAGGTTTAGTTCTGAAATGAGGGTTATGACAACCTTAACCCAATCAGTGAATTAATTCCCTGATAGGGATTAACTGGGTGGTAACTCTAAGCAAGTAGGGTCTGACTGGAAGAGGTGGTCCCTGGGGGTACACTTTTGGGCTATATATTTTGTGCTTGTTGAGGGAAATCTCTCTTTCTCTTTCTCTCTCCCTCTCTCCCTGCACCCACCTCTCACCTTCCTGATCATCATGAGAGCTGCTTCATCACACTCTTCCTCCATGATTTCATGCCTGAACTCAAGCCGCAGGAATAGTGCCAGCAATCTATGGAGTGAGACCTCGGAAACTGTGAGTCCCCATATATAAACTCTCCTCCTTAAAATTGTTCTTTTCAGGTCTTTCCATCACAGCAGCAAAACAGCTGATTAAGACAGTGTTGCTCATATTGCTGCTTTTTCTTTTTGCATGCAGACTGCACCCAAAACAGTCACAGAGACATCCTACAAGCTGCCATTCCTCAACTTCAAATGTCTACATGTCTTCTTAGGGCTAGTTTTATGGTTTCTTTTTGGTGGGTTGCAGTAGGTATAGAGAACATAACTTATTTCTAGGAACTAGAATTTGAAATATATCCAGTATAGTGAGTGTGTATTAATGTCCTGTAAATAGGGTCTCTCCAATTTTACTTGGCAGGACCTCATTACTTCCAATACGGATTGATCCCTTGTCTATCTGCTCACTTCTTAAGCTAATAGCATTTATTCTGTTATGTTACCTGTAGTCTTACTCTGCATACAGGGAGCATAACTCTCCCCCAGTTTCTCATGGGGAAGACACAGAATTTGGAATCGCCTTTCAATACATACACCTATTCTCCTGTGCTCTGCTCCAGCTGATTTGAATTCTGATCTCTACCTCCTCAGCTAAGTGGTACTACTGTTCTCTTCTTATGCACTAGTAATTTGTGGTTAGAAAACCATTTCAATTCTTAAAGTCTAAATGTCATGGGACTCAGTGAATTATTTCCATTTTCTCAAGCATACTACCAGTCTAATACTCCCTATTACTCAGTTTCTTAAAACAGTTGCTTTTTGGTATCTGTTTTATGTGGTGCAAGTGTTAGTCTGGTATCAATTAGTTAATCATAATCAGACATAAAATACTCAAAGCAATTTATTTATTATTACATTTTTGTTGAAGCTTTTAATCTTACATCCTATAGTCATCTGTCAGTCAATATTTGTCAAAAAAAAAAGCAGGGGGAAGGGGAAGTTCTGGAGAGGAATTAACAAAAGTAGGCTGTAAAAACCTCTGAGATGTCATTTAAGATTTTCAAATTATGCACATAAACTCTTTAGTATCTCAATGAATTTCCTCTGTTGCAATCATAAAATCCCATAGTTAGCAAATTAATTTTTCATAAAGCTCAATGATTGAGATACATAATTTGCTGACACAGCAGCATAGATCATTCAAACAGCTTGTTTTTCAAATCAAATCATCTGAAATTATCTATTGATGATCCAGTACTACAGTTTAATAAATAAGATTGCTTGCTCCTTTTTGCATATTTTGCTGTTTCAGTAAATTGCTTAATCATTATACTTGCCAAGTTTTACTGACTAAGCTATATACTTTAACTCTGGATTTTGCATATTTTATTGCTCACATTACATATTTCACAGACTTACCTCATGCATATTCTAGATTGTTGACAATGTTTTATACGTTACCAATTATGAGGGTCAAGTTATCTACTGAGCTTTGCTCATTTGTATAATTTGCTAAATGAGCTATACATTTAATCAAAGACTGGCAATTGCAAAATACTATATCTTCCAAATATATAGTCTTCATAAAGTTTATTGACTTATAGGATAGGAAGCTTCCTTTAATGAGTTTTATTTTATATTTGCACTTTAATATTATTTGGCTTAAAATAAGTTTGCTTGAAAGATGACCTTTTTAAGACTATTTAAATAAAATAGTGTCAAGCTAAAAGCTGCTATTATTTGAAAAATAAGCCTAAAAGATGAAATTTTAACAACCGTATATGGCTTCCCACATTATTTTAATTATGTAGTAAAACTCACTGTATTTTCTAGGGAATGTACATTTTTGTTTGAGCTGTGTTATGTGTAGGAAAAATATTTTAGAAACATAGAGGATTGCTCTAACAAAATACCATAAACCAGATAGCTTAAACAATGAAATTTATTTTCTCCTGGTCCTGGATGCCGGAAGACATCCAAGATTGAGGTTGGAAGATCTGGTGCCTTCTTTGGCCCTCTCCTTGGTTTGCAGATAGTTGTCTTCTTGCTGGGTCCATGTGCTCTTTTTCTCTGTGAGTCCATGTGCTTGTGTCTCTGTCCCCGTAGCTCCTTTTATAAGAACATAGATTAGATTATGGATAACTTCAGTGGGAGCATTTTAAATTAATTTCTTCTTTAAAGGTCCTCTCTCCAAAAACAGTTAAATTCTGGGGTACCAGAGGTTGGGGATTGAATATATGAATTTGTGGGGAATTAATTTCAGTCCATAACACCTACTCAATGCTTAACTGTATGATTTTTTAAACCTCTTTTTTACATCAGGAGAATAACCAAATCTTATGAACACCATTTGATATTAATTATAGGTTGACAGTTCTTATATACAGTCTTATTTAAACATACCATGACTTTTCTCAGTTTTTGTCCTACTTTTTTGGCCATGTAGCCTAAACATAAATTTTAAAGCATTTCAAAAATGTTTTATTTGTGGACTGTATTTTATACATCATTTAATTCTAATAGGTGTGAGTTAAATAATGAGAATGTGAAAGGTATTTTATTTCACAATTTTACCCTCCTGGAAATCTCATATAACTTTATATGTCTAGAATTCCCTGAATTTAACTAGAATAATTTTGATGGAATGCTTGTTACAGGAAACATTTGTATGTAATTATATTCACTTTCCCTCTTGGATTTTAAGTGATTTAAAATTAGAAACCCACTCAAAGAAAATACAAAAGGTATGTTGAAAATAACCCAAGTTTTAGAATAATGAAAACATGTCACTTTGATACAATTTCCTCATGGCAATAAGCAGTACAACTCTCCATGTTAAGGTTTTAAGATAACGCTCCAGGTTCCCATGTGCAGATTTCAATCAATTCCAGCAAGCTATTTACAGAGTTCATGTTTATATGTGGTTCCTTTTGTTTTCTTCTTCATTTTGCTCTCTAGAATTTATTACATTAGCCTACAGATGTGGGAAAAATATTTTAAATGTCCCTACTTAAATGTGATAATAGCTTGTTTTTTTTTTTTTTTTTTAACCGAAGGTTGTCACAAAGCTAAAAAATCTGAAAAATACTTACTGTGGGTAAATGTGGACTAAAGAAGGGAAAAGAAGAAAGGCAGAAGAGGGAACTTGCTACTCCATAGGTGGCTCCCCTTCCTACCCTCCAAGGTCTGCCCTGAGCTGGGTCAGCCCCCGGTCCTCACAGATAGATCTGCCTGCTAATGGGGCTTTACCTGGAGAGTAGCACCCTTACAAAACGTGACAATAATGCCAGGAACCTCTGCATCTTGGCTCCTCCTACTTCCTAGAATATACTCGTCTTTCTTTTAACTTTAAAGTCTAAACATATGTGTAACTTTTTCAGCAACTTCATATAGATCAGGTAATAGGCCCTAAGCTATTTCTCCAACTCCTTAATATTTCACACTGCATGTAATTAATATGAGTTGCACAACTAATCACATTTATAATTAAAGGTAGTATGAAATAATAAGGGAGTTGGAACAATAGGTTAAGACCCTGCTATACATATAGTAAGAGGAATTTTATTCCATTTTTTTAATCTTTGCATCTGGGGTATACAAATGGTATTTTGTACCCACAATCCATTGTGAGTAGCATAGCCAGAGATAGCTTCCAAAAATAATGACTGTGAATCATTCACTGAGATTGACCTACATCAGTAATTTTAAATTGTCTTCAGAATAAAGGCAAAAGTCCTTAGGATTAACACACAACACTTCTTACCCAGACTCAGATGTTAAAACTTGGAAATGTTAGCTCCACAGGGGGTGACCAGAGACTGGCCCTGTTCCTATAATCTGCCTGCCTCTTCTCAGGGCTGCAGGTGCAGATGGAGCGTACTTCTGCTATGGTACACCTATGATCCCTCAGGTGAGGCCTGTTCTTACGTGGCTGTCCTGAACCCATTGCCAAGATCTAGCACTTTGCACTCCAACAGATGAAGGGATTAATTATTTACACCTACATTTCCAATGTGCTTAATATATCAATGAACCATCTCACTCATCACGGTCACTTCTTTATGTCACACTGGTATGTTAAGAAGATTCTTATCATTTAAAGTAAAAACTTTGGAGTCAATTTAAACAGATCTCTATCTCCCTTAGTTCTCCTAACTCTATTCAAGCAAATTGTCCATCAATTTTATCTCTAAGTATTATCATTTGTTATTCTGCTCTTCCTATATGTATTATCACTTCCCTGGGGCTGTCCCATTTAGTCCCTTCTGTGTCAGGTTAAAATAGATTTGACTGTCAAATGCTTCATGGTGATTTATATACTTCATGACACATCACACAGAGCTTTATAGTACAAATCTCCACTATGGTTTCAACTCCAATCCATTTCAATGTTTCTGTATGTATGATTTGCTTCCTGTCCTCCATCTCCATTTCACTAAATATCTAAGAAATTAACTTTATTACTATGCTCATAAAACATTATTTTCTCTTTCCAACTCAATATCTTCAACAAAAAAATATAGATCCTCTAATTTGAAATGCCATATTTCTCTGTCATATGTTTATGGAAATGTTTTAATTTATATAAACATAAATTACATATACAGAGACCATATACAAACTATATATATATATATATATCTTGATATGAATACAGATATACAGATAATTAGCTATAGATAGATATAAACAGATCCTAGTCAATTTTCAGAAGGTTTAAGGGTAGGTAATTTATAAGGGAAAGAAGTTTACCTAGCTCATTGTGATGGAAAGTGGGAGTCAAAGACTGGGCAGTAGCATCTGATGGAAGCCTTGTGCTTCAGGATATGGTGGAGCAAGACTGGAAGGGAACAAGGGCCACGTATAGAAGAAGAAATAGGAGGGGCAGTCTTACTTTATAATAACCCACTCTTAAGGAAACTGACCTCGTCACACAGGAATTGCATTAATCCCTCAAATCCTCATCCTTAAAATGTCCTGCCAGCTCTCAACACTTACTCTGAGAACCATATTTCAACATGGGTTTCAGGGGATACACACTATATTCTAACCACAGCAATGTTTATCCTTCTCCTTAAAATGTTATAATATCTTAAGAAGGGGAACAGCAGCATTTTATTTTCCTACCCACAGTACTAACATTGCACCTAACACATAGACATCACTGAATTAAGTTCTCACAAGCAGCTAATTGAAAATGTTCGACTAAGTTGGACACATAATAGTTTGTAGGCAAAACAGAATTTAAAAGAATAGCTGCTATTTTTTAAAATACATTTAACTCACTCAACTCTAAATGTTTCCTGGACTATGCTGAAGTAAAAATAGTGACATACAATAAAGGAGTCTTTGGAATGTCAATGTTAAATAAACCAAGTAAAGTAACCAGTTGATCATTTTCAAGACTGGCAGATCTCACACATTTTCCAAAGTCCTTTGAAAATGGATGAGCAAATCTGGCAATATTGGGAAGGTATTCTGGAAACAAACCCTGTGGGAGATGAATGGCAGTGGTCTGTTTAGCTGAGGTTGTGCAGTTGCAGTTTGCAGGATTTCAAATGTCCTGTTTACTTCTATCTTTTTATTATTATTATTTGTTCTGTGTAATCATTTAGTTGTGCCTTTTTTATATCCTTGACTTTAATGACTGTAAGAATAAGTTTCTGGGACTTGCATCTGGAATGAGGTTTAAATACCAAGTTTACTATCTACACCAATCAGCTAAGGAGAGGCAGAAAGAAATTGACAGCAGTGAAGATAATGAAGCAACAGAGGAGAAAAAAATTCAACCAAGTATAGGGCAAAGGATAGCACATTAAGGGAGAAGAGAAGTAGCTACAATAAGGAAATTCTACCACACTGCAACAGAGGCATACACATGCCATTAATATTAGTCTTCCCTATAACTATAAGGAATGTTTCTTAGCTGTTTCCACTGAAAAGACATGAAATCAGTGACATCCAAAGAACAATGACAAAATTAAGTGCCCCTATTTAATTTTTAAATCCAAATTTTCACTGAAAGAAACCATAGTTTTTGGGGGTATGTCTTATTCCCAGGCTAGTTCAGGAAAGTGTTCCATACGAAATCGAAATGTCCAGTTAAAGAAGGAAATGTGCAAACAATAATTCAGACACAACATAGAACACACAAGCCAAAATGAAGGATTATAGTATTTAAATTTAGGACAGTTTGATCACTTAAATAAACCATGATAGGGCGTGGATCATAGCCAACTGAACAGAATAAGAAAGCTTTAATCCATAATGGATATCAATTTCCCAATAGATTATTTAAATGTTCTATAAGAAACAAAATATTGACAAAGTATTTAATTTCCTCCCCTAAAAGTATTCATTGCATACAAGGGAAAGATTAACTTTATGATGGATAAAACTTGCTGATACTGCTATGATTGTTCATCACAATGTAAAAGTTGGTCCTTAATAGTATCTACTAAGATGAAGTTAAAGAGTCCATTAGTTCTAGAAAAACAGAACCAAAAATATATAGATGACAAACAGGTGAGGGGAAATTTATTAGGGGTATTGGCTTCCATGATTATGGAGACTGAGTCTCCGACAATAGGCCATCTTTTATCTGGAGACCCTGTGGTGTGGGCAGATTTCTCAGTTCAAAAGGGAAGCCTCAGAGAAAGGGAAGCAATGGTGTAACTATCAGTCTGAGATCAAAGGCCTAAGAATCTGAGGGGCTGCTGGTGTAAGTCTCCAAGTGCAAAGGCTAGAGATCCTGGATGTCTCAGTCCCACTACAGAAGAGTGACCCCCTGGAGGAAAGAGACAAAGCAGCCACCTGGCCTCCAGACAATTGGATGGGGCCTGCCCACGAGGGGAGATCTTCCCCACTCAGGCTACCAACTTGCATGTCTTCTCCTCTGGAAAGATCCTCGCAGACGCACCCAGAAAGACTGCTTTGGCAGTATCCTAAACATTTCTTAATCCACGTAAAGTAACACTAAAATAGCTATCAGAAAAAAATAAACTTCCTTTCCATCACTTCTGTGATATTCCTGAGAAATCTAATCAAGAGACACATTAGACAAAGTTAACTCAATGAAAATTAAACAAAATTACCAACCTATAAGGCTCAAAGGCTCGAAAATATCAAGGTTATGTGATAGGAAAATCTGAGGAACTGCTTCAAACTCAAGGAAAGCTAAAGAGGCACAGAAATCAAGTTAAACAAGTATTGTAAACTGAATCCTTTGCAATAAAGGACACTATTGTTACAATTGATGAAATTTAAACTGATCTGAAAATGAAATGACAATAAAACATTCATGATAATTCCTGATTTTTGATAGGTGCACTGAGATTATTTATAAGACAATTTATTGAGCATCAGATTGCCAACTTATCATCAAATGGTACAAGAAAAATATACTTTGAGCTGCACTTTTATGTAAAAGTAAAAATTTTATGTAAGTTTAAAATTATTGCAAGTAAAGCATGTGTACTATAAATGAAAAGTAATAGTTCCCAGAGTTAAAGAAGATGAAGTCATGTTTATAATCTCTATCTCATTTAAGTAAGAACATTACTTGATGATTTCACACTAGCAAACACAGAAGCATGACAACTAATTTGTTTTTTCTCTTTCTGCTTTAGGATATAGATATAGATATCTGTGTGCTAAATAGATGCAGTACTTTAAATGGACCTATTTAAAATACATACATGTGTATAGGTACAATGTAAATACAGTGTCTATTTAGTACCTGTATATATATGTGTATATATATAGGATCTATTTAGAATATATGTGTGTGTATATATTTATGTCTCTTACTATAGATAGACTCATATCCTAAAGAAGAAAATGAATATAAAGAATTACTTTGAATCTATCTTTAGCTTTCTTCTTTTTTTTCCCCACTCATGTGGGTATATATGTGTGAGTAATAATTAACTAATTGAAAATTGGTAGTAAGGTGCTTCCGATTGCAGTTATAAAGAAGAAATAACTATGCTTAATTATTTCAAAAATATCTTATTGTCTTATTTGTACATATGATGTGATATTTCACACTTCCAAAGGCATACATATTCCCTCACGTTGTCTTCCTGTAAAAATTTTATTCAGAAAACAAGCTTTTGGAGGAAGAACAGCTGTCTTGTCTTATACTTTTCAAAGCTGACAGACTAAGCTGTAACATCAAGGAGTAGCACAGTACCATGCAATTACAGACAGCAAAAACAATTCTGCCACTGAATCAAAGACACTAACACAAGTCAGTGGCAAAGGGCAGAAGATGATGCAGGAGAAAATCACGAACTTTATAGCCGGACACATCTGGTTTCACTGCTCATTTCCACTGTATTTATTGACGATATCAAAGGCAAATTGCCTAACCATTTTGAGTCTTGAGTTCATGTTTGGCAAAAAAAAAAAATATATATAATCTGTCACAGGGATGTTATGAGAATAAGTAATATTATCAACGTAAATGGCTGGCACAAGACTTTTGGATTTATCGATTTTCTTTTTCAAATGGATATAAACTATTGATTAACGTTCGATGTTATGATCTATTTGACAAATAGACTATGCTTCCTCATGAATCACTGGGCTCAAGAACATTGGAATAACAAAATGGAAGATTATGTGGTATTTCAGGAAAATTATATTCATTCTTGGAACCGAAGATTCAAATACATGACCTCAATGGTACCTGCCCATTCTGTGATAGGAGAATCTGCTGAACAAAAGTGAGAGCTGAGGAAACGATAGTACCACAGACGCCATTGTACAACAACTCCTAGCACTGAGCACATGCAAATAGTCTCATTTGCAAATTCTGTATTTGCGAATTCGCCTATCCCCAAACAGGTATTTACAGAGCCCAAGTGGATACTCATGGCTCGTTCTGATCATCTGTGGTCACACGCAGCGCTGCGAAGTATCTGACTCATCTGATGTACACACTCCAGCGGAGGTCAGCTGAGGTGCCTCTCTGCCTTCTTGTTTTGGCTCCTGTGCTGTAAACAAATGTCCTTTTCCTGGTCTAGTTCTTTCAGGTTTTCTCATATGTGTGTGCTTTTTCTTGGTGATTCTGCTGTTTAAAATGGTCACTAAGCATTATGCTGAATTGTTGTGTAGTGTTCCTAAGTGCAAAAAGGCTGAGAATTGTGTTATGGAAAACATGTGCGTTAGGTAAGCTTTGTTTAGGCATGAGTTACAGTGCTGTTGGTGGTGAGGTCAGGATTAAACAAGGTGATTTTAAACAGAAACACACAGAAAACAAGGTTATGTTTTGATTGGTTGATGCAAATGTTATGAACCAAAAGCTCACAGTAACTTAACTCTGAGTTTCCCTTAGGAGGAATGGTTCATTATTCACTAATTCAGAGCCGGGCTGATTTTCCAGTGCATAACTTCTGCAAATAATGGGAACTGAGTATATTTCATACTCAGTGAATGATCGTTGGAATTACAAATGAAAATGCATGAATAGGGCTTTTCATTTCTGGAAATTAGGCGGGTAAAATATTTGAGCCAAATAGTCTTGAATCAATGTGTAATCAAGAAAGTTAAGATGTAACTCAAGCCGCAACATATGGGAAAAGGAATGCCAGGTGAATAAGCAATGTTAGGGCAAGCTTTTGCATCAAATGGTGTTAAATTAAGGGAGTGAAACTGAGCTTAAAGTTTAAGTTATTTGGGGGCTGTCTGAAAATCCACTCCTACCCAATATTGGGAGTCTACCCAGAAGTCCCTCTTCCCTTGCATTTAGAGCCTCAAAACTACATTATCTGTGCAAGTGTAAATGGCAAATGAATAGCCCACCCACAAAACTGTATGAGGCTGCACATAAAATTGCCTGCCTTCACCCACATAATACAA
The DNA here is from genome assembly GCF_902686455.1 of Sciurus vulgaris. Classification (NCBI taxonomy): domain Eukaryota; kingdom Metazoa; phylum Chordata; class Mammalia; order Rodentia; family Sciuridae; genus Sciurus; species Sciurus vulgaris. Next base: position 16,960,041 of record NC_136469.1, read on the forward strand.
GAAGGAGAAGACAAAACACTCCATAAAGGATGAAACCACAAACTGCTGTAAAATATGGATGAAAATCACGTAACATTTGGGTAAAAAGTAATGATAGTGAATATGGAGTTTTGCGTGGTCTCACAGTGCAGGGGTGCGCAGATTTAATAACCACCAGGCCCTATATAAAATAGCCTCAAAATATATAAATACAAGTTAGGTAAAAAAAAAAAAAATGAATAGATAATTCCTCAATGGGGTAATTTTAGTACATTCATTTTAATAAACTAATAAGTAATCTGACAAATTCACCTGAATAATTACAGATGATCATTTCATTTTAAGATTCTGAATTTGCTTGTACCTGAAAAAAGCCTTTCAAATAATGTAACTTTCGCAGGTTCCAGGAATTAGAACAAATCTTTTGAAGGAATACCATTCCTCCCATTACAGTCCTCCCTCTGAACACCAAATATCAAGTCTATTCCATGTGCAAAATACATTCATCCCATCCCCATATCTCCCCAGTCTATACTCTATGTTACTGGATTATATTAAGTATATCTTAATCTCTAGATCAACCATATAAAAATAATACTATATAAAAACTATACTCAAGAGCACTAAGGATGTATTAAAATCAAATACTAAAAAGTGTTGATTTTAGCCAACTTAAAGTCCAAGATCATCAATAGGAATAAAAACTTATTCAATTATGTGCTCTCTATCAAAAACCTACTTCAAATATAGTGATACCAGTAGACTTAAATTTCAATAAATGTTACTCATAAAGAAGCTGGAATGGGTATATTAATATCAGGCAAAGAGACTTACAAAGTATGCAGGATAGGGGACTAAAAGGGAAATTTCATGATTAAAAGGATCTTTTCAACAATAGATCCTGTATGTGGGTGCGGTTAACGTGGCTTCAAAACACAAAGTACAGCTGACATAACCAAGAGGAGAAATAAACACATTCACAGCTGATGTTGGGGACATCAACACCTCTCTCAGACACTAGTGGAACCATGGACAGAGTGTCGGGACGTGGGTGCTGGACACAGCCTTTGGTTTGTGACATCAATGTAATGCAAAAAACTGGGGTACAAAGAGTCCCATTTTAGTAACCCAAAAAATATATATGTATTCATGATTATCTGTGTTTCTAAATGTCTATATTCAGATTGAAGAAGAGAGTAAAAAGCAGGGAAGGATGGAGAAAAGTTGAAAAAAGTAAGGAAGGATGGAAAGGAGGGACAGTACAAAATAGACTACATGATGGAGTAGCATGTCTTTCTAGTTATGTCTGTCTTCATATCTGCATGAAGTCATAGTCCCTCTGCATGCAAACATGTATGTATTGTCAGTGGGATTGTGTTAGAACTTGTAAAAAGTTTTTTGCAACTAATCTATCATGATGATTTTTCCAGTTTAGTACATATAGTTATAACCCAATATATATTTTATTCCATAATCTCTTAAGAGAAGCCTTGAACTTTATGTTTTGAAATTCATATTTTGAAATATGATGCCCATACTGCATATAATTATAGCATGCACAACTATGTATTGGTGGTACACCCGAATCAAACACATAAACATTTCTGCGGAGACCCAAATACACAGTCAGACAAAGTAGAATAAATAAAGATTCTGAATACCCTCATAATGGGTAGATTAATTTTATGTCCAAATAAGTTTACATTAGCTCCACAGAGGACATTTTGGATCTTCATAATCTTTTGACTTTTTAAAAGATTGCTCAAAAAAAAAACCCAATATATCAGAAAGCTGAACCAAAAAATGCTGCTGTGGAAAAAGCAGAGAGCATGTCAGTTGAAAAGCCAAGCTTTCTCTCAAAGGCTGGTGATCTCAGAAATGGCATGGTGCTCCAGGTAAGGAAAACACCTACAGCAAAGATGGTTTGTCCGACGCCCTGGCGACTGTAAAATACAAACCAGGCACAGAGCTGCATTTGGTTCCTTCATGAAATCCCGACATGTGCTAATACAGTGCTTTACAGACTAACTGCAAGATGCACCGAGTCATCTGAAGAAACCAGCGTGGGAATATTCTGTTCTGCCAACACGCACAGGGAAATAGCGGGCACGAACGACTGGCTGATAGGTCGGCGCCCGGCTCCCTCACACGGAGAGAAGCGCAGTTGTGTCTGTTGTCACACATCATTCAGGAACATGGTGAAATGAGAAAAATTAGCATGTCTGGGTTGATTTCAACTGCTCTGATATAATTCAAAGAACTGAGTATGACTGACATGTACTAATCTCGAAAAGAAATAGTATTTCTGTGCAATCTTATACTGTGTTCAAAGAAATATGTTTTCTTAGGAAAATCAAATCCATCTATTTTGTTGTCATTAGATACCAGATGGACAGACTAATACCAAATTCCTCATTTTTGGTTCAGAAAATTTTGCCATTGCTATTGATTTCTCATGTATGTAGTTGTTAAAAAACAGAAATTATCATGCATGCTCACATATAAACGTGTTGATGTATTCATTCATTTTAGCCATTGTTTTCCATTGCCAACTAGCATGTGTATGTGTGTGTGTGTGTGTGTGTGTGTGTGACATTTTTTTGCAATGTGTTCAACAAACAAGGTACCTTACAAAAGTGAACAAAAGAAAGGGTTAACTTTTAAAATCCATATGATGAAATAGAGATAGAGGTTGCAAACCAGGAAACTAGAATTTATTCCACATTCTAGCACATTTGAATCTCATGCCCTTACTCATGCTACTTAACTTTTTTGAAACTAGCCTGCTATTGCCAAACAATTGCTATGATTGTCTTTTAAGACTGAGTGATTCTGAAAAAGTTTTATAGAACTTTAAAGAACTATTGTTTGTATTCACATGTTTGTCAAATGTTTCTTGAGTCCATGAAGTACTAAGCACTACTAGCTTCCAGGTGCACTAGATATAAAGGGAGCATTTTAAGAAGGCAGATGGGGAGGACAGGTGGGGTGAGAAACTCCTGGGGCTATTTCAGCAGAATATGTGGTACAGACTGGGCTGCCCATCCTACAGCAATATGTCTATGAAAGAGAGAAGAGCAGAGAAATGAATGAGGTGTTATTAGTTCAACAAAACAGTAGGTAAAAATGCTTAATAGAAAGAATACTGTGGAAGATGGAAGGGAACACCAAAAGCTTAGATGCACTTGGAAGGGAGTAATTTCTTTATTTTTTAATGAGATTTATTTAATAAATTATTGTACATCTATGCCAGGAAATAACATACGGACATTAAAATGATTTTGTAACAATATAAAAATATTCATAGCATATCATTAAATTAAATGAGGCTACAAAGATATATGTATATTTAACCCCCGTTTTGGAAAAAAGGAAAAGGACATATACGTGCATAGGAAAGAAAAAAATAATGGAAAGATTTATATCAAAAGTGAGCAATGATCATCTCTGGAATTAGGACTGATTTTTTTTTTTTCTTGGCAATGTTTTCAACTAAAAGTCTTTTACTTAGCATGTGTTTAATTTTTTCTATAAAAAGAATAAAGATCTTTATACTCAAGGGGAAGGTAAAAATAGCAAACATCTACATGAGATTCTAATCACTCTATATAGTGACTTTTTAGATTCCCCCCCCCCCCCCCCGCCACAACCCTATGTGGGAAAGACTACTAGTATTCCCATTTTACAGATGAGAAAAATGAGGCCAGTAGATCTGTAAGCAAATAGTGGAAATGTGAGTCAACTCCAGATGGCTGGCTCCAGAGCTCCTGTGCTTGGTTTTTATAATTCTTGACAGAAGGATGCAAAGGGTGCAGAAGCCACCCAAGAGACAAGTGGATGGAACAGCACAGAGAACACCTATTTTTTTTTTCTCTGCACTTAAACGAGATGCCCCTAGTCTACTGCAGAGTGGCCCTACGTTCCCAGCCCCTGGTGTAGGAGAAGGTGAAGCAAGGGACCACAAGAAGGCATCAGAAGAGCTTTCCTGCTTTCCACTTGGACACAGACTGACAGTGTGCAGACTCTTCAAAGTGGGAACACAGAGGCCACCGTGAGTGTGCACCGACTTCATTAAGAACTTGAGTGAACACTGTGGAGCCTGCTCATTCTGCCTTGGCCTTACCCTGATAAGAATGTCCTGAGGAACTAACGGGAAGAAATGTGTGTGCCAGCCTCCAAGGCAAGACCTTGGCACCAGAGTTAGAAGCCATCACATCTCTTTCTCTGTCCCCACCCTGGGCATATTGGGAGTAATTTCTAAATGAAATAAATGAAAGAAGGAGAGAAACAGGAAATATTATATTACCATAATAAACTAATATGATAATTTTTAAAATTTTGCAACTATCAAACAACAGCATTAAAAATATAACAAAAAAGTCCAGAGAAATAAACAAACTGAGGTAACAAGTAAATACTAGAAATAACTAGAAGAAAATACTTTGTCATAACTCTAGATATTTAGAGTAACACTTCATATTTTACACACCCTGGGAAACAATGGCTAAAATGGGTGAACACATCAACACATGTTCAATGCTCTTTTGAATTGTCTTCTGGGTTTCAGGATTATTTATGAAGCATTATGCGTGATAATCTTTGAGTAGCAGATTCATCCTGGGCAACATCAGTAGATATATTAAGGTAGTCGAAGTTTGTCAAAATACTTTGCTGTTGAAACCAGGTGAAACAGAAAACATATGAACCCATTTTTGATAGAATTATGAATTTTAGTATTTCTGAAAAAGCAATGTAGGGTATTTAAAAACTGAGAAAAAATGCAAATTCAATGAACCGGAAAATCCACATCTAGAAATCTAATTTATAAAAATGAAAGTTCCATTCTTTATAGCTATTGGTATTTTCATTGCAGCAATTTGTATACATTTCTCTGAGCCATTAATTAAATCCTTTAGTGTTAGGTGTGATTAAGAATTCTAATGTTTTGGAATTTTGTAACAATGATGTGAAGTATATTCCATATATTATTAATAACTTTAGGTGGTCTGGAGCAGTACTTCCAAATCAAATGTTAGCATTTATGTATGTAGCAAAGTATATAAATATTTCCTCAGGTCAGATAGACAATATATTTAATTTTGGAACTGCAAAATAGATGTACAATTTTTTTTTAATTAAATAAAAAGAAATCTAGTGCCCATGGAAAATATTATGCTTATATTCAAATATTAATGTAGATTTATAAGTATTGACTGAGAAAATGACTAAGATAAATTGTGTAGTGAAAAAAAAAATTTTTAGAAAAATCGAATCTCATATCTGTAAGAAAATTACCAGAGTATCTGTATTTGGTATTTTTGATGAGGAAATCTATAGGTATGCAGAAAACTGCTGTCATTTTAAAAAGCAGGACCATGCCATGAGAACCTAAAAAATAAAGCAGGATTTATTGGGTGTATCATGTGCACTGAACTTGATGCTCATCTTGTAGTAGTAAGGTTGCTTTTAGGTAGTGTATAGCCGAGAATGTGGTATTACTTGAATTCTCTGGTGCTACAAAAAGTTCAGCAATATGTGATTAATATTTGGTGCAAACATGTAATAACCAAAATAATAAGCATTCCAAATAGAGCAACTTAAGTATAGAAGTGCTTATTTTCTCGACAATCAAAATTGGCTTCTTTAACTAAAAATAGAGATGCCATTTAGATGCAGAAAGTAGATATATTCATTCTCCCTCTCTAAAATCAGCATATAGTATGTGTTAAAATTCTCTAACATATTATACATAAGATGTATATTCTCCAAAATATCATGTATGATTTCATGCATTCAACAACATGTTATATATATTTATGACACATGTAAGACATATAGCATATGAAATAATAAATTAATGCAACTAAAGCTTAAATGTTATTCAATATAGGATTCCAATTTTGTTGAATGACTGATGCACTTTAAAAATTGATGATTTGCTAAATATCCTGCCTCTGTGCTATTAATTGATAATTTTAGTGTATATGCTAGCAAGAATATCTTAATACCCTCAAATGTCTAGACATTCTAAAAGAGTTTCAAAAGTTTAATTTTATTCAGTGGACTGAAATTCACTATATGTTATAAGGCCCTTCAAGGAAAGTATTTTTTGTATTTCTGAACAAAAGATCCAATGCCATTTCAGAGACCATACATTCTACTTATCTCTTTGACTATGAATCTTGAAAAACAATCACCCTTCCACAGAGTTATTAGAATTAAATAAGGAAATCTACATAATGTTTGGATTATTTCAATAACTTTCAAACCCATTTTGTCTGATTCCATTTTGCCTTCATACAGGTTCTTCCCACAGAAGATACAGAGGAATTCTGGTATCAAATAGCTCCAACTGTGTCTCCCTCCTGCCCCAAAGATTGAGGGTAGGTGAAAGAGAGAAGAGGCCTATACCAATCCAGAGCCAGCCAACATTAAGGAGTAAGGAGATAAGTTATTCACTGAAGAGAGGGAACGGACAGTGATCTCAGACAACACTCAAGAGGTGACTACAACCCAGAAGCCAAGGAAGAAGTGTTCACAACAAAATCAAATAGAATGATGACCAATAACACCAGATCAAATGAAGTGTGGACGAAGGATCTGATCACTGGATCGGCAGCGTGGAGGTCACTCAAAACTTCCATAAAGTATTTTCAGGAAAGAGGAGGTAGGGAAAGTCTGATTCATGTGTTTCAAGAAAGAAGAGAAATTGATGCATCCAGTACAACAACAACAAAATTAAAATCTTTATACCTTTAAAATTTAACTAATGTTTATTTGGACCAACAAAAGCAATAATATTCTTTGCCTTTGGAATTGTACTGCCTGCTCCTTTGCTCTGATGTTCTAGTCCTCACTTTTCCAGTCCCATTGAAAGTGATTGAGAAATAGCACCGAGCTGGAATTTGAGGGAATTGCCTCTATCCTCATTTGTCCAGTGAAGAGAAAGAGTCATAGTTCCAACTTCAGTTATCTGATCATGCTCTCCAGAGATCCCAGAATCTGTTGGCACCCAGTGTGCATTACTTCACATTAGGCCAAAAGAGAGGAGCAATGGATCTTTCTAAGGAAGGGAAGACCTTCTGATTGTGAATACGCAGCACCTGACTGCATCTAATATCCTCACTCTTTCATTCACATGTGCGTGCAGTCAGGGTAGCATGTTCTTGATATAAATATTCTCTCTAGGTGACTTCAAACACTAATGGAAACTCATTAGAGAACTTAAAGGATCTAACTGCATCCATCTGAGAGAGAACGAACAAAATCTTAGACTCCTACCATGAATATTATGAGAAGAAAACCCAGGTAAACAGCCCAGATAATGAGAACAGTTAAAAGTTATTGGCTACTTTTCCACACACGAAGCAATTTACATGAATTATTTCACACCAATTATATGAGGTAGACATTATCATTACTTCTTTCATTCAGATGAGAAACCAAGGCTTGGAGAAGTAACTTGGATTAAATGACATCAATGTAAGTGGTGGCCACCAAGGCAATGCTATCTGAGACGTTTTAATATACACAGAAAGCACCTCATGCTCATGTATAAAATCCCGAAAGGAGAAACAAAAAAACAAATTCTGATTTTTGACCAAAAAGAATTCTGAAAACTCATTTCCTCAACCAACACTATTGATCCTGAATTATTGAAAATCAGAGGAACATGGTACTTCTTCCTGGAATGACAACATAATTTAGCAATATTCTAAATTTATAATGTATTTTAAGTTATCTGGGAAGTTTTTTTTTATTATAAAATATGGGTGAATGTTTAGATAAAATAGAGAGTCTTTAAATAAATACGATGCTTGCTTGTCTCCCTGGTTGTATAATTCCCCTTTCTTGGCTTTCAGAGGACATTTGCCAACAACTTTGAGAAGGTCCACTAGCAGAAAATTGGGAAATAAGGATTGATCCACCTTGGGCCATGAAGTCCCTAAAAGTCCACAGAAATGAGCAAACTAAATTGACCAGAAAGCAATATGTAACCATCAGCAAAACATCTGCTTAAGTCTTTTAAATTACCTCATCTGTCTAGGTAAGATTACAACTTGCAGTGTCACCTAAACAAAAGTGCAATTTAACGACACGAGCTGTGTATTATAATTGGTATGTGCCATTTTCATCTGCAAAGCTTCCTTTCCCACTCTATTCTCTCTCTTGAAGCCTTTTCTTCCCTTCTGATACAGCCACGTCATTCTGCTTAGGTTGACAATCGCAACATCTTTCCCTGCTACAACTGAATTAAAGGGTAAGCATGCGAGCTCAGAAACTCATTTTAAGCCCTTCTTTGGATTGATTCACTCACTCATTTTTATGTATTAAACCTAAAAGATAGTTGTGTTAGTTTTGCTGTGACAAAATACCTGAGCAAAACAAGTTAAGAAGAGAAAAGATTTATTATGATTCATAGTATCAGAGGTGTCAGTCCATGGTGGCTTAGCCCTGCTGCTTTTGAGCCTGTGGCAAGGCAGAACATCGTGGTGGGGAGTGCGGGTGGAGGAGGGTGCTCATCCCATAGCTGCTGAGAAGCAAAGAGGGAGAGAGGAAGGGGCCCTGGTCCTGACATACCCTTCAAGGAGACATACCCAGTGTACTACCTCCTCTAACTAGCCCCAACCCCTGAAGTCTCCACCCCTCCAGCAATGCCATCATCTGGTAACAAAACCTCCAACACGTGGGACTTGGGGAACATTTAAAATCCAAACCAGAGCACCAGGTCTTTTCTCCCTCCTGGGGTTGCACCTGCAAAGTTTAAGAAACTTGGCAACAAGCATCTAAACCCCTAGCAGGTGCACTACCACAGGCCTTGAGATATGAGCCAATTGACACCTTTTCCACCGAAGTTTGAGTTACTTTTCTGAGGTGAAAATGAAAGAATATTGAGAATAAATAGTTGTTGAAAGCTGTGGAAAATAGACACTATCTGGCTATCGCAATCGGGGACATCATGGATTGACCCACACCAAAGTAATGCTGAGGTTCGTTGAAAGACCCCCATAACATATGCTTCAAAACATACATGCCAAAACAAAATCTTGATCAAACTGGAGATGATTCAAATCTGGCGGCATACAAGAGAATCTTGTCTAATAACCATAAAAAATCAGATGGTCCTTATTCAGAATTGAGGGGATATAGTTTATAAATGAATGGAATTATGAATGCTTTTTAAAATATTTTAAGTTGTAGTTGAACACAATCTCTTCATTTTATTTATATATGGTGCCGAGGATCGGACCCAGTGCCTTCTACATGCAAGGCAAGTGCTCTACCACCGAACCACAACCCCAGCCCTTATGAATGCTTTTTATAATACATATGAACCACACTTCAGGGGGATTCCAGAAGGATGACCACCAGGTTGGGGGCAGCAGGCTTTAGAGGAACTCTCACACTGCTACTGCTGAGGATTGGCAACTTATGGCAGTATGACTTTATGGAAGTTTGATGTACATTCAGTAAAAACAGTAAATCAGATTTTGAATTCTGACCTTTCCCCCAGGGTAATGATATGGAGACCCTAGGGAGAGCAATAGGCCACAGCTCCCAGTCAGCCTCAAAACAACTGGTACCGTACAGGGTACTGTCCTGCTAAGCGGTGACATTTAGTGGGTCAGGTACGCTAACTTTTCCACTTGTGACATTTTCAACCTACCCTGGCTTTCCAAGTCATAACCCCACAGAAAGTCCAGGAACAAAATAAAGTTTGCTTTATTTAGTGCATATGGCAAATTAAAATAAAAAAAATTAAAATGTTTGCTAAGAAATATGTTATGCAATCATGTTATATCCTAATGTAAATAGCACTTAAAAAATTTTAGTTGAGTGTTCTCCCATCATAGAGACAGTTGTGAGATTTCACCATACCAAGAAATAAATAATTTTTTCTTATATGTATAATATCCTTTCATCCATTAAAACACTGTAAGAATTCTTCCAATATAAATATCTGACCTTTCAAAGAAACTTCTAAAATCAACCATTTTGAGAGTGTGGCAGTCTTAAAACATGATCTCTCCACAGCATGAAACTACCTGTGCAGGGAAAGAGAAATTTTAAAAAACGGTCTCAATCTTAGAAGAGAAAGATTTTTTTAATGTTCAGGTGTTTGGTGGATTGATTTATATATTATTATAGTCTATAGATGGTGTTTTTTTCCAGACACAAATTTTTCTCAAAATTGTCTCTCAAGCCTTTACTGAATTATAAATGTCCACAGGGTAATCGATACCCAGATAACATACTTGGTTTCCTTCACATAGGCTCCTAAGGTTCAGAAAAGAAATGTGTGTTCTTAGAGAAAAGAGAAAAATGAAAAAGTAAGAAAACTGCCTACAGAGAAAATTTTCAATATAAATTTAAATAGAATAAATGTCTGGGAGATTATGGCTATCAAATGCCTTCCTCCAAGGGAGCAAATTGCTTTGTGTGAAACCCAATTGGCTTTCCCTAAGATAGAGTCCCCGAGATGAAATAACGAAGTGAGACAGCCTTGTCATATCAGGCACTGTTTGTGGAGAGGTTACTACTTGCCAGGCAGGGTACTGAGTACTTAATCACACCATTACATTGAATTGTCTTAAAACAACCCCATGCTTAATTGTCCTTTTGAGGACTTGGAGGAAAAGGATTTTACTGTACAAAAATCACAGACAGTGTGTGACTCCCAGCTGTCTTTGACTCCCAGCCCATATGTTTAGCCATCTTTGCTAAGAGCATTCTTGCTGCTAAACACAGGCCTAATTATATCATCTCAGTCTGCACTAGTAGGGTGGGTATTATTCCCTGATTTCTCCCTAAAATTTTTAACAAAGAAAGAGAGACTTGAAGGTCCTCCTACAAAATTAGGGGATTTTTCTGTGTTTACTTTTAAAGACTTCAGGTATGTTAGAACAACTTTGGATTTAGAGCAAAACTGAATGCAAACAGACATTTCCGATATACCCTTTGCTCCTATTATGCATTATCAATTTCTTCCCCGATTATCAAGGTTCCCTAAAGGAATTATCAAATTCCTTTAGAAGAGTGGTGCTTTTGCTTTTTTGTTGCAAATGATGAACCTACACTGTTACGTCATTATCACCCAAAGTCCACTGTTTACATTAGGGTTCCTTCCTAGTTTTGTACAATCTGTGCATTCAAACAGGTAATCACATTTTTAAGTCAGGCCTTTCTGACTTCAAAACTTGTACTCTTAGGTACAGAATGAGAGAGCAAGGGGAAAAATTCAGTGGAGGGATAAGTGGATGTGAATGTGTGTATATGTACATGCACACCTGAAAGAGAGAGACAAAGTTACAGCAAGAGGCAAAGGAGCCTGACTCAATATAAATTAACAAATTACATGGGATTAAACTTAATGAAAGATCCTCTAGCTCAGTGCTTCTCAAGTTTGGCTTCACATTTAGAATCGAGAATCTGTGTGGCACATCCCTGCTATCCCAGTTACTGGGCGTCTGAGGCAGGAGGATCATGAGTTTGAGGCCAACCTGGACAACATAGTGAGACCCCATCTCAAAAAAAAAAAAAAAAGAAAGCAACAAAAACAGAAAACAACATCGCCATCAACGACAACAACAGATCTGGATGCTGGATGCTGTCTATGTCCTTATGCACCAGACCAAATAAACAGACTCCTAAGAAGTGGGAACCAGGCTTGAACACTTGACGAAGTTCCTAGGTGATGTCAACAGGCAGTCACAGAGAGGTCCGCGGGGTTAGCGGTCTGCTTCAGGTGTGTCCTCTCTTACACCTGCTTAGGAAACAGAAGAGTAACATTATCCCCAAAGGCTTCCAAGTAGTGAAATAATCTTAGAATTAAGAAAAGAAAATATATTTCTCCCTTTCTTGAATTCACTTGGATAAAAAAAACAGAAAGTCCTTGAGCAGATGAGAATCAATAAATATTTAATAATACCAACTGACTACGGAGGCCTGAAAAGATGCATAGAGGGGTATTTGTTGGCATAATTATATTAAGGGAAGTGAGACTCCACAAATCTGAAGTTCACTGCGAATGTCATTCCCACTAAACTGGATGATCCTTGATGCAGCATCGTTTGTTTTCCCTGTATCTCCAGGTAGGAAGCACAGAAGCAGAAAACTTAACCTCTTAGAAACAATAAGCATATGGGTGAAAAGTCCATACTTAAGGTTACTGCCTTCCACCTTACTGATCTTGCTTGTGTTTATGAGTGCCAATAATCTCTTCTCTATCCTCTTCCTCTCCTAAGACATTTTAGCTTCCTTTGATCACAATCTACTTTGTATCAAAGTGTTTTTGTAATAGACCTTATTTATAGAGCACTTTTTAATATTTATACAAGAAAATGAGCACAAAGTATGATTACCCCCCCTTCCCTAACCCCCCTCCCCAACCAGTTTCTCCTTTTACTAACATCCTGCCTTAACTGTGAAACATGAGTCCATACTTTACATTACGGCTCACTCAGTGTTGTACAGACAGTGTGTCATTTAGCCACAAACCTATACCTGTGAGAAAGGAGCCACTGATATCCATCATCCATCTTCTGTTTAAACTGCCCCCAAATCAGCCTTCCAGCAAGAAGGAATTGGGGCAAGAGTCCTCCATATTCCCTGTCACCAGCTTTGTAGTACAGCCACGTTTCTTGCTCAACACCTTGTCTCTTTACCTAACTGAGCTGACATGGGATGAGGATTCTGATGTCTGGTAATAATTTTTGTTGAGCCAACCAGGCGAACACTGTTGCTTGTAGTGAGTCAATCCCACAACAGGAGATACCAGAACTGTCTCCAGCAGCTGCCCAAGTGCCGCCATTAACGCAAGGAGTCAACCTTTGGGTAAGTCAACCTGCAGGCTGAGAAGTCCCTTTCTCCTGCATTTGAGGCTTTTGCCAGTTGAAGCCTCGTGCCAATAAGCAGATTAAGTTAACCGATAAGTTGCTAGAGTTTGTGAGCAGTGTCATGTCTGTGTCTGTGCTTGTGTGCTGTGAATACAAAGTGGAGATGTGCAGCCGAATGTCTGTTCCCAACAATAGTCTACTTGAGTACATTCTGGAAAAATGATCCAAGTTGAATTATCCTCCTATGTCCAGGAAAGATGACTTTCTACTGCAATACTCTCATGTCACAATCTGCATTAGAGTCTGGAAAAAAACAACTCTGGAAAACAGCATTGGGCAGAATTTAATTCAAACTCAGCAAGGTAAACAGCTCCCAGCATTTCCGTGGATGACTTTGGCATTTCCATGGATGACTTTGGCAGGAGAGTCTGTGGTCACTTCATTTTTTATGAATCGATTTCTAACACCATCAGCTTCATGGTAACATCTTATGACCTTTTTCCTGATTTTGTGTGCCTAGTTTAATATTTGTGTTTGGTTGACATGCCTCATTTAAAAACAATTAAAAGCTTTTGACTCTTTATCTTTTTTTTCTATGAACCTTCTTGCCTAAACTCAGTTAAGACCATGAAAAGAAAAAAAAAAAGAAAATTAAGGTAAAAGAGGTTTTTTTAAACATCAAACTGCTATGTAAACTGCTTTACCTGAAAAATTTGGGTTCATAACTTTAAACATGATATGAATTCAAATGTTTTGTGAACTGCTATGCCTACATGATTAAATTCTCTAAGGAATTCTATTCAAAGTAGCTTACAGAAAAATGAGTGCACAAGTGAGTGCATCTAAATTTTCTGTAAAAATGAAAATGAAGATGTTTTCGGAATTGCCGATGTGCATGTTTACTGGATACCTGGCCAGTTAAGATTCTATTTCTCTCTGTTAGATGTTTAAGACTTAAGAATAAGTACGAGGTAGGGCATAAAGGGAGGGAGGTGGAAGAGTGGAGAGAAGTGAAAGTGAGAGAAAATGAATCTATAACACCAAACATGTAGAATGCATTGAATCAGCTAAGAAACTTAGAGAATTAAATGTCTGCACTGAAAAATCAGAACACTATCAAAATCAAATATCTAAAACTCCTACCTCCAAGAACCAGAAAAAGAAGAGAAAGGTAAACCCAACTAAGGAGAAGCAGGATAAGAGGAGAAATCAAGAAAGTTGAAAACAGAAAAACAGTAGCAAAAATTAATCGACTCAAATGGATCATGGATTTAAGTGCAAAATTAGTGAATGGATAAAATGTGGTTCATTCATATAATGAAACATAACTTTGCAATAAAAAACACTTACAAATGGAAAAACTTGGATGGGTCTCAAGGGCCTTGCATCGAACAACAACAGCAAAAAGTCAATCCCCGTGAGTGACATACTGTAAGATCCTGTATCACTGTCTTTTGAAATGACAAATCGTAATTGTGGAGAACAGATCTGCAGTTGCTGGGCTTAGGTATGATTCCAACGAAGAAACATGAGAGGATGCCTCCACAGGATTGGAACTGTTCCTCATCCTGAATGTGATGCTGTTTACACAAATCTAAACAGGTAATAATGTTTCATAGAACATCACACACGCATTCTCAGTGGAAGAAATGTAAGAAAAGTAAGTGAAATTTGAATATAATCTGAAGTGTAGTTTATAATATTAATTCAATGTCAATTTCTAGGATTTGATGATTGAACAAAGGTTATATAATATTTTAGTGTTGGGGAAAGATAACTGAGTGAAAATTACAGACTCTGGATTACTTTCTACAGCTTTCAAAACAGATTTAACAGCACACATACCTACAAGCCACATATACAAGCTGAGCACGGAGACTCACCCAAAAGGGAATCACTAAGTGAAGATGGGGGCAGAGAATAGGTGAAGTCAAAGAAAGACGGAGACTGCCATCAAACCATCAGAGTCTAGGGGAGAGACCGGAGCAGACTACAGCTCAAGCCCTCAGAAGGAATCAGTCTCCTGCTGATGCTTTGGTGTGGAACTTCTAGCCCGGGAGACAATACCCTTGTTGTGTTTTAAGTCAGCCAATTTGCAGTGCTCTGCTAAGGCAGTGAGCTAACACACGTTGGTTAAGAGAGAGATTTTCAGTGGATATGAAATTTTTGGTAATAAGAAAACAGAAAAATCTGTGTCCATCTATTTTAGTTGATCTGGCTATCGTAATAGAATACCATAGACTCAATAGCTTAAAACAAACTTTTTTTTCTCAATTCTGAGGTTGAAGTCCAAGGTCAGGATACTGGCATAGTAGAGATCTGGAAAGAGTATTCTTTCTAGCTTGCAGATGTCCTCCTTGCTCTGTCCTTTGTCAGCAAGGAAGCAAGAGAGACTTTCCAGTATTTCTTCCTATTATGGCATTAATCCCATCAGGAGAGCCCTACCCTCATGACCCTAGTAAATCTAAATATCTCCCAAAGATTTTTAAATCCAAAGACTCCCAACATTTTGGGTTATGGTTACAACATGTAAATTTTGAAGGACAAGATTCAGTCCACAGCAGGCACAACCATGTGTGGCAAACCTTACAGAATATTGAGAGACTAAATGACCACTTACAGACTGAAAGGATTTACACACACTACATTAATCCCCAAAGAGATATTATTAACGTGCGACAACCATAAATTTGATTTGATTCATGTTGCTAGGATGGGATTAATTGACTTTCATCTCTCAGCTACCTTCTCAAATTAATGTCTTATTATTTGAAGTCCTGAAGAACTTGCCCTTTTCAAGTTTGCAATCCCTCTGGTTCCCTTTCTCTCTCTTTTGTCCCAGCCAATTCTTTTTAGGCTCATCTTTTTCATATGAAACTTTGACAAAGGCAACCAAAGTTTCCAACATCACCGATGCTCCTTTGATCCACGGTATCCTTCACATCTACCTTCACACAGGGTCGTACAAAGTTTTGCTACTGTGTAACTTTCTGACCATTTTTCCAGACACCACTTCTGAATCACTAAGTTTGAGATCTCATGTTTCACGTGTTTGTCAGGGTGGGACCATAATTCTCTATTCTAATGCTCATATCAGTCTGGACAGGCCACCTTATGCTGCAATAATAAACAGCTCCCAAATCTCAGTGGCTCAGTAATAACAACAGAATCATTTAGTTCTTGCACATCCCATATGATAAATAAGAGTGAGGTAGTCTCTCTGTCTATCGCACACATAGCCTAAGACTGATGAAGACTCCACCACCCTGTAGACCAAGTACCTGAAACTTCAGACCAACTCTATCTAGTTCTTGAAGTATGTATTTATCATATTGCAGACATAAGTTACATTCTGAATTTCTTTTCTAATTCTTAAAATGTAGGGTAAAATAATCACTGCTTGATTGAGAAATAAAGTAGGTAACAAAAACAAACCAAATGAAAAATATTGAACACCCCATAAGAAATCTATGTATTTAAGGTGCTCATGTTCACAAACCAAACAGAAACTTTTCTGTTTCCATTTCTCTGCTGTTAAGAATAAATTCATTTATGTATACATCATTAATACATAATAAGACCATATAATGAGCATCTGAAATATTTCTCTCATATCGTAAGCACTATATACATGAAGGAAATTGAAAAAAGTATTAAACTATGCACTTTATTCGTAAGAGAACAAATATGAAATGAATATAAAATTCTTAAATTTTTACAAATCTTTAATTATTATATAGGTCTCCTTCATTAATTAAGAAAATAGGGTCAGTATAGGAAGCATACAATTAATCTGTAATTTCAGGAAGAGATAATTTTAGGAAAAAAAATTACTAAAGAAATAGAGTTTATACTAGCATGATTATTTTTCTCAATTTCCTCCTCCAGCATACTCTTCTTCCTTTGTACCTTAATAGCCTAAATTCTCCAGAAACATATCTGGTTGCCCCAGGAAATTATTGGGGAACTGTGTCAGGCATTACCTCCCTACAATGGTCTGTGGTTAACTTCTTTTATTTTCACATCGAAACATGCCCAGAAAAAACTCCAAGCTTTGCACATAAATACCCAAGAATGCATACCATTGCAATATGATTTCTGTTTATGTGCCAGTTTTTAAAAAGATAATTTTTTCTTATCAGAAAATAAGTTATACATTGTAAATAAACAAAATAATTAATTAAGTAAGTAAATATTCTGTTCACCCAAAGAAGTCATCAGAAATTATGAGCACGGTAGAGGAGAGATGAATTTGTCCAAGAAGTGCACATGATAGCAAAATTGACTTTTAATGCTAAGTAGCATGCATGTCAAGTAATGTGTCAAGCTACTTTAACATAGACTCCCTCAATTTGCCGTGGATATTATAACCAACGATAAACGGGTAAATTGAAGATTGGGAATTTATGCAACAGAATTAAGTTACTAGAACTAACGAGTTGTAGTACAGTCATTCAAATCCGCTTTTCTATAGCTTTTAAACTTGTACCTCCATTCTATCAGGCTTTCAGTCCTATGAAACCAAGTTATATGAGCAGTTAAATAGAGGGCATTTTACACCAAATAACTCCAGATCGTAATATGCACCAACAGCCTCTTAAAACTTTAGCCGCTAGAAAAATGTGAATTCATATAAGAAAAGCTGAAGAACACCGTTTTAGGTTTTCTGTTGGTTCTATAAGAGATGGCAATGTATTTTATGTCTTAAAATAACACAGATTTATTTTCCACAGCTCTGTGGGTCAGATTCTAATGTGCTGCATTAGCTTCTCTGCTCCTGTCTCACAAGGCAGAAATTCAAGTTTCAGCAGAGCTGGGTTCCTCTCTGAAGATCCTGAAAGAGAATCTGTTTCCAGACTCATTGTGATTGTGAACAGATCTCAGTACCATGTGGCTGAGGCAAGTGCATGACCTTGCTGGCTCTCAGCTGGGGACCATTCTTAACTTCTCTGGCAGGCAACCTCTCTTCTGCAGCTTGCATAGTAATCCCCAGATTCACAGGGAGTATGTTCCCTGACCTCCAGGGGATGCCTGAAACCTGATCCTACCAGACCCTGTTTATATCATTTTTTCCTATAACTACATCTCAATGATCAATTTTGATACTTGAATTACGCTGTAAGAGATTCACCACTGTAACTAGTAATATAGAATGATTATAACAATAAACTAATAAAAGTTATATGAATATGGTGTCTTGAAAGTATGAAGATGAATGTAGTATTTTCTTGTAACAGGTCACTTTCATCACAGAAAGCAGAGCCATGATATGTAAGGACAGTTACATGTGACTCCCTGCATATCTGAACCAACAACAGAACATGCAATGTGTCCTAGTCCTACATTTCTTCTGCATCTTATTCATCTGCTTATTTCTCTCTAACTGCAGTATAGGAAAGTTTTCCATAATTAAGGGCTCCTATAATTAGATCAGGACTACCCAAATGATCCAGGATTATCAACCTATCTCAGATTTCACAATCTCAATCACACTCTCAAAGTCCCCTTGGACAGGTATTCTTGTATGAACAGGTTCCAGAGTGAGGGTGTAAAATGTTTGAGAGGAGTATTAGTCTACCACAAACAATTCCATTGACAACTGAAGAATGGGAAAATGAGAACCTTGTTATTTTCTTCTCACTAAAATTTTCCATCATTCAGACTTATTCAAATTCACTCTTTATAATATCATGACTATTCTTGTATCTCTTGACTAGCTTTTCAAATTGGTTGTCCTAGTTACAGGCTGAACTCATTTAAGTGGATTCAAAAATAGTTTGACATTTGCAAAACATGTTCAAAAGAGACTTGACCATTTATTATTCCAGTGAGCTCCCTATCTGTTAAGTTAAATTCTGAGTCACCGATTTTACCAACACTATTTTTCTTCCTTTCCAATTGTGTTTTAGCACCCTTTAATCCATGCCACCATTGAAAAGAAAAAGATTTGATTAGAATTATGTTATGATTCCTTTAAATGTAAAAGTTGAAACATAATTCCTATGTAGTCTGAATGAGAGAGGAATATGTCATGAAAGTTTCCCATCTTTGTTCTATAAATAAGAGGGAATAATACAACTATAATATAATAAATGCCAGAAGACATTGCTTTCAAAAATAGCAGGTTAGTAATTGACCTTTTTCTGCATTTACCATACTATTTATCATTTCAGCAGTTAGCTATCTTTCTGACAAGTAAATTCCTTTAAAATGTGTATGACATTTAGCTGGATAGAGTTATTTGTCATTGAATAATTTAATGTCATCTCTTATTGCCTCAATTTAAATGGTTGAACTAATTTTTATTTGCAATGTAAAATTTAGATGATTCATATTATGTTGGTTAATGTCTAAATACTTTAAAAATTTAGATGAATGTGCTTTTCACTTGTCAACATAATCAAACAGGGCATATGGGATTGAGATTAAACAGCTGATTAAGTCCCATGATAAAATACATTTACATTATCCTCTCTCTTGGATCTTGCTCATTCACATCTCCTATAAATCGTTTTTAGAGCCTCTTTTACATCTCCAGTTCTAGAATAATTTCAAGGAATCATCAGTTGAACTTCTTGTTTTGGTATCTCTATTTCTTTGCCCTGTTCTAAGGTTGCAGACTGTCTCCTTTAACTTTCTGTATTCAAATGATGTCCTTTTTCTTAGAATTACACTGAAAACATATCGCAATGCTATTTATGACAGTTACAGATAACATTTCTACCTTTAAGTTGCTACAATTTGCACAGGTATTATGTTCTGATAAATTATTTATATTTATCCACTTAAATGGACATTAACTTCTTTGATATTTTTCTTTTTTTTATTTTTTACAGACTGCATTTTGATTCATTGTATACAAATGGGTTTTATCATTTCATCTCTATGGTTGTGCACCATGTAGATTCGCACCATTCATGTAATCATACATGTACGTAGGGTCATGATGTCTGTCTCAGTCTCCTCCTCCCTCTTGTTTCCCTCTATATAATCTAAAGTTCAGTTTATATAGTACTTTTCTGAACGTGATATGGTTTATTACCCTTTTCTGTTTTATCTGCCATTGCAAGGTGTTTTCAAAATTGTAGATCATTTCTATAGTACTAAAAGATGGTGAGTATATGAGAAAAAGAAAGGGAAAGAGAGATTGCTGAATGAATCTGAAAATCAATATTGTCCTACACAAAGAAGGACCCTCCATACATTGCTCTCTCTACTGAGTGTGATGGTCATTCATTTATTTCTTCTTGTTTGCTTTATTTACACTTTATCTAATAACCTCAGGCAAAATTATAATATTTCAGGACACCTTGTCACTCTTTCTCCAACTCTGTCCTTCTTGGAAGAGTGCCTCACACTAGCCACTAGGATTCCACCAAATCATCATCACTTGCTAATGTGAAATAATGTCCACAGCTCCAAACCTGCCCCGTCATTGTCTTTCAGCCTTTCCTCCCTCTATTAATCTGCATTAGCAACATACCTTACTTATAAGGAAGATCCTGTCGTTATTTCTCCTCAGAACCTCTGTCTGTTAACTTCTCACTCCTTTGCTTACAGTGTTGAGTGTATATTTCATAAACATCAAGAAAACTATTATTTTATAAGGTGCTAATAATTTCCTCCACAACAGAAAGGAAGTGGATAGTAGTGTGTGTGTGTGTGTTTGTGTGTGTGTGTAACAAACTATTAAACATATAAATATAAATAATAAACTGTGGAAGGAAAGATAATGCAAAAAGGTTAAGCAGAAGGTTTGTTTCTGGGTTTCATGGAAGCCAATTTGAAAATGAATAACACTGGCTATGTAATTGCATGGTCAGGACACTGTAATACAGGACCTGAAATGAGGACTTTGACACTTGTCAGTTGTGTGATCTTAGATAAATTACTTAATACTTTGGATCTCATTCATCTTTTGCTTTAACATGAGGAATAATAAGAATTCATTTTCACAAACTTGTTGTAGATGTTAAATGTCTACACTTGTGTTAACTGTTCTTACCCACTACAATGTAAACTTTATAAGAAATTCCTGTAATTCTTCATATTACTCTATGTTTTGAAATGTAGACACACACCAGTTCTCCAGAGAAAACAAACCTTTTCCTAGCATTAAATTATACAATAAATTTCTCATGTACTTATTTTTAAAACGGGAATTGTCATTATAAAAGGGAAACTCAACTTTGTATTTCCTGTTGTCTACCTGGAATTTCCCAAAACTTCTATTGTTCTTTTTTTAATTTTTAAAAATTTGTTGTTATAATTGTAGATGAATATCATGACTTTATTTGTTTACATTTACATGCAGTGCTGAGGATCAAACCCAGTGCCTCACACATGCTAGACAAGCACTCTGCCACTAGGCTACAACCCCAATTCCAAAACCTCTATTCTGAATTGTTTTCTCCAAACCAAGTTCTGCCCCATAGTTTTTGTTGTTGTTTTTGTTCCCTGGGGATTCCTTAAAGAACTCATAAATATTATTTCAACAAGTAAGGGAAAGAAAATAAAAGTAAGCCATAAGTCTCATTTTAAAAGGCAAAAAAGTTATCCATCCTCATTATACTATTATAAATGTAATATATTTTCGCATATGCATCAAAGGTTAGTTTTTTGTCTGTTTGTTTTGTTTTTTTGAGGGGTAACTGGTGATTGAACTCAAGGGCACTTGAACATTGATTCACATCTCCAGCCCCATTTTGTATTTTATTTAGAGACAGGGTCTCATAGAGTTGCCTGGTGCCTCGCTTTTGCTGAGGCTGGCTTTGAACTCTGGATCCTCCTGTCTCAGCCTCCTGAGCTGCTGGGATTACAAGTATGTGTCACCTCACCCGGTAAAGATAAGTTTTTACTATGTCAGTAAAATTTGCACAAAGGATTATTTGACTCCTTAAGGAGAGATAATAGCAGTGAGCCTATAATAATTGCACCCAACTTTTTCAATTTTATCTTTAGTTCAGTTGAACCAAGGGAATCTGTGAATCCTAAATATGACAGTTTTGCAAGAGGAGGCTCAGGAAGAATATCATGTATTCAGATACACATCTGCAAGTAATGAGACTGAATAGTTGGAAATTAGACCTGAGGAATGCAATGTACTGCTCTGATCAGATTATGAGCAGCTATAAGTCCTGCTCATAGTCTGGGAGATTTTTACTAATCAGAACATTTAAGGAAGCAGGTATCTTTTCATTAAATTGTACTCTTTCAAATTCCTTGATTATTAGGTATGTCTTGTGAGAAAAAATATATACCAACTATTATTACTTCCTTTAGATCAGGGGTGAGAGAATGGGTACATGGAGTCATCTTTGTTCCCATTAAACAGATTTTATTTCTAAATTACAACTGAAATATTTGTTTGACTTAAAATTTTAAAAAAGCAATAAATGAATACTAAACTAGAGAAGAGAAAAAGAAATTACAGATAAGGTGAAGAGGAGGATTGGCCACTAGAGTTTAGGCGGATGTGTTACTGCACCTTTATTTTAATAAATAATGGTGCCTTCCTTTGGTGAGTTAAATGCAGTATAGTAGCACTTATTCATGGTGTGAAATCGGATGCAATCCTCTGTGTTTCCCTTGGGAAGATATTAGTGATACATTTAAGCAGCACTGTTCTTATTTTTGATGTTTTTCTTGATCTTTGATTCTTGGTCCTAGTCATACTTTAGACTAAGGAAATTACCTGCAGCTTGCTTCTTCATCCTTGAAATACAAGCATCATTGAACTCACAAAACGTGAAACAAAAACTAGAAACGTGGAAATACTTTTTGAAGATATTAAATGAAAATGCCCAAAATAACCAAAAATAGATGAATATAAAATTTCTATGTACTCTACACAAAGATTCAGCAATTATCAGTATTTTGCCAAACTTATGTCATTGTTTAATTCAGTCACCATTCCTGTTTTTGTTTGTGTAGATACTATTTTAAAGCTAATAAAAGAAATTATATTCTGTCTCTCATACCTATTCATAAGCATTTAACTTGATAAGGACTTCTGTTTTTACATAGTCAACATGCTACTACTGACTACACTTAACAGTCATTTCTTACCAATATTGAAATTTCCCAATTATGGCAAGAAATATGTCTACATAATCTACTTTTTAAATTAATATTATCCAGAAAGGATCTGTACACTATATGTGTAATTATGTTTCTTTTTATTCTATTGCATATTACCTTGCCTCCCTTTTCACCCTTTGACTGATTGATTTTTCTTAGTATTTTATATCTGCCTATAAAACTTGTATTTCTTATAAAGTAGTACTAAATTAGATTTATGCTTAATTTGTATAAGTAAGGATATTTCATGGGCATTTCTTAGTTTATTATTTTATGTGGGTACATAATGTCTATTTATTTTGAGGTATGCTAATCATAACCATTAGGATCAGGAACTATCAAACCAATCTACTCTTTATAAATATTCCGGTCACTCTTTCAGTTAATGGTTTTCACACTCTTTTATGATAAATTTATTTTGTAATGAAGAGTTGCAAAATGAGATATCATCTTAATCAATCTATTAGCGATAGTTTTTTTTAATAAAGATGAATGGTTCAAAATGAAGTATTTTTTTAGCCTAAAATATAATTTCTATGGTGTATGAGTTTGTAAGAACTGTCATAAATTACCACAGACTGGGTGGCTTAAACAACAGTGCTTTCTGTTTTCAAGATTCTGGAAGCCGGAAGTCCAACACAGGGGATCAGGATGGTTGGTTTATTCTGAGACACCTCTCCTGTTGTCCATAGTCTTCTTCTCATTCTGTTCTTACATGGACTTTTCTGCATGCATATGTTTGATTTCTCTATCAGTCATACTGTGTAGGGTCCAAACTTTATCACCTCATTTAACATTAATTACCTCTGAAAGACCTTATCCAGATAATAGTTACAACATGCAAGGGTTGGCATTTCGATACACAAATTTAGGGTAGGGTCGCAACATATAGGAAAGGCAGAATAAATGCTCAGCCCTGTCCCTTAAATTACTAACTTTCAGAGTGATGGTTTTGTGCACTAGAGAGATCCACTAATGACTAGTGAAATTTTGTTGTTTTCATGTCAATATAAAATGGACTTTTTAAGAATATGAGATGCAATAAGTCTAGCAATTATTAATTATTTTTTCATAAATATCTCATTTTAGTCTCTTAGGAATACCCAAAAATTTGGCCTTTCTTTTTATATTCTGTATAACTGAATTTTTCCTTGTACATCTTAAAATGCAGTTAATTATAATTTTCTTTTTAATTTATGGGTTCTCTATCCATTATGGATTCTAAATTTCTATCTATACATAACATTAAAACATATTTTCCAACTTACTAGGATTTAACTTTTTCTGTTTTCATTTAATTTTTGTGAATGTCTTCCTTATGTTCTGTGTTGTCAAATTTATCCATCTGTTTTGTCAGGTCTGTGTTGCTGTAGCCAAAAGACAATTTAGAGGAGAAAAAGTTTATTTTGGCTAAGTTTCGGAGTTCAGTTCATGGTCAGCAGACTCCATAGATCTGGGTCTGAGTGAGGCAGAACATCATGGTGGAAGGGTGTGGCAGAGGAAGCAGCTCAGGACCTGGCAGCCAGGAAGCAGAAAGAGAGATGATAGTGCCAGGGACAAAACATAAACCCCAAAGGCACCCACCTACTTCCTCCAGCTACGCCCTGCCTGAGTTACCCCCCAGTTAATCCACATCAGTTATCGTCCGCCGATTAGGTTACAGCTCTTACAATCTAATCACTTCACCTCAGAACATTCTTGTATTGTTTCACACAGGAGCTTGTGGGCAACTCCTCATCTCCAAACCATCTTTTCTCTAATTATTTGACAAGGAATAGAAACTGTGGTTAGGAAAATTCTCCTTACTCTTAGGTTATAACCATTTCCACCACCATTACTATTTTAATACATGTATATTTACTATTAAAACTGATCCATTTGAAATGTATCTTGACAGTTGATAAGAAATGTGTAATTTTCTCTTCCCACCTGACTACTTATGGCTTCCAATACTATTTATGAGTAAAGACTCAATTACAGCCCTTTATGCTAGCACCAACTGAATAATAACACCTAGTAGAGGTGAAAACCTACCCGAGAGGGTGCGACATAGATCGCCTTCAACCTTCAAACAATATATGACTTCATTTCTCCTACAGTTAGAACATACAGATCCAGGAACAGAAGGTGGTTCCTTGCACCTGTATTTCAATACCTCTCACATTTTTTTCTCCCATTTTTATACTTTCATGTATGTTAGTTTAGAGACACAACAGTTTTTCTATTTAAATGCAAGTCAAGTTTACTTGATTTCTATTACTAAAACAAATACTTGAGGTAAATCAACTTATATAGTGAAAAGGCAGATCTAGACTCACAAGTTTAGAGGTTCCAGTCCATGATTGAATGGACTCCTTTGGTTCTTCTGGGCCTGTGTCAAGGTAACACATCTTGGCATGAGCAGATTGTAGAGTAAAACCGTTCACTTCATGGCCAGAAGCAAAGAGAAAGAAGGGGCTAGGTCACACTATCCCCGTCATGAGCAGTGCCCTCAATAACCTCAATACCTCACTAAGCCTTGCTTCTCAAAGTTTCTGCCACCTCCAGTAGTGCTACTCTGGGAACTAAGCCATCTACACCAGGACCTTTGGTAGACATTTCACTTCCAGACTCTAGCAGTTGACACTTAGCCATTTTGGCCTTTTGAGTCTCTGAGCTGAAAGAGAAGAGGTGCCATTCCAGTTGGGGTGATTCACTTCTGCTACCATAAAGAGTGGGGTTTCTGCTACAAAAGGTGGCAAGGAGGAGGAAGAATGGATTTTAAGGGATTCTGTAGAGTAGCTGTTAATACTTGATCTTTAATGGTAAAGGTTACTGGCAGACTAAACCAATAAAATACAAGCAAGAACACTAAAATCCCACAGCTTTAAAAGTAAGGGTTTTGAGTCACTTTGTCTAGCACAGAGCCCTGAGTAGGAGTTTTGGCTAACACCAAAGGAAAATGTAACCGTTAGTGGCTGTAGGAAGCCATAACTAATGAATGTGGGAGGGTCAGAGGAACTACAGCAATTTCCAAGTATGAGGCCCTTTGCGGGTTGCATTCACCGTGGCTTCTACAAAAAATGGAACACGCTTCCAGCATAAAACCAGTTGTAAAATGCTACGTGAAATATAACACCAACGGCTGTGCACTGTGATGTCAGAAACTGGGTTTTCATAACTACCAAAGGCACAAATATTTTTCTGACTCTATATATGAGATGATGCTGACAATGAAAATTAAACTTATTGGCTATAAGATATCAATTTGGGTTTGTATCTGAACTTCAGAAAGAATGATCATCATCAAAATTTGAACGCTTCTGTGGGGAGAAAGCCAGGCAGGCTCTCTGTTGGCAGGAGAGGTCATTGCCCACGTTAGGTAGGAAGCAAGTCACCTTCAACATTTCTGCTGCTTTATGATTTGAGAAGTTTCCTAATGAGTAAATTAGGGCAGACACCATGGTTCATTGAAAAGAGGAGGGGGAGAAATCAAAGAAACCTTCCAACTCTCTTTTAGTACACCTACCAGGGCTGCAGATTCTACAATGCTTAAAAGAATACCTTTCTGGTATTACATGCAGCCAGGGTCCTGGACACGCAGATTCAGATTCCACAAATCAGATACTTTCATAGGGGACTTTGGTTGTAGGACAGAATTAAGTGTTTTGCAAGTTATAAAGCATTCATTTGCCTGCACGGATACTGGTAGAAGTAGTGTGCTTCTGTATCTAGCTTGTCAGAAGATTCCATAGCCTTCTCCAGGCTTATGAAAGCTTTAATCATCTTCAGGGACAGAGTGAGACTAGAGTTTGAAAGTTATTTTTGGAGGTCTAAGCTTTCTACTCCTCTGATCTTCTAACAATTTTTGTGGGAAAACTAACAGATGACACTAAATACTTTAAAGTTTAAAATAGTGATTGTGATTTCTGTTTTGTGTAGATAAACCTTAATTGAAACAGATAACATTTGATATTTATCAACTTCACACTGCCTTTGCCAAAATGAATTTCTTTCCAAGATAGTACACCACAGTCTACAAATAAAGGACAGAGAAAAAATTATATAGATAGAATTCTAGTTTTAAAAATGTCTTTAATAGGGTGACTATTGAACATTTCTAGTAAAGAATTCCAGATACACTAGATTTCAGAAAATGTATTTTTAATCCAGGCAAACTTTTTAAATGATTTTTTTTTTATTCATGATGCAAAATAACAGGAGTATGTTATGTTGCTTACATTGTAGTTTATTCTTCCTACATCTCAAGAACTATAGAAAAGAACAAAATATTAAAGGTAATTCACAGAAAAATGGTTTCAAGAATATTCCTAGGTCTATAATGTAATTTGTAGACTTTGAAAGTGAAAAGATAAAAAAGAAGAAAATTATACTTTTAATAGGAGGAAAAGGAGAGACTTAAAACACAAACTTTCATTTTTAATGTAACTTGAGTAAAATACAGACTTTTCTCCTTAAGTGTTGTGAAAAATAATTAACAAAAAGGACTCTGGAGATTAATGATGTGGCCTAGGTTCCCAGCTAAACAAGTTATGTAAACACTGCATTGAAGGCAGGCCTATAAATCCATCCTGCATATTTTAAACTGGACAGCACAACCATCTGGGAGGATGTGGAAGATTTATTGCATCAGTGCTGCTGTATGTAGCTGGGTCTTTTTCACATCTCAGTAGTTTTGTCTGGAAAGTTGCTTTAACCCCAGTTTCTCATTTATTCTCATTAACAAATTTCTGAGCTATGACCTAAGTCATCTGCAGTAGCCATTTAGTACATCATTCACTCAAGGTGTACTCTGTTGTTTTATACTTTGAACCTTATCATAATAAAAATGTGCATAATTACTTTAAACCCCAAAATATTTTATTCACATCTTTCAATCTTCTCAGGTTTTTAAAATTATTATGCTTGGTGTTTTAATGATGTCAGAACTAACAAATTCTTTTATAAACATTACACACTTAATGACTGAATGTTCTTAATAGAATGGGACTTGACTTTACCTTATAATGTCAATTTCTATAAATGATTAAATATCATTGGTGAATTGCTAGTATTATTTACTATAAATTTTTTTTGTCATTTTACACTGTATTATCCTCAGTTTCCAAAGAGAATTAAACACACACACACACACACACACACACACACACACTCTCTATTTTGTATTTCATAATTTTGGATACTTCTGAAAAATGTATTTAACATGAATGTTATACTCACAGAGTTTTTATATCATTAATAGAATATTAATGCTGACAGAGACTGAGTTGAGGTACATGTACAAACTGGCATTTAATGAGGGAAGAAGAGGAAAAAATGACTGTTAATTGAAATAGAAAAAAATGTTAGGGAATTTACTCTGATTTGAAAGCACCTGACTTTCTTACTTTGTCTTCATTTTGCAATTTAGACATTCTCAAAATCTCTGATAATCATTCTGAGAAAGAAGACTGAAATAATATCAAAAGTATTTGAAAATTAATATAAATTATTAAAACACAAAATTGTTTTACAGCGATAAGCATGTCTGCACCCAGTCTGCCTTGGTTTGCTCTTTCTTTGTTGAGAGACCCCTAGAAAGATGAAAATCAGTCCCACGGTTGTGTAGTACAGATGGTCTCATAAGAACATTTAGGTAGCCTGAGTCGTGGTACAAGGATGATGACACAGGACTTGGGAGGAAAGGACAATATGTGGGTGGACCTAAACCATGGTGGGGAAAACTGGAAGATGTCACTTCATATCACCAAGGACTGACGGGAACAAGCTCTAGACTCTTTGAAACAAAGAGTCTAGATAATCCCTAATTTCTAAAAAGTTATGGTATGATGATCCACATGCCCAGATCATAACAGAATGAATAGTCCATGGTCATAAAAGGTATAAAGAGAAAGACCTGCGCATTTGAATACGATTTCCTCTTATGATGAGGAGGTAATCAGGGATAATTTTAGACTTTGGATAAACTTTAACTGACTTTGAAAGATGAATGGGCTTTTGGCAGAAAACAGACATTGCAGGTGGGAGAATCAGCAGGAGCATGAACAAAAGAAATTGCTTAGGAAGAAACTTGGTCACAAATGTCTCATATATTGATCACAACATGAATAATGAATAGGAGAAAAATAAGCATTTTATCTTTGTTGTTGTTTCAGTAAAACAAAATCAAAAGTTGCGAAAGACCTACCATGAAATTCCACTTTGCTTTACATCTCAACATAGAAAACCAGTGACCAGGTTCTTACATAAATTTCCAAATATGCTCTGTATATACAAGTATGTACATTATTTTTCCTGCTCTAATTTTTACATAAATAGTTGCACAAAGCGTAATTTCTGTTTTTATTTTAAGCAATTTATCTCTGTGATTGATTTCATCAGGTTCTTTTTAAGCTATACAAAATGAAAGTTGAGTTGACTAATTTCAATAAAACCGTTATAGTTACCGTCTGCAAGAATTTTAGAATGAATTGTTAGAAACTGGAGGTATCTTGTGCAGACTATGGGCAAAATGTGTAGGAAGAGGCAAAATGGGATATTTACTGAAAGGCTTATTTTAAAAGACAGCAAATTATGATGGAATAAAATCAGCTTTGGTGATAGAAAGGCTTCTATTCAATTCTAAATTGTAGCACTCACTAATTCCGCAATTTTGGGGAAATTACTTTCCTTGTCCTTCAGTTACCACATTTGTACAATGGAGAAAAATAATAACTAATTCAAAGAATACCAATAATGTTAAATGGATGTTTAGTTTTTTGTCTGCAATATGCATTTTATGACATTTTATAATTATTTAATAGCCATAATTTTAAAACAAATGTTTATGGTCATCAAGGCTACTAATTCTCTTAATTGTACACATCTACCGTTACATTTAGTGTTTCTGCACGTTTATTTAACATTTTTAGTTCTATGACATGGAGTCACAGAGTTCAGTAGCTTCTTCTGGGTAATGCTAACCATAGAAACAAAGCAAACCCTAAAATGTAAGTGACATCGCATAATGGTGCCGTGTGTCACTTAAGGAGTGGGCATACATTCTGAGACATGTGCAGTTAGGTGACTTTGTTGTGTCAATATCAAGGATTATGTACTGTATGTAATTACACAATTTTATAAGAATGCATAATTGCAGTATTCTCTTCTGAGAGTACCAGCGCAATGGGTTTTTTTTCCCTCCAGAATCATCACAAACACATAAGTATGTTAAGACAGCTATGACATCACTAGGCAATAAGAACTTCTCAGCCTTGTAAAGATCTTATGAAATCGTAGTCAGATATCCGGTCTGCCATTGAGGGAAACAACATAACGTGGTGCTTGACTAGTTTATTTTTCACTTACGAAATAGCCTAATGCGGTTGGTCTTCTTTTGTGGGTGGTTTTCCATCTCATAGTGACTCTTTCGGTTTGAAACTGCAAAGTTCCCGGAGGTTTGATGTGTAGGGGGTGTGGCCCCCAATGCAGCAACATTCAGAGGAGGAGCTTTTAGGATGTGACTGGATCCTGAGGGCTCTGGTCTCATCAGGCCATTATCCATGGATAACTGAATGGACTCCTGGGAGATAGTGGACACTGTAGGCAGGTGGGATAAGTTGGAGAAAGTATGTCACTGAGAGTGTGCTCTTGGAGACGGTATCTTGGCCCTGGCCCTTCCTCCCTGCCCCCTTGCTGGCTGTAATATGCTGAGCAGCTTTTCTCTCCTGTGCCCTTCCATCGTGATGCTCTGCCTCATACAGACCCAAAACACTGGAGCCAACCAACCATGGACTGAAACTTCTGAAACCATGAGTCCAGTACATCATTTCTGCTTTAGCTGCTTTACTCAAGTGTCTGACATAGTGACCAGAGCTAACACAGTGCCTAAGAAACTCAGTTCCTCGACATTTTGTGATGCCCCAGTCATCAAGGAATTAGAGTTCTCTGTTTCCAACAGGAGAAACAGACACTGTGGGGAGCACCATCTTCTGGCCTATCATAGGCAGAAAGGGATATTCATTATTTCTGCTCATATTGTACGTGGTTATGAATAGAGAGAGACAGGCAGGAAGACAGTACGGGCCGGGCAGCTACCTTTTCAACTGAATCTCTGCACTTTAGAAGGTTGACAGATTTTGGACACTATCTGGCTGTTTCAGCTTTATTAGCCCCAATACTCAAATACTCATATTTCACAAATGAAAAAAATAAAAATAAAAAAAAAAGATCTAGAAGCCGTTGGTTCAACAGAGATATTTAATGTTATCCCATGGAGTTTCCTTGATCTCATGCTATTTTGTAACCTAATAGGTACAATTTCAATTGTACCTGTTCAATTGTATGAAAGAACATGTTAGTTTATTGTTGTAGACAAATAATAATATGACCATTATTATATTATAGGATATAGGGTTTTATTTTCCTATTTCAGATAATTATTTAACACTGAAGAATTATCACAAAAGGTGGCATTAGGAAATAGATTTATGATTTGGGTCTTCATTTAGAAATTTAGTATTCTGGAAGCATACATCATAATAATGAAAAAGCATCATTCTGCGTTATGCTGCCTGTAGAAGAAACAGTGCAAAAGCCTATGCAGCAAGAGACACAGTGTAACTGTGCAGAATATGCTCTAACTGGAGGATGCAAACATTTTTGAAAACTGTATTTGCAAATCTTGTTCCAAAGTCCCCCACTAATCAGCATAAATATTTTCCAAGTATATATATGAAGGTATTTGCATCTAAACTCTATTAGTAAGGCAGTAGAAAAATTATACTCTACAGTGTACAAAAATTGATAAGCTATTCAAAGTAGACCTATGAAACCATTTAGAGAGGACACTACAGTATAAAAATTCTTGTGCAGATGTTTCAATTATTGGTATTTCATCACTGTATCTGTCAGGTTTTCTACTAGAAAGGTAAAATTGTTTCCTGATTTAAAAAGTGAACAAGGCATATTGTATCATAAAAACATAAGTATTTGCTCATTTAACCACCAACTGAACACCTACTATGTGCCAGGTGTTTTACTGGACTTTGAGGATCCAACGGGGAACAAAACATATGAGTTCCACACTCAAGTATTTTACTTTACAAACCTGAAACTGTTTAGGCAATAAACTAAGATAAGCCAGCTCATCTTTAAGGAGAAAATTTGCATGGGTTGCCTAGTTTGAGAATCAGAATTTTGACTAGGTGTGGAAAAAGATAGAAATGGACAACTTTAATTAGAACATCCAGTAATTCCCACCAAGGTTTCCAGGAGTGACTCTAGGGCCAGCCCTGCCAGTACAGCTGCAGAGCCAGCAGAGGGCGATAAAGCAAATTTGTGATGCAGGCTCAGAAAATTTACTTGACGTAAAGTACCTTGCTTCCAAGAACTACAACTCTGAGAAATAGTGTGGACTTGGGCAAAATTTTAGGACATCAAAATGTTCTCCGTTGTGGGTATTTACCGGTGGCAGAATAATTTTAAGATTTTTTGAGGAAGTTTGCCTTTTGGTATATTATAGGGAATGTATTTAATAGTTAATGGAGTTGGTGCCAAGTTTCTGGTGGAGAATATGAAGATATGTATTTATATCTCAATAAAGTCTCCTTGGCCACTTAAATCATGTACTACAAATATTTTGGTCATAATTTATAATTATGTAAAATGTGTAATTCTTTAACATATGTAAATTTGGTTGAATGAGTCAGCTTGAAGTTAGTATAGTTAGTAAAATAGGAAGTATAGGTTTAGGAATTGGAAAATGGCTTAGTTTAAATATAGAACTTCTACAAAATTTATGAAAAGTATAAAAATAAACTGGGTTACAGGTGATAATTAACATATGCAATTGAAAAATCTTTCATGAGTCAAAGTTCATAATTTTTTTTTATTCATGCATTATGCTATTTCTTATGCTTTCTATTGTGTTGCTGACAGGTAAACTACAAGTTTATGTACTTGTATGCATAACAAGGACACACTATATTTAGTTATAAAATGATATTGCATATATATTGAAAAATATCCATTTGTTTGATTTATGGCTCTATTTTAACAAGGGCTTAAAAGATTATATTGTGGATTTTATTTTCCTGTACAACATCAGCATTCTGAATCACTTGAAAACATCACTAATAAAACAAAATGGAAATGTCATCATAAGATTAATATCTGCAACAATTTAGTTGGTAGTTTCTTCCCTTTCCACTTAAAATGTGAGTCATAGTTAGCAGGATTAGCATCACCTGGGAACATGTTAAAATCAGAATCTGCATTTTAAAAAGATTCCCCAGGTGATTGTGTAACCACTAAAATTTGGGAGGCCTAGGTCTGATCTATGAAACAACTTTCTTCCTGCTTCCTGGTTGCTAACAAAATCCACGTTCTGTTCACCTTTTGGGTGGTCACATTAATTGTGATGCCTTCTCAGCTCCAGGGGACAAAGGTTGATTAGACTAAGCCAAGCATGATAATTTAATTTCCCTTGCCTCTAACTATTGAAGCAGAGGCTTGTGATGCACTTCTAAACAAAGCCCCACAGGAAATATTTGGAGGGCTTATGGAAAAAATGTCACTCTTTAAAAGTCACACAAAACATAGGTTTGGTTTCTCTTTGCTCCAGATACTCTCTTTCTGCAAGCATTGTCGGAAATGACCACATGCCTCTTGGGATGGAGAGAAGACAAAGGAATCGCAGAGAATCTGAGCTAGTCTGTAAACACTTTAGTTCTTTCCTTTGACCCAGGAATCCCTCTGCTGCTAGCATTCCTGTTTTTTTTTTTTTTTTTTTTTTTTTTTATTGTAAACAAATGGGATACATGTTGTTTCTCTGTTTGTACATGGCGTAAAGGCATACCATTTGTGTAATCATAAATTTACATAGAGCAATGTTGTTTGATTCATTCTGTTATTTTTTTCCCTTCCCCCCACCCCTCCCACCCCTCTTTACCCTCTATACAGTAGTTCCTTCCTCCATACTTGCCCCCCTCCCTAACCCTAACTCTAACCCTTCCCTCCCCCCCATTATGTGTCAACCTCCACTTATTAGCGATATCATTCGTCCTTTGGCTTTTTGAGATTGGCTTATCTCACTTAGCATGATATTCTCCAATTTCATCCATTTGCCTGCAAATGTCATAATTTTATCATTCTTTATGGCTGAGTAATATTCCATAGTATATATATACCACAGTTTCTTTATCCACTCATCAATTGAAGGGCATCTAGGTTGGTTCCACAGTCTGGCTATTGTGAATTGAGCAGCTATGAACATTGATGTGGCTGTATTTCTGTAGTATGCAGATTTTATTATCTGGAGAAGGAGGAGGAACGGGCAGGGTCACTTCGACTCGGAGTGATTGATTGCCCCGGGCTACGGGTGATTGGTGGGAGGAGGAGGCACGAAGTGAGTTTCTTGGACTCCTAGTGACCGCACGGGCATACTGGGCGGCTGTCTGGAGGAAGAGGCCTGTGGCGGGTCTCTGGGACTCAGAGCGATTGTTCGGGGCCACAGGTGGCTGCTCAGAGGAGGGGCCACGCAGCCAGGCGATTAGGTGCAGAACAGGGTCCCAGGATCTAGGAGGCTTCTGGGTGGAAGAGCCGCACAGAGACAGGCTTAGGGCGGAGCGAAGGTTCCAGGCCTATGGGCAAATTCTCTGAGGAGGGGCAGCCTAAGGAGATTCATCTGCGAAGGGTGAGACTCCCAGGCCCAGGAGGTAGGGCCGGGCCCCTGGGAACTTTGCAGAGGAAGGTAGCCCAGCCCAGGCAGTAGCTGTAAATTGAGGGGAACCTCTAGGAGGAAACTGACAAGCGAGACCTCCCCACCGGGTGAGTCTTCCCTGCTGGGTGAGGTTTCCCACAAGGACGGTAAAACCAGAGACTCAGGCCCAAACAGGCCTTGCCTCAGCCCACAGCCTAGGTCCCCTTTGGATGACCATTGGTCAACAAGTGGAGGCACCTCTGCCCACTAGCAGGGAATATACCCCACCTGAAGGCCACCACTCCTAGAGAGGCAGCTTCCTTGTGGAGCACCGCATTATCAACCTCCTCCAAGACTTCAGCCTACTGAAGGCTAAGAGGGGATATATATAGAAATCTTCAGGGTCATTGTAAATCAACAGAGGAAATCTGCAATATCTCAGCGGTCCACTGATATCTGAACAACATGAGAAAACAAGGAAAGAAAATGCTGCAAACAAATCTAGATGTTACATCAATAAAACCCAATGACAGCATTCCTGTTAATGAGATAATAAACCCTTTCTTGTTGATGTCTTTCAATCGGCTTCTCTGTTACTTATCCAATAAATACATCTACTTCTAATAATTGTTTACATCAAAAGCTAGGTTAGCCACATTGTTTGCCTTCAAATGACCATCTTCTAAATCTATATATGGGATAATTCACGTGGATTTCTGCTTGAATGACTGATAGATAATGAGTTGATCCCAAATGATAGACAGCCTCTACTTTGGGCTTGTTTGATGGCTCTGATATATGCTTGAAATAAAGGTATCCTCAAGATTTCTCTATGGAATATTTTCTGCTATTTAAAGATTAAACTTATCAGTTTTATATGTTTTATCCATTTGAATAAAAGAGCAAAAGAGGAGGCAAGTTTACATTCTGTTAGTTTTAATTGATTAAATGTTCACAAATTTTAGTGACTTGTTTAAATAGCTCATAACAATTACTGTCACGTTTGATATAAAAAATCATTCTGGGGAAGTTCAATTTAAGAACAAACCTAGGGTTTGCACTGCTAAATGTTTTTTTTTTTTTTATTAAATATGTATTTTCATTTGATAAACAATCATCTCTCAGCATTCACAACGGATTTGTTCCAGAATTCCTGAAGGATACAGAAATAAAAGAATGCTCACTTTCTTATATAAAATTCTGTAGTAATTGCCAATAACCAAGACCATCCTTCAGTATACTTTGAAATATCTTTGGATTGTTTATAATAACCAATACCATGGAAGTCCCATGTGGGTAGCTATTATGCTATATTATTAAGAATTAATGACAAGAACATAAAAGTCTGTACCAGTTCAGTGCATATGGATTTTTAAAAATATTTTTGATTTGCAATTATATTGCCAATGCAGAAACCACAGATATGATAGATGGTTTTATATATTATTATACATGTTTTCCTTAGATGCATGATCATTTGATTATATATAAAATCAAAATTGAAATTGAAGTTTCATCTTACTTATTTGGTTAAAATATTTATGACACTTAAGAGTGTTGTGAATTGTAGTTTCCAAAATATGTCATTGAATTATTTCTGGTCTCAATGAGTTAGAGATGTTTTCAGTAACATCATGTCTTCATTTTGAATTGATATTGTGACATTTTACATGTGTATGCAACATACTGATGCTAAGAATTGATCTATGGATTTGATTCTCTATACTGGCTATATACTGTTTCCTTATGTTGTTTTTTGTGTTAATGATATTCCCAAGTCAATTAAAAAGAATCTGTAGGGAAAGGGACCTGGGAATTAGTATTTTGCAAAAGTCTCCTTGTCATTCAAATGGCTTTTTAATTTAGGATCACAGACCTAAACTATGTCATGATATAACTTGACTGACCAGATTCATAATTACATCATTACTTGTCTCTCTGAATCCAGCAAATCAATGTCCCTAGTTTTTGTATACAAAATTTAATATTGATTCATAAAATGTTTTTCTAAAGTGTTTCAAAAATTGTCTAAAGTAGCAGTAAGGCTATTAACATTAGATATTAATACAGTTAAATTAGCAATCTATCAATTATTAGGGTCCCCTGGTTATAAAAGGCATGTTTTAAAAAATAAAAGTCACTGAATTTTGAGTTAAAACTGGATTTCAAATTCACCATGGAAATTAACTTCATATTATAAATATTCAATGTATTATTAGCAAAAATTTGTTGTAGCTTTAAAAAGTACATTTAAAATGTATACTTAATCTTTATTTATATCTCATATTTCATTTGAGAGTCTATCATACTTGAATTGCTCATAGTGTCCATACAGGTGACCATAATGTGAATGCTACCATCTTCTTGCACGCAAAATAAGAGGTAAATACTGTATAAGGCTGTGAAAATTTAAATATAAATGAACTAAAATTAGATAAAGTTAGGAACTTAGTTGCTTATTTGTAATTGCCACAATCAAGAACTGGCTAGTCACAGATGATTATGGGCTACCTGTAGACAGAGCAGAAATAGAATATTTACATTCTCACAGGAATTCTTCTGCAGAAAGTTGATTATTATATTGCAATGTATTGTTTTATTTGAGTTATTTTGTGTAGATACCCAGAAACAGGATTGCTTTATCAGAGTTCTCTGTTTAATTTTTTTAAGAACTTCCACTGGTGGTATCCATAGTCTATTTTTTTATTTCCACCCAGTGTACAAGTGTGCAAACTTCTCCACAAACTTAACAACACTTTTTAGCTTTCATTTTTTTGTATGTTTTCATACTAGCCATCCTAACAGGTATGAGGTGATACTAGATTGTGGTTTCAACTTGAATTTCTCTGATGATAAATGATGTTAAGCATCTTTTCAACCATTGAAATATGCATTCAAGTTCTTTGTCTATTTTTCAATCAGCTTATTTGCTTTATCTTTCTATCAGATTGTAGGAGTTCCTTAGATACTTTGCATTCTAACCTGTTGTCAGGTAAACGATTTGCAAATATTTCTCTCCCTTTCCACAGGTTTCCTGTTCACTCTGCTGATCCTTTTACTATACTAAAGCTTTTATTTTGATGTCCCCTCACTTGTCCGTTTTTGCTTTGGTTGTCAGTGTTTTGAGGTGCCATGTCCAAGAAATCATCATCCCAGCAAATGTTGAGGGTTTTGCCATGTGTTTTCTTCTAGGAGTTACAGTTTCCAGTCTTGTGTTAAATGTTTGCTTCATTTTGAATCAATTGTTCCAAATTGTCTGATACTAAGATCCAGTTTCATTCTTTTGAAGATGAACATCCAGTTTTCCCAACACTTTCAGTGGAAGAGATTATCCTTTCCCTGTTGTATATTCAGGACACCTTAATCAAAGATAAGACGACTCCAGGTATGTGAGTCTATTTCTGGTTTCTACTCCATTCCATCAGTCTGGTTTTTGTTTTGTTTTGTTTCATCTGAGAGTAGCATACTATTTTAATTATTATAATTTTGTAATCTATTTTGAAACCAAGCATTGTGAGACCTCCAGATTTGTTCTGCTTTCTCAATGTCACTTAGTTTATCCATTTTTTTGTGTGTGATTTCATCTGATTTTTGAGGTTGCCTTTTTTCTATTTCCATAAAAATGCCATTGAGATTTTGATCTCAATGCACAAATTTGTAAAGCACAAATTTACAACTTAGTGAGTGTAGTAGGGAAATTTTGACAAAATTAAGTCTTCCAAAGCTGGAATACAGAATATCTTTTCATTTGTTTATGGCTTCTTTAATACCTTTCACTGATTTTTTTATTTTAATTTCAATGTAAAAGAGACTTATACTATGCATTCGTTAACTAGAGAAGCGTGTCCTAGCTCCCAATACTGTGCCAGCTATGATTAATAAAAATTGATGTTGAGAGGCTAATTTTTAGAAATTACATGAAAGTTCAAAATATAGAATAGCAATAGGAATAGCAAATCAAATTATTGTACATATTTTTTTAACAGGCAGGGAATTCTAGTTTAATGAGTAAATTTATATTTCTGGTTACATTCAAGGGTAAATACTACCAATTCACATAATTTACATGATTTCAATACGATGTTGTCTTTGCTTATCTTTTGCAAAAACTAAAAATTATAATAAATAATAGCAGTAAAACTTGTAAATTTTATATTTAAAATATTTAGCAAGTAGGGGAAAAAAACAATCGGTTGAGTTTCCACATATACTAATCAGTGTTATCAATAAAGACCCAGACTATTGCAGAAATGATCTGTTCTTCTTTAATTCCACATGTGAAAGAAAGCACAAACTGAGCACACTAATCATATGTGCACATGCATTTTCCAGAAAAGCATAACCATCTGGAGTAACTTCAGCAGCCGAAGCCAATAACCACACTGTTATTTTCATTACAGGCCTTTCAATGAAACTCTCTCCCTATAAGCAGGGAGCCAAGAAAAGAAATTAGTGGCCATTCAAGGACATGGCTCAAAGACAATTCTGTTCTATTAGTGTATGCGTAACTTTCTTAAAGCTGTGATACATTGCTCCAAACTGTGGTTTGTCCAAGAGCAACATTTATTCAGACCATAAAATGGAGGAAAGAAAAGTAACCTCCGTGGTTCATTTAAACCATCTTCTTAATGTCAGAGAATTTTTAGCAGAAGAAAGACACTGCCTTTATTACTAGCTTATGTTGAATGAATAATTCAGAATGAAAGCAGTTGCAGCATAATGATAAAATTACATAAATCAAAGGGTAGCTGCTCAAGCCAAATATCTGCAGAAAAAACAATCACATTCCCCACTCTTGTGTTTACTTAGATAGTTATTTTGTTTGTGCAGATGTTCTAAAAACTATCATTACACATGTTTCTTTGAGATATTTATAACCTACTTGAAATGCTTGCTCTCTGAAATTTTTCTTCTCTATCCAGCACATCCTTTAGCCTGATTCCTTCCTTGTCCAAAAGTCTCTATACATTAATGACTGCTGAAGTACAAGGCAAATGCCCTATGAGACCCAAGTAGGGGGTGGGAGGAGATGAAGGAATTAGTAATTATCAGACTATCACTGCCTGTCTTGATATAGGAAGTGTGGCAGATGTTTTACTATTTATCTTTCACTCACAGCCTTTTTTGGAGTTATAATAATTATTGCAACTATAATATAAATTAGCTTAATACAATTATCCATTGTTTAAGGCCATATAAGTACAAAGTAGCAGTAGAGTCACAGCTGAGTGGTCTTTTTGATCCAAACCTCTTTTCCTTTACAATATAGAAGAGAAAAATCTGAATATTTTAAATCATTATTAAGGCAAAAGTAGCTTTAAGATGAAATAGTCTTATAAAATCATAAATTACCAAGTCCTTGGGCCTACAAGAAAGCAGAATGGCCATTAGCAGGCTGATCTAAGTAGAGATTATTACAGAAGTTTCAGCTTTGGGGGCTACCTTTCAACAACATGATTTTTTCCCCTCGTTAAGGAAGAATCATATTTTAATACATGGGCTTCTAGACTTAACTCTCAAAAGAAATCTTAGCCTGAAGCACAATGCATGGAAATGGGTCTCTCCTCTGATTAGATTCACACTAAAATCCAGTACATGTCAAATCAACTTAGGAATAAAAAGTCAGAGCTGCACAATTGCCTGAATAGCATATCGATTCAGATTTCTTTAAAAAATAGTGAGTTCGGCAAAATCAGAAGGGCGACAAAAACCAATCATTTCAGCCCAAATGGTTCATTCCTGAGCTGCACGCGGTCACAAACAGGAGGGATCTCTGTCAAGACGAGGCTGCATGTCATCACTAACGGTGTGCATCACCTGCCTCTTTCCTGAGAAAGGAATCGCTGCCGCCGCGTGTTACCCAGCACGCCTCGCAACATTAAACAAAACTCATTCTGGAAAAGGCTTATTTTGAGGAACACATTTTTTATTGTAGTTGCTTATGTATAAATTATTACTCTATTTCTGGATAAAATAATCTTAATGATAAAATATTATTTTAATCACTGTTGGTTCTTGAAATACTTCCAGTGCTATGCTGTGGTTTCCCTTTAATAATTCTGTAACAAAGCAAATGATTATTTGGAATTATCAATGCTTTCAATTAAAAGAAGGTGTTCGTGTTCATCAGGGCAAAGATTTCCACATGGAGGCATTAAGCAACAAATTCTCTGGGAAACTATCTCAGTTGTAAGATGTGTTTCCACCTACACAGGAGACTGAGTCTTTGATGGAATTGAAGTCTTTCTTTCCTTTTCTCATTCTTGAATTCTTCAGCTTTATATTTACCATGAAGAGAGTTCTATAACCTCATTTTCATACCAATACACACTTGGTTTGCTACAAGCTAAAAATAAGAGCATATTTTACCATATTTTTATGTGATCCACAGAATGCTAACAAAGCCACTTTATATTATTCTAGTGTATGGATTATTATTGCTACAGAGAGGACTATATATGTGAAGGATAATTATCTAATACATTAGTATCTTGAGTGTCAAATGGAAATCTAGAAGTAAGGGAATGCTAACTTGTCATATAATTTATGATATGTTTGCAGTTAAAATATAACTAGGCATAATCACAAACATTCCGTCTTCAAGAAACTTCAACCATTTATTGACCAGAACAAAGATGGAAATGACTTTCTAGTAACCAAAACACTTTTTGTCAAACATCTACTAATAAAAAAGGATGAAAAAATAGGCTATTAGCTCAATTCTAAATTTTTAAATATTTATTACTTAAATTATTCTTTTAATTGTTCTGTATTTCATACTACATGAAATGCACTTAAATTTGCTGCATCAGAATAAAATATAAAGGACCTATTACGTTACTTGCTATTTTATGCATTCTTGTCATTTGGAAAGTCATAGAAAATGAAAATTTGATGCTCTAAATTTTAGATGCAGTTGCCATGACAACAAAGAAGCACAATACTGCATACCACTATTCAAATGGTATTTGAATTTCAGAAAGAATCTACTACAAAAGGCATTATTCCTTTTCTGGGTTTAAATAATAACAATCTATTGCTTTATTTTGTTTCAAAATAGTAGCATTTGCTATAATTCTTAGAAGTTTGGCTGAAGAACAAGTGTATAACTATGAAACAGGTAATTATTATAAGGAATTCAGGGATTTTTCTGAAATTTATGATTTATATAAGTACGTTACAGTAAAAGACATGTCCCTTCTGCAGAACACACAGAACTTAGAACTTGCAAATTGATAGGATACTTGGTGATTTAACCATTTTTTAAAAACTATATCGAAATGCAAATTGCTGTCAATGGCCATATTTAAGCCTTACCCTTCCTGAAATATTTATGGTCACTCTGTTTTCTGCACCAGGTATCCTCCTCATTACTCCAGCATATTTCCATACTGAGCATATTAGTTTTGTCTATACCTCCTTCCTTACATAAGCCCTGAATTCTGATTCTGGCCATACTGTCTTTCCAATCAGTCAGGCTCCAACATCAGTCCCCGTCTTTTCTTGTCTTTGCCAAGGTTATTTAAGTCACTATTTCTTTTTTTGTACACTAGTAGAGTAAGAACCTAGTGATCCTTTGAACATGGTTTCAATATCATTTTGTAGTCTCAAGAGAAAAATTAATATTGTATTAATATTTCATCTATGTATATATTCAAAAGAAGTATTTCCTGAAATGGATCATGTAATGAGATTGGGGGGATGAAATAGTGGAAGAAGTCAGAAGGGCTGGCAAGGGTAACACTGGAAGTGGATCCTGATGGTGCAGCTTGGTTTTATTCTGTAGTTATGAGCAACACTAAGCAAGTTTTCAGGAAGGAAATTACCTAAGAGAGCGTGGGAAGAACAG
Source organism: Sciurus vulgaris (assembly GCF_902686455.1). Classification (NCBI taxonomy): domain Eukaryota; kingdom Metazoa; phylum Chordata; class Mammalia; order Rodentia; family Sciuridae; genus Sciurus; species Sciurus vulgaris. The sequence continues at coordinate 17,002,465 of NC_136469.1, forward strand.
TTCGGGAAGAAGTATGGAGAGTTACTTAAACGGAGAGACTTGTGCCAGAAAACCAGATAGAAACCTCCTGCATTCAGAAAATAGAAAATCAGGATATGAACTGGGGTATTAACAGTGGGTTTTGAAAAGATTTGATGAATGGAATACTTAACCTCAGTGCTTTGACTAAAGAGATCATGAAAAGTATAGCATAGAATCTAGAAGGACAATTAGAATTTTGATAGAAAATTACATATATGTATTTCTCACCTTTTTATCATTTGATACTACATTTAAGACAAAGCTTAAAACATACCCATACCATTACAATGTGATAATCAAAATTTCTTTTAATAATTCGTATTTCAGACATTCATTTTATATGAGTGTGACTTTATCAAGGTAGTTTTAGTCCCTAGCCATTTATAAACTGAATTGACATAGCAATTTTATGACACTATGTATAAATTCATGGTCTGTCACAAAGAAACCTTCTAAATTGGTATAGGAAGATACTAATCAGAATGAAATCAGAATGAATATTGCAGTGAAACAATAGGAATATAAAGGATCAGAAAGACTGTTATAAAAACTAGATGCCAACAAATGGAATAACCTAGAAGACATAGATACATTCCTAAAATGTGCAATCTATCAAGGCTGAATCAGGAAGGGTTAGGAAATCTGAACAAACCAATAACGAGCACGAAGATTGACTCAAAAATGAAAAACCTCCCATCAAAAAAAAAAAAAAAAAAAAAAAAAAAAGACCAGTATCTCGGGCTTCACTGCTGAATTCCACCAAGCATTAAAGAAATAATAGCAATTCTTTTCAAACTATTCCAAAGAAAATTGGAAAGGAAAGAATAGTTCTGTTTTATGAGGATGATATTACTCTAACACCAAAGCCTGGAAAGAAGAGAAAATTATAGATCAATATCCCTGGTGAACAGAAAAGCAAAAATTCTCAAGAAAATACTAGGAGGCAAAATTGGACACACATTAAAATGATCATACACCAAAATCTAGTGGAATTTATCCCTGAGAAGGAAGGTTGGTTCAAAACATACACGCCGATAAGTATCATACACTATATTAATAAAATAAATCCTAAAATTTATATGATCATCTCAACAGAGACCAAAACTACATTTTACAAAATTCAATATTCTTTCATGATAAAAGTTTCAACAAATTAGGCACAGAAGTAATGTACCTTATCACAACATGGGCTATATGTAGAAGTTGAAGACTTTTTCTCCAAGGTCAAGAATAATGCAAGGATGCCATTTTTATTCAACACGGTGCTGGAAGTTCTAGTAAGAGCAATTGGACAAGAAAAAGTAAATGAAAGGCATCCTAATAGGAAAGAAAGAAGGGAAACTGTTCTGCTGATGGAATGATCTTACAAACAAGAAAACCCTAAAGACTCCACCAACAAAATGTTAGAATTGATCAACAAATTTGGTAAAGTTCCAGGCTTAAAAATCAGCACACAAAGACCAGTAGTGCCTGTTACACTAACAACTTTCTGAAACAAAAATTTAGAAATTAATTCTATTAACAATAGTTACAAGGAAAAATACACAGGAGTAAGTTCAAGCAAGGAGATGAGAAATCTCTGCAATGAAAACTATAGAATATTGATGAAAGAATGAAGAGGACACAAATAAATGGAGCAATAATCTAGTGTTCAGGGGAGAATTGATAGTGTTTAAAAAGTCTATACAACCAAAACAGATCTATAGAGTCAGTAATCGTTAAAGAACTTTGAAAGTCATTTTTTTCACAAATAGAGAAAGCAATTTAAAAATTCCTATATAAGCACAAAAAATCCTGAGTAGGTAAAGAAATCTTGAGTAAAAGGAATAAAACTGGAGTATCACATGGCTTCAAAATTTGTTGCAAAAACCAAACTAATCAAAACACATTGTACTGGCATAAAGTCAAACATATTGACCAATGAATCAGGATAGAAATCTCAGAAATAAAACCGTGGATTTATGGTCAATTGATTTTCCACAAAGGGGTCAAGAATGCACAATGGAGAAAGGACAGTCTTCAATAAAATATGGTGGGAAAATAGAATTCCACAAGCAGAAAAATGAAAATGGATACATATCTCACACTATATAAAAAGTTAATTCGAAATGTCCTAAAGACTTAAAAGTAAAACCCAAAACAATAACTGCAAGAAGAAAACATAGAAGAAAGGCTTACCCTTCACCTAGGCAAAGATTTGGTGGCTATTACCCCAGAAACAAAGGCAACAATAAATAAATGGACTGGCATGAAACCAAAAGGCTTCCGCATAGCAAAAGAAACAACAGAGTCAGGAGGAAGCCCACAGACTGGGAGAAAATATTTGCCAACCGTACATCTGATAAGAGGCTCATATTCAAAATAGCTGAGGAACTCAGACAGCTCCATAGTAAGATTAAAAAAATGAATTCAAGTCAAAGTTGACAAAGGAACTAAACAGACAATTTTTTTTTAAAAGGAAACACAAATAAATAACCAACAGACATATGAGAAAATGTTCATCATCACTAAGCTCTGGGAAAATAAAAATTAAAACCACAGTGAGACATCATGCAAATTATCCAAAAAAGCTAAAAATAACTTTTGGAAGGATGTGTGGCAAAGGGAGCTCAATGTAAAGATTTAATGGAATGAGATGTATTCATACAGGCATAACCTTTTTTGCATGTCATCTCATTGCACTTTGTATGTATTTGATTTTTTATAAGTTGAAGACTTGTGACAATCCTGCATCAAGCAAGTCTATTGACACCATTTTTTCAACAGTATGCTCTCACTTTGTGTCTCACCTCACATATGTGAGAATTTCATTTTGGTAATATTGTAACAATTACAAATTCTGCACTTCTCACGGAATTTGAAATTGTTTCCATTTTTATTATTTCTGTGTTGGCAATTCATGGTCCATAATGCTTGATGTTGTTTTATAACTGTCTCAGAGGACCACATATTGTGCCCACATAAGATGACAAATTTCGTTAATATTGTTAGTGTCCTGAGTTCTCCAAATAGTCATTACTTCATCTCTCTCCCTCTCCCTACCGGTGTATTAAAATTGGGTCATTGAATAATGTTTATGTGTCAAATGAACGGAAGACTTGCACATCCCTAAAATGAACCAAAAGCTGGAGATGATTTAGTGGGAAGGCATGATGGAAGTCAGAACAGGCTGCAAGCTAGGCCTCTTGCACCAGTTAGTCAAGTTGTAAAAGCAAAGCAAAAGTTCTTAGAAGAAATTATAAGTTCCACTGGACACACAGATGATAAGAGTGTGACACAACTGTGTTGTTCATAAGAAGAAAGCTTTAGTGGTCTGGAAAATCAAGCCAGCCACAACTCTGGTCAATTCTACGCAGGCTGGCTAAGATGGATGAGGGCATGGCAGACTGAGTCTGAGGCTTGAAGAAGTTGTTTGTGGGGTTTAAGGAAAGAAGGCTTATCCGTAACATAAAGAAGCAAGGTGAGGTGAAGCTTCACCAAGTTACTCTGAAGATCAAGCTAAGATAATTGATGAAGTTGGCTACAGTAAATGTTGATGAAAATCTATCAAAAGAAGATGCCATCTAGGACCTTGAAGTCTATAGAGAAGTCAATTCCCAGCTCCAGCATCTTCAAAAGACAGGCTAACTCTCTCCTTAGAAATGAATGTGGCTGGTGGCTTGCAGTTAAAACCAGTGCTCGTGTATCATTCTGAAAATCCTAAGGTTCTCAAGAATTATACCAAATCTCTTCTATCTATACTTTGTAGAAGAAACCAGAAGACCTGAGTGATAGCATGTGGATTACAACATGGATTGGGGAATGCTTTAATTCCACTGCTCACTCACTGCTCAGAGAAGTTTTTCTTTGAAAATATTCCTGTTCATTGACAGTGTACCTGGTCACGCAAGAGCTCTAAGGGACACACACAGTGAGATTAATGTCATTTCATTTTTATGCCTGTCAACAAGTCATCTACTCTTCTACCTATGCGTCAAGGAGCAGTTTCAATATTCAAGGCTTATGATTTGAAGAAACATTTCATAGGACTATAGCTGCTATAGACAGTGGTTCTTCTGATGGATCTGGGAAAAGAAAATTGGAAACATTCTGTGAAGGATACTCCATTCTAGTCATTAAGAAACCTTGCAAATTGTATTTCTTCTTCTATGAAGTGCCTGTTTAGTTCCTTTGCCCATTTACTGATTGGATTGCTTTTGTTTTTGTTTTTGGTGTTAATTGCTTTGAGTTCTTTATATATCCTGGAGATTAATGCTCTATCTGAGGTGCAGGTGACAAAGATTTTGTTCCATTCTATAGGCTCTGTCTTTATATTTTTGATCATTTCCTTTGCTGTGAAAATTTTTAACTCTATACACTCTGGAAAGCCATACGAATATTCCTCAGAAAACTTGGAATGGAACCACCGTTTGGCCCAGTTATCCCAGTACTCAGCATATGCCCAAAGGACTTAAAATCAGTATACTACAGTGACACAGTCATATCCATGTTTGTAACAGCTCAATTCACGATAGCTAGGCTATGCAACCAACCTAGCTATGCCCTTCAACAGATGAATGGATAAGAAAAATATAATTGATAAACACACACACACACACACACACACACACACACACACACTGGAATATTACTCAGCCAAAAAGAAGAATGAAATTATAGCATTTACTGGTAAATGGATGGAACTAGAGACTATCATGCTAAGTGAAATAAGGCAATCTCGAAAAAACCAAAGGTTGATTGTTCTCTCTGATATGTGGATGCTAACACACAATAAAGGGATGGAGTGGGAGGGAAGAATAGAAGTTCATTGGATTAGACAAATGGGAATGAAGGGAAGGGAGAGGGGATAAGAAGAGGAAAGACAGTAGAATGAGTCACATATAACTTTCCTATGCTCATATATGACTACACGACCAGTATAACTCCACTTTACGTACAACCACAAGAATGGGAAGTTATACTCCATGAATGTATCATATATTAAAATACACTCTACCATCATGTATATCTAAAGAGATCAAATAAAAAATTAGAACCAAAGAACGTTGGTGCTTCATGGAAGAAGGTAAAATATCCACAATAACAGTACTGGGAACAGGTTGATTTCATCCCTCATGGATAACTTCAGGGGACACAATAACTGAAGATGAGGAAAGTAAAAGAAAACTGGAATCAGAAATGGAGCCTGAAGCTGAGTTGCTACAATCCCAAGATAAAAAAATTTAACAGATGAAGAGTTTCTTCTTTTGCATGATCAAAGAAACTGATTTCCCACGATGGCATCAACTCCTGGTGAAGACGCTGTGAACACTGTGAAGATGACCACAAAGGATTCGACTTATTAGATAAACTTAGTTGCAAGGCAGTGGAAGGGTTTAAAAGGATTAACTTCAATTTTGAAAGAGGTTTAGATTTCTAAAGCTCTGTGAGTAAAAGGCAATCAAGCAGCACTGTGCATTAAGGGGAAGTCTTAGTGAAAGAAGGGTTCAATTTCTTTGCTAAATTTCACTGTTGTCTTATTTTAAGAAATTGCCAGAGCAGTCCTGACTTTCAGAAATGACAATCCTAATCAGTTTGCATTTATCAATATGGCGGCAAGATTTCCCAACAGCAAAAGACTTGCTGGATGGAGGCTCCCATGGTGGTTGGCAATTTTTAGCAATAAACTGCTTTTCTAAAATTAAGATATGTACATATTAGTTATATGCATAAATATCAGTGTATACTGAATAAGGTATCGTATACTGTAGACGTAACTTTTATATGGACTAGGAAATCAAAAAAAAAAGCATGGCTCACTCTCTTGAAGTGCTACCGTTTATTGAAAAGAACCTATAATATGTCCGAGACTGGACCATATACACACACAAACACAATACAGTATTAACATTGCTGTAAGACAAAATACTATAGAATTAAAAGTAAATTGAGAGACATACATGCAATGGAGTACTTTTCAATCTTAAAAATGAGTAACTCAGAACTATAAAAACTTTATGAAATTTACATTGTACTATGAGGGAAAAATGTAAAAGAATACTGTCAGTAAAAATCATGGTTTACACATGATTTTTGTTACAGTTCTATGAGAAAGGAATTGTTGAGAGAGTGGAAGGAAAACTGACTTCTTCATTGTTTACAGTTGTGATTATTAATTTTTTTCCAACTGCAAATTTTATACTACAAGGTACATATTTTAAGATAATTTTAAATGCTTTAAGCCTAACAACTTATGCTATTATATTTAAAGTATTTTAAAATTAAAATTCTTTCTAATTTTGAGATTGGTTACTCTTACATGGATCCTGAAGTAGTCAAAATTATACTTTTTAAAATGTGAGAATGTAATCATTACTTTACTTCTTCATGCCCTTTCCAAAAATTGAGATAAATTAGCAGTATGTTTTGTGTAAGATTTGCTCTATAGTTTTTGGAATATATATTTTAGATATAAAATTGAATTATTTTTATTCGGTTAAAGTGTGATTATACTGTTTAATATGATTTCTATTCAAGACAATGAAGTATTTTTTTTGACTAAAGAGAAATTTTTTTTCTTTTTTTCAAATCTCAAATTTAGTTATTAGTTATGTGCCAATATTGGTTTCTTAATTTTTTTTTTTTTTTTTGTACCAGGGTTTGAACCGAGAGGTGCTTAATCTCTGAGCCACATCCCCAGCCCTTTTTCTGTATTTTATTTAAAAACAGAGTCTCACTGAGTGGCTTAGGGCCTCACTAAGTTGCTGAGACTGGCTTTGAACTTGTGATCCTCCTGCCTTAGCCTCCTGAGCCCCTGGGGTTAGAGGAGTGTGCCCCTGGGCCCAGGTGGTTTCTTAATTTTTAAAATTCTTTTTAGTCAAATATAACACCAGGATACACCTTGACATAATTGCAAAAGTGTAGAACACAATTCTTAAATCATTTCTTTTATACATACATTTTGGAAATATAATGAGGCTTGTGTTTCAACATTGGCAAATGAAGCATCATATTTCCCTTGAATCATCTGTGATATCTTTTACATTCTCAACTTTTTTTGACCTTCTCCCAGTTGTTTGAGGACTATTTCATCTTTTTCTCTAGCTTAAGAATCCACTTATAATTTTTCACTGGTTAAGTGTCTCATGGTTTTCAAGGGGTTATGATAAGTCTTACAGGAAATCTCTACTCCAGGATCTGGAAATGACTTCTTCTGAACATGAAAATGTATAGAATTAAATGATAAGCAATAGCTTCAGGACCCAGAGCCCTAAGAGTTAATTGTATCAATCATGTTAACTCCACACAGGCTCCTGCTAGCTTTGAGACCCAGCAACGGAGCCATGATTTCTCTGTATAAACTGGATAAGGATGGAGCTCCTCGCAACACGTTGCCTTCTAGATCTGCTGTCCGTACCACAGAAATGAAAAAGCCTTTTTGTGGATACATCCTTGGGTGGTTTGCTGTCCATTATAAAGACAGACTCCTGGTTTAGAGACTTACCAGCCTTCTTCATTGACACTTTATGTGCTCCAGTGGGCCATAAAAATGCTCAGTTCGTTGTAAAAAGACCCATCTGCCTCTTCAGGAAGTTTGTTTTACCAGAGTTTTATATGACTATAGTGACTTTCCTCATGTTTTTCAGTGCTTTCTATTTTTACTTTTTTTTTTCCTTTCAGCTTCCTTTAAAGAAATAGAATTTGGTAGCCTTATGTATCCTTAAATGTTTAGCATTGATGTCTTCCATCAAAGAGGAGCAATGATTGAATCATGCTGAGGTTACTTATTTGAAAACCTAGATGTATAACATTTAAAAATTTAAATTAAATCTGGGATATCTTGCAGAAGTAACTCACCACAAATAGAAAGCTATAATCAAGCACTGAAATGAAAAAAAAAAGCAAAGAAAATGCCAGGTACGCCTCTGCTGTATTTAAGTGTAAGTGTCCAGAGAAAATGAAGTGCGGGCATTAACATCATCAATGTGTTTATTCTTGTGGAGAGCGAACATCTTAATGTCATCCTGAATAAATAATGCGGTTTGTGCTGAACTGATCTTTGGAGAAAGTACAAGGTATACAGCTAAAGGGGCCTCATTTTCTCTGGTGAATACACTTGCATGCTTCTGTGGGTGTCAAATTTATATGCAGATGAACTGAACACCTGGAATCTTAAAAATAAACCATAAGTTACTTATGAACTTCTGCTTGCATTTAGTGTGCTGGTAGAGAAATATTCATCGATGAAAATTTTCACTAATATTTTAAAAACATTCACTAACATTTTATAATTGTCTTTTCAAGTTTACTAGAACATAGAACCTCCCAGAATTCAGAGGACTCACACCACAGGGGATTATATAAAATCTTTATTTCCGTCTCTTCCCTAAGTTATTTATTGATTTACAAATTAAGTCTCCATTTCCCAAGAAGATTACTGAACAAGTTTTATAACATTGACCTTTCCTTTTTCTAAAATTCTTAAAGCATGTAAAGGAACATGGCTTAGAAGAAGAGACAGGACCAGTCCTCTAGGGTTTTGGATCTAAATTCAAAATTGTTACCAACAAATGCTGGTGAAGTTTGAAATGACCAGGTAGTTTTCTTTACCTTTGATACCAGACATACAGAGTTCTGGATATATAGGCATGCAAATGATTAACAGTCTCTATATAACAAGACTTGTTGGTATGCCTAAAATCTATCTGGATACATATTGGAAATTGATTATATCCAACCCCCAATATCTTTATTTTAATTTGAAGCTTATAATATGATAATAAAATGGAGATTTTTTTTCTTTCCCCTTTTGCATATATCAGTTTCCATTAATTTACATTATCAACTGAAGACTCCTTCAGGTATAAAAAGAATTTGGATTCAAAACACATTGAAGCTCCAAGCTCCATCAGAAAATTAAAAAAAAAAAAAAAAAATGGGGGGTGAACTTGAACTGAGACCAGTTAAACAAATTGTGCCTCTGATCGTTGAAACCTCAGGGAGTTAAACAACATCAACAAGGAACCAGTGATGTGTCCACTAGTGGAACTACATGTCATCTCAGCACAGGGCCACCAGTTTGGTGGCACTGGTGGCAGAGATTTGAGGAAAATATATGTCTTTCTGTTTTTATCAGTAACTCTGTGAAATGAAAGGAATTTATCATTTAACACGACTATCTTTGATCCCAAGACAATTTTGCTGTGAAATGTGTCCTGACAGCAGGTAACTGGATCCACCGAGGACTGACCTTCCACGTGAAGCCAGGGTGTGCTGTGTGATAATTGAAACACAGGTAACACTCATGGCTTCCTGGCTTGTATTTAGAAGATACATATAGGGAGTTACCCAGTCAAACTGTATGAGTTTAGCACAAAGACTCTTTTTATTACAGGGTCAAATTACATGCCAGAAGTACAACGTAAAGTTCACACTAGTGGTTACTCCTGGCATTGAATGCTATATGAGCGTTTTTAAAGTATTTTCCAATAAACATGTTTACATTTTCATTTCTTTAACTTTTAGTTAGGTTGAAATTTTTTTCCAAATTCATATTGATTGTGTCTTTTATCAGATAAATAAACATTAATACTATAATTTTGGAGGATACTATTTTCATTTGAAAAAATGTCTGAACAGGATCCTGTTCTGGTTTGAATATGAGGTATTCCCTGAAAAGTTCATGTGTTATCCAATGTAGCAATATTTAGAGGTGAGACCTAATCAGTAGATTAATCCATTTTATTGGTCGATAATTTGAATAGATTACTGTGAGGAAACTGTAGGCAGGTGGGGTGTTTTAGTTAGCTTTTTCAGTGCTGTGACTAAAAGGGTATGACAGCACAATTACAGAGGGGGAAATGTTTATTTGAGGGCTCATGGTTTCAGAGATTGTCGTCCATAGACGGTCAGCTCCATTCCTCAGGGCTCAGGTGAGGCTGAACATCATGGTGGAAGAGTGTAGCAGAGGGAAGCAGCTCCCATCATCAGGAAGCAGAGAGAGACTCCACTCTACAGATACAAAATATATACCCCAAAGCCACCCCCCAGGTCCAATCTCCTCCAGCCACAACCTACCACTTCGATTAATCCCATCAGGGATTAATTCAGTGATTGGATTTTGACTTATACAACCCAATCATTTCTCATGTGAACCTTCCTGAATTGTCTCACATGTGAGATTTTTGGGGACACCTCAAATCCAAACCATAACATGGGGCATGGATGAAAGAACCAAGTCACTCAGTGTGTGACCTTGGAAATTCTGTTTTATTCCTGTGTCTCCCCTCCTATCCTCTCTCTCTCTCTCCTTCCCAGATGCCATTAACTGAGCATCTTTCCTCCACCATGCCTTTCTACCATGATGTCTTACCTCAGGTCCAGAGCAATGGAGTTGGCTGACCATTGACTGAGACCTCTAAATAAACTTTTCTTCCTCTAAGTTGTTCCTGCAGGGTATTTTTGTCACAGCAATGAAAACTAACACATATCCTCTAAAGCAACATTATTTATGAGGAAACAACAATAGTTAAATTGGTCTCCACAAGAAATGAACACTTGATAAGGATAAGAGAGAGGTTTAAAAAAAAAAAAGAAGAGGAAGTGGGGAGAGTGATAGGAGAGGCAAGAAAAATAGAATTAGAATATTCAAACTCAAGTGAAAGGTGAAATCAAGTTTTTCAGGGTCAGGATAGCCTAAGACTTAAGATCAGATTCTCATATTCATAGTTTCAGTTGCTATAATAATATTACCTCTATGAATTTAAAAAGAACTGACAATATAAGCCACAGAGAATTTACATAATATTAGGGACAGCAGTGGTCTTACCATTAGAAGCTGGATTATGACTTTAATCTCTAACTAATTATATTTTTATCATTATGAATAACCTCAGTTGACCTCCAATTGGCATAGTAATTAAATGTTTAGGTTTTGGAATTTGACTCCTTTGGTTCATATCCTAGATTCCACAATAACTAGCCTTGTGAACATAATCTCTCTGAAACCCACTGATATGTCAAATGCAGATAATATTGGTACCTACATCATAGGGTTCTTATGAGGATTTAGTGAAATAATCCTGATAAAACCCTCCGCTCAGTGTCTGACACAAAGTCAGCCTTCATTAAATGTCAACCATTATTTATATCTTTCTGCATGCATGTGAATACTACAGAATAGGGTACAAATAATTTGTCACAGAAAAATTTTGTGTTTTTCCTTTCATTAAACATTCTCTCATAGTGTCATTTCTATGTGCTTTGACATTTTCCAAGTAATTTTGATAATGTCATACAGATATACCTTGTTTTATTTAATATACTATAATAAAAACCAACTTCTCTAATCTTTATGATGTGCATATATTCAACTACACATATAAATATTTTTTGGATTTAAAAATTAAATTACCAGTTTAGCTTATATTTCTTGGATATCGAATGTAATTATTTTATCACTTATTGACATTTTTATTAATTCTTTTCTTTTACATTTTTTGCTTTTGTTTTACATTGGGATGATAGCTTTGATAACACTTTTAATATTACTGTAAAAAGATACTATGCATCATTTGCTAAACAAAACTATTAACAATGAACATTTTGTATTCAGTATGTTGATAATGTAAACATACTGATACTCTCTCTCTTTTATTCATTTGTTTATATCCTAAAGATTTTTATAGACAGATTTAAGTCAGTTGACAAGAATGACATAATATATAAGAAGTTCCTCCATATTTACTTTGAGAGAAAATTTTGAAAAGATATTCTGGTCTATTCAGAAACTTGCAAACTATATGAAATAAAGGGAAAAGAATTCCTCTGGATGAAAACACACACTGAAAAACACTTCTTCCTTAAAAAAAAAAAAAAAAATAGGGCTTTCCTTTCCTTTTCTTCTTTTCTAAGAACAACACACATTTCTGCTTTATCACACTTGCTATGGATGGTTCCCTACTGCAAAATGATCTAATCTCCTTAAGAGCAGAGACCAGCATGTACTCACCAATGTTTCCTACGGTTCTGTAAAAGCACTTCAGGCAAAGTCATTGCACACTATTTCTGAACATAGAAGTTCCACAAACAAAAACAGAGCAATGACTAAGCAGAGATGCAGCACCCAGCTTAAAAGCAAAAAAGCTCCAGTTCAATAAATGCAGTGAACCCCACCTTCTTCTATGGAAGAAAAGACAATCTGAAATTTGTTAGCTACTCTTAAGCAGTTATTACAAGTTTAGTCAAATCAATTTCTCCCCAAGCAATTGGAATATATCATTTCCATGTAAACACTTTTAATACTTGTTTTGTAGTGAACATCCAGTTGTTAAATTTCATCTTCATTGATGTTTGTTTTCACCACTCTACAGTGGCACATTATATGAATGAGTTGCCATTGCAAATTGACTTGCACTGCAATCCATGAAGTTCATATGGTGAGGGCTAAACGAGTGTAACTGTCTTGGGAAATACAGAATTAAGCCAGAAAACTTCTAGAACGCATACATGAATTCAGCAAAGTAGCACAATATAAAATTAACACCCATGAATCAATTGTGTTCATACATACCAGTGATGAATTAGCTGAAAGAAAAATTAGAAAAATTTCAGTGAAAACTACAGAACACTAAAGAAAGAAATTGAAGAACTTAGAAGATGGAAAGATCTCCCATGTTCTTGGATAGGAAGAAATAATACTGTCGTATAACAGTATTTACGTAGGTAATTCAAGTGAAAAGAGGTTGTGTTAGAGCGGAGCTTCAATCCAGTAGGACCAGTATCCTTATAACAAGAGGCGGAGACACACGCGCACACTCATGCATACACACACACACACACACACACACACACACACAGGAAAAGAAGACACAAAGAGGAAGTAGCTCTGCAAGCCCAGGAGAGACAGCTCACGAGAAACTGAACCTGCAGACAGAAAATGTTTCCTTATTTTCTATAGTTTGTCTTTTAAATTTTATGAAATCGTTTTATACAAGAGAAATTTTAAATTTTATCAGTTAAATTTAGTAATAATTTCTTTTGTGGTTGATATAATCTATACTTTTAAAAAACCCTTTATCATACCCAGTAATAAAAATGTCAATTGGCTAGTAAATTTTATGATTTTGCTTTAAGCCTTTAATCTATCTTGAGGTTTTGTAAATATTGTGTGAAATAATGATCTAATTTTATTCTTTAAACTGTCTAATAAAGAACAATATTTCATGTATCGTTTATATTTCTTCACAATGTAAGTTTAACAGTTTTGGAAATTCCCACTGTATGTTGCTGGTATTTAGGAAGAATTTAGTTTGTGTATTTATATTGTATATTAATTAATTGTTTTCATTTATTATCATAGTTTGTCCAGAAAGTCTCTCAGTTTTCCATACTTACTCTTATATAGTTTGCTAATAGTTATTTATTTCTCTTATTTATTATGAAATTTTGATTGAAATCCTACTGGGAGATCACACTATGAACTCTACAGTGAGCAGCCATGCTTAAAAAGCAACAGAACGACAGAGCCCTGTCCCCAGGGAAATCAGATGCACAACATTTTTCTTCTTAATTATACAGCTATTTCTCCTTACTTTGTTAACTTCTCCAGAATCACTTCCCACCCTGACAACCATAATTGTCCTTTAGGATCCATGTGGTTCTGGAAAGTTAGCTCCATTTCCAGGAATGAAGAAGAGAGCACCCATAACCGCTTCAGTCTTCCCGGAGACAGTGTTCCTTGGGTGGCAGGGGACTTAAATTGGTGTCATCAGAATAACTCTCAGAACATTATGGTGAGTGTGGACTGAAGATACGTCCTCAGCCTTGAAAACATGGACAAAGATTAGAAAGTAAACTTAGAAAGTGCTGGACAATCATTATGTACGGAACTCTAAGGAACATTCGCTCCTCCACTAGCATAATAGACAAAATGAAAGAAAGAAAAAGAGGAGGAGGAGAAGCAGAAGGAGAAGAAATCTGGTAAGTCATGCAGGGTGAAGTCTTACTTCATTGATATCTACTCAACCACAGAAATTCTAAGTTTTCTATTCCAAAACAGCTGTTTTTTAAAATCATTTAGATTGGAATTTTCCATGAAGTTGATTCATTTTAATGAAGGTCTGCATATAAAATAATTATCTCCGCTTTCTAACACAAGGAGAATTATCTCTGCCAGTTAGAGAATTTCTGTGATGAAGGACAGCAATTTAAACAAAATCAACAAACAATGGAAGAACCAGGAGATAGAAGATGCATGTGCATAACTTTAATAAAAAGGAGCGATGTAGAACAATTTATGTGACTGTAGTTAGGATCAAAAAGAAAAAAAAAATCATGATCTGAACTCAAGTCCCATGTTCTGCCTCTTAAAAGTCACATACCATGCACTATCTCTACATGCACTCCTCTCACTAGTTAAGTGAATGATGAGTTACCTGAGGAGATTTGCATATTGTGTGTGTGTGTGTGTGTGTGTGTTTTCTATAAAACCTGCCAACTAGACAGAAACTGGAAATAACACAGTGGTGCATTGGTCTTGGTTCTTCAAACCAAACACACACACACACACATACACATGCACACACACTCCCTGCCACTTTCCTGGTAGTTCTTGTGACCGATGGTACTTCAAAAGGTTTGGGGAGATAAGAAAGTAAATGAAATCATCCTCCTTGGGGAAAAAATAAAGATGTTTTAATTTTTCAACTGGTGTAGATACTACGTCTCCAAATGCAAGGTCAGACAGAGAGCTTTCTATTCCTACTGTAATATGTTATTATAAACTTAGAGGCTTAAACATAAAAATTACCAGGCTAAACTCAAGGGTTTGCCAGGCTAGTGTGTGTTTCTTAGTTTTTCTTGAGGATCTAGGAAAAATCCACTTCCTTCTAGCAACTGCCTCTATTCATTCATTTTTGGCCCCTTCCTTCATCTTCAAAGTTGCAACATTTGATCAAATTCCAGGTCATTTGGTACTGACCTTGACCTGAGAAGCATGCTCCGCTTTTAGGGACCCATTATATTAGATCCTGTTCTGCCAGATAATCAAAAATAATCTTCCACTTCAAGGTCTATAACTTAGTCACACTTGCAAAACCTATTTTGTCATTTGTGGTAATAATCTTACAGGTTCTGATGATGAAGACCTGGATGTCTTGAAGTCATTGTGTGGCCAAATTTATGAACTCTTCTTCTTCCTCCTCCTCCTCCTCCTCCTCCTCCTCCTCCTCCTCCTCCTCCTCCTCCTCCTCCTCCTCCTCCTCCTTCTTCTTTTCTAGAGGGTTGTATTTCATAAGTCTGCAGGAAGGTAAAGTTGGGTCAGTTTCTCTCTCAGTAGCTTTATCCCCTTTACATTAGTGAACAATTTGCCCAAATCTGGGGTCTTACTTTTCAATTTTCATCCTTGTTTCAAATGTAGTTCAGAAGAAAATTGACAGATTGTTCAAAGACCTTCTACCTAGGTGACTTTAAATATGAGAAATTCTCTCCTGCAATCTGCTTAAAAATAGAATATAAATACAAAAATATTATCAAGTAAATGTTAGTCTTCTGAATTTTTTATTTCCAAAATCTATGATTATGAAGTTAACTTTCTGTGCTATTATTTGTGATAAATACAGATTTGGGAATGTTATCCTTCATAGATCAGCTAGCTAAAACAAAGGTATTGTGCCTAAAGTATATTGTAACTATATTTCATTAACTACTGCTTTTTAAAATATATTCTTGGGAGTTAAAAATATAACAATCTTTTTTATTGTTCATCCCACTTCATCAAAGACTGCTCATTGAAATGAGGACTTTCCAAGAATGTTTCAAAGGTCTGGTGATATGTCGAATACTTGTAATCCCAGCACCCTGCGAGAATGAGACAGGAGGATCACAAGATGGAAGGCAGTCTTGGCATCTTAGTGAGAGCCTGTCTAAAAATCGATTAATCAATCAATCAATCAATAAAAGGACTAGGGATGTAGCTCAGAGGTAGAAAGCCAGTGGGTTCAATCCCCAGAGTAGGAGGAAAAATAAGAGTATGTCTAACAATTCATTTTTATCCACCGATTTAACTGACTGTTGCTCATTGAATTCTTACTAGTGAAAAAAGATACAAAACTTTTTGCATCAACTTTCATGTCTTTAAGTTTCTCTCCAGAGGCAGGAAGGTAAACAAAGAGCCATAGCAGAAGATATCAGTGATGGAGGAGCCCGGCTTCAAGGCTGCAAGTGATGTCTGCGAATATTGGGAAAAGTTCCAAGTATGTGGTGCATACGAATAAAAATTCATGCATATTTTAAATATTTGACATATTCACAGAGAGAGAAAAAGAGACATCTGCTTTTGAAATGCCCTTGTAATTCAACGGAAGACTTGTCAAGACCAAGACTAGAGAAAAGGAAATTACAACCTTGTTGACCTCTTAGGGAAGAAAAATATATAAGGTATACTAAAATAGGATGTTCTAACAGTAGGAAGACGATGGCATCGGGCTGTGAGTTCAAGGCTATGAATGCCATTCAGGGAACTTGTACAACATTTCCACCATTTGCAACTATTTCAGATAATTCAAAGACCAAGACAATACTAGTTATGAATCACAACTGCATTAACTAGTAGTCACTCCCCAAAATCCTCTGAAACAACATAACTACGTTTCATTTTATTATTTCTGAAAGACAGAAAAATTCAGTGGAAAAATGTACTGGATAAAATGAGAAATGTAGACCCTCAGGGACTATTTGCCGAGGTTATGAATAGCACCTGGAAGTTTACAAAGCTAGATGTAATGTTTTGCTCCCTGGGAAAGACAATGATTTTCCTTCCCAGTCTTTCTCTGAATGTATGTTTGTTGATTATTTTTTGTTTGTTTATATGTTTGGGGGGTTTTCTGTTCTTTCACTTTTTTTTTTGTTTTATATGCTTTATTTTTATTTTTTTAATTTGTTTTTATTGTAAACAAATGGATACATGTTGTTTCTGTTTGTACATGGAGTAACGGTATACCATTTGCATAATCATACATTTAAATAGGGTAATGATGTTTGATTCATTCCGTTATTTTTCCTTCCCCCCCACCCCTCCCACCTCTCTTTTCCCTCTATACAGTCCCTCCTTCCTCCATTCTTGCCCCCCTCCCACCCCCCATTATGTGTCATCATCTGCTTATCAGTGAGATCATTCATCTTTTGGATTTTTGAGATTGGCTTATCTCATTTAACATGATATTCTCCAATTTCATCCATTTGCCTGCAAATGCCATAATTTTATTATTCTTTATAGCTGAGTAACATTCCATTGTATATGTATGCCACAGTTTCTTTGTCCATTCATCAATTGAAGGGCATCTAGGTTGGTTCCACAGTCTGGCTATTGTGAATTGAGCAGCTATGAACATTGATGTGGCTGTATCTCTGTAGTATGCTGATTTTAAGTCCTTTAGGTATAGGCCGAGGAGTGGGATAGCTGGGTCAACTGGTAGGTCCATTTCAAGTTTTCTAAGAAATCTCCACACTGCTTTCCAGAGTGGCTGCACTAATTTGCAGTCCCACCAGCAATGTATGAGTGTACCTTTTTCCCCACATTCTCTCCAACACCTATTGTTTCTTGTATTCTTGATAATTGCCATTCTAATTGGGGTGAGATGGAATCTTAGTGTAGTTTTGATTTGCATTTCTCTTGTTACTAATGATGGTGAACATTTTTTCATATGTTTGTTAATTGCTTATAGATCTTCTTCTGTGAATTGTGTGTTCATATCCTTAGCCCATTTGTTGATTGGGATATTTGTATTCTTCGTGTAGAGTTTTTTGAGTTCTTTATAGATTCTGGAAATTAGTGCTCTATCTGAAGTATGAGTGGCAAAGATATTCTCCCACTCTGTAGGCTCTCTCTTCACATTGCTGATAGTATCCTTTGCTGAGAGAAAGCTTTTTAGTTTGAATCTCTCCCAGTTATTAATTCTTGTTCTTATTTCTTGTGCTATGGGAGTCTTGTTAAGGAAGTCTGATCCTAAGCCAACAAGTTGAAGATTTGGACCTACTTTTTCTTCTATAAGATGCAGGGTGTCTGGTCTGATTTCAAGGTCCTTGATCCATTGTGAGTTGAGTTTTGTGCAGGGTGAGAGATAGGGGTTTAGTTTCATTCTGTTGCATATGGATTTCCAGTTTTCCCAGCACCATTTGTTGAAGAGGCTATCTTTTCTCCATTGCATATTTTTGGCCCCTTTGTCTAGTATGAGAAAATTGTATTTATTTGGGTTTGTGTCCATGTCCTCTATTCTGTACCATTGATCTACCTGTCTATTTTGGTGCCAATACCATGGTGTTTTTGTTACTGTTGCTTTGTGGTATAGTTGAAGTTCTGGTATTGCAATACTCCCTGTTTCATTCTTCCTGCTAAGGATTGCTTTAGCTATTCTGGGTTTATTATTCTTCCAGATGAATTTCATGATTGCTTGCTCTATTTCTGTAAGGTACATCATTGGGATTTTAATTGGAATTGCATTGAATATGTATACCACTTTTGGTAGTATGGCCATTTTGACAATATTAATTCTGCCTATCCAAGAACATGGGAGATCTTTCCATCTTCTAAGGTCTTCCTCAATTTCTTTCTTCAGTGTTTTGTAGTTTTCATTGTAGAGCTCTTTTACCTCTTTGGTTAGATTGATTCCCAAGGTTTTTTTTTTTTTTTTTTTTTTTTTTTTTTTTGAGGCTATTGCAAATGGGGTTGTTCTCATTTCCCTTTCAGCTGTTTCGTCGCTTGCGTGTAAAAATGCTTAAGATTTATGTGTGTTGATTTTATAGCCTGCTATTTTGCTGAATTCATTGATGAGGTCTAGAAGTTATCTGGAGGAGGTTTCTGGATCCTCTAAATATAGAATCATGTCATCCACAAATAGTGACAGCTTAAGTTCCTCTTTTCCTATTCGTATCCCTTTAATTCCTTTGGTCTGCCTAATTGCTCTGGCTAGAGTTTCGAGGACAATGTTGAATAGAAGTGATGAAAGAGGACATCCCTGTCTTGTTCCTGTTTTTAAAGGGAATGGTTTCATTTTTTCTCCTTTAAGAATGATGTTGGTCATGGGCTTAGCATAAATAGCCTTTACAATGTTCAGGTATGTTCCTACTATCCCTATTTTTTCTAGTGTTTTGAGCATGAAGGGATGCTGTATTTTGTATAACACTTTTTCTGCATCAATTGAAATAACCATATGATTCTTATCCTTAAGTCTATTGACATAATGGATTATGTTTATTGATTTACGGATGTTGAACCATCCTTGCATTCCAGGGATGAGCCCCACTTGATCGTGATGCACGATTTTCTTAATATGTTTTTGGATACGGTTTGCCAATATTTGGTTAAGGATCTTTGCATCTATATTCATCAGGGATATTGGTCTAAAATTTTCTTTCCTTGATGTGTCTCTTCCTGCTTTGGGTATGAGGGTGATATTAGCTTCATAGAATGAGTTCGGTAGGGTATCCTCCTTTTCTATTTCCTGGAATACTTTGAGAAGTATTGGAATGAGTTCTTCTTTGAAGGTCTTGTAGAACTCGGCTGAGAATCCATCTGGTCCTGGGCTTTTCTTGGATGGTAGATTTTTTAATGGCTTCTTCTGTTTCACTGCTTGACATTGATCTGTTTAAATTGTGTATGTCCCCTGGTTCAGTTTGGGAGAAGCATATGTCTCTAGAAATTTGTCAATGTCTTCTGTACTTTCTATTTTGTTGGAATACAGATTTTCAAAGTAGCTTCTCATTATGTTCTGTATCTCAGTGGTGTCTGTTGTGATATTTCCTTTTGCATCATGTATTTTAGTAATTTGAGTCTTCCTCCTCTTCTCTTTGTTAGTGTGGCTAAGGGTTTATCTATCTTGTTTACTTTCTCAAAGAACCAGCTTTTTGTTTTGTCAATTTTTTTAATTGTTTCTTTTGTTTAATTTCATTGATTTCAGCTCTGATTTTACTTATTTCCTGTCTTCTACTACTTTTGCTGTTATTCATTCTTCTTTTTCTCGGGCTTTGAGCTGTAATGTTAGGTCATTCAGTTGTTGGCTTTTCATTCTTTTCTGGAATGTGCTCCATGCAATGAATTTTCCTCTTAGTACCTCTTTCATAGTGTCCCAGAGATTTTGAAATGTTGTTATCGTAGTTCTCATTGACCTCTAAGAATTTTTTATCTCCTCCCTGATGTTTTTTGTTATCTATATTTCATTCAATAGCATATTATTTAGTCTCCAGGTGTTGGAGTAATTTCTGTTTCTTATTTTATCATTGATTTCTACTCTCAGTCCATTATGATCTGATAGAACACATGGCAGTATCTCTATTTTTTTGCATTTCCTAAGGGCTGCTTTGTGGCATAACATATGGTCTATTTTTGAGAAGGTTCCATGTGCTGCTGAGAAGAAAGTGAAACCGCTCGTCGATGGATGGAATATTCTATACGTGTCTATTAAGTCCAGGTTATTGATTGTGGTATTGAGTTCTATGGTTTCTTTGGATGGATTTTGTTTGTAAGATCTTTCTAATGGTGACAGCAGTGCGTTAATGTCATCCAGAATTATTGTGTTGTGGTCTATGTGGTTCCTGAAATTGAGAAGGATTTGTTTGATGTACAGGAATGCACCATTGTTTGGGGCATAAATATTTATCGTTATGTGTTCCTGATTTATGGTTCCCTTAAGCAGTGTGAAATGTCCTTCTTTATCCCTTCTGACTAACTTTGGCTTGAAGTCACTTTATCTGATATAAGGATGGAAACCCCTGCTTTTTTACTGAGTCCATGTGCGTGGTAGGTTTTTTCCCATCCTTTCACCTTTAGTCTGTGGATGCCTTTTTCTATGAGATGAGTCTCTTGCAGGTAGTATATTGTTGGGTCTTTCTTTTTAATCCATTCTGCCAGTCTATGTCTTTTGATTGATGAGTTTAGGCCATTAACGTTCAGGGTTATTTTGAGATATGATTTGTATTCCCAGTCATTTGGCTTATTTTTGGTTTTTAAGTAGGCTTGGTTTCTCCATTGAGTGGTTTTTCTCCAAGGTAGTTCCCTTTGCTGACCTCCATTGTTGTTTTTCATTTCCTCCTCATGGAATATTTTGTTGAGAACATTCTGTAGTGCAGGCTTTCTATTTGTAAATTCTTTTAACTTTTGTTTATCATGGAAGGATTTTATTTCATCTTGAAATCTGAAGGTTAGTTTTGATGGGTATAGGGTTCTTGGTTGGCGACCATGTTCTTTCAGAGCTTGAAATATGTTGGTCCAGGCCCTTCTAGCTTTTAGTCTGTGTTGAGAAGTCTGCTGCTATCCATATTGGTCTCCCCCTATATGTAATCTGATGCTTTTCTCTCGCAGCCTTCAAAATTCTATCTTTATTTTGAATGTTAGGCATTTTCATTATAATGTGCCTTGGTGTGGATTTGCTGTGATTTTGTACATTTGGTGTTCTGTAAGCCTCTTGTATTTGATTTTCCATTTCATTCTTCAGGTTTGGGAAATTTTCTGATATTATTTCATTGACTAGATTGTTCATTCCTTTGGTTTGTATCTCTGTGCCTTCCTCAATCCCAATAATTCTTAAATTAGGTCTTTTCATGATGTCCCATAGTTCTTGGAGATTCTGTTCATAATTTCTTACCATCTTCTCTGTTTGGGCAACTTTATTTTCAAGATTAAATATTTTGTCTTCATTGTCTGAGGTTCTGTCTTCCCAGTGGTCTAGTCTTTGGTGATGCTTTCCATTGAGTTTTTTATTTGGTTTATTGTCTCCTTCATTTCAAGGATTTCTGTTTGGTTTTTTTTTTTTTTTTTGAGAATCTCTATCTCTTTGTTGAAATGATGTTTTGCTTACTGCAGGTGCTCTTTCAGCTTATTGATATTATCATTCGTTGCCTGCATTTGTTGTCTAATCTCATCCTTTGCTTCATGAATCATCTTAATCATGTATAATCTGAAGTCCTTTTCTGACATTTCTTCTAACATACTGTCATTGGATTCTATTAATATGGAATCTAGATTTGTTTGGATCATTTTCTTCCCTTGTTTTTTCATGTTGTTCATGTATCTTCCCTTATAGCAGTGCAGATCTGGGGTATTGTAGATTTCCCCCTATATGCTTATAGTGGCCCTATAGGTTTCCAAAACCCTTTCTTTAAGGGGAGATCAATATTAGCAGTGCCCAAATCAGACACTATGCAATCCTAGACCAAATAGCCACTATGAGGACAATAACAAATTTGTCATAGTAAACAGAATGAGTTCATATATTATCTTCGGTAAAACAAACAGGTTTGCAATAAGGTCTGCAGTTTCTAATGGAGGACAAAGAGGATGCAGAGGTATGTAGAATGTGGCTGTTAATGGGATAAGAAAAGAATATACAGAAGTTCTAGAAAATAGAAAGGGTGAGAGTATAATCAAAAGAAATTGGATATTAGCATGCAAAAAAGGAAGAAAGAGACTCTGAGGGAACAGGTAAACAAAAGGAAAAGAGAGCAAGAAAAGTAAAGAAATAAAAACTTAAATTTTTTAAAAAGGAGAAAAAAGAAAATCTATAGTATAACATTCATATACTAATTAAACCTCCCAGTGTTCAGTAGCCTGATGCATGAGAGGTACCTGACAATGGGCTTCAAGCCTCCAGCAGGCATCTCAGGATGGGATTTGCCCCACCCAAAGGTCGGAGCTACAGCTTCCAGGATTATTCAAGATGGCTGCTCTGGCTTCGAAATGTGTTGGCAAATGGGGAGCTGCAGCTCAGGGGTGGACGTGGTCAGCTGGAGGTCTTGGAGGTGGGATGCGGTTGACCCGGCAGGGGTCCTGGAGGTCCCGTGTGTTTGGTGTGGTTGTGGGATCCTGGATGCCGAGTGCAATCAGTCGATCTGAGGTCCCGGTGATAGGGCGCAGTCAGTTGGTCTGGGAGTCCTGGCGGCAGGGAGCAGTCAGTCAATGTGAGGGCCCAGAGGCAGGGAGTGATCAGTCGGGCTGAGGGCTCCTGGAGACGGGGCTCAGTCAGTCTGGCCAGGGGTCCTATTGGGCCTGGCTGTTGTCTCAAAATGGCGGCAGCCACGTGTAATCAAACCTGCAGGTATTAAAACAGTGAACTTCCAGGCAACAGCAGGCAGCTGGTGCTCCACTGGCGGTCGGCCATCAGTTTGCTGACTGTTGTTGGACGATCGGAGGGTGAACCTCCTGTGTTAGGTGATGGATAGGTGTAAGGCAGGCAATGGACAGGCCAAAGGCAGGCAAATAGCGGATGATAGATGCCCGACAGTGAGCAATCTGCACTCAAAAAAGGCGTCAATATGCTGGCAGACTCTTCTTTTACTCTTTTTAATTTACAAAACACATGATACTCACAAAAAGTGATGAATATGATAAACATCTATGACTTTATAAACCAGCTTTACTAAATTTTAAATTTTATCTTATTTGATCTTTTGAAAAGATGTTTAAGTTTACTTCGGATGAAACATTTCATCCTGTAAGGACAGAAACATGCCTATAAGTACAGAAAACAAAAATACATAGCTCAAGATTTAGCACAAAATTTCACCTTTGTAAACACAAACTAAGCTTAAAAACAACATCTTTTCTAGAACTCCAAATTCCTCTTCTGTTGTCTTAGCTATGACTCCTGTGTTCCCTCCAAAATTAACCACAGTCTTAATAATTTCTTTTGGGGACCTGGGAGCAATAAAGATCCCAGATCAACTAAATCAAGAACCTGTGCTTAAATTTAACTGATACCGGCTCCGATCCCTCTTAACATCAGTCTCAAGTCAGGTAAATTTGACTCCGGTAGCCCTTCAGGACTCCCAACCCAAGCATGGCGGACTTACGGGGGTAACCTCTTCCTTAGGGAAGTTTCTGTGCTTTTTTTTTTTTTTTTTTTTTTGTCACTCTAGTCCCATAGGACTGTCCAAAAGAGTTCTCAGGGCCTCAGTCTCTCAGTTAGCTCTATCTGAGTTGGCTAGTGCCCCAAGGGCTAGAGCAGACGACAAGTCAGCTTCACATCCTCAAATCATGTCCCCTGCAATGCTCAACCCACTACTTTTCACTCTCCCTGAACCTGCCAGTCACTTCAAACAAATGCTTCTTTACCCATTGTCCAGCTTTTTCAGCAGTTTTCAACTGGTTCATTTATCCAAATTTATGTGCACCAATTCTAGAAACTAAAGTCTTATCAATACTTTTAAAATAAAAATTGTTCTTTATTTTTAAAATATACATATTTTTATCTAAAAAATATTACAGATACAATTAAAGTTCCCTGTGTTCTCCTTTCTTGATTTCATTTCCCTCTATTTTCTTTTTATGGATCACAGAATCACTCTCTTGAATTATAATGTTTTTATCCTGTGTATTTCATAATTTTATTTTATACCTGAATCATGTATAATATATCCTATGATTTTGTATGTTAATATATTTGTAAATATTTCACAATAATGGAAGTTCCATTATTCAAGACCTTGATTTTTATGTGAAACTTGACATTGTTGATATATGAACTATACTTCAAATATTTTAATAATTAATAACAATATGTAAAATGTACTGTAATTAAATTAGCCCTCTCCTTTCAGTGGACAATTAGGCTATTCAAATACTTTACTCTTACAACCCAAGTTCTCAGAAATGTTCTCATGCAAAAGCTTTCTTAGACAATGAACTTTGGGTGAAGGTGATGAGTTTTCAAACACACCCCTCTTTATCTCCACTCAAGTTTGCACAAGTACTTTCCCAAGGTAGCTGGTTTATGTTGTCACCAGCACAAGGTCTGAGTCTTCTTTATTCCCCACCTTTATAATACTTCACAGTTTCAAAATGCTAGTATTTTGTTTCCAGTTTGACAGTGAAAAATCTGATAGTTCCTTTGTGCAACTTATATATCATCCACTTTTCCAAAACTATGTTGACTACAGTAATTTCTTCTTCTCTGCCTTGCCTGTTCATATTTTCTTCATTTGTGTTGATAATTTTTCCTATTGGTTTATAAAAGCTGTATATATTTACAGTTTGAACCTTTTGGTTTTATATTTTGGTAATACAGATCATCTTTAAGCAATCAATTCATATCTGTTGTGTTTTGTTTTATTACAATCATTATTTGTCATGTTTCCAATCATGGATGCTTTGTAAAATTTGTTTAATAAATCTCTCGTAGGTCATAAAGAAACAGCTGAGGTTTAATAGGAGTAAAAGAGAATCCGTGGTGGTTTGACACAGCACATGCCCCACCCAGAGGCTGCCCTGAGACTGGTCAGTTGTTCTCCATGTCATGACTCTGCCATGCAGATTGCTTATGCCAGTTAAAATCGCACTATGTGTTGCTGCTTAGTTGTACTTATACAGCACAGTTATTTAACCAGTGCACTTCATCGTAAAAGAAAAAATAGAGAACATTTTCCTCTAAACTTCTCAAATCATCACGAAAATGAGTCTTTTCTATGTATTAAATATTTTCCAAAATATTATCTGTTTATTCCCTCTATTATTCTCAGAAGCTAAAGCTAATTCCCTCTTCACAACTGGAGAGATGGAGGCTAAAATTCAACCAACATGACATATGCGACTCAGTTATAATACAGTGGAGCAAGGACCCCACCGTGTCTTCTGACACCGGAGAAGTGCTCTTTATGATCCTCATGGATGACAACAGTGGCCAACTTCCTATCTTTATAAAAAGAGTGGCTTACCTTAGAAGTAGCTAAAGATAAAAGAATTCCTCATTTTTATAATCGAGTACAACATAAAATTGGGTCAAATACATTTCCTGACTATGTTTGAAGGCAGGTCCATAGCCTGCCCAAGCTGTTATTTAAAATGACTAAGTATATTTCAATCGTGCTAATTTGATAAGAGAAACTACACATTAGAAGTATAACTCTATGATCTTCGGCATACAGAAAAATTGAATATTCATCTATCCAAACTAGCTTGTCCTTGCTGTGCTAAATCAAAGTCATACCAATCACAGAGAAGATTCTGCCTCTTCAAAGCTTATTAGCAGAGAAACACTAATGATCTGAAAAACAGTTGAAAAGTAAAACAAAGCCATTAGTCCATTATTACAGTGATTTTTGCAATTTATATTTTTTTATTTCAAAATTTCCCCTTCCATTTGTAACAGGAAGACAAAAGTTATCTGGATATCATCTTCTATCTTATTTCCATTCTAAAAATAGGAATTGATGTGTGAGAAGCCATGATGTCCCATATTAAAACATCAAAAACCTAGTATTGTTATAGTTCACTATTTTGTATCAATTTATCAAACACATCAGGTGTTTTAAAATTTTTTTCTGATATACTTGCAATTGTTTCCTTGTTCATATCCCTTTTAATTTTTAGCCCTTTTATCCCTAATTTCAAAACACATGTATATGTGAAATTGATAAGTTTGACAATGTTAGACATCATGCATATCTTAAAGTTTGACTCTATTCATCATTTGTGCAAAGGTGGACCAGAGATGGCAGAGAGGCATTGCTTACCATTTCAAATATTCTCAAAGGCAATGTTTTGGGCTGGCAGAAGAAAGATGAGAAAGGATGATTCTTATTTCTAAATGTGCTCTAAAAGTTGTTCTTAACTAGAGATCAGGTGATTACAAGTGGTTGAAAAAGCAATGAATTGGAATCGCGATCCCAGAACTGTGTCCAATTTTGAAGACAAACTCTGCTTCATCTATTGCATGGCCTTGGCCATTGTCTCCTCTCTGGCACCTAGTCTCTTACTAGAACAGGATTTATTTTATGCTTCATATTTCTCCTTTATATTTGATAATTTAAATTTTTGTCACACAGGATTTTGTAAAAATAGTTTCAGAGCAAAAGTCTGAGGCTTTCTAACACAAGTTGTTTTCTGAGCATGGAACTCAACTTGAGTGCCTGTAAAAATGAGAGAGAAATTCAGTTATTCCCTACAAAGAATTAAAAATCCCTAAAGATCAGATGACATTCCTTATGAGATAAACATAGGAATGCATTGCTTTTATAATTTTTGATATGTTTATACAGAATACTTCTTTTCTATCTCATGGTATTCATTTGCCATTCTCTTTGCTCCTGAAAACCATACTAGAATGTTCAGACACACAGATCAGATGATACAGGGCTTGTAGAACAATACAGGAATGTTGACTGACAATGAGAAGTCACAACAAAATTAAAACACAGATGGGTCACCTGTCTGGATTTGGATTTGGAGACTGTCATTTGGGCTGGACATAAGGAGGTTGGCAGGACGAGGAACTTGTATAGTCGTAGGAAGCCTGAATAGAAGGCTGTCACAAAACGCCAGTTAATAAGACAATAGAGGGAGGGGGTTTTCACAGACTTGGAGAGACTTCTCTCCTTTCCTGTGCAGTCTGTCTACATAGCAACCACTGACAGTGCACTTGGTGAAATAGGACACCATCTTCCCAAGCTGCGTCCTTCAGCATCACAGGACTAGCTAATGAATAGTTCTCTTCCTCTGCTACCACGGGGCAGCAGTCTCAAGATTAGACTCTAAAGATCATCTCTCAGTCTAACTTCATATAACCAGAGAGGATCTAGTGATAGCTGATCATAAATGGGCAAAAATAGAGTTTTAAAGTCTCAAAAATCTCTTCACATCCAAGGAGTGCTGTACATTCAATTTCTTTAACTCCTAAATTTTATTTTGTCTAAAAAGTAAAGAACATGAACCTCTTAAGATGTTGTAGTAGGTGGCGAGAGAGAGAGGGGAGAAAGAGACAGAGAGAGAGAGAGAGAGACAGACAGAGAAAGAGAAAGAAAATGGAATAAAGACCAGGTAGAGAGTAGGTACCAAATCCCTTCTTCCCACCTTTCCACACCAGCTCTTTCTTGGGTAACAGTCAGAAAGTGAAAAATGTTTTAGTGTCACTAGAAAAAGATATTTATGTAGGTAATTCCTAAACATGTTATTAATGATACATAATAGAGAACCAAATAGCTACAACTTTGCAACTTGCCTTAGAAAAGGACAATTCTAATCTATCAAACTAAATGTATCTTGATTCCTTATTTCAACCACAGGTGAAGTTTATATGTATGCTCTCTCTTTGTGTCCCTTTTATGTATAGAAATCCTGAAGCGAAATATTTGAAGATCTCTCCACTTCGAGTTTGAAAATAAAACCCTGATGAAAAAGAAAGGAATGGA
Source organism: Sciurus vulgaris (assembly GCF_902686455.1). Taxonomy (NCBI): domain Eukaryota; kingdom Metazoa; phylum Chordata; class Mammalia; order Rodentia; family Sciuridae; genus Sciurus; species Sciurus vulgaris. The sequence goes on from NC_136469.1 coordinate 17,030,638, forward strand.
AAGTTAAAACCTAATTAATCTCTACGTGTTGGAAGAAATCTGTGATGCTCGGACATACCATCCACATTTTATAAATGTGGCTGTCCTATTAATGTATTCGTCTTTATTAAAAGAGGGCTCCTAGTAAGTAAAGGGGAAGATACTAATTTGACCACAGGTCAGAGGAACTTGAGCACTTTATTTAATCACAGACTGAATGCAACTGGAAAAGTGGACGACAGGGTTCTCACTGTTAACAAGGTGGCAGCGAAGCACTGATACTCAGTGAATCAGAGTTAGCAGGACAGTTTGCTTCCTGCCTCGTCCCCTTCTTCACTCTGCTCCCAGTCAATTGCAACCAGGTCACTTTCTGGTGGGATGTGGGTCGTGGGACAGAATTTCCGTCCCCCTTGTGCCTGATACAATGACCTCTAATTCACTGCCACTGTGATAAACTTTTTATAACTATGAAACTACAGGTCAGATTTAGGTCCTCGAACCCAGTAAGAAAGACTTACCTGGACTCCATCTTTCTGTAAATGTCTCATGCTTATTTTCACACCTCTAATTTTTTCAATCGAAGTACTTAATATGATTCCCAGATGGTTCATCAGGATTTAATGCAAAGATGCTGTCTCTTCCACTTCTCTGTAGGCAGGCTCTGATTCTGCGGATGCTGAATGAGTGATGCAGGAGGGAGTTGATACTCTAGTGCCAATCACTTGGGACAGGAGGTCATGCCCATTCAACTGGCAACTCTACTTCTGCCCCTTTATCTGCCCTTTATTTCCAAAGTACATTCTCTTCCTGCTTCTCCCCACTACTACTTTAAAGGAATAGAGGGTGGTTTAGGTCTAATAACCTCTTCATTGCAATATAATATGCCACAATTAAAGCCCCAGACTAGAGTGATGATCTCACAGTTTCTTTAATCTAAATTTTGAAGAAGGAAAGGGAAACTCTGAACAGATCCAACTCTCAGTAGCATCTCTTAATCGCCACTCCATTATTTCTCTGTGGAGTGAGAACACCTCTCTGTTACAGTCTCCCTCCCACTTTTAGAATCATCTTGTACTGCACTGCAACACAGAACTTTTGAGAAGCACTGCTACTTATATAAGGACTTGGAGACCAAATAAAATATGCAATTTATAACCAATAAAAGCACAAAATGACCTTGAACAAGTTATTAAAACTCATTGTTCTACTGTCTCTGCATCTGAAAATGAGGGAGTTTAACTCTGACCTCTAATGTCCTTTCAAAATGTTATAATACTTAAATTATATCATTAAATTTCAGTACCTTGCGTGACAGTTTCCCGAAATGGTTTCCTTTTCTTTGGATGAAAATTCATATCAGGCCTGAATTTTATCACAGATCCTAATATTTAATACAGGTTCATCTCCTGTGTGGGGAATCCATGGCATTTAGAACTGGATTTTCATGGGTCAGATAAAACAATGAAATAAAATTTTGTCTGAATATCTGTCTATGCTCAAATGTTATAGATGATTTTTTTTTTCCTGTTTGCTTTTGGTTTTTCAAAAGATGCTTAATTCCCTGGCAATTCTCATCTTAATTCTCATCTCCCAGTTTGATGTTAAACCTTCCCTTTTCCCAGGTATACCATCAGCAGATTATTTGAAGAAGAGAAGAAGAGGACAAAGAAGTGAATTTGGTAATTGTTAGTTGACAATACTAAGCGTCCAGTTGAAAACTGCCCACAGATCCTTCCCTCCAACACCACCACCATGTCCCGGGTCTCAATAGAGTTTGAAACAATGGAAGAATTACTTTCATGCCTTTTTCTCTTACTTCATTTTTTATGGCAAAAAAAAAATCAATGATTCTTTTCTAAGAGTTAAGAGAAAAACTGGACGTGGTGGCGCAAGCCCTTAACCCCAGCAACTCGGGAGACTGAGGCAGGAGGATCGAAAGTTCAAAGCAAAAGCAAGGCACTAAGCAACTCAGCAAGACCCTATCTCTAAATAAAATACAAAAATGGGACTGGGGTTGTGGCTCAGTGGTCCATTGTGCCTGAGTTCAATCCCTGGCATCACCCCCTCAAAAAAAGGAGTTAAGAGAAAGAGAAATGCAGATGGTGATCAAAATATCACAAACTAGATCACTGTGGAGTTATACTCTTTTGTTACATGATTATATATATGAAAATTTGTTACTGTTGTATTTATTACAAGACTACTTAAATAGTCATGACAGTTTTCCCTTATATGTGAAATGCAAGACTATATAATTATAAATATTACATAAGGTGCATCTTTTTATCACTTATAGATAAGATTAAAAACATAAATCTTAAATGACACTTGAATAGTTAAATGATATGTCACTGTAAATGGAGCATGACGGACATGGGTATGATAGATTCAGAAAATTTTTGAAATGAGGAAGAAGTCTATATTCACCAAAAAATATTTATTCCACAACACAAATCCATACACCATTTCCACCCCTTATAAATAGCCTTTTTTACATGTATGCCTATGAGGATAAGATAAACTTCTTTAAATATCTGTTGAGGATTCTTAAAAACAAAAACACAAAGCATAAAATCCTGAAAACATCTGAGCTTACTCCAAGGTGAAAGTTTATTCATTTCTAAATTTTTAAAATGTTACTGGAGATTAAAAATAAGGTTCATGTATAGCAAAGTTAAATATGTAAAGCTTACAAACAATGTTTGAGCATTATAACTCATCTGTAATTTCAATGATCTTTTTTTAAATGGTGTGTGACAAATAATTCTACCATTATAAATAACCTCCTATCTGGAGTCATGCTAATGGTGCCATAAAGGTATTACTTGATATATTTGCTGCATTTTTCTCTCCTTTGTTTCTGAAAAGATTTATAGTTATTTCTCTATTTAGCCAGCAGATGTGGAGGGATTCAAGATGATCTGTATCCATCACAGAATGGCACGTGTTTCTCATTTAACTCCATTTCCGTGGAAACCTGAAGACACCTCATGTATCGTCTTTCAATTTCTTGAAGAAAAATAACTTTCATTATTTTGGCACGGGACACCCTTAGAATGCCCTATGTCAAGAATAATTAGAATCTCACTCCTCAGCTCCTTTCCTGCAGTGTATTGACTGTCTAGAGGAGTCTTGCTGTCTGGAGTCTGATAAATGTGCTCTTGAGTGTATGAACTGAAGCGAATCTGAGCCAAACCAGTTAGAGGTGTCCATGTGACAGTCTAGATAAAGGTGCAGAAATGTACATATTGAGACATTCATTAATTTACCTCATGACTATTCCATTTATTAAATAGAGGTTACTGTGACAGACTAGCTCAAACGCTATGCCTACAGAGAATAAGAAAATAGATTCAACTGCGTGGTTACCATGGCAGTTACAAATTGAGTTTTAACAGTTGCTCTCATTTCATGAAAGCAAAGCATTAGATTAGCATTGGTCTTAAACACTTTCAAAAGACCATAAAAGTGACAAGAGAAAGTTCATGTGAAATACTAAAAGGATCAAGGTAGAAAGGAAGGGCAGCAACTGTTTCCTACAGATTCACACCAAACTTCTCACTTGCATGACCTGACCATGTTTTCCCATGTCAGGAGAGATCCCTCTGCCAAGAAAGCTTTGGGCTATCTGTCCCCCCAGACAGAATCCAATCTTGTTCCCTTGAAGCATCACAAGATTTGAGAAGGTTTTTCTTCCATAGCATCTCCCCCAAACATTTATACAGAGATATAGAAACACATATGTGATATATACATATCATCAAATTTTAATATCATATTCATTTTCTTTTCAGTTATGCACAAGCATTTTAAAGACAAGGCCATCTTATTTTATACACACATACACACGCTCACACACACATGCACGGGCAAATAGGTCTGTTAGAGTTGATGCTCAATAAATGCTTAATGAATGAATGACTGAAGAAAGGCAAAAATGAATGAGCACAGAAGAATATGACCAGCCACATCCTTAAACACTGCAGAGAATGAGCACCCCGCATTCAGATCCAGGGTTAGTCAGAAGAGATAAGATTCTCACTGGTTCTTCATTCAAATGTGAATGGTAAATTCTAAGGAAATTCATCCCAAACATTGCTTAAATAGTAGACCACAACTGTGTAGAAACACTGTTGCCCATTTAATTGCATTATTCAATTTAAAAAAAATTAGAACTCATCTACATGACAAACAGAAAAGATGCTGATTTGTCTGAGCAACTGGTTGGACAGCATATAACTGTACAGAAATACTGGTTGGACAGCATGTGACATGCCATTGATAAATCAAAGAAAGGAGACATTGGTGAGAAAAATGGAAAGATTTCAGCAGCTAAATTTGCAAATAAGTATTGAAAAGTGGGAGACTCAAGTTCAATAGTTAAGAATTTAGAAGTAATATGGTAGAAATGGAGGAGAATATGCAGGAAATAAAATTTAAGAAATTCTCAGATGCAATTGGATTAAGGTAGGAATAAGAAACATGAAGATTAGTTTTGATCTATTAACCTAACTTATATTAGAAGCTTTGATGAATATAGTATCTATTTACACATCAAGGGAAGAAGAAATTACAATCTCAATTTGGAAATGAAATCTTGATGTTAAAACCAATAGCTGGGGAAGGAGTGAGGAGTATCCCTGGGACAGCTTTCTGCCTGTGTCACTTCTGAATACAGACTGGTGGTAAGCCGGAGTGATGCTGAATGAAGAACTGTTCTCATGATACATTTCCTAAAGAAGCTAATAAAATCAGCACGACTTGCTAATTTTCAGGAAGAATTAACATAAAGTTGGAGAAATCATGATACAAAAAGCCCCAGAATGAAAAAAGGCTGAGAATACTTGACACCACTTTGTTTGATCCTGTGAATGCTATAAAGGAGAATACAGAGGAAAACCAACACAGACTCAAGTACTAAATATGGGTTAATGAGTAAGAACATGAACAGAAAAAAAAAAAAAAAAAAAAAAAAAACATGTAGCAGCGAGAGAAGATTACCTAAGAATCATGAAAGCATGAAGGCATTATTTTCCAAAAAAATCCATATAGAAGAGCTTAACAACTCCATCAAAAGGGCAGAGAAGTTCATGCTGATAAGGAGTGAGGGTAAGGACGACATATCATTGATGCTGAGAACAGAATGGCAGGACAAAACTAAACATTGAGTAAAAACGGAAGAGAGGAAAGTGAAATTGGTATATTCGCAAACGTGGCTCAACCAATATGTATGCTCATTCAATTCTAAATAAGTATTGGGTGAGTAACAGACTACAGGCCACACAATGGGAACCTCTTATATTGTTGGATGTAGAGAAATAATGGAAGACAGGTTCTCTGTGGCTTATCAAATCCTAGTCACCAACGGTAAGATAATAAATTATAACTGAAATTATTTAGAACTATCATGAGTCCAAGTCAAGCTTTTGTTCTGGAATATTTAGTTCAGAGGAATGCCAAAATTAGTGAACGTCTGAAGGCATTTGGAGTGGAATTCTGAGACAGAGTGGAGTAGTATTTTATTGTGCTCACAAAAATGGCTCTTGAAAACCTCTAGTTACAGAATAGAGAAAACTTTGAAAAGGACGCAAAACGCAAAGGCATTGCAATTTAGACGGAGGAAAAAAACTTTTCTAGCAATACATTCAAAATGCTGCCTCCTATCTAAGCATGGGCAAGTCATATTGCTGAGGTATGTAAGAAAGCCAGCTCGATCAAGAATTCTATTCCCATAAAAAACTGAAAACAACATAAAAATGAACAAGCAATTCCTGGCTTTTGGTGATAAAGTAGATGATTCTGAAAATTGTTCAAAACAATACCAGCTAAGGTTAATAGGCTTGCTTGGAGGTTGGAAGTCAGGAAGCCAGCCAATTTTATAGAGGTGTACTGTGAATGATATACCAGCAAGCTCTCCGGGGTTATTTATATTTTTTATTGTCAACAGAGTGTGCACGTTAGATGCCAACTTCCTCCTTCCACACTAAGAACTTTCCTGGAATAATGTTTTCTTATGGCTGAGATTCCAGTTTGATTATTAAAATAATTGTGCAGAATTCTACTCTATTGAAGTAGATGCTAAATGGTGGAATCAATCATTTTCATTTTGGAGCTGCATTAAACATTTTGAAAAGGAACAACTAATGGTAAAGATGCAGTTTTGGGAACAGATCCAGAGTTAAGTCCTGATTTCCTCACTTAGCATCATGAAAGATTTTTTCCTTGGATATAAAATGATCATAATAATACCTACAATAGGTAGCTGTTCTTCAAATTGAAAGGACTTTGTAAATCTAGTTGAATAGTATCTGTTACATAGTGGAGAAAGAAGAAATGACAATGAAGAGCTGGAAAGACAAATTTAAGTGATATATATGTAGAGAGTAATATTAAAATCTTTTTTAAAAGTTAAAAGTGTGCTCATCTAAATAGTATATGAATACATTTCAAATATGTTGTTTAATTCATTAATGAATGAGGGAACATTTTATCTGGTTATATCTGCTCAATGGATTTTTCTAAGTGAAGACATATATAAACAAACAAAAGTACTGAACTTATTCTGCCAAAGAGAATTTTTTTTGTGTGTGTGTAAAGAAAATAATGGCCCCTTCACAGGAAATCAATTGCATCCCGACTGGTTGAAATACATTGTATGTGTATATACAGAAGCATAAGCACCACTATCCCTTATCTACTATTTGCAAAGGTGCCACACAGCCCAAAGACAAGGAAAGACGAAGATAACCCAGAGGTGTGTCTTAAACATGGCTTCCACATATGTCTGCCAATTTCACATTGTCCTGTCACAATTATTTTTAGGACAGTTCTCACACATTATGTTCACATCATAATATCAAAAATTTCAGAATATCAAAGAAAAGGAGGCTGTTTTTTTAAGTCTCGTCTGGTTATTTACACAGGTTCAGTAATAGTTTTAACTAACCCTCCAGGCATCTCGTGTGTTCTTTTGCAGAGAACATTATAGAGTAGAGAAAAATTCACAAAACCACAAATTCACTTCTGTATGAAATTTTCATACAGAATCTCATATAGTACTTTTAAATGCCTTCATTCATTTGCTGTTTAATAGATTATATTTTAAAACCTCAAATCCTAAGAAGTGCTCACCACCAGAGAGCAACTGCAGTGCCAACGAATTTTAATAAAGTCTTCCCCTTCTGAAGTCTCCAAACTTTCACTGGCAGGAATTTATCTTGTTCACTGCCTAAAGACCATGTCCTCTAAATCAAGCACAAGCCAGGTTCTCTAACAGAACTTTGTGTGCTTTTGGTTCTATCGGTATAGCAAACATTGTTATTTAATCCTAGCTGAATTCTAGCTGACCCAATGAGCATCATTCTCAAATAGAACATTAAGAATAACCATCGATGCAGTTTGTCAATTCTGTACTGTTGGTGTAAAGGAAAACAGTCTTAGAGAAATTATGCCACCTACTTCTTTTGACATTAAAAATAATGAGATTCAATAAAATGTTAGGAATTCTGGATGGTCAGTGAGAATCAGATATTATGTTAACATATCTAAAGAATAAATACAGAGTGTATTAAATTGTTGTGCTCCACAGGTTGCTTAAGGAAAAAAAAGGAAAAGGGTATTCTTATATATGTAGAAAATGGAACATTACCACAGCATCAAGTTGTCCCAAATACATACCCAGGCTATAACCTGCCTCTGCATTACATCCAGTCCTGTGTAATCAGTTTTTGTTCTAGTGGATTCTGGGTTACACTTAAATGCAGCTGACTACTCCTAGACTAAAATGAGTCCTATAAATCCTGACTTAGTCCAGTAGCATGACCTGAAAGTCATCTAAATGATGTGTGCTCAGAATCCTACACCTTTGAGTCTACTCTCTTAAGGGTCAATAATTTGAAGTGCTTGGCACAATTCTTTTCTACAAAACTCTGAGACCATGTTTCTTTATTGAAAAGAGAAAGACTTTGAGCAAAGACTTCAAACAAATGCACAAGTGAAAAAAATCTATTAGATGATATAGGATTAACTTCTGACTGGTTAGTGTATGATCATACCCGATAATATCAGGAAGTAAGAGAGTCCGATTCTCCACTGCACTCTCGTACTTAATGCTTCCATTGGGTTTTGATCAGTGCTTTCCCTCAGGGGAAATTCATGCTATGGCAAGAAAGCACATTGACAAATCTCCAGAGTTTTCCCATACATAGTACAGTCTCTGAAATATTTATTTTAATAATGCTTTGCTTGTATAAACTTAACTTCAGGAAAGTAGAGCATATCTTTTCTGATTTTATGATTTTCTATGCAATATTTGTAATAGTAATGCATTAAATAAAACTAATTATTTCTAGACTCTCCCCTTACATAAAGAGAAAAAGGAAATATGTGTTTTCTAGAATCTATTTGCAAAATCTCAAAGAAAATTTTGAGTGGATTTTTTTTTTACACTGGATTTTTGAGTGGATTTTTTTTTTTATTACTGGTTTTGTAAAGGCAAAATCAAAATCTTTGTCAAAGATTTGGGTTCTTGATTAGGGTAACTGACATAGGTGCCTGAGAAGCAGCAGTCGGTTATATACTTAATCAAAGTGACAAAAACATATAATAAAGAATCATAGAAGATGATACAATTATAATGAACAGTGTCTCTTACATAAATTTGGAAAATTTAACCTCTCTCTCTTTCTCTCTCTCTCTCTCTCTCTCTTTCTCTCTAATAAAAAATGCTATAAATTCGGTGTGAGGCACAGAAAACTAATTTGATACCACACATAATCTCTACTATCTGGGAAGGCTGTGTTGGACTGGAGAACAACTTCTCTACTTTTGCTAAGGAGACCAGTTAGAGACCAAGGAAGCAATTTTATGCCAGCCTTGGGAATGCTGCTAAAATTTTAACATATTTCATAGGCTTTTTTTTTTTTTTCCAGAAAAATAGGTATTATAAATCAGGGCCATTAGAATTGACTTTCCAAATGTTAGCCTTCATTAAGCTGGTTGGTTTTCTGAAAACAACTGACACTGCTTAAAGACAGCAGTTCTTTTGGAAGTCTATGAGATCAAAGAATATCATAACTATTAAGATGCTGTTCATGTGAAAATGCAGTATGTCCATTATTACTCTCTTCAAATGAATTGATGAGCATTAAAAATTTGTGTTTCGATTTCAAGGATAGTACAAATACATAGTCAACCCACATAAATAAAGGCTTTTTTGTGGTACTCAAGAGTACGAGGTACAAAAACTACATCTGAGAATTGTGGAGAACTTAGGGAAAGCCTACACCATTTCCATGATAAGCTTAAGTAGATACCACCCCTTCTATTTATCTGTCACCGTTGCTGCTAGTACAGGTTTACACACTCATGTTAGTCTTTAATCTGGGTAGTTAACTTAAAAATTTCACAGAAAAGGCAGGGGGCTAGATAAAGAAGAACTGTTTTACACAAGCATGACCATTATGAACACACAAAGTAAAACCTTCTGAGGCCAAATCTGTCTCATTCACACATTCATAAACCAAAGTTAAAATACAGAACTTAAGTTAAAAGAAATATACAATGGTGCTTAAAAGTCATGCTCTGTATTTCATCTTACTTAGAAATTAGATATTAAGTAACCAGGTAATATTAGACGGCAGTTTTAAAATATTCTGAAGATGCTAGAAATAATCTTTAAGGTGGCATGCTAAAAAACCTAATCACTATAGAAATAAGACTTGTATAAAATAATGATTTAGTTTGGTTCAACAGATTTAAATGTTCTCTAACCTAAACATTACACATAAGTAATCATGACCTCATTGCATCAGCAAAACTGTGTAAATTTGGGAAAACAAACTCAATTAGAATAAAGTCTATGCTTCACTATGTCTACCCTAATAAATCACAGGAAAGACAGATAGCATTTAAAGAAAATTATACTCAACTGGTCTTATTTGTCAAAGGTTACTCTGATGATGTGAATTTGGTATTTACAAATCCTTCTGAGGTAATTTTGTATGAAATTCATTTAAATTTAGGGCATCTAAACTATTAAAATTTTCTGAATTTCTGGGAATTTTAAGAATATTCCATTTATAGAAGTACATATTTATTTCTCAAAGGCAATCAGAACAGAGCTCCTATAATTTAAGATACTTTATAATCTAAGTTATTAATACCTACTAGAAATAGTAAAATATTTCATATGCACACAGTGAGCGATAAAGGCTTCCCAAATTACAGACATATATGATACATGAAGTGCTTAGAGTTTCAGATTTATAACTTCAATCACAGATCAAGAGTAAAAACAGAAATGGATATTAATGTGTTGTTTGCCTTCCCAGGGGCATATAATTCTTAATTTATTTGAGCTCAAAATCTTCAAAATACAAACCAAACAGAAAAACAAACCTTATTCTCTATCTTCTCGTACCACAGATCATCTAGAATGATCACCAAATAGATCATAAGACAAAATTCCCAACCTCTTCTGCCACCAACGGAGAATAACATGTACATTCTAAGGAAAATGGAAACCACAACAAAGCACAAATCAATGGAACGGAAAACAAAAAGAGAAACACAAAGTCAATACGATGACACTTCTGTTGCCACTTGAGTTTCTCTCTAGCAGCCAAGAACACACCTGCAGGTGCAGCGTGAATTCTATTTCCCTGGCACCTGCTCTGCCACATAGCTCGATTGTCCATCTCAATGGGACCACCAAGAGTTTAAAGATTTTTTAAAAAGATAATACATACAGATGTAAAATGGACACATATCAAAGCTTTTATTGAACTCGTTAATTAATGAGGGAACTCTGAGAAACTAGAAAACAGTTCAAAGGAGAATTGAAAGACAGACACATATAAAGCAGTCATGAAAGTTGAAATGAACTTGATTAAATAAATGGAAGGCTAATGTCTTTGGGAGAGAGGAGAAGAAAAATCAATAGTACCTCCGCTGGAGAAAATTCATTTTGCATTGCCTATGAGTAACAGCCACTTTCATTAACTATCAGTTATCTACAAGTTAGAGTTACTCACATAGTTCAAAGACAATGAAGGATGAGCTGGACAGAATGCCCCAGGGTTCTTTCTTGTCCATTTCAAAGTCATTCACAATTATTTCTGACAGTATCATTGAGAATAATTTGCCAAATTGTTCCTATTAAATGAACTGATCTCCAAATTTAGATAAATAACAAATGAACTTAATCAGTGAAGTTCCCAATAGAATCAATTATAATCCAATGAAGAACCTAATGAAACTTGTAAAACTGCATATATTTAGTCTGTTGAAAAGCTGAAATGCAGTAGTGTGCAATCAGGAAAAACTTTATTCTTCCCCATAATTTCCCTTTTCACTGCATTCTGTATATTGTTTTTCTTCCCTATCCCTGAAAGCAATCTCAGGAAGATCTCCATGATTTCTGGTTCTTTTCAGATAATACAAATTCCTATCTAACATCAAATAGTTAGCATCTCTTCAAGTCTAAACACTCTCTCTTGTCTGCTGATAAACCATCAAGGAAACGGGGAGGTTTAATCACCATTTCTTGATTTCCTACCCATGTGATGTCTCTTCAGGGGACTTTCCAAGTTTGGGAGAGGAGAAGGAGAAGGATTAGAGAGAGTCTGAAGATGTTAACCAAATGCTGTCTCTTCCTTTTGTGACACCTTCTTCAGAATCACACAGCTGCCTGAAGCTCCTAAGGTGGTTCATAGGGTTTGTTACAGTTTGCATGTGAGGTGTCCCCCAAGACCCTTGTGTTAATGCAGGAATATTCAAAAGCAAAAGGATTATATTATGAGAGCCATAACCTAATCATTCCATCCTAGTTCGAATAGACTGACTGGGTGGTAACTGAAGGCAGATGGTGCAGATGGAGGAGGAGAGTCATTGGTATGTACCCTGCAGGGTTCATCTTCTTTGTAACCCCTTCTCTCTCTCTCTCTCTCTCTCTCTCTCTCTCTCTCTCTCTCTCTCTCTCTCTCTCTCTCTCTCTCTCTCTCTCGCTACCTTGATGGGAGCAGCTTCTCTAAACCACACCCTTCTCCCATGCCTCACCTGGGGCCCAGAGCAATGGAACCAGCTATCTGTATACTGAGAACTCTGCTTCTGTGAGCCAAAATGAAGTTGAAGTTCCCTCCTCTAAGTTGTTCTTGTCAGGTATTTCTGTTCCAGTGACGAAGCTGACACTGTGTTTCTTCTCTCCTCTGGGTGTGGATTTCACCACCATTCATGCCCCAGACCCTACAGGCAGTGCGAGGCTTCCATGCTTTACAGTGGAGGTTGCCCAGCTGCTGACAGGCAGCCCTACCAAAAAGCATCTACTAGTGATGGCTCACTGTGGGTTTCTTGTTGGTACACGCCCCCAGCCCTCAAAAATCAGCACCTCTGCCTACTTTCTAAAGAAGCCCTCCATCGCCATGACTTCCACTTCATATTGCATATTTCCCTGTTCACATATCACCTGCAAGTATTTTATGGGCTAATACTGGCAATTTTTTTTTTCACCATATCTTAGGAATTGCATAGATAATCTAAGAATGTTCTTGAAAATGCCCTCCTCAATCATTTGCCTTCACAGCTTTCTACTGAAACCTAGAAAAAATATTCAAGATCGATCACATTTAACATGTATTACATGTATTTATATTATATATATTGTGTTTTATACTAAATTATATTTTTATCAGAAACTTGAGTTTTTAAACTTCCTTTATAAAATTTAAAGCAACATGAAATATTTGGGCAAATTTCCTTGAAGTAACACATACTATGAACTTTATTCTTACAACACCATTTTAGCGAGACCTACATTCAACTTCTTATGTTAAAGTGAGACTGCATCCACTTGCAGCCCCTTCCTATTATTCTTCCTTGCTTAATTTTTCTTCACAACCCTGGTTATGACATAACAAATCTAGTGGCACCATATGCTGCCCTTATTCATTTTGGAGTTGCATAGAAATCAATGAAATGACTATTTTGCAGGATCTTAACAAACATAATGAGAGTGAAAATGGAGAAAGGTCATCAGATTCAGCACGGGATTCAAACGCACAGGGGACAGGACTCACTGGTGTATCAGATATGGAAAGCCAGTGAAGAAATCAATCAAGCGTGTGTTCTACTTCATGACCTGGAACAATAGCAAGGTTTTAGTTGTTATTGTTTACTTTTCAGGTTTTGTTGTTGTTGCTGTTTTAGAATTTATTAAAAAAATTGTAAGGATTAAAAAATGTGAAGTTTGGCCCTGTGTGGTGGCACATACCTGTCCAGCCCGTTGGAGGCTAAGACAGGAGGATCACAGGTTCAAAACCAGCCTCAACAACTTAGTGAAGCAATAAATAACCTTTCAGACCCTGTCTGAAAATGAAAAAAAAAAAAAAAAAAAAAGATCTAGGATGTGAGTCAGTGGTTAAGCACTGTTGGGTTCAATCCCTAGTACAAAAAAAAAAAAAAAAAAGTGAACTTTGATGACATCATCAAGAGTTTCTGGAAAATCAGAACAATTCATGAAAAGCTTTGAAGGATAAAGTAAGGATACTAAGAAGGAATATCCAGAATCTAGAAGGAGATGCTTGAGAATTGTGACAAAATGTAATCAGAAGAGACCTTGAGGAAGAGGAAGTAGCCTGCTCTGCCAACAGGGTGACAAAGAGCCAGAAAGTATCCCTTGTATTTATCATAGTAAGATTCTAGAATATTCAGAAAGAAGGATTTGAAGAGCAGAGTGGGGGCCAGACCCAGATGGGAAAGGGTGGAGTGAATGTGAGGTGGGAATAAAGAAACCGAATAAAACAGTTCAAGAAAGTGTACAGGACAAGTGTGCAGAAGCAGAGGACAGCAGGAGGAGGTTACAGAAGGGTTGGGAGCAGGGGTCTGAGGAGTACTGTTTTATCGTGTTTCATAAAAGACATCTGAACACGCTTTTATACACATGGAAATAAATCAACATAATCACAAAATTTGTAGAATCTATTTTAGGTAGAACTGTTGCCTATAAAGAAGGAAAAACGTGTACACACTTGTGTTAATAGCACTAGAAATCATATTCAAAGTTAACTATGTAGGAAAGAATGATAGGCATCTTGCCTTTCTTTTCTCAATTTTTGATATGATTAAAATCTATGTGATGATCTCAATCATCATTATCATTCACGGTTGGAGAAACTGAGGTTTAAGCAGTTTACAATCTATATCCAAGGTCACTCAGCTAGTAAATGCTTGAATCTTGGTTTCAAATAAAAGTGCTTCTAACTGAAAAGCATGAACTCCTAGATTCCTGGATTATAGTGAAGAGGAAGACTAAGGGGGAGAATATTTTCCCCTTCATAACCAATTCTAGCTGATAATGGCATTTGACATGTGGGAAGAATAATTAGGGATTATGAAGTTTTATTTTCTCTCATAATTATATTAGAAAGCTAAGAATCACTTGGTGGATCATAATTACCATAATTCAGATAATTTCTGCAACTTTATGAAAATGAATGCCTTCATTTTGTAATGATTACATTTCCCCAGTGATTCTCTTGCTTCAACAAAGTTATTGAGTTTCCATAAATAGGAATAACATTTACATTTGTAAATATATTATGCATACATATATGATAATACATCTTACCTATTGTTTTTTGATCATGTATCAGAATATCATAAAAGAATGGCAAATGCCCAGCAAATTCCCACAAACATTTTACTAGTTTAATAAAAGCAAGCCCATGAAATGTATACATTCCAACATTTTATCTACTAAATTGCATAGAATTGAAGTAGTATCTAAAGGCCATTCCACAAGCAGCAAAAATTACCATGCGTACATATTAATATGCATGAGATTGATAAAGTGAGCCAGATTTGCATTCCATACATAAAACTGTCAACCCACATTTCCATGATAAATCATGAAAAGAATAAAGGGGTACTCAGGCATATGAGTATTGCATATATTTTCTGGGCTGGCAAAAGCATTCTCTGTGTATCTGATTCATTTGTTGTGCTAATTTTCAAGATGTCTAACATTTTACCAGGAAGTTAATATGATAGTTATACCTTAAAACTGTCATAATGAAAAATGTTGCATGATTTTACAATTCTATAGAATATGAGCTAGACATATTTAATTTTTTAAATTCTTACTTCCAATGTCTTGCAGATATTGATAAAACCCTTATCAAAATATCAGAAATGAAAGAAAAACATTAATTCTCAGTCTTAAAATATTAAATCATCTACCTTAAGGATGGAACATAAGCTTTCTTTTATCTAATAAGATCTATTTTATGAGAAAAGAAAACGTAGTGATGTTTTTGTGTTATGTGGCCTCTCCTTGCATAATTAATGACTGCATGTGACTCCCACCTAGTAGAGCATGTGTGCCTATCCCTTAGTGCAGATGTCCCTCAGACATCATATCCACACTTCCCAAATCCCCTCTGACTTCACCACAGAGTTCCCTGGAGCACATCCATGTCTCCCTACTTTCACTGCTACTTTCTGACCTGAGATGATAATATTCCTCTTTGAGAGTCACCTCCTCATTAGCCTCTCTGCTTCAACTCCTGATACTGCTAACAACTTTTCTCAGGATAGCACTCACACTGTGATCCCTTTAAAGGAAGTCAGAGTCTGACACTCCTCTGCTTAAAATCCTAAGATGTCTCCATATTTCATCAAGAATAAAAGACAAAATCCTTTAAGGGAACTTAGGAAGTCCCTTGTGATCGAGCCCTTCATTATCATCCAACATCATCTCTTGACAAAGCCAGCCTCTCAAATGTGTCCACCTCCAGGTGCACCCTCCTTCCTGTTGATCTGCCTGCCCTACTCCTGCCTTGGGGTCTCTGAACTCTTTTCTTTGCCTGGAACTCTCATTTTTATGGATTTGCAGGGTAAAAGGATTAGGAAAATGTTCCAGAATGATTAGTGTTCTCTGGTCACCATCAAGTTCTTACATGTCACCTTTCTTCTCTTTGTGTCCTTCTCTGATCATCTGATTTTGCTCTGCAACCCCAATCTCATCTCATTGTCACTTCTGTTACCCTGTTTTAGTTTTTTATCACATAGAATTCAATTTAAATAATTTATTCATTGTGCTTGTCTTTATCAATTACAATATAAACCGCACAGAGCAAAGGATTTTTGTCTTTTAATTATTTTAAGAATGTATTTCAGGAATCTAAAACAGATCCCTAGTGGGAATTCTATAAATGTTTAAAGGAATGAATTATTTGGATTTGTTGGTAGTGATAAAGCACATATGTACAGGTACACACAGCACACAAATTTAATATTAGGAAGCATAAGATAATGAGACAAGAAACATAAAATGCTTACATATTTCAAGAGAAAAAGAATATATTGGCTTGGATTGGAGGTAAATAAATGATTTATATAATATTGTATGAGATGAGACTTTAAGGATTGGTAAAATTTGTAAGTGAACAATAAAGGTATGGACACCATGAGATTAATCAAAGAAGGATTAAGAATAAAACTGGTTATTGCTTTGTTTTTAGAGTCTATCACTTCATTCAACATTGGGAAAGCAAAAATGAATAATTTGACACTGATTTCAAAATGTATGCTGCTAGTGAACTGTGCATATTCTAAAAATAACAAAGAATATTAATGTGCTAAAAAAGACATTTAGAAGATTCCTTTCAAAAAGTTGCAAAAGAAAAATGTGAAAAAAAATTCTCTTCACTAGCCTTTGCTTGTATGGAACATTTGGCAAGGGGCATCAGGAACAGCACCTTTCCTGGTAGGACCTTAGTGGATGCTCAGACGGATACTCAGTTGCAGCAGATTTTATGGAGATTGTTTACTTTGTGGTCCAATTTGGACATAATTTTGACACCATTCCAGATCCCACACCCCCTCTTTGCCTGGCTAAAACAATTGACATCCAGGAAAATGGAGAAGAGGGACACTCTAGACAAACTTATGACTTTTATTCCTAGAGAAAAACGTTTTGCAATTTTCTTCCATTTGTCCTACTCTAAGAAGAGTGGTTGAGTGACTTAGAAAAAGATAAAAAGTCCTTACCATTACCCACAACCTCAGACTGACTCTCAGCTGCCCCTATCTGTGCAAGCTCCACTCAGTTTCTTCTAACATTTCAAAACAAAAATGCCCTTCTGAACAAAGTTTTTCCACTGGTGAAAGAAAAAAAGAAGTGGAGAAATGAGTAGGACTTCTGTAACATCCCAAGAGCCCCTCACCAGCAACCCCACTGATACATACCCCAAATACTGTAAAGGAAAAAAAAAAAAAAAAACATTCATAGGCTCTACCTCTTTTGTCTGAAGTGGTTTTGAGTTTCATTTTATTTCATTTACCCTTTTGCCAAACCTAGATCTTTCTATATGTGTTTTCAGTAGCCCCTCCCAGGGTGGTGGGCAAAGAAAGTAAGGCAACAGCTTCTCTTTCACTTTATTTTTTGGTGGTAAAACCATTTTTCTCTCAATCCTGTATTCAATAAATTTTCAAAGAATAGGTATACTCACAGTAAAGGGATGAAGACCCTTTCCTTCAAAACATATCCTCATAATGACTAAATTTTAACAAGCAGTTGCTACGCTTTAGATGAACAACATTTACTTTAGAAGATATTATAAAGTTAGAGTATGTTAAGTAGAAGTGCTTGTAAACCCCTCATATTAATTAACATGATGGTTACAATGAGTTTTTAATATGGACAGATGAATGAGAGAGTGCATTATTGTCATAATTGCGTATCAGCAAAATGTTTCCGTGGAGACCAGTGCCTCCACTGGTCTTATCTATTAGATACTGTTATCTTTGATAGCAGACTATTCCATTATCCTTGGGCCATTTCTGCCAGAACTAAAACTAAAATACATGTGCAAAATGGCCAAGTATTTTAAAAGTATAAACCTAAATGCAGTCATCTTTCTTCATATTATTCATTGGAGAAACTGAGGACTGGAACTGTTAAATTTCTTCCTAAAAATTCAGGACTGGCACTCCAGTTTTCTACACTACTTCCATGTTCTATTTCCACTCTAGGTCATAACTCTTAAAACTGGGGAGATTGATTGATTTAATCTTTCTGTTGTGTTGTTATTAAATCTTTAACCCATCTTTTTAGGTATTTCAAATGCTGGAGGTACTATATAAGATCTTTAAATGTGCAATATTGGATATTTAACATGGAAGGATGATGTATCTCTGAAACTTTCAGGTGAGAAAAATAAAAATTAGTTTGAAATGAACTAAAAACAAATACTAAACTTCTATCATGAAGAATATATTTTAGCTTAAAATTCTTAGTTTTATAAATCCTAAATTTTTATGTGGTAGTGCTTTGACATTTTGAGGCTCCAGGGTTCTAAAGGACTAAAGGGGAGCCCCCTCATGCTTACCTTATAATTTGCCAGCCCACTTATCACCTGTCTCAGCTAAACCAGCTGGACCTCACCTGGTCTTCAATCAAATAAGCTTCACATGCCTGACAATCAGTGAAATTATTCAAATAAACCCATGTTGTCCTGCTGAAACAGCCCACCCTACTGTTTACACAAAGCCTGCCTCACAGTCCCCCCACGGTTCACCTCCTCCCCGATGCATCCCTTCTGGGTCTGTGTGGCAAACCTGTCTTCCTCTGGAGCTGTGGGTTTATTTGATTAATAAACTTGTGTTTGAATGCACCTGTCCTATATTTGGTATCAAATGCATGGACTTTTCATGCTCTTTAAAATAGAAAAACTTCCTCACTGACAGGTGAATAGGATGTGATCAAATACCATAGAACATGGTGCAAAAGAAAAGACGAAGCAAAGTCATGTTTCCTAAGCCTACCTTTTAGGAAACCCATTACTAAAGATTTAGGCTCAAGGTATTACTTTTTAATACCTTTTCCAACAACAAAGCAAAACAAAATTGTAAGAACAGGAAAGCAATAGAGACAAATAATCTTTAAAAATGCCAGATTGGTACTAAACTCTCACAGTGCTAGGCCCTATGAACACAAGCATGACGCTGGTCCTGGCTTGAATATCTTCACGTTAATCTAATGCCCTGTAAACTCTGCTGTTCTGTAGAAGTTAATATATATAACATAAAATAGAAACAAAAGGAGCAAAGAATATTTGGTGTCTGTTCATTTTTGTTCTTGATTCACTGTAGTGTAATGTTCGTTTGAGAAAAAGGAGTTGATGATGATAATGAAATTTATATTACAAAAATAAATGGCAAATGACAATTTTTCATGACATTCAGGGACTAGGAAAACACCAAATTTTGCTATTAAGAAATTTTCAATATAAGACTAGAGTGATTTGGAAGAATATTAGCTAACGATTTTAAAATTATGCAATGTCAAAAGATAATGTTTGATATGATCAATTTAAAATTATTTTTTAAAATATTCAGTAACTCCAGATCCTAGAAGATTTGTGGGAGAAGCATTTTTATTCCCTTTGTTTAAGATGTTCAATTGATTGCAAGTAGTCTACTGTGTTTCAGTTGTATGATCTCACTTCACAATGAGTTGTATCTGTCAATTGTCTATTACCAAAGGTCACCTAAGAGCATGCAGCATTGTTTCTGCTCACAAACCTATGAAGGTATTTATGAAAAACCTCTCCAATACGCGGCATTCTTCCTGCAATTGTGGTTTGTGCTTTGTCCCTGTAGATCCATTTGATATGTTTTGGGGTGAAAGCACTTGGTATGTGACTAGGACATGGTTTTAGAAGGCAGTACAAAGAAGGCCATGGTCTGAATGTGCATCCCAAAATTTATGTGTTGCAAAACTAATCCCCAGAACAACAGTGTTGGGAGGTTGGGGCCTTGACAGGTTTTTAGGTTTTTTGTTTTTTTTTTTTACAGTTCCAGCATGTGATACTTGAGAAAGATAGCAAATGCATTTCCATTTTGACCATTCACCTAGTTATACATTCCCTTGATTGACCTTGTGAGGACTGACCTTGTGAAGATGTCCTAGAAAGAATTCCTAAAATTATTATTATCTATGTACATTACTGAAACTCTCACTTTGGTTAAGCTATAATCTGTCCTTGTGAACTTAGCCAAATTGTTAAGTCTTAACACTTCCTTTTTTCCTATTAAATAAAGAACCTGGGACTATTTCCACAAGTAAAAGTCTATGAAGACTTAATTTTGATTCATTGAATTTAAAAATGGCTTTATTTCCTTTTTTCATTCATTTATAATATGCAATTCATATCATTTCAAAACCCAAAAGACATAAAATGATAACCAATGAGAATTCCCAGAACCATCCCATTACTGTGGGACTATTTTATCCCACATTTTCCTCGAGAGGCACCCACTGCAATTGCTTGTGGGCACATCACACTTGACTTGGATTGTTCAAATATAGATGTATACACTATTTTCCCTTTTCTTCCAAAAAAGAGAAACCGCTATTGCTATACACAAATGCTCTGGCAGTTTGACTTTTTCATTTGGTGATCTAATTCAACTCTTAAACAATCTATCTAAACATAGAAGGTTCCCTTTTTCCTTTTCTATTTTGCAATTATAATATTATACCTTATTTTGCTACTCCCCTATTGATCAATAAGTGGGAGGTTCCATTCTTTGGGTTTTACAGGTAATGTTTCAGTAAATTACTTCGTATCTGTTATTCCATCTATACAGAAAGGTACGTAAGATTAACTCTCAGAAGTGAGATTTGTTGGTCATAAGGTAACAGGCACTTATTTTGATACATTGCTACCACTTTATTTGTAATATACTGTTTTGTCCTCCCACCATCAATGCATGAAAGTACTTGTTTCTCCTTGCTCTAACGAAAAGAATATTTTCTCAGTCTTTTGGATTCTGGTTGATCTTACAAATGAAAAATAGTAACTCGTTTTATTTCTCTTATAGGCAAGGGAAGAAATTTTTTTAATTATTTTTAAGTCACATTTAATTTTATTTTTCTATAATCAGTTAATCATCTCATATTTTATGTATCTATGAGGTATTAACATGTTTTAGCCCATTCATGCTGCTATAACAAAATGCCCAAGCTAGGTAATTTTTAAAGAAGAGAAATTAATTTTTTCATGGAGGTAGAGTCAGGGAATCCAAGATCAAGGCATCAAGAGATTGCATGTCTGATCGGGGCTGTTCTGTGCTTCCAAGATGGTGCCTCATACTCTGTGTCCACTGGAGAAAGGAATATTGGTTCCTCACATGACAGAAAGTAGAAGGACAAAAAGGATGATCCTCCTCTATCAAGCCCTTCCTGGCATCAATCCTCATGAGGGTGGAGCGCTCAAGATCTACAGCCCTCCCAGGGCCCCCAACTTGCACACTGTTGCTTTGGGGATTAGATTTCCATCACATGGATTTCTGGCTACATATTCAGACCATGGCATTCTTTGTGTGGCCTTCCAAAACCATGTGGGGAACAAAATGCATTCACGCCCATCTCAATCTTCCAAAATATCTTACCTCCTTTCAGCATCAATTTTAAAGTCATCAATTTTAAAAACTAACTCAACAAATGCCATATGGATACAAATGAAAATGCATTTCATCCTAAGGGATATACCCCTCCAGCCAGCCCCTGTGAAATCGAACACATTAGGGACCTCCCACCTCACAAATACAATGGTGGAGACAGACATTTCTATTCTCATAAGAAGAGGGGACAATGGATTCCAAGTGAGCACAATCTCGCCACTACAAACATTAAAATTAAGGCTTGAGGATAATCTTTGACTATATCCTGCTTTCCAGACACACTGGAGTGCTGCTTAGGGACTTAAGTCTCCTAGAAGTCCATCCCCACAGCTTTCTTGGAATCGCCTGCACCGCTCTCTGTTTGAAACTGGGTGCCTGCTCCTCTCCATGCTGGCATTGCATGCTGGTGGTTTGACAGGTATAGGATCTCTGCTCCCATAGCTCCAAGAAGTCTTACCCTACTGGAACTTTTCTGTGACATCTCCAGTCCTGTGGCAATTTTCTGTCTGGTCCCCCTGTCTAGCCATGGCATCTTTTAATATCTATATGGAAGAAACCGTACCTCCCCAGCTCCTGCTCAGTGTATGCCTGTAAAATTAATACCCCGTGGACACTGACAAGACTCATTGCTTTTTCTCCCCAGAGCACACCAGCATTTATTCAAAAGTATTGTAGCCTTTGAAAACAAATCACTTACAATACTCTTAAAAAGTAAAAGAGGATACTGAAGAAGAAATTTAACCAATGAAATGAAAGATCTATATAATGAAATCACAAAATATTGATGAAAGAAATCAAAGATGAAAAATAAGTGCAAAGATATTCGGCATTCGTGAATTGAAAAAAATAAATATTGTGAAAATTCCATATAACCCAAAGTGATCTATGGGTTTACTCCAATCCTTATCAAAATCCCAATATCATCTTTCACAAAAAATAAAAATAAAATTTGGATAAAACCACAAAAGACCACAGATAGTTGAAGATCTCTTGATAAACATTAGCAAACCTGGAGGTATCAGGTATTGGAGGTATCACCTAATGAATATCAAAACATAATTCAAAGCTTTAGTAATCAAAAGAACATGGTACTGGCATAAAACCCAACATAGACCAAAGAAATAGGATAAAAAGCCCAGAAATAAACTGTTATTTAGCTTTATGTCATGGGGACCAAAATACCTGATAAGAACAACATAGAGGAGGGAAAGTTTATTTGGGCTCAGGTTTCTTTGGTTTAGCCTGTGGTTGTTTGACTTCATCTTTCTGGGCCCAAAGTGAAGTACAATGTCATGGCAGAAGGGTGTGGTGGAGGGAAGCTCCACTCCACACCAGCAGGAAGCAGAATGTGGGAAAGAAGTCACAGGGAAGAGAACACTTTCAGGGTAGTTCCCAGTGACCAGTCTCCTCTAGCCACACCCCACCTACTACAATGAACACCCAGTCAGTCCATTCAGAGTAGGATGGACTTATTAGGTTATAGCTCTGATAACCATTGTGTGTCTGAATATTCTTGCATTAAGACAGGAGCTTTGGGGGGACACCTTGTATCCAAACCATAACATAACAGTTGACATCTATGGTCAACTGACTTTCAACAATGGTACCAAGAATACAAAATGTGGATAGGACAGTCTCTTTAATAAAAGTATTGGAAAAACTGGATTTTCACATGCAGAAGAATAAAAATATTCCCCTCTCTCACCCATTATACAAGAATGAACTCAACACAGATTACTTAAATGCAAATCAAACAAGTAAGGTACCTCCCAAATACAACAGTGGAGAAGATATAAGATAGCTTCAAAACCACCAGAAAAAAAATGTAAAAGTAAAATCTCCATGATATTTGTCTGAGCAATGATTTCTTGAGTATTACTCCAAAAGCACAGGGAATTAAAGCAAAAATTGGCAAATGAGATTGTATTGACTTAAAAAAAAAAAACTGCAAAGCAAAAGAAGTAATAAAGCAAAAAGACAATACACAAGTTGGGACAAAATATTTGCATATTCAAAATATGGGAGGAACTCATACTACTCAAAAACAAGAAAATAAACCTGTTAAAATGGGCAATAGGCTCAAAGAGATATCTCTTAAAAGAAGTCCCAAATGGACAACAGAGATACAAAAAAATGTTCAATATCACTCTAATCATCAGAAAAATGCAATCAAAATCACAATGAGCTACCACTTCACACCTGTTATATTGGCTATTATCAAAAACAAAAGATAACAAATGTTACAGCAAAGTGGAGAAAGAAACCTTTGTCTATTACTGTTGTTTTTATGCATTAGTACAGTCACTTTGGAAAACAGTATATAGGTTTCTCAAAAGGAAAATAAAGTATCAAATGATCCAGTTGTACTAATTCTAGGGAATTAGATTCAGTTTCCTAAAGAAATACTTGCCTCCCCAGTTAATTTCAACTCTATTCACAACAGCACTGAAACAATCCAAGTGCCTGTCAAGCTATGAATGTATTAAATAATCATGGTGGACATATACATAATGAAATACTATCTGGCCTTTAAAAAGCAGAAAATCCTCTCATTTGTGACAATATGAATGAACCTAAAGACACAGCATTAAATGAAATAAACCAGGCACAGAGAAACAGATACCATGTGATCTCATCTGTGGAATCTAAAAAGAGTCAGTCATAGAAATAGAGAGAAAAATGCTGATTTCCAGACACTGATGAGGAGGGAAAGGAGAGATGTTCTTCAAAGGTCTAACACACAGTTTCAGTTAGAAGAAATAGGTTTTAGCGATATTGCGCAGCATGGACAGTATAATTCATCGTAATGTATCTTTCAAAACAAAATAACTTATATGTTCTCATCACAAAGAAACAATAAATATTTGAGGTAATGGATATGCTAATTAATTTGATTATTCCACAATGTCTACATGTAAGGAAATACCACATTTTTCAATGTGAGTGCTTGCACATACACATACACACACACACACACACACACACACACACACACACACACACACAAATTTTCAGGTAGAATGAAAGAACATGGATTGAAAACTTTTTCCAGTCTCCATCCATTATCCAGTTCTAAAGCTGCTTTCACATTGTCAGTTATTTATTGTAGTTATATCCCACCCCTCTGGTACCAATTTCAGTCTTCATTTTTCTGTGCTGCTGTAACAAAATACCTGAGGCTAGGAAACTATAAAGATCAGCAATTTATTTCCAAGGAAGTCCAAGGTCAAAACATTAGCAAGTTTGGTATTTGGTGACTACTGTTCTCTGTTTCCAAGGTTGTATCTTGGGTGCTACTCACTCCAGAGGAGAAAAGTGCCATGTCCTAACATGGCGGAAGAGGGGGAAGCGTAAATTTCTTCCAGAAAGTCCTTTATAACAGTATCCATCATGCATGATCTTGGATTACTTATGACCTACACAACTTCAAAAAGGCCCAGGTACTCCGTTGTTATTCTGGGGATGGAGAATTCAGCACATGAATCTGGGGATCACAGTATACACATATTAGCCCTTTTCCCTTGGCACATGAGTCAAAAACACTTTTCTAAATTGTTACTTGGTTTTGCTTATAGTGATTTTTTTTCTCTTAGTTTTGCATCCAAAAGTATTTTGTTTTGGCACAATCTGATGCATCAATAATGTTCCTTTATGGATGCTGAATATTGAATCATAATTCATTCACTTTACAAAGGAATTTTAACATATTTTTCTAGTATATTTACTTATTTACTCATTTTTGCACTTAATTAGTGATCTCTTGGAAGAAGGTAATGTTTTTATGTTGAAATTTGATTCTATGTTATAGCAAGATATATGTAAGTAGACATTCAAACTTCAGACTTACCGAGATGACCATTAATTTGTTCTGTAAGCCTTTTTTGATAGCATATCTTTACTCTATAATTTAAGATAATACATTTATGATATATCAAATTCCTATGCCTTTTTGGGTCCATATGTGAATTTTTGTCCAGTCATTTCATACCCGTTCTATTTATGAATCAATATAATCCTGTTTAACTTTGATCTTTTATGATACATTTTAATATTTAATAGAGCTATTCCCTTTATTGCTCTCTGGACCCTGCTACTATTTTGGTTTTTTTTTTGGTTTTTGTTTTTTAACTATAGATTCTTAATGCTAATGGAAAACCCTAATGTCAGAGCTCTTAATAGTTTGATATTTTCTTAACACTCTTGAATAATTTTCTCTAAAATGATTTTTCTTTCTAATCAATATTTTTCCATCAACATAACTTCACCTCCTACACACATTTAACTAAAGAAATAAAAGTAGTAGGGGGACAAGGGTTAGGGACAGACAACCAATCCCTGCCAGACTGTCTCCCTTCCTCAGAAGGCATAGGAAGAATCATGGTGGATAAAACAACTCCAGGGAGTGAGAAAGGAGAAAAGTTACTTTCCCAAGGATCTTGGAATTGGAACTCTGGGCATATTTCCAGCCTTGTCCATTTATCTCCTTTGGCTTCACTGCAGCAAAATATCTTCCCTTAAACATGATTATGCTTTGGAGAAAAAGTTAACCCTTTGATTATCATATCTTTTGATGTGAACTTTGGATAACTTTGTGAACAAGGATATCCTTTGTGATCAAGGATAACTTTAGGAATATTGAAATCAGCTCCACCTGTCAGCCAAACATTCACTCTTAGAATCTCCCTATCTGTCCAGCAAGCATGCATTCACACATGCATATGCATAGAATGGGGGGGGGTCTTTTACACATTTAGTTCTGTGTGTTACCTAAGTATTCTTGACTATACAGACTCAGGAATGAACTCAAAGAAGAAATCAATTCTAAGTTCCTGAACTTCCAGAGACAACTTTAAAAATAAAATTGTGTGTGTGTTTGTGTGTGTGTGTGTGAACTAATTTTACAAGTCATCAAGATGCATGCTCACACCTCATTTAAAAGCAGACATTAGCTACTACTAATGCATATTAAAACAGAGAGAATATTAACCTCAGATTGGAGATTTTCATTTCCTTTTGTTTTACTCTAGCCCTTCATTCCTTTATCCTTGAATGAGGAGTTTTGTAAACTTTTAGTCATCACAAACTTATTTCAAAGAGGACAGTATGGAGGGGATCCTCTGACCCACCAGTATTTCTATCAGTAACATATGAATATTCGTGAGCAAATCCACAAGGATTCAAGGTCTTAGTTTCCTTTATGCTTACATCCAAGATTTATTGTCTGGTACTCGCTGGTTTCAGCTTTTGTTAGAAGCTCTGGCACATCTCTACTTTGGTTAAAGTCAATTGAAATCTAAAGGACAAATATATATGTCATAACTTTGGAAGACAATTTATATTTCATCTCCTATGCTAACCTATCTCAACTCAAGGGAGATGGTAGTAATGTTCTCCGGAAGCAACTCACCACTGGTAAGCAAAATGTCTTCACTTGGAGAATCTGAGAGCAGTCTTAGCATAGGCTAGTGTAATTTTTCTTTTCCAAGTTTCATTGTTCTTGTTGTTCCTGATTCCACCATGTCAACCTAGAATTTAGGTTCTGGATATTTGTGCTTATCCTTATTCTGATACCAACCTTTGAGGCAGATAGAAAGTTTGATTGACAAATGTCAACCCATAAGTGAAAAGGGTGTATATTTTCTCAAGTGAAAAGCTACCAATTATAAACATTGGGGGAACATCTTTTATTATGGAATTTCAAGCTAAGACTATAGTTGCTTATGATTTCTGCAAAGATTCTCTGGAGCATAAGAAATTCGCCTTGCTATTCTGAAAAGAAATTTGTTTCTGAGATTCTCCTTGAACACTTGTATAATAATATTGTATAAGTAATTATTACAAATAACCCCAGTTCATTAACAAAATATTCTTTTATACTGAATATATTTGAACGTTCCATCTCCCAAGCAGTCTTAGGCTTTGTATTTGTTTGAACTAATGATTTGCCCGAGGAACCACAGGTAAGGCCAAATTCAGATTCAGAAGTAAGTTTCTATCATTTTACCCTCTGTTAAACTCTCTGCATACCGTCCTTGGTGCTACAGAACTGATTTATCTCTTTAAGCTTTTAAGTTTTACCTCAAATTATGTTGATAGGCCAGGCACAGTGGCACATGCCCGTTATCCCAGTGGCTCAGGAGGCTGGGACAGGAGAATCCAGAGTTCAAAGCCAGCCTCAGGAAAAGTGAGGTTCTAAGCAACTCAGTGAGACTGTGCTTCTAAATAAAATACAAAATAGGGCTCTGGATGTGGCTCAGTGGTCAAGTACCCCTGAGTTCAATCCCTAGTATCAAAAAAAAAAAAAAAAAAAAAAAAAAAATAGTAAGACAGAAGTAAATACAAAGTTCACTGTTCATTAATTAAAAGTTTTTAACGTTCACCAAAAATTACTTTAAAATGTTGGTATTTAAAATATCTGTTTCTCCTTGACCCATACTGCTTAACACATAATGCTTCCTCATGGATACAGAAAATTGTGTAACAAGCCACATGTTCTTATTTTGTTTGGGTTATTAAGAGATTCAGAATAAAATTCGAGGACACATTTCATAATGCATGAAAACTTTGACCTCATCTTATGACATTTTCCTTAAAATTGCCAGCTTCTTTTTTATTGCACATTATTCCAAAAGAACAACAACCAAAAAAAAAAAAAAAAAAAAAAAAAACTAGTATAAAGATGACAACAATAATGCAATAATGTCCTATTTTAGTCTGGTTTTCACTAATTAGCTCATTTAACATTCAATTTTTCTTACGGAAGATAAACCATTATTTTCTGAGTCAAAGCAAATAAACTCAATAGCAACATTCTTTAAGCTACAACTTTGAAACTGTATATAATTTCTGCTTGCATCCAGTTGGAACCAATGTAGCTCTATAAAGATCAGATAAGGCTGAAGATCGTAGATAAGTGCATTTCGATGTGTATGACGGAAAATAAGAAGAAATTGTATTGCAAGGGACAGCAAACTCCACTGGCACTTTCCAAGACAAGATTGAGAAGAAAGTAAAAATGCACCTACTTTGATACCTATTTCAGCATGAAGCTGTTTGACTTGAATTGTGCAGTTAAACAGTTCACACTGCTCATTTATAAGATAGAAAACTTCTGTATTTCCTTCTAGCTGTTTCTCTATGTAAAGATTAAATTATGCTGTATCAATCTTTAGGAAAGAATATGCAATGACAAAAGGTGATTGAAAATCACTTAAACATAATGCTATTTATGTGAGGATCATTGTATACTTATTTTAAAATATCTTCTTTGTGAACCATGCCCTTTAACAATTATTTTAGCTTACTCACCTATGGAAAAGGACATAGGTGCTATTTATTAATACTTTATATTGAATATGATTTATTATACTCTCTTTTATTGGGGACATGTCAAGCACATCAGATTTTAATGCATTAGCTATCCTGGACCATGACTCATAATTTAATTTTTATTCCTCTAGTCATAAATTTAGCAATGAATTTGTGTCATGAAATTGTTTTCAATAAATTCAGTGAAATTAATTTGCATTGATCTCAGTATTTGAGTGATTTTGGAATAAAACTTTAAATAAATGATTAATAAAGTTCAACCTCACTCTGTTTTCCATATTAAATTATCTCTAACAAACAAATGTTTACTAGGCAGTAGGGTGATTTTATGTCTCTGGTATTATCTTAGTTTCCAAATGGATATATAAACAACCCAGAACAGCAGGACCTGTGGCCTCCTTCCATGAGGTAGATACCCAGAGGGTGAGGCCTTCTGGTGAGAGACAACAGCTTAATTAATCAGAAGTGACCTGGATGGTTAGTCCACGCCAAGGATGAAGACAGGACTAACTTCTGGGAGAGGAAAAAAATAGCATTTATTCTTGTTTTTGGAATTATATTTACACAATGTATTTTATTGACAACTTTAAAAGATTTTCAATCTCTTTAACCGTATTGAGTTTTAAATAAAAGATCACACCTTTTTTTGTCATTCACCACCCATTTCTATAATATGAAGTCAAGAGTCATAGAATTGATCTGAATCAATTGCCTATTTTATAAAACTAAACCTGCTTCAACCATGAGATTCAGGAATTGCACACCCAGAGAAATGAATGTTTATAGTAACTTTATTTGTAAAAGCCCAAATCTAACAACAGCCTAGATACCCAGGTGAGTGGTTAAACACACTATACTGATCAAATACAGCTCTGTAATAAAATGGGACAAATGTTTGAAACTCCCAGCAGTTTGTTTGTATGGAATAGATTTCCATTCCATGAGGAACCCTAAGTCAGCACCAGCAGGCTGCAGTGAGCACAGGGAGCACCCTGATTTCATCTCAGTATCTACTGTCCAATAAGAGGCGCCAGTGCTGCCCAGAGACCTGGCCTCCTCAAGGACCAAGAAAGCAAAGGCACAAGAGGAGACTGCAGCATCTTGTTTTTTTTTTTCCAGAAAATGAACAAGTCTCAACAATGACCAAAACAAACCAATCCACCATCATCTGAAAGCACAAAGCCAAAGCACAATTTTAGCAACAAAATAAAGTGCTATTCAATTATGGTCCAAAAAAAAAAAATAAGAATTTGTGAATAAATAAATAAGAACGAAGCTCCTAATCAGAAATCCAGAAGTTTCCTTTGATACTCCATCTGTTAACAAGTCCCCATTTCTGTTTCTTAATTTTTTATTTGTTCTAATTTGTTGTACATGACAGTAGAATGCATTTATGTATTTTGATAGATCATACATAAATGGAGGGTAATCTCTCATTTTTCTGATTATACATATTGCAGAATCACATTGGTCATGCAGTCATATATGTACAGGAGGTAATAACGTCTGTATCACTCTAATATCATTTCTACCCCACACCTCTTCCCCTCTCTTCACTCCCCTCTACCTGATATAAAGTAACTCTATTCTTCCCTATTCTCCACTTTCTGCCTCTAATTGTGAATTAGCATCTTCTCAGAAAAGAAACAATCAATAATATGAAGAGAGAGCCTACAGATTGGGAGAAAATCTTTACCACATGCACCTCAGAAAAACTATTAATCTCTAGGATATACAAAGAACTCAAAAAACTTACCACCAGAAATACAAGTAACCCAATCAATAAATGGGCTAAGGAACTGAACAAACACTTCAAGAAGATAGACAATTGATCAACAAATATATGAAAGAAAAATGTTCAACATCTCTAGCAATTAGAGAAATGCAAATCAAAACTACTCTAAGATTTCATCTTAACTCCAATGAGAATGGCCATTTTCAAAAATACAAAGCAACAACAGGTGTTCATGTGGATGTGGCAAAATACATTGCTGGTGGGAATATCAAAAGGGTGCAACCACTCTGGAAAGCAGTATGGAGATTGCTCAGAAAACTTGGAGTGGAACCACCATTTGACCCAGTTATCCCACGCCTCAGTTTATACCCAAAGGACTTAAAATCAGCATATTACAGTGATGCAGCCACATCAAGGTTTAAAGCAGCTCAACTCACAATAGCTAAAACTACAGAACTTAGATGCCCTTCAACAGATGAAAGGATAAAGAAAATATATATATGTATATATATATATGTATACATATATATATATGATGGAATATAAAGAATGAAATTCTGGCATTCGCTGGTAAATGGATGGAGTTAGAGAATATTATGCTAAACCATATAAGCCAAACCCAAAAAACCTAAGACCAAAAGTTTTCTCTGATATGCAGATGCTAATTTTCCATTTACGTGTGGATTGCTCACAGAAACTCCCTCACTAAGAATACAATTTTGAAAGGGAGACCAAAAACTTTACAGTTGAGAAACTGAACAAAACAATTTCAGCCAGTTGATCAAGGTAATACCAAGGTTGATAACTCATATTAACAGTATATCCCTTCATACTAGGTGGTGAAAGTGAAAACAGGACTTTCACTTTATGACCTTCCTTGCCCAAATCCTTAATCCCAAGATAATCAAGATTAATTTAAAAAAAGACTTCCAACTGAGTGACAGTCTTCGAAATATATGACCACTGACCACAAAAACAAGGAAATTCTGAAACTCTCTCAGTCCAGAGATAACTAATGAGACTTGCCAGCTAACATAATGGTATTCTGGATGGAATTTTGCAATAGATAAAATGACATTAGGTGAATACTAAGGAAATGGAATAAAAGATCTACTTTAATAACAATATATAAATATTGTTTCATTAGTCTTAACAATTGTTACATACTAATGTATTAATTATTGGGAAACTGGGTAGATTGAGACTCTATGAAACATCTTCACAATTTTTCTGTAAATTTAAAACTATCCTAAAACATAAAAAGTCTACTACAAAAAGAGTAAAGAATTAGAAATTTTAGAGATTTATATACTGTTATGGCTTGAATATGAGGTGTCCCCTGAAAGCTAATGTGTGAGACCATGTACAATGTTCAGAGGTAAACTGATTGGGCTATGAGAGTTGTGATCTAATCAGTGTATTAATCCACTTGGTGGATTAATAATTTGAATGGATTGATGGGTGGTAACTTTAGGTATGTAGGGCATGACTGGAGGAAGTAGGTACCCTTGGGGATTGTATTATTCCTGTCTCCTTGCACTCAAGATCTCTCTGCTTCCTGGCCCTCAAGAACTGGGCAATTTTCCTCTTCCACAGCCTTCCACCATGACATTCTGTTTTACCTTAGACCCGGAACTATGGATTCAGCCTACCACAGACTTAACCTCTGAAAGTGTGAACCAGAAGAAACTTTTTCTCATCTACATTGTTCTTGTCAGATATATTAGTTGCAGTGACAAAAACCTGACTAACGTACATACATTCCATTTATATAACATCTTTGAAATGACAACATTAGAGATGAAGAACAATTGGTGGTTGCCTAGAATTATGAAGGAAGGAAGAAGAGAGGGTGCCATAGCTATGTTAGATTATGTATGGGATATTTCTGTAACAAATACAGATTAACATGATAAATATAATGTTGATCTGTATTCATCATAATAGATTAATACAATTACATGATGAATATAGTTTAATTAAAATTTCAGAAAATTAAAAATAAATAAAATTTTGAAAACCTGTTATTGTAACTTGCATTCATACCAATGTTAAATGCCTACATACCAGTTAAAATCAATTTTAATGACAAAGGGCTAGTGGAAAATAACTAAGAGTCTACCACATCAGTCTTCCTCATAAATTCTTAGTGCCCTAAAGAACACTTTTCCACTATTGCATAGAGAAAAAAAAAAACAAAAAAACAAAGAGCATAATGATTATATGTTACATGGATAAGTCAATGAAGGTTGATATATAATGGCCTCCTGCTGTGCAGGATGTGGTCACTTGTCTTCCCCACCAGCCACATTTTGAACCACTCTTCCCTGGACTGTGAAACTTCCGCCACATGAGTTCCTTGTTATGTTTGCAATGCAGAAATTCATAGCCTATCTTGAAGTATTTCCCCATGTTTCCTGCTAGTAGTCTCAGATTTTGAGTTTTCATTAGGTCTGTGATCCATTTTGAAAAGACTTCTGTACAAGATGAAGGATATGGGTCTATTTTCAACCTTCTGTATGTGGAGATCCAGGTTTCCCAGCACCATTTATTAAAGATGCTGTATTTTCCAAGATGTGTTTTTGCCACCTTTATCAAGAATCAGTTGACTATAGATATGTGAGTTTATCTTTAGGACATCTATTCTTTTTAATTTAATGCATATGTTTAATGCTATTTTGTTTCTATAGTATATCATAGTAATCAAAGAAATAAGATAATGTGATATCTCCAGCTTTGTTCTTTTGACTCAAGATTGCTCGGGATTATTTGAAGAACTTGTGCTTCCATATAGATTCTAGGATTGGTTTTTCCAATTTGATGAAGAACATTGTTGGTATTTTGACAGGGATTTTAATCTATAGATGGTTTGGAGTAATATGGACATTTTAATAATTTTCCAATCCATAAACATGGGAAGTATTTCCACTGTTTAGTGTCTTATTCATATTCTTTCATTAGTATTTTGTATTTTTCATTTTGGAGCTCTTTGAATTTTTAAAGTTTTTCCCTAGATTTTCTTTGTTTTTGTAACCATTGTGCATGGGATTATTTGCAAAGTTCTCAACAAACTCATTATTGGTGCAGAGAAAAGCCGTTGGTTTTTTATTCTGCTACTTTACTGAATTTTTATTTTATAATTTCTAACAGTCTTTTCATGCAGTCTTCAGGATTTTCTACATTTAGAATTATACCATCTGCTTCCATTCCTTGTGCCACAAAGGAAAAAAATTTAAAGGTAGATAGGTAAGGTTTTCAACAAAGAACGCTGATTAAGAGCGAGTGAGAAAAAAAAAAGAGAGAGAGAGAGAGAGGGTTTGAGTATAGTAAATCCATAAATTGATAACTGCAGAGATTAAAACATAGTACATGGACTTGAAGGGCTACTTCTGAAAAGGCTGAGGTCCTAGTGAATGTGAATGAGGTGTCACAAAACAAATATGATCCTGTAATTGCATCTCCAGTTACAGATTGGGATTAAAAGGAGAAGAACTTGCCTCTGGATTGATTCACTATTAGGAGCAGGCAGAAGAAGAGAGAGGAGAAATGAGATAAGGCACAGGAGGCTGATTATGGGATGGATCCCATGTAGGCCAAGAAGAGGGTGCAGCGAGGGTGGGGTAGTCTGTTTATTAGCAAAAAAAAAAAAAAAAAAAAAAAAGCAAACACTGATAATATTGATGTATATGAAGAGTCCTTTCAGTAGGACTAAGATAGTAAAAGAACAGAAAGTTGGAATGCTGTCATTAAAAAATGGTATATTCAAATTGTCTTACACTATATATTTTGAATGCTTGATAACCAAGTTCAGGGGAGAGAGGGATGCTCTTTGTTCACTCTGCTGTCTTTTTATCTTGTCAGTTCTTCTGCCCTGGCTCATATATTTTTAACAAAGCAATTTTATATAGACTGAATGGTAAATATAGAAACTGAATGGGAACAATAGCTGTTTTGTGGATCTTTTATGTTTATTTAATCAATTGAAAAGTTGAGAGATTTTTTCATAATATATACATGTCTTTGCATCGTACTCTTTTGTGTCAAACATAAAAGTTAGTGATATAAATGGATTGGGAGTACACCCCATGGAATCTTTAAGTATTGGTTGCTTAGTCAGGTAAGATTTAAGACCACTATTCAGGAGAATAAAAAAATCATGTGTCAGAAGAAAGTAGCTAGGAATTAATAAGACAAGAGATATTAGAGAAGAACTGAGTTGTAGATAAAGATTAGTTACAGGGAATTAGCATTGATTTCAAACACAACCTGACATTTCTATTCAGGGGAAACTTTGGCTTCCTTTAATGAGTAGAGAATGTCTTTCATACACAGTGTTTAAAAAAAAACAACCTATACAAGGCCAGCCTAGGTAATATACTAAATAAACAAGCAAATTTTAAAAAATACAAATAAAAATGAACCAGCATGCTCTTAAAGAAATCCTTTGCCCTCTCTAAGTCTCAATTTCATCTGCAAATGAAAATAATTGGTCAACGTCTGGTTGGAATAATTTTCCCCAAATCCTCAAAGATGACATAGGAAATAAATATGATAAGATGATTTTTTTTAAAGTTTAGGCATAATTTTAATGAAGAAGTGAAGAAAATAATGTTAATTGAAACTAGGAAAAATAATCTCTCTCTGCATAATTACAAGGATCATATTTTTTAATGTGAAATCATTTTGTGAATTATAGCTTACACAAATGCAAGAAATTTTGTTACAGAACATGTGAGGGAGGAAAAATGACAGGAGGCTCAGTGTGTAAAACATGGACATTTCCTGCCTGGGCCCTGAGTGACTGATGCTGATATTAACACAAGTAGGAGGTAGAGAGTTTGGAGAGATGTGTTCAGTGCTCCTTGCTCTCCTACTCAAAAATGACACAGTTCTTTAAAACAAAATAAAGGTCACTGATGTGGCAACTCATCTCCAGAGGAGAGGGATAAAAAGAGCAATGAAGCAATAGTGCCAAGAGGGCAAACTTAGACAGAATGGCCAGATCAGCCATGAGCTTGAAACAAAAGAAATTTGCTGCAAGAGATTGAGTGGAGTCTTTCAGCTTTTACACAGTTGGTCAAAGGAATAAACCACTTCTAAAAAGATAATCACTGGCTATTTTTATATAACTCACAAAAGAAAGACTTTTCGAGTGGGTAAAATCACTTTCCACCTCTTGTCCCAGACAATACTTTTGTATTCAATTATTTTACCTCTACTGGTTTTATTTGTGGAGGCTAGATTTTCTATTTTCTGCCTGCATGTATTTTTTAAATTACTTTATAAATAAAGTGTGCGTCATAATGAATTAAATTATACTCCATTCTATTAGGTGTCTTTGGAAACAGTGGCTATAAAAATTAAAACAATATACATCATGATAAAGATGAGCATTTTTATACCATTTAAATAAATAGATATATGAACAAAGTTGAGTGGTAAAGAAGAAAAGAGTTTAACAGCAATATATAAAAATATGATAATTGTATAATTTTAAATGTTTATATCTATCATTTTATATACTCTATCCTGTTCTTTAGCATTCATTTTTCAGATTATGACTTGTAAGAAATAGTTTTGTCACACTAAATATTATATTAATTTATAATCAGTTATCATGTTATGATTACATCATTTTAATACCCACTTATTATTATTATCTAAAAGAGCAGATATTATCAATAAATACTTGTATAGCATTTTTCTATAGAACATCTATACCTTTTGCCTCTTTATGAACTTGTAGTCACTAATCTAGTTATCAACAATCTTCAAATGATTTAATTTTGGAAATGTTCTTAGATATGTTCCACATCTTTGTTCTTTTCTCCTGACGGTATGTTAAAGTCAGTTTTGGTAAAAATTTCATAGAGTAGCTGTTCAAAGCCAGCCAGCAGATGTCTCTCTTAGATTCATTCAATCAATCCATCATGTTTCTTCCTCATCCTTGAGTTAGAACTCTTCTCCCAACCTTAGAACATTAAGGATGTAATGTTACCCATCAAATCCTTGTTCCTTGAGGTTCTATCAATATAATTTAAGTAGGCAACTAAATGTCAAGATGACCCAAAGCCAAAGAAAAAGAAAAGAAGTTCATATTATAAGAATCTTTAGAGATAGAACTGCCTGGTTCAAGAAGGAAACTATGAGACATTACGAGACTGAAGGTTTTTAAGTAATGGCATCCAAAGCTAAAAACATACAAATTTATGTCTTTGAAGAAATAAGCAATAAAACTATCAAAGAAAATAAAGTAAACTCCAGCAATATGCATAACATTGTGCCACATCTCTATACCTATCTTTTGTAGGCTTGAGAATTACTAAATTCTGATTTATCAAATAATGACAAAATGTCAGGACTGAATCATATGCATAATCACTTATATGTATATATGCACAATCTAAGTGAGTTAAAATGTAAAGACATTAACTGTATAATGAATTTCTTCTCTTTACAGTCATCTTGACTCCTTCACATGGGCAAAGTGATCTACCCCACAGGTTCCATTGAAACTTTCTTCAACTGTTATCACACTCCACAATTGAAGGTTCACCTTGATTAAATGATTGAATGATGAGACTCAGTTTTCAGTTACATAAGTTTTCTGCAAGACATTTTTCTTTAACATTTATCCAGTCTTGTTTTTAACTGCTGGCTCTATAGCTTTCCAATTAGCTTTTGAATATAGAATTTTGAAATCTGACATCAAATATACATGCACATTTTCAGAAATGGAAAATTAATTTTTTCTTGATACAAACATTGTAGTTATATTAAAATTTACATTGATATTCAGATTTTGAGTTGAATCATTCTATTTGTTGATTTTAGTAATCACTTTTAAATCATTTGCAAAAACAGCTTATCTCCTACAACTGCATTTTTTAATAAAATTTCATATTCATTTTACAACTAAAATTTGTTTCAATCTACTATCTTAAAATCAAATTTGTAAATACAGGTGCCTATAAGATATTTTATAAATTGGTAGATAGCCTATAATTTTAGAAAATGTTTAAAAACAGTACACAATGATACAACATCCTGTTATTACACAATGTATTAAAATATCCTGTTACCCCATTAAAATGCACAGGGATGCTAACCAGTTTAGCTGGTGATGTACGTTCTAGTCCAAGTCCAGCAATTCAGGAACCAGGAGCCACAGAGTCCAAGGGCAGGGAAAGATGGATGTGTCAGCTCAAGCATGAGCCTTGGTTCTATTTGACACCCAAGGGATTAGATGATACCTTTCGACACTGGAGAGGCAATCTTCTTTACCTATCTACTGATTTAAATGCTAATTTCTTCTGCAAATGTGCTCTAAGACAACCCAGAAATAATGTTTACCAACTCTCTGGGAATCCCTTAGAACAGTTAAATTGGCACGTGCAATTAAAATGTCATGCCGTGTAGATTCCTTTTGACAATGTCATTGGAGAAAACTTTAATCCCTAAGGCTGAAACCAGGTTAGTGCCTTTGTAACAACAGCATCTTTTTCACCATGCCCTGGTACACGTTGTCCACTTCTATGTTGTGTTATGCGATACTTCTCTAATATTTCCTTCATTCAAACAAACGTTATAATTGAGCACCTACAGTGACTTAATACTATTCTTTGCACAAGAATATAGGCGTAAACACAATTGATCACGTTCCTTCTCTTAGTAAGCTTACCTCTTGTTTAGTTCAGTCCACTTTTATAGAGACTATCATGAAGTTTCCACTAATCCTAGGTCTCCATTAACAGGCAGATGAGTTTTATTCTGAGAGTGGAGCTCCAGGGACTTCATACCTCATAAGAAACCAGAAGAGGATGAGAAACTGCTATTTTTCTCTGGATAAATAATTTTTAGCAAGACTAATTACTCAACAATTTATTTTAGGCCTTCTTTTAGAGAAGCAAATAGCTTTGAAGTATTTAATAACAACTTCTCAGGGCAGACAGGGAAAGAGATGGTCTTGTGGAAGCTCCCTGTCTTCCTCTACCCTCTGTCCACCAGGCATTCCGCCAAGATGCAGGTCATCTGTGGTTCAAAAGTCGATGCATCTTTGGTGGATTTGTGCAAGATTACCAAGGTGCCATGTGAAAGTCATTCTTCTACAAAGCCATTTCCAAAAATTTTGGAAGCCATTGGAAATGCTTCTTCTTTCTTCTTCAGTTGTGTCACTACAGGTTTATCTAACATGCTATAAGAGAAATCAGATGAACTGTCATTTATTATCTGCGCTCTCGGTTTTCACCATCTTACAGATTATCTCAAAGGTAATGCATAAAATATTCTTCTTGCTAGCATTCTACCCTATTAAATTTCACTGGCTATAAACTAACCACACCCCTCCATTCAGAAAGATCTGCTTTACGCAAGTGTTGTCTGAGTACCGAATTCCAATTCATGGATCACCTTTTCAGCTGTCCAGGTGAGTAATAAACATTCCTTGCTCACCATTTTATTTGTAATGCCATCATCCTATCTCCAATACAATTTCCAAAAAGTGGCTCGAGAAATTCCAAATAGCTATTTTTCTCTGGATAAATAATTTTTAGCTAGACTAATTACCTAATATTTTATTTTTGGCCTTCTTTGAGAGAAGCAAATAGCTTTGAAGTATTTAAAGTATAATCCAAAATTGATTGTTTGTCATGAATTTTAGTGCCTGGTGGTCTAATAATTACTGCTATATTTTTTAAAGACTTAAAACCTAAATTAAAACTTCAACCATGCAATTATGTAGAACGCATATTGTAAGAACAACTAATGGAGTCTATCATTTGGCTGCTAACAATTGCTTTCTCCTCATAAATTCTCCACATGCATTCTATCCACCCGATCAAACAAAACTAAAACAGAAAGCGAGAAACAAGCAACTGAGCAATATAAACATTTTGTAATTACTGAGAATAGGTATTTTAAATTTGAAAAGTTATGGGTGGATAGGTTTGGACTCTAAGGCTCTGACTTTGCTGCCTCCCCACACCCCACTTACACCTTTATACATAGTACAGAAATTTAGAGCCACTTCTCCTTGTGTGTAGTTTTTCTAGTTCACTTTTCATGGATGGAGAGTCTCTAAGAAAAGACTGGCATGCTTTCCTGCAGGATTAGCAACCCTGGTTTGCTCACCTGCAGCAGCCTGCGTCTGTCTCGTCTTCCTGTGTGGCTTAGGAGCTGAGGCCTCGCCTTTCAAGCCTCACTCAGCACACCATGTTGGCTTTTATTAGTCTTTATTCTGTGGGAGTCTTTCCTTTCATTCTATGGTGTTTGATTAGATCTTATTTTTAAAGTTTTATTTCATCTGTGATCTCATGTTCACAGCAGAAGGGAAACTATCTGAGTCAAGTTGTCATGGTTTTTAATCAAAAGAAACAGTGTAAACACTCGACCAAGTTCAAGTTCGTCTTTTAGAAACAACCAGCAGCTGGGCTCTCCACATCTGGGTGCCTGCTCTTATCCTCAATCCTCAAGTCCCCTCTTCTCTTTTCTAAATTTCTTTGCTAGCCTTTGTTTTTGGTTTTTTTTTTTTTTTTTTTTTTTTTTTGTGCCTCCCCAAACAGGCAAAGAGACCTAATCTCATCATTCATCAGTGAAAGTTCTTCTTTTCACACCATTTTCCATAAGCACCAAAATCCTTTCTGAAACTTTTGGTTCCTAGGAATAATTTATCTACTTTAGAAAAATCACATTGTGGCTCTATTTAAAATAAAAAAAAATAAAAAAAATTCTTCTTTTTAAGTGTTGATTTTCAGTAGCCCTCTCCAGAAGGCATACTTTCTTTGTTAGAGAAAAAAGGGGAAAAAAAATTTTTTTAAATGTGCTATAAAAGTTTTATAACACCAACTCTAGAAAGGGTTTACCAGACAGTCAAGTACATACAACTATAGGAGATGACGTTGTCCATGGCTCTGCCACATCCTTTCCTTGCCAGAACAGCACTTTGAGAATGTCTTGAAAAATTCAGTTACTTAGTACCAGATGGTGATGCTTCTTATTAGCTATCAAGACCACATTAAAAGGCATTGGTCCTCTAAGCATGTGGTGCACACCTGTAATCCCAGCAGCTCAGGAGGCTGAGGCAGGAGGGTCATGTGTTCAAAGCCAGCCTCTGCGACAGCAAGGTGCTAAGCAACTCAGTGAGACCCTGTCTCTAAAAAAAATACAAAATAGGGCTGGGGTGTAGCTCAGTGGTCGAGTGCTCCTGAGTTCAGTCTCTTGTACTGCCCCCTCCCTCAAAAAAGGCATTGGTCAGCCAACAGTGGAACCATCTCAATACCTAACTTCTGATTTTCTCTTTTGTTTATTTTGTTTCTTTAGTTGAGGCTATATGTACATTTCACAACACACTTATTACAAGTGAATATTTTTGTTGCATAATGCTGTGAAGGTACTAAATGCCACTGAGTTAGAGACTAACAAGGTTGATTATAGCTTGCACAAATTTCAACATCATAAGAACAAATTGAGACTTTTTCCACCATCAGGATGATAAGGCAGAACCAGTTTCTTCTTACACACTAAGGCCATTGCAGAACCTGTCCTTGCACTTGGGAGATTGCCCTGACATCCTCTCATGAATGCACCTAGGTCCCCAAGGGAAAGTACATTCTGCAGAATTGGAAGGGATTGCAGTTGGCACTCACTCCTCCGTGCCCACTTCTGGCTTTTTAGCCCACTACATTCTGGCTTTTACCTCTGCTAGTCAGGAATGACAGTGTCCTACTGTTCAACAAATCAAATGGATACTGTTACCCTAAACTTCGTGTAACATTGATAATGGAAATAATGACCTTAAACATCTCTTTTGTGGTTTTGTTTGTATTCATATTCTTCTGGTCTTATTCTCCTCCCACCTCTCTGATTCCTTGTGCTGGCTAGAATTTTTCTCCTATCTTTTGGATGTTGAAACTTTACATAGTCTATTGGACAAACTTCTCCTACAGTTCTATGTAAATTTTTGTGTCACTTAAACATATAAAAAACTCCCAGGGACACCTACTGTTCTGCTAATCTTCAAACCAATGCAATAAATTGTATGCATTTTTTTCTTGCTACCAATAGGCTACGGAATGCTTCTAGATTAATTCTCTTTGTTTTGAGGAGCACCAATTCCATTTTCTACAATCACAGCTGTGCTCTCAGTGACTCCTTTCTGTGCCTGCTTTTGACAGCCTCTCTCGTTCTCCATAGCAAACATTTCAGACCCCTAAACATTCTCTTGAAGAAAATCCAATTAATATAAATTCCATGAAAAATAGGCCATGAGTGGTTCTATAAATGTATCGACTGAATTAACGAATAAAAATCTAGATTTTAATTCACATTTGTCATTGACATTTTTATAGTACATCAAAAATATTTATTGCCTTCTCTATATTTTTTACATAATGCTAAAGCACTAAATACATATTTGCTTGATGATTCATGTATGCAGTAGGTAAATTTTGTGTTGCAAAACAGTCTGTTCATCCTTCCCTGCTTCTTTCAGTGAGTCTTAACTATGATGCAGCCTAATTAGTACTGATAATTACTTCTAGATGCAGAAAAGCCCCCTTTAAACCAGTGTCAATGTTTTTACTCTAACATTACTTCTTTCAAAGTAAAATTACAGCTATTAAATCTATAGTTAAGGGAAGAAAAAATGCTGTAATCAGTTCTGGGGATTAAATTAAGTAGTGAGTAATAATACCATTCATTTGAAAGAAAACAATTTGTACCTGCATGTTTTCATTTGGTATATAAAGTACCTTTTAAAGGATTATGCAATAATTATAATGTTTTCTGTCTCAGTAAAATAGCCTAATTATGCAATTATAAGAGAGTATAATGAACTTTTTCTTAATTCAGCTACAGTTGAGACCAAATACTTCATGCAATATCATTGCAAATACATTGATCCTTCCCCATTTAAATAATCAAAACCATATGATATGAACATAGTGAAATGATAGTTCTATTAAATTTCCTTTTTGAATAATTCTAAAGTTGTATTTATGATTTGCCCTCTCTTTTTTCGTGCAAAATTTAACTTTGTCTTCAACTTCCTTAGACTCATTTTCCACTCTTCAGTGATACATACTGCATTCCTTATGTATTAAAACATCAGCTTGTTTTATGCTCTAAGATGATTCAAGTGTTCTGATACTGAAGCCATTCTATCACTCCTCATGATGTTGTGAATAAATTGTCTTTATCTACATGTTTCTGATACTATTTTTTCTCTCCTAGGTCACTGAAATTAACCACAAGAAAAATAAACACACTTATATAGTTTCTCTCTTAAATTCAGTCCATTATGACGCCAAGCTGATGTTTTGGGTTAGAGTCTCTGCAAGACCAAGAGCAGAGCTGAACACAGGCACCAAAACCACAGCAAGCCACAGCCTCCTATGGGGAGAATCCAAGCTCCTGTCCCCAGAGGCTGGGTTTTCCTCAGCATCAAGGGCCCTGGCCGCTCCTTCAACGAAATTCATCTCACTACTGACATAACTCAGCATAGCAATCACTTAGGAGAAAATAAATGCACACATTAATTTGCTTTTTTTTTTTTTTTTTTTTTTTTTTTTTTTTACAAG
Organism: Sciurus vulgaris; assembly: GCF_902686455.1. Taxonomy (NCBI): domain Eukaryota; kingdom Metazoa; phylum Chordata; class Mammalia; order Rodentia; family Sciuridae; genus Sciurus; species Sciurus vulgaris. Next base: position 17,073,721 of record NC_136469.1, read on the forward strand.
AAGAGGAAATTCATGGTGGAAAGAAAAAACATAATAAAATCAATTTTATCACTTCTATTTTAATCTTTATTTCCTCTTATTTCACAGGTATTCAGATAAATTAGTCACCGAGTTTCTTCCCCCTGGTTCTCCTACTTTTTTAGTAATTCTACAAAATGCTGCATTGTTTTCTTGATCATTTTTGTGTGTCAATTAAGCTGGAAGTGTTTTGTTATACTAATGTATGTGTGCTAAAAAGATGTATGCCCACTTCACTTCTCTTTTTCGATGAAATTCATTCTGGCAAGTTATTCCTATCCAGCTGTTTTTCTCAGCCAAGATAAATTTTGTTCACACATAGAAATGACCTTGAAAGCAGTAATACAAACTTGCAATGAAGACATGTAATTAAAAGAATGGGATAGATTCACGTTCTAGCATCTGCATTTAGTGCCAGCACAAGTCTTTCATTCATGAATTTTTGTATCTTTCGTGAGTTTTAAGTATTTGACTTCCCAAAAGTCCAGAGTCCATAAACTGCGTGGAACTCGCTCTATGAAACTGGTTAAGGAAGCTGAGAACTTCACAACCTAGGAAGTCACATATGACAGCTTAAGGAAACGCCCTTGTCGATTGAATGTGAATGGAATACCTGCCTGAGTGTTGTGTGTCTGCGCGTGTGTGTGTGTGTATGTGTGTGTGTTAAATTACATAATCAATATACATATTTAGAATAGTACTTTGAATATGGCAACTACTCCATAACTAATGTATATTAATTTTAATCATTTTTATCCCATCTTAACTGCAAACTTTTCCATTTTAAATTACAGTATTTTATAGATCACAACTCCAATTGATCCATTATCAGCTGCTGTTCATTTTATCTACTCTGTGTAAGAAGTGGCATCAAAATTTGTCACTTAACTCAATGTCAACATAAAAAAATAGTCTGAGACATAATGTATATAGCATTATGTGAAAATGGAATATTAACCAGATTGCAACATTGCAACATCTATAGATCTATGAGTCTTTGATTAATTATTTCAACCATATCTCATAATATCCTTTCCAATAACGTTACAAAACCTTTAAACTATTTGGGACAGACCACATAGAAGCACAGCCAAAGTTCATTAAATACTGCTTCAGTTTTTCTAACTCATCGTCATTAGCACAGATCTGGTGATTAATTTACCCTTAATCTGCCTTAATTTTTTGTCTGGAGTATTTGAAGATGATATGACATATACCATCAAGAAGCCGAGAAAACCAAAAAAAACTTAACACAAGAAAAAAGTCAAAAGTAACTGTCAAGTGTAGCTGTCAGTGTGGAGTTACCCAAAGTCCTTTGTACTCCTAAATTGTCTTTCAAAAGTGTAAGACTGAAAGGAGTTTGGGGTATGGCCTCTGATTTGTAGCATGTGTTCTGAATTGTCTCCAATTCTATTTGTTTTCTGGCCCACTACTGACATGAAGTTGATGGCTTTAAGTTTTTTTGTCATTGTCCCCACAGGATTCTTTCCTTATCAGCTCTTGACAGATTGTGACCATTTAAGGAAAAACTTCTTTACTGATTTATCAACCTTATTTTCATAGCTTCTTATTTCCTCGTGTCAAAAAGTATTATGTACATAAAAAAAGTGCAGTCATCCATGCCAGGCAACTGTGAGTAGAATCATACCTTAAGTGATACAGCAAACAAAATTGACCTTGGTAAGCCTTGTGACTTGTCAGAAATAGGGCCAATCCTTCCATTCGAGTTTTATTTACAGAACCAAAGAACTAAGCTTAAAGAAAGTGGACTGTTTTAAGAAGGTCAGAGCTGTTTCTTAAATACAAGGCCAAGTGTGCCCTCTTCAGAGAATGGCAGCTCAAACTTTCATTTGAACAATATGACTAGAATTGGATATTCTCCATGATTTACAGGGGTGATACCCAAAGCCCTCTCCCTGGACCAGAAGCAGTGGTATCACCAGGGAACTTCTCAGAAATTCACACCCTTGGACTCCCCGACTCCCCAGAAGTACTGAATCAGAAATGCCAGATGGACCCAGAAGTCCTGGGGACTTAACAACTCTCCGTGTGATCCTGGTCCACATTCACATGCTCAATTAAGAAGCTATGATTTCAAGCAAGATGAGTTCATTGTTGAACTGTCATTTATTTCTTATAACTCTTCTGGCCTGAAAGTTTACTAGGTGAAAAAACAAAAAAACAAAACAACAACAACAACAACAACAAAAGTAAGTAAATAGTGGGTTACTGACAGGAATGACTGGGGAAAAAACTAGAAAATGGTACCTAGCAGATTGGAAACCTATCAACTCATTCTAGGTTGTGAAACAGCCCACCAAGGAGGACAAAAAAAGCCTGAAATGGAAAAGGTAGTCATCAATCCAACAAATCCATAAAAGGAGAACATCACAAAATCAGAGGAAACAACTCCAATTCCAAACCTTGCAATGTCCCTTGTGCATCACTGATAGTCACAGACGATTTCGATAATTTAATACTAAACAAGGCAAGCATTTGGGATGCACATGTTGGGAATATTCTCTACAGCACATCATAGGAAAACATGAGCCATTAACTATTATTAAAAAAAGAAAGAAAAAATGTATGCACTACCCAGCAATTTCTTGAGAAAATCCTGCCAGTTGGAGTAATATGTTTACGAATCAGAAGGAACTTGGAGAGAGCTCCACGGAGTTTAGCAGTCAAGACAGAATCAAGGAATTAGGAAAAAGCATTTCGCCTCCAGTCATTTGCATAACAGCGTTTTATTTTTTAAAAGGATTCATACCGAAACTAGGAATGCTCGGAGGAGAAACAGCAAGCATCCCCATTTTGAAAGGAGCTGAGTGGGAGTGAAAATGTTGCCAAGAGGACTGGCTGCATTTCAAGATCATTGTAAAAATAAGTTATGGTGAACTCGGGGCTGAGTCAAAGGCTACGGCCACAAAGGGTCGGATGATGGCTGCGTGCCGAAGATTCCATTCCTTTCCCACCGCTATGAAAATAGAAAGCAAAGACGAAGAATGAAGCTTTGGTGTGCACAGAAAACTGCAGGCAGTTCAGCAAAAGAAAAGAGGGCTTGATCTTTCTTCATAAAGAAAAGATATGCAAAACAGAGTCGCTTTCTCTCCAATTCATAACACATCAAACATGCATATTATTAATAGCTTCGTGATGATTTCATTGTCCCCTACACAATTTTTAATGAAAATGAATTCAACAAATTCGGCTGAGTTGCTTCCCACAAGTACTAAAAACCTTTATTTCTCTGTAGCCTGTATTTTACCATGCAAGAGAGTCTTTATTATATGATGGCCAAAGTTAGAAAATAAGGTTGAACAAGGAAACCAAACCTGACAAGACCTCAACATATCCACCTTTAACACATAATGCAGCATTTCAAGTCCTCAAATTTCATGATGCTTTTCTCCATATACAATTCATAACCAATTGGTTATCTCGAAAACATACTGCTAATGTTCCTTTAATGGCTGCTTAATTTTAAAGTATGTATTTTGCTACTGAACTCTGCATTTCCTATTTATTAGTAATTTTCTCTATCAGACTTTGATGTTAACTTTCATTATGTTATGAAGGCAATCTAGCTGTAAATCTAAAGTGCCCCTGGGCTCAATCCCCAGTCCTGCAAAATAAATAAACAAGGGAACATAGATATGGAGCTCAAATTTCCCTTCTTGAATCAAATCATTATAAATAATGCATCCATTCCTACTCACTGGTGATTACCTTTATATACAAAGTCTTAAGAATGAAAATATTTTACAACCATAGGAAGTTTTACTGAAATATTATCTGGTATGATTCCCGTTGCACAGATAAGGAAATCAAAACTCAAATTACAGCAATCTGAACTCAGAGCTGAGTGAATTCCTACCAGACCACTGACTCCGTGGAGAATGACACATTTTTTTGACCTTTTAAAGTATACTGGGCACATAATATAGTGGATTGCATGTCCAGTCATGGATAAACTAGAACACATATATCTAGCAATTTTTTCAAATAGAAAATTGGGAATGATACTCAGTACTTAACACTTCCACTCGAAGAAATTTAACTTCTTCAGTACATAAGGGTAAATTCATTTTTGTTGTTTGTGTCTCAGAATAAAGTATAGACAATGTTTTATAAGTGCTATTTGAATCAATGAACATATAAACATGTAATCTATATTAATTGGATTAATGTTAATGAATGTATATTAGCATTAGTGGAAATTGTATTAATTAAGAATAAACTAATAGTTGGTTTAATGATCATGCATATATTCTGTGTATTATAATATGATGCATATGTATCACTTTGAAAAAAATTGAATAATTAAGAAATCAGATGTGATGATTTACTTTTATGTAAAAGCTTGGCAAAGTTGTACTACCCAGTTATATAATCAAACACTAATAAAGTGGTAGTAGAATACCTACAGGTATTTTGTAGATATACTTTGCATCTATAATCAGTTGACATTAAGAAAAGAAGATTAACGTGGATAAGATGGGTGGGTCTTACTCAATAAATTGAGCACTTTAGGAGCAAAAGCAGGTTTCCCAGAGAAGGAAAAATTCTGTCTCATGCCTGATACACAGAAATCCTGTCTGAGTATGAAGCCTACTGGACTTCCTTACAGATTTTGAATTTGTCAACATATGGATCATATGACTATTACTTAAAATAATACAATTCTTAAATAACACACATCTTTTGAAATAAAACAAAAAGTACATGTAGTCTATTTGTTTTGTTTCTCTGGAGAACTCTAACTGAAACACCACAGTTATGAAATCAACTTGAGAAACATCTATCTGGCAGCTCCTGCTACTAGTTTTCTTAGAATGTCACTGTAATTCTTCACGTTAGAAATTCTAGCCTATTTTGCAACACATGAAGAGAAAACATAAAATAATTTAATATTTTGCTGATTAGTTGGCCAAAAATATGTGTAACCTTATGTCTTTATTTTCTCTTTCTTGGACAAAGTACTCAGATTCTCAGCCAGGGTTATTTTTTTAGGTCATGATTTTCATAAAAATATTAGATTCTTTTAAAGAGCAAACATAATTTTAAATATTCATACTTTTGCTGTATGTATATAATCCTTTAAATATAATTACCCACTTTTCTGTTTTGTGGCCAAAACATGTCACAGATAAGAAAACAATGTCTTAGGGCATGTCCCACTAAAACATTGAAACATCTTGAATTAACCTGACTAAAGCTTAAAAACAAATAGAAAAACAAATGTGTAAAAACCGACAACTGAATGAGTTGGTTTACCCTTGGTGTGTTTGGAAAAAAGTTTAATGGAAACCATCTGTTGATGACTCATTCTCTCGAGTCACTTAAAATCTGTTTGTTTGTTTTTTTTTTTTTTTTTTTGGTTTTTCGTAAAATTTACACCAAAGCTTAACGAATTGCCTTTGAAAATTTCAGAATTAATTCTTCTATTAAAAAAAAAGAAGAAGAAAAGAAGAAGTAAAGAAAGGATTAGGTACAATTCATGATTTGAAACATCAATTATCACTTGTCGCCAAGTGAGATTTGTAACCTGTGTAGATGTTCAGGTTTACTGTTTCCTTCCGTGTGATGAGGTCTGACCGATGCAGTGGATCCTCAGAACTGGGTGACTCCTCCATCCTCTTCCAGGAACTCTTCAGTCTGCTGAACACCTCAGTGAGTAGTAGATCTGCAGAGTCAAATCCCAGAGAATTACTTTTCTTTTTTAGTTGTTGATGCTATTTAGTTTTTATTCACGATCACAAACTTCAGTCTGCAATTTAGCTAGACTTGGAGGTGAATGGGAAAATATGGAACCCAAAGAACTGAAGTGAGAACGTGAACGTTACAGAGTATTGTAACAAGCTGGATAAGAGGTGCTGTCCCAGAAGACAGAAGGAATGTTCTGATGGTTAAGAAAGCGAGTCAAACGCTTTAGTGTTGTCCACAGTTGGCAGTGGTGACCCTGCAGGTCTTCCATCACTGAACCCAAAGTGTTTCACGGTTCCCATGTATTCACACCCTCTTCCACATTCCCAAAGACCCTCTGCTTGCCATCCACCCACTCAGTCTTGGCAGAGCAGAGGAAACACAGGCAGCCATTTGCATTTAGTCTAGCGCTTGCCATGAACAAGATGGTAGTATCTGTATGCTTCAAGATGAAGTTCTCCTCACCAAATTTCTCCCCAAAGATGAACTTGCACCAGGGTCCCTTGCTGTGTGAAATCACCACCCTGGAACCTAATCCTGGAATAATTCTGTCAAAGCAGGAATGCCCATAATCAGATTATTTCTTTCTAGTGCTCATAACACAAAAGTTTTCTGCTGTCTTTGAAACTTTTTTTTGTTCTTTTTTTTTATTGTAAACAAATGGGGTACAACTTGTTTCTCTGTTTGTACATGAAGTAGAGGCATAGCATTTGTGTAATCATACATTTACAGAGGGTAATGGTGTTTAATTCATTCTGTTATTTTTTTCCTTCTCCCACCCCTCTTTTCCCTCTATACAGTCCCTCCTTGCTCCATTCTTTCCTCCCTCCCACCCCCCATTATGTATCATCATCTACTTATCAGCAAGATCATTTGTCTTTTGGATTTTTGAGAATGGCTTATCTCACTTAGCATGATATTCTCCAATTTCATCCATTTGCCTGCATATGCCATTATTTTATGATTCTTTATGGCTGAGTAATATTCCAGTGTGTGTGTGTGTGTGTGTGTGTGTGTGTGTGTGTGTGTGTGTGTATACACAGTTTCTTTATCCATTCATCAATTGAGGGGCATTTAGGTTGGTTCCACAATCTGGTTATTGTGAATTGAGCAGCTATGAACATTGATGTGGCCGCATCACTGTAGTATGCTAATTTTAAGTCCTTTGGGTATAGGCCAAGCAGTGGGATAACTGGGTCAAATGGTAGTTCCATTCAAAGTTTTCTAAGGAATCTCCACACTGCTTTCCAGAGTGGCTGCACTTATTTGTAACCCCACCAACAATGTATGAGTGCAGCTTCTCGGAGGAGGGTCACCCAGCGAGAGACTTCAGCACAGGGCTAGACTTCCTGGCCCAGGCGGTAGGTCCAGTCCCCAGGGAATGTCTTTGAAACTTTGCCTGCAAATAGCTCAAAGGAGATGTGACTAGGAGCTCACCACCTACAGTCATGGCAAAGAATACCTTGGTTTGACCATGGCTGGCAGTGGGCAACTACAGGCAACAGGAGTACCTGCAAAATACCACTGTAATATTTTTTTTTAATTCTGGATTAACAAACGGACCCAGGCAGATCAGCTTAAACTACACACATTAATCATGTCACACTTCTGTGGTCAATTACATGGCTTACTAGAGTCCTTTGTTCAGGGTCTCATAATAATCCCATAGGTATATTGGCTGAACTATTTTTCATCTGGAATCTTAACTGGGGAAGAAGCCATTTCCAAGTTCTTTCATGTAGCAGAATTCATTTTGTTATGACTGCATGACTGAATCCCAGGTTTTTTGCTGCCTACCAACTTGAGCATCCCACTTGTCCTAGAGACCAACCACAGTTCCGAGATGTAACTGTTGTCATATAGGCTTCCTCAACATAATTGACAAGATTTGTCAAGCTAGCAGGTGAATTGCTTCTATTCTGCTAAAATAGACCATTTTTTATTGATTCTTTTTAGTTATACATGAAAGTAGAATCTATTTTGATATAGTTATACAAGTATGGAATATATCTTATTCTAATGAGGACCTCAGTCTTGTGGATGCTACACCGTGTTTAAGATTCACTGTGGTATATTCATATATGTACATAGGAAAATTATGTCAGATTTAGTCCACTGCCTTTTCTTTGTAAGTGAACGTAATCATGGGATTGCCATCGCCTTTACCTTGTTTATTTCTCTACCATATTTATTTCCATTGTTTAAAAACAAGTCTCACACACAATCTAAGGGTAACAATTACAAAGGCAAAAATACCAGGAGTTGGGAACCAGTGGAATTTGTTTTAGGGTCTGTGTTAGCTTTGCATCTCTATGACCAACAAGAACAACTTACAGGAGGGAAAGTTTAATTAGGTTCCTAGTTTCAAAGGTTCACTCCATAGCTTCAGGCCTGAGGTGAGGCAGAGCAAGCATCATGGCAGAAGGGCATGGCAGAAGAAAGCAGCTGAGGACATAGAAACCAGGAAGCAGAGAGAGAGAGCTAATACAAAGAGCTAGGGATAATATAATCCACAAGGGCATGCCAGTCATGCCCAACCTGCCTACACTTACCAACCATTAATCCATCCAAATTATGAAACCGTCAAATGGCTTAATCCACTGTTTGGTTACAGATCTCATAATCTAATAATTTTACCTCTGGACATTTCAATACTGTTTCACACATGAATTTTCAATGGACACCTCATATCCAAACCATAATGGGGTCTGTCAAATTTCTAGAAGAATTTTCCTAAGAGATTTGAAATAGTCTCAGGGCTTTCATAGGTTGCTGATTCAAAAGTTGTTCATTTTTACCAAATACACAAATTTAAAAGTCATTAAGAGAACTATAGTTTACAAACATATTTGTTCAAAGTGAAGGCAAAAATACCCAATTTTACAATTCCTTTTTCAATTTGAGTCCTCTTATAGTATATTTAATTTTGAGGGAATTACTATTTTTCCTACTGCCAAAATTTGATACCCACAATACACCCCATTCTTTTCAATAAGTAGTTTATAATTCATTGTTACTAAACTTAAACACTTATTATAGGTGCACTATAATCCATGACCTCTAGTGGGATTTAGCTTTTAATTAGAAAATACATTTGATGGAAATTTAAATTTTAAATGCAAATAATTTTAAAACAAATTAGGCTTGTTTTATAAGACATGTAATTTGGTCTTCTTCATTCATCGGAATTTGCAATATCCTTAGATGTATGTAAACCCCACAGTAGCATGGTATACTTTTCAATCTTGAAAATTAAAATCTTGATGTTTATAAAACAATTAGCAGATGTGTACATGAGGAATTGAATAATCTATATAGAGAGACAGAAGTGAAATTCACTCTCATATAAATATTTGCATGGATTACTTCGGAGGCGGGCTATCCTGTGCATTATCCAATGTTTAGCATCATGTTTGGCCTCCACTCTTTCAGATGCCAGTCATGTTCCATGGGATGAATAATCAAAATTATCTTCAAATATTGCCAAACTTTCTTTGCATGGGTAGGAGGAGTAAAATCATACAACAATGAAAAACCACTTTATGCAAAACTCAAATAATATCCAAATAGACAGGGAAAGAGTTTTCTTGTACAAAGAATGCTGGGTTAGGAAGAGACTGTAAAAAACAACCAATGCATTCCAGGCTCTGAGATGGACTGACTCTAATCAGTCAACGTGAGCAACATTATACACTCCTGACAAAATATTAACATAGATTATTGTTGGTCCTAAACTTGGAACTCTGAACTCTGTGTAACCAAAATTGTCTTACTGGAGGAATGTTTCTTACTAGAAAATGGCATAATGCTGTATAAGATAAGTATATCTGCATTTTCCCACATTTGTATGATTCTTTAATCTCTTCTCAATATTGGGGAATGACCTCCTCCTATCATTCTCTTCAGAGAGATATTATGTTTATTATCCTTTCTAATTCTCAAAGTTTGATTTGATATTCATTTATTTCATGATTATGGTTCCCAGGCACTCCTCTAAATACTGTTAAGTGTTGATCTCATTTAATTTTCTTTTTTTTGAATTTTTTTATATTTATTTACTTTTAGATTGCATTCTCACTTAATTTTAATCAACCCCCTGAGAGATTATTGCTGTGTTTATGGATTATCAAACTGATACTCAGAAAGTTGAGGGGAGGCTCCAAGGTCAGCCAGTACTAAGGTGTACCTAAGTAGTCACTTCCGTGTCCTCGACAGGCAAACCATCCTGTGGATTTCCAAATCCAGTTCACATTAAGAAATGATTCAATGTATGAGATTGCTATCACCCAAGTCATAATTCGAAAAATTACTTGGGTGGCTCTGTGTGAGATTATAAAAAGTAGAAGATGTTTATGTCATTATTTCAACAATCTAACTAGCCTGAAATTGTCTTGAACTAGAATAAGTACTTGAAGACTCATGAAAGACCAGGATGAAACCATTAGGAAATAGTAAATTCTACAGGAAACGTATCTAGGAAAAATTATATCATGATTTACAGGTGTAGATAGTATGCATATTGTATGTCACAAATTCAGTCAGATCCTTACACAGGTATTAAAATTATTTTCTGTTAAAAGTTTTTTTTTTTTTTTTTTTTTTTTGATGAGGAAACTGACAGTTGAAAAGATTAAGACACTAAGTCAAAGTAAATGTTAGGATAATAGAATCAGTGCTCAAAATTATATATGTTGGTTCTAAATCTTACCATGATTGCTAACAACGGAAAGATACCAAAGTTTAAAAAAAAAGAAAAGAAATTTTAAAAAATCAGAATAAGTGGACAGAGTTTATAATTAGACAAGAGCACAAATCAATGGATTTGAAGACAGAACATTATTAGGCTATGCCTACATTAAGATAATGTGATAAGATGGAGAATAAGTGAAAGACTGTAGGGTCACCAGAAAGAAAGAAAGTCAATAAGATAAGCGTTCTCTCTTTGGATTTTAGGAAGAAATTTCAACAGGAATATACTGGTCAGTGTTGTCACATGGCAGTGATCAAGTAGGAGACTGAAATGGCATATTAAGTATGACAGGGAATCTTTCCTGAACTTTGATGCAATGCTAAAATCAAGGTAGCAAAAAAAATTGGTGTTTCAATCATGTGACTGGCAAGAGGTAAAAATATGGAAATAATGATGAGTTGCACATGGTGGGCGAGGGAAGCTTGAACAGGCGTCATGATTAACAAATGACGTTTTGATATATCGAACAATGTTTGAAGGTCTCATAAAGGAGTCACTGGGAAGATTCAAATACATGATGAGTAAACAGAAGATGAAAGAAGGGAAGAGGAGCCAGGCACCATGGCCCACGCCTATAATCCCAGCAACTCCAGAGGACACATCAGGAGGCTCACAAGTTCAAAGCCAGACTCAGCAACTTAGTGAGGCCGTAGGTAACTTAGTGAGATCTTGTCTCATAATAAAAGCAAGCTGGGCATATGGCTCAGTGGTGGTTCAGTGGTTAAGCAACTCTGAGCTCAATCCTGCCCCCTGCAAAAATTAAAAAGAATGGAAGAGGAAATAATCAGTTGAAAGAAGGAATGTTGGATGGAGTGGAGAACTGGTTGAAGGTGTCATGGTTGAGGAAAGCAGGAGAACATTGATTTAGAAAGGGAAATGACCATTCATTCTTTGAAAAGAATATTAATTGGTGAATCATGAAATATGTTCAGAGAAATTTCTAAAGGGATAGGTAGCATCATAAAACAGATTCTTATTAGATTGCTTTGTTACTTGTAAAGTAGGAGGCAATATCAACCCACCATCGTAGAGTGTCAGAATGGCTTTAGGGCCTTCAGAGAGGTAAGAATGCTTCAAATCCTGTAATTAAAACCTATGCAGGGATGTAAGACTTTTTTAAAAAGACTATTCAGCACACAGATCCTATTTAGGTTAGGTTCTATGAATTACTGATTACAATGTTGCTACTCCAGAAAACATAAGATAGATTATAAAAATTTTCTAATACTACTTCTACTTATAATCTGCTTCATGATTGTCTTTATTTCTCTCCTGCATTTTCATGAACTTCTTTTTTCCCCTTTTCTGCCTGTTACTTTTAACTGTCTTTATTTTCCTCCACCTTATTTTGGTTTTTTTATAATGCACATTCTCATTATCCCTCTGTCATTAGCCCCCCTGGAAATCTAAATTTTGGCAATGACTTAAAGAAATCAGCAAGTACTTCTTCATAATCTGAAAAGCTAAATTCTCTAAAGAAAAAAAAAAAAACATGATAAAATAATGCTTTAAAAAAAGCAATGCACTTAAATATTATAACAATCTATATGATATAACAATATAAAATATGAATATGATTATTATATTATATTCCATCAACATGTAATAATATAATCCTCAATTTAGATTTTCAGTGTAATCTAATCAAAAAATTAAAAGCATAAAAGTAGGACAAAACTATCAAAATATTCAATAGAAATGTTTCTCTTTTTCCTCATATTTGGTTATTTTTCTTTTAATTTGGTATTATTTTTATCCACATCCATTAATTTATAGGCCTTTTCAGTGAAAAAGAAAGCATTCTGTAAAACGTTTTAATTTCTAATTGTTAATGTTCTAACCAATGTATTTTTTTTTTAAAAAAATGACAAAGAAATATAGTCGAGCACATGAGCAGAGAAAATTTCTTGTACAATAAAGTTCTAAAAGAGTTTTGGAATTTTATACCTGTCTGAGGCACAAAGAATCTAAAGACACTAAGCATCCATACCAGAATAAAGGTAATGCTTTAATTTACATTTTTCAATTTAATTAAAATTCTTCCCTGGCTTTAGACAGTCTTTCTTTATACAGGAGGTTAAATCCTTTTGTGTCCTCTTCCTATGGGCCCAAACTGCACGGGCGACAGTTCAAGACATGCTTAGAATAGTTGATTCCGGCCTTGCTGTGTTGATTTAAACGCATGCTTCAAACCAAGAGCAATTACCTGCTGAGGTCTAGGGGAGCATTGTACAAGGCTCCTGTCTGCTCCCTCAGTCAGCAAGCCAGTACCAGACTCACTGGTGTGTATGGTACGGGGCTACATTCAAAGGCTTATCTAAGCTGTTATGGAACAATTATATTTAGGAATAACATCAAACAAAGTGGAAACGTATACCCCGTGAGATGTGTTCTTCACAGAAGTGAAAATTCAGCTTTGCTAAAACTCTTGGGCTAGCACTTAAGTTCAGTGGGAAGGAAGTTATGAATATAAAATATTTTTGTTTATAAATTGTATAGTTAATTCTGTTGACATTACAGAAAATTACTAAAATGTCAGCCCCAATTATAGGGCAAAGTATCTAAAGGGCACAACAAGAAAATAGTGCTTAAAAGAACTTTCTTTATGAGTCTGTGTGACGAGTGTCACTACTAGAAGTCAACTTTTGATTCTTAGAATAAAACATTTCTCCACAGTCAGAAAACACAAACGTGAAAAAGTTCAAAATTGACTTAAATTGTTTAGTATCTAATATCTTCCATGTTCATTTGCCTGCCATAGAGTATGAAAATTTATATTAAGTATGTATTTACCATAACAGTGGAAGTGAGTTGTGGACTTTTCAAAACACACACACACACACACACACACACACACACAATAAGTAGTTTTAGAGAAACACAAACTATATAATGGATTTCCCCAACATCAATTCCTACATTAGTTATTAAATCCCCAGAGTGTTTTCCATGTGCTAGACACTCTTCTCAAAATGTATAAATACAAACATATTTTATGCTCATAATTATCCTAGAAGTTATTCACTGCTAGCGTCACAATTTTGCAGATGAGGAAAGAGAGTCACAAAGGGGTTAAGAGTCAGACTGTAAAAGTGGTCTGAAACTGGGGTTCAAACCCAAACACTCAACTTCCACGTAGCTTCTTTAGCTACTAATACGAGACCATAAAACTGGGGGAAGGAATGATAGTAGAGTGAAATAGACATTATTACGTCATGTCCATGTATGACTGCATGACCAATGTGATCCTGCCATATGTATAATCAGAAAAACAAGAGATTACACTCTATTTATGTATGATCTATAAAAATGTGTAAATGCATTCTATTGTCATGTACAACTAATTAGAGCAAATAAAATTCAAAATTTTTTTTAAAAATGTAAAATGAAGTCATACCTATTATACACTTACTATTTGGGATAACTAAATATTCTCATCAAAGTGACCAACATCATCAGCTTTTCTTCATCCCTCCCTGTTCCCCTTATCCTTCTCCTTTTATCCTTCTTCCTCCTTTTTTTTTTTTTTTCTCATCTCTAAATGAGCATTTTTCCAAGGCTCAAAGACACACAAACAAATTCTCATGATACTTAAAATAAATAAGAAGCACAGACAGAAACACAGACCAATGTTAGCTGTAGTGGGGGCTCACATCATGTTAAGAACAATAAGATGGAACCCCTTCCCCACCCCGGATGTAGGGCCTCACTAGTTCTCTTGAAAGTAATAGCTGTGGATAGCAAGGGGTAAATGGCACAATGATGAGAGTAAAAAGCCACTTCTGGGAATTGCAAATTATGTGGTAGGCAATAAGGAAGTTCAGCAGGAAGTCGAATATTAAGACAAGTTAAGAAGTTACACTTTTATTCTCAAGATTGTCTCACAACATTGAAGGATTTCAATTAAAGTAGTATCTAAACTCTGGCATTAATATCAGTCCACAAAATATGTCAATTAAAGATGAGCAAATCTTTCATCACTCACATGTGAAATTTTTAATGTAATAAAACTTGACCAACAAAGTATTGGTGATTGGTACAGTTTTGGACATGTACGTATTGAGATAACTATGGGACATTCAGGCAGTGACACAGAGTGGGGTTTCAAAGGGAACCAACATGTAAAGAAAGACCTGGATTGCAGGTAAAGTTCTCAGAATCCACAATTTAGGGAAAATAATAGAAGTCCTGGAAATGGTGAGATTCCTCAAAAATATTCCATACACTATAAAAATAAAAAAATAGTCAATTATCAAATACTAGGATGCACTAATATTTAATGAGTGGGCTTTAGGACAGAAAGTCAGGAAGAATATTGAGAAAGAACAAGTATGTAGTTGGAAGAATCGGAACAGAGCAAGGCCAGGAACACCAAAGTAAGACACATTGTTTTAAGTATGAAAGTTCAATGGCTCTAAATGACACAACAATAATAAACACAAATGGAATGATGATAAATGCACTTAGCAACCAGGGACTGAGAGTCAACAGTACTGTAGTGATATGATGCGGACCTCTGTCCCTTGACCTCTCTATATACATTCATAATCCCTCTTCCTTTTGTGCATAACTCAGCCTGGTCAGCCTACTAAACTATGCTCTCTTCAGTACCACAGGATTATTTCTTCTGCCTTAATGAGGCTCTTGGGTCTTCCTGTGACCAAAATCCAACTGGAACTGGATTAAGCATCAAAGGAAACGTATTGGCTTCCAAAACTGAGGGCACGGGTCTCAGTCCACTCAGGTGATCAAACCCTGCTGTCACAAACAGCTCGCTCTTTCTTGGCTCCACTTTCTTCTGTGTTGCAGTGATTCTCAAGCAGGTGTTGTTAATATGTTGTGAGAGCAATGACCCCCGAATCTCCACACCTATGTGTAAGTTTTGGCTTGAGTTTCATGAGGCAAGAAGCATTTCATCACAAGATTTTGATTGGCCCAACTTGCCTGTCCTTGGAGAAAAGAACAAGTCCAGCTAAAACACATGTGGGAAGAAGAGAGAGAATGTGGCTTCCAAGGGATGGAGATCTGTTTGGAAAAAAAAATCAAAAAGGAATGACACTTGGCAAAAACAGCTAATGGCCACAAGGAAACACTAACCCTATTTTTCTATGTGCCTTTCCAATCCGAGTCTGATTTCTTCATTTTGTTAATATTGGAAAATTCATGGGTTTGATTCAGATGTACCTGGCAAGCATAAATTGTCAACCCATTTTGTGTTGGACTGGTGCCTCATAAAGGATGTTGGAATCCTGCTCTGACCTAGTGCTTCAAACAATCATTTCCAGGCTCCAGACTCTTGATTTTGCCAGGAAGCAACTGGCCTTTCCCAACATGAACACTGATATGCGGCATCTGGCTGCTGCCTTGCCATATCATAAGCTACAACAAGGCTTGGAACAAGCCCCTGGCTGACACCAGGGTATGAGCTGGTTCTTCTACACACAGCCCCAAACCACAAACACTGATGGACAAAGAAGGCTGGTGTAAAGGTCCTGACAAGGCCTGCTCTTAGTTCACCATGATCACAACATGGGAGGGGCCAGTGTGTCCGTGACCACACAATTTACAAACCCAAGCGCCCAGGATCATGTCACTTCTCCCAGAGTCAGAAAACAGAACCTGCTAGACACCTGGGCACAGCTGTATCAGACAATAGCAATAATGGCCCAACACTTCTGTTACTATTCTCTACCTCAGTTTTCCTCAGCGAATCTAATCCTGCAGGCCTGGTGGGTATACAGCCCTGCAATTGCTTGTATTGTATTATAGACTATTTTGCTTCCAATTGGTTATTTTTAATTTGGAAAATTACTTAACCACAGTGCCTTGTTGAGTAAATCAAGATTCTTTAGAGGATAGAACGAACAGGATATTTGGGAATTTATTAGATGGATTTACTAAATAAGCAGAAGGTTGTTAGTCCACAATGGCTGTCTGCACATCAGAGAGCCAGAGAAACCAGAAGCTTGTTTAGTCCAAGAAGCTGGAGCCTCAGAACAAGAGAGACCAAAGATGCAGCCTGAGTCTGAAGGTAAAGGCCTGGGAACTCCCTGGAGAATTGGTGGTGAGAATCCACATTGGGAGGATAAAATAACTGGGGTCCAATGTCCCCAGGATGCGGCGGCAGCAATGGACACACCTGCTCAAGAAGAACCCAGCTTGCAGGTACCTTGGTCTCCTCCTTTTTCTGCCTTTTGTGCCATCTGGGCTCCCAGCTTGTAGACTATGCATGATAAAAGGAATAAAAGAGAAAAAACAAAGATATTCACTTAAGATGTGTGTTTATGTACACAAAGATATGATTTTTAAAAATAGGAAGGAAATATATCAGTTACAATCTTCATTTCTATAACAGGCCATGTGGCCATAGGTGGTATTTATTACTATTTTCTTCTACAACCCATTCTGAATTCCATCTTCTTTCAGCAAGCACTTCAGTGGCTCTTAGTTCTTCACTGGAAGGATGACTCACATCTTCATGTCTGAAGGGTCTGGGTCATGCATTACCTTGACTAGATTGGGTTATAGTTTCCTACTGACCTTAAGGACAGGACATGGTAATACGAAGAGATGTCCTGAGGAATTTCCTGAACTCCAGGCGTACTTTGCCTCCACTGTGCTGTAGTGGTCCAGTTTTCCCTTGGCAATCTGAATCAATCGCCCCCACCAACACCATAACTCCCTTCTTAGCCTGTTGATTCAGGAGCATGAGGAGCCCAAAGCGGCCAAGGAAAACATCTTACCTTCCAGTTAAATGAAATCACCGTTGTGCCTGTTGCAAGGAGCACCCTGACCTCTGAAACTGAGATTTCTAGACCAGAAGAGCATAGGTTACAGGGACAAAAAGCAAAACTTTTACTAATGAGTCACTAGTGGCAATGGTAAGTGGTAACATTTGTCTCCAATCCTTGATTCCTGGACCTGTGAATCCAAGCTGCAGGAGAAATAGTGCCTTATATGTTAGGTACTGACCCAGAGTATATATAGTTTTCTGGAGAACATTTCCGTAGCCCAGTAAGATAGACTGGCTGGCAACTGTACCTGCACCTTTAAAAACCATTCCACCGTTCTCTCAAACCAGCTGCCTCAGGATGGTGGAGAACATGATAAGACCAGCGAATCCCATGAGCATGAGCCCATGTCTACACTTCTTTGGCTGTGAAAGGAGTTATTTAGTCAGAAGCAATGCTCTGTGGGATTCCACAAGGGTGGAGAAAGCATTATGTAAGTCCACAGATTACAGTGTTGGCAGAAACATCACATGCAGGGAAGACAAATTCCTGCCCAGAATAAGTGTCCATTCCAGTAAGGACCATGTGCTGCCTTTTTCATGATGGTAGCAGTCCAAGGGAATCAAATCAGCCACAAGGTTGTTGACTGATCATCCAGGGGGCTGCTGCCATATCAGAAGCATAGTGTCAGTCTCTGTTGTTGGCACTGGGCATTCAGCAATGGCCATAGTCAGGCCAGCCTTGGTGAGTGGAAGTCCATGTTGCTGAGCCCATGTACAACTTCCATCTCTGCCACCCTGGCCACTTTGTTAATGAGCCCTTTGACCAATAATGGGTGACTGGGGAAAGAGGTTGAGTGCATCCACAGACCACTCATCTTATCCACTCAGTTATTAAAGTCCTCCTCTGCTGAGATCATATTTTGGTGAGCATTTACATTGGATACAAATACCTTCACATTTTTCACCCATTTGGAAAGGTTTATCCACATACCTATTCCTTGAATATCTGTCACCAATTTTCCAACAATGTTCAATGGTCATTCTCCAAGATCCATCTGTCTTCTCAGATCAAGTAGGAGAGTTAAATGGTGATACGGTGGGAAGCAACACCCTTACATTTTTCAAGTCCTTGATGGTGACACTAATCTCTGCAGTCCCTCCAGGGAAGTAGTACTTGTCTTTTATTTGCTACTTTCACAGCTAAAACAGACTTCCCTTCACTCGAGGGGTTCTGGTACCATAAACTGGTTCAAATCTTGGACTTTGTTGGGGGGACATGATTTTCTGCTGTTAATATTTAAGGCAGGCTTTTTTGTGGATTTGCTGTAGATTGTTTCTGCTTATAGAAATTGAGTAAGAATTTGATGGGTTTCCTGTCTATTTCACTTCTGGGAATACCACGATCTACACGTGTCAGAATATTCTGTTCATTGCTTCTCCTTTTCTGTCCATTAAGGTAAATATGACTACCTTTCCTTTAGCGGTTGAGTGCCACCACTTGGCCCCAGCCACTCTGGAGTCCTGTTAGACTGTAGGGAACATTCCTCAAGCTTATCTGACAGCAGTCACTGACACCATGCTCTAAGTAAGCCAAACAGTCTGAACAGAGAAACTGAGGTAATGGTAAAGACTCGCCGTGAAATGAAGGTCTTTGCAGTTGCTGAGGCTAAGTTTGAACTGAGGGGAGGCCTCGCTTATCAAGCATCCCAGCAAGCTGCAATGTGAGTTTGCCCACGCTGCCTTGCCTCATGCTGTGTGCAGGAGCTTGCCAATCCCTCCAGTCCTTTGTCTCAGACCTGTTGCTGGGCAGAATTGCTTAGGCATGCTTGGTTTGTTTACACTACCTGGACCCTCAACGTATAGTTCACTATAGGCTGACTCTGTTATACTTTAACAAGCATGTTAACCTGATTGGATAATGTGCCTATATATGTCCTGTGCAACCCTAAATAAAGTTAGATCCGTGCCTTCAGAGCTTGATCTCTGATGCCTGAATAAGCACGCTGGGTAAGGCTAGGTAAGGTAGGCGTTGTTCATCCTCACCCTCTGTGAATCTGTCTCTGAACATCTACATTATACACATGGCATTTTAAGTTTTCCAATTGAGTGATTACAGCTCCCATGGTAAAGTCTGGTGTTTAGTCAGGTTTTTCACTGCTGTGACTTAAAGACCCAACCAGAACAACTGTAGAAGGGGAAAGGTTTATTTAGGGGGTCTCGGTTTCAGAGGTCTCAATTCATAGACAGCAGGCTCCATTCCTCAGGGCTCAAGATGAGGCAGGACATCATGGTGGAAGAGTGGGGTGGAGGGAAGATTCTCACGTGGTAATCAGGAAGCAGAGAGAGAGGTCTCCACTTGCTAGGTACAAAGATTAACCTCAAAGCCACACCCCCCAAATCCCACCTCCTCCAGCCACACCCCACCACTTCAGTTACCACTCAGTTAATCCCTATCAGGGGATGAATTCACTGACGGGGTTAAGACTCTCACAACCCAATCATTTCTCCTCTGAACCTTCTTGCATTGTCTCACCCGTGAGCTTTTGGGGAACACCTCACATTCAAATCATAATATTTGGCATGAAGAGAAAGGCAATGACATAGTCCTTCAAGGATGCGGGACTTCCTACCCAAATCTGTTTCTTAAACTATGGGTAAAGGAAACATCTTCTACCCACCTAATATAAAGGAGAAGGTCTTACCTGTCAAATCCAATATAGTATTCCAATCTCTCTGAGCTTCTGATTCCCATCATCAACAGTAAACCAAGGGATATCAGGGATTTCTAGCTCTTTTAAAGTAGGTCATCCTTTGATATATATTTCAACCAGTCAACCAAATGAAGTATTAGTATCATTTTTTTTTAACACTGTGACTTGGTACATTAAGTCCAGAATCTCTGTTTAATGGGCCCATATCAAAAATTTTTCCTCGTCTAATTTGACATTCCTTCCACCCTTATCCCACACTCTTAAAATCCACTCTCATATATGTTCTCCAGACTCTTGTTTGTATGACATAAAAAGTTCAAGTTCTTTGGAGCATAGCACACCTTCTCATGGGTCACACTCTGTACCTCCCCTCTAGGGGGTCTGCTTAGACTTGCACCTCGTTATAGGTCTAGAGGCAAAAGCGGGTGGTGGGGTGAGTCCTGAGGAGTACCAGCCTTGACACTTAGCGACTGCACTGTGGAATACACTTAGTGTTTCTATAGGTGACGCAGGATTAGTTCCCTCAGGGACAGCGGGAGAGGCCAAGACCACAGAAGGTAAGGGTGGCCTCTTCCTCTGGTAAAATAAACCCATCAGAATGCAAGAGATCAATGACCCAAGCTCCTTCGGGGTCCTCCCATACATCCCCATACCAATTAACAGAATTCCATTGTTTTCCAAGAAGTGCTCTCTCTTTAACTGCAGACACCTTTCCAAAGCTGAGAGCTAAACTTGCATTTCGATTCAGCAATTGCAAGGTGACAGATTGTGTTTGGTTTTGGCAACCTCTGCCCAATAGCTAACGGAGAGAAGATTCTTGAGAGCACACTGAGGAATCTTTAGATTGGTTATGCAGATCTTGACCTGAGAAATTCAATCTCTAAGCTCATCTTTCTCTTTTGTTACTCTAAACAGTGATGTCTGGAGCAACCCATCTAATACCATTGCATTTCTTAGTTATCCAGAAATGCTCAAAAGTGTCATCCAGAGAGTAATGTACTCTTTGTTTCTCACAAATGGGGGATTAGGAGAACTGAATACACTTACTGTGCGCATAGTAATAATTAAATAGTTTACAACACAGATTATCAGTGCTTTCCATTCACTCACATTCACTTGACTTGTCAATATCTTTAATTTTAAAAAATTCATTTTTGCTTAAATCCCCTATATATGCACTTGGTCACATATTTGTTACAATGAATTTTTCTTAGTAATGTTCTTTCTTTTTACAATGTATACTATTTAATTTTTAATGGTTTTATTATTTTGACTCTCCAAAAGAGTTCAAAACATGAGCTACGCAATGAATTATCAAAATAAAAACCCAAGTAACCTGAGCCAAGGTCAATAAAGGTAACGATACCATAACCCAAGAAGCCTACAATTCTTCACCCAATCAAGAGACCTAATACCATGCCACAATAAAAATATTCTAACCTGGCTTTCACTTTTATCATTTCCTCATTAGTTTTCATGTTCATTTATTCAGATTTGGGAAATTTTCTGATATTATTTCATTGAATAAATTGTTCATTCCTTTGGCTTGTTTCTCTAGGCCTTCCTCAATCCCAATAATTCTTAAATTTGGCCTTTTCATGATATCCCATAGTTCTTGGAGATTCTGTTCATGATTTCTTACCATCTTCTCTGTTTGTTCAACTTTGTTTTCAAGGTTAAATATTTTGTCTTCAATGTCTGAGGTTCTGTCTTCCAGGTGTTCTATCCTATTGGATATGCTTTCTATGGAGTTCTTAATTTGGTTTATTGTTTCCTTCATGTCAAGGATTTCTGTTTGGTTTTTTTTCAATATCTCTAACTCTTTATTGAAATGATCTTTTGCTTCCTGTATTTGCTCTTTTAACTGTCGATTGGTGCGATCATTCAATGCTTGCATTTGCTCTTTCATCTCATCGTTTGCTTCTCTGATCATTTTAATTATGTACATTCTGAACTCCTTTTCTGTCATTTCTTCTGCCATGCTATCATTGGGTTTTATTGATGTAACATCTAGATTTGTTTGCAGCATTTTCTTTCCTTGTTTTCTCATATTGTTCAGGTATCAGTGGACCGCTGAGATATTGCATATTTCCTCTATTGACTTACAATGTCCCTGAAGATTTCTCTATATATCCCCCCTTAGCCTTCAGTAGGCTGAAGTCATGGAGGAGGTTGATAATGCGGTGCTCCACAAGGAAGCTGCCTCTCTAGGAGTGGTGGCCTTCAGGTGGGGTATAATCCCTGCTAGTGGGCAGAGGTGCCTCCACTTGTTAACCAATGGTCATCCAAAGGGGACCTAGGCTGCAGGCTGAGGCAAGGCCTGTTTGGGCCTGAGTCTCTGTTTTTACCGTCCTTGTGGGGAAACCTCACCCAGCAGGGAAGACTCACCCGGTGGGGAGGTCTCGCTGGTCAGTTTCCTCCTAGAGGTTCCCCTCAATTTACAGCTACCGCCTGGGCTGGGCTGCCTTCCTCTGCAAAGTTCCCAGGGGCCCGGCCCTACCTCCTGGGCCTGGGAGCCTCACCCTTTGCAGATGAATCTCCTTAGGCTGCCCCACCTCAAAGAATTTGCCCACAGGCCTGGAACCTTCGCTCCGCCCTAAGCCTGTCTCTGTGCGGCTCTTCCACCCAGAAGCCTCCTAGATCCTGGGACCCTGCTCTGCACCTAATCGCCTGGCTGTATGGCCCCTCCTCTGAGCAGCCACCTGTGGCCCCAAACAATCGCTCTGAGTCCCAGAGACCCGCCACAGGCCTCTTCCTCCAGACAGCCGCCCAGTATTCCGGTGCGGTCACTAGGAGTCCAAGAAACTCACTGCGTGCCTCCTCCTCCCACCAACCACCCGTAGCCCGGGGCAATCAATCGCTCTGAGTCGAAGTGACCCTCCCCGTTCCTCCTCCTTCTCCAGATAACCCCCCGGGTGTTCAGGAGCAGTCCCTCTGAGTGGCTCTGAATCCACGTGACCTGCTGCACGGGTCCTCTGGGCAACCGCCCGGAGCTCTGGTGCGGCCACTCAAGACCAAGCGTCCCACCATGCTTCTCCAGGCAGCCCCCCTGTGTTCAGGAGCTGTCACTTTAAGACCAAACAACTCACCACTCGCCTTCTCCTCTGAGCAGCCGCCTGGAGCGCTAATGCAGTCACTGCGAGTCCAAGGACCCACCGCGCTCCTCCTCCTCCTCCTCCTACTCCTCCGGGCAGGCCCCGGGGTTCAGAAGTGGTCAGAGTCCAAACAGCTCGCCACGCAGCCCCTTCTCTGGCAACCGCCTGTAGCTCTGGTGTAGTCACCCGAATCCAAGCGGCCGCGCTCCTCTTCCTCCTCCTCGTCCTCAGGGCAGGCCCCGGGGTTCAGAAGCGTCGTTCTGAGTCCAAACAGCTCGCTGCGCGGCTTCTCCTCTGGCAACCGCCTGTAGCTCTGGTGCAGTCACTCCGAATCCAAGTGGCCACACTCCTCCTCCTCCTCCTCAGGGCAGGCCCCGGTGTCCTGAGTCCACACAGCTCTCCTCGCCACTCCTCCCCTGGGCAGCTGCCGGAGCCCCAGTGGTTGCTCCGAGTCCCAGCACTGTGCCGATCGGCCTCCTTTACGGCGCTCCCAGCTGTCCGAGTTCACTGCTCCAGCGGGGGGAGGGGCATCTCGCCGGCAGTTCTACTTCACAAAGTTTCCTGCGTTCTGGGACCACCGTCCCATCCGGGATGCCTCCCCAGGGGGTGAGAGTCACCCGGCTGCTTTGAGTTGGTCCCAAGCGTCTCAATATCTCCTCTTTTGAATCCTGAGTCCTGGAGCAACATGAAATGCAGCCACCCTCTAGGCCGCCATCTTGAAACCTCCTCCCTCATGTTCATTTATTAATAGTTTTGCAGCCAAAGCATGCAAACCTAAACACGTTATTTCAGTTTTGCCTGTTATTTATGTTATTGCTATTATTACTGATGTCATTACTTTTCATAGAAATGGAATGATAAAATATGATTCTTTGGGACCCAGTTTCCTTTCTATAAATATCTTGTTTATTAGTTTCATCCATGTGGTGTTGTTCGTTAATGTCAAGGACCCATGCTATGGTAAACACTCTTGTACATATTTTTGGTGCATTATATATGCACTTCTTTGTATTGCTATTAGGAATGGGTTTGACCTCTATATCTTCAGCTTTAGTAGATAATGCAATCTTTTAAAGTAGTTGTAATGAATTCACTCCTACCTGTGAGGTATCACCTGTGAGAAGTAGAAAGTCTGGTGTTTCATTTTCAAAATAACAATGTTTGATCATAAATGTAAAGTTACACACGATAGCACAATAGCCTGGGGAAAATGGAAGATTCAAAGGCCACGTACCTCAACAGTCCCTTGACAAACAGTAGGTGGGGAAAGGGCCATCCTAACCAACAGAGAGAAAAGCATCTCAGCTGAGGAGTATATGCCAAAATGCCTTCACCCAAAGGCCTTCCCACCACGAGGGAACAAGGGAGGCGGAGACAATTAAAGGTGCATTTCTTCAAATAACCCAATAGGAGTCAGTAAGACCTAGGTGATGTCTGGGAGGATTATGCACCTCATAGCACTCAGCCAAGGAGGAACCAGGAGAGGGAGCTTGCCCACGAGGGACAGAACAGTGATTGTGCCTCAGGGAGTGCCTACTCACCCAGACGCAGGATCCTGCAAGACTCTCCTTAAAGCCCCGCTTTCGGTTTGGGCAGGTGTGTCGGTTTCTCACATTACTCCTGTCCTACCACAGGCAGTGACAATCTTCTCAAATTTGCCATTCTGGTGAACTGTCTAGAGGTATGTCAATGTTTTTTCAAATTGTATTACCTTGATTTTTATTTAGGCTAAAAACATTTTATTATATTTATTGGTCATTTGGAGATCTGTTTCCCCAAGCATATGGCCCATTTTTCTGTGACACTGTTTTATTCAAATTGATCTTTAGGGAGTGTCTTACATATTCTGGACTGTGCCTTTGTTAGTTACATATGTTCCACATATCTTCACCACCCTCTTCTCACTATTTTAAGGATAATTTAGTGTTTTATAAAGGAACTTGGACCACGATAAATGGTAAGGATTAAGAGTAGTAGACACTCAAGGGAAATACAAAATATCTTAAGCACTAGTTAATTAGTACCCTAACTAGTCCCTCTCCAAGAGACCCAATAAACATGTTGTTTTGATATGAATATTTTTGAAGTAGACACAGACATGAACTATACAAAAATCACCTTGATTGATTAATTCAATACCTAGATTATCAACTTCAAGAAATAAATATTAGCAACTCACAGCTCTTCTATTATTTCTTCATAAGTACCATCCTTTCTTCTTTCTCTGTTAATTACTACTCAGAATCCTAGAATTCTACTTAAGTTTTGTGTACTTTCTAATTTTATTTGCAGTCAATAATACATTTATTCTTTGAAATGTGACTCCAAATTATCATGATGCATGTAAGA
This sequence comes from Sciurus vulgaris, assembly GCF_902686455.1. Classification (NCBI taxonomy): domain Eukaryota; kingdom Metazoa; phylum Chordata; class Mammalia; order Rodentia; family Sciuridae; genus Sciurus; species Sciurus vulgaris. The sequence continues at coordinate 17,099,083 of NC_136469.1, forward strand.
TGTATCCATGTAACTGTATTTAGAAATAATTCATTAGTTTTGTTGCTGTATATTGATTCATTGTATGGATATGTACCATGTTTTATTTGTTCTTTCTACCCTTGGTCTTCATTTAAGTTATTTTCAATTTGAATCTACCATGAATAATACTGCTATGAACATTTATTTTTCATGTATGGCACATTTCATATTTTCATGCATGAAATTCTGTTGGAGATACACTTAGGGGTGTAATTATGAATCCTAGTGTATGCATAATTTTAATTTAGTTGAATATGTCAAACAGATTCCTAAAATTATTGTGCACATCCATCAGGGTTGTGTAAGTTTTATTTGGTCCACATCTTCAGCAACACTTGGTATCATCAGTCTTATTTGTTTTAGCAACATCCGTTTGTGGTTTTAATGTTCATTTAGTATATCGAGGTCAAACACTTTTTGACACACTCATTAAATATTGCTACGATTTGGATATTAAGTATCCACAAAAAGCTCATGTGTGAGACAAAGCAAAAAAGTTTAGAGGTAAATTGACTGGGTTATGAGCCTGTTAACATAATCAGTGATTTAAGCCCCTCATAGGGATTCACTGGTTGGTAACTGTAGGCAAGTAGGTTGTAGCCGAAGTAGGAGGGTCATCAAGGGTATGCCTTGCGGATATATATTTTGTCCATGGTGAGGGGAGTCTCTCTCTGCCTCTCTCTGTCTCTCTCTCTCTGTGTCTCTCTCTCTGTCTCTCTGTCTCTCTGTCTCTCTCTCTCTCTCTCTCTCTCTCTCTCTCTCTGTGTCCCTCTGATTCCTGATGCCAGGTTCCCAGCTGCTTTCCTCTGCCACACACACCTCCATCTGATGTTCTGCCTTGTCTCAGGTCCCTGGGAATGGAGTCTACCATCTACGGACTGAGACTCCTGAAACCACGAGTCACTACATATACTTCTCTAACGCTGCTCTTGTCAGGTCTTTCGGCCACAGTGGCAAAAAAGCTGATGAAAACAACTATTTATCCTATTAAAATAAATGTTCAACTTGTTCATTTTCCAACTGGTTGTCTACTTTATTAGTTTGCAGGAGTTATTTACATACATTTTGGATGTGAGAAATTTTGATGTATGTACACTAAAGTTATCTTTTCCCGTTTTTCCCGTTTCTTACGTTTCTTTATTTTCATTCTCTTGATAGTACTTCCCCATGAAAAGAAATACTTAATTCAATATACTCCCATGTGTTAATCATTTGTTTTGTATTTAGAGCTTTATATTTTTTGTTTCATAAAGCTTTCTCAACCATAACTGAATGATGATATTCTCCTGGGTTATCTTTGGAAGCAATTTGCTGCTCATTTTGTATTTAAATCTACAAAATGCCTGGAATTGACATCTGCACATGGTGTGAAGTTGGAGGTCAAGTGTCATGTTTTTCCTAAAGGGATATTGGAACTGACTGATTACCATTTAATTAAAATGTCATCTTTCCTTATTGCTTTTTCATTGTCATTTTTGTTATAAATAAATCATCATATTGACTTCTGGCTTCCATTGCTTATTATTAAAAAAAATCAAGTATGAATTTAAGAATTCTTTCATGAACAATAACATATTTTTATTTGCCTGCTTTAAAAAGCTGTCTTTGGTGATGTTCACCGGACTTACTATAATGTGTATTTATAGGATTTTTTTTTTCTTTCGTTCTGCTGTGTATTTTGTTTTTACATCACTATTGGGAACCCTGAGCCTTTATCCCTGGAGATACTGCTTCTCCCTCGCTCTCCCCCTTCTGTTTCAGGTTACGCACATAGTTGGGTACTTCGCTGGGTCACTGTTTCTTACCCTCCATTCTGTAGTATTTGTCATCTTTTCTCTCCATCCTTCCTTTTAAATATCTTGTTTTGATCTAATTTCCAGTTCATTCTTACTTCATCTGCTTCCAATTGCATTTAAATACAGCCATTACGTTTTAATATATCATTTTATATTTATTTCAAAACTTACTCTATATATTAATCTTCCATGCTTTTTTTAGAGTTCTAGAATTTACTAAATTCTTAACCTTGATATTTTTATGCTCCTGAGTAATAGAGACCTGATAATTTTAAAGTTCGATAGAAAACTCTTAACCCCTTAGGCCCTTCGTGGTCTGTTTTAAATTTCTATAGTGTTTGCTGAATATACTTATGTTCTTATTTACTTATTTTTTTAATATCATGTGCCAGCATTTCTATTTGAAAGTTAGATATTTCAGGCCTACAGTAATCCCATCTTCTTCCGGAGAGAAAATTTCCTTTGGCCGATGCCTGAATGCTGGAAATCTTGGATTTGCTCTTTTCAGTTTCCCAAAATATGAGGTTTCCACAGGAATCTCCTCCCTTCACCCCCTTGGCATGTCCTGGTCTTCGGCTGGGTCACATTATACATGGGATGCTTTCAAAAGTGGCTCTTAGTCTTCCCAGCACCACGTCCATCTCTCTGGTATCAGCCAAGATCTTCAGGAGAAAAGCAGTCCAGGTATCTAGCTATTTCTCTCAGTTTATTCTTCTCCATGATTTTTCTCAAATAATTCTTCACTTTATTTTACACTGGATCCCTGATACGTTAAAGAACACAGTAGTATTTATGAGCATTTTTATTCACCTAAAGAGAAAGGTTGACCTGAACTTGAAAAATTCACCAATACTGGAGGTGGCAAAACTCTACTCTAGACATTTTGGGGTTACTTTTTAAATTTTTTCTTCTTTGTTGTCATGTTCCTATGGGAATATTAAATAATTTAAATTAAAATTCCTTCCAAATATACTCACCTTCAAAAAAATATCAAAGCAAAGCTTAATAAAATAGCTGTCTGTACTCATAATATTACTTTCTTGTGCTCTCTTCCCCTTCCTCTCTTCTTCTCCCTCCCTCATTTTTAACATTAACCTCCTTTAATAATTGTGATGAGTAGCTAGGGGACTCTCATCTGCTGCAGTACTTTGTTTCCTTCTCTCCAATCAAATCTCATCAAAAAATTCATATCTTAGTTTTTGCTTATCATCACTTCTCATTTTTATCTTAGTTTTTGCTTATCATCACTTCTCATTTGCTGCTGTATCTCTAATTAAATTTGTATCCATACCAATGAGTTTGCAATTCCCAGCATCCAGGGGCATAACATCAAAGTTCTCACTGACATCGTTCCCTCTCACCTTTGCTTCCCCAGTTTCCATCCATTTCCATGCCACATTGTTTCTATTTCCACAATATTTCTCTTATCAGTCCTCTCCTTTACATTCCCAGTGCAAGTCTCTAATGCAAACTCCCATTTCTCTTGCAAAGATTTTTTTGAGCCTAGTCTCCCTGACTCCAAGATCAACACAATACAATTTATCCTATACTCTAATCTCAAAAACTGTACCCTGACCTTAGCATGCCTGAAACAAACATTACTAATTGTTCTTCTTTCTCTACCAGGTGAAGTGACTGTTCACAGTCTGACATTCAAAACCTGTTATTACTTGCTCACTATATACCTGTTTCATTTGTCTCTCTGGATTGTTTTCATGCAACATCCGTGAGCCTACCCACTCCCTCAAATATGCTTTATACTTTTTTTTACTTTTCATGTGTTTGCTTCTGGTATTCTTTTCATCTGATTATTCCTTTATCTCTCCAAATATTATTAATATTTCAAATTGACATTCAAATGTCACCTTCTTCTTCAAGTCTTAGGATGTGGCATGATTACAACAATCCATTTGTCTTCACAGTCACATTGTCTTATGCCATAGATATTTACCATGTAGCTTCTCTGTCCTCATTGTTAGGAAGCTCACTGAAAGTTGAAACTGTAAATTACTCAGCCTTCTCTGCTCCTGCATGCTTGGCATAATGCCTTGTCCACAATGAAGGCTCAGTAATTTATGGAATAAATTGGTGGGTGCATGAATAAATGACTAGACTGAGAATCATAAAACAGCAGTCAAGAGACTATCCAGGCATCCCTAAAACTTGCTTACAAGATTCTAATGGGAGAAATTGAGAGTAATAGAGCAATAAACATATTAATATTACCTAAGAATTATCGCACTTTGTTGAGATGAATAAGTAATTATGGTTGCCTGCATTTCTACCTTGGTCATCTCAAAAAGCACAAATATCGAGAGAGGACATGGAACGCTCTACTTAATGCTCAGCTGAAGTTAATTTATTGTCTTGGGAAAGTTTAGGTGAATGAATTAAAATGTAAGTATGACATAGGACTGGGCAAGAGATGGTTTTGTTTTGTAAATACTTCTCATTGGGAAAAGGATACCTATTTGTAGGAATAGGAAACTAATATTTATATATTTGTTGGATAATTTCTGAGAGCAAAATATCTAATACATTTGGAGTTGTTTCAAGAAAAAAAAAAAGCATTGAACTGTTTTCATTATTTAGACCAGTAACTTGCTTTTCAAAGAAGTTATAATCTGCTGAGGCAAGATACTCGACAAAGTGTTCCCTTACTCTTCTCTTCTGAAGTTTGTTTTCAACTATTTTAGACTCTTATCCCCCTGGCCTTTCAAAGTAGTAATGTACATATCTTTTTGAAATATCTAAGTGTTGGTATGAGTATTGTCAAAATATCAGGAGTTTACATATGGAGGACTCAGCTTGGTTTGAAAGTAGGAAGGATTTGGAAATTTAATGTTTGTTTCCCGGAAGAAATGACAATTACCAGTCAATACTTAAAATCAGCTACTGCTTTGTCAAAATATACCCCTTTTAGCTTTGTCTCCCTTTTTCTCATCCTGCAATTAATCTGTATATCTATCTATTATTCCAAACATGTTCTGCACTTCTTAGCTTTTAGGTATTTTCAAAGTGTTTTACAAAAGACTTTAAAATAAGATGGTGTTTCTAAATAATGCAATTCATTTTGGGGGGTATAGAAATTAAGGACATATTTTTAAATAGTAGTTTAAATAGATAAATGACCTCCAAGGGTATTCATAGACTTCATATTCATGTAGTGATTAAATGCAGTAAATGATTAAAACCTTGGCCTTTTGCTTATTATTCTTTCCTTCCTGCTATGCTCCTCTTTGAATTTACTCCCTTGCATTAGAATTCTGCTCACTTCCTTTTCTCCCCAGGCTGCCAGAAACTGCTAATGGACTATGCTTGTTCTTTTTTGATCTTCTGGTATTTTTTCTTTTGGTGCTATTTATTTGTTTATATATTTGGATTTGGAGATATTATAATATCCATTAAAAAACACCTATTGATTGCTGTGAAAGATTTGCCTCCTTTATCATGCTACCAAAGTTATTTCCTCCAGGAAACAAAATAAAGTCACTCTCTGGTGCTTCTTTGCCCATCTAAAAATGTTTCTGAACATATTAAAAAGAAGGTATGTAACAAAGGAATCAGTCCTTACCAAAAATGGTGTGTTGTGCATTTATATTTTATTTCTGAGATTTTCCCTGTAGGTATGAAAAGGCCTAGAATGAGTCACATGATCATATAGTGGTAGTTTTCACGAGTCTAAGAGCAAGTACGATTTCCATTCAAGGAAACTGGAAAGACAGACAATCTTATTTTCTGTAGAAGATGTTATCCTAGATTCTTCTATTTACAAGAGACACAAATCTACACCAGAGTAGAGTCAACACTATGAAAGGAAGCTACTGGATTATGTAGCTAGAGTCTAGGATAGTTAAGGCTTTAAGTAGTATGGACCAGAAATGTAAAAGATGCCATTAGGATTCTAGTTCCTTCCTTTCTTCCTAGGATTAAGTTTACTTCAATACCTCTTATGATTTGTGACCCGTTGAACCGAGTAGTTGTCTTACAGATGATAGCATCATCAAGAGAGGGACAACTCCAACCATCCTAACCCAGGGGGCTAATTCCCAGGTGGTCAATGTGGCCAATGTAATTGACAGGTTTACCTAGTGGGGATGGTTGGTTGCAGAAGTAAAATCATGTGGGGATGAGAATAAGCACCAAGTTAACTAGTTCACTAGTTGAGTACCAATCAGCAATTCCAAAGGGTAGATTGTGAGATATGCCTCGGAGGAATCAGTCACCAAGAGTGGGTCATCTCCAGAAATACTACTCTAAAGCAAAATAAAAAGGCTTGTCGAGAGAAGACCCAAGAATCGAGACTTAGATTTTTCCAGTTGGCGTTCACTTGTTCCTTTTCTGGAATGAAGTGTAGACTTCCTTGCATAAGTGTTTTTGACCAGAAGAGTTTTTCCTCTCCATTTCTCCTTTGAGAAAAGAGTTTTCACATGCATGAAAACTCACATCCTAACTAAAGGTGCTGAATTTGTCTTTTCCACCACTTTTCTTTACTCAGCTGTTTAACGCTAATGTGTCTACTCTTGTATTTTAAACATGCCTTGGGTCCATTACCATCATCCTACCTCTCAGCACGTTCAACAGGGGATGGTCAGGAGGCTGACATTCTCTTTGGCTTTGTACAAAGGGTCACAAGGGCAGCAGTGCTAAAGAGCATATCTAATCAAGTTAATGGGCCACTTTAAATCTATAGATAGGTAGATGACTCCCATCAACTCCCTCCTGACGTGGAGCACTTGAGCTTCCCTGATGTGCTGTGGAATTAGGTGGCTCCAGGCACTGACTGATCCGATGCAAACCAGGCTGAAAATTCCCTTCTGTTCTGCTTTGCCTGTGGTCAGCTAACAGATTTGACTCCATGAAAATGTTATAGGCCAGGCTTTATGGCCAATGACTAAACAGACTCCATCTTACCCTGAGACTCCAAGTTATGTAGGAAATGCTTCTCCTGTGGGAACACCCCACCTTTGTACCCATCAACAGTTACTTACCATGACATGTTTGGCAACACAAAATGGCAATTCTTGTATAATGAAAAATTGTTCTCTTTTTGATTCCTATTGTCCTAAACAACATACCATGTCAACAGTGATGTTAACAGTGATAGTCTAGATGTTAGTAACCATTCTTTAATTTGTACCTAAGTAAGGTCATTTTGACCCACTTCCCCTCTGCTAATGATTTTAGATCTTATGATGTTAGTCTGTAATTTTAAAGCATAGCAACAGACACTTATGATTGATGTACTGACATATGGTATAAAAACCCCTTTAACCCTATGGTCAGGGTTGTTCTCCCAATAGGCATTTTTGGGGCATTGTGTGAGACAGTCAGTAGGCTGGCTAATAAAGACTTTAAAATTTGGACTTCTCAGTGGTGATGGGCCTGTTCTTAAGTTGGACCCCATAACACTGCTATGCCTATTTCTATTATTGCACTTACACAGACTTCTTCATTGGTTTACATGCCTTGTTCTTACTGCTCATGTTAGGCACTGTCTGTTAAAGTTTGGCCTATGACCTTGCTACAAAGTGATGGTCCACACACCAGGAAAGGAAGCAAAGCCTAGGAGCTATTTAGAAATGAGGAACTTTGTGCCTAACCAATGCTCTACTAAATCAGAATCTACCAAATCAGAATATAAATTTTATTAAAAACTTCGGGTGAATCAAATGGACTTTTAATTTTGAAGAGCATTGATTTATGATATATTCTTTGTACTTTAATACCAAGTGTCTAGCAAACAGGATCTTATGCCGGTATGTATAAGATGCTTTATACATTTTGTATTTAATAAAATTGGAAGAAATCTACCCTCATTGCAATATTTTCTGAACTTTGGGTAAAAAGTCCTTCCTCTTCTCAGAAATATCGTACTGGAGACCCTGTGCCCTAAGAAACTAAAGCTCCTGTGACAATGCCATATACCCAGGTTACAGATTGAATATTTGTTTGCATCTCTTCCTTTAAATCCTAGCAACAGTTCCGTTTCCTCACCAGTATAACCATGAACGTGAGAACGATGGTGTGCAAACGTAGTGAGAGTTCAGACGGAGCTGCAGACCATGATGGCTTTTAATTATAAGCGTTGTTCATGTTTCCCCACACAGACTTTGGGCTCAGACACTGACTGCTTGAGCTTATAGAACAGCTCATTGAATGTGAGCAGAAGCTAAAAGTCCTTCCATTTTCTTTCTTTTGCTCTTCTCCTACATTATTATAATTCAGCAGAGCCCAGCACACTCAGCTGTACCAGTCAAGGCTCAGACATGGCAGCTTGTAGCTGAGAATCAGCTGATTACAGACACATGAGTGAACCCAAAAAAAGTTCACCTTAGGTGAGCAGTACTGTCCAACCCCCACGCAGAGCCACAGTTCAAAATATTTATGGTTATGTTATCATATATCACAAAGGTTTTGTTGCTGTTTTTTAGTAATAATGTTAAAAAGTTAGGCTTACCGACATAATAAAACTACTTTTAGAAGTCTTTGAGTCTCTGTAGGAACTAATGAAACATTCTTATTCTTGTAGTTGTACTATCCCTATACACACACACACACACACACACACACACACACACACACACACCCCCAACATAGATACAGCAAGAAATTTGTCAAAAATGGAAATGAGGCAGTTAAATGAGTAGATTCTTCATAAAAATAAAGGGTAAAAAGATTTCTTGCAAAGTAAACATCTTTCTTCTTAGGTTCTCGTAATTCTTTTTTTAATTTTTAAATTTCATTTGTTGTACATGACAGCAGAATGCATTCATACATTTTGATAGATCATACATAAATGGAGTATAATCTCTAATTTTCTAATTATACATTTTGCAGGATCACATCAGCCATGCATTCATACATGTACATGAGATAATAATGTGTTTCACTCTACTATCATTCCTTCCCTCACTCCCCTTCCCCTCCCTTCACTTCCCACTACCTAATCTAAAGTAACTCTATTCTTCCCTATCCCCAATCCTCATAGTGAATTAGCTTCTGCATATCAAAGAAAACATTTGGCCTTTGGTTGTTTGGGTTTGGTTTATCTTAGCATGATATAGTCTAACTCCATCCATTTACCAGCAAATGTCAGAATTTCATTCTTCTTTAAAGCTGAGTAATATTCCATCACATATGTACACACACACACACACACACACACACACACACACACATATTGCATTTTCTTTGTCCATTCATCTGTTGAAGGGCATCTAGGCTGGTTCCATAGTTTAGCTATCATGAATTGAGTTGCTATAAACATTGATGTGGCTGTGTCACTGCAGTGTGTTGATTCTTAAGTAGGAAAAGTCCTTCAGACTTGACTTTTGCTAATTAATCTTTTCTCTTTCCAAATGGTTTTGAATCATGTTTATTTTTTAAAAATCAGAATTGGAGAAATCCAGCAAGCTTGTGTGTGCCATAATGTAACTAAGCAACACAGTGATAAGAAAGCAATTAAAGTTACCTTGAACTACCCTTATCTGTTTGTTCAGTCGATACACTTCAATCAGCCACGGCCCAGGTCTAGAGATGGGGTGGGACTCAAGGAAGGCAGGAGCTGTTTGTCATCAGCCGTGCTCACAGTCGCTGAGGAACGGACTTAACTCTGGTAATGGTGATCCATGCAGATCTGGGGGTATCGCTGTTCCTGATTATCAATCTAGAATCTTTATTCCTGGTATTTTTCCATTTCATTTTCCTTTTCATGTAATTAAGTTTTCCCCACTCTTGATACTTTAATAGTTCTTAATGCTTTTTCGCCAGAGACAAACCAGAATTTATCCTTTGCTCAATCTGCAGAAGTGGGATACCACAAGAATAAGCTGAATTACTCCATGACAGTCAGGGACAATTCTATCACAATGCTCACAAGTAATTGGTTATGTTTTCTTCTGTCACACTGTATGTGTTGTATATAATGTGCTTTTATCAGTTTCAGCCTTGCTTAATCTGCTGTTTATTCCCGATTTTTCCAAAATTAGATTACAACTGCATCTTTAATCAGGAAAAAGTAGAATATAGTACTCTTGCTTCTACTAATGAAAGTAAATTTTATTACTATAGCTTATTTTTAATTATAAAACTAAAAAATGTGTTTCATTTATCTTCTAGGTATTTAATAACCACTTATATAAAATAAAATAATTGCGTTTTGTTTTCCCTCATGTATCTCTGAGAACATCTGTGACTTTAGAAAGAAACATAAAGGTACAGTTTATGCTGTTTATATTCTTTATACATCTGTATATTAAGATTTTCTTGCTATAAGAAGATTGCTAATATTTTAAAGAAAAAAAATGTGGAGGTTGCCTGACTTCCTTCCTTAAATATGATAGCTATTTATTGAAGACTATGTGTTTTATGTGTAAGAGAATAGAAGGTTCAAGATTACGTTAAGCAAAATCTAGAAGAACCACAGAACTTTCAAAACAATCATGGCATAAATACAATTATGCAATGTTATCTAGAATAGTTTTATTAATTAACCTCTTAAAACTTAATTAATCCATCTTTAATTGAAATCATATAGGCATGTCATTAAGAGAAAAGTTGTATTAAAATTGTATTAAATTCTGTATTTCAGAAATATTGCTTTGTATTAATCCAATAGAGAAATTCTGCTGTTGAATTTAAATTCTGAGAAAATTTTTTAGAGAATCAATATTTTATTTGACATTTTTTGGAACTTGTTATCTTTTATTACATCATAATTTAATTTGTATTCTTCAACTTATGTCCAGAAATTCCTACTACTCTGCCTACTTTAGTAACTGAGAAAAACCAATAAAATGTTTAGCTGATCTACAGAAGTTACACATAGTTACAAAAAAGACAAGCAGTTAAAGAGTAAAAAATGCAACAGAATTCTAAACCAGTCAATTTCCCAACTTGCACTCAGGAACTGACCTACTTCGTTCCAGATGGTGAAGTGTCTATTAGCCAGATCAATTAGATTGTACAATTTCTCCTGATAGGGAGAGTAATAATCTGGAGAAAGTGAGGATAAAGTCCAATCCAAATAAAACACACATACACAAGTAAACAAAAAGTAAAATATACATGCGAAAATAGCCTATTATTTGCCCAAAGTGCTTTATGTGTTTTGTCAATTTTCATGTAAAAGTTGTGATATTTTTATGTATATTATATTTAATATTCTGATAATGTAAACCAACCAACAGTAGCTTTGTTGTGTAAGATGAATTGTGTATGATTCCTGTTTTTTTCTTTAAATCTTTACGTAATTATTGAAACTAAATTATAACTTTAGCAATATATTGGCAATTTTGATCTCAAACAAAGAGTAGACATCTTGATAGAGAATATCAATAATATAATTTAAGGCAAACCATTAAAAAGTGTTTATTAACAGCAACCAAAAGTAAATCTATAAATAAAATTTAATCTTTTGATAGAAATTAAACAAACCTGAATCCTCTAAATTAGGATTTTTAAAGATATGGCCAAAGTGATAATATGCAAAGGAAATACAGATATTCAGAATTGTAAAAAATGATTGTTCATGGGTTTGTCTTCATAAGAATACCTGGTCTCAGTGGATCTCCTTAGTCATCATAGTCACCTGAAGAGATTAGAACATGAAGTTTTTTCACAGTTTTTTTTGGCAAATTACATAATGTCTATATGCATTGCTATGCTTCTTTCAGATATGAAAACAAATAATGCATCCAAATAAAGGTCAGGGCTCAATTAGGTCAAAAGGAGAGGTGGAAAATATTACTTTGTGTCTTCAAGATAAACAAACCAGAGGCTGATGGGACAGGAAAAAAAAAAAAAATTAAAAGCCAGCCATAGATATCTTCTGCCAATAATCCAGGCTGTGGATCATGGGTTAGAGTCATCCTGCCAGCAAGGATAAATACAGAAGATATTGTAGTCCAAGATCTCTATGCCAAGAAATATCCAGAGAAGAAATTTTAAAAAAATCAAAAAAAAAATACCCCAGAAGGTTAAAAGAAGAATGCTTTCAAAGGCTTTTTAGAAGAGCAGCTGGTGTCCTCAAATGGTCGGAGAAATCTCATGATGGATATTTCCTATGGTTCTACTGCTGGGTTCACCTGCTTCAGGGTTGATGGAATCCCTGTCCTTATTGCTTCCTCTCTAGATTTTGACATTTAAGAAAGTACAAGAGTGACTTTAGTGAAAATCCTTAGGTCTTTCAAGAGAGATGCTGAAAAACTTTACCAGTTTGTAAAATATCATTCAGCCTTCATCTTGCATAAAGCAAAATATTCCTACTATTCATAAATTGTATTTTTTCTTTCTAATTTATGTTTTCCTAAGGAAGAGAAAATCATTGACTTAAGAAATCATATTTCTCCGTTGTTTGCAATGCTATTTTTTAGGATTATATGGTTTAGCCCAGGCCACATCAGGTAAATAGACTTAGAAGCTACATGCAAAGCAACCACCTCTTGTCTAATTAGTACAGTAATAACTACATGTTTGACCTAGTTCAGCACATGTAAATGTTCAAGGTATGGATTTATAAGATGTACGTTATTATAAAATCAGAAAAATGCTAAGGTTGACATTAATTCTATAGTTAGCAGAGATAGATGGATTTCAAAGTGAAAACTGTCTATTATAATGCTTAAAAGCTCTTATGTTAGAGCAAACATTCAGTTCACAGGTAATGGTAACCGTAAGAACTCACACAAGTTACTATCTATAAGCCTTAAATTCCTCATATTTAAGATGAGCATTAGTGATTGAGACTACCTCATGGGAATACTGAGAATGTTAAATAAGTTCCTGGAGGCTTACCTGTTTGCACAATACCTGACATATTATAGTTTCATACAAAAAGTAGGAAATGTAATTGATATCATGTCTTACCATTTCATGTGCATTTACTATACTCCAGATACTGTATTTTGCAATTTGTTACGGTGAGGATATGAGGTGTCTCCCAAAAGTTCTTGTGTTAATACAGGAAGTGAAATGCTAGAAGATGAGAGATCTGACCTAGAGTGCCTTCCTGGTCTGAATGGACTAACTAGATGGGAACCATAGGCAGCTGGAGTGTGGCTGGAGGAGGTGGGTCACTGGGAGGATTCCCTGAAAGGGTTTACCTCTCCTGAAGCCCCTTCCTCTCTCTCTCTCTACTTCACTAAGACGAATGAAGCGCTCCTCCACTACACCCTTCTGCCATGATGTGCACCTCACCTTGGGCCCAGAGCACTGGAGTTGGGCCACCATGTACTGAACCTTTGAAACCATAAGCCAAAATAAACTTGTTCTTCTCTAAGTCATTTTGTGGGGTATTTTGGTCAACGGAATGAAAAGCTAATTAACACAAAATTCATTAAATTATTCCAAATCATTACAATAGCCCTAAAGTTCCATATCACTAGCCTCATTTTGTAAATGTGAAAGTGCCAGATTTATTGCCCAAACTTACATGGTTAATGAATAGTTTCATACCTATGTTATGTATATCTGTCCAGTTATTTTTATTCCACAGATGTAATTGGAAATGGAAGTTCTGATAGTACATTATACTTCAATTGTATGTGACTGCGATTGTATGTGACCTTTTCAGACCTCATTGGAACAAGTACCTCATCGTGGATCTGGTACTTGCTAAATTACCAGACTCTGTCATTTCTAGGTATTGTGTATTTTATAACATAATGAAAATGGCGTCACAGAATGTAATTCCTTTAAGCTAAAGCCTTGTTCTACAAATACCTCTCTTTTAGAACATACATATTCCCAGAGTGATGAGTGATAAGACATGAAGACAGTGACTTCTACTACATGATTCTGTTTAAGATGTCTTTCCTTGTTTTTATCCTGCTGGTAAGATTCATGGCACTTCAACAATACTTGGAGCCTAAGACAGAGGTCAAAGTGAAAATAACTTTGATCACTAAAGATAAATTTCTAGTATTATCATAACCTTCAGTATTTGGCTTATCTTTTAAAACAACTCTGTGTTACTCCAAATCCCTGTGGAGTCTCTGTTTCTTTACTATAAGATATTCTTAATTTTTATTAAAGATGCATCAGGAAATCTTAGGTTCAATCTGCGGCAGTCGCCTTGAAGACATTCAAAACTATCTGCTTCAATAAAACTGTCTATAAAACTCCTTTTATAAAATAAATGTGAAGGATGCTTTTAAGTAATGCTCTGGAAACCACTAGATTTATTATCTCAAGTAGTCATATCCCATAGGACAATCTTATCTATTATAATGCATGTTTAAATTTGTGTTAACGGAAATAAAAACTAAATTTTGGAGGAAAAAAGAAGTTAGATATACAAAGGGATTTTTTGAAAATGCTATTAAAACAACTGCACAATGAAGTTTTTCAAAGCAGTTACTAGATAAAGTATAAATACAAAAGAGTCAGATATTTTAGTAAAGAGATTTTTTGTAGTTTTTTTTTTTCATAATTATAGACTTCCATTTAGAAGTCATTACAATCATGATGGTTCCAAGAAGAATCAGTTTTTGACCACACTGAAATGAAATCATAGTAAAATAAATCTGAAATTTTGCATCACTGAGAAAAGAAAAAATTTTCAAAATTTCTGATACTCTCAATGACAAGGGGAGAATTTCTACTAGTTGAAGTGTTCAAAGCTTAGCTGTTGAGACATCCCTTTTCTTCTTGATACTCTATTCACAAGCAAAAATAAGGTAGAAAAATCTCAAAGGTTCAAAACATCATACAGAAGATTTTTCTGACTCCTTTTGGGATCATACAAACCAGTGAGTTTTTATATGCCTTCTCCATGCAACAAGCAATGACCAAGAACTTGAGAAGCAGGTCCGATTCTGCTTTACCAGAGCTGGAAAACACATGGAGCAAAAATCAGATAGAAACAAAGTTTGCTCTTAGCTAGTGCCATTGAACTCTGGAACAAACAAGCATTGAGCTTAAGCTTCTCTGCACTAAAACATATGCTACCCAGATTCTTGCTGTAGCAAGTATTTCTAGAAGTAATTCTTTTGATGCAGGAGAACACAGAGGATGCCTTAGGATAGCTGCAGAATGCTAACCACAGAGAACCATCTTTAGAGACTAAAGTTATAAAGAATCGCTAATAGCAATTGCATATTTAGAAACTGAAAACTTTGTGAATGTATATAGATGCTGTTTGAGACCAATTGCTCTTTTCCCTTCCCCTACATTTTTATTTCAGGTAGTATAATCCTTTCTCAGGTTTCACAGTTCTAAACCACATAACCAAATGCCATGTGGTCTTAATAAAAATAAATCTGACTTTAGCAGGAAAACAAGAGAAGATAATATTTTTTTATTTTAGTTTCAATGAATTTTTCCTACCAAATATTTATAGTTATTAGTATCTAATGCTTAAAATATATAAGTAACACATTATGTTAATAATATTATCTATATTAAAAACATAAATAGCATATAAATAGAAATAATAAAAATTCTTAAATACTGCCCTCCTCTGAAAAGTTCAAATCTGACTAAAAGCATAAGTGTTCAGAGTTTCCCTGCATAATGAGTAGTCAACAAAACCTCTTGCCCATTGTAGAAATGAGGAGCTGAGCCTCTTCCAAACCTACCAACTCACACATGCCAAGATGAATTTATACCCTCAATTTCTGGCCTCATGGAATAATTCAATTTTAGACTGCTGAATATTTTACAAATTATACAACTACTTTCTCCAACATAGTTGCCACGGGACCACACAAGAGGAGGAGAGCAGCAGTACCAAATCTCATGGAGTCACTTCCTGCCGGCATCCAGAGATGCAACCACTGCATTGATTTTAAATTCCAGGCTTCGGAGAGTGATATCTGTTTAAATACAGGAATATGTTCTTTCGAGAAATTTTGGCAAATTCCGAGCCATAAAAAATAACAGTATAGTCAGAGGATATTAAATGACTGGCCCAAGTCTAAGCATCCATTATGGATAGAGCTAACCTTACAACTCTACACTGTGTGGTGAGGACCACCCACAAGGAGCCATTTTTCTGAATACTTTTAATGAATTCAGCCAGACGTTTTCTAAATACATATAGCTTACTTTCTCCTATGTGCTCACTTGGATTGGTCTGTTTCAGCCCAGGTTTAACTAAAAGTTCAAAATATCAGAACAGATAACTCAGTGGTTAGAATTATTTATATAAATATTGAAAACTCCTAGAAAACATCGTTAAGCACCACTAAGAAAATAAGGTAATAAATATCAATAAATCAACAAAATCAGTTTAGTTTGTTTGTTTGGGTTCTCAATTACCTAACTTCCATTTAAATGTTCAATTGAAAAAATAGATAGTCTCATAGAACAATATACCAGAGCTCAAATATTCTTGTTCTTAAAACTGAGATATCTCTCAATTTAGCGAATTTATTCAGATTGTCTTTTTGAATGTATTTCCTTCATTAGTTTGTTTTTTTTTTGGCACTCTTGTCACATTCTTTACAGCCTGACAAAATGTCATTTCTAAACCCATCCTTTAGATATATTTGACTAGGCTTTTAAAGCAATTTAGCCAAGTGCTGTAACTGCCTAAATTGAAAAGTTTAAAGTAGAAGAACTCAAATAAAGTGATTTATACTCTAGAATTATTTGCAAAAGTTTTAGAGTAAGACAAAACTTCTAGAAGTCTGATGTTCCATCCATAGTTTAAAGTTCTTACGTATTTTCTCCAGTTAACAAGAGAGTATACTGGCAAACTGGGCAGTCAGTTTACTTAAGCTTAAAATCCCCTCTCATTCAAAATTGGATACAGTAGTTAAGGGAAACAACGAGCCTCTATTTTGTGCCACATGTTATTTTTTTAAATGTATACAAGAACCCGAGCCGTCATCTGAGCAGCCTGTTGGCCGGCTTCGTGAAAGGTTTTATGTTTCTGAAAGGCCTCCGCCTCCTTCTCTAAATGCTGAAAATAAATCAATTTCATCTGTTGGTTGCCTTTTTCTTTCTTTCTTTTTTTTTTTTTGTTTCTTCCTGCTTCCTTTTAGGCCACTTTCCATGAAGCCATATGGCAGCTGAGAGAAGCAAGGAGCTGTATTTTCAGATCTTAACAAAAGGGGCCGCGGTGTTCACAGGAGTCCATTAATGCATGAGACACAGTCCTGTATAAAAGGGCCGCCAGCCCTGTCACGGAGAACTGAGGGCTGGCTGGGGAGCTGCTGCGGCTGGGCCCAAGCAAAGGAATGCTGAGTGCTTTCTTTGCTCTCTGCCCCATGTGGTCTTCCAACACGTGTGTCCTGTCCCTTCATGGGGGGTTTGAGGGCCCAACTCCATGAGCTACGTTAACCTAAGGTCGGAGGTAGTTGAGTGTAGCAAGGCAAGAAAAGCACACATTGAGCCTCTTTCTTCTTTTCTCCAATATTTACAACATAAGATGGAAGAATCAACAAAACTTGTGCTTTCAAGAGCTCAGAATACATGATGAAATAGAACTAGACCTCTTCTCTCACCACTTCAGCCTGACTCTTCCTAAGCAACCAAAAATATTAGCCTTCTAAACAAATAATGTAAATTATAAATGTAATATAACAAACAACGTAGTAACATTCAGTTTTGTTTTCAATGATAAATTTGATATAGTGATATTCAGAAACTCCTTACCACACTCATTTACACATTGCAAACACACATACACACTCGATATTCCTCTTTTGTAGTTGATACTATATCCATTTAAGTATTAAGGCTGCAAATGACTGAAATAGTTAAACTCCAAACCTTTTTTAGATGTGTAAAACAACTGTATAACATAAGAGGAATCAGTAAATTTAGTTGCCTGCCATTTGGAATAACAAGTCACAGTGTATGTAAAAATAGTGACCAAAGAGTCTTGAAAGGACTAAATAAATATGTGTGTTTTTTTTTCTCGTTTTCATACTACATCATAGACCCTTATATTCACATTGGCAAGTGGTTAATAAGATAGGAAAGTGGTATGCAGAATACTTATCCTTTCTAAAGTAAAAACTGGAAAGAGAAAAGGAAGAAATAAGAACAGCTCCTACCCTTTCATTTCCATCCCTTTCCAACTTCCCCATGACTGGACAAATTGGAATGTGCACATGGAACTGCTTTTAATCCTTCTTGGCCCCTCTGAATTCTTGACTCAGTAATTGGATACTAGAATTATTATTTAAAGAAGTAATAAATATTTAGATATTTAAGTCATGAAAGAACTAGTGTCATGGAGGGAGAGGTAAGAGCAGAATTAATTATCTGCCATTAGAAGCATATGACAGTCACAAACAGGAGTGGTCCTGGAACAGCAAAGATGATGATCTAAAGAACAAGCCTGTGACAGGTGCTTCAAGTGTCACTCCATCTTCTATAGCTTTGAGTAGATAGGGACATTGCAGCATAAGAGCAGCTAGGACATCATCCTAAAATAAAGGTTTGCAAGCATTGGTAACAATGCTATTTATTACTTGAAAAGAAATAGATTACAAATATTTAGGAGTTCTGATAAAGACAGTGTGAAGAAAGCAGGCAATCCCTTTTAGAGGTAACAATTATAGCAACTACCAAACCATTAAACATAACCAAAGTCAGACAAAAAAAAGTTGAAAAAAATGTTAGTCTTGGAAACATACTAACTTACTGGGGAGGATATGTGTAGAAGTGGTTTTTAGTCTGGATGCGCTCTCTAACCGGAGCTCCAGTAAAGGAAACTAGGACCTTGCCAGCTCACAGTGAAAGGTGATCAGCTTCAGGGAAGGAAAAAGGAAATCAAAACGTCCAAAATCAAAATTTGAATCTGCACTGTGCCATGTATCTGCCTGACCAATAACTACACAGTACACGGTAAACCCCAGGCACCTGAAGAACAAGTCTACAGACACTAGGTAAAGTTCAACCTTGAAAAATACACACGCTGCTGGCAAGATTTGAGAATTTGCAGCAACCGTGACTGTGGCTCTCTCTTTGCACAGTTTGGACGACAGAAGGCCAGGGCTGGAGGACTTGAGAGGTCAGAGGGCTACACTCAGCTGATAAAGGAACTGGAAATTTAAAGGGGAATTAAAAAGAGACTCCCAAAAGGATGAACCCCAAAACCCAAGTATAAATTCTAGCCAAATCCCTGTCTGACCTCTAAACTATGCAAACACAGGAAAGCCACTAAGTAGCCAGACTGAAAAATGAGCTGCAGGCAACTGAAATGTTGAGCAGCAGCCTCCGCTATTGAACATTGTGGGCAGACAAATCTCATATCTTAAATTTAATCACATTAACCGTGTACTAGAATAAAAAGTAAACAGTATACACAAGAGCATAACAGAAGCCACAGCAAAATGCATGTGATGGACAATGTCCCACTTTCAACCCAAAACTAATACATGAAAAAAAACAGGAAAATATGACTCATACATTAGGGAGGAACAAAACCTGACTCTGAGTTCAGATATTAAATTCAGCCAAGCTGAGTCCTGTGGTGCAAGCCTGTAATCCCAGCAAATGGGGAGACTAAGGCAACAGGATCACAAGTTCAAGGTCAGCCTCAGTGTCTTAGTGAGATCCTCAGCAACGTTGCAAGACCCTGTTTCAAAATAAAAATATAAAATAAAAAGGACTGAGGATGTCACTCAGTGATAATATGCCCCTGGGTTGAATTCTCAGTACCAAACAAAGATATTAATTTCAGCCAACAAAACTTTAAAGCCACTCCTGTGCATATGCTGGAGAGTGATAGGAGACTGTTTTAACAACTAAACGTCAGCATTAAATCTACAGCAGAAGTGAAGAATGCCTTTGATATGCTTCTTAGGAGACAGGACACTGCTGAAGAAAGAATATCTGAACTTGAGAATATGTAAATGGAAACCTTCAAAACTCTGAAACAAAGAGAACAGAGACTGAAACAAAACAGAACAGGTCATTCAAGGCTCTGGAAGGACTGCCAAAAGGTGGAACATGTGTATAATGGAAATATCAGAGAGAAAAGAATGACCTACAGAGGAAAAAAACATTAGACAAATGAAAATTTTCTCAAATTAACCTGAGATACCAACCACATATATGGTAAGCACAGAGGACACTTTAAAAACAAAAACAAACAACACTATGCTTAGTCATAACATTTCGAACTTCAGAAAAGATTAAAAAGAATTCTAAAATAAACTAGAGGAAAAAATGCCTTACCTATATAGGAAGAGAGAGGAGATGTATATCCAACATGTAGAAATTAGCAAATGAGAAGAAAGTGGAGTGAAATATTTAAAGGGTGGCTTGGTATATATAACGTCGTCCCTCCAAACTCATGCTGAAACCTAATTGGAAATGAGGTATTGAGAGGTGTAAGGCACCGGGCTCCTCCCTCAGTCAGGGAATGAAGGGCTTTCTAAAAAGGACTCCACAGAGTGGTCATCCATTTTCTTTTTAGAATTTTTTTCTCTTTTGCCCTTACCACTCTGCCCTCATGTGAGGATACAATATTCACCCCCTTTGAATGCCTTCATCAAACAGAATATGTCAGAACCTTGATCTTGGACTTCTCCAAATCCTGAACTGAAAGAAGAATGAATTTCTGTTCTTTATAAACCACCCAATCTCAAATATTTTGTTATAGCAGCTCAAAGGGGCTTAAAAAAAAAAAAAAAAAAAAAAAAAAGTTCTAAATTTCTGTACCCTGGGAAGTGACCCTTGCAAAGTGAAAGAGAAATAACTACTTTGCAGACAAAAAGTGAAAGAATGGGTTAACAATACATCTTCTTTGAGATAGATATATGAATTTTAAAAGAAATTCTTTAGAAAGAAGGGATAATATTCCATGCTGACACTAATCTAAAGGCAAGAGGTAGGGCTATATTAACTCGGGCAGGGCACTCTTCCAAGCAAAGAAAATCACCTGGGGTAAGGAAGGGCATTGCATAAAGACACATGGCCATTTCTCAGGAAGTCATAACCGTCTTAATGAGTATATGCCTGACAACAGCATACCAAACCAGGTAAGATAAACACTGATAGCATGGCAAGGAGGAACGTGCAAACCCAATATCATAGTGGGAGACTTAAATATCTCTCTATCAAAAATGTGGAAACAAGACAGGCAAACAATCAGTAAAGACATAGTTGAACTCAACAATACCATCAATCACCTGGGTATAGTTGATATCTATAGATTACTTCTTCCAAGAAGAGCAAAACACACATTCTTCTCAAGCGCACATGAGAAATTCACTAGCATGGACACACTTTGTGTGATAAATACACTTTAAAAATTTTAGAGAGTAGAGACCTGGAAGATGATGGAACAACCCCCAATTCTCCCACGGTTCAGAAATGAAGCAGTGAAAGAAGAGACGACCAGAGAGGCAGGTGACAGAGAAAATAATCTAATATCCAATGTCAGGCAGATTGATACTTAGAGGGACTTGGAATTTGGTTAACAGAGCAGAAAATTGGGATAGAATTTCTTGACCCTGAGCCCTGACCCTGGTGAGGGGAGAGGGGTAGCAAAGAGAGAAAGAGGGAGAGGAAAGCCCCAAAGTGTACTTCCTTAACAACAGGAGGAAAGGAAAGCAGACCAAGGAAAAATGGACAGGAACAGCAAAAACAGTTTAGCCCAAATGGTGAGCTGAAAGCTGCCTTGGACCAGGGCAGTCATTTTGTAGAGTAGCCAGCTTCCCTAGATGAAATTTAATCACACCTACAGATAGTAAAAAAGTAAAATGAGGGGCATCACCTCTGGCATGGATTGTCTTAGTAATCCATCTAGAAGGATCCAACCAACTGAAGGCTACTGAAGCCCCCTCCCTGTCACCAAGGGCAAGGAGGTGGGTGGAGCTGACCCAAGAGCAAATCACTCCTGGTTATAGCTAACCCCAGCCTAACACTGCACACAGCCTCTGCAGCAGCCCAGGGGGAGACAGGCCAGCTGACACCCTACCCAAGTCATGATGTCAGGTAGAACCTCAGTTATCTGTACCAAACGGGTGGAAGCTTCTGTGCCACAGATGGCCCCATATTTCAAGTCAGCCACCAAATACAAAGAAGCTCAGTGGAGAGGAGCAGGCCCTCAGTGATGCCCAACTCTGAGCCACAAAAGCTCAGATGAAGGTGAACCAACTGCTTCTCTATCCAGTCATGGGGAGGGGATCCTGGAGATCTCCATCAGCCAGGGTGGAGGTTTCTATGCCTCAGACCACCCAGAGAGAGTGTGAATTCTCAGACCCCAGAGTTGCACACAACTCAACCACCATGCTCAATGCCACTATGAAGAAGCCCCTGCAGAGGGGAGCAGACACAGCAGTCCATACAGTAAGCAATAGCCCTGAGCCTTGAACCCTGCACATCCCCACCCCGACCAATAGAAACAGCAGAAGCAGCACCTGCCAAGCATGCAGACTGGGGCCACTGTACTGATTAACAAGCACCTGCTGGTGAGAAATCCATAGCAACGCTGAGAGCAGTTTCTGTGTCCCATCCCTTCTTGGAGGGGCCACAGGTATGAGTCCCAGAGTTACCAGTTAGCTCAATTCTCATTCAGACCCATGGTCTCACAGAAAGCATTTCCTGAGGATAACCCCCAAAACAGCCAGCAGAGAACCTCAGCATATACACCATGGCAGTATACCCACAAAGGAGTTGGCAGAAGAGCTTCCCACAGATAAGAGCTACTGTCCAGTGTGCCAAGATATAAGCCCACAGACCTGTGACCTGTGCTTCCATGGAGGCAGAAGCTCTATAGCCCCCATGGACCACCCAGTACCAGATCAACCAGAATACAATACCTCTACCTTAGACTGCCACACCCCATACCTTGTGAAACACCCGTGGGAGGATCCCACATTGGATTTGACAGGGCTAGATATGCAGAATTTTCTTCAATAGGGTACACAAGACTGCACTCCTAACTGGGATTAATGTGGCTGCCAAGTCACAGACAATTAGGACCATCTCTTCTGGCCCCACCATAAAGCCAGCAGGTATCTGGACACCCTAGAGTTCAGATGGGTCATCTGAGAATTGCTATCAGAGATGAGCTGGTATGGTCATTACTTCATACCCAAGGAAATTTAGAGATTAAGCTGAGGAGCAGCAAGTATCTTCCGAATGTCTGAATTCTCATGAAATACAAAACAGGAAGACCCAGTAAGAGATCTCCCCATCTTGGCATGGAATATCCTAAATAACTCTAATGTCAATTTTGATCTAACATATGTTACTTTTTATATTGAATTGGTAGATGTTTTCTTATAATTTGATAGTGCAGCCCTCAGCCCAATTGATTGGATTTCTTCTGATATAATGTTTTAATGAATTAACAGAAATCATTCTATTTTTCTTTAACTAGCTCAGGTTTCTTCTCTTCATCTTTTTTTCCCTTTTGAATTCATTCTCCTGCCTCAAACCCGCCATTTTTTTCTTCTTTTGATCTAGTTTGTATATTTTTAAATCATCTTTTCTTTGTCCCATTTTTCCTTCCCCTCTTTTCAATCCCAATATATAATCTTAAACTTGAATTAGAGAAACTGTGAAGAACATTTTCAATAAGTTTCCTTTTTCCCCTAAGGTATATTAGTACATGGCTTTGCTGTGAGATCGTTGCAGTTAATAGGATTTAGTATCTTCTTTCAAAGTGATGCTGATACTGCGCATGACAGAGGATATATATTGAATGGGAATGTCAGTGTACTTGGATATTTCCCAGCCTGGGGCACTTAAGAGAGAGAAGCTCACTAAATAGTAACTTGCATATAAGTAGAAGAGATAATCATCCCAGCAGGAAAGCAGACAAACAAACAATATGAAAAAGCATGGGAATAAACCACCCCAAACAGCCCATAATACTTCAACAACTGACCTGACACCAGGAGGAAGTTTCACATAAAGAATTTAGTAATTAGTTAAATAGTTAAAATGTTCAGTAAGCTAAAAGGAGATAAAAGGAATACGCGAAGAGAGAAAATACAGGAAGTAAGATACCATTTTAATAAAGAGAGTGATTCTGAAAAAGAATGATACAGATGTCTTAGAAATGAAATCAAATTAAATTTATTTAATCAATAAATCAAATTAAAAGTTCACGTGAAAGCATCACCAATAGATTAGGCCACATAGAAGACAGTTTCTCAGACTTCAAAGACAAAGTGTATAATCTTGAAAACAAAGTAAATAATAGAGACAGATGGTAAAAGACTATGACCAAGAATCTTCAAGCAATCTGGGATAACAGTAAGAGATTTATAAGAATCACTATTTTATTAGTCAGGATTCTCTAAAGAGACAGAATCAATAGGAAGTATGATTATAAAAAGGGATTTACTAGATTGGCTTACATGACCAGATAATAATCCACAATGGCTGCCTGCAGGTTGGAGAGCCAGAGAGGCCAGAAGCTGTGCAGTCCAAGAGCCTGAAGCTTCAGAGCAAGAGGGATCAATAGTGCTACCCCCGTCCAAGACAGAAGGCTTCTGGAACCTCCTTGAAGAATCATTGGCGGAGTCTGCTTTGGAAGAGTGAAGGAGGGAGGATATGATATCCTCAGGGGATCAGAGCAGCAGTCAAGAACCCATTCAAGAAGAATAGAGCTTGCATCTGCTTAATGGGCCAGTATCAATAAATTCAGCCTTTTCTGTTTATGTTCCTTTCACCATTATCCCACACCCTTAAAATCCATTCCCACACATGTTCCCCAGACCTCCGCTTGTATGAATTAGAAAATTCAAGAAGTTCCTTTGGAAGGTAGTGCACCTCCTTGTGGGTCACACTCTGTACCTCACCTCTAGAAGTCTGCTTAGATTTGGATTTAGTTATAGGTCTAGAGGCAAAAATGGGTTATGAGGGTGGGTCCTGAGGAGTATCAACATTTTCATGATGAGCAACTGAATCAGGGAAGGTTGTTACTGTTTCCATAATGAAAGCAGGATTATATCCCTCCAGGGAGGGTGGAGAAGACAATGCCATAGAGGGTGGGGGTAGGGATGCCTTAGGTGGCTGAGGGTAGGGACTCAACAACTTCTGTCAAAATGAACTCATCAGAATATGGGAGTTCAATGTCCCCAGCACCTTAAAGCTCCTCCCATTTGTTGCCATTCCAACTTGCAGGATTCCATTCTTTTCCAAGCAGTGTTCTCTCACTTTAATCACAGACACCTTCCAAGGCTGAGAGTTAAACTTTCAACTTAATTCAACCAATTGCAGGGTGAGGTTTTGTTTTTGAGTTCAGCAACCTCAGTCCTATGATGACAAGAGTTAAGATTCTCCTTCCGAACACATTCAGAAGTTCTCAGATCAGTTATGCCTGTCTGCAGCTGAGAAACTCAGTTTCTGAGCTCACCATTCTCCTTTGTTATTTTGTCCAGTGAAGCCAGAAACAACCAACCAACATTGTCGTATTTCTTAGTTTTCCAGAACGGTTCAATGGTATCATTTATAGAGTCACTAACCTCCTAACTATTTACAAATGGCAAATTGGGAGTAGCAAATGCGTTTACCTTACAAATCTCTTTAAACCATTCACACCATGTATTATGAGTTCTCTCCATAGAACCAGTAGGAGAAACTTAAGTAACTTGAGGCCTAACCAATTTGGATAGTCAACTCCAGAAACCACAAAACCAACTAAGGAAATTCATCCTTACAAGTCTGTTTCTCCAAAGCCACTCCCAGTACCACTTCCACTTGATGATAGTGTGCTGCTGTGCACGTCCAACTTTATGGCTTGTGGGTCAAATAATGCAGTTTATAATGGTGCATAGTAACCTGGTCACCCATGGTCAAACTAAGGTCCATTAGCAGGCCAAGAGCTGTTTTGCAAAGGGAGAGTAGTGGTCTGCAGATGATGGCAGGTCCTTGCTCCAAAATCCCAATGGCCTCCTCTGTGCTTCACCTATGGGGGCCTGCTAAAGGTTCCAGACAGCGTCCCTGTCTACCACTGCCACTTTGAGTACCATTGGGTCTGCTGAGTCATATGGTCCAAGTGGCAGAGAAGCCTGCACAGCAGCCTGACCTGTTGCTGAGCCTTGTCTGCTTCTGGACCCCACTCAAAATAAGTAGCTTTTCTAGTCACTCAGTAGAGGGCCAAAGTAACCACACCCAGGTGAGGAATGTTGCTGCCTCCAAAATCCAATAGGCCCACCAGGCATTGTGCTCCTTTATTGTAGGAGAGGCCAGAGTAACAACTATCCTTTACCTAGAAGTAATATCTTGGCAGACCCCACACCACTGGACTCCTAGAAACTTTATTGAAGTTTGAAAGCCTTGAATTTCAGTGGGATTTATTTACCATACTCTGCTAATATGCAAATGCCCACTAGCAAGTCCAAAGTGTTTGGCTACCTTTCTACCCTCCTCCTTCTGTAGGTCCAATCCACATAGTGGACCAGTGTGATACCTTGTGGACAAGAAGGACAATCCAGATCTCTGTGAACTAAGCTGTTACTCAGTGCTGGAGAAGTGACATACCACTGAGCAAGGGCAGAGAAGTTATATTGCTGGCCTTACCAGCTGAAAGCAAATTGTTTCTCATGGTCATTATGCACCAAGATGGAGTAAAAAAAGCATTTTCCAAATCAATAGCTACATACCAGATACCAGGGAGATGTATTAATCTGCTAAAGCAAAGAAACCACATCTGGTACATCAGTTGCAATTGGAATTGCCACCTCGTTAAGCTACCGTCAACTGTCATTCCTCCCAAGACCCATCTCTCTTCTGCACAGGACAAACAGGAAATTAAATGGGGATGTTGTGGAATCAAGGCACCTCAATCACTTCCCATATTCGAGTCAATTTACAGATCCAAAACTCCTTGAATGAAGGCACCAAAATAAAAATTAAAGAAATGTACAACTTTTCAATGAATATCAGAAATTTTTCCAAACCATAGGAATGAGATGGAAATTCAAATACAAGAGACATTTAGAACTTGAAAACTTCTGGAACTAAATAAACAAATTCATCAAAACATCATGATAGAAGATCAACATTTAAAAAAATCAATAGATTTCCTATACTCCAATCATGAAAGAATCTACTAAGAATGAAATCAAGAAAACAATGCAATTCACAATAGCCTCAAAAAAAGGAAGGAAGGAAGAAAGTAAAGGATAAAAGAAAGAACGAAAGAAAAAGCTATCAGGAATAAATCTTACTAAGGTGGTGAAAGTTCTCTACAATGAAAAGTACAGAACAATGAAAAATGAAATTGAAGATCTCAGAAAATGTAAACAACTCCATGGTCCTGGAAGGTCATAATTAATATTGTCAAAATGGCCATAATATCAAAGGCATTATACAGATTCAATGCAAGGTTCATCAAAATGCCAAGACATTCTTCACAGAAAAAAGAAGAAAAAAAAAAAAAAGAAAAAGAAAAACCTAAAACTCATTTGGCAGAATAAAAGACTCAGAAGAAAAAAAAACAATCCATACTGAGCAGGAAAAGTGATGCAGGAGGCATCACTATAGCTGATCTCAAATTATACGACAGAGCTATAGTAATAAAACAAGCATGATATTGGCATACAAAGAGACATGAAGACCAATCGAATGGAATAGAAGATCTAGAGACAAACCCACATAAAGTCATATGATACTCAACAAAGTTGCCAAAAACATGTTGAAGAAAAGATAACTGTTTGAGTCAGTTATTGCTGTGACTAGAAGATCTAACCAGAACAATTGTACAGGAGGAAAATTTTATTTGAGAGCTCACAATTTCAGAGGTCTTAGTGCATAGAAGACTGACTCCATTCCTTGGGGCTCAAGGTAAGGCAGAAGATCATGGTGGGAGAGTGTGGCAGAGGGAAGCAGCTCATATGATGATCAGAAAGCAGAGAGAGAGAGAGAGAGAGAAAGACTGGGTTCTCCAGACCCAAAATATATACCCCAAGGCCACGCCCCCAAGTCCCACCTCCTTTAGTCATACCCTATTAGCTTTCAGTAACCACTCAGTTAATCCTTACCTGGGGATTAATTCACTGATTGGATTAATGATCTCACAACCCAATCACTTCTTCTCTGAACCTTCTTGCATTGTCTGACATGTGAACTTTTTGGGGTCAACTCACATCCAAACCATAACAAAAATAGCCATTAAAAAATTGTGCTAGGAAAACTGGATATCTGTATGTAGAAGAATGAAATTAGATCTCTATCTTTCATCCTACGTAAAAATCCACTCAATGAGAATGAAAGTCCTAAGAATTAAACCAAAGACTTTCCAACTCCTAGAAGATAAAGGCTCAACACTCTCAACATATTGGTGTAAGCACCAACTTCCTTAACAAGTCTCTCAAAGCTCAAGAAATAAAGCCAAGAATCAATATGTGAAATGGCATCAAATTTAAAAGGTTCTTCACAGCAAAGGAAACAACAGTATAAAGAGAGTGCTTACAGATTGGGAGAAAATCTTTGCCAGCTACTCTTCCAATAGGAGATTAATATCCCCAATATTTAAAAAAAAATCAAAAATATTAACACCAGAAAAAAATAAAATGACCCAATCAATACACAGGTGAAAGAATAAAATAGACATTTCTTAAAAGAAGAAACACATTTGGGCAACAAACATATGAAAAAAATTCCTTTCAATCAACAAAATGCAAATCAAATCTACATTGAGATTTCATCTCACCCTTATTTGAATGGCAATCATCAAGAATACAAATAACAAATGTTGGTGAGGATGGAGGGAAAGGGTACACTCATACATTGCTGGTGGGGACTGCAAATTAGTACAACCATTTTGAAAAGCAGTCTGGAGATTCTTCAAAAGACTAAGAATGGAAACACCATATGACCCAGCTATCCTACTCCTTGGTGTTTATTCAAAAGAATTTATATCAGTACACTACAGTGATATAGGCACACCATTGTTTATAAGCGTGCAATTCACAATAACCAAATTATGGAATCTGTCCAGGTGACTGTCAACAGATGAATTGATAAAGTGTGAAATATATATAGAGAGATTTATGTATATGTTTATATATGTAATATATAATATAGATATTGATATATATTTATATTTATATATATGAAGTTTTAGTCAACCATAAGGAAGAATGAAATTATGTCATTTTTTGGTTAATGTATGGACCTGGAGAACATCATGATAAGTGAAATAAACCTGACTCAGAAATTCAAGGGTTGAATACTTTCTCTCATATGCAGAAGCAAGAAAACAATAAGGTAAAAAGGAGTGGGGCATCCCCATGAAAGCAAAGGGAAAAGTGAACTTGAGAAAGGGTCTTGAGGGACAGGTGGAAGGGACAGGAAAATGGAAGAACTACAGAATGAAACTGACTAAATATACTATGTGTGTATATATATATCCGTGTGTGTGTGTGTGTGGTGTGTGTGTGTGAATATATTACAGGGAATTCAATCTTTATGTTTATCCATAAAGTCCCAATTTAAAAAGCAAATAAATAGAAGGAAGACCAATGAAGGGGAACGGGGAGAACACAATAAGTACTGGGGACAGAAATGGAGCAAATTATATTTCATGCACGTATGCTTATGTCAGAATGAGCCCATTATTATGTATAATTATAATGTGCTAATAAAAACTCTTTTTAATTTGAAAGAGCAGAAATCACATAATGTCTACTTTTAGACCACAATAGAATTAAACCAGGAATTGATAACAGAAAGATAACTGGAAATCAATAAACTGCAACTAAAACCACATTTCTAAATAACAAGTGGGTCAAATAGAAATCTCAAGAAAAATCTAAAACATATTTTGAACTAAATAAAAATTAAAAGACCTTATTATAATTAAAGACCTTATTATAATTTGTGTGATACAGTGAAAACAATGCTTATAAATATATATTTGCATATATATATAATAAATAGAAGTTCTAAAATCTAAAATCTAAATTTCCAACTCAGAAACCAGAAAAATAGGAATAAAATAATATGAAAAAAGCAAAAGAGCATAAAAAATTCAGTCAGAAATCAATGAATCTCAAAATAGATAACTAAGAAAAAATCAATAAAACCAAAAGATAGTTTTTGGATGAGATTTGTAATTTCAATAAGCATATATCAAGATTAAATTAAAAATAAGAGAAGAGAATACATATCTTCACCACCCTCTTCTCACTATTTTAAGGATAATTTAGTGTTTTATAAAGGAACTTGGACCACGATAAATGGTAAGGATTAAGAGTAGTAGACACTCAAGGGAAATACAAAATATCTTAAGCACTAGTTAATTAGTACCCTAACTAGTCCCTCTCCAGAGACCCAATAAACATGTTGTTTTGATATGAATATTTTGAAGTAGACACAGACATGAACTATACAAAAATCACCTTGATTGATTAATTCAATACCTAGATTATCAACTTCAAGAAATAAATATTAGCAACTCACAGCTCTTCTATTATTTCTTCATAAGTACCATCCTTTCTTCTTTCTCTGTTAATTACTACTCAGAATCCTAGAATTCTACTTAAGTTTTGTGTACTTTCTAATTTTATTTGCAGTCAATAATACATTTATTCTTTGAAATGTGACTCCAAATTATCATGATGCATGTAAGATGTATCCATGTAACTGTATTTAGAAATAATTCATTAGTTTTGTTGCTGTATATTGATTCATTGTATGGATATGTACCATGTTTTATTTGTTCTTTCTACCCTTGGTCTTCATTTAAGTTATTTTCAATTTGAATCTACCATGAATAATACTGCTATGAACATTTATTTTTCATGTATGGCACATTTCATATTTTCATGCATGAAATTCTGTTGGAGATACACTTAGGGGTGTAATTATGAATCCTAGTGTATGCATAATTTTAATTTAGTTGAATATGTCAAACAGATTCCTAAAATTATTGTGCACATCCATCAGGTTGTGTAAGTTTTTGGTCCACATCTTCAGCAACACTTGGTATCATCAGTCTTATTTGTTTTAGCAACATCCGTTTGTGGTTTTAATGTTCATTTAGTATATCGAGGTCAAACACTTTTTGACACACTCATTAAATATTGCTACGATTTGGATATTAAGTATCCACAAAAAGCTCATGTGTGAGACAAAGCAAAAAAGTTTAGAGGTAAATTGACTGGGTTATGAGCCTGTTAACATAATCAGTGATTTAAGCCCCTCATAGGGATTCACTGGTTGGTAACTGTAGGCAAGTAGGTTGTAGCCGAAGTAGGAGGGTCATCAAGGGTATGCCTTGCGGATATATATTTGTCCATGGTGAGGGGAGTCTCTCTCTGCCTCTCTCTGTCTCTCTCCTGTGTCTCTCTGTCTCTCTGTCTCTCTGTCTCTCTCTCTCTCTCTCTCTCTCTCTCTCTCTTCTGTGTCCCTCTGATTCCTGATGCCAGGTTCCCAGCTGCTTTCCTCTGCCACACACACCTCCATCTGATGTTCTGCCTTGTCTCAGGTCCCTGGGAATGGAGTCTACCATCTACGGACTGAGACTCCTGAAACCACGAGTCACTACATATACTTCTCTAACGCTGCTCTTGTCAGGTCTTTCGGCCACAGTGGCAAAAAAGCTGATGAAAACAACTATTTATCCTATTAAAATAAATGTTCAACTTGTTCATTTTCCAACTGGTTGTCTACTTTATTAGTTTGCAGGAGTTATTTACATACATTTTGGATGTGAGAAATTTTGATGTATGTACACTAAAGTTATCTTTTCCGTTTTTCCCGTTTCTTACGTTTCTTTATTTTCATTCTCTTGATAGTACTTCCCCATGAAAAGAAATACTTAATTCAATTACTCCCATGTGTTAATCATTTGTTTTGTATTTAGAGCTTTATATTTTTTGTTTCATAAAGCTTTCTCAACCATAACTGAATGATGATATTCTCCTGGGTTATCTTTGGAAGCAATTTGCTGCTCATTTTGTATTTAAATCTACAAAATGCCTGGAATTGACATCTGCACATGGTGTGAAGTTGGAGGTCAAGTGTCATGTTTTTCCTAAAGGGATATTGGAACTGACTGATTACCATTTAATTAAAATGTCATCTTTCCTTATTGCTTTTTCATTGTCATTTTTGTTATAAATAAATCATCATATTGACTTCTGGCTTCCATTGCTTATTATTAAAAAAAATCAAGTATGAATTTAAGAATTCTTTCATGAACAATAACATATTTTTATTTGCCTGCTTTAAAAAGCTGTCTTTGGTGATGTTCACCGGACTTACTATAATGTGTATTTATAGGATTTTTTTTTTCTTTCGTTCTGCTGTGTATTTTGTTTTTACATCACTATTGGGAACCCTGAGCCTTATCCCTGGAGATACTGCTTCTCCCTCGCTCTCCCCTTCTGTTTCAGGTTACGCACATAGTTGGGTACTTCGCTGGGTCACTGTTTCTTACCCTCCATTCTGTAGTATTTGTCATCTTTTCTCTCCATCCTTCCTTTTAAATATCTTGTTTTGATCTAATTTCCAGTTCATTCTTACTTCATCTGCTTCCAATTGCATTTAAATACAGCCATTACGTTTTAATATATCATTTTATATTTATTTCAAAACTTACTCTATATATTAATCTTCCATGCTTTTTTTAGAGTTCTAGAATTTACTAAATTCTTAACCTTGATATTTTTATGCTCCTGAGTAATAGAGACCTGATAATTTTAAAGTTCGATAGAAAACTCTTAACCCCTTAGGCCCTTCGTGGTCTGTTTTAAATTTCTATAGTGTTTGCTGAATATACTTATGTTCTTATTTACTTATTTTTTTAATATCATGTGCCAGCATTTCTATTTGAAAGTTAGATATTTCAGGCCTACAGTAATCCCATCTTCTTCCGGAGAGAAAATTTCCTTTGGCCGATGCCTGAATGCTGGAAATCTTGGATTTGCTCTTTTCAGTTTCCCAAAATATGAGGTTTCCACAGGAATCTCCTCCCTTCACCCCCTTGGCATGTCCTGGTCTTCGGCTGGGTCACATTATACATGGGATGCTTTCAAAGTGCTCTTAGTCTTCCCAGCACCACGTCCATCTCTCTGGTATCAGCCAAGATCTTCAGGAGAAAAGCAGTCCAGGTATCTAGCTATTTCTCTCAGTTTATTCTTCTCCATGATTTTTCTCAAATAATTCTTCACTTTATTTTACACTGGATCCCTGATACGTTAAAGAACACAGTAGTATTTATGAGCATTTTTATTCACCTAAAGAGAAAGGTTGACCTGAACTTGAAAAATTCACCAATACTGGAGGTGGCAAAACTCTACTCTAGACATTTTGGGGTTACTTTTTAAATTTTTTCTTCTTTGTTGTCATGTTCCTATGGGAATATTAAATAATTTAAATTAAAATTCCTTCCAAATATACTCACCTTCAAAAAATATCAAAGCAAAGCTTAATAAAATAGCTGTCTGTACTCATAATATTACTTTCTTGTGCTCTCTTCCCCTTCCTCTCTTCTTCTCCCTCCCTCATTTTTAACATTAACCTCCTTTAATAATTGTGATGAGTAGCTAGGGGACTCTCATCTGCTGCAGTACTTTGTTTCCTTCTCTCCAATCAAATCTCATCAAAAAATTCATATCTTAGTTTTTGCTTATCATCACTTCTCATTTTTATCTTAGTTTTTGCTTATCATCACTTCTCATTTGCTGCTGTATCTCTAATTAAATTTGTATCCATACCAATGAGTTTGCAATTCCCAGCATCCAGGGGCATAACATCAAAGTTCTCACTGACATCGTTCCCTCTCACCTTTGCTTCCCCAGTTTCCATCCATTTCCATGCCACATTGTTTCTATTTCCACAATATTTCTCTTATCAGTCCTCTCCTTTACATTCCCAGTGCAAGTCTCTAATGCAAACTCCCATTTCTCTTGCAAAGATTTTTTTGAGCCTAGTCTCCCTGACTCCAAGATCAACACAATACAATTTATCCTATACTCTAATCTCAAAAACTGTACCCTGACCTTAGCATGCCTGAAACAAACATTACTAATTGTTCTTCTTTCTCTACCAGGTGAAGTGACTGTTCACAGTCTGACATTCAAAACCTGTTATTACTTGCTCACTATATACCTGTTTCATTTGTCTCTCTGGATTGTTTTCATGCAACATCCGTGAGCCTACCCACTCCCTCAAATATGCTTTATACTTTTTTTTACTTTTCATGTGTTTGCTTCTGGTATTCTTTTCATCTGATTATTCCTTTATCTCTCCAAATATTATTAATATTTCAAATTGACATTCAAATGTCACCTTCTTCTTCAAGTCTTAGGATGTGGCATGATTACAACAATCCATTTGTCTTCACAGTCACATTGTCTTATGCCATAGATATTTACCATGTAGCTTCTCTGTCCTCATTGTTAGGAAGCTCACTGAAAGTTGAAACTGTAAATTACTCAGCCTTCTCTGCTCCTGCATGCTTGGCATAATGCCTTGTCCACAATGAAGGCTCAGTAATTTATGGAATAAATTGGTGGGTGCATGAATAAATGACTAGACTGAGAATCATAAAACAGCAGTCAAGAGACTATCCAGGCATCCCTAAAACTTGCTTACAAGATTCTAATGGGAGAAATTGAGAGTAATAGAGCAATAAACATATTAATATTACCTAAGAATTATCGCACTTTGTTGAGATGAATAAGTAATTATGGTTGCCTGCATTTCTACCTTGGTCATCTCAAAAAGCACAAATATCGAGAGAGGACATGGAACGCTCTACTTAATGCTCAGCTGAAGTTAATTTATTGTCTTGGGAAAGTTTAGGTGAATGAATTAAAATGTAAGTATGACATAGGACTGGGCAAGAGATGGTTTTGTTTTGTAAATACTTCTCATTGGGAAAAGGATACCTATTTGTAGGAATAGGAAACTAATATTTATATATTTGTTGGATAATTTCTGAGAGCAAAATATCTAATACATTTGGAGTTGTTTCAAGAAAAAAAAAAAGCATTGAACTGTTTTCATTATTTAGACCAGTAACTTGCTTTTCAAAGAAGTTATAATCTGCTGAGGCAAGATACTCGACAAAGTGTTCCCTTACTCTTCTCTTCTGAAGTTTGTTTTCAACTATTTTAGACTCTTATCCCCCTGGCCTTTCAAAGTAGTAATGTACATATCTTTTTGAAATATCTAAGTGTTGGTATGAGTATTGTCAAAATATCAGGAGTTTACATATGGAGGACTCAGCTTGGTTTGAAAGTAGGAAGGATTTGGAAATTTAATGTTTGTTTCCCGAAGAAATGACAATTACCAGTCAATACTTAAAATCAGCTACTGCTTTGTCAAAATATACCCCTTTTAGCTTTGTCTCCCTTTTTCTCATCCTGCAATTAATCTGTATATCTATCTATTATTCCAAACATGTTCTGCACTTCTTAGCTTTTAGGTATTTTCAAAGTGTTTTACAAAAGACTTTAAAATAAGATGGTGTTTCTAAATAATGCAATTCATTTTGGGGGTATAGAAATTAAGGACATATTTTTAAATAGTAGTTTAAATAGATAAATGACCTCCAAGGGTATTCATAGACTTCATATTCATGTAGTGATTAAATGCAGTAAATGATTAAAACCTTGGCCTTTTGCTTATTATTCTTTCCTTCCTGCTATGCTCCTCTTTGAATTTACTCCCTTGCATTAGAATTCTGCTCCTTCCTTTTCTCCCCAGGCTGCCAGAAACTGCTAATGGACTATGCTTGTTCTTTTTGATTCTTCTGGTATTTTTTCTTTTGGTGCTATTTATTTGTTTATATATTTGGATTTGGAGATATTATAATATCCATTAAAAACACCTATTGATTGCTGTGAAAGATTTTGCCTCCTTTATCATGCTACCAAAGTTATTTCCTCCAGGAAACAAAATAAAGTCACTCTCTGGTGCTTCTTTGCCCATCTAAAATGTTCTGAAACATATTAAAAAGAAGTATGTAACAAAGGAATCAGTCCTTACCAAAAATGGTGTGTTGTGCATTTATATTTTATTTCTGAGATTTTCCCTGTAGGTATGAAAAGGCCTAGAATGAGTCACATGATCATATAGTGGTAGTTTTCACGAGTCTAAGAGCAAGTACGATTCCATTCAAGGAACTGGAAAGACAGACAATCTTATTTTCTGTAGAAGATGTTATCCTAGATTCTTCTATTTACAAGAGACACAAAATCTACACCAGAGTAGAGTCAACCACTATGAAAGGAAGCTACTGGATTATGTAGCTAGAGTCTAGGATAGTTAAGGCTTTAAGTAGTATGGACCAGAATGTAAAAGATGCCATTAGGATTCTAGTTCCTTCCTTTCTTCCTAGGATTAAGTTTACTTCAATACCTCTTATGATTTGTGACCCGTTGAACCGAGTAGTGCTTACAGATGATAGCATCATCAAGAGAGGACAACTCCAACCATCCTAACCCAGGGGCTAATTCCCAGGTGGTCAAATGTGGCAATGTAATTGACAGGTTTACCTAGTGGGATGGTTGGTTGCAGAAGTAAAATCATGTGGGGATGAGAATAAGCACCAAGTTAACTAGTTCACTAGTTGAGTACCAATCAGCAATTCCAAAGGGTAGATTGTGAGATATGCCTCGGAGGAATCAGTCACCAAGAGTGGGTCATCTCCAGAAATACTACTCTAAAGCAAAATAAAAAGGCTTGTCGAGAGAAGACCCAAGAATCGAGACTTAGATTTTTCCAGTTGGCGTTCACTTGTTCCTTTTCTGGAATGAAGTGTAGACTTCCTTGCATAAGTGTTTTTGACCAGAAGAGTTTTTCCTCTCCATTTCTCCTTTGAGAAAAGAGTTTTCACATGCATGAAAACTCACATCCTAACTAAAGGTGCTGAATTTGTCTTTTCCACCACTTTTCTTTACTCAGCTGTTTAACGCTAATGTGTCTACTCTTGTATTTTAAACATGCCTTGGGTCCATTACCATCATCCTACCTCTCAGCACGTTCAACAGGGGATGGTCAGGAGGCTGACCTTCTCTTTGGCTTTGTACAAAGGGTCACAAGGGCAGCAGTGCTAAAGAGCATATCTAATCAAGTTAATGGGCCACTTTAAATCTATAGATAGGTAGATGACTCCCATCAACTCCCTCCTGACGTGGAGCACTTGAGCTTCCCTGATGTGCTGTGGAATTAGGTGGCTCCAGGCACTGACTGATCCGATGCAAACCAGGCTGAAAATTCCCTTCTGTTCTGCTTTGCCTGTGGTCAGCTAACAGATTGACTCCATGAAAATGTTATAGGCCAGGCTTTATGGCCAATGACTAAACAGACTCCATCTTACCCTGAGACTCCAAGTTATGTAGGAAATGCTTCTCCTGTGGGAACACCCCACCTTTGTACCCATCAACAGTTACTTACCATGACATGTTTGGCAACACAAAATGGCAATTCTTGTATAATGAAAAATTGTTCTCTTTTGATTCCTATTGTCCTAAACAACATACCATGTCAACAGTGATGTTAACAGTGATAGTCTAGATGTTAGTAACCATTCTTTAATTTGTACCTAAGTAAGGTCATTTTGACCCACTTCCCCTCTGCTAATGATTTTAGATCTTATGATGTTAGTCTGTAATTTTAAAGCATAGCAACAGACACTTATGATTGATGTACTGACATATGGTATAAAAACCCCTTTAACCCTATGGTCAGGGTTGTTCTCCCAATAGGCATTTTTGGGGCATTGTGTGAGACCAGTCAGTAGGCTGGCTAATAAAGACTTTAAAATTTGGACTTCTCAGTGGTGATGGGCCTGTTCTTAAGTTGGACCCCATACACTGCTATGCCTATTTCTATTATTGCACTTACACAGACTTCTTCATTGGTTTACATGCCTTGTTCTTACTGCTCATGTTAGGCACTGTCTGTTAAAGTTTGGCCTATGACCTTGCTACAAAGTGATGGTCACACACCAGGAAAGGAAGCAAAGCCTAGGAGCTATTTAGAAATGAGGAACTTTGTGCCTAACCAATGCTCTACTAAATCAGAATCTACCAAATCAGAATATAAATTTTATTTAAAACTTCGGGTGAATCAAATGGACTTTTAATTTTGAAGAGCATTGAATTATGATATATTCTTTGTACTTTAATACAAGTGTCTAGCAAACAGGATCTTATGCCGGTATGTATAAGATGCTTATACATTTGTATTTAATAAAATTGGAAGAAATCTACCCTCATTGCAATATTTTCTGAACTTTGGGTATAAAAAGTCCTTCCTCTTCTCAGAA
This sequence comes from Sciurus vulgaris, assembly GCF_902686455.1. Lineage (NCBI taxonomy): Eukaryota > Metazoa > Chordata > Mammalia > Rodentia > Sciuridae > Sciurus > Sciurus vulgaris. The sequence continues at coordinate 17,137,051 of NC_136469.1, forward strand.
ATATCGTACTGGAGACCCTGTGCCCTAAGAAACTAAAGCTCCTGTGACAATGCCATATACCCAGGTTACAGATTGAATATTTGTTTGCATCTCTTCCTTTAAATCCTAGCAACAGTTCCGTTTCCTCACCAGTATAACCATGAACGTGAGAACGATGGTGTGCAAACGTAGTGAGAGTTCAGACGGAGCTGCAGACCATGATGGCTTTAATTAAAAGCGTTGTTCATGTTTCCCCACACAGACTTTGGGCTCAGACACTGACTGCTTGAGCTTATAGAACAGCTCATTGAATGTGAGCAGAAGCTAAAAGTCCTTCCATTTTCTTTCTTTTGCTCTTCTCCTACATTATTATAATTCAGCAGAGCCCAGCACACTCAGCTGTACCAGTCAAGGCTCAGACATGGCAGCTTGTAGCTGAGAATCAGCTGATTACAGACACATGAGTGAACCAAAAAAAGTTCACCTTAGGTGAGCAGTACTGTCCAACCCCCACGCAGAGCCACAGTTCAAAATATTTATGGTTATGTTATCATATATCACAAAGGTTTTGTTGCTGTTTTTTAGTAATAATGTTAAAAGTTAGGCTTACCGACATAATAAAACTACTTTTAGAAGTCTTTGAGTCTCTGTAGGAACTAATGAAACATTCTTATTCTTGTAGTTGTACTATCCCTATACACACACACACACACACACACACACACACACACACACACACCCCAACATAGATACAGCAAGAAATTTGTCAAAATGGAAATGAGGCAGTTAAATGAGTAGATTCTTCATAAAAATAAAGGGTAAAAAGATTTCTTGCAAAGTAAACATCTTTCTTCTTAGGTTCTCGTAATTCTTTTTTTAATTTTTAAATTTCATTTGTTGTACATGACAGCAGAATGCATTCATACATTTTGATAGATCATACATAAATGGAGTATAATCTCTAATTTCTAATTATACATTTTGCAGGATCACATCAGCCATGCATTCATACATGTACATGAGATAATAATGTGTTTCACTCTACTATCATTCCTTCCCTCACTCCCCTTCCCCTCCCTTCACTTCCCACTACCTAATCTAAAGTAACTCTATTCTTCCCTATCCCCAATCCTCATAGTGAATTAGCTTCTGCATATCAAAGAAAACATTTGGCCTTTGGTTGTTTGGGTTTGGTTTATCTTAGCATGATATAGTCTAACTCCATCCATTTACCAGCAAATGTCAGAATTTCATTCTTCTTTAAAGCTGAGTAATATCCATCACATATGTACACACACACACACACACACACACACACACACACAATATTGCATTTTCTTTGTCCATTCATCTGTTGAAGGGCATCTAGGCTGGTTCCATAGTTTAGCTATCATGAATTGAGTTGCTATAAACATTGATGTGGCTGTGTCACTGCAGTGTGTTGATTCTTAAGTAGGAAAAGTCCTTCAGACTTGACTTTTGCCTAATTAATCTTTTCTCTTCCAAATGGTTTTGAATCATGTTTATTTTTAAAAATCAGAATTGGAGAAATCCAGCAAGCTTGTGTGTGCCATAATGTAACCTAAGCAACACAGTGATAAGAAGCAATTAAAGTTACCTTGAACTACCCTTATCTGTTTGTTCAGTCGATACACTTCAATCAGCCACGGCCCAGGTCTAGAGATGGGGTGGGACTCAAGGAAGGCAGGAGCTGTTTGTCATCAGCCGTGCTCACAGTCGCTGAGGAACGGACTTAACTCTGGTAATGGTGATCCATGCAGATCTGGGGGTATCGCTGTTCCTGATTATCAATCTAGAATCTTTATTCTGGTATTTTTCCATTTCATTTTCCTTTTCATGTAATTAAGTTTTCCCCACTCTTGATACTTTAATAGTTCTTAAGCTTTTTCGCCAGAGACAAACCAGAATTTATCCTTTGCTCAATCTGCAGAAGTGGGATACCACAAGAATAAGCTGAATTACTCCATGACAGTCAGGGACAATTCTATCACAATGCTCACAAGTAATTGGTTATGTTTTCTTCTGTCACACTGTATGTGTTGTATATAATGTGCTTTTATCAGTTTCAGCCTTGCTTAATCTGCTGTTTATTCCCGATTTTTCCAAAATTAGATTACAACTGCATCTTTAATCAGGAAAAAGTAGAATATAGTACTCTTGCTTCTACTAATGAAAGTAAATTTTATTACTATAGCTTATTTTTAATTATAAAACTAAAAAATGTGTTTCATTTATCTTCTAGGTATTTAATAACCACTTATATAAAATAAAATAATTGCGTTTTGTTTTCCCTCATGTATCTCTGAGAACATCTGTGACTTTAGAAAGAAACATAAAGGTACAGTTTATGCTGTTTATATTCTTTATACATCTGTATATTAAGATTTTCTTGCTATAAGAAGATTGCTAATATTTTAAAGAAAAAAATGTGGAGGTTGCCTGACTTCCTTCCTTAAATATGATAGCTATTATTGAAGACTATGTGTTTTATGTGTAAGAGAATAGAAGGTTCAAGATTACGTTAAGCAAAATCTAGAAGAACCACAGAACTTTCAAAACAATCATGGCATAAATACAATTATGCAATGTTATCTAGAATAGTTTTATTAATTAACCTCTTAAAACTTAATTAATCCATCTTTAATTGAAATCATATAGGCATGTCATTAAGAGAAAAGTTGTATTAAAATTGTATTAAATTCTGTATTTCAGAAATATTGCTTTGTATTAATCCAATAGAGAAATTCTGCTGTTGAATTTAAATTCTGAGAAAATTTTTTAGAGAATCAATATTTTATTTGACATTTTTTGGAACTTGTTATCTTTTATTACATCATAATTTAATTTGTATTCTTCAACTTATGTCCAGAAATTCCTACTACTCTGCCTACTTTAGTAACTGAGAAAAACCAATAAATGTTTAGCTGATCTACAGAAGTACACATAGTTACAAAAAGACAAGCAGTTTAAAGAGTAAAAATGCAACAGAATTCTAAACCAGTCAATTCCCAACTTGCACTCAGGAACTGACCTACTTCGTTCCAGATGGTGAAGTGTCTATTAGCCAGATCAATTAGATTGTACAATTTCTCCTGATAGGGAGAGTAATAATCTGGAGAAAGTGAGGATAAGTCCAATCCAAATAAAACACACATACACAAGTAAACAAAAGTAAATATACATGCGAAAATAGCCTATTATTTGCCCAAAGTGCTTTATGTGTTTTGTCAATTTTCATGTAAAAGTTGTGTGATATTTTTATGTATATTATATTTAATATTCTGATAATGTAAACCAACCAACAGTAGCTTTGTTGTGTAAGATGAATTGTGTATGATTCCTGTTTTTTTCTTTAAATCTTTACGTAATTATTGAAACTAAATTATAACTTTAGCAATATATTGGCAATTTTGATCTCAAACAAGAGTAGACATCTTGATAGAGAATATCAATAATATAATTTAAGGCAAACCATTAAAAAGTGTTTATTAACAGCAACCAAAAGTAAATCTATAATAAAATTTAATCTTTTGATAGAAATTAAACAAACCTGAATCCTCTAAATTAGGATTTTTAAAGATATGGCCAAAGTGATAATATGCAAAGGAAATACAGATATTCAGAATTGTAAAAATGATTGTTCATGGGTTTGTCTTCATAAGAATACCTGGTCTCAGTGGATCTCCTTAGTCATCATAGTCACCTGAAGAGATTAGAACATGAAGTTTTTTCACAGTTTTTTTTTGGCAAATTACATAATGTCTATATGCATTGCTATGCTTCTTTCAGATATGAAAACAAATAATGCATCCAAATAAAGGTCAGGGCTCAATTAGGTCAAAAGGAGAGGTGGAAAATATTACTTTGTGTCTTCAAGATAAACAAACCAGAGGCTGATTGGGACAGGAAAAAAAAAAAAAATTAAAAGCCAGCCATAGATATCTTCTGCCAATAATCCAGGCTGTGGATCATGGGTTAGAGTCATCCTGCCAGCAAGGATAAATACAGAAGATATTGTAGTCCAAGATCTCTATGCCAAGAAATATCCAGAGAAGAAATTTTAAAAAAATCAAAAAAAAAATACCCCAGAAGGTTAAAAGAAGAATGCTTTCAAAGGCTTTTTAGAAGAGCAGCTGGTGTCCTCAAATGGTCGGAGAAATCTCATGATGGATATTTCCTATGGTTCTACTGCTGGGTTCACCTGCTTCAGGGTTGATGGAATCCCTGTCCTTATTGCTTCCTCTCTAGATTTTGACATTTAAGAAAGTACAAGAGTGACTTTAGTGAAAATCCTTAGGTCTTTCAAGAGAGATGCTGAAAAACTTTACCAGTTTGTAAAATATCATTCAGCCTTCATCTTGCATAAAGCAAAATATTCCTACTATTCATAAATTGTATTTTTTCTTTCTAATTTATGTTTTCCTAAGGAAGAGAAAATCATTGACTTAAGAAATCATATTTCTCCGTTGTTTGCAATGCTATTTTTTAGGATTATATGGTTTAGCCCAGGCCACATCAGGTAAATAGACTTAGAAGCTACATGCAAAGCAACCACCTCTTGTCTAATTAGTACAGTAATAACTACATGTTTGACCTAGTTCAGCACATGTAAATGTTCAAGGTATGGATTTATAAGATGTACGTTATTATAAAATCAGAAAAATGCTAAGGTTGACATTAATTCTATAGTTAGCAGAGATAGATGGATTTCAAAGTGAAAACTGTCTATTATAATGCTTAAAAGCTCTTATGTTAGAGCAAACATTCAGTTCACAGGTAATGGTAACCGTAAGAACTCACACAAGTTACTATCTATAAGCCTTAAATTCCTCATATTTAAGATGAGCATTAGTGATTGAGACTACCTCATGGGAATACTGAGAATGTTAAATAAGTTCCTGGAGGCTTACCTGTTTGCACAATACCTGACATATTATAGTTTCATACAAAAAGTAGGAAATGTAATTGATATCATGTCTTACCATTTCATGTGCATTTACTATACTCCAGATACTGTATTTTGCAATTTGTTACGGTGAGGATATGAGGTGTCTCCCAAAAGTTCTTGTGTTAATACAGGAAGTGAAATGCTAGAAGATGAGAGATCTGACCTAGAGTGCCTTCCTGGTCTGAATGGACTAACTAGATGGGAACCATAGGCAGCTGGAGTGTGGCTGGAGGAGGTGGGTCACTGGGAGGATTCCCTGAAAGGGTTTACCTCTCCTGAAGCCCCTTCCTCTCTCTCTCTCTACTTCACTAAGACGAATGAAGCGCTCCTCCACTACACCCTTCTGCCATGATGTGCACCTCACCTTGGGCCCAGAGCACTGGAGTTGGGCCACCATGTACTGAACCTTTGAAACCATAAGCCAAAATAAACTTGTTCTTCTCTAAGTCATTTTGTGGGGTATTTTGGTCAACGGAATGAAAAGCTAATTAACACAAAATTCATTAAATTATTCCAAATCATTACAATAGCCCTAAAGTTCCATATCACTAGCCTCATTTTGTAAATGTGAAAGTGCCAGATTTATTGCCCAAACTTACATGGTTAATGAATAGTTTCATACCTATGTTATGTATATCTGTCCAGTTATTTTTATTCCACAGATGTAATTGGAAATGGAAGTTCTGATAGTACATTATACTTCAATTGTATGTGACTGCGATTGTATGTGACCTTTTCAGACCTCATTGGAACAAGTACCTCATCGTGGATCTGGTACTTGCTAAATTACCAGACTCTGTCATTTCTAGGTATTGTGTATTTTATAACATAATGAAAATGGCGTCACAGAATGTAATTCCTTTAAGCTAAAGCCTTGTTCTACAAATACCTCTCTTTTAGAACATACATATTCCCAGAGTGATGAGTGATAAGACATGAAGACAGTGACTTCTACTACATGATTCTGTTTAAGATGTCTTTCCTTGTTTTTATCCTGCTGGTAAGATTCATGGCACTTCAACAATACTTGGAGCCTAAGACAGAGGTCAAAGTGAAAATAACTTTGATCACTAAAGATAAATTTCTAGTATTATCATAACCTTCAGTATTTGGCTTATCTTTTAAAACAACTCTGTGTTACTCCAAATCCCTGTGGAGTCTCTGTTTCTTTACTATAAGATATTCTTAATTTTTATTAAAGATGCATCAGGAAAATCTTAGGTTCAATCTGCGGCAGTCGCCTTGAAGACATTCAAAACTATCTGCTTCAATAAAACTGTCTATAAAACTCCTTTTATAAAATAAATGTGAAGGATGCTTTTAAGTAATGCTCTGGAAACCACTAGATTTATTATCTCAAGTAGTCATATCCCATAGGACAATCTTATCTATTATAATGCATGTTTAAATTTGTGTTAACGGAAATAAAAACTAAATTTTGGAGGAAAAAAGAAGTTAGATATACAAAGGGATTTTTTGAAAATGCTATTAAAACAACTGCACAATGAAGTTTTTCAAAGCAGTTACTAGATAAAGTATAAATACAAAGAGTCAGATATTTTAGTAAAGAGATTTTTTGTAGTTTTTTTTTTTCATAATTATAGACTTCCATTTAGAAGTCATTACAATCATGATGGTTCCAAGAAGAATCAGTTTTTGACCACACTGAAATGAATCATAGTAAAATAAATCTGAAATTTTGCATCACTGAGAAAAGAAAAAATTTTCAAAATTTCTGATACTCTCAATGACAAGGGGAGAATTTCTACTAGTTGAAGTGTTCAAAGCTTAGCTGTTGAGACATCCCTTTTCTTCTTGATACTCTATTCACAAGCAAAAATAAGGTAGAAAAATCTCAAAGGTTCAAAACATCATACAGAAGATTTTTCTGACTCCTTTTGGGATCATACAAACCAGTGAGTTTTTATATGCCTTCTCCATGCAACAAGCAATGACCAAGAACTTGAGAAGCAGGTCCGATTCTGCTTTACCAGAGCTGGAAAACACATGGAGCAAAAATCAGATAGAAACAAAGTTTGCTCTTAGCTAGTGCCATTGAACTCTGGAACAAACAAGCATTGAGCTTAAGCTTCTCTGCACTAAAACATATGCTACCCAGATTCTTGCTGTAGCAAGTATTTCTAGAAGTAATTCTTTTGATGCAGGAGAACACAGAGGATGCCTTAGGATAGCTGCAGAATGCTAACCACAGAGAACCATCTTTAGAGACTAAAGTTATAAAGAATCGCTAATAGCAATTGCATATTTAGAAACTGAAAACTTTGTGAATGTATATAGATGCTGTTTGAGACCAATTGCTCTTTTCCCTTCCCCTACATTTTTATTTCAGGTAGTATAATCCTTTCTCAGGTTTCACAGTTCTAAACCACATAACCAAATGCCATGTGGTCTTAATAAAAATAAATCTGACTTTAGCAGGAAAACAAGAGAAGATAATATTTTTTTTATTTTAGTTTCAATGAATTTTTCCTACCAAATATTTATAGTTATTAGTATCTAATGCTTAAAATATATAAGTAACACATTATGTTAATAATATTATCTATATTAAAAACATAAATAGCATATAAATAGAAATAATAAAAATTCTTAAATACTGCCCTCCTCTGAAAAGTTCAAATCTGACTAAAAGCATAAGTGTTCAGAGTTTCCCTGCATAATGAGTAGTCAACAAAACCTCTTGCCCATTGTAGAAATGAGGAGCTGAGCCTCTTCCAAACCTACCAACTCACACATGCCAAGATGAATTTATACCCTCAATTTCTGGCCTCATGGAATAATTCAATTTTAGACTGCTGAATATTTTTACAAATTATACAACTACTTTCTCCAACATAGTTGCCACGGGACCACACAAGAGGAGGAGAGCAGCAGTACCAAATCTCATGGAGTCACTTCCTGCCGGCATCCAGAGATGCAACCACTGCATTGATTTTAAATTCCAGGCTTCGGAGAGTGATATCTGTTTAAATACAGGAATATGTTCTTTCGAGAAATTTTGGCAAATTCCGAGCCATAAAAAATAAACAGTATAGTCAGAGGATATTAAATGACTGGCCCAAGTCTAAGCATCCATTATGGATAGAGCTAACCTTACAACTCTACACTGTGTGGTGAGGACCACCCACAAGGAGCCATTTTTCTGAATACTTTTAATGAATTCAGCCAGACGTTTTCTAAATACATATAGCTTACTTTCTCCTATGTGCTCACTTGGATTGGTCTGTTTCAGCCCAGGTTTAAACTAAAAGTTCAAAATATCAGAACAGATAACTCAGTGGTTAGAATTATTTATATAAATATTGAAAACTCCTAGAAAACATCGTTAAGCACCACTAAGAAAATAAGGTAATAAATATCAATAAATCAACAAAATCAGTTTAGTTTGTTTGTTTGGGTTCTCAATTACCTAACTTCCATTTAAATGTTCAATTGAAAAATAGATAGTCTCATAGAACAATATACCAGAGCTCAAATATTCTTGTTCTTAAAACTGAGATATCTCTCAATTTAGCGAATTTATTCAGATTGTCTTTTTGAATGTATTTCCTTCATTAGTTTGTTTTTTTTTTTGGCACTCTTGTCACATTCTTTACAGCCTGACAAAATGTCATTTCTAAACCCATCCTTTAGATATATTTGACTAGGCTTTTAAAGCAATTTAGCCAAGTGCTGTAACTGCCTAAATTGAAAGTTTAAAGTAGAAGAACTCAAATAAAGTGATTTATACTCTAGAATTATTTGCAAAAGTTTTAGAGTAAGACAAAACTTCTAGAAGTCTGATGTTCCATCCATAGTTTAAAGTTCTTACGTATTTTCTCCAGTTAACAAGAGAGTATACTGGCAAACTGGGCAGTCAGTTTACTTAAGCTTAAAAATCCCCTCTCATTCAAATTGGATACAGTAGTTAAGGGAAACAACGAGCCTCTATTTTGTGCCACATGTTATTTTTTTAAATGTATACAAGAACCCGAGCCGTCATCTGAGCAGCCTGTTGGCCGGCTTCGTGAAAGGTTTTATGTTTCTGAAAGGCCTCCGCCTCCTTCTCTAAATGCTGAAAATAAATCAATTTCATCTGTTGGTTGCCTTTTTCTTTCTTTCTTTTTTTTTTTTTTGTTTCTTCCTGCTTCCTTTTAGGCCACTTTCCATGAAGCCATATGGCAGCTGAGAGAAGCAAGGAGCTGTATTTTCAGATCTTAACAAAAGGGGCCGCGGTGTTCACAGGAGTCCATTAATGCATGAGACACAGTCCTGTATAAAAGGGCCGCCAGCCCTGTCACGGAGAACTGAGGGCTGGCTGGGGAGCTGCTGCGGCTGGGCCCAAGCAAAGGAATGCTGAGTGCTTTCTTTGCTCTCTGCCCCATGTGGTCTTCCAACACGTGTGTCCTGTCCCTTCATGGGGGGTTTGAGGGCCCAACTCCATGAGCTACGTTAACCTAAGGTCGGAGGTAGTTGAGTGTAGCAAGGCAAGAAAAGCACACATTGAGCCTCTTTCTTCTTTTCTCCAATATTTACAACATAAGATGGAAGAATCAACAAAACTTGTGCTTTCAAGAGCTCAGAATACATGATGAAATAGAACTAGACCTCTTCTCTCACCACTTCAGCCTGACTCTTCCTAAGCAACCAAAAATATTAGCCTTCTAAACAAATAATGTAAATTATAAATGTAATATAACAAACAACGTAGTAACATTCAGTTTTGTTTTTCAATGATAAATTTTGATATAGTGATATTCAGAAACTCCTTACCACACTCATTTACACATTGCAAACACACATACACACTCGATATTCCTCTTTTGTAGTTGATACTATATCCATTTAAGTATTAAGGCTGCAAATGACTGAAATAGTTAAACTCCAAACCTTTTTTAGATGTGTAAAACAACTGTATAACATAAGAGGAATCAGTAAATTTAGTTGCCTGCCATTTGGAATAACAAGTCACAGTGTATGTAAAAATAGTGACCAAAGAGTCTTGAAAGGACTAAATAAATATGTGTGTTTTTTTTTTCTCGTTTTCATACTACATCATAGACCCTTATATTCACATTGGCAAGTGGTTAATAAGATAGGAAAGTGGTATGCAGAATACTTATCCTTTCTAAAGTAAAAACTGGAAAGAGAAAAGGAAGAAATAAGAACAGCTCCTACCCTTTCATTTCCATCCCTTTCCAACTTCCCCATGACTGGACAAATTGGAATGTGCACATGGAACTGCTTTTAATCCTTCTTGGCCCCTCTGAATTCTTGACTCAGTAATTGGATACTAGAATTATTATTTAAAGAAGTAATAAATATTTAGATATTTAAGTCATGAAAGAACTAGTGTCATGGAGGGAGAGGTAAGAGCAGAATTAATTATCTGCCATTAGGAAGCATATGACAGTCACAAACAGGAGTGGTCCTGGAACAGCAAAGATGATGATCTAAAGAACAAGCCTGTGACAGGTGCTTCAAGTGTCACTCCATCTTCTATAGCTTTGAGTAGATAGGGACATTGCAGCATAAGAGCAGCTAGGACATCATCCTAAAATAAAGGTTTGCAAGCATTGGTAACAATGCTATTTATTACTTGAAAAGAAATAGATTACAAATATTTAGGAGTTCTGATAAAGACAGTGTGAAGAAAGCAGGCAATCCCTTTTAGAGGTAACAATTATAGCAACTACCAAACCATTAAACATAACCAAAGTCAGACAAAAAAAAGTTGAAAAAATGTTAGTCTTGGAAACATACTAACTTACTGGGGAGGATATGTGTAGAAGTGGTTTTTAGTCTGGATGCGCTCTCTAACCGGAGCTCCAGTAAAGGAAACTAGGACCTTGCCAGCTCACAGTGAAAGGTGATCAGCTTCAGGGAAGGAAAAAGGAAATCAAAACGTCCAAAATCAAAATTTTGAATCTGCACTGTGCCCATGTATCTGCCTGACCAATAACTACACAGTACACGGTAAACCCCAGGCACCTGAAGAACAAGTCTACAGACACTAGGTAAAGTTCAACCCTTGAAAAATACACACGCTGCTGGCAAGATTTGAGAATTTGCAGCAACCGTGACTGTGGCTCTCTCTTTGCACAGTTTGGACGACAGAAGGCCAGGGCTGGAGGACTTGAGAGGTCAGAGGGCTACACTCAGCTGATAAAGGAACTGGAAATTTAAAGGGGAATTAAAAAGAGACTCCCAAAAGGATGAACCCCAAAACCCAAGTATAAATTCTAGCCAAATCCCTGTCTGACCTCTAAACTATGCAAACACAGGAAAGCCACTAAGTAGCCAGACTGAAAAATGAGCTGCAGGCAACTGAAATGTTGAGCAGCAGCCTCCGCTATTGAACATTGTGGGCAGACAAATCTCATATCTTAAATTTAATCACATTAACCGTGTACTAGAATAAAAAGTAAACAGTATACACAAGAGCATAACAGAAGCCACAGCAAAATGCATGTGATGGACAATGTCCCACTTTCAACCCAAAACTAATACATGAAAAAAACAGGAAAATATGACTCATACATTAGGGAGGAACAAAACCTGACTCTGAGTTCAGATATTAAATTCAGCCAAGCTGAGTCCTGTGGTGCAAGCCTGTAATCCCAGCAAATGGGGAGACTAAGGCAACAGGATCACAAGTTCAAGGTCAGCCTCAGTGTCTTAGTGAGATCCTCAGCAACGTTGCAAGACCCTGTTTCAAAATAAAAATATAAAATAAAAAGGACTGAGGATGTCACTCAGTGATAATATGCCCCTGGGTTGAATTCTCAGTACCAAACAAAGATATTAATTTCAGCCAACAAAAACTTTAAAGCCACTCCTGTGCATATGCTGGAGAGTGATAGGAGACTGTTTTAACAACTAAACGTCAGCATTAAATCTACAGCAGAAGTGAAGAATGCCTTTGATATGCTTCTTAGGAGACAGGACACTGCTGAAGAAAGAATATCTGAACTTGAGAATATGTAAATGGAAACCTTCAAAACTCTGAAACAAAGAGAACAGAGACTGAAACAAAACAGAACAGGTCATTCAAGGCTCTGGAAGGACTGCCAAAAGGTGGAACATGTGTATAATGGAAATATCAGAGAGAAAAGAATGACCTACAGAGGAAAAAAACATTAGACAAATGAAAATTTTCTCAAATTAACCTGAGATACCAAACCACATATATGGTAAGCACAGAGGACACTTTAAAAACAAAACAAACAACACTATGCTTAGTCATAACATTTCGAACTTCAGAAAAAGATTAAAAAGAATTCTAAAATAAACTAGAGGAAAAAATGCCTTACCTATATAGGAAGAGAGAGGAGATGTATATCCAACATGTAGAAATTAGCAAATGAGAAGAAAGTGGAGTGAAATATTTAAAGGGTGGCTTGGTATATATAACGTCGTCCCTCCAAACTCATGCTGAAACCTAATTGGAAATGAAGGTATTGAGAGGTGGTTAAGGCACCGGGCTCCTCCCTCAGTCAGGGAATGAAGGGCTTTCTAAAAAGGACTCCACAGAGTGGTCATCCATTTTCTTTTTTAGAATTTTTTTTCTCTTTTGCCCTTACCACTCTGCCCTCATGTGAGGATACAATATTCACCCCCTTTGAATGCCTTCATCAAACAGAATATGTCAGAACCTTGATCTTGGACTTCTCCAAATCCTGAACTGAAAGAAATGAATTTCTGTTCTTTATAAACCACCCAATCTCAAATATTTTGTTATAGCAGCTCAAAGGGGCTTAAAAAAAAAAAAAAAAAAAAAAAAAGTTCTAAATTTCTGTACCCTGGGAAGTGACCCTTGCAAAGTGAAAGAGAAATAACTACTTTGCAGACAAAAAGTGAAAGAATGGGTTAACAATACATCTTCTTTGAGATAGATATATGAATTTTAAAAGAAATTCTTTAGAAAGAAGGGATAAATATTCCATGCTGACACTAATCTAAAGGCAAGAGGTAGGGCTATATTAACTCGGGCAGGGCACTCTTCCAAGCAAAGAAAATCACCTGGGGTAAGGAAGGGCATTGCATAAAGACACAATGGCCATTTCTCAGGAAGTCATAACCGTCTTAATGAGTATATGCCTGACAACAGCATACCAAACCAGGTAAGATAAACACTGATAGCATGGCAAGGAGGAACGTGCAAACCCAATATCATAGTGGGAGACTTAAATATCTCTCTATCAAAAATGTGGAAACAAGACAGGCAAACAATCAGTAAAGACATAGTTGAACTCAACAATACCATCAATCACCTGGGTATAGTTGATATCTATAGATTACTTCTTCCAAGAAGAGCAAAACACACATTCTTCTCAAGCGCACATGAGAAATTCACTAGCATGGACACACTTTGTGTGATAAAATACACTTTAAAAATTTTAGAGAGTAGAGACCTGGAAGATGATGGAACAACCCCCAATTCTCCCACGGTTCAGAAATGAAGCAGTGAAAGAAGAGACGACCAGAGAGGCAGGTGACAGAGAAAATAATCTAATATCCAATGTCAGGCAGATTGATACTTAGAGGGACTTGGAATTTGGTTAACAGAGCAGAAAATTGGGATAGAATTTCTTGACCCTGAGCCCTGACCCTGGTGAGGGGAGAGGGGTAGCAAAGAGAGAAAGAGGGAGAGGAAAAGCCCCAAAGTGTACTTCCTTAACAACAGGAGGAAAGGAAAGCAGACCAAGGAAAAATGGACAGGAACAGCAAAAACAGTTTAGCCCAAATGGTGAGCTGAAAGCTGCCTTGGACCAGGGCAGTCATTTTGTAGAGTAGCCAGCTTCCCTAGATGAAATTTAATCACACCTACAGATAGTAAAAAAGTAAAATGAGGGGCATCACCTCTGGCATGGATTGTCTTAGTAATCCATCTAGAAGGATCCAACCAACTGAAGGCTACTGAAGCCCCCTCCCTGTCACCAAGGGCAAGGAGGTGGGTGGAGCTGACCCAAGAGCAAATCACTCCTGGTTATAGCTAACCCCAGCCTAACACTGCACACAGCCTCTGCAGCAGCCCAGGGGGAGACAGGCCAGCTGACACCCTACCCAAGTCATGATGTCAGGTAGAACCTCAGTTATCTGTACCAAACAGGGTGGAAGCTTCTGTGCCACAGATTGGCCCCATATTTCAAGTCAGCCACCAAATACAAAGAAGCTCCAGTGGAGAGGAGCAGGCCCTCAGTGATGCCCAACTCTGAGCCACAAAAGCTCAGATGAAGGTGAACCAACTGCTTCTCTATCCCAGTCATGGGGAGGGGATCCTGGAGATCTCCATCAGCCAGGGTGGAGGTTTCTATGCCTCAGACCACCCAGAGAGAGTGTGAATTCTCAGACCCCAGAGTTGCACACAACTCAACCACCATGCTCAATGCCACTATGAAGAAGCCCCTGCAGAGGGGAGCAGACACAGCAGTCCATACAGTAAGCAATAGCCCTGAGCCTTGAACCCTGCACATCCCCACCCCGACCAATAGAAACAGCAGAAGCAGCACCTGCCAAGCATGCAGACTGGGGCCACTGTACTGATTAACAAGCACCTGCTGGTGAGAAATCCATAGCAACGCTGAGAGCAGTTTCTGTGTCCCATCCCTTCTTGGAGGGGCCACAGGTATGAGTCCCAGAGTTACCAGTTAGCTCAATTCTCATTCAGACCCATGGTCTCACAGAAAGCATTTCCTGAGGATAACCCCCAAAACAGCCAGCAGAGAACCTCAGCATATACACCATGGCAGTATACCCCACAAAGGAGTTGGCAGAAGAGCTTCCCACAGATAAGAGCTACTGTCCAGTGTGCCAAGATATAAGCCCACAGACCTGTGACCTGTGCTTCCATGGAGGCAGAAGCTCTATAGCCCCCATGGACCACCCAGTACCAGATCAACCAGAATACAATACCTCTACCTTAGACTGCCACACCCCATACCTTGTGAAACACCCGTGGGAGGATCCCACATTGGATTTGACAGGGCTAGATATGCAGAATTTTTCTTCAATAGGGTACACAAGACTGCACTCCTAACTGGGATTAATGTGGCTGCCAAGTCACAGACAATTAGGACCATCTCTTCTGGCCCACCATAAAGCCAGCAGGTATCTGGACACCCTAGAGTTCAGATGGGTCATCTGAGAATTGCTATCAGAGATGAGCTGGTATGGTCATTACTTCATACCCAAGGAAATTTAGAGATTAAGCTGAGGAGCAGCAAGTATCTTCCGAATGTCTGAATTCTCATGAAATACAAAACAGGAAGACCCAGTAAGAGATCTCCCCATCTTGGCATGGAATATCCTAAATAACTCTAATGTCAATTTTGATCTAACATATGTTACTTTTTATATTGAATTGGTAGATGTTTTCTTATAATTTGATAGTGCAGCCCTCAGCCCAATTGATTGGATTTCTTCTGATATAATGTTTTAATGAATTAACAGAAATCATTCTATTTTTCTTTAACTAGCTCAGGTTTCTTCTCTTCATCTTTTTTTCCCTTTTGAATTCATTCTCCTGCCTCAAACCCGCCATTTTTTTCTTCTTTTGATCTAGTTTGTATATTTTTTAAATCATCTTTTCTTTGTCCCATTTTTCCTTCCCCTCTTTTCAATCCCAATATATAATCTTAAACTTGAATTAGAGAAACTGTGAAGAACATTTTCAATAAGTTTCCTTTTTCCCCTAAGGTATATTAGTACATGGCTTTGCTGTGAGATCGTTGCAGTTAATAGGATTTAGTATCTTCTTTCAAAGTGATGCTGATACTGCGCATGACAGAGGATATATATTGAATGGGAATGTCAGTGTACTTGGATATTTCCCAGCCTGGGGCACTTAAGAGAGAGAAGCTCACTAAATAGTAACTTGCATATAAGTAGAAGAGATAATCATCCCAGCAGGAAAGCAGACAAACAAACAATATGAAAAAGCATGGGAATAAACCACCCCAAACAGCCCATAATACTTCAACAACTGACCTGACACCAGGAGGAAGTTTCACATAAAGAATTTAGTAATTAGTTAAATAGTTAAAATGTTCAGTAAGCTAAAAGGAGATAAAAGGAATACGCGAAGAGAGAAAATACAGGAAGTAAGATACCATTTTAATAAAGAGAGTGATTCTGAAAAAGAATGATACAGATGTCTTAGAAATGAAATCAAATTAAATTTATTTAATCAATAAATCAAATTAAAAGTTCACGTGAAAGCATCACCAATAGATTAGGCCACATAGAAGACAGTTTCTCAGACTTCAAAGACAAAGTGTATAATCTTGAAAACAAAGTAAATAATAGAGACAGATGGTAAAAGACTATGACCAAGAATCTTCAAGCAATCTGGGATAACAGTAAGAGATTTATAAGAATCACTATTTTATTAGTCAGGATTCTCTAAAGAGACAGAATCAATAGGAAGTATGATTATAAAAAGGGATTTACTAGATTGGCTTACATGACCAGATAATAATCCACAATGGCTGCCTGCAGGTTGGAGAGCCAGAGAGGCCAGAAGCTGTGCAGTCCAAGAGCCTGAAGCTTCAGAGCAAGAGGGATCAATAGTGCTACCCCCGTCCAAGACAGAAGGCTTCTGGAACCTCCTTGAAGAATCATTGGCGGAGTCTGCTTTGGAAGAGTGAAGGAGGGAGGATATGATATCCTCAGGGGATCAGAGCAGCAGTCAAGAACCCATTCAAGAAGAATAGAGCTTGCATCTGCTTAATGGGCCAGTATCAATAAATTCAGCCTTTTCTGTTTATGTTCCTTTCACCATTATCCCACACCCTTAAAATCCATTCCCACACATGTTCCCCAGACCTCCGCTTGTATGAATTAGAAAATTCAAGAAGTTCCTTTGGAAGGTAGTGCACCTCCTTGTGGGTCACACTCTGTACCTCACCTCTAGAAGTCTGCTTAGATTTGGATTTAGTTATAGGTCTAGAGGCAAAAATGGGTTATGAGGGTGGGTCCTGAGGAGTATCAACATTTTCATGATGAGCAACTGAATCAGGGAAGGTTGTTACTGTTTCCATAATGAAAGCAGGATTATATCCCTCCAGGGAGGGTGGAGAAGACAATGCCATAGAGGGTGGGGGTAGGGATGCCTTAGGTGGCTGAGGGTAGGGACTCAACAACTTCTGTCAAAATGAACTCATCAGAATATGGGAGTTCAATGTCCCCAGCACCTTAAAGCTCCTCCCATTTGTTGCCATTCCAACTTGCAGGATTCCATTCTTTTCCAAGCAGTGTTCTCTCACTTTAATCACAGACACCTTCCAAGGCTGAGAGTTAAACTTTCAACTTAATTCAACCAATTGCAGGGTGAGGTTTTGTTTTTGAGTTTCAGCAACCTCAGTCCTATGATGACAAGAGTTAAGATTCTCCTTCCGAACACATTCAGAAGTTCTCAGATCAGTTATGCCTGTCTGCAGCTGAGAAACTCAGTTTCTGAGCTCACCATTCTCCTTTGTTATTTTGTCCAGTGAAGCCAGAAACAACCAACCAACATTGTCGTATTTCTTAGTTTTCCAGAACGGTTCAATGGTATCATTTATAGAGTCACTAACCTCCTAACTATTTACAAATGGCAAATTGGGAGTAGCAAATGCGTTTACCTTACAAATCTCTTTAAACCATTCACACCATGTATTATGAGTTCTCTCCATAGAACCAGTAGGAGAAACTTAAGTAACTTGAGGCCTAACCAATTTGGATAGTCAACTCCAGAAACCACAAAACCAACTAAGGAAATTCATCCTTACAAGTCTGTTTCTCCAAAGCCACTCCCAGTACCACTTCCACTTGATGATAGTGTGCTGCTGTGCACGTCCAACTTTATGGCTTGTGGGTCAAATAATGCAGTTTATAATGGTGCATAGTAACCTGGTCACCCATGGTCAAACTAAGGTCCATTAGCAGGCCAAGAGCTGTTTTGCAAAGGGAGAGTAGTGGTCTGCAGATGATGGCAGGTCCTTGCTCCAAAATCCCAATGGCCTCCTCTGTGCTTCACCTATGGGGGCCTGCTAAAGGTTCCAGACAGCGTCCCTGTCTACCACTGCCACTTTGAGTACCATTGGGTCTGCTGAGTCATATGGTCCAAGTGGCAGAGAAGCCTGCACAGCAGCCTGGACCTGTTGCTGAGCCTTGTCCTGTTCTGGACCCCACTCAAAATAAGTAGCTTTTCTAGTCACTCAGTAGATGGGCCAAAGTAACACACCCAGGTGAGGAATGTGCTGCCTCCAAAATCCAAATAGGCCCACCAGGCATTGTGCTCCTTTATTTGTAGGAGAGGCCAGATGTAACAACTATCCTTTACCTTAGAAGTAATATCTTGGCAGACCCCACACCACTGGACTCCTAGAAACTTTATTGAAGTTGAAAGCCCTTGAATTTCAGTGGGATTTATTTTCCATACTCTGATATGCAAATGCTCCACTAGCAAGTCCAAAGTGTTTGCTACCTCCTCCTCTGTGGTCCAATCAACATAGTGGACCAGTGTGATACCTTGTGGACAAGAAGGACAATCAAGATCTCTGTGAACTAAGCTGTTACTCAGTGCTGGAGAAGTGACATACCACTGAGCAAGGGCAGAGAAGTTATATTGCTGGCCTTACCAGCTGAAAGCAAATTGTTTCTCATGGTCATTATGCACCAAGATGGAGTAAAAAAAGCATTTTCCAAATCAATAGCTACATACCAGATACCAGGAGATGTATTAATCTGCTAAAGCAAAGAAACCACATCTGGTACATCAGTTGCAATTGGAATTGCCACCTCGTTAAGCTACCGTCAACTGTCATTCTCCCAAGACCCATCTCTCTTCTGCACAGGACAAACAGGAGAATTAAATGGGGGATGTTGTGGGAATCAAGGCACCTCAATCACTTCCCATATTCGAGTCAATTTACAGATCCAAAACTCCTTGAATGAAGGCACCAAAATAAAAATTAAAGAAATGTACAAACTTTTCAATGAAATATCAGAAATTTTTCCAAACCATAGGAATGAGATGGAAATTCAAATACAAGAGACATTTAGAACTTGAAAACTTCTGGAACTAATAAACAAATTCATCAAAACATCATGATAGAAGATCAACATTTAAAAAAATCAATAGATTTCCTATACTCCAATCATGAAAGAATCTACTAAGAATGAAATCAAGAAAACAATGCAATTCACAATAGCCTCAAAAAAAGGAAGGAAGGAAGAAAGTAAAGGATAAAAGAAAGAACGAAAAGAAAAAGCTATCAGGAATAAATCTTACTAAGGTGGTGAAAGTTCTCTACAATGAAAAGTACAGAACAATGAAAAATGAAATTGAAGATCTCAGAAAATGTAAACAACTCCATGGTCCTGGAAGGTCATAATTAATATTGTCAAAATGGCCATAATATCAAAGGCATTATACAGATTCAATGCAAGGTTCATCAAAATGCCAAGACATTCTTCACAGAACTAAAAAAAGAAGAAAAAAAAAAAAAAAGAAAAAGAAAAAACCTAAAACTCATTTGGCAGAATAAAAGACTCAGAAGAAAAAAAAACAATCCATACTGAGCAGGAAAAGTGATGCAGGAGGCATCACTATAGCTGATCTCAAATTATACGACAGAGCTATAGTAATAAAACAAGCATGATATTGGCATACAAAGAGACATGAAGACCAATCGAATGGAATAGAAGATCTAGAGACAAACCCACATAAAGTCATATGATACTCAACAAAGTTGCCAAAAACATGTTGAAGAAAAGATAACTGTTTGAGTCAGTTATTGCTGTGACTAGAAGATCTAACCAGAACAATTGTACAGGAGGAAAATTTTATTTGAGAGCTCACAATTTCAGAGGTCTTAGTGCATAGAAGACTGACTCCATTCCTTGGGGCTCAAGGTAAGGCAGAAGATCATGGTGGGAGAGTGTGGCAGAGGGAAGCAGCTCATATGATGATCAGAAAGCAGAGAGAGAGAGAGAGAGAGAAAGACTGGGTTCTCCAGACCCAAAATATATACCCCAAGGCCACGCCCCCAAGTCCCACCTCCTTTAGTCATACCCTATTAGCTTTCAGTAACCACTCAGTTAATCCTTACCTGGGGATTAATTCACTGATTGGATTAATGATCTCACAACCCAATCACTTCTTCTCTGAACCTTCTTGCATTGTCTGACATGTGAACTTTTTGGGGTCAACTCACATCCAAACCATAACAAAAATAGCCATTAAAAAATTGTGCTAGGAAAACTGGATATCTGTATGTAGAAGAATGAAATTAGATCTCTATCTTTCATCCTACGTAAAAATCCACTCAATGAGAATGAAAGTCCTAAGAATTAAACCAAAGACTTTCCAACTCCTAGAAGATAAAGGCTCAACACTCTCAACATATTGGTGTAAGCACCAACTTCCTTAACAAGTCTCTCAAAGCTCAAGAAATAAAGCCAAGAATCAATATGTGAAATGGCATCAAATTTAAAAGGTTCTTCACAGCAAAGGAAACAACAGTATAAAGAGAGTGCTTACAGATTGGGAGAAAATCTTTGCCAGCTACTCTTCCAATAGGAGATTAATATCCCCAATATTTAAAAAAAAATCAAAAATATTAACACCAGAAAAAAATAAAATGACCCAATCAATACACAGGTGAAAGAATAAAATAGACATTTCTTAAAAGAAGAAACACATTTGGGCAACAAACATATGAAAAAAATTCCTTTCAATCAACAAAATGCAAATCAAATCTACATTGAGATTTCATCTCACCCTTATTTGAATGGCAATCATCAAGAATACAAATAACAAATGTTGGTGAGGATGTGAGGGAAAGGGTACACTCATACATTGCTGGTGGGGACTGCAAATTAGTACAACCATTTTGAAAAGCAGTCTGGAGATTCTTCAAAAGACTAAGAATGGAAACACCATATGACCCAGCTATCCTACTCCTTGGTGTTTATTCAAAAGAATTTATATCAGTACACTACAGTGATATAGGCACACCATTGTTTATAAGCGTGCAATTCACAATAACCAAATTATGGAATCTGTCCAGGTGACTGTCAACAGATGAATTGATAAAGTGTGAAATATATATAGAGAGATTTATGTATATGTTTATATATGTAATATATAAATATAGATATTGATATATATTTATATTTATATATATGAAGTTTTAGTCAACCATAAGGAAGAATGAAATTATGTCATTTTTTGGTTAATGTATGGACCTGGAGAACATCATGATAAGTGAAATAAACCTGACTCAGAAATTCAAGGGTTGAATACTTTCTCTCATATGCAGAAGCAAGAAAACAATAAGGTAAAAAGGAGTGGGGCATCCCCATGAAAGCAAAGGGAAATCAGTGAACTTGAGAAAGGGTCTTGAGGGACAGGTGGAAGGGACAGGAAAATGGAAGAACTACAGAATGAAACTGACTAAATTATACTATGTGTGTATATATATATATCCGTGTGTGCGTGTGTGTGTGTGTGTGTGTGTGTGAATATATTACAGGGAATTCAATCTTTATGTTTATCCATAAAGTCCCAATTTAAAAAGCAAATAAATAGAAGGAAGACCAATGAAGGGGAACGGGGAGAACACAATAAGTACTGGGGACAGAAATGGAGCAAATTATATTTCATGCACGTATGCTTATGTCAGAATGAGCCCATTATTATGTATAATTATAATGTGCTAATAAAAACTCTTTTTTAATTTGAAAGAGCAGAAATCACATAATGTCTACTTTTAGACCACAATAGAATTAAACCAGGAATTGATAACAGAAAGATAACTGGAAATCATAAACTGCAACTAAAACCACATTTCTAAATAACAAGTGGGTCAAATAGAAATCTCAAGAAAAATCTAAAACATATTTTGAACTAAATAAAAATTAAAAGACCTTATTATAATTAAAAGACCTTATTATAATTTGTGTGATACAGTGAAAACAATGCTTATAAATATATATTTGCATATATATATAATAAATAGAAGTTCTAAAATCTAAAATCTAAATTTCCAACTCAGAAACCAGAAAAATAGGAATAAAATAATATGAAAAAAGCAAAAGAGCATAAAAAATTCAGTCAGAAATCAATGAATCTCAAAATAGATAACTAAGAAAAAATCAATAAAACCAAAAGATAGTTTTTGGATGAGATTTGTAATTTCAATAAGCATATATCAAGATTAAATTAAAAATAAGAGAGAGAATACATATTATTGACATCCAAAATTAAACAGTGGGATGTCAGTGCAGATTCTGTCGGCATTTAAAGGATTCAAATTTTATATCCTAGATGAAACGGATCAATTCCTTGAAAAACGCAGTTTGCCATAGTCACATTAGGAGAAATAGACCATCTTAATACTCCTACATCTATTAAATAAGTTAATTCAATAGCTAATAATCATTCAAAACAGAAAGTATAAGACTCAAATGACTTCATAGATAAATCAATTTCCAGAAGAAATTATACCAAATTCTATACAATCGTTTTCAGAGAATAAAAGCAGAAGAATTAATTCCTAACTCATTCTATGGGTCCAATATTATTTTAATGTCAACACCAGACAAAAGCACCACAAGGAGAGAAAATTATAGATTTATCTCCCATGAACCTAGATGCAAAAACCCTAAAGAAAATATTTGAAAATTGAACCCAACAATGTATAAAAATATTATATATCAAGTGTAAGAGGAATTTATCCCAGTTTTAAAGGACTGATTCAACATTCAAAAATCAATTAATGTAATGATAAGAATAAGAAGAATAAGAATAAGACACAATAAGAATAAGAAGGAATAGTTACAAATCTCATGAATAGATACAGAAAAAATATTTGCAAAATCAATACTTACTCATGTGAACAAATATCAGTACTCTAGGAATAGAGGAAATCTTTCCCACCTAGATGAGACGTATCTACAGAACCCCTCCAACTAAAATCGTACTTAATAATGTAAAACTTAAAATTTTCCCACTAAGATCAGAAACAACTCTCATCACTTCTTTCCAACGTGATACTGCAATTCCTCATTAATATACTAAGAAAAAAAAAAGAAAGAAAATTATACAACCAGGAAAAATAAAACTGTCTTTACTTACAAATGACATGGCTACACATGTAGAAAAAAATGAAAGAATCAAAAACAATGAAACTGTGTAAGAATAAGTAATTATAGAAGTACTGGAGATTGCAAGGTTAATATGGAAACATAGACACTCCTATAGGTCAAGGATGAACAGGTGGGTTTCCAAACTAAAAACACAATACTTTTTATATTAGCACCCCCTAAAATGGAATACTTAGATATAAATTTCACAAAATAAATACAAGATGTATATAAGGAGAACTACAGAACTCTGATGTACTAAATAGAATAATTAAATAAATGAAGAAATGTTACATGCTTATATATAGGAAGATGATATTGTCAAGATGTCAGTTCTTCCCATTTTGATTTAGAGATTAATGAAATCACAATGAAAACCCCAGCAAATTATTTTGGAATATCAAAACGCTGCTCATTCATTGCTGATGAGAATGTGACGGTTTGATGGTTTCTTACAAAATTAAACATAGCCTTTATACGTGTTCCAGGGATCACATTTCTTAGGATTTACTCTGATTGGTTGGAAAATCAATGCCCCCAGAAAATCTTTCACTGAAAGTTTTTACCAGCCTCATCTTAGTTACTAAAACTTGAAAGCAACCAAGATGTCCTTCAGATGGTGAACTGTTAAACTGCAGTACAACCAGACAAGTGGAACATATTAATCAGGGCTAAAAATAAATGAAGTATCAAACCATGAAATGACACAGAGGAACTTTAAATGCACACTTCTAAGTGAACAAAGCAACTCTGAAAAGGTCATGTACTGTAGGATTCCAACTAAATTACCTGGGCAAAATTCTAGAGGCAATAAAATTATCAACAGTTGTACGGGGATTGGTGAGTGGGAGGAAGAAATGAACAGAAGCAGAGAGGATTTTTAGAGCAGTGAAATATTCTTTATTCTACTGTGATGATAGGTACATGTCGCGAGCAGTGAGTAATAAGAGAGGAATCAAGTTTGGTTCCAACAAGTGGATTTTATTCATGCAATGTACACTCAGCTTGACATTCCTAATGATAGCAAGTCACAAATACATTGAAGATTCACTTTCTTGTTCACCTACAGCCCAATCCCCATGGACTTATTCAATGCAACCTCTCTTAGCCAAGAAGTCAGTCAGCAAAACTGGGGGGCTTCTTCTCAGCAGTAGCCTCTCTCAGCTCCTCGGATGTCTTTGGATGTCCTTGGGTGTCCGATAAGCCGAAGGCTGAGTGGCAGTCGTTGCTGCAGAAGAGGTGGTCAGTCGTCTGGCCTCGGTGACCATGGTGGATCAGCAATCAGTGATGGAGTGGACAGCAGCCAGGGCAGTCAAGAGACAGAGTGACGTGGAGTCCTCTGGTCACGGTATTGCTAACAGTTTGCTCCGAGGGTCCAGGGGGTTAAGTAGTGATCTTCAGCCCAGCCATGCTCGGGTCTTCATTGATAAAGACCAGAACACGACTAGACTAGCAGCCCCCACTCAAATCATAGATAAAGGTTCACATCGGCATTGTTCAGGAGTGTCATCCTGCCACACAGCAAGTTTGTCACCAGGCGCCTTTATTTTAGTTTTACAAGTCCAGGCAAATACCAAAGACAGCTTATTATTACTACATAACACACAGCTATAGCAATTCCTACCATTTCCTTGTCTCATTACAGTACATTTCACTATGCATTTGTCCAAATCCAAAGAATACACACTAGCAAGAATAAATCTGATGTAATCTATGACTTTAGGTGATTGTGATGTGATGGAATAGGTTCGTCCTTTCTAACAAACATGCCATTCTGATTGGGGATGCTGATAATGGGGAAGTCCGTACTTGCTGATGGGAGTTTTTCAGGGTACCATGAGGGGGTACAGGGTAGATGGGAAATCTCCGTGCTTTGCCCTTGATTTAGTCATGAACCTAAAACTGCTTTAAAAAATGAAGTGCTTTAAAAAAAGGACTACGGGAATCTGAAAGAAATATTGACTTTTATAACAATACTACATCAGTATTGATCAGTATTTTGTAACAAATGGGCTGAAGAAATTAAAATCTTAATAATAGGGGAAACAGCAGAGTGGGTTACATACAAACTCACTATAGCTCTTTAAAATGCTTTTATAAATCTCAAATTATTTTTGAACATAAAATTTTAAATATATTTTTTAAAAAGTACATCATAGACTGCTTAAATCCTAATGAGAAAAGGGAACCATGAAAACAGTAAGAAAAAAATAACACAAGGTATACAAGTCTACTGATGGTAGGAAAAATAGTTGATTTAGTAGAAACAATGAATGCTTAAAACATAATAATTCAAATAATATTTTCAGACACCTAAAAAGGAAAAAAGTCAAGGAAGAACTATACACAATTGAAATGATTGTGCCAAAATGAAAACAGTATGTGTTTCCCCTAGTCAAAATCTGAAATCATATATTGATATATAGCAAAAAATTGAAGAAAGTTGATCAGACAAAAGAAAAATGATAATAGAATGCAGCTCAGATATAAAGGGAGGAAAAATTGAAAAGAAAATATTGAAAGTATTGGATGTTATAAAAATGTGAATATACATAAAAGAAAAATGTTCATATGCATACAAAATTTCTTAAATGGTAAGTTCATGTTGCTTTGGTCTTCAAAGATCATTATGATTCTGCCTAGTGTAGACTCCCCAGAATTCTTGCTAAATATCCTCTGTAAAACTTCATAGGTCCCAAGAGTAGATTCAGAATCCCCAGTACGTGTTCACAGGAGAGTCCACTGGTTTAGAGACCACTGACCATGGCTGCCCATCAGTGTCCATTATTTTATTTTCTTTTGCTATTATGTACAATGAATCAAAATGCAGTCTGTAAAAATAAAAATAAATAAATAAATGAATATATTTTTTAAAAAGACTCCACTGCTCTTTAACATGGAATTAGATTCAGTTAAAAACACATGGCTCTATGTGGGTCAAAGAGAAGAAAGTAGAATTCTACAAATCAAGATCATCACAAAAGCTATCGGTATTGTGATCATAAGAAATTATTCACCAGACATACTCTTTTTTTTTTTCCTCTTTTGAGCAAAACTGTATAACATCCATTGTGTCCTGGGCATGGTTCAAAGAGCTTTGTGCTTATTAACATATTTAATTCTTAAAAAAACGATGAAGTAGTCACTACTGTCTACCTCATTTAGTGATTTCGATATGGCAGCAGACGGAGCTTAAAAACTGATGCAGCCTCAACCCTTGACCTTGTTCTCTCTTCTGCGAGGAATGAAGAGCAATACCTAGAGGTGGCACAGTCACGACGGAATGTGAGAACCCCAGCCCGCAGCAAAGCAGCACGGTGAGGCGTTCTGCAGCAATGCTTCTCATCGACTTGTAAACCACCCTGGGTTTGATATGTTCCCAGAAACTGCTTCTTAATGGCTATAGTCAAATGCCACCCTATTCAAAAGGAAAAGCATAAGCTCTGTCTCTCAGTTGTAAAAAGAACATTTGAGATATACTACATTGATGTAGACACCTTTGGGGATGATAATCTGTCACAAATGAGCTTCTCTAACATGAGAAGCATCAGTCCCTGTTTAACTAAGTCATGACAACCAAATTCCCATAACACACACATTCTGTTATGGGTACCCATTGTATGTTTTTATTTTCATGTTTAAATGTTCTCCCCACTAGACTTTAACCTCCACTAGGGTGGGTTTATTTCTACTGTTTCTGATCCTGTTCACACCAGCAGTTAATTTTAATGAAAATTTGTTGAAATGGATAAACTGGTTGTATGCTGAGGCGATAAAAAGAGAAGACCGAGAGTTTGGCGAGTGACATTTTTCACCATGGTTAAGTATGGAGTTTCCCATTGCATTATACTCTGACCACGCCACACTGGAACACAGCCTCATGTGACCTGATGTGATCTTCAGACTTGAAGGTGTGTTGCTCAATAATGACAAGTAACGTGTGTGTGCGCGCGCGCACGCGCATGCAGAGACAATGAAAAGCAATAGCAATTGAAAAATGAACGTAGTTCCTTGGCAATAACACTCTCAGGACATTTTACTGGCAAACTCAGTCTGCTCTACAATTTCCTAATGAAATAATTTTTTAAATAGCCCTCAACATGTCCTACAGGGCAAAATGGAAGAGGTACAAATGCTTTTAATTCACGTAGTAGGTCATGAAAGTATTTTAATTTTATATAAAAGACCATGAAAAACAATTCCCAAGTGAGAATTGTCCAAATTTTACACCCAGAAAGCATTAAAAAATTCCCACAGTTGTTATATAATTAGTCATATCATGCTCACTAGAAATAAAACAAATTGCTAATACTATGCTTTAGATTTATCTTGTAAGGCAGGTTAGCCATGATGCCATGCATCAGACTATATAATATTTACATTCATGTTTCTTCCAAAGTATAAATTCAATTATGTGGGGGGAAAAGTGTCTCACAGAAGAAAGTTTTTTTCTTTTTCTCATCCCCTGTGACAAGTGTGATTACTTCATCCTTTAAGAAATGCATGTTGTAAACACTAGATCTGTAGTAACACCTCAGATAATTACACAGTTTAGGCATATGGAACAGAGAAAGAACAGCCGACTGTCCACACAATGCCCTCTTTTACTCCCTGTTAGTCTCAGAAGAATGCAATGGTATGGGTTAACTATGTTTATATTGTCGTTAGGGAGAAGAAAGTTTATGTTTTTTAAAAGGGCAATATTCTTCTAGCAAGCTGCACTTGTAGGAAAGAAATAAAGCCTTATAAAAATTGGAATAAATGTCTTCTATCCAATGTTATTTGCAACACTATTTTACATGGTACATTCATTTTTTTTTTTTTTTTGTCTCACCTTCACATAACTCTGCAAATAGCTATTGAATTCGAGCTGTCTCAAGGGTAAAAGCATAAAGCTCAATGTTTCTGTTGGATTTAGCTGAGCTCAAAGAACGTCTGGATTTGTTGGTCATGGCATTCCATCCTAAACCCTCAAGTGCCTGTCTGAGCCCCGTTATACCAGAACAACTCAACAATTCAGGGTTTCCTCTTCTGTGCAGAAACATCTGTTTACATGGCTTAAGTTTGAATGAAAATGAGCATATTATCATTTGCTGAAAAAAATGACAAGATAGTACATAGCTTTTGTAACTAGTAATCTTTATTGTACTCATGTTTCAATATGTTAATAAATTGTAGAATACAGTCTAATTCTCTTTGCTTTGAAGTATTTCTGGTAGTTAATCGTCATTCAGAAAACAGATTTCAAAAGCAATACTTGGAAAATGACTTTAATACACCACAATTTGTATAAATATTGTGTATAAATATTTATATTTAGGGTTTAGTCCTAAGGTTAGTCCCATGATTAACATATTGTGGTGGAATTAAAAGGGTAATTAAAAGGGTAGATCTTATGCTAAATGTTCTTACAACACACCAACACACACCTAAGCAAGTAAAGGGATAAGAAACTTTTGATGGTGATATTCATTATTTTGCATACAGTAATGATGGTATCACGGGTATATGCATGTGCCCAGCCTTTTCATGCTGCGTATATGAAATATAAGCAGGGGTTTTTTATATTAACTGCCTCGATAAAGTTATTTAAAAATGTGTGAAGGAAATGTCTTATTAGGAACATTAGCATGGGTTCATCCACTTGCAGACAGATATTTTGCAAAATGGGAATGAAGAGAGAAAGCATCATAATAAACAACTAGAGACTGATATCTCTCTTAAATAAAGCTTGTGCTACAACTACTATACCTAAATAAAGAGAAGAATAGATTTTCAACCAATAAACAAAGTAAAAAGGAAGGAGAGGTAGTTGATTTCTCTTATGTTTTCTCATCTGATGTCTAGTGCTCCTTCCCTTATTTTGTAAATTCAGGCTAACTGTTCCAAAGTTGATGTGTATAAGAGAAAGGAAACAGGAAAAGACTATAAAGTGCATATTTTAATTTTACTGCTATAGTGTTACAGCATTAGCAACTCCTGAATTTGAAAGGTTAGCTATGTAAATAAATCATTAAATAAGCATTCTTGAGATATTTTGCAAAATCTAGCCACAGAAAGAAAATAGGTCTTACAATAATAATGCACCTGAGAGAGCTACATTTCTCTTTACATGAAGGTACCACAGGGTACCATATCTATATAAATGTAACATAATTAATAAGAGGAGCAATTCTGTCCCTGGAACATAACCCTAGAGATATCTGGGCTACAGTCCCCTTGTTCTGGGTGCAAAAATCTCCCTAGATGACTGACCCTTTGCAATTCTGTGTTCATTCATTGGTATAATTTAGCCAATTCTTTGGCCCCAGGTATTTGCCCTCTTTCTAGTGGCTCCCTTTTTGGTAATATCAAAGATGGCCCTTACATGGTTTTTTCATGAGTGAACTTATTTGAGGCCATGTTTATTTTTCTGCCATAAAATCTTGGAGCGCATGCCGACTTCCTCTGCAGAGATTACTTCCATCTTGTCTGTGCAACCTCAGTGCTCACCCTTGAGTGACCCCAGAGTCCATATATCAAGTTGTCCTCAGGGTCACCTTGAATGAAGCTCAGGAACCTGCCATCCTAGCCCTACAGTGGAGTGGGGGTGGGTAGTGGGAGTAGGGGGGCAACAAGATTCCTCTATTCAAAATCTGCTTCTCACAACAAGCCAGCTCTCTGCCTCACGATGCCTTCCCTGAGATGCCAAACTGAAAATTTTACTTTATTGAGTTCATTATTTTCTAGAAACTTCAGCTGAAGCTGAAGGTAGAATCATTATATTTATATTCCCATTGCATAATTAATACCATATCTGTGCTCTGAATTAATGGAGGAGTTCTAAACAATCCCCTGAAGGTGACCTGTTTAAAATAACAGAATATGTGATCCATCACTTCCAGGACAACAATAGAGGGTGGGAAGAGAAATCACCAGAACACTCCATGGATAGAAGTCAACCTAGAGAACACATTTTAGGAAGAGCTAGGTGAGAAAGAGCTATAGGCCAATTCTCTGGAGATTCTGCTGAATCTCCACTACAAGATTATGTGTATCTGAACCTGGCAGGGGGGTTAACACACATTGGACAGGAACATTAATATTTCCTGTGTACCTATCATATGGCAAACCCTGTGATAGGCATGTGCACATGATAATAGGAAATGGGAAACATGGCATGTTTCCTCGGAAGTCCACTTGACACCTTTATTTTGTCTACAGTCTTATTAATATGCATCCATTTAGAATTTTTCCCACAAAGCATAATCAAATTTTGGAGACGATAGAGCCAATCATTGGAAACAGTAAAATGGAAAAAGAAGGAAGGAATCTAGAATACTATATTTCTAGAGTATGTATTTTGGTTAATCCAAAACAATTGTACCAAGAATGTTTCAGCTGGGGGCCAGAGAGGCAATCCCATCAGTGATCACAGGGGTCATGGTAGGCACACGCCAGAGGGAAGGATGAGCTGGGGACAGGTGTCACACATCTTTAGGTCTTGTGATCAGCGTTGAAGCCCCAGCTCTCTTTTGTCAGTTTGAAAGACATTCATTTAAGAAATTACTAATTGCTTTTCCTCCGTTTTATTTTGTACATTTGGCAACTTCAGTGGCAAGTAACAAAGTTAGTGAGGTGATTAAGTCTAGTTTACATTTTACTTACACCAAAATTCCAATCTGATTCATTTTGACACTGTTTCAAATATGAAAAAAAAAACCTCTGTACACTTGAATATAAAACTATAGACATCAACTTTAATTCCGTCATATTTTTCATAATGTTTTTGTTTACTTTTGGTGGGAAGTGTGTAAATGACACACTTTCTCATTTATAGTTAAATGGTGACTTTGGTTCCCAAGTCTTTTTCTTGTCTGCAGCAATTTCACTTGAACATACTTTGTTGAAATGTAGAGGACCTAGTTAAGAAATAAA
The DNA here is from genome assembly GCF_902686455.1 of Sciurus vulgaris. Lineage (NCBI taxonomy): Eukaryota > Metazoa > Chordata > Mammalia > Rodentia > Sciuridae > Sciurus > Sciurus vulgaris. The sequence goes on from NC_136469.1 coordinate 17,168,048, forward strand.
TGATTAAATTAAAAGTGGATTAGCTTGATTTTTAGGTTGGTGGATGGTACCAAGCAGTTATTCTGGATTGAAGCTTAATTAATATTTTCACCTACACATCAGTTTTTAAATTTATTCCCTCAGGATGAAGTCTTCATCAAAGAGAATGGGCCAAATGCCTGTTTCCCTCTCATCGTTTGGATTAGCCAGAGAAGAGGGAGGTATTACTGTCAAGTGAGCACAAGTGAAGTTCATTGTCAGAGTCAGTAATGACTATTTTTTGAGAGCTATCTAGAGAAAAAATGATGTGGCACAATTCACAGGGGTTTAAGTTTCTGTTTAAAAAAAAAAACACACACACACACACACACACACACACACTTTCAATGTATTTTCAATGTATTTCCCTTCTTTGTCCTCATTTCATAGACCATGGTCAAAATTGCAAGTTTGGCATCTCAAGTCTCTGTGGCTATAACAATTTTTCCCAGCTAGTAGCAGATTCATTTCTGCTAAAATTCTATTACTCTAAGCTATTTCTCTCAAGGATTGCAACAATTCTTCTGAAAACAGATCAGCAGCTTTCAGTATAATCTTACTTCATCTAACTGGAACAAGGTCCACTTCTGGTAAATCCTGCAACTGGATGTGACAGGAATAGAAAGCTCTATTTCAGTACCTTGTGGAGTGTGTCAAAAGGCATTTGGAAAGTGGCTGAGATTGTTTCCATTGTTGTTTTGTTTTGTTTTCATCTTAGTCTTATTCCTTTTATTTTCAATAATAATTTAAAAGGATAGCATTAGTATTTTGAGCAGAAATAAATTTAAAAAGGGTTTTCCCTAAAAGTTTACTCACTTTAAAACATACAAAAAAAAAATCTTACTTGGAGTATTTTGACATTATTACATTCAAGTAATTAGGTTCAGATACGAATGCTGAATTCTACATTTAGCTATATTCTGATGATTATAAACTTGTGTACGTGCACATATCCATCTGCTAATAAGGCAGAAACTAAAACTAAAAAAAAATCAACTTTTTCAGATTACAAATCTGAGAAAGAAGAGAAAAGAGAGAAGAGAGAACTGAAAGAAAATGAAAAAAGAAAGAAAGTAGCAGAGAGGGAAGAAATAAAGCAAGAACTAGAAGAATTAAAGCTCTTTGAACTGCAATTACATTAATAATCTGCAAGAGCTTGATGAAATTACTTAAAGCTTAATTTGGTCAAGAAAGTTAATTTAAAGTAACTAATTTAGATGAAAAAAGAAACCCTTAAAAAATATCTATTCCTTAAGATATTTAAATTGCAGAGGACTATTAATTATGTGTCCCTTTCGAAGGAACCTAATAATCTACCCAAGACTACAAAGTCAGGAAGAAATACAACCAGGTCTATAAAAAATAAAAAATACAATAAAAAAAAGAAACACATGGGAATTCAACATTAGAAATGTCTCTTGATTGACATTTGCATCTTTTTACAGATTGTTTCTGGATGTATTCAAAATAATCCATTATAGAGTTCATAATAATTGTTGTAAGGATTACAAAGCACTGAATTTCCAGGTGCATGGGAGGAATGTTATTCATTTTCCCATCTCCTTTTATCTCTCTCCCTGAGTTTTTCCCCCTTTCTGCCTGTATACACCTCTTTCCTCCTCCTCCCACTCCTTGTCATAATGGCTGCCATTGATTCGGTATTTAGTAGTCCTCCTGCTGTTCCTGTCCAGTGCTGCGTGTTTACACGTGATATCTGCTTTTATCTCCAAAGCAATTCTGCAGTGCAACATTTATTACTCTCATTTATAAACAAGGACATTCAGGCTCCGACTGCACACAGGCTAACTCCAGTGCTGTGCTCTTTATCCCACACATTGTTTTACAATATTTTGCAACGGGAGTAAGCAGTTATAAAGAGGTCACTGCATATAGTGTGCCAGAATAAACTTTTTTTTTTTTTTTTTTTTAACTCTGAGCTAGGGATTGAGGTAGTTCATGTGGCTTGAGCTTTACAAGGTATGGGGAGAAAAAAAATATATTGTATATTCCCTAGACTTGTCAATAATCTTGAGTTCTAGAACTCAGAGTAGGCACCTATTATTTTGTACTCTGCAGACTGCTTAAAAGCTCTTTTTAACCATTGCTCCTAATATTGCAACTGTGAATGAGAACAACAGACTAACTGAAAGTGTCCTCCTTGATCAGAATATTTGTGCTATATTAATAAGCAATAGTTTTATACTAATTAGCTTCATACCACATGTAGTTAAAACCCAAATTAGCAATCTAGAAATAAATATTTAGACATCAGTCTGAGTAATTCTTGCATCCAAATTAGGAGTTCTAAATATATACTAGAGCTTTAATTATTTTCATATTTTATAGAATTAAAAAAGAATCTATATATTAATTTATGTGCCAAGATCCGTTAAAGTGATTGCAAATAGGTTAACTTTCAAAATGTTTAATGAGAGATAAAAATAGCCAATTAGCAATGAGTAGCAAAAACATTTGAAGAGGCAACATAGAACTGGTTAAACAAAAGAACCATAGAATAAGAGTCCAAGAATGGAAGAAACCAGGAAAAGCTGTGGTAATTATATACTTTGTATATATATTTGTTAAAGGACAGATTGTACTAGAATTAGGAGAAAGATATAGAGAGTATTTCAGAAAGAACATTCACTTGGTTAATGTGAGGTCCTGTGTAATGATAGGCTTCTCAGTCCAGGAGCAGAGGGCAATGTAAGGCTCCCTGTTAAAACCATGGACGGTCCAAGACGAGGTCAAACCTAAGAAATCAGAGCAAAAGGGAGGATTCAACAATTTTCATAGGAAATCAAAACAGTATTTCAGCAAAAACATGAAATAAAGAAGCAGAGAATATTTACCCCCAATTAAACAAGGAAAAGCCAACATGCAAAATCGGGGAACAATATAGGCAGTTTCGGCCAAAGTCAAAACTCATTTTCTCAAATTTTGTCAGGAACTAGGTAATTGTATTTCGAAATACACAAATAGCAACTATTGAATTGTTGAAAAAAAAAAAAAAAAACAAAAACCTAGTAAGAAATCAGAACAGTGAAACAAGGAACCTGGCACAATTTCCACTTGAATTTCAAATAACTTCCATCTCAAAGGAATGAACCCTCCTGGGACTGGCAGCAATCGCTGGGTGAGGCACAGCCGGTGCTCATGTGATTGGACAAGCATGTCACAGAGATCATGACGTTGGCATCACTGGAGGCATCAGAAACCAAGGGTCAGAACCCACCAGTGATCAGCAGAAGCGCTTGGAGAAAAGGTAAATAAGTGTGACTACAAAAGGGGATTGCCGATTGAGCAGAAATGTCACCTAAAACAAGTTTGTTTCTGTTATGAACAGATTCTAAACCATAATTGCTCAAACATGACAGAAGTTTATTTATTTTTTTTTTCTTAAATAGTGGTACAGGATGGTACCACCCCCAAGGACTTGCTCAGAAACTTAAGCTGACAGTAGCTCTTCCATTGTCAACTCCTCTCAGCCCCCATCCTGCCTATCAAGATAATGACCAGGGCTAAGCCTCAAGATGACTGGGCTGGGAAAATGTGAGGTCAAGAAGGGAGGAAAGGAATTAAACATAGAAAGTCCATAATTGGGTTTAATTGGGTTTGTCTTTATTTCAAAGGGAAGAAAAGCATTCTGGTTTCTAGCACTCAAGAAAACACTCTTCCCAAATCTCTGACTACAGAGAGCAACACTGACAAAGGGTCCCAGCTGCACTGTGCCTGAGCCACATCCCCACAAGCTGCTCCCTGTCAGTTCCCGTAAGGCAGGACAGCTCCTGGGAGACTAGCACCCTTGTGACATGCAACTTTGACTCAGAGACTCTCCGCCTGCCTTGACAAGCTTTCATAGAATTGTGATGCAGCCTAAGACACAATTTTTCTTCCATCCCCTGGGAATAGGTCACTCACCAACAGACAGGCAAAGGGAATTCTGTCCTGAAGAATTGAAGGACACAGGCAGTGATTGCCAAATGGCATCTTCTAGATACTACCGATTTCACTAGAGGTCACCTAGGAAAATATCCCTGTGGAGAGAAATGACTTTATAAACTTAATAATTCAGGCATTTCAAAAGTATCAGAGCAGCAATGCTTAGAAGGCACCAGAGTTTATTGCTACCATTTGGAATTACTGCCCTGCAGAAGGGTAATGTGAAATTTAGGGCTTAAAAAGTAAATGTGAGAGCCGCAGGGACTCTATGGCGGCTTACAGAAATCCCTTTACACTGCTGTGGAAGAGGGACACAGCTAAGGAGCCAACGGAAGGTCCACAGAAACGTTTAAATGTCCAGGTAAGGCAAACAGGCTATGTGCTCTGCTGAAATGTGGGGTGAGGGACTGTGAATGGACCCTCTGCTCCGAGACTGTTGTCTCTACAGACTCCCCCAGTCTACACCCTCAGAATTGTCAGTTTGCCTCATTTCCTTAGGAAGGGCTGACTCCTTTTCTGGGAGGTGCTGAGGTGATCAATCATCAGCAAGGGAATAAATACTCCTCTCCTGAGTTCCTCTCAACCCCTGTCTACCTATCAAGCTAATAATGAAGGCTAAACCTCAGGATGCCTAGGCTAGGAAAATACTAGGCCAAGAAGGGAGGGAAGGAATTAAACATAGAAAGTATGTAAGAATTACACACGGTTAGCAGGAGTCAGGAAAAATCCCTGGATTGGATTCTGAGGGAGACGGACTAAGGATGCAGACACACGACTGGATAAGCACTGTTTCATTGAGGCAGGGGCACATTCTAGTCAAGCAGTTTTGTCTCTAGCAAGTACTTCTTACAACGGGACACACTCTGCATTGGAGTGCTTCTGGTAGTCCCTGCAAAAGGCTGTGGTCAATGCTCAGCAAAGGAGAAACGCCCAAGCTCCCTAATAGTAAGGGAAGGAATAGAAGGCCAAATAAATGGGCACATTGAAATGCACATGTGACCCAAACCAAAACCAAAATCATCACCAGGTTATCTTCCATGTGAAGTTCCAAAAGGCATACCATTTTCCAAGGTCATCCAGAATGTGTTGGCAAGAGGAGAGTCAGCAACCCACAGGGAGTTCACTAGTGGCTCTCCTCTGCAGTCACCGAGCGAACTCTTCAACACCCACGATGATGATATGCCATCAAACAATAGAGGTCATAGGCCAAAGGAACATCGAGGTTGGAGAAGCGCCCCAAACTGTTGGCTGGCAGCGCACTTGGAGAGGACTCATAGACCATGGCATCTCCAGAGGACCACTGATTAAATTTACTACCAGAAAATGGCAGGCCTGGAAGAAGAGAGATCAAAGACAGTCATCTCCGTAAGAAGAAAGTACTACTTGATGGATTCTCAAACCTTAATTATTTTCAGATGCAGAACTTACTAATGGAAGAAGTGACCAGGTGTGTGGAAGGAAGGACCCTGCCATAACTGTGGCAAATGAATTCAAAAATTAACTACCTCATTCCTTCCCCAGAGGGACCCGGGTTCTTTCATTATGATGAATACAGTGGGAAAAAAAAAAGAAATACCCAATCATTTTGAGGATCACTGAGTATATGATCCAGTTTACATTGACCCCAGAAATCTAAACAGTCACCAAGGCTTCCTGCTACAAGAGATTCTCACAAAGTGGAATAATCCCCACACAGGGCTCCTGGTGTGTGGAGTAAGAGCGGTTTCTGTGCACAAGGCCAGGTAGAAAGCTCTGTCACCACCTTCAATAGTCAACATTTTCAATCAAAAACTGCATTTTTCAGAAATGAGGGATGGTGGAGATTGGTGTTATCATTAAAAGATGCCAGGATGGTGGTCTTAAATATATCCGTTTCATTCACCAGACTGACCCTGAAGGTAGATTCTCAAAATGTATGCAAATTATCACAAAATCAATAAAACCCTAATCTCAGTCATTGTGCTATATGTGGTATCATTACTAGAGCACAGTAGTTAAGACCTCAGGAACAAGCTATTGGACTATTTAATCAACAAATAGTTCACTATTAATTCCTATGAGGAAGGAATATCAGAGAAGGTTTGTGCTCACCAGGATAGACATCCACATTTAAAGTTTCTTCTTAGGGTTATATTCTTGTGCCTTATATCTTAAAATAGTTCAAAGAAATTTAGACCACCTAGATTTACAAATAACCCCATACTGATTCATTATATTGATGATCTCATACTGATTGGGCAAAATAAGCAAGAGATGCCTAGTATTCTGGAGGCACTGGTAAGACATATACTTTCCAGAGGTAAAAGACAAATTCTACAAAGATCCAGGTACCTTTTTATCAGTAAAAAAATTTTACCATTATTATGATCAGGAATATTCCAAGACCTTTCTTTGAAATAAAACATAAAGTGTTGCTTCTTGTAGACTTTAATGCAAAGAGGCTATTAGGTAACTTTGGGTTCTGATGGCAATATATTTTACACCTAAGAATATTGTCTCATTTCATAATGCTGGTGATGCACAAGTTGGCCATCTTTGAATCAGACCTGAAATAAGGGAGTTTTGCATCAGGTCCAGTCTGCAATGTAAGTATTCTTTGCACTTGGTCCATAAGATAAAGCAAACCTTATGTGCATTGTATTAGAGGTACTAAAAAAGGAGAATGGCTCTTATGGCAGACTTCAGTGGAAGCTCTGTAATGCAGACTTCTTGGAATATGGAAATGGGTCTATGAATCTGGTGCAGAGAAGTATAGGTCCTTGCTAAAGATCATCTGCCATGACACTAAGCACTAGAAAGAGAGTGTTTAGACTATGGTGTACCACATGCCCATGTACGTGGAACTGCCCAAGGCAGACTAGGTTCTGTTGGAGAGTCAAGCCATGAAAACAGATGGAGCCTAATGTGTGCTTTGTCTGAGATCAGTCTTTAGCAGAAAGACAGCACAAGATGCATAAGCAGATAGCCCAAAACCTATGCCATTCGTGAGGTTTGCTAAAATGTCTCTCTTCTGTCTCACACTTCTGGTCAAATGGGGACACAGGGGTCCTCAGTAATAAATGGAAAGAAAATAATCTAAACCCAGAGTTCTGATTTGCTGATGGCTCGGGTCAGTGGGTGCAAGTTCAAAGTATTGTGACTACATCCCAAGCACATTTAAGGACTTTACTGAAATAAATGGTAGAGGAAATATTTCTAATGGGCAGATCTGTAATTGGTATACCTACTCATCCATTTATTGAGGAGAAAATGTGAATCAAGTTAAGATAACTTGTCAGTCACAAATCCTGGACCAGGATTAGGGACCGAAAAGAAAAATAACAAAAGATCAGAGACAAGGAAGGAAGGCATGTGAGTACATACACAAAACAGCCATGGAAAGTGAAAGTTTTTGTATTACATGATAATACCAACCAGAAAAAAAAAAAAAAAAAATCCCCCATGGAATAGGTGCTGGATAACTAAGGAGTTACATGACTAGGTCAGAAACTAACCAGCCTTTATCATGGCCTCTCAAGAACAAATGTGATGGACATGTGAACAGAAGGACTATGGCAGCAGAGGCAAAGGACTTGCATGCATCCAACAGCATGCTCTTCTGCCTTCCAATCCCTGTTCACTCCTGCTTCTGAAAGTCCAGTGTGTCAGCAGTAGAGACCAAGGCTGAGTAAATAAAGCACTAATCATCATGTAGTAGAAAGCTGACCACATTGACCTACTTCCATCTTGGAAGTTGGTGGTTGCACCTGTGTAGGACAGATACTTGTTCTGGGTATGAATTGCCTCTTTTCCCTACAGATCTTCTGCAAGTGCCACAATCTGTAGGTTTATGGAACAGATAGGTTTCCACACAACAGGGCATCCAGTGAAAGGCCTCTTTTTATTCCCATACAAGAAGTATGGGAGGAATCTTATAACCGCATGATCCACTGATCAAATCAATTACACCACCATCGCAAGGTAGGTGGCTTTAGAGAATACCAATGCATAGTTAAGGCACCAGCTGAAAGGCAACTCAACATCCTTCAGGACACAGCATATGCATTGAATCAGAGACCTTGAGGTGGCACTGTATCTCCAATGGGAAGGATGCATGTGTTCCTAAGCTAAGTAGCAGAAACAGTTACCATCAGTCATGGTTAATTTTTTGTGTCTACCTAGCTGTCTGTCACAGGACCCAAATATTTGGTAAAATAAATTCTAGATATTTTTGTGAATGTGTCTTTTGGGTAATATTAACATTTAAATCAATGAGGAAATTAGATCATCCTCCCTATAGTGCATAGGCTTCATCCAATCAATTGGAAATTCAACATTGGTGATCATGGGATCAATATCAATTTTATAATTATTTTAATAACTTCATATTATCAATTATCTGTGCCATAACTTACTTAATAAGTCCTCCATTACTGGGCTGTTTCTTTTTCCTTTCACTTGTTCCATAAATATAAATAATGTTGTGTGATATTTCTACATGGGGTTCCTTGGTTTGTCATTTGGTTGCATGGAATGCAACCTCAGTGGGTTTCTCATATTTAGTTCTGAAGTTAATTTTTTCCTTAAGAATGCCTTTCCACTTTCCTCTTAGTTTGCTCACTATTTTCTATAATTCCAATATGCTGTGTCTCATTACATGTAGTATAGTTTGTTGCTACAAATTTCTGCAAGTATTTAATTTAATAAAATTTGTTTTCCCTGAACCAAATGTACACTGGGTAAGAACAGGGGCATTATTGACTACCATGCTATTTTATTCATGGTACAGTAATCAACATAATACACATTCACTAAATATCAGTTTAACCAAAGGCTGAATTAGCTTTTCCACAATTTCTTTTTCTTTTTTCTTTTTGTATCAATTCCCTCATACTTTAACTGACAAAAACTGTATGTGTTTATGGGGTTCAACATAAAGTTTTGATATATGGATAAAATATGGAGTGGCTAAATCAAGCTAATTAACATTTGTGTTGCCTCACATTTTATTGGTGTCTAGAACATGTAAAATAGTCTGTCTTAACAAGTTTCACATGCACAGTGTTTAATTTTTAACTGTACTCAGCATGATATACAATAGATTTCTCAAACTTCTTCCTCTTTAACTAAAATTTTTGTACCGTAGACAAGCACCTCCCCATCTCCCAGTTCTCCAGCCTCTGGTAACCACCATCCACCCTCAATTTCTAGGAGTTTGAGATTTTTAGATTCCAAACTTAGTATTAGTCTTTCTGTACCTGGCTTCCTTTACTTAAAATAATGCTCTCCAAGTTCACGTATGTTGCCATAAGTATCTTTTTTTTTTTTTTTTTTTTTTTAGGCTTGCCGAAGTTTACTAAGCTGCATGCCCTTTAACAATTTTATTTAATTAGCTAAATTTTATACTTGCTTTGTTTTAATATTATATACTTTATGCAATCTCACATGCATTTTCTATCATTTAATCTTTTTTAAATTTAATTATTTTTTTAATTTTTACAGACTGCATTTTGATTCATTGTACACAAAAGAATGTAAGATTACATGAATGGTATGAAGCTACATCGTGCACAACCATAGAAACGAAAAGATGTACTGCTATAAGTATCTTTTAAAGATGGAATAATACTCCTTTGTGTATATATGTCACATTTTTTAATCCAGTAATTCCTTGGTGGATGGTAGACACTAAGATTGTTTCCATTTCTTGGCTATTGTGAATTATGTTGCAGTGAGCATGGGTTATTATCTCTTCAACATATTGATTTTATGTTCTTGGATATATACTCAGAAGTGAGATTGCTGGAACACATGTCACCTCCATTTTTAATTTTTTTAGAAACTTCCTTATTTTTCATGACTGTATTAATTTTCATTCTCAATAGCACATAAGGTTTCCCTTTCTCCAGATCCTTTCCCACAATTATCTGTAGTCTTCTTTGAAAACAGAAGAGTAGTCTCTCTCCCAATTTGCATAGAACCAGTAACATTTGTTAAGTGAATATTTTGAGCTAATGGTTATTTTGTTACTTTCTGAGTCTATACCAAACAAGTAAAAATAGCAAATAAAATGCATTTTATTAACAAATCACAAATTTCAAACTGTAATATTTTATTAAGAATAACATTTGTGGGGGCTGGGGTTGTGGCTCAGTGGTAGAGCACTTGCCTTGCACGTGTGAATCCTTGGGTTCGATCCTCAGTACCACATAAAAATAAATAAATAAAATAAAGGTCTTGTGTCCATCCACAAATATAACATTTGTGGACTGGGGAGTGAGAATCAGTGGTATCATACTTGCCTGCCAAGTACAAGGTCTTGAGTTTAATCCCCAGCATTGCAAAATTAGAAAAATAAAAAGAAAGAGGTGGAGAGTACAGGTACCATCTGTAATCTCCATGGCTTGGGAAGCTGAGGCAGGAAAATAGCAAGTTCAAGCCCAGCTTTGGCAGCTTAAGTAAGATCCTGTCTCAAAATAAAACACAAAGATCTGGGATGTAGCTCAGTGGCAGAGCACTTACCTAACATACATCCCTGATATAACTAATTAAAACACTTTTTTTTAAAGTAAATGAAAATTTAACAATTTAGAAAGAGAGAATAAATGTTTCTCTGGGGCACATGAACAAAATTGCTGTTTAAACATTGGCTTTCTGATTCTCCTGATTCCGTGTAAGATTGATTCAATTTAGTTTCACATTTTTTCACCAATCATTTAAAAACTTCAACTCTCAGAAATAAATTCTCAAGATCAATACTCATCAATTTCTTTTTATTCAACAACACTGAAAAATTACTACATCAGGGCTTAGAAACTACCATGTGACTTGTTTTTGTAAATAAATTTTATTAGGTCACAGCAACACTTCTTGATTTGCCTTCTATTCACTATGACTTTCGTATTACTTTGGATGATACAAACAATTGTTACCAAAACCATAAAGCTCACAAGCCTGAAATAGTTACTCTTTGGCCCTTTACAAAAAGAACAAAACAAAACAAAGCCCTGTCAATGCTTGAACCCTGATCTACATGTTTGAACAAGCAAAGGCTAACTTACTAATCTGAAGAAATTTAAACCATATGCTGTCTTAAGTATAATACTCATTTTTGTTGCAAGACTAACAAAAAGATCAATTATTGCATTGTCCTGAGTGTTTGAGTATGAATACTTCATATTAAAAATTGCTGCATACAAGCCCACAGTATACTGGAAACTTTAAAAATAAGAATTAATATTGCAAATATTGTAATATAATATAAAATGTTTAAATGTATAGAGTTCACATATGCTTCTTAAAATTCAAGATAATATTGGAACAAGAGCATATTTCAAAATCAGATCTAAATATTTAGTTGAGTGTCAGTACTACCACACAAGGAAAAAATAACATTTTTTAAAGTCAGAAAGGAACTAAGATCTTATCTTCCACAAATGCCTACCCTCCATTTCAACATGTCCTTTTTTAAAAAGCAGTTTCTTTAGGAGGACTAATAAATGTATCCCCAAATCAAAATCATACCACCATGAAATCATTATAAAACAAGAAAGGAGGGATAAATAGACAGGAGGAGTGAAAAGACTGTGTCCTTCTGGAAAGAATTCTGCTGTGTGAGTCATACTTGGGGTCCATGTTGTTTTGCCAGAATAACACAGTGTAACACTGTTGAAAACCTTACCTGCAGACAAATGAGTACAGTGGGGAAAAGAATGAAAATCCTAAATTTTGCAGACTGACCAGTTTGATGCTGCATGTGTGGTTTTCATTTATGTCTATGTATCAGAACAGTTGCAAAGGAAAATAAATTATACTTTGGAAAATAAGTATGATGGAAGTCAGGCCAGAAATGACATAAAAACAATAATGTGACTTACAGGGAGTCTCAATATTTCAGGACTCCATGATTTGCCCTTCAAGGGGGAAAAATGCACATCATTTTTCATTTTAGTCACATTTACCTACACATATTCTCTGCTCTATGTATCCCATAATAATTAGAAATATTATTATCCCAGAGAAGCAGGCTGCAAAATCCAAATTTCAATTCACTTTTTTTATGCCATCATGTATTTTGTTGGTTTATTTGATAAACCATAATTAACATATATTAACAAGGATAGAATAGATTCTGAAAAAGATGATTTTGAATTCACACTTGAAGATATTGGTACATTTGTGGATCTGAGCAATTCCATTTCTTATATTTTTTCTGTTTTGTATGGCAGTGATTTATATATAATTATGTGTGGTATGTTTAAAATTTAACCAAAGTGTCAGATATTCTTAGGACACTAAAAGTAATTTTTGTTTATAGGCCAAGTGAGGCAAAGGAGTTACAAAATTGAGGCATATGTGCAGAGACAATTTATATCCCATATGGGTATTAAGTAGCAGGATTTTAATTATTTTTTTAGTTCCTGTGAAGAAAAAATAATATATTGTTATGTCTATTAGTAATACCAAAAGATAGTTGATAAAATGTAAATATATATGTATATATACATACATGTAGATAGATATAGATAGATAGGAGGCATATATAGTACCACATACGTGCACATACTTATACACAATTGAAATTCAAGACCACTTTGAAATGATATAGTCATGATCAATAATGAACATTTTTATGAGGTCTCTGAGAATTCTTTTAACTAACTTGATATTGTTCATTAAATTCCAGAATAGTTTAAATCTTAGGTAAAGATATTAACATTTTTTTTTCTTTTAATAGTAAAATAATTACTACTACCTTTTAACTCAAATCATTATTTTAGGATTGTGAAAAAAAAATTTTGACTAAAATGAGAGGCCTAGTTTTAGCAACATATTTCACCTTTGTAAAGTCTGTAATTGTTAATTATGTTGCTTCCATGTTTCATCCTTACCAGAAGGACTATTGATTATATGATAATGTTTTTCACATATAACAATGCACCATCAAAAATACATTGCTGTTTTTTTAGTTTCTAGAAAATTAATGTGTGCATGCAATGTTATATCAAAGAATTACAAGAGAAGCAGACAAATTGCATTTAAATTTTGCTGAAAAACAAAACATTTATTTACAATTTTTTAGTGTCTTTGTAACTAGTAAAATAAGTAATGAAATCACCAACTGTGTACATTTTTGACAAAGAATTATTTCCATTATTTAAATTTTACTCTTTCATTTGCTTTTCAATGCTAGGACATAAATAATATTGACAGGTGGTTATTGATGGAACTGATTAAAAGGATTCATTTCATTCACCCCTTCACTGATCAAACTGACATTGTTTTTAGACTGAGTTTTAAATAGTCTAACTTCTCAGAATATAGAAATGAATAAAATATGGTCCCTACCTTGGCAGATTCCTGTCTTGTAGGAAATGTTGACTTGCAAATACTCAACATTATGCTTTCAATATTAAGATAAAGTTATACAGAGTTTCAGGTTCCATAAAAATTTTTTCTCATACATTTTTCTCATTTTCCTCAACTTGTGAGTGCAATGTATTTCTTTTTTTTAATAAAAATAAAAAAATTTAATAGTTAATTTTTTATCCATTCATTAAAAATGCTTGCATAATACATATTTCCAAATTAGGTAATACCTTATATGGTGAGTAAAATGCCCAACATCTAATTTTCATTAGAAAAAAACTACATAAACCAATATAATTATATTTCAAATTAAGTGAGAAGAAGTAGAATAATTGATAAAAGATGGTATATTTCTGATCACATTAAGTATGGGTATAAATGATCCCTCAAATTCATCTAGAAATGACAGTAAACACAATTATTTACTTTAAAAGCTACTAATAAATGAATTTAATATGCAGCGATAAAAAAACAATAGGAATAAATATATAAACATATTTTCCTAAAAATACAAGCAAATGTTTGGTTCATATGTTTGGCTTCATAACTTGAAGGATTCCAAGGGTTCATGAAAATAAGTGTAATTCATTTAGGCAAGTAACTTTGCCCAGTGCAGTTAGACTAATATGATTTTCAACCTGTTTTTCCTGACTCATGGAATGTATAGCAATAAAGGCTAATATAAAGGGACTGGGCTGAGTTGTTAGGCAAGTCTAGGTTAGAGTGCCCTTGGATGGACTTGGAAAGCCCTCCATGCTTGGTTCTCTCTTAGCAATAACACCCGTATTGCAATTGCCTGCTTACCCTGCCTGTCTCCCTTCACTGGGCTGAGTTTTCTTTTACAGGAGGATCATTAATTTGTAGCACTTAACAGTATACTGTAGATGTCCACCAACAATATACTGAACAAATAAGATATTTGTTTAACTATTTTACGTGATGCCCAGATCTCTATTACTGATAATAGGTTGACAAACCTCTGTTTACTTATTTCTTTTTTCTTTCTTTCTTATTTTTTTTTATTAAAAATCATAAATGGACATAGGGCAATGTTGTTTGATTCATTGTTATTTTTTTCCCTTTCCCCCCATCCCTCCCACCCCTCCCACCCCTCTTTTCCCTCTATACAATCCTTCCTTCCTCCACTCTTACCACCCTAGTTATCCCTAACCCTAAACCTAACGCTAACGCTCCTACCCCCCATTATATGTCCTCATCCGTTTATCAGCGAGATCATTCACCCTTTAGTTTTTTGAGACTGGCTTATCTCACTTAGCATGATATCCTCCAATTTCATCCATTTGCCTGCAAATGCCATAATTTTATCATTCTTCATGGAAGAGTAATATTCCATTGTATATATATGCCACAGTTTCTTTATCCATTCATCAACTGAAGGGCATCTAGGTTGGTTCCACAATCTGGCTATGGTGAATTGAGCAGCTATGAACATTGATGTGGCTGTATCTCTGTAGTATGTTGATTTTAAGTCCTTTGGGTATAGGCCAAGGAGTGGGATAGCTGGGTCAAATGGTGGTTCCATTACAAGCTTTCTGAGGAATCTCCATACTGCTTTCCAGAGTGGCTGCACTAATTTGCAGCCTCACCAGCAATGTAAGAGTGTACCTTTTTCCCCACATCCTCGCCAACACCTATTGTTGCTTGTGTTCTTGATAATCGCCATTCTAATTGGGGTGAGATGGAATCTTAAGATATTTGCATTTCTCTTATTACTAGAGATGTTGAACATTTTTTCATATATCTGTTGATTACTTGTACATCTTCTTCTGTGAAGTGTCTGTTCATTTCCTTAGCCTATTTGTTAACTGGATTACTTGTATTCTTGGTGTAGAGTTTTTTGAGTTCTTTATAGATTCTGGAGATTAGTGCTCTATCTGAAGTATGATTGGCAAAGATACTCTCCCACTCTGTAGGCTCTCTCTTCACATTACTGATAGTTTCCTTTGCTGAGAGAAAACTTTTTAGTTTGATCTATCCCAGTTGTTGATTCTTGCTTTTATTTCTTGTGCTATGGGAGTCTTGTTAAGGAAGTCTGATCCTAAGCCAACAAGGTGAAGATTTGGACCTACTATTTCTTCTATAAGATGCAGGGTCTCTAGTCTGATTCTGAGGTCCTTGATCCATTTTGAGTTGAGTTTTCTGCAGGGTGAGAGATAGGGTTTTAGTTTCATTCTGTTGCATATGGTTTTCCAGTTTTCCCAGCACCATTTGTTGAAGAGATTATCTTTTCTCCATTGCATATTTTTGGCACTTTTGTCTAGTATGAGAAAATTGTATTTATTTGGGTTTGTGTCCTTGTCCTCTATTCTGTACCATTGATCTACCTGTCTATTTTGGTAATAATACCATGCCGTTTTTGTTACTATTGTTTTGTAGTAGAGTTGAAGATCTGGTATTGCGATACCCCCTGCTTCGCTCTTTCTACTGAGGATTGCTTTAGCTATTCTGGGTTTCTTATTCTTCCAGATGAATTTCATGATTGCTTGCTCTATTTCTGTGAGGTACATCATTGGGATTTTAATTGGAACTGCATTGAATCTGTATAGCACTTTAGGTAGTATGGCCATTTTGACAATATTAATTCTTCCTATTCAAGAACATGGAAGATCTATCCATCTTCTAAGGTTTTCTTTAATTTCTTTCTTTAGTGTTCTGTAGTTCTCATTGTAGAGGTCTTTCACCTCTTTTGTGAGATTGATTCCCAAGTATTTTATTTTTTTCGAGGCTATTGTGAATGGGGTAGTTTTCCTAATTTCTCTTTCTGAAGATTCATCACTTATGTATAAAAATGCATTGGATTTATGAGCATTGATCTTGTAACCTGCCACATTACTGAATTCACTTATGAGTTCTAAGAGTTATCTGGTGGAATTTCCAGATTCCTCTAAATATATAATCATGTCATCAGTGAACAGGGATAGTTTGAGTTCTTCTTTTCCAATTCGTATCCCTTTAATTTCTTTGGTTTGTCTAATTGTTCTGGCTAGAGTCTCAAGGACGATGTTGAATAGAAGTGGTGAAAGAGGACATCCCTGCCTTGTTCCAGTTTTTAGGGGGAATGCTTTCAGTTTTTCACCATTTAGAATGATATTGGCCATGGGCTTAGCGTAGATGGCCTTCACAATGTTAAGGAATGTTCCCACTACCCCGATTTTTTCTAGTGTTTTGAGCATGAAGGGATGCTGTATTTTATCAAATGCTTTTTCTGCATTTATTGAAATAATCATGTGATTCTTAACTTTTAGTCTGTTGATATGGTGAATGACATTTATTGATTTCTGGATGTTAAACCAAGCTTGCATCCCTGGGATAAAACCCAATTGATCATGGTGCACTATCTTTTTAATACAGTTTTGTATGTGATTTGCTAAAATTTTGTTGAGAATTTTTACGTCAATGTTCATTAAGGATATGAGTCTGAAATTTTCTTTCCTAGATGTGTCTCAGTCTGGTTTAGGTATCAGGGTGATATTGGCTTCATAGAATGAGTTTGGGAGGGTTCCCTCCTCTTCTATTTCATGTAATACTTTGAGTATTGGAATGAGCTCTTCTTTAAAGGTTTTGTAGAACTCGGCTGAGAACCCATCTGGTCCCAGACTTTTCTTTGTTGGTAGGCTTTTGGTGACCTCTTCTATTTCGTTGCTTGAAATTGATTTATTTAAGTTGTGAATGTCCTCCTCGTTCATTTTAGGTAATTCATATGTCTCTAGAAACTTGTTGATGTCTTCAAGGTTTTCTGTTTTGTTGGAGTATAGATTTTCAAAATAGCTTCTAATTATGTTTTGTATTTCAGTTGTGTCTGTTATGATATTTCCTTGTTCATTCCGAATTTTAGTAATTTGAGTTTTCTCCCTCTTTCTCTTTGTTAGTGTGGCTAAGGGTTTATCAATTTTGTTTATTTTTTCAAAGAACCAACTATTTATTTTGTTAATTTTTCCGATTGTTTCTTTTGTTTCAATTTCGTTGATTTCAGCTCTGATTTTAACTATTTCCTGTCTTCTACTACTTTTGGAGTTGTTCTGCTCTTCTTTTTCTAGGGCTTTGAGCTGTAGTGTTAAGTCGTTTATTTGTTGATTTCTACTGCTTTCCTTGAAAGCGCCCCATGAAATAAATCTTCCTCTACGTACTGCTTCCATAGTGTCCCAGAGGTTTTAATATGATGTGTCTTTGTTCTCATTTACTTCTAAGAATTTTTTAATTTCCCTCCTGATGTCTTCTGTTATCCATTCATCATATAATAGTGTATTATTTAATCTCCAGGTATTGGAGAAGTTTCTGTTTTTTATTCTGTCATTTATTTCTAATTTCAATCCATTATGATCTGATAGAATACAAGGGAGTATGTCTATCTTCTTGTATTTGCTAACGGTAGCTTTGTGGCATAAAACATGGTCTATTTTAGAGAAGGATCCATGTGCTGCTGAGAAGAAAGTGTATTCGTTCTTTGCTGGATGGTATATTCTATATAAGTCAGTTAAGTCTAAATTGTTGATTGTGTTATTGAGATCTATGGTTTCTTTATTCAATTTTTATTTGGAGGATCTATCCAGCGGTGAGAGAGGTGTATTAAAATTGCCTAGTATTATTGTGTTGTGGTCTATTTGATTTCTGGAATTGAGAAGGATTTGTTTGACGTACATGGATGAGCCAATGTTTGGGGCATAGATATTTATGATTGTTATGTCTTGCTGATTTATGCTTCCCTTAAGCAGTATGTAATGTCCTTCTTTATCCCTTCTGACTAGTTTTGGCTTGAAGTCCACATTATCTGAAATGAGGATGGATACTCCAGCTTTTATGCTGTGTCCGTGTGCATAGTATGTTTTTTCCCATTCTTTCACCTTTAGTCTATGGGTATCTCTTTCTATGAGATGAGACTCTTGCAGGCAGCATATTGTTGGATTTTTCTTTTTAATCCAATCTGCCAGTCTATGTCTTTTGATTGATGAGTTCAGGCCACTAACATTCAGGGTTATTATTGTGGTATGATTTGTATTCCCAGTCATTTGACTCATTTTTTTTTTTTTGACATGATTTGGTTTCTCCTTTATTTGGCTATTCCTTTAGGCTAGTTCCTCCCGTTTCTGATTTATATCGTTGTTTTTCATCTCTTCCTCATGGAATATTTTGCTGAGAATGTTCTGTAATGCCGGATTTGTTTTTGTAAATTCCTTTAGCTTTTGTTTATCATGGAAGGATCTTATTTCATCGTCAAATCTGAAAGGAAGTTTTGCTGGTTATAAGATTCTTGGTTGGCATCCGTTTTCTTTCAGGGCTTGGTAAATGTTGTTCCAGGCCCTTCTAGCTTTTAGGGTCTGGACTGAAAAATCTGCTGATATTCTTATTGGTTTCCCCCTGAATGTTATTTGATTCTTTTCTCTTGGGGCCTTTAAAAGTCTGTCTTTATTTTGTATGTTAGGTATTTTCATAATAATGTGCCTTGGTGTGGGTCTGTTGTAATTTTGTATATTTGGAGTCGTATAAGCCTCTTGTTCTTGGTTTTCTGTTTCATTCTTCAGATTTGGGAAATTTTCTGATATTATTCCATTGAATAGATTGTTCATTCCTTTGGTTTGTTTCTCTAGGCCTTCCTCAATCCCAATAATTCTTAAATTTGGCCTTTTCATGATATCCCATAATTCTTGTAGATTCTGTTCATGATTTCTTACCATCTTCTCTGTTTGGTCAACTTTGTTTTCAAGATTAAATATTTTGTCTTCAATATCTGAGGTTCTGTCTTCCAGGTGTTCTATCCTATTGGTTATGCTTTCTATGGAGTTTTTAACTTGGTTCATTGTTTCCTTCATTTCAAGGATTTCTGTTTGGCTTTTTTTTTTTTTTTTTTTTTTCAGTATCTCTAACTCTTTATTGAAATGATCTCTTGCTTCCCGTATTTGCTCTTTTAACTGTTGATTGGTGCGATCATTCAATGCCTGCATTTGCTCTTTCATCTCCTCGTTTGCTTCCCTGATTGTTTTAATTATGTACATTCTGAACTCCCTTTCTGACATTTCTTCTCCTGTGCTGTCATTGAGTTTTATTGATATAGTATCTAGGTTTGTTTGGAACATTTTCTTCCCTTGTTTTCTCATATTGGTCAGATTTCAGGGGGACTCTGTGATATTGGAGAATTCCTCTATTTGATTATAGTATCCCTGTAGATTTCCAGTGTTTCACTTCCCAGCCTTCAGTAGCCTGAAGTCTTGGAGTAACTTGATAATGCAGTACTTCTGAAGAAAGCTTTCCCTAGCCTGCTACTGGTTCCGGGGCTTGGAGCTGGCTCTGTGTGGAAAGGCTCTCACTGGGGGCCTGCTCCGTGAAGCTGGCCGTGTGGGATGAGCCCACCGCTGGAGTGCCCAGGGCTGCCTGGAGAAGACTGTAGCTCCCCTGCCCTACTCTAATAAGCCGCCCAAATTCGGGCCTACCGCCCGGGCCGAGCTTCACTGGGTGGGGGAGACTCACCCCATGGCTCTATTTTAGTCCGAGTTTCTCAATGCCTCCCCTTCTTGAATCTTGGGTTCTGGAGTGACTGGAGATGCAGTCACCCTCTAGTCCGCCATCTTGGATCGCCTCGTTGAAAAAGCCTGCGGGCCGGAGGGGGGCAGGGCCTCCTGGAGAGGTCTCTGGCTGTCTGTGGGTCGGAGGTCTCCACTGGTTTGGGGACTTGTGGCTGGCTTTGTGTAGAAAGGCTCTCACTGGGTGGTCTGCTCAGAGAAGCTAGCCTGGAAAGGCACTTCCCTCCGGAGGGAGCCAGGCTGCTTGGGGAAGTCCCTGGCTGCCCTGTCCTGGTCTCTGTAGCAGCATGTGGGTGGGCCAGAGCTCAGGCGCTGGATCAGGGACTTGGAGCTGGTTGTGTGCAGAAAGGCTCTCACTGGCGGGCCTGCTCCGAGAGGCTGGAGTATCTGGCCCTGTGGAGGAGCCCACCGCCGGAGTGCGCAGGGCTGCCTGGGGGATACTCTAGCTGCCCTGCCCTACTCTAATAAGTCACCTGAATCTGGGCCTGCCACCCGGGCCGAGCTTCACCAGGTGGGGGAGACTCACCCCATGGCTCTATTTTAGTCCACATCTCTCAGTGCCTCCCCTTCTTGAATCCTGGGTTCTGGCGTGACTGGAGATGCAGTCACCCTCTAGTCCGCCATCTTGGATCCTGCAATGTATTTCTTAATACATTTGTTCTTTAGAATTACAAACATGTCTTCCTGCTCTTCATGGTTGCTTTCTTTTGCAATATCTCCAGTAGGCACATTCTTTATTAGTTGCCCATTTACATTACTTATACTTAAACTAGACAAAGGGAAGTGTGAAATGTGTTAGTCAAATTACTCAATTCTAAAAGTTATTTTCCCAAGTGACTTGAAAACTATGGCTTTCTCATTTTCATTGTTCTAATATAAAACATCTGATTTTAGATATTCTAAAGAATAATTTCTAAAACTTTGTATTTAACTTTAAATGAATATATCAATAGGTAATTTTAATTGGAACTGATGTTTGTTTTATGTACTTTGTCATTTTAGTGCTAAGAGAGCTAAGTCTTTAGTAGGAACCCAAATTGCTTATTATCTGGTTAGCATGAAAGTTGCTTTCAGTAGTTATTGTTTTTAAGAAGATCAGTTTTCCAAGAGCAAGACAAACCAATAGAAAAAGCTGTTAATGTGGAAATTATTTTGTTCTAGGAGCAAGTGGGGAAAATGGTGTAATCTGAAGACAATAAACTGTAGTCAGTTTAAGGTCAAAATGATCAGTATTATTTTTTCTTGAGCAACACAGGAAGTAAAGGGACATTTTCATTAATTCCATCTGGTTCACAGATGTCACTTATTATGAAAGTTGGAAATATATGAAAACCTTATGGTTAATCTGTTTCTAAACATGTTTATTTTTATTTGTAGATTTAAAAAAAAGGCCCAGTGTATATTGTAGACATGTTAAAAGAGAATATATTTACATATTTATCAAACCTGAAGTTTTGTTACTAAGTTGTATTTTTTGCCAAGTAATGATTCCCATCTAAAATAAATTTCAGCAATATTTTTAAAAGTAGGCCAAAGGATTAGTTCTAATTAAAATATTTTTAGTTTGATTTTATTAGTAAAGACTATCTGGGCTTACATGGTGATTATGTTATGGAAAACCATATCCATGTAGTGTTGTTATTGATAAATTTTGGCTTATGGTTCATTTCTTCTGAAATTCTGCTACATTCTTTGTTCCCACTGGAATTTGGCTCCCAAGAAGATATGAAGTATAAATGTCATATTTAGCTTCAAGAATGTGTTTATGACACTTTTAAAAATGTGATTTTAGAAATAAAAAAGTCAAGTAAAATGACGTCTAAATAAAGTAACATCTATAAGGAACATACATCTAGTTTTCATCCGTATCCACCTTTTCTCAGCACGACAATCTTATGCATTATAAACAATCTGACTACTAATATAGTATGAAAATTAACTTTTAAATGATGCCTGATATTCTTCTGATGTAGTCAGTTATCATTCCAGAGGTGGAATTACTGATTCTTACTTCCCACTGAAGCATAAATTCTCAAATGCATCTAGAGTCTCTGGAAACATAACATTATATTCCTTCCTGCTGATCAGCTGAGAGGGAAATGTTGCAAGTTCAGAAAAGACTGCTGAAACAGGCAGCTTATGGTTTCACCTATAAACCTACAGGTATACAAATGTATTTCTTCCACACCACATAGAAAGATGTAAACTACTGCCTATAGTTTGGGGTTAGCCATCTGTACCAAGAACCCTCAGGTCTACTGAGCATAGTGTTAACCTGATATATTGCTTCTCTTCAAACCAACACAATTACACTTAATTATGTCCTCATCGATGCTTAGTTATATGTGTTATAAGCAAAAATAGAAGAAAACAAGAGGTAGAGAAAGTGAATGCAAAAAACTACAATAACAACAACTTACGTTTGCTTTTTCTGTGCCTTCACAGCATGTGAAAACAATTTGAAATTTTGATCCCATTAATATATCCAACATCATTTTTATTTACT
Organism: Sciurus vulgaris; assembly: GCF_902686455.1. Classification (NCBI taxonomy): domain Eukaryota; kingdom Metazoa; phylum Chordata; class Mammalia; order Rodentia; family Sciuridae; genus Sciurus; species Sciurus vulgaris. The sequence goes on from NC_136469.1 coordinate 17,190,398, forward strand.
CAACCAACAGTATGTATTTCCTGGACTAGGTATATGTTGCAAATGTGGTATCAGGAATTTCATCATTAGGTTTAGATCAAAATAATTTAAATACGATAGCATCAAACTGAAGAGCAACTTGATTCAATCGGCATAGATTAGTAGCTTTTCCGAGCCTTGGGTGCACACTTCAGGCAATGCCAGTCTCTTTTCACAGGAGTAGGAGAAATGGGTGGAAACTTAGCTAAAAGAGTAGTGTCAAAGTTGCCCACCAGTGCACTCAGCTGAATCTTAGAAAATCTTAAGTCACATACAAGCTTGAAAGCTGTTCACAATACTGCTTTCCCCAGGGGCCACTCCAAATGACAGTGTAAATGACCGAGATACTCGTTACAAGTTTCTGACATAATCTCTTGAGGCTAACGGCCTACGACAATTGTTGAGTTTTTGGAAGCTAGCATGTTTGATCTGAAACGAACAACTCACAATGAACTTAAAATCAATGACAGCATTTGGTTTTAGTCATATTTGTAGCCATCTAGAATTCAGATAGATACCATAATTCAGTAGTATCGATCAATCTGCTATGCTCTGCAGCAATAAAAAAAAATGCAAACATCAATTTCAGTTACTTGGAAACAGTTTATTGGAACTCATGAAAACATTGCATCTATTTTTAACATTCTTGACTATAGGGTTAGCAAATTTATGCTTTCTTCATATGCATGTATCTTTGCCTAGGAAAGTCAAGTGTTCACTTAATACTCAAGTGAAATCACGCCAGTTGGAAAACGTCTAAGGGTTTGTTGTAGCTGTTTGTTTTCCACTTTCTTGGCTAATCAGGGTACAGTTATAATGGATAATATTCTGAATAAAATATAATTTACTTATTCAAGCCCTGACCTCAGAGCAGCTGCCTCTCATAGTGCACACCTGCATGCTGTTATGGAATGATAGGTTTTTCAAAGGAGTGCTTCAGAATCCTGTCTTCATTTTCTCCCTGTAGCTTGCATCCTGCCTCTGCCTGGTGTGTGTGTTCAGCTGGTTCTCCAAACCTTGGTCACAGTCTCACTGACCTTGGTTGCCTAGTTACGAAATCCTCTTTGTGATTTGTGAGATGCTTGTCTTGATAGAAAGCAATGGATTTATTTTTTTCCTAAAGTAAACTTAACAGAGTTTCTATTTCAGAGTAGAACATATTAAAACTAGTATATCTTGCCAAATTTAGAATGTGTGCTTCACAGGCAGTAAAATTAGGAACTGGTTTTTTTCCTATCCAAATTCTGTTTAAGAGTGCCAACATTTATTTCCTGGTTCTAGAGAAAAAAACCATCTTAGACAACTATGACTGCAATTTCAGCTTCTTAAAAAAAATGGGACAAGTTTATAAACCATAAAGTACAAATATAAGAAGATGTGAAATTTCATTCTGATGATAAATATTTTTAAACAAATTAGTAGTTTACAATTCCCTTGGTTTTCTTATCCTTTCTAAAAATAAAGTGGAGAAGAACTAAACTTTTAATAAATGTTGATGCTGGAAAAATAACCTGATGTGCATTTCACTTCGTTCATTATTAAAGTATATCTAACTTTCTAAAGTTCCATATCTCTACCCTACTGCCAAAATATATTACTTATCAGACAGATATCTATTCAAACTTTTCATCCAATTTTTTCAATGGTTGTTTCCTCCAAATAGAAGATCCCCTTGTGTGTATATTCATATAAGAAGTGACTATATTAAAATACTAACATTTCTTGTTAGATGTAGGTGCATAATTCTGAAAATTACCTTAAATAGGAGCCAGTTGGCAAACTGAGCTAAGTGTCATGATCAAATAATTAAATAACAAGCCCATTATATCATAGATCCTGTTTGCTACTTGGGCACTTGACCATGTTGTCCCACTGAAGTTAGTATAATTGGTACCAGCTGTTTAACTGTTACTTTTCTTTCTTTCTTTCTTTCTTTCTTTCTTTCTTTCTTTCTTTCTTTCTTTCTTTTTTCTTTCTTTCTTTCTTTCTTTCTTTTTTTTTTTTTTTCTTGAACAACAGCCAACTTGACTTGAAAGCAATGCTACTGAAAAAGAGGAGACTGAAGAATGTTGCTGATGTGTATGTATGTATTTCTCTTAAGGTATTTTCCTGAAGTAGTTCAATTTAAGGCCAAACACAGTAACAGTGGCAGAGTAGAAATGTATTATTTGACTGCTAAGATGTCTAGATTGATCAAAGCCAAAGTGGATGAGAAAAAAAGAGTTTCAATTCTAAACATTTTAAAAATTATTTATTTTTTATTTTATTTTTTACAGACTGCATTTTGATTCATTGTACACAAATGGGGTACATCATTTTGTTTCTATGGTTGTACATGATGTAGATTCATATCATTCATGTAATCATACGTGTACAGAGGGTAATGATGTCTGTCTCATTCCACCATTCTTCATACCCCGCCTCCCTCTCATTTTCTTCTACGTAATCTAAAGTTCCTCCATTCTTCTCTCACTCCCCACCCCCTCACCCCCCATTATGTATCATCATCCACTTATCAGGGAAAACACTGGACCTTTGGTTTTTTGGGATTGTCTTATTTCCCTCGGTTTATACCCAAGTAGCAAATGACTTGAAATTAGCATACTACAGTAACACAGTCACATCAATGTTTACAGCAGCTCAATTCACAACAGCTAGATTGTGGAACCAACCTACATGCCCATCAACATATGAATGGATAAAGAAACTGTGGTATACATACAAAATGGAATATTATTCTAAACTTTTTTTTATGAAAAAATAGATGAGACAAGTGACTTATTTTCATCTTTCCAGTATTTCCTATCACATAATCTGCAAGACTTATTTGTAACTGAAGTAGCAATAGGTTCAGGGTCTCCACACCTGAGCTTCTTCATATTATTCCTTTCATTTAGCTATTGAGTAATAAGTATTTTTTGACTATAATCCAAGTAACAAATAATATTCTTTGCCTCCTCCCCAAATCAAAGAGACATAAAGCAATGAGACATAACTCTGATATCATCTAAGAGTCTTATCCAAAATCACACAACTAGCAAATATTAAATGAGGATTAAAGTATTTTTAGTCCTAGTTAATAACAATTCTATTCTATGACCTAGAGATCTTATTACCCACTTTGCCAAAAGTGATTTAAATAAACTATAAATTTTCAAGCTAGTTAGTGAAAGTGTGGTAAAGTATTAAATTGAATTTTGTTAAAGTAAAACAGTAAAATTTTCATTTTAGACAACAGGAAACTCCTGAATGTACTAAAAGGCTTAGAGAGTATGAAGAAAGTATTAAAAGAAGCAATTCAGCAGCAAGGTAGTCAAAAGATACTTATTATTAATTAACATTAATATTAATTATTTTTATTAATAAATAAACATTAATATTGTTAATATTGAAAACAGAAAGAATCAGGAAATTATGGAAAGAATAAAAATATTTCTCAGAAATCACAACCAGAAGAAAGAAAGAAATAAAGAAAGGTTCAAAAAATTATGAAGAAAGAAAAATCAAGGCTTGATAGCAAATTGGGTTAAAAAAAATGAGAGGTATGAAAGGGAAATGAGGAAAACAACTCATTCGCAATAGCCTCAAAAAAAAAAAAAAAAATACTTGGGCATCAATCTAACCAAAGAGGGAAATGATCTCTAAAATGGAAACTACAAAACATTGAAGAAAGAAATTGAGGAAGACCTTAGAAGATGGAAAGATCTCCTATGTTCTTGGATAGGCAGAATTAATATGGTCAAAATGGCCATACTACCAAAAGTGCTATACAGATTCAATGCAATTCCAATTAAAATCTCTATGACATTTCTCATAGAAACAGAAAAAGCCATCATGAAATTCATCTGGAAGAACAAAAGACCCAGAATAGCCAAAGCAATCCTGGGCAGGAAGAAGTGATGCAGGAGGTATCACTATACCAGACCTTAAACTCTAGTATAGAGCAATAGTAACAAAAACGGCATGGTATTGGCACCAAAATAGACAGGTAGACCAATGGTACAGGATAGAAGAAATGGAGACATACCCACATAAATATAGTAACCTCATACTAGACAAAGGTGCCAAAAACTTACAATGGAGAAAAGATAGCCTCTTCAACAAATGGTGCTAGGAAAACTGGAAATCCTTATGCAGCAAAAAGAAATTAAACCCCTATCTCTCACCCTGTACAAAACTCAACTCAAAATGGATCAAGGATCTAGGAATTAGACCTGAGACCCTTCACCAAATAGAAGAAAAAGTAGGCCCAAATCTCCATCATGTTGGCTTAGGACCGACTTCCTTACCAAGACCCCCATAGCACAAGAAATAAAAGAAAGAATCAATAAATGGGATAGATTCAAACTAAAAAGTTTTTTCTCAGCACAGGAAACAATCAATAATGTGAAAAGAGTGCCTACAGAGTGGGAGAAAATCTTTTCCACACACACCTCAGACAGAGCACTCATTTCCTAAGTTTATAAAGAACTTAAAAACTTTACACCCAAAATACAAAGAACCCAACCAATAAATGGGCTAAGGAAACGGGCAGACACTTCACAGAAGAAGATATACAGGTGATCAATAAATATATGAAAAAGTCCTCATCATCCCTAGTAATTAGAGAATTGGAAATTAAAACCACCCTAGGATTTCATCTAATTCCAATTAGAATGGCTGTTATCAAGAACACAAGCAATAATAAGTGTTGGTGTGGATGTGGGGAAAAAGGCACACTCATACATTGCTGGTGGAATTGCAAATTGGTACAGCCACTCTGGAAAGCAGTGTGGAGAATCCTCAGAAATCTTGAAATGGAGCCACCATTTGACCCAGCTATCCCACTCCTCAGTTTATAGCCAAAGGACTTAAAATCAGCATAGTACAGTGATGCAGTTACATCAATGTTCATAGCAGCTCAATTCACAATAGCTAGATTGTGGAACCAACCTGGATGCCCTTCAATTGACGAATGGATAAAGAAACAGTGGTATATATACACAATGGAATATTACTCAGCCATAAAGAAGAGTAAAATTATGGCATTTGCTGGTAAATGGATGAAGTTGGAAAATATCATGCTAAGTGAAATAGGCCAAGCCCAAAACAACAAAGGCCGATGTTTTCTCTGATAAGTGCATTACAATATATAATGATGGGGGGGTGGCGGGGAGAAGAGAAGAATGTAGGTACTTTGGATGGTGTAGAGGTAAAAGGGGTTGGAGGGGGTGGGGATGTGTTGGGACTAATGACACATTAACTAACTCAGGCTGACTCCTTACTCCCTGGTGAGTGAGCAAGATCAAGGCTCAAAGGCGGTTTCACAGATTCATGAGGATAAATCAGACCACCGTCAGGGATAGGTTAACGACAGTAACGTGAACATGATCAGCTCCTGCTTGCCATATAGTCCTATGGGACTGTAGCCTGCGTGAACCCCCCATGCCTTGCTGACCTTTAAGCTGATTGGTTCCCGCCTAGCCCCCACCCTACATAAAAGCTGTGTGACTTCCTCAATAAACGAGTTCCTGCTGTGACTGGTCTCCCTGATGCGTCTGATTGTCCTCCACCGGGAGGGCTGGGAGCGGGTAGTCAGTCGGCCCTACCTATCCTGGTCTGACCTTGTTGGGGAGTGTCCCCTTCCCTTGTCGCTGGTCGAGAAGAGCAAGGGGGCTTAAGACCCTGACAGGGATGGAAAAACAGTAGAATGAAACAGACAGTATCACCCTATGTACATGTATGATTACATGAATGGTGTGAATCTACATCGTGCACAACCATAGAAATGAAAAGTTGTACCCCATTTGTGTACAATGAATCAAAATGTGTCTGTAAAAATAAAAAAAAATTAATTAAAAAAAATGAGTGGATGCATTTAAGGAAACTCCAACACATCACATTTATTCATTCAACAAGTGTCTCTGGAGCCCACGACACCAGCCAAGCATTGGTCTCTGCACTGTGATTAAGGAGAGCAGGGCATACCTGAAAGAATTGGTTAAGACCATCGGTTACCATCTTTATCAGTTGCTCAGCATCTTTCTTTGTCCTTAAACTCCTTTGAATGACTTTTTCACATTTCTTATGTCTGGAAAAAACTGTAGTGGAATAAACATCTCATATATAAAGTAATAAATAGAAAGGCCCTGTACTAGAACACAGGACACCTCACAAATAAGTCATCTGATACCCCAAGAGGAAAAATGCCCTAAATCATTTTTGTTTGAATTTCCCCCATCTTCCCTCTTCCTAGACATCTTAGAAGTACCTTCTTCTTTCCGCCATTGCTTGGTATCTTACCTCTTCTCTAATTACCCTGAATAAATCCTGAGTTAATATGTGAATCATAGACAGGGGTAACAAGAACATTTTCCTGAATAACCCACTCCTGTGATCCAATTAATAAATACTCTTTCAAAGGGTCCTTTCAGTTGAGAATAAATTATATTCACAAAGAAAGAATGTAATTTACTTGTGTACTGCGCCTCTAATTTCTCCTCCAAGATACTAAACGTGATATATTTTACGGCTAGATGCGGGGTGGCTGGTACTAGCTACAACGAGTCTTTTCTTAGACCTTAGTTTGGTAAGTTGGTAGAATCTCAACTTCAGCTCTATGTCCACAGGAAACAACAATTGTTCTGCTCAGTTTCTCGACTTTGACACTATTGAAATTTTGGGCCAGATAATGTTTTGTTGCAAATGACTGTTTTGTATAATGTAGGATGCTTAACAGTGTCCCTGGCTTCTATTTACCAGCCTCCCACCCCTAAGCTGTGACTCCTAAAAAATGTTTCCAGATATTTCTAACATCTCATGAGAGGGAGGTCCAAATCACCAACAACTGATAATCACTAGTGTAACTGAATCTCAGGTCACCATGCAAAAGTGCAAAAAACACTCAAATTATAGAGCTTATGGGAGTTCTTGACCCGGGGTCTCAGATTCATAAGGTGCTTTCCTGCACCTGTGGATGAAAAGCATTTCTTAAGTAATTTTATCAGAAGTGAGTTCTTTCTTCTTTGTGGCTAAAATGCTTTTATATCGATGTATTGAGAGCAGGTACTGGAATTTTATTGGTTGAGAGGGTTTATTTGCTTAATGAGAAGTAGTTTATTAACACTAGAAACTAAAACGTTTTCACAGTAGCTCTCTGTCAGTAGAAGGATTATACTCTTTCTTTATAATCCTATCATACAGGTTTTCTTTGCTTAAAACTAGTCATGTTCTTTTTTTTTTTTTTTTTTTTTTTTTTTCTCATTTTCCAAGTCCTTTGGTCAGAAGAACTTTTTAACAGTGGATCAAATATACTTTGAGTTCTCATATCTAGTAATGTGCTGGTCCACAGTCAACATGTCTCCATCTGAATTTGGAGTTTAGTTTTGAACAAATCAGATGTGAATATTCTGAAAATCTGTGTATGTACTCTTTTGTAAATAATTTATCATATAGTTCATGATGCAGGTAAACACACACCTTAATGTTTAATTAGTTGGTCATGGGAGATAACACTGATATTTTTCAGTAAAATAATAAAAGTGAAGGAAAAGAATTCCACATGTCGTGGTTGCTTTCATTCTCACCAAATTTTCATGGGAAGAAGCAATTCTGTTGGACCTTTATATTTTCAGATTTAATGAGGAAAATAATAAATTAAGTCAAAGATGTAAGATAATTGGGACTATAATAAAAATTAGAAAGCATTTGCCTGCTTTTCCCATAAGCACTGAAAAAAACAATCTATTCTTTATTAGATTTCCAAGTTCCAATGCTTATCAAAGTCATCTTAATGCCATGACAATTCTAAAATTATTGTTTTGTAATAGCGGTTGGATTTTGACTATAAAATAAATCATTGCCTATATTACCAAGGGCCATATTTGTGTCATTTGCTATTATCCATTTTTTTCTTCTTAACTTTTCCTTACTCAATTAGTCAATAATATGCTCTGAATTTACAGGCTAAAGCTTAAAACCAGTCTCTGATTGGAATCGATATTTAGAAAAAAATTTCATAATAGTTAATGTTTAGAACAGAAAAAAATATTTTAAATACTTTTCAATTTATAGTATTTGTTGCTTCTTCGCTTGACATTTTTATAACTGCTCTATGACTCCTATTTTGAAATTTATGTATGTAACATCTGAGGTGTGTATTGCTAGAAAGAACTTCATAGACTTCATGTACATTATCTTTTATTCCCAACTATGCTGCATTACTTAAGGCTGTGAATTATTTCTTTGCATATAGTATGACATCTTGTGTAGAGTAGGTGCCTGCTTAATTAATATCTTATTAATAATTTTGATTCATAAATCCTGAATCTGGAAGTTGCAATAGACTAGTGTTTGGTTTTGTGACTCTTTAAGCAATAGAAAAATAGAGAACATACAGCACTGGGGTTAAGAGGTCACATACCATAGGTGATTCTCTTGCACTTCTGTTTCCAGGGACAAGGTTGCCTTACACATTGATATTAGCTTTTAGTATGATGCATGATATTCAGTAACTAAACTGAAATGTCAAACCCATTTAAGATCTAACTGGCGTATGTTGAACTTACTTATTTTAATTAGAACTTATCTTCAGGAAATAGTCATTTCAAGATACAGAAAATGTAAAAGAAATATAGATTCTTCTATGTTTTTGGCAATTGAAAATGAAATGTGAATCAATAATTCTCTCTGAAGAATTGATTTTAAAATTTGAAGAAAATTTCCTGGAGTGTTTCAGACTGTTATAAGATAGCTCACATTCTAATTTAATGTGTGTTTTTTTTCTTTTTTTCCCTTGAGGAAAAAGTCAATATGTCAAGTTTATTTTCTCTGAAGATGGTTTTCAATGTTTCATTGCTGGTATCCTGAAAAGTATTACCCCTAGTCTATATGCAAACCATCCCTTTCAACTTCCTTGGTAAAACTTTGCCACTTTGTCTAAAATACGGATAGTTGATTATTATCTTAACTATTCACAAGGAGACATCTAATAATTTGTGCAGGCAAGTCAAACATGACAGGGCCCAATTAAGACCTGTCTGTTCATCCAATGGCTGTTTCTTATTACTCATGTAACCACGATGAAGAGGCAGATATTTTTCATTGACCTCCCCCATAAGTATTTCACAGTAGCTGGTTAGATAGTCATGAATTCAAATTATTTCTTAAGTTAACCTCTTATTTGTTACATATTTTAATGCTTAAGTAAGGGATTTGGACTCTTAATGTACGCTCATCAGATACAAAGTGCAATTTAAAAATAAGTGTGGCTGAGTTTTTAAACCTGTATCTAAGCTGTTTTTTACTTACAGACTTGTCAGTTGGGAGTTCATAGTCTCAATCCAGAGATGGACCCATATCTTTAGGCATTTTGGAAAGTATCTTTTAGAAGTAGCTTTTCACTCTGCAGTATATTTTATTGGCTCACCAAATAATGCTGGATTTTAAATTTGGATTTCATTTTAGAAAAAGGATGGAGCTCATCTGGAACCAAGACTCATGAATAATCCAAGTGATGGAGTTGGGTTGTGCCATTTTTAGCCCCCAAATTGTCTGTGTTTTTAATAGTTCCAAGATTGATTTTTATTTTTGCACAACTCACATATTTTCAAGGAAATACATTGAGAGGTTTTCCAAACTCTATGTAATGGAATAAACAGACTCTGTCCCAAGTTGTCCATTTTAAAGGGCAATACTCATTTGAAGGAGCAAATTTAGACATGTTTATAAAAAGATATTACTTACAGTCATACTCTTTGCTTTTACTTTGGAAGAATAAGGGTGTATTAAGATTGCACAAGAGCAGGTTGGATTTGTGGGTGTCATATGGCTTTTCAGAGATCTCCAAGCACATTGGGAGGAGGTGATAGCTGAAAATTGTTATTAATAATTTTTAAAAGTTTTTGAAAAACAAAATTTCTTTCTCTGTGATCTTCTGTCTTGACTTTTGCCACTTTTGAATTAATTTTCATAGTGTTATGTGATTCTTTTTTCTTTTCAGCCTGGGAATTATTTGGGCTTAAACTGTTAACATAAGCTAATAATTCTGTTTCCTTACTATCCTAAGCAGGCAAGAACTGGGCATTAAGCCAAGAAAGAACATGTTGATTATAAATCTAAAAACTAAAGAAATATATCCTAGTTTTGATTTGCTGCCTTAAATTAGGAGGGGGGGGGGCAAAAGTGGTGTTTTAAAATGACTGTAAATGTTTGTAGAAAACAAAACGTGAGCCCCTCCCACGGAGCCTATGAAGCAGGCTAAAACTGGGCTACTGTAATTTGGGGGAATTTATTTCCATGGAAAATTAGAGCTTCTCTCTAAACCCTTTTTAATTATATATCTTCACAAAGAACTTGTCTCTTGAGGCTGGGTTCATGCTGACTTGAACATTGGGAGTTTTGAGTCACAGGTTTTTTTTAAGTCTTATTTAAGGTAGTTGTTGATCTTAGCGTTTCTCTCGGTTTTTTTTTTTTTTTTCAAATGAATGTCAGTAAAATAATTGGGGCTTTATATAATGCATAAGGTGTTAAAATCCTTAATTAATAAAATCTGAATACAAGAAGCATCTCTAATTCATTCATACACACATTTAATATATTTTATCAAGTGTTCTTTTGATTTAGACACAATCGTATAAGTTAGAGTTATAACTGTGAAACAAAAGCAAAATTCCTATCATTGTGGATCTCAGGATTTCTCAAAATCAAGAAAATTATCTTTAAAAAAATAATTATATGCTATGTATCCCAGGTACTTGCTAAATCATCATAATTATTACACAAAGTCAATCACAGGAAACTTTGTAATAGATTTTATAGTAGTAAAGTATACATGTAAATATAATTTTGAATAATTATTCTTATGACCATAGAGCATTATGATTGTATAACACCATATATAGCTTCAATCAGAACTAGTACTCTGGTTTATTTGCAATTCTAGTCCTTTGATTTATATCTAGTATGTCTTTGCTCTTTGCATAAATATCAGGAATACCTGGAATATGACCCTTTTGTTTCTTTGATTTCACCAGTAGAAACATAGGAAACTACTTTTATTAAACTAAAGCCAGCATTTTGCCCTTAACTGAATTTCTTCAATAATTAAAACTATTTTTTATTGTGTATATGGACTCTACATATTTCTTTATTGGTTGTGCTACATATTTCTAACATTTTTCTTAACCATGTCACTTATAAAATAAAGCAGAAACTTCTAAAGAAAATTCAACTTTCAGACACTGTAAGTCTGGAGGATTAGGGAAGGTATGTGGGGAAAAGAGGTTCAATTAAATATAATATAGAATGTTTTAAAGAAAATTAGTGGAAACATCTTAATAATTTTGTGTTTAGCCAGTGAAAATTGTTTAAAGTTTATTTCTCATTTTACTTCTAATTCTATGTAGTCATGAAGAAAATTATAGTTTTGTTTTATGTATTTTCTGCTTAAATGGTATGGTATAAATTATTTCTGAAATGAAGCAAAGATCATTGTTTGAAAAAATACTTTACAAAAAAAAACCTTTCATCGCTTTTATTTTACACATGTAAATTAGAGCTCAGAGTTAATTTCAATATATGATGCAGATATCTTAAGTTTAGAAAATAGTTCATGAAACATTAAATGAGAATTTTTGTTGAGTTTTATGCAAATCACATCTCAGATAGGATTTTTCAATTTAGAATAATTACTCATTTAGTAATATCATTGATGTATGCAGTTCTTTTCTTCAGTATAATTGAAAGTTCTTTATTAATAATCATTGCATGCTAGAAAATAACCTATGATGAAGGTAGAGAACAGAAAATATTTTAACTGTCTTGTGAAAAGTAGACTCTAGAAACAGAATGTGATATCCAACTTTTTTAGGCTTTATATTGTCATTAATGCAGCAAGTCATTGACCATAAACACAAGGAGTATTGAGTATTAACAGGTCATTTTAGTAAATACTTTTTTTTTTGTTTTGTTTTTAGTTTTCTGAATGAAAATGCAAGGAGCTGTTAAATTTGAAAAATGTTGATAGCAAATCAATCACAAGCTGAAGATGAAGGAATTGTATATTTTGAATAAAAAATAAGCCACTCTAGGAAAGAAATAATAATCCTAGATATGACATTATAGAAATAAATAGAAAAGAGACTATTTCCCCCAAAATTTGATGGATGAAAAAAACATGCTGTATTTCAAAAGTATACAGTTATTTCATTGTGGTCACTGTTTTTCATTACAAAAATAAACACAACAAACCCATATAAATAATGAAGAGCAATTTAAAATATGTTTGTTTTTTTCTAGACTACATGGCTTTGGGTTATTTAAATATATTTTTAATAGTAACTTGTAGATATAGTAAACCTATTGTTAACTGACAAAAATCCATCGTCAAATCTTTATTTTAGTTTTTACTGAGAAGTAAAATAAGTAAATATATCTACCAGGTTTATGTAATTCTTCTGTCAACATTTTTCTAGAGTGACAACCTGGGATGAAAGTAGTCTTCAGATTAATTAATGGCCTCTGATTAAAAATGATTTGGGCATAGATTTTAATCTACATAGGACATCTAGAAAAATAGACTAGGGTAAAGAGGGACAATATCAAAGGAAAAAATAAAATACTAGAAGACTTAAAAGAAAGTAACTTTATCATTAAGGTTTACTAATGAAAAAAGATAACTGGGGATACAGTATTTGCTTTCTGCCCTGCTGCTGGAAATGTGAAACTGGAAATAGAGATTAAAGTGTGGGCTTCATTGAGGGGATAGTTGAACTCCCATGACTAGGTGAATGGACAAAGAAGAGAAAAAAGCAACTGAGTACAAAGCATGCAACTCACCTGAGCCATAATGCATGGAATTTGCATTATTTAATTTCATTTTATCTGCCATACTGTGATGTCAATTTTATTTTCATTTATTACTGGCAAGTAGCCTGAAGCTTCAGCAAGCAGGGTAACCAGTCAAAATTCTAAAATTTAAAAAGTGTAGATAAAGACCTAGGTACTGTGGGACTGAGGCCAAAATCCATTCTTCCTGAGAAAGAACACAAGGCACAGAAGATAAAGCAATAAATAGGGCCAGAAAAGCACCAAGAAAGATGTTGAACATGCTACATATTTTCACATTTCATATACCAGCAAATTTAAAGAATTCCATGTTTGTGTTCAAAGGTAGGAGAGAACATGCTCCCTCTTATAGCAAAGACATAAAGATACCTAGAGAGCAGTTTATTCTGCAGCACAGAGTAGTGGTGGTTAAATTACTGGGCTTCTTTACACTTAAGGTTCAAGTTTTGATCAGAACTTGCCAGAGGGTTTAGTGATGATCCCCTGAACTATTATTTAATGATAGTTACCACCTAGTTTCTACTACGTGCTAAGAATTTCAATGCATGCTTTATTCTGATTTTCTCAAATCTATAACTCTTCAAAGCAATCACTGTATCTTTTTCATTTACATTGAAGGAAACTCATGATAATCAAAATTTAAATTAGACTTCACTCCAAATTACTTACGGTCCATTGCCAAAGAAATTTCCTGTCTTTCTTTCTCTTTAATTATGGCAAATTTGTTTCTTGACCCTTCTAATTTACTTTGATTCCTTCCATCTTCAAGACAACCTGACTCTATGGAAAATCCCTCTTACTATTCTTCCAGCCTCAAAACCTTCTGGCTCCTAAAACCCAGGTCTTTTCTATCTCAGAAGTTTCCTTTCATTCTCAGGCAGGTTTTATCATACACAAATTTCTTCAGAGTGGTTTATTCCTCAGTCCTCTGTTGAAGACAATTTGGTGTCTGTCCCCATTACTCCAGGAAAATAAATAAACTTCTGCAGATTTTAAACAATAACTTGCTCTAGACCATGTAACTCTAGTGAGTTACCACACTTGACTATTCTTTCTTCTTGACAATATACTACATTCCTAAGCTTACTTTTCTCTCAACAGTCACAAATCAGTGGTTCATGCATGGGCATTGGATGTAGTTCCCTGGTATTTGAGTATCAGTTCCATGTCTTAATTGTGCAACTCTGGCTAGTGTTTTAAATTCTTTCCTTTGAACATCTATACAAATCTCCTTGAGGGAGACAAAACACACAAAGAGACATAAAGCTGTGTTTCCATGTAGGATTCAAAATGAGAGGCAGTTGACAATGTGGTGCCCACTTCAGATTGGGCATATTGAACAGGAAGGTGACTGACTGACAAGCAATGAGCAGCTGGCCATGTCAAGTGCACAGGGAAGATAATCCAGGTCAGTCCAAAGGAACACACTCGATATTGAGGATGGAAAGAGAGTTTGTGTTTCCAGAGAAGTCAGAAATAATAGGAGAAGGCATAATATGGCGGGAGGGGTAAGCAGTCACTAGAAGACATACAGCTTTGGAAACAAGGTGAGGAATCTGTATTTTATTTTACATGCAATAGGAAGCCCTTGAAGAGTATTGAATAGAGAATGGGAGAGCCTTATATATAGTTTTAAATTCATACTTCTGCTATGTATATAATCAAATGCTTGAGACAATTGAGGGAGGACACTCAATAAAAATTATAGTCATTTGACTATAAATGACTATAGTCATTTATAAACTATAAATTTATAAACTATAAAAAACTATAGTCATTTGACTATACATCTTAAATATTTGAAGGAAAACAAGACTGGATACTGAGACTGATTCTGTATCAAAAAAAACTGAATTATGGACAAGAACCTAAAACATTCAAGTCTGCTATTCATTTTTGGTGAATTTTATTCTATCGACAGCCTGAGTTTATTAATTAGGAAGCAAGGTTTAGCTTGGTTCCCTTTCCCTAGTGTTCCTGAGCATCTTGCCACATTGATTGATAAATTATTCAAGAGATTTCCCTCATTTTCACTTTGTGGTCACTCTAAGGATCAATGTGTAAATACCTACCACAGTGTTCAGAACACAGTAGGTTATTGAGATAGAAATGGAGGTAGAAGTACATATACATTAGATACATAAGCATAACTATAGATATATAGATAGACATAGCCCAAGATTTTTATTATAATTCTTTTTATATTTCTGCATCTTTATTTTGTCATAATACAAGTTAGTTTTAAATTTCAGCTTTGTATAAGTTGAGAATTTGATCCTAATATCTGCGATTGTGTGTTGATGTATAGTGTTGACTTGTTCAAAGAATTATCTCAAATAAGACACAAAAGCCTACTATTTGTATGCTTTAGTCCCATTTCACAGATAACCAATTAGATCAATCAAGGCCCTGAAAAGATACAAAGACAAGTAAATGTATCATCAGGAATTTTCTTGGCTAGCTAGGACTCAGCCAAAGATAAAATATGATATTTAGCTTCTGATATTATGAACAACACAACTTTTGTGTTTTTGTCAATTCAAAGGTCTGGAAAAACAGGTACAGTAAGGGAGTTACAATGTGTAGGTGACAATTTCCCCAACTCATGAAGTTACTCAGCTCCAAGCCCAGACTGCCAAACTCCTGTCATAAATTTCTTTGACTCACATGCACAATGCTACAAGCATTTATCAAGGAAAATTTTGGAAATATTTGAAATTCCTAAACACAGGAATCTTAGCTACAATAAGCAAAACGGAAGATTTACATATAATTTAAGTGGGTGGCAGAAGTCACCAGAAGCTAGTACATAAACAAATGTGCACATGACCAAACGACAACTTATTTATTATTGTAGAATACTACAAAGGCTTTACTAGACAAGGTATCAAAGTTATTCCAGCTGCTCAAGAACTAATACAAACATTAATAACATAGTATAGTTAAATGCATAAAAAAAAATAAATCAAAGTAGTAGAAAAAGTAAACATTATACAATTAAATACACACCTACATAAAATTCTTATCACTAGACCTGTTGTGAACCCAAAAAGGGATTGATTTATGATAGAGAAAAAAGAATAAATGAGGTCAAAATACATGTGTACAACAGAGAGCTATGGGACACATAAGGTTCTCACTTTGAATGATTGATTTTTACACGATAAAATAGGCTGAGTACTTTAAATCTTTAACAAAAACAAACATAAAAAGTAACTCATGCCAAAAAAGAAAAAAATAAAAGAATCCCCACAAAGCAAACATTCGTACACCACCTACACATTCTCTGCAGGACACAGCCAAGTAAACAGAATTGACCATTGTGTATGAGTAGCCACAGTGGCCTAGATTTTATAAATGGAGGTGTCCATTGACAGTATAAAGGACATATAACAATAGGCAAGACTCACACGCTTGGAGTTTAAAGTACATGGAACATTATGTTAAGTTAGAAGAATAAGACAGGATGTCAGGTATCTCAGTCACCAAAGAATTATTTGAAATGATCTAAGACAAAACCTACTATTAATAGTCAATTTTCTGAGTTTCATATTTCTTTACATTTGGTAAGCAAAAGAAAAAGCACTGTTTTTGTCCCAAATCATGTTTTTAAGAAAGCTAATATTTAAAAAAAATTAAAAGTACAAAGACTTGGAAATTAAAGATAGTGCTTTCCTTCTCTATTATGTAGTATGATGAAGATAATGACTCCCTTAGGAGGAGGCATTTCTATTCCTTATCGTAAAAGATATGGGTTCCCTGAGTGTAGTGGTCCAGCTCACCTGGGCCCATTTGCATGTTCTTGTATTACCTGAGACAAGTGAAATTGATGTTCTGCTCTGCTGATTACTGTGCCATGAAAGGTCAAGTCCCTTGTCTTTGACCCAGGAGTCTCATGTCTTTCCCCTCCTCTATGAAGCTGTGTCAGACTAATCTATTATCTTGCAAGTAGGGTACAATCTTAGACTATTTCCGGTTTATGAAGTGCACTGGTTACAAGTATAGAGTGCTTATAGAGATAAGGCTTTTGGAAAGGAAAGAGAAGGGCCTGGTGAGCCAATTAAAAGGGAGAATTGGCAGCAAACATATGACATTTTACAAAAGTATTCGTTTGCAATGGGTTGGAAATTTCAGAAAGAAAAGAAGAAAGGGAGGAAGGGAGGAACTGAGGGAAGGGAGGAGGAAAGAAGGGAGAATGGAAGGAAGGGAAGCAAGGGAATCCTTTACCACTGATTATTTTTTAGACACTGCTCTTAAAATCTCTGCTAAATTCAAAAATGTTTGTAGATTGTTAAAAGAAAAAGAGTTACTGGTTTGGTAAATTCAACATTTTAAAGCTGCTTTTTTGCTTAATAAATGTCTTTGTACTTTTAATATACTTTATTTCAAAGTTGTATTTGCTCAAAATATTCTGATTGTACAAAGTGCTAAATCTGCAGTTCTCAACTCTAGACTTTTCACTATTTTTAATTAACAAGACTGACCCAGATAACTTCTCCAATCAAATTATTTTGATATGTGTTAACAAAATCATTCAATCTCTTTGTATAGGTATCTGATTTGAAGCAAAGTGATATTGTGTGTTTCTATGATCCTCCTTCTCTATAGGAACAACCCAAATGAAAAGATTTATACCAGGTTTGAAATTATAAGTTAAAGTAAATGAGAAGGCATTCCAATTTACTTGTATCACAAAACCATGTGGAAAATATGTTAAGGTAAGCAATATTATTATAATTTTGCATATCATTTGTGACTGTATTGATCAAAGACTGAGAAATATCTTAAGTAGGACATTTTGATTCATACGATGTCAAAGGCCACATATTAAAGATATTTCCACAAATTCTCTCAAAAAAAGTAAAGAGGATGATTGAAAAGAAATACGAACATATTCATGTGTTAAGTTTCATACTGAGTCTTTTTACTTTCTGTGGCTTATTTGAGCTTCTTTCTTCTTCTTTTTTAAATATTCTTTGGTTAACATTCATTAACCATACCCTGCTGATAGCAAGAAATAAATTTAATAGGCAGCTGGGTGAGAGGGAATACAGGAGAGTCAAATTACTCTGGACCAGTGATGCAGAGACTTCTCCCCAACTCCACTTCTTATTAAAAACATGTCACCCATTAAGATGTATATTAAAATGCTCCTTAAATCCTTTTACATGTATTATTATCAAAGCTGTACCCAAATAAATATTGGTTGGATAATTTATTAGTTTAAAATTGTATATGTGTGTATAGGTGAGAGAGAATATTATATGTACATGTGCATAAATACTTTTGTAAATATGTATACCCATACATACATATTCACACATACATATGCATATAGTACACACACATTTGTATCATTAATGTGTTGAACTTGACATTTGATGCATCAGCACTACATAATTAATACCTGACATTCATAACCTTATACTGAAGAAGCTGAATGACATACTAAAACTATTTAAAAAGATCGTTTAAGTAAAAATCCATGATTTCCTAGTTTAGTTGACTCCACAGTTTATCAATTCTCTCAGGACAACATTAGGGCCCACATTCTGTAGCAATCTTCTCCAAATAATTATTAAAATTCTATTATGACTCTATCACTTCATTCCTACATTTGCATGTATATAATACCTTCTTCATCTAATCTATTTTGTTGAAGACTGAGTTTTATATACATTATCCCTTTCTTAGACCAAAAATCCGTTCATTATAGTCTCTTTTTTCCTCTACAGGAATCACTACCTCTTTGTTCATTTCTTTCTCTTGTACTGTAACTTATTCAACATTATAGCCCATAAAGTGACACCCTTTATTTATTTATTTATTTTTTTTTTCAAATTAAAATTTTATTTTATTTTCATTTTGAGACAGGGCTTTATGAAGTCACTGAAGCTGCCTTGAACCTGCAATCTTCTTGCCTCAGCCTCCTGAGTTCCAGAAGTGTGCTGCCATGCCCAGGACTTTGTTTTTTTTTTGTTTGTTTTTTTTTTTTTTTTTTTTTTTTATTGTAAACAAATGGGATACATGTTGCCTCTCTGTTTGTACATGGCGCAAAGTCATACCATTTGTGTAATCATAAATCCACATACAGTAATGTTGTTTGATTCATTCTGTTATTTTTTCCCCTTCCCCCCACCCCTCCCACCCCTCTTTACCCTCTATACAGTACTTTCTTCCTCCATACTTGCCCCCCTCCCTAACCCTAACTCTAACCCTAACACTAACCCTTCCCTCCCCCCCATTATGTGTCATCCTCCACTTATTAGCGATATCATTCGTCCCTTGTCTTTTTGAGATGGGCTTATCTCACTTAGCATGATATTCTCCAATTTCATCCATTTGCCTGCAAATGCCATAATTTTGTCATTCTTTAAATCATAATCTATTCTTCCCTTCCATCTCAAACACATATCTTGAAAGAATAGTCTTCAAATTCCCACTGAAAATCATAGGCTGTGACAATCTAGCATCTATCTGACACTGCCAGCAAAGGTAAACAACTTTGCTAACTTTGTGGAATTTCTTTGTTTATTTTATTTAACCTCTCAGGTGAGTTTAAATCTCTCTTTTTAAACATTCGGAACCCATAGAAGCCAGACAATGTGCCTTCCTGATTCTTTTTCTTTGCTTTTCTCTTAAATGTCAATGTCTTTGATAATTGATCCTTAGAAAAATAATTTTGAGCACTAACAACACTCCTGGAATTTTTGGTCCAACCTTTTCAACAATGGCTATTAAGTCTTTTTCTAACCTAGGCCACTCATATTAATTATGATGGGGTTTAATAAGTATATATTCAGTAACTTACTAAATATCTCCAGGGATATCCTCAGAACATATTAAGTATATCATTTCTGAAATTCAGCTGACCATATTCTCCCTAAATTTGTTATTGTTGAACACCCTTTTTGGTAACTCCTCTTCATTCCCAAACGGAAACTTAAGATTCCTAATAGTTCCTTCCAAAATCTACTCTCCTGTATCAAACTGGTCAAGTCCTGTCAATGACTTTTCCTCATTGTGCATCATATCTATCCAATCTTCTTCTTTTTTTTTTTTTTTCTTTTTTCTTTTTTACCACATGAACACAGTCTCTTACTCTTGTCAGTTATCTCTAATTTTAAATCAATAATTTTTTGAAACCTCTTGCTGCTAGTTTTGCCCTCTTCTTCCACTTTATTCTTCCATTGCCACCAAATCGAATCCTCTAGAACACAAACCTTAGCATGCTCACAATACTTTATGGCAACTAATTGCCTGCAAGGTAAAGCCTTAACTCCTTAGGTAGCTTACAAAAAACTCTTTATGCTGTGGTCCCCATCGGAATTTCTTGCCTCATCATTCTCAAAAATACTTCAGTACAATGGGTGATGTGGTGGTGGTCTGGATCTTAAATACCACCCAAAGGCCATGTGTTGGAGGCTTAGTCTCCAACCTGAGGTACTATTGAGGGTGTTGGAACCTTTAGGAGGTGGGGCCTAGGGGACTGAAGTAAGATACTGGAAGCAAGACCTCGAAGGTGACGTTGGTACCCTGGTCCCTTGCTGTCTCAGTCCTAGATTCCTGGCTGTCATGAAATGAGCAGCTCCCGCCAACTTGTACTTCTGCCATGATGTTTTGCTTCACCACATCCCCAAGAGAAAGGGAATCAAGTCACTTTGGATTGAAACCTTGAGCAAAATTGAATCTTTCCTCCTTTTAGGTTGTTTATGTCAGATATTTTTAACAGTGATGGAAATCTGATACATAACCGCATACCTCACTTCTTTATCTATGGTACTTCTTTTAGAAATGGTTGTAACACACTTTTTCTCCTTGCTTACCACCTCATCAGCCTGACATGGAAAACTCAAAAAGCTTTCTTGCATTCATGGACCAAGTTAATCACCTCCATCTTTGTGATGCTGCTCTGCATTGAAACTGATTTTTATTGCTGAATTTGCCACATTGAACTACCATG
Source organism: Sciurus vulgaris (assembly GCF_902686455.1). NCBI lineage: Eukaryota > Metazoa > Chordata > Mammalia > Rodentia > Sciuridae > Sciurus > Sciurus vulgaris. The sequence goes on from NC_136469.1 coordinate 17,211,204, forward strand.
TGTTTGTGTTCATATTTCTTTGTCTGCCTTCATGTTCTAGAAGCTCCTTTATACAGAGAGTAGCATATACTTTCCCAGATGTCCTGTGCCTGGCATGCAGGGAGTCAAAAAATATATGATGAATAAGCATAAGCATTTATCTTTGTGAGGAATGACAGGATACATTGCTAGTGGGAAAGGAAGAAGAACCATTATCAAAATATACACTAATAAAATCCCATGGTGAATTGTGAGTATGCTGCAAAGATCCTGCATGCTCTCTGCTCTCGATTAGTGTGCAAACTGCTTCCAGTTTTGTTCTGTCGTATTACTCATGAAAAAATATCAATAAGACTATCTCTGAATTGTATCCTCCTCTGACTATAGGTATAATTGAAAGTGTAGACAGTCCTCCTCATATAAAGATTGCATTTCAAAATTTTTAATTCAGTCGTTTTGAAACTTGAGGTTTTTTTTCCTAATATTCCAGACTGTTCTTCATTTTTCTAGGCAGGTCACAAAAGACAGTTTTACCCATAAGAGATCTGATTATAATGTAAATTGTTTCCTAACTGTATTTTATGTAACAGATGTATTCAAAATAACATATTTTGCCCTTGTGAAGAACTGGGACCTGCTATTTCCTGCTGAAGTGTTATTTATCCAAAGTCTGGGTTTTTAGCAAGGAGTGAGACTTGGTTTAGAGGTTTCTATATTCCAACAGACTACTTATGTTTTTGTAGAGGTGGATAATTGTTTTCATACAGTTGAAAAGATAATTCTCTGTTTTAAACTCATGACATTTACACTGCCATCATAGTCTACATGTGATGGTAGGTACTAGGGAAAAAACTGCCATCTACTACACTGGCTGAGTTTTAAGGGCATTAGAGAAATAGGAAACTCAGTGCCCCCCTTGTCAATCACATAAAGTGCACAATATTTAATAAAAGGTGGGGTTGTGGAAAGTGCGAGCTGAGGACATTTCATATGGGTTCTCAAATGTCATGCTAAGAATATTACCCTTAAATAGGATCCATTAAGAAGCCACTGAAAGTTAAGGACATGCACTCTGGTGGTTTAATTAGGAGGTAGTAGGCTGAGTATCAGGACACTGCAACAGTAGGACCCTTTTCCTTAAAACTAAGGATCAATGATCAAATATCCCCACCCTAGGAGCAAACGCCTACATGGGCACAAAGCTATGCTGTGAAATTTCATATATAATGGTTTCTTTAGCCAAAGACTACCACTAAGCCTTCTAACATCAGTACTTACTGGAATTACTACATTTAATGTATACCAAAAAAAGCTCAAACATTACACATTAAGGATCTTTACAGTAGGCATCTCACAGAAAATAACTGTCATTTGAGAAAACATCTTATCTTTTTTTTTTCTGTCTGTCCCAATGTTGTATAATCAAGTTATATGGAAACATGCACCGTAAGGCTAACAGTCCTCTGAAAAGAATATAGGATTTCCCCTGTCTGTCACACAGAAAACAAGAGCAATGCCATACACCATCACAGACACAGCAACCCCAGAAGTCTGAAAACAGAACTCCTAACTAATAAAAAAATCAAATTACAGTGAAAATTAAAGTTTAAAAAGTGAAAAGATAGAGAAATCCTAATGTCAAGTGTATTGAGTCAAGTCTAATCTCTCGGATCATGAGATCTCTTTGCTGGCAGCTTATAAGAAGACCTTCAACTCTATGAAGAAATGTGATAATTAGAAAATTTTGTGGCAACCAACTTGCCGTCATAGTCTGGCATTTTCCTTTTCCACATCAGAAGAAACTCAAGCATACAGTGGTTTATGGCATCTGTCACCCTCCATCTTGAGGAAAAAAATGGTTTATTATTTTTCCTTTCTATACACAGACATACACACAGAAACACACACACACACACACACACACACACAAGCATAAGCACATGAAAACTGCTACCAAATAAGCTGAAAACTTCTAATATGCTTAAATTAAAGATATATGCAGATATATACATATAAACTGAAAATATTGAAATTTTTCAAAGGAAATTTATTTTGACATATAAAACATCCTAAATGCCATCAGCTTACTGGGCAACATTTTCTTTTGCAAACTGAAAGCTGTGCAATTTTGGAAGCTGGATCCTTGTAAGCGTAACATTTAGAAATATGATCTTCCAATAATTGTCCTTTCAGGCCCATGAACAGAAAGTCAAACTATTGACCAGGAACTGCACATATTCTGACCTTCTGCCACTTTTGCTTTCTCATAATGTACATGACCAGGTGTACCACTGGTATTCTGCTCAGCAGGAAGATTCCTTTCTCAATGTTTTTCAAAATTATCCTTGAAAGTGACTATAATACAGCTGCCATCCATTCTTAGCTTCTTCCTTCATATTGAGCTGACCTATTCTGTTCATTGGAAGTGGAACATTTCCCTCCACTTAGTTGCTGTTAGGACACCCAACACTTCTCTCCCCTAGTTTGGCCATAGGTGGCAACTGGGAAAGAGGCTCTGGTGAAATTGTAGTAGGTGGCCTGGGGGTCAGGGCTGCCTGCTCCTGCTCATTCAGCTTGTCCATGCCCAGCACTCCTGTTTAGTCTCAGACATACAACTTCTATTTATGGATGAACTGCTATGTGAGTCTATTCAACTTTATGACTTAGAGGGTCTGACACAGCCCAGATCGTGAGGACAGCTTTGTATGCACATGCACTTGGTGGCCTATCACCAACTGTTCCATAACTGCAGAAGTCCAGCAACATGTCAAGAGATATTTCTAAAATGGTACACAAATCCCTGCTGAGGATGCATTGGCTTTGTTCCAGAATTCCAGAGGACTTTGTTGTGATTGTCTCAACACAAGAATTACATACTGCATATTTTTTAATCACCGAGGCAGCTAACACAACAGGGCTTGGTGGACCATACTGACCCAGTAGCAGGACAGCTTGACCCTGCTGCAAAACTGTTTTGTGACCAGGTCATACACAAATCTGCAGACTTCTGTGTCAGTAAGTATATTAGACTGGAGCCATATTGCAGTGTATGAGATAAGCGTGTCCCAAGAAATCAAAGAGGCCTACCAATAGCTAGGTTTAATCCTACATTCAGTACTGGCCTGCCCTGACCCCAGAGAAAGGGAGGGTAGTAGAAGATCACTGAATGTTCATAGTGTTTGTTTTCCACCTGTTATGGTTTAGATATGAGGTGTCCACAGAAAGCTCATGAGTGAGACAATACAAGAACATTGAGAGATGAAATGATTTTATTATGAGAGTTATAACTTAATCAGTGGATTAATCCCCTAATATGGATCATCTGGGGGATAACGTAAGCAGGTGTGGTGTGACTGGAGGAGGCAAGTCATTGGGATATGCCTCTGGTGCTTCTATTTTATAAATAGTGAATGGAATTTCTCTCTTTGTTATTTTTTCTCTGGTGAGCAGAACTCTCTGCTTCCTGCTTGTCATGTTCTGAGCTGTTTTCCTCTGCTGGGTCCTTCCACCATGATGCTTTGCTTATTTAGTCCCAGAGTTATGGTGTTGGCCAATCATGGACCAAACCTCTGAAACCATGAACCACAATGAACTTTTTTTCCTTTAAATTGTTCTTGTCAGGTAGTTTGTTCACAGCCACACAAAGCTGACTAAAACACCTCCTATTGGAACATACGTGGATGCACCAAGCTCTGATGAGTGAGATTTGCTGCCCTCTTGCTCAGCCTCTTTTATCAGGGTGAGATCATTGCTTAATGAATCAACGTGAATCTCATGGGGTATCAGGTAGAAGGACAGATCTCTTCAGAATATATCATAACGGGGGGCAAGGGAGTTAACATAGTGCTGATGAATAACAGTCAATGAACACTGCAATCCATCCTAAATGAATGTAAACCCTTCCAAATCCTTTTAGTGCATGAAAATATCCACATTCCATGTACCTGAGGCCTTACTCATCCATTCTAGAGACAGTCCCACCTCTGTTACCACACCCGCGATGAGAGCCACCACATGTCTGAGTTTGTGGACGTCTATGACCACTTCTACAGTCCATCCAGTTTCTCTAAGGAGCAGAACGGCGAATTAAATGAATCACACCATACAGAGCATCATTCCTCCTTACTTTCAGCTTTCTCTGATAGAATATCTTCCATACTCATTCGCCTTCCCCAAAAGGATAAGAAACGACTTTTACTTCATTCTCTGGAAGCCATTTTCTGAGGTTTCCACTTTTCTTTTCCCAAGAGCCTCCCCCAAACACCCAATATGAGGTTTATTCCAACGGCCAACTTTGTCATTTCAAATATTATACTCAAGGACTGGGAAAGGGACCACTGAGTCACGTGGACTAAGGTAGTCAACAATGAGCAGGACCTCAGCCAAGACAGGCTGCCATGAGCCTCCATTCGGGACCAGGATGGCAATTTGGCTCTCTGGGTATCAGTGCCAGTTCAAGCCTTATATTCAAAGGCACACGTGTCACTTTCCCCAAAGTATCTGAGTAAATAGGTTCTTTTGGCCAAGGACTGGAAGAATCATTTTTTTCATATTAGGAGCATAGCCACCAGTAGGCAATAGATTTCCAGTTTAAATGGTAGCTTAGGACTGAGCCTGAAGCAAAAAAAAAAAAAAACCTATTTTCAGTTTGCCACTTTTAATTTCTAGCTCTTCCCATCCTTGCCTCCTGGATATAAATGTGACATGACACCCCATTCTTCTGCCCATCTATTTTGTCCCGAGAATAACCATAAGCTGTGAAAAATTCCCATATATCCTTGTGGACATTCCTTTTGTCCACCAAACCTACCTTTGTCATGGTAATGGAAGTTTTGTGGTTTACCTTGTGGACAAGTGATGGCTTCTGTCATCTCAGAGCCCAGTCATCAAGATGGACATGAAGGAACTCGGTTCTGTAGCCTACTCTCAGTCCTTGTCCAGGAACGAAACAATTCATAGGGTTTATGGACTTTCTTTCGACAACTCATTCCTTATGTTGTTGTGGGTTCTCTTGGCCAAAACAACTTTGTAGTGCTCTTGTTTGTTTGTTTTTGCCATTCTTTTTACTTCATATAATATGTCCATTGAACCCTGTCTGCCTCCCCCAGCCTCTTCACTCCTTGCCCTACTCTGCAAAGGTGATTCAATTATCTTCACAGCACTCCACACTGCCTGTTGCTTTTCCTCATACTTTGATGATATCCCAACAAAGAATTTATTACATCTCCCAGTGTCTTTGCCAGGGTATTGAATCCTGTGTACCCAGAAAGTGCACCAAAGTGAATGACTTTTTCCTTGTTCTACTCATATTTGATTCCCTTGGTTAAATTCCAGTCTCAGGGTAGTCCTGACTCTTGTATATGGTAGATATTTTTTGCAGTTGCTTGTTTATAAAATTTCCTTCTTTCTCTATTACCTGTTGACTGACCTAGCAGCTAGGAGAGGAGCTGGTGACAGATCCTCCAGAAGCTATTGCACTGAGAGGAGGAAGTTCCCTCAATGTCTGCGGCACTGATGATGTCCTTGGCCTTACAAAGGAAGGAAGCTCCTCTGCAAGCTACAGGGCAAAATACAGATATTTCTAAATCATAATTCAGACTCCCAAGTTCAACGTAGAACTCTACCTCAGTTGAGCAGATCTTCTTTGACTGTGCATTTAAGCGACTCTAGAACTCTGTAACCTTCAGTTTGCTGCTCAGCTGTACCTGTTCTTCCATTTTAAAAGATAAAAACCTCTTTTTAAGCAACCAAAAAAGTCCCTCTGACTCTTACCTCTAGCCTTCAATTGCTGTTCCTCAACTTCTCATTATCCCTCTGCAAACCATCACAACAACTTGACAGTAATCAGCCAACTCCACTGACTTTGCAGGCCTTATTCCCTGTATCCTTGAAATGCCAGAGTTACCTCACTTTTAAGAGTTTTCTCCTCAACTGGAACATTTCTCAAGGATACTCCTAGTGAAATATTTGACAGTGGTGCTACCAACTCTTTTCAGGTACTACCTGTGTCTCACATACCACTTTGATGGCCTCGACTTGCTACTCAGATAGTCTCCTATGCATTTCTGAGTTCATCTCACTGCCTCATAAAAGATCTTATATTGCAATTCTCCCAGGACAACCCTGATTTAACCTGTGGTCCTGTCATTTTTGTTAACTTTGTTCTGAAGTGTAGCTATATGATATTTTAACAATCATCCCAATTAAAATACAGCATCCCCTGCATTTCACTCAGAGTATAGAAGCATATTCTCAAACCCAGTGATAAGAATGATAATAATGCTATAATTCACTGAGCATTCTGTGCCAGAGAAACATATTATCCTATTTAACTCAATGAACTACTATTTCTCACTCCTAAAATGGAGAACTTGAATCTGAAAGGGCTTAAATAACTTGCCAGATATTGTCTAACCATAACCGATAGGCACAGAATGCAAATCCAACCCGATACCCTAACATCAATATTATATCTCTTCATCTCTGTTGTCACATTCTTCCAATAACCAACTGAAACTAATTCAATTTCTATGACCAGTTTCTCTGGGCCTTAGTTTCCTCATCTAAATGAGGAGGTTGACTATGTAATTTCAAATGTTGTTTAAAATCAGAATTCTAAGATTTAAATCATGAAACTGGCTGTACAACCAAGGTTTATCAAAGTAGTTTTGAATTTGTCAAACACAGGAGGAACACCCTCAGTTAAAAATATAATTACATATGGATTCCTTTGAAAGCAGCTGCTAGAAAATTTCCTGGAAAGTTCAAGTACTCTAAAAAATGAGAGCATCTCTGTTCTCATTTCTGCCACATTTTAGAGATAACTTAATATTATTTGGGAGACCTTATATTGAAGCATAGTCATTCTTTTTCTTGAATACAGTTTTTAAACATAGTTTCAACGATCAACAGAATCGATGAAGCTTATTAAGAGCTATAGCAGTCACACACTCTCGTCTATTCTTCCAGCTCTTTCTATAGGCATCTATGTTCACATCTACAAATAATATGCTTATATTTCTCTTAGGGCAATCTGTATTGATTCCTCACTATGAAATCTAAGAACAAAGTTCTCTCTTGTTTCCTGTGGTAGAAACCATTTTCTCTGTGTGTAATCATGCACAAAAACATTCTTCCCCTCACTTCCTTCTCAAAATAAAATTCCAACATAATTTTATTAGTTTAACTTATAGTCAAGGTTTATATTACACCAAAGTGTGAAGGCTAGTCACAGTTAGCCTTGGTTAAGTATCAGAATAGTGTTTTCTTTGTGGCTGAACTTTGGTTTTTGAAAGAATTTCCTTATCTTATCCTTTGCTTATCTATCTGAGAACTTACAGTTTCTTTACTCCAAAATTTCTACTGTTAATATCAATCTCCCTTAGTAAATCCAAACATATCAGATGTTTTGTTGACTTAAACTCTCAGAGAAATCTTTCCTCAGGACTGCTAAAGACCTGCAGTGGGTGTTGATTGATCCTGGGGCCTCAGACTCTTTCTGCAGGGAGAGAGACTTCCTTCTCCTGTATTGTCATCAGGTCTCCTTCCCAGGGCACATGCTTTCTTTTATCTTCATTTCTTTTCTTTTTTTTTTTTTCCTCTTTCTCCTGCTTTTCCTCCTCCTCTTCTTCCTCCTCCTCTTTTCTTCTTTTCTTTCTCGGTCTACTTCATTTAGAGTTCTGCAGAGAAACAGTCAATATAATACATATATAACATTATGTATATAAAGAGCATCGTTATAAGAAATTGGTTCATGTGGTTATTAAGGGTCAGAGATTCCATAATCTGCAAGGCAGAAAGACCAGACTTAGAAAGGCTAGTAGTAGAAGTCAGTTCTAGTCCACAGGCCTGAAAACTAAGGAAGATTACGGTATAAGTTTTGATTCAAGGGCAGGAGATCAACATCCTAACCAAAGCAGTCAGGCAGAAAGAAGGAGAAATCCTCATTCCCTCTACTTTTATTTTATTCAAGTTCTCAATGGACTGGACAATGCCCATCACATTGGGGAGGACCAACAGCTTTATTGGGTTCAATAATTCAAATGCTAATGTTGTCTGGAAGATCTCACAGATACTCTCTGAAATAATGCTTTGGCAAATATCCAGGAACCCTCATCCTGTCAAGTTGACCCCAAAAATATTACAGCTGGAGCACATAAAACAGTATTTTCCTGAGAAAGAGATGACTGAGATAAGTTTCGAGATTATTCATGTTTGAAAACAATTCTTTCTGTCAAGGAAACCAATTTTCTTGGGACTTTGAAGGTGTTTTGTGATTATTGGTGATGATGATGTTTATGGTTCTCTTTATTTTATTTATTTTTTTTTTAATTTTCTTCTCTTGGTTGCCTATTCTGTTGAGATCTCTGATGCCATTCTGATTCCTGGTCATGTTCATAAGACTTATATCTCCCCAAAGATTCTCTCTTTGTCATATTTCAGTTTTCCAGAATTTCAAAGTGATACGCTTTGTAAAAGGGACCAGGTGGTTGGTTTATACATGGGGAATACGTTTTACTACTCTGGAAAATGTTGAACAATTTTGATATTTCTATACCTCTTCTTGTTTGTTTTTTTGTTCGGTTTTGTATTTTAACTTTTGGAAATTTATTTTCAGGTGATGGAGTACCAGTCTCCAATTTCTCTAATTTTGTTAACAGCTCTCAACTATTTCTTATCAATTTTTCTATTTTCTACCATTCCAGGCTACTTCCCCAACTTTACTTTCCAAACTTTCACATCAGTATTTTAAAACTTTACTAAATGCCTATAGAACATTTGCAAAGTACTCAAGCATTGTATTTTCCCCCATAAATTGCTCTTATCTCTCTCATTTTGTTTCATGGCTTACAATATCTTATTTCCCCGAGTACATGAATAATAAATTATTTGAATTTTTATCCTCTGCATTGTTTCTATTTTCTCCAATTGATTTTTCTTTTACTTTTTTTTCTATTATGGATTTTGGGTCTCCATCTTTCCTGTTGAATTTTCCTCAAAACAATTATTCCTAATCATTCACTAATCTTTATGTCTAAAACATTAAGAAGAGGACTAGAAATTCTCTGCTCATGAGTTTAATTTATGGGATCACGGGTTGTTCAGAACCTCAACCTGTCTCTGATTGTAAGGATTAAACTTGGGAATATTCCAACACTCAAGAGAAGAAAAGGGCAGGAAGTCACAAGTCTTAGGATATGGACTTTTATATCATCCTCTAACTATAAGTTGTAAATATTTTTTTAAATGAAAAGGAATAAAGAAAAATTCTCTTACTTTTTTGTTTTCATTATTGAGATTATGCCCAAATTATTAGTTATTTATATAAAAGTTAAATATGAATGGCTTTTAGATAAGCGTAGTCCACATATAAATAAAAATATAAAGAAACCCTAGAATTTGTAGGTAAATATGTAAAGAATATGAGAAAAAGTGTTCTATAGTGCAGTGCAGACCATGCATTTGCTCAACCAAATGTTCCATAAGCGTTCTGTTAGCGCTCAAGACAATCATGCTTCTCTAGGCTTATATTACCCATAATTCTGTTCTGTAACAATGAATCCATTCTGCATCTTCAGTGTGATCCTGCAGTAGAATGACTGCATTCCTTTATAATTACACTCATTCATACCTGGACTCTACCATGCACAGGGAACCATTGTTAGTTTCTTCATGACAAAGATGTGAAAAGTCCTAAGAATAGGAAGTCTCTTCTTTGCTTCTTTATCTTAAAGATATAATATTGAAACATTCCTCTGCAGTCTCTTCTCTTTATTCTTCAGGATTGAGATCAAAGATCAACCTTCATGTAAGAAGATTCCTATCAGTATGATCATTTCACAATTGTCAGTGAAGATTGCATTTTCAGGTTTGAATCTCTTGTCTCTTTTGATAAAATTCACAGGCATTGTCATAGGATATATGTATGATGAGTGATGGAAAGAAGCTGATGAATTTAAAAGCATTTTTCAATATGAGGGAAAGTGGTTTAAAATATATATAAATTTTTATAAATTGTTCTCCCTTGAGCCAAATGTGGACCATGCCGATGTCAACTTCTATGCAGGTAACAGATTTCATAAAATCAAATCTCATAAAATTCAGCAAACCAAAGTACTTCCATCTTCTCTAAATTACATGGAAATTTCATACACTGAATGGTTAATATACTGCATATGGCAGTAACTCCTGCTTCATCAATCAGTGGTGAATTTGGTACTGCAATATATGTCTTCTGATTCTAGTAGGTGTATTGGAGTATGCCAGGGTCCTAAAGCTTAATAGTGTCATTAGAGCACAGACGGTGGGGTTTTAGAAAGTTCTGGGGTTTAAATAGTCCCTTATGATTATGTGTTATAGAGAGACTCTAATATTTCCCACAGAGAAAATAGGCATTTGAGTTTCATTATGTTCAGTGATTCAAATATCCTTTCTGTGCATCTGAACACCTATGATTCCTTCGACTTTCTTTCAACTGGGTAGAGAGACTTTACTACATACAGAAAATAGCTCTGCTTGTTTATCTGATCAGCTAATGCTTCCCAGCAAGTGAAGACCTAAATAGCGGTTAAAACTGGGAAATACACCAAATATCCAAGGTTACATTGAGGCTGAAATGGTTTTGAAAACATTGGTCTGATTTCTCTTACTGCACTTTGATTTTCCATCATTTGCTACATCTTCTCTGTTAATGAGAAATTAAACTGTTTTTACATGTCTCAAATTAATATATTTGCCATATTAAAACCCACATTTATGGTCCAGGTAGAAGCTTGATGAGACCCCCAACTATAAAACAACAAAACATTGTTTCATAAAACAAAAATAACAATAAAAACAATAAAAATTTTACTCATAAATGTGATTACCCACAAAGTTCATCAGATGTATATCAGAGGAAATAGTTTAAAACATTACTTTTTATTCATATGTATTACAAAAGTTCAAACAATTGTACTTAATTGAAACTGAAATAAAAAATAGCTGGGTGAATTAATTCTGATTTTGATACTTGAATACAGGTTATAAAAACTTTTTCACAATGGCAACAATGTCTCCTGACAGGAGCTAAGTAATAAGTAATACTTAAGCAAATAAAATAATACACAAATAAGCAACATAGTCTACTGTCATGTAAATTATCCAGAAAAGTTAAACATAGAGAAATGTTTGTCAAATTTACACTGTTCCTTGCATTAAACTTTTGTTATAAACTTTTTATTACAAATTTTTTATAAGATACTATGTTGGCAGTTGAATCAGATAATATCCTCCTTCAATATATCATTTTCTGTTTACTTTGACATCAGAAAACTGTAAATTCCCTTAATCTTTTTTTAACAAATAAAATACTTTCATAAAGAAATGATAAATTTACTTTATATGACATTTACCCTAGAATCTAGCTTAGACTGTATTAGGTAATGTTCTAATTACTATAATCAATTTTATCCAAACACATTTGGATTTATTAAAACATAAATAACTTTAATTCAGCTATCTTTCATCATTTTTCATGATTTTCACCTGAAAACATTTACTAAGAATACATTTCCACTTATCCTAGTTGTGATTGCCATACTTATAATTTGATTAAATATAAATACTGGCTATTAATGATAAATTCTGATTGAAATGTTCAAGAAATCACCAATTTTATATTTTCGTTTTTCAGTGGCTTATCAATATAATATGAATTGATTGTTAGGCCAAATCACTTATTCTCATATAGGTAAACCAAATTTAAATAAGTCATTTAAATACTTAAATATTTTTTCTTATTCAGATGTAACAGAAGATAGTCAGCCCCTAATCCATAAATAATTAGATTAATGGGGTTTGTTCACCTCTTGTTTATGTATTTTTATACACATAAAACAGGAAGACTAAAATCAGAATCAGAATGTGAGGTGAAGAGACTTTTCTTTTCTTTTTTTTTTTTTTTTTAACAATACTCTAGATCTAAACTCTGCCATCAACTTCATTTACAGAATTTAAATTTTTTTCAAAATAAGCAGAAGAATTGTATAAAAAGAAATTTTGTCTGGAAAACTACTGAGTTCATGAAAAATAATATGGAATGAAAAATAAACAAAACTAACAGCTAATTTTTAAATGAACATGAACTCAGAGAAAAATTGTAATCTGATACCAATCCCGTGAACCCCCAGAGGGACAGAGCAATGTGGAATCATCATTAGATTTCTGGGAATGTGGAAACTTCACTTCACGTGCCAGGTATGTGAAGGAAAGCAGAGTCCCCAAATTTGAGACTGTCTGGCAGGCAGTGTTATTTTAAAAAAATGTTACAAGTCTTGGTTACAACTTCAACCATTTTGAGACAAAGATGAATTTTTTAAAAATCCTACAGTAAAAGTATTGATTTGTACTCATTCAAAATCTGATAGGATCCAGAAAAGCTCAGGAGGAACAAATAGCTAGATAACTCAGGAAAACACATTTGCTTTTGACAGATGAACAAACAATAGAGCCATTTGGGTTTTGCATTTAAGTATATTGCGGAACTCTGACTGATGAAGCAATGAAATGGCGTTCTCAGAATAAAAATAGGGGTAGACGAAGGGACAAATGCCTCAACAAAACAATAAAATATCAGGGAACAATCGTGGCTGTAAATGCACCAGCTATTTGAATGAATGAGCTAGTCTCTTTTTTCCATCCTAACAATCTGGTTTCTCCATTATAAAAATGAAAATACTTTCAAATGAACTGAAACATTGCTCTCATGGAAATGTAATCTTCAGATTTCTCCATCATATAGCCGAACTGAATGCGGAACAATGTTTTAAAATAATATCCTGCTCATAAGACCATTTCAGTTTTCCGTTTTAAAAAGAATTATCTTAATCGAAGTGATATTTCCGGTGATTTTTAATTGATTCTTATTTTTTCTATTTCTATTCTGCTTATGTTATTTATTTCTATTTTCTTCCCGATAAAAATTTAAAATTTTCACTATATTAGTAACTAATAAGGTAATTATCTTAAAGTAATTAGCACTGTGAAAAATGTAAATCAATGCTAATGAATAATAGAAAATTGCATTGACAACCAAGAAGCAAAGGAGGATGCACATGATGTTTAGAAATGATAGGGAAATTTGATCTTGAAACTATTTATTTTTAATTTATAATTCTATGTTGGTGTCTATATTTGGTCTTTATAAGTAAACTAGTCACAGCTGACATGCTTATTGAAATTAAGTATTTGTGCAATCGATAGCCTCATAGTCTCACCATTCATGTATCCCACCTTTATGAAACAGAAGGTTTATTTCACCCAATAAATGGAAATCCTAAGAATCAAAGGTACAGAAACATCATCCCTTAACTGCTACAGAGTTAGTTACCAAGAGATGTGGAATTCTATCACATCTTTGGATTTTTACCCATGTCTCTGTATTCATATGTTCACTTCACCCAAATACTGATTAAGTACTGCTTACAACTATTTGGTAAGATCTGCTTTTATTTATTTTCCAGTTGTGAACTCTCTCCGGTCTCTCTTCCCTCCTTCCCCCCTCTTTCCTCCCTCCACCCTCCATCCTTCCTTCCCTTCTTTCTTTCCTTCTTTCTCCTTTCATTCCTTGTCTCATTTGAGAAGTTGACCTCCGCTCTACAGAACTTGTGCTTGTAGTTCAGCTTATTGATAAATATAGGATCTCTCGATTCAACTCTATCTTTTATCTTTTGGCACCTCCTCATATTCTGGGCCCTGACCACCATCCTAGAACTTTCTAGCGCTGTCCTTGACTCCTGTTTTTAGACTTCCCTACTGCCATCCTTCATCTGACATTCAAGGGTGAGGTTTTCAAGTTTCACTTCTTGATACCATTAGCTAATCTCTAATTTCCAGATTAAATATGCAGCATAGATTGAACAACAACAACAACAAAAAAGGTTCTACAGTATTCTTAAGATCTATGCAGCATGAAATATTGCCTTTAAAATTTGTTGTTGGCCATCAAAACTTAACGAAGAAGCTATGTTGGGAAGTTAATATCCACAATTATGATATTTAGGGATAACTCTTAGATATATGAGTTTTCAGAAAATTAATCAGAAAGACAAGGAGATGGGCTAAAGGTCTTTTTATGGTTTGGGTGTGAGGTGTCCTACACATGAGCGAGACAAAGCAGGAAGGTTCAGAGGAGAAATGATTGGGTTGTGAGAGCCTTAACATAATCAAGTGAATTAATCCCTGATGGGATTATCTGAGTGGTAAGTGGAGGCCGGTGGGGTGTGGCTGGAGGAGGTGATTAATTGGGGGTGTGGCTATAGAATATCTATTTTGTTTCTGGAGAGTGGAGTCTCTCTCTCTCTGCTTGCTGATCACCATGATGTGAGCTGCTTCCCTCCTCCCCATTCTCCTGCCATGAGGTTCTGCCTCACTGGAGCCTCGAGAAATGGAGTCAGCCTTCTATGGACTAAGACCTCTGAAACTGTGAGCCTTGAAATAAACTTTTTTTCCTCTACAGTTGTACTGGTGGGGTCCTTTAGTCAGAGCAGTGAAATAGCTGACTAAAACAGGTCTTGTGCTAAAGGCTCAGTTCCCAGCTCGACACTGTTGGGAAGTAGTGGAAAAACCATAAGAACCATGACAAAGGGGATTCTTTTCCTCCTTGGGGCACACCCTGGAAAGCTCCTTTCTCTTTCTCTGTTTCACTTTCTAGTTGCATGAGGAAAGAAATTTTGCTCTATCACACACTGCCAGCCATGATATTCTGCCTTACCATAGGCCCCAAAGCAACTAGGTTGACTAACCATGAACTGAAACCTCTTAAACCATGAGCCAAAATATTTTTTTTCTCCTTTTAAGTTGATTATCTCAGATATTTTGTTACAGAAATGGAAAACCAACTAACACACCTAGTATATTACACCAAATTCCTTCCTAGTTATTTCAAGAATCCAGGATATGATTCAATTGCTCACAGAGCAGGTCAGTCTGTGGATCAAGCTTGCTGGCACTGTATTGGATTTATAGAACTTAGGCCCGATTGCTTCACCAAGATGCTGGCTTGAAATGGTATTTCCATTCTTAATGATTTTTCTCACCAGTGAAGTTGCTGTTGCAACTTGAATTCCACCTCTTCACTCTTCTGAACTGAGAGGGAAGTGTCTTTATCACTGATGGGAGGAGGGAGATCAGAACGCAGAGCTGCCCAAGTCTCAGAAACTTCCAGTAGTGAGAGTTGTGGGGTTTGTACTTGCCATGATGACTAACTAATTGCCTTTCATAATCTGGGCGTCTACAAACGCTCACAGGGATCACACTACCATGACAATTGTATCTGGCTGCCATCGTCAGAGATTTCACTGCCAATATTACTGCAGCCACTTCACATATGATGGGATCACCCCTGAAATTACAATAAAGGATGCAACACAGCCACCAGTTTGCAATGAGGTACCTTCACTGCTCACCAGTCCATTCAAAGGGTTGTTTGTTCAGTTCTGTCCAGTGTTTATAATTATTATCATGGGAGAGAGAGTTCAATGGAAGACAGGTTGTCATTTACTATAATACGTATTGAATTCTTCCCTTTACCCTGTCATACGCACTCAATAGATTTTGCTGTATTCTAGCTCATTGTGGGTAAATTCCTTTAGACCTAATTGTCTTTTACACAAATCTAAGAGCTGCTTCTAAACCAATTCCCATAAAGTAGTCTCTCTCTCTTCTTTACTTTTACAGTTTCTCTTCTTTCTGCTTAATCTGCTTTTTCTGTCTCATTAATTTTCACAGTGAGGTCCATTATTTCACCATTAAGATCTGGTAAATTGTCTTCCTTTTCCTGGCATAATATGTCACACAGAACATATAAAAGATGTGCTCTCAAGGGTCTGGAAGGGCTAAAGAGAACCACAAACCCGGTATGTTTTATGCCAAGTGTTTCCAACTTTGCAAAATAATTATCCAGATTTCATATCAAGTAATTGTGAATTACGAGTGACTTAATAAACTAATACATGTAAAAACAAGTAAATAAATACTGGAATGTAGTCTGCAATTTGGACATTTATAGTATGGACAGTAAAAGTTAAATGGATTCATTTTGATTTCTATTGCAAAGACAAAAGCAATGCCGGGAGAGCATTTTAAGGTTGCAAAGGAATCATATCCCACTCTTAGAAACGCTGCTTTGGCTCACATACCAGGAACTCAAAAGGCTCTTAGGTTTGAGCAGGGTTTGGAAGAAGAAAAGGCTTTGCAGCATGTCCTGGCTACAGTTCAAGCAACCCTCAGCTTGATCACAGTATCTGGCAGACTCCGGAGTTGGTGAGAGTATCTCCATGGTGAGAAGATGCGAGTGTAGTATTTACCGTGAGATCCATGGACAATCACAGTGCAGTAAAGCCATATCATCTGCACCAAACAATTAACACCCGTCAATAAACAGCTTCTGGGGTGGTACTGAGCCCTGATAGGGGCAACGTCTGAACATAGGTCCATAAACGCTCATAAGGAGCTGGTTTTTGTCAGACCTACAGTCATAATGTGCGAAGGAGTCCATGACAGGCTGGAAATGGGACATAAGGGACAGGTACAAGCAGGCTAAGATGGCAAGGTAAACAGTAATTCAAATCTACACACCACCTGCCCCACCTGCATCCTCACCTATGTCCCCAAGGTGGCAGAAATGGAAGGTACAAACCCCACAGCATGATTTGTGTACCAAAGTTGATTTAGCCACTGTCACTCCATATTTCCCACCTGCCAACAACAGATACCGAAGCAGACCCCCATTGTGGTGTTATTGCTCAAGAACACCACTGACGACTGGGTCTCCTGTCCCGGAGAGTCTAGTGGCCCATCCTCAGCAGGAACAGGTTTGGCATTCTCATCTAGCCCTTCATCCAGTGTCTGAAAGGGGACTGTAGTGGTGGGGGGTGATGGAAGACCTGATCCGTGAACATATGGAACCCACAGACCAGTGGCCTTCAGCTGCGCTTCTGTGCCTCTCTCTTGCCAGCTTTAACATTTAGCAAATTCTCAAAAAATTAAAATAACAACAGTGTAGGGCTCACTTCTCCATGTCTGCCCTCTATGCAGGACCTTGCCCCTCCAAATTCTGGCTGCCTCCAACTCAAGTTTTTGTCCCCAGACACTCAGTACCTCCAACTGTCTCGACAGCCTCTGTGCTACGTGGCTGTGGCCTTTTTCTTTTTTCCCCTTCTCCCTCGTTCTTCTCACAGAGAATAAAGCATTGGCAAATGTCCTAGGAGGAAAAGTGAATTACAGAACGATGAGGGTTTCTTTGTGGTTCCCTTCTCTATGGCATCTTGGCCTCTCTTGTTCTGGCTGTCTCAGCAGCTTCCAAATGCTTATAATCGGAATTTTTATGGTACTCTATGTATATTTTCTATTTTTTTTCAGTGGTGGTGAGAAGATGATAGTACCATAGGATAATTCTTTCTAGCTCAAAGCAGGAGCATGTACCTTATGTGTGCTTAATACAACTTTAAGGGTCAATGGCAAGAGTTACTGCTCTACAAATTAATCACTTAGAAATGACATTTGTGCTGAGCCTGGTATTGCATACATGTAATCCCAGTGGCTTTGGAGGCTGAAGCAGGAGGATCACAAGTTCAAAGCCAGCCTCAGCAACTTCGCAAGATCCTGTCTCAAACTAAAAGATAAAAAGGGCTTGGGATATAGTTTGGTGGTAAAGAAGTACCCTTGGGTTCAATCCCTGGTACAAAAAAAAAAAAAAAAAAAAAGAAAGGAAAGAAAAAATAAATGACATTTGTATCTTTTAGTGTCTCCAATATCAATGTTCAATTTTCCATAAAATATTTCTCTAGGGAATCTTTGCACTTTCTTAGATGGAAAATCAGTATTGCTTGAAATAAAGGCAAAATAATAATATAAAAATATATTTGAGCTCACAATATGTGAAAGAAAATATGTGTTTGAAACTCATTAATGAATAAATGTATCTCATTATGGTCTAATGGCTCTCAAAAGTAGTAATTGCAGTATTTATTTAAAAACCTAGACACAGAGAAGTTAAGAAACTTACCTTAGTTTTCTGAAGTCATAAAGCTAATAAGCAGTAGACCCAACAATGGAACCAAGGGAGCTAGCTTTAGAGTCCAAAGAATAAAGAACTATATTTAATTACAAACATGAAATTATATTTTAGTTCAGTTCTATTTTCTGCTAAGATAAGGAAGTTTGGAGTAATGTTAAAACACATTAGTTATAAGATTTTTTTTTTCCCTGACACATTGAAAAAGATTGAAATAGAATCGAAAAAAAAAAAATGTCTTGAGTCATTCAACATACTTAGTGCTACACCTATCAGCTAAAATCCAGTTGTTTACATCTTGCATCTGTTCTAACCAACCAGTTTTAGTGAAAATACTGGTATACTTTTTTCTAAACAAATCAATGGGTAGATATGCTTTGTACAAAAAAGGCTGTAATTAAGTTCTACCAGATTCACTTTAATAAAATTTCCTCTAAATATTTCACATAAATGTAGTATGTACTAAAAACTATAAAAAAAATTGTAAAAAGTTTAAAATGTAGTAAAAAAGAATGTTTGCTACTGTAAACTTCTTTATGATTATTCAGTAAATCAACCAATTCTTATCTCTGGAGGTAGGGGTTGTTTGTTGGTTTTTAAAATTATAGGGCTAGCCAAAACAGAAAAAAAAAAAAAAATTTAAAGATGTATCTGAATAATGGTGGCAAAATAGGAAAGGAAGAAAAGAAAGAAAGAAAGAAAGAAAGAAAGAGAAGAAAAGAGAATTTTGGAAAGTTTACATCCACTACTCACCTAGCAAAATGACCATAATCCTGAAGATTGACTACAACCAAATGCTGGCCAAGATGGGGAGCAACAGGAACTCTCATTCATGGCTACAGGGAATGCAAAGTGGTACAAACACTTTGGAAGACAATTTGACAGTGATTTACAGAAATAAGCAGTCTTACCATATAACCCAGCAACAAAACTCCTTAGTATTTACACAAAGGAATTGAAGATATGTCCACAAGACAAAACCTGCAGCTGTATAATTAAAGCAGCTTTATTTAGAGTTGCCATATCTTGGAAGCAACCAAGATGTCTTTCCCTAAATGGATAAAGAAATGGATAAATAATCTGTGGCATAACCAGATGCCAGGATGTCAATCAGTGCCAAAAAATTGAGTTATCAATTTTTTGATAACATGGAGGAACATTAAAGGCACACTACTAAATCCAAGAAGTCAACTGGAAAGGTTTTAACTATATGACAGTCTGGAAAAGGCGAAAATTGGATCATTGAAAGGATCAGTAGTTGCTATAGGCTAAGCGAGGAGTAAGGCAGGAATAAGTGGGGCACAAAGGATTTTTAGGGTAGTGAAACGAATTCCTATGATCCTATAATGACAGATACATGCCACTAGACATTTATCGAAACCTGTAGAATATACAGCAAGCATGAAACCTAATGCAATCTGTGCACTTTGGATGATAATGATGAGTTAATGTAAGTTCATCCATAAAACAAGCACACCACACTGGTGAGGGAGGTTCACAATGCGGAGTAGGGGGCAGTTGTAGGGGAGAGGGGATTATGGGAAATCCCTGAGTCTTCTTAATTTTGTTTGGAACCTAAAACTGCTCTAAAAAATAAGGTCAACTTTTAAAAGGTTGTTTTATATTTATTTTAGTTAAATAATCTAGGGTGACTATAGTAATCAAAATAATCCGATGAATTATCAGATTTTCCCCTAATATTTTTTCCAAAGCCCCTCATCCTCTGCAAAATCTATACTGGTGTAAGACCATATTGTTCAGGTGCTGCTCAAAGCAGGTTAAGAACACCAATTAGTGAATATCTCTTCATGACAAATATTAATTAATGTATCATTAGTTTTTATTCATTTTCAATGAAAGCAAATGATTGGAAATCACCTGGCTTGAAATAAGTTTCTTAGACTCATTTATTGTGTTAAATTCTATTCAGTACTCCAAAAAGGCTTTACCCAGATATATCAAGTAACCATTACTCATACTTGGTTCTCTTTTACTTAGAAGTACCATGTTTATCCAGATGCATTCAGAAAATTTTGAGAAAATTAAAAATCATTAATTTATTTATTTTAAATGCTTCTACAGTACTATCTGCTTTTCAGGCTTAGAGTTGAAGTTTTATCTTATTCAATCAGTGGGAAAATACCAATTTTCAAAGCTAGACCTATTGTCACACAAAACTGTAATAGCATACTTTCAGAAAAATCCTGACTTTATTTTCCAATTCAAATAAATGTCTTAATATGCATTCTATGAGAACAATTTCAATTCTGAAATAGTTTTAATCCCAGAATTCATTCGATGAGTAGATGATAGCAAGACAGATGATAGATAGACTGACCCATGGATAAATACGGCATGGGACCTAGCTGGGAGTTGAATGATTTGCTGCTTTCTTCCTTAGGAAAAAATGCATTGACAAAAATCTAGCAATAAACAAGTTGAGGTTATAAAATAAAAATTATTTCAGGAAAATTCAGAATTCAGGAGAGCTTTTCACTTTCAAAATGAAAGAAGGGCAATTATGAAAAGAGAGGATGAGAAAGAAATACAGCATGCACATATTGCCCACAGAAGAGGATCCACACGGAGGCTGGAATTTGGAAATTGATTTCCTTAAAACTAGCTCTACCCATTTACCACTTGAGAAGGCTTCCGGGACCCCCAAGGATGGTCATTTAGACTCCAGTTTGATGGCCATTGCTGTAAAGATATTTTGTATGATTTGTTAAAAATCTTTGGAGCAATTTATGTAATTAATTCAACTGTGAGAAAATCTTAAACACATCCTATCATCAGGCACTGTATTTTGTTTAAAGCTTAAAGTTAATTTACTACATTTTTTGATACACTAAAAATGTCATTAAAGTTTAGAACAACATGGAAAGCAGTTTTTTATCTGAGAAATGTATTAGACATCAGCAGTAGCTCCCTCTTCCCCAATACATACAGCCCTTAATTTCCACTGTCTTTTTCAGTGTTGAATATTTCTTTGGTGTTGTTTCTATGATATATCAGATATACACAGGTCTGTTTATAGACTAATAAAGCAAGGTATGGCCTACCATCAATCCAAGTTTGACATATTATTATTCTATTTTATGTCATCAAGCAAAGTAGGGAAAAAAAAGACACAATTTAAATGGTGTTTTGAATATCATTACACATGCACAGAAAACAGGGTCAATAGCAGTACCTACTTTTTCCTTAAAATTCCCCTAAAGACAGCATTTCCACTAGTGCTTAAAGCATAATTAGTCTTTTTGAAGAAGTCATTCAATCTGCTCACAATGAATGAGAACATTCTAGATCAATGACTTGCTTGGAATAGCACTTATGTGTTGTTTCTGAAGTTCAAACAGATCTTTGGAAGAGGTACTAATAATGGAATCAAATGGCAATGGAGAAGATGAGAGATAGAAAACTCATAAAAAGGCATAATAAGTGACTGAGTCTCGGGTACATGATGTTATAACTAGGAGCACAGTTTTTTACTGTGGTAAGGCTTTCCCTGCAATAGAGAGCAGTAATAGCAATGTTTGCAAGCCCCTTATAATGAAGTCAAATTTTAAAGAAAGCTCTTGTTTTAACAAGGGAATTTTATAGACATTCAGGAAATGGAAGTTAAAATAATTTCCCCAACCGAGTTTCAGGATGTATTGAACCCTATTTCAATGTTACTGAATCGTTTCAGTGTGACTCTGAATAATTCATGTCTCAAACTTTATATTTTTCAGGAAGCAGACGTGGTAAAGAAGCCTGTCCTATTCCATTCCTGACTCACTCTACTCCTTCTGCCTATCCTCCTGACAAGTATGTTTCTAATGGAAACATATAGTAGAATTTCTGTTCAAGAAAAGAAACGGAAGAAAATAGTTTACAGTTCATTTTATTTCAGTTTGACTGCTTAAAATCAAAATTAAATCTTCTTGAAACTTATTAAAGAAAAAATAATAGAGTAACATTTGTCAAGCAACATATACTGTAGACTCATTTATTATAAGAAATAGGTTGTTATTTTCTAGAATAAATGCTTTTTATAGTAGCACGGTTTGTTTTATATATACCAGATGGATAGGTGAAAGAGCAAAGCATTCTGTATGGAATGCTAATAAAACCATATTGGGCATGCTACAATATTAAGAAAACTCATACACTTCTTTATTATTTATAATGTAAAAATTGAAAAGTTGGAACAAATTTATAAAAACTCATTGCCAAATGCATAGGCTTTTGGAATTTTCAATGTACTCGGAGCTTAATGGACTGCTCCTAACACAACGCAGCTTCCCTCTGCTAACTGGCTTCTCCAGGACACAGTTAATCATCTTCGCTCTCAAAAAAGCCTCTTTCCTACCATGTCTATTTCTGTTAATGTCATCCCAGCCTTCCAGTCACTGGGGCCCATGAATGCTCTTGCCATCATTTTTAACTTCTTTTCCTTTTTTGCTATTCGCGTAGAATAAGAAACCAGTGCAACATATTCAACTTCTTTGATTTTCTTGCAGATATCCCTCCCTTTCTATTCTCACTGCTATAATTTGGGCTTTTATTAACTTTCGCCTGGGAAAGAATGGTCCCCATACAGAATCAGGCCAGCCACCTGTCTTGTAAGCTGGTATTGGTATGCAGCCCCACTCCCTCCTTTGCATACAGTCTATGGCTGCTTTCACTCGACAACAACAGACTCAAAAACTTCTCACAAAGACCACATGGCCCACAGAGCCCAAAATATTTAGTATCTCCAGGGACAGATACATTGTAGGGTGCCATAAGGAATACGGACGGCTGTGTTAGAGGATGACATTTAGTCACATTCTCCCAGGCCTGAGGAAGGGATGCATGACTGAGAGAATGAGCTAGAAAATGAGTGTGCTTGCAGTGGTTGAGGTAAGAATGAAAAAGACAATGACAAAGCAAGAGGGGACAGATTCAAGGGGCACATGTGAGTTAATGGAGGTAGTATTTGTTAACTAGAAGTGAGGATTAAAACAACCACATATCAACTATGTCATCTCCTTACCTAAAATCCATAAGTAGCTCACCACTTCTGGAACCTTTAAGAGTTCTGTTAGGACAAGTGTGTTCTGTTTCTTTTCCTCCTTCATCCCATCTGTTATCACATGCCCCTGGACTCCCTTCCTTGGGCATCTATGGTTTCTTTAACTGCTCTCCCGTGCTGTGCTTCCTCTGGCCTGACAGGCTTTGCAGTGGAGACACCCACCTGGAAGTCTCTCTTTTCTATCTCCTAACTCACTTCCATTCATACTCAAGCTTAGATCTTGGCTCAAGTTTCTCTTCCTCTAAAAAGCTTTCCTGATCTCCATGACGGGGCGAATACCCCATTATATGCTGCCCTCGAACCAAGTCCCTCTCATACCTAAATTTGCATGGTGTTTTTTCTTTATTTTATGCTTTGTTTAATATCTGTCTTACCACCTAGAGCAAAATCTCCAGGAAGGTAGGAGATGTTGCCACTGTGTGCTCAGAGGGCAACTGCTGGCACATAAAAAGCTCCATGATATTTATCCAATGAAATGATGAATTAATGATTCATAAGTGGAAGAGGAAGCAGTCAAAAATATCTCTATGATTCATGACTTTGCAATGAGCACACAATGGTAAGGAATATGAAATACAGAACCATAACAAAGCATAGGGGGCATGATTCCTTTTGTGTTTTGATGTAATATTTTTGAAATGCCTGAGCAGTAAGAATGTGAACCTGCAGATCAGAAGAAATGGTCTCAGTTAGAAACAGACATTTCAAAAAACCCTCATTGTAGTTAATGAGGGAAACTAAGAGACGATGTCTAACAAAGCAGAAGTCCAAGAACGGCATCCTGAGAAATGGCAGTTAAAGGAAAGGCAGTGGAAGAGGAGTCAGTGAAAGAGATCTGATGGCACCAACAGAGTGACAGAAAGAAAACCAGGGAAGAGTATTTAGCAATCTGCAGATTAGGTTTTGAAAAGGAAGAAATTTCACTGATGGACACTGGAGTGTTCCAGATTAACTGAACTCACATGTGAGTTACATCTTTCAAAGAACATATAGAGACATAATTAGGATTTTACCCATGGGTAGCACACATTACTTGAATATCTTTAAGATTCTAGAACATTATCTCTAGAAAAGAGAAAAACCTAGATCCCCTATTAGTCATAGAGCTTCCTTAAATGTTTCGGGGAAGGTCATAGATTTGGGAGCTGGCTAAAATATAATGATCTTGGACTAGGAAGACCAAAACTTATATGTATTACATATATGACTTAAACTATTTCTGTTTTTTTTTTTGTTTTTTTTTTTTTTTTCAGGTTCTTCATTTATACATTGGATGTATTAGTGACTATATTCCAGAGTTATGTGGTTTAACTAAAATATAAAAGAAGATATTTATTTCATTGCATGATTAATATTATCATTTTTATGGAAACAGAATCTACTTTAATAATCTGAAGATAGAAAAAGGTAAAAATGCTGTCCTGACAACATCCTAAAAACTATGTAATTTTGTTTCACAGAAAACATACTAAGAGTGCATTAAAAAAAAAAAAAAAAAAAAAAAAAAAGCCCAGGAAAATCTATGTGAAAAGGTCAAAATAATTAAGGGAATCCTTCTAATAAACTCCTTCATCTGCAAGAGTATAAACAATTACTATAAAGAGAATCCAAGTTAAAAACTTAGATATTTTAATCTATAGATATATCTGAAAATGAAATGAATAATTGGCATCATTTACCCCTACTTAAATAAACTTAATAATATTTATAAATAGCTGGGCAACATATAAGAAAATAAAACTTGAACTGAAAGATTCCTGATAATTCTATTCGGTGTTACCTTTCTACAGTTTTTCATCCACTTCAGAATTATCCAAAACCCTGTGTCTGCCCTTACTAAACAATTATTCTATAGAAATTTTCAAAAATGGCTTGGTTTCCAAAAAATTCATTATGAACACAGCATTTAGGGAGTCGATTCTTTCTTAAGTGGCATTATGTGCTGAGGACTTATTTAAGAATTTGACTAAATGGTCACTACAGAAATGAGGCATAAGATAATTATGCTGTCAGAAGACCTGTACTTCTTTCTTGAAAATACTCCATGTCCAACTATAATGCTATAAATGCCCACACTCTCATATCAGACTTTTCTTCTAGTATTTATCTATTATTTGCATGCATAACATTATTTGAATTCCTTCTTTAAAAGGAGGTATATCACAGCCCTTTGAAAACAGGTTTAACTGATGAAGATCATGTATTAAGATCTAGCCAAAACTTGAAATTGCTTTTTTTCATTGCTTCTATCACAAGTGAAATAATTAATATTTTCATTGAAAAGTAAACATTTAATTGTCTACCAAAAAATATGCAGAAAACAGATGGAAATTTCATTTCCAAGATCACATAAAATCCAAGTGATTTCCAAATACATTTTTTCTACTTTTATTCAAGATGCCATAGTGTACCTATTAAAAAAAATAAACTTGAGAAAATAAAATAATCTGAATAGATGTTTGCATATCACGTAAAGCTACATGATTTCATTTCATTCTAGATACATCTTTAATGCCTATAAATTCTGCAGGGAAAAATAATTAAAAATATATTCTTCATCAATAACAAAAAAAAAACAATTGAGAAAAGAGAATTTACTTTTTGTAAAAACTAAAGCTGAGATACTTTCTCATAGAGTAACAGACTGACAATTTTTTTGTGTAATCTGATTAATAATTTTTGACAAATGGATAATTTAGAACTTGATTCTATTGTTCAGAGAAACTAAAATATTCATATCAGTTTTATTAATGTACCATCTCAAAAAATGAATTAAAGCATTTATGTGGTTTAATATATTCACATTGTAGTCTTATTAATTAAAAAATAATAAATAAAATATACTAATATAAATTTTAAGGAAAGGCAAGAATAAAATTATTAGAAATACATTTTGATTTGAGGGCTTAGGGAAAAAGTAATCTAAATTTCACTATTGGGGGAATAACACATTGATTAAGCTTTTGGAAGTTTACTTTAGGGGAGTTGAATGGGAAAATGTTCATGTTTACAATCTAGCATTCTTTTGACTAGAGGATAAATATTGGCAAAAATGAAAGGATCCCATTTTTATGCAAAGACACTTTCTTCATTCACACAGAAACCAAAAAGAAGAGACAAATACATAAATATATTTGAATCATTTGGCTCAGGCTAGAAAGGATATCAATTTTAGTGTATCATACAGCCACTGCTAAATAACTGCATAGCAACAGAATCTGGCTTTGTTATTCCCTGATACTTTCCTAACAGACAGTAACCAAAAGGTCATTAGCAAAAAGAAAAAAAAAAAAAAATCCAGATATTGTCATCTCTAAACAAGATATAAAATAAACATCTCAGGAACTTTCAGCATGATAAATATTATCTATATGTGAGCTCTAAACCCAATGAATAGGTTTCTAAGGATCCTAAAGAGACTTATGTCGCCATCTGACAAAGTGTTGTTGTAGTAGAAAACATTAAGAACACATTCTCTCTAAAATAAAGTTTCCATTTAGACACAATCAGCAGGGCTTAATTAGAAAACATGAATAATTGAACATGCTGCTGCTCTCTCTAAGCAACAAACTTTAAGTCTCACGCAGAAGCAGATTTTTGTTAGACAAAAGGGCACATTATACTCAATCACGTTCTAATGCTTTCCTCTCTGGAGCAATCTTTCCAGTGATGATTCAGATGAATACCCTCTGAACAAATACTATAAACACAGGTATTCATTTAAAATAGAAAAAAAAAAATGCCTGCAATTTCCACAAAAAAAATTAAGTTTTTGAAAATGTAGAGAAAGGAGTATGGGCAAGGGTATGGATTGGAAAGATCTTTGGATATTGAAGCCTTCCTGGAATTAATTATTCTGGCAACTGTGTTCAAGGCCAAGCTCACCAATATTCTCTGCTGAGGCATGGTCTGAATTCATGTATCTGTTTCTCATTTCCTGTGAGCTCCTCCCTGACCAGATGAGAACAGAGTCCACGCTGACTGCTGACTCAATGCCCCCACTGGTTATTCCAGGTTCCTGGTGTTTAGTTGGGGTGATTAACAATGAATCCATTGGTAAGTAGTATGTAAGCATTCTTTAAAAAAAAAAAAAAAAAAAACTGTTTAGACACAAATTCACAACGAAATCCAAATTCCTAAAAACAGTAACAAAACCAAAAAGCAAAACCAAAAATAAAACACCCACAGCCCCAGGGTTGAACTACCTAGCTTACCTCACCAAGCACTCTTTCCCTGGAGTCATGCCCAACACTGCTGATTCTGTCTTCTGCTTTGGTTAGCCTTTCCTGTCCTGGGCTATGTGTCATCTTCTTGGATTCTTTGTTTTCTGTAGAACTAACCAAAGGAGGCCAGATGTGGTGGCCTATGCCCGGAGACTGAGGCAGGAGAATCGAGAGTTCAAAACCAGCTTTGCAAAAGTAAGGTGCTAAGCAACTCTCAATGAAATACAAAATAGGGCTGAGGACATAGCTCAGTGGTTGAGTGCCCCTGAGTTCTGATTCCCTGTACTCTCTCCACAAAAGAAGAACTAACCAAAGGGGCCTCCTATCTTTCTGTGTTTATCTCCTGTAAAGAAGAATTGTGACCCTCTCCCCTAAAAGCCTCTTCCAAGGGCTTCTGTTTAGAAGATAGGTTTTCAGACAAGCCTCAGAGGCTCTGTTATCTCTGCAGCAAGGTCTCCAAACAGGAATTCCAGCAGAGGCCTCGCCACAGAGTTACTGCCTAGAAAAGACCCCAAGACATTTTTATTTTTAAATTCTCACTCAAGATATTTGAACCACACACAATAAATTCCTCAACCATGTCCCCTTTATGAGTCCCTATCCTCAACGATTTTAGAATAATTTTTTTTTAAAGAAAGATCCAAACCTTTGGAAAGGTCATATACTGCAAGAGTTTGGGATTCAACTTGGAGACCAGATGTCCAGAATTTCAACTTTAAGGCTGTTCCTTCCTACCCAAATGACCTTTGAGGAGTCACTTTACTTCTCTGTGCCTCAGTTTCTTAACCTGTTAAAAGGGCAATATTTATATTGATGTTTTTAGGAATAATCATGTAAAGGTGCTTAGGAAAGCACATCAAATATCAATATTGTCACTAGGAGTATTAATGGCAGGGGGAATTGGGTATTAATCTTTTATCTTCTACAAATTCACTGGATGGCTTTAAAAGGATTTTAAGCTCTTAGCAACTTATTTAACTTTCAAATAAAATAATCACCAGTTAATATCTGAGATTTCTGTTAGCTTTTCTGACAAGAACAACTTAGCGGAGGAGAAGTTTCTTTGAGGTTCGCAGTTTCAGAGGTCTCTGTCCATGGCTGGCCAATTCATTGCTCTGGGCCTGAAGTGAGGCAGAATTTCATGCAGGAGGGGCTTGTCTAGGAATGCTGCTCAGCTCAAGGCAGCAGGAAGCAGAGAGAGAGAGAGAGAGAGAGAGAGCAAGGAGCCAGAGACAAGATACACAACCCCAAAGGCAGTCTCCTGTAAACTACTTCCTCCTCCCACACCCTACCTTCCACAGTCCATAGTCCTCTCGAATAATGATGTCATCAAATGGACCAATCCACTGGGTAGGTCACAACCCTCATCATCTCATCCCTCTGAACAGTCCTGCATTGCGTCACACATGAGCTTTTTAGGGGGACACCTCACATCCAAACCATAACAACCTCTTTCAACACTAAAATACAAATTATACAGAATTCCTTTTCTGTAACTATGCCTTTCAAACTGATACAAAGTTGTTCTTAAAATGTTTAAAATGAAGCGTAATTATGATTGCCCTCCTCTTGAATTAGATATTGAAGACAACCTTAGATATTACAGAGTACACATTTTAAAATTTTAATCCAATGCATACACATTTTACAATGCAATTTCATTTTAAATATACATTATATTATTAGATGCTTTCTCACAATATTTTATCTGAAATTATTATTGATGTATGCCTTGTTTTCTTTGAATCACTATTTATAATTATTTCTAGGTAGAGAAAATGTTGGAATGCACCGCTTCTTTCTCTATATTGAAATCTTAATGGATGGATGAATCTGAAATTTCCTCTCATTTTAATTCACTTCACATGTAATCTTACATAGCCTGAAGTATAAACAAAAGCCAAAAATAAAAACACATATTCCTTAGCTTGTAATAACCATGATATGCTTCCTATAAAGAATAAATAAATGTACTGAAATAATTGTTTCAGGAAGTACATCCTCAAAGGGAAATTGTTCAGGAAAAAACAGTCTTAGATTTCGGGAAAAAAAAAAAAAAACTGGCATGTCCAGTAGTCAACATTTCACCGAATGTGTCAAACACCTGTAGAGCATCCTATTTTCTAATAAATACTCACCATTGGTTCAAAAATAGGTGGGGCTGGGGAGCTCATTACTTAACAAAGCATTCATTACATTGCATTTTAAAATACCTAATTTAAGTCAAAGTCATCTTTGTGTCACTGCCTTGTACAAATCTTCGGGAATACAAAATAAGTAGATTTTCTTCAGTTGTTTCTGATGATCTGACTTTTAATTTTTAGTATTCTAATTGTTCTTCCTTTATCACATTCTATCTTTCTAGTTTCCCCCTGAAAATCTCAGGCAATTTCAAAACCCTTACCTCTTTCCTTTTAAACATAAAACATTATAAATATCAATTGTATGAAATACAGATTAAAATTCAGAAGGTCAAATTATTTTTCTTCTTTTTATATTGACAATTTTTATTCTGCTTCATCAGCAATTACTTAGAAAACAGCAGCAACTAAAACATACATTTTTTAGTCCAAAAATTAGAATGTCCTGTTTTGGTGTACCCTAATATCTGCAGGCTTCCACAAGTCTCTTTGCTTTCCAAGTTACTATCAAGCACTGTGTAACTGAATTCAAAGTCCAATACATTGCTTATGTATTTTCTTTTGTGGAGAGAATTTATTTCTCCAAGATTTCTTTCTTGGACAAATCAATTTTATCAAGAACAAGTGAAAATACTATGCCTTTATAGTGAGATTAGGGAATTGAAAGTCAACCTGTTAAAGCATATTGTTCAATGTCGCAAATGAGTATTAAGAATAAAATAAAGTTCTCCTTCCCAATTTGGGAAAAACAAAACCCTTGTCTTCTCAAAAATAATGAAATTTCCTGGATAACTACCTCTAAAGAAATATGTGCACACCTGCTATCTTTATCCATTTGTTATGATCTGAATGTGAGGAGACCCCTAAAAACTCGTGTATGAGACAATGTAAGAAGGTTTAGAGGACAAACAATTGGGTTATGAGAGCCTCAACCCAATCAGTGAATTAATTCACTGATGGGATTAATCACGTGGTAACTGAAGGCTAGTAGGGTGTAGTTGGAGGAGGTGGGCGATTGGGGGTGTGCCTTTGGAGTATGTATTTTGTATCTGGTGAGTTGAATCTCTCTATCTGCTTCCTCATCATCATGTGAGCAGCTTCCCTCTGCCATACTTTTCCTCCATGATGTTCTGCCTCACCTTGAACCCAGAGGAATGGAGCTGGCTGTCGATGAACTGAGACCTCTGAAACCATGAGCCCTCAAATAAACTTTTCTTCCCCTAAAATTTTTCTGGTCAGGTATTTTAGTCACAGCACTGAAAAAGCTGACTAAAACACCATTCCTAGAGAAATAAGGAATATAGAGACAGGTGCTTGTCAGCCAACACAACACAGCACGCCCCACTCAGATTCCAGGTGATACCTTCAGAGCTGAAGCTATAAGACAGTGTGGAATTCTCTTCCATGTGTCGGGGTTCCAGGTGGAATGGAAGAATGATTGGAAGCAAGAGGAAAAGGGGGAAAGGGAAACATTCTTTTGGGGGGATTTGAAATAACTCATGGTCTAGCCTAGTTGATCTTTACAAAAATCATATAAAAACACCCCAATCAATGGTCATGATATTGCTGTTTGTAATAGTGTGGGTGGGGGGCAAGAGAACGAGGCATGTTGTTTGAGTAAAGTTAACACAAGTGAATCACAACTAGGGGGTGAGAAACAGGCATTCTAATATGTTTGCATTTTGAAGAACATGTTTTATACATTTATAAAAATGCCCCATAAGTTCATATATTAAGGAATGCGAGAGAAAGCAAACGTTCTATTCAAACCAGTTGTGTTTCATTTCCTAGTCATATTATACATCATGGGAAAAATGATTTAAAATTCATAAGTAAACCCTGACTAGCATCAGAAAAGAATCTTCTCCATTTTAAAATTTATTTTTAAAGGAAAAAAGATATATTTAGCTGAGAGAGTTTGTATCTTGCATTAATTTAAAAATAAAAAAACTTTGACTTGTTATGTAATACTTTGGCGAGAAACTTTGACTTTTATTCTGCGTACTTACATTTATCTGATGCAACCTAACAATAAATGTATGACCATTTAGACAATGCCAGTAAAAAGAATTTTGAATTAAACTAAATCAAAGATCTGCTGAGGGTTTTAACATCATCTTTTGCAACTTCGTAGCAAAGTGGGCATACTCTCATGCTGTCAACTCAATCATCAGCAGGGACTGTACATGAGGAAACTGTCTCACATAACTTGGAGACAATTCCAAGACCAAGTCTTAGGCCTGTGTGAGACCTGGAAGGCAATTTGAATCTAGCTAATATCTGAGCACTTAGAAATGGATACACAACTAAATTGCATAGTTTGTTTGGAGTTCAGTCTTCTTATTCATTCTGTGCAAGGCACAACTGACTCAGTAAATGAGTGAGTTTTTTAAACTTACACTATATCTGATATTGAATAGATAATTCTTTACTAGCTATGGTCTATTTACTCTGTCATTCTGGCCAATACATCTTGGTGACACTAAATTTCAAAAAAGGGTACACTTTTCAAAAAGGGTACACTTATGGTTTTGCTATTCTTACTCAGTGAAGAGGTACCTTACAAGAGAATTATTCAAATGGCCTTATGGTTCATAGATACTGCCCAGGGACATGTCTCACTAATTACTGATGATAGACATGTGAATGTGCAGTTCAAAGTTTTTATGCTTATTTATGCAGTAGGTCACTAGACTTTCATAAAAACTATTATTTGATTTCCAGAGATAGAAACTGCTAATATCTAACAAACAATGATAAGAATACTAATTATCCACTTGGGGAATTTATAAAGAAAAATAATTCAACAGATGAAAATTTAATTTAAAAATATTAATTGCAGTATTATTTATAATTGCTAACCATTGTAAATAGCCTTAAATGTCCAGCAGAGAAAAGAAGACTTTTGTACCTCTACTCAGATAAATATTTTATAGGCATAAAATTTTAATTATGAAGATAATTTTGTCTATTGTGAAGATATCTATGAAATAATGTGAACTGATAAAAGCACAATATGATTTTAATGATGTAAGAAATAAACATGCATGTGAAATTGTTTAGAAGGACAAATAGACTTGTCTGCAAAGGGTTCTAAAATTCTAAATAGATTTTTTTTTTACTTTAAAAATGCCCTGTAACAGGCTGGGGATATAGCTCTGTTGGTAGAGTGCTTGCCTCGCATGCACAAGGCCCTGGGTTCAATCCCCAGCACCACAAGAAAAAATGCCCTCTAACAATGTTTTAATACATATTTCACATCACAGAAAATAAAATCAGTTCAATCATGTGACTTATAACATGGCAGAAATACAATCATACCTGTAACCAGAAAAGTAGCTATGTTTCTGAGATTGTCTACTTAAACAAAAAATATATGTTTGACCTTAGGCTCTTTATCATATGACAGGTGGTTACTGTCCATTAGAAATAATATCTATGGTATCTTATAAGGGAACAGAGTCTTAAATATATGAATGAA
Source organism: Sciurus vulgaris (assembly GCF_902686455.1). Taxonomy (NCBI): domain Eukaryota; kingdom Metazoa; phylum Chordata; class Mammalia; order Rodentia; family Sciuridae; genus Sciurus; species Sciurus vulgaris. The sequence continues at coordinate 17,244,142 of NC_136469.1, forward strand.
GGCATTCTACCCCAAACTGAACAGAATGCTTAGGTAAAGTAATATTGACCACTATTATTAAGCCCGTTGATGGTTCTTCAATATACTGCATATTTATTTTGTCACTTAACTGCCACAATTGTATTATGTGATTTCTATTCTTATGATCTTATTATTATTACTATCAATGAGGAAACCAATTGGTAAAATTCAAGTGACTTATCCAGGCATGGTGCCTGTATTTCAATTTCCTCCGGAGGCAGAGGCAGGAGAATTGGCAGTTCAAAGCCAGCCCGCACAACATAGGACCATGTCTCAGAAAACCAAGAATCAAGTGACTTGCTTAAACACTTATACAGATTAATGCATAATTACTGTGGATGTTAAGTTTCATGAAAGGAAAATAAGGAGTAAGGAACTTTAATTTCTCAGGGGGTAGAATATTCCCTGAGGAACTGCTCTATCATCAGAGACCTGAGGGCCAAGTAGAGAACTGATAAACAATTGGGGTTTGGGCGATTCTGGAAGAAGAAGCGTGTGTAAAGATGTGAAGCAGGAAAAAAGTGTGGAGGCAAAAAAAATAAGGTAAGTAAATAACCTTTCATCCTGGAACCGAAAAGCAACATAAAATGACACTGGAGAGAGATAAATAGGCCTGTGGACGAAGACTGTGTCAGACTCTTTAAAATGCCATGTAGGGAGATTAACTAGTAAATGCAGGAAGAAATGGAAAAGGTAGCTTGGTCTATGGCTTAACTCAGTATTTCCAACATTTAAATGTTGCATGGAGGGGAAGGAGCCAACCACGCTACTGAGAACAAATAGCGATGGGGCTGGAAGATAACCACGTTGGTATGGTGTTAGAGAAGACTGGGTAGGGTCCAGGGGAAAGAGACAAGGGTTGTTAAAATGTCAGAATTGAAATAACAAATGCCATTGGCGTTAGGGACACGGAACCCGTTACAATGGAAAATGACTTCTTTGTTTTTATTGTTTCCAGGGATTTAGATTTCGGTTCTGCCTCTGATCACACTCTATTAGTTTGTTCCACTTTAACATTTTTCTTTTCAAATAATGGTTACGACCATTGAACTTTAGAATAATTGACAAGGATATTCCTTCTTGATAATATTTAAGCCTTACTAGAAATACTGAAAATAGAAGGCATTTTTGCATCAACAAAAGCAAATCAGGTTCTGTTGAGAGGTGGATTATCCTGTGACTTGCCAGTTAGACAGGTTCTTCAATTAGTCTTAAGGATGACCAGAAGCTTAGTCCTTATAAAGGGACTCACGTACTTTCAGTATGTGAAATAAGAAATTTCAGCTGAAACTTACTTCTGGAATTTTGGGCCCTATCAGATGTACTAAGAAAAATTGATTTGTCTCACTTTTTTTTTTTAATTAGCCCCCAGATTATTTTATAGCTCATGAATGTGAAATGTAACCCTATGGTCAAATGGACAGAGTTGTAATCAAAACTGGTATTTATGGAGTTATTTTTTCCTGAGAATTCCAATCGATAGAAGGTTTTATAACTCTTGGATTTTATTGTATTGTTTGATTACGAGACATTATTTTATGAAATGAAATCACGTCTCATGTATAAAAAGAGAATATGACTTTCTCCTTTATCCTATGTGTGACTAATTAATTAATTTAGTAACTAAGTCGAGTCTAAATCTGTATTTCCTTTTTCTTAACAAAATCAGATTTTATTTTCTCTCATTTTAGTTCTCTATAACAAATTACTCATAAACCATGCATGTATTCAAATATTCTTTGGAAAACTTCTAAAATATGAATCACACTTCTAACCCTTTGAGTATTTTCTCACAGCCAGCACAAGGAATGATTATTGGAATTTGTGAGCAAATGAAAGTATACAGAGCAGTAAGGTGGGGTTTTCCTAAGTTAAACTAGTTTGACCTTACACAATCTACATAATATCATAAGGTAAAGAAGTAACTGCTAAAGTGGAAAGAAAAGAGACAAAGAAAGGAAATAACTAAATCAGTCAGACATTTTAGTGCCTTGAGGAACTATGCTGTCTCATTCTTCGGGACCCCAGAATTATATTTATAAAAGTGTTGCTCTTTCTTTGTTCTGCGTTGGTCTTTTGATATTTCGCCTTTGGCTCTTCAAGTCTTGCAAAAAGTGGGTGCTTCTGTTGTTGCTATTGTTACCAGCAAGTTCCCTGTATGTTGACAGACATTAAACTCAAAGTAACACATTCTTACAAGATCATTTTAGTTTGCCTTGCCTGAGAAGAACCAACCAGAGCTCTTCCAAAGTTCACTTTACAAAGCGCTGAAACCTTTGAACGAGGGTACGTCAAAATCTGTCTTGCTCTGAATGAATGCTAATTTTTGTTCCCATATAGTAGTATATATATATATATATATATATATATAGAAACTGTGTAATTAGAAATATAACAATAGTAAAACTGTGAGTGCTATACTAAAAAAATGCATGTTAATACCAGGAGAAGGGCAACACAAGGCAGTGTATTCCATCTATGATGAAAGAAGATAGTGAGGAGTGAACAATCAGTTGTTGAGGCAGAGGATTGGGATGTGTTTTTCCAATGTTCTCTTTCTCATCCTTTCATTTCCCATGTCCTCTAGTTCTGAATTTCTTGTTTAAGAGATTATTTGGGGAAGGTTAGGTCTATTATTTTTTTTACCTTTTTTTTTTAGCAAGTGTTTCCTGAGCATGTACTTACTAGTTGTTAGATCCTGGTCTCAGATCTGGGAGTGCAACAGTGAAGGAAAATAAACATCCCCTGGGCTGTCCTGGTCTTTTTATCAGGTTACAAAGAATGGACCAATCAAGTTATCAGTGAAAGTGCGAAAGTCCCCTTTCACCACTTGTAGAGGAAAGTTTCACAGGGATTTGCTATGACCAGGGGAGCCAGAGATGGCGGACTCTATTATACTAGGAATTGATCACAAAAAGAAGTGACTCTACTAAGAGGGAAGTAAAGCTAAAGAGATGCTGCAAAGAAGTAGAGTGAGCACAAGAAATCCAAGTAATTTTAGTCTGGCTGGAGTAGAGGGAAAAAATGAATCAGGTAGAGAGGTGGTTAAATGCAGATCATAGAAAGCTTCCCAGACTGAGTTAAGAACATTGTTTTTATGCTAAGAGTAACTGCAAGGACCTGAAACATTTTGAGCAAATCATGGAGTCTGAAAAGACCACTGTGATTGCACAGTGCAGAGCAGATCATAAAGAGGACACGCTAGTTATGGACAAATCAGTTGAAGGTTCATTTTGCATGTTAGCCAGCATAGATGATAACTTTAACCAGGTTGATTGGAAAGCTCCTCAAAGCATAAAATGGAGGGAGAGTGGTCATGGATTAGATACAAAAGCCTTCAGGAAATACCCATTGTACCAGGCTAGCACAATCTTTTTTGTGGGGCAGGGCTGTTATTCTATGAAATAAACAACTGTGTAGCATTGAAAGGCTAGACGTGGACTCCTTAGTTGGATTTTTGTAGATGTTGAGGTTATCAGGAAAAGCTAACTTTGTTTTCAAAAATAGGGGTCACAAAACCTGGTCCAATCCAGGACAATCGCTGAGTGCTTTTGTAAATATAGCTCACTGGATCCCAGCCAAGTTCACTCCTTTCTGCATCATCTATGGATGCATTTCCACAGTGCTCAAGTCGAGTACTTCCAACAGAGATTACCTGGCCCATGGAGCATGTAACATTTGCTATTTTTACATAAAAACTTGTTGGCTCCTGCTCACAAAGATGAAGATGATTTTATTTTTATTTTCTTTGCTACCTGCCCATATCAATTTTTATGTCCAAAAAAGATAATCCCTCCTTCTAAGTGACACATTAATGAATTCACTTACTAATTCGAGAAATGAACCTTAAAATTACCAGTAGGGACTAGTGATGTTTAAGACCGTGATCCTAGTTTAAGCTGGTTCACCTTCATTAATAGTTATATCCCATTGTTGGAAAGTTTCTGCGATATGGCCAATTCCTTTTCAAAGCATATTTGCCAAAAAAAAAAAAAAAAAAAAATTACTCCCCAGTTCCTAGGTTTTCATCAACTTTGCATTGATTATTGTGCAGGATGAGAAATAGGGATCTAGTTTCACTCTTCTACTTACCAATATCCAGGTTTCCCTGCACCATTTGTTCAAAAGGCTATCTTTTCTCCAATATATGCTTTTGGCTCCATTTTCAAAGATCAGAGCACCATTTCTATTTGGGTTTGACTGTGTCTGATACTCTGTTCCATTGGTCTTAATATCTGTTTCAATGCCAATACCATGCTGTTTTTGTTACTATAGCTCCATAGTATAATTTAAGATTGGGTGTTATGATGTCTCTAGCATTGCTTTTATTGCTCTTGATTGCTTTTGCTATACTGGGTCTTTTACTTTTTTCATATAATTTTTAGGACTGTTGTTTCTATTTCTCCAAAGAATGTCATTGGTATTTTGATGGGGATTACACTGAATCTGTGGATCCCTTTTGTTAATATGGCCATCTTGACAATATTAATTCTGTGTATCCAGGAACATGGGAGGTCTTCCCATCTTCTAAAGTCTTCTTCATTTCTTTCTTCAGTGTGCTCTAATTTTTATTCTGGAGAGCCTTCCCTTCCTTGTTCCTTTCCTAGATTTATTCATTCCCTGGTTTTTGTTTGCTTTTGTTTGCTTCTTGAGACTATTGTGAATGGAATTGTTTTCCTGATTTCTTTCTCAGCAGATTCATTGTTGGAGTTTAGGCACACCATTGATTCTGTATGTTGTCTTGTATACTGCTATTTTGTTGAATTTGTTTATAAGCTTCTGGTGGAACCTGTTGAGTCTTCTAAGTTTAGGATAATGTCACCTGCAAACAGAGATAATTTGGCTTCTTCTTTTCTTTATTTGTATCCAAAAGAGCTAAAATTAGCAAACTATAGTGATACACGCATACCAATGTTTATAGCAGCCTAATTCATGATAACCAAGTTATAGAACCAGCTTAGGTGCCCATCAACAGACTAATGGATAAAGAAAATGTGGTATTATACACAATGGAGTTTTATTCAGCCATAAAGAAGAATGAAATTATATCATTTCTAATAAAAGCATGGATCTGTAAGACATTGTGCTAAGTAAAATAAGCCAGACACCTGGGGGAAAAAAGATAAAATGTTTTCTCTTGTATGTGGATGCTAAAGAGAAAAAGAAATAAAAAATTTAAATAACAGGAATCTCGCAAAAACAGAAAGGAAACCAATAGAAGAGAGGATGTGGATCGAGAGGGAGGGAAGAGAGGGCATAGGGAAGTATTGGGGAGTGAAGTCTATCAAATAATGCTATGTCCATGTACCAACATACCACAATAAATCACACATACACACAGCACTAATTAAAATACCCCTACGAATAACAATAGAAGGGAGATAATTAGAGTAAGCAAAGGGTGGGATGGGAGGGTGGGATGGGGAGGTGGGAAAGGACAGGGAAAGCACTAGGGGATGAGATTGGTCAAATTGTTTTGTGCATGTTCAAATATGGCTTAACAAATCTCACTATTCTGTGTAATTATATTGCACTCATAAAAGTCTAAACGATAGATTTCCCAAAAGCAAAACAGGCAAGTCTAACTCCATCTTAGAAAACAACGTAATATTTTAGAAAGTGATCAAAGCCCAACTTATTTATGTTTTTAGTGTATACTATCTCTTTCTCAGTCTTATAAAATAATCTGAGGCATGAAGCATACACCTGGCCATTCAAAGGCAGAGTCAGGATTCTCACCTACCTATGTGATTAAGAAACTGTCCTCCTGAACTCAATCACTGACTTAACGTGCTAGAAAAACAACTCCATCAGGATTCTAAAGGTTTAACTGTGTGTGGACTATGGTACAACTCACTCAATTCAACCAAGAATAACCACAGAAAATATTAAAACTTGAATACCCACAATGAGGAACAGATCTCTCTTCTAGAAAATGAAAGATTATTGGGAGGCATTCACCATTAAAAGTGTTTATGCATCCTCTATGGCAAAGACTACTCTTCTAAAGTTAAGCTCTCTACATTATTGGGGAGTGAAAGAGTGTGCTGATTTAGTTAATATTAAAAGTATTAGAGTAAGCCTTCTTACATAGGCAGAGGGGTAAGCCAAATTACCTTTCACGTAGATCATTTCAATTAAGCTGTTGTGAGCAGCTTGCAGCCTCTCTGGGGTGAAAACACCCATCAAATGCAAGGGAAAAGAGATATGCAATCATATTATTTATTGAATGTTCAGCATCATTCTTCTTGTGTAAATAAGATACGTACTTGAACAGGATTACACAAAGAAACAGCCACTAGCTTCTAGAAACATGAGAAATGAAATACACCAAAATATTAATTTGATTTTCTTTGGTGAAATATTGGTAATTTTTTCTTTTTTTGTTTAATCTGTTTTCTTTAAATGCATGGCCTTTTCAACAAAAATGTTTTTTTTCATATAAAAATATAAAATATTAGAGTTCTTTCAAAGTTTTGTGCCCATTAAATTTAATCTCCATTGCATATCCATGATAAATGAATATTATCAATTCATAAATTATAAAGAAAATAATGGGCAATGGAGATGCAAGGACACAAATGTTAACAGAACTCCTGTCTTGATTTTCAAATTGTAAGAAGGTTGATTTTAACTGAATTTGTAATTATAGCATAGTATTTTATGTTTAATCACAAATTGAGTATCTCTTATCAAAAATGCATGGGACAAGATATTTTTAGGAAATCAGATTTTTTAAATTTTGGGATATTTATGTGTACCTAATGGGAAATCTTAGGGATGGGATCTTCATCTAAAAACACCATCCATTTGTTCCATACGTACGGAATACACATAGTATTTAGGTAACTTTGTACAATATTTTCAGCATCCCTGTGTATTGACTACCACCTTGGATACTAGGTTGTGTAGAATTTCAAAATTCTGGCATCATATCATGCTCAGAAAGTCTTGAATTTGGGGGCTCTTTAGATTTTATATTTTTTGATTAGGGATGCTCAACCTGTATGCACAAGTCATTCTTAAATTGTACTCACCAGCCTGTTTATGAGCAGTAATATAAAGTAAATTTTCTACATAGAAGTGTGTTTGTTAAAAAGCTCATTCACAAATGAGTTTAAGTGTGTGTCAAATGATCTTAGAAAGATTGGAGGTTTAGAATAACCTGGATCTCTGTAATCTCTATTTGTTATCCCCAGATTTGAAGTCTTAGCCTCTTCATCTATAAGAATGGGATTTGGAATCTCTCATATGATTCACTAAGTATTAATTCTTACTTGTAAGAAAAGAACAAAGGAAAAAAAAACTAGCTTTTGTGGAGTGTTTTCTATGAAAACACTTTTTGTCTATCAAAATTATCTAAATAATGTGGTCCTATTAGAATACTCATGAACAAATGAGAATATTCAAGAGCTGAGTGGTTTTGTAACTAGTAGGAGCACCCCTAAATCAGTCAGACAGTCTGATTCATTTAAATTCAGAATTATAACTATGTATACCATCTCTCATTCTCAGAGAAACTCATATTATGCTTTTTCATCTCAACTAATCTGCTAAAACTGATTACCAGATTTTGATTGACTTCAGTTTCTTTCCTATCAAAAAAAAATTTAAGGCTTTCAGGTATAAAGAGACTGAAGTATTCAGCAAATCTTCTGCGCTTTGTTGTAAGTATTTTCCCTTAACTTAGATGCAAGCAAATCCCACAAATGATTTTATGGCAGAGTTCTGTTATTTGTTGCCGATGGTTCCATTTGAAACAGCAAAATGAAAAAAAAAAAAAAAAAATGAAAAGAAAAGAAAAGCATTTTTGTTTTTATTTTTTTGACTTGTTAATCCTCACAAAGTTCATCCTGCTAGGAAGCTGCAGGGTACTTTAAACCAGGTCATTTTAACCAAACATAAATACAGCACAAATTGGATGTCCCCTCAGGCCTTTGAATCAACTTGAAGCTAAGATTGTTCGCAGGCCTTTGGTTTTATCTATGCATGTCCTTGGACTAGAGCCAAATTCTCAGCAGAAACACACATTTGCAGGAAAAGGACCAGCTGCAGAAGGTTTTGAATCTATGAGCACTAGCACTTTCTAAAAGCTGAAAATATGAACCATCTCTGAACTTTAATTACTCGACTTTTCCAAAGGCCCATGCAGAAACCCCCGTGTCTGTGCCTAAACTGTTCACTGCTGTGGGGCGGGATAAAAGGCAATTAGCTTTGAAGCTGGACTTGTTTTGCAATCCTGGTCTACCATTTAGGTTTGGCAAATTATTGATGTTTTATCCTCAGTTTTATCATAATTTAAGGGTTTTTGTACACGTTCCTGGAATAGAGCAGAAGACTAACAAATAATTTTATGTTGAAACTGATACTTTGTCTTTCCAGTATTCAGAACTGTCTTCGTTTAGATATCCATTTATTTAATAAAATTTTAAACAGTTATTCCCTTCCACAGATTTCTTTCCTCTTGCAGTGAACGCCCTTCAGAGTAGCTGTCTTCCTAATGACTGTGTCATTTCTGATTTCTGATCATTATAGAGAAAGCTCATTCTCTGTAGCAGTTAAAACACTTAAATCTGTAAGCATCCATGAAATGTATCTTCCAACGTGTGGAAGTAAAGTGATATGGCCTCAAGTATGAAATTCCTAAGAAAAATTTGAAAGGTTGTGAAATTACGAGGCGGGGGCAGGAATTTTCTCAAGTCTTATCAACATTTTAATCAGAAAAAAGAAAAAAAAAAAACAAAAAAAAAACCAGATTTGCTCCTCTAAGTATTTCAGTGGAAAGAGATATGATGCCAGGTAAGGTCTTTTGAACTCGGGCACTATTGACTATCTATTGAAATGTCAAGATCAGCTTATCTTAGTGAATTCAACAATGATGTCCTATAATATCAATGTTCTACCCAGGTTTAAGGATGTCGTGCATGCCTATCTCTTTGAGCTGAGAAACAGGCTGAAGGAGAGTTTTATCCCCTTTGTCCAAATATAGAGAGGACATTACCTGTTATTTCTGTGATGCAAGGACCACCCTCAAGGCTGCCCACTTAGATCACACACACACAAATATGACAAGTGCCAACTTCGGGAGAGTACCATGAAAATGATTGCGAAATGAATTTGAACTACAGAACGCCCATTTTCTTTCTTTTGGATTCTTGGGGCTAAGTGAGCTTCTGAGAAATGCAACCTGAGTATACAGGAGTCCTTTCAAATTAGTCCTATAATTTATAGTCACTTACTAACTGAAACTACTCAAACCAATATTGATTAAAAACTCCTGACTTCCAGCTGTGCTGAGTGCTCTGAGGGTTTCTAGTACTTTCTAGGATATACAAAAGACGCCCACAGCTGAAACTCTGGGACACAGAAAAGAAGACCTTCAAAGTCTGATGAATTGTATGCCAATTCAAGGCCCTTGTACCCGCAGACTAGCCCATCTTGGAGGGATAAATCAAAGCTTTAATGGGTCTTGTCAGTAAAGCAGGTGTTTTGACTGCCTTTATGGTTCATTTTCATGCAAAAGGGTTGTGGGACACAGAAATCACAAGGGATCGCAAATAAATGGCCCTGACAGGATTGGTCCCAACAGGCGAGGGGGGCAAAATCGGCCTGTCTTTTCATATTATGAAATATACCTAATAGCAGTGCCTTTTTACGCTCTGGCTCCACAATAGCCTGTTTGTCAGCTCAGGATTTTTCTTCTCTTGTTTTTCTTGTCTTTTCTTTTTTTGATATGCCAAAGGCATTTCTTTTCTTTTCATGATAAAGTATTCCAGCAACCATAGCAGGTTCAGAATGTTAAAGAACCATGGTGCACAAGACTTGACAAAAGGATTTTTGTTTTAAAAGGACTTTGAGGACAGGATGTACGAACTGTGTAATCTGGGTCCAAGATGGAAGGGGAGGAGGACGAGGTAGACAGGCAACCTTCATGGCACCCCCTGTTTCAAAATGCAACCATAACAGAAATATCTTTTTAAAAGTTCAGGAGCTCTCAAGTATTGGTCTGCTTGCACTTTTAGATTGTAAAGGGCCACTACATTTAAAAAAATAGTTTAAAAGTTGGGAAATCAAATAAATTAATGGTCAACCTGGCATTTGATAGAAAGGCCATTTGAATGTATTATTTCATAATATGCTAGTTTGGTTTACTATCATAAAATATAATTAAAAACTATTAAAATCAAAGTGATCAATTCTCTAGCAGATTTCATGATTTTTCTTTTGAATCGCAACACACATTTGAGTAAATCCCCAAATAAAATGCCAGCTTGCTAATAGATAATTATTAACTGCTTACTGTATTCTGGAAATTATTCTAAGTGCCTTACACGTGTAGTACTCATAACTGTATGTGGCAAATAATATTATTATTCCCATAAGGAAACATAAGCACAGTAAGGATAAGTAATTAGTTCTAGGTCATAAAGCTCCTAGGCTGGAATTTCAGCATCTGACTCCAGAGTTCTGATGTTCATGAATACCTCTTCTGCCTCTAGAGATTAACTTATTAGATTCCTTGTTTTTATATTAATGTTAGCAGTTTGAGTTATTACCCTAAATATGTATATTTTCTTGTAATAGCTTTAAAGAAAGCACACTCAGTAAGAAGAGAGTTTCTTAAATCAAATTGTCTTCCACATACAGAGAACTCCTAGTTCAGAATACATAACAAAATCTTGCTGGCTGGTTCACATTATCTTTTCTAATGTCAATTTTAAGAAAACCTCATTTCCCAGCATGTTCTAGAACCTATGGTTTAGGAAAAAGAAGCAGCCTTGTATGAAAAAGAAACTTAAAGGTGATTTGAAGCAAGCAATACCTCAACTTGCAATCTGATATAAATCTTGTTTCATCTCTGTGTTATGGGACTGGCAAGATCTGTCAAGAAAAGATTTATATGCAAACTTCTAGAAACATAAATTTCCAGGGAAATGAAATGGGCCGAATCATCTGGCTAGTCCATTAGTGCCATGCAGACAATCTGCGTGAGGAATCTGCTCAAAACCAGGAATTTGTTTGTTGAATACAGGTCCCCTGGGAAAAGACTAAAGTTGCTTACATAATACCAGTGTTGTGACTTCAGGTTAAGAATACCCCACACATCCATCATCACAAACGGGAGGTAGAGCTCCTGAGTTAGAGCAATTTCTTTTGATGTCAGTATTTCTCTATGTGATTCAACTTTCATTACCATCTACAGCTGATTAACCCCTTTCAATTGATACATCAGACTTAGAGCTGCAAAGCCAGCAGATAGAGCCATACAGTAATCACAACTTATTTTCTTTGGATTCTTTTGTTGTTGTTGTTGTTCTAATTAGTTGTACGTGACAGTAGAGTGCATTTATACATTTTGATAGATCAAACACAAATGGAGTATGATCTCACATTTTTCTGATTGTACATATTGTAGGATCACATTGGTCATGCAGTCACACATGTACATGAGGGAATAATGTCTGCTTCACTCCACTATCATTCCCTCCCCCATATCCCCTGCCCTCTCTACCCTCCCTTCTACCTAATATAAAGTAACTCTATTCTTCCCTGTGCCCCCCCCTTATAATGAGTTAGCATCCACATATCAGAGAAAACATTTGGCCTTTTTTTTCTTTGGGTTTGGCTTATTTCACTTAGTATGATATTCTCCAACTCCATCCTCAAACATTCGTAGATATATCTTAGAGGACCTCTGTTATAATTGTTTATTAATTGAAATTGAATATTGAATTTCAATATTAAGAGTTTATGAATTTTTCTCTTTCTGAGAACATGAACTAGAAATTTCATCATATTTTCAGAGAGCGTATGTTTCGAGAAAAGTAAGAAAACCTAACTGAAATAATTTTATTAGACTCTTAATCCATTCACTGTGTGGTTGATATATGATTCTACCTATCCATCTCTAAAACCTCATCATCCCAAGAACTTATGTTCCTTTAAAAATACTTCACTAGTTCTTTCAATTTAAGTATGTAAGAAATGAAACATTAATTTCATTAAGACTATGATTTCTCACCTTCTTATCCATTCTCTCTCCAAATAATAATCTATTCTTGTGCATAAAGTACTTTTGAGATTGTGCTGTAAGATGATCCAATATGAACATTTATAGAATTTTACATATTTTTACTTGTACTCCATTTAAAATAAGCCAATGTTAAAAACTAATATTTTTCTAGTAATATTGGCAGAAATATGTGTAGTTTTAAAGAAAATTAGTAGCTTGATGAAAAGACATAGGTGAAGAGTATGATAAAAGTCTAAGAAATTAACATTTACATATGTTAATATATAAAAAATCTATTTTATATATGTACACACACACATGCGAACTATTACTCAGTCATAAAAAAGAATGGCTAATGATTTTTTCTGATAAATGAATGAATCTGGAGACTATCATGCTAAGTAAAATAAGCCAACCCCAAAACACCCCAAGACTGAATGTTCTCTCTGATTGTATGCTAACACACAATAAGTGGGGAAGGGAAGAACAGAAATTCAGTGGATTAAACAAAGGGGAAAGAAGAGAAGGGAAGAGGATAGAAATAGGAAAGACAGTGGGATGAACAGGGCATAACCTTCCTGTGTGAAACACCACATCCTGTACAACCACAGGAATGGAATCCTAATTAGAATAAGTTATATTCCATGTATGTACAATATGTCCAAATATACTCTACTGTCATATATATCTAAAAAGAACAAATTTAAAGACTCAAAAAAACACTCCAGTTAATATTACTGAAAAAGTTGTGACCTTACTTTTTCTCTCCTATGTAAACTTCCATATTGTTTTAACATCTAGTCAAAGAAGAATGGATTCCTATAGTTCTAAAAAGTCTTTTTTATTAGTGAAAATAATTACAGAGACTATAAAATATGAATAAAAGTGGAAAGAAAGAAAAGAATAACCTCTTCACTTCCTCTAAAAAAATTTACTTTTAGGTAGCATTGTTACAAATTTAAAATGTTGTGTTCTATATACAAATTGTATATTAACTTCACTAGTAACCTCTTATTTTAAACCAAAACTTAAAATATATCCTCACATGTTTGTGTCAAATTATCATAAGGTGCACTACAGATGGAAATATGTGAAATTGTTTATCATTCATGTAACAAATATTTATTGCAAATAATGTGCTCTCATACTATAATTATTGCAGAAAACATTTCCACTCTTGTTTATACAGTAAACAAAATATGGATATAAAGAGAACCAATCAAGCATTAGCTCACAATGATGAATTGAAAGCAGCCCTGAGGAATTTATGGCAGCACATTTATTTCTAAGTATGATTTAGGATGCTTTTACAGGATTGCATGAAGACACTTCCCATAATTAGAGTTGGTCCAGAATGAGATTTGGAAATTTGCCATCTAAAGCCTGTCCAAGAGAGTCGCTTTGGAAATAACACAGAAGAAGGGAAACACCATCTTGTCTCAGCACTGGCTTCACAGATAGGTTTTTCTGCTGTTATTTTGGTTTTCTAACTTCATTTTTACATAGAGACAACTTGATCAGGGCTGGAGGAAACAGTTCCTAACACTACAAACAACCTCTGTAAATAAGGCCTCGGGGTAAATTCAGCTGTGAGTTGTATGTGTATGGAAGAGACATACATTGACTTTTTGTCTATATTTGAATACTCAGAGCAATATACATTTTTATAAAATATTAATATAAATGTAATGAGTTAAAAAAATCTAATCCACAGTATACATGCCATTGGGCTTCTGCAACACATTCTCTAGCAATGTTTTCAAACTGAAGATGTTATATATTCCTCCTGAAACAATTTATCTCGGGGAGGAAAGATGGATCAAGAACAGTTTAGAAACATTTACAAATGTTTGGCTTTCTTAAGGGAAAACAGAAATCTTTTAATGAAAGCAATGTTTCTTCCAGGGGCATGAAGCTTATCTTAGGTAGATCCCATACAAGGCCACTGACATCCCTTTACTGCCACATGCCAGCCTCACAGCTCCTTATTGACCTATTGCAACAAGAGTAATTTTGACATTGTGCTTTGGGCCAAGCAAAATAGCGCAAGTTCTATTTTTTAAATTGGGTCCAATAGTAGCCTGGCACTTTAATCAAGAACACTTATCAGATTCAGCTACTAGTCTGTGAAATTGAATGTTGGCTGCTACCTGTCATCAGTTTACCTCCTGCAAAAACAGAAAGGAAAAAAGGCATAGCCCTATGTACTAACAGGTGGAGTAACCAGATCTTCCATTGTATTAGTTTCTTAGGGTTGCTACAACAAATTGTCACGATTTGTGTCTTGAACCCAAGAAATTTTTTTCTCTTATACTTCTCAAGACAAACTTGCAGAATCAAGGAGCTATCAAGAACAGTTTAGAAACATATTTACAAATGTTTGGCCTTCTTATGGGAAAACAGAAATCTTTTAATGAAAGCAGTGTTTCTCCCAGGGATATGAAGACTATCTTACATAGATCCCATACAAGGCCACCTGTTTCTGGAAGTTGCAGACATTGTGTAGTCTGTAGGTTTGTGACTCTACCCTTGGTCTCTGTTCTTACATGACCTTCTCCACTTCTCTGTGTCTTCTCTTCTGCCTCCTTTGAAGACACTTGTATTGAATTTAAGGCCCATTCTAATAATCCAGGACAATCTCATATCAAGATCCTTAACTTAATTACATCTGCAAAGACCCTTTAGTAAGATCACATTCACAGGATGCAGGGATTAGGAATTGAGGTATCTAATATTTGGCAGAGGGGATGTGATATTTAACCCAATGCAACTATTATCACTATTGTGCTGCTATCTTGTGCTGTATATTAATTTAGTGATGATGTTACACTTTCTTTTGTAATGGTGACCTGCCAATCATCTCCAATACAGCAGCATACTCAAGCACAGTATTTAATGATAAAATAACTCATAATTAATATACATAGTGAATTTCATTAAGTGTCAGACACTCTTTTTGTTTTTTTCAATTCAATTGCTCCTCACAGCAGCTCCATGAAGTAGTATATCATTATGACAGTTTTACAAATTAGGAAACAAAGGTGCAAAATAGAATTTGTCTAATAGACACAGGTAGAAATAGAGAAACTGGAATTTGAGTCTAAGCAAGCTGATTTCAGAATCCTTACTGATAAACTGACTTCTATGTTAATCACACTTTCATGTGATTTAACCCAAATTATTGAGAAAAAAATGTCTTCCAATTTAAGAAAATTTCTACACTCATGTTTTCAAAAATCCATAGGAAGCTGAAACCATACTACCTTCATTAAATTTTACCTTGAGAATTAACTGGTATATTTCAACTATGGATGATATTAAAATATTTTAGAATCCTAAACTGGGTCATTTGATCATCTACCAAAAACAAAAATTTTACAAAAGCAAAAGCCAAATTTAATAAAATTTATAGAGTAAATTAGGAATTTTTAGAAGGAATCTCAGACATGTGGCTGAGTGGCCTTTGGGTATCACCAGTCACACTTGAAGCTTCTCCCTAGAGCTTCAGACATACTGTGATACTGTGTCCTGTGTAAGTTCCTGTCTGCAGAACAGCAAGGAGTAAGCATGATCATTATTTTGTCACTAATTTAGGGAGTGATTTGTTACACAGCATTAGAGATTTCATATAGGGACACATATCATTTTACCTTTTTTCTACATTAAATAAATATTACTTTGCCTTTAATAACATCAGCTTATTCTTTTGACCAGTCACATTTCTGTTATCTGTAAAACTCCGTTCATTCAAGAAATGCTTATTTAGCATCTTCTCTGTAACAAGTCTGTGATGGCCTTTTGGGGTAAAGGAGTGAGAACATATATTCTAATTTGGTAGAACAAGCTCCTTTCTTTTACTGTACAACAGAACCTACCTACATCTACAGACATGGAACAAGGTAAAATATTCTAGTCCTGGTTTGAGTCTTAAACCAAGTTCACCAAAGGCAGACCCTGATCCTTAAGTAATTTATTTTTTAAAAAATGAAACAGTCCCAGACACACACACACACACACACACACACACACACACACACACACAGAGGGAGCTCCAAAGAACTTGTCTCTACTGGAAATAGCAGAGCTGGCATTTACCCTGGTGCATCAGTCAGTGGTCTCTGGAGGAAAAACTCCCAGACACTTCTGTTTCTCTCGGAATGTAGGCATCACATTCTGAGAAAGACAAGGAGGTATTGAGAAGAGACCAGGGGAGAGTGACACAGAGATAATAAAATGCAATTGCAAGGGATCTGGATGAACGTGTGTTCATCCCCTTAACTGAATCTTCATAGTTTCAGGGTAGAAGAGAGAAAATATTTAAGCAGTAAACCTATAGGAGGAAAATCAAGAAACGAGTGTGCACATATGGAATGAGTGAAATGTTTTTTTCCAGAAAGTGAAATGTTTTGTGCCCCCAAAGGAAAGCATACTTTGTGACTTAAAATACATATGCTGTTGCATGAATTATTCTGTTACTTTTTAAAGTTAACTACTGATGTGATATGGCTTCAATATTCAAGCCAACAATAAGGTAGACAGATGCAAGGCATGGACAAAGAAAGCACCATATTTATGTCAACTGGTCACAGATATTACTGTCCTTCTCCCAGTTTCACTAGACCTTGATGGTTCCACTGGTTATGATTCGTTTAACTTTTGCTTTTGCTATCCTCCTATTGTTTTCCACCACATAAAAATTATTTATTTCTGCATAATCTACACTCAGGCAGAACCAATGACTCTGTCTGTTGAATCTGTTCACCTGAACCAAAGAAAAACACCTTGGAACATGTGCTTTATGCTTATTATGCTTATTTTAATAGGAAGAATTTTTATGGGTCTGTGTTAAATTTAAATGGAGAGCAAATAGACTAATGACTAAATACAGAATATCAAGAAGAAAGATAAACTATCTCCATTGATTTCTCTTATCCTCTATGGTAGACAAAACCAGGCTCAGTACTCCTATTAGGAAATTTATTTTTGATGTTCCAGTAAAGGACTAACTTCTGTTATTTGCTCTTTGCTAGGTTAAAATGAATGGAAAAATCTCCATGTAATAATTTGTTAAATAATAAATATTTTTATTTGACTATCCATTTATAGCCAATATGCTTTTTTTTAAATCAATCTTTTTATAAAACAATTGATGCAGTAAAGTGTGTCTAAATATATAGAGTTGTATCAGTTATCTATTGCTGTGTAGCAAATTGCCACAGATATGTGGGTGAGGGACCCCGATATAGCTCACCTGGGTCCTCTGAGTCAGCTTCTCTCACAAAGTTTCAAAGTATCAGCCAGGCCTGGGGGCTCATATGAGGCCCCAGAAGAGGGGTTTGGTTCCCAGCTTACCTGGTTTAGGGCAGGACTCAGTACATGTTATTCTTTCTAATTGGGGACCTGAGGTGCTTCCTGCCTGCCAAAAGAGACTTGTCTGTGTTCCTCGCTACTTACGCATCTCTGTATGGCAGTTTACTTCATCAAGATCAGCAAGACCCAACAGGAAGTGTCTGCTAGCAAGACAGAAGTTACAATCTCAGGTAAGAGAATCACTGAAGTGAACATCCCGTGATCTTTTCATAATCTATTGATTAGGAACAAGCTGCAGATCCCACCCACCCTCAAGGAGAGGGGATCACATGAAAGCATCAATGACAGAAAGCAGCCATGACTGGGAGCCACCCTGCAGTGTGTCACGACAGTGGCATGCGGTGAGGATGGACGACTTTACTCAATGAGCAAAGCAGTTCTTTGTTACAGGAGATCATAATCTAATCATGAAAATAGGATGATAAGCAGTGAATGTCACAACATCCTGATGGTAATAAGTTGGCATGCTCTCATGTCCTTTATGAGCTATGCATGAAGGTCAAGTTTCTGAGTTAAGTGAACACCAGATTATACCACTTTGCCTTCATAGAACGACAAACAAAGATTGATGGACCAGTCAATAGTCACATGCACCTCGTGCATTACTGCTGGGGACAATGAAGAAATGGCTATAACAATTGCACAACGTTCCCCTTGCCAATCATGATCCAAGGCTGCACATATTGAAAGAGTGGAACAGGAATTCAGATTCTGGAAGAGAGGCCAGTCGTCGGCTGTGGGCTTATACAACTTCCTACTAGGGGAGCACAATTGCCTCCTTTGCTTGATTGGGAGCTGGACTCCAGCCCTTGAGCTCACAGCTGTGTGGGGTGCTGCACCAGTGACTCCGAGCGTTGGTCCCTCACCTCAGCCCTTTCTGAAATGAATGACTCTAGCACTTATGTCTACTGAGTGGAATTGCCTTATAGAAACTCTAGGAGTACCCGATGGAAGGACTGTTTTGTTATGTTTTCTGAGTTTCTCAAGAACACTACTGTGTTTAGTTGATCCAAGAGATATGTTTCTTATTTCAAATTCTGTCTGAAACCAATAATACTAGGGAAAAGTTTCAACACTGTTTTTTGTCTTTTATAAAGGTTAATGGTCTAGCTTCCGAAACAACCATTTAGGAAATGTTAACTTTATGCTAATTCGAATTATTCTCCAAAATCTGTCCTGAAATAACTTCTTGCCATTTTTTCACTTTACCTGGAAGGAAATAAAAATGCTAAGATTCCCATGGTAGATCTTTCAAATGCAAAGAAAATGCATTCTACATATATTATTAAATCAGTCAAGAAAAGTTTTTTTCTTAGTGCTACTTTGGTATATACTTGACTATTCCTTTTAACTGGAGAAAATCAAAAATAACCATTACTTTGCGGAGTCAATATTTTTGACTTGGTATTTATGCCAAAATAAATAAATACAGATGGAAAACAAGGAAATGTGCAGATATGTAAGTTGGAACTTATGGTTTGAGTGGTTTAGGATCACAGCAGCTTTGAAGTTCAAAACAGAGAACTGATAACCCAGGCCTGGTTTGGAGAATTGTGTTCTTTGAAATTCAGTGATGAGAAATGAATGGACAGTGACCTTTTCACAATCCTTTAGGAATCCAAAATATCAAGACAAAACATCACTTGAGGGGAAAATGTTAAATATTCCAGACACCTTAACATTAAAATATGGAAGCAAGGAGATAAAAGACTTAACAATAATTGCTAACTACACTTTCCTCTACTGTAGACAATTTGTACTCTTCAGACATTTTCTGTCCTATTCTAAATGCTAAATTCATTAAACTCTAGCCATTTCTTTAAGCCCCAAATGAAAATGTGCATCATATTTGTTATTATTTCCTTCAAATTGCTGCTGCATGTATAATGTGTAGTGTTCTCAAAAAGCAATTAGCCTTGGCAAGCAATATTTGTTAAGTCAGTATTTTTTGAATTGTTATAGTTCATTTCTCATTTTGAAAAAGACAACAAAAATTAAGAAATAAAACCAAGTCCTCTTTTATAATGTTCTTTGATGTTTCTAACTAGAATATATAGTGAGATAAACAAATAAGAGGAAATAAATGGAAGAATGTTATGTTTTATAACCATGCATGTTCTTCCTATTAAATTAAAATTAAAATTTGTTCTTCCTGATGCCCCAGAATAAGTAAATATCATGAGAATGATATTTACTGGGCTTCTCATTTTGGAAACACATAAACTACAATGAAAATTTGTGTTTTCCTCAATGTAGATCAGGAATAGTCACTCTGAGATGGATAGAAAGTTAGGGGCACTTGGTGCAGATCTCCAAGGCACATCAGTGTCCCACTGGTGAGTAGAAAAGGGCAGTGAGGTAAAGGTACATATGGAAAGGAGGTATCTGGGGAAAATGCAAGAGTCCTTATAGTCTCAAAATCAGGGGACTGGAGTGGATGTAAAATAAACCCACAAATAATTTTATCTCCCTTCCTTCAAGAGGCAGAGACAAATTTCTCTCCGTCTAAGTGTGGTTAGACTGAGGGATTCCCTTCTGGTGAAGAGACTCAAGCTGAAGTGATGGGTCGTGACTTGGGAGACTAGGTCATAGGAGGTACAGCAGATGCTTCATTTCTCAGTCTCTCGTGGATCACTCTGAGCGCTGTCTCTCTGTAATGAAGAGAAGTTCATTGGATAAAGACCTGTGGCCATATAGGAAAATAGCCATGCAGGCAAGCCCTCTTGGAAACAGACCCCAGTCTTCAGATGACTATAGTCCCTGATGCCAACATCCTAACTGACCAGGACCACTCATTTGTGCCTTTCCTAAATTTCTAACCTGCAGAAACTCTGAAACAATAAATGTGATTGCTATTAACCAGACTAAGAACAAATCCAGAGGTGTCAGCAACTTGGACTCTATTCATGATCTTAGCCAGAGCCATTGGATAGATAGGAATAGAAAGCTATAAAACATGACTAGTGAGTAAAAAAAATGTATTGAAGAAATTTGGATATAGAGTGGAGTGGGGGGAGGGGGACAGGATGGTCACTGGAATAGTGTGAGCTCCAGAAAGGGTTCTTTTAAAAAGATGGACTAGAGAAAGTTTTCACAATGTGGGATTTGACACGTAGAGAGGATAAAGAGAAATTTGAAATTACTGAGTAGCAGACGACAATGAGACCATAATCCCTGGGGACAGAAGTTCAGAGAAAAGTGGTGGTGAGATAATTTATCCATTCTTAATCCAAAGATAGTAGAAATTTAGAGACACAATTGCAGATTTTCAGGCAAAAAGTTAAAGTATGTCATTTTGAATGATGATACTTCCTCTATGAAGTTACACTACATGTTTTAGAATATGGAGAGAGGAAATTTTAAAATAGTGACTTAAAGATAGGACTTTTCCCCTTTTGACATATCATCTAAAAATCAACCAAAAGTTATAGAAAACAAATACAATTAATTTTTTGAAAAAAACATAGAGATACTTGTAGATACTGTAGACCATAAGTCAGGAAGAAAGAATTGCCATCTTATCTGAAGTTAAAAAGACAAATAGGATCATATTAATATCCTGGGAGTGGATGAATAGTGCCCCCAAACTGATATGTCCACCCAGCACCTTCGATATGACCTGTTTTAGTGAGCTTTTTCATGATTGTGACCAAAAGACCTGACAAGAACCATTAGAGGAGGAAAAGTTTATTTTGGGTCTCACAGTTTCAGAGGTCTCAGTCCACAGATGGCTGACTCCATTGTTTTGAGCCTGAGGTGAGGCAAAATATCATGGCAGAAAGGTATGGAGGAGAAAAGCAGTTCAGAATGTGGTATCAGGAAGGAGAGAGAGAGAGAGACAGAGAGAGAGAGAGAGAGAGAGAGAGAGAGAGAGAGAGAGAGAGATTTTTCCTCTCACCAGGGACAAAATATATTTCCCAAAGGCATGCCCCAGTGACCCACCTCCTCCAGCCACACCCCATCTGCCTACAGCTAACACCTACTTAATCCCTATCAAAAGATTAACACACTGATCAGGTTTAGGGTCTCATAACCCAATCATTTCACCTGTCAACTTTCTTGCATTGTCTTGCACATGAGTTTTTGGTGGATATCTCATGTATAACCCATAACATGACTTTATCTGGAATATATTTTGCAGATGTAATTAATTTGAACGTCTCAGGAGGAGATTATCCCAAATTAGGGGGGAGCCTTAAATTCAAATGGCATGTGTGCTTTTAGGAGGAGCAAAGAAAAAAGACACATGGGAAATGATCTCATGAGGACTCATGCAAAGATTGAGGCAGAGACTGGAGTAATAATAACAGAAGCCAAGAGACACCATGGGCAGCCAGAAGCTGGAGGAGGCCAGGAAGGATCCTCCCCAACGGGTTTCAGGAAGCTCATGGCCTTGTTGACATCTGATTTTGGATTTCTGGCTTATAGAACTCTGAGGCAATAGATTTCTGTGATTTCAAGATAACCAGTTTGTGGTAATTTGTTATGGTAGAACTAGGACAGCAATACAGATTTCTTTGATTTTAGAATTCAGAAAAAGAACCAAAGCATATTCTTCAAAGACCAATAACCAACTAAGCAATAATTTGGAAACTTGAGTGGACAGTAAGACCTTACAGGACTGCTTTGGATTAAAGCCTCAAGATTCATAGAAGACAGAGAAGAATAAAAGAGTGACAGACACTAACCATATATGCAGGAGGCACAGTGAAGCGAATACTGAATTAAGACAAATGCACAAAGTATAGCTCAGGCAAGTTATGGTGAGAATTCAGAAAGAAATGAAATATAGTGGACAAAGCAGAAGATGAAACCTAGAAAAAATAATTACATGAAATATAACACTCATAAAACTATTAGCAAAATTGAGCTTCATTAGATTAGGAACTAATGAATTAGACACTGGTGAAAATCAAGTATAAAATTAAACAGTAAAATTATTATTCAACTAAAATTACAAAAAAACAGGGAATAAAAGGAAGTGAAAGGGAGAAGAAATATTGAATGATACCATTGCTTATTATAATAGATGTCTAAACAAAGAGGATTAAATTTGTTACATGGTTCAAATTATAACTGTATAAAACCTGGAAATCTTTCACAAAATAAAAAGGAAACTAAATGTTGGCAAAATTCATAAGAATAAAAAAATAAGGTAACTGAAACATAAAATATGAAAAACCAACTAATATAGGTCTATAGGTATGTCAAGTCACTAAATATAAATGGACTGTACTTGTTTATTAAAAGAATAAAACGTTCAAGTTGGAATGTAAAACAAAATATGCCATAATAAGCAAGCACTCTTAAAACAGAAACTTTATGTTCATTTAAAATATAAATAATCAAGGCACATGAGACACTATCTCCGCACCCCCTCCCCTCAAAATAAAAACAAAACAAAACATAGCATCACCATTAATGGAGCAAACTCCACAGAAAAGACAAGGAGAGATAGAAACACAATAGTGGTAACATTTCTCAATTTGTAAAGACCCAGAACACCAAAAATAAATAAACTTTTAAAAGTAAATAATATAATAGTATCATATATTCTTTGTTTTTGCAGTGCTGGGCATGGAGCCAGGACCTTATGCAGGTTAGACAAGCCCTGTGCTCTGGGCTGCACCCCAGCTCTGTCTATTGGTTACTAAATGTCTGTGTGTGTCTGTTTGTACATATTTACAAAAGGCAAGAGAGCACATGTAGTTTTAAAATTCCTAAAAAAATATTCATATGTTGACCATATTTTGGACTTCTAAAAAAAGCCTAATAAAAGATAAAAATATGACCTCAATGCAACTATACAGAAATTTTAAAAAAAAAAGAAAAGAAAAAAGCAAGGAAGTGATTCTCCCACCAGGATATGTAAAGTTTCTCTCTTCCACACATCTTTGAGAATAAAGGGAAATCAAACCAAACGAGGCCCTGATTTAGGAAAATATGCTAATTGAAACACATTTTGGAACCCATGAGATAAAAACTTACATAAAGCACAAAAGAAACATAATTAGGGAAACAGTACACATTCATTTTATGTGTTTTAAAAGGGCAAATGTAAGGAAGAAGTGACTGCTAAAGATAAAAACGAAACTTGAGTAAGTAGAAAATATTAAATGATAGAACTAATACATTGCGTTGCTCTTTTTTGAGGATAAAGTTGATAATATAAATAGAAAGGACAAATAGTTATCAGACCTTATCCATGATAATGACAATAGACATTATAAATATTAGCAGAATTGTAAAAGAAAAAACTTTTTTTAATCTTTGCCAATCAGTTCAAGAAAATGAATGCTCTTCTTAGGAAATACAAACGACCAAAAGGACCCCAGAATGTGAGTCTGGAAAAGTAGACAAATCATTTACCATTCAAGAGATAAAGTTTTCTAATAGCTTCAGCCAGATGGTTTCACAAGGGAATTCTTCCAACACGTCAAATAACAGATAACTGCAATTAAATTTCAATTGTTCAGAGCACAGAAAAAAAAGAGAAAATTTCCTAATTTCTTTAAAATACATATCACATGGATCCCCAATCCCATTAAAGCACACACAGAAAACCACGGAACAGTTTGTTCAAGCATTTTAAGATAAAAACATTTTCAAATAATTAGCAAAATTCAGCTGCTGATTTAATAAGGCAAGTGCAGTTTATTCCTGGAATATTAGTGAAGTTAAATATGAGGATAGAGAAAAATAGAAATTGATATATTTAGCAAGTCAGAAAAGACAATCACATAAATCTCAGCAGATGTACAAAAAATACATTTAATAAAATCTAGCATCTATTCTTGATTTTAAAAGTCATAATAAACCAGAGTTGGTGGCACACATCTGTAATTCCAGCTGCTTAGGAGGCTGAGGCAGGAGGATGGCAAATTCAAAATCAGCCTCAGCAACTCAGCAATACCCTGAGCAAATTAGTGAGACTCTTTCTCAATATAAAATAGAAAAGGAGTTGGGGATGTGGCTCAGTGGTTAAGTCCTCCTGGGTTTAATCCCTGGTACCAAACAAACAAACCAAAAGTCATAATAAACTAAGACAGTTTCAATATATATTGCAATAAGCAAAATAACCTACATATGCTAAAGAATCATCAAATATTCTTTTAAAAATTAAACTAATTTTCTATTAACATTTTCTTTCTAATTTTTTCTGCAGATTATAGTCAATGAAATTGGATAATTAATTGGGAAGTAAATTTAGGAACAAAAATTGAAAAAGAATTTTAGATTATCACTATTTGAAAATAATAGATCTTTTTCCCCCTTTGGAAAATCCAGATGAATTCATTGGAAGACCACTATAAATAATAAGAAAAAGCAGTTGCAGAGATGAGTAGAAAATTGATAAATAAGAATAAAGTGGTTTTCATGTGGACTATGACTAGGTACAAGAATAAAATGTCAAAAGATAAAATACAAAACAAGAAGATAAAATCTTCTATGAAGAAATCAAACATGCCACTGAGAAACAAGGAAAGACACATTTTTGGACTTGAAAATGAAACATCATAAGTATATCTGCTCTCCCCTTAAATGAATCTATGAAGTCAAAGAGATCATAGTTAAAATACCAGCAGCATATTTTTGGCAATTAGGCAAGACAACTCCAAGACTAAAATAGGAATAGAATAGCCAGAAATGTGCTAAATATAGAAAGAGAGAGTTATGATTTCCTAGTTCTATTTTTCTAATCTTACAATAATTAAAACAGCATGATACTGAATAAAAAGGCAATTTATGTACTGTTAAGGGCAACCAGCATTTAATTTTTTGGGGGGGGCGGGTGCTGGGGATTGAACTCAGGGGCACTCAACCACTGAGCCATGTCTTCAGCTCTATTTTGTATTTTATTTGGAGACAGTATCTCACTGAGTTGCCTAGCACCTGGCCACTGTGAGGCTGACTTTGAACTCTCCATCCTCCTGTCTCAGTCTCCAAGTCCCTGGGAAGCATTGAATTTTTTATGCTATTATCTTGTTTAAATCTGAAACCAATTGATTTTTCAACATTATAGAGTTCACATTTTAATAAATTTTTGGTCAAAAGATTTATTAAATGAAAAGTCAAACTGTATACAAAAATATATAAAATACAACTTAAAGAAACCATTTATCAGCAGCAGCTTTTGCCTGAATTAGAACCAAATAAACAGAGAAAAGTGTGAAGAGTCATGAGAGATGTGATTAAATCAAATTTTCTTCTCATGAAGGGGATGATATTCAGGATACGATATCTTAAGAGGTGATTAACTTTTGAAGGAATGTTAGCAACAAAAGGAAAATTGAAAGACACTTAGAATGAAAATTGCAATTTATTTAAGAAAAATAGCCTGGCAAAAAATAAAATAAATTATTCTGAATCATAGTCTATAAACTACCACCCAAACTAAGATCAATAAGTGGTTTGAAATTTAGCTATTTTCTTAGAAATTCAGAATGTTAAATCAATGGAGATTTGAGATCTTTCCACCTTTCCAATTATCCCTTAAACCCTTTGGATTATGCACTTCTTCATCTGGGTAGTAATTTGATATATGCATGTCAATGCTTTTCTGCAGACCAGATACATTACAATAACAAAAGGGACATGGGAGGGCAGATTGTGCTCTTAATTGGTTGTTTTGCTTTTGCTTTTTTCCCCTTTGTTTACTTACTTGTTAGTTTTTATAAAAGAGCTAATGCAACTTGTGGACTTTGTACAGTGATGTGTACATTGAAGAGCAAGTTTTCTGCAAACACATTTGAGTGACATCTCTGTTCCTTCATTCTACAGGTATTTTCCAACACTGTAGCATCCAGCAGATGCCAAATGCATGGTGTCTAAATTCACAGGCTGGGGGATGCTGCATATTTGGACAGCTTTTCTCCCTGTTTCATTATCATAATTGTAGAACGACAATGTTATTGCTTTTCGAAATCTTCATGTGATAGTTCTGGGTACATCTTCTATTGAATGGTCAGGAAATACTTCAAAAATACTTTCAGAACACTTAGTAAAAATTCTGTCTGTGCATGCGTTCTTTCTCTGTCTCTTTTGCACATATTGTTTATACATATATATTGGGGGGCAGACTGGTGTACCTGATTTCCCACAGAATCATGTACCTGGAAAAACAAGTAGATTTCTCCTCTGTGTTACAGGAACTAATCCGGGTTTCTGTCAAAACAAAACAAAATCAAAATTCAAGACTTCTCCTAAATGTGGGAAGGCTTAAATGAAGTTTGGTCATGCATGTCCTGACCGTGTCTTCAGCAACGTGACCCTTGTCACTACTGATGGTACAGAGGTGGCATCCATTGGATCTAAGTAGATGCTCTTTTCCCTAAGCATCCTGCGGTTTTAAGAGAAAGACAGGAAACTAGGTTGCAGAACCGAATCTGTGCCATTGCAGCACGGCAGAGAACATCTCCCTGGCTAAATTGTCTGAACTGGCTTATTGTTGAATTAAAGTGAAATTGATTTGATTCAGTAAGAAGGCCCCATATTCTTCTCTCTCTCTCTCTCTCTCTCTCTCTCTCTCTCTCTCTCTCTCTCTCTTTTCCTCTATCTCTGTTGTAATTTGTCCTACTTTTTAAGTTTCGATTTTTCATTTAAAAAAAATTTTGAGGTATAACTTACATATAATAATATTCACAGAAGTTAAATCTACATTTTTATGAATTTTGACCAAGTGACGTGCCATTTCTAATCAGGACAGAGAACCTGTCTTAACCTTAAAAATTCTCCTCCCTCTACTACTCTGCAGGTGATCTCTACCCTCCAATTTCTCCCCCACACAGCCAAGGAATCACTTCTAGGATATCTGTCAGAATTTGGGATAGAATGATCTATCAAATTTATTTTTTTTAATGTTGATTCTGATAATTACTAGATAACCAACATTTGCCCTGTGGAAATCCAACTTCTGCCCCTGCCCCTCCACCTCTGGGAAATCAGAAATGGCTGTGTAGGATGTGAATAGAACTTAAATGCTATTCTTTTTTTTTGTCATATTTGCTTATTTACTCATACACTGAATGCCTTTGGAAAGTCAAAGGTGTAGTTGTCTCTGGAGATACAAGAATAAATAGAAAATAAAAATATACTCCCCCTTCTATCAACATTCCCATATTCTAGAATGGAACTTAGAAAAGTGAACTGATAATTGCAGCAGGCATTATATGAATGACTCACAGTGACATCTGGATGTGTGAGGCCATGAGACCTTCCAAAAATGGTGTCAATGGTGTTGCACAATCAATGCTGCTCACCAAACTTCAGCAGCCAGCATTTCATAGCTTCCCTGTGTCGCCATTGTTCCCAGCCAATAAACTCTCAGTGGAGAAGACATGACATTCTCAGGACTGGTCCCTAATGACCCTTCAAGCATACATCTCCATCATTTCCCTTGTGTCTGGCTGGAAATGAGATCCCTCCCAAATTATGAGTTAAAGGTGGTTCAGTCTCCGGGAGACTGGTCCCCAAATGATCTCTTAAAGGAGGGTGGCTCTCTCAGGATCTGTATCTTCCCTTAGCACTAGTTGTTGTGTGGGGGGAAAAAATTTTTCTTCTATATTTGAAAACTTATTCATTTTAAGTTTACTATTTTTTTTTCTTTTTTTTTACAACTGTTACCCTTCCTACACTAATACCAATATGGACCATATTTTCTCTTTTTTATATAATTTTGTCCTTTCAAATGAGTATTTGGCATGATCTCAGAGGGGGAAGAATCTTATCATTGAATTCTTTATATCTGCCGCCATGCCTGAAGTAATGAGCCCTCACATAGCAAAATGACACTATTAATGATAATAATGCAGTGGTTTTTCAGCCTTTAACCTATAAGAAGCAGTATAAAATCATTCACATCTTTAAAATCAATAATGGGCCAGGGACTCTTTGGGACCCTGGGGTGGGAAGGATGGTGTTGGTAAGCAAATCAGGGCCTCTGGCTTTGTCCCTATCCTCCTGCTGCTCATCACTCCGGCTGGAGCCTGTCCACCTGCACAGCAGGGTGTGTGGCCCATCCTGCGCTGATCATCACAGCCTGGTGCTCTGGGCTTGTTGGTCATCCTCTCTTTGGTCTGATTGGCTCAACAGTGTCTGTCCAACACCAAGCACAGAGCCTGATATGGATAAGTGCAGTGATTATGTGTTGAGCACCGCAATGACCAGGTGCAGATCTGTGCAGATCCCAGCCCAGGAGAAGGTAGATCCCAGCCCAGGAGAAGGTGAGGACGGAGTCTGAGGGAAAAAGAAGGAAAGGATGGAGTGTGCATGGCAGCCAGAGCTCTATCGCCGTCTCCTATAGCAACAGACCCTTAGCTCATCACCAGGTGGGCCCCTTGTGTATTTGCCCCTCCCCCAACCCTGCTGGCAATCCCCACGGGTCTGCAGAGGAAGCTGGCAAAGCCCATACTGACAGTGTTATGGTTTGAACATGAGATGTCCCCCAAAATCTCCAGCATCAGTGCAGGAAAATTCAGAGGCAAAATGCTTAGATTATAAGAACTGTAACCTAATCAGCCCCTTCTAGTTTGAATGGAGTGACTGGGTGGTAACTCTAGGCAGGTGGAGAATGGCTGGGGGAGGTAGGTCACTGGGGATGGGCCCTGGAAGGGTTCATCTTCTCTAGGCCTCTTTCCCCCTCTGCTTTCTGACCAGCTAGGAGCTGAGTCCCTTCTGCCAACAAGCCCTCCCCCTCTTGATGTTCTGCCTCACCTTAGGCCCAAAGCAATGGAGTCAGCCATTTGTGGACTGAGACCTCTGAAACCATGAGCCCCAAATAAATTTGTCTTCTCTTAGTTGTTCTGGTAGGGTGTTTTGGTCACGGGGATTCTAAAGCTGAATAAAACAGACAGCCTCCAGGACAAGTTTGAAGGAGAGATCCAAATCGCAAGGTAGGAACTGGCAAAACATTTGTCTGGTTAGAATTCATAACATATTCTTAGCTACATATTTCAGATTGATTTCTTCACATTTAACAAGACTTACTGGAAGTTGGGTAGATAATTTAGAACCGAAAACACTGTCTAACACAAAGATCTTCTTCCATAGGAAAGTTCTGGGTTGTTTTTGCTTGGAATATCTTGTGCTTAGCTATTTTAAGCTGCAGAATGTACCTTTTAATAAAACAAGAATGTACCTAAGGCTTTTAGAAAGCCTGCCCTCATTTAGATAAAAGCACTCTGAATGGTAGTAGGGTTTATATTATTGACCCCCTCCCCCATTTAGACACAGGCCATCCAACCATCCAAAGACACTGAGGCAGTGACCTGCTTCCCCGAGGTACAAGCACCTCAACATTACCTTCCCACCCTGTGCTCCTGTGAGGAAGGTCAAGGAAGGGGGACCATGACCCCAACCTTTGTCCTATCGCTTCATGAAGATCATTGGCAGTGGGAATAAAGAAGACACTAACATCTGATATTTTGCCCTTCTCAATTTATTCATCTCCAGGGCTTTATATTCTCAACAAGTAGCTATTTTTTCTCCCGTGGCAAGGGGCCTTTCTTACTTAATATTCTATTTTTGTGCCTGCACTTAACATCAGCTTATAGTCAAATTCCAAGCTTACCTTTTCCAACCTTTCATACATACAGAAAAGTGTTTTGTATTTAGGGAAACAAACAAACAAAACCTTGGTTCCCTCCCTACATAAGCACAGTTTTCTATGCTGGTGCTTTTAGGCACTTAATGTTGGGGGCTGTGCCATGCGGGCGGCGCCAGAATGGCACCGAGGAGGTTAATTGACATAAGCACGCTCAGGTGATTTATCGTCCACAATGCATGCGCATGTGTTCTCAAGCACTCCTAATCGTGCCTGCTCGGACATCTAACTTCTCTCGCTTAATCTTTGCGTAAGAGGCGTGGCCCTACTTTCCACCTCCTGGAGGTGATATAAGCAGGCCTTAGGCAGAAGGCGGGGTGATAGCAAAGAGCAGCAGCTACCAGAAAGCGGGACAGTGAAGGCAGCAGCTGGCAGCAGCTAGCAGCAAGAGGAGGAGAGAAGCCACTAGCAGAAAGGAAGAAGAAAAGGCAGCAAGCAGATAGAAGCAGCGAGTAGGGGCAGCTGCGGAAGGCAGCTCACAGAGCGGAGAACTGAGAACACACCTCTAGATCTCAGATAGGCAGATCGCAGTACCCGGGACACATCACTAAAGCACCTTAGATAGACGCACCCTTAGTTCACAGGATGCAGGACGCACCTTTAAGAAGAAGCAGCAGAGCTAAGAAGATATAGATCTCTGAAAGTGTAGTCTCTCTCTCTTCAGCAAAGTCTCTCTCTCTCCAATAAGCAAAGCCCCTCTCTCTCTCTCTCTCTCTCTCTCTCTCTCTCTCTCTCTCTCTCTCTCTCTCTCTCTCTCTCTCTCTCTCTCTCGCCTCTCAAAGCAAGTAAGCCTCATTTCCTCTATCCTCAATGAACAAGCAAGTAAGGAAGCAGCCCAGAGATAGAGGTAGCTCAGTTTATAGTCCACAACCCATAAGACCCGTGCAAAATGTTGCTGCAGGCGGTGACAAATATCCGCGGATTTGGTACCGCAAAGAGCCAACTACAACTTAAACCATTTAATTTAAAATTTGGGACAAAGAAAAAATGACCCCTTTGTTCTTTCCTCATTGTATAAGTTTACCCTTCCATTAAATTAATGAATCAGAAGATCAAGCTTTATTGAGAATCAAAAGTAATAGCTTTATATATCAAAAATATGATCCCTATTATATCAGTAACAAAGAAAAGACACCAGGAATGTTGATAAAAACCTAGGTGATTATATGAGAAACTGTATACATGTGAAAATTTGGAGAGAGGTGCTATAAATGGGGACAGTAGAATAAATTATCAAGGATGAGTACCATTAAATAAATAAATTGAAGAGATAAAGTCTGAGAAAACTGAAAGAATTAAGAGAATCTTTTAGAAGTCATAAAAGGAAATAGAAAACTATTATTTTAAAATGCCAAAATAGGATGTGTTATTGCAATTTTAAAAAGTCAGAAAGTATGTAAATTTTGGTAGCAATTTTTGTGATGCCAGCTCTCATAAATTTTTTAACAGCTCCTCAAACTGTATAAGCAAGCATATAATAAAAATGTAATAAATTAATGAGGAATATACACTACTTTCACATCTGTTATACAGTGTCTATGCAGTATTTTGTTGTTGTTGTTGTTCAGACTATATTAGCAATCCATCTTTGTTCTAGTATTAAGAATATATACTTGACTATGACTCCAGTTATACAGATAAATGAAATACATTTTGGCAATAAAGTTTTTAATCACAATGTAGTGCTATAGATATTCAGTTATTTCAGAAAAAACGTTTTTGTTCTAGGTATTTAGCTGAACTGATTCTTCAGTGACCCAAATAGCCTAATTTATCAAATTAAAACTTTAACTTACGTAAGCACATATAATTATTTCTATCAATCACAGTTAGAGAAATCCTAATGCATTATAAATAATTACAATTTTCTTGGTATCTTACACTTTCACAACATAAGACAGCTTACAAACCTAAGGGAAGTTTTGTTTTATGAGTTTAACCTGCAATTAAGAAGTTCAAAAATGCTAACTCTTTTGAGATACCCACACTTTTCAAATTGTTTTTGAAACTTGTCATAAATCTTTAAGACTTCAAATGATTTGATTTTTATTTTATATATTGCTGATTCAGAATTCACTCTCCTTAATTGTCAATGATGTGATGATACATTAACAAAATATCCCGAATTGAATGGAAATATAAAAACATTTTCAACAGCCCTGAATTGGTTTTTTTTTGAAAGGGTATACCAACTTATGAAATACAAGGGGAAATTACATAAAAAAAAAAATGAATGTCCAAATATGAGATTACACAGGATTGAAAGTGGCCATACCAGATAATGTACTTTCCTCCCATGCAAATAATTTATTGTAAAATTGCTTGACTTTGGGGGCTTCTTTGAATTATAACACATCAATAATAAAACTCCGAGTATTTTAGGACATTAGTACTAAACAAACAGAACAAGGACACTAAGCTGATTTTCATAAATGTGATCAAATCAGTGCCTCCAATATGAAAACTCATCCAGACTTTGCCTTAATATTTACCTAACAGTAAAGGGTAAATTTGATATGCACATGAAAAGAGAAGAATTTCAATGATTAACAAAGTTTTAAGCCCCATCCGTTTAATACTAAGAAAGAAATGAATAAGTGAATAATAATGTTAATAACTTTAATAATTTGAAGAAAGCTAATTCTAATCATTCTATAAACAAGCATTTAAAAGAGGATTTGTAAGCAACAGATGTAATGTTGAATTACATTTATGGAAGATAATTCCTTTAATAGATGATTATCGCTGAAGAACATTTAAAAGAATCCAGTGAGGCCAAAGGGATTAAGGAATAATGAGTGGAGAAAGGAACTTTCAATTGCTTTTTTGTTTGTTTCAGTCTGAAGAGAGGTATGATATCAAAAAAGAGGAGACATAAACTTGAAAGTTTCAACTGCTGTGGTAAATTCAGACATAACTGCTTTTCCTAAAATATTACTAGTAGTCAGGTGTGGTGGCACACGCCTGTAATCCCCGATGCCTGTAATCCCAGCAGTTTATGAGGCTGAAGCAGGAGGATCCCAAGTTCAAAGTCAGCCTCAGCAACTTGGTGAGGCCCTAAGCAACTTAGCAAGACCCTGTCTCAAAATTAAAAATTAAAAAAAAAAAAAAAAAAAATATATATATATATAGGGCTGGGGATGTGGCTCAGTGGTTGAGTACCCCTAGTTCAATCCCTGACCCAAGAAAAAAGTATATATATATTATATATATATATATATATATATACACACATACATATGTGTGTGTGTATACATATGACTAATAAAAGGAATGTGAATGAAAACTAAAATCCTACACTAATATTTCTCTAAATGGTGGACAGAGGAAGCAATAATTTTAAAAAAGGACTGGAAAAGCAAGGAGTTGGTGACACGGAATGGTATAAAAACAATAGACAACAATTTTTCATTGAATATAACACTGCATTTTATTTACTTCACATATTCAAAATATCTATTTCCGGCTTTGGTTCCTCATTTACTGTTCATGCTTAAATTAAGAGCAGCGAGGTTATAAAAGTCTTTTCCTTAATGATAGTATGTACTGAAAAGAAGTGAAGTTGAAAGGCAAAATGTATTTAAATGTGGTTAGCATTTGTGTGTGTAATCTACTGAAAAATAAACTGAAATTTCACTTGTAATTGCAGTCCCTCCAATGAAGGCAAATGTGCCTTTTGAAAGAGATAATACATTCTATTTAATGTGGTACTCATTTGAGAATTCAGATATCTTAGTTTTAGCCACTTTTAGGTTACTTAAACGTCTTAGGATTTTAATTCTCTGCTGGTAAGCTAAGAAGGATATTTTAGCCTGTTGGAAAAATTGTTGGATACTTTTTTTCTTCTACAACTTAATACAAAATGTTCTGAGAAAGCATATGTGGTGTGTGTGTGTGTGTGTGTGTGTGTGTGATATGAATACTTTAATAGTTATTCTTTCTCTTTTTTTCATCTTTACATTCCAAATACATTTATTTAAACTAGTTGAAATGTGATCCACAATTTCATTCCCAAGACAGATGTCAAATTCATTTCCACTGTTGTTCTTGTTTGCCAAGCCAATTGGATGTCTCCTCTCTATTATTTGAGAGCCAGCACTGGGTCACCTTCTCAGGAGGGTAAGGGGCATATAAACCTTTCCAACACATATATAGGAACAGGACTCTGACTTATGGACAGCTCCTTAGCTTTACTTTAATTTTCCTTTTATTTTCACTGACAGTAAAATTTTCTGGAGAGTACAATCAAGATAGTGTACGAATAGAAATAACATTAATAGAAGCTTGATCATAAATGATAATAGTCATAATAAGGATCTCTCTTACCAAGGCATTCCACACAGAGAGATAACAGCACAATAAATAAAGAACTTCTCATTTGTCACACAACAAATAGAACAAAATTGCAATAAGAAAAATGTGATTTTTATAAATGTTCATATACTAAAAATATAACAAAATATGAAGTCATGCACTGAAGACAAAAGCTAAAAGTGAATAGTTATAGCAAACAAAAACATTGCAAAGGATAAAAATGTTCAAGTATTGTGAGAGGAGAAGGAAAGATGAAATAGGATGGTTTCAAAATAGATCAATTATATTTACTACACTGTGAGGGACACGGGCATAACTTTGTCCATTAATACTTGGCACTGTTAGAATGCATACTGCTATCCATTTAAAGGACAAATTCCATTTCCTCTGATGGCATCTCATATTACAAGTATGGAATGAAATCCACTGTTTGCCTTAATTATAAATTCACTACAATACTCTTAAGACCAGGCCAGTGTGATGTCCTGCATGGGCCTGAGGGTTAGAAAAAAATTGACTTTATTCCTGTTTACATCATGATCCAAAAAATTCATTTCAAATAGTCGTCTCATAAATATTCTTCAGATGCTTTCTAGTCCTCAAATAAAATTTTACTTCTTTCTTCAGTTTTGCTGTGAGAGTTGAACTGTAGGAGTTACCAGAGAGCAGTGAAAATAATAATAAAATAGCTTACCAACGCTTAATTTTTTAAAGCGTTGAAAAAAAAAAAAAAAGATGGAAAGCTTAATGGAACTAAGAATTACGCAATGCATTAGTGGGGTTGTTCCTAGGACATAATAATTCCACCCCAGCTTAACTAATCTAAGCAGTACCTTTACACTTTGTGGTTGAGTAGTATATCAGATTGAAACAGTGGCTAATTTCTACATGATTAGGAAAGACATGTTTGTCATGGGAGTAAAAAAATAAAATTTGTTTGTTAAATTACACATAAATATAAGGTACAAATGTATTTTTAAAATACAGATTAAAATAATCACACTTGCATTGTGTACATACGAAAATACAGTATTTAATATTCAATATACACAGACACATTTATGATAAATGCAACTATTTGGCAACGCCAGTTCTTTCAGGGCTTTTCCTGTCCCCTATTTTCCATATATATATATGGAAAGAAAAAAATGCTTGGCCAAAATCTCCTAGCTCTGGCGCACGTCTTGGAGCAGTTTGTTAATCTCGGCCACCAGCTCGCTGGCATCCATGAGTTCGTGCTTGCCGTCATTCAGGTGGTTGAGCACATTGTCAAAATCATCCTCTTCGTAATTTTCAGGGATCTCCTCCATGGCCGGCAGCCACTTGGACGAAGGCTGCACGCTGGAGTGAGCTCCCAGCTGGGGCCCCGCGTTGTTGGCGGGATTCTGGAAGTGGGTGCTGGCGGCCCAGGCGGCCACCCCCGCGGGGTAACCCACGGATTTGGCTGGCGCGGGTCCCTTCCGGCGCTCCAGCGAGTTGGAGCGATCCAGCTCGCCGCACTCGGCGTAGGTGTCCAGGGACGGGGGCAGGAGGCGCTGGAACACGCTGCTCATTTCCGAGAGCAGGGAGGACGTGCTGGTGTCCCCAGTGTCCTTGTCGTTTGGGGAGTCCTTCCCGAAGGTGGAGAAGCTCTTCTTCTCGCCGGCCTCTGCGGCCTGGGGGTCGTCCTCCAGGCTCTGGGGATGCTGCTGCTGCGGCTGCGAGGGGAACTCCTCCCCAGGGATGAACATGTTGCTCCTGTAGTCCGACGAAGGCGAGGGCAGCGGCGGCATCCAGCACTGGTCCGAGTGGCCCAGGACTCTGCACTCTTCCGTGCACAGCCTCATCGCTGCACTCGAGGAAAAGCATGGAGAGTTGGTTACTAGAGGGAGCATGCCTCCAAATGGTGGGAAAACGCTTTTTTTTTTTTTTTTTTTTTTTTTTTTTTTAATTTAGATACAATGAAAGAGGTTTAAACTACCTGCTCTGAGACACATTAGCTGGACCACAGTTAGGGTTTTAATTTGAATACAATTTTTATAGACCTCCGTAAGTCATAACAGCTGGTATATATATATATATATTTTTTTTTTCTCCCTTATTAAATGAGGAAATGGGGGTTATCACTCATACTTCTCAGGAATATTCTCTACTTAAATAATGAGCAATGAATGGATAATTTATACATGAAAATGACTGGAAAACATCTAAGATGTTTCCATGTTTTAGTTCATGGAAATACAAGCTGGACATGATTTTAAAGAGTCAGCTTTAAGGTCTGGGATGGTGGCTCAGTGGTATAGCGCTTGCCTGGCATGTGTGAGGCACTAAGGTCGATCCTCAGCACCACATAAAAATAAGTAAATAAAATAAAGGTATTGTGTCCATCTACAAATAAAAATTTTTTTTTTTTTAAAGTCAACTTTGAAGGTGAAATCCTTAACTTTAGAATACTACCAGATGATCCTTCACTGATAACTTTCTTGATATTGAGGTTTATCTGACCTGCTTTAGCTTGAACAGAATCACTGAAAATATAATTGGCTATCAGGTAATTATCCTTGTTAGCCTCTCTCAAAGGTTTTATAATTTATTTATTGACTTATTACTTGAGATAGTAGTGAAAATTATCCTTAACTATTGTCATCTGCAGTTACCCTGTTATGAATTTTTTTTAAAACTTCAAAATATACTAATAGTCAAATGCATGGAAATGTCACCAAAGTCAAAGAATATGAAAACTCCATTACTCGGTTCTTGTAGACACCCTGATGCCCTCTGGGAATATGAGTGGTCACACTCAGTGTAAACAATAGACATGAGGGCTGGGGAGATAGCTCAGTCGGTAAAGTGCTTGCCTTGCAAACACAAGGCCCTGGGTTCGATACCCAGCACGGCAAAAAAAAAAAAAAAAAAAAAAAAAAAAAAAAAATTATACTCCAGAAACCATCCATTTGTTTCAGAAGTGAGGTCTTTTCAGAATCATGATTTCATGTTAGAGCAGAATTTTGGACAATGCTGAGATCCCTTAAATTTGAAAGAAAATTGGATTGATATTAGCCATATCAGTATATTCAGAGCTATGTTTATAGATCTAGCTACTTCAGAAAGGTTTCTTCCTTCCAACTTCCCTGCTCAAAAGGGATGGCTTTTGAGGAAGGCCAGTCCCCGTGGCAGGGACAGAAGTCATCCACTGTGCTGGCTGTGGTCTCCCCACCACCCGGTGAATTATCTGCACAGAATATACATTCACTATGTGCTTTCTGATGAAAAGTAAAGAAAGCAAGTTTGAGTTTCAGGAAAAGAAAAATAATGGTCTTCATCTAAAGATGAGGAAATCACTCTTCTTCATCCCTGGAACCTTCAAGATAATTCTGTTCCTAAACGCCCCCTGGACCTCAATTATTCATGGAAAAGGGGAAAACTGGAGAAACAAAAATGAGAACAAGTGTTGTGAGGGAAATAGCTGGGAGGCTAAGAAGGCTGGAAATACAACAGATGTACGTTGCAGTGTGGGGAACTGCAGAGAAGTGCGAATACAAACAGCACGGGCCGGGGACATGCGTGGATCAGCATTATGTCACTTTGTATTTAGACCCATTAAATTCAAATAAGCAAGGGTGACTGAAGAATCACAGCAGACTTAGGTACCTTGATTTCCTCAGACTTAGATACCTTGATTACTACTTGCAAATATGTACCAAAGGATGATTTGATGTGGTCAGCAGCAAAGCGAGTTGAAAGTAACTGGAAACCTTATATAGCAATGGGGTTTTCTCATCAGTGAAATGACTCGCATAGAGGTAATGCTTTTTTTTCTCCTTAATTCCTTGGGTTTCTGAAAATGGAAATGGAACCTGTACACACTGTCTGATTCACATCCTGTCAAAAGGAAGGAGACCAGACCTGCTGACATCTCTTCATTTGTTTTCCTGGCCTTTAACTCTGTGGTTTTAGGCTTGGGAAGGACTCCTTTGATTGCTTGATTGGTTTTGTTTGGTTTTAAAGTTTAATGATGGAGTGTGTGTGTGTGTGTGTGTGGGGGGGGGGTTACATAAGCTTCTAAGAATCCTGAACATGATCAAGTTTCCTAGAGATCTGAACACAATCAATGAACGTGTAACCAGCAATAAAACACAAAAACAGAACAAAACAAAACCTGGGTGATTAACACAATCTTACAGTTCACACTCAAAAATTATTTTGATCATAGGAATTCTCTTTAAACAGTGAATGCTATTTATAACTCCACCACAATAAATAAATGGACCTTTAATTATAAATAAATAAATCAACTCTTTAAAATGAAAATTAATATGAAAAGTGAAGAAGAATGACTAAAGATAGCAAAGATAATAAGAGAAAGAGAGAGAGGAAAAGAAAGAGAGAATAAGGAGGAAGAGGAGGAGAAGGGATGGAGAAGAGAGTGTTTCTTGAAATTTCATTGATATTTTCCATCTTTTCCCTGGAGACTCAACTGTTGGAAAAGATTTTCAGTGTAGACATAATTCAGCTACAAAGGTCCCATCCCACATTCCAGGGATCAGAATTCACTGGCAAGTATCTAATTGTTCTGTTACTCCTTGAAAGCTGGCCAAATGGTAAAGTTTCCTTGGGGGATGGGGGCAGGGTGGAAAAAGAGGTTCTTCTTTACCATCACATGACTACGGATTTGTCACTGCACCCTATTGTAAAGGTGGGAAGGAAAGCACAAAAACAAAACATGCCAAGCTTCTATCAAGCCATTAGTGCTTGGGTGATCAATCATTTATCTACTAAGAACCCACAACACATGAAGAGCATCCTGCCCTCAAAAGGCTTAAGATCTAGTTTTGAGTCAAGGGTAGCAAATGAGGTCATAAAAGCCTGAAGTGTCAAACTAGAAGATGCTGAAGACATGCCAAGAAAGGAGAAAAGGAAGAAGTGAAAGCGGATGTCGTTAGGAACAAGCAGCCTGAAAAAAGCAGAGTGGACTCAGTGAAGAAAGAGCATCAAAAGAAAGAAAATCATCATCCTGGCACAGCAAAATACATAGGGAAAAGGGAGATTTTGTAGACATATGCTTAGTATTATAGTTCAAAGTTGAATGAATAAGAAAGAAAATAGTTGACAAACATGAGCCAACACACAAAAATGCTCAGAGTGCAGTGTATTTGTGTGGGAACTAAAAGAATGAGTGACCAGGAATGACCCTCCCTTTTGGCAAGCAATGCAGCATAACATAATCTATATTTGTTCACAGGCTAATGCAGAAGAACAGTTGGAATAAGATACTTAAATCCTAAAAATATACATGCTTTAGAGAAAACGGTCCTGAACTCTGCTAATGACATTCAGATGTGGACTTACATTTTTCTCTTCTTAGACTATTTCCCAGGAATTCACATTTACACTGGACAAATTCTATACCTCAATGTGCCTCTGGAGGTTGGTTAGGATGAATAATAATCGGAATAATCAAAATGGTTCACGTAATTAAGGGGAACCATCTATAGGTACTCAATTTGCACATTGCCATCTATGCTGGCCAAATGTGAATATGCTCCCCAGGTGGACCTTGAGTGACTTCCTGGAGCTCTGTGCCTCCAGAAGAGCTAACACCATACACCATACCGAGACAGGTTGCTAGTGAGGTGAAAATGTATCTTTTATAATATGATCTACTATAAAACAACGTCATGCACTAACCAAAGGATTCTGATTATATTCCTGGATTGTGTGATTGTATAACTATGGAATGTTTTTTTTAAAGGTTTGTCTACAAGTTAGTGGAATGATTCATGGTGACTCCTCATTTTGAAAACAAATGTGACATGGATGGAGCTCAAAGTCACTCACTAAACAAGACACACTGTTTTTCTAGAGTCCTTGCCTATTTATTGTCCAATGTTTTAATCCTTAACATTTATCATTATTATTCACTTGGTACATAACTCTTCTACCATGAATATATAGAGGTGGTAGAGTTGAAAACAGAGGAAACAATAAAAGAGGAGTCTTCACCTCTTCATGAAATTAAAAAAAGAAAAAGAAAAAAGTACATATATGGGTTGGACATGTAGCTAAGTGGAGGACCATGTGCTTAGCTCTGGACCATGTGCGTGAGGCTCTGGATTCAATCCCTGGCACCAAAAATTAAAAAAAAAAAAAAAAAAAAAAAAAAAATTATAAAAAATGGAAAATAAAAAATAGACTTATGATTAGTCATTAGAATTACATGCTTTTAGAATTTAAAAAGCATAATTTTGTCCCAAAAATGACAAGATTATCTATCTAGGGGCAGTTTCTTCTTCACTGTACTCTGATGAAAAACTTAAATTTTAATGAACAACTTCATACAAATTTTACTATTTCAATATTGATACAATATTGATATTATGCACATTGTGTATTTTTTTGAGATAATATTACTTATGTTTTTCAAGGGTGGGGTTCTGTGAGAATTATATATCATAAGTCATGGAAACTCAGTCAGCTCCTTCATTATCCAAGTAAGAATAATAAAACTGATTGTTTTTGAGTAAGGTGTCTAAGGTCATATCTAGTCAGAGATTTCTCTCTCAAATTGGTCTATGGAGTCTGTTAATTTTTTAAAAACACGGATAACTGGGCACACATAGGCCTTCCTTTCTGTATATTCATCCTGATAGTAATGCCTCCTCCTTCCCATTGCTAAACAACATAAATAAGCGACATTTAGCAGTAACAGGGAGGCTAGTAAGTCCTTAGGATATAAAAACAAATAGTTTATTAAGAGAGAAAGAACTGTTACTCTATATATGTGCTAGGGTAGTGTTTAAGAGGGTGGAGATTGGTTCAAATCTCCCATCTACCTTGTATAAAATGTCTGATATAGGATCCATTTTCTAACCTTTATGAGGTTTGGTTTTCAAATTTAAAAAAAAAAAAAAAAAAAAAAAAGGTACGAACATCCTGTAGCCACCACCACGACAAATAATGCCGGTGTCAATGCAGGAAATGCCCGTTAAGAACTCCAGTAAGCCTGGAGTGCTGAGCCTAGGCCCAGAGTCATCCCTGGGGCATAGCTGATAACCATTCCTGCTGCCTCTGCTGCTCTGGAATCCTGCCACCATGACTTCTACAACTTATAAAAGCTGTGTTTATTTTCTGTACTTCCTGATTTATCTGTGTTTGGAAAATATGTTAGGCAGAACCAAGATGAGCCATGGAATGCTGTTCTACCATTCTTTCATCTGTCAAATGGCAGTCATTTGCTCAACCTTCAAAGAAGTTAGGGATATAGCTGAAAGAAACCTCCTATGGTCCTGCAAATCAATTTAACATTGTAGCCTTTAGGAATAGAATTGCTACAATGATGTAGTCAGCATTTACTCGGTTGTTTCAGTTTCTCTGGTACAATTACAGAGAAGGGAAACTGAGGAAAATCTCAGGTTCAAAACCTAACAGGATCTCCCCCACCTAGCTGTGCGCTCTGGATCCCTGTTCTCAGACATCACAGTACAGACATAAAATGAAAGGTAGCAAGAAATTCTACGCTCACCACCTACAAAATGCATTCTTTCTCTTATTTTTAGTGCTTAAAGTGTACCCTTTCTGGTGTATTTTAGTCTCTGATTTTGTGAGTTGGTTCCCATCACAGGAAATGCATCTTTCAAATTATAGTCCAGTTCACCACTAGGCACCAAAACAGACTGAATAAAAACAACCACCCAGTAATTTTATAAAGAATTGCTCAAGAGTGTCCTAAGGCTCACTGGATAGAGTAGAAAGAGGAGGGAAGTGGCCTGGTTTTCTATTCTTCCCTCCCACCCCTTCTTTCTTGTTTTATTAAGCTCGCACGTTCACTGCTTCTCTCCCAACTGCTCACTATGAATTTTAAGAAGATAATTTAAAAGTGTGTCAATTCTGTTCATTGCTGGTAGTATGCAGATACAGATACTTCATGCAAAGGACAAATAAAGAAGAAATAGAAGCACTGGAGAAATATTCATTTTACTGGTATTAGAGTAGACCTAGAAATAAAGAGTTATCTGTCATTACTCTCTTACCTGCTGGAATTCTTCCATCTGTGAGAAACAGGTCACTGAATCCCTCACCCAGCAGTCTG
Organism: Sciurus vulgaris; assembly: GCF_902686455.1. NCBI lineage: Eukaryota > Metazoa > Chordata > Mammalia > Rodentia > Sciuridae > Sciurus > Sciurus vulgaris. Next base: position 17,286,529 of record NC_136469.1, read on the forward strand.
TCTATTGGAGAGTCTCGCCCCAAATCATAATCACTGTCTCCTGCTTCACTGTCACCCCGGCCACTGTCTTTCAAGCTAAATTTGTCCATGTCTTGAAGGGCATATCTAGAAACATCAATCACAGAAAATATGGTTTTTACTCTTCAGCATTTATGTTATCTGAGACATAACAGGTAACACAGGGATAATGCATACCTATAACTCCTGGAGTATTTGTTTCCTCGAAAACTTGGCCTTGGCTGATATTGCCCTTGGTGAAGCATGGAAAGAAGCTGGGAGACCTGCTGGAAACCAAATACACAGAACTGATTCCTGGAAAAACCTCCAAGTACTCACAGGCTTTAAGCAAAGAAAAACAGTTCCTGTTATTTTATACAAAGTCATGTAACATGTTATCTCCATTTTAAGATTTGCATATGCTGGATTGTGGCAGGCTGTGCAGCTAGTCACCAAATATAACTGAAATACATCCCAGGGAGATTTGGATGACCTAATAGTACAACTGACTTTTTAGAAAGACTGCCTTTTAAATAACTGATTGATTTCCTTGCTCTGTGGTCAGTTGCAAAGATATCTAGAAAATGCTGTAAAATGTATTGTAAAAACATCTAGTTAAAATAATATCCAAAAATTTGCAAAGTTGGCTAAATGAAACATTCTCTGAGATGGGATGCTGGAGGCCTCAGTTTTTTATTTTTTCAGTAGAGACTGTAACAATGACAATAAACTAAGTCCCTTTAACTTTCGGCGGTGCTGCATCTTAACCTGGGAAGTGAGGGGTCTATAATTAGATAGTCCCTCATGTGCTTCATGCTTATTTTTCAATATCATACATATTATGTGCAAATAAATTATTTAAGAAAAACTGAAAGCAGTGTGCTAAGACGTGTGTATTTGCTACATGTACACATGTAGCTTGAATCCTGCTTAATTTGCATATTGTTACTTATTAATGAAGACATTTAAGAACTGATACATATACAACTTCTGAACAGTAACACCTGACACTGTCAGTGAATCTATGCAGTTTATGATCTTACCTCAACAGCAGGAGTGGCGTGAGTGAGTTCTAATGAGAAATTCTCCGGCACATGGTTCGATGAGATTGTCACCAAACTGTTGAGTGACTGGTGACTGTTGTGACTCTGGCGACTGCCCATCTGCCCTCTTTCTAAGGTAGGAGATGAAGATGGAGATGATCTGTGATGAGATCTGATGGGCAGAGTGCCATTGATGGTAGGCACCAATGTGATGTCCCCTTTGTGAATCTGCCTGGATGGTCTTTTTGGGTGGTGCTGGTAAGTTGATTCTGCTACTCTGCAGTTGTAGGATCTAGTGTCTTTCTTTTCTCGGTTACACCTAGTTGCAAATAGCACCATAATAACCAACAGTACTGCACAAATTGCTCCTAAGGAAATAATTATAATCATGGAGACATCCAGGGATGCCTGACTGACTGAAGTCATTGCTGTACTCGTCACTGATTCTGCATATTCAAAGATCATGCACTTCAGAAGGACTTTGGTATGCAGCTGAGGATTGCCTTTGTCCTGGATGATGACTGAGAGCTCCCATTCTGTGTAGGGAACAGATTCCATGCTCACATTGGTATGGATGTCACATGATCGTGGATCAATTACAAAGATACCCTCCTCATTACCTGCTACTATGGAGCAGCTGAGTTCAGCATTCACACCAGAGTCCCTGTCAATCGCCCTTATTCTTGTGACATGAAAGCCACTTTCAGCTCCTTTGGGGATGGAGATCTCTGCAGTATTATTGTGAAGTGCAGGCCCTATAACTACAGGAACATTGTCATTTTCATCGATGATGGTGAGCACAACTGTGGTATTGCTTACGAGTTGCTTCGGACTCCCTCCATCTCTTGCTTCCACCACAAAAGTGATCTGACTCACTTCTTCATGATCAAAGATTCTGAGGGCATAGATGGCGCCATTCGATGGGTCAATGGTTACATACGTAGTGATGGAACTTCCCAGGATAAAGCTCTCCAAAATGGTATACGTCACTTGCCCATTTTCTCCAAGATCAGGATCTGTGGCTGTAACAGTCGTGATAAATGCCCCTGGCGAGTTATTCTCTGAGATTACAAATTCATATCGGCTTCTCTGGAAGCGTGGCGGATTGTCATTGATATCATTGATTTGAACAGTAAAATGTTTGACTGTAGAGAGACTAGGTGTCCCCTTATCCTCGGCTATAACAGTCAAACTATATTCAGATCTCTTTTCTCTATCCAGTGTGGCATTGGTCAAGATTAAATAATTGTTTTCATAAGTCTTTTGAAGTTTAAAATGACCATGTCCATGAAGCTTACAGACTACTTCTCCATTCAACCCAGAATCTTTGTCTTGAACCCTGACCAAAGCAACAAATGTTTCAATAGGATCTCCTTCAAAAATATAAGATATTTCTTCTTTGCCAGGTGACATGAGGTTTAGGTTAATTTCAGGTTTATTGTCATTAACATCTACGACCTTAATGATAATTTTGCAATGAGCTGGGATTGAATTTGGACCCAAATCTTGAGCTTGAACATCGATCTCATAGGATTTGGTGATTTCATAATCCACTTGCTTGAAAAGAGTCAAATGTCCTCTTTCTGAATCAATTTTGAAAGTCTCTATAATTTTGGGAGACACATGACTGCTGAAAGAATATACGATCTTCCCATTAGCGCCCTCATCTGGATCAGTGGCATTCAGATCCAGGAGCAAAGTGCCCACGGGGGAGTTTTCCAAGAGTTGTATTACATAAGACTGCTGCTCAAAGGCAGGGCTGTTGTCATTGGAGTCTGAAATGCTTATTTTCAGTATGGAGGAACCAGACCTCTGAGGCACTCCCATGTCTGAGGCAGTGAGCTGGAGCTCGTAGCTGGACTTCAGCTCCCGATCCAACTCTCTGACCACTATGAGTTCTGCATACTTGGCTCCATCGGTCCTGGTCCGAACCTCAATGTTAAAAAAATCATTGGCTGAGAGGGAGTAGGTGTGGAGGGCATTTTCCCCGACATCTGGATCAAATGCACTGTCCAGGGGAATGCGAGTCCCAACTGCGGCGCTCTCAGATATCTCAATAGGTATGAGAGATCTCGAAAACTGGGGAGAATTGTCATTAATATCCAGCACTTCAACTTCAATATGGAAGAGCTGCAGATGCTCTGTGGGTAGAGTGATCACATCAAACTCTATGGAACAGTTCAAGTTTTTCTGGCATAGTTGCTCACGGTCGATTGTAGCTCCTATGCTGATTTCCCCGGTATTCTCATTTACTACCAGGAGAGGAGAATTCCCCCTTTGCATGGCTCGAAAACGAACAGCAGAAGGATTAGGGAGCTTCAATAAAACATCAGCCACATCCTCTGATAGTCTTGCAATTACCGATCCAACCCTCTGTTCCTCATAAATCCTGTATTTCAAATTCTTGCCCAGTACACCGCGGTTGAGAGACATGATCAGGAGTGCAAAAGCAAATGTAAAGTGCATTTTAGTATTCATTTGGTGCATTGGTCAGTTTCTGAGATTTCCCTCACAGAGCAAGTTAAAACGGCAAAGCAATCCCCTCAACTTCCTTTGGCAACTTAAAGCTAAGCGACATTTGGTACTTGAAACTTGAAAGCGTCTCTTAATAACCCCGCACAGCAATTAATAGCTCGCAAACTTTTGTTTTATACACACCGTGTCACGACTTCCAGATTTCGGCAGGGAGTCCAGTGCTTGCATTCGCTCGGCCGTTTGTCCTCTCTCTCCAGGCAGAAGAGTGTCACCTCGGCGTCGCGGTCCCCCTTGTGGAGTCGGAATCCATCTATTGCAGGGTGCCCGCGCAGTCTGCAGTGTCTCTTCCCTGAGCGGTTCTTTCTCCCTTTCTCTGCTCGGCTGCAGACTAAACACCCGTGATTGCTGACTCCAGTCGAAAATCTGTACAACTTCACTTCAACTCAGACAAAGCTCTTGCCCGGCGTGTGTTGAATCGTTTCCAGCCAATCAGCGAGCTTCCAAATCAAAAGCCGATGGAGTCACCAAAGCGAGGGAGGGCGCGAGCCGAGGGTGGGAGCGGGGCAGGGATGGAGGAGCCCGGGAGGAGGAAGGCGGGGCCGGGGCGCGCGGGAGAGGGGACCCGGCGAGGGGCTGGGAGGTGGGCGCCCTTCCTGAGCTCTTCCCTCCCTTCCTTCCTCCCTCCCTCCTTTCAATCTAATGCATTCACTTTCTCCGAGCGTGCCACGACAAAGGGGAGACAAATTACAGAAGAAAAACTTTAAATCAACTTCTGGTCGCCTTTATTTAGATGGCACTTTAGATTGTTCTTGTTTTCTTAATTGCCCTTTCTTCTGCCACAAACATGCAATCGTCTTGCTTTTCATCGTCCTTAAGTGCTGGTTTAACTTAAAATACCTCTAAGTGCATTTTGTTGGTGGAGGAATTTAATAAAATTTGAAAACTTGCTTCTAATTATGCCTCGCAGACCGCCCCTTCCCTCCCCCTCGGCAAATCCTTGGGTCTTTCTCTTCCTCTGTTCACCAGCAGATTTTCTTGGGGCTCCGTGTTAAAGAACAGAACAAGGGAAGAGGTTTCATTTTCTGTTTTCTTTCATCTTTATTCTTTGAAGATAAGAAAAGGGCTATCATGCACTCTTGATTTCTCTTAATTAGCAAGATTTAAAGGAACACCTCAGAATTTGGAACTAATTAACAATATAATTCCACCTTCTGTCATTCCTTTCCTGAGTTTGGACAAAATTCTTTATGGAATTTCTTTGTCCTGCACTTCAAAAAATCCTATTTACCTTAGGTAAAAGATATTTCATGGTTTAGCTTGCCAATTTCTACCCCAAAGTCCTGTCTATACGTGGTGAGTCTTCACAATGATATTGGGGGGGACTTGGACTCAATCATTTACAAGTCAAATTTTTATAATATATGCATTATTTATGAAAATACTTTTCAGATATGTATTTTTAAGAACCCAAAAGCTTGTTTACACTGACAAATAAAATGCCTGAGCTGAAAATTGCATTTTGTGTGCATCAAAATGCTGGAAATATCACGGGAGGCTGTGCTCTATCCAGGTCACAGAAACTGATATGCTATTCTTATTTGAAAATATGATTATTTATGATGTTCTTTCTGCTCTGCAACTCCTTTTAAGTTATCATTGTGGCTCCATTCTTGCTGCTTTTTCCTACCTGCTGCATTATTCCTCAGCTGACTCCATCCACTTACATATTTGCTGTTTCACACTGTCGCTTTTTTCCATTTATTTTCTCAGTTTCTATTTTGCCCCCCAGAAACATATATATATGTACATATATATATATATAAAGTAATTTTCTGATTTTTCCACTTTTCTTACTCTCAGCAGAGCTCAGCTAAAGTCACTAAGAAGGTTCTTTGCAAAAAAGAAAGCAGAGGAGTCTCAGCGTGAACTCTCCCTCTTTTTAGGCATTCAAAAGCATTTTATAAGCCATTGTCTTTTTTTTTCCCCCTCCTGAAACCAGTGCTGTGTGGCAAATTGTGCAGAATAGAAATGCCTGTAATGAATGTATTTAGTACTAGGTCACGCTGATGAACATTCTGCCCCCATGAATAATACTGTTTTACAAGTTTGTAGCCCTTTCAAATTGCTGGTCCCCAAACCCTATAGACAAACTAGGAAAACTACCATAAGCAACTGGGACTTAGACACCCATAGCCATCTGGCCTAGATCTCTAACAATCTGAGCCAATAATTATATCAATTCAGGCTTTAGTGGACCCCTTTGCAAACTCCAAAAGAGCAAAGAAAGGAATTAGTGACTATTCAAAGTTGGGGTGAGAATTCAAAGGTAATCTAATTCCATTAGTTCTAGGAGAGTTTGTGAATTTGATAAGTCTACCCCAGAAAAATCCAAGAGCATTGGATTTGATGACTTTAATGTAGAAGACATTATTTCCCCATGCTTAAAAAGTAAAAGCATTTTTTAAAATCCAACAGTGTGTTTGAACATAATTATTGTGAAAAAGAGCTTTGATGTAACTTACCAAAATATTTAAAATAAACTGTAAATTAATATGTAGTCATAAAAAATATGTTTCTGGGTATAAATCTTTGAAAAACTTCAAATCCTTTCATGAAGAATGGATTTCTTCCCTTGCTATATTATCATCACCCAATATTATTTCAATTTCAGCTTGCTAATCTCTGCCTGAGAAGGAATAGGTATCTACTAGAAATTATTGTGCTTTGGATCGACCGTCAGGATATACTAATTTGTTCTGCACATGTTTTCTTTTGCTTTTTTTGCCATGGTGGGATGAGAACCCAGGGTCCTAAGAATCAAGTGCTCTACCACTGGGTCACACCCCAGTTCTAATGTGATTTTTCTCCCCAAAAGCACAAAATTCAAAATGAATCTTTTCTTTATGCTTTTGGTTAGTTTCAGCAATTAAAATGTCCTCATTTGGTATCCCATCGAAGAAAATACTAAGTAAACCTATTCCCCACCCCCCCAAATTACTCATCATCTGCAAAGAGTTTGTATTAGGGGACAAAACTGATAAACTTTTACAAGTGGTTATCTGATGATGATTTGGTTGAGCTCATTTTTTCTATCATTTTACACAGTCTTGAAAAGATGTAACTTTTCTAAAAACAACTTCTCAGATGCCTTTGATGACATGGCAGCCTTGGCTGACAGGGAAAATACATGGTTTCTCCTCTTGATGTCTGTGGCATTGCCAGTGACTTTAGGCATGAGAGCAAAGTGCCCCTGGACTTCTGGGAGGAGACTTGGCTACACCCACCCTGTGGTGCATATTTTATCCACAAACCTCCTTTAACCACATTAGCCTAATTTGTCTGAAAATTACTAACCTAGAGAAAAGATACCAGCCAGTATAAGCAATATGTCACCTCTATAATCCTGTTACCCCTAATAACACCTTCCTTATGCCATTTATTTTAATTACCTCTGTTTTAAGGAAAGTTAATCTTTGTATTTCTAATTCCTTAATGTTTGCCTTCCTTTTGTGGTGAAAGGGAAACCTAGGACTCAACTATAAAGCTCAAACATCTCTGCATTACTTTAATAATAATAATAATATCTTTTTTAGTATTGGAATGCCAGATTAAATTCATTAACATTTTGAACAGCAGATGTGGATTTTGTTTATCTTAGCTAATAATTTATATTTTATTAGAATATGTGAAATGAAAAAAGCTAGAGTAATAAATATTCATTTCCACCTCACCATATAATATTTTTTTCACCATCAAAAATATAACATGGGTCTCACGATCTTTGTGCAGATTGGCATACAGTTCGATCTTTCCTCCTGGCATTTGTTGTCAAATGCCTTGTAGAATGAATGAATGATCCTATGTGGCACCATATGGCCCTAATAAGCTTAAATAACTACTATGTACCCTGAGAAATTAAGAAAGGGAAAAAGCTTTACCATGCAAAAGTTAGTAATATCAAGGAATCCCAATACTCCAGAACTATACCTAAACTGAAGAACTTGCTTTTTTATGAGCCCAACTCCTTTATGGTTTCACATGCTAACAACAGATAGCTGCGCAATCCTAGAAAAGATGCCGAACTTCTCTGAGCTCATATTGTCATGTACAAGGTTGGCATTATAATAATTTGCTGTAAAAAATTCTCCTAAGAATTTAAATGATTAGGATTTTACACAAAAGCTGGATCAGAGTAGACACAAAATGAAGTTTGGTTCCCTTTATTTTAGTCTCTGCACATCTATTTTCAGCCCAACACCCAATGAAGAAAAATGCGTTGACTCTATCTGTAGTCCTTATTGCTTTTTAGAATTTTTGGTTTAGACACTTACATAATTTTATGCTGGAAAGCTGAAGTTCTCTCCAGTTTGATTTATGAAGGTCACTTGTGAAACAATCAACAAAATTAATACTACTGAACTATGATACTCTCAGAAAGTTTCTGCTTCCCAAAAGAAAATTTCACGAGATCAAGCAAGTATACTCAAGGATACCTCCAGATCCTGAGCCACAGAAAAGTATCTAATAGTACTACTTAGAAAATCTTCCAGGTGCTTAATTATCTTTTAAATTAGACCAGATACACATCTGATATTTGTCTGTTCCTGCTCCCAAACCATTTAAGCTAATAGTTTATTTTTTAAATATCATGTCAAACTATAGTAGGGAAGACAAAAGGTTATAATTTGGTATGACATTTTGGCAATGACAGATAAAATTTTTCACGTAACATTTCATTGAAAAAAGCACTATTAAGCCTTTTATCAATCACATTTATCTTTCTGTGTTTTCTCTTTGTATTCCATTTACTCATCTACTCAGAAAAAGAGTAATGAAAAATCACTGAACAATATGAATTCTTTATTGGAACAAATTTATCAACATAAGATCAAGGGTTAGGAAATGAGAATGTATCCCAAACTATCCTTGGACTTGTAGAGGGGAAATAGACTTCAGTAGATTCTGATCAAAACTAAACGGGCTAAGTGCCCGTAAGAGGACCACACACCTGGAGACATAGCTGTGCAGATGACAGGAGGCAGCATACGTCTGGGGCCAGCAAGAGTTGGAGTCCATGAAATACAGTGACAGGTGCTAGGTCAATTTTGTCCGAGTAGGCAATCAGTATTTGGGATGTCCTGCCAACAGTAGCATGCCAAGTTCCAGCAGGTGACTTACTATCTGGCAAAAGGCTCTCTACTGAGTCCAAGTGAGGAGCATGTAGGTGAACTGCCGTTCATTTTATGCCTTCGAGCCTTCCGAACAGGCAGGTTATGAACTTAGAGATCAAATGAAGAGAGTAAAACAGGCACCTAGTGATCCAGTGTTTTGAAAATGAGCATATGTGAGGAACTTAATCAAAATTTGAGACTAGATCACAAAGTTAAACTAAGTTGCAGGAAGGTTGATTTTAGGATTGATCATCTAAACCATTCTAGAATCCCTTAAATTCCTTACCTGGGCGATATACTGGGACCAGAATCTAAACCTACAAAGAGTATTTCTAGAGTTGGAGCGATGAAGATGTGAGGAGCAATCAGCCTTTAAGTGAGTTGAGCCTCAGTTCTTAATTGCAAGCATTACTACTCAAAACCTGGTCTGGCAAGCAACAGACTGGGCATTATCTGGAAGATTGTTGGAAATGCAGAATTTCAGACAGAACCCCAGACCTACTTAAACACACTGTGCATTTTAATAAGATCCTCAGGTGATTCCCATGCACATTAAAGTTTGAGACATACTGCTATGAAGAGTAATCTATTGTCTGAAGTGGTAGAAACCCTAACATGATGGTATTTAAATTCTATATGCAGTGAGATTTTGCTCCTCCAGGGAGTTTAGAAGCAATTGGCATATGGAGAAGATTATCACAGAAAGGACTAGGGCCTACACAGCATTAATTCACAAATACAAGTTGAAGAGATATAAGAAAAGTTCTCTATTTAGGTAAATTCATAGAAAGAGAGGAAAAATTAAACTCCCCTCTGGATCCAATGTTTTATGAGAGCTATTATGCTGTGTATCCATTTAGGCAACAAAGTTTTCATTAGCAAGAAAAACACTTTTCAGGAAAAAAAAAATGTCTAATTCTTTTTGAACAGCTATTTCTCAAGGCAAAAATATTTCCAATGCCATTTACATATATGCATGTTGCTACATGTGCATATGTTTAAGACTCTTAGGTTGAGTGCTTTGCATTTGTCAAGAGTACATAAAGTATGAACTTGCTTTATGTTTTTTCATGGCAACACTGTTTCATCATCCTTCATCAAGTGGGAAAGCAGATCTTGAGTAGTGTTCATTTATCCTTAACTACTTCCAGCTCAGGATTAAGAAAGCAAGTGGAAATTTGACAAAAGTTCATTGCCATTGCTTGGCTCTTTTGCATTGATGTTAAAATCCATTTCATGTACACTCTTTCTGTATGCTCCCACTGAGTGTCTGATTTATCCAATCATTTTTTATTCCAACTAGAAGTATCCCACTGTTCATAGACTAATGATTATTCTCAAGATAAAATTTCTGAAAGTATGAAGATGAACTAATATGACTTGGAAATATGAGCATCCACTTTAATGACGAAATTCAAGTAAATTATTTTAGGATAGATTTCATTATTTGCAATTGAAGAGATGTTTTAGTGTAGCATATAAAGTATAAATAATAATTGAAATATTAGCATCAATTATATAGAAAAATGTACTATTAATAAACACAGCTAAGTAATTTGGAATTTCAGGGTCTAGTTGCTTATTTCCTTAGAATTTGGAAGAAATTATTCACTTCCTGATTATCAGTCATGATCTGGACTGTAGGTAAAATCTAGGATATTTATAGTGCACTTAAGAGCAGGGTTATCAAATTGTTAAATACTTAATTTTTCAAGCAAAAGGAATTCGTTCAAATAAAACCTTCCATTAAAAAGACTTAAAATTTTATAAAATAAAGGGAAAGTGGATTAATGAATTGAGAACACGTAACCAATACCTAGCTATAAAGGTGCTCTCTGGACATGCATGTGTCTATCATTCCTTCACTAACCTATAGGGAAACAAACAGTTAGATAAATGAGTATCTGGATGTCTATGAATTACAACAATTAATCATATAGAGTTTTTGTTTTATTTTGTTTTGTTTCATTTTGTTTTGTTTTAATCAGGGATTGCACCCAGGAACACTGAGCTACATCCCTAGCTCCCTGCCCTTTATTTATTATTTTATTTTATTTTATTTTATTTTATTTTGATACAGGGTCTTGCTAAGTTGCTCAGGTCCGAGCCAAATTGCTGAGACTGGTTTTGAACTTGGGATCCTCCTGCCTCAGCCTCCTGAGCCACTGGGAGTACAGGCGTGTATCACCATGCCTAGCTTATATAAGGATATTTTGACCCATTAAGACCATATATGGTGGTGGTTTCAAAAGATCATATTGCCTAGTGAAATTTCAACCAACATAATTTGTATAAGTACACTCTATGATGCCCATACAATGATAAAATAAGTTAATGATGAATTTCTCAGAAAATTCTGTCATTAAGTGTCACATGAGTATATATAAACGATGAAAGATATTCAAAGGATTGCTAGACCTTGATTGAACATAATGACAACCGTAAAACACTTCATAGGTTACCATTTATGAGAACATAGTGCAACTTTTATTATCATCTAGTATTTGTTTTAAACTTGGATTAGTCAATTGTAAAAAATTAATCAATTACAACTGATATTATTCATCCAGAAGAATTTTACTTCCAAAGCAGATTCTCAGATAAACATCTTAGAAAATATGTGCAAAAAAAAATCAGTAAACGGTTTCAGAAGAATTCTCTTCCAAAATGTAATTAGAAGGACAAACTTAACAGTATAGATTGTTTACTATAAAAAATACTATCTAAAATAGCAACATCTTGCCTAATGCTTAAAGAGTCTTAGAATATAATGAAAGTAAAGATGATAGTTGCTGCACATTATGTGCCAGCAATTTCCATATATACTTTTTCTTTTATTACTTACTATAATTTTAATAACACAATGTTTACAATTGTTAGAATCATGTAGCATATAAATAAAGGAACCAAGCCAAAGCTGTCAAGAAGGAGTTTATTATCTCTAAACACAAGACACAAAAGATAAGACATTTCCAATGTTGAATAATCAAGCAGCTCATTGACACCACCATGAGCCAGGTCTCTCCCACTTCCTGGGCTTTGATCTCTAATTCTGGTTTGTCCACCTTTCATGCATTCATTCATGACCTCAGGACAACTGTTGCAGTTCTAGGAAAATGTCTCTTTACTCAGATAAATAGAGTTGCAAAAAAAAGATAATACCTCCTAATATATTTTCCTTCATCAAGAAATATTGTGTTTTCCAGAAGGTCTCCTATTGATTTTCTCTTGAAGTCCATTGGTCAGACTTGTGTCACAAAACCATTCTTTAACCCATCTCTAGCAACAAGAATAGAGTTGTCCTGATTGGCCTAGACTAAAAATGTCCTAACCCTGGGGTGAAAGGAGAGTTTTGTCCCATCATATAGAACAAAGTACTATATGAATTTTGTACTGAGGTTTGGTTAAGAAGTACTGAGTGAGCACTGAGGTTCATTTAAGAAGGTTGAATGGAGAACGAATGTTGCAAGGAGAACAAAGTATGTCTGCCATATTAGTACTAGAACCATTCACTGTGTAAGGGGACTAAAAGTCACAAAGTTTAGGTAGATGTTTACACAACATAAGTATAGTCGATGATACATTTATATACTTGTGTCAGCCTCCCAAATCTGCTTCTATGCAGTACTACTTTAAAAGTCTTTCCCTTTCCAAAACCATGAAGCTATGAGGAAAGGAATATCAATATGCATTATGGTGAATTATCTCATGGAACAATATTGCAACCCGCACAACAAAAAAATACAAAACAACAAAAAAAAATCACCTCCATTTTGTGCTTTGAATGGTACCCCTGTAAACCAACAATCCTACAGGATTAATGGAAGTGATTCCAAGCCAGAGGTGAAGGAAAACTGAGGAGCTGAAGCTAGAGATGATAGTTTTTTCTCAATCTAAATGCCTCCCCCAGCTTAGGAAGGACATCTGTGCAAACCATGTAATATTTCCCTGAAACCAGGCTCGTCTAGAAAGAATCACAATTTAATCATCTCTAAATTAACAGATGCAACATGTGCAAGTTGAAAGTGAGTGGAAAAGGAAAAGTTGATATTTAGATTCTTATATAGTAAGAAACTGAAAACTGAGCAAAAGCAGACCAGGGCATGGAGGCAGGGGAGTAGCTAGTACAGGACAGTGATGCCCACCTGAGATCAGAGAAACTCACTTCTCCCTTGGTGACCTTCTAGCACTGCCTCATGGTGTGCACTAACACCAGGCTCCCACAGGACCGGTTACTCTCCACAGTATTTTCTTGAATAAAAGCTTGAATCCTAAATTTGGGTGGAAGACCTAAAAAGTACACCTGGATATCCTACATACTTTGAATGTTCAAGAGTGCATCATTTATTTTGACAGAATTTTCTAGAAATCTGACTTTCTTTTGTGAGACTCAATGAAAGACATTAACATTTTTTGGTAAAATATAATTTAAGGCAAGCAAATGTGTTTTATCTTACTCAGACCTAAGTATTGGGTTTATCCATCTAAATGAATAACAGAAAACTTTCTTTAAATTTAAGGAAACAAATAGTCCACATAGACTTTCTGAATTTCTAACATGAATGTAATGAAATCACAAAGTAATATTCACATTCTCCACAACTCTCAATACAAATTTTTCATAGACAAAATGCTGCACGTTCCTGTTTTAATGTGTTCTTCTAGTAATAGGAATATATTAAAGGAAATATCAAAATGATCCTTTTTGTTTTCCAGACCAGTTCACCAAAACACAATAAAATAATTTAAAAGATCTTACTGGATAGTGGTAAACTTATAGAAATCCCTAATTTGCAAACAAAGTAAATATATTTGAGCTTTCTCACAAATAATTTGCTGTGGTTCTTTCTGTTTTGCTGTAACTCACAATGTTTTAAATTCAAAAGGTTTCTGCTAGGATTGGATTATGATTATTATGCAGGAGCATATCCCAGTATAAACAGCTTGCTTGGCATTTACATATTGTTCCCACATGCTTCTATATCTGACTTCTCAGTAAGTCAGAAGCACATATTTTATTGTTATGAAAATAACACAGTTTTTTATTTACTATAGAATCTTGGGTCTTTACAAACAAAATAATCCAGCACCACTGAGTTTATGTAGCCAATACCTGAATTGATAATAATGTTATAAATTCACAAAGCATGTAAATATTTCAATCTAAAATCTGCATTTTTAAATGCATGATTATCAAAGGTTTTACACAATGCATTCAGAATTTTCAGCCTAACTAATTGCATTTATAGCAATGAGAGTCAACTAGTCCAACAAAACATGAGTTCTTAAGCAGCTTTTGTTTAACATGAAGACAGGGAGGCTCCCTCCTGGGGCCATATAAGCAGCACAAATCTGCCATATCTGCAGTAGCCATTTAAATTAATCCTCTTTTCTAATACTAGAAATAAGTCCACTATTTCCTATAAGGAACACAATAGCAAGATTTCTGAAAAGCAAACATAAGCATAAAAATTGAAGTAACTCATATATTAGAGTTCTTAGAGTTTCATGCCATTTTGCTGTCCTCATAGAAAAGGACTAACCACCATATGGAAAACTGCCACACATACCTGAACAGCCAGTGTGTGAGGGTCACTTCAAATTTTGCTTGTCTCCATTCTGTTCATTCATTTTCCTAAAACAGGGATAATTTGCTAAGTGCTAATAATTATAATTTGCTAAATGATCATTGGCAACAACTCAAACCTGATTAAAAAAAAAAAAAAATAGGTCATTCTCAGAGCATTTTGGCTAAGATGACCCAAAAAACCAAGTTTAAATTTTTTATTTAGACGTGAATATTTATAACAATTCTAAATTCTAAACTTTTTCACTTGATTTATCTGTAGGGACAAAAAGAAAGACCCTTTTTTTTAAGGTCCTCAAAAACCATATGGTCTTAAAGATTTGCTACCGAAAAAAATAGCCTCAGGTAGAGTCACAAGAGGAAAGGGCAGGCATAGTTTATCAGAAGAATGTGCATCCGGATACTGAACACCTTCCTTGTTAGTTGTTCAGTTTTGTGTGCAAGTACTTCTTCAAAATCAGATGTTCCATTCCTCTAGTATGGTAAAACTTGTGCCATAAAGTCATTGTGAAAGACTGCAAATAACTTTGTTATTGTAATGGACCTTTTTGTTGTTGCTGTTTTAACAATAGGTCTAGCAGGTGGCATGTGGCTATAGCTGGGTCTATCTCTATCTCCAGGGTGCCAAGATGTCCCTCAGAGTTTCTGTGGGAGGAATTTGTTGGTGGGATTTGGATTGTAAAGGCAGGAGCATCTGCTGCCTTCCTGGCCTCATTACCATCCACACAATTAACTCCTGTGGCTCTGGCTCAGCAGCCAGAACCAAGGACTCAATTTTACTGGTCTTTGACAATGCTCATTACCATTCATCGGAACTTAAGAGTTCTCAGGCTTTCAGTTCAGCCGAAAGTTCTCTCTGGAAAAGACAGCACACACAAGAAATCAATAGGGGTGAAGAATGAAGAAGCAAATTGAGGCTCCAACCAACCCCTGAGAGCAATGGAGGTTCGGGAATGTGGAGCTGCATTTCACTTTGTAAACACATGCCACGTCTTTCAAAATTGCATGGTACTTCAAAGACCCAGGCTCAGTCTTCTAACACTTTCATTTAACACCTGTAGTTATTTCTACTCTCCTTACTGATTACAGGCCCAGTTTTGCTTCCTATAGAAGCTTTGGCCAAGACTAAAACTGTCTGCAAACAAAATTTTGAGTAATTTCAGGAGAAATTAAACAGAAGGTTGCTATGCAAAGAGGGAAATGTTCACAAAAGATATGAGAAATTCAGACAGTTCTATAATTTTAAAGCCACAGTCGTCTGATTAATCAGGGTTAAATGACATAAATATCAGAAATACTACCTGAAAATTAAAACAGTATAGTCTGTCTCTTTAACTACTTGTCTTGTGATAAATATTCAGAAACCTCAGTTATTAACAAGTTTATGTTGGCCAGGAAAGAGGTGATAATACATTACTTTTTCCCAGGGCTGAAACAGCAGAAGTCTGTCATTTATCGACATGAAGACTACAAAGAGGTTAAAAGGAAACCTGCTTCCTTGTTACAGAAGAAGTGAGGTAAAAGCGGCACCTTTTCTAAAGATAAAAGTTAATTTTTAAAAAGAAGCATTTAAAACAATCTGCTCAAATGGAATAAGGCCTCTTTGTTTGAAACAACAAAAGAACGATTAGGTTGTTAAAAGCAGAGGAAGCAGAGCTATATCATGAACGCTATGAAGTTTTATTGTGTCCTTTTATGAAAAAATTAGGTCCTGACAGAAAAAATTGCCAAACCTGTATGCAATAAATAAAATTCGACTCCAATCACTACAATTAGGAAAAAGTGATGATATTTGAATACCACAATAGAAAATATTGCATTCATTGAGCTTCGTATTATTAATTCGAATTGTGCTGTTTTTCCTTTGAATTCCAAGTCAAAACATTCAATTCCATTTATATGTGTGCATGTGTGCATATTTTAAATTTAGCATTAAGAATAAACAAATTGTTTAAGAATTATGTAGCTTGCTTTAATTTTAAATTTCCTCCAATAAAATTCAAGAGAAAGTAAAGTAAATGTCTGGAGTGAGATATAACATACTCACCAGCATGTGGGTGGAGAAAGAAATCTTTATTTCAGATGCTCTAATGTTTATAATTTGTTATAATTTTTGTGTGAAGGATAACTAATGGATAGTTGAATCTGCAGAAAATGTATTGCCCCAGGCTGCTTAGACAGAAAAAAAAAATTATAGTATCTGAGTTCTCTATATTTTTGTCCTGACTTAAGTGATAGCACTCCATTAAGAAACTCAGAGTATACTAGATGTTCTTGACAGATTAGAATAAAATACTTGAAGTTATTTCTGTTATGCTAGGGGTCTAGTACAAACATCTCTGGTTACTTGAATGACTCATGGTAAAACTTTAAAACTCAGATTCTGATTGTTCTTTATTCTGCAGAAGTGCATTTGCTGATAGTTCCACAATTTGTATCCATGGGAATAAAAATTTGATTATCATGTGTTTCTGGAATTCTAGTAGCTATATGGAATGCTGATTGGTTCCCAGCCTTTGCGTTTCTCTTCCTTACCATCTCAGAGCACTTGAACTACCAACGCCCCTTTTCAACAGAGCTCAGAACCTCTGCCCCCAGCTTTCTGGAGCCAGTCCTGTCCTGAGTTAGGAAGGATACAGCAAGGTCTGTGCTCAGCAGTAACTGACGCTCACCCTTAGTGCTGGCACTAAGCCTGTTCCCTAGCTCTAACTACTGCTTCCAGACACCTGATGTTCCTTCTCATTTTCTGTTCCATCTGAGAGTTGACCTTCACACATTCTTTGGTTTCACTAATTTTATTGCCCCATCATTCCAACTCCAAGTTACTCAATCCTCCTCTAAATTCTTTTGGCTATTGCTTTTAAACTAGCTGGTGAAATCCTATGAGGCCGACTCTCTTTTGGGAATCTCCACTGGTGTCCTCTTTCTTTGCACTATCTCCATGCACGTGCATGTACACACACACACACACACACACACACACACACACACCCTGGAGAGCACTCATGATCTCCTGTGGTGTTACCAAGCACACACTGAGTGATGGTGTGTGGCCTGCTGCCAACCCCCCTCATGTTCTGCTCACTGTCCTGGATTTTCTTTCAATGCTGCTAGGTGTGTTTGCTAGCATTTGCTCAGCTCTGAACAGGGTTTGCTATCTGGGATCTCCCTCATGGATTGCACTGTCATGGTGGCTAGCTGAGCCTTGCTGGTCGTGCTTGCTGATGCTTCAATGAACTTTTAGTAATACTTCTGCTTGTCAATGTGTCACATCAGATGTGAGCTTCATAGGAACTGGAATGCATGCTGACTACTTAATTTCTATTTCAAATGGTGTAGAATTCTATAGTATGGGATATTGTGAAAAACAATGAAACACAAACAGGTTATTAACACAAGTAGATCTCCAAAAGTAACAGATTGTGTTTTATCTTTGTGAATCCTGTTAGTGATATTGTCTCAGGTGTCATTTTGTTTTTAATTGTACTTAAACCCAAACAAACCTATATTAATGGAACAGGTATTTTGATTAGAACAACTTCAATATTTGGTTTAAGCATTATTATGCTCAAGGAAATAAGAATTGATCATAACTCATAGCACATATATTGGTTATATTTTCTCTAATGAATGTAGTTTGCATAAATATGGTTTATATATATGTGCATGTATGCATACTTTCATTATTTAGTTACATATGTATAGTCATGTGTCAATATCACTTTTCAGAGGAAGGTAATGGTATACAGCCACATGCTAAAATATAATTAAAATAATAGAATGCACTTTCTCTCCAGAGATATGACAACATCCAAATGTTTTCTAAACATTTTCTAAAATGTTCTCTAAAAAGCATATGCTCCCAGGCACATGATTTAAGTCCCTGAGCTGATACAATGTATAATGAATGGAACAGCTGGTATCAACTCCTACACTTAAGGAATATACAAATTATAATATTTCCATGATGAGAATGAAAATTAACCTGAGTCTTTAAACTTTAACATACATAAAATATAAGCAATTATTACCTTATTCTTCCTTGTGTGTTAAAAAAAATGATTTTTCTCATAAGAAGGTTTTATCATTTATTTGAAAGGAAAAAATATCTGTATATGTCAGTAACAGAACTGACATACTGAATTTAGCTTTTAGATGGAATATCTACATTATACTCATGTTACTAATCAATGTTAAAATGCCACATTCACATTTTGCCTTGAGTGCCCTTTTAAAACCATCTTGTTATTAAGATATTATTTGACTGTTTTGCCCTTACAAAAGTCGCCTTAAATCATGGAATAAGGCTGTTAAGCAAATGTAAAATATGTCAACCATGCATTGTATAGTATATGGGCAATTTCTATTAAAGAAGTTGGTATGTGGATAAAAGTCAAACTCTACAGAGTGGAGTACTGGAGTCTAAATGTATTTGGAAAGTAACTATTAGGAACGCTACACTAGTCAATTCCTTGGGTAAGCTGAATATCATTCCTGGTGATTTTCATTCTGTAACTTGCATAGGTAGTTTAAATATTAGCACTTAACTCTTTCTTCATCACAAAATTAGTCAATATAGGGTTATAATTTATTCTTTAAAATATTATTTTATCTTAGCTATTTTTGTTTATAAATGTTAGGTTGGCTATTGAGGTTTGCCTTACAGATCTGAAGAAATTTATTCTCAAAACTTACTTTGCTTGGGGTCATCATGGTCTCTCACATTATCAGTGGCTTATTTTTAAGGATTCAGAAATGGAGATGTTTGATCCTGAAGAGAAAGGCATGCCCCTGCCCAGTCGTTCTTTGCCTGAGTTTCACCTTGGAATCACCTGAGGAGCTTTACAAAATACTGATGCCTGGGCCCCATGCCCAGGGTGTCTGGTTTCATTGTCTGTTTTGCCTGGGAATTTCAAAAAGTTCCACAAGGGGACTATAATCTACAAACAAGGGAATTTCTAAAAACAAGCAACTTGGCTATGAAAAACATGTTTGTTGTATTCATAAATATTGAAATAAGTATACTTATCTCTAATTTGAAAACAAAATTGTTATTTATCTCTTTTCCACATTGGAATATATCAATGGAAGAGGTACATAATGGAAATGGTCACAATGAGAAAAACAGAAGGAGAAGGGACATGCGAATCTTAAAAAGTATAAAAGTCAGTGCATGCTTGTGGGCAATTAAGGAAGATAGGATAGGGTGGATGAAAGCTGAACTGTCAATCTTTTCCCACCTACAATCCTTTATCTTCATGGAATGCGCATAAAAGTAAAAATGATAGTGTATGGGGAGGGAAAAAAAAGAAAAAACATTAATACTAAACAATAGTTATTAGCTGCTCTGTTCAGGAAAAAAATTAAGACTTTAAATTGAAAACAAGTCTGCCTTTGACAATTCTCTAGAAAGTTGCTTCTTGATGAAGGACAAGTCAGATGTGTGTATGCTATTCCAGATTCCCATGCAACCATGCTAACAGCATACAAATCACATCCTTGATTCCTGCTTAAAAGTCACCTTCGCTCTCCCTGAAAAATGAACTGTCAATTCAGAGGCAATTGCTAAGAGAAATGGTGATAGATGAGTTCCTATACAAATGTTACACTTTAAATAATTTAAAATGTTGGGAGAGGGGATGCAAAGGCCTGTGTGAGAAAAACTGGGAAGACGGCCCTGTAAGGCATGCACATAGGCTCAGCTAGTGGTTCTCTGAAGGAAATGGGCTGGTCACCCCTATAAGGGAAGTGGGATATCTAGGGCAACAGAGAAGGCAGATGATAGAGTTTTAAAGAGTTAAAGAGATTTCCTTTTCCCATCACTATGAGGGAGTGCCTGGAAGACTATTTAGTACCTTCACTGTGTGCCAAGTGACTTGAGCAATGTGAAATTGATACCTCACTCTATAGCTCAAGTACCGAAATTATTAAACATTAATTTTTCTCTTAAATTGTATATTGCAGATGACAATTGACAAAAAAATCACAAAGAGCAGTGTTAAAAAAATAAAAGTAGATAAATGCTATGAAAGTAACATATGACATCAGAGAATTAGAGATCAGTCTGGTGGGAAGATTCCCGTACCAAGGGTGCTCCAACTTATCAGTCTTTGAGATTTGACGTTAAGTCAAATAAAAGGTGAAGAAAAGTTACTCTCTTCCTTTCCTACTTTGTCTCCAGTATACATTTACAATTATTTGAATAGATCAATCAATTGGCCAAAAAATTAAAGTTTTGCTAGCACTTCATTTCCTGATCAATAGTCAGGTCTTCTTTCTTTGTTAAATGGAATAACTTATCTACCTTAAAATAAGTAAAATATTTTAAATTATTGTAAAAATTATGCAATTGAATGACAATAACATAAAATTAATTATTTGAACAAAGATATTCATTATAGTAGTACATATAATCTCAAACTACAACTCAAGTACTTATCAATACTGGATTTTTCAAATAGTTGTGTTAAAAAAAAAAAATCTCCCCTGTAAGGGACTAAGCAGCTAGAATGACTAGCATTCTATGAAGGGGCTGTCAATTCCTAGGAAATATCACATAGAATAAGGTGCAGGTTATCTAGGAAAGGATGGATATCATAATGTATGTTGGGTGTTCTTATTTATATTAGGAAATATTGGAAATATAGTCCACAATTTTTAATAGTTTATTAATGGAAAAATGAGGCAGAAGTGAGAAGGATATAGGTTAAATTTCTTTGTATATATGCTACTTATAGATTGGGTTTTGAAATCCATGTAAATATGCTATCTAATGATAAAACAAAAGTAAATTTTAAAAATATCTAAAAACAAATATAGCTTGAAACAATCAATCATAGATGCTCTAATTGTGGTCTCTCAATATTGTTTCCATTGAAAGAAACCAGAGCTCTTTGGGGAAATGGTTTCTTCAGTTCTGAGACAGGAAATGTAAAGATGATCCTGGATCAATTTGTAATAACAAAAAGCAAAAACATCAACAAAGCCTACACAAATAATGTCTTAACAACTCAGGGTCACACCTAAATAAACTCCTGCTGACCCAAGATGGATTCATTTGAGCATCATGAAGGATCATAACTATAAAGTATTAAAACACATTGAACAGGAATAAATCCATGAATTCATAACAAAAAAAATTTATTGATCACCTTTTAAAGATGGAGGAGAACCACATACAAATTAATGTTAAATGGAGAATATGATCATTTTTAAATTTGCATTGAAATAAGTGATCTAGGCAAAGATCATCAATGACTGACAATATCACAAAAAGTCACCCAGAAAAATTGTATGCCTCCAGATAGAAATATACCCACCATTTAAGAAGCAAACTCACCGAAAACATCTAAACTGAATCTTCTCAATTTTCTGGAGCTATTTTCCAAATTACAGAAAATACCAGGGAAGAAAATCATGCTAAAGACACTGCTGTGATACAATCAGCAAAACTCAGAATGTGGGAAATTCTGCAGAAGTAATAACCCAGATCGTCAATAAAAAATTACAGAAATATTACAGAGCTATGTGGCAAGTCCTACACTAAAAACATTTCAATTATTCATAAAATATGGCCTTTATTTCCATTCATGTTTCATTTCAAGCAAAGTAAACTTAAAGCAACTGGGAAATTGTTATGATATTAAGAAGTTTTTTTGTTTGTTTGTTTTGTTTTTTTTTTTAAGATGTAAGAATGGCATTATAGCAAGTTTGATTAAACAGTCTATGAAGAAAAAAATCATTATGTGAAAAAGCATACCTTTAACCCTCAGGGTTTTCCAAGAGGCACCCTGAAAAATACTTTCTAAAGCAATAGTCACATGTATGGTAATAGTTTTATATTTTAAAAATTTACATTCACAATTAATAACCAAAAATCACTCACTTAATTCACTTGCCACTTAAGTCTATAGATTATTACTGTTGTTTTAATCAATAAGTCAATATGGCAATATCCAGTGCCAGTAATTCAGAGACTGTTCCAAGCAATGTAGTTTTCTGGCAACTATCCTTCCTGACTCTGACATACAACCTGAAAGTACTAGGAATTTTTAATCTCTTATTGATTTATAGTCTAACTAGTCATTTCCAGCTGCCTCTGGTGCCCGTGTTTGTGTTTGGTCAGAGTGCAATGTAAATGTCTGATATCCTGTAATTAATCAGTGGGAAATAGATCCCAGAGTAACTGGAATACAAGAGAATGAAATAGTAAAGAATAGCTGATGCATATTCATTACCAATCCAGCTCCTTCTCTGAGATTTCATTTAATCACACAAGGCCATGACTCTCTAAGACATTATTTGATATTATTTTCCAATACTTAACATTTTATAAATATCTGGAAGTGGATATTTATATATGTGTGTGTGCACTTCAGTTTGTGGAAGTGTATGTGTGCGTATCAATGAGTGATGGAGGGAGAGAGAGGAGGAGGAAGCTCAGTGTGAACAGCACAGACACTCTGGAGCTAGCTTTCTTGGGTTTGATTTCCCATTCTGGCATTGGCAGTTGCCAGTCTCACACCCCAACTGAATTACTAATCCTCATTGATTCTCAATGATCTCCATTAAAATGGGTTTTAAAAAATTCTAACCCCATAGACTTACTATGTTAAGTGAGATAATGAAGCTGTAGAATTTAGCACAGTTCTTGGCACCTGGTAATCTACTTAGTAATACTACTAGTAAACTTAACGTGAATAACTTTATCTCAGTTTCTATAATAAATTACTAGAGGGTACAATATAGAAAGAGCCTAGCTATGCATAGAAGAAAGGATTAAATTTGTAGGAAAGGTTTATCAATTTCCTTTGCTTGGATTATCTTCAGAGAACCAGAAAAAATGCTGTTTCAAACTAGTAATGCTATGTTTATTCTGTGAGCACTTTCCATCTCTGGGAGTAGCATATCTAATGATCAAATTTACTCTTTGGTTCTATAAACCAGGACTCTCAGATTAGAACTCATTCAAATATTTCCTGAGCAATTTCTGAGAACACAAAGAGACCAATATCTGGCCTACTTGTTATAGACACCGGTTTCTTCAAATACAGAGATTCAATTTTCAAATGATCTCAAAATATTTAAAAACAGCATCAGTGTTACTGTTATTATTTCATTTTCTTTTAATAAATTTGATAGATCATAATAAAAATATCAAACTTAATGGCAAGCAAGTTCTGAAAAATCTCAATTCTTTCATCCAAAACAATCATGTTAGACAAAAGCATCACTTCACAAACTCTATTCGTTTGTGCAACAATATGATTTTAGCATATCTGAGCACCACATTTATCATTACTTCCCAAATCAGATTTTATCAAACTATTTTCAATTTAAAAGTTTAAAAAAGAAAATTCATATCATTAATATACATTGTGTCAAAGAAAAACAAATATGTAACCAAGTCAGTTGCCAATATATCAAACCATGCACACATATATGTGTATATACACATACTCAATGATAAGAATACATAATTTTGAAATGAAAAATAAGATAGAATTAGGGCTAGGGTTATGGCTCAGTGGAAGACTACTTGCCTAGTACATGTGAGGCACTGGTTTGATTCTCAGCACCACATAAAAAAAATAAAAAATAAAGTTATAACAAAAAATTTTAAAAAGATATAATTAATTAAATCAATACCTCTCGGCGTGGAATTTCGTAGACCTTTGCACAACAAACACCTTAGTCATCTCCCCCAACACACGCGTCCAGCTTCTCTTTTCATGATTCCTTCCCCTCAGCCTGCCTCTTGCAGAACACTAAATGTTGCCAATCCTGTGTGCTATTCATGATCCCGTGTCCCAAGGCCTTTGTACTTATCATTACCTCTACTTGGTTCTCCTTCCTCTTCTCTATACTTAGTCAATCCTTGTTTAGTCTTTTCATCTTATTTGGAACTTTGCTTTTTCAAAGAAGTCCTCCCTGTTCTTTCTTACCTATTTTAGGTGATCCTATTATAAGCAGCCTATTATCTAGTAGAGGTAATCCTATGAAACTTTTGCCAAAATAGTGATTTTTTTCATTTGTTTTTAAGATTCTTTTATTTTCTTTCTCATTGGATTCTAAATTGCAAGAAGGCTGTGATTACCAGTAGTTATGCATATTATTTTAATTCTAGCAACAAGACTAGCCCACAATGAAGGCCCCATATACTTTGATAGATAAATGAATGAAAGAATAAACATATTTCCACCATATTTTTGAAAATATAAGGAAGCATACTTTTGTAAGTAATCCTCTAACTATGCTTTTTTCTTATCTAAAACCATATTGAATTTAGATTTCATTACCAGACAAGTGACAATTAGATATGACTTTTGAGATATTGCTGTATATTTCTCATAAACATTATATCTCATTTCTCAAGTAACAAAGTGGTTTTCAAAGCAATTTTGTGGTTCAAAGTTTTTATTTTCAGAATTATGTGAGTTTGCAGAATCTTCTCAGGTAGTTCCATTTCACTACTGGAACACCTCAACTTTCACATCAGATCTCTAATTTTTAAATGAAAGAAACGTCAAGGCTGTAAATTCAACAGGTCAATTTCATAACCATTTAAATAAAAGTCAAAGTTCCTTCATGGACAACCAATGTTCCCATAATGTGGGCCTGGACTCAAGGGTGGATTTCAGAGTTATATTACCTTATTCAAGATTTGATAGTGTCCAAGATATTTTCACATATATGTTTTATCCTCCCCTAAGTACTATAAGTTGGGCAGAGCAAATAGCCATACTTCCATTTTATAAATGTGATATCTCAATAAAATGACCAAAATCTTCCTAATAATTTATGATAGGTGTTCTGACTCCACAATCAGAATCATAGTGAGAAGGAATTCAGTCACTAAAATGAGTAGAAAATAATGAATGTCAAACAATTGTGAGGTCCTTGTTTGGAAAACCTCCATATAGACATAGAAACACGTATGGTAATTAAAAAAGAGTTTGGCTGGAGAAGAATCAAATAGTTCAGTGTACCAAAACTCTCATGAGTTATGTAGAATGATTAGAACTTTCAGACAGAAACAGCAGAGACAATGATATGACCACCTATGAGATAACCAAATGAGGTTAGCCTCAAAGAAGAAAGGGTTCGTCTAAAGAGGAAGACTAATAATACAAAAGGGTCAGTGGGATCTAAGTGAGAACTAACCCTACCTAACAATGCAGAGGCACAGAGAATTAGGGTTCTGGACTCAAGGGAACAGTTAAAGAAATTCATTAATTTTTACAGAGAGGCAAGTGTGAGATATATGAAGGAATTTCAGGTACCATTCTACTTTGTGACCTGCCTGAGGCTATTTTCCTGAGACAGGCCAGTACTAAGATAAAAAGGAAAACAGAGAAAATAACTTTGAGCCGTCAGAAAAGAGATAAGGTGTTGGAGAGAGTGTGGAGGAGGAAGAGATGGACCACATTCTATAATGAGTTGAGAAGGGAGATTTTGGGAGTCTAGCATCCCGGAGAGAGGGGGACAATTACTGACTCAGGAATCCTCAGCTTTTGAATGATCAACTTCTAATCTGAACAGAAAAAAAAAATCCTGGACATACAGAGATAGCACATTTAGACATTAATATAGTTGGGAAGAACTTCTGTGTCACCTTTGTGATCACAAAAGTGACTGGAAAGTCACAAATGGGTGAGACCTTTGTATTATTTTCTTTGCATTTTCACATCTTCTGAGAATCTAAAAGAAAATCAACAAAACCAAACTATGGCATGTTCAGTCTTGTAGTTACATTTTGAATTCAAGAAATGAAAAAAATGTTGTCATTAAGTTTTCATGAAATAAGTTATTGTGTTGTTCCATACAGGATACTAGAAGATAGGAAAAAGTAATGAAATTCAGCAAAACCTACTTTCCAATACCATCACCCAGAGAAAAAAGGACAGAAGGAAAATAGAAAAGGAATTGTTGAATGAAGACAGAAACCATTCTGAGGTTTCTCAGATGAGATGGTCCTTATTTTACCTGTTTTTTTTCTTTTCTTAATTCATCATTGTATGCATGGAGAATAGATGGTTTGAAATAAACTAGGACCTCCATTTGATTTGAATAAATATGTATGATTCTCTCTGTGAAAGTTTCTAGATGACATACTTTTGGGGATACAGAATAAACAAGGCTTCACAGAGATTCACTTCAGTGTGGAGATGAGATGTGCATAAGAGTAGTGTCGTCGTGGGGAGTTGGGGAGATGGGGTTCTGGGAACTGAGAGGCTTACTTTCTATTAGGAATTTCACAAAGCTTTTTAATGGATGAGATGATATACTCATTTTTTCCTGAGGATTGTGTTGAAATTGTGTAGGTGAGAAAGGAGCAGAAGGGAATTAGCAGCAGTCCAGGAATATTAAAAAGGAGAGCAAATTCCAGATAGGTGCCTTTTTAAGGTGACAAAACGAGCATTTCAGGTCAAAAAGGAAACATACATATAGACTTTCTAAAAGGCTCTGTCGAAAGGTATTTGTAGCATATTGGTTACAAACTCCTGTGGGAATTCAATGGAAACTGTTGCTTCTCATGCACACATGCACCTTCAGGAATATTTTGCACACTGTTTTAGAGTTTCAGGAAGGACTTTTTGAGCCATCAATGAACCCTGGTGGTAGACAGTGGAAGTTAATGAAAATATGAATGATTTCACATGCTTTATAATAAAGGGTAAGCAAGCCCTTTGTTCCTCATTGATGTCATCATCACCAGCCAGAACTCGGGATGCAATGTGGACTTAGAAATCTGATGGTTCTTATCCAGGTGTGGAAGGACTAAAACCCTTCTATGCGGAGGGTTAGGCAACACCAAAGGTAAGTGCTTTCAAGAAATACACATCAACCAGCCCTGATTGAGCTTATAGCCCTGATTGTATGTGTGTGTCTAGAAAAAGCCCCTGTGATAAGTGTGTTGCTTTAAAGGAAAAGTATATGTGTACTTTGAAAGCTGAGGAAAAAATGACTGGGTTTTGTTCCTTTCACATTATTTGCATAAAAGGATTTTTATCACTCAGACATTTCTAGAATTAGAAAACAGCTTTCACAGATTTTAGCCTTTGAAAATGACAATATCTAATCTCTTTGCTTTCATGAGCCTAGCCTGCATTGCCAAATATCTCAGAAGGGGAATAGTAAACTATTTTTCACAGATCCTCCATAATAGATGAGATATGAAATGAATTTCATGGAAGTCGAGCACCCTGGAGGTTATTAGTTTGCAATAATATATAACATTATTCTGACATCATATCATTATCATTATTATTTTCTTGTGCAACCAACCTAAAACATTTGAAAAATTCATCAATTTTACCATTTATGGATCTTAATAAAGAATGTGTGTCCTTTTCTTAAAACTATTAAGCTTTGAAAGGCACTTATATTTTAAGTTATACTTAGATGCCCTGGATATTAAGCTTATCCACTTGAAATAAACTGAGAAAACATTTAAGCAACATTTGGGCAACACGATATAAAATATTTTTAGAACAGGCAATAGTATTCAATTAGCAGACCAAATTATTGAATTAAAAATATGAAAAGTATATACTTGTAGTATGAGATGTTTGACTTTAAAATCAAAGTATGATAATGATGAATGATCATTTTCTATATATTATTCTTGGTTGCTAACATATTTTTTCATATTAGTACATTTAGTACATATGTATGTGCTAAATAGTTTGTACATATATATATGTACTAACATATATATATATATATATATGTATGTGTGTGTATTTATTTTTTCACTCCTATTCAATGAGAGAACTGAATATTTATTCAGTCTCTCAAAGGTTTGGTTTTGAAATTCTCTTGAGAATTTTCAAGCAAACTTCAGAAGCAACATAGAAGAGCTGGGAATTCAGGATTTTGTTTTTATTAACAATTTTCTCTCCCAAAGACTCTAGAAGCCAGTGTTAATCAAACACAGTAGTATCTGTTTCTTAAAACTAATAGAACCATACACTTAAAAGGGGCAAAAATTATACAAATTATGTCCTGATGAATCTGATTTTTAACAATAAAACCCAAGAACTAAAGGGACAATGCAAAAGCTTTAATGTACCTTATTAAAAATGCATAGTAATGTCGTTTACAAATGTCACTATGACCATGAGCTAAAGAAACTTGTCAAGCATAAAGCATGTGTCCTAAGGAGAACTACAATTACAAAAACTGAAAATTCTCCATTTATCAATAACATTGTTTCTTTTTAAAAAAATGTTAACTTAGCTTTGATTTCACTACAAAAATAATCAGCACATTAAAAATTAAACAAGTATTTCCTCTTAGGTTCCTGGTAGGAGGTGTCACAATAGTATTTTGATATATGGACTATGTTTTAGTGTTCTTATCATTTAAAACTTTTATTTCTCTATTTAGCTAGCAGATGGAAAGTGATTGTCTGATGTTCTGTATTCATCAGAGTGACTGCTCCTTCCTATTTTTCCTCTTTTCAGAGGAAACCAAAAGAAAAATTACTTCCATTGTATTGGTGTTGCTTTCATTACTCTGCTATTGTCAGCGCTCCTTACACTACTCCTAGGTATGAGTCAAGGCCACGAGGAGCCACTAAAATAAAATACAGAGCCTTCTCGGGCTGTCGCCCATCATCTGGCTTCGACTGAAGCTTGTTTCTCCACACCAGATGTGCACAACCCTTTCCTGCATGGTCTGACCCACTTTTTCTCCTCTGAATTCAATTGTCTGATTTTTCTGCTGACCTCTTATTGATCCTATCTCTAGACACCTTGATTATCTTTGTTTTTTGATGAAACATTATTCTTCCATTACTAGTGAAGAAACCAAGACCAAAGTGCCACTGCCCTACAATGAGTCTAAAGAGTGTCCTGAGTGTTCTGTCCACTGACATCTTAATCACTAAATAGCCAATTCTCCCAGCTCAGTGAGGAGGAAGGTTGTAACTGCTCCCAAGACAAGAACTGACAAGAGTGCCATAACCTTCTCCCTCCTATGCATCTCCCAACTTCACTTCCCTGGGAATCACTATCCTAGAACTCTCTTCTTCCCAGTCAAGAGCATAACCTATCCCACCCGTAAATGAGGAGTGTCCTATCACTTTCCAAAACAGCATCTCAGTGGAGTATCATTGTCACTTAGGCAAATCCAGGTCCCCTTCCTTCCAAGGAAGAAGGAGAGCTCCTCGTATTTGTACATAGGAGAGTCTACAAAGGAAGAGCCCATGCTGAGTTGCCTTTGTTCACTTATTCATTTATTTCTTATTTTATCATTCTTTTCAGGGGAACTTTTTAAAAAGTCAGTTAAGACCACATTATTTTTGGTTCTTGAGGTATACTTAAAACAAACTCAGAGCAAGTGTGATTTAATGATACTCTTTTTGTTTCATGTTCTGGAAGAGATTTTCTGTTTAGATTCTTAGTAACTATTCAGGGGAGCCATCTTTATCTAGCAGAATCAGAGGTGGTTGAGCCACAGGACACACAGGCCTGACTCCCAGGAACTAGCAGCCACTGAGGTTTGTCCCAGGTTGTGGGGAGTATGTGGCCCTGTGTGGGAGTGGTTCCCTGTCTGGTTCTATGATAGTTTCCCTGAGCAAACTGGCTCCCCTAACTCCACCCGCTCCTGTCCATCACAGAAGAAGCTCCTCCCAGTTTTGGCCCCCTTTACCTGTGTGACTATAAATAACAGAGTGGTGGACTACTCCATGTTGTTAGAGGACAGATCTGGTATGGTCCCATCTGTCACATCCCCTCTCATTTAAAAAGCGTATTGGCTCTTGTGTGTTTATTGATTAGATTTGTTTATGGATAACTGATTTATAGCCAGCATTGTCCTCTGGCAGTTAACCCTTTTCTCATCCACAAGGAACGTGACGGAAACCCCAACAAACTATGTTGTCAGATTCCAGGAGATTCTGTTTAGATAGTCTCAATAGCTTTAATTTGGATTAATATACATGTGAAGACCTCTTTTATGATGTATTTGGTCTTTAATGGGAATAAATTCAAGATATTCTGGTTGTTCTATTAGCTTATCACACACTCCTATATAAGATAATACTTATGGAAAATTATTAAATCATGTTTGAGATACTTTACACATTTTATGCAATCTCTTTCTTTTAAAAACGTTTGGAAGGCGGTACTATTATTAATATCCAATGGAGCTCTGAGCTTTCTCAAAGACACGAATCAAATAGTAAAACCTTGTATTTTTATTTGAACGCAGAAAGTCTGGATCCAGAGCCGATGCTTTTAAACATGCCTCCGTTTGACTTTAACACGTGCCAATTTTAACTAAAGCTCTTCCTACTTTGTGTCAGTAACCTGAATAGATTGTTATGACTCAAAGTTTTGGTGAAGTCCATCAACACTTGCTCCCCACTCCACTGCCTCCTTCTTAGCCCATCATATCTGAAGTAGATCATCCCACCAAAAATAAGTCCTGCGGGAGTGTGAGGCCGACAAAGAATTATAATTACTCCATTTGTAAGATTTGACAAAGAGTCCCTGCAGGGTGGAAACAAGATTTCAAAGAATTAAATTTTCATACTCCTAATCGAAAGCATGTATATCAATAGGATTTAACATAAGCCTTCCAAATTTTTAGCCCTCATTCCTGAAAGAGAGCTGATTGATCTTTCAACTACTTGTCTTCACATACTTCAAAAATTATACAGAGGAATGATGGGTTTGCAAAATATCTAGGTTTTAAAACTCTTTTCCTTCCTCCATCTTACAACTTGGAAAAGCAATATCATATTTCTAAGAGTGAGTTACATCAAAAGGCAGTTATTTATAGAGGCCATTCCTCATGCCATTCTTATAGATTATAGCTTTCAGAGGAAGTAAAAATTCTTCTCTTATTGTGGTTTAGGAAAAGTTTTCTAAATATTTCTCAATCGTTTTCTCTCACCCCTTTCAGTATGCTTGGAATTTGCCATTCTTGTATACACCACTCACTCCAACATTAGTAGAATATTTAATTCTTGACTCAGGGTTCCTCAACCTGGACCAGTCACAGATCGAGATGGATAACCATTTGTGGAGAGTGGGAGAGTCTGCCAAGTCTTGTGGGGTGTTGAGTAGCATCCCTGGCCACTCTGTAGGTGCTGGTGATACCACTCTCTCCCAACTCCCAAGCTGGGACAAATAAAAATGTCTCCACACTTTGCCAAATGTCCTCCAGCGAGAAGGAGACTGAAAATGACCCTGTGGTTGAGAGGGTACTGCTCTGAAGCCTGGACAGCCTCCTTATTACCTAAATAGATGTCAGGCGCCTACATAGTCTTCAGCTTTACAATTTCTTTCAAGGAGAACTTAATGTAAAATAGCATTAAAACATACAGACAATGAGAGCCAGTTATACAATCAGAAATTGGTGGTGGGTTTTGGTTCCAGACTGCCTGGATGTGAACTTTGGTTCTGATCCTTAGTAACTGCATAAACCTCATCAGTCTCCTCATCTGTGAAGCTGAGATAATAACCTTGTCCTGATTACCTTCTTTTGTTCCTCCAAAATGTCTCCTGGCCTTGCCTTCTCTAACTGAGGGACCAACTCCCAGGACACTTTCCCATTTTTCAAAAGAGGGACCTAAGGTTCCTTAATAAACAATTGAAGATTATGAAGCTTGCACATGGGAGACCTGGGCTTCATAGCTAGAAGCAATGTCTAAAACCAGAGCTCATAACACTACTACCATACTAACTTTCAATTTTAACAAGACTACCAGTGAGAATTCCTTACCCTTTATTTAATGTCGAATATGCCTCTAGAACTACACTTACTTCTGCATGTGCTTTGCTATTATTCAATTCTCATATGTTGGTATGAAGATGATCATGAGCACCCTTTATTGATGGGACTGCTTGCCCTAAGCCTGTTTTGTATGTTCTTTTACCTCTTGAACATTTTTCCCTCAATCTGATTGATTTGTTCCCTCCCAGCTTTGGGACTTCACCGTTAAGTATCACATCAGCAGAAAGGACTGTGGTGGTAACGGCATCATCTAAAGTCAATCTCTCCTACTCCCTATTTATCTACTGTATAGCATTTTTCTACTTTTTTTTTTTTTAATGTGACATTTTCCTGTCTCTCTCCTGCGATATAAAAGCAGAGGTTATACCCACCTTGTACACCTTTGTCTCCCCTTCACCCAAATGACAGAAGAAAGCCAAGAATGACTAATACCTTCTGCACCGATGAATAGACTATGAATCTGGGAAATGGTAGCAGAAATTGAACTCAGATATTTCTGAATTCAAAGTAAATATTTAAACCACTGTGACTCTTTCATTTTGCAATCTGAATACAAGGGCAGTCAAGGGCTACAAACTTCTTTCTCTGCCCCTTTGATCCACATCAGTTTCACCTTTTGTATTTTTTCTCACTCTAAACTATTCCCTTTTCCAATACCTTTAACCATTGACAGGTTTTATTGTGCCATTTTCCAAAGTATGTAATTAGCCTAACCATTTGTTTTCAAATCCATAATTTCTGTTATGGTTTAGACATGAGGTGTCCCCCAAGAGCTTATATGTGAGGCAATGCAAGAAAGTTTGGAGGTGAAATGATTGGGTTATGGGAGTCTTAACCTAATCAGTGCATTCATCCTCTGATAGAGATTAACTTGGTGCTAACTGTAGGCAGGTAGGGTGTGGCTGGAAGAGGCGGGTCACTGAAAGTTTGGGTTTTACATTTTGTCCATGGTGAGGGAAGCTGGCTCTCTCTGCTTCCTGGTGTGATGTTCTGAGCTACCGTCCTCTGCCATGCCCTTCTGCCATGATGTTCTTCCTCTCCTCTGGCTCAGAGCAATGGAGTTGGCCATCTCAGGACTGAGACCTGTGAAACTGTGAGCACCACAATAAACTTTTCCTCCTCTAGCATGTTTTTTGTCACATCTTTTGGTCACAGGAGGAAAAAAAAAAAACTGACTAAAATCACTACCTCAGTCCAAGAGTGTCTTTCTCTTCCTTGCTCTTTCTCAGTCTTCTTGTTGGTCTTGTGTCTTCTTGTTGATCTTGAGATAGTCTCCATAGAACAGACAGAAGGAGTTAAAAAGAAAAAAAAAAAAAGCATGGTTTCACTAATAAAATATTTGGAGCAATTTACCTTTGCAATTAGAATAAATATAAAATCATTAGAAAAACCAAGTCTTTTCTCTGACTTTGTCCAATGATCTTCCCCTTTGTATTGCTTTGCAATGCACTGCCTTCTTTAAGTCTCTTGAGTAAGACAAGCTTATCCTTTCTTTGGAATCCAGATCATTGTGTGCTAGACTACTTTCTCATTTAAGGTTTTTCTCAAGAAGACTTTCCCCAACTATCTATCCCTAATAGTGTATGGTCTTTCTTTCTTTTATTTCTGGCACTTGTTGTTTCTTGAAATTATTTCTTTGTTTAATGTATACTACTCCACATGAGAGGTTTTAGATTCTGTCTAGATCACACTGTTATTTGCAGTTCTTACAACAGTACCCAACACAAAGCAGACCCTAAATTTTAATGAAAAGCATTGAATAGATGAATCAATAACAAATGATACTCATTCTGGGCTTTCCAAGGACTTTTAGAATAAAGACTTGGTATCATG
This sequence comes from Sciurus vulgaris, assembly GCF_902686455.1. NCBI lineage: Eukaryota > Metazoa > Chordata > Mammalia > Rodentia > Sciuridae > Sciurus > Sciurus vulgaris. The sequence goes on from NC_136469.1 coordinate 17,320,383, forward strand.
TTCCTATGTTCTTCTAATTCAAGTATGTTTCTAAAAAAACTCAAACTAAGTCAATATGCTTGATATCATCTGGAGATTTTCAACTGCAAATGATATAAATTCAAACTACCTTAGACTAACATGTAATTTGTTAATTCTCATATCTGAGAAAGCCAGGAGGTAATATGATTTGACGCTCAGTCTGGCAACTTAACTAAAACTGCCTCTTGACCTTTCTCTCTCTCTCTTTCTTTCTTTCTCTCTCTCCTTTCTTTCATTAACTTCATTTCCAGACAGACTCTCATAATTGGTACTAGCATGACCACTAGCTGCTCTATTCTTGTAGGTAGTGATTTCAGGGCAAAGAAAGTAGTCCTGACTCTCACACTATACATAAAGGTATATGTGAATTCTTGAGTATATCCTCTGACATTTGCATAGATTAAACCAACTGTTAAGATACTGTTCTTTGTTTCATTTTAAATATAGCAATCATCTCTCTGTGTATTTTGGACTGAATAAAGCATCAAACTCTAGCTTGCCAACATTGGCTGGAATAAATTTTAAAGAACCCTAAAAGCTTAGGGGCAAAGATAACTGGAATTAGCATAATCTGAGCAATAAAAATTTCCACACAAAGCAAAGGATCCTAGTAAAAGTAAACAATATTTTTTGAAAAATACTTAGTTAAAAGATCTGTTTGTCTAAATTGCTTATCTGAATTATCTTCAAGCATTAGTAATACAGGGACACCAAAAAAAAAAAAAAAAAAGAAAGAAAATTAATAACAATAAAAAGTAAAAAATCTCCCTAAATAAAAGCTTATGTTATAGTCTCTTGAAAGGTTGAATAACCTAATATAAATTTCTTGGGAAGAAAAATTTTGCTAAGGAACTGAAGCAAAATGGTAGAATGACACAATTTTTATAACTGACCAACACTAAAGTTCAGTTTTATAAGCACAAAGACAACAGTTGGGGGGACTTAAATTGAATACTAGGTTTAATCATGAGACATGATAAAAATGCAAGCAGATATTGTTTTAATGATGATTAAAATTGTAATTTTAATGAGGAGAGTTTCTCCGGATTTTGAGCTATAATATTACTTTTTATTCTATCATATCTGAAGTTATTGGATTGACAAAAATATGAGTAAAATAATACTTCATTCACAGCATATTAATATATAAATCTTAGTGGAATTACTTTGCCAAAGAAAAATAATTCCTACCTGTTTTACATATATACATGTTATATCTGAAGTTACTAAAATTAGATTAATAAAAGTTAGTTGGGGTGTTATTCAAGTATTCACTGCTGCTACCAAAATACCCAAGAAAAAGCACTTGAAGGAGGAAATGTTTATTTTGGCTGACAGTTTCAGAGGGCCAATCCATGGTCAGCATCCCTGCTGCGCTGGACCCAGGTGAGGCAGTAATTCATGGAAAAGGGAGTGGCCGAGGAAAGCTGCTCAGCCATGGCAGCCAGGAAGCAGGGACAAAATATAAACCCAGAAGTCACGCCCCAGTGACCTACTCTCCAGTCACACTCTACTTGCCTACAGCTATCCCCCAGTACAGTCGTCCTTTCAAAATATTTAATCAATCAAGTGGATTAATCCATTGACTAGGTCACACTTCTCATAATCTGATCGTTTTGACTGAACATTCCTGCATTGTCTCACACATGAACTTGTAAGGGATATCTCACATCTAAACCATAAAATGGGATTTGCTCTAATGATCTCTCTTTAATTAGGAACTATGGGAGAAAAAGATCATTTATTCTTTGTTATTGTCAAACATATCTGAATCTTTCTTATACTGATACATTTAGTAATTTAATAATAAATAAGAAGAAATCAGCAGCAAAAACTGACTACTGTGTAATGAACAAAAATGTATTTGCCACATCCAATTGTCTCCTTTTAGTCTTCACCTTTTAGGTTATCTACCGTCTTTAATTAACTCTCAGAACATTTCTTTCTTTTGACCCTCCTTTTTTCCTTTTTCTTTCTTTTTCACATTTTCTTAATTGCTCTTTCTCTTCTTCCTTTGCTGCTTCTCTTTAGGCCTCTCCCTCCAAGTAAAAACATTCCTTTAGTTCAGGTTCCATTGTTGGCTATTAAAATTTATGTCTCTTGCAATCTATCATTGTTTATCTTCTTTCATAGAAAGTCCACTTAATGGTCACTTCAACATTTGTCAAATGGCATTGAAATACCCTCTTGTATGTCAAGCTTCAAGTGTCCTTCAGTACAACTCAATGTACCCATCTTATATGGCTCGCCAGCAAGTATACATCTGAGCTCAGTGGTCTCCTCAAAACCTTCCATCTGCTCGGTTCCCGTCTCCATTAATGACTTTACCGTTCCCATTATAGAGTAGAAAGCCTTGTCACATCCATTCTTGACCCTCTTGAGCTGACCACAATGAATCATTATTTAAGTCATGTGATTCTGTGTTCTAAAGCACTTAGCTCATGATCCCCTTACCGTTTCTTGCCCATCTTACCCTGGTTGTTGCACTTCTATACTGGGCTACAAGCCCATCTTACAGTTGTAGGACTTGTGACTCCTTGTACAGTCCCCTGTACCAAATAGGTGTTGATGCATATATATATTAAAAAAGGCCACACAGTTCGTAATTGTAGTCTTTGTTTTTCAAAGACAAGTAAGCTATGTTTTGAAGCTTTCGTTTAAGTAAATCATGACTAGAAGTTAGTTACATTAACTTTTATTATGCTTGATACTATAACTTAAGTTATATTTAAAACTAAAGTTAGATTTTAGGTATTCCAAGAACAACTTCATAATGTATATTCTCTACCTCCAAAAAATAGCACCTTATAATAGATTGTATAGGTTAGAAAACCTGATTTGTAGGGTTTTTATATGTAATATAACAAAACGCTAGCAACTCATGAAAAGCAATAAATCCAATTCAAAAATTGGGCAAGAAGAAGGATACCAAAGTATTTTGAGTGCCTGCTACCGGCAGGTACTATAATAGAGAATAAACATAGGCAGTTCAATTTAAACCTTGCAATAAGCTGGTGGACAGATATCCTTTTATGACATTTTACACATGGGAAAACTTTCATATTTTTATTTCTCCATGATTACACATCTAGCAAATGGCTCCCTTGAAACTCAAATCTAACTTTTTACTTCTTAAACCACAGTTTTAGGGAGACATCTAATAATAGGTAACAGGCTTCTGTCTTACTATACAATGTAGATAAAATTTAAAAGGAAAAAGTACGTTATGCTACATTTGGGAATTTTAAAATAAGAAATAAAAGTTAAAGTTAAGCTGAAGCACTTTCAAATCTCTAAAAGCATCAATCATGCATAACCTAGCCTCCAAGCATTTATATAAACATTTCTTTTTTGCCCCATAAAATAAACGTATAACATAACAATAAGTGAATGCTATTGAAATCATTCATTAACTTAACAGTCAAAAATATAGTGCATGCTGTGTGCAATGGCCCCGTAGTTCATCGAGGTTACAATCATTCTTAGAGACAAATGTTCATCAGCTGGATATTCTATTTATTGATCGTGTGGTCATAGATAATGTGTTTACTTCTCTGAACTTTAATTTCCTTGTTTGTAAGCAGGAGTTTAAACTCTATCAGACTGTTCTGAAGAATATAGGTAGGAGGGCTGTAATTTGCTTAGCAAATTACCAGGAGAGTCACCTTAGAATGGTTTCAACCACAACTGTGGTTCATTTTTGTGTTCCCGCTTCATTTTTCTAATTCTTTTATGGTTTAGAAATCTGATTATATACATTGTTTTTTTCATGGAAATTTTCCAGGCACCCCAATACAAAATGGGGCATAATTTTCACATATATTCACATAGTCGTCTGTATATACCATCATCAGGTTATAAGTCACATTACTTTGTGATAACCTAGAGATATTTGACATCCCAAATAAGATTACAAGGGTGAGGTAAGATCTGTACATCTCAAGAGGGAGTCTGTACTGTCTGCCACATTCCTAGACCTCAGTGGATTTCTAACAAGTGTTTGCGAATAAATGTCCTTGGAGTACAGGGAAGTAATAGGGGGACGGCACTGGTAAACTGTGCGGCAGGTGTTTCAGTACTCCAACAGGAATTAGATCTACAATGGGTGCAAGGTCATCACCAACTCAACGGTCAATGAATGTTCTAACTTTGTCTGTTCATAGAGCTCCAGAGTAGAGTGACAAACAGGCTGTCTACACCGTCTTTCTAGAATACTGTTGAAAACCTTCACATATTAGAAGGATACTGGATTCATGAACATTTGCAGACATCAAATAGAAACTTATCTAATTTAACCTTGCTCAGGAAAATGTAATACCTGGTAAGAAGCATCTGAAAATATGGGATTTATTCCCTCTTATGTATATGGATTGAACAACCCTGATATTAAGACAGAACTGGTTGACTTGTAAATATCAGTTACAACAAATCACCCGTCAAATGCTCATTATTCCATTATGGTGGCTACGAAGATCACAAACTTAGGGTACAGGTAGGCTCTGTCCATCCAACTTTTCATTTCCTCCAAGTGAGTGAATAAGTTCACTTTTGAAATGATCTTCAAAGTAATTTTATTCCAGCAGCAGTTCTTTATGATAAACTGGGAGAACTTCATCCTGTATTGATGGATGTGGACTGCTCTGCTGACATGACAGATTTACTTTTTTGAAAGCTTCTCCTTCAAGAAATATAGTTGCTGATCCTCTCTTTAGCAATTAGGCTTAGAATGCAAGAATGGAAACTATCATTTATAACCCTCTTCCTAACAGCAATCTAGAAAGGGTATTCCTAATTCAGAGGAAACACAAACAAAAGAAAACCAGGGGAAGTGAAAAGAACAACAGCAAACAAACAACAAAAGAAAGAGGTTGGAAAAGCTTTCAAAACTTGTAAAGCTTTAATACACTCTTTTTGACATATCTTGGTGGAGTGTGCATTAGAGGGGAAAAAAAGCATGTCATTGCTCTGAAACTGTCTTTTCTAATTCAGTGCATCCATGTATTGTTATAAATCTGTTTCCCAATCTTGCTTCCTCACTGAAAGATGCAGACACAAGGGAACAAGCTTCACTGCTATCTATCAGCTCAGATAAGGAAAAGTTTCTTCCTGCCCAACACTGACAGCTTAATGAAACAGAGGCCAAGAGGCATGCAAATGAGAAAAAGACTGGTAAGACACTGACCATACACAGTGTTGGACATGGGCAAGAGGCAGAGTGACTGGGACCTGCTTTTATTCCCTGAGGCAAGGTCAGTGAGACCAAGGAAATAGGACTGCTTTCTAAGGATGGTTTATGGAAACTACTTTCACAATTTTATAGACACAACTTACTTACTTATGCCCTAGTGAAGTAATTGAAGCTATAACATTTTCTAAAAGGAAAAAGGCTGTAGTACTTTCCCTGCTTTTGATAGATGAGGAAGAGGAGGGGATCTCAGACCTTCTCGTATAAACTTCTACTGTGCATTGTGATTTACTGCCATATTTGTGAACCTTGCAGGGGACACTTTTTAAAATCTAAGGATAGGGGTTTGCATGGAATGAGCTGAAAATCTGACCTAGTCCTTTACTAAAAACCCTGCAAATATTTATTATCATCCATTTCCCTATTTATTTTTATTTTTACATGCCTACATCCTTCCTTAACTTCTGTTGGAGAAGGAAAGTGGGGAAAAATTGGAAAGAACTTCCTGTCACATGGTCTAGATTACTAACTGTAAGCAGGATGTACTCAATCTGATGAGAAAGTCAGAACTCTGAAAGAATTACAGTCTCGACTTTGGTGAAAGAGGCGACGGTTGTGGAGACATTTTTTGAATAAGAAAATAAAATGAGGTCTCCACCCAGACTGAACCCAATCAGTGCTTCTAAAAGGATCACCATTCAGTGACTTCGTTCCTGCTTTAACACATTTACACTGAATGTTCATGTCTCAATAATTGTTACCAATGTCCTCCAAGACACACATCACTCTGTGAAAGTTTCTTATATGAATGCCATATAACATGCTGTTGTTTCTAAGATTTCCCCCTTTATATGAATGTCTGTAATACCTTTAGGATTACTAGTGGAAAAGAAACCTGAGTCTCACCAATTTCTAGCTAGATTTGTGTTTAATGTCACTCTATATCCTCAGGATATTTTAGAGCTTACCTGAAGGATATGGTTGGAATCAGAATTAGCAGAAAGATTAATGCTGCAGCTTTAAAGTATAGGGAAACCATTCCTGGAAATCTGTTCTTAAACCAGTTTAAACCTAGTGTTTCATCTTCGTATGCAAAAGATTTTTGACTTCTATCCTATTCTCCATCTATTGGGTTCTCTACTCTCACATCTGTAGGGACAGAAAAAAGTGAAGATGTGTTAAAATGAATTCACTCTTTCACCCAAACATAAAGGACCCTGCCTCATATGCAAGCAATGTTTATCAAATGTCAAAACGGTGTTTGTCTTGCAAGCACAAGGCCCTGAGTTCAATCCCCAGCACCGCAAAAAAAAAAAAAAAAAAAAAAAAAAAAAATATATATATATATATATGTTGTGGGGCTGGTGTTTTAGCTCAGTTGTAGAGCACTTGTCTAGCACATGTGAGGCACTGGGTTCCATCCTCAGCATCAAATAAATAAATAAATAAATAAATAAATAAATAAATAAAGCAAAGGTATTGTGTCCATCTACAACAACAACAAAAATTTTTAAAAATACTGTCATTTAATTAACTTCATAAATTGAAAATACACTCTTAGATTGTATTAGATCACCAGATATCTCTTTATCCAGTACTTTCACTGAAACCTTACAAAAAATGCATTTATTTCATTTTGCTACTATGTCAAAAGTTATTACAAAAACAAAAGCACTTGAGTATTCACTGAGGAATCTATTATAACAATGTTTTTATTAACTAGAATAGGCTAATTGCTGTATGATTGAAACACAACTTTTAGTAATTTAACAGAATAAAGATCATCTCATTAATCTGTGCCTACTTGGACAGGCTTATCTTAGGTGATTGAAAAACTCAGGGTCGTTCTATGTAGTAACTTTTCCATCTTAAGGGTCTGGTTCTCACTAGTTCCTCTGCAACGGGATCAGAGAATAGGGACAAAACTAGCATGAGAGAGCTCATGGAATTTATTTTAGGGGTATGTCCCTAGATTGGATGAATATTCTACTGGACAGACCTTCAGACAAATGACTCCACTAAACTGCTCTGCAATATACAATTGCTGGATTCTACAGAAACCTAGCGTAAAGGTTTAACGCAATGTCATTGTGAATTTTTTTTATTATTATTAATTTCAGTATTCCTGAGCTCAGGAGAATTCTCTCTGAATAGTTTGATAGTATTGATTTTCTTGTGGACATTTTGAAAAGGACAAATCTCACTTGTCTTAATATAGAATTGTAAATCCTATGGTAGGCATCAAAAGTTTGGATTGAATATAGATTACAGTCAAGAAAGTTGTCTCATTTTCTTTTTCATCACATTTTATATAGATGTTATATGTACTATTTATTTAGTTATATAAATTAATGTTACTATAATAAATCTACAAAAATAAAAATACACAAATAATTACATAGATAGATAAGTAAGTAGGCTGATTGAAGGACAAATGAGTTTATAGTTCTTATTATAAACAATAAAATAGAGTAGGTAGTGAAGATCCAGAGATAAAAGACATAATTTTTTTCAACAAAGTACAATTTTATAGGAAAGTGATAAGTATATTATAGAAATAGACATAGATGCTTTAGATTGATGAAAAAGATGGAATATAAATACATAAAGGGCATTAAATGTATATAAGGATGGAAAAATAGATATTTATGGTCAATAGAAACTTCTTGGAGAAAAGGAATCTTTCGAAATCAATCAAATAATGGTAGAAATATACTAGGTTGCTGGAGAGTCACATTCAAAGGCAATGCAACATGACAGAATGTTCTCTTTGGGAGACTTCAACAGAAATTCCATGTGGTATAATATGATGTGCAAGGAGAGTAGTGGTCAGATAAAAATGGGCCTTATATTTAATGTAAAGTAAATGGGAAATGAAAATCCAACTTGTAAAAACATGTGTTATGGTTTGGCTGTGAGGTGTCCCCCAGAAACTCACATGTGAGACAATGCAGGAAGGTTCAGAGGAGAAATGGTTGGGTGGTGAGAGTCTTAACCCAATCAGTGAACTAATCCCTGATGGAATTAACTGAAGTGGTAGGGTGCAGCTAGAGGAGGTGGGAATTGGGGTGTCGGTTCCAGTTATATATTTTATATATTATACCTGGAGTGGAGTCTCTCTCTCTCTCTCTCTCTCTCTCTCTCTCTCTCTCTGCTTCCTGATGCTGCAAGCTGCTTCCCTCTGCCATGCTTTTCTGCCATCATGTTCTGCCTCACCTAGAGCCCTAAGGAATAGAGCCAGCCTCTATGGACTAAGACTTCTGAAACCGTGAGCCCCCAAATAAACCTTTCCTCTTCTATAATGGTGCTGGTCATATCTTTTAGTCACAGCAATGAAAAAGCTGACTAAAACACCATGTTACATAATAATTGCCTACAGATCCTGCTTCAGTAAGTATCGCTTTAGGATAGTTATTTTAAAGAGAGCTCAAGTGATTTTAATGCAAATAATTAGGTGATGATGATGATGATGATGGTGATTTAATCCAGAACTTCACATATGCTAAATATTAGATCTACCACTGAGGTATACCCTTGTCCTAGATGAAACTTTTTAATCTCTGCTTGATAATGAAAGTGCTTTAAAAGTAATCACCAGATAATAACAAAGGAAAATTTCTTTGGGAAATCACAAGTAGTTGAGTAAAGAAATGAATTAAAACAAACAGGTAATAGAAAAATAATAGTAATTGGAAGTTGTTGAATATTCTAGGTGAGAAATCAAAAAAGTAACTTAGGGCACTGTTGGGAGTAGACAAAGATGTGGGAAGAATTGATAAAGACTTATTCGGTCAATACAAAAGTAGTTAGTTTTACATGTTAAATTCCATGCAAAGTTTAAGTAATTAAGTCCTCACATGTTCATATAAATCAGTAATTTCTATTTTTATAAATGTAGAAAGTTCAAAGGTGATTTACCTAACTTGCCTTACCAAGATGAGCAATTGGTTGAACAGGATTCTAGGTTCCACTGACTTCCAAGCATATTTTTTCCACATCCTGGTAGTATGCCTCTTACATGTTCAGAGAATATGGTCTCCACTTTGGACAATTTGCCTGAGAAGGGAGGGAAATAAACAGGCCTAGAATAAGAGTATGATTTATAGTATAAGGAGATATTCCTATAGTCATGGTTGTGATTTTTGAAGAGGGAATAAGTTTGAGACTGTTCAATTGCTGGGGTGAAATATTGGCAGTGATGGGCACAAGGAAGAGTGGGAAAATTTATACAGAATCAAGGAGAAGCAGACAGAGTTGGGATCCAAAGCCTACCTAGAGGATTGGTCTATTAAGATGGATACACCCTTCTCTGGATCAGAAGAGCAAGATACAAGGAAAAGTGTAAAGGAGCAAAACATTGAAATGAACGGAAGGAGCAGAATTGTGGGAAAGGAAGCTGACCTTCCTTATCATCTTTATTCTCTGTGGCTGTAGTGATTTGGATATGAGTACCTCAAAAACTCCTGCAGTAACAAATTCAGAAGGTGCAATGTTGGCATATAGGAGATATAACCTAATCAGTGAATTAATTCCTTTGATAGATTAATAATCTGAAAGGACTAAGTAGGTGGCAGCTATAGGGAGGCGAGGCACGGGTGGAGGATATAAGTCACTGGAGCATGCCATTGGGGATTATGCATTGACCCTTAGCTTCTCCTTCTCATTCTCTCTGCTTCCTGGCTGCCTTGAGCAGAGCAGTGCTTCTCTGCTACACCCTTTTACCCTGAGTTTCTGCCTCACCTTTGACCAGAGCAATGGTCAGCCCACCATATACTGAACTTCTCAAAATAAACTTTTGTTCTCTAAGTTGTTCTTGTCAGTTATTGCCATGACAGTGACAAAATGCTAAGATTGAAATTGGTATTGAGAAGTGGAATCATTGTTGTGACTAACCTGATCTTGTGGTTGAGAAGCCTTTGGAAATGCTATGCAGGAGGAGTTTGGAAAAGTTTGGAGATGCAGGCAGGAGAAGACTTAGAATATTGTAAGCAGAGCTTAATTGGTGATTCTGGTAGGAGCTCAGAGGACCAGAATGCTGTTAAGAATGTGGACACTAAAGACTGTGCTCATGGTTTCAGAAGGGAATGAGAACTCTGTTGGAATTGGACTAGAGGCCACATGTGCTAAATTCTGAGAAAGAACTTGCCTGCATTTTTGTCCATGTCCCGAGACGTTTTCTGAGACTGAATTTAAAGGTGATATACTAATTAATATGAGAGAGGAAATGTCAAGGCAGCACAGCAGTCAGGCTGTGACATTAATATTACTGGCAGCCTTTAGCTAGGTTTACTGTGAGAATAAGAAGCAAAAAGCAGAGAGAAAAGATTTTAAAAACTTGAAGTTGGGCCAGAAAAGCATCTGCAAAATTGGGGTCTAGGAAGATGTGGTTGTTGAAGAGATTAAGACACTAAAGAGATAGTTTGTGCAGAGACAACAGGAAAGATGCCTTAAGGACAGTTCAGGAATCAGCAACACCATGCCAAAGGCCCAAGGATTTAGAAGTGAAAATTCCTTTAAGAGAAAATGAAGTCACCTTGCTCACACAGGCATACCCAGGAAGTTGTTTCCCATGGATTTATCTCACCTTGCTGCGGGCACTCAGAGATCACTGCAGCTGTAGTCCTAAGGGTCCCAGATACTACTTGAGCTGGCAGCTGAGTTTGGCATCATCAACTTGATGCTGGTTCTGTAGGAGTGCAGGATGCTAAAGTTAGGGGATCATGGAGGCTTTCACCAAGATTTCTAAGTAAGACCTAGAAGGCCAGGCAAAGTTTATTAGGGTTGAAAGTCCTGGAGGCTTCCCCTGATAGGGCAATGCATGAAGCTGTGAAGTGAATGGAATGGAGAGTCCAGAAATTAAGAGACAACTATAACATGGACTGTCTGCTGAGAAAAGCTGTTGTCTGCACAGACATCCAGGCTGAGAGAGATAATGTCCTGAGCACTGAAACCAGCAAGGCCAAAGGGTCAAGAAAGACTGCCCAAGTCCTTCAGAGTATATTTCTTGTCACTCTGAGCCTCAGATGCTAGAGGTGGAACTACATAAAATGTTTGCCCAGCTGGACTTTGAATCCATCCCTTCTTTCTATGCCCCATTTCCTCCCTTTTGGAATGGGAATGTTTAGTCTGTGCCATTATATATTGGATGTATATAACTTGCTTTTGATTATTTTAGGGGCTCACAGTCAAGAGTTTTCCTTGAGTCCCAGAGAAGACTTTGAACTTGAACTTTTGGGCAATGCCCAAACTGTTAAAGACCATGGGGACCCTTGGAGATGGATTAAATGCATTTGGCATCATGAGATGCACATGAACTTTTGGGAGCAAGGACAGAATGTTATGGTTGGATATGAGGTGTCCCCCCAAAAGCTCCTGTGTTATTGCAGGGGGTGGAATGATTAGATTATGAGCGCTGTAACAGAATCGGTGTTTTAATTCATTTGCTGGAATAATAATTGGAAAGTACTAACTGGGTGGTAACTGTAGGCAGGTGTGGTGAGCCTAGAGGAGGTCAGTCACCAGGGGCAGACCCTTAGGGGTTATATCTCCTTTCTGTGGCTCCTCCTCTCTCTCTCTGCTTCTTGGCCACCAGGTGCAGAAGGGGAAACGCCCACACATGAACAAGCTCCACTCTTCTTGAGCAGTTACATTCTTTTGCTGCCATCCTCCATGGATATAAGACTGACGCTCCAGTGTTCAAACAGATAACGTGGGTCAATTCAGCTACTGCTTGTGTGATCTAATCTAATAAATACCCTCTCCAAATTACATACACAATCTATTGATTGTGTTCTCCTGGCAAACCCTAATACAGATGGATATAGTACAATTTTTGAAGGCAGAGGAGTTCTAGGTAATAAAACGTCCCCAGATGGGTCCATGGGTATAGGTAAATAAATTTTCCCTTGAAAGCTGAGTTGACAAATATTTGAAGGCACAGAGAAAACCACGAGTGAAAGGAATACATTGAAAATATTAGGGGAAACATAGGAATTTCTAATAGAAACTGATTGTATATAGAGTTTATTTTCTATGTAATGAATAATTCTAAGGGTTCTTGAGTTTTGGGGGTTTTCGTTTTGTGTCTATGTGTGTGTTTGTTTGTTTGTTTGTTTTTGTTTATGTCTTTTTGTACTGGGGATCGAACCTAGAGCCTCCTGCAAGCTAGTCGAGCATTTTACCACTGAGCTACATCTCCAGCCCTATGTAATAAATCATTCTAAACTTAACTTCATAACAGAAATGACAAGTGTGAAGCAGAGGTGCTATTACTTCTCTCCCAGAGGATGTATTGGTTATCAATCTTAGCACTCACTCCTAACCAATGAAGTAAAGTAAGGGACAGCCCCATATTCCTTTTTAACCTAGCTCTCTGGAAAACCACATTATTTGTTACTTACCCTAAATATAATTACCACAATTGAAGTAAGATAAATAGTTTACACCAATGTTTTATAACAATAGTATTGATCATTTAGATTCTACTAGATAGTGTTTTCAGAACTGTGTTGTTAGTATTAGACACACATGCTACTGAAATAATTTTAAGGCTATCTGAATATTGGCTTAATTATGAAGGTATTTTAAAGGATACAGAAAATACTAACTTACGTATTCAATCATATGTCAGGTTTTTTTCTCAATGTACCTTTCAATATACTTAAATCAATATATTGGAGTGTTTTGAAATATGTAGAATAAAAAAAATTAGGAAAAATGAGAAAAAATCATGAGATTACTTAACACACACACATATACATACACCCTGAATTTAATAAGCCCTTCATTTTGTAAGTTTCCTGGCGTTTAGAGTTCCTCTGAACTCTTACTTCCAGCTGCAGAAGCAGAGCAATTTGTTCTGTAAATACTGCCATTGTGAAGACATATTATGCTCCATAATCTCCATTAAGTTTTCATTTACCAAACTGGAGTCAGCTAAGGCAGAAGAAATATATTTTGAGTGCAAGTTAGGAAAAAAGCATTTTGCTAAAAAAAAAAAAAAAAAAAAAAATCTTATGTTCAACAGACTCTGAGGTTCTCAACTTTATCTTTTCTACACAGAAAACCTAATTAATTAATTTTAGAGAATGGAATCCTAAAGCTAGAAGAGAAAGAACAGTTTCTAATTTCTAATACACCCCTATAATGGCTCTTGCATGGCCTGGGTTAGTGGTCTCTCCCCTTCCGTGTGGACTTCCTTATTTTTCTTTGTGGAAATTTACTAGTGAACATATCTTCTTTGACACAAAAGAATTCAATCTTTAAAAATCTCATCCACTGTTACCCATTCTTGAAAACACCAAATGAATCTAGATAAAGAAGAAGAGAACTATATCAACATATGTATCAAAACACTATTTTACCACAATTTAATCATTTTCATGATTGTCAGTGCTCGACTTTGGGAAAAATAGAAAAATTAAAATCAAAGACAAGCAGAAGTTATTACTGAGAGGAAATGGAGAGTGGGTGTCATTGAATCTGAAAAAACAGTGATTTTTCTTGTTTTTTTCTTTTTAATAAAATAATCTCATATAAATTAGTCCCTTTATCTTTCCCTTTGACCTTAAGCCATTCAAGTCTGGAGGAACTGGCGAGATTCCTCTCTGCCATTGAACTCCATGTGAACATAGACATTTTGTAGTTCACACAGATCACAGACTTTTGATCTCTATGTGACAAACAGAGAAGAGAAACTCAGGAATTTCTAATAGAAATATAAGATGACATTCTCAGAGATAAGAACTCATTTGGGTATATTTTTAAATGGTGTGATTAAGAAAAAACAAACAGTGTTTTAGAGTATAAGCCAGATCTTTAGAAGATTCCTTGTATAATATTCCTCTTTGTCAGAGGTGAAGAAACCAAGGAAAACCTGGCCTGTCCCATCCTTGGGCTCATCACACTTTGTGGTCCAAGTGTCTTTTCTCTTGTGAAACTAGAAAAACAGGAGCAATATAGATATTTTAAAATTAAGTTCCATGCATTCAGATTTTTTTAAAAAAATAGTTCAAGTGGTAGATGGACTCAATACCTTTATTTTATTTATTTAGTTCTCATATGTGGTGTTGGGGATCAAACTCAGTGCCTCTTGCATGCTAGCAAGCATTCAACCACTGAGCCACAACCCCAGCCCTATGCATTCACTTTTAAAACCTCAAAATACAAATATATTTTGGTGCAAAAATATCCCTTCTTTTTGGTGAGAATATATGACATCCTGGTAGCTTAGTTTGTCCCCATGTCCTCATTCAACAACCATGGCACACACACACAGAAGCCAGTAACACACCGCAAGGATGACCCCCTATCACTTTTGCTAAACTCAGTAATAATTGTTAGTCCTTGGAAAGAAAATTACAGCACTTTTTTGCTATTGATTAAGAAGAACAAAACTCAAGATTCACTTAAAACTATTAAACCATGTGTTCTTACGGTTCACATCAGTCAACTTTTTCATGAGATCATTTAGAAACAAGATTATGACTAAATAACTCTATATCAACAGCTCTTGAGCTCTTAAAAATGGAGAAATCCTATATACTTCAGAGCATTATGGACGCAGTATACAATGTCTTCTGTCAATTAAAAACATTACAACTAAAAAAAATTTTTTTTTTAAGTAGAATAGTAATTACCAGCTGCAGGGGGTTGGAAGGAATGAGGTTTGATTGCTAGTAAGTTCAGAGTTTCTATTGGGTGAGCTGAAGATGCTGTGGAATTACATAATAATGATGTTTATACAACTTCATGAAAATGCAAAAAACAAAAACCTCACTGAATTGTACTCTTTATTTATTTATCTATTTATTTATTTTGGTACTGGGGATTGAACTCAGGGTCACTTGATCACTGAGCCACATCCCTAACCCTATTTTGTATTTTATTTAGAGACAGGGTCTCACTGAGTTGGTTAGCACCTTGCCATTGCTGAGGCTGACTTTGAACTTGAGATCCTCCTGTATTCTTTAAATGAGTAATTTTTATAGTATATGAGCTAAATATCAATAAAACTCTTACAAAAAATCAAATAAAATTTTAGAAAAGGAAAGTTTGGAAACCAGATTTTGAAATATCCAATAATAAGGATGATAAACAGGAAACAAGGACACTGAGATAACATGGAGATACAATAATGATGCACTTACATTTCATGAGCATACACATAATTATAGCAATATAAAAATTCTGAGCATTATAATTACTTGAACAACTCATATACATTTTTGTTCAGTCATAGTTTAAGGAAAATTGAAATTTGTATACTATCCTGATTTCAGAAGCAAAAAATAAAATTTATGTCAACTTTCATATCATATTTTACATTAAAGATTCTGTATGTCTTATGTGAGTCTTGATGCTCTGTAAAGTTTTCTGGATTTTCTGGCTCCTCTCAGTTCTGCTCAGTTCTTCTACTTGGATGATGGGCTACCTTCTTTTTCTTTCTCTGTATTCCACGTCCATGAATAATGGTTGACAAAAACGGGTGCTGATGCCTTTTAATTCTTCCAAATTCATAGACAGAAATTACTCGTTCTGCATTTTCATTTACACTCAGAGCCAATTTTGGATTACTTTCAACCTGAATTCTCATAAACACCATTTTTTAACGTTTTTACAACAAAAGAAGAATATTTTCAAATCTGCATTTACTGAATAAAGAATTAAGGACAGCAAAAGAGAGGACCTTTTATTTTCTCTTAATAGCAAATAGCATGCATTTTAAGGAATTCACTCTGTAGCATCCACTGTTTCTTGTAGGAGAAGGTATCTCATTAAGCAGGTTACTGAGGAAACCGATAGCCATAGCTCTTTGTGTTGGTCTTAAAGGAAAACATAGGTTAGCGGGCATGTTACTAAGTAGCTCAAACTCTCGCTCTGCTCTATGTTTCTCTTTGTGTAACTGGATGATATCATGTCACCAAATAATTATTTATTAAAGAATATTGGATGTTTGAAGAATTTATATAAAATTAATTTGAATTATTTGAGCTATCAAATATGAATAAGTGAAAGAAAAGAGAGATTGGTAGTGGTTTTGAGGCTTGGTCCAAACTGTGATTGGGAGTGGGTTCCACCAGGCAGGGAGATGCCTCTTTTTATTCAACACTGTCTACCTAAGGAGGCTTAGGATGGAAATGTGGTTAATAGAGATTAAGCGACTCATCCTGAACTTGCATTTTCCTATGCATATTCAGATTGGAGATTTTTTGGTTTTCTGTTATTTTGTTTCATTTATTTATTTATTTATTTTTTCTTGACAGGGACCTAAGGAGATCATCGGGACAAGAAACCTGTGAAGTTATTGTTAATACATTCTCACAAAACACAGAATCACTGAACATTTCTGTCCTCATTTAATGATTGTGTTGTTGGCTTATTTATCTCTTGTACTGCTTGTTTCATACAGAAGGAAAAATATACTTTTACTTTAAATGATAATCTTTGCTCCATCAAAGCACAGTGATTTACTTGGGTGCATTTAAATCACACTATACTTAAAAGTTTTATCCTCTAGTTAAATGAGACTTTGAAAGCTAACTTTGCGTTTTCAAATGACATGTTTGAATTTCCAGTCATGTATTTTCTTCTCATATACTCTCCGAATAAAGGAAAAGCTTCTATTTTCACTATCTTAAAAGAAATATTTTCTTTGGATAACAGCTGTAATCCATGCCTTCACATACAAACATCAATTTATTAATTCACAATCAGATATCTCAGTGTATGTGATACTACAATTAAGAGTATGAGCTGAAATAAGCTTCTGCATGGTGAAGATTTCTTCATAAAATTTGTGGATAAATTTATGTCCCCAACCAAAAAAATAGAACCAGACATTTTCAACTAATTGTATCTCTCTCTCTCTCTCTTCTCTCTCTCTACCCCCCCCTCTCTCTCTCACACACACACACACACACACACACACACACACACACACACACACAAATACTTCAAAAAGAGACAAGTTTAGGGTTTGGAAGCCAGATAAATTGATCATGGCTTCATGCTTAGTTCCTTAGTCAAAAACAAAAATACAACACTTTACCCTCAATTTCTGTCTCCAAAACTCTCCTACAAACAATGATCTATGCTCCCCAGGAAGTTCTGTTGTCTAGAACACACATACGTGCACAAACACACACAAACACACCAGTTTCAGTCTTTGTCTCAATAGAATACTGGCCCTATTCCTGGGAATACCAGGTTTTTATCAGCTACTATTTATTGTAGATTCTCATATTTGGGGCTAGAATACAGCATTATTATTTACCTCCCTTTTCCAAGTTTATTTCTAGACTCATTCTTTTCCTCTCATTCAAAACAAACAAAACAGCAACAGAATAAATAACAGAACTCCTTTGATATCAAACTACATAGAACGTAGTCTCTCATCATTTAAAAAGTTTAAAATAAGTTCATGGTTTTAAAAAAGTCACTACTAGAAGGTTATAATGAAAGAAAGCAAGTTAATCTCACCCTTCAGTTCATTATCCAAAGGCTAATTTTTACCATTTATTTCTGTTAATTGATCACTGTCTTACAGAATACGTACACTAATCTCTCTTGCTGTACCATTTTAAATATTTTTTTTCAAGTAAATCTAAAAACCTCTCCAAATGTAGTGGATTGAATGGTGTGAGATTAAAAATGAATAAAGCAGAGTTAAATTTGTTCCTAAGGCTGTGGTTGGCTAGTGCGACTGCTGACGGGGTGGGTCTTGACTGATTCTGGCTGGGTTCACGCATAGATTTATGTGTCATTGGTAGGCCGACTTGGTCCAGGCTCATCTCGTGTGGCCTTTGCTGGGTGACTGGGCTATCATTTTTAGGTCTCTCAAATGCATGAGTTTTTCAGACTCTCCAACAGTCTAGTCTGGTTCTTCTGACATTCTCATGGCAATTTACAGAAGTAAAAGGAAAGAAAAATGTGCAAACATGCTTCCTAAAATTCTCTGCATCAAATTTACTGTTATCTTGCTTTCAAAGCAAGGTGCATGGTTCCATGCAGAGTAGGCTTGGGACCCACTGTCAAAAGACATGGATACAGGAGTGATATTAATTAGTCCTATAGATGAAATCGAGCTAGCATCCTCCTTTAGAATATGACACACATATTCTCAATTAGATTACTAATTACTTAATTTCTAATCAAGGAGATTAAGTTTTCTTTTATTGTATTTGATGATGGATACATTGGCTCCTACCTGTAAGGCCAGCACTTAGGATGTTGAGGCAGGAAGATTCCAAGTCCGAGGACAGACTCAACAATTTAGTGAGACCCTAAGCAATCTAGTGAGATCCTGTCTCAAAATACAAAATAAAAAGGACTGGGGATGTAGCTCAATGGTAAAGTGCCACTGGGTTCAATCCCCAGTACCAAGAAAAAAATAAAAAAGAAAGAAAGAAAGAATATTTGAATGTTTATTATGTTCACAGAATTGAAAACTTGGAACTTAATGAATAAATAACTTTTAGCTAAATGAAATCTGATGGTTTTCATTTTCTTTGTTTTGATCTACAGCACTTCTAGTTTTTATGTGCTATATGAAATTCACCTTCTATAGTAACGTTTTTTTAATCCCTCTAATTGAAAACTGATAATATACCTTAATGTGCACAAAATTAGCTAGTTTTCTTAAGTTGTGAATTTTTATTGTGCTCAGGTAACCTATAAATTTGTGGTTTGTTAAAATTAGAAAATGGATAGAGGCATTCATTTACTCAGACTGCATAGGTGGCTGGAAAATTTTGTGGGTTTAATGCAAAAAAGGTGTCACAATGCTAAGAATAGTCAAATAAATGTTGATGTTGGTAGACATATGTATTTCTCTTTCATGAAAATAATAAATAGTAAGCTAAACTAATTTATTTGAGTTCAACATTCAATTGTTAATGTGCAGACTGAGTTTTATTTCCAATAAAAGAAAAAAGAAAAAACCAAACCCTAGTCACAGAACACACCCCAGGACCCAGCACTCTTTGAAAACTGAGGATTGTAATTGTGTTACCTAGTAAGTTTAGAAAGTCAGTCATGGTCTTACAAACAAAATATGCAAAACTAGAAAGTTCTCAAGGAAGTAAGTTGAAACCAGTGACCTTCAAGAGCATGAAAATAAGTTAAAATAATCAAATGAGACAAGTTATAGGAAGAGACAAACAAGATAAAGGCTAGACGAGTTGGGAGAAAAAATAGTGTTGAAAATATAGACATTCTGATATGTTCTTCTAAAAATGTTCATGTGAGATGCTAAATTTATAAAAACAAATAAAAGTTCAAACGAGACTCCTGGCTTTCATGAGAAATCTCAAAAAGTAATGAAACAATTACTTGCAGCACAGTTAAACATTTCCTGGAGTAGAGAATGAAGCAGAGCGAACATTAACTAGACAGAAAAGAAAGTGACATTTCAGTATGGAAGATGAACCTTTATTTCATAGAAATCATCTTTCAGTATTGTTAAAAGGAGTAGTTTTAAAACTTTGGCACTACTCTAATTTGAGACATGGGGAGTAAAAGAAGGGTAGATTTATGTGCCTTTTACTGAACAAGGTTTACTCATGCTCAGCCTTGACATTATTCTTTTCTTTCGACTGTGTGGATATATCTTGGGATGAATAAATAATTTGCAAATATATGAGTCAACAAAGAAAGAAATGCAGAGTTGCAGACTGATAATGGAAATTACAGGGGTTATAAAATATCCTACATTGTGTTGCCATTAAGACGAAAGGAATACGGGAAGTTATAAATAACACACATCATTTTTTAAAGGACTGCTTTTTAAATATTCTTTGTGGAAGCATAACTGATAAAAGTCCAGCCATTTTTCATATGAAATCATTCTTTGCAAAGTGAAAAACCAGTAATAGACAATGGTGCCACTGTTTGATCTCTCCTTCTGAATGAAGTGTCACATCTGCCTTCGCTCTCAGACAAGAGCAAAATGTTGAACAGCCTTGAAATATATAGGTGCTACCCAAGAAAAGGGCAAGAAATTCTATGAAAATAATGCTTAGACCATTAAATAATAAAGAAACCAAAAAAGAAGGAATGACTTCTGATGTTACCAACATATTGTGGTCTTTGCAATTTATGAAGAAGCATTTTTCTGTACATGATTAGTTTAATTCTCCTGAGAACCCTGTAACCTAGCTACACTTAATCTTATTTTACTGAATGACACACCTCTTTCAATTTTTTAAGTCAAATGGTGGAGAAGTGGTATAGTGAAAAGGTGAAAAATGATATGGGAGAAAATAATATCTGTGACTTGCAAGAATAATCTAGGCTTTGTACTAATTAACTGACTTTTGTGGTACTTACTGTGAGATAGAGAAGAATAATATATCAGGAACCAAAGCAACAACAAAAAAATGTACTGTATTGAAAAAGCCTCACATTAATCCTCAGCTTCACACTGAATCATTTCATATTATTCCTGGTTATAAATGAGTTATATAACATTCAGTAGAGGGAAAGGACCTAACTCATTCAAGTTCTGTGGTGAACCAGGAAGAAAGTTGGGGCAGATCAGATCGAACCATCACAGAAGGCTGCAGGTGGTGAGTGATAGGGTTGCCGATGACTTGAAGAAAAGACATGGGTAAGAGTAATTGAGTTTTAAAATTCATACTTACTAATCATCAAATAAATATAGTGGGTGCCACCCTGGTGAGAGACAGTTTGGGAACACCATAGAAAATACACATCTTCTGTTTTGAGAATCAAGAATTGGGTTTGGCAGGATCTCAAAATGTGTGACCCTAGCATCAACATTAGTGTGTCCTTTGTATACTCACATGTTTATACTCACATATTTACCTTTGGAAGAGGCTAACGGTTAATAAAATTGGTTTAAATGTGAAAGAAAGAGTTATTCAGAGAAACTAGTGTTCTGAAAAGCTGATTGGTTAGATAGCACACAGAACGTTCTCTGACCAACTTATGTGATCTACTAGTCACCCCATCTGTTTTCTGAGTACCAGGCAACACTTGTCAAAGTGCTTTCTCTGAGGACAAAGATGGCTCACAACTGCATATTTTCTGACTATGTAAATGAATTCAGCATCTTAAATAATTCATATGCTCCAGAATCAATTCTTTATCCATCTCTCACATTTAAATTTCTATAGTTAGCTGCTGCTTGCAAGAATAGTTTAAAATCCACCAATTGAAATATTTTAACCTCTCTTTTCCCTTAAGATGATTTCATTTATATTAATTCAGCTTTTATAATGTTTTTTTTTGTTGTTTCTAATTGTTTCCTTATAAGAAAAATTGATCAAATTAATTTAAAAAGTTGGCCTAGCAATATACATTAAACTAAGAGAGCCAGCAGGTGTGGAAAGGTGGACATTTAAAATTAGTTCCAGGTTCATTATCCATGTGTCCAAAAATGTGAATTTTTCAAAGAATACCCACCAGTTGATTATTTTCTGTCTCATACTAATGAACACAGGGGAAAAATTCATAAACCTGTGTTTTTTGAGAGAAGACACTCAAATATTATGAAAATAATTAAAAGTACAAAATTCATTTTGCTCAACTCTTTGATCAAAATGACATTCCAGGATGAGGAGACATTTTACGCTGTGGATTAAAGGTCCCTTCCTGACACCTGAAATACAGTGAACACTGCTTTTACTTCTCAGCTACCATATTAAGATTATTTGTTCAGGAGTAGAGTTGGGTACCAATCCAGAAGATTATTTCATCTAGAACAGCTCTTGACAAAGTTCTCATTGAAATATTGAATTAAGTAGAGAGAAGAAAGCACATGTCATGTGTGTCTAATCAATTAAAACTTGGTCTATTTCTGAACTTTCTCTTTCTTTTCCTTCTGCTCTTTCTCTCTCTCCTTCCTTCTTATATTTCTACCTGTCATTTTTGCTTTTATATGTGTTCTAAAGAAGAATGATTGCATAGTTCTGCAGCCATCTTTGAATATTTAATAGTCATACATTTAATTATAATTTAATACTAATAAATCAGATTTCTTTCTCTGACAATACGTACAAATTTACGCCATTAAAGTGCAGCATTTTATTGCACTGACATATTTATTTTATAGTGTATTTAATCAGTTTCTCATGATGTATGCCTCTTTCCTTTTTTCCAAACAACAAACATTTAAAGAACATTGTAAAGCTGTTACTTTATAACAGTGAATTTGAACAATAGACTTCCTGGGAAAAGTGGAATCCACCTTTGGATTATTGATTGGGTTTTCCAAATAGACTAACCCTCTAGGAAGTATATTTAAATAGTACAGTCCTACCAAGAAGATATGAGAGCACCTTGTATCATTTTCTCTACTGGCTCTTGGTCTTGTGATTTTAATGTTTACCTTTAGTTTATGATGAGGTTGAAAATATTTTCATGTCTTTTGGCCCATTTCAATTCCAAATTTTAAGAAATATCTGTTCATCCCTTACATTTATTTTAACAAACAAACAAAAGTTTTTTTTATACTATAGTAAAAGTATCCAAACTGCTTTTTCTAATTTGTGGTAAATTCTCTTTTCCAATATTTCATTTGTTTTTCGATCTTGATTGTGGTATGTTAACCATTCATATTTAGTTCCATATGCTCATATCTATTTTTATCATTCTACTTTTTGACACTGCTATACTTTTGAAATGTATGCAATGCAATCTCATATTTCCTTTTTCTGTTACATTGCAGACGAGTGCAAAGTTACTGAGGAAGCTTCAGGAACACCAGCTGCTGACAGCCGCTCCACTAATTTGACCATCCCCAGAGTGTTACTCATCCTGAAAATATTTTTATTGATGGGACCCACATACATGATTTATTTGCTTTTACTCTATTAACACTCAAACAATGCTGTGATATGATGCATTGTTATTCTCATTCCCATCTTCCACATGGGGAACTAGGACAGAAGAGGTTAAGATGTTTGACCAAGTTTGCATGATCTGTCTTATTTCAGAGTGTACACTCTTAACTCCTTCCCTTTCACTGTCTCTTGAGTAAGCCTTGACACTCTCTAATGAGTTTGCTGGTAGGTCTCCTGCATGACTGTGTGGACAACATGCATCCCTTTTGGCATGTCAAAACGGTTATTTTAATCTTCCATGAACCTCATTTCTTGCAGCAAATGATTGCATTTTAATACTGCACTAATTTCCCTGTTTCTGGGTTCTATTATAAGCTCACTTGAAACTTTCTTTCCTTGAGACACTGAGAATTGCCAGAGAATATTTTCTTTTGACTCCCTAGTGTACATGTGCTAAATGCTGACTTTAAATAGAATCCCTTTTTTTTTGATACAGTCAATCTATTACATACAATTATAGTTTTCCTCCCAAACTTTAATATTTTCTACAGTTTGTTATGCTATTCCATGAACTATGATTAACAAATTAATGCAAGCCTTGGATATATTGGTCATTACTTTACTTTTGCTTCTTTCCAATATGATGTTTTCATGGGTTTTGAAGTCTTCACAGTCCAGAGATTGTTTCATTCAGTGTTGTGACTGATGTCGGGTTGTCTTCATCACCGGCCACTTCAAAATATTCTTATTTAGGGATGGCAAACAAAAAAGCTTCTTCACAGCAAAGGGAACAATCAAGAACGTGAACAGAGAGCCTGCAGAGTGGTAGAAAATCTTTACCATCAGTACTTCAGAAAGAACATTAATCTCCATGATATACAAAGAACTCAAAAACTTAACACCAATAAATGAATAAATAAACACACAAATAACCCAATCAATAGATAGGCAAAGGAACTTAACAGGCACTTCCCAGAAGAGGAAATATAAATCATCAAAAAATATTGGAAAACCTGTTCAACATCTCTAGCAATTAGAGAATTCAAATCAAAACTACACTGAGATTCCATCTCACTCCAGTCAGAATGGCAATTATCAATATTACAAGTAATAGTAGATGTTGGTGAGGATGTGAGGAAGAAGATTCACTTATACATTTCCGGTGGGATTGCAAATTGGTACAACCACTCTGGAAAACAGTACGGAGATTCCTTAGAAAAGCTGGAATGGACCCACTATTTGACCCAGTTATTCTACTCCTCAGTTTATACCCAAAGGACTTAAAATCAGTATTCCACAGTGATGCAGCCACTTCAATGTTCATAGCAGCTCAATTCACAAGAGCCAAGCAATGGAACCAACCTAGGTGCCCTACAACAGATGAATCAATGAAGAAAATGTGGTATGTATACACAATGGAATATTAGCCATAAAGAAGAATGAAATTATGGCATTTGCTGGTAAATGAATGAACTGGGGAACATCATGCTATGTGAAATAAGCCAGTCCCAAAAAATCAAAGGCAGAATGTTCTCTGTAATATGTGGATGTTAATCCACAACATGGAAGGGGAAGATTAGAAGTTCATTGGATTAGACAAAGGGGAATGAAGGGAGGAGGGGATGAGAATAGATAACACAGTAGGATGAATTGAACATATCTTTCCTATCCTTATATATGAATACATGACCAGTGTAACCAGATCATATACAACCACAATAATGGGATCCTAATTGGAATAAGTTATTCCATCTAGAAAGAATTGGAATAAGTTATTCCATCTAGAAAGAATGAATAAAATTTAAAAGTACGTTCTTATTAAATAACTTCAAATTTTTCCTAAGGAATATTGACTATTTAGGAGGTTCATTTAAGTTACAAATGCAAGAGATAGTATAATAAGAAAAGAATAAAGTCAAAAGGACTTAGTAACTGTATTTTTCTTACTTTGTAAATTTGTGATGTTAGATTTTAAGCTTTCTTGTCTTTCCTCAACTGTAAAATGTAAATAATACAATATATCACTTGTTTTTTGGCATAACTGGAATGGAAATGAAGTAATTATGGTTGAATACATTTTGTAATATAGCACCTGATATAAATATTAGAACCTGTATGTTACCTAATATGAAATTATCAATAAAATCATAGCAATACCAGGAAATGTGCATGGACAATGAAAAAAATGTGTATACATTACAGATTGAGTATTCCTTATTTGAAAGTCTTGGACCAGAAGTATTTCTGATTTCAGGTTTTTACATGTTTGCAGATATATATAATAAGATATCTTGGGATAGCACTAAACATGAAATTTATCTCTGTTTCTTATATATCATGTACACATATCCTTAAGATAATTTTATGCACTATTCTAATGTACCTGTATTTTGATTGTAGCCCAACACATGAGGTTGGAAGTACATTTTCCAATGTGGCATTATATCAGCACTCAGAAAGTTTTATATTTTAGAGCATTTCAGAATTCTGATTTTTAGATTAGGGATCCTCCACTTTTGTAAAGATATAGTGAATTATTCTTAGTTAAATGTAAAAATAATACATATTCAATATTACTAATATTGAAATTCATGTAGCCATTTTAGGGCTATATGAATAGATTATTAAATGTAGAATCAATCTTTGATTGATAGGCAAATATTTTCTAGTGCACCACAAGACAATCTTAAGTATGTTTTGGTATTGAAAATTCTTGTTAAAATTAGGTTAATTAAAGTTTAGTAGGGTGTGTGTGTGTGTTTGTTTTATATGTGCCAATAAAATTGATTAATTTCTAATATATGTTTGTGTTAAATAATTTGCCTATTTGTTTCTTTTCACTATCTTTTTAGATGGGTTTTATGAGTTTGGGAGGACAAAAAAGCATTCCTAGTGAATTTACTGATTTAGAGTTAAGACGTTTTCAGAAATCATGGCGTTTCATAAGAAGTGTTTCTAAAAGTGATCGCTAATCATTCTCTGAGACAAAAAGACTTGTCTTTTAATACCAGGAATCGCTTGCCCTGAATACACCACCTGGAGAATATCATCTTAGGGTGACTTTGGTGATGGTGCATTTTAAGGCTGCCTTAATTGTTTTTGCATGGCTCTATCTCCATGAATGCACATTCATCAAATAACGAAGAGCAATGTGACATTTTCAAGTTTTACTAAGTCAACCAGCATCCGTTGCCATAGTACTCAATAGGCAGGAAACCAGGAAAATGCAGAGCTATTTTTCATTATGTGTTGAAAGATGTCAGTAGGATTAAAGTGTCAGATGAGAGAGAGAGAGAGAGAGAGAGAGAGAGAGAGAGAGAGAGAGAGAGAACAAATTACTCACTCAATGGTCATTAATGAATATTAAAAAACACATAAAAGTTAAGCCAATATTTTCTGAAGGGGAACCAGATATGGAAAAGATGTAATTAAAGGAAGGGTAAACATTATTTTTATAAAAAAGAAAAAACATGCCTGATTCTTTCCCTCCCTAGGTTAGAAGGAAAGTCATGTCCACATACCTTATACTTAGTGATTTGGAAAGACTCCTCAGCGAGGGAATGGCTAGTTTAATGTCCTGAACGGAAAAAAAAGATGCCTGAGAATCATTTTTCACCCTTCAAATATGGTTTGAGTGAAATTAATAATCAAGCATATACTTAGTAATTAGAACTAACACTTTATAAATATGTATAACATTTAAAAATAAGGATCAAACCTTATTTAAATATGGTGACTTCCTTACCTGTCCTTATAATTTCTTGATTTCACAGTATCTATGAGTTTTGACAGTGACACAATATTTATAGCATTAACTTTTGTTTTCATCTCATTCTAATCTCTCTATCTTCCAAGATCATGGTTTCTGAAATGTCTTATCCTTCATTTCTACTAACTAGTCTCATTTTCTCACAAAATGAATTTTATCCTCAGTCTAGTCAGCAAGCCAGGGACTTGACCTCCTTCCATCCTCTGCTTGACTACAGAATATTCAGTCTTGATTGTCAGCCATAACTTCCTATTTAATCTCTCAACCCTTTCTTGATCTGAGGATTGTGGGAGAAAGCTCTTCAAAGGGAAACTGATCGGTAATCCACAAATCCCAGCTCTTCAATATCATTTAGGTCAGCAGGACTGGTAAAGAGACTCTTCTTCTTTCCCTCCATTATTGAGCTCCAGTGGTTTCTGGAATTTCTCAATTTCAGTAATTTCTCTTTCAATTATTTTCCAAGTCTCCTCAGATTTAATCTAAGCTTTCTTCACATTTTGAAATTATTCTATCCCCTACACAATATGGACCTAATTTTAATGTTAAATGAAATAACAACCTCCCTCTCACCTAAAATTTTATCATCCCCTAGCTAGGTTCTTCACCTCTACCAAGTTGGAAGTAGGAATCCAGTTGGCTTAAATTGGTACTTAGTCTAGCAGTAATACAAACCCAAGGAAATTTCTCCACAGTATACCTAATAGGAAAATCCATCAAGATTCCTGCTGCACCTTTCTTTTGGAAATCTTAGGCATTTAAAATCAAACCTTTAATTATGGCTCTGACTGAAAGCAGAGATTAATTTCTACTGAGAGCTGAGAGTTTATACGTGTGTTAAGATTTAAAACACACACACACACACACAAGCAAACAATGCCTGTGATATTCCTATATCTTGTCTAAAAAAAAGTTCCACAAATAGGGCATTTGAATTGTGTACACCTTATTATTCAAATAGCACACCAATTAGAACAAATGTACTTCATTTTCTTTCATTAGAAAAATTAAAATTGAGAAGGGATCCCCCTAATTGTGGCAGGGGGTGGGGGTGGAATGTCAAAACCCCAAAATGATAATTTACATCTTGTGAATGAGTGCTAATCTCTGTTGCTGATAAAATTTTCAAATGCAACAATTATGACTACAGAATGATGGTACAGCCTTTATTTGCCATGTCAATGCCAAAGTAGGGCTTTAGAGATAGAAAGGTCAGACTGATAATGGTGACTCAGAAGGGAGACACTGAAAAAATGGACTCCTAGTAAATTTTGCTAAACTGCCGGAGGCCCTTGCCCATCTGTATGTGCAACATGCATTCAGCTATTGTAAAGTTTCTCTAAGAGTCCTGGGAAGTGCTTTGACAGTAACAAGGAAGATTGATAGCAGATTCCATGCCTCTTTGTTAATCACATTAAGAGCTCTGCTTTGTACTCTCTCATGTTGTGTCTGAAAATATATATCCCCACCACGCCATATTGGAAACTTTTATCCTATTACCCATCTGCTGCCAGCAAATGATCAGTTTAAATGCAGAAATGGGTGATGGGGTTGTGGAACTCAAAGGCTTGTTATGCATACTATTTTCCACTCTTCATTCTTCTAATCACCTTTTTGGAAATGAAAGAAAGCAGACACACACCATCTTTTCAAAAGTTTCCGGAGGGAATCTGAAAAATATTTTACATCACTTGAGTTATGTGATAATGATGAGCACGAGTTCAAACATTAGAATTGGCAATTTTAAACAAATAGATGTGGCATGTGACTGTTATTTGCTTTTCATTTTAAGAGTTTATGATAAAACTCAAACTGGAGTTTATGATTTGATGTTTTCTTCTATTTAGCTGGGGGAGTTTCTCCTACTGGCTGCTTGGTCCCACCTCCTATGGTCAGAAAAATAAAAAAGCAGAGGAGGAACTAGTGTTGAGTACATTTCATCAGTTCGGGAGATAAAAATATGTATTCAATTACTTTGTGAACATCTGCATGTTACAAAGAGGAATGTGCATTAACATAATTAACTATTGCTTTTCTTTTAATTGCATTTCTAGATTCATTTCTAAGACTTTCTAATCAGTTTTTCTGGTGTCATAAGAAGCAATATGACTCTTATTTTCCTGCATATGGAGATTACTGAATAATACATCTTCCCCAATGCTTTTGGAGATTATCAAGTCTAATAAAATAATTCTGTAACAGAAATGCAATTAGTGATACCAGTGAGTTGCTCATCAGATATATTTCACTAAGACCAAACTTGATCTGAACTATAAGCAGCATCATTCATTTCAATTAAGTAGCCAAAGTTTGCTCATGTGTTGGAATGGCCAGTCAAAGCAGGTGAAGATCCAGGACAGGGGTCAACTGCAGGGAGTCAGGGGCAGAGCATCTGAGTCATATCCGCTGTAGCACTTTCCAGCTGTGATCTTAGGCAAGTGTCTCCATGTGTGAAATAATGGTAAGAAGCTGTACCTGATTTTCAGGATTGCTGTAAATATTCAATTTGTAAATCAGAAAGATCTTTTAACTATACACGAACTGTTCTATTGTTTAAAATTTTTATGAATAGGGTAGTACAACTTCCTAGATGAGTCATGAATGAGTCTTTAGAATACAAACTACTGTGTAGAGTGACAGATCATGCTTGGAAGCTCTGGAAAGCTTTTTCCTGGGGAAAAGTTTTGTCAGGGAGGAAAATGGAACCAGTTTTCATCCCAGTGGAATTCCACTGAATACATTACTAGTGACCCTTTTTTCATATACTGCTAACTTTTTTTTTTTTTTAAAGCTGAATCTATAACCAGGCTTCATGTCCCTATTCTCAGGAAAAGAAACTTCATTTAAAATTGGGTGGAAGAAAAACCCATCAAAAATGTAATACATGCATGGCAAAATAGATGAACCATTTTCATACATGGCAAATTAAATATTTTAGAACAGGTACTGCATACTTCCTTTCTTTCAGAACAGACGAAAAAGGGTTAAATTTTATCACTTTCCGAGAATTTAGAAACAGAACCACTTGTATCACCAATGAGACACAAATTGTCTGCCTAAAGTCTATAAAATTTAAATGTGGTCTTTAAAGAGGCAGTAATTGCTAATCATTACTTTCATGGAGAATCTCAACTGTTATCGCTATAAATAATGCTCCTTCTTATTATGATTATTTAATGCATCGCCCTTTTAATGACACTTCTCACAGTTAAGAAGTATAATATTCTATTTAAAAAACTTTTTGTAGGTATATTGGACTACATACCAACCCCTTGGTAAACTTGGCCTTACAGATTATGTTAGAAAAAATAACATAGGTAAACAAAATGTTCTTGGCATGCTAACAGGTGTTCCTCAGGAAGAGGAACCTAAATCCATGGCGCCAAAATGGAAGAAAGTAGATACTGGAGAAAGTACTGAATTATTTCAAAAGTTGAAATTATAATGAAATAGTTCTATCAAAATAAGTTAACAGAGTCCAAGTAACATGATGTCCTAAGTCTATCCTTCAACATAGAAAATAAAATGAGCAAAATTAGAGAGTGAACGAGTGAAAGAGAGAAAGAGAGAGAGAGAGAGAGAGAGAAAGAGAGGAGAGAGATAGGATGAGATAAATCAACAAGAAGAGAGGAGAGGAGGGGAGAAAAAGGAAGAAGGGAGGGAGGGAGGGCATTAAGGTCAGCTCTAGAGAAAGAACAAACACCCAAGATACCAGAAAGATGACGCTCCAAAAAAAAAAAAAAAAAAAAAAAAACCTCAATAGTCCAGGCATTACTGATTTGATAAGGACTCTCATCTTAGGGTTTGCAGTTCTTAGAACCAAACAGCAGAGGAATAGTGGATCTGGAACTGAGACTGAAGCAAAGGCCAACTGCCCCGGAATGGATCTCATCTGTCTGAGGAGATGAAAGGAAATGTTGCACATTGACATATAAAATAGCGAGCTGTTTGTCTCTACTCAGGTTATATGAAGAAAACATGTGTGAAAAATTAAAACCAAATCTGTGTACTTAAGTCGGTCTAAAATTGCAATAATACATGATGTCAAAATTCAAATTCAAGAAGTAACCATACCTACTTGTGCAGGAGAGGTCATCCTGAGTTACCCAGTAGGAGGGATAAAGAACCAAGTGGGTCTAATGGGACCTTTCACCATGATGAGCAATGGGAATTGTCAAGAGGAAAGGGGAAAACTTTTGAAATTATATTCTGTAAAACTTTTGAGGCTTAGGAGAAGCAGTATACCATGGAGTAAAGTTAGTAAGCACAAGCAAAAATTTGGGATAACAGGATAACATGAGGTATTTTCAGAGTTTATGAATATAGTTGTTCAGGTGCTGCAAGGAGGAAGTTACACAATGATGCAATGCTTCAGATGGGAAAATGTTGGGTGATATTCCCTGAGATGGTAGCAAGTGGCCCCATACAATTTTGTTGTCAGTCACACAATTATGAGGATAAATAACTGGTACTTCACACTGTTCTGGGTGCTCTTAAGATGTTCTGTAGGCTGGTGTGCTAAGCGCATTTTCCACTGACAATATTTTTAGTTTCCTATAAATTTGTTGGGACTTAATCCCATCAGAAATTGAGGTGCATGAATGTAAATAAACACACACACACACACACACACACACACACAAACACACACAAATATCTTAATACTGTCAGGCAGAGAAGGATCATTTTAGTACAATAAACAAAAATAAAGCAAAAGGTCATCATTATGATCTTACTAGTATTAATGTATAATAGAATGACCATGTAAATACAAAACTTCACTTCTACAAATGACCCTATAAACAGAAAGAGACCATTGATTAAGAATGTACTAATAGTATTAATATGCAAAGAAATTTTATAATTCAACATGAAAGGGCAACAATGTAACAGAGGTATTCTTCAAGGATATGATTAGTCCATTCACGGAAGACAAAAGCATGAAAAGATTTCCTACCAACCAAAGAAATGGAAATAAATCTTGAAAGGATGGCAAGCATTTGGGAAATCTCATTCAATGCATTTGTATAACCTACTTTTGCAAGTAAACCAAAATTTATAAACTCATGATCAAGGAATTCTACTTCAGTTGCTGTGTGGTTGGCAGTAGTTCCACCATAGAATAAATAAATGAAACCTTACTATTACAAATGGATTACTGTAAGGCATTAAAATAGTCTATGAAACATTATCAATAATGAGACTAGAAGATTTAATGCAAATAAAATACTATTAAAATTAAACAAAACATTTTAAAATCCTCTAGATAAATTTTCAAATGATTTTAGCATAACCCAGTTAGTTGGAAGAGTTCATTTACAACCTTGCTTACATTCTAATATGTAGTGTATATAGGTTAATGGGGTTTGACTAATTATATGCATTAATAGTAAAATAAAGTTGCTAATACTTGGACTAACCACCTCAACAATAGAAATTGATGTATAATTTTTCAAATTCAGCAAGTGTAAAAAAAGACTGCTGAATGTCAATTCTGAAAATGCCAAGGGAGGAAAATAATGAAAAAAAAATTAGAAACTATAAGTAAAGAATGATAAAATTCAAAAATAAGTGCAGAGTATGTGACAATAGCTGAATAGCTTCATTCGCTAATTAAAAAATAAAGGTAAAGGTCAGAAACTTCAATTTAAATTAAGAATAAAAAATAACTAATGATACATGGGACCACACATTGGTAAGAGTATGCAGTATATAAACTGAATTGACAAGATTATGAAGTTATAGAAAGATAATTGGGCCTTTATCCTGGTTCTGACACGTACTTGATGCATGATATTCAAGGACTATACTAAACGTGTATGAATGTGTTTTCAAAATGCAAATGTGGGGTAATGACAATAGCTTTTCCTTAATGTTTTCTGTAAATTTGGGATAGAACATTATTGTCCTTGAGGCCTTTCATGAGACTTCTTTCAGCCTTATTTCCACCACTGTTTTTCTCGATGACATCCTTTGCTTTAGTCAAACTTGTGCCCAGTCCCCACAGACTCTCCACTGCTCAAGGCATGTGAGTTTCAGTATGTGCTATGTCCTCCCAACTCATCTAAGGGAAACTGTGCCCCTGGAAACATGTACTGATGTAGGTGAATGTTGGGCATCTCTTGGGAAAATGATCGTAAATTTCATCAGAGAGGCATGTAA
The DNA here is from genome assembly GCF_902686455.1 of Sciurus vulgaris. Classification (NCBI taxonomy): domain Eukaryota; kingdom Metazoa; phylum Chordata; class Mammalia; order Rodentia; family Sciuridae; genus Sciurus; species Sciurus vulgaris. Next base: position 17,353,321 of record NC_136469.1, read on the forward strand.
GTCAGCAAATCTGGTATCATCTTGCACAGAAATCTATGCCTAAGAAGGAGAATAGTAATATGCTGAGTTATTCACAGGAATTTAAATGGAAAAGAAATGTGATGATAGCTAACTACATGGCAACAGAAATAGAAACGAGAAAACATGATAAGAAACAGATCAAGAGTGGAAAATGATCGTATTTTTTTAAAAAACCAGAGTAAGGAATTAGTTTCTTTTCACATAATTAAAAATAACACTTAATTGTGCTGTCTTGTACCCAACTGTAAACAGGTGTCTTCACACTTCAATTTGAAAAATAAATTGATATAAGTAATATAAAGATATAATGAATAAAATTTCAGGGTTAAATTATTGTTGTTCTTTTCCTTTTGATCTCATTTTTTTTAAATGAATGCAATTTACTTGCAATTGAAAAAATCCTTAAGCTAAGAAATTACTTAGGACTCCTACTCACTAAAAAATAAAACATCTATAACATCTGTCCACATTTATAGTGTGATCCTCTTTTGTGTTGTTCCTAAAGTTCCAAGGTTGCATAGTTTTTGTAAACTGAGATTTAAACTGGACTTATTTTGTTCTTCACTTTTTGCCTGAAAGTCTCATTTCCTGATAGGACAAATATTGCAAATTGATTCTTCATAGATGTATACTCTGAGTGAGATTTTCTTTTTTTGGAGTCATGGAAATAATGGAGTACCAGAAATATAATCTAGTACTAGAAAGCAAAAGTTAAAATATTTCCTTAAGTAAATGTGGAACTACATGTTTTATGCCCCAAAAGAAAATTAGACCTTAACATAAACCAGATTTTCATAACATCTACAAAAAGTAAGGAATACCCAAAGTACTACCTGGGATTAACACAGCTGATATTTGATGATTCATTTTTATTCCTGAATTAGTTAACTGTGCTAACTCTTTTCTAAGTCAAAGGCAGCTGGTGTAGTTTAACAATGGTATGGATGGGTGGGTGAATAAGAGTTCCGAGCAGATTCCATTCCCATGGATATGAAAATAGAAAGCAAAGGAAGCAGGAAGCAGCAGTGAAGGCAATAGTTAAACTGCATCTTGCTCTGAAGAGGAGAGGGGGAGGGTGGGAGAGAGAAAAATCAAGAGAAGACAGGTCATGTAAACCATGAGCCAGGAAGTGAATTATTTAAATTGATTCTTGCCAGAAGCTAAATTCTTGTAAATGTTCGTCTTTTTTTCTTTCTTTTTTCTCCCTATGCTATTGCTATTGGAATGAGGAACACTTGGGGACCGGATGAGGAAAAGGTCAGAGGTCACCAAATTGTAGTTTTATGAAGAATGTAATTGCTCCGCTTCAGTTTTAACATTAAAATCTGCAAGCCTCTAAAAAACAATTCTCCCCCTTGCAAACCCCCATTTCAACATTTCTTGAAGATTTATACTGTATGAGAGCTGAATCTCATGTTAAAGCTTTGGTTTGTATTTTTAAAATCTGGTTTCAGTTTAGAGAGGCTGGGAGGAGGCAGGAGGAGGCTGGGCGGCCCGGGAGGAAGTTGTTCTTCAAGAAGGGCTCTTGTCTGGGAAGAAGATGGACAAATCTAAATGACTTCATATTCGATTCTCTCAAGAAGTTGGTCTGTTTCTTATCTCAATGTCTAAGAGAAAAATAAATTTGGCTAGTAGGAATAAAAACCTTTCAATTATTGAGACTTCAAACATATGCTAAGCCAGAGTTCAGGTTTGAAAAGTATGTGTTCATACTATAGACATATACTCAGACATATAATACTGACGTCCTAAACTGTAATGAAAGTCATGTTTAAAGAATATAGCCACAACAGGCTTTGGCATTAGGAGCAGAATAATGAAATGGAAGTTTCATTTCAAGTAGTGTTTTTTGCAATTGCTATAAACCAACAAATTGCTAGCAGGCAGCTACTGCCATTAACCAAGCAGCTGGAGCAGAATGATGTTGGAAATATTCAAAGTCATAAACTTTTTTAAAAAAAAGTGGGAGGAGAAATGCCCCTTTAATATTGTCCTCAGTTATGTCTGACTGTATGAACTTAAGAGTGCTTCCAAAGTTGTACAAATTGTTGAGGTGACATTTATCTTTCTAAACTGCCTTGCTTTTAAATTTCCTTAGAGTGGTGAATTTTGCCCATTATATAGAATATGTTCACATTTTGGGCACTAGACACACATTGTATAAATATCTATCTGTGTTCACGAGGAAAAGTAGCACTTCAAGGGATAACTTCATTTTTTTAATAATGTTTTTGAGGGAGGTTTAAATTATCTTAAAAGTCTTATTAAAAATATATAATCAAAGGGATACTTTTATTTAAACACTGAAAAGACATTCGCCTCTTTGCATGGTTAGCAGAAGAATCTGTATTTTCATATTCATTATTAATATCTTTAAGGTTAGAGGTCTCTTTCTCAAGAAGTTTAGGAACAATTTTTAGAAATCCAAGTGTCAAAGAGCTATTATGGTGAATAAATTGGGTGTCACCAGGACTTTGATCAGACTACACTGACATCTTCTAAAAAGCCAAGTGACTGACTGGGATTGGAGATCAGAGCTGCAGCACTTGCCTAGCATATGTGAGGCCCTGGGTTGATGTCCAGCTCTGAAAATAAATAAAAAAGAATAAAAATAAAAATATAGTAAAAAGTATTTTTCAGAATATAAACTCAGTCAGGCACGGTGGTGCATGCCTGTGATCCAAGTGATAGGAGACTGAGGCAGGAGGCTTCCAAGTTTGAGGTCAGCCTCAGCAACTTACCAGACCCTTTCTCAGAATAAACAATAAAATAAAAGGTCTGGAGTTGTGGCTCAGTGGTAAAGGACCCCTGGGTTCAATCTCCAGTACCACATAACGAAAACAAAAACAAACAAACAAAAAACCCCATAAACTCAACTTTACTCAGTTCCTTTGAAAGAATGATCGTTCATTTATAATTTCACAATACATTTCATTGAAAATGATATACAGTCTTCAATACTTTCAACTATGGAGATAGGGACAACTTTTACTCTGCAATTAATAATAAACAGTGTCTTTCAAGTAGACGTCCTAGTGGAAACCCCCAGTGTGAAAACCAGAAAAACCAGAAAATAAAAATTAATTAGACAATTAGGGACAGTGACTTCATTAAGCTACTTGGGTATTTGTCAGAGACAGGAATAGCTCAGTGAGTCCATCAGAGCACTTAACTGAGATGGCACCTCCATCACTGGATTCAAGTAAGAGCAAAGGACAATTCACACTCAGGTTTCCTTTCTGAAAACCCGGATGGTGAAAGCATGATTAGACTCAGCCACTAGATCACATAGTCTAGGAGTTAAGTTTGAAATGAGAATTATGGTATTTGAATAAGTGAGTAAGCATAACATAATACTCAGGTGAAAGTGTTTCCCTTGTATTCTCCGGGGTGTCTACCTCACCTGAACATCTCTGTGGTTGGTATAAAAATAGCTTGTCAATGGCTGAAGCAGACTGAGAAATAGCAATCTGGACTCCTCTGGCTCCTATTCCAAATTACCTCTGCACACAAGGGAATGAAGCTTGCTTTTAACTCTGTGGTTGTACAGCAAACATATTCCTCATGGAAAACACGTGGAGGAGGTCATATTTCCTCGTCTCAGCATGTGTCAGCCCTCCTGGAAAAACAGAGGAAAATGAAGGCAATTATTTCACCTCAGTTAATTTGTGAATTTCCCCAATATGGTTTGAGTTTCAAATGAGATTTTTTTTTTAGAGGAATGAGTTTATGAAAATGTTGAAAGCATGTGTGTGTGTATTGTGTGTGTATGTGTGTGTTATGTGTGATGTAGTATTCCCTGTTTCTTGCTGCACAAATGTTCCCAATTTTTTTATTTTGATGAATTGAAGAAGAAATGCATAGTTTGGTGGGGAAAACAAAGAAGTGTTCTTTGAAACAAGATCCATTAGTGAACAGGCTGGGGAAGAAAAATTTACTGATGTTACAATCATTGAGTAAGTCAACTAAGCAAAGCATTGCCCAAATGTAGAGAATTTTCCAGAGATATCCTAGCATGTCAGTCCCACTTACTCTCCAACTATCTCTTCTTATTTTCCTTTTGTGTTGTTTTACTTACTAAGTGATTGTGTTGTGAGCAACACTTTACTAAACCCTATTTGATATAAAATGTTAAAATGGAGATCCTGCTCTATTGGAATTTATGCAGTAATTGGGAAAAGAAGCACACACGCACGAAGAAAAGAAACTAGCGCTTATTGAGCACCTCTGTTTACTGCACATTTTTCACATATACTGTATTAATTTGAGCATTGTAACTATTATTGAGGGTTTCACCCCCCCCCCAAATACTATTAAGATATTGGTTTTCAAATAAGGACAATGAAGTTCCAAGAGGCTCAAGGTCCTACTAGTAACAAATGTTGCACCTAGGATTTGAACAAGAGGATGCTCTTTAAACCATGGCACTTGTTGAATTCCAAGTGCCTTACCTCCTCTACTCTTTTCTCTACCTCATTTCGTGTTCTGTCCATTCATTTCTTAATGAGGGAAATACTCAAACACTGTAGAAGAAATGCAACATCCCCAGTGACATTTGAGAAAGAAGAGCAGTTATTTTCCCACGTGTGCAATAAAGACAACATAAAGTTCCTATGGGTGAAGATGAACTTGACAGAGCACTTCCTCAAATAAATTGCATATGCCTGCACTACACAACTAGCCCTTTTGTGTTCTATGATGCAGCTCAAGTGGTATTTCATTGTGTTATAATTAAAGATAGTAGGTTGAAAATAAAGATAGCCAGTGATTCAAGATTTAATTGCAATTTATCAGTTGCACTGTAATTTAAATAGTACATTATGTAATAATGCATGGCTAATATTAATCAGTGAGCCAAGAAGGCCAAGATGCTTTGCAGAACATTATGGAGAAAGGAAATCAGAACTCCATATTTAAGTTGTATAATGCACTGGGGTATCCAACCTCCAAACTGACTGAGCAATGTGATTTTCCATGAGACGATAATAACACTTTATTGTCAATAGGCCCTATTTGATTAGCTTATTATATGGAATTGCCTGGACTTGAAGTCATGAGATATGTGCCTTTCTCTTTTTAAATTAGGTATATGATTTGAAACAAGATTTTGTTAAGTTTTAATTTTAATTGGTGAGTTATGGGTGCTCATATTTATGCAATACAATGTCACATTCTGATACATGCCTGCATTGTGTAATTATCAAACCAGGGCAATTAGCATACTCATCATCTCCAACATTTATTATTTCTTTGTTGAACAACATATTTTAATCACTTATGTTCCAGTGGTTAAAATATGGGAATACCAATATATGTCTTACAAACTAATACAAACATTAAATAAGGGAAGTTCAATAAAAGTGTCTCTTCTAAAGCCTTTTATGTAGAGTTCAGTAGTACATGCTACATGACAGTAAGGTAGTTTCCCCAAAAATAAGATCTTAAAACGTAGTTTTTCCACCATCTTTGACACATCTGACTAGTCATTTGCCCAAGTTAGATTATGGCTACTGAGATGGTTTATGTGAAGTGAGCTAAAGAAAACTATCACAGGCAAGGAGGGGAGATGGATCGCCTGCAAGTAGGCACTGCACTGATACAAACCACGTAGCAAGGTGTTTGGGTGCTGAAAACAGCAGTGGCACTCAAATAATTCAACAAGCAAAGAAGAGGAGTGGATATATTAGACAAAATCTAGATAACAACTACAAAAATAAAAAGCAGACATGCAAAGGGACCCATCTGGGAACGAGCCTGTGATCCCAAATCAGCATCACTGTTCTCAGTAACTGCCATCCATTCACAAATCCATCCCAGGCCTTCTGCTGTGGTGTGTTTGGGGCTGAATGTCTTCCACCCCCAAACTTCATCCCCTGGAAAACATTAGATTGGGATCAGGTCGCTTATCTTTATGTGCTCTCAGTAGAGATTGTGTGTATGTCAAGATTCTTTTGAGAAGAAACATGTTGCAGTGATAATCTAGGTGCCAGATGTCCTGTTACTAGTTTCTCTTTTTATTAGTCTAGTTAAAATCATTATGAGAGTAATTGATGTAAAATGAAATTGAAATGTTTCTTATACATTTTAAAAAGAAACATGACTTAAAATGTATTCTACACCTCTAACTTTTGCGTATCAAGCGATATTTTATTACATTAATACCGACAATAGCTATACTTTTTGTGAGCATTCTATGTGTCTTGGATGCATCCTCCCCACAATGATTTGAGTTAGATGATACTATTCTCATTTAAGAGATGAGGAAACAGAAGCTCAGAGTAATTAAGTACCTTCATGAAACACCTGAGGCATCCAAACTTTTGAGCCAAAACACTGCTGACTCCAAGGCCCAAGTATGTAAAAGTAACTTCTCTGATGACTTTATTTGATTGTGTTGACTTCAAATGATTTTCTGACATGTTTTGAGTGATGTTTCACTAGAAAACGTACCCACAGCAAGTTTTTGTAATCCACATTGATTACAAAAGAAAAGAAGTAAGGACAAGAAATTGACCTGTTAGAACTTTTGTCTTCTTCTAAACAGAGGAATACCATGTTCTCACCATTTCTCAAATGTTGTGGTTATAATGGTGAAACATGTTTTATTTCCAAGTTTTTCATTTAACCTAACCATATTTCAGTGAAAACCATCAATAGGTTTTTATGTCAATCTTTTTTTGCAAAAGAACTCTGTGAAATTTTTCTTTAAATTATACCATATTACTTAAAATCATTTATTACAAAACTGTCTTTGTGCAAGAATAGGAGACACAGAATACTCAAGAATATATGTCAATGCAGTGGCGACAATTATGCAGTGAAATACTGTACTTGTTTTTAGAGGTACAAGGCAAATCCAGATTGCTTCTTTTAATTTCCTAAATATCAGTTCCTTTTCTCATTAAAAAATATTAATTTTAATTTTTCTCCTTTATTAGTATTTTTCCTTTCATGTTAAGATCCATTCAGTTCGGGAAATGCTCTACAGAAGTACTTCTTGGCATCTAACATATTAATTTTCTTTTTTTTTCCCCCCTTTTGGAAATGGGTGAGAAAAAAGAATATTAGAATGATATAATATATTTTGATGGATCATATAAATTTAGGCAGAAAGAACATTAACCCACTTAACTTCTTTTTGGATGCTCCATTTCTGATAATTATTAGGCATGAACCATCATTTAGATTTCACCTGAAAATGTATCAACAGTTATCAATGACTCCAGTGGCTGGTGCTGTTATTCTCACAGGATGATTTATTTTCTTAACTTCGAGCTTAGAAAGTGAAAAGTGGTATGGAAAAAAATTACGCACAAAAGGGATAATGTGTGGTTAATAATTTTAATGGCAAATCAGGGAAGGTCTCCCCAAGATGTCATCCAAGAAAACCCTTGGGTGAGTGAGTAAATCTTGGAAAGCAAATTCTAGACAGACAGAATACCCAGTATAAAGGTCATGAAACTGGAGTGTTATTCATGCGTTTGCAGAAAAGAAAAGAATCCTGTATGGCTAAGACGAGAATCCAGAGCCCATTGGTAGCCTGGTTGTTCACAGTTTTTTTACACAGAAGAACAAGAACTGACATAAAAAGTATCTCAAAGATGCCTTGGCTGTTTTATTGCAAATGTAGTGTAAAGGTGAGAATGATCACCTTTCCACTATATAGATCATTAAAATATAGATCATTAAAAGCCAGGGATACCATTATATAGATCATTAAAATAACTCAAAAAAATGTTAGCGTGGTCAAATATGATAGCAAGGAAATTAATGAAAATTAGACTCTGGATGTATTTGGAGGGCAAAAAAAGGAATTGACAAGAGAGTGGGTGTTCGGTGTAAGAGAAAGAGGACAAGTGATGATTTCTAGAATTTGGGTTGAAGAGGCAGACAAGATGGCACTGTTCTCAGGTGAGTGGGAAAGTCAGTGTGAAAAAGCAGATTAAGTGAGTAGAGATGAAGAATCTAGTTCTTTGGGAGGTACCAGTCACACAAACACGAGTGTGTCGAGATGGCAGCTAGAAAGACACAGACAAGAATCCACGAGCTGTGGTGTGGATATTGTCATTCTACGGATGGTATTTAGGCCATAAAATTAAATAAGATCCTCAAAGGAGTAAGTGGGGATAGAGATAAAAAGGCCTAAGTTTGAGCTCTGGTACACTTCAAGTTTAAGGGAGAATTTAAGTGCAATCAGCAATATAAACTGACCATTGGGTCAATAAACAGAATAAAAATTGATAGAGTGTGGTGTGTTGACTATCAAGTGAAAAACAGAATTTGAGGCAGACAAGATGGTATACTTTATAATTAGCTGAGTAATTTTATCTGAAATACATGATGACTTATCTCCCCCTATGATTTGAGGATGTTTAAGTATGCCTCAGAGGCTGTATACGAATAGTTAGCATTTTCAAATAACATCATCCTATGTCACATGAGCAGGTCACTATTAAATATGAAATAGTTGTACTACTTCTCTTTCATTGATGAAATAACACAAACTATTGAGCTATCCTTATGGTACAAGTGGTGTACCTCTGTCTCTTTTTGACTTGTGAAACACGATCAATACGATAGTAATTATATTCCATAGACAATAGGGGGAAAACCAAAAATTTTGCCATAATCAATATAAACATTTTCGAAAGTGTCAAAATGTATTCACATAATGGATTCAGGCTGTCTTTGCTTTAAAATCTAAAAATCCTATAAACACAACTATAAACTATTATTCATGTGATTTGCCAAAAAAACAAATTATGCCAACACAATACATGCCAGACTCCTGGAAAAAGTAGACTCCCAAATGTCCTTGAAGTAGAATATGTTGTTGAAAGAACTCTGAGATCGAATCTGCTTTCTAGGAGAAACGTGTGCACACTGAAATTTGTTTATGAAGAAAGAAGTTCTAAAAAATACTAAACCTTACATGTACAGATATGTGAGAATAAATTCTTATGATGATGATAAGTAAGCACTGACACTTAGGAATAAAAGAAATAATTTTAATACTGAGACCAAAATAAAAGTCAGTGTAACATCATTGTTCCATTTTAAGCACCATGTTTGGAGAATAAGCAGAGCCAGCTTCTCTCAGGAAGCAGCCTGGCTGCTCATCTGTGAAAAGTTTCCCATTCCAAGAACATCCGCCTCTCCAGACTCCCTGCTTGTCCCCCCTTTATGCTCTCGCCTCTCAGTCCCACCCTGCCCACTTGCCCCATTAACACTGAACATAAATCAGTTTCATCTCCTGTCCCTCCATCTTCTTTCTTCCCTTCTTCTTTCAGTCCTTCCCTCTCCCCGTCAGTCTTTGTAAGTTGGTCTCCACTGCACCATATGGCAGCTGAGAGAAGGGGAGAACAATTATCTGGCTCCAAACAAAAGCAGCAGGGGCGTCACAGCGGCCCATGAATGCATGAGACACGGTCATGTATAGAAGGGCCTCCAGTCCTGTCAGGGAGGACTGGAGGGAAGGCTGAGGAGCTGCCTCCACTTAGGTAGAGAGAAGAGGGAGTTCAGAGAAAGGCCTGTTAAGCTCTCTCTCTCAGTCCCCTTCCCTCCATTTTCCATATATATTTTTGTCCTGTTCCCAAATCATGTCACTTGATCGTAGACAAAGTCAGAGTGCAAAACAGAACAAGAAATTTCAGAAGCCAGTTACCTTATTTACACACTTCTGAATCGCTCCAAACAGCATCTCGAGCTTTAACGCCAGTGTTCAAGCATGGAAGGAAAGAACAGGTAAATTCCCAAAGGACCGCATCCGTCCCCCACCCTTTCTTCTAAAGGATGATTCTACGCACCTACACAAATTGTTACTCATGAAAGAACAATATTCGGGTAACACGAACAGATGTAGGATACTGGTGGAATTCTCTGGATTTATAAGTTACCTGCAGTTTCTAAGATAATGTATTTTATTATTCATTAGTCATTATGCCACTCCACAAAAGGGGAACCCTCTCAAAATCTCCCACCTTCTCTCTCTGTGGTTTTTTTTTTTTTTTTTTCTGGAAGTTGTACCCCTTTCCTGTGCCTGGATGTGCGTGATTTGTTTCAGTGCAGAATTTCTGCAAAGTAGACACAACATTTGTATTAGTGAAGTTAACGCCATGCTAGAAGAATAGTAAATTCAAGCTGTAAATTCTCTGGCTTTCAGGAGACTCATTTGTTCTGTTCCATATGAAATAAAAATCTACTGCAGGGGAAGAGTTGAATATGACCATATACATTTATGAAGGAGCTTTTTATGCTTTATTGCTGTAGGCTACTAGTGGCCTTAGGGGCTGATGTTGATTTTATTTGGCTCAGAATAAGAGCACAATAAAAGTAGAGCAGGCATCCCCACCTCTCAGCCACCACCCACCTCTTCACCCACCCACCCACTCAGTGAGGTATGTTGGACCACAAAATGCCAGGCCTCTGGGGATATTTAAAGGAACCTGGGCAGATTTCCAAATTCTGGTGTCTGTGACCTTTTACAAGTAAGCAACAATAACAGTTCTTCGTGAAATAAATCAATGGACATGTGTAAAGTACTCCAACAATAGCCTGTAGTTTTCTATCTAAATCTTGAAGAAGAGAGGGAAGGTTACATTGCTCAGTGTTCAACACATTGCCCACATTCATAACCGGACTGCTCTTCAGAAATATTTTTTTTATGAAGATTCCTCCCCCAGTTTTTGCTGTAATGTCATTTAATGCCTGTCAATGATGGATGCAACTTTTAAAAATTCACATACAGTATTTTTCTTTGTATAACGCAATCTTAGACTGATGGTTATCTGTCAGTAGATGAAAAAGCAAAATTACATTGGCTTTTCAATTATGCTCTTCATAAATTCTCTTTCAAAATTACCATAAGTGTTTGGTTTTATATGAAACATTCATTAAAATAAACAGAGCCAAGTGCTAAGGGTGCCCCGTGTTTAGCAAATATTGGGTTCTATAGGTTTCTACAGCAGAAGAGTGATGTGGTACATCATCTGCCAGAAAGTCTTGTATAGAAAGGACCCTCTGTGGTACAAACAGAGAGCAGGAAACAAAGCCACTATTCAACCTTTTCTATTCACTGCGCCCACATCTGTTTACATGGCCTCTGCTCCATCCTTAAAGGCTTTGTCCTCCCACCTCCATTTTGTTTTATACAGCTCTGAGCGGCTGGCAGCTTGGAAGATTTTTTTTTTTTTTTTTTTTTTTTTTTTTTTTTTTTTTTTTTTCCTTAAGAGCTAGGGATTCAAATCTGTTTTGTGAAACAGAAATCTGAAAAACAGGCTTATAGATAGCAGTTGGTCCTTTTTCTATTCTATCCAGTTGGAGTTCTAATGAGGGTTAACTATAAACTCCAATAGTCTCATTAATTTTTAAGGTAAATTTAACAGAGAAGCTAAGTTTCTTTAGGGGGCCAGCAGCCTGCACTGTTTTTCCAGTTCTGCTCATTACTAAGTGTCAGTTTGTCTTCTTTTAACACACACATAAAATTGTATTTTTAAAAAGTATACTACTTGCATTTGAAATTGTAAGAAGCAATTGTGCTATCTAGAAATAAGATATTGTGGCAATCTTACTATAAGAATACTTCATAATAACAGGTTCTATTTTCTAACACTTCACATTTAGAAAGTGATTTACACACATCAGCTCATCAGATCCTCAGAATGACCTAAAGAAGTAGGGCCCATAACATTACACCACTTTGGAAAAGAAAAACTGAATCACATGGGATTTTCTCCACACCGCAGACTGCAGTTTGTAGCTCAGATGACACAATAGCCAGATAGTCTTCTCTTGCATTTCACACATATCATAACACCTCATGCACAACTTGATTTTAGGAATGAATGATGAGCATGATCCCATCTAATCCTCCTCACATTTCTAAAGTTCTATGATTCACAGTCAGATCCATAATGAATGAGGTATTAACGAGGTAAGTGAAAAATAACTATGATCAGATGATGAAAAAACTGAAATCCAAAAGATTTACATCTTAAACATACTTATAAAGACAGACATCAAATTTATTTCTCCCTATTTTCTTAAATTTTACTGGACTGTCTCACACCAGTAATTCAGAGACAGAGGAGATCATAAGAAGGAAAACAAATAGTCTAAAGTCAAAAGTACTCTTAGGTTTGGCAGTGATTCTTCTCTATCCTTACCAATGACTTTACCTGTATATAGCATCCAAGAAGAAATGATAACAAACCCAAACCATCATATTTTAATGATAATTAAGTCAAGTACCATCTATGAAGAGCAAATGGCAAACTGAACATTGCTATATCAAGGGTAGTGATTGTCATTAGCTTGTGTTGTTTCTGAATGTCTAAACAGAAGAATTCAAATGTATAAACAATCTTTATCATTGAAAAGTACTGACATCCAGTATCAGTAGCAGAGGAAGAGTAGCCTGCAGGTGAAATTTGTTATGTGCCCCCTTTTGGTTTCTGTGAAAATAAGAGAATGCAAGCCCTTCACTGCCCCATAATAGTAGTGCCCAGATGAGAGAGAGAGAGAGAGAGAGAGAGAGAGAGAGAGACTGCTCCACCACCATAGTTCTCATCCCATATAGTCAATAAATACTTTTGAATGCAAGAGTAACTATGGGGCCACACCAATTTTTTAAAGGCAAAGAAAGTTCAGAATTGAGTCACTTTAGATACATTAGCCAGGAAATTTTAACAAAAAGAGAATTGTAAGACATCACCCAATGAGAATGAGCAATGTCATTAATTTTTATTTATTTTTATTTCTAATTATTTGCATTACTTATTAGAACTAATATGAACATAACTCATGGTAAATTGATATTTAAGAAATAGCACATCCTGGTTCCTAAAATAGTTGCAAATTTCAAAATAGATGAGCAGTCTTGAGAAGCCATATAACTTATTTCATACAGAGAACAGAAGGTATTTCTAATCCTGCTCACAGTCAGCTTGAGTATGTGAAAAAATATACAAAACTAAACTGTGCGAAGTAAAATCACATTTTCTCTTTCATTCAGAAAAAAAAATTTTTCTTTGAGGAAACATCAAACCTAACTAAAAAAAAAAAAAAAAAAAAAAAGATGAAAGGCCCATAAATAAGTGACATTGATGGAGAATTGCATGTAGTTGCCAAACTGGAATGCAAAACCATGTTTAAATTTTTAGGAGTTAAAAGCAAAAAACAACAACAAAGATAATTGGTATTTCCTGAGCTTAAGGACTAGCTTCAGTGGAACATATGGTTTCACTTTGAGGTCTCTGGCTTCTAATGAAAATGTTACTATTTCTGTAGGCATCTTCATTGAAGGAAGTAGGAAAAATAGCTAATTAAACTAGAGTTAGTTCAGCTAATTTCAATTTTATCTTATCTGTAGGTCTTTACATTTTTATATACTAAATTATAGGATTCTTTAAAAACAACATGGGAAAAAATAAAGCATTTAAAAACCACATTGGCTGAGATGAGATGCATTTCAAATAGCATGTGTTAAGAAACTGTAAATCCTCTTTGATGTATGTCGTTGCTGATAGAGTCAAGAAGTTATGGCAGCAAATAATTCAAGTCAGGGTTTCTTCTCTGATGAATCCAAAGCAAAGTAAGATTTCAAGATTTATTGATAGAAGTGGTGTTTTGAGGGTGGTATTTTAATTTTCTTTTTATTAAAAAGTCCATACTCAACCCTAACATTTCCCTTTAAATCCACAGTCATCTCATTTGTTAACACCTAGACTTCGCAAGGCATTAAACTAGACTGGACATACAAATATGTATATGCATCATATTTTTCTACTATAGTAGTCCATGGTGTCAAAGTTATATAAAATTTACAATAACAGCTTTCAAAACAAAGTCTACTTAGTACTATGTAATAGAAGTACATACAAAATACACGAGGAAATTGTTAATTATGCTCTCTTCCTATATAGCTTCAAAGGGTTAAACTATATTTTTCAAAAAAGTAGATCAGAAGCATTGTTTGGGTCCCATTCAAAAGTAGATCTTTCCAAGAGTAATATGCCATCTTGTTTCCTCTGTACCAGTTGGTGTTTCTGTGCGCATGCATGCGCATGTGTGCATATGTTGGCCCAGAAACTTTAGCCATCAGTGTTTGTTTGATTTCACATAAATAGATTGACCTGGTATGTAGAGTCAAAGTGGGTACCCCAGATTTCCCCTTCAACTACCCAGCCTAAATCAATAGGAATTCTCCAAAATTTAATAACTCTGTTGTCACATAGCCTGGTGTTAACCCAGGGAATAATTTAGAAATGTGCTAAACCTTCTTTTCTTAAAGATATTCAAGTTCCAAACTTGTTTCAGTTGGGACTTAAGGTAAGAAATAATTTTCCTTTAGTACAATGATTTTCCCAGAATAGAAAACTCAGAAGTAGTTTAAGAGAGAAACCCTGGTGAAATATTCTCAAAGATGAGAGACCAAGAAAAAAGGAATGACAAAAATATTTAAAGTAGCTCCTATTACCTCCCAGATTCTTACCTTTTATTTCTAAAATTTGGCAAATTAGGTCAAACCTTTGAATATACCATTTGTTCAAATGAGGTCACACTAAAACAAATTTTCTTGAATAGCAACTGGGATAAAAGTGTTGAATTGTCTCTTGAAATATCTGCTTATCTTCCACTGAATTAAATTGGTTTTGATTCTTTCCCTGTATTCAAGAGAAGAAACCAAAAACCAAAATCTACCCAATATTTGTAATGAATTAAATGCTAATACAACCTTGACAGGATGGACTATAGACCCACTAGCAAAAGAAAGCCCTTCATCTTAAATCTTATAATCTAATAGTAAGACATAAGTTAAAAGACACAACTTTTCGCACATTGAAAAATATGAATGGTTTCATTTGAAACCATTTGATGAAGTTTTCACAAAACACTTTGCATGTTTGGCAGTTGCTAAAGTTATTCTTATTTTCTTGCTTGCAAATTACTCATTAGTCATTGACTGCTAGTAGAAAATGACAAAACATGGAAATTTCCCTTTGAAAATACAGATCCTCAGTTGACTCTTAAACACACTCTATGCTAATGTACCTTCCCTGTTGTGGGTCTGTCTCATTTAGGAATCTTCAGTAGAGACCATTGGTTGCTGATCAAAAACTCAAGTCCGATTGCAAGGTGGTTGGGTGAGTGTCCTTCCTCACACATTTGCTGTGGCTAGGTGGGTGTCTGTTCACCTGTACAGCATGCATTCCTCTTCAACCTGAGATCCTCAGTAAAAGAAAGGAATATTCTAGGATTTTTCCACAGAGTGATTTTTGCATTTTTAAGTTGGCAGTCACCAATATGTCCTGGCTTGCTTCCTCGGGGCTATTTCTTACTAATTAGCTTGCCACATATAACTCATGAAAGAAAGGTGAAATGAACACACACAGAAATGGTTGTGAACCTAACATTCATTCCACTTGCCTATCAGGAGCATGGCAGTTTACAGAAAAATAGAGGTGTTCTAATAAACCTAAAGCATTTATAAGTAGTAATCATCTCCTACCCAGATTTAGTGGGCGTTATGTTTTTGTCTTGTAAAAGTTGTCAGTTTTAAACATTGATTTAAACGGTGTATTTACTGATAATTTGGCAGGCCCCTTAATCTCTGCAAGGTATGGACTCTCAAAGGAAGAGAAAAAATATCATTGGAAAGAAATGGGAGTGAGATGGTAGGTGGGTTCCTTCAGGGGGAAGAAGGGTTTTAGTGAATAATATTTACATTTAGATGAACTGAATAAGAGCAATTTTGTCAAGAAAGGCCTGCAAATCACAGGCTTTTTTTCTTTTTCCAGGAAGGAACAGTGAGCCTAGGCAGAAGAGACTTGCAAAGAAATAGTGGTTTTGTTCTAAAGTACGAGGGAATTGTTGGAGTGACTGTACAGAAGATATCTCTAGTCTGAAAATAAAAGGAAATGCCAGGAGTCAGGCAAGAGAGAATATAGTTCTATGTCTGGGAGGAAGAGCAAGTTGACCAACTTGACAGATACTCCATTGATCAGCAGTATCTTGATATCAGCCATCCTCCCTGTGAATCCTTCCCTGAACTCCATGGAAGCTTGCCCTTCCAGAAGGAAGGCCCCAGACAATGCTAAAAGTCTGACATAAACTTCCATTGTGACATTTGACTATATTGTTTTCACTGTTGCAATTTTTTATCTTTCTCAGGAGACTGGCCTACAATCCAATGCACAATATATCCTCCAAAATATATCTTAAATTAGAAAAGTCAAGTTTATCTGCATCATTTGTTATAGCGTACTTTCCAACATGCAAGTATTTCTATATCCCTTCCTTATATGAAATCCGTTTGAAAATAAAAATAAAAATCCCAAGTATGATTTGAACAAATAAACTAGAGAACTGGAGATAAACAAAGAACATGACTTCAATGCTAGATTCTCGGTTTGCCTTTCTTAAAAAGGAGCTACAGGATAATAAAGGTCACCCATAAAGGAAAAGATCAGAAATCTATAACAGGAACTAAGGGATTGGATCAGATTGGAGGCACGATAGCTCCAAAACTTTGAGTTGATTCCTACAACTATTAGTTCAGAGTTGAAAGAACTCACTGCCTAGAATCAAAGCAGATGTGATTTAACTAAGCCACCTGTACAACACATGTCCTTGACATACATGACTGGAATTGGGAACATGATGGATGTGTTTTAATACCACAAAATCAAGAGAACCAGTGCATCTAGACCTCTGCCACTCAGTATAGCTATAGGGGTAATTTAATTGGGTTGATAAATTTTATTCAGAAGCTTAAAAGAAATCTACTTGCATGTGTATAATCAATGAAAAATTTTATGTCTCTTTTTTTTTTTTTTTGGATAAAAAAGTATGAGCCAAATGCAAGCAATTAAAAGTCTACAAATAAGGAAAAATATATGTGCACTGAGCCTGAACTGACATAGTGAGTCTGGTAATTGGACATGTAGGTTTACAATGGGAATTTGGTTTGGCACATGCTCATAAAACAACAAAAGATCCTTTCATATTACTTTTTTTGCTGTCATGAGTGTTGATGTTGCTGCCCTGGAATGAACTGGGGAAGAGGGTCTAAAAAGTATGGTTGAAAAAGTCTTAAACCAACTAGCTGGTAATTTGATCAGCAGCATTTGTCTTTCGAATGCCAAATTCAACAGTAACATGTTCCATATGAAATAAATATGGGAAGTTTTGTGGAAAAAACAAATACATTCAGAGAAAATTTAGGTCTCGTCAGGATCTTTGTCCTCTCCTTTGGGCCTTTTGCCCTAACATTTTTCATATCCTATAGTTCCAAGGACAGCAGTGATCACCCTGTGGACCCTTTCTTCCCTTAGCCAATATTAATTGGCAAAAGGAAGAAGCACCCTTTTAATGGATTTGCCAGAAAGTTTTAATTTGGAACACAAAAATGCTCCTGTTAGAAATATATGCAACTTAACCCTCAATTTGCCTGAAAAGTATAGACAAAAACATTTACTATGTCCAATGTACCACTTTTTCTTTAATTGTAAAAACATTTTAGGATTTTTTTGCAAGTAATCTGCAAAACTTTTTAATTAAAATATCAATTTAAAAATTAATCAGAATATCACGATAGCAAACATGTTTATGACAAGAAATTTTGGCAAAAATATCAAAATATAAAATAATATAGAAATAATATAGCCATACATCTTTGTAGTAAAATGAGATGTGTTGGTTTTTATCAAAAATTATGTTATGAAATCCTTCCCGTTGAGTATGGAGGTGTGCAATTGTACATGTACACATTTAACTGGATGAGAAAATCACCTTATCTTTTTTCTTTAGACATATATTGCTTATTCATCAGGGGTTGAGTTTAAGAAAATTCTTATGAGCTATCTCCAACCTAAGACCCATTGTCTAAGATTCAGTTTATATGATCAATGTGCCACCACATAGTATATCAAGCTATTGTGTCTCTCTGTTTTCATCATCCCATTCACCTAATTACTGTGAAATATCTTCATCTGCTCTATGGCAACATCAGAAGAAAAAAATAAATAAATAAATAAAAGTAAATAAAAAGAAATAAAATAAGTCCAGAATTTTCACTGTGTTCAGTGCAAACTACAAAAATTGTGACTGACACAATAATTTCAGGAACACAACAGTTAAACTGAAGGATATTAAGTTCACTGTGTATCATTCCTTAGGTGATTCATTGTTTTTATTTATTATTACCTTAGTTATTTTAACATTGTGGAAATGATTGATGAGTAAAGATAAAATAATTCCTAGGATTATAAAATAGCAAATTGTTTCAAGGTATATGAAGAAGAAAAAAATAGATCATTAAGATCCCACAATATATCTTTTATTTTTTTTTTTTTTTTAATAAAGTGTCTGATAGGTTCAGATGGTAATTACAAATATAAGGGATTTTTTGGGGGCGGTGGCATACGAGGGTTTGAACTGAGGAGCATTCAACCACTGAGCCACATCCCCAGCCCTAGTTTGTATTTTGTTTAGAGACAGGGTCTCACTGAGTTGCTTATCACCCTGCTTTTGCTGAGATGGGCTTTGAACTCGAGATCCTCCTCTCTCAGTCTCCAGACCTGTTCGGATTATAGTCATGTGCCACTGTGCCCAGCAAAACTAAGTTTTATTGTGTTAAAAAATGTTTCTTTAAACTTTGGAAAATTTTAAGAAAGAATTAAGAGTCACGAAATATCAATCCTTACAAAGTGCGCTTTTTTTTCAAAAATTAAAATTGAATTCAATGACCCCTGATCTAATACCCAGAGTTAACAGAATAAAGCCAGAAGGTCATGAAGATAGATACATGTATTAAAAGACAGTGAAGCAATTAAAGATCTTGTACTAAGCGTATTTGCTAGGATATCGTGAAATGTTGAACTGGAAGCATACTTCCACATGAAATAAATAAAATAAAAATGTAATAAAAACCAATTATGCAAAAACCAACTGTGAGTCTAATCTAGGAAATTTAGAAGCTCCAGGTGTTGAAACATCAATACTAAACTTTTGGCACTAAGTAAAAAAGAGCTTTAAGGAATCTTATTTTATGGTAAATCATTATGTAGGCTTCATTTAAATACAAACTTGAATTACCTTACGTTTTGCCCATCTTGGATTTATTTCAAAGGGCAGCCCTCTGCAAGGTAGATGATACGAATGATCTGGGGTGTGCTACTCTGATTTGAGTGATATCAAGAAAAAATCATTATCCAAATTTTTTGTTACCCTGCATTTTCTTAAAATATAAACTGGTATTTCATCATTATCAAGCAGTTTAATTCTTTAGTTATAAACACATTCACATTTCAGATACTTTAAAGATACTTTGTTTATTAGTTTGATTTCTTTTTCTTTCTTTTTCAGATTGCATGTGCCAAAAAAGAATTTGAGATGTACACTTGAGAAAATGAGTGTTTATATAAGCTGGTCAGCAGTAACCATTTTGAAGACTGCAACCATCTTATCTGGAGTGTGATTCTGTGTCCTGTCAGAGTGCAGCATGAGAGTAGTTGGTGCCCAGGTCCCAGAAAGAACACCCATTTAGAAAAGGAATGTTGCTTGCACAAAGCAAATTCAAGGTCACCAAGAGCAAACTTTACCACATCTGCGACCGCTCCAGGGATTTGGTTTTCTACATGCCTGGCGGGCCTGTCCTATAAATACAAAGAATTTTACAAAATTTTGTATATACATATCACAGATAATTCCGAAGCCACACCAGTGATGTGTTCCTCGGCAGCAACAAGAACCTCATTCTCTGCAGTGAAGATCAGACAAAAAGAATACCAGCGCTTTAATGGCTGCTTTGTTCCCTTTCCACATCCAAGAATGAGAAGAAGGAGGAAAAGAAGGACAAGAAGGAAAGAGGGTGGAGGAGGAGAGGGAAAGAAAAAAGGAGGTGATAAAAAGGAGGAGGTAGAGGAGAATGAGAGAGAGGAGCAAGATGAGGAGAAAGACGAAGGAAGTAAGGAATGAACTTTTTAAAACTCTCTGAAACAAATTTCAAAGAAGAGAGAAAATATAGATGTCATTTTGCACTGTCAGTCAGATAGACAGACATACTGATTTTGTTGCCAGCATCCTGTGGAAATCAGAGAGGGATCACTGGACAGATCAGGGAGAAAGCCAACAGAAGGACTGTGTATTCAGGTTTAGTTCACATGATATATTCATCTAAACAGCGGGGGGTACATTTTCTAAATAGGTCACTGGAGATCCACACAAATCCCATTAGCTGGTAATAGGATTTGTGTGCATAAATTCCCTTGCCCTGAAAATTTAGATTTTGGTGTTTAATTTTCCATATGACCTGTACACTCATTAGTGTAAATGAGAAAGAGTTTCTCTGGGAAATTTCACAAAGTTCTCTTTTCCTTTTGTGGTATTTTTTTCTAAAAGATGTTTTATAAAGGTT
The DNA here is from genome assembly GCF_902686455.1 of Sciurus vulgaris. Taxonomy (NCBI): domain Eukaryota; kingdom Metazoa; phylum Chordata; class Mammalia; order Rodentia; family Sciuridae; genus Sciurus; species Sciurus vulgaris. The sequence goes on from NC_136469.1 coordinate 17,373,758, forward strand.
AATCCTTGGAAAATTCTTTAGTGTCTGAAAACATCTGAGAAGGGATTATATAGAAGAGAAAGTCTTGAAATATAGTTACTCGTGTTTTCTACAGCTTATTGTGAAAAGCTCTAAGAGAAAAAAGTAAGTCATAGCTCTTACTATACTTTTAAACTTTTAGAACAAGGAATATTATATTAATATTTTTAAATAGCTTTAAGTTTTGTTCATTTACATAATCACATTAACATATTTTCCTTTGTCCAAAGTGAGTGTCTACGGTAATCTTAAACTATGGATTTTCACAGGGTGGGGGGAGTCTGTCTTTGGGTGCAAAGGCCAAATGAAGATATGAACTTTCCAAGAGATGGAATTCAATAGTACCAACTTCTCATCTAGCCCCTATGAACTTGGGAAAGAACTCAGAATATTCCATAGTAATCAGAAGAAGTAAACTTGACAGGCCTCTATGAGTGTTGTCTTGAGTTTTCAGGTTCACTTGAATCTCAAATCAAAGTAAAAGCTGAGGGGGTGTATCCATCCAGCATCAACTTGTGCTCAAGTTCCTTTGGCTAAATTTCACACAGTTCCATATAACAGAAAAATAAAGTCTTACTGTTTGTGATAAATCATGCGGTTTATCAATAATAATGACCATGAAATATAATGTTTATTTGCACAAATATACAAGGAGGGTGTAAGAGAGATGAAAATACTATGGGATACACATCTGATTAGAAAAAAGAAAGAGGACTGTCATTTATTGGTTTCCTGTAACTTGTCAAGTGCTCTCAAATGTTTTTCTCATTTAGTCCACTTAATAAACTTAGAAAGAGATGTTACCCATATTTTAGCACAAGACAAAGATGTTTGGAAATTTTACTTAGCTTTCCAAAGTTTATGTAATTAATTGGTGCCTAGCTTCAGTGCCCTGGTTCTGCTTGGTTCCAGAGACACCTCCAAGTTCAGCAATGAGGGCAATTTGGCTACTCTTCACTCATTCTAATTTGCATCGTCCCAAGGGGTGAGACTGATCATGCAATGGCAAGTTTAAACTTTCTGTTTTTTTTTTCGTGATTAGACATTTGAATGATCCTAAACACTGGGTGTCGTTTGTGTACGTCCACTCTTTACTTTTAAATGGACGATGTATTTTTCATTATTTCAAAATGAAAAAGAAAAAAATTAAGCAAAGTTGTAAAAAAAAAAAAAGTTTGATAAGAAGTCAATGTAGAGAGAAGAGAGAACAGAAAGACCAAAAAATAAAGGACCAGGAGAAAGGGAAGGTGACCTGGAAAATTTGGCCTTGTCCCCATGCCCCTGGCCCCAAAAGAGGTGGGTGACTGATTATAGAGGGCCAGTTTATCAGCTAAATACTGCTGTGACAATTGTGTGTAAAATACACCCACAAGTTCTCTGTAGCATTAAAAATCTGATTCAACTCAGGCATCTGTGAGCTATCTTAGGCTCTTGTGGCTCTTTTCCACCTGTCAATTCCTACGGGAAAGCTGAATAACCAAGGCAAGTTCCACTCATTGCAGTGGCAGAGGACAAGGAAAGCAAACTGAAGGGGCAAGGCTTTTGGGGGCCTGGGCTATTCGTTGGCACATCATCATTCCACATTTTCTCTTCACTAAAGCAAGTCATGTGGCCAAACCCACCGTCAGGAAATAGAATATGCCCTATCCCTTTAGTAGGACGAACTTTAGAGTCACATGGCAAAGGGAAGATGCACCAGAACAGGTAAAGCATTGAGGTCATTCAAGTCAGTGGCTCTGTCCAGCAGAATCTCCAAATGGAGAGAAAATACTCCAAGGACCTGACCCCTGATTCATCATCCAGGTGAGTACAGTCTACTGAGTCTCAGACCTCCTGTGTCAATCCTTGATTGCCAGTGATATGAAAAATCTTCAGACAATGGAAGTAATACAGAGCCTCTAGGACTTAAAGAAGTACTAATGCAGTTACCATGCAATCTAAAAGACTAAGAGGTATGCAACATCTTGGGCAAATGAAGCTTTCAGTACCTACATCTCAGGCATTATCCAGGCCTTTCTTTTAATCAGAAAGAGATCTGAAATGACTAAAGTGCAGAATAACTAGTGGCCTTAAAGCCTTTTCTAGACCTTTCATTTGGTAAATGACTGTAATAACTTAAAACTAAAACCTCTGCTTCGTCTGTTGTTTGCATTTTTATGAAATAGGCTCACATTTATTTTCTCAATCTATTCCAAATAATACCATTATATGAGAAACCCTTAATCACACCACATTGTAGATGAACCCCCTTAATTAAGGTCACTTGGTCAGTTTTAGAATTATTCAAAACCTCAAATTCTCCATCTCCCCTTTGCTTCCCATTTTCCTCTTCCCATTTTCCTCTTGTCTGACTCTTTCCTACTCTTGTCTAAACCTCTTTTTGATATTTCTGATTTGTTCTAATAACTACCCTACACAACTGGCCCTCAGTCTTCACATGTTATTTCTTGGGGCCCAAATCTATGAAATCATCTTCCCTTCTGTTCTTCCCTCAGTGTGGGAGGGAGAGAGCCAACTCATTCTAGAGTTAAAGCCGAAGCAGAGCTATTGAATGAAAACCGTGCTCATATCAACCAAGGACAAGGAGATGGACCCATTGGGCCCCTCTGGGAATAAGGCTGCCCCAAAATTTACCTTGGCCCCATTGCATAAAGAGTAAGCATAATTAGTCCAAAGTTCCTCCTGGAATAGGAGGAAGAAAAAGGAAAACAAATCCTGTAGCTAGCATGCTTACGTGGTGGGGTAGAGCATTGTCCATTTTGTTAAACAATAAGATACGGGATGAGGTGACTGCTTCTGACTGACGGGTTTTTCTGCATCCTATGTTGCAAACTAATGCATCTGTCACCCACACAACCACCTCAACAGCTTCTCAGAATGGGCCAGGAAGAGGCTGGCAGACTGTGTCTTTATTAGACAATATCTCCGTGACCATGATTTTTTCAAACACTGGTGGCTACGAGATTTCTATGAGGGTTCATTTGGTACAGTTTCAGAGAGTAGGGAGGGACTCTTCTAAAACACCACAGCTCTTGTTGGAGCTGTTTCTAAGATGCCTTCAGCAAACTATGGGCCACTGCATGTCTCGCAGGCAGGCTTGGTGGGCAGTATCCATTAATTTCCTATATGCTGTGGGAACCTCCTGGAAAAGGTGTGATTTTTATATTGTCGTAGAACAGAGGATAGTGTCTTATGCTTCATAATCTTTGCAGGTGTTTTCCTGTACTGGCAAGAATTCTATTTCATTCCTGATGGATATGCTTTGAGGTCCCCTGGGAAGTTGCATGGTGGAATTACTTTCTTATCTTCCCATCTGTTATTTTTATGGATGGTCCTTAGGTACATATCCATGTGTGCCTGGGGCAAACAAGTCTCTCTGAATAATATGTTATTACTTCGTTTGCTTTATGAAGAATTTTTAAGCATTAATAATATAGGGTTTTAAAAGAATTCATGGAACATAAAAAGTAGAATGTTATCAGAAAAACTGATAATTAAAATGTTTTCATTACATGGAATGCCATATTATCTTTGCATATTTTATGTGACTTTAAAAGTGCATAACTTTATCATAGAACATATCTATTGTCTTTGCTAAAAGTGTGAACTGTTATCTTAATTTTTTATATGGGCAAAGAAATTAAATTACTTTCACAATGTCTTCTAATAACAACAATGATAAAGGTTTAACCAGACTTCATTTCCTATAAACAGGGATGATACTAAATTATAGTTACATTATTTCCTTAACTCTTAGGCCATTTTCTTAAACAGTGTGTTTTACTGATACCCAAAACTGAACATGAAATTTTAGCAATATAAACGCAGATTTTACTTTTTAAAAATGTTTTTTTCTCCCATTATAGCTTATGAAATAGACAAGTGGGTTGATACTGAGAGAGTTGCTTTCAGAGAACACAAGAAAAATAACATCACAAGCAAAAACATATGGATAAGTTTTCTTTTTCCTAACTATTTGAACACTCCTGTGTATTCCAGACTTCTGGATGGCAAAGGGGGAAAATAAAAACAGCATCAACTCTTGAACACAAAGAAAGTATGTTGCAAGAATAATGTCATCTCACCCATGTCATGGAAGTCTATTACTCATAAAGCAGCAGGACACAGGAAGAATGGCCACACCAAAAACAAGCTGTCTGATTGGCCTAGGAATTATAATAGCATCTAATGTGATTAAGGTCTCCGCCTAAAACAAAACAAAACACAACAAAAAAAACATTATACTGGAGCCAAGCCTGGGCTGTCAGCTTGTGGAGATGGAGCCCACAGTGGGGCTATTCATATGACAATGCACAAGACAAAATTCAGCTTAGACTACGGGGGGCGCACATTTTCAAATGAGGCCTCATAGTTCCTATTATGTACTAATGGGATTTGTGGACATCCAGTCTCGTGCATGAAAAATCTACCTTTAGGTGACCGATTTTCCATGTGACAGAGCAATTTATTGCATCAAAACTGAGCAAAACGGAGCAAATGTTCTAGCAACTTTCAGTCTCCTTTTTTCTTATATGTCTGCTTGGTCAAATGATAACTTTCGTTGAATGGTAAACTAAGTCCAATTGTGAACTTATCTTACAGAGTTTAAAATGATGGTATGGCACAAAGTGAAATTAAAAAATTACAAGTTCTCTATATTTGGTGGAATATCTCTGATTGGAAATAATAACATTAGTAGAAAGCGCCATCTCAGTCCCTAGAACACGAGAGAGACACCTTACATGTCTCTCGAATCTGGTGGAATAAGCTTCTTTAAAAGAAACTTGGTTTTAATTATTAAACTGCTACTATCATGCAGATACTCTCTGGGTAGAACGGGATAATTTTGGTTTTCTTAGTGATCCTGTAACTAGGTCATAAAATATGCATGTTTTATTTATTTATTTTGTCTTGGAATTAGTGGCTAAAGACTTCTTAATTTCATAACCATGGGCTTCTTCATTTCCTTGCCTCTCTTTCAGAATATAGACGGAGTTTTATTCAGAGTCATGAATTCTGTGATGCCATTTTACTCATATTAAGTTGAATTTTTGCCAGGTGTTATGTTAGATGCAATCCCTGCTGGGGATTCTGTGGGTGTTACTGAAAATTACTTGGACAGAAAAACAATATGTTGGCTCAGTACAGGCTGAGAAAGTGGTGATGCAGGGGCACCAGGGAGTTCTTTGCAATATGTGGCAGCAACTGGAATTCTTTCTGCACCATTTCCAACCAAAACATCTCTGTTCAGAGCTTTGTTACTTTTCAGTGACAATACTTAGGCCAAAACTTCTTAGATTGAGATCTTAGTTGAGACATTTTCTCCTTATTCAGCACCTAGCTAATCCATTAATTTTAGACTGTTTTGAAGAGTAGGCAGTCTCAGTTTAAAACAAGGGATGTAAGAATCAATTTTAAAATTATCTAAGAAAATGAAATCTTGATAAGAAAATTTTAAATGAAATAAAAGAACTCTAGATAACAATAAAAAGAGACGCTCCCCTTTCCATTTCCTCGACTAATTTCTATTTTTTTTCCCCTACCCTTTAGAAAAGGTCTGCTTTTTTTTTTTTTTTTTTTTTTTTTTCTGCATGGCACATAAAGGGACCATCTGTTCTTTAACCATCCCATCCACATCAATGACTTTAAAATCCTTTCCTTTCTTCATCCTGGCTCACCCTTAGTTCTGGTTCCTTAATCCAACTAGTCAAATAGAATTTCCTATTTAGATTGTGTGCTTGGAATTTTTCTTATTTTCTTTTACTATTTTTGTTATTTATAATGTTTCAAAAACAAGAATTATTATTATTATTATTTTGAAACAGGGTCTTATTAAGTTGCTTAGGACCTTGTTAAATTGTTGAGGCTAGCCCCAAACTTGTGATCCTCTTGCTTCAAACTCCCAAGTAGCTAGGATTATAGGTGTGCACTGCCATACCCAGAAGCATGGAATACATGCTTTTTATAATAAAAAATCAAATAGGCCCCTGCAGCTTGGAAGGCTGAGGCAGAAGGATTGCAAGTTCAAAACCAGCCTCAGCAACTTGGTGTGCTCCTAAGCAACATAGCAAGACCTTCTCTTATAAAATGACAAAAATGGCTGGGGATGTGGCTCAGTGGTTAAGACCTCTGGGTTGACCTTCTCTTATAAAATGACAAAAATGGCTGGGGATGTGGCTCAGTGGTTAAGACCTCTGGGTTCAATCCCTGATACCAAAAAAAAAAAAAAAAATTAAGCAAACTAGCCCCCCAGTAAGGCTGAAGCTGTCTGATTTCAGTACTGAAAGGCTTGTGAGCTGAGAAACTCAGGAAAACCAGGGCAGTTGATTACCCTAAGAAGATATCAATAGGTCTAAACATCCTGAAAGGCAAGGCAAAAGAGAAAAATCACTATTCATCATAACTCATTATTGTGAGGAATAAAAGATACTTGTTCCCATGGACCTTGGTGTATATGTGTTTGCCATCTTCTCAACTCAGACAAAAGTTGGTTAGTTGAAGTGTTATTTAGGAGGCACTAAGTAATATACAGGAGTCTATGTCAGTTTAAAAAAATACAGCAACAGAATCTGCAGGGTTAGTTCTTACATTGATTTTTGGAAAGGGAAAGACCTACACTTGGACAGGAAAAGGTTATGTGAAGGTAAAATTACATGGAAGTGATTTCCAACATTTGAAGAGTTGATGCAACATTCTGAGCTGTTTCACATATATATGAAATAATTAAAGAGTAAGTAGATCATGTCTCCTTAAAATATCATCCCATAACAATGATTTCTTTCTGTTAGACATTTAATAGAACTCAGCAGAGGTAGAGTTTACTCATTGGATCAAGGGCTTCACTGCCTGATGCTCCAAATTGCTCATCAAGACAGAACATCCAGGTGACCTTGTGTTGTATGAAGAAGTGAATCTAAACTTCTGGGACACCTGAATTACCACATAAATGTTTCCAATATTTTTATATTTTACCCAGGCAGGTGGCTATATTGCTATGCATTTTCTTAGCCTTGCTGCTTCCCAAGATGAATTTGACCTTTTAACTAAATAGTTATCCATCCATTTATTTTCTTTCTTTCTCTTCTTGTCATTCTTCCTTTCAATACCTGTTTGTCAAGCACTTACTTTGTGCCAATTATCATTCTAGGTAATATAACAGTGAACATAATAGACAAACCTCTGCCATCAGGAAGCTTTCAATCTGGCTGGGGAAAATTGACAATAAACTAACAACAACCCCCAAATGGTTATACATTAGCTGATAACAAATCCTTTGCTGAAAAGGAGATTGAGACATCTGGGGAGTATTTACATTTGAAATCACAAAATGACACTGGTCTAAATAAAAGGTCAAAGGAGATGAGAGATCTCATCAAGGAAGATCTCATAATTGGCACCCAACTTTTTTGATACTGTTTTTCTCTTTGTATAATATAAATACTCATGGCTTATGTGTAGCAAGTAGAAAAATCCTGAGACCTCATTTGGAAATATGTAAAGTTAAAACAGTAACTCAGGCACAAGATTGGAGCCTTCTACCTTTCTTATGTTGAAAATTAAATATAATTATAATAAGTAAACTTGCCCATGATAATCTTATGGCGAATATAGGGTGATATTATGGCAAAAAATCACTGGACTAACGGGTCAAGTTGGGCTCCAATCATGGCTACACTTCTAACTAGATGTGAAAGTGCACGATCCGTATTCTGGTTCTCAGTTTTCTTATTTTTAAAATAATTGGAAATGCCAAGATGTGCCCTCTAGGAATTTGTAGTCCTGGAATAATGTAATAGAAATTCTGGAATTAAATTGGATCCATTCAACTGATCACTCTGCTCTAGAGAGAGGTTTTACTTCTCATTATCCCTCACTTTCCACCTCAGAAATTTACTATCTTGATGCTTTCAGAAAGCCATCAAAAGAACCCCTAGAGATGGGATATTCTTTAGTGTAAGGCTGAAAGTTCCCAATAGAGTAGGATCTCCCTTGTTCCAATTGTGGGCAGGTAGAATTTTAGGAAGACCCATGTGGCTCATGTCCTCATGCAGTCTCCTCTCCTTCAGTGCAGGCAGGACCTGTGAGTACTATGCGATATCATTCCCATGACTAAGCTACTTTATATAGTAAAGGGTGTGATTCATGACTACCCTGTTGACTTTGAGTTAATAAAAGACACATTATCATGGGTAGATCTGACCTTATCAAGTTAGCCCTTTAAAAGCAGAGCCTCTTTCTTTCAGTTCAGAGAAACCTTGGAGAAGCAAGCTCCTATGAATTCTGTCTGCAAGAAAAATAATTTAGCCAACTTGGAAGTACAGTCATCTCCAATCCAGCCTCCAGATAAACTCCCAACCCCCAGCAACTCCTTGATTTCAGTTGTGTTCAGATTATTGACTTACGGAAAGTGCTAGCTAATAAGTAGATTAAGCCATTAAGTTGTAGTGATTTGTTATCTATTAATAGGGAAGAATTAATACATGCATTAATAGGAAACTATTAATACAGCAGAAGACATGGAATTGTTATTGATGAGTTATTTAGTTAAAAAATATTGACATTCATTAAGGATCAAGATCTCATTTACCCTCACGATATAGAAGAGATATCATTAATACTTCAGTGGATTTTCTTCTAGGATATTAATAAGCTTACTTGCCTTTTCTTATACCAAGCACAAACATACTAACCATGCTGCCATATCTTTATGACTAATGTTCTAGCTGCAGAAAGCAGTAAGCAAATAAATTTGGACAAATGTGAAGTTCCATCATGGTCAGCTGGACTCTACTTCCTTTGTCTAACCTTGAGGTCACTGGGCAATTCTACCTTTAGCTTCTGTTTCCTGTAATATTCCAACTTGAGGGAGAAACAACACATTTTTGATACTCTAGACCCAAAGTGAAACCTAGTACCATCTCATCTGTACCACGTTTTATTCCCTTATGCTTCTAAGTGATAGTCTAGGCTCCCAAACTTGTATTAAATCCCTTTCTGTTTTAATTAGTGTAGTTTCTATTTCCCACACTGATTCTGACTGATGCATAACAATAATCTAATCAACATTAGGTAATCAACTGATTAGATAATTGATTAGCTAGTGGATAATTAATAGTGGCTTCCATTTTATTAAATTGATAGTCATAAGTGAAACCCTACAACTGAAAATTTTTAACATTTGAAGTTTCCAAATCTTATTGACACTTTCCCTGGCTGCAGTTTGACTTGTAGAACCTCAAACTTTATCAAATCTTATTTATACTTTTTTCATCTGAAGGACTTCTCTGGAGAAGAAAGGTAGTTTAGTGGATTCTGTAATGCATTTAAATCAAGTGAGAGTAGCTCAATCTAGAATTTGTGCCACGATTTATCACTTCCCACATCACCCTTCACTTTAGACAGAATCATCTTTTGAGTTGACTTATTCATGACAAAAGTAAATTTTGTCTTAGATGTCCCTTCGGCCAAAACTAGTTTAGTGCTGAGCACATATGCACTCTCCAGGTCTTAGTTCTTCTTTATTTGACTGAGTTTTATAGATTTACAAGTAGCATGCATCACTTAATGTACTTATAGAGCATCTGCAAGTGGAGAGAAGTATTATTATTGGATAAAGAGAAAGCAAAGCACATTCTCCTGAGGTCCCGATACCACAATCTAAGGTGCCTAACGTCTCTCCTACTCCTTCAAATTCCTATGCCCATCACACAGTATTTATGTAATTAATAATTCAAAACTTTACCTTAAATCAAATATTTATGTGAATATTCAATAAACATCTCCAAATGGGTTTTAATTTAAAGTCTCACTTTCCTAACCGAGAAATATATGCAGTAACCCTCTTCCAGCTCTTGAGGACCTGTCTGGCCTGTGTTGAGACAAGACATCTCACCCCAACAGGCACATAGAATGAAGCTGTGGAGAGAAAGACAAACTCATGGTGCAGACTATGAAATCTGCTCTCTGACAGGGCAAAGCATAACCACTTAGCTATTTCTTTTAAGCTCCATTTCCCCCTACAAAAGGCTATTCTTCAGCTCTGCAGTTCAATTCACATCAGTATAATGAGAATCTTTGATGTCTAAAGCTGGCTTAACCACAGCCCAGAAACATGAAGTTTGTGTCCTGTGTGTTTTACTGTGTTTGGTCAAACAATAAATTATATGTCTTGAATGGGGATTAACAAATTTAATAGAGACATCTTAATCTATCAGGGCTAAAGTATAATTTATAAGAAAACTTAAAAGCTTTACATCAAAATTTCTGGGTAAAGATGTTAAGTGAAAAGTTTCCAATGATAATTAAAGGAAGTTTTATGTTTCTATTTGATTTTCATTACATATCACTCTTACTGAAAAAAATAATTTAAAAACATGCAAATGAAGTTTTTCCATGTACTTGGATTACTATTAAGGGTGGCTCACATTTTAACTCTCTTAATGAAAACCTGTTCTTGAAAAATTCAATGCAATGTAGCTTCTGCTCTGCAAAAGACAAGATCAAGAGAATAAGACAAGCCACAGACTGGGAGAAAACATTTGCAAAAGATACATCTGATAAAGAACAGTTAGTAAAAATATATAAAGACTCTTAAAATTTATCAATAAGGAAACAAACAGCCCAACTAAAATATGGGCAAAAATCTTAACAGACACCTCACTGAAGAAGATGGAAAGCAAACATTTCAAAAGATGTTCCATGTGATATGTCATCAAGGAAATCAAGATTAAGCTATTAGAATGGCTGAAATTCAAAACCCTGACAACACCAAATGGGTGAGGATGTGGAGCAACAGGAATTTTAATTTCTTCCTGCTGGAAATGTAAGATACTATAGCCACTTTGAAAGATGTTTTGGTGATTTCTCACAAAACTAAACATAATCTCATGATAGAATTCAGTACCTGGCCATGTTCGTATTTGTCCAGAGGAGCTGAAAACATAATCCATGCAAAGACCTGCATGTAGATGTTTATAGGACTTTTAGTCATAATTGCTAAAACCACAGGTCCTTTAGTAGATGAATGGATTAATAAAAGTATGGGGCATCCAGGTAATGGAATACTGGTCAGTCCCTAAAAGGAATGAGCCATCGAACCATGAAAAGACAGGGAGGAATCTTAATGCTTGCTCCTAAGTAAAAAAAAATCTGAAAGGCCACATACGGCATGATTACAATGTGACATTCTGGAAAAAGCCAAACTATGGTGACTCTGGAAAGATCAGTGATTGACAAATGGTGGGGTGGGAGGAGGGTTTAATAGAGCACATGGAATTTTGGAGGCAGTGAGAATAAACTGTATGATACTATATGTCACTTACATCTGCCCACATCCACCGAATATATAACGCCAAGAGTGAACCCTGATGTAGACCATGAACTTCAGGTGATTACTAGGTGCCTGTGTGAGTTCATCAGTTGTAACATTCTTTGGGTATGCATGTGAAGAGGTGGGGTTTGGAGGCACTTTCTGAAACTTTACTTAATTTTGCTGTGAACATAAAACCGTTCTAAAAAAAAAAAGCCTTAAGAAAAGATACAAAAAAAAATTTTAAAACTAATGCAGAGAAGGAGAAAAGCATTATCTATCATGGTTCACATCTCAGTGTCTCATGTAATGAAGCCTCAGTTAGTAGGAATGTAGGATTTTTTCCTAAAAGAAAAAAAAAAAAAAAAGAAAGAAAGAAATTTGAAATGTTAGGGGGCCAGGGTTAGTGGCTGCTGGCTAGACATTACATGAAAGTCATATGTTGAATTCTAGTAAGATTTGTACTTTTCCTAACATTTACCTGCTCCACTAACAAGTCAATGGGGATGAATTTTTTTTTTTTTTTTCAGTGCTGGGGCTAGGGGCCTTACAAGCCCTCTACTGCTGAGCTACATCCCTGCCCAAACACTATTTTTTTTTGCAGAAGAGCTGGGAAATTCTGTTACCTCTAATAGGGAAATAGCCACCTGATTATAACTTATTGTTTTGATAGGTAATGCACAGCATGTTTTTACCCTAAACTGGAACTTAGAAGTAATACAGTTAAGTTTATGCATTTTTCTTTATATTTTTACAAAAAAAAAATTCAAGAACAGGGTAAAACTTAAAAATAATTCAAATACGTATAATGCATATTATATGTTTGTGTGTATAAACATATATACACTCATTATCTATCTACCTACCTATGTATATTACAAAGAGAATTCTTGAGACTCCTATAGGGGGAATGTGTGCCTAAAAACACATTACTAATACACAGGAAGGAAAAAACAGAAGCCAGGCCTCCTGATTTAAATAACCTTTTAGATGTTAAAAAAAAAAAAAAAAAGAAAGAAAACTCAATGCAACAACAGTTACTCGGAACTAAAAATTTCCTTTTCCTATTAATATTAGAGTTATATACTATAGGGAAACCATATTCCGAAAGTCTAAATGCAAAGTTTCTGCAAGCCTGCATAGTTTCTTCCAAGTCATTGAGGGGACCAATACATCACTTACATCAGTGTTTCCTAATGCATGATTTCCAAACAATTGATAGGTTATGAGATAAATATAGTAAGTCATAAAGAGCATTTCTAAAAATAATTAAATAGAATGGAATGAAGCGTAACAGAGTTACCACTCATGGTGTAGGAGTAACCATTGTTTTTTGTAAAACTAACAATTAACTTTTATTTAATATGCATAAATTGATATATTTAAGTATATATTTGTGCATCCAGTTCCAATACAAAATACATTTTTGTTGCAGTCGTACTAACAAAAAATCCTAAAGCCACTGGTTATATAAATTCCCTAAGGAATTTATCCTATGTGAGGCAGAAAGAAGACAAGAAACAAAGCACAAAGATTAGTTGCAAGAAATATGATGATACTAAAATACAATATATTTTCACAGAAAATTTCCTTGGAAATGGAATTTTGTTGTTTAAATGAATCATAGTGAGCCAACTCAAAAAGCTTTATTTTATGGGGACAGTTTGTGTTACAGAGACAAGATTTCTGTCTGTTTTTATGTTCCCTCCACTTTTTTGCAATAATTATGCCTTTTTGGAGTTTGTAGTTTGTTTACGACTTACCTCTGCCTTCCACTATGGAGCCAAACTGAAACCGAAAAAAGAATGAACTGGGTGGGAAAGGGGGGAACACACACACACACACACACACACACACACACACACACACACACACACCTATCACCCTCCCACTGGTTCCTGAAGACATTGTCAACAATGAGAGAGGACACACTGGCGTTCTTAGGCTGGCGTTGATAGAGGATGGTGGTGGTTTCATCTCCTTTTATTCACAGCTCCAAGCATTGAATTGCAAACTCCTTCATGGTAGCTTTTCAAATAGATGAAATGGCTCTAACTTGAAGTACAAAACGAGGACTGGTTTTATTCCTTGATGCAAACCTAGCCCTTTTCCAGCCTAATTATGTCCCTCATTTCTTTTCTTTTCTCTCTCTCTCTTTTTTTTTTTTTTTCATACTGAGAAGGACACAATTTAAAAGTCCACAAGTACCTTCTTGCAGCTCACCAGGCAGCGCTGTAGTAGACACATGACTGTGATCCCTAACGTCAACAGATGACTAGCATAGAAAGGGTTAAAAACTCAAAAGTTAACATTAAAACTTCTGATAATGAATAACATCATAACAATGAAACTAGCATATGAAAGAATATTTTAAAGACCAATGCAGCGCTTTCTGGAGTAAACGTTTTGTGTAAGTGGCAGTGACATTTCCCCAAGTTCTGATTAAGCCGTTTTCAGATAAGTGGTATTTAAGTCTAAGCAGCAAGCCTAAGGGTTGCAATTGCAGGCAGTCTACTGATCTCAATAATACATCCTGGATTCACTCGGGAGTTGAGGTTGAAATCTGCAAATCCTGATCACCAGTTCTTAGAAGCAAACTCCAAATCCAAATTTCAAACTCCGAACTACTGTATATTCTCTTTTAAATTAGAAATATATTATAGGTCAAGCTATCCCCCAAATTTAGCTTCCCAATTCTTGGCACAGAAGAGACTAGACTTTGGGGATTATAGAAATCATAACATGAATATTTCTTGGGATTTTGATCACACATAAAAATGAGCTAATTTCAGAGTATATACTCTTAGTGAAGAAGGCATAGGGAATTAAACCTCTTTCTGAAAATAGCTTCTAGATTTATCTGTGGTCACTTTTCTAAGTTCCATCTCTGTATTGAAATTAAACTTCCTAATTTTCTTCCCTGTAGGAAAAAAAAATGGTGTGTCAAGTTTTATGATGCCATTAACAGACTCTTTGATTGCTGAAGTAGCAACAACATAAATTGTCATGTCTGCAACAATAAAAGCTGACCCTTGGAGATTATATATTTCTAAGTATGGCACTATCTATAAACACAGAGAGTGAAAGTAGAATTGAGAAAGGCATGTAACTTGGTAAATCCATCTACAGAACATGTCCACTAATTGAATCAAAGGAAGCCTCAATCTTTCAGATAGTGTTGAAATTTTCCAAATTCTCATTTCATTTATAACTGAGCCTCTATGCATGAACCCAAAATATAATTTCTTGAAAACAATATTATTCCTTAAATCTCAATGGAAAATAATGTCTATGGTGTGAGAATTATTTGTTTTGATTGTTACTAATCATTCAATAATTACTAGTCAGGAACTCCTCACCAGCCTATAGATAAACTTTCTTACTTAATTTTCAAAACACATACGAATGTTCATACCATGAGATAATGTTGATACACAAAACAGCATAGTTATAATCTAAAAGCAAAGGAAGTCAGACATAAAAGAATGTGAAATGTGTGATTACCTTTATATGAAATCTTAGAAGTCCAAACTATAGTGACAGGAACTATAGTTGGCAGGGACTGGGTTTCAGGGAGGGAATAATTACAAAGTGACACTTAGGCACATTCAGGGTAATTGCAAATGTTCCACTCAATGCCTGCAGTTGATGGTTGCTCTCTACTGAATACATTTTGGTGACAAATAGTCACCACAAATAAAAAATTAATTTTATTAAGGTATATCCCAATGGACTTGTAAAAAAATCACCTGAGATAAATGTTATACATATATTTGTTTTTTTCTTCTGGAACAACAAACTGAGGTAGAAATTAAATCACTTGTACAAGTCACATAGTCAGTGAACTACTAGAGGTCACACAGCTAGTGCGCTATACCCACACTTGATTATTCCTAGAACCATGAACTATAAGAAGGCATTCAGGACCTGGAAGAGCCCTCCTATTATATCTCCAGGGCCTGTAGCTGTCCTGAGTAGGCTTGAGACACACATTTACAATACATACATAAGCAGATGGCTGGAAAACCAAGTTCTGCCCATTCTACTCAAAGGTTTTGCCTCATAACTGATTCTTTCTCACGTATTCCATTTCTTTAGGAAAATCTGAACTGAAATATCAAAAGTCCCTCAAATGTTGAAGATGGTATATTAATATAGGTTGCATAGATCTTGGACAAAATGCTCAAACCAGAAGTGTTTTGGATTTTTTTTAGATTTTGGAATATTTGCAGATATATAATGACATGTCTTGAGGATGAAACTGAATGTATGCTTCATATGTACTTTATACACATTGAAGGGTTATGGAAAATACTATTCCTGTAAGACAGCCCCCCAAGAAAAATGGAGTTACAGTGTGACTCGGGAGGAGGGAGGGGAAATTGGCCAAATATTAAACCTCTCCCAGTGCATTCTTTCCTAATAACAATGGGCTCTGGGGGAAAGAAGCTGATACTGAATGCTGGGCCTTAAGCCTTGACCTCCCCCCATAGCAAATTAGCCCTAAATGACAAATAGGCAAGATTTGAGTACTTATCCCTCAGGGTCTGGTTTTAACCTGTACAACTAGCCCCTGAAGGTCAAAATTGCATGTACAGGGCTTCCAATGATTACATCATTGTACCCTATAAAATCAAAATCCCCTTTATAACTGATGGCCATTTTCCCCATCCGGAAAGTGGGCCCAGATGTCACCCAAGTCTGTGAAGGAATAAAGTCTCTGAATTCATGGAGGTCTGATTTCCATCCCTTTGCACATACACACATAGCTTGAAGGTAATTTCATATTTTAGATAATTTTGTGCATGAAATAAAGTTTCCTGGTGTAGCATTTCCCTCTTGTAGCATCATGTTGGCACTCAAAAAGTTTCTGATTTTGGATTTTCAAATCAGAACACTCAACTTGTACAATAAGTCTTTGACAAATTGTCAAGCTGTTACAGTATTTATCATTTAAATCAGAGGTAATTTATTCTGCAAGATTAGAAGTATGACTTATTCTTGTTGATGATGAAATCTTAGTGCTTCTATTTTTCCATAGAATGCCTTTGCTTTCCTTTTGCATTTCTGAATAAGAATATTGGGAGTTAATGTTCATGTTTTCTTTTTAGGATATTCTATTTGGGCCTTTCTCTCAAGAGATCTCTCATGAGTTCCGTCTAAGACATCACAACTTGAAAGCAGTGCAAATATTCAACACTTATTCAAGAGGCCTAACCTTGACCTGTACAGTTTTCATTCTATTTATAAATGACTTTGCATTCTATTGCATACTCTCTGGGCATACCCATTTTTGAAAATTCTTTCTCAGATTCCACAATCTAACCTTGCATCTTGAACCCATGTTTACTGGGGAGAGTTTCTTAAAAACAATTGAAATGTGGTTGTCAAAAATCCATGCCAGCCGCTTGGGCTTCCTCCCCCATATTCATGGTAATTAACATCTGCACACTGCCAGGAAACAAGGTCTGCCTCTTTCTCTTATTCCATGTCTCTGTCTCTCCCTTCAAAGACTTCCAGACTCACTGCCTGGGTTTATTTCAGTTTGATGAGAAGTATAATTTAAAGAAAAGTCTTCTTCTTTTCTAGGGGGGAAAAGGCTTCAGTAAGAATAAAGATTGCCTCTGTATGAAGTTCATGCAAGATGCCATTTAAATAGGAAACAGAACCAGACATAAAAATGCAAAAGTGAATTTAGATTGTAAGCATTTCTTCTTAAGAATCGTAAGTCTCACACTATCCATGAGCTGGAAAAATCACCAAATGGTCGATTGTATTTGCATTTAACGTGAGGAAGAGAAATAATCAAAGCAATCTAATACCAAGGGCAATAGGAAGACAATCTTGTGTGCATAAGTGAGGAAAACTCTCTCCGATTCAATCATTTAAAAATATTCAGCTAGTCACTTCATGCTTTGCAGGAGACGTATGGTATATACAGTCCAAGAAGAGAGAGAATGCATTATTTCAAGCATGGCCTTGGTCAGACTACTGAAGAAGATAGATTCCTCAGGGTGAAAAAGAGAATTAAGGATGCTCTCCCTTTTAGCACTTGAGGTACAGGCTCATGTCCCTCAAGTCATATGCACCAAAGTCACAGGCTCTGCCCCTGTCACTGATAGGGGTCAGAAGTTAAGATGTTTGTATTTATTATATAAACTGCCTTCTTTAAACTAACTAGAAAATGCTAATAAGGAAAGAGAGCTTGGTATAGGAACCAGGAGAATGCTCTTTTGGGGAGTCTGGAAATTCTAACATAGACAGATATTCTTGGTGACAGTAAATAGATGTGTTTTGACAGTAAGAAATATAGGGTAAAACAAAAATGAAAATGCATGTGAGAGTTTCTTGAAAGAACTTGGGTTAAGGTTGCCAGATTCAGAAAATAAAAATATAGAAACCTCACTTTAGTGTAAGCATGTCCTATAAAATATTTGGAACGTACTTATACTAAAAAACCATTGGTTGTTTATTGGAAATTCAAATTTAACTAGTCAGTTGGTCTTTTCTCTGGCAAACATAATTTTGATATTAAAAAGTAATCTAAAGTCAAAGCTATTGGTAACTCTGCAAGTACTAAAATGACTTCAAAATTAATATTATAACCTGGCACAGTGATTCATACCTGTAATCCTAGCAACTCAGGAGACTGAGGCAGGAGGATCTTGATTTCATAGATAGCATCACCAGCTTAGTGGAACCTGTTGCTGGCTCTTTGCGGTTCCAAAATCCATGGATATTTGTCACCGCTTGCAGCAACAACTTGCACGGGTCTTATGGGTGGTGGAGTGGAAACTGAGGCACTTCTATCTTTCTCTTTAGTGCACTGCTTTCTTGCTTGTTCATAGAGGATAGAGGAAATGAGGTTTACTTGCTTTGAGAGGAGAGAGAGAGAGACTTTGCTTAAGAGAGACTTTGAGAGAAGGACAGGCTTTGCTTAGAGCTTAGAGGAAGAGAGACTTGCTATGCCTCACTTAAGTTCTGCTGCTTCCCACTGGTGCGTCTGCATCCTGTGAACTAAGGGCGTGTCTACCTAAGGTGCCCTAGTGATGCATCTCAGTTCTCCGTTCTGCGATCTGCCTTCCGCCGCTGCCCCTACTCGCTGCTGCCGCCTGTTTTTCCTTTCTTCTGGCTGCTGCCGCGTGTGTTTTTTTCTCTCTGGCTGCTGCTGCGCGTGTGTCCTAGCTGCTTCCGTGCATGAGTCTTCTTCTACTGCTTTTCTGCTAATGGCTACTGTCCGTGTCTCTGTCTCGCTCTGCCTACGCTTATATCACCTCCAGGAGGCGGAGAGCAGGGCCACGCCTCTTACGCAAAGATTAAGCGAGACGCTCCGAGCAGGCAATTAGTGCTCCAGAATACATGCGCATACATTGTGTGCGTGGACGAGAAAATCACCTGAGTGTGCTTGTGTCAATTAACCTCCTCGCTGCCGATGTGATCAACATGGCAAAGCTCCCAACAGAACCCTGTCTCAAAATAGAAAAATAAAAAGGGCTGAAGATGTGGCCTCTAGATTCAATTCCCAGTGCTTCAAAAAAATTAAAGTGATACAAAATAATTTTGAAGTTTGTTGTCAGTCTTTAGAATGTAGGTACATTCATTGACTTTCTAATATTGTAACAAAATACCTGAGATAATAAATTTAAGAAGAGAAAAGCTTATCTTTCTCACATTTTTAGAGGTTTCAGTCTATGGCCAATTGGTGCTGTTGCTTTGGGCCAAAGCATATCATGCAGATGTGACTGAGGACAGTATATCATGGTGGATGGATGTGGCTGAGGACATCTGTTCACTCCATTGCAGCCAGGAAAGGAAACGGAAAGAGGAGAGTCAGGGGTTCAATACCTCCCTCTAGGTGATGCCGTAGACGATCTAATTTCTTCCCACTAGTCCCTCCTGCTAAGGGTCCCACTATCTCCCACAGCACGACAGGCTGGCCAGCATTCTTCAACACTTGGATCTCTGGACAGTTTGGGGAGGCAAGTTGATGAAGATTTCAATTGTCCAGAGAGCAGCAAGAGAAAGGAAGATGATGAGTTGGTAATAAAGGTAGAGAGCCAGCAGGGATGTGGGAAAGAAAGACAGACAGACAAAGTATTGAGACAAAATTAAATAAATAGACTTAAAAGATACTTTTTTTTTTTTTTTTTGGCTATGATTTTAAGACATATTTAGTTGAAGAAATAAAATAGCAACCATCACAATACTGGTCTTTGTTTTAAGGTCTGTAAAATCTTGTATCTGCTGTTTTATTATCATCTGAACTCCCATTATTTTTTGTCTAGCTCACATTAAAGTAAAGAAACGGAGTCACTTTTCTTTAAATATACTTTGTATTTAGAGCAATTTAAAGATCACAGAAAAATTAAAGGGGGAATATGGAGATTTCTCATATATCGGCTCCCCCAAACATACAGCCTCTCCCATTACCAACATTCCCCATCATAGTTTTACATTTTTGTCACTCTTTCTCCTTCCAGGGACCCCTGTTAACATGATTATAGCTCTTTTTCTGCTTTGACCCAACACTGACTTGCTGAAGTGAAGAATAATATTCTCCTGTGTTTCTAAGAAGATCTGTTAAAAATAAATAGACTGCACTCTCGATTTACTGTTGATTCTGCTGCACGGGTTGACTTAGATCACCTCTTCCCTTCACCGCCACCCTCTTAGTTCAATATGCTCTCTCCCACACATCAGTAACTGATTCCTTTAGCTTTTGTCTCATTAAGGATTATTGTATATTGTACACAAAGCAGTTGTGGGATATTTTAAAAACACAGTCAGATAGAGCCATGCTGTTGTTCAAAACCCATCACCTGTGGGAATAAAATCCCAAGACCCAGCCCTAAAAATCCAGACCCGAGCTCCGCTAGCTTGATTTCTACTCCTACCTCCCCAGATGTCTCTGGGTTCTCAAATGCACCCCGAGCTCAGCCCCTCTATAGGATGTTGCTCTTGCTGTTTCTCTTCTGTGCAAGTTTTTTTTTTGCTTGAGACCTTTTCATGACTCATTTTCTCACCTCAAGTTCAAGCTCTAGTATCTCTACTGCAGATATGCTTTCCCTAATCACATAATACGCAAGGCTGGTGGTTTATTTTTTGCATGACACTGCACATTAAAACATGAGATTAAAATCTACGCTTGCCTCTCCTTCTCTCTGCTTTCACCCCATTACCTAGCACCTAGTAGGTGCTTACTACATATTTGTGGAATGAAATAATGACCCTTATATTCCTTGGCATAAAAATCTGGCCTAAATTTCCTAAGTAACTGGGCAAGAAATCAATTGGAGTAAAATAATCTTTGTTATACTTAAAATTATGTTTTCCCTCTGATCTCCATCTGTGCCTTCTTATCCGTTCTGTTCCAAAAGAACTTCAGTGTCTCTTGGAGAAGCTTGACCTGGAGGTTACAAAGCATCCTTTGCAGAAGCCTTTGCTCCAGGGGTTAAAGGAATATTCATGCAAATTGAGCCTTGCTGCTTGTACCTCTAGCCTTTTCTATTTTAGCAAACTAAATAAGAAATTATAGGAGACATACAGCAAAGGTTCTTAACTCAAAAATTCTTACTATAAAAATATATAGATAAAAAGGAAAACCTTTTCACCTATAAGACAAAATGATTGTTCTCCCAATTACTTTAAGAGAAATTTAATAAGGAAGTGTAAATATTTTTCCCCAACTGAGGCCAAAATACAGTTCCAAAGATAGACCTCTCCTAAATCATTCTGTCTGAGACTTTTCTGCACTGAATGATTCAAAGAGATCATGGAATTATTGAGTGGCTTCGAATGGAAAGTTTACACAACTATTAGACATAAACTGTTGGAAAACTCAAGATGAAGGGGTTTTCCCAAGCATGTCTCATAAGGGACAAAAAAAAAAAGATCATCAAATATGCCATATGTAAAAAAAAAGTTGCTCAACTATTAATTTTGGATAAATAAAATAAAGGATAAGCAATTTAATTTACTTTTCCCTTTTGAAACAGCTGAAAAACTATAATTTTGTAATTTACTGAAAACAGAGTCTGGAAGTTCAAAAATGTTTTTTTTTCCACAAAATCCACAAGTCTTTAAATTGTCATTTTACCTAATAGATGTCGCCTTCAAATTGTCTCCTCATTTGTTAACACTGACACTGTACAAAACTGAGTCTTTTTTCAACTTTTCAATATCTTCCCTACGTTTCAACTTTCTTGTTCCTCTTTCACTTTTGATTTCTTTTCTCCCTCCCACTCGTCCATATGTTGAAGTCGCTCCACGGCTCTGTATTCGCCCATGGCCCTTTAAGTTCAGTCCCCAGAGAGTTCATAAATTTTCATAGCTTTAAATGTTTCCTCTATGCTGATTACTTAAATAGCTTTTCCAGTCCTCAAAGCTCAATGAAGCTCTGGTTCCAAGACTCAGATATTCTGCTGCCAAATTTCTGATTCCAAAGAAAAATGTTTTTCAAGAATTTACAATGACCATGACTCCTCTTTGCCTCCTAAGTTGTGCCAGACAATTACACTTTGAATTTAAAGCCTGCTTCTCTGACTGTTTCTCCCATCACAAACCCTTTCCCATTGAAGTCATGTGACCTATCATTATTTCCAACACTAAGGTTACAGCCATGCCCACGGCATCAAAAGGCGATCTCGTCTCAGAATGCTCCTTCACTGAATAGTCAAATCCACACGAAGTCCAGCCGGGTGCAGTGCCTATAATCCCAGCGGCTCGGGAGGGTTAGGCAGGAGGATCACGAGTTCAAAGCCAGCCTCAGCAAAAATGAGGTACTAAGCAACTCAGTGGGACCCTGTCTCTAAATAAAATACAAAATTCAATCCCCAGTACCAAAAAAAAAAAAAACAAAAAAAACAAAAAAAAAAAAAAACTGAAGTAAGGAATGATTGGGTGGTTAAGTCAGGGAAAAAAGAAAGTGAAAAAACACAACACTGGGCATGGAGGACAAGTGGATTTCTGTCTTAATAGGATGACCCCTGGCAAAAATTCTCCTTACTTTTCTTAGTTACAAAAATATGAAGTATCTGGAGAGTTAACTCTGTGATCGTGTTCAGTTTTTCATTTTTATTTTTTTGGTACTTAGGATTAAAAACAGGGGTGCTTTACCACTAAGCTCCATCCCCAGCCCTTTTTATTTTTCATTTTGAGACAGGATCTCACTAAGTTGCCTAGGGCCTCACTAAGTTGCTGAGACTGGCTTTGAACTTAGGATCCTCCTGCCTGAACTTCCCATGTTGCTGAGATGACAGGCATGTGCCCGCCACACCTATCTATGTTCAGGTTCATTAGCTTTTTTTCAGGGGAATATAAACATTTACTTAAAATAGTTTGTCTTTTTTCCATAAAACTACATGTAAAGTTTTACAATTTTCCAAGATTAGCAAGTCCACGCTTCTCAATTGGTTTTGTTAGGGAAGATGGAAGTAAAATACAAGCGCATAATACTATGACATTCTTACTAATGGAAACTCACCTATGACAAACCAAATTAAGCAAAAAAAAAAAAAAAGAAGAATCTTTATGTATGACCCCAAAGGGAAAAGTTTTGACATTAGTGAAATTACAAATTTTACAAACACAAAAATATCTGTAATTTTAGAGTTTGGAAACGCCAAAGCAGCATAGTATGAAAACTGAAAAGGAATGGAAGTTACTTTTCAAAAGTTATCTTTCCCTGGGAGAAGACACAGTGTGTAACCAACTCCACAGAAGATAAATTTCAGAAATAAGAAACTTGAAGAATCTAGAAGTGAAATATTAATCATTTTATTTTAGGAAAGAATTAAATGAGCAAGTGCTATTTTGACAGTGTCATCTATGAAATCAAAACAAACTTTGAACCCAGGTGTTGTTGGCCTGTGTCCCTAGTCACTGCTCTCTCTCTAGAGGCTGTCTGGAGACAGTGACCAATAATATGTCCACTCTCTTCATCTCTAGGCTCAAGCAGTCAGATTTGATCCATCAGGAAACCATATTGAATTTTCAGTTGCTGTTGTTGTTTTAAATAGCTCCTAGAGCCGGAAAAACACACAACTTTATAAAACTAGCCCCTGAGAGACAGATGCTTCTTCTCAGCACGGAAGAGGGACTGCCAGACTTCTTGTGGTAGGTTTTTTTATTCTGGTAGAAAAAAAGGCACTGAAAACCAGGACAGGCCACTGCTCTTGTGGTCAGTTTGCATTAACACATGCACAGAACCTGCCCCATTGCACCACACCATGTTACTATGAAGAAGAGCTTGAATTAAAACTCTGTGTGTGAGAGTCGGAGAGAGGATGTCTGTGCTATCAAGAGTATTTTCAACAGTGAGAAATGAACTATATTTATTTTTAAAAGATGATGGATTGTCTTTCCTATTTATTTTATTTTATTTTTTTAGTTTTACAGACTGCATTTTGATTCATTGTACACAAATGGAGTACAAAATTTCATTTCTATGGTTGTGCATGATGTAGATTCATACCATTCATGTAATCATACATGTACATAGGGTAATGATGTCTGTTTCATTTTACCATCTTTCATACCCCTGCCCTCTCCTTCCTCTCATTTCCCTCAATGTAATCTAAAGTTCCTTCATTCTTCTCTTATCCCCCACCCTCCAGCTCCCATTATATATCATCATCCACTTATCAGGGAAAACATTCAGCCTTTGGTTTTTTGGGATTGGCTTATTTCACTTAGCATGATACTCTCCAATTCTATCCATTTACCTGCAAATGCCATAATATTATTTTTCTTTATGGCTGAGTAATATTCCATTGTGTATATATACCACAGTTTCTTTATCCATTCATCTGTAGAAGGGCATCTAGGTTGGTTCCACAATCCTATTTATTGTGACTTGAGCTGCTAAAAACATTGATGTGGCTGTGTTACTGTAGCATGCTAATTTCAAGTCCTTTGGGTTTAAACCAAGGAATGGGATAACTGGGTCAAAAGGTGGGTTCATTACAAGTTTTCTGAGGAATCTCCATACTGTTTTCCAGAGTGGTTGCACCAATTTGCAACTCCACCAGCAGTGTAAAAGTGTGCCTTTTTCCCCACTATAATATAAAGCTGCTCCCCTGCCCTTTATGCTGCAGCTGTTTCTCCACCTCCCATCTTACAACCTAGCTTGTCAGTCTGTGAACATCCTAGCTAGCGATTGGTTCATCAGTCAGACTGCAAGTCTCCTTCTAAGTTATTGGTCCCTTGTTAGCCTGCGGAAGTCCCATATTTAGGAAAAACTCATGCGCCATTATTTTTTCTTTTCCTTTCTTTCCAGCCCCCAGCGATGCTCTAGTTGTCCACCTAATGAAATCTCTGGGGTGAGTTCCCGAGTCCGGAGTGGCTTTCTGGGTGCTGTTGCTGAACCACGACTCAGACCGGGCAACCAGAGTGCCTGCTCCCCTGGATTTAAGGGTCTGAGCTGCCTTGGGACCCGAGCTGAGCTGAATTTTTCTTACACCCACATCCATGCCAACATCTATTATTGTTTGTGTTCTTGATAATAGAGTAAGATGAAATCTTAGAGTTGTTTTAATTTGCATGTCTCTAATTACTAGAGATGTTGAAAGCTTTTTCATATATTTATTAATCACCTGTATATCTTCTTCTGTAAAGTGTCTGTCCAGTTCCTTGGCTCATTTATTGATTGGATTCTTTGTATTTTTGGTGTGAAGTTTTATACATTCTTTATAAATTTTGGAGATTAGTGTTCTACCTGAAGTGCATGTGGAAAAGATTTTCTCTGACTCTGTAGGCTCTGTTTTCACATTATTGATTGTATCCTTTGCTGAGAAAAAGCTTTTTAGTTTGAATTCATTCCATTTATTGATTCTTCCTTTGATTTCTTGTGCTTTTGGGAGTCTCGTTAAGGAAGTTTGGTCCTAAGCCAACATGATGAAGATTCTGGCCTACTTTGTCTTCTATTTGGTGCAGGGTCTCTGGTCTAATTCCTAAGTCCTTGATCCATTTTAAGTTGAGTTTTGTGCAGGGTGAGAAATAGAGGTTTAATTTCATTTTACTGCATGTGGATTTCCAGTTTTCCCAGAACCATTTGTTGAACAGGATATCTTTTCTCTGTTATATTTTTGAATAAAAAAAAATTCTTAGAGGTAAATGAGAACAATGACACAACATATCAAAATCTCTGGAACACTCTGAAAGCACTACTAAGAGGAAAGTTCATTGCACTGAGCTCATACATTAAAAGAAAAAAAATGTCAACAACTAAATGACCTAACATGATGTCTCAAAGTCCTAGAAAAAGAACAGATCAACACCAAAAGTAGAAGAAGACAGGAAGTAATTAAAACCAGAGCTGAAGTCAATGAAATTGAAATAAGATAAACAATTCAATAAATTGACAAAACAAAAAGTTGGTTCTTTGAAAAAGTAAACAAAATTGATAAACCCCTAGCCACACTAACAAAGGAGAGAGAAAACTCAAATTACTAGAATTTCTGATGAGAAAGGAAAGATCACAACAGACTCCATTGAAATACATAACATAATCAGAAACTACTTTGAAAATCTATACTCCAACAAAATAGAAAATATTGAAGACATTTACAAATGTTTAGAGAGATATGATCCTCTCATACTGAATTAGGAAGACATACACAATGTAAACAGATCAATTTCAAGCTCCGAAATAGAAGAAGCCATTAAAAGCCTACCAACTAAGAAAAGCGCAGGACCAGATGGATTCTCAGCTACATTCTATAAGTCCTTTAAAGAAGACCTAATACTAAAACTCCAGAAAGTATTCCAGGAAATAGAAAAGGAGGGAACCCTTCCAAACTCATTCTATGAGGCTAGTATCACTCTGATACCAAAACCAGACAAAGACACATCAAGGGAAGAAAACTTTAGACCAATATCCCTGATGAACATAGATGCAAAAATCCTTAACAAAATTCTGGCAAATTCCATACAAAAAATATTAAAAAGATAGTGCACCATGATCAAGTGGGATTTATTCCAGAGATGCAAGGTTGGTTCAACATCTGGAAATCAATAAACGTAATTCATCACATCAAAAGATTTAAAGTTAAGAATCATATGATGCTGAGAAAGCATTTGATAAAATACAGCACCCCTTCATGCTTAAGACACTAGAAAAAATAGGAATAGAAGGAACATACCTCAACATTGTAAAGACTATCTATGCTAAGCCCACGGCCAACATCATTCTTAATGGAGAAAAACTAAAAGCATTCCCTTTAAAAACTGGAACAAGGCAGAGATACCCTCTTTCACCACTTCTATTCAACATTGTTCTTGAAGCACTAGTCAGAGCAATTAGACAAACCAAAGAAATTAAAGGGATACAATTAGAAAAAGAAGAACTCAAGCTATCACTGTTTGCCAATGACATGAATCTATATTTAGAGGATCCAAAAAACTCCGCCGGAAAACTTCTAGAACTAATAAATGAATTCAGCAAAGTAGCAGGATATGAAATCAATATGCAAAAATCTAATGCATTTCTATTCATAAATGATAAATCCTTTGAAAGAGAAATTAGGAAAACCACTCCATTCGCAAAGGCCTCAAAAAAAATAAAATAAAATACTTGGGAATCAATCTTACGAAAGAGGTGAAAGACCTCTACAGTGAAAACTACAGAACACTAAAGAAAGAAACTAGAGAAAACCTTAGACGATGGAAAGATTTCCCATGTTCTTGGATAGGCAGAATTAATATTGTCAAAATGGCCATACTACCAAAGGTGCTATACAGATTTAATGCAATTCCAATTAAAATCCCAATGACACTCCTCATAGAAATAGATAAAGCAATCATGAACTTCATCTTGAAGAATAAGAAACCTCAAATAGCTAAAACAATCCTGAGCAGAAAGAGTGAAACAAGAGGTATCATAATACTGGAACTTAAACTATACTACAGAGCAATAGTAACAAAAACAGCATGGTATTTGCACCAAAATAGACAGGCAGTCCAATGATACAGAATAGAAGAGAGAGATAAACCCACAAAAATACAGTTACCTCATACAAGACAAAGGAGTCAAAAACATACAATGGAGAAAGGTAGCCTTTCTTTCCTATATTTCCAGGAAATATTCAGATTAAAAAAAAAAAAAAAAAAAAAGAAAGCATTACCTTCCTACAAATGAGAATTCAGAATTTTCAGTGTCAATAAACAGGAAACAAAAACGAGATTCCATAACAATTGAAGGATCTTAGGCACTTATTGTAAAATTGAGCTATTGTTTCTCATGAGTTTCTTGAACGATCTCAAATCACCAAGTTATAATCATGAAAGTTCATTGTTTTTTTTGCTTTTTTTTTTTTCAATATCGTCCAAATCTAGCCAACACCAAAGCTCACACTCTTGGTGGTTCAAAGTCACATTTATTAATAATCCTTTGGTCTGATTCCATTATTTTCATCCATTTTCAATGACTCTTTCTCATGTCAGTTTATCTGTCCCATCCCTGTGCATTTTAAAACTTTGTTCTCCATTTTAAAAACCCCCTTTCTTTCCCTTATTTACATATGAGCTGAAATACCAATGGCTCCAAGACGGGGTGCCATCAATGCAGCTTCGTACCTCTTTCCACTCCCTTTTCATGGTGTCAGCATCTCAGGTACTGGGAGGGGAGAAGGAGGGAAACCCAGGTCCTTTCAGACCTGACAGGGGCCTTCCTCCTCTCCCTCCCCATCACCGCCTTGTCCACTCTTCTGCCATTTTGTCTCCAGGCTCCGTGTGGAGACATGGAGACTCCCTCCTGCTTAGGACATGGCAGTTGCTCTGGAATTCCCCTCTGCTCTTCCAGCAGGACTCCTGAAGGTGGGTGATCTCAGCAGCCATCCTCTTGGTAGCATTCTCAGCAAAACTATAGATTCCTATTGCATCTAACTTAGGGCTGATTCTAGGACCTGTGGGCACCTACGGGATTCATCTCTCAAACTGCTGGGGAAATGGTTGCTCCCGATGAGGAGGGTGGTTGTCCCTCCCCAGGCCTCTCTTCCAGGCCTGCCCCAGCAATCTCTCCCACATTTTGTTTCCTCAGTGTTCCTTTAGCAAAAGACAAGACATCAAGCAGAGTTCCAATAATGTAAAAGCAGTCTTATCTCCTTAGGACTCTTTCCCTCGCCCCAATGACTTAGCCAGGGGAAACAAAGCAGGTCTGAGTTTCCAGAAGAATGGGCTAACATCTTGGTATTAGACAGCATAGCAGGAATCTGGGAATTTTTTCCTTTCATCCATGAAGACAGAGTTTCTGAGACTGACAAAAATGTCTATCTATTTTAACCTATAAAGTTTCCATGACTTTATATAAGACAATTTGTAGCCCTTGGCATCTTAGCATTTTTACGGTCAAGAAAGGCAGAGCTATGCACTTCTGGCAAGACAATAGGATTTGAAGCTCAGCAGGCATGTGATTTTATAATAATGTCAAAGGACCAAACAACTATAACTTATAACCCTACATGTTTAGAGTGATGATTCCAGGCAGTGGTATTACTTGATTTTTCAAGTCTCTCCTTTTTAAAAGTTCAGTCTTGAGGTTTGATTCCTGAGGGAGAAAAAAAGTACTTCCTGCATCTTGAAGGGGGATGGCATTAAATTTCTTACTTCCTTCTCATTGTTTGGTTTAGCTGGTCAACACTCAGGGCTGACTGCGAACTGCCTTGGGAGTTGTAGGGAGGTTAACTATTGGGTTTCATCTCTAGCTTCGTGGAAAGCATCTGCAAATAATCAAGATACAGAAAGAAGCTCAGAGAGGGGGTAGCCCTCGGGATTCGATTTAACTAAACCTTCCTGTGAGCCACATTTCTTTGTTTACATACATTCCTGCTCTGAAAGCCAACTTCCTGTCATAAAGCTGCATACTAAATTTGAGCAGTTAGCAAACAGTGTGCCTCAAACCATTATAACTGTGGAAACAGACTTCAAGTAACCATGATTTTGGAAGGGAATAGTGTCAAAGGCAGCCCTTCACCCTAAGTTTCCCAGATCCAGTCTTTTTCAGACATCCTCTCTCACAGTCTCTCTCACACAAACACATAAGTGGAAATTAGCACCATTTTCTGCACAAAAATATCTGAAGGTATGAACCCTGTTTGGGAACATTGAAGTGACAGTACAAAGATTGAAAAGGAATGGAAGTTATTTTTTCAGAAGTTATTTTTTCCTGGGAGAAGACACAGGGCGTGACCAATCCCATACAATATGAATTCAGCAATACGAGTTTCTCAGATAATACAGACAGATGTCATAGTCCCTCTCGCTCCTTCGGCGCATTGTCCTTATATCAGTTATTTTCTATTTTCTGGGTCTTCTCTCTCTCTCTCTCCCTCTCTCTCTCTCTCCTGTTACCTAATATTTCCTAGTTTACTCTATCATCATAGTTTTTCACTCTTTCTCCCAACAAAGCTTTCTCAGGTGAAATCTATTTTTAGCATAGACTGTAAATACATCATTACAATCTTCCTTTTCTATTCTGCTGTTCTTCTAAATATAAGTCATAAGGTTCAGTTTCATGTCTACAGCTATATCTAATTATACTTAATTAAATCAGGCCTCAACTACTGCCCAGAAATCATCCTTCCCAAGGTCACCAATGACCTCTTTGTTATTAAATCAAAAAGCGTGTATTTATTATATTTTCTGTAGAGTTTGGATCTCTGGCAGCACCCTTCTTGAGACCCCATCCTTCCTTGGTTTCTGTGACATTATTGCTTCTGTGCAAGACATCATTTGTCCACCACCCTTTAAATCGTGGGTTTTCTAGGGTACGGTCATTGGATGCTGCTTCTTTCTAGTCTACATGTCCTCTCTATTCCTTTTCCATAGCTTCAGCTCGACAACAGATGTTATCTGTCCCCATACCTACGTATCTAGCCCAGGTCCTCATCTACCTTTCTATGTCCCGTCAGTGACCAACTCCTATCAATTCTACCTACAGATCCACTTGAATGTATGATTTATCTCCACCCCTAATCAGAAACAGTATCATACAGAGGGCTTCAGAATCAGGCTCCCTGTATATAAATTCTGGCCCTGCCCCCTTCTAGCTGTGTAATCATGTACAAGTTATATAACACCTCGTCCTTTAGCTTCCACCTTAGCAAAATGAAGATAGAAAGAGTAATAGGATGTGTGACTGCCATTACTATAGTTCGATTTGCCCTTTTTTTTTGAGCCTTAATAATAGTCACCTAACAGATTTTTTCTCCCATTTTGCTTCTCTTGCAATTGATCTACAGAACAGACCAATCTTCCTAAAATACTATGTTTTTTCTGTGCATAAAATTCTTGGAGGGTTCCCTTTAATTTTCACACTATAATTTTGCTGAACTGCACTCTTCACGATATAATGCCTGCCAGCCTCTCAAACCTAATCTGTTGACATGGAGAACGGGGACTTTAAAACCTCCCTCCACTTTCAACCATTAATTATGGTCCCCTATATCCAATCTCTCAGGAACAGAATTATTTTCCCTTTGGTTAAAAAATTCTAGTTGACTATTTCTCTAAGCTGCATTCTAAACAAATAAGCAAGTTGAAAATAAAATTTAATAATTTTTATGGGGGTAGCCAAGTCATGTATTGAAGCAGAAAACCTAAAGTATGAATATCATCACACAACGTCTATATGTGTTCCCCACATTTAGATTCTTTTTTTGTCTGACCTCCTTTACATTTTGTTCCTGATGTTTCATTTTACTCTGTTATGTTTCACTGTACTGCAAGCAATAACCATGGAAGTGAAATAAATTGATTGTGTTCAACAGAGATAGAATAGATGGTGTAGGTAATTAAGTACAGAGGTAAATCTTCCTACAAAACCAAAATTGACACATTTTTTTTCTGTAGTCCTGAAACTTTGAAATGACATTTCACTTGAAAATGATATTTGCTTAAGGGGAAAAATGGAACCTCGTAGGCATTATTCTAACATGTTTCTAGAAATTGGGCACTGAGGTTAATCATAACCTAGTGTCTTGAGAGCCACATGTCTTGAGGAGAAAAAAAATACCCAAACTAGTTAAAGCAGTGTTTTATAATGTAGCAATACACATATGTACCACACTACATTTTCTTAATATTCTAGGAAATGTGGCCAAAATTTAAGTTTAAAATAGTGTTGTATATACCTATCCTTTTATGTATGATAAACAGAAACAGAAAAAGTGACTTTATAGAAACAAATTATATACTTGAGAGAAGCAAAACACAACTGTACCAATTTCTATATTACTTTAAAAAATAGTATTGATTTTCTTCTTGGTCATAGATTTGACATGAAATACTTGGGGGAAATGTATCAAAGGAAGTAATATAAACTTATAATTCTACAATTCCCCATCTAATTTCTTCTGATTACAATTCTATAGTTTAGTGAGTATCAGTATTTTAAAGTAGTGAAGCAAAACACTGCATAAATTTACCTCCTCATTAGAGTTACTTATACAAGTTTATTTTTAAATGTTGCAGGAAGCACATTCTCAGTACATCATCATTTCTAAGGTGATGGTTAGTGTTACACATGCATTTTCCTTGGACTAGTATGGATTGATTATTGAGAAATCTCTGCATGATGGTATACTGTGGTATTTTTTGGAAATAACTAAAGTTTCTGAAATAATAAAGGCTACTGAATTTATTTTTTTCCAAGTCAATGTCACAGATACATGAAACACAATATTTTCACACCAATTATCAAAATTAAAACGGAATCAAAGTCTCTTTGTTTACAAGTGTTAGTTAAGCAGCAGTGCTTGTCACCTAGGTTTGAGAACTAGGAGGCCAGGACAGGTGAGGGCAGCCAGATTTCAAGCAGTTTGCTGTGAGTAGTGACGCCCCATCAGCCCCTTGGAATGGAGGCGGGGCGGTCAACGAACTGCTCCCAAGCTTGCCTTGTGGAATGCAGATAAGTGGTCCCTCAGGTAAGGACGACTCAGACAATAAAGCTTCAGAGACTGCAGCAACACTGCAGGGGTGCTTGAGTGTGAACAGGAAGTCAGGCCGTTCTCTGAGGTCCAATGAAGCTTAGATTATTAGGTAAACATGTGTTGCATTCTGTACCCTCAGAAACTGCAGGATAGATGCCAGAGCCATGTTAATATTTGATCATCTTTAATATTTCAGAAGTCTTAATTTGAAACAATTGAGATGCACATGAAACATTATCTTCTGGAGGGTTCATTGTTTTCTGTATTATATGTGCTTGGCCAGATGTAAAGGAGTACCTGCATCTGAGGAGAATGGCTACATAGCAAAACATGCTACCTCACTCCCATACATACTACACATTTCCTTGCCTGTGTACGTTTTCCATTGTGTTACATTATAACACTAGTTATGGGTTTGGTTTTGTTGTAAAGATCTTTCCTATCATTTAAACTAAGTTCTTGGAAGTCAGGATTCATGCCTGTTTTGGTTTATTATTAGACATAATTAGAAACCACTACACCCTCTGGAACTGGAGGAATCCAATAACTACCAGATAAATGAATTAATACTCTTTCAAAAGGGGAGAAGAGACCACTGATTAAATCTTTGAGTATGCAGGACAGCCATGAAATTCCCCCAAAGCATGCATAAAAATATGAAACCAAAGATTCTTTATAAAACTTATTATATTCTTGGGCTGGGGTAATTCAGCTCCAGAAGTGCTTGTCTAGCAAGTGTGAGGCCCTAAATAAATAAATAAATTTCAAATTCTTAATATGGAAAAAAAAAAAAAACCAGAAAATGAAACTATACCATACAAAATGGTATCAGCACTTAAAAATATACCAAATATTTAAATTAGGATTTCA
Source organism: Sciurus vulgaris (assembly GCF_902686455.1). Taxonomy (NCBI): domain Eukaryota; kingdom Metazoa; phylum Chordata; class Mammalia; order Rodentia; family Sciuridae; genus Sciurus; species Sciurus vulgaris. The sequence goes on from NC_136469.1 coordinate 17,406,878, forward strand.
ATTATTAGCAATATTTTTCCAGAATCTATCTTGATATTATGTGATTAAATAATCAAAAAGGAAAAGTATCATAGAAATACAATATGGTCATGTCCTCTGTACATGATAAATAATAAAACGGCTGACACATCATTATTCCAGGTTTACATATTTTCACTTGTCTAGTTCCTGTTGTGACAAATAGTAGCTTTTACAAAATGACTGGCTAGGGAAAGGAACAAAATCCATATCCATGGAATCTATGAAAACTAACGGGCTCTGCAGGCATTGAACTCCGGCCTCGGCTGTGTTAGCTCCAGCCTTACCCCAGTAGAGCTCAGGAGCAACGACTGGGGTCTGTTTCTTTTCCCATTGGACATCCTTACAGCTCATCTCTGCACTCTGTTTTCGGTGGGATTGCAGCCTGGAAAGTCCACGACTTCCCAGTTGTACCACTAACGTAAACTCTAAATCACACCCAATGCCTTAGAGTAAGCATACGTTGGAGACCATTGCCTAATATAGACAACATGTGCTGTTTCAATCACATTCTGTTTCACTTGGTTATTTTTCTTTGGACCACCCTAGAACCTTAGTTGAATGTGGATAATTCTCAAATTATTTACATAAGAACATAAACAAAAATTATTTCTGTCTTCTTTTATTATTCTATTGTTACTGTTATTTCTGCCCCTTTCACTATCATTTTTAATTTTACTTACTTGATTGCAACAAAATGGTTGATTTCAGAGTTGGTCTTTTTTTCCCACACAGGTATCACTTAAAGTTGGCAAGTGTTCCCATGGAAATCAGTTCATTTGATTTATTCACATGCTTCTTTAACATTCAGTACCTCACACGTTCAGTACCTTTAATGTTCAACAACTGCACATAGTGGTTGCTAAAGAATTATCATGTAACTGTGTGTTGAATAAATAACTTTGACAGTTAAATTTCCTTACTTTCTGAAAAATTCCATATGTATTTACATATATATGTAAATATATACATACACATATATGTATATAAGTGTATATGTGGTATAATATATGTATATATAAATATATGATGTTTAACATTTTAAATGTAAAAATAGTTATATACCTTTTCTTAAATATGGGGAGGAGAATGCTGTGGGAAACAAATATATGTCATTCAAAATCACCCCAGTATGTGTGTTATGAAAGGCATGTGTTTGATATGGTATGTTTATATACAGTATTTGTGAGAACAAGGATACTAATCCTTCATTTCAAGGTAGACTCTTTGAATCTAGAAGCAAGATCTAAATAGAATGTACTGAATTGAAAGTGTCAAATAGTATTTTAAGAATAATGATATCATAAGACTAGTATTTTGGGAAATGATCAATAAATAACACAAAACTTCCAACTCGGTGCAAAGAAAACTACAGGACTGGTCAAAGTTGCTCAATCTCTACTTTTGACACAAAAACGTATTTGAACCACGTACTTTGGTTCCATAGGATTATATGTATCAATATTTTGTTAACAAAGAAAAGATTAGAGAAACAGAATGTGAAGACTGGAAGGATGAACAGGGAATTTTTTTTCAGAGGAATTTTATCTTTTATTTTTATCTTTATTGAGATTCTTGTAAATTCACTGTTTTCAAAACAAAGATAACAAATATACCAAAACAATGAAAAAGAAAAAATAAAATTTGAACTTTTAGTAAAAATGAAGTAATCTAGTCTTCTCTAAATTACTCATTTCATATAAAAACAGTTCTCAGAAAGAAAACACACTCTTTTATTTTTATTTCAGAAATTCAAACACTAACTTTGAATTTGTGTTAAAAGGTATAATGTTTTCTTGAATCCAAATATCAGAAAGCTTGATGGAGTCTGGCTTTGAAAGAGTAATTCAATACTTAAATATTTATTTCAAATTATCACCTTCCTCATGGTTCTTGGCTATCTGTTTATTCTGATTTCATTTCTTATACTTTGTTAGCATGGCACATACTAGATTTTAGTTGGTGTTCATTGCTCTTATTCATCAAACTAAAATTGGTCAAGTACAATCCTAGCCCAGTTGCTCCTCTTCCTAATGGTGTTGCAGTTGATGTACAGATATGTTGTTTTAATTTGTTTCCCTCCAAAAATAATTATCATCTTGCTTAGTAGTTTTCTTTAACAGTCCTTTAAACTTTAGAAACTTGAGGAAAATCATTTGTACTTAATGAAATTCAGGGAACTCCACCCTAAATCTGGGGTTGGACACTGCTGTCCTCCTTTACTGATCTAAGATGGCGTCTCTCCACTTCCCCTAGGAGATACTCATATTCAGGATTGGGAGCATCTTATGACCTTATTGTATAAGGAAGAGTTGATACAGCCTTAGTATTTTATTATTATCTTATTTTAGTTTTTGTTTGAGACAAGGTCACTTGTTCAGTATGGCATGGAACTTGCTATCCAACTGCCTCAGCCTCCTGAGTTGCTTGGATTACAGGTGTGTGCCACCATGCCTGGAAAAAGTGTCTTAATGTTCAATCTGAAATTACAGCTTCAATATACCCTTTCTTCAACATTTAACTAAACATATCATTTCTAAACTTGCATAATCACAGGATGTTTTATTTTGTTTTGTTTTGTTTTTTCATTTCAATTCATGGAATGGCTGTTAATTCAGTAAGTTTCAAATGTTGGCTGGCTCCCCTATTTACTAGCTAGGTGGTCTTCATTTGTCTTTTTAATCTCTTTAAACCTCAATTTCCTGGAACATAAATGGGGGTAATTAATACCCACCTCATAGTGTTTTTTCAAATAATGACTGAAATGATATATGCAAAGTCATTACAAGAGTACCTGGCTTGTCATAAGTGCTAGATAAATTATAATAGCTACCACATAGCTATTGTTCCTTATAATCGCCTCACTATGTGGCAACCAGATCAAATCATGCCATGCCCCTGCATAGCACCATCCACTGGGTCCCCATTGCCCTAATAGATTCCTAACCTCCCAGAAGCTCTGCAGGAAGTTGTCCCACCCTGTCTCACTGCTTCAGTTTTGTGCTAATTTTTACGTTTCTGTATCTCTCTGGCCCCACTGGTTTTTAATCTATTCCTATAACACATCAAGCGTGCTTTTGCCTTCTGGTATTTATATTTGCTCTTCTTATTTCCCGGAATTCTCTTCAATAAAATTTGTATTTGGCTGAATCCTCCTTACTTGGGTATCAGTTCTGAACATCTAAAATACCCCACCGTTTTGATCTTACCATGATATTGCAACTAGTTCTTTGTTTACCTGTTTTCCCTTATCTTCTCTGCATATCTTCTATAGAGAGAAGACTTTGTTCTGTTATGTTCGATGTTGTATTCACAGTCCTCAGAATAGTGCTGGATGTGTGGTAAAGGCTCAATTGATTTTCATTCAATAGAAGAATTGGTGCTGACTGTGGCCATGGTAAGTAATTGAGCAGCGGGTTTGGCCAGCACCAGACGTTGTGAATATTCTAGTATCTGGTGCCACAGGAAGGTGCCTTGGTTAGCTGAGGGAGTAAGATATGTAGTCAACAATCTTAGCCCCTCACTAACAATTCTAACTGTTATTACCCTTCATGATCCATGCTGTGCAGAAAAATAAGAAGAAACGTTGGTGCGTGATATAGGGGATGCACCACTGTATATTCATGGCACTGACAGTATCAGGAAATCATGAAACCACCATTCACTCCTGTGGACTGGCATCCTGTGTTCACTCAGGCCTGGAACCAGCCAACGGGGACCCTTTTGGAATTTAATAAAGATACACATGGAATTAGAGTTCCAAGAGTTCCAGTATGTAGGACAGACTTAGATATCAAATATACCCCAAGACATCTCACAGGCCAGACCTTGGTTTCTAATATCTTTCTCCCCAAAAGGAACCAGGGCTGCTTGAAGAAATGGCCGAATCTAGGGCTAAGCTAAGGAATATACAAGACGAGCTGGCAGATCTCCTGGTGTCCAAAGTAAGAAGGCGCTCCAATAACAACAAAGGCCTACAATAATGGGGATGTGTGCAAGGTACACAGGTGCCAGCTGAAGGAGTTCTCAGTGACCGAAGAACAATTTTAGCAACAAATTGTCAATATTGAATTCTAACAGTAAGAATAAAATAAATAATCATGAGTCTATGCCAATATAAATAAATAATTGAATAAATACATAAGTAGGAGAGAAGAGATAATCTACTAAATAATGGAGATATTCCACTGTCACAGAGGAGGAGCAGAAGTCTCACTTCTTACGTGTGGGGACTCAGTGACTTCCTTCTAACTTGGACAGTATAGCAAAGGGAAGACAAGAGAAACATTGCAGTGACCAGCCTCAAAAACCCTGGATCAGATGATCATGAGGGACAGAAACAGAGATGAATCAAATTTTACTCTATGCCCTTGATATGTGGTGATAAAAATGGCATCTTTCCTCTACGGTCTTCCTGCCTCAAACCCATGGCCCCAGTTTGATATTGAGAAAAACATCAGACAAATCTCAACCAATGGACATTCTAAAAAAGTACTTGATTGCCACTCCTTAAAACTGTCAAGCTTACCCAAAACAATAAAAGTCTAAGAAACTCCATCAAGAGACAAGGAGACTAAAAATAAAGTAGTAAAATTTCCAGATTGAATCTTGGAACAAAAAAAGAACACTAGGTAATAAGTTATTAACAATGAGGGAAACTGAATGTTGAGAATATGAGAACTGTTACTTTAAAAATATTTTCCTAAATCTAAAACTACTCTAAAATGAAAAGTTAATTTAAAAAAAAAGAAACGAAAGAAAAGTACAGGACAGCTGTCTATGCCTGCTTTATAGATCAGCTATGTGTTTACTGAAAGCAAGAATTTAAATACACTTCAGAAACATTTACTAACTGTTGTATGGCTGTGAATAAATCAACTTGTGTTGATAATTTAGGAGCTGAATATACTTGATGTACCAGTAAATGAATCAATGATGAAGGCAGTATTTTATTTTAGCCTGTTTTACTAATTTTAAAAGTCACTCTAGGTTTGTTTGTGTGTGATTTGGGAAGAAAAATATACAAATGAAAGAGGTCAGGCTTATTAGTTTCAAGTAAGCAAAGGGCAAGATCCTAGGGTAATCATTTTACTGTAACTAAACTTAAAATGAAATATTAACAGCACAGTTTTATGTGACTTCATCATAATAGACAAATGATTTGTAGGGACATTATCTCATTCCTTCTAATACCCTGTGTAGACTAAGGGAGGGAATCTAGCACATCTTTTTTGTATTAAGATTAGTTCTTTAAAAATTCAGGCTGTTACTAACATTTAGTCATTTCCAATTATGAATTGACCAACTTCTTTTGGGATGCATAACTATTTTTAGCCTAAGGCAGCTATTTATATAAAATTCCCAAGGAAACTATCTACTCTTGTCTCTATTCCCAGAACCTTGATTTTAAAAAATCATAAAAACAATATTAACGAGCAAGAATTAACCTAATATAAAGTTTACCATATTTAAATTATAGAAACATTTGCCAAATTAGATAAAACATCAAAAATGATAATAGTATATGGGTTAAGACAAAGTGAAATTGATATTATCCTACATCACTGGCGATAGTGTTGATTGATTTATTTTTGGAAAATAACCAAAAAGTATCTTTCATTTCACTTGGAGCAATAATCTCATATCTTAAAAGGTATCATACATAAACTACACCAAATATTGACAAAGGAAAAAATGCCTGCAAATGAAAGCAATATAGTCTACATTTTTTAAAATAAGAAACAACTAACAATGTATAATGTACAAAAATATGGAACTGAGTAAAAACACGATATCATTTTATCAGAGTGATTTGTGTGGGCATTAAAACCCTGCACAGAGCCAGGCTTGGAGGCGCACACCTGTGATTCCAGTGTCTCAGGAGGTGAGGCAAGAGGATCACGGGTTTGAGGTCAGTCTCGGCAATTTGGCAAGGCTGCGACAAACTTAGTGAGACCCTGTCTCAAATTTTAAAAAGTAAAAAAGGACTGGGGAAGTGATTTAGTAAAAATGGACTGGGGAAGTGACTCTGGGTTCAATCTCTGGTGCAAAAAACAAAACAAACAAACAAATGCAAAGAGTATGAAGCAAGATAGTATCACACCTTAATGAGAAGCCAATATAGAAAGTGGACACTCTCCAAAAGACTGGCTTGATACTGATTATTCTAAAAGTATTCCCCAAAGTTCAGTTGGTCTATATATCCTTGAAAACTATTGCCCAAGTTCAATTGATCTGTATATTATATAAGGCAGACTATTATTTAATTATAGATGTTACATTGTAACTATTTTAATTTGTCAAGAGTAAGGAAAGCCATGTTACCCCAAGCTGACCCTTCTTAGAATTTTTTTTTTTGTTTTTTCAGTGCTGGGGATTGAACCCAAGGATGATGGCAGGCAAGCACTCTACCACTGAACGAAACTCCCAGTTCCCATGTTGATCATTCTCCAATGATCAAAGATTAGAGTGATAGCAAGGACATTGGTCCCCATCATCTTCATTTCCTGTCATTGGACACTTGTACCTCGGTATTTGCTGCTGATTCTTTCCAGAACCTGCTGCAGATGCCCAAGTGCCTCACATAACATGGTGAAATATTTTCACATTATCTACCTACATCCTCCTATAAACTTTAAATCATCTCTAGATTACTTATAATACCTAATACAATGTAAATTCCATGCTGTTGTTATATTATATTATTTAGAGAATAATGACAAGAAAAGTATCCATACATGTTCAGTACAAATGCAACTTATTTTAAAAAAATAATTTTGCTTTGGCGTCACATGGATCTGTGAATGCAGAATCTGTGGATATGGAAGACCAATTGTACTGATGAAAATACTACCTTCCATGGCAAAGGGTATTCTGCATTCAGAATCAAGATTGCTATCAGTTGATTTTAAATTAGAGAGATTATCCTGAGCTGTCAGTTGGACCCAATATAATCACATGTACCTTTCTAAGTGGAATTGGATTACATAAATTGTTTAATTTACTAATCTATTATAATAATCAATTGAAGGAAATAATAGTGTATGCTAGATATCATCCCTTTGCGCCTCCATTCCAAACATATTTTTCCCAATTTTTTATCCCTGAAGGTAAAAATAAAAGTTAAAAAGAAGAAGATAGTAGAAGAGTCAAAGACAAGGCAGGGGAGGAGCAGGAGAGTGAGTCAGCCATCATTGCTGTCTTTGAAGATCAAGAAAACCAGGAGCCACAGAAGGCAAGCAGCTCCAGAAGCTGAGAACAAGCCACATTGCCAGGTGGTCACCACAACTGTGTGGAATTGCATCTCACAGTGAACCACCTGGGCAACCAGGAAGTGGATCTGACCTGCAGCCTCCAGAAGGAACCCCAGCCCTCTGACTCCTAGATTTATACCTCTGAGACTAAGCAGGCAGACTATCTCAGTCCGTCTGATCTCTACAGCTGAGATACCTAAGCCTATAGAATCCCATAACCTACAGACACCAAGAATAACAAATTTGTTTTGTGTTAAGCCTTTAGCTTTGTGGCAATTTGTTACAGCCACCATAGCAAGCTAATATACCTACTGCCTTCATCAATGAGTGGGATTGTCCCAAGATAACTCTCTTCAAAGGCGAAAAAAGATAAAACAGCTATTTTTTAATGAGTTGGAAAGATACAAAGCACAGATTCTCTTCTAGAAAGTTAAATTGAATTGGATTAAGCCTGACAAAATTACCTTGATTCTGTTTAGAGTCATCTTCTCTTAGTTTGGGTTTTTGCTTTTATAAACCTGTGTTGAAAAAAACCTGTCATGTGAAAACTATTACTGTAGTCACTTTTAAAACTTCAAAAAACGATTCTGTGCCTCTATATTATTTCCTTTTGATCAATTACTTGTATAAGTACATCATAGAGAAAAATGTAGTTTTCTTCTGTGAAGCTAGTTAAAAACTAGTATTCCTTCTATGTATTAAGAAGCTAGGTAACTAATTACTGCTAGTGATTATCTCTTCCTTTTCCCATTCTCCACCCCCACCTCTTTCTTCTTCTTACCCTTCTTCCTCTTCTGAATGCCAGGAATCTGAGAGTTAATTTAACATTCAAATACAAACATACAGTATTTGTAGTCAAAAAGACAGCCAAGCACACATATCATCAAGATATTCTTTTTTCACCATTATTAATTTTCTAGTTATATCCAAACATTTCGTGTTTGGTTTTTAATTATTTTAGTTGTTTTTTACTTTGGCTTATTGCATATTTTTTGTAAGACATTTCAATTTCTTTGTGGTTTAAGCCAAAAATATATAAGACATACTGCTTACTTCTGACAATTTATGCAAGTATTTTATTTCTGGGATTTCTAAGAGTTTAATTATGCATGCTTTTTATGTCAACAGTTCAGAAGAACATTGAAACTTTGGAGGTTTTGCTCTCCTGTTCTACTCTACCTATTTTTTTTTTTTTTCCCAATCTTTAAGCTTATGGGTGAAATACATCAGAAGTACATTGCCTGGCAGGTTCTGTTTAATGTGGCTACTGTTCTTTACCGATATGTGAATTATTTGGGGGGAAGTAATATCACAATGTGTTAAACAGTCCTTAGAAAAAAACTTTATCTTTTAGTATTGTTCATACAATATTTATCACTCTCTGTATTGGACCCAATTGCACAATCCCACCTTCCTGAGAACAAAAATACATCACCTCCAAGTTCCTAAGTCCTAACCCCCAATATCTGTGAATGACCTTATTAAAAATGAAGTCTTTGGAGACGTAAGTTGTAAATCTCAAAAATGATATCATTCTGTGGATTTAGGGTGAATTCTAAACCCAATGACTGATGTCCTTATCAATGAAGGATAAAAGGAACACACATAAAAATGACAGTCATGTAAAGATGGAGACAGAGATTTGAGTCACACTGCTAACAACCAAGGACCTTTGGGTCCATAAGTAACCACAAAATGCAAATTATCTTCCCCAGTGCCTGCAAAGAAGCATTTCCCTACTGACACCTTGACTTTGGACATTTCGTCTTCAGAACACCTCCATAACTGTGATGAATGAATTTATGTTTTAAGCAACCAAGTTTGTGTTCGTCCATTAAGACAACCTTGAAATTAATATGCTCTCTAACTACATGGCTGTTGAAAATGTATCTTAGGTACTGTCTGTATAATCCTCCTCATATTCAATTCCAATTCTCCATTGTTTTCCAACAACCCCACCAAAAAAAAAAAAAAAGAAGAAAGAGAACTAAGAGAAGACAGACAAAGGAAAAGAAATTGCAATATATAAAAGTGAGTTTGCAAAGGAGCTCATAGATACTTAGTTGAAAGCTATTCCTTAATTACTGAATCGAGATTTTTTATTTTAGTTACTGAATCCAGGTAAAGGTCTTACTGTTTTTCTATATATAAAATTTAAGAGCTCTAAAGCACAGATGCTGAACAAACTGCATTGACATTTCACTATCTCAATAGTGTTTTTGCTAGAATGAACAGAGTAGTCCACTTTGTTCAAATTAATTGGTGTAGAATCAAAGCTAGAATTCTGTCACTCCCCTTGAGTTTAAGTGACTGGATCATAGGTTTATATATGGAAGAAGACTCTGATATCTAGTTTGCTAAGATCTAATCCAGTCATACCTTTAATTGTGGTCTTAAACTCAATGAGAAGCATCATTATCCCATCTCCTCTTCTTATTTTTCTCAGTAGTATCTTCATTACCAAAGATAGCTCTAGGCCTTCAGGGCAGTGGTTAAGACCAGATCCCAGCAACCCTGAAAATCCCAGGTTGGCTTCAAGCACATTTTCATGTATTAAAATGAAACAGTCCATGCTGGTATTGGCTCAGAAGCAAGTTAATTCCTGTTAATGGATTTTTTATTCTAGGAGAAATTCCCTTTAAATGCTTCCCTGGTGTGACTTTCTATTAGAACTGGCCTGAAGACAGGAATTTCCTAGAATGAGAGGCTTTTCTGCACTAGGGAAATGTTTAAACATAGCCATTGATTCTGTTTCCATATACTTAATAGAGATCAAAGTTGCAAAAAGAAACTATTCTTGAAACTTAATAATACTGAAATCAAAATATTATATTGTGTATTCCCACAAAATATTGTTCTGTAAGTCTATTGAAATGTTCACCATGTTGAATTCAACATTGACTCTCTATAAATATAATTCATTCAGAGATACTCCCAAAGCCTCTTTCCTCCAACAAATAACCTAAAGAGAATTGTATATTTTCTAATGTGTAAATGAAAATAGGGTGGGAATATAGCACAAAATATATTCAAGTCCACACTTTCTGAGGTAGCCTGGAAAAGTAATCTCAATGGAAGTTCACTCAAGCACAAAACTGTTTCTCTTTGTGCTAAGAAGGATCATAGACTATCAACTTTAACTCTAAGAATCTTAGCATGAAGCCTGGATATCTAAGTTTTATCTCAACCCAATCAATCTTGATTGGAGAATTTATTGACCTGAAAAATGGCCCAGTACACTAGTGTGCATGTAAAACCAATTTGCAGTGACATGGGAAAAACTAAAATTTTAATGAAGGTGGAGTTGCTCTCCACTAATTGAAAAGGAGGAGTAGAATGTGCATACACATTCTAAATTTCTACTTTGTGTTATTCTATATGGTTCATTTCCACATCACGTTCTCTCTCTCCCCTTTTCTTTCTTTCTCACACACACATTCACACACACAGAATTCCATCTCTGCAAGAATTACATAAAATATTAATGTATTTCATATTTCTCATCTATGGATGCTATGAAAATTGTGTAATTAAGTGTATTCTAATGTTTCCTAAGGCATATTTACAAAGGAATTGGTGATAATTTTCATTTTTGTACATAGAACAAAGAGAATTCAAGTATCAATTGGGTACTTTCAAAGTGTATGTTCTTTTGACCTTGACAAAAACATTGACTTTTTCATATGCTGCCAATAGTGTGATCACTTGACTCTTTAATCACATTTAATCATGTTGCATTATTATTTAATAACATAATTATTTGTATATCTGTAAGTTTATAAGTAGTCCAGTATATCTATTTCTATTTCATCATATTAAAAGAGTCGGGGAGTGCTACAAAAAAATCTATTTGATTTGTTCGACCTTAATAGGATGGAAGTGATGAACATCAAGACCACAAAGATTGCATAATTCAGCATTTTCAATGCCGAGATCTTCTCTTACCAATGATAGTCTTTTTTCTTTCCTTCACCCAGAATGTAAGCATAAATGATCTGTACTTTGCATTGAGATGCAGTAAAGGCATAGAAGTGCTGAAAGTTTGAAGTTGCGGACTATTCCGTCCTTATCACCATGAATGGGACCTTGTAATGTTCAAGAGAAGGCACAGAAAATAAGCAGGTTCTTTCTTCCAAGTACCATAGACTGGTAACTACAGCTGTTCTGAAAAATTGGTTGTATTTTACTCTTCCTTAAGGCTCTAAAGAGTTTAAACTTTCATTTTAAGTATATAGCAATGGAAAACATAAAGCTTTATAACAAGAAATAGAAAAGAGAACACTGGCAGTGAAAAAAAAAAATCTTTGCTGAGGATCTTGACTGTCCTGTTAAGATGCTTATTGATCACATCGAGAGAGATTTCTGAACATGAATAGATTTGGAAGTAGCAATAACAAATATGCAAGTCACTCATCTATCAATATTTTACTTCTGTATAAAAAAATCACTCATTGATATTTGACAGATATTTATGGTTTTCAAGTGAAGCACTGTTGTTTATTTGGATGTTGATTTATAATTTGAAATAATCTTCCCAGAAGAATATTAAATATTGTGCTTGACACATCAGTTGAAGTTGAATCATCATCTATAACTGAAATATACCAATATGAAATATTAGGTGATTTTCTGTCAACCTGAAATATTTCTGACAGTGAATTTTAAATAGATCATTAATGTTCACACTTCTGCTGCATGATGAAAGATTCGGTTGGTGATTGAAGGGCCTTTTTAACTTTCAGGGTTGCACTGAATTTTATAGATCAGAGAATCATATAGCTGGAGGAACTCCAGTTATTATTTAGGTTTAGAACAGTTAAAAGTTTAAAGAAAGTAAGTGATTGTTAACCTACAATATGAAATTTATCTTAGGCGAGATAACCCTTTAGTTAAGAAAATGGCACAGAAAGACGATATAACAGAGAAATGTGCAGAAAACATTTCCAATTATGGGAGTGGCGTTGGGTCTGACACTTTCAAATGAATTAGAACTTGGCTACTAAAGAAGCTGGAGAAGCACGTTCAACCAGAATGCCAAGACACAGTGCAACTAGATGGTTGGAACACTGGCAACACAGTTCTTAGAACAGGTTAATGCCATTCGGACAACTAACTTTCTGTTCTGTCATTATTGAAGCCAGTGAAATAGTTTAGTAAAGTTTAGACAGTGGGACTTTAAAAATGTTCATTCATTCAGTTTAACAAAGTTTCTTACAAAAAGTAAGCACATTAATGTGTTCTATTATGCTGACTGAATTTGCAAATTGAAAAAAACCCAAACCACACAAATGGGAATGCATTTGCCTTCCAGTAATTTATTTTCACTTCCTGGTCTCCAGATTAATAGTAACTAAAACATGTCTGGAGAGAAGGTCTGATTATATTACATTTCTCCCTTTCCAGACTCTGAAAAATAATAAATCATAATTAACATTAGGCACATTTTAAATAGTAGCCATATACCACTATTTCTATAATATATGATTGCACCTACTTTTTATGCCCCTGACTACCAACTTAAATACTTTTCTAAGAAAAAAGATTTTCCCTAAAATTATAAATACTTATAAATCAGGGGAATTATGGAACTTCTAACCTATGTAAACATGCTGGCTGCTCTCATTCACATTGGTTTGTCTCTTAAATACAGTACACATCTGCGTTTAATTCAGCTTATAATTTTCCTTTAATGTCTATGATGTCATTAAGCTAATAAGGTGGGTTTTATTATCTATCATTTTGTCACTAAAGAGTTAGATACATGCTTCTAAACTGAAGAAGTTTCTATATTCTCATTTAAAAATAAAAGGCATATTTGATTGAGATAGTTTCAATGTTAGTTAATGCCTCCTCAGTAGTACATGTCACTCATTACTAAATATAATGTAAATGGACCCTGAGCATACTGGTTCAAACAAAAAGTTTAGAATTCAAATTAACAGATAATTGAAGTGTTAAAAACCTTTGAACTTCAAGTAAAGAATATGAAAAAGTATGATTTTTCAATCCCATATTGCTATTAAAAAGGGCAATTCAACATGTCTATTTGTTATCTCTAGTCCAATATGATGTATTTAAAGGCAACCTATGATTCTGATAAAGGTCACTGGAGTCAGAAATGCCAAATCTCATTAGTCTTACTCAGCTGACATAAAGTTACCTACATGCCTATATGATTAATGCCAGGTTGCTTGATTTCCTTGTTAAATTATTCTCTTAAAATTCTGTGTTTCTTGAAAAATGCTTTGTTCCAGGAGATGAACTTTTTAAAGCTATTGTATTGTATATTTAAAGCTAAAAAGATTGCTGTTCTGCCGGCTAGACATGTTGCCTTATTTGACTGCTTTACAGATACATTTGACCATAACTAGAAGGTTAAAAGTTAGCAGAAACAAATGTATGCAAAGATCACAGCATTTCTCAAATTTTTATAAGGAATTCTTCTTTTTTTCTTTTTTTAATTTATGAACTTAAACAGAAAGCTGAACGTTTGTGCATATGGTCACACTGTAGTGAGGGTAATTGGGACCAGCTGTTACACTTTGTAGTTTCTGAAAGCCTGTATATTGCCTTCTAGCTACATTGACTCTTGCAGGCCTTAATAAAAGAAATTAAAGAATGTGCAGCCTGAATAGCTTCCACATCCTCCTTCAGAAGAGCTTTAATTCCAACCAGACATGGGAGGCATGGTTTTTCCAATGCCATTCATCTATAACCCACATGCAGAAGAAATAATGACTTTTTGTGATTATTTAGTGACTTTCAAAGTTTGACCACTCTGCTTGTTCCCTTTCAATGTATCAACTGACTGTAAAACACCTGAGCAGAGTCAAAGATTTGTAAACATACACACACCAATGATATCTAGCAACTCACTTTTCTTACCCATATTTAAAATATTTTGTTGTATAACATATTGTAAAACAGCATACATGGTTTCATGCTTTGGGCATGTTAGAATTCTAATATTTGAAATTCTCTCAAAACTTCAGGCTTGCATCAGTATTAGTTATGATGAGAAAAATGTGGAAGAGCTCAGGAAAGGATCTTGGGAAAATAGTGGTGGCCCCTTTTCTTAATCTCACAGAACACAAACCAGGGTAGACAGAATAATCCCTCCATTCTGAGTTGTCCATACCCTAGTCCCCCAAACCTGTGAATATATTGGCTCGTATGACCAAAAGAATCCTGCAGATACAATTAAATTAAATATGTTGGAATGGAGGATTACTCTGGATTGTCTAGTGGGCCCAATGTAATCACAAAGAAGACAAGACTGTCATTCTGAGAGATATAAAGAACCTACACTATTGGCTTTGAAGATGGAGGAAAAGCCATGAGCCCAGGAATCATCCAGCCTCTTTCAGTTGGAAAAGGCAAGAAGATGAATTCTCTCCTGAAGAATCCAGCTTCATGGACACCTGGGTTTTAGTCCAGTGAGACTAAGTTTGGACTTCTGACCTTCAAAACACCAGGATCATAAATTTGTTTTGTTTCAAGTCACTGAGTTTGTTGAAACTTTTTAATGTTTTCATAATCTTTTCATTTGTTACTGCTTTGTATAATAGTGAGATTAAACAAGTGTTATTGTTTGGATATCAGGTGTCCCCCAAAAGTTCCTGATAATGCAGGAATATTCAGAGGTGCAATGATTAGACTGTGAGAGCTTTAACCTAAGCAGTCCATCGTAGTTTGCATGGACTGATGAGTGGTAACTGCAGGCAGCTGGGGTGTGGCTGGAGAAAGTAGGTCAGTGGGGATGTGCTCTTTCCTGTATACCTACCCTCCTTCCCCAGTTTCTGCTTCCTGGTTGCCATAAATGAGTAGTGCTACCACCCCTTCCACCATGGGCCTTATCTTGGGCCCAGAGCAATGGAGTTCCACCATGGGCCTTATCTTGGGCCCAGAGCAATGGAGTTCCACCATGGGCCTTATCTTGGGTCCAGAGCAATGGAGTCAGCTGTCTGTGGACTGAGACCTCTGAAACAGTAAGCCCCCAATAATATTTTGCTCCTCTAAATTGTTCTGATCAGGTGTTTTGGTCATAGCAATGAAAATCTAATATAACAAGCAAGCAGTTACGTGTATCCTTGAGAAATAGGATTTTTAATATGAAAGGAAAGACACATAGTGTCTGAGAAGAGGTAGAATAAAAGCTCTTGAAAGTTAATTCTGAACTGAAAATTATCAATATGATCTCATGAATTATTTTATTTATCTGTCTACCTACTTACCTACCTGCCTACTTACCCATCTGCATATATGTTTCCCTGTTTGGTCCACTGGAAAATCAATAAAACTATGACCAATGCAATAACAAAAAACATCTACTACTAGCATGCAGTCAGGTGTGTTAGAATAGTATTTTTCACTAAAATAAAAGTTTCCTGAAAAAATGGCAAATTCCAGGTCTGAGCAGGACATATTCGATATGAGTCACATCTTGGCACTAGATAGCAAAGCAGCTATGAAAGACTTCACTAGAGTTCTGCCAAAGGGACTCAGGACACAACCCCAGAGGGTTCCACTGTCAATGGGAAAACTTGAGCTTATATATTGATAAAAATTTCAAGGGATTTAAATTCATCAAATATATACAGATTTATATGTTCATCATCTGTATTAGATTTCTTTTCCCTTAATCTCACATTTTTAAACATCAGTTAGCAGAGAAGAAAACTATGTACATACAATTTAGACATTTTATCAAAATCAAAAAGTCCATAGGATGTGATTCTAAAATTCCAGATTATATGAAGCCTAAGGTTCTTTCTGTTGTTGTTGTTTGACACTGGTGATTGAACCCAGGATGCTTAACCACTAAGCCACGTTTCCAGCCCTTTTATTTATTTTTTATTTTAAAACAGAGTCTTGCTAAGTTGTTTAGGGCCTCACTAAATTAATGAGGCTGGCTTCAAACTTGAGATCCTCTGCCTCAATCTCCTGAAATGTTGGGATTGTAGGTGTTCACCACCATATCCAGCAAAGCCTAAGTTTTAATAAAAAATATATTTAGTACTATAATATATATTGCACACATAGATCTTATATATATATATACTATATAATATACATACTATATATACTATATATTCTATAAGTATAATTAATTATTTTAAGAAATTGGAAGTACCATGGATGAATTTTGAACTGTAAACAAAATGTTACAATATACAATTAAAAAAATTTTTTTTGGTACCAGGGATTGAACCCAGGGACACTTTACCAATAAGCCACATCCCTGGCCCTTTTTTGTATTTTATTTAGAGACAGGGCCTTTCTGAGTTGCTTAGGGCCTTGCTAAGTTGCTGAGGCTGGTTTTGAACTCACAATCCTCCTGCTTCAGCTTCCCAAGCTGCTGGGATATAGGTGTGCACCATCATGCCGGGCACAATTAAAATTTTTTTACACTCAAAATAAAGCATCTTTTATTTCATAAATATGGCATAGTCGAGGACTTGTATCTCTTGGTAGGAGCAACACGATATTTTGTCAGTGAAGTCATTTGACTCACAGATGAGGGATATAGAGATTGGAGAATAACTGAGAATTCACTGGATGGCTAGGTGCACATGAAAGTAAGGAGGTTTCAACCATATGACCCAGCTATAGCACTCCTCAGTATTTACAATAAGGAAATAAAATCAGCATCCTGTACTAATATATGGGCACCCATAGCAGTACAATTTACAACAGCCAAATTATGGAAACAACCTACATGTCTGTCAATGGATGGAAGGATGAGAAAATGTGGTATATGTATACAATGGAGTTTTATTCAGCCATAAAGAAGAATGAAATTGTGTCATTTGGAGGAAAATGGATGGCCTTTGAGACCATGTTGTGTGAAATAAGTCAAACTCAGGAAGTCAAGGATCATGTTTTTTTTCTCATATGTGGAAGCTTGAGAGGAAAAAAGAAAAGAAGGGTGGGGGGCATTTCATGAAAATCAAAGGGAGATCAGTTCAGTAGAAGAAAGGGATTGGGGAGGAAGAAAGGGAGAGGAAAGGGAGATATTGGGAAATGATATTGGCCAAATTGTCGTATTGTGTGCCTGTATGACTACGTAACAATGAATCCCACCATTATGTACAACTATAATGCACCAATAAAAAATAGGGAGAAAAAAATAAAGTAAGGAGTTCCAGGCAGCACACATAGCATATGCAAGGACACAGAGACCTAGTATGCTCTGGAAAAGCACCTTTGATTGGAGCAATAAGGACAAAGGATGGGTCAGCAGGGGAGCTGCTATATATAATAATACCTATTGTAAAGGGCCTTGTAGTTCAGAAAGAATTCTGAAGTTTTTAAATCACAGGACAAGACAGTCAGAACTGTATAATGGCTAACTAACTCTGGATTCTGTAAGTAGGAAAGGAGTTTCTTAACCACCTGCATGGATACCAAGGATCTATAAAGGCCTTAGAGTTTCTGGGAACTTAAGAAATCATGTGCAAAATTTAGAATATGTATGTTTGTGCATCTTTCCAGGGAGACACTCTAGAGCCTTCAGCTGATTACCAATCATCGTTCCATAGAAGCATGGTGTTAGAATTTATGGATATCACTTAGGAAACTTGTTAGTTTTCCAGCATTGTTCTCACAAAGTACCACATAGTAAGTGGCCTAAAAGAACAGAAATGTATTCTTTCTCATTCCTGGAAATCCGGCACCAAGGACCTAGCTCTTTCTGAACCTCTAGGGCAAGTCCTTTCTTGCCTTTTCATCCTCTTATGACCCCTGGCTTCCCTTGGATTGTGGCAGGATAACTCCACACTCTGCCTCTGTCTTCACGTGACCTTCCTCTTTCCATGTGCCTAGGTGTGTATCTTCTCTTTTTGTAGGGATACCAGTCATTGCATTGGCGCCCATCCTAAATCCAGGATGATTACATTTTAAGATCCCTAACGGATTACATCTTCAGATGTTATTTCCAAATAACATTCTAGGGTTACAAGTAGTCGAAATTTGACTACCCACTAAAAGGAACTAATTTTTAGTTCAGGAAACTTGTGAGGTGACAGGGGTGAGTGCTTGCTTACAACTGCCATTTTTTTTTTTTTTTTTTTTTTTAGTATGGTTGGACTTAATGAGTAGGGGGGAAGAAAAATCGAACATGAATACCAGATCTCTAGCTTGGCAGAGGGAGAGACTATTTTGCCATTAGCTGAGGCAGGAAGTAAAGGGTGTAGTTGTGAGAATAGGTAGGCATGATGTGTTTGGTTTGGGCTTAGTACCTCGGATGCACCTTTCAGTTTTCGTAGGGTGAGATGTCTCAGAAGCAATGAGAAATAAACCTTAATATATGTCTGTGTTGAAAGAGATGTTCTGAAGAAAGAACAAAACAGGGATTATATTCAGAAATAGTATTTCTCATATGTGAAAAATATTTGAAAACAAATCAGTTCTGGATATATATGTATATGATTTATCATATATATATAAGATTTATCATATATATATGATTTATCATATATATAATATATATATTATATATATATAGGATTTAAGCAGAAAATCCACAGCAGAGGAATCAAGATTCAATGGGAAGAGAAGAAGCATGGCAGAAAATATTGACAATCTTTCCAGCAAAATTAGTGGAAAGAGAAGAGAAATAGCTAAGGATATTTATTGGATTGAGTAAGAGGGTTGTTTTGGGGATAAAAGAAATGTGTTTATGTTTTAAAGGAAAGGCATTAGTAAAAATGAAAGTGATAAGAAATGGAATGGGAAAAATTCAGTGGGCAATATATAAGAGAAAAAAATGAGCAGAATCGTTTGCACATGGGGAAGTTTTGGCCACATCACTCCTCACTGAGGGGCAGAGAAGGCGATCCATTGGTTGCGTGCCAGATTCAGAGACAGGGGCAAGAAATGGAATGAGTTTCACCCTCAGCATCTTCACTTATCTAGGGGAAGTCACTGTTGACAGAAGGTTTCTAATGGCCTGAGCGTGATGACAGTTTAAAAGAGCCGCTGCACAGCACAGAGAAGCAGCAATGGGAGGGAAGCTGTGCAGCCTCTCATTTACTCAGGTGTCCTAACTGAGCGCCTTCCATGCCGCCAGTGTGGCTCACTGCAGTTATTGAGGGTGCTTGAAGACTCTTTGAGGTTATTTACCTCCAAGTCTGACGATGACATTGCCTTCAGTGCTTGTCTACAAACACCAAAGAAAAGTCAATTCTGTTGTTCATTATTTTCTAAAAGGCTGTAGGAAATTTATTCAGAATTTCAGCTTCCACCGAGCCTAAAGATTGTATTTATGTCCTGCTGACATCAAGCAATTTATGAAGCCAAATAGAAAGATCAGTCTTGGAAACAGGTCATAATATTTTCCTGTAGCTATCAGGTCATAATATTTCCCTGTAGCTATCACCTAAGTAAAGTGAAATGTATGAAGGAACTCATTATAAAGAAACTTATCATATAGCAGGCCCTGAAAACGAACCAGGAAAACTTGCCAACTGCATTGATATTCAAACAATTTCTTAGAGTAGTTCTTGGTCCTACTTCAATCTCTAACAATAGGAGGATGTAGAATTAATTTAATTCATCTTATCACTTTTCAAAGTCTACTACTCAATCAAAGAACAGATTGGTGATCCAGGGAATGGATACTGGAGCCAGAAGCCCAGAATTGAATTTGCTCCTTTTGGCCTCCCTGACCTTACATAAATTACTTAATTTTTCTCTACCTCAATTTTGTCATAAACAAAATGAATATAAAAATAGAAGCTACCTCATCTTGTTATCAAAAGTAAAAGTGTTAGTAATTATAAATACATAGGTAACAACTAGAAAATAGTGTCTTTCCCACATCGATACAGTTATCTCATTCTTGACAAAGGCTCCATAAACAAACACTGGAGAAAAGTTAACCTCTTCAACAAACGGTTCTGGGAAAAACTGGAAATCCATATGTAACAGATTGAAATTGAACCCCTATATCTCATCCCACACAAAACTCAACTCAAAGTGGATCAGGACCTAGGAATTAGACTAGAGACCTGAGACTACCTGAAGGAAAAGTAGGCCCAACGCCCCCATCATGTCAGTTTAGGAACCGACTTCTTCAATAAGATTCCTAAAGCACAAGAAGTCAAATCAAGAATCAATGAATGGGACAGCATCCAACTAAAAAGTTTCTTCACAGCAAAGGAAACGATCCAGAATGTGAACAGAGAATCTACAGAATGGGTGAACATCTTCACCACCTGCACCTCAGGCAGAGCATTGATCTCTAGGATACACAAAGAACTCAAAAAACACTGAAAACCAAATAACTCAATCCATAAATGGGCAAAGGAACTGAACAGACACTTCACAGAAGAAGAAATATGAATGGTTGAAAAATATTTGAAAAACTGTTCAACATCTCTAGCGATTAGAGAAATGCAAATTAAAACTACACTGAGATTCCATCTCATTCCAGTCACAATGGCAATTGTCAAGAATCCAAGTAACAATAAATGTTGATGAAAATATGGGAAAAAGGGTTCACTCACATTTTACTGGTGGGACTGCAAATTGGTGCAACCACTCTGGAAAGCAATATGGAGATTCCTCAGAAAACTTGGAATGGAAACACCATTTGACCCAGCTATCCCACTCCTCAGTTTATACCCAAAGGACTTAAAATCAGCATACTACATTGATGCAGCTACATCAATGTTATAGCAGCTCAATTCACAATAGCCATGTGATGGAACAAAATCAGGTGCCCTTTGGCAGATGAATGGATAAAGAAAATGTGGTGTATATATACACAATGGAAAACTACTCAGTCATAAAGAAGAATGAAATTATGGCATTTGCTGGTAAATGGATGGAAATGGAGAATATCATGCTAAATGAAACGTCAGTTAAAAAAAAAAAAAAACAAAGCAGAATGTTCTATCTGATATGTGAATGCTAACCCATAACAAGGGAGGGTAGGGAAGCAAAGTATAGAAGTTCAATGGATTAGACAAAAGGGGAATGAAAGGAAGGGAGGGAAGATGGGATTAGGAAAGACAATAGAATGAATTAGATGTAACTTTCCTATGCTCATGCATAGGAAAGTTCATGTGTATTCATGTATGAATACACAACCAGTGTACCTCCACATCATGTACAACCACAAGAATGGAATCCTAACTGGAATGGGTGGCACTACATATATGTATAATATGTTAAAATATACCCTACTGTCATGTATATCTAAAAACAATAAATAAAAAAGTAAAAAGTAAAATGGTGTCATGGGGTATTTGCTAAATATATTTACTTAAATATGCAAATACTTGTCATAGTCTACTGAACACCAATTCCACATACTCACCAATTCCACATACTCAATACTCTAAGACTTTCTGCTTTAAAGATTCCGTGGGTGATAAGGATAAGCTTACATGTACATACAGCTATATAAATACACACACTCTCTGTGTAATTTTCTTATTGTTTGACAGTAGTAGATTAACAGTATCTTTTTAAGGTCACTAGGATACAATTCAACCCAATCACAAAATACAATGAGTCATATAAGTAAACTAATTTTTGATAAATATATGGATGAGTTTTCTTAACATTTATGAGCGATTCATCCTATGTCATTTTGCTTTCAAAGGCATTTAAATAACTGATTATTATGTATATACTGGAAAAAGGTTAGTTTCACAGTGGAATTCAAATTCTTTCTAGACAGGCTATATAATACAACTTCATTTAATCCATAAAACCACTTTATGTGGTAGATATTGATATCCTCATCACACATTATAAACATATCATAACATTTTAAGTCACTTATAAAACTGTGAATATCCTGAGAATCTACTCCTTATGTGCAAATTGTATTTGTATGTATATTCCACATTCTATGTGTACAAATATGGAGAATTATAAATCTATTTGCAGATGCATACTGAAAGTCTGTGTGTAATTTAAAAAATTCTCCAACATTTTCATGAAATTTTGCATTGTTTTCAAAATGTTATAAATACATAAAAATAAAGTCAAATAAATACCTTACTATAATCCAAGGAGCAGACCTAAAAATATATTGAGACCATTTGGGGTCTCAATATGATAAACAGGGAACTAGTGAATGTGTTTGTCTTATGGGTACTTATGACTGTTTTTCTTGCTTCATAACTTTGTAGACTCAGATAATAAACTTCTGCTTGTTTAATCTGTCTCAGAGTTCCTAGTACTCACTAAAATGACAGTGCACCTGTTAAAGATATGTCAGTACTCCAACATTTAATATTAAAGCCTAATTCTAAGGGTACCCAAATTTTACAACTTGCTATGCTAAAGCCCCCATGCAATTGCATGGTACAGTGCTCTGTAACTGATTTGACTTTTACTGTTCTGTACTCAGGATACATTCTAAAGTGAAATCTCTAGAGTCCCTAACAAGAAGAACTCATAATCTTCTCCTGGCATAGACTTGACAACTCTCTTGCCTCTCTAGGCTCATTCTACATGTAACTTGAATTCCATATCATTCACTACAATCCAGATTCACCTATTCTTCTCTTGTATTTCTATTTTAATTTTCTATTTCTAGTAGCTTACAATTCTTTTTCAAATATCTATGTACTGGAATGTGCTTTATTTAGAAATGCCATGTATTTGTGATTTGTTCCCCCAGTTCAACTGTATGCACATTGGCAAGCTTCATATTTCTCTTGGATGGGCCACTGTACTTTCTTCAATGACTTGCATATAGCATGAAATAAGAAACACTTGCAGGATAAAAATTAATCCAACTTATGCTCATCAAATACAGTGTCAATGTCTCACATTCTTTTTCATCTTCCATATTGTCTAGAATAGCTGAGAGATCATAGCACTTTTTGCCAAAAATGTGTACAATGGGGGCTGTTATTCCATTAATAGTCATATAAATTATCTGTTGAGCCATTCAGTTGGCTTAGGAAATGGGACAGACAATAGCAAAAGCAAATTATTAATTTCAAAACTGTGAAAAATTTCTCCCTAGTGACACACAGATGACACAAATACAAGGAAAGATACTCATTTACAAGGATAGAAAGCTAAAGTCAAGAGGAATAAACATGGAGTTTGGAGTCTGATCAGAGTTTTACTCCTAGTGTCATTTCTAAATGGCAGTGTAATTTTGTAATTTTGAATAGTATATTTTTTAGCATTTCTGAGCCTCATATTTTATGCATGAAAAGATTGGTCCACAGGACTTTGCTTTAAATCATAGATGTGACCACAATGACAAAAGTGCTTTTAAATTATATGAAATTAACATTTTTAGAGTTATTTTCATATTCAAATAAAGTCATCACTTGGTGTCTGTGGGAGATAGGTTCCATGACCCCCAGGGTACCAAAGTCTATAAATGCTCAAATTTTTAATACAAAATTTCATAGTATTTAAACATAACCAACTTGTATTCTCCCATATATTTAAAATTATCTCTACATCACTTATAATAGCTAATGCAATACAAATATTATATAAATAGGTATTACACTGTTTCCGAAATAATGACAAAAGAAAAGGTTTTTGAATGTTCAGTAAATACATTTTTTTCTGAATATTTTCAGTCCAAGATTGGTTGAGTTGAATCTGAGAATGTGGAACCTGATAAGAAGGGCTAAGTGTGTGTTACTTTAACATAATTCAAGTTTTTGATCTAAAAATATTTATTAACAATCTCACTTAAATAATATTAAATCACATACAAATATTCTGGACACACACACATATGAGAGAGAGAGAGAGAGAGAGAGAGAGAGAGAGGGAGGGAGAGAGAGAGAAGGGGGATCATAATAAGAAACGGAAATCACTTTGTATTTCTAGAATACATGCCATACATGAAGGTACATAGTTACTCATAAAGAAAAAGAAGCCCTAAAGAGTGAAATAGCAAGTGATTTTTAAGTGTTGTTACTTATGTGTTTGGATTAGCAATTTTTAAATCAACACCTGAAATAAAATTGAAGACACTGGTAAATAGCTACTATATTCTTCTTCTACCTCCCACAAGTCTCAAAATGTTTGATACATTCTTGAAATCATATTTAACCCATTTTCCATTGTTCAGTCTTTTGTGCCTGCATTTTACTTAACATAATATGTATTTATGTAATATTTACATGATAAGTACTTTTTCTCAGGTATGGTGATACATCCAAGATATGTGGATGCAAACTATCCACACTTTAGTCTCCTTCTGTGGCGTTGATAGCTGAAGGGAGAAACAAAATATTTGTCAGTGTGTTTGTCTGTTTGTTTGTCTGGGTCTTGGGATCAAATCCAGGTCCTCATGCCTGCTAGGCAAGGGCAGTGCCACTGAGCTAAACTCACAGGTAGTAAGTGCAAAAGGGAATAAAATAAAGCAGGTTGAGAGATCAGGGGAGTGCGGCAGTCTTCAGTTAAGTGACTAGTAAATTGAGTTGTGAAGAGCAGGGGTCAGTGACAGGAAGGGCAGAGCAGGAGTCTCTGCAGGGTCCCTGAGGGAGGAAATGTCATGCTGCACTCAAAGAACAGTCAAGAACCAGAGGGACTGGAGCAGGGAGGCCGACCAAAGGAGGGCATGAGCTGACTGTGCACAGTCAGCAAAGGGACGCAGCAAGGCCTTGGGAGCCTCAGTAAGAATCTTGAATTTTATTTGAAGGGCAAAAGCTAGCAAAGACTCTTAAACAGAAGGTAAATGAACTGATTTTTGCCTTTTAAAAATCAGAATTCTTTTTAAGTTAGAAAAGAGTGAAAGGAAAGGGGGAGATAATAAGCCTGCTGCAGCAACCTGTGTTGCCTAGGAGACAGGTGCTGGTGGTGGCTTGGACCGAGCATGGTAACAGACAGTAATAGCATCTGTCTATGGCATGCTTTACTTTTAAAAGTGGAGATGGCAGTGGAAGAAATTGAACTGGGGGTTCACTTAAAATCCTTGACTTACTTTGGGGAAAGGCGAAAACAGAGATTTTGATTAACTTCACTGCTACCAGCACAAATATATTCATAGAAGGCATATCTCTGCTCTGCCCAGTCCTAAAAAGTCTTATCTTGGAGCATTCAATTACTTCAAGGAAGTCATGCTCTACAGATTGTCAGACATTATTTTTTACACATATATTTTGCACTTTCGATGTGCTAGACACAGTGATGGATGTTTTCCTTATATATTTTCATCTAATTTCCATAATAGCAATACTATCTCCAGGTCTGAGCTAAGGAAAAAGAAGAAAATAAAAAACTTGCCCAAGGTGATACTATCCATTAGATTCAGAACCTAAATTTCAGTTTGCCTCTGCCTGACGCCACGCTTCATGATTTCTACCCAATCCCCTCCCTTCTTCTTTCCCTTCTCTTCTGCCTTCCTCCTTTCTTTCTTCTTTTCCCCTTCCCTGCCTCTCTTCCATTCTTCCTTCCAGATCCAATTTACCAATTATTTCTTTTTACTCCTTTCTTTTATTTTATCCTTCTTTCAATAAAAAGTATTTGTATTTTAATATTCTACATCAGTTTATTTGTGTTATTTGGTTCATAAAAATTAGTTTCTGTGTTTCATAAAAAAAAAAAAAATTACTTAGTTTCTTTTTACCACTCTGAAACTCTGCTGCACAGAGGGTTAGTATTATCTGGAAATTCATCCGGAAATAATTCTAAATTGGTATTCCCATCTCTATTCTCCAAGTCTCCACAGAGGCAGAGCTGGCTCTGCCCAGTGTGGTGATAGAAATTTGGATGAACTTGCTGCTTGTCAGAAGCCAATTGGTGTACATTCCAACCATGGCACATTGTCAAATATCCCTATGTCTCCCTACAAGTATTTCATAGTCCCAAATAAAAATGGTCCCAAAAAGGGACACTGGTACTGTGATTGCTTTAAGGTAATTCTGCCCCCAGAATTGGTTACTACGAAAAACAAATGGATAAAGAGTTAAACAGTACAGAAACCATGTGAATCCATTTTAGTGGAACAGGGAATCACCTAAGAAAGTGGTTTTACAAGCTCATTTGAATGGAAAGCATCATGGTTTTGCAGTCTTAGCACCATTAACATTTTGGGTCAGATTCTTCTTTGCCAGTACATTGCAGGCTGTCTAGCAGCATCTCTGCATGTGACCTGCTTGATGCCAGCAGCAACATACATTTTCTTCACCAGGTTATGACAGCCAATAGCTTCTCCAGACATTGCTGAGTTTCCTGTGAAGGGGAAAAAAAAATCAACCCTCACTGACAGCAAGAAACCCCCCCTGCTGCAAAATGACACAGAATTCCCAAGATATTCTCAAATTACTGAGCTCAGGCAGGTGATACAGAAATGCCTAAGAATGTCAAAAAGGATAAAGGAAGAATGTTGGTAATCACCAAGTGAAGGGAGTTTCAAAAAAGAAAAAGAGAGAGACAGAGAGAGAGAGAATAACTTTGGAATTTGGGCTGCTTCATACATGACAGTCTAGGTGTATACCCTGCAAGTAGACAGGCTGGGGGCAGCAGTGGGTATGAGAGAGAATGACGTTTTAGGCAGAAAAGAAACACCTGGGGCAAAGTTACTGATTATGAAAATGCTTGGTTTTTGTTTGAAAGAAATGAACATTGTTTTCCTCTAGAGCAGAGTAAAAAAGAGTTTTTTACTCCTGTTGTTACTCTATATAAAAAGCCTCATGTGCCTAGGAGCTGATTTTGTATTCTAGAGGTAACAGAAGACATTAAAAATTCCTAGTGGAGATTTTGTAAAAATCCATAATAAATGTGTAAGTAGGTAAGAAACTTAGAACACTGAGAAGTCTATATTAGGTTCAGCAAACCACAACCTATTGGAGCAATCCAGCTTACCGCCTCATCTCATGAATAAAGTTCTATTGGAACACAGTTCACTCACCTATTTATAGCGGTGGAGTTGAATACTAGCAACACAAATCATATGGTCTGTGGACCCAAAATTCATATTTTGAAGGCCCAACCAGACTGAATTTGTATATAGTTCCTTTAAGAAGATGATTTAGGTTAAATGTGACCATAATGGTGGGTCCTAATCCAATGGGACTGGTAGGAAAAGGAAGAGGCACCAGATTTTCCTGTTTCTCTCCCTCTTCCCATGCACAAAGAAAAAAGATGACCTTGTAAGGACACAGCAAGAAGGCAGCCATCTACAAGCCACAGAGAGGAGCTTCACCAGAAAGCAACTCTGGTAGCATTTAGATCTTGATTTTCATTCTCTAAAACTGTGAGGAAATACATGTGTGTTATTTAAGCCACTCAGTATGTGGTAATTTGTCATGTAGCCTGAGTAGACTAATAAACTAATCCTTGTCCCAGGACATTTATTTATTCAAGAACATTATACAAAGGAATTTTATGGGGTTTTAGAATAACAAAGATGAGAACACCATGGTTATCCTCTCAAAGCTCATAGCCTGGTAGGAGACAGTTACCTATTTGTCAAAATATTGTACGTATGCAGTTTTCAAACAATTTTAAGGTATAGATTCACTTTTACTACACAAGAGAATAAAAGCCATATTATTTATCTCATCTGTTAGGAGAGCTATCATTTACTTTTTCTTGCCTTAAAAATAGGATAAACTGAATGTATGCGCAAAAACTTTGGTATTTGATTTTAATGATTTACCAAATTACAAGATGATTTGAGGGAAAAAGCAAAGTGGGTGAAGGTACAAAAAAGATGCTCATGTCAACCATACAGAGATTGCCAAGGTGGGGATGGGCGGAACTATATGCCTTGTGCTACGGCCTCAGCAACCTCAGCCCTTTGCTTGGCAGTAAACTCAAAGGTGTAGCAAGATTACAGAAGCACATCTGCCTTGTGAGGTTGGTCCACACATTATTAATGGGAGCTAATCACCTCCAAGGGAGCAAACATTGGCTGTTCAGTGATGAAAATAATCTTAGGTATTATAATAGTCCATGGTCACCTGAAAGAACACAAAATACAGAAACAGGATAGCTATAGAGATGATATAACTAGGGGGAAAAATGGTGGGGAAATACTGGGTTAAGGAGATGGACCAATTCAGGAAATGGCACTGGGACTCCTAACTATATATGCCTCTGTCACAGAAGTGTCTGAGTGGTCACACCTAAAGATCATGGGAACGTTAGAAAATGATGTTTTGGCAGTCATTCAAATGAAAGATGACCTGAAATCTCATCATACCTTGTCACTACATCATAATTTCTCAGAAATTTAGCTTCAATCTAGGGATAAAAGAACTCTGAAAATAAGAAAGTTTGGATTCTTCAACAGGGTAAGGGCTTAGGTTGGATACTTGGGAAATGGACAGCTGTACTGCTTGTAGAAGGAGATTCAGGTATGTTGCTATGGAAACAATAATATGAAATCCAGGGTTAATAGGCATGATAAAAGTCCATAGGAAAGGTGCTGAGAAAACAAAGAAGTAATAACCTACCCAAGACAGGATATAGAGGGGGGAGTAAGATATTACAAGAAAAAGATCAATAGGTGAGATTCCAATAAAAGTCTGATGAGACTGACTAAAAACAATGTCAGTGAAGGGAGAGGAGGTGAGAGATTTAAGGTACAATAGAACATGATGTTGAGGGATTAGGCTACTAAATTCCAGGGAGAGGGTGGGAATGAAGAAGATATTGAGGATATTTCCTAGGAAGAATATACTGAAGAGAAACTGAAGTTACAGGAGATAGAATTTGTTAACCTTCAGAGAACCCCAAATTCCTTAATATATCTTTGGAATCACTTCTGGTAAGGGTTGTTTATTTTAGACCAAAGTTTATAGGTTGATAGCTACTAAGCTAAATGTGGTCTTCAGAGAGCTTTGTTTGTAGTTTTGCTTTGGCAATGCTTTTAAGAATAACAATATTTTTTGAAGTAGAAAAAATAATTTCGGGTTCATTTAAAAGTGGTGGAATAAGACAGACATCATTACCCTATGTACATGTATGGTTACATGAATGGTATGAATCTACATTGTGCACAATCATAGAAATGAAAAGATGTACCCCATTTGTGTACAATGAATCAAAATGCAGTCTGTAATAATAAAAAAAATTTAAAAATTAAAATAAATAAAAATCATAGAACATCTCTTGATAATCCAGATTTCTACATTCCAGCCTAACAACAAAAATTCAGCTTCAATTGAGAACTGAAAGTATCCTATGGATGGACATATGGTTTTCAGTTCACCAAGACCCTCCCTACTCCCTGAGGTCTTTCCCCTCTGTTTTATTCATTATATAATTAGCTCCACAGGGCTCCAGCAAACTCCATCCCCATAGAAATCAAACTGCACAAAGACATCATGAAACACAAACATGTCTCACCATTGGAGTAGGAAACATGTTCAAAGTGCAAATGGAAGCCTGACCAAAGTGCTTCATGTGCATGTCACTCCACGTGTGCAATCCCTAAGAGCAAGACTGGCAAGGATAGACTCACAAGAAAATAAAAAGAAGCCTGAAATGAGAAAATAAGCATTCAGAAGAGAAGTGATGAATAACTGCTGTTGAGAGAAAACCTAAGTAGCATTTCTAGTTCTTTCTAATTTCGATTAAGATTTTTAATTCTGCACTTAGATGTTAAATTTTAAAAATAATTATGAGCTATTAGTATTCGTTATGCCTGTCCCCAAGAAATTTGGCAATCACCAAACTGCCCACCTAATTCACTTCTTCAGAAGTTGTATCATCTTAGTCCACGTATTTTTGCCACATTTGTGTTTACTTAAAGTTATTCTCCTCTTGAGTTGATTTTCTCTACTATTAGAAAGAAATATGCTAAAGAGCAAGTTCATTTTATCACCAAAAGTTCACAGTGGTGACATTCTTCTCCAATTTCTAAAAATCCTAAGCCATTTTGCACCCAGTTTGACCCTACAGCTGTAGCTCTTCTGCTCTCACTCCCTAATTTGTTTGCATTTGGCTTATATTCCCAGCTCTTTGGAGTGCTGATAATTATGCTTGTCTGGGAGGCTTAGGAGCTATAAAAAATCTGGACCTCCTCACATTTCAGCACAAGTAGACAAGGCTCAGCCTCCAATTTGGAACTGCTCAGACTTAAATGGAGCATGCGAGCCCAGAGACATCAACAGCAGCCTGCCAGCTTGAAGACTCTTCTCCAAAGCCCCTCACCATATGTTTGGCTACAAACTAAGGACCAAGCAGGCCAAGATGTTATTCAGCATTCAAATGGGCTTCTGTTAACATATGTGGTTGGCATAGGGCAGGTGAAATGTTGATAGTTAGAACTTACAATCCTAACTGAAGAGTAATGGGAATAGTCCCTTCCTCATGGAAATACCTTTATAGTCCATTAATTTAAAAAAAATCATTAAATATAGTGTTTCATGGTTTTTGAATGGAAAGAAATATGACTGATAATCTTACAATTAAGTTAATTTTTAAGAGAGATAAGAAACATTGTTAGATATGTTTCAGTGATGTTGACTATACTTCTGAAATTGTGAAAAGCATAGACAAATATTAAGATATATCAAGGAGACTACTCATTATCTATTACTTATTAATAACTAATAATGAATTTAGTACTAGTGCTCAGCACCTGGAGAAATTTAAAAGCTAGCTCTCTTTAGACTGATGATTTAAATTGAAAACCTGCAACATACTTGTTATGATTAGATATGAGGTGTCCCACATAAGCTCACATGTGAGACAATGCAAGAAAACTTAGAAGTGAAATGATTAGGTTATGAGAGGCTTAACCTACTAAGTGCTTTATTTCACTTGAATAAATTAACTGGCTGATAACCATAGGCAGGTAGGCTATGGCTGAAGGAGGTAGGCCAAAGCGGGGAGTGCCTTTGGAGTTTATATTTTGTCCCTGTGGTGAGCAGAACTCTGCTCCCTAGTACCATGTCCTGAGCTTCTTTCCTCTGTCACAATGTTCTGTCTCACTTCAGCCCTAAGCGATGGAGTCAGTCATTTCTGAAACTATGAGCCCCAAATAAACTTTTCCTCTTCTAAAATTGTTCTTATTGAATCTTTTGATTTCATCCTTCAATTTCATCTTTTGATGAAAAGCTGACTCAGACATGGTTTAAGTTCATTCTATGACATGAATGTGTTTTCACCCAAGAGTTCATGGGTTGAAGACTCGGTCCCTAATGTAGGTGGCAGTGTTAAAGTGGTGGGCTCTCTTAGAGGCCAGCTTATTGGGAAGTAGTTGGGTCATTGGTTACACTGCCCTCAAAAAGCCATATCAGAAGCCAAGCAAATGGGTCTGCCCCCTCTTAGACCTTCCAGTCTCCAGAACTGTGAGAAATAAATATCAGTGGTTTATAAGCTATCCCCTTTATGGTATTTAGTTATAGCAGTTCAAACAGAAGAATACAGATGATAATCCACTTGTTAGAATTTTAAAGTACTTTTCAAATTACTTATTTCTTTTGTTTCACATTGACCTAGTCAACATAAAACCAAAGATGACCCCAGGCAGCAACTTCATTATCAGTATGGATGTCATTTCTTTCCAGTGTTTTGAGAAGCAGCAGTTATATTTGTGACAAACTCACATATCTTAAAAGATTGTCTTATTTAAAAGATAAATTAAACCTTCAAAAAAATCAGTCAGGAATTTCAGACTTAAAAAAAAGTTTCAAATAGGAATTAATATTTACTTGTTTGGACTTGAGAATAACTGACCAAACCTGAAGGATAACACATTTCTTCTCCCTATTTTCCAACCCCTTCTGAGATTATAACTACTACTTTGTAATTTAGAGAGGTCAAATGCATCAAGGAATTATTATATTTAATCTTAACAAACATCTTTTTGTTTGTTTCCCAAAGACTGCAAAAACAACTCACAGTAGTTAGTTAACATTAAATGTTAATGTAAATGTTAATGTTAACTAACACAGACACATTTAGAGTTTTTTCGAAGTCATGTCATGATTCCCAGGAAGAAGCAGAATCGGAGTAGTTCAAGCATGAAGCGGGTTTTGAAGAGTGACTTGACTCACAGGACTAGAACTTCTCACAGGAGCTTAAAAGACATTTTGTTTACTTTTAGCACTTAATGAGATAAGGTTCATGGTTTGGAAATGTGGCTGGCTTGGAAAAGAGCATTTGAAGACTGTATTAACAGAAAAATAAACAAAACTATAGAAAGCTTTTCAGCC
Organism: Sciurus vulgaris; assembly: GCF_902686455.1. NCBI lineage: Eukaryota > Metazoa > Chordata > Mammalia > Rodentia > Sciuridae > Sciurus > Sciurus vulgaris. The sequence goes on from NC_136469.1 coordinate 17,439,261, forward strand.
TGGCAGGAACTGACGAAAATCCAGATGTTCTCTTTTCTTTATATTCTTGGATCACCACCAAAGAGTAAAAAATAGCATTAACGGCGGCTGACCAGTATCTCTTGAAGAGGAAGTACTAGCCCCGTAACAGCAGGAATTACTCAACATTCCTCAGCACAGGGCTGGAGAGCCTCAGAATCTGACACATTTGCACATGAGTCCTAGTTACACTTGCAGTCATGAAAACATCTGGCTATATAAATTATCAATGTTGATCACCATCTACCATCGACTCACACTCAAATCAGCTAAACAGTCGATTTCATTTTTGAAAATTCATCTTTTAAAACAAACACTGAACAGATAAGAATGCTGGTTCTTCTAAATCAACAAAAAACAGGACATAAGATAAGCCTACTTGAAAAGGCAAACAGAGATGTGTTCAACAGTCTTTCTGTGGTTCTTGCACAGAGCATAGTCAGAAAAAAAGCCCCATCCTGTGGAGGCCTAATTTCTTTCTCATTTCGTTTTCATTTTTTTTAAAGCAGAATGAAATGAAACCCTAATTAAAATAGTAAACTGTAATACTAATAATTGAGAACTAATATAAAATAACCCTAGGTAAATGTATGATTACAAAAACGGTATGCCTCTACTCCATGTACAGAGAAACAAGATGTATCCCATTTGTTTACAATAAAAATGAATTTAAAAAAAGAAAAAATCGATAGATCTGAAAAGAAAAATAAAATAATAAAGGCATTTTTTGTTCAACAGGAGAGGGTGTGAAGGGAGAGGAAAAGAGTGTTGACCCTACATGAGTTTCTGAAGGTCGTCAAGGCTGAAGCAGAGCCTCTCTGGGATATGGGAAGCGGAGGAGGGAGAAGTCGAGGAGCAGAAAAATATAGTGTGGGAAGAAAATAAACAGAGTCTGAGAGCTCCAGGAAATCAGCTGCCTTTGCCCTCTCAGACAACACATCTATGGGAAGAGAAAGGGGAAAAAAATTGAAAACTATTTCTTAAGGAAAAATAAAACTGCTGGGGATTAAAAGGATTAATAAAGTTTGAGTCAGTGAGAAGGCAAATCTTTGAGGATTAAGAATTCAAGCAGCCAAAAAAAAAATAATTTAAAGTCATACAAAAAATAAAAACTGTAAGAATATATATACATGAAAAATGAAATTTCATAGAAAAAATTACACTTATTATTTTTATCTACATATTCAAAAAGATATGTTAATAACTTTTTTCATTATGTTAATATGGAAAAGATATGGTCTGACTTTGTCCTATCCCGTTAATTTTAAATTCATTTCTATTACATATAATAGTCATATATATGCATACATATACATAAATATGAAATGTAACTAAGGAGATAAAAGTACTTAGAAATATAAAACTGCTATGATTTTATTTAAGCTAATTTGTTATGTGGAAATTTATGTTAATAAGAAATATTGTTGTCACAATAAACATACTATTTTTAAATTTGCCTAAAAATCCTTCCCTTCTTTTTTACTATGCAGAACACAATTTTGGCTAGCGTCACGGGAATTTTTACAGAATTTTTAATAGTAAACTAAGATGACAACTCTAGGAAAAGTGAGAGATAATTCTTTAATATATCTAAAAAGTAATGTTAATTCTAGCTACATCATAAATATAGTTTGAATACAAAAGAATAAATCAAACAATGTAATTCATCAAAATCCATAAAGAGAATTTTATATGGCAATCCCTTTTGAGTTAATGAGTTCTCTGACTCTCAAGATGATGGCTTCCATCTGCATCTGCTCTTGGCAGGTTGATGGCTAAGCATTTAACTGGATCTCTAAAGCCTGATCCTGTCAGCTAATGATGAAAACAACCTGATGACATGCAATTATTTCAATCAATCAATCAACAAGGATTTTTGAGCACACATCATTTTCCTAACATTGTGCCAGATATAAAGTAAATGTGTAAAAGATGAGTTAAAAAAAAAAAAACAAAAACAGCGTAAGATATGATCCGTTCTTAAGGGTATACAAATCAAGCTGAAGAGGAAAAAACACACAAGACATAATAAGGCAAGTTCATGGCATATTATTAAAGGGTGATTTATGTACATGGGCCAAAAATACCTTGAAACATTAGAGTTGGTATAAAGAATAAGTGAACGTCAGGATGTTGAGAGGCAATTTCAGTGGACAAACTCAAGAAGAATAAGTAAGGTTCGATAAGTAAAGAGGGAAAGAACAATGTTTTCCCTAAGTGAATAGATCTGTATAACATAAACATGAGGAACTAAAAGGAAATAAATACAAATTTAAGCTAATAAAGTGAGATGAACAACTTGATGAATACACGTGCATATATGAGGGAACAAAGTGAGATACAGGCAGACAGCATGCAGATATATGTGGGAAGTCTTGGAAAGCAGGCCAGGTTTGGTATGATGTAGTAACTACAAGTCAGTAGTGATTTGAATTCAGGGGCCAATGTGATGGAAAGGTGAGCCTTTCAGATGTGGTAATGGAATGAAAAGGAGAGGGAAGGCATTCAGAAGGTCATAGTGATCTTAATGAAGACATGATATAAATTAACATCATACAAGGTAATATTACTTAAAATGTTCTAAGTAGAACTGATTTTCAGAAATCAACTTGCAATGATGTAAAAAATCAATTGATTATTGACTTTATATCAGACACCGTTATGTGCGATATACAGGATTTGACAAGGGAGACATTAACAGGGTTCATAAGATTGGTGATGAATGGATTAGTTCAAACAATGAATCTGGTAGAAAATAGGTAACATGGGTCACAACCATACTCAGACCCCAATTAATTTCACTTCTGCTTTTACATGAGGCTTGTTTTTCTGTGTTGTGTGTGTGTGTGTGTGTGTGTGTGTGTGTGTGTGTGTATGGGTGTTTTATGTTTTGGGACTTTGTAGGTAATCTATCTTCTAATACTAAAAGTAAGAAAATAGTTTCAATCTTCTTCCCAAAAAATTCTTCTTTTTTGAGGCAGAAACTTTCCCTTTTATGTCGCAATATGCCAGAACTTTTTTCATGAAAGACATTATGGTACACAATTATTTCAATTTCACTGGAACATTTTTATTAGAGTTTACATTAATTAGGTACATCATTACTCTGAACATTTACTTGCTAGAATACTCAGATTCATTGTTGCTTTGATTATTTCTGCTCTTTGTTCCTTTAAATGTTCCTGCCAAATTAAGAACTGAGAAGTAGCCACTATAAAGAAATTCTATATATACTCTCTATTGATACTAAATTTGCCACAGGAAAATAAATATTTTTTGAATGTGTCTGATTTTTCTTTCTTTTTTTTTTTTTTTTCTGGCCTAAAGATTGAACCCAGGGGCACTCAATCACTAAGCCACATCCCCAGCCCTTTTATGTATTTTATTTAAAGACAGGGTTTCACTGAGTTGCTTAGTACCTCGCTTTTGCTGAGGCTGGCTTTGAACTCAAGACCCTCCTGCCTCAACCTTCTAAGCTGCTGGAATTACAGACATTTGCCACCATGCCCCACATGATTCATCTTTATGGTACACACATTTATGACTATCTTGGGAACCAGTTATACTACAGCATATATTCCCAGGATCTTAAATCCTTTTAGACTGGCATAAGAATAATACTATGAAAGTCCATTAAAAACACTTCACAACTTGTTATGTAGGCTTAATGAGAAAGGTTTACTGATTTGATTCTCTTTGTTCGCTAAGAGAAAATGAGTAATTAATCATATAACTGATCAGCTTCTATGTACTCATATGAAGTGATGACATACAAACTCATATATATAAAAGAATAGTAATTATTTCATTGGTATACATTACGGTTGCATGTTGATATAGGTTTATTTATTAAATTAAAATGTAGATAAATATTCTACTAAATTCAGTATATAAATACATCAATACAAAATATTTTAATAATATGTGTTAAAAAGGCTCAAGGGAGAGAATGACAGTATGAGAGTGAAGACATCTTATTTCTAATAATAGCTGTATCTTTAAATATGTATCTCGAAGGAAATTGACTTCTTAGAATCAGGTAATTCTCACTTCTCAGCTAGTATGATTGGAATAGGTCCATGTGTCAAAATGTTATAGTAAATAAAACAATTATGCTAAATATAAATATTTATTAAGGAATAAAGCAAAACTTGTTATTCTTCAATTGACTTTGTTAAAAATATAAAGAAATTTAGAGAGGTTTCTTTACAGCAGAAATTCTGGGTAATTTCAACATACTCAGATCCCTTCTTGAGTACTAGTTAATTGGGAAGCTGCAAACAATGTGGTTTAAAGAGTTGGGTCTAAAATCACCACAACTTTCCAGATTTATTTAACTATTCTATGTTGTACAATTTTTTTACAGTACACAATCTAGGAAATATTAGACTAGACTTTCTGCTTTTACATTCTATACAGTACTGTAAAATCTTTTGATACTACCTTTTAACTGCTCTGTGAAGATGCCTTCTCTTAAGATCTGCATGTATGTATGTGTATACATGTATGATTATTTGATCAACTTTTGTGATTTTATTAATTTATTCCCCTCATCTTCATCTCACATTATAAACCCTACAAGGAAAGAATCTATTTGGTTTGCTCACTATTAATTTTGAAGGCACTTAATTATAGTCTTAACACATACATATTTGCACTTAGATACGACTGCTCAAATTTAACAGGTAGACACTACTCATACCTTTAGCATAATGAAAAATTTAGTTCAAAAATGTTGATCCTTGTAAAATAAAATTGTTCCCTTAAGGATAATATTTCAAACCATCATTAATCACTATTACCTTCACTAAAAATAAAGTATCTGGGAATAGTATGAAATGGGAGATAGAGACTGGGAACAGAAGAAAGGAGGGAGAAAATGATAAATAATGTATAACTTTCTTAAATTAACTTTACCACCAAATAATTGTGTCTAAATCTGGCTTTAGATTCATAATTCTCTATCAATTCTCCATTGAAAAGGAAACCTCAAATTTACTTTCTTGTGTCCTTTGTAAAATGGGTCTTGCACCATTACATTGTAATGATAGTATGATTTTTACGAACAGTTAAGACACTTTCTTAATGTTACATAATAAATCAAAGGAGAAATGAAAAGTCAATTTAAATAGATAAATAAGAAGTAATTTTTCAGAGCACCTTTGTAAAATTAGTGAGAAGTCTGCTCATATCATTACAAGACAAATGGGGAAAAAATATATGGGAAAAATCTGTCCCCATCTGTATAGAACATAATTTGTTTTTTAAATGCAAACATTTAAAAATGAAACAAAAATAAAAGATAATTATGTATAAAACCCTATTTCAGAGCAATATAAGTGTTGAACTATTAAATATGTATTGTGAATTTGAAATTATAGTCCCCACAATGACCATAACCCAGCTGTCAGGTAAACATGTACAAGTTTGTGATATTTTATACAATGCTATGCTGTGTGCCATAAAACAAAATAATGTTGCTTACCACTGGTTTTCAGAGTTACTTTAGTTTGAAAGTTTAAAGTTTATACCATCGTGGTCTGAATTGATTTGTTCTAATAATAAATTAAATAAATAAATATATCACAGTTGCATTTTGTTACATGAGTACAATTCTTTGCAATTAAACTTTTGTCCAATGAGAAGGATGGAGCAAAAGACTAGATGAGATACTATATTCTTATTAATTTTTATTGAAATTAACACTTTTATTAATCTCTAGTATGCCATCAAGACAAAATCTAAATTTAAGTTCATAACAATGCATCCATGACATGCGGGCAATTGTGTTAACAGAAAATGAAAAGATGAGTAGATCGCAAATGTTGTTACCTTAGGAACTAATATCTTGGGAATTAATAATCAGCTCAATAGGATGGTTATGTGCCTGACATGGTTTGAATGTGCTGTGTCTGCACTGAAACTCATGTTGACCCTGAATTTCCCAATGTAACTCTGTAACTGTATTGGGGCAGTGCATCTCGCAGAACTGGATTAATGATGGTGAGATCTGGTTGTTATGTGACTTCCTGGGTTCACTCTGTGCTTCCTCTCTCACTGATCTCTACCCTCCACATCCATCCCCCCACCCACACACACACATACACACTCCCACCATGAGATGTCATTGGCTTCAATGACACAGCATGAGGTGCTCAGAGAAGCCAATAACAGCACCAGACTCTTGAACTGCCAGAATTAAATAAAACTCTTTATTTATAAAATACTCAAACTTAGTGTTTCTCTAGGGCAACACAAGACAGAATAAGACAGTGTCTAAAACTAGGGAGTAAAAGATAAGGGCCTCAAAAGGAATACAAAGGAGAAACTGGTCAGATTTAATTAGGTCCTCAGAAAAGGCTGACTTGGAGGTTGGGTTGATCCGGGTTTATAGAGATTAGTTAAGTTTCAACATGAGCCTTCAATACAGATATATCATACGGTAGCACATCTCAATTACATTTGTAATTAGGATATCATTTCATCATGGCTTTTCTATATAATCAAACTCTTGATTGTAAATACAGGTAAGGATTCTTGGAACCAGAATGTTAGTAAAAAAATTAAGAGAAGTTCATTTCTTAACATCAGTGTTTTAATTTGGAATCATGAGGAACCATGAATCAACTCACATTTCAGACATATTTTTTTACCATGATTACCATCATTTTCTTCTCCTCTTTTCTCCTTATTTGTCTAATTATCTCTATGTACATATACATATATATATATTTCCATCTTATCTATCTATGCATATGGATAGATGGAGATAGACAGCTAGCTCTGTTAAAGACAGGGACAGGCATGTCAGTTCATCACTGACATAAACAAAGCTGTGTATTTATGAAGCTCCTTGTGTTAGCTTTTCTCTAGTGTAATAAAATTCCTGAGATAATCCACCTAACATGAGGACAGGTTTATTTTGCCTCACATTCCCTGCAGTCCACATTCAGGTGACCCTGTTGCTTTTGGACCTGAGGTGAGGCAGCCCACTGTGTCAGGAAGTATGCAGAGTGAGCTGCTCACCGCATGGTGGTTGGGAAGCAAAAAAAAAGAGAGCAAGAGACCTGCATCCCATAATACCATTCAAGGGCGCACCCCAAAGACCTAAGCTCTCCAACTAGGTCTATATCTTAGCGTTTTCCATCACCTTCCAACAGTGCCATACTAGAGGCCAAGTCTTTAACAAATGGGTCTAACAACACATTCAAGATGCAAACCATCTTCTACACAGCCAAGTGCTGTATGTCAAGATCTAAAGGCTAAAAGCTACAGGTACCTTCCTGAGGAAGAGTTCTAAGAGTTCTTTCATTCAAAGAATAAACAGTTCTAGGAAACAGCCCTAGTCACTCCATTCCAGAAGAATTGGAATCTTTCAGCATTGGAATTCTAGTAGAACTGGATATTTAAGCATTTTCCATATCTCAGAGAAAAGAACCACACTTTATGGAAAATGCTTACATATCCAGTTGATGACAGGGATAAAGTGATGGGGGTGTGTTCTAAAGGACATCATTTTCACACATAAGGAATGATGTAAATTTAAAAACCTGACATGGTGAAATATGTCGTTACATACATTAGGAGTTGGAAGGGGTATGAGAAGAGATAGAGCAACAAAGAGATAAGAGAGTTCTTCAATCATTATGAACTAGTGATCTATTTGAAGTATAACAGATGTTAGATGGAAAAATTTTAACTTCTACGTCCTGAAACATAGTTATAAATTACACAAAGAAAACTTGAAAAATAAAAATTTACAAACCCATAATATATGTGAGGTTTTTTTTTAATAGAATTCTTTCAGAAACTGATATGTCAAACAGAGTCATAAGTAATAAGAATACAGAAGTTTTGAGCATGTCACATTACAAAGTTGATCTAATGATCATAGGTAGACTGTTATACCCACAAAGAAGGAATATACATTACTCTTAAACACATGTAGGTTTTTGAAGTATGATAAAATTAAAAAATAAACCACTGACTTAAAAAAAAACACGTCATGGAAGAATAAGAATTAAGAAAATGAGATCAAAGTAAGGTGCATAAAAAGATCAATTACATCTATATCGATTTAACTTTTCTTACGTGTTTTGGAAAAAGAAGCAAAATATTGAGGCTTAGCAAAAAGTAGGTTGCAAGTACAAGCGTTTTCATTATATTTTTCTTTATATTTTCTGACAAACATGAAATATTTAATAATAAGAGGGGGAAAGGTTAGCTATAAAGGGAAATGGTTGCTAGAAGACAAAGATGAAAGGCAGAGAGGAAGTTAGACTTCCAGGAGAAAAAGGTTATGGAAGCCAAAGGAAGAAAGAAGAGCTCCAAGAGAATGGTTCATTTATCTAGTAAGAGAGATATCAAGGAAGGTAATTAGATAATATGCACTCACATACACACGTTAGCTTGCAAAATTAAGCTGTAGATGAAGATGATCCTGTTGAGAAATGTTGAATATTTTGATGGGGGCAGATGCCAGATTTCAATCGATGGCAGACTGAAAGGACATGAAAAAGTGAAGAATACACACAGCGATAGAAACAAGCTAAGTGTGGGGGAAAGACAGAGCAGATTAGAGATCAGTGAGTGGGGTCAAAGAGGGCTGCTTTTTCAATTTTTAAAATGACTTAACAAATCCCTGAAGTCATTTAAACGTTGATGTGATGAAACCAACAGAAAAGGTGAGGTGATTTTGGTTGTCAGAGGAAATAAAAAGTAAAGTGAAGTTATGAATGACTTTTAGAGTACCACTGAAAGACTTGAATTGGGCGGAGAAATGCTACTTCATCCTTTCAAACATGACAGGAGGAAGATGGCGACTCTTCAGGCTGTGTGACAGGGAGTTTAGTGAAGGATTCTAGATTCAAATTACTTTGTGACTTAAGAGACAACTGCTTCTAAAAATAACATTGGCAGAGAAGGCAGAGTACTTTTAAGGAGAATGAAACTATTTTCAATATCTATTTTGGAGAATAAGAAAGACAAAATAAGATAAAATGTTCTTCTTACAAAATAAATAATCTGCTGGCAGTTCTGAGGATCCAGCTGAGTTTAGATATCATGAATTCGTAGACTCACAGACTCTGTACTAACATTCCCCTTAGTACGTTTAGAAGACTCTTCAGTGTATGCCTTTGAGAAGCATGTGTGACACAAGACAAAGAAAGTAAAGAGCAAGGTGAAGAATAAAATGAGAAGTATAATTATGATGGTACAGAATAGATTGAAATAATGCATTGCTTCTCCTTCATTGAGTCTTTTCTCCCTCGTATCCAACATTTAGTGCTTTAATCATTTTAAATTAATAAACTAGATACCAGTAGTTCATAACTGTTGATAAATAGTCATATTACTATAATCCATTTATAATATATGTCAGTAAGAATATTTCTTTGCATTCCTCTGGGCAAATATGTGATGTTTAAGAAAATATTTTAGTCATGGCACTATTCCATTAATATTGAGACCTAACAATATTTCCGATTCTATCAGGACATATCTTTTTCCTGAAGGCGCCAAGCAATCGCCTACTAAGAAATGTTCGAGAGAGGTCATTTATACTGGTGTTGATGTTCTAAAAAAGGTCACTATTTATGTTTACTATAGTTAGTGCTTTAAAGCCTATTTTATATGACATTAATATTCTTTTGATTAGCCTTTGTATGATAAAACTATTATTCATAATTCACTTCCAAACATTCAACCTTCTTATATTTACGTTATTACTCCCATAAACAGCATGTAGTTTCTTTTCTTGTGTTTTCTTGTCACCATTATTTTTAGGTTGATTTTGATCCAGTTCTACTTCTTAATTGTAATGTCTAAGCCAGTTACATTTAACATAATAATATAGTTAGACTTAACTTTAACATTTACAATTCATATTGATCGTTTATCTTTTCCTCCTTGCCTTTTTTGTGGATTATTTATTATTTAGTTTATGCCCTCTATAAGCTTATTAGCTATAATTCTTTATTAACATTTTAAATGTATGTTACTTCATATTTAATGATTGCTGCATTCTATACTTATGACACATTAGTCTTTTTTATTATTTTTTTATTTGTTCTAATTAGTGGTACATGACAGTAGAATGCATTTGTATATTTTTGATAGACCACACATAAATGGAGTGTAATTTCTCATTTTTATGATTGTAAATAGTGTAGGATCACATTGGTCATGCAATCACATATGTACATGAGGTAATAATGTCTGTTGCACTCTACTATCCTTCCTACCCTCATGTTCCTTCCCCTCCATTCACTCCCCTCTACCTAATATAAAGTAACTCTATTCTTCCCTAGCAGCACTCCCCTTATGGTGAATTAACATCACATATCAGAGAAAACACTTGGCCTTTGTTTTTTTGGGATTGGCTTAGTTGGCTTACCTTGATATTCTCCAACTCCATCCATTCACCAGCAAATGCCATAATTTCATTCTTCCTTAAAGGCGAGTAATATTCTATCACATATATATATATGTGTATATATATATCTCATATTTTATATATATATTTTATATATGTAATATATATATATATATATCTCATATTTTCTTTATCCATTCATCTGTTGAAGGGCACCTATGTTGGTTCCATACTTTAGCTATTGTGAGTTGAGCTGCTATAAACATCGATGTGGCTGCATCACTATAGTATGCTGATTTTAAGTCCTTTGAGTATAAACTGAAGAGAGGGACAACTGGGTCAAAAGTGATTCCCTTCCAAGTTTTCTGAGGAATCTCCATATTGCTTTCCAGAGTGGTTGCACCAATGTGCATTCCCACCAGCAATGTATGAGTGTACCTTTTTCCCCACAACCTTGCCAACATTTATTGTTGCTTGTATTCTTGATAATTGCCATTCTGATTGGAGTGAGATGAAATCTTAGAGAACTTTTGATTTGCATTTCTCTAACTGCTAGAGATATTGAACATTTTTTCATGTATTTGTTGATTGATTGTATATCTTCCTCTGCGAAGTGTTTGTTCAGTTCCTTAGCCCATTTATTGATTGGGTTATTTATTTATTTATTTATTTATTTGGTATTGAGTTTTTTGAGTTCTTTATATATCCTAGAGATTAATGCTTTATCACAGGTGTATGTGGTGATGATTTTCTTCCAATCTGTAGGCTCTCTCTTACCATATTCTGGACAAGGAAATTACAACACTTGACCTCCATTTATCTTCTCATGTCATGCCATTTTGTCATTTGATAAAAACCTGTGTACATTTTTAATCCCTCGCAGCCAAGGCCATCTCTAGAGGGCTTCCAGTAGCAAGCACTGAACTTTGGTGGTTGCCTGAGGGCTTCTTCCACACCCAAAGGACCACCTGGCCTGTGCATGGGGAAGCCTAAAAGGCCAGGGAGTTACACAATAAGGAGATTTCAGCTACCTGACCTTTGGTTTCCATAGCTCCAATGTGTGTTTAACGCTTTTTCTCAGAGTTGTCTGAAAGGTTTGAGCTCCACTTATACTATCAGTTTTATTTCTGACCTTTGAAGGTACTACACCTTTTCCCCTGCTATTAAATTCATCTCTTTATCTTTGGAATCAAAAGCTTTATAGTTCTATGCCTGGTTGTAGTTCCTTGGGAGGTACTCTTCTTGGCGTTCGCTGAGTTTTTGAATGTATAGCTTCACATCTTTCATGTTTTAAAAATTCTTAAACATCTCTTTAAATATTGTTTATGCCTCATTCTTTTGCACTCTCATTTTATAGCATTTAATCATATGTGGGCCTTTCCACCGTGCTCTTTTTTGTATTAATTTTTTAATTTGTTCAAATTAGTTGTACATGACAGAATACATTTATACATTTTGAAAAATCATACTCAATGCATTTTCTTTCATTTTCATCCTATTGTTTTCTTTTCATAATGCTTCAATTTGCAGTTTCTTTAAACTTATCTTCTAATTTACTATATTTGACTTCTACTGTATGATATGTAGAACTTTTTATTTTATATATGTATTTTTCACTACTGTGACTTACCATAAACTGTTGTCATATTGCACACTACCAAAACTCTCCTTATTCTCATCTTTTTTTGTATAAATTCAATCATAGTTTTAAAAGTCCATACTCAATATGCCGATAATTGCATTTCATACAGAATTTTATAATTTTATGATATTCATGCACATTTCTTGAATATAGTTTTAATAAATCATGAAAAGTATTTTTGCACAAAAACTTCAAGTATTTGCATATACTGAAAACTCTTACAGACACTTTACTGTGCAGACACATTATTTCACTCCAGCACAGCAACAACACAGAGCTGAAAAACTGCCCAAGAATGGGTTCTTCTCAGGTGTATGCATGGATCACTATGGCTTTCAAGAAATGGGGTTATAACAGGTTTTGAGAAAAATTTTGAAACAATCTTTAGGAGTGCATATATAATACAGATAGGATTATTGGCACTCCATAATGTACTGTGCATATATGATAAAAATATATACATACACACATATGTGATATTTGTGATATACTGAATATTTTTGTACATTTTTATGTGTAACATCTATCTAGTTTGTATTATATATATATCATATACCTGACACTTGGAGATTAAAATGTATATAAATCTTTTATTTCAATGTTTTTCAGAAGCCTTTCCTGTAGCAAATTATTATAAAATATATTGAACCTCCTCACAGAAAAATTATTAAAATTATAGAACTGTAAACAAATTTTCACTATAAAAAGCTAGGTACTTCATGGGTAAAATGGACAATTTTATAAAATTAAAGGTAATGAATAATATCCCTATCCCAGGACATGGATATTAGTGTATCTCTTTGTAAGGAACCTTAACTTATAAGAAGGAAAGTGACTGTAAAAGTGTATTAAAGCCTATAAAGGGCCAGGCTCTCTGGAAGCAAGTTCCAAACATGACAGCCTTGGTGGCTAAAGGTAGACATTTATTTTCACACTTGTAGAGGCTGGGTAATCCAAAGTCAAGGTGCTGCCTTAATAGTTTTTGGTGAGGGCCCACTTCTTCGCCTGCAGAAGGTCACCTCCTGGCTACGTGCTCACTTGCCAGAGAAAGCACAATGTCCTCTCTTCCTCTTATAAAGCTACTCATTCCACCATGAGCACCCCACTCTAATAATTATCTAGCCCTGGAATTTGGGAAGACCCCAAACACTAGGGGGATTAGAGATTCAGCATCTAAATATTTGAGAAGACAGAATTCAGGATACAGCAGAGATAAAATAGCAAAACCTTCTGGAAAAGATCTAGAATAGGGTAATGATGTCTGTCTCATTCCACCATCTTTCATACCCCTGCCCCCTCCTCCCTCTCATTTCCCTCTATGAAATCTAAAGTTCCTCCATTCTTCTCTCACCTCCCATCCCCTCCACCCCTGTTATGTATCATCATCCACTTATCAGGGTAAATATTTGGTCTTTGGTTTTTTGGGATTGACTTATTTTATTTAGCATGATATTCTCCAATTCCATCCACTTATCTGCAAATACCATTAAAAATTAAGAAAATTTAAAACTAAAAAAAAGATTTGGAATATACAAAATTTAGAAAGATTCAACTTAAAAGAAAATTTAAGTAGCCAAGGATAAAAATAAAGTATTTTTTCCAGAGTTGAGAACAATAAGCAGAATACAGTTGCCCTTAGTAATTCAAAATATCACCAGGAAGCCCTCTTAGCTGCCTTGTCCTGATATATAAAATCTGTACTTCTAACATTTAATTTTTTTTTTCTAGGAATGGAACCACCATACAACTCAATCACCCTATTCTTTGATATTTATCCAAAAAAACCTAACATCAGCATACTACAGTGATACACACATATCAATGTTTATAGCAGCACAATTCACAATAACCATGTTAAGGAACCAGCTTAGATACTTGTCAATAGATGAATGGATAAAGAAAATGTGGTATATATACCCAATGGAGTTCCACTCAGTCATAAAAAAGAAAGGAATTATGTCATTTGCTGGTAAATGGTTGGAACTGGAGAAAATCCTCCTTAGTGAAATAAGAGACTCAGTAAATCAAGGGTTGATGTTTTCTCTCATATGTGAAGCTAGAGAGGAAAAAAAGGAATTGAAAAAGTGGATTGCCTGAAAATAAAAGGGACCAAGGGGAAGGAGGAGGAAAGGATAAGAGGAGGAACTAGAAAATGAAATTGACCAAACTTATGCTGTGTGCATGTATGAATATATCACAATGTACTCTAATGTTATATATAACTATAAAGCATCAATTAAAATTAAATAAATAAACAAATAGAAGGAAACTCAATAAACTAAAAGGAAGGGGATCACAGGTTGGGATGAGGGGAGAGAAAAAGGAAGTACTGAGGATTGAAATGGAGCAATATGCATTTATGAATATGTCAAAATGAACCCCACTATTATTGATAACTATAGTGTACTAATAAAAAATTTAAAAAATAAAGAAAGAATTGATTAAAAAATGAAAAAGTAATCTTATCTCTAGGTAACTGCTGCCAGCAATTAGGAGTAGCTTGTAACAAACTAAGGCTCCCACTGAGAATAACTAAGAAAACTATATTTTTTTAAAAAACGAAAGGCATTGGAAAACTACCAAGACATCCAGGGAGGGAGGACTTAAGGGAACAGTATCCCTGGGAATAAAAGAAAGAAAAAAGAAGTGAGCCTAACATTCTGCATGTAAACATGCCTCTAGGCCTCTGCCAATGCTGTACATGTTTAGGGCAAGAACATAAAAGCCAAAAGAAAGTTCTATGAAAAAGCTCAAAGAGCTAAACAGAATTTTCATGATCGCATATGCCTCTGGAGACAACACCTGGAACTTAGGGCTCAATGATTAGGAGGGACCCTTGTAAACATCTCCAGTTCTAAAGTTGAGATGTTTGAAATTTGCTGGGCTTAGGCATAAATCACTTGGAGAGAGACCATTTGGAGGTAATGTCTGTTTTACTTCCTATCTGTGTGCAATGAGAGAACATTAGCTGCAACAGTCCTCCGCACATGGCAATAATACAGGAGCGATCTTTAACCTTTTTCTAACACCTTGACTGTTAGCACTCTATTTCAAAATTCCCACCTGTGGTTAGCACCTTCAAGGAGAATTCATACTTAATTTATCACAACCATATATATGGTGCTGCCAGGCATTTGAAATAATATGACCGCAGCATCAAAAACATGTCAAAAAACTTTAAATAATTTATCAAATCTTTGTTCAACAAATACTCATGGCTCTTATATTTTTTGATAGACTTCAAAATATATTTTATCTATATGCATTCAGCAAATATAAGATAATACCTCTTACAAATATGAGTTTTTATATGTTTGAACAAATGGGTTGAGTAATAATTTTACCTTATCTATCTTGCAAACATATATCCTAGAAAAAGTAATCTATCAAAGGTGAGACTGTGACTGTTCAGTTCTTTTAATAAAAAGTAGGTTTTTAAAATATATATTGGTAGCTATTCCTAGAATCACAATGAAAACCATGCCAACATGAATTCTTCCTTAGAGAATGCAAAATTAGCAATTTTAACACTAGAACCTAATAGATATAGAGGATTTTTGTCTATTCTTCACTGGCAGAAATGCTTAATAAGTTTCTATAATTTGCCAAACATATACTTGACATTATAGGGGGGACAAAAGATATACAGGTAACATCTTTCTTCCAGAATTATGAATTCAATATAAAAACTGTTCCCAAAATGATTTCAGAGTTTTTAAAACTGTGGTAATAGTTATTACAAGAAGCCGTTGTATGCTAAGTTGTTTATACTAAATCTTCACAAAGTTTACATGAGATCGATGTTTTGTAGGCTGATCTAAAATTAGTGGGTCTTAAGATTCTTTAAGTAAGTAACTTAGGAAAATTCACATAGTTATTTGGTTTGAGTACCTCTAACAACTGCATTGGAACTTGAAAGAGCAAACATAAAGAGGAGTGAAAATAAGATGATTTTGAAAGACTGATTATTTCTTTTTGATACCTGTAGGATTTCTGCTAAAATATGATGACTATCCGTATCTCCACTTGGATAATGAACCTCACTCCACAACTCAGGTGCACAAATCTTAGTATAGATCCAATCATTACCATAAAACAGAAAAAGAAGTGGGCAATCCCCTAGCTTTCTTTTTGTAGTTGGAGGTACTCAGCAATGCACTTCTTAAAGAAAGAAAAACGCATTCTACAAATTAGTGTGATCTGAGAATACATGTGAAATTCTGCTTTTGCAATTCCCAGCAAATACACATGCACACACACCTTGGTGAAAACAAGTGAACCTTAACACTAAATTTGAGCTGATACTCAAATGTTTAATTGGTGAATTTTTTATGTTTATGATAAAATAAAAACCATGTAAAAAAATTCCATTGTTTTATTATCATGTCACAATGCAGTCTTACTGCAGAGTTGCACAAGAACACTTCTTTTCAAAATCAAATAATATCTATTTCTCTTTTGAAGGTGAGAAGCAGAGTTAGTAAGAGTAGGTTGCTTAACAACCATTTACTGTACCATGTACCAACAGGGTTAAATGAATTAATTTAGAAGAGATGACTCCAACTTAAAAATGACCTCTGAACACTAGAGAAAATTTCAGAAACAAGTAAGTCCTTACATTTGCCTTTTTTTTTTTTTTTTTTTTTTTTGGTGCTCGGGATCAAACCCAGGGCCTTGTGCTTGCAAGGCAAGCACTATACCAATTGAGCTATCTCCCCAGTCCCACACTTGCCTTTTGCATTTCTTATTAGACTCTCAAATTCTATGAATTGTTTAGCAAAGATTTCTTTTTTTCATTGCTATTTCTAAGGGAAAGAAAAAAACAAAGTATTTTCAAACACATAAACGCAGAAATAAGAAACAGAAGGAGATACTGAAAATGAATAATTTGGAACCAGAGTAAATTTTGGTAAACATCTGACAGGAAAGATCTTGACAAATAGAAAGTTCATTGTACTTGACATTCAAATGATCACTCAATATTTAAAGAGAAGCTATTTTCTTTGATTTTGAAATACTGATTCTGGAAGAAAGTAAGTTGTTAAGAAGAACTCCAGTTACTTGAAGTTCAAATTTGTGCATTTCAAAGTTCTCTTGAGGAACACAGGCATCAGTTGCCTCTCATAAAGATAAAAAAGCTTAAATATGTTAGAAATGAAGAGATAATTATCTTAAATTTTGGCCCAACATAAGTGTGCTAAAACTTCAATGATACAGATAACTCTCAAAAGGCACCTAATGTTAGTTATTGTAAAAAATATGCAAGTGTTAACAAAAGAAGTAGTACTCATTTTTCCTCACATTAAATTAATACACATTGAAATGTGTGCTTTCTTTAATATGACTTCTATATCAGTAGCTATTTTGCATATAGATATTTTCCTCAACTTAAAAATTTCTTTGTGTTGATTCCATAAAACAGGAAAATCTTGTCTGCCAAGTAATTTGTTCCTCAAAATCAAGACCCATATTATATTCAAAGTAAACCTTTAAAAAATCTGCAAAAACCATTCAAAGAAGTAATATTTTTTTCTCAATTACCTAAGTAACTTTTTGAGATTCTGGAATGTTCCAAATGATTTAAGTAATTAAGACCTAAGCCCTAAGAATTCTCTGCCCTTTAAAAATCACATATTTTTCATACTGAGGTTGCTACACCTGTGAGCAATCAGAAGTTTTTCAGTTTCCTTTTTAGAAGTTTCTTTCCATCTTCCTCAAATATATAGGTTCACCAGGTGTTTGGAATGCTAGTTTGGTAGCCGAGTTATGAAATCTTAATTGCACATCCCCTCTGTCACTTTGAACTAACTTCTCCATCTGTGCTCCAACAGACTTATCAGTAGTGCATTTGTTATGTTCACAGTAAACCCGAATATCTGCCATTGACTTCAAACGTTTCCATCTTGGAGGGAAAAAAGAGAAAGAAAAGAAATAATTGTATCTCACCCACATGATTTTAATTTTCTCTTTTTCAAATTTGTGTTCTGTTTGCTGTAGGTTTTCCCCCTCCTTACCATTGGCACATTCTGATCTTCCTTTCTAAATTTCAATGGGGACTTTTAAAAAAGCATTTTATCAAGAAATAGACAAAAGAAAACTTCTTTAAAACCATATCAAGTTCATAAAGCAAAATTGGAGTAAACTTTTGAAAGTGGTCCTAAAAAGGAAAGCATTGTCTATAAGGAATAGAGTTTTTAAAGAATTAAGATACCAATTCCCTATATCCTTTAATCAACCAGCTAGAAATTTCAATTAAGGTGATGAATGGTGTGGATAATAGAAAACATGATCTACATATTTGTTGGAATAATGGGAAAAAGAGAGATGACACAAAGGGTGTTTCAATGATACCTGAGAATTTATCTGACTAAATTGCAAAATTATATATGGCCAAAAGACAATTAGGACAGAACGCAAAAAGAGCGTGACACCAGTTTTTACTTGCTAGGTTGTCTCTTCAATAGGCAGTTTTGAATATTTATCTGATAAACATTTATTTATTTATTTATTTATTTATTTATTTATTTATCTAATTATTTATACTGGGGATTAAACCCACAGGCTCTTAAACACTGAGCCACATCTCAAGCCCTTTACATTTTTTTTAAATTTAGAGACAGGGTCCCGCCAAGTTGCTCAGGATCTTGGTAAATTGCTGAAGCTGGCTTCAAACTTGAGATCCTCCTGCCTCAGTTTCCTGAGTTGTTGGAATTACATGCTTGCACCACTACACTCAGCTAAAAACTCTATTTTAAACGTGAATCATCATGTAAAAACATCTGTACAAAAGAAGGAGATCTGTGAAAGTTGGATAATGGCAGTTTACAGGAGGAAATAGTGAAGGACAGATTGGTATGGCTAGGAAGAAAGGTTTTGAAAAGTCTTCAGGCATTATTGCATTTAGAAGCAAGGAGGAAAATATTTATTACAGAATGATTTATTGAGCATCTGTCAAGGTATGGTGTATATTGAGTGGCTTCTAGTATATTTGGGGTACAAGGTAACAATATCTTTAGACATCAAGAAGGCTATGGATAAACTGCCAACTGTAATATTGAATGATATTCTTGGTAGGGGAAATGGAGAATTTCTGTTATTACAGAGATCTTGAGTAATAACAATAATAATAGTAACTATTATTATTATTATCAAAATATTTGTTGTTATTTAATAGAGGCACCTAAGCATTGTACTCAAACTAAATTCACCCTTGCAAAATTGATTCCAGGTACTGTAGCTTCTAGATTTACAAGATGCAAAAATTGAGATACAAAGTGAAGCAACTTGCCTAGATAAAACAGGGATACTATCTTTCAAGAAAAAAGTAATGTACAATTAAAAGAATGAAGACAGAGGCTGTGCAGTTATACAGGACAGGACAAAAACCGGAGAGGCTCAGGAAGCTGTGTTTGTGTTAGGATGAGCATATCACAGGTGGTCTCAAGGGACTGAAAGCTGTGGAAAATGGAGTCACATTGTGACCCTGGGGTCTAGAGGCTGGGGCTCCCACCACCCATTGGTTGAGGTTTGCTCTGGTGAGTTAAAATTCCTCAAAGAGAGAAGACAAAGGCAAGACTTCCTGTGAGAAGCTTTGATTCTTTGAGACTGTCCACAGCCCCATGTTAGATCCTATGGACCCAGCAAACTTCTAGCATGTGCCATCTGTCCAGAGCCTCGCACTTTTCATGCTGAAATGGGAGACTGGGAGTTTACAAAGCTCTCAGGCCACAATTGGCTCTGCAAAGATAAAACCAGAAGATGTACCAGAAGAAAGTAACTTCAGACTGACCTGTTTGACCCATATCCTGCTAGAGCCCTCCCCAGCACCACCCTCAAATCACTGAAGTTCCAACCCCAGCCTAACCTCTATGGAAAACAATAAAACACAAAACTTGGTAAACTCTGTTACAAGATATTATTCAGAAGTCTTTCCTGTAGGTCTTGTTCCCTTTCAGTCAACAATATGAATACATTGTTAATTTAACACAGGTCTTTCTTTTTATTGCATTTGACTCAAATATATTATTAGTCTATGGTTTGTTTTTAAGTATTTTCCTTATGATCTGATACAGAAAATTGTTAGTTTAATTTTGCTCTAGCTATCGCAAAACTTTTTTTTGTTGTTGTTGTTTTGTTTTGTTTTGTTTTCTTTTCTCTCTTTCTTTCTTTGAGTTTTGTTTTGTGGTGCTAAGGATTGGACCCAGGGTCTTAGACAGACAAGGTAAGGGCTCTACCACTGAGCTACACTTCAGTCCTTTTTTATTTATTTATTTTTTAATTTTTCACAGACCGCATTTTGATTCATTGTACACAAATGGGGTACATCATTTCGTTTCTATGGTTGCGCACGATATAGATTCATACCATTCATGTAATCATACATGTACATAGGGTAATGATGTCTGTCTCATTCCACCATGTTTCATACCCCTCCCTCTCATTTCCCTCTATATAATCTAAAGTCCCTCCGTTCTTCTCTCACCCCTCATCCTCCCATCCCCATTATATATCATCATCCATTTATCAGGGAAAACATTCAGCCTTTGGTTTTTTGGGATTGGCTTATTTCACTTGGTATGATGTTCTCCAATTCCACCCATTTATTTGCAAATACCATAGTATTATTCTTCTTTTAAACAGGATCTCACTAAGTTTCCCAGGTTGGCCTGGAACTTGCAATCCTCTTGCCTCCTGAGTAGGTAGGATAAAGGGGAGCACTCAGTTTGCTACTTTGTAATTTTCTGAAGTTTGGAAAGTTTTCTTTCCTTACTTTGGCATATACACATAGTTTATTGTAGTTTTTATAGTTTATCTGTTTTTTTCATTAAACTTTTTACCAGTTTTGATTTATAAAAATTGTACATAACACTTAAATGCATTTTTATCTCAAACGATTGTAAATATAGTCCATTAAATGTTCAAATCTTCCCAATACCATTATCTTTAATGTTTCTTAAACGCTTCTGTTTCCAGAGGCAACCAGTTATAAGTTTGATATTTATTATCTTCTAGCATGTTCTGTGAAATAAGACACACAGTTATGTTTGTAAAAATCTGTTTTCTTAACAAAAATGAACATATGCCTCACATATTGTTCTTTCATTTCCTTTTACCAATATTTTGTGGCTCATCCTAGGTCCATCATGTGCTGGATAATGAAGTTGCATTCAATGGCGGACCACTTTTACGATAGTCAGCCCTTAAGTGTATAATGGAACTGGAACAGGAACACAGAGCTGAAGGAGAGATGAGAGTAAAGAAAACTGAAGCAAAGGAAGAGTAGCCTTTTTGAGGTCAAGAGGAGTTCCTTCTGTCCAGTTTCTTCAACGTTTCCAACATGAAAATCTGTGGGATTTTGTTGACTGGAGAACATCATGGTAACTGAAATAAGCCAGATTCAGAATGTCAAGGGTTAAATGTTTTCTCTCATATATGGAAGTGAAAAAGAGAGAGACAGAGAGAGAGAGAAATAAAGTAAAAATGATATCAGGAAAAGAAAAGGGAGAACAACAGAATAGAGGGAGAGCATTGAGACGGAGGGAGGAGGGGAGAGAAAAGGTAGTACTGGGGAAAGAAATACTATGTCTGCATGAACATACCACAATGAATTCTGCATATATATAAAATACATATGCACTAATTAAAATAATAATAATGATAATAAAAGGGAGATCAGTAGAGCACAGCAAGTGAATGAGAGGAAAAGGGAAGGTACTACGGAACAAAATTGATCAAATTTTGTGCATGTATAAATCTGGCATAATGAACCTCACTATGATGTATAATTTATAATGCACCAATTTAAAAAGGAAAGATAAGGAAGAATGTTAGAGAAGGAAAAAGTGAAGGTAAAGTATGTTTTTTTTTATTCTTAATTGTCCTAATAGATAAATTTTGTTCAAAATAATAGTAGCAATAATATATTTAGTCATTATAGCCTATAGAAGTGTGAAATTAATATGGAAGTGTTCCAAGGGGCAGGGAAGTAATTGGGAATACTCTGTTATAAGATGCTTACACTACACATAGAGAGGTGTAGTGGTATTTTAAAGAGCATGTGAATTAGTTAAAAATATGTAGTGCAAACTCCAGGGCAATCACTAAAAAAGTACAAAAAGGAATACAATTGATAGGAGGAAGAAAAAATGGAATTGTGATTGCTCAGTTAAAATTTAGGGGCGATCCAAGATGGTAGACTAGAGGGTGACTGCATCTCCAGTCGCTCCAGAACCCAGGATTCAAGAAGGGGAGGCATTGAGAGATTTGGACTAAAATGGAGCCACAGGGTGAGTCTCCCGAACCCCGTGAAGCACCCTGGGCAGCAGGCCCGGATAGGGGCAGCTTATCAGAGTAGGGCAGGGCAGCTAGAGTCTTCCCCAGGCAGCCCTGCGCACTCCGGCGCTGGGCTCCTCCCACACGACCAGCTTCTCAGGCTTCTCGGAGCAGGCCTCCCAATGAGAGCCTTTCTGCATAGAACCAGCTCCAAGTCCCTGAGCCAGCGTGGTGAGCTCCGCCCCGCAGGCAGCTTCAAGGACCAGGACAGGGCAGCCAGGGACTTCCCCAAGCAGCCTGGCTCCCTCCGGCGGAGGCGCCTTTCAAGGCTAGCTTCTCGGAGCAGATCGCCCAGTGAGAGCCTTTCTACAAAGAGCCAGCCACAAGTCCCTGAGCCAGCAGAGAGCTCTGACCCGCAAGCAGCCTCTGGGACCAGAGCAGGGCAGCCAGAGACTTCTCCAGGTGGCCCTGCACCCTCCTACTATAGGCTCTTTCCACACGGTGATCCAAGATAGCGGACTAGAGGGTGACTGCATCTCCAGTCGCTCCAATAACCCAGGATTCAAGAAGGGGAGGCATTGAGAGACTTGGACTAAAATGGAGCCACGGGGTGAGTCTCCCCCACCAGGTGAAACTCAGCCTGGGCGGCAGGCCTGGATAGGGACGGCTTATCAGAGTAGGGCAGGGCAGCTAGAGTCTTACCCAGCCAGCCCTGCATACACCGGTACTCTGGTGGTAGGCTCCTCCCACATGGCCAGCCTCTCAGAGCAGGCCCCCCACTGAGAGCCTTTCCACACAGAGCCAGCTCCAAGCCCTGGAACCAGTAGCAGGGTAGGGGCAGCTTTCTTCGGGAGCACTGCATTATCAAGTTTCTCCAAGACTTCAGGCTATTGAAGGCTGGGAGGTGATACACTGGAAATCTACAGGGACACTATAAGCCAATAGAGGAAATAATCAATATCTCAGAGTCCCACTGACATCTGACCAATATGAGAAAACAAGGGAAGAAAATGTCTCAAACAAACCTAGATACTATATCAATAAAACCCAATGACAGCACAGCAGAAGAAATGTCAAAAAGGGAGTTCAGAGTGTACATAATTAAAACAATCAGGGAAGCAAATGAGGAGATAAAAGAGCAAATGCAGGCATTAAATGATCGCACCAATCAACAGTTAAAACAGCAAATACAGGAAGCAACAGATCATTTCAATAAAGAGTGAGAGATACTGAAAAAAAAAAAAAAGAATTGCTTGAAGTGAAGGAAACAATAAACTAAGTTAAAAACTCCGTAGAAACATAAGCAATAGGATAGAACACCTGGAAGACAGAACCTCAGACACTGAAGACAAAATATTTAATCTTGAAAACAAAGTTGACCAAACAGAGAAGATGGTAAGAAATCATGAACAAAATCTACAAGAATCATAGGATATCATGAAAAGGCCAAATTTAAGAATTATTCGGATTGAGGAAGGCTTAGAGAAACAAACCAAAGGAATGAACAATCTATTCAATGAAATAATATCACAACATTTCCCAAATCTGAAGAATAAAATGGAAAACCAAGTGCAAGAGGCTTATAGGACTCCAAATATACAAAATTACAACAGACCCACATCAAGGCACATTACTATGAAAATACCTAACATACAAAATAAAGACAGACTTTTAAAGGCCACGAGAGAAAAGAATCAAATTACATTTAGGGGGAAACCAATAAGAATATCAGCAGATTTTTCAATGCAGACCCTAAAAGCTACAAGGGCCTGGAACAACATTTACCAAGCCCTGAAAGAAAACAAATGCCAACCAAGAATCTTATACCCAGCAAAACTTACTTTCAGATTTGACGATGAAATAAGATCCTTCCATGATAAACAAAAGCTAAAGGAATTTACAAAAAGAAAGCCGGCATTACAGAACATTCTCAGCAAAATATTCCATGAGGAAGAGATGAAAAACAACGATGCAAATCAGCAATGGGAAGAACTAGCCGAGAGGAATAGCCAAATAAAGGAGAAACCAAATCATGTCAAAAAACAAAAATGAGTCTAATGACTGGGAATACAAATCATATCACAAGAATAACCCTGAATGTTAATGGCCTGAACTCATCCATCAAAAGACATAGACTGGCAGATTCGATTAAACAGAAAAATCCAACAATATGCTGCCTGCAAGAGACTCATCTCATAGAAAGAGATACCCATAGACTAAAGGTGAAAAGATGGGAAAAAACACACCATGCACACGGACACAGCAAAAAAGCTGGAGTATCCATCCTCATTTCAGATAATGTGGACTTCAAGCCAAAACTAGTCAGAAGGGATAAACAAGGACATTACATACTGCTTAAGGGAAGCATAAATCAGCAAGACATAACAATCATAAATATCTATGCCCTGAACATTGGCTCATCTATGTACATCAAACAAATCCTTCTCAATCCCAGAAATCAAATAGACCACAACACAATAATACTAGGCGATTTTAACACACCTCTCTCACCACTGGATAGGTCGTCCAAACAAAAATTGAACAAAGAAACCATAGATCTCAATAACACAATCAACAATTTAGACTTAACCGACTTATAGAGAATATACCATCCAAAAAAGAACAAATACACTTTGTTCTCAGCAGCACATGGATCCTTCTCTAAAACAGACCATGTTTTATGCCACAAAGCTACTGTTAGCAAATACAAGAAGATAGAGATACTATCTTTTTTTTTTTTTTTTTTTTTTTTTTAGAGTTTTTTTTTTTTTTTTTTTTTTTATTGTAAACAAATGGGATACATGTTGTTTCTCTGTTTGTACATGGCGTAAAGGCATACCATTTGTGTAATCATAAATTTACATAGAGCAATGTTGTTTGATTCATTCTGTTATTTTTTTCCCTTCCCCCCACCCCTCCCACCCCTCTTTACCCTCTATACAGTAGTTCCTTCCTCTATACTTGCCCCCCTCCCTAACCCTAACTCTAACCCTTCCCTCCCCCCCATTATGTGTCAACCTCCCCTTATTAGCGATATCATTCGTCCTTTGGCTTTTTGAGATTGGCTTATCTCACTTAGCATGATATTCTCCAATTTCATCCCTTTTCCTGCAAATGTCATAATTTTATCATTCTTTATGGCTGAGTAATATTCCATAGTATATATATACCACAGTTTCTTTATCCACTCATCAATTGAAGGGCATCTAGGTTGGTTCCACAGTCTGGCTATTGTGAATTGAGCAGCTATGAACATTGATGTGGCTGTATTTCTGTAGTATGCAGATTTTAAGTCCTTTGGGTATAGGCCAAGGAGTGGGATAGCTGGGTCAAATGGTGGTTCCATTCCAAGTTTTCTAAGGAATCTCCACACTGCTTTCCATAGCGGCTGCACTAATTTGCAGCCCCACCAGCAGTGTATGAGTGTACCTTTCTCCCCACATCCTCGCCAACACCTGTTGTTGCTCGTATTCTTGATAATCGCCATTCTAATTGGGGTGAGATGGAACCTTAGGGTGGTTTTGATTTGCATTTCTCTTATTACTAGAGATGTTGAACATTTTTCCATATGTTTGTTGATTGCTTGTAGATCTTCTTCTGTGAAGTGTCTATTCATTTCCTTAGCCCATTTGTTGACTGGACTGTTTGAATTCTTGGAGTAGAGTTTTTTGAGTTCTTTATAGATTCTGGAGATTAGTGCTCTATCTGAAGTATGATTGGCAAAGATATTCTCCCACTCTGTAGGCTCTTTCTTCGCATTGCTGATAGTTTCCTTTGCTGAGAGAAAGCTTTTTAGTTTGAATCTATCCCAGTGGTTGATTCTAGCTTTTATTTCTTGTGCTATGGGAGTCCTGTTAAGGAAGTCTGGTCCTAGACCAACAAGATGAAGATTTGGACCTACTTTTTCTTCTATAATCTGCAGGGTCTCTGGTCTGATTCCGAGGTCCTTAATCCATTTTGAGTTTAGTTTCGTGCATGGTGAGAGATATGGGTTTAGTTTCATTCTGTTGCATATGGATTTCCAATTCTCCCAGCACCATTTGTTGAAGAGGCTATCTTTTCTCCATTGCATATTTTTGGCCCCTTTGTCTAGTATGAGAAAATTGTATTTATTTGGGTTTGTGTCCGTGTCCTCTATTCTGTACCATTGATCTACCTTTCTATTTTGGTACCAATACCATGCCGTTTTTGTTACTATTGCTTTGTAGTAGAGTTGAAGATCTGGTATTGCAATACCCCCTGTTTCACTCTTCCTGCTAAGGATTGCTTTAGCTATTCTGGGTTTCTTATTCTTCCAGATGAATTTCATAATTGCCTGCTCTATTTCTGTAAGGTACGTCATTGGGATTTTAATTGGAATTGCATTGAATTTGTATAGCACTTTAGGTAGTATGGCCATTTTGACAATATTAATTCTTCCTATCCAAGAACATGGAAGATCTTTCCATCTTCTAAGGTGTTCTTTAATTTCTTTCTTTAGTGTTGTATAGTTCTCATTGTAGAGGTCTTTCACCTCTTTTGTGAGATTGATTCCCAAGTATTTTATTTTTTTCGAGGCTATTGTGAATGGGGTAGTTTTCCTAATTTCTCTTTCTGAAGATTCATCACTTATGTATAAAAATGCGTTGGATTTATGGGCATTGATCTTGTAACCTGCTACTTTACTGAAATCACTTATGAGTTCTAAGAGTTTTCTGGTGGAATTTCCAGGTTCCTCTAAATATATAATCATGTCATCAGCGAACAGGGATAGTTTGAGTTCTTCTTTTCCAATTCGTATCCCTTTAATTTCTTTGGTTTGTCTAATTGCTCTGGCCAGAGTCTCAAGAACGATGTTGAATAGAAGTGGTGAAAGAGGGCATCCCTGCCTTGTTCCAGTTTTTAGGGGGAATGCTTTCAGCTTTTCACCATTTAGAATGATATTAGCCATGGGCTTAGCATAAATGGCCTTTACAATATTAAGGAATGTTCCCACTATCCCTATTTGTTCTAGTGTTTTGAGCATGAAGGGGTGCTGAATTTTATCAAATGCTTTTTCTGCGTCTATTGAAATAATCATGTGATTCTTGACTTTAAGTCTATTAATATGGTGAATTACGTTTATTGATTTCCTGATGTTGAACCAACCTTGCATCCCTGGGATGAAACCCACTTGATCATGGTGCACTATCTTTTTAATATGTTTTTGTATGCGATTTGCTAAAATTTTGTTGAGAATTTTTGCGTCGATGTTCATTAAGGATATTGGTCTGAAATTTTCTTTCCTTGATGAGTCTCTGTCTGGTTTAGGTATCAGTGTGATATTGGCTTCATAGAATGAGTTTGGGAGGGTTCCCTCCTCTTCTATTTTATGGAATACTTTGAGAAGTATTGGAATGAGCTCTTCCTTAAAGGTTTTGTAGAACTCGGCTGAGAACCCATCTGGTCCCGGACTTTTCTTTGTTGGTAGGCTTTTGATGACTTCTTCTATTTCAGTACTTGAAATTGGTCTATTTAAATTGTTTATGTCCTCCTCATTCAGTTTAGGCAATTCATATGTCTCTAGAAACCTGTTGATGTCTTCGAAATTTTCTATTTTGTTGGAGTATAGATTTTCAAAATAGCTTCTAATTATGTTTTGTATTTCCATCCTGTCTGTAGTGATATTTCCTTGTTCATTCCGAATTTTAGTGATTTGGGTTTTCTCTCGTCTTCTCTTTGTTAGTGTGGTTAAAGGTTTATCAATTTTGTTTATTTTTTCGAAGAACCAACTATTTATTTTGTCAATTTTTTGTATTGTTTCTTTTGTTTCAATTTCATTGATTTCAGCTCTGAGTTTAACAATTTCCTGTCTTCTACTACTTTTGGTGCTGTTCTGTTCTTCTTTTTCTAAGGCTTTGAGCTGTAGTGTTAGGTTGTTTATTTGTTGAGTTTTACTTCTTTTATTAAATGCGCTCCATGAAATAAATTTCCCTCTAAGTACTGCTTTCATAGTGTCCCAGAGGTTTTGATATGATGTTTCTTTGTTCTCATTTACCTCTAAGAATTTTTTAATTTCCTTCTTAATATCTTCTGTTATCCATTCATCATATAATAGCATATTGTTTAACCTCCAGATGTTGGAATAGTTTCTGTGTTTTACTCTTTCATTTATTTCTAACTTCAATCCATTATGATCTGATAGAATACATGCTAGTGTCTCTATCTTCTTGTATTTGCTAACATTAGCTTTGTGGCATAATATATGGTCTATTTTAGAGAAGGATCCATGTGCTGCTGAGAAGAAAGTGTATTCACTCTTGGTTGGATGGAATATTCTATAAATGTCCGTTAAGTCTAAATTATTGATTGTGTTGTTGAGATCTATGGTTTCTTTGCTCAATTTTTGTCTGGAAGATCTGTCCAGTGGTGAGAGCGGCGTGTTAAAATCACCTAGTATTATTGTGTTGTGGTCTATTTGGTTTCTGAAATTGAGAAGGATTTGTTTGACATACATAGATGAGCCACTGTTTGGGGCATAGATGTTTATGATTGTTATATCTTGCTGATTTATGCTTCCCTTAAGCAGTATGAAATAACCTTCTTTATCCCTTCTGACTAACTTTGGCTTGAAGTCCACATTATCGGAAATGAGGATGGATACTCCAGCTTTTTTGCTGAGTCCATGTGCATGGTATGTTTTTCCCCATCCTTTCACCTTTAATCTATGGGTATCTTTTTCTATGAGGTGAGTCTCTTGCAGGCAACATATTGTTGGATCTTTCTTTTTAATCCAGTCTGCCAGTCTATGTCTTTTGATTGATGAATTCAGGCCATTAACGTTCAGGGTTATTATAGAGAAATGATTTGGTTTCCCGGTCATTTGGTTCATTTTTAAAATTTTGTTTATTTATTTGTTTGACACAACTTGTTTCCTCCTTTATTTGACAATTCCTTTAGGATAATTCCTCCCTTTGCTGATTTGCTTCTTTGTTTTTCATCTCTTCCTCATGGAATATTTTGTTGAGAATGTTCTGTAATGCTGGCTTTCTTTTTGTAAATTCTTTTAGCTTTTGTTTATCATGGAAGGATTTTATTTCATCGTCAAATTTGAAGGTAAGTTTTGCTGGGTATAAGATTCTTGGTTGGCATCCATTTTCTTTCAGGGCTTGAAAAATGTTGTTCCAGGACCTTCTAGCTTTTAGGGTCTGGATTGAAAAATCTGCTGATATGCGTATTGGTTTCCCCCTGAATGTAATTTGGTTCTTTTCTCTCACAGCCTTTAAAATTCTGTCTTTATTTTGTATGTTAGGTATTTTCATTATAATGTGCCTTGGTGTGGGTCTGTTGTAATTTTGTGTATTTGGAGTCCTGTAAGCCTCTTGAACTTGATTTTCCATTTCATTCTTCAGATTTGGGAAATTTTCTGATATTATTTCATTGAATAGGTTGTTCATTCCTTTGGCTTGTTTCTCTAGGCCTTCCTCAATCCCAATAATTCTTAAATTTGGCCTTTTCATGATATCCCATAGTTCTTGTAGATTCTGTTCATGATTTCTTACCATCTTCTCTGTTTGTTCAGCTTTGTTTTCAAGGTTAAATATTTTGTCTTCAATGTCTGAGGTTCTGTCTTCCAGGTGTTCTATCCTATTGGATATGCTTTCTATGGAGTTCTTAATTTGGTTTATTGTTTCCTTCATGTCAAGGATTTCTGTTTGGTTTTTTTTTCAATATCTCTAACTCTTTATTGAAATGATCTTTTGCTTCCTGTATTTGCTCTTTTAACTGTCGATTGGTGCGATCAATCAATGCTTGCATTTGCTCTTTCATCTCATCATTCAATGCTTGCATTTGCTCTTTCATCTCCTCGTTTGCTTCTCTGATCATTTTAATTATGTACATTCTGAACTCCTTTTCTGTCATTTCTTCTGCCATGCTGTCATTGGGTTTTATTGATGTAACATCTAGATTTGTTTGCAGCATTTTCTTTCCTTGTTTTCTCATGTTGTTCAGATATCAGTGGACCGCTGAGATATTGCAGATTTCCTCTGTTGATTTACAATGACCCTGAAGATTTCTATATATATCCCCTCTTAGCCTTCAGTAGGCTGAAGTCTTGGAGGAGGTTGATAATGCGGTGCTCCACAAGGAAGCTGCCTCTCTAGGAGTAGTGGCCTTCAGGTGGGGTATATTCCCTGCTAGTGGGCAGAGGTGCCTCCACTTGTTGACCAATGGTCATCCAAAGGGGACCTAGGCTGTGGGCTGAGGCAAGGCCTGTTTGGGCCTGAGCCTCTGGTTTTACTGTCCTTGTGGGAAACCTCACCCAGCAGGGAAGACTCACCCGGTGGGGAGGTCTCGCTGGTCAGTTTCCTCCTAGAGGTTCCCCTCAATTTACATCTACTGCCTGGGCTGGGCTGCCTTCTTCTGCAAAGTTTCCAGGGGCCCGGCCCTACCTCCTGGGCCTGGGAGCCTCACCCTTCGCAGATGAATCTCCTTAGGCTGCCCCTCCTCAGAGAATTTGCCCATAGGCCTGGAACCTTCGCTCCGCCCTAAGCCTGTCTCTGTGCGGCTCTTCCACCCAGAAGCCTCCTAGATCCTGGGACCCTGTTCTGCACCTAATCGCCTGGCTGCGTGGCCCCTCCTCTGAGCAGCCACCTGTGGCCCCGAACAATCGCTCTGAGTCCCAGAGACCCGCCACAGGCCTCTTCCTCCAGACAGCTGCCCAGTATGCCGGTGCGGTCACTAGGAGTCCAAGAAACTCACTTCGTGCTTCCTCCTCCCACCAACCACCCGTAGCCTGGGGCAATCAATCACTCCGAGTCGAAGTGACCCTGCCCGTTCCTCCTCCTTCTCCAGATAACCCCCCGGGTGTTCAGGAGCAGTCCCTCTGAGTGGCTCTGAATCCACGTGACCCGCTGCACGGGTCCTCTGGGCCACCGCCCGGAGCTCTGGTGTGGTCCTTCAAGACCAAGCGTCCCACCACGCTTCTCCTCCAGGCAGCCCCCCTGTGTTCAGGAGCTGTCACTTTAAGACCAAATAACTCACCACTCGCCTTCTCCTCTGAGCAGCCGCCTGGAGCGCTAATGCAGTCACTGCGAGTCCAAAGGACCCGCCGCGCTCCTTCTCCTCCTTCTCCTACTCCTCCGGGGAGGCCCCGGGGTTCAGAAGTGGTCAGGGTCCAAACAGCTCGCCACGCAGCCCCTTCTCTGGCAACCGCCTGTAGTTCCCGTATAGTCGCCCGAATCCAAGCGGCTGCTCCTCTTCCTCCTCGTCCTCAGGGCAGGCCCCGGGGTTCAGAAGCGTTGTTCTGATTCCAAACAGCTCGCCGCGCGGCTTCTCCTCTGGCAACCGCCTGCAGCTCTGGCGCAGTCTCTCTGAATCCAAGTGGCCACGCTCCTCTCCTCCTCCTCAGGGCAGGCCCTGGTGTCCTGAGTCCACACAGTTCTCCCCGCCTCTCCTCCCCCGGGCAGCCGCCGGAGCCCCAGTGGCTGCTCCGAGTCCCAGCGCTGTGCCGACCGGCCTCCTCTATGGCGCTCCAGCGGGGGGAGGGGCGTCTCGCCGGCAGTTCTACTTCACAAAGTTTCCTGCGTTCCAGGACCCCCGTCCCATCCGGGATGCCCCCCCAGGGGGTGAGAGTCACCCGGCTACTTTGAGTTGGTCCCAAGCGTCTCAATATCTCCTCTCTTGAATCCTGAGTTCTGGAGCAACACGTATTGCAGCCACCCTCTAGGCCGCCATCTTGAAAACCCCGAGATACTATCTTGTACTCTATCAGATCATAATGGATTGAAATTAGAAATAAATGACAGAATAAAACACAGAAACTTCTCTAATACCTGGAGATTAAATAATACACTATTATATGATGAATGGATAACAGAAGACATCAGGAGGGAAATAAAAAAATTTTTAGAAGTAAATGAGAACAAAGACACATCATATCAATATCTCTGGGACACTATGAAAGCAGTATTTAGAGGAAGATTTATTTCATGGGGCACATTCAACAAAAGAAGTAGAAATCAACAAATAACGACTTAATAATACAGTTCAAAGCCCTAGAAAAAGAAGAGCAGACCAACACCAAAAGTAGTAGAAGACAGGAAATAGTTAAAATCAGAGCTGAAATCAACAAAATTGAAACAAAAGAAATAATCGGAAAAATTAACAAAATAAATAGTTGGTTCTTTGAAAAAATAAACAAAATTGATAAACCATTAGCCACACTAACACAGAGAAAGAGGGAGAAACCTCAAATTACTAAATTCGGAATGAACAAGGAAATATCACAACAGACACGAGTGAAAAACAAAACATAATTAGAAGCTATTTTGAAAATCTATACTCCAACAAAACAGAAAACCTCGAAGACATCAACAAGTTTCTAGAGACATATGAATGACCTAAACTGAACGAAGAGGACATACACAACTTAAATAAATCAATTTCAAGCAATGAAATAGAAGAGGTTATCAAAAGCCTACCAACAAAGAAAAGTCCGGGACCAGATGGGTTCTCAGCCGAGTTCTACAAAACCTTTAAAGAAGAGCTCATTCCAATACTCAAAGTATTACATGAAATAGAAGAGGAGGGAACCCTCCCAAACTCATTCTATGAAGCCAATATCACCCTGATACCTATACCAGACAGAGACACATCGAGGAAAGAAAATTTCAGACCAATATCCTTAATGAACATCGATGCAAAAATTCTCAACAAAATTTTAGCAAATCGCATACAAAAATATATTAAAAAGATAGTGCACCACGATCAAGTGGCTTTTATCCCAGGGATGCAAGGTTGGTTCGACATCTGGAAGTCAATAAATGTCATTCACCATATCAACAGACTTAAAGTTAAGAATCACATGATTATTTCAATAGATGCAGAAAAGGCATTCCATAAAATACAGCATCACTTCATGCTCAAAACACTAGAAAAAATTGGGGTAGTGGGAACATTCCTTAACATTGTAAAGGCCATATACGCTAAGCCCATGGCCAATATCATTCTAAATGGTGAAAAACTGAAAGCATTCCCCCTAAAAACTGGAACAAGGCAGGCATGCCCTCTTTCACCACTTCTATTCAACATCGTCCTTGAGACTCTAGCCAGAGCAATTAGACAAACCAAAGAAATTAAAGGGATACAAATTGGAAAAGAAGAACTCAAACTATCCCGGTTCGCTGATGACATGATTATATATTTAGAGGAATCTGGAAATTCCACCAGAAAACTCTTAGAACTCATAAATGAATTCAGTAAAGTAGCAGGTTACAAGATCAATGCTCATAAATAGAATGCATTTTCATACATAAGTGATGAATCTTCAGAAAGAGAAATTAGGAAAACTACCCCATTCACAATAGCATCGAAAAAAAATACAACACTTGGGAATCCATCTCACAAAAGAGGTGAAAGACCTCTACAATGAGAACTACAGAACACTAAAGAAAGAAATTAAAGAAAACCTTAGAAGATGGAAAGATCTCCCATGTTCTTGGACAGGAAGAATTAATATTGTCAAAATGGACATACTACCAAAAGTGCTATACAGATTCAATGCAATTCCAATTAAAATCCCAATGATGTACCTTACAGAAATAGAGCAAGCAATTATGAAATTCAACTGGAAGAATAAAAAACCCAGAATAGCTAAAGCAATCCTCAGTAGAAAGAGTGAAGCAGGGGGTATCGCAATACCAGATCTTCAGCTCTACTACAAAGCAATAGTTACAAAAACGGCATGGCATTGGTACCAAAATAGACAGGTAGATCAATGGTACAGAATAGAGGACATGGATGCAAACCCAAGTAAATACAATTTTCTCATACTAGACAAAGGTACCAAAAATATGCAATGGAGAAAAGATAGCCTCTTCAACAAATGGTGCTGGGAAAACTGGAAAACCATATGCAACAGAATGAAATTAAACCCCTATCTCTCACCCTCCACAAAACTCAACTAAAAATGGATCAAGGACCTCGGAATCAGACCAGAGACCCTGCATCTTATAGAAGAAAAAGTAGGTCCAAACCTTCAACTTGTTGGCTTAGGATCAGACTTCCTTAACAGGACTCCCATAGCACAAGAAATAAAAGAAGAATCAACCACTGGGATTGATTCAAACTAAAAAGCTTTCTCTCAGCAAAGGAAACTATCAGTAATGTGAAGAGAGAGCCTACAGAGTGGGAGAATTTCTTTGCCACTCATACTTCAGATAGAGCACTAATTTCCAGAATGTATAAAGAATTCAATAACCTCTACACCAATAATACAAATAATCCAATCAACAAATGATCTAAGGAAATGAATAGACACTTCACAGAAGATGTACAAGCAATCAACAGATATATGAAAAAATGTTCAACATCTCTAGTAATAAAAGAAATGCAAATCAAAACTATCCTAAGATTTCATCTCACCCCAATTAGAATGGTGATTATCAAGAACACAAGCAACAACAGGTGTTGGTGAGGATGTGGGGAAAAAGGTACACTCATACATTGCTGGTGGGGTTGCAAATGAGTGCAGCCACTCTGGAAAGCAGTATGGAGATTCCTCAGAAAGCTTGGAATGGAACCACCATTTGACCCAGCTATCCCACTCCTTGGCCTATACCCAAAGGACTTAAAATCAGCATACTACAGAGATTCAGCCACATCAATGTTCATAGCTGCTCAATTCACCATAGCCAGATTGTGGAACCAACCTAGATGCCCTTCAGTTGATGATAGGACAAAGAAACTGTGGCATATATATACAATGGAATATTACTCTTCCATGAAGAATGATAAAATTATGGCATTTGCAGGCAAATGGATGAAATTGGAGAATATCATGCTAAGTGAGATAAGCCAATCTCAAAAAACTAAAGGACGAATGATCTCGCTGATAAGTGGATGAGGACATATAATGGGGGGTAAGAGTGGTTAGCGTTAGGGCTAGGGTTAGGTTTAGGGTTAGGGATAAGGAGGGTGGTAAGAATGGACGAAGGAAGGACTCTATAGAGGGAAAAGAGGGGTTGGAGGGTGGGAGGGAAGGGAAAAAAATAAGAGAATAAATCAAACAACATTGCCCTAGTAAATTTATGATTTCACAAATGGTGTGCCTTGACTCCATGTACAAATAGAGAAACAACATGTATACCATTTGTTTAAATTAAAAATAAATAAATAAATAAAAAATAAAATTTAGGAAGGCAGAAAATCAATGGAAGAGGGCGTAAAAAGAGCAAAGAACAAGTACAACAAACAGAAAACAG
Organism: Sciurus vulgaris; assembly: GCF_902686455.1. Classification (NCBI taxonomy): domain Eukaryota; kingdom Metazoa; phylum Chordata; class Mammalia; order Rodentia; family Sciuridae; genus Sciurus; species Sciurus vulgaris. Next base: position 17,474,791 of record NC_136469.1, read on the forward strand.
TAGCAAACATGGTAGCTATCAACCCACTTAGATCAATAATCACCTTAAATATCAGTGGTCTAAGTAATCAATTAAAAGGCACTTTCAAATTGCAAATATTTTATTGAGGAGTTTTGCATCTGTGTTTATGAAGGATATTGGTCTATAGTTGTCTTTTGGGCAGAAGAGTAATACTGGCTATACAGGAACAGTTTGGGAGGATTTCCCTTCCTTCCTTCCTTCCTTCCTTCCTTCCTTCCTTCCTTCCTTCCTTCCTCCCTCCCTCCCTCCCTCCCTCCTTCCCTCCCTTCCTCCCTCCTTCCCTTCCTTCCTTCCTCCCTCCCTCCCTCCCTCCCTCCTTCCCTCCCTTCCTTCTTTCCTTCCCTTCCTTCCTTCTTTCCTTCCTTCCTTCCGATTTAGTGGAACAGTTTGAAGAGCTTCGGTATTAATTCTTTCTTTATATCCTGGTAATTCACCAGTGAATTTATCTGGTTCTGGGCTTTTTTGTTCTTGTTGTTGGGAGAACTATTATTGCCTCAATCTCATTGCTTGTTATAGCTTAGGTTTTTTATATTCTCTTTACTCAATTTTGGAAGATCATCCATGTCTAGAAACTTGTTCTAGATATTCCATTTTATTGAAGTATGGTTTTTGAAGAGTCCCTAATGTTCATCTGGATTTCTGTGGCATATATTGTCATATTCCCTGTTCATCACTAATTTTGTTTATTTGAGTCTTAATTTTTAGTTAGATTGACTAAGGGTTTGTCGATCTTGTTTATCTTTTCAAAGTACCAGGTTTTTGTCCCTTTGTGTTTTTCTTTTCGTCTCTAATCATTTAATTCAAATGTGATCTTTATTATTTTTTCCTCTATTGATTTTGGGTTTGCCTTTTCTTGTTTGTCTAGGACCTTGAGATGTATCACATTCAACAATACATTTAAAACATCATAAAAAGAAAGAAAGAAAGAAAACTGGAGCAGATAAAAACAAGAGCTCTCAAGAAAAGCCACAGAAAAGGATTAGCCAAAGCTTTTCAGTTCTCAACAAACTTCTTAAAAGGTCTGAAAATATGGGACTGCAAAACCAGAAGAATTTCATTAAAAGAGAGAAAAGTTCAGGGGCATTATCTGCTTATAAGTAACTCTATGATAAGAAAAACAAAAGAAGCCAAGAAACCATGGGCATGTTTCTGGAGAGAGTGGCACGTGCTCAAGACAAGCCAGAGGCAGGTCCCAGGGAGGGGTGCAGAGAAGGCATTAGCGCCATTAGAAGGGACAGCTCCACCTACATCACTTCTCCCAAAGGCCTTCCAGGGGGACAAGACCAGAAAGTGGAAGACAGTAGCTATGATGATCCTGGCCTTGTGAAGACCTAGGCTAACTTACGTGTTTATGTCCTACTTTTAACAGCAAAGCTTACAAAGTAAAAGAAGAAAATTAAAAGAAAAAAGACTCATAGTAAAAGGCTATAAAGAAATTATTTTTGTACAGCTACCTGTAGAATATACTGTAAGTTAGATGTTATTATAAAAGAGTCAAAATTTTAAAAAATTAAAGACATAAATAAAAAAGTTATAGGAGGCTAAGGTTAATCTGTTACTGAAGAAAGAAAAGTTTGTTATAAATTTAGCACAGCCTAAATCCACCCTGCTTATAAAGGGTACAGTATTGTGAGTGAGCCCCTAGGCCAGCACACGCACTCACCGTTCACTCAGCGACTTTCCGTGACAACTTTGGTCCTGCAAGCTCTGTTCATCTTTCATGCTGTATTCTGTATTTTCACTGTAGCCTTCTATGTTTAGTTATTTTTAGGTATACGTGTGCCACTGTGTTAAATGTCCTGCGGTATTCAGTACAGTGGTGTGCTGTGCTCTAGCAGTAATAGACGTTTCACCCAGGAGCAGATGCAACGTAGCCTGTGTATGTAGTGGTCTATACCTTCTGGGTCTGTTTAAGTACACCGTGTGATACTTGCACAATGACAGTATCACCTGATGGCACATTTCCCACAGCATATCCCCATTGCTAAGTGACATATGACTGTGTATAGAGATCTACTTTGTTCCTTGGTCTCCTACAATTGTATGAGTGCCTTATAATTTATTTAACCTCATACTAGTGGTGACAATATGGATTCTTTACAATTATTTTCACATGTATCAGGAATTTAAATTCTGCTTTACAAATTTTTATAGAACATAAATTTTGTAGTATAGATAACTAGAAATGGTATTGCGAGGTCAACATAGTTGAACTTATTAAATGTACCAGAAACTGTAAATGGTTGACTATAAAAGATGTTCCAATTTGTAATGTTGTTAACAATGCAGAAGCATGTTTATTTCTTGTGATTAATATTTTAATGCCTGAGTGAAAAAATTGGCATTTCGGGCTTGCTTCATTTAAATTTGCCTGAATAATTGTTAGAGCATACTTCCACAAATGTACTGTCCCATATCATTTTATTTATTCTGGAAGTAGGCTGTTTATCTGTTTAAAAATTTTTATTGATTTGTAGAAGAACTTTCAATATTAATATGATCATACTTACAACAGAGAATTATTTATGTAGCCCTATTTTCTGTAACTTCAGGTTTTATATTTACTTCTTCTCCAACCCCAAACTATTTTTTCAGATTTATAGTCCTCTGATCAAATATGTTTATGTACATACACTGAATATTTGTTTGTATTTATGTTTACTAAACCACATAGACAATTCTAGATGAAGTAAAGTTAACTGTAAACTCAGGTGGAATTTTCTATACAAATAGCTAGCAGAACATTTATTAACTCACAGTTTTCCTTCTGCTTTTCAATCCTACTTTAATCATTAAACAAATTTTCATTGAAGAGTCAGTTGGTAGGTTTTATTTTAAGTCCCTTTGTTTGCTTATTGTATTTTCTTGTTCTTTTAATTCCTAAAATTTCACAATAATCTTTCATCCTTGAAAAAGACAGCACATTCATCATTGATCTTTTGGAAGACTAGTTAGAATTTTATTTCCATGCTCTTTTTCAAATAGAATTTGCTTCATGCAAATTTATTTTGTGGAATTGTTCAGAAATACTTTGAATGTATTTACTTATTTGGATAAACTTCCATCTTAGAATTTTTAGTCCTTTTATCAAGGATTTTGATATGTATCTACATCTTTTAGATCTTTTAGGGAAATTGGTGAAGTGATATAATTTTTGAACTATAAATTTTATTAGTTTTATTCTTAAGTATTTTATATACCTTAAAGGCCAGAGTTAGAGAGATAGATTTTCTAATTTTATATTTTCAAATAATTTAATAGTAACAGGAATGCTTTTATTTATGAGCAAGGCTCTTTTTTTTTTTTTTTTTTTTTTTTTGTGGTGCTTGGGATTGAACCCAGGGCCTTGTGCTTGCAAGGCAAGCATCTACCAACTGAGCTATATCCCCAGCCCGAGCAAGTCTCTTCTTTGCATATATCTGAATGAAACATGTTGTAAAATCACCAAGCAAGATTGCCATCATCATTGAATAAGTACATTTCATTTCCCAATCAACCTCGATGTCTACTTGACCACATGTTAATACTGCCAATTCTGGAATCACACATTATTCTCTTTTTAATTGTATCTTCATTATCTTCTGTGGGATTAAGGGTCCATTCATTTCATTTTCATCTGTTTGAGTTTTTTAGACTAATTTAAGATCGGTTTTCCAAATTTCAAAAATAAAGTAAAATATGGTTCATGTTGAAATTGCATTAACGTTTTAAGAATTAATATCACAAAGTTCAAACTTTATGTCCTATAATAAGATAAATATCTCATTTCTTTATATATATTAATTATATATATTTGATAGTTTTCACTTTCATCCATATATGATTCATGCTTTTCCTTCTTAAGGTTACTCCAATTATTCTATATTTATGATTGTAAATCAGAGTTTCCCATTATATATTTCTAATTAATCCTTGCAGCAAATAGAAATTTATTGATTTTCACATTCATGGTTTTTTCTCAGACCCATGTCTTAAACTTTCTTTATAAATCTAATCATTAACTTTTATATATCATATACAATGATATGTCTTACATAATTAAAGACACCTCCCCTGTCATCTGAGTTTTTTAGTATTATGTCCTCATACTTTTAGCTGTAATGTTGAGAAAAATACAGATAAAAGGTGATGGGCATTATCCATTTGTGCCTGAATTGGGCAGAAAAACCTCTAATGTCATGGTTATTAATGTCCTAGGGTCAAAAGCCCTTTGAAAATCTTAGGAGAGCTATTAATCCTCTTTCTTATGATGACACAAAAAAATTTCAGGCATGTTCACAAAATTCAAATGTTTCTTAATGACTCTCAAAGATCATTTATCCTAATTTAGTAGAAATGAGCATTCTTCATACTTGATAGTTTATAGCATAATTTTTATTTGAACTTAAGCCACTCAGTGAGGCTGTGTGTCTAAATAAAATACAAAAATGCACTGGGGATGTGGCTCAGTGGTTGAGTGTCCCTAAGTTCAATCCTGGTACCAAAAAATAAATAAATAAATAAAAATTTAAAAATTTATAAAGTAGAAAATGAAGGAGAACTATTATATTATTATCAGTACATATACATGATCTTTAAACTAACTATAAAAAGATTAAAACATAATATAAAATATGTGTGTTCTTGAATTATAAACTGGTTACACATCTGTCAGTACAGCTTTTATCTTAAGGTACTGCTTCTTTTGCCAATGGTAACACTGAATTCAAATTTGATCAAATAATTTTGAAGTAACACTATCTGAAAAAGAAGAAAGTGATTAGAATATTCCAGAATAGGGTTAATTAAAAATGCACATCTGGGCTGGGGATGCAGTTCAGTTGGTAGAGTACTTGCCTCCTATGCACAAGTTCAATCCCCAGCACCACACACACACACACACAATGCACATTGCCCCTTTGGCACTATTTATAACAGTATGAACAATCATAATCATATTGACAATTCTACCAAGAAAATAATCAAGTCAGCAGGCACCATTACACAGAAGAGCCATATAGAGGCCCCATACTACTAGGAGATGCAAAATGAAGAAAAAACCAGATGGACAAATAGGCTAGCCAACTTTCTAAACTCTGCTGAAGTTGATATCATGAAGCTGCACATGATCCTGAAGCTCTCCCAGTGGTGCCTCATCCATAACCAAGGACCCTAGATATTTTCTAGACTGGTATCCTAATTTTCTCATCAATGATAAATCAAATATTATATTGGTACCAGAATCCTTGAGAAGCAAGTCTGCATCTTTGGGATATTTAGAGTCGGGTGCAATACAGCTGTGAGAGCAGAATAGATGACAGTTAACCGATGTTCTGCTTTCATATTTATATGATCCCTGACTTGGGAGCATGTTTATTATGCTTGTCTGAGAAATGCACTTCATCTCTGTCATTTTTCCCATCCAGCCACACTTCCTATCTCCAAATCAATAAACCTTAAAAGTGCCTTGTAATAGTTACAGTATGTTTCTCCGGGGAGAAATTGTTGTGTTTGGATTTTGATGGTTTTTGACACTATACCAATTTCATTTGACAACGAATTGAAAGTTGAACAGTGCACTGAGCCATGCTGGTAATTTAATACCATTGTTGGAATATTGCCTTTCAACCCTTGAACAGGAAGCCATTATTTGTGAAAATGGGCCTAAGTTCCTTCTCATATCATCAGTTTAGTTTCTTCATTGGAGAGAGATTAAGAAGGCATCTTTTACCGTGAACACTGTAGTGTCTTGTTATTGTTACTGTTGATAGTACTTTTTTGATATTGAATTTCCAAGACAGCATCATGGACAACAATTCTCCATTAACAATGATAACTATACTCTTACCTCCCCACAATGGCTTCAGTTCTCCGGCTAACAAAAGTCAGAAGACATTTCCTGGAATCTCAGCTTCCCTTACTATCTGCAGGGCTATAAATAGGTGATTTCAATGAACTAAGACGTGAGTCCTTCAAATGTGAGAGGAAATAATGACAGAACTGTGTGTTTATATTTTTTCATGTTGTCAAATAAATTGTCATGCAAATATCATGGCCTTAATGATATTGCCCCTCCAATATGAGCTTTGTACTGTAGCATCTTGGCCTGGCCACTTGCTGGGATTTTTCCTGATCTTTCAAGTTTCCATTCCTGAAGACATTACCTCTTTAAAGCAAAGTTTCAAATTATAAGCAATGACCAGTGAAGTTTGAGCTCACTGCCATGTATAGCTGAAACCGGAGGACCTGATAAAAAGCTGTTACTTCTAATATAAATTTATTCAGAATAATCATGGAAATGAGAAAAACAATTATGGAATCTCAAGAATACCAGTAATCCATATAAAATTGAATGATGCTCTGAAGAGTATGAAGATGTCAACTGATAGAGGCAGAAAAAGTGACTTATGTATCCCTTCTTGTGAATGGTCATGTAGGACTTAAGAGCTCTGATCAAGAAGCAAAAAGGCAGGAGCGCACAGTGATCTCGGGGGGAACTTTATACTGCAGAAAGTTTTTCCTGGCCACTTCATTGAGGTGAACTGATTTGTCTAAAAAAAAAAATACAATATGGTCATTTAAAATTATCATAGTGGTATTCACTAAGTACTAAATTTAAATTTGGAGTTAATCCTACTAATATTATATGTGTGCAGAAATTTGGCAGAAAATAATTTATGTGAAGTCTAGATATGCTGCACTCTGATTCATTTATATCTCTTTTAGTTTACTAGTCTAAGAATAATATGGTCATAAAATACAAACCAAACAAGCAGCAAACACACACATAAATGCCATTCTTGGTATGCTTGAAAATTTATTGCTTTCATCTTTACGTAACTGTGTTTTGTTTAGTACAGGAAATGACCAAATAGTTTGAACATCTTTTCTCATAGTTAGGAATAAATTTTTAGAAACTTAGAATTTAAAAACAAAGGAAGGCCTTGAAATAACTATTGTCAATTAAACTCTCATATGAGAAACAAGAGATCAGAGGAATTGTCTTACTTATTTCAATAGATAAGATTAAAAATATTTCCTGGGCTGGTGTTGTGGCTCAGTGGTAGAGCACTCACCTTACATGCATGAGGCACAGGGTTTGATTCGCAGCACCACATAAAAATAAAATAAAGGTATTGTGTCCACCTACAACTAAGATAAAAATATTTAAAAAACTATTTCCATTCACAAAGTTATAGGAAGAAAAATTGGATATAGAAATGCTTGTTTAGTGAGCAAAATGCATGTTTTTTTCAAAAAACACATTAAGAAAACAGAATATAGAACAGTAAAATATACAAAATCAGCAAGAAAAGTATTTTATAATCTACCTTACTTAAGATTAGAGGCCTCATCTAGAAAATTGTGAATGTCTAAAGTCACTCCTTCCAAGAATGGCTAAGAGGCCTACCTCAATCGTTTTAAGGAGAACAATGAAAGTGTAAGTCAGAGCAATTAAATACCTTATACAAGGAAAATGTTAGTCAAAAAGTGCATGTACACATTTTAAAGTATTCAGGGAGCTTAAAACATCTAGTTATTATTTGATTCTGCTAAGGAAATTACGAAGTAATCACCTCTCTAAGGAAAAAGAGATAAAAGAAGTTAGATATAAATAGTCCACTATGTCTCAGTGTACTTGGGAACTCTGCTGCCGTAGCATATTTCTATACGCAATGCAGAACAGATACATGCCCACTGAAGAATTTTGCACAAATGTACACTCAATTACAATACAATTGCCATAATATATGAAACTCTATGATGATTATACTTCATGGTTCCAAACAGAGGACCAAAGAACCCACGAGTTTCTTAATTTGTGGAAGATAAAATGAGGTTTTGAGAAATTTCCTACCTAGGTCCCTAGTGTACATATATCGATTAGTGGATATTGTCTTCCACAATGGATTGAGTTGTGTTCATTTGTTGAAATCTTAATTCCCAGTACCTAAGTAATGTGGACATATTGATATATAAGGTCTTTAAACAGGTAATGCAATTAAAATGGGGTCATAGGAGTATGCCCTAATCCAATCCTTATGAGAAAAAAATCGAATAAAAATATCAGAAGAGAGAAGTCCATGAAAAGAAAAAGTATTATGGATACTCAAAGATGCAAGGAACCCAACAGGAATCAAGTGATGTTCTAGGAACCATGAAGATGTTAATTGTTAGAAGAAAATCAAGTAACTTACGAGCATTCTTAGGAGCAAAAACTAAGACTATAGGGAGGAGATGGGCATCTGAAAGGAAAGGAGATAAGTCCACACAGGTGCTGACCCTGCCAACACTCTGATTTTGTTTCATAGCCTCCAGAACTGTGAGAAAATGAATTTCTATTATTTATTCTACCCAATCTTGGTTATGGAAGACCTAGGAAACCAATGAAGCATCCACAAAAGAAGAAAAGCTGTTCCTTCCATTTGGGGATTTTACTTATCTGTTGTATCAGAGACTGAAATAAATTAAGTTGACAAAGAGAGATTTTTCCGAAACATGAGGTAATTTTCCACACTAAAGTAGTATGTCATCTGGAAGAAAAGTTATCCTGGGCTAAAATTTTGCTTTTAATGAAGGGGACAGAGCTTTTAATGAAGATGATAGCAATCTCAGGGATGCTTAGCAGCCATGTTTTCGAGATTTTTTGATAGTCCTTTACATTCACCAGTGAGAACAGGATTTGAGATAAACAAATCTGTGACATTCTCAAGAGTATTGGCTCTTCTTTGGAAGTTCCTGGCATAAATACTGATCCACTATGGTATCTAACCTTATTTGTTAGAAAGATTGCTTAGTAAAGCCCAGAGGGCCTAAACAAGCATGCCACTCAATATGTATTTGTCAAATAAATTTTCACAGTGAACAATGTCAAATTTTCCAGACACATTTTGCCACTCAGGTTTTTTTATTTAAAAAATAAAAAATTGATTATGTTCTGCAGAGAGATGACCGAGGAAATGTCTTTGCAAATTGGCTAAGGTTGTTCATCTCCTTCAAGTGTTTGCCAAAATGATTTTTGCCCCTGGTATTAGCTCTTAAGATTATAGTCGTCTTTTACATTATATGGTTAAAAATGTGTGACTTTATGTGATTATAATTTTATAGAGAACATGTTTGTTCAAATAGATTGTTTTATCAATTACAGAAATAAATAATAGTATCAAATATTTAGAAATAAAAATATACTAATAATCATTGATAGGTGAAATAAATATTTCCATCCATAGGAGAAATTCATGTTTTCACTTTTCTATAGTGTTATGTTCTTTTTTATTTCAAAAAAGGAATAAAATATTAGAATTTACTGGACTCTGAGAATTGAGACAAATATATTTTATAATTTCTATAAATCGAAGTATCAAGACTGAAGCACCTATATACAAAAGATGCTAAGTAAATATCATAAAATAGAGCTTTCTTGTTTTGTTGTGGTATTCCTTGTTGTTGTGGACCAAGGAATACTAAGAATCAATTTGCACTGTGATAACTATAGGCTATTTCTTCTGAATTGTATTGATATATTTTATACTACCTTAAAATTATTTTGAACAGTTATTCAGATTTCTTATTATAATATTGAAGAATTTTGTGTGATTTGGTAATGATAATTAACAGAAATAGCCCTCAGAACTTCCAGCAGCCCTTTAAACCTTTTTCAGTCTCAGTCCTGACCTATGAAATTGAAATAACAATAACTGACCTACTTAGCTCACATGGTTTCATGAAGGTCAAATAAATTGATGTGTGTGAAGGTATTTACATAAAAGCACCAGATCAGTTTAAGAAAGATTATTGCCAACTCAACTTCCATAATTTGAGTAAATTGATGGGTAATATCAGTGCTATCCTGGGCATAATTTAAACCAAAAGCTTTTCATTTCGATCTTATCATGCCCTAGAACAGAGAATATGTCACATGTAAACAGAGAAATATTTAGAGTAAATCATATATAATAGTAAATAAATCAGTACAGGATATTAACAGGAAAAATGGATAAAAAGTAAGGAAAATGGTTGGCGGCAACAGAAAGAATGCTATAGAGGTGAAAGCAGAATCGAGTCTTCCAGCCAAAGTGTGTCTTCTGAAGCCAGGTTTGTTCCCCATGTAAGTTTATAATAATCCTGGAAATGACTGTATTGTATGAACCAATCCATAAAAGTGGAGCAGGTGTCTGGCATTAGGAGAGAAAAAAAAAAAAAAAAAAAAAAAATTTACTCTTTTCTACAAAGATGAAGAAAACATAAGAGGATGGATTCCAAGGAGAGAACCACGCCAAGTCTGTATTGCAGATGGAATTAGGCAAAAGATCCCAAATGACTAAGAATTAGAGATAGTCAGAGATACATGATTCACAACAAAATCAGATAACTTTTAGTTTTCTTCTTGAATATTGATTAGATTTCACAGATGTTGAGACAAGAAAGTGATGATTTTTCCATTGGCAATTACCACTATAATAAAATGTCTGGCAAACTGAGGCTTAGAATGGATATTTTTGGATTGGTGATTTATAAAACCAAATGCCACTAAAATGCTACTAATAAGAATGGTTTTGCACATGAGCTTTTTTCTGTCAGGTGAGATAAGGGTGAGACTCCGGAGATATTGCTATTTGAGACAAAGAAATGTAAATTAATTTAGGTTCAGGCCTGAAGATTCATTCATTCCTTGGTAATGATAAAAATCATGTTTTTATCCATTGTTTTATACATATGGAAATTAAAAGGTCTTTGCAATATCTGAGTGAAGATCTTGTGAGGCAACTGGATGTATATTGATGGAGAAAAAGGAAGACATATCCACAAAGAGGATGTAAATTGAGTGTCAATAATGTAAGTTCACCATTACTATCCTATGTGTATATATGATTACACACTGGTGTAACTCTACCTCATGTAAAACCAGAAGAATGAAAAGTTATACTCCATTTATGTATGATGTGTCAAAATGCATTCTACTATCATTTATAACTAATTAGAATTAATAAAAAAAAGTCAAGATCAAGAAAGGAAAAGTCTAAGGAATTATTCCAGATTAAAGGTGAGCTGAAATTAAATGTAACATGTGAAAGCACCCAGAAACCACTCTGGACAAGAGATTTCATTAAGCAGACAGGCAGAGTGTCTCCCTGCAGGGTGAGAGAGAGAAAATGAGAGAAAGAGAGAGAGAGCATGCATGCGCAAGAGAGAGAGTGAAAGCCAGGAAAGAGACAGACAGAGAGAGAGAGAGAGAGAGAGAGAGAGAGAGAGAGAGACAGAGAAAGAACGGCGGGGGAGCCATTCTTAAGTAGTGGAATTTCGTGGGCTAATAACAAAGGACCAATGACTGGCCAGGAAGGGCTAACAATCTGGGTTTAAAGTGGTATGGGGGAGGAAGAATAATGGTGGCAGCAAAATAGCAGATCTGATGCCAACAACATGTGATCTTGAAATAGATCCTTCATCAGAAAAAAGGGCATGATTGCTATAATTGGTAAAATTTGAATAAGTCTTATAAACTAGTTTTCAAATATTGTATCAGTGTGAATCTCTTGGCTTTTATTATTGTACTATAGGTTATTAGCTGGGGAAGCTATGTGAAAGGCATGGAGGAATTCTTTGTACTAATTTTGCAAATCTCTTGTAAGTCTGAATTATTTCAGGATAAAAAATCTAAAAAAAAAAAAAAAAAAAAAAAAGTAATGTAAGTCTACAACTCTGCAACTAATAAGAGGAATATATTACCAAAGGAAAATAAAGCAAAACAGAGGTTAAGAAAAAGATCCAAGGTACCACCAGGAGAACAGGTAATAAATTCAAGTTAAATAGACCTTATCTTGATTATATTTTTATATAAGAAAAAACTAATTAAAAAGGAATGTGAGATCAGTCAGGCACTGTGGCACACCCCTGTAATCCCAGAGGCTCAGGAGGCTGAGACAAGAGGAAGATGGAGAGATCAAAGCCAAATCGAGGTGCTAAGCAACTCAGTGAGACCCTGTCTCTAAATAAATACAAAAAAGGGCTGGGGATGTGGCTCAGTGGTTGAGTGCCCCTGAGTTCAATCAGTATTCCCCCACCACCACAAAATAAAAAAGAAATGTGAGATCAAGAGGTAGAAAGAATGGAGTTGAATGGGAAACAGAAATAAAGCTTTGATATTTCTATTTTAACAAAAGAATGGAATTAAATAAAAGATACCATATTGGGAGGAATAATAACAGTGAGTATCTGGCACATTTAGAAGTGTGTCTACTTCTAGGAACTGGTTCATCCGCTGTGAAGCAAAGCTGGTTGGCACATTTATATACTGTTCACATAGACAATCACGTAACTCAAGCGAAAACCTAGATTTATTCTTAGAGAAAGTATTATTTTAATTATATAAAAATAGATTTATTTAAATATCACTCTGGTATGGATTTCATGGAAATTTGTTGGAGGCTCTAACGAATCTTAATTTTAGTGTAGTCTTAACGTTTATAGCAAAATAGAAGAGAAGGATTTGCTACAAAATCCCTGCCCCTCCTCTGGGTGTAAATAATGTTCTCAACTAAGAACATTCTTCTCCAAAGAGGGACATTTGATAAAACTGATGGGCTGACATTGGCACATATTATTGTCCTAATGCCATAGTTTATATTAAGTTTCACTCTTCCTTTTGTTTTTTTAACTGTGATCTTTTAAATTTATTTTTGGTTAATTCTTTTTGCTTATACATGACAGTAGAATCCACTTGGTATAATCATACAAGCATAGACTATATCTTATTCTAATTAGGATCCCTTTCTTGTGGATGTACACAATGGTAGGATGACACTTGGTACTATGCATTCTATAGACTTGGACAAATGTATAGTGTTTTAAATGTTTACAGGACTTAATTTGATTTTCTAAAATTTGTTTTATTAAGGTTTATGACTTAGAGTATATTTCCATGATACATAATTCCTCACAATCCTCACATTTCACTTTTGCAACCATTTCACTCGACCTTACCATCAGACAGTTCTCACTTTTTTTCATATCCATCATAGAGAATGAATCATCATGGACTAAATTTTGTTTTCCTAATCTTCAAACAAAACTTGATTCACAGCATCACAGATAATGACCGTTTAAAAAAAAAAGAAGACATACCACTTGAAATATGTAAAAGATATAGTAAAGAGAAACATGTGAGTGAAAATATTTTATGTTCAAAGAATCGTATTCCCTAGACATAAAAGGCTCCCTAATTTTCTCCAAATGAATTCCAGTTCTAGTGTATTTTATGAGTACCTTCATTGCTATTAAATCTTGAAATACAATAAAATGACCCTAATACAGGATCTCTTAAAACATTCAGTGGACTCTCCAGGATGCTACAGCAGCCCCAAATTGGAAGCACTCCAAGAGTGTTGCTTAGTAACTCTTTGGAGAGATTTATTTAAATTAATTTCATCTGAATAAGCAAATCCATTCCTCGTTTTTAATGAATACTTGAAAAGGCATTCTTTCATGTCAGTGTTTTCCCCTCCTGAACTTGCATTCTCTGAAGATATACTGGATTCTAGTAACTTCTCTGAACACCTGCGGGGAGTGAGCTTTGGCTCGTGGCCACTGTTACAGACACGTTTCTCTTCTGTCCACCTCATTAATGAGTCCTTATCCAGAAATTCCAGTGTGATATAAGGTGCTAAATGACTTCGGACCACCCTGTGTGAAATAATGTCTATAATCATCACCATGGGGCACAGTATGCAAGTGAAACAAGTAAAACAGGAAAAGCAACGTTTCACTGAAGAAAGTTGTCATCTTAAATTAGGCTAATGTAAAATGGCAGAGCACAGCTGTTTTGGTGTCTTTTTCATAATTAAACCTGTGAACATGACACTGAGTCCTGGTGTTCATGTTGTGGCAGTGACTTCAACTCAACAGGGAAAGAGTACTTGGACAGCATAATCAGAATAAAACGTGCCTATCACTCTTCTTTCTGTAACTATAAAGAATAGTTTAAGACTTGATTATGGGTCCATTTTAGTACTACTGTGACTTGGAATAGGTAGGTCCAGCTACACCCAGAAATGACACTGGGCTTTAAACTCCCCTTTCCTGCCCTTCTCCCACTCCTCCCATGAGTAGCTGCTCCAAAGTCACAGTTAAATGAACAAAAAGATAAGTTATTTCCACTGGAAATCTAGAGAAAGAATGTTTAGAATAGGATTATTCCTTGGTAGGTTAGTCAGTTCTGGATCGTGTTTGTGATGGATATTCAACAGTGGCAAGACTCATTTTACTTATATTTGTTTCCATTTTCTGAAAAATAAAATAAATTCACCCACTAAAGCTTGACTTGAAGCCATCATAAATGTTTCCTTCATTCTCACCTCCAGAATGGTAGACTACCACCTGCCTCCTTCATTCTCAGCTCCAGAATGGTAGACTACCACCTGCTACCCCTACAAACCAGCGTACGTTCCATCCTGGAGTGCCAGGTTTTGCCTCACTTGTCAAGAAATTCTTTAACGTCACTCCAAATGTCTCAACTAGGCTTTGACTTGACTTGCTGACCTTGGCACCTTTCCAGAGCACAACACAAGGTGAGAGGAATCCCCAGAAGCCAGAAGGATAAACCACCACTCAGCTCTCCTACTGTGGGACTGCAACTGGGGTAGGATCCCAACTACTCTGCCGTGACTCCATCACCAGGTTCACACAGAGACCCACTTCCAGGTCTCAGTGACTGAGTGTAGCAAGGACACTAGGCAGACCCATTTCAAGCGGTGACAGGCAGACTTGATGAGCTACTTGGACTCTAATCATCAGTCTGGACAAAACTGTTTAAAACTCCCCTTCAGCTGACAATCCTCTTAGCTTTTCTTCCTTTCGTAACTTTCTCCACAGAAGCCAGAACTCGTGCCACCTGCTCCTTCTCACTGCCTCCTGGGCATCTCGGGCACCCCACCCTTTGTCCTTCACAGGCGTTTCCTACAATCAGTCAATTTTTCTGAACCGCTCACACCTCACGGGTTCTTCTTAAAAGACTTAAACACACAGACTCATCCCGGCCTCCTACCTTCTACCTGTTTATCAAACCCGCCCACTCTACTCTGACTTTCATTGTTTCATCTCTATAATACTATTTTCATTACATTAGATAATTTTAATAGCTTTTAGTATTATCAACAAAAATACCTGACTTTCACATGTATCCTGGAAAAGTAAGTGGTAGGAGATTTTAAATATTTTTAAAAATTAGAAATGCTAGTGAATATCCAATTCTCTACAGTTTGTTTTTTTTTCAATTATTTCCAATGATTTTCTCCAGTCATTTTGTTAAAGGTTACAGTAGAGAAATTTTTATGACTTTTCTTAATGCTCTGTGGCTTTAAGGAAAGGGAACAGAGAGTACAATTAGACCTATTTGGAAAATTTTAGAAATGTTATAATTTGCTTTCAATTGAAAAAAATGTGCTCAATATGAAGATTGGTAATATATAGGAATTGGTTAAAAGGAAGAAAAATGTGTATTAATTGAGATTTTTTAGGTAATAAACATGTAAATTGCTTCAATTCTTAGAAGGTAAAATCACTAGTGTTTGATTTGAAAGATAATTGGAGAAGATGATCAGCATGCTCAGAAGACTTACAAAGAGTTCTTTGTAGAGACCTAACCAGCAGGACCATTGTGTGCCCCAACAAAAGGTCTCCCTTAGAATGTAAGCTAACAGAGGTGGAGGATCATATGCATATGGAGAGCAGGTTGGTAAGGAATGTGTTCATATACACTTAGAGTATTGGAGAGGAAATCTCAGCAAAGGCCAGAAGACAAAGAAGACATAATGAGGCCCCTGTTCAGGGAAGATCTAGAAGGCAGAACATATAAGAAGGCAGAGAGTAGCAGGGAGTCACTGTTACAATCTCCAGAGCACAAATAAAAGGTCAAGATTAACAAAATATTGTGCTTCTCAGCAGGTTCTTTAAAGCAATTCAAGGTAATTAAATAGTTACTTTTCTTCAGCTAACGTGGGGAATCAAATATTCAAGAGAGACTTCAGGAATGCCAGCCTACGGTTCTTTATATACATCTATTCAGCAGCCAAGACTTTTCTAAGCAAAGTCTCAACAACCAATAAATGTTTAGTTTTAGCAAATAAACATTCACTGAATTAACCACTATCAATTGTTTCTTCTACTTCCAGTGAAAAAATGGACAGCAGCATTGTGTTTATCAACTCAAACTTAATATTGAAAATCAGGAAGTCAGAGTTCCACTTTTATAATAAATATGCACAATATTATTTATTGTATTTAAAAAATGGGCCAGGCGTGGAGGCACAGGCCTATAATCCCAGCTACTTGGGAAGCTGAGGCAGGAGGATCTGAAGTTCAAGACCGTTCTCTGAAACTCAGAGAGATTTCATCTCAAGACACAAAATAAAAATGGCTGAGGATATCACTCAGTAGTAGAATGCCCCGGGGTTCAATCACTCACAAATTGAAAAACATGAATAAAAACAGACAATTCATAGAAGCAATCATATTATTAGGTAAATATATGAAAACATTCCCACACTGAATAATAATATGAAAAATATAAATAACTTTAAAAAATTTATTTGAGATATTTATCACCTATCAGATTAGCAAAGGTAGAAAAGGATCAAGAATGAGGAGTGGTTTGACTATGTAGAAATAGGCCATTTAGACATTTCTCAAATCATACAAGCTCTATTGCAGAGTAATTTGGGAATATCAAAATTTCAAATATGCTTTCTTTTAAATATAGAGCAATTCTTTGTTTTTGATTTTTTAAATTTGTTCCAATATGTTGTACATGACAGTAGAATGACTTTATAATCTGATATATCATACATAATGGGATATAATTTCTCATTTTTCTGATTATACTTATCATAGGATCATATTGCTTATGCAGTCATCATATATGTACATGAGGTAACAATCTCTTTTTCACTCTACTATCCTTCCTGCCCCCATATCCCTTCCCCTCTTTTCATCCCCCTCTACCTTATACAAAGTAACTCTATTTTTCCCTATCCTCCACTTATTGTGAATTAGCTTCCACATATCAGAGAAAACATTCAGTCTTTGGTTTTTTGGGTTTGGCTTAGTTTGTTTGGCATCATATTCTTCAACTCCATCCATTCACCAGCAAATGCCATAATTTCATTCTTCTTTAAAGCTGAGTAATATTCCATCATATATAGATACCATATTTTATTTATTCATTCATCTGTTGAAGGGCACCTATATTGGTTCCATAGTTTAGCTGTTGTGAGTTGAGCTGCTATGAACATTGATGTGGCCATGTCACTGTATGATGCTGATTTTAAGTCCTTTGGACTTATAAACAGAGGAGTGGGATAGCTGGGTCAAATAGTGGCTCCATTCCAAGTTTTCTGTGGAATCTCCATACTGCTTTCCATAGTGGGTGTACCAATTTGCAGTCCCACCAGCAAGGTATGACTATACCTTTTTCCCCACATTCTCACCAACATTTATTGTTGCTTGTATTCTTGATGATTGACATTCTGATTAGAGTGAGATGAAATCTTAGAGAACTTTTGATTTGCATTTCTCTAATTGCTAGATATGTTGAATATTTTTTCATGTATTTGCTGATCAATTGTATTTCTTTTTCTGTGAAGTGTCTGTTCAGTTCCTTAGCCCATTTATTAATTGGGTTATTTATTTTTTGTGTGTTAAGTTTTTTGAGTTCTTTATGTACCCTAGAGATTAATGCTTTATCTGAGGTGCACGTGGTAAAGATTTTCTCCCAATCTATAGGCTCTCTCTTCACATTATTGATTGCTTCTTTTGCTGAGAAGAAGTTTTTTAGTTTGAATCCATCCCATTTATTGATTCTTGGTTTATCTTCTTGCACTTTAGGGATCTTATTAAGGAAATCAGATCCTAAGCTGAGATGGTGAAGATTTGGGTCTGCTTTTTCTTCTATTAGGCACAGGGTCTCTGTTCTGGTACCAAAGTCTTTGATCCACTGTGAGTTGAGTTTTGTGCAGGGTGAGAGATAAAGGTTTAATTTCATTTTGTTACATGTGGATTTCCATTTTTCCCAGTGCCATTTGTAGAACAGGCTATCTTTTCTCCAGTGAATGTTTTTGGCACCTTTTTCCAGTATGAGATATCTGTATTTATGTGAGTTTGTCTCTATGTCTTCTATTCTGTACCCTTGGTCTACATGTCTGTTTTGGTGCCAATACTGTGCTGCTTTTGTTACTATGGCTCTGTAGTACAGTTTAACGTCTAGTATTGGGATGCCTCCTGCTTTACTCTTCTTGCTAAGGTTTGCTTTGGCTATTCTGGGTCTCTTATTTTTCAAAATGCATTTCATGATTGCTTTTCCTAGTTCTATGAAGAATGTCAATTCTTAAAATAAAAATTGTAACTCAAATTTCCACACATAATAATTAAATAAGTCATTTATATGTCAGTCATAAAATGAAATAGAGTACAACCTGATAAAAACTTAGGAAGATCTCTATGCAGTGATGTTGAAAACATCATATGTTATACATCAATATGTAAATGATATTCTTGATTTTAAAAAATGGTTATGTGGGTATATGTATAAGCATGTGTAGTTATGCTTTTTGAAAAGATTCTTGATACCATTAACAGCATGAACTCATTGTGTTTTAAGTAATATACAAATTCATGTGCTAATTTTAAAAATCAGGAAAGGTATGAGCCACATTATTAACAGTGACTTACTTAGGCCAAGGGGATTATTGGGAATTTTCATCTTGTATATTGTAAGATATTATATTATTGGAATCTTTTAATGTTTTTGTAATAAAAATGAATGATTTTCATTGTCAGGAAGTAATATCATTTCTAAATTTGTTATAATGATATACATTAATAATTATAGCCCTTGTATACCTTTATAATATAATTATGCTTCTTTAATTATAATTATACTTAAATCATTATTCTTATATTTATAGTTCTGGTTTCATTCTACGAGTTATAGCTCTTATTTCTATTTTAATAATTTTTGGCTCCATCACTGATCAGAAAATGAGAGTAAGTATTTAAAACTCATAAAAATTGACTCACATAATCCTATCATGTCACACTTGGCTAATATATTTCTACGCTTTGTTAATATAATGTGTGTGTGTGCTCACATATGTATACATGATTCAAATATTTTAAGCCACTAGGTTTTATAAGAGAGAAGTGGTTTCCCATGGCTACAAAAATATTCTAAAAATTGATGTTCATGCTTTCATGCCCCTTTGTAAGTTATGCCTTGTCATGAAGAAATAAAAATTTACTACTGTTCAGTCTAGAGTTCAGCCAGCCTATGAGCATAGATTTATAGAGTCCAAGATCTATTGAAGTAGTCATTCCTTGGGGTCAATTTTCAATCTCTGCTTCCCTTTCAATGATTAAGACAATTTCATTTCCACGGATGTTTTCAATTTACGCAGGGATACCTCAGGTGACCTCAAGGGTCCTGTTGCCAATCACCCAGTCCGAAGAGTGGGATAAAATGGCCCATTGTGTTCTGTTGAGAAGTCCTAACCCAGGCTGAAGGACTGTGGGAGCTGCTAAGCTCTAAGACCACTTCACAGGAAGAGCATTCTGCCCAACACGTGTCTCCTGTTTCCCTCTGCAAAAGTGATGGTTCGTACCTAATCAAAGGAATGTCATTTCAACAGTATGGAGAGAATTTTGAAAATCTCTAACAGTGTGTATTTTTTCAGTAGACTCATAATTCTTTTTTTTTTTTTCTTTTTTTAATTTCAGGGTATGGGAGAGCGATGAGTACCCTGACCATTCCTTAATCTGTATTCTTGACCAGAACAGCTCTCTGTTCCTCAGACTAAATGGAGGAGTAGCAGGATGTTGAGGTTACTGGGAAAGGGGGATGAAGACTATTGTAAGTCATGCCAAAGTCGAGGCACAGTGAGGGAGTTCCCAGAGAATCAGCCAGGAGAGCATGGAACTAGGATGTTCATAAGTTGCTTTTATTTAGTAGATGAAAAGATAGATAGATATATGAAGATGAAAGAAAATGTGAGAAAACCTGATTAAAATTATGGGGAACTCTACAAACTGAACTCCGTCCTTTAATAAACACAAAACCTAGACGTAATATAGGTGGTTGAAAATCTCTCTGTTGAAGCTGTATTTACTATCAGCTTACACATTGATGATAGACACACTGAATTTTTTTTTTCACAGAGATAAAATAATTTATGGACAGGAAAGTGGCTTGCTATATACCGTGATAAAGAAAACACTTTGCCTTACTTTATTTTCACATTGACCTTTTTTCTACAGAATAATATAATTTTTATTACTTGCCAATAAACTATTTTTAAACAATTGCCTATAATATATCATACAAGATAATAATAAACATTTTTGGCCATTAGGATCAGTTAATGTAGCATAAAACAAAGAAACTAGTCAAGGTAATTCTCAAAGTTCTCATTAGTTGGGTCATTAAATATTAAATATAATGAGAGAATAGTGAACTAAACATAAACTATGTCCTCATTGCATGACATATTCAAAATTTTAGGATGGGGGGACTGTTTGGATTGATCAAATTGTAAAATCCTGTTTTCCATGTTCATTAGCACCTGAAAGCCTTTCACTATGTTTCTGTTCAGTTAGGACATATATGTGATAATATTTGGAATGATGGCTTATTTTTAATTTTGATAAATTTTCCCACTAAAATAAAACATACTAACATAAGAACAAATTGAACTATTCTGCTTTGTGAGGTCTTATTTTTAATCTATTGACACATCTGCGCAATCAAGAGGTTAGTCTTGCTAAACGAGGTGACCAACTGCTCCACTTCAGCTAGGGACTAAGGAGGCTCCAGGACACACTAACATTGGGAAAGACCTGGGTCAACCAGGACAAATCACTCGGCTGATCAATAGCCATAAGTCAATATAATGAGATAACAATTAAGGTAAAGAACATCATAAGGTAAATGTAGGAGATAAAACAACTCTTTCAATTTGAAAAAAAAAAATGTGGTTTATGACCAAAATTGTCAAATCAAGTCTGGTAAGAATTAAGGAACAATAACAAATTAATGTGTCCAGCCTAGAGAAGACCTTGGAGCCTGAATTGAGTCTTCTTACTGGACAGTGTTTTCCTCCCACTTCACCCTGTGGTTCACATCCAGTTCTTCCAGATAGCCCATGTGTAGCACAGTAACTGGAAGTAAAGTGAAAATCATAATGAGCATGGAGTTTTGGGTGCTCTCTTGAATGTTTTTAACATAAACATAAGCTATTTGAAAGAGCATATGTTCCATACTCAGCACCTCATGGTACTCTGTGCGGTGTTGTGCACAATCATCATTAAGTCCCCTTCCCTTCTGTGAGATACTTGTTATATATGTCACTCACTGTATTAAGCACTTGAAGTGCATTACATAACTCAGTACTCATGATGGACTCTGAACAGACAATGTGTACTTAAAACACAAAGGGACTGATGGGGCATATCTCTTCCCAATTCTTTTTTCAGTGATATTATATCAGTAGCTTGAAATTGGTTATGGTAGGAGCAGCAATTTCATCTCTCTTTCTCTATATAAATTAGAGAAATGCTGCAAATCAGGATTGTTTGTTCATTTAAGAGGGCTGGTTACTGGTCACTGCCGGTAAGTTTCTTCATGTCCATTTTATATAGTGCCACCTCATATTCAGGAAAATTAAGGAACATGCACAAATTCACAAAGCAAAGAATGAATTCAGCTGGCACTTAAAGATGTGTTGTGTGGTTCTAATGCCTCTGTGCTTTATAACCATGGTACTTTGGGTTTCCCACTGAACTATTAAAATTCTTTTTTTCATGGAATGTTGCAAAAGCATAACCCTCAAGAGTTTTCAGGACACTTTGGTAATCTAGTGACAAAATTCTAAAATTTTAACTTCATATATTTTGTATTCATTCTATGGCATATTAACATGTCTTGAGTTAGAAATAAAAGAAATGCACCAACCCTGTCTTAAACACAGCAGAGTGGTGAAAGTTCATAATGCTCAAACATTCAGGGAAAAATTCAAGAGTAGTTGGTTCAACATTCACTTCAGTATCACCAGGATGAGACTCAAAGTGGATCAAAGACTGAGGCACAAGAACAGAGAGCCGGTGCCTAATAGAAGAAAAAGTAGGCCCAAATCTTCACCATGTCAGCCTAGGATCTGACTTCCTTAACAAGATTCCTAAAGGGCAAGAAGTTAAATCAAAAATGAATAAATGGGATGAATTCAAACTAAAAAAATTCTCAGCAAAAGAAACAATCAATAACGTGAAGAGAGAACCTACAGATTGGGAGAAAATCTTTACCACATGTACCTCAGATAAAGCATTAATCTCTAGGATATATAAAGAACTCAAAAACTTAACACCAAAAAAACTAATAACCTTGTCAATAAATGGGCTAAATAACTGAATAGATACTTCACAGAAGAAGAAATACAATTGATCAGCAAATGTATGAAAAAATGTTCAACATCTCTAGCAATTAGAGAAATACAAATCAAAAATACTCTAAGATTTCATCCCACTCCTATCAGAATGGCAATTATGAATAATACAGGTGAATAATAAATGCTGGCGAGGATGTGGGGAAAAAGATACATTCATACATTGCTGGTGGAGCTGCAAATTGGTACAACCATTATGGAAAGCTGTATGGAGATTCCTCAGAAAACATGGAATGGAATCACCATTTGACCCACTCCTCTGTTTATACCCAAAGGACTTTAAAATCAGCATAGTACAGTGACATGATCATGTCAATGTTTATAACAGCAATTCACAATAGCTAAACTATGAAACAAATATAGGTGCCCTTCAATAAATGAATGGATAAAGAAAATGTGGTACCTGTATATGATGGAATATTACTCAGCTTTAAAGAAGAATGAAATTATGGCATTTGCTGGTAAACGGATGGAGTTGGAGAATATCATGCTAAGTGAAATAAGCCAATCCCAAAGCACAGAAGGTCGAATGTTTTCTCTGATATGTGAATGCTAATTCACAACGAGGTGGGGGAAAGCTATGGAAGAATAATTATTTTAGATTAGGTAGAGGGAGCGAATGGAGGGGTGGGGATATGAGGATAGGTAGGATAGTAGAATGAAACAGACATTATTACCTTGTGTACATATAAGATTGCATGACCAATGTGATTCTACAACATGTACGATCAGAAAAATGAGAAATTATACCCAGTTTATGTATGATATGTCAAAGTGTACAAATGCATTCTGCTGTCATGTATGATTAACTAGAAAAAATAATAAAAAATTTAAATATCACCAGGAATTTGTCTTATATATATATTACACATTGATTCTGATTCTTATTCATATTTTTGTGCTGAAGGATGCTCTTCCCATGTATTTCTCACTGCCAGATTAAAAAGGGTAGTGGGTAGGCCTGGAGAAGCAGAAAAGTTTTCCAATAAATGTCAACCTTTTTGAATATTTGAATATTGGTTTCATCCCTCAGCTAATCTTTAAGAGTACCTGGACAAAGTTTAATGAGTTCGGCCATATCTAAGACACACAGTCTAGGTCTAAAACAGAGGAGAGTAGACCCCTAAAGAAAATTCATGGGATAACAGGACATAAGCGAGGATAGTAGATAGGTTGGAAACAGAGTTTCTGTCAGAACAGACAAAACGAAAAACACGTCAAGTAGGGAGGCAAATGACTAATAGCAGACAGTGACAAAATTGTGTTCTTGTTTATTGTCAGCTCTCTCCTTAGTCCTCTGAGGAGCCAAGTCTGAGGCCTCCTACTGAGCACATTTTCATCTCTGACTCTTTCATTAGTCTTTACCAACAGAAGTAGGGATCTAGTTCTGTTTCATCTTTATCAATAATCAAATTATTTTCCTATGTAACATCAAAACAGTGAGGGACATACACCCCACAAAAGCTCCTCACCTTCCAAAAAACTATGAATAGACGCAACACTATCATCAACAACCAGGACAGATAGTAAGCAAAGAAAACAAAACCAAACAAAAACCTCCATGGAAAAAATCAGCGAATACACAGTTTGTAAACAGGAGTCGTTTCAAAAAGTAGTTCTCTGAGTTACAAGATAATGTTTGTTCTGAATGGCATTCACATAGATATGTAAAAAGAATGCAGTTTTACCCACTTGGGGTTAAAAAAAATAATTCACATGTATTATGAAGTGTGCATGATAATGGCCCTCAGTCCTTGGCTACCTATTCATTGGGGAGTCCATTACTTCACTCAGGTTATACTTTCCTAGGTAACATGAATTCATAAGGTAGCCTGGCAATTCTCTTAACATTCTGCAAACTCACCTCTAATACTATTGTTCCTTCTTTTCTCTTTACTAATTATCTCTAAATCATGAGATATTTCAATAGTTTTTACTGCTATTTGAAAGTGATTTTTCTTCCTTAATATACGAAGGCACTTTACATCTCCAGATTGACTTCCCATAACCTATTTGCCCCTCAGCCTGATTCACCTCTCACCTGTAGGTCCTGGTCCACCATATGCAGAGGCCTACCGTCGCAAGCAGAAACACTGGCTTCTTATTTTTCTATTGTTAAGAGCCTGTCTATTAAACAGAAGACTCCCTTGAAATTTTACACTAGAAAAACGAGGTAAATTTTTTCCACAACCAGATTCTTCCAATGTAAATCGAGGCAGATACTCAAAGCAAGATTTGGGTATTGCAATCTGTTGTCTCATTCATGTTTTCTGACAAATAAAATTTCTTTTCCCCTCATAAACAAGGTCATTACCCTCTAAATACCTTTGGTACCTTATTCCACAGTATCAGTTGGCCAGTACCACTTCTCAAATCATTGAAAACAAAAAACGTCTAAACTGGCTTTGGGAAAGACATTTTAAGCCATAATATAAATTCATTTTCCAAAAGATGGGCTACTTTAACCATTCATCACAAGAAATAAACTACACAGATTATTTTTCCTACCTGTCCATTTATCACTCTGTGAGAATTAGTGGAAATCTGCATAATGGCAAATGTAGCAAGCGTACACATTTGTGTGCCTGTGTATTTCCGTCCCTTACATACTCATATAGATATATGTGCATATGTATATGTAAGTATAGATACACATTTCAGTTTGTATTGAACAACATTTACAAAGTCTTGCATCAGCAATTTGCTCTTCTATCTTGAGAGCAGTGTTAATTGCTCTGTTATACTAATGGCTGATATCTAACCTAGCCTTCAAATGGGCTTCATTTAAAATTGGCAATGCTAACTTACACCTGCAAAAAGATGAATATTTTTCTCCTATTTTGGGAATAGGGAAGACTATTTCTCATCACGTGGCATATGCCTAAGGAATTATATTTTTGTTTGCTTTGATTATTATTCAAAGCCAGAAGGCAGATTTCTGTATAAAAAGAAATCTGCTAAAGAACTTCAGGGAAAAATTATGACTCTCACAAAGTAACCAAATGCTGGACAGGATGTTTATTTAAAACATTTATTTGAATACATATAAGGCATAGTGAATAGGATTATAGAATGATCCCATTTTTAAATTTATCATTCTATGATTAACATAGCATTTGCCAACTTTAAAAACACAGTTTATTAAGATATTTTAGTAGCAAAGACTGTGTTTTTTTTTTTTTACTTTGTCTAACACGAATAGACAACATTCAACTATTTATGGTAATCTCATTCTTGTACTTAGTTTTAACTAGCAGCAATCCTCACTGATTTAAAATGAAGTAGCATTAAATGCTTTGGAAGCTTTGAACCTATACTATGATTTCAATGTGACATTTTTCCTTCCCATCCTGCTAAGGTTTAGATTCGGCCTGAGTGTGTCCCCCAAGAATTCTTGTGCTGAACTTCATTTCCCATTGTGAGGTATTAAGAAAGTGGAAATTTAATCCAAAAATGGTGTTCAGAAGTATGAATTTTGGAAGATTAGGATAAGAAAAATTCATCAGGGTGTGGAACCCTCATGACTGAATATTGGTAGCTTTACAGGAAGAGGGAAAGAGACCAGAAGACAAACATGTCTCTTCTCTTGTCATGTGATGCCCTGAGGCATCTTGGGACTCTGCCAGTAAGAAAGCTATCACCCGGCACAGGTTCTTTTTTTTTTTTAATTTGTTCTAATTAGTTATACATGACAGCAGAATGCATTTTGACACATTGTACACAAATGGAGCACAACTTCTCATTCCTTTGGCAGCACACAATACAGTTACACTGGTCATGCAATGAGACATGTACATAGGGTAATAATGTCTGTCTCATTCCACCATCCTTTCCACCTCAATCCCCCTCCCCTCCTCTCACCCCCCTCTGCCCAATCCAAAGTTCCTCCATTTTTTCCTAGCCCCTGCCCACTATGGATCAGCATCCACTTATTAAAGAAGATATTCAGCCTTTGGTTTTGGGGGATTGGTTTATTTCACTTAGCATGATATTTTCCAGCTCCATCCATTTACCTGCAAATGCCATAATTTAATTCTTCTTTAAGGTTAAATAATATTCCACTCTGTATATATACCACAATTTTCTTTATCCATTCATCTGCTGAAGGGCATCTAGGTTGGTTTCATAGTTTAGCTATTATGAATTGAGCTGCTATAAACATTGATGTGGCTGTCATTATAGTATGTTGATTTTATCACCTTTGGGTATAGATCCTTGAACCTCTAGAACTCTGAGCTTAAAATATATATTTTTTAAAAAGACACCTGTTTTATTTATAAAGTTACCCAGCTTTGAGTGTTTCATTGTAGTAATGCAAAATAGACTGATATGCATCCCAATACTAAGTTTATCTTGAAGCACCCCACCAGAACATAAGCTCTTTGAATGAAGGGGCCCGGCCAACCCTGTTCTTGTGTATATCCAGATTACTTTGATCATTAACTACTTCAATGAATATCTGCTTCATAAAAGAGTTAATTTAAAAAGAAATTCCAAATATTTTTCTATAATTTCAAGTCTGTATATGTGTGTATGCATGAGAAAGAAAAACAGAGATACTGAGAATATGCCAAGACTTCACCTTAACCTTAAGAATTACCCGAACTCAAATGTTTGGTAATATCTGTTTTTAAAGAGAATTATTGAGTTGATAATTTGGAATGACAAATTCTGAAATAGTTTCTTCCATGAGTGGTTGTGTCTTCCTAGAGTCCTCAACATACCATTTATTGAACATCTGCTGTGGGCCTGCAGGGACTCTGGCAGGGACTAGGGGTGTGCGTAGGAAAGCTGACATGTTTATCTCATTATTTTCATAACATAATAAATAAATGTTGTCTTAAACTATTTCCACAAGTGGTAATATTTTAATGCATTTTCTAAGTAGTTAAAAGGAAAAAACTTGTGAAAATCATCAGCATTAGAGTAGATTTTTGTTTTTGTTTTTGCTTTTACTATGACAGTTCTTACCCAGGTCCCTAAATAATTAACAAAATTATAAGTGAGGTAGGAGAAATGTTGGGATCTTGATTCCATCTTTGTCTTATTAATACTGTCACCATTCAGGATCACAGGGAGGTAACTCTACATACAAAGTGCCTCCTGCCTGCACATAAACCCAGTCAATGCAATGAATAAAATAAGGGCATTTAGGAGGAGAACCAAATCACAGGAACCCATTAATGATGCAAAATGACAGATTTGCTAAACACCAACATAGATTTGGTTTTTCAACCAAGTTGCACAGGTAAGTAAGGATTTAAACTCAGAAGAGCTTCCGGGCTATCCTGGTTGCATGGAGTAAATAGATGCACAGATCATAAATTAATGCCTGGAAACAGCCTGTGAACTTTTGCCAGCAACAGCTAATTTGCAACCATGGGGGCTTCGAGAAAATGACAGTTTCAGTCGGCACGGGGAGGCAAGCAGAGCCAGTTGAGAGGATGGAGAGGAATGATGCCTGCCAATTGATGTTGGCAGGGATTGTCACCCCACTGCGTGCCAGGACTCATCAGCATATTTCATGTTATGAGCACAGACATTGTCTCTAAAATCATGAGCCATGAGAGGGCAATGTGGCTGCAGACTGCAGAGAGTAGCATTTCAGGCAGGTGGATGACACAGACACTTAGATCAGTTGTTGCAACCAAGAAATAAAAAGAGAAAGGAGCCAGTTAAATAGAGAAAAAGTTGGAAGGCCCAAAGTCAAAGTGAGTGTAGTGTCTTTCATAATATTTTTCTAATGACAAAGGTAACAAAAGTCCAATGCAAAAAGAGAAAACAACAAATAATATTCAAAAATACAGGAAATCACAAAGAGAATAAAAATAATGCTTTCATCACACCCACATATTGCTGTCAAAACTTGACTGGGAGGTTTTTGTTGTTGGTGGTGGTGTTTTCTGTAGTACTGGGGGATGAACCCGGGGCACCCTACCAACAAGACACATCCCCAGCCCTTTTCATCTTTCATTTAGAGACAGAGTCTCATTAGTTGCTGAGACTGGCCTCAAACTTGTGATTCTCCTGCCTCAGCCTCCTGAATAGCTGGAATTATAGGCATGTGCCATGGCAATCAATGATTATAAGTCTTTCCTAGCATTTTTAGCTTAATGACTTGTACCAAACTTATGTAAAGAAAAGAGGTATCAAGTAATGTTTATTGAATATATTATAAAGAAAATAACTTGTCATATGTTACAAAAAATTGATTTGGAAGTTATGGTAACTATAACAAACTACTCAAAGTGTTATAAAGACCTTCTATTAACTTTTAATTTTGTCTGAATAACAGCAAGTAGATATCTTCAGAATAATTACCAATGCTAATATATTATCAGAAAAGGAAACTATAAATTAGTTCTATACTAATTATAACATATTAAATTCCTCTGCTTCAAAATACTTAGGAGCAGGTGTGAATATACCACAAGAAAACCATTCTGCTGTTGATTAGATAAAAAGTCTTAGTGAACCCTATGTATGGCATTCTTTTTGTTCAATATTGAAAATTCAAATAAAAAGGCACAATTACATATAAAGGAATGAAATGTTAGCACAATAACTTAAGAACTTTCTGACTTTGGTTTGGATATGAGGTGTCCCCCAAAAGTTCATGTGTGAGACAATGCAAGAAAGTTTAGAGATGAAATGATGGGGTTACGATAATTTTAATGTAATCAGTGCATTAATCCCTTGATAGGGATTAAGGGCTGGTAACTGCAGGCAGCTAGGGTATGGCTGGAGGAGGTGGTGATCCGGCCCATGACTTTCTGTATATATTTTGTCACTGAAGGGTGGAGTTCTCTCTGCTTCCTGATGCCATTTCCTGAAATGCTTTCCTCCTTTCCTCACACTCTTCCACCATGATGTTCTGTCTCACTTGGTACCCAGAACAATGGAGCCAACCATTTACGTTCTGGGACCTCTGACACTTGAGTAATAAACTTTTACTCCTTGAAAATTGTTCTCAATATGAGACTGTGGGGGACATTACAGATCTAAACCGTAGTCAATCCTCCACATTTTCAGAACAGTGCTCTATGAACTCCAGTAGGAGAGAATGGCCTCAGACCTATCTACTCCACAGCAAACCTGACTCCAAAATATCATGTAAATTCCTTTGATCTTACTTCAATAAACTAGATCAGGTTATTCTGTCATCAATTAGGAAAGGTCTTAAGAGTCCTTTAAAGGTAGTTACAAAATAAAAAGCAATCACTTCATTTGCATCTTTATTCAAACTCAACAAACTTGTGCAGCTCTTTCTCATATATTTAACACTACTGCTTACACAATCTCACAATAACCAACTCTATTCCGTAGATGCTACCTCTTCCAACTATTGACTCATTCATCACAAAAATTTATTAGATGCTATTAGGTGCCCAAATCCGTGCTAGGTTTTAGATATTCCAGTTGTAGCAGACACCTCTTCTGCCTCCTATAATATCTGCCGGACTCAACTTAATTTCAATCATTTTTATGATAACTATGTTTGAGTTGGTACAACCTGACAACCATTTACATCTGGGACACCTTACACTTGTGCATGTTTAATCTGGAAATGTGGGGAAGTTATCTGTATCCTGTGGGGTAACCCTTGACCAGTAGAGCTTGGGAGTTGGTGGATAAAGTACTCGTATTTTCTCCCGTAAGCGGAGAATCCTGAAGTACGTGGTTTATGGCTTAGGAGTTCTCCATACGACAGCGTCAATTGTCCACAGCACTTACTGACTCTTAAAGAACTTCAGCATAGACTTTCACTTTCTCCATGTCACTCTCCCTAGTTCCTTAGCCTGCTCCTTGTCATTTTTTCCTGAACACATGAGTGTGTGAGGATGTCTCTGTTTATGCTGGGAGTAGAAAGCTCTGACTTTAACAAAACAGGAATAATTCGTGTCTTGGTTCACTCACGTTACTGTTAAAAAAAACAAAAATGCCATAAACTGTGTGCTTTACAAACAACAGTGATTTATTTCTCAGTTCTGGAGACTGGAGAGTCCAAGATCAAGGTGCCTGCAGATTATGGGTCTGGTGAGGGCTAGTCTTCCTACTGTAACTTCACATGGAAAAAGGGAAAACAGGTCTGCTTGGGGTCTTTTACACAAGGGCACTAATTCTGTTCATGGGTACTTCATCCCTATGTCCTTACAACCTCCTAAAGGCCCACCCTCTTAATTGACCTTGAAAGTTAGTGCTTAAATATATGAATATTGGAGGGACCTAAACAATTAGAACATAGTATCTTTAAAATCAATGTGTTTTTTTGGGGGGAGGGGATTTTCAAAACCTTTATACTACAGAAGTTTGTCATTTTCCCGAGACATAATAACAACTAAGAGGTACAGCTGAAATTGGAACTAGAACTGAACATTCTCAAAACATTTTCTTTGCACTATAGAATGGAAACCAATAATTTATGATGATATAGTTTATATTGTAGTGTTAACAGTCACAGAGATCATGAAAACTTTAACTTTTACCTCATTAAAATTAGTTTTCAAAAAATACTGTTTTCTTTAAAATGGGCAATATTATCAAATCAATGAGCGAAATGGGGTATAATATGAAATGATTTAAGATCAGGTGTTTAGTACTAGGTTCAAAAGAAGGAACTTGGGCCAACAGTCACAAGAACAGAGTATGAAAAAGTTATAATAAAAAAACAAATTATGTTTAATTAACAGAAGACAAGTCAATGAAAAACTCAATTCACATAAACCATTTGTACCTTCACATTCTAATACCTTTATTTCTTTCCATATAAAAAATTCAAATTAATGACTTCAGAAAAAGTGAACTTCAAATTACAAAACTAATTAGTCTGAAGCTCTCTCCTACAACTTCAAGATCATGGTTCTGCTAAATAGTTACCAACATTTTATTTAGGTTCTCTGTGGGGAGATTAATTTTTAAACTATGGATGGTTTTCAGTTACACATATTTGAATTTCAATCAAATTAATATTATAGGATGGTATTCTAACTGTAGACCCTAGTCATGGTGTCATTTTCTTCCAATCAAGGTTCACTTTAGGCTGCATTATTATTTTTATAGAAAAATACACAATGAGCTGCTAATATTTTGTCACCAGAAATGTAAAAGGTTTTATTCAGAGTTTTAGAATCCTCCCGAACACCCTGAGACCACAGTGGAATATCCTCTAGAAGGCGTCAGACAGGAGCTGCATGGACTCATATCTTCTTACAAGGTTTCCATTACAGAAGACCTCCTTGACTATATCGTGTGTCTTCCTGGCAAGAGACCATTCATAGAAACTTTCTTTATTGAAATAACTGAGAAATAGAAAAGGTGATACCAACTGAAAGAAACATAAGGCATTTCAATTTAAAATAACTGAAACAAAAAGAAACTATAAATTTCCATGTGTCAAAATTTTAAGAATGCTTTGTTGTTTAAATCACTGGGATTTTAACAAATTCCTTGAATTTTTTTTTTTTTGATGAGCTGCTACATTATGTCAGGCACATTCAATAAACAGGACTATTAATGGCAAGCAATATTCCCTCTCAGAACATAGATTCTTTGGGGGAATAAGGAGACAACTTTAAAAACGAAATCAGTAAGCAAATGGTATATATTGGGTGGAGTATTAGTTTCCCATGACTGCTGTAACAATCCTCCCAATGTTTTCTTACTTAAAGAATGCAGATTTATTCTCTTATCATTTGTGAAGTCACTTATCAGACACAAGACTCTAAGGGAGCACCTGTTTCCTTGCCTTTGGGTTATGGAGGCACCTGCAGTCCTTCATTCATGACAGCCTCCTCACATCAGTTCACCTCCATTCTTCCTCATCACATCTCCTTCACCTCTTCCATTTTCAAATATTGTCCTGCTTCCCTCTTATCAGTACACATGTGATTGCCATTTAGGGTTCTGTGTACATGAATAATCTAGTATAATCTCCCCAGCCCCAAATTCTTAATTTAGTCACATCTGCATAGTCCCTTTTACCAAATAAGGTAGCATTTCCAGATTCCAAGGTTTAGCATTTAGAAGCAATAGGAAAATTTTCCTTGAAATATTTGTCCTTAATTTTTTGCATATTTGTATGCACTATCTTCCATGGTTTACTTGATCTTAATGTTATTCAAAGCATACACTTGGTTCTTAATGGCCATATGTCCTATTTCTAGACATTTCATTAGGTCCTTCTCCAAATCCTGTAGTTATTTTTTTCAAAGATGGGCTTTATTTTGATATCTGCTTGTATTTTTTTTTTTTATTTCTTTCTTCATATTATTTATTATTTCAAATTTAAGGAGTTTGTGGACAACTTGAGGTTATTCTACCATCTCAGGTTGTTTGGATGAGTACAAATCCTTTCACTTGCTTTCTTTAAAGTGAATCAATTTCCTTTTTCCTTAATGTTTAAGTTTCCATTCCTTAGCACAGGGTTTCACGTGGACGTGTACTTGGCCTGAGACGATTAGTTGTTTCATGTGTTTTCCTATGAGATCCTGAGATGAGGAGTCATCCTTGAGAAGTGGTTCACATTTGTTTCCTCAGGACACATCTGGAGAGTTCCCTGAACTGTCCCCTTCATGCTGTTGTTGTTTAGCCTTGGGATTCCCTCAACATCTTAAATTCTGAATTTGTAACACCTTGCACTTCAGGCTTGGGTCTTTGGTCACTTATTTCCCCAACCTCTAGTGGAGGGGACACGCTTCCCTTCCACTGCCCTCAGTGAAAGGGAAGTGACTCTCCAGTTCTTTACTCACTACTCATCATGAGCAACTCCCCATGGTCCCTGCATCTGTATGAGTGTCGTCACACAGGAGTCCAGGGAGTCTCCAAAAGTTGGGGAGACCTCTACTGGGAACTTCCCATTCTTGACCATGTTACAGAAAATTATTTAAGGACATGTCAGGTATGAATGGCAGAGGAAGACATTTATAACACAGGAACTGTACACACCGAAGAATGGGAGTGTGGGTAGAAAGTGAGTCACCATGTCTTGATTTGAGGTTTCGACTTTTATAGAGGGACAGTGGCTAGAGGGCTGACCTGGAGATGGGTCAGGATAGGGTTATGCAATTTCATGCCAGTTTTTCTTGCACTTGCACTTTGCCCTCAAAAGCTTTAATCATAGACTTCCTACACCATGTGTCTCATTAACATACTCCCTGAAGTAGTGGTTCCTCCAGATGCCATGTGGTTACATTGTGATTTTTTTTTTTTTTTTTTTTTTCTTTTTCAGCCAGTCTACAAGCTGTGGCAAGGACATGAGCACAAGGACACAGGCTGGGTCACTCAGGGGTTGTCTGTTCTGCATTCCAGTGTTTTATGGGTGTTTCTCTTTGGAGATCTGGTGCTCTGTCTGTATCCTTTAATTCTATCTCGCAAGGATTTTATTTCCAATTGCTCACCTTTTCAGACCCACAGCCTAGTCTATAGGCCCTAGGTAGGTATCTAAGCTCTAGAGTCTTTCCACAAAGGCCAGTATCTGAGCCAACCTTCCCACGACTTCCTACACTGACTTTTCTGCTTATGACTTCCCTCTTCCTTTCAAGCACTGAGAAGCACCATATATATATATATATATATATGTGTGTGTGTATACACACACACACACACACACACACACACAAGAATTAATTATTTTTGTAACATTTGGAAGTACATGTATATTTTTACTGAGAAGTTGGAATGTAACTTAGTCTATAAACTTACTGGATCTGCAACTTCCCCTCAATTTTTATTTAATATTTAATTTTGTATTTTTTGGATGTGGGTAGAAAAGATTTATTTGCTTAAATATATTAAACATTACAAAAAACCTGTTTTCCATACTTAATTTTTTAACCTACTTTGGGTTCCCTTAATTTTACTAATACTTTTTTCAATGATTTCCAAACTCATAAAGCATACAAGTATTTTCAAGACAATATTTTTGAACAAAGTAAATATTTCCATTATGGGAAATACCAACATAATAGGCTCATTATTTGGTAATTATTTGAATACTCAATAAATCCCTACATGAAACCTAATTAGAATAGTTTCCAAATTCTAAACAAACATACATTTTCTGCATTTTATTAAATATCTTAGGAAAAACATTATTTAAAACTACTCAGAATCTTAAAAAATGTAAAATCAGGGAAACTCTTATGGGGAAAATTGTTATATTATTAAGTATAATGAAAAAACACTTAGTCTCTGTTCTTTAATTATATCAATTCAATTTGCTAATTACATTGATATTAGTAGCCTGTGTCAAAATAGATATAATGCAAAACAATGTTAAATCTTATTGAAACTAAATGGTAAAGATATGAAGCCTTCCTCATAAAGATAATTATCTGTGTAATAGCATGAGAATGATCTGCTCTGGGTATTTTTTCAAACTCCCATTCATAATTGGTTTGTTCAAGTCATATTTGATTTTCAAATATGAATACATTCAAAATTTTAACTTGCCAATTCGAGTGGATTATATAAATAGTCAATGCAGGGTCTATATTTTCAACCCTCTAACAAATTATATAAAATTTATAAATTTAAAATTATATAAAACAGAACCACATGTAAGCTTTTAAAAACAATTCTCTGGTTATTAAGCCGTAATCAGAAATCAGTGTGATGAAATAGGAAGAAAACATTGACAACTAGAATTTGTGAGGGAAAAATTATGAGATAGAGGAAAAATCTGAGACCGTCCTCCTGCTCCACATAGTGACGCTTTGGTTAAGGACACTGCACAGATGAGTTTGGCCCTGTAAGATGATAACCACCTATTGATACTGTAGCCTTTTAGTTGGCATAAGCAATGATGAACTAATGTACACATTTCTCACAGGATTTACACATCACTGTACTTTTAATACTCATTTGAATATGGCAATAGAATTCCAAAAAGACACTATAATTTAAGTTATAGAACATATGGCAAGTGAAAAATTGTATAACAAGGAGGTTCTCCTTATATGAATTATAATAATCAACACCATTATTTTCTCACTGTAGTTATTGTACTCATTGTCATCATCATTAATAGAGAACCAGGAATATAGAGTAGAAAGATCACAACACTTATTTCTAAGAACACATGTCAGGTCCTGGTTCCACTTATTTATTAATTATTTATAATACTGTTGAGTTAGGCCCATTAATTCTTTGCATTGTTTGTTTTCTGAAAAATCGTGATCAGAATGCCCACCTTACTAAACTCACACTGTTACAGAATTGAATTTTTTAAAATGTGTTACAAAACATTTTGAAAACATTTTTTTTATTATAGATTTTCATCATTAAAAAGAAATAGAGGAATCAAATCCCCTTAGTATACCTAGAACCAAGTTTTATGCTAGAATAATTTAAGGGGATAAGACTCTTTTTATTTTACCCACTATAATGAATGTAAAATGAAATACCAATTCTTAATTAT
Source organism: Sciurus vulgaris (assembly GCF_902686455.1). Taxonomy (NCBI): domain Eukaryota; kingdom Metazoa; phylum Chordata; class Mammalia; order Rodentia; family Sciuridae; genus Sciurus; species Sciurus vulgaris. Next base: position 17,510,689 of record NC_136469.1, read on the forward strand.
TAGTATTTTAAACACAATCAGGTTATTTTTTCTGATTACAAATATAAGGCAAGCTCATTTAGCATATGCATTGTTTCATCACTATATATAAAGCCATTGTTTGGACAATGTTCTGTTACTTGCTTCATTAGTGGCAGCAAACTTTTTTATATCTATGCTTATTTGGCTGATTTATCTCCCAGCTGGAGTATTCATCATGCACATTTTCCAGAAAATGTTCATGAGTGGCATAATTTCTAAGTGTTTGCATATATAATACCTGACTTGTGTTAGCATTCTCCAGAATGTGCAATACTGGTGTATGTGTATCCACCAAAAGAACAAATATAGGATGTGCAATACTGGTGTATATGTATCCACCGAAAGAACAAATAACTAATGATGGTGGGAAATAGAGGAGGGTTATCTGCTTACTTCCAGTTTTGCTTACTTTTGTTTAGATTATTGTTATTTCCTTACATGTCTTGCATTCCAAAGATCTTTCCACAGCATGTAAACCAATATATATGGCCATTTGACAATAAATGTCACTCATTAACATCAATTAGATTTACATAATACTAAAATATTACTTTCTTAGTCACAACAGTCTCTTTCAAGTACACTATTGCTACATGTAGCTAGAGGACACCTGCCAGGCAGTGCGCATACTCAGTATTTCCAACATACAGTAAGATTCACTAAATGGCATTGCTCTATGGTGCCTGGCTTTGTCCAAAAGTCTTCCACAAACTGTGAAATTGACCCAAGGTAGCAGATTTTACTTTTTATTTAGACACTTTAACTTTTTTCTGGATATCCTTTTACACCTCCATAATGAAGTGTCTTTTTCTTTTAGTACATGCATATTAGTACCCAGTAAATTTTTGTTGTTGTTCTTCAGTTGTTCAATTATTCACCAAACTCTTACCTTTTAGATTCAAGGCACTGAACAGATAATAGTAAATTGGAAAATTTCAAAGTAATAAGGATAGAGAAGATACCAATTTAACTAAAATAAAACTATGTAGAATAAATATAAAATTCGTAAGTTCAAAGGGGACAAGACCCAGATCCATTTGATTAAAAAATAGTAGCACTGATAGCACTGGTTAATTCACTATGGTGCTTACAACTTGTGGTATTTTTCAGTAATATGACAAATTTGTTTATTCCTGGTTTTTATGGTGTCATGTGCTTAAACATATACTTCCAAGTAAATATCTTTATATTTAAATTCACTGATAAATATATTCAGGAGAGAGAGAGAGAGAGAGAGAGAGAGAGAGAGAGAGAGAGAGAGAAGCACCAGGGAGAATTTGTTGTGAAAATCAGTGATATAGTTTCTCCCTTGGAAAAACCAAAGAGCACATATTGTGATGTTTAGAGTAAAGAATGATTTTCAACACAAGAGAACTGCAATATAAAAACAAATGTATTTTCAGCCACAGATGTACACTATAACTGAATTCCTGCCAAACAAATGGAATAAAATAAAAGTTTTAGTCTAGTCAGTTATTTGGCACAATACAATAGAGACAAACATTTTTAAACTTTTTTTTTTTGCTTTGCTGAGCTCAATGAAATCAGAATTTGCAAGAAGATAACCTGCTTCATCCTGATAAACAGTGAAAGTAAGCCAGAAGCTATGGTTTTATTAATTCCATGGGTTCATGACATGGAAAGGTCTTGGTTATGCAGGTTTTCTAAACACCAGTGAACACTGTAATGATCACTTCAAAAAACAGGACCAGGCATGTTGATGTCCTAACTACAAATGTCAATAGAATTGGACTAGGAAGGCAAAAGTGAGAACTGGATGTCTGGTTTGATTGAGGAGAAACCATAGAAAGAAGAAAGCTAAAAGTGATATTTAATGATGGCAGAGTGGTCCTGCTGTTTCAGAAAATAAACTACCAATCGTAATAAGAAAGAACTAAATCCCCCTCCTCCCTCCTCTGCCCCACAAATCCTGCTTTTCTCTTTTTCCAATGGCTTTTTCAAAATCATAAAGAAAGGTGTGAAGGGCTAAGAATGGGTCACTTGCCCCAGAGCAGTCTGCGTATTCCCAAATGGCCATAACTAGCAGCACCACTGGATAAAAGAAACTAGAGTTGCGAACACTAAATAAAAATGCTCCTCACGGAGGGATGCTTTCCAACAGACAACTGTGAGTTAGAACCGACAGTTATCTTGAGTGAAGCACAAAGATAAAGAACTTGGAAACTGGGAAATGACTGTCAGTTTTATAAATTTGTTTTGACTTAATGTTTTCATCTATTATACTGTGACAATTAAACTTGTTTTTACTATTGAAAAGAATCATGATATAAAGATGCAAGTTTAAAATGGGGAAAAATACTCTTGGGTCTCAATGGAATAGATATTTCTAAGGATACTTCAAAAAAAGGCTATTCATGTGAATCATAATCTTGGGTCTTTATGGCAGATCACATATCCTTGAGGGATAACAACTATATTAGAAAACGGCACACACTGTTTCTCAACTGATATGACATTAGTATTTAAAGCAGAACAGTTCTTCATTTTGTGGTATTCTGCCACACATTTCAGGATATTTGAAATTCCTGTTACTAAGTAGTACCAGGGCTCCCTTGTCATTCAGTGACAAGAAAATGCCCCTTGAGAAGAAGCATATATACCATATTTCCAAGTGTTGCCTGCAGCCCACAGGTACACCGATTTCACCTCCATTAAATGCAATAAGGAAAGATTATGGAAGTGGAGGAAGCCCCAACTGCTGAAGGTATTAAGAGAGGTATAACTGAGGGAAATTAAAGGTGCTAATAGTAATTAATAAGGAACATATAAGGTGATAATTTTAGATCAACTTTTTGCATACAATTTCATAAACTTAAAAAAATGAAAAAATTAGAAACTTCCTTAATATCATGGTATATGAATGACAGAAAAACCATTAGCTAAAGATAAAAATATCAACATTGTGCATTAATGGGATTCATGTTCACAAGAACATGGTGAACACATCAATCTCCTCAAATTCTTTTTTTTAAGACTCTGATCTATAATGTTTATTTCTTTTTTTAATTATTTATTTTTAAATTTTTTACAGACTGCATTTTGATTCATTGTACACAAATGGGATACATCATTTCATTTCTATGGTTGTACATGATGTAGATTCACACCATTCATGCAATCATACATGTACTGAGAAAAAACTTTTTAGTTTGAATCTATCCCATTTATTGATTCTTGCTTTTATTTCTTGTGCTATGGGGGTCTTGTAAAGGAAGTCTGGTCCTAAGCCAACATGATGGAGATTCAGGCCTACTTTTTCTTCTATTTGGTGAAGAGTCTCAGGTCTAATTCCTAGGTCCTTGATCCATTTTGAGTTGAGTTTTGTGCAGGGTGAGAGATTGGGGTTTAATTTACTGCATATGGATTTCCAATTTTCTCAGCACCATTTGTTAAACAGGCTATCTTTTCTCCATTGTAAGTTTTTGGCACCTTTGTCCAGTATGAGGTTACTGTACTTATGTGGGTATGTCTCCGTACCACTGGTCTACCTGTCTATTTTGGTGCCAGTACCATGACGTTTTTGTTGCTATTGCTCTATACTAGAGTTTAAGATCTGGTATTGTGATACCTGCATCACTCTTCATTTCCTGCCCAGGATTGCTTTGACTATTCTGGGTCTTTTGTTCTTCCAAATGAATTTCATGATTGCTTTTTCTGTTTCTATGAGAAATGTCAAAGGGATTTTAATTGGAATTGCATTAAATCTGTATAGCACCTTTGGAAGTATGGCCATTTTGATAATATTAATTCTGCTTATCCAAGAACATAAATGGGATTGATTCAAACTAAAAAGTTTTTTTCTCAGCACAGGAAACAATTAATAATGTGGAAAGAGAGCCTACAGAGTGGGAGAAAATCTTTTCCACACACACCTCAGACAGAGCACTCATCTCCAAAGTTTATAAAGAACTTAAAAAACTTTACATCCAAAATACAAAGAACCCGATCAATAAATGGGCTAAGGAAATGGGCAGACACTTCATAGAAGAAGATATACCAGTGTTCAACAAATATATGAAAAAGTGTTCATCATCCTTAGTAATTAGAGAAAAGCAAATTAAAACCACCCTAAGAGTTCATCTAACTCTAATTAGAATGGCTATTATCAAGAACACAAGCAATAATAAGTGTTGGCGTGGATGTGGGGAAAAAGGCACACTCATACATTGCTGGTGGAGTTGCAAATTGGTGCAACCACTCTGGAAAGCATTATGGAGATTCATCAGAAAATTTGGAATGGACCCACCATTTGACCCAGCTATCCCACTCCTCAGTTTATACCCAAAGGACTTAAAATTAGCATACTACAGTGATGCAGCCACATCAATGTTCATAGCAGCTCAATTCACAATAGCTAGATTGTGGAACCAACCTACAGGCCCTTCAATTGACGAATGAATAAAGAAACTGTGGTATATATACACAATGGAATATTACTCATCCATAAAGAATAAAATTATGGCATTTGCTGGTAAATGGATGAAATATCATGCTAAGTGAAATAGACCAAGCCTTAAAAACCAAAGGCCTAATGTTTTCTCTGATAAGTGCATGACAATATATAATGATGGGGGGTAATGGGGGGAAGAGAAGAATGAAAGAACTTTGGATGGTGTAGAGGAAAAAGGGTGGGAGGGAGTGGGGATAGAAAAACAATAGAATGAAACAGACAATATTATATATGTATATATACATATATATATATACAGACATATATGTATGATTGCATGAATGGTGTGAGTCTACATTGTGTACAATCATAGAAAGGAAACGTTCTACCCCATTTGCGTACAATGAATCAAAATGTGTCTGTAAAAAATAAAAAATATTTTAATAAAAAAATCATACATGTACATAGGGTAATGATGTCTGTTAATTCTTAAAGCTATTTCTCCTTTGTAAGTTCTTTACTCAACTGATATTCCAGAGATTGATTTTTGGCATTATTTATTTATTTGTTAAGTAACTTGCTTGGTTGTCAAAAAGTAAAATAAAATTAAAAGAAAGGAAAAGAAGAAAATAGGAGAAATCATACTCACAGAATTATACATGGTGAAAGTTTTCTCTCTGTTTACCACTCCCCTCTCTCTATTTCCCAGGAACATTTTTTATTTGATTTGAAATAACCTCTTAAAGAATTACGTGTCTTTGTTTTAAACAAATTTCAAGCTTCAATTCTCTGTATGAGAATATTTTTTCCTATCTACATAAGAAGTTGAAAAGATGTTGCTGGTTGCATCACTAGGTTAAATCGTACTGGGAAGGTAACATTTCAAGAAGATAGGGATCTCATTTGTTAGGATACATACTTCCATCTCCTTCCTCTGGGGCTTTCCAGCTTCAAAACTGACCTCTCAGGTTTGGGGAAATTGTGTTGTGCAAATATAGTCCAACCAAATACAACATTTTTGAGTTCCCTAGACCTGAGGGGCATAGGCAAGACTGTGTAAAGTATGAGTAACAGCTTTCAAAATGCTTGGTGCTCAAGAGAACAGACTAATCTAAGGAAACATGACGAGTGCTGTACCTGTGTGATTGCTGCTGCCGCCCACCACTCCTAATCCATTGTAACTGGGCCAATGTCATCCATCAGTGCTGTGTGGCTCAGATGGGAAATCTAACTCAAATCACACAAGGTCACAGTTCAAAGAGTCCCAGAGATCAAAAGTTCAACACTCCTTATTTCATAACTGGAAAAAATATGAAGCAAAGTAACGATGATGTGCACACATTTATTCAGTAGGCTTATCCAGGATAACTGCCATGGAAAGAGGGTTGAAGGGCATCCAGTCAACAAAGGTACATTTTGCAATGGCCTCCTGAATGTGTGTTCTGTTTTGTATGTGTGATTATTTTTTATTTTATTTACTCATTTAGTTTCATCAAGGATGCTTGGTCTTGGTGCAAGGAAATAATGCAGGGGAGGACAACTGGGAGTTAAAGGAAAAGAAAACATGGTCATCAAATGAGGTAATTTGGAGGGAGGCGTCTATCACCATGCATAAGCATCTCATCTTTGTATGGGTCCAGGTCTGACCTCAGTTTATCTAATCCATTCTTTTGCCTCCAGAGTCTCAAATTTTAAAATGATGATTTTCTTGTAAATAAATTTTACTGTACGTTTTCTAAAAATTCACAAGTTTAGAGTACATAGTCCTGCTGTATATCTGATATCCCCACTTCATTAAAAAGACAATCTCCATGCTATTAGAAAGCATTCATCATTATTTACCCATAAAAAGTCATTCATACTATTATAAATTAGTTGATTATGAAAGTGGCTGTCTCATGTAAATGAACATCATTTTTTGTTTTCTTCTAAACAGTAGCCTTTTCCTTAAACACAGAATGACATGCTGAGTAAGAGAGTATACTTCCCATTAAAATAAACTATGTTCTACAAAAAAGGCCCCTACTAAAATATCTAGACACGACTTTTCTTGTTTCCTTTTCATGTTAAGACAAACATAATCAAGAAAAATAGGTGAATATTTTGATTGAAATAATATTAGCAAAATCTCAAAGCTCTATATGGTATTCTGTTCTTTAAGCTTTAACATCCAATCCAACTAAACCACAAATGGGATATATGGAAATTAATTCCTGCATCCTTAGGCATTTTTTCTGCTTTGGTTAATGGAATGTCTCAGAGGCTCTACAGGGAAAATGAAAAATTTTCTCAAATAGAATTAAACAGTTTTGTACCTCATTGGCGGATGTAGGAACAGAAGTATCTTCTAATAGCGTTTAGTGCTTATTAAATGCAAGTTGATGATGATGATTAATATAGGCTGCAGTAGGGACTGAGGTTCATCACAACATTGCTTGCCTATGCTCATGGTGAGATGGTTACACACTCTGGGAGATGCCAGAAATGTGAGCAAATGTTGATTTACGTGGCATGCAAAAAGTACGATGATTTGAAAAACTTCTAGCAATCATTACTCACCATGGATATTTGTCAGTATGCTAATATTTTGACCCCAAGATGAAAACTTAGAGACAAGTGAGTGGAGGCAATGTCAGGACTCATATCTGAGTGATCAGTCGTTAATGGTTAGTGATGCATATTTCAAGGATCATAAATCTCTGTTTTGCATTGCTGGCATATGCTAAAGCTGTACTGAGAACACATCATGATTTCTCCTTCTTAAAAAAAGAAAACATAGTGTAAGCTTCAGGATAGAGATAGCAACTCCAATGTGTTCCTCACCCCACTAACAAGATAACCAAGATAACATTGCTCCTAAAGCTACTATTAAAATAATCAAACATTGACTTTCTCATTTACCTCTTTTAAATCTCCCGGTGCATTTTCATTTGTATGTTCTGTCTTCCTCCTATTATAGTTGGAAGAAATGTTTTCACTCCTATCACATCTAACTTTTTCTTTTCCTGGATGCCTTTTCTTCTCAAGGACTTGGCTTTTTTTTTTTTTTTTTTTTTTTTTTTTTTTTTTTTTTTTTTTTAAATTAAGACTTTCACATTTATTTTATTTTTTTAAGCACTGAAATTTCAAGATGTATATCAGTTATCCATATCAGTATACAGAGACAGCATTTAATTCCAATTAGTGAAGTTGCTATGCCTGAAAGTAGATGACACTTCTAAAATGGTCTAAAAACTCCCACAAAGAAAATACTCTGTCCAAATTCCCACCTTCTTCCAGAGTCCTTGTTCCAAACTCATTGAGTATCTTGGTGAAAGAATACAGATGAAGAGGTGGCATAGATGCAGTGAATCATTTTTCACTCATGTTCATTTCATCAAGCTCAGTAGTTATATTTGATGTTATTCCAAAACCTGTTCCTCCTCCTATCTTTGACCATGTATATGGCACTACTTCCTACTCAATTGCTCAAGATGATGCCAATGAGTCATTTTTATGTTTTGATTAACACTAATATTTGGACATACATACACGGCACAATGTTAAACTCAGGATAATTAACATATCCATCACCTAAAACATCATTTCTTTATGGAGGGTATGTTCAGAATCCTCTATTTTGAGATACAGATGCGTTATTGTTAATTATGTTCACCCTGCTGGGCCATGGAACACCAGAACTTATTCATGCTACCAGATGGTAATACTGTACCCACTGCCCATTCTCTCCCTAATCAGTATGCTCTCACTCAAGTGAAGTCCAAGAGGTTGATTTCGTAGCAGAAGAAGAGTAGAACAGTGGCATCAAGAGGCTGGGGAGAGTGGGGGTGGAGTAGGAGGGAGAAGCTGACTTATACTCTTGGCTCAAAAAAAGACATGCAAATGACCAACAGATACATGAAAAAAATGTTCAATATCACTGATCATTAGGGAAATGCAAATCAAAACCAAGGAGTTATTTTGGATTCATTTTTCTTCACCACAGCATCCAAAATACTAGCACATCCTGGGACATTACTTACAAAAGGCATTCTGAAAATAAAGTCCTTCTTCACTCAACTCTCCATCCAGCAGTTGGAATGTTCTTTTCAAAACTGAAACCAGATCACACTCACCCTTTAGTGACTTCTTATCACATAGTATATTCCCATCACACTTAAATTTTCACTGGTTTTTCTTTCCTACACACCTCCTTTCTCTCTTTCACTCTCTATTTCAAACACATGTGTCTTACTTGTGTTTTTTTTTCCATATCTTAGCATATTGTAGAAGCATTCTCCTTTATATAAAATGCTATAGTCTCTTCCTGAAAAATTCTTTCTTTTAGTATTAGAATATCTGTGACTTTCTTGTCACTCAAGCCTATAGGTGCAGTACTGGTTATACAAGCTACCACCATGACAATATTCAACTGATAGTTCAAATGTCACCCACAAAGACAAGTTTCATAATCACTTTACCTAAAACAACAACCACAACAAGTTCAGCATAATTCATTGGAATTTGGGAAGGAGGAAAAGTAGGTGAATGTGCTTGATATCCAGTTTTACCCGAAAGTTCTTGTTGCTATTTTTAAAAAAACTTGTAAAGTTATTGATTTTTGTTCCATTTCTCCCAGAGAATATAATGTGCAAGATTACATAATCACAGTAACCAGTCTGTTTCCAGTACTCAGTGCCAGATACATCGCAAGTACATAAAGACATCATGTTAGTCAACTTTGTGTCACATAAAAACACCTGCAGCAAATCAGCATAAGAGGGGAAAGGTTTAATTCTGGTCACAGTTTCAGAGATTTCAGTCCATGGTCAGTTGGCACTGTCACTTTTGGGTCTGTGGTGAAGCAGTACATCATGGTGGGAGCACAGGGTGGAGGAGGTCTGCTAGCCTCATGACGGGAAGCAACGAGACAGGAAAGGACTGTAATTCACACACCCCTTAAAGGGCATGCCCCCAATGACATCACTTCCTGTCAATAGAATTCATTTTCTAATGAATTCCACCATCTCCCAATAGAGCCATGGACTAGGGACCAAGTCTTCAATGTCCCCTTTGGTCGGGACATTCAAGGTCCAATCTATAATAGACATATTTGTTGAAAAATCAAAAGTGAAAAAATCAAGTAAAAAGTGCAAGTGATTTTATATCAAAGTATCTCATGAGAGAGGAAGCCAGTGGATTAGAGAAAGGGGATTGAGGGGAAGGGAGGGAGTCGCTGGGAAGCACTGGGGGATGGAATCTACCAAATTATGCTATGTCCATGTGTGATTTTACCACAAGGAATCCCACTTTTATATATAACCATAATGTACCAATTAAAATATCAATAAGAACAATAGAAGGGAGATCACTAGAATCCAGCAAGCAAGTCAGGGGGAGGGAAGAGGAGAGAGTGAGGAAAGACCTTGGGAACATGATTGATCAATTTATGTTCTATGCATGTACAAATATGGCAAAATGAATTCCACTGAAATTTTTAAAAAATAATCTGAATTTTAGTCCTAAGTCCTTTGGGTACTCTCTAATTTTAAGCAAATTCTGTTATTAGATAAAATTTATTAATTGTATTCATTAAACATAAGCTCACTAACAGTTTTGGGGTTAACAACAACAACAAAATCAAACCAGAAAATTTTATAACATAAATGATTAGGAAAATAAAACTAAGCAATCATATATTTTTAAATAAAATACGACCTTAATAGTGAGGCCTAACTCATATATATATATAATTCCTGAGATTGTTAAGCAAGAGGTGAAAAGGAATAAGGGAATGAGAAGATAGCAATAGATCCCCTGTGACATCAAGTTTGGAGACTAGGAGGCAATTATAGCAAAGGAGTGAAGAAGAAACTGCCCAGCTTAGAGTACGGAGGTCAAGAAAGGTCGGAACGACTTTCAGATATAGATGGCAACTTAAAGGCACCCTACCAAAATAACAGTAAGCCAGTTTTGTCATTTGGTTTGTTTTTACTCAGAAAACCACAGATGGAAAGAGAATGAACCAGAAGACAAGGTGTAGGGTTTTGGAAGCTGGAAAGCAGATACGGTAAAGACCAGAAAGCACAGGAGAAAATGAAATTTTAAGCCAACAGTCATGAAAACTAAACACTGATCTGATTAGCAATTCAGATACCTGAGAACCTAAATATTGGTACCAATGATATCTCAGAAAAAGGTTATGGAGAGGAAAAACTATGATAAAAAGAACAGTTGAAAGTCTGCATAAGAACAAAACAGGCTCCTAGGTTTCCTTCAAGTAACAACTGCCCTTCTATACCACGGTGAAGAACTGGCCATTTGCCAGAGGACTTTTGGAATGGGGGACACACAGCTTATTTGAGAGTAAAAGTGGTACACAGCAAAATCAGCACATTTGGTGAAATGTACACTGGTGCCTGAGGCTCCAGCCCAGCTCCAGTGCTCTTCCGCTGGTATCCCAGAACCCTGGAGACCAGAGCTTCACTCGCTGGGGCAGTTTACCAGATCAGGAAGAAAAATAGAAAGATTCTGACTTTAGATGAATCTCAGCTAAATATTCCAGGCACATCAGTCTGAAATGAGGCTACTGACGATGGGGCTTAGCCATGAATTTATAGATTGTAATCTGCTTTTTAATTTCCCACTTTTAAATAAGAGTAATCATACAGAGATTTTCAAGAGTATGAAAGATGGAGACCAAAACAAAGAAGTAAATGAAATTTAGGGAAAAAAAAGACTATTCTGAAAGATTAAAACTTGGAAAGAAAAACAATATACTGAGAGATAAGAGAAAATATTGAATCCAAGAGAAAACAAAACAGGATATTACTTTTTTAAGAGAGAGAGATGTTATTAGAAATTAAAACTATAGGAAGAGAATAGGAATCAACAGAAAGCTTATAAGATGAATTTGAGAATTTTACTCTCAGTAAAGAAAGACAAAACAATATTAGGTTTAGGTTATTAACTTTATGCTTTTATAGAGACGAAATGCAAATGGCTTAAATAAGATAGGCTTACTTTTTAAACATAAAAATATTCCATGTCTGAACTAGTCATCAATCCAGGTAGCATATTTATGCTTAATGAAATCACTTAGTAAATGGATTCCTTCTGTTTTGTGACCCAATTCCCTAGATTTTACCTGGGCTTGCCATCAACGTTTTAGGGGGAAAAAGGAAGTATGCAATGGCCTTTTAAGGACAATGTCTATAAATGAGGTTGTGCTTATCTTTTACTCAATTAGCCAGAATTCAGCTCCATCATACTACCCACTGATAAGGAGGGCAGAAAAATAAAGTGCATAGCTGGATGTTCATGTGCCAAGCTACATGGAGTCAAGCATAATGGGTATAACTGATATTCCCTTCCACATAGAGAAAAGATAACAGTTAATGTGAACTTACTAGGAGTTCTACTAACTGAATACCAGAATTCCATGAGAACAGAAGGAAAAAGAAAGGTGGAAATCATCTTTGAAATATTTGAGAGAAAATGTACCTATTTGTCCAAGAAAAGAAATGAAAATAGACCTATACCAAGGCACCATTACCGTGAAATTTCAGAACTCCTGTGACAAAATATCTTTCAAGATTCTGAGTGAGATAGGGAACAGGCCAGGCACCAGTGATTAGGAATCAGAATGTCTTTGGAATTTTCATAGCAGACTGGAAGCTAGAAAAGAGAGTAGCAATGCCATAAAATTTTTGATGAAAATATAAATTCCAAACCACAATTGTTTTATCCAATTTCAAAATTATAGCAAGTTTGTCATAAATGTACCTACCCCATTCTTATGCTAATGAAGATATTAGAAAACAGGCTCTTTCAAAATATGAAGTAAACCAAGAAAGAGTAAGACAGAAGAAAATAGAATAAGGAGAGTCAACAAGTGAGAGAAGAGAAAAAAGAGGGAATATCCCAGGACAACATCTGGGCACAGGATCAGAGGTAAATCAGGTCAGACGGAAGGAGGTTAAAAGATTCAGCAAAGATTCCTAAAGCAAGATGAAGTTGCTAGATCCTTCCATGTGTCTGAACATCTTAGGAGAACATTTAGGAAACTGTTGAAAATTATTTACTTGAATTCACTGAGTACCCAGAAAAAACAGCCATACCGAAACAAATCAAGGGCTAATAGAAAGATTGTTCCTACGTGTATAGTGTAGAAAAGGAAAAAAGGTAATCAAATCTTTTCTAGTGATCCACCAATAAAGTTTTCAAAATAAGATTGTCAAGAAGCAGCAATACAATACAAACACACTACCACAGGGATCCAGTGAGACATTACCATAACTGCCATTTTCCCTGCCAGGTGATCCTGGCACACATCCTAAACCATTGATTGTCCTCAGGCAGGTAGTGCTGGCCACTGATGCCTGGACAGTTTTTGTTGTTGTTGTTAACTGACATGGGACATGTCAATAGTCTTGGGAACAGACAGGTAATGTCTGGTTGGCAAAGGTCTTCTCCTGTCTACCTCAGCATAAAAACCCGTTCCTCCTGCCTTGACGTACAGGGATCTTCCTTTCTTACTGCTGTCCAAAACACGCAGTCATCTGTAAATCCACAGCAAATTACACACTGTGCGGTCTTGAATCATCTCAAGCCTCTTCCTCCCTTGGCAGCAGGTTCTCACATACCACAATGGGTTTTTCCAAAACTACGATAAGACATAAATTAAATACCAAAATAATCATCTTAAATAAAAGTGGTCATCTAATGGGAAGGATAAAATGGAGGAGGAGAAAGGGAACATTGACTTTTTAAAATAGCTATTATTAAATATTTAGTAGTTATAAAATGTGGTAAGGTATAAAGAACACTTCACCATCCAGTTTAAGAGACAGAACATTACCATTAACTGTAAATGTCTGTCCCTCTCCAACTCAGAATGTGTGTCCTGCCCACAACTCCACTATCCAGTTTAAGAGACAGAATATTACCGTTAACTATAAATGTCTGTCCCTCCCCAACTTACAATGGGTCGCCCACGTATGCTTTCTCCCTTGTTTTTGTTTTTTGACTTCAGAAGTATCCTGGCTCTTCAGTGGTGTTTCCCATGTGTGTGCATGTGTGTGTGCGCGTGTGTGTGTATTTAAACATGTCTGAACAATGTTAGTTCTTCATGATTTTATATGTTTTTTAAAAATAAAATGAAGGTCAAAGAAGGGAAGGGGGAGAAAAGAAGGGACAGGAGAGGAGAGAAGAGGAGGGAAGGGGAGAAGAGAGGAGGAAGAAAAGAAAGAAGGAAGAAAAAGAAAGAGGATGTCTAATATGTTTGAATGTATGAAGGGAAGATTTGTACTTCAGAGAAAGGTTAGGGAATAATCTGAGTATAGAAAAAGAAAAAATGAGGCAACCATTAAACTAAGGGAAATCAATAGGTTTATAAGAAAAAAATACTATCATAATACACAATTTGACACAGACAAACCTTGAAGTATATTATGATAATATTTGTAAAAACATAATAAGAAAAATACTGATTATTGATTAAACTAAAATTCCCATAGAGCTGAGAAGATGAGAGATATGTAGATGTGGTGGGTGAATGAAGGATTCCTGTAACAGTAAATCTTTGTCTGTCAAGTGAGAAGATAGTACAGTTAAAAAAAAGAATCAGCCCGCAGTGGCAACTAATATGTTTGGGAGGTAAACAAATCAAAGAGCTAAAGCAGTTGAATGGCTGCTTCTAGAGGTAAAGGTAGGTGAAGGCAGATGAAAATTACTATGGGAAGAAAGAAGAGAGAACTTCTGCATTATTTTTCAACCTTGCAGGATTATTTGAATTTCAAAAGTATGTGCATGCATAACTTTTCAATTTTTCTTTATATAATACTGAATTTTAAAATGAAAATGACAGCTTGTGTTTATAAATATATATATTTATATATTGTGATACCTATATCACAATCTACAGATTTTTTTATACTTGGATAGATTAAATTAAAATCAATATTTATTACACACTAAACTTTTGATTACTGGAGGATTAAGATGAGTTTTAGAATTAGGATTGTATCCAGGATGCAGGTTTGGTAGTGAACTACCTGTTTCCCAACTTGGACCAGAAGACTGGAAGCTGACAGCGTCAGATGAGCGGACATAGCTCTTCTAACTGACGCACTTTGACACTGTTTCTCTCAGCTAATTAGAAGGGGTTCCACGGAGGTAACCCCTCCACTTAGACTGGACAGGAAATCCCACTCAATACTTCTTGCCCTTCGCCCACTGCAGGGCAATCCTGACTTTCTTCTCTCTGTAATGTCTCCCCTTGCCACTCACACACAAACCCACAATAGTAAATTTAATCAGATGCGACTTGCAATTATCCACACTCAGAACCTATCACTGAGACTCACTGAGCCTGACTCTGTCTTTGCCTCTCAAGGAAAGGAACAGAGAAGAAGGAGGTGGGGTGGGTAGACAGGATGTGTGTCACTGAAACCAACACAGAGGCTCCAGAACCACCTCCCTACATGCTTGTCTCCCTGTTCTCCCGGGTCTAGTTGGAAGCCGTGAACACCCACCGCCCCACTGTTTCTCAGAAGTCTCATTAGAAGCAGACATGGTTCTGAATTAGAATAAGCACAACATTTGCCAATGACGTCTGTGTTTTGCAGGTGTCACTGCCAAGTGCCAATGCTATCCAATATTTGCTTACCACTGCCCACGTGGGACAAAACCCACACTTAATAAGACAGAGACTGCATTGTCATGACATATGTGCAATAATATTCCCTGCACTTAAGCCCCAGAAGCACAGTTATTTAGCTAACATAGTCTTCTGCTATAATCATAGCAGTTTTTCTCCCAGCAGTAAAAGTCTCACCAACTACAGTTAGGCATTTTCTGCTTTCCAATTACTTGCTGATGCTGTGCCAAATGCAGAGTAATATTTTCATGTATCATTAAACAAATGCAGTTGTGCTCCCCAAACAGGTTTCAGTTTGGGCTAAACTACATCCATTAAAGCTTTCATAAATGGCATAGCCTTCAGCTTGTAGTTTCTTTTTATTCATAAATATTTAAACTGCACAGATAATACCTCAACTTCCCAGCAAGTGCTGCATTAGCTGGGCAATCTTTAAAGCATAAAACTTTGTAGCAAGAGAAAACTAGGAAGAGAAAAATGAGTTGTACCACTAGCAAGTAACATAGCAGAATTCTGAAAATCTGCTTGCTGAATACACGTGTAGATGTATGCACACATATACATATGTGCATGTGTATAAAAGTAATCATTTGGAAGATCTTTAGATCAATGACAGTATGTTTAGGTTATCTAGGTACTACAGATTTATTCTGAAAGACAAAAAGAAAATTCTTCCCAAACACTTGTAATTTTTTAAAAATGTGGGAAGAAAACACATCTCGAAGCTTAAATGTAATGTAGTAATTAGGACTGAAGTGAAGGATAAGTCTAATGCTATGTTTTTGTCAAAGAAATTTTATGAAGTTTGAGGTGAACTGAGGATTGTTTTATTGAGTGGATAAACTGCCTTAGTAGATTTAGTCGGGGAATATTTGGTTGTTAAGATATGAAACCCATGGAAACTAGCATAAGGAAAGGAGGTTAGATTACGTAGAGGAAAAGGAGAGGGAGGGGTGAGGGTAGGAAAGATGGTGGAATGAGAGAGACATCATTACCCTATGTACATGTATGATTACATGAATGGTATTAGTCTACATCGTGCACAACCATAGAAAGGAAAAGATGTACCCCCATGGTGTACAATGAATCAAAAGGGAGTCAGTAAAAATTTTTTTAAAAATTAAAAAATTTTTAAAAATAATGATAAGGAGAAGGGGAAGGTCAGTCCTTTAGATGAAAGCATGTAATTCAAGTAAATGCTGGAAAGTGTAGTTTGTTTATTTCCTAAAGGGAAGGAATGTCTCTCTTTCATATTTCATTCCTTTGTGTGCAGGGGGAATTCTTTCGCAGTGCAGAATTCTCGAGCGCTCTTCACTTCATTTTGTTCTCGCTGGTGTATAGACAGGGCCCACTTAGGATATGTGAATGTCAAGCCAGTTCATGTCAATAATGAAAATAGGATTCAGTCTTGATCCCTCCTCCTTCATTTTTGTGAGCAATTTGCATTAAATCAAGGTTAAGTGTTCTTGCCAAAACACACACACACACACACACACACACACACACACACACACACACACAGGACAGATCACAAAATCCAACCATAGGAAGTCCTGGGGCACCAACTCGCTCCTCTTTCCCCAAGGCAAGAGCCTCCAGGCTCTGCTTACCTTTCCCTCTGCTCCTCTACACTGTTTCTGGAAGACCTTCTGAAAGACTCATAATTTCCATTTCCTCCTAACTTTAGCTTATGGGAGGACCTGGGGTCAACTCTCACCACAACCCTATTATCCTTACGACAGTCTCATGATATATGGAAGGAAGAGAATGACTTTTAGATAAATAGTTTGGACATAGCCTCTTTCAGTACTTCCAATGCACTTTTACATTTCAAGCACCTCAGCTCTTTTAAACCAAGCTCTGATGATCATGATGATCATGATGATGATAAAGACTGTACCAGTGAGAGTTCTGTGAACAAAGAATAAAGTAGCCCCTACTATTTATCCTCTAATTTTTCCTACCTGGTTTACCTGAATAGTTCTTTTCAGAAATAGTTGTTTATCAAATTACTATTAAACTGATAAAATATGAAACAGAAGGGGCTCTATTAGAAATTAAGACAGGATAACAATCATTCCCTGGGAGGTACTGCACCAACTAAGCCACACGGTCGCCTTTCCAAGATGGATGCAGTATTAATGGTGCCTGCTAGGATACAATTCAAATTTATAGACCCATCTTTTCTGTCTTGAGGAGAACTGAGATGCTGTAGTAAATCTGAATCAGGATTTGGAACAGGATGCACATTATTATAACAGAGAATGTGGCCAGGCCCAGGATTTTTAATACCTTCCATCTACCTGCTGCATGCTAAAGACACGTCTGGTTCTTACACCACACAGTGATTAGAAAGGGAGGCCTCACTACCTGAGAGGTATTTGAGTTGTAGAAATTCTTTAGTAAATATAAAAGAACTTAGTCAGAAATACACTTTACAAATATTTTCTCCCAAATTGTGGCTTACTTTATTAATAGTGACTTTGGAAAAGATTTTAATTTTTATTAATCAGAATCAGTTTTTATTTTATATTTAATGCTATTTGTGTCTTATATAAGAAAACTCCACTTAACCGACATTTCCAAAGATCTTTCTTCTATAGTTGATTCTAAAAGCTTTACAGTTTTAGATTTTACAGATACATCCATGATTCACCATGAGGTTTTTTGCATAATGTTTGTATACGCTGTAAGATAAAGGTTTTGGTCAGTTTTAGTTTTTATTTATTTGCAAATGGATAGAACACTATACAGCCTAAGTTAAAAGATTAAACTATGCAGCTAAATAATAGACCATCATATGGATAAGCCACGTGTTGTTTATCCTTTCTTCACTTGATCCGTACTTGAATTGTTTCCATTTTTTTTTCTATTATAAATAATGCTGCTGTGAACATTGTATGCAAATTATGTGTTTTAGTTATCTTCTATTATACCCAGAAGTGAAATTACTGGGTCAGGTAGTATCTCCATGTTTAACCTCCTGAGAAACTGTCAAACTGTCTTATGGCAAATAGATACATGATCTATATTCCCACTTGCATATACAAGAGACACTTTCATTCACATCCTTGCCAACACTTGTTTTCTGTCTTTTTTTATTACAACAATACTAGTGTGCACGAAGGAGGATCTCATCATAATTTTATTTTGAATTGCCTCATTGACTAATTATATTGGGCATTTCATGTTGGAGAAATGTCTATTCAAATCTCTCGACCACTTTCAGTTGTCTTTTTTGTTTTTGGAACCGGGGATTGAACCCAGGGGCACTTAACCATTGAACCACATCCCCAGCCCTTTTAATATCTTATTTAGAGGCAGGGTCTCTTGCTTAGGGCCTCGATAAGTTGCTGAGGCTGGCTTTGAACTTGTGATCCTCCTGCCTGAGCCTCCTTAGCCACTGGGATTACAGTCATGAACCACCACACCCAGCATAGTTATTCGTCTTTTAACTGTTTAGTTGTTAAGGGTCTCCTTTATATTTTATACATTAAACTTTTATCAGACATATGATTTGCAAATATTTTCTCATGTTGAGAGTTTCCTTTCACTTTTTGATAGTATTCTTTGATACACAAGCGTTTTTGATTTAATGAAGTCAAAGTGTGTCTATTTTCATGTGTGTGTATGCATACATGTGTGTTTGGGGGGTGGGTGTGGTTTAGGCATTGCATCTAAGAAACTATTGTGCAAAACAAAGATATCACTAAGATTTATGTTTATGTTTTCGTCTAAGAGTTTGCTAGTTTTAGCTCTTATGAATTTGACCTTTTTTGAGTTTATACTATTTGAAGGTTGTTGAACTTTTCAGATAAATATTTTTTATCACATTTTGAAACTTTTTGGCCCTTATTTTTTCTAATGTTATCACCTGAATCGTTCAATCCCTGGTTACACACACACACTCACACACACACACACAAAGAAGACCAATAACTAAAAATCTCTTTTCTCTTTCAAGAACTCTTTCACGTGTTGGTATATTTTGTGGTGTCTCACAGGTCTTTGAGACAGTTCACTTAATTTTTTTCTGTTCCTTAGACTGATAAGGTTAATTGATCTGTCTTCAAGTTTGCTGACACTTCTGTCTATTCACATCTACTCTTGATAGCCTCTAGAAAAATTTTAAATTAGTCATTTAATGCCAGAATATCTGTTTGATTTTATTGTATAATTTATATCTCTTTATTACATTCTTTTTGGATAAAATACCTTCCTGCTACTTTCCTTTAATTGGTCCTTTTGCTTTTGAACAATTCAAAATGAATGGTTTAGTAGCTTTCTGGGAAACCCAAAGTAGATTTTCTAGGGACTGTTTTCACTGACTCCTTTTTATTATGTATTGACCATAGTTCATTGTTTCTTTAAACACCTCTCAAAGTTTTGCTGATGACCGGAAACTCTGGTGACACTGGCAATCAGATGTTTGCTCCCCATCAGGATTTGCTGTTTTTGCTGTTTGCTGTTGTTTAGTGAAATATCTGAAGCAACTCTGTAAGATTCCAATTATTTCTTATGTTTGACCACTGAAACTGGTTTAGTTTTCTCAGTAAGCTAATGATTGGACAGAGATTGCCCTAGCACCTGAAACCAGTAAGCCTCCTAGACTTTGCCAAGGGGCTCTGTAGGTGCCCTGGGGCATGCTTCCGTTCTCATCCAGGCAGTTCATAATGTTATCTTAGCCTTCACTTTCTTTTTTCAGTCTCAAGATTAACAGGCAAAGGGAGTGCAGGGCCTTCTCAGCTCACTTTTCAACATAAACATTTCCTTCAGTATATGCAGTTATTCATATGCATATGGCACACTCCCAGGAACGTGGTGTAGCCCTTCAATGACCCTCACAGACTTACTTCACATCTTGTGCTTTAAGCTAATTATTTGTCTATATCTGGAATGCCCACCAAGAAGTTCACATGTTAGAAACTATGATCCTCAGTACAGCAAGATTCCAAGATGGGACTCTTATGCATGATGAGGGTTCCGACCTCATCAGTAGATTAGTCCATGTGCTGGTTTAATTGCTCTGTTTGGAAACAGAATAGTAATATGTGTATTTTTGTGGTTGAACACTTCTAAGTTTTCATTCTAATTCCATAAGAAAGCTGTAACCCACCCAAGAAAAAGGCCAAAACAGGAGCAATATACACAAGGTAATGTCTCTGGAAAATTCCACTAATACTCATGAGACAATGAGAATTTAAAAAGCATGTGATGTTTCAGAACCATTAGGAAAGTGATTTTGATTTCACAAGTACATTTAAAGGACCTCAGGGACTTCCAGGGTTTATCAAACCATGCTTCTAGTGTTGTTAGAATAATACTTCTCAGTAACTGTCCTCACCATTTCCTAAATTGCTGAGACAAAGACCATTGGAGAATTTTTGCCATTTTCTCCCTCAAAACCCATATCCAAGTCAATAATACATAGAAAAAAATACATGTGTATTCAGTTATTTTAGTTGGCCTAAAGTTGAATGTGAGTTGTTGATATGACTTCCATATTCCTCACCCCCTACCCCACTGTTTTTCTATCTATTGTAAGTATATTCACATTTTATAAATGTTTCTCTTCTTTTCATTCGTCCCTACATCTTTTCTCCAACTTTGGAAGACAGTGAGTGTCTCTAAGAAGCCCATTCCATGTGAGCACCACTGCCTGCTCCATTATATGAACCTGTTTTCCTCCTACTAGTAGTTCCCGTCCTTCCTTCTGCCCAAGACATTCGAATATCAGAGCAGCAAGAGAATCACAGATCACCTTAGGCTGTCTGTGACAATTTCCGTATACCTACTGGTTCTAAACCCACTTTAACATTTACTGGGATTCTAACTTGGTTCAAACTATTGGATCCACACTCTCACTGGGTTTGACTTCTAGCTTCATAGGCAGAGTTTGTGTTCTTGGTCTTCCTAGGATTTCATAAGGTTTTCCTTAATTGAGTTGTCATTACAAATTCTTCAATTTCATATTTCCTTAGAACAGACTGTTTATCTCTGGCTACAACCTGTGAAAATTCAGTCTGCATAATGGACAACCAAGTGTCAGTCAAACTTCCCCCATGATAGAGGGTGGGGTTCCGACATCTTTAACTCTTTTATATTCATTGCATTTCATTCTTTCAATAACATGCTAAAACTACAAAAATTCTTTCATTCTTCAATAATTTCCCCTTTTATTGGTATGATCTGATAAAATACCATTTATGAAAGTAATATTTTTTCTGAGTCAGACATTTTAAAGAGAAGAAATTAACATTTTCAGTAGGAATGTAATATTGTAGCCAACAGATTTTAAATACTATCCAAGGTCTGCCAGAAACATATGGTTTTGTTTAGAAACTGTGTTCATATTGAAATAAGATTTTGCACATCCTTTACATACCCTACTCAAAATTTCAAATATAGCTTTCTTAATTGTATACTGAAGTCATATAACATGCTTTGGAATGACTCCAAGTATCCATTATATTGAAAGAATTTCATCATAACCTCACTACAAATGACTCTAAGTGAAAAGGTTAGGCCAGAAAAAAATCACATTTTAAAAATAACATAAGATTCTTTCCTAATGTAGAACTAGTTACAACTTAAGATATGCATTGTAAAAAAATAGAAGAATGGCAATCTTCAAAATATTTTATATGTCAGGTAATCAGATCCTATCCAAGTTATGATATTTCTCTTTTGTAGTTACAGAGAATCAAGAGTGGGATCAGTATGTATCAATCTTAGGCAGAGTCACAAGGAAAGAAGTTGTTATATAGATTCTTTGATTCTACAACAACTTGAAGTTTTTAATTTGCCTCTCTGATGATTCATTTTAATTGTTGATAAGAATAAAGCAGTCTGGTAACATTATTTTATTGCATAAATTAATAATTATATTTTATATATTGGACATATCAACTAGATAATTAGAATCCTTTTATTTCTTTCTATTTGACTGCCGCCCAGATTCTACTCTTGACTTTCTCAATCACTCAGTGTTTCAATATCTTATTTTCTGGAATGAAATGTTTCATTAAATGTGGGTAATAAATTTTGCGTAAGCTCAAGTGTTCTAAAAAGTAACTTGAAGTCAGTTACAGTTATGCATACCTGCAATCTCAAAGGTTTGGGAGGCTGAGGCAGAAGAAACCCAAGTTCAAAGCCAGCCTCAGCAACTAAATGAGGCCCTAGGTAACTTAGGGAGGTCCTGTCTCAAAATAAATAAATAAATAAATAAATATTTAAAAACCTACCTAGGGATGTGGTTCAGTAGTTAGGCACCACTGGATTAGATCCCTGGTAATCACCCCACCTCAAAAAAATAAAAGAGTAACCTGAACATTTGCTATGTGGTTTGAAATTTTTTGATTGATTTTCTTATGATAAGCATTAAGATTTGCCAAGTGACAAATATTAAAATTAAATATAAACTAATTCATAAATATTAGATATAAAAAGGTATTATCTTCAGTATTATTTTCAGAGTCCTATAGATAAATCACATATGTAATTTTGATTTAAATCCATAGTTTTAGTTAATACTTATATCTAGATAGATTGATCTCTAATAGTTCACATTATCAGAGTACATCAAATAAAGTAGCTCTGAGGACAAGGCTCCTTATAAAGTAACAGCCTCAAATGCAAATCAAAACTACCCTAAGATTCCATCTCACCCCAATTAGAATGGTGATTATCAAGAATACGAGCAACAACAGGTGTTGGCGAGGATGTGGGGAAAAAGGTACACTCATACATTGCTGGTGGGGCTGCAAATGAGTGCAGCCACTCTGGAAAGCAGTGTGGAGATTCCTTCGAAAACTTGGAATGGAACCACTATTTGACCCAGCTATCCCACTCCTTGGCCTATACCCAAAGGACTTAAAATCAGCATACTACAGAGATACAACCACATCAATGTTCACAGGTGCACAATAGCCAGATTGTGGAACCAACCTAGATGCCCTTCAATTGATGAATGGATAAAGAAACTGTGATATATATATATACAATGGAATATTACTCAGGCATAAAAAATAATAAAATTATGGCATTTGCAGGCAAATGAATGAAATTGGAGAATATCATGCTAAGTGAGATAAGCCAATCTCAAAAAACCAAAAGATGAATGATCTCGCTGATGAGCGGATGATGACACTTAATGGGGTGTGGGAGGGGGGCAAGAATGGAGGAAGGAAGGACTGTATAGAGGGAAAAGAGGGGTAGGAGGGGTGGGGGGGAAGGAAAAAATAACAGAATGAATCAAAAACTATTACCCTATGTAAATGTATGATTACACAAATGGTATGCCTCTACTTCATGTACAGAGAAAGAAATTGTATCCCATTTGTTTACAATAAAAATAAATAAATAAAAAAGTAACAGCCTCACTACTAGGCAAAATAAAAAGACCTGGTGTCATTGTGTTTAAAATTATAATATCATTTTATATTCATTTTGGCCCTTCCCAATTGTGTTAAGTCTATTCAGGCTGCTATGGTAAATTCCATAGACTAGTGTTTTCAACAGTGAACGTTTCTTTCTCACAGTTCTGGAGGTCAGAAGTCTGAGATCAGGGCAACAACGTGCTTGGAGTCTTGGTGAGAACTTTCCTTCTGATTATCTTCAATATGGCCTTTCTTTGGTGTGCGCAAGAAAGAGCCAGATGTGGTGTTTCCTTCTCTTTAAATGAACATTCATCCCATCATTGGTAATTATGGCCTAATCTACCCCAAATTTCCTTCCAATAACCCAATTTCCAAATATCAACACAATGGGGATTTGGAACATATCAATTTTAAGAGGACACAAACATTTGGTCCATAGCAACAATGAATATAGTGCCCAAATTATTATAAGAAAATTTAAATCATTATACTGACAACCCCGAAGAACTGCTGTATGTTCCTAAAACTAAAATTAATTAATGGTAGTATTAGAATACATCATCATAACTCATATTAAATGTAAAATTAGGTTTTGTTACATTTAGCCTCCAGATTCATTTTTTCCTTCTCTGAACTTCATAAAGAACCAATTAAGACAATCAAAACTATTTCAAGGGGATATTAGATTCAAATAAATAATAGTTGGATTTCATCCATAAATTCTTCTTTTCAAAATGATCCAACATTAAAACATATGTAGGTAATAATGTAGGTAGCACAGTAATAATTTTAAAAGTTCCTTTTGTGATGATTTCATAAATCATTTATAATGCCAGCAAAACCCAGCTTAATGCTGAGCTCTCCTATTCCAATAACAAAGGTTCCAGGTAATTTCTTCCCAAAACACAGGTTAAAGGTCATAATTTTACAGTCTCTGATATTCTCTTAACTTTTTAATAATAAAATCTAACATTTATAGGGCTCTTCCATGTGTGCAAAGCACTTTTCATTTATTATGTGTAATAACTTTAGCAACCATACGGGAGAGGTGCTATTATCAGTCCCTACGTATAGATGTCTTAGAGGAAAGAAGCCACTTGCCTAGGAGCAAACCCATGAATCTCCCACATGAACCTTAACCACTATAAGCACATGGCATGACAGTATGGTGCTTATCTATGACATGAGTTTACCAGTACTTTCAGTGCTAACTCAGTTCATCTATCTTCAAATTCACAGAATGTTCCATTTTATAGGTTTATGCGGTTACATATGATTTTAAGGCATACTAAAAAATCTAAAGAGACTAATATAATCTCTGTAAAGTGAAGAATTAATGAATAATTTACGAAATTATACTCCATAGCAGTCACCATTTTTTCAGTGAGAGTAGATTCCAAATACAGTAAGGTTGAATGTCTTTACCTTAAAGAAATGATAAATATTCTAAGAGATAGATATGTTTATCCTGATTTGAACATTACCCCCCATACAGTATATTTACGATTTATATGTACCACTTAAAATAATTAAAATATTTTAAAAATTATAATAAAGCTTAAAGAAAAATATTGAGATAAAAGCTTGTTTCTTCAAACATCAGGAAGCAATAAAAACTATATGCTATAAAAATCAATCCCTAGGTATTTAAAACCTGTGCTCTTTAGATGTTACATTTGATTAATACATTTAAATTTTTCCATAATACCAGTTATCTAAAAGTCAAAATACTTCTTCCCTGTACAATTAAGATTGTTATTCTTTAAAATAAGTTTATTCTGAAATTGTGAGTGTAACAAAATACAAATCAATGCTTAATATGGATGAATAATGTATTTTAATATGGATATGATTGAGTCATTGTAAATGGAAAAGATACTGTTAAAATAACTTATTCAAACACTTTCTTTCAAAAAGCAGACCGAGTTCCTGAAGAAAACTGATTATATTTCATCAGTTAAATAAAGCATCATAACAACTTTGTCTATTAGGAAGTCACCTTTTAATTCTTCTAAACATAATTGAACTTTGTTTTTACAATAAATCTCAGTCTTCTTTTGAGTTTTTTCAATCGTTTTGAAAAATTCACACCTCATTTTTCTCTTGAAATCAGACTTGATTAAAAAAAAAAAAAAACACTTAAACCCACTCACTAAATTACACCTAAGGAACATGGCTTAATGCTGATATAATTTATATCCCATATAGGTAAAGAGAAAAAAAAAAGAAATTAAATAGAATGTCTTCGGTTAGCTGTCTTTGCCTTTGTTAAATGAACTTTGTAAACGCGGTAAAATGAAGCCAGAAACCAGCATGTGGTTATGGGCACAGTCGAGCAGGGTGATCCGACAGCCCGGAGCAGGGTGCTCTCTCAGTGGTGTGGCTTTGGTGGTTGTGTGTGGTGACACTGAAAGGGAGTTAGTCTCAAATCAAACCCAGACGTGCCGTTGCTACCACTGCAGGGATTGTTTGACTTTTCCAAACTGTTAACAGTCACTTTTTATATTGCTTATAAAAATGGTAATTTAACATATTTATTCAGCCAGTCAGTCTCAAGGTTGACTGACAAAGATTGCAGAGAATTTATTTACTTTAAATCCATATTTCCTAACTCAAGATGTGGTCAGAATTTTAAAAACACTATGTAGCTTGCAAACAGGCGTCTTATAATTCCTCAGGGCCTACTTGTGGGAAATATGTCTAAATTCTAAGACGAAATTGCACATTTATAAATCACTAAACAGCATTGTGGGAGCTTGCAATCTTTTCTCTTTGAAAAGAGTTGGGCTGACCCACAAGACAAGAAGGTGAATATAACCTCCTTATCCCGAGGGCAAGTCGAGTGTGGGGGCTGAACGCCTCAACTCTGATCCTGGCAGCTGGGGTTCAAGTACCACTCCGCCTGCGTGAACTTGGGGAAGACGTTTTAATCAAGAGTGCCTCAGTGTCCTCGAATGCAATACAAATAAAAATAATATGCACTTCAAAGAACTTGCTGTGCAGACTGAGTCAATACATAAAAAATATTTTAACTGAAACCTAATTCAGTTAACACTATGTAAGAATAAGCTAATTTTAAGCAAATTGATATCTTACTCCATTTTTACTGCTTTGAGGTAAAAACACCCAGGAAATTAGGGAAAATTCTACAAGGGAGCTATTTGCTTATGAAGGTCTTTACAGTAATGCTATGAATAACTGCTAAAACTATCGTTAGCAGGTAAAGATTTTTCACTGGTAGAGATATCTGCCTCTCAAGATGGTTGCGAAGGTTAAATGAATTAACATGCATGTAGTACATATATGCTTAGGACATTATTTGGCACATAGTAAATATTCCATAAATGACAATTATTTTTAAAAGAGAATAAAGACAGAGAGATTTGGGATGGCTTTAAGTGAGAAGGAATAGAGACAAGTAAAGAATTAGTAGTGGGATAAAATAATCAATAATAAGCAGAAAAGCAGAAGATATAGTATGTTGAAAGAAAGAAGGACATGACTGAATGAAAATGGTCAGGAGTCTAAATATTAAAAATGCATTTGGTAGTAAGTTCTAATATTGATTTACAAATTTGTGAAAGTTTATTGACAAAGTATTTCTAGATTTAAAGCTCTTTATAAAATTTAGTTATTTTTCTAAAATTAATTTTCAACCATGGTTTATATTTTTATAACCATATATTCATACAACTATTGATAGTAATAAGATAGTTTAAATCCTTTATATTCTTGGACACCTAATAACTTAAAGAAAAAGAAAACACTGAAGGCACAAGGTAAGAGTGACACATATCATGAAAGGAAGCAGATTATCTGCTTTTTACAGGTATTCCCCAGAACAGTAATGTCATCTCATTTCTGCTACTGAGACATGAAGATGCTACATAAGTAGACCTATTCAAGTAGGCCATAAAGTTCTATGAAGCTCCATTATACACATACACTCACACAAACTCATGCCTTCTTATTTGGAGATCAAAGCAAATAATCAAATCAAATGTACTATTTTACTAATGTATTAAATCCTAAAAACATGAGGGAAAAGACAAATGATAATTATTCAAAAGATAATTTAATACAAATTACTTAAGAAGAATATTGATATTGTCAAGTGATCATAGGTAAAAATTCCTCTTGAATTATTTAGCCCAAAGAATACCACTTGGCATTTATTCAAGCAACACTACTTTCAAAAAGTCTTTTTAAAAAATTTATTATAACCACATAATCTGGTAGTTTGCTACTTTTACTTAGACCATAGCTGCTGAAAGTGGTTTATAAACCAGCATTATTAAAATCACTTAGATGCTTACCAGAAATGCAGAATCTCAGACTTCACCACAAATTTACTGAATTAGAATCTGTATTTTAATCAAATTCACAGGTGAATTTCATGTACATGTAAGTTTAGAACTTTAATCTAGAATGATATTTTTCAATACACACTTCAATTAAAATTATCTAAAATATATAAAAAAGTAGTAATGTCCAGGTTTGCCAATAAAGATTTTACTTAACTAAGTCTTGAGACCACCAGCTTCTGTATTTTTCTTTTGTTTGTTTGTTTCTTAGGTGATCCTGTAGTGTAGCCAACATTGAGAACAACTCATCTAGACAAGCACTAGATAACTTTTAAGAAACTCCAAGACTTGTTTAAAAAATAAGTAACATTTTCTGTTCTAAAACTTTGGCTTACCCCAATAAGATATTGAGCTTTTAACAAAGTTCAAAGAATGTATTCTATCATAATCCAGAACATTCTCCTCTTAACCAGTAAAGCAATAGATTCGGGTATGGGGATGCATATAGGGAACAAGGAATGTGGGTCAGGAACACCAAAATAACACTTAATGCATGGATCAAGGTGAGTTCCCATGAGTCAATGATTAAAGCAGTTAGAATGTAGAGTCATTTGAGCATTTTAGAGACAGAGAGCATGCAATTACTACAGCACAGAATACGAAAACAATAAAAGCAGATAAAAGAAGCAGCGGAAACGTATCAAAAAGGTAGACAGTTTCCCAAAAATGAATAATAAGAAGGAACCAAAATATTCACCAATGACACCTAGATTTTCTGTTTAATTTCCAGTCTTCACTGTGTATTTTTATTAGGTTATTTTAAGTTTTGTTTGTCTTTAGTTCCCGCATGTACAGAGACCAATCCCAGCTGTAAGTATCTCCTAACAATATAAGCAAAAAAGCTACTGCAGTCACTTGGAATAGAGAGAAGGTACTGGGAACACCAAGAAAACTTAGTGCATATCTTCCCTCATTTTATGAACTGTCTGGTGCAGGCATTCTCCCTTCTGAAGTCCTTAAAGGGCACGAACAACACACCTTGCTAGAATGCTAGATACTACAGATCCAATTAACCATTCATATGCCCTTCTCAAAAAGAAAATGGAAATTTCCTTTTCATTTTGTTTCTATGCCAGTAAGAATTTACAGCGGAATTCCATGTATTTATAGGGACCACACATGTGAGGAAAGAAAGACAAGGAGTGGGGGAAAACTTTATTTTTTAAATGAAAGCCTGAGACACTTAGATAATTATTTATTTTCAAAAATAAATATTTAAGAAATATTTTAAAAATGTTTACAATATTAAATTTGTTTTCACCTAAGATATTATATGACAGGCCTTTTGGGTCATTTCTATTAAGGGTCAAGCCATTGTTGATACACCCAACAGTGTTGAGTGTAATCCTGGATACAAGTCAGCTAAAATCACAATTACAACACCTCTAAATATTGAGAAAAATTATATAACATCTAAGCCTTTTTAGGCAATTCTTTCTGAATGAGCCACCTTTTAAGCTGGTTAAGTACTTTGTGGTACATTAAGCTTAACATCCCTATAAAGTTTAGAAAAATTTAATTTACCTTTTTCAACTATTTTAAGAATTATAATATTAGCAGAAGCAAGAATGTTTGAATATTACTTCTGCAGTGTTTTGAATTCATAATATAACTTCTATAGAGCCATAAGCAATTACAGGTAGACTTTCCATTGGAAAATCTAATCCTATATGAGTATTTCATAGAATAGAGAACTTTCAATCTGCAGACTATTTCATCATAAAATACTATTTCAGTAAAGTGTGATTGTAAAAAATAAAATATGATGCCTCATTTTCCATTCTTCTCCACAGTTGAATCTGTAGTGCTTTTCTGTCCCGCTTTTGATGAACACAACAGAAAGCCCTTTCTGCCTTACTTCCCCTGTACCCGCATCCTCAGTTCCCTTAAAGTTTTCCTGTGAAACTTAAAAGCCACTATGCTTTTTGAGCCTCTCTTCTCCTCTCCTGTTCATACCAAGCTCTTTCTCCTTCTTGTAAGTCTCAGCCTAAACTAACAAAATCAACTTTTTGCTGCACTGAAGGCAAACCACAAATGGGACAAAGACAATGAAGTTTTCTTTCGGAGTAAGATAGGAATTTCATAGTCTGCTCATTTGGTTGCTCAATTAACCTCTGGGGCTCTTTTGATTACCTTCAGAAGAATAATTTGGATCTGGAATAAAAATATTCTCAAAACTAAAGGAAATGCTATATTTGCTGTGAGTTGTTTGACACCCAATTTTTCTAATTAAACAGTTCTAAATTTATTTCAGAACTTGGAAGGGTGGAAGCACATATTCAGTAAACTCTAACTTGAGTCTGTCTACAAATGTGGAAATAGGTTCAACTGATAACAAACCAAAAACACCAAAAAGAAGAAGAAGAAGAAAAGGAAGGAGGAGAGGGAGGAGGGGAAGGAGGAGAGGGAGGAGAGAGAGGAGGAGGAGGAGGGAGAGGAGGAGGCAGAGGAGGAGGGGGAGGAGGGGGAGGAGGAGGAGGAGGGAGAGGAGGAGGCAGAGGAGGAGGGGGAGGAAGGGGAGGAGGAGGAGGAGGGAGAGGAGGAGGCAGAGGAGGAGGGGGAGGAGGGGGAGGAGGAGGAGGAGGGAGAGGAGGAGGCAGAGGAGGAGGGGGAGGAAGGGGAGGAGGAGGAGGAGGGAGAGGAGGAGGCAGAGGAGGAGGGGGAGGAGGGGGAGGATGGTAATGAAAGAAACAAAGTCAATGTCCCAGGGGAAAAAAAATGGATAAAACCAATATCATAAACAAAATACTTCAAAATCAACCAACCAAGCAACAAATAAAGAGGATTTCATAGAAGTTGGTAGAAAGGGGAAATAGAGGAAAACTGAAAGCAATGTGGTAAGGAGAGGGGATGTTATAGAAGGGAAAAGCAAGCGGGAAATATCTGGTTTATACGGCTCTGAAAGAACATATTGGAATTAATCCCACAGTGTACTTTTTGTCTTAAATCTGATTTCTTCTCCATCAAAAGCCATAGTTGTCTCACTTAAATTATATATCAACAATTTTAATATTTTCTATGATAAGCAGAAGTTATCAGAGACTTATAAAGTTTTATTTTCCTCGAATCTCAATCATTTCTCACTTTAAAATATGAATACACTGACCACTATGTTGTGCTGCTCAAAAGTATCATATCACTACTCTGAAGTGAATAGTTGTGTATTTTTTCATATTTTTAATGTGTACATTTTGGAGGTTTGAAAACACAGACCCAAATCTCTGACACTCCTAATTCAAGACTCCCAGCTAAACCTTGCCCAAATTGCAGGTTTGTGAGAAAACTAACAGGTTATTAATATTTGAAGTCACCAAGTTTTGGCATGGTTAGTGACAGATTACCTGCGAAGACTCCATTACCTGGAAGAAGGATGATTCCAAAACAACAGTCAACATGCATTATTGGTTTGGGGCGGAAGTAGGTGGAAGACAGGGGGCCCAAGGGAGGGTTTCAGTGCAAAAGCCCAAAGGGCATCGAGGCGGCTGTTGGTGAGGTTTGTTTAAAGGATAATGAAGTGGATGTTATTGGAAATGGAAAGAAAGGGGACCCTTAATATGCATCAGTTATGTACAAAAGAGCCAGAACTTGCAAAATTCAAAACTAAAAATACTTTGTAAGTTCTTTATAAATTTTGGAAATAAGTGCTCTATCTGAAGTGCGTGTGGGAAAGATTTTCTCCCACTCTATAAGGCTCTCTTTTCACACTACAAAACTTTACACCAAAAGTACAAAGAACCAGTCAATAAATGGGCCAAGGAAATGGACAGACACTTTACAGAAGAAGACATACAGGTGATTAATAAATACATGGAAAAGTGTTCAACATCTCTAGTAATTAGAGAAATGCAAATTAAAACAACTCTAAGATTTCATCTAACTCCAATTAGAATGGCGATTATCAAGAATACAAACAATAATAGATGTTGGCATGGATGTGGGGGAAAAGGCACACTTTTACATTGCTGGTAGAGTTGCAAATTAGTGCAGCCACTCTGGAAAACAGCATGGAGAATCCTAAGAAAACTTGGAATGGACCTACATTTTGACCTAGTTATCCCACTCCTCGGTTTATCCCCAAAGTGCCTAAAATCAGCAAACTACAGTAACACAGCCACATCAATGTTTATAGCAGCTCAGTTCTCAATAGCTAGATTGTGGAACTGAGATGCCCTTCAACAGATAAATGGATAAAGAGACTGGTATATATACACAATGGAATACTATTCAGCCAGAAATAAGGATAATATTATGGCATTTGCAAATAAATGGATGGAATTGGAGAATATCATGCTAAGTGAAATAAGCCAAGCCCAAAAAACCAAAGGTCAAATGTTTTCCCTGATAAGTGGGGAATGATATATAATGGGGGAGGGAGCAGGGAATGAGAGAATAATGGGGGAACTTTAGAATATGTAGAAGGAAATGAGAAGAAGGGGGTATGAAAAATGGTGGAATGAGACAGACAGCATTGCCCTATGTACATGTATGATTACACCAATGGTATGAATCTACATCGTGTACATTTTGTTTTGTAGAAACAAAATGATGTACTCCATTTGTGTACAATGAATCAAAATGCAGTGTGTAAAAATTTAAAAGCTAAATAAAAAAAATACTTTGTTCTCCCAATCTCTCTATATGACAAAAAAAATGCAAAATGACAAATACTCTGATGCTCCAAATCAAATTCTGACACTATAAGATTCCTTGTTGAGATTTAAGAAAGAATTCAGAAAGTAACTCCAAAAGCCCTTTAGACAAACAGAAGGGCCTGTAAAAATCAAAACCGCATAACTTGCAAATCCTCTCAACTAAATAATGGGACTTTCAAAAGTCTTAAGACAGTTACCTTACAGAAGCATCACGGGGAGTCCAGGATTGAGAAGGATTATCTTACAAAGACAAGTGGTTATAATTTTGGTCAAATAGAACACAAATTATATTCAGTGAAAACAATTTTAAAGAGAATTGTTCTGGTCAAAATGGCTCCAGACTTAGACTAAAATGGAACAGAACTTTGTATCCCTAAATTGAATGATTGAGAAGCTGGTTTATGAGGATTCAAAGGGCAAATCTAGGTGTCAGGAGAGTGGTAAGAACCACAGAAAATGATCCCTATAGAGCAGCACTGTGGTCTAATTACCAAAGGTCTAAGTGATCAAGATGCTAAGAAGCCAAACCCAAGTAGACTCATCTGGTATTTGGATTTTATTTCATTGATAAAATCCTGGGTTTGGAACCTGAGCTCAATTCCATAATAGGATAAGAAGATTTAAGATACTGAAAGAAGATGAGTATATTTTACATATGTAGGGAATGTAGATAACTTATGGCAAGATACTGTGGCAGTTTAGAAACATGATCCCGAAACATTATGACATTTCTCTTTCTGAAAAGCAGGGTTTATAATCTGTCTCTTTCAATACAGGCTCTTTGACTTTCTGACCAATATAGCATTCTGCCGAAGTGATTCTGTGCCACTTTCTGGGGCTAGGGTAAAAATAGGGTTTCCATGTCCCACCTCTTGAGACAGTGCCACTAGGACCTAACCACCATGCTAGGGGAGGAGACCTACGTAGCCATGAATAAAAGACCAAGCCCTCAGTCATCAGTACTAATGTGCAAGCCTGTGGGAGAGCTACCTAGGAAGTAGATCTGCTAGTGTGTTGTTTTATGTAACCAAATTTTAGAGTAGCTTGTTACCCTAGAATAAATAATTGATGAAAATTTGCTCTTACATACCAAAATAAGTGATCTTTATATATACAAACTTGTCCCTCTTATGCTTCTCATAATTCTTAAACCCCAACTGATTAGTCCAAAGATTTTCCTGCTGATAGTTATCCTAACACATCTATTTCCGTACATTATTTCCACCAGTTTCTTATAGTGGCTTAGGAGAGGATTCTATTATCTATGCATAGGACACCCATAATTCAAATATACATGACAATGAAGTTGATAAAAGGTAAGTATATTAAGGTTCTGCAGAAAAACAGACTAGGAGATTCACCTATCTAGTTATTATAAAGGAATTGGGTCACATAATTATGGAGGCTGGCAAGATCAGAATCTGCAGAACTGATATCCCAGTTGGATTCTGAAAGCCAGAAATCAGGAAGAGATGGCGCACCATTTTGAATGCCTGCAGACAGGAGAATTTTCTCTTTCTCAGGGAAAGGTCAGATTTTTGTACCATTCAAACTTTTAATTGGTTGGACAAGGTCCATCCAAATAAGGAAAGACAACCTACATTACTAGGTCTATAACTGTAAATGTTAATCTTATCTAAAAACATCTGCACAGAAACACCCAGAACAATGTTTAATCAAATATCCGGGAACCCCATGATGCAAAAAAATTGGTACATAAAGCATCATCATGAATTTTTATTTAAAAAAAAATGTATTTCAGGTATACAGCATGACGTTTTAAAATATATATTTATACACATAAGTGATTACAAACATGAATCAAATTAAAATATCCATTATAACTGAGTTTTTAGAATGAATGAATATTTTATGAAACATACTAGTGGAAGAGTTTTCTTTTGCTTTTTTTCTCCCCAACAGGTATTCTTTGGACTCTGTCATTATCCATCTCCTATTCCTTTTTCCACCTCTACCCTTGAAAAAGAATTTCATTTTTCTCACCCTAGGAAAAACATTGCTGTTTAAATTAATTTCTATATGTGCCTTACTTTCTAATCTATCCTTGAAAGTACCTCATCATTACCGGCCCGCACGGCTTCCTCCCGCTGGAGAGCTTTAATTGGGTGTCCTACTGCTTTGTAATTATACGTGCAAAGCATAATTCAGTCTTGCAACTGGGTTCACACCAAATGCTTCTCCAAATGAAAACATTATAAGTTAATGACACATTCCCAGTTATTTATAAGTTCTGGAGGGGAAAAAAATATTTCAGATACACAGAATCTTCACTGTCCACATCTTGTATAGGTTCCTGCCTTGGTATAAATAATTTGATGAAGTAGTTGCCAATGGTTAAAAACATCTGGTAATTACCAATTGATATTTTCAATGGTATTAGGATTCTTTTGAGCATTATATGATGTTATAGTGAAATATCATTATCATTTAAAGAACAAAAATGTAATTATCATTTAAAGGGAAAAATGCAAATGTCCTCAAGAATTTTGGACACAGTTCAGGTGAAATTATTCAGTTAATTATTATATCTTACTTCAATACTTTGAAAGATTGTTTCTCTTTTTTGAGAATTAAAAAGTATGCTATCACTTCAGTTAAGTCTGGAAATTTGAGCGTGGCATAAAATAGTGTGTATTTCCTGTCAATACAGGGTTTCAGAGATTTGGCTCTATCCAGAGCCAGAGTAATTACAAGAACTCTTACATATATTGTTTGCTTATTTCCCACTGATTTATCACAACTGCATTTTATAACTTAGATGTTAACACAGGACTGGATTTCTGGATCTGTCACTTATTAATTGTGTGATCCTGCACAAATTATTTGCCATACAAAAGCTCAGTTTTTTCAGCTTGAAAGGTTCCTACCAGATAGAATGACAGTAAGAATTAAATGAGATCTGAAAAGATATCTGAAATGTTTAGTAGAGTGCCTAGGACATATTAAACTTGCAATAAGTGCTTTCTATAATTATACTCAATATAATTTAATGAGTATTATTTCTGAAATAAATATGAGAAAATATCCTTATTTTAATGCTTTAGAATGTTAGGCCTTCTTTTTCAAGAAAGGCTTGAAGTCAGCAGACAGTGGTGCACCTTGTAATCCCTGTGACTCAAGAGGCTGAAGC
Organism: Sciurus vulgaris; assembly: GCF_902686455.1. Classification (NCBI taxonomy): domain Eukaryota; kingdom Metazoa; phylum Chordata; class Mammalia; order Rodentia; family Sciuridae; genus Sciurus; species Sciurus vulgaris. The sequence continues at coordinate 17,546,305 of NC_136469.1, forward strand.
AGGAGGATCTCAAGTTCAAGGCCAGCGTCAGAAACTCAGCAAGACAATAGGCAACTTAGCGAGACCCTGTCTCACAATAAAAAATACAAAGGGCTGGTGATGTGGCTCAGTGGTTAAGAGCCCCCAGGTTCAATCCCCAGTCACCCCCCCCCCCAACAAAAAAAGGCTTGAGTCTCTTGAGATCTGGAACTCTTGCAACCACCTGAATATGATATATGTTGGTATTTTCAAATGAAAGAGAACAAACTCAAGAGTCTTTAAGTTGTTTTATACATTTCCCCCTTACCAGATATAACTACATTCATTCTCCTCTTTATATTTCTTCACACACAGTTTCTGATTTCTTCTACTTGGAAATCTTGGATCTTTTCTTTCTCCTTTGATCCCATTCTTATTCTTTTTCACTCATATTCAATCATCTCTGTTAGGCAGAGGACACAAACTGTTCTTTATCAATAAATGCCACTTCACAAATTTAGAAAGGGAGGTATTAGGCCATTTGAAAGGCTACTCCATAAAATACAACAACTTGTTTTTGAAACAAATTTTAACATTTCACCATAAAAATATACAAATTGTACAGGGATAAGTATTTTTTCCTTGTGTGACATACTTCTGCAATTCAATCACTTGTCAAACACGGAGTTAAAAAGATATTAAGTGACAGTTATTACTATTAGTGTGCTCATACCATTCAGCACATGCACACAGAACAGTTTTTTAAAGACCCTCATGAAACCACACATTTTCAGATCTGATCTGTCCGAAATGTGAGCAGTAAGAATCCATCCACAAAGTACGTATTTGGAAATGTTTTATGCAGATTTGAATTAAGAGTTAGCAATAACATCTTCATCCAATAATTTTGAATGTATTACCAATTTTTTCCTGTTATAAATCCTGGTAACTTATTTTCAAAATATTATAAATAAAACATCTTTAAATATTCTGATCCTTTAGGCACCAGAGGGCATGCAATATTTGCTGAAATATTGGAATATGTGGAAATCACACACAATACATAATTTTTCCCCTGAATCAAACTGAAGAAACATGAAGAACTTATTAAAGATTTGGAAAAGAAAAATTATCATTCTATTGCTAATATCATTGCTCTCCATGACTATGGTCATTCAACAACTTCAAAGGAAGTTCTCATCTCAGATCCTCCTTTGCCAAATGAAGAACAATCCAGTCCATGTCGGCCTGGCCTAGGTCCAGCTGGATCTACTCTTATTTCAGAAGCATGATCTGCTTGCTGCTACTCTGCCAGTGTGTTCCCTCCTAAGAAAAAGGGAGGTGGAAGAACAGACTCCATCAAGGGTTGCTCAGGTAACTTTCTATGTCAATGCTTACGACATGCTGGAAATTTAATCAAGACCTCAGAGATAAGAGTAAGACCTTACTTTTATATCTCATGACTACCTATTTTTTGAGCATTTAAGGAGAAAATATAAGTTACTTTGAATCTTCTAGAACTCGTTAGTTTTCCTAGTATGCCCCGCTAAGTTAAACTGTGGCTGGGTAAGTTAGTTTCTGTTAGCATTCTAAAGTCAAAGGAGTAAAGTAAACTCTGAAGAATTAGGTCAGTATCTCTAACCAGGGTTCTACAAATAGATTAACATCACTATACAGTATTTACACTGGAAATGGAAATGTTGTCCCAAAATAAATGAGCTCTGCTTGAGGGTCATTGTTAGAAAACTATTAAAGAGAAATATTATTTTACCTTTATGCCTTACAATTTGTGGCTTCTGAGATAGCAGTTTCACACATTTCTTGAGAATTTTAAAGATACGTGGTAATGAGTTTTACTCATTAGATAGCCTTCATATTACTCCCAACAGTCTTGAAAACAAAAATTTGTTTTTCTCAGAAGGTAGAAATCCTAAATAATTGCATGTTACTGTCCCTCTATCTCCAATTCACTATTCAGCAATGTGATTGAAAATAGCCTAATATCAACCATGTCGGAATTTTTATATTGCAGAAATCAGAAATCATCAAATCCTACAAATCAAGGCTTGATTTATTGTATAACAATTGTCTAGAGTTAAGGTAGTAATTAATAAAAAGTTAATAAGGCAGACTAGATCTTAAAGATTGATATGTTTATGACGTTTCCATTATGACTAGCACATACTATTGAGAAGCAGCTTTCCAGTATTTCAATATTATTTGATTCAGGAAAGAAGTCATGCTATTGACTAATGTGTGAAGGACTGACATACATTCCAAGGCTTCCTTTCTCTCTCTCTCTCTCTCTCTCTCTCTCTCTCTCTCTCTCTCTCCTCTCTCTTCTCTCTCTCTCTCTCTCTCTCTCCTCTCTCTCTCTCTCTCTCTTTCTCTCTCTCTCTCTCTCTCTCTCTCTCTCTCTCTTTCTCTCTCTCTCTCTCTCTCTCTCTCTCTCTCTCTCTCTCTCTCTCTCTCTCTCTCTGTCTCCTTCTTAATATATAGGAAATATAAACCAACATCATGTTGGCATTACACTTGGAAAGTTGGTTGTTAAACATTTGCCAATCTACCAGTGATCATGGGGGATGGTAGAGCAAATGATACTAAGAACCAGGATACAAGGGACAATATGTAAGCGAACCTCCTTGCAGTCCTGACTAGACAACTTATGAGGAAGAAATACACTCCACATCTAGATCACAGTATTTTGGAACACACACACACACACACACACACACACACACACACACACACATTTCTTCTTCTTTTTAAACACAGAACCTTGGCCCATACCTAAGAATAACACAAGAAAGTAGAGAAAATCAGGTGGAACTGCTAAAATGCACAATGTCTTGTCCAGGCTGATAAGGTCAGGACTAGCCCCAGTATCTCCTCAAAATCTTCGGAGAACTTCTTCCTTTCTCAGATACCCAGTACTCTTCCCTACAGCGTAGTGACTAATAGATCTCCCATCAAATGTCCCATCTGGGGCTCACAGTTCAGGTCCACCACCTCCTCCAAGAGTTTCTCTGTTCTTTGACAAAATAGATTGTTGTCATACAAGCCAGTCCTTTGAGTTTAATTTTATGTAATTTATGTAATTAAGTTTAATTTTATGCAATTTAGCCTAAATTGTTAACTGAAATTTTAGTGATCAAGATAATATTTTGGATTATTCTAATTTGTAGTAAAGAAGAATCACATTACAAAATCATAGAGAAAAAAATTGTTGCACAAATGTCTTCATGTGATGGACTACATGAAGCCAACTCCATCAAATCTCGTGCTAAAACTCTAACTGCAATTAGACCTCAAAATGTGCCTGTATTTGAAGGAAGAATCTTTAAATAGGTAATTAAAGCTAAATGAGCACATATGATTGGGTCCTAATCCAATAAGATTAGTTTTATATAAGAAGGAGGAGAGAAGTAGACATCAAGCCAAAATTAATCAAAAGAGACAAGAAGGTCACTTCATACTGGTTAAGAGAATTATCCAACAATAATATATAATGATTGTAAATATTTATGCCTCAAATGTCAGTGCACCTATATATATTTAGAAAAAAAAAAAAAAAAAAAAAGCCGTACTAGACACTAGGGATATAGCTCAGTTGGTAAAGGACTTGCCTTGCATGCATAAGGCCCTGAGTTCAATTCCCAGTACCACAAAAAAAAAAAAAAAAAAAAAAAAAAAAAAAAAAAAAAGTCATTCAATAAAAAGACATAGACCTCAGTACAATCATACTGGATATTTCAACATACCAACACACCTCTCTCACCAATAGACATGTCATTCAGATGTAAACTAAGTAAAGACTCTTCAGAATTAATAAGTATTATTAATCAAACAGACCTATCAGACAATCTATAAAATATTTCACCCCTCAACAACTGAATATACTTTCTTCTCAGCTGCACATGGAACCTTCTCTAAAATAGACCACATATTGGGAAACAAAGCCAGTCTGAGGAAATACAAAACTAGAAATAATTCCTCACACCCTATCAGATCACAATAGAATGAAACTAGAAATCAGTAACAAGATAAAAAACAGAAACTATTGTAACGTGGAGATTGAAAAATATGCTTTTGAATGAGGAAAATCATTAAAAAATCAGGAGAGAAACTAAAAAAAATTTTTTAGGAAAAATGAGAACAGAAATACAATATATCAACATGTCTGGGACAGTATGAAAGCAGTTATAAGAGGAAAGTTTATAGCATTGGTTGCCTACATTACAAAAAACAAACAAACAAACAAACAAAAAAAACCAGCATGATGTCAGATAAATAATACAATGTTATACCTCCAGACCCTAGAAAAGCAATCTGAGTCTCTGAATAGGCTACTTCTTTAGATTCTGGTCTAGTTTGTCTCACCAGCACTTCCAGTAGTATGTGAATAGAAGTGGTAAGAGAGAACATTCTGGATCCTAGTCTCAGAGGGAAATATTGCAGTCTTTCACTCTCTATAATATGTGTGGGTTTGTCATATATAGTTTTTATTATGTTGAGTTAGATTTCTACTACTCCTAGCTTCATAAATGTTCTTATTAGGAAAGGATAGTGAATTTTGTCTTTTTTTTTTTTTTCCGTATTGAGATCATCATGAGGTCTTCACCCTTGCTTTTGTTATGGTGTTATTTCACAATGATAGATTATTCTCTACCAAATTATCCTTGCATTCCAGTATAAATCTCACTTGATCACGTAAACCAAGTTTTGGTTTTTAGATCTAGTTTCAGTGTTTAGGATGCAACTATCAAAGCTATGGATTTGTTCAAAAGTTACTTATTTCTATTAGAACTAATTGTTTTTGTTCTAAGATATTTTTCCTTACATTTATGCAGGATGAACTTCTCATCCCTGACATGAAGGTGATGCTGATGAAAATACTTTTGAAAACCAAAGACTGCCTGGTTATCTGTTAAGGGCTGAGGCATAGAGAATATACCATGGTAAAAAAAAAGTATGAAAATTATGAAAGTCAGCAGGTAGGTAGTGAGGATGATGATGGTTATGTTGATTTTCCAGGACTGATTTAATAAAGTCTGACAAACTGATGGCTTAAAATAACAGAAATGTATTGCCTCATAGTTCTAAGAGCAAAGTCCAAAATCAAGGTATTGACAGGTATACAATCACTCCAGGACTCTGGATAGACGACTTCTCTACCTCCTCTAGATCTGGTGTTGCTAGCAATCATTAAGTTCCCTTCTTTTATAGATACACCCTTCCAATCACATGGCCGCCTTCTCATTATGTATATTCACACTGTCTTCTCTTTGTGTCTGTCTGTGTCCACATTTCCCCTTTTTTATAAAGACTCAATAATCATATTGGAGTAGAGAACACTCTAATAACCTCATCTTAAATTGGTTAAATCTGCAAAAATACTATTTCCAGAAATAGGTCACATTCACGTTTAGCCAGTTACTAGTTAAATTTTGCAGATTTAATCAAATTAAGAGGAGGTTAGCCTTAATAAACTCATTAAACTCGTTTGCATCTGCAAAGACACTACTTCTAGATAACATCAGATTCTGAGTTGTGGGGGGTTAGGACCTCACAATACGCAATTCACCCACAATGGTGGTAAATTTGCCCTTCTGGTGCTGTACAATGTCCAGTTCTTAAGATTCTGTTTTCCCTCAACAAAATCAAGAAGTGAGAGGAACGTGTTCTTAGATCATACCAGGTCTTTGCATTCTGCTTGTTTTTGTTAACGAATTCAATCCCTTCCCTTTCCATCACACCAGAAACCCAGAGGCTAGTATCTGTATATGTTCTCTTTGCTTCTCTTACTTTCCTCTCACGTTAATCGAACTGATCCTGGATCTTGTATTTGTTCGCAGACACACACAAACAAACAAACAAACAAACAAAAACAACAACAACAAAAACACGTTTCCAGGGAGTATATACATGTGAATTGAGAGGGAAACCTTAAGACAAAGGAAAAACATCTGACCTCATTGAGGTGATTAACTCCACTTATTATGTGTGTATTTCTCCCAAACATGAATATAATTGTCTAGAAAACAAACCCAATATTATTTAGAAACCGAATACTAGTTTGAAATCACACTAAAAGCAAGATGAAGAAAATCTTCTCCCCTTCCAGATTTACAAAACACACGTACACACATGAGAAATACATCTGAATATTAGAGTGTGATCTATAATTTTTTCCCCCTCAAGTGTATTATCACATGTACAAAATCTCTAAAGATTCTCTAGTACTCACATCTACATTGTACTTATGTAGATCTGCCTGTGCGGAAAGATTCAAATAAATGCCTCTTGTCCCTACTATCTACCTCTTGAACTGTACTTGAGACTTGGATGAACAACAGTGAATGAATGCACCTAAATGAGTTATCTTGGTTAGCCTTGAATAATCTTAAATATAAATATAAAAGTATTTAGCATATGCTTCTTATACAGTTTTATCTTCCTATTGGTATATACAGTAAACAGAAAACATATAACCCTTATACAGGTTTTTTTCAATCCTGTTTACTGCTTGTTTTCTTCAATGTCCATGTTAATATCTGTGTTTCAACTTCAGACACAACCAGAATTGGAATATGTCAATGCATTTCCCTTAAAAATAAAATCATTGGATACTCTTATCTGGTTGGGTAATTAAAATAATGATTTTGACCCTTTAATCTAGAAAAGTATACGGCATGCACACTATCAGAGATATTGAGTTAAAAGAAGAACAGACAAATTATAACAACTGTAAGTTGCATCAAAGTAATTTCATTTTGGCAACATGTATAGTGTTTAAATTTAGATAGATCCATCTGAGCTTTCTACAACAATTTCAAAACATCCCTAAAGCCATTTTCAAGAATTTTGTGATTAAGAGAATATAAAAAGAAGTTACATTAGTCAAAATGGTTGGATTCTGACAGTTTTGGCAGATTAAGAGTTATTAAAGACAGTGCAGATGCAATAAGAAGAGGAATCAATACAAAAATATTAAATTATTTAACAATAATTTACATAGTTTTGCATTAAGACAAGAAAATCTTAGTGAATAAAGGGATATTCATATATTTATTTAAAATATGTTTTTAGTGAGTTTGTCTCTTTTAACAGTATGTGATATGGCAGACATAAATCTAAATCAGTAACATTCTGATTTCTTATCATTTTACATTACTAAATACCAGATGCATAGATAATTATCATGCATAAATGTAGGCTAGTATTCAAAATAACTTTTCCAATTTTCACTCATCCATTCAGTCTCCTACTAAATCCAAATCCTGTCCTCAGGTGGACATCAATATTTTAATCCAAAATTTTTAATAGTTTATATCACTCAAAATCCACTTTTTCTTAAAATGAATACTATAAAAATGTATTTTTGAATTTGTCCTTGATATATACATTGTTTGACTTAAAGATGTGCTGTATACACTTTATTGAGCATAAAATATTCAAATTTTCTTTTCTGAAAAAAAGCTTGAATATCCTATTACATACAGAGAATGTGAAAATCAGGACCCGTGCCCGCTCTTTTCCTCTCATTAGGGAACAAACAGCACTCAGGGAACAGGTGTCCTCTCCGGTCTCTCTGCCAGCTTCTTGTTCACTGCCAAACCTGTAGTTCTGTCTGGAAATGTTATCTGTGCACCAGAGGTGGCCTCTCACATTTAGCTTGAGTCCTTCCTTACACGGCTCTCAGAAAAAAATGTAAATAAATAAATAAATGGACCCACTATCAGAACAGCCTCTGGGAAAATGTCCAAAACTTCTGAATGATGATTATAGAAGGAGAAAGGCAAGGAGACTGCCCTCTTGTGATTCAGGGAAGAAGGCAAACTCTCTCGAATGAATTCATGAAGGGAGCCATATGCCTCTACAGCACTTTATTAGGTACATGATAATAATAATAATAATAAAAAGAAGAAGAAAATTAAATACACAAGACAGAAATATATTCTGAAATTTTTAATCCCATTGTTTGTATTTTTGTATGTGTAAAATGTTAAAACTTTTTTTTAAATGTTGATACCCATTTGGGAGTAGTTTAGTTTTTTGTAAACTTTTCTCAAACTAAAAATGACTTTTAATAGAAACGTGTATTGAGATGGAGTCTGATGCATGGGACAAGAAACATTCAACAGATGGGGAAGGGAGAAGCACACAGAGGCACAGGATCAAATGTGTGGAGGTGGGAATGAGCGTGGGGTGTGGTGGGAGACCCTGAAGAGGAGACAACCTGGCAAGATCAGTGAAAGAATAAGAGTGATATTTAGGAAATGTAGGCAACTAGAAAATTACTAAGAAAGGTGAAAGGAATAAGGCCACTTAATATTACACCACTTATTGCTGATACAATGTTAATAATTGTACCTAACTTCACTGAATTGTAGAAACCATCAATGGAAAGATCTATCATGGTCTTTCAATTATTTTACATTCAGGAGTAAATGAACCCTGTCACACAGTACGCCACATACTATGGACTGTAAAACACAATCTCATTTCTGAGATATTAAAATGTGAAAAAATATTTTATTTAGTAGATGATATAATAGCAATAGTTAATAATTGCTTTTACTTGTTAGAAATTATGCTAAAAGTTTAATATATATTAATTCATTCTCAGAAAGTTCCTATGAACTACTTTAGTATTATCTCTATAAATCGAAAAAAAATCTAAGCCTTTCAGAAGTTACAAAACAACTGGACAAAGTTAAGATTGCTACTCAAACCATGTCTGATAAAATAATGAGAAATATTGAGTAACTGAAGAATCATTAGAAGACAAGAGAAGTGAATATTAACACAATTTCTATTGTTGACCAAAGAAAACACCATGAATGATTCAATCTAATGAGCAAAAGAAAAACAGAAGATCATGCATTCTCCGGGTTCTCAAATACAAGGGACTAAAACTAAAGAGACTAGGCTGGTAGTAATGGGCATGTTCAGAAAGGTGGCTGGTTTCAGGGAATGTAATACTTGTTAAGAAAGGTTGAGTTTCAAATACTCTCAGGGTAACAAACTTGTGTTGCCATTTAGCAATCACAGAAATGAGACTGAAGCAAAAACAAAAAGTGGCACTTGAAGCCATGAGAAGAAATAGGCCTGAGCATGTGAAATTTCAGGAGGGGCAGCAGGAGACACAGGGCCAATATCTGAGTCTACACCACAGCTATGAATCAAGAGGGGAAGTGCCAGCTGCACGGAAAGATAAACTGGCCAGAAAGAGCTGAAGAACAGGAATAATAAAGAGGCTTATAGATCAAGAGAATCTAAAGAATCGTAGAGATTTAATAAAACACGAATTGAGAAAAGGTTATTGAATTTGAGCAGGCAGGTGGTGATATTAAGAGAATAATTTCAGTCGTAGGGTGGTTTCAGAAGCCGGATTTGCAAGGGATTAAAACAGAAATCAGTAGAAGCTGCGGCACAGGTGTGGGTCAGCATCTCAAAAACTGGCAATAAAAGGAAGAAGGGAAATAGAATGTTAGTTAAATGAAACCACAGAAGGGAGAGATTCAAAACATCAGCAGAGGAAGCACAGGTAACGTGAAAGAATTGAAGACCAAATGTAATTTGAAAATATGCCACAGAGAGAAGTTTGAGAGGTTCACTAAGGACAGTTCTCCCATTTACTGCACAATATTTTACTGAGGAGCTACTGAGTTCAGAACTGCATAACTTCTGTGCTTAAGTGGCTTAAAATTGAGAGAGGAAAACAGAAGTAAAAGGCAAGGACAATATAGCAAGTATAAGGGGAAGTATAGCAGGCAAAGATAACACCAAGGACACAATTCAGACTACGGGCAAGGTTTGCCATGGATGTGTTACTCAGGCAGTTTTAAAACTCAAGTGTACGAAGGGAAGAGAGGGAAATGAGAAAATAACAAAGTTTAAGGGAAAGCTTAGCTTTATTAGAACCTGGGAGTACTGTGGTAGTGTCTCTGCGAGAGGAGAATAATGATGAGAAGTGCAGGTGAAGAGGTTAGCAGGGGACATGCCGAGCCGAGTGACCTTTCACTGGCATTTAGATACAGACTGTTTAATAATCAGGTTGCATATACACACAGAAACATTGGTGGAAAATTTAAACTGATACTCTCTTCATCTGCCTAAAGAGAAAAAGCACAGATTTTCCACAAAAGTTCATGTTTAATATTTTTATGAAACGTATGGCGTATGAATAGTATATTTATTTCCTGGACTACTATAGAAAATCATCACAAGTTTAATGAATTAAAATAATGTGAATTTATCTTACAGTTCTGGAAGTCAGAGAGAAATTGGCTGCTAAGGTGCTAAGAGGGCTGGACCCTCGGGAGAATTCCTTGCCTCCCCTTCTCCAATTTCCAGGGGCCAGCTGCTCTTCTTTCTTCGTGGCCAACTCCCCATACTACAAAGCAGCCATGTCATGCTGGAATGTCTCACACTACCACCCTCTGGTTCTCTCCCTTTCGCCTTCCTCCGCCATTTATGAGGACCCTCAGATTATTTTGAGCCTACCCAATAATCTAGGAAAACCTTCCCATATCAAGACCAGTTGGTTAACACATTTAATTCCATCTGTGACCTTAACTCCTATTTGTGTGTAACCTAACATATTCAGCATCTGGGAAGGAGGACATAGCCATCTTTGGGAGGTTATTAGTCTGCCTACCACAATTGGATATAAAGTCTGAAAACTAGTCATAAAACACTGTGCCACAGGAAAGACCAGTAATGAATTAGCTAGCTTCAGAAAATATTTCCTATGCACAACGATTATACTAAGTAGTGTATGATATTCTAAAATATCAGAAGATATAAGTACACAAAACATAAAAATATGAAAAAAAACTATACTGTAGCAAAAGTTGAAATTTAATTTAATTAATGTTTAAAAACAATAAAAGACAAATTCTACTACACTGTGAGAAACAGTACACTGGTCCATTTTGAGAAAACAGTATTAAGCCTTAAATGTAAAATTGAGATGTAGAACATCAGCAGGAGGGGAGAGCAGCATGGAAAGATACATGCAAATAACACCTGAGTGTGACAGATGAACAGCCCCTTGACAGTCAGGTAAGGGGTCGGGCAGGCCTAACCAGCAAAGATAAACTGAGTATGTGCCGGAATGAACTCACCCCCCCAAAAGGCCTTCCTGTCACAAGAAAACAAAGGGAATAACCCAATAGGAGATGTAAAATTCAGGCCACTGGCAAGATGGTACACCCTATAGTATTAAGCCAATGAGAATCAGGAGAGAACCTTGAACACTGGAGAATAAAATGCTGATTGCAAAGGCTCTGGACATGTCTGCTCAGCCAGACACCCACTCTTGCAAGACAGTCAGTAAATAGTCGCACTTTTCTAGACCTGTGTCTCTTAGTCCATTCTGTTTATACAAATAAGCTTGTTTCTCATATGCATTAAAAAATTAACATATTTAATAAAGGAGGTATATTTAAGTCCTTTGGGGGAAGGATGAAGTAATAAAAATTTTCACGTGCTTTATTTTTATGTATCCAAGTAACTCATAATTGTGGTACAGTAGTATCATTCTAGGGACATTTGATATGTACATTAGTAGTGGTATTAATCACAGCATTTTGTAAGAACTGTATTTGACAGAAGACCTAAATTTATGTTGGGATGCTATCAGCTGCCCTGTTACCTGGGGAAAATCACTATTTCTTTCAGTACAATAATAGAGTTTACTTACCTTATAACATGGTTGTCATGATTAAAAAGTTAAGGAACTTTGTAATCTTTAGAATGCTATGCAGGGGGGTTGTGCTGTGGAAATTACAGTAACTGTGGTGAGCCTTTATTGCTAAACTGAAGGGTAAGATTGTAGTTCATAAGGAGCAGAAAGATACTTTTGTATCTCAATTTGGGAGTAATGTATCAGGTATTACAGATAATTATTACAGAAATAAAGGGATTAAATGAAGGAGTATAATTTTAAGGCCATGATAAAAATAGAATAAGGAAGAAATAGAGTAATTTCCATGAGCAAATAAGTAGTCATATATATTTTTGGATGGAGAATCAAGAACTTCAGACAGAATTGTAAGTGATGCATAAAGTAAAGCATCTAAAGAATGGATAATTGATTTGACAAGGAAGAGAAAGAAAAGCAAAAACATAATCTAAGATTGTACATGGAAACAAGAATGTGTGTCTGTTTTCAAAATTATGGATTAAAAATAAACACATCTCATTTCAAAATAGATCAAAATGAGGTTGTGACTAAATTCCATACATCTGGATATCCAGTCATATGTAAGGACATATATTTGTAGAGCATTTGACAAAAAAAAATTAGACGACATATCAAATAGAATCAGAAATAGATAACAGATATGGAAAAAAGGAAGGGGAGAAGGAGGGACAGAGGAGGAGGGATAATATCTTCTGTCATATACATTTGAAGTTTAGTTGCATCCTACAGTATGGTGGGTAATGGGCTTAGCAATGTAATAATTTGTTTCTGTCATGAAAATAGTGGCACATGTGTAAAGACAAAGTAAACATCAGCCTTGATATATGCAGTTTCTCAGATACATTGCATATGTGGCTTGCTCCTTTATAGTCTCTAGAATAGTCTTTGTGCTTTTTTATATATCTGAATTTTTATTATAAGATGGGGGGGGTCTGACTGTGTCTCTGTTTGCTTGCTTTTGCTTGTTTTTGTCTGATATAAACATTGCTTTGCATAGTACTGTTCACATGGCAGAAATTTAGCAAGTACATTAATGAATCAATTAATTATAGGAAATATCAGAATTTGTTTTATAAAATTTTGGCAAGTAATCATCTCCTCCATAAATTAGCAGACACCATCTCCAAGTAATTTGGCATTGCTAATTATTTATCAAAAAATGCAGTGCAAATCCTTGAATCTGGTACCCTCCCATGAATTGAGGACAGATTACAGAAAAAGAGGAGAGAGAGAGACAGACAGACAGAAGAAAAGAAGCCAGCAAACAATAGCACATGTAGCTACATAGTCCCCAAACATCCAAAATGGTCTTGAAATTTCTTGACAGTGACACACTTCAGAAGCTGAGTGTGGAAGGTCACACACTGTCATTAATATAATACAATTAGGTCTGGACACCACCTTCACCTATGGATCCACTGGTCCATGTTTCTTACAGTGCTACTGACTCTAAAGTCAGGTAGGCACAGGCAAAGAAAAAGCAAGGAATGGAGAACATGGGGAGGAAGGAAGAAATAAACTCACTTGGAGCTCACTTTTGTCTTCTCCTACTTTCTATCCATGCTAAAAAGCTTTTACTACTCCAATAGTACAACAGATAAAATTGTTTTTTAAAAACTGTATTCTTAGAGTAATTCATCATAAAGGGTTACTGACACTAAATGCACAATACATATTTGTGGGGAGATCCAAGATGGCAGACTACAGAGTGACTGCATCTCCAGTCGCTCCAGAACCCAGGATTCAAGAAGGGGAGGCATTGAGAGATGCGGACTAAAATAGAGACACAAGGTGAGTTTCCCCTACCCGGTGAAGCTTGGCCAGGGCAGCAGGCCCGGATTCGGGTGGCTTATTAGAGTAAGGCAGGGCAGCTAGAGTCTTCCCAGGCAGCCCTGTGCTCTCCAGAGGTGGGCTCCTCCCACACGACCAGCTTCTCCAAGCAGGCCCCCCATGAGAGCCTTTCCACACAGAGCCAGAACCAAGCCCTGGAACCAGTAGTGGGCTAGGGGCAGCTTTCTTCGGGAGCACTGCATTATCAAGTTACTCCTAGACTTCAGGCTACTGAAGGCTGGGAGGTGATACACTGGAAATCTACAGGGACACTATAAGCCAACAGAGGAAATCTGCAATTTCACAGAGTCCCACTGACGTCTGACAAATATGAGAAAACAAGAAAAGAAAATGTCCCAAACAAATCCAGGTACTATATCAATAAAACCCAATGACAGCACAGCAGAAGAAAAATCAGAAAGGGAGTTTAGAATGTACATAATTAAAACAATCAGGGAAGCAAATGAGAAGATGAAACAGCAAATGCAGGCACTGAATGATGAGATGAAAGAGCAAATGCAGGCATTAAATGATCGCACCAATAGACAGTTAAAGGAGCAAATACAGGAAGCAAGAGATCATTTCAATAAAGAGTTAGAGATATTGAAAAAAAAAAATCAAACAGAAATCCTTGAAATGAAGGAAACAATAAACGAAGTTAAAAACTCCATAGAAAGCATAACCAATAGGATAGAACACCTGGAAGACAGAACCTCAGACATTGAAGACAAAATATTTAATCTTGAAAACAAAGTTGACCAAACAGAAAAGATGGTAAGAAATCATGAACAGAATCTACAAGAATTATGGGATATCATGAAAAGGCCAAATTTAAGAATTATTGGGATTAAGGAAGGCTTAGAGAAACAAACCAAAGGAATGAACAATCTATTCAATGAAATAGTATCAGAAAATTTCCCAAATCTGAAGAATGAAATGGAAAACCAAGTACAAGAGGCTTATAGGACTCCAAATACACAAAATTACAACAGACCCACACCAAAGCACATTATTATGAAAATACCTAACATGCAAAATAAAGACAGAATTTTAAAGGCCACGAGAGAAAAGAATCAAATTACATTCAGGGGGAAACCAATAAGAATATCAGCAGATTTTTCAATCCAGACCCTAAAAGCTACAAGGGCCTGGAACAACATTTACCAAACCCTGAAAGAAAACGGATGCCAACCAAGAATCTTATACCCAGCAAAACTTACTTTCAGATTTGACAATGAAATAAGTTCCTTCCATGATAAACAAAAGCTAAAGGAATTTACAAAAAGAAAGCCGGCATTACAGAACATTCTCAGCAAAATATTCCATGAGAAAGAGATGAAAAACAACGATGCAAATCAGCAACGGGAGGAACGAGCCTAAAGGAAGAGCCAAATAAAGGAGAAATCAAATCATGACAAAAAACAAAAATGAGTCAAATGACTGGGAATACAAATCATATCACAATAATAACCCTGAATGTTAATGGCCTGAACTCATCCATCAAAAGACATAGACTGACAGATTGGATTAAACAGAAAAATCCAACAATATGCTGCCTGCAAGAGACTCATCTCATAGAAAGAGATACCCATAGACTAAAGGTGAAAAGATGGGAAAAAACATACCATGCACACGGATACAGCAAAAAAGCTGGAGTATCCATCCTCATTTCAGATAATGTGGACTTCAAGCCAAAACTAGTCAGAAGGGATAAAGAAGGACATTACATACTGCTTAAGGGAAGCATAAATCAGCAAGACATAACAATCATAAATATCTATGCCCCGAACATTGGTTCATCCACGTACGTCAAACAAATCCTTCTCAATCCCAGAAATCAAATAGACCACAACACAATAATACTAGGCGATTTTAACACACCTCTCTCACCACTGGATAGATCATCCAAACAAAAATTGAACAAAGAAACCATAGATCTCAATAACACAATCAACAATTTAGAGTTAACCGACTTATAGAGAATATACCATCCAAAAAAGAACGGATACACTTTCTTCTCAGCAGCACATGGATCCTTCTCTAAAATAGACCGTGTTTTATGCCACAAAGCTACTGTTAGCAAATACAAGAAGATAGAGATACTACCTTGTACTCTATCAGACAATAATGGATTGAAGTTAGAAATAAATGACAGAATAAAAAACAGAAACTTCTCCAATACCTGGAGATTAAATAATACACTATTATATGATGAATGGATAACAGAAGACATCAGGAAGGAAATAAAAAAATTCTTAGAAGTAAACAAGAACAAAGACACATCATATCAAAATCTCTGGGAAACTATGAAAGCAATACTTAGAGGAAGATTTATTTCATGGGGTGCATTCAACAAAAGAAGTAGAAATCAACAAATAAACGACTTAACACTACAGCTCAAAGCCCTAGAAAAAGAAGAGCAGACCAACACCAAAAGTAGTAGAAGACAGGAAACAGTTAAAATCAGAGCCAAAATCACCGAAATTGAAACAAAAGAATGGATCAGAAAAATTAACAAAATAAATAGTTGGTTCTTTGAAAAAATAAACAAAATTGATAAATCCTTAGCCACACTAACACAGAGAAAGAGGGAGAAAACTCAAATTACTAAAATTCGGAATGAACAAGGAAATATCACAATAGACACGAGTGAAATAAAAAACATCATTAGAAGTTATTTTGAAAATCTATACTCCAACAAAACAGAAAATCTCGAAGACATCAACAAGTTTCTAGAGACATATGAATTACCTAAACTGGACGAGGAGGACATACACTACTTAAATAAATCAATTTCAAGCAATGAAATAGAAGAGGTCATCAAAAGCCTACCAACAAAGAAAAGTCCTGATACCTAAACCAGATAGAGACACATCGAGGAAAGAAAATTTCAGACCAATATCCTTAATGAACATCGACGCAAAAATTCTCAACAAAATTTTAGCAAATCGCATACAAAAATATATTAAAAAGATAGTGCACCACGATCAAGTGGGTTTTATCCCAGGGATGCAAGGTTGGTTCAACATCCGGAAATCAATAAATGTCATTCACCATATCAACAGACTATAAGTTAAGAATCACATGATTATTTCAATAGATGCAGAAAAACATTCGATAAAATACAGCACCCCTTCATGCTCAAAACACTAGAAAAAATTGGGGTAGTGGGAACATTCCTTAACATTGTAAAGGCCATTTATGCTAAGCCCATGGCTAATATCATTCTAAATGGTGAAAAACTGAAAGCATTCCCCCTAAAAACTGGAACAAGGCAGGGATGTCCTCTTTCACCACTTCTATTCAAAATCCTCCTTGAGACTCTAGCCAGAGCAATTAAACAAACCAAAAAAATTAAAGGGATACGAATTGGAAAAGAAGAACTCAAACTATCCCTGTTCACTGATGACATGATTATATATTTAGAGGAACCTGGAAATTCCACCAGAAAACTCTTAGAACTCATAAGTGAATTCAGTAAAGTAGCAGGTTACAAGATCAATGCTCATAAGTCCAATGCATTTTCATACATAAGTGATGAATCGTCAGAAAGAGAAATTAGGAAAACCACTCCATTGACAATAGCATCGAAAAAAATAAAATACTTGGGAATCAATCTCACAAGAGGTGAAAGACCTCTACAATGAGAACTACAGAACATAAAGAAAGAAATTAAAGAAAACCTTAGAACATGGAAAGATTTCCCATGTTCTTGGATAGGCAGAATTAATATTGTCAAAATGGCCATACTACCTAAAATGCTATACAGATTCAATGCAATTCCAATTAAAATCCCAATGATGTATCTTACAGAAATAGAGCAAGCAATTATGAAATTCATCTGGAAGAATAAAAAACCCAGAATAGCTAAAGCAATCCTCAGTAGAAAGAGCGAAGCAGGGGGTATCGCAATACCAGATCTTCAACTCTACTACAAAGCAATAGTTACAAAAACGGCATGGTATTGGTACCAAAATAGACAGGTAGATCAATGGTACAGAATAGAGGACATGGACACAAACCCAAATAAATACAATTTTCTCATACTAGACAAAGGTGCCAAAAATATGCAATGGAGAAAAGATAGCCTCTTCAACAAATGGTGCTGGGAAAACTGGAAAACCATATGCAACAGAATGAAATTAAACCCCTATCTCTCACCCTGCACAAAACTCAACTCAAAATGGATCAAGGACATCGGAATCAGACCAGAGACCCTGCAAATTATAGAAGAAAAAGTACGTCCAAACCTTCAACTTGTTGGCTTAGGATCAGACTTCCTTAACAGGACTCCCATAGCCCAAGAAATAAAAGCAAGAATCAACAACTGGGATAGATTCAAACTAAAAAGCTTTCTCTCAGCAAAGGAAACAATCAGTAATGTGAAGAGAGAGCCTACAGAGTGGGAGAATATCTTTGCCACTCATACTTGAGATAGAGCGCTAATTTCCAGAATCTATAAAGAATTCAATAACCTCTACACCAAGAATACAAATAATCCAATCAACAAATGGGCTAAGGAAATGAACAGACACTTCACAGAAGATGTACAAGCAATCAACAGATATATGAAAAAATGTTCAACATCTCTAGTAATAAGAGAAATGCAAATCAAAACTACCCTAAGATTTCATCTCACCCCAATTAGAATGGCGATTATCAAGAACACATCAACAACAGGTGTTGGCGAGGATGTGGGGAAAAAGGTACACTCACACATTGCTGGTGGGGTTGCAAATTAGTGCAGCCACTCTGGAAAGCAGTATGGAGATTCCTCAGAAAGCTTGGAATGGAACCACCATTTGACCCAGCTATCCCACTCCTTGGCCTACACCCAAAGGACTTAAAATCTGCATACTACAGAGATACAGCCACATCAATGTTCACAGCTGCTCAATTTACCATAGCCAGATTGTGGAACCAACTTTGATGCCCTTCAGTTGATGAATGGATAAAGAAACTGTGGCATATATATATATACACACACACACAATGGAATATTACTCCGCCATGAAGAATGATAAATTTATGGCATTTGCAGGCAAATGGATGAAATTGGAGAATATCATGCTAAATGAGATAAGCCAATCTCAAAAAACTAAAGGACAAATGATCTCGCTGATAAGCGGATGAGGACATATAATGGGGGGTAGGAGGGGTTAGAGTTAGGGTTAGGGTTAGGTTTAGGGTTAGGGATAAGGAGGGTGGTAAGAATGGAGGAAGGAAGGACTGCATCGAGGGAAAAGAGGGGTGGGAGGGGTGGGGGGAAGGGAAAAAAATAACAGAATGAATCAAACAACATTGCCCTATGTAAATTTATGATTGCACAAATGGTATGCCTTGACTCCATGTACAAATAGAGAAACAACCTGTATCCCACTTGTTTAAATAATAATAAAAAAAATACATATTTGTTCCTCCTCTGATGCTTTGTTTTGTTCATACTGAAGCGTGACCCAAAAAAGTAGGCATTTGTTTCTTCGGATAACTGGATAAACAATTCCCTCCTTTGCTTCTCAAAACTCAGAAGCGCCAAAGTCTATCAGTAAGAGAATTTTGCAGGGGATTCTTTTAGTTCCGAATCGATACATTTTCTTTCTACTTATCAGTGAGAGGCACCTAACGAAAAAGACAGGATGCCTGCCAGAGTCAACCAGACTCTTTCCCATAGGAAATGAAAGAAAAACAAATGATTGCTTGAATATATTGCTAGAAACAGTCTTTTCATTTCATTTCATTGGAAATAAATGGAAAATGGCCTAAGATGTGATATTGAATAATGAACTCTGGTGGGCAATGCCAAATCCCCAGCAAATTGCACAGCTGGTGGGAAGGTACAAATTGGGGAGCAGGGATGGAGCTGGGGGGAAATCATTGCCTGCAGAGCCTACTGCAGTGACTGGAATAGGACCTGGGCTGGAATCTCAACAGAAATCCACGTAGAGAGCCTACCCGTCACCGGGCCACAGATCTCATTATGAAATATCTACATAACCTTTGCTTCACCCAGCAGGTTTTCCTAACAACATCATAGTTTCTTCTCAAGTCACGAAGTTTTGATAACTTACCAGTCTAACTCCTAGTGCACCGTGACTCAGAAAAATTAAAAACACCCGTCGCCAGTTCAGTGACCTCCTTACCAACAAGCTGCTCCTATCTAGCCACTTTTCGTTTCAGTGACTGTAAAACTCCGGCTCTCTTATTGAAGAATGCCTTGAAGAAAATGATACTTGCTTCACAGTTCATAACTTCCTTGGCTCCCTTCAGTTTTCTGAAATAATAGCCAAAGGACACAGAAAATATAAGGGAAAGTATCTTCCTTGGATGCCAATTGATATTGGTTGATCTCCTAAGCCAATTTTCTCCTGGACACTAGTGATCAGGTCTAGTTTTAAAGGAATACAGATTTTCTAAGTTGATTTAAATTGTCGTAGTATCTCCAGAAAATGTATGTCTAGACATTAAATGGTGGCCACTATTAAGGTCTGCAATAGTAGAAATTTTTGAATTTAGTATTTATCTATCTGTAGTTTTTACTGCTTTACTTAGAATCATTTAATAAACAATGTAGAAGAACATAAATTATTGATATTATATTGTCAAAAGATTAACTTTCACAATTGTCACATTCTTACCAAAGCTTGTTTTGTACAGAAACAACTAGGTATCTTACTTTGGTTCTTTTGTTATGAGGTTCTGTCAGTTCAAGATCAAATTGATTTATATACGTAAAGCCTTAAGTTGAAGATAGCAGGCTGTATTATATTTGCACAGAGAAATCATTTACGATGTTATTTAAAACTTCAGCTTTTATCTTAAGTGAAATCAAGAGACATTAGAGAATTTTGAGCAAAGGAATACATGAAAACATATTTTGAATTAGGGAATAAAGGAATTAAATCCACTTATGTCTTCAATCTCTACATAGAATGTGTTTAGTAATTTTTTTTTTTTATGATAGTGATAAAGTGATCCAGTTCAATACTTGCCTTGGCACCTGGCTATAGACTGTGCACATTCATGTAACACAAATATTTAAAATATTTGTTACCGTTTAGTTGATAGTGATACAAGATTCCATCCTAGTTGCCTGACTCTTACTATTTCAACTAAATCTTACAAAAACGGTTAAAAACATCTATTAATCTAATTTTGCAGAAGAAAACCGTGAGGCTTAGAAAGTTTAAGCATCTTTTCCACATTCACACACTTGATAATAAGATTCACACTAATGTTGACCTGGCTCCAGTATCTGGCTCTGAAAGAAATGAAGCTGATGTTTTTATAACGGTATAATTGTCATGATTCTCCAGAGAAACAGAAGCAATAGGACACATACACACATACAAACATTTAAATTATTATGGATCCTGTCTCACAATTATGGAGAATGAGAAATATCCCACCATCTGGTGTCTGCACATTGGAGAACTTGCTGGGGTGTGATTCACTCTGAGACTGAAGAATGAGACAGGGGAGACATGATGGTATAATTAACAGTGTGACTCTAAAAGTCCAAGGGTCAGAAGCTTGAGTGTTCTAGGGCAGAAGAGAAATAAAGATATCACAGTTCAAGAAGTGAGAGAGACCATTTGCCATTTCTTCACCTTTTTATTCTAATTGGGCCCTGTTTTGCTTTAGATATGAGATGTACCCCAAAAACTCATGTGTGAGATAATGTAAGAATTTTTAGAAGTTAAATAATTAGATTATGAGACTTTTAACCTGATCAATGGATTAACAGACTGATGTGGATTAACTGTAGGCAGGTAGCATGTGGCTGGTAAAAGTAGGTCACTGGGGGTGTATCTTTGGGGTTTATATTTTGTCCCTGGCAAACAAAGTTCTGTTTCTTGTTGACTTATCCTGAGCTCCTTTTCTCTCCTATACCCTTCAGCCATGATCTGCCTCACACAAAATTAATCTCTGAAACTGAGAACCAAAGTAAAATTTTCCTTCTCTATGCTGTTCAGTCAGGTCTTTAGGTCACAGTGATAGAAAAGTTGACTAAAGCAGAAAATGGTAAAAAGAAATGATATCATTGCTATGACTAACCTGACCTTGTGGTTCAAATGACTGATTTTCAGGGGAGGAATTTTGAAAAGCTTACAACTGGAAAACTTTAGAATGTTGTAAATGAAGCTTAATGGGTGATTCTAGTGGGTGCTTAGACTATCAATAGGACTGTGGACAATAAAGACTGGGCTCACCAGGTTTCAGAGAAGAAGGAGTCTATTAGAAATTGAACTAGAGGCCGTTTGTGCTACGTTATGACAAAAAAGTTGTTTACATTTTGCCCATGTCCTGAAACTTTTCGTGAGGCTGTTTTTAAAGGTAATGGACTAATTAATATGACTGAGGAAATGTCAAGGCAACACGGAATTCAGATGGTGGTATGGATATTGCTAATGGCTTTTGGCCAGTTTCTATTCCTGTGATAATCAGGAATAAAAAGAAGAGCAGAAAGATTTGAAAACCTTGCAGTTTGACCAGAAAAATGGGAGTAAATCTACAGCTAAGGAAGTTGTGGTTGTTAAAACAATTATACACATTAAAAAAAAAAAAAACATGAAGTACTTTACCCAGAAACAATCAGAAAGATGGCTTGAGGGCATCTTCTCTAGAATTGGCAAGACCACACCCATCCAGGCTTAAGGGTATAGAAATAAAACTTACTTTGAGAAGAGACCACTGGAACTCCCTGCATGTACAGGGAGCATAGGAAGTTTTTCACTGTGCTCAGCTGCCCAGGAACTCAAGCTACTTCAGCCAAAGTCTCTGGAGACTTGGCTACTACTCAAGATAGTGACAGACCTTGCTGGCAACCATATGATGCTTGTCTGTAGGAATTTAGGGTGTTGGAGTTAGGACACCATAGAGACTTCCATTAAAATTTCCAAGGAGGACCTGGGAGACCTGCAGGTTTGGAGCCCTGCAGGCTGCCTACAAGAGGGTGGCTACATGATGACATGAAAAGACAAAGTTGTAGTGAAGACCCCCAAGAGTAAGAGACACTAGTAACATGGGACATCTTCAGAGGAAATTTGCAGGAATTGAGAAGAAATAAGCCAAGAAAGAGGCCATGCAGGTTGCAGCCAGCAAGTCCATGGGACAAAGCTACACAAGCCCTTTGGAAAGAACATCATGATGCCATGTCCCCAGATTCTGGATGTGGAGCTCTACAGGTCTCATTTGCCCAGATGGATTCTGTTTTGGTCCCATCCCTTCTTTGCATGCCACATTTCTCCCTTGTGGAATGGAAATCTTCACTCTGAGCCATTACATATTGAATATATGTAACTTATTTTTTTATCTTTATAGGGAAAAGAGTGAATACTTTGCCTTGAGTCTAGAAGAGATTTTAGACTTTGACTTGTGAGTAATACCAGAACTGTTAAGAATACAGAAACTCTTGGAAATGAACTAAATGCATTTTGCACTTTGAGAAGGGCATGAACTTTTGGGGTCCAAGGGCAGAACATTATGGTTTTCATATCCCCCAAATACTTAAGTGTGAGACAATGCAAGAATTTTCAGAGGTGAAAGGCTTAGACTGTGATGTTCTAACCTAATCAGTGGATTAATCCACTGATATGGACTAACTGAGTGATAACTTTATGCAGGTAGGGTGTGGCTGGAGGAAATAGGTCACTGGGAGCATGCTTTTGGGATTTGTATTTTGTACCTGGTGAGTGAAGCTCTCTCTGCTTTCAGTTTCCATGTCCTGAGCTGCTTTCCTCCACCCACTCCCTTCTACTTGATGTTCTGCCTCACCTCAGGCCCAGAGCTGTGGAGTTGGCCAACCATGGATTGAACCCCTCCAACCATGAGCCAAAATAAACTTTTCTACCTCTTCATTGTTCTTGTCAGGTCTTTTGGTCACAGCCATTACAAAGCTGACTAAAATAAGTCCCCAAGAGATTAATTCCTGCCCACGTTGATGAAGATGGATCTTCATTTTTCAGTCTATTGATTTAAATGTTAATCTCACTCAGAAATACCCTCAAACCCAGAATTAATGTTTTACCATCTGTCTGGGCATTCCTTAGCCCAGTCAAGTTAGCACATAAAATTTATTATCACAGATAAAAAGCAGAGTAACCATATCACTTAAAATCTAAACTAAAATACTTTTGAGAGTAGAAAAAGGCCATGGACAATTATGCTGGAAACATAGGTCTATTGCAACTCTATTAGACAAATTGTGGTTTGTGGCCACTTACCAATGTGGTTCTACAGTTTCTACTATCTTCTGACATCTCCTAACACTTATATCCTTGTACACTCTCCTTAGACACATGGACCTTCTTCTCAGATACATTTGGCTGTAATTCTCTTTATAAGGGAGGTCCTCACTACAAACTAAAAAAAAGAGGGGTGAACCCTACCTCTCCCTGCATTTACTATTTCCCATACCCTTTATCCTACTTTCTTCTTTCCCTATAGTACCTTTTATCTCAGAAAAAAAAAAAAATGTTACTCAATTAAAAACAAATTTTGCCCTCCCGAGTGGCAACATAATTTTACTCCCAGAGAGACTGGTTTTTTGGTTCCTTAATTCAGAAACAACATGCTGATTCAATTTTCAATTGAAACTGGCTATATTTTCCTGGGCTATCAAGTCTGAGTATGAGATGAAGAGGATGCAGAATTTTTTTTTTTATAATGAAGTCAGAAAATCTTAAATTTCTATAGCCCTCAGGGAACAGACATGGCTAAGAATAAGTGACAGTAGAAATTTTAGAAATATTTAAGGAGAAAAGAATTATCTAATACTAAATGCTGCTTTTCCTTTTTTGTGTGCGCTTTAGCTATATAACTACCTTGGTGTTCGCCCCAAAGGGCTGTACATTCTTTCAGAAAACGACAATATTGCAGAACAAATAAAAAAAGTGTAGGATTCCATATTGGTAATGAAACAGAGAAGAAGAAAGCTTATGACTTTGAATGGGCCAAAAAATATTTAGTGAAGGTCTTGTCTAGCTCACTTATGTAGCTATCCAGCTTTCATTATCTGTGGGCTATTTTACCACTTATAGATATAGAAAATTGATAATTAGGCAAACAATTCCTATCTGTAGAAATGTAAATTTGCTGTATACAGTGATATGTCAATATTACTCATGGCTATACCAATTACATCTATTTGTAAATTCATCCAAGCATTTCTTTATTTACACATCAATATATAGTTCTTTAAATTTGCCTTTGAATCACTAATAACATCTTACTAGTTCCCTTGTTAGGTGAAATAAAATAGTCAACATGTGCTAATTTTATATTTCTAAGACATTCACAATTTTACCTCAAAAACCGTATTTTTAAACAAAGACAAAACTATGAAAAACCAGGATTTGAGGAAATATTGGACTTTATTTGAATTCAGAAGAGAATATATTTAAAAAAAATAACTGCTGCTCTCTCCAAAATATATCAGAGAAAGTTTGTCTTTGAAAATATAAAAGGAAAACAGAGTTGTTAGATATTTTTGGGTAAAGATATGTAATATACATGGCAGAATCTGTAATGCATAGTAAATGTTTAAAAAGCCTTTCATCCCACCAGTTCTTATCCTGTAACTTTTTTTTTTTACTTCTCAAATATTTAAAAATGTTTTATTCTTCCTGTTTATTTTAGTAGTGAAAAGGCTTAAAAGCTTAACTTCTTCAATAATAACACAGATCGGGATTGAGAAACTTTTTCTAACAAAGGTTCAGATAGTAAATATTTCATGTTTTACATGCCATATGGTCTCTGTCACAACTATTCAACTTTTTGTTGGAATACAAAAGCAGCCACAAACAATACATAAATGAATGAGTGTATCGTCTTCCAGTGAACTTTCACATGCATAGAAATAGGATTTGGTCCATGGGCCACGGTTTGCCAATCATTAAAATAGACTAGAAGTCATTTGTTTGCTCAAGAGCTTATTTTAAAATGATGATATTTAGAAGTTTTAAAGTGGAAACTTACTTATTATATAGTTTAGTGGGACATAAAAAGTGTTATGCTTTTTATGATTTTAACTATGAAAACATATTCATAGGTCCAAAAGATTATAACAAAGGTTTATTAAAAGCCAACAAAAAAACTTCTCTAATGTAGTTATATTACTAGGAATAAGGTATAATGACTAGTGAGCTAAAGATTGCTTAAAACAGACAAAAAAAACTAAATCAAAATTATAGTAAAAATGACTCTTCTCTGAAAAGATTTAAACGAACAAACAAACATTGATTTTGACCCTCTAAAAACTGAGGTGTTAACATTTCGGTCTAGGTCTTGGCATGGAAATGAAGTCTAAGAGGCATTTGAATCAAAAGTTAGAGCTAATGAATTTCATCCTCATCCCCCCCACCCTGAGAAAGGGAATAAAAGACAGAAGTTCTGGTATGGTGTTTGGTGGAATATAAGGCACGCAGTCTAATGAAAAGTTACAAGGACAATTTTCAAGGGTGGCTGTTTTCCATGCTGTTATCTTCCCCTGAAAAGTAGGCTACACCCACTCTCAAAGCTTGGTTCTGGTATCGGACACAGGCCCACTTGTGTGGGTTTCCTGTGGCATCTCTGGGTCTTTGTACTTGAGGACCAGGTCATTCCTTAGCACTGGCATAGGGAAGACGCCTCTCAAATGAGGGTTTGTGACCTTTCAGGAGATCAGCTATGTGGTATGGTCTACATCAGGGGTGAGGGGCAGGGTAATTCTTTCTAGTTTGCAGGGCCTGCTTCTGCTGTGTTCTCTAATGCCCCAGTGCAATGTTTGGGGACACCGAGTTAGGATCCCTGTTATTGCCTTTCATAAATCTTTGCTGAAGGTAGGAGTAAAGCATCATTTATCAAACATCTCACTCATTTGCATTATATCTTTGGCTTCATACTTAGGTGTTTCTTGCTCCTCATTCTATATGTGTAGCCCTGTTTATATTATTTTAATTGTGCTTTATATTTATATGCCATTTGAAATATAGTTTGGAGTTAGTATAAAAAATCTCCAACTTTATTTTCTCCTTTATGGAAAGTCAGTTTTCCAGATCAGTTATTAAATTGTTCTCAATTTGCCAAACCTACACAATTCTTTTCGTTTTTTTTTTTTTTTTATTTTTTACATGTTCTTTTTAGTTACATAAAATACATTTAGAATGTATTCTGACATATCATACATACATGGAGCATAACTTCCCATTTTTGGTTGTACATGATGTGGAGTTACACTAGTCATGTATTCATATATGAACACAGGAAAGTAATGTCCAATGCATTCTACTGTCTTTCCTATTCCCATCCCCCTCCAGTCTGTTGAACCTCCACTCCCCCCAACCCCCGCAATGTGAGTCAGCATCCACATATCAGAGAGAACATTTGGCCTTTGATATTTTGGGATTGGTTTATTTCATTTAGCAGGACAGTCTCCAGTACCATCCATTTACCAGCAAATGCCATAATTTCATTCTTCTTTATAGCTGAGTAATACTCAATTATGTATTTGTACCACATCTTCTTTACCCATTTATCCATTGAAGAGCATGTAGGTTGGTTCCATAGCTTAGTTATTGTGAATTGAGCTGCTATAAACATTGATATGAACTTGTCAGTCCTTTGGGTATATGCTGAAGAGTGGAATAACTCGATCAAATGGTGGTTCCATCCCAAATTTTCTGAGGAATCTCCATACTGCTTTCCAGAGCACACAATTCATTTCAAAAGGAAGAAAATAATGGCAACTATCTCAGGTAGATTCAGAGTGAACCAAATACCTCATTAATACGAAGCATTAAGGATGGTGCCTAGCATGTACTAAATGTTCACCCTGTGACCACTGTCACTCTCACAGTCCTCATCATAACGCCCCCATTTGTTATATATCTTGGGTCAGTTTCTTGACTGTTCTGTAGCATTGGAAAACTTGTTTAATTTTGTCCTTCTTTCTCATTTTTTCAATGGGTATAACTTTAACATGCATATCCTTAATAATTAATAATAATTCCCCACTCTGTCAAAATTATTCTGGCTAGTGTTACATATTTGTCCTCTTGGGGAAACTTACACTATTATTGTCAATTTCAAAAGAAAAGAAATTATTTTTATTGGGTTAAATATATGAGTTAATTACCACAAGCTTTATAGCTGTTCATATTTTCCTACCTAGTAATATGAATCTACTTCTACGTATTGTCAAGTCTTCTTTTATGTCTTTCTGTAAATCCAAGTAACTTTCTTCAGAGAAGTCTTGCATATTCTTAAGTTTATTGCTAGGAATTTTACATTTTTATTGGGTTGTCAAAGGGTTATTTTTTCCATTATATTTTCTAACTGCTTATACTTGGTATATATAGATAATAGCTTTTGTATATTTATTGTAAGGGACTTACTTCTTCAATGAACTTCCAGGGTACTTATAATTCAAGGACACTATAATTCAAGGTTTTTCATTGTGTCAAGCATGTTCTCTGCTACAGCTAAGTCTTCATTCCAAATAAGAATGGGACAGAGATCTTTTCTCTTGCTTTTCTCTCCTACACCCTTGCTTACTTTCTCCTCCTCGCTTTTCACACTCTTTCTTGCGAGCGCCCTTTCTCTTTCCCTCTCATTTTCTCTCGTACCCTGCAGGGCGACACTGTTTGCTTAATAAACTCCCTTATGTGGAAAAAAAAAATGGGATAGAAAAGGAAAGTCAGGGAATAAAACTTTTCCTAATCACCTTTAGGGTTAAAAAGTAAGCCTTTCCTTTTATTTTTGCAGTGTGCATCCTTTATTTATCAAAGCCAAACATTAGAAGTGACTAATAATAAAAAGTTTAAGGTGACAGAAAGGGCCACACTGACTAGCAAAATATGTTAAATGTGACATTAATTCCCCAAATTATCTTTGACCATCCTCTTTTCCCTAGCCATTAGAAATCATTTTATCCTTGAACTCGATTCTTAATATACCTATGAAGTAAGGAAGCTATTTTCAAAGTGTGGTCCAACTGACTTCTGGGCTGCAAGATTTATTTTTAAGAGGTCTGTGGTATCAAAATAAACTTTTATACAAATAGTAAAATGTTATTTGCTTGCTCACTGTGTTAATATTTGCAAATAGTTTTTACTAAAAAATCAATAGGGGGTAAAACAGCTAATACCTTAGGATGAATCAAGGAAGGGGTACCAAACAATGCCACCATTCATTGTATCCTCCAGCATCAGGCATTTTTAAATTAAAAACAAAGAATAGAAACAGAATATTTTCACCTACGAACACCCTGATAAATCACAAAAAATTATCAATGTCATTAAATCTTAATCCCTGAGCATATTTCTCTTTTATATTCTGCACGATACAATGCTTCAATACACATTAAGCACTCTGAAGAGTAATATATTTGTTGACACCAGAAAAAATTCTTGTATAAGTGTCTGATTAATGAGGTAAATGAGACACTTTTTTCATGATAGACCATTTTTATTTGATAGACTGACTCCCAGGCTAATGGTTACTCAGACTCTGGCATTTGCAGATATTTTCTTGACAAGGAATTCAGTGAGCCTGTCACTTGAAGGAAAATAACTGGCAATATTTGCTGTCAGTGATAAAATCTGAAGTTTCCATTGAAAATGAGAATTGTGGAGAGCTTATATCTGCCACTGTTAGCTTGATAATTTCCCAAAATTTAAAGACTTTCTGATGAGATTGGTGATAACAATTTTTTTATTACTGCATAAAGAAGTGTGGAATATCTGCATAGCAGAAGGAATCAATTTTCAAATTATGATATTACAAAGTCATACATAGACCAAAGATCAACTCAAATGCATAGCCAATGAATGAATTTTAATGTAACACCATAGAAAAATTCATTGATATGGTTTTAGATGCAGCTCATCTTTACAAAAGTATTACTTGTCAAAAACCCTATATTAAAATGTCTCTCCCTTTTCCAATGAAATATAACCCATGTAAGCCTGGATTTCATACATACACACACACATACGAACTAAAACAACATAGTCCCGCGGTTAAATGCAAAAGCAACTATGAGACTTCTGCCTTCCTCCTTGAAGCCAGCCATTAAAGGGTGTGAACAAACAAACCAATGCCACTTTTCTTAATATTTTGGTCAAGGAAAGACTAATTTCATAAAAACATGTTAATTATGTTAAGGCTTAATTTTTAAGTTACTTAATAAATAAATACTGTTTTTGTTTTTGCTTTGTACTAGGAATCAAATCCAGGGGTGCTGTACCACTGAGTTACATCCCAGTCATTTTGATTTTCTATTTTCAGATGGGGGATCTCACTAAGTTGCTGAGGCTGGCCTTGACCTTGTGATTCTTCTGCCTCAGCCTCCTGAGTTGCTGGGATTACTGGCTTGCACCACTGTGCCCAGCTAATTACTGTATTTTAAAGTTTTCTCAACTGTATTTTCTAATATAATAAATACTGGTAACTAACTCACATAAATGTATGTTTTTTTTTAAGGTGGGATATTCAATAGTTTTTAAGAGTATAAATTAGCTTAAGATCAAAACATTTAAGAACAACTGCTAAAAGAAAAATAATTAAGGACTCTCTGGCATCATGGTGGAATGTTCCTCAAACACAGTAATTAGACTTTGATTCAGTTTTTTCTTACTATACAAATCCCAGTGATCTTAAGCTTTTACTTCAAGAAAAATAGGAACAGAAATCCAAATTGGATCCAAAGCATGAAGAAAAAGATAATGAAAATAAAAGCAGAACCTAATAAAATTAAAATAGGAAAACAATAAGAAAATCTTTTAAGGGCTGGGGAGATAGCTCAGTTGGCAGAGTGCTTGCCTTGCAAGCACAAGGTCCTGGGTTCAATCCCCAGTATTGCAAACAAAAACAACAAAAAAAAAAAAAAAAAAAAAAAGTCATTTAAGTCAAAGTTTATTTAGGAAAAAAACTAATAAAATTAATAAATTCAGATTTCATTATCCAAAGACTGTCATGATTCTGAGATGGGTTTACTGATGAACTATCAATTCATCTTCCCTCTAGGAGCTCTCTGATCTTGATGAGGACAAGGAGAAATTGTGTTTGTCTTGTATATAATTCCATGCTAAAAATATGGGTAGAGAGTGACTGAGAATTGCTGCAGAAAACCTAAAATCTATTTGCATTTCCAATGCTTCTAACTGGTGACTTGGTGACTTCATACCACCTAAAGTGATAATTATCAAAAAAAATAGTCAAACAGAAAGAAATTTAGATGTTTAAGAGGGTTTTTAATAATAATTGAATATCTACAGGGAAAGCAAAACACAGGTTAACTGATTGAGAAAACTTGAAATAAAATTATATGCAAAGCCAGAGACTTCAAGAAAGTGGTTTTCTCCTTTTGATCTAAAAAATAATAAACTTCATTACCATGTCAGTTTTCCATTGCTGTGACAAAATACCTGAGGAAAATCAACTTATAGGGAAAAAAGACTGATTTTAGCTCATGCTTTCAGAGGTTTCAATCCATGATCACTTGTCCCTGTCAATTTGGGCCTTTGATAAGACAAAGACAGAACATCGTGGTGGGTAATGTGTGGTGGAAGAAAGTTGCTCACTTCATGGTGGCTAAGGAAGCAGAGAGAGAGAGGACAGAATCAGGAACAATCTTTAGGCAGGTGGGTCACACACCCAGTGACCTACTTCCTTTACTAGACCCCACCTGCCTAAAGATTCACTATCTCTCAAGAGTGCCACCAGCTCGGGACCAAGACTTCAGCTCAACAGCCTTTGGGGAAAATTCTGGGTCCAAACTTTAACAATCACCAAGAAGGTATTGATCTAGACAGCCTCAGGCAGGCTTGTTATTTAAATCTACTTTTTTGATCCATAATATCCTCCTTCAGCTCCTCTCCTGCAGTAGCAAGTTCCAATTTTACAGAAATGTCTAGGTGTCTCCCATCTTAAACTATCATCACTTGACCCTGTGTATTCTTATTTCTACATCTGCTTTCCTGGTAGATGTCCCTAGAATTTTACAAGAGTTGTCCACTCAGGCTGTCTCCAATTTTCACTACACATTCATTCTTTAACACATTTCAACCTGACTTCCACACTCAGCACTTCACTAAATTCATGATGACCTCCACGTGATGTGCTTTCTTCTGATTCCATCTCCCCATGCTGTTCAACATGGTTGACTTTTTAAGAATTCCTGAAACACTTTCCTCTTCCAGCTTCTCTATTAACAGTCCTTCTTGGATCTTTTCCTGTATATTTGGCTATTCCTCAGTCCCCTTTACTGGTGTCTTGTCTGCACACTTTCAGCTCTTTGGGAAATCATTACTTGTCAATGACTAATTCCTTATTTTTGTTTTCCCACAAATCTGCTAATTTCTTAAGCTTCCTTAACTCAGAAATTCAGTTGGTCAAGCCTCTGCATTTTGGTCTCTCTCAACACCCAATACGTGAATACATCCTTAAATTTCTATTAAATACTCTGTATCAAATGTCTCTGTCTCTAAGGCTTACTACCTAGACTACAAACTATAACATGTCACTGTGTTTGCCTGGATGGTGGCAATTCCCCCTTTACCAGTCTCTGGGTTTCAACTCTTGTCAATATTCAATAGATTTTCCATAGTGAAGCCAGAAAAAAAATATTATTTTGAAAATATAAACGCAATCAATGAATATTCCTGATAGATTTCGAAAATAAAATCTAGCTTCTGCATCTGCGTAGATGTTTGTCCACTTTATTTTTTTCCCTAAAAATCAATCTTTGACTTAAATAATTTTCTTACTTTTTTATTCTCAATTCTGTTAATTTCTGCTCTTATTTTCATTATGTCCTTCTTTATGCCTTGGGTCTAATTTGTATTTCTCTTCCTAATTTCTTAATGTAAAAATTTGGATCATTAGTTTGAGACCTTTCTTTGTTCTCACTGTCAGTCTTTTATTCCTACACATTGTCCTCTCAACACTGTTTTAATCATCCTATTTTTATATACTGTGTTTCATTTTTCTTAAATCCAACATATTTTGTAATCTTCCTTGTGACTGGCAATTTGATCCCTGAGGAATTTAAAGTTTTGTTGTTGAAGGTAGACTGGTAGCTTGTCACATGGCAATAGAAAACTAACACTTCATGTGTATTATAAGGATTTTACACAAAATATTCCTAATTCATCCCTTCATCTATAACATATTTACATATTTTGCTTTAAAAATGTTACAAATACATAATATATTACTACTATTTTTTAATGTTTAAAATTTATTTTATTTTATTGTGGTGCTAGGGGTCAAACCCTAGGCTTCTGACATGCAAGGTGAGCACTCTACCACTAAACTATGTCCCCAGTCACTACTACATCTTTTTTGATAGCTACCTTCTATAGCAATTATCATAAAGAAAAACATGAGTATTATATTTACATTAGTTTATGCCACCCCCAGTGCCCTTCATTTCTTTGATTTGATCAATCAATCATTTCTTCTGCAATGAATATTTGGACCCCCAAATCTTCACAGGTTTTCTATTGCTATGTGATCACAAACCTCATGGCTTAAAACGACACTCAGTTTTTTGGACTATCATAGGTAGTGTTTGAACAATATTGTGAATGTACTTAATGCCATTAAATTACATACTTTAAAATGGCTATGTTTTTATGTTATGTAAATTTTACCTTAAAGAGAAACATCACCATCTGTTCTAGCTATAGCCAGAGTTTTTATTCCTTTGGGAGATGATCAGAGCCTGTCTGGGGATCAGGATGTGGATGGTAGGAGGATCACTATTCAACCTTGAAGCTACTAATCAATATACCAATAACCCTACAGCATGAATGTGCTACCTTACATGGCAAATAGAATTTAGTGAACATAATTAAATTAGGGATTTTGTGATAGGGAGATCGCAAAATTTACATAACATAAAAGTAGCCATTTTAAAGTGTGTAATTTAGTGGCATTCTTGATTACTAAAGTGGACCCAATATAATCACAAGGATCCCTTTAAGAGAGAGGCAGGACTAAATCATGATGTGATAAGAGAAGCAAAGAACAAAGAGATGGATTAGATGATGCCACAGTGCTGGTTTAAAGATGTAGGAAGGGGACAGAAGCCAAGGAACACCGACAGTCTCTAGAATCTGAAAAAGGCAGAGAAATATCCTTTGTACAGGCTTCCAAAGGAAGACAACCCTGTGGACCTCTTTTTAGATTTTGACACCCAAATAAGATAAAAATGTGTGCTGTTTTAAACCACTCAATTTGTGGCAATTTGTTAGTGCATCAGTAGGAAACTAACACACATCATGACAATTTGGAACATGAGGGACAGACAAATCTATAGCTGCTTGAAAGATGACCAACTGCTTACAGAAATGGAACTAGGGAAATAAGACTATCAATGTTATTTTTCTTCTATGATTTTTCGGTGTTCCTAATCTGGATATATTATTTTTATAAGATAAATCTGTTATTAAATGCTCAGGAGCATTACCATTTATGTCTGCTCCATCTATCGCAACTTAATACACTGGGAAATTTCTTATTAGCAAAACTCCCCCATACAGTTTACGAGAGACCACATGGATTCCAGTTACTTGTCCATGACTCTGCTAACTATACTGCCACTTCAGAGTTTTGACTCATTTCATCCCCTTAGTTCTTGAATCTTTGGTTTCATAGGCTAGCCAGCGACAGTGTTGTAGCCTTCACGGAACTTTATTCTTGG
The DNA here is from genome assembly GCF_902686455.1 of Sciurus vulgaris. NCBI lineage: Eukaryota > Metazoa > Chordata > Mammalia > Rodentia > Sciuridae > Sciurus > Sciurus vulgaris. The sequence goes on from NC_136469.1 coordinate 17,580,492, forward strand.
CTTTGCCTCTGACCTTGATTGTAGCTTCTCCATCCTCAGGGAAAGAAGACAAACCATGCCTTAACTAAACCACACCATTTCAACAAATCAGAATTTGTCCTCACCATCGTACACGTAAATTTTCCTCTTCAACATGTGTACTATTAATCTCTCTAAAGCTTAGTGTTAGGCCTAAAGAATATGCTGAAACCCAATGAACAATAATGGCACTTTTCACTAGAATTCAAGCTAACAAAATACAAGTTTACAGAACAGATGGTCACATTAAAAACTTACTTGTACTTAATACAGAATATATATGAAAAATTTCTTAAGGAACCATGAATATGATTTGGTCATTTATAACATAACGCTCTACACGTTTGGACAAGAAATTCAGTCTATGCTCTTATAATGATAGATTTCTTGGTAATCCAAAATTGTCTAGCCAAAATATTTGGAAGGTCATGCCCATGAATATGATGTATTCTCCCCTTAAGTCCTACCTTTCTAAACTCAGAGGTCATTTGTCTACTTAATCTCTAGTAAATGTTGCCACGCTCTGTCAATGTCTTCAAGTTAAATATTTTCTTTCCATGTTTCAGGTTTAGGTTCAAGTATTATTGTTATAAAATGATGATTATATATTAGGCCTTTTTACATGCATTAGCTTAAAAACTGTCCTACTGCAGATACTTGTAAATCTGTCATGTGACATGAGTCTAATCTAAGAACGGCAGGTAGGACAAGAGACATGGAAAGCAAGGAAATGAACTCTGTGGATCTAATATTGAAATAAATGCTAATTTTCAGATGTTTAGATCACATGGCATGAGTCTGCTTAGACAGGGTCAAGATCTCTGGTGTACCCTCATGTACCTGTCCACTGAAACAGCCTGTGAAATGTGCCAATTTATCTTTTATTCTTTCTTGCATTAACTACAGGCCTGTATGAAGTTTCCAGACTCCTGGTAAATGAAGTTGAGAACCGAGATTTCATTAGCACACTACTTTGATGACTGAGCTCACCAACAATACACATTTAAAACGTGGTGACAGCAAGCTTTATTCTGAAAGACTTCTGGTTCTGGGGAACAGAAGAAATATAGACTACATTATTTCTGAGGCCCCTGTGCCAGCCCTGAGCAAGCATCCGGTTTTGTTAACTGAGATAGAAACAATTTCCTGTGGAATTGCCAGTGTTCCCTCCCCTTGACAGGTACTCAATGGGAGAAACTCCAAGTGCCATTATGTAATTAAGCATTTGCCTTTGAGGCTCACTCTGACTCATTCCTCATTTTAAATTGTTTCTATCTACTTTGGTGTCTCTCTAAGCCTCCGTTGGGTGCTTCGTCATTTTCTAACATCCTCTCCCACTGTTATTTCTTTGCTTTTAATATACTAATGCACTCACATTCTGTTAGTCCCCTGTAAACAGGACACAACTTGTTTTTTTTCTTTCCTTTCTACCCCTTTCTCCTCCCTTTTTTAATCCTTTGGTTTGGGAATAAAGTTCAAGAGCTAATAAGTGTATTCAACTGAATATATTTGAGTTTAAGCAACTGAGGGCTCTTTAAAATGAAACCTGTATTTCTTGGGGGTAAATACTGTTCATGGAAGAATTCTCCTTTATTGGGGGCACATTAAGATGAATTTGATATCTCTAAGGCTGAGGCACTTAATGAAAGTATAAAGACATTTCGAGGAAACATTAGACCTCCAATTATATCTTACTCTGCAGTAAGCTTCTGTGGCCTATTTTAAGGACTGGCTCTCTTGTTTAATGACCAGTTTAATTTAAAGCTTAAAATTATTAAGTATTCCAATGGAGTCATAAATAATGCAGTTTATAATATTCTTATCAAGCACATAAAGATACATTTGTCTTCCATTAACAACATACTTTTAAAGTAGCGTGACCTCTTTAGAAGTGTAAGAGCATGCAATTAGTGCAATTTGTCACAGGTCTTTTACACGTTAATAAGATGTAATTAATTGTCTGTTTTGTCTAATTAACTTTTCAGACACTGACAGCTCTTGTTCTTTTAATACAAAGCAAGAGTCTCTATTTGCAATTCTAATATTTGACACAGAATTCTTACCATAAACTCTAGTCTACAAACCTTAAAGAAAAGTGTAAGGCAATAAGAATTCAGAGAGATGTATTCTATAGCTTCAGTATACTAACATTTCTTTAATGTAAAGAGGAGGAAAAATGAGACTGAAAACTTCTAACCCAAACACAAGCGTGAAGAAACTCAGATTATAAAATAAATAAGAAAACAAATAGACAATGCACAATTGTTATACTTTAGTTACAATCATTTGAAAAGTATTTTATAAATATTTTTGTTGGGTCTTACTAAACAATATTCAAAAAAATATGATTTCAATGGATAAAGTAATTCTAATAGGTACCATAATTTATTTAACACTGACTTTGAAACAAATCACCTGTCAGTCTTTTTAAAAATCAACAGTCTGTAATTCTAGGTTAAACTTCTACAGATGGTTGTAATGGATAGTCAAGGTTGAAAAGTGGTTTCCCATAATCATACATTCAGTTGTTTCCAAATTCCAAGTGGGTAACAAATAATTCAGTTTTACATTATTCATTGCTAAGCATTTTCTAGGGTAGCTCTTAGATTTGAAATCCCTGGACTTCAGGCCAAATCTAGGTGTTTAAAGCTCCTGATACATATAGACAAATTGCATTCTAGAAGTTTCCAGTTATTTGACACTCCATCTGACAATATCAGTTTTACCTAGACTGCGCTAATTATTTTTAAAATTTATATCTGATTTAAAAAGAGAACTCCATGATTTACCTTTTAGTTTATCTCTCATATGTATTTAAGAATTTTTAATATAAAAATATTGTTTCCTGTAATATTAATAACAATTTTCTTTATTTTTAATTTTCATTGTAACATAATGAAGTCCTAAGAATAGAATGTACTCTGTGTTTCTAGTTTGGGGCTATTACAAATAAAATTGCTATAAAAAATTGCAAAAAATAAAAAAAGAATGCATTCTGTAGTCAGATCATCTGAGTTCTAAACCTGGATCTGCCCATGTTGACTGTGTTATCCTGTGTGAATACCTTAACTCTCTGTTCACTGTTCTTCATCCATAAAAGTGGGGTAATAACAGTCTCTCTCTCATTAAGTAATCACCAGGATTCAATATGTTAATAAATCTAAAGTTCTCATTCCTTGCTAGTTACTGTCCCCTCAGTCACTTCCCCTGCATTACTATTCCCTGTTCTTCAATGCCCACACCTACTCTTTAATTAGAACCAATTGTAATCTCCAATTGCATTTTTGGTAAGCCAAGATTTTGCTTCAAATAATTGAATTTTTCATAGGTTTCAACCCTGATTCCTAGTCCATTGTGTATCCTTAAATTTTTAAAATTTGTTTTATGATAAATCCTTCTGTTTGCACTTTTGTCTTGATTCCAATTTTGATTTCCTATTATGACTCTTTTTATAAGTTCTTATTTCTTAGAGGCCATATCTTCTTTAATACATTTGATAAAACCAAGCATGTAATGTATTTTCATATTTTAATTTCAGAAACTTAACTTTATGAATACTCTTAATTTCTGCTTTTATCCTAATTTTGAAAAATAAAGGTTGTGTTTTGTTTTTTTTTTAATATATTCCGTTTACTCACATTTGAATGAGAGATGCTTATCTAGGCCTGCTGTTCTGCTAACAAGCAGGCTGGATAGAATACTTCTGGTTCTTGTAATTACTTCTGGATGCTGGAAAGTATTGCCTCTACTTCCAAAATAACCCATCTGCTATGGTTTGGTTAAGTGTCCCCCAAAAGTCCTAATGTCAAAGGCTAGGTTCCCAGCCCACGGTACCATTGGGAGGTGGTGGAGCCTTTGAGAAGTGAAGCTCAGTAGAGGAAGTTACATCCCTGGGAGCAAGTTCTTGTAAGGGATTGTGGGACTGTGGCTTCTTGCTATCTCTTTTGTTTCTGGCCCCCAGAAGGTGAACAGCTTCCTTCACCAGCTCCCTGCCATCATGATGTGTTACCATGCTAGAGGCCCAAAGCAACAGGACCCACCGTGAACTGAAACCAACAAAAACTTCAAGCTGAAATAAATCTTTCTCCTTTTACGTTAATTATTTCCTTTATGTTGATAAAGTAACAGAATGCCAACTAACATTCATAGACCCATTTGGAATGCCCTGCATCTTCTCATTTCATGTTGGCCTGATCCACCAAGATTGAAACTGTTCCAACATATTTATAGACTTTGTGGTTTGAAAAAATATCTAAAGAATTCCACTGTAAAGAAAAAAATAAGTCAAGACATATAGATCATAATCACTATCAAAAAACTTGTCTTATTGTCAAAGTAAACTAACCACATTCAGTTTATGTGTTACAATACAGCCAGTGACAACTAAAAGCAGAGCATATTAAAAATGTAAAGGATCATTATCATTCAGTTCAAGCTCAGAATTTTACATAAAAATAACTAGATGCCCAACAAGGTGAAGTGACAGCAGAGTGGAGATTGGCCCAGGCACACATCATACAGTAATTTTTCTACAATGCATCTATTAGTCCTATGGTCAGGAATCAGGGTAGTAGGCCAAGAAAACACAAAATACTAATTTAAGAGTTAGAGATCAGGCAAGCAGTAACAGAGACTAAAGGTGCAGTGTGAAGAGATAGAACCATTTTTCTGGGTCCCTATAAAAAATTTTCCATTAATGTCTGAATAGATGCCACTGGTTAAGAAGTGACGATGTGCCCAGAAAGTCATAGGCAGATAAGTATCAAGAAACCTGACACCTGAAAATGAAGATTCGAATTCTCACTTGGAATTTGAAATTAATTAATAAGGTAAAACTGAAAAAGCATTAAAGAAAAAGGAACCGTTTTGGGGGGGTTAGATTCACAAATGTAATCCATTATTTAAGAAGTTATTGAAATTCAAGTTTCTTCATGCAGTAGCATAAAAACGTGGAATACTTTGTTATCCAGTTATCATGATTAAAAACGAAATTATTCGTGTAATAAAAATCTGAACTTCCGTTTTAAGTTCACCTCAACAAAAGATCTTTTCTTTACCTTTAAACCTATTTAGCTTCAAACTCTAAGATAATGTATATTCATTGCTACTGTATTAGACATCTAATAAAAAAACCTATTTTTAATCAATAAAAATGTAATGTTTTGTTAATAAGCTGCTAGAGAAAGAACACATTTTGATTTGGTACTGGAGACACTACTGCCACCTGGTGGTATGTTATCTAAATTACAGAATCATGTCTTTAAGGCAAAATTTTTCTATATTATTATGTATACATAAAAATTAATTTTAAAGTAAAATGTAAACATTACTGAAAAACAAAACTGTGATTAAAATGATTTATAAATTAAGAAAATGCCAATTTTATCATTATCAAAAATAAAAGAGTGGGAGGGGGCAAGAATGGAGGAAGGAGGGACTGTGTAGAGGGAAAAGAGAGGTGGGGGGGGAAGGGAAAAATAACGGGATGAATCAAACACCTTTACCCTATGTAAATGTATGATTATGCAAATGGTATGCTGTTACTCCATGTACAAACAGAAACAACATGTATCCCATTTGTTTACAATAAAAATAAATTTAAAAATAAATAAATAAAAGAATGTAGTCATAGCTTTGTACCTCTGTAAAAAAGGCTAAATCAAAACTTATAAAAAAAAAAAAGAAAAATTTAGGCTATGAATGTAGGTAAACCATGGATTGCTATTATTTAAAGCAAAACAACCTGATGTTGTCATGCATTTAAATAAGCATGGTTACTAGAAGCTTCTGTAAAAATTGCTTTCGGAATTATTACAAACTAGTTTTGTCTCATCTCTGCCTCTACTTTCACTTGCAAAACAACAATAAAAGGAATCTTCATTGTTGAAAATATATTCATATGTTTTTACTAATCTTAATTCAACTGTATCTTTGGCTTTGAGATACAACCATTTACAATCTCTAGGGATCCGTGATGAAAGTTAGTCATTCCATCTTATCCAAACTGCTTGCAGAAGATCTAATATCCCCTGATCACAAAATTCAAACCCAACACTTCAAAATGTATCACTCAAATTAGGTTTCTCACTTAGCCTTCAGGAACAGTTCCCAAATTGTGCACTAACTCCTTGATTATTTCAAATAAGTGAGGAAAACACTGAGAAGAGGCTTGTGGATCACTGGGCTCTCCTTTTGTTCCCTGAACATACAACTAGTCATCTCAGGTACACAGATCATGAAAAAAATGTGCTAAGATGTGCATTTTCTTACGATGTGCAGTAATGAATTATTTTGATAGTTCGGTTTTGGAGTTTAGGTCAAACCTGAGATTATTGAGTAGAATGATGAAATATATTATCCACACCATCTTTTTGCTCTCCCTGTTATAAATTCAAGACCAGAAAAAGTGTTGACAATTAAACAAACTGGAGTCTTTTTCAACTCTGTGTTCTTCAGTTTCTGAATGATGAATTCACTTCTTGATGAGAAGCAGACAGGAGGATGAAGAGAGACTAAATTCTGTGTGCTGGGGTTCAAAGTCAGCTCTACTTACCAGATTTATGAAGTTAAACAGGTTGGCTCATTACTCTAAGGTTCAGTTTCCTCAGTATTAAACAGGAACATTAACGTATTTAGTTTTATTTGTGTATGTATACATCCAATAAAATATATAGTTCAATAAAATACTACTGAAACTGTAAAAACCAATATATGATCATCTTTATGTAGATTATATAGTATTTTTGATTTTCAAGCAATTAATATCTATTTATCTTTAATAATTTCAACATCTTATAGGCTTGACATTAAACATGTTAATCACTGAATCTATGTTTTTTAAAATATTTTTTGTAGTTGTAGATGGACAGCATGCCTTTATTTTATTTGCTTATTTTTTGTGTTTGGTGCTAAGGATGGAACCAACTGTATCTAAGCAAGTGCTCTGCCACTAAGCACCAATCCCAGCCCCTGAATCTACATTTTTAATTAAATCATTTTAGAAAATAAATTGCCTAAAAATAAGAATCTATTTGAATGCTGTTTGCATTCCCACAGTTGAGGAGAAATGTAGATATTTAGGAAATCATATTTCATAAATATGTTGATACTGAAATTATCATAGGATAATACTAAGAAACATTAAATTTAATTTCCCAGCCTGTCCATTAAGTTGTCCAGAATAATGTCATTCTTGAGAAAGAGAAATCTTTTTCTCCTTGGGGTTGTAGAGTAACTTTATTTCTACATTATTATTACATAGGTAGTACAGGTTCTACTCAACGTAGAGAAAATATTCATAGCAAAAAAGTAAAGTTTTAAGAGGAGTGTATTATTTTAAGCATAGGTTTTATGCTTCTGTATAAAATTCAGAAGAAAAAAACCCAGATGAAGTGAAGATCCTTTTTTCTGATTCTGGAACACCCCAAAAGATGTTATATAAATCTTCCCTTGCTATACTGTATATAGACTGACAGGGACAGAATGAAAGCCAAAGCAAATATGAGGTAAAAATGATTTTTTATTACTTTAGGTATTTCTAGATGTCAGATAAAAATGAGAACATTGCTAAAAATTTTACAGAATGACAGCTCTGCCTTATGGATAAAATTCTATAGTTTGATGTATGAGACAGAAAATGTGAAAAATATTATGAAGTACTACCCTGACATAATGATGGAAAGCTGGCGAAAGTGTGCTAACACTGGAGAAATATAATAGACTAAACTTAAACAAGGAAGAATGCAATTCTTTTGAATCTCGCCTACTCCAGAAACAAGAATTTGGGCCTTTAAAAATGCAAAGCACTAACTTTCATTTTTTATTGACTTCTAAATATATCCCATGCTGCCTCACTTGAAGAATAGCTTCTCAATGCATACCTTTTCATATTTATTTTTCAAATTCATAACACATATGGACAGTTCCTTAAGAATGGTAACATTATCCTCTGCTGCTGATTGGTAAACTACTATTTTAATACTAGTGTACCTGTGTTCCACCACCACATAAACCCTCCAAAATGATCTCATGCCTTTGCTCCTTAGTCCACATGGAAGCTGCGACCCTTCTTTTTCTGTTCACAGCAGTAATTGCCTTTGAGAAATGATCTAACTCAGGTGATCTTTCCCATGGCCTCCACAGGGTAGACACAACCTGGATTAAGCCAACTAGACTCTCTCTCCCTAAAATTTTGCTGAATTACATCAGCAGTGGTACCTGAAGAAATAGCTCCTACTATCTGGAGAACTAGATATGTCCTGATTCCTAAGCCTTTGTAAGCTTGGTGAATCAATTATCCCTTTGATTCGCTTTCTTTCTTTCAAATAAATTCAATTCTGTTAAATCAGCTCATAGTATTTCTGAGGCTTGCAAACAAAAGGGCAATAGAGGAGTCATGTTTGATGGCTGAGTTCTATAATATAGTATAAAACTTCATGACTGAGGCATGTGGTTGAATGTGGCAGGGTATTCTGAATTCTTTTAATAAAATAAGTCTCTTTTTTCTATACATAATGATGACATGGAATTCTATTCTCATGGAAGCTCTCTGGTTCAGTGATTCCCACTATGTTTTCAACGCCAAGAAAACTCTCCATGGACTAGTGCAAGAGAAAATTAAACACTATTTAATCACATGTATACAGAATCATTGCTACATTCATCTGCCTTAAAAAGGATCTTTCTTTGTAAATACCATTCATATAACTATTTCTATTTATATACAATTGAAATTTTTCTACAGAATACATCCTAGCATAAGGGCTATCTAACGAACTCACCTTCCATGCTAATTGTAAGTTATACACATTATTTGGATTGAATATATTATAGTCACCAAGAGAAATTATAAAATATGCTAAAGTTTTGTTTTTCTATTTGATATATCTGTAAAAATACTGAGGATGAAAAACCAAAGATTAGTAGCATTTTTTTTACATTTTATTCTGATTTTATTTATATAATTGTAATTTCTCCATATGATTTCCATTAAATGTGACAATTCATGAAATAAAAAACATAAAGATAAGTATAGAACAAACTCAATAAATGCAAGTTATGATGCTGAAGATAATAAAATGGTGACGGTAATGATGGTACATATCGGTTTGAAATGACTTTTATCTAAGTCATTATGATTTTTTTTGATAACCTTGATTAGGTTTTGCTAATGTCCTACACAATAAAATCTATGCCAGAAATTTTACTCATCGACTATTCTAAAAAAGCAATCTCTAAAAGCATATTTCAACCTTTAACACATAACAACTGCTATCATTATTTTGGGGCTATTGGAACCTTTTTTTTCCCCCAAACTTTGTTTCAGAAAAATGCTACATATAAGGAACACTAAGATAAATAAAGCACAGTTCCTATCTTTCATAAGTAAAATAAATCTAAACTTTGAAATGATTTTTTGGCATTTAGAAATCAACTTTTTAAAACTTTCATTTGCAGTTAGGATGTAGGAGGACACAAAGTAATTCGTCTCTATGCAAAAAAAAAAACATATTAACTCTGGGAGAATAAGTATGATTTTTTTTTTTTTTTTTTTTTTTTTTTTTTGTAATCGTGCTAGTGAAAAGTGGTGGAAGTGCAATTCATTAGGAATTAAATTATAGAAACAAGACTTTCCTAGAACAGAAGGCCATGGGAGCCTCCAGACCTAGAGACCTGTCATTCAAAGATCTCACAGTGATGAAGAAGAATCAGCTGGTTGGAACGTGGCATTGGCAGGCAGAAAAAGTGTAAGAATGAGAAAGAGTTGCAAACGCAAGCTGGACTATTGGGCAAGCATATATGCCCGCATGTGCCCCTCAGTTTTGTCGAGAAAGAAGCAACAAATATTAAAGGGAAATCACAGTGTTATGCTTGTGTGCTGTTTCTGCCAGACTTGAAAGTATATTCAACCATTTCCCTCCCAGATAAAAAGGCAACATCTTGAGAGGCTGAAGTTTTCTGTTCACAAGTGAACTCGAGCTAATTAAAGCCATGACCTTGCACAGCTGAAATGCATTTTAGGAAAAAAATCTGAATGGACAGCTCGGCCAACTATCCTAACGACTTGTCAGAGACAAGTAAGTAAACTTAAAATATACATCAGTTTTTTAATACAATTTCCATACCACAAAAACATCTAGATGTGTAAAGAAGTAGAAACTATAACCAATCATAGAGAAAACTGTCAATAAAAGAAAACCCACTGATGAACGAGTGTTTACAATTAGTCAACAAGAATTTTAAAACAACTTTATGATGAAGTTTAAGAATTTATAAAAAGGTACAATAGATTTGGGGTATTTCACGAATGCAATTTAAACTCTCAAATACAATCAATTTGTTACTTTTGTAAATAGAATTATTTTTAAAAAATGAACAGGAAGAGAAGGAGGGGAGAAGAAAGATAAATAATGGGACAGAAAAATGAATGAAGAAAAAAATGGTCTTTTTTTTTAAATGTAATAAACAGTTCTAAATCCATTAATTCAAAAGTTCAATACACCTAATCTGAGTGAATTCAAAGAAACTGAAAACCAGGTTCACCCATAACTAATACTGGCATCAGATCTGCTATTTTGCTGCCGCTGGTATACTGTCCCCCCACGCCATGTTACAACCTAGATTATCAGTATGCAAACATCCTAGCCAGCCATTGGTCTGCTCGTCAGCCTGCAAACATTCTCTGCAGTCATCGGTCCAGATTGTTAGCCTGAGAATTCCCTAGTCAGTCATTGGTCCTTTATTATTAGGCCAGGAAATTCCACTACTTAAGAATAACTCCACTGCTATTTTTCTCTCCCCTTCCCTCTCCCTCTTCCTCTTCCCCCTTCCCCTCTCCCTCTCTGCCTCTCTTTCTCTCTCTCTCTCTCTCCCTCCCTCCCTCCCTCCTCCTCACTCACTTTTTTCCTCTCTTTTTCTCTTTCTCTCTCTCTCATTCTCTCACCCTGCAGGCAGACACTCTGCCTGTCCACTTAATAAAGTCTCTCCTCTGAGTTCCCATGTCTTGAGTGGTTTCTGGGTGCTTTTCAACTAAACTACTTTAAAACGTAGATAATACAAAAAAACAAAAACTTAAAGTAAGCTAGCAGTAAACAAACACACCACTTTAAATACAGTGGAACAATGGTAAGAATTATGGTTTGGGCCAGATTTGATGGCACATAGCTATAATTCCAGTGACTTAGAGGTGAACATAGGAGGACTGCAAGTTCAAAGCTAACCTCAGCAATTTAGGGAGACCCTCTCTGAAAATAAAAAATAAAGAGCTGGAGATGTAGTTCAAAGGTTAAGTGCCCCTGTGTTCTATCCCTGGTACCATAAAAATAAATAAATAAAAGAACATGGCTGATTTTTCATCAAATAACATGAGCTCCAAGACAATGGAACAACATTTTTAAGTGCTGAGAAAGGAAACAAAATCAAAACTGTAAACCTACTCTTCTATATGAAGCATACTTTCCAAAATGAAAGCAAAGATATTTACAGATAAAATTCATATTCAAAAGACCCAGATGACATGAAATACTAAAGAAGTGGCTTCAGACAGAAAGAAAATTTTACCAGAGATAAATGTAGATCTAGAGGAAAACAATTTAAAACTTCAGATAAATTAAGAATGTAATTCAAAATAAAAAGAGGGGCTGGGGTCGTGGCTCAGTGATAGAGCCTAGCATGGGTGAGGCACTGGGTTCAATTTTCAGCACCACATACAAATAAATAAGTAAAATAAAGGTTCATTGATAATATATATTTTAAAAAAAATATAAAAGGATATGTTTAAAAATTTTTTTTCTTAAATTGTTTACAAAGTATTTTTAAGTAAAAAGTAATTTACCATGGGGTTTATGCCACATATAGAATTAAAATACACTACAATATAAGATATGTAGACTATTAAAATTACCTGGTCAATACAATTGAAAAAAGAAAAGAAGAAATAAAAGAGCAAACTCTACATGAAGTAATGTTATAGGGCACAACTTAAGAACAGACCAAGATCAGACCGATCACCACTGAGAAGTCCAAATTTGAGAGTCTTTATTAAGCCAGCTGGCTGACTGTCTCACACAATGCCCCAAAAAATGGCTCTTGGGAGAACAGCCCTGACCACAGAGTTGTAGGAGTTCTTACACCAAAAATCACATTCATCATAAGTGTCTGTTGCTATGATTCGAAATTACACACTAACATCATGAGATCATCGACAGAGGGGGAAGTGGGTCAATGACCCTTACCTAGGTACAAACTAAAGAATGGTTACTAACATCCACACAATCACCATTCACATGGTACATTGTTTAGGAGCAATAGGAATCAAAGGAGGGCAATTATTTGCTACATAGGAATTGCCATTGTATATTATTAAACATGTCACACCAAGTAACTGATGATGGGCACAGAGGTGGGGTGTTCCCATGGGAGAAGCTTATTTCCTACATAACATGGAGTCTCACAGCAAAATGGAGTCTGTTTAGTCATTTCCCTTAGAGTCTGGCCTAGAACATTCTCATGGAGTCAGATCTGTCAGCCCATCACAGTAAAAAGAAAACAAATAACAAATTTTAGATTTAAATTGGGTCGTATGAGTAATTATGCTCAAGTTTGGTAAACATTTCCAAGAAAAAAACAAATATTTTATATGTGTATTAAAAAATAAACCAAATTCTCTTTACAAGATTCTGCATCTAATAACAGAACTTCAAAATATTTGAAGCAAAAGTTGATGTAAAAAATGGGAAAAGTAAGAAAATACATTTTCATAGCTAGAGATTTTTAACACCTCTTTCTCAAAATTGATCCAAGAGGAGGAGCAAAAAAAAAAAAAAAAAAAAAAAATCAGTACAGATGATTTGAAAAAATGAAAGAAATTAGCCTAATGGACACCTTTAAAACACTGCATTCAATAGCTGCAAAATATACATTATTTTCAAACATTCATGGAACATTCACCAAGACAGACCAAACGCTGGACCATGCAATAAATCTCAATCAAATTTAAGATGATAGAAATTTCACTGGGCATGTGCTCTAGTTAAAACAATTAAATTAGATTCACATTAACAAGATATTTTGGAAAATATCAAAATGTATAAAAATAAACCACATACTTTTAAATGGCTTGGGCCAGATTTGATGGCGCACATCAACTTTTGGGTCAAAAAAAGCTGAAGACAAGAAAGTATTACAAGGTGAATAATAGTGGAAATCCAACATATGTGAAATGCAACTGACACAAGAGTTTGAGGATAATTTATAATATCAATCCTTATAAGAAAAAAGATGACTTGAATTTTTTTTAAGTTTCTGAGTTAAAATGCTAGAAAAAGATCAAACTAAACCTAAAATAAGTAGAATGAAGTAAATAATAAAAATAAGATCACAAAATTGTAATTTTAAAAAGTTAAAACAAATAATAAGGAAAATATAAAAAGTGGAACATTAGTTCTTTCAAAAGGTAACAAAATGCATAAACTTCTAACAAGTTTAATCAACAACAACAAAAACCCATTTCCACTAACACACCATGATATCTGGCCATGCAACAAGACTATTCTATAATTTATCATAATGGCTTAGGGCTGCAATTTATCACAGAAAGCATCTTGTGGTCAGCCCTTTGTTTCACGAATTGTTTGTAGTTCCAAGTTCACATTATTTATGACTACTGTCAAGGGGAAACTAAGGAATAAATACTGATATTCAGAAGCATGTGTATAATTTTCTAACTTAAATTATGTTATCTTTTAAACAGTACTGAATGTTTTTGATAACTTAAACTTTGAAAGCAAATTTGTCATAGCTGAAGTGGCTTAAAATGTTATTAAAGTTTAAATAATTTAGTTACATCTTAAATGCCTACCAATGGGAAATAAGAATCCCTCCCCCCACAATGTACTTATTAAATTGCTTTATATTCCATAACCTTGTTTAGTTTATGTCTATTGCTATTTAGAACCACCTCTCGACTACAGGGAGTATTTTAGGTGTAAACCCAAATAAAATCCTTGACATATTCATCTGTGCAAACATTCTCCCCAGCTATTTGAATTCACTAACATCAATCATAAGGCACTTCATTAAGTAAAAATACCTACAGAATTTAAAATATAAATAAATGTGATATAATTCACTGGTAACATTTCCCATACTTGTAAAATATAATTCAGTTTATTCAGAGCATTTTATATCAGGGAAATCATTGAAAATATCTTTAAACATCTGCTGTGAACTTTGTGTTTATGTGCATTACAAAGAAACAAGATAGAATACTTCAGATAAAATCCATTACATTCTCCTGGAGAACATAAGGCGCAGAAATAAATGGCTATGATGAATTCCTGCTTAGTATTTTTAAAATGCCTGCAGAAAATACCACACATACATAATTCCCTAGTGTTAATGTTTGGGTTCTTCTGTTCTTAATGGAGTTGACTTTTTGGTCTCTTTAGTCTTCTATGACATTTTTGTTGTGGTAATGGTTCTATTTAGATGAGTGCATCTTTTGTCTAATATGATCTGTTACATGATATTTTGGAACAACTTCTTTTTAATGTTGTTTTGGGTCAATATTAATTTACCAAACATTTACCTTCACACTGAATCTGATTGGCTAAGTATGTGTCTGAACGCATAAATATGCAAAAATAAACTACCATTATCAAGGAAAATAATCCCAGATATAGCGTGCAACTGTGCATGACTCCGATTTTAATTAGCTCAGCATTCAAATCTCAAGCATGTGTGGAAGCATCATCATTGTCTGTAATATCTTAGATGTGTGCTGTTATTATTTTCCCAAACATTATAAACTAGAGCAATTGGAGTATTAAGTGTTTACTGTGCTCCTGGTTTAAAGGAACTAAAGATATATGAATTAGGGGAAGGGAAGGATCCTTGCCTTTTGTATACCCCCAAATTGTTTTATTTAGAAATAAACAAGAGGCATTAAAATACAGATCATTTTTTCTCCACTCCCCTCTCCTCTTCTGCTGGCTGCTGGGATTTGTGCAGGCTGCTGGCTTCACCAATTTCCTTCTGGGTTTTTGTCTCACAAACTTGAAGAATAAAATCCATGGACGATAAGGAAAGGAAAGAGTGAGAGGAGTAGGATTTGTTTAAGTGAGAAGAAACAGAATTCCATGATGTGGAAGGGGACCTGGGGGTATTACTGAGCTGGAGACTTGCAGGAAAAGGAGGCAGGGTGAAGACTCAGGAAGAGCCATTTCCTGCCCACTAAGCCAGGCAGGCTGCAGGCAAACTGCTCTTTGGAATAGAAAGCATGCAGGATGAGCACGGTGGGCCCATCTTATAGGATTACTCCCTGAACCTGGCGTGCCAGCCCTGGCATCCGGGTGCCCCACCACGACTCCCTTCGTGTCTCAGAATTCTACCTCGCTCGGGTGCTCCAAATGCAGACTTGCCTGCTGTTAGTGCATCCACCAGCATCCTCCGCCCAGAGTCTAGGAACTACTGGCCACGGGTGCTGGGGTGCTTGCCCCGCACCTCGGTACCCCCACGTGCTCCGGCCTCTGCCACAGCCAGGTTTCAGGCCCCGTCACCTCCCAGAGGCTGTTCCTACCTTGGTCGCAGCACCAGTGGAGCAGGTGTGTTCAGCAAAGCAGACCAGAAACTTGGCAGGAGAAAGGAGAAGGAAGGCCCCTCGCTCTAAAGACAGCTTCTCGGACCAAGTTGGGCGAGTGCTCATCACCGCGCAGGGCTCAGCCCTTCCACGGGGTGGGAAGCAAGAGCTGCACCTGCTCTTTTGCACGCGGCCCCTTCTGCGCAGGAGCCCGTTTGCACATGGCACCCATCACCATCTGATGCTTGGGATTCGGGCGGGTTGAGTGGTGGTGTCTTTGGTTCTTTGGTTCCTTCCAACTAAGCAGGCCAAGCTGCGGGAGCAGGCCGGGCAGGTGTAGGAGTGGGAGAGGGGTGCTGCTGGGGACTTTGGAAATGCCGTCCAGGTGAGTGTCCTCAGGTGCCTTCCGCTGGGTATCTGATCAGACCACTCGTGAAGGCTTGAAGGGCCCCCGGTGATCCAGGATGTTCTCATCTTCAAAGCCCCCTTTTTACAAAACAGGTTACATTCATAGGTTCTAGGGATCAGAATGTGGGCACTTGAGAGCCATTTTCTGCCTGTCGAAGTATTATCTTTTAATTTAGTTTAGAGGTTTTTCACCAGCATGATTGAAAAGAATAATTGACGAATAAAAATTATATATATGCAATATATCTAAAGTGTACAAAATGATGTTTGGTTTAGATACATATTGTAAAATTATTACCCCTATCAAACTGATTAACACATCTGTTACATCACATACTTACAACTTCATTTTATTCTAAGAATATTCCAGATGAATTCTCTTAGCAAGTTGCAAGCATACACTGCATTATCATTAGCGGTAGTCATCGTGCTGTACGATGAATTTTTAGAACTTACTCCTTCTAACTTCGATGAACATTCCCCATTTCCTCGGTAGCCCAGCTCCTGGCAAACACAGTTCTATCTGCTTTTGAGTTTGACTTTTTTTGATTCCACCTTAAGTGAGATCATATAGTAATTTGTCTTTCTGGGTCTGATTTATTTCACTTAGTAAACTGTCCTTCAAGTGCATACATATTGTCACAAATGACAGGACGTCCTTTTTTTATGACTCAGTACATACACCACAATATCCTTTATTCAGTTATCCATCAGTAGATACTTAGATTGAGTCCCTATTTTGGCTATTGTGAATAGCCAAATGAATATAGGAATGCAGATATCTCTCTTTGATTTATTAATTTGATTTCCTTTGAAACTATACTAAGAACTAGGATTGTTGGCTGACACTATAGTTTTATTTTTTATTTATTTATTTATTTATTTATTTATTTTTTTTTTTTGAGCAACCTCAACACTATTTTCCACGATGGCTTACCAATTCCATTACTACCTTATCCTACAGTTATGTGCCGTAATGACATTTGGATCAGTGACGGACCACATATATGATGGTGGTCCTGTGAGATTATATCACCTAGTGATATTCTAGCCCTCTCAGTTTATGTAAATATACTGTATGATGTTTGCACAATGACAAAATCACCTTTCCTTCATTCTTTTTGACAATAGCCCTTTTAAGAAGTTGTGAGGTGATATCACATAGCTCTGATTTCATTTCCCAGATTGTAGGTGATACAATTTTTTCATATATCTGATAATCACTTGTATTTCTTCTCTAGAAAAATATCTATTAAGGTTCTTTCGCATTTTAAAATTGGGTTATAAGTTTCTTGCTATTCAGTTGTTTGAGTTACTTATATACTTTGCATATCAATGCATTACCAGACTAGGAAATATTGTGTACCATTCTGACCAGTTGTCTCTTCCCTTCATTGATTGTTTCATTTCTTGTGCACAAGATTTGAAATTGGATGCAATTTTATTTCTCATTTTTGCCTTTTTAATCTGAGGTGTTGATGTCATATCCAGAAAGTCATTACCAAGACTGGTACAAGTCAAGCTGGTGTTCTCCTAAGTTTTCTTCTGGAATTTTTGCAGTTTCAGGCCTTGTGTTTAAGTCTTTATTTCAATTTGAGTTGGTTTTAATATATGGTGTCAGATAACAGTCCAATTTATTCTTCTACATGTGATTATACAATTTTCTCAAAAATGTTTATTACACAACACTTTTCCCCATTGTGTGTTCTTGGCAACTGTGTTGAAGATCTTTGACCTGAAGTGTGGATTATTTATTTCTAGGCTCCTTATTCTGTTCCATTGATTTATATTCATTTCTACATACATACCATTTTGATTACTATGGTTTGTACTGATTATACATACCATTTTGATTACTATGGTTTGTACTGATTTTGATATCAGAGAGCATGAACATTCATGCTATTTTCTCCTTCCTAAATATTGGTTTGGCTATTTAGGGTCTTTTGTGGGTCCACATAATTTTTAGGATTATTTTTTCTAATTTTGTTAAAAATCCAACTGGAATTTTTATATGAATTGTACTGATCCTTTGGATCATTTCTGATAGTATGAACATATTAACAATAATAATTTTCCAATCCATGAACAAGGAATATTTTTCCACTTATTTGTGGCTTCTTCAATTACTTTTATCAGTATTTTATAGCTTTCATTGTATAAGTCTTTTGCCTTTTTTTGCTAAATTTAATTCTAAATATTTTATTTTTATGTTAAGTAGGACTTCTTTCTTAATATCTTTTTTGGTAGTTCCTTATCAGTGTATGAAAATACAACCATTGTTTTTATGTTGATGTAGTCTCCTACACCTATACTGAATTTATCCCTTGTAGCCGTCTAGTACCTTTGGTGAAGTCTTTATAGAGTTTTCTATATATAAGATCTCTTCATCTGCAAAAAGAGACAATCTTACTTCTTTCTTTCTGATTTGGATGTCTTTATTTCTTTTTACAGACTAATTCTTCTAGCAAGAACTAGAGTGAACAGAAATGGTGATAGTGTTCTTGATCTATTTTGTTCTTGATCTTAGAGAAAAAAAGCTTTCAGGTGAGTAAGGGCTTGTCATATGTAATCTTTATTATGTTAAGGTACACTCTTTCTAAGTCTAAATTTTTAAGAGTTTGTATCATGGAAGGGTATTGAATTTTGTTAAATGCTTTTATTGCCTTTATTGAGATGAACACTTGATATTTTGTTTTATTCTATTAATACAGTGTATTGTGATCATAATGTCTGCATATGTTGATTCATCCTTGCACCCCAGGGATAAATTCTGCATGATCATAATGTATAGTCCTCTTAATGTTCTGTTGTATTTTTGAATTTTTATTTTGTTTAGATAGAATATGTGTAGGTAGAAAGTAAATAATACAGAATATTATATAATTTCAAATAAGTTTAGGTACTTTCAATATTTTATGTTAATGTGATTAAACATGTGCAAATTATTATATACTGTATCATTATGATTTTACAATTGATCTCTTTTGTGGTTTAGATATGAGATGTTCCCCAAAAGCTCATGTGTGAGACAATTGCAAGAAGGTTTAGAGGTGAAATGATTGGATTATGAGAACCTTAACCTAATCATTGCCTTACTCCTCTGATAGGAATTAACTGGGTGGTAACTCTAGGCTAATGGGGTATGACAGGAGAAGGTGGGTGATTGGGGGCGTGGCCTTGGGATACATATTTTGCCCTTGGTGAGGGGAGCTCTCTCTCTTTTCCCTCCCCCCACCCTTCTCTCTCTCTGCTTTCTGGTGCCATGTTCTTAGCTGCTTTCCTCCACTACACTCTTCTGCTATGATGTTCTGCCTTGCCTTGAGCCCTGAGAAATAGAGTCAGCTGTCTGTGGACTGAGATCTCTGAAACTGTGAGCCTCAAATAAACTCATAAGAGCACTGCAACCCAGTCAGCCCATCCTAGCTTGCATGGACTGGGTGGTAACTGTAGGCATGAGGGCGTGGAGGTGAGTCACTGGGGGCATGCCCTGAGAGGTGAAACTTCGCTGTGGCTGGTACTTACTATCTTTCTGCTTCTTGACCCTGCCAGAAGCTAAATAGCTTTCTTCCACTAGGCCCTTCCCCCATGATGTGCTGCTTCACCTTGAGCCCAAAGCAGTGGAGTAGACTGTCTATGAACTGAGACCTCTGAAACCATGAGCTGCCAATAAACTCTCCCTTCTCTAAGTTATTCTTCTCCAGTATTTTGTTCAAAGAAAAGCAAAAGTTGACTAAAACATAATTATATTAATATAGTACATATTGTACTAAAATATGTAATATTATATATATAGTTTTATATTATAAATTATATTGCCATAGTGTTCATTATATTTTATAAGATATTGTAAAATAATATAATTATTTTATCATATAATAAAATATATCACATGAATTTTTGCCTTTTTAAGTCTAACAATGTTTTCCTTTTCTGGAGAGATTCATGATTTCCATTAATATAATTATTATGATTGATTGTTTTGTGGAGTTACACATTTTGTATTTCAGGTTTTTTTATTAGAGAAATTTAGTTATATATAACAGTTGGGTTCATTTTGACAAAATCATACATGCATGGAATTTGATTTGCTCCATTTTAGTCCCTGGTGTCTCTGCATTTACCCCCTACTCCTCCTTCCCCTTATTCTCCTTTCCTTCATTTATTTATTTATTTATTTTTGACTGGTGCTTTATACCTCTTCATAAAGATGGAATACACTGTGGTGTATTTATACATGAACATAGCATTATTTTGTTAAATTCATTACATGTTTCCACCCATTTTTGGTCCCTTTTCTCTCCCTGTCTCCTTCTCTCCACTAATCTTCCCTATATCTTTATGATCTGATCCCTTCCCCTGCTTGTTTCCCTTATTGTGCTCAAACTTCTGCACATGAGAGAAAACACTGGACCCTTGATTCTCTGAGTCTGTCTTATTTCATTTAGCATGATGTTCTCTACTTCTAGCCATTTGCTGGCAACACCATAATTTCATTCCTCTTTATGGTTGAGTAAAACTGTTGTGTGTATACACCACATTTTCTTGATCTATTCATCTATTGACAAGTGTCTGGGCTGGTTCCATGATTAGGCTATTTGGAATTGTGCTGCTGTAAACATTGATATGACTATATTACTGTAGTATCCTGATTTTAGTACTTTTGAACAAATATCAAGGAATGGAAAACCTGGATCACATAGTGGTTCCACTCCTAGTTTTGTGAGAAATCTCCATACAGCTTTCATAGTGGTTGTACTAATTTTCAGTCCCACTAATAATGTATGAGCATTCCCTTTTTCTCACATGCATGCTAGCATTTATTATTATTTGTACTCTTGATCATTGCTATTCTATCTAAGGTGAGATGAAATCTTATTAAAACTTTGATTTGCATTTTCCTGATTGCTAGAGATGTTGAATATTTTCATATATTTGTTGCCTATTTGTGTTCTTTTCAGAGATATTGTTTTAGTTTTCTTGGTTATTTATTTAGTGGGTTATTTGTTTCTATGGTATCAAGCTTTTTGTGTTCTTTATATATCCAATATATTAATCCCCTTTCAAAGGAATAGCTGGCAAAATGTTCTCCCATTTGGTAGCCTCTCTTCACTTTCTTAATCATTCCATTTGCAGGTGAGAAGCTTTTAAATTTAATGGCATCCCAATTATTAGTTCATGGATTTATTTCTTGAGGTTTAGGAGTCTTGTTAAGGAATTTGGTGCCTGCATCAATATGATGGAGAGGTGACCTATGGTTTCTTCTAGCAATTGCAAAGTTTCTGATCTGATTCCTAAGTCTTTGATGCACATTTTTGGGGGGGAGACAGTACCAGGAATTGAACTCAGGGGCACTCAACCACTGAGCCACATCCCTAGCCCTATTTTATATTTTATTTAGAGACAGGGGCTCACTGAGTTGCTTAGCACCTCACAGTTGCTGAGGCTGGCTTTGAACTCACAACTGCCTCAGCCTCACGAGCTGCTGGGATTACAAGTGTGTGCATCACACCCAGCTTTGATGCACTTTTATTTGACTTTTGTTCAGGATGAAATACAAGGATCTGGTTTCATTCTTCTACATGTGGATATTGAGTTTTCCCAGCACCATTTTTTTAAAAGGCTATTTTAACAACAAATTTTTGGTACCTTTGCAAGTATCCCATGACGTCAAATATGTAAGTCTCTGGGACTTATGTTATATTCCATTGGTCTTCATTTCTATTTTAATGACAATACTATGCTGTTTGTTTGTTTGTTTTTATAGCTCTATAGAATAATTTGAATTCAATTACTGCAATGCCTTGTAGTATAATTTGAGTTCAGAGATTGCAATGCCTCCTATATCGCTCCTCTTGCTCAGGATTGCTTTGGTTATTCTGGATTCCTTATTCTTCCAAACAAATGTAAGGACTGTTTTTTTCTAGGTCTATGAAGAATGTCATTTTGATGGAGATTGTATTGAATCAGTATACTTCTTTGGTAGTATGGCCATTCTGACAATATTAATTCTGCCTGTCCAAGAACATGGAGGTCTTTCCATCTTCAAAATTTTCTTCAAGTTCTTTCTTCTGTGTTCTATTATTTTCATTGTGGAGATTTTCAACCTCCTTGGTCAGTTTCATTCCCAAGTACTTCGTGAGGTTTTTTGGTTTGTTTGGTTGATTGGTTTGGTTTGGTTTGGTTTGGGTTTTGGTTTTTTGAGGTTATTGTAGATGGGATAGTTTTCTTGATTGCTATCTTGGCATAATTGCTGAAGTATAAGAAAGCTAATCATTTTTGAGTGTTGATCTTGTATATCTTGTATCCTGCTACTTTGCTGGATGCATTTATCACCTCTAGAAGTCTGATAGAATTTTTCATGTATTCTAGATGTAGGATCATATCATCAGCAAACAGAGGTAATTGCCCTATTTTTTCCTATTTGTGTCATTTTAATTTTCTTCTCATACCTGACTGCTCTGGCTAGAATAGAAATGGTGAGATTGTACATCCTGTCTTATTCCTGTTTTTAGAGGAAATGCTTTCAGTTTTTTCTCCATTCAGTATGATGTTGGCTTTGGGTTTGTCATAGATAGACTTTATGGTGTTGAGATAAGTCCCTTCTATCCCTAGTTTCTCTGGGGTTTTAAAATGAATGATTTTTTTCAAAGACCTTTTCTCTATCCATTGAGATGATCATGTGATCCTTGTCCTTAATTCTGTTTATGTGGTCAATTACATTTTTTGATTGGTGTATGTTGAACCTATCTTAACTTCCTGGAACAAAATCCACTTGACTACACTGTATCATCTTCTTGATGTGTTTTTGAATGTGGTTTGCTGAAAATTTATTAAGGACTTTTGCAACTATGTTCATTCCTTGATATTGGACGTGAAGCCATGTTTTTATCTGATTTTGGTTATCAGGGTTATATTGGTTTTGTAGAACATGTTTGGGAGTGCTCCTAACTTTTAATTTCAAGGAATACTTTGAGAAAGAAAGTTCTTTAAAGGTTTAGTAGAACTCAGCCAAGAATCTATCTGGTCTGGGAAATTTCTTTGTTGGAAAGCTTTTAATTGTTGCTTCAATTTCATTACTTGATATTGGTGAAATTAGGTTTCCTTTATCTTTCTGGTTCAATATTGGAAGGTCATATGTGTCTAGAAATTTGTCAGTGTCTTATAGATTTTACAGTTTAATGGAGTATAAATCTTCAAAATAATCTCTAATGATCCTTTGGATTTCAGATGTGTCTGTGGAGATATCTCCTCTTTCACTTCTAACTGAATTTATTTAGATTTTCTCCCTCTTTCTTTTGGTAGTTTGGCTAAGGATTTATAAATCGTATTTATCTTTTCAAAGAACGAACTCTTTGTTGCATTGACCCTGTATATTTTTAATTCCAAATTTTATTAATTTCAACTCAGTTCTAAATTATTTCATGCCTTTTACTGATTTTGTAATTAGGCCTTTTCTAAGATCTCAAAGTGTAGCATGAGATTATTTATTTGGGATCTCTCTACTTTTTAAGATAGGCACTTAATTCTATAAACTTTCCTGTTAGAATTGCTTTCATAATGTACCAGAAATTTTGGTATGTTTTATTTTTGTTATTTGTTTCTATGAATTTCTTTATTCTATGATGCATTCTTCATTGAAAAGAGTATTTTTCAATTTCCATGTGTTTATGTGATTGCTCTTGTTTTTCTTGCTGTTTATTTCTAGTTTTATTCTATTATCTGATAGGATACATGGGATTATATCACTTTTCTTCTTGTATTTACAAGAGACTTGTATCATGACCTAGAATATGGTATGTTTTGGAAATTGCTGAGAAGAAAGTAAATTCAACTCTTTGGGGGTGAAATTTTTTGTAGATGTCTGTCTATTAGACTTATATCATTAATTACATTGGAAATATTGTTTTTGGTTTTATGTTTAAATGATCTCTTGGTGATGAGGGTGTGTTGAAATCAACCAATATTATTTTATTAGGATCTATCTGGGATTTAATGTCAATAATTTTTTTAAATGTAATTAGGTGCACTGACATTTGGGGCATATATATTTACTATCGTTATGTCTCCTTGTTGGACTATTTCTTATATGTATGTAGTTGCCTCCTTGGTCTCATCTGATTAACTTTTGCTTGAAATCTGCATTGTCAGATAAGAGAATAGCTGGTCCTACTTGTTTTCAGGTTCCATTTGCATGAAATTTGTTTTTAAATCCTTTTACTTTCAGCCTGCAGTTGTCTTTTATTTTCAGTCCCTTGAAAATAAAAGTACATATTTGGATCTTGTTTTTTAATCCATTCTGCTAATCTATGTTTGTTTGTTTGTTTTTTTTTTTTTAATTTGGGAATCAAGACCAGTTTCATTAAGTATTATTATGGATAGGTGTTTGTTGTTTCCTGCCATTTTGTTTTGTTTGCTATATTTAATTCTGTCTTGATTTTCATTTAGTTGGTTGTCCTTCTAGTGATCTTCTTCTACTTGGGACCTTTAAGTTTTGTGTGGGGTTCCCTTTGTACAATATATCTTTGAATATTCTTTGTAGTGCTGGTTTAATCATGAATTCTTTTTGTTTATCCTTTTGATAAAAACACTTTATTTGTCCATAAACTTTGAAAGATAGCTTTGCTGGATACAGCAATTGACTATCTCACTGAAGATGTTTTCAATGCCTATAGCTTGTATCTTCGTATTCTTTTCAATCCCTGTAACTCTCAAGTTTGTTCTGTTGATGCTGTCCTATAGTTCTTATATATTCTGATCATGGTCTTTCCCTGAAATTTCATCTACTTCCATACCTGTGGGATCCTTTGTTGGGGGAAGGCTTGTTTGCCTTTTTTCTCATGTTTTCATAGGTTTTGAGCTTATACATCATAATACTTATGAGATGTATTCACCTCCCCTTTATGCATTTATCCTTTTATGTGTAGTTATCTTTTGGGGGCATTTCTATCTATTTTTGATGTATGAGTAGTTTTCCAGGAATAGAACCCTTCTGGTTGTTCATCCTCAGACCTGGTTGTTGGTTTGGGGTTTTTATCTCCCTTATTCAATGTGTTGAAGTATTGTTGATGCTTGTGTGGTACTAGATAGTATGTGGACTGTTACCCATGGTTACTTAGTTCATTTGAGAGTATTGCTCAGCAGCAGTTTCTCTACTCTGTAAACTTGAATTGTCCTACTTTCCAGCCCCTCTTAGAAGAATGGGGTAGTTAAGAATATTAGTAATGTTAGCAACAGATGTATAGCATTAAGGTAAATGTCTGATGTCTTCTTTGACATCTATTACATTTAATTACCACCTGTATAGGAAGGATGGGGTCAATATTAAACATCAATAACAATAATAAACAACTGATAACTAGATGAGGCATTAAACAGCAGAAGTTTCCTATGTCATCCACTGCATTAATAATCACAACATGAAAGGAGTAGGAATTACATAAACTATAATTCTATCAGTAAAATTACAGTTTCTTGAATGAAGAAAAAATACGATAGCAAAATAAGAGAAAGTGTGAAATATTTAAAAGGTGAACAAGAAGAGGCAGGAGTTTATAGTCAGTGACAGCTATGAAGGAGGAGTAAAAAATTAACTAAAACTCTAAAACTAATAAAATAACAAAAGGACCTGCAAAATTTGACTATTAATGAAGGAAGAGTAAAAAAGAAGCAATAAAAGAAACAAAAGCAAGATATGAACAAACGTAAGATCAAATTAATTCAAACACACAAATAATTTTACCCCACCATAGTCAGAACAAGGCTAAATAATGAAATTTGAAGAAGAAAGCAGTTTAAATGAGAGTAAATATATATATATATATATATATACATGTATATATATATACATGTATATATATATTTTTTTTTCTCAAATCCATCTGTGCAGTGACAACCCACACCCCTACTCCCCCCACACAATCATGTAAAATGGATAAATGTGGAAAATTAAAATAATAAAATAAAATGAAATGAAATGAAATTTGAAGTTTTTTTAAAAATTAAAATTGAAAGTAATGTAAAAAGTTGGACTACAAAAATATTAAAATTCTTAACGAGAAACAAAGGATTTGTTTCTACTGAGGTGGCCAAAACTGTTGGAAAGGATGGATATTCAGTCTTTTTTTAAACCATTATCTTACTTATTTATTTTTATGTGATGCTAAGGATTGAGCCCAGTGCCTCACACATGCTAGGCAAGCACTTTACCACTGAGTTACAACCTCAGCCCCAGATGTTCAATCTTTGTGTTTATTTTTGATTTCTGTAATCCTTGGCATCAAGGGCTAGGTATTGTTAATTCCAGAATCTTTGTGTTCCTCACCCAGCTGCCAGTCATCGTCATTAGGAACTGAGGCTGGTTGTAGTGACTCTCAGCTTCCCATCTCCCAGTATAGGATGTCATCAACGGGGGTGTGTTGACAAGCTGTAGCAAGGATGGCACAGAGCTCTAAACTGAAGTTCCAGTAGTTGGGTTTAGTCTTGGCTGACCTTTGAAGTCTGTGGGTGGGTGTTTTTGAGATTCGATCTGCACCTACTATTGCTAGAGAAATGACACTCTCTAGTAATGTCTAGTTCTCAGGGGCTTCCTGTAAATTTCACTTTTCAAGGTGCATAGTCTAAACCTGCACAGGTTTCACAATTACCACTATACACGTGGATTCCACTGGCATCCCTGGAGTGTAGCTGCTTCTGTGTGGCTGCCTCAGGGGACTTCCCAATAGCTCTATGTGGAACCCACAACAAAGGGCGCTCCCTCTCCAGGGTCCTGAGCCTGGTGCTCTAGGCACGATTCTTTGCTCCCATTTCAGGCACTCTGAGGCCCACAGTATATGAATGCTGGGTGAGCTGGCCACTTTCTTTATGAGCTCCTGATCTCCTGCCTCTGCTCCTTCATGCAGCACTTACAAATGGTTTCCATGCTGGCCACTGGTTGCCACTGAACTGTCTACCCGTGGCGGAGGGATTTGGTAGCTTTTCACTCATCAATGTCCCCCACCTGACTCGGGGTCCACAGACATCAGCCTCTCTCTATTCCACAGGTTCCCCCAAGCCAATCTTTTTTCTTTCCTTTTTTTCCCCTCCTCCCACCAGGCTTGTACTTTCTCTCTCTCTGTACTCCACCCTCCCCTCAGCAGCCAAGCTGTGGCATCTCTCATGTATTATTCCTTATATTGTGTTCAAAGTTCCTGACTTTCTGTGTCTCCATTTTTTTTTTTTCTCCATGATTTTTTTACTGTCCAGTATTGAATTTCAGTGAGTCCCATTAGTTACCCACCTTGATGTGGGGCAGTCTTTCTGCTTTTTAACTCTGGAGCCAGGAACTGCTGCAAGTGCACTCTTCCTCTAATCCACCACCTTCTGTATTTTTGTTCATTTGTTTCTATTTCTCTTGCCTTGTCATTCTTTGTGCTGATCAAATACCTTTGATTTGGGGACATTTTTAAGGATTTCCATAATTGCCATGAATTATGGGAAAAAATTTTGAGAAGATATCTATAGCATACTTAATTGATGAGAGAAAAAGAAAGGTATTTGATATTGAATCAATTTTGCAAAACATTTCAAAACATGTATGAAAAAAGAAAGAAATGTATATATTCAATATATGTATGTATATGATTATATAAGCATGGAAGGAATGATGACTAGAAGAATACATAGAGCATTTAAAAGAGGAGGAGGAGTGAAGAGGAAGAAAGTTGGGAACTAAAATATACAATTCAGGAGAAACTTTTAATTGAATTGGAT
The DNA here is from genome assembly GCF_902686455.1 of Sciurus vulgaris. Taxonomy (NCBI): domain Eukaryota; kingdom Metazoa; phylum Chordata; class Mammalia; order Rodentia; family Sciuridae; genus Sciurus; species Sciurus vulgaris. The sequence goes on from NC_136469.1 coordinate 17,608,246, forward strand.
CATGTTTATAATATACTAATGATAGAATATACTCTAATATTAACATTTAGAATTCAAGTTATATAAGTATTTTCAAAATGACTTTGTTAGTAAATGTATATCCTTCCTTATAAATATACACACATGCATGTAAATATATGTGCATTCAAACACACACATACATTGTAAAAGTTGACAAGATCTAATTAATTACATTTATTTATCAGATGAGATCTTATTTCAAAATATAAAGTATTACTACTCTCATTTTGATTTGTTTTCTCATAGTTGCACATTTAACTACTATTAACTGAAAAGATAATAACAACTCTATTAAGAAAATTAAATAAACATTAAAACTCAATAACACTGGGAACTCTTCTTTATGTGTACATTGTTTAATGAATACAAAATTTTAGGGATTCAGAAATGCAAGTTAATGTAAGTGCCCAATTTTTTATATTTGCCTTATATATTTTACTTTGCCAAAAGAATGGGAAAAAAATCTAAATTTTAAAATAATATATATTAATTCCTTCTCTATTGGATAACTGACAAATTATATGTAACAATAGTGACTTCTTCAAAGTTTATAAAATCATCACAATTATCAAATAAAAAGAGTAGCTTATCTTTTATAAGAGACTTGGTACTTTTAGCTAGATACATAACTCACATAATTTGAAGATGTTTTTGAAAAAATGAAAGTAGTTCACTGCTATATTTAGTTTCCTTTGTTTATTGTGGGTTAAGTCTACTATATGTATATATTTATTGGTAATTTATATTAAACCTTAATATCCTCAGAGAAAAAGAAGCTAGAATAAATTTTTCCATGTCCAAATACACATGTGAACAGTTTAAATATAATGTATGCAACTACCTTGGACTTGACCTCATGTGGGAAATCATCTTGATTCTTTGAAAATAAACTGAAAATTGGATTAAGTAGATTCTTAACAAAGTTCAGAACAGTTACCCTATCTCAGGAACAGCATCATAACCACTACAAAGAATATGAAGTATATTAATTTGGCATTTATTATTTTTCTAAGATGACAATATAGACTAGCATATAATTTTTATTTTTGGTCTGTGTAAATGTGTTCATATTTAGTTCCATTTATATGTGAATATAGTTCAAGACACATTAAATGTATATAATGTTCAAAAACTGGTTGAAATATCACAAAATATAGGGGGATGAACAATAGTAGTGATGAATGTTAAAAAAAGTGATAAATGTAATTAATGACATCAAACATTCACACTGCTAAGACTTTAGGAAGAAGGGGAAAATCACATGAAGTTGGTGGATCAGAAATTCTTCAATGTTATTGTAATAAGGAAGGAAGAGAAGAAACGAGAAGATGAGGACAACAAGGGAAGGCAGGAAAAAAGTAATGGAAAAGTCTGTATTAGTGAGTTTTCCATCTCTGAAAAAAAATATCTAAGGAAATCAACTCATAGGAAGAAAAGCTTTATTTTGGCTCAATAATTTCAGAAGTTTTAGTCCATGGTTAGTTGGCGCATTGTTTTGGGACCAAGTCAAGGCAGAGCATCATGGTAGGGGTGGCAGAAGAGGTCTGTTCACCTCCTGCTGGCCAGGAAGCAAAGAGCCAGGCAAGAAGAGTTTGGGGCCACACTAACCCCTTCTGGGGCACATCCCAAGTAACCTAACTTCCTTCTACTCATTCCAGGCTGGTGACCAAGCCATGTGCCTGTGGGGGACACATAAAACCCTAACCGTAACGATGTCTTACCTGACAGAATATTTCTTTATTTACTAATATTCACAACAAATCTGAATTAGCTGTACTCTTTACTTCCTTTTCAATATGAAGCTAAGGAATTGAAGCCAGTGGCCAGTATCCACCTCCTTTCTACTATACCATTAGATGAGATGTTTAAAAACCTACGCAAGTCAGTCTGATCTCAGGACAATTTATCATGGCCTAACTATTATCTCCTTTTCCTATGTTTTTCTTTCCTCTTCTGAAATAGTCAAGATATTTCTGAGAATGTTCAGGGAATGGAACAGTTTCCTATTCATGAACCTTATCTCCATGACCTACCAGACAAAGGTACGCAACCTCTTTCACCCTCAGCACATTTTTTACTTATGTATATTTTCAGATAATTGCTTTGATTAACTGTGCATGATAGAAAGGTAACAATCAAAACAGCAATAGAGATAATAGGATTTAGATATACCAGATTTTGGTGTTGATGATCCCTTCTCATATGCTTTCAGAAGGTAATGCTGATAGACTCTCAGATGGGCTGCAAGGATCCCCAGCTTCTGGTACTTAAGCTCTTTGTAATCCTCTGCCTTTTAGCGTGGGTTGAATATATCTTGTTCCTTCTAAAAGAAAGAATAGAATGAAGGTGATATCATGCCATTTCTGATATCAAGTAATAAGGCTGTGACTTTGGTCTTAAGTGTTTGCCTTCACTCTTTTGAATCATTCCTAAAGCCAAGTACCAAATCATGAAGCCCTGCTTGGGAAGAGGCTCACAGATCAAGGGACAGAAGCCTATCAATAACCAAATGGCTGAGCTTATAAATAGGATACCTCCTCAAAAGATGCCTTTGGATTAGACTGCACCATCTGTCAAGAGCTTGACTAGACCTCAAGAGAAAAAGGAATCCAGAACACCTAGCTCAGTTGCAACCGGATTCTGACATACAGAACTGTGGAGTAATAGCCATCACCCCACATCTAAATTCTGAGGTATTTTGGTACACAGTGATAAATAATACAGTAGGAAAAAAATCTCTAGACCTCACACTCTGTTCTTTCACTTTTAAAATAAATGATGGAGCCTTCTCTCCCCAACACAAATACCAAATTGTCACAGAGTATCTGTAATGCATTAAAACCAAATAACTCTTGCAGCTGCTTATTCCAATGTCAGGTATGTAATCAAAGTCAAAAGTTACCATTGGAAATTAATTTGAAATTGATAAAAATATTTTAGAATAACTGTACTATCTTGGAAATATGCAATTTGGGAAAATGTTTTGTGTCTATGCATACTGTCTATAAAGGCACGTATAACTTAGTTCTTAGAGGACTAGATTATATTAGAAAAATTTTTTAAATGCTTTGGATATTACAAAGTTCTGGTGTATTTTTCCCTTTGTATCATGCATGGGCTTTTTTCCCTTTGCATTCACAACATAGTGTTGGAATGAGTTAATACATTAATAGGATTGTATATTAACATAACTTAATGCAGAATTTGCTGAGTTTTGTATGTGTTGCATTTTATACCAAATATGATATTTGATAAAGTCATACATAGACAAAATGCAAGGCTGTAGGCTTTGGAAAAAAATAGAGTGATCAACATGTTAATGCATTCAGCCATTACTTTAACATCAAGTTCATTCTATCTTTTAATTACTCTGTGTCCTAACTAATTTACAAGATACATCAAGGTCTGTTTGACTTTCATTTGGTAATAGGAAGGTCACTCTGTCTACTCTACTCCTGAATCTAATTTTTCAAGACAAGAGAATGGGAAATAAAAAAGTCCTTATTTTATACAATTAAGACAGCATGGAGTAAGGTTGCCAACAGCAGAATCTACTAAAGAAAGGCAAGAGAGAAAATTGTCTTTGTATATCTAGATCAGAATGAGGCTGACAAAAAATTTGCAAATTAGGTATCACTTCCTAAAGGGTCATTTCCTTGATTGAAGTGACAGTGTTTGGGTGGACAAGCAAGCAAAGACACATCACTAAAATATGGTAATCAGAATAGGGTATCAAAGGAAAATAGGCTGGAAAAGAACTCACTGAAACGTACTAACCTTCCAGAAGCAAGCTGAGATGAGTCAGGACGAAGGAGCCTGCAGTTTCAAAGTTGGCTGCTGAAAAGGAAGCACCACAGGGAGTCTGTGAAGGGAGACTGAGAACCAGGGGCTTGATTTCTGCCTTGAGGTCAGAAAAATTTGGAAACCACAGAAAATAAAGTTTAACCTGAGCTATTACAGCCTACTGACCTTTATTTTCCCCTCTAACACTCTGACAAATAGTTGATCCATGGAGAATATCTTGATTCAGGGGTGAGTGAAATCTAGAAAGGATGAACTAAAGTGCCTATGCCAAGACATTCCAAACAAAATTATGCCACATGGTGGGGTATATTTTGAGAACCAATAATGGAAAAAAAAGAACTATGTTCTCTCTGAAATATTTGCTCCAAAAGCAATATTAGGAGATGAAAACTGAGCAAATGGAATTTTTTTTTAAAAAAAGAAAATGAACAAGGAAAAGAAAAAACATAATGAAAATTTGATAAATATGAAGCCAAATAGGGGTCATTGGTTCAAGTTTTAAAAGTATTAAAAAATGAATTTAGACATGAACAAAGAGTATAAAGAAATAAACAATGAGATATGAAAAGTGTCATATAATTATCAGTGTCTACAAGAAAGAAAATAAATAAACCTCAAGTCATAAAATTTAAATCTATCATCAAAGGAAAATTTTCAATAAAAGAAAACCTGTATTAGCATCTTAAAAAAATCCTACACTATCCTACTTGGGGGAAAATGATTATTAATATCTAGGCGATCCTGATCAAGTTTCTGAATATCGATTTTAAAAAAATTCTAAGGGGATTTAAGTAAAAGAACAAGTCACCCATAAAAGGGACCCAAAAATGTAAACTCATGTCAAACTTATCAGTAGCACCATTCAAGGCTAAAATCCCATGAAGCAATATCTTAATAGCAATAATGTTCTTAGGACTTTATGAGAAAACATGACTCAAATATCATACACCCTAATTGTGCCCATCTGCTCTTCAGGGTGCTCCAGTAACAGATACCAGACATCAGATTTTATAAACGGAGTAAGTAAAGAACACATTACACCTTCTAGAGAATAAGTCATACCCAACTAAGGCATTCATAAAGATTTTGAGGGGGGTTAAAAATGGTAATGAACAATGAATTCACACACCATAATGACTAAGCTAAACAATGCGGTTACATAAAACACACACACACACACACACACACACACACACACACAGGCATTAAACATAAACATAAACAATAAACAACTAACAAAGATGTATAAGGAGGTAACTTAAGTGAGAGAAAATGAAAGTTAATAGATTTCCTCAACTTGTATGGTGAAAGGGAAGTAGATTTGTGATTTAAGTTATAAACATGTACCACTTGAACCTAGAATAACTAAGATGTTATGTAACCATCACATTTATAAGTACAAGAAAAGCAGCTGGAAGAAGTTTGTGTGTACTAATTATCTCCTCTTTCTTAATTAAGGAGTCAAATCACGTTTAAAATTAAAATATATAGATTTAGGTATAAAAACAATCTTAGAAATAAACAGTAGATAATAAGAAATAGGCTATAGGAAAGATGCATTAGGATTCAGAGAAAATGAAAAATTCCAAACTCTAAGAAAGGCTAAGAAGTAGTAGAAATATTAAAAATTGAAAGTATAAGCATAAAAAACGAATGATGAATAGCTGGCATATCCATAAACACAGGGCAAAACACACATAACCACAAGAACATGTCTAATATTTGATTTTAAAATATTTGAGTATATTATGGCAGGGGCTACAGTGTTATTGTCAAAATAGATGATATTTCAAAATAGATGATAATTCAAAAATGCAAGGTAGGCTCATGTGCTGCTTGCCACTCCACCCATGGCATCTGGGTTGCCTTTGCTACTGCTGGCATGAGTCCAAGGGACTGGGCACCCACACAAGTTAAGTGAAGCAATGTTTTTATTCACAGATGGGTAGTCAATGGATGGTAGAAGCCTGGGCTTCAGAGTGAGCTGGTCCTCCAAGGCTGGGGCACTGGCTAAGGCACTCTGACTGTGAGTGCCCCATTTGCACTACATCTGAGGCACTCCTGAAAGCAGTCTTCCCTGTGTTTTATACGCCAGAGGTCGCAGGATTTGCTGGAGAGCCTGGATTGTCTATACCAGTCCCACCTTATCTCAGGATATTGCATGACTTGAACATTCTAGAGTTTTTCTTGAGAACTATAAGCAAGGAATGGGGGTGAACCTAATTGGTCCAAAGTCACCTGGAGAACTGTCCTGCAAAAAGGAGTTTATAATGTATAATTCTTAATGAAGATATGAGTCATCATTTTTTAAATTGAATTGAGATTTACATAATGCGTTTAAAGTGTACAATTCAGTAGCATTGAGTACATTTTCAAACTTGTACAAGTATCACCTCTATCTAATTCCAAAACATTTTCATCCCTTCCAAAGTGGTCTTCTTACAAAGCAGGCAATGACTGCCCACTCTCTATTCCTGACAGCCAATGGGGAGTACTGATTAACTTTGTGTCTCTATACATTTACCTCATTTGGATATTTCATATAAATGAAAACATAATATTCTCCCTTTTGAGTTGAGTTGCTTTCATTTATCATAGTGTGCACAGGGTTCATCTGGATCCACCATATATCAGCACTTAATGTCTTTTCTTATTGAAGACTAATATTTCATTAGGTAGGTGTAGTATATTTTATTTATACTTACAATTATTGATGGACAGTTGAATTGTTTCCACCTTTGGTTATTTTTAATGGTCCTGCTATAAATATTTGTGTACTGTTTTATTATCTGTCCTTACTTCTTAGGGGAATAGAGCTAGGATTAGAATTGGTCAGTTCTATAGTAATTCTGTGTTTTGGACTTTAAGGAATCACCAAATTGTTAGCCTCACTGAATGCACTAAGTATATACTCACCAACAATGTGGTAAGATTCCAATTTCTATGTCCTCACCATCACTTGTAATTTTTCATTTTTTTTATTATGATCATCCTAATATTAACCACAGTGGTATTTCACTACAGTTGTTATTTGCCTTTCACTTATGATTAGTGATGTTAAGCACCTATTTGTACCTGGGGGCCACTGGTATATCTACTTTGTGCTCTTGTGTACACTAGTGCAATAGGCAATAGATGTCTACAATAAGGGATGTTGGCAAAACTGCACACCCACATGCAGAAGAAAGAAACTGGACCCTTACCTCACACCATTCCATGAAAATCAACTCAAAACAAATAAATAACTCACACAAAAGTCCTAAATCTGTAGAGCTTCTAGAACTAAAAATAGCAGATAAGGTAATTGATATTTGTCTGGGCAATAAGTTTTTTAATATGAAACCAAAAGTACAGCAAAGACTCGAATAAATGGGGATACACCAAACTACAAAGCTTGTAGACAGCCAAGGGAATGACTGGCAGAGAGAGTGAGAATCTATGGGGTGGGAGAAAATATCTGCTACACTTATACCCGGGAAAGGGTGAATATTCAAAATACGGAAGGAACACATACAACTGAATAGCAAAAACCCCAAATCCCACTCCAGGGACCAAGTTTTAACATACGGGCTTTGGGGAAACCCAAGATCCAAATTCCAACATTTACTTCACCAGTGAGTTTTCTAGAAGATGTTTTAATCTTGTTAGTCAATGACCTCTCATTTCAACTTGATGAATTTCCTCTCCGATGAACTTTCCGTTTTGTGCATGGATTTATCTAATGTGAATTAACTTTCTCTCTCTGTTCTATTGCAGCTTACTGAGCTTCTTTAAGACAATTATTTCAAATTCTTAAATTTTCATTTCTTAGGGGTCAGGAAACCTTTTGTGATGTTCTATTACCTTGATTCTTCTTATTTCTTTAAGAATTGCTATTTTAGTCAGCTATTTCACTGCTGCGACTAAAAGACCCAACCACAATTTTAGAGGAGGACAGGTTTATTTAGGGGTCACAGTTTCAGAAGTCTCAAACCAGAGACAGCAGGCTCCATTCCTCAGCACTCAAGGTGAGACAGGACATCACGGTGGAATAGTTTGGCAGAGGGAAACAGCTCACATGATGATCAGAAAGCAGAGAGAGACTCCACTCTCCAGATTCAAATATATACCCCAAAGCCACAGCCCAATGCCACTCCTCCTTCAGCCACACCCCGCCTGCCTCCAGTTACCACTCAATTAATCCTATCAGGGATTAATTTGCTGATTAGCTTGAAGCTTTCAAAACCTAAACATTTCTCCTCCAAAACTTCTTGCATTTTCTTACACTGGAGCTTTTGTGAGACACCTCACATCTAAATCATAATGGTTGCTTTCTTTGCATTTGTTAAGCAGACACCTTCTCCAGTCTTAAGTGAATGATTGTAAAAGAGACATCTTTACTAGTGAACCCAGCTGGAGATGCTGTGGATCCCTCAATATCTTTGTATGAATGCTCCCTCTCCACTCTAATTGTTCCCACTAGGGGCCGGGAGTAGCACAGAGAATCGTTCGGATCATGAACCTTCCTCCAGTCCCCACAGATTCAGACACAGAGACACAGACAGTGTGCTGTTTATTTTCCCTAGGGTGTTGTCCTCAAGCATGAAAGTTGTGCATCTTCTCCCAAACAGACAGAATCAATCTAGCTGCTAAGATCTGCATTTGCTGTGGAGATTCATTGGCAGAGGCACATGAGGGGCACTGTTTGTGGGAACATCACCTGGTTGGGGGCATCCTCAGGTGAGTCATCTTATAGGATTCATGGAAAGGTCTCCTTCTGGGGCCCACAAGTCAGGTAGCAGTTGAGAAGCATGTTGAGAGCCATGTGCTGGTTGCTATGTGTCCCCACCACTTCTCCCTGCTCCCACCTAGCTTCAAGTAATTGAGTTGTTCTGATCTCCTCAGTTTCTAGGTGAGGTGAAACAGAGTCTTCTGGGAAGTGTCCCACAGGTCTAGAGGAGAAGCAGAGGCTGCAGGGGCTGTCTGACACTGAGCGGAGGCCCTGGGTGAGGGCAGATGCAAGGGATACTGCTCTTCTCACCCATTCCAGTGTATCCCCTCTCAGACTTTGGACTCCAGTGGGGTGCTGGACCTCAGCTGGATTCCAGCATTCCCACAAAGGTATTTTTATCCGTGGATATTTACAAAATCAGTATTTCTAGAGGTGGGTGAGAGCTGGAAACTGCTTATTCTGTTATTGTACTCTCCATCTCTAAAAGACTTATTTATTACTTCCTTGTTAAGGACTATGTGAATTAACTTGAAAATTTGGACTGGATACAATTTTTCCATTACAGAGAACAGTTACTAGAAGTAAAATCCAAGTAGATAAAAATCTAAAAGAACAGTTTTGAAGAAATATTTGAAAAAAGTTATTAAAATAGATGGGTGGATAAAGAAAATGTGATATATATATATATATATTTATACACACACACAATAGGCTATCACTCAGTCATAAAGAAGAATGAAATTATGTCATTTATTTGCAGGTAAATGGATGGAACTGGAGACTATCATGTTAAGAGAACTAAGCTATTCCCAAAAAACAAAGGCCAAATATTCTCTCTGATATGCAGATGCTAACTCTCAATAAGGGAAGGGAGGGAAGAACAGAAGTTCACTGGATTCGACTGTTATGGGCCACGCTCTATGGGAAATGACTAAAGAGACTCCATTTTACCCCGAGACTCCAGATTATGGAAGAAATGCTTCTCCCATGGGAACACCCCGCTTCTGTAGCCATCAACAGTTGCTTAGTACAGCATGTTTGGCAACACAATACAGCAATTCTTATACAATGAAAAATTGTTCTCTTTTTGGTTCCTATTTTTCTTGGACAATGTACCCTGTCAGAGAACCATTGTCTAGATGTTAGTAACCATTCTTTAACTTGTACCCGACTAAGGTTGTTTTGACCCACTTCCCCTTCTGCTTCTGATTTTAGATCTCGTGATGTTAGTTTGTAGTTTTGAATCATAGCAACAACCACTTATGATTGATGTACTGACATGCTTTACTTATGGTATAAAAACCCCTGCAACCCTGTGCTTGGGGCTGTTCTCCCAATAGCCACTTTGGGCGTTGTGTGAGACAGTCAGTCCACCAGCTAATAAAACTCTCAAATTTGGACTTCTCAGTGGTGATCAGTCTATTCTTAAGTTGGGCCTTACAACATAGACAAAGGGGAATGAAGGGAAGGGAGGAGAGATAGGAATAGAAACGACAGTACAATGAAATGGACATCACTTTCCTACATTCATGTATGAATACATGACCAGTGTAACTCCACATCATGTACAACCACAAAAATGGGAAGTTATACTCCACCTATGTTTGATATGTCAAAATACATTCTACGGTCATGAATAACTAAAAAGAACAATAATTTTTTTTAAATATCCTTCAAAAATGGTATATTCTAATATTTCCCAGGCACCTTCAATTCTACTAGGGAAAAAGAAACTCCTATTATATTTAAATTTGTCCAGATTGTACAGAAATGTAGAAATCTGTGAGATTCCTCTTAGAAAGTTAGAAATGTACTACCAAAAGTCTAGAAAATTACAAAAAATTGAAGAAAATTGCCATTGTTACTCTTGAATACCATGTTAATATGTATGAATACTATATTACAGTATATTACTAGTTTATTTTAGTACAAGGATACTAAATTAAATATTAATTTATGAGTATAAGTAACCAAATGGATTTTGCCTTAGGAATGTAATAATTTTTCAGTATTAGAACACTTATTGTTATTGAGGTAAAGAAGAAGAGCAGATATCTTATCATGTGCTTAGAAAGGTAGTTGATAAAATTATATATTAATTGATTAATTAATTAAAGCATTAACAACCATTAATCAAGATAAAATTTTACATATAGATATTCTACATAAATTAAGGTCTATGTCAGAAATACAATTTGTGACATTACATTAATGGTATAATTACTGGAAAATAAAATTTAAAATATATTGTCTCAACTGTCAGCATCATGAAAATACAAATTATTAAAAAATAAATTTTAATGAAGGATATCCTTTAGAAGCAAAATTGGAAGTTAGGTGGAGGGATGTCATTTATGTAGTCAAAGATAATGTACACCCATGTGATTGCAGATATGAATTGTGCATATTTTTTATTGCTCTGTCATATTCAGCTGCAGACTATAACCCTATTCTCCTCTTTATTTTTTCCAGTTTTGGGCTTCTACAAGTAAAGATTTTGTGAACATTCTCATATCTGTCTTTTGGTAGACATGTGTACTTTATTCTCTTGAGAATATGGCCAGAAGTAGAGTTTCTATTTTTTCAGCATTATTAAGTATTGCAAAAGGTGTTTCCAATGTGAGTATACCAGAGTTCACTATCAACAGCATTGAAAAAAAATTTCACCTGCTACTAGTTATTGACATTCAATTTTTGAAAATTTTCATTTAGTCACAAATGATTATAAATGACTCCTGGTCTCCTTTCTGCTTACTAATAAATTTGAGTACCTTTGATGTAATTATTCTGTATTTGCCTATTTTAAAGTATTCTTTTGTGAAGTGTCTTGTCTTTATACATTTGTTAATTGGGTATGTCTTATTGATCAGTAGTAGTTCTTTATATAATTTGAATACAAGTCCTTTTAGCAGTGTGTATTGAAAATGTTTCCTTTAATCCTTGACTTCTTCACCATACTCTTAATGATCTTTTGATGAACAGAAAGACTTAAATTTAACAAAGGTTATTTCACTTATTTATTGATGTGCAACTTCTTACCATAAAAATTAATAGATTAAAATAGTGCATTAATCCTTCAATTTGGGGAGAACATGGTAGTCTCTGAAAGTTAGACTTGTGTTGCAGCTTGCTTCTGGTTACACAATAAGAGTATGTCAATGTCCTCTACATTTTATCAGTCAGATCACAGCACAGCATGATGAATGTGCAAAGGGACAGGTTCAGTCTCTTTTAGCATTATTTACATTAGCAAAACCCAGGAAACAGGTCAAATGTCTGCTAATATACAAGACAGTAAATGCGTCAAAATACTTTTGAGTAATGGACTCTGCACTCACTGCTGCTAAAGGGATGAAATACATCTAATTTTATGATATTGAATTACCAAAATATGTACTGTATTATTTACTGAAAATATAGAAAAAACTGCATAAAAGCAAGTTTCTATAAAACGTAGTCTCCTTTTTGTTAAAACCTGTAATAGGATATATTTATAGGATAATTCTGGGAAGATGCATAAAGTAATAGGAACACTATTTACATATTGAAAAGGACCTGTAGAATCTTGTAGAGAAAATAAACTTCTACTTTATGCCCCTTTTAATTTGTCATGTACATATTGATTTTCTACTAGAACATTAGGAATAAAAATATGTATATGTAACATTTTCAATATATCTCCCTTAGCAAATTATCTTAGCTCAAGCTGTCATAACAACATCATCATTATCAATAACAACAACACACATATTGGGTGGAAACAGACATTTATTTCTCCCTGTTCTGGTGCTTAGAAGGACCAGAGTGGTTGGGGTTTCAAGAGGGCGCTCTTCCTGCTTTGCAGATGGCCACCTTCTCACTATATGCTCACGTAGTTGGGAGAAAGAAAGCTTTCTTTTTGTCTTCTCATAAGGCACTAATCCCAAGATGGGGTTCCACGTTTGAATACTATCACATTGGGGATTAAGGCTTCTGCATCTGATATTCATTTAGTATCAAAAGCAAGTAGTGCTAAATATTCAGATGTGTGTATATGTGCATGTAACCTCTTTTATGTCATATACATGCATATATATTTCACAATACTGATAACAACACATAGTGTGTGTATATGTATGTATACACACATTATATATATATATATACATATGTATACACACACATACATATGTTGTTAATATGTCGTCACTTTTTTGGTTGTGATTTTGAAACTTAAAGTTCTGCCTGTGTATTTTAGAGTACACAAAGGAAGATCATGGGATGGCGATAATCCAAGCAAGGTGAGAATTCCTGTGGAATTTAAAAATGATCAGAAACATCAAGCAAAAATAAATCACTCAGATTTTTTAAAAATAGCTTCAGAAATTTATAGAGATCTTTTAAACTAATATAGAGATGAACCAGAATTCATAGTGTTCGGTTCGGTATGAAAACATTCACAGAAATGCATCAGAATTCGATGATGCCGTAGAGTAAGGGACATAAAGATGTAGACAGGTGGCACCACTGCATCTCCAAGGATAGGCATTCAGTTGCCTGCTTTTGTCCACTGTGGACATTTCCTGTTCATGTTAATAATCTAGAAGGAACCATCTGGCCTTAGTTTCCAGGGATCACATTGTTTCTCCTGGGAACCAATGAAGATGTGACAGACATTTTTCAGAGATTCATAAGACTGATTTATTTGCATATTATATAAAATTCAATGATCAAACTGTCATAGTCTCTGGGGTTCTGATGTCAATGTCCATTTTCTCTACCAGAATCTAGTGTAAACAGTAGCCAGGCTTAAAGATTTTCTAGTTTCATTTTCCATTTCTCTTTCATGTATACAATTGTGTTTACTTGATTTATTGCTTTATTCATCTTTATTAAAATGTCAGGTCATTTCTTACTAGTCTACACAGGAAAGCTTTGTGCTCCATTGTAGAAACTTTAATTACTACCTTACATCTGACTTCTCAATCTTGAATGTTGGCTCTGTAAAATTATAAAACACTCTTTCCTCCTTGCTCTTTAGAATTTCCCAATAAATAGACATAAATATTGATGAGATATGTATGGCCGGTCTAGTACTGCCTTATTGATACAGATTGCTTCAAATGAGTTTTTTAATCATTTTGGCTTTTTAGGTGGGGGGAGGAAAGAGATGTAGGAGGCTGTAGTGATGATTTTTTTTTAAATATAATAAACCTGAAATGTGAGTTGATATTCAGATATAATTGTTAAAAGTGCAATTTTGCAAAGTAAATGAAAGCCATAAGTTTAGCCTGGAGCAGAGCTGCTAGGCAAGCCAGGAGAGAAATGCTTTCTGCAGCCATCTGCCTTTAAGCAAAATCTTTTGTTACAGCTGCAGCACAGGCGCCTGAGTCACCCGCAGGCTTCATGAGCAGTTGAAATTGCTAAGGTTGAACTGCTTACCTCTCTCTGCAACTGCCCTCTAGAATTGGGTGGGGAAAATAAAGTTATAGCCTTGAGAAAGAAAAATGTTCACATTCTACAGCTTTCAACGTTAGAAACTTCCAGCTAGCACCTACATGTTGCAGAGATTTTGATTAGAAGTTAAGGGAAAAAAAATCAATGCTTTCTGATAACTGTGATCCTTTGTGATTGCAAAAGCATTGCATTCACTTGCTTTATGACGAATGAAGTCATTACTGCAGCCGAATGAACCAGAAAACTCTAGACTGAAAAAAACCAGACCTAAATTATGACATAAAGTCAAATGCAAAAAATGATTTTTTACTTTCTACTTTGGTTCACATTTCATTTACTGTATTGAACCTATAGGATATAAAACATAAATATCATATCTCTTCCTTGAAAAGAACATGCTCTTGTCCCATATTGTAGGAAATAATAGTAGTTAAATGATGACCCTGTTACTATAATTTAAACAAACAGAATTTCGATGCTGGTTTTGTTATTATTAAGGTAGACAACAATTCATTTTATGTTTTGGTTGCTCTATATGGCACATGAGAAAAATTAGGTGAAGAAATTATGGAAATGATAAAATACGGATAAAATAACTTGTGATGTAATCTTTAAACAAAGAATAAAAAGGCAAATGAAGTAAGAACAACTTCATGAAATATGTAAGATGTTCATAGGCACTTATGGAATTAATTGCCTTATTCAGAATTGTATAACCACTTACAAGCACATTACTTAAATGGGTGAGAAAACTGTTCCTCAGTATCATTGTGAATATTGAAATTATACATTCATCTCTGAAATAATGCAAGAATAATAGGCAATGCCAATTGTTCTCCAACTTTTACTCATAAAAATGTATGTCCTTTCAGTTCATTTTTATTCTTAAGAATAGGCCTATTAAATAGGAATTTAAAAAATTAAGATTTAAAAGAACAAATCTATTTCAGCAGTAAGTTCAATAAACATGTGTATTGACAAAGTGCCCCTCTCCTGCTGCTTTCATGGCTATATAGTTAACATCTACATTTGCCACTTAATAAAAAGAACTCTATAGCAAATTTGAAATGGAACTGGAGAAAATATATAGCTTTTGTGAAGACATAATAATATTTGACTTTAATGTAAAAATAGTTCCTTTATTTTAATTCAAATTCCTCATTACCAAAAAGAGGTGACAGAGGTAGGTGCACCTTACTAGTGCTTCATGAAGATTCACTGGTGGATTAATCCAGTTTGCCCCAGATATGGCATTTGTTTAAAAACTAATAGTATATAATATATAATTGTATAATAAGAATATAAATACAATATATATGACAATATTAATATAATGTATATAAGCTCTTGATCATGATTTTCAACCTATTTTAATGCGCCTGTGTCAGTTTCATTGAAATATTCACAGAATTGAAAACTTGAGACTTAAAGGGTTAATGGAGAAATAATTCACAGAAGCTCCATAGCAGTTTTCAGTCAGGGCTGTGCTCTGGAAATCACCTGTCTATATTAGCTTAGGCTGCCATGACAAATTACCACAGACTAGGCAACTTAAACAACAGAGATTATTTCTCTTGGTTCCGAATGCCAGAAGTCTAAGGTCAAGGTACTGACAGGGTAAATTTCATTTTGAGGCCTCTTATGACTTGTGGATGGCTTCCAATCTCCCTGTGCTCACCTGCCCTCTCTGCAGGCAAAAGGAGAGAGAACAAGCAGTAATCATACCTTCCGGTCTCACTCTGGTGACCTCTACTAACCCTAATTACCTCCCAAAGGTTCCTAACATGGAGTACTAGGGCTTCAACATGTGAATTTAAGGCTTATTGAACCATTCAGTCCATAATAGAACCTGAGGAGCTTTAAAAGTCAACCAACTAACCAACAAATAAACACTTAATACTTGAGTTTCATTCTCAAATATACCAACTTCATTGGTCTAGGAGTAAAATGTACAAAGAGGTTTTTAAAAACTCACCAGGTGATTCTCATGTCTAGCCAAGCTTGAGAATTTCTCTATAGCAGAAAGACTACATTTTTGATGCATTATTAATGTTACTTCTTTCAGTTTAAACACATCTTTCTTATTTTTTCTTCTACATTTTTGACAGTTTCAAACATACAAAAATGCTGTATAGTAACAAAATGTCCCGTATAGACTTCACACAGATTGGCCAAGCTTTAACATATTACCATATTTGCTCTGTCCTCGGTATTTCTTTCTCCCTGTGTAGATACACTTACAGAGAAAGAGAAGGGGAGGAGGGGAGAGAGAGAGGCATGGAGATATTGAGATATGATGTTCCTTAAATTCCTCACGGATGTTCTTTTATAGTAACTGTAGTGCAATTGTCAAAATAAGGAAATTCAGGCTGATATTGAAAGAGTTCAGAACACACCCCAAATATGAAATTTTGGAATAAAACTTATTTAGAACACTATAAAGTTAAAAAAAAAAAAAAAAAAGCCAGCGGGTGACCTCTGTTCAGTTTCTTAAGAGTTGAAATTCCTGTGTAAATGATGTCTTCTCTATACCAGAAAGTATTGTTATTATTATCAAGCAGGGGAAGTTAGAACCAAAGGAAATCTGTACATATGATCCTTATCTTCCTAGTCCCTCCTCTACCCAATTAATTACACTAGCTGAAGCCCTTTGGCCTTGTCACATTTTTACAATTAACTCCTCTATCCAATTTAGTATGCAGATGTTCAACTCACTATCTTTGGGTCATTTCCCATGGTCTACTGGGCCACATAAAATTTGTAATATTAATAAATTTGACTGCTTTTCTCCTGCTGGTCTTTCTCATGCCAATTTAAGTTTTTGGCCCAGTTTCCCAAAATAAGAACAAAAACAAAAAAATCCCTAAAAGGAAAGCGAAAAACTGCCTCCCCTACAATATAGAGTTATCATTCATCTGTGGAACTATTGAAATTTGTCTTCTATTTTGGCACTGTCTCATTATGGTAATCCAGCATTTTAGGAGATAATCATAAGTTTCTCCTTAATTTTTTTAAACTGATACACTCTCTTTACTATGAATTGGCTTTTCTAATTCTTTTAATGTGATCTTGGATTCAATTCATCAGTTTTATATTTTGAAATTTTATATCAATATTAATAAATGATGTAAGTCAGCAATTTTCTTTGTATTGTCTTTTAAGGCTTGGATATTAATGTTATATTTCTTGAAAGAAATAGACATTTCCCTTATTGTCTAGTCTCTTGAAAAACTATGAATCATTATGATACCTTCTTTAAAAGATTGGTAAGTATCCCAGTGAAGTAATCTTGGCCTGACACTTTTTTTGGATAGTTCCTTGTTAACTTTCTCTAAATGTTTTTAAGCAGATTGGTCATAATCTCATAATTTTTAATGTGTTATTTCCCATTTAGAAATGTTTTGAAATGGCCATTCAATTAATTTATTTTTATTCTTTGATTTTGATTGTAAAACGTATTCTAAGCTTTAATTTTTTTCTGATACATCTTTATATTTTAAAAAAATTCAACAGTGTTGTTTTTATTTCCTCCTTTTGTCTAAAGATTTTTTTGTTTTTAAATTTCCAGATGAAAAGATCTTTAAAATAAATGTATTTTTTCTTTTACTGCATTGCAATTGAGTGTACTATTTGTAATGTGCATCATTTATACTATCAAGTAATCTGTTTTACCTCAGTACAATAAACCCATTAAGTCTGAAGTTATCAATGTTGTGAGTATTTCAATGAAATTGATACAGGAGCATTAAAAATAGGTTGAAAATCATAATCAAGAGCTTATTATATAATTCATTAGTCTAATAATATTAATATTACTTATATTATTAATAAATATTACCACTAATGGTTCCCCTAATCCTTTTCTCAAAACAACAAAACTCTAATGACATATGCACTTGGAAGTTAACAAAAGTGGTATATTTCTCAGTCAATTTAAGTTTTTTTGGTATTCCATAAATTGAATGATTGGACCTAACAGGTTAACCTCAAGAACTTGTATGTAGAAAATCTTCCATTGCCAGAGAGGGGACTTTCCAATCTGAAAGTAGAAGCTAGAAAAGAATTCATATCAAAGATAATAAATAGTGTTAACAATGAAGTGCTAAATGGCAATATTCAGAGTCTATTCATGGATGGTTAGCAATTTTAAAATGCAGAACATAAGAAACCAACATAAAACCCACAAAAGAGAGAAAGATAAATATCTTTCACTGGGGCTCTGGACCCCATGCAGCAGAGGCTGTGTTCCAAGTCCTGTCCATTGTCTTTATCTGTATGGAAGCAGTAGACTTTCATGGCAAAAACTTAGATTGCTTGCCAAATTTCCTGCATTGAAAACATTGCTCTGCTACTTGGTCACAATGCCATGGCTGCCTCCTTCCTTCTTCCTGTGTCTTCAGTGTCTGCTTTGTGCCAGATCTACCAAGAAGTAGACATGGGAGGGTGAACAATCAGAAATTCAGCCCATACTTGCCAAGCTCACAGGTTACTACACTGGTGAAATCAGCTGAAAATTAACGTTAACATTATGTAAAATAGCCGTGGTTTCTTGAGTGCTCCAAGGGAAGTGTTTTATTGAGATATACCATTGCCCAGAAGGCTGACAGGAAGATCACGAGCTTGAGGCCACATGGGCAATGGAATGAAAATCCATCTCAAAAAATTTAAAAGTAGAGATACATCATTGGAATTGAAAAACAAATGAATTAAATATAAAAGATAGGGAATGTCTTCAGAAGATTATAAACAAAATCTCTTTTAACAAAATGAAAATTAATACATGAAATCAACCCTCCGTGCTTTCTTTCTGCCTTTAACTACATATCACAGTTTATCCAGGTTGTTGCCAGGACATTTGTTAAAAATAGAGTCAGTTTCTTTTAGTTTTTTTGGCCAAAAAGATGTTTTCTCAAGTTTTTAGGCAATATTTGAAAAACTGGCTGTTGTCTGAAGCAATTTAATTCAGTCACATTGATTTATCCCTCAATTCTAGGATTACAAAATAAAATTTCTCAATTATGGACCATAACAATTAAACATATTCAAGTGGAGACTGCCCTTGTTATCTGCATTGATACTTTATTTCTTAGGTTATGTTAATATTTTTGGTGGCAATTAGCATACAAGTCGACTTTTAAAAACATGGAGATTGCTGATGAAATATGAATTAGAGAATGAGAATCTTTACAAAAAACTTTAATAGTAACTATTGAATGTGGGTTTCTGTTCATTTTAGGCAACTTATGTTATAAAAGATAAAACAACAGGAATAGCTAAAGCTGTTTATATAATATCCAGTTCTCATTTTCTGTTATTTTTTTATTTCATTAATAATACAGTATCACATATGGCTATTTCTTCATCAGTATTTATATTGCAGTAAAAATATCTAATACTGTATTGCCTGTAAAGAGCAAAGAAAATTACAATCTATTTTGAGGAAGGAAAGAAGGGAGCATTAACCACATAAATTAATGCCTAAAGCAGCTGTATAAAGTGTACAAATCTAGGAAAATCTATGACTTCCCAAGAGTCTACCGGACAGTCGACACGGAAATGAGCCATGAAAGAGTAAAAGAAAGCAGTGTGAGATCCATAAAAGAGGATAGGGAAATGGAAGAATTAGAAAGGAGGGGGGGTTTTCAAGATGGCGGACTAGAGGGTGGCTGCATTTCATGTTGCTCCAGGACTCAGGATTCAAAAGAGGAGATAGTGAAAGACTTGGGACCAACTCAAAGCCACCGGGTGAGTCTCTCCTATTGGGGAGGCGTCCTGGATGGGGCGGTAGTCCAGGAACGCAGGGAACTTTGTGAAGTAGAGCTGCCCAGCGAGACACCCCTTCCCCCGCTGGAGCAGTGAACTCGGACAACTGGGAGCATCGGAGAGGAGGCCGCTTAGCACAGCGCTGGGACTTGGAGCAACCACTGGGGCTCCGGGCGGCGGCCCATAGGAGGGGCTGCGAGGAGAGCTGTTTGGACTGAAAGCGACCACCCCTGAACACTGGGGCCTTCCCCGAGGAGGAGGAGGAGCAGTGCAGCGAGGCGCTTGGACTCGGAACAGCTGCACCAGAGCTACAGGCAGTTGCCAGAGGAGGAGCTGCTCGGTGAGGTGTTTGGACTCAGAGCAACCACTCCTGAACACCAGGGCCTGCCCGGAGGAGGAGGAGGAGGAGGAGGAGGAGCGTGGCTGCTTGGATTCGGAGTGACTATACCAGAGCTACGGGCGGTTGCCAGAGGAGGAGCTGCGTGGCGAGCTGTTTGGACTCAAAGTGACCGTTCCTGAACACCGGGGCCTGCCCGGAGGAGGAGGAGGAGGAGGAGGAGCGCGGTGGGTCGCTTGGACTCGCAGTGACTGCGTTGGAGCTCCAGGCGGCTGCTCAGAGGAAGAGGCGAGTGGTGAGTTGTTTGGACTCAAAGCGACCGCTCCTGAACACAGGGGGGCTGCCTGAGGAGAAGCATGGTGGGTCGCGTGGTCTTGAGTGGCCGCACCAGAGCTCCGGACGGTTGCCCAGAGGACCCGTGCTGCGGGTCACGTGGATTCAGAGCCACTCAGAGCGACCGCTCCTGAACACTCGGGGGGTTATCTGGAGAAGGAGGAGGAACAGGTAGGGTCACTTCGACTCGGAGTGATTGATTGCCCAGGGCTATGGGTGGTTGGTGGGAGGTGGAGGCACGCAGTGAGTTGCTTGGACTCCTAGTGACCGCACCGGAACACCAGGCGGCTGTCTGGAGGAAGAGGCGTGTAGCAGGTCTCTGGGACTCTGAGTGATTGTACAGGGCTCCAGGTAGCTGCTCACAGGAGGGGCCACATAGCCAGGCGATTAGGTGCAGAGCAGGGTCCCAGGACCTAGGAGGCTTCTTGGTGGAAGAGCCACACAGAGACACGCTTAGGGGCGGAGCGAAGGTTCCAGGACTGCGGGCAGATTCTCTGAGGAGAGGCAGCCTAAGGAGACTCGTCTGCAAAGGGTGAGGCTCCCAGGCCCAGGAGGTAGGTCCGGGCCCCTGGGAACGTTGCAGATGAAGGCAGCCTAGCCCAGGTGGTAGCTGTAGATTGAGGGGAACCTCTAGGAGGGGAACTGACCGGCGAGACCTCCCCACCGGGTGAGTCTTCCCTGCTGGGTGAAGTTTTCCCACAAGGACGGTAAAACCAGAGACACAGGCCCAAACAGGCCTTGCCTCAGACCGCAGCCTAGTTCCCCTTTGGATGACCATTGGTCAACAAGTGGAGGCACCTCTGCCCACTAGCAGGGAATATACCCCACCTGAAGGCCACCACCCCTAGAGAGGCAGCTTCCTTGTGGAGCACCGCACTATCAACTTCCTCCAAGAATTCAGCCTACTGAAGACTAAGAGGAGATATACTAGAAACCTTCAGGGACATTATAAGTCAATACAGGAAATCTGCAATATCTCAGTGGTCCACTGATTCCTGAACAATATGAGAAAACGAGGGAAGAAAATGCCCCAAACAAATCTAGATGTTACATCAATAAAACCCAATGACAGCATGGCAGAAAAAATGAGAGAAAAGGAGTTTAGAATGTACATAATTAAAATGATCAGGGAAGCAAATGATGAGATGAAAGAGCAAATGCAGGCATTGAATGATTTCACCAATAGACAGGTAAAAGAGCAAATACAGGAAGCAAAAGATCATTTCAATAAAGAGTTAGAGTTACTGAAAAAAAAAAAAAAACAAACAGAAATCCATGAAATGAAGGAAACAATAAACCAAATTAAGAACTCCATAGAAAGCATATCCAGTAGGATAGAACCTCAGACATTGAAGACAAAATATTTAACCTTGAAAACAAAGTTGAACAAACAGAGAAGATGGTAAGAAATCATGAACAGAATCTACAAGAACTATGGGTTTTCATGAAAAGGCCAAATTTAAGAATTATTGGGATTAAGGAAGGCTTAGAGAAACAAACCAAAGAAATGAGCAATCTATTCAATGAGATAATATCAGAAAATTTCCCAAATCTGAAGAATGAAATGGAAAATCAAGTTCAAGAGGCTTATAGGACTCCAAATATACAAAATTACAACAGACCCACACCAAGGCACATTAGTATGAAAATACATAACATACAAAATAAAGACAGAATTTTAAAGGCTGTGAGAGAAAAGAACCAAATTACATTCAGGGGAAACCAATACGGATATCAGCAGATTTTTCAATCCAGACCCTAAAAGCTAGAAGGGCCTGGAACAACATTTTTCAAGCTCTGAAAGAAAATGAATGCCAACCAAGAATCTTATACCCAGCAAAACTTACCTTCAAATTTGACGATGAAATAAAATCCTTCCATGATAAACAAAAGCTAAAGGAATTTACAAAAAGAAAGCCAGCATTACAGAACATTCCCAGCAAAATATTCCATGAGGAAGAGATGAAAACAAAGAAGCAAATCAGCAAAGGGAGGAATTATCCTAAAGGGATTGTCAAATCAAGGAGGAACCAAGTCGTGTCAAATAAATAAATAAATAAATAAATAAATAAATAAAATTTAAAAAATGAACCAAATGACCGGGAAACCAAATCATATCTCAATAATAACCCTGAATGTTAATGGCCTGAATTCATCAATCAAAAGACATAGACTGCCAGATTGGATTAAAAAGAAAGATCCAACAATATGTTGCATGCAAGAGACTCACCTCATAGAAAAAGATACTCATAGAATAAAGGTGAAAGGATGGGGACAAACATACCATGCACATGGACTCAGCAAAAAAGCTGGAGTATCTATCCTCATTTCAGATAATGTGGACTTCAAGCCAAAGTTAGTCAGAAGGGATTAAGAATGAAATTTCATACTGCTTAAGGGAAGCATAAATCAGGAAGATATAACAATCATAAACATCAATGCCCCAAACAATGGCTCATCCATGTATGTCAAACAAATCCTTCTCAATTTCAGAAAGTAAATGGACCATAATACAATAATACTAGGTGATTTTACCACACCTCTCTCACCACTGGACAGATCTTCCAAACAAAAATTGAACAAAGAAACCATAGATCTCAATAACACAATCAATAATTTAGACTTAACTGACATTTATAGGATATACCATCCAACCAAGAGCGAATACACTTTCTTCTCAGCAGCACATGGATCCTTCTCTAAAATAGACCATATATTATGCCACAAAGCTAATGTTAGCAAATACAAGATGATAGAGACACTACCTTGTATTCTATCAGATCATAATGGATTGAAGTTAGAAATAAATGAAAGAGTAAAACACAGAAACTATTCCAACACCTGGAGATTAAACAATATACTATTATATGATGAATGGATAACAGAAGATATTAGGGAAGAAATTTAAAAATTCTTAGAGGTAAATAAGAACAAAGAAACATCATATCAAAATCTCTGGGACACTATAAAAGCAGTACTTAGAGGAAAATTTATTTCATGCAGCGCATTTAATAAAAGAAGTAAAAATCAACAAATAAACGACCTAACACTACAGCTCAAAGCCCTAGAAAAAGAAGAACAGACCACCACCAAAAGTAGTAGAAGACAGGAAATAGTTAAACTCAGAGCTGAAATCAACGAAATTGAAACAAAAGAAACAATTGGAAAAATTAACAAAATAAATAGTTGGTTCTTTGAAAATATAAACAAAATTGATAAACCTTTAGCCACACTAACAAAGAGAAGATGAGGAGATTCAAGATGGCAGACGAGAGGGTGGCTGCGTTTCGTGTTGCTCCAGGACTCAGGACTCAAGAAGAGGAGATATAGAGAGACTTGGGACCAACTCAAAGCAGCCGGGGGAGTGTCTCCCATTGGGCAGGCGTCCCAGACGGGGCGGTAGCCCCGAAAACAGGGAACTTTATGAAGTAGAGCTGCCGGGGAGACGCCCCTCCCCCCGCTGGAGCAGTGAACGCGGACAACTGGGAGCGCCGTAAAGGAGGCCGCTCAGCACAGCGCTTGGACTCGACGCAACCCACCCGGGCTCTGGGAGGATGCCCAAAGGAGAAGGTGCTTGGTGAGCTGTTTGGACTGAAAGCGACCACCCCTGACACGGGGCTGCCCAGAGGAGAAGGAGAAATACGGGCTCGGCACGTCACTTGGAATTGGAGCAGCTGCGCCAGGGCTCTGGGCAGCTACCCGGTGGAACAGCGTGGTGAGTGGTTTGGTCCCAGAGCAACCGCTCCTGAACACAGGGGGGTTGTCTGGAAAAGGAGGAGGAGCGCGACGGGGTGCTTGGGCTCGAAGTGACTGCACCAGGGCTACGGGTGGCAGTCGGGACAAGAAGGTGCACAGTGAGTTCCTGGGACTCGTGACGAACGCACCAGATCTCTGGGTGACTGCCTGGCGGAGAAGGAGGTGCGTGGTGGGTCACTTGGTCTTAGAGCGACCGCACGGAACAACAGGTGGCTGCCGGAGGAAAAGGCGTGTAGCGGGTAACTGGGACTCGAAGCAACTGTAAGGGGCTCCAGGTGCCTGCTCAGAGGAGGAGTCGCATAGCCAGGCGAAAAGTGCAGAGCAGGGTCCCAGGGCCTAGGCGGATTCTTGGTGGAAGAGCCCCACAGACAAACTGAGGGGCGGAGCGAAGGCTCCAGGTCTGCAGGCAGCTTCTCTGAGGAGAGGCAGCCTAAGGAGATTCATCTGCGAAGGGCGAGGCTTCCAGGCCCAGGAGGTAGGTCCGGGTCCCTGGGAACATTGCAGAAGAAGGCTGCCCAGCCCAGGAGGTAGTTGTGAATTGATCGGAACCTCTGGGAGGGAAACCGACCAGCGAGACCTCCCCACTGTGTGAGTCCTCCCTGTCGGGTGAGGTTCTCCCAAAAGGACTGTAAAATCAGAAACACAGACCCAAACTGGCCTTGCATCAGCCCACATCCTACTTCCCCTTTGGATGACCATTCATCAGCAAGTGAAGGTACCTCTGCCCACTAGCAGGGAATATACCCCACCGGAAGGCCACCTCCCCTAGGGAGTCAGCTTCCTTGTGGAGCCCCGCATTATCAACTTCCTCCAAGACTTCAGGCTACTGAAGGCTAAGAAGGGATATACTAGAAAGCTTCAGGGATATTATAAGACAATAGAGGAAATCTGCAATATCACAGCGGTCAACTGATACCTGAACAATATGAGAAAACAAGGAAAGAAAATGCTGCAAACAAATCGAGATGGTACATCAATGAAACCCAACGACAGCATGGCAGAAGAAATGACAGAAAGGGAGTTCACAATGTACATAATTAAAATGATCAGGGAAGCAAATGATGAGATGCAAGAGCAAATGAAGGCACTGAATGATCGCACCAATCGACAGTTAAAAGAGCAAATACAGGAAGCAAAAGATCATTTCAATAAAGAGTTAGAGATATTGAAAAAAAACCAAACAGAAATCCTTGAAATGAAGGAAACAATAAACCAAATTAAGAACTCCATAGAAAGCATAACCAATAGAATAGAACACCTGGAAGACAGAACATCAGATATTGAAGATAAAATATTTAACCTTGAAAACAAAGTTGAACAAACAGAGAAGATGGTAAGAAATCATGAACAGAATCTACAAGAACTATGGGATATCATGAAAAGGCCAAATTTAAGAATTATTGGGATTGAGGAAGGCTTAGAGAAACAGACCAAAGGAATGAACAATCTATTCAATGAAATACTATCAGAAAATTTCCCAAATCTGAAGAATGAAATGGAAGATCAAGTACAAGAGGCTTATAGGACTCCAAATATACAAAATTACAACAGACTCACACCAAGGCACATTATAATGAAAATACCTAGCATACAAAATAAAGACAGAATTTTAAAGGCCGCAAGAGAGAGCGATCAAATTACATTCAGGGGGAAACCAATACGGATATCAGCAGATTTTTCGATCCAGACCCTAAAAGCTAGAAGGGCCTGGAACAACATTTTTCAAGCCCTGAAAGAAAATGGATGCCAACCAAGAATCTTATACCCAGGAAAACTTACCTTCAAATTTGATGATGAAATAAAATCCTTCCATGATAAACAAAAGCTAAAAGAATTTACAAAAAGAAAGCCAGCATTACAGAACATTCTCAGCAAAATATTCCACGAGAAAGAGATGAAAAACAAAGAAACAAATCAGCAATGGGAGGAACTATCCTAAAGGAATTGTCAAATAAAGGAAGAACCAATTCGTCTCAAAATAAATAAATAAATAAATAAAATGAACCAAATGACCGGGAATACTAATCATATCTCAATAATAACCCTGAATATTAATGGCCTGAACTCATCAATCAAAAGACATAGACTGGCAGATTGGATCAAAAAGAAAGATCCAACAATATGTTGCATGCAAGAGACTCACCTCATAGAAAGAGATACCCATAGACTAAAGGTGAAAGGATGGGGGAAAACATACCATGCACATGACTCAGCAAAAAAGCTGGGGTATCCATCCTCATTTCAGATAATGTGGACTTCAAGTCAAAACTAGTCAGAAGGGATAAAGAAGGACATTACATACTGCTTAAGGGAACCATAAATCTGCAAGACATAACAATCATAAACATCTATGCCCCAAACAGTGGCTCATCCATGTATGTCAAACAAATCCTTCTCAATTTCAGAAACCAAATAGACCATAACACAATAATAATAGGTGATTTTAACATGCCTCTCTCACCACTGGACAGATCTTCCAAACAAAAATTGAACAAAGAAACCATAGATCTCAATAACACAATCAATAATTTAGACTTAACTGACATTTATAGAATATACCATCCAACCAAGAGCGAATACACTTTCTTCTCAGCAGCACATGGATTCTTCTCTAAAATAGACCATATATTATGCCACAAAGCTAATGTAAGCAAATACAAGAAGATAGAGACACTACCTTGTATTCTATCAGATCATAATGGATTGAAGTTAGAAATAAATGAAAGAGTAAAAAACAGAAGCTACTCCAACACCTGGAGATTAAACAATATGCTATTACATGATGAATGGATAACAGAAGATATTAGGAAAGAAATTAAAAAAATTCTTAGAGGTAAACGAGAACAAAGAAACATCATATCAAAATCTTTGGGACACTATGAAAGCAGTACTTAGAGGAAAATTTATTTCATGGAGCGCTTTCAATAAAAGAAGTAAAAATCAACAAATAAACAACCTCACACTACAGCTCAAAGCCCTAGAAAAAGAAGAACAGACCAACACCAAAGGTAGTAGAAGACAGGAAATAGTTAAACTCAGAGCTGAAATCAACGAAATTGAAACAAAGGAAACAATACAAAAAATTGACAAAATAAATAGTTGGTTCTTTGAAAAAATAAACAAAATTGATAAACCCTTAGCCACTCTAACAAAGAGAAGACGAGAGAAAACACAAATCACTAAAATTCGGAATGAACAAGGAAATATCACAACAGACACGACTGAAATACAAAACATAATTAGAAGCTATTTTGAAAATCTATATTCCAAAAAAATAGAAAATTTCGAAGACATCAACAGGTTTCTAGAGACATATGAATTGCCTAAATTGAACGAGGAGGACATACACAATTTAAATAGAACAATTTCAAGTAATGAATTAGAAGAGGTCATCAAAAGCCTACCAACAAAGAAAAGTCCTGGACCAGATGGGTTCTCAGCCGAGTTCTACAACACCTTTAAAGAAGAGCTCATTCCAATACTTCTCAAAGTATTCCATGAAATAGAAGAGGAGGGTACCCTCCCAAACTCATTCTATGAAACCAATATTACCCTGATACCCAAGCCAGACAGAGACAAATGGAGGAAAGAAAATTTCAGACCAATATCATTAATGAACATTGACGCAAAAATTCTCAATAAAATTTTAGCAAATCGCATACAAAAATATATTAAAAAGATAGTGCACCACGATCAAGTGGGTTTTATCCCAGGGATGCAAGGTTGGTTCAACATCCGGAAATCAATAAATGTAATTCACCATATCAATAGACTTAAAGTCAAGAATCACATGATTATTTCAATAGATGCAGAAAAAGCATTTGATAAAATACAACACCCCTTCATGCTCAAAACACTAGAAAAAATAGGGATAGTGGGAACATTCCTTAACATTGTAAAGGCCATCTATGCTAAGCCCATGGCTAATATCATTCTAAATGGTGAAAAACTGAAAGCATTCCCCCTAAAAACTGGAACAAGACAGGGATGCCCTCTTTCACCACTCCTATTCAATATCGTTCTTGAGACTCTAGCCCGAGCAATTAGACAGACCAAGGAAATTAAAGGAATACGAATAGGAAAAGAAGAACTCAAACTATCCCTATTTGCGGATGATATGATTATATACTTAGAGGAACCAGGAAATTCCACCAGAAAACTGTTAGAACTCATAAGTGAATTCAGTAAAGTGGCAGGTTACAAGATCAATGCTCATAAATCCAATGCATTTTTATACATAAGTGATGAATCCTCAGAAAGAGAAATTATGAAAACTACCCCATTCACAATAGCATCGAAAAAAAAATAAAATACTTGGGAATCAATCTCACAAAAGAGGTGAAAGACCTCTACAATGAGAACTACAGAACACTAAAGAAAGATATTAAAGAAAACCTTAGAAGATGGAAAGATCTCCCATGTTCTTGGATAGGCCAAATTAATATTGTCAAAATGGCCATACTACCAAAAGTGCTATACAGATTCAATGCAATCCCAATTAAAATCCCAATGACGTACCTTACAGAAATAGAGCAAGCAATCATGAAATTCATCTGGAAGAATAAGAAATCCAGAATAGCTAAAGCAATCCTTCGCAGGAAAAATGAAGCAGGGGGTATCGCAATACCGGAACTTCAACTTTATTACAAAGCAGTAGTAACAAAGACGGCATGGTACTGGTACCAAAATAGACAGGTAGATCAATGGTACAGAATAGAGGACACGGACACAAACCCAAATAAATACAACTTTCTAATACTAGACAAAGGCGCCAAAAATATGCAATGGAGAAAAGATAGCCTCTTCAACAAATGGTGCTGGGAGAATTGGAAATCCATATCCAACAGAATGAAACTAAACCCATATCTCTCACCCTGCACAAAACTCAACTCAAAATGGATTAAGGACCTTGGAATCAGACCAGAGACTCTGTAGATTATAGAAGAAAAAGTAGGTCCCGATCTTCAACATGTCGGCCTAGGACCAGACTTCCTCAACAGGACTCCCATAGCACAAGAAATAAAAGCAAGAATCAATAACTGGGATAGATTCAAACTAAAAAGCTTTCTCTCAGCAAAGGAAACTATCAGCAATGCGAAGAAAGAGCCTACAGAGTGGGAGAATATCTTTGCCAATCATACTTCAGATAGAGCACTAATCTCCAGAATCTATAAAGAACTCAAAAAACTCTATACCAACAATACAAATAATCCAATCGACAAATGGGCTAAGGAAATGAACAGACACTTCACAGAAGAAGATGTACAAGCAATCAATAAACATATGAAAAAATGTTCAACATCTCTAGTAATAAGAGAAATGCAAATCAAAACCACCCTAAGATTCCATCTCACCCCAATTAGAATGGCGATTATCAAAAATACAAGCAACAGGTGTTGGCAAGGATGTGGGGAGAAAAGTACACTCATACATTGCTGGTGGGGCTGCAAATTAGTGCAGCCACTCTGGAAAGCAGTGTGGAGATTCCTTAGAAAACTTGGAATGGACCCTCCATTTGACCCAGCTATCCCACTCCTTGGCCTATACCCAAAGGACTTAAAATCAGCATACTACAGAGATACAGCCACATCAATGTTCATAGCTGCTCAATTCACAATAGCCAGACTATGGAACCAACCTAGATGCCCTTCAATTGATGAGTGGATAAAGAAACTGTGGTATATATATACAATGGAATATTACTCAGCCATAAAGAATGACAAAATTATGGCATTTGCCGGCAAATGGATGAAATTGGAGAATATCATGCTAAGTGAGATAAGCCAATCTCAAAAAAACAAAGGCCGAATGATCTCGCTAATAAGTGGAGGATGACACATAATGGGGGGGAGGGAAGGGTTAATGTTAGGGTTAGAGTTAGGGTTAGGGAGGGGGTCAAGTATGGAGGAAGAAAGTACTGTATAGAGGGTAAAGAGGGGTGGGAGGGGTGGGGGGAAGGGAAAAAATAACAGAATGAATCAAACAACATTACTCTATGTAAATTTATGATTACACAAATGGTATGCCTTTACGCCATGTACAAACAGAGAAACAACATGTATCCCATTTGTTTACATTAAAAAAAATAAAAATAAAAATAAAAAAAACAAAGAGAAGATGAGAGAAAACCCAAATCACTAAAATTCAGAATGAACAAGGAAATATCACAACAGACACAATTGAAATACAAAACATAATTAGAAGCTATTTTGAAAATCTATACTCCAAAAAAATAGAAAATTTCGAAGACATCAACAGGTTTCTAGAGACATATGAATTGCCTAAACTGAACGAGGAGGACATACACAATTTAAATAGACCAGTTTCAAGTAATGAAATAGAAGAGGTTATCAAAAGCCTACCAACAAAGAAAAGTCCAGGACCAGATGGGTTCTCAGCCGAGTTCTACAACACCTTTAAAGAAGAGCTCATTCCAATACTCCTCAAAGTATTCCATAAAATAGAAGAGGAGGGAATCCTCCCAAACTCATTCTATGAAGCCAATATCACCCTGATACCTAAACCAGACAGAGCCACATCGAGGAAAGAAAATTTCAGACCAATATCCTTAATGAACATCGACGCAAAAATTCTCAACAAAATTTTAGCAAATCGCATACAAAAATATATTAAAAAGATAGTGCACCATGATCAAGTGGGTTTCATCCCAGGGATGCAAAGTTGGTTCAACATCAGGAAATCAATAAATGTAATTCACCATATCAATAGACTTAAAGTCAAGAATCACATGATTATTTCAATAGATGCAGAAAAAGCATTTGATAAAATACAGCACCCCTTCATGCTCAAAACACTAGAAAAAATAGGGATAGTGGGAACATTCCTTAACATTGTAAAGGTCATTTATGCTAAGCCCATGGCTAATATCATTCTAAATGGTGAAAAACTGAAAGCATTCCCCCTAAAAACTGGAACAAAACACCACTTCTATTCAATATCGTCCTTGAAACTCTAGCCAGAGCAATTAGACAGACCAAAGAAATTAAAGGGATACAAACAGGAAAAGAAGAACTCAAACTATCCCTATTTGCTGATGATATGATTATATACTTAGAGGAACCAGGAAATTCCACCAGAAAACTCTTAGAACTCATAAGTGAATTCAGTAAAGTAGCGGGATATAAGATCAATGTACATAAATCTAATGCATTTTTATACATAAGTGATGAATCTTTGGAAAGAATAATCAGGAAAACTACCCCATTCACAATAGCCATGAAAAAAATAAAATACTTGGGAATCAATCTCACAAAAGAGGTGAAAGACCTCTGCAATGAGAACTACAGAACACTAAAGAAAGAAATTAAAGAAAACCTTAGAAGATGGAAAGATCTCCCATGTTCTTGGATAGGCCGAATTAATATTGTCAAAATGGCCATACTACCAAAAGTGCTATACAGATTCAATGCAATTCCAATTAAAAGCCCAATGACGTACCTTACAGAAATAGAGCAAGCAATTATGAAATTCATCTGAAAGAATAAGAAACCCAGAATAAGTAAAGCAATCCTTAGCAGGAAGAGCGAAGCAGGGGGTATCGCAATACCAGATCTTCAACTCTATTACAAAGCAATAGTAACAAAAACGGTATAGTATTGGTACCAAAATGGAAAGGTAGATCAATGGTACAGAATAGAGGACACGGACACAAACCCAAATAAATACAATTTTCTCATACTAGACAGAGGGGCCAAAAATATGCAATGGAGAAAAGATAGCCTCTTCAACAAATGGTGCTGGGAGAATTGGAAATCCAAATGCAACAGAATGAAACTAAACCCATATCTCTCACCATGCACGAAACTAAATTCAAAATGGGTTAAGGACCTCGGAATCAGACCAGAGACCCTGCAAATCATAGAAGAAAAAGTAAGTCCAGATCTTCAACATGTCAGCTTCGAACCAGACTTCCTTAACAGAACTCCCATAGCACAAGAAATAAAAGCAAGAATCAATAACTGGGATAGAGTCAAACTAAAACCCTTTCTCCCAGCAAAGGAAACTATCAGCAATACGAAGAAAGAGCCTACAGAGTGGGAGAAAATCTTTGCCAATATACTTCAGATAGAGCACTAATCTCCAGAATCTATAAAGAACTCAAAAAACTCTACACCAAGAATGCAAATAATCCAATCGACAAATGGGCTAAGGAAATGAATAGACACTTCACAGAAGAAGATCTACAAGCAATCAACAAACATATGGAAAACTGTTCAACATCTCTAGTAATAAGAGAAATGCAAATTAAAACCACCCTAAGATTCCATCTCACCCCAATTAGAATGGCGAATATCAAGAATACGAGCAACAACAGGTGTTGGCGAGGATGTGGGGAGAAAGGTACACTCATACATTGCTGGTGGGGCTGCAAATTAGTGCAGCCACTCTGGAAAGCAGTGTGGAAATTCCTTAGAAATCTTGGAATGGAACCACCATTTGACCCAGCTATCCCACTCCTTGGCCTATACCCAAAGGACTTAAAATCAGCATACTACAGAGATACAGCCACATCAATGTTCATAGCTGCTCAATTCACCATAGCCAGATTGTGGAACCAACCTAGATGTCCTTCAATTGATGAATGGATAAAGAAACTGTGGCATATATATACAATGGAATATTACTCAGCCACAAAGAATGATAAAATTATGGCATTTGCAGGCAAATGGATGAAATTGAAGAATATCATGCTAAGTGAGATAAGCCAATCTCAAAAAACCAAAGGTCAAATGATATCACTAATAAGTGGATGAGGACACATAATGGGGGGAGGGTGGGGTTAGTTTTAGGGTTAGAGTTAGGGTTAGGGAGGGGGGCAAGAATGGAGGAAAGAATGACTGTATAGAGGGAAAAGAGGGGTTGGAGGGGTGGGAGGAAGGGAAAAAATAACAGAATGAATCAAACAACATTACCCTATGTAAATCTATGATTACACAAATGGTATGCCTTTATGCCATGTACAAACAGAGAAACAACATCTATCCCATTTGTTTACAATTAAAAAAAAAAAAAGGAGGCATTAAATGACCGTGAAAAGTGATATTTATGGAAAACTTTGTTTGTGCTGTGCATTCTTCTTTGAATACCTAATTCTTCACCTCCCTTCATTATTGTAGGGTGAATATTATTATGCAATTATATAACTAAGGCAAACAACATTCAATAAAATTAATTCACCAGCTTCCAGTTTCTTTAGGCAGTGAAAGGTCACTCTGGAATGAGAAGGCAAGTCTTTGACCCTGGCCTAAGTGCATTCCCTGCTGCTGGACTCTTCTCAAGAGGAGGTGCCTGTATTTACTGGGGGACTACACAAGTCACCCATGCGGGAAGAACTTGATCTGAAGATATTTGACAGCAAACTCTGGTACATATTAATGTACTAGTTTACTGGTAGGAGTATTTCATAAAATCGTGAAAGATGTGGCACTAATGTTGGATGAATCCTGGAGAAAAAGAAAATTGAAAAGGTGTAGCTTGTGGAAAGAATACATTGGATTCTGCAAATTACAAGCAGATGTGATTACATTGATCCTGGGCAAAGTTCTTGAATTAGATATTTAAAATTTGTGTTCTTCGAAAATGAAACCATTAATCATTAAGGCTTTTAATAGATTCATTTAGTACTTGTCATTATGCCTAATCTAGTTTTCTTCTTTTTTTCTTAGGTGAACCGACCAAGGCATTTGTCTCAGTTTTTCACATAGTCTAGTGCACAAGAAAAGAAATATGGAAGATGCGGAGAAGTTCATAGGGACATTAGTTCAAAAATTTTTAATCCATAATATGAAAAAAAGATGTCAAATACATTTTATAAAATTTGCAATAATAAGAAATGATCATTAGTGTAGTAATAGAATCTAAATCAAATTTAATGTAGCTGAGCAATCAGCCTAGAAAGATGACTTTAAAGTGGGTAAATCTTAACTCTGGTACTTGTTTACAAAAGGTGGAAGAAAGTAGTAATTTCACTTAGCAACAGTATCTAGGAAGTGGGGAGAATAGCATCTAATATTAGCCACTGACATGGATCCAATTGATATATAATAAATTGATACTATTCCAACCCATTGAGCCTATATTAAGAGTGCTATTTAATTTTAAAGTTAATTGAAATCACTTGCCAGGCTGGTTCAGTTACAGAATTTTAGGATTATGGACATCAGTTCAAAATAACATAAACCTTTCTCATTGCAGAAATATCCAAAAATGAGAGAAATTGTTTCAAGAAGTTATGCATTCTCAATCACTATAGTTCTTAAAGATGCAAACTCTGGTGAGAATATATCCAAACACATAGCAGGGGATATGTACTACTTTAAAAGTAACTGCTTATATATAATTGTGATGCTATTTATAGATGATTAAAGTAGCATAGTGGAAGCCAAGGGTTCTCAAAATACAGGGCTCAAGACCTTTTCACACTTTTAAAAATTATAGAGGACTTCATAAAGCCCTTTATAGTGATCATAACACTGATATTAATCATATAGAAAATTAAAACAGAAATTTTGGAAAGTAAGTTAATTAAATATAACTAATTAATCTATTTTAGCTAATAAGAAGTTTATAAGAAGTAGTTACATTTTTCCAAACCAAAAAAGAAAAAAAAAATCAGTGGCAAAATGTCATTTTTACAAATCTGTCCATAAGACTGACTCATTAGAAGATAACTGTATTATCGTATCTGTCTGCTTCTATATTCAATCTATTCTAGTTTGGTGTATTGGTTGAAATATAAGACGTAACCTCATATAAATACACAAATGGCAAAGAGGAATATTTCATACCTTTTCCATGTAATTTTGTATATTCTTGGATAATATACAAAAACTCTATAAGTGGTAGTTTATTAAGGGTTATTTCAATACAAAATAAAAACCATAACAATGAATTATTTCTTCTCTGTTGTAGTAAAATCCATTGATATGTCATGTACATTGAATAGGGAGATTATACATAAACAGTTTTATACTATCATACGTTACGAATTTAGAATATTTTGCTGAGAATGTTCTGTGGTGCAGGCTTTCTAGTTGTGAATTCTTTTAACTTTTGTTTATCATGGAAGGTTTTATTTCATTTTCAAATCTGAAGCTTTATTTTGCTGGATATAAAATCCTTAGTTGGCATCCATTTTCCTTCAGAGTTTGATATATGTTATTCCAGGACCTCCTGGTGTTGAGGGTCTGGGTTGAGAAATCAGCTGAGATTTGATTTGGTTTCCCCTTGTATGTAATTTGATTTTTTTCTCTCACAACCTTTAAAATTCTATCTGTATTCTGTATGTTAGTCATTCTCATTGTAATATGCCTTGGTGTGAGTCTGCTGTAATTTTATACATTTGGGGTCCTATAAGTTGATTTTTTGTTTCATTCTTTAGATTTGGGA
This sequence comes from Sciurus vulgaris, assembly GCF_902686455.1. Taxonomy (NCBI): domain Eukaryota; kingdom Metazoa; phylum Chordata; class Mammalia; order Rodentia; family Sciuridae; genus Sciurus; species Sciurus vulgaris. The sequence continues at coordinate 17,643,816 of NC_136469.1, forward strand.
AGTTTTCTGATATTATTGATTGAAAAGATTGTGCATTCCTTTGGTTTGTATTTCCATGCCTTTCTCTATTCTGATAAATCTTAAATTTGGTATTTTCATGTTATCCCATATTTCTTGGAAGTTCTGTTCATGGTTTCTTTCCACCTTCTCTGTGTGGTCAGCTTTATTTTCAAGAACATATATTTTGTCTTCATTGTCTGAAGTTCTGTCTTCCAAGTGATCCAGTTTGCTGGTGATACTTTCCACTGAACTTTTAATTTGGTTTATCGTTTCCTTCATTTTGAGGATTTCTGCTTGATTCCTTTTTATAATCTCTACCTCTTTCACCTCCTGTATTTTCTCTCCAATACCTTCCTTTATTTCAAAGATCAATCTATGTATTTTCTAAACTCCGTCTCTGACATTTCTTCTACAGCATTGTCTATGGATTCTATTGTTGGGACATCTTGGTTTGTTTGAGGCACTTTGTTCCCTTGCTTTTTTTCGTGTTATTTATGTGTCTTCTCATATAGCAGTAGGGAGCTGAGGCAGTACAGATTCTACCCTGCAGTCTTATAGTGTCCCTGAAGGCTTCCAGTACCTCATCTTTAAAGGGGAGACCAATATTAACAACATCCAATGCAAACAGTATGCCACCTTAAACCAAATGGCTCCCATTCAGGCATTTACAGTTTTGTCACAATAGAAATGAAGTGTTCAATTATTTTCTGCAATATAAATAAGTTTGCTAAAATAGTTTACCATTTCAAATGATGGACAATGAAGGGACAGAAGTAGTAAAAGATATGATTTTTATGAGGGAGAAGGAGAAAAGAAAGAGGTACAAATTTATAGTAAGAGCAAGGGAGGAATTAATAGAGGATGGCTGTTAGTTTGAGAGAAGTGAGAAAGAGAATCTGGGGGACAGGTGAGAGAAAAAAATATCTACAGATTAAAAGAAAAAAGTAAAAATTTAAGAATACACAACAAAACTGCACATACTATTCAGACATCCCATTGCTCAATGAATTGGTGCATGAAAAATATTTGAATTCAAAGACGGTAGAGGTGTGAAAGAGAGAGAGGATGGAAAAAGAAAAAAAAATGAGGATAGTCTCAAAGGATAATCAAATGATTACTCCATTGGCTTTCAAAATTTTTCTCAGCTTCCCTTCTCTACTGATAGAGTAGAGAAGGGAACAAATTTCAGTTGTCTGAAATTTGATGTTAGCTTCAGTCCAGTGGGTGCTGAACCAGTTCAGTGGATGAGTCATTAACAAGATGCCCTCACACCCTCTTACAGTCTTCCCACTGTTGTAGCTGGTTCCTTCCATCCCTGTGCACTTCAGGACTCACTGAGCTGGAGAGTCCTGTTTCCAGTTTCTCCAATCTCTGCCCCCCTGGGGAACTGCCCCTCGTCTCTGACTTTCCACAGACTTGCCAGACCCAGACTGGCCCATGCAAACCCAGCTGCAATCTGATGGACCTGGGCTCCAGCTTCCCCAGGCCCTGTCTTGCTACAGTCCCAAGCTCTTAATGCCCTTTCAACTTGCAGAGAGACCACCAGGGATACACTCACACAGAGGAGTGACCCTGCAGAGAAGCAGCCAGATGGCAGCCACTACCACAGCAAGCAGAAAGACCTCAGGTGCAACCATACCTGTAGGTATCCCAATATACCTGCAGGCCCTGGTTGTTGTCCCAAGATAGTGGCAGCCACGCATAATCAAACCTGTGGGTACTGTGACAATGGACTTCCAGGCAACAGCTCACAGCAGGTGATCTGCTGGTGATCTGCAGGCTAATGGCAGACAATTGGTAGGTGGACATGGGGTGGTGGGTGATAAGTAGGTGAAAGGTGAACAATGGGCAGGCAAGAGGCGGGCAGATAGGGAAATGGTGGATGATAGGTGTCAGTCAGTGAATGATCTGACTCAAAAGGCAGGCCTTATGCTGGCAGACCACCAGTGATTGCAGTGGTCGAATGGGGTAAACAGCAGGGGATCTGTGAGCAGCAAGACTGCCTCTCAGAGAATAGTATTTCCTCTACATGAATCCTGAGCTGCAGAGCAACAAGCAATGCAGCCTCCCTCTAGTCTACCATCTTGGATCTCCTGCATCATTCATTTGGAAAGTATTTTTACACTGAGTTATTCAAACCTTCCTAAATACTGATTTATTTCAACAGAAATAAATTTATTTATTTTATGATAATAAAATCACATTCACTAATTTTACTACTATTCTTATCAGAAAACTCTATAAAAACTTCTAAGAACTGGGAAGCTCAGGGGTGGGTAAAAGATTTCTAAAATATAACTTGACCTTCAAGTTCAAATTTAATAATTGGCATCAGATCTTGTCTGTAAATTTTCCTGGAGGTAGCAGTTTCATAGCTGTTTTTGTTTGGATATAGAATGATCCCGAAAAGCTCATGGGTTAAAGACTTGATCTTCAATGCAGCAATGATCAGACAAGGGGCTTTTGTGAACTGGTTTGATCATGAGAATTATAACCTCATTAGTAGATTAATTCATCTCATGGATTAATAGTTTATGTGGACTACTTTCCATCCACTGGGAGTGATGGAAATTGTAGTCAGATGGGACATGGTTGGAGGAGGAAGTAGACCATTGGGGGCATGCCCCTCCCTTTCCTCTCCCCCTTTTTCTTCCTCTTCCCCCTCCTCCACCTCTTCCTCCTCCTTCTCCTCCTTCTTCCTCTCTCTGTCTCTCTCTCTCTCTCTCTCTCTCTCTCTCTCTCCATGATGTTCTGTCTCAACTCAGGCTCAGAGCATAGAGCCAGCTGATCTTTGACACTGCAAGTCAAAAGAAATCTTTCCTCCTCTAAGTTGTTTCTATCAGATATTTATCACAGTGACAAAAAAGCTAACTAATACAATTGCATTCATTCTTTGAGAAAATGTCTGCAAAATACCTAAATCTGAATAATAGTTTGCATAACAGTCATTTTCAGGCAAATAGTGGTATTTCATTAAAAATATAGTCATTTCAGTTCACTACTCGCTCCTTTTTAGGACAGCTGTCATACTACAATACTTGGAGAATTTTATATATATATTTTAGACATAAATATTAATAAAAAGATGTCCTTTCATAGGTGGAGATTTTTTTAATTAATCATTTTTGCTGTTTCATCAGGGATATTCTTAAGTAAACTACATTTTTCCCCATGAAAACAGATGGCAGTGAAGAAGTTAATGATTCCAAGTGTACTCTGATGCTATTGCCTTGACTCATGCTAAGGCCAGCAGTTTTACCTATTCTGCTTTTCGTACCATCAGTGCAGTTGTAACACTGTTATAAGGCAAACGATGTCTCAGTATAAGCTTATAAATAAATTTTTTTAAACTTTAAGAACACCTTTAAATAACCCTCATCAATTAATTATTAATGAGATTCTGATATGACTTGAAAGCTTTCCAATATCCATGTCGGACCAGATCCAATATATCACAATGGCCTCATCTCAAAGAGCAAGGCGGTTTAATGGTTTTGAACAGGGACGTGGGACACAGTCTGCTCAAGACCAAAATAATGTACTTCTAGCAAGTAATTTGAACTTTCTGCATCTCAGTTTTCTTATCTATAAAATGAGAGTTATGATAGTTTCCATCTCACATGATTATTGTAAGGATTAAATGAATGAATTCACATGAATCACTTAGAATGGTGCTTTGAGTATAATAACCACTAGTGACACTTACAATTTCTAGAAAAAGACCCAGAAATTTTTTGCAAAAAATAAAATCTGAATAAAGCTGTATACTTGCAGCTTTCATAAAGGTAACATATGGAGCTATAGTTTATATTTTTTTATTAAAATTTAAAAAATTTTTACAGACTGCATTTTGATTCATTGTATGCAAATGGGATACAAATCTTCATTTCTATGGTTTTACACAATGTAGATTCACACCATTCATGTAATCATGCATTTACATAGGGTCATGATGTCTGTTTTATTCTACCATCTTTCCATGCCCCACCCTTTCCCACCCCATTTTCCTCTACACCATCCAAAAACCCTTCATTCTTCTCTTCCCACTGGCCACCCTCCCTTGTTATATCTCATCATCCACTTATCAGAGGAAACACTCTGTCTTTGGTTTTTTGGGCTTGGCCTATTTCACTTAGCATAATATCTTCCAACTTCACCTATTTATTAGCAAATGCCATAATTTTATTATTTTTTATGGTCCAGTAATATTCTATTGTGTATATATATCACAATTTCTTTATCCATTCATCAATTGAAGGGCATCTCAGTTGGTTCCAAAATCTAGTTATTGTGAATTGAGCTGCTATGAACATTGATGTGGTTGTGTTACTGTAGTATGCTGATTTTAAGTCCTTGGTTACAAACCGAGGAGTGGGATAGCTGGGTCAAATGGTGGTTCCATTTCAAGTTTTCTGAGGAATCTCCATACTGCTTTCCGGAGTGGCTGCACCAATTTGCAATTCCACCAGCAATGTATGAGTGTGCCTTTTCCCCCACATCCATGCCAACATTTATTATTGCTTGTGTTCTTGATAATAGCCGTTCTGATTGAAGTTAGATGAAATCTTAGGGTGGTTTTAATTTGCATTTATCTAATTACTAGGGATGATGAGGACTTTTTCATATATTTGTTGATCACCTGTGTTTCTTCTGTGAATTGTCTGCCCATTTCCTTAGCCCATTTATTGATTGGGTTCTTTGTATTTTGGGTGTAAAGTTTTTAAAATTTTTGTAAACTTTGGAGATGAGTGCTCTGTCTGAAGTATGTGTGGGAAAGGTTTTCTCCCACTCTGTAGGCTCTCTTTTCACATTATTGATAGTTTCCTTCACTGAGAAAAAAAAAAAAAAACATTTTAGCTTGAATCTATCCCATTTATTGATTCTTGCTTTTATTTCTTGTGCTATGGGGTTCATGTTAAGGAAGTCTGGTCCTAAGCCAACATGATAGAGATTCAGGCCTACTTCTTCTTCTATTTGGTGAAGGGTCTCAGGTCTAATTCCTAGATCCTTGATCCATTTCGAGCTAAGTTTTGTACAGGGTGAGAGATAGGGATTTAGTTTCATTTTACTGCATATGGATTTCCAGTTTTGCCAGCACCATTTGTTGAAGAGACTATCTTTTCTCCATTGTAAGTTTCTGGCACCTTTGTCTAGTATGAGATAACTATACTTATGTGGGTATGTCTCCAAGTCTTCTATCCTGTACCAATGTTCTACCTGTCTATTTTGGTGCCAATACCATGCCATTTTTGTTACTATTGCTCTATAGCAGAGTTTAAGGTCTGGTATTATGATACCTCCTGCATTACTCTTCCTGTCCAGGATTCCTTTGGCTATTCTGGCTCTTTTGTTCTTCCAGATGAATTTCATGACTGTTTTCACTATTTCTATGAGAAATGTCATTAGGATTTTAATTGGAATCGCATTAAATCTGTATAGCACCTTTGGAAGTATGGCCATTTTGATAATATTAATTCTGCCTATCCAAGAACATGGGAGATCTTTCCATCTTTTAAGGTCTTCAATTTCTTTCCTTAATGTTCTGTGGTTTTCATTGTAGAGATCTTTCACCTCTTGGTTAGACTGATTCCCAAGTATTTTATTTATTTTATTTTTTTGAGGCTATTGTGAATGGAGTTGTTTTCCTCATTTCCTTTCAGATGTTTCATTGCTTATGAATAAAAATGCTTTCAATTTATGCATGTTGATTTTATATCCTGCTATTTTGCTGAATTCATTTATGAGGTCTAGAAGTTTTCTGGTGGAGGTTTTTGGATCCTCTAAATACAGAATCATATCATCAGCAAATAGTGACAGTTTGAGTTCTTCTTTTCCTTTTTGTATCCCTTTGATTTCTTTGGTCTGTCTAATTGCTCTGGCTAGTATTTCAAGGGTGATGTGGAATAGAAGTAGTGAAAGAGGGCATCCCTGTCTTGTTTCAGTTTTTAAAGAAATGCTTTCAGGTTTTCTCCATTAAGAATGATGTTGGCCATGGACTTAGCATAGATAGCCTTTACAATGTTCAGGTATGTTCCTATTATACCTATTTTTTCTAGTGTTTTGAGCATGAAGGGGTGTTGTTTTTGTCAAACACTTTCTCTGCATCAATTGAAATAATCATATGGTTCTTAACCTTAATCTATTGATGTGATGAATTACATTTATTGATTTCTGTATGTTTAACCAACCTTGCATCCCCAGGATGAACCCCCACTTGATCATGGTGAACTATCTTCTTAATATGTTTTTGTATGCAATTTGCCAGAATTTTGTTAGGGAATTTTGCATCTATATTCATCAGAGATATCAGTCTAAATTTTTCTTTCATTGATGGGTCTTTGTCTGGTTTGGATATTAGGGTGATACTAGCTACATAGAATGTGTTTGGAAGGGTTCCCTCCTTTTCTATTTCCTGGAATACTTCTTTGAAAGTCCTGTAGAACTCAACTGAGAATTCACCTGGTCCTGGGCTTTTCTTGGTTGGTAGGCTTTGATCACTTCTATTTCATTGCTTGAAATTGATCTGTTTAAATTGTGTATGTCCTCCTGGTTCAGTTTGGGAGGATCATATGACTCTAGAAATTTGTCTATGTCTTCAATATTTTCTATTATGTTGGAGTATAGATTTTCAAAGTAGCTTCTCATTATGTTATGTATTTCAGTGGTGTCTGTCATGATATTTCCTTATTCATCATGAATTTTAGTGATTTGAGTTTTCTCCTTCTCTCTAGTAGTGTGGCTAAGGGTTTATCTATTTTGTTTACTATTTTGAAGAACCAACTTTTGTTTTTAAATTTTTTTGAATTGTTTCTTTTGTTTCAATTTCATTGATTTCAGATCTGATTTTAATTATTTCCCGTCTTCTATTATTTTTGGTGTTGTTCTGTTCTTTTTCTAGGGATTTGAGATGTAACGTTAGACCATTTAGTTGTTGTCCCTTTATTCTTTTCTTGAATGCACTCCATGCAATGAATTTTTCTCTTAGTACTGCTTTCATAGTGTCCCAGAGATTTTCATATGTTGTATCATCATTCTCATTTACCTCTAAGAATTTTTTTTTATCTCCTCCCTTATGTTTTCTGTTATCCATGCTTCATTCAATAGCTTATTATTTAGTCTCCAGGTGTTGGAGTAATTTCTCTTTTTTATTTTGTCATTGATTTCTAATTTCATTCCATTATGATCTGATAGAACACAAGGTAGTATCTCTATATTTTTTTGTATTTACTAAGGACTGCTTTGTGGTATAACATATGATCTATTTTAGAGAAGGATCCATGTGCTGCTGAGAAGAAAATGTATTTGCTCGTTGATGGATGAAATAATCTATATATGTGTGTTAAGTCAAGTTATTGATTGTATTATTGAGTTCTATGGTTTCTTTGTTTAGTTTTTGTTTGGAAGATCTATCCAGTGGTGACAGCAGCGTGTTAAAGTCACCCAGAATTATTGTGTTGTGGTCCATGTGATTCCTGAAATTGAGAAGGATTTATTTGATGTACAGGGATGCACCATTGTTTGTGGCATAAATATTTACGATTGTTATGTCTTCCTGATTTATGGTTCCCTTGAGCAGTGTGAAATGTCCCTTTTTCTCTTCTGACTAACGTTGGCTTGAAGTCCACTTTATCTGATATAAGGATGGAAACCCCTGCTTTTTTACTGAATCCATGTGCGTGGTATGTTTTTTCCCATTATTTCACCTTTAGTCTGTGGATGTCATTTTCTATGAGATGAGTCTCATGAAGGCAGCATATTGTTGGTTCTTTCTATTTAATCCAATCTGCCAGTCTATGTCTTTTGATTGAGGAGTTTAGACCATTAAAATTCAGGGTTATTATTGAGGTATGATTTGTATTCCCAGTCATTTGGGTTTATTTTTTGTTTTTAACTTGACTTTGTTTCTCCTTTGATTGGTTTTTCCTTTCAGTTAGTTTCTCCCTTTGCTGACATGCATTGTTGTTTTTCATTTCCTCCTCATGGACTGTTTTGCTGAGAATATTCTGTAGCACAGGCTCTCTATTTGTAAATTCTTTTAACTTTTGTTTATCATGGAAGGATTTTATTTTGTCTTCAAATCTGAAGGTTAGTTTTGCTAGGTATAGGATTCTTGGTTGGCAACCATGGTCTTTCAGAGCTTGAAATATGTTGTTCCAGGTCCTTCTAACTTTTAGAGTCTGGGCTGAGAAATCTGCTGATGTCCATATTAGTTTCCCCCTATATGTGATCTGATGCTTTTCTCTCGCAGCCTTCAAAATTCTATCTTTATTTTGTAGGTTAGGCATTTTCATTATAATGTACATTGGTGTGGATCTGTTGTAACTTTGTGCATTTGCTTTTCTGTAAGCCTCTTGTAATTGATTTTCCATTTCATTCTTCAGGTTTGGGATATTTTCTGATATCATTTCATTGAATAGGTTGTTCATTCCTTCAGTTTGTATCTCTGTACCTTCCTCAATCCTGATAATTCTTAAATGCAGTCTTTTCATGATGTCCATAGTTCTCAGAGGTTTCATTCATGATTGCTTACCATCTTCTCTGATTGGTCAACTTTATTTTCGAGATTAAATATTTTGTCTTTATTGCCTGAGGTTCTGCCTTCCAAGTGATCTAGTCTGTTGGTGATGTTTTCCATTAAGTTTTTTATTTGGTTTATTGTTTCCTTCATTTCAAGGATTTCTGTTTGGTTTTTCTTTTCTTTTTTTATCTCTTTGTTAAAATGATCTTTTGCTTCCTGCAGTTGCTCTTTCAACTGCTTATTGGAGTGGTCATTCATTGCTTACATTTACTCTCTTATCCTTTGCTTCACAAATCATTTTAATTATGTATATTCTGAACTCCTTTTCTGACATTTCTTCTACCATGCTGTCACTGGATTCTATTAATATAGAATCTAGGTTTGTTCGAATCATTTTCTTCCCTTCTTTTTTTATGTTGTTCACATATCTTCCCCTCTAGCAGTGCAGATCTTAGATATTGCAGTTTCCCCCCTATAGGCTTATAGTGACTCTATACTTTTCCAAAACCTCTTCTTTAAGGGGGAGGTCAATATTAGCAGCACCCAGTTCAGATAATATGCAGCCCTAAACCAAATAGCCCCTATGAAGGTATTAAAAATATTGTCATAATAAACAGAGAGAATGAGCTCAATTATTATCTACAGTATAACAAATAGATTTGCAATAAGGTCTGAAGTTTCTAATGGAAGACAAAGAGGATGGGAAGGGGAGTAGGATGTAACTGTTAATGGGATAAGAAAAGAGTATATAGAAGTTCTAGATTGTAGAAAGAGTGAAAGTGTAATCAAAAGAAGTTGGTTGTTAGCATGAGAAAAGGGAGAAAGAGACTCTGAGGAAACAGGTAAACAAAAGGAAAATAGAATAAGAAAGTAAAACAATAAAAACTTTAAAATTTTCAAAAAGGAGAAAAAAAATCTACACTATAACAGTTTTATAATATTCAAGCCTCCCAGTCTTCAGTAGCCTGATGCATGAGAGGTACCTAACAATCAGCTTCCAGTCTCCAGTAGGCATCTCAGGATGGAATTTTCCCCACCTAAAGATGGGAGCTACTGCTCTCGGGATAATCCAAGATGGCTGCTCTGGCTTCCAACTGTGTTGGCAAATGGGGAACTGCAACTTGGGGAGTGGGCATGGTTGGCTGGGGGTACTAGAGGTGGGGTGCGGTTTTTTGGGCAGGGGTTCTGGAGGTGGGGTGTGGTCAGTCTGGGGGGTCCTGGAGGTGGGGCGCAGTCAGTTTGGTCAGGGGTTCTACAGGTCCTGGCTGTTGTCTCAAAATGGTGGCAGCCACATGTAACCAAACCTGCAGGTTCTGTGACAGTGGACTTCCAGACAACAGCAGGCAACTGGCGATTCACTGGCCATCTGCAGTCAAGTCTGTTGGCTATTGGTGGACAATCAGCAGATGGACTTTGGGTGGTGGGTGTTGGGTAGGTAAAAAGCAGGTTTAGGCAGGCAAATGGTGGATGACAGGAGCCAGTCAGTGAGCAATCTGCACTCAAATAGTAGTAAATGTGCTGGCAGACTGCAGGAGAGCACAGTGGACAAATGGGGTAAAAAGCAGGGGATTGATAAGTAACAAAGAGTGCCTTCCTCTAGTCTATCATCTTGGATCCTCTGAATCTATATTTTAAAATAAGTCTTCTATCTAGTGTCCATGGCTTGAATATGAGTTCTCCTGGACAACATAGCAAGACTTCAAATCAGTTTCTGTGGGTGCTATTTGGGAATTTGGGAGCTGTTTAGCTAGGTGACTGTGGTTCAGGGTTTTTCATATCCTAGCAGTCAAGTTGTTGGCTGGGGTTGCAACCATCTGAATGCTTGACTCACATGTAAGTAATATTGACCTCACAAAGTCCTGGAAATTTAGCCCAGTACAGTGATGCACACCCATAATCCCAGTATCTCTGGAGGTTGAGGCAGGAGGATAGTGAGTTTAAAGTCAGCCCCAGTAAAAGTGAGGCACTAAGCAACTCAGTGAGACCTTATCTCTAAATAAAATACAAAATAGGACTGGGGATATGGCTCAATGACTGAGTGCCCCTGAGTTAAATCCCCAGTTTCTCTCTCCCAAAGAAATATGCCCTGGAAATTCTCAGTGTACCATGGGGTTCTGCAGAAAACACCTTGAGAACCCATTGGCATATTGGTTAAAAGAATAAGAAAGGGAATTCTACTGGTATTAATACAACTATGACTGGCATTGGATTCAAAGTAACCTCTGATCTCATTTTGCTTATCCATAGAATGGAGATATAATAGGGCTTTCACATAGGGTCATGTGAAAAATAGAACAGTAGCTGACATAGTGCTATTCCATAAAATAATAATGTTGCTCTAATGGTATAGAATGTTAAATACTTTAAACTTTCCATTTCTATGTGAACCAGTTTTCTTCATGAGTCTGACAAAATGACAGTTTACCCAAAAGGAATTTTGTGAAGAAATGATACTCTGAGGCTCCAGTTTTATAATTCATGATGATTTAGAAATGAAGATTTCTAGTAGATGTCAATTTCTGAAGAACTTAAGACCACACAGCCAATGTAAATTATTTTAAAATCTGATTTCAATGTATTTTATTTACAATTAATGGATTTTAAAATGAGAGTTCTATATTCAATTTAATAAATTATAGCAAGAAAAATTTTGGTTTCTATTTTATTAAGAGGGAAATCAAAGAATATTCTGATGCCAAAATAAACATGTACTAGTGTATATTTATTGTTGGCAGAATTTTAGCAAGTGCTTGGCATTCTAGGCAAAAAAAAAAAATACGCATACTATTGACTGAAGGTAGATAAAGTGAGCAATAGGATGAGAAATGAAAAAAATTAATTATGTTTATGCCACAAATACGATTAAAATTACAGGTCAATACTTTTAGGCATAAACACATATACTGTAATTTGTTAAAGTTATACATCAAACCAACTCTGCCCAGGCTCCCAGCAGGGCCAGTTTCCTGGGTATATGGTTCTACATTTTTAAAGTCCTCATTCTGAGTTTAATGCCTGTTGTCATCATATTCAATTTTAAAATGATTTTTTCCAATAAAAATCACTCACTTTCACTGGGACCCACAAATTTATGCAGTCAATCCTGGTTCTAGGTCCAGAATATCATGTGTGATCTCCTCTTAAGACCTACTCACATAGTGTATACGTCACTGTTGGCTCCTTCTGTTCATCGGGAAATCGCAAAATCCTACCCAGGTTAAGGGGAAGAGGAACAGTTTCAGCTTCTTGAGTATGTAGCTATTGCTGTAGTCATTATTGGGAAATTTTACCAGTCACATACAAAAAAATGATTCAAGTAGATACCATATGGACACTACCTTACATATGGCTATTTTTCAAAACTAAAAACAATATTAAGAAAAATGCATATCCTTAGAAAGTAGTTGAAATCACAGCTCTCGAGTCAAACTCCCTAGGTTTGAATCCCAACTTTTGTTGGAATTTTGGCACAATTCTTAATTTGTTAGTGCATAAATTCCTCATCTGTGAAATGAGAATAATTTTAGAAATTACCTTTCATGATTATTCATATAAGGATTCAACATTTGTACATGAAAAACTATTAGCCATCAGTGTTTTATTATTTGGTTAGATTAATGAAATCTCAAAGTGAAAATATAATGAAAACTGAGACTGGCATTTTCTTCTCACTCCCAATAGCATAAACATCCTCTCAGATTCATAATGATGATTACATTAGAATTAAGCAAGAGAATATATTAGCTTGCTAGGACTGCTGAAAGAAAATACTATAGATCCAGTGGCTTAACAAAAATCTTTACACAGTTCTGCAGATGGAAGTCTTGAGATCAAAGTGGGACAGGGTTGGTTCCTTCCAAGGCACTGAGTAAGGATCTGGTCTAGGCCTGTCTTTGACTGACAGGTGGCTGGTTTACCTGTATCTTCACATTGTCTTCCCTCTGTACAAGTTCGTGTTTGAATTTCTTCTTTGTGTAAGGATTCTAGCCATAGAGGATGAAAGCCTACCCTAAGGACATCTGTTTAACTGTTATCTATTAATGACCCTATCTCCAAATAAGGTCACATTTTGAGGTACTGGGGTTAGAATTATAACATGAATACTTGAGAGGACACAGGTTAGCCCTCACAAAGTAAATGCCTATCTGGTAGACGTGATTTTAGAGGAAATAGGTCTCATTACTCCAGAATTTCCTTATAAATCATTTTCTTATAAATCACTATAATACATGTGTTTGCTATTTTATGTCTAGATAATTCCATTGAATTACTAACTTCATAAATTGTAAAAATATGTACCTTACTCCAGCATAGATTGATTCTGATTCACCACTTTAATCAACAGGCTAAACTCCTTGAAGGGGGATACATGAATCATTTATTTTGTCCCTACAGGGTCTTAATATATAATAGTAACTCAAGCCTCTGCTGAATAGAATTTAATCGAAAACCCCTTAAAGAGATTTGACAACTGTAATCCTCATTTACATCTCTGCTTTTATTCAGACTGAACTAATTAAATATATTACACTTGCAGTACTTTATGCATTTCCTCAGTACTTGGAATCACAATAAGCTGCCTCATTCACTAATGTTTTCCTGCATCTGTGTCTTCTCCTAATAAATGGAAAGATCTCTGTCATCAGAACCTTTACTACAACTTGTTATCCAGTGAAATATCTTTTTCTTGCCTCTCTACCATTTTAACCAGACACACAGAATGTTTTTAATATTTTTTCACAGTTTGGCAGATAACCAACTTTCAAGAATTCAAAAACTTGTTAAAAGGACAAGTTGTCAAAGCCCACACCAGATTTCAATGAAACTTTGACAGTAAGGAATCGGAATTCTTGTTCTTTTTCAGAAGCTCAAGGTCAAGAAGGGAGGCACAGAGGAGGTAGGGTCCACCATTTCTAAGAAAGCTATGGAACTCTTGTGTCCATTCTGGTAGTGGCATGTCTTCCAAATGCAAAAAAAAAAAAAAGAAAAAAAAAAAAAAATCCCCAATACCCAGAGAGCTCTCAGCTGGTGGTCTGTACAGCTTAACTCTGTAAGCTATCCAACAATGGTAGTGAGGTCATGGAAATGGCTGCTTTGCATAAAGAACTGGGCTCCATCATGCCCCATCTCTTGATGTGCTCTGTCTAATCATACAAGGGTCTACAGCCCCCCAATTCTTATCTTCAAATGAGTGTCCTTCCAAAATATCTCAGAGACTCAGCTGGACAGTCAGGATTCAATGTCCTATTTCAGTACAAAATAACAAGTTAATATTTTCCTTTAACTTTTTAACTTGTTTTATATTGAGATTTTTAAATGATACAATAAATATTTAAATTATAGTAATTTGTTTTGCTCTTCTAAAGTAAAATTTAACAATTTTATTTAATAAACCATTTTCTTTCAATGGTTTGCAAATATATTTAAAGTGACATACTGTTGAACAAATGGGGCTACCAGAATGCCTAAAACATTAAAATACTGGGAAAAAATAGCTAACCAGTTAATTACATTTTATCCTTTTTTTTTTTTTTTTGTATAATGTAAGCTTCAAGAGATACATTTGTAAGAGTGTTATTGGATTACTTGTTTTATAATCCATGATTACAGTTGGCTAGGAAAAACTAGCATCTTTTTTGTACAGAATTGTCAATGTTCAGTCCTATTATTGTTACAATCTTATTCCTTCATTTCCCTTATTTTAAAAATTAAAATAAACTGGCCTTCTATCTATACTTTTATTTAAGTTCTAATATTTAAATAAGTTAATTATAAAATTTTGTAATCAATGCTTGTCTTGAAATTTAATACTGTTGCACTATAACATAGGCAGCTTAAAATCCTCTACATTCCTCTAAGACAAACAAGAAAAAGAGGCTCTGAATTTAAGAAAATAAGTAACAATTAAATACTAACTTTATAAAAATCATTATTTATAAGTGAAGGAAGCTTTTCCTTGTGATAAAATAATTAAGAAGGTGTGGGACAGAGGAAAAGAATTGGAGGAGGGGACAGAAAAGAGGAAGAGCAAAACCATGGGTAACGCAAGGTCTTCCTGACCAAAGTCATTCTTACTCTTCTCTTCTGATAAAATATTTGATAGAAGAGGTCCCTCGTTTGAGAAAATGGAGTTTGAGAGTGTAATTCATTAGGATCTATAGGATACTCTTCCATAATCCACTGTAATTAGGGAGGATAGGAACAGGAATCTCCTCTTTGGTTATATGAATTTAAATGCAAAGATTTCAAATCAGGAAACAGTAGCATTGAAGAGTTTTGGTCAACAGAGTAAACACAGAATTTTAGAGTGTAGGACATTATAAGTGTGGAGCAATCCAGTTAGGACATCTTGGTGCAGTTGTAGACAACTAAGAAACAATAATGTAAGAGTTACCCTACACCTCAATGATAAATAGACTTGGAATATACAAATGACGGGAATGGCATGATTGTCATAGCTGTTTTGCCCAGAACCTACTTACTTAGGAGCACGGTACTACTTTCAAAATGTTGTGGTAGTTTTTTCTTTCTTTTTATAAACATTTACATTTTGATTCTGAAGCCCAATGTATAGCACGAAAGTGAGCTATAACAGACCTCTGGGGCCTGACTAGATTACACAGGTTATGAGAAGCAGTTTCAGGCTGGGTCAAGGTTGTTGAGCCCGCAGAATATATGCAGAGAATATATGCAGAGGATTTATGAGAAAAGAATCAACATAATTGGAAGCAGCTCCTAAATTCTTTCCTAGATCTTTGCAAGAGTGCACATAAATTTCAGTGGTCAAGGCAGCATAAGGTCAAAAGAAACTGCTTTTCTAAAGAGTCCAGAGTCCAAGGCTTGCAGTTTTTTTCTGCTTTTTCTCTTCCACATTAATCTTATTTCTTCTAAGTTCCTCTCTATCCACCCATTGTTTGTCATTCATAAATCAGCATAGATCAATACAGACAAAACCAACAACCAAGTACACTGTTCAAAATTCCACTCACAGAAAAGCTGTCACTTCCCACTGACCTCCTGGGTAAGGTTTGAATGATACAGGTTTTCACTTAAGTTTGGTGACATCATGTAGCTGGGCACTGGGAGTCCAGCTCGCTGTTCATGCAACAACCTCTCTATGCCTTGGGATCTGCTTGAGCCCACCTCCTATTGTGGGCTTTAAGAATGGAGCAGTGACATATGGAGTTTATCCAGGAAAGATGAGCTTAGTGAAATGAAATTTAAAATGCTGATTTTGTGTATGATGGTAATGAGAGAAAAGAAGACAAATAAAGCACATATGAGAAAGGATGAATTGCTAAAGGTTACAATTTTCAATAGGTGATGGAGAGCTCAGAGACAAGATGGTATTTTAATAAAGTGAATAAAAAAGGGAAGAACAACAAGGTTGGGAATCTTTAAACACTTGCTCCATGATGCAAATGCACTGAGGGCGGGGTATGCGTAGAACTTCCGAAGAGGCCGGTGTGGCTGGAGCATCACGGGTGAACAAGGAATGGAAAATGATAAGAACAGAAAAGTAATGGCAACAAGATTATGTGATTTTGTACGCCATTTTACACATTCTGTCATTTCTCTGAGTGAATTGGTAAGCCATTGGAGAGCTTTGAGCAAAAATGTGACATCATTTGACTTACATTGAAGAGAATCATTCAGAATAGACTCAAGGACATAAGGACAGGAGTGGAGAATCAAGTCAGGAAGCTAATGCAGAATCCAAGAGAATGACAATGATACTTGGACTCAGTCATGTCCAGTCTCCTGACCTGCTCATCAGGCATACTCCTACCTCAGGATATTAGCACAGGTTTTCTTACTGCATGGAACATGTTTGTTTGTTTGTTTGTTTGTTTGTTTGTTTCCAACAGTTACAGACATTTCTTCTTCTTTCAACTCTTTTTTTTTTCTCCTTCAAGTCATTCAAATATCAGTGGTATAGGCAGTAAGAAATGGTTAGATCATTGAGCCAACTGGATTTGCAGGAGTTAGATGTGAATTATGAGAGAAAGAAAAGGAAATCAATTAAAGAACTTGACAAAACTAAGAGGGGAACAGTGTGGGGGACAGACTGGCAGATTGGAAAATCACATCAGTTAGAGATGTATTAATGTGAGGTATCATGTAGGCAACGGTATACATGAAATAAATGCAAGTAGTGTTTAAATTGGAAATTCTCAGTGTGGAGATAAAGTTATCAGACAGTACGAGATCATTAAGTAAATAAGTAATGCAGAAAGGAAAGAATCCATCCATACACTGAGCCCTAGGTGATCAATTCAGTTTTAAGAGATCAGAGATATGAGGAGAACATTCATAAAAGAAGATACAGTATCCAGTGAAGGAGCTAGAATCCTAGGAGTGCATGTATCTCAGGACAGTGTCAAGGAAGAGACTGCAGTTAGACTTGCATATTATACTTTTATTTCACTTTATATCTCATAATCACTCTTTCATAATATCCATCTAATTATTCTGTGCTGAATTTTGGACAATTTTCTCTGAGACAATACAGCAGAGTGGTTGAGAGCAGAGACCACAGAGCCAACTGAGTTATCACAAATGAATTCCAGCCAGTCCGAAAATACTAATGAAAATACAAATAGTAACAGTAAAAATAACAGTAATGTAAACTCATCAGTACTTATAAAGCATTTACTTGTATGCTTACTGAACACTCAGGAACATTAGCTGATGTAATTCAAGTTCACTAATTTTCTGTTCACTGGTTTCTAATCATCTGTTTAACTTCATAATCAAGTTTTAAATTTAAATGGACATTTTTTTATTCCTGGAACTTTTATTTAGTTCTTCTTCAAATATTCTTATTTATGTACATATGTATTTACTTATTTGTTTTCCTCTCATTGTTTCTTACAGTTTCAATTTTTTTTTTTTTTTTTTTTTTTTTAGTAATTAGCATCTGTTTGCTTTCTTAATTACAATTTAGGGGTTCCAATCATCATGCATGTCTTAGCTATGACTCTGTCTTACAAGGGATTTTTTTAATGTTTTGTAATTTTAGATTGTGAGCTTCCTTCTCAGGGTCTTATCACAATAATCCTGTATTTGCTTCTTCCTAGCATCCCACACCTATTACTGCCTTCTAGGTTAATACTTATTTTAACTTCTTAGTGCGGAGTTTCTGTAACCATTTACAGAAACTGATCCAAAAAGCCAGTAGATGCAGACCTATTGCTTCAAATTCTCAAGATACTTTTCCTCACTCAAGAGTCATGAGGACATAGTGGCTTCCTCATTATCTGCAGGTTTCAAAGCAAACTTCCTTGTATACCCACTTCACATGAATACAGTCTCCGAGGTGCTCAGCATCAAAAGGGGGCCCTAGCGCTTAAATCTTTGCTCACGTTGTAAGGAAAAATAACTAAGATCTCTATGCAGCCTAACACCAAATCATTTTCTTACATTCTGCATTTAAGTTCTAGATTTTTTTTTTTTTTTCATTTGCTATCTTTTTCACTGTATTACCAAAGCCAGAAGTACTCAGCAATATTTTCAAGTCTGGAATCCTATGTCAAGATTAAGTCAGAAAATTGGTCATAACTAAGTTGAGGGCATACACAAATATATCTTATTCAAATCTATCTAATTGGATGTCAATTTTTAGTTTGCATGTACTTACAGGCCAAGATGAAAAATCTCTTAAGAAAGCCAAAATTATGAAGACATGGTACTTTTAATTATCTGCTATGAAATCCTTTTTTTTTTTTTCAACATTGCAACCAGGCATTTATACACACTAGCAGTTGGCTTTTTTATTATGCTTATTGCACCTTAGATAGATGAAATAGAAACAATACGTTCTTAGCAAAATAGCTAAAGTACTCTTGCTGTTTTTGTTTCCAAATCAAAGTCGACTCGCTCAGTATTCTTATTTTAAAGTAGTTTGTGACATATTATAACTCTACAAAGTTATAAAGTTTCACAAATTTGATTAGGTTGAAAAGAAGAGATGAGAAAAACCTAATTGAATTTTACTTTATCAATCATTTTTAGAACTCTATGCTTGCTTATATCGAGTTTTCAATTCAAATATCAAAGATCATTTCATTGCAACAAGATATTGTCTTTGACTTAGCATTAAGAAGACCCGTGTAATTTGTTATGCCATTTGCCTGTGTAGGAAACCAAAAATGTGCTAGCAGAACAACAACAAAAATTGTTATGGCCCTGTAGGTTTCATTTCATATGGTTAATATCTTGGGACAATACATACAGAAATCAAGGCAAGAATGTGATTTGCTTTGCTCTAAATGAAATCTGTTTTGAGTATCCATATTACATTTGATAAGACAGTATGCTTCTAGTTGTGTTTCATAACTGCAACTCCAGTTTCATCAATATGTTCAATGTAATTCAAATTATTGTGTGGGCAAATGTATTTGAAAACAAAAAACATGATTTTGAATCTTTGTGACACTAAATCATCTTTATACTTGTTTGTAATATTTACATTTGTTAAAATCACAGGACCATAAGTAATAAACTATTTCATAAATAAAATGTGGAGGAACTCATTTAAAGATGGAAATGCTGAAAATTTGACAGAGCACCACCAAATTACTTTGAGAACAAAAATGTAAAGAAATGTAACCGTAAAAATTCAAGCAAACTTGAATCTTGTATTGTTCCATGTTCAATAAGATTTTTTAATTTATTTTCATCTGTAATTATTAAGAACATATCATTTTGATGACTTGGTTTTCTGCAAAATATGTTACTTTCAAGGTTAATCTAAACATTATATTATTCCCTCTGCCCACACCATACCCTACATAATTCTGAAGTCATTTCTATTTATTATTCTTATGGTACTAACAATAATCCCATTAGTTCAGTGAGTTGAGCAGTCATAACTTTTACTGTTTGATGTCACCTGACAACCCAGTGGAAACCCATTGACATCTGGGAAATAGCAAGTATACATACTCGATTTCTAGCTGCTCTATCTCATCTCATTGACTCACATGGTTTTAAGAAAGGGAATATAGACAATAGATACTACTTCTCGTTTCATTATGTTTTGTGTATGCATACTTTTGGGATTCTTTCAATATTTAGTTCACGTTTTATTTATATCTTTTGATATGTGACAGGAAACTCTAAATTAAAGAATATTTTTAAAATTGAGTGCAAAATTATTGCTCAACCAAAATTAAGAAATGGAACTTTTCAAGGATTAGGGCTTGGGTGTATACAGTGCATATTTATAATGTATACAAATTAACTCTTACAAACAGATACATTTCTTTTTGCTTAAAAGACAAAACAACAAAAAAAAAACAACAAAAAAAAATAAGACAGAAACTGTATTTGATACAATGCTTTGATTCCTTGGCAAGAAGATAACTATTGGGATTTGCAGTGAGTGCAGTTTCTCTATCCATCACTTTTGCAAACAATTATTTGAAGATGAACAAGACTGCTTTTTCCTTGCATTGCTTTTCAATATTGTCAGAAACATTTCTATAATAAAGAGAAAATTACTTTATTCAAATTTTTGTCTTTATTACATTTCGTGTACCATTTACTTTAATGAATAACTATTTAACTATTAATTTCAAGACTTTCAGCTCAATAATACTTCTGCTGTCTTCATTATTGCTGCTCTGTAACTGCATCATTGAAGCCAATGATTTTTGCTTCACCAAGATTCATCTTTTTTTCAAAAAAAGTCTGCTTTTCTTTCAGAAAAGCTATTCCCATTGCTGCAATAAATTCCAACCCAAGAAACTAGTCATTCACAGTCTGAGAAAGTATTTCATCCATGTTGTAAATGTCACAGGCTGCAGCATCTGAGGTCAAGTATTCCATGATCACTGAAATAACAGTTGTTTATCATTTTAATAAGCTTATCCCAAATTCAGCACTATATAAAATGAGCATTCTTTTTTATAAGTAGAAAGTTTGAATGAAGAATTGAAATTTGAGTGGTGAAAACTAGAAATGTCAATTTTTCTTATGCTACTAGAGCTACAGGTCTTCAGCACCTTGGAATACATTTGTTGAATCTGACCATATTAGTTTGAGGAGTCGAGGCTGGGCTGAAATCCCCAACCACGGGTGCCATCTTTCAGGCCTGACTGGAGGCAATTACAGAGGCTTTGTCTAGCTGGCCCTTGGGGAAAACTGCCGTCTTCACACCAGATTGGCGTACAGCCAGTGCATCACTATGTTGTGGAGGGACCTTGCAGTGTAAAATCAAAGTCCCTGTGGCCAAACACACTCATAGGAGTCCCTCTACCAGCATGTCCGTTTGGAGGCCTCATTCAGGAGAACAGAGCTTAAGTACTATTCAGGTGCCTTTCCCATTTCTTCTTAGTGGAGGACCCTAAGACACTTTTCTAGACTTAGGGGCTTAGTCTCCCCCTTTCTCTCCCTCAACCCCACTGGGTCCATGGGAGCCCTTTGTTTGGGGCTACTGGAAAGTTAGATTATTCCCTCTGCCCATGCTACATGGCCTCTACCCTTCACCTGCTGCTGTTCCTTGTTAAAAAATGAAGCACTGGAGAACCAGTTCCTATTTTTACCTCTTATTACACTACTACAGAAAGTAAATAAAGTCTTGATCACTACTTTCCGTTTTGCTTATTATTCTAGTTGATCCACCTTGACACCTGAGAGCTCAACATGGTGAATAATTCTCACTTTTCCTTTGGTGGTTTTTCTTGAACAAGATTTTTTTTAGAAAGTTAATGACTAAGAGACAATAGATTTTTTTAAAATACATTGGGATTTTTCTTTTTTTTTGGAGAAAGTGCCCTCTTCTAAGAATACAGATCAAAAATACGAACTCTGTGTGTGGGGTATGTGTGTATATATACATATATACACACACACACATATATATGTGTATATATACATACACACACATATATGAGTATATATGTGGATACATATATATATCCATATTTATAGTCAAAGCAATTAAGTAATAAATGTCCATCAGTCTATTTCAAAATGAAAGCAAATAAAATGAACAGTTGTGGAAACCATCTCCATGATATAATGTTAATGCTACCAATGCAGTATTTCCTGTGTTCAAAATTATTGCATTCTGGCTTCCATTATTGCAAATTAAAACATGTGACTTCCTGTAATAACAATGTCATATTCATACCCTTAACAATTAATGTAATATAAATGTTGAATCTTCCTTCTTAATACTTGAGACATCAAAATGATCTCTGATGAGAAAGGAGTTGTTATTATTCAAGCTACATTAGTAAAGACACCAATATTATTTGCAGGAAAACAAAGTTTCATTGTCTAACAGATGCCTAATTAGGGAGTTGAGCATTTGAATCAAGTGAGGCATGGAAATGGATTATATAGCATTTACATGTAGAGCACATTATTTATAAATAATCGTAGCAACTGCTGCTTTGAAGGGAAACTCACCTAAGCTCTGTTGAACTTTGAGATGTTAATTTTTCTTCTTCCTTTTTAATAATTTAAATGAAGCAGCATATTCACCTTTCCACTATAACTTACTTTACACAACTGATTATTTTTCCCATTAAAAAACAACTCAATGACTGTAAAATTTAATCCTGGTGAAGTTTTATTTTCAGAAACACAACATGAATATTATTAAACTTAATGAAGAATCTATGAAATACTGATTTCAGGCACTGCTGAAATCTAGAGATGAGCTGAATTAAAAAGATAGCATTGGTAGAAATGAAATGTTCTGTAAAAAACAGCTGCTTTGTATAATGCATGTCAAACAGATAATGGATTGCTATATTCTTCTTCAGTTTTTCTTTCAAAAAAAGGAAAAAGTTTTAGGCTCTTTAGATTTTTAACATATGCTGATTTTACCCATAGCTGGGCTGAATATTTTAACACTGTTCTGAAGACTTTTGAACAGATAGAATCTTATACTGCATTTACTTAATCACAATTATTGTAAATGTGCTTGTGTGATTGAGCACAAAATGCTTTGCAAGCAGAAGCAATTACTCTGCTATTTGGGGAATGGTAAGTGAAGTTTCATCTGACTTTAGAAGGAGGTTAGGGACTCAGTCACAACAGAAGTAATGGGATAAAGCAACTTTTGCCATTTTAGAGAGTCAACACTATGTATATCAGATCTGTCAATATTCTTCCTTAGGATTTTGCATAGGCAAACCAAAATAAATCAGTACACTGACTCTCTGGAAATACAAATTCCTTCACTTAAGATCTGCATTCATCAATTTATATTTTATTTTTCTCATTTTGCTCTCCTTTGCTTGCTCTATTTCTTTCTTTTCTTTCTTTTTTTTTTTTTTTTTTTTTTGTTGTTCGGGGAGATGAGGATCTCTTCCTCTATACCTTGATTCCTTTCTTTCTAACGTAGACTAACCTGTTGTTGGATTTCTCTGACGTGTGTTTATAAGTGTCTTTACAAAAATAACCCTTCGGGAAGTGTCCTTAAGGTCTGAAGTTTAAGGAAAAAATATATTCCTACAGCTGTATGACTATATTCTAGAAGTTCGCCTAATTCTTGACACGGACAACTCAAAATATACTATATTTGGCATTTAGCCTGTTGTTTATTAAGTGCTGCATGCAATTGTGGTTATTTTAGTTATTAAGGATCAGAGCAATTTAAACTGACATTCACCTTTCCCATCTTTCCCACCACTGGAAACCACTGTCCAGTCTCCATGTGTGCCAGCCAACTCTGCAACATGCATGTACGGAAGTATCGCTTCTGGGAATAAAATTTTCACAGCTAAAAAGAGACTACACAAAGAAAAAAAGTATATTCCCCTGATCTCCCTTGCACCCTTGCATTCTCCTTGGGATTATCCCAGGAAAGGCAAAGCTTGGAGCTGGAGCCACACTCCTGGGAGAAACCGCTAGCGCACCAAGTCCAGGAAAGAAGAAAGGTTCCATGGAACCTGGCTCATGTGGTAAGTCTCTGAAACTCCAAGAAAAGTTCATTTCTTCAGCATTTTGTTAAAGATAAAAACGTCCCCATGATTTATGTCAGTTTTATTTGGTTAGTGTCTTACTTAGGACTGAAAATATTCCTAACCTCTATTACCCCAGACACCCTCATTTTCTTCTATTCCCCTGCCTTCCACTGTACAACCAAAGTTACCTGTCATTTTATTTTACTTAATCAAGATGAAATAATAAAAACACAACTCAATGTTCAAACAAAAGTAAACTTGCGGAATGTGGTAAAGAATTAATTAGAGGGTAATTTATAGCCTCAAGTATTTAAAAATAAATAATATTTGGGCATAGATTAAAATGTTGGAAGAAAAATATAAAATCCAAGAAAGTTCTTTTTAAGTAATAAAAACTAAAATATAAAATAGTGAAATGGAATACAAAGAAATAATCGTAGGCAACCATCCAGTCAAAACTTAAACCTTGTAAAAAGTAAATTGTCAACCAGGAGCAAATCTGATGAAGAAAAAAATGAACTAAATGGCAGAATTATAAAAAAACAAAAAAACTGCCAATGATAGAGATAAAATAGAGGTTTCAAGAAACCTAAAACAACTTGGCAAACTGTTGCTTATAGATTGAAAACTTATATGAAGTAGATAATTTTCTAAAAAATATAAAAATATGGAAAAGGGATGTAGGAAGAAATCAATATTAAATAAACTATTAAGCATTAAGGAATTCTCACCCAGTTGTGAAAACAAAATGATCACAAAAGACACCAGGTATGGGCAGTGTGGTAAGAAAACACAAAAAGGATGTTTCCAGTACAAATAATGACAATAATAATAATATGAGAAATGTTTGATCAAGAAATGATTTCCAGAGAAATTGGATAATACCTAAAATTAACTATAGACATTTCACAAATGCAAAGGAAATGAAGAAAGGAAAGCCTATAGAGGAAGAAGCCAGAGAAAGTTTCAAGAGAGAGATAGCACAAGAAAAGCAGTATAAATACAGAACTCCCTTTTGATCAATATCAAAGTGCATTGACATAGTCATCTAAAATGAAAATAATTCACACAAATTCATTAGTAAATGCGACTTTCTAAGAAAAGTAATGAGAAAAAAATGAACTTGAGAAACTAAAAGACTAGGTTAGAGATGAACAATGATAAAAAAAATAAGTAGCTAAAAAGAGATGCCACATGAACTAAGATTTTGATTTATAATAGCTATGGTTGCATAAATCTATGGGAAAATTTTGAAATATTCAGTAAATTGTACTGATAAATTTGATTACAAATATTTTTAAAATAAAATTTGGTCCATATACTACACACACACAACATGCATATACAAACAATTGCAATAAAATTCAACCAATATAAGTACTATAGCAAAATTTCCAAATTATACAAAAGCCTTAGGAATGTAGGGCAGGGAAGACTCCTTGGACAAGAATTTTTTTAAAAGTAGACCATTAAGGAAACATTTACTACTTCACCTACTTTGAAAATCAAAATCAAAATGACCAAATCAGTTGTAAAGAGCTAAATAACCAGTGCACAGGAAGAGAGTTACTAAAACTGTAAGTGGGCATACTATACAAAGGACCCCTCAAGGGCTAGGGATATAGCTCAGTTGGTAGAGGGCTTGCCTCGGAAGCACAAGGCCCTAGCTTCAATCCCCAGCACCACAAAGACACTTCAAAACCAACCTGAGACCAACAGGTAAATAGATGATTTGCAAAATACATGAATAAAAAAAACCCTCCAAAGTTTTGGCCAATTGTACACCATTCAAGAAGAATGTTGCTCAATAACTCCTTCCTTGGAAGGTTGAATCTTTCCTCCATGGTCCCTGTCATCATCTGCTAGCAGGGAGTCTCCAGGCTAAATTATTTATGTTTTCATTCCCACCTTAGGGATTTCACAATTATTCTCCATCTTTTGGATTAAGCTTTAAATCATACTTCTCTAACCAATGTTAACATTCACTACACCATTTGGTCACTTGAATTCATGTCACTCAGATATGTTCATCAAGTCTAATTTCTGAACCAAGTTGCTTTTAGAATTGATTTCTAACTCCAGGGAACATAACTTGTCCAGATAGCTGACTCCTGTCCCTCACTCATACTGTTAGTCCTGGACCACGACCTCCACCACCTGGGTATTTGTATTTGACCCATTGATTTGACATACATTTCAGATTACTGGAGATATTTTATAAAATAGGAGTTCTTTCATATGTATTAAATATTACTTCAATTATGTAAATAATTTCTATCACATATACTAGTGATGTGGGGACTCTTTGCAAAGTTCAGTACATAAGACAAATGCAATCATGTTTTAAAATACAGTAAGCATGAGCTTTTGTTAATTGTATTGTGTGAAAAAGAAATTTTCCCCCCTTCCTTGCAAGTCCCCAATTATTTTAATCAAGAAAATATAAAGAAGACATAAGATAATAGCTGAAAGAGACAAGTAGGATATATTTTCAAATATTTCACCCTCTCATATAGGGAGAGAGAATCTTATTCACAAAAGTAAAATGGATCATATTTTCTAATTCTGAGAAAAACTTAACTCTCATTCTTCAGGACCACAATTCCAATGGTTATAAAACTGAGACAGATGGCTCTTCATTATTCTGTGTAAAGGACAGTCTCTTGGATATACAGTGTACAGCAGATGCTTCAGATGCATTTTTATTAGAAATAAAACAGGAGGAATGTTCAGAAAAGGCCCATTATCTTATTAAATGGGGATTAAGCCATATGAAGCAGTAATGAAACTAAACATTTAGGTGTCTAGTTAAAATGTGTGATATTTTTCACATTTGTCACTTTCTCATGTCTTATCTCTCAGATGAAAATATTCCATGAATTTTAAGATTAATGACAACAAATCCTTATTGGCCTTTATTTTACACTTTGAGAGATTCTAATGATTACCATGCCCTGTTGTGGTGTATTGGAAGTTGAGCTGATAAAGCTATGCAAGTTAAATGCAAATTATACATAAAACTGTCTAAGCCTTAATA
This sequence comes from Sciurus vulgaris, assembly GCF_902686455.1. Classification (NCBI taxonomy): domain Eukaryota; kingdom Metazoa; phylum Chordata; class Mammalia; order Rodentia; family Sciuridae; genus Sciurus; species Sciurus vulgaris. Next base: position 17,670,295 of record NC_136469.1, read on the forward strand.
TTGTTCAAGCCAATCAGATCTCAAAGTTAAAGTTGAGTCCTGAGTGTTTCTTGAGAATTGTGTAATATTGATTGGTTGTTCCATTTTTGCTCCTCACTGAAATTTAAAAAGTGAACCTTATCATTGCAAGCTGCACAACATCTATATCCCTGCCAACATACAGTATGGTAATTCTATTTTCTATATCAGCAAGTGATAACTAGCGTCTGGGCTAAACTCAGCCCATTGCCCAAACTCAGAGTAAGTCTAAAGAAGGAAGCTAGTTTAATCAGGGTACTAGTAAAATTTTACAAATCAAGTCAGTTGTAAAATTTTAAAGGCCATGAATGAAATGTCAAATGCACCCTTTTCTGGTGAATATGAGCTTCTAAAGCATATTTTCACAGCTGGCTACTAGCACAGCATTGTACCGTGAAACACTCTCATTCATCACACTGTCTGACAAAATGAACTGATACCAGTTTCCATTTTGTCTCTTGGTTTTGTTAACAACATATTTTTTTTTAGATTTTCAAACGCTCTTCTAAACATCACAGTGTTCTAATAAACCATTTCTTAAAATGTAGATCCTCATGTCCATGTCAGTCAGAACCATCTGACGCCTGAGGATCTCTGTGTATCCTGAATGATTGTTACAGACACACTAGTTTGGCAATTATTACTCTAACATTCATTGTTATTCAACAGCCAATATATAAGTGATGGTGAGGCTTAATTTGTTCAAGTCATTTTATATTTAAAGGGTCTTATTTTTCTATAGCTTTATAAATTCTCAATTATTCATAGGTACTTTTCACATTTGAAGTGCCACACTTCCACATTATAAGGATAAAAGTTCAAGAGACATGAGCTTCTTTATATTCAATAAGATTTTTAACTTGTTCAAAGTCAGCCAGGCATAGAAAGCTCATTAATAGAGATTGGGGAAAAGATGAGCTGAAGAAATGGCTTTCTGAGAGAAAGAGAAAAAAAAATAAGATATCTGCCACTGTGCATTTTCTAAAGATTATAAAAAATGAAATTTAGGTATCTCTGATTTCTTCTAAAGATTGAGAATTCAGGACTTTCAATTTAGCTGGGATTCAAATCAGTGCACAGTATTGACAGGGTTAATATACAAAATGCATCAGGCCATAGATTTTGTGCTACTTTTTTTAACTCTGAAAAACTCAATAAGTAACCTGTGAAGATGGTTGTTTATTATGGATGACTACAATAGCTTAAAAAACTGCTGCCCTAATGTGGCACCCTACCCTGTAGCAATTTAAACATACATTTCTAGTAATGAGATAATGTAAACAAACTATAAGGAGTTGCCTCACCCATCAAAATAATCTGATATTTTGAAATAGTTCCTGCACTAAAAATACCAACCATTACCTTCTGAAATTGCTCCCTCCCAGGGCTAAAGCTTGGGGCATTGGTGAAATTCTTTCCATCTCAGTTCCCTAGTTGAGATGTATGTAACCGAAGGTGTAACATTAGTTATATTAACGAAATGCCTGCTCACAGGATTATAAAATTGAACATAAGTTTTGGCACCATCAAGCATTTTAGGAACTTCATATACTTAGACAAAGTCTGACATTTGATTGGAGAAAGTATAACTGTAAGTAGGAAGAGAAATATGGTATGGAATAGCAATCTAATTCAGGCACCACAAGTATAAAAACCCAGGAAAGTTTCAGTGGATGTATAGTATATGTGTGCTATATGTTGACCTTACATGAGATTGATCTTTCAGTTGTGTGTCAAGGAAATATTTACACTGTGTAAGTATAAACATTTAAGATCCATTGAAATCAAAGTCCATATATATCTGTTGCAATGGCTTTAGTAGGTGATTCAATTTACAGCTCTCGAATCTCAGAATAGAATAATGCAGTAGTCTAGTAGAATCATATTCTAGCATTCTAACAATCTAATGTTATCTATCACTCGTGATCATATGTGTATACGTAATTTTTCCAAGTCTTGAGAGCTGAGTTCAAAGCATGACTCTAATTTCTAGTTATGTGAGCTGGTTAATTTTTCTGTGCTTCCATTTCTTCCTCAGTAAAATGGAGATAATGGTTCCACACTTCTATGGTTGTTACGTGAAACCAATGAGTTAATATATGTTAAACCCTTCTGATAAAAGTACATTCTCATAAATGTTTGTTAATTGCTATTTTTTATTATTACATTGTTAAAGCTCATTGTTAAAAGATACCTTGGGTAATTTAGGAGAGAAGAGCTCATGGCATTAATCTCAGAAGCTTTACAGAATAATACAAAACAGGATATCCCAAAGTAGAGCCAGGTCCAACATGGAGAAAATTAAAGGCCACACTGACCTCATGTCACAGCAGCCTGGGAAGACTTTTCTCTTATACACTCTCCTTCTATTCCTGTGGGGAAAGCAACTAGATGCAGAATGGGCTATATTGGCATCTGGAATCTTGTCCATCTTCAACTAAACTGAATAGTCAGGAGACAGGGCACAGGTCAAAAAGCCACTGTTTGGAAGGCAGACATATTTGAACTAAATTTCTTAGACATCAGAGGAAAGAGAACATATGATAATTTATTCCCCTGATTTTTTACCTGAATCATCTTGCTAAGAGAGTACCATGTCCATCACTTGGACTTTGTAGAGGGTATATTTATTTCAGGAGAATGTGCTGTAGAGGCCAATTCTCTGGGCGAAGACAACTAAATAATTACCCAACATTTGATATAGCCCTAGGAACTAAGTTGACTGATTTCCCATCACATCATTTAGCTGAATCAGAATAACTTCCTATGACTTACCATACTGTTTTATTTTACACATAGTATGATTGCTGCCATATGTGTGTGTGCTTGTGCTTGTGTGTGTGTGTGTGTGTGTGTTTAACAAATAAACACAATTTGGGGCTTTGAGAAGCGATAAATGAGGAAAATCAGGGAGAGCTGGTAAGCCCCCGTGCTGAGGAGTTCATCTAGACCAACTAACTTTTCATTGTCTGTATTAGTTTTTCATTACTTTGACGAAAATTGCTAACAAGAACAACTTAGAGGAGGAAAATTTTATTTGGGGCTCCTGGTTTCAGAAGTTCCGTCCATTGCTGGTGACTCCATTGCCTGACATGATGGCAGAACATCATAACAGAAGAACATGGAGGAGGCAAACTACTCAGCTCTTGGCAGCCAGGATGAAGAAAGAAAGAGAAAGGGAGGGAGAGAGAGATAAGGAGCCAAGCCAGGTAGACAAGATATAATTCCCAAGGGCACTCACTCCTCCAAGTGACCCAACTCCTTTAGCCATGCCCCACCTGCCAAGAGTTACCATCCAGCAGAGTAGTCCTTCCAAGTCATTATCAAATGTGTTAATTCACTGATGAGGTTACAGCCCTCGTAATCTAATAATTTCACCTCTGAACATTCCTGCATCAGCATTGAAGTTTTTAGGGGACACCTCAGATCCAAACCAGAATGGAGTCCTGAGTTATCAAGACACTGAGCCAGAACAAAATTAAAGATGAAGATTCACAAAGTCTCTTTGTCATCACTGTGCTCAGATGTAGACACGTGAAGAGAGAGGTGATAGCTGTTACACAAATAAGTGTATTTATTAGAATTTTCCCAATATTTATATGTTCTCTCTCTGCAAATTTACTATAAAATCCTGCATAACCATTGTGAAAAATTCAAGTAACAGCAGGAGTTATGTTTCAACCTCAGAATCTGCGATCTAACGATCTGCGGTGGTTAATTCAATTCTGCCTCAGTGCCTTGACAACCAAGGGTAGCTACGATTCATTCTTCCCTGAGACACTTCCTACACATTGCTCAATTGTTGACTGACATGTAAATTACTGAAGGCAAGCCTGAACCTAGATATTTTGTGCTCTGAAATTATATGTAACTTGATTTTTATGTCTAAAAACTATAGGATTCTTGGTCCTTGAATTTCGATAATTTTGCCAACACATGTATCACTGTTCATTATTTTATCCCACATTTTCTTGGAATATAGTTTACATTTCTGGTCTAGAAATTCAATTTATTATTTCAAGAAATATCATTTTACTTGTATTCTGCTATTTATTGTTTTTTCTTAGAAATCCAATGATATTCATGCTTGATTTCCTTTGTTTTCCCACTTTTATGATCTTACTAATCATATTTATCAATTTTTTAGCCATCTTGTATTGTCCATATTCATCGTTTGTCCTTATTCCTGTCTCCATTTGCAGTAGTATTTATTCTGTTTCTTTGTAGTCCCAATACAGTTTTCATTTCAACAGTAGTTTATTATTTTCATTCTATGCCTTTCTGAGCTTTGCTGGTTGACATTTTATCTGTTAGTACTCCCTTTTCTGTTATCATTACAGCCATCTCTTTTATATTTTCTTTAAATTAATTTTTAGATTAAAAAACTTTTTCTTTAGTTTATTCAAAAATATAGAATTGCATTCTGCAAAACATTTTTTTGTTGTTGCCTGGGAAAATTTTCCTTTTTTTCTGCAGTTCATCTAAATTTTGATTATTATGTTCATCACTCTTTCCATTTCTATAGTCTCTGCGTATATGCTTAGTGTTAGAACATTTTGTTCCCAATTCATCTTTAACGAAGGTATTCTGTCCGGTATGGCTGTTTGCTCAGCAATGGTAAAGGCAAGCAGATGGGTATTGATCTGGGATCACAACAACTTCATCAAGAAAATGCTGAGAAATCAACTTTTGGCAATCTCCCCCTTAGGATAAGCAGTCACCCAGACAGGAGGAGCTGGCTGTCAGTGAAGCTTGTAGCCCTTAGGTATTTTATTTAAAGGTTAATCTCTTCTTAGTCAATTTAGTCCTTAGCTATAGAATTGCATGCAACTCATATTCTGTCCTCCATTATGGTTCACCACCATGATGCATTTCCTGGTTAGAAATAGAAGCCGGTCATCAACAGCATCCTTCCTTCATCCATACGGTTTTACTGGATTTCAGATACAGTCACATAGTAACAGGCAATTATTTTATTTCTTCCTTTTTTTTCCTCATTGTGACCCTTGAACACGTCTCTTTTGATTTTCACTTCCAAATTGAATCCAGCTCATTTGGTTCTGAATGCAAGCCATCATTTACGAAGTATTTCCACAGAACCCCCAGTGAATTTTGTGCTTTGCATTCACACTTTCACATCAAGTACCACCTAACTGCACTTTGGAGAAAGGTTGGTGTCACTCTTACTACAGTGATTTTTACACACTAGTTGTAAATACAATTGTGATTTAAATGCCATAGTGCACACTTCTGAATAGCCCTCAAATAAAACTCCAAAGGTTTTAAGCAAGGAAAAAGTTTTTTTCTGGACAGATTAAGAACAATATTCATATACTTTCAATGAGTTAATCAAGAATTTAAAAAATCAGAAACTATTTACCGTTTTACCTTTCACCAATAAAGGGAAACAAGTTAAAATTGAAACATACAATTTCTAAATATTGTCTTCAACAGAGATGTCAAATTTACTTTATTCCTTCCTGAAATGTCTTCTTGCATCATTTGAAAGAGGCGGAACATAAAAAAAGGTTCCTAAGTATCCAATTTCCATTAATCAATGTTTAATGTTTTAGCATTGCTGAAGTTGTGTTTTTCTTCCTTGGCACATGAGATCATTTTCTTCAATTTTGCATTGAGCATATCTGCCTTTCAAGTGTAAACCATCAGTAATAAATTCCTCAGCTCTAATTGCGCTTTAATTCAATGCATGATGGTACTGTGTTTTCTTCAAATTTTGATAAACTCTTTTTTGGCACCAAAAACTTTTAAATCACCTTAAAATCCAATTTCTATGTATCTTTAGGTTGCTTCTTGTCTTCATATGGATGTATGATTTAAACATATGAAAACTTACTAATGTTCTCATGTCAAAAATGGGCATGTTCTTATATTTTAACTCAGTCTCAAAGAGTTGTTAGAGAAATGATAATGTTGAATTAGCAAGGATGTTTAGTGTAAAACAGCAATTGCTGCCTCATAGTAATTATTGATCTCACTTGAGACATGCCAATTGCTTCAAAATTCAGCCTCATGACATAATCTTTTCTTTCAAGTTTTGAATTTCTTGCTGTCACAACAATATGCTATAGCAAGTGTTGGCAAATTAGGAACTTTAAGTCAAATGAGCCAACGGCCTATTTGTGTATGACCCATGAATTGTTTTTATATTTTATATTTTTTAATGATTTGGGAAGTTCAAAATAAAAATAATATTGTGTGACATCTAAAAATTATATGAAATTCAAATGTCAGTGACCACAAATAAAGTTTTATTGGAGCATCACCATGTACTTTCATTTACATATTGTCAGTACTTCTACCATGTGACAAAAGCAGAATAGGACAATTGCAACAGAAACCATGTAGCTCACAAAGCCTAAAATATTTACTATCAGGTGCTTTATGGGGGTGGGAGGTGATGAAGTCTATACTGTAGGAAAAGTTTCTCAAGCCTACCTTTTGTTATTAAGACTCAGTACAGTTGCTAAAGCACTGACTCTAAAATTTGAATGCTGGTTCCTCCATTTATTCTCTGTGACCTTGGGAAATTATATATTGTCTCTGTGCATCAATATTCCATCTATAGTCATATTTCTACCTACTTCAGAAGGTTGTGAGAATTCTAGAAGCTATCATATGTAAAGCCTGCCTAACAGGAATAAAATTAACATTTTTTTATTTTATTTAAATTGTATAAGATTATTAAACATCAGTGTTACAACTATTCATAGTAGAACTTCAGAAACACAAAAATAACTCAGAATTCACATAAATTGTATAATAGCAATATACTAATATATATAGATGTGTAAATTTGTTTATATTAAATCCTAATGAAGGGTTGGGGCAATGGAAGAGAATTTCTTAATTATGAAAATATTTCAAGCATGGAAAAGGATGAACACGATTTTTTTTTAATGTGGCAGGTAGGATTAATAATAATGGAGAGATGATAGAAAAGTATATCCTCTCAATGGAGGAGAAAGGTTAAGAATACAAAAGTATGGATCTATGTAGTCTGCATTCCTTAATCCATTTGATTTAACCTTATCTAGTTAACAAAAGGTAAAACACACCAGATGCTAGAACACAGATAAGATGTATGATCCTTCACATTTTTCTTCTGTATATATTAAGAATTTAATACATTTAGTAATAGGAAAAATTTCCCCCGATTTAGTTAAATTAGCTGAACACAGGAATTTACCAAGGCATGAAATTAAAGGTCTCATGAAAAAGTATATCAAGACATGTATTTGCTCTCTAAATTTTTATAAAGTTTTCTCTGGTTAAGTTTACTGTTTAGATATTTAGTTTAAAAAAATTTAAGAATGTCAACTTCTGTTTCCTAGGAAATGATATGAATTTTGCTGATTTAGCACAAATAAATTCAAACCCACAAATATATTTCATATTAATATTTCAATTTTATAGCAGCTTTGCTTTTAAGTTATGCAATAATACTCGTCGAATTTTTTCCATTGCAATGTTTTTAGGTATTTAATGTAGGTTTTATTTGTGGTCATGAATTCAATATCTATTTTATTCCTTAACCACATACATTTGTAATACTACTGTAGTGATAACTAGTGACAATTTCATGACCCCTCTCATATGATGAGCTAAAGTTTATATTTTTACCAGAAAGTATTTACCTTTCTATATCCTGTTCAGCCCTTGTTCGTAGCCTAGTTTTAGTGTTGTTCTTGTCTATTTTCCCTTCACAATTCCATCAAAATATAAAGGCCATGGTTTTATGTAGGGAAGAAATTGCACCAAAACAAAACAAAAACAAAAAACCTGTATGTTTCTCTTAGATGAAACTCAAGAGCAGACAAAACTAATTGGTAGCAATACAAGTTGGAACAGTGGTTGTGGGTGACAATTTGTGTACATGAGTATTAACTGCAAGGGGACAAAAGGGAAATATTTGGAAGGATTAAAATTCTGTGTCTTGATCTAGGTGGTTTTTAAATAGGCATGCACATGTGTAAAAATAGTAAAAATGCATCAAGTTGAATACTTAGTTCTTGTGTATGTTAAATTACACTTCAAAGTTTACAAAGGTATCAGTGCTCTGCTACAGTGGAGTTTTAGAATTGTAGTTCATCCATAAAATTTGAAATACTTGTGTACTGAGAGAGTGGAGCAAGGCCAAGTCATGGACTAAGATTCTGCAGAGGGTGGGAAACTGAAACCAGCAGAGGGTCACCACAGAGGGGTGAGAATATAAGCAAAACTCCTTATGAACATTCTGCAATTGCTGCTACTCTTCCTCAATCCTGCTGCCATCCTAAATATAAGGAACATCTGGGAAAGCAGGCAACAAACAGCAGCAGTCGTGATTGTTGGCAAGAAGAAAGGAGAAAATAGAGAGATGGCAGCATGTAGCAGAGCAGCTAGAAAACTGAGCCAAGTAGCAGCACCGTGCCCAAGATGGCAGAGGACCCAGCACCAGAAGGCCATCCAGCCGCAGTTCCACTTTCCAGAGCTACTAAGAAAATTTCAGCACAAATAATGATTCTTAGTCAAACCATGAATATATAACCAATAAGTCAAATTCCCTTTCATAAAAACATTTCCAGGTTCCAACTCATTTATGCATTCTAATCCAGATTTTTTTCTAACATCTTTCAGCTTCCTAAGTATTTAGAGTTTAATAAGTAAATCTGGGGTAAGAGAATACGTGTTCGATAGCATGTTTGATGGTTTCTTTGTATTTCTTAACACTTTTAGGTAGTCTTGGCATGTAATCTCTGAGCCTTAAATCTGTATGCTTATTAAAGACATGGAGAAAAGAAACAGAGCCAAGGACTGCCCTCCTCCCCCGGAGATATGGAAGGAGACCTAGCATAAAACCCAAAGGAAGATGGTAGCACAAATTCAAATGTACCAGTTACTATAAAAAATAGGAATGCACTAAACACCATCAGACCACAGTCAAACATGTATCAGGCAAACACTATCCAAAAGAAAGTTGGTATTGCTTCATGAGTATAGAAAACTAGACATTAAGCAAAATATACTATTAAAAGTAAAGGGAATCAAATACTGACAATAGTTTGATTTTTTACAGTAAGAAAAAGCAAGTATTAACTTCCGTGTACCAAGTAAAAGGGCCTTTTATGAAATATAAAACAACGGACCAAATTACAAAAAGAAATTCTCAAATTCATCACAATAGGCTCTTAACATGCCTTTCTTGGATAGATCCATCAAACAAAGCAAGAAAATATCCAAAAAAAATTAAAGAACAAAATTTGTTAGCTTTATACTATAAACATATAAAGCTGATATTCCTCAACAGATTTTAAGCACAGGTTAAATATTTATGAAAATTAATATATTTTTCTATAAATTCAAAACAACTTATAATATGACATGACTTAAAATATTTAAATATATTAGAACACCTATTCTTAAGAATTTAAGATTCCAAACCTAAGTAAGTTGTAGATCAAAGAAAATCACTGATAATAAACTCTAGATGTGAATCATAAAGAAAGATTGCCTTAATCTATTTCCTGTTGCAGTAACAATACTAAAGAGTGAGTAATTTATAAAGAAAAGAGGTCATGGTTCTGAAGACTGGGAAGTCCAAGAGCTTGGCACCTTTTGGTGTGGACCTTTTGCTGCTTTAAATTATGGCAGAAAGCCTGACAAACATGCTTCTGCAGAAGAGACAAAGAGGAACTGAACTTCCACCATAGCTAATCAACCTCCATGAGAAAAGCATTACTCTATACAAGAGGTCCTCACCCCCATGGCCCCAAAACACCTATTAGACCCCACATCCCAACACTGAAGAACAGTGGTTTCAATGCATGAACTTTGGGGAGACACACTCAAACCATAGTAAATACTTACAGGATTCAGTTTATGAGACATTTTGAGAAAAAAAAAAAAGTGATATTTAAGTTTAAAAATATACTTAAATGCTAATTTTAGAACACAGAAATCCAGGAGGGCTGAGAATTAATGAGATACTCCATTGATTTGAGAAGGATGAAAAAGACAATTAGAACATATCAGAAGAATAAAAAAAAAAGGAAATAATCATAACATTAAAAATAACAATACAGAAGAAAAGCCAATAAAAATTCATTTCTAGGACTGGGGATATAGCTCAATTGGTAGAGTGCTGTCTCACAAGCACAAGGTCCTGTGTTCAATCCCCAGCACCACAAAAAGAAAAAATTAACTTCTAAAAAATTTAATATCCTCTATTAAGATGTTCCTGGTTGTACTATTTGAAATAGCAAACATCCAAACTGAAAACCATCAGACCTATATCAAAAACAGAATAAAATATTGTCATATTAATATGAAGATTCTTTTGTAGTGACAGATAAATACCATTGCAGGTAGTAACATGACTGAAATTTGGAACAAAGCTAAGTGAAAAAGCAAATGCTACAGCAGAACATACATGATTCAATTGCCATAATTGTTAAAATATACCAAATATTATATTGTTAATGTTGTTTCTAAGTGTCATATTAATTGAGTAAACTCACTGCCATAAAAGGGCATTCTCCAGAGAAGAGAGCCTAGAGAATATTTGTCAGTGGAACTTAATGAGGCACGCCCTTCCATCTGATGCACTAACTCAAGCTTACTACTTTCCTGCTGCAAAGCCGGATCCTTAACAATCTCAGGCAGATGCAGATGAGATTTTTTTTGAGCAGTTTGCATGTTTAACTGTACATTAGAAGTATCTGGGCAGGTTTAAAAAAAAAAAGTCCAATGCCCAGACCATACCCGAGTCAATTGAGTCAGGACCCCTGGGGAAAGGGCACAGGAAGTATTGTTGTAAAATCCTGTCAGGAGATTCCAAGACACAAGTGTCAGAGCAAGCCCCAACTGCTTTCCTCTGAAAGACATAATGCCCTCTATGGGTGAAATTTTACTTGACTCTGGATAAACTGCACTGTCTAGTACTGATGGGTCCAAAGCTCTTAAGATGTGGATTTTTTTTTTTTTTTTTTTTTTTTTTTTTTTGGTATACAGATTAAAGTGAAACCTTTGTTTTATGTACATAAAGACCCAAGTATGAGCACACCACTTTGCACCTGGTGGTTTTAACCTTAGGTGAAGAGTCTCTGTGGAGTCACACAACTGAGGAAGATACGAGGCAAAACGTCTTTTCTCAGTGTCCACTCTCATCATCAACCCAAAGAGCGATGGTCACTCCATATAAATGAATCTACTTATGACTTACGTGAGAATTGGACCAAATTGGCAGAAAATACGTTGTCTTTATTATACATTTCATAGATTAGAAAATCCATATAAATTATGAAATTAAAAACAAAAACAATCTACTTAGAAGAATATCTTAGTTACACATTTTCCTTACTGATGTTTTATGATTATTGGAATGTAAGTTCCTAATTGGGTCACACAGTATCGATCATAAGTCTCTGTGCACTAAATAAAGATCTGTGCATCATTAATTTTCTGCATTTTCAATATGGTCTTGTTTCTTATGCTTACATTGTAAGAAATTGACTGCAATTTTCTTTGAGACATCCATGCTTTTATTTCACAGGACTCTCAAAAAGTGGTTAGATTTACACTTTTCAACATAGATACACAAAGTTTTAGAATTTTATAATTTAGTTTCATTTTCTGAAATAGAACTATTTTTTCTTGACTAATTCTTTATACAAATCCTTAAGTCTAACTCAAATTTTTTTTTATTATTCATTGGGAATTATTTTCTCTGTTGTCTTCTATAATTTAAATCTTGCCTTTATACCCAAAATATGTTAACAGAGAAGCAAATGTTACCAATTATTGGTAGTATCATAATGAAAAAATTCAGCTCAATATATTAGCAAACCTATCCATATAATGATTTGATTCAAATTATTAATAAGCATAATTCTCTTCTTTATATTACAAAAGAAAAAATCAGAGAATTGGGAAAGAAGATTTATGAAAATACATATATTTCAAGAGATGGATCACAGTGTAACGCATTAGTGGAATTTTTCCATTTACCCAAGGCACATGGATCCAACTGATATATAAGATCTCTGTATATTATTAGCAGAAAACTTACAATATTTGGGTGAATGAGGCTAGAGCCAAGTCCAGATTGGGTCAAATATAGTAAGTAGTACAGTTGATTTAAAACTGAACCAGCAAAATTCATTGCAAAACATTTACACAAGATTAAGGAAACAAGAAATGAGAATGTGTAGATGCTGGTGATTCCAACCCAGATGCCCTTTCTCAGACTAATGTTCCCATGGAAACACCATAGCTGTGGGGTTCTAATGGTGGGTGGCTCCCCCTTCTCCAAAGAGTTGACAGGACCAAAAAGAGATGCCTTGGAATATAAATCACCCCTCCAGATTCCTATAAGCTGCAATCAAACTTAATATATATTTTTAAAGCCCACCCACTACCCCCTTTGTCTCACTAGTGCCCCAAAGCTGGACCAAATGGGAAATAATTCAGTTCTAAACTCCTCCTGGGGATCAGGATGAATATGGCTTTTACATCACTATTTTGTATTTTTGCTCTTTCCAACTTCTTTCCCTACTCCCTTCTACAGAAAGCAGGGTCTCAGTAAACCACTAAGAATCCCATCTCAGGTTCTAAGTCTGGAGAACCCAAACAGGACAGATAAATTCTTTTTATTTCCTCCCTAGTTTCCCAAAGATATGATCTCGAGGTTCTGTAGTCTTAGCAACCAGCAAGGAGTAAGGGATGTTTCAGTCTTGAGGAAGTCTGAGGTAAAGGTTCATGGAGCTTCTTGGAAGTAACTACGGATAAGGATGTCAACACTCCAGGACCCATTCTTTTACTATATAAAAAATATAAATCATACATTGGTCATGAAACCCTGGATTCAAAAGACTTGTGTTTCTGGGGCTTCCCAGTCTTATTTTTAGCCAGACTCTGGGAGAAGGACTAGTCAACAGGAATACTACCCTCCCTTCACTTATTTAATGGACATGCAATACAATTTCACTCACAACTTTCCCCCAACAGCAAAAGTCACTGTACTCTACCCCTTTGTCATATCTGCCATCTGTCACAATTGCCCTTCAATCCTGGAGGGTTGGTGATTTTGAGGCTAAGACTGGTTTTTGTCATTTTCCTATAATAAGAAACAACTATTCTTCAAATGAAGCATTGTAATTTTTATTTGTGGATCCCATAGAGATAATGCCAAAATGAAAGAGAGGTGATATTTGTTCTGTATTCAGACTGTACAGACCCGTGTCTACCTGACATTCTGGGGACTCATCCTGCTTTTGTTTTTTGAATCTTATTTATCTTTTCTAACACTTTTTGTCGGGAAGAGTGTCTACTGATGTTGATTGGGGTTCTCGGCTTTGCTTTATTGCTCTTTCTGAATTCTAGTCCATGTCTTAATGATTCCTCTTTCCTCTGACAACATTTGGTGGCAAGTCAAAGTCCTAGCTTCAGAGCTGGCTTAGTTCTATCATGGACAATGAAATGGGTTTTTTAATAGGTGTCAATTAAATCCTATTGTTCATATGTCAACATATGTGTGATTTGTATGCATCTATAGAAGCTCAGATGGACACTGTCATTCTGACCCTGAAAAGACATCCACCACTGTAGGGCTTTTTCAGAATTTGCTGGTCATAAAACATTAAGTTTCCATCTGCCAGTTCTGCTCTTTGTGCTGTGTAAGAACTGACCATAATGGTGCTTTTGCCCTACAAGGAATCTCTAAGATTTATGAAATCCTAACCACAATCCCAGCATTATTGTGAAAATCCAGAGACTGTGTTCCCAGCTCCAGGTCTTTGAAGAATGTTAGCTGGGGCTGACTAAACTTCACTGCTGGGATGGAGAAAATGGCACATTGGAAAGCAGTTATTTCATACCATTCCACTCGTGCCTGAACAATTGTATGAACTATATTTTTAAATCTTCTGTATTATGATGCTTAAATATTTGAGACTTCCCAGATCCCTGAGGCTCCATCCTTGGTATGGTTAGCTCTTTCCTAGGGAAAACAAACCACTGCCAGCCCTTCACATGCAAACTAACTAGTCAGGAGCCTAAACCCTCAAAGTCCTTTCTTAGTCCTTTCTACCTTCCAGTCCTGATCATCCCAGGGAAAGGTACCAGGACACTTAGGGACAGCCACCACCTCCCAAGCCAGCTGAAATTATTCAATCTATCCAATCTTCAAGCTGATTAGCTTGCTTACAGCTCCCCACCTGCTCTTTGCACTGGAAACAATAAAGGCTCCCATCTGCCATTCCCTCTCTCCTTTACAGCCTCCTGACTGTTAGTGCTCGCCATTTGGCCTCCCCTGGCGTAGTGTGCCCGCTGCTCACGGGATCTCTGAGTATAACCAACTATCCTGCAAGGGCAGTTGTCTCCTGAGTGTTGGCCTTGCCATGCCTGAATAATAATAAAACCCACATTTTAAAATGGCAGCCTAGTCTCCATTACTGCCAGTTACAATGAGCATGATGACTTATTTAATTCATGAAAATCCACATTACCACATTCCACTAGTTTTTGTAATAATATGCATTTGTTTATTAAATGAACAATTTTCACACATCAAAGTTTCTGCCTCCTTTTGATGGATTTGAGACAGAGACACCAAGGAACTTCCATTTCTTCCCTCCATCAGAAGAATGTGAACCAGTTACCTCCCAAGTCCCTAATATTTTCATTTTCTTAACAGGATCGCTTTTGTCTCTTTTACCTCAATTTCTGGATCCAAATAGTCTCAGAATCTAATCAGCATACTTGACCTTACTATTAATTCTTCAGTAGAGAAACTCAGGTTCTCTGTTGTTTTTCTTTTTTTAAATGTGAAAACCATCTAACAGTGAGATATTGATTCTATCAGCATCCTCAAAATCAGAAGTGAAATAACTTCATGGTGGAATTACACAGATGCACATTATTCCCTCCATCAGCTGCTAACATTATGGACTGCCTGCTCTATGGGCAACAAAGCTGGACAGTTGCTGATACAGACTGTTTCAAAACCGATCCCCCTTCTCTTAATCCAAGGGAAATAGACCTAGTCCTTGTAATGCACACATTAAGGCAGAGGAAGGCTTAAGAGTCCCTTTCCATGTATTGTCATAAGTAGTGCCAATAATTGCAACAAGGAGGATGGTGAGTTCAAAGCCAACCTCAGCAACCACGAGGTGTTGTCTCTAAATAAAATACAAAATAGGATTGGGGATGTGGCTCAGTGGTGAGTTCAATCCCTGGTACCCCTCCTCCACCCCAAAAAGGCTACCTGGACTTAGTAAGTTCCGTGGGCTTCTATTAAGGAATCCTGCAGTTAAGATGTTGGTAAACATTCTCTGTTGTGCACCTCTTGAAACCTATGTGTGTGGTTGTGAAATTTGGCAAATAAAAATACAGGGCATTCAAGTAAGTTCAATATTCAAATGAACTGAAGGAGATGGAAAATGACAACCCCCAGGACAGGGAAATGGCAACCCCCGCAAACTGACCTGGAGGAAGAGGGAAGAGGAAGGATGTTAATCCTCTCCCAGGAAATCCTTTCCCAGTAACAATGGGGGACCCCCTGGATTCCACCCCCAGCATCCCCCCCAAAAGCAAGCATTCATCCCTTCCCAACAACAATGGGTGCTGAAAAAAGGAGGCAGACACTGAAACACTGGGCTCTGGACTTTCAACCTTTACCATTACCAAGGAGTCCTGGAAGGAGAAAAGCCAATAGTGAAACTCTGGGTAACAATGGGTCCCAGAGGAGAAGATAGCAGAGAACACCAGCTGACTTCTGAGCTTGTATCCCTTCCCAGTAACAATAAGTTTTGGATTTTTTACAATTTTTTCCTGACTGTCCAAACTGACACACTCTGCTTTAGTCTCCAATGATTCAGTCACTCTCACTGTAACCTACGAAACTCAGAGCGCCTCTGTAACTGGCAGCCATTTTCAGAAGGTTGATTTCATTGGTTTGTTATTTCCACAATCCTACAGTGCTGGGGACTTGAACCCAGGCCTCCAGCATGAGAGGCAGGCACTCCACGAGGTGGGCTATATGGCCTGCAACTGGCAGCCATTTTCCATCCCAAAAGTGAACCCCTTCAGGACCTGACTGACTCTGCTGTGGAATAAAGGAAAGCTTGTTTGATCCATTTGAGGTCTGCTTCTGCCCGGTTATTTGTGTTTTCATAATGGTACCAAAACCGTGTGGGTTATTTTTGCTTACATGACCAATGACTTTTTTTTTTTTTTTAGCATAAATATGTCCAGATACTGCAGGGAACATGCTTATACTAAAATATTTTCATTACTTATCTGAAATTCAGATTTAACTAGGAGTCTTCTGTTTTATCTAAAATCTCTACCCAGAGGCACTCCTTGAACAAAGAGGATTCTAATTGGAACTACTTTTTTTGTAATCAGTCTGCCACAGATTTATGACAGGGTCTGAAGGATACTGTGGCTTCCCCAGGAAGACCAGTTCAGTCAGCCTCCAGGCCTCTGGTCATGTCCACAAAACTCACCCTTGAAACATTCCATGACAAGAGTTACTTTTTCCACTGGTACCAGGACAAGGCTTGAACATCCCCTGTGGCTAAAGAGCCAGGACCCACCCCTTTTCCACTATACAACTTCTCTTCTGTCATTCACAACACTTCAGAGAGTGATTCAGAAAGACATAATCAGCCACCCGCACCATTAACCTTTCTCTAAATGCCTGCAGAAAGAGCTTATTGCTCAAGCAGGAATAGAGCTTGTCCTTTTCTCTAGCAGTAGATGTGACTGTTTAGATTTCACATCTACCTTGCTATTTTTCTCCACCCATCCTCCATTTAAAGTATAATTTCCTTCTTGCCTATTTTGGAGACTCCATCAAATGAATTGGTCAGATCACAAAGCAAGCCCAGTCCCAGGTTCAGAGATATTGGTGAATATATTACCCAACTTATTTATTTTCACTACTTGAATATAAATATATATGTGTGTATATATACACAAAGCTCAGAGATACCTATGAGTGATTACAGTTCCTGCTGCTTAATTAATTCCCCTCTAGCATGTAATCAATGTGTGGTGGTCTTATCATGCCAGGTAGCATATGCAATCTGACTTTCAGTCATGCTAAATCTACTTTCATAGTGAAAATTTTGCTAGTCACAAAGCTTCACCAACCTAAGACTGACTCTGATCCCCTCCTGGAGTTAGAGAACCATGAAAATACATTCTTACCAATTAGTTTAAGGATGAAAAAAGACAGAGTCCACATGTATTTATTTGATGAAATTACCTATGATGTGCAACAGAAAAGTAATTAACATAGAGTTTACAAATATTACATTTAAACCATTAAAAATAAAAGGAGGACTGGGGTTATAACTCAGTGGTAGAGTGCTTGCTTAGCACCTATGAGTCACTGGGTTCAATCTTCAGCACCACATAAAAATAAATAAATAAAATGAATGGTTGTTTTGTACATCTACAACTAAAAACAACTTTTAAAAAATAAATAAATAAATAAAATAATATAACACAACAGGAAACAGGCAATTCATAGAAATAATACAAGATTTTCTCTAAGTACATAATATTTCTGATAACCAAAGGACTGAAAATTGAAATACACACACAAAGTAACAGTTTCATCCATTAGATTTTTTTAAAATGAAAAAAATAATATCTATGTTCGAAAGTAACAAGGGAAAAGAGGAATTCTTATACTGCTCAAGAAAGGATAAAATAGTATTGTATTTGAAAAACAAGTTAGCAGCATTTTTGAAAATGTTAATACCCTTCAATTTAGCAATTCTACTTAGAGTATATATCTTAGTGAAGTTTTTGTAGATGTACAAAGAGGAATGAAAAAAGAATTATATCATGTGCAATAACTAGTGATTGGAAACAATCTAAATTGCCATTTATTGTCTAATACTACTAAGGAATACTAAATAATACTTTAAGATTATATATATTTTGTAAAATCATGTGTACACATACACATACATATATATATAGGCATTTTCATACTTTCCCTGGGAATCGGGGTGAGCTTTGTCTGTTGGGCTCATTGATCAACAGATCATTGCATCACTGATGCTGAGTCTCCAGCCCAGGCCTGGACAGCCTGGCTGCTGTTACTTCTGCTGTCCTGGAACAGTCACTCTCATGATGTTTCCTCTAGGAACACTGCCAACATTCTGTGAGAAGCAGGCCTGAGTCAGAGGGACTCAACAGTCCCTGAAGAGTGCCAGCCAACAGTCGGTAGCAACTGCAGGCTGTGTTTTCTGCCATCTTGGACATCAGTCCAGCCTGGCCTCCCACGTGTGCCTGCAGCAGGACCACAGACGGAGAAGGAATTGCCCAGCTGGGCCCAGTCGGCACACAGAATTGCGAAAGATAACTAGGAACTGTTGTTTTGAGTCACCGAGTTTTGGGATGGTGTATTATGCAGAGACAGATAGCAAGAATGATAGATAAAATACTTGAAAACAGAACTATACACAGGACTTCAAATAATGAAGAATGTATAGTAACAAATCTACATATCTGAAGAAATATAAGCATAAATCAAAATTTTAAAAAATATTTTATCTTCATTTTCTAGCACAATCTTTGACAGCTAGTTGGTGTTCCATAAACAAGATAAAACATAAACAAGACAAAGTTTTAAGGTCAAGGAAAGTTTAAGAGAGAAGAGAGCATCTAATTTAGGTGACAATGATATATCTTCTCTAAGCTTATCAAAATTGCTTCAGCAATTTCAAAATTACATATTCTATTACTTTTATTTCACTCATGAATTTTTGTTGTAATCATCTATCACATTTAGTTTATATTAACCAAAGTAAGGAAGACATCAGTAATCATGTTTTTCCTGTGATGTTCTCAATATGCCCAGAAAAGTATGCATGTGTAAATTTACATAAAAGTAAAGTATTTCCTACAAAATTATGGTAATATATCTAAAACTAAACCTAGAGGATTTCAATAGAAGATGTGCATTAAAAGTTTGTTAAAGATCATAGGGTAATTTTGATATTGTGAGGTTAACAATGCCATAGACTTATTCAAATGGAGAGAAGGTTAACTCATAGGGACTTCAAAGGTTCATCTAAAATTTTGGAGAACTTTGAATATTGGAATCTTAGCCTCCTGAATAATTGCAAATTGCATTTCCAGTTTGCCATTATTGAAAATGACCCATTGTTTGTTATGTGAAGGATGTTGAAATTGAGGATTCTATGAGGAAAATATTGGGGAAGATGAAGGACAACAGAGAACACAGAAAGGACCATAAGCATAGAGTCCCTGGAATTGCCATATAATCTTATGACCAAAGATGAGCAATAAATCAGTACATTGCATAATATCAGCACTGAGGTGAATTCTGATCAGGCTACAAAGAGGAGGTCACACATTCTTATTAGAAAACCGAGGAACTTCCACTTCTCTGTGTATATCAATAGAGCAGACTGTCATCTTTCAACCCTCCTATCAAAAGTAGACATAATCATTGGATAAAATAGAAATACAACATCGTAGAAAATAAACAGTGAAAAACAGAATCTCCATGACATTACAAAGCAAGTAAGGCATGAGGATTTGGGAGGGCAAAGTCCCAGAGAAAAAACAAAGTGATCGAAGTAAACCTGACTTTATGTTGCTTTTCCTCAATGTGCTTGCTTATTCTTAATCTGCATGCATTGAAAAATAATTCAAAAAGAAAAGGGGCATCTAAGAAACTAAAAGTTAGGCAGAACTTTCCGCCATCTCAACAGTGCGAGGAAAGAGTACCAGAGTACCCGGATTTGTGGGACTTCTATCTCAGGGAAAAGAGAACACTAGAGGAGGGAGAAAAGACAGCATTCTGAACTGCTTTTCCACTTAAGGTTTGTTGATCCTAAAATTTCCTGGATGGAGAAGCTGAAAAAGATAGGCAGAATGAAAGCTCTTTAAGAGGCTAAAAGCCCTGGCAGAATTTCCTGCAATCTCACAATTCGAGGGACATAAAAATGAAGGTCAGACAAGCAGGTTACAGTTATAACACCATACTTTCAGATGGGACTCAAAAAGGAGAATTTTCATCTATTGCACTCCAGTGAGAGTGTAAATTGTTTCAATGACCTTGCTAACTTTATTTTGGTACACAGAGGTGCTGGTCCAGAAATTCACTCACAGACCCAAGCTGTCAGGCCCTACCTCTTCAAAACATGCTGTCAGGTAGACTCAATCTCACTCCCTTGCATATTGGGTAAAAGAAATAGTAAAAGGCTTGCATGAGTCAGTTCTTCCAAGGGATCAACATCGCCTCATCTGTATCCACTGGCAGGAACTTAGCATGGGCCACATATACTTCAAGAATTTACTCTAGTTCTGAACCCAAGAGGAAGGAAATGTTTGAGACACACCTTGCTAGTCTCTACCATGCCCTTTTCTCATTGTTTACACACCTACAAAATAGCACTGCTTGAACAATACCAGACAGTAAAAATGCTTAGTCAGTATTTTGCATTTTAATTTCATTTTACTAAGTGCGAGTAAAATTTCTGTATGAACGTGAGCCTCTTCAGCAGGCAGTTAAACGTGCTTAAAAAAAAAAATCCAACTGTCTAGGATCAAAATGTTTTCCTCAGCTTTTTGCTGATTTAACAGAAAATTTTAATAGAATCTCCTTTAGTTCTCACTTTATGTACACCAATGATAAATTTGTTACAAAAAGAGGGAAATTCTACAAGTTGAGAAACTAATGATATAAGAAGCTATTAAAGATTGCAAACTGCTGTGTAGGATAGATATTCACAGCTGGTAATGAAAGTCTTAAAATAGAAGTTCTCATGTAATTCTGGTTATTAACCCTTTCGGATGTCTTACCAAATTGTTTTGTTATTAATCTCTAATTTGAATATGCCAGAGTACGTTCACCCAAGCAGTTGCTTTTGAGAGAGATTTTCATTGTCATTGAATTTTTCCTACTATGCATTTGAAATTTACACTCCGGTGGTTAAAGGAATAACTTCAATCTGAGGTTGTGGTCCTAATCACAGTGTCTTCCAATAAGATTTTCCAAGGAGATTAGAATGTGCTTTCTGCACAGGCACTAACTCATCAAGGTTTATTTTAGTAATCAGAGAATTGCAAATAAGCACAGGGAGAGGTCATGATTAAGCAGGAAATTTATTGATTCCTGTGTCCTCCATTTATCATGGAATTTACATTATAAATTTCATCATAATACATAGGAGCATTTTTTATTGCAATATTTACCTTGCCTTTGGCAGGGTTTAAACAAGATTTAAGAATTACCCATCCATTTTATCAGTCCTTAATTCAATCCTCAACTTTTAAAATATCACATTCTTTAATTTACCTGGTCTGTTCAATTAATGTTGAGATGTCAACCAAAAAGAATAAAGCACTCAGCTGACATTTGCTCAGTTGGCCTGTGTCTGCTAAGCACACCCTTCTAGTTCTTTTCAAGTATTACCTTATCTAACTGATTTTTATTCTCACATTCATCTCATTTCACATGGACGGTTAGAGAGACTGACGTTCCAGTGTGACTCAACAGCTTTCTTCTTGACTGGAACAAGTCTTTCTGGTTGGTAAATATATGAAGTACCATTTCTGAGGATTACTGTTCCATTTTATAGAAAAGAAAACTAGATTTTAAGGATCACTGTTGATAAATTCACATTTGGTACAAGCTGGAATAATGTCATAAATATCTCCAAATCCAGGAGCATCATCTGTTACATACTATATTGAATACTGGTCCAAAATAATATGTATTTACTCAAAGATTTGTTTTTGCATTATCCTTGAATGGTATCTTCAGACTATTTGAATAACATATTCCCATGCATGAAAACACGTTTAATTTCCAAATGTGATATCACAAATTATCAGGCACAAGAAGCCAGTATTCCTGTTATAGCTATGCATGCTTCCTTCCACTCTTCCTCATCCTCTGCAGACTATCACAATATAAATCAAATAAGATAGTAATGAACTCCTAAAAATATTAAGGTAATAGTTTTGACTTGGGGATGTGTGTGTATATATGTGTTTGTGTACTTGAGAATACCAAAAGTTATCAGCACATGAAGATAACGACTGAGCATTTCCTTCTTTTCTTTCATGTGACTTACACACAAACACACAAAGATGTTCATGGCACGAAAGTTACCTTTGTCTCCACCACACAACAATTATGAGATGCCTTTAAATAAAACAATCATATTTTGTTTTGTTTTGTTTTTTTAGTCTTGATCTAAAAAGCAAGGGATTTGAATATTTATGGTTATAATAAAAACATTGGCAATGCACACAACTTACTCCTATATACAAAAATACATGGCATCTGGCTCTATCTGGAGGGAATCTTTACTCCAGTTCAATCTTAGTTCCCTACAACACATCCATAAATCCCCAAACAGCTAATCATGAAAATATTAATGAAACAAGCACATGCTTTATTTATCAGTCTTGGCTTTACTAGTCCCTTATTACATTGCCAGAGAGAGAGAATATTAAAATAAATGATACTTGTGTTCAGCCCAGAAAATAAATCAAAAGAACCTCAATGCCAGTTATAATAGATCCCAGTCGAATGTCATTTTTTTACCTTAAACTGAATTGACATTTTCAACAATTCTAGAATGATTTCAGCTAGACATAATGGGCCATGTGGAATAATTAAAAATCCTAAATATATCAAAATCTTTTAAGACAATACGTACTTTATGTTGTATAGCACATAGCAATATCTGTCATATGCTTTAGGTTTCAAAATTATTAGAAATTTATGCATTAAACCATAAATTTTTAATTTTTTAAATGAAGCAGTCTATAAAAATCACACACTTAACTTATGGCAGTGGTTTATAAAAACAGAATTTACTTTTATTTTTTTCCTTGATGCAGGGTCTTGCTGTGTTGCCCAGACTGGCTTTGAACTTTTAGGCTTAAGTGATCTTCCTGTCTCACCCTCCTAAGCAGCCATGACTACAGGTACATATTACGACTGGCTAGAATTTACTTCTCTTGTATCTTATTTGTTAAGGGGAACTATTTGTTTAACATAAATAATAGTAATAACATTAACAGTTTGCTGGCAGACAAATTCATTATAAAATCATAAAGCAATAGATTATATTGTACACCTGCCGGAGGTATTATTCACATTAGATATTTGTGCATTAAACAGCCTATATCCAAATACGGGGCCGTAGATAGAATCATTTCAAGAATCCACATCATCTGTAACTTCTAGCCTTTTGTGCATTCTTGCACCCCACAAAAACCTTACAGAGCATTTCAAAGGTTTTTGGCCTGTCTCTTATCAGCTGAGCGGTTTACTTTTTGTAACCCTTTTTCTCCTCAATTAGTTTTGCATTGGCTGCTACTACAGGGACCCCTGGAAGACTTTTTCTATAAGAGATATTTCAACCCCTATCTCTCCAGAAACTTGTGCCTTCAAACAGGTCTAACCCACCTAATCTGCATCTTCCTGCTCCTGTTTAGACTTTGCTAATTCAAACCTGTGACAGTAGTCAAAATGTAACAGAAATAGCATTTAGAAGTGTGTTCACAACACAGGATGGCCTAAAACAGGAATGTCAAATTAAATCTGCCATGCATTTACTGTGTCTCACAAATGACCCACAACAGAGTTACACTCTCATCAAGAATGACCAGTTAATTAACCTTCGTATGATTCAAAGTCATTCACTCATTACTACAAGCCTGCAAAGTCATCACAAGGATAGCATACTTATTCTTTCAGCACAAGGAAAGTGTTGCCTTGATGCTTCTGAGAACTTCTCTTTCAATCTCAATACTAAAACTATGCCTTACCTGGGAGATACAGCAGAATTTCTAGTTATGAATTTCTTGGCTATGTTTATAAAAATTATATGCAAGAAGGCCATTGCAATATTTATAATTTCACCAACATTCTGAATTTGGTTGACTGAAATTCCACATTTTTGGACCCATTTAAATGTTGAATCTTGTAGCTAAAAAAAAACCAAAAAGGCATGACTTCTATAAAAGTTCTTCCTAGCACTCTAGTGTGAACGGATGATTTCAAAATGTCCACACTCTGCTGCAACCTTTCTCCAGGCTGGTAATTTCTATTACTTGTGGACACACCTGTATGGTGGTTCTCTTTCAGGCACTCCAAACCAGCATGCCAAGAATGAACCCATCATCCTCCTGTCTTTCTGTGGTGTTCCCTGACTTAGTATTCCAGCTCTTGCTCTTAGAAATCTGGTTCATCTGGATCCTTCCTCTCCATCGTCTTTCGCAGAAATACAACCTGGACACGATCTGTAAGTTCCGCCTCCCAGTGAGTTCCATCGTCTGTCTGCCTCTCTCCTTCCCCACTGAAATCCTCCTGGTCTACATATACCACCACCATCTCTTGCTTGGGCATTTGCACAGTCTTATGACTTCCCTGTTCCCAGGTTTCCATTCCAATCCACCCACCTCCCTGCCCCTGTTCAGCAAGCCAATCTTTCCACAACACAAACCTGACCACTCATGACTTGATTAAAAATTCCTTGAGGATTTTCCATTTCTATTATATTGAACCTCGTAAATTCCCTAGGTGAATTCTTCCCAACACATTTCTCCAGCCTCCAACACAGGTGTGCTCACCATCCCTTGTCAGGCCCTGTGGGAACCTGCATTCAGTTCCTCCAATAGATTATCATGTCTCACCAACATGTCTTCCGGCCTCCTGCAACCTCTGCCTGAAATCCATCCCACAAGATTTCACACAGCACCTGTTCATTACTCACTCACCAGCTCAACATGATGATCCAGAACACCTTCTCTGGCCTCTTAGATTAAATCATGTCCCTTGACTATATTCTTATAAATCCCTGTATTTCACTTATATTAATACTGTCTTCTGTGCTGCCTCTGTTCTCTCTTGTCTGTCTCTCCTGAGCTTTTAAATTTGTGTGGGTGTGGATCTATCTTCTTTGGTCAGCAGTGTAATGCCAGTCCCTATCACGCATCCATCATTTTAAAATAGAAACTTCAAAAAAGTACTTTCTATCTTGACATATTTAGACGTAATGTTTCAGAGTCTGAAATATTTTAAAAGAAAGTGAACTAAAATACAGAGGAAGGGTATTCAGCAGGTTGGACTCTGAGCCAGACTCACTGGGTTAATTTTTAGAACTGCTCACTACTAGCAGAATAATCTTGGACAGGTTACTTTTTAAGTTTTGTACTAGGGATTGAAGCCAGGGTTGCTTAATTACTGAGCCACATTCCCATACTTTTTAATTACTTTATTTATATCTTGTGACAGGGTCTTGCTAAGTTGCTTAGGGCTTTGTTAAGTTGCTGAGGCTGACCTTGGACTTGAAATCCTCCTTCCTCAGCCTCCCAAGCCCCGGGGGTTATAGGTGTGTGCCACCATGCCTGACTTGAACAAGTTGCTTAAAGCCTCAGTCAACTCATCTGTAATGTGGAAGTGATATTTATGTCAAGCTCATGATTTCGTTGTGAAGGTTAAATGACAAAACACTTGTAATGTTTATCATAGTTGCCTGGCACCCAGAAAATCTGCTATGTATCTGTTCACAATTGTTATGACTAGTTTTTCAAATGGTAAAACGTGGAATCATATTGCTTACTTCAAAGTCTTACTTTGATACTCTCTAACCTTGCTCAACTGACTCAACTGTTTAGAGCCTCAAATTTCTTTTCATAGAATAAGGGAGACAGAATGTTTTCACTAAATACATGTCAATTAGAGTTAATGTTAGGCTATATTAGAAAGTTGAATTGCAAGAGAAAATGTCCTTGTTGATATTGAAATATTGTTTCTTTAAAGCTGTAGCATTAGTACATTGACATATAAACTGCAGTTTCTCTGACCTTAGTTGAAAATTAATTGAAAATACATAAATTTGCACTGTACATGAAGTATAAATGTCCAGGATAACTAAGTTCAAGAATTTAAAATTAACAGTAACTTAAATGTTAAGTATCTTCTCTGAACTGCCCCAATCTGAAGCAAATGCTATTTTTTTTAATAGAGTAAAATATTTGCAGTCTTGCTACTTTTAGGTTAAATCTTAGGACTATTGAAAGTTAATCTCTGGACATAAATTTAGAGATTCTTTCCTTGTATATATTCTTTTAAATATAGATTGGATTTATATTCAATTTAATAACTGAAAGGTTAAATTTTTAAATATTTCTATTATTTTCCCTTTGGTTATGAAATGTTAATATCAATTTCTCTGGTGCCCTCATTCCAATTTGTGGCTTTTAGTGTGATAGGACATGTCACCTGGTACTTATTTTCCTAAGCCTTCATCATTTTGACCTCAACCAGCAATTAATAAAAATCAACTCCATATTATCAAAAGTCTTTGGTTTGTTCTAATTAGTTATACATGACTGTGGAATACATTTTGACCTCATACATAAATGAAGTATAACTTCTCATTCTTCTGGTTGTACATGATGTAGAATTAAACTGGTCATGTAATCATATATGCACACAGGGTAATAATGTGATTCATTCCACTGTTCTCCCTGTCCCCATACCCCTGCCTCCTCTTTACTCCCCTCTGTCCAATCCAAAGTACCTCTATTCTTCCCTTGCACCACCCCCCTTATTGTGAATTAGCTTCTGCATATCAGAGAAAACATTTTGCCTTTGGTTTTTTGGGATTGACTTATTTCACATAGCCTGATATTCTCCAGCTCCATCCATTTACCAGCCAATGCCATAATTTCATTGTTCTTTAAAGCTGAGTAATATTCCATTGTGTATATATACCACATTTTCTTTATCCATTCATCTGTTGAAGGACACCTAGGCTGGTTCCATAGTTTAGCTATTGTGAATTGAGCTGCTATAAACATTGACATGGCTGTGTCACTCTACTATGCTGATTTTAAGTCTTTTGGCTATAAACCAAGAAGTAGGATAGCTGGGTCAAATGGTGGTTTCAATCCAAATTTTCTGAGGAATCTCCATACCACTTTCCATAATGGTTGAACCAATTTGCAGTCCCACCAGCAATGTATGATCTGACCTTTTCCCCCACATCCGCACCAACACTTACTGTTGCTTGTATACTTGATAATTGCCATTCTGACAGGAGTTAGATGAAATCTCAGTGTAGTTTTAATTTGCATTTCTCTAATTGCTAGATATGTTGAACATGTTTTCATATATTTGTTGATCGACTGTATTTTTTCTTCTGTGAATTGCATGTTCAATTCCTTAGCCCATTTATTAATTGGGTTTTTTTTATGTTGAGTTTTTTGAATTCTTTATATATTCTAGAGATTAATGCTCTATCTGAGGTACATGTGGTAAAGATTTTCTCCCATTCTGTAGGCTCTCTCTGCACATTACTGACAGTTTCTTTTGCTTTGAAGAAGCTTTTTAGTTTGGATCCATGCCATTTATTGATTCTTGATTGTTCTTCTTGTGCTTTAAGGGTCTTATTAAGGAAATCAATCCCTAAGCTGACGTGGTGAAGATTTGGGTCTACTTTTTCTTCTTTAGGCACAGGGTCTCTGTTTTAGTGCCTCAGTCTTTGATCCACTTTGACTCAGTTTTGTGCAGGGTAAGAAACAGGGAATTTCATTTTGCTACATATGGATTTCCAGTCCAGCACCATTTGTTAAAGAAGCTATCTTTTCTCCAATGTATGCTTTTGGTGCCTTTGTCTGGTTCGAGATAACTGTATTTATGTTGGTTTGTCTCTGTGTCTTCTATTCTGCACTATTGGTCTAAACAGCAATACCATGCTGTTTTGGTTACTATGGCTCTGTAGTATAATTTAAGGTCTGGTGTTGGGATGCCTCCTGCTTCACTTTTCTTGCCAAGGATTGCTTTGACTATTCTGGGTCTCTTATTTTTACAAATGAATTTCATGATTGCTTTTTCTATTTCTATGAAGAATTTCATTGGGATTATAGGAATTGCCTTAAATTTGTATAATGCTTTTGGTAGTATGGGCATTTTTACAATGTTAATTTTGCCTGTCCAAGAGTATGGGAGATCTTTCCATCTTCTAAGGTCTTCAATTTCTTTTTTTAGTGTTCTGAAGTTTTTATTGTAGAAGTATTTCACCTCTTTTTTTTTTTTTTTTATTTCACCTCTTTTGTTAGATATTTTTAGGTCCCAATTTTTTGTTTATTGTGAATGGGGTAGTTTTCCTAAATGTGTTCCCATACATTAGTGATGAATCCTCTGAAATAGAAATTATTAGCAATCTTATCATGCTGTTGTGTTTAAGCCATTTTCCTTTACTTGTGATGAAAGGAATCATTATTCTGAGCATAAATCCTAATATAAATATTTGTTAGCCAAATTTATCACAGCATGCACAAATAAACAGTTTAGAAGCTAACACTATCAGCTATGCTACCTTTGCTAAGGGTTTCAATGCTTACTGGTTAATGCAAACAAAAGAAGTGGATTCTAATACTCCCTGAGTCTAGAAGCCAAGATTTGTGAGCTGGCTCGGGGGTAAAGCACCACAGCGCAGCAGACCCTTCACTTATGAACAACAGAAATGAACACAGCTGTTTAACAGTAGTTGCTTGAAGGAAAAAAAAATCCCCTAATTTACAATAAACCCTATACTTTTTCTCCAGCTATTCAGCAACTTTGGAACATCCCTATTAGTTGGAGAATTTCCACCTTTATTATTTGAACCTCTTCAAGGCAGAACCCACAGAACTTGATCCCTTCAACTTTGGTGCTAGACTTGACTTATGAGATCACTAATGCAAGGCTGAGTCCTGAACTAATGTTCAGGACTGAGGAAGAGCAAGAAGAATCTGCACAGCATCCATTGGCTTGAAGGCAATGGCAGAGGTAGCTGTTTTGAATCACAATGGTTGCGAGATTGCATTTCTGGGTCTGCAATAATTCCAATAGAAGTGGCAAAAACTTCTGGCATGGGACAATGGAGGGTGGGAGTGGCAGCAGTTCAGCCAGGAAGACAGTTCCATGGTGTGGTTTGGAGCCATGTTCCTGGAAGCTGAGTTTTAAGCATGTTTGCATTCCACGAGTTACCCTTTAAAAAAAAAAAAAAAAAAAAAAATCAATACCTTTTCAGCTTCATCAATCAGAGTTAGCTTTTGTTGCCTGTAATTCTCATGAATGTTATAACCTGGATATCTATTTACAACTCCAAATGCACTAAGCCTGGCTAGAACTGCATCCAGAGTGGGAGAAACGGGACAGAGCAATTAAAATTACAGAGCAGTTCTTTTTGAGTACCACTAACTTCCAGACATGGTTTTTATTTATGTATTTATTTATTTACTTGTTTATTCATTCATTTATTTATTTTTGAAGCAGAGTCTCACTAAGTTGCTAAGGATTTCTCTCAGTTGCTGAGGCTAGCCTCCAATATAAAATCCTCCTGTCTCAGCCTCCCAAGTCACCAGGGTCACAGGTCTCTGCCACTCTGCCCAGCTGGTTCTTATTTAATTTCACAATAACTGGTGGGGACGGTATTAGCCCATGATGTTATCAAGGAAATCAAGACAGATTAGCTAACTTGCCCAAGATCTTAGTGCTACTGGTTACCTATGGATCCTATGGTAGAGGTAGATCTAGCTTACCAGTATTCTTGCTTGTGGGCTGTTTAAATTGTTCCATATTTTGGTAAGTTTAAAGTAAAGAATCATCTCACCATGTATGTGTTATCAGCCACTCTTGTCCATGTGACTTTTTTTTTTTTTTTCCCCAGATGGCTATAATAAAAATGGAAGCACTAGCTGACCTTTGCTCTTTGCTGGCCCTTTCACCTCATGTTTGGCTTCAAGCCTAGCGTTCTCCCAGACATAAGCCCTGAATCTCTACTTTTACACATTAAACCTCAACTTTTGCTCTTGCCTGGATGAATAGGTGCCTCTTCCCTTAAATGTCAACATAAAGTCAGAGTAATCTTGGGTCTTCTCTTGTCAGTTACTAGGTACACTTAGAGGATATAAGCACTTTTAGCTAAGCCTTTGCAGAAAGAAAAAAACATCTTGAAACAGAAAAGCTGCTCCAAGTCTAAGCTGAAAAAATACTGAAAATTTATGGAAATTGAGAGGGCAGATTTTCAACATGTGAGATAACCATTTGTCATCTCTAAGAATATTTAACTACAAAAAAAAAAAATCCCCTAAAATATTTTAAAAGGTAAAATAGATTTTAAAAATATGTCCAAAATGTTTTAAAGTCAGTTTATTCACAGAATATCAATAGTTCCAGAAAAATCTCTGCAAAGAATCCTGAATTGTGTATTTCTTTCCTAAAAGAAATCCACAATCTCTTTGAAAAGAATTTTAGATGAGGATAAGTTTTAAAAAATCCAAATAAAACATTTAAAAACCATAAAGAAATGTATCTGTGGAAAATATGTGATTGAACAGACACAGTTCACAGGCAGGGGACTGCCTAGTTCAACTCAGGACCCTCACAGAGTCCAGGATACCATATGGACCATTCCTGCAAATAATGTGAACTGATGTCTGAGCACATCGTCCACCTTTGGTGTTAAATCTCCCTTGCTTGAGACTTGATTCCCCCCCCCCCCTCAGTTTACAAATAAGCATTTAA
Source organism: Sciurus vulgaris (assembly GCF_902686455.1). Classification (NCBI taxonomy): domain Eukaryota; kingdom Metazoa; phylum Chordata; class Mammalia; order Rodentia; family Sciuridae; genus Sciurus; species Sciurus vulgaris. The sequence goes on from NC_136469.1 coordinate 17,700,899, forward strand.
ATAAGTGATGAAAAATAAATATTTAGCTAAGTAGTTCTCTTTGTTTCAAATTAACCCCCCCCCCCTTTACTCTCAGAGGAAAACACCATTAGAATTCTCCTGCCATGCTCACCTTTTTCTAGAAGCTTATATTATGTTGAGGTTATAGATTTTAAAATGAATGGCACTTAAAAATAAATGTTTTGAAGTTACAGATTTAAAGATAAATATTTTTCTTTCAAAACCACTGGCATGTCCAAATAGTTTTTTGTGTTTGTGTCTTCCATGCCATTCAGTAGTTACAATTTTCTTTCTATCTTTAAGACCTGCATATTCATTATTAATTGCATTCCTAGTATTTTTATTCCTATCTCTCCCTTTCTCCCTCCCATTCTCTCTCTTTCCTGTAATTCATTTATGATAAAGCTATTACTATTTATTTTGTAATGAATCACCTCAGTGAAATCTTGCACTATTTTGAATAGCTTTCTCATTGATTTATTCTCTCATTTCCTAATAAATTGGGTTATCTGCAAAGAAATATTATTTTACTTCCACTTTCTAAACACTTATATATTATTATGTTACTTAATTATATGAACTAGTTCTTCCTAAACCATGCTATTTCATAGGGCAGAGATCAAGTGTCCTTATCTCTTTTCTAACACTTTTTGTTTTCTGCTACCTTCCATCTCTGCTCCTAGTTCTCTAGGACTGGCCATTTTCAGATGTTCCTTTGTGTTTGAACCACTCACTACTTCCTGTTAGGATGCACTCAAGAATTTGTTAGTTTTACTTTTTAAATTTTTATTATTTATTTATTTTTTAAATTTTTTACAGACTACATTTTGATCCATTGTACACAAGTGGGGTACATCTTTTCATTTCTATGGTTGTACATGATGTATGTTCACACCATTTGTGTAATCATACATGTACATAGGGTAATGATGTCTGTCTCATTCCATCACTTTTCATACCCCCAACCCACTCTCATTTCCTTCTACAAAATCTAAAGTTCCTCCATTCTTCTCTAACTCTCCACCACCCCCAACCCCCATTATATATCATTCTCCACTAATCAGGGAAAACATTCAACCTTTGGTTCTTTGGACTTGGCTTATTTCACTTAGCATGATATTCTATAATTCTGTCCATTTATTTGCAAATGCCATAATATTATTCTTCTTTATGACTGAATAATATTCCATTGTGTATATATACCAGTTTCTTTATCCATTTATCTGTTAAAGGGCATCTAGGCTGATTCCACAATCTATCTATTGTTTTACTTTTGTTGTAGTTTCTATGTTGCATTACTGTGTTTTGTACTTTCACCCTGTTTAAATGCTGGTGAGTTTTAATTTCCCATTATTTTTGACTCTCTATATTCTAAGCAGTTCCTAGAAGAGGAGAGCTAAGCATCTGCCTTTACTATTGATTCTAAAGGCCCAGAGTGTAGGGACTCCAGTCATTCTTGTTCATGTCTGTATTCTCAGTGACTAGAAAAGTGCCTCATTATCCAAGTAAACTGGTTCTTCCAACTTAACAGAGGGTAGTTCAGCTGCAACATGCTTTCATAGAATTTGGAATCAAACAATTGATCTAGCATAAGCTGTAATTTCCCCACTTATAAAATGAAACAAAGTAAGCCAGCTGCTTAATGTGATACTGTAAAGGAACAATCTCTCAATGTGTATGTGATACAGCTTTGTAAACTGTAAAAGTTCGTGTCATTATTCCATTATTCATGTAGCTCTCGGGCAAAATATTTCTCATTAGTTCCTATTACTTCTGTTTTGTTATGTGAATTCATTTTGATTTCCTTTTGTCAATTTTTTTCTTTTTTTATATGACTACGAGCATCCATCTGCTGAAATAGTATTTCTAGATATTAAAGCTCATAGATTTCTTTTTTAAAAAGTACTGGGTTTTTATTTGCCAATAAAAATGTGTCCCTTGGGATACTTATTTCTTACTAATCAAAATCCACTACTTCTTTCATTGCCATACCAAGGACTGTCTTCAAAGATAGGCCCCTGAGGTTTTAGACAGTATTGATCTCAGTTAATCCAAGCTTTGAAAATATGCAATTTAGGAAAATGGTATTCAAATATGAACTGAGTAATATTTTATTAATATGTAGGAAATGTATTTCCTTCTCATTCAATTTCTAATTAAATAGAACCTCGCATTTGAATAAGGATAAACCATGTTTGGTTCTTGCTGCCTAAGTTCCTGCAAAAATAATCCCTGTACCAGCTTTTCAGAGATACAAGTCTGTGCCTGATATTATTCTTCCACTTAATTATGCCAAGGAAAGACAAGATTGTACCATTTACTCATTTCAATATTTTAATTCTAATTTTAGTATTCAAAGATGATTCCTTTATAATATGAGAGGGAAAATAAGAAGTAAATGGGAATCATTCTCATCCTTTTTATAGTTCCAAAATGAAAAATGCCCTTGAAATGATATATGTTCTAAAAGCAAACCAATTTTTAACACTGGAAAATTTTCAGATAAATTAAAGTAGGGCCTGTGACAGTGTTCCCTCCCCTCCTGTTCATACATTAAGTCCCAGCCCCTGTTGGCATTACCAATATTGGAAGAAAGGGTCTTTAAGAAGGCAATAAATTAAAATTAGGTTATAAGGGTGGACACTCTCACCAGTGACCTAATGAGAAGAGCAAATATGACCAAGACACAAAGAGTGATGATATGAAGACCTAAGAGAAAATGGCCTGCTGCAAACCAAGGAGGAAGACCTCAGAATGAAAACAGCACGGTTCCATCTTGGACTTCTAGCCTTCACAACCATGGGAAAACAGCTCTCTATTGTTTAAGCCACTGAGCATGCGGTGTTCTGTTATGGAGCAAACTAAGGCAGATATTAGTTAGAAAATAGGGGAAAATTAACTCCCAGCCCTAACAAAAATAAGCCTGCCTTTGCTCTAACACAAGCTAATGACTTAGCTCTTTTTATGTGCTTCTTACTCTTTATAGTATCTTTAAAAGTAAGTGCAATAACATTATCTGAAAGAATAAATGATTTATTTTTAATTATATAATTCAGCAATTTTTTCATAATGGAGATTCACAATTTAATACATTAGTAAGAGGAGGTAAAATTACATACCTTATTGCCTCAAGATTTAATAAGCCAAAGTTCATAGTTATTATTTTAAAAGTTATAATATATTATATGATATAAAAATTGAAAAACAATCAGGCTTCCCATCATCTGTTGTTAAGAATAAAACAATGTAGTCACAATCCCCTAATATCCTGCCATAATAGGTTCTATCCAGACCTCACTCATATACCAGGAGTGACCCATCCTCCAGGAACTGCAAATAGTCTGCTAGAAGCTCCCAGGTGCCTCCTTGGAGAATTTCCCTTGGCCAAGTGGGATCCATCTTCACTCTTTGTACCTCCATGTAAGACGAAGACAGCCTGGAACCAAAAACTGACCAACCTGGGCTACTTCCATGTGGAACCAACTCTGGTGCAAATCACGCTCCAGCTCAGATCTTCCGCGGGACCAGTCTGAAGCTTGACTCCAGCAGAGACCAACTCCTTGCTTAGTTTCTCTCCCGGCACTCTCTCTCCGTAGGCCTGTTTTCCTGAGGGCACAGCATCATGACTGATTTATGAAGGAATTCAGACTGCTCTGCTTAGGCTCTACCTTAGGATAACTGACCTCAGATGGTTCCAGAAGTGGTCAGAGGAAACACACTCTATGGACAGAAGACTCAAGTTCCAACAGTCATCAGTCAAATGTTAATGGCTGATGTTGGGAGGAGAATTGAGAGGCTCTAGCATATGGTAACATTGGAATTTGTTGGTGCCCTGTTCACACACAGTCTTTACTCCTTTTCATTGAGTGATCTGTGGCATTCTTATAAGCTGTAGGGGATGTACTGGTTGGTACAATGACATAGGGAAGATAATAACTATAAGTACTATAGAGTTAGGTGGCTCTTGCAAAGTGACCTATTGTATTGAGAAAGAAAGTAAGAGGCTAAGATTTAATAATAAAAAAATTTTCAAGCAAAGTATGAGTCAGGGAACCTTCTTGGCAGCAAATAAAAAAAGCGGACCATTTGACTGAAGCTGACTTGTACTTCACTATAGGGTACAATCTAGGCATAGGTTTTAACTGTAAGAGAAACAGATGTTTAAAGGAGGTTGTATTCTTGTCCTGGCCAAAGTACACCCTTGATAGGCAAAATGTAAGAGCCCTAAGACTTTGGATGGGTTTATCTGCATGACCCTTAGGTAAAAGGGACCTTCTGTCTTCAAACAAAGCAAAGTGTGTAGCCACATAGACTTTGGGGGAATCTGGAAATTCAAGTACCCAAGGGCATCTATCCCCTTTAAGTCATCAATTTGAACACCCTGAAAAAACTGATAGATTATAATGCATAAAAGTGGACTACTGAAAACCTGAATAAAGTTTAGCTCCAACTATCACTGCTGTTTCACATGTGATCATTTTGTTGGAACTGCCCCAGGCACCAAGCATAAGTTATTTAATAAGATAAACTTAGATGTCAGATGGCATTTGTTCTCAATGTTCGCATTGACAAAGCAGCCACGTTATAAAGGTGAAGGCTAGGCATGGATTCAACAGCATGGACTCTGAACAAGCCTGATTTGGGAACTGCCACAGATGAACCTTCAACAGAAGCAAAAGCTCAACACATGATGGAGTACTATCCCTTGAGGACATTAGCTGTCCACTTAGTGGCAAGATAACAATATTGTACTCCACAATTTCATCTGACCAGAACTGACAAACACCTTGGGCATGAGTTTGTCTTTCCTGCTCTCAAAGCCCCAAGGAGCATCACTATCAGAGAACCTGTGGAGAGTCTGGCCTACATAATGGTGTTCCATGGAACACTGACTCAGGTCAGTGAACACACTTTACAGCCAAAGAAGTGTATCAGTGGACACAGAACATGCTATCCAACATTTCTGCTACACCACACACTGCCCCATCCAGAACCTGACATCTTAATGGAGTTATCTCTTGAGATACAGCTGGTATAATAGCTTGCAGAAGACACCCTGAGAGAATGGGAGTCATCTTTCAGATAAGATTTATCCCTAAACAAATAGACATTATATGATTTTATGTTATCAGTAGGCGGATGTCAAGATAAAGGAAAGAAAAGATATGAGGAAAAAATGGAAATAATTGTGGTTCCGTTCAACATTACTGCCAGTGACCAACCTGGGGAATGTATGCTTTTCATCTCAGCAGTTTTAGGATCTGACTTCCTAGAGGAACTGAGTCTCAGAGAGGCTGCTTCTAAGAAAACGGTGTTGAGTCCCACTGAGGTTAAAACTAGAGTTGCTATCTGGTCACTTTGAGCTTCTTGTATCAGCAGACCAGTAGACATTGAAAGGAGTTCACACTGGGAGAGCCACTTGACTATGATCTTCATGAGAATGTAAGACTGTTGCTACCAACTGGGTGCCTGAGTGAATGTGTTTGGCACTTGGTTTATGGGGGTATAGTACTTCAATGTCTTGTTTTCACTGTAAATAAAAAAGTACAGCATCCGTGGACTGAGATAGGCCTATAACCAATGACCCGTCAGAGGGTCATCCACAGAACAAGTTATCTAAATGAAGACAAAATACTATAAAAATACATTCTTTTTATTAGGGAACTATAGACTGCGTGGTTGAAGACAGTGATGTGAGTAATCAGTTAATTCCTCAGGAGTAAATGCAATAGCCAGGGCTGCAGTCCATTCCATAAATCTACCTCTTATATGTATTTCTTGGAAATTATGACCAACCAGAATCCTAGATAAGCTGGATCTGAATACAGTGAGCCAAATGGGGACCCAAATGGTACAAATGAAGGACTGCATTAGATATTTTTAGTACCCACTCAGATTCCCTTAACTAGACTAATTTGTCCATTGGCTGCTGTATTGCCTGCGACTTCCCCCATTCTCCAGAGAACTTCTCTTGCCAAAAATTTCTCAGAAAATTACCCCCATCACCACCACCAAAAAATCTTGGTCAATGACTGACTAGCATGGGGATATGAGGCCTCAAGATGGGACCAGCTTGATGATGTCCTGTGAAACACAAGTTTTGTTCCATCTCTGCTATAAACCACGATGAATCTAAATTGCAGCTGAGACCACACAGTTGGCTGGTTTTCTCCCCACTACCATCCCAACCCGCTACCTGCTTCACACATCTTCCTTCTTCCAATATGTGGGGTGGAGGCTTAGACTGAAAACAGATTCAGGATCCTGGAAGATGGAGGAAACGCAAGACACAGTTGGGGGAGTAGACAATCTTTATTCAGAGTGGCAGCAGCCCCCAGTCTCCAGCTCCAGCCCTACTTAACCCCCTGAGTCATTTTCCTAGGCCTTTTATATATGTAGGCCAGACAAAGAAGGCACGGTGCCAAGAGGTTACATAAGTGGGTGCACACTCACAATAAAATGTTTATGACCCTGAGTACACGCGCGAATCAGGTGATCATGACCTTGGCTACATACTAAAAACATAGCCTGCCAAAAGTCTCAGCAAGAGTAACTACAGCCATTTGGGGCCTACCCTCCACAAGCATCTTCTTTAATAAGTCACTTCCACAGAAATTCTGATCGCAGCTCCCACTTCTAGGGAAACAACCCAAGATACCATCCCTGATGGTATCACTTCCCTACCTCTCCCAGGAGAAAATACTTTTAGAAATGTTTTGTGTATATGCTTGTTCATTTTACTATATATGCACATATATCTGAATAATATACAGCATTGTTTAAATATTTATGAACCTTATATAAATTGCATCATTCTATTTGTTTTTCTGTAAATTGTTTTTTACACTCTCAAAATTTCTGTGATTGATACACACATATATATTTCATCCTAATTTAATCATTTCACTCTTCTGTTTCACTGCATTTATTAATTAGAGTTCCTTCAAGGTTTTCTTTATATTTCTACTACAAAAAAGATAAAGCTATAAAAATTCTTATACATGAGAATATTTATCTAAATTTGACTCTTCCCAGGAAAGAAAGCACTAAGTAAAAACTTTGTGTATACCTCTTTAGCTTACTTGCTATTTGTAGAATAAAATTTATCTTAAATTTAGAGCAATTTAAATTAGCACGATGAAGTTTAATGTGTTCACAGTATTCTACATTTGCATCAATACTGGTATTCTCTAATATTTAATGTTTCATAGTATCTCAAGGGTATAACATTATTGTGGTTTCAATGGGTATTTCTCTAGTTACTAGGAGGGAAGGACATATTTTAAATTTTGTTTCGTTTAGTCTTCCTCTTTAAAGGATGCCTGTACATAAAGGTTGAGGATATAGGAGTATTGCTCAGAGTTAACCATAGGTTTAGCATATACAAGACTCTAGGTTCAATCCCTAGCACCACACACACAAAATATATTTGTCCATATATATAACATATGAATATATATACATATTTGAGTATTCTTCTGTAAAGTTGTCTTTTTCTTATCGATTTGTAGAAATTTTAATAAATTCTCAATATTAATATTTTCGAATAGCTTCTTCCAGTCTATAGGTTGTCTTTACATCTTATATTGATATCTTTTGATGTACAAAAATTTTAAATTTCAGTTTAATTGTACTATCAATCTATTTTGAAAGTTTTTATTTTTAACATTTTTAGAAAATTTTCCCCAACTTCAAGTCATAAGCTATTTTCCTAAATTTACTTCTAAATTTTACAGTTCTTAGAACACTTGGTATGATATTACCTTGTTCTAATACCATTTATTGAATTGTTCATTCTTTTATCCTAACAAGCAGTGTTAACTCTCTCATTTAAGAGTCCACACCTGTGGAGAACTATTAATATAATTATATTATAATCTTATAATATACATTTTTCTTTCTGTGGGTTTTGTTCTATTTCTGTGGGCCAAACACACTGCCTTAATTGTTGTGTCTTTTAATTGTTCTTGATATTTGGTAGGCCACTTCCCACCATCTATACTTTTTTGCCAAAATTATTTTGGATATATTATGCATAAGATATTTGAAAAGTGAACTTTGTTTAGTTCCATTAAAAACTGTTGTATTTTGGTTGAATACATACAGCATTAATGAACTGACATGTTTAAGACACTAACTTTTTAAAAATTCTTATTATACAATGCATACAGACATACATGCTGTTCTAGTCAGCTTTTGCACTGCTGTGACTAAAGGACCCAAACAGCACAACTGTAGGGGAGAAAATGTTTAATCGAGGTTTCATTAAATCGAGGCTCATGGTTTCAGAGGTCTCAGTCCATTGACAGCTGGCTCCATTCCTCAGCCTCAGGGCTGGAGATGAAGCTGAACAACGTGGTGGAAGAGTGTGGCAGAGGGAAGCAGCTCACATGATGATCAGGAATCAGACAGTGACATCTCCACTTGCCAGATACAAATATATACCCCAAAGTCACACCCTAATTTCCACCTCCTCCAGTCACACCCCACCACTTCAGTTACCACTGAGTTAATTCGTATCAGGGGATCAATTCATTGGGTTAAGACTCTTATAACCCAATAATTTCTCCTCTGAACCTTCTTGCATTATTTCACATGTGAGCTTTTGGGGGACACCTCACATCCAAACCCTAACACATCTTATGTATATTTCTTCTAAGTTTGTTCTTTTATGTCTGGACGTTATGTTTTGTGGTATTTCTGTTTTGTGCTTTTTTAGGTTTGATGCTATTTTAATAGTCTTTCAAATCATTTATTTTAAAATGATTTTATTGACTTATTAGTATATAATAAAATGACAAGTTTCAAAACTCAGTATCTCAACTGTTTTCTCATTCTTTGTTCATCAGAAACATCTAATGTTGTGGAGATATTTAATTCACTTTCAGGACTAATTTATGCTTATATACAAAAACACATATACACACTTCCCTTTTTATACTAATGAAGGCATACTTTGCATATCAAAAGTATATGATCTATGGGCTGGGGTTGTAACTCAATGGTAGAGCACTTGCCTAACATGTGTGAGACACTGGGTTCGATTCTTGGTACCATATATAAATAAATGAATTTAAAAAATAAAAGTCTATCAACATCTAAAAAAAAGTTTAAAAAGTATGTCACTTGTAAGCATTTTTATCTAAAACATAAAATCAACAATCACGTACTATCCACCCAGCCTAAAAAACAGCACAATAATTGCTTTGCCTCCTTGCTGTCAGTCCCCAATCACATATTTCACTTACTTTCTGACATTTTGAAAATCAGCTAATAGCAGTCCACATAAGCAAACCCACATCCATAATATTGCTTTGTCTGAGAAATTTGTTGTTTTTCCCCTCTACAACCATGTGCGGTACTCTCTAGTACTTCCTGTAACCTTGGAGTGTGGGCCCCTGCACAAACTCAGCTCTACGTTGCACTGACTTTAAGGATGTTATCAGGGTTGTTGACCTGGTAATGATTGTGGATTGACATTAATGGAGTGTTAACTCATCATCTGAGTGCAGGCAATGTCTCCCCATGATGCCGGATCACCCACACATCATTCTGTTCTCCTCAGACGGTTCAGTTAGGCTAAATTATTAATATTTTGTACTTCGGCATTACAAACAGTGTTTAAACATTGTTTTAGTTGAGTGTATTTTCTACTTGGTTATTGTTTTTGTAAACCGATTTTTCTTTCCAGAACTAATGAATAATACTGATTCATGATAATTGTTTTTTAACTTGGTTGACTTTTCTTTCTAGGCAAATGGCTATGCTATCTATAAATTTTAAGTCACATTCCTTTTCTTTCATTTCTTATTATTATGTGCTACTCTTTTACATTTTATGTTTCATTTCTTATACAGTGGCCAGGAATTTCAATATGTTTTTAAATACTAATGATAGCATTTTTTTTTCATGTTTCCCATCTTAAATAAATAAATTCAATATTTCATTTGGATTTAGAGATAAAACATTTACAAATTAGGCAAGTCCTTCCTTGTCCTAATATACAAAGTTTTACTTTAAAAGAAGTTCAACATTCCAGATGCTATTTCAAATCGATTTAAACAAATGCATGACTTTTGTCATTTGGTCTATTAATGTCATTAAATATATTAACCGATTTCGAAACAGAAAAATTCTTACATCACTATGATAAAACCTGTATTTCTGCAATCTGTTTTTAATATATTATTAAATTCATTTAGCCAGTGATGAATTTACTTTTTTGCATCAACTTTAATTAATAAAAGATGGGGGGAAAGTGGGTATTTTTAATGTTTTGTGGAGCTGCCACATAAAAACTTCTTAGCCTGTGTAACCTTTTGAGAGAGGAAAACTTCAACAGCTATTTCAATTTCTTTATTGCTTATTGATCTGTTCAAGTTCTTTTTTCTCCTTCTTGAGAGAAAAGTAACTTACCCAATTTTCTGTGGCCATTTACTGACAGAGACGAAAGAAAATTTAGCTCAGGTATCATTGATCCCATTGCTTGTACTCTTAGCCACTACCATAACTATTGTGTAGTCATATGTTGTTTTAGAAGATGCCCCCCCCCCAAAGCTATATTGGATGTATGGAGAAGCAACTAGACAAAATAGCTAAAATTGGGTATTTAGAAGATGATTCTTTTATTTATTTATTGATTGATTGATTGATTTTTTCTTCTGTAACCTGAAATACAGATTAAGGGCAGCTGTAACGAAAAAAAGAAAAATAATGAGGTCATTACTATAATCCAGAGTTGAGAAATATAGAGCACATGATTATTGTTTGAGAATGAAGGAAAAGAAAAGGGTAGAGGACCAAATGACCACATGTGGAGTGAGATGTCAAGATAAATGAAAACCCTTCAAATGTGAAGTTGAGATCCCACTTCTTTGGCAATAACAAAACAAGGAGCTTTACCCGTAACAGCAAAGGGCTGGAAGGAAGAGCAGGCAGGAAATGAATTTGCCTATATCCTGCTGGTGTGAGTGTCTCCTCTTCCCCTTCTCATGCCTCTGCCTCTGTGGAGGGAAGGTCACTAGTGGACACAACTGGCTTCCCTATGCCCTCTCGCTCATACTTCCAGAGGCTGGAGGAATGACTTAAGGAACCCCTCTTTCCTTCCTCCCTCTTTCTCTTTCTTTCTTCTGTGATGAGCTCTCTCTAGGGTGTCCTCTGCTCTATCCCACCTCCAAACCCCAGGATCTAGAAGATCGAACCCCTCTATGAGGCTTCTCAGTGAGGCCCAGGCCAGAACTCCTGGCTGTGGTGTAGCTCAAGCTGTCTGATGCTGTGTCTCAATATTAGGATAAGCCTTTAGTGTTAGGATAAGCCACATTTTCCAACACTATTACCTTTAAGAAAGGTTATATTTGGATTCTCGTTCTGCCTGTTCTTTTGTCCTGTTTGTCATTGAGTTCAAAGCTCAGAAAAGGAAAATGGGTGATATGTTTTGGTTTCCTCAAATACCAAATATGAATTAAGACTCATAAAACAAAATACATGAAAGGTTACAGACTTAAAAAGAATGGCTGGTTGATTTGCTTAAACAAAGAAATAAGAATATCTTGAAGTATTTACTGAGAGTGAAAGTTAAAATCATGGAAAACAGTTAAGGAAAACTGAGGTTGATAGTCCAGATTTGAGAACTCCTTTTAGAGGAAGAAACAGAGTGTTAGATTCCCCAGGCACAGGGACTGATTTGGATTGGTACAAATAAATTAGAAACCAAAAGGAAAGGAGTTTTTAAGAAGGAAGGTTCTTGACAATATCAGATACCCCCAAGGGTTTGGTATGAAGGATGTAAGAGACAAACTTTGCACTTTGAAAGTATTTATATATTTATATATTTGAATATTTGAATTTTTATATGCAGGGAGAAATGAATATCTTGGCAGTTGTCCTAGAATTGAGAGAGAGAGAGAGAGAGAGAGAGCAAACAAATCACAGGAGTTATGGAACAAGAGTTTCTAGTACCTAAAATGCCTACTACATTTTTATTTCCAGGAAACTTTACAGTTATAGTACAGACCATGAATAATCTTAAGATACCCTTTTTCCTTTACATAATCTGCAACCTAAGAATATTGAATAGAACACAAATGAAAGAATTGATGGCGTATGTCTGTGCATCTGTAAGTGTGGGGGACCAATGAGGGTTTGTCAGAAGTTGGGATAAAATTTGTTTTCTGTGCTTGATTGGGAATTTTCAACTTTCAGTTCTTGACTCCTTCAAGGCCAGAACAAAACAAAACACACAAAGAAACATAAGCAACAAATACTTTTGCCATCTTTTTCCTTTTTCTTTTTTGTTGTTATTTGGTTAAATATTTACATATCATTTAATTATACAGAAAAGACTTGCTCATGTTGGATTTGATTTGAGAGCAAAAGATTGGATTTGCTTTTCTTTTTACCACTTGGTTTATTCTCATCTCAAAGTTTGAAGTTGTAATAAATTAATTCTAACTTTAAAGAGAATCACAAGCCCAGTCTCAAGGGGGAAAATTGATCTGTATTTCACCATTCCTCTATTTAAAGCTAGAAATTCCCAGTACTATTAACTTATATTCAATTTTGTGATATTGATCATGAAATGATACATAAATGCACCATCATTGTCTTTAGAATTTTCCTCTGGGAAAATAAAGACTGGCTGCTTGAAATTTTCCATGCTGTATTATATATTTGCTCTAGGGCAAGAAATAGATTGAACAAGAACCAAATGTTTTTATCAAAACTTTAGCCTCCTTGCTACTGCATGCTGGTCAGAATTCTTCATTCAAACTTTCTTATATCTTGTTACATTTTTGGTGTTTTAAAAAGCTTTATTACACTTACTGACAATTAAGAAATTCCTTAAGGGGACTCTGTAGCAGAAAGCAAGATAGGAAGTCTAACCAAAGACTTTTTCACTCATTTTGACAACCTTACCCTCAAAATAGCAAACTTCTAATTCTATGATTTTAATAAACTTAAGATATCTGGGTGAATGCTTTAATAATAAAAACTCTAGCTTACATGCTTTTTCTAGTGTTTTAGAATAAATTTCTGGAAATGAATAAAACATTCCCTTCTCCTGATCTGAACCATATGGCCATTCAAAGACTGTACACATGACCTTAGAAAGCCCCCTAAATTAATGTAACTAATGCTGTTTGAGGGACAACAGGAAGTACCTGACAATTAATTTGCAGTACCTTCAGTTTAGTTTGAAGACATGAACTTTTTTAAAAATGTTTTCTTAGTTTTCAAGGGGCCTGAATTTTGCTTATTTATATGTGGCGCTGAGAATTGAACCCAGTGCCTCACACATGCTAGGCAAACACTCTACCACTGAGCCACAACCCAGTCCAGACCATGTTCTTTCCCTTGCCTTTAAGAATCCTGCCATGACACCAAACATACTCAATATCTTACTATTGCACTTTCTACCTTGATTGTGTTCTGATCTATAAAACATTTATTCAGATAAATATTTTAAAAATAAGTATACAAAAACATGCATGTATCTTTCTCTTTCTGCAGACATTTGAGGGGTCGCCTTGTCGGATCATCTTTGATCCGACCTCCTCAGTTTATGCAACCATCGCCTGCCATTAAAGACCCTTTTTCGTTGACTTCTGTTTAGCTTCCATTCCTATCTCTTTTCACTACCTAACCCCAGTCTCTGGCTCACCATGATCACTCACCAGATCCAGTTTGATAAGTAGACTTTGATCTTGTGTATATATATATTTGAAAAATTTGAATTCTTAGTTCATTTATATAAGCGTTTTAGATTTATACAACTGATATTCTACTATCTATCTCATCCTCTTTCTTCCTTGTTTACTCAAAATCTTTCAAAAATCTGTTCATGTTGTTACACATTCTGATATTTGATTGTTTCTGGATGCAAGATAATATAGCATGTCAGGATTGATACCTTGTGTTTGCTTATTTTACCAGTTCATTCTTGATTGTATCTAAAATCCACTCCTACAAAAAAATACTACATTGAAGACGTGTAAACATGACTTTGAAAGTTTTCTTATATAATCACTCATCTGAAGAATTTCTGTTTCATACGGTGCACACTTTCTTACTTAGTAAGTACTCCCTAATTTTAGGCATTTATTATTGTGAAAGTCTGTCTGCATTTTTGTCCTAGGGCGAATAAGTTTTCCTATGTGCCTATATCCTAACCACTATCTAGTATATTATCACACCTTCTAAATTCTACCAGGCCAACTGATATGAAATGACATCTTACTGTTAGAATTTTTATTTTCAGGTTGCCATCAAAGTTAAGTAAATAATAATTATCTAAGTAGGTAGGACTATCCATGTTTCCTTTTCTGGAACATACATATTCTTTCCTGTTCTAGTAAAGATGCCCCATATGATTTTGTTGTCATTGTTGATGTTTTTCCTGTGGTTTGTGTGTAAGATTTCCTTGTCCCCTTTGTGGTTTCCTGCCCTGACACATTGCTCATTTTAACTCAGTGTAGTATCCCTTCATGACTGGTGACTTATGTACCTTCGCTCTTTTTTTATAAATACAGATTCCCTCTTTCCTGCCCCTTAATATTTAAAAAATGTTGGTTAGCCACCATATGTGATCTCTGCAAATGTCATGCTAATTCATCAGTAGCTTTAGAAACATGAATTTAAAAAAATAAGTAAGCAAGAAAATAGACAGTGTTACTGGGAAGCAATCATTCATTATGCATGAATCCTTACATTATGTTATATGAGAGGAAGGGCTTGACAGTCTTTTCTGTAAGCACTCCACAACTCAAATCTTGCTCACTTTTTAAAACACTGTAGTCCACCTCTGATGCCACAGGACTACCTCCCCAAATCTTTATGATATTTGGTTGCAGCCACCTTCTATATCTGGAACAGAGGTCAAGACGTAGAGAAGTGTTTCCCTGAGGCACTTCAAGAAGAGTGGATGTTAGGGTCATGGGTGACATTGTGCCCATGCTGAGCACTGAACCCGGAAGTGGAAGAAGCTACTACGTGTTCCTTTATAAATCCATGTGTGAGAGGTAAAGAGTGACAGAGAAAGCATTTGTGGGAATCTTTAAAAGTATGGGACTCAAGGCAGAACTTCTCTGGTCCAGTTCCAAAAGCAGCACTGGTCACGTACATTTTATTTAGGCACTTAGGATTAAGTAAGTGAATTTTCAATTGTGAAGTAGTCTTGGTTTGATGAACCCTACCCTCTGGGATAAATACATGAGAAACGAGTAACTGCTGACCATAACTGAAATAGGTAAACGTGAGCTAAGCCTCAAAGCAAGACAACCATCTCCCAGAGCACAGTACTGAGACAGGGAAAACAGAATTTGTAGGGACAGTGGCCAACATTTTAGAATTTTGTTTTAACTTCATAATAAAGGGATGAGTTAATGCACAAAAGGTTCCATTTTAAGAAAAGAAAACTGAGGGAAAAGAAAGGAAATAACTTGGTTTATGTCCCACCACAAGCAACAACTGGGATTTTGTACCCAATGACAGTAAAAACTAGAATGTATTTCCTCTATACCACTTTTCATTGAGTAATTGTTCAAGTCATAAATATTTTTTTCAAGGCCAAAATTCATTAGAACAAGCTATTGTAAATTTGATGTTATTATGAGAGGGCAGTGTAACCTCAGAAATTTCAAGGATATAAATAAATGTAATCATAACTCATGGAGCCAAAATTTCACCATAACTTCTTCCCCAGAACCATTCTTAAACTATAGCTAGATTCCAGTGCCTACCATTGCCTCCTAATTTTCCCAAATCCTCATTCCTTCCAAAAAGAAATATTGCCCAATTTTGGTTTTGTTTAATCAAAACATAAATCTTATGTATCTAATCAACTTATAGATTGATTTGCTTAGATAAGATCAAATTCACTCTGGTCATTAATGAGGTTGAGTGGGAGGTTCTTTACATGGTATAAATTATTACCAGTTTATCTTGATTCAATACAAAGGAGGGACAAATATCAAGCAAGAAATAGAAATATTACATTTAGTGCCACAGTCACCAGTATCTTTCTAAAATTAACCACATGCGTAATACCACCCACGAATGATTAAAAGCACACACTCTCTCTTCAAAGAGACATTCAGTCATTCATCCTGTGCTAACAATACAGATCTAAGGCATAGGCTCTTTCCAATGTCAAAATCCAGTTTTTGTATTAATGCCTTTCTGCATCCTTTGACATTTTTAGATACTTCTAATATATCACAGAAAGATGGAGGAAAACAAATACAATTTTGATAATCACAGCTACCCATAATTCCTATTTAATTTTAAGAAAAAAAGAAACTACTATGAATGTCATTTGTAAGTCCTAATCTCTTCCATTAGTCATATAGTCCATTCATTTATCCCTTTCCTGTGTTCTTTAGGTTATTAAACCAGTACTTCTGGCAAGATTTTTGCCAAATGCAGTGGCATCTTTATTATATATGAATCTAAATGTAGATTCCTTGTAAGTTTCAGTTAACCTTTACCAAGAGTAAAGTAATTAACATGTAGAGTGTTCTCTGGAATATACTTGTAGTCTATTTGACTCCATTATATGCTAGAAATACTATTTATTGAAAATAAGTCATTTTTCTTCAATAATGTAGTATGTCTGCCACTTAATAAAATAAATTAATGCCTTTATCTCCTGTGTGATAAGGAGCTGAAATTTTCAAGATTTTATTTCTAATTTATTGGAGCCATTATCATTTTTCTTGATAGAACTGTTGTTCAATTTGGTGGTGAACCTCCAGACCATAGAAATCAGTATAGAATTCAGGAAAAATGAAAGATGGTTTATTAATGGAATTTTTTTTCAGTTGCTGTCTCCTTAAGTAATGTTTTTGCTCTATGATTTCTCTCTCCCTTGTAGAATGAGGTTACCTGTTACACCCTTACATTCTACTTTCTGTCATTATTTTGATCCTCTGTATTTTTCGACCATCTATCCATAATATATAATGAATACTTTCTTCGCAAGTGTTTGCATTGAATTATCATCTCTTCTGAAATGTCTACTCATCTTAATTTCAGTTCCTAATTTTATTATATTTGTTTTAATAGTTGTGCATGGAATTTGTGTTGGACTGTTTTCATAGTTTCTATATTTCTACCAAAACTTTTATAATTGTTTAATTCTACATATTAGGAAAATAAGAAGAGTGACATCGCCAAGCTGGTCAGATAGGAGCTCCCAGGTTTTACTCCATTCCCCCAAACAGGAATATCAGCTAGTAACTATCCACAGACAATAACAACATGGTGAAATTCCCAAAATGTAGCAAATAAAACTTCATTTTTCATGGAACTGAATAAAAAAATCTGCACTGAAAGAGTAAAAGAAATGTCATCTACCTCCCATTCACCAAGTTGGCAGAGTGGCACACAGAGAGAAATCTCCAGAGCCCAGGACTGGGACACAGAGGGAAAAGAGGAAAGAATGAACAGACCCCCAGCTCCCCAAGCATTCCGAGATGCTTCCTAGAAAGCCTACTCTATTCCCACCTCATGGCAAATAGAGGATTTAAAGGGATACTAAATAGCTAGACTACCTAAAGCCAGATAAAAAACAAAGCAAGGAGATAGAACCAATAAACTGATTTTAGTGAAAACATAGCATGCCTGCCAGTAACAGCACTCATTCACAAATATCTACTAACAACATCAGCCAGCCTCAAAACTGACCTGGTCACTCCCAGGAGAAGTAGAAGTGCTACTTGCTGGAATTCCTAGACAGCCATCCTCCAGCTCCAGTCACACTCCTTAATCAGGATGCCTAGGGAGAGTGAAGGCCTTCCTAATGAGTTCCAACAACAAGCCACCACTTACTGAGTTCAAACAGTGTTCCCTGTCTCCTCAAAGACCATCCCAGACCTGGCCCAGGGAGGAACAAGATCACAACAGTGAATTCCAACAACAAGCAGGTCCTAGTTATGTAACCCCCTGGAACTTTAAACAGCACTCCCTGAAGCCTCAAAGTCTAGCCCCAGACCCCACCTAAGAAGTGATAGAAACACATTAGTGAGTAAAGTCAGTTTGCAGATGCCTGTTCTGCCGCACTCAAGAGTTAAATCAAGCCTGCCACACACACACACACACACACACACACACACACATACAGAGAAACACACAGTTTAATCAATGCTTATTTCAACCTCAAAGTCTACTCTCAGATTCTGCCAAAGGAGGGAAGCAAATCTCAACTTAGCATTTCTACTGAGCATGGCAGTTGACCCATCTACCCTGAGCCACTTAACCACAGGGCCTCTCCCTACATTCCTCTTCAACTGCTAAACTCAAATAGTTGTACTTTTGACCAAGTTATACACCCTGTGGCCCAGCCACATTAGAGACAATTGCAGTACCCATCCAGCAGCTCAATCTAATAGCATAACTCAACCAGTGGTCTTGCCACAGAGCAGAAAAAATCAATTACCCCACCTGAAATCACAGCAAAGGCAGTGGTAGCCCAATCATCTGGAGAACTTAAAAGCAAGCTCTGTCTCTCTAAGAGCTTTATCACTGGCTGAGCTAGAATCACAGGCTGGAATAGACAGTGAGTACATCACTGTTAAAGAATATCTCCAAAACCCAGAAAAGGTGCTTGTTTATGCAAATGCATAAACACCAACATAATAATACAGGATTAAAAGTCTTAGGAAATCATGACTCCTCCAAAAGGATATAATAAAGCTTTACCAATGGACCTTAAGGATAGGAAGCCCCATGAAATGTCAGAAAAATAATTTACAATAGTCCTCTGTCAAACTTGTAGTGAACTAACTTCAAGAATTTATGTATGAAAATCTAGATAAAAATTGGAGAAAAATACATAAACAAAATAATAAGTTTGACAAATAGAAATCTTTTTGTAAAAATAGAAATCCTGGATATGATGAATACAATGACAAAACTAAAATTTGTAGTAGAAAATTTTCTTTAACTGGATTAATTAAGCTAAAAAAAGAATTGATGAGGTTGAAGACAACATTTGAAATTACTCAAAAGTAAAAAAAAATAAAAATAAAAAAGAATGAGAAACAAAGCCTATAAGAATTATGGGATACCATCAAGAAATCTAACCTGTGCATGACAAGGAATTAAAGAATGTGAAAAACAGCAAGAAAACATATGTAAAAAATAGTAGATGAAAACTTACTAATCTGAGGAAAGAGGTCAGCATCCAGGTACAAAGAATAAAGAAATTTTCCAATCAAATATAACCCAAAGAGAAATTCAAGGTATCATATAATAATCAAACTTTTAAAACCAAACAAACAAAAATAAAACCACCACCACAACAAAAACAAAGACAAAGGGAAAATTCTAAGGACAGCAAGAGTTAAGCAATGTATCACATACAAGAGAGTCCCAATACAAATATCAGCAGAATTCTTAACAGATATCCTGTAAGACAGAAGAAAGGGTGATAGATTCAAAGTGCTGACGGAGAAAAAATCTGCCAACCAAAAATACTATGTCTAACCAAACAATACTTCAGAAATGAGAGAGAAAGACTTTCCTAAACAAACAAAATCTGAAGGGATTTATTAACACCAAACCCATCTTTCAAGAAATTTTAAAGGGAATTCTTCAAACCATAGGAAAAGAAAGAAAATATGTAACCCTAATGCATCTGAAAGTATAAAATCCATGGGTAAAAGGAAGTGTGCAGACAAATTCAAACACTATAATCCTGAGGAATAAAACACTTATATCCTAAATAGGAAATAATCATAATAACTTGTTAAGTGATGAGCAATTACAAAAAGATATGAATTGTGACATTAAGAATTCAAAATATGGGGGAAATGAAGTTAACATTTCTTGTATTTTTTCTTTTTTTCTGCAGTCAAAAAATAAGTTGTTATCAGTCTAAAGTAACCTGTTATAACTACAAGGTGTTTTTAGTAAGCTTCATGGTAATCACAAAGAAAAAACTTGTAATAGGTACACTAAAAAAAAGTTAGGGATCAAAGACCATGCTAATCATGACAAAGAAGACAAAAAAGGAGGAATAAAGAAACAAAAACCTATACAGCAACTAGAAAAGGAGGAACAAAATGACAATAGTGAGTCCATACTTATCAATAATTCCCTTGAATGTATATAGATTAAATTCTATAAGAGGTAACATGACAGAATGGATTTAAAAGCAAGACCCCATTATATGTTGCCTATAAGGATCTACTTTGTCACTAAGGGCACACATAGACTGAAAATGAATGGATGGAAAAAGATATTCCATGCATGTGGAAGCCAAAAGAGGGCATGTACAACCTCTGCACAAAGAGGATGAAAACCATGAAACAGTGATGGAAGAAATTGAAGAGCGTACAAATAAATGGAAAGGCTTCCTGTGTTCATAGATTGCAGGAATCGATATTGTTTAAATGTTCATACTATCTAAGGTACTCCACAGAGTCAATAAAATCCCTGCCAAAATTTCAATATCATTCTTCACAGATATAGAAAAAATAATCTTAATTTTAATATATGGAACCATTAAAAAAAAACCCTAATAGTGAAAGCAAGCTTGAACAAAAAGAACATATTTGAAGGCATTACAATACCAGTTTTCAAAATATTTTACAGAAATCTAGTAAGTAAAATAGCAAGGTTGGTGCTGCAGCTCAATGCACAAAGTCCTGTGTTCAATCCTTAGACAAAAAAATACAAATACAAATACAAATAAAACAGCATAGTGTGGGCATAAAAACATACATACAAATCAATGGAACAGAATTGAAGACCCAGAAATAATCCTATGCATTTACCAACATCTGATTTTTGACAAAGGAGCACAGAATACACATTGAAGAAAGGAAGATTCCCTTAATAAATGGTGCTGGGAATTAAGAATAGAATAGAAGGTTCCAGAGGTTGGGGAGAGTAGGGGTAGAAGAGTATGGGGAGAGATTGGTCAATGAGTACAATGTTACAGTTAGGAAGAATAAGTGCTGGTTTTCTGTGGCACAGCAGGGTGAACATGGTTAATAGTAGTGCACTATATACCTCAAAATGGGTGGAAGAGAGGATTTTGAATGTACTCAACAGAAAGTAGTTATGGTGATTGATATGCTAATAACCATGATTTCATCATTACACAGGTATACATGAAAATGAATGGAAACATCATTGTGCTGAACAGAAGATATACAATTAGTGTATGGACATCAAAAAATTAACCAATGAAGTTTTTAACATAGTAGCTGTTGGTTGACGGTAACTCTCAAAGATGAGACATTCATTGAGCAGATACTCGTTTTTATAAATATATCAGAAAGTTAATTAGAACACCTGTAGGTTTGGTTCAATTTTCTGTTGTTCTTGATTTTAGCATTATTTTATTTTAGTTTATTATCTGTGGAAGACTGTCTCTTTATCAAGGGTACAACTTCCATTTCCTAAGAAACTATTTGAAACTTTTCATACCTTTGATCTCTTTCTGTTAGGGCAACATATTCACACTTTGTTTAGATCACTAGGGGATCAGTCTGTAGTCTAAAACTTAAAGTCCAGATATAATTGCCAAGACAACAATTAGTTGTGCAATTCTTAAAACTAAATACCATTCCTTGAAATACGTCATCTGCCAGTTTTTAGTCACAACATATTACCAATTTTACATGCTTTTCCCAGACCCTACAAAATCAAGCCTCCTTTTTGTTAGTTAACTGTAGTTACAATTATCCATGACTTCATTTTGTAATGTATGTACTCTTTAGAAAGACTTGTTTGTGGGATATAGTGACTTAGTTCTACTCCTTCCAGGCCTTGGATGTGATAGCTAAGAAGCCCCCTCAGACTCTACCTGTGCTTGCAGATTACCCTGCCCACTCCCATGGCTTCTGAACACTGTGACCACCCAGCTTGATTCTGGCCTATGAACAACACTGTGGCCTCCCATCCATGGCAAGAAAAGTGGCCCACTTGACAATTCTTCCATTTGGTTATTGCCCTGCTACAACCCCTGTCCCAAGAAAGAAAGGCTTCCCATCTTCATGGAAACCTGGCCAAATACAACCACTTCTGGGAACACAGTACAGAGACCAACTTGCATTGTGCAAATATCACCCAAGTATTAGGGAAGAAAGATTAGCAAAGCAGCAGATCAAGTTTCCTACCACCCGGGGGGGTGGGGAGGAATCCAGCAAAAAAGAAGTTGACATTGTATGCATATCCACTGAGGAAGAAATAAAGAACAGGGAGGAAAGAGGTACATTTGCTATCTCAAAAAAAAAAAAAAAAAATTGTTGACTGAGCTTGGATAATGGGGAATAGGAACATTTTAAAAAGAAAGATGAGAACACCTGATGAGAGAGTCTGCTAGATTCATAAAAGAATCATGCCAGAACAGGACAAGATGGATGGCATCATGCCATGCCGTTCCTCTTTTCCTTCCTGCTTCCTGAGGCTCAGAAGTCACAGCTGAATGAACTGAGGTTGGAACTGGAGAAACAGTGAGAAAAGCCTGACCTTGCCAATCCATCTCACGACAACACAACTCACAGGGTGGAGACCTGAATGGAGTTTAAATTCGCATTGCTATAGCAATATGAAGTCACCAACAGCCTGTATTCTATATACCTTTTAGTGATCACAGGTCTTTGTGTACCTAATATTCACAAGAAAAGACATGGCACATTTTTTTATTTTATGCAACCAGGGGAATAACTGGATGTTATGATTTGGATATGAGGTGTCCCCCAAAAGCTCATGTGTGAGACAACACAAGAAGGATATCCCTGATGGGATTAACTGAATGGTAACTAAAGTGGCAGGGTGTGGCTGGAGGAGTTGGGAATTAGGGTGTGACTTTGATGTATATATTTGTATCTGACAAGTGGAGTCTCTCTGCTTCTGGACCATGTTAGGAGCTGCTTCCCTCTGCCACACTCTTCTGCCATGTTGTTCCGCCTCATCTCAAGCCCCAAGGAATGGAGTCTGCTGTCTATGGATGGAGACCTCTGAAACTATGAGCCCCTGAGTAAACCTTTCCTCCTCTATAGTTGTGCTGGTTGGGTCTTTTGTCAAAAATTCGACTAAAACACTGGCACTACAAAATTTAGGGTGTCAGTAGACAAAAAAATAATAAAAGAACTTTATATCCACACCTCATGAGTCATGTTTATTTAATTCAGTAATTATACTAACAAAATTTTTTGTGACGAAGTTTTTTTTAAAGACCTTTTAAAATATTATACCACACTTGAACTTTAATTATTGTTAATGTTGAAGTTAGCACTTTTATTAACATTTGCTCTCTCGCCCTTTGCCAAGCATTTGAGTCATTAAAACTTCAGACTCCACTTGTTCGTGGAAACCCTTGTAGATCTCCCCTCTAACATTGCATTATATGCTATATTTAATCCTAGGTGAGAGGAATAAATTTGAATCTCTATGGTTAGATTAAATTTTTTTTAAATATTTACATTTCTGAAATAAGTTGCTATGTATTGTAACAACCAAGACTTAAATCATCCATATGAAACTGACTGTATTCAGACTCAAGAAAATGTTCCAATAGATAATATAGAGAATGAACGGGGAAAAAGAAAACGAATGAGCCATGACTTAGTAAGACATCTGTACTCCCTTCTCTGTTTGGGGTTTTTCATTGTCAGTTTGATTAATGAGACATCTTTAAATGTATCTCCTTTTAGATATCTTATATCTCAACAAGTCCATTTCATGTTCTTGCCACCAACGTTTCCAGTAGATTTCTTCCAACATGTCAGAATGACAGATAAGTTTCCATAGTCAGCCTTATAGAGAGCTCACTATTGTTTCAAACCAGTGCGGTTGCCCTGAAGCTCTCCTAGCCAGAGAGTCTTTGCAGTGCCATGTCATTTCCAAACCCATGCTCAATAATGGTGGCACTGCTTATTAAAATAATGCTATGTCACCAGTCAAAGTCAGGTACTGGTTTTTGTAAACATTTATGATAATCTCCTAAGTTGATAAGAATAAAAAATTCTTTAAATGTAGCACATGAACTTTCGACATTTTTTGTAAATGAAGGCTATCTGTAATTTCTTTTCCTATTACTTGGCTAGTAATATTAGAATAATATAGATGTTTTAACATTTGCTTAGTTTACTTTTTTTCCTGATTGAAAATTTAAATGAAACATCATTTCTACGATATATAATCATCAGCTTTTATTCCACAAAATCTATAAAACATATACACATATGTATCATTTCCTCCCTAAAGCTACTTGTGCAGATCACCCTATGAGTATTTTTTTCTGTCAAATATTTGTTGTAAAATAAAAACAAAAGCAAAAACAAACAAACGACAACAACAAAAATACCAATGGCATGTGTGGATTTAAAAAGAAGGGTTCACTGTTGGTGTATTCCTATTTCTATGTTTATATTTGAATACACCACCAGTGAAACTCTGCATCATATACAAGAATGGGATCCTAATTAGGATAAGTTATACTCCACATATGTACAATGTCAAAATACATTCTAGTGTCATGTATATCTGAAAAGAACCAAGAAAACCAAAACGAATCATAGTTCAACTTGTCAAGAGAAGGAACTAACATATCATGACATCTCATGCAAAACCATATAAAATATCCATAAATAAATCATACAGTATTTTAAGTATCCATAGGAGTTGAATGGTACTAGAAAGAAGAAAGGTTTCAGAATTCCACTAAGTCCTAAATTTTCAGACACATTGGAGACATTTACATCTTTTAAGAACAAATATGAAGTATGGTAATCCAATAAAGTGAATGACTTGGGCTAATATTCCTGACTGAGGAGAGAATTGGGAAAGGTGACAATGTAAGTTTTTAATGTGGGAGATTTTGGCTCTAAATGAAGCTCAGTGTGGTAGTAAGACCACAAGGAGAATCTGTGGTACTTGAAATTTGAGGTCTCCTCCCAGGCCAACATTTCTAGTGATACATGATTCACCTACATCCTTCTGTGTATGTATCTTTTTTTTTTTTAATCATTTTTATATTTTTTATTTTTTTACGGACTGCATTTTGATTCATTGTACACAAATGGGGTACATCATTTGTTTCTATGGGGTACATCAAAAGTTTCTATGGTTGTACATATGTATCTTTTGACTCTAAAAAGAAAACTAGTCAACTGCGGTAAGTTTAAAATAATCAAAACACCAGCATTAATAATTCTGTGCTAAGAAGAAATTTGTTCCTTTTTTGAGAGTGTAAATATCTGACTCTATTTTAGATAGCTTGGTTTATGAGAATGATCAATTAGAATCTTCAATCTAGTAAAAGCACAAGTCACAAAAAACATAAAATGAACAAAGATTTTGTTTAACTTACTATTACAGGAACCAGTAATATGCTAAAATTGGTTCGAACAGAATTCAACTTACCGATATTTATGTTGTCTATCAGACGCATTATTTATCTGCATGTTAAAAAATGTATGTGTGTTTTTTTCTGCATACGGACTCCATCAAAAACCAAACACATATGTGAAATCACCATATTACATTTCCCTTCAATGTAATTTTTAAATTTGGGGTAGATTTCTTATTCATGTAAATGTAGAACTAAAAGCTGTATATTGAGGGGCCAAATACCAACAACCTGTTGATATTTTAGCTCACATATTAAATTATTCTCTCATCATTGGAAGCAAAATTCTCTGCCCTGGGGGATGAATTTTCACATCTGGATTCATTACTTTTGTCCACACATCTCAAATTCAGTATAACCATTTTTACATTTTCCCCACTAGATTTCTCATCGACATTTTCCTAACATTCCAAACTGGATAATACTGACACTACTGAAAGCAAATGCAACATAAGCAAATGCCCCATGGCTTGGTCCACCTGAGGAATTCAGGCACCACTCTGTCAGTACTGAACTCATGGATGTGATTCATTATGCTCCAGCCAACGGCACTCAACTGAGAGATTTGAATTGTATTTTATGATTAGTTGGAAATTCTAAGTGACTAGTATAACTGATCTGTTCTGTCATCAACTTGGTTTTTTTGGATTTTTTTAAAATTATTTTTAGGTATTGCAAAAAAAAGGGGGGGAGGAGGCACTAAGAGACCATTTCATCAATTCTTTTGTACTAGCAGTATTTTATAGGATAGTGGATTATTGTCGAATAGTTGTTACCATACATACAAAAAGAAACACATGCAATTTTAAAGATATTTAATCTGTCCTATAGTCAACTAAGTTTCAACTAGGTGAATGGGTAACTACCTTAAGATTCACAATACAAATTCAAATTCAAATATGAATTTTCTATTTGAGCTTCAGGAATGGCTTAGTGGTAGAGCAAGCACTGCCAAAAAAAATAAAAACAAAACAACACAAAAATACTTACAATTCACATTTACTTAAGCATTTTATTAAAAAGGTTAATTTCTTCTCAGGAGAAGATTGTGAACTTCATTGTACAAAAAGGTTTTGTTGCAAAGTTGAAAAATCATGTTTATTTTGCAGTGGGCATGGTACAAAGTCATGTCTTACTACATAATGTGGATGTGTGTAACTTAAACTGGAGTCTCCACTGTGTCTTTCCTCTCCACTATTGGCTGTGGAATTCATGAATCTACATTGTGCACAACCATAAAAACAAAAAGTTGTACCCCATTTGTGTACAATGAATCTAAATGCAGACTGTAAAAATAAGAAATTTTTTTAAAAGTCAAAAGACAAAAAATAAATTTCCATTGAATCTCTTCTTTCAGAGAGTATTATTGCTACTACTACAAATAGCGATGACTAATATTTAACTTTTTTAAAAAATCTGCCTGTCTCTGAAAACTAACCAAAAGGTTATATTAAGTCCTATCTTAATAATTAAAAAATAATTAAATATCAGTTTTACTACTTCCTTATTTGTACTAATTGCTGTTCTGCATTTTGGGGGGATTCTTCTAATACTAAAATATGGGTATGCATGTAGAAAAAATTCCCAAGAAGAAAAGAAGCCCTTCAGTGCACAAATATCAAATATGAGAGGGCAGTCTCAGAATTTTAGGACACCATGTCATTCTTTTCTAGGAAAAAACATACTCCATTATTGATGGTATTTTCCATTATGATATCTCATCTGGATTTCACAGTGAAGTGGTTGCTTTGATGAAATAATAATGCAGAGAAACCAAAGAAGAGTGGATTAAAATATTTATTTTTGTTTTAAACTTCAGTGTGTTACTTCAGAAAAAAAATATACACAAAAATGAATGTGATTGTGACTTTGTGTGTTTCTTATCACTAAAAGAAGAAGTATGAAGGGTTAAAATTGTATTTGTGTTGAATTATTCTGAAAACGAACTATTCTAGTTTAGAATGAAAAGAAATTCTAAAGATAATATATTTGAAGGGGAGCAATCTTTTTTTATTTTTCAGCATTTTCAAGTAATAGTATTTTATGTAGAATATTTTTTACATGGGATACATGTATATATTCACTTTTGATGGTGGTGTTAACTCAAATGTTTATTTAATTCATGATCATTTTACTCTCACAATCATTGAAGTCCCAAGCAATTACTTGTTTCCCAAATATACTAAGGATTTGCAAAAATGTTGGGCATGATTTATGACATACAGTGTAACAAATCCAAAGTCATTGTTCTATCAGGTTGGGGAGTGATAAATTAAATATTAAGACAATAGTGACAATTTGACTTCAACTAAATATGTCCAAGTACAGAAATAAAACACATTATACTTATCAGTTTTAAGGATAACAACAACCAAAAAAAATTAGATGATTTTTTTTTTTTGTTTGTTTGCAGTATCCCACTCAAAGAACAAACCTGATATTAAGAAATATAAAATACATTGTGGGGGCTAGGGCTATAATGCTCAGTGGCAGAATGCTTGCCTAGCAAGTGTGAGACACTGGTTCAATCCCTAGCACCACATAAATATAAACAAATAAAATAAAGGCATTCTGTAAAATAAAAATAAAAACAATAAAATAAAATACATTGTGGACAATAGTTATATTGTGAACAATGTTGACAATCATAGATTATTTTAGTGTTTCATTCCTAATCTATAGAGGTACTTAGAATGCTTCTAACACACAAGACGCTCCTTGTGTAAATGAAACATCATACAAGGTGAGCAGAAGGATCCTGTCCTCCAAGTTGCTTAATCCAGGGTGGGGACACACATATGCGTAGACAGGAAAAAAGGCTAACATTTAACCAACTTGTTTTGCAAATTCATTTGTTGCTTCTTTGAAAGCCTTTGCCAATTATTGTTAGCTAATGCTTCTGTTTTGTTCCATGTGAGGCAAACATACAACCTTGTTTTTCTCCCCTTTGAGATTATAAGCTCTCAAAAGTCAGGGAAAACAAAAGAGTAGAAATTAATTGTTAAATGATCAATTTACTGTATCATTTTCTACTGAGCATTCTTTTAAACTTAACAAAATTGATTTTATATGTAATATTTCACAGTTCACTTAATATTTTACATTCATTATTATACATACGCCTATAATAAGGCTATCGGATGGAAAAACTGGATGTGGTTTTTGCATTTTTGAAAGGTCACACAGTGGTAAACACAAGAACCAAGGGTATGTATCAAGAGTTTTGAATCAGTTTATGGTGCTTCCCTTCATAATAACTTGCCATGAAAAAACCGTAGCCATTAAAACATTGTGACCTATTAAAGAATATTATTCAGTAGGGATTTTACCTGGAGCACATTTTGAATGTGAGGTCAGAGTCAGTCCTAAGTTCAAGAGACAAGTGCTCTTTTTTGAGTATTTAAATTCTCCCTTCCTGAAGAATCATAAAAAGAGTTGTAAAAGATATCTAATGACTTGGATGAAAAGTAATTCACCTCGCAGTTTTGAATGGGGAAATTATAATCATTGAGGTCTATGTTGCTGAGGCAAAATTTGCACTTGCATTTGCTTGAGAACTTCCCACAATATAACAAGGAAAAATGTTGACCCGAAGTATGTATGGTATGTGGGCTCCCCTTTATATCCCTAGGTGAAGCCTACTTTGTCCCCTTGAATATAATGAAAGGATTTTTCTCTTAGACGTAAGCCTCTTAAAGTCAGAAATCTTCAGTTTTCGTTGCTCTTCTAGCACTAAAACAGTGACTGACATGTATGCAAAAGACTCAAAACAAATTTGTTTAATTGAATTAAATTTTAAAGCAAAATCCTTTGTTTGTTTTTAGCCAGTTTCACCAAATTTTAGGATTTAACTGTTACTCAGACTAAAGTGGCTTTAATGATTGCTATGGTTTCTGGATAAGGTGTCCTCCAAAAATCTCCTGTGTTAAAGCAGGAATATTCAGAGGTGGAAGATTGGAATGTGAGAACCATAATCAAGCAGTCCATCTTAGTTTGAATGAACTGGGTAGTAACTACAGAGAGGTGGGGGGTGAGTGGAGGAGGTGGGTCACTGGGGTGTGTCTTGGAAGGGTGCATCTTACCTGTGGCCCCTTCCAAACTCCCTTTCTCTGCTTCCAGACCACCTTGAGCTGAGCAGCTTTCCTCCACTGGACCCTTCCCCCATGATGCTTTACTTTACCTTGGGTCCAGAGCAATGGACTTGTGCATCTTAGAACTGAGACTTCTGAAACCATGAGCCCCAAATAAAATTTTCCCCTTCCAAGTTGTTCTTGTTGGGTATTTTAGTCACAGCAATGAAAAGCTAACACAATGATATTTATTTTTATTTTTCATGCTTAGTTTTTTTTAATGAAATTGAGAATTGTATAGATAGAACAATTAACTAAATAAGAAAAAGAAAAAATTGTGGCAATTCAAACTTTAATTTTCTCTCACATGTTCTCCCCAAAATGTACTTTAAGATACACTTATTTCATCTTCATTGAATATTTCTAACCAGTATTTCAAGTCACTAATGAAATATATTTTTGATCTAGTCATTGGTCCTGGTTTCAAGAGTTGGTTGATTCAAAATATTTCTTATGTATCAATGTGACATGTTGTTAGTTTTCTGCTACTGTAATGAATACCTGAGACAATCAACTTGCAAAGAGCAAAGGTTTATTTTGGCTCACGGTATGGGTACTTACAGTCCATGACTGATTGGCTCCATGACTTTTGTGTATGTGGCAAGACAGTACATCATGGCAGGAGTGTGTGGTTGAGCAAAACAATCATATCAAGACCAGGAAGCAAAAGTGAAGAGGAAACTGAGGCCACTGTCTCCTTTAAGGACATACTGGCAGTGTCTTGCCACTAGGCCCCACCTCTGAAAGGTTCCGTTATCTCCCAATAGTGCCAATCTGAGGATCAAGCCTTTGGAGGGTGTGACAGGTTGACGTATTTGAATCCATGGAAATGTTACAGGTTAGGCTCTGTGGGCAATGACTAAACAGATTCCATTTTACCCTGAGACTCCCTGTTATGTAGGAAATGCTTCTCCCATGGGAACACCCCACCTCTGTACCCATCACCAGTTGCTTAGCACAGCATGTTTGGCAACACAAAATGGCAATTCTCATATAATGTAAAATCGTTCTCTTTTGGTTCCTATTTTCCTTGGACAATGTACCGTGTCAGCAATGATTGTCTAGATATTAGTAAACATTCCTTAACTTTTACCCAATTTAGTCATTTTGACCCACTTCCCCTTCTGCTTAAGATTTTAGATCTCATGATATTAGTTTTAGTTTTGAATCATAGCAACAGCCACTTATGATTGATATACTGATTTATGGTATAAAGATCCCTCCACCCCTATGGTCAGGGCTGTTCTCCCAATAGCCATTTTTGGGGTGTTACGTGAGACACTCAGTCGGTCGGCTAATGAAGACTCTCAAATTTGGACCTCTCACTGGTGATTGGTCTGTTCTTAAGTTGCACCCCACAATGAGAGTCCTTGGGGGACATTTATATAAGTAATAAATTTATATTTACTTGGACATAGATCCAAACTATAACCCTTCTTCCTCCCTCTGAAATCATCCACAGCAAGAACACAGGCAAATGTTGGGGATCTAAGAAATAAAGGGGCTCAACAAAGAAGACTCAAGAGTCAGTAAAAAATTATTTTTTTATTTTTTCCATGCCATTCATGTGTACTTATTTAACAATCTGTTAATGTTCAATTATGTAATCAGGTATTAAACCATAATCCACACTTTTTGTCACTGACCTTCAGCAATTAGTTCTATTTAAGGATGGTACATAAATGAACAAGACTAACACATGCAATAAAATTATACTGAGATTCCAAACAATGAATATTAAATAATTTTGCAAAAAGGCCACTGCTCTTCCATAATATCCAGTTAGTTTTGATTCTGTGGAACTAGCAATGTTGCTTATATAGACCGGAATTCCCTTTCTTTTTAACCCTGGTTATTCGAATTCTACTCATATTTCAGGTTCCAGGATGACGATTTGATGAAAACTAGAGCCCACACTCATCCTTTACTTCACAGATAGTCATTGTCATCTGAGTCGCATTTTACATTCTACATTTTTGTATACATTTCAGTTTCTATCTTATGCCGAAGTTACAGTTCTTGACTGCAAGGAACTAACCAAATTGGAGGTGACTTCGGCAGGAAACAAACTTATAGAAGCAGTCTTACGATACGAGCAAGATTCAAGGGCGCCTAGGAAATAGGACCCAGGTTGTTTCCAGAAATAGTCTGAATGAGACAGGCTCTGTGCCACCACTGCCCTAGATAATGTCTTAACCTCCCTACATATTTGGTGCAAATTCTCAAAATCCAAAACCACAGAAAGTTTATCTTCTCACCCAGCAACTGAGAGAAAGAATATATCTTTCTCAGCTTTGATGTGGTAGGATGACTCCATGAATTCTCCTACTAAATGGTGAAAATGTTTCCATTGGAGGAAGCTAAATTTCCTAGAAATCGTTAGCACCTTAGTTACGGTTTATGATATAAACTCATTCAGGTTATGGATCCATTTGTCCATCTGCTTAAAACAACGTTGGCTATAGAGTAGTTCCCCCTTATCTGTGGTTTCACTTTCTGAGTTTCAATTTCAATGAAACTGCAGTCCAAAAATATGAAATGGAAATTTCCAGAAAAGAATTTGAAGTGTTTCGTAACAGAATATAAAAGAAAGAACTCTGAACGTAGGATTTGTAATGTGGGGAAAATCTCCATAATTTGTCATTTTTAAATACAGTTGTTTGGCACTTGTTGGTAATCCATTTGACAGTATTTGTTTAAATTTTTAGCTTATATAGAGTCAAAATTACAAGGAATAATCTTAAAAGCACTATTATAAACTCTAGGGTTTTGACATTTGGCTACTGAGAACAAAATGTGCTTTTACCCACCTTCTTTTCTGCATACTGTTTATGGTCTTAATTATGATGATTTATCATGTATATTGTCATTTGTTTTCCTCCTCAAACATCTGAAATGGGAAACTTATTTTCCAGTTTTAATTTCTATTCACTTGACAAGAAAATTAAGCCTTATCACAGGTGTGTACATAAGGGGAAAAAACAGTATATTGAGGGTTCAGTGATATCTGCAGTGCCAGGCATCCACTGGGAGGGTTGGAAGGTGGCCTCGGTGTAAGGCAGGACCCCTGTATGATACACAATTTACCATTTGCTGGTTGACTGGAATGTGGTAAGTGTGAGACTGGTCTCTTTCAAAATTAAAGTTCCATGTTTCTAAAGTTTGATTCAAATAACTATTCTTCTCTCCTCAGGACTATTATAATCAGACAACTCAGCATATGCAACAGAATAGCTTTAATCACTGAAATCTATCAACAAACATTTATAGTGTGTGCAAAATTCTGTAACACAGCTTTCGGGAAGACTAAAGAAGTATGCCACACAGTCTATGGACCAAAGACACTCCTAATCCTGATTCAGAGATAAAATTTTTTCTCATGAGAAACAACTTGTGAAAAAGTCCAAAGCAGCAATAAGCAAGTACCTGTGATGTGTAGAGGCTCTTGCATAGGTGTTAAGAAAACACCAAGTAACCAAAAGATTAATGGGCACTGTGTTTACTTCAAGATCATGAGAGTAATTTGATTTATACAGTCCAAACTCAAGGACAGATAAATCCTCAAAGTAAAAATCAGATGAATAATAGTAGTGCAAAGCAGTTGCGTTTATACATGAACAAAAAGTACCTAAAAACACATTGTTAAAATAGGTTTTATAATATTAATCCTCAATGCTTCAACTGAATGTATTCTTTTTCTTTTTTGGTAGTTTTAAGGCAGTAGATCTGATCTTATTTCCCAGAAATATTCAGTGACTTTAGCATTTTTAAGCTGACAGATTTTGTCCATTAATTTAAATGTCTGTGAGCATTTTCCAGTAGAAGGTTTGCTTTATAATGCATGATCATGGCATTCTTTCTGATAAACCACTTACAGGAATGAGATAGGGTGGTGGGGAAATTTTCAATGAATGAGAAATTCTTTTGTTTTCCCCATCATTTCTTTTCAATAAAAAAAAAGATAACTTTGTAGAGATGAAAATAAAGATTTAAAGACATTTTTCTCATTTTCCTAAAGGATTTCTTAAAACTATCATGTCATACTGGAATCTTTTGGGGGAATTGACGTTGTAATGCTAAAGATCATGGACGTGGGAAAGAAGAACTTGTCATTTCAGTTGTGATCTTGAGCATGTTGTAGTTACTGCAGAGAAGGTTGTTTGTTTTGGATAGTGGAGGAGAAATCATTGGCACCTTAATGATTAAATTAGGAATGATATCCAGTTGGAAGGTATTAGAATTAATAACTTATGAAATACTTACCTTAAATATTAGGACAAAATAAGATTTTGTGAAATATTTCTTTTAGTAATTGATATCTTGTGGGAGCCTAATGAGAAACAGGCTGGAAGTTCAAAGTATGATTATTCTGGAAGGTACGAAGTATCTATAAACAAGCACACAAAGCATACCTTAGACATGTCACTGGGATCAATGTAGGAAGGCAGGACTGTAGGTCTCTCCCCACTGGGCTTGAATAGTAGAGCATGCATTTTCAGGAATAAACCTCCATGAGGGTTGGGGAGATAGCTCAGTCGGTAGAGTGCTTGCGTTGCAAGCACAAGACCCTGGGTTCAATCCCAGCAACACACACAAAAAAAAAAAAAAAAAAAAACACCTCCATGGAAGGAGTGGTGACTTTCTCTCGAAGGACACAGACTCCATTCTCCATTCCCAGCTCCCTGCTCCTTCCAATCTGCTGGGTAGGTTCTCCACTGGCCAAACCTTACTGGAAACAAGTAAGGTCATTCACTCAACTCGGTCTTCTAGGGGCAGAGACTGGCTCCTCAAAGCGTCAAGAGCTGAGTTCAAGATGCAAAGATACATCCAGCATGTCAAAATTCATGTTGAGTTCCTTCCCAAATACTGAGCCTGTTGTGAGGCAAACAAACACGCTGCTAGGACTTTGCAAAGTATCCTCATTACAAAGACCCGTGGCAATCTCTAAGAGCAGATTTTACAGAATAGTTGAAAAACAGCTATTCAAGGAGTAGACGTTAAGAAATTCATGATGATGGGGCTGGGTTGTGGCTCAGTGGTGAAGCGCTTGCTCAGCATGTGTGAAGCACTGGGTTTGAGTCTCAGCACCACGTATAAATAAATGAATAAAATAAAGGTCTATTAACATCTTAAAAAAGTTTTTGAAGAAATTAATGATGAACCAAAGCATGACTTTTAAGCATTAATAAATTGCTTATTTTTCAATCTATGCACAAAAGGAGGATGTATTCATTTTTATTCACTTTCTTAGGTATTTTTAAAAAAATGAAACAAGTTTTTCAAAAACCTCTTCAATGGAAAAATAATATGCATGTAAATCATATTTGCTTATTCTAAAAAACATTTTATATTCACTCATTAATCAACAACAAATATTTAACATATGTCTACTAAGCACTGAGTATGTGAATTCCTTGGTCTTTGGGAGTTTGGTGTAGGTAACAGACTGTAATTGAAGACAGACTTCTATGAATAAATAAGATCATCTAAAATACTGATTTGATTAAACTAAGTATGAGTTGTTTCAAGTCATTTACCCCTTATTGAAAAATATGGCATTTTCCTTCCTTCTGTTTTTTTTTTGTGGCTTTGATCTGTGTTGAAAATAAATATCAGCAATTCAAGGAGCAGCTACATTTATGGCTCCATTTAAAAAAATATATGCTGAATTATTTGTTCTGCATAACTTAAGAAGGTTGGAAGATCCATCAAACTGCAAATTTCCCAAGGTCAAAAAATCACACTCTCTGTTCCACTGACAATTTTATACATACTTATTAAGGGTTTACTAACAGAGCAGTTAGTGAGTTCATGTAGTTTCTGGTCTCAAATTTAAGCTTAGTACTTAGTTCAATCTCTGCTGGAGCAATTGAAATGAGCTATGCCTTATTTTTTTCTACACATTTTAAAATATCAAGCACACGTTGCTAAATGTCTCATCATGATTATATCTATTCCCTCAAAATGATATTCAATTTTTCTACTTCCTATAGCGTTCAACTCGAAGAGCATTGCTGTTAAATTTAGCTGTTTAAAATGCATTTTTTGATGGTTATAAATTTTTCCAATAGAACAGCTTTGAGACAATATGGCTGAATTTTCTATAGCCCTGAGGTTTTATTCACTACTAGATTTAAAACAGATATCAAACTGAGCATTGTACTCTCTCAAGGGAGGGTGAGAGGAAAGACTACAGGGAACTTCTCAGAATATATATCAAGACAGTAAGAGCCATCCCAAACAATAACATTTCTAAGCTCAAATGTCATCTGCCCAAAATATTTTAAGTTGCAAAGATAATGTGAAATCATCCTTAAAAACTCAAAGACAACTTATTACAGAATTTAGCATTTAGAGAGAGTATTTATTTGCTATTAGAAAAATTGCACTGGTTTTAGCTGACACTAGTTTTGCTTCAGTAACATACAGGATTAGTATCACAACACACAATATCACAAAGTGGCAAGATGCCCCCTGCCTTGGATCTAGAAATTGCACCAGCCATGAAAAACTGATGCAATTTTGATTTGGGTTTTTTTTTCCCCCACTGGGGATTGAACCCAGGGGTGCTTTACCACTGAGTCACATCCTCAATCCATTTATGTTTTTTCTTTGAGGCAGGATCTCACTAAGTTGCTTAGGGTCTTGCTAAGTTGCTGAGGCTGGCTTTGAACTCATGATCCTCCTGTCTTAGGCTTCCAAGCCACTGGGATTACAGACATGTGCCACCTCACCAGGTGGCAATGGTGTCCTTAAAGAACAGGTTTTGAGGTGGAGAGTCCTTCTCCGTCACCTCTGAGTTTTCAACATCAGTACTTTAATAGCTGTCTTAAAAGTCAACAGACAGGACAGGCGGGCAGAAGGTGAGGTGAGGGCTGGGAAGATGGATAATGGAGAAGGGATGCTACCAATATCACACTGCTTTTTGGGATACACGGTCCCCAAATGTAAACGGTGATACTTCAAAGAAAATGTAGCCCTAACGATGCTGAGTTTGAAGAATGGAAATTTGCAATTGTTTATATTTTTTTAACGTATTTTGAGTACTAGGGATGGGAAAATTTCATTTCAAAATAGAACATTTTTTCCAGAAAACAAATATTAGACTGACATCTCAATACATCCACTTGAAATTGAGCTATTGGCCTAGGAGACTGTGAGCAAGCACCAAGGAAACAGAAAGTGAGAAAGTGCTTTCAAACTTCTTACCTCTTCTTCCCACAAAACTAAGTCTGGGGCCCGCCTGCAGGTTGCTTCAGAGACCAGCACAGGGCGCCAGGGACTTCCCCAAGCAGCCCAGCCCCCTCCGTCGGGAAGCGCCTCTCTAGGCTAGCTTCCCGGGGCAGACCGCCCAGTGAGAGCCTCTCGACGCAGAGCCAGCCCCAAGTCCCCAAGCCAGCGGAGACCTCTGACCCACAAGCAGCTTCTGGGACCAGGGCTGGGCAGCCAGAGACCTCTCCAGGCAGCCTTGTCCCCCTCCAACTGCAGGCTTTTTCCACGGGATGATCCAAGATGGCAGACTAGAGGGTGACTGCATCTCCAGTCGCCCCAGAACCCAGGATTCAAGAAGGGGAGGCATTGAGAGACTCAGACTAAGATAGAACCACAGGGTGAGTCTCCCCCACCCAGCGAAGCTCAGCTGGGCGGCAGGCCCGGATTTGGGTGGCTTATTAGAGTAGGACAGGGCAGATAGAGTCTCCCCCAGGCAGCTCTGTGCAGTCTGGCGGTGGGCTCCTCCCACAGGGACAGATCCTCCAGCCTCACGGAGCAGGCCCCCCAGTGAGAGCCCTTCTGCACAGAAGCAGCGCGGCCAGCTCCAGCCCGCCCCGCTGCCAGCTCCAGCCCGCCCGCAGGTTGCTTCAGTGACCAGCACAGGGCGCCAGGGACTTCCCCAAGCAGCCAAGCCCCCTCCGGCAGGAAGCGCCTCTCTAGGCTACCTTCTCGGGGCAAACCGCCCAGTGAGAGCCTGTCTACACAGAGCCAGCCACAAGTCCCCAAGCCAGGGGAGACCTCCGACCTACAACCAGCCTCTGGGACCAGGGCTAGGCAACAAGAGACCTCTCCAGGTCTCTCTCCCTGGAACCAGCAGCGGGCTAGGGGCAGCATTCTTTGGAAGCACTGCATTATCAAATTAATCCAAGACTTCTGGCTACTGAAGGCTGGTAGGTGATACACTGGAAATCTACAGGGACACTATAAGCCAATAGAGGAAATCTACAATATCACAGAGTCCCACTGACATCTGACCAATATGAGAAAACAAGGGAAGAAAATGTCCCAAACAAACCTAGAAACTATATCAATAAAACCCAATGACAGCACACCAGAAGCAATGTCAGAAAGGGAGTTCAGAATGTACATAATTAAAAAAATCAGGGAAGCAAACGAGGAGATGAAAGAGCAAATGCAGGCATTAAATGAAGGCACCAATCAACAGTTAAAAGAGAAAATAAGGGAAGCAAAAGATCATTTCAATAAAGAGTTAGAGATAATGAAAAAAAAAAAAAACAGAAATCCTTGAAATGAAGGAAACAATAAACCAAGTTAAAAACACCATAGAAAGCATAACCAATAGGATAGATCACCTGGAAGACAGAACCTCAGATATTGAAGACAAAATATTTAATCTTGAAAACAAGGTTTACCAAACAGAGAAGATGGTAAGAAATCATGAACAGAATCTACAAGAATTAAGGGATATCATGAAGAGGCCAAATTTAAGAATTATTGGGATTGAGGAAGGCTTAGAGAAACAAACCAAAGGAATGAACAATCTATTCAATGAAATAATATCAGAAAATTTTCCAAATCTGAAGAATGACATGGAAAACCAAGTACAAGAGGTTTATAGGACTCCAAAAATGCAGAATTACAACAGACCTACACCAAGGCACATTATTATGAAAATACCTAACATGCAAAAGAAAGACAGAATTTTAAAGGCCACGAGAGAAAAGAATCAAATTACATTCGGGGGGAAACCAATAAGAATATCAACAGATTTTTCAATCCAGACCCTAAAAGCTAGAAGGGCCTGGAACAACATTTAACAAGCCCTGAAAGAAAATGGATGCCAACCAAGAATTTAATACCCAGCAAAACTTACTTTCAGGTTTGACGATGAGATAAGATCCTTCCCTGATAAACAAAAGCTAAAGGAATTTACAAAAAGAAAGTCAGCATTACAGAACATTCTCAGCAAAATATTCCATGAGGAAGAGATGAAAAACAATGATGCAAATCAGCAATGGGAGGAACTAGCCTAAAGGAATAGCCAAATAAAGGAGAAACCAAATCATGTCAAAAAACAAAAATGAGTCCAATAACTAGGAATACAAATCATATCACAATAATAACCATGAATGTTAATGGCCTGAACTCATCCATCAAAAGACATAGACTGGCAGATTGGATTAAAAAGAAAAATCCGAGGAGGTCCAAGATGGCGGCAAGAGGGAGGCTGCCTTCCTTGTGGCTCCGAATGCCGGATTCAAGCAGAGGATATCTGTTTCTCGGTGAGGCAGTTTTTGCTGCTTATCGATCCCCTCGTGTTTACCCCATTTGTCTGCTGTGATGACCTGCAATCTGCCAGCATATCGATGCCTTTTTTGAGAGCAGATTGCTCACTGTCAGGCGTCTATCATCCGCCATTTGCCTGCCTCTCACCTGTCCATCGCCTACCTTACACCTATCCATCACCCAACGCTCGAGGTTCACCTCCTGATTGTCTGACAGCTGCCAGCAGACTGACCACAGACCGCCAATGGAGCACCAGCTGCCTGCTGACGCCTGGAAGTTCACTGGCACAGTACCTGCAGGTTTCATTACACTTGGCTGCCGCCATTTTGAGACAACAACCAGGCCCCGTAGGACCCCTGGCCGGACTGACTGAGCCCCATCTCCAGGATCCCTCAGCCCAACCGATCACTCCCTGCCTCTGGGGCCCTCACATCAACTGACTGCTCCCTGCTGCCAGGACCCCCAGACCAACTGACTGTGCCCTATCACTGGGAACCCAGACCAACTGATTGCACCTGGCCTCCAGGATCCCACCACTACACCAAACACACCAGACCTCCAGGACCCTTGCTTGACCAACGGCATCCTGCCTCCAGGACCTCCTGGTGACCACATCCACCCCTGAGCTGCAGCTCCACATTTGTCAACACATTTCTAAGCCAGAGCGGCCATCTTGGATAATCCTGGAAGCCGTAGCTCTGATCTTTGGGTGGGGCAAATTCCATCCTGAGACGCCTGCTGGAGGCTTGAAGCTCATTGTCAGGAAATGAGCAGAACTGCAAAGCAGTGTCCCTGCAAGTCCACCCAGTCATCAGTCCCCAGGGCTCCTGGCCTCACTGGAAGCCTTGGACAGGAAGTGCCACACAATGGCAGATGGGGTGGGCAGCCCTCGTCTCCCAGGGCCTCTCAGTTCTGCTGACACCAGGCCTCTCCTGCCACAAGTTGGATCCTACCCTGGAACCTCTGCGTTACATGGAAAGGGGAGTTAAGGTTACTAATACGTTACTAAGTACTAATACGTTAAGGTTACTAATCAGCTGACCTGGACATGGAGTGATTCTGGATTATCCAGGTGAGTCCAAAGTCATCGCAGGATTTATATAAATGAAGGGGCCAGCAGAAGAAGAAGGTGGTATCCTAAGGAGTCACCTTGGCATTGCTGCCTTTGAGAATGGAGAAGTAACATCCTGAACCAAAGACTG
This sequence comes from Sciurus vulgaris, assembly GCF_902686455.1. NCBI lineage: Eukaryota > Metazoa > Chordata > Mammalia > Rodentia > Sciuridae > Sciurus > Sciurus vulgaris. The sequence goes on from NC_136469.1 coordinate 17,741,110, forward strand.
TGGGCAAGAAGCGCATTCCTCTAGAAGCAGGAAAAGGCCAGGAAATACTAATCTCTCTGGAGTTTCCTGAAGGAATACAGCCTTACAAAGAAATGCATACTGATTTTAACCCTGTGAGAATTTGGTATTTTCATCTCCAGAACCATGAAAGAATACATATGTTGTAATTTGTTACAGTAGCAATCAAAAGCTAGCACAGTATATTTAAGTGAGTCACTGCATGAGGGGAAAAACTCAGGTTGAGGAGAGTCAGGACTGTTCCAGCAGATAGAGGTATTACAATTTTAAATAGGTACCTTTACAATTAAAAATGGTTACAAAGGAAAAAAATTATATCTATTGCATGACAATTTTAAAAATTAAAGAAAGAATGAATAAAGGATTCAAAAGGGGGAGGGAGTAATAGGCATGGAAGGGTGTGCCACCTGAGGACAGGATTGAGAATGACACAGGTAAATTGCTCAGGGAAGAATAATCCAGGCTGAAGGGATGGCAGTGCAAAGGTCCTGAGGCTGGAGAATTCTGCAATGTTCTGAAGACTAACAAGTTAGCACTGGGGTAGGGACTGAGTGAGCAGGGGACAGAGTAGAGGATGGCTGGCTAGACTATAGGGTTGTCTCAACCTTTGTGGTGGCTTTGGTCTTTACTCTGATCATATTCAAATGACAATTACATGGAGTATGTGCCTTATTCAAGTTTTCTCATCTCTTTGGTGAGACGATTCAGCAGAGGAATTATTATAGCCCGAATGTTTGTGTTGCTCTCAAATTCATATGTTGAATTCTAATCAACAATGTGTATTAGGGACTTAGGAAAAGGAGAAAGAAATATATAATCTTAAAGGAAACACCCTCAAGTCATTGAAATGCAGAATCATGCCACTGAGATGCAGAAAACAGTTGCAAGCCTTGGTCCATGCCCTTGTAAGATGAGGGAAATATACAAGTGCAGGAAAATTGGTGAGAAATTTTGCAGCTCCACCCTGGCTCCACCTCCAGTCCAGTCGCTAATAAATATTGGGCCCCAGTCCAAGTCAAGGCTGCTTCTCATTCTCAAGACAGCCCACACTGTCCCTTGAATGTGTATCTATCTTCTTAAATAAATCTCAGTCTTTGCCTTTGAAAAAAAAAAGAAAAATCCAACAATATGCTGCCTGCAAGAGACCCATCTCATAGAAAGAGATACCCATAGACTAAAGGTGAAAGGATGGGAAAAAACATACCATGCACATGGACACAGCAAAAAAGCTGGAGTATCCATCCTCATTTCAGATAATGTGGACTTCAAGCCAAAACCAGTCAGAAGGGTAAAGAAGGACATTACATACTGCTTAAGGGAAGCATAAATCAGCAAGTCATAACAATCATAAATATCTATGCCCCGAACATTGGCTCATCCATGTAAGTCAAACAAATCCTTCTCAATTCCAGAAATCAAATAGACCACAACACAATAATACTAGGTGATTTTAACACACCTCTCTCACCGCTGGATAGATCGTCTGAACAAAAATTGAATAAAGAAACCATAGATCTCAATAACACAATCAACAATTTAGAGTTAACCGACTTATAGAGAATATACCATCCAACAAACACCGAATACACTTTCTTCTCAGCAGCACATGGATCCTTCTCTAAAATAGACCATGTTTTATGCCACAAAGCTACTGTTAGCAAATACAAGAAGATAGAGATACTACCTTGTACTCTATCAGATCATAATGGACTGAAATTAGAAATAAATGACAGAATAAAAAACAGAAACTTCTCCAATACTTGGAGATTAAATAATACACTATTATATGATGAATGGATAACAGAATAATCAGGAGGGAAATTTAAAAATTCTTAGAAGTAAATGAGAACAAAGTCACATCATATCAAAATCTCTGGGACACTATGAAAGCAGTACTTAGAGGAAGATTTATTTAATGGGGCGCATTCAACAAAAGAAGTAGAAATCAAAAAATAAACGACTTAACACTACAGCTCAAAGAAGAGCAGATTAACACCAAAAGTAGTAGAAGACAGGAAATAGTTAAAATCAGAGCCGAAATCAACGAAATTGAAACAAAAGAAACAATCAGAAAAATTAACAAAATAAATAGTTGGTTCTTTGAAAAAATAAACAAAATTGATAAACCCTTAGCCACACTAACAAAGAGAAAGAGGGAGAAAACTCAAATTACTAAAATTCTGAATGAACAAGGAAATATCACAACAGACACGAGTGAAATACGAAACATAATTAGAAGCTATTTTGAAAATCTATACTCCAACAAAACAGAAAACCTTGAAGACATCAACAAGTTTCTAGAGACATATGAATGACCTAAACTGAACGAGGAGGACATATACAACTTAAATAAATCAATTTCAAGCAATGAAATAGAAGAGGTCATCAAAAGCCTACCAACAAAGAAAAGTCCAGAACCAGATGGGTTCTCAGCCGAGTTCTACAAAACCTTTAAAGAAGAGCTCATTCCAATACTTCTCAAAGTATTCCATAAAATAGAAGAGGAGGGAACCCTCCCAAACTCATTCTATGAAGCCAATTTCACCCTGATACCTAATCCAGACAGAGACACATCGAGGAAAGAAAATTTCAGACCAATATCCTTAATGAACATCGACGCAAAAATTCTCAACAAAATTTTAGCCAATTGCATACAAAAATATATTAAAAAGATAGTGCACCAGGATCAAGTGGGTTTTATCCCAGGGATGCAAGGTTGGTTCAACATCTGGAAATCAATAAATGTCATTCACCATATCAACAGACTAAAAGTTAAGAATCACATGATTATTTCAATAGATGCAGAAAAAGCATTCGATAAAATACAGCATCCCTTCATGCTCAAAACACTAGAAAAAATTGGGGTACTGGGATCATTTCTTAACATGGTAAAGGCCATCTACGCTAAGCCCATGGCCAATATCATTCTAAATGGTGAAAAACTGAAAGCATTCCCCGTAAAAACTGGAACAAGGCAGGGATGCCCTCTTTCAACACATCTATTCAATATCGTTCTTGAGACTCTAGCCGGAGCAACTAGACAAACCAAAGAAATTAAAGGGATACAAATTGGAAAAGAGGAACTCAAACTATCCCTGCTCGCTGATGACATGATTATATATTTAGAGGAACCTGGAAATTCCACCAGAAAACTCTTAGAACTCATAAGTGAATTCAGTAAAGTGCCAGGTTACAAGATCAATGCTCATAAATCCAATGCATTTTTATACATAAGTGATGAATCTTCAGAAGGAGAAATTAGGAAAACCACCCCATTCACAATAGCATTGAAAAAAATAAAATACTTGGGAATCAATCTCACAAAAGAGGTGAAAGACCTCTACAATGAGAACTACAGAACACTAAAGAAAGAAATTAAATAAAACCTTAGGAGATGGAAAGATCTCCCATGTTCTTGGATAGGCAGAATTAATATTGTCAAAATGGCCATACTACCAAAAGTGCTATACAGATTCAATGCAATTCCAATTAAAATCCCAATGATGTACCTTACAGAAATAGAGCAAGCAATTATGAAATTCATCTGGAAGAATAAGAAACCCAGAATGGCTAAAGCAATCCTCAGTAGAAAGAGCGAAGCAGGGGGTATCGCAATACCACATCTTCAACTCTATTACAAAGCAATAGTAACAAAAACAGCATGGTATTGGTACCAAAATAGACAGGTAGATCAATGGTACAGAATAGACGACATGGACACAAACCCAAATAAATATAATTTTCTCATACCAGACAAAGGGGCCAAAAATATGCAATGGAGAAAAGATAGCCTCTTCAACAAATGGTGCTGGGAGAATTGGAAATCCATATGCAACAGAATGAAACTAAATCCCTATCTCTCACCCTGCACAAAACTCAACTCAAAATGGATCAAGGACCTTGGAATCAGACCAGAGACCCTGCATCTTATAGAAGAAAAAGTAGTTCCAAACCTTCAACTTGTTGGCTTAGGATCAGACTTCCTTAACAGGACTCCCATAGCACAAGAAATAAAAACTAGAATCAACCACTGAGATAGATTCAAACTAAAAAGCTTTCTCTCAGCAAAGGAAACTATCAGTAATGTGAAGAGAGAGCCTACAGAGTGGGAGAATATTTTTGCCACTCATACTTCAGATAGAGCGCTAATTTCCAGAATCTATAAAGAAATCAAAAAACTCTACACCAAGAATACAAACAATCCAATCAACAAATGGGCTAAGGAAATGAACAGACACTTCACAGAAGATGTACAAGCAATCAACAGATATATGAAAAAATGTTCAACATCTCTAGTAATAAGAGAAATGCAAATCAAAACTACCCTAAGATTTCATCTCACCCCAATTAGAATGGCAATTATCAAGAATACAAGCAACAATAGGAGTTGGCGAGGATGTGGGGAGAAAGGTACACTCATACATTGCTGGTGGGGTTGCAAATTAGTGCAGCCACTCTGGAAAGCAGTATGGAGATTCCTCAGAAACCTTGGAATGGAACCACCATTTGACCCAGCTATCCCACTCCTTGGCCTACACCCAAAGGACTTAAAATCAACATACTACAGAGATACAGCCACATCAATGTTCATAGCTGCTCAATTCACAATAGCCAGATTGTGGAACCAACCTAGATGCCCTTCAATTGATGAGTGGATAAAGAAACTGTGGCATATATATACAATGGAATATTACTCCGCCCTGAGGAATGACAAAATTATGGCATGGCATTCGCAGGCAAATGGATGAAATTGGAGGATATCATGCTAAGTGAGATAAGCCAATCTCAAAAAACTAAAGGACGAATGATCTCACTGATAAGCAGATGGGATGAGGACATATAAGGGGAGTAGGAGGGGTTAGCTTTAGGGTTAGGGTTAGGTTTAGGGTTAGGGATAAGGTGGGTGGTAAGAATGGAGGAAGGAAAGACTGTATAGAGGGAAAAGAGGGGGTGGAGGGGTGAGGGGGAAGGGAAAAAATAACAGAATGAGTCAAACTATATTGCCCTATGTAAATTTATGATTTCTATTTAAAAAAAAGTAAAAACAAAGCTTAGTTTGGATTTTATGAACATTAGTTATATCAAAAATAGCAATAATGGGGCTGGGGTTGTGGCTCAGTAGTAGAGTGCTTGCCTAGCATGTGTGAGGCATTTTTTAAAGCATTCAAAATTGCATGTTTTAAAAAATAGCAATGACGGATTATAAAATTGTTGAGAAATGTTTGATTAAATATTACTTATATTAAAAGAAGAGATTATAAATGAAATGCTACACTCAAATTCTAAGGAATGTTTTTAGTGAAATATATAATAATTTGATTATATGACACACAGAAATATGAAAATTTTGTTTCAAACTTTGTATTAATATCAAATTTAATGTCAATCAATATCATTTCTAGAACAAGGAGAGACAAGAACGCTTCATCTTGTTATAAATTTAATGTCACAAATTGTATCCCTTTTGAGGAGTTTTTACAATTTTTAAAATCTACGATCAATTGGAGCTTTCATAAACTACCAAATTAAAAAAGTAGTGAATTTTTAACACCTTCAAATAAAACTGTCATAAAATAAACTGAAAGTATTCAAAGTATTCTTTTTTATAACTTTTGACATACGTACATACCCATGATCACAATCAAGGTAGTGAATGTGTCCATTACTCTCCAAAGTCTCCTTATTCACCTTGGTAATATCTCCCACCGCAACCCTGTCCTTAGGCTACCACTGATCTGTTTGATATTGCTATAGATTTATTTGTATTTACTAGAATTGTTAATCAAATGGAAACACACAATATGTAATTGTTTACCCTCCTTCAATTAGTATATTTATTTAGAAAATCATCTATGTTGTTGTATATATCAATATGTACTTCCTTCGTATAGCTGTATAGTATTCCATTATTTGTATATACCACAATTTGTCAATATATTCATATGATAATGGACATTTGGGATATTGCTGGTTTTAGACCATTTCAAATAAAGTAGCTATAAAAATTAGTGTTGTATCTTTGTGTGAACATATAACTTTGTTTTAATAAATTGTTGCCTGACCCTAGGTCACTAAGTGTCTTCTATGTTTCCTTTTAGCACTTTTATACTGTCAGGTTTATGATCCATTTTTTAGTTACTTTTTAAACGTGGTGTTATACTATATGGAATTCCATATTTTGCATATTAATATCCAATTATTTATTCCATTACCATGTCTTCAAAAGCTCATCCTTTGAAATTGGAGAATATCATGCTAAGTGAGATAAGCCAATCTCAAAAAGACAAGGGACGAATGATATTGCTAATAAGTGGAGGATGACACATAATGGGGGGGAGGGAAGGGTTAGTGTTAGGGTTAGAGTTAGGGTTAGGGAGGGGGGCAAGTATGGAGGAAGAAAGTACTGTATAGAGGGAAAAGAGGGGTGGGAGGGGTGGGGGGAAGGGGAAAAATAACAGAATGAATCAAACAACATTATTGTATGTGGATTTATGATTACACAAATGGTATGCCTTTGAGCCATGTACAAACAGAGAGGCAACATGTATCCCATTTGTTTACAATAAAATAAAAAAAAAAAAGCTCATCCTTTCCTCAGTATATTGCTTTTATACTTTTGTTGAAAGTCAGTTTTATATATATATATATTTATGTCTACATATATACACACTATGCTACACACACACACTCACACGCACAGGTTTCTGGAACTTGTTATCCGTTTCATTGATCCATTTGTCTCTCTTTAAGGCAATACAAAACTGACTACAACTTTGAAAGTCTTGTAATCAAGGACACCTGGTCCTCCACATGGTTTCTTTTTGCCCATTTTTTGGGGGGGTATTTTAGCTAGTCTAGGTTCTTTGTATTTCTACAAAAAGATCGCTTGATTTTAATTTATGATTGCTCTAAGTCTGCGAATCATTTTGGGGGGAATTAATATCTTAACATTAATCTTTGAGAGATCTTTAGAACTTACTCATCCATTTACATGGCCCATTCATCTATCTGCTCAAGATTTATTTAATAAGCATGGGTTAGACTTGGCATTGCTCAAGGAACTGAAAATATACCAGTGAACATAAGTGATAAAGGCCCCACCTTTGGGACTTACATTATAGCTGGGCAGGTAAGGGTGGGAACCTGTGTTAGACATTATAAATAATAAAGTTGCCTAGTGCATTAGAAAGTGATAGATTTTATGGCAAAAGATCAAAATGGATAAAGGGAAAGGAAAATTTAATTGTATGAGGTCAACTGTGGGTGCAGATTGTAGAGGTACTAGAGAGATGTCATGAAGAGAGTGACATTTAAAGGAGACAATGCAGTTAATCATGGCAATACCCAGGGGAAGAGCTTTCCAAGCCGAGGGCAGAGCCAGTGTGTGGTCAGAGCACAGAGGAATATTTGACAAAAAGCAAGGAAAACTCTGTGGCCAAAGTGGGAGGTCAAGAGAGAAAGGGGATGTCCCTCCAGGCCACATGAGTATTTAAGGACTTTAGGTTTTTTTACTAAATAGAAAAGAGTCAGTCATTCAATGGGATAAAATGCAGTAACACAATAGAAAAAAAGGCTCGAGGAACCTAAGAAGTGAACTCAAGATCTGAGTGACATGGTAGGGATGTTCATTAAAAAAAGAGAGAGAGAGAAAGAGCATTTTCCTAATGACCTAAGCACCTCCAATAGGCCCCTCCTCCCAAAGGTTCCCCCTCTCAGTGACACCTCTCTGGAGACCAAGTCTGTAAGACATGGACCTTTGGGGGACAGTCAACATCCAAACTATAGCAGCTTCTTACAACCCCCCACCCAAGGTCCACAGTTTCAGTTATACCCCTCCATGCGACTCACTTTTGGGGAGTGGTGAAAGGTTATTTTAATTTCATGATTGAAATAAGCATTTTCTCTTTATTAAAAAAAAATAAAAAGAAGTAGAAATGGCTCCCAGCTTTCTCACCGGGGTGACTAGCAGCAATGACTCCAGAAAGCTTCAGATGCAATGAATATATATGTAATTATAGAGAGATAACATAGATACCTGTCTCCATATACAAGTAGATAGATCCACAAGAGATAAATTTTCCAATAAAGCTCATCTTTACAGAGCAAAGGTACAAATTCAAGGAAGTATAGACTATCAATGTGTCTGACATTGTATTCGGATTCTGGCTAATTTTTCCAGTGCCAATTACATGCTGTCATCATCAAGAAATGTTAAGTATTAAAATGCGAACAGCAGAAGAGCCGCAGGAGAACCGGCTCATCAGCTCCCAAGTCTTCACTGGAATTCAGATGTGCCAGACTGGTTGTGTGAAAAGAATCAACAGGGAAGGAGGCCCAGCCGCCCAATGAACCTTCGAAGGCAAGTACATCTAAAGACATGTCAGTGACATGCTAGGGCCAGACAAGGAGCAATGCCCTGTGCTTGGGAAAAGACAGGAGCTTTGACTGAGAGGATATGGGGCTGGGAAGCAATCAACCAAAGAGTTAATTCACTTTAGTGAAATCTTTTGTGTTTTGCTAAGAGACAAAAAAATGACATTATGCTCAAAAATAGGCCATGTAAATGAAAGCCCAAGACTGTAATCACAGAAAATAATCTCTCAGCATTGCATTCTGGAAGCAACTTTGGGTTAATGACAGTGGCTGTACATTAGCCCATCTGCATACATAAGCAGAAGTGTTTCACGGAATAAATTTAAATTACGAAAGATCTCAAAGTCTGATGTTCTACCCTTACAGTTGGTTTCCCACACTATTAACAAACATGTCATTCCAACAGGCAAATAAGCAACATTTTTTAAATGTGAGAAACTTTAAGTTCAATAAATAAAAAAGGTCTAGTTTTTCCTGCTGCTCATAAAATGTAAAATTGAGGTGATTTTCATGTGAAATGTAATCACTACAATTTTGAACCATTTTGGCATTTACACTTATGATGCTCAAATTTACTACCGGTATATTCTGATTGACACTAAACTATCACACTTTCTTCAGTTAAAAAATTTACTACTGTGTGAGAGAAGTCTCCAAATCAGGTAATGTAATTCTCAAAATCAAGTGCAGGATACCATTCTTTGGATACTATGTATGTCTTATGCATTCTAAAATAATGTTTCCTGGTTATGCAGGAAGAGAAAACTCAAAACTCATATATGGAGAGTAGTTTAGATATCAGTTTTTTTGCTACTCTACCTACAAATGAAACTGCAGGAGTGAGTAAAAGCACGTAAACATTAGTTTCATGTACCATTCGGTGTGCACCTAATTCAAAGCCTGCATTGTTGGGGTCTTTAGCCCCCTTGCTCTTCTTGACCAGCAACAAGGGAAGGGGACACTCCCCAACAAGGCCAAACCGGGAAAGGTAGGGCCGACTGACCGCCCACACCCAGCCCTCCGGCGGAGGACAGTCAGAGCATCAGGGAGACCAGTCACAGCACAAACTCGTTTATTGAGGAAGTCACACAGCTTTTACGTAGGGTGGGGCCTAGGCGGGAACCAATCAGCTTAAAGGTCAGTAAGTCATGGGAGGTTCACGCAGGTGAGAGTCCCATAGGACTATATGGCAAAAAGCACGAGCTGATCACATTCAGGAACTGTTGTTAACCAATCCCTGACGGTGGTCTGTCGTCGTTAACCTTTGAAACTGCCTTTGAGGCCTTGATCTTGCTCACCCACCAGGGAGTAAGGAGTCAGCCTGAGTTAGTTAACGTGTCATTAGTCCCAACACTGCATCACAACAAAAATAAAACTATACATTTTTATTATGACCCCAACTTTTTAAAAAAAATTCTTGAAGCTGAGAGCTTATTTTCTGCTGCCCATACCAGCAGCAGTTACTATCTGTGCGACCTCTTTATACTTCAACAAAGCTGAATTAAAAGGTTCTTCGTTTTCTGGACAATTTTTATGTTGGGGCAAGAGTGAAACCAAAACCAGCATATAAAATGGTCACATCTAAAATATGACATGTGGATCATTTTTATTTTATGAAAACTTGTTAGATCATTGACGAACGTGAGATGGACTAAAATAAAAAGCAAAGGAAGGCTAATCTAATCAAAATGAACTCTGAAATTTTAGGGAAGTATCTCAGTCATCTTCCAGACATATTATTCAATTTGTAAATGAAAGGGTGAGGCTGTTAAATGAGTGGATGGTCTTTGAGGTAAACTTTTCTAGTAAATTTTTCATTGTATTAAAAAGTACAAAAGTTGCCGGGCACAGTGGCACACACCTGTAATCCCAGTGTTTCTGGAGGCTGAGGCAGGAGGATTGCGAGTTCAAGGCCAGCCTCAGCAAAAGCAAGGCAGGAAGCAACTCAGTGAGACCCTGTCTCTAAATAAAATACAAAATAGGGCTGGGGATGTGGCTCAGTAGTTGAGTGCCCCTGAGCTCAAACCCCAGTACTACCCCAACAAAAAAGTATGAAAGTCATTTTGTCTCGGATTAATCATTTAAGGAAATTCAAAAGTATGTATCCATGTGTTTTCAAAGCTAGTATTTCCGGTCCTCCAAAATGCTTCTTTTGGAATACAAGTGGAATGGTTTAGTCCTAATGCTGAGGAGGATCATGAGAATCATAATAAGGCTTACAGGGGTTAAAGCGCTGCTCTTCCTCGTGTGCTTCACAGACCAGTGCTGCTAACAAACATGCACCAGGATTTAAACGCATCGGCGAGGGAAATTCAGAAATGGAGAGAACAGGCTTTCAACAATTTGACGATATCATGACACCAGAGTGTGTGATAAGAGTCAGTAAATGAGATTTGGAGTTTTAAGTTTTAGACCCAAATAACTTCTAATGACAGGAAACATATATGAGCAGATAGCTTAGTAGGTTTGAAAATAAGACTTAGTTTTACCCAAACTATAGATCTCAATTCCTCAGTCACATTTATTTCTTTCTACGCTATCCTAGGAATTTTTAAAAATCATCTTAAAACAAAAAAGAATTATTTCTAAGGATGGATAATATTCACAGACTTCTAAAAAGTAAGATTTGTAGACAGTTTCACATACATATCAGTGCAATAGGTCATAGACATGGAATAGTTGATACTGTACCTCATCAAAGGCATCAACAAAAATTCATCCATTAAATGGACATTTGTCATTGAATAAAAGAAATTCATTGAAATGAAGAAATGCATTTAAAGTCCATATCATTTAACTGAAGGTGATTTAAATTTAAATACAGTTTTAAAAGATAAATAATAAATGTACATAATAAAGGATTTGAGATGAATTTTGAAAACACAGCATCACTTGTCTCATTGGGTGACAAAATTACATATCCTAGCTTGCTGCGGGTGCTTTAAAATCTCTTGTTTATGCTCATGAACATTCCTTTGCAAGATGTTTTCTCCATTATGAATGCTTTAAAATAGTACATTGGAAAGGTTTTGATATGTAAGATAATAAACAAGAAGAAAATACTTGGTCGCCTTTAAAATTTTACATATTGATGAACATGTTGTTCAGCAAAAGTGTTTATAATGACATTTAATAGGTGGAATAGCTTTAGATATATAATATATACATATGGCTATATATACATAAAATTGCAGAGTAGAACAACAGTTGAAAGTGTGATCTTGGGTTGGGGATTTAGCTTGGTGGCAGAGTGTAAGGCCCTGAGTTTGATCCTCTGCTTTGAAAGAAAAAAAAGGTGTGATCGTTACCTATGTTAGTCTTCTCTAAGAACATTTTCTGTTAAAAATCTGTACAATTTCTGTATTCCTCATCTTTTCTCTGTTTCAGATATATTATGTTATTATGTGCATATAGCATGTTATTTTTTTTTACTTTTTTTAATTGTAAACAAATGGGGGTACATCTTGTTTCTCTGTTTGTACATGAAGTAGAGGCATACCATTTGTGTAATCATACATTTACATAGGGTAATAGTTTTTGATTCATTCTGTTATTTTTTTCCTTCCCCCCACCCCTCCCACCCCTCTTTTCCCTCTATAGAGTCCCTCCTTCCTCCATTCTTGCCTCCCTCCCACCCCCCATTATGTATCATCGTCTGCTTATCAGCGAGATCATTCTTCCTTTGGTTTTTTGAGATTGGCTTATCTCACTTAGCATGATATTCTCCAATTTCATCCATTTGCCTGCAAATGCCATAATTATCATTCTTTATGGCTGAGTAATATTCCATTGTGTATATATACCACAGTTTCTTTATCCATTCATCAATTGAAGGACATCTAGGTTGGTTCCACAGTCTGGCTATTGTGAATTGAGCAGCTATGAACATTGATGTGGCTGTATCTCTGTAGTATGTTGATTTTAAGTCCTTTGGGTATAGGCCAAGGAGTGGGATAGCTGGGTCAAATGGTGGTTCCAGTCCAAGCTTTCTGAGGAATCTCCATACTGCTTTCCAGAGTGGCTGCACTAATTTGCAGCCCCACCAGCAATGTATGAGTGTACCTTTCTCCCCACATCCTCGCCAACACCTGTTGTTGCTTGTATTCTTGATAATTGCCATTCTAATTGGGGTGAGATGGAATCTTAGGGTGGTTTTGATTTGCATTTCTCTTATTACTAGAGATGTTGAACATTTTTCCATATGTTTGTTGATTGCTTGTAGATCTTCTGTGAAGTGTCTATTCATTTCCTTAGCCCATTTGTCAATTGGATTATTTGTATTCTTGGTGTAGAGTTTTTTGAGTTCTTTATAGATTCTGGAGATTAGTATAGCATGTTATTTTTATGTGTTAGATCTAGTAGTAAATTTACAGGAGGAAGGTGGTAATTAAAGGACAGCCGAAAGGATTCTTAGGATGATGGAAATTTCCTGTATCATAATCATGGTGGTGAACCCATGCATCTGATAAATTTGCCTAGAACTAGTTACACACGCACACACACACACACACACACACACACACACACACAAAATGTGTCCAATGTGTGACTGGTGAAATCTGAATAAAGTTTCCAGACAGCATCAATGTCAGTATCCTGGTTGTGATATCATATTATAATGTTATAAGGTGTTAATATTGGGGGAAATTGGGTGGAGGATACTCTAAATTATTTCATATGAGTCTACAATCATCTCAAGAGAAAAGGTTTTTTTGAAAAGTACTTTAAGGATGAAAGCAATTCAGGAAAGGGAAGGAGGAGATTTAGGAGACAATAGGATTAGAAAAGAAGACAGGGTGCTCACTCACAGCCAGTCACAGGTCCCTCTGTGCATCCTACCCAATTCCCCTTGCAATTCAGCATGAATGTAGAATCCAGTCTTAAGCTGCTGGAAATTGTTGGAAGACAATTCTCCTCCTCAATCAACTCTTCTGGTTAAAAGTGATCTACAGATTAAAGAGAATCTGATCACCACAAATCAGAGCATTCGTATTAAAGACGTTTTTGTCATTTTATCCTTCATAAGTGTCTGCCTTCTCTTCTAGGTTGTAGAACCCTTGATTTGTGTTGTTATTTGTCTGATTTGATGGACCTTATGTTCAAGTACTCTTTCTGCTTTCTCAATGAGAGACATGCTTTGAAAAATTCTATTTCTAACATCTGTAACAAGGTCCTTAAGATTTTATTGATCAATTAAAGAATGTCTTCAATTTTAGTAGTAAGAAAATATTTTGTTAAAATAATGCCATAAAATAAAATGCTTTTAAATGAAAATGCATTAAAGAGTAAATCAAGATGAATTTACTATCTTTCATTGCAAATAATAATACTGCTTAAAGTAGACATATCAATTTAACTATGGTGCACAAAATGATGTAATAAATTTAATGAATACAACAGTTCACACACACATACACAAGTTGTCTTTAACTTTATCTAAAATGCAAAAACTTATATAACAATATAGTAATTTTAGAATTGAGTAAATCATAATTTTAGAGTCAATTTAACTTAAGTGACTTCAATTTGTCAAAGACAATATCTAGGAATTTTTTACATGGCAATTTCTTTAGCAACAATTTCTCTCATTTAGAAACAATATCTATGTTCTCTCCTTTATCTGTCTGAATTTGGAATATTTTGACCGATAGCACACAGAAGAAAGTGAAATTATATGACTCTCTAAATTATGTTATAAAAGAAATGCAACTTCCACCCTACCTAGTGAATCACTCACACTGGCACTGTGAACCAACACATGAGAAATTAAATTTCTATTTTTCTGTGAGTCATACGTATTATGGCTCAACAGATTCCATATGAATCTGGTTGTTTGCCCATGCTTAAGTCCCAACATCACCTGGCAAATCACATGACTGAGTTGTGTGTGACCTTCAGCCTGGTAGAATCTGAAAACAATTGCAATTACAGCAAACTTCTGGACCCCTCCCAAATTCCTAACTTACAAAACTGGGGGGTAGGGGAGGAGAATAGGGTTATAGTTACCAACTGGTTATGTCAACAATGTTCAAAGTAATTTTTCATATATGATTAGTGACTTAGTCCAATAAGAATAAAGTGGTAATCAATTAAACAGATAAGAAAATAAAATATAAAAAAAAAAAAATCAATCATATTTTACTTAGACAACAAAAAGTTCTGTTACTAGGATTTGGAGTATAAAGTTAACTGACTGCAATCTGAGGGTAAAGATATTAGTTGCAATTAGTTTTGTGGTATAGAACTTTATCTTCTAATTAAGGTTAAAAAGTTGAGTTTAACATCTTAAGAAGAGGATAAATCATTGAAATTACCCAGGGAACAATTTATGAAGGGAATTGAAAAACTTAACAATGGAATCTAAGCTGAAAAGTGTGACTTTTAAGTTCTATTGTCCCTAGATTCTTTCAATGTAGACAAAACCATTTCCCAAGAATAGCCATTTTAACATGCAACTCTAATAGAATCACCCTGATTCTGTATCAGAATCAGGCCATATCAGAATCTTGGGCCATAACACAAATCGATAATTATGTCTTAGAACCAAGACTTGGGACGAAGAAACTTTAACCAATCTGGGATCTGGGACAATCATATTAACATTTTTGCATTAAGATTAGTAATAAGTTTTCCAACCATGGGCATCATTTCTTTGAATTTGTCATTTAAATATTTGAAATGCTTTAAAGTAGCTGATTTATTTGAAGACTTATCATAGTAGGCTTCTGACTTAATTTTAAATGTATAAGAAAATTAACTTAGGTTTTTAAATGATGCTTGGTTTAATATATAATATGTGAAATATTATATCTAAAAACTTAGACTTTCTAATTTGTAAGTGGGGTTTAAGTGACTAGGTAGATTTTATTAATCTCTTAAATCTGTTTTTTGCTATTTAAAATTCTAAGAGATTCAGATAACTAAATCTGTCACCATAGTTTGAAATGTATTTACAAATTTACTCCATTATGTAATTAATGTTATACACTTCAGAAGATTTTAACCTGTCAAAACAATTGTGCTAATTTAACAGTGATAAAGGAATAAATGAAAGGGATTTTTTTTAAATATTTTTACCCAATTTGCCAGATTTATCAATTAAAATCCAAACTTACATGTTAAACTTAATTGTAGGGGATTTCAGCCACGTCCAGCATGGATGAGGGAAGGGAGAGCTGTCGGAGGATAATTCCAGTGATAAATTAATTAATTACCAATAAACCTATCTAATCAATAAACACACAAAAGCCAATACTCTTCTCAAAAGGAAAGGGGTGCGAACAGGTAGGGCCATACCAGATCTGGCCTCCAACAAGACAGAGAGCCCCACCTTCACCTTTATTTGTAGTTACACAGGTAAAGGGACCCAGACCAGGAGGGGCTTCTTCTGTGAGGAACAGGAAGGGGTGGAGTTAGGGAAGCCATTTGCTTAGGGAACTATCATATCTACAGAAGGTGAGCCCTGCCCACACAGGGCCACCTACTCCTAGGCTATCTGAAACAGTTTCCCATGTCCACCAGTTCCTAGGAGTCAGACCTCTGTATCCCAGGGCTCATCCAAGCCTGATTCTGCTAGACATGGATGACTACCCACACTTAATAGTTTTTTAAATCTGTAGCTTTAGTAAATTAACTATTAATTCAATCCTAGGTAATGCAAAAAGTCATTTTATTCACAAAATTTCTTCTCAGACATTAAACATAAATGAAAGGATTTCCTTGGCTTTAGTATGTATCAGTAAACACAAAAGGGAACATTATTTTTGTAAATAATCTGAAGTCAAATGATTAACTGTTTTGAGGTCTAAGCTTATTTGAGGTACAAAGTAATTATTGACTGAAGATTTCAAGTAAAGCATCCTGGTATAAAGAACCCAAAACCTCAAGATAGAGGAATTGAATACATGAAATCTGTATATCAGAAAGCACTTACAAATATATACTGGGTTGAGAGTATTTTGGTTCACAAATGCAATATGAGCTTGGGCTACAAATTCACATAAAGTATCTCTTGGAAATTTTCTTTGAGGTTATTCCATAGGAATAATTTTCTTCTCTGTGGGAAAAAAGAGGCCTGGTTGCCGGCCACCTCTTTGTGGGCTGAGCTTCCTTCTGATTCATTCTGTCATTGAAGGTGAACACTCTGGGCCTTACTGCACATCTCCTAGCTGACTTCTGTTCTGTGGGGCTGGGTTTTGCCTCCTGTAACTACCACCCCAAGTTGCTATGGAAACAGAAGTGCAAAGCGACCAAGAACTATAGATTCTCTCATTTTACCTAGTTATCTCTGTATATTCCTGTGTTTGACTTATTTTTAACATTAAATGAGTTTCCTTAATTCTGTACATAGTCAGAAATGCAATCAAAAGTCTCTAAAAATATTGGATCATCATACTTACACTTTATTGTTAAGACAAACAATTTAAAAAAATTAGTTGTCACCACATTCCAACTATAAAAGTCTTATTTCACTAACCTAGAAATTGGAAGTAAATATTATCAGTCATTCAACAGCAAATACAAATGAAATACATTCCATGCATTTCACAAAAATCATTTTTCAGAATGTGAAAATTTTAAAATTGATGATTTTTGCATGCTGATTATTTTCTTTCTTCATCAGAGAATCTGATTCAAAAACATTATCAAAGTGACAGCTTGCATCAGTCAAACAAAAAGGGGAGAAAAACAGAAGAACTAATTTCAAGAATATATAGGATTTGGATATTTGTACACAAAATTTTACTAAGAAAAAAGAACACAATTTACTTTGTTGGGTTAAGTATTTTTTCTAGTAAGTAATCAATGAGAAAATAATCATGGTTGATTTCACCAATGATACTTTTCAGAAAACCGGGACTCAGTATCTATGTAGGTATTACTATCATAAGAAGTTTGTTTATCTGAATTATTCAACCCAAATCTATACTTATAAAACAATCAAGAATATCTGTAGCTCAAGCAGATATTTTACTCTTTTCTGAAATTACAAAAGCAGTATATTAAATTAGAAAAACTTTAGCAGGAGGACGTGTTTGATATTTGTGGTTTATTCCTCCAGTGTCTTAGCTATGAGAGTTTGACAAATCACTCAAACTTTTTGGGACTCAGTCATTCCATCCAACATATAGGACTAATTTATTGCCACCTTGAGGTCAGAAAGCAAGATAGAGGTTTGATGGAAGTGTCCAAAAATTTTAAACCAATAATATGCCATAGCCATTTTCCTTTCTCTCTATTCTTTTATATTTATGTACGTATTTTTTTCCCTCTGTCTTCTTTCAAATTTCTTTTCATTGCCCTCCCCCACCTGCCACTTAACTCACAATCCTCCCAACTACACATTAGTGTCTTGATCTGCATGGACTGTCTCCTAGGACACATTTTAGTTGTATAAAGGAATAGTCATGCATTAACAAACACTGACTTTCCTGGGTTGAAATCCTATGTCAAGATGAAGTTGAAGTGAATTTCATTCACTTAAGTTGATGTCAATCATCGTTTAATAAAGAAAAATGAACCAACAGTTACTGTAGATTTCAAAGATCAAGAAATCTGGTCAAAAGTTCTGAGGGCCTTCTTAATCTACAGAGATAAATAAAAAAAAAAAAATGTAACTAGAAGACTAAATCAAGATATTTGAGGAAGAGATAAAGCATCCATATCATTCTGCTCTAAGAGGATATTTTGTACTAAATTGTTCTGCAATACGGAGTCATATTCTTGGACCACTTACAGCTAGACATTCCAGAAAACCCTGGATATCATTAGCTTGCTTGAGTAGCTGAGTTTATATTTCATTGCCTTCTCAATGCATTACACAGAGCAATTTTGCTTAGCCAAAAATGATTTTTATAGTGTTTTTGTAAAAATTCTAATTATAAGGGAATATGCAATGACTGCTTAAAGTTACAGTCCTGGCTCGTGATTTATTTTACAAGTCTTTCCTCACAGTTCTCTGTTAAATAGACATTCTTTATGTTTTATTACGAGTTTCTTCCATTGCGTCATGCTCTCAGTGGGATAGTGTGCCTATATTTTATTTTACTCCTGCCATTAATTACCTGTGGGCCTGTATCATGTCTCCCTCAGACCCATTTATTATAACAGTGCCTGCTGGTGTCCCTGCAGCTAGCAGTCTGTCAACATTTCCATTAGAAACCCCATTTCACGGGGGCTTAAAATTCAGCTGTAAAATTGTGCTTTAAGCTATACATGTTTAGAGTACATGGTATGAGCTATGAAATGCTTTATTTTTAGCTCCAAAAAGACAAATTTGGAAAAAAGCAATTTCAAAATTGATGTGAATGTAGGCCCTAATTTTTGTGATAAAAAGAATTCCTTTTTTGCTCCTAAAAACAAGATTTTATAAGATTTTATAAAAGTATTTAGGTCTTAGTTTATTCTTTTCAAAGTGGAAAAGTATTTCTCTGTAGTTTATGGAAAGAAGTGCAATCTAGGTGGGAGGTATGTTTTCATGTTTGTTTATTTTAATTTCAATGCTACATGACTGCTGACATCTTTAGGAATTTTGAAATATGCATTTAGTCATATAGAAAACTCAAGAAATGATCTATTGGCAATAGAAAACTGACCTTCTAAAATGTTTTTAGAGTTTTCTATGTAGTTGTTCATCGAACAGTCTTTAAATATGAATGGTATTTACTACAAGTAATGTTTTGGAATTGTAAATCAGATTTCCAGAAACATTGGAAAATTACTCTTATTTGGGGCACAAGATCAGTAGATTTGTCAGATAAAATACAGGAATCCCAGTTAAATATTAATTTCAAATTACAAAAAAACTTTTTATACAACTATGTCCCAAGTATTGCACGGGACATACTTAAACTAAAGAAATACACTTTTGTTGTTTATCTAAGACACTAATTTAGATATATTTCTTATGTTTTCATAAGTTAAATTTGGCAGCCATAGGTATCAGTGATTATTTGTTATACAGTCGGAAAATAAAGTGTTTATTAAGTATCAAGAGCATCTGTGGAATGAAATAATGAAGAAATGATACTAACTTTCTTAAAATATTATGTAGACTACAGAAACACCTCCTCCAGGAGTAAGTTTTTCATTAGGAAATAGTGTATTCATATGGATAGGAGTCAAAGAGAAATAATGTGATGAAGGTGGAAAAACAAGGTCTATTTAATGGAAAGGTTTCCTTTCCATTAAAACATTGAACAGAAAGTCATTAATGGAAAGAAAGAGAGTCACCAAAAAGAAAAAGAATACAAAAAAGTCATATCCAAATCTGCAGTGCCACTATGGACTATCAGAAATATTTTTCTTGATTGTGAAGTATACAACTACTGAATACATTTTAGATAATTTTGATTCAATAATAAAATTAATTCAGGAAAAGTTCACATTCAAAAACAAACTTTATTTAACTCATTCAAGCAACTAAAAATGTTTTTCAGATAGCTTCAAGAGGCTGCAGGAAAATAAATGGAACCAGGAGTTGGGGAATTGCTAGGAAATGAATTAGCATAGGAAATGAATTAGCAGTAGGAGTTTGAAAGTTGTGCTGTCACAGCAGTTACTAGGGACAAAGAAAGTCACTCATAAGGTATTGTCTTCAGTAAGCATTCACTATAAGCCTGAAATGACAGTATTCACACAGGAAGTGAAAACACAAGAATACAATAAATAATATGAGAAAAGGCTTACTTTTGAGCTGGTTATATGAACTACAATTGAACAAAACACAAACACTATTCTAAAGTCTCTCAAAACCTGGGTGAGTCTATGGGAAGGGAGTTTTCTGACTGTGAATTCATACACAGGGCAAAAAGAAATAAAATCATAAGGGAAACAATCAGATGAAATATAAACTAATATGAATTTATGAGTGACAGGTATAGAATGAGACACATCTCATGCTTTCAAAAAATTAAAACACTGTGCCCCATAAATATATATGATTACTTGTAAATTAAAAATAAAATCTTAGCTGGGCACAGTGATTCACTTCTATTATCCCAGCAGCTGAGAAGGCTGAGGAAGGAAGATCGAGAGTTCAAAGCCAGCCTCAGCAACCAAGTGAGTCCCTAAGCAACTAGCATAACCTTGTCCAAAAAAATAAAAAGGAGACTGGGGCTGGGGCTTAGTGGTGGAACGCTTGCCTAGCATGTGTGAGGTACTGGGTTTGAATCTCAGCAACACCTATAAATAAATATATTTTAAAAGTTCCATCGATAACTAAAAAAAAAATTTAATAAATAAACTAAATAGGGTTGGGAATATGGTTCAGTGGTTAAGCACCCCTGGGTTCAATCCTGATACCAAAAAGAAAGCAAAATTTTTAAAAAGAACTTAATACAGTTGAATCTACAAGACATAAAATAATTCGAACGCCTTTCTCACCCTGTACTTTACATCACAAGATGCTTGGTTTTTCAAATGTTTTTCAGAATGCTTTCTTCGCATGTACTATTGGGTTTCTTCAACTATTATTGAATACTGGCACTTGTAATAAAGTCTACCTATTAAAGGTAGATTTGAGATTTTTATTGTGATAAAGTGTACAAAATACAAAATGTAACCATCTCACTGCTTTTAAGTGTTGCAATTCAATTTCATTAAGTATATTCACAGTATTGTTCAACCATTACAACTATCCATTTCCAGAACTTCATTAACCCAAACAGAAGCTCTATCCACTCAACCATAATTCCCCATTCTCTTTGCCCTTCAGTCCCTGGTAACCTCTATTCCATTTTCTGCCTCTATAAATTTCCCTATTTCAGGAACCCTGTTTAAGTGGAATCATGCAAAGTTTGTCCTTTTGTGTCTGGTTTGTTTACTTAGAATAAGATTTCCAAGGTTGATTCATGTCATAGTATGTATCGGAATTTCATTGCTTTTTATGGTTGAGTAATATTATAAATTGTTAATATTCCACTTTTGTTTATACTTTCATCTATTGATGAGCGTTGGGGTATTTTCAACTTTTGGCTACTGTGAACAGGGCCTCTGTGACCATTGGTATGCAAATATCTGTTTCAATCTCTGTTTTCATTTTTGAGTGTATATCTAGGATGCACTTACCAGACCATCTGAAAAATCTGTGTTGATCAAAATCCTTCATCTGGTTTTAATTGGGCAGTCTCCTAATTATTGAGTAGTAAAATTTCTTTATATAATCTAGATACAAATTCCTTAGCACACATGTAACTTGAAAATACTTTTATTACTTGAGTTATCTTTTCACTTTATTGATGGCATCCTTTGAAGCACAAGTAATATAATTTTTATGAAGTCAGCTTTTATAGTTGTCTGTGCCTTTGATTTCATATTAAAAAATCACTGAATTCAGTCACAAATATTTATTCCCATGTTCTCTTCTCATAATTTTATGGTTTTAGCCAATGTATTTAAGTACACAGCTCATTTCGGTACATATGACATGAAGATGAGTCCAACTTGACTCTTGTGGACATGGCTATACAATCATCCCAGTACATTTTGCTGAAAGACTATTGTCCCCCCGGTACAGATGCCACTACTGAGGACACGGAGCAGTTATGGAATGCATGTCAGCAGCACAGTGGTGGTTCTGGAGTGAGCAGAACAGCTCCCGAGAAGGTGCAAAATGGCTTGAGAGCCAGAAAAGGAGACAGGTTTGGGATTTTTATGGCAATTACAATATGGGACCTGGTGAAAGATCATAGTACCAGAGATGGGAGAATTCAAACTTAAATGGCATTTTCAACTGTGAGGAAGAAACATAAGAATGAGGCTTAAAACCTGCAAGGAATCCAACAGCACAAGCCGAGTCAGACTTTATTATGATAATCCACAGAATGGGAAAAATTTTGCAAACTGTATAGTTGATAGGGTCTTGGCATATAGACTCTTAAAATTCAGTAGGAAACAGACAGCCCAATTTAAAAATGGGAAAAGAGATCTTTAAGAAACATTTTGCTGCAGAAGATAAACAAACAGCTCAGAAATGTGAAAACACATTTGGCATCATTACTCACAAGGGAAATGCAAATGTAAGCCATAATGAGATGCTACTTCATACCCACTAGGATGTCCGAAATAAAAAAAGACAGATACTAACAAGTATTGGTGAGGTTATGGAGAAAATAAGATCTTCATTGATTCTTATGGGACTGTAAAATGGTGCAACTATATTGGAAAGCAGATTGGCAATCCTCAAAATGTCGACCACCAATTTTGTACTCTTAGGTATACATCCAAGAGAAACGAACAGATATTTATGTCCACAAAAAAAAAAAAAAGTGCACTTGAATATTCATAGTAGCATTATTCATAAGAACCACAAAAGAGAAATAATACAACTGCAAATCCACTAATGAGTGAGTAGATAAACATAATGTAATATATCTATGCAATTGAATGTTATTCAGCAGTAAAAAGGAATGCTATAACAAACATGTTACTACATGAAAAGACTTCAAAAATCATTATGCTATAGAAGAGTCCATGGACAAAAGACCACAAATTATATGTGATTCCATTTACATGAAATTTTCAGAAGAGTTAAATATATAGAGTCAGCAAATTAATGGTTGCCTGGGAGTGGGGAGAAGGGGAAATTGGAAGTGATTATTAAATGATATAAGACGTGTGTGTAGAGTGTTAAAATTAAATTAGATAATGGTGGTGGTGACACAACTCTGAATGTGCTAGAATCTGCTCAATTATGTACTTTAAGTATATGAATTATATGTTTTGTAATATATAATATCACATATAATAACATAGAATAATGTTTTGTAACATTATATATCACAAACACACACACACACCATAGGCCCAATACCTCTTAGAAGTAATTATGATCCTCTTTAAATTTATATACAAATTTTGGAAACTATTTATTTTAGTATGTCATTAATGTATTGAACATAGTTACTATATGGAGTGGTAGTGAAAACTATTTAAAAAGGTAACAATTTAGGGGCTGAGGAGATAGCTCAGTTGGTAGAGTGCTTGCGTTGCAAGCACAAGTTCCTGAGTTTGATTATGAGCACCGCAAAAAAAAAAAAAGAAAAAGGTGACGTTTTACATCCCACGTTGGATACTGCTATATTCTGCGCATTTTCATCTCTAATGCATTGAGTTGTGTCTCTATTATTTTGCCTTTGGTGGTGCTGTTTTTAATTGTACTGCTGTCATTTCATGTGTAACTATTGATTGGAAAAGTAATCTGTTTGTGTGGGGCTATGAGGGTGACTGTCCCCCACAATGTCTGCTAGAAGCAGGGTGGTCATGCAAGCTTCTCTGGGTCAATCATGTCTAATGCCTGCAGCTCCAGTTGAGATGTTAAATTCTATGTTCACTCTACCTACACAGGCTATGTTAGGGGCCCATGATCGGGTCTATTTAATAGGTTGAATTCTTTTCTAAAGAATTA
This sequence comes from Sciurus vulgaris, assembly GCF_902686455.1. Classification (NCBI taxonomy): domain Eukaryota; kingdom Metazoa; phylum Chordata; class Mammalia; order Rodentia; family Sciuridae; genus Sciurus; species Sciurus vulgaris. The sequence continues at coordinate 17,764,907 of NC_136469.1, forward strand.
CTTTCAAACAAAGCTATCTAGTAGTGTTAAATTATGCATGATTGGCTGGTTAAAGAATAAACAAAAGAAAAATGTTTGCCATAAAAGTCATGGTAGTGCAGAGACTGCTCAGAGGTGACTTCACCACCTGGGGGATGTTTGGCAATGTTTGGAGACATTTTGGCTTATCACAGCCTGGGTGGGGGGATATGGGAAAGACAGGGGTGTCCGATTGTCTGCCATCAGGTGGGTAGAGACCAGTGATGTTGCTAAACATACTGCAGTGCTCAAGAAGGGTCTCTATGACAGGAATGATCTGCTAGGGTTAAGAAACTCTGAGAGTTTACACACGCATACATATGTACGTACATATATACACACATACACACAGACATCTATACATAGGTGTATATATATATATATAGCAATTAATTCAGCTGTTAGTGCTTTGTGTAGTTGTTGTATGCATGTTATACTTAGTATGAAAGCAAAAAGAAAGACTCTAACCAAATGGTAATTTCTGTTAAGAAAAAAATCTCTAAATAGAATTCCTTTTCTGACCCTTGTATTCCCAAAAGCCTGGTGCATATTATGTATTTGGTGAAGATATTCTCAATTAAATCATTAATATTTTTAATAGAAGAACCCATGACAAACTCCCATGTTGTGGTTTGAGTATGAAGTATTCCCCCAAAGCTCCTACATTAATGCAGGAAAGTTCAAAGATGAAATGATTTGATTAAGAGCTGCAGCCTAATTGATGGATTAATCCACTCGATGGGTTAATTTATTTGATGGTTAATAACTTGAATAGACAAACTGGGTGGTAACTGTAGGCAGGTAGGGCATGGGTGGAGGAGGTCCGTCACTGTGAGCATGTCCTGGAGGGTTTAACTCCTCTTGCCCCCTTGCCCCCTGCTTCACAGAGCCTTGAGCTGAGCAGTTTTCTTCTGCCACACCCTTCTACCATGATGTTCTGCCTCACCTCAGGCCCAGAAGGATAGAGCTGGCCAGCTGGGCACTGAAACTCTGAAACTCTGAGCTCAAAATAAACTTCTCTTCCACTAAGTTGCTCTTGTTGGATATTTTGATCACAGCAAAGAAAAGCTGACTAACACTCCACATGACCATAATTTGAAAACAAATATGAATCATCAGTTTGTCCAAATGTACTCCAAACCCTGGTAGGTCTGATACAGCTTGACCTGGTCATGGCAGAACATTAAATTTCCTCAAACGAATTTTTCCTGGAGAGAAGTGAACAAAATGAGAAGTCCAGGGAGATTTTAATTCACTGAAATTCAGAAGAGTCTTCCTGGAAAGAGACCTGTCCCTTCTTAAATGAGCCCTGGGGCTCAGGAACTCTCCTAGGTCTTTCCTGTTTGGTGATGGGTGTTCAGATAAGAATATGCAAGATTTCACCCATAAATATTAGGTCACTGACACAAGGAGAGTTAATCCATGTGTTCAGACACATCAGGAATCTGGAACTATGCTATTAATTTTGGTCAAATGACACTTTTTAATCTCGAGTCTCCTTTCATTTAAATTAAAGAGAATCAAGGCGTTCGTTGTATTTGGTGGGAGTGGTGGGGAAAATGAGAAAATACTTTGCACTTCAGAGAATGGAATAATTCTTGGCATAATGTAACATTTGTGTGGTGTCTGAACACTCTGCAATACTAACAGCATGCCATACCATAGGTCTGAGTAAAGGCAAAGAGTAGAACATAAGCATTTTAGAAGACGGGAATCAAAGTCTAGTTTTAAACATGTAAACTTCCTAACATTATGTTGGTAAACCATAGATTTTTTTTTCTTTTATTGGTTTATTTTACCCTTAGTAAATTCTATTTCCTTATTTCTTTATTTCCACCACAAAAGCAAAGGTGTCCGTACAAGAGTAATACATACCAATACTGGAAAATGAAATAGATTGTGAAATTTTTAGCACAGTATCAATACTCACAGTATTAACCAAAGCATTTGGCTATACTAAAAACAAATCACAAAATAGAAATATTAAGTTAGAATTTAACATTGCAATAGAATCTACCAGAATAAACACATTTTACTCTACTTAATCTCTTCTTCTACTGAAATAAAAATAAAGTTATAGTTTCGATTCTTCCCCATTTTGCCAGCTTTTATATATTTATCATGTCTTTCTTCACAGCCAAAACCACTATGTTATGTTTGAGAATTTTATACTTTACAGCAATTTAGTGGGTTGTTTCTAAACATAGTCACCTGGCAACACCTGCTCATCAGCAGTTGGCTAATGTGTGCTCATAACACAGAACGAAAATGTCAGATCACCATTTAACAATGAGAATCGTTCTCCTTTTCCTAAAATACCAATCTGTCAGCAGCTAGCTAATATCAGAATACATATTATAACAAATTATGTTTATTTTCCTCAAAGATACCTTCAGTGTCTTTTAGACAAAGAAGGACTAAAGGTCTTTCATTATTTGTTGTGCCTAGAAAATTATAGATAATCTTTTACTGGGTAGCCGAAGGATAGGATCATCAAATTCTTTAAGGCAAGGTGCATAAATTCTGATAAGGGAACTATTGTTAAACCAGAATTCGTATATATTGGCTACATCAGCAGCACATGCCCAGTAACTAATTATAGTCCATCAACGTAGCTACATCAATCATTTATTGAAAATCTACAGGGATAAATTATACACAGCTTAACAACAAAAACTATTGCTTTACTTGGTGTTTATTGCTTTGTGTGTAAGTTATTGTGGTTAGCATGTTTTTTTGTTGTTGTTGTTTTTTTTGTTTTTTTTTTGCCGTGCTGGGGCTTGAACCCAGGGCCTTGTGCTTGAGAGGCAAGCACTCCTCGAACTAAGCTATATTCCCAGCCCCAGCATGCATTTTTATTTGTGCTTAAGTGTATCATTTCTCTGGTAGGTACAAAAAATAGCCACAGATGAAGAAAATCATATTTAGCAGGATGTATGGCCTTTCATGGGGACCTTTTTGATGACAACTTCTTCTCTGTTGATAGGAAAAATAATTAGTGAGTATCAAAGCTGGCCTATATAGTAATATAGTAAAACCTGATAAATCAGTACCAGTTGACACTAATTATCTTCCTCTAAACTTTTCCCTGAAATTATAGATATTGCCACAAATCTGCCCCATGAAACATTCTGTCACACATTTCTCTTCTTCCCACCCAAGTTTGGATTACAAGTCCATTGACGATAGAAAATTATTTTACACTTTCATCCTATTCCCAGGAACACCACCCCTCATATACATGTTGATCAATGTTTTTAAAGACCCCTCAAATCAAGGCAGCAAATAAAGAATATACAAACATGACAACTATAATAATTTCAGAAACCGAAGAGGTACTAATCAGCAAATGTGGGCAAGTTATCATTGAATGTCCAGTTATTTGCCTGCAAATGACTAATTACTACTTACAAAGGAGCAAAGGTGACTCCCTTCTAACCACTAAGTGACAGGTTCAGGGATTCTGTTTACTCTGAATTTGGGTCTTTCAGTTCCTTGGCAAATGTTTCCCCGACATTTCAAGGAAGATGGATTGCATTTGTTTGGCTTTGTTGTTGTTGTTGTTTTGTTCTTTAGCCCCTCTATGTTCCAAGCACACTGGATTAATCATTTGAACTTAACGTTCACCTTATTATTTTCATTTGTCCAAAGAATCTGTGCTTGAAGAGATCAGAGATCTTTTCTATTTTGTTTTCTCCTGTCCCCCATGGAGTAAAAGTTCCATGCACAGTTTTTAGAAATATGAATTGATTTAAAGATGCAAATTATTATATGGCTAAAATTGCAAGATCCTGAGGTCAGACATTCTGGTATGACCTATCCTCTGTAAATGTGGTTATATTACTAGACACCAACCTTGCTTTGCTTCAGCTGTCAGTCAACTGTAGATGATGATAGTAGAGTCTCCATGGGATTGTTCTGAGGATTGAATATATAATTCCAAGAAAAGCAAGGTGTTTGCATAGTTCTTGTGCCCAATAAATGTCAGTATTTATTTATTATTATACTAAATATATGAAATTTGAATTTCAGAAACTTTTCTATAGCCAAAATGACCTGTCTGGTGACAGAAGAAAATTCTTCCTAATTTGAGAGTCCAAGGGTAGGATCAAGCTGTGAAATCTTTCTGACCACTCAGGACATTACAGTATGTTACAGAGAATACAGTTTCCTTTAAGTCAAGTAATACATTATCACAAAAAGAAAAATCAACTTAAAAAAAAAAAAAACAGAACATGCATTCCTGGTATTACTAGCAAGTTCATATATCTAAGCTATTGGCATCAGCTGCTGCCAGTATTCTGCCCCCCCAACACATCATCTTACAACCCAGATTGTCAGCCTGTGAACATCCTAGCCAGCCATTGGTCAGCTGTCAGCCTGCGAACATTCTTGGCAGTTATTGGTCCAGATTGTCAGCCTGTGCTCATTCTTGGCAGTCATTGGTCCAGATTGTCAGCCTGTGAACATTCTTAGCAGTCATTGGTCCACACTGTCAGCCTGCGAACATTCTTGGAAGTCATTGGTCCATTATTATTAGCTTGCAAAATTTGACTACTTAATAAGAGCTCCACCACAATTCCCTCCCCTTCCCCCTCCCCCTCTCCCTCCCTCCCATTCTTGCACAAGTTCTCTTGCACACTCTCTCTCTCACTCACTCTCTCGCTCTCTCACTCACTCTCTCACTTGCTCTCTCTCGCTCTCATTTTCTGTCTCTCTTTCACCCTGTGGGCAGACATTCTGCCTGTCACTTAATAAAATCTCTTGCATGAGTTTCTGCGTCTGGAGTGGTTTCTGGGTGCTTACATTGGTGCCGTGACTTGGCCGGGCTCTTCTACCACCACTTAGGTGGGTGGAATCCCATCTGACGCCCCAGACAACCCCCCAGATGCTGGTCTCAGCTTCCATTTGCCTGGACGCTCTCTGCCACATCCAGACACTGGCCTCATTCAGTAAATGGCTTCTCCCCCGGCTTTTGGTGACCTGGGAAGTGACCGTTGAGCATCCAGAACCCCCAAGGCTCTCCGCAGATCAGGGGAACCCCCAGTCACAGTTCCTGCAACTATGGCTGGATCCCTATACTGACTGCTGGTGGGGAGCTGAGGGCTGATGGTGACTCTTTCCGAGAGGACTCTCTTTTGAGATCTACTCTGGTCCTGCTTCTCTCTACAACATTTTTGTCTCTACAAAAGCCCCGGCACCGGGCACCCAGGCACCCCTACAGGCTTAGCCTCGATGCTTATCTAGTGGTGGTGATGGCTCCCTGGATAACTCGTCCTTCTCTCGGGTGATTCCCTGGGGTCTGAGGGACTGCTCACCTCTACATTCACCAATTCCTTTCTCTCAATGTGCAGCTCACTCTCAGTTCCCACCCATACTCCTTGAGTTGCCTCTTAGTTAATTTAGGTCCCTTCGCCTCACCCTGGACCTCAAACCAAACAGCACTTTAGATCCCAACATTCTTAGGGATCTTTTTAATTTCTAAGAGTGCTCAGGGAAATGGAAAGAGATTTCCCTACGTTATCTTTTCTCTTCCTGCAAACCCAAACTTTCTCTCTCTTCTTCTCCCTCCCTCTCTCTGCCTTTCTCTTTCTCATGCTCTCATGCTAGTTTTCTAAAATAATTAATGGCCATCATCATTTTTTCTTCTAGGACTCTTGTTTTTCTTAAATGCTATATATTTTGAGTTCACAATTTTGATCCTACATACCTAGGTTCATGGTTTTTTGATCAGTTCTCTTTTTATTCAACTCTAGAGTTATTTTTGAACATCTGTTACATTGCAATGGAGATTCACCTATAAAAGGCTACAAGGCCTTTGCTTTAGTGTTATGTGTGTATCGTGTTGTCTAATGTCATATTGTCTATGTATGTACATGTATATGTACATGATAACAAGGTTGACACAAGTAACAAGTGCTCATAGAATTTAAATTTAAAAAATGGATTCATATATCTTAATTCATGTGTTTTAAAAGGTTCAATTTAAATTGGGTAAACAAATGAAAGTAAAATGTCTTTGAAATTACTTACCTCACAAGTCTCTAGGTGGTCAAATTAATAAAATGTTGATATCTATAAAATGTCTAATATCAATTGTTTCTAGAACTTTTCTTCCACAGGAAAGAGACAGAAGATGCCATTCAATATACTTGTCAGCTCTCTTGGTTTTTACAGTAAAATCAGTAGATTTAACATGTATGGGATTACTCAAATGTGTTTGTTAGAGACATCTGATTAATTTACAAAGTTAAAATGCTAACTGTTAAATAACATCAACTACTCTTAATGACTTAAATTCTATGGAGTAACATAATTAAATGTTATTGGTGTTTTCCCATAGATTGGTAAATTTGCTTTGTGTCATCACTAAAAACAAGGTTACTAAGACTTAAGTTATAACAGGTATAATTCTATATACAAAAAGATCCAAAAATTTCAACTGTGTTTCAATTAGAGTACTGTACGTAACAAAATATTTCATCTTATTAAAATGGAGTAATTTATCTAAATTCAGAAATTTCATAAGAATTGTTTCAGCATGTGAACAAAAGGGGGTCAACATAAAGAAAATAAAAATAAAAGGTTCTAGGTACAAAAATATATTTAGTAGAAGGGAAATAAAATGTTTCTGGGTAGGAAAGTCTTTCTGTGATGAAACCCCTTATGGGATTCACGGTCATTGCCCGCTGGCTCTCCCCTCATGGGGATCCAAACTGTCCTGACTGTGGCCCCTCCTCCCTGGCCAATATCCACCATAGGGTATTTCTGCCTCTTGCCATTGCCGACTTCCTCACCCACCACATAATTCGACTCTGGACAGACTTCCCTCTACTGGTGATGGGGCCTCAGGGCTCTTGTATGGTGGCTCTGAACTCTCTCTCTCTCTCTCTTTCTCTGAAAACCCCAGTTCTTGGTCAAGGTCTCCCTCAGCTTTAGCTACAGATCTGTCAGGGATGGTGACAACCCTCAATGATGGTCTGCTCCTATGTGGGAAATCAGAGAGGTTGTGGGGACACACCCTCCTCTCCTGTTTCCCTTCTTCAGACTCCTGGGAACTCTTAGCCATAGGCTCTGCCCAATCTAAAATTCTCTGCGACCCCCAATCCCTTGGCTGTCTCCTCGGAAACATTCAGCCTCTCCATTTGACTCCAGATCTCAAACATTACAGGCTTATTTTCTATTGAAACACAGTCTGACCCCAATATAAGTTAGATAATGACTCCTCTTGGCCAGAGAATGGAACTTATACAACTTCTGTCACCCCAGAAAGCTCTCTCAGCCTTTCCTTGATTTATGTTTTGGATGTAATGTCATTGTGCTAACTAACATTCACATAGACTCAGGAAATGATATACGTCAACTTTGTAAAATGATGTTTAAAGAGGAGGCAAAGATTGACTTTAGAACTAGAACACATTACCTAAGATTTGTAAAGAACCCTGCCTTACCTGAGATAAGGCTCTGCCTCCCACCCTGCTGCATGTCAGAATGGCTCCAAAATAAGCCGACGTCAGCTTATTTAAAGTTATATTCAAAAGATTGTTTTTTGTTGTAAAATTACTGTGATCTCAAGCAGGGGATATAATGTATAGCTCAGCCAAAATTCAAGATAGCTATTACACAAACTAAATGTTTTACTGTTGTTAATCATTTTGTATTTTCCTTGTAAACCCTATAACTGTTGCCTGATTAATGTTTTGCAGAAGTACTACTTCAAGAATAAATGACCTAAATTAATTTGAGATAATAAACCATCACCTTATAGGACAAATTAGATAATATAGACCCATTAAATAAAGAGGGTAAATAACTGTAAACTCATAAACACTAAAGTTAAAGCCCAGTACTCTTACTTTATGACTGGTGAGACTGGCTTGCTGAATGTTGAAGATCAAACTTAGAGATTGAGATTAAAATACAGGGGCCAAGAAAACCAATATTTGGCTCTTTCCCTCTGAGTCAGCCTGGACCCAGGGAATGGGAGAGCTTCTCTAAGGAGCTTTGCAACTCTGAGCCTCATGACCTCCCAATCAGGGAGATTGATGAGACCACTAGAGGATGAGAAGCTGATCAGTGCTTCTGCTGCAGAGGAGGGTCATTGGAAAAGGAAGACATTCCTGATGCTTCCAAAGGAAGCCACCTCATCAAGGAGACCCTATCTAGCAAATGGCACTAAAGGAGCTAAGAAGCTGCTCTTAAGTGCTCCATATGAACCCCTGACTCTTAACTCAGCTGACCCTTAACAGCAGATAGCAAGAAGGTCAATTTGACCAGCTTGGTCTTGAACACCTAGCAAAAACAGTTATAACCAAAATACAGCCATAACTGGGTTTAAAAGGAAAGATAATAGTTCTTTTATTGGAACTTAAGACCTACACTTGTGTTAGCCCCAAGAATAAGTAAGATTGGAGGCTACAAAAGAGATTCTTAGGCAGGAGTGCCTGATAACTCTCAAGAAAAACTGCCAGATTCAGAAATATTTGGTCATTTTAAGGTCTACAGATCTTCCTAAAGAGGACTATGCCTGCTAAATTGCCTACAGAAGTTCCTACAAGATCAGATACACAAGTTCTGGAGCTGGCGGACACACACAATTTCACCAACCAATCGGACAATCAACCACTTCTCCTTCAAGACTACCAGCCGCCCTGAAACCCAAAGCTGAGACTTGTGATTCTCTATTGACACTCTGGCTCCAAAAACTCTGCTCCCACCTAAAGCCCTCCCTAATCATCTTTTTTACAGGAATGAGACTCTTCACCCCTAACCAGCAGGAAGAAGCTACAGAAGAAAGACCATCATCCCACCTCTGGTATCTATAAAAGCAGAAAGGGAAGAATATTGGCACCAGCTGCTGGCAGTATTCTGCCCCACCCCCACCCCAACACACACTCCATTTTACAATTCTGATTGTCAGTCTGCAAGCAACCTAGCCAGCCATTGGTCCACTGGTCATCCTGCGAACATTCTTATCAGTCGTTGGTCCATTATTATTAGCCTGCAAAGTTCAACTACTTAAGAATAGCTCCACCACCATTAATCCTCCCTCCCTCCCTCCCTCCCTCTCCCCACTCCCCTTCACCCTCACTCTTGCACTCGAGCTCTTGCTCACTATCTCTCTCTCATTTTCTCTTTCTCTCTCACCCTATGGGCAGACACTCTGCCTGTCGCTTAATAAAATCTCTTGCATAAGTTTCCACGTCTGAAGTGGTTTCTGGGTGCTTTCATGAGCTTAAGCCACAACTTTGAGTTTCAGAGAATAAGAATTGCCTTTACAGCATGAAATAGGCACCCGTGCTAGTCAGATCAGTCCAGGAGAAGTAACTCTCCCACCTGAGGTAGGGAGCCCTGGTCTGCAGAGGACAACCACCACTGGACTTGTCTGTGATGCCATGTCTCCTAACCAGTGCTTTCCTGATGGCCTTGGTGACTACTTTGTCTCCTGGACTCCCGTGAAACGTAATCCTGGGGTGAGTTTCTGGTCTCCCTTCCTACTTGCATTTCAGCATGTCCACATCTAAACTCTTGCATTACTTTCTTTACCATCTTCCAGGTCAGTGCAGACATATTCACATCTTTCACTTGGAGTTTTCACCTTTTCTAGGTTTCTTAGCGCTAACCTGGCAGCTCCGTCCTCAAATCCTTGCCAGGGTGTTATGGGTTCCATGTCCTGAAAAAGTGGCTTATGCAATAAATTTTTTAGTGAAATGTTTTATTAAAAGCCCTGGTTAAGGTTTCCTTGAATTCTTAAGACTTGGCCTTCCAGCAAGTCAGCCTGGAGTGATGCTTGTGGTGAGGCCAACTATATGAAGACCCCTAGACACCGCTCGTCATTGGCACCGAATCTGACGCTAAATGGATTCTTAAGAATCTGTTTTATATGAAGTAGCTTCAAATTAAATATATTTTCCAAACCCCAACTAAGGTATTCATGTCTCTGTGTTCTTTGTCATTATGGGAATAATGATAGCAGAGACTCTGTATCAAAGAAATAAGAAGAGTTGAAGCCAGTTATTACTTAGTTGCTATTCCCATAGTATCTCCTGTGTCCCCAGCTGATTCTATTCAAAGTTGAGTTTTATGCTTTTACTGATTTTGCTTTTTTAAAAAAATTGTCATGGATAGGACATAATCATAGATATAACTCATTATGACATACCTCGTTTCATATATGGTACTCCATTAAATAGAAATAGGTAAGTTTTGCACATGAGATGGATTATTCAAATACCTTATTTTCTCTCATATGCTTCCCCAGACTCTGAACCATGAGTCAGGTTAATCTTTTCAAACTGCTATACAAGCATGGTTTCTATTTTTTTATGTTTTGGGGTATACAATCTGAATATTCTCATGTATACATTTACATATATGTTATCTCTATAAATATCTATGGAGTGCAAATGATTAATTGTAATAAATCTTACTAATATTAATAATGTTTGATACAAAGGATAAAATTTGGGGTTTTTCAACTTTTTTAAATTACATATGCTTTATTTCACTTAATCCTTGGGTAACCATATAAATATCATGTAGAACAAAACTTTATGAAGAGTGAAGTAGGACACTGTTAATATGCATGTGGAGACAATCGACAGGAAACTAGACTGTCCTGGTTAAAGGAGGATGTGTCTTTTCACAGTGAGAGGTTTTCATTCACAGAGAAACAAAGTCGGCCAGCCCAGAAGTCATGGTTGGCCGCATCAGGTTTCCAGCCCGCTCCCGCGTTGTCATGTATTGCTCTTGCACGACATCTCACTTGCCTGTTCCCGTTCCTATGGCCAGGTGCACTCTTTGCTCTTTCAGGAAGCTTGATGTAAGACTTCCTGTGTTTTTTTTTTTTTTCTTGTGACTTACCATACTTGACTGTGACTTTGTGTTATTGACATCCCATTTCTAAATCCTGTGTAAAGCATGTGTTTCAAATACAACGTTCAACCTTTTCATTGTGTCTTAGTTACCTACTGCCATGTAACAGATTTTCACCAAGTTCATCACTGTGTGCACGTATCTGTCCTTCTTCTCCAAGGAAGGGAGCACACACTGCAGCCAAGGGGCTTCCTAAGCCTGTTTATTGGGGATATGATCACCTTTCATGTATGTCCTCCCTCACAATGCCAACGGGTAATATTTCTACGGATGCAAATCCCCCCCAAAACTTTGTGACCTTCTGTGAATCTCACTAACTTTTATTCTATAACAAAGACCACACCCACAAATCCTGAAGGGCATTAATTGTTTTTACTTAATTTAACAACCTGATACCAATATTCTGTCATTTAGTGACTATAAAGACTTCTGTCTTAGCTATAAATGTTTAATCAGTTTTATCTTCCTGTTAGTTCCCTCATTAAGAAGCTAAATAAATCCTTATGTTCACTCAACTTGTATAAGAATCAAGTTTTTAACTGTTCAGAAAATTATACTTGGAAAGCAGATTAAGTCTGAGAAAACACAGATTTGTTATCCACATAATTTTGTTGGTGATGTTGGCAATGAGTTGTCACTGGCTCTTTTTTTATTTCAAAATTATGTTTTAATGAAGTTTATAAATCATATGTAGGAATGAATATGAGGAGAACACAATAGCTATGACTTCTATGATAAATAATTTGACTTAATTAAGCAAATAATTGGCTGGCTAAGCAGGTTTTCTCTTTTTCTTTATAAAATCTTATGAACTTCTCCACTGAAAAGTGTTGCTAGACCTGGCTATTAGAAGAGTAGAGCTGGCTGGAACCTTCTACTGGAACCTTTAAATATTTAAATATTCCATTTATTGGAGTGTATACTGAAAGATTCAAGTCTCCATGTGAAGCATTAAAAATTAATAATTTTTTGTGCTCCTTGTAATTTAAAGTTCACATTAAGGAGAAACCTTGTCATCTTCCTCTTATTTAATCAAAAAGGCTATCAATTGAAGAACAAGTAAATGAAATGGCTAACTTCCTTCTCTGGAAAGAAGCCATACTAAGAAACAATAAATCAAATTTCATCTCTCCAGGACTAACTGAAGCCCCCTTCTTATTTCAGGTATTCAGAGAAGAGAAAACTAAAATAACCTTTGATTTTATTCATTCATTAAGCAATACCCAAAGAAAATTACAGATTCCTTTTCATGGCATTGTCTGTGCATTGGAACAATGACTACAAAAATCCCAGGCTGTCAACCTCGATGAAAATTAACAATACTCAAGGAAGTCACATTCTACAGGATTGTTTTGGTAATGTGATAGAACAGAAACTCAAAAAGGCCAGAAACTGTTTTCTTACCTTAATTCTAGAATGTGGAGATTAAGGGGTCTTCATCTGTAGATTAGGTAACCCATGCCTGTTTTGCCTTCTGATTATTTCTCAGAAAAAAATAGTCTAAAAAGTGTACTTAAGGAATTCAGAAAAATGTTAGCATGCCCACTGTTTTGCCATCCTTTATGCCTGAATGCCCTTCAGTCATGTTCTAACTCCCAGAGTGTGTACACCCTTTAATCCAGGGCAATAAATCATGAAATGATTTTCCTCAGTGAGACAAAAGGGACATTACTTGAAATGCTAGCATGGTATTGGAATGGTGGGGAAGGCAAATGCAATTATCTAGAAAGTCTGTTTATTCCTTCTTCATTCCTCTGCACCTGAGGAAAAAAATTATTATGCAGCACGGTTAGCTTTAGCATTGCATCAAGAGTGAGATTAGAAAGTACTGATTTATAACAAGAATTAGAGTTAGAATAAGAAATTCAGATAAGCAAAATGATTTAAAGGCTTTATTTTATTTTCTCTATTTTTAAACTCTACTCTGCTCCTTGCTCTCTACTTCTATATGATAATTAATATTAAGAGTTTTACTATTTATGTCTATCTCTACTTACACCTCAAGTATACAACTTTGTATTCAGTTGCTGTTTCATCTCTGAAGCAAGAGAATTCTAATATGTAGGCATATAAATCATACTGTTGCATGATAAATGTGCCATAGAACATTAGGTCCCATGTCCTGGGAGGGAAATGAATAGACTTTGAAGGGTACAGTGTTCTTACAGCCTGTAGCAGATGGTGAGAGGTGAAGTCCTTATCTAGCTGTTTTACCTATCCATTTTAAGTTTACCTGGTTTCCCCTGAAATACAAAAACTTAATTTTTTTACTTTATTTTTATTTTTTAAATATGCCAGTCAAATAGAAAACACTCTAATTTGGAATCCACACAAGAGAACGATACACAAATCTTGTTGCCACAGAGAAGCACACTTTTGAACTAATTGCTCTTGGACTCTCCCTGTCTCCCAGGCTACCTGTCTTGAACTATGGAGCAATTTATAAGTTAGTAGAGTGGTACCGTGTTACCAATATGACTTATTGGGATTGAATAGTCAAAGTATTTTTTATTGTCCTCAATACAGGTTAGGGTTCATGCAGCGACACATCCAGGCTTCCTCTGCATACTGATGACCATGCAGCATGCCAGCAACAAGAACATAGGTGGGCAAGGTGGGGCATACCTGAGGAACATCGTGGAAATCACAGTATTTAACACTGAGAGGCAGGAAGCAGCAATCAGCGTTTTATACTACCCTTAGGCAAATAATAACTGTCGTGAGCCATTTGGTTCCAGACAAATCATATTGCTGCTAGTACATCTCTTAATCCTTTTTGATCTAATTATCCCCAAATCGTTAAGGTTTATTCTTCTTTTATAAAGAAGAACTGCTTTAGAATCATGGATCCAGAACCTCAAGTAGGACAACTCTCCTCCCACAGAGGAAGGGACAAATTTAAAACATTCTTGTTAAGGTGGATTGTAACTAACTTACTTAATTATTCAAAAATGCCCAGAACTATATGAATAGTGGTATTTTATGAGAAATAGTTTGTAAGAAATAGTGTATGTTATAATTCTAAAATATATCTGTAAAATGTATAGTCATAAGCTGTTGTTCATTGTATTTTAACCTTGACCATTAAACTTGCCTATCATGAACTATATAAAAGCTCTTTTAATCTGAGCTGTTTTTGTTAAATAAACATTGATAGCCCAACATTTGAGAAAATGGTTCCCTTGAAATAAAAACATAGCAAAATATCACCAAAAGTACTGTAGATTTAATTTGTATATTATTAATGATAGTTTTCAAGTTAGATAGGAGCAAGAACCCTGGTGCCTATTTTTGAATCTTAATGACAGGCACCCAGCACTGTGCCAAGGTTATTCTCCAGTAAATATGAATGATGAGATCTGACTATGAAAGTCACTGAATTTAAGATAAATGAACCTTAGAGATCATTGGGTCCAACCCCTTTAATTTGCACAGAAAGTTTAAGTTGGCAAAGGCATAGGGCATTTGAATATGGAAGCATTTTTGTAGTGTCTGCACTGAAAACAAAGACACAATCCTTCACTATCTTAAAATAAGGAATATATGTTGTAAGTCATTTTGATCAGATAGCAAGTGTACTGACTGATATTTCCCACCGACTAATCAGAATGACTTTGCCTTAGCTACTAATCTAAATGACAGTCATCCTGAGTCACTTCGTTTGCGTAGGAACTAACCTGGATTTGAAAGGAGATTTGCAAACATGAGTGAGTGTTGACATTGCTAAATCTCGTACATGGAAAGTCGGGAATGAAGAGCAAAGGGATCTTGTCCCTGCTTTGTAAATTCTGAAATAGCAAAGCAGGTGCTCACCAGTCTTACTTGCCTTAAAGCCAGGAAACTGAGATAGAGATTTCCCAACTACAGACAGAGACTCAAATCATGAAATGTAAGGTTGTGTGATAAAAGGGGATTAGAACATTTTTAGTTCTTAAAAAAAAAAAAAAAAAAAAAAAAAAAAAAAACTGTTCTGAGTGGTTAGGAAATTTTCCCACAGTTAGGTGGAAAGGCACTAGAGGGATGGAGAAGAAGGAAAAGTGGGTCGTATTAAGTTAGGACAGACATGGTGCTAGACTGTTTACATTAAAATGGTCCCTTGACTACTCACAGCACTCCAGCATGGTGGCTATTTTTATCTGGACGTGTGAGTGTAAGTTCCTTTGAGGAGGCCACACATAGAATAATAATATATGTATTCATTAGTGCAAAGGGACGATTTCTACTGCAACCCTAATAGAGCCCAAAGCAGCTATTCCTACAGAAGAGTGATGGAATGTGTAATTTCTGGAGCCCAACTACATGGGTCCAAGGTTCTTCAGCTGTGTGACAGAGAAGCCCAGCCTCTAAGCCTCAGTTTCTCTGCTGTAAACTAGGGCCAAGAGAGTAAAATGAGTTCGTGTGCATACAAGACTCAGAATGATGCCAAGTGTGCCGCAGGATCCTACCTCAGCCCTTGCTAGTGATACCAGTCTCTCCAGCAGAGGGAGCAATACCCCTACAAAAGCAGGATCCCCAAAGGTCCCCCAAAGCCCAAACCCCTCAGGGATGAAAAAGAAATGTGGTAATGTACGGAAAGACTGTTGCCACTTGGAGAAAAAATTATTTTACTATGGCTCTCAGCAAAGGGTTTGGCTGACATCAGAAGGAGACTCGGAAGACCAGAATAAATTCTGGAGTCTACAAAAACCAGGAAGAGGGACACGGACCCTTGGGAAGCTCAGGACCCTGCCCAGTGGAGCCAGCTTGGATGGGCCGCCTGGGAATCTCCTCAGCCTTACACAAAACTTCTTGCATGGAAGCCTAGGGAGGTGGCAGCATGATAACCATGAGGGCTAGGATAGACTTGGCAATGCTTAGAACAGCTTTATAAACTGCAAAAACCTGAGTGGTTAAGTGACTTTCCCAAGATCTCAGAGTAAAAAGTGGTAAAGCAGAAGAGGTTCTTAGGTTTCTGTAGAACTGTCTCCATTAACCCAAGTTTGGGTTTTTCTTTTCTTTTCTTTCCTTTCTTACGACTGATCTGATCCAGGGACACCATCTCAGCCTACTGATGCTCTGCCTTTGTCCCAATGAAAGAACATTTTGGTGTCCCCAAGGAGCATGGCTGTGAAGAGTGTCATACTGAAGGGTCTGGCTTTTACAATGGTCTGACTCAAGTTTCCTCAAGTCCCCTCTACAACCGGTTTACCGGAAGTGGTTCGCCATCCCCACTCCTGAAAGCTGTCTGTTGTTTTTTGTTGTTGTGGTTGTTGTTGTTGTTGTTGTATACTTTGGTGTCCTGTTCATAAAGTTTTTCAATGTAAACAAGAAAAAATATTATTCAGGTTTAATGGAAGAAACAGCAGCATAAGAGATATAGACGTATCTAATGATATTTAACAGATTTGACGTCACAGAATTGTGGAAACTGTCTTAGACACCAAAATCTCCTTAGCCTTGGGTCAGTCTGACCATTTAGCCAAAAAAATTAATCACAGTCGATGAATTGCTGTAAACCAATACTTTTTAACCACCTTTCCTCTCAAGCCAAATGAACAATCAGTAGTACATTCTAATTTCTGCCCACTGGAAGTCTTTCCCTTTACGTTCCCCTTCAGGGCCTTCCCATGGTGTGGCTGTAGAGCTGAGTCAGCATCATTTGGGTCTGGTCCCTACAGTATCCTTCCTCAGGCAGCTGAGCCTAAGGATTTCCCTGTGCTTCTTCAGATACAGGTTGAGAAAAAGAAGAGAACACCTTAGGAATGGAGGCCACAGGCATCGCGACAACTTTCTTATGCACCTTACTTGTACTGTTAGGACCTGGATCCATTTGGTTTTGGAGTGCTAGTGTGCACACCTGACTATAGCCCGGTGTGTCAGACCACACCCAATTCTTGAAGTGCAGCTTGAGTCACATGGTAAATTGGCAGGCCATGGTCAGGTATCCAGTTTCTCCCAAGATTCAGGAATAGCAAGCCAAAAGCTATTCTTAAGAGGAGACTTTTAGTCAGGCACAGTGGCACACACCTGTAATCCCAGCACCTTGGGAGGCTGAGTCAGGAGGATTGCGAGTTTAAAACAAGCCTCAGCAACCGCGAGGTGCTAAGCCACTCAGTGAGACCCTGTCTCTAAATAAAATATGAAATAGGGCTGGGGATGTGACTCAGTGGTTGAGTTCAATCCCCGGTATCAAAAATTAAAAATTAAAATAGGGGACTTTTGCAGAGAATAGCCTGACTTTGCTTCAGAATCTCAAGTGCAATGTCATATTCACCTTTAGGGGTCTGAGAAGGCTTTCGATAGCTTCCTGGTCAGTAACTGGTATTTTGAACATCATTGGATTTGCTAGGTCATGTGGTCCAAGTGGCAGAGCAAATTACATGACAACAGGACACACATTGCAAAGCATTCTCATTATTGACCTCACTTAAAGCTATTGATTATAAATAAATGCCTTAAATTATGAATATACTTAGGATATCATTCCTTTTTCTTAGTGACTGGATGGGTGACATACAGTAACTTGCCCTTCACCTTGAAGGCCCATCTCCGCATGTTCCATACCACTAGATACCTGAAGACATCACCAAAGCAGCAAACATTTTAATTTTTGTGCAGTTCATGTCTCATCATCTGGCAATACGTTCACAGTAGTTGCTACTTCCTTTACATTGAACCCAATCAGAATTATATAATCAATGTAATTGTCTTAGTCAATTTTTTTGCCACTATGAACAAAAGTCCTGACAACAACAATTTTAGAGAGGAAAAGTTTATTTAGTGTTCACTGTTTCAGAGGTCCCTTCCATAGACAGCCAACACCATTGCTCTGGATCCCAGATGAGGCAGAACATCATGGTGGAAAGATGTGGAGGAGGAAAGCAATGGTCATGACAATCAGGAAGGAGAGAGAGACAGAGAGATGCTCATGCCAATGTCCATTTGATTTGTTAAGACCACCTGACCTTCAAAAGCCCTTTCTTTAACTGGTAGACTACAGTGATATTTTGCATTTCCAAGAATTAATGTGATTTCAGAACAAGTGTCCAGAAATCCCCCAAGTATGAAAAAACCCTGTTCAGTGGGCAGGTCTCATTCAGGAAGACTGGGCAGTGATTAGCATTACAAATATTTGGCATAGTAATAATATATTTTTTTCAAGAATACCCAAACTCCCCTTCATTCAAGGGGCTCTGAGTCTATAAACTAACTCAAATGTGGAAGATGATTAAAAGATTGCAGCTGTTTTCACTAGGCAAGTTCACTAGACTTAGAGCATGTCTGCTTATATGGATCAATAAGAATTCAAATCATCTACAGATGATTTTCGTTCTTCACAGTAGTTACATTCTGTAAAGTCACTATGAATACCGAATTAGCAAATACTGAGTTGTTGCTCCTAGGAGAAATGAAAGGTTAGTTCCTACAAGCCTCTGGTCTCAGTACTTTTGTCAACCAAGCAGCACATAAACTTGTGTGCTTTATGTGTGTTTCTGTCTTAAGGACAACCTAATTAATAAATATTAACTTTTAATATTTAATAAATATCAATATTATTAATGTTGTAATATCTGTTAATTTAATATATTTTAATTATTAATATTTTTAATAATAAATTGAAAGTCATAACCTGATGTACTAAGGAACTCTGCACAGTACTTTGGCATTGATTAAAGGCCATTTTAAATGGTAAAGCCAATCGCCAACACAGTACAAAAATGCAGAAAATGCATCACTAACAGCATAAAAGCTGAAACCAGAAAGCAGAACATTGCCTTGTTCAACCCCAGCAGGGAATGTGGGCATCAGATAACTCCAGGTATTTGCCACTCTACACACCTGTATGTCCACAAGGGACCTCAAAAGCATTACTAGTATTGACTTCAGGGTTGCAAATAAATATGGGTGGAAGAATTCTCAAATACAAAATCCATGAGTAACAAGAAATATAACAGCCAATGAATACTGTTATATTTTTCAGCAAAGGTTCTATTTTTGTTCAGGGAACACCAAGATTAATTAGTTCATGCCAAAGAGTCCTGCGAGCTATGCTATTCTGATTATGGGGTTTGTTCTGCTATTATGATAAGCATGTCCACTGTGTCTTGGGCAATTAAGTGCCTCCTCTTGTCCCTTGCCACCGTGGACCTCTTCATCCTCATTACTGTTAGGGAATCTCAATTAGATGACAGCAATTCCTACCGTGCTTCCTGACCTGCAGAGAAGAGCCATCACAGAACTCCTCAAGAAGGTACTTATCGAAGCCACGTGAAGAGAGGGCTGTGTGATGAATCCATTCTAGCACTCCATTCTTCACAAGTTTTTGGATTCCTTTATCTTCACTTTGCAATGGAAGTTCTGAAATTTGGGGGTTGCTTGATATAGGCTGTCTTTGAGTCTGTGTTTCCTCAAAGCAAGTGTCAAAGAAATTTAGTCCTTCAAGCTAAGACCCTGAATTTGGATACTTTGCTTGCTAGGATCATATCAGTAAATCCATCCTGATCCTGTTTTATATTCATTCCGTCTTGATTCCACCCCCTAAAATTCCTTTGAATTGGTTCCAAATTTCTCTAGAATTATTTGTTTTCTCTGTCACTAGGAATTGGAAAGATCGTGCTATTCCTTTGATCTCTATTATACTCCTCACAAGTCACACTTACCATACCATTTGGGGCCTGCTGGGGTTGAGTTTGGTTATAGGTCTAAAGCAAGGAGTTTGTGGAGGTACTGTGTGAGAAGGGACAGCAGTGCCTAGCTAGTCAACCAACCTAGGGGACGCCTGTATAGTTTCTTCAGAGAAAGAGAAGAATCAGCTGACGAAGAAACCTGGTATACTTAGGGGTTCAAGGCCCCCAGCATCATCAAAATCTGCTCATCTGCCCCACCCCAATCTTGACAATCCCATTCCCTTTTATTCAATGCCTTAACTTTAACAAAAGAATCCCTATAAGGTTAGGAAGTCATTTACACTATAATTCAGCAGCCCTCATTTGGGGTTTCCATTTTAAAAAATCTCATCTCTGTAGCTATAAAACAAGTGAAACCATAGAAGCTTTCAGGTGCCTTGTTTTTACTTTGAGGTGGGAATGTAAAGCCCTGTCCTTGTCATGTATATTCTCCAAATTCCCCAGTATAGTTTTAAGCAGCCAATGAATACTGTTATATTTTTCAGCAAAGCTTTTATGATGGCAAATAGTCACCCAGAGTCTTTCCTTCCATAGGTCCATGATTACAAGTATCTAAAGATGATAATTTATTTGATTGTTTTCCCAATACATGAAATAACCTATTCCTATTAACCACTGGAAACAGGATCATTAATGCACTTACATCTAATCAAATCAAAAAAATAATTCCAGAAAAACTTGTGAGACAGGGGCAAAGGACGGGTAGTCAGTGTAGATAGTGAATGATGGGGTCAGAAGGATGGGGGCTAATTTTCAAAGGAAAGGAAATGTGATACTAACATGTCCAGGTAATCACTTCTCCCAACACAAGTGCTTGCTAATGAGCACCCCTGGGCTGCTCTTTTCCTGCCTTTTGGGTAGGATAGGAAGAGGAGGTGGGGAGAAGGAAGGGAAATTGAGATCTGTAAAGAGGCAAGACACACACCCTCCCATGGGTACCCAGCTCTGGGTCCCCTTCTCTGAGAAGAAGTCTCTCTCTATCTCTCTGTCTCTTACATAAAATTTGCTTTCTTTGTGCTTGCTTTGATGTCTCTTGGATGTTTACCTTCAACATGAGGAACAAGGACCTAATTATGATTTCCAAGACAGGTATTACTCAGAACCAATTCAGATTAGACATTCTTAAGATTCTGTTCTTCTAGAATCATTTCTGGCACCAAATTTGTATCGGAGCTTTATTAGAGAAGCAGGACCACCAGGTGTATAAATATGGATATAGATAGGGATAAGCACTGAGCAATTTAATGCAGGGATTTGAGCTTATGAAGTTCGGGGAGATTAAGCTGTTGAACTTTGCATTTGATTCTGGAACTTGAAGTCCACAATGCAAGTAGTTGGGAAGAAAATATGAACATAAGGTGGTAGAGAGAAAGACTAAGTTGGATCTCATAGGCAGAAGTTAATCCCACAAGGACAAATTGAAAGTCTTGCCTGTTCTTTCTGCCTGTGGAGCCTTGGAGAAAAGGTTGTCCTGCCAGGACCCTTTTTTATGGAGTTAAGCTTCTGCATTTGACCCAGAGTCAGAGAAGCTGAAGAAGGACCTGGCAGTAGGTTGAGCAGTTGCTGTCCCCACTAACTGCTTCAGGATAAGATGAGGCAGCAGCCAGGACCCTGTGTGAGCTACAAAATGGCTGCTGCTTCACTTCCAGCCTCCAAACCCCCACAAGAATCTCTCTTGAGCTCACCAGAAAGAAAAGTTTAGGAATTTAGTTTACCCTCACCAAATTAATACACTACCAAATTACCACAGTTATCAGTCCACTCTGAAGGACGAAACATTCAGAATAAAGTGGGTTTGCTGATGGGATTAGGGAAGACAACAAAAATGAAGTAAGTTGGTCTAATTACAAAGGAATGTGTAAGGAATCCCACGGAAACCACTCCAGACACAGGAAATCACATAAGGGAGTTTATTAAGCAAACAGAGTGTCTCCCTGCAGGGTAAGAGAGAAAATGAGAGGAAAAGAGAAAGAAAAGAGAAAGGGCTCACGCTAGAGAGAGTGGAAAGCCAGGAGGAGAAAGAAGGTGAGTGAGGAGGAGAGAAAAGCAAGAGAGAAAAGTTGGCGGTGAAGCTATCTTTAAGAATTCCGCTGGGCTAAAAGGGGACCAATAACGGAGAAGGATACTTGCAAGCTGACTGATGAACCAATAGCTAGCTAGGATGTTCACAGATTGACAAGTGGTTGGGAGGCGGGGAAAATGGCTGCAACGGAAAAGGCGGGGAGCAGCTTTATACACTACAGAATGGGCAGGATAAAATGGACATCTCAGGAGGAAGAGATTATAAAGGACTGAGGAAGGAGCCAAAGGAGAGGCTTAGAGCACCACCTCAAACACTCTCCATGCCAACAAAATATAATCTGAGGGGGAGAATCAAGACTGCTCACTGTCAGCTCCAAATGTATTTCTTGTCATCTTGAGTTCTTTCAATACTGGGTTCCTTCAGGAAAAGAGCTGAACTGTAGCCTTTTCCATCCTTGATAGGACCTATTAGCAAATTTAGAATTAGGGCACAAGTTGCTCTATTCTGACATAAAGTACCTATGCATGAATATCCCCTCAGAATTATTTTTAGCCAAAGTGCTAGCTTGGTGCAAGGTTTTGACACTATCCAGGCAATCTTATGCCCATGCTGGTAAGCTTACTAGGGTAAGGACTCTTGCAGTATGAGGAAATTGAATTGAAACACTTGGCCCAAAGGCTCCTTAGCACTAGACTAAAACTGCCCCAGTCACCACAGGACTTGTAATATAAGAAAGTTGCCAGAGGTAAAGAGATGAAATATCATTTGTGAGCATGGTGCTTTGACCCGTTCCCACATCTCTTCACCAACTCTGGAGTTAGAGAGGCTCTGTGATCAGCCTGGAAACTGAAGACATTAAGGAGCAAATTTTATTATCTACAAAGTTACAGGAGCAACAGTAATTTAAGCATGCCACAAGTCCATGGATCTATTATGTAGCATAAATCTAACTGAAAGTCTAAAAGTATTGACATTCTAAAGGAGAAATAAAACAATTTTGGCACTCTAAGGGAAGAATAAATGAATGAAGAAATATACAGTATGTTTTGTCATTTGATCATTTTAATTAACCCTAACATTTGATAATGGACATGACGATTCTCAGTCATGTATAGTTACACAGCATCATGCCTAGATGTAGAAAGAACAATGACAATTTGGCAGGGTACTTTGGGGGCCACTTAAGAAGTGAGTTATGGGTCCCATGAGAGTCTTATGTTCTGAATTTAATGTGCAGATTAAAAAAGGGGGACTACCAAACTTATAGCCAACTATTCCAACTATTTAGCTACATCTCTTTGATCAATGGCAATACTCATCAAAGTGATTTGCAAAGCAAAGATGCTGTTTTGGACAGGGGGGTCAATAACCTTCTTCAGACTCATCAAAGTGATTTAAAAACGCATTTTAAGTCCAAGTTGTCCTTCCCTTTCATCACATTGGAGCACCTTGTTAAACAGCGAGTAACAGTAAAGGAGCTTTTAACAATCTGCTCCACGCACACCTCTTTTCCAGCCAAATTACACCTATAAAGCTAACATAGAACCTCTCTGGATTCTCAGCAAACACCAAGTGAATATTTTATGGTTTGTGCAATAGTTACAGTGTGTTGCTGGCTTTTAATTAGCATATATATGGATGCATTTCTTTCATCCCATGTTATTATTGTTGCAGTAATTCAATAAAAGTATCCTAAACATTTACACTGTGGAGCATTTTTGTGATTTATACCAACAGGATGGCACACACAGCGTTGTACATCTGCTTTCAAAGTCATCACTTTATTTCATATTCTCATATCCTTTTTAAGAACAAGAAATATTGGATTTTTAGACCATGCCTTTATTTTTTGTTTTTTTATCATTTCTGCCTCTCTATGAATTTCAGCCTCTTTCATACTCTGTTCCCATAATGATGCTCAAATCAATTCTGCTGAATGGTGACAATTTTTTCCTGAAATCTCTCATAATAATAATGAATTGTGCTCCTAATGCCCTCCACTGAATTTTTATTCTTTTAAAAAATAAGCAACATTTCCCCATTTGGTCAGTAGCTAGACTTATACTGGGCCTCTTAACAATGACTCACAAACGTGAATAGCACAAGTTTTCCATAGAAAAACTAAGTACATGTTTAAAGGAAATTCAGTGTAATCTCTTTATAGTGTAATGTTCTCCTAAACCATCTCTAATGTCAAGGGTGAGGGGAAAACAGTTCAGTGAAACAAACTCATCATGTAAAACATGTCCATATGTCTTAAAGTTGATTCTCTTTGCATTAGTATATCTGTTTGTGGAGTAATAGAGTGGCAGTGATCAGTTTAGATTTTGAACTTCCAAGCTCTGAGACTTCTTCATTTGCATAGCTCTGTTATAACTACTAGTCTGCCTTTGAATTTAGCCTGCCCACACCTCTGCCTAGAAGAAAATAGCAACATTAGAGAAATTACAAAGAGATTTTTTGAAGCATAGTTGGTGTTTACAGCATCAAAATTATTAATTACCAGTAAGAAGCCATAGACATTCCGTGACATCTTAAGGTATGGTTTGGTTGATCAGTGAACCCACCTGAAGTAGAAGATAGTGATTCATCTCTTGCAGCACCGTGCAACTAACTGCCAGTGGAAGGAGGCAATTTGTGAGTACAACCTTCTAAGGTTTTTCCAAATAATTCCCTAGGGTATCTTGCAGGGACATCTACAAGAAAAAATTAAAGGCTAATAAAAATTGTTTCTGAGAAACTGAGAAAGCCCTGAGTTTAGTGGAGATAGAGACATCCTTTACCTCAACTAGAAATTTCAGAGAGAAGGAATGAAAAGGACC
Organism: Sciurus vulgaris; assembly: GCF_902686455.1. Lineage (NCBI taxonomy): Eukaryota > Metazoa > Chordata > Mammalia > Rodentia > Sciuridae > Sciurus > Sciurus vulgaris. Next base: position 17,789,311 of record NC_136469.1, read on the forward strand.
ACAGAGAGAAAGAAAGAGCGACATCAGGGTAGGAGCACCAGAGGGCCACACGTGGACAAGATCAGTGTGGCTGTCAAGGCAACAAGAACAGTGGATGAGAAGACCGGGATCAGAGGTACAAATGCAAAACATCATTTGTAGAAAGGTAAATCCTAAAGCCTACTACAGAAAATAAACAGAACATTCAAGATTGCACAGGAAGAAAAAACACTAGCAAATGATAATAATTATTATTGATACTTAGAGAACTCATCAAATTTCTTAAAAAACTGCCTGATACATTTTTCATGTATTATAGGTACAGTTGCCTTAAGCTGTTTATCTGCAATTACTTAGCAAAAACAAAGAAAGAAAGAAAATAAGGAAGGAAGGAAGGAAGGAAGGAAGGAAGGAAGGAAGGAAGGAAAGAAAGAAAGAAAGAAAGAAAGAAAGAAAGAAAGAAAGAAAGAAAGAAAGAAAGAAAGAAAGAAAGAAAGAAAGAAAGAAAGAAAGGAAGAAAGAAAAGGTCTGCAGACCTTTGAAATGAAGTATTCCGATACCTCAATCACTACAGAATCCCAGTAAGGGAAGAGGGAAGTTGTTTGTCCACATCCATGGTCTCCACTATTGGTATTTAGATGCATCTCCTTCGTCACATTTATCCAATCTGCTTTCAAAACTGAAATGCTACCAGCAGGTAACAGAAAATACAACTAAATTATGATGGTCAGTAATAATACTAGCTATTTTTCATTTTGTCATTCATTGACTCACTCATTTATTCATTTACAGAACTCACTTCTGCCTTTTACCCAGTTTGCCCTGGTTGTATCCTGAGTGGCAGCTGTATAATCCACAAGCACTTTCAGGCTCCAGTGCCCACCCTCTTTCCCTGAGGAAGCCATGTCTCATCAGCCCATCATGGTAACTGCCTCCAAAACTTGCTTCTCAATCCCTAACTCAGTAAGAGTGGAAGAAGTCCAGAGTTTAAATACTCTAGCAACTATAACATAGATGAATTTTGAGAAATTCTTTGGGTTTATGGTGAAAATGTTTTGACACAAAAAGAAAAGGCACAGCTATATGGGAACTGATGTGTTGATAATTAGTATCTCACAAAATGATTTTTCTATAACATTAGAGGAGAACCAAACTGAGTCACACGAACAAACACACGCACCCCAAACTAGGTTTGGGTCCTCATGTTGCCAATAAAGTCCAAGTGAATTCACATGAGCATGTAAAAAAGGAAAAGTGCAATTCTCTAAGCAAACTGACGATTCTGCAACTGTTAAATACCATTCAGACTTGCTTAATATAAATCATACACACCACATTCACAAAGAGGTAAGGAATATCCTTTTTCATGGTTACATATGTGTTTTCACACAGCTCTACTTTCTAAAATTTCCTGATCAGTGATCAAAATGAATACAGTTATAAGCATGCTAAATGTGTACACTGTTTTACCAGCAGGTGACTTGGTTGACCTGAAACAGAAATAAATCTGCAATCTACCTCCTCATTTTTCTTTCCACCACCTGCTTTTGGAGAAGCAGAGTAAATTAAAGGTCACCCAGTGACTCATATCTAAACACTGCATGGTTAATCCTGAACATCTACTTCCTAAGAGATTCAACCAATTATGCTGTGGGCTCCACAATCGTTAAAATGTACTGGAGTCTTGAATCCATTGAAGTGTTTTAAATTCAGCCAGTATAAGCCTTCCTGCAAGTGCTCAGTTGCTTTTCCCCCAATGTGCTAGCTCTCCTGGGAGCTGACACAAAGACTATTCCACATCTCAGGAAGGGTACACCACTTGCCAGACTTGAAATTGCTGCTGGGATTACAAGAAATTCCCAAACCACACCACAGCAGAAACAAACAGCTAGTCTCCTATGTTAAAATAGCAAGATGAGATTGAAGAGCCTGAAACTTTTACTCCATGGAATCTTTTGGAGCAACTGTTGGGTAGCATTGATAAGACTTGAAATCAGGGGGATTTAGCTACAATAGCACCTGGGGAAAAGGTAAAGACTTGTAAGTAGGACAATAAAACTGAGATGGTTGATAATTTTAGCAAGTTTTGTAAACAGTTTTAATTAGCAAGTCATTATTTATTACAGCATTAGTATATATTGCCTTGTGGCTTAGTCATTTCGGCAATGTTTTGTTTAAAATAGGCTAGAGCATGCATGGAAGAGGCTCCTTACAATGAGGCTTTGTTCATCTTCGTGTCCCTAAAGACCCCAATGATGCTATACTTTGGAGACATATTTAATTGAATCCTCCAAGCTGATAAAAATTTAAGTCATCTTAAACACAGCAAGGCTTGAGTTTAGATAATCTAGCAGATCAGACAGTGGCCAGATGGCTATTTTAAATATTACGAACTCATATATTTCTGTCACTCTATGGAGACTAATCAGTCACTGGATGTTATTATGGATGGGCTTTGAGTTTTCCCCAGTCTCTGCCATTCAAGTAGATATTCAGCTATACCATCCCAAACAAATGAGAAACTTTGTTTTGTTTTGTTTTTTTCTTAATGAACTCCAGGGAGGCGTAAGACACAGTCCTTCTTAGTAAACCATGTCACTAATATTACCCTGTATTCAACTTGTATGAACGAATTTATTAACTACTTGTCAATATGTCAATGGGAGAATTTAATCTTAAGTGTATTCACAATGCAGCAAACTTTGAGGTCACCATCAAAAACTAGAAGCCCACTGGCTCAACCATAGAAATGAAAAGTTGTACCCCATTTGTGTACAATGACTCAAAATGCAGACTGTAAAAATTAAAAAAAATTAAGTATGTATATAAAATATACAAAAAAAAAAAAAAAAAGAATTCACTCAAAACCTTAAAAAGTAAATTGGAAAAGCCCAAGACTCCCTCTATGAATTGTTTGAGGGTTGCTGTTATAATACTTGAGAATCAGGCATAGTGTAGAAAAATTAAAGTCCAGTTAAGGTCCATTAATTATAATGCAATGCTTCAACCAAACAACAGCTTGGCCTTAAATCAATACTCAATTAAATACTTCCTGCAGTTCTAGTCATTAATTGCTCTGCAGCTCAGAAAATAACATTCTAACTGCTTGTAGAAAGGTAATCAAAATTGGTGTGTGAAGCTTAAGCTTGGTCCTTTTTGTGATTATCTTTCCTCAACAAGGGAAATTAACTTCTTCAGTGACTTATAGCCCATACATTTCCAACTCACTCAAAACTATTAAAAATGGAATACAATACCATTTGTATTCCATAATACAGATAGATTTTTTTTTGTTTGTAGGATAATATTTAATTTGACTGAAAGGAGAAATAACACAAAAATAGCTTTCTCAATCTTCATTAAAGTATCATCATTGAGAAGTACCATCATTTTCGCATTAGATCTTTAGATGGAGACACACAGAACTCTTCCTGCATATATGATATAGATCGGAAAATGTTCCCTTGCTGCTACTGGCAAGGGAACAGTAAATGGAAAAAAAGGAAATGCTATCTTGCTCTGCAATGAGGAATCACTTTCAGCTCTCTTCTAAGCACCAAGTGTCTCATCCTGCCACAGGTGATTTACAATGACCCTCCTGCTCATCATCATCTCAAATGCTGATTGTGCAGCAGGAGGTGTGGGACCAGGGATGCTATAGTGCAAAGAGGGCCACAGAACCTGGAGAAGTCACAGAAATCACCCCATAGTCAAGGAATAAGGAGGGGAGGAGACGACTGCACATATAAACAGCACACGGGCAGGAAACATCAAGTGTTTGCAAAAGAAGGGACTAGGAATTTAGAAAGTCCACGATGGGAATGAAAAGTCACAGATCAGTCTTACAGGGCCAGAGTCATGATACTATGAGAATAAAAAGACAAATTGCAGGACAGAGACAAAGCAGGTGAAAGTAAAGTGCCCTGGAAGAGGACCCCTCCCTTCCCCGCCCCTCTTTTCCCTTCCCTTCCCACGCATGGTTCCCACAGGTTCAGGATGCATTCCTGAGGAATATGTTTTGGATGGTGCTAGTAATTCTTTTTTTTTTTTTTTTTTTTTTTTTTGGTAGCAGATTTTAAATTATCCATTAAAATTTAGACATACAGAAACCTTACTTTCTGAATTTCTCCTCAGGGCATTCAACTTGTTCTCTGAGTCTCCTTCTATTTTATTTTTGGGGTGTTTTTGTTGTTTGTTTCGTTTGGTTTTGGTGCAGCTGCTTGAACCCCAGGCCTCCTTCGCGCTAAGCACAAGCTGGACCACTGCGCTTTATCCCCAGACCCCTTTCTTTTAAAATGCAATCCAGATTCCTGCAAATAAGTCAGGCCCAAGTGGTTGAAAACATCTTTGGGGGAATATGTATTTATCTAATTGAGATATAAAACTCAGATAACTCATCTTCCCAACACTCTGGCATTGAAACATATGCACACTTGTGTGCTTGCTAGTTGCTCTGCTCCTCTCTGGAAAAGCTTTGGAGAGAAAGAATTTGCTAGCAGAGCGTGACAACAGAGACTCTGGGGAGCCTCCCCTCAGGTTCCCATGGACTCTCCCCGCTTCCATAAGGCTTCTACGGCCACCTTGGTTCCTGGTACTCAGCTCTGACCAAGCCGTGCCCTCACACTGTGACGGCGCTCCTGCTGATGCCAGCCCCTAGTGTGGTCTTGATGTCTACATATTGCTCCTCATCTCAACCCCAGGCCTCCTGTGATTTACCAACCTTCTTTACAATCCCATGTACTTTAGTAGGGCATGAAGTAATTTCTTTTTTTTTTTTTTTCTCCTCTGCACTAGGTCATTCAGAACTCTAGGGAATAGAAGAAAACACTATCTCAAGCTCTCTTTCTGCCTGAAAACACAAACCCTTCATAGCAAGCCCTCTGGGTATCCCATTAGGGGAGCATTATGAAGCTCTGCCTTCTGAACAGAACTGAAAGCGGGCTTCTTTTCCCTGAAATTAGCAAATGTACCAGAGAAGCCTCCTCACTGAAGTCTGCTTCCACTCTCTCCTCTCCGGTGCTTTCACCTGGCCAGGGGTCTTATCTAATCCCTGTTCACCAGGAATTGTCCCTAAGTCATTCTTTCTGCTTTGTGGTTCACAATAAGAAAAACTTTATATTTAATCTTCCACGTTTTTTTCCCCGATGTTTAAAGGGAAGAGTCTGGGATTTAGAAAACTGTTTTTCAAGTGTTTGTCCTTTGCAATTGAAAACCTAGATTTTAACAATATCGTGTATGTAATGAACTTCAAGAGCTTGTTTAAAGGGCAAAGGGTTGACTGTGACATTTTGTTCTCTTTGCTGTCCAACTATAACAATCCCAGTGTGGTAATGTTCTGCTCAGAAGGGGTCTGACATTCTAACAGACATCTGGCTAAGTCCTTGCATGCATTGTTCATTTTACTTTCACGACATTTAACAAACATGGTACAGGAAGATTAAGTAAATCACCCACGGCCACACAGTTAGTGATGAGACCAAGAACAGAAGCCAGGAATCTTACAGAGGAGCCCATACTCTGCCTATTGAGCTACACCACGTAAGGCAACTTATAGTGACTAAAGAGAAGAGCCGTCTCACACAGGAAGTAAAAACAGAAATCCCACTCCTGATATTAGGAGTACAGACACATTTACTAGTGCCTAACTTAACAAGGACTAAAACATAGAGTTCTGATTATGATGGGGGTTCCTAATCATTCTCAACAAATCTTTTCATCAACCTTGGAAAATCCTGGATTAAAAACTTTTCCAAGGTCATTACCTAATTATTTCTGGATGTGGGGAACTTTTCTGGATATCTGAGTGTGCAAGAACGCACAGCACCAGGGAGCATGTTCTTGCATGCAGTGGTGTCTTCATTTGGTATGTTTCTCTCTGAGTGTGTCACATGTTTCACTAGAGCTAATATTCACAGGAACCAAGCTCTTCTCCTATGCTGAAAATCGTGTTTTCATTTTTCATATGTGTTACTTCTCTCTGCAATTAAATGAAAACTCCTAAGTATGCCTAATAGATATCATCATGAAACCTTGCAATTCAAGGGGGAAATAAGTTATTGTACTTCAAATACAATCAGGAAATACAGTACCTGTTAATGGGTTCATTGTGATAGGCCATAAAAAATTTAAATGTTCAACTTGGAATCTAGTGAACCATATTAGGACAGACTTTCTGGTCTAAACTTTAATTACCTCGTTCTTTCTCGATGTGTATCCGAAAAGAACTTTAGGAGAAGGGAAGATGTATTTCTTTATTATGTGATTCCTATGTTGATTTGTCATGTTATTATTTATACTCCAGGCCGACTTGCTTTATTTTACTGTATCAAACTATAAAATACAAAATTTATTATTTTCTTGATTTAATATTCTCATTTCGATGTTAGATGTCTATTATGTAATTTTTATACATTTCAGACCTGTATTAAATCAATGAAATTTATTCTATGTATGTAATATTAAAAATATATAATATTCAATTAAATTACATTTGAGTAAATATGCAACGAAAGACAAAGGAAAAATCTAGTTTCCTTTCCACACTGTAGTACTCCTATCTGTATCCCTCTTGTTCCAGTCAGAAAAACTTCTACTGGTATTTCATTTGGAGGCAATTTAATACTGGGAATACATTACAAAAAGGTCTGAAGGGCTGGATAGCCAGAAGGGATGAGGTACAGTTTCTCAGTGACTGATATCTGCAGGAAGCCACCCACCCTAGGCTGGGAGCTGAAGGGAGCTGCTGTTACCAGCAGCACGTGGTCCCCGCCCAGCTGGAGCTGCTGAAGCCCGCTGCAGCTACAAATATTTGGACCCACTGCCAAAACTGCCACACAGAAAGCCACAGGCCACTTTCCTGTTAATGGTGCGGGAACCCTGGGGCCCGAGTTACCTGCAGATGTCAAAGACAGCTGGTACAGACCGAGCACAGGGATGCCTGCCAGGGCTGCCGAAGCACCTGCTGCTGTTTCTGCTTTGCAAAGACCCACAAACCTGCGCTGCTGCCTGAGCAGAAGCCCAGGTGCTAGCTCTCACCTGCTGCTGAAGGCTCTGCAAGAGCACCTGCTGCACAGGAAGAAGGTGCGGAGTCTGGCTTTTTCCTTCCTCTCATCTTCCTGTCGCCTACCAGTGCCTCGCACCATGAGTCTAACAGAGGCCAGGGGGCGAAGACATGTCTTGGCTACTAGTTTTCAGGAGTCCAGTCCTCTGTGATACAAAGCTGGGCTCAGAAGCCCCGAAGTGGAGCTGAGGGCAGGTGTACCAGACCCTTTCCCACTTTCTACATCATAGCTAATGTGCAGTTTTCTTTTCTTGACATCAGTCTTTGGTTAACCTCCAGAGACCCCTTACATTACTTTCTGTTCCTCTCTTTTCTGCTTATTTTGAAATTAGAAAATAAATTTCTGTTCTTATAATTATCTATAATTTTTGTTTTCTCAGGACTGGGGATTCAAACCAGGGGGCTCTACCATGAGCCACACCCCCAGCCCTTTTTATTTTATTTTGAGACAGGGTCTCACCAAATTGCTGAGACTGACCTTGATCTTATCATCCTCCTGCTTCAGCATCCCTAGTCACTGGAATTATAGGCATAGGCCACCACACCTGACTTATCTGTAAAATATAATAGATATTCTTATATAAATATTTTTCAATAATGCCGAAATTTGTTCAACATCTCTATCCTCCATGAGGGAGCACATTTTAAACCATTTTTTAGGTAAAATATACATAAACTAAAATTTGCCATTTTAGTCATTTTGATGAACAGTTAAGTGGTATTAATTACATTCACAATGTTTTGCAATCATCACTATCATCAGTTTCCACTACGTTTTCATCACTTCAGGCAGAAATCCTTATACCCAATAGATAGTAGCTTCCTGATTTTCCTACCAAATTTTTCCCATAAAGGGCTAAATAGTAAATATTTTAGGTATTACAGACAATTCTGTCATTGTAGAAAAAAACACCCACAGATGATGTGTACATGAATAGACATGATAGTGTTTCACTGAAATTTTATATTTTGAAAAATGTTTTTAAACCCAGCTGTGGGCTAGATTCACTTCTGACCTCTGATTGGACCACGATGCCTTTCAACTTAACCTCAGTGATTATTGCATAGATGTGGGGTTTTTCTGTCTATTTTACTTCGCTATATGCAAAACAAGTGTTTGGTTCACTAATTCTGTGACTGTCCAGGGTCTAGAAATTTCATCAAGTAGATCTTTCAAAATTTCAGTAGCTACTTCTTTATTTCCAATAATCCTAACTCTTTGTGTCTTCTATCTGTTACAGTTATACAATTTATGTTTCTTTTTTGGTCGTTGATATCTTTGACTCCTCATGAAAATAAAACACAGTTATATAAAAGCTATTTGGGTACTATTTGTATTAGCTTCAAGGACTCCCATAATAAATTACCACCAACTATGTAACTTAAACAACTGATATTTATTTTCTCATAATTCTGGAATTCTGGAATCCAAGGTCAAGGTGTTAGCAGGTTTGGTTTCTTCTGAGAACATCTTGGCCTACAGATGGCCACTTTCTTCCCATATCATCCCAGAAGAACAGTAAAGTTAGCAGGATCTGAACTCTCTCCATGGTCTCTCTGGTGAGCTTTTTTCAATTGACCTTAGGACCTATCCATAAACCTTCCTGAATTATCAACTCTTTAGTTTTTTATAATGTCCCGGGATACAAATTGCTTAGCAGTCTGACGTAATTAAATTTGGACTCCTTTGCAGAAATTATTTTTGAGGCAAAGCTTCAAGGACTTTTCCCACCCTGGTAGAGGTCTTCTCAGGCATCTCTTTTCGAGTTCTCTCTGTTGAAGTAGCCTATGGTTTAGACTGTTACCCTTAGTTAAGATAAGCTATTATTTTCAGGTTCTCTCTTAAACTTGAACCTCTCCACACGGTTTAAAATTATATCAGTTCCTCTGGGGAGGGCCTCGGAGTTCTTTTTCCTGCCACTGGCTCTCCTCCTGGGCAAACTCTCTGAGCCACTCACTATTTAGGCACTGAATGCTGTAGTAACTTCCGCCCCTCTCGGTGTGCTTCTCCCATCAGGGAACCTCTGCCAAGAATTGGGGCAATCTCAGACCAAGTATTCTCAGCTTTCCCTGCACCAGGTAGAATCAACATCCCAAGGACAGGCCATGACAAAGGGCAATAGCCCTGGACCCCTCAGGCATACTCACTGGTCATTTAGTTTCTTCAACTTGTAGTTGGAGGAAATGAGAAATGCTGGTGGCCTTCCCTACCGTGCAGTAAGGTCAACTCCGGAGCTGAAGGGAGAAGCAGCCATGTCTACTTGGTCATTTATTCTGTGTGGAGAGTCTGTGGAGCTGAGCTGCAGTAGGCGAGAGAAAGGCAGTGGGTGGTGGCTCACCTGCCTCCAATTCCTACCTTTTTGAATTTGAGTATGTGTTATTGAATAAATGCTTCTTTCTTTGCTATATGCCCCTAGGTCTTTTTTTTTTTTTTTTTTTTTTTTTTTCCAGAGACTTTAATTTGTTGGTTGTTTTGTTTTGTTTCCAACTGTTTTCACCAACTTTGCTTATTTCTCTGAAGAAGCACAGAGGTCTTCACACCATCATCTTAAAAGTGGAAATTTTCAGAGCTTCAGTTTTAAAGGTAAAATAATGCAAGGATGATACAAAATGAAAGTCCTTTTATCAGTCACTCCTCTTCTGCATTCCATTAATTTATTGTCATGTTCTTAGTACTTAAGAATACTGATATTTCCCTACTACCCATTTGATTAAAATAAAAAGGAATTTTACAAATATGTTTTAGCATTGGTGGAACCACATAGCTTTAGGCCATTAAGCATCTACACTACATTGCCAACACAGTGGCAGAATGGACGGTCCCCAGAAATGAAAGAGAAACTGGATTCCTCTAAATGACAGATTAAAAAGATACATTTATGCTAATGAACATGGTGTATGATCTCAAATTTATGAAGGAGATTCCATGATTCTAAAAGTACCAGTCCAGATCTATAAACCCAAGTAATAATGTCCATAAGTGAAAATAGTCCAAAAGGATTTTTATACAGGTCAGAATCATGTAATTCTGGGGTGAGAGGTGATCTTACTGGAAATTTGGTACAATTATTTCATGTACTGTAGCAAATACAGAGGTCGCTTGTGTCAGGAGGATACCAAATTCCATCTTCTGGTCAAAGATCACTGTAATTTCCTTGGCTATGCTGCTTTTTCTAGCTGTTGTACTCAAATGTAATGACTATGCTAATGTGATGTGGCTGAAAGTTAATTTTTATCTGAGAATTCATCTGGACAGTTCCCTGCTCCTATAATTCATTTTTAATGTGCAATCTGAAAAACCTCATTTTTATATCTGTGATTTCTAAGTTGATATAACTCCTATTTCTTCATTGCATTTTCCAAATCGCTGTAATTTTGATGCTATATGTTATGTGTCTTTCTCAAATAGAATTTCATTTTGTAGTCTTACCCTTTTTAGTTCATTGTTATTATTAGTTTATCATGACTGGTATTTGCAATAACAATTTATTAAACTCCTGTTGGCATGACTTCTCTATCCTTTTCCAACTAAAGATTATTGAATAAGGCATATAATAACATTTTCTCTTATTATATTTTCCCCAGTTGGTTGCATAGCCTTCTATCATTACCTTTCAATTTATTTCAATTCAGACTCATCCAAACCAAGGGACTGCCAAGCAATATTATACAAATAAAATTTCGAATAAAAATAAACTCGGTTGCATTTCATGCACATAAATAATATGCACATATTACTGCTATACTTTTTATTTTTAAAGTAATTCCACATTATATGAGATCAAACAGAAGCATCAACTAAAATGTTTTCATTTATTGCTTAATCATTTTACAATGTATACAACATATATGAAACATCACATTATACACTATAAGTGTGCAATTTTTTGTCTGTAAAGTATGCCTCAATATCTCTGTGGGAAAAAGTTACGATCTGCATCCCCCCAAATTGTTGTCCTGTTCTACTTTTTATAAATGACATTTATCACCTTCTAACAAAGTATTTTTTTCTATTTTTGTGTTTATGACTTATTGTCTTTCTTGCCATTTTCCCACTTAAATGTCAGCTCCGTGAAGGCAGGAATTGTCAAATTTGCAGACAGATACATTCTGCACAGCTAGGACAGTGCTTGGCTCTGGTGAATAGTCCCACAATGTGTTCAAGGCACTGGGATTAGCTGGTAAAGCAAAAAGAGGTCTGCAGCCTCCAAGATGGAGAGACTTAAAATATATTTGCTAAGCTTAGCCTTTATAATAGTACTACAGCAAGATTTATAGTAATAGTAGCATAACTGAAGCCCTTTATTTTCAAGTTAATTAAAGATTTGTTTCATAGTCTGCCCCAAGAAGACAACCAGTGTCTCTTGATAATGAGATCAAAGCCAACAGTAGAAAGAGGATCATTTCACAGAGAACACTGATCTCCACAGTATAGGACATCAGATTATTTTGAAAATAGTCCTCTAGGGAAAAAGTAGTCTCAAGTTGGAACATTTGACTGTCTTTTCTCCTTCACCCAGGAGGTCACTCTTCTCTAAAAAGGTGCAGATATCTGTCAGAGTTAAAGGCGCTTTCAAGTTGGGCGTGGTGGCATACACCTGTAATCCCTGAGGCTGGGGAGGCTGAGGCAAGAGGATTGAGAGTTAAAAGCTAGCCTTAAAAAAAAAAAAAAAAAAAAAAAAATTAGCCTTAGGAAGAGCAAAGCACTAAGCAACTCAGTCAGACCCTATCTCTCCTATCTCTAAATAAAATATTTTTAAAAGGGCTGGAGATGTGGCTTAGTGGTTAAGTGTCCCTGGTACCAAAAATAAATTTTAAAAATTACTTAATTAAAATAAATAAATAAATGATCTTTCAGTTCATATCTAATTGGGAGCATAAACTCTTTCATTCCTCTACTCATTTACCTGACCAATCATTAATTGTTATCTATGAGTTGAGAACTGGTTCTAAGCTTTAGAGATACAGCAGTGAATAAATCCTATTAAATTACTTTTGTGGAATTGGAAAGATGCAGGAGAAAACTTGTAGCTTAATGGTTTGTAAAAATGGGGTGAATTATTTTGGAAAGGGAAGGAGATAAGACCCTAGGAGATTGAAAAGCTAGAGAATGCTGGTGGGGGTTCTGCCTGACTGAGAAATGAGAGCAGAGACAGCGTTAGAAAGGGGAATTGTTCACATAGCCAGTCCCTGAAACCTTAGGTGTCATTCATTCATGTGGGACTCCCTTGAATGGCTTAGGCCAGCATTTTGAAACAGAATAGCTATTATCCATATGTGGCTCCTGAGCTCTTGAAATATAGCTAGTATGGCTTAAGTGTAGGAAAGAATATCAAAGTTTGAAGTATCAGATCAATAACTCATCCCCATTCTGCATAATTCAGATTTATCCCCGGAAGTCAAAACAACTTCCGGCAATTGCAGAAGTCAATACAGTTAGGAAAAAATGAAATATAATAGGGTTTGGAAAGTGTATGGTAAACTCCCATGGCTTACACCTTCAAAAGCATGAAAATTCAAAAAAGTTCAAAATTGCACTGGCCAAATTAGAAACACGCTTGAGTCATGCAGGTGTGACTAATGTTTCTCAGAGTCTGAGCACGCTTGATTTTTGTATAAGTATCAACATACACAATACTGAAAACAGGCAAGAATCACAGAGTTTCCTTCGCCCAACCCCAACAGACGACATCAGATACACTTTAATCCTGGGATAAGTAATGAGCAGCATAGTAAGCCACCTTGTTATAAAAACCAAGCTGAACACATAATTGAAAGTCCTCATTCTATAACCACCATCATCTTGTCACTTTATTTCATAAGATACCCAGAAACACCATCCTGTGGAACTAAAGAAGAGAATCCATCAAGTTGGTTTAACTTAAATCAATCAAATTGGAGCATCTTAGCAGGCCAGCTAGTCAAATTCCTAACCAAAGCCTGAAACTCTGTCATTATCCTTAACACCTAGTTATACGACAAGTCACTGCCAGACAGCACAGCTTTAGGCCTCGCAAGTCAGGGAAATCTGCTTTGAACATTTTGTACTGCTCAAATCTTCCTCACATTGAGCTCCAATTTCCTAACCTGAAGCTTCCCCACATTGCTCCAAATTTTTCTCCTTAGTCCCTTTGAAACTACATGAAATAAATTTAACTTATCTCCTGTAAGAAAGTGCTTCAAATATGTCATATATTATAAATATCCTCTCTCCTTATCCTTTCCACATCTATGAGAATCATCTTCCCCAAGTTAAATATTCTTCATTCTGTCGATGCTTTCTCATCTGATGTTAACCTCTGCATGTCTAGCGTTCAGCAAACAGGTTTGAGTTTCTTAGTTCTCACTTCTAATTTAATCTGAATTCAAAATTTAGACTTTAGTTTTAATTTTTGTATCTAAGTGCTAGCTTTATGAACTCCCATTGATTTTCACCACATTCAGGATAAAGGGTCCTCCCAATTTTCCTTAGAGTTCCATGTTGAATATTACTTTTATCATCCAATAGCTTAACCACAGTGACAGTTTTTACAATACCCATAGATTTTATTCATCCGTCTTCTTTATATTTCTAAGCTGTTGTAACATGCTGAATAAGATAAGCCAATAACCAAGAACCTAGATACATCAAACCACTAGAAATCTTTCATTGTGATTAGCAAGGATATCTCATTTTTCCAGGTAAGCTGCTAAAATTTGAGAGACAAAATTCTCGAATTTACTAACTAATTTAACAAATATTTTTCTGGATATTTTTACGAGTTAGGTGTTCTTCTGATATGAATAATAAATAAAAAGCATTATAATATGAAGGAGTTCATTCACGGTGCCTTGTGTTAAATAGAAACTTAAATAAATAGCTGTGCATTCCACAATCAGTGTCACCATCTAGAAATACATAAGACTATATTTCATTTAGAATCCTATTAGGCTTTAGGTAATAACACCTAACCGCCATGGGTTAAAGAATTTGATGTTAGTTATTGTTTTCTTTTACATATGAAGAGTATAGTAAAAGTCTGCTACTAGATTGGTTCATCAGATTAATAATATCAAAGAGCAGTTCTTTGTGAGTCTTTTGTCCTTTGGATTATGGACACAAGACTGCTGGTGCAGCCCCAGCCATTATTTCTGTGTTTGATGCCAGAGGGAGAATGGGGTGGGTAAACAGAAGATTCCTGAATAAGAAAACAAAATCTTCTGCCCATAACATTTAGTTCATGTCTCCTTGGCCAGAACTATGTCACGTGGCTATGACTGGCTAGACGTATTGAAGAAGAAGGTAGTTGGGGTTGGGGCAGGCTGAGCTCACTAACAGCGCCTCCCAATTTATAGGCCATGGGGTGTGGGGCCCGGTTCTGCCTATATCCCAGGAAAGGGTACCAGAAGACCTCACATAGTTGCTGCACTGAACCATGAAAAAACTAATGGAAGCCTCTCAGGTGTATGGGAGTCAAACACCCTTACTGTGGGGGAGAAACAAAAAAAGTGTCAATGCAGAAAGGTGTGATAGACAGTGTTGTGTTGGTATAGGTGACTGTGACAGAGCAGCAGGACAGAAACCTGATTTCCTCCTCATTACTGATTTTCTCCTCATTTTGTGCATGGCACAGTCCTTTTGGATTTAATGTCAGTCACAGAAGTATAAGTGGATTGCCCTTGGTCCCCACCCTAGCATGTCTGTGTTATGGCTAATTCTTCTGCTGTTTCTTTTTCAAAGTCGTGCTGGATTTCCATAACTTCCTGATCCCGGAATGCTCTCTTAATTGCTATGTTAAAGGTTTACTGGAGCCAAATGCTTCTCAGTACTAATTGTATTGTTGCCTAAAGCCCCACCTGATCTCTCGAAATGTTCAGTTCTTTGAGTAAACACACCAGTTTCTTGCTTATCTTCTTCAGATGCTTGGAACTGGTCTCCTGCCATTGCATTCTGTTGCTCAGAAAAGATTCTTAATAAATACAAACTTACCAATAACCTGTAGAAGGAATCTCCAATGAAATATAATTGGGTAAAAATTAACTACGGAAATCAGAATTCTAAGATGACCCCTATACTCTCCACCCTGTAGTCTTATACTCTGCATAATCCCTTCCCCTAATTGTGAAAGAACCTATGAAGGATACACATCCCCTTGAATATGGCAAAGATGGTAGATGCTGGTCCCTTAGCTAGGCTTTATCATACAGCACATTTAATGGCATGTCGCTCCCACAATTACATTATGTCACATTAGATTCTTTTTCAGAAGGCTGATATGAGACTGCCATGCTATCTTGGAAGAAGCAAAGAGCAATAGCAATATTATGAACTGTCTCTGGAGAGAACCATGTGGCAGAGAACTGCAGTCAACCTCTAGATACTAAGAGCAGCCTCTAGCAAAACACCAGGGCTCCTGGTCTACAGTCACAAGGAAATAAATTCTGCCAATAACTTGAGTGAGCATAGATGTGGGTTCCTCCTGGTCAAGCCTCTGAATGAGAACACAGCCCAGGGACTGCTTGAGTACAGGCTTGTGAATGCTGTTATGAGAGCGAAGCATTCTTCAGATATATTAAAATTCAGTCACACTTTAACTTACATCTTCCTGGCAGATATATAAAGTGAAGAAAAATTATTCGCCTCATTATTGTGTAAATACACTATTTCTCATTCACACAAATAACAAGAGTAGAACATGAACCAAGGTGTCTCTATATTCAATGCTGTTCAAGCTCCTGACTCTTAAGTTCAACCCCCTGGAGCACATGGGGTTGATGCTACAAAGAGAGGTACTTAATTCCATGAATCTAAAGTCTTGAGAAGAGCAAACTCCTGCATGAGAAGGGGTGAGGAGGAGAAGGATGAAGAGGGAAACAGAGTAGAAAAATGAGCATGTTCGAACTTCTTCAGTCAGTTGATCCACTGCATCTGCATGGACCAAGAAGCTGAGGAGAAAGATGCTGCACATGGATGTGCGGAGTTTTACTGTGTGGAAATTCCACCCACAACTCAATACAGCCTGTTGTCTGCTCTGCACACTGACTTATTCAAACTAGTACCTCTCTCCATGAAGGGGATGTGACAGGCATTGGCAGAGGGAAGCAAGGCCTGAGAAGCACCTAAATGTCCCCATGCCCTCTCAATTTTTATTCTTTTTTAATCTATATCTAATTACAGGTAAGTCAAGTTTCAACCTGGAAAATGGTTTCTCTCTTAGGGGGAGAGCTCTCTTTGCAGGCTTCTAAGGTCTAGTGAAGTGGAAAATTAAGTTTATGCCCTCTAAGTCTCTGAAATAGGTCAGAACAGACATCAAACATTAACACTGAAGCACGTTTTAAACACTAGATTTAAATGCAAAATTAAAAAATTTAGATTAAATTCATTCCTGATTCTATTTCTAATGTCAATTTATGACCAGCTACACGGTCCAACCCAGGTCACAGAGAGGATCATACGATGGGCATGGTGTGTGAGCCAGGACTCTGGCCACTAGAAGCCACAGAACATCATCCCAGCTAAGTTGAAGCAAGGTAAGGAATTTTTGTTTAATTGAACAATTCAGTTGTGACATCAGCCTTAGACATGTGCAAAGAATGACATCAGGACTTGGTTGTGCTCTCTATTTTGGTTCTGCTACCATGGTGTTGGCTTGATTCCCAAGCAGGTTTTTTCTGTGCCATTTGAAAGAGAATCAACATCTTCTTGGTGTATCCTTTTAATTTACTAATCCCAACACAGAGAAGACGCCTGACACAATAATCACTGTGATGTTGATTGTCCAGGCTTTGGTATTCTGTCAGCCCTGGAGTTGGGAAGTAGAGTCAGTCTCCCTTCTCAATTATGTGGACTGAGACTTGGAGATGAATGACTCAACGGAGCTAAAAAAGTGTATTTTCAGTGAGTGGATACATAGCAGGCCAAAAATAACAGATGTCTCAGGCACATAATAGGCCATCATATTCCAAATATTAGAATGGACCATTTTCCCAAATTTGAACATTACGAACACTCTTCTATTATCATTATCACATGGACATTAAAATGCCAAATAAAAATCTTGTCTCTTTGTAAATTAAACTAGGAAAAATTTTAAAGTCCAATATTCTTCTCTTTATTCTTTATAACCCCCCCCCCCCCCCAGTTTAGTTCACCTCCACAGATTTCATTCAAAAGTCAGAGCAAACCTGGGACTGTTTTCTGACATTACAAGGCATGGAAAAGATATCATTCACTTTAATAAATGTAACTCTCTAAAATACTACCAAAGCTGAAAGAATCTAACGCGAGTCCCTTGTAGGTCAAGAGACATATTAGTAGAGAAAATTCTTGAATTAGTATATCCTGGCAAGCCCGTCATAAGTTGAAAATATTGTAAGTTGAAAATTTATGTGTAACATAAGTTGCTGAACTTGGGGCACAGCAACGTGGTACACTGTAGTGTCAGTTGTTCAACCTCACGATCAAGTGACCGATTGGACCTGCAGCTCACTGCTACTGCAGAGCATCAAGAGAACATCATATGGCAGATTGCTAGCTCAGGAGAAGGCACAAGTTCAACATTCAAAGTATGGTTTCTACTGACTGCATCTCATTTTGCATCCTACAGTTGAAAAATTGTAAGTCTAACCATCATAAGTTGGAGACAACTGAACTGGAAGATCTATTATTACCTGGTTTCTATTACGAAAAAAGAGAGAGGATATTTGGGAAAGTCGCAGTCTCTGCCACCGGCCATGTTATTTATTTTCTTAGACGGTCAGTAGGAGAAAAGAAAAACAGACTCGAAGTGTGAAGGATTTTTCTTACTAGCAAGAAAGTTTACAGTTTTAATACTGGTGAAAATTGTGAGCTCATAGTCCATGAGTTAATTATCATAAACTTAGTGAGAAAATAGAATTACCAATAACCAATCGAGTTGATAAATCTGTGACAAATACAACTTCCTGACACATGTGTTTTATAAATCTTGCAATCATGATTTTCCATTAGTTAAAAGTTACATTTTCAGGGAGAGCAGCAGAAGCCTGAGGCTAACAGCTGAAGGTGGAAGGAGCTGCTGATGATAAAGCATAGAAGCCACAGGACTTAAATGTGAACTGGTCCACTCTGGGCACTTCTCTAGCAGATTACTGGTCCACTCTGGGCACTTCTCTAGCAGATTTGTAGTCATGGGCTGGAGAACATTTACAAAAACCCACTTTCATTTCCTTTAAAATTTTCTTAACATCCATGATGGCATATATTTTAATTTTAACCTGGCAGGGATGAAAGTTTCCTAAATGTGTGATTTTTATTTCTACAAGAGATTAGTTGTGCTGCCATTTAATCTTTCATGACCCTTGAGAAAGCCCCAGGCTGGTTTTATCATTGGACGGTCCCCTTGGCAGGTCCCAAGCCTGAACTGCTAGAAGTCCCCTTAGGAGCCACGGGCATGGGTGTCCTGCCCTTTCCTCGCATGGCTTGCGTAGTCCCTGCTGCACTGGTCTTTGCATGGAAGTTTTCTGCCCCCGTTTTTATTTTGTTGCTCCAGCAGGATCAGACTCTACCATTGCCCCCGTCAAGACTAAAAACAGGATAAAAAGTAAAAGGCTAACAAAATTCTCAACAAAACAAAGATGGGTAGAATCTTTAGCAGCTCATCTGATGCTACTCAGCAAGGCTCAATACTAATAATCCAAAACCCTAAATCTCTGCACAGCAGACATCTATCAATATGTATCCTGGTCTTAGGCATTTGCAGTTAAGGTTGGGGAAAATCCATTTTGTGTTGAAACTTTCCTGACTCTAGCCCGAGCTTTTCTATGTCCACATAAGATTCTAGGAGCTGGGCTTGCAGTCAGGGTCTATAATAGCAGTGGCTCTGACCCCCGAGGAGGAAATCTCCCTCCTTGATCCCATTCTTCTATTAAAGTTACCAGGTAACCTCTCCTCCACAGGCCCCAGACCACTCTGTCTCATAACGCAGTCAGCCTGGTAAAAACCACCCACATCAATAAAGTCTGTTAAATCCACCAGAGCAGCTGCAACCTTCTCCCTTTTCAGAATATTGTCCCAAATGATAGTCTTTCTTCTTGGACCCTTACACCACCAGATGGAGGGCTAATATCTTAAGGGAATTGCATGCCTCTGTAATACTACCTTGAACAGGAAAATCTATCGTCACCTGCTTACACAGAACAGAAAATGGAAGATCTATCATCACCTGCTTACATAGAACGGAAAATGGAAGAGAAACATCCCTTTTGACTGATGAATACCAATAATTAAGTACACTTCTATAATAATGCACCTTCCTGTTAAGAGTACCGCCATGGGCTGAAGGTTTGTGCCCTTCCAAAATTCATATATTGAAAACTAATCTCTAATGTCTAATGAGGTGGGGGCATTAAGAAGTAATTAGGTCATGAGTGCAGAGCCCTCATAAGAGAGACTCCAAGAGTTGTTCTTCCTTCCCACATGCAAGAAGTCAGCAATCTGCCACCTGGAAGAGTTCCCTCACCAGAGCCCACCATGCTGCCACCCTAAGTTTGGACTTCCAGAACAGTAAGAAATAAATAATTGCTATTTATAAGTCATCCAGTTTATGGTATTTTGTTATAACCACCATAGCAAAGACATGTACTTGATTATACATCATTATATTCTTAGATTCCTTTGATTTCTTAGGTGACTATATGCCTGTCTCCCCAACTTGCCTCTCTTCTCTCTGTGAGCAAGAAAAATGCCTGATTTGCTCACTGTTAAATAGCCAGGACCTTGTAGTAGGCCTCACAGATAGTATACATTTCATAATTATTTTCTGCATGAATAAATGGATAACAATTCTAATAACATCTGAGCCTGGATCAGCCAGATTAATTACTCATTCTTATAAATGGGCAAGGTGCATTGGGTCTAAAAAATAATTTTCAAAAGAGTGCTATCTTTACAAATATTAAATGAATTTGATTCTTCACATGCATTTTCAAATAGTGAATACTAAATAGGTAATAGAAAAAAGTCCGTGAAGGAATGGAGTATTTGGTCTTGTTATTAATATTTTATAACATCTCTGAATATAAAGACAGGGACATGATATATAATTATTTCAAGTAAATGATTCTGGTAGAAGTCAAGACACTGTGATTGATGGGTCCAGATACTTGATCTCATTCAATCCAAGCCAAAAACAAATAAGCAAGTAAAACCTAAAACAAAAGCCATAATATCTAGAAGAGAGCTAAATGATATAATTTCTTCCATATGAAATTTTGACATGATTTGAATTCCAAGATTATCTTCTCTGGCAAGAATGAAGATTATCTGTGGTTTACAAATTGGCAGAAGTCAACAAATGATAGTGTTGACATTTTTTTATTCATTCCACTGCCTAAACAGATCAGGAAGATTTCCTTTAGTGAGAAACAGATCTCTCCTAAAAACATATTCTTGTTTTGTTTAACTTAAAAACTGCCATCTTATAATAGACACTCAATTGTTAACAAACTTTTGATCTACTGCCCAAAGTTCTACACCATACAAGAAACTGGACCAATGACATCTGAAATGTGGTCCATGTAGTGATGATAGTCTGTACACTGTGACCAGCCCACGGTGAGACATGTACAGAAACTGAGAATAAACAAGAGTATGTAATTCATATAACACTTGACATGGTCATGCCACCTGATCAGTGCACCTGATCAGTGTGTTCTACAAAATTATTGGACTGTGACTCTGCAAAAATTTAAAAAGTAATAACACCATCAACAACAAAAACAGTCCCTTTACCACAGATAATTTGAGAAGCTTTTGTCTGGTTGATTTAGTTTGAAATTTTTCTTAAAGATTTTGATGGTTATTTAAATAACCACAGAAAAGTCTTATTAATGAATTTATATAAAATATTGTTTTGAACAAGAAGCTTAGTAGAGATCTGCTAGATTTATTTCCATGTGTCCCAAAATAACCAGAGGATATGATCTATTCTAGAGAATGTTATCGAATATGATGATTCCAGTTGGTTCATATTAAGGCACTCCTTCTGGCAGGAGTTAGTTGAGAGCAGGAGTAATCATTCATTCAAGTCAAGTAAGACCATAAATTATTATAACAAACAAAATTTATGTACAGTTGGTTAAAAAAAAAAAAAAAGTTAATTTGTCTTAGTACCACAATCCTTCTCTCTCATACTAGCTGCTTTCTAAGAAGGGTGAGGGTCATTTTGAGAAATGGTGGAGGAAATTTGGGAAGATAAGTCCAAGCACAATTTTTTAAACAGAAGTTGGAACTGTATGTTGTCTGCTTTTCAGAAATTCTGCCTTTCATCAATGGTTTATAAAGTGGAAAGGAAAGGGAAGGTTGATAGTTGGGAATGTGAATAATATTGCTTCAAGGTTGACTACAGCCCAAACTAAACAATAACAGACTCAAGGAAATGATGCTAACCAAGGCAGTTACACCACATTTACAGGTAGGAGGGTGTTTGTGGGTCTCATCTCAAAGATATGAGGAAAGTGAGGTCAAAAGATCGAAGAGTCTTAAAACATAATTTTAAACAAGGTGGAGTCAAACTTTAAAAACGTTGTTTAATTGGCCTGACAGCATTTCTACCCACTGGGTTCTCCCAGGAGCTTCAGCTGATGACTGACAGGAGCAAGCATACCCAGGGTTGCTGTTAGGATCACCAGAGAAGCTTCCTCTACTCAGTCTCCTGCTCTAGTCGAAGAGGGTCTAGAATGTTCTTAACATAAGGTACAGAGTAATGAGGGTCAATATTCAAAATAGGTTCAGTGGCCTAAAGCTAACACATTACATCACAGCTGGAGATACCCTAACTTGTTCTTTGTGGAGCGGAAACTCATAAGGTTTACATGGAATACTTGAAAAGTTTACATGGAATGTTTTCAAATGCTTGAAAAGAGTTGAGATTCCGTTACTGTGTGAACATGGGACAAAGTGTCTCTAAGGAGACAGAGGGGTTTACAACGAACCTTTCTCAGAATTACATTTTAAACAATCTTTAGTCAGCAGACAACTAAAGTTCCAAGTTATTTCATTAATTACAATTTTCAAGTCAACTGAACTGTAGGAAGCAGATGACTCATTCCAACCAAAAAAACAAAGGACTAAAGATGTACAAAATTTCGACAATTTTGGCCATTATTGACATGGAAAATTATCAAGTTAAATTTACTTCACCGCTGGTCTCAAAGAACAATCAATACTTACCACCCTAGCTTATCATGTTTTAAGTGTTTAAAAGCAATAAGCAAAATACAGAACTTTAAGTGGGACAGATCCTGAGGAGTCCCTCATGATGATGTCCCACTGGCCTCAGTGATAAGTCTTTCTTCCTGTTTTTATTTTTATTTTTTTTTTTGTTTCACACAGCGTTTGTCAAAATCATGAGCTTTAAGTCAAAGAACTTTATCTTTGCCAACATGAAATAAATCAAACCTTATCAATTATCTGTTAATAAGAAGAGAACCCTCACTTTCAATATAGTCAACAGGGTGTTGAAACATTCTCAAAAAATTGATGATAATAGAATCACCTTCCTTACTCTTTCTGGCACTTTCCAAAATGACCACTATTCTACTTGAGCATATAGGAGACTTAAGAACACCTTTGTTAGATAAATCTGGATATTTGGTCTACATCTGGAGCAAAGCAAATAATGAGCTAATTACAACATAATGAGTAATAACACCTCAGAGGTTAAACTATAAATGATTTTTTTTTTTCCTGAGAATTAAGTACTTTGTTTTCCTAATTTGTCCCATTGGTTGCCATTTAATGATACAAATGTTTACTAATAAATACAGTGGGAAATAAGTTTTTTTACTAAATGGACACAGCTTTTTGTTAAGAAATGAACCACCTTAACGTGGTTTTCCCTGGATATATGCCCAGAAGAGGAGAGATGGACCCCCATGTTCTATTTCTAGTGTTTTCATGCACTGCCCTACTGTTCTCCATAAAGGCTAATTCACAGTCCCGCCAAGCAAGAGTCCCCTCTCTCCACAGCCCCGCCAGCACGTGCTGCTTTTTGCCATTTTGATAATCAAGTCATCATTCTATCTGGGGTGAGGTGAGATCTCATCATGGTTTTGACTTGCATCTCCCTGACAGCTAATGAAGTTGAGCATTTTTCATAAATATTTTGGACATTTGAATTTCTTCTCTTGAGAAGTGTCTATAAACATCTGTTATACATGCTAATTGGGTTATTTGTTTTTGTTACTGGAGATTTAAAGTCGATTATATTTTCTAGATACTAATCATTTACCAGATGAAGAGTCTGAAAAGTTTTCTCCTTTCTGTAGTTTGTCTCTTTGCTCTGTTGATTGTTTCCTTTGTTGTGCAGAAGCTTCTTAGTTTGATATAATCCTGTTTGTCTGGTCTTGCTTTTGTTTCCTGGGCTTTGGGATCCTATAAAAAAAATTATTGCCTAAATCAATGTCAACATATCAAAGAGACACCTGTATGCCTCTGTTTACTGCTGTACTATTCAAAAGAGCTAAGACAGGCAATCAGTCTTAATGCTCATCAGGGATGAATGGATAAAGTGTGGTATGCAGAGACACTGGAACATTATTCAGTCATAGAAATAATGATATCCTATAATCTGAGACAAATTATGAAGAAAATTAAAGTCACTGTTTTTTGAAGTCAGACACACAAAGACAAATATCGCAAGTTCTCTCTCATTTGTTGATGTTAAAAAGTTGATCCAAATATACAGATTACTGAGAAGGGTGGGAGGGAGGGAGGACTGAGGGAGTTTGGATTGCTGGCACCAATCTCAGTTATACAGAGGCAGTAAGTTCTAGTGCTCTAAAGCACACAGTGTGAGAACTATAGTTCATAGTATTCTATAATATTCTAATATATATATACATTTATGTGTGTGTATGTATATAAATATTGTTGTTATTGTTGTTGTTGTTACTGGGGGTTGAACCCAGGGCACTTTACTGCCGGGCTACATCTCCAGCCCTTTTTAGTTTTTACTCTGAGTAAGGGTCTCACTAAGTTGCTGAGACTGGCCTTAAACTTGAGATCCAACTGCCTGAGCCTCCCAAGGCAATGGGTTTCAGGCATGTACCACCGCGCCCTGTTCCATATTTTATGTTCAACTAGATGAGAAGAGCTTGAAAGTTCCAAATACAAAGTAATGATAAGGAAATGGAAATGTTAATTACCCTGATGTGATTAGTACAATATGTACTAATCATTATGTTCAATTACTGTTACTCGAAAAAATTTTACATATTAAAAAGAGGGATTAACTACGCAATTTGCACCCTACATACTTGTACCAAATTATGACACTATGCCTCACGTTTTGTACAATTAAAATTTTTTGAGAAGTTTTCCTCAGAGCTGTTCTTGTTTGTTTCTTCCACGGGTATCCCCCAAAGTCTCCACAAATGGTTAAATATATAGTATATTTCATAAACAAGTTCAAAGGTCATCACAATTTAAATATCTGGACCGACATCATCTGCCTTGATGGGTGGGACAGATAAATTTTTTAAAACAATGTAGAAAACCAAATTAGGGGGAAAAAGCAACTTTGGGGGTGAGTATGGGTCAGACAGACTAACATTGTGTCTGCCATGTTTCTCACTTTATAGCTGAAGAAGGAGAGTTTATCCCGTGGAACTGGGGGAAAGCTGTTTTGTAACCTTTCAAGTTGCCTCTAGACCCATAGTATTAAAATCCTTTAAGTAAAAACCAAGCTACACATGAATATTGTACATTAATTTTCTCACCAAGTCATCATTCAGTCGACAAATCTTGGAATTCGAGAGCCATCTCCATAGAATCTGCCAAACATGAAGACAGTCATTATTCTTAACAAGTTTAAAGTCAAATCTATTGGTGTCAGCTGGATGACGTCATTCACTCGAGCCGTGGGCTATCAGATCTAGCCAGACTTCTGAAGAAAGCAAGCTGGCTACTCTTCTGGAAAAGTCCATGTGCACAGTCCGAGGCTAGCTGGAAAAGAAGCCGAAGTGTATCTCAACCAGTTCCTGGGCAGAGTGGAACAGGACGTTGAGTGAAGACAGCCTGGGGGTCTCATATTCCCTCCCACTTCACCTTACTCAAATGAATTGGTGTTGATCAGACTGGTTGAAAAAAATCAAAACTCCCAGGAGAGTTTTAATTTATGTTTTGTTTGTTTGTTTGTTTTGTTGTTGTTGTTGTTTAATGTAATACTCTGGTTAGTATGGTGTTATTTATAAAGGTCCCTGGTACATATGCTAATCTCAGAGAGAAAGATGAGTTTTGAAAAAAAATTAAAAACATTGATCATGTTAAAGACCATTAGATCTAGTAGATCACTTTATATAACAGGAGTTTTAAATCAAATTTCTATTTTGGGAACTTTTATTAATGATGTTCTGCAGTATAAAGACTTTTTTCAGTTGCTCTTGGAGTCTAGTCCGATTATGTAGCTTATATTGGAGCCTCATCAAATTCTTCCACGCTCTTCCTGCATTTCTTTGTATAATGACCCCCATTCCCCAAACAATCCCTGTTGTTCATTTCCTGAGGATTGTATAGAATACTGCTTAAATGAGAAACATCAGTACTGAGGATGTAGGCAGTGCCTTAATTGATCAGATAAACATGGTCCATTTAGTTTTGCTTTAACTCAGACTTCAAAGTACCAAGCTGTATGTTCACCTCATTCTGGCAGAAGCAAAAAGCCTCAGACTCTTCGGGAGGTAAGAAAGCTATGGAAATTAGGCATCTGCCCAAAATCTAGGATGAAGAATAAACACTTAAAACCCATTTTAATGTCTACTTTGAACTGAAAAGAAAAAGGGCTCGTGAGAACGTTTGAAGATAGGAAAAGGACAATTTTCAAGACCATGAACTTGAACCCAGTTGACAGCAGAGGATGTGGTCTTGGGGCTATGGAATATCGGTCTTTCTTCATTAAAGTCTCATCAGCCCTATCAAGATGAAACACAGGATCTGAATTTTTCTCCACTCTTCCAAGTGCCATATGTTAGCCTTAGGTAAGGAGTCGCCGGGGGAGGGTTTATACATGCCCTTTTGAACTTCTAACAGAGTCTCTCTTTTGAGTAACCATTTAAAAGAAGATTAAATTTAATTAGACTGTATCTTTTTCCTGTGACACGCTGCCTTCAAAGTCCACCTTATTACACTTTTCTACTCCAGAAGCGTGCTAATGCTGAGGGACACAGGGCACCTTCAGAGGCAGGAAGCAAGAGAGGAGATATTTATACCCTCACTAAATTCCCTGAAAATACTTTTACAATGACTGGCATGTGACATCCATGCCTGTCCAGCAAGGCTGCCTGATCAAATGTTGCTCAGAGATCAACAGAGACCTGTGAGAGTTTGAACAAGTAACCCAAGCCCTCTATCCACCTATCCTGGCTAAGGGGTTCAAGGTCCCCTTGGGTTCCCTCATCCACTAACACCCTAGTTGTCCTCTGAATTTATTGACAACAAATTGATTGTAATGAGTACTAATCTGCTTATGGAATTTACTATAAATTCCATTGGTTCAAAGAAAATCAGGGTCAATGGCATCAGAAGGAAGTACCTCCATCTCTGTTCAATTATTAAACTCTGGGAAGTCACGAGATGTAAGATCCAGTAATCTTTGTTTTCATCGGTAGAGGTTTTCTGAGGAGGAAAAGAAATATGGCCAAGAAAGGCAGACATCAACAGCAGCAGCAGCAGCAGCAGCAGCAGCAAAAAGTGAGGTGCTTGCAGCCTGGCAGCCTTGTGGTACCAGAATTCCTTCTTCTTCAGGGGGCAAAAGACATGCACCTGCTCTTCCTGCATCTGGTCCCATCCATCCCACATGGCGCAGGCGAATGCGGGATCTATCTTCATAACTGTGTTGCTGCTTTGGCCAGGACACTGTGGCATTTCACCAGCCTTTCCCTACACAGTCACATTTTTTACAAAGATAAAGAAGAAAGGAAACGAACAAT
Source organism: Sciurus vulgaris (assembly GCF_902686455.1). Classification (NCBI taxonomy): domain Eukaryota; kingdom Metazoa; phylum Chordata; class Mammalia; order Rodentia; family Sciuridae; genus Sciurus; species Sciurus vulgaris. Next base: position 17,816,297 of record NC_136469.1, read on the forward strand.
GTTTAAAGCAATCCCTTCTTCATTTCGGTGTGTTATTGAGCAAGGCCGGAGCATCTCTGGGGCCCTGGCGACCAACTGCCTGCTCACTTCCTCGGCCTCCAGGGCTTCCCACCGCTGGGGCAGGGAGGAGGACCAAGGGCAGCCTGTGATTTTGTGGGTTTTGCTTTTTCATGGGCTTCATCGTGCCCAGCAGCCTGGTCTAGCCTTGTCATTTTTCACTGGTGTGAAGATGCGCACGCATTCACGTAGCAAGAGAAACAACCAGCAGCTAAAGGGAGAAAAGAGGAAAGAAAGAAAGGAATGGCCAGTTTCTGGCCTTTCTCTTTGGCCAGAAACTGCCTGAAGTTAATTGCTCGCATAAGAAGAATAACTGGTGGTGCTGTAATTGAATTTTTATGGAAATAAACAGGTGGCAGATTTACTATAGCTGTGGGGATAGAAGGGGCGAAATGCTGTAGCCACATTAACCTGTTTAATTTAATAGCCTCAGTACTCATAGGGAAAAAAAAATAAAAAGCAACGCTGCTCGTTGAGTCAGTTGGATGCCAAATGTAAATAACTACAATTACCCTGGCATGCCCATGTGGTTGAGCAAGGAGGGGCACTGTGCCAACTTCAACTTCGTCTTTGCATTTATTAATTAAGCTCCTGGAAGTTTCCAAAACTTTTAATCCATAAAGAACCTTGGAAAAAGAAGAAGAGGAAAGAACTAGACGAAGATAAAATAGGCTAGCAGACAGACAGACAGACAGACAGACAAAGGCTCTGCTTACATGGATGGCACAACACCATTTTTGGCCTGGAGACATTACAGAGGAGACTCTACTGGACCACAGGAAAAGAACCGAATGCTAGCTTTGCGCGATGCTACCCCCCAGTGGTCTCCTTTGTGAAATGCATTTTCATCTTAGGGAAAAAAATCAGGGACAGTCCAGGAAGCTATACAAGGGAAACAGAGGGTTTATTGATGTAACTGCTGTTAATTTCCAAGTTGACTAAGAAAATTGAGAATTTATGTTTAAATTTTTGCAGATTTGCCTTCAGAGAGGAAGAGCATGCCTTCCCTCCCTCTCTTTTTGTTTTACTTGAGGGATCAAAACACATGATAAAGAGTAAAAATGTATGTAAAAGACAGAAAAGCATCCTGCCTGGAGGGGCCACATCAGCCTTGGGCAGAGAAGGTGCACGGAAGGAGGGCATCTCTGCCAGCTTCCCAGACTGGAAAGGCAGGCAGATTCCCAGATAAGGAATTTAGATACCTAGCCGAGTTTTCTAGCACTACAGAGCACACAAAGAAAATCACCAAGGGGGTAAAGCATCAGAAACTCATGTGACAAAGGAGAAACATTTTATGTGGCATTTGAAACACCTGATCAAATACCGAATAACTGAGATTATTGGAACAAGAGGAATCCAGCCAGACATTGCCATTGAACTTGGAATGTTTGTGGTTTGTTTTCACTGTTTCAGACTAAGTTAGTAAGAAGTGAGAAGACCTGAAGTGTGCTTTAGAATCTGTTTCGCTTTGTTTTTGAGTCCACAAGCCTGTGAATGCTTGCTGAGTGTGTTTTAGGGAGAACTTGGCCTTGTATTCTGGAATCCAGTGTACAACTTCAGGCTCATCTCTTCTCACTCTGCCTTTTATCCACACCCCCAAATTCTCTTCACATCTGTGGATCGGTGACTTCCATATTTTTTCATCCCACATATTCTCACTTCTTTACCCTCTTGTCTAATTTCTCAACATTCTCATATAAATGTGTTGGGTCCCTCAAATACAGATCTAAGGCCATTGGCTACAATTCTGTTTTTATTCTATATCCATCCTGCCAAGCATACCAGAAATAAAATATAGTTTACATTTTCTACTGCTTCGCACCCACTCGTGGATCCGGGACCAATAGACCATCAGAATCCAGCAGTATCACCTCCTAGATATCTCTTTAACCTAGCTGTTCCCAAATCCATACAACAAAACACTCACTTGGATTGCTGCAACACTCAGTAACTTTCCTGGCCACTCTGACCATACCCACGCTGCAGCCAAAGAAGCCTTTAAGTATCTGATCATGATATTTAAATACGAATGTCTACGCTGAAAGTCATGGACTTGTTTTCTAATAGTTCTTAAGATAGAAGCGAATCCTCCACCCCAGCGGCACTTTCTTCATCCAGTTCTCAGGATTTCCATTCCCTTCTGTGAGACGTGCTTGTGCAGAACCCTCTGTCTGAGGCATTTTGCTCTCCCCCACCTGCCTAGATCATGCCTGCCTCTGTCTCAGAGCTTGGCTGAAGTGGCACTGGCTGAAGGAAAGCTTTTCCCACCTTCCCTGACCCCACTTCCAAAACCTTCTGCACACACGTGCACACCAACCCAGGACAACACAGGGCTCGTGTAACACCAGCTTATGGAATTACCTGGAGCAATGCCAGTTTTATACCACAAAAACTCCAGTGCCACAAAAGCAAAGACCATGTCAAGATCTACTCCTCCAGGTACTCTCAACACCTGGCCCAGAGCATGAATCTTGGTTGGTCCTGAATAAATATTTGTGCAATGGACAGCTGGAGGTCTAATGCATAATCATTCAATATTTCTATATCTTCCAAGCATATATATCTTCTTTTTAATAGTATTTATTGTGTCTTAGTTTATTTTGATTTTTTTTTATGTATTTATTTATTTTTGCAGTGTGCAGAATCCAACCTCAGGTCTCACGGACGCTAGACATGGGTTCTATCACTGAGTTCTACCCTCATCCCCCGAACCTGTGCGTCGTATGCATAGCTCAGACAGGGGTACACAAAGCATCCTCAATCCAACATCCTTCAGATTTGGGATGATATCTTTAATTTGGGGGGAATTCATCTATAGATACAATTTGCTTTCAGTTGTAGCACTTCAGTAGGCAGGGACAACTCCAGAAGCTTGACATTTTCTATCATAATAGCCCCACTCCATGGTGCAGGGACCCAGTTGGGGATTCTGCCAATTGTTTAAGAGACCTATTCCAGTTATGTACTCAGAAAAATAATCACAAGACTGAACTACCTAGAGGCCAACTCAGATCAAAATTCAATTTATAACCTGAAATACAATTTGTTGTTCTGATCAGCGGAGACAGAGGTATTCTTAGCCTCCAGGAATCAGGGTAGCTCAGAGTCAGTGTTTAACAATATCCCAAAGCTCTGATTATTTCCCTTTCCCAAGTCATTTTTCCTATAAGGAATTTTACAGACCTTTACATTCTGTTAACCTTCTATTCTCATACAGACAGTACCTGGCATGAAATGTCTCTGTGGCCAGATTCTAGGATGTATTTTAGCAGCATGACCTGAAATGCAGGAAGTCTATTTTTGTCACAAAGTCAAAACAATAACATTTAGTACTCAAACATGTTTATGTGAGTGTTGACCCCTAAAAGCCCATTACCCTTAGAATATTATTGTTCATGATGCTTGCTAGATTGTTGTTGGTATGAACAAGGAGCAGCTCTTTGGAATTCTTTCTCCAAAAGGACAGTATGTCACAGCCATTGTGAACAAACTCAGAGCAAAAAATAGGCTAACCACGTTAAGGGCTGTTTATCTGCAATACTAGTAAATAGCCAAAGATCCTTTGCTGAAGGCTAGGAAGATTTATGGCACATATAGGCATTATTATTGCTGAGTTCATCATCAAAGAATTCTGATACGGATCTAATGCAGGCCTGAAGACTGAGTGAGAACCACCAACTCCCTGTCATGGTGACCCAGGTCAGAACTAAGCATCCCAAGTACAGAGTGTTTTCTAGAACACAAATCAGGAGAGACTAGCGTGCCCCCGCCTCTCAGCCAAGGGATGGCTACCAGAGAGTCCCACAATTCAGAACCCTCTGCCTGCTCCCTGTTGAGATGACCACCACAATTTCACCTTTACCTTTAAAGAGTGCCACTTGGCTGCTGCCCTAGAACAGTTTCCTCATCTCATGAGCAAAACCATTTCAACGGAAGCATCTGCCACCAATATCTTCAGCCTAAGAAGAAAAGAAACACAAATCCTTTTCAAAACTCCTTACCCACATGTTTCTCAAGACCTTGGTAAAGAAATTATCTTCTAAACCTCTTAGGGACAAATGAGGGTGAGGATGACTTGAATATGATGCTTCCACCCCAGAGTACCTACTACCCTGCCCTTGATTAGCCAAGGGATTCCTAGGACCTCAAGTTCATCGCCAGTCCTCCAGTGAATGGAGAGTATAGCTAAGTGACAAGCCAAGAATCAGACCCACTCCAGCCCCTCGAACACTTTCAATACGGAAGCTCACATTGATAATTTATCCCTTTATAAAATTTTGCTTTACCTGTCCAAGGTCAATCACTCTCAGACATCGTTACCATTCTTAGACATAGTTCCAAAATTTGTTATAAAAGAAAACCCTCTCCACGTCAGTTTTACAGTGCCATTGACTCCTGGAGGACATGCTGGGATCTGACCACTAGTTAGAAGTCTGGAGATGATGGGATTGGGGGAAGGAGGGGGTCTGGCGGTTCCAAGTGGTGAACTGATTCTCCCTTGCAAAATCAGCCCCCGAGAAAAAGGAATAGTCTCCAACCAAGAAAAGACACCCCATCAAAGAAGAGGGAGTACTCCGACATTCCCAAGAGCAGTGACATGCTGGCTAACATTTAAGTACCACTCTCCAGCAGGAGGACCAGGGAGCCCTGACTTGCAGCATTTCAAATACTTCTATGGTGGCTGACTCCAGGCTATGAACACAGTAGGAATGAGATAAATGCTCACAGGGCGGAAAGCAGCCCAGCACACCATTCCCAGGGTGAGAAGGCTGTATTCTGGGAACCCCAAGCCTCTTCAATCGTCCACGTAGTCCAATGCTGATGCTCGCGATCCAAAATTTTTGTGACCACTGCTCTCACTTTCCCTTCAAAAGACCAGCAAATTGTCAAACAAACTGATATGATCATTTGGTAACTATAATATCAAACTTTGACAATTTTTTTTTTTTTTTTTTTACTATGTGGAAGTTTAAGGAAGCAGAGAAAATGGAAATTCTTTTAGCACTGTTAGAGTTCGTGAAATGTGGCCTTTGCCATACTGAAGAATGTCAAGAGATAAACTGTCTACATTCATTTTAGCTCTCCAGTAACCTCAGAGGAGTCCCTGGATCCCTACAATGTTTTAGTTTAGCTGTTTAATGACAGTGCAACTTGGTTTACCCAAAGCCTTACGCTGCATGGGAGTTTAGCATTCCAAGAAAGTATTTCATTGCAGAGGCCAGAGGCTCATTTTAAGTAGCTCGCTCACCACTGCATGTGGTGGGCTGCCAGAGGCTAGGCCCCAAAGACTAATGGGATGTTCGAACTCCAGTCTGAAAATCAGTCCCACAACCCACTGCTCACCCCACTTTCCCTAAGACTCCATTACATTAAGCCCATTCCCAGGAACCATGTTCTGTATCCACAGGTGTTTAACCCAAAGGAAGATAAACCAAATAGGGATCAACGAAGGTTAGAAAGTAATTAATGGCAAAGGTATCAGTTAGCTTACAGAATTACATGGAAGTTAGAAACCCAGTCTCTAAAGGTAGGTGGGGAAAATGTAGGTTTGTCAACAGGAAATGCTGCAGAGAAGTCTACTTTGTAGCGCCAAAAACTCAGGATGGCTAATAGCATCTCCCTGTTCCCAATCTCTGCTGCTGCTGCTGCTGCTGCTGCTGCTACTGCTGCTGCCACATTTTCTGTGAATAATTTCTCCTGTGTCCCCAGATGAGACCATGTGACTGCCAAGCCCAGACTGTGCCTCTGACCTCATGTCTAAGGATAGAAAGACAGAGCAACTGATCTGTTCTTTCTCCCAGGTGAAGCCCTGCCTCCTGCCAAGACTTGAAAACCCAGGGTTGAAAGAGTGTTCAGATGCCAAACAGTTTAACAGTGTCCAAACTGCAGCCAGTAGATAGGAGTCAGGGGCTTGCAAAAAGCAGTTTCAAAGCATAGGGAAGAAGAAAGCAAGATTGCAACGAAAAGAATCATAAATTAGGTGAAGCAAGACAACAGGCATTGTAGACCAATCTTTTCCAGGAGTTTCATAGAACATAGAAACCTGAGAGGCAAGGCCAGTTTGGGGATGCTGCTTTCTTCCTTTTCCCTCCCACAGGTGACCCAAGCCACTTAAAAGGATGCATTTGAGAGAAAAGGCTTTAATATTTCAGTAATCAAGGGGGTAGTTGGAGAATGAATGGAAATGAGTAAAATTGAGAACACATGTATTTGGATTAACTTCTATAAAGTTAACTTTATGAAGTAACTTTTTCCTTAAAATAGGACAGAAGGAAAGAATTAATGAAGACAGGGATATTGTAAGTTGGAGAAGGGGCAGGGTACTGCTGTTTATTAAAGGAGGTCAGACAACCTAGATCTTTTCATTTTAATGGAGCCTAAGAGCAGCTGCTCAAAGTTGAAGGAATGAAGTGGAGTTAAAAAATAAACCCGGGTTGACTGGAAAACATTTAGAAGAGCTTTTATAAAAAGTGATAATGAACTAGGCATGAATAAAAGATCTACTGGTGGAATTGAGGACCAGTTCCTTGGTGACTGCCTAAAAGGCTCTTTAATAATAGTCATTGACGTTGGGCTGATAGATCTTTCCATTAGGAAAAAAGTATGTACTAAAGCCAGCTTCCACAGCCCTAGAAATGATCTTCAATGTGATCATACAAACAACAGACGCAGGAGAAGGTTTTAGCCATCCACCCACGCACATAACATGTACATAGTCTTACCTCTTGTAGTTAGAGTTTGAAGACTAAAATATTGTAAGGTGATGAAGTGTTTTGACAGATGGTAATGATTATCCAATACAGCTGTCTGTGGTAGCTTCATCTGTGGCTCTGCGGTGTCTTGGATGCTTGTCTAAGGAACTAGAGTCTAACCACCCACTAAGAGTCCAGATCAGGCCTCAGATTCACCTTGGACTTCTGAGGTTTGTCCCTGCAGCAGAGAATCTTCTAGATGCATTTTTGTAATGACACTCTATCAAGCCACTGAGATCAAGTGCCGGAGCTCAATCTGCTCTCGGAATCTCCCTAGAAGAAAAGGATGTTTCATCAGACACAGTCATTCATTCTCACCCGCACGCTCCTGCTTCTGATCCTCCACTGTTAAAAACATAACACACGAGAGGAAGATTGCGCTATATTTCATGAGTGCTCGGTGCCGCCACCAAGGGACAGTTCCATCTGTTATTTGCTCTCAGCTTTGCTTACTGATAAAAACAGGAAGGACAGCTTGCTGATGGGCTCTTTGAAGCAAATGGCTCCTCTCTTTCCTGCAATTAATGTTTATAAATTATTTCTACAGTAGGCAGCATGTATGGTACCATGATTTCAAAATTAGTTTCAATAAATTAAGGGCCTGCCTTCATTACAGAGGAGCCCTCTGACAATGAGGCTCACGGAGTTTTCGCATTATGCTGGATGCTTCTGGAGAACTGAGCACAAGACCCCTAGTGTTCCCTGTAATTCTGTAGGTTACTATTCCCTCCTAAGGAGATCCGAAGAGTCTACGTTCCAGCGTTGAAATTACTTCTTATGCAGTATGAGGTAGAGTTTTAGGTGTTCACAGGAAGCAGTATTTAGGGCACTTCAAATTCAGAGGCTGGGTTAGTAGCTGGCTGCAGCAAAGGGGAATGGTTCACATAACAAAGCACAAGGGTAACTGAAGGGATTTGGGGTTTTCCCAGAATTACTCTGTTGTTCCGACCATAAATCAGTCTTAGAAAAATAATTATATATTTTATGGCCTCTGCATTATTTTAAGAGGGATGTCCATAGACCTAGAATATAAATATCTTTCTAAATTGGAAAGCATTCTTTTTACTTCAGCTTGCCATGTTTCCTATATTAAATGGCTCAAAACCTATGACTAAATAAATTCGTCTGTGTTTACTTTGTGAACTATTTTCCTAAGTCATATAATGGTATATTTTCTAGGAAAAAGTGACTGCGAAACTTACATTAAGCCTGCCACTTTTAAGGTTTTAGATCAGGGATTTTAACTTTTGAAGTAACATCTATCAGTTCATTGCACAAAAGGAAAGAAACGAAGGGGGTTTGTAAAGAGTATGGGAAGGGAGAGGCCTTTGAGCAATGTGAGAGGCATTCGAGACTCAAAAGTCCAAGGTGGCAGGCATCCTTCCATCTGTGTGTGACAGCAGTTGAGAAACAGGACTCTTGCAAAGAGGAAGGATCAAGGAGAAGTTAGAAATACCAAGATTTCTAGTTGAAAAATAAAATAATGCAGTGCCTTCCCTGAAGAAGTATTCCTAGTACACATTAATAATCAAGAAATGAAAGAAACAATGGCTGGAATGCAGAGAGAAGAAAAATAGGTCTGAAGCTCCCCACGCCATGAATAGGAGCAGCAATTTTGTAACAGTGCCGGCTGGTGGCATTGTGTACTCCAAGAAGATTCCATTTCATAGTAACTCATACAAGATATGACTTCTGCCATGTACTGACAGCACCATGAGAGCAACCTAGAAGCATGGCAGGCATTCAGAAACAGAAGCTAATTGCACAATACATCGTCTATCAATCTTTGCAGATTAACTTCAGTGGACTTGGAATTACAATTTACTTCATCAACTCTTATCTTTCAATGAGAGATAAGATAACCCCCTTGAAGATGAGACCACACATATTAGCAAAGAATACAAAGAATAAAATACTCTATCATTACATGTGTCCCCTCCTTTTCTTTTTAACCTTTCAAGTACCTAGAGTACATTGAAGTGGTATTCAAAACAGCACGGATTTAAATGGAGAAGTGATTAGAAAGTAACAGAACACAGTTGCGTAGAGACAAGGTAGAGTATAAGTAGGTTTTTTAAATGCTTTCAGTGAGATTAAAAGAAGTAATTTACAACATGGTAGTGCTATTGTTAAAAAGGGCAAGACCACTACTGGCCTGTGTATAAAGAATAAGAATAATGAAATCATTTTCCTATTGAATACATGTGTCCTTCTTTGGGGAAATTTAGATAAACCAGAAGCCATTGGAATAATTAGACATTTGTCAAAACAGTATGGCCTGTTTATTCTCTCTGAGTCTTCAGGGAGATGGAAAAATGCATGGATTTAGAGGAGAGAATAGATTAAGGTATCAGATATTAAAAAAGAGTACACATCGAACCTGGAGGACAGGCTAACATGCAACAGACGTCAATCAGCAAGAGATGGCAGCCCTGGGCCTTCAGAATTCATAACACACGAATTTTTTTTTTAAACTTGATAGCATAATCTCAGGGAAATTAAATCTAGGAAAACACCTAGAACCTGAAAAACTATTCCTTCTTCCAATCTTTATTTTTTAAAAATGAACTTTCACTGAGCACAGTAACACATGCTTATAATTCCAGTTACTACATAGGCTAAGTCAGGAGGATGGCAAGTTCGAGGTCAGTCTGGGCAACCTAGAGGGACCCTGTCTCAAAGTAAATTAAAAAAAAAAAAAAAGCTGGGGATGTAACTGATTGGTAAAGAGTCCTTGGGCTCAATTCCCAGTACTACAAAAATAAATAATAAGCAAAACTCCTAACCATTCAAATGAGTATTTTTCTTCAAAGTAATCTCTCAACAAAGTATTATTCCAATAACAACTTTGTTCTAAGAGCTTTGAAAACAACTTTTGGAGTCAATTTTATACATATTTCCAGCCATTCAGGAAATCAATCACTTTAGTTTTGTTGTCATAGCTCATCTGTAATAACTCAAATTCTACATTATATGAAAATTAATATTCTTTACTCAGAATCATTTTATTGACAGAGCCACATAATTAAATTGAAGAATTAAAAAAAAGAAAAAAGTAATGGTTAAAACTACTAACTTCAATACAGACACATAGTCCTTAAAATTTTGTATTATAAGGTGCTAAATAGACTACTGGGTCACCACGAACCAACCCACTAATCCACACCTATTTTGCTGTTGATTTGGTTACATGAGGTTACGCAGCATAAAATCACCAGAAAAACACTTAGGAAGGAAAGTTGCCTACATAGTCCAACTGAAATGTGACAAGCTAGTTAATATATTTTGGTCCTCAATTGGCATTTTAACCTATTTCATTACTAGTGCAAAGTTTGCAGCCAGCTTGGGGCTATTACTCTTGGCATAGTTGACAATTCAAAGAATGGTAATGATCCTGATTGGGAAGGCAAAAGTTTGAGGATCAAAACTCCATAGTCTGGGTAATCTCTGAGCTAAAAGAGTGCCTTTTATGTCCTACTATTATTAATAAAAATTTTTGTCCTTTAAAAATAGTTGAATACTGAACACAATGATATATGCCTGTCATCCCAGTGACTCAGGAGGCTGAGACAAGAGAATTGCAAGTACAAGGCCAGCCGGGGCAACTTAGCAAGACCCTGTGTCCTGACAAAAATATAAAAAGGTTGGATAGTAGCTCAGTAGGAGAGTATCTGCCTAACACCCTGGATTCAATTCCAAGTACCTCACAAATCAATAGAAATATATCGTTAAAATATGGACTGATGGAGTGGTGTGGCAGGTTTTTTAAAGAAAAAAATAGCTAGGACTTATAATACGTAGTGATGAATAAAGACCTAATTTCTGTCTCACAAACATTTATGAAGTAAAATGGCGGCACTTAGTACAATAAGCTCCCTGGAAAGTTGTCATCGCATTACTGGAATTATTGTTTTCAATTAAAACCCCTTCCCTTGGAAGGGATGGTGGCAAATGTGACGAAAACATATTTGTAAGCTAAATGCATTGAGTACATGTTCACCACAAAGATTCTTCCTACGTAGAGAAACTTTACCATGATCCAGGTTGGAGTTTACATAGTCTTCATTTCAAGTATGTAAGCAGACATTGCCAACCATGCTTGAAAGATACCAAGATGGAGGTTCAGGGAATTTGGTAACTTAGTCTTGGCTTTGTCTCTAAGAATTGGTAGAACCAACATTTAAACCCAAGGTTTAATTCTAAAGTTCACTGTCTTTTTTTTTTTTTTTTTTTTTTTTTTTTTGTGGTACTGGGTATCGAACTCAGGGCCTTGTGCTTGCGAGGCAAGCACTCTACCAGCTGAGCTACCTCCCCAGCCCAAGTTCACTGTCTTGTTGACTCTTTCCGAGACTTTAAATTTCATTTATCCCAGAAGTTGAAGTTTTAGTAAGAAAACTCTTCGTCTCTGGGAGTTGAAATGCATAAACTATTGTGCATGACACCATCCACGAGCGTCAGAATCACAATCTAAACACTGCTTGATCCTGAGATTAAACTCCATGCCCAATTTCTCATTTCAAAAATGACTAAATAAATTTCTTCCCCTTCCAGATTATCACCAGAATGGCATATGAAATGTCTAGAATCTACCATTCCATCCCAAATGGCTAGAGGACAAAAGCTGCTTTCATGTAATTTCTTAGCAAAAGCTGAAAGGCCAAAAAAATCACTGGAGACATTTGCTCGGGTGAGATTTTCAGTTCAATTTTATTCTCCCTTGAGGTTCAAACAAACTTCAGATAATCATCATGAACTTGGTGATGAACCAAACTCAGATTCAGACTGTGGCTTCTCAGAGGGTCAGCCCTTCCATTTAGAATAAGGCACAGCTTAAAGTGACGAGCCAAATGGGGTCAGATGTTCAATACTTGGCAAAAGCCTCAGCTGTCGTATTGAAACAATGTTGACAAGATGGCAGGCTTTAAAATAAATCCCCTGTGGAGGCTATTGATATCATTCTCACTTTCCCTTCTGTCTCCTATCCAGGCTTGCTGCTTTCTAGAGGACCTGCCAATCACGCACAGCACTTGCTAGAAACAGCAAGGGCTGCACAACATGCTCGTATTTATTCCAGCAACAGGAGCCAGTCCTGGGCACGCACAGAAGGGGACTTTCTTGATTCCTCTGCACAAAAGAAAGCACACTGACACACATCTGCCCGAGCAATCAGAAGGCAGCTAAGGCTACCACAGTCCTCATTTGCCAGCAGTTAACCTTTTCCAGACAGTGCTATTGAATAAAGTGAGCGCCAACCATCATGAGTTCTTCTCCTAAACAATCCATCATGGCAAATGCTTTGAGGAGAGTGACCAATTTCAGTTAGGCAACATTAATGCATTTTTCAGGAAAACAAGAAACTGACTTACCAACTTTAAGTTAAAAATCACTTAAGGGCCAGAGATATGATTAATTCATTATTAGGGCAGTACCATCTGTCTATAAGAAACCAACTTGGACTGCTGCAAGGACAGCCTGAAAGCTTTGCTCAGATCATGACTCCATTGAAGCTCTGAATTTCATGACTATGATGGTTAATTTATGTGTTAACTTGCCTGGGTCGATGGATGCCCTCATATCTGGTTAAGCAATTTTTGTAAGTGTGTCCAAGAAGGTGTTGTCAGAAGAGATTAGCATTTAAACTGGTGACTTAGTGAAGTAGATGGGCCTCTTCAATAGGATGAGCACCATGTAATCCATCGAGGGCCTCACAAAACAACAGAAAGATGGAAGAAGATCGGAGTCATTGGCTTCCCGACTACTTGAGCTGAGAGACCAATCTTCTCCTGCTCTTGACACCCCTGCAGGCTTGGACTGGAATCTCCACTATCACCTCTCTGGCTCTTATACTTTTGAACTACACTGCCAACTTTCCTGGGTCTCTAAATTGCAGATGGCAGATCTTGGGACTTCATGATGCTTTTCAGTTTCTATAATCATGTGAGTCCCTATTGTGTATGTGTGTGTCTCTATATATACAAATGTGTGTGTGTGTGTGTGTGTGTATATACACACATGTTCACATACACATATGCACATATAAGATATAGATACACATATATTTATGCACATATATGTATATTTATCCTATACATATGTGTATATATGCAATGATCTTTCAATGTATGTGTGACATAATTGAGTATACACTGAGAGGTATCCATGCTATGAGGAAAATCAACTTTTTGATACATTACTCATCTGTTCTATGATAGTTTATGTTCCCATCGATATGCCATAGGAGAATAGCACAATGTCAATAGGGAAAACTTGATGTTAAGCTAAAGTTGTTATAAATGCCTTTGGAATCTGTGTAACATATAATTGGCCGTCCATGAATATTTTAGTTATGAAATTCTGAAGTTGGTCTATATGCATTTCAGTAAGATTATTGGGGTGGCCTAGGGTGCCAAGATACCCAGGTTTTATGGTGTGGACAAGTATCCCCCAAAGGACCATATATAAAATCTTGGTCCCAAGGGTGGCAGTATTGGGAGGTATTGTGGACCTTTAAGAGGTGGAGCCTTGTGGGAGATCCTTAGGGGGTGTACCCATGAGAGGGATTGGGGGACCCCGCTCATTCCCTCTCTCTCTAGAGGCTCATGAGATGAGCACCGTCCCTGATATGCTCTCCTGCCATGTTTGTTGCCCTTGCCAGAAGACCAGATGAATGGACTGCCAAATCTTAGACTGGAATCTCTGGGACTGTGAGGCAAAATAAACTTCTTTTTACTTCATAAGTTACCTGTGTCAAGAATTTCATTATAGTAATGTGAAATTGGCTGATATGCACATGAGAGACTCTTTTATAAGCCAAAGTTGAAAAACTACCAAAATGATCAAAGAAACCATTGAATGCTGTCTTATAATCATCTCATCTTTAGGCTAATCATCTTTTTAGTGCTCTCAGAATGTTAAACCATGGACAACTAAAAGACCAGAACTTGAAGGGACCCTAAGATGATCTGACTCAGTCATTTACAGGATGACAATGTTTCCATCAGAGGCCTCTCAAAGGAAGGACAGCAACTGGTGGCCCACTCCAGCTTGGCCAGAGAAGCACATGCCACAATTCAGTCTACTGGTCTTCTAGATATGGTGTCTTATGGAAAATAAAATTGTGCTTCTAAAAGAAAAATTAGAAACCTTGGATCTTGACATTTTATAGGTAAGTATACTGAAATTGAGAAAGCTGAACCAGTAAGTTCAATATCATCCTCCAGGTTAAAGACCTGGTCAAAGTGCAGCTGAGTCTTCCCTCTTCCCGGTGCTAGGATGAGCCACATCCTTTCAGAGGACAAGAAATCTGCTTATGATTTTTTTGTTCCTTCTATCAGCCTCATTTAACTCTTCTTTGTTCCTGAATGTTCTACTCATTTTCCCAGGACAAATCCATGGAGTCCCTTGGGAATCCTGGTCAATTTCATCCATTTCACCACAAAGTTGATAAAAACTTGAAGGAAGAAACAAAGAAGGAGCATGAGGGAGAAACCAAGGCAAGGGAGGGACTTTCACTTATTCAGGATCTCATCATTATTGTCATTGGGATTATGTCATCATCTGTCATCACCAACACCATCAGCTCTTCTGTTCACATGACATTCTGTTCACATGTCATCATCTGTCATCACCGACACCGTCAGCTCTTCTGTTCACATGACATTCTCTGAGGCTTGAGCGTGGGCTGCCTCGAGGCCACATAGACTGGTGACCACCTTCCTAAGCTAAGTACTATGGAAATCAAGGATTTGCACAGCTTGGCACTTTCACTAGGCTGCCTTGTAACCTTGTTCAAGTGCCTAACCGTAAGGGACATCTCTCACAAAATTGATTTTTAAATTTTTGAAAATGTGTTCTGTCTCCTTTTTTAATTTCTCAGGTTTGTAACAAAGAGACACATTTATGGCAAACAATCTGCAAATCACTGGTTAGCTGCATTAACATGGTTCAAAATCCAAAAGTACAATTAGGCATGGGGCGAAAGTCTCTTTTGCTTTTTTTTAATGCTACCCAGTTTCTCTACCCATCTTTTTTTAAAAAAAATTTTTGGTGTGTACATGTGTTTCCAAAGATACTTAAGCATAAATAAGCAAAGACAAGACATTTTGTCTCTGGTTTTACACAAATGGTAGGTGTGAAGTATGTTCTGCACATTACCAACTTTCACTTAATGATGTGTTTTGGAGGGAGAAGTTTTCATAGAAGTTCATCGAGAACAGTATCATTCTCTTGGAGCTATATAGTATTTTACTGCAGGGTACAGTGTTTAATCACTATCCTATGAATGGAACTTAAATGGTTTCCAATTTTTTCTATTACAAACAATAATGGAATTAATAGTTTGTACATATGTCATTTTGCATATCCATACCAGGATACCTACAGAATAAATTGTTATTTTTCTATCAGAGATAAATTTTGGAATTTAAAAATATTTTCAGATGATCTTCGTGTTTTTGTCAATTAAATTTTTTAAGCAATATGTGGTTGGCTCCCACATTCTTGAGAGCACAATGTTATCAAACTTGACTATATTTGTTAATATTGAGAGGTAAGAATAGGTTTTGTTTTTGAACATTTTATTTCCAGTCTTCCTGTTATGATTAAGGTTGAACCCCTTTTCATATTTTTAAGGACTATATGTATCTTCATTTTTAAATGAATTATCTTTTTATATCATTTTCCCCACTGGTAATTAGTTACGTTCATTTGTAGATGCTCTTTACATATTAGAAAAATCAGAAATTTTGTTATTGAGAAATAAGATTTTTTTTTGTTTCTTTTTTTTTTTTTTTTTTTTTTTTTGTCTCTGCTTATAATAACGTCCCCTGGAACTTTCTGTAATAAATAGAATTTTAACAGAAGAAAAAACTGAAATTTATTAACATGTGTATTTCCAAATGTATATTGGAGACATCCAGGAAATGAGTAATTCTCTAGACTAGATGTCAAAGAAAACATTTAGACTTCAGGCTTAAATAGCATTGCTCTCTGAAACAAAGGAAGAAGGCTATAGGGAAAAGCTAGTTAAATGAGATGACCAAGAAAAACACTTTAAATGCAGGTATGGTTTTACACAGATTTAAATCAATACCTTCTGCATTTGGTCACCCCTCTCCCTCTCCACAGAGGTTTCAGAGAGGGAGACACCTTCACAAATAGAAATTTTCTTTCCTTATTCAGTTTCTCTTACAGATGGGCAATTTTCAGAACTACTATGTCTGCAGTTTCTCAGGATAACCACTTCAAAATAATTACTATACTACAGAGGCAGAGTTGAGGGTGGCACGTTCTGGTCTCCTACAGTCATACCTTGGGGTGACGTGTTGAGTCCTGTCACAGCATCCAAACTCTTTATTTATTATAGAACTCATCAAATTAGGTCACAATTTTTTTCTGAATTTGTTACTAGATTTTGAGGATCTCAAGAACAGATACCATGGTTTATTCAACTTTTTGTTTCTCACAAATGTTAACACAAGTATTAAGATGCTAAATTTTTAACCTCAGTATTACCTTTGATCACTAATGTTTTCTTATTTCATTTTTTTTCTTTTGAACTTAAATTGGTAATATACTGGAACGATTAGGCTGGTGTTAACTACAATCTAAGTTTTGTTAATAGTCCTACTGTTCTAAAGGAGCTCAGAAAACAATATTTCAAAGGCTATTGCTTTGGCATACCAAGAACTTTGAGTTAAACCAGAACCAAGGTCTCCTTGACTGACACCTCCCTTCAGGTCTCTCACCTCTCTTTCCCCAAAGTAGAAGCTGGAGTTTTCTTTAAATGCACCTTATCTGACTAAATATCACTCATCTTCTCTATTCACCTTCCCATAACTAGTCACCACCTGCTTCTTCTAGAAACTTCAAACCCCAATTCTTTTCTATAGCTTATGTTACTAGATGAACTTAACCATCTGGACTTTCTTTGACTCTTATTTTGTCAGGCTCCCACTTGTATGTCTTTTCTCCCATTAATCTATCTATTTGTTCCGGAGACTCAGATGATCCAAACTTCAGAGAACAGAGAATGAAGGGAAAAGTTGTAACTTCTCTACAGCTCCTTTTTCCAATTTTGCTAATATGGAACTGAAAAGTCCTATGAGACTAGAATGTCCACCTCTAAACATGATAGTGGGAGACCAGAGCATGTCACCCCAAAATATGCCCCTTTAGCATAAAGATTATTTTGAGAAACTACATATAGTGAGAAACTCTGAAAATAAAAGAGAACCTTTTGTACAGAAGATTTACCTCTGTAGAGGACATCTCCAATTGTAAAAGTGTCTCTCTCTCTGTGTCCCAGGAAAGAAGGAGGACTCTACATTATGAGAAGACACTGATTGAAATCTGCAAAACAAACCTTACTCTTGTTTACCAAGATTTCTCTGTTTACCTCTCTATATCTGGTCCCTCACCTCCTTCTTGTTTTGTTTCAACAAGGTGACTCAGAACACAGTAAGATTTCCTCAGGTCCTTGGGCATCTCCCATGTTATACATGGGCAATACGTGTCAATGAACTTCTGCTTGTTTTCCTCTTGCTAACTTATCTTTTGTTACAGGGCATCTGGACGAAGAACTCAGAAAGAGTAAAGAGAAAAAAATGTATTTTTCTCCTATAGAACAAACAGAAATTATTTAGCAGATTGGTTTTAATTTGAAATACAATTTCTTAAATGTCAGCAAGAAAAGATTGTGTGTGTGTGTGTGTGTGTGTGTGTGTGTGTGTGTGTCCTCATGCATGTGTCTTCATGAGCATGGGGTACTCATAGAAATAAGCTCACATGACCCTTTAAGTGTCTAAGTTTCTTTTTAACCTACAAAGTAAATGAGCACCAGAGCAAAGCCTTCTAGAACATACTTTGTGTCAAGACCGCTGATACCTAAAAGCTATTTAGAAAAAAATCATTTTAAAGTAAATCAATGGAAGATTAGAGGAAATAAGAGCCCTGCCCTTCAACAAATCCAACAAGTCAGTATTTCTTTTGTGTTTTAACATTTTATGCATACAAAGTTTAGAATGACTTTTTTTTTTTTTTAACCTTTATTTTATTTTATTTATACGTGGTGCTGAGAATTGAACCCAATGCCTCACCCACGCTAGGCAAGTGCTCTACCACTGAGCTATGACCCCAACTCTGGGGTAACTTTTAATAAGAAAAAAAAAGTAGGACTATTGTTTTCTAGAACATCAGCCACTTATTCTCATACTGCTGCTTCTCAGGTGTTTCTGTGTTTGAAGAAAAACATAGTCACCCCTCAGTTCGTCTTTAAAGCAAAGGCTGATATATACCTGGCCAGCAGAGTGACTAAGAAGGGGTGTTATCATTCCACATTTTGTGTTCATCTGGAATTTTCTCTTTGGTTCAATCTTGATGAGAAGCCAAGATGGCCTCTTGCTTTGGTTTTGAGGTCTCTGTGGGCATGTGATCACACAGGAGCATAAGATCAATTTGCTATGACTCACCTCCTTTTCTGTTGTCACTGGTGATTGCACAAAAAGTAAACAGTTTTCCTGCAGTGCTCAATAGCCTCGAATGTGCAAGGGCAAGGACTGCTTTTCAAGAAAATGAAATAAAACATATGGAAGAAAACTAAAAACTCTTGTCAGAATTATTCCACTGTGAAATTAGTTACATTCCACAAGAAAATATAATCATGCCAGGGGTTTCTTTCTTCAGTGACTCTCACATAAACTGCAGCAGGAAAAAAAAAATCTGGTGTTCAGCATCATAAGCTGTCAGTGCCATTGGCTACCTAAACCCATTCATATTTGATTATTTTCAGTCCACTGCAATTCCTATACAGCCCTGGTGTATATTTCCTTGGTTTGTTGAATAAAACATTCACATCAGTCTGTGATCGTATTGCCGTTGTCCCTGTTATAATTAACACAGCAACAGATTAAAAAAATACAACTTAAAATAAGTGGTGTAAAATTCACTTCCAAACAGAATACACATAAAAAAAGATTATCCAACAGAGAGCTGCCAAATGTACTGTAAACTGGAAGAGTTTCAACATCCTTTAAACACTCGGCTAGAAGCTGACTGAACCACATCTCTGCTGTCAACAGAGCATGAAACTCCAAGACTTCTGCAGTTTCCATCTAGTCTCTGCCAGATGAAACTAAAGACTTCCACGGGGTGAATACCTATTTTTAATTTTAATGGCATTTTCCATTTCTTTTTGAGAGGCAGCGTGTGTCCCTCTTGAGAATATTCACATCCTTTGTGAATGTGACATTTTGAAAACTGCCGTGACCTACCCCAACTCACATTGTCATTCTCTCCTCCACAAAGCCCTTCTTGGATGCATGAACTTGTGACTGGTACCCTATGAACCCAATGAAGGACACTTCGTAGGTCTCGTCCTCTTTTTAGAGTGCCTGATAAAACACACACACATGTGCACGTACATACACACACACAGTAGCTAAAGAGGAAGCTGAATGTCACAGTAAACCCTGCTCAAAATCCTCCACTGAAAATCACTTCTTAGCAACTCAAATTTTCAGAACATAGCAGTAAAAGACCTCTACGATGTAAGCCTAGCTTTTCTTTTTCTGTGAATGTAAGCCTAGATTAATCTATTTTCTCCTGTATGTCTCATGTTCCTAGCAAACCAGACTGCACAGTCCCTGTGTCCCCTGGGCTTTCCTACTGTCTGATCCCGCCCTCTGGATCGCAGAGCATCAGGGCTCTGGATGCAACCAGTCTGGAGTATGGGATGTTAGATGCCCAGCTCAGGGGCAAGGCAGGCAGGGGAGTGGAGGAGAACTACCCCTTGTAATCAATGGACAGCAGGTTGGGACTGAGGGAGTGATCTGCATCAGCGCATCTCTTGGATTGCTGATGAGAAAAGTGGTGCAGACCATATGAAGAAGTTGACCATCTGAACTGCAGAAACAGAAATTCCATAATGAAACCAGGAAGACAGGGCAGGAGACACGTTTCACAGGATAAGTTCTAAGTTGTGGTCTGAGGTTGTGCGAATGAGCTGAGAGATGAAATGACTTTTCCTAGAAGGACTGCTCCTCTAGTGACTGAGAACAAGTTCTCAAGGTTGTGAAAGGGACTGAGTGCCACCTGGGTGCTTATACTCACGACATGCTTCATGCATTGAAAACCTTCCTCCTCCCTGTCAAATTGTATCAGTTCCTCCAGACTCATCTCAAATGTCACCTCTTCCATGAAGCTTTTATTTTCTCTATCCCTTCAAAAGAGGCCATCCCAACTCTTCTGCACCATCAGACATTGTTGGTATTTCTGGAAGGGCCTTCCTTACTGGATTATGTTTTACAGTCTGGTTAATTGGTCTCTTTTTTTGTTGTTATATTATATGCACTGTAAATTATAGATTTGTTCTCAATCACTATACCAACTATGTGTCATGGCACATAACTGTTACTCAATAAATATTGTTAACATTATTTAAACTAATACCTGGAGAGAAATCAAATATTTGCATGATCTGTGGAATAACAAATGGATATCAAGGTCCAAATATATCTATGGATCCTTTCACAGTTGGCCAATGTAGTTGGCATTCCTTCGATATGTTTTATAGAGATAAGTAGATTTGTTCAGCTTATATTTAATATTGACTTACAATTTTCCATGGACCTAATTTTTTTTTTTTCAGTTGCTTTGGCCCAACCAGGAGACCATCTCATCCCACCTAAAAGTCTGATACCAAAAATAATTTAGCTTATGCAGTGATTAAAAAGTAGTTTGTTTCCATATTTAATTTAGCCATTTTATCATTTTGTTAAGCACATCATTTTGGAAATATATACTGGAAATATGTATTTCTTATAAGGTCACTGTAGGATACACAGAAAATAATTCAGCATCAAGAATAAAATTCTTGAATGTTCTCTGTGTTAGCTACTAGGAAAATTGAAGTTAAGTTTTCAGTCAAGACTATTGGACATTATGAAATGCATTCTATGATTAAATATTACCCCTTAATTTTTTTTTCATTTTTCTACTTATTTTCTCTTTCTTCAATTTCTTACTTGAAATATTTTAGCAATGCATAGTATAAAAAACAAACAGAAAATTAAAATGGCCTACTCTGCCTGATAGTTGATTATCTTAAAGTCAAATATGTTACGTGTGTAATATTATTAAATGACAAAGGAAGACCATTTTTGATACATTTTCTTGAAAGTAAAATGATTTTAAAACTAGCTGAAAGATTCAGGAGAGATCTATCAACTCCAGATTTGTTGCGACTCTCAGCCAAGACATTTATTCCCTTTGGGCCCTTACTTTCTCCTCTGAAAGGTAAGATAAATAAAACTCACCTGCCCATCTGCCTCATTTTTATAATTCCATATAAAATAAAAGATGAGAAAGCTTGGCTTTCAAAATATCTTTTATTTACAGAGCTGGAAGAGTATTCAAAATGCAGAGTGCTCATATTCATTAAGGATGTCGCTCTCCAAGGCTACAGGAATGCATCAAGAAAATAAACCACAAATAGGACCCAAAGGCTCTCCCAAGACTCTCCTTGAGTACTGTACTTCTAAAATATATAGTATTTTTCACTCACATAAAATGAAAGTTTAGAATTTTAAGCTAAATAACAGCAAAATCATTGTAAAGGGCACGAATATCTGTCCTAATGTTTCCTTTCCTTCTGTAACTGTCACATTCTTAGTGAGTGATGAGATACATACACAAATTGTATATATACACAAAGACGTATACATTTGGTTTTTTATTTGTACATTTTTATTTCTAATTAGATACCAAAAATTAATATTGTAATTAAATAGAAGCATTGAAAGGCTCATGTGAAATGTGATGTCTGACAAACACAAGGCCTATCTTTTTTAGCATAGAGGACTCTGTGCAGCTTTTTACAAACTAGTGATTTAAGTGTGTAGAAGTGAGCAAATGTTACTGCTGACTCAGAAGAAGGCTCTTGCTGTGTGGGCAGAGTACATCGAAGCTATTTGTGCAGGGAGAGTATGTCACCTAAATTAATGTGGGAGACTCGCCTCGTAAGTCATCCTCACCATGCTGCTCCACCACCTTGAGGGACAGTGTAGGGGTCAATATTCCACTCATTTAGAACATACAGGGCCTATTCATCTACCATGGGGCTCATCTCCCTTCACGTGGCCAGGATACAATATGACTCAGCATAAAAACGTACTTAAGAAATCAGTATCCAAGACAACCATTAAACATGAACACATATTTCAAAATCCTGCGTATCAGCCTCTGCTGTTGAATGCGATGAACTAACCTAGTATGCAGACCAGGGAGTCAGCTACAGACTCAGACTTGAGCACTGTTAAACAGTTCTCTTGTCCCAACGCAATCAATTTGTTTCCTTCTTTAAGTGTGTGTTGAAGTTCTGATTTTTCCCTCCAAAAGCCTTCCAAAAGATGACACTTCTCTGCTCAATTAGATTTAAGAAGGAAGTGAGGGCAGCCAGAGAATATCAGAGAGATAAGGAGATACTGAGCATGTCAAAAACAAATGGCAAGTGGTCAACATTTCATTTCTTGTTCTCTTTATGTGAAGGTAATAACACTACATGTACCTAAAGTAAGGCGTAAAGAACTATTTCAGAATATTTTCATTGGTAACTATAATTTATAGGAATTATTATAAAAAGAAAATGAACAAATGAACTTTTCCCATCCCTGTGGGTTAATTTCCAACTGTAAAAGAAGCATCTTCTTGGTCATTCTTTGCTCCCATAGTTGCACAAAGTGTTGTACTTCAGTTTTCTTGCCCAGGAGATCAGCTTAGTCAGTTGTTCCATCTGGCACCCTGGATTCTACTTTACAAGCAAATGAACCATGTGAGTGAGTAACAGTGGACCACTCTGATATCTTCATTTTCTTTTTCACTATTTGGGGTTTAAAATTTTTGACTTCAGCTCATTTTGATCTTGCTACATATTAAATTTAAATATTAACTAAATCGTCAGGTACTGCATAACGACATTTAAGTCAGGTCTGGACTGCATATACAACAGTGGACACATAAGATTATAGTGGAACTGAAAAATTAGCATTACCTAGTGATTTATTTATCATTATGTTGAAACCCATTATTCATGTGTTTGTGGAGATACTGGCCTAAAAACTCAGAGTGCTGTCAGTAATAAAACGATAGCATGCATAATTACGTTATAGTACATAATACTTGATATTGGTTCACATGTTTATACTATATTATTTATTGTTACTTTAGAGCAAATATCTACTTAGTTAAAAAAGAAAAAGATAATTATGAAATAGTGACAAACCAATGCTTCAGGAGAGATTCAGAAAGAGGTGGTAGCCTCATACACATTACTGCCTGAATACCTTCCAGCAGGCAAGGCATGCATGGAAATGGAAGAGGATGATATTGAGGATCCTGACCAGGTATAGGTATAGGCTAGTGTGTCTATTTGTCTTAGTTTCTAACAACAACAACAACAAAAAAAGGTATAAAAAGTAGGAAAATTTCAAAAATTAAAAATTCACCAAATAGAAAAAGTAAAGAATAAAGATACAAAGAAAAAAATTTTGTATAGTTGTACAATGTGTTTGTGTTTTAAGCTAAATGTTGTAAGTCAGATAATTAAAAAGAAAGTCTAAAAATTTATAAAATAAAAAAGTTACCAGAGTCTAAGTTTATCATTGAAGAAAAAAATGACTTTTGGTCAATTTAATGTAGCCTAAGTGTTTATGTTTTTATAAGGCCTACAGTAGTGTACAGTCATATTGACCTTCTCAATCACATAACACTCACTCACCTTCCAATCTTGCAAACTCCATTCATGGTAAGTACCCTAAACAAGTGAATTATCTTTTACCTTTTATGTAGTACTTTTGCTGTGCCTCTTCTATGTTTAGATAGGTTAAGAAACACAGATTCAGGGGCGATCCAAGATGGCGGACTAGAGGGTGACTGCATCTCCAGTCGCTCCAGAACCCAGGATTCAAAAAGGGGAGGCATTGAGAGACTCGGACTAAAATAGAGCCATGGGGTGAGTCTCCCCCACCCGGTGAAGCTCAGCCCGGGAAACAGGCCCAGATTCAGGCGGCTTATCAGAGTAGGGCAGAGCAGCTAGAGTCTTCCCAGGCAGCCCTGGGCACTCCAGCGGTGGGCTCCTGCCACACGGCCAGCTTCTCGGAGCAGGCCCCCCAGTGAGAGCCTTTCCACACACAGCCAGCTCCAAGCCCTGGAACCAGTAGTGGGCTAGGGGCAGCTTTCTTCAGAAGCACTGCATTATCAAGCTACTCCAAGACTTCAGGCTACTGACGGCTGGGAGGTGATACACTGGAAATCTACAGGGACACTATAAGTCAATAGAGGAAATCTGCAATATCACAGAGTCCCACTGACATCTGACCAATATGAGAAAACAAGGGAAGAAAATGTCCCAAACAAACCTAGATACTATATCAATAAAACCCAATGAAAGCACAGCAGAAGAAATGTCAGAAAGGGAGTTCAGAATGTACATAATTAAAACAATCAGGGAAGCAAACGAGGACATGAAAGAGCAAATGCAGGCATTGAAGGAGGAGATGAAAGAGCAAATGGAGGCATTAAATGATCGCACCAATCAACAGTTAAAAGAGCAAATACGGGAAGCAAGAGTTCATTTCAATAAAGAGTTAGAGATACTGAAAAAAAAAAAAAACAGAAATTCTTGAAATGAAGGAAACAATAAACCAAGTTGAAAACTTTATAGAAAGCATAACCAATAGAATAGAACACTTGGAAGACAGAACCTCAGATATTGAAGACAAAATATTTAATCTTGAAAACAAAGTTGACCAAACAGAGAGGATGGTAAGAAATCATGAACAGAATCTACAAGAATTATGGGATATCATGAAAAGGCCAAATTTAAGAATTATTGGGATTGAGGAAGGCTAAGAGAAACAAACCAAAGGAATGAACAATCTATTCAATGAAATAATATCAGAAAATTTCCCAAATCTGAAGAATAAAATGGAAAACCAAGTACAAGAGGCTTATAGGACTCCAAATATACAAAATTACAACAGACCCACATAAGGCACATTAGTATGAAAATAACTAACATACAAAATAAAGACAGAATTTTAAAGGCTGCGAGAGAAAAGAATCAAATTACATTCAGGGGGAAACTAATAAGGATATCAACAGATTTTTTAATCCAGACCCTAAAAGCTAAAAGGGCCTAGAACAACATTTACCAAACCCTGAAAGAAAACGGATGCCAACCAAGAATCTTATAGCCAGCAAAACTTACTCTCAGATTTGAAGATGAAATAAGATCCTTCCATGAAAAACAAAAGCTAAAGGAATTTACAAAAAGAAAGCCGGCATTCATTGCAGAACATTCTCAGCAAAATATCCATGAGGAAGAGATGAAAAACAATGATGCAAATCAGCAATGGGAGGAACTAGCCTAAAGGAATAGCCAAATAAAGGAGAAACCAAATCATGTCAAAAAACAAAAATGAGTCAAATGACTGGGAATACATCATATCACAATAATAACCGTGAATGTTAATGGCCTGAACTCATCAATCAAAAGACATAGACTGGCAGACTAGATTAAAAAGAAAAATCCAACAATATGCTGACTGCAAGAGACTCATCTCATAGAAAAAGATACCCATAGACTAAAGGTGAAAGGATGGGGAAAAACATACCATGCAAATGGACACAGCAAAAAAGCTGGAGTATCCATCCTCATTTCAGATAATGTGGACTTCAAGCCAAAACTAGTCAGAAGGGATAAAGAAGGACATTACATACTGCTTAAGGGAAGCATAAATCAGCAAGACATAACAATCATAAATATCTATGCCCCGAACATTGGCTCATCCATGTACGTCAAACAAATCCTTCTCAATTCCAGAAATCAAATAGACCACAACATAATAATACTAGGTGATTTTAACACACCTCTCTCACTGCTGGATTGATCGTCCAAACAAAAATTGAATAAAGAAACCATAGATCTTAATAACACAATCAACAATTTAGACTTAACCGACTTATATAGAATATACCATCCAACAAAGAACGAATACACTTTCTTCTCAGCAGCACATAGATCCTTCTCGAAAATAGACCATATTTTATGCCACAAAGCTACTGTTAGCAAATACAAGAAGATAGAGATATTACCTTCTACTCTATCAGATCATAATGGATTGAAATTAGAAATAAATGACAGAATAACAAACAGAAACTTCTCCAATACCTGGAGATTAAATAATACACTATTATATGATGAATGGATAACAGAAGACATCAGGAGGGAAATAAAAAAATTTTTAGAAATAAACGAGAACAAAGACACATCATATCAAAATCTCTGGGACACTATGAAAGCAGTACTTAGAGCAAGATTTATTTCATGGGGCACATTCAACAAAAGAAGTAGAAATCAACAAATAAACGACAACACTACAGCTCAAAGCCCTAGAAAAAAAGAGCAGATCAACACTGAAAGTAGTAGAAGACAGGAAATAGTTAAAATCAGAGCCGAAATCAACGAGATTGAAACAAAAGAAACAATCAGAAAAATTAACAAAATAAATAGTTGGTTCTTCGAAAAAATAAACAAAATTGATAAACCTTTAGCCACACTAACAAAGAGAAGACGAGAGAAAACCCAAATCACCAAAATTCGGAATGAACAAGGAAATATCACAACAGACACTATTGAAATACAAAACATAATTAGAAGCTATTTTGAAAATCTATACTCCAACAAAATAGAAAATTTCAAAGACATCAACAGGTTTCTAGAGACATATGAATTGCCTAAACTGAACGAGGAGGACATACACAATTTAAATAGACCAATTTCAAGTAATGAAATAGAAGAGGTCATCAAAAGCCTACCAACAAAGAAAAGTCCGGGACCAGATGGGTTCTCAGCCGAGTTCTACAAACCTTGAAAGAAGAGCTCATTCCAATACTTCTCAAAGTATTCCATAAAATAGAAGAGGAGGGAACCCTCCCAAACTCATTCTATGAAGCCAATATCACCCTGATACCTAAACCAGCCAGAGACACATTGAGGAAAGAAAATTTCAGACCAATATCCTTAATGAACATTGATGCAAAAATTCTCAGTAAAATTTTAGCAAATTGCATACAAAAACATATTAAAAAGATAGTGCACCATGATCAAGTGGGTTTCATCCCAGGGATGCAATGTTGGTTCAACATCAGGAAATCAATGAACGTAATTCACCATATCAATAGACTTAAAGTCAAGAATCACATGATTATTTCAATAGATGCAGAAAAAGCATTTGATAAAATACAACACCCCTTCATGCTCAAAACACTAGAAAAAATAGGGAGAGTGGGAACATTCCTTAACATTGTAAAGGCCATCTACGCTAAGCCCATGGCTAATATCATTCTAAATGGTGAAAAACTGAAAGCATTCCCCCTAAAAACTGGAACAAGGCAGGGATGCCCTCTTTCACCACTTCTATTCAACATCGTTCTTGAGACTCTAGCCAGAGCAATTAGACAGACCAAAGAAATTAAAGGGATACGAATAGGAAAAGAAGAACTCACTATCCCTATTTTCTGATGATATGACTATATACTCAGAGGAAATTTCACTAGAAAACTTTTACAACTCAGAAGTGAATTCAGTAAAGTAGCGGGATATAAGATCAATGCACATAAAACTAATGTATTTATATACATAAGTGATGAATCTTTGGAAAGAATAATCAGAAAAACTACCCCATTCACAATAGCCTCGAAAAAAAATAAAATACTTGGGAATCAATCTCACAAAAGAGGTGAAAGACCTCTACAATGAGAACTACAGAACACTAAAGAAAGAAATTAAAGAAAACCTTAGAAGATGGAAAGATCTTCCATGTTCTTGGATAGGCAAAATTAATATTGTCAAAATGGCCATACTACCTAAAGTGCTATACAGATTCAATGCAATTCCAATTAAAATCCCAATGATATACCTTACAGAAATAGAGCAAGCAATTATGAAATTCATCTGGAAGAATAAAAAACCCAGAGTAGCTAAAGCAATCCTTAGCAGGAAGAGTGAAACAGGGGTTATCGCAATACCAGATCTTCAACTCTACTACAAAGCAATAGTAACAATGACGGCATGGCATTGGTACCAAAATAGAAAGGTAGATCAATGGTACAGAATAGAGGACATGGACACAAACCCAAATAAATACAATTTTCTCATACTAGACAAATGGGCCAAAAATATTCAATGGAGAAAAGATGGCCTCTTCAACAAATGGTGCTGGGAGAACTGGAAAACCATATACAACAGAATGAAATTAAACCCCTATCTCTCACCCTGCACAAAACTCAACTCAAAATGGATCAAGGACCTTGGAATCAGACCAGAGACCCTGCATCTTATAGAAGAAAAAGTAGTTCCAAACCTTCAACTTGTTGGCTTAGGATCAGACTTCCTTAACAGGACTCCCATAGCACAAGAAATAAAAGCAAGAATCAACCACTGGGATAGATTCAAACTAAAAAGCTTTCTCTCAGCAAAGGAAACTATCAGTAATGTGAAGAGAGAGCCTACAGAGTGGGAGAATATCTTTGCCACTCATACTTCAGATAGAGCGCTAATTTCCAGGATCTATAAAGAACTCAAAAACTCTACACCACAAATACAAATAATCCAATCAACAAATGGGCTAAGGAAATGAACAGACACTTCACAGAAGAAGATGTACAAGCAATCAACAGATATATGAAAAAAATGTTCAACATCTATAGTAATAAGAGAAATTCAAATTAAAACTACCCTAAGATTTCATCTCACCTCAATTAGAATGGTGATTATCAAGAACACAAGCAACAATAGGTGTTGGCGTCGATGTGGGGAAAAAGGTACACTCATACATTGCTGGTGGGGTTGCAAATTAGTGCAGCCACTCTGGAAAGCAGTATGGAGATTCCTCAGAAACCTTGGAATGGAACCACCATTTGACACAGCTATCCCACTCCTTGGCCTATACCCAAAGGACTTAAAATCAGCATACTACAGAGATACAGCCACATCAATGTTCATAGCTGCTCAATTCACCATAGTCAGATTGTGGAACCAAGGTAGATGCCCTTCAGTTGATGAATGGATAAAGAAACTGTGGCATATATACAATGGAATATTACTCAGCCATGAAGAATGATAAAATTATGGCATTTGCAGGCAAATGGATGAAATTGGAGAATATCATGCAAAGTGAGATAAGCCAATCTCAAAAAACTAAAGGACAAATGATCTTGCTGATAAGCAGATGAGGACATATAATGGGGGGTAGGAGGTTTTAGAGTTAGGGTTAGGGTTAGGTTTAGGGTTAGGGATAAGGAGGGTGGTAAGAATGGAGGAAGGAAGGACTGTATAGAGGGAAAAGAGTGGTGGGAGGTGTGGGGCGAAGGGAAAAAATAACAGAATGAATCAAACAACATTGCCCTATGTAAATTTATGATTACACAAATGGTATGCCTTGACTGCATGTACAAATAGAGAAACAACATGTATCCCACTTGTTTAAATAATAATAATAATAAAAGAAAAAAAGATGCACAGATTCTAAGCACTGTGTTACCATTGCTTATATTATTCAGTATGGTAACCTTCTGTATAGGTTTGCAGCCTAGAAGCAATGGGCATACTATATAGATGAGGTGTGGAGGAAGCTGTAACATCTAGCTTGGGATAAGCACACTCTATGATGTTCACGTAGTCACGAACTCACCTAATGACACTACATGGTACATATCTCCATCCTTAAGCAATATAGGACTATATCTCTTGCTGATTAAAATTGTTGAGAATTATAAAAGCTGGGAAGGTGGCAGAAAAACACTAGAAGCTGAGGAATTTTCCTAATTGGTGTGATGAGATTATACCACCAGGTTGACCACTTCCTCATGCTTCACAGAGATCCATGCACGTTCAACCTCTTCTGCTAATAACTACTATAATAACCTTCTTTCAGTTTATTTTTTAAATACTCATTGAAGACCCATTATGCATGAAGCATTGTGATAGATTTTTTTTTATAAAATTATTATAAGAACCTGATTCATGTTTTTAAGGAAGTTAGATCTGCTATGAAATTAACTCACCATGAAATCCATACACTTGAATGAAAACTGCTATAACTGGTAGCAGATTGTAAGTGTCCAAAAAGGTGTGGGATAGAAGGGTTAAGTAGCAGGAGAAAGAGGTAAGTTCTCATGGAAAGGTGGCACTGGAAAGAAATCTTGAAAATTATAATTTCAGAGATTCAAGATGGCGGACTAGAGGGTGGCTGCGTTTCGTGTTGCTCCAGGACTCAGGACTCAAGAAGAGGAGATATAGAGAGCCTTGGGACCAACTCAAAGCAGCCGGGCGAGAGTCTCCCACTGGGCAGGCGTCCCGGACGGGGCAGGAGTCCTGGACAGGGCGGTAGCCCCAAAAGCAGGGATCTTTGCGAAGTAGAACGGCCAGCGAGGCGCCCCTCCCCCCGCCGGAGCAGTGATCGCAGACAGCTGGGAGCATTGGAGAGGGGGCTGCCCAGAGGAGAAGGAGAAATACGGGCTCGGCACGTCGCTTGGAATTGGATCAGCTGCGCCAGGGCTCCGGGCGGCTATCCGGAGGAGCAGCGTGGACTCAGGACTCAAGAAAAGGAGATATTGAGAGACTTGGGACCAACTCAAAGCAGCCGGGTGAGTGTTTCCCACTGGGCAGGTGGACGGGGCGGTAGCCCCCGGACAGGGCGGTAGCCCCAAAAGCAGGGATCTTTGCAAAGTAGAACTGCCGGCGAGGCGCCCCTCCCCCCACCGGAGCAGTGATTGCAGACAGCTGGGAGCATTGGAGAGGTGGCTGTTCACCACAGCGCTTGGACTCGGCGCAACCCACCCGCGCTCTGGGAGGCTGCCCAAAGGAGAAGGTGCTTGGTGAGCTGTTTGGACTGAACGTGACCACCCCTGAACACAGGGGGCTGCCCAGAGGAGAAGGAGAAATACGGGCTCGGCACGTCGCTTGGAATTGGAGCAGCTGCGCCAGGGCTCTGGGCGGCTATCCGGTGGAACAGCGTGGTGAGTGGTTTGGTCCCAGAGCATCTGCTCCTGAACATAGGGGGGTTGTCTGGAGAAGGAGGAGGAGCGCGGCGGGGTGCTTGGGCTCGAAGTGACTGCACCAGGGCTACGGGAGGCAGTCGGAACAAGAAGGTGCACAGTGAGTTCTTGGGACTCGTGACGCACCAGATCTCTGGGTGACTGCCTGGTGGAGAAAGTGGTGCGTGGTGGGTCACTTGGTCTTAGAGCGACCGCACGGAACAACAGGTGGTTGCCGGAGGAAAAGGCGTGTGGTGGGTCACTGGGACTCGGAGCGATTGTAAGGGGCTCCAGGTGGCTGCTCAGAGGAGGGGCCGCATAGCCAGGCGAAAAGTGCAGAGCAGGGTCCTAGACGGCTTCTTGGTGGAAGGGCCCCACAGACAAACTGAGGGGCGGAGCGAAGGCTCCAGGACTGCAGGCAGCTTCTCTGAGGAGAGGCAGCCGAAGGAGATTCGTTTGCGAAGGGTGAGGCTTCCAGGCCCAGGAGGTAGGTCCGGGTCCCTGGGAACATTGCAGAAGAAGGCTGCCCAGCCCAGGCGGTAGTTGTGAATTGAACGGAACCTCTGGGAGGAAAACCGACCAGCGAGACCTCCCCACCGGGTGACTCCTCCCTGTTGGGTGAGGTTCTCCCAAAAGGACCGTAAAATCAGAGACACAGGCCCAAACTGGTCTTGCATCAGCCCATAACCTACTTCCCTTCTGGATGACCATTCATCAGCAAGTGAAGGTACCTCTGCCCACTAGCAGGGAATATACCCCACCAGAAGGCCACCACCCCTAGGGAGTCAGCTCCCTTGTGGAGCACTGCATTATCAACTTCCTCCAAGATTTCAGGCTACTGAAGACTAAGAGGGGATATAATAGAAATCTTCAGGGATATTATAAGACAATAGAGGAAATCTGCAATATCACAGCGGTCAACTGATACCTGAACAATATGAGAAAACAAGGAAAGAAAATGCTGCAAACAAATCTAGATGTTACATCAATGAAACCCAACGACAGCATGGCAGAAGAAATGACAGAAAGGGAGTTCAGAAGGTACATAATTAAAATGCTCAGGGAAGCAAATGACGAGATGCAAGAGCAAATGCAGGCACTGAATGATCGCACCAATCGACAGTTAAAAGAGCAATTACAGGAAGCAAAAGATCACTTCAATAAAGAGTTAGAGATATTGAAAAAAAAAACAAACAGAAATCCTTGAAATGAAGGAAACAATAAACCAAATTAAGAACTCCATAGAAAGCATAACCAATAGAATAGAACACCTGGAAGACAGAACATCAGACATTGAAGATAAAATATTTAACCTTGAAAACAAAGTTGAACAAACAGAGAAGATGGTAAGAAATCATGAACAGAATCTCCAAGAACTATGGGATATCATGAAGAGGCCAAATTTGAGAATTATTGGAATTGAGGAAGGCTTAGAGAAACAGACCAAAGGAATGAACAATCTATTCAATGAAATACTATCAGAAAATTTCCCAAATCTGAAGAATGAAATGGAAGATCAAGTACAAGAGGCTTATAGGACTCCAAATATACAAAATTACAACAGACCCACACCAAGGCACATTATAATGAAAATGCCCAACATACAAAATAAAGACAGAATTTTAAAGGCCGCGAGAGAGAGGAATCAAATTACATTCAGGGGGAAACCAATACGGATATCAGCAGATTTTTCAATCCAGACCCTAAAAGCTAGAAGGGCCTGGAACAACATTTTTCAAGCCCTGAAAGAAAATGGATGCCAACCAAGAATCTTATACCCAGCAAAACTTACCTTCAAATTTGATGATGAAATAAAATCCTTCCATGATAAACAAAAGCTAAAAGAATTTACAAAAAGAAATCCAGCATTACAGAACATTCTCAGCAAAATATTCCATGAGGAAGAGATGAAAAACAAAGAAACAAATAAGCAATGGGAGGAACCATCCTAAAGGAATTGTCAAATAAAGGAAGAACCAAGTCGTCTCAAAATAAATAAATAAATAAATAAATATATAAAATGAACCAAATGACCGGGAATACTAATCATATCTCTATAATAACCCTGAATGTTAATGGCCTGAACTCATCAATCAAAAGACATAGACTGGCAGATTGGATCAAAAAGAAAGACCCAACAATATGTTGCCTGCAAGAGACTCACCTCGTAGAAAGAGATACACATAGACTAAAGGTGAAAGGATGGGGGAAAACATATCATGCACATGGACTCAGCAAAAAAGCTGGGGTATCCATCCTCCTTTCAGATAAGGTGGACTTCAAGTCAAAACTAGTCAAAAGGGATAAAGAAGGACATTACATACTGCTTAAGGGAACCATAAAACAGCAAGACATAACAATCATAAACATCTATGCCCCAAACAGTGGCTCATCCATGTATGTCAAACAAATCCTTCTCAATTTCAGAAACCAAATAGACCATAACACAATAATACTAGGTGATTTTAACACGCCTCTCTTACCACTGGACAGATCTTCCAAACAAAAATTGAACAAAGAAACCATAGATCTCAATAACACAATCAATAATTTAGACTTAACGGACATTTATAGAATATACCATCCAACCAAGAGCGAATACACTTTCTTCTCAGCAGCACATGGATCCTTCTCTAAAATAGACCATATATTATGCCACAAAGCTAATGTAAGCAAATACAAGAAGATAGAGACACTACCTTGTATTCTATCAGATCATAATGGTTTGAAGTTAGAAATAAATGAAAGAGTAAAAAACAGAAGCTACTCCAACACCTGGAGATTAAACAATATGCTATTACATGATGAATGGATAACAGAAGATATTAGGAAGGAAATTAAAAAATTCCTAGAGGTAAATGAGAACAAAGAAATACCATATCAAAATCTTTGGGACACTATGAAAGCAGTACTTAGAGGAAAATTTATTTCATGGAGCGCATTCAATAAAAGAAGTAAAATCAACAAATAAACAACCTAACACTTCAGCTCAAAGCCCTAGAAAAAGAAGAACAGACCAACACCAAAAGTAGTAGAAGACAGGAAATAGTTAAACTCAGAGCTGAAATCAACGAAATTGAAACAAAAGAAACTATACAAAAAATTGACAAAATAAATAGTTGGTTCTTCGAAAAAATAAACAAAATTGATAAACCCTTAGCCACTCTAACAAAGAGAAGACGAGAGAAAACCCAAATCACCAAAATTCGGAATGAACAAGGAAATATCACAACAGACACGATTGAAATACAAAACATAATTAGAAGCTATTTTGAAAATCTATATTCTAACCAAATAGAAAATTTCGAAGACATCAACAGGTTTCTAGAGACATATGAATTGCCTACATTGAACGAGGAGGACATACAAAATTTAAATAGATCAATTTCAAGTAATGAAGTAGAAGAGGTCATCAAAAGCCTACCAACAAAGAAAAGTCCGGGACCAGATGGGTTCTCAGCCGAGTTCTACAAAATCTTTAAAGAAGAGCTCATTCCAATACTTCTCAAAGTATTCCATGAAATAGAAGAGGAGGGTACCCTCCCAAACTCATTCTATGAAACCAATATTACCCTGATACCCAAGCCAGACAGAGATAAATCGAGGAAAGAAAATTTCAGACCGATATCATTAATGAACATTGACGCAAAAATTCTCAATAAAATTTTAGCAAATCGCATACAAAAATATATTAAAAAGATAGTGCACCACGATCAAGTGGGTTTTATCCCAGGGATGCAAGGTTGGTTCAACATCCGGAAATCAATAAATGTAATTCACCATATCAATAGACTTAAAGTCAAGAACCACATGATTATTTCAATAGATGCAGAAAAAGCATTTGATAAAATACAACACCCCTTCATGCTCAAAACACTAGAAAAAATAGGGATAGTGGGAACATTCCTTAACATTGTAAAGGCCATCTATGCTAAGCCCATGGCTAATATCATTCTAAACGGTGAAAAACTGAAAGCATTCCCCCTAAAAACTGGAACAAGGCAGGGATGCCCTCTTTCACCACTCCTATTCAATATCGTTCTTGAGACTCTAGCCAGAGCAATTAGACAGACCAAGGAAATTAAAGGAATACGAATAGGAAAAGAAGAACTCAAACTATCCCTATTTGCGGATGATATGATTATATACTTAGAGGAACCAGGAAATTTCACCAGAAAACTGTTAGAACTCATAAGTGAATTCAGTAAAGTGGCAGGTTACAAGATCAATGCTCATAAATCCAATGCATTTTTATACATAAGTGAGGAATCCTCAGAAAGAGAAATTATGAAAACTACCCCATTCACCATAGCATCGAAAAAAATAAAATACTTGGGAATCAATCTCACAAAAGAGGTAAAAGACCTCTACAATGAGAACTACAGAACACTAAAGAAAGAAATCGAAGAAAACCTTAGAAGATGGAAAGATCTCCCATGTTCTTGGATAGGCCGAATTAATATTGTCAAAATGGCCATACTACCACAAGTGCTATACAGATTCAATGCAATCCCAATTAAAATCCCAATGACGTACCTTACAGAAATAGAGCAAGCAATCATGAAATTCATCTGGAAGAATAAGAAACCCAGAATAGCTAAAGCAATCCTTCGCAGGAAAAATGAAGCAGGGGGTATCGCGATACCCGAACTTCAACTTTATTACAAAGCAATAGTAACAAAGACGGCATGGTACTGGTACCAAAATAGACAGGTAGATCAATGGTACAGAATAGAGGACACGGACACAAACCCAAATAAATACAACTTTCTAATACTAGACAAAGGCGCCAAAAATATGCAATGGAGAAAAGATAGCCTCTTCAACAAATGGTGCTGGGAGAATTGGAAATCCATATGCAACAGAATGAAACTAAACCCATATCTCTCACCCTGCACAAAACTCAACTCAAAATGGATTAAGGACCTTGGAATCAGACCAGAGACTCTGCAGATTATAGAATAAAAAGTAGGTCCCGATCTTCAACATGTCGGCCTAGGACCAGACTTCCTCAACAGGACTCCCATAGCACAAGAAATAAAAGCAAGAATCAATAACTGGGATAGATTCAAACTAAAAAGCTTTCTCTCAGCAAAGGAAACTATCAGTAATGTGAAGAAAGAGCCTACAGAGTGGGAGAATATCTTTGCCAATCATACTTCAGATAGAGCACTAATCTCCAGAATCTATAAAGAACTCAAAAAACTCTACACCAAGAATACAAATAATCCAATCGACAAATGGGCTAAGGAAATGAACAGACACTTCACAGGAGAAGATGTACAAGCAATCAATAAACATATGAAAAAATGTTCAACATCTCTAGTAATAAGAGAAATGCAAATCAAAACCACCCTAAGATTCCATCTCACCCCAATTAGAATGGCGATTATCAAAAATACAAGCAACAGGTGTTGGCGAGGATGTGGGGAGAAAGGTACACTCATACATTGCTGGTGGGGCTGCAAATTAGTGCAGCCACTCTGGAAAGCAGTGTGGAGATTCCTTAGAAAACTTGGAATGGACCCTCCATTTGACCCAGCTATCCCACTCCTTGGCCTATACCCAAAGGATCTAAAATCATCATACTACAGAGATACAGCCACATCAATGTTCATAGCTGCTCAATTCACAATAGCCAGACTATGGAACCAACCTAGATGCCCTTCAATTGACGAGTCGATAAAGAAACTGTGGTATATATACACAATGGAATATTACTCAGCCATAAAGAATGACAAAATTATGACATTTGCAGGCAAATGGATGAAATTGGAGAATATCATGCTAAGTGAGATAAGCCAATCTCAAAAAGACAAGGGACGAATGATATCGCTAATAAGTGGAGGATGACACATAATGGGGGGGAGGGAAGGGTTAGTGTTAGGGTTAGAGTTAGGGTTAGGGAGGGGGGCAAGTATGGAGGAAGAAAGTACTGTATAGAGGGTAAAGAGGGGTGGGAGGGGTGGGGGGAAGGGGAAAAAAATAACAGAATGAATCAAACAACATTACTGTATGTGGATTTATGATTTCACAAATGGTATGCCTTTGCGCCATGTACAAACAGAGAGGCAACATGTATCCCATTTGTTTACAATAAAATAAAAAAAATTTAAAAAAAAAAGAAAATTATAATTTCACCCACTTCTGGGTATATATCTAAAGGAGCTGAAATGGATATGTCAAAGAGTTATCTGTATTTATTATTCACAACAGCCAAGATATGTAAGCAACTTAAGTTTCCCTCAACAGATGGATGGAAAAGAAAATGTGGCATAAATACTCAGTGGAATAATACTCAGTCTTATGACTCAATTGTCAATAGGAGATTCAGTCACTTGCAGTAATAAAGATGGACCTGGAGAACACTATGCAACATGAAAGAAGACAGATGCAAAAAGACAAACGTTTGGCTGGGGATATAGCTCAGTTGGTAGAGTGCTTGCCTCACAAACACAAGGCCCTGGGTTCAATCCCCAGCACCAAAAAAAAAAAAAAAAAAGACATATCACATGATCTCACTTACATTTGTTATCTAAAAATGTCATTCTTGTAGAAACAGAGAGTAGAAAGGTAGCTACCAGAGATTTGTGTCTGGAGAACAATGGAAAAGGAGACTTTTGACCAAGTTAGACTGATGGGATATGTTTTAGTGATCTCTTGAACTGCATGTTGACCACAGTTAATAACGTGTAGTATATTTTGAAACTGCCAAAAGAATAGACTTTTCATGTTCTCACTATAGAAAGTAAATGAGAGTTTGGTGAGATGATGGGTATGGTATTTGATCTTTATGTTAATCTTTCCACAGTCTATACATAGATCAAAACTTCGTGTTGTACTCCATAAATACACATAATAATTCTTTATCAATTTAAAAATAAACAGAAATTTTAAAATTGTGATTGTAAAATCTAATGTGAATTCGGCTTATAAGATCAATGAATCACTGCCTTTGTCTCACTAACTAAGGGGACAGGGATAAAATTGGGGGTTCATATTTCCATCCATGCTCTTTTAGCCGATTTGTATTTTCATTCCATGCACTGTGAGCTGGTTGGCTAGAATCTCTGTCACCAGGCATTCATCATCCCTGCTCTTCTTTCATTTCTTTATGACAAATGACTCAATTTCTGTGAACATATTTTCTCACAGACTCATCGTCCCCACCATCTTATCACCTTTTAGTCTCTTCCATGACCATTACTAAGTTCTCTAAGTTCAGTGAAATGGGTGCTCAGACCTGGGGGAAATCAGAGTTGGATTCTCTTCTCCTCTATGACATCTAGCTGAAATGAATATCAAGAAAATTTATGAGACAAATAAGCAGAGTGAACCCCATAAGGTCATTTGAAAAGACCAAGAGTAACTCTGTTTCTTCAGCTCATTGAGAAAATGCTGCCTTTGATGAAAGAGTGGGGACTCTGGCCACAGAGTGTCTCTTCCACATTCCATCCCTTGTTCTTAAACAAATGATCCAATATCCTCCAGAAATTCCAAGAGTGTATTATATGCCATATGTGAAATTAAACAATTTAAAGAAGGGCAGTCACCTGGATTCAGGTTGTATCTATGACTTGTCAATCTTCTCCCTTCAGACCAAACAGAGTCTGAGGTAATTGCCAAGTGGAAACAAGGATGTGTAGAAGTGGAGGTGCACAGTAGACTAAAGAGCAGGGGTGCGTGGAGATTTTCAGTGACAGGAAGTAGAAGAAATGAAGCAGAGCGCAAATTTGGCCATCTGAAGCAGAGATGGCTTTGGGTGTTCAGCATAAACTCATCACCTCTCCCTCTCCGCTCACTCATTCTTCAGTAATCACTCTCCAGGAATTGATGTGGTTTCACTTTCTCCCAGTCTATTTACATTTACCCAGATACACTTTTGCTCTCGCCCTTGCTTGGCCTAAAAAACAAGATGGTAGAATGGCTACTCCCCTCCTGGAGAGTGGACTCCACCTTCAGTAGCTCATCAAAAGACTGACAGCAAGTCATTCCCACCATCCTCTTCCAGAAAGTCAGGGAAGGCACAACAGCCCACCTTTCAGGAGAAAGAAAGGTAATTTTCCTGTAACTTCTAGAGTATGAAAAGAAAACTCCTTACTGCTGCACTTGCAGTAAACTGTACAAATAATAAGTTGTTCTGAAGATTGATTACACTCCCAAGTGTTGTGACCATTAGTCAATGACATCAGCAACTTAATACCTTACATTCCACAAACAAAGTAGTAGGGAGAAATCAGCCAGATTAATCAATGACTAAATTCCATTGTAATGTGTTCAGGTGGTCTTAGAAGGTCCATGAACATGGAAGGCAAAGCAGGTATTGGATGGTATAGAAAGCTAGGCTTTCTGGTTTTTATTATGCTACACCAGCAGAGTTTGATTTTAAATTGTAAAATTTTACAATAGACTTTGGTTTGTAATGTGTTCCAGTTTTAAAAACTTAAGTTTTGTCATATGAAATTTAGCCTGCAATTGCTATAAATTTTTCCCTATCTGTATGTATTTTGGAGAAAAAACAATTTTTATTCCATCCCTTTCACACTCTTTATTTTTCTGCCTACTGGAATAAATTTGAGCTGAATGTTTAATCTATCCTTTAGTAAGCATTTTCAATCACTACAAAGCTGATATGAAGATAGTTGCATGAGACATGAGAAAACAGAACAGATTAGTAAAATTACCTAAAACTTTTTTAATTCCAAAACAGAGAGGTCATTTCTGTTCCTTTGTGCCCTTCTTCATATTGTCTAATTTCATGTATGGAATATAATACATTTCTGGGATTTCTGTGGAAAATTGGGTAGACTTGAATAGTCTTAAATTGTAAGCATGTAGTAAATCATATTTTGTCACCTTCCTCTTACAGCATAGTCTCTAAGGGAGTGAGAAGCCATCTGGCCTCTTAGGACCAAGCCTTGGAAAGTCAATAAGGCCAGTTGCAGGATCAAAGCATTTTCAAGTGAAACTCATGCAGCGGTCTAAGTCAAAATGTTTCTTCAAGGAGGAATAAAGAAGAGCAGAAAAACACTGGGAGAGAGAATCATGGAATGTTCTTCTGTCACATTGTGTCACATAATTGTGTCTACACTGGATGAAGCTTGCAAACTTACTTGGTCTCAATTTACTCATCTCTTAAATGAAATGGGTCAAACCCAAAAATTCAGCCTGAATTTTATTGACAAGTCCATTGCCTTTCATCTAGTAAACCAATAAACAGGAGAAACATAGTGATTATTTTTTAAAGATTGTCTATACATTTATTAATTAACTAAACAGAAATATCCAATATGTAAGGAAACAATCATAAGGTGCACCACCAGGATAAGTGAAATTGACATCTCATTCATTGGTAGGCTAGATTGATATGAATATAAAAATAAGTAGTTTGAGATATAATATCAACAAATAAAAATGATAAAATTCACATATACACTTAAAAATTGGAAAGCCTATAAGAAATGGATGAAGTCCTGGACACATGTAAGTTATCA
Organism: Sciurus vulgaris; assembly: GCF_902686455.1. NCBI lineage: Eukaryota > Metazoa > Chordata > Mammalia > Rodentia > Sciuridae > Sciurus > Sciurus vulgaris. The sequence goes on from NC_136469.1 coordinate 17,856,693, forward strand.
ACTTATTTTACAAATAATCTGTTTTACAATGTGCACTTGTATAAAAAGTGGGGCATATACTCAGAGATTTTTAAAAAAGAATGTTTTCTCTGATATGCAGATGCTAATTCACAGTGGGGGGATAGGGAAGAATAGAGTTACCCTATATTAGGTAGAGGGAAGGGGCGTGGGGGCAAGAAGGATAATAGAGTGAAACAGACACCACCACCCCATGCACATACATGACCGCACAATGGACGTGATGCCACAATATGCACAATCAGAAAAACGAGAAACTACACTCCATTTATGTATGAGCTATCAAAATGCATAAATGCATTCTACTGTCATGTACAACAAATTAGAACAAATATCTTTTTTATTTTATTACAGACTGCATTTTGATTCATTGTACACAAATGGGGCACATCACTTCATTTCTATGGGTGTGCACAATGCAGACTCACACCATTCGTGCAATCACACATGCACATAGGGCAACGATGTCTGTCTCACTGACCACCCTTCACACCCCCTCTCGCTTCTTTCCACACAATCCAAAGTTCCTCTATTCCTCTGTGAGAAGCCTTTAGAATTAACCTTTAATAATAATTTAATAATAATAATTGAAATAAAATTGCAGTGAACATGGTGCATCTTATTTGACTCCTGGAGCAGGGTCTCGCCATCATACGTTCCCTGTGCTTCTTTTGTACTGTTGGAACACGTGTGCAACTATGCACACATGTGTGTGAGTATATGCCCCTGCTTCAGCTGCCAGATGTCTTGCCAAGGTACTTATAGAGACTCTGTTCTCCTAACTGGGCACTGTGGGATACATGGCATTAGGAAACATGTTGACCATCAAGTACAGTCTCTAACTTTTCTGCACTATGCAGTCTCTACCTACAATCTCTTTGTCCTCCCTTCAATTGAACCTCCCTGATAAATGCAGAATAAATAAATGCAGAATTACTGCAGACCAACATATCTATTCTTTACCAGGCAGAACTTGGGGTTTTGATTACTGCTTCCTGCTAAAAAGAGTTCTTTGATGGAATTAAGGAAAAAGGAGAAACGCTTCTGGGCAGTTCTCACTCTAAGGTCACTTCTGAAACTGCCCAAGGAAAGGAAGGAGGCAGAAAAAATGATTATCAGTTGGAACTCCAGGAATTGTCTTTGATATCTCTATACATTTTAAAATCATTTTTCTTCTAGGAAAAATTAGCATGAAATGCAGAAAATAATAGAAAACTGAAAAAATAGATATGAAGGAAGTACTTTGCTAATGAAAATCAGTGTAAGAATACAAGCAATCTGCTTAAAAATAAAACTAAAGCTCTATTTTGATTGTCAAATAGGTTTCGAATCATCACATAACACAAGCACATGAACAGTGGTAGAAATGAGGGAAGAGGTGACCATTAACTACTCCGAAAGGCTCTCTGTGACCCTGGTCCTATTTTTCTCCAGTCCATTTTGAAATGGTAATGTCTTATCAAATGCTCAGATTCAAACACTTGAGTTCAAATAATTGTCAGCACTCATCTGGATTCGTTTTTATTCCCTCTTACATTTTTAAATCACACTTATTTCATAATGTTAAACTCAAGCCCGATGAAATCCCTTGACAAAAGAATCGAACGAGTTCAAATTGATCTCTTAAGTGGATCAATAGAAACTTAACTGAAATGGATTGGGGATTTTATCAAACTTGATGTAGTAGAACACTAATAAGATCACTTCCAATTCACACATATAGAACTAAATTTTCGGCACAAATTGATCTGATTACTAAGGATGAATGGTCACCTTTAATAATGGATTAAGGCAGTAAAGAATTCTTTTTCTATACATAAATGCTTTTTTAAAAAACCTCTTAAAGGTTGCTTTCACTTTTCTTGTTATACAAAATTTTATTTGCTTTTTACATGTTCAGGTTTGACTTTAGAATTATTTTAATTTATTATTTAATTAATTATTTTAATTATTTAATTTTAAATAATTAGAATTATTTTAATTCATATAATTTGACTTCACTTCTATTTTTTTAAATCAGAACATCTTCTGAAAGTTTTTTAAAAAGGAATTTTTGACAGGGAACCCATGATAATACAAAAATATCACTCCAATAAACAATAGTATCTTTGAAAGCCATCTGTACAATAATACAAATAATAATAAGGCTGTTGATATGAAAAGCATTGCTTGTTTGAAGTGTTTGTCCATTTTATAAATATTGATATAATAATTCATATACATGTTTCTTACAAATTCTGTTTGATATTAGAATTTAATATTCCTTATAATATTTATGGATGAAAATTTGGTGATAAATATGACACTGGGTTGGGGTAAAGAATTAACACAATAATGGCAAAACATCAAGGATTGTATCTCCTCAAGAAGCACAATGCCTAATTTGCTTCCCATCCATTTGAAAGATTGCTCAGCGCTCATTCATGCCAACGTTCATCTCTTGATTTTAACATGGCATGACTAGCCTTAGCGATTGAATCAAGTGTTGGCTACAGAGTGCTCTGAACAAGTCTCACCTATCCAATAAGGAGAAAGAGGGTTAGAATGAGATGCTAAGTTTCTGGGTTATGTGATCTACCTTTTGCTAGTGAATACATGAAAGTGCATAACTATTCCGGACCTTTCCTTCCTAAGATCATGTTCTCTCTCTCTCTCTCTTTCTCTCTCTCTCTCTCTCTGATTCTGACTCTAGTGACTCTATCATCTTATTTCTGTTACATAAATAAGCCCCAAAGCAGAAAGCTCTGCGTCTAAGAGAATACACAAAACAAACAACCAAGGCTTGGAGCAACTGTGTCTGATTCCTGTACTCTCTTCTGCTTATTACTAATCTTTCCTATTTGTGTTTCAGTAAGGAAATAATAAGATAGGACATGCCAACACCTTTGCTTCTGATTTCTTAGACATACTCAGTCCAGAAATATACATTCTGGCTAAGATGTTCTTCATCCTATTAGCTCAGGTAACTCACAGGCGTTCTAAATGGAGCACGGGTCCAAGGTCCTAGAAACTTCTGCAGTGTCTTTTCCTTTGTATTACCTTCTCTGTTCATCTTTGCCCAGATCTGCAGAAAGTGTGAGTTTTCTAGCACAGATTTTGGAAATTTGTGGATCACTGGAACTAACGCCATCAGAAAGTCACATTGACATCCTTTGACCTGAGAGTTAGGACAAGTAGAAATGTGGACAAGTCACAGATCTCCAGTGCCTTGGAGTTGTGCCTGACTTTCCTGAAGCCAGTCTCCCCCGTCAGGCTCCTTGAGCTCTATGTTTTCGTATGTTGGTTTTTGAAAATATTTTTTATGATGGCAGAAGTAATAACACTCTCAGTGTAAGTGAGTATTTAGGAAATCTGGGAAACCACAGAAATCAAAGAAATGAAAACTCACATATGAGGGTACAAACCCACACAAACCACCATTTGTGATTTAGAAAGGAACTACTTATGTTTAAGGCTGGAAGTTCGGGGACTGAAGGGTTCAAGAGAAAATCTTTTTTAACTTGTAGCTCAAAGCCCAAATAATGGTCAAATGTTAGTCCTATTCAATTCCAGGAAAGCCATTGCAGAAAAAAGCAGAAGGGGGACTATTTCAGAGATTCAAAGAATGGTTACCTCAATTTTTATTAAGAGATAACTGGTCCTATTCTCACTCCTTTCACCCATCTGACCTGGCTTTGTGGGAAAGAATCCAAAAGGGAGAGAGAATGTAAATACATGTGGTGTGGCCTTGTGCCTAGGAGAAGGAGAATGCTCAGGCCACCAAAGGTACCAGACGCTCTAACTCAGACACAGCCAGTCAATTACAAGTGGGCGATAATACATCTCTGACATCCAGCGACACTTGTCTTGGAGTCTCATTCAAGTAAAGTACTTCTGAGATAGAAGAAACTTTAAAAGAGGTAGAAAGGAGACAAAAGGAAGGACAAGTAAACTGTAACTTCAATCTAAGGAACTTGCACCAAAGATTCACACACTTGTCCTTCCCAAGCCACTTCTCTCTCTCAGGCCTGTCACTCCCCAAACAATTCTTTTCCCAGGTCTATCACTCCCAAATTTCTGGAACATCTGTAAATTTCAGAGTTACCATGTTCTTACTCACCTTAAATAATTACCTTGTGTATTTTTAGCCTACATAATACATAAAGTGGAGAGAGAGAAGATTTTTAAGAAATCTATCATCTAGGGTTCTTTCCAACTTTACCTACTAATTATCTAATGGAGATCACATTGGCCTAGACCACCATAAAACACTACAAACCACCTTATGATCACCAGACTGATGTCATCCCCACACACCTTCCCATACCCACCCTACACCAAGTTTCCTTTAAAAGAAGAGCCTGAGAACCCCCAAAGACTCTCTCTCACTTTCAAGATGATCCACATTCTCTCTTGAATGTGTAGTTCTTGCTGTCCTAAATAAATATGCCTCTGACATATCCACTTCTGTGACATTTGGCAAGAACTCCACTTGTCCTGAGTTGAGGACCCCTCTTTAGGAGTTTCTCTCTTCAAGAAGTTAAAATAATAGTACAGGATGTGACGTGGATATGGATGGGTATGGATGGTTAAAGTGAAACAGTAGCAGGAATGTGAGACAGTGGATGAATTAAGAGATGAGGATGGTGGGTTAGTGTAAAATCAAATATTACTATTTCCCTTTCTACAGTGTCCCACTTAGAAGGATGTCTCCACATGTCCGTTCAGAGTTGATATGTGACTTGCTTTGGCCAATGAAATGTGCATGGAATGATGTGAGCTGAGGAGTGGCAGAAGCTTTCAGAATCTCTGTGTGGTCCACCATGTTTCTTTTCTCCCTGCAGTGACAAAGTCCCAAAGACAGATGGCTCCTTCACCCTGAGCACTACAGGAAATACAATAGTAGAGTCAGAGCTAACAACTGGGGACATTAGCATGAGGAAGAGATGCACATTTATCATTATAAGTCAATAAGATGTTTGAGTCATTCATTACTGCTGTGTGGCACAGCCTGTTCTGACGGATAGAAGCCAGGTACCAAAGCTTTCAAAAACTGATGGAAGATGTAGTAGATGACACCAATATGGAGCATTAGGACCTAACAGCTGTGAGACCTGAGCTGCAAGAGATTTGTTTTTTTACATAAGGTTGGAAGACAAATATCTGGAAGCTGCATAGACTTAATTTTTTCCACCATGTATATGATGATGACTCGTACATTATTTAATTTTATTCAACAAAATGCTATGGACATATTCATAATTTAAATGTTTTGGAAACTATTTTATTGGCTATATTCTGTCCCATTTATATTTACTTATAGTTCCATTGTCATTTAGTTTGTCTCCTATTAACTTAGCATTGTCAATGAAACTGTAGAGGTTACTTCATCCTGATATTCAAAGTTTGAGTACATTTTACAAGATTAGATTTTTAAAAATTGTACTTTTTATAAATATCTTTCGTATTGTCTCTGGCATTGACTTGTAGCTTCTTATATGTGCATGTTTATTATTTTCTTGTAATAGCCTTTGATATTTATTCTAGTAAATTACACAGAGTTAATACATGGTGATTATAACTTGCCACTTAACCAAAGTGTGTTACAGACATACTTTTCTCTGACCCTTACAGAGAGAGCTGACAGGATGGTGGAGTGATTTCTGAACAGCTGTACTACAGGTGACCTAATTGCATAAACATTTACATTGTGTTTATGGGAAGGTTTATTCTAGCACCTAAACTGAGCTTTATCCTACATTTTTAAAAAATTAGCAGGCTTTTATCAGAGTTCTGTGGAAGACAATTTAAAGAAAATGGCAAGAGTTGATTTTAATATATCCAAGTTTCTCTTTTCTTTCATGTTGAAGAACTCAAAACTATTGAACACAACAAAATTTTACCAAGTCAAGTTCATGATTGACCCAAATGTGAAACACAAAAATACTGGGAATGAAAGAAAAACTAAAGCATATATAACCAATCATTTGTGTATAATGCACATTCACTCAATATAGGTAATTTTATAAGGTGAAGGGAGAGAGCTTAACTTCCCTCAAATTATCTTGTATGCTATTCAATTAGATTCCAAAGTCACCAAATGTAATGTTTGCATGAGACAATGTGGGGAGTTGTTTAAAAACAATAGCCAAACTTCTGACTCAACAGCCAAATAAATGTGAATGCAGTTTTCTAAGAAAGAGAAAACCACACAGAGGGACTAAATAGAAGAAGAGGGAGAATCTCCTATAGATGTGGACATGAGAAAAAAAGTCAGATCAGAGTATCTGAGATATATTTATATATTTTTCCATTTGTTTAGTGTAATTTCCTACAACTATCAACCTGGTTGTTGCAGTATCTAATCTTGTTTATTAGCTAGTTACGGCCTGTGATTTAAACCTGCAAGAGAACAAGAAGGCAGTGGAGAAATGGAAAAATGTTTTACCAAGGCAGTAAAGTAGTGAAAATAAATGCTTACACAATCATATACTTTAACTAATTTAGAGTAAGTGCTGGCCATTAAATATAGTCAAAACAGATACCATGCTGTGAATTACAGGGTCTTAAACATCCCTTTTAACTGATATTTGACTTGTTAGAGTGTAATGGTGGGTGGAGAGAAGAATATCACAATAAATAATAGAAGACAAATTCTAGGCCTGTCAGCAATGATTTCTTACGTGTTATTTTCGCTTAAACGTTGAAAGAAATGACAAAGGTATAAATAAAACGAAAGCCAACTTAATGAAGTCTCTTTTTATACAGTTCAGCCACACGGAATCTAAACCAGTTCCTAGACGAGATGATTTGGCACTTAAGTCAGACCTCAAGACTGGTTTTCTGGAATCAAAACTGCGACATACTTCTAGAATTATCTTTGTTAGGCAATAAAAAGGGTCAGTGTCTTCCTGCCGTCTACTTTTTGCATTTGCTTTTCAGTTTAATCGTATCTGCAAAATCCTTTTGAACTTTTAAGGTTTATTCTACAGTTGAAGAAGATATGCTATAGACTTATGCCTTCTTAGCCATTTTGGAGTTTAGAATGTAGCAATAAATCTAAAGAAATACTATGAATTTCTGAAGGTTAAAAGACATTCATACAAGCTAATCTACCTTTTTGTTCCATAGGATACCTGGATCTGGACTGTGATTGACCTAAATTTACATTGTTGTTGCAAAATCAAACAAGTCAAAGATTGTGTTACATTAAGCTTCTGCACATGAAGGATTGTCTGTAAACAAAAATTGCTCCAAAAAAGAGTCAATGTGTGTGGGATTAATTCATTCATTTGACCATTTTATTGAGGATCTACTATGTCATATGTTAATATAATCAAAATGCCAAATGCATTTTTCCCTCTCTTTCTTAAGGACCTATCCGAATGGCTTAAGTCACAAATTCTAAAGGAATTAGAAAAGCCAAAACCATTCCCACATTTGCTGTGATTCCAGAACCTCATTTTATCTTAGTGCCATCTATTTCCAGAGCCATTCATAAAGGAAACTTACCTCCTTTAACAGTAGATACATATGAACACACACACAGTTGCACATTCTCAAGTTCACTTAAAATGTAGTGGTCACAAGTATGTAGTTATACTGCAGAAGGTACAACCTTCCATTCCTCTATTTCCCTGCATCTCTCTCCATTAAACCTCTCTTCATTTTTCCACTCTCCCTCATCTCTCAAGACCAGAACAAATTGTTTTCTACTTTCATACCTGACATCTTTGCTATATTTCATTGAAATGTTTTAACTGAAAATGAAGTCCTCTTTCTAGTTCATGACACCCAAGAGTATTTCCGTTCTCTACCAAAGTGTTGTATCAGAGAACTTTCTTTAATAATGGAAATGTTCATATTTATCTTATTCAAGGTATACCTACTACATGTGATTATGAAACCTTTGAAAGGTGGGCCAGTACAACTGAGGAATTGCATTTTTAACTTTAAAAAATTTTAAGCAACCTAAGGAACTGCATGCGGTGGCTAGCGGCCACCTTTCAGGACAGCACTAATGTCAATGAAGTAATCTTATTAGGCACCAAGTACTTGTTTAATAGTCGTGGTTTATTTCAAGCAAGGAACCAAGAATATCTCATAGACTTCATTTTCTTCATACTAAATATTCCAATCTCTTAATGAAAAAAAACAATGAATTATCAAACCAAACTCACATGAATCAGAGATTTTATCCCATATCAAGCCTTACTGATAATTTTGAGCTTAAGAATAATCCATGGCACAGGCAAAGCAAGATGCCCAGGACCCCTAGTGTAGCTCTCCTCAAGTCTTGTTGCCACATCACATCCCTCCTGGCCCAGTTAATGAAAGGACATCTGATTACATAAGCAGCAAAGTTTCTTATATGGGGAGATCTCTTCATCATGAAATTTCCCCCATTTATGTCAAAATGGCTTTCGTAAATCCACAAATTCCATTTTCAACAATCAATATTTTGCTCTAAGTAATCATGGACCCACTGGGTACATCTGTTTCAAGTATTCCATGGATTAAAAACTCTCCCACTTCTAAACACTATTACTGTTTCTCAGCAGGTCTGTAATTGGAATGTTTGTATAAGAGGCCTCGACTGGGTCACACTTGCCTTTGTCTTGGGGCATTTTCTAGGCAAAAGGAGTGACTAGATTGAAAACCTGATGTTTAACTCTTTTCATTCTCTCTTTCTTTGTTTCTGTGTATGTGTGTACACCCGTGTGCGCATTGTGGAGGATCCACTCCAGGGCTTTGTGCACGCTAGGCACCAAGTTACATCCTCAGCTCATAACTAATTTCTTCCTACTCAAGAAACTGCCTTCACTGATGCTAAGTTGATGTATCCAGAAGTAGCTATGGTGAAAACGTGTTACTGGGCTACTATCATTCAAGATGAAGCTTCCTATTTGATCCTAGTTTATGAATCCCAGAGAAACACTTCAAAATGAAATCTTAATATTGAACACAAGTTACCTATACTATGAAGATCTAAATGTTTGATGTTGTAGGACAGGTCCCTAAATGGCCTTTGGCAAACTCAATTCATCCTTGTCCCCTTTCTTGCTTGTAGTTCTCAGAAGAACGTTGGAATGTGCTGGGAATATAATATTGGAGATAAGGAGGAACTGATTGAAACAGCCCAGTTCTGCTCCAACCCCCCTAGAATATGCAAGACTTTTGTTCACTGATTTTAGTAAATCCCAGGTATAAAATCCAGAAGTGACTTTCAGCATCCCTCAGCTGTGGAGTGACATGCAGTACACACAGACAGGATTCCATCCACCCTGGGCACTTTCCCGAGCCTTGGAAGACTGGTAGCCGTGATTCCTAGGCTTTTAATGCCCTTGCTACCTATCTGTGAGTAACACAGTTGCTTTGCTTAACTGGTTGTGTCAGTATGCTGTCTCACTGGACTCCTGCAGACAGATTGATACCAGTGCATGTCTTGGCTAGGTGTTGAACAGATCAATACCGGTTTGGAGTGAACCTGCCTAACAGATGTTCAATATGGTAGCCATTTGCCACTTGTGGCTATTAAACATTTGAAATGCAACTGGTTCAAATTGAGATGTGCTGCAAATATAAAATGCACACCAGATTCCGAGAACTTAATACCAAAAAAGAAAGAATGCAAAACATTTCATTAGCAATTTCTGAATTATGTACTAAAATAATAATATTTGGATATGTGATCTTAAATTTAAAAGGGTTACTAAAATAAATTTCACCTATTTGCTTTTACTTTTGTAACATGACTACTAAGAACATTGAAAATTACATATGTGTTTGGTGGGTCACATTAAATTTTTACAGGGCAGCCCTGGTCTAGAATGTCCTATTTGAAATATTTTTTGTCGAGGAGAGTTGGAAGTCTCTTATGAGCTCTTCAGATTCCCAGATATTACATTTTCATGGCACTTTCTTCAAATAGCTGCTCTGTAAACACTCTCTCTGTTTTGTTTAGTTCAACTTAAAATGTAGAGTTTCTCTCACTTATTACTTCAAAGGAAAGAATTTGTGTGTGTGTGGAAACATTAGCGGAAGTCCATGGGTTATGGAAACACATGGTGAGCCCTACCTTCTCTTTGGCCACCCGCTTCCACCCTTGACTCTTTGTTCTTTCTTCCTTCTCCTCTCCTTTCTCCTCGTGAGCATCTTCCTTTACTTGGCCTGCTGTCGAGGTCTGTCTTTCTCTTTTGAAGACACACCATTTTCTCCTTAAGAGGAAGCTCAGCAAATAAAAATTCCCTCCTCTTTTTACAGTAGCAAGACAATAATGAAAGTCACTGGAGAGGCTTTTTGTGTGTTCCCCGTCTACAGGGGGATACAGAAAAGCTAAAACAAAAAGGAAAATGGAGTCTGAGCCGCGCCCCCACAGAGCAATGCAGAGATGGGGATGGAGACTGGAGCGGCAGTGCTCACCATTGAGTGCGGGAGTTGATTGGCACCTTCAGCAGCTGCTTCCCTGGGCCCCAGCCATGTGAACAGGGATCTTGGGCATTCACTCCACATGGAATGCTCTACCCAAGAGGTTTTCAGAGTTTAAATATAATTTTTACCACAAGCCCTGTATCTAAATAACATCCTACAAAATATAAACTAAGAACTCAAATAAGGACTGCTCTTCCATATCTGTTGTAAGTCCATGACCCACAAATGATGAAGACAGGAAGCAAAGCTCAGATCCACAAGCTTTCCTTTATTCTGCAGCAAAATCAATCGATCAGGCCCATTTTCTGGGTCTGGAGGTGGTCCCCAGGGTTTCAGAAGGAGTCTGGGTTTTACAGTTTCATTGGGGACTGAGGACGTGCAGTTTGGACAGTCAGGGGCTAGTAGTACAGGTTAACACCTTAACTTAGGAACGTAATTGTAAAAAGGTTGAAACCCATTGTTATCTGGGGAGATAGGAGTCCAGATCCCAAGGGATGAGTATTCAGATCTTGTCCGTTGCTTTTCTTTCTCTGGGATCCATGGTTTCCCAGAGTTTCCATGTTAGCTGTGCCTCCATCTAGGACTAATTTGCAATGGAGAAAGGTCCACCAGAGCCCAGCATTCAGTATCCGCCCCTTTCCTTCAGGGTCCATTGTTCTTAGGAAAGGATTTACTGAGAGGTTAGTGCTTATTCAGTTTCCCCTTCCTCCTCCCAGGCCACACTGTCCCCCCATTTTTCTTGGGGAGCCGTCTTGCAGGAATATTATTTTCCGTAGCCCTTCATTCGTGAGAGCTGTACTGTCAAGTCACGTCTTCTCACTCCTCTCTGCTGCTACAAAACATAGCAACTCCTGTAAAAACCGCTGTTCTGTTCCCTTAGCTCCCAGGACGCTCTTCTCTCCTAGCTTTCTATTTCTGACCAGTCTGCCTCCATCAATTTTTTAAGGCTTCTCACCTTCCAAACCCCTAAATGCTGACTTCCTGTTGCTGTTCTCACTTTCAGTCTTCTCTGTGTGATTACACCTTAAGTGGTTTAAAACTCTGGTCCAAATTCAAACTTCCAACAACATTCTCATGCAGACTTCAGGTTCAGGTATATTAAAATCTGTTGGCTTGAGTTTCCATGGGTACCTCAATATCTTCATGGCACAACATGACAATCCTCACCCCTGAATGATTCTTGGTCCAGTATGCTTCATTTCAGTTAATGATCTCTGTATTCTTAAAATAAACTAAATTAAACACTTGGGAGGTTTTACTTTTAACTTTCTCTCACATACTACTCTCATAAATTACCAAATCCTCCCAAGTACTTTTTCAATTTATCTTCTGTAATAGAAATAATAATGCCCCCCAAAGATGTCCACATCTTGATCTCCCAAACCAGTGACTATGTCAACTTATGTAACAAAAAGGACTCTGTAGACGTGATAAAGTTAAAATTCTCAAGATAAGGAGATTAACCTAGATCATCTGAGTAAGATGAACCCAATGTAATCACAAGGGTCTTTGTGAGAGGGAGGCAAAAGAGTCACAGTCAGAGAAGGAGATGTGACAATGGAAACAGAGGCCATGAGCCAAGGAACAGGAGAGCTGGAGACCAGGAAACATTCTCCTGAGTCACCAAAAAGAAACATAGTGTGCTGATACCTAGATCTTTACCCCACAGACCCATTTCAGACTTCTGAACTCTAGAACTGCCAGATAATGAGCTAGAGTTGTTTTTGAGCCATTAAATGTGTGATAATTCATTGTAGTAGCATCAGGAAACAAATAGATCCCCTAATCTCAGTCTCTATATCCATAGCCCTGGGTGGGTTCTTATCACGTCTTGCCTAGAACAACCGCTTCAATCTCTTTATTATAACCCTTACTTGTTGATTCTCTGTAACCTGCTCTCTGCCTCATACAGGATTTTCTGATTGTTTGCCCTGCTTACCACCCAAAGCAACCACCTAGAGACTCCTTGCCCAGGCCTATATGGTCCCTTGTGATCTGGCCTATGTCTACCTCAGCAACTTAACGTTTTTCTTTCCTACCTCAGACACTGTGGAACTTCTTTGACTTTAGATACATGATATCCTCTAGCTAGAATGCTTTTCGCAGTCCCAACCCACCCCTATCCCTTGCAGGTAAATCTTTAATGCCTTGTTGTTGATTTTTTTGTTTGTGTGTTTGTTTTGTTTTGTTTTGTGGTGCTGGGGATTGAACCCAGGGTCTTGTGCTTGTGAGGCAAGCACTCTACCAACTGAGCTATATTCCCAGCCCCTTAATGCCTTGTTGATAAATCGCCCCTCCCCTCGTCTCTGTGTTCCTTAGATGAGATAAGATGGTACTATCAAAAGCTTCTGTAATGCCCCACTCAAGGGCTCTTCTGTCTGTGTGTCTTTTTTTCATCAGACTGTTAATTACTCAAGAAAAACTTATCTTTGAATGCACAACACTCAACTTGGCACCTAGTAGTTTGTTGAATGCAATAAGTTGTTGAATTAAACTATGTAATATTGTACATCTATGAAAATATGAAGTTTCTTAGCAAAGGGAAGGAAATTAGTTAACATTAAAATAAAATGATATTGATAAACTGATAGAAACATATCTCTCCAGTGAAAGAAATGCTAGCGCATGTTATAAAACATCACAACTCATTCAGTTATTTATAACCTGGAAAATTCACCTACAATTGGAAATGTTGAATAAAGCAAATCAGGGTTGCAATGGTAGATTTTCAGTTGAAAAGTATAAATTATCATTGCATTCATGTGATGCAGATAAAATTCATATTTAGTAAATGAAGGGAAGAGATTCTATAGGATAATGCAGGAATTTAAAATCCATATTCACATTGGAATCCAGCGAAAGCCTCTGCAATGATCTTTGATTGCACGTCCATCTTATTACGTGGCTGAAAGGTTAATAGGCACATCTTAAGGCTTCTTTTGTTGCTTCATTTACTGTCCAGTTAAAGGTAAATTGTGGAGAATATCTTGCCTGAAAATTACACTACCTGGACACTGCAGATTATTAGGTCATAGATTCTGCAGAGAAACTGAGAAGTGAGAACAACTGTTCTATTCTTGCTTTTTCTCTGAAACCCAGAAAACAGCAGTAAATTCCCCAAACAGTGAAGCAGGGGAAGCAGGGGAGGAGGACTTTTCTTGTTAAAAGAGCAAACTCAACCAACCTATTTCTTTTGCTTTATTTTTTTTTTCTCTCTGTTTTTAGACCTTAGATGCATGAATAAATGAAAAGGTTGAAGCATTTTACAATGTACATGGACAATTCTTTTCATTAGCACAGGCATTTCTAAACCCTCAATATCATTCTCATTTGCTTTTAAATAATAACTCTCTTTCATTTCTAAAGACCGACTTTAATGGAATACATTATAATTGCACTTAATTCATCCAGAGCTCTTTTCTTTTAAAAATGTTGCTGATCAGTTCCTCAGTTCATAAGGCTTCATCCTCATCCAACTGCCCCAGTCTGCTGGCTTAGTTGCTTCTGCATTGTTACCCTTATGGATTTTCCCCATAGCTACATCTCCCTAGCAAGTTTCTCTCCATGAACTGCTTTAGCTGTCACCAAATAATGCTGCCTTACTGTCTTCTTCATTATCATCTACCTCTAAGTGTGTTATAATTATTTTAATCTATGAGTTTCTCAATACTTGTTTATAAGATCACAGGCAGAATTTTAAACTATCCTTTTGTGTTTGAGTTCTAATTTTGCTATTTTATTGCCAGAACCTCTGTGAAAGTAAATCCTTGGAATTTAATTGGTTAAAATTAAATTGAATTTTAAGAAATTCAGTTTATCCTAAGAAATTCATTGAATCCTAAGAAAAACTCAATTTTGGTGAATGGTTCATTGGTGCTCATAAAATATATTTGTTTATTAGATATGAATTATATATACTATATATAGTTTAACTTTATAAACTTACCATTATAAAGTAAAACCATTCTGTGTCTTCATGTTTGACCTGTTTGATCTGAACAATTTCTGAAGTGTTAAAATCTCCACGTAAAGTTGGTAATCCACATAAATTTCTCTATGGCTCTACCACTGTTCACCTATTCCTACCATCACAGAAACTTCTGAAACCAAGAAACCATGCAGGAGATGGAACAGATAATTAAAGTTAAAATCATTTTTACTGACTATGGTCTTATGGCAGGATTATAGAAACTAAGCCTGTAATTTGACTTGAATTGCTTTCTGTTGAATTGTTCAGTGGTGAGAAAACTTTCCAAATTACAATTCCCTCTTTAGATTCTCCTGTAGCTGGGAAGATATTGTTCTAATAAATACGGCTATAACGAGGAAAGACTCATCACCAATCTCCCATTGATGGAATTTTCTTCTGTTTTTGTTCAATAAGCAAAAAATTCCAATTTTTATAAATAGACTGAAAATAAAACATTTGGTGGTCAGAGAACAGGAATAATTTGAGATGCTTTTGTTTAAAGTCATCTAGAATGTTCCAGACACTTCCTAAGTGCTTTTGGACAAACTACTTGACTCCATCTTGCTCTGGTTTCTTTAAGAAAGTGTGGACCTCATAATGACATAGGATTAAATGAGTTTCTAATATTTAATTTAGATATTAGATGAGCATATAGTTAGTGCTTTGAATTGTGCTAAAAGCACAGTATGTGTTTGATAAATATTAACCATCTATGTCCTATTATTGTTGGCATTCCATTTCTCATATTCTCTCCAATTTCCTGATTTCTTCATGTTTTATGTATATGAGTAACTGAATTAGTATGTGTGTGTAAAGAACACCTTTTACAGGTATTACATTCTGTGAGAATTTCATTTCTTCAAAGCCATTCACCAATGACAGCCTGCTGTTCGTCCTCCATGGTAAGTCAGGCACAGAATCCTATTATTTTTCTCTCCGAATTTTTTTATGTATCTAACCTTTCATCTTGCATCCCAGTTTAGACTTTGTCATGCCTGTATTTGTGCAAAAGCTCATCAGCTAGATTTTGCTGACCCTAAGATTTCCTTTTAAGTCCTCCAGTGGTATGACAGTATAACCTTGCTCGGTGGCCCCGGTGGCCTCATTACTGTCTTTAGAGGTATCCATCTTCAGATCAAGTTCTTTTTCCTGATATAAAGTGGACATGACACAACCAACTTCTCTGTAAGTGTTTAGCTCTGTTCTATTCAGATGGAACTCTTTTATGAAGTAAAAGCATAGTGCATGTTTACTATGTGACTTTACTCAAAGTGTAAACACACACAGCAACACAATCCAGAATCAACTTCTATCCTCCTGCCTAACTCCTCTCCTCTCCTTTAATGTATTCACAGCTAAAACACATGGTTTCAAGATTAAATTGTGTGTTCCACTGATTTATCATGGATTCATCTTTACTCGTGTTTAATTACTCTTGTGTTCTTACCGCTGAAGACTGGTGGCACTTTTCCCACATCATAAAGATCCACTGCTAATTATACAGTAGATATAAAAAAATTAATGATGGATTGACTTATAAATAAAACCAAGTAATTGTCTTCACATAAAAGATGCTTTGATTCCATAGTCTGAAATTTAAGAGTGATTTAGTAATTAGAATTTCTACTCTGACCTCTTTGACTTTCTCTGTTGCTGTAGGCAAGCCATTTTGGTATTTTGGACTCATTTTCTTAATCCAAAAATGGAAGTAGGGCTTGTCATCTGTCTTATTCATGGAGAGTGGTGAGGAGTATCCTAGTCAACACAAAGCACATGGCTAATACAAAGTTTAATAAAAGTGATAAATAACATCCATTAAAGAATTGAACCATCCCTCAATTTCTTCTGCCCTTTCAGTCTTTTGATTCAATATTCTCTCACTGAGATCTGAGAACTTTAATTTGAGAAAGTACTTTACTAACAATCATAGACTTTCTACGTTAACCTTTTCTTATCATAGGCACACCTGGATGATATCAAATTATTCTTCTAAGGAAATCAATGTAGCACTAAAATGCATAGGAAAAAAGCAACTGATAATCAGACTTCAGTAAGGGAAATTTTAGAGAGAAAGAATGAGTCAAAGGATCACCTGTTTTCTGTGGAAAAACTTTTTAATCTCAAACAACATTTTCTTTTTTCCTCTAATTTCTTACACAAAATTGTCCTCTTGCTAGAATAGTTACTTCTCTTTCATTGTGAATTATGGAGTGAAAAACTAAAATCATCTTCTGTACTTCTAAGGAACCAGAAAGAAACCTTGAAATAATTGCATTGCATTGAAATTTTTCACAGTAAACCATCAGTGTCAAATAAGTGATATCTTTACTTGCAATAACATGTCATGTGAGGTAGGTTTTGCTTAGTGGTATCATGGGGGCCAAAAAATAAGAGAAAATAAAGTTTGGAAGTTAAGATTAAACAATTATAATAGCAATAGTGTATTTCTGATAAATATACTAAATATTTCTAAGAATATTTCTAAAGGAAGAAAGGAAAAGAAATCAGAACAGTCCAGAGAGGACAGCTGAGAAATGTTCAACAATGTAGACCAAAATTTATCTACTAGTAAGGAAGTGGAGAACCTGCTAAGGAGGCAAAACTGTAACTTTCCTGGTTACAGTTTCCCATCCTTGTAGATGTATGATTCTTCCAATTGCTTTCTCTTTTAAAATGTACATCTTGGACTGGAGTCATGGCTCAGTGGTGGAGAACTTGTCTGGCATATGTGAGGCCCTGGTTTTGATCCTCGGCACCACATATAAAAAATAAATAAATAAATAAAAGATCCATTGACAACTAAATATACGTGTGTGTGTGTGTGTATATATATATATTTTTTTTTTTTTTTTAATAGAATGTACATCTTAAAGCCTATTGCAGTTTACAAACACTTTGGGCCATGTGAATTAATTAGGTCAAATATAGGAATAGCAAAAAAACAAGTAGAACTCAAGGGTTTTTTTTCCCCTACCATTTGAAAGATTGCTATCTCCAGAGCTTCGAGGAGAGGGAAAGATTTGGAATTTTGATGCATTTCAGTGTGTATAGTGTATATGGATTTTGTTCATCCATAATATCTGTTATACTGACTTTAGACAAAATCTAGAATCCTGCCTGATGAATCCTCTGGGATTCTGCTCTCTGAAGGCATAAACCATACTTTTTCCCGGTGCTGCTGCTGCACTGGGCTCTCATTTATTTAGACAAACTTTGCTTCTAGTTTAGGGCCTGTGTCACAGTTTACTTTGCTTCTGACATTCCTCACCCTTCCTCCTCTTCATGTGGGTATCCTTCAACATCCACCCAGACTACATCCTCAGGAAAGCTGCCCCAAACTCCCAGACCTGATCTCATCACCTGCTTATATTATCACTTAGAACCTAAGACTGACCCTAATTTGCAACCATACATTTGAGTGATTAAGAAAAAATATCCCCAACTAGTTCCTAAGTTCACAAAGCAGAGGAAACACGCAAGCTGTTAACTGTCTATGTCTAGCCCTCACTCTTGTATTGATTGGCATAAGGGAGGTGCTTAGTGATGTTTGTTGAATCAATAAATGAATAGCTCTAAACTAGCTCATTGAATAACAAACTATGAAATATGGAACTATGAAGTGGACATAAATAAGTTTAGGCAGAATTCAGAACATGAAAGAAATTTTTATATTGCCTTTAGATTTTAGGAAATGAAATACTGATAACAATGACATTACTTAATTAAAATGTTAATTACTATGACAAGAGTAAGATTAGCATCTTTTATTTTTAAGAAAAATTTAAATGAGAAGAAAACAACTGGCTTTCTAGACATTTCTTTGAGTTACAGCCACTTATGCTTAAGTGATTTTATTGTAGCTGGAGGGTGTTTCTATTTTTGTAGTGTTTAGGCTGCATTAATGAATCCTGTTTCATGTCTTTCAGAGATTAATAAATCTTAGAAGCAAAAATCTTAAAGAACACTGAATCCTAATTATTTTTTATTTCTGAATTCTTTCAAACATCAAATATCTCTTAGATCATGGTTTTAGCCGTTGCTTTGCTCACTGGTGACCAGGTGTTCTTGAGCTTTTAAGACCATAAAAACAATAAAAGGGCTATGAAGTCCTGACCTTCAAACTCAGACCTCTAGGAAGTCTGCAAATTTAATTTTTAGGGCATGTGGCGGCAAAAAAGAAAGCACCCCCACGTCTTGCCCACCCCCTTCCAGATGTCTAATCATCTCAATATGAATTAGCCCAAAGATTCAAGTAGAAAATCATTAGCTATATTCTACTAGCAAAAGTTTTTGTGAACCCCAACCAGCATGTTTAAAAACAGTTCCAAAACAAATGACTAAGACTTTATGTATTTCATAAAATACATGTTCGGTCATATTATAAATTTAAAAATAAGCACAACTGCATATCACATGTTTTCTATTTCCTTTTAAATTGTATAAATTTTACTAGTGCCTAAGTTATTAGGTTCCTTTTTCATTTTTCTCCCAAGACACGCACAGGGAAAAGTTCTGCTTAATCTCCCATGTCTATTTCAAAGTGAAGTTGGCTCATGAAAAATTTAGGTTTTCTTCTGCTCTACATTTCAGATCATAATTTTTTTGAGATATTATTACTAAATATATTTCTTGTCAGGAATGCAGTGATCTAAATGTCTTTTCACAGAAAGGCTTCATCATAGCTTGCTGCACCGAGAGTTTCCTCCCAAAATAAATAAATATATAAATGTGAGACCATTGGGCATTTGGACCTCATTTTTCAGAAAGATCATTGTAGGGAAGCAGATGAAGGCTGACTTAGAAGAGAGCACTCCTGCTAAAGACAAGAAACGAAAAGATCCTGAACTAACACAGGGGAAAACAGAACAGGACCTGGGGTCTCGGTCCCAAGGTCATGAGGAAGAAGAGAGCTTACGGGAAACTGCCTCGTCCACCACTTTCAGTTTTCAGTACAGAAATATGATGTTAAGAAAGATGCTTCAACAAATCCACAGAATCAGTGACAAATAATTCTAATCATCAAGGACCAAAGCCTTCAATTGAAAGGAATATGCACCATTAAACAAGAAAAAAAGAAAGAAAAGAAAAAAAGAAAGAAAGCTTGGTTGGGGATGTGGCTCAGTGGTACAGAACTTGTCTATCATGCATAAGGTCCTGGGTTCAATCCCCAGCATTGAAGAAGAAAAAAAAAGAAAAAAAGAAAGAAGAAAGCAAAGCATGACAATTATTGTTAAACTACCAAATTTTATTTAAATGTTCACTTAAAATATTTTCAAGTAAAAATATGTACAAAAACAGATATAAAAGGTTGGAGCAGCTAGAAAGTGTAACAGCTACACATATACATAAATACAAATTAAATTCAATTCGATGCAAAGTTGAGTGACATCATATTGCACTAAAAAGTTATTCCATATGAAAGTACATGCATCAAGAGTTTCCATCAGATGAAAGCACACTTACTTCATAGCGTCTCGCCACTTACACAAATAGCCCATAAACACCATCTGGCAGCGTGATCGCTGCACCAGAACCTTCCCCAGAGGGAAGTCATTTAGCAGTAGAAAAATCTATTTTATTTCACATATCACATGTTGAAACAGGCACCAGTGCCAAGGAACCCTAAGAAAGAAACAATGCAATCCATAAATCAAACTCCCTTTGCACCACTTATATTTTCATAGTTTAATATCTTAGTACTCCAAATATGGTTGGAATGTAGATGCAGAAAAGCAATTTTGCTCTTTAAGAATTTAACAATCAACACAAGACATTGTGAAAAAATTGTACAAAATATATACCATCACCTTTACCAGTTTCCATTATCACAAATCCAGAGTGAAGAAACTGCCAGAGATGAGGACAACTGAGACTACTGAAGATAATACTCTGCTGGATCTTTCTAATCCTATGTTTTAGATCACTTGGCCACCATGCTCCCCCAACTTTGGGACTGATACAAGGTCATGACAAAAGCCTTCCAGCGAGGTGTAGTGGCACATGCCTCTAATCCTAGCGATTCAGGAGGCTGAGGCAGGAGGATCACAAGTTCAAAGCCAACCTCAGCAACTTGGTGAGACCTGTCTCAAAATTTAAAAAAATAAAAAATGGGCTGGGGATGTGGTTCAGTTGTTAAGCACCCCTGGGTCCAC
The DNA here is from genome assembly GCF_902686455.1 of Sciurus vulgaris. Classification (NCBI taxonomy): domain Eukaryota; kingdom Metazoa; phylum Chordata; class Mammalia; order Rodentia; family Sciuridae; genus Sciurus; species Sciurus vulgaris. The sequence goes on from NC_136469.1 coordinate 17,877,243, forward strand.
TGCCTGGTATGAAAAAAAAAAAAAAAACCATTCCAAGCAATCCAGATCCAATTTATGGATTTAGGGATTTAGTTGGTCTGTAAATTTTAACTTAAGCACAGAAAAAAAGAGATAGTTTCCAGCATAATCTTCAAGAGTAACACACTACCACTTCCCCCTAGGCTAAACTGATTAAATTAATGCAAATCATTGATGCTTGCCATAGAATATAAAAGGTGTTTAAATACATTTATATACAATACCTAATAATACATTAATATGAACATACCAGCACATATGTGAATTTTTCTAACCTCTGACAAATGAAAAAAAAGTTACTGTGTATTAGGTCAAATTTTTAGACAAATCTCTACAAAAGAACCCACTTTTATAAAGTAAATACAGATATATGTACAATAAGACATGAACGATTCATCATGAGATAAATTCAGAATTAGTAACTAAAAATCATCTCTACCAGTGCATCACTACCATGTAACCCATGCTATGACAAGAAAGAATCAAGTTCTATGACATTTAGTCAAATCCTCGACAGAAAAATAAGACAATGTAGTTCAGCAAGCATTCAGTGCAAGAGATTGTTTGTCTTGCCTTTTCTGCCATGTGCTTATAAAACCACAGGTAGCCAGTGCTTAGCATCAGTAAAACACAACGAGGTGTCTGTCCATCTGCTTTGCACAGGGCAAACACACAATTGATCCTGGCGTTTGCGAAGTTCCCAAATGTTGAGGCGTACTACTGTTATTATTGTGCTACAGTCGTGGGCAGAGATAGGTTTGGAGCCAATATCTGTGTTCGAAATAAAGAGGTTGCTAAAGCAAAGTACAGCCTGATATTCTTACTGATTTAGAGAAACGAAGTAAAAGAGTGAAGTGTTAGTCCACTCTTGGAACAGGAATGCCATTTATAAAGATCCTATTTTTTAAAACATAAGTATTAAAAGTTTAGTTCCAGATTGACAGCGGCAGTAATAACATTCACAAGGAAAAACTATTAGGTAACAAATTTCTCTAAGATCAGATTGCTTCAAATTGTTGGAGGTTTCTGATAGTTTATGCAATAACCATAGCTATGTGTGTGTGTGTGTGTGTGTGTGTGTGTGTGTGTGTGTGTGTACATGTATATGTTTGTGTGTATATATATGTGTGTGTATACGTATATATACACACACACATATAAAATGCTTTTCTGCTTTCAGAGTAATAAAAAGTGCTATGGGATAGTGTTTGCAATAATTAATATAAATAATAGTTTATGTAGACCATTTCTACTATGTTATAAGCATACATTCATTTGAAACCATGTAGTTTATTTCTCCAAAATATTTTTCTACTTTAATATCACATTTTCATATTAGCCAGCAAGTAGAAATTTGGAATGGAGAAATTCCATGAAAAAAATTAATTCAGAAATCTTAGAAATAAGACAGCTGGATTCTAGGAACAGAGAAACACACTGCATCATCCTCTGGCTGGCTACACTTGAACATGCCCCTAATCAGGTTCATTAGCAGGAATATGTGTGGTCTAACTTCACGATGCATGTTAAAGTCAGGCCACACAATACCCAATTATACAGCTGCAACCTTCAAATACCTGACACCCTTTCCCACAAGAGGCTGTGCAAAATACCCTGTTGCAAAAGGTGCTCAAAATAGAGTCGTTATTGCAAAGGAGATAACTGTGCATTAGTCTTTTTTTTTTCTTTTCCCCTCTGGTTTTCAGCGTGGCCTTCAGAGACCTCAACAAGAGGTAACCAGAACTTAGCAAGCAGATTTTCTAACCAATAAATTATTTCACTTGAAAATCATACTTTAAAAATATCAGTAGTGTATATGTTGAGGGGAAAACCAGTATGCTCACTTTCAAATCACTGCAGCCATCTGTGTGGCTCTCAGATGCCTAATGCTCCAGTTTCTGGAGAGAATCGTTATCTATAAAAGTGTATAGGCAGTTACTGATGCTATAAATGTACCCTTGATCCACACAGGCTGAAATACGCACACGGAACAGAGATCTATTTGGAAACTGCAACCATTCTCACTGTTTTAAGTCAATGGTAACTAAGAAGAGGGGAAAATACTCCCAGGAAAGTAAACCTAAGTGGCAGATTCACTAATTATCTAGATTCACTGAGAAAAATCTAGATAATTTTGTAAATGCAAATTGAGACTCACTTCCTATCTTGAGGGCTTAATGTTAAAAAAAAAATCCAACAAAGGAATCATTCATTTATTCAAATAAGATAGAGAAATGGTTCTAAAAGGTCAAGTTAATGTTGTTATGAGGTTGTAAGGAAAGACGGTATCTCACAACATGAAGAAAATGGGTGAACTTTCTATGAGACCATGATTCACCCTTTTGTGAATCTGCATTTGATCTAAAAATAGATAAAACTCTTCTTTTCAGACACCAATTAATTTGAAAATGCAATAAAAGGGAGAAAGGATTATCTTCAAAAACTGTTGAATTATATTTTTTAAGTACAGTACTAATAAACTACTTAAAGGTCACAATTTTAGATACTACGGATATTAAGATAGACTTTTAAAATACTGTTTATGGGGAAATTTAAGCTAATATATATATATATATAGGCAATAATTCCATTACCTACATATAAATAATGTAAACAAAAGCTATGGAAATAATTCATATCTACTCTAATTTACATGCACGATGAACTTCTTGCCAGTTTCACAATGCCATGACTTAATTCCTGACTTCGAATGGTTAGGAAAATAAAATGCACCTCTGTAAACATTATCAGCACCAAAATACTGCATATCATGTAGAGTAAAATGAAGCATGATTATATTCAAGTAAACTCAAATTTCTTGAGTTATCTGTATTCAAATCTCAAATCTCTCTATTCCTTTCCAAACTAAGAAAAAGACCTATGATTAAAACCACATTCGCTATTTTTGTCATTCACAACTGACACACAAAATCTGATAAAGCTGAAGCTATTTCCTTATATAGCATATAACATATTTTATGAGAAATCTACCTATTTCGATTAAGATATAAATTGAATATTTAAAAATATATCCCACTAATGCCCCACGCTTATTTCTAATGGGGAAAAAGGGCATTCTTTTACATTACTCACAGAGACAGATGCAGACTTTGTGGGGACAGAAGTAAACATAATTTTGCTGGTCTTCTTGAAGAAAGTTTATACAAGATTCCCAAAGTAAAGTTAGGTCCAGGATCTTGGAAGGGGCCTGTCTATGTGAAAGACACTGAAGCTTTTGTTTCATTAACTTCTCAGGATATTGGTTTATGCATAGCAATTAGTTTTCAATATTCTCCAATTATATTACATAACATGTTGCATATCATCAAAATAGTTACCTCTAAGCAGATACTACCTTTCATTTCCTGATACTCTGACCTTCAATTTTCTATCTTTTCTTAACTTATACCTGAATTGTAAGAGATCAACATTAACAAAGGTCAAAGTTGATATCTTTCTTTGCCTTACATTCATTTGCCAACTGAAATAAAATAATGAGTTTCTTGAAGACTGATCACAGTTCATGAAGAATTCTGTTATGCAATTATACTCCTGTTAATCATCTGTTGATCTATCAAACAGCGATTGGGAAGACAATTCCACCAGACAAATAAGACGATCTGGAAGTATTTCAAAGTGCACATTTTAGTGTTAGAGAAACTGCCCTCCGCTGTTATTGTAACCTAATATCTGACTTCAGCAGGGCTGCCTGAGCTTCAGTGTAAATGCACAGGCAAGTGGATGCACACTCCTAAGTTTTATGTTTGGAAATGGAGCCAGCCATCTTTTCTAGGACAGATCCGTAATCTGCTAAAGAAAGACAAGAACAGAGTCTACTTTCAGCTAACGAGATCACTTTTATAATAGTCTAGTTCTCTTCATTTGATCAAAGGAAAAAATAATCTAATACTTTAAAATAATAGGGTCAAAATAGCCCTGTAAGAAAAATATTTACTGCTAATATTCTTAATCATGTAAGGAAAATCATTCCTTTTTAGTTGTGTTTTAGCTCTGAAAGTCTTCACTATATCTTTTTATATCAAAATTAAATATTTTATGCACTAAAAAATAATATTTGAAAATAGTGCATTGGTTATTTTAAACTGTATTGGGTATTGGCCATTTTTTCTGTTATAATAAACTCATGGTGTTATAGAAACATTTGATTTGCACACTGGCACAAGTATAACACATGCACAGCACATATGGACATACATGCATTATACATATACATCACTCTAAAGATATGAGAAAATTTTTACTTTGTATAAAAATATGCACATACAAGTGGGCAGGAGAGTTTTTGAACTAGGATTTCTGTTACAAGATGCCATTTTGGGTAAAAATTTGGAATGATCATTCCTTGATTAAAGAAACCCTATGTTTTTCATGATGTGTCCTAAAAATAAGTTGATAAATGACCTAATCTCCATCGCCTTTTAAAAAAATTACTGGTTGATTTTCTGTCTAGTTAAAATGGTATTCCAATGGCTCTAGAAACCAGGTAATATACAAAATACTGTGGGAAGCAGGAGAAATATATATACTAGCTAGCCTCCACAATGATACATAATGACACATTTAAAGAGATATTAAAACCAAAAATAAACAAATAAATAAAAACATGAGACCAATCGGCTACAGCTGACATAAGCACATTAACTTCATGAATAACTAAATCCTACACGAACTCTCCAAGACATGTTTCACTGGACAAGAACAATCTCAAGAAGAATCTGCTGTTTAGATCTTATGGATCTAGACAGTGTAAAAATAGGTATACAAAAGAACGTTTTACCTCTAAATAATACATAGTAGGGAGAGATGTGGACTAACGAACAATGCATATTGCAGGTAGGGACTACAAATCAAAATCTGAAAACCCAATGCTAAGAATAAATGGAAGAGCTGATAGGAATTCACTTAGTGACCTAAATACTAGGTTTAGCTAAAATAAAAATCAATCTTGGGTATATATTTAAATGTTATCAAGAGTAAAAATTAAATTAATGAATTGAAATTACTCCCAATTTCAAATCACCATTTCTACTTTGAATAATTATCTATGAACTCTGTCTGGTCTTAATGATTTTAATCAGTATAATTCTTTGAAAATTTCTTATTTTCAAACAGACAAAAATTAAGGGATGAAACATACTCTGGCCATGACTGACCATTTAATCTGATATGTATAGATAATAGTTTGATTTTTTCATAATTATATTATTCTCATTTGAAAATTCCACAGTATTTTTCTAATCCCAGCATAATGCCACCTGTCTGAAGACACACACTCATGCAGTTTCTCCTGCTTTCAATAAACTTGTCATGAGTTATCTCATTTGAAGATGGAATGACAATTAAGGAAACTACTGACAAAACTTAGATCTAGAAGTAAAATTTTTTTAGAAACAACAGTTGTGAATCTTATTTTGCAGTGACATTTCCTCCTCCAATTTTATGTAAATACATGCCTTTTCCTAATTGACCTGGACAGTTTTACCCCAAGAGGCAGATTAACAGAATATAAAATATATGAAGGAAATGCACAAACTGTTAAAATTCATCACCATGTTAAAATAGCCATGAACTAAAAAGAAAAAAAAATGTTCAAGATTACTAACATTGCATACAGATGCAATTATAAGGATGGGCCTAATATTTTTGACTATTTTCTTTATGGTGACATCTCTCAAGTTAATATTCTAATTTGAAGATTTAATAATGTATATATTTAGTTATGTCCATGTATGGGTAAATTATTAGGAAAACAGGAGTTTACTCTTAATCTGTTACCAAACTGGACACAACATCCTGATCCAATGAACTGACCTGGAAACAAAATGGCACATTAACTGTGGACCTTCCTCACAATAACTGAAAAAATACCTAACATAATAAATTCTCAAGGACTTTTATTCAAACGTAATTCTTGGATTTGTCTTGTAAACAACAGCTCCTAGAAGCTGTTCTTTAATGTGTTCAAGAAAATTCACACATCCCCCCTCATCTTTTGTTCAAGTGCTCTGGGTATAATCCAAGAATGGATGAGTAATAGCCAAGTTGGTATCTAAGGGGAAGCAACACAATGCCAATGTACAATTTCTGTCCTCTTTGCCACAATAATAACATATGTTCTTTTTCTCAGAACAATAGAAAACATTTTTCACAGTATAGTCATCCACAGTATGTGAAACCATGTTTACAAAACCCATATATACAGAAATATCTCAGTCAACAATGTCAAGGTTCTTAGTCATGATAGCTATTTTGTAGAGAATGACCACTACATTAATTGTCTATTCCTTAGTCTTTTCCCCTAATCCCTACAGGTAGATATCAGACACTCAAGAGTTGTATGAACTCCTATTGCAATTTGCATATTAGCTTTCTACAACTACACAGAGTTATAACTAAATTTCTCAGAAATCAGTTTTAATTCATGAGATGTGAATAAAAATAAATGCTTCCTTGAGTCCATCACCAAGTTGCAATTCTCCAGATTTTCTGGAAATAAAAGATCCATGTTGCATCTCTGCCTTGGAAAGTGTGCCAGGATTTCAATGCATTAGTTCATAATTTGTGACAATCTTCTTCTGGTATGACCTCCAGTATTATCTGTAATGTTCTGGTTATTCTATCTGCAAAGAAATGAAAAAGAAAAATTAAAAATGCATAGAAGTCAGAAATGCATAAAAACAGCAAAACATGAATTATTTTGGGTTGAATACTGAAAACACACAACCACCTATTTCATAGAGTACTTTCAAGAATTATTTCCTTCATTAGAATCCCATCATGCTCAATTAATTTACTTGTCACTTCTGTAACTCCCCATGATGGCTTCTCAGCAAGAATACGTTAATATTTTGCATTCAAATAAGGACTTTTATTCATGAAGCAGGCAACTGAAAATATTTTGAGACAACAGAACCAAGATATAAATAAAAGTTCTCAAAAATATACTGAATATTCAGTTTAAAATTGGTCTGTTCTTTCTGTACTTATGAAATCACAACCAGAAGAATCAGGAGAAGAATCAGAATACAATTTCCATTCTCTAACTTATAGTGTGTTATTGAGAAAATCACCTTATCTCCCAGGGCCTCATTTGTCGCTAGCAGAACGAGAGACTCGAACTGAGCCAGTGATTCTCAAGGTGTGGTCCCTGGACCAGCAGCATGAGCATCACCAGAGACAGAAGAAAGACATTTTTTTTGAGTTCAATCCTACACCTACTGAATTGGAAACTGAAGGAGGGGATGATCAGTAATTCTGTAGACACTACAATTTAAGAGCCTCTGGGATAGAAGATTTCTAAGGTCATTTCATCTCGACAGTCCTAGAACTCTGTGCCTCTGGCTTCAGGGACGTTCCTGTTTGCCTCTTTATCATCGATCCCTATGGAACCTCTTCAGGTTTCTACTAATCCTGGAACAGGCCAGAGTTTTTATCCTCTTGATGGTTTCAGATCCAGATCATCTCTCATCCAGACACTCTCAGGCACACAGTCTTTCTCTTCATTTATGACTTGTCATCTATAATAACCCATGCAAGCAAAATTTAACACTATAAATGATATTTTTTTCATCTTTTGTTTTATTAGTACGTTCCCCAATATTGTGTTCCTCAGCACAGTAAAATTTAGTCTACGTTAACTATAAAGGGTCTGGCACAGTGCTGGCAAATGTTAAACTCTATGCAAAAGTCTCACAGTATATTTTGTCACAGTCCACTGTTGACTTGTGAGCACAAGGGTACATTCAATAGCAAGTAAACCCCATAAAAGGTACAATTATCCTATAAAAACAGACTTTTGTGTGCAAAATATACATCCATCAATAGTAAGGGAGATGTGACTTGTAGGCAGACTAAAACAAAAACAAAAACAAACAATACCAGATGTCTCAGGCATCTACAATGGTCAAAGAACAGCAGCGGAGTTAAAGGGACATCCTCTTCCAGCCCTTCCTCCATGGACAGTCCTGCCACAGCCTCCTCAACTCATCCCCACACTTAGCCTCTGCTTCTCTGACCCAAGATAGAAGTCTTTTCCAAAAGCATGTCCCTATGTTCTAGGGAAACCAGTCCTCTGCCCACTTCAACAACTTGTTTCCCCACCTCTGACAAAGGGGGTCAACTTGGATCCAGCTGCATTGCTAGAGTGCCAATCTCCTTCCAGAAAGCTCAATTTGGATTCTCTATTCAGTTTAACAGCAGAGAAGACAGAGTCTCTCTTCTGGTTCTGCCCACCCAGTCCTCTCTCCTCCTCCATGTTCAATCAGCCCTGTGGATGTTCTCCTCTGTTACTTTCTATATTCTCTTCTTGGGATCTAATAATTAGAATAATTTTCATCATAATGGAGCATTCTGCAGATGATTGATCTTAACCATCAAATTTTCTCTTCTAGGTAACTTATGGCAGTGGCACCAGATAGGGGTGTTCAAGAGAGCTAAGTAAGCCTCTTGGGAAGCTTCCCCAGAAAGGTGGGAACACGTGGCTTCCTAAAGCCACGTTCACATCCACACTTGAAATGAGGTTGGTGGTTTAGGGTGAATCAACCCATGTTACTACTTCTTGAAATAAAACTGAACCACTGAGCCTGCATCCTGAATTTTCAGTAATTGCAACCTACAGGGTCTAATAGCAACTGTATTATTCCTAGCTTTACCTTCCACGTTCAGCTGTTATTCTTGAAATAAACTGAAACAACTGACTTTGCAAAATCAACCGTACCTGGCATGGCAGCTATCACCAAAGGTGGGTAAGGCTGTAAAGCAACGCAAAGCCAACCTGCCCTGGAAGTTATATTAACAATGATGGCATTTTCTTCTTTTCTAAAAAAGGCTTCCAAAGCTTTTCATATTCATGATCTCGTTTATCTCTATGATAAAGATCTAATAAATGTAGGCAAGCTTAATTAATTGAAAATATTGGGCTGCAGTCTTCCTGAAAAGTCTGCACATGCATTCTCCAGCTTTCAGGGGGTGTCATGAATGACGCTGTCTTGACACACCATGGGCAACATATGCTTTTAGGACTCTGGAGTCACAAAGTCACTGTGCACAAAGATGGATTATAATCCCTCTGCTGGTGTTGCCCAGAATGATTCTTTTTATAATCGAAGATTTTGTTTAAATAATGCTATCCTCCATACCTCCCCCTGAGCAGGAGGGAGCACCCCATTTGCTCTCTCCTGTGACAGGGTTTGGCTGATAGATTGAGGCAGCCAAGTAAGACGGTTCCTGCAAGTCCTGGCTCCCCCTGTTTTGCATATGTTAGTGGGGTATCTGCACCTTTTTCCTTATGTGAGAGGCCTATACACCTATAAATAAGTAAATAACATAAACAACCAACAAGAAGAATTAAGCACTCTGTTACAGATGGCAGGAAAAAGCTTTCGGTCTCTATCCCCTTAAGAGTGTGATTTCTTCTCACCCTGGAAATGCTATCATACAAAAAGTGGTTCAATACTGGCATCCTGTGGCCAGAGAAATTCATCAGATCTCTGAAAACCTCAAATTCTGGGGTTCTGAGCATTGCGTGGCTATCAGTACCAAGCAGCTTTCACTATTTTCTGAAGGCCGTCTGGTCCCTCTCATTTTCGTGGGAACAGTGCAGGAAAGGGGGACTTTGATAGATTTTCATTCTCCCAGGCTAATCGACTCATGTATTTCAGGGCTAAAAAAAAGATAGCATAAGAGCTGAAGAATTTTGCCAAAACAAAAGCACTAAACAAACTGGTCTAAACAAAGGCTCGGTTGGCCTCCAAGTTCACATGGAGTTTCTAAGAAAAAGTCTGTCTTTGGGGCAAAGGTCAGCTGGCACTTTAGGGCTCTCGTGTGTCTCTGTGTATTTTGTTTTGGCCAAAGGCTAAGAAAATACTTGCGATTGCAGCAATAAATATTATGAATTTTCTTTGTTTTACTATAAGAATGCTGCCTATGAGGAAAATCAAACAAAATTACAGAGGATTGTTGCTCTTTGCTACTCCCTTTCAAGGCAGCTATAAAGATAAAGAGTTACAATGATCACGATTTAAAGGCAGAATGGCCATGCTCCCTGGTAAGACTTAATGGCATTTTTGAGAACCAAATAACCATTCTGGGACTACTCCATTGCTGCTAGTTTCACAAATGCCTAACACTAAATTCAGAGGCCTTGGAGATGTTCAAAACATCATGAGACAGAAAAATAGGAAGGGGGAAAAAAATCCTGAACTGCATGAGCAGGGAAAGACAACAAAGAATGAAGCATAAAAATTGTTTGTTGGCTGGACTGAAAAAGAGACAAGAAAGGACACAGGTTAGCAAGAGGAAAGAGGTATCAGCATTGGTGGGCCACAAACAGGAGGGAGTCAATGCCCACTAAGTGGGAAGGATCATGCATTTGCTTTCATGAGCTCACTCTCATTGCAGTTCAACTTCAGGGCCACAGGATCTTTCTTTCTAAAGGTTCCTGGCTCTCTGTGGAGATCAGGCATGTTAACTGTCTGTAGACACAAAGCTCACAGCGATGCTCACTAATCTATCCTACATGCTACTAACTAGTCCAAGGATTCCAGTGGTGAATATTATTTAACAAAAAGTTTTCCCCTTCTGAATAGGTTCTAGAGTTAGTGCCTACAACAGAGAAAAGCCTAATTAAAGTGCTTCTACAGAGAAGATGTCTGACTTAATGAGAAAGGGATTAAGTAAGTGGGTAAAGAAAGTGGTATATCTGAGTTAGCCTTAAAAAAGAACTAACGTGCATGACAACACTTCTTTAGGAATACCGTTGCCATCTAGAAGCTAAAATACAAGTAGAAATAGTGATATAAAGTCTAAAGATACCAAATGCCAAGTCATAACTAGTCAAAAGTTGTAGTAAAACTCTGCTCTTAAAAAAACTGGTTTCTAAATGAGTTTGTTGAACACAATAATGGAGATTCAACATATACATTATGGTGGGTTTTTTTTCGTTTCTTTTTTGTTTTTTAGTGACACATTACTGATTAACAATTTTCATGGAAATCTCCCTGTATTTTTAACTAGCATTTTAAAAAATTGATTATGATAAACTAATTAAAACAAAGAAGTACAAAATAAAGGGGATGCTCTATTCTAAATTCACCAAACTCACCACCAAGAACGTAAGTGCCCCTCTGTCTATATTTGATACCTCCCAAATGCCATCTTTCTCTTCTACCAGGCACCCAATGAGAAAGACCAAGTGCATGGACTTTGAAGTCTAGCAGATGTTGGTTCAGATCCTAGCTCTGTGCCTAAAAATCTGCACACTCAAAAATAAATTCTCCATCTCCCTGAGCCCTGGTTTCCTGGTCAGGGAGAGAATACCACCTCTTGTGAGGACCTTATTGGGAACTGACGGAGATGTCCAAGTAGGGAAAAGCTCTCCTGGGAGCTCCTACCACACAGGCTTGCCACAGAACCCTGAGCTCTGAGGCACCTGTCTCCCCACTGCCCTCCTCTACTTTCTTCACCCCAACCTACTTGGTCACCAGGTTCTGCTGGGGTTTCCTCCAAAATATCTTTCACTGTCTCCCGGGCTCATACAGCCTGTGATTCAAACTTTCCTTAATTCTCATCTTTATTACTGCAGAAACCACCCACCTCGATTCTCTATCTTTAGCTTCAACTCTCTCTAATGCATCCTCACTACACCCAGGATGATTTTCCTAAAGTACTGGGTTTGACTCCAGCTCTTCTCCTTTGTGTCTGTCTCAAAATGAGTGACGTGAATTCTCCTATGCTATAACTCAAATCAGTAAAATGGGGATGGCCATTTTCCCACCTCAGAAGACCGGTATGGGATTAAAGGGTAGATGTGTGCAAACTCATGGCAATCATATAATAAATGCCACTGTTATTCTTCTCCTTGCTTTTGCTGTCATTATGACTCCGTGACTCACCATTCCCACCCAGGTAGTGCACGATCATGATATCCAATGCACTCCCAGGCTTCCGCCTAACTAACTCCCCAGCAGCCTCATGTCGCTGGTCAAGTTATATGTCATGATATAGAAACACTAAGCTGCATTCAACCCAGAAGAAAAATAATGAGGTTATTAAGGGATTCAAAAGAGCAATTAGGTCATTTACAGAACTACTGATAAAATTTTGTCTAAAAAAGTCAGTCTTCTAAGAAATGATAAGAGCAGCCCAAACTAAATCCCCTGAAAGGACTCAATGGCTATACCCTAAATGTCCTTCCTGCTTTCTCTTCTTTCAGTCCCAGTTAAAATACATTAATGCAGTCCAGCTAGCAATCATGCCACTTATTTTTTTATTTGTTTTTTTGTTGTTGTTGTTTTTAAGATGTGAATGGTTATCTGTATAACCTACAGGGGTTTCCGACAACAGGGTCTCAAGAGGTCCAGGAATTACTTAAAACTCTTACCTGACATTCTTCTAAACCACCTGGGTTTCTTATCCCATATGATAAAGAGATAATATGCAGGCACCCCAGTCAGGGTGATGAGGAAGCCGATTCCAGTACTAAACGGGTCCGAATAGAGGGAAAGGGCCACCATGAAAAGGCACGTGAAGGAGAACAGAGCCGGGATGAACAGCGGCACCTGGAACACAGCACAGAAAAGGTCACTTCAGACACAGTGCACTGGCCAGGAGGTGGGACCCCGATGCCCCAGTCTGTCATGAGATCCGCTTCTGTCCCGTGACAAGGGGTCAGGCACCAGCCTACTTGTAGCAAAACCTCTTTGCTGGGGTGCAGAGAATTTGTTACACAGCCCCCTGAAATCCCAACTAACGTGTTCTTAAACCTTTAGATCGGACACAGTCTAAGAATAAAAAAGGGCGTTTCACTACAGATGACCTATTCGAATCATCTCGCAAGTTAAGCACCATTATGACTTATGTTTTGATTTTAAAAGATTGGTTCTTTGATAATTACAATTAGAATCCACTCCAACGTGCTCCGTCGAGAGCACCGGCAGCTTGTTCCATGACACAACCTTTCAGCGCATATTGATTTTCTGTTGAGATGCACAACAGGAACGGATGGGAATAAAACAGGCCAACTCCTATTCAACCGCTAATAAAGACGCTGCCAGCCTTGGACCATGTATATAATTGGAAACGAATTCTGACAACATTATCTGTGCTATTTCTGAAAAGCGATTCGTGAGGGTCGGATCAGTTCATGAATGCTCAAGGGTGGAGATGAGGAGCCTATTCCTCAGCCCTCCTGAAAGCAACCAGTCTTTCTGTAGGGTGATAAAGCCCCAGATCTTCTCTTTCTCTGTGAATTTTATGTATCTTTTCCAAGGGTTTGTAATGGGCAATGTAGCAAGTCATGATATTAAGTGCTCAGAATGCCTATTTTGAAAAGCAGCATCCTTTTGAGAGTTTTAATTGATAAGGAATCTGCCCCCACTCCTTCACAACACAGTTGTCCACAACTAGCCAGCATGAGGAAGAGAGAAGTATCCAGGCTCTGAATACATCAGGTCACTGGACCCATTCATGAAAAATCAACTTTAAAAAATCCAGGAATGCTCTCTTTTCAAATGCAAAGTTCAGAACATCACATGAACAAATTTGACAAATTATTTTTTTCCAAGTAAAAAATAAATCCATTCTGATGGTGCTCCCTGCAAGAGTTAAACATTTTATTCCACAGGACACTGCCCCGGCCCAACCTCCCATCATCCGGTGACGGCAAAGGGAGGACTAGGTATTAGAAGAAAGATTTATGTAAACCCATCAAGATGGCCGAGGTTACCTTGAAAGGACGGTGCATATCTGGGCGTTTGTATCGAAGATAAATCAGCCCAGCGACTGCCAGCCCAATAAAAAGCCACCTGGCAAAACTGAGGAAATTCAAAAGACTGTAGAGGTCTCCAGAGAAGAGCATTATCATTGTCAAAGGGTGCTGGGGGTACAAAGGAGAAAAACCAAGCTCAGTGAATTAAATGAGAACATAGATGACAACAATGTCATTGCACATTATTATTATTTGCAAATCATGATCTATACAGATAAACTATCACCATGATCAAAAGAACCTCTTTGCTATATTCTCTTATCATCGCCTTTATACCAGGGAACATTAAGAGAGTACCATAATCACTGCCCCTTGTTCAAGTGGAATTTTGATACAGATGCTTTGTTTTGATTTTAGTTCCCTTTACATCTGAGAGAAATGAATGTGTTTTCAAAGAGTAGGAGACAGGCTACTCAGTCACTCAAAATTTAAAAACTCAGAAATTGAGGCGATTAGCAAATAGCCAATAATAAATATTAAATGTGCACCCAATTGGAAAATTCAAAGAAAGCTCTGCAAATCCTTTTTGATGAGTCCTTGGCTACCCACACACAAGAAACACAGCCGCTGCTAGGTGGATCTGCTGTCTCCTGAATGCAAAACGTTGACCTTTCCTTCCTCCACGTTTACTGTCCCCGTGTGCTTGCCATGTGTGACCCTCAAGACCGCGGGAAAGAATGGAGCACAGAAAACAGCATAGTGAGTCTCTGTGGCTGCACACGCCAAGGACAACATGACTGATAGCAGAGGCTTAAACCCAAAGCCCTCTTCACAGAATAATACATTCCGTTCCCACAAGTGACATTAACTTCCAGACTCTGCACAGAGAGTATGTGGAGAAATTTCAAGGAAACATTCTGAAACAAATTAAATGCACAGGGGTGGGTGTGGGGGGGATGTTCAATGCATTCTATGGTACTCCTGATAGCAGATTCCAGTTGAGAAAAATGTTACAAAATCATAGGTAAAAACGACTATAACATTGCCAATGGGTGTTGGAAGACTTTGACACCTTTTACAGTCTTTTGTATCCTACATTTCACAAACACTTTTCTCTGCATAGAGAATTCTACATCTAGAGTTTAAGATTTGGGGTTTTTCTTTCTTTCTCATAGGATTGCTCTCAAATTTCTCACTTTTAATCAGAGAATCATTGCACAACAGGATTTCATCAATGTTTCGAATAATTTTGTGTGCATTTCATACTATGATGAGACATCTGGATATTTTTGGACAGTGGCTTTTAGCTGTCTGTTCAGTGAATGTTTGAAACATTTTACTCTATGTCCCTTTCTTTGAGGTTCTCTGTCAATAAGAGGAGACACACCAATCGTTTTCCTTAGACCATACAAATTTCTATAGAGATGAAATGGCAGTGATGTGGTTAATGCCCCAAAGCATCATATACACATCAGAAACACTGAGTAAGGGCTGGGGAGATAGCTCAGCTGGTAGAGTGCTTGCCTCGCAAGTGCAAGGCCCTGAGTTCGATCCCCAGTACCACAAAAAAAGAAACCCCGAGTAAAGGGAAGGGGTGGAAAATATCTTGCCTTCCAAACTCTACCTTAATATACAATAGAGCCAATTTAGCACTAGCTAAAGTCTGTTTGAATTTCTCTCTGCTAACCTGTTATTCGAGGTGATATCTAGATATACTTGTTAATATGCATTACCAAAACAATAACAGCTGGCAGAGGAGTGTGCTTGCGGACATGAATCATGGAGAGGATTTCTGGAAGGTGACCCTCTCGAGACGCAACATAGAATAACCTGATGGGAGAAAAATGCAGGTGGAGTTGACTGTACAATTGATCATTTCAAATGGAAAATCCAGAAATCCCAGAGAAAACTTGTATCTTTCTCATACCAAAGGGGCTGACATTCCTTGGCTGGTTACTTAGGTTTCACTTTTCAAATAAGGTAGAGAACATCCTAAGAAATCTAAATCCAATTTTTTACCAAATCTGCCCACATGGTATATTGTTTTTGGAGGAGAAGCAATAGCAGAACCTGACTCAGCATAGCTCTCCCTACAAGTAAACAGCGGAAGGTGAATGTAGTTCCAGATTCCAACCCAACACACACACTCTGGTGCACTCACCTGAGCAACATATACCATTGGTATTTACCTGATCAGGTTTTAATCTTATCAAGTGGAAACAAAAGGGGATTTCATGTCAAACAAAACGAAAAGGATACGATGTTGGGGTAGTAATTTCTGGTGTCTCTTACTTTACTTTTATTCCTGGCACCTTTAGAAAAACAAGATTTTATCACCAGAAATAAAATGCTATTGTGAGGCTCTGCAGAGAGACTATAAAGAATACCACATGCCCGTCTTCAGAGCAGGCTGTGCGTGGTCAACCAGCGCCCTCTAATGGGAAGAATAAAATGTGCTGTGGAGACTTGCACCGACTGCAAACTTGCATGTCCCTTTAAAAACAACTGTTTTGGAGGCACTGTTGCTTTTCTTTTCAAAGTTATCCTTATCACATCCAATCTCAAAACCAGAAATGTGTTTCTGGAAATATGTGAACCCGCTCACCTGGAGACAGCAAACACACCCCCATTCATAGAGCCGAAGCAGGAAAGGGCAACGAAGATCGGAACTGCTAATGAGAAATTTCCCAGGAGCCGCTCAGCAAAGGTCTGGTGAAATAAAGAACGGAGGCAAATTAATGCTTTTTCAGAAAGTGGAATAAAATGAAACGATTTAGGGCAAACTTGCTCTATGACTTTCTATTAGCCAGGCGATACGTGTATGTTTTATAATCCTCCTTTTTTTTGGCGAGGGTCAGACCAACCCTGTAGACAATAATCAAAAGCAGGTCCCTTGGCATTGCTTGCTGCAAAACCATGAGCAGAGGTCCAAATAAGCACCTTCTCTCTACCTTCAAAAAGCAGTGATCCATTGAGTGACTCTTTATCAACCATGATGTATATCAGCTCTGCATCTGATTAGTGAAAAGAGCTCAATTCAGAAGCTCTACTTTTGGGGACAGAAATCCTTTTGCACACTTCCTTCTCTCTAGCCTGGAAAGCCACATTTTTACAGGGAAGTGCAGATATACATTGAGGAGTATCATGGATGTCTGCTTCACATACAAATCCCATAACAAGAAGATAAGTAAAATAATCAATGACTTGACCATTTACTATATGTATCTGAGCCTCTCTGAACAATCTTTGCCCTAGAAAATTCACAGTAATTGAACCTGTTTATAAAGCCACTCCCTCCCCTTCAGGTATCTGCCACTTCCTCCTGTGGTTCCTATAAAAAATCAGGAACAAAAATACAAGTCTGACGAGCCACAGAAAATAGACAAGATAAACACAATTCTGAAGTTTCCTTATATGAAACACTGCAAATTTTCATGAAAGATGCATTTTTCAAAAAAAAAAAAAAAAGTTGGATTCTTTAGTTGTCCTTGATGCAGCCACTGCTATGTAATTAATGGGCCACATTATGCCCCCAAAATAAGTGCTGCCCTTAGTCTGGAAGGAGGAGATGACTGACCCAAGGTCAATAAGCTTTGTACATTTGATTCTCTGATAGGTAGAGCAGTGGACAATTTTTTTTTTTTTTCCACACAGTGAACTCACACACAGGTTCACACAAAATGAGATAATTTATTCCCTGTGGATGTTGCTCATATGAGGTAATACGGACTATTTTAAAAGGAACTGACATTTAGTGATGGGAAGTTCATTTTTGACCCTTCATTGTTAGGAGGTCATGAGTGAATGCTTTCTTACAAGCTAAATTGTTATGCAAAATTAAAGTTCCTGTCACAGAATAAGAGTGCTATAATGTGATCTTTGGGGCCAAAATCTGGTCCTGGTGTCAAATAAATTTTGGAAAATGTAAAATTATGTGTACCCACTTCTTAGGGAGTTAGAATGCACGTTAGCATCTTTAATATTCAGAAGAGTAATATAGCAACAACATCTGTTTAACTTTTAATCACCTCATATTTCCCAAATTTATTAATATTCCAAGACTAGTATTCAAAGGGTAGACCACAACAAACAAAGATGCATATGCATGGTCCACCTGAAAATTCTTGGTCCACCTGAAAATTCTTCAGTGATACTTTGGGGAAAGAATTTTAAGTCAGCATTTGAAAAGTTTACAAACAGGAACGAGTACAGAATGAATGCAATTTGCATACCAAAAAATGCATTCATTTAGATTCAGTAACTCTCCGCTTACTCTTAAAGTTACAACAGGTTTTCAAGCAGGCTTATGTGGAAATGTTTTATAAGAAATTAAAAATAAAAATAAGTCATATAGGATGGTAGACAATGGAACATACTAAGGTGTGCTCTAAATTTTTTAAATATCCATTATCATTCAGGTCAAGAAAAGATTACTGAATTTCCAAACACTTCCTCCTGGAGGGAAATACTATAAAATTGCAACAACTCATTGACCTAAATTCAAATTGGCTTTTTTTTTCAACTTGGACTTACCACTGCCACTGCATTTGAAAGCAACAGCTCCTCAGCGCTAATGGTCGTAAAGTAGGCCACATTGGTTAGCACGTAGCCAATAGTGACAATGACCATGGATATACATATAGCAAGGGGGATGGTTCTGAAAGGCACAAAGGAATCGTTCATCAGTTATCTATTATTAGTCATCCCTACCACCAAAGAAGGCAAGAGACTGATTCAGATGAAGAAAATAATGGCAGCTGTGATAATTACAAGCTCTGTTGGGGTATTATAAACATTTCATCAGGATCAAGTAGCACATATTCTTTTGTAATTTAATAAGGTCCACAGGGGCAGATATTCTGTCTCAGCTACTGCTATGCCCCCAGAACCTACAGATCTATCTTGTTCTTGCATTTCATAAAGATTATAGGTGTGTTTCTCGAACTTGAGTATGCACCAGAATCACCTGGAAGGTTTGTTAAAACCAACTACTGGGCCCCACCCCAGAGTTTCTAATTTGATAGGATTAGCATTTCTTGCAAGTTTGCTGGAAGATTCTGTAGCTACTGATTGGGGACCACACCTTGAGGACCACTGTACTATATACCTTTCTAATACAAATTCACTGATAATCTTCCTAAAACGTCCTCAAAAACACATTTCACATTGAGTGGTTTCCCTTTCAGTAGCTTCTCTTGCCAACAAATAAGTGCAGACTTTTGGAAGCATGACAGCAGGATGTATCTACCTTTTAAATGATGGCAATAATAATTTTGTATGTAACACAAGAAGCACAGAAGTGTTCATGATAATGACTTTGCACTGCCCTGCTGTGAGTTCAAAGGAAGCTCAAGATCATGAGTATCTAATAAAGCCACAGCACAGATAATCCCATGAAATTAGAGGTGACATGCTGTGAAGTACGGACGACTGGACAGTGCTGACACTGTGTGGCATCAAGAAGTACCCAGCACAAATGCAATATTATGTCTTCATTTAATGCACTGGGAAAGCCAGGAAGTTACTGACCCTAATAATTTGATTCCATGTTACCCGATACACATTACTTGCTTAACATAATCGCCTCTTCAGACTCTTTCCAGTTCAGGCAACTTGAACCTTCAACTCCTCACACAAAGCTGATCATTTTTTAGCCGTAGTGCTTATCAGCCCTCATAGAGTCTTCTCCCTGCTGGGTGCCACTAATGAAGACCTCAATATAATTTCTTCCAAGATGAAAATGCAGTTCAGAACTGGGGAGAAGAATAGCACAGCCGGCCTAGCTAACCAAGCTGGGTGTGTTTAGCACACTAAGTCCCAGCTCATTATGCCGAGCAGCAATATCCCCTATTGAGAACAGGCAAACCTAGCCAGTCAGCAACTACCATTCATTATGCTGCTTGGAGCCTGACACTTCCCATGATCCCCAAAGCCTTAAGCCTTGATGGGGAAACACATTGACCTCTAAATCCTGGCATCCTAACGTCAGAGGAGCAGATGTTCCCGTTCTCCAGTGTGCCGAGGGTCCTGTGGAATTTTCTGTTAACACCACAACACGCTTTGCTAGTTGGGATTGATAAATGCTACATTTAAGCAAGAAAATCACTGAGCCAATGAAATACAAGGGGGTGAATGACATAAAAGCAAATTAAAGATGAATACTGCTTCTTTGAAAGAAAGGCTGTATGTAAATGCAAAGGGGCAGGGAGAAGGACAGGAAGGTATGCACATGGCCTTTCAATCACTCATTGCATTATTTTAAACTTGAATCCATTCAGCTTTTATCATAGTCCCAAATGGGGAGTAATGCCTTCTATGTAGGGGAGAGACAGAGAGGGAGAGCCATAGAGAAACTGATCCTCTATTCCTTGCAAGCATTCCATCAAGGTATGTAAAATTATTTTTTAAAAATGGGGTGATGTTAAGTGCAGAGCAGTAGCCTAACCTGTCCAGGACAGGTAGTACTCTCACATCATGTGATGCTCAAAATAATAGAAATAAGTCTGAAGTTTGGTACTGTACTGGCCCACCCCCACTACACCCAGCATGGCATTGAGCTTCCTATCCCTAGCTCATGAAAGTCAGTCTTCCCGCCTCTCTGCCTAGATGTTATGATCTCTCTGAAGGTGATTTTCTAAATTGATTGTAGCGAAAGGTATCCTAGAAAATCTAACCTTCCAGGTTAGTTTTCCTTTTTTCTCAGTTTGTTATTAACAAAAACAGCAGCACCAACAGAGAAACAAGATGTATCCCATTTGTTTACAATAAAAATGAATTTAAAAAAATAGCAACAGCAGTTGCAGCCATTAAACAGCCCCGTGTCCAACATTTTATTAGGCATTTTACATATTCACCCCATTGCATCCTGGGAAAATCCTGTGAGTCGGAGCATCGGCACCATTTTATATAAGAGGAAATGGAGTCTTTGAGAGTTTAAATAACTATTCAAGGATACACAATAGGTAAGTGGCAACATAGAATTCACCTGCATGTTTACCTTACCTTGAAATCAGACCATTTTAACCAGTACAGTGTAGTTGCTGTTTCTCATGAGTGTGTCCCTGAAGTCTATTAATTTTCAGGGAAATCATAGCTATTTAATATGAAGTTTATTACAAGCTTTTATCAAGACTACACTTTTCATTAATTCACTGACAATGCAGTTTGATCTGTTCTAAAGGAGGGAAAAACATACTGCATGATTTTTACCATTTTTTGTATCATATGAACTGTAATGTAAAAGTGAATGTTTTCAAATAGTTTCACTATTTAGCAAACAAGTCATTATTTGTTATTTAAAAGGAAACGAGTTCACTTAATAAATTTCCCTAGACAAGTTTTTATATGAACCAAAGGAAAGTAAGCATGCTTGTCAAATAAGCCAAAATAGATTACGAACAATTTTAGTATCAGTCAAATATACAAGATAGGTATGGGGGGCGTGCAGGAGGAAATCATGAGAGCTTAAAATGAGACCAGAGGGAGCAGGGGTCTAATCTTGTGGCGGTGTACGACATAACCAGTGATTCTCTCTAATTAGAAAATATGCCATAGAAATCAGAGAGGATGTGGCAAAACAGCCACAGCCTCTGTCCTTGAGTTCTGTCTCACTTGGAGAGAGGGAAGGGGCGGCACTCTCTCCTGGCTGTCTTGGCACAAACAGCAGTCATTTACAGAGGAGAGAGGCTGGCGTGCTCAGAAGGGCTTGGTGCCACGTGGTTAACTCCTGGGTTTGGAGCATCAAAGTGTAAGAGCCACTGGGTGAGCTGATAAAAGCTATTAGGCCATGCCAGAGCAATCTTTCTGAAGGCTTTAGATGAGAGGGCAGATAAGCGTGGTTAGTAACCCAAGATTAAGGCAAATGGCACAGGATAATAAGAGGAATTAGAGGAAGGAAGCGGCAGGCCACTGATATTTCAAAGCTTCTCTGTTATTGAGAGTATCCACCAATCCTAAATGCAACAAAGGCACTGCCTTCATGCTGAATAAAAATGACACCTGTGAATTCCACTCTTTCTCAAATGTTTGTTATGATTAACAAAAAGCAAATTTACTGAAAAGTTACTTAATCCTTAAGAGCTATTGTCATTATAATGTTCTTTCCAATTAACACAGTAAGATTGTGGGTCTGATATTTCTGTTTAGTTGCAAATGGTCTTCAATCAAAAAGTTCTAGGATATTGGGGCGGGGGATGTCTCCCTGGTACTCCCCCTTGCCTAGCATAGGTGAAGCTCTAGGCTTGAGTCCCAGCGCCTCAAAAAAGGTCCTGAATGGTATTTTTGTACAGGTTTATTTTAAATTGGCACCTATATGTATCCATATGGCTATGTCACATGTGGATAAATATTTGTTTTATTTGGAACCAGTAAATAGAAGTCACATATGGATAAGTATATGTTTTATTTGGAACCAGTAAATATTTGTTTTATTTGGAACACCTGCTTACAAGTGCTTTCATTCTAACAGATAGACCTTCCCAGAAATGACTTCGATAGTGATGGTTGGTGACTTATATTTGCAAAATCTACAAAGCACTGACAATTCCATTTTATCCTCAAATATATGTCATTTCAAATCCTTTATAGGATGAGATAGAGTCAAATAACAAACAAAATTCACAACAACCCACCATAATAGGAGACAATATCCCCATTTTTCAAACAAGGAAACTAAGGTGGTTAAGGACACAACCAAGGTCACAGAAGTAGTGGGCGAGAGGACTGGACAGATCTTCCAGCACTCGGTTCCACACACCTAATATGTCCTGTCATGGAACGGTTGGTGGCTATTTTGTGCCTACATTAATCTTAGGTACAAGATCCCTAAGACGCTCAGATTGACAAATATATGCAACATTTTATGACACTTTTTTTTTTTTTTTGTGGTGCTGGGGATTGAACCCAGCTGGGGATTGAACCCAGGGACCTGTGCATTTGAGGCAAGCACTCTACCAACTGAGCTATCTCCCCAACCCCTTATATTTTATATAAATGATCACATATCAGAAGGCCAATTTTTATAGTGTGACACATTTTAAGCCATTTATATTTTTCTATGTACCTAATAGTCACCACAAATAAATTTCCAAATAACGCACTTTGCCAACAGGCTTTGCAGCTCTAGGATAGAATATTGGATATGACTCATTTCTAGAGCTTCATTTTGGCTCAAAGTGATAATTGCTATGAAAATGGAATGAGTAAGCCTTGATAGTCAAGAAAGCCTGAAGGTTAGATTTCTGATAGACCACAGTAATTAGTAATTAGTAATTTTCTAATCACATGAATTTAGGATTTTCCAGAATTGCTTTATAACTGCAACAAAATTTTCTGATATTGGCGTGAACCAAGATAGTTCTCATACAATCCCCTGCGTAGGATACACATCATGTGGACCACGGAACTCACTGGTCCTGGGGCGTCTACACTCATCTTTGTGTCATGGGCTGGGACGTGATGGCAGTCAGTTCTCTTAAAACTTTTTCTTGTATGCTCTGAAACCTTCAAAATTCGTGGATGGTGCTCCACCTTTTCTGTTTGAAAACCATTAATGATTTAACTGATGTATTTCATATTCAGAAAAAAAAGGAGAATAAATGAGAAGATTCAGAAGGTAGGAAAACGGTAAACTCCTTAACATATGAAATGTCAAAAATAAAAAGAAGAACCAAGGGGTTATCAGGGATTTTAAAAATCCTGTTGGTAAACTAGGGACTATTTGCTTATATATAATTGAAATGCAACTGGGATTCATCTCAACATAAGGTATTTATAATTATGTTAAGTATGTTTTGATTCTATGTATTTTAGAATCATATTTACTTCACAATTTCTTCATAGTAACCCTGTAGAAACAAAATTTTCTAGCACTTTGACCCAGCAGTCACTCAAACATCTTTTACCTTTTTTTGATCCACCAATTTAGTTTTTGCAGAATTGTTCTCTTTATTTCATTACCTCTGCTGTTGATTTTATCCCAACCTTCAAACTTAGTCATGTATTATAGACAAATACATAACAAACATGACTAAGTTTGATATATACACATACATATACATGTATATGATATATAATGTCATATATCATATATATGTATATCTACATACACTCACACACATACATATTGCAAAGAAAAGCTATCCCTATTTTTCATTTGTGTGATTTTCTTCCACACATTGTTTATACACTTCTGCTTACTCAGGCTCATACCAAACTCTCCAGGCACTCCTGGACACAGACTATCCTATCAAACTATGTGATTTTTGACATGTCTAGCAGGGACTGAATTACAAGTATTATTGACAGTTTTCCAAACTTGAAAATATTAGACTACAGATGGCTGGACTCATGGGAATTTCTTTGTATGTTTTCAATGATTTTGCCTCATCGTCATTCGGTACTATGGCTGTCTCTCTCTAGTTCATCCACCCTGAGTGGGAACTGGGCTATCAAACGATCATAAAAGAAATGCGTTCGCAGAGACATAGCAAGTAATTGATGGGAAGGAGTGGGTTGTCACTGAACATAGAAAAATGTAGCCCAGGGAAGAAAACATCCAATAATCTACTTTATGCACATTCTTAAAGGCCCATGGTTCATGTTGTTGCTTAATGACAATTCTGGTCCAAGGTTGAACACAGTGATGTGACAGGCATGTTGTCACATACGTGCACAGAGACAGTGCACTGACTTCTAGCATTAAACACCTGCCCTCCGCTCTTCACTGAACCTTGGCAAGGCGATAGGGAGTTTTCACTGAGTCATTTTAGATCTCAAAACCACTTGGATCTCATCTCAATCTCACCGTTCTCCACTGTCCACAGATGAAGAATTCCACAAACAGAAAAGAGGAGACAGAGAGACCTGTAAGGAGATGTAAGAAATGAACAGACACAGATTAAAAGATTGCAGGGCTGAAGGAGGCTTGTTAAAAATGTAGAGGGATGCATAAAGAGGGGGAAGGTGAAGCAAAACTACACAGAAAAAAATGGCTACAGGGATCGTTTTTAAGCTAAAGCCACACAGAGAAATGACCTAAAATGGAAACTCATGACTGAGAAATACAAGGTAATACAAGGTAATAAGCAATCAGAAACATAAATATAAGCGTTTTTAATTCCTTAAATACTTTTTTACCCTACTACTACTAGAATAAATTAATCAATAAGTAAAATTATTCTGCAAAATGTAGCTTAAGCATAAATTTTCATTTGCTTGCATTTCATACAATCTCAAAAAATTTGCATTGTCTGCATCTCATTTTTTCTCATTTTCTGAAGATTTAGTGTGTGTCTTCCAGATCTATTATAGTTATTCATATTTAGCATGGATAAACAAACATATTTATAGGCAAGTTTTAGTGTACAAAGACAAAATTGCTTTCAAATAAAATGCTAGAGATCATACAACATTAAATATTTTAATAATGTTAAATTTCACACAAATATTTAGTTTTTGTTATGTTATTCTTAAAATGTGTCTCTTAAAATTTCATTATTTTCCTCAGGATTTGATCTAAAGAACACTAAGACAATGCGGCATCTCAGTGAACCTTTTTTTTTTTTTCTTTTTTAACAAAAGGGTCCCTGAGATTCAGAATCTTGGCTGAGACAGTTACCCATCAAATTTGTGTTCCTCTTTCCAAAGTATAAATACCTGAGAAGAACATACCCAGTTAGAGAGCTTACTTCCTAGACTCCTTTGTATCTAGATGGGAAATGTTGCTTATTCTTGCCCACAGAATGCAAGTAGATATGTCAATCAGAGGTCAAGGGGCTGCCTTGATAGCCCTTCCCTGACTGGAGTTGGTTGCAAAGTTAGAAAGCTTTCCATCACTTTATCAAAATACCTAGAGAATCCACTTATAAAGAGAGAAGGTTCGTTTTGGCTCACAGTTTTGGAGGTTCCAGTTCATGATTGACTGATCTTATGGATTTGGACCAAGAGAGCACATCCTGATCAGAGTGTGTGGCAGAGCAAAACCACTCAACTCATGGCCAGGGAGTGGGGAAGTAGAAAAGGAGTCAAAGTCCCATATCCTCTCAAGGGCATACTTCAGTGAAATAAAGACCTCCCACTAGTCCTCACCTTCTAAATGTCCCACCTCTTCTCAACAGTACCACGCTGGGGAGCAACCTTTTAACACATGGACCTTTGCAGCATGTTGAAACCGTACCATGGAAGGAATCTGAGTCACAGAATCAACATGCAGAAATGTGAAAGAAAGAAGAAAGCCCACCAGCCAGCCAGGGACACCAACAATGGACTACTACATGAAATAAGAAAATAATTCTAATTCGGTTGTTTAAAGCCATTCAAATTTTGTGGTTTGTTTGTTGTAGCAGATAGCATTACCCTAACTAACAAAAAGGATGAAAGAAGGGCCCTCATTATCTCAAGACGTCTTTTTTTTAAATTAGCTTTTACTGAATTCGCCCAAATAAAAGTGAGTTCTCATTGGTTTGTTCCATATTATTTTCTAAGAGACAAAAATATGACATAAAATTCTTAAAATAATGTTCCAAATTATAATATCAAATAAAAATGGAATTTTATCTGAAAAATCTTACATGGAAGAAAATTATTATTCAAACTTCCCAGACACAAAGATAGATCCCATGATTTTCTATTTTAAAATGCAAAATCTCTTGAACTTCTGAAAATTGCCAACAATTCAATAGCATAGTTGACCCTTTCCCGCCCCCCCACAAAGACAAATAATAAAACATGGAAGGTTAAACAAATACTCTTCTGCTAAAGAACAAGCTACATAAACTAAATAGGCCACTTTGACACGAAATTACCATCAAAGTTCCTCAAGCAGTAAACGCACATCTTAGAAAGAACTGATGTCATGCTATACACGGGCTCCAGTCACATTTCTGAGTTTCACAAGAAGCGGGACAGATGAACATGGGAGACCTTCAGTCATGAACTATTGCTTCTACTATGGAAAACTGCCTCCAAAATTTCTGACCAACATTTCTGATCTAATTAATAGCAATCACTTTACTGTCATGTCTGGTAATCAAGAAGACAACTGGTTTTCAGACTGAGTTCTCTGGAAATCAGAATAGAAGGTGGAAAACAGGTAAGATTATAGACTACCCTTATCTCCTTTACTTCAAATAGAAAAGTTCTCTTTTATTTGTTTTATACACATTATTAAAAATGGTAGCTCAATAGCTTTAAGATCATTTTAAAATCACTGCTCGAGATATTTTAAGTCTCGTTATCTTTACATCACATCCTGACTTTAAAATGTCCCCTTAATAATATATATGAGTTGGTTTTAGAAAGAACCTGTAATTAATGACTATATGTGTATGTTATGTACTAGTTTGAACCTACAAAGTTGGAAGTAAGTTGGCACTGATGAGTCCCTATTCATCCTTCTAAGGTAATACAGGAAAAATAATTTTTTCCTACTAAGGCTAATCTTAGTAGGAAAGACATAAAGTTAGTAGAGAAGTCCGTAACTACGGCCTGGCATTAGTCAGAGTGATGAATCCCAGTGGCAGAGCCACAGAGGATGTGACACGGCAGCTTACCAGAGCAGAGGGGAAGGCAGGGAAGAGAAAAAGTAGAGCTGATGGGCTAAGCACCCTGCCAGTTTAGAGGGATGATCTGTCATTGTCAAGAGAGTGACGAGGGGGACTCCTGGTTGGGCTGCTGACATCTCCCTGAAAAGGTCACAGAAACCCACAGAGGGGCAGAGCCCTGCGAGCCCTCTTTGGGAGGTCCGTTTACAAGGATTCATATGCCCAGCAGAAATGGAAATGTTACGATCTTTTATCTTTCAGCTAAAAAGTAAAACCTTTTGAAATATCAGTCTTTGTACGTTCATTTCATATTTACTGACGTCTTTTCTTAGACTACAAAGATTCCTAAGCAAACTACTCTCCTGGAACATTTTTCTTAAGCCAATGCACCGTCCAGTGGCACAGGGGATGTGTGCTCAAGGGAAACAGAAGGCCAACACATTCAACCTTCCTTAAGTTCCCTCCTCTCACATATCTGCCCTCAGTTCCATTCTCCAAACTCCTAAAACCAGAAAGCTTCCACGTGTTCCATTCCAAAGGCAAACTGTCTTTGAGTGACATCTTTTCTCTGGGTTTTGCCTTTGATATTTGTGCTAAGTTGATTTCATAGAACTATGAAACAGTCTCTGGACTCCAATCTGAAGGCTGAACCTAGTCAAGTCCCTGTCACAAGCTGAAACACAGGAGATCACTGGTTCCCTCTGGGATTAGATTTTCTCAGCAGCTGAAGAGGCTGTTGAATTAAGGGAAAGTTCATTTTCCAATAATCTTAGCAAATAAAACTCATCCATATAGATTTAGTAAAAGAATTCTTTGAAAACTTGGTTAAGCTCTTGCTCATACACCAGAGCATCCTAAGAATATTTCTGCCTTTGCTTTGTTCTGTCTTTCAAGAGAGAGAAGGGTGTCAACTTTACACTCTTCTGCTGTCCTCTAAAGATGAGATTCTGTCCTCAGCCTGGATTACAGCACATCAAAGCACCTTCCATCATTACAACTTCAAAGTGTCAGCCTGGCTAAAAAAAAAAAAGAAAAAGATCATTACAGAGGATAATTTAAAGGATAAGTGATCTGTCCACTCCTCTGCATTCTAAAAAGGTTGTCTGCAATCAGGCCAGACCTCTGGAAGTCCACATGCATTGACCACACTGTCACAGGTGCGCATGGAGTGACTTCATATGTCCCTATATTTGTACCTTTGGCTTTTATCAAAACCTTATTGTGAAATTTTTTTATCATCTGAATTTCAGGAGGGCATCCATAGTAATGTTATGAAGGTTATTGTCAATTTTATCTGTCATCAGATAGAGTTCATTCATTTAACCAATGTTTGGCAAATATCTTTTATATGCTAGATGTCATTATAAGTAAGGGGATAAAGATATTAAGCTTGCATAAAATCCACCCTCTCATGGAGTCTAAAATTGAAATGGGACAAGATGTGGACGGCCCTGTCCCTGGAACGGTACCCCCCACAGACCTTCCCCATTCTCGTCAGTCTCTGATCCAACATTCTGCCTCCGAGAAACCTCCCTCCTTTTCTAAGGAGATTCCCACCCCGTTGCTCTTCCTCACCACGATTTTTACTATGTGGAAAAACACAATATCTTCTAACTTTAGTCTTTTCAAATATCTGTATTCGTGTATTCAAACTCACCAATTCTCCGAAGAAATTAACACTGTCCACTGAACATTCTAAAGTGTTCCTAAAATATTTCCTCTAAATCGCCACCGCAAGCATTTCTGAGCATTGTCAGGATGCTCTGTCATCCTGAAGGAGAACTCTGCTTTTTTATGTAGCTTCTAACCACACATGAAAGGCTCTCGGGCCTCCTTGGCTCCGTTAACATTTTGCTTTTTCATCCACTCTTTCTTTCTGGGACATTTCCTAAAAGAAATGGCTCATCAAAACAGGAAGAGAGGGTGACTCCATTGGAAGATAAAACTTGGGATTAAAGGAATCAATCAATTAAAATAAAAAGGTGTTTCTAGTAGTGATGGGAGGACACAAACTGATCAAATAGAAACTGCTTTCAACCAATTGTATCTCTCTGACTCTTCCTTTCACATTATTTTTACAACCATCAGATACATCTGCACAAACCTCCCAAAAGAAAACTTGAAAAAAATAAATGGAAACGGTAAAGAGAAGGGGAGTGGGGAGTGAAGAGACAGATTTAACAGAGAAAGGAAATGTTTATTCCATCAAACCCTCATGTGAATTTTAATTATTAAATCTCTAGAGCACCTGATTTATGAACAGGATAACACTGCCCCTAGCCAAAATCATTTTTAATAAAAAGCAGGAAACCTCCTGAAACTCATCTCAGATTTAATATCAAACACAGCAGCCACACATGAACATTTCTTCATAAAACACAAAAACAGCATGGTGCGAACGGCTGGAGCCACCAGTGGGGAGTCAGGAGAAGAACAAACAGGATGTCAGGGCCCGGGAAGGAACATGGCCTGGGACGCCCAGAGGAGCCAGCTGAGAAGAGCACACACTGAACTCACACCACGGATAGGAAGGGGAAGGGGCACCGAGAAGACTCATGTCAGGGTTCTCCAGCAGCCAGACGGCACTGTCCCTGCGCTTCCCGGTGAGGACGGTAGGAGCAACACCCTGGGCTTGCATTTTGAGTTTTTGTGCATAATTTAGCCTATGCCAAGTGATGTGGACCACGGCGGGAAAACAAGGCTGGTGATGAAATCCACTCACACTGCCACTCCCAGCTTTTAAGAAAAGCAGCAAACATCTAAGAGAGTCAAGAATACGATTACGTATTTCAGATATTCACTGCAAAGAGACGTCGAAGAGGAAAATGTACCTTCTTTCCTTCTCCTGTATACTGGAACCTATGTTTTTCATTGTTTAAGAGCTGAGTTTATTATCATTTCATAACACACTGTAAAGGATTACTTCTTGTGATTATAAATCCAAGTAGTTGGATAAATATTTAATAGTTAAATCTGTCATGGTTAATCCCTCAGGGGGCAACGACCGCCAGGATCATAAAGAAATGGTCTGATGTTTCCATTGATCCTTGGGTCAACACCTTGGCATTGTTATTCTGTCAAAAATAGTCTGAAAAATAGAAAAATATTTTTAAAAGGTACTCTGTTAAGTGGTTCAGGGAGCTAAAAGGTCAAATGGAAAAGAGAGGAAAACTGAAGTTATTGACAAACAAGTATTTCGGAGGTTACTTAATTCGTTAATTTTTTTAATGTGAAAGAAGACAGGGAAGTTAATAATAACCATAATATGCAGAAAAAAAGATATTTCTGAACTATAAAGATAGAGTCACATAGAGTGTATCTTTATAGAGTGTAGGTTTTATTATGAGAGATAACACTTTCAAGATAATTTGAAAACCATGCGCTTTAACTTTGAAAGAGCTACACAGATTATCTCCATATGCATGTAAGCTAAGAATAGAAAGTGCCTCATGCAAATGGCTTCCACTCGATGCTGATTTATTCAGAAAAAAAGAGCAATAAGTAAGGCCATCCTTCCCTCCAGCTAAGAAAACAATATTTTAAACTTATAATAATACAATTGCATAGTAATTGGAAGATATATCAATAGAACAATAAAGAGTAGAAAAGATTACCTTGAAAAACATCTTAGCCTATAACATAAATACTTAACATAATATCATGACAAGTATCCTGATTTATAATGTAAGTATCATAACCTATGATGTAATATGACCCCTGAAAATAAAACTGGGTATCAGAAAATTTGGTGAAAAATGAAGTCTACATCATATCATGTTAGGAAAATGCATTACAGATAAATAATTGAATGTAAAAAAGAAACCAGGAAAAACAGAACAACAGCAATTATGGATAAGATTTAAATGAACTGCAGATGGATGTAGGAAATTCAGTAACCATAAAATCAATACACAGAAATGAAAATCTTTGCAATATTTAACTACAAATTCAAAGGTCTATAAGCCAAAATCATAAAGAAAATATAGTGAAATGAAAAATTAGAACAAACTTTTTGCAAACAATATAGGAGATAATGACTTAATAATACCTGTGATACACAAAGAATTCCATGGAATTACCAATATTTCATGCCACATGTAGCTACAAAACATGAGAGAAGAATAGCATCTTACTAGTGATCAAATAAACACAAGTAAAACAAGTGAAATTTTTGCTTTTTCAATTAACAAAGACTTTCATTAGATTTTTTTTTATACCACTATCAAAATGGTGTTCACTGAGATTTTAATGATATGGGAAAATCTAATGAACTGGTAGGAAATGACAAAAAGGCAGGACAGACCTACAGTCACATGAATCATCAGTTGAGTTTGAGATGCAGCAATCTAGACCTCTGGGCAAACTTCGAGGGTACTTTCCATTACTGCGAATACAGAAGTAAGGACACAAATACAGCTGTGGCTCCTTTTATGGGTAAAACAGACAAAAATTAAACAAATAATACATAACATAATGCTGAAGTCATGAAGAAAATATACACATGCGTGTATCTTGAGCAATATAACACAATACATGCACGCACGTGTACACACGTACACACCACTGAGGAAAACAAATGCAAAATCATAACTGAGACTTCTGAATAATTTCTTGTGGCATTTTAAAATTTGGCCATCTATTATGACGAGAAGAAAAGGGGAAAGCTGTTGTAGTATTATATTGAACGTCTTATGAAAATAATTTTCAATCCTGTGAAAATGTTACTTTACCTTCTAGTAGGTTACAGAATACATAGACATTTTCTTCCTGGCTCTTGACTACATGGACCACATCTACTGTGAGGAGATGGGAATTCCAGCCATTTAGAAGTGGAGCAAGACGATATGTGTCCATGTGGGGGAATACCAGAACAAGATAACAAGGAGTTCCCGTGCCTCTGGGTTCCTTGGGGCAGAGGTGTGGAGTGGGGTGGCCAGGTTAGGAGGTGAGGAAATTCCACCCAGTTATCGCAACTGGTGCACTAGGACTATACTGTGTTTAGAGAACAGCAAACAGCCTTGCATCCTAAACTGACACCCACACATCTAAATGGATGCTTTCTCCTTTGCTGCAGTTTGCAATTCAGAGTGTAGGTTGGCATGAAGACAAACAGTCCCATGGCCCAGAGAGCCACATCACGAAGCTCAATTTGTAGTTGCTTTCTCCTAGCGTTTGCCACTTGGTCACCTCTCCTTGGCAAGAGTGCTCTGCATCTTGAAGATCAAATAGCTAAACACTTGCATACATTTAAAACACATTTAACCTTTCTTACCCAAGACCCTGAGCTGACTACAAAACAGGATCTTAGAATCATTACCTCCACTTGCTCTCTATCTCACTCATTTCTTCTGTCATTTTCTGGCTGAAAACAAAGTCAATCATGTTTTCTATATCAATTTCTCTCTTTCTTGCCTCAGGTCAGAATATAGGAAGTGGAAATTTGATTGTTTGACAATATCGATAACAGAAAAATTAAATATTGCTCCCTAAAGAGATATCAAAGCTATTTAAGAGCCAGCATAACTGTCCAGATATTAGAGACAATAAAAAGTAGCTATTTCCTCCTAATATTCTAACAGTTCAGCATTTCCTAATCGTAAAGTTTCTGTTTAATCTTGGAACCAAATGACCTTCATTAAATGACCTGGAATAGATTACTTACTTCTACTAGCCTAAGACCCTCTTTCATTATCTATTTGAATAACAGCTTTAGAAAGCTGAATGCAGACAAATGTTAATGCTTTTACACATTTTTAAAAGCAGTTTTATTCTATTCTCAAATGACCACAGGTCACTTCTAATGATTACATTTTCCCCCAGCTAATTTCAAGGCTAAAGTCTTGCCGCGACCATCTCTCTTAGATTTGTATTCACCAACACAAAGTGTTTGAAAAGAGACCAGAAAGGATCAGCATTTAACTTGTAATAAAGATAAATTAATCCATCTCTATAGCTTCAATTTCTTCTTTTCTTATAAGGAAAGGAATAGGAAATTGGATGGCTACTTCCCCTTCTATCTCAACATTCAAGGTCTTTGTGATTTGTTCCTTCAGGTCAAGTGTAGTGTGGTTTTTAACCATGACAATGACTTCATTTAATAAACTTGACCATGTTGATGTGCAAATGGAAGAGGTAAAACCGGTACAGAACTATTAGTATGTGCAGGTATGACGTAACTGAAGCAATTTTGAAATGTAGAAACAATCATACCTCCTCTGCTCTCTGTCCCTGAGACAGAGGCTATGACTGTGGAATGCGAGGAAGGGACAATGGCTTTATGAAAAGTCAACAGAACTGACCCTTTGGAGGAGGAGGGACTTGAGATACTCAGAAAAAACACTGTGTGATCGGCTGTCTATGAATTCTAGAGACAGACTTGCTTATAAAATCATGCGTTCTAATCTTTGGTCTCTCATTTTGTGTTATATGACTATGTATTTCACTCATCATGGCCTATTTTAGTGCTATGCCATAAGCTTCCTTTCAAAAGCAATTTTCCATATAGCATTGCAGAGCTTAATATATAAAACAATGCTCCTTGTATTTGAGCCAGAGATCACAACTAATATGCACTAGTATTGATTGTCATAGACAGAAGTATCTGTTCCACTTCTATAATTTTAAGCAACAGAGAGAGAGAGAGAGAATTTAACAAAATGAAAGAGAAAATAGCATAATAGTAAATATTTGGCCAGGAAAATCATGTGATTAAAAAAAAAAAAAGAAAACATGCAGCTGTCTTCTTAGAAAGCTAATTACAGAAATATTATATGTTTTTGTAAAACAATCTCCAGTCATGTCAAAGATGAGAAATGTTGGACTCTGAGAATGAGATAAATTCTGCTTCCCATGGCAAAGTGTTTCAGACCAGGGTATCTTGTGATAATGGATAACAAGCTTCACACTCAAGGGATGGAGAAGAAAAGAAATAGCTTCCTCATGCTTCACAAATGTTGCTCTGATTATCCCTGAGGTGTTGCAAATGAGCTTACAGCATGATGCTTAATAACAAAAGTAAAAACTGAAGGTCTGCCATTAACTGAGAGTCTACTCTGAGTACAGTATTGTCAGACACATTGGTATAGAATCGCTCATTCTCACAACTCCACCCACTTAACAGTTGGCCAGGGCAATGAATGCATACTTCTTTTTTTAAATTTTTTTTTTTTTAGTTGTCAATGGACATTTATTTAATTTATTTATTTATACGTGGTGCTAAGAATTGAACCCAATGCCTCACACATGCCAGGCAAGTGCTCTACCACTGAGCCACGACCCCAGCCCATGACTGCATACTTCTGAAAAGTATTCACAGAGATCTCTCTCTCTCTCTCTTTAGCTAGCCAGCATAAAATTATCAATAAACAAATGCAGTCCTAACCAATTGCTGGGAATGTCTCATACTTAAATATAGCAGACCCCCGACAGAGAAGATCCATCTCTGCCTATGCCTATGCTCTTGAGAAATATAATGTATTACCACATAGTTAAAGACTAATATAAACTTCCTGGACCACAGTGGTTTATAGACTCCTAAATACCTTCTATGGGCATATATAATGAAAACAGCAAACAAAATCAGGGATTCACCAACCGACAATCCTAACTATCCCTTAACAAGCATTAGTAACACCTGTGCTCCTCCTGGTGCCCTCTGGGGATCACAAGAACCAATTATTTAAGGTGACTCTGTTGGGTTGGACCCATAACCATGATCTGATGCTAGGTCCAGATCTAATAACTAAGTTCCTTTGCTGAGGGAAACCAAAATGAACTCATCTCCTCCATCCAAACTTCCTACCATTTCTTGAGATTAACTCAGAAACTTGGGTCCTGCTGAATCTCCTAATCCTCAGAAGATCTGAACTGGATACAGAATCCCTTTCTCTTTTTCTGTGTCCTTGACACTTTTCTTAAACTTTCTGAGACAGCTCTGCCTACATGTCCACCCCTTGGCTGTACTCCCATGATGATATACTCTCTTTTTTGCACTTGGGATTTGGTGTCTCTGCAAGAATCATGAAACACGCTAGAGTGGAAAAGAAAGGGAATTTGCTATTTATTGTACTATGCCTTTTCTGCAGCCAGTAAGCCAGAGACTCAGCTTTTCACACATTATGACATATTAAGTGCTATGCCATGAGATCACAAATTAAATATTTCCAGAACCAGAAGCAGGATCGTAGCCCATTGTCTCCAAGCTTGGAAGTGGTTGCCCCACCACCGTGTGACCCTCACAGTGCTTGGCAGTGGCAGTGGGCCCTGGACTGGCTCCTGGCCTGAACTGGTTGTGTTATTTTCCCTCTCCTCTTTAGACCTACACTTCATGAAGAATACTGAGTCATTCAAAGCCAGATCTTTAACATATTTTGTTTGAAATATTTCCAAACTCTGACGTGGTATTCTATTTGATCTTAAATCTAGCCTGGGGTTCTTTTATCTCACTAGTATGGCAGCATTTCCCAGCCCCATAACACCAAGCCTGTACTATAGTACTTTCTTAAATATTGGTTCCTATATATTCATCTAATCTAAAAATAAAGATATAATATCAGAACTAGAGGCAAATGTACACAATAGCCTATCTCATGTTTTCAACCTGAATGTCCTCAAATGTTGTTACAAACAATAATCCTTTTATTTCTATTTTGAGAATTCCAGTGCTTAAATCAAATTCTCATTCAACATGTTTTAAATATAAATTTATTTCAAAAGTAAACTATCTTCACATTAATTTATCCCATTGACATGGAAAAATATATGACAGTATCTTTTAAATATAAACAACACAGACAACCCTATACTTTTGCAGAGAGCATGTAAACATATGTTGATTCAACCTTTTTTCTGAGCAGTGTGACCTACATCTTTGGGCTGGGACAGTGTGGAGTTTATGGTTTTCTTTGCCAGGATGTTTGCCACTCCTGTATCATTTTGTTTGACTTTAGCAATGGTGCAACTGTAGGAGGCAATTAACTTTCAAAGATATTTTCTTTTATTAAAATAAGTGTTCAAAGGAAGATTAAAGATGTCATAATGAACTAAAATTCTCTTTAAATTGTGTCACAAAAAAAAAACAAAACAAAACAGAAACCCTGAACCCTGCTGTCATAATCTTTAAGCACTCACTCCAGCCACCAAAAACTCACACCAGCCACCCTTCCATTGGCTCCTGGATAAGATCCAAATTCAAAATAAAGGAGGCTAAGGCTCTCCATGTACACCCAATCTCCACATTCTACTACCTTCTTTTCCACTCTTCTTCACAGACCTTGCTTTAGCCAAGCGTCTACACGTTATTCCCTGAACCCGATAATTCCTCTAGGCTTTGTGTAAGTTCCACACCCTGCCTCAGACATGGTCATTTCTCTGTTCTGCTTTTCTACAGTCCTATTCTGCCTATAACTTCCTTTTCTATAACAAAGTCACTTCCTTAGCCAGTAAACCACTGTGTACACTCACGGATCACTTCTGCTTTCCCTCCCAACCAGACCAGCCAGTGTACGAAGAGAGTACCAGCCCTGGGCCAGACAAACGAGGAGTACAATCCTGAACTCACTGGCTAACTACGCAGTCACAGAAGGATTTCACTTCTCTGAGCTTCAAGCTTTTCCACCGCAGAACGGAGATAACCACCATAATGTTATTAAAAATAATCTGAAAGACTACCTTTAACCCTGAAATCTATCCACGAGTTAGATTGTTTAAAATGCTGTTTATATTTTTTCATAAAGCCTTTGTATATTTTGAAATGGGGCCAAAATTCAAAAAGCCATCTGGGAGTAAAACCCGTGCTCTCCTGCTTTGTACCAATTCCATAGCTTCATTTCTGGAAAAGGTAAAAAACAAAATGTTAAAGTATGTGACACCACCACTCAGATCAGGACCTCGTTTGTCAGATTTCATAAAAGCATTTCTTGGTAAGATAGTGAACTTAGAAATAGGTGACTACAGTAGAAATACAAACAGTCCATCCATTATATCAGCACTGTCAGCCAACTGTGTCACAACGACAATATGGGTGTGGGCATACAAATATTTGGTTCAGAAGGAAAACAATAATCTGCCAAGACATTCATACCCAATGTGTGAGCATTTTGTCACCTGAGGGAGGCTGGGGACTATAAATACAAAAGCAATTCCGCATCATTTCATGAACCGTCTAACTACTAATAATTAGGTACTCTGCTGATGATGCAGAACAATTTTTCAAGCTGAATTAATAGGTCATGTGTGTAGAAAAGGCACCCCTTATTCATAAAACAATTATGTTAATCCTCTAAGTTTTTTTCAAAGATCGCAAAATATTCCAATCTTTGAAGGACACACATTTTGGTTGCTGATGGTGTTTGTATATTATTTGTTGAGTTCATTAACAATTTTGAATTTCCATATTTTATCCTCACAACCCCAAGAGAACCATAATATAGGGATTATTACCTTGCCATTAAAAGTGGCAAACAACAGAATCAGAAGCAACTTAGAGGTCTGTCCAAGGTCAAACAGCTTGTTAGGAAAGAGGCAGGATTAGAATTTTGAATTTTCCTGAACCCAGTGCTATTTTCAAAGATTTGGAAAGCAAGTATGTTTATAGTTATAAAAGTGAAGGCAATCTTTTCATCACTGTAAAGTCCCAACTTCATTTGGCTCACTTTAGGGACTTGCACTGGTAATACAGTTTTGACTTGTGCCTATACAAATTCAAGAATTGCTCATTTTCCTGAGGATACTAGTAAACTGAGTCAATGTCTGAAATGAGTAGAACAAATTGTCAAAATGATTCTGGGGAATGGTGCATGTGGGCTATAATGACCTGAAGGCACCTTGTCTTTGCCAAAAGAACAACTTGTGGACATCATTCTCTTTCAGTGAGAATCTTAAACAACATTGAAATGGCAGGAATGTCCAATAGCAGTGGTCTACAGACTAGATTTTAGTGGTCTAAGTGTTTTTTTCACCAAGTTTGAACCAGAATGTAAAAATTTTATTTCTGAGCCACATTTTGGGCACAATCACCTGACTTTGAAATAAATATGCTCCTAGAGAAGAGTGAGGGTGGCTTATTTGCATAAATAAGAATATGGATGAGGGGAGCTACAAAGGTGTGAATGCAAAAGCAGGTGTCACTCTCAAGACGGACAATCCTTGTTGTGGAAGCTACTTCCTTTCAGGTAGGAGCAGATCAAAAGCAGAGTCCATGTCTGAACGCATGCAATCCCTTAGACTCCAGAGATTCTAACCCTGAATCTCTGCCGTTCTCACATCATTTCCTCAGCTGGGTTACACCTATTGCAGTCAAGACATTGAGCACCCTGCTCAAGAGAACCACAATAAAGGGATTATTACCTGCCATTTAAAAGTGGCAAACAAAGAATCAACCTAACCAATAACTTATTTAAGCTAGAACTGGCAGCAGCAACTGGAAGGTTACTGGTCAATCTAGGCAAGAGAACAATATGGGCAGCCAGTTGCAGGAAGGTATAGCCAGTTTCTCATCTTTTATGAGAATTACTTCTCAAAGACATTACAAAGGAAATTGAACATCTGGTTGAAAACTAGATTAGATGATCTCCAAGATCCCCTCTAATTCTGAAATTCTGTGATTCTATCTTTCTACTCCTCGCACCTATTGGGGTCTGTTATTTTTGGCTAAAGGGAACAGAAACACAGGGTAAAATTAAATTAGCCATTGTTTTTGCTCCTAAAACAAGCTTATTATTCTAGACTAAAAATATAAACTTCAGTAAGCCTAAAATTAGAACTTAGAAACAACTAATATGAAAGGAAGTAAAACATTCAAAACATTGCCCTTCAAATTTTGCCTCACAATGGTTATTGGAATACCCCTCCCCCCAAAAAAGCTAAATGGTTTCCACAAAGCACTTGAAGGATTAATATCTGTCTTCTTTGATTACCCCATGATAAAATATTATAATATAATCCTATAATTTCTGCACCACTTATTTGACACTTCAACCTTACATGAACAAACTGTCTTGGAGCCAAATGTATTTTTTATGCATATGTGAAGCTGAGAAATGCAAGAATTTTGATCCCAAGGTACATCAACCACACATTCCATTAGGGAGACATTTTTAGACTGAACAAAAGCAAGGAGAGCCACTTGGTGACCTTGTGCTCTGAACTAGAATCACTTAGCCTCTGTAACATCTGGCCAAACACTAGCCTTTCCTCTGCAACACCCCTGTACATTTGCACTCCTATTATGAAACACATTTAAAAGTGATTTACCAAACTTTATGCCTATTTTCAGGAGAAAAGTAGAAAATAGAATGGTTTTAATTTCGGTGTCAAATTTTTCAACAATAGATGAGGAACAGTGTCACATTTTAAAATAATCCTAGTGATGACTGTCTTCATTAATAGAAGGAGGACTCATTTTGCCAAAAGGAAAATCTGTGTAAACTTGGCTGAAAATTCAGCTTTACAATTTATATTACTTGTTGAGCTCGTTAACGTTTTCGAATTTCACATACTTTATCCTCAGAATCCCATGAGAACTATAATATAGGAATATCACTGTCTATTTAAGATTGGTAAGCCAAGATTCAGAAGAAGTTTGCCTTATAATGGGCCTGGAATCCTTACACTCCTCTACTAGGAGACCTCAGTTTTAAAGAATTTCATTTGGCAAATACATCTACAAATGAAATCTATTTAAAAATCCAGATCTTTCCATATACATTTATTCATAGTGATGTAACTTTAATGAAAATTAGTTTACATAATTTTAGAACATGCATCACCTGAGGATTTGTAGTAGAAACTGGAAATATTCTAAGAATGCAGACTATATTACCTTGTAACAACAATAACAACAAAAACACACAATTTTGCTGTAATCCGCATGTAGATTGTCAAAACATTACAGACTATTTTTAGTAAGTTTGAAATTTATAAAGCCCACAAAGAAGATTTGTCTCTTATAGAAAACTGCAGCTTTAAAATATCAAAATGCAAGAAAGAAGGACTTCAAATCAATCATTAGCCTTCTGTCATGCAACTTGGCCACAACACATTTAAGCAGATTTGTTTTGTTTTGTTTTGCTGTGTTTCTAATCAAGTTAACAGTTTTATATGGCCTAC
Organism: Sciurus vulgaris; assembly: GCF_902686455.1. NCBI lineage: Eukaryota > Metazoa > Chordata > Mammalia > Rodentia > Sciuridae > Sciurus > Sciurus vulgaris. The sequence continues at coordinate 17,917,635 of NC_136469.1, forward strand.
AAGTAACATTTTATATTGCCTGTTATTTATAAGCCATATAAAGCAGTGTAATAAGGAATTAAAGAGTCAATAAGGAATTAAAACACATACACTAAAACTCTAAGACTGTGACACCTGAACTGAATTCAAACTAGAAGACGGATGTGGGACCACCAGGCTCAATCTGACCTCTCACACCTCCTGAAAGGTCTCTAAGAGTTTTTCCCAACCAAGTTTTCCTTCTTCCAAGGTATCACTGGTACAAAGTATGATGACTTTGAGGCATCAATTAATATAAATTGGAAGCAGGGAAGAATTAATTAAACATGACACTCTGATTATTTAAACCTTCTATTAAAGTTGATTATTCAGAGCATGTTGATAGCCTGCTCTTCAGAAATGACTGATGATATCAAGCTTTACTGACTTCCTCTAAGTCTACTATTTCCAAGTCTTCCGAACAGAAGGAATAAATGAAGTGAGAAGAACACGGGAACAAGTCTAATAGACAAACTGACTCATCTCAGACCCCCAAGGTCAAAGCAAAGCCATTCATTTCTTAGCTTTCATCAACATAAGACACGATTTATCAATCTATGAAGAGGATTACAAACATGCATCTTAATTATAATGTTCTTTGCACTGTATAACTTTTCAAATGATGGGTTTTATGTTCAGAAAAACGGCATAAGGCAAAACTCCATATTTGCAAAAATACTTTTTTTTAAGTATTTATTCAATCATTATTACTATTCATGCCATTTGGAAAGACAGTGGCATTTTTTAAATTTAGGTATTCCTTGGGATTCTATGAACTTCATGTTTTAAACTTTAGATATTCATATCCTTCAAATTACTAATCTTATTCTTATACAGTCATAGTGGAGACAGTCACTATGCTATAGATAATTATTAAAGGCAATATTCTCACATTATTGTTATTATAAAAGTTCAATGGCAATTATTATATTTGAAAGATGGCTATTTCTATAAATCCAAAGCCACCTTTGGAGAAAAAAATATATATATTTTAAGCAAGGCCCTGGGAAAATTTCTCAATGTGATAAATGTAATCACATGAACAGAGGTTTTTGTCCAAGTTCCTCTCTCTCTTGTTACAACACTTAGGGCAAGTCTTTAATAGCAACTCAGAAATTATTTCATAGAGTACTTACTGTGAGGTAATTTGAAAGATTTCTCAAAATGAAATTACACATACAGGGTAGTCGATCAAGATTATGAAACTTGACTGTGCATTCTATGTATTTTAAATCATATTGCTATTTTCACCAACCTAAATTAATTACCACCTTTTCCATTAGGTCACGATTTGGGAGAGATTTTATTGCTTCCATGGAGGAGGATAGTAAAAGATGTTGTATCTTTGGCTGATGATTCATTGCACCAGCTGCCAGAAAGTTGCAAGTTGCAGCACACCTGGAAACATAGGCCCGTGACTGATGGGGGAACACATTTATCTTGGCACGTCACAAAGGAGATGGGATCATAATTATTCTCCCTCGTTACTAAAGGTATTTTGGAGCCACATCTACCTACAAAATAATACAAATTACGCATCTGGACTAGCTCCACGTAATTGGACCATCTGTTCTTGATATTCTACCCTAAATGTCTCCCAAAGTAGTCTCTGTGTTTTAAAAATAAAATTCAGTTTTTAAAGACCTAAACTGATCATTAACATTGTCAGGAGATGTCATTTTAAAAATGAAGACTAATGAAAGTGCTCAAATCCTGAGTTACTTTAGTTATAAATACATAATACAACATCAACCTTGACTGTACACTAAGGAGATTCTGTGTATCTCCCACATTTTGAGAAAATAAATGTGTCAGCTAAGTTTTACACAAAATATTCCATGTAAAACTGAACTGTCTGGGTTCTCAAACGTGAAAGAACAAAACGCCACAAAGTCCTCTCTCTTTAATTTGTCTTCCCTGTTACTCATTGACCTCAAAACAGATTCTTCTTTCACCCAAAAAGTTCCTTAGTTTAAGATCTTCGGAAAGTATATAAAATTAAAAATATTCTAGATAAAATTACGTGAAGTTTGTAAAAATCACAATTTCCAGAAATTGCTAATATTTCATCCAATATAATCACAAACAATTACCTCTGCTTTTACTCTTAGTTTTAAATTATTATACAATTCACTCATGTTTTTCCCTTTAAAAGGTAGGCTTGGTTTCACTAAATATAAAACTCCAATGAAATCTGTACACAAGAATCAGAGAGATCATGAAATGCAGAGTCAACTTCAGTACTGAAAATTTAGTGCACAGGTTTCAATATGATGTGCAATAATTTTTCATATTTCTTTCCAAACCACAAAGAAAGATATTTTGTCAGGATACTGAAACCTAGAAAACACTACTTTATGTGATAACAGTTAACCTTTCTCTAAAATAAGAATATATCAGTAACAGTAGTAAAAGCAATTATGCAGAGATTTAAAAGTCACAGTCACTAATCTAAGTACTTGATAGGTAGATATTGACTTACCAATACAACCAGAGAGGTACGTGCTGTTGTTCTATTATTTTGAGATAAGAAAATCTCTTTGCAACAGAAAAAAAAACAAAACATTGAATCACATCACTATCACTATTCCTTAGTATTTGTATATATTGAATCATGAACATTATCGGTGAGAGAAAATAGGACATGAAATGAAATGAAGGAAAAGAGAGGGAGAAAGAGAGGATCTTTGGCAAGCACTCTGGTAGGATATGTCCAAAATTCAGATGGGGTAACAGTAGCATAGTTTAGAAATATACTTGATGTACATATTAGTAATATATATGGTAAATAAAATTAAAGTAACACTAAAAGAGAATTTGAATTGTAAATACACCTCTGAAGTACCATGTTATGTGTTAGGTTCACAAACCTATGATTTGTCATTTTTTTTCATAATAATTTCCCTTAGCATTAGATTTTATTAGTGGGTCTCTTTAAAATGTTTTCAGATCAAAATTACAGTTTAGGACATATTATTTCTTTCACATATGGGAAATTCAACAAATATTTTATATAAATCTATTAAGAGCTATTTTTTCTCTGTGTCTCCACTTACACACTAATAATTCTCAAGTACTTCACCTATTTCTCTCTGTAATCAGTAATTTTTACTGTCATAAGGTAGCTTATCATTTTCAGGTAATGTTAACACTAGTTCCTGGTAAATAATGTGTTTCTCTGTCTCAATTCCACTTATAAATAGACAATAGTAAGTTGGTCATATTTCTGAATAAGTAGCTTTCTCCATGTTGAAATTATACATTGGTTTGCACAGCAGTTGAAATTGGTTATGTTGAAGCATCCTGTTAGCATCCAGTGCTGGCTGTGTCTGACATCCCTCATCTGGCCAGATCTACCTCCCTAGGGCCATCTCCCAACAGCTTACTACCTGCCAATGTACCCGGTGCCAGAATCCTCTGTTCATCTTACTCTGCATTATATTCTCTAGTGTCCAGGTTACTTCAGACCAACTCGCCTAAGTACTTGCTCCTTTTCCTAGAAGTCAATCAGCGCTCCCCCTTCCCTTCTCATAGTTAAGTGGGGAACACTTACTGATGCGGTTTAAGACTCTACACATAAGCAGCATTCCCTAGAACGGGTCAAGTACTTCCTCCCTTCTTCTCTGTCACACTGAATAGTGTAACCTACTATGGTGTCAACCACTCTGCTACCTTATTTGTTTTACAACTTTGACTCATTGACTAGAAAATAAAATCCTCAGAGACAAACATCATTCATCAGGAAGATGCTCCTGACACAAGGTTGGAGCACAACAGGTACTGAATAAAAGTAAGATGAATTAAATAACTTTAGAGTGTTATATTTGCATTATGCTTCTTAATTTTTCCCTCTTTATCCCATAAGTTTGCATGTAGTTCTTCTATACAAAGTCAAATAACATTAATTCATATTTCTTAGCCTATGTTAGAAACTTTAGATAATCATCATCCAATCATCACACTGTTATTTAGGGTACAAAGGTAAAATAATGATTCAGTTCTCCACATTTACAAGTTCCTATCACACGCTGCATGGATTTTCATGCTTTTGTAACTCTTTCCCACTAATTACATTTATTTATTTCATTGAACAGTTGTGAAACAAGAAACAAGTATTGCTAGAAATAAAAGCTTTTTGAGTTCAAGCTACACTTGTATCTGAGAGTTCATATGTGAGGACAAGTCACCTAAGATACAACTCTATTCTTTCCTGATTTTAGGTTATAAGGAAAAATTTAGTATTGCATATGATTTAAGGTCATTCACACATAATTTATGATGGGATCAAATAAATTTTATGTGCCTAGGAGAATGACAATGACATGGGTAGTGAGAACGATGAAGGTGACTGGCCCACTCTGATTCCTCTTCAAGTCTACTTTTTCAACCAGGTATCTTAATTTTATTCCTCATAAAAATTTCAGAGTAAATATGGCTACTTACTTTTCAGGTTGTCTACTTCTTTCAGTAACAAAATGAGGTAACACCTAAAAGCATACAAATTATCAACTATTAATATATTTTAACATTGTAATCCAAATTTTCACATTTAAATATGAATTTACATTTTAAACTCAGAATTATGAAAACTTCATAATATGCTTGTAATGAAATTATCCAGCAACTAAAACCCCCATAGATTATTTTTCTATTAAACCACACATGGTGAAGTACTTCTAACTCACACGGTGGGGGATCTGAGGAGTGGAAGATCTCCATGGTTTCCCTGCAGAGCAAGCACATGGGCCAGCCAAGGGTGGAGCTAGCCAAGCCTGGGAGGTCAAGGGTGGATTTTAGAGGAGGGATCCCCCAATATGAGCTTCAAAATTCTTAACATTTAGTCTGGGTGAGGTGGTGCACGCCTGTAATCCCAGTGGCTCCAGAGGCTGAGGCAGGAGGATCACAAGTTCAAAGCCAGCCTCAGCAACTTAGTGAGGCCCTAAACAACTTAGAAAGACCCTGTCTCAAAATAAAAAATAAGAAAGGCTGGGGAGGTGGCTCAGTGGTTAACACCCTGGGTGTTAGCCCTGGGAAGAGGTATGAGGTCATCACAGGCTGAGGACAGAAGGGTGGCAGGTGGCTATGCCCAGTGATAGGAGCAACAATTCAGTATTCTGCAGTACAGGTGTGGCAGAGGAAATGGGAAGGGATTTTATAAGATGACCTTTGCTCCCTCCAAATTTCAAAAGTGGAAACATATCAAAACTTACAGTGCTATGAGATAGTAGCATTTCTACATTTAGAAAATTGTTATTACTTCCTAGACAAACACAGTGTATCACAGGAACCACAAATGGTAGAATAATATATATTTCACAACTTCTAAGGGGGTAAATTTCAAATGTTCTACCACAAAAATAATATTTGAGGTGATGGATATTGCAATTAGCTTGACTTAATTATTCCACATGGTATTCATAAATAATAACATCACTTTATACCCCATAAATATATACAACTCTATTTGTCAATTTGTAATCAAAAATAAAAATAAAAAGTGATAAATCCTCGATTCACACATCTTCCTTTCAGGTTAATATGATCACAATACACATCCCAAATAACCTCGAGTCACAGGACCTGTGCAATTATCCATTTCCCATTTTATTCCATTTTAGGCTATAAATTTCAGGCACATTGGTAGTCATTACACCATAAATCACCAACTAAATAGCAGGAAATTTTGAACATTTCTACATCCACAACACTTTCTGGCTCCTTTATATGAGAAGAAATATTCTGTGTATACAGTATATTACTTTCAAACTCCACAGGATTGCAAATATTACCCTAATGTCAGGGCCCGAGAGAAATTCAGATTTCTTTCCTTCACTTCATGACTCTTTCAATCCCATACAGAATTGTCTAGCACCTTGCATCCTCGAGTTTGTTGTACAACTGCAGCTAGCCTTTAAAGCCCTTGTAGTTCTTTATTAAGTTTGCACAATGTAAGGCTGAGGCAGATTCCATTGTGAAAGAAGCATAGATAGGTGATTGGATGAAGGAAATGGGAAAACTAAGGGAGCATTTGGAAAGAACTAATACATGAAGACAAATAGCTCGCTACCTCTTCATTTCATTAGGAAACTTTTCACAAAATCAAGTCATATTTTAACATACTCTTGATATCTTATTTCTCAGAAGGTAAAAATAATTTTTTCCACAGGTACACAGGAGCACAGGTCTTTGTGTACAAATTCTCTACAATCTAACACTGATGGCTAGAATTAATATTCTAATAATATTAATAATAATATTAATCCTTTAATATGCTTATCTCACAGCCTAAACAAAAGATGAGGAAACCCGTCTTGCTCCAACTTCATAAAAACCTTATCTAAATTCTCAAGTAGAATTTGATGTTCAAGGTGAAGTTGCCAGCAATTTGAAGGACTATGCTTTTAAGTAGTATATTTGAAACACTGAGAGAACCATAGTAATAAAGGTGATATAAAAAGTTAAACAGCCAAGAATTTTTCTAATAACTGGTAAGTTAAATTGCTAAACATAGAGGTTGCCATTATACTAGGAAAGCAAGCAACAGTCAGTACTTAGATCTGGACTATGCTCTTGAGAAAGATTTGATGTGTTTGTTATAAGCCTGAGGCGATAGGAAGTTCAGGAAGGGAAAAAAAAAAAAAAAAATCACACATTAAGAAATGTTTCTAGATTCTTATGTCAAAGAGATCCGTTTCTTCTTAAGGGCTTGCTTTAGAGACTGGTCTTTCCAACAATATTAAGCAAGAGAGAGAAGTAGTTATGAAAAAAGAATTCCACTTCAAATGTTTTCCATGGTTCCACAGAACAGGAGAGAAGAGAGGAGGAGAGGGGAGGGGAGGGGAAAGAAAGGGAGGAAAGATCTGGGCAGAGTGGAGGAAAGAAAGAGAGAGTTTCTTATTTTAGTCCCAACATCACATCCTGTGGGGAATGCACCTTTATGCTCTGTGGTCTCAGCTCCAAGTCCAGAGCATTCTTGGATATTCTATCTCTTCAAGGCCCCAGAGAATGCTCAAACAATCTATTGTTCCAGCTTTTCCATGATTGTGCAATAAAAGGCTCTGTAAGGCTAGCACTGCCTTCCCATACCCAACCACGTGAATTATTTTTAAAAGAAGCTTATTCTGTAGATTAGATTTGACACAATGGTACAAAATAATCCCAGCAGGTGCTTAGAAAGACTAAGTCCATTGAGGATAAGCTTTAAAAGGGAGGAAAAAGACACTGAAAAACTACTTTCTGGCTCATGGTTTAGAAAAAAAATCCCACCAGCAATATTTAGCTTTGGATCAAGATATGGGATTGCAATTGGTTTGGTTCCCCAGGGCCACAGGGGGACTGACAGATGGGTTTCTCTGAATGCAGATATTGGCAACAGTATTAAAGTTGTTCTGACCCAACTCTGTGACCTCGCTGGGTTAATGATTTCTTTTCCCCTAATCATGTTTCTGTGAAGGAGTTTTTCATCATTCTGGAAAGGTTCTGTGCTCCTCGGAGCCAAAAGTTGATTCTATTCAGGTTCCCCAAGGTTCAGAGGTGTCTGTTTCCTATTCAACTGCTCGGAGCTGAGCAAGGTCTCCAGGACAACAGTGGTCTTGCTGTTTTACGGACAGGGTAAGAGGCTGGCCATTAACCTTGGTTACAATAGCTGCTTTGCTTCTGTCTGACTCATCTGCAATGCTTCCACATTTTTTTTTTTTTTTTTTTTTTTTTTTTTGGTCAAACATTGTCCCAGCAGCGGTATAGAAAGTGGTGGCTCATTTACAGTCCCCTATTATGATCTACATCTGAGTCTTGTAATTATATCATGAAAGATGGAACTGTCAGAAGGGTAGGACTCACATTTAGAAAGTGAACAAATGCCTCTCGCTTTGGGAATTTTTTAGCCTCCACCTTGTCCATTTGCACCCTGACAATGACTTTTCTTCTGGAATTCCAAAAAAATAGGCTACTTTTCCTAAACACAGCATCCTTTTGCTCAGACTGATGCCCATAGATTAGCGACCAGAGCATCTCTGCCAGAAAGCAGCATAGTTTCTCATCTGTCTCCGACATAAGCCACTTGTATCAGGCCACTTCCCATTGACAATCCTGGACACATTTTCCAATACCATGATTGAACCCTCAAGAATATGAGGAAATCAGGGGTTTCTTCCTCTTTAAAACAGGGAGTAGACTTGAGGAGGTTTATAGAAACCCCTTCAATCCTGTAAACAGAGTGACAGTTTGGGTTCAGCATCAAGAAAATTCAATATTAATCAGATAATTAGAAATGAAAAGACTCTTTATACATGGACAAATCTATTGGCCCTCAAAAGCCTCAGTGGTGGAGGGACCTGGCACCACATGAAGCAGGTGACCTGAATATTCAGCTGGGTGGTGGAGGAGTGAGGAGAGCTGAAGTCTTTTAAGATTCCGTGGGAACAGATGCAGGGTACTCACAGGCAAGAGAACTCCATTCAGCAAAATTAATCAAATCTCTCTTGTGATGATCTCCACATTCCACTTGCCTGACAGCATAGCACCAGGCCCCCAGAGCCTGGCGGGTGGCTGAAAGCTTTCGCTACCTCCCCACTCTGCTCTGAGGCACCCAGGGACCCTCAGAGTAGCTTGGCTGCTGCCCCAGGCCTCGCACTCTCACTGAGGCTGAATAGCCAGGGAAGAGTGGATTCAGCTTCTAACCCTGTGATCACACTCGGTTCTTTTCTCTGCCGAGCACCGCATTGTGCTTTGGACAAAAGTAAAAGAACTTCAAAAACACTGAGTGATTAATGCTTACGTACAATGGCTGTAAAACTATTCTGGAATATACAAATATTTCACACTGGTCTCAGAGTACAATCTTCAAAACAGCCTTCAAACATATTTTGCTTCAAAGCCATGCTAAAACGCTAAGTGCTATACGCTCTTCATTTTCCTCTAATGCCATATTTTCACCAATTCAGTGGAGGTTAGTAGGTACGTGTATTTTATTTGAAATTTCTTTAATTTCCCAGCATTAGCTAGAAGTTAGGGTCTAAAAGCTTTAAAGAAACCAAAGGAAGTTGTATTTGTGTTAGAAATGCATTTACATAATTTTTGAGCTAGTGAAGTTTCCTGCTATTATTTTTTTGGCTCCTAGAATGTTCTTATAGCTAAAGTTGTCTGTTAGTTTTATAAATAAATAAACAAAAGAGGGCCATCATTGCTCCAAAACAATGAAGGTTAATCTTACTACAATAATTTGGATGTTTATAAGTGATATTTGGGACCTACTGGGCTTCTTGAAACCGTCATTTCAGTTAAAACTTCTTAGATAAAATAAAATTTAGTTCGGAAAATTTCCATTGTGATTCATGATTATTGTTATCCAATCCCCCAAACAAAGTATGGCTTAATAAGTACAAAAATTGAATGCCTTTAATAGGACAGGAGCCACACAGATGGCCACTCATCCAAGGAAACATATCTGCGGCGAACATGATTCTAATCATCTTTGTGGCATACTTTTATTTTCACGTTGGGGAAATTCTGATGAATTTCTAAGGTCCTTTAAAATGTCACACATATTCTGGTAAAGATGATTTTATTATCTTGGCTTCTCCTTTCCTGCCTTTAGAAAACCATTTTAACCTCCCGGGAATGCCTCATTTATTTCGGTATCAGAATTCTTTCTTTCTCAAGGGAAAGTAGAAAAAAAAAAAAAAATTCATGAATCACTATTTGTAAATACCCTTGGAGCTTCAGCTGAAAGACCTTTTGACAAGCCAAATACTAATCTTTAGTACCTAATGGCACCATTCTGTCCCTACGGATACATAATTCTAAGTGATTTATATGGGCTCTTAAGACCCAGTATTTGTTTTCTTATGATACTGGTCTAAATCTGGTAGTGACCTTGATGGTGTTGGGGCTTAGAAAGCAACACCGGAAACTCTGATGCCTGGGCAGGCTGAAAACTCGCAATGGAAGGAAAGAGCCTCAGAAAGGAAGATGGATCTGACCTTTTCCTGAACGTCTTTCTTAGGTTCCCCCTTCTCCCAAGGCCAGCCATAAAAATTAGAATTCCTTTCTCCAGGGGATGATCACAGGCACCTCTCTTCCCCCACACAAACCAGAGGATCTAGAAAATTACTCTAACTTCTGCCTTTTCTGTTTAGGAAGCTGACCATAAAGGAAATGCTCTGATCCACCATACCTGAGAGTAGGTCACAAGGCCCTTGTTCCAAAGGGCTCCGGCCCTGAACCCCTGGGCAGGGCAAGGGAGGGGGATGCTATCTGAGAATTGAAGAGGAACCTGAATGGACACGACAGGCCTCCTGGGTTTCCACTCTCCATCTATTACCCTTACTTCATGTACAAACAGACAGTTTTCCCTGAGTTTGGGGGTCTTCATTTCTGAGCGCTCCTGTGTTCATATTGAAACTTTGATTTAAGTGACTTGGCATGCTTTTCTCTTAACCTGTCTTCGTCCTAGGTGTGTCGATCGTGGCCCTTATGCTCAATGAGGAAAAGCATCACCACTTTTCCACCACAACAGCGCTAGCGTCGCATTAAGTCACGTGCACAGTAACCGGCCTCGTGCAGGGGACCAAACCACACTTCTCATTTCAAGTACAGCATACTCACACTGGGTCACACTCACCCTCAATTTGCCTGGCATCTGGCTTAACATTTAATCTAAGAACCTGAAGGAATCAGTGCACCATACCAACCATCAAATTCCAGAGATATCAACTTACCAGCCGGCATAAGCATACATTCCGTAAAAAAGCCAGGGGCAACCCCATGATACTGGCATCTCTTCCTGAAAAGGCGTCTTTTAAAGTGTTGTGTTTGCCCTGCAATTAGAATAGAAAGACCTTTAGAGCTTTCCAAAGAATGGTTTTTAATTCTTGTGCCATCACTGGAAGAAGAGGCCTAGATTGCTCACTCCCTGCTCGTTGCCAGCTTTACTATTAATATTGTACCCAAGCTAAAGAACAAGTCCCAAAGGTCTGCTGATCACCACCCATGCAATTTCAGTTTCTCTTCTAATCATGTCACAGCCAGAATGACAAACTCTTTGTTTAAGTGTGCTCATACTCAGACCACGAAAGAAGACTGAAGGATTTTCTGTGAACTGTAGTTTTTTAGGAGTGTGTTGCTTGGCAAGAAATGCAAAGAAATATCCAAGGGTTTACCTCCAATGAGGAGGCAGAGCAAAACTCCAAAGCACCAATCCATGTCTTTAACTTCCTGCTTTCTCTTTGTCCCTGGTAGATCACTAGACACCTGCCTCTGGAACAGGGGTTGAAAACGGCAGACCAAATCTGCCACTCCAACCTACAAGCCTCTTTTAAAAATAAAGTTTTATTGGAGTGCATCCAGGCCTGCTCAGTTAAGTGTATTGTCTGTGGTTTATTTCACCCTATAACAGCAGAATTGACATTGCAACAAGACCATGTGGCCCACAAAATTTAAAGCATTTTCAAGCTGGTCTTTATTATTATTATTATTATTATTAATTAGTAGTTCTGGGAGTTGAGCTCAGGGGCATTTTGCACTGAACTATGCTTTTTATGTTGAGACAGAGTCTCCTCAGTTGCTGAGGCTGGCCTCAACTTATGATCCTCCAGCCTCAGCCTCCTGAGTAACTAGCATTATAGGTGTGCACCACCATGCCTGGCTCCTAGTTGGTCCTAGTACAGTTCATTGACACTGTCCTGATATGACAGTTCTCATCTAGAAACACTGAAAGAAATTGTACTGAATTCTGAACTAGATTTTAGCAAACTTTACACTAACAAGTAGATTTTTGTTCACTTTTTTTTCGATTTTGAAAATCAGAGAGAATCCCTTTTCTTGTTAATCTTTTGTATAGTTCAAAAATCAGAAATGCAGACTAGCTTTAATGAGTTAATATTCAAACTTCAACAGGAAAAAGAAATCTCTATTCCCAAAGGAAATAGCAAATGAGATTACCCAAATGGGAAATGACTTTGTTTCAAAGTCAGCCTTATAATAAACAAAGGGGGGGTGGGAGGTGGTTGATGTAGAAGACATTTCTCTCTTTCAAGTTAATCTCAGGTGTTGCCTGCACAGCCAGACAGGGCCATTTGTGATGACATACCATAAGTGAGGATGGAGACTCGAAAGAGAGAGTGCCAAGATGTATGCTAAGTGATTTTTCCCTCAAAGTAACCAGTTTCCAAATACAACTCATTAAAAAAAAAAAAAAAAAAAAACGATAGAATCAATCAGAAATGCCTGTTTTACTAAGACATCTCTGTGTCCTTACAGAAAGAAAATATAAATACTGGAATTCAGACAAAAGCATCTGCTGAGCATCCTTTTATCCTGATTGGCCTCAAGGGACAATAATGCACAGAGTGCAGGGCCGACCCAAAACCAGAAACCTCTGTAAAACTGAGCCACAAGCACAGGTCCTCAAAAGTGCCATTTGTGAGTATTACAAAAGAGAGGCATTTTATTCTAAACTTCAGGAATATCAGCAAGTCCTCATAAGTGAATACACAGCATTCAATTATTTTGGGATCTGATTAGAGTAGAAATAACGTGCAATATAGGTTAGTGAAATTGTTCTCTTCCTGCAGTCCCCGATGAATAAAAAACTATGTGATTAGGTTAGAAACATAGAAAATCGAAATTTTTATACTATTATAATAATAGAGAAAATGTATATGCTAAGAATGCTCTCCAAGATATTGCAATTTATTTTCAGTGTGGTAGTATTCACAGAGAACTTCTTGTTGGCGAACTAGGAAGATTCCTGGTCCTATCAAGCATTGATCTCATTTGTGTTAATTCAAATTTATAATTGCCCAGAAAGAACCCAAGGGCTATATTTTGACCTCTGTTCTCAAGTAACCTGCAATACATTTGGTCAGTCAACATCCCATTCAAATAAATTAGCGGCCAAGATTGACTAAGGCCTACAGTGTACCTATAATGCCTGACTTTCCATCAAAGAGGGAAATGAAAGAAAATGAGTCACAGCTTTTTAAGGGGACAGTAGATCATCTGACCTAGAAATCTAAACCAGAACTGAACAAGGACTGGTGACCAGGATTTCCTGTACTTTCCAGACCATGAAGAAACTAATTAGACGAAGACTAAAGAGTTAGCCCAGAAGAAGAGAGTGACACCACGACACAGGCTATTTTGCTATGTATCCAAAGAACCAGATAGAATATGTGCAGGCAGCTCTGTGGAGGCTGAGGTGAATCAGCAGAGCAGGCTCAACTGGTCTCCAGAAGATTCAGTCTTGGTTGTGTTTGTTCTCAGTTGCCTGAGGTTGCTGAGAGAGGACTGGAAGGATTTTTGCCAGCAGGGTCTACGATTCCCACCAGGCTTATTAAGTGGACAACAGAAGCTCGCTTTCCCAGCTACAGAGTCACCAGTCTTTCAGCATTTGTTATTATTTAACGCCTCCACCAATAGCGATGACTTTGCTGAACTTTGACATTTCTCTTCCCCGGCTGTGGTTCTTCTGGAACGTCATTGAACTTCTCTGTGAATTCCCTTTCTTGGAATAAACAATATCAGTGTATACCCTAAATACTTAACATGCCCAAGTTTATGTCACCTCTTCACAATTTCTTCTCTCTCCTGTTATTTCCTACTATGTTGCCCATGGCCAATTAAATAACTCGGGTGGACCTCTTTCTCTGCCGACCATTTCCACTGAATCCAGGCAATTGCATATGACTTCTTTCCCCAAACAACTAAAATTCCAAATGACATTCTCCCTCAACTTCTTTTATTATTAAATAACAAACCCTTTAGAGGTTATTTGCGTTAGGGCAAATATTCCCAGAAAATGTGACATGTCTATACAAATGCAAGTTTTACATGAAAAATAATGTAACCATAAAAGTTAAATTTTTACAACTATTTTTATTATCATGTTAATATTTGGTTTTGAGGAACATTATTCCCATATCTGACTCCTCTTTTTGAGGCTATCACTCTAAAGATAAAAGAAATAATAACCAGAAATTAATAAAATTATTGACCATCCTTTCATTATTCTTTAGAAATCTTTGTAATCTTTATTACTATTACTGAACAATTTTAAAGTAAAAGTGAAAGAATATATTTATCTGCAGTAATGGCAGATTTTTTTCTCCCCTTTATGTCTTCACTCAAAGGAGTTTATATCAAGCTAATTCACTGATGCCCTGTTTGGATGCCTGGCCCAAATCCTCTTGCTGCCAATCAACTGTAAATACCAACTCACCCCAATGTAGCAGCCTTTCAAATCAATTAGATGACAGTCTAGAGTTTAAGTTCCATGAGCAGACACTAATTAAGGATTCTGCTAGTACAAGCAAAAGTTAGTGTTAGAAGAGATCAAAAGCAGATACGTATTTTAAAAACCATTTACTTTTCAGTCCATACCTTTAATTAGCTGTATAACTCCAGGGACTATAATTATCAGAATTGCTGTGAGCTTGCAAAAGGTGAGGAAAATCTGGATCCGAGCACTCCAGCTGACACTCATGCTATTTAGAACCATCACCACAGCTACAAACAAACAGACAAAGTTACAAAAGGTAAGTCTTCGTGGGCACAAAGACATCTTAGGTCCTCATTACTCAAAGTATAATCTACAAACCAGCAGTGTTGACATTACCTGTAAGAGTTTTAGAAATGAGGCATCTCAGGCCCTCGCCCAGCCCTAATGAATGCAAATCTGCATTTCAACAAAATCTCCAGGTGATTTTATGCACGTTAAACTTTAGAAGCTTGCATAAACCCTCTAGACAGAATTCCTCTCTGTTCTTTGCATATGTCTCCGAGAACGGATATAGATTGTAGAGCTCTGGTGATAACAAAAAAATATCTTGTAATACCAAATCCAGCAGTCGTCACAGCACACGATCAAATTGCTGAATTTGACTTTGTATCTTCCCCTGGCAACTGTGTCCTCCCTAGGTATTGGCGCCAAGGTGACTCCCATCAAGAAAGAGTGAGGAGTAGAGAAGTTAGATCTTAGTCTTCACCCTGAGCATTCTTCTGGTATTCCTCTCCACTTTCAATTAACACAAGAAAGGTTGACTTCGAACCTACCCTACAAATGGAGGCCTCCGCTCTAAGTTTTAGGACTTGAGTAAAGCATCATAAGAGTGTACAGATTAGGATGCACCCTGGGTCCCTAGCCAGCAGAATTTCCCATTCTTAATGATGTTGCCCTGTTTCCCAAGCAGCAATAGCCACCCCACCTTGTGGACCATGAATTGCTGCTAGTTTCACAAATGCCTAACACTAAATTCAGAGGCCTTGGAGATGTTCAAAACATCATGAGACAGAAAAATAGGAAGGGGGAAAAAAATCCTGAACTGCATGAGCAGGGAAAGACAACAAAGAATGAAGCATAAAAATTGTTTGTTGGCTGGACTGAAAAAGAGACAAGAAAGGACACAGGTTAGCAAGAGGAAAGAGGTATCAGCATTGGTGGGCCACAAACAGGAGGGAGTCAATGCCCACTAAGTGGGAAGGATCATGCATTTGCTTTCATGAGCTCACTCTCATTGCAGTTCAACTTCAGGGCCACAGGATCTTTCTTTCTAAAGGTTCCTGGCTCTCTGTGGAGATCAGGCATGTTAACTGTCTGTAGACACAAAGCTCACAGCGATGCTCACTAATCTATCCTACATGCTACTAACTAGTCCAAGGATTCCAGTGGTGAATATTATTAACAAAAAGTTTTCCCCTTCTGAATAGGTTCTAGAGTTAGTGCCTACAACAGAGAAAAGCCTAATTAAAGTGCTTCTACAGAGAAGATGTCTGACTTAATGAGAAAGGGATTAAGTAAGTGGGTAAAGAAAGTGGTATATCTGAGTTAGCCTTAAAAAAGAACTAACGTGCATGACAACACTTCTTTAGGAATACCGTTGCCATCTAGAAGCTAAAATACAAGTAGAAATAGTGATATAAAGTCTAAAGATACCAAATGCCAAGTCATAACTAGTCAAAAGTTGTAGTAAAACTCTGCTCTTAAAAAAACTGGTTTCTAAATGAGTTTGTTGAACACAATAATGGAGATTCAACATATACATTATGGTGGGTTTTTTTCGTTTCTTTTTTGTTTTTTAGTGACACATTACTGATTAACAATTTTCATGGAAATCTCCCTGTATTTTTAACTAGCATTTTAAAAAATTGATTATGATAAACTAATTAAAACAAAGAAGTACAAAATAAAGGGGATGCTCTATTCTAAATTCACCAAACTCACCACCAAGAACGTAAGTGCCCCTCTGTCTATATTTGATACCTCCCAAATGCCATCTTTCTCTTCTACCAGGCACCCAATGAGAAAGACCAAGTGCATGGACTTTGAAGTCTAGCAGATGTTGGTTCAGATCCTAGCTCTGTGCCTAAAAATCTGCACACTCAAAAATAAATTCTCCATCTCCCTGAGCCCTGGTTTCCTGGTCAGGGAGAGAATACCACTCTTGTGAGGACCTTATTGGGAACTGACGGAGATGTCCAAGTAGGGAAAAGCTCTCCTGGGAGCTCCTACCACACAGGCTTGCCACAGAACCCTGAGCTCTGAGGCACCTGTCTCCCCACTGCCCTCCTCTACTTTCTTCACCCCAACCTACTTGGTCACCAGGTTCTGCTGGGGTTTCCTCCAAAATATCTTTCACTGTCTCCCGGGCTCATACAGCCTGTGATTCAAACTTTCCTTAATTCTCATCTTTATTACTGCAGAAAACCACCACCTCGATTCTCTATCTTTAGCTTCAACTCTCTCTAATGCATCCTCACTACACCCAGGATGATTTTCCTAAAGTACTGGGTTTGACTCCAGCTCTTCTCCTTTGTGTCTGTCTCAAAATGAGTGACGTGAATTCTCCTATGCTATAACTCAAATCAGTAAAATGGGGATGGCCATTTTCCCACCTCAGAAGACCGGTATGGGATTAAAGGGTAGATGTGTGCAAACTCATGGCAATCATATAATAAATGCCACTGTTATTCTTCTCCTTGCTTTTGCTGTCTTTATGACTCCGTGACTCACCATTCCCACCCAGGTAGTGCACGATCATGATATCCAATGCACTCCCAGGCTTCCGCCTAACTAACTCCCCAGCAGCCTCATGTCGCTGGTCAAGTTATATGTCATGATATAGAAACACTAAGCTGCATTCAACCCAGAAGAAAAATAATGAGGTTATTAAGGGATTCAAAAGAGCAATTAGGTCATTTACAGAACTACTGATAAAATTTTGTCTAAAAAAGTCAGTCTTCTAAGAAATGATAAGAGCAGCCCAAACTAAATCCCCTGAAAGGACTCAATGGCTATACCCTAAATGTCCTTCCTGCTTTCTCTTCTTTCAGTCCCAGTTAAAATACATTAATGCAGTCCAGCTAGCAATCATGCCACTTATTTTTTATTTTTTTTTTGTTGTTGTTGTTTTAAGATGTGAATGGTTATCTGTATAACCTACAGGGGTTTCCGACAACAGGGTCTCAAGAGGTCCAGGAATTACTTAAAACTCTTACCTGACATTCTTCTAAACCACCTGGGTTTCTTATCCCATATGATAAAGAGATAATATGCAGGCACCCCAGTCAGGGTGATGAGGAAGCCGATTCCAGTACTAAACGGGTCCGAATAGAGGGAAAGGGCCACCATGAAAAGGCACGTGAAGGAGAACAGAGCCGGGATGAACAGCGGCACCTGGAACACAGCACAGAAAAGGTCACTTCAGACACAGTGCACCGGCCAGGAGGTGGGACCCCGATGCCCCAGTCTGTCATGAGATCCGCTTCTGTCCCGTGACAAGGGGTCAGGCACCAGCCTACTTGTAGCAAAACCTCTTTGCTGGGGTGCAGAGAATTTGTTACACAGCCCCCTGAAATCCCAACTAACGTGTTCTTAAACCTTTAGATCGGACACAGTCTAAGAATAAAAAAGGGCGTTTCACTACAGATGACCTATTCGAATCATCTCGCAAGTTAAGCACCATTATGACTTATGTTTTGATTTTAAAAGATTGGTTCTTTGATAATTACAATTAGAATCCACTCCAACGTGCTCCGTCGAGAGCACCGGCAGCTTGTTCCATGACACAACCTTTCAGCGCATATTGATTTTCTGTTGAGATGCACAACAGGAACGGATGGGAATAAAACAGGCCAACTCCTATTCAACCGCTAATAAAGACGCTGCCAGCCTTGGACCATGTATATAATTGGAAACGAATTCTGACAACATTATCTGTGCTATTTCTGAAAAGCGATTCGTGAGGGTCGGATCAGTTCATGAATGCTCAAGGGTGGAGATGAGGAGCCTATTCCTCAGCCCTCCTGAAAGCAACCAGTCTTTCTGTAGGGTGATAAAGCCCCAGATCTTCTCTTTCTCTGTGAATTTTATGTATCTTTTCCAAGGGTTTGTAATGGGCAATGTAGCAAGTCATGATATTAAGTGCTCAGAATGCCTATTTTGAAAAGCAGCATCCTTTTGAGAGTTTTAATTGATAAGGAATCTGCCCCCACTCCTTCACAACACAGTTGTCCACAACTAGCCAGCATGAGGAAGAGAGAAGTATCCAGGCTCTGAATACATCAGGTCACTGGACCCATTCATGAAAAATCAACTTTAAAAAATCCAGGAATGCTCTCTTTTCAAATGCAAAGTTCAGAACATCACATGAACAAATTTGACAAATTATTTTTTCCAAGTAAAAAAATAAATCCATTCTGATGGTGCTCCCTGCAAGAGTTAAACATTTTATTCCACAGGACACTGCCCCGGCCCAACCTCCCATCATCCGGTGACGGCAAAGGGAGGACTAGGTATTAGAAGAAAGATTTATGTAAACCCATCAAGATGGCCGAGGTTACCTTGAAAGGACGGTGCATATCTGGGCGTTTGTATCGAAGATAAATCAGCCCAGCGACTGCCAGCCCAATAAAAAGCCACCTGGCAAAACTGAGGAAATTCAAAAGACTGTAGAGGTCTCCAGAGAAGAGCATTATCATTGTCAAAGGGTGCTGGGGGTACAAAGGAGAAAAACCAAGCTCAGTGAATTAAATGAGAACATAGATGACAACAATGTCATTGCACATTATTATTATTTGCAAATCATGATCTATACAGATAAACTATCACCATGATCAAAAGAACCTCTTTGCTATATTCTCTTATCATCGCCTTTATACCAGGGAACATTAAGAGAGTACCATAATCACTGCCCCTTGTTCAAGTGGAATTTTGATACAGATGCTTTGTTTTGATTTTAGTTCCCTTTACATCTGAGAGAAATGAATGTGTTTTCAAAGAGTAGGAGACAGGCTACTCAGTCACTCAAAATTTAAAAACTCAGAAATTGAGGCGATTAGCAAATAGCCAATAATAAATATTAAATGTGCACCCAATTGGAAAATTCAAAGAAAGCTCTGCAAATCCTTTTTGATGAGTCCTTGGCTACCCACACACAAGAAACACAGCCGCTGCTAGGTGGATCTGCTGTCTCCTGAATGCAAAACGTTGACCTTTCCTTCCTCCACGTTTACTGTCCCCGTGTGCTTGCCATGTGTGACCCTCAAGACCGCGGGAAAGAATGGAGCACAGAAAACAGCATAGTGAGTCTCTGTGGCTGCACACGCCAAGGACAACATGACTGATAGCAGAGGCTTAAACCCAAAGCCCTCTTCACAGAATAATACATTCCGTTCCCACAAGTGACATTAACTTCCAGACTCTGCACAGAGAGTATGTGGAGAAATTTCAAGGAAACATTCTGAAACAAATTAAATGCACAGGGGTGGGTGGGGGGGATGTTCAATGCATTCTATGGTACTCCTGATAGCAGATTCCAGTTGAGAAAAATGTTACAAAATCATAGGTAAAAACGACTATAACATTGCCAATGGTGTTGGAAGACTTTGACACCTTTTACAGTCTTTTGTATCCTACATTTCACAAACACTTTTCTCTGCATAGAGAATTCTACATCTAGAGTTTAAGATTTGGGGTTTTTCTTTCTTTCTCATAGGATTGCTCTCAAATTTCTCACTTTTAATCAGAGAATCATTGCACAACAGGATTTCATCAATGTTTCGAATAATTTTGTGTGCATTTCATACTATGATGAGACATCTGGATATTTTTGGACGTGGCTTTTAGCTGTCTGTTCAGTGAATGTTTGAAACATTTTACTCTATGTCCCTTTCTTTGAGGTTCTCTGTCAATAAGAGGAGACACACCAATCGTTTTCCTTAGACCATACAAATTTCTATAGAGATGAAATGGCAGTGATGTGGTTAATGCCCCAAAGCATCATATACACATCAGAAACACTGAGTAAGGGCTGGGGAGATAGCTCAGCTGGTAGAGTGCTTGCCTCGCAAGTGCAAGGCCCTGAGTTCGATCCCCAGTACCACAAAAAAAGAAACCCCGAGTAAAGGGAAGGGGTGGAAAATATCTTGCCTTCCAAACTCTACCTTAATATACAATAGAGCCAATTTAGCACTAGCTAAAGTCTGTTTGAATTTCTCTCTGCTAACCTGTTATTCGAGGTGATATCTAGATATACTTGTTAATATGCATTACCAAAACAATAACAGCTGGCAGAGGAGTGTGCTTGCGGACATGAATCATGGAGAGGATTTCTGGAAGGTGACCCTCTCGAGACGCAACATAGAATAACCTGATGGGAGAAAAATGCAGGTGGAGTTGACTGTACAATTGATCATTTCAAATGGAAAATCCAGAAATCCCAGAGAAAACTTGTATCTTTCTCATACCAAAGGGGCTGACATTCCTTGGCTGGTTACTTAGGTTTCACTTTTCAAATAAGGTAGAGAACATCCTAAGAAATCTAAATCCAATTTTTTACCAAATCTGCCCACATGGTATATTGTTTTTGGAGGAGAAGCAATAGCAGAACCTCAGCATAGCTCTCCCTACAAGTAAACAGCGGAAGGTGAATGTAGTTCCAGATTCCAACCCAACACACACACTCTGGTGCACTCACCTGAGCAACATATACCATTGGTATTTACCTGATCAGGTTTTAATCTTATCAAGTGGAAACAAAAGGGGATTTCATGTCAAACAAAACGAAAAGGATACGATGTTGGGGTAGTAATTTCTGGTGTCTCTTACTTTACTTTTATTCCTGGCACCTTTAGAAAAACAAGATTTTATCACCAGAAATAAAATGCTATTGTGAGGCTCTGCAGAGAGACTATAAAGAATACCACATGCCCGTCTTCAGAGCAGGCTGTGCGTGGTCAACCAGCGCCCTCTAATGGGAAGAATAAAATGTGCTGTGGAGACTTGCACCGACTGCAAACTTGCATGTCCCTTTAAAAACAACTGTTTTGGAGGCACTGTTGCTTTTCTTTTCAAAGTTATCCTTATCACATCCAATCTCAAAACCAGAAATGTGTTTCTGGAAATATGTGAACCCGCTCACCTGGAGACAGCAAACACACCCCCATTCATAGAGCCGAAGCAGGAAAGGGCAACGAAGATCGGAACTGCTAATGAGAAATTTCCCAGGAGCCGCTCAGCAAAGGTCTGGTGAAATAAAGAACGGAGGCAAATTAATGCTTTTTCAGAAAGTGGAATAAAATGAAACGATTTAGGGCAAACTTGCTCTATGACTTTCTATTAGCCAGGCGATACGTGTATGTTTTATAATCCTCCTTTTTTTTGGCGAGGGTCAGACCAACCCTGTAGACAATAATCAAAAGCAGGTCCCTTGGCATTGCTTGCTGCAAAACCATGAGCAGAGGTCCAAATAAGCACCTTCTCTCTACCTTCAAAAAGCAGTGATCCATTGAGTGACTCTTTATCAACCATGATGTATATCAGCTCTGCATCTGATTAGTGAAAAGAGCTCAATTCAGAAGCTCTACTTTTGGGGACAGAAATCCTTTTGCACACTTCCTTCTCTCTAGCCTGGAAAGCCACATTTTTACAGGGAAGTGCAGATATACATTGAGGAGTATCATGGATGTCTGCTTCACATACAAATCCCATAACAAGAAGATAAGTAAAATAATCAATGACTTGACCATTTACTATATGTATCTGAGCCTCTCTGAACAATCTTTGCCCTAGAAAATTCACAGTAATTGAACCTGTTTATAAAGCCACTCCCTCCCCTTCAGGTATCTGCCACTTCCTCCTGTGGTTCCTATAAAAAATCAGGAACAAAAATACAAGTCTGACGAGCCACACAGAAAATAGACAAGATAAACACAATTCTGAAGTTTCCTTATATGAAACACTGCAAATTTTCATGAAAGATGCATTTTTCAAAAAAAAAAAAAAAGTTGGATTCTTTAGTTGTCCTTGATGCAGCCACTGCTATGTAATTAATGGGCCACATTATGCCCCCAAAATAAGTGCTGCCCTTAGTCTGGAAGGAGGAGATGACTGACCCAAGGTCAATAAGCTTTGTACATTTGATTCTCTGATAGGTAGAGCAGTGGACAATTTTTTTTTTTTTCCACACAGTGAACTCACACACAGGTTCACACAAAATGAGATAATTTATTCCCTGTGGATGTTGCTCATATGAGGTAATACGGACTATTTTAAAAGGAACTGACATTTAGTGATGGGAAGTTCATTTTTGACCCTTCATTGTTAGGAGGTCATGAGTGAATGCTTTCTTACAAGCTAAATTGTTATGCAAAATTAAAGTTCCTGTCACAGAATAAGAGTGCTATAATGTGATCTTTGGGGCCAAAATCTGGTCCTGGTGTCAAATAAATTTTGGAAAATGTAAAATTATGTGTACCCACTTCTTAGGGAGTTAGAATGCACGTTAGCATCTTTAATATTCAGAAGAGTAATATAGCAACAACATCTGTTTAACTTTTAATCACCTCATATTTCCCAAATTTATTAATATTCCAAGACTAGTATTCAAAGGGTAGACCACAACAAACAAAGATGCATATGCATGGTCCACCTGAAAATTCTTGGTCCACCTGAAAATTCTTCAGTGATACTTTGGGGAAAGAATTTTAAGTCAGCATTTGAAAAGTTTACAAACAGGAACGAGTACAGAATGAATGCAATTTGCATACCAAAAAATGCATTCATTTAGATTCAGTAACTCTCCGCTTACTCTTAAAGTTACAACAGGTTTTCAAGCAGGCTTATGTGGAAATGTTTTATAAGAAATTAAAAATAAAAATAAGTCATATAGGATGGTAGACAATGGAACATACTAAGGTGTGCTCTAAATTTTTAAATATCCATTATCATTCAGGTCAAGAAAAGATTACTGAATTTCCAAACACTTCCTCCTGGAGGGAAATACTATAAAATTGCAACAACTCATTGACCTAAATTCAAATTGGCTTTTTTTTTCAACTTGGACTTACCACTGCCACTGCATTTGAAAGCAACAGCTCCTCAGCGCTAATGGTCGTCGTAAAGTAGGCCACATTGGTTAGCACGTAGCCAATAGTGACAATGACCATGGATATACATATAGCAAGGGGGATGGTTCTGAAAGGCACAAAGGAATCGTTCATCAGTTATCTATTATTAGTCATCCCTACCACCAAAGAAGGCAAGAGACTGATTCAGATGAAGAAAATAATGGCAGCTGTGATAATTACAAGCTCTGTTGGGGTATTATAAACATTTCATCAGGATCAAGTAGCACATATTCTTTTGTAATTTAATAAGGTCCACAGGGGCAGATATTCTGTCTCAGCTACTGCTATGCCCCCAGAACCTACAGATCTATCTTGTTCTTGCATTTCATAAAGATTATAGGTGTGTTTCTCGAACTTGAGTATGCACCAGAATCACCTGGAAGGTTTGTTAAAACCAACTACTGGGCCCCACCCCAGAGTTTCTAATTTGATAGGATTAGCATTTCTTGCAAGTTTGCTGGAAGATTCTGTAGCTACTGATTGGGGACCACACCTTGAGGACCACTGTACTATATACCTTTCTAATACAAATTCACTGATAATCTTCCTAAAACGTCCTCAAAAACACATTTCACATTGAGTGGTTTCCCTTTCAGTAGCTTCTCTTGCCAACAAATAAGTGCAGACTTTTGGAAGCATGACAGCAGGATGTATCTACCTTTTAAATGATGGCAATAATAATTTTGTATGTAACACAAGAAGCACAGAAGTGTTCATGATAATGACTTTGCACTGCCCTGCTGTGAGTTCAAAGGAAGCTCAAGATCATGAGTATCTAATAAAGCCACAGCACAGATAATCCCATGAAATTAGAGGTGACATGCTGTGAAGTACGGACGACTGGACAGTGCTGACACTGTGTGGCATCAAGAAGTACCCAGCACAAATGCAATATTATGTCTTCATTTAATGCACTGGGAAAGCCAGGAAGTTACTGACCCTAATAATTTGATTCCATGTTACCCGATACACATTACTTGCTTAACATAATCGCCTCTTCAGACTCTTTCCAGTTCAGGCAACTTGAACCTTCAACTCCTCACACAAAGCTGATCATTTTTTAGCCGTAGTGCTTATCAGCCCTCATAGAGTCTTCTCCCTGCTGGGTGCCACTAATGAAGACCTCAATATAATTTCTTCCAAGATGAAAATGCAGTTCAGAACTGGGGAGAAGAATAGCACAGCCGGCCTAGCTAACCAAGCTGGGTGTGTTTAGCACACTAAGTCCCAGCTCATTATGCCGAGCAGCAATATCCCCTATTGAGAACAGGCAAACCTAGCCAGTCAGCAACTACCATTCATTATGCTGCTTGGAGCCTGACACTTCCCATGATCCCCAAAGCCTTAAGCCTTGATGGGGAAACACATTGACCTCTAAATCCTGGCATCCTAACGTCAGAGGAGCAGATGTTCCCGTTCTCCAGTGTGCCGAGGGTCCTGTGGAATTTTCTGTTAACACCACAACACGCTTTGCTAGTTGGGATTGATAAATGCTACATTTAAGCAAGAAAATCACTGAGCCAATGAAATACAAGGGGGTGAATGACATAAAAGCAAATTAAAGATGAATACTGCTTCTTTGAAAGAAAGGCTGTATGTAAATGCAAAGGGGCAGGGAGAAGGACAGGAAGGTATGCACATGGCCTTTCAATCACTCATTGCATTATTTTAAACTTGAATCCATTCAGCTTTTATCATAGTCCCAAATGGGGAGTAATGCCTTCTATGTAGGGGAGAGACAGAGAGGGAGAGCCATAGAGAAACTGATCCTCTATTCCTTGCAAGCATTCCATCAAGGTATGTAAAATTATTTTTTAAAAATGGGGTGATGTTAAGTGCAGAGCAGTAGCCTAACCTGTCCAGGACAGGTAGTACTCTCACATCATGTGATGCTCAAAATAATAGAAATAAGTCTGAAGTTTGGTACTGTACTGGCCCCCCCCACTACACCCAGCATGGCATTGAGCTTCCTATCCCTAGCTCATGAAAGTCAGTCTTCCCGCCTCTCTGCCTAGATGTTATGATCTCTCTGAAGGTGATTTTCTAAATTGATTGTAGCGAAAGGTATCCTAGAAAATCTAACCTTCCAGGTTAGTTTTCCTTTTTTCTCAGTTTGTTATTAACAAAAACAGCAGCACCAACAGAGAAACAAGATGTATCCCATTTGTTTACAATAAAAATGAATTTAAAAAAATAGCAACAGCAGTTGCAGCCATTAAACAGCCCCGTGTCCAACATTTTATTAGGCATTTTACATATTCACCCCATTGCATCCTGGGAAAATCCTGTGAGTCGGAGCATCGGCACCATTTTATATAAGAGGAAATGGAGTCTTTGAGAGTTTAAATAACTATTCAAGGATACACAATAGGTAAGTGGCAACATAGAATTCACCTGCATGTTTACCTTACCTTGAAATCAGACCATTTTAACCAGTACAGTGTAGTTGCTGTTTCTCATGAGTGTGTCCCTGAAGTCTATTAATTTTCAGGGAAATCATAGCTATTTAATATGAAGTTTATTACAAGCTTTTATCAAGACTACACTTTTCATTAATTCACTGACAATGCAGTTTGATCTGTTCTAAAGGAGGGAAAAACATACTGCATGATTTTTACCATTTTTTGTATCATATGAACTGTAATGTAAAAGTGAATGTTTTCAAATAGTTTCACTATTTAGCAAACAAGTCATTATTTGTTATTTAAAAGGAAACGAGTTCACTTAATAAATTTCCCTAGACAAGTTTTATATGAACCAAAGGAAAGTAAGCATGCTTGTCAAATAAGCCAAAATAGATTACGAACAATTTTAGTATCAGTCAAATATACAAGATAGGTATGGGGGGCGTGCAGGAGGAAATCATGAGAGCTTAAAATGAGACCAGAGGGAGCAGGGGTCTAATCTTGTGGCGGTGTACGACATAACCAGTGATTCTCTCTAATTAGAAAATATGCCATAGAAATCAGAGAGGATGTGGCAAAACAGCCACAGCCTCTGTCCTTGAGTTCTGTCTCACTTGGAGAGAGGGAAGGGGCGGCACTCTCTCCTGGCTGTCTTGGCACAAACAGCAGTCATTTACAGAGGAGAGAGGCTGGCGTGCTCAGAAGGGCTTGGTGCCACGTGGTTAACTCCTGGGTTTGGAGCATCAAAGTGTAAGAGCCACTGGGTGAGCTGATAAAAGCTATTAGGCCATGCCAGAGCAATCTTTCTGAAGGCTTTAGATGAGAGGGCAGATAAGCGTGGTTAGTAACCCAAGATTAAGGCAAATGGCACAGGATAATAAGAGGAATTAGAGGAAGGAAGCGGCAGGCCACTGATATTTCAAAGCTTCTCTGTTATTGAGAGTATCCACCAATCCTAAATGCAACAAAGGCACTGCCTTCATGCTGAATAAAAATGACACCTGTGAATTCCACTCTTTCTCAAATGTTTGTTATGATTAACAAAAAGCAAATTTACTGAAAAGTTACTTAATCCTTAAGAGCTATTGTCA
This sequence comes from Sciurus vulgaris, assembly GCF_902686455.1. Classification (NCBI taxonomy): domain Eukaryota; kingdom Metazoa; phylum Chordata; class Mammalia; order Rodentia; family Sciuridae; genus Sciurus; species Sciurus vulgaris. Next base: position 17,944,552 of record NC_136469.1, read on the forward strand.
TTATAATGTTCTTTCCAATTAACACAGTAAGATTGTGGGTCTGATATTTCTGTTTAGTTGCAAATGGTCTTCAATCAAAAAGTTCTAGGATATTGGGGCGGGGGATGTCTCCCTGGTACTCCCCCTTGCCTAGCATAGGTGAAGCTCTAGGCTTGAGTCCCAGCGCCTCAAAAAAGGTCCTGAATGGTATTTTTGTACAGGTTTATTTTAAATTGGCACCTATATGTATCCATATGGCTATGTCACATGTGGATAAATATTTGTTTTATTTGGAACCAGTAAATAGAAGTCACATATGGATAAGTATATGTTTTATTTGGAACCAGTAAATATTTGTTTTATTTGGAACACCTGCTTACAAGTGCTTTCATTCTAACAGATAGACCTTCCCAGAAATGACTTCGATAGTGATGGTTGGTGACTTATATTTGCAAAATCTACAAAGCACTGACAATTCCATTTTATCCTCAAATATATGTCATTTCAAATCCTTTATAGGATGAGATAGAGTCAAATAACAAACAAAATTCACAACAACCCACCATAATAGGAGACAATATCCCCATTTTTCAAACAAGGAAACTAAGGTGGTTAAGGACACAACCAAGGTCACAGAAGTAGTGGGCGAGAGGACTGGACAGATCTTCCAGCACTCGGTTCCACACACCTAATATGTCCTGTCATGGAACGGTTGGTGGCTATTTTGTGCCTACATTAATCTTAGGTACAAGATCCCTAAGACGCTCAGATTGACAAATATATGCAACATTTTATGACACTTTTTTTTTTTTTTGTGGTGCTGGGGATTGAACCCAGCTGGGGATTGAACCCAGGGACCTGTGCATTTGAGGCAAGCACTCTACCAACTGAGCTATCTCCCAACCCCTTTATTTTATATAAATGATCACATATCAGAAGGCCAATTTTTATAGTGTGACACATTTTAAGCCATTTATATTTTTCTATGTACCTAATAGTCACCACAAATAAATTTCCAAATAACGCACTTTGCCAACAGGCTTTGCAGCTCTAGGATAGAATATTGGATATGACTCATTTCTAGAGCTTCATTTTGGCTCAAAGTGATAATTGCTATGAAAATGGAATGAGTAAGCCTTGATAGTCAAGAAAGCCTGAAGGTTAGATTTCTGATAGACCACAGTAATTAGTAATTAGTAATTTTCTAATCACATGAATTTAGGATTTTCCAGAATTGCTTTATAACTGCAACAAAATTTTCTGATATTGGCGTGAACCAAGATAGTTCTCATACAATCCCCTGCGTAGGATACACATCATGTGGACCACGGAACTCACTGGTCCTGGGGCGTCTACACTCATCTTTGTGTCATGGGCTGGGACGTGATGGCAGTCAGTTCTCTTAAAACTTTTTCTTGTATGCTCTGAAACCTTCAAAATTCGTGGATGGTGCTCCACCTTTTCTGTTTGAAAACCATTAATGATTTAACTGATGTATTTCATATTCAGAAAAAAAAGGAGAATAAATGAGAAGATTCAGAAGGTAGGAAAACGGTAAACTCCTTAACATATGAAATGTCAAAAATAAAAGAAGAACCAAGGGGTTATCAGGGATTTTAAAAATCCTGTTGGTAAACTAGGGACTATTTGCTTATATATAATTGAAATGCAACTGGGATTCATCTCAACATAAGGTATTATAATTATGTTAAGTATGTTTTGATTCTATGTATTTTAGAATCATATTTACTTCACAATTTCTTCATAGTAACCCTGTAGAAACAAAATTTTCTAGCACTTTGACCCAGCAGTCACTCAAACATCTTTTACCTTTTTTTGATCCACCAATTTAGTTTTTTGCAGAATTGTTCTCTTTATTTCATTACCTCTGCTGTTGATTTTATCCCAACCTTCAAACTTAGTCATGTATTATAGACAAATACATAACAAACATGACTAAGTTTGATATATACACATACATATACATGTATATGATATATAATGTCATATATCATATATATGTATATCTACATACACTCACACATACATATTGCAAAGAAAAGCTATCCCTATTTTTCATTTGTGTGATTTTCTTCCACACATTGTTTATACACTTCTGCTTACTCAGGCTCATACCAAACTCTCCAGGCACTCCTGGACACAGACTATCCTATCAAACTATGTGATTTTTGACATGTCTAGCAGGGACTGAATTACAAGTATTATTGACAGTTTTCCAAACTTGAAAATATTAGACTACAGATGGCTGGACTCATGGGAATTTCTTTGTATGTTTTCAATGATTTTGCCTCATCGTCATTCGGTACTATGGCTGTCTCTTCTAGTTCATCCACCCTGAGTGGGAACTGGGCTATCAAACGATCATAAAAGAAATGCGTTCGCAGAGACATAGCAAGTAATTGATGGGAAGGAGTGGGTTGTCACTGAACATAGAAAAATGTAGCCCAGGGAAGAAAACATCCAATAATCTACTTTATGCACATTCTTAAAGGCCCATGGTTCATGTTGTTGCTTAATGACAATTCTGGTCCAAGGTTGAACACAGTGATGTGACAGGCATGTTGTCACATACGTGCACAGAGACAGTGCACTGACTTCTAGCATTAAACACCTGCCCTCCGCTCTTCACTGAACCTTGGCAAGGCGATGGGAGTTTTCACTGAGTCATTTTAGATCTCAAAACCACTTGGATCTCATCTCAATCTCACCGTTCTCCACTGTCCACAGATGAAGAATTCCACAAACAGAAAAGAGGAGACAGAGAGACCTGTAAGGAGATGTAAGAAATGAACAGACACAGATTAAAAGATTGCAGGGCTGAAGGAGGCTTGTTAAAAATGTAGAGGGATGCATAAAGAGGGGGAAGGTGAAGCAAAACTACACAGAAAAAAATGGCTACAGGGATCGTTTTTAAGCTAAAGCCACACAGAGAAATGACCTAAAATGGAAACTCATGACTGAGAAATACAAGGTAATACAAGGTAATAAGCAATCAGAAACATAAATATAAGCGTTTTTAATTCCTTAAATACTTTTTTACCCTACTACTACTAGAATAAATTAATCAATAAGTAAAATTATTCTGCAAAATGTAGCTTAAGCATAAATTTTCATTTGCTTGCATTTCATACAATCTCAAAAAATTTGCATTGTCTGCATCTCATTTTTTCTCATTTTCTGAAGATTTAGTGTGTGTCTTCCAGATCTATTATAGTTATTCATATTTAGCATGGATAAACAAACATATTTATAGGCAAGTTTTAGTGTACAAAGACAAAATTGCTTTCAAATAAAATGCTAGAGATCATACAACATTAAATATTTTAATAATGTTAAATTTCACACAAATATTTAGTTTTTGTTATGTTATTCTTAAAATGTGTCTCTTAAAATTTCATTATTTTCCTCAGGATTTGATCTAAAGAACACTAAGACAATGCGGCATCTCAGTGAACCTTTTTTTTTTTTCTTTTTTAACAAAAGGGTCCCTGAGATTCAGAATCTTGGCTGAGACAGTTACCCATCAAATTTGTGTTCCTCTTTCCAAAGTATAAATACCTGAGAAGAACATACCCAGTTAGAGAGCTTACTTCCTAGACTCCTTTGTATCTAGATGGGAAATGTTGCTTATTCTTGCCCACAGAATGCAAGTAGATATGTCAATCAGAGGTCAAGGGGCTGCCTTGATAGCCCTTCCCTGACTGGAGTTGGTTGCAAAGTTAGAAAGCTTTCCATCACTTTATCAAAATACCTAGAGAATCCACTTATAAAGAGAGAAGGTTCGTTTTGGCTCACAGTTTTGGAGGTTCCAGTTCATGATTGACTGATCTTATGGATTTGGACCAAGAGAGCACATCCTGATCAGAGTGTGTGGCAGAGCAAAACCACTCAACTCATGGCCAGGGAGTGGGGAAGTAGAAAAGGAGTCAAAGTCCCATATCCTCTCAAGGGCATACTTCAGTGAAATAAAGACCTCCCACTAGTCCTCACCTTCTAAATGTCCCACCTCTTCTCAACAGTACCACGCTGGGGAGCAACCTTTTAACACATGGACCTTTGCAGCATGTTGAAACCGTACCATGGAAGGAATCTGAGTCACAGAATCAACATGCAGAAATGTGAAAGAAAGAAGAAAGCCCACCAGCCAGCCAGGGACACCAACAATGGACTACTACATGAAATAAGAAAATAATTCTAATTCGGTTGTTTAAAGCCATTCAAATTTTGTGGTTTGTTTGTTGTAGCAGATAGCATTACCCTAACTAACAAAAAGGATGAAAGAAGGGCCCTCATTATCTCAAGACGTCTTTTTTTTAAATTAGCTTTTACTGAATTCGCCCAAATAAAAGTGAGTTCTCATTGGTTTGTTCCATATTATTTTCTAAGAGACAAAAATATGACATAAAATTCTTAAAATAATGTTCCAAATTATAATATCAAAAAAAATGGAATTTTATCTGAAAAATCTTACATGGAAGAAAATTAATTCAAACTTCCCAGACACAAAGATAGATCCCATGATTTTCTATTTTAAAATGCAAAATCTCTTGAACTTCTGAAAATTGCCAACAATTCAATAGCATAGTTGACCCTTTCCCGCCCCCCCACAAAGACAAATAATAAAACATGGAAGGTTAAACAAATACTCTTCTGCTAAAGAACAAGCTACATAAACTAAATAGGCCACTTTGACACGAAATTACCATCAAAAGTTCCTCAAGCAGTAAACGCACATCTTAGAAAGAACTGATGTCATGCTATACACGGGCTCCAGTCACATTTCTGAGTTTCACAAGAAGCGGGACAGATGAACATGGGAGACCTTCAGTCATGAACTATTGCTTCTACTATGGAAAACTGCCTCCAAAATTTCTGACCAACATTTCTGATCTAATTAATAGCAATCACTTTACTGTCATGTCTGGTAATCAAGAAGACAACTGGTTTTCAGACTGAGTTCTCTGGAAATCAGAATAGAAGGTGGAAAACAGGTAAGATTATAGACTACCCTTATCTCCTTTACTTCAAATAGAAAAGTTCTCTTTTATTTGTTTTATACACATTATTAAAAATGGTAGCTCAATAGCTTTAAGATCATTTTAAAATCACTGCTCGAGATATTTTAAGTCTCGTTATCTTTACATCACATCCTGACTTTAAAATGTCCCCTTAATAATATATATGAGTTGGTTTTAGAAAGAACCTGTAATTAATGACTATATGTGTATGTTATGTACTAGTTTGAACCTACAAAGTTGGAAGTAAGTTGGCACTGATGAGTCCCTATTCATCCTTCTAAGGTAATACAGGAAAAATAATTTTTTCCTACTAAGGCTAATCTTAGTAGGAAAGACATAAAGTTAGTAGAGAAGTCCGTAACTACGGCCTGGCATTAGTCAGAGTGATGAATCCCAGTGGCAGAGCCACAGAGGATGTGACACGGCAGCTTACCCAGAGCAGAGGGGAGGCAGGGAAGAGAAAAAGTAGAGCTGATGGGCTAAGCACCCTGCCAGTTTAGAGGGATGATCTGTCATTGTCAAGAGAGTGACGAGGGGGACTCCTGGTTGGGCTGCTGACATCTCCCTGAAAAGGTCACAGAAACCCACAGAGGGGCAGAGCCCTGCGAGCCCTCTTTGGGAGGTCCGTTTACAAGGATTCATATGCCCAGCAGAAATGGAAATGTTACGATCTTTTATCTTTCAGCTAAAAAGTAAAACCTTTTGAAATATCAGTCTTTGTACGTTCATTTCATATTTACTGACGTCTTTTCTTAGACTACAAAGATTCCTAAGCAAACTACTCTCCTGGAACATTTTTCTTAAGCCAATGCACCGTCCAGTGGCACAGGGGATGTGTGCTCAAGGGAAACAGAAGGCCAACACATTCAACCTTCCTTAAGTTCCCTCCTCTCACATATCTGCCCTCAGTTCCATTCTCCAAACTCCTAAAACCAGAAAGCTTCCACGTGTTCCATTCCAAAGGCAAACTGTCTTTGAGTGACATCTTTTCTCTGGGTTTTGCCTTTGATATTTGTGCTAAGTTGATTTCATAGAACTATGAAACAGTCTCTGGACTCCAATCTGAAGGCTGAACCTAGTCAAGTCCCTGTCACAAGCTGAAACACAGGAGATCACTGGTTCCCTCTGGGATTAGATTTTCTCAGCAGCTGAAGAGGCTGTTGAATTAAGGGAAAGTTCATTTTCCAATAATCTTAGCAAATAAAACTCATCCATATAGATTTAGTAAAAGAATTCTTTGAAAACTTGGTTAAGCTCTTGCTCATACACCAGAGCATCCTAAGAATATTTCTGCCTTTGCTTTGTTCTGTCTTTCAAGAGAGAGAAGGGTGTCAACTTTACACTCTTCTGCTGTCCTCTAAAGATGAGATTCTGTCCTCAGCCTGGATTACAGCACATCAAAGCACCTTCCATCATTACAACTTCAAAGTGTCAGCCTGGCTAAAAAAAAAAAAGAAAAAGATCATTACAGAGGATAATTTAAAGGATAAGTGATCTGTCCACTCCTCTGCATTCTAAAAAGGTTGTCTGCAATCAGGCCAGACCTCTGGAAGTCCACATGCATTGACCACACTGTCACAGGTGCGCATGGAGTGACTTCATATGTCCCTATATTTGTACCTTTGGCTTTTATCAAAACCTTATTGTGAAATTTTTTTATCATCTGAATTTCAGGAGGGCATCCATAGTAATGTTATGAAGGTTATTGTCAATTTTATCTGTCATCAGATAGAGTTCATTCATTTAACCAATGTTTGGCAAATATCTTTATATGCTAGATGTCATTATAAGTAAGGGGATAAAGATATTAAGCTTGCATAAAATCCACCCTCTCATGGAGTCTAAAATTGAAATGGGACAAGATGTGGACGGCCCTGTCCCTGGAACGGTACCCCCCACAGACCTTCCCCATTCTCGTCAGTCTCTGATCCAACATTCTGCCTCCGAGAAACCTCCCTCCTTTTCTAAGGAGATTCCCACCCCGTTGCTCTTCCTCACCACGATTTTTACTATGTGGAAAAACACAATATCTTCTAACTTTAGTCTTTTCAAATATCTGTATTCGTGTATTCAAACTCACCAATTCTCCGAAGAAATTAACACTGTCCACTGAACATTCTAAAGTGTTCCTAAAATATTTCCTCTAAATCGCCACCGCAAGCATTTCTGAGCATTGTCAGGATGCTCTGTCATCCTGAAGGAGAACTCTGCTTTTTTATGTAGCTTCTAACCACACATGAAAGGCTCTCGGGCCTCCTTGGCTCCGTTAACATTTTGCTTTTTCATCCACTCTTTCTTTCTGGGACATTTCCTAAAAGAAATGGCTCATCAAAACAGGAAGAGAGGGTGACTCCATTGGAAGATAAAACTTGGGATTAAAGGAATCAATCAATTAAAATAAAAAGGTGTTTCTAGTAGTGATGGGAGGACACAAAACTGATCAAATAGAAACTGCTTCAACCAATTGTATCTCTCTGACTCTTCCTTTCACATTATTTTTACAACCATCAGATACATCTGCACAAACCTCCCAAAAGAAAACTTGAAAAAAATAAATGGAAACGGTAAAGAGAAGGGGAGTGGGGAGTGAAGAGACAGATTTAACAGAGAAAGGAAATGTTTATTCCATCAAACCCTCATGTGAATTTTAAATTATTAAATCTCTAAGAGCACCTGATTTATGAACAGGATAACACTGCCCCTAGCCAAAATCATTTTTAATAAAAAGCAGGAAACCTCCTGAAACTCATCTCAGATTTAATATCAAACACAGCAGCCACACATGAACATTTCTTCATAAAACACAAAAACAGCATGGTGCGAACGGCTGGAGCCACCAGTGGGGAGTCAGGAGAAGAACAAACAGGATGTCAGGGCCCGGGAAGGAACATGGCCTGGGACGCCCAGAGGAGCCAGCTGAGAAGAGCACACACTGAACTCACACCACGGATAGGAAGGGGAAGGGGCACCGAGAAGACTCATGTCAGGGTTCTCCAGCAGCCAGACGGCACTGTCCCTGCGCTTCCCGGTGAGGACGGTAGGAGCAACACCCTGGGCTTGCATTTTGAGTTTTTGTGCATAATTTAGCCTATGCCAAGTGATGTGGACCACGGCGGGAAAACAAAGGCTGGTGATGAAATCCACTCACACTGCCACTCCCAGCTTTTAAGAAAAGCAGCAAACATCTAAGAGAGTCAAGAATACGATTACGTATTTCAGATATTCACTGCAAAGAGACGTCGAAGAGGAAAATGTAACTTCTTTCCTTCTCCTGTATACTGGAACCTATGTTTTTCATTGTTTAAGAGCTGAGTTTATTATCATTTCATAACACACTGTAAAGGATTACTTCTTGTGATTATAAATCCAAGTAGTTGGATAAATATTTAATAGTTAAATCTGTTCATGGTTAATCCCTCAGGGGGCAACGACCGCCAGGATCATAAAGAAATGGTCTGATGTTTCCATTGATCCTTGGGTCAACACCTTGGCATTTGTTATTCTGTCAAAAATAGTCTGAAAAATAGAAAAATATTTTTAAAAGGTACTCTGTTAAGTGGTTCAGGGAGCTAAAAGGTCAAATGGAAAAGAGAGGAAAACTGAAGTTATTGACAACAAGTATTTCGGAGGTTACTTTAATTCGTTAATTTTTTTTAATGTGAAAGAAGACAGGGAAGTTAATAATTAACCATAATATGCAGAAAAAAAGATATTTCTGAACTATAAAGATAGAGTCACATAGAGTGTATCTTTATAGAGTGTAGGTTTTATTATGAGAGATAACACTTTCAAGATAATTTGAAAAACCATGCGCTTTAACTTTGAAAGAGCTACACAGATTATCTCCATATGCATGTAAAGCTAAGAATAGAAAGTGCCTCATGCAAATGGCTTCCACTCGATGCTGATTTATTCAGAAAAAAAGAGCAATAAGTAAGGCCATCCTTCCCTCCAGCTAAGAAAAACAATATTTTAAACTTATAATAATACAATTGCATAGTAATTGGAAGATATATCAATAGAACAATAAAGAGTAGAAAAGATTACCTTGAAAAACATCTTAGCCTATAACATAAATACTTAACATAATATCATGACAAGTATCCTGATTTATAATGTAAGTATCATAACCTATGATGTAATATGACCCCTGAAAATAAAACTGGGTATCAGAAAATTTGGTGAAAAATGAAGTCTACATCATATCATGTTAGGAAAATGCATTACAGATAAATAATTGAATGTAAAAAAGAAACCAGGAAAAACAGAACAACAGCAATTATGGATAAGATTTAAATGAACTGCAGATGGATGTAGGAAATTCAGTAACCATAAAATCAATACACAGAAATGAAAATCTTTGCAATATTTAACTACAAATTCAAAGGTCTATAAGCCAAAATCATAAAGAAAATATAGTGAAATGAAAAATTAGAACAAACTTTTTGCAAACAATATAGGAGATAATGACTTAATAATACCTGTGATACACAAAGAATTCCATGGAATTACCAATATTTCATGCCACATGTAGCTACAAAACATGAGAGAAGAATAGCATCTTACTAGTGATCAAATAAACACAAGTAAAACAAGTGAAATTTTTGCTTTTCAATTAACAAAGACTTTCATTAGATTTTTTTTTATACCACTATCAAAATGGTGTTCACTGAGATTTTAATGATATGGGAAAATCTAATGAACTGGTAGGAAATGACAAAAGGCAGGACAGACCTACAGTCACATGAATCATCAGTTGAGTTTGAGATGCAGCAATCTAGACCTCTGGGCAAACTTCGAGGTACTTTCCATTACTGCGAATACAGAAGTAAGGACACAAATACAGCTGTGGCTCCTTTTATGGGTAAAACAGACAAAAATTAAACAAATAAATACATAACATAATGCTGAAGTCATGAAGAAAATATACACATGCGTGTATCTTGAGCAATATAACACAATACATGCACGCACGTGTACACACGTACACACCACTGAGGAAAACAAAATGCAAAATCATAACTGAGACTTCTGAATAATTTCTTGTGGCATTTTAAAATTTGGCCATCTATTATGACGAGAAGAAAAGGGGAAAGCTGTTGTAGTATTATATTGAACGTCTTATGAAAATAATTTTCAATCCTGTGAAAATGTTACTTTACCTTCTAGTAGGTTACAGAATACATAGACATTTTTCTTCCTGGCTCTTGACTACATGGACCACATCTACTGTGAGGAGATGGGAATTCCAGCCATTTAGAAGTGGAGCAGACGATATGTGTCCATGTGGGGGAATACCAGAACAAGATAACAAGGAGTTCCCGTGCCTCTGGGTGTCCTTGGGGCAGAGGTGTGGAGTGGGGTGGCCAGGTTAGGAGGTGAGGAAATTCCACCCAGTTATCGCAACTGGTGCACTAGGACTATACTGTGTTTAGAGAACAGCAAACAGCCTTGCATCCTAAACTGACACCCACACATCTAAATGGATGCTTTCTCCTTTGCTGCAGTTTGCAATTCAGAGTGTAGGTTGGCATGAAGACAAACAGTCCCATGGCCCAGAGAGCCACATCACGAAGCTCAATTTGTAGTTGCTTTCTCCTAGCGTTTGCCACTTGGTCACCTCTCCTTGGCAAGAGTGCTCTGCATCTTGAAGATCAAATAGCTAAACACTTGCATACATTTAAAACACATTTAACCTTTCTTACCCAAGACCCTGAGCTGACTACAAAACAGGATCTTAGAATCATTACCTCCACTTGCTCTCTATCTCACTCATTTCTTCTGTCATTTTCTGGCTGAAAACAAAGTCAATCATGTTTTCTATATCAATTTCTCTCTTTCTTGCCTCAGGTCAGAATATAGGAAGTGGAAATTTGATTGTTTGACAATATCGATAACAGAAAAATTAAATATTGCTCCCTAAAGAGATATCAAAGCTATTTTAAGAGCCAGCATAACTGTCCAGATATTAGAGACAATAAAAAGTAGCTATTTCCTCCTAATATTCTAACAGTTCAGCATTTCCTAATCGTAAAGTTTCTGTTTTAATCTTGGAACCAAATGACCTTCATTAAATGACCTGGAATAGATTACTTACTTCTACTAGCCTAAGACCCTCTTTCATTATCTATTTGAATAACAGCTTTAGAAAGCTGAATGCAGACAAATGTTAATGCTTTTACACATTTTTAAAAGCAGTTTTATTCTATTCTCAAATGACACACAGGTCACTTCTAATGATTACATTTTCCCCCAGCTAATTTCAAGGCTAAAGTCTTGCCGCGACCATCTCTCTTAGATTTGTATTCACCAACACAAAGTGTTTGAAAAGAGACCAGAAAGGATCAGCATTTTAACTTGTAAATAAAGATAAATTAATCCATCTCTATAGCTTCAATTTCTTCTTTTCTTATAAGGAAAGGAATAGGAAATTGGATGGCTACTTCCCCTTCTATCTCAACATTCAAGGTCTTTGTGATTTGTTCCTTCAAGGTCAAGTGTAGTGTGGTTTTTAACCATGACAATGACTTCATTTAATAAACTTGACCATGTTGATGTGCAAATGGAAGAAGGTAAACCGGTACAGAACTATTAGTATGTGCAGGTATGACGTAAACTGAAGCAATTTTGAAATGTAGAAACAATCATACCTCCTCTGCTCTCTGTCCCTGAGACAGAGGCTATGACTGTGGAATGCGAGGAAGGGACAATGGCTTTATGAAAAGTCAACAGAACTGACCCTTTGGAGGAGGAGGGACTTGAGATACTCAGAAAAACACTGTGTGATCGGCTGTCTATGAATTCTAGAGACAGACTTGCTTATAAAATCATGCGTTCTAATCTTTGGTCTCTCATTTTGTGTTATATGACTATGTATTTCACTCATCATGGCCTATTTTAGTGCTATGCCATAAGCTTCCTTTCAAAAGCAATTTTCCATATAGCATTGCAGAGCTTAATATATAAAACAATGCTCCTTGTATTTGAGCCAGAGATCACAACTAATATGCACTAGTATTGATTGTCATAGACAGAAGTATCTGTTCCACTTCTATAATTTTAAGCAACAGAGAGAGAGAGAGAATTTAACAAAATGAAAGAGAAAATAGCATAATAGTAAATATTTGGCCAGGAAAATCATGTGATTAAAAAAAAAAAAAGAAAACATGCAGCTGTCTTCTTAGAAAGCTAATTACAGAAATATTATATGTTTTTGTAAAACAATCTCCAGTCATGTCAAAGATGAGAAATGTTGGACTCTGAGAATGAGATAAATTCTGCTTCCCATGGCAAAGTGTTTCAGACCAGGGTATCTTGTGATAATGGATAACAAGCTTCACACTCAAGGGATGGAGAAGAAAAGAAATAGCTTCCTCATGCTCACAAATGTTGCTCTGATTATCCCTGAGGTGTTGCAAATGAGCTTACAGCATGATGCTTAATAACAAAAGTAAAAACTGAAGGTCTGCCATTAACTGAGAGTCTACTCTGAGTACAGTATTGTCAGACACATTGGTATAGAATCGCTCATTCTCACAACTCCACCCACTTAACAGTTGGCCAGGGCAATGAATGCATACTTCTTTTTTTAAATTTTTTTTTTTTAGTTGTCAATGGACATTTATTTAATTTATTTATTTATACGTGGTGCTAAGAATTGAACCCAATGCCTCACACATGCCAGGCAAGTGCTCTACCACTGAGCCACGACCCCAGCCCATGACTGCATACTTCTGAAAAGTATTCACAGAGATCTCTCTCTCTCTCTTTAGCTAGCCAGCATAAAATTATCAATAAACAAATGCAGTCCTAACCAGATTGCTGGGAATGTCTCATACTTAAATATAGCAGACCCCCGACAGAGAAGATCCATCTCTGCCTATGCCTATGCTCTTGAGAAATATAATGTATTACCACATAGTTAAAGACTAATATAAACTTCCTGGACCACAGTGGTTTATAGACTCCTAAATACCTTCTATGGGCATATATAATGAAAACAGCAAACAAAATCAGGGATTCACCAACCGACAATCCTAACTATCCCTTAACAAGCATTAGTAACACCTGTGCTCCTCCTGGTGCCCTCTGGGGATCACAAGAACCAATATTTAAGGTGACTCTGTTGGGTTGGACCCCATAACCATGATCTGATGCTAGGTCCAGATCTAATAACTAAGTTCCTTTGCTGAGGGAAACCAAAATGAACTCATCTCCTCCATCCAAACTTCCTACCATTTCTTGAGATTAACTCAGAAAACTTGGGTCCTGCTGAATCTCCTAATCCTCAGAAGATCTGAACTGGATACAGAATCCCTTTCTCTTTTTCTGTGTCCTTGACACTTTTCTTAAACTTTCTGAGACAGCTCTGCCTACATGTCCACCCCTTGGCTGTACTCCCATGATGATATACTCTCTTTTTTGCACTTGGGATTTGCGTGTCTCTGCAAGAATCATGAAACACGCTAGAGTGGAAAAGAAAGGGAATTTGCTATTTATTGTACTATGCCTTTTCTGCAGCCAGTAAGCCAGAGACTCAGCTTTTCACACATTATGACATATTAAGTGCTATGCCATGAGATCACAAATTAAATATTTCCAGAACCAGAAGCAGGATCGTAGCCCATTGTCTCCAAGCTTGGAGTGGTTGCCCCACCACCGGTGTGACCCTCACAGTGCTTGGCAGTGGCAGTGGCCCTGGACTGGCTCCTGGCCTGAACTGGTTGTGTTATTTCCCTCTCCTCTTTAGACCTACACTTCATGAAGAATACTGAGTCATTCAAAGCCAGATCTTTAACATATTTTGTTTGAAATATTTCCAAACTCTGACGTGGTATTCTATTTGATCTTAAAATCTAGCCTGGGGTTTCTTTTATCTCACTAGTATGCAGCATTTTCCCAGCCCCAATAACACAAGCCTGTACTATAGTACTTTCTTAAATATTGGTTCCTATATATTCACTAATCTAAAAATAAAGATATAATATCAGAACTAGAGGCAAATGTACACAATAGCCTATCTCATGTTTTCAACCTGAATGTCTCAAATGTTGTTACAAACAATAATCCTTTTTATTTCTATTTTGAGAATTCCAGTGCTTAATCAAATTCTCATTTCAACATGTTTTAAATATAAATTTATTTCAAAGTAAACTATCTTCACATTAATTTATCCCATTGACATGGAAAATATATGACAGTATCTTTTAAATATAAAACAACACAGACAACCCTATACTTTTGCAGAGAGCATGTAAACATATGTTGATTCAACCTTTTTCTCTGAGCAGTGTGACCTACATCTTTGGGCTGGGACAGTGTGGAGTTTATGGTTTTCTTTGCCAGGATGTTTGCCACATCCTGTATCATTTTGTTTGACTTTAGCAATGGTGCAACTGTAGGAGGCAATTAACTTTTCAAAGATATTTTCTTTTATTAAAAATAAGTGTTCAAAGGAAGATTAAAGATGTCATAATGAACTAAAATTCTCTTTAAATTGTGTCACAAAAAAAAACAAAACAAAACAGAAACCCTGAACCTGCTGTCATAATCTTTAAGCACTCACTCCCACGCACCAAAAACTCACACCAGCACCCTTCCATTGGCTCCTGGATAAGATCCAAATTCAAATAAAGGAGGCTAAGGCTCTCCATGTACACCAATCTCCACATTCTACTACCTTCTTTTCCACTCTTCTTCACAGACCCTTGCTTTAGCCAAGCGTCTACACGTTATTCCCTGAACCCGATAATTCCTCTAGGCTTTGTGTAAGTTCACACCCTGCCTCAGACATGGTCATTTCTCTGTTCTGCTTTTCTAAGTCCTATTCTGCCTATAACTTCCTTTTCTATAACAAAGTCACTTCCTTAGCCAGTAAACCACTGTGTACACTCACGGATCACTTCTGCTTTCCCTCCCAACCAGACCAGCCAGTGTACCGAAGAGAGTACCAGCCCTGGGCCAGACAAACGAGGAGTACAATCCTGAACTCACTGGCTAACTACGCAGTCACAGAAGGATTTCACTTCTCTGAGCTTCAAGCTTTTCCACCGCAGAACGGAGATAACACACATAATGTTATTAAAAATAATCTGAAAGACTACCTTTACCCTGAAATCTATCCACGAGTTAGATTGTTTAAAATGCTGTTTATATTTTTTAATAAAGCCTTTGTATATTTTGAAATGGGGCCAAAATTCAAAAAGCCATCTGGGAGTAAACCCGTGCTCTCCTGCTTTGTACCAATTCCATAGCTTCATTTCTGGAAAAGGTAAAAACAAAATGTTAAAGTATGTGACACCAGCCACTCAGATCAGGACCTCGTTTGTCAGATTTCATAAAAGCATTTCTTGGTAAGATAGTGAACTTAGAAATAGGTGACTACAGTAGAAATACAAACAGTCCATCCATTATATCAGCACTGTCAGCCAACTGTGTCACAACGACAATATGGGTGTGGGCATACAAATATTTGGTTCAGAAGGAAAACAAATAATCTGCCAAGACATTCATCCCAATGTGTGAGCATTTTTGTCACCTGAGGGAGGCTGGGGACTATAAAATAAAAAGCAATTCGCATCATTTCATGAACCTTCTAACTACTAATAATTAGGTACTCTGCTGATGATGCAGAACAATTTTTCAAGCTGATTAATAGGTCATGTGTGTAGAAAAGGCACCCCTTATTCATAAAACAATTATGTTAATCCTCTAAGTTTTTTCAAAGATCGCAAAATATTCCAATCTTTGAAGGACACACATTTTGGTTGCTGATGGTGTTTGTATATTATTTGTTGAGTTCATTAACAATTTTGAATTTCCATATTTTATCCTCACAACCCCAAGAGAACCATAATATAGGGATTATTACCTGCCATTTAAAAGTGGCAAACAAAGAATCAGAAGCAACTTAGAGGTCTGTCCAAGGTCAAACAGCTTGTTAGGAAGAGGCAGGATTAGAATTTTGAATTTTCCTGAACCAGTGCTATTTTCAAAGATTTGGAAAGCAAGTATGTTTATAGTTTATAAAAGTGAAGGCAATCTTTTCATCACTGTAAAGTCCCAACTTCATTTGGCTCACTTTAGGGACTTGCACTGGTAATACAGTTTTGACTTGTGCCTATACAAATTCAAGAATTGCTCATTTTCCTGAGGATACTAGTAAACTGAGTCAATGTCTGAAATGAGTAGAACAAAATTGTCAAAATGATTTCTGGGAATGGTGCATGTGGCTATAATGACCTGAAGGCACCTTGTCTTTGCCAAAAAGAACAACTTGTGACATCATTCTCTTTCAGTGAGAATCTTAAACAACATTGAAATGGCAGGAATGTCCAAATAGCAGTGGTCTACAGACTAGATTTTAGTGGTCTAAGTGTTTTTTCACCAAGTTTGAACCAGAATGTAAAAATTTATTTCTGAGCCACATTTTGGGCACAATCACCTGACTTTGAAATAAATATGCTCCTAGAGAAGAGTGAGGGTGGCTTATTTGCATAAATAAGAATATGGATGAGGGGAGCTACAAAGGTGTGAATGCAAAAGCAGGTGTCACTCTCAAGACTGACAATCCTTGTTGTGGAAGCTACTTCCTTTCAGGTAGGAGCAGATCAAAAAGCAGAGTCCATGTCTGAACGCATGCAATCCCTTAGACTCCAGAGATTCTAACCCTGGAATCTCTGCCGTTCTCATCATTTCCTCAGCTGGGTTACACCTATTGCAGTCAAAGACATTTGAGCACCCTGCTCAAGAGAACCACAATAAAGGGATTATTACCTGCCATTTAAAAGTGGCAAACAAAGAATCAACCTAACCAATAACTTATTTAAGCTAGAACTGGCAGCAGCAACTGGAAGGTTACTGGTCAATCTAGGCAAGAGAACAATATGGGCAGCCAGTTGCAGGAAGGTATAGCCAGTTTCTCATCTTTTATGAGAATTACTTCTCAAAGACATTACAAAGGAAATTGAACATCTGGTTGAAAACTAGATTAGATGATCTCCAAGATCCCCTCTAATTCTGAAATTCTGTGATTCTATCTTTCTACTCCTCGCACCTATTGGGGTCTGTTATTTTTGGCTAAAGGGAACAGAAACACAGGGTAAAATTAAATTAGCCATTGTTTTTGCTCCTAAAACAAGCTTATTATTCTAGACTAAAAATATAAACTTCAGTAAGCCTAAAATTAGAACTTAGAAACAACTAATATGAAAGGAAGTAAAACATTCAAAACATTGCCCTTCAAATTTTGCCTCACAATGGTTATTGGAATACCCCTCCCCCCAAAAAAGCTAAATGGTTTCCACAAAGCACTTGAAGGATTAATATCTGTCTTCTTTGATTACCCCATGATAAAATATTATAATATAATCCTATAATTTCTGCACCACTTATTTGACACTTCAACCTTACATGAACAAACTGTCTTGGAGCCAAATGTATTTTTATGCATATGTGAAGCTGAAGAATGCAAGAATTTTGGATCCAAGGTACATCAACCCACACACTTCCATGAGGGAGACATTTTTAGACTGAACAAAAGCAAGGAGAGCCACTTGGTGACCTTGTGCTCTGAACTAGAATCACTTAGCCTCTGTAACATGCTGGCCCAAACACTAGCCTTTCCTCTGGCAACACCCCTGTACATTTGCACTCCTATTATGAAACACATTTAAAAAGTGATTTACCAAACTTTATGCCTATTTTCAGGAGAAAAGTAGAAAATAGAATGGTTTTAATTTCGGTGT
Source organism: Sciurus vulgaris (assembly GCF_902686455.1). Classification (NCBI taxonomy): domain Eukaryota; kingdom Metazoa; phylum Chordata; class Mammalia; order Rodentia; family Sciuridae; genus Sciurus; species Sciurus vulgaris. Next base: position 17,962,316 of record NC_136469.1, read on the forward strand.
CAAATTTTTCAACAATAGATGAGGAACAGGGTCACATTTTAAAATAATCCTAGTGATGACTGGTCTTCATAATAGAAGGAGGACTCATTTTGCCAAAAGGAAAAATCTGTGTAAACTTGGCTGAAAATTCAGCTTTACAATTTATAATTACTTGTTGAGCTCGTTAACGTTTTCGAATTTCACATACTTTATCCCTCAGAATCCCATGAGAACTATAATATAGGAATATCACTGTCTATTTAAGATTGGTATAAGCCAAGATTCAGAAGAAGTTTGCCTTATAATGGGCCTGGAATCCTTACACTCCTCTACTAGGAGACCTCAGTTTAAAGAATTTCATTTGGCAAATACATCTACAAATGAAATCTATTTAAAAATCCAGATCTTTCCATATACATTTATTCATAGTGATGTAACTTTAATGAAAATTAGTTTACATAATTTTAGAACATGCATCACCTGAGGATTTGTAGTAGAAACTGGAAATATTCTAAGAATGCAGACTATATTACCTTGTAACAACAATAACAACAAAAACACACAATTTTGCTGTAATCCGCATGTAGATTGTCAAAAACATTACAGACTATTTTTAGTAAGTTTGAAATTTATAAAGCCCACAAAGAGATTTGTCTCTTATAGAAAACTGCAGCTTTAAAATATCAAAATGCAAGAAAGAAGGACTTCAAATCAATCATTAGCCTTCTGTCATGCAACTTGGCCACAACACATTTAAGCAGATTTGTTTTGTTTTGTTTTGCTGTGTTTCTAATCAAGTTAACAGTTTATATGGCCTACAAGTAACAGTTTTATATTGCCTGTTATTTATAAGCCATATAAAGCAGTGTAATAAGGAATTAAAGAGTCAATAAGGAATTAAAACACATACACTAAAACTCTAAGACTGTGACACCTGAACTGAATTCAAACTAGAAGACGGATGTGGGACCACCAGGCTCAATCTGACCTCTCACACCTCCTGAAAGGTCTCTAAGAGTTTTTCCCAACCAAGTTTTCCTTCTTCCAAGGTATCACTGGTACAAAGTATGATGACTTTGAGGCATCAATTAATATAAATTGGAAGCAGGCGAAGTATTAATTAAACATGACACTCTGATTATTTAAACCTTCTATTAAAGTTGATTATTCAGAGCATGTTGATAGCCTGCTCTTCAGAAATGACTGATGATATCAAGCTTTACTGACTTCCTCTAAGTCTACTATTTCCAAGTCTTCCGAACAGAAGGAATAATGAAGTGAGAAGAACACGGGAACAAGTCTAATAGACAACTGACTCATCTCAGACCCCCAAGGTCAAAGCAAAGCCATTCATTTCTTAGCTTTCATCAACATAAGACACGATTTATCAATCTATGAAGAGGATTACAAACATGCATCTTAATTATAATGTTCTTTGCACTGTATAACTTTTCAAATGATGGGTTTTATGTTCAGAAAAACGGCATAAGGCAAAACTCCATATTTGCAAAAATACTTTTTTTTAAGTATTTATTCAATCATTATTACTATTCATGCCATTTGGAAAGACAGTGGCATTTTTTAAATTTAGGTATTCCTGGGATTCTATGAACTTCATGTTTTAAACTTTAGATATTCATATCCTTCAAATTACTAATCTTATTCTTATACAGTCATAGTGGAGACAGTCACTATGCTATAGATAATTATTAAAGGCAATATTCTCACATTATTGTTATTATAAAAGTTCAATGGGCAATTATTATATTTGAAAGATGGCTATTTCTATAAATCCAAAGCCACCTTTGGAGAAAAAATATATATATTTTAAGCAAGGCCCTGGGAAAATTTCTCAATGTGATAAATGTAATCACATGAACAGAGGGTTTTTGTCCAAGTTCCTCTCTCTCTTGTTTACAAACACTTAGGGCAAGTCTTTAATAGCAACTCAGAAATTATTTCATAGAGTACTTACTGTGAGGTAATTTGAAAGATTTCTCAAAATGAATTACACATACAGGGTAGTCGATCAAGATTATGAAACTTGACTGTGCATTCTATGTATTTTAAATCATATTGCTATTTTCACCAACCTAAATTAATTACCACCTTTTCCATTAGGTCACGATTTGGGAGAGATTTTATTGCGTCCATGGAGGAGGATAGTAAAAGATGTTGTATCTTTGGCTGATGATTCATTGCACCAGCTGCCAGAAAGTTGCAAGTTGCAGCCACACCTGGAAACATAGGCCCGTGACCTGATGGGGGAACACATTTATCTTGGCACGTCACAAAGGAGATGGGATCATAATTATTCTCCCTCGTTACTAAAGGTATTTTGGAGCCACATCTACCTACAAAATAATACAAATTACGCATCTGGACTAGCTCCACGTAATTGGACCATCTGTTCTTGATATTCTACCCTAAATGTCTCCCAAAGTAGTCTCTGTGTTTTAAAAATAAAATTCAGTTTTTAAAGACCTAAACTGATCATTAACATTGTCAGGAGATGTCATTTTAAAAATGAAGACTAATGAAAGTGCTCAAATCCTGAGTTACTTTAGTTATAAATACATAATACAACATCAACCTTGACTGTACACTAAGGAGATTCTGTGTATCTCCCACATTTTGAGAAAATAAATGTGTCAGCTAAGTTTTACACAAAATATTCCATGGTAAAACTGAACTGTCTGGGTTCTCAAACGTGAAAGAACAAAACGCCACAAAGTCCTCTCTCTTTAATTTGTCTTCCTGTTACTCATTGACCTCAAAACAGATTCTTCTTTCACCCAAAAAAGTTCCTTAGTTTAAGATCTTTCGGAAAGTATATAAAATTAAAAATATTCTAGATAAAATTACGTGAAGTTTGTAAAAATCACAATTTCCAGAAATTGCTAATATTTCATCCAATATAATCACAAACAATTACCTCTGCTTTTACTCTTAGTTTTAAATATTATACAATTCACTCATGTTTTTTCCCTTTAAAAGGTAGGCTTGGTTTCACTAAATATAAAACTCCAATGAAATCTGTACACAAGAATCAGAGAGATCATGAAATTGCAGAGTCAACTTCAGTACTGAAAATTTAGTGCACAGGTTTCCATATGATGTGCAATAATTTTTCATATTTCTTCCAAACCACAAAGAAAGATATTTTGTCAGGATACTGAAACCTAGAAAACACTACTTTATGTGATAACAGTTAACCTTTCTCTAAAATAAGAATATATCAGTAACAGTAGTAAAAGCAATTATGCAGAGATTTAAAAGTCACAGTCACTAATCTAAGTACTTGATAGGTAGATATTGACTTACCAATACAACCAGAGAGGTACGTGCTGTTGTTCTATTATTTTGAGATAAGAAAATCTCTTTGCAACAGAAAAACAAAACAAAACATTGAATCACATCACTATCACTATTCCTTAGTATTTGTATATATTGAATCATGAACATTATCGGTGAGAGAAAATAGGACATGAAATGAAATGAAGGAAAAGAGAGGGAGAAAGAGAGGATCTTTGGCAAGCACTCTGGTAGGATATGTCCAAAATTCAGATGGGGTAACAGTAGCATAGTTTAGAAATATACTTGATGTACATATTAGTAATATATATATGGTAAATAAAATTAAAGTAACACTAAAAGAGAATTTGAATTGTAAATACACCTCTGAAGTACCATGTTATGTGTTAGGTTCACAAACCTATGATTTGTCATTTTTTTTCATAATAAATATTCCCTTACATTAGATTTTATTAGTGGGTCTCTTTAAAATGTTTTCAGATCAAAAGTTACAGTTTAGGACATAGTTATTTCTTTCACATATGGGAAATTCAACAAATATTTTATATAAAATCTATTAAGAGCTATTTTTTCTCTGTGTCTCCACTTACACACTAATAATTCTCAAGTACTTCACCTATTTCTCTCTGTAATCAGTAGATTTTACTGTCATAAGGTAGCTTATCATTTTCAGGTAATGTTAACACTAGTTCCTGGTAAATAATGTGTTCTCTGTCTCCAATTCCACTTATAAATATGACAATAGTAAGTTGGTCATATTTCTGAATAAAGTAGCTTTCTCCATGTTGAAATTATACATTGGTTTGCACAGCAGTTGAATTGGTTATGTTGAAGCATCCTGTTAGCATCCAGTGCTGGCTGTGTCTGACATCCCTCATCTGGCCAGATCTACCTCCCTAGGGCCATCTCCCAACAGCTTACTACCTGCCAATGTACCCGGTGCCAGAATCCTCTGTTCATCTTACTCTGCATTATATTCTCTAGTGTCCAGGTTACTTCATACCAACTCGCCTAAGTACTTGCTCCTTTTCCTAGAAGTCAATCAGCGCTCCCCCTTCCCTTTCTCATAGTTAAGTGGGGAACACTTACTGATGCGTTTAAGACTCTACACATAAGCAGCATTCCCTAGACGGGGTCAAGTACTTCCTCCCTTCTTCTCTGTCACACTGAATATGTAACCTACTATGGTGTCAACCACTCTGCTACCTTTATTTGTTTACAACTTTGACTCATTGACTAGAAAATAAAATCCTCAGAGACAAACATCATTCATCATGGAAGATGCTCCTGACACAAGGTTGGAGCACAACAGGTACTGAATAAAAGTAAGATGAATTAAATAACTTTAGAGTTTATATTTTGCATTATGCTTCTTAAATTTTTCCCTCTTTATCCCATAAGTTTGCATGTAGTTCTTCTATACAAAGTCAAATAACATTAATTCATATTTCTTAGCCTATGTTAGAAACTTTATATAAATCATCATCCAATCATCACACTGTTATTTAGGATACAAAGGTAAAATAATGATTCAGTTCTCCACATTTACAAGTTCCTATCACACGCTGCATGGATTTTCATGCTTTTGTAACTCTTTCCCACTAATTACATTATTTTATTTCATTGAACAGTTGTGAAACAAGAACAAGTATTGCTAGAAATAAAAGCTTTTTGAGTTCAAGCTACACTTGTATCTGAGAGTTCATATGTGAGACAAGTCACCTAAGATACAACTCTATTCTTTCCTGATTTTAGGTTATAAGGAAAAATTTAGTATTGCATATGATTTAAGTCATTCACACATAATTTATGATGGGATCAAATAAATTTTATGTGCCTAGGAGAATGACAATGACATGGGTAGTGAGAACGATGAAGGTGACTGGCCCACTCTGAATTCCTTCTTCAAGTCTACTTTTTCAACCAGGTAATCTTAAATTTTATTCCTCATAAAAATTTCAGAGTAAATATGGCTACTTACTTTTCAGGGTTGTCTACTTCTTCAGTAACAAAATTGAGGTAAAACCTAAAAGCATACAAATTATCAACTATTAATATATTTTAACATTGTAATCCAAATTTTCACATTTTAAATATGAATTTACATTTTAAACTCAGAATTATGAAAACTTCATAAATATGCTTGTAATGAAATTATCCAGCAACTAAAACCCCCATAGATTATTTTTCTATTAAACCACACATGTGAAGTACTTCTAACTCACACGGTGGGGATCTGAGAGTGGAAGATCTCATGGTTTCCCTGCAGAGCAAGCACATGGGAGCCAAGGGTGGAGCTAGCCAAGCCTGGGAGGTCAAGGGTGGATTTTTAGAGGAGGGATCCCCCAATATGAGCTTCAAGAATTCTTAACATTTAGTCTGGGTGAGGTGGTGCACGCCTGTAATCCCAGTGGCTCCAGAGGCTGAGGCAGGAGGATCACAAGTTCAAAGCCAGCCTCAGCAACTTAGTGAGGCCCTAAACAACTTAGAAAGACCCTGTCTCAAAATAAAAAATAAGAAAGGCTGGGGAGGTGGCTCAGTGGTTAACACCCTGGGTGTTAGCCCTGGGAAGAGGTATGAGGTCATCCCAGGCTGAGGACAGAAGGGTGGCAGGTGGCTATGCCCAGTGATAGGAGCAACAATTCAGTATTCTGCAGTACAGGTGTGGCAGAGGAAATGGGAAGGGATTTTATAAGATGACCTTTGCTCCCTCCAAATTTCAAAAGTGGAAACATATCAAAACTTACAGTGCTTATGAGATAGTAGCATTTCTACATTTAGAAAATTGTTATTACTTCCTAGACAAACACAGTGTATCACAGGAACCACAAATGGTAGAATAATATATATTCACAACTTCTAAGGGGGGTAAATTTCAAATGTTCTACCACAAAAATAATATTTGAGGTGATGGATATTGCAATTAGCTTGACTTAATTATTCCACATGGTATTCATAAATAATAACATCACTTTATACCCCATAAATATATACAACTCTATTTGTCAATTTGTAATCAAAAAATAAAAATAAAAAAGTGATAAATCCTCGATTCACACATCTTCCTTTCAGGTTAATATGATCACAATACACATCCCAAATAACCTCGAGTCACAGGACTGTGCAATTATCATTTCCCATTTTATTCCATTTAGGCTATAAATTTCAGGCACATTGGTAGTCATTACACCATAAATCACCAACTAAATAGCAGGAAATTTTGAACATTTCTACATCCACAACACTTTCTGGCTCCTTTATATGAGAAGAAATATTCTGTGTATACAGTATATTACTTTCAAACTCCACAGGATTGCAAATATTACCCTAATGTCAGGGCCCGAGAGAAATTCAGATTTCTTTCCTTCACTTCATGACTCTTTCAATCCCATACAGAATTGTCTAGCACCTTGCATCCTCGAGTTTGTTGTACAACTGCAGCTAGCCTTTAAAGCCCTTGTAGTTCTTTATTAAGTTTGCACAATGTAAGGCTGAGGCAGATTCCATTGTGAAAGAAGCATAGATAGGTGATTGGATGAAGGAAATGGGAAAACTAAGGGAGCATTTTGGAAAGAACTAATACATGAAGACAAATAGCTCGCTACCTCTTCATTTCATTAGGAAACTTTTCACAAAATCAAGTCATATTTTAACATACTCTTGATATCTTATTTCTCAGAAGGTAAAAATAATTTTTCCACAGGTACACAGGAGCACAGGTCTTTGTGTACAAATTCTCTACAATCTAACACTGATGGCTAGAATTAATATTCTAATAATATTAATAATAATATTAATCCTTTAATATGCTTATCTCACAGCCTAAACAAAAGATGAGGAAACCCGTCTTGCTCCAACTTCATAAAAACCTTATCTAAATTCTCAAGTAGAATTTGATGTTCAAGGTGAAGTTGCCAGCAATTTGAAGGACTATGCTTTAAGTAGTTATATTTGAAACACTGAGAGAACCATAGTAATAAAGGTGATATAAAAAGTTAACAGCCAAGAATTTTTCTAATAACTGGTAAGTTAAATTGCTAAACATAGAGGTTGCCATTATACTAGGAAAGCAAGCAACAGTCAGTACTTAGATCTGGACTATGCTCTTTGAGAAAGATTTGATGTGTTTGTTATAAGCCTGAGGCGATAGGAAGTTCAGGAAGGGAAAAAAAAAAAAAAATCACACATTAAGAAATGTTTCTAGATTCTTATGTCAAAGAGATCCAGTTTCTTCTTAAGGGCTGCTTTAGAGACTGGTCTTTTCCAACAATATTAAAGCAAGAAGAGAAGTAGTTATGAAAAAAGAATTCCACTTCAAATGTTTTCCATGGTTCCACAGAACAGGAGAGAAGAGAGGAGGAGAGGGGAGGGGAGGGGAAAGAAAGGGAGGAAAGATCTGGGGCAGAGTGGAGGAAAGAAAGAGAGAGTTTCTTATTTTAGTCCAAACATCACATCCTGTGGGGAATGCACCTTTATGCTCTGTGGTCTCCAGCTCCAAGTCCAGAGCATTCTTGGATATTCTATCTCTTCAAGGCCCCCAGAGAATGCTCAAAAAATCTATTGTTCCAGCTTTTCCATGATTGTGCATAAAAGGCTCTGTAAGGCTAGCACTGCTTCCCAATACCCAACCACGTGAATTATTTTTAAAAGAAGCTTATTCTGTAGATTAGATTTGACACAATGGTACAAAATAATCCCAGCAGGTGCTTTAGAAAGACTAAGTCCATTGAGGATAAGCTTTAAAAGGGAGGAAAAAAGACACTGAAAAACTACTTTCTGGCTCATGGTTTAGAAAAAAAATCCCACCAAGCAATATTTAGCTTTGGATCAAGATATGGGATTGCAATTGGTTTGGTTCCCCAGGGCCACAGGGGGACTGACAGATGGGTTTCTCTGAATGCAGATATTGGCAACAGTATTAAAGTTGTTCTGACCCAACTCTGTGACCTCGCTGGGTTAATGATTTCTTTTCCCCTAATCATGTTTCTGTGAAGGAGTTTTCATCATTCTGGAAAGGTTCTGTGCTCCTCGGAGCCAAAAGTTGATTCTATTCAGGTTCCCCAAGGTTCAGAGGTGTCTGTTTCCTATTCAACTGCTCGGAGCTGAGCAAGGTCTCCAGGACAACAGTGGTCTTGCTGTTTTACGGACAGGGTAAGAGGCTGGCCATTAACCTTGGTTACAATAGCTGCTTTGCTTCTGTCTGACTCATCTGCAATGCTTCCACATTTTTTTTTTTTTTTTTTTTTTTTTTTTGGTCAAACATTGTCCCAGCAGCGGTATAGAAAGTGGTGGCTCATTTACAGTCCCCTATTATGATCTACATCTGAGTCTTGTAATTATATCATGAAAGATGGAACTGTCAGAAGGGTAGGACTCACATTTAGAAAGTGAACAAATGCCTCTCGCTTTGGGAATTTTTTAGCCTCCACCTTGTCCATTTGCACCCTGACAATGACTTTTCTTCTGGAATTCCAAAAAAATAGGCTACTTTCCTAAACACAGCATCCTTTTGCTCAGACTGATGCCCATAGATTAGCGACCAGAGCATCTCTGCCAGAAAGCAGCATAGTTTCTCATCTGTCTCCGACATAAGCCACTTGTATCAGGCCACTTCCCATTGACAATCCTGGACACATTTTCCAATACCATGATTGAACCCTCAAGAATATGAGGAAATCAGGGGTTTCTTCCTCTTTAAAACAGGGAGTAGACTTGAGGAGGTTTATAGAAACCCCTTCAATCCTGTAAACAGAGTGACAGTTTGGGTTCAGCATCAAGAAAATTCAATATTAATCAGATAATTAGAAATGAAAAGACTCTTTATACATGGACAAATCTATTGGCCCTCAAAAGCCTCAGTGGTGGAGGGACCTGGCACCACATGAAGCAGGTGACCTGAATATTCAGCTGGGTGGTGGAGGAGTGAGGAGAGCTGAAGTCTTTTAAGATTCCGTGGGAACAGATGCAGGGTACTCACAGGCAAGAGAACTCCATTCAGCAAAATTAATCAAATCTCTCTTGTGATGATCTCCACATTCCACTTGCCTGACAGCATAGCACCAGGCCCCCAGAGCCTGGCGGTGGCTGAAAGCTTTCGCTACCTCCCCACTCTGCTCTGAGGCACCCAGGGACCCTCAGAGTAGCTTGGCTGCTGCCCCAGGCCTCGCACTCTCACTGAGGCTGAATAGCCAGGGAAGAGTGGATTCAGCTTCTAACCCTGTGATCACACTCGGTTCTTTTCTCTGCCGAGCACCGCATTGTGCTTTGGACAAAAGTAAAAGAACTTCAAAAACACTGAGTGATTAATGCTTACGTACAATGGCTGTAAAAATATTCTGGAAATATACAAATATTTCACACTGGTCTCAGAGCTACAATCTTCAAACAGCCTTCAAACATATTTTGCTTCAAAGCCATGCTAAAACGCTAAGTTGCTATACGCTCTTCATTTTCCTCTAATGCCATATTTTCACAATTCAGTGAGATTAGTAGGTACGTGTATTTTGAAATTTCTTTATATTTCCCAGCATTAGCTAGAAGTTAGGGTCTAAAAGCTAAAGAAACCAAAGGAAGTTGTATTTGTGTTAGAAATGCATTTACATAATTTTTGAGCTAGTGAAGTTTCCTGATATTATTTTTTGGCTCCTAGAATGTTCTTATAGCTAAAGTTGTCTGTTAGTTTTATAAATAAATAAACAAAAGAGGGCCATCATTTGCTCCAAAACAATGAAGGTTAATCTTACTACAATAATTTGGATGTTTAAGTGATATTTTGGGACCTACTGGGCTTCTTGAAACCGTCATTTCAGTTAAAACTTCTTAGATAAATAAAATTTAGTTCGGAAAATTTCCATTGTGATTCATGATTATTGTTATCCAATCCCCCAAACAAAGTATGGCTTAATAAGTACAAAAATTGAATGCCTTTAATAGGACAGGAGCCACCACAGATGGCCACTCATCCAAGGAAACATATCTGCGGCAACATGATTCTAATCATCTTTGTGGCATACTTTTATTTTCACGTTGGGGAAATTCTGATGAATTTCTAAGGTCCTTTAAAATGTCACACATATTCTGGTAAAGATGATTTTATTATCTTGGCTTCTCCTTTCCTGCCTTTAGAAAACCATTTTAACCTCCCGGGAATGCCTCATTTATTTCGGTATCAGAATTCTTTCTTTCTCAAGGGAAAGTAGAAAAAAAAAAAAAAAAATTCATGAATCACTATTTGTAAATACCCTTGGAGCTTCAGCTGAAAGACCTTTTGACAAGCCAAATACTAATCTTTAGTACCTAATGGCACCATTCTGTCCCTACGGATACATAATTCTAAGTGATTTATATGGGCTCTTAAGACCCAGTATTTGTTTCTTATGATACTGGTCTAAATCTGGTAGTGACCTTGATGGTGTTGGGGCTTAGAAAGCAACACCGGAAACTCTGATGCCTGGGCAGGCTGAAAACTCTCAATGGAAGGAAAGAGCCTCAGAAGGAAGATGGATCTGACCTTTTCCTGAACGTCTTTCTTAGGTTCCCCCTTCTCCCAAGGCCAGCCATAAAAATTAGAATTCCTTTCTCCAGGGATGATCACAGGCACCTCTCTTCCCCCACACAAACCAGAGGATCTAGAAAATTACTCTAACTTCTGCCTTTCTGTTTAGGAGCTGACCATAAAGAAATGCTCTGATCCACCATACCTGAGAGTAGGTCACAAGGCCCTTGTTCCAAAGGGCTCCGGCCCTGAACCCCTGGGCAGGGCAAGGGAGGGGGATGCTATCTGAGAATTGAAGAGGAACCTGAATGGACAGACAGGCCTCCTGGGTTTCCACTCTCCATCTATTACCCTTACTTCATGTACAAACAGACAGTTTTCCCTGAGTTTGGGGGTCTTCATTTCTGAGCGCTCCTGTGTCATATTGAAACTTTGATTAAGTGACTTGGCATGCTTTTCTCTTAACCTGTCTTCGTCCTAGGTGTGTCGATCGTGGCCCTTATGCTCAATGAGGAAAAGCATCACACTTTTCCACCACAACAGCGCTAGCGTCGCATTAAGTCACGTGCACAGTAACCGGCCTCGTGCAGGGGACCAAACCACACTTCTCATTTCAAGTACAGCATATCACACTGGGTCACACTCACCCTCATTTGCCTGGCATCTGGCTTAACATTTAATCTAAGAACCTGAAGGAATCAGTGCACCATACCAACCATCAAATCCAGAGATATCAACTTACCAGCCGGCATAAGCATACATTCCGTAATAAAAAGCCAGGGGCAACCCCATGATACTGGCATCTCTTCCTGAAAAGGCGTCTTTAAAGTGTTGTGTTTGCCCTGCAATTAGAATAGAAAGACTTTAGAGCTTTCCAAAGAATTGGTTTTTAATTCTTGTGCCATCACTGGAAGAAGAGGCCTAGATTGCTCACTCCCTGCTCGTTGCCAGCTTTACCTATTAATATTGTACCCAAGCTAAAGAACAAGTCCCAAAGGTCTGCTGATCACCACCCATGCAATTTCATGTTTCTCTTCTAATCATGTCACAGCCAGAATGACAACTCTTTGTTTAAGTGTGCTCATACTCAGACCACGAAAGAAGACTGAAGGATTTTCTGTGAACTGTAGTTTTTAGGAGTGTGTTGCTTGGCAAGAAATGCAAAGAAATATCCAAGGGTTTACCTCCAATGAGGAGGCAGAGCAAACTCCAAAGCACCAATCCATGTCTTTAACTTCCTGCTTTCTCTTTGTCCCTGGTAGATCACTAGACACCTGCCTCTGGAACAGGGGTTGAAAACGGCAGACCAAATCTGCCACTCCAACCTACAAGCCTCTTTTAAAAATAAAGTTTTATTGGAGTGCATCCAGGGCCTGCTCAGTTAAGTGTATTGTCTGTGGTTTATTTCACCCTATAACAGCAGAATTGACATTGCAACAAGACCATGTGGCCCACAAAATTTAAAGCATTTTCAAGCTGGTCTTTATTATTATTATTATTATTATTAATTAGTAGTTCTGGGAGTTGAGCTCAGGGGCATTTTGCACTGAACTATGCTTTTTATGTTGAGACAGAGTCTCCTCAGTTGCTGAGGCTGGCCTCAACTTATGATCCTCCAGCCTCAGCCTCCTGAGTAACTAGCATTATAGGTGTGCACCACCATGCCTGGCTCCTAGTTGGTCCTAGTACAGTTCATTGACACTGTCCTGATATGACAGTTCTCATCTAGAAACACTGAAAAGAAATTGTACTGAATTCTGAACTAGATTTTAGCAAACTTTACACTAACAAGTAGATTTTTGTTCACTTTTTTTTTCGATTTTGAAAATCAGAGAGAATCCTTTTCTTGTTAATCTTTTGTATAGTTCAAAAATCAGAAATGCAGACTAGCTTTAATGAGTTAATATTCAAACTTCAACAGGAAAAAGAAATCTCTATTTCCCAAAGGAAATAGCAAATGAGATTACCCAAATGGGAAATGACTTTGTTTCAAAGTCAGCCTTATAATAAACAAAGGGGGGGTGGGAGGTGGTTGATGTAGAAGACATTTTCTCTCTTTCAAGTTAAATCTCAGGTGTTGCCTGCACAGCCAGACAGGCCATTTGTGATGACATACCATAAGTGAGGATGGAGACTCGAAAGAGAGAGTGCCAAGATGTATGCTAAGTGATTTTTCCCTCAAAGTAACCAGTTTCCAAATACAACTCATTAAAAAAAAAAAAAAAAAAAAAAAACGATAGAATCAATCAGAAATGCCTGTTTTACTAAGACATCTCTGTGTCCTTACAGAAAGAAAATATAAATACTGGAATTCAGACAAAAGCATCTGCTGAGCATCCTTTTATCCTGATTGGCCTCAAGGGACAATAATGCACAGAGTGCAGGGCCAGACCAAAACCAGAAACCTCTGTAAAAACTGAGCCACAAGCACAGGTCCTCAAAAGTGCCATTTTGTGAGTATTACAAAAAGAGAGGCATTTTATTTCTAAACTTCAGGAATATCAGCAAGTCCTCATAAGTGAATACACAGCATTCAATTATTTTTGGGATCTGATTAGAGTAGAAATAAACGTGGCAATATAGGTTGAGTGAAATTGTTCTCTTCCTGCAGTCCCCGATGAATAAAAAACTATGTGATTAGGTTAGAAACATAGAAAATCGAAATTTTTTATACTATTATAATAATAGAGAAAATGTATATGCTAAGAATGCTCTCCAAGATATTGCAATTTATTTTCAGTGTGGTAGTATTCACAGAGAACTTCTCTGTTGGAGAACTAGGAAGATTCCTGGTCATATCAAGCATTGATCTCATTTGTGTTAATTCAAATTTATAATTGCCAGAAAGAACCCAAGGGCTATATTTTGACCTCTGTTCTCAAGTAACCTGCAATACATTGGTCAGTCAAACCCCATTCAATAAATTAGCGGCAAGATTGACTAAGGCCTACAGTGCTAACCTATAATGCCTGACTTTCCATCAAAGAGGAAAATGAAAGAAAATGAGTCACAGCTTTAAGGGGACAGGTAGATCATCTGACCTAGAAATCTAAACCAGAACTGAACAAGGACTGGTGACCAGGGATTTCTGTACTTTCCAGACCATGAAGAAACTCATTAGAGAAGACTAAGAGTTAGCCCAGAAGAAGAGAGTGAAACACACAGGCTATTTTGCCTATGTATCCAAAGAACAAGATAGAATATGTGCAGGCCAGCTCTGTGGAGGCTGAGGTGAATCAGCAGAGCAGGCTCAACTGGTCTCCAGAAGATTCAGTCTTGGTTGTGTTTGTTCTCAGTTGACTGAGGTTGCTGGAGAGGATGGAAGGATTTTGCCAGCAGGGTCTAAGATTTCCCACCAGGCTTATTAAGTGGACAACAGAAGCTCGCTTTCCCAGCTACAGAGTCACCAGTCTTTCAGCATTTGTTATTATTTAACGCCTCCACCAATAGCGATGACTTTGCTGAACTTTGACATTTCTCTTCCCCGGCTGTGGTTCTTCTGGAACGTCATTGAACTTCTCTGTGAATTCCCTTTCTTGGAATAAACAATATCAGTGTATACCCTAAATACTTAACATGCCCAAGTTTATGTCACCTCTTCACAATTTCTTCTCTCTCCTGTTATTTCCTACTATGTTGCCCATGGCCAATTAAATAACTCGGGTGGACCTCTTTCTCTGCCGACCATTTCCACTGAATCCAGGCAATTGCATATGACTTCTTTCCCCAAACAACTAAATTCCAAATGACATTCTCCCTCAACTTCTTTTTATTATTAAATAACAAACCCTTTAGAGGTTATTTGCGTTAGGGCAAATATTCCCAGAAAATGTGACATGTCTATACAAATGCAAGTTTTACATGAAAAATAATGTAACCATAAAGTTAAATTTTTACAACTATTTTATTATCATGTTAATATTTGGTTTTGAGGAACATTATTCCCATATCTGACTCCTCTTTTTGAGGCTATCACTCTAAAGATAAAAGAAATAATAACCAGAAATTAATAAAATTATTGACCATCCTTTCATTATTCTTTAGAAATCTTTGTAATCTTTATTACTATTACTGAACAATTTTAAAGTAAAAGTGAAAGAATATATTATCTGCAGTAATGGCAGATTTTTTTCTCCCCTTTATGTCTTCACTCAAAGGAGTTTATATCAAGCTAATTCACTGATGCCCTGTTTGGATGCCTGGCCCAAATCCTCTTGCTGCCAATCAACTGTTAAATACCAACTCACCCCAATGTAGCAGCCTTTCAAATCAATTAGATGACAGTCTAGAGTTTTAAGTTCCATGAGCAGACACTAATTAAGGATTCTGCTAGTACAAGCAAAAGTTAGTGTTAGAAGAGATCAAAAGCAGATACGTATTTTAAAAAACCATTTACTTTTCAGTCCATACCTTTAATTAGCTGTATAACTCAAGGGACCTATAATTATCAGAATTGCTGTGAGCTTGCAAAAGGTGAGGAAAATCTGGATCCGAGCACTCCAGCTGACACTCATGCTATTTAGAACCATCACCCACAGCTACAAACAAACAGACAAGTTACAAAAGGTAAGTCTTCGTGGGCACAAAGACATCTTAGGTCCTCATTATCAAAGTATAATCTACAAACCAGCAGTGTTGACATTACCTGTAAGAGTTTTAGAAATGAGGCATCTCAGGCCCTCGCCCAGCCCTAATGAATGCAAATCTGCATTTCAACAAAATCTCCAGGGATTTTATGCACGTTAAACTTTAGAAGCTTGCATAAACCCTCTAGACAGAATTCCTCTCTGTTCTTTGCATATGTCTCCGAGAACGGATATAGATTGTAGAGCTCTGGTGATAACAAAAAAATATCTTGTAATACCAAATCCAGCAGTCGTCACAGCACACCGATCAAATTGCTGAATTTGACTTTGTATCTTCCCCTGGCAACTGTGTCCTCCCTAGGTATTGGCGCCAAGGTGACTCCCATCAAGAAAGAGTGAGGAGTAGAGAAGTTAGATCTTAGTCTTCACCCTGAGCATTCTTCTGGTATTCCTCTCCACTTTCAATTAACACAAGAAAGGTTGACTTCGAACCTACCCTACAAATGGAGGCCTCCGCTCTAAGTTTTAGGACTTGAGTAAAGCATCATAAGAGTGTACAGATTAGGATGCACCCTGGGTCCCTAGCCAGCAGAATTTCCCATTCTTAATGATGTTGCCCTGTTTCCCAAGCAGCAATAGCCACCCCACCTTGTGGACCATGAAAACTTCAAGGAGAGAACAAGGGCTATTTGTCCCTATTTTGCCACAATCCAGCTCCATGGTCCTCCTAGTAACTAACACATGTTTGCTGAATGAATGGATGAAATGCATTCTCAGAAAATCTAAGGCACATGGTAAATAGAGATGCTCTAAGACCTTCTTCCTCTATCCTGCTGGAATGACAGGTTATACTAGACAGTGAATTTCAACTTTACGTCCTTTCCGAACTCTTTTGCATAGTGTTAACAAAAACAAACAACAACAAAAAAGCGAAACAACAGCAACGAAGACATCAAAAAAAAAAAATCAAAACAGTTACTCTATTCCTGATATTTATGGTTATTATCTATAAACATTATTTTTATAAAGATACACTCTCCCTAAAAGAAATATCATAAATGTCTGAACTACTTCTCAGGGGATGAAAAAAAACACCAACAGAATTTTTGTAATTCAAATTGCAATTGGAAGTTTTCCTTATGTACATTAATAAGAGTTCAGTTTCTACTGCTTGATAAAATCATTAGCTCATTTCAGTGTTTAAGAATTAGTGAAATGTTATCAACACATAACATATAGTGGTAAAAATTTTAAAGCAATGTAGATTTGGCAAATTTTAAAACAACCTATAATTTTAGAGGTATATCTTTTTAACAGTTCTACAGAGCCATTTAAAATCATGTTGCAATTACATATTTATTACAAGAAAGGGTGTTCACGACATGTTACTGATCAATACAACAGGTTACAGAGAGATGAACGGATGAATGGACAGGTAGGTAACTGGACAGATAGATGGACATATAAATATAGAAAAATCAGAAGTAAAAGATCTGAAAGAATATTTACCAAAACATTAACAGCAAGTATCTATAGATGATAGAATACCAACAATTTGTATTTATTTTTCAACAAAATTTCAGTACATTTTATAATAAACAGATATCATTTGGGTGACTATAGCAGCTAACAAAACAGAAAATGTGCTTAAATGTTTTCACCACAAAGCAAATTTAAAAAAAAAAAAAAAAAAAAAAAAGGAATCAAATAGGCAAGGTGATAGAGTGTTACTTGATGGTAAACACTTCACAAAACCTTCGTACAGCTGGGAATGTAGCCCAGTGGGACAGTTTTTGCCTAGTATGTATGAGGCCCTGTGGTTCATCCCCAGCACTGCCACCCAAAAGAAAAAGCACTATACAAAACATATTTATATATTGAATCATCACATTGTACATCTTTCAAAAATACAATCTTGTCAAATACCTCAATAGAGCTGAAAAATATTTTCAAATAAATAGATCCATAAGATAAATTTCATTTTTAAAAAGAATTCAAAGATAGGAAAAAAATAAAGGATCCAAAGACCCTATAGAAAGTAAAATAGGAAGTTAGAAATGAGGAAGTATTTTAAAGGAGTTACCAGTGAGAATAGTTGGAAAGACCAAAGACTCAGATAAGCTCTGGGGGGCGGGGGACAAGGGGAGATATCTGGCCTATGTTTGAAGCCCAAAGCGGAGATTAGATAGGTCCATTGTCAATGGCAAAGTGTGTTATTTTATCAAGAATGACCAAAAAAATAATATTAGGTCTCTCTCCCCAATAAAAATCACTTACATACTGAAAGTAATCTAGTGCGACTCTCCTGGCCTCTCCATCATCCAGTGATTTTTTTCTTTTTCTATGCAAATGACCATGAGATAAATGAGCCATCATATGAAAATGACTATTATTTTTTTTAATTAAGGAGGCTCAACTTCACCATGAAAGTGAAAAAAAAAAAAAAAAAAAAATGATCTCAGGTTCCCACTAGAAACAAAAGAGCTGTTTTCTTTTAAACAGAGATCCCCAAACCACAGGTGCTGTCTGTCTCTGCAAGGATGCCACAGCACAAGAGAGGGATGGAGAAAGTGGAAGAGAGTCAGGTGACAGGAAGAAAAGAAAGAAGGGAAAAGGGAAGGAAGGAGGAAAGGGTATTCTTATTTTAGGAACATCTAAACATGTATATATATTTGAAAGAGAAAAGAGCATCTGTTACTTTCAGAAGAGTGGAAGTACTTAAAAATGCCTACAGAAAAAGAAAAAACAGAAAGTATTGAAGATTTTCTTTTCTATTTTGTAAAGTTCTCTTAGACAAAGGGAGGCCCAAACCAAGCCGCTCTCATGAATTGATTATCTCACCTTGCTCTAAAACAACTGAAGCAAAAATTCTGGTTAAGACTGATTTTTCTCCAAGCTTTCTCAAAACCCTGTTTTCTCCGAGCTTGCTGGCATTGCACTCGTTATTTGGTACACCCAATTCCAGCTGAGGTGTACCTCTACGGCCCTGAAGGTACAGCTTAACAAGCAACAGAGCCAGGGCAGAGACTGAAGTTTCTCAAGTGGCCAGAACTGCTGCTTCATCATGAGTCTGTACCGCAAATCTAAGACAGCATATGCTGCTTATTAAACAATATTGAACAGGGATTTGGGATTCACAAAATGCAAGAGCTTTCTGAGCTTCTGAAGTAAACAATATCTACTTTTTTTTATACATACTATCTACCCATATTGTAATAATAAAAGAAATCTGAGCCAGCTCTCTGGCCCTCGCTTTACTTCCTTTGAGTAATTGCTAATTTCACACATGAGGAAATAATTATATCGGTTTGAATTTTTTTTTTTTTTTTTTTTTTTTTTGGCTTGCCTCAAATTTCCCAAGTAAAAATCCGGGGACATGTACTTTTTATTTACTTATTTATGATGCAGTTTTCTAAGAACTGAAATGCAGCAATGAAAGCCACATCTATAAATCCTGGAGATAAAAAATACATATTTGAAGGGAGCTGTATTTGAAGAGGATGTTTAGGGGAATGTTAAGGATTGACGCTGTGATTTAAGGACTGGAAAGTATTTCTTTCTGCATGCTCCATAATTCAAGTTGGTTTTGAAGAGAGAGATTACAGAGTCTGGATATATTGGGTTTTTTCTCCAGTTCAGATTCTTTTTGGCTTCTGACTTCGGACTGCTTCATGCTAAACTGATAAAATATGTGGATGCTGTGTATATGTGTTACATGGTGAGATAAAGTGGGTAGTCCTATTGCTCTTTTGTAGTAGCTGCTTGGGTTTCCTCTATCTCTTTGTTAGCATTCATCTTCTGGATGCATTAATTTCAGAGAGTCAGTCTATATTTAAGATCTCACTATCAGAAATAAAAATGGTGCACATCAAATAAATGTAAACTATTTCGACCAGTGTTGTGCAAGGACTTCACATAGATAGTTATTTCATCTTCCTGTCTATGACTTATTATTGGTCTTATTTTTCTGATAAGCAGCTGAGACTCAACATACTATTTAACTTGCCTATGTGTACTTATGCAGTAAGTGTAAAGATAAGATTGGAACCCAGGTGGGCTAACTCTGGAACCCACATTTTTACCATTAGCCCACAGCAAAAACAATGAGATAATACTTCAAAGCTGTATGTGATCTCCCCAGTACACAGAATTCTTTCAAACTCTCAGTGGCTCTTCTTCTCTGCCAAGGTGCATGTTTACCTTAGCTGGGGCCTCAGGACACTTCCATGCCACATTTTACTTATCATCCTCCTGAAGGACATGGTTGTTGGTCCACAGCATTTGTATATTTCAGTACTATGCACATCTACTACCTAGGAATTGATTGTGTGGATAATTCGGTTACAGTAGAGGAGGTTCACCCAGACTCCAGAAGATTCAAAGAGTCATCCCACATGCTGTATTTGAAAGGCTGACACAAAACTAGTTCTGCATTTTTTGTCATGCAATTTAATGATGTCAGGAAAATACAATTTTGAAAAGGAAGACACAGCCATACATCTGTACCACTGTTTTCCACAACGTAATATAAATGTTATTTTGTTTACTCCTCCCAATTTCTCCCGCAAGGTCTGAGAAGAGGACGTAGCTCTTAACTCATCTATATAAAATAAACTGTTAACAAAGGAATTGAGACTCGGAGAGGATTGTTAGGGATGATCTGGGACTGGATCTCACATCTTAAAAAGTTTTTTATGATAATGCTCTGCCATTCAAGCATATACTTCCATGGGGTCTCGTTTTAGGAGACCATAACAACAGACTCAATGATTCAGACATTGAACATACTTCAGTGCTCATTAGACCAACCAGAGCAGTGAAAAGGGATGGCGTTTCGTAGAAGGTCAATGGGGTGATGCCACATTGGGTCATCAGACAGCCGGCTAAAGGTAAGCAAACGGGGTTTCCAGTGAAACTTCCACGTGCCTGACATGTTTGCCAGAATGGACGGAAATTAGATAAGCAAAAGTTTTCCATCTTTATCCAGCTGGCAGAAGTGAATCAGGGTGCTTTTAAAAAGTGAGCTTCAATTAGCATTCAGTTAGCTCCCCACCCTCACCCCACTCTCATTTCTCAAAGGTTGGTTAATATTTCACAAAATTTGAAACTGTATGTGTGATATAACAAGACCCTTCAGGATTGACCTTTTTCTGTCCTTAACTAATTTTAAGCTCCTTCTTTCCCTCAAAGAACATAGGGTAGCAATTCATATAATTAAACTATTTTCTACATCTCAGTAACCTTCCACTCCTGACAGAAAATCACCTATAGTTGACTTTGAAAAATAAAGGATGTGAGAGATTTGCCCTCTGGTAAGTTTCTCTATTTCCATCTGACCCCCTGTTGCTCCATTAAAGCTAAATTCTTCTTAAAGACAGTTTGACTTTCCCAATTAGCCCATTGATTTAAATTACTTCCCCCTGAGTCTTAAGAATATTCTGTTTTCTCTTTTTGTGCTTCTGGTGTTGGAACATGTTGCCTTGTCAGAAGCTCAAGCTTGCAAAAGCTTATATTATGAAACATTACAAAAGCTAATATTATAACAAGTGGCAAAAGTAGAAGGATGTGTCTAAGTTTATCCAAGACTTACTCAGGTTTTTTGCTAATTATTCTACCACCAAACTCTACTGTAGATATTTTCTAAAACCCTCATGGTTATCCTTTCTCCTAAATTGCTTTAACATTTTGTTTGAACAGTTTCCGCTTGATCTCCCAGAATATAAATTTCCCCTTTAAAAAGTTTAATAAAATTGAGATAAATAAGAAGAGTCATCTAGATTTACAAAAATACAAATATATTATCGCTAACCAACATTCTAATTTTAGGCCCAAAGCAGCCAAAATTTGTGAATTTGTAAACATACATATAGGTAATGCTTAAAGACTTCTGATTGTAGCTTTTGGTTAATAACTTCTATTGTTAATTTACATAGTTCTCAAAAATACTACCCCTTCTCTTCTCAATTTTAATATATTAACTGTGATATGATTGATTCTGCCTCAGTCATTTAAGAGACAAGAAAATGGTGGGCCTAAAAATGGCTGTTAGTCCAATCCCTTAGTGGAATATCAGTTTTATCAGGAGCTTCCCATGGGCAAAGTACTCTGTTCAAGTTCTTAAAAATCTGACTTACTTCCATTCTTCTACAGTCATTCAAGATGAATTATCTTTTACTAACAAATATAACTGAAGCTTAAAGAAGTTTAATAATTAGCCCAAGATCACATACCTAAGAAACGGTAACATTAAGCTCCAATTTCAGGTTGCTTGTTTCTGGCGAGCCACTGTGTTAAGATGGTTCGTCCCACAGAAACTCACCATGTTAGATCTGAGCAAACTATTTATCAAGCAAACTATTTCATGTTACTAGCAGTTTCTCTGCTGCTTGAGATAATTGAAGCTAACCAACCCTCCAAATTTAACCAGTATACAGACTATAGACCTTTCTGCCAGAGAAACAACTCTTAGACCTAGTCTCATAAAATCCATCAGTAGCAAATAATTATTGAGCACAAACAGCATGCCAGGAGCTGTGTGAGGGACTGGAAATACAACAGTGTTAAGGCCCCTAATCTCATGGAAATTCCAAGAACTTTTTCCAAAAACAAAGTACAAATAGCTACCATTTGTACTGTGCTCTTATAAAATTGCAGGCATTACCCAAAGACTTCACATATGTTGTCTCCTTCAATATCACTTAATCTGTACAACACCCTATAACACTGGCATGATTTACTGAGAATACTGAGTTGCAGAGTGGTACAGTGACTCGCCTTCATGTCTGTGGAGCATGTTAAAGGTAAGATGATTAAGTAGGTACACCATTTCCACCCCAGAACGGAAAAACGTCAACTGAGAGCAACTTCCTTTTTTTCAGAGTTTTCACAGAATAAGCACTGTGGACATGTTTGCATGATGAATTAGAAAATGCAGTATGAGCCTATTAAATTCAGGGACCAAGCACCAGAGATATTTTTATATGTAATTGCTAATGCTCTCCTGCAAACTAACCACTCACCTATTGTCAAAAGTGCACGATTCTTTTTATTGTTCTATTGAAGCACCTTAGAACAACCAACTAAACATTTTTCCATGAGTATGCAATTCAGTTATTCCAGTATAGCTTTGTATTACTGAGTTGTTAAAATGTAATCAAATTGATTCCTAAAACAATGATTTGATTAAAAATTAAGTTATCAGGGCTGGGGAGATAGTTCAGCTGGAAGAGTGCTTGCCTTGCAAGCACAAGGCCCTGAGTTCGATTCCCAGTACTGCCAAAAAAAAAAAAAAAAAAAAGATATCCTTTCCCATGACATTCCAGATTTGGTATTAGGAATTTTTAGGATGTTAGAGTCAGATTTGATTTCATTATCACTTAGGTAATTTGGTTCATGTGACTCTTGTTCTTTTTTTAGTTTCTTTAATCTATTCACATTGATACAAAATAAATAACTTCCAAATTCAAAATTTGTAAATAAATCTAATTGGGAAATGCTAATAGTTATCAAATTTTGAAAGAAAATTCTTATCATGGTCAATAAATAATAGGCAGCAAAAACTATCCCACTGAGAGTAGCAGCTAATAAGAAAACTGTATACACCATACACACCCAACATACTTCAACAGATCACAGAGTAGGATGATTTCCAACCCACAAAGACCCATGAAATAGTTTGGTTTTCTTCCTTTAATCTCTTTTTAGGTGCACTCTACTTAATATTTTACTGTCAAAGTGATTTTTGTTTGTCTATTTTAGACAAATGCCTATCAACCCAAGGCAAAGCTGGCATAGATGGTAATAGCAGAGACCACTCTCAAATGTGCCTTCTTTTTCCTGTTTTCCAGCACAAATATGGAACTGCAAGCAAAAAAGAACACAATTTGGAGAACAGCGCCCTTAGGCAAAAAGTCTGAAGAGACTTTGTACACAGTCACTTCGGTACCGTTTTCTTCTCTCCCTGTTTATACCTGTGATACTCACTTATCCCCACAGCTGTAACGAGCTTGATTGCCAGTTCAGGAATTTCACACTGAATAAAAAACGGTTCCAGGATGTAGCGTCCAAATGCCAGGGATATCACAGCTGTAGCTGCAGGGCTAAACAGATTTATATATATTTAGGTTAACTGCAGGAAAAAAATAAACAACATTTTCTATCTTAAGGTATTACTACTTACTCTAGTGAATGTGTTTAAAATGAAAGCCTATAATTTAAGAATTCCATATTTTGGGCTGGGGAGATAGCTCAGTTGGTAGAGTGCTCACCTTGCAAGCATAAGGCCCTGGGTTCGATCCCCAGCACCGAAAAAAAAAAAAAAAAAAAAAGAATTCCATATTTCATTAGGTTTTCACAAACATTCCAAATGACACCGTGTCTATCATGTTGGGGGCTATTTTTGAAACAACCGTGAGAGCAACTTTGTCCCTGCTCTTCCTATATGTGACACTTTTAAAAAAAAATTTTGGTTATTACATGAGATCCTGACTGGGCCTTCCTTATAAGAACCAGTCTTCATTCTCCTTTAAGTCAGTAATGGTATGAATTTGTTAATGGAACAGATCTAACGGAGTGGAGCACAATGAGGAGAAGAAACACGGAATTCAACTCAAAAAAAAAAAAAAAAAAAATCAGTATTGATCAGTGTTCCTTGCATATTAAGGCAAACGCGTGCCTAAACACTTGGCGTTGTTTTATTCTTATCTTTCTGGTACAAAACCTCAAAATAAGGTGATTATTCTTAATTCCATACAAATATTTAGATGAAAAGTATAAATTGAATCCAAAAGAACACTTGCAATATTATATAATTAAGAAATAGATGAGAAAATGAAATCAGTTCAGGTATACAGCAACACAGGTAATAAACCACTCTACTTTAATTATTCAAATATTTGTAAGAGAAAATCACACATGCCTTTCCATTTTACACATATGCATTTATAAATGCATATTCTTTCCATACACAAGCAAGTCTGTAGAATTATCTAATTTCTCATACCAGCCTTTCCCCTTCAGCTTCTCTTCCTTCTCCTGGTCACCTAACACCCATGCTGGATCCTGATTATCAGAAAAGCAACCATCATTCTGGGTTTCCAACCTTGACCTGGGTACCAGACAGCACCATAAATTTCATGATTTTCTTCTTTTTCTAGAGACCCTCTCCTCTTTCCTCCAAATGACACTATTTTTCTTGTTCCTCATCATTTATTAAAAAATTTAATGTGTAAATTAAAATCTGATCATGTCCTTTTAGCACTTTCAAAACATGCTCTGGATGCATGAAAATGCTTCATATTGTATTCAAGGCTTCACTTAGTTCCCTCCCATAGAAAGATCCAAATCTCTTTTCTTCTGCCTGGAGACTCTTCAACTCACTGACCATATTTTATACTTCAGATTTGGTTTCTTTTTATTTTGCGGCACTGGGAAGCAAACCCAAGGTCTTGTGCATGCCAGGCAAGCACTCTGCCACTGAGGGACACCCCCAGCCCAGATCTTGGTTTACTTGTTCTTGGTTCAGAGAAACTTCTCCACCCTTCTGCCTGGGTCAGGTCTCCCAGAGTACACTCATACTGAATCCTGGCTTCTCTTCCCTACCTCTTATTACAGTAGCACTAATGTGGCACTACATTAGTATTCACTAATGTAGCACTACAGTATTCACTAATGTGGTTCCCTGATGGATAACCATTCCCCCACTTGACCCTGAATTCCATGGGCACAAGACTGTGTCCACCTCAATCACCACTCTATTCCCATTGTTAAATGCAATGTGTGCCATGGAGTAGGAACAGTACATAGTGAATATACCATGAATGAGTGAATTCAGTTTAATGATCCCTGCTATGCATTGTTGGGTGATTTTTCTTGAATGTGTTTTACAGATTATTTCTGGCAATCACAATTTAAAATATATATGCATACACATATACACACACGTTGAAAAGCTTCTAGAATTTATCTAGGTCATTTCCTCTGTTCACACACACACACACACACACACACCATAAAGCAGTTATTTCAAAATTAAAACAGCATCTGATGATCAGCTATTTGAGAGTAGGAATTGTGACTCATTCCAATTTAGATCTCTTATCTTGCCATTCACTATTTGGTAGCAGTTTGTGGAATGAATAAATTAATGAATGAGCACCATATCTGTGCAACTGCAAATGGGAAGATCATGCTTATAACAATACCAAGCAATTAGCCAAGGTTACACAGCAAAGGCATGCTGAAAAGGAACTGGAGTCTAATGTATCAATTTATATCCAATATATACAGGGCACTCATATAAATACTATAAGAGTTACAAGAAGGGGGAAAAAAGAGCTACAAAAAGGGTAAGACCTGGGTTCACATTCTTGACATGTTTGCAATTATTCAGGGAAACAGAACACAGTCACCTGAAATACTGAATAAAAACACAAGGAATTGAGTTCATTGTTAAATGAGAGGCAGAAACCACATATTTTAGCAGATTTAAGAGATGAAAGAAATACTACAAGCTAGAATAAACAGGCAATTATGTTTGGAAAAGATAAGATATAAGTTGGCCCTGGAAGAGCAGGTGACTCAGATAACCAAAAAGGAACAGAAGGTACATCCCAGGTAAGGACCTGAGAAAGGAATAAAATGCCCTTTTATTGTTATTTTGTTATAACAAGTTTTAAGTAATGCAGAGACGTTTAAAATGAGAATAGACTGACTTGCCAATGATGTACTACTCCAAAGCTCTTTGTTCAAAAAGAGACTCCTAACACCATAAAGATCGTGATTAGTGTTAATGGGTATTTATTAGCTCTGCATTTGCCACTTACTATAAATGACACAATAAAAGCTCCCCTGAACTCTCAGCTATGTATGTCTGGTAAGTAAACAATAAGTTTCCCTCCTTATTTCTATTAAGCTCTGTAATCAAAAAGTGCAAGTCACATCCTATGAGGCAGTAGCTTTAAGGGACTGTGACACTCTTATGACATCATAATTCCCCACGAAGCTGAAAGAAACCTGCTATTCAGGG
Organism: Sciurus vulgaris; assembly: GCF_902686455.1. Taxonomy (NCBI): domain Eukaryota; kingdom Metazoa; phylum Chordata; class Mammalia; order Rodentia; family Sciuridae; genus Sciurus; species Sciurus vulgaris. The sequence goes on from NC_136469.1 coordinate 17,988,717, forward strand.
TGACTTAGCATTATTTGGTGCCAAAAAGATCAGGAAGGGGAACATATTCCTACAACAATAAAATCAAAAGATTTTCGCAACTGCAGTTCACTGGTCTGTTTATGTGAGGAAATGAGTCATTTATGGAATGTAAACTTAATTTTTTAAAGAATAAAATGTGATGATACACTGTTCTCAGATGCAGATATTTCTCAGTCACAAAAATAGAGTAAAGTTAAATAACTTAATGACATAATCTACAGTAAGAAAATTCCAATTCCTGGTCTATTTAATTGTGCCTGGTTAATCAAAAGGTAAGATTTATCAAGGTGGATTTTTGATGCTTCATATCTTTTCAAGTAAGCATCTATCCTAGAAAAGTAAAAGAGAATAACTGAAGATTAAAGGAAAGCAGTACTTTAAAAGTCTGGCTTTTAAAAGTGTAGTTGAATCTTTAGATTATGTAGAAGAAAATGAGAGGGAGGGGGATATGAAAAATCACGGAATGAGACAGACATCATGACCCTGTGTACATGTATGATTACACAAATGGTATGAATCTATATCATGTACAACCATAGAAATGAAATAATGTACTCCATTTGTGTACAATGAATCAAATGCAGTCTGTAAAAATAAAAATAAATTAATTAATTAAATAAAAGTGTAGTTGAACTGCTGCCAGTGATAAAACTACATTAACAATGTTAATCCAGAAAGGTATTATATCACAGATTTCCTATTGAGTATACATGTTTACAATATAGGCACATGACATAACATATTTCTGATGAGTGAAAAACAATCAAGTCATTCAGAAAAATGAGAGGACTAAGGTTTATTTTTCCTTAATTTTTTTCTATGTTCTTACCGTATTATGAGCAGTTCCACCCAGACGCGTACAAAAGCTAGTAATGGGCCAAACACTTCCAGAATATATGTATAATGACCTCCAGACTTCTTTATGCTTGTTCCCAATTCAGCATAGGACAAGGCTCCTGTGAAACAGTGACAATAAAAAGATACAAATTTAATACACAATCAGGCCACCAGTGGTAGAATTTTACAAGGACACTTATGTAGGATGGAAGGTAAGTACTTCTTTGCTCTGAAAGGTGTCCTTATTTCAAAATGACATCATCTAATTGCTTAGACTTAGGAAGTTCCTCTTCTAACTTCCTCACATTGGAGACCTACTTCATTCTATTTGAAAAATGTCATTTCACTTAAAATGGTAAATAAAAACTTCTAAAACAGTATCATATGATTCAGAGTTGGAAACCTGGGAGCAAAAGGAAATAGAGAAGATAGATGTCAGTAGTCCTGACCTGTTTTATGAAAAGCATAATCTCATACAAGACAAGTAATTATCCCAAACTGACCTCATTACGTTGAGAGTTCTTTTAACAAATGATGTTTCTGTGGCAAATCAATGTAAGAAAGACTTATCTGTTCTTCAGCGAAGTATGCACTATATAACCCTTGCAAGACTTCATTTAATTTACATGCACGATATAGTTTGTCAGCAAAACAAATTGAGGTATTCTGTTTGTGGAAAAGGTCATCCTGGGTGTTTTCGAAAGTTTACACTTTGGATGGCTGAAAGTATATACTTTCTTAAAAAGAGATGCTATAATGTACCTTAATATACATTAGGTTAAAGTTAAGTATAAACTAATATGTAACATTTAGTACTACAATTCCCATGGAATTGGGCAAGTTATGTAACCTTCCCAAGGTTCAGTTTCATTCCCTATAGAATGAAAATCTTCGATTTTACCTCACAATAAAGTTGTATGCATGTGCTAATGGTTGTCAGAGATAGTACTGGGCCTGACCCACAGCAAACCACACAAGAAATACAGCTATACTTATTAATTTGAGTAACTAATTATTCAAAAAATGAAAAAATAGATCTCAATGTCATGTGAAAAGTTCTATCTATACTGTTAAGTACTCAAATGTAACATTAAGTACACAAGTTTGCCTGAGCTGCTTCAGAGGCTATACATGCACAGTTATCACTCATCAGTAATACTTCATATAGAACTGTCCAACATAAATATAATTTGGATATTCAGTGAAATCCTAGTATCACTTATCTGATTCCTGAATCTAGCATTATCAGAGTCACCTGGGAAATTTACTTTTAATTCAAAAACAATCAAATGAAAAGCAGAATATAGGACCATACTCTAGATGTACTCTCTAAGCAACAGAGTCCAGACTCACTAAAAGAGGGATCCAAAAATTGCCACAGATCATTCTAAAGTAACTAGTCTGCAGATGAATATTCAGGGGGACCACTGATAGATGAGGTCTATTTGTAACTAATTATACCAACTGCAATTCACCTTCTACTGGGAAAGAGCCGCCATGTTTGTCAGCTGTCTAGAAAAGCACCCAATATAAAATGTTATTGGAAAGAGCCTTAAGTATCTTAGAATTTATTGTCAGAGAATCAATACCTAGACCTTGGCATTTTTTGCTGAAACTCCAGGATGGTTGCCCTAGGTTTAAATTGAATTCTGGGGAAATGAGATTTTCATTTAAAGGTCTCAAGCTCCATAGCCATTTTGCCCAAATGAAAAAAGTTCAAAACAGGATAAAAAAAAAAAAAAAAAAAAAAAAAAATCCATGTATTGACCCTGGAGTTAAAAAAGAAAAAAAGTTGTAAATCAAATACAGGTGCTCTTCCACTTGCAGAGGGGTTATATCCCCAAAAAAATCTTAAGTTGAAAATATCGCTAAGTGGAAAACATATTTAATACAACTAACCTACTGAACACCATAGCTTAGACTAGCTTACCTTAAAGGTGATCATAACACATTTGCCTAAAGTTGGGTAAAATACTCTAACAAAAAATTATTATTATACACTACTGTAAAGTTAAAAAAAATAGTAATAAGTTGAACCACCGTAAGTTGGGGACCATCTATATAACTACCAATCTTTTTGTTGTTGTTGTTGTGGTGCTAGAGATTGAACACAAGGCCTTGCGCAGGCTAGGCAAGCACTCTACCAACTAAGCTATATCCCCAGCCCTACCTACCAATCCTTGACTCTTAGTTCTAAAGTTTTGCTTTGCTTCCTATTAGGGAGGCATTCCTGAGAGATACTAATAGTCAAAGTGGAAAATGCAATGCAAATATAGACAAGTTGATTAATACAAGAGCACACTCCCTGCAATTACCAATCAAACATATCAGGTCCAGTGTAACCTTAGCTACACTCCCCATACAGGTTTTTTTTTTTTTTTTTTTTAAGCTTCTGCATAAGATATTATGAATCAGCATATTTTCATCATAAAAGTCAACATCCCTTTTACCAGTTGACTACTCACTGTTTTTTTTTTTTTATTACACATGAATAAAGTTTTATTGTGTGCAAAACCTGAGTCACACAGTGGGGAATGCGTGTGCATGAGTTTGCAAAGCCAGGAGAGGATTGTAGTTTTTCTGATTAGATATTGATTTATTCTAAACCCCTAGGTGCTGTAGAAAGAGCAAAGGCAGAGGGTACATAAAGTCATTTAAAGAAGATCCACGGTTGGGTTTCTCTTTGTTTACCTATATATGCATTTGCCAGAACCATTTAATATTAATAGTAGCTAAGGGTTCTATCAGAGTTTTTCATCATCACATGACTCCAAGTATTTGGCAAGGATGAAGAGCAGTAATGGGAAAATAATGATATACAACTGTTGTGAAATAAATGGTTTATGAAGTACAAGTTATTCACATAAGTAATACCACAAACTCTTAAGACAATCAAAATAATTCCTCTGAGGATATTTCTATACTAAGACTTTCCTTTAACAAACTTTATGTAAAACACCTTCTTCCTAAAAATGGAAACCTGAGTCCTCCAGATGACTACCCCAACTATCACAGGACCTGAGCAGAAGGAATGACTGGATTGGTACACAGAGGACCCAGAGTCAGCACTTGGTCTTAGTGTAAGAACAAAGAGTTAGTAACCATAAACTGTAGTATCTTTTGAAATCAAAGCACAGTATGTTCCAAAGACAGCAAATATATCTCAGACATCTACCCCATAGCATAAATCAATTTTTTCAAACAATTTACCAGCTTTTGCCACCTTCATAATTAATTCAGGTAGCTTTGTAGTAATTCGCTCACCTGATGAAGGGGCATTTATTTTCTCTTTAATATCAATTCTCAAATCAATAGAAGAGATACATTTTGAAAAAAGATAATAATTATACTTCTCCTACCAGTTCTGTTCAGATCAATTCAGTGAACAGGTGGACAAATTATCTGGGTCCCTGGAGACCAAGTAAAATGTAGATGAGAAAAACAGATCTAGGCAAGGACAGAAAACTACACACTCCAGCTGTAGTTTTTAAACTCACATTGCAAATGTTTATAGGTGTTACCAAAATATATATATATATATATATGTATATAACCCTGAAATACACTCAGGCCATTGTAATATTCCCAATTTATGATAGGAAGTGAGTTAATGTCCCATCACACATCTTTCCAGGTACAGGTATTTGAAAAGTTTGGAAGGACAAGCGCATGGGACTTTAAAAAATTAGAAAAAGACTGCCACGCACTTGTTCGGCTGAATAAAAAGTCAGCGAGACTTCTGCGAACACTCAGTCCCTGCATCTAAAGGGCCACGCCAGGTTTCACCTCACAGGTGTTTCTGGTAGCCACCCTGCTGCCCACCTCCCAAACATACACCACTAAGCAACACTGCCAGGCACAGAAAGTTCGTGTGTATTTTCTGGGTCATCAAAGTTACTTTTGGCTTTCCTGACGACAGGGAAAGTCCAGAAAAGAGTCCTGTTCAGGTCAGAAAAAAAAGAAAAGTATAGCCTGCAGGAAGCAATTTGAGAGAATTCAGGATCACGCCAACAATGGGCACCGGGTGCGCGTAGTTCACATACCTAAACAAGAAAAAAAAAAAAAAAAAAAAATCCCATGGAGGCTTTGCCATGCATTCACTCTTCAAAAACTACCTTTCGCTTTCCCGGAGACCAAACTTCCAGCCCCACGGCCACGCACATCCCAGAGAAGAAGGTGCACTCACCAAAAAGGGACAGGACCCCACAGACCGTCCAGATCACGAGAGAACAGTCCCACGCTGGCCCGTGTTCTGCAGCACGCCCTTGGGAGAGATGAAGATCCCGGCGCCTATGATGGTGCCGATGATGATGGAGACGCCCCTCAGCAGGGTGATCTTCTTCTTTCAGCACCACTTTCTCCTGCTCAGGGGGCTCGCTGCCCCCCGTGGAGGGCAGCCCCCCCTTAGCATTTCCCTGCAGGTAGCCTCCTTTGGAGATAGTGGCCACCACGGGCTTTCTGACCATAGTAGTGACACACGGGGCAAAAAGAAAACAGGGGAGGAAAAAGCAAAACTTTCAACTTTAGTGTCCCTTGAGGTGACTGATCGGTCTCCTCCTCTTTGCTTTCAGAGTGTCTCAGCGCTATTGTGTTCACAGGTAAAAACTCAAAGGTGTATTTTAGCCGTCAAAGCGCTCTAATTACTCCCAGGCACCTAGGTGTTCCTGCTGCTCTCGGGTCCCCCCTCCTCGTCCCGGCACTGTGGCTGCCGCCGCGGCTCCACCGCCCTATCCTTATGAACCAGCTCAGCTTCCTCATGGGCTTGTATTTAAGCTCCTGCCTGTCACAACCCAACTTACTCCAGCTACATGATGATGCAAATTCTCCAGGTTTGCATCAGCCACATGAGAAGCCCTCCAGCATTAGTCAGCTTTTTTTTTTTTTTTCAAACAGTAAGCAGCATGTTGCTTAACTGACCTAAGCTTTTCCCAGAACAAAGCACACACTTAAAAGAGATCTTAACCCAATCCAGAAGAAGTAAATTCAGAACAGATCTTCCCAGAGATTTAAAGCAACTCCTATTAAGAGAGGAAGGAAAGCCCTGCGAGCCAGGAGAAAATGAAAAATGAAACAGGAAATGATTACTTAATTTTAAAGTTTTTTTTTCTCTAACTCGTGTATAAGACATGTTTCACACACAACTTGTTTTGTTAATAGAAAGTACCTCAAAGCTGTGTTGTTTATAAAAACAAAATTTAGATTTCATAATTTATGCCATACTGATTTTTTTTTGTGCTTCCTAGCAACACAATTAAATATGTACTTAGAGAGATTCTACACACACGTAACAAGTGTAAGGCTTAAACAACATTAAAAGATAAAATTATTTGTTCAAACTCATAGTAAGCCCATATTTAAAATCATCTGAGTGTCACAAATTTAAAAATCACAGCGACTTCAGAAAATAGTCATTTTCTGATTCTCATCAGCACTAGGTGATTTCCTGAAGTAAGTTGAAGGTACAAATTTTCATTTGCATATTGTTCCTTCTGTAATAGTGTCCACTTATGCCTTTGGTGCTCTGCCACCACGACTGATTTTTAAAATGGACATATTTCCTTCTCTTCCTCTCCTCCCTGCTCCTCCCTAATTATCTCTCCCCCTCACTAATCGCAGGGAAACATGATGACCTTTCTTCCCCATCCTAGGCAGAGTTATTTGTCCTTGAGCCCACACCCACCACAGGAATGAATGCTCTGGACTTTTGGGGCTGGCACCAGAAGACCTCAGGTACTATCTCCCAAATTAACAAGTGACTTACAACTTCAACTCACGACTATCTCCCAAATTAACAAGTGAATTACACTTGGAATGTAGCCTCAGAATCACCTCTTTAAAAGTCCCCTGTTCCCGCTGATGGGCAGAATCACAGCCTTTCGAACTGGAGTCCCCACTGTTTCTCCTTTGCTAACAAAGAAATAAACTTATTTTTCCTTTTCCTCCAACCCATAGTCCTCATTATTAGATTGGTATTGGGGATAAGATACTAAGGTTTCCAGCAACACTTTTCTACTTTTTTCTAAAATTTTTCGGCAAAAATTTTTCTACTTTCCGAAATTAACCAATAGTTATAATTACCTGGAAGCATTGCACAGAGCAAAACCCTGAAAAAGAATATACAAATAAGAGTGTGGCGGAAGGTAATGATATTGTGTCTGATTTTTTTTTTTTTTTTTTGGTGTGTGGATTGTTGTTATGATTATACAATTTAAAATGTATTAAAATAATGAATGCCAAAGTTAACTACACTTAGATAGAAAAAAGGCTTGGTGTGCTATTATTGTACAGTGAGGTAACTACAGATTGCAATAGGGACAGGACATTTCAAAAAGCTAGTATTTTGAGTTTTTACTATCAAGAAATGATAAATGTTTGAAGGGATAGATATGTTAAACTGATGTGTACATTTCACAATGTACAAGTGGGATTGAAATATTATGTGGTACACCCAATTAATATGTATAATTTTTATGTATCAAAATGAATTTTTAAAAGGTCATAATGATAAAAATAAGTGCCTCTCAATGGTAAGCTAAGATTAAAATGCTTCCACTTAAAAAGTCTAAAAGGCAAACACTTTTAAACTTCTGACTTTTCTAACCAAGCGTCTACAAAAAACAAAATACAAAGAGAAAAGGAATCCTCATTCTCATTTTTGGCTAGGGTTGTATGTGGTTTTGAATTTAACAAGAAGAATTAGACATCATTACCTTGGAGTTACATTTACACACACTATTAAATATGTTTCTGAACTCCTGAAACCAAAACAATAAACAAAAATCCTGTGTATGAGAGAAAGGTTGGATGGGGTAGGAGTGGGCAGAGGGGGTGCCAGGATGATACAAGAAAAAATAGCTACTGGAAAAAGTACCCGGCAGAATCCTGAGCCCCACTCTGTTAGGTAAGCACCTGAGATCTCATCACACCAGCGCTTCATCATGCAAATAATTGGGGCTGCATAATGCCTTTTTTTAATATTATCTGTCTGAAGTCTACATAATTTGCTTTAGAAATGCAAGTCAGGGTATAAAAGTCAAAATTAATACTTTTTCTCAGCTGTTTGTCCTCCAAAATAATAAGAATGGGAGTTTGTTTTATTGAATCACGTCTAAACCTCTAAGAACAGAAACTAAAGAAAGATACTCTTCCTTTCAGTTCTCCTCCAGCTTCTTACACTTCTTTCCACTCACACAATTCTCCTGATAAATGACCCTAAGGGGTTAAGAAAGGCATTCATTTCCAAAAAAAAGGGAACACATTAGCCCCGAAGAAATAGGAGTTAAAAGTGGAACACTAGCACTCTCAGGGAATTCTTCTGTCCCCAACACAGTGCCACACTTCAATTTTAAATTTTGTTATGAATGACGAGCTTAATAAATTGAGACTAAGTCTCCTCTCAGACATGACGTTAGATCAATTCTAACGGAGGAAAAGTGTTCCTGCAGTATTAAGTAACTTTTTTTTTGCATTATTTTTAAAAATATTTGTGAAGAAAGTTGCTTAAGGTAGACTAATGGCAGAAAAGACTATACAATCATGCCAGAGTCACACTCAAAATTTCTGCAAAACTCTTCATAGCTACCAAAGACACCATTCTCTCTTCTAACCACCCAGACATTTGCAAAAAAATGCAAGTTACAAAGAAAATGTTGAATTATTTTCAAAGTTAGCAAGCCCTTATAATCACCAGTTCTAAGCTTGTAAACTAAGAATTTGGATGGTCTTCAAATATGTATCATAAAAATGAATTCAAAGCAAGTAAATGTATGTTCTTACTACTGCTTTTGGCCTTATTTTAAACATTCCTGTCAAATTAAGAGACTATTCACCTACATTTATTTAGTGCTTAAGGGGTAGTTCCAATTCCCTACAAGCATGTCATGGGTGAAATGGACAAGGAATACTGTGGTAGCTACCATTTGTGGGAATGATTTCTGTTCCATGATTATTAATATGGGCATAGAATCCAGGCCTGGCCAAAACTATTCATCTCTCTGGCTGCAACATGTTGGAATATGACCTGAGCTGGAATATTTCTAAGAGAAGTACAACTCTCTTTTCTCATCTGTTGGAAGTAGGAAAGATGTGTCCCTAACAACAACAGGCAGACATGTCCCCAAATCCTCATGAATTAAAAGAGGATATGCAGAAAGGAGAGACATTTAGAAAGTCTTAGTCTGATCAAGCTGTTTTAGTTCCTTGGAACACCAGATTGGCTCTGGAGCCTGAAAACCTTCCTTGAGTTTTATAAACTACCTAGTTTCCTTGTTTAGCTATGCTGCCTCCTACCACACAGAAATCAACTACACATGGACAGCAGAGTGGAATGTGAGCGGCACATGATAGTGAGTGCTTTTAGAACTAGGTAGTTCCACATGATAGCCGTTAGCCACATGTGGTTATCAGCACCTAAAATGTGGTTAGAATGTGAAATCCTATGAAATGACTTCTCTAAGAAAGGGATTATTTTTATGAAAGGTTGGTAGGTCTTACCTGCAAAACAGATGGAATCTAGTTTTTTGTTTGTTTGTTTGAGTCAGGGGTATACTTAATATCTCTTTCTTAGAGAAGTTATTTCAAAAAATAAAGAAAAAAATTTGACCAACTTGTTTTTGTGCATCCAGTACAGAAGTTAGCAAACATTTTCTGTAGAAGGCCAAGCGGCAAATATTTTAGCCTTTATGGCCACACCCGGTCTCTGTCCAGTGTTCTGTGGTGTGAATGTGCGTGCGTGTGTGTGTGTGTGTGTGTGTGTTACGATCTTTTAAAAGTGTAAAAAACATTCTTGACTCCTGTGTAGTCTGGCAGCCTCTGTCTAGTAGTATCTTGATTGCAGGTAGGATAAAGCACTTCAAAGTCACTGCACTGATTTGTGACGTTTTTTTTTTGTAAATAAAGTTTTATTAGACACAGTCATGCGCACTGGTTTATTCCTTGTCTGTGGCTGCTTTCACAGTACAACAGAGTTGAATAGTGGCAAAGCGGACTGAATGTCCCAAAAAGTGGGAAAGATTTACATCTGACTCTTCATAAAAAAGTTTGCCGACCCTGGCTTAAGCACAGGGACTGACCACCCATCTCCACTTTGATTTTCTCTCTTACTAATCACGCTTCTTGCATGTGCATGACTTGCTCTTCCTGCAAGAGGGCCATGCCCCAGCATTTGGACATTTGAAATTATCATTCCCTTTGCCTGAAACTCTATTCCCCTTAAAATTTACATTCTTTGTTCTCTAACTTCTTACACTCAGTTCATCACATTAATATTATGCTGAAGAGATAATGCCTATCAATTTTCTGGATCCCTCTTTAGATCATGAACTCCTTGATCTAGGATTGCATTTTTATTTCTGTGTCCTGAACTGCTAACCCACTGTCTGTTACAGAACAGTAAGTATCGGATACTTTAATAATCATTAGCTCTCAATAGCATAAACAAGACTTTTATATAGCTCTAACAGGAAAGATCAAGTAGTGAGTCCGGGCTGGAGAAGAGGGCTAAGTCCTCATCTTTCACAGTAGGAAGTCGATATTGAACATACAAAGTTAGAATTACGCACCAATAAGAGGGGGAAATCGTTTAGAGATCTGGTGCAAAGAACCAGAGAAAAACCAGGTTAGGAGGGAAAAGTGTTAACACTGGGGAGAAGAAAAGGGGGGTCCTGGAGGGATAGAGACGGATAATAAAAATAAGGACATTGGTTCATGTTATAAGCCTTGTGGAATAACTATGCTCTGATTCTTTTATTAAAAAGTAAAACTAAAAATTAAAATTACAGAATGTCTGAACTCTGACAAAATGACATAAAAATAAGAAGAGACCAAAGAAATATTTCTAAGTTCCTTTTATTTGGGGATTGGAGGGTAGAGACATTAATTCATTAGATTATGTGAAGTCATTCATTCATGTCAATACCTTAAGAGTAATCACTGCAGAGGAAGGAAGAAGGAGAATGAAAGAGGGAGGGAAGAAGAGTAGAAGGAAGGAAGGAAAGAAACAAAAGGAGAAAGAGAATGAGGGGGAAGGAAAGAAAGAAGAGAAAAGAAACAAGAGAAAGGCAAAGTATAAAAAGGGAAAACAAAACAGAACTCTTAAACCAGAAGAAAAAAATGACAAAAACTCAATAATTCCGGATTACAATCAAGAAAGGAGGGGGAAAGGGCAAAGCAAGGGAAAATTAAGTAAAAATGCCTCAAATAAGATAAAATGTATCTATAATATCCATAACTTTAAGTGGATTAAAGTCACCAGTTCGAAGACATGATTTATAGTTTGGTTCATACAACATCGACATCCAGTTCATTTCTATTTACGCAAAGCCCATGCAGTTAAAACAAAATAACTTTAAGGCAAAAAAATAAAAGTAATGAAGAGAGTCATTGTATACATAAAACATTTTCATGCATTGAAGAATGTTGCCTCAAAAGATGTGAAGCAAATATATCACATTATAAGGAATTATAAGGGGGAAATGATTCACAATTGCTGTTGGAGAATTCAACACACTTTTTCAATATTCGTTAACTTAATAAGAAAAATATTATCAACTGTCATTTTCTTTTGTTCTATCTATATCTCTTCCTACCACTTTTCTTGTTTCCTCCTTTGCCTCTCATTCCCTAGCTTCCAACTTTGCTTTCTGAAGGATAGACCTTAGAGGACTGCCCTTGGACTAATGGCGCCACTTTCCCCACAGGGGACAAAAAGTGGGCATGCTTGGGAGTTTGCATCTTTTATGGAATGTTAGCCAATGATTCCCTGGCCTGAGAATATAAAAGTCCTTGAGTTGAGACAAATTCTAAGGTATAATTTGCCCTCTAGAATTACCCTATAGCACCAGGTTACGACTTCACCTGAATTATACCTTTCCTTGTCTTCTGTTACCTTGCTGCTCTGCTCCTGCACTCTCCTGACTAATATTCAAGGAAGCATATCCTAAGCAAATCATTGCATATGACTCATGTTTTTTTCCTACAGAAACTGAATTGAGACAGCTGCTTAAAAAATGACTGGAGTGCAGACTCTAAGACAACGATCTGTATTTTACCCCATCATCTGTCAATGGCAGTTGGGGCTGTCCCTAGTGGTTAAGTAGAGTATTGGTAGCTCCTGTCAGGCTGTTGTACTGCAGATTCTAAAACTTTGCTCTGGAGTGAACTGGGATGGGACACAGTGAGAAAGGGATGTGCTGTCTTGTGCTATCTCTGGTATTTGGGTATGGTTAGAGATATTCCTCTTAATGTTGGAAATAAGACAAACCTATTGTCTCTACTATCATTTAAACTTAGGTACACATTAAAGAGCTACTGCAGGTAGACAGGAAAAAGAACTTCAGCATGAAAAAAAAAAAAAAGATGAGACAAAAATTCTCATTATTTTTCTACTAATTTCTGAGAAAAATGAAATAATCAAATTAACATAAATAAAAGATACTTAATATGATAAATTGTAAGAGTTAAAAATAAGCAAATATAAAACTAGTTAATTTTATACATATAATAAGTTAATAAAACCATGAAAGGCATCATGCCAAACCTAAGAATACAATTAACAAGAAATTCATAAAACAAACAAATTCCACCTTTAGAAATCAGCTCGATCAAATAAAAGGCATGTCTTGCTTTTAGTGAGGAATATTAATGTCATAAAGCCAACAATTCCCTAAGTTAATTAACAAGTGAAACAAGTGAAATGCCATAAGTATTTTTTAACTATGAAGTGATTCTATGGTTCTATGACAATATGAACTCTAAAAAACAAAGCATAACTGGGATGTTAGATCATCAAAACATACTACAACTTGAGTAATAGAACAGAATACAAAACTCAGAAATTGTCTTCATTAAATTCATAAATTTTATCAACTTATGAAAGCATCAGCTTAAAGTAGAGGAAAAATATGAACCATTCAATAACTACGTGGGAAAAGCTGGAAAAAAAAACCTTTAAAAATCATAAAGTTTTATCAATCATAGGCATCAAGCAATAGGAATAAAATAATATATCAAAGGTATAAAGTAAATATGCAATCATATTATGAAACATGATAGAATTCCCTTAGAATCCACAGTTCAGAAGATTTATCTAACTGATATAAACTCCAGATGCCAAGAAAAAAAATAACTTCAAAACGTTTTGAACTCTATGGCCAAATTAAAAAGAAAAAATCAGAAAGTCAAAAAATAAAATAGAAATGATATGGTTCACATCATTGCCAAATTTCTAATCTCTTCAACAATTTCATTAGGAAAACATCAAACAACTCAATAGAAAATAAGCAAAGGATATTAATAACTTCTTCATGGTAAGAGAAATACAAATGACTTTCATATATGTGAAAAATACTCAAACTTATTCATATTGAGATAAATCAGTTCCATAAATCTAAGATGTACTCAATCACAAATGGAGTTGGTCAAAAAGAGAAGCCTTTTTGAAACAGCATCAGTGGTCCAAAATTAGCATAACTTGAGCATCAAAAAAGATAATGATTGCAATAGACTATCACACACTTTTTAAAAATGATGAACATAGTTTGCTTGTGAAGGAGAAGGAAAGAGGTAGAGAAGGAGAAGAAAATGAAAGGAAGTTCTTAAAGGATCACAGCTGGTAGTTTAAAAGCAGTGAAGAATTAGAAAACGAGTTTCTATAATTCAATACAATTATTGATTCAGACAAGAATCAATAACAGGGAGTATCGAAAACCACTGGACTAAATCTGGTTAAAAAAGAGAACATGAGCACACTTTCGAATTATCCACCTGAAGATCACTTACAAATTTCAAAAAAGAAAGCATAGTTTTACAACAGGGAGGTCTGCTTGGCCATGTCTTAAGTGACTGACTAAAGTAAATCTCATCAATAGTGCCTGTTGATATAACCAATATTAGTAGCCCAATTCCACTTATGTCAAATAATTGACAAAAATTGTTGAACCTGAATTCAGTGATGGGAAAACAATCAGAAAAATCCAGAATATGAAAAAAATAATCTATTCAAACCCCAGATATTTAAAAAGATATATTTGGGGTGACTGAGAAAATATGAATAAGAATTACATTTTGAATGATATATGGAAGTTTATTTGTGGTGCTGGGGATGGAACCCAGGGCCTTGTGCATACTTTGCAAGTGCTCTGTCACTGAGCTATATCCCCAATCATTGAAATCATTGTTAATTTTTATTGTATAATAATAAAATTGTGATTGCATAGGAAAATATTGTTACTCTTCAGAGATGCATGTGAAATATATATGTGTGTGGTGTAATGGGGTATGCAATTCATTGCCCAACGGTTCAGCAAAAAATGCGTAAAGATATCAAACGTGAACTATTATAGTTATATTGAACTGTATAGCAGCAAAAGTTGGGAAACATCAGTGCCAACTGAAAAAAAAAAAAATCATCAAACAATCATCTCAGGGGCTAGGGATATAGCTCTGTTGGTGGAGTGCTTGCCTCACAAGGCCTGGGTTCAATCCTCAGCACTACAGGGGAAAAAAATTATCCAAATATAGAATGGAATACTAACCAGCTTGTTACAAATATTAAAAAAAAACTCAATGTATTGATAACAGGTAGATTTTTAAAATATAATATATATGATATTAAGTAATAAAAGGAGATCGATTATTGTGTATTGCACACATTTGTGACCACATGAAATTTCTGCACAGATATTGAACAGACAGGGGTAAGAGTGGAGAGAACTTCTTATTCTACATATGTCTTATGCTGTTTGATATTTTACCATAGTAAATGAATAGGTATTTTGGCAATAATAATAAAAAAAAAAAAAACATGTAACAAAGAATGGAGGAGAAGTCCACAGAATGCAGAGAAAGTGAGGGATAATAAAGGAATAACAGACATGGATTTAAAAACCATGATGAGAAACAGCAGGAGCTACATCTGGCTTTCTGAAAAGTGAGCAAATTAAACCCTTTTGGCAGGAAGGACCCAGGTGAAAAGAGACAAGGCAGAAGGAAATCTTCAGGGAAAAACAGCAACTACAACAAAGTGCAGGATACACAGAAAATTTGGATAAATTTCTTTAATAGTTTGAAATTAATCCACAGTTAAAAAAAATCAATTAACGAATGAACAAAAGCAGATAGGTAAATTGTGTAGGATAGATCTACAAACATTTAAAGGACACATAATTTTTGACTCATGTAAACTCTCATTCTATGTATTAAGAGAGGAACACTTCCCAATTCTTTTTATTAAGTTATTGTTACTTTGATATCAAAAAATAGAAAAGGAGTAAAAACAAGGACAATGAGAATCCAATTTTACTTAAAATATAAATGCATGCTAAAGTGTTAACAAAAGACATAAAAGTATTAGCAAATTATTCAATGTATTTAATAATCCATAATCATCTAATCAGGCTTACCTCAGAATAAAAGATAATTAAATGATAGCAGTTCAACATAACCTTTTGATTGTATATTGTTTGTATGTAGTTTGTAACTATAATATTTGAAATTTAAGCACCGGATTTTATAAGATATGATATTTGCACTTTAAAAAATTCTTAAATTGTATAATTACATGATGGAAAGGATGCTAAAATTATAAATATTTTCATGAATTTTATAACCATTTTATTCTATTTTACATATAGACATATATAATAAAAGGTATACTCATATGTCAGTCAATATTTTATTAGAAATCCTAGTCAAGACAAAAAGACAAGGAAAAGTAAAAACTAAGAGTCATAAATAAAAGTAAACAATTTTTGTTATTTGCAGACAACATTATGGTCTAAATAGAAACTCCTTAAAAAAAAACCACTAAAATTTATCAAAAACAATGAGGATATTCAATAGGTTGCTGAATATCAGATCTTTATACAAAAAAAATAAATAAATTTCTAAAAACATAAAAATCATAAAGTATAATTTTTATAAAAGTATCATTGGCAATTGAAAGAAACACAGAGTACCTAAAAAACTTTAATGGAAAGTATCATCTGTACTGAAAGACTTATAAGAAGACTTAAATGAATAGAGATAGACATACGTCCTTTTTTGGGATAACAAGGCTCAGTATCTTAAAGATGGCGATTCTCATTAAATGAATTGATCCAACAAGCTAAAATAATAATTTAACATTTGATAAAACTAGACAAGCTCATCCTCAAATCTATATGTGAAGAAAAAAGGCAAGAATAGCCAGGACAAATTAGGAAGCAAACAAACCTGGTAAGACTTATTACCTTCACCAATTGGAAATCAAGACTTATTATAAAAACACAGTAATTAAACCAGTGTGGTATTGGTACAGAAACAAATAGACCAAGGGATCAGAATAAAAAGGTAACAACAGCAACAAAACCCCACTCAATTAGATATGTAATCAATGGAATATGACTGACCACATTTCAAAGAGTGGAGATAGGGTGGCTTATTTAATATGCAGCATTAGAACAGGCTGTCCATGGAGAAAAAGTTGAGAGTAAATCTTTAGCCCCTACTACGCACATAAAAAATTTAGGCATGTTAAAGGCCTAAAAATGCAAAGGTAATTTAAAAAAATATTTGTGGAGGAGTACATTTATATCATCAGAATAGCGAAAGCACTCTAAGACAGATATCTACATGGCTTGCTCCCTTGCTCCTTTCTCTGCTGTAATGCCCCCTGGTCACGAAGGCTTTCTTTGGGCCATCAGATATGAAATATCATCCCCCACAGTTACTACTTAACATGCTCTGCATCATTATACTGTTTTTGCTTTTCTACATAGCAATAATTATAACTGCCGTGATGAGAGTAGTCTTTGTCTATTGTGTTTGCTGCAGCATCCCCAGGATCTAGTACCTGGCAGGATATTTCCTGAATAGCACTTAAAAACTTTCAGTCCCCCACCCCCCACCAAAAAAGGAAAAATATTAATCAATTTGTGAAATTAAATTTTTTCTGTACACTGAAAATCACGACAAACATAGCAATAGGCCATTTCTGAAAGGTCAAATTGGCTTTGCATATAAGGGAAAACAATAAAACAATTTACAAAGATGTATATGCAAATGTGAAAAAAAAGCAAACAATTTAAGAAAGAAAAGGCAGGAGGATTTCATCAGATTATTCAACAAAGAGAAAATAATGTAAATGTGACCCTAGTCGATCCATAAGCACTTTATTGACATTTGTCAATAATAAATATTGGCTGAAGTGAACAATATTGCTTGTGGAAATCCAATGGGTTTACCTACCTAAAGCCCGGAGGATGAGGCCAGTGCAGTTAGGGTACCACAGATCTCAGCTGCATCCCCAGCACAGGGAGCCGTTCAAGTTCATGAGCGGTGGACTACGACGTGTGAGTGAGAGGAGTGAGCTCTGTGGGGCTTTCTGCTAGCACTGCATCCCCTTTCCAGACCCAGCCTGTCTTCATGATGCTGAAAAAAATCTGCATATAAACTAGTCTGGGTACATGCCAGAACCACCTCATCTGGGTCAGGTTTATCTCATCTATCTCAGAAGTGCACAATCCACAGTTTGATTACAAATTACACTATACTACACCTAGATGTGAACAAAGTTTCTCATCTATTCTCCTCAGCTTCCTTGGGCCAAGGTAACCCTTATCCAAGACAGAACCAGAAAGAAAACCACGTTCTTCTCTCAAATACACACGTAACAGCGCAGAGGACCACATGAACCATCTCGAGTACTTCGGAGGAGAGAGATTGACATCACACTCTCCAACCACAGTGCAATTTAGAAGCTGGAAATAGAATTGAAATCCCCACTTAAAACTCCATTGGTCAAAAAGTAACTGGTAAGAAATTTTAAAATTCTTAGTGATGAATAAAATATATATGATATCTAAATTCCTGGATAATAGTTAAGGCCACACTGAGAAGGAATTACAGCCTTAATGGTTCCTTTAGAAAACAAGGGAGACTCAAAATGAAAGAACGCTCAATATAAGGAAGTAGAAACAGACAATAAGCTGAAAGTTAAAAGTCGGTAACTAAGACAGTGAAATAGAAAATGAAAATGAAATAGGGAAGTTTGACAAACTCTAGTTCTTTGATGAGTGACAAAATAAAAGCAAATCTCTAGTAATGTTAACCAAAAAGAGATGTATCATATTACGAATAATGAAAGGGATAAAGTCCTAATGAATGAGCCAATTGAAATTAAAACAATGACAAGTCCATATCAAAAACTTGATTCAAATCAGACTGAAAACCTAGAAGAATGACAAAGGGACAAACTGTTGAACTTAACTAAACAAAACTGTGACTAGGGAACACCCGTGAGGCACTGCAACTGTTAATGAACCTGAAGAGTTGTTAAAACCTTCACACAACATTGACACAAGATCCAAATGGCTTTATCCAGGAGTCTTATAAAAATTTTCAAAGATCAGTACATTGGACATTTGCATACCTTCTTAAACCTACCAATTCTACATTTAGCAATAAGTAAGAGAAATCTTTATTCATTGGCACTAGGAAATGTTGACAGAAGTGATCAAAAAGAAAAAAATTAGAAGCAACCCAAATTTCCTTCAATTGGAGGTTAAGTGAACTCAATTTTATTCACACAATGGTATGTGAAACTAAACTCCAGTTGCATGCAAAAACATGGGTGACTCTTAACACAATGTTAGTAGAATAAAGTCCCAAAGCCATTCTACACAATACTTTTCATGAAACAAGCAAAAGCAATCCACACACACTCACAATCTCACACACACACACACACACACACACACACACACTCACGCATATGAAATTCCTAAAAGTCAAGGATATGATAAACACTTTAAACCCAGGGTGATGGGATGCAAAGGGAGAGGATTTGAGAGTTCATGAGCGCCATGACATTATTTATAAACAACCCCAACTATAAAAATATGACCACATATAAGCTAATCGTGATGTTGCATCATGACCCTAGGAATATAATGAATGAAATTCCTTGTGCCAGAGGTCCTAAAGGAAGTGAAATTACCTTCTGGTTTCTTAGTAATAAATCTTAACCAGCTATTTTACACAGGGAGAAGAAGGAAAAGGGAAAATTTTACTCTCTCAAGTTGACAAAATATTGAAAATGACTACCTGTAAAAATATGGAGAAAAGAAAAACCTAATTGTTGACCCTGGAGTGTAAATTTATAAAAGGTCTTTAGGGATTAACCCAGAAACATCTAGAATTGATATTAGGAATTAGACATTTCCCTTAAGGAAATTCCCAAGCAGGTGCTCAGGAGACAAACAAAAGTATCCTTCATTGCAGCAGGTGTTTTGAACAGAAAAAAACTGGAAAATATCATGGGGGATAGAAAAACTGGTTTATTCCTATGGTGGTGTCTGAACTAAATTTGCAGGTATTAACCTCTCAAAAACAGTAGGTTAAGTGAAAGAAGCCAGTTACAGGAGGATATGCACATTTTGATACCATGTATGCAAAGTTTAAAAGAACACAATCTTGCATCTTGTTTATGAATTCCTTTTATACCTAGTAAAAGAACAAAAATCCTCCTGGGAATTTACCAAATCCTGAACAGTGGTTACCTCTGAGGAGACCAGAGAGAAGCGAGTTACCTAGACAAAGTTTTGTTGCGATCCTTAGTTGTATTTCTTTAACATAAAAATAAGTGGTGAGCTCAAGAAAATGTGGCAAAATACCATCCACTAAATCCAAATTGGCATCCTGGGTTTGTTATAATATTTTGTAATTTTTTTTTCTGTGGGGTGGAATTATTTCATCAATAAATGGAATGAAATTGAATTATGTGACAAACTAGTCTGATATCTTAAATTCTGCTAGTCCTACTGAGCACCATTCCTTCCAGGAAAACCAGGTCCCCTCCCTCACTGGGAGGGTTGGTGAGCACACACCAGCAGGGAATCTTCGGAATCTGTGGAATCATTAGATGTGTCTGCTCTTGCCTGTAATTATTTCACTCAACTAAGCCTAATTTCTGATGTGAAAGAGGAAAGTGATTTGGGGAAGAGTACTTAGCCTCCTGTGACATAAATTTTTATTAATCATCAGGGAATGCCAGAAAATGCTCTTTTGTAACAGATTGTTGAGGTTATATTAAACAGAATCAAATCATTCACAAACGGGCATTTTCAAAACATCTGGAGTAAATATGGTAATTAAAATCTTGACTTTTTTCCACTCTAATTCTTTTAATAGATGTGTTAACTCCGCTGAAAATATGTAGAAGCAACGTAAAAAAATTTTGAATGCAAGCATAAATGTGGGTCATATGGATATCTGAAGTACCATAATTCCCTCGGTGTTTCCATTTCAAAAATGCAAATGATTGAAGAATCGTGGGGCTTGATTTCAATCATAATATTGAGTCATCACATATAATCACAAACAAGTCTCAACTTGGATTTGCACTCCTTGTTCTTTTGCGAAGCAGGAAATCTTATAATCTCTAAAAGGGACACTCCCTTCATTAATACTAACAGCATATGTGCAATATGAGTAATGCCAACATTCACTGGAATAATTTCTTAGAGGCCCTGTACTTGATCCTTTGTACTGGTAGAACACTTATTGAAGAAATGTACCAGAGGAAATAGTTACAAATGAAATAAAAGTATTACCAAGAAGGGAGAGAGATGGGGAATTATAGTCCCTAACATAAATAAATTCATACATTTTTTCATTAAAAAAATTAATAAACCATGAGTTGAAAACTAGTTATAAAAATTCACAATGAGAAATTCAGGATCAGAATCACTAAAATAATGTCTATTAAAATGACTAAGGCACTATGGCAGATTTCTCATGGAACTGGAAATAAATTCTAAAATCAAAAACAGACAAAATGATTTTGCTGAGATTGAATTATTTTTAAAACCTGTGTGTTAATGAATCTTTACATTAATTTTATTATGTCAATTCCCCTTCCACTCCAACACCCTGTGAACTATGCAAATATTCTCTACCTCCAGCAATGGATGGGCATTCACTATGGAAGAGCCCGTAAAGTCCATTGGCCTCTTCAGTCTGATTGTTCTTTGCGTCTGTCCATTTATTCTTCCCTGGCAACATTCAGTGACTATTCACCATGTACCAGGATGATGTTAGGTAGGAACACACAGTGGTGCATAATAACAGCGTGTGATACGTGCCCAGCATTATGTAAGAACTTTACAGACCCTGCCTTCATGATTTACAATCTAGTAAGCAAGAAGCACTAATAAACTGATTATAATGACAATAAATTCCAAAAAAGGAAACTAATGAAATCCCAAATAGCAGGGAGATGGTCTGAAAGGCAGAGCTCATGTCCCTGAGAGAGAGAGCTCAAGAGCATGGCCAGTTTCCACCAACGTCCCTCCCTCTCTTGCCACAGTTGCTCAACACTGCTTTTCTCTGAAAACCAATGCTATCTCCTAAAGTACCTCATTATGCCTTTTCCTTCCTGTCTTCCCTTCTCTCTCACGTCCTGCCCTGATCTTGACTAAGGAACCCACACTCGTCCTCCATATTCAGGTACACAAACTCCGTGAATGTGCAGACACTCGTATAGGCACTCAGACACAATTATTTCCCTGTCCAGTGTGGATAACACCCAGGAGCAGGCAGACATTGCTAAGTGGAAGCTCTTTCTTTCCAGAGTGGCCCACCACTCCTACCCCATGCTGTTTTTTTTTTCTTTCCCCTGATTTCTGGGAAGAAAATGAGAGCAGAGTGCAGGAAGAAGGGAGGAAATAAAAGAAAAAAAAAGGATTAGAAGGAAAGAGTGACATAGGGCTGGGGTCGTGGCTCAGTGGTGGAGCGCTTGCCTAGCAGGCGTGAGGCACTGGGTTCGATTCTCAACACACATATAAATAAATAATTAAAACAAAGGTATTGTGTCCATCTACAGTTAGAAAAATACATTAAAAAGAAGAAGAAGAAGATGGAAAGGGCGGGAGAGGGCACCAGCAGAAGGGTCATGCCCTCCCTGGGAGAACTCGGACGCGTTCCCTTCCCCTTCTTTTTCTCTCCTCTTCACCCCCCATGTTCCTTCTTACCTCCTTAGGTAGAATGCCCATAAATGCACAATTTCAAACTGACATCCTCCAGCAGCTTTGGAGTTCCTTCCTAAATGCAGATGATATTGCAATGCATACAGTACCTCTGGGCGCTACTTGGACTCAGGTCATTTTAAGTAAATCAGACAAACCTCACTTCTCCTTTTTTTTTTTTTTTACGTTTTTTTTTATTGTAAACCAATGGGATACATGTTGTTTCTCTGTTTGTACATGGCGTAAAGGCATACCATTTGTGTAATCATAAATTTACACAGGGTGATGTTGTTTGATTCATTCTGTTATTTTTTCCTTCCCCCACCCCTCCCACCCCTCTCCTCACTTCTCCTTGATTGTACAAATTTGGAGAAGAGAGGATAGTACTTGCATTTCTGCCAGCCCCCAGGGGCCCTGAGCTTTTTACTTTGAAATTTAAATCGTGCCCTGCCTTTGCCTGTCGCCCATACTTTGATTTTCCTCACCTCTGCATGCCCACCTGGACACCAACCTTTTCAGGCAGACTCAGACAGCAACCAACGGAATTTGTTTATTTACACGTATCTGGAAGCCCAGGGCGATGTTTTGGTGCAACAGGAGTTAGAGAGGAGAGTTTACATATCAGAGTCACACAGGGAACAACTTCAAAAATTAGACATATCTGTCGACATACTCTATAAAAATAAGTACTCTATAAAATAAGTAAGTTACCCAGGGTTGGCTGACTTAGAAAGTAAAGAGATTTATTTGGCTCATGATTCTGGTGGCTGTGTTAGGGGACAGACAGATGTGAATGGTGGGAAGAAGAAGTTAAGAGAATAATTCTATAAAACGGGTGCATTGTGCTGACCCCCACGTGCTTTCTTTTCCAAGGAGCAATTTACCTGCCACCCTGTGTGGCCTAAGTGGACAGGATATGTCACTTTCCTCAACCAACTACCTGTTCACTGCAGGAGAAACGCAGGCCCCAAAATAATGTTGATAAAAGTGTGAGCGCAGAAGGACCAGAAGCAGATCTCAACCGATTTAGAGAAACCTTTATTCCTTCGTGAACTCAGACACTGTCGGGGTTCACTTTCCAGCTGGGAAAATGACCCACAGTTACAGAGGGGATTTTGGTTTTATAGGACAACGATGCAATCATTGGGAGCTGTGTACGTGCAGCTTTGACCGTCAGGGGCTAGTTGAACAGGTTAAAACTTTAATTTAGGAGGGTGATTGTAAAAAGGTTGAAACCAGTGTTATCTGGGGAGATAAAGAGTCCAGATCCTGAGGGATGAGTACTCAAATGTTGCGCACTGGTATTTACTGTGCCTCCATTTAGGACTAATTAGCCATGGGGGAAGGTCATGGTTTAGGGCCCAGCATTCAGTATCTGCCCTGTTCCCCCAGGGTCCATTGTTCCTTGGCTGGTTTCCCCTTCTCCCCTCCCAAGCCGCACCTCTCTCCATTTTTGGGGGGGAGGTTTCTTTCAGGAATATTATTTTCCATAACCCTTCAAGAGGACCCCAACTTACCCTGAAGGAGGAGACGTTTGTGACCAGATCCTGAAACTCTGGGAGATACAGATAATTCTCTCTAACCATAAAATCTGTAGGAACATATGGTTAAGAGTTGACTCAGAACTAGTCAGCAAGAGCCAAGGTGACCGAGAGTTGCCACCACCGAGGGCAGTCTATGGCATGTTTCAAAACCTATTTTGAAATAAATAGTTTTTGTTCAGTTTGACATCAAAAGTCTGATGTCAACCTGCTGTCAGTCACAAGTCAAGAGGTGGACCTCAGTGGAACTCTCTGGAAACTTCTCTGGGATCCCCAATAAAACGGGAGTGCAGGAGAGGCACATTGTCCCTCTCCTCTCTGGGAGGACCCCCTCTCTCACTTTAGAGTGTCCCCTTCCCTTTTTCTATCCCTTCAATAAAATCCTTCCTGTCACTCCGGCAACATGTCTGAAATCTTTCCAGCTCGGTCAACGATTCAGGGTTTGAGAGGGGGTCTTCGTGGTGCCCTCTCAGAAGGTCACAGCTCTGTGACAGCTGGAGTTCCAAACAGTGTGGCACCAGCATCTTGGCAGGGTCCCCGACTGCATGGAAACACAGTAGAGAAGCAGAAAGGAGCAAGCTGCGTGAAGGGGCACAAGTTCAGCAAGAAAAAAGGAGCAGGAAAGGGCTGGACTTGCTCTTTTACGAACTGCTCTCTTGGCACCTGGTCCAGTCCTGCCAGATCTGCCTTAATCCCTTGTGAAGATGGAGTCCCCAGGACCCAATCATATCCCACCTTTGGGAGATGGACCGTATCTAAACCTCAGCATCTGGTTGTAAAGCCTCTCAGTCACTCTTGATACTGGAGGGTTTTCGGCGTGACGTGCTGGGTCCATACAGAATGTCGATCGCTGCCTGATTTCTAGCCTGACTTCCCTCACCTACTCTGTCTTCCCTTTCATTCTCAGACTGTACCGCTCAGAGCAACCCAACCCTACACTGAGACATCCCCCTGCAATCAATTGGCCTACTGTGGCGCTTGACTCAAGAAAAACATTTGTTTCACCCAGGAGGAATTTATTCCCAGCTCTCAAACTAACAGTGTCTTTTTCCCTCTTTATTACAATTTTGAGAGCATAATTGTAAAATAAAAATAAAGTAAAAGCAAACACAACAAAGTCTACAAGGAATAATGTTGAAAGGTAAAATATGCTATAATAAAGTGTTTAAAAGTCTTGACTAGTGCCTTGTAGTAACCATGCTTTATTGAAGTTATTATAATAGGATTCTCTCCAATAAATAGTTTTTGTTCTGTTTTTTATGTGTGTACCCGTCATTTTCTTAAAAAAAAAAAATGAAAATCTAATAAATAGAATAATACAATGTACGAACAAAGAAAAAGAATGTTAAGACTTTGGCTAATAGGCAAATGAGAGCAGAAACCTCAGAAATGCAGAAGACTGATGTCCCCTCAAAGTCAAGCTCATGTCTCACAGGGTGCAGAATGATTGAGGTGAAGGTGGGGATCAGCGAATGTGAAGAGCAAAGGTGAGAAACTGTGAAGGAGCCCCCAAACTACAAAGCATCCATGTGATTCATTCCTTCAGCCTTCAACCAGAACTCTGAGCTGATCACTCTGCAAAGGAAATGAGCAAGCTTAAAACCAGCAAATGGAAAACCAGCAATCTGTCCTGTCCAACCCCACAAGCATCAGATGCACAACAGCTTGTGAAAGAACGAAACAAGGAAAGCCAGGCTGGAGTTAACCAACAGTATATACCCCATGCAGGGAAGGTGTCAAGGAATATGGAATCAACGCCTTTTGGAAAGAAGACACTAGAGGAAACAGATCTGACAGTTGTTCATGAGAAGACTGAGGAGGAAGGGAAGATGATAAGTAAAGCAGACTCAGTGAACTCTGAAGTAGTAGTTAGGCTCCGCTTGGATAGAGCATACTCAAATACAGCCTAATGGACAATCGCTTCGATTTTGCAAACCTCTAAGTTAGAAGAAAGTTTAATCAGTGGGAGAGGCCTTCTCCTTCCCCTAATGTGAAGACATGTAGTCATTAGCTATTATTGTCTCAAGTCTTCTTCCAGCAAACTGAATGCACATTGGTTTGCATTTTAAAGATAAGAAATGAGGAAGAAAGGAGTAAAGAAGGGAAGAAGGAAAGGAAATCATTCTTCAAACCTTTGCACATGGTTGGGTGTTTTATGGTCATTTAAATTAAGAGAGTGCTATAGTTGATGATTAAGTTCTCCTAAGATTCATTATGTTGAAAACTGTTATGGTTTAGATGTGAGTGTCCCCCAAAAGCTCACATGTGAGACAATGCAAGAAAGCTTAGAGGTGAAGTGGCTGGGTTATGAGACCCTGAACCTAATCAGTGAATTAATGCTCTGATGGAGATTAACCGAGTGGTAACCACAAGCAGGTGGGGTGTAACTGGAGGAGGTGGGTTCTTGGAGGCATGCTTAGGACGTCTATATTTTGAAGAGCAGAACTCTTTCTGTTCCTGATGCCATGATCCCAGTTACGTTTCTCCACACCACATTATTCCCACCATGACGTTGTGCCTCACCTTGGATCCCAAAGAACAGAGTCAGCCATTTATGGACTGAGACTTCTGAAACTGTGATTTCCCCCACAAAAAAAATTTTTTACCTCTCCAAAATTGTTATTTTCAGGTCTTTTGGTCACAGTGTCAAAAAAGCTGACTAAAAGAAATCTAATCAGCAATGTTATAGTGTTAGGAGGTGGGGCCTTTGGGAGGCAGAGCCTCATGAATGGGATTAATGCCCTCATAGAAGAGGACCCAGCCTTACCCCTTGTTCCACGTGAGGACACAGAGAACCAGGAAACAGCTTCAGATTCGAATCTGCTTATTCGTTGGTCTTGGACTTTCCTGTCACCAGATCAATTCGATATAAATTTTGGCTGCGTATAAGGCACTGAATCTATGGTATTTTGTTACTGCAGCCCAAATGGACTAAAGCACAGTGCCATGAGAAAAGCATCCAAGTACAATAACTCATGTTTGTATGACACATTTTTAAATATGAGAGAAAGAAATTAGCGCCAACAATTTTTATGAGTTTGACACAACTAAAAGTTTTTTTGCTGTTTTAGAAGATGAAGTATGGGCAATCTGTGGCATGCAAAGTCTTCCAAGGAGAAAATTTTCAGTGGCATTCTTAGGAAAATAGCAAATCAGAAACAACTTATTGTTGACATCCTTAGATCATCCTTTTCTCTCCTTTTAGTCTGAATATTTTTGTTATGTTTCGGATTATTCAACTTTCCAAACTGAATCCACTTTTCACTAAGTGCTCCATAACACAAATTAATCCTTTCTTCAATAAAAACATCTTTACCTGTACTTACAACAATAAGAAAGCAATTTTACTGGAGAAGTTCATGGTAAGGGTTAATGACTGATAGAACCTTAACCTCAAAGACTGATTTTCTAATGAAAATCAATTGGTGGCTCAAGTTTGTTTATTTTAATTTCTTTGGACATGGAAACATTCAAAATACACATTGCTTACTCTGATATTCTTTTATTCCACGTGTTTTTAGAGTAATTATACAACCATCCAATAGACTAACAAACCAATAGCTCGCCCTTGCTAAACACTGACCAGTTATAATTTTGTTTGAGACACAGTGGCATCATCTTGCCTCCAGGGTATTTTTTTCCATTTTTGATTTCTCCATGGAACTCCTGATCCTACTTTCAGGTTTCCCATTATCCAAGGATTCATTTCTCTCAAGTCCTCAACCAGGGGCTTGTTGAGTGCATGATTAGCCTCACTGGACCAGGACATTTGCTTAGAAATACCTGTCAGTATTTCTTCCATGACCGTAGTTTAAGGTACCTCTGCTCACCCACATTGTTACCACTGTTTCAAACCCACAATCCACCAGTTCAGTCCATGTGAATACGGTTCTCCTTCAGTTTCTTGACACATTCTCCTCTGCTTGGAAAATTGTTGCAGGAAGGAACAGCAGAAGCATGGATCTCCTATCCCTGTCTATCTCATCTCTTGTCTCCCTCTATGAAGACCCTTGTGATGGCAATGGGTCCACCCAGATGTCCAAAGATAATCTCCACTTCTTAAGAATCTTAATTTAACTCCATCTGCAAATACAGTTGCTTCTCAACTTATGAAGGATAGGCTTATGATGTTCTGACTTTATGAAAGTGTGAACATCACATGCCATCAGGTGAAATTGTACTTTGAATTTTGATCCATTCCCAGGCTAGCAAATGTCCTAAGATGCTCTCAATTATGGGCAGTAGTATGAGCCACAGCTCCCAGTCAGCTACCAGATCACAAGGGAAAACAACTGACACTCTACAGCATACTGTGTCTCTAAGTGGTGTTTGGTAGGGTACATGTGTGTGCTAAATACACTTTCAATTCCTAACAATTTCAATTTACTATGAATTTGTTGGAATATAACCCCACTGTAAATTTAGATGTATCTGGATAAGCTGACATATTCGCAGGTTTTAGGGATTAGAATGTGAATATCTTTAGGGAGATATTACTTAGCCTATCTCAGGGAATAACTAATATGAACCTCCTATATAAAAATGTATGAAATTTTAAAATCTAATGTCTTAAAGGAAAAGACATATTGAACTCTGAACTCTGAAAATCTAGAATCAGATTTTCTCTATGTGACTCACTAGCCCTATGATCTTAGACAAATTATATATATTATCCAAACCTATTTTCCTTTCATAAAACTGGGGTAATATATGTACTATCCCTCATATAAACTGTGAGGATTAGATAATATTATGAAATGTTAAATGTATGCAGGCTTAGCCAATACTAAAACTTCTAATAATTACATGTCATTATTTGCTATTTTGGATGTGTCCCTCCAAAAGCATGTGTTAGAAACTTAATTCCCAATGCAACGTGTTGGAAGGTGGGTCCTGATCAGAAGCATTTAGGTCATGAAGACAGGTGAAATTGTACTTTGTAATTCACCCTCATGAATTAATCCATTTGTGACCATTATGAAAGGTCTGGGGGCTGCAACATATATCTCTGGCTTTATCTTATGTATGTGTTCTCTTTTTTTCCACCACCTCCACCACCTACCATGAGATAATGCAGTAGGAAGACCCTTCCCAGATGCAGACCCCTAGACCTTGGGGTTTCTAGCATCCAATACTATAAGAGATGAATCTTTGTTCTATATAAATTACTCAGTCTGAGCTATTCTTTTATAGAAGCACAAAATAGGCTAAGACATAAATTTGGTACTGGGAGTGGGGTTGTTACTGAAACAAATATCTGAAAAATGTGGAAGCAACTTTGGAACTGAGTAATAATGAGTAAAGGCTAAAAGAATTTGGAGAAGAAGGCTATAAAAAGCCTAGTTTGCTTTAAACGGAATATTAACAGAAATTTTGGTGAGGGTTCAGAAGACAAGAGCTATAATTAGGGCCTAAGTTCTCTTAGAGGTTACTTACGTGCTGGTAAGAATTAGAATGCTGGTAGAAATATGGAACATACAGAAAAGAAGAACAAGTTATTAGAAACTGGCGAAAAGGCTTTCAACTTGTACAGTTACAAGGAACTTGGTGGAACTATGTCCATGTTCTAGGACTCATGGAAGCAGAACTTGTGAGTGATGAACT
The DNA here is from genome assembly GCF_902686455.1 of Sciurus vulgaris. Classification (NCBI taxonomy): domain Eukaryota; kingdom Metazoa; phylum Chordata; class Mammalia; order Rodentia; family Sciuridae; genus Sciurus; species Sciurus vulgaris. Next base: position 18,017,722 of record NC_136469.1, read on the forward strand.
AGGTATCCAACAAAAGAAACATCTGAGCCTACAGATGCATCCAGGGCTTCTTTTGGCCATTTATAGTAAACTGAGAGAAGACAAATGAGTTAAAGACAGAATTTTAAAAAACATTTTTTATTAGTGCATTGTAGTCATACATAATATAAAGACTCGTTTTGACATGATTATACAAGAATGGGATTTAATTTTCTCCAGTTCAGTCCTCAGTACTTCCTCTTCCCTCTCCCCTCCACCCCATTCACTTTCCTCTATTGGTCTTTCTTTGATTTATTTTAGTGCTTTAAATTAGTGTTCTATAGATGTACATAAAGGTGAAATTCACTGTGGTATATTCGTATTTATACCTAGGACACTTTAGCCAGTTTCATTCTACTGTTCTTCCCTCTTCCTGTCCTCCTCCCCTCAATCCCTTTCCTTGATTCCACTGATCTTCTATTTTCATGGGCTTTTCACCACTTTTCTCCCCTTATTTTGATCTAGCTCCTGCATAGAGAGAAAATATTCAACACTTAACTCTCTGGGGTTTTTATTTTAATTAAAGGGGAAGCAAAATGAAAAGATTTGGTGAAATCTCTGCCTAGTTAAGTATAAAATGAAAAACCATGTCCAGGAAAGAACACTAAAGGTGTGACCAAGTGACCATTCGCTGAAGAGATTAATATGAATATAAGGAAGCCAGGCCCTACTCATTGAGGCAATGAGGGAATGACCCTGAAGGCAGTTTGGAGTTCTTTGAGGCAACCTAGGAACTTAAGGGCAACATTTACAGAGAGAAGCCCACTGGACTTCTTCATTAACTTCCCTGCCCTGCCTCCATCCCTGCATTCCAGCAAAGTGCCCCGGGGCCATACCACCACAACTATGGCTTGAACTGGCTCAGGTGCAGCTCAGGCTACTGCCCTGGGAGGTACAAGCTATAAATATCCAAGGCCTCCATGTGGTGCTAATTCAGCAGGTTTGCAAAAGACAAGAGCTAGAGTCGCTTGGTTTCCTTCATCTCAATTTCAAAGGATGTCATGGACAGCCTTGGGGTGGAATTGCCATAGAGAATGTCACCTGGGTGATGCCTAGAGGAGCCACAGTGGAGCTACCCAGCATGCAGCTCCAGGCTGGGAGAACTGAAGACACACTCCAAACTGTGAGAGCTGTGGAGTGCTCAGTGCTTCTGCCTGTGTCTACCCCAGTGTTACCAGAAGATAGAAGATGGAGTCAAGAAAGATTATCCTGGAGTTTTAAGATTTCATTTTGCTTTTCCAGCTGTGTTTTAGACTTTCTGGGTCAGTGTTATTGTTTAAATCTAAACTCTCCAAAACCTCATGCTTTGAAAGCATGATTCCCAATTCAGGGATATTCCAAGGTAGGGCTTTGATGAGAGTGGAAACCTCATCAATGGATTAATATATTTGATGGATTAATAATTTGAATGGACTACTCAGTAACTGTAAGCAAGTAGGGTGTGGCTAGAGGAAGTAGGTCACTAGGGACATGCCCTTGTTCCTGACTCCTCACTCTCTTTATCTCTGCTTTAAGGATGCATCGAGCTGAGCAGCTTTCCTTCTCCATGACCTTCTGCCATGATGTTCTGCCTCATCTCTGGCCCAGAGCAAAGGGGTCAGTCAAACACAAACTGAATCTCTGAAACCATTAGCCCCAAATAAACTTTCCTCCTTTAAGTTGTTCTTTGTCAGGTATTTTGTCCACAGTCTCCAAAAGCTCTCTAGCACATCCAGTCACTCTTCTTTTCTTGCCTCTTTCTTCCTTTTTGAATGGGAAAGTCTATCCTATGTCTGAACTACCATTGTATTTTAGAAGTAGGTACCTTGTTTTGGTCACAGGCTCACAGCTGGAAGAAATTTGGTTCAGAATAAATCATGCCTTTAGTCTCCCCCATATCTAAGTTAAAAGACACTTTGGACAGTGGACATTCAAGTTTGTGCTGGAATAAGCCAAGATTTAGGGTTATTGGGGGTACTGAAATGCAATAAATGTATTTTTTGTATGAGAAGGACTTTAATTTGGGGGGGGGGGGTCAGGGACAGAATGCTATGGTTAGAATGTGTCTCTGAAAAGCATGTGTTGGAAATTTAATCCTCAACACAAGTTATGGGAGATGGGGGCTTAACCAGAAGTCTTAAGGTCATGTGGGCTCCACTCTCATGAATGGATCAGTGCCTATTTTAAGGGGTTGGAGTCTGTGAATTTTCTTCTATCTTACATGTGTGTTCTCTTGCCCTTCTGCCTTCTACCATTGGATGACTCAGCAAGAAGGCCTATGACAAATTTGAGCCCTGGACCTTGGAACTTTCCATCCTCCAAAACTGTGAGAAATAAATCTCTTCTCTTTATAAGTTACCTAGTCTCAGGCATTCTGTTACAGCAGCACAAAATGGACTAACAAACTATTCTTACCACTTACTCTTCAATTTCACATTTTAATATTTTAAACAATTCATCTTCTCTATTCCTTCATAGATCACCAAGAACTTACAACATGTAAGCCAGAGTGATTCTTGTCCTAAAATAGGAAATGCTACCAGGTCTCTCATCTGTCATACCAAGCAGAAGCCCTTACAGTGGCCTAGAAAGTCCCTGGGTACTTCTATGACAGCATGGCCTCTCCTACTCATCTCACTCTGTACATCCTCTTTCATGTTGTTCTTGGAAAATGTCACTTCCTTCCTGCCTCAGGGTATTTACCCTTGCTGGTTTCTCTTCTGGAACATTTTAAACCCAGATATCTGCTACTCACTAACCACTCTCAAGTCATGAGCAATGACTTAGAAAAATTAGTCCTTTACCCCATAGGGCATTCCCAATCTCTTTCTGCTTGAGTTTTCTCCAAAATACTTATTTCCTTTCTGTTATATGTCATAAATTATCCATTTATTGTATCAATTATCTATCTTTCCTGCCCATAAATAAACTTTAAGAAGTCAGAACATTTTATCCCTTTTATTCATGGTCTTGTCCCCTCTGCCTACAACAGTGCCACAGAGATATAAGGTGTTCCAGTGCCCTTGCTGAAATTGATGCTTTCACTTTATTTCTGTTGAGGGAGATCCAGACCCTTGCAGACTCCCTACCATCCTTTGAATAGCATGTTTACCTCTATTACTGTGTTCTGTCAGAAACAGGTAGTTTACGGGGCATCCCTTCTCATAATTTTTACACACCCCAGACTCACACACTTTACTTCTCAGTTTTCAAAGGGGAAGACCAAATATGACTGAAAAAATATCCTTTCATGGAAACAGCTCTGAAATCCTCATCACAATTCCACAAAAATGTCTTCCCTATTATAATACTCATCTCCTGATATTGGTGTTTTACTCTCCTAATCACACATTGTACCATTTAAAGCTCATGATAACCCTCTCAGGTATATACTATGATCCCTATTTTACAGATGAAGGAACAGAGTCTCAGAGTTTAAGGAAAGTGACAGATGGTTAAGTCCCATGAGAAATGATTTAAACTTAGAGATGCCTCTCTCCAAAGTCTAGGCTCCCAGAACTCTGCTGTATTGCCTCTTCAACTGTAGAGAATCTGACATCGATTTCAAAGAGCATTACTATCTAAAAAAAAACACATTCTTTCTTAGATCCCTACAGAAAAATTAATAGTTAAGTAATATATGAAATTGCTTCTACTGTACAAATTCCAATAAAGGTAAATGCTTTATTTTTATGTTTCTTATCATATATATAAACTCTAAATACAGCACTGCAGCAAAACATCCTCTGTGTTACTGTAAAGAATGTTATCACCTCGGTTGGTCAGAGGATGGCTAAAGAATCCACAGGACATCCATGCAGGGTTTAAGTCAGATTCAAGAAGTCAAGAGCAAAGAGCCACTCTCCAAAGAACATAAGCACCAAAGACAAAAGAAGGGACAACAGCTACGGTATCTGATTGAAGTTCTCTGTGCTAAAAAAGAAATTAAAAACGGAGAAAAAAGTATTGTTATTTGGGGAGTTTTTTGAACTGTGTGTTTTATAAGCATTTATTTTGGTCTACGTGTGACCAAAATAAATAAATAAATATCTGTAGTCTTCTAGATAAGTAGTTCCAGATCACATATAATGATCTCCAAATTAGAGTAGAATTGCCATCCCTGGCTCTTGGAGGAACTCATTCTCCTGACATATCAATGTGTGCAGTGAATCTTCCTAAGCAAATAAAAAGAAAAAAAGAAAGAAAAAAGAAAAAAGAGCCTCATTTGGAGCCTGGTGAAGAAGATTTATCAATTTATAGAAGCACAGCTATATTTTATTCCTGCATTTTTATTGAGATCTTTATTTTAGCCTCATAAACATTTTTCAAAATCTATTCCCACCTCTTTTCTTTCTTTATTCCTTTTTCTTTCCTTCTTCTTTTTGAGGGGAGGGGTAATCTGAAAAATATCAGAGCTGAACACCACTTTTACAATATGCTTCTCAGTTTAACATATACCTTTAACAATTATCTGTAAAAGCTGCAACCTAATCATCACAGAAAAATACAGTACCATGATGAGTTGGATGCATTGCATAAATAACTTTCAAGGGTCTCTCAGAACATTTTTTAGTTGGAAACAAGGGGTCATTCTCCTATTTTTAAAAAAATTACATATAAAATACATCCCTGTGTTTGTACAATTTCAGATTTCTAGATATTAGTAATCTTATACTTGTTTGGCAAATCACTTTATCATGTATTTCACATTACCATTATTGATTAAGAATTCTTCTAATTGACTAAATTGCAATATGCAATATTTAAAAGTTCAGAAAAGTTAAAAATTTTAAGGTAACAATTACAGTTTAATCAAAACTCATACAATTTAATACAAATTATAACTCTATTCCTGATTGCCTAGGGTGAATGTTCAGGAAGCATTAACTTTTTGCCCTTTTCTTCAGTTACATCTGATATAGGCACCAGGTTACATACATGATAGTAGAGTTAATATAACAGCTTTACTTTACACTAATTGCTTTTTATCACAGATCAGGGAAGTGTGGAAGCAAGTTTCAACTTTAGCTACAGTCATTAACTTGAAGTTGCTTAGAATCATCACCTGCTGCAACATATTGGAGAATCTTTGGCCCAACTATTTCTGAAAATCTGTTTAGAAGGATAAAGTATTTGGTGAAGTGTTTGGTAGCCCTTGGCAAAGTGAGAAACATTCAACATTACTGTGGACAAGGGATGAAAATTCCTAAAGAATCAACTACATTCAATGAGAATCTGAAATTTTACTACATTCAATGGATTTTTATACTACATTTCATATTGCATCTATTTTGCAAAAAAATCGGGTAGCCAAAACAAAAAAATGCATTCATTAGTAACCAATTCTCAAGACATGTTGTATTAGTCAGCTTTCCAATACTATTAACAAATGCCTGAAATAAACAAACTTAAAAAGAGGAAAGGTTTATTTTAGCTTACAGTTTAGAGATTTTAGTCTACAAATGGACCTGTTGCTTGGAACCTGTGACTCTTCAGTCCATCATGGTGGGAACATGTAACAGAGTAGAGGACCCCTTGGTCTCATGGCCAGGATAAAAAAGAGAGAAAGAGGAGTTGGGTCCCATAATCCTCTTTGAGAGCATACCTTCCATGACTTAATATCTTGTATTTGACCTCAGTAGACCTTTAGGCCATATTCCAGATCCAAACTACATAGCATATGTGTAGGTTCAGTAAAAATAGTCACCTTATAAAAGACAATGAACAAATGAGAACATTCGACCCACAAATACAAAACATCACAACATTCACAGAATGATTTAAAATACTAAAATAAGGCTTGATTCACAACTCCAACTGTAACTGCTCATTTACTCTTTCAATGTTGTGCTATCACTTCCAACAATGGTGTAACTAGATCTTGATTAAACTTATGCTCATTTTAATTTGCAGAGCACCTCATTAAGACGATGGCCATTGCTAACATTCGGGAAGCCCTGCTATGTCCACTTAAGTGCTTGGCACTTCTTGGTCCCTTTACTGCTCCCAACCAGAGCATTAGAACTTACCCCTGTGGATTATCACTATGTTTAATGAGTTTGTATGTGTAAAGTACTTGGTTTCTGGCACATAATAAGAATTCAATAAATGTAAAACCTTTGGCAACTGAGATAACCTGCATTTTTCAGTTAGAATCTTTAAATTATGGAGGTTCCACAATCATGTTCTTGTGCATAGTTCTGTATTTCGTTTAGACATTATGAAAGTAGGAAACATGCAGAAGAGATAAAGGTATATTTAATATTCGATCCTCATCCCATAAAGTGGTATTCCCTGGTCTCATTTCTCACACATCTCCATTTCATGCTCTTACCCAGTGTGTTTCTTTGCTTCCTAGTGACCACTGAGTTTCAGTGCAAACTATTTCTTCTGAAACAATTTCCTAAAAGTATATTGAATCTCATGTCTAATTGTTTATTTCAAGGTCTACCTATTTTCTGAAACTTCCTTGGGTTTACTTCATCTCTTTTCAATCTCTAACCTATCTATAAAATCCCTGACCTCTTGATATTCTTTTTTCCCCTTTGTATTGGGAAGTCTGCTTAGGAACATATCTGTTACTCTCTCTACTGGATTCTTGGTAAGCAGCAAACTTATCTGAAGTCTCAGTTGTTCTGAACAGTGCCACAACCATGGTAAATTGTAAGCTTTTAAGATTGCCTGCATCAAGGAGAGCACATCTTTGCCAATGTGTACCAAAGAATAATCAATCTTATCAAAAAGAATTATAGAAACAACTTGATTTACAAACTCAAATTTCTAAGTATACTAATTATTGCCTAAGTGTGAAGTATATTCCCAAGACTCGGTTCTTCTTTTCCTCCGTTTAAAAGTTTTGAATTTCAACAGTGAACATATGCCTTCTCTTCATTAATAAATTGTACACTGTGTGTCTGACAACCAAAATAGAGTGTATAGTTACACAAGGAGTCTACATAGTTTGAATCATGAATCACCTTGGGGATTAATAAATATTATGCCCTGAATCAATACCTTTGTGAGAATCGTAAGATATTTTATTTATGTTCCATCAGAGATTTTCAGTGTGAAGTTATATAACATTTTCCTGGATTTTGATTGCATACATATTAATATAACAGTCTTACATTCTAGAAAGATCCCTACCCAAGAGTGTGAATATGTTAGGTTAAGAACAGTCTTGATGGTCATTTGGTCTCTGCTGTTAATGGAATATTAGGCAACTGATTTATCTTGTCTAGGTCACAATTTTCTCAACTGTAAAGTAAATGGGTTGACATATACCATCTTGGTTGAAAATTCTATCAAAAATTCCTAAATATTCCACATTTTTTTTAAAGATTGGGAAAATATTATTTATAAGAATTATTGAGAGGCTGGGGTTCTGGCTCTGTGTTAGCTTGACTAGCATATGTGAGGCACTGGGTTTGATTCTCAGCACCACATATAAATAAATGAATAAAATGAAGGTCTATCAACATCTAAAACTTATTTTTTAAAAAAGAATTATTGAATTTAGCCACCACATTCTATATCATTCTGTGGCAGTCATTCTTTGTAATTGAAAATCAGTGCTACAGTGCTCATAGACTTTAGAGCTGTACTACTTTGAGTAATTTTAGAATTTATCCCACTTAGAATGTGTCTCCAACAAATATTTTCTTTATCCATGTATAAAAATAATCTATTAACTGATAATATGAAAATATCGCCCATAACTTTTTGCTCTGGTGCCTCTAAAATTGAGCTAGTTCTGTAAAGTAATTTTGAAAAGTAAGTATCTTCTCAGAAAGGCAGGATTAAGGATGGTGTTACTTTGGATTGTTCATTCCATCACTAGGAAGAAAACACTTCTGCCAAATTTCCCCTCTCCTCTTTTCTCCGAGACCTCTGTTTATCTACTCTCAAGTTGAAATGCTAAGTGAACCGGACGACATTGGAAAACAAAAGCAAATATACCATCTCAGTAAATCACACCCATTTTCCAAGCATGGATGTTGGTGCTCATTTCATGAAAAGGGTTTCTTTATCGTACTCTCCATCCACATCCACTCTGATCATCAGTGGTTGTGGTAAACGAATCCAGAGAGAAGAGAGATTTAGCACTGAAGACCAAGATGCCAGGGACAAATAATGACTTATTAAAAATAATTTATTTCAGATAATCCTGAAGATTTATTCAACTGGCTGTCCCTGGGTCTGGTGCCTGACAGCTGTGGGAGGGGCAGAGATGAGATGGTCGCTGCTGCTGCTGCAGTCACTGTCCTGAACCAGAGCTTTTAAACTTTTTTTTCTTCGGATGGCTTTTTGTAATGGAAAGGAAAATGTCAGGGAGAGTGGAAATCAAATTATTTTTTGCTCCTCCCTCCTAGCCACTTCAAAACAGATGCACAGGTTATCTTGCTCAGGAATTTGCTAGCAATAGGCAAATAAATTCCATTTCCTAAGTAAAATGATCAAGGATGGTATGCCTATAAACTCGTCAGCTTCTTTCTGGATTTGCCCTGCTTTATCTCATCGCTCTGTGTTTGGTTTGACATAAGTTTGATAATTCTTGTTAGGATATGTTAAAGGAAAACATTATTTGAAAGGAGAAGCCAAAGATCCAAGTAATGGAGTGTAAGGAGAGAACCTCCGTTCTGCTGTACTGCTTTTCTCAGGACATTGATTTTTATTGTTTACTCACACACTTTTAGAGCTAGAAAGGAAATGACAGAATCCTCCCGCTTACCTCCAGATTTTAAAGCAAAGCATTTTGATTTCATTAACAAAATGCAAAAATAATTGCTGCTGTATAAAAATACACTATTTCCTATTACAAATATGCCTTGATTCTGCCTCTAATATTATCAATTATTCCCCCAAACAACCTTTCCAGCAAAGTAAACCTTAAAATTGCATAGCAATTGGATACTTTGTTTTCCAATATATTTGCTAGTCATACTGCTCAATTTTGAAACACTAGACTTAGGGACATATGTACAAGCTTTTTAAAGTTACTCTGTGACCTTAGGACAGGTCACACTTCATCAACCTGGTTATATCATGTGCTGTTCAATGTCAGGTCTGCTGAATCAATTAGAAAAGACGTAAACTGAAGTATGGGCTAAGACTCACTAGAATGAAAACTCAGATGGTATGTCTGTTTTTTTAGTTTGAAATGCACTCTTGATCTTCAGCTGTCAGAGAAACTTTGGGTGTTATTTTTTTATGGTTTAAAAAGTATTTACAGGTGTGAGACTACAGTTCTTTTAAGCAAAAGGATTATTTCTTCACAATTCAAATACCCCAATAAAGTAAATATTTAGTCCATAATACTATTATTACCACTTATATATCACATCATAAAGTAGCAAGATGGAAATCTAATATTTTGTGGTTATATGTTAAAATAATGTCAAATTTATATGCATAATGGATATACTTAGCTTTGTGTTTGTATATATATCTGCTACATTGGAATGGATATTAATTATAAGTCACACAACTAAAATTAATGTTGTATACGATTTTAAATTTTTCATTCCAGTCTGTAAACTGAATACAAAGTTGGGCATTTCATGGGATTGCAAATCACAAGCAAGTAAATACAATGAGCAGAAAGGGAGATACCTTTACTCCTTTTTTCCTGATATTAACTCTGTGGAATTTCACTCAGAACGTCAAAGGAAACTTTGGAGAGAAAAGGGAACCAGTAAGTACCAACACCTGTGACCTTTGTTGGTGTTCTCACCGTCGGGTGGGAAGAACAGGGAGCAGACGGGGGAAGACATATACTTGCACCCTTTGGGCATATCTTCATCTTGCATTTTATTTCCATGGATCTTTTCACGACTGCCAAGGACTATATCTTTATTTGCGTATAATTTGCTAAAATCTGCGATTGCTCTAAAGACAACAATTTTTAGAAAACAGTATTCTACTCAATGAGCATAATTAGAGTGATGAGGCTCCCGAAGTTTCTAGAAAATTCTCTCAAATCTCTGTCAATGTTGGAAATAGGAACTCCTACCACGCAGAGATCATTGCGTCACTACTTATACTTAAAAACAGAGAAAAAAAATTGTACAGCACAACAAAAGTATGCTTGGAGGCTGCTTTTTACCTTCTCCGAAGAATTTGAACATATTCCACTTCATTTGGAATTACCTGGATCATAGGTAACTTAGCTCTGATATGCCCGAAGCATTTCCTGCATACCAGTTTCTCTTCAAGCATTCAACTGAGCGCTGTGTTTTGTACTTTTCCTGTGACAGCAAAAAAGCACCTGGGCATAAACTGGCAGGCAGGTCATAAAGAGTTCATTTTATATGCATCTGACCCAAATCATAGTTGAAGTACTAACAATCTAACCTCGATCCTTATGATCAACATCTGAACAGACTGTTACGTCCAGTTACAGGGAAAGACCATTCACCTTTGGTAGAGACATGATATTATTTTTGTCAAAACATCTGAAACATAGATCGCTTTATGTGCATTTCACAAACGTAGATCACATCCAATACGTATATATAGCAATCTTTATTTAAAATGCAAATCCACAAGTACAAAGTAAGCAGTAGCAGAATTCAATGTGATGAGGAATACTTTATTACTTTATTGAAAAAAGAGGTCTTTCGGACTTTGGTATTCTACCCATGATTTACCAGATTGAAAAAACAGGAATTTTAATCTGAAGTTCATCCAATTCTGGCTTCATTTAAAATAACAAGCATTATCGGTTCATTCAAGTGCCTTCACAATGAAATTGTCAGTAGTTCAAAAGTAATTTCAAGACTTAATTCTTCATCTAGATGATTAAAAATGAAATGAATATTAACGTGCATGCAGAGTTTTCTGAACCATTTCTGCCAATATTTTTCTGACATTCCTGAAACTTTTCAGAGGGACTGTCCCAGGCATTCGGATCCCAGTCATTCTGAAGTTTCTCTAGTTCATTTCGTATCTCTGATCAGCAGAAGGTTGGAGCTCACATATTTGTAGCATATTGGCTGCCCCACCTCTAAATATCTGGCTGCACAAATTGATTTACCTGGGGGATAAAGTTTCCTGGAGGGAAAAAGAAACTTACAATTTTGGGTTTCTAAATATTTCCTAAAGCTGAGGGAGAGGAAGCCAAAGGCCTCAACAAATACAGAGGTGAAGACCCTGGGGGTTCACAAGAAGACCTGTGCCTTGGAGAAGCTATCCATACCAGCCATATGGCAAACACTTGGTGTGTTTCAGGATAAACAGTGTTGGGAAGCAGAGGTGTGTTTATCATGAAGCAAATGAAGCTTAAACTTCAGGGACACTCAATGTGCTAAGAGGGTCTAAAGAAACGTTTCCAGGATTTTTTGAAAATTTAGGAAACATAATATTTTAACTCCAACCACTAGAGACCATCAACTCTTTCCAACCCAGTCTCTACTTGGGTGTTGAAGTAGTTGTGGGCAGTTAGGGATCTAGCAAAGTTGAAACTGAATATATAGCTTAGTGAAATATATTTCTATTTTTTTTATCATTTCTCTGTGCAATGACATTGTGACCACCTGGACCAGACCTCTGGGAATATGCTACCACGTGGATGCACTAGCATCACGACACCATCGAATGGGTTCAGATGGGTTTGACAATGTGAGCAAATTCTATAGAAGCATTGCTGGGTAAGCAAAATATGAACTTCCCAAAGGCAAAAAGTGGATTTAGGAAACTTTTCTAATTGTTAGATGAGGTAACTTGTACTCAGAGAATTTGATTCAAATTGATAACTAGTTTAAAAAAAATGAGTACACTTGACAAATAAGTGTGTATACCATAATTGCAGTGTAGAGATTTTTGTAAATTTCAGTAAGTCTAGCAATCGATAGGATTAATAAATGGTAAAAATAGCAATAAAAAAAATTTCAATCAGCCATCTCAGAGGCAGGAGGACCAAGGTCAGTCACTACTGTTCTAGAGATTAGTGAGCTATCTGAAGTGTGTGTGGCTAAGATTTTCTCTCACTCTATAGACTCTCTCTTCACATTGTTGATTGTTTTTCATTTGTTTGTTTGTTTGTTTGCTGAGTAAAATCTTTTTAGTTTGAATCTATTCCAATTATTGGTGCCTGCTTTTATTTCTTGTGCTTTGGGAGTCATGTTAAGGAAGTCTGGTCCTAAGCTGACATGAAGATTTGGACTTACCCAATCAATAAATAGGCTAAGGAAATGAGCAGACACTTCACAGAAGAAGATCTACAAGCAATCAACAGATATATGAAAAAAATGTTCAACATCTCTTGTAATAAGAGAAATGCAAATCAAAACTACCCTAAGATTCCATCTCACCCCAATTAGAATGGCAATTATCAAGAATACAAGCAACAATAGGTGTTGGCGGGGATATGGGGAAAAAGGTACACTCATACATTGCTGGTGGGGTTGCAAACTGGTGCAGCCACTGTGGAAAGCAGTATGGAGATTCCTTAGACAACTTGGAATGGAACCACCGTTTGACTCAGCTATCCCCTCCTTGGCCTATACCTAAAGAACTTAAAATCAGCATATTACAATGATGCAGCTACATCAGTGTTTATAGCAATTCAATTCATAATAGCTAGGTCGTGGAACCAACCTAGCTGCCCTACAATAGATAAATGGATAAAGAAACTGTAGTATATACACACAATGGAATATTATTCAGTCATAAAAAAAGAATAAAATTATGGCATTTTCAGGTAAATAGATGGAGCTGGAGAATATCATGCTAAGTGAATAAGCCAATCCCAAAAAATCAAAGGCCAAATGATTTCTCTTAAGTGGATGGTGATACATAATGGAGGGTGGGAAGGAGGCAAGAATGGAGGAAGGATGGATTGTGTAGAGGAAAATGGGGGGGGGGGTGAGGAAAGATAATAGAATGAGACAAACATCATTACCCTATGCACATGTATGATTATGCAAATGATATGACTCTACTTCATGTACTAGAGAAACGATAGTTGTACCACATTTGTGTACAATGAATCAAAATTTTAAAAAATATTTAAAAAATACTATTCTAACAGATATTTGGATGGAATGGAGAAAGGAGGGAGAACAGTAATGTTACTTTATAGAAAACATTATATAATCTTTCTCGTAGAAAGAGGTGTTCAGAGAATACACACCTAAAAGTGGAGAAAAGAGTTGTCCTTGGGTTAGGGAGATTTCATGATTTTATTTTAATTGGCAATGCTTTATGATTTGTTGTGGTTTTCTAATTCTTTATCAATGGTCTCTTTCATACCTAAATTTGCATTCATACTTTTGCATCCTTTTCCTCAAAGGGTTTTTACACAACTGCATAAGCTTCAGGCTCCACAAAATCTCTCTCTCTCAATGTACTACTAATAATTTTCTGTCACTGATACCTGAATCAAGATGCTGAATAGAACTGTTCCAATAGTTTTGATATTGCTACTAAACTTCCAAAGTTGCCTGTGATAGATGTTAACATCACACACATTCCAGAGAACACCAACAAACACATCTACACAAGACCCTAAACAATGCACTTCCTACCTGTTTCTCAGCCTCATATAAAAACAGACTAAAAAATTCAGGGAGAATGCCTAAGAATGGAGAGGCGAGATACAAGACTGAATGTCATGTACGCTTCTCCCCAGAGGCCAACTTGTCTTAACTGCATTGCCGGTTTTCTCGCCCTCTGGCTTCTTTTGCATCCCACAGGCAGGGAAGTGGGCAGAAGGGAGTTCCAGCATCACTAAGAGTTAGCTGTACCTATCAGGTTGAGGACACAGCTTCTGCTGGGTGGCCCTCTCCACACAGCTCCGTCTCCAGTTCCAGAGTCCACCTTCTCCTACCATTTCAGCCTAGTGATAACCACTGTACTCTGCGGTTCAGAGTTCTGAGGTATTACATTATTTCTTTCCTACATCCTTCCCTCACCTTTTTAGATAATCGTCTTCTAAAATTTTTTAAACCTTTCCTCATTTTGACGCCATTTTAAAATATATGTCTTTTATTTTCAACCAAAGTGATGCATCTACCCAAATCTTGTGGGTGTTAGGGGAATCCTCAACGAAACTTTTCAGAGAGTGGAATCTGTCAACCCAAAGGGGAGACAAGGTTGACAAATACACTTGAACGTGTGCTTATTCAGTGATCTTGCTGAACTGCCCTCTACGCTCCTGCCAGAGCAGAAGCTGAGAGGACTCAGCAGAGGCCACACAGTCCCTGGGAAAGAACCTGGGCACTGAAAAGCCTCTGCAGAGCCTCCCAAGACTTCATATGCACCCCAGAATAAAGCCCCCATTGGAACTTCTGTAACTTGGGGCAACAAAGCAGAACTCAGAGAAGCAAGCAAGAGGGAATGGCTTAGACTCATCCGCTCAGTGATAGGAGACATTTATCTCTTTCTTTTTCCTTTTGCCCACTTCCAACACCCTGGGGGATCTGGAGGCTGTAAGAACAGGGCTGCCAGATAAAATTCAAGTGCCCATTTACATTTGAATTCCAAATACACAAAAAATCTAGTCTAAATATGTCATGTGCAATATTTGGAATGTATTTACACTTAAAATATTTGCTGTTTATGTGAAATTCTAATTTTGTTGGGCATTTGCTGTTTTGATTTTGTTTTTGTTTTTTCTTTTTGCTAAATCTGAAAGAGATACTATATCAGAAATGGAGTTTTTCCCTGTTCCTATTCAAGGCTGAGTGAGGGGAGGAGAAGAAAGGAATTTTATATCAGAAAGAAAACTGAAATTCTAAACAAGTCTAGATCAGACTGGACTTTTTTTTTCCCCCACAAAAAAATGACGGGAAATTCTAGGTTTGCTAAAATCTCATTAAAAGGGGAGGGGGAGGAAAAGTTAAAAAAAATAAAAAAGTAAAACAATTTCAAGCTTTTGTTTTCCACTAATTTCAGGCTTTCTCAATAAGACAATGAAATGTTCAGAGCATGATAACCAAATGCAATTACAGACAGTCATTCATTCTAATCTGGGATATATCTACATACACACCGATAACTACCATACCTACAAATGGATGCAGTGAGCTTTTTGGAATAACAACCATGGCATTTTTGAGGACAGATGCAAAAGTTTTTATGTAGGTTATCAAAGATCAGTGCAGGTTTGAGAAATGCCAGAGTCTGAGAAAATGCTGGAAATGAGGATTCTCCAGCTGCTTCTTCAAAGCTCCTACTTAGACATAAAGTCCTTGGCTAGAAGTTCAAGTGGGACTCGTACTATTGCAACTTTGACAGAGCATGTTGAGAATGTTGATTCCTCTGCAGTCTCCAGGGGGCTTTTGTTAAAGAAGGATGACTAGAGAGTAATACTCAAACGCCAACTCAAGCACTGTTTTTTTTTTGTTTTGTTTTGTTTTTTTTTTTTTTTGTTTTTTTTTTTTTAGAATGAACCTCAATCTTAAAGAAAGAAAGAAAACTCTGAAGAAGGGTGGCCCAAGTCTTAAAAATTGTCATTCCTCCCTAAAGTTTGAGCATGGTATCAGAGAAAGAGGCTCACCTAATGGAACAGACAGAACAACCTGTGCTGTCGGACTTGCCATGAAAACCAGGAGGTCATTCAAGTTCAGGGAATTCTGGACCTAGGCAAGGAGAAGAAGCTATTGAGCCCTGGTTAGAATAGGTCATCGAGATATTTAGAGATTGATACCTGATATAAAAAAGAAAGTGTCTTTTCGTCTTTGCCCTAGAGAATGTCTCTATCTGGAAAATTATAAGAGCATTCATGAGAAATCTGTAGGAATGAATTGCTTAGAGATATGGCAGAAGTTGAGGAAAATAAATTTTCCACATATCCGTTAGGGTTAGATACCTTGCTTCAAAAGAATGTTCAAAAAGGGATCAAGGTTACAGAAATGGTAACCAAGTTCAAAAGGCAAAAGTCATTGCTATGGCCATAGCTGATGAATTTGAAGGCGGACCCAAGATGGAAGAATAAGGAAGCCTGCTGTCGTGAGTTGAGTGCGTGTGCTGGGTTTGAATGTATCCACCAAAAAGCGTGTGTTGGAAAGTACATTGCCCCTGCAGCGGTGTTGGGAAGTGGGGCCTCCTGAGCGGCTACCAGGGCTCTGCCACAGTGAATGGATTTTTGTCATTATAGAGGGACTGCAATCATTACAAAATAGCAAACTTGGTCCCCAAACCCTTTCTCTCTCTCCATCTCTGACCCTTTCACTTTCTGCCATGTGATGACATAGCAAGGAGGCCCTCAGCAGAGGTGGCTTCTTGATTTTGGACTCCCCAGGCTCCAGAACCATGAGCTAATCCATTTGTTTACTTTATATATTGCCCAATCTCTAGTATTCTATTACAGCTGCACAGAGCAGACTCTGACAGTTTATGTCTCTTCAAAATTCCCATTTTGAAGTCCCCAAACCCAGTGTGGTGATATTAGGAGATGGGGTCTTTGGGAGGTAATGTGGTTTAGGTGGGACCATGAAGGAGCAGCCCCATGAGGAGGGTAATGCCTTCATAAGAAAAGGAGGAGAAACCAGATCTTCCTGTCTTCACCATGTGACACAACAAGAAGGCTGCCAGCCATCTACAAGCCAGGAAGAGGGCTCTCACCAACAACGGAATTTGCCAACACCTTGATCTTGGATTTCCAGCCTCCAGAATTGTGAGAAAGACTGTTGTTGAAGCCAGTCTGTGGTATTTTGTTATGAAAGCTCAAGAAGACTAACATATGCATCTATTGTTCTCCTGAGGTTATTGAAGTTAATTTGGGAAAAGGAGGAGAGGAAGTTCAGTCACTGAAGAAAGAAGAAAAGACCAAACTATTTATAGTCCCAAAGACCCTTGGCAGAGCTTTAAAACAGCAAATTACTGCTCCTTTGAACATTTTTCATGTGATGATTTCAAAGACTTGGGACAAGAAAATGACCAATTCTGTCTCCTTGAATGAACACTTAAGTATCAGATACCAACTTGGCAAGTTTTCTGTTCATAAACTGATAGGATTCTAACAAAAGACAGAAAATAATACAGAAAACTGAACGTCTTGTAGGAACAGAGAAGCCCTCTCTGAGTATGCAGCATTGAAGTTGAGAAGGAACCAGCCTTGTGAACTGCAGACTGCTGGAACCCCATGAGATGGCTTCAGGCACAGAGGAGCTCAGCATATTTGAGTAACTGAGTAGAAGCCAGTTCAGCTGGAGCACAGTGAGAGAGCAATTTTCTCCAACGAAGTCAAAGAAGTCTGCTAGGAGTTGAGTAAGAAAATGAATAAATGACTGAAGAAATGTGTGATTACCATGAAGAAGGATTGCAACCCATAACAATCAAATTTTTGAAGGAGAGTTCCTCTAGGTACACAGTGAGTAGTGGCAGTTTTACAGAGTAAACAAGATAAATGAATTCCCAAGTAGCCTACAGAAAGAATAAAATTTTAAATTTGAAGAAAGAATAACGTGTAGGGGAAGTAGATATGGAACTTCTTCCTCCAAAATCCCCCGAGGGTATATGTGATAATAGAGGCACACA
Source organism: Sciurus vulgaris (assembly GCF_902686455.1). Taxonomy (NCBI): domain Eukaryota; kingdom Metazoa; phylum Chordata; class Mammalia; order Rodentia; family Sciuridae; genus Sciurus; species Sciurus vulgaris. Next base: position 18,035,200 of record NC_136469.1, read on the forward strand.
TTTGCCCATACTCCAAGAAAGCTGATGAAACAGAAATACTTACTCATGACCTGGTGTGTAGAAAAGTTCTTTTGTTTCCTTCCTTGAAACTACAAGAAGACTGTAGTCTTCTTACTGGCAAAGAACAGCTCCCATACAACTTGTTTTTGAGAAGATGGCAGTCATTTACACACTAATTAGTAAAATGATGTATACAATATTGGGAAGAATCATTTAGATAATTCTGACCATAAATGTCAAGTTCTTGAGCCTAAGTAGAAATTAGTCTTCAAGAAAGCAGATCTTTAAATTATAGAATTTTGGAGCAGAAAGATAACTTGAAGCACAAGTCATGAATAACCCCATTTTGAAAATTAGGAAAGTGAAACAAAGATAAAGTAAGTGACATAGGGAAGCCATACCATGTTCATTGACTGCTAGTTGACTGCTTTTTCTCTCTCGTTCTTCCCTTTTCCCTCAATTTTGGCATAAGTAAGCTTCCTAAGATCTCTGATGATTATAGATGATATCTAAGCACAACCTTTCCATTCAATGAAAGAAATAAACAGAATAAAATGAAAGCATTCATTTCTTTATTTATTGCCAAATAGAAATTCGAGGGGTTTGATAACTCTTTCTTTAAGAACACATAGTAATTTCTAGAGATTTTGACTTCTAAATCATGCGTATGAGGTTGTCTGAGGAACTATGCCTAGCTAGCTCAGTAAACTTGCTACAAAGAAACTGGTGATCAGACAACATAAACTGACATGAACTCTGAGACATAGGTCTATAACAATTCTTTGTCAGCAAAATGTACTTCAAAGAAATTAATGATTTTGGATTAGATTACACTTTAAAGTATAAATCTACTTTTTTAGTATTAACAATAAAAAGAAACAGTATATTTTTAGAATATAAATTGTTCTAAAAAGGGTAGTAGGCCAGGAATAAGTACTAAAATGAGTAATTTAGAGTTTGGGACCATCTACATTTTTGGAAGTGGGAAGCAGAACAATCAGGGTTAGAATAAAGCAATGTGAGAAAGACTTGAATGTTCATTGCTGACTTTTAAAATGGCACCCACAGCCAGGACCAGGGAGATCTATTTTGGTACTTCTGACCTCTAGAATTGTAAAATAATAACATTGTGTTGTATTAAACTATCACATGTGGCAATTTGTTACAGTAGTCATAGAAAACTAGTACAGATAACATGGGATCATAAAATCATCCAGGCTTGTGAATAATACTAACTAAACTGGAGTTAAGAAAAAAAATTATTGAATTTGGGAATTAACTATTTAACAATTTCATGCCATACTTTCCAGAAATAAATCAACAAACAAACCCAGCTTCTAAACGAGAACAGGAGAAGTGCTACATATCCACAGAATAGGGAATATATTTAGTGTTATTTTACCCTCACCTCATCCTTTCTTTACACTTCAGAAAAATCTTTTCTCCCTTTTTTTTTTTAAGGGCTGATATTACTTTACTTACTTATTTTAACATAAGGGCTTACTTACTTTACTTACTTATTTTAACATCATTCTTTATTGGTACATTATAATTAGACATAATATTGTGGACTTTGTTGTTATACATGCATACATGCACACAACTTTATTCTTTTACATTTCCATACTACCTATTATATATTTTTAAAAATTAACCTATACCATTTTAGTTGTTTGGTTATTTCAATCACTCAAAGTTGGTTGAGTTCTCATCACCCAGTTGTCTTCATAGTACTCAGTACTAACTAAAAACTAGTTATTATTTTTGAACCTAAAAAAGCAGTGCATTAAAAATAGTAATTGTATGACTAAATCACATGGAGTAATTCAAAAAGGTTTAGATAAATAGTCATGCAAAAATCAATGAAATGTTTTCACTCAAGATTTTAAGGAATGGAATTAAGAAGAGTGTGGCATATTTGAAAGTCTTCAAAGATTGCAAATACAATCATAGCTCCTTTTCATCATGTGAGATAGTGCCTTGTATTTTTTTTTGAAAAATAGTTTGATCAATATTTGTACTATGCAATAATGGTCAGACATAATGAACTAATATGGCTCACAATTTAAATAATCTTACCCTTCTAAAAGAAAATTATCATTCCTTATTACACATTGCAAAATCTTTAATTAGTTGAAATTTTTTGCTTTAACATTTGTTGTGTTTATTCCTGGTATGATTTATGAGAATTTACTTTCAAATTAAAAAAAAAAAAATGCCTATTTTAACACAGATAATGACACAACTACGTAAAGAAAAAAAAATGACAAATATTGACTTCTACTCGCTTTCTCTGCATTTAGCTGGACATATGTTCCTCTTAATACAAACAGACAAAAAAATGTATTTGTGTCAGAAAGTGTTGTGGTTATTGTCATTTTTACAAAATTGTGATCTTTTGTTTTATAAATAAGTCTTAATTTTGCTCTTATTTTCCTTTTAGTAATAGCTCGTGGATGCTGGTGTTGTTACCATCTATACAATATGCTATGATTTGGATAGTAATGAAACCATAATGTCTTCAAAATTTCCCCTTTAAAGGGTAAACATTTTAATTCATTTGCAAGTTTCCTACTGGAACACAATGCTGAGTTACATTTCCTTTTATTTTTACCCATATATATTTATGGTTAATGTCCTTAAGACAGAGACCCAAAATTATACTGCTATGTCCAAGGGAATATATACAGTTAATATTTGTAGATAATGTCAGATTACATTATAGAAGTTGTAGTAACTTGAGTTCCAAGTGCAATGCATGAAAAATCATTTTTATTCTCTAAATAACTGATTGTTTTCAATCTAATTTTTTACTATCTTTGGTAGAAATGAAATATGTTTGATCTTTCCTTTGAAATTCTTTTAATCATTATTTCATACATATATTTTTCAATTTTCTTTCTGATTCTATGACTGACTCATTTTTTCTTTTTTAAAGTTTTGTATTAAGTACTTTTTCCTTTTCCTATTTATTTCCTACTTAACTTGTGAGAATTTGGTTTTGGGGTTTTGTTTGTTTTTGTTTTTGCTTTTAGAGATAATTAAACTTATTATATCATATATCTTGCAAGGTATCTTAAAATATTTCAATGTACCTTTTGACCTGTAGAAAATTCTAATTTTTATGTTAAAATTGGTCATTTTTTACTTCTGAAGTATCATTTTAATTTTTTATTAAAAGAAAAATACTGATTAATCACCACATTAATCCTGCTAGTTTTTCACTCATTTCTTATCTTGCTAAATTCAATATTTAAAATATCCCCCAAACTTGTTTCAATATCAAAGTTTAATATCGAAATTTCTAGTTATGTTTTTTAAAAAATTATTATTAAAACACAGTAGTTCTGTTTAAAACATCCCTCAATTCTTTTGGAAATAACATGGTCCTATAGAATTTGAATTTAGAGAATACATTTTTATGCCATTGTCCTTTTTTCTTGTTTCTTTCTTCTTTGTTTACTTCTCCTTCTTCTTCTTTTTCCTGCAGTTCTGTGAACTGACCAGAGGCCTTGCAAATGCTAAGCGAGTGCTCTCCCACTAAGCTACATCACTTGCTAAACTCAGAAATACAAAAATGCTAGAATTCCCAAATCTATTACACTGTTCTATAGTATTCAACTGAATGTTACATTTGAATGAATGATCATCTTTTCTCTACTCAACCACTATCTTTTTCTTAATGATATAATAAATACAGTCAGTGCTTTACTTAGTAGTTTGCAAAATATCAATCTATATCAGTGTTTCAGTATTTTTATTAGTATTAAGACATCTGTGTGCTGTTTGAAATATTTAAAATGTCTCATTTAAAGGTATGATTGTTACAAAAATATATTTTTAAGTTCTGATTTTAGTAAAGAGCATATCAAGTATTTTGTATCAATTCTTCTAAGAATAATGAGAAAAATTTGAGCTAAACATTTCTTTAAATCTGTGTGAAGATTATCGAAGAACTAACAAAGAAATCTTAAAATTTAATGCCAAGTTCTGGGTGATAAAGTGAAAATTAAGAGTGGTTAAGAAAGTTACAAATAAATTTGGATGTTATTTAAGAGATTTTGAATAAAATGAAATCATCACCCTATTCTATTCCATTTGGTTGAATAGGATGTGACAGGTAAAACTGGCATTTAGACCATCTCATCTCCTAAGAGAAACCACTCATTTCAGAATTAGTTTCTAAGAGGCCTGAAGCTGAACAGAGTTTTAGAAATCTTTGTGAGACAAAATAAAAAATTTTTGGAGTCCAAGGTCCTGCTATGTCAACCATGGTATATATAGGGAACAAGTTGGAAGAATACAAAGGAAATAGCATTCCTTGCAGGAAATGAAAATGAAATAATTGCATTTTAAGTGATCTTGCATTGCCAGAATTCTCAACCACTAGCCAAAAGCCAAGAACAATTGTATCTTACACCTTAAATTATTTCTACTAATTTTCATAGCTAATATACAAAACTCAATTTACAAATAGTCATATGAATAAATAGGTTAACCTGATCAAAACAAAATAAATGATATAGAGTAGAAACAGATCCTCAGAGAATCCAGGTAGGTAAAATAAAATTTAAAATGAAAAATAAAATTTAAATAAAATAAAGTATAATTTAAATATGTTACTTCAGCTCCAAAAAATAGAAGACATGAACAAGAGTTTTGGTTTAAAAAAAAAAAAAAAAGAAAACTACAAAATAAAAAAGAACCAACAGAAACTAACTGAAAAGCACAATAAACAAGGTGTAAAACTCATTGGGTAGATTAAAGAGCAAGTTAGATACAATCAAGGAAAGAATTAGTAAAGTAGAAGATAAGTGAGAAGAAAATAATCTACCTAAAGCATGAAGAGGTAAATGAATCAAATTTACAAAAAAGAGTACAGAAGGCATGAAGGATACAGTAAAAAGATAAAAGGGTCTATTATATGTTTATTTGGAGAGAACAGAGGTAAAGAGACAGAAGTGATGTTTGAAGAGACAGGAACTAAGAATTTCACCAGTTGTTACAGTCCTACATTGGAATACTATAAATCAATGGACTCAGATGGCCTCCTGATGTATCAGAACACCATGGGTCAACTTCATACACATAATATTGAGGAAAGGAAACCACACACAGAAGTCAAGACTCTATGATTCTATTATTGTAAGTTTCAAAATCAGATCAATTAGATCACAACTTGAAACATTAGAATAGCAGTTATATTTTGGACAGAGAGAGAGGGTGCTGATTTGGAGGACAGACTTCTGAATATGGACAGCGTTCTATTTCTTGACCTTGGTGCTAGTTACCCAAGCATATTTGCTTTTTAATAAATCATATTGTTCTATTTATTTTCATATATTGGTGTAATGCTTTACATGGGCTTTAAAAATAATAATTAAAATGTGTTTATGAGAGAGAAAAATATTAATTGCAGAAAAAAATCAGGAATAGAATATGGTTCTTAAGAACTATATTTCAAGATTTGTATTTTAAGTATGCAACTATTAATGAGGCTATATAGATCCTTCCAATTTTGTGTCCTCTTTATATTTCCTATAAGTTAGGAATTTGATGATTTTAAACAATGGTCTAATGGTCTAATACACAGTACTTTGGGAAAAAAAGAAATTTTGTAAAGGTGCTTACACAATTTTTTTTCTATCTTCCATTTTCCTGATTTCCAAAGCCATCAAATAGAATATGTAAATAAAGATGGCTACATGTGAATGTCTTTACTTTAAAAAATCATGGCATCCTTCTCATGGCCAAGAGAATAGTTGTAAGAACTGATCTACCTCTGAATTAATAAATGCAGTAGAAAACTGCCAGCCATAGTTTTCATTCATTGGAATCTGGAATGTTAGTAACAAGGTGTTGATGCTCAATTACTCAATTAAGTTAAATCTGCATTGCATGCTCGACATTGAATCACTGTTGTACAATCATCCTGTGATGGCATCTGTAACCTTAACCCATATTTTAATGACACTTGGAGAAAGTATATATAATCATAAACAGATGAAATTATTTAGTGATTTTTAACTAGAAAACAGCATCACGCCAAACATAAAGCAAATGTGTGAAATTGTCTTCTCATTATTAGGTGTGAAAGCTAAAATTGAGGTGTCATCTCAATGCTTCACAAACTCCAGAGGTAAAGAAACCTAATCATTTATAATTGAAACTGTAAATAACTGTTGGTAATCTAAGGCATGAATTACTCTGAGACTTGCCAAAAGAGGTCTAAAAAGGTATTACTTCAATCAAGTGTAAGAAAAACAGTACCTACCAATTTCATCTTCTACTGACATTGATAGAAAATGAATGCTGAAAATGCCAAGAGAATAGTTGTAAGAACTGATCTACCTCTGAATTCTTTTAAAAGTTTCTTTTTCATGTAGTTTTATCCTTATAATGAACAAATTGCAAGAAAAATACCATAATTCAAATGCTCATCACTGTAAGAATTCTTTCATAGAAATAGATTTGTGAACCAGAAAGCACTTAGATAAACATGTGCCCATCACTAGTTTATTCCATCCTGAAACTATTTATTTCTTTATTCTACCTGTGCAATAACTCCATAGGAGAGAGGAGATCTTGATTCTATCCCCAGGGCTTTATACAATATGGTGCTCAATAACACTTGAACTAAACTGAGCCTTAAAATGTAGTCTTATCCCTACGTTTCCCACTTCAAATTATGTGATACTAACACCAGATCCCCAAGTACACTATTTAAAATGAAAATCAGTAGGAAAAGTCCAGGGAAGAGATTTTCTTTTTCCTCAACGGATCCATTCTCTCCTTTTTTCTTAACCACAGAATTCCAGTTTTCAGGTGCACACTTTCCACTCTGTCCTCCTGCTTCCCATGCACCCTCAGAAGGTCCCAGTTGCATGGCTATTCCCTCAACAAACTCCTTCAAAAGGAGAAGGCAAATGACGGAACATTTCTTGTCCTCCTTTACTGGCTCTTGCTCTTACCCTAGAATGTGGGCAAAATGGCGGGAGTCCTGGCATCCATGTTGGTCATGGTAGAAACTGTGCATTGAATTTGTAGGGTAGAAAAATAGGAATTCCTATCCATGCTGATATCATGAAGCTACTTCACAAGCCCTGAAATAAAGACCTCTAAAATTAGTTTATAAGATACAATTAAATATCTTTCTTGCTTAGGCTATTGCAGTTTTATTTTGTTTTGTTTCTGTTGTATTAGTGGACACTAATCCCAATTACTGAGGCATATTATACAGAAGAAAAGCAAGGTCAAAAATAAAATGTGTTACTGAATCAATACCTTCATGAAGTCATTGCTACTACAATTCAGCAAAAGGAACAAATGTGTGATTACTTAGTATGAATTCAGGGTGTTAAAATTAACAGTAAATCAATTCCATTCTATCCACCCACCAGGCCATGCTACACATTAGCATACCATATCCACAGCTACAAATTTCTCCCTATAAGCAACATACATGTGTCTGAATTTGTATCATTTGTTCCTAACAGAACATTCCTAGAGCATGGATACATGATTTAGGGCACTTAATCTGCTCTGCAGAGCGTTAGGAAATAACTGGGGGTGATGTCAACTGAATAGAATGGAATCCAACAGATCCCCCAAGCTTTATTTCTATCCCATTTCCCAAATAAAAATGTTTTTTTCCTTCATTGTTCTTTATTTGATAATTAAGCCCCTAGTTTAATAGCTCATTACATCAAGCTAACAAAGAAGACCAAGGTTAAGACGTTATCTGCCGGTGTGAGATTTTATTTGAAAGGCAGATTCAAAGAATGTAGAATGGTACGAGATGTGGCGATTGGGACAATTATAGAAAAGAATCTTTCCAGGTTCAGGTGTAGAATGGAATCAAACAGGATAAGCAGTTATGCAGTTGTGTTTTTTAAAATTTATTTTTATTGTAAACAAATGGGATACATGTTGTTTCTGTTTGTACATGGAGTAACAGCATACCATTTGCGTAATCATACATTTACATAGGGTAATGATGTTTGATTCATTCTGTTAGTTTTTCCTTTCCCCCCACCCCTCCCACCCCTCTTTTCCCTCTATATGGTCCCTTCTTCCTCCATTCTTGCCCCCCTCCCACCTCCCATTATGTGTCATCATCCGCTTATCAGCGAGATCATTCTTCCTTTGGTTTTTGAGATTGGCTTATCTCACTTAGCATGATGTTCTCCAATTTCATCCATTTGCCTGCAAATGCCATGATTTTATTATTCTTTATAGCTGAGTAATATTCCATTGTATATATATACCACAGTTTCTTTATCCACTCATCAATTGAAGGGCATCTAGGTTGGTTCCACAGTCTGGCTATTGTGAATTGAGCAGCTATGAACATTGATGTGGCTGTATCTCTGTAGTATGCTGATTTTAAGTCCTTTGGGTATAGGCCGAGGAGTGGAATAGCTGGGTCAAATGGTAGGTCCATTCCAAGTTTTCTAAGGAATCTCCACACTGCTTTCCAGAGTGGCTGCACTAATTTGCAACCCCACCATCAATGTATGAGTGTACCTTTTTCCCCACATCCTCACCTATTGTTGCTTGTATTCTTGATAATCACCATTCTAATTGGGGTGAGATGAAATCTTAGTGTAGTTTTGATTTGCAGTTATGCAGTTTTTGAGAAAATATAGAAGTAGAACTGAAAAGGTGGATCTCCCTGTATCCATGTGTGTACTGACTCGGTGGGAAAGAGACAAAGGAATGGCATAGGGTAGGAGCAGCCCTGCAAGGAAAGGGGGTGGGGGTGGGCGCAGACTGTGAACAGAAGTGGGAAACAAAAGGGAGACATCGCTAAGTCATCAGGGGCTTCACGTCGTCAGAAGCTAAGGCAGCGGCAAACCCAGGGAAAACACCCCTGGCTAAAACCTGATGTAGGAGAGGCATATGGAGATACTGCTGCTAATTGGTTATGGGGATTTAGGAGGTTCTCCTGGACCTTGGAGGGACTCTCCCTTTCCAGATGTTTCATTGGGAGCTCAGTAGTTGATTTCTGCCCTCAATCCCTTCATCTTCACTTCCTCCATCCTAAGTTGACGGAGCGTTCACAGACCTCTCTGGGGTCCTGTTTTGAACATGAGAAAGTACTAGTGTCCTTGTTTCACATCATTCAAAGTGGGACTCACATAGGACATCTTTTTCTCTTCATTTTTTAGGATGAATGTCCGTGTACACTGAGTGCATGAGCATTTGACCAATTCCATAGTTCTGGGTAGAATCTATTCAGCCCGTCCTGCCACTTGCACGCCCTGGTTGAAGATCCAAGTAAGGGATCAGCTCCAAAAGCTGACGCTTCAAAAGTACATCAAGTCCAAAAGAACCTTTATTAGGTGAGACTGGAACTTCCCACTGCCGCGTAACCCTTTTGGTAATTCCCTCCCCATCTTCATTCTCTCCACCAGCTCCCTACCAGGCCTCCCCTAACATAGGTATGTTTCATTACGTGTATTTTGTCTTGATTTTGAAAGGTAATGAGAAATACAATGGGTTCTTTTGTGTCATTTTTTTGCTTCGGGCAAGCCCTTGTTCTTTTATTCTTTATGTAAATAAGTTAAATGTCACTAGATTTTAACAAATTGAATGTAAAAATAACTTCAATGCTTACATGCACTTATTGATAAAACATCTTCCAAGAACTTGTCACCCTTTAAGAAATAATTTCTCAAAAACCAGTATTTCCACCTGCCTCTATAAAATCAGCTGTCTTTTTTAGACCATTTAAATGTGCAATAAAATGTCTTTACTTGATATTCAGTTCCTATTTTCTAAAAATGTTCCTATAAGAGGAACATAGTGTAAGCAGGTAGGTACACTAAGTTATACAAGATTGACTACTATGCTCACTCAATTACAGGGGAATCACTGAGCATGTGCCATATGTGAAGCACGATGCCAGGCATTAAGGATGATCCAAGGATACTCTTGATAATGCGTCCATTTTCAGAAGTTTAGTATATTGTAAACGTACAGAAATAACTGCAGCCAAGAGATGAGTAATGATAGATATAACACACAAAGACCTCCTTAATGAGAAATGGGCATAAACATATAAAAATTCTTTTCTAAAAAAAATAGAAAAGTAGCTGGTTAATATGAAAATATTTACACTTGCAATCAAGCAAAAGGAAAACATGTTTATATATAGAAAAATTGAAATGTATAATATATATCAATTATATATAATGTATATTACATATATCAATTTTATTTTTTTCAAATTAACAAAAAAAATTTTAGTTATGTTATCTAATGGTATAAAAAAACTGTGTTTCAGTGATCCTGCTCTCTGGAGGGGGAAGAAAAAGAACATATTTGTAGCATTTATCTAATGTCCACAGTCTTAAATACTCTGGCAGCAGTTGATTTCAAGCTACCAGTTCAACGCCACTGAGCACTGGGTTGGGAAGAGACACTTACAGAGATGGAGAGACTTCACCAGCCAGCTTGAGAGAGCTCCAGGGCACCTCTGATGCAAGTCCTGGTTGGAGGAACCTTTTGTCATAGCAATTTGGCAATATGCTTCATTTGCCTTCAAACTATTTGTACAATTTGAATTGGTAATTTCATACTTGGAACCAGTCCAAAATAATTTCAAATAATTTTTAAATTTTACACAAAAAGCTGCTGTTGTCACAATGATTATGATACTGCCAATAATTAAATAGTAAGTAAAGCATAACATACTTATAGTATAATAGGAATCATTAAAGCGGGTTTATAAAAGATCGGGAATAATAGGGGACATGTTTTCATTATATAATTGAATTGAAAGGGCAAGAAAAAACGATCTTGTGTAGTATGAACACTTCTTAAAGCCTGAACATAGAACTGATAGTATATGTAAGTGCTAATAATGAACTTTTTGAGTCATTTTTCCTGTAAATGTATAGACCACCACACAAGAAATGTCTGGTAAATATTTATTGGTCTAGAATATTTTCTCTAATTTTCTGCATATCCCAGATTCACCGAAATGAATAAGGCATACTTAAATAATAAAAAAAAATTAAAAGCTACAGTAATTTTTTGCTGAGTTGGATACAATTTTTATTGTACTGGTTTCTGGTTCAAGAGACTTTGGGCAGCTAATACCTGAAACAATTAGGGAAAAAGAGATGGTGGAAGGAGTGGGAAGAAGGCAGGCAAAACGATGCTCATGTTAAAATGACATTTTCTTAAGTATTATTTTGTTTGAGATTGAACTACCATCTATATTTATTTATTTATTTATTTTTCTTATTGTAAACAAATGGGATACATGTTGTTTCTCTGTTTGTACATGGCGCAAAGGCATACCATTTGTGTAATCATAAATTTACATAGAGCAATGTTGTTTGATTCATTCTGTTATTTTTTCCCTTCCCCCCACCCCTCCCACCCCTCTTTACCCTCTATACAGTAGTTCCTTCCTCCATACTTGCCCCCCTCCCTAACCCTAACTCTAACCCTTCCCTCCCCCCCATTATGTGTCATCCTCCACTTATCAGCGATATCATTCGTCCTTTGGCTTTTTGAGATCGGCCTATCTCACTTAGCATGATATTCTCCAATTTCATCCATTTGCCTGCAAATGTCATAATTTTATCATTCTTTATGGCGGAGTAATATTCCATTGTGTATATATACCACAGTTTCTTTATCCACTCATCAATTGAAGGGCATCTAGGTTGGTTCCACAGTCTGGCTATTGTGAATTGAGCAGCTATGAACATTGATGTGGCTGTATCTCTGTAGTATGCAGATTTTAAGTCCTTTGGGTATAGGCCAAGGAGTGGGATAGCTGGGTCAAATGGTGGTTCCATTCCAAGTTTTCTAAGGAATCTCCACACTGCTTTCCATAGCGGCTGCACTAATTTGCAGCCCCACCTGCAGTGTATGAGTGTACCTTTCTCCCCACATCCTCGCCAACACCTGTTGTTGCTCGTATTCTTGATAATCACCATTCTAATTGGGGTGAGATGGAATCTTAGGGTGGTTTTGATTTGCATTTCTCTTATTACTAGAGATGTTGAACATTTTTCCATATGTTTGTTGATTGCTTGTAGATCTTCTAAGACGGAAGAGAAAGAATTTGTTCATGGAGGAGTACAGAGTTAAAGCAGGAGTGCTCTTGATTCGACAAGAGATTAAGTCACATAAAGGGGTCTCTATGAGGTTGGCACAGTCTGGCCCACAGAGAAAATTCACCCCTGCCTGTTTTTATAAATACAGCTTTAGCACTGTGCATTAATTCATGTACTGAGAAGCTGGGACTGAGACTGTATGGTCCCCAAGTCTAAAACACGTAATATCTGACCCCTTACATAAAGAGTATGCAACTCTAGGAGTACAAAAAGGAGTTGAATTTTTGAATAATTTTTATTTTAAATAAAATTCTATGAAACAAGGTCTACTTAATTATCAGAAACTGTCTTCTGACATCTCATGTGGCTGACTTTTACTTCTAATTTCCTGAGTCTCCTGTGTGAGTGAGCGAGTATGTGAGTATGTGAGTGTGTGTGTGTGTGTGTGTGTGTGTATGTGTGTGTGTGCATACTTAGTGGAACATCCACTTAAAAAGTCAAGGCCACTTACTGCTAAATTAGAATGGGGAGTATGGATATAAAAATGCTCTAAATAAAATGGAGATTAATTACAAATTCAAATGCATTAATATTATGAGAATGCTCAATTAAATAACTAATTATGTTGAAAAATTAATTGCCTGCTTAAGTGGATGACCACACCCGCCACATAGCGTTCCTCAGCCCACACAGGTGTTTCATGTCTCCCTGACTTCTCAGTTGATTTGGTATTCAGACTAACCGCTGAAATAGCCAGAAATATAATTTTTAACATCATGTTATCTATTCATCCTACAAACATAAAACAGTTGTGTGCCAGCAACTCTGTTAGTATTTAGGAATATGGAAAGGAAGGAGGGTTCCTGACTGAAAGAATCCATTCTCTCTCCCTGTCTCCCACTCCATGTTTTATAGCTCATTCTAAAATCTGCACATTGTTTGGTTGATGAAAATTTGTCAATTGGTTTTACCCAGAGTTGCTCCCAGGATGGTGTGGAGAGAGTTGTTGAAATTAAAGAAATGGATTTGTTTTGCATAACTAAACATCATCAACTCTGGATTCTACCTGGCATCTTAGGAAATTTTCCCCACAATTTGGGAAATGGGGATGGAGGGTGGATTTTGGTTATTGTGAGGGTAACTCCTAGCACAGTGTTGAGGGCCTGAGGCAAAAATACGTTATGAATGAATGAATTCAGGAAAGTCTGACTTAAGCAAGGAATTTCAGAATAACACCTGATGTCCGAGAGCCGTGGTTTCTGTACTATAATGAATATCCATTGTCTCTAAAGCTTCACTTACCCAACACAACTACCTCGTATTAATGATTCTTCTGGAAAACAGAGAAGTGTCCATACTTGTGGTCAAGCCCTGAGAACCAGGCAGAAGGGGCAGGAGTGATGGATGACTGGTGGTCCAGAATGGAGCTTGGAGAGAAGGAGGCAGGCACCCACTGGGAGGCCGCAGGCAGCTCTAGGCAGGAATCGCAGATGTGTGAGCCATGCACCAAGCTACTCCCAGTGCGCAGGGTGGGGTCTTGAGCAGTGGTGTTAGGACATAAATGAGCCTTGGGGATATGGAGACTTTCAACTGATGAGTCTGATTTTTACTTGCATCCTACTAAATTAAATAATATCATAAGAATAGTATAACAATGACTGAAGGCTAAATATCCTAGCATTGTCCAGTTGGGTGTTCCCAGTTGTGGACAATTTTCTCTCCTGTTAGAACTGGAGAAGAGAGGGAAGTGTCTGTGTTGGGCAAAGGACATTCAGATGGAATTTCTCTACAGAAATTTCTCAGACTTGGAAAATGAATGCTTTGAAGAGGGAGATTACATTTGCATTTTGGGTAAAGAGAAAATAGGTACTTCTAATGCCAATTCAATTTATTCTGTGTAGGATAGGAGCCAGAAATTTCTAAACATGGCAATACAATAAAATCACTACAGCTGGATGTGTTAAGTTTATTAAAAACATGTACTCAGGTTTAGACTCTGAAGATGCTGACATTCTTGGTCCGGGTAGAAGTCTGAAATCTGTATTTTTATCATATTTTCCACAACACATTAAGATCTGAGAGGAAAGTTTCTAATCCCATTGGTCTTTTTAACCCTAGTTCTGGCATGTTTACTGAATTAATTAGTAATGTGTTCACCAAGTGATATATCTCTCTTGCCTTCATAAGTTAGAAATTTATCAATGAACATGTTTTAATCTAATGTAATTCTCACTTTATTTTGCTCTAAATGAATCCTCATAATAGCAGTATCATATTTTTCCTTATATGTCTGATATATTCCTTGTCTGTCCCAATAAGGAGGAATTTCAGTAGCTAGTTGTTCAATTGCTAATCATTTGACATTGGTCGCAGTAGGAGTGTGTGCAATACAGAGAGCCACAGATACTACACATTAAAATCTCTACATTCTTCCACAGATGGAATTTATCTTCTTGACACATATGTAATCATGTAATAGAATTCTGCATTTTAGAAAGAGGTAACAATAACTCCTTTATTGAAGAGAATTTACTCTGGGGCAACTCTTTCTCCTTGAAGTTTAAAAAACGTATCTCCATTTGAAGAAATTATCTTAAAAGCATGCTACAGTTTGCATGTGACTTGAATGTGTCTCCAAACAGTTCATATGCGGGAAGCTTGGTTCCCAGTATGGTGGTGTTGAGGTGGGACCCCTGAGAGGCTGGGCCCAATGGAAAGGATTATGTCGCTGGGAGTATATTTTAATATAGCTGCACAAAATGGACAGATACAAAACCTAAGCAACTCTATTAATGGGACAGAACTAATAGTCTTTCAAAGCAATATTTCAGATCACAAAATAGGTTGACTTAATTTTGACCTAGCCCATCAACCCTGTATCATTTAAAAATAGTTGCTTGTCAATATTTCCAAAGACAAATGTAGTATTCCTACCATAAACTGAACAACCTAAATTTAAAATTAAATTATAAATCTCTCCATCTCTATCTCTATCTCTTTCTCTCTCTCTCTCTCTCTCTCTCTTTCTCTCTCTCTCTCTCCTTCTCTCTCTCTCTCTCTCTGTCACACACACACACACACACACACACACAAGCACCACTGAGGACCATATTGTTCCAATTCAAACACAGTGGTTATTTTCCACAAAAGAACACCCCTTGAGGTGTGTGAAACCCACAGGAAGCCGCGCAGCTCCCAGCAGCTGTCACCATCTGGAGAGGCGTCCCTCTAGCAGTCACAGGTATATATACCCTCCTCTCACTCTTGACATCTGATGCCTGATGCAATGAAAGCACAGGCCTCTGTGAGCCCCGAAATGGGGACAGAGGATAAAATGTTGGGCTTAAAAGTTCTTTTACTTTTTGTATCTGAGTGTTTTGAAGTGAAAATTAAAAAAAAAAATGTTTTAGAGCATTGAAATATGTCCAAATATAGAACTAAATGAATCATGAATATCATAGTCTTGTTTCCTGATTTTAATGAATATTGGAGGATGTATTCCTCAGGAGCATGCTAGAGCCATGCAATTGTTTCTTATGTTAATCTCACATCATCTGGTTATAGTGGGTAATCTGCGTACTCTTTGGGGAGTGCAGTCACAATGTAACACAAATAGAATGTTCCTGAGCTCCCTGCTCTACAGGAAAGAAGATGACATTATAAAGCTTAAGGCTCTTGAACCTCATCTTTTTTTTTTAAATTACTTTTATATATATTTTTAGTTGTTGAAGGACCTTTATTTTATTCACTTATTCATATGTGGTGCTAAGAATCGAACCCAGTGTCTCACACCTGCTAGGCAAGTGCTCTACCACTGAGCCACAACTCCAGCCCAATGAACCCAATGTTACTAACATCTTTACTGCTAAGCAAAAGCCATAAAAATGGAGGTCACTAGCAACTCAAATATTCCATTCACTTACTTTGTTAGAATAGAGGTATGCTGACAAATAAATGAAAGTCTTGACGATTAAAGTAATTGCGGATGACCTACTTCTAGTCCACTTTCATTTTAACAATGCTTCTTTTAAAACAATCAGTGTATTTAATTTAACTCAATTTTAGTTTGGTCATGAATACTGAATATTCATATCAAAGATGTGTTCTAATGTCTATTAGTCTCTTAAGTACCCGGATTAGATTTTTCTCCCACCTCAGGGCCTTTGCATCTGCCATTTACTCTTCCGGAATGTGTTCTCTCAGAAGCTGGGCTCATTTCTTCATTTCCCTCAGGCTTTTCTTAATCATCACCCTATCCTGGAGTACTTCCAAAAGAAGAGCAAAACACCTCCGCTTCCCCCATCCAGCATTTCCTGTCTCTCTCATCATCTCTCTACAGCACTTTTTACTTAATACAGGTAATTTTTTAATTAATTTTTTAACTATTTGTTATCACAGAACCAGAGTCATTACCTGTTTTATTCACTGCTATATCCTAAAGGCCTAAAGAAATGCTCACATATGGTGATAGCTTAATTAATAAATCTCAGCATCAGAAGGACCTCAGATGTTTTCTGATAGTTCTGCATTAATTCAGGACAAAACTATAACCAGAATTAGTGCAAAAAAATCTTTTTGCTTAAACAGAGTAAACACTAACTCTGCACAACCCTATTGCCTAACACTTGCAATTTTATAATTCTATACAGAAAAAAAAAATGATGTTTATATACATCACCAATAAAAGCTATTTACATTTTCTTTATTTCTCCATCTGTTGAAAGGCATGTAGGTTGGTTCCATAGCTTAGCTATTGTGAATTGAGCTGCTATAAACATTGATGTGGCCGTGTCACTGTACAATGCTGATTTTAAGTCCTTTGAGTATAAACTGAGGAGTGAGATAACTGGATCAAATGGTGGTTCCATTCCAAGTTTTCTAAGGAATCTCCATATGGCTTTCCAGAGTTTTTGCACCAATTTGCAGTCCCACCAGCAATGTGTGAGTATACCTTTTTCCCTACATCATTGCCAACATTCATTGTTACCTATATTTTTGATAATTGCCATTCTGACTGAAGGAAAATGGAATCTCAGTGTAGTTTTAATTTGCATTTCTCTAATTGCTAGAGATATTGAACACTTTTTTCATATATTTTTGACCATTTATATTTCTTCTGTGAAGTACCTATTCAGTTCCTTTGCCCATTTATTGATTGGATTATTTATACACAATAGAATATTGCTCATCTGTAAAGAAGAGTGAAATTATGGCATTTGTCAGTAAATGGATGGAACTGGAGACTATCATGCTAAGTGAAATAAACCAGTCCCAAAAAACCAAAGGCCAAATATTCTCTCTCATATGTGGATGCTAACCCATAACAAGGGAGTGTAGGGAGGTGAAGTATAGAAGGTCATTGGATTAGACCACGGGGGGTGAAGGGAAAGAAGCGTAGGAGGTAATAGGAAAGACAGTAGAATGAATCAGACATAACTTTCCTTTGCTTATCTATGAATACACCACCAGCGAAACTCCACACCATGTACAACCACAAGAATGGGATCTTAACTAGGGTGTTATACTCCACATATATATAGTATGTCAAAAAATACCCTACTGTCATGTATATCTAAAAACAACAATTTTTTTTTTAAAGGAACAGCAAAAAAAAAAAAAAAAAGAAAGAAAGAAAAAAAACAGCTATTTATAACTTTATTCCCTCTCTCAGGCAAACTAGAGAATAAAAAGCACATGGGAGAAAACTTGACACAGTGGGGAAATTAAATAGAGAAATGAACCAAATTTTACAAATATTAAATTCATTTTCAACATTAGCCAAAAAAAAAGAGTTACAAACGGAAATTGTACATCAATGTATAGCTTGATCCTCAGTAACTTGAAAGGCAGATCATCTGATTTACATGTGACCACAGTGAAAATTGAGAATTTTTGTTTCTCAGAGACTTGAACTGTCGAAGTGGAAAATAAACATCTCCAGAAGAAAAGAATAATCAGTATTACTGGAGCATGCTATGTATTCCAAGAACCTTCTTGGATGAGGCATGTTTCACAACAATTCTGGAAGGAAAATACTCTTCCCCATTTTATAGATTAAAATAAAAGAACACAGAAAAACAGAAATGAACAGAAATGAAACAGAAATGAACAGAGACACAAGGATTTTTGCATTGGATTAATGTTGAAGAACATCTGTGTCCTCCTGACCCTAGAGTTACATCAATTCCTTTAAGATTTATTAATTTAATTGGGTTAGCACACATATAGGCATTGCTTACGAGCCAATCAGTGAGCAAAACAAATTATGATCCTGATACAAATAAATAATTGAATAAATAAATACATGGAGTTGTGGCTAAGCTCCCTTATAGAAGAATTATGAATAATTTATATGAATAGCCCCCTCAAGGATGCAAAGCTGAACTCTGTATTCCTTGACTGGAGGCTGAGTTTCCTGACTTACTGACTTGTTTCCAAGAAGTGGACTGTGGGAAGTGGGGAGAGGAGGAAGAATGACCTTACAGTGAAGAAACCTGGAGACACCCACTCAGCCCGATGGCCACAGTAACCATGTTCAGTGACAGGTCATGTAATAGGATGTAAGGAGAATGGCACTTCACATGATCTTCCTCCCAGAAACATAAAGCAAGTCGAATCATGAGGGACAATCTCAGATAAATCCAAATCGAAGGACAGTAAACCAAATACCTGATGGGTATTTCTCAAAACTGTCAAGGTCATCAAAACTTTGAAAGTCATAGAAACCATCAAACAGGAGGATGAGAAGACATGACCACTAGATGAGCTGTAGCCTCCTGGGTGGGATCTTGGAACAGAAAAGGGACATGAGGAAATAATGAAGTCTGGATCAGGTGCAGAGTTGAGTTCTGATGATGTTGGCCCCTTAGTTGAGACAAATGCACCACAGAAATGTAAAATGTTAACTCACGCAGATCCTGAGAAAGGGATGCACAGAGTCTCTGTATTGCAATTTTTTTCTGTAAATCTAAAGTCATTCTAAAATCAAACATTTTTTAAAAGAATACACACACACACACATACACACATATTTAACCTCTTGGGGAAATATGCAAAGAGAACATACTTCCATTCCTGACCAAGTGAATTTACTGCCCCTCACCAAATGACGTAAAATGAGAGCTCTAGATATTCAAACTGGAATCACCATGAAGGACAGTGCTTAACTTGGATGAGTGGGGACAACTCCGTTGGCTAAGCAGAAGAGAGACTAGAGAGTCTAATTACCTGGATGAAAGATTTTTGGCTTTTCTAATTTCAGGGATGGATAGGAGCTTCAAAATCTCAGTTGAGCTTTGGAGCAACAGGGAAGCTTCCCTTCTTCTGCATGAGAAAAGGCTCATTAAGAATTTGCGTTACTTGAGGTGAAGCTCAGGAGGGGTTACTTTGGAGATAGTGGGAGTAGACTCCAAAGTAGGGGCGCTGGGGAATAGTAAACCACAGGAAAGCAATTGCAAGAGACCCCTGGGGTGCAGAGGCAGAGGAACTCATGGCTCAGTGGAATGTGACTGAGTGAACCCAGGGAGTGATTCCCGACTGGGGGAGACCAAGGCACCGAAGGTACCGTGATCTCTAAAGTGCCACAAGGGCATTGTAGACCTCAGGTTTATGGAGTTCGTTGTTGTTAATTAAATCTCTCTCTAAAGCCCATATTACGAATGTTTACTGGTAAGGATGTACATTTTTCTCCTCTGGGACAGAACAGTGAATTTTTATACTCTGATAATGTCAACTTGCAGCTATGTTGGTGAAATCCTGAGTGTCAGGTTTCAGGTAGAATTCTCAGCTCGAGAGAAACACAAAGAAGAAAATGAGGGATGTAGGAAGCAGCACTAGGAGTACATTCAGTTTTTGCTTTGATTATTATTATTATTTTTTTTTTGTCTCTTGCCATATCTACACTGATCCAAAGAAGAAATAAATTTCTTTTCTTTTTGCTTTGAAAATGAGATCTGTCTCTTTGAAAAAGAACCAAAAGAGAAACACACTTCAGGCAAAATAAAAATATATACCTTTCTTCTGGGCTCTGACCATTTACTGCTCTTACATATGACTGCTTTCCTCTGGTGAAATAATTTACTGTCTGTTGGTTCACTATTTCGAAGGCTCACTTTTCTCTTTGGCTGCACTAGTGATTCCATTAGTGGTAATGAACTATGTCATGGGTAATCACGCCATTAAGACTCATCTGCCTTAAACCCCCAAACTTGAAACCTCCCCAGCTCTTAGCCCTGCAAAGATAAAAACAGCAATGACCTGCAAAAATAGAGACCTGAGAACCTCTGGAGATATTAAGTTTAAGCTTAATAGTGAGTCATTAATAAATAAGATGCAGTATAATTATCAATATGAAGCACATTTAATAATTAATACCTAGCAAACAAAAGAGAAATGAAATACCAAGTGGAATTAGACAGAGGTTATATTCAGTTCCCCTTGAGGATCTTGACTTGAAGGGGAATTCACAAACTGTTTAAAATTATGAAAGAGCCATTCCCCAAAGCTCAGGTAGTGAGCCACTTAGCAAATAGAAGTCTTAACACTCCTCTGCCTGTGGTCTTACAAGCCTTACCCATGCTCGATTATAAAAGTAGAACTCCCATTTTAATTATAACTTTTCACCTTTTGATGAAGTACCAAAAAGTTTGGGTGCATATGATTAATAAAAAGGAAAGTAGTTGAAATACAGTCTCTTTTATCCTTTATTCTTATTCTGTGATTTTTTTAAGCCAGTATTCATTGGCAGTAACTCCCACCTTCTACTGACAATCCCACTTTTCACTGAGCTCTAGTTTATTGAGTATGATAAGGGAGTTAATATTCATTGCGTATTCACCAAGGTAGATGGATTATTGCAGGGGTTATCTCATGGAATTCTCTTAACAAGCCTTTGTGATCAGGTTTATTAATCCCAGTTAATAGACCAGAAATTTCATCCTAAAAGAGACTAAGTCACTCACCCAAGATCAGAAGTAGTGAATTAGACATTTCATTCATGATTTTTTGATACCTAAGCCCATCATTTTTCAATTCTGACCGCTAAATATATCTGCTATTATACATTAAGTCCTTTGTGTTGGTTTGCAAATGATTATATCTAAAGTTACATTATATATCTTTATATAAGACATTTATGAATCCCCCTTTATATTCAGCAGTTAGTTTGTCAACCATTGGGAAACCGAAAGGCAACAGCACTTTGAAAGTCACTGTTTCAGAAATGAATCCAGCCAGGGCCCAGCATTTCCTCCCAGTCATTCTGTGAGGAAGGGAGAGAAGCAAGCTTCAACCATCACTCATGAACTTGGCCTTTCCAAGCGCATCCCTGCTGCATCGGCTGCTGGGCTCTGAGCGGGTTGGAGAGAGGAGCTGTACGTTCTTTCCATCACTTTCAGCCTAGCATGAGCCATTTCAGCCTTCGTCATGAAATACGTTCACTTTAGACCAGAATAAAACCAGAGAGGCATGGCGGGAAGTGTTTGAAGGTTCCTGACTGTAACGGGTGTATGTTTTACTCCCTGTCTTCTTCTAGAAGACCAACCGCTGGACCAGGATCTGAGGTTTTCTTAGGAATGGAATGTTCATTTAGTCATGCCCTCCCCCCCCTTTGCCAGCTGTGTTTTCAGGGACCCCATCTCTTTATCTCCCCTCAAGTATCTCCCTGCATGCAGAGAGTACAATAGATAGTCCATGCTTTTAATTTGAATACATGGGTTTATATTTGTATTTCAGATTCCGTTCAAAACAATCATTAATTCTAGTCACACTGTAAAACTCTTACAGTCAAATTTTACTAACAACACATTTTAAGGTAATAATATAGTAATAATCCACTTAGAATTTTTTTTTTTTTTTTTTTTTTTTTTTTTTTTTTTTTTTTTTTTTTGGTCCTGGGGATCAAACCCAGGGCCTTGTGCTTACAAGGCAAGCACTCTACTGACTGAGCTATCTCCCCAGCCCCTGTGTGGAAGTAGTTTGCAATAATCAAACATTCAGATCTCAAGGCTCAGGATCCCACAGATAAAACCTACCTTTTGAAACATTCTTAATAGTCTTGGATACTAGAAACAAGATAGTTTGTGACACGAATGTTTCCAAAAATTAGAAAAGATTTTGACTGAAAAGTAATGTATCTGATGGTATTTGTTTCTTAAAGGGTCAAATGTAATTTTTAAATGAATAAATACATAATACTAGAGTAAATAGCCTATCAAGTTATATTATTTTACAAGTTTTAATACGTGAGCATTGGGAAAGGACACATGTTTCTTATCATCACTGATTTCTCTCTAGTTGAGTCGAACGATACCAGGAAGCCTTAGATTTCAGAAATTCCCATGCCTCAAGGGCTGGATAGTCCATAGGTACCATATTCTATGATCAAAAAGAAAATGAAAGAGAAAAAAAAATACCATGGGAATATGAATTTGGCATAAATTTGTCCAAAACAAGTCATTTATTCAAGCAGAATTAAGTTGGGATCCCCTATAGATGTAGTTCTCTCAAAAGAATAGCCACACAATATCATACACAGCTAATTTCTGGAAAGGCCTCCCTGCTCTGTGGTGTGTATTGAAATTCTAGCCATCTTTTAAAGTTTAAGTCATTAAATTACCTTCCTAAATCCATTGATTCTTACTGTCCTTTTCTCCAATTCCTCAGTTTTATGGAATGTAGGGTCACACAAACACATGACAGAAGCTTACGCGTCATCATATTACCATAATTCCATGTAATGCTCTCCTTTCTTGCACAACAAAATTAGTCTCTTGAATGCAGAAATTTCAACTTCCCATATTTCTCCACCACCAACAGCAATGAGCTGGATACATATTACTCTCAATAAATGCCCAGAGGCTGACTGCTGGGTGAAAACTAAAAGATTGTCTGGTTTCATATGCACACTGTTTTTGGTGTGTTTCAGCACTACTCTCCTACTAGTGTTTTACTTCCTTTAACTTGTCTTCTAATCTTCCTGGTCCTGAGATGCAAATGTCCTCACTCTTCTCTGAATCACTCCAAATGCTACATCACATGAAGATCCATCCTTTACTCCTGCCTCTCCCGGGAAGTCCCTGGGATAATATAACCGTGTGTAGTGATGTTACAGTTCTATGACAGTTACAGTTTCAATGACACTATCATGTTCTTGCCTGTAATTGTCTCACACTATTCTTGAGTGTTTTCTATCAGCCATCTTATTTCCCCAAGATAACAGGCTCCCTTCAGGACAGGGGAAGTGCCTCCCGCTATTTTAGGATCCTCCACATCAATAACCAAATTGAATCTAAGAAAATAAGGATTGAAGTGATTTCTGATTGATATGCTTTGCTACATGTTGTGATCTCTTTGGTCCTCAATTAACTGATCAATCATATGCTTTATTTTCCCCAAAGAGTGATTTTTTTTTTTTAATTTTACATCTCAACAATATAAGGATTTTACTTAATAGCTCAGCCTTCTTAATATATGTCAGTCATTTCTCTGGGATTTACAATAAGATATTTTTAAGAAGTTCCCATCTTGATGATTTTAAAGTAGATTTTTAGATTTTTCATTCCCATTTTTCCTCATTCCAACACTCATGTTTGATCACAGTTATTCTTTTTAGAATCAAGAAACCAACATGATGTGCTTTATTTGTGTTTTTTTCCCATTAGAGACCATATCTTAAGCTATATTAACTTCCTTATGCTGAGAGAATTACAATGGAAGTGTTCATCCATGAGTTACTGTACCACTTTCTTTCTGTTGCTTGGATACTCACTGTGCACCCCTGCGGATTCTGAACATCTTTTCTAAGAAGCAGCCCTTTTACCAAATTGTGGAACCACATGTAGAACCCTTATTTAGGTGGGATCATATTTTCTCCCACTCTACAAATCCAAAGATGTGTTATTACTGTCAATACACTTTCATTTTTAAAATTTAGAGTGTTTATAGAGAAAAAATTTCAACATCCTATAAATTATTATCATAAGTGATATATAAATATATATAAAATATATAAGTATATATTAATAAATATATATATAATATTATAACTAATTTATAAAAATTGATATTATAACTAAAGGATTTGTTTTATTAAGGAGATTCCTAAAAAGGACATTAGCCAAAAATATGTAATATTCATGTTTAAAGCAAAGGGAGAAAAGATAGAGTATGCATGAATGTTAGAGGACGTGGATTTTATTGGAATTTTTTACACTTACACCATCATCGGGTATAGAAATATTCAACTTGATATTTCAAGATTTTTTAATAAGAAATGGTGTGTCTGTATAATTGTCATGTACTTTACCTAGACAGCTGAACATTTAATTTGCTAAATTAAAATCTGAGGTTAGACACCTCTTTGCTCTATTGGTCCACACAACACATTCTTTTCCTATCAATATCAGTGATTTATAAATGTATAAGTTTCTCTCTAATATAATGGTGCTTT
The DNA here is from genome assembly GCF_902686455.1 of Sciurus vulgaris. NCBI lineage: Eukaryota > Metazoa > Chordata > Mammalia > Rodentia > Sciuridae > Sciurus > Sciurus vulgaris. Next base: position 18,059,725 of record NC_136469.1, read on the forward strand.
GTAAAATACTTTGTAAATAACATATGCTTTCTTCAAAGTAATTGTACCTTTAAAAGAGAAAAACTGTGAAGTTATGTTTTAAAGCATGGAGAAGCAGTAGAGAATTTCGAATAGGAGATAATAAAGAGAATAACAAATATTGAGAAGAAAGATATATATTTCAAAATTAACGATATAAAATGTGACTTCAGACTTCACTGAGTGCCATGTATTGTTTTACAATGGAGCCACTGAGATGTATTCCACCTTTGCCAACTTTTCAGCTGCCTGCCCAGGTCCCTTCCTTTACCATAGTGTCCTCTCCTCTTCCACATCAAGTCTCTTAGACCTCATCCTTGACTCCTTATCTCTTAGTTTTTCAATGAAGAACTAATTTTAAGAAAATAATGTATTATTTTTCTGACCAGGAATGCAGATGGAAAGACAAACACAATTCGAACTTAACTGAACGATTTCACGTTCGCTCTTCTGACCCTAAGCAGGGGAACACTCTGGGCACGGTAACCCAAGGTCTGAATCCTGACAGTGTCTCTGTAACTCACATGAAGATTGCTGCTTAATGGTCTGCTTGACTCTCTTCTTCACTGGCACTCCTTATTGTACTTCATAGGCCTGTGGTGCTTCACATTTCCATCGTGCTCAAGTAAATTGGAAAAGTAAGTGATATTTCCACAAAGTTTTATGGGTAATCTAAAGCAGGAATCTCACTTCCCCGTCTTAAGTACATAGGCTTTGCCTCTGCTCCTCCCTTCCTTCTGGTTCCCCATCATACCTCACTGGAGGCATATCCTTCTCCAAAAGCCTTTGCTGACCCTCCCACTTTAGATGAGATATCCTGTTCTCCTTGCCTATCTGCTCCTGTGCGTGGTCCTCACTGCTACTCTGTGATTGCCTATTTATTTGTCTGTCTTTCAAACAATTCTGTCCCACTGACTGAGAACTCCTTCGAAGAGGGCACCAGGTCTTTAACATCTGTGTCTCTACTAGATCTTATCATGGTGCCCTATTATAAATTCAAATGAGTGCATGGCTAGCTATATTCTTGGACCCCCTTAAGGAATCTCCTAGGCTTATTAGCCTAGTCCCAGATTTCCCCCTTTCCCATTTCCATCTTCACCTCTTGTAACCTTTGTCAGGTTGTCTGCTCTCTTAAATGGTCCATTCATCCAGGACTTATCCTCTCTCACACAGGCTGTGCAGTTTTACACCACAGGTCTGCAAGGGTCATTCCAATTAAAATACTTTCTGTTTTGCATGCAGTGAAGAATCAAGGTCAGGTTTAAATGATGCTACCTCTGTGCTCCTTGAGCACTTTGGTCATAACACTATATAGCATGAACAACACTGGATCATAGCTGGTGATCTATTCATCTTTCCCACCACACTGAACTCTTTAATGAGGAGCCATTTGGTTTGTCTTTGTAACCTCAGAAAGGTTCAGTGATTTGCTTAAGATCAAAAACTGAGAAAGCAACAAACTCAGGTGTTCTGCCTCTAAGTTCAGTATTCCAAAAACATTTCTCTGAACTTACCTTCCTCTCTTCACAAAGCTCAGGAACGTTGCTATATTGCCAATATTAATGCTAATAGCAAACACATAGATGTACACACACATGCATGTATTTTTCTTTATATCTTCTTGTGAAACATGTAACTCAAGCAACTCGGGAAACTATGAGTGTAGGTAGTTAATGTGCAGGCATCTGTCGGGAAAAATTCTCAATGAAAAGCCAGGTAAACTTCTATAATATTATCTACCACTATTATGCATTTCCTTTTGCTGACATGTCCTATACCTAAATAGAGTTCTGGTGCACCAGATGAAGAATAATGAAGGTTGACCAAATTGCCTTAATATCTCTACATGAAAAGAAAAAGCCTTTTGAAATATTCCTACATGAAAACCAATTTTGAAGAGAAAACTGCCTGTTAAGCTATAATGAAGCCCGACTGCAACCAGCCAAGGTCTGGTCTATTTTCTGGGCTGTCTCTAGACTTCCTTCACATTTGCTGACAGCAGTTCAAATACTCAAGGAGGGCTCTGGGGGCAGGCATGAGGGAGGGGGGCTTACTTTAAGTAGGCCAAGTCGGCTTGAAGTAAGTGCGGTCTGAGCATAGGTCTTGGAATCTGAGGCTTTCTGAACTGTAATCCGAGATCAGACACTGATCCCTTTTGCGACCTGGGATAAATGACTCGACCTTTTTGCCTTGGTGTCCAGATTCTCTAAATAGGGATAATAATCCTGACCTCAGAAGACTGTGTATGAATTAAACATCTGCAAGGCCTGGTCTTAAAGTCAGGCAGAAGGAAGCATCTCACTTCTTACAGATTCAGTAACTCTTTCAACTCAAGTTAACAAGAGTTGAAAGTTTGCAAGGCTATTTCAGCTCACAGAGCAAATGATGGCTGACTCTGGCATTTGAATTGCTTGAAAGTGTTCATGCAGCCTACAAAGGAAGTCGATAAGTGAAAGAAACATGAGACTGAAAAACAAAACCGAACAAGTCATTAAAAGCATTGGCTTCACCCCAAGCCACTATGCCTGGTTGTTCCTTCTTGTGCGACAGGTGCTTGAGTTTGGCTCTTCCGGAGCACTCAGGCTGTGGTTGACTTTCCCTGAGCATAGCACCCCAAACCGAGTCTTATCAGCATGTTTTGTTGTTTATGTCAAGAGTTTCCAGGTATATTTACTTGGAGAAATATTCAATTTATGATCAACAACAGTTCAAAGATGAGACTTTTGTATATCTGGAAGTTCTCCCCAACATACCATTTTGGGTTACACAGAACAACAAGATTGATTGTGTTCTATTATCTATAAAGTTAAAATATACAGAACCAAGTCACTTTCAGAGTAAGGGAGGATGTGTTCTAAAACATCACACATAATTCCACATTCACTCAAGGGAAAATTAAGATTCTTACAGAAAAAAATGTAAAGTAAGTAAATGCATTCTTGAAAGGGTTAACTCTAAAGCCAGTATAATATATTTTTAACTCCCTGCTACTCTTTTCTCAGCATTATCTCTCTGCCATATCACAGAGCCTGTTCCCCTCCATTAACAACAAAACACAACAAGGTGGGCATTTGTCCTCAAAATGGCTATCTATTGCTGTGCAACCAATTATCCCCAAACGTAGTGACTTAAAAACAGTATTTCTTATTCCATGATTTCTTAACTTAACTGGGTCTTCTAGATTGTGATCGCTCACTATCAAGAGACAGTCAAGGGCCAAGAGGAGCTATGATCATCTCAAAACTCAACAGAGCGAGGATTGGCTTCCAAGCGTACTTTGGAACATGGTTGTCAGAAGGATCCAGTTCTTCCCAGGCTGTTGGACTGGGGACCTCATTTCTTCACTAGCTATTGACCAGAGGTCACTCTCAGTCCCTTGCCACATGGGCCTCTCCATTGGGCAGCTCATAACATGGCAATGTGCTTTATCAAAACATGTAAACAAGAAGAGTTGGAGAGAAAGAGACAAGAACACTGGAGTCAATCTTCTGTAACTTAACATCAGAAGTGGCATCCCATCCCTTTTGCCATCTTCTATCCATTCGAAGTGTGTTCCCAGGTCCAGCTCACACTCAAAGGACAGAGATGACACAAAGCTGTGAATACCAGAATGTGGGGATCTTTGGAAGCCATCTGGAGAGGACACCTACCACAGTCTCCCACATATTGTGTATTACATTTAATTTCCTTTCCAACATAATTGATATTCTAGAGTGTTTTTAATATTGGCATATGATTTACTACTTAGCAAATAATTTCATGACATTGTCATAAGACATAAAATAGCTCTTGAAGTAAAATAGTGGATGGTAACTGCATAAGAGACAAAGGAACTCCAGGAACCACGTGTCAACAATAGCGTGGGTAGCAGGAGACAGGCAAGGATAGCAGGGGTCTGTGTAATGGAGAAGGTGGCATTATCCTGTGACAATAGCATCAACTCATTTTATAATTCATTCAGATTGGCTTTCAAAGAATTACTTTCAAATAATCCAGTTCTTGATAATTGGGAAGGGGCGTTGAATTTGCATTAGTCTATACATATTAAGTGAGACTTTACTAATAATGGGCCACATCACATGATTTCAACTTTGTGTAAAAGATGACCACACTCTATGTCTCTGAGTGAGAATATGTGAATGTGTTCATGGAGATAAGGCCTGTATTCCACACATGTCTCTGTGAAATGTCGAAATCTGATCTGTGAATTCCTTTGGACCACTGTGTTAACACAAAGTCATATGCTTGATACTTGTGTAAGTTATGTAGTTTTGCAAGAAAAAAAAATGTTGCTAACGTAGTATTCTATTCTAGTCTGGTATTTATGTAACATACATATCTGTGAGTGTATAAAGAATGTGTATAGCTTAGGGGGAAAATTATCACCACTTTCATGAAAACAACTCAAGTTACATTACCTAAAATGAGAGGGTCAACAACATTTATATTCTGTCCCTAGAGTAATCACTTAGCTAGGAAGATAATCCTGACCTAAGGAAGCCGTTCAGTTCTCACTCTGATATTGTTGAATATATATTTAATTAGAAGTGCTACTTTTAATATGTTTACCAAAAGACTCCCATTATAGTTGAGGCCAGATCCTTTTGCTCACTAGAAACTCCTTAAAAAAAATTGTTTCTTTATTCTGAAATGTTTTCTTCTTGCTGTTTCCAAACATATGGCTATTTAGATTGTCTTTAGTTTAGTGATCTGAGACAAGATAGATCACAAAGATGTATTTTCATTTCTGAGTCATCTGAGAGAAGATGGAGGAAATGTAGGAAGTTCGCTTTATTTTTTCTTCCAAACTTCATATCTGTGATGAATTAGCTGCTGACTTTGTGGAGAAAGAGTCCCTTCCGTGAGGTTGCAAAGCATCGTTTCTGAAAAGGAGAAGCCCATTCTAGGTCAATGGTTTCAGCTCCTACAATGCAGTGCAACTTTTAATGCATTAATTGAGGAACAGGAACTAGAAAAAAAGGGGAAAAACCAACCACTCCTCTCTTCTGTCTGCTTGGCAGACTGTATCTTTTCAGTTTTGACATCAAACTTCAAGTGGGATATTAATACATTGGAATTCCTGGGGCCAGAATCCACAGGGATAAAAAAGTATTGTAAATGATAGTTGAAGAATCCATGGATGTTGGAGTAGTTTGCTAGGGCTGCCACCCCAAGTAGTCATCACAGATCCAGTGACTTCAACAACAGAACTTATTGTCTCTCAGTTCTGGAGGCTGGGTATCTGAACTCAAGGCAGCGTAGGTTCCTTCTGAGAACCCGGGGGAGGTACGTGTTCCAGGCCTCTCCTCAGGGTTTGTAGGCAGTGTTCTGCCCATACTTTCACATTTACCTTCCCCTAATGTGTGTGTCTGTGTCCAAATTTCCTATTTTATAAGGATGCCAGTCATTCTGGATTAAGTTCCATCCTGATGACTTTACTCTAAGTTGGTTACCAAATAAGGTGGCATTCTGAGGTATGAGAAGTTAGGACTTGAACTCATGAATCTAGGGTGATACAGTTCACTCCATCACAACATCTTAATCCATTCAGCCTGTTGGAACAAGATCACCTAGACTGATGTCTTATAAACAACCAGAATTTATCTCTCACGATTGTGAAGTCCTCCAAGTCCAGGGTCAGGTAGATTCAGTGTCTGATGACAGCCTTATTCATAGATGCCGTTTTTCTCTTGGTCCTCACATGGTAGAAGAGACAAGGCCCCTCTCTGAGTTCACCTTGTAAAGGTACTAATCCCATCCACATAAGAAAGTGCCAGAGGCTATGTGACAACTCTTTTCAAATTTCTGAACAATCCAGGTGAAAAAAAATGGATGAGATTCTTCTGGGATGAGCTCAAAGACAAAGCTAAAATGAACATATGAAGTTAGGGAAACAAAAACTTCCATTAAATACAAGGAAATATAATCTTGTAGAACCTGTATGATATTCTATAAGAAAGGAAGGCTGTGGATTTTGCAGTCTTGGAGACAATAATATAAAATCTCACCACTAGTAGTAGCTGCTAGATGTGGACTTCGGACTCGCTTTTGATGTTGTTTTGTTTTTTTCTTTTTTATTTAATTTATTTTACTTTCTCTCTGCCTTGGCTATTACTTTTTAGTAAAATGAACAAATAACATGTGGTTTCTGCGAGAGCCAAAAGAGATGACGTATATTCAGCATCCAGGTCTGTGCTCAGCACAGGTTAACACCTCAGTAAAGGTAGCCTTTAATATTGTTGTTATGACTTGGAGTTTTCTAATTATTGTAAGGTAACAAGATATTCACTTCACAGATATTGCAAGAACTCTCATACTGGAAACCGGATAGGGGATTTTTTAGGGTAACTTATGGTTCTAGAAGTGGATTCATTAACTCAGGTTTTATATCTTTTCCCCTTGAATAAAACTAGAGTTGCTTTTGCTCAATTTGTACCACTCCTCAAATACCTAATTTCATAAGTTGTAGCAATATTTTTCTTTGTTGTGTGTTAGATTAATGTTGAAAAATACTTGTGTAAACACCAACATCAGTATTAATGCAATTGCCGTGTCAAATATCATCACAAAAAGCAGTGCCTGCTGTTCTACTGAAACAGCTCTAGGCACTGAATGCAGCCTGCTCTATGCACAAGCCGTCGTGGGGTGATCGGAATAAGTGCAAAGTAATTTCTTCCTCAAAGAAATATAAGAGAATACATCATCCATCCATTCGTTAATTCCCAAATCATAAAAATATCTGTCAGGTTCTTGGTTATGTGCCTGAAGATAACTATGACTGGGAATCAGTATCTCAAAGGCTGAAAAAGCTAAGGAAAGATTTCAATTGCTGGAATCATGTGGAAAACAGAGTAGGGGTTTCAGTCTTTGACAAGTTAGAAGAGTTGAAAAACACTTTGAACGTCCCACTGAAGCAGCAGAGAGAGCAAAATACATGTTCCTCCATGTTCAGGAGGATTTCAATTTCATAATGAAAACAAGCAGGTGTGCATTCATTTAGTAAAATGTCAGTGCCATGATAGGTGAAGTACAGTTACCGAAGGGGGAGATAGGAGGGACACCTCAGCAGAGGAAGAGGCACTGAGCTTAGACCTTGAGGGTTAGTAGGAATTGGCAGGTAAAAAAGAGGGAGGAAGAGGGTTCTAGAAGAGAAAATGTGTGTGTGATACCCAGAGTCAAGAAAATTTGTACATCAAAGGAGAAACAATAGAATTCACATAGTGTGGTGGGAAAATCTCATGAGCCAGAGGTCAGAAAACCTGCCCTGACCATTAAGTAGTAGTGCCCCTAACTCATGAATGCAAGATGCAATCTATAACATTAGCAAGGTCAGACCACTTTCATGTCTTTATACTGTTTAAGATCTTTCATGCAAAAGAATAAACAAATCCAAAAAGATCACAGTGCACTCTTAAGAGCTATGGAAAGAAGGTTGTGGCTATCCAGAGGCTGTGCTTCTAAAAGCCGAATCTCTTTCCCCCTCATCTTTGCTGTGGTTCATGAGGACCAGCACTGTGAGAATGTGCAGAACTGAATGGAGAGGTGCTTCTCTCTCAAGAAAGAATTTAAGATGGAGTCATTCAACTGGGACTATTTTTTTTTCCAATGGAGGAGTGAATAGGAACCGACTTGCCTTATTAAGAGGAAAAATGAGCGCTCTGTGGTGCTCTGGAGAACATCCCAGACACAAGCGTGGGAATCTGACAGACACTCAAATCTTGCTGGCAGAACCCGGTCTGTGTCCCTTACATTGGTCTTTCCTGTGTTTTCGACTCTTTGTCTTGCTCATTCCTTCACCCCAATGGAAGCAGTCCAAGCACACCCACCATTTCATGCCTCCATGTTTTAGTTATCAACGCCCCCTTTTGTCTCGAGCTGCTTTTTCCCTCAGACGCAGTGCCCTGTTTCCCAGGTAACTGCTCGCACACACTTCAAGAGTCATCTTTTCAACTTCCCCCATGCCTTCCTTGTGTAGATCTGAACCGACATTCCTCAGTGTTCTCTCTTTAACCCCCTGATCTCTGCATTTACTTTTTAAAATGTTTCTTTCTCCCCTGTTAAAATATGTGATATTGTAGTGAATGTTCACTAAGTGAATGAATTGCTTGAATATATGAATGAATGAGTGCTTTAAAGCATTTCTGCAACTCAAGTGCTTGGTTTCAAATCCTTTCCCTTGCTACTTGTACCAGGTGGGTGAATTTGGCAAAATAACTGTAAGTCACTGTCTCAGTTTCTCAATTATTAAATAGAAATGATAATAATACTACCTGCCTCATTGAGTTGTTGGAATGTTTTCAATGAGTTATTATTGGTAAGGCACAAAGAGAACATAGTGTTAATAGGGCAAAATACATCAGCATCCCGAAGCAAAGGTACAAAGTGCCTGACTTTAGGTCTGTGGAGACTGAGAGCAGAGGCAGATTCACAAGCTGTAAGGAGATAAAACTGTTGGGCTTGATGACCAAGGGAGAAAAAGAAGTTAGGACCAAGTCTTGGGATTCTATCACCCATCACTGGAAGGGGAAGGCAGGCCTCCTCCTTGAGTTCATTACTTCTAATCATTTGCTCACCTTGAAAAGCAAAGAGGGTCTGGCCTTGAAGGATAAACACACTCAACCTCTCTGGGAAAGAGGGAGTCTGATGTTTTAAAGACAACGTCAATGTGCCCTGAATAGTAGAGAAACAGATTGGCCTTATTCTGTTCCAGGATCCCTTCCAAGACACCACGTTACATTTAGTTGCCAAATCTCCTAAGAGTCCTCTTGGCTGTGATAGTTTCTCAGACTTTTCTTTCTGATGACTGCATATAATTTGTATTACCACAAAGTTAGGGGCTAACACAATATAAATTCATCTTCTAGTTCTGTGTAGTGGTGCTTGTCTCACTGATGAAAGAAAAATGAAGAGATCTTCTCCTTCAGGATGATGAAGTTGAAACTACAGGTCACCCCTCTCTAACTATGATACTTATCTCTAGACCTACATTTCCCTTTCCCACAGCCTCTGATCACCACCATTATACCCTCTACTTTGAGATCAACGTTTTTAGCTTCGTATATGAGTGCTATCTTCTGCACAGTAGGCTGACTATAATGATCAATAATGATTTATGTATTTCCAAATAGCTAGAAGAGAGATTTTGAATGTTCTCACCATAAAGAAATTATAAATGTTGCCAGACATAGTGGTGCACACCTGTGATACCAGTTACTCAGAAGGCTGAGGCAGGGGGATCACAAGTTTGAGGCCAGCCTGGAAAATTCAGTGAAACCCTGTCTCAGAATAAAATGAAAAGGTCTGAGGCTGTAGCTCAGTGTACAGCCCTTGTCTCACAAGTGTGAGGCCCTGGGTTCTACCCCCAGTATTATAAAAGAAGAGGAAAAAGAAAAAGAAGGAGGAAGAAGAGGAGGAAAAGTATTCTAATTACCCTGATTAGATCATTGCAAGATAGACACATATATCAAAGCATCATATTGTACCCCATAAATATATACAATTATTGCCTGTCAATCAAAAATTAAAATAAAACAAGAAAAACTCAGAATAAAAATGCACGCTTAGGGCTGGGAATATAGCTCAGTTGGTAGAGTGCCTGCCTTGCAAGCCCAAGGCTCTGGGTTCAATCCCCAGTACCACTAAAAAAAATTAATATATACACATATACTGGCAGCCCTTACTTTTCATATTCATATATGTGTATGTATGTATACATATATGTATATATTTCAATTACAGGGTTTAGTTAAATAAATCCAGTACCTCAATAACTTGGCTCAAATTTCATTTGTATATGAACTGCAATTATGCTTCTTTGTACAAACTTACCAACACCATATCACTAACAGTTAAACATCTTTGTTATGCCTGGGACAACTGACATACTTCTTTCTAAGTTTGATTGGCTTCTAACACTTTATTCTTTGTACTTTCAATGCCTTGAAATATCTCCAAGAGCTTTCCAAGTTTTCTTTAGCCAGCATCACTTCCTCTCAGATATCTTCATCAGGCTTATCCCTGCTGCTTTTCTCTTTTATGTTCAGTTCTCCTTCAGTAAGTTCCCAGGGCTCATATCTAGAGTCTCTCAAATGGCAGCAGTGTGGATATACCTATGGTCAGCTGTCTTCTTTCACATCTCATTTCATATCTGGCCATATTACTTTTCATTTCTCTGCCGCACTTTCATCTGTTATACAATTCCCTCTTTCAATCATGTTTTGTAAACTGTCACGAGTTAATCACAGGGAGACAAGGAGGCAACACAATTTCATGCTTTGCTGTCTGTGAGTTAACTAAATAACAGATGTACAGTAACCATAGTGAGGTGATTGGTGCACCTCTTATTGATTTCTTAAGTGAAGTGCAAGCAGAGAAGTTTGTCCCCCCATATCTCAAGGTGTTAGGTTCCCAGCACACTCTACAGATCTTCCTGAGAACTGTGAGACCAGGCTGAGAACTGGGTTGTCCAAGGCCACCCAGAGAACTTTCCTGCACTTGTCCTTCCCTTCCCCCTTTCCGTCCCTTTTCCTCTTCCTCTTCCTCTTCCTCCCTTTTCTTTCTTTTATTTTTCCCATTTAAATCTGTCAATCATTTTCACAGAATCCCAGTTTCATCCTGGTAGAGTCTGAATCTGTTGAGAACACAGAGATTATCTTTCCTGAAAACCTTCCATCTTGAAATGATGGTAGTGGATCCACAGATTATCGACCTTCTAAGGATCTCCTTCCTCATTCTTCAGAGACAGGATGTCTACAAGAAGACAAATCTCTCCCTTCTGATGATATTAATCATCTCTCATGACAACTGGAAATGCATTTTTCTCTATCTAGGTGATTCTTATGAAGTATAAAGTTTGGGAATCACTACTAGTCACTCTTCTTTCAGTACGAAGAAGAAGAAGAAAAGAAAACCAACCCAATCTCCAAAGTATCATGCTTTGCTTCTACAATCCTTCAAAACAGACAAAGGGTGACGAAGGTAGCATTTTACATATAAAGTATTCATTTCCATTCCCTTTCCTAAAAGAGGGCCATGTGCCCTGTGTTTGGCCATGAGACTTTGCTTCTCTTTGGGAAAGGCATACTCCACAACCGGAAGAGCCATACCCCACCAGGTCACGTGCCTTATGACCAAATCAATGGAAAAATGATGTGCATGACATCTGGGCAGTTGCTGCAGGAGCCATCCTGTGCCTCTGCCAATACTGTGTCTTTCTGTCACAGACTCAGATGAGGTCTTTCCCTTTGGTCTGGATCCCCAGATGAAGAGATTATGTGATGCAGACTAGAGTTCACATTGATAGGAGAAGACATAGCTGTTATTGCAAACCACTGAGATTCTGGATTTGTTTGTAATGGAGCACAACATAAAGATTTTTAATCTGAGGAGATAATTTTTATAACTTCCTTTCCTAGAAAAATAACAGTAGATATGACCACACAAAAATAAAAAGTGACTTTTGCTATCTCTAAGGTAGTGCAGTAAGGGCACCTGTCAATCCCCAGTGATGGGACAACTCATGTGCATAGCAGTCCCAGCTGCCATAGCCCTCTCCCCCAACTGAATCACAGACAACAGGACAGCTCTGATACACTGCAGAACAATGGAGACAGGAACTATCTGCCCTGCTTCTCTCCTATACACACATACCATTTATTATAAAATAGCACCAGGCAAATTGTCTTCAAATCTATCTGAGTTTTTCAAAGTTTTTCCTGTTTGGTTTTCAAAAATCACCTTCTCTTCTTTCATGGCAAAAGGACAAGATAAAACATTTCTGTTTTAATAATCAAGACCTGTTGTTCTCAGACAATAGAGTGCTGTTCAGCAGGAAAGTCGTATTCGACATATTAGAAGAATTCCTCTAACTCTTCCCTTCTGATGTGTTTTGAATGTTTTCCCCAAAAAAACATGCACTGGAATTTTAACCCCCAATGCAAGAGTGTTGGAAACTGGCAGCTGATGGGAAGTTCTTAGGTCAAGAAGGATCCAACCTCACAAATGGATGAATGCTGATTATGAAAGGGTTTGAGGCTATGGGCTCGCTGCCCTCATCTCCCTCACCCTCTCATGTTCTCTTTTTCCTTCCATCATGAGATGATGCAGCACAAAGGCCCTTGCTAGATGCACTACCCCTCCATCTTGGACTTCCCAGCGTGCAAAACTGTGAGCTGATACATTTCTGTTCATTGTAAATCCTGTCTATGGTATGCTGTTATAGCAGCACGAATCAAGACACATTCTCATCACATGTGAATTACAGACACCCTGACTGATACCTCTGTAGGTCCCCAATTTCATCATCCTGAGAGCATAGATTACAAACAAATCAGAATGAAAAGCAAAGTGTGTGGCTAAATCATTGTCATCTACACGTTTCCTACTGTGAATAAAAAAAATGCCAAGGCTCCGAAATACATAACAGTAGTTTGATACATACTGTTGGGATCTGTTCTCTAGTACGTGGAAAAGAATACCCAGAAACTACCTTTCTTCAATTGCTAATCTTCTAAAGTAAATTAAAATATTGTGCAAATTTTTAAAGAATCCGTCTAAATGATACTGGAAGCATGTTCACTTAATATGCTGGAAGTATTTGCAGGTCTACTCTATACCTGGGTGACATGTAAGTCACACAGAATTTTATTATAGCAATTATCACATATCATTTGTGCTTCTTGGTTAGTCTGACATCCCTACATAGTACAAAAACAAATGTCTCTTCTTGATAATAAAAAGCCAGTAATCCCTCTAGGTATGATTAGAACTATGTCATTTGGCACACTATGCTTTAAAATGGTAAGGGACTACCTTTAAAACCCAAAGATTTATCATATATAATTTTTCGAGTATATCTAAAAAAGCTAACTTGAGCCAAGCACCTAGTTTCCAAAATGTTGTTTCAAATGCAGAAAAAAGATGCTTCCGTGTGGAACAGAGCTGTTTATAAGCCACAATTAGTCACTAAGGATAACTGAATGTCCCTTTGCTTCATGACTCAAGCCAACTGAATCAGAAGTCAAGATGGCTGAAGTCTCTCTGGTTCCCTGACTTAGGAACTTGTGATGCTGGGGAACTACTCATCTTTAACTCTTACAAGGATTCCAGCATCATCCAGGAGTTTCTGAAGCTGTCCAGTCAGGACTGGGGAAACGAGGATGCTCTAAATCCTATCAGGACTTACCTACAGAAGTCAGCCTCCAGGCCAAGATAACCACTAGAAGCCTGACAAGTACGTTCTTTGCCCTTCCTTTTCTGACTGCAAGAATCCAATATATGCTAAAAGGTCTAGAAGTTTTTCACCTGGTACAATACTTCCCAGAATACTTCAGAAGGCTCTGGTCTTGTTTTATAATCCCAGGGAACATCCAGATTTCTGTAACTGACAAGAGAACTTGTACAGTCACACACATGTAAGTACACACATGTGTGCATGCGTGTGCACACACACGCTAATTATGGACTGGCCCATTAACTCAGACTTATATCTAAACAATACTCAGATACATTCATTCTTCTCAAGATTTAGGGGTGCAAGATATCATGCTTTCTTTATCAACTGCCAATCGCTACCAGAGGTACCTCTATTCCACTAATATCATCACTGTGATAAGACATGGATGCCCTCCATCTCTCAGGGATTCTTTTACTTCTTAAACACCTTCTTATATCAATTTCTTCCCCATCACACTTCCAAAATATATGACCATAATAAGAATACCATCTAGACTGGTTAGGGCATTTGTTCATTAAAAAGCCAACTCTCAGCTAAATGAAGAGCCAAAGATCATTAGAGGTGACAGAGCATGGAATTTTTGAAATGAGTGCCTCCCATAAGGCCTCAAATATCACCTTGTCCGTTTATGACTCTCTTGGTGTGTATTTTATACACCATTTATTTAAAACAGCTTAGAGAGAAGGTCATTCAGGTATTTGGATGTGGGTTAACATCTAAAATGAGCCATGGTTTATTATTCTTCTTATTGTCCACTTACTAAGGAGAGTTGAGTAGATGACTGAAGTCTATGGCCTCATTTGAGAAAGTGCAAAAACAGCACTTTTCCTCTGTTCGTATTAGAATGGATACCTTGATATTTAAGGCTCTAACCCTTTAGAAGTGAGTGGTGATTTTGTGCAGATAGTGCGTCTCTCCTCATCCCTCCAACTCCTTAGCATAATATTCTAACTCAGGCAGGGAAGAGCTTCAGTGAAAGGACATTAGTGTCTGTGGCAGTGTTCAGTTTAAATGAATTGGATCTATAAGACAATCTTATCAAGCTTGTTTTAGTGTAAGTGTCAGCTTTATGTTGAAGCACGAGAGGAAGCAGTGGAGGATACCGAGATGCACCATAAACTTGCAGGAATTTTACAAGCCAAGATAGATGTTGAGATAATGAGAACAGATTTACTTGTCAGAAACTCTGATGTCAAAATGAGAGTTTTCCATGATTTCCAAAAAGAATACTTTTTCATACATTCATAACACCATAACACTCAATGGCAATTGATGATCCACAGAAATGTATGTAAATTAATATCAGAAAGATCTACTTCTGCTTGTCAGGAACCCCAATGGACAATCTGAGAGTCACTTCGGCACTTTGGTACTTGTGAACATTAACTTTTGCAAGCGCATCTCCAGTTCGCTCTCATTATTCTGGAACTAATTGAAGGACTATACATAGGAAGACTGTGAGCAATTCATTTAAGACTCTGAGCAGGATTTTTATGAAAGTTCCCCACAAGTGGGAACTAAGAAAATTCACTAACCATAGGGCAAAAGATGAAGCTCTGTGGTTTAAAACATCTTTGAGAGGAAGAGAGAAGAATTAAATGGTTAAGGCTCAGAACATAAAGAGGCTAATGGTAGGAGGCCCCCAGAGGACAGTGTAAAACTGTTAATGTTGGATGAATTTATTAACCTAGAAAAAGAATGGGTTGTGAATTTAACAGCGAGCTAATGTTACAGAAGTGTTAAGAGAATTCGGGAATGACAGGACTGTGAGAGCCACCAGGGGCCATCCGATTCCTTTACATGACGCCCTCTGGGCCAAGCAAAGAACCAGTGTGATGCAGAACCCTGCATTAAGAGACCATGCTGGAATTTCCTGAGCCATGACCAAAGAAAGGAAGCAGAGAGCACCACAGTCAGAAGTATACAGAAAAAACAAGTTCAAGTCTGTTGCTTAGTGATAGACATATCATTGAGCATGGAGGAAAGACTCTTCTCAGTAGGAATTAGGAATCAGAAAGAACACGGGAGGTTCAAGCAGGCTTGAGAAATGCAAACTGCAGCAGGTGTGTGATTATCATGTGCCAGTGAATAAACCAGTGATGGAGTATATGGTGACCATTTTTTGGGTTTGATAAGCAAACTTAGACTTTCAAAAGGGAAAGGGTTTCAAACACGTGGTCCTATTATTTCCCTCAAGACCAGTACCCCAGCTGCTCCAAATGGAGCAGCAAAGTGAAATTAACCAGTTCCCTTGGAAGGCTGCAGTGGTTCAGCTTCAGGGGCTTGTTAATTCTCCTTCTCCAGGGGCTCCAAGTGAGGCCTGAGAGCAGAGCAGGGAGGCAGAGTGGAGAGAAGAATTAACAAGCTTCCTAAAGCATTGTACCCCTGCTCCTTCCAAGGGAATTGGTTAATTTCACTGTGTAACTCCATTCAGATCAGCTCAAGTTTGAAAAAAGCTCCAATTAAACAGAGGCAGGAGGGACACAAAGGCAATTGGGTAGGAAAGGGAAGGAATGGGTAGAATTTAAATCAGTGACCTCAATCCAAAGCATAACCCCCTCCACTAAATGCTGAAGCATACGTATTTGTTTTTTTTAGACATCTAGCCAAGATATAAAAAGTGTTATTTTGAAAAATTTTATTCCTCCTCTGAATCTTGGGAGAGCTTCTGAGATATTAATTCTCCTTTAGCTGACTCACAGGGCTAACAGTTGTTCATGTCTGATCCGTGTAAAACCTATTCACTCTTTACATCTGGATGCCATGAATGCCTGCACCCATTGCCAACATGAAATGACTTTATCCAACATTTTAAAGTTAAAAAAGAGAAATGAGCACCTACAGAGGACTTAGAAGCACTGCCTTGAATTTTACAAAGGGGGAGAGCAATAAAGAATGAAAGAAACTAATAGAAAAAATGAAGGATGCTAAGTGGAAGAGGCCAGGAGGGAGGAGATTGTTAAAATAATAAGTGCAAAGAAGTTAACTGAAAGCACATGTACCATATTTTAATGGTACTGTGAAGGGCTTAAGAAATTTATGTATCCAATAAACCTATATATCACTAGATCATGGATGAATTCCAGGTGGATTCCACATATGGCCTTAGGAAAATTACTGAGTCTTCCAAAGAAAGAAATGTCAACTTCCATTCAGAAAATGAGGACAACAAGATCCACTGTTGAAGACCGTTGGATTACAGGATATGTATGTAAGGTACCTAAAATAGCACATGTTCAGTGTCCAACAAATGGAAGTTGTCATTATTATAATTACTATTGTAAGTTAAAAATAGATAAAACTGGGACTGAAAAGTAATTTAAGAGATCATCTCATCAGTAGATATCCCATCTAATTTTGCATCAATCTAACCTATATGCAGCTTTATAAAACTAGAGCTTTAAAGGTCATACTTCAAATTTATTAACTCCAAATTTCTCTAAGTATTGTCCAGAAATGTATTTCCAATCCACCAGATAATTTGGACTAATGATTCTTGGATGAGCTGGGCCAGTTGCTGATATCTCACAGTAGCAAGAGAAAACCTAGAAACCTAAGAGCCCAATATTTCCATGAGATCTCTCCTCTTATACCACTATATCTCTAGGGGAAACTACAGTATTGTACTCAGTGTCCTTGGAAATTTGGTTATTGTTATTGCCAACGTTATTATTACCAACCATTTGGTGTTCTGATTCTGTGAACTTAATAAATCCCATCATTTTTCCACAAACTGGGGACTTCCTGGCAGATAACACCCAGGCACATATTTTATCCATATGGTAGCATGGAAAACAACATGATTCTTTTCTCAGGTCTACTTGTCCACACCAATCCACAGGTGATTACTCCAATATCCATGCCCTGCCACACTCCCAGAGTGCATGCAATCAAGGGAAGGTTTTGTGGTTTTCCTGCCGACTTAAGATCATTAAGAACTCTTCTCAGGTATCCAAGCGTTCCTGGGACATTAGGATGTTCTCCCTGCTGCAATACAAACTCCAAACTTTGTCTTTGATTCACAGTAACCACCTACAGAGAAGGAAGGTAGAACAAATGATGATCTTCTTCCCTGTTTTATCCTCTTTTTGCTTCAATATCTCTTCCCTCTTACTACTGAGGAGCTGTTACTTCTCCGGGATGTAAACAGAGGGGCAGAATAAGAAAAAGATAAGGAAGTTTTACTTAGGCTTGGATATAGCTGCATTGGTGTTTAAGCAGACCCCTGTCCTTGCAGGAGCCTTTGTGGGATCTTGGGAAAGCTGCATCAGAGAAAACTTTCAGCAATTCCTAGTTCAGGCAGGCCCTCCCTATCTGACCACCTGGAACTCTTGTCCAAGCCCTTTGACATCTGGTCCTATACTTCATTATCTTTCTGCCTAGATTTCCTCATCCTTTCAAAGCTGTCTGTAAGAACAAGATCTAAAATGACCCTCTACCCCTCTCTCATTCAGCTCACAATATGTTTACGGCAAACTGCCTAAACTTTGCTACCATTCAGAGCACAGCTACATTCTGCAATGGTTTCCCAAGACTGTCTTAGCAAAGTACCACAAAATTAGTGACTTTAAAACAACAGAAATATATTGTCTCACCATTCTGGAGGCTGGAAATCCAAGAATCAACAGGACGGCAGGGCCACGCTTCTTCTGAACCCTGCAGGGAAAGGGTCCCCAGGCCTCATCCAGTTTTTGGTGTTTGCAGTAATCCGTGGCATTCTTCGGCTGGTGAATGCATCATTCCAAACTGGGCCTCTGTAGTCATGTGTCCATTTTCTCCTATGTCTCTGTCCCTTATCTTCTAATAAGATACCAGTCTTATTGGATTAGGGCTCACCTAATTCACTATAACCTCATCTCAATTTGAATTACATCTGCAAAGACTCTACAAATAAGGGTATACTCACAAGTACTGCAGGGTTGGCACTTTAACATATCTTTTAGAAATGGGCACAGTTCAGCCATAACACATGCCAACCAATCCAGTGGTGGTCAGCTACTCTGGACTCCCACTGACTCTCAAGCTGATACTCATCTTTCAGATTTCTTAAGTGTGAGGTGAGTTCCAGGTGTCCTCAGGGTCCCTCCTGCTCTCTGAATGGTTTTAGAGTCCCTCTCATTGCATTTGAGGTGAGAGGAAAGCATCCCTTTCCTAACTGACATCTGTTTTTTAAAGTCCACATAGATAGATTCACATCTCTTTTTGGAACATGGGTATAGTTAGTATCAATTATATTAGGACCTCAGTCAGGACCAACACTGAAATAGTTCTTTGATTATATACTTAACTGTGAGAATAGTTTAACAATACTTCTGTGAATACCATCTGTATCTGTGATCAGAAACTTCATCTTCAAGGATTAAAATAAAAAGCATACATTCTCCAAAAAGAAGTTTCCACCTTGTTGTTTCCTTGTTGGGATGGGATGCAGGTGATCTTTATTATAAAATCATGTGATATTGATTTTATATGAATATCTAGTGTAAACTCAAGTAATAAATACAAGTGTTTGGTAACTAAAACTACGAAGTCGTATAGAAGACTAAAATAACTTTTAAGATTATGATAAAATATTTTAATCAAATATTTTAGTTTGATGTCTCTCACCAAATTGTCTTGTAGATGAAATTCAAATGAGAATAATATGGCCAGAAGTAAGTATTAAAGTGCAAAGCGGGGAAGTAGAATCCTAAAGAATGAACAATTAGTCAATAACCAATTTAAGAAATATTGAATAAAATAATAAAAGGTAAAGAGGAAACAGTGGTAATGTTTCACATTACACATGCCAAAAAACACCTTAATTTTGTAGGACCTATTTCTCTTTTCTTTTTTTTAATTGTAAACAAATGGGATATAACTTGTTTCTCTGGTTGTACATGAAGTAGAGGCATACCATTTGTGTAATCATACATTTACATAGGGTAATGGAGTTTGATTCATTCTGTTATTTTTTTCCTCCCCCCTCCCCTCCCACTTCTCTTTTCCCTCTATACAGTCCCTCCTTCCTCCATTCTTGCCCCCCTCCCACCCCCCATTATGTATCATCATCCACTTATCAGCGAGATCATTCGTCCTTTGGTTTAGGACCTATTTCTTAATAAGAAAACTATTAGCTGTACACGGAAGAACTAGGCTAAATGACTGCATCTCCAATCAGTCGTGAGGTGTAGAATGCTCATGATCACACGTTATCATAGGCACTACTGCCCACTGCATAGTCATGACCCCATTGGTCTTAATTTCCTTCTACCTGGTGCCAAGAGCTATATGAATTCTGCTTGAGAGAGGGGAATGATAGTCACTTTGTCCTTCTAGAGTCTACCACATAGCATCTTTCATTTTCCCCACCAATATAAGACTCCATTTGAGCTTCGAATCTAATTGCACATGTTCCTATAGACCACAGAGTCAAAAAGCTACTTAATACCATTAAAAGAATTTGCATGTTTACGTGCACTGCGCCACCATCTCAGCCCCTCTGGTCACACATTCTTGACTTAAATGGATTCCCTAATGTATGCTTTATCTAGTTATATCCCCTCACATATCCTGCTTAATATTTATGTGCAAGTCAGGTCAGCGTCTGGGACTTCCTGAAGCACACACATGGTTAGAATTACACAGTTCTTGGGAAAACCCCCAGTGACCTTCTCCTACTTCCTCAGTCCACACACTCCAACCCCCAGCTCTTTGAGACTCTTCATTCGTAGAATCTTTTACAAACAGGTTCTGTTTAGTTTCCATTTTATGGATGAAAGTTATCAAACTGACTTGAGCTCCAGTTCTGTTATTCCAAACTTGATGTGACTTTTAACAAACTTTCAAACCACAAACAGGATTAAAGAAACAAATACTCCCAGCAACTTGAGGTTCAGTTATACAGAACACTTGGGAAGTATATACAGTTTTCAAGCCTGTCTGGTCTGCATTCATCTTTTCTGAACACCATTTTCTTCCTCTCTTGACAGCCCTGACCTGCCATCAGGATGCCTTCTGTTCTCCAGTTTTCTGAGATTGACACGATAGTCAATGTGAAACTGACCTGAGAAATCCACTTGGAAAAAAAAAAAAAAAAAACTTACATATCTAATAAGTTACACCTTAGGAATATTTACATTTCTAAATAATATGACCCAAAGAAACACTTTGAAGGGGGAATCACTTCAAAAAAATCACTGAATTATAGCACTAGACAGGGCCTGTGTCCTCCTGCCTCTGGTCCTGTTGCACTAGACTGACTTGATTGTTCACCAGAGTTTGTGTGTGTGGTTCTGGGGACCCCAGGGCCTCACATAGGCTAAGCAGGTGCACAGATACTGAGTTTCTATCTCAGCCCACTCGACAAATGTTCTGAAAGCCAATATGGACCCTCATTGTGTTGTATTCTGGTTTATCCCAGTTTGTTCTGTGATAAAGCATGTCAGTTGGACATTTGTCGAGCTTCCTTTCAGGCAGAAATCATCACTTATTATATGACAATATCGTACTTTACACAGCGCACTCAACTAAATGTTGATGGAATTGAATTCAGTCCCATCAGCTTCTCATTTTACAGTAAAGGAAAACAATATACTGGAATACAAGGGACTTTCCCAGAGTGTGTGTCTGGTCAGTGGAAAACACCAAACAAATCAGGAGCATTTCAACCTCACAGTAGGAAAACACGCTGGGCCTAATACTAACCTTTAAATCTTACTTTATTGGCACCCACCCAACCATTCTGCTCACACAAAAGAATGGCCTTAATTTTTTTTTTTTTTCTTTGAGGTGCTGGGGATTTGAACCCAGGCCTTATGCTTGCAAGGCAAGCACCCTACCAACTGAGCTATCTCCCCAGCCCCAGAATGGCCTTATTTTAAAAATATATCTGACTCAAATTTTAATCCTTAGCACTAATTTATTGGAAAATAACTGATTTACACTTTTGGTATGTGCTGTCTGCCGAGTGTTCAGCTAGTCATCTCAGTGCCGACGCACACCAGTTTTAGGATAACCGTGGAGGGTGGCAGAGCAGGGCCAGTGACAGAACAGTCTCCCTGTGTGCAGAGTGCTTCTGCAAGACATCCTGTTTTGACGTCCTTTGTGCCCTTTGACCAGTCACAAGTATAAGGTACTCCTCTTTTCCCATCGTGGGACTCCTCTAGGATAAGACTCTCTGCCCCATTAATTTATAAGAATATCATATTTCAACAATTTTATTTATTTTTTAGTTATTATTTTTATTTTTTGTAGTATTAGGGGTCTACCCCAGGGGTACTATACCACTGAGCCACATCCCCAGTCCTTTTTTTGGTTTGTTTGTTTTTGTTTTATAGGGTCTCCCTGTATTTCCCAGGCTGGCCTTGAACTTGTGATTCTCCTGCTTCAGTCTCTCAAGTTTCTGGCATTATAGGTTGTGCCAAATAATTTCAAAGGCCCCATCCAGTAACATAAAAATGTTGAATCTTATTTTATTGGAACGATGTCCCTTCCCCTGCGTCTGGACTGCAAGTCTGAACCTCCCAAGAGGTTGCATTCCCTCTCTCCTATCTCCACCTCTGTGCTCACTCACCGGCTTCTCCTTTTGATGCTCCAGGGTCAAACCTGGTAGGGAAAGAGGACACAGCCGAAAAGGCTCAAATGTATGGGGCGGCAGAGTCTCTCCCAGGGATGGGTTTCTGCAGACTTCTTGGAGCACTTCTCCCGAAGATTTGCCAAATGCAGGTCAACTTGAGCAAGGTCACGTCTCCAGCTGGCTGCTTGTGACTAATCTGAGCTTCCCAGGGCCCCTTGGGTGGGATCTTCTTGCCCTTTAGGCAGTTCTTTTGGACTGGACCCCTTTAAGCTGCCCTACCTGCAGTTCCCTCCAATGGGATTCAAACCTAGGTATGGCAGGGACATGTATGTGTCTACAGTTGGAGCTTTCCTTCCCTTTGCCACCAGCAGAGGCAACTCCAGCCACAGAGTGTCACCACCCGACTATTTAAGAGTAACTCAAGTGTCATATCTTCAAATGTCCAGATCTTGACCAATACACATCAGGTATTGTTTTAATTTTTAATTAAACTTATCCTAACTGATATATAATATTTATGTGTCATAATATAAATGTATAATACTTATATATCAGTTAGGATAAGTTTAATATATAATATATATTATATATATATATATATATATATATACACCAAGCACATTAACCGTACCATGTGCTGCTTCAATGCATGTATATATTATATATGTCTAAATCAGGTTAAACACATTAATCTCAAGCATTTATCATTTCTTTATGGTAAAACTTTTAAAATTCTTCTAGCTTTTTGGAATACACAGAGCATTATTGTCATCAACAATGCCCCTCCCCACCCATCTGCACCAACGCCAACGTTCTACTCTCACTTGATGTAAGATCAACTTTGGTAGTTGGGAACACATGACACTTGTCTTTCTGTCCCTGGCTTAGTTCACTTAACATGATGTTCTCTAGTTCCATCCATGTTGTCACAAATCAGAGAACTTCATTCCTTTTTATAGCTGGTAGTATTCCATTGCATGTTTGCACCACATGTTCTTCATCTGTTTATCAGTTGATGGAAACTTAGGTTGTGTCCATTTAGGGCTATTTTGAATAGTGTCACATTAAACGTGAGGGTGCAGATGTCTCTTTGATATATTGATTTTATTTCCTTTGGAGATGCAACCAGTAGTGGGATTTTGGACCACATAGTATTTCTTCAAATATTTTTGAGAAGACTATCTTCTTTCATGATGGCTATACTCATTTATATTCCTATTAACAGTGTACACATGTTCCGCTTCCTCTATCTCCTCATCAGCACTTGTTACCTTCATTTTTGACAAAAGCATTTTTGCTGGGGTGAGGTGATAGCCCATTGTGGTTTTGATTTGCATTTCCATGACGACTTGTTATGCTGAGTATTTTTTCATATACTTGTTGGCCACTTGCATGTCTTCTTTAGAGAAATGTCTATTTAGATCCATCTTTAAGTCGGGTTATTTGGGGGCATTTTTTTTCTATTGAGTGTTTTGTGTTCCCCCTACATTCTGTGTATTAATCTCTTGTCGGATGTACACTTTGCAAACATTTTCCCCAATTCTGTAGGTGTCTCTTCACCCTGATGATTATTTCCTTTGCTGTGCAGGAGCTTTTTAGCTTCATGTAACCCATTTGTGAATTTTTTTGTTTCCTGTACTTTCAGAGTCTTATCCATAAAATATTTCCTATCCAATATTCTAGAGCATTTCCACTATAGTTTATTCTAGTAGTTTCATAGATTCAGGTCTTACATTTAAGTTTTTAATCTATTTTGAGTTATTTTTAAGTGGTGAGAGATAGGGACCTAGATTCATCCTTCTGCATAAGGATATTACATTTTCTCAGCACCATTTATTGAAACTACTGTCCTTTTCCCAATGCATGTTCTTAACGCCTTTGTTAGAAATCAGTTGGCTGTCCATGTGTGAGTCTATTTCTAGAATCTCTATTCTGTTCCATGTGCCATGCTGTTTTAATGACTATTGCTTTGTAGTATGTTTTGAAGTTCAATAAGGTAATGCCCTTGGCTTTATTCTTTTTCTTTAGGTTGCTTTGACTATTTCAGGGATTTTTATGGTTTCACACAAATTTTGGGATTATTTTTCCAGTTCTGTGAAAATTTTCATTAAGACTTTGATAGGGATTGCATTTAATCTGTGAATCTCTTAGGGCAATATGGACATTTTAAAAATATTGACTCTTTGAATCCATGAACGTGTGATGTCTTCCCATTTATTTTATGTTTTAAATTAATTTCATCAATGTTTTATAGTTTTCATCTTTCATTTCTTTGGTTAAACTGAGTTCTATTTGTTTTTATTGTTGTAGTTATTGCAAATGGAATCACTTTCTTGATTTCTATTTCAGAAAATTTGCTCTTGATGTATACTGATCTTTGCATGTTGATTTTGTGTCCTGTAACTTTGCTAAATTTATTAGTTCTGATAGCTTTTGTGTGTGTGTGTGAAACCTTTGGGGTTACATGTCAGGGTTTTTTAATAGTTTGGATCTTAAATTTCCTCCAAAGGTTCATGTGGCTAAAGCTTGTTTACCAGGGTGGTGCCATTGGAGGTGGTATAACCTTTAAGAGGTGGTTAAGAGGTGGGGGTCCAGTGGGAGGCATTTAGGTCATTGGGGGTGTACCTTTGAAGATATCAGTGGGATCTTCCTCTATTTCTCTCTTTCTAACTTCCTGGTCATGAGATGAGCAATTTTGTTCCAACATATATTCCTGACAAAATATGCCACCACAAGCCCAAAGCAACAAGGCCAATCAATCATAAACCGAAACTTCCAACACTGAGTGAAAATAAACCCTTCCTCTTTATAAGTTGATTATCTCAGGTATTTGTTACAGTAATGGAAAACTGACTAACACATGGTTTTAGCCTGATCCTCCTTTGCACTTAGAGTAGGGAGGAAAACATGTACTCTTACACCATGGCATACAGAAAACACTCCTCAAAGTTATGCCTTCCCTGAAGTCACTCAACCTTGGTATGTCTGAAGTGAGTGATAGCTAGTGCAGGCAGACCCAGGTTAGGATCACCTCCTTTACAAATCTAGCTCCCTAATTTAGAATGTTTTGTTTTCCAACTCATGGGCATCCGTAGACAACAGCAAAAATTTCCACTGAAAATCCTACAGCTTATATAAAATACTTCCATAATTTGGAATAGTTCAGAAAATGTAACTGTCAGCCTCATAAGCTCCTAGAGTTCAGGCAGAGGCCAGATTTTGATTCTAGATTATCGGAACGCAGGGACATGGATTAGAAGGCTGTGATCTCTAAGATCCTTTATTTCTTAAGACATAATGATCCACAGGCTATGTCTGTATTGGATGACCTGAAAGTTTACCCTGGTCTTCAAGGACAAACAGAGGGAAGAACATCAACAGAAAATAAGAATATGATGCAACTCAATAAACATCTCCACAGATCCTAGTTGGCTATTATTTATTTGATCTCTTCTCATTTTGTTTGAATTGGCATATCTTGATAGCACCAAGCTTATTATTTCAACTCCAACATAAAAACCCTGCAGGGATAAAACGAGAGTTCTGAGTTCAGATGTATCAAGTATTCGGATAATCAAAAAAAGCTTAGAAAATAAAACAGCAATAACATTGGAACAGTTAAGCCATGTGAAAATACTCAACATCCTTCTATTTAAAATAATTACTAATAATTACAATAATAGTAATTAACATAATTCCATCCTCTCCTCCCTTTCCTTTAGGCATTTTCATTTTAATTGCACTTGTATATTTTCTTTCTCAGATCAGATATCATCAAATAGAGTTAGGGTTCTCCCTTCCCCCTCAATTTGCTTTGGTTTGAATTTTTCTTCAGAAACTGAAAGCAGTGTGTTTTAAATTCTAGGTTCGTTTTTTTCCTGATCCTCTTGCTCCCAAATTTATCAGCACATAGGATTTTTGCTATTTTGAGAAAATCTGGATGCAGAACTCATTTGGTCTGTGAGTGGTCCCCAGGAACTCCTAACCCCACAATAAGCGAGCGACCTTTGCCTAGAGAAGATGGAGAAGCAAGCCAGCCTTTGCCAGCCCTCCTCCAGCAACCTGGGTGGACCTTCTTGCCTCTAGCCCCACTCCTCAGCGATACCTCCTTGAAGTTTTCTTTCTTCTTTTGACATTTTTCTTCCTTGCCTTATACCTTCACTCTGGGGCCTTTTACTACTCTTTCCCAGATTTTCCTCAGAAATGTCTCCATCTTTCTTTCTTTGTGGAGTAAATCAAATTTTCTCTTTGATTTGTTTCTCAGTCACATCAGTGATGGTAAATGGATAATTTGAGGTATTATTTTCCTCAGTAGCCACAGTCGTCACATTCAATCCGATGACACAAAGAGGGACAAAGCAGGTGTGGGAGGTGAATGGACGGTGCTCCCCTGTTCCCGGGAAGTTCTTGAGTCCACAGGCCAGAAGACATGGCCAGAGGGATGCTCTTCCTTTCCAGGGTTCACATTTTCCATGGCTCTCAGGATCACATTCCAGAAGAGTTTTTATTTCCAACTCCACATCTACAAACTTGTTTAGGTGGAAATAATGACCGCAATGATCCAGATGATTATACCTTGAATTTATAGGGCACTTTTCTAAGGAACTCAGACTTCAGCTGAGGATCCAAGACTTCCCATCACCTCCCTTCCCTAAATAGCATAATCCCAAAAGTAGTGATTATGCCTATACATGAAGGTATTTCAAGAGCTTAAGTATTTTTAAAGAGTTATCCCTGGGTACACAGTTCTGGCACGTCCTACCCACACCCCAGTCCAGGAGTGATGAAATCGGAAGCTGGCGGCAGGTTTGGGCGCCTATGGTTGTCGTAGGGTAGTTTACTCTGTGCCTGAGTGAGGCACCAAGACGCGTGTCAGGTGCTGTCAGGGAAGGCTCAGCAACTCTCAGTCCCCACTGGTCACAGGCCACTGTTCCTTCTAAGACTGGCTCCCCACCCCACCTCCCTTCTAGCACCAGATGCTTCCTTTCCTCCACCTGTTCTGTCAGTTCTGCAGGACGAGGAGGAGAGGGACACCTGCTGCTCACATGAGGTTAATGACTGCTCTGTGACTTTTCTCTACAGTGTACACAGACTGATGTTGTGTATTATCACCTGGAAACTTTTACAGGGAAAGAAAGGAGTGCATCACAGGCAGAGGTTACCCATAGCCTTCCTCACTGACGGGGTGTGTGTGTGTGTGTTTGTGTGTGTGTGTGTGTGTTTAGTGAACAGCATTATTTCAAGAGGAAGAACCACAGGCCAGGAAATGACTCCAATCAAAACAACCCCTTCCAAAGTGTGTTGTTGAACCGTGAAAGGGAGGCCTCTGCATGGTTTCAAAGTGACATTCCCGAGGGCGATCTGCATACTGCATGGGACAGGTATTACTGCTCCATTGATTTAAATTGACATTCTGCACAATAAGCACAGTCCAAAGCACACATGGAGAACCTTCATTTACATGCCTTAAATACTGCTTTACTAGGAAAGTGCATATCTTCATGTGGTTAAGAGACTATCATTTTGGCCCAGCAAAGCTGCTTTTTGGTTGAGAAAATGAAAGCCTTTTGGAGAGTAATAGGACTGTGTGTCTTCATTCATTTTGCTCAGGCAAAACCATGCTGATTCCTGCACCATAGCAATTTAAGGAGAGCAAACACCAGCCTCACCTGAGAGGTACGAATCACCGTGCAGTCTTCCCCAGGTGGCCCCAATTTGTCCAGTCTCCCACAATTCTCCAGATCCCTATGTCAATACCTTCTCCTCCATAGACTTCTGAGAGTTAAAGCTAAACTTCACAGCAAATATAGAGCTATTTGAAGTGGTTTAATGTCTTGCCCAGTAAAGATTAGTACAGTAGAACTCACTGATATGACCTTGGGGTCTTTGGAAAACTTCTTCCTTAGACAAGAGTGGCAAACACAAAAAGTTGTGTTCCCCCAAAACATATTTGTCTCAAGGTTGAAGCCCACCCTCCCGGGGTCCCTAGTAAGGCTACACTAATCTCCAACTCCTGTAGGTGGCTCAATTTTTTTTTTTTTTTCACTATATTCGGGGTTTACTGCTATGTAGCTTTTGGGTTGGGATTCTTTTTTTTAAAGCTTTGTCTAAAGGCAAGCCATTTGATCAGAGAGTAATATCCTGACTTCATCTTTTATCATTTCCCAGTCAGACTAGGGCTGCAGGTGGAATCCTGCAGCTATTTTGTTTAACATTAAAAATGATTTCATTTTGCTGCCAAAAACTGGTCTTGCTGATCGTGTTGCTGCTCAAAAGCCTGGAGAACTAGGGTTTTACCTCCCTTTCAGTAGTGAGAGATGGCAGACAATCCTAATTAAGAAAGAAACACAGACAGGGAGAAAGACTACAATGTAGAACAAGAAGAATAGCAACTCAACTGTCATGGCTATTTCCATAATCCAAAGGAGGCAGGGAAGTTGTCTAGGCAGCAGGAGCTGCTTTCAAGAGCAGTCTCCACTCCAAGACCAAAGCAGAGATGCAGCTGAAGCTGCTCAGATCCCACTTCTTCCTTCTGTTCAGTGAGGATTTCAATTTAGTCCAGTGCTGCAAATCCACCAGCTTAGTAGAAAACATTGCAAATTCTGAAGGGCAATTCATTGTACTATTGCATTCACTATTTGGATTCCAAGGGTCTGATGATATTTTCCCCAAGCATTATTTCTTCATCTCCTGATTTCTAATCATCAGTTCAGATCTTCTACTTGAGGACTTATAGTTGATAAAGGCAATGTTGACATCCGCGGTGTCATAACCTGTTGTAGATGATACCTTATCTGTTGACTTGGGTATCTAATCCTGCTACTGAACAGTCGAGCCTATATTAATTATAGACCTGAGTAAAGGCAATGACCATCAGCCAAGGTAGCAGGACATGAATGCTAACTCTGAATATAGCATAGGGAAAAGCCAAGATTCTCAACCAAATCAGACCTGTTTGTACACACGGCTCCCACAATAGATTCTTTGTGTTCGACATGCAAGCATTAGGAAAAAGGAAATAAACCTATTTGTAGAATTAGAAAGAAAAGACTTGGTTTTAGCATTAGACAAACCTGACTCTCTGTCAACTCAGTGCAGAAAGGACAGTGCCTCTGGGTACTTCCTAATGTTTCCATCCTGAATACTTTCAACTGATGGAACCAGGTCAATGACCCACAAATAAAAACAATTGTGGAAAAAGTCCTGGCCAAGGAAACATTAAAGACCATGTATCTCTTATTCAGCACTGCAAATTCATAGAAATATTCTTCAAAATTAAGTAGATAAAGGTCTATTCGAGTCCAAAGGACTTACCCAAAACAGTGTCATTTTTCCTGCAAATGAAGAGAGATAAATTTGGGCTCTGTTTTGGTCAGAAAGGAGTGCAGAAATGACTTCAGTTGTGTGCCTACTATCCCCCAGACCTTCTGCTTATACCTCATTTACTTCTCATTACAGTGCAGATTTAATTATTTTTAAAATTTTTATGTATATTTTATTTTTCTTCTTTTTTTATTGGTTCCTTTCAGTTATATATACAATTCATGTTGATATTATTATACAAGTATGAAATACCTGAAAAGATGTTCATCATCTCTAGCAATTAGAGAAATGCAAATTAAAACTACACCAAGATTTCATCTCACTCCAGCCAGAATGGCAATTACCAAGAATTCAAGTAACAATAATAAACGTTGGCAAGGATGTGGAGAAAAAGTTACACTCACACATTGCTGGTGGGACTGCAAATTAGTGCAACCACTCTGGAAAGCAAGCTATTATTAACTCCATCATTTTGGAAAACCAATTGAGACTAAAACAATGGTAATAATGTCTACAAGGGTTGATTGGGAGAACAATATGCCAGTTTCTGTACTAAGTGTTTTAAATGTATTATCTCATAGAAAACTACCCAGAAAAGACAGGTATTTTTATCCTTATGTTATAAATAAAGAAATTGGGGTATGTGAAGTTGGAGTAACTTGCCGAAGATCACAGAGCAACAGTCAAGATTAAACCCCAGACACCTTTAGTAGGCCACAGACCAGCACAGGAGTCAGTAGGACCTGCTTTACTTGTAATCAGTCCCAGCACTTAGTTGCTAGTTATGTGAAAAGCACTAGGCCTCTCTAAATTACCACTGACAATCATAATGACTGAAAGCTTATAGCATTCCCTGGGAAATGAAGGCATCATTTAGACACTGAATCTAGATCAGTGTCTGGAGTTTTGTCAATGTGTACTTGGAAGGGACTTTTACAGCCATTAGGGTCTAAAACAGTATGACATATACAAAGCTTTGTACAGTCTACTTTCCTGAACTTCTGACCAAGAAATCTCATGGGCATAGAAAAATTATTTTGAAAGTCAATAAATATATTATTAACTATTTTCTCTGTAGTTTAAATTGTATTTAATTAAAAGTACAATTAATTACTGGATTTATTGAAAGTTGTTTTCAATTTTGCAAATGGAAACCCTCCAAGATTTTTGTTAGACAAGGTCACATTTTTTTGTGTTTGTTGTTTACTACTGTCCTAGCAAATTTGTCAATTATCTTAACATCTACACAATGATAAAATAAAAGTCCTGTGAAGAAGTTTGGGAATATCCTCATATTGTCTGAGGACACCTATGGGTTTTCAGACTGATTTGGCTGACCATGTGTTCTAAGGTAAGTTTTGAAGTTTCTGGGGTTCTCTACTTACTGACTGTGTGAGGGGCCCAGAACTATTAGAATTTGCCCATGACAGTATTCACCTCTCTGTTTGCCAGCATCCTGTGCACTACGTGGCCCTGTGATCGAGATCAGGCAGCAGGGTGAGGACAGGAGTTAGACTCTTTCAGGCCTTGCTCCTAAAATATTCCAAGCCATTTTCCAAGCCCACACTCCCTAGACTGTGTACCTAGACGTAAAGGGCTCAGAAATGGTGACGTCACGTATGGAAAGGTCCAAGATCCCTCAGTGACCACGTGGAGCAAAGCCACTCCACCAGGAGCCTCTGCATACCTATTTATGGGTGACAATCTTGGTTGGGTTAAACTATAGAGAGGAATGTTTTAATGGCAACTACCCTTATTTTGTAGTGAGCTTGGTTCTGAAAAACTAAGATATTACTATTACTTCATCAAGTCTCTATGGGAATGAAATAAGATAATGAACATCAGCACACAGCAAGTATTGCCCTTTCTTTCCATGAATTTGAGTCTTTAGCCCCCAAACCACTTCTCTCACCTGCTGGCTAAAGAATGTAGAAAGTTAAATAGGTGTTTTGTGATGTATGCCTACATAAAGAAACATACGAGCTTTTATAAATGTGTGCCAGGAAAACACACATTGCTCCCTAGAGAAATGGAACACAAGATTCAGTCATGTAGAATCACAGATGGCAATCCCACGGGGCGAACTCAGCGTCGCTCTTTATATTGAAATCCCAGAGCTACAGAATTCAAGCTTGTGTCCCAACATGATAGCCTCTTCACGTTGTCATTAAGCAAGCAGGAGACTGTCCCAAGATAGAAAGCTATTGTGACTGATTTCTGGGACTTTCAAAAGCTCCTCCAAACTAAACTGAACTAGATAGACAAAGAGCTTTTTATAAACAATGCTGGTTTCTTAATCAGACAATAGTAAATGAAGATCACAATTTTAGGAAATATCCCAAAACTTTCTCACAAGAAGTTGGAAGAAACATTAGAATGACTAGCATGGTTGAAATCAGTTATACCTACAAGAAAATGTAACAGTTCAAAGCCAACACATGCAATGCTCAAGGTATACAACCAGGTGTCTGGTCAGATTGGTTCAAGAGAGAGATATAAAGTCAGAGCCAAGATCTGTCCTAGCACTTAACTTCTTTTTAGGTAAGAAGTAACTAAGCTAGGATCCCAGGTCTGGATAGAATTTAAATTCCTGATGCCACCACTGGCTCATATTGGGTTCATCTCTCTGATACAAATATCTTTCTGCAATCTTGTTGTCCAGATTAGACATCTTATTCAAGGCTTCATCATCTACTATTCTATTATTCCTCCCTTTTTCTTGCTTGATTTGTGAGTTTGGTCCTTTTGAGGTCTACAAGTCTAATTTCTAGGAGAACATGTATGAGTTCATCAAGAGAAGCAACATCAGAAAGCAGAGAGTAGAGTCAAATACTCCCAAGCTTGCTTATGGGGCTGTGTGGGCCCTGGAAATAAATTCTGCCAAATATGAACTTCTTCAGTTGGATTTATATTTGGCCTCCCCCAGTTGCAGGACTTCTTCCTCCATGGTATGCTCAACACTTTTTCAGTTGGTAAAATGGCTATAGGTCAGAGTTCCAGGATGGAGTTTTATTTCTGAGGGAAAAACTTCCAAAAGATGTGAGACATTTTGAAACCTTCAGCCTAGCCCCGCCCAGCCCAACCCAGCCCATTCCAGGGAAATCCAATCCAGGTTCCAGCCTGGCAATAGCAGGTCTTTGGGGCCCAATCCTCTGTTGCATCTAGGTGCCTGCCATTGGCCCTTACATTGCTCTTTGTAGCTGTGCTGGGTTTTGGTTTCTACTTGCTGGAGACCACACAGCAACCCTTGTTGTGCCCAACAACAAAGCAGTCTGTAGGATAATTATTTTGTTACAAATGTTCCAAGATTAAGCTTACTTTAAGGCAATCTGGGGAGCTTAGGCTTTGGATAGATACAAAACACCCCAGCAATTTAGATAACCCTACCACAAGAACGCCACTTTCAATTTTTTCCACCTTTCTCTACAAAGAAAAAAGAGAGATTTTTTTCAGCACAACATTCTCTCAGTGCCACCAACTTCCCTGTTTCCATGTGTAATAAATACTAATGATTGTGTTGAATGTAGAAATGCATTACATATAACATCAGGTCACAATAATACAAAGCAAAAGTTCTGTTACATAATTTTGAGTATTTACATTTCTTAAAATTGTTCTATTTTTAAAATTCTTCATCCTAATATACATACTAATGTTTTGGCAAAATTACTTGGCTATATCAGGAATACAGCATGCTAGGGGTATGTAACAAAATGCCTCAGATCAGGTGCACAAAGAACAGGAGTTTATTCTCTCATAATGGTCAAATCTAGAAAGCTGAGATCTGGTAGTGGCAAGATTGTTCCTGCTGAGGCCTCTCTCCTTGGCTTGAGGATGGTCGCCTTCTTGCAATGTCCTGACACAGCTTTCTCTGTGTGTATGTTCATATTCCTAGTGTCTCTCTATATGTCCACACATCCTCTTATTATGAGTGCTCCAGTCATGTTGGATTGGGGACCATCCTAAAGTCCTCATTTTAACTTAATTGTCCTTTTAAGGCCCTTTCTTCAAATCTAGTACAGTCTGTGGTACTTGAGGTTAGGGCTTGAACATACAAATTTTCAGGGTACACAATTCAGCCCATAACACTAAGTCATGAATTACATTATATAAAAGAATATAACAGCAAGATAATAGACCTTATGGGTCATTGTACTGAGAGTTGATTCTAGATTGATCCAGAGGTGGATGCATTCAATGGATTTTAAACTACTGGGAATCTTTGCCACTAAGTCATTTAAAAATATGTTTGTCTCCTTCATACCAGATACTGTTGGTGCTATATACAAATATATCAGTAATGGTCCCTGTCTTTAAGAAGCTCAGGACCTAGTGAACACCCAGAGTCAGCATATATAGCAATACATATAAGAAACCACAATGAGTTGTGAAATAAATCATCAACCATGTTAGAATTTTCCAGAAAAACAAAACAAATAGGATATGTCTACTTATGTATGTTGGAGTTGTAGATCCAAGACCCAGGAAGAGTTCGAATTGAAGTTTAAGTCTAAAGGCAAGAAAGAGTGGATGTCTTGGGTTGGAAGGCAGTCAAACAGGTGGAAACTTGGGAAAGCCTCAGGCTTTTGGCTCTTTCAGACCTTCAATTTTTTAGGTGGAACCCACCTACGTTAGGGAGAACAATGTGTTTTACTAAATCCATCAATTTAAATGTCAATTCCAACCCAAAACCACTGTCACAGAAACCCCAACAAAAAAGTTTGATTAAATAACGAGGGATCCAAGATGGCGGACTAGAGGGAGGCTGCATTCCTTGTCGCTCCATAACTCCGGTTTCAAGTAGAGGCTATCTGTTTCTTGGTGAGGCAGTTTTTGCTGCTTATCAAACCCCTGCTCTTTACCCCATTTGTCTGCTGTGATCACCTGCAGTCTGCCAGCATATCAACGCCTTTTTTGAGTGCAGATTGCTCACTGTCAGGCACCTATCATCCGCCATTTGCCTGTCTCTGACCTGTCCATCACCTGCCTTACACCTATCCATCACCCACCACCTGAGGTTCATCTCCCGATTGCTGACAACAGTCATCAAATTGATCACCGACCACCGCCAGTGGAGCACCAGCTACCTGCTGTTGCCCGGAAATTCTCTGTCACAGTACCTGCAGGTTTGATTACACGTGGCTGCCGCCATTTTGAGACAACAGCCAGGCCCCGTAGGACCCCTGGCTGGACTGACTGAGCCCCACCTCCAGGATCCCTCAGCCCTACCGATCACTCCCTGCCTCCAGGGCCCTCACATCGACTGACTACTCCTTGCCGCCAGGACCCCCAGACCAACTGATTGCGCCCTATTACCGGGACCCCAGACTGACTGATTGCACCCGGCCCTCAGGACCTCCTGCTGACCACTTACACACACTGAGCTGCAGCTCCCCATTTGCCAACACATTTCGAAGCCAGAGTGGCCATCTTGGATAATCCTGGAAGCCTTAGCTCCGATCTTTAGGTGGGGCAAATCCCATCCTAAGATGCCTGCTGGAGGCTTGAAGCTCATTGTCAGGTACCTCTCATGCATCAGGCCACTGAACTCTGGGAGGTTTAATTACTATATGACTGTTATACTGTAGATTTTCTTTTTTCTCCTTATTGAAAAAGTTTAAGTTTTTATTTCTTTACTTTTCTTGCTCTCTTTTCCTTTTGTTTACCTATTCCCTCAGAGTCTCTTTCTCCCTTTTTTGCATGCTAACATCCAATTTCTTTTGATTACACTCTCACCCTCTCTACTATCTAGAACTTCTGTATATTCTTTTCTTATCTCATTAACAGCCACATTCTACATCCCTCTGCATCCTCTTTGTCCTCCATTAGAAACTGCAGACCTTATTGCAAATATGTTTGTTTTATTGAAGATAATATTTGAACTCATTCTGTTTATTATGACAATTTTGTTATTGTCCTCATAGGGGCTATTTGGTCTAGGATTGCACAGTGTCTGAATTGGTCACTGCTAATATTGATCGCCCCTTAAAGAAAGGGTTTTGGAAACCTATAGGGCCACTATAAGCCTATAGGGGGAAATCTGCAATACCCCAGATCTGCAATGCTAGAGGGGAAGATACATGAACAACATGAAAAAACAAGGGAAGAAAATGATCCAAACAAATCTAGATTCTATATTAATAGAATCCAATGACAGTATGTTAGAAGAAATGTCATAAAAGGACTTCAGATTATACATGATTAAGATGATTCATGAAGCAAAGAATGAGATAAGAGAGCAAATGCAGGCAATGAATGATAATATCAATAAGCTGAAAGAGCACCTGTAGCAAGCAAAAGATCATTTCAACAAAGAGATAAGATTCTCAAAAAAAAAAAAAACAAATGGAAATCCTTGAAATGAAGGAAACAATAAACCAAATAAAAAACTCAATGGAAAGCGTCACCAAAAGACTAGACCACTTGGAAGACAGAAACTCAGACAATGAAGACAAAATATTTAATCTTTAAAATAAAGTCACCCAAACAGAGAAGATGGTAAGAAATCATGAACAGAATCTCTAAGAACCATGGGACATCATGAAAAGACCAAATTTAAGAATTATTGGGATTGAGGAAGGCACAGAGATGCAAACCAAAGGAATGAACAACCTATTCAATGAAATAATATCAGAAAATTTCCCAAACCTGAAGAATGAAATGGAAAATCAAATACAAGAGGCTTAGAGAACACCAAATGCACAAAATTGCAACAGATCCACACCAAGGCACAATTATAATAAAAATGCCTAACATTCAAAATAAAAATAAGATTTTCAAGGCCGGGAGAGAAAAGCATCAGATTACATATAGAGGGAGACCAATACGGATAGCAGCAGACTTCTCAACCCAGACTCTAAAAGCTAGAAGGGCCAGGAACAACATATTTCAAGCTCTGAAAGAACATGGTTGCCAACCAAGAATCCTATACCCAGCAAAACTTACCTTCAGATTTGAAGATGAAATCAAATCCTTCCATGATAAACAAAAGTTAAAAGAATTTACAAATAGAAAGCCTGCACTACAGAATGTTCTCAACAAAATATTCCATGAGGAGGAAATGAAAAACAACAATGGGGGTCAGCAAAGGGAGGAACTACCTTAGAGAAAAACCACTCAAAGGAGAAACCAAGCCGACTTAAAAACCAAAAATAAGCCAAATGACTGGGAATATCTCAGTAATCATATCTCAGTAATAACCCTGAACATTAATGGCCTAAACTCCTCAATCAAAAGACATAGACTGGCAGAATGGATTAAAAAGAAAGACCCAACAATATGCTGC
Organism: Sciurus vulgaris; assembly: GCF_902686455.1. NCBI lineage: Eukaryota > Metazoa > Chordata > Mammalia > Rodentia > Sciuridae > Sciurus > Sciurus vulgaris. The sequence goes on from NC_136469.1 coordinate 18,096,142, forward strand.
CTGCAGGAGACTCATCTCATAGAAAAAGACATCCACAGACTAAAGGTGAAAGGATGGGAAAAAACCTACCACTCACATGGACTCAGTAAAAAAGCGGGGGTTTCCATCCTTATATCAGATAAAGTGGACTTCAAGCCAAAGTTAGTCAGAAGGGATAAAGAAGGACATTTCATACTGCTTAAGGGAACCATAAATCAGGAAGACATAACGATAGTAAATATTTATGCCCCAAACAATGGTGCATCCCTGCACATCAAACAAATCCTTCTCAATTTCAGGAATCATATAGACCACAACACGATAATTCTGGGTGACGTTAATGCACTGCTGTCACCACTAGATAGATCTTCCAAACAAAAACCAACCGAAGAAACCATAGAACTCAATAACACAATCAATAACCTAGACTTAATAGACATATACAGAATATTCCATTCATCAATGAGTGGATTCACTTTCTTCTCAGCAGCGCATGGAACCTTCTGGAAAATAGACCATATGTTATGCCACAAAGCAGCCCTTAGGAAATGCAAAAAAATAGAGATACTGCCTTGTGTTCTATCAGATCATAATGGACTGAGAATAGAAATCAAACAAAATAAAAAAGAGAAATTACTCCAACACCTGGAGACTAAATAATATGCTATTGAATGAAACATGGATAACAGAAAACATCAGGGAGTGTTGGGACTAATGAGACGTTAACTAACTCAGGCTGACTCCTTACCCCTTGGCGAGTGAGCAAAATCAAGGCTCAAAGGCGGTTTCAAAGGTTCAGGAATTGGTTAACAACAGTTCTGCGAACGTGATCAGCTCATGCTTGCCATATAGTCCATTGGGACTCTCGCCTGCGTGAACCCCCCATGCCTTGCTGACCTTTAAGCTGATTGGTTTCCGCCTAGCCCCCACCCTACATAAAAGCTGTGCAATTTCCTCAATAAACGAGTTCCTGCTGTGACTGATCTCCCTGACACGTAGGATTGTCCTCCACTGGGAGGGCTGGGAGCAGGCAGTCGGTTGGCCCTACCTATCCCAGTCTGACCTTGTTGGGGAGTACCCCCTTCCCTTGTCGCTGGTCGATTAGAGCAAGGGGGCTTAAGACCCCGACAAGGGAGGAGATAAAAAAATTCTTAGAGGTCAATGAGAACGACGATACAACATATCAAAATCTCTGGGACAGTATGAAAGCGGTACTAAGAGGAAAATTCACTGCATGGAGCACATTCCAGAAAAGAATGAAAAGTGAGCAACTAAATGACCTAACATTACAGCTCAAAGCCCTAGAAAAAGAAGAATGAATTACAGCAAAAGTAATAGAAGACAGGAAATAAGTAAAATCAGAGCTGAAATCAATGAAATGAAACAAAAGAAACAATTCAAAAAATTGACAAAACAAAAAGCTGGTGATCTCACTGATAAGCGGATGATGACACTTAATGGGGGATTAGAGAGGGGCAAGAATGGAGGAAGGAGGGACTGTATAGAGGGAAAAGAGGGGTGGGAAGGGTGGGGGGCAGGAAAAAATAACAGAATGAATCAAACATCATTACCCTATGTATGTGTATGATTACACAAATGGTATGCTGTTCCTCCATGTACAAATAGAAACAGCATGTATCCCATTTGTTTACAATAAAAATAAATTAAAAAAAAATAACCAGCACCTATGACCCAATCAAGTTAGCACATAAAATTAACCATCACAGCAAGTATAATAATACTTATTAGAGGCTCTTCCACCTTTCACCCATGTGAAGAATATAAAAGAGTTCAGGAGAGAATACATACAAAAAAAAAAAAAAAAAAGGTTTGGAGAGAATTTTGGGGGACTCTGGAGATTCATGTTCTTCTGCAAGAAAAACCTACTCCAAAGAAAAGAATTTGTCCACCACTCCCCTCAACCAGGGTGCAAGGGCTCCAGTGGAGAGATTGAGAGGTGTACGTTTCTTGGGAAATGCAGTGGATTAGAGCTTGACTTTCAACTTGAAAAAATCCAAGAGCAGAGTAGGCTCCCTCCTATGCTGACAGCAATTTCAGTTGCCTGCCTCCCAAATTTGGTAGACATAAAGCATGCAAGAGTGCTTGCCATGATTAGATGTGGGCCACATGTGAACTGTTTTATTATTATTTGTCACCCACAAGGACAAATAGATCTCAGTAGGGACATGCTTAAAATATTACAGCATTCCTCGAGTCGGAGAGTCTATCACCTGCATCAAGTGAAATGCAGGTGAGAACCCCCAGTGCTGAGAGTTCTAAGGGGACTTACAGTTTCTCCAAAAAGAAGGAAGTTTTAACTTCAGTCAGCCCATGAGAAAATGATATAAACTTCTGGCCGTAATAGTCAAAGAAGGTATTTCCAGCCCACATGCCTCTTTCCCCACTGAAGGGGAGCAGATTAGAAATCACAGAAACTAAGTGGAGAGATGAAGAGCTGGTGTAGAAGGAAAAAGCTGATCACATACACTTCACCAGATTGCAACCCATCAGATGGCCTAGCTACAAAAATGGGAATAACTGTTAGAATACATCGAGAAGTTGGAAATCTGTCTGTTACGTGGAACTAGACAGATCCAAGAGGTGACTAAGAGGCATAACAGATGGATTTTGAAGAATATGTTTTAGGTAAGGCTGAAGAAGAGAGGGTGCTGAATACCATGCATAGGTTTTTGTTCGGGGTTATTATTTCGAACTATATGCAATGATTCTGTGACTCTGTATGACCTAAGATTAATTAGAAATTTCAATGGACTGCTAGAGTTTTCTTCTAACTTTATGGAACAAAGTGTTAAGGACTATGGGGAACAAAAATGATTACTCTATATGCCAGGGTTGGGGTTATTTGGTGTTTTTAGAAGGTTAGTCAATGAAAGGGAAGGGATGTGATCCCTAAAGTAGCATCTTTACCCTTGGAGCAAGTGATTAGAAAATCTTATACTTCAAAGTATTTTTAAGAAAAAAAAAAAAAAAAAAAGATTTTGATTCTCCTAACCAGAGGAGGAATCTTGCTATAAACGACAGGGAACCATTAAATTATTATCAAAGGTATCGGATAGCATTTCCTGGTAAATGGATGGAACTGGAGAACATCATATTAGGTGAAATAAGTCAGACTCAGAAGGTCAAAAGTCAAATGTTCTTTCCCATATGAGGAAGCTAGAGAGGAAGAAGGAAATTTAAAAAGGTGGGTGGGTGGGAATCTCATTAAAATACAAGGGGTATCAGTGGAGTAGAGGAAGGGGATTGAGGGTGGAGGGAGGAAGAATGGTAAGGGGGGAACTATAGAATGAAATTGACCCAATTATGCTATGTACATATATAAATATTCCACAGTGAATTCTACTTTTATGTATGTTTATATAAAAAACAATTTAAAAACAGTAAAAAAGTAGAAGGAAGAGCAGTAGAGGAAGGGTAACTGCAAAGGGATGAGGGGAGGGAAAGAAGGAACACTGGGGATTGTAATGGGACAGATTATATTCCATGCATGTATGCATATGTGAAAACGAGGCCCACTGCGATGTGTAACCACAGGGCACTAATGCAGACGTTGGTAAGAGAAATCGCACCCAGGTGTTTCTATGGGAGAAGAGACACACTGACTTCACAGACACACTGACTTCACAGACAGGCGCTGGGAGGTGAAGGCGTTTGTTCTGTGAAAGGCCATGGGAACCTGGACTAATGTGAGGTCAAGGAGGCAACAAGAGGACACTTTCAGGAGACGTGGAAGAGATGGAATTAACCAGACTTGATGACAAAATTGGCCATCAGTGGAGGGCAAGCAAGGTTTTGAGGATGATGCTCAGCTTTCCGACTTGGATAATCTTCTCCAGCACAGGACTCTAGAAACCTCAGGCCCGTGAGCTGGGACTTGGATGAAGGCTGTTCTTACATTCGTCAAGAAAGGGCCAGGCCTTACTCAGCTGGGTGTGCGTCCTGCAATTTCCTGTTCCAGTTTCAGACTACCCCTCTGTGGTTGGCAGCATACAGGTCCCCCAAGATGGCAGCACTGCAATTCTGGAAACTAATGCTAGGTGATGTGGGAAGTGGAATTCGGGGTGCATGTGGAATTAGGTAGCTCACCTGCTGACCTGGAAACAGATGGCGTCCTGGATGATCCTGAGAGGCCTGACGTAATCACAGGGCTCCTTCAACGTGAGAGTCGGCAGAGTCAGCCTCAGAGTGACGCCATGTGACAGAGACTGGAGTCGCCACTGCTGGCTTCCAAGGTGGAAGGGAGCCAGCAACAAGGAAGGAAGCAGCACTAGAGGCCGGAAAAGGCAAATAACCATATGTGTCCCTGTCGGTTCCTTGCTGTTATCCTAGTGAGGCCCGTCTCAGACTTCCGACCTCCAGAACAGTAAGAAGTTCAATATGTGCTGTTTTAAGCCATTTGTGAGAATGTGTCATAGCAGGCAGAGGGGGGAATGTACTTGCCATTCATCCTTTCTTAGCAAATCCCTGGTCCCAGATTCATCTACATCCCTGATCCGTTTACCTCTCATTAACACCTCATAGTTTTCTTGACTGGTTGTCATCTGCAGTTTATTTAGATTGGTATTTATAAGCTGGTTACAATATGCGTACTGCTGTGTGACTACACCTGTAGTAAGTTAAACCACCAGGGATATTCCCTGGGAACAGTTAGGCCCATCAAATTACCTCAGTACAAACATGAACAGAAAGAACACTTTGTGACACAGTCTCTCTCTCTCTCTCTCTCTCTCTCTCTCTCTCTCTCTCTCTCTCTCTCTCTGTTGCTACTGCTTATCTAATCATCATTCAACTAAAACATTTCTCAAGCAATAAATAATTTAGTTATAAAATTTAGGCAGCTTTCTGTCACAAGATATAATATTTATTTTGCTGTGGAATTAATTAATGTTTGGGAAATGCCATGTAAATGTTAGCTCTGATTCTTTTCTTATTTATAGTAAGTACATAACCTTAAATTTAATTCCATGCAATAGAAAATGAGTGAAATATAAGTATAAGGATGGATAAACATTATATGCCCTTACGACTTTTTGCCAGTAACCTACATATACTATTCAGAGCTTGGAATGATGAAGACAATATCTCTCAGGTCTAGTTGGGCCCAACACTCATGAAACATAGATGTGAATGACTTTAGCTGGCAGACTTAAAAGTGTAATGAAGCCACTATGACTTTCATATAATTTTAAAATGGGGGTAAAAGAAGACAAGAAGAGGCAAGACTGTCCAAACTGTGTCTTTGGGGCAATGAGAATATTCTATGTATTTATTTAGGTCCCAAATATATTTCCAAATCAAGATAAAACAAGGCTATTTTAATCCTATTTTAAGGTCACAAATGGTCTTACCATTGGCTTTCTAGGCTTATACTGTGGGTCTTTTCTCTAGGAAGATGGGTCACTGGAAGAGTGCTTTATATTCACTCATCAGTGCCAGATGTTCCTAGAGATTAAGGGAAAAGAACAATGGTGTTTCCAAGACTATACCAGAGTCCCTGTGGGAGAAGAAATGATGTGGACAGGATGCTCTAGGATAAAGTGGCCACCACTCATCCAACCAAGCCAGCAAAGCATTTGATCTCTGGGTTGTCCTTAGTTTTAACATTACCACATAAAGGTGTTAAAGTGGGTCATATAAGTGGTTATATAAGTAAAGGAAATTGAAACTTATTTCCAGACAGAAAGAAAGACAAAGAGAACTCTACCATAGAACCCAAGAACTTTCACTCCAAACTGTGCTATTAAGCCACAAAAGAAAAATGATGTATGAAAATGATACTAAAAACAGTCATTTGATTAAGGTTGAGATAGCATGGTTATAAATTGCAGGCAAAATAACAAATATTTTAAACATTTGCAAACTGTTTGTATTTTTTAGAGTTGAGCCATATGTCATAAATCTCAAAACACAGGGTAATTGCAGTCTGTGTGGCAAGTCTGTTTGTATAGCAAACCTATATTTGAGCATCTCAGGAGGACTGAGGTGTCATCTGCCACAGCTGTGAAATTGAAGAAGATCTGATGCATAGAACTATACAAGTTATTTGCAACTCACAGAGCTCAGGAGATTTTTCTTTCAGAATGAAACTGTAGAGTTCTGGGTTATAATTGTATTTCTACCACACAAATGTTTATGTTGTGATAGAAGTAGGTTCTAAAACAGACAGTCCAAACGTATGGAATTTCACCTTTTCTCAATAATGTAATTTTTAACCAGCTATTTAGTACCATAAGTAAAATACTCCTGAGCCCAGGTACACAGTGAATCCTGGTTGGCAATGTTTATTTGTCTTTTGCATGAGATGAACATCCTGAAATGCATCTGCTTCCTTGTTCCCGTTGTCTGCCCCTCGTAAATATTGAAGTAGAAGCATTTCATTAATATCTTCATGCCTTTGTGTGCATGGTTGTTCCAGTCACCATGCAGACTCTGGTGCAATACCAGATGCTTGGGAGTTCCTGTGACCTGGGCTCTCTGGAAGTTTACTCCCTTTTCCATTTTTCACTAACTTGAGAGTACTTGGTTGGTTTGTCCCTGAGATTTTCTGGGTGAATTTCCACCAAGTGTCCTCAAGGGGGTTTGATTGCTGTCTCTTGCCTTAATGAATAAAAGGTGCAGCTCAAATAACTGGCCATGGGCCACTCAGGTGTGCCTCTGAGGTGAGCTTGGCATAACTCCAGTCCATAGATGGAACCCAAATCCTTCTTGGGACTATGAGAAAATATATAGAGAGAAAGCCAAATGACCACCAAGGACTACTAAGCTTTCTATTCATTTTATTTATTAATATTATTATTATTATTATTATTTGCAGTAGTGGGGATGAACTCAGGAGAGGTAACCCACTGAGTAATTCACAATCCTTTTTAAATTCCAAGACAGGGTCTTGCCAAGTTGCCTAGGCTGGTCTCCAGCTTGTGGTGCTGTTTGCCTCAGCCTCCAGTGGAGCTGTGACAACAGGTGTGTGTCACCACACCTAGTTTCCACTGGCCGTTTTAAAGACACAATATCATCTGCAGGACTTGGAACAAAGAGAATTCTATGTTCCTCATGAACAGACCTTGAGTTGCTTTTAGAGTCACAAGCTGGGAATGCAGTTTGTCACAAAGTCCTTATTTGAGGGATTTATCTAGAAGGGCAGTCTTCTAAGAACATGGCTGGAAAGCAATGGACATGAGGAAGTGAGAGGAGAGAGCTGATAAGATAGCCCCGTATCAGCCAAAATCAAAGTCAGAAAGACGGCAACTGTCAAAGGGAGGTAGACAGTTCTTGGTCGCTTTTGTATCCCACTATTTAAATTTTCCTCCTTATTGTTATGTAACAATTATATCTCTAACCATGCATATGACATAATAAATAATAAAACAGTATTTTAACTATATGAGTAAGTTCATACAAAGCTACCCTGCGAGCTCCTTTGGTGGACGATGAACTGTTTAAGTAGGGACCTATTCTATTCATTTTTGTATATCTAGAATTGAGCATATATTTGGCAGTGAATGCAGGGAATGGTTTATTCACTTGAGTTGGATTCGATTTTTGCAATGCCACAGAACCCAAGGTCTCACACATGCTAAGCAAGTGTTCTACTATTGTATATCCCCAGCCCTTAATTTGAGGTTTTTAAAAACGTCCCACAAATATCAAGTATATCTTCCTTAGAAGGGTATTTCCTAGTCCTTAGATACTGAATAATGAAGTATGAAACAAGTACTTATCATACACAGTGCCACAGGATTGACCATAGCATCTTTGTTCTGTGGCACCTTTCCTTTTACTTATTACACAGATGTGAGTGTACACCATAAGGAAAGACACAAGTTAGAATTCAGACATACTTAAGAATGTGATAATTCCTATTAGACTGAGACAGCTTGACATAGTTTGGGAGTTTGGGGAGCAACATGGAATCCTGGAAAATTCCATTAGTTTAATTCAAGGATATGTTCAGAGAGGATACTGTGCACAAATTTTAAGTGACTGACAGCTAGTGGTATAATGGTGGGTTGGCCCTCAATGGAAAGGAAAGCAGAATTGAGGATGAAAGTGAATGTCTGATTAACCCCAGGAAAGTCGCTGCAGTATTAAATTCTGCATAGTTGCCATTGGGTTCCAGATCCCGTTTCTTCAACCCACCCCACAAATCCAGAAGCAGAGCAAATGTGTAAAAGAGTCAGTAATGCAGTTCTCAGAACAATGGTTTTCTTGATCTTCTTTTCCTTCAGACCTGGTAAAAGAAAAGAAATCACAAAACTGTAAGATCCCACTTTGCCTGCTGTGGGAAGCCATCCTTATTTAGCAGAATCAGACTAGGTTGAGCCTTGGGACGCAGAGGCCTGACTTTCAGGAACTAACAGCCATGGAGCTCTGTTCCAGATTGCCAGGAAGCATGTGGCACTGTGTGAGAGTGGTTCCTTGTCTCTTTCTGGAATATTCCCCCTAAGAAAATGGCTCCCCTTACTCCACCCTATCCTGTCCATCACAGAAGAAGCCCCTCCTGGTCTTGCCCCCTTAACCTATGTGTCTATAAATAAAAGAGGGTTGGGCTACTCCATCTTATTGTTGGAGGCCAGAGCTGGTATGGCCAGACTCACCCCCTCTCATTTAAAAAGAGTATTGGCTCTTGTGTGTTTATTGAATAGATAAGTTTTTGGGTGATCAAACTTGGTAAACAGCCAATATCCTCCTGGCAGTTAACCCTTTTCTCATCCACACGGGGTGTGGCTGAGAGACCCCCACAGCCTGCATTGGTGCCCGGCTTATCTTCTCCTGGAACCCAGAGGCAGCTTTAGATGCATCACTTCATATCCAACTACAGGGAGCTGGGAAAGCATGTGGAAGGAGATCGATGAGGAGAAGAGGAACAACCAAGGTTCCAGCCTCACTCAGGTCACAGACTGCCATGACTCAAAAGTCCAGAGTGACACCATCATGACCCGAAGCTCAGGAATCACCAATTGCGGAACACTTGCCAGCATGAGCAGAAAATGTGATTTTTTAAAAAGATGACTGGCTACCGAACGGGTGTCTGCCAATGAGGCTCTGGAAATCCTCTCTCCCTGGGGTATACAGCTCTTCTTTGTGTGGCAATGGCACCTCCTATGCTATCAATCAAGGCAAAAACTGGAAAGATGAGCAAACAGGCTTCTTATAGACCTGGGCTTCCATGAATCCTTGTGAGTGTTCAGATAGGGTCCTTGCAGCCTAGGGCAAGGGAGCATCCTGAAGCTCAGGGACAAGATGAGAGATGAGGCAGCATAGGAATCCAGCTGTTCTCACCACTTAGTAGACACCTTGCCTCTGTCGGTGCTTGATTTCTTCACAAATCTCCCTGATCTCAACCAAGCAGAGCTCCTGGGATTACCCTTCTTTTTTTTTAAATTTATTTTTATTGTAAACAAATGGGATACATGTTGTTTCTGTTTGTACATGGAGTAACAGCATACCATTTGCATATTCATACATTTACATAGGGTAATGATGATTCATTCCGTTATTTTTTCCTTCCCCCCCACCCCTCCCACCCCTCTTTTCCCTCTATACAGTCTCTCCTTCCTCCATTCTTGTCCCCCTCCCACCCCCCATTAAGTGTCATCATCCGCTTATCAGTGAGATCATTCCTCTTTTGGCTTTTTGAGATTGGCTTCTCTCACTTAACATAATATTCTCCAATTTCATCCATTTGCCTGCAAATGCCATAATTTTATTATTCTTTATGGCTGAGTAATATTCCATTGTATATATATACCACAGTTTCTTTATCCATTCATCAATTGAAGGGCATCTAGGTTGGTTCCATAGTCTGGCTATTGTGAATTGAGCCGCTATGAACATTGATGTGGCTGTATCTCGGGATTACCCTTCTTTAACACACGTTAATATAAAGCATAGTTTCCAAGAAATCTCCTATGCAGTGGAGCCCTGCCAATGTTTTCAGGTCTTGATGATGAATTTAAGTAGGACAGTAGTAGGTCAATATCCACTCTGCTTCTACAATGGATTAGTGTTCAGGCCGCAGCTTTGGAGCCAGGCTGCTGGCTTGGAATCCTGGCTCTTCTATTCCATATTTGAAGGACTTGATGCAAATTATTGAACCTCTCAGGGAATCAACTATCTTACCTGCAAAGTGGGAATGATGTTAATGTATCTAGCTCACACATATTTAATAAAAGCAATGAACTCAGGAGAGTAGGTGGGTCATAGCAAGGGCTTCCTAAGTATCAGTTATGCCTAAACTAGCATTTAAATATTATATGAAAAGGAAGTGTTGGAGAAATAGTGAGTAGACTCTGTGGTCTTGTTAGAGGATGATAAAGTGCTTGCTAATAATTTTTAAAAAGAAGGAAACAAAAAACCCTTGGGCACATAAGAGGAAATAAGACCCAGGGCTGTTTGGTAACAGATTATTGGCAAGAAGAGGCAAGTCCCTATACTACACAGTGAAGTAAAATGTGTTTTTCATGAACATTTAGATTTTTCTATGATTGAATCAGTCAACCATTAAGTTTTAAATTAAGAAAAGCCCTATAGAGAAGATAGACAACCATCTAGGACACAAAAATGGAGATTAAAAAAAATGTTAATTTGATTTTCACATAATCTCTTTATAAGATTAATATAAACGTCTGCAAAGTAGAATAGCCTATGTGAACCAAATTTTTTTTAAATTAAGCTTAGATGAGATATCCCTAATAAATCTAAGTAAGTGGTCCCTATATTATTGCTTTCATATGTAGCACATCTAAAAAGCTATTTCAAAAGAAAAAGAAAGAAAACATAGGCTTACTTTTTAAATGCACAATAACATAGCCATATTGTTACTAGTTCCACTTGGGATTTATTTACATATTCATTATATGAATGCTATAAAAAGGTCAATTTCCTCTTCACTATATTAAGATTTATACAGAGTATTATGGAAATCTAGAGGCATTTTAAATAATTGACCACCACCCTTAATTTTCAAGTTTTAACACTAAGACCTAAGAAGAGAACCAACTTGCCCACAATTATAACTAAAATAATTCACAGTTTATTTCACATGAAAGAGCCTGTTCTAATTCAGAGAGGACAATACAATATTGCACATGCCATGCATCAGTTTCCTTGTACTACTAGAACAAATTACCACAACCCGAGTGACTTAAAACAAAAGAAATGCATTCTCTTGGGGTTCTGTAGGCCATTGAGTCCAGAACTGAGGTGTAGGCCATGCTACATCCCCTCAAAAGAATTGGAGAAACATCAGTTTCTTGTATTTTTTTCTTTTCTTTTTCTTTTTCTTTCTTTCTTTTTTTTTTTTTTTTCTTTTTTCTTTTTTTTTTTTTTTTTTTTTTTATTTGTTGTTTGGGTTCTGGGTATTGAACTCAGGGCATTCCACCACTGAGCCACATCCCAAACCCTATTTTGTATTTTATTTGGAGACAGGGTCTCACTTAGTTGCTTTGCACGTTGCTTTTGCTGAGGCTGGCTTTGAACTCATGATCCTCCTGCCTCAGCCTCCTGAGTCACTGAGATTACAGATGTACACCACCACACTTGGCTAGTTTCTTGCATCTTTCATCTGGTACTGGCTGTTGGCTTTCCTTCACCTGTCACTCATGTCTCTGAGCTCCATCTTTACATCACCTTGTCTTGTGGGTTCAACTTCAAACTTCCTCATTTAGAGCCCCACCTAGGACAATCCAGGATAAACTCTTCTCTCAAGATGCTTCAATTCATCACATTTTTTGTCAAACAAGGCAATTAACACCCCCATTCCCATATAAAGGATTATCACAGTTTTTGGAGATTTTAATGTGGCCATATGTGAGGACAGGTGGTAGAGAGGCTGGAGGAGCCACATTTAGCCCACTGAAGCCCAGCAGGTTTAAGGAGCCTACAGTAATTGCCCTTTACTCTTTGACCTACAAGTTACCTTTCAACTGAGAGGTGATTATAGAACTGTGGAATTCTATTAACTCAGAAAATCATTTTTTATCTAGATCTCAGGGTTCTGGTTTCCCTTGGCAGGTGAATTCCAGTTAAACATGATAGATTGGATGCATCCCATTACCTCTGCTCATTCCCAAATTCCACTAAGAAAGCAGTTAAGGAATAAAACAGGGAAAGGCTTATATGTTCAAACATTATGGTAAAAACAAAGGCAGAAGAGATGTAAGTTAGATTTTGCAAGATGGAAAGCAGGTGGATAAGTGGCCAGAGACTTAACATCACAACAGAAGACAATGCTAAGCTTTCAAAGGCAGAAGTCCATAAGACACATATGGATTCATACTGGAGATTTCCAGGGAAGCTGGGGAATCAGAAGCATTGTCATCTTCAAGGCCAAAGTGAGAGATGGAGATTCAATTACCCTTTTCTTGCAACTCCTAAATAAAATATTTCTGAAACATAAGTTGTTTAAAAAAAAAAAAAAAAAAACTCATTTGGCAGAAAATTCGATATTGTCCAAATTAATTCACTATCAATTTATGACCTAAAATATGTAAAGCTAATCTTAGTCTTTAGTCATCCCCTCTTGGTGAGAATATCCATGCTCCATTGCAGAAAATTCAATGTGTTTGATTAAGGAGGCTGCTGCAGATTCTGCTAGGTAATATATCAATTTTGCACCTTATTACTTTCTAAAATTCAAAAAAGAATTTGAATTCTCAAACATATCTGGCCCAAAGGGTTTTCAATAAGAGATTTTTGGAACTGTGTAATGAACAATTTCTAGTCCCAAATTCCTCTCGAATCTTTCTCTATTACAACAGGAAGCGAAGTTGATTCTCTGGGAAAACTGAATCTGAGAAGCCCCAGCCTCTGTGAGATCTTACGCAAGAAGGATAAATATGGCTCCATCCTCAAATGGGAAGATTAAGTGAAAGTATTCAGAGCAAAGAGTGAAGAATTGCAATTCCCCTGCATGCTCACAGAAAACAACAGCTAGGTTTGTATTCGTATTAGTCAGCTCTCCATTCTGGTGACAAAACACCTGAGACAATAAACTTAAAAGGAGGAAAGGTTTATTTTGGTCCACATTCTGTCTCAAAGCCTGCAGTTCTGGTCATTTTGGGCTGTGGTCGCAGAGTACATTATGGTGTAAGATGTGACTGAGAAGGCCCCTTCACTATCTGGCATCCAGGAAAAGAAAAAAAGAAAGAGAGAAGGGGTTCAGAGTCCCAATATCTCTTTCAAGGACATTCTCCCAAAGATAGAACTTCCTCCACTGGGTTTCTCTTCATAAAGGTTCCACTACCTCCCAATAGCTGGGGACCAAGCCTTCAACATGTGGGCCTTTGAGGACATTCAAAATTCAAACTTAAGCAGTCCTCCTGGGCAGAATATCAAAGACTGGAGGATTTTCTCCTGAGATGGCTTAAAATAAAAGACCACCACATTTGCCATTTGGGGGTTCCTCTGAAAACAGTGGGAACTCCATTCCATCTGTTCACCCCACAGCGATGCCTCACCCAGGGGTACAGAACTTTAAATTAGACTGATAGCAGTCAGGGATCACTAGACATTGGAGACCATGGAAGGCTAAATAAAACCATCGGGAAAACAAACTCAGAGCTATAACCCCAAAGCTATAATTAATATTATTAGAAAGGTATCAGATTATATCTATAAAATGAAAATAGGATTTTTACCTTTAAAAAAATCTTCAGAAAATGAATAGTATAAGCAGATTATGTGTATAAAATGTTTACATTCCACTGAAGTGTTGAAAATTCAAACTGGAGGAAGCAACTGCCAGAGAACAAAACAACAACAAAAAAAAAGAATATGTGGAAAATGAGAAAGAAATAGACACAGAAGTTGCAGAACATCAGGGAATCTTAAGAAGATCCTGAAGTCTTCTCCCAGGGATAACAGACACGCTGAAAATAAGGGGTCAGAGATTAAAAAGGCACTGACACCAGAAGATAACTGACTAGTCTTCAGAGTTCTGAGGACAATGAATATCTAACTAGGCTTGTACATCCTTTCTAACTTGTTAATTTCAACAACAGCATTGAGATATATCATCTTTTAAAAATATCATAGTCAGCGACTTGGAGGAGTTAGTTCCAGAAAGCTAAAGAAAACATGGAATCAAAGAAACAGGAGAGTCAAGATTAAAAAAGGGAAGTTGGAATTTCACAGATAATATGTCTTCTACGTGATGTTTTCTTAGAAGCAATGAGGATATGGAGACACAGAAGACAGATGTAAATTCAGTCCTCAAAGCACTTAAATTCTATGCATTTCCTGCTAAAACCTTCTTTTTCTATGTGTTTGTTCTAATGCTTTTGGTTGCTTGGTCTTCTTCCTCCTCTTCAAGGAGACCTGTGTAAACCCCGGTTATTCTTCAGAACAGAATAAGAACGCTGCATCCTCCACAGGTGCCCATGTGGAAGTTCATTTTTTATGTCTGAAATGTTCTTTGAACTTCAGCCACATGACTTTAAACACTTCCTGCTTTCCAGTCAATGATAGCAGCTTACAAACATGTCTTCCGAATTAGAAACTGAATTCCTGAAGGGACCTTGACAGCAGATTCATTTTCATATTCCCTATGTTACACCCCCTGCCCCGGATAGTAGATACTCAATAATTAGCTGAGAATCTACTTGGATATTCTCACCTACAAACATTGGGACACCATATGAATAGTGCTTTATATCCTAGAACATTCCCTTTTTATTTCTCCTTTTATTGAATGTTTTATTGTTGGAACAACTTTAGTTTACAGAAAAAATTATAAATAAGGAGCCCCCTTGGACACCACACACCCAACTTTCCCTATAATTACAAAAGTCATTACTATGCTACATCCATCATGATGAAAGAACTAATCTTGATATATTATAATCAACTAAAGTCCATACCTCTTTTAGATGTCCTTAGTTTTCATAATGTTCTATTTTCTGTTCTGGGATCTCAGCCCAGATATCTCATTAATTTAGTGTCTAAGTCTCCTTAGACTCATTTTGGTTGTGATAGTTTCTCAGATTTTTTTTTTTTCTTTTTGACAACAGTAATATTTTTCTTTTTCTACAGTAAAATATTGCTGCAAAATTTTGGCTTAAGATAACATAAATTTATGATCTTCTGGTTCTATAGGTCATTAATTCCACTACCGGACTAAATGGGATAAAATCAAGGTGGCAGGACCTTTTTTTTTTTTTCCCCTTCTACTTTCTGGTGACTCTAGAGGCCAAGAGGCCAACCTGCCTCTGTTGCTTCAAGCTTGTATGGGCTACCCATATTCCCACCACAATGACCCTTGATGCTTTTGAGTAGTGCTTCTTAGGTGTTTTGTATAATACTCCTCAACTGATACCTGTTTTTTCCTTATGGTTAGACTGGAGTTAGGGGCTTGGGGAGGAAGACCACAGGGGTAAAGTCCCACTCTCACCACACCTCATGTGTGCAAGACACATTGACATGACTTTCCACTCTTACTGTGAGCTCCATCACCTGGCTGAGGTGGTGCCTGCTGGAAGTGGTGGAGAAAATATTTGATTTCGTCCTCTCAAATATTGACTATGTCCCAGAACCTTGGATATGTCAGATTACATGACAGAGGAAAATTAACATTATAGATGGAATTAAGTTTTCTAAACAACTCATCTTCAGGAGGAAGGTTATCCTTAAATTACCAGTGTCAATCCAATATGGTCAAAGGCAGAAGAAAGTGTCAAAGAAAGAGAAGGACACAGTTCTCACCTGATGCGATGTGAGAACTGAGCCTCCTGCTGATAACTTGGAAGGTGGAGGAGGAGGCCACCAGCCAAGGAGTGCGGCTGACTTTCAGAAGCTAGAAGAGGCAAGTCTGCACTCTCCCCTGCCACTTCCAAAAGGGAATGAAGCCCTATCCACGTCCTTCCAACACCTCGATCTTAGTCCAGTGTTAGGTTCTAACCCCAGAATGGTGAGATCGTAGAGTTTTACTGTTTTATACTACTACGTTGGTGACCATTTGTTGTAGCATCTGTAGAAAACTAATACCTTGGGCCTTTCTACTATAAAGTTACTCTTTTCAACTTTCTTTTCCTACTTTTTAGAAGGAAGCCACTATACACTGTCCATTTTTAAGGACCAGGAGTTCCATTCCACCTCTTGCAGGTATCTACACAAACTATCTGGAATTCTTCTATAGGGGAAATTTGTCTATGCTCTTCCACTTATTTATTCATTTAATGATTTATTTATATGAATATGGACTCACAGGTATTTATTTTATATTTAGGATTATAACTCAATGCTGCTTCATTTGTTTTGTTGCTGATTTTCCAATGCCGGCCATGCATAGATCTTTCTTTTGGCTCCTGTGTCCCTCGGAGATGCCTTTATCATCGTGGGGGTTTTGTTGTTGTCTGTGTTCTTTTATTTTGAGCATTTCCTCATTTTCTGGCACTATAACATGGCTCATATTTTTCAAGTCTGCAATTAAATACAGCAGTATAGTTTAGTAGCTCAACAGTGTCCTCAGGACACAACTCTTTCTTTCTGCGTTGCCATCTACAAAGTGCCAATAGAGCATGCATACATGGCCTCATGTCAGCTGCAGAGAATCCCTCCACGGTGTTCCTAAGTAGGAAGAGGCTGGAGCAAAAGGGCTTTCTTCTTTGGTGCCTCTTTTTCATAGAGGTGCTAAGTCATCTGAAAATCTTCCATTTAATATCCATTTTTACCCCCTTGGCTAAAACCGAATCATATGCCCAGTCCTGTAGTAATTGCTAGCAAAACAATCTTCATGTTTGGTTTTGACTGATCTTATCTGCCAGGGATGGGCAGCCTGTTCACCCCCACCACCATCAAAAAATAAAATATAAAATGAACAAAGACAAACAAACAGGAGTTTGTCTGCAAGGATGAGAAAAGGAATACAGTTTGCTCTTCAGTGAGTAACTAGCATAGCATGTGAGTAACAGATAGTCATGTTTTGTTTTGCTTTATTTTTAACATGAAATGAATTTGAAAGACATCCGCAGAGACGTTGGGCTAATTTATCATCACATTTGAAAATGAATTTCTTCTGCTCCTGACATATGCAGGGAGCTGAAAAGATAAAAGCATACTTTTCACATTGACACAAAAGCAATTTTTTAAATGTTAAAAGCCTTAAAATGAAAGTTATGCATTTTAGGGGCTGGCTATGCATATCCCAATAAAGATTCTCAAAACTCAAATTTGTAAGGTGAATTTTGTTTTCGATGTGTCAATTTAGCTAGACCATAATCCCCAGTAATTTAATCAAGTCCCACTCTAGGTACTATTTTGAAGCTCCTCTGAAAATGTAATTAAAGCCCCTAATCAGTGGTAGACCATTCTGTGTAATTTGAGTGGACCTGTTCAATCAGTTGAAAAAAATCTTAAAAGCGAGTCTGACTTAGCGCTAAGCAAGAATTTCTTCTTTTGGACAACAGCTTCTGCCCATGCCCAGGAGCTGGAACTTGCCCATGAACTTCCCTTTCTTATTACCTGCCCAGTGGATTCCAGCAGTCTGAAGTCCCAGTTAGGTAAGCCAGTTCTTTGTAATAAATCTGTCTTCCTCCTTCCCTCCTTCACATCTTCTTTCCTTCACCACCAATCCAGCTACCTCACTATCTGTCACCTACCTTGCTTCCTTTCTCTCTCTCTGTCATCCCTCTACCCACCCCACTGGTCCTGCTCCTCTGGTTGAACACTGACACCAAGACGTGAACTACTTCAGACAGGATCATCTTCTGGCTTAGTATCCTAATAATAGTCTTTCTTCGCCATTATATTTCCGCGATGTCTTTTCTCTTAAAATTGCATTAATTCGGACAGATAAAGAATGAACAGGTTTCAGTGCCCAAATCACCCTGCATGAGCCACATTCTCCAGAAGGAAATTTCTTCTGAACTTGGCTAAATTAGGAGGGAAAACTTGAGGAAGGATTGAGATGGAGGGAAAGTAGGGCAGAGTTCAGAAGGTGGGGCCACAGAATCAGAAGAGGAAAAAGATCTCAAGTCGACCTTTTGACAAAATAAATGCATCTCAAACATCTGCTGGGTTGGGGTGTTTTGAATACTCCATGAGCTTGTTGACACAGTGCAGAAGAAAAGAATCCATCGCAGACTGATTCCAGTGCTTGCCTTTCAATAGGGGCCAAATAGTAGTGTTTTTATTTCTTCAAAAAATAAACTTATTTAACTTCCTTGGTTGGGATATCCCAACCTTTTTTGTTCTATGACATTTCTTCAGCCTTGATTGCTTGCCTGAAAAATAGTTAATGAACCACAGAAATTATTCTTTCCTGTGAATCCATGTTAGGCAGTATCTTCAGATAAAAATCACATGTTCCTTGCACCTCACTATAATCAAAGTAGCTCAGGGTCTGAAGCCAGAGTACCTGTGAGAGAAACCAGCCAAATCTCGTATCACAATACCGCCAACCTCCCTCTTTTTTTATTTCTGCATCTTCTTAAATTCAATATAATTTGCTTATTAACCTCATCAGTTTTCCATCTCTAGCAGGCTAGGATTTTGTCTGTGTTCTATGTAGTGTAATGCCTGACACACAGTAGATGCTACTGAACAGCAAGCTTGACTCTTAATGAATCTGTACTATGAACATAACAAGAGTACCAACTCATTAGTTCACTAAGAGCAGGAAACGATAATGCACGTGACACTGGAATATCCCAGTCAACCTGAACTTGAACTTTCCATAAGGATGGCAACATCTGCTTCCTTCTAAATGGAGTTTATGGAGATAGAGTATTATGGGGCAGGAATAAAGCATCCATCAGGTTTATTCTTTCAAAATTTACTATTCTGTTATCTATCATTCCTTCATTCTTTAGCTATGACATTATCTTGGGTCCTAGTTTGATAGTTAGTCTGTTCTAACCTAGTATAGCAGAAATTAGGGATTTAGGAAGAACATTCTGCTACCTGTCACTTAACAAATAGGATAACTCTTGCCTGGCATTATGCTGGAGGTGGTGAAGTGTTAAGGCCCACTAAGGCATTTTCCAGTAATTAATAACAATATCAAGAAAGTATTCTTCAGATATAACCTGAATAGCGTATGTTGCTTTCGGCAGTCTATTCTTATCCTTACTTTTCTACAATAAAACACCGAATAGAGCTTGCAAATAAATGCATTTGAATATTCAGACCAAAGAACAAAAATTTGCAAAGCTTCATTCTCTAACACTTTGCAATTGAGAATGAATGATCCAAACAAACTCCACAGAGACAAGCACAAGAATGTTAACATTGGTTCTCTCTGGGTCACAGGGGTTGTTGTGGTTAATATCTCCATTTTTTTTTTCTGCAGTGAGCATGCATTATTCATATACCAATAATAAGAAGAAAGAAAGGCATTTTTTTCTTTGAAATGGCATTTTAGATCTTAGAGGTAATAGAAATTTTGCAACTGTCTGCAAAGTCTTATTACCATTAACTAAGTAGAATGGAAGAAAAGATAAAAAGCAAACGGGAGTTTAAAACATGAAAATAGGTAAACACAGGTCATAGAAGATATATGCAGTCAAAAGATCAGTGAGTAAACTCTTCAGTTAACTCAGAGCATTTATAAGCAACTTCTCTTGGCCTTCTGATATTTTCTCATAAATACCAGGAAATCACTGCATGGGGGACTACAGGCTATTGTCAGGGGACAAAACACAAAGTCCATTTCTTACTAATAATATTCTACTTTAAAACACCATTGATCTTAAGTTACCTTCACAATTGCAAATTGGGGGCTTTTCAAGTAATTTATAGAGAAAACCTGTGAAGTTTATCTTTGAAACGAAATGAAATAATACCTGTGCTTCCTACTTTGGGGAAATTTTATGTTAAATCACCCCGACAGGCAGAGGTGACAAAACATTGAGCAATATTTAAAGATTTCATTTCTCTTCCTGATAACGACAAGGTTCATTTTGCGCTCTCAGAGGGGAAATCAAATCTGATTTACCGTCAGCTGCCTCAGTGCCACGATCCACATTTCACATTCCTTAAACAGCCTCAGCATGGCAACGACGGTAGGGTCCTTTCGCAGTGGGGCTCATGGCCTGCCACAGGCCTGACAAATCATCACATGCGTTCATTTAAAGCTACCTGTTTCTTTATCATGATAAAACCGGATGCACAGCGCGTGGTCAGGTGTCAGAATCTTATTGGCAGAAGGAAGCTGGATTCACACAACCTTTCTCTGAAAAAGGCAAACAGAATCAGTCAAAGGGACAGTCCACACAGGATTGTTCTCTTCCATTCTGCTCACCTTCCCTCCTGGCTTTACTTCACCCAAACAGTAGAATGTCTCATGGCTTTCCTTGGCCTTGTCTGAGAAAAGCTCAAGTAAGATTTTTAAGAAAGCCCCAGGGAACGCCTGAAAAGTAACCCTGAGCAGGCTTACTCTCATAATCCACAAATTACTATTCTGATCCTGAGTCCCAAGCACACCAGCAGTAAGCTGAGAGGAAGCATCGGTGAACGGGCTGTGAATTTCAACATCCAACAGAAAAAGAATTAAAATGTTTAATCATCTACCAATCTCACAGGTGTCGCAAAGCAAACGCTGGCTGCCCAGATGGAAGCATTGTTTGGAGCAAAGAAAGTATGCGTCTCTTTGAATGCATGCCTGGGTTGTATTTCATTGTTTCTCGCTTTGCCTCAAGCTGGATCCAAGTTAGTCAAAACCCTGGCGCGGGGTATGACTCCCAGGGGACACGTCCCCACGCCTCTCTGCCTGCCATGATCACAGCCTGTTCTTGGGTGGCAACTGCCATAAATTCCCAAAGATAAGATTTGGAAGGGGAATGGGGAAGGCAAGAGACGATCTGCTGTGTTGTTGAAGAGATACCGAGATAAAGGATATGACCTCCATTCATCAACACTCCCCTCTCGGATAACCGAGGGCGGGAAGTCAGAAAAGTGTTTGGGGAAGCCAGGTGAGAGATGCAGGGAAGCAAAGGGCACAGCATGATAAATGCTTATTTTAATACAAGGTGTGATTCATGGTCTGCATTTTCCTTTCCAAAGCCAGAAAAGGTTTGCGAGAGTTATATTCAACTTGCTTTGCGTGTTTCTTCCGTCGGGAATCCTGTATTTCCCATCATGGTTTGGATTCTTCTGCCACCCGGTGTCGACCTACCTGATTTACACATTTGTCTGTGAAGCAATTAATTTCTGCTAGTGGACCACCTTTCAATTTAAAACTTTTGAAGTTCAACTACCTTCCATCTCAGAGTTGCTAGGAAAGGTGAAAACAGGATTCTCTGTTCATACTACCAACCCCTAGTCTGCAGAGGGAAAAAGAAAAAGTAACAGTGAAAGGTTGGGGATATGGCTCAGTTGGTAAAGTGTGAGCCTTACAGGCACAAAGCCCTGGGTTCAATCCCCACCACCCCACATGCACAAAAAGTAACAGAAATGTTGGAGTGTTTAGGCAAAAGAAATTCATAGCATCTGGCTGAAGGTTTTTCTTATATTTATTAGTCATTCACATTCTATTTAGTGCCCCCCCCCATTGTTTGCCTTGTTCTTATTTATAATATGTATTTACTATGTAAAAAGTTAAAACAATTCTTTGCCAGTTAAAAAAAGAATAATAAGAAAAGAAAGAAAGAAAGAAATTCTTGGCAAAGCTTGGTGCACAAGTTGCAGACTGCCAATTTTCCACTGGCTGAAAGAATATATAAAGCAGATTTTTTTTTTAATTGAGCCATTTACATTCTTTGAATATGCAAATGAACTTCCAACAGAGTTGAGAAATTGATCATTAGATTCTTCTTAAAACTCTGGACACTTGGATTTTGGGCTCCCCAGCCTCTTGGATTTCTTACTACCCCTCCAGTTAGACATCGGCTCTACACACCGGCTCCCATAATGCCTCTCCCTCTAGTACGGAGGTTTTCAGGGGTGGGGTCCTACCGTTGTGGCTGGAAGCACCAGGCACATGCTGCTAACAAGCTCTATGGGGGTCCTCTGTGCCACGTCCCTGAGGAGCAGCAAAAGGGTCAACTGCTGCTTGGCAGTTTTTCCATTACCCAAAAAACTTGTCTACTGAATGAACATGCAAGATCCAATTCTCTTTTTATGAGAGGGGGCATGACAGGTCTGGCCATACCAACTCTGGCCTTTTACAACAACAACTCGTCCAAATCTCTTTTATTTATAAACACACAGGTAAAGGGGGCAAGACTGGGAGGAGCTTCTTCTGTGAGAACAGGATAGGGTGGAGTTAGGGAAGCCATCCTCTTAGGGGGAAAATTCCAGAAGGAGAAAGGGAATCACTCCCACACTGGGCCACATGCTTCCCAGCAGTTCCTAGAAGCCAGGCCTCTGTGTCCATGGCTCCACTTAGTCTGATTCTGCTAAATAAGGACGACTTCCCACGTTGCTCGTTTGCGTGGGATGGTTACTCTTCAGGATCCTCCCTGTCCCTCTCGCCCACCTTAGCTTCCAAAGAGCAAAGGAGTTCAAAAGGCCCCGGGTGAGGAGCTGGGTGCATTCGTCTGCCTGCCCTCCTCGCCCTCACAACCTTGTCGAGTCTGCCGTGTTCACAAGTTTCTGAAGCCAGGTTTGTGCACGGGAAGTCTTGGTCTTTTGCCTGTCTCTCTGGGGCGTGCGGGGACATGCCGACGCTGATCCCCACCACAGAAACCAGAACAAAGGTGGCGGCCTCACTTCCCTGTCCTGCTCATGCCCCTTCCCTGGGCCCTCAGTGGAATCTCAGCCCCCTTCCTCCTACGCCCACCCTTGGAACCCAGCCTCGGACCCTTGCTTCTCTTCTACCATTTCCCTTTCAGGAAATGACAGCACCGTTCACCCAGCTGTGTGTGTCACAGACCCTTGAAGGACAGCTCTACTCTCTTTCCTTGTGCTAGGAAACAGCCGCCATGTTTGACCTCCACGATCCATCTCGAATCTGTTCTCTTTTCTCCAACACAGTCCTGGCTCAGGCACCATCATCTCTCTCTCTGGAAGAATGATTTACACTTCCTAACTGGTCTCTGTTTCCACTCTTCCCCCTGTAAGGCCCCCCAAAAAGGAAACCCCAACTCTGTCCCATGGATGGACGGCAACCCCAATCAACCGCAGGAGGCGTCACTTGATGCAAACCGCAAGAGGTGTTTATTCCAGCGCGCTGGGACCCAACTCCAGGAGTCGAGTCCCTAGCAGAAAATCTTGTAGGTTTATAAAGGCAGAAACCACACATCGGGAGGGGTCGCACATGAAAGGGAAAAGGGGGACAAAGCTGCCAGGAAATTTCAAAGGGGGTCTGGGTTTGCTGACAACATGTTTCACAATGTTTTACAACAGGCTGTAGATTCTGGTCAATAGTTTCTGGTAATCCTACTG
The DNA here is from genome assembly GCF_902686455.1 of Sciurus vulgaris. Taxonomy (NCBI): domain Eukaryota; kingdom Metazoa; phylum Chordata; class Mammalia; order Rodentia; family Sciuridae; genus Sciurus; species Sciurus vulgaris. The sequence goes on from NC_136469.1 coordinate 18,119,461, forward strand.
TTTGAGCACTATCTGGCTATCAGGCTCAATTTACTCTTTTACTCTCTGTTTGGGAACAGAGAACAGCTTTAAGGGCTTTGTTCCCATTCCTGGGAGGGTGACCTTAGGGAGTTGAGATAAAACAGACAGCTTAAAAAAATGTCCATTCTTTCATTTCCCCATTTTCTTTTCTGGTAAGTTCTAATCATGGAACTTCTGTCTCTATATACTCTTCTCCAAAGCTATTTCCTTGGCAGAGGGACTGGTATTGTTGCCTAAGCATTAGTACCTATACAGCACTTACTCTTTCCCTGATGAAGGTGACTAGGTGATTTCAGGCAGGCAAGAGCCCAGGGGGCGGGCCACCAATTAGCAGTCCCTTGTTTGCAGTCCTTGATAAACAGTCCTTGATAAAGGCAGGTAAATTTGGTAATCAATGGGCTCCGGAGATCCTTGACATTCCATTCTTCCAGGGGCAGTCTCCAACTTCCAGAGGCAGATGATTTTATGGCCATTTCCTCAATTTGACCCGATCCCCTATTTCTACACTAACTACCTGTTCCCAATTCTGGCTTCATTCCCCCCTCTAATCTCAGGAACTCCATGCTGCTGGGGAAGGAGGTCGATGACCGCTCTAGCTTCTTCGAGCTGGAAGTGGGTGGCGTGGGGCAAGCAGCTTGGAGTTCCTTTTCTAAAAATCGGGTCAATCAAGGGGTCCCAGGAAGAAGCCTGGTTGGGGAAGAGCAGGTTGTAAAGTCATCTGGGGGCGGCTGCTTCTATGATAGAAGAACAAAAAGACATGAGTACTGAAATGAGATTAGCACAAAGTAAATGTTGCAGCATCTGAAACATGCCACTGAGTATCATGAAAATGGCAGAAGTTAATCTCTCACCAGGAGGTGGAAGAACTGAGAAATTGTTCCCATAACTAGGCCTAGCAAAGGCTGGAGAGAACAAGGCCTTTATTTGGGGACTTTAACATTGTCATAGATGTCCCCAGAAAATATAGTTAAGCTACTTAATGTCATCTGATTTTGTAAAATATCCCTTTATTGGTATAACCTGTGTTTAGTAGAGATCTCTATACTTCTGTTACTTAGGAATAGATAATCATACTAGCAAACATAGATTAAGTCTACCTGTGTAGCTTAGGAAGGTCTTAAACTGACTAAAAACTTCTGACTCTGGCAGTTTCTCTTGATAGTTATCAGGCACATTTGCTGAAGAATCTTTCTTTCATTTGTAGCTTCCAGCCTTTATTCTAGTGGGCTAATACAAGTGTACATCTTAAGTTACATTTAATTATTTCCTTTAAATGCCCAAGAATGGCTATATTTTGGTTTTAACTGTTTTGCTGGGTATCTAAGATCAAGATGGTCAAATTGACCTGGTTCCTGTCTTGTTAAAGAGTCAGCTGAGTTCCCACAGGGGTCACTCATACAGAACTTAAGAGCGGCTCCTTAGCTCCACCAGTGACTTTGATTAGGCAGGGTCTCTTGATGAGGTGACTTCCTTTAGAAACATCAAGGGATGTTTCCCCTTTTCCATGACCCTCCTCTGCAGCAGATGCACTGGATAATTTTTCATCCTCTAGTCTCAACAATCTCCTTGATCAGGAGGTTGTGTGACCCAGAGTTGCAACGCTCCTTAGAGAAGTTCTCTTACTCCCTGGGTTCAGGCTAACGTTGAGGGCAAGACCCAAATATGGACTTTTCTTGACCTCTGTATTTAACTCCAATTTCTAAGTTTGATCTTAATTATCCAGCAAGCCAGTCTCACCAGTCATAAATTAAGAGTAATGGGCTTTAACTTTAATGTCCATAACTTTACAGTTATTTACCCTTTTATCTAACTGGAGTCTGCATTAGTACTGGAAGTTACCACTATCTATTCTATAGGTGATGGCTTATTATCACAAGTTACCTAAGTTGTTTGTTCTTGGAGCAGCTACTTCTGCAAAACATTAACAGGTAACAGTTTTACAAAATGAAATTAGCAAGAGTAAAAATATATTCAGCTTGTATAATAGCTATCTTGAATTTTGATTGAGAACTACATTCTATCCCCTATTTGAGATCACAGTACTTTTACAACAAGAACAAATCTTTTGACTATAACTTTAAATAAGCTGAAGTCTGGCTTATTTTGGAGCTATTCTACACACAGTGAGGTGGGAGGCAGAGCCTTATCTCAGGTAAGGCGTGGCTCTTTACAGATCTTAAGTGTTCTAATTCTGATGTTGATCTTTGCTTCTTTTCCTTAAATACCATTAAGTAGTTTACATATACTGTTTCCTGAGTCTATATAAACTTTATAATTAACACAATTTAACATAGTATCTAAAGCATGAATCAAAGAAAGGCTGAGAGAGCTTTTAACTTTCCTTTTGTGTGATTAAGTGGCAAAATGTTTTCATGTTTCTTTCATATTTCACAATATTAACCTTTAAACAAATCAGACTCTAATGTTTAGAAATACATTTACATTTGAAATTCTTTATCTCAGTGTAAAAAGTAACAAATTTTACACATACCCTATTGATAGCAGGTCCTATAATAGAACATTAAATGATAGAAATAAATCCCCAATAAAATTTACTCTTTATAAGTTTAAGATTACCATTACAGACAAGTTTAATCTGGAGGATAGCAGAGCTTAATAAATTCCTTGCTTTAAAAACTTGTGGTCCTGAAAAATATGAACACATTTAATATACAACTAGTGACCACTTCACAAATACCTTGACACTTTTATCTTACCAAATTGAGTTTTTAAAGAGAAATGTATACTCTGTAACAAAGTACAATACTCTATAATAGTTGTTTAACCATAATTGTATACACCCCAATCTTTAAGACTAATTGTTTTAAAGAATAAAACTTAATAGACACAAAGTTAAGAGTAAATTAGTGTTTCAAATCCTTGTCATTTTACCATGTCATTCTACCATATAGATTAAACTTTGGTTTATATCAGAACGTTAGTATTTCACCTTAGGAAAAACCTTCAATAGTTTTAGCTGTCTCACATACATATAACCAACTTAGTTACACACAAACTTATTGAAACTTGCCCTTTACTTACACAGACTTTCTTAGCACTTACTTAGACCCTCATGTATTTCATCACACAAGCACTTTCTTACCCAGAAACATTTCCTTTTTCCTTTTACTAAATATATTTCCATACCCAGAACCTTTTATTTTCTCTTTCCTATTCGTTGACCCCTTTTTGTTCACATTCTGAAACAACTCTTATGAAATTTCTGAATTTAGATAAATTACTCTATTTTAATAAGATTAAATATTCTGTTGTTTATAGTACTCTAATTGAAACACAGTTGAAACTTTTGGGACCCTTTGTATATAGAATTGCACTTGTTAGGACATAACTCTTAGTAACCTTGTTTTTAGTTTAGTGATGACACAAAGCAAGTTTAAACCCTTTTATTTACCAACCTATGAAAACACCAATAATGTTTAAGTATGATGCCCCATGGAATTTAAGGACTTAAGAGTACTTAATGTTATTTAACAATTAGCATTTTAACTTTGTAAATTAATCAGATGTCTCTACAAACACATTAGAGTAATCCCATACATGTTAACTCTAATTCACTTATTCTGTAAAAACCAAGATATCAGACAAGTGTCCTGAACAGTATTTGCTGTCTCTTCCCTGTTGAAGAAAAGTCCTAGAAACAATTGATATTAGACATTTTATTAACATCAATATTTTATCAGCTTGACCACCTAGAGACTTGCAAGTTATTTTCAAAGACATTTTACTCTTATTAGTTTACCCAATTTGAACCTCTTTTAAATCACGTGAATTAAAAGTATCTGGATCCATTTTTAAATCTTAATTTTAGGAGCGCTCAGTTTTGATACAGACAAAACATGACATCAGACAGCACAACATACAAATAACACAAAATCAAGCCCTTGTAACTTTATAGGTGAATCTCCATTGCAGTGTAACAGATGTTCAAAAACTCTAGTTGAATAAAAAATAGAACTGATCAAAAAATCATGAGCTCAAAAAAAAACATATAATTAAAAATATAGCATTTACTTTGCTGGAGTTTTAAAGACTCTTTTTACCTTTTCTTTCCCTGGGTTTGAGACTGGTCTCCTACTGAGCCTTTAGGCTTCTTTTATTTATATTTCAATGTAAGCCTTGACTGAGATCTGGAAGGATCTAACAGGTTTTAACAGAAACTCTGTGTCTAAGGCATTTTAGCCATCTCATCCGGACAGGTTGGATGTTAAAATTATGAGAACTTATTTTTCATTACTTTTGAGACTGAAGCTACTTTGCTAAGTTACCCTTCAGGGCTGTCAGGAGGGGGAGTCCAGAGAAGGAACCTTTGGGGTCCACCCGAGAGTAGCCCGGGCCGAGAACCCCCCAGTTGTCCCAACCCTTCCTCCACCTCCGCCACAAACACACAACAGAACCAGATACAGACGGGCACCAACCTCTGATCCACCAATTGAACCCCATCAGCGCCCTTACAGACGGAGACTACCAGGCGTCCCTGGCTCTCCTTCCACCCTTAGGGCGTCCCCCAGGGCTGCAACCTGTGGCCCCCCAGGCACGTCTGCCGGCCACTGTTCGGCCACTCTCACGAGTCACCGAACGGCTGCCACCGAAACCGAAAGCGCGCTCACAGAACCAGACCAACTAACAAAACACAAGACAAAGACAGACACCTTCGGGGTACCCCTTCTTACCTCCAAGGTCGACTCCGCGGATGAGGGGGGGCCATCTTATCCCGGGCGAGCCCCCAAATGTAAGGCCCCCCAAAAAGGAAACCCCAACTCTGTCCCATGGATGGACGGCAACCCCAATCAACCGCAGGAGGCGTCACTTGATGCAAACCGCAAGAGGTGTTTATTCCAGCGCGCTGGGACCCAACTCCAGGAGTCGAGTCCCTAGCAGAAAATCTTGTAGGTTTATAAAGGCAGAAACCACACATCGGGAGGGGTCGCACATGAAAGGGAAAAGGGGGACAAAGCTGCCAGGAAATTTCAAAGGGGGTCTGGGTTTGCTGACAACATGTTTCACAATGTTTTACAACAGGCTGTAGATTCTGGTCAATAGTTTCTGGTAATCCTACTGTTTGAGCACTATCTGGCTATCAGGCTCAATTTACTCTTTTACTCTCTGTTTGGGAACAGAGAACAGCTTTAAGGGCTTTGTTCCCATTCCTGGGAGGGTGACCTTAGGGAGTTGAGATAAAACAGACAGCTTAAAAAAATGTCCATTCTTTCACCCCCACTTTCAATCAGAGTAATCTTTAAAATATATCACATCATAAAAGCACCGTCTCTCACTATTCTTAAAATTCAAGCTCCTTATTTTTGCTGACAAGACCTTTCATGATATGGCCTCCACTCACATTTCCACCCAATCTCACAATCCTCCTTTCCTTTCTTGTCATATTCAAGGCCCCTGCTCCCTATTTCATTTATCTGAAGAACTAAGTGCCTTCCTGCTCCTAAATATGTGGGTTTTCTTTACTTGAGAAACCCATCCCCAATAGAGACCCATTTGTCCTCATCTAGCTAACTCTTTTCTTCTGCTCACATGTCCCCAGTCAGCCACAGTGTCACTTCCTCAGAGATACTTCCCTAGCCTTCTGCTCCCGCCCCCATGCCGTCATTCCTCCCAGACTTATCAGTCTCCCGGTTACACACTCTCCTAGCAAAATACGTGTCTTCTCTGGGGCATTTATTTCATCAATAATAAATAACCTTTTCTGAGATTATTAATGTCTACCTCCACGACAGACTTTCAATTATATGACCCCTGATGTTGATGTTGTTAGCATTGTGTTGGTGAACTGCTAATTATTTAATGTCGCACAGACAGTCATATCTAGGCTCAGTATTTCTGTGATAGATTCTTTTAAGGCTAAGCTATTAAAAATTAAAAACTCTCTGTATAAATCATATTTATATTTGCTATTTCTATTTCTCTATTTACTCTAGAAGAAGATTCTACCGGAGATGTCCAATAACTATAGGACAGTAAGATTGAGATGTGGATGAGACTGAAATAAAAATGTAGGGAGCTTCCCGGGAGGGGTATTCTCCTTCAAAAGATGCAGCAGTCCCCACCAAGAACAGAGTTCCACATTCCAGATGCAGTCAGAGCACCTCTTGGGGTAAAGAAGTAGCGTCCATTCTGCTCAAGTCGCATCCTCAGGGCTGAGGGAGCTCACCAAGGAGTGCATTAGTACCACCTGGGCGACAGGTTTATGGTTTTATCATCATACCCGCTAATAAATGAACTGATGATATGAATCAGATTCACTAAAACCTCTGTTCATCTTGAATACATTTTAGCAAATCAAAATCAAAATGATGTGCTCGGTCGTATTTCAGATGTAATAAAGCCTAAAGCCCTCACTGCAAAATGAGAACTATGTGCACTGAGTTATCATGTCTAACCCAAAATATTTGGGGACCTAAAAGCCCATGGCACACTGCTCATCAAAATGGACCAGGAAAAAAGACAAGCTTTACATCAGCGACTGACTCTGGTGTTACCCAGGCCTGTTTCCACCTCCAGGAGAATCATCTTATGCACTTGGACCTGCTGGTGTCTCCAGTGTCTTTCCCTGAGAAGCTACTTTAGCCCTCTCCTCCATTTTCCAGCCAGTGTGGATCATTTTTGATTCCCTCATTTGATAGGAATTTAATGTGCATTCAGTAGATGTCCATGGCCTGCCTTGCTGGAGGTTCTGTGGAAAATTGAAATACAAAATTAAAGAGTGTCGCAGCTCTAAAACTAGTAAGCAATTTCACATTCCTAACTTTCATATATGCACGTAAACCAATTGAGGGGACTACTCGTTTTAAAAGTGGATACTCTTTGGATCATGGATCCCGTGGTGGGTTTTAAGTGAATTACAGATAAAAGGGAGGTCACTGTGGAATAAATTAGGTCTAAGAAATATTCTTGGAAGAACACAGAAGGTGAGGTATTTAGCTATACCAGTACCTACAGCTTATTTAAGGGGCAGCCACATGAAGAAAGATTTGAAATACATTAACAGAGATAAAGGAGAGCAACACTCTTAATGAAAGAGTCATAATAAAAATAGTGCTCTAAGGAAATGATAGGTTAAGGTTCGGTGTTCAAACAGTGGTGAGAAAGTTGTGACTATAGTTCCAAGATGCTGAAGGCCTACCTCGTTTACAGAGAATGAGAATAAATGCATCAATAATTGGGAATGCTATTGAGAAATGAGCACCTAGAGATTTCAGGAGTAAGAGTGTTGTCAGAGATTTTAGGAAGGATGGGCGACTTGGACATTTTTATGTTTAGAGTTGTTCATTCAGTTAAAATCGGAGGGGGACATCTGTCTGGGAACTGGGTGGGTTTTGTTTTCACTGTTTGGCAATAAGGATGTGGATTCAGATGGGATGTGCCCAAACATGGGAGCCGCAGGCCCTAGTGCCACGGGATTCAAGTTCCTTGCAGAATTCAAGATCCTTCCTAGGCACCTCCACCCAGGTGTGAATGTTTCCGGTTTGGGGACACTAGTAGAAATTGCTTCTTTAGCTGTGTCATTATTTCCTCTCCTGTAACTTGCACCTAACGTTTCCGTTTTGACCTTCTGCACCAGGACTGAATAAGAATATGTGTTCTTCACACACATGAGAGTCACCGCAGTCCCCTTTAATCATATCCTTTCGAGAACACATGACTTCCTTCGGGTGCACCTCATTCACACAACTTAGAAACTCCTCACTTATTAACAGACATTAGAAAGGCATTGCAAAGGTCTCCCAGCTACCAGATTTACTGATGCTATTTCAGTCTTATGGTTGGTTTACGGTCTTCTCTCGCAAAACAGGACAGACCACTTTCTATTCCTGAGAGCAAAAAAAAAAAAAAAAAAAAAAAAAAAAAAGCATAAAAACCACATTCTAAACAAAACATCTTAAGTTCAGTGAAAACCCAAGTCCGGCAAGTCTGAGGAATTTGTGGTTGGGCTTCTAACTCGAATGAAAAGAATAAATTTAAGAATCAAATTCAATGTTTCAAAGGATTGTGTGATTTTCTACTTCTGTTCAGGCTGCAAATTTAGCAGGCTATAGGGATTTTTAAAAATGTGTTGTTATTATTGTCTGATGTTTGTAGCAATTCATCTGCTTCTAACCTAGAGGTACACTCTTGAGAAAGAAAAATCCATCGAAGTACCTATTATCTCTGAATAGAGACTGAGTTCGATGAAACCTCACACACCAACCAATGTTTGCCTACGCAGATGACTTTTGCTCTGGCATTCTGTCTTAGATAATAAATTGTTATTATTCATGCTCATAATAATATATATCTACATTATAAGTTTCTCAGAAGAATTGAAACTAATTCTTCTTTATTCTACAGCAGCTCTTGTTTGTAAAAGTCAGAAAATAGTACCTTTGTTGTTTCAAGTGAGAAAATGTTAGAGAGGCACAGGCCCAGGAAAGCCAAAGTCAGTATCCAATGTGCCAGTAATCACGATACTCAGGAATTAACACTCCCGTGATGTTTAATCTTTCCAATTCAGTATCGGCTACTCTTATAAAATCAAGAAGTCTTAGAAATAAACAATCAAAAGCAAGAAGACAATACTATACACATCTACTGCATGACCAATGTTATGTGATATGGAAGAAGGAGTCTACCCCCAAATCTAATTGAGGTTAGATTTCAAAATAAAAAATAGCTTGGAGACTCTTGTAAGAGAGCAGTTCATGACTTGCTTAGGGAAAGCAGTAGCTAAATTACAGGATAAGAAATAAAAAGAGCTCTGTTTTATTTCCTACTCTGTGACCAACCTGATGCTAGTTATTTATTCCACCTGTAAAATGCAATAAAACTGCACACGACAGGCCTATCCCAGAAGGATAAGCGAGGATTCATCTCCTGTAGGTGTCTGGACTTTCACAAGTCTTGTTGCGATATACAAATTGCAGCTCTTCATTTTGCTTTGATAACACATTCATGGGCCTTGCACACTGGAGGCTGCCTTCAGCTGTCCTGATAGTACATCAGCCTCCCCTCCACACTCCTCTGCAGCATCTCCTGAGGGTGAGCTGAAGACCAAGCTAAAAATATTGTTCCATGATTGCACATTAAATCATACAAGGTTGAGGCTTACAAGGTCTCAATTTACTTTAGTAATACAAAATTAACCTTGTAGGTGCAAAATTACAGTATTATTTTATAATTATAGCTATATGCTCTATATTTATGGGGTATTACAAAATACCTGACCTTCCCAATGTAGGTTAGCTAATTATTTTGTATCTGGCAAGGAGTAAGTTCATTAAACCTACCTCTCAGTGGAAGTGCGGCTAACACTTCTTCATCTTACCACTTTCTATTACCATTGTGCATGACACATTAATTAAATTTCATATCTAAGCACGGATTTAGAATTTTAAAAAAGCTTAGCCCAGTGCACCCCAATGACTATTAGTTGTTTATAGTATCAGACTCTCAGTGTAAAAGGGTTATAAATAAATTTATATTTATTGTCTGTGTATATTTTGTTTTTCTCTAACTAGACTGAGAGCTACTTTGGGGGCAGGGTCATTTATTTTTTTTAAGTTCATGCTTGTAATCATAGCCTCTAGAAAGATACATTGCACATGGGAAGCAAATAATAAATATGTGTAGCATGCTGGAAATGCATTTGGAATGAAATGAAAGATACCGACTTTTCAATGTATCTTGTTGAGTGAGTGGAACACCATCTGTGTAGAGGGCAGAGTTCGGTTGGTCATATCCTCATTTATACAGGTTTTAAACAACTACAAATCTAAAATGAAAGATTCTGTCTGATGAAATTATGTTGTCTTCTTTTTCTATGGTCATTTCTTAAAGAGGCAAAGTAGTGCAGGCTACTGAACATTATTTTATTTTATTTTTTTGTATTCATTCTTTTATTTATTCTTTTTTTAATTTAAATTTAAAAAATTTTTCTAATTAGTTATACATGACATTAGAATGCATTTAAACATTTTGATAGTTCATACATAAATGGAGTGTAATATCTCATTTTTCTGATTATACATATTGTAGGATCACATCAGTTATGCAATCATATATGTACATGAGGTAATAATGTCTGTTTCACTCTACTACCATTCTCTCCCCCATGCCTCCTCCCCCCCCTTCAATCCCCTCTACCTAATATAAAATAACTCTATTCTTCCTTATCCACCCCCCATGGTAAATAAGCATCGCATATCAGAGAAAACATTTGGCATTTGTTTTTTTGGGTTTGCCTTATTTCACTTAGCATAATATTCTCTAACTCCATCCATTTACCAGCAAATGCCAGAATTTCATTCTTCTTAAAAGCTGAGTAATATTCCATCACATATATATATATATATAATATTTTCTTTTTTTTAATTTTTTTTTATTGTAAACAAATGGGATACATGTTGTTTCTCTGTTTGTACATGGCGTAAAGGCATACCATTTGTGTAATCATAAATTTACATAGAGTAATGTTGTTTGATTCATTCTGTTATTTTTTCCCTTCCCTCCATCCCTCCCACCCCTCTTTACCCTCTATACAGTACTCCTTCCTCCATACTTGCCCCCCTCCCTAACCTAACTCTAACCCTAACACTAACCCTTCCCTCCCCCCCATTATGTGTCATCCTCCACTTATTAGCGATATCATTCATCCTTTGGCTTTTTGAGATTGGCTTATCTCACTTAGCATGATATTCTCCAATTTCATCCATTTGCCTGCAAATGCCATAATTTTGTCATTCTTTATGGCTGAGTAATATTCCATTGTGTATATATACCACAGTTTCTTTATCCACTCATCAATTGAAGGGCATCTAGGTTGGTTCCATAGTCTGGCTATTGTGAATTGAGCAGCTATGAACATTGATGTGGCTGTATCTCTGTAGTATGCTGATTTTAAGTCCTTTGGGTATAGGCCAAGGAGTGGGATAGCTGGGTCAAATGGAGGGTCCATTCCAAGTTTTCTAAGGAATCTCCACACTGCTTTCCAGAGTGGCTGCACTAATTTGCAGCCCCACCAGCAATGTATGAGTGTACCTCTCTCCCCACATCCTCGCCAACACCTGTTGTTGCTCGTATTCTTGATAATCGCCATTCTAATTGGGGTGAGATGGAATCTTAGGGTGGTTTTGATTTGCATTTCTCTTATTACTAGAGATGTTGAGCATTTTTCCATATGTTTGTTGATTGCTTGTAGATCTTCTTCTGTGAAGTGTCTATTCATTTCTTTAGCCCATTTGTCGACTGGATTATTTGAATTCTTGGAGTAAAGTTTTTTGAGTTCTTTATAGATTCTGGAGATTAGTGCTCTATCTGAAGTATGATTGGCAAAGATATTCTCCCATTCTGTAGGCTCTTTCTTCGCATTGCTGATAGTTTCCTTTGCTGAGAGAAAGCTTTTTAGTTTGAATCTATCCCAGTGGTTGATTCTAGCTTTTATTTCTTGTGCTATGGGAGTCCTGTTAAGGAAGTCTGATCCTAGACCAACAAGGTGAAGATTTGGACCTACTTTTTCTTCTATAATCTGCAGGGTCTCTGGTCTGATTCCGAGGTCCTTAATCCATTTTGAGTTTAGTTTCGTGCATGTGAACATTATTATATAAAATATTTATCAAGAAATTCAGTTTCCTTAAATAGAATCAAGGTGGGAAGTCATTTTAAATTGCAAGAAAACATAGAAATTTTTTTTTCTTTTTCTTTTTTCTTTCTTTTTTTTTTTTTTTTTGTGGTATTGGAAATAGAACCTAGGATGTCACATATGCTAGGCAAGCACTCTACCACTGATAAGAAAATCATTCCTTCTTGTTCTCTAATTTCAAATAGTTATTTTGATAAGAAATACTTCAATATTCAAATGTGCATAAACCATTTAAGTAAATAAAAATTGAAACTTGAAATTTATTTTGTAAGCACAAAACCAAGGAAATTCTTCCTGATTATCATACCACACATCCTTAAATTTTTCTCAACCTGAAGCTTTATGTTTTCTGTATCTCTTCTTCTCTGTAAAATAATGCAAGAGCAAATTACTTGCTACTTCCTTTGACTGAGCAGAACTCATAATAAATATTGATTTTTAACATGAAAGTTTGACTTTAAGAACCTTTGTAAAATCATGGAAATCCTTCTGACATAACAGGAGAATTCAGGGCTTACATAACAAGACACAGCTAGGAAATTAAGTGAGCAATTCTAAAAGAATTCTCTTTTTACCATATGAATTCCATATGCCCTCATAACATTGGCACACAATTGGATATGACTCAAGTAAGCTTCAATATTCATCTTTCATCTTTAAAATTTTTTTTTCCATTTTCACAAGGAATATAAAAATATTAGGTAGTGGCAGAAATGCAAGTGAAATAAGGAAGCTTGCTGTTGAAAAGCTTAAACTAAATTTGTAAACTAAAAATAGACTCAAAACATGACTAAGACTAATTATAAATAACAAATAAAAATAATTAGAAATAACAAGTCAATAAGTACAAGCCATGCTCTGTTGAGCTGTACTCATCAAGAGTGTCTTTTAGAACAAAAGCACTAATGGTTAATGATGGAAGCTTAGCAATACCCACAGGTAGGTTTAACAGATTGCAATGAATCAGGAGCTATTCATTTCACATTCACCTGAATAAGCAATGGTACTGGCTAAAACATCCATATTAACATCATTGATAAATAAAACCAGGAAAGTGACCAATGACCAGAATGTAAGAACTGTCCCATGACAACTAGAATACGTATTCAATGTAGAGTTACATATTCAATCCATGTGTCAGTTTTCCATTACTGTGACAAAATACCTGAGATGATCAACTTAAAAGGAGAAAAGGTTTATTTTGGCTCATGGATTCAGAGGTTTCAGTCCATAGTTGCTTGGTCCTGTTGTTTTAGGCCTGTCGTGGAACACGTAGTAGAGGAGGATTCCTCACCTATAAGTGAACAGAAAGCAAAAGAGGCAGAAGAAGAGGTCAGGGTCCAAATTTCTCCTCGGAGGGCACATCTCTGGTGATCTAACATTCTTCCACTAGTTCCTACTTCTTAAAGGTTCTACCACCTCCCAATAAATGCGTAAGCTAGAGACCAAACCTTCAACACCATACAAACCATGGCAACTCCCTCATGATTCTCACCTATACATAAATTCACTTTATTTCTATGTAGACTATTCTAAAGTAAGACTATGTTAAACATCAATAAGTATATTAATAAATACTAACCCTACTTGAAAGTTCAGAGATTGGTACAATTGATTTTCTATCTTCTTTTCCTGTCATTAGATAAAAACATCTTTTTTTAATTATTCATTTCCGCATGAACATCAAAATGGATTTGCAATGCTATTGTGATTAGAAAATTTAATCAAACTGTAGAAAAACAAACAAAAAAGAAAAAGAAAAACCAAGCAACAGATTTGTTTTACTTCTGGATGTTAAATTGCATGTGGAGAAAGAACTGTGTTTTCTCTTTTTCTACTCCAAAGCAGGTTCAGCATTAACTTAATTTATTGATTTTACTTTATGACACTTCAGTCTTTGATGAAGCACCCTTCAGGGGTTTAGAACCTGGAAAACAACAATATAAAGAACTACAACTTGGAACCAATGCTAAATATAAAAGCAAGGAAATTCAAGAGAGGATGCATTAACAAAAGACACTAAGTAGATAAGATCTAACAATTACCATAACATCTAAAATATCTACCATGTGTTTTTCTTCCAGGAAGAACTTAAAGCTAAGCTGTCTTGTTTTAATTATAAATTCATGCCATTTTTTTCCCAATGATGTTTGTTTGGTATCTATTGTGTCAATGTGGCCAGAAATAAAGAAAACTTGAAGCCATAGTTGTCTGATTAGCTCCATCAGGAAATAGATATAGACTAAGAGGGTGGGTCCCAAGCCTCAGCTGCAGCTGTCCCCCAAATCACCTGGAGGACTTAGATCAGGAGGCAGGACACCTTGGGGGTTTTGTGGAAGGTCAGTATAGAGGGCTACCCAGATTTCATTTTCTAACAAGGTCCCAAGTAATTCTGGTGCTTCTCATCCTAGGTATCCCCTTTATAAAATTAAGGAAAAAGGAGATGGTTAAGAACTGAAACGCATCAACGTTTAGCCTCCTTAGAACCCAGGTGAACTGAGAATTCCAACCTAAAAATTTAACTGCCAGTGAATATATATCCACAGGTTGTCAGTACTCCCGCGTCCTTCTAGAACCTACCTCCTAAATACCAACTAGATGTAATGTCTAAAATTAATATCATGTACCTAAGAACCAACTCTATACCATGGAGAGTGAAAGGTCTAAGACTAGGAGGAATGTTGGAAAGATGGTGGGTATTTCCTGTCCTCCCACCCGTCCTGGACTCGCTGTGTGCCTCTTCCACAAAGTCCACATGTGTAGACCCAGAGACACTCAGCCAGCTCCACCAGTAAAGCTACAGGGCAGGAATAACAGTACTAATATCACATACCATGTGTGTAAATATTTAAAAGTTACAAATCCAGATTAAAAAAAATACTAAATAAAATAAGTTCTATCCTTTTAGCTTGACAAATAATGCTTTCATAACAACTCGGCAGGTGTTAAGTCGAATTTAGACAATGCAGATTTAGAGTTTTGTGCCTGAAAATTGAGTCTCCAGGAGAACTGATGCCTAGTCTTCAAGATATTCTTCTTCCTTTCCAACCCCAGTTGTAATTTACACTGTGGGAGGCCAGAGATTTGACTACACACTGCAAAAAATAGCTACCATCCCTTGACCGACCACTGTGGATAGTACGGCATGGTCTGCGTTAGGAAAGAAGTTCCATGGGAGAGGCATGGAACCATGGGAAACAGGACCAGGGTCCAGTGAGCAGGCAGCTCTTAGACCACCGTTCCCTGAAGTAGAATGTAGAAGGGATGCAGGTCTAGGTGGGAAAGTGCCCTTAGTTCCTGTAGAATCCCCACCCCGAAGGGAGAGCAAGACCAGAGGAACATCAAAAAGCAACCTCTAAAGAATAGAAGGGGAACTTTGAGAAAGAAGGAAATACTGTGTTCTCATCAGAGTCCTAGGATTCTCATGTGCTATGTATTTTTTCACCAAAACCTCAAATACTTTATTCATCTTAAATTGCAAGTAACTGAAAACAGAATAAGGTATTTTGCTCCTAAAGACATTTTTTTACTTGCATTAAAATTTCTATTATAAACACTCTAATGGTATAATAGAAGGGCAGGGAAAGTGGGTCAGTGGGAAATAGATGTTACTCCCTGATGCTATGAAGTCTCTGCACAAACATGCTCTGAGATAAAATTTAATTGGCATATTTAGAGAACGTAGGTAAACTTGAAAATATATGGCAAAGGTAGTAGTGGTAGGGATTGGTCCACAGTCAGATATGTTTGTTCACATTGAGTTAAACATTGTGCAATTTGTTTATTTCCTACAAATGTATATTTTAACCATCTAGGAATAGGTCTAGAGTATATAGTGCTCCTTAAGTTATTAGAACAAGGAATACTGTTTAAAACAGCATCTGACTGAATTAGTGCTTCTCAGAACCTGCATTGGAAATGGTGACTTAGATGATGCATTTGTTATCTATTACTTTGTTACAAATTGCCCCCAGCTGTGACTTAAAAGACAATGCATATTTATTATCTCTAAGAGTTTCCATGCGTCAAGAATTTGGGAGAGGTTAAGCCTGGAGATTCTGGCTCAGTCTCTGATGCAATTGTGGTCTAAATGTCAGCCAGGATCAAGTCAAGTGAAGGCTTGACTGGGGTTGGAGGATTTACCATCAGGGTAGCTTACCCAAGTCACTGGCAATTTGGTGCCAATTATTGATAGAGGCCCTTCTCCTCAGAGGAGCCTCTTCCTAAGAGGCTGGAGGGTCCCCATTACATGGCATCTAGTGTTTCCCAAAGGGAGAGTCCAAGGCAAAAGCCACAGTGTTTTCTATAACTTCACCTCAGAAGATACGTATTTCTCACTTCCACCATATTGTATGGATCACAAAGTCAACCCTAGTTCAACACGGGAGGAGACTGCAACCCATGAAGACCCAGGATAAAGGATCGTTGGGGGCTATTGTGGGTGCTGACTACCACAGATGACTTCTATGGACTCCTCCAGTTGTAAGATTGCGTAATTATTGGAAATTTAGACTTGTTACTAATGATACTGAAAAAAGTTCAATTGAACATGAACTGTTATGAGTGTATAATATTGATCATTATAGTAAACAAAATATTGGCTCCTCAAAGATGTCTGTCTCCTAATCCCTGGAACCTATGAATACATTACCTAATATGGAAAAAAAAATGATCTTGAATATGTGATTAGGTTAAGGACCTTGAAGTGGGAAGAATATCTTGGACTATCTGAGTTGGTCCAATATAATCCAAATATACTTGCAGGGTTCATAAAACTGAACAAATTTTTTTTTTTTTTTGGCTGTGGTCAAAGAAATAATGATGGAAGAGGAAAACCAAAGAGACAGCAGTGGGAAAAGGACTTGGCCCTCAACTTTTCTGGTTTCAAAGATCAAAGAATGTGGCAAATGTCTAGAAGCTTCGAAAGGCAAGAGAACCATGCCTTTCTCAGCATCTCCAGGAGGAAGCTACCCTTCAGATGCCTTGATTTTAGCTCAGGGAAACTCATGTTGGGCTTCTAGTCTACAGAACTATAAGAACACACTAATTTGCAGTGTTCAAATCCACTAAGTCTGTGGTAATTAGTTATAAAACAATAGGAAACTATATAATCACTATAGGAACTTAATTTTTAAACATTTTGTTTTAGTCAGTTTTTGAATCACTATCACCAAAAGACCTGCCAACAACAATGTAGAGAAGGAAAAGTTTAAATTTGGGACTCACAGTTCTAGCTAGAGGTCTCAGTTCATAGATGGCCAACTCCATAGTTCTGGGCCCAAGGTGAGGTAGAACATTATGGCAGAAAAGCATGGCAAAGGAAAACAGTTCAGGACATGGCACCAGGAAGCTGAGAGAGAGCGCCACTCAGTAGGGATAAAAAATAAACCCCAAAGGCGCACCCTCAGTGACCTACCCATTTCCTTCAGTCATACTTTACCTGGCCAGTTACCACCCAGTGAATCCATTTCAGAGGATTAATCCACCGATTAGGTTGCAATTCTCATAATCTATTCATTTCACCTCTGAAAATTCTTGGACAGTCTCATACTTGGGATTTTAGGGGATACCTCATATCTAAACCATAACAACTTTATTATATTAAAATCTTGAATTAGTTAATTATTCAGCATAAATGTGGAATATTATCTAATGGAATTTTCAGTTCCTATATCATTAGCATTGTATTTTATTTTCTTACATTAACATTCAAAGTTTGCCTTGAAACCAAACTGACAAAAATCAACATCTCCTGAGTAAGAAAATGTACTGTAGTGAAATTATTTCGAAGGACATATTTTACCTCTCAGGTGACTACATAGAATTACATTTTAAACAATAATTCTTCTGGGAACTGTTAAAGGTAGATGAGATTTAACAATTGTAAGAATAGGTTTTGGGTGGGATAAAGGGTTGAAAATGCATACATTAAAATTTTTATTTAAAAATTTGAGTGTATAAAACATTTCAAATCATTTTATATCACTGTTGGGTTTAAATCAGAATAGAGATGACATTACTTATCATTTGTAATGTGTTTGAATACAAAATAATAATAATACACTACGAAGGCCCTGAAGTTTATCAAGAAGTTTAAAATCAGTCACTAACCTTAGTCTGTGGACAATTTGAATGGGAATATAAGACAAATATGAAACATTAAATAACTGTAAGATTTCAAAATAGAAGAGATGGCAAACTAGGAGGTGATTAATTCCCAAATAAATTATTATGAATTACGTAGTACTTCAAAGAAAATATAATCAGATGAGACAACAACAACAACAACAACAAAAACACCATAATGCAGATGCTATTTTATCTGGACTTTGAAAATTTCAAGACATCGTATGATGAAAGGAGGAAAGTAATTCTTAACAGCTAACTTAGAAATAGGAAAATACTTTGATTATTATATGAATCACTCTATGTTATGGTTATTGTTTACTTATTTAGGAACTCTTTAAGGACAGGACTGGGTCTCACATTTATACCCAGAATTTATCCCCAGTACATAATAAAAAAAAATTGATCTTTTATTGTACATACATATGGGGAGTACAATGTGATGTTTTGATACAGAAATACACAGTGAAATGATTGGTCCAGTTAAGCAAAATAACATACCCATCACCTTCCAAAATTATTTCTGTGTGTGTGTGTGTGTGTGTGTGTGTGTGTGTGTGTGTTAGAGTACTCAAACCTACTGTATGAGAATTTTTTCAATGTACCATACAGTATTATTGATCATTCTCCTGTAGCACATAAACCTCTACACTTTTTCATCCTTCGAAACTCTAGGTTTGTACCCTTTGACCTCCCCTCCCCACTACTGGTAGCCACCAGGCTGTAAACTTTTCCTTCATAAGTATGTACATATGTGAGAGAGAGAGAGAGAGAGAGAGAGAGAGAGAGAGAGAGAGAGAGAGAGAGAGAGAGAGAGAGGCTGTATCTTTATCCTTTCTTTATCAATGGACGCTTGGATTATTTCCTTATCTTGGCTACTATAAACAACACTACCATGAACATGGCGGCAGGGCTATCTCTGTGCAATGTGGATTTCATTTTCTTTGGGTACATACCAAGCAGTGACACTGCTGGATCATTTGGTGATTCTATTCAATAAATATTTAGAGAGACTTAGGTGCCTTTTAAAAGGTTGTGTTGACTTTCTATGAAGAAGATAATAAAAACGTGAACCAAGGTCTAGCAATGAGAAAGGAAGGGACACACCACATACCAATAAGAAAGAAAGTACAAAACTTGGTAAATCATTAGATCTTGAGGCAAAGAAAGAATGAAGATGAAGTTGTGAGGCTTGAACACAGTGACTCTGGTAATGATGCTGCAGTTAACAAGAAGGATAAAATGAGAACGGGATGATTAGTGAGGAAGGAAGTCTGGTTGGTTTTCAGCATGCTGAGTGAAGTACAAAACACATAGAACACAATGGCCAGGGACTGTGCCTCCAGGACCCCAGAAGTGGGATTCAAACTGGAGAGCTTCTGGACAAAAGTCATGAAAGCAGGTGAGGTTACCAGTAAACCTCCAGAAAGAAGAGACTAAAGACACCGCTTGACAAGCTCCCACCTTTAAAGAAATAAAGGAAAGAAGAGACACTGGTAAAGGAGAGAATAAGCCGAGATGCCCAAAGGAGACGGGGGAAGCTGGACATGTCTACACTGGGGCCACATGCTTCAACGACAGAAAAGGGTCTCCTGATTTAGCAAGCGTTTTTGGTCTTGTGTTGGGTGTCTGCCGTGACCCTTGAGAGAGTTATTTCACAGGAAGATGAAGAGAACAACTAATATTGTCTATCTCAAGAATCTTTCTGATTCTGAAACTTATTGAGTCACAAGTTGACATTGTGAAACTGAAATAATGGAACTGTCCACAAGAAGGATTGAATAGCCCACCAGACTCTCTCTTCAGGAATGTGCCCTGGGTCTGTATCCAAAGTAGCCCAAGTCATTACAGGTTCAGGGAGCACCTAATGGCTAAGGTGCCAGTCTGCGAAAGCTTCAGTGCGTGTGTATTGAAGGGCAGGGTTACCCCTACCTTGTATCTGGTGAGACTAAGAATAGGAAGAACCCAGAAAAATCAATTTTATCTAGGTGTGGACTGAGATCTGCAATCAAGATGGTCCCAAGCCTCCTCTAACAGGAAATTCAAATTAGCATGTACATTTCTCCATTCTTTGAGGGAACCTATTAACTGAACCATGAGAGAGGAGAGAAGCCACCCTACCACCCAAATCATTGAGAGGGTGACATTTGTTCATGATACAGAGCAGAAATGGCTTCTACTATTGATAAGCACTACCTTTACCAAATTTACAGTAAGGATTTATGGTGGGATGAAAACATGTTAAATTAGCAAAATTTTGGGTTCAAAAAGACGTCTCTTACATGCCAGTAGATAAAGTACGCTGTCTCCGCTCATGCTGACACTTTTGTCAACACACTCTGCTAATTATTCAGGATAACATTTTTCATAATTGGCAAGGCCATGCCCCCTGCATGGACTTTCTCAGTGAATGTTGGAAATTGCTAAATACAATTTATGTAATTTATTTTCGTCAATGACCTTATTAGAGCTTCCACTGCCAAACAGTGTTTGTGGGTGGATGTGCGTACGAAAATGCAGTCTTGACTTTTTCAAAAAAGAAGTTATATAACTTTACACTTCATAAATTTAACAACCAAAATGTTATCTGTAATAAGTGTTTCGAGGAAGCACTGTTTTACCACTGACTAGTTTGATGGGAGTTGATTAGATAATGGTGTTTCATCTCTGTGTTGTTACTGATACTGGCCCCATTCCAGTTGGCTGCTAAGGTGTCTAAACACTCACAAACAAAAATTACCCATAAAACTTGTGACAGGGTTCTCTGGGTTCATGGATACAGATCACTGCACATCTGGATGGGTTGTTTTGGCTGAGTTTATAATGTCATATCCCTTGTAAACATGATACACCTGTCTCTCCATTTACCAGACAGTTTTTGAAACTAAAGCATTTATTTTCCCCTGGAACTCTATAGTGGCATATTATTTATCAATATTGAATCCAAGAGTCACTAAATCATTCCAGAATTTCCATTATTTTATCTTCAGATACAATAGCCCTTTATTTAAGTAAATTAGCAGGAAAATCTGCTTTATTTTGGCATAATGGAGAAATTAAAGGGAGACAATGAAAACATCAAATAGATAGTGATTTCCATTATCTTTCAGAGTATAAAGATTGGGATTTGCAACTATTTTCATGTTTTACATGTTGGAAGCCACTCTTCCTGTCAGTGTGACAAAGGATCAATCACCAAACTTTCTGTGAGCACTAGCTGTGTACAAGGCAGTGCGCAACAGACTTACAAGTTACAAAAAAGTGTATCGCTGTTGTCACACTATGCCAGAGGAGCTTACAACCCACGTAGGAGGCTAGGATGGATACGCATGAAAAGATACTGAAATGGACAATAAATAGGTGTCAATCATGTGCAGGGTGGGAATAAAGCAGGTGATGAATGGCAGGTGTCAGTGTCCGTAGCAAACAAGGATGAGGCTGCCCTGTGATTTAAGACCTGATCTGCTGCCTGCGGAGTCAATCACTACTGGTGGGTACCCTGCCTCTCATCTCAAAATCATTGACTTCAAATGAGCCACATTATTAGAGCAGGCCTCAGGATTTATTTCCAGGCAAGGCCATGAAATATATATCAGATTTTCTGCTCCTTATCCCCTGCATTCTGCTGCTAAGCTTCAAATGCCAACTCTCATTCCCAAGGTGTATACACATCGCACCCTTAGCTTCGGGCTTACTGGATATACCAACCAAAAGAATTATACTGGGAAGGAAACTTAGCCAAAACTGAAATGCTGTTGGGACATTTGGAAGTGGGAGTTGAATAATCTTTAGAACAAAAGCCCTGGAGTTGCATCTTTATAATCATGGTGCATAAGGAGTAGCTTAAGATAGCAATGTGAAAGACAGTTTCTGAAGAAGAAAGCACACCTGTGAATTTTCTTTTGTGACAGCAGGACTTACCTGCCCTAACAAAATAATGGTAGATTAAATAAATCATCTCAGATCTTCTCATAGTTCATCTATTCCATTCCATCTACCTTTAAGTACCTACTTTATGCCAAGTTCTATGATGGGTACGAGGAAAACAAAGATGAACCAGCTTGGCATCCAAGGAATTTTCACTTTCTTGGGGAAGAGACAAGAAAATAAGCTAAATAAAATAAAATAAAATAAAAATGTATATGTGCTTCTACAGGAGCATGGAATAAGAAGAAAGGAAGGAAACCAAGAGGGGGGATACCTAAGTTGAGTTTTAAGAAGCCAAAAAGAAGGGCAAAGACAAACCAGAATAAGAAGACAATACCTGTGTAGGTTTGTGGGGCCTGAATAACACCCCTTTTCTCCCCCAAAAATCAATAAAAAATAATCCAAACATGACAGCAGAGGGGAGCTGGTATGGCCAGAACATTTGCGTACCTCCAGATTCATATGCTAAAATCCCACCCCCAGGACGATGGTATTTGCAGCTGGAGCCATTGGGAGGTGACCCCATCTGCAGGTGGGGCCGTCAGGAATGGGGCCTTCACATTTCTGTGGTCTCTTTTTGCCATGGGATGATGCAGAAAGAAAATGGCTTGCTGTAACCTGGACGAGGTCCTCAGGAACACCTGACCACACCGACACCTTGATCTCAGATTTCCAGCTCTAGAGCTGCGAGAAACCAACGTCCGTTGTGTATAAGCCATCGAGACTGTGCCGTGTTGTCACAGCAGCCCGGACTGACAAAAACCTCTATCGCCAGAGAAAGTGGTACAGGTCACACCTGTGGGCGACGTCGTCCAGACTCAGGCAGTCACAGACAATGCTGGACCAGAAGAATACGGAGAAGAGCGGGGAGGCCCGAGCAGGCCAGCTCCTAAAGAAAAGGAGGGAGAAGGATATTCTAGCTGTTTCTCCTTCCAAACCCTTCCTTCCGTTAGATAAGTCACACTCCATCTTCTCTGGAACAAGAGCTGTGAGAACATGAACAGAGCAGTAAAGTCAGGCGTGTCGTCCTGGTAGAACCTCCTTCACCTTCATAAGACCGCGGGAATGGGAAAGAGACGTTGCTCCACTGTCTTGTGAAGACGCAGAGACGTGAGAGAAAGAGCAAACAAAGTGATACGACTGAAACAAACCACATGGAAACAGAGCTGAGGATGAGGCTGGTGGGCGCCATCTCACAAAGGGGCGTAGGATGGACCAAATGCATGTGTCTCTCAAACTTCACGTTGAAGGCGGAGGTGATGGTAGTAGATATAACAGACTCACGAGGGAGGGTCTTTGGGAATTAAATGGGATTAGAAGAGCTCAGGATATAGGGACCCTCGTGGATGGGGGGAGCACCCTTGCAAGAGTCCCAAGAGAGCTTCCTACTCTCTCCACCATGTGAAAATTCAGGGAGAAGTCATAAGTCTAGAACCCAGAAGCATTCCCTGACCATAGCCCGTCCATGCCAGCACCCTGATCTCCAACTTCCGGCTCCCAGAACAGTGAGGAATCAGCCTCTGTTTCTCACAAGCTCTCCAAGCCGAGTTACTTAGTTAGAGCAGCCCAGACCAAGACACGCTGAAACTAAGAAACCAGAAACTCTCCATATTCTAAGTGCTAGTGTCCACTTTGTCCCCAACACCAAGAACTCACTCCTTACACTGAATCTAATCACAGTTTCAAATACTTTGAGACCAGTAACTAATGATAATAGTGACAATCTGGGAGGGACATACAAGTAACCAAAGGGCAGTGGGTGAGATAAAGGGCTAAGTGACAGACACAGTCTGAGCACAATTGACCACAAACAGTCCCCCCTGCCTGTTTGCTGATTTTTGCATCTTCTCAGATCTAGTGCAACTCTGAAGGTTCTGGAGCAATGAGCAATGAAGAAAATATCACTTGTGCATCTTCAAATGACCATTCACAAGAATCTATATGGACATAATTTTAAAAGAAATTAATTTAAACTTTATTATTAACCTTGTAAAACATAATTCTGCCAAGACATTTCCTTTCAATAACCTATAAAATACTAAGATTTCATTCTGGCCAACGGAAGCAACTCTGAAAGGATGAAGTGACGTTAAAACATTTATTTCTGACGAACTTTTGTTATGATGTTTAGAACTCTAAAATATTCTGTCTGGTTCTTTCTATGAAAGATAACCTGGAAGACCTTAACCAAAAACATGTACGTGTATGTGTGTGAGTATGTATGTGTACAATAGACTGAGGTACTTTAAAGTCTTTTCAGAACAACAGAAGAATATAAATGTAAATACAAATATAAGCACATATACATAGACACCTAATAGAAAACAAAATCATTCTAGCAATGGTGTTCTGTTGTTTCTCCATCCATTAAATAAAAATTGCATATGCCTGCAGCTGTCTTCCCTAATGGTGTTCAAGAGTCCTGAACAAAAACACCAAGTCAGGGTGCCTTTATTTGCATAGTGTCACCTCACCTTAATCAGATCTCTGCCTTGTTTCTCTCCACTCTGCTTGTCTGGGAAGGCCTTTGATTCCTGCTGCTGGAGTTCCTGTTTGCTCTCAGAATTGTTTGATCACTTAGGGCACAGCAGAACAGTGTGTTGCTGTTGCCTTTTTGGCAGAGGCTTGATATTCAACAGTAGGTGGCTTCTCACCAGTTTGGCTCTTGCTTTAGGACAATGAGTGACAAGATGTTAGTTCACACAGCACGACTTATGTAACTTACAAAAGAAAAAGATCAGACTGGAGGTTTGTTCGGCAAATCAGCAAGATTTTTCAAAACAAGAATAAAAGTCTTCTTTTTCCCCTGAATCCCTAGATAAAGAAGACTTGGCCAAACTACTAAAGGGCAACTCAGTCAAGAAAATGAGTCTATGTGGAGAATGTCACTTTTAGATGAATGCCATTCAAAATTGCCAGAATGGGTTCCCTGAAGATGTCTTTTGTGAGGAGAGAAGAGATTGAAAACAGAAAATATTACTTATGAAAGTGTTCACTTATTAAATAGTTATTAGTCAGTTTTTTGTTGCTATGACAAAATACCTGAGAAAAATAATGTAAAAGAGGAGAGGTTTATTTTTTGGCTCATGGCTTCACAGACTTCAGTTCATGGTCTATTGGCTCCATTGCTTTAGGCCAATGGCAAGGCACAAACATGGTGGAAGTGTGTGATCGAAGAAAATGCCTTTCTATGGCAGTCATGAAGCAGAGAGTGAGAGAGGAGAAAGGACCAGGGACAAGACATCATTCCCAAGGGTATGCTCCCCAATACCTCTTCAAGTAGGTCCACCTCCTACACCTTCCAACATCTTCCAATAGTCCATTCAGCTATGACTCCCTCAATAGATTAGTTCATTCATGAGATCAGAGTTGTTATGATCTTTTCCCAATACGCCACCTCTGAACGTTGCTGCATTAGGGACCAAGCCTTTGACTCCAAGAACTGTTGGGAACATTTCAGATCAAAAACATAAGAGCAGTACCCATGTTAACATAAGAAATCTAAACCTAGGAAGAAAATGTCTACTCCAGAGTTTCAAGACACCAAAAATTACATAGTATAATTTTGCTAGATCCTGAAAAATTCCTGTAAATGCTTGACTCTTGTTTAGAGGTGTTCTCAGAAAGATAGTTGCTAGGAAAGCAAACATCCCTGAATACGAAAGCTTTGAAATTGCTGTTTTTCTGAATTTGGGAACTAGTGTTTTGAGACCTCAATTATGATTTATCATCATAACTGTAAAAAAATCTTCCTGAAGTTGTACAATAATTGCTGAAATTCAGCCTCTCGATTTCTCAATAAACCATGATAGTTAGTTCACATTTGACTCTTCCTCTTTGCTGCCTAGGAATAATAGTCACATTGCAAACAAAATTTCCAAGATTGTCCAATGTTACCATGTGTTTCTTTTTCGTATGAATTTTAAAAAGCAAAAACAAACAAACAAAAGCACAGTCTGTGCATGCCTCCTATGCACTCCATAGTCTGCGATGCTGATGTCAATACACTTTCCTATAATGAACTCTGAAGGAAACAATTTTCCTCCAAATTTAATCAGGCAGTTAAGTTTTTTCAGATAATTTAATGTCCATCACCTCTACCCACAAGTCACACATAAATTCCTTTCTAAGATCATCTTTCAATGCAATAATAGACCTATAAAATCCATTTACCTCTACCTCTGAGAAGTTGTTTCCTCATGTCTTTGAAAATAAAGTAAAACAAAATAATTTCTACAACAAATATACAATCTTGTTTCATAGAAATATGGCTAGAATATAAGTCAAATACAATGAAGAACCAACCAAACATGATTTCAGTAAGCTAAAATCAAACGTATATCTTAAATATTGCAAGGTCCTACTTAATTTTTAAATCTGGAAAAGTATTACAAGTGTCGTTAGCAGTAAGCAAAGCAGAAAGGCGGGTCCCACCACACAGCAGTCATTGTGGTAGTGACAAAGGAAATGGGCTCAGGCCAGCTCAGTCACTAACACTTCATCTCTTCGCTTGACCTCCCTGAGTCTCTGGACAACAATAGTTGCTCTGTTCATTCACTGCACTGGATAGTTGTGAAGTTCTGCTCAAATTACATATGTAAGGTGTTTGAAAACATAATGCATCTAGATAAAGGTAGGTGTTACCATGCAAACATAAGGTGTTAGGACTTGGTTAAGATGAGGTGAAAGCTGATAATCTTCTCCTTCTGTTCCCACTTTCATGCTTTATGGAGAAGGATTTCCTTCCTTCCTTCCTTCCTTCCTTCCTTCCTTCCTTCCTTCCTATCTTTCTTTCACACCAGGGATTGAATCCAGGGATTCCAGGGCACTTAACTCCTGAGCCACATCCTTTAGTCCTTTTATATATATATATATATTTTTTTTTTTTTTTTTTTTTTTTTTTTTTTTGAGAGACAGGATCTTACTCAGTTTCTGAGGACCTCACTAAGTTGCTGAGGCTGGTCTCAAACTTTTGATCCTCCTGCCTCAGTCACCAGAGCCTCTGAGATTACAGGCATGCACTACCTTGCCTGGCTAGAGAGAATACTTTTTAAAAGTCAAGCAGAGATTACAGAAGCTCTATGAATCAAAGTAGCAAAGTATACAACTTAGTTCTTGAATCCTCTTCCATCCTGCAACCTAGTTATGTCATATAATCGTGTGTGTGTGCATGTGCACATGCATGCACGCACGTGTGTCTAAGTGGGAATTGAACCCAGGAACCCAGGGGCACTTTACCACTGAGCAACATCCCAGCCCTTTTACTTTTTTTTTTTTTTTTTTTAATGAGCCAGGGCCTCTCTAAGTTGCTGAGGCTGAACTTGAACTTGCAATCCTCCTGCTTCAGCCTTCAGAGTTGCTGGGATTACAGGTGTGTGCCACTGTACCTGGCATGTCATATAATTTTATATGAAAGGACATTGGTTAACTTGTAGTCCCTTTCACCTTGGGGTCCTAGGAAAAAACACTGTTGATCCAGAACACATTCCAGTCTCGTTCTGGAGACCAGATGCCTCAAAGGTTGATAAGTTTGCAGACCCAATATCCTCTGTATACTCAGCCAGATAGGTCTTATGCTGGACTCTGCATGATGAAGAGAAAGCAGATAAAACAGGGACCTTGGGAACTAATACCAGAGTGTGGCATCTGTTTTAGCTTCATATATCCCAGACACGAAGCTGAGAAGTTGGTGACTAAAAATTATCAACAGGTACAAAGGAAAAAAAAAAAAAAAGGTAAATAGGCGAGATGGAACAGGCAAAAGGCCAAAGCTAAAGGATCAGGAAAGGTGTAGCCTAACATAATAAATCATCATTTTGTAGACAAGGAGGTTGGAGTACAGTTATGAGATGGCATGACAAGTCTGTGCCCAGAAAGTCCCCACAGCAAGTGTAAGAAGTCAGCAGACAGTGAGCAGCAGGGGTTCATCCTTAGCTCCTGGCCACCTTTTTTGGCTGATGGTAGTTTTTAAAAAGAGGAATTAGTATGGGAGTCACTGATGGCTAACAGGGCTGTAAATATCATTTCCCTGAAAGTTAAAAACAACAATCAAATTTGATCACCTGTATGATTTGTGTTTGGAAAAGGTTCATGTTGACTGAACAAACACGCTCAGGCACCACACGTCTGTGCTCTGTGGTGTCTCCGGGCTTCCATCTCACTAAGCTTGTTCTTTGAGAGAGGCCGGCCTCATGCTGGACTCAGCGTGAGAACAACAGGGCAGGACACCAATTAGCCGAGGCATTTGCACCGATTCGACAGGACCACTGTGCAGGGAAGTGCGCTGGAGCCCAAGCGATCTGGGAGAGTGTCCTTTGGCAGTAAATAATTAAACTGAAAGCAAAAACATTATCCTTCGTAGATGGAGGTTTGATTTATGTTGGAGAAAATCTGATCAGTTACTAGTCCCACGTGATCTGAACAAAGCCACAAAGAACTGCACTGTTCTGTGCTGCACTTTCTCTGTGATCTAAATCCACCCTTTTGACCT
The DNA here is from genome assembly GCF_902686455.1 of Sciurus vulgaris. Taxonomy (NCBI): domain Eukaryota; kingdom Metazoa; phylum Chordata; class Mammalia; order Rodentia; family Sciuridae; genus Sciurus; species Sciurus vulgaris. The sequence goes on from NC_136469.1 coordinate 18,147,672, forward strand.
TCAGCAGGACAGGCGGGAAACAGAGGTCATGACTCTGAGTTGGCCCAGCCTTGTGTAGAAGATGTCAGGACCCCAATCTCTACTTCCTCAAAATAAACGCCATCTATAATCGTGGGCCTCTCTGGACCTCTAATATACTTGGGTAGCCCACACATTTTGATTTAACTATAATTGTTACATATTGTGTTTTCTAGGTTTTTATATCATGAATCATTTTTAGAGAGAAAAATAAAGAAAAATAACCAGCCATGTGTTGGCTGCATTTTTTATAAGCACATGTTTTGCTTTTAATCCTAATTTACTGATCTAATTCCCTCTTGGTCAATTTCCATTCAGATGGGTCCACTAGAAAATACTAAGAAAAGATCACAAACCAAATCTCCTATGATAATATCCTCAGAAATTTTAAACAGCTCTAAGAGATTTGGCCTCAGACCCAAACATTTACATGATGGCTCAATTTTAATGAGGTCAAACAAGCCACTGGGCATCTGGCGGGTGTTCAAGGTCTTGGCCTGAGTGGGGAGGACCACCTTGTTCTTACGGAGAGTGTAAGAGATAGTGACAGGTGATAATGTAATGCACGAGACTGCTGCCCTTGGTCACTTCATCTTTTCACCCCACTTCATTCCCAGAGGCAATGACATTCTCGCCAGATGTCTGCAGATTTACCAGTATCTGAGGTCCTGAAGATTTTTACAGAGGAAACTTTTAAAGAATTTAAATAAAGCCCTAACATATGTCACATTGGGTTCATCAACCTAAGGGAATGAGAAAGAAAATAATCCTCTGGAAGTGCTAGGCAAGAGATGGAGATTCCTGCCTGCACCATTAATATGACGTTTCAAAACACATGTGTATTCTGTTATGGTTGAATCAGGTTAAACATAAGCTTTCTCCTCCATGTTTATCATTTATGGTGAAAATAAACTCCTTTCTTTCAACTCATGGGAATGTGTAGTACAATATCAATGTCCATAATCACCGAACTGTGCAGCAGAACAGCAGGGCTACCTACTCCTATCCAACTTGGTATCCACCAATCAACTTATACCATGTACTTAACAACCTAAGAGCAGGATCAGAAATCTTTGAAAGGTACTTCATGTGTCGCCATGAGGGTGCAGACAGGAGGCCAAGTCATTGTACACCAGAGGGGTAGAGTCTGTTAGAATGTGCTGCATGCTGGAAATGTTCAGCAACTGCACTGTCCAATATGGTAGCCATTTGTCTTGTGTAGGCACTGAGTACATGAAATGTGGCCACTGTGACTGAGGAAATGGGTTTTTAATTTTATTTAATTTTAACTAATTTAATTTAAATTGCCATGTACAGTTAGTGGCTCCCTCATTGGATAGGACAGCTGAAGAGAGTATGAATAAGTCTTATGAACTGGTAATCAACCAAATCTACTGAAAGCATGCAGCCTAAAGAAGAAAGCCTCCTTCTCCGGTGTGTCTATTTTTGTTCCATTACCGCCATCGTGTTAGTTACCTAACGTCACCTATTATGGATTTCTGAAATGAGGAAGTTAAAAGGGTAGAAAATCTTACCAATTAAGTTAGCACCTTTTAGGTGATGGAAAATATTGGTAAGATGCCACACCCTCAGTACAGAGATTGTAACACATACTACGTGGTCAACCTATTGAAATCTAAGGCAAACCAGTCCACCGGCATCTATGAGGAATGATATTTATTTGGCTTGAGAAAGCAGTATGAATTTGACTTAATAAGTGTCTCTAAGTCAATTGAGGGGTTCTTTCAAGAGTCAGCTGCTTTTACCTCCCAGGTAGACAGTCCAAGAAGGTGTAAGTACATGAAGAGAAATATAGATTAGATGCAAACAACTTCCTTCAGACTTCACTATTAAGCAATGAAATGGGTTTCCAAAATGACACAGAATCATTAACAGGGACGCTGTCACATGCATCATACTGATGTCATCCATTCTGCTATTTCCAGAGTTCTGTGTATTATTTCAACTGAATGTGTTTAACTCATTAAAGGTCTTGCTATATCCTTTCCAGACTTTCAACTCCCACATAGTCTAGTGTGTTTGCATAATTATCTCCATAAGGTTAATAGGGGGTGATATATGTTGTTAATAAGGAGGTTATTTAGTTGTAAAAGGAACAATGTGATTGGCACTGTATTGAAGTACATAAGTTCTTAACCTAAGGGCATAATCCAGAACTTAGCCAAAAAAAGGATAAAGAGAGAATTATGCTTTAGTTATTCAAAAGTTTTACTGGTAGACAATTTCAAGGAAAAAAGATTTTAGAAGCACTATGGAACAGTATGAAATCATATATTAATCATTTCAACTTTTAAAAATTAGGGAAAAAGGCAAAGATGAAAATATTGATAGATTGGGCAAGAATTTAGAGAGAGTAATAAGTTTGGTATGTGTTTAGTAGTAGGTAATAAGTTTAGAGGATTAGTTATTAACTATTGCAGAGAATTAAATGCTGCTACTGGGTGTATTTATTAAGTGTGGTTTTGACAAGCAATAATTATGTGAACACAACATTCCTTTGCAGAGTTCTTTTTAATCTTTCACTGTTCACTATTAGCCCCCCAAATGTTAACCTGTAGCCCACCACCACATATGCAAGCATCCGGGGGTGTTCGTGCTTGCTTTCCATCCTCTGCAGACACTTAACACTGTGCTCTGAAGAGCCAGCGACTCTGACACAAGCTCTTCCCAGAGCCACTGCCCACTGCCACCCCAGGCCACAAGCAAAATGGAAGGTACAAAACTAGATGTGATTCAGGATGGTCAGAAAGGGAGCTTTGGGTAGTGAACAAAGAGAAGGTAGATCTGAGGAACCACAGGTGATGAAAGAATTAAACATCCAAGACAAAGAAAGAGCTACGAGGGTCAAAACTTCAGGAGGCCTGCTCTTCTCTTTCCAGGCCTTGATCTGGCTGAAACTGTGTGCAGAAGTGAAAGCGAGGGCTTGTGACAGGTGACTCTCTCAGGCTACTTTCTGTAAGAGATCATCTGAACTCCTTCCACCAGCATGACAGAGACCACATGGAGGTCTGTGCTGAGAATCAGATCACCAGCGTCCAACTGCTAAGGCTACCGCTATTAGCTTTGCCCTGAGTCTGTTAGATATAAATATACATCTGCCAAGTGCAAACTTCACACCACTGGTAGTCATGTGACCTTGGGTAAGTGAATTACACTATCCAGGACTCAGTTCCCTCAACTATGAAGGAAGACACAGTAACACTGATCCAATTGCATTGTGAGAACTTGAGGGGACTGTGCTCAGGGAGTCTTTAGAACAATGGCTGATTTGTTAGGAACATTAAAGAAATGTTACTCGTTATTATTATTTGTAGCTTTCCTACTGGGTTGGAATAGTTTAACTGTATTTCCCATAACAAACAAAATTACTGATATTTAACTTAACAGATAGACATGTTGGCTTTAGTGGTTGGTAAATCTCATTAAATAGGTTCCTAATAGCCAACTGGTATTTAATGAGCATATTAGTGGTCTTGTTGCCTTTAAATTAAATCCTTATTTCAGCCACTTAATCTCTGTTTATAACTTATACTCCCATCCTTTAAAAAAGCATATAAGGCTCTCTTAAAAAGACTAATGATATCCATTGCCTCCTTTTCGTCTCTGTTTTATTGGCTGCCTAATTCTTTGAAGCACTTGGGCAAAGGCACTTGGTGCTATTTAATCCTGCTGGGTCATATGTTGCTGTGAAATTATTTTCTGTCTACCCACAAATGCAATATACTGTCACAACTTCCTCTTTCACATTTCAACAGTCTAATGGACAGAATCCCTTCTCCGTGTGGCAACCGAGCTTCTACCTTTGTGTTCTTTATTACTCTCTTCTTGTTTGTTCCCCTTGCGAATGACTTCAATCCCATCCTTCCTGTTACCATCTACTCCCAATATGAATATCATTTCACCATGGTGTTGATGTCCTTTCTTTCATTCCAGGTTTCCTATCAGTACAAACTCTTTCTTTAGGTTGATTAACCAACCTGGATTAAGGTACTTTGTCTTTGTCTCCAATTGATCATCACACATTCATCAGGCACTGGATAAAATTCATGATGTGCCACCAGGTGGTAAGGGATCATTTGCCACTAGAAGACATATTTACTAATCATACAGCAAAGATCAAGCTGACCCCTGCTTGAGATCTTGCAGGGAAATGCAGAAAACTTACAAAAGACCCCAGAAAAGTCAGCTGCAAACATCTGTCAAGTTGTCAACCGAGAACACCTGCCAGGATGCTACATCACCACACAGGTGCTGTGAAGAGCTGTCTATGCTGCCTGCCTTACCTCCCCCGCTCCCCCGCCCCAACCCTTGAAAAACCAGAAGACTCTCTTGGTGAGTTAAAGAAGGACTAAAAGGTTAGGCAATAAATCTCTTCTATCCTGTTTCAACTCCAGGCTCCCTAATCACAGCAGGTCCAAGCTGCCAGAACTGAAGAATTCTCAACTTTAAATACAAGGTCAAAGTTTTTGCTAATGTATGCTATTGACAGTTAAATGACCAAACCAAGGTTGTTTTCTGTGATCTGAAGTGACCAGAGAACTGTATTACCCAAGAGTCACCAGAAAGGTCATGAAATCTCCCTAGTTTTCATACTGATATGGAGAAGACTAAGCCTAGACTACATTTAGAAGGATGAACATGTTAGCTGCTAAGTGAGGTTAATGTAACTCAAGACCAATGCCCAAAGTTGTTCTTTCTTTTTTGTATCAGCTGAAATTCTTTGGAGAAACTTACTAAGAACTGGCCAAGTTGGCTGAGTTACTCCAGCTCATTCTTTTAATCAACTTAGAGTAAACTTGGTTCATTAGGATATTGAACTGAGCATGCCCAGAAGTGCTCGCATTCACCATCTTTTCTTTTTAAACATGTGCTCGACCACCTTAAACCGAATATGCTCTGATACATGCCTCTCCCTACATTTGCTTCTCTAGATAAATATTTATAGACTTCTTGATAAAATCCCTATGATTTCTTTGTCCAATGAGGGCACTGCTTGGCAAATAACCTGAGTGCTAGCCTAACTTGCTTCAAGTAAGAAATCTTTCTCAACTCTCTTACCTTCTGGTTGTCATCCTTGACTTTGTATGCACCAAGAACCTGTTGCATTCAGCTGCAGAAGGAGACCAAATTTAAACTTCTTTATGACTATGTTCCTCAAGTCATCTTTGATAGATCAGTTGCTTTTTGAGAAATTGGTGTTCTCGGGGGTCAAGATGGTTTTCCTAGGAATAAAGAGAGAGTCTTCAAACAGAGGCCTTGAAACCACAGAAATCATCCTGGGCAGGAAACATTTCACTTGGCATCTCTGGGCCACAACAGTCACTATGGTACCAATTTTTATCTGTCCTTAGACATAGAGAAAAGCACCCAACTATAGTTCTATCCCTTACCCTGAAGCGGCTGAGAAGGCAACATCTAAAACGCCTCTCTCTGGCTTCTCCAGAAGGTGCTGTGGAGATTCTCTTGAAGAATCATAATTTTCTAAGTAATGGTGCACACTCTAATGGAAACACTCTTCTGCATGATAATCTGACCATCCTCTAAAGACACAACTGATAAGATGATAATTTTGCTTTCTTTGGGGAAACTAGAAGGGGACAATAATTGCATAACATGTTCACTGTTGATTTACAAGACTTCGAGTACTATACTTGGCATTTACTTTTTAATGAATGAATGACAATCAGAAGGAAGATGCAATTTCATTCAAGAAAAGGTTTTTGCCCTGAGAGTGTTAAAATAGTATTGAAACTCCTCCATTACAATGTAAATCCCCACAAATGGCCCTAGTAGGCACCTTCTCTTGATCTGACTTAGAGGTAAGGCCTATTTAGCTCCACTGAAACAGGTGATCTCCTTTTTTAATTTGCCCAGTGTATGCATGAGATAGGTAGGTATTTGCTTTATTTTAGTTGAAATGAACCACCTCTTAATTGCATTTTTCCTCAGGCCTGTAGGAATCACAGCCCAAAGGGGGTACTCTACAAGTACTACCGTCACAGGGGCTGGGGACCCCAGTGGGAGCTACAACTCTCATTCCACCATATTTCAAATTAAAAGGTGTGTGCTTCGCCATAGCTTTTGCATCTTTAGAAAGCTCAAGTAATACTAATTTGGTGTAATTCTTAAGTTACCAAGAGGACCAGCAAGGCAGTGAACATGAAATTGGTGAAGACAAAGGACTCTAACATAGTAATTGTTTTATTCTTGACATAGTAAGTGTTTTATTCTTTTTGCAAGATTTCAATGAGGAAATTTTAACTCTGTAAGGACAAGGGAAAGAAACAGGAGAGACAAAGAGTATTTATTATATTACCAAAGAAGGATCACATGTCTCTATATACACTTTTACCCTAATATCTAGATATAGAGCACTACAAAGAAAAAAGAATAATTTAAAGAAGAAAGAGACCCTGTTATATTAGCTCATAAAGTCCTCTGTTAAACCCCAAATCCAACATCACCATCTTCATAAGCCATGGGGTAACATATTTAGTTTTTCTCTATAATGAACCACTAAAGTACCTCTTCTAAATTGTTGCTTCCTTTACTCCACCAAAGGAACAACCAAAAGTTTACTATCAAAGTTTACTAACTTTTAATGTCCAAATTTATTCTCCAGATTCCTTATGTTTTGTTCCACTAAAAAATAAAAAAGTGACATTTTGTTTCCTCCATTCCAATTCTACATCAAAATAAAGCTTGTTTCTTCACTTCACTACTATTCTTGGAGACTTTGCATTGGCCATTTGGAGCAGGAGTAGATTTTTTATCTGCAATTTGATAATTCTTGACTTCTTTAGCAGTAGTTGGCATTTTGTGGAAGTCCCTGCAGAAAAACAATTTTTTTTCTTAAAACTGACTTTTTAACTTTGTCATCCAGATTTTGAAAACAATAGGGGCACATTGTAGGATATGTTGAAAGCATAATCTCAAAAAAGCAGAAAAACTTCCCAACATTTCATACATAAGTGAAAATGGCTAAAACATTAGCGTGTCATTATTCAGTTTTTTAGAATAACTTTTTGGGGGTGAGTTAGTTTGCTTTTATTCTTTATTGTTCTTTTTTTTTTTTCTTTCTCTTCATCTGAGGTGCAGGGGATTCGAACCGTGGCTCTTGAGCAAGCTAGGCGAGTGCTTTCCACAACAAGCCATTTCTCCGGCTCTGCTTTTGTTCTTTAATATAAGCAAATTCATACTGCAATGCATTTGGTTCCCTATTTTTTCACTGAACATTATATCATTAGCATTTTTTTCATGTGAAAATTATTTAGAGCATAAAGTTTAATGCTAGTTTTAGTTTATTATTTGGTTATAATGCCCAAGTTCACAATAATGGAATTTCTTTGTATTGCTTCTAATAAATGCTAGTTATTTTGCTCAGGATGTTTGGACCAACTCACAATTTGCTTATTTTTAAAACATTAGAAATGCTTTTGAATGAAGCAAACATTTTGTAACACCAGTTGAGATATTTATCTATTTTTCTCATTAACCTATTAAATTATGAGCTATTTCCTTTCATTGTTTTATTGCAAAATGTGGAAATGTGATCAGAAATATGTCTCCTTTTAGAATGATCTGATTGTCTTTGGAAGCTCATTGCTTATAACACACTCCCCAAAGCTCATGCATGTTAGTGCTTTCAAATTGACAGAACAGAAAGAAGTTTAAAGATCATTTTCCATAAACGTGGAAGGAAAGTTGCGAATTGGTTTTATTTCTCTCATTTGTCTACAGAATCAAACCTGTAACAAGAGAATTGGTGTGTGCTGGCCTGGGTAGCACTTTGCTGTTTCCCTTTCATTAGCAATTGTTTATAGGAAACATTTGTAAACCAAGGTCACCCGCCACCTCAGCTTGTACCAGAATGAGCAGTATTCCAGGATATGGGATTTTCAGCACTAAAATCAGGACACTCCCAGGCAAACTAGAAGGTTGATCACCCCAAATCATTTTCCCTTAGTGAAGTCCATCCTATCTCAAACTCTCAAAAGTTATATCCAACCAGGTAAATCAGTTCTGGTTGAAGAGGTTTACACTTGTAATCCTCTTGCTGTGATAAGACAGAATCAACTGAGCGATCATGATAATCTTGAATGGTGTACATTGAGCTGATTCATCTTGTCTCTGATGTTGTGAAGGGTGCATTTGCCAATCATAGTATTTCATGACAGGTGACCTGGTCCTCAACCCCTCTCCTCTGTCCCTTCTCATTCCACTCACTTCTGGTTCACTATATTCCTGTCACTCTGGCTTCTCTCTGTTTCTCAAATGTTTAGCTTCACAGCTCCCTCTGCCTCTGCATTTACTTTTCTGTCAAATATCCACCTGGTTTATGCTGTCATTCAAGTCTTAGTACAAATCTCAACCTCATTAGAGGTTGAGAAAACTATTTACACAAAATAGCATTCTCTTCTTTACTCTCCATCCCTTTACCATTCCCCCTTATCTGCAATTTTGATTTCTGGGGTTTCAGTTACCTGAGGTCAACCACAGTCCAAAAATATTAATTGAAAAGTTCCAGAAATTAAGCAATTCATAAGTTTTAAATTGTGCGATACTCCAAGTAGCTGGATAAAATCTCATTACTGTATTCACTGCATCTTTTTAGGATGTGAATCACTCATCTGTCCAGCACATCCATGCTGAATACAATACCCACCCATCTGTTACTTAGTAGCCATCTAGGTTATCAGATCACTGACATGGTAGCACAATGATTATGTCCATGAAATCCTGATTTTACTCAATACTGTTCTATTTTGTTGTTCTGCTAATAATTATTCTATTTTATTATTAAACTTTATCTTAGATATATATGCATGGGCTGAAAAACATGGTAACTGAGGCTTGGTACCATTCACGGTTTCAGAAATTCCCTGGGAATCATGGAGGATATCCCCTGTAGATAAGGAGTAACACTGTATTTCTCTTCATCACAGTTACAATCACCTAACATGTACTTATGTATTTGTTTAGCATCAGTTTTCCCCTGGTGAACTGGGAGCCCAGAGAGTCAGGCAAGACACTTAATGGCTACTTGTGTAACCAATGGATGAGCCAAATGCCATAGTGGCCAACATCTCAGACTGGAGTCAGAGTGCCTAAAATGAAAATAGCTGTGCCTGGAATAATTGCGTGACATTCAGCAGACTACCTAATTGAACTTCTCCGGACCTCAGTTTCCTCAGTAACAGTAGCCCCTCTCTCTGAAGATTGTTCTGAAGGGAAGACAAGGCAGTACAGGCAAGCCATCTGAGGCAGTATCAACTGAATGGTGGACTCATAAGTGTTGACCTGCGTTGCCATTATTTTGCTCATTCATGAATATGTATTCAAATATTGCATTAAGTAGAGGCATCAAGCCTGGGGGTCATCTGAATATAAATATGTAACTAATCAGGATCAAAAAATGGCAGATGCTGTGTACTGCTATTTAATTTTTCAGGCTTTATATGCTAAAGTATTCTGGAGAACCACATGATCTCAACGTTCCCTTCTATTTTGCAAGAGTTTCCATTCCATAATCTTGACTCTGGTGTCAAGCAGAACACTGCTCAACACTTTTGAGCTGAGAAATAATTGATATTTAAGCATGTCCTGCCAGTTTCCTGGGAATGGCTGGTCTTGGGTTTTACTGAGTACATGTGCATCGTCAACAACATTTGGAATGGGAATTGTTCCTTTCATTTACAGAACCAGTTTCCCTGACTAGGATCGTTTTCTGGGCCATAAAGCACACAAATTTGGTTTAGTAGGGGACATCAGTGGGAGCCTTTACCGTGGATTCCACCAGCAGGGCATCTTACAACATGCCATCTAAATTTTTCTGAAATTTTACAGAGTCGAGCAGATGGTTCAGTTCTGATATGGGTCATAATGGCCTCACAAAGCTTTTTATTTCATTTGTAAAATTTTAATCTTTAAACAATGAATTGTGGAGGTGGGAGAGGTAGAGGCAGAGAGTAGCATTTTTAAAAAATTATTCAGTGCTATCATCCCAGGTGCCCTGAGCGGTGAGATACAGGTTCTTGTTCTCTGCCTTCCAACTATTGACTTCAGGATGTTTGCGGGGGGAAAGGTAGGAACATGCAGATTTAAAATTCTGAAATTTTAAATTTTGTTACTCACTGAAGGAAGAAATAAGTGAGATCACCAGCCAGAAGCTAGGCAAGTCCAAGAGCAGAGTGTCCCCACATCAATTGCATGGGTCTCTTTGATATGAGGGCAAACCATCACTGTGCCCCCACTAGGAACTGCTTTGTGGTCCACAGGGGAGGAAAGGCCCATGACATTCAAATGATCCGGTACTCCCACGTTAACAAACTTCAAAATGTTTTTTGAAAAGAAACTAATAACTTATATTAAAAAGAGGTCACAGTTCTGTTTGAAGATCTATAAAGGAGTCACGATCTTTGTTCACGGAAGTAAAACATTAAGGAAATTTTTGTTAGTGGAGTTCTTAACTGAACATGTGCTAGGAAGTTCTTCTGATTGTGGAGGCTGCTTCCTATTCAAAAATGAAATAAATGCTTTGCTATACAAATGATAAAAATATCCTTTGGTATCAAATAATATCTAAAAGCAAACTCTGCAAAGTGTCCCAAAACTGTTTATTTAAGAACATTCTGGGTGAATTTCAAAGTAGAGCCCACAGGCAAATATTTATCCAGATTATTTGAAAAGGGATTTTTCCATTGATTTCCATGGTCCAGTTCTATTTCATTGATTTCTATCATCCAACTTTATTTTTTAATGATTTCAGATTCTTAACACAAAGAAGTATTAAGTAAGCTGCTGCTAATCGTAATAGAGTCCAAAATTTCATACCTACCAACTCTACAACCAACTATAGTGAGCTACGTTTAGTATAAATAGACATGTGACTTATATCCCCAGGTACATTTAACTTCCATGGCATATTTGACTGAATAAACAGTAATTGCTCCCTGGCTGAGCACAGAGTGAAAGTAGATGGAAATTCAAGTAAGGAATCCTTCTTTAGGAAATTGATCAGATTCTTTCATTTGATTCAACCACTCGATGGTGTCTCCCCCATGTTTTCCTGACTTATTTCCTCTGTTGTTTCATCAAGTAGCTCTCTGCCTGTACTACGACATTCTGCTGGCAGCTGTTGCTTCTCTTGGTGGGCCTCAGCCTGTCTGGACCCAGGAACACTGGCCTGCAGTGATCCATTCTGTCCTGAGGACAGAGCTGCTCTGGTCAAACTCTGTTACTAGGCAACAATACCGAGTGACCATCGATGCTGGTTTCGTGTGGATACATCTTCCCTGACTCTCATTCTGTAAGAGCCTCTTCTCCCTGGGATTCTAAGGCAGGTCTTTGGAGAGTGAGCCAGAAGTCAGAGTGATTAACAAGGCTTATATAAAATTATTAATGATCCTTCACCATCATGGTGCCACTCCACATCCCAATCTCTGTCATAGGAGAACCCTGAATCAAAAGAATTTGTTCAAAACTGGCACAATTCTGTCATGGGGGAAAAAAAGAAGACAGAAAATGGCAATATTAAAACCTACTGTAGCGTGCTCCTTTGACAAGACACCAGTCTCAGGCAGACCATGAAAAAGTCCATTGTCAACTATTCTCCACCTAAAACTCCTAAGAGGAGGCTGGCACTCATTCTACTGAAGCCTGTGGTGCTTGAGAAGCCCATGTCTGAAAAGAGAGGAATCTGAAGCAGGCTAGAGGAAAGAAGAATAGATGACTTTTGACCCTTCAAATGATGAAAGTACAATTTGAGATAGACCTTGAATTTTACATACCCCACTTTGCACCCATTGCATTAATTTTCCTTAGATACCTGTGAATCAAAGCTCTTACAAAAATTCATTACTTACTCATAAAACTTGTTCAGTTTCTTAAATTATAACATCACTTCTGCAAATACTCAGATTTAAAGCAGCGCTCCTCCTACTTTCCCCATGCTTCTCTTGTTTTTCTTGCAACAGTTTCTGAGACACAAAATATTCTATGTAGCCATTTAGAATTTATATATATTGGAGACATGCAGAATTAGAACAACAAGTTTCATGTGTAATAATTGTTTCTCTATCTTTGTCCACTAGCATTATTCAGGCTACCAGCTTAACAAATTGGCTATCATAATAGCTATGGCTGAGCTAGAACCCTGCAGACTGCTTTGAGAGTAAGGAGTTTAGGAGCCAAAGAGTAGCAAAATCAGAACCAACAGGGTACTATCTCTGAAAGCATGTAGATATTGACATGATACTTTTGTTCCGGTTTGCATGTTTAATAAATTTATCAGATCATCAGTGATATATCAAATGAAGAGAGAATCAAATACTGTCTGACTGAGGCTCCTAACAATGCCTGCAACTCCCATTTGAACAGCAGCTCACAGAACCTCTAGTCACTAGTCACTACAGGAAGATGAGGTTCCTGGCAGATGGGGTCATTCCTCCAGAAAAGGCTGTTGGAATTGGATTAAACACATGCCAGTATTTGAAACCTAAAACATAGGGATGCTTTATTACTATCCAGAAGACCCCAATGAGTAACTAGGAGAATTTGCAACAATTGGTTGCTAAAAGTCCAGAAACATGGGTTAGGGATTCCCCCAAAGATTTCAGGTGCATTTAGGAGATTAACACCAGCTATTTAAGTCCAAAGTCCATCCCAGATGATATCTGGTCGATATTTATCAGGCTTCTCCAGAATGAGACATAGAAGATTTGAAGCTGAGAGGTCCACCCACGTTCTATCGCTAATGAGCTTTGTAGCTTTGAAAGTGTCATTTAGTGTTTCCTGGGCTCTTTTGTTGAAAAAGAGGCAAGATAATCTGTGGTCACATTCAAAGAATCCGTCTGCTCAGTTAACAGGGTCATGGTCATTTACAGGAAAGTTTTATTCTAGAGTCCATGGGAAGCCAGAACATAAAACTTTATAACTTCAAGCTATTTTCTATTTTAAGCATCATTATGTCTGAGGGAAAATAGTCCCAAATGTTTTTAAACTAATTCTTCTTAGCAACTTCCCAACACTTCCCAAATTTATTCAAATTAGGTAGCAAATTGAAACATCCTACAGCAGATATACATTTAGTTTTAAAACAGTGCCTTTATATTTTACATATCATTGAATTTTCAAATAGTAAAATTAGCAATAGTGCAAAAAATATGAGTAAATTGAATTTAAATTGTGAAGCTACAGGGATAGAAGTTTTTAATCACTAGATGTTCTGCAGCATAACTGAGTCAAGTTGTTTATGATAATTTTATTACCTCAGCCCTCTTTTTAACAGAGTTATTATATTTTCTCATGATATATGATATTACACTTTCGAAGCCCTTTCAGTAATTGGAGCTCCACAAACCTGGCTTCTAAGCCTCATTAATGTGAAAAATTATCTTAAAAGTTAGGTATGTACAGTCATTTTATTTTGGTTTCCAAGTTCCAACTCAGAAGGATATCTTCTGTTTCTCTGATGGTATCTTCAATTAGATATCACCTCTTTTGGTCAACTATCTTCATGAATTCCATTTTCATTAAACTTATTTGTAACAGGATGGATTTAATATTTAAAACTAAAAACGTAAGTGTGTCCATTTTACCCAAATTACAAAATTTGTTCCAAAACCAGACAGCAGGGGTCCTAACCTTGATTGCTTATTAGAATCACCTAGAGAAACTGGGTAGGCAAAGCATATATATGTGGGTCCTAGCCTTAGAAAAAATATTCTAAAACCCTAGAGACCGACAGGGAGCAGGTACTGGTACGTCGTGAAAGATCCTCAGGGTATTTGCAGTCGGCCCTGAACTGCTGGTCTGGAGTGACTGTTTGTCCCATGACGTCTTTTAGTCTCCGTTCATTTTACTATTGGCACCCCCAAACCCACACCTGCTCCATCAGAAGGCCCCATTCTTATCCTGTCTCTAACAATTTCCAAAATGCTCTTGAAATGGTAGTTGTTTTATTTTCTCTCTTTATAACAATTCCATGGAGTTGGCAGTGCATGTATTATCCTATTTTACAGAAGAGAGAGCCTTGATTTGCTCAAGGGAGCACAAATAATGAATAATAAAGCAAGAATAAGAAGTTGGATGTTCTTACGCCAAGTCTAGAACGCTTCCCACAGCACCACACTGCCCTCCGCGTGGGGAAACCCAATGTCTGCCTTCATCTCTCCTGCTCTGCACCCAAAATTGTCTTCCAAGACTAATGAAAGTGCCAATGAAAACAGCAAAGAGAAAAGAGGGATGACTCATTTGTCAGCTGAGGTCCACTGACTACCTATATTTAGCACGTGATAATTCCTGAAGGGGTTTTGGCAAGACCTCCAATGTTCTGTTATAGAAGCTTTATCTCACCAGACAGGTCATTTGAATAAACAATTAATTCACTAGTTTTTAGCCAATTATCAATTAGTTGACAAGCACCAGCCAGAATTATGTTCTAACCTGTTTTTCTCTGTTACCTTACTTCTTGTTCCCTAACTCCTCTTCCCTAATTAAAAATCTTCCCAACACTCTGACCATTTCTTCTATCTGGGCTCCACATCTAGAAAGAAAAACAAAATCTTTCCATTCCTGGTAACTTATTTAAAATGTGTATAATTAAAACTTAACATCAAAGAGAAGAAAATCACATTGCAAATGTTTTCAGAGCAAGGTATCTTGACTCCATGATCTGCTAACAAAATTATGTGAATGTGATCAGTGCTTGTGATTTTCATAACTCAGGCTAAAATTCCTCAACAGTAGAGTTATATTCACTTGCTTGAATAGTCTGAATACTTGGTTTAATTCCCATTTCTCTTTATTTCTGCATAACAGCAATCCACGATTAATATCTTAACAGTATAACTGACTAAAGAGATCCCTAGACTCAAAAACAAAGTATATTTTTAAATTTATTTTTTATTGATTCTTTTTAGTTGTATGTAACAGTAGAATCCATTTTGATAAAATTACATATGCATGGAATATATCTTATTCTAATTAGGACCCCATTCTTGTGTTTGTACACAATGGTGGGATTGACTGAGGTATTTTCATATATGTACAGAGGAAAATTATGTCAGATTCATTCCAGTGTCTTATTTTTAATTAAAGAAATCTTGCAGATTGATTCTAATTTATTAGCCAGTAGAAAGCTATTTAAAAAAAAAAAAAAATCCCTGGCTAATCCAAACATAGCAGAGCAGAAAGAGGGCAAGAATTTCCCAGGAACCATCACAAAGAGGTAGCATAGGAGATGAATGGAGAGCAGGAGCCGAGCATCCAGTTCCAGAACTTCTCTGTTTTGCCTCAGTTTCTTCATGGATGATCTGAGCACGATAGAAGTTCCTGCCTCAAGGAGAGACCGGGAGTTTTAAGGGAATTAATGTGCCTAGAAGCTCTGTCGTAGTGCATGGCACACAGGCAAGGCCACCTACCTAAGGGTTAGCCAGTACTGATGTCATCGGGGTATTTTTAACTCTTCCCTCCTGATTCTTGCTCTCTCAAAGTTTGCATTGCAGTTGGAATTTTCATCTCTAATTTTTAAAACCATTATCAGTATATATATTTCTATTGAAGGGAGGCCGGGGTGACTACACTGGGACTCATACAGGCAGTATCTGAGAGCAGGAAGCTGACGATGAAAAGGAAGAGATGAGGCAACCCCACCTGTCCAAACCGGAGTAGGTGAACAGAAGGTGCAGAGCACTCACCATCCTGAAATGATCCTCAGATGTCCACGAGGATTTCAGAACTTTTCACCTCACCCTAAGCACACACACACATGTGCAAACACACACAACACACATGCACTCATACACTGCACCACACCACTCACACACACCAGGTGACACAAACACACACACCACCATCACCACCACCATCACCCGCACACTGCCAAACGCTCTCCTACCAGCAACAAGGTTCTGAGCGGCGGCCTGGACACACCAGCCCATGGCAGAATTTTAGCAACATCTCTATTACGTCAGGTTTATTCCTTCAGCCAATATTAACTAAACTGTCCTTCAGACACATCCTTTCACTTGATGCTCAGTAAGATCTTCATTTTCCCTCTTAAGAATTTCAGAACCTTGATCCTAATAAGGCCTTCTCACCCCAAGGATCTGGACAGAAACTCCAGAACTTTGAGAGAGTTGATGATGTCATTATAAAGAAAAAATGACAGTAACCATTACTTTTGAACACTGTCTTAAGGGATCTTCAAACATTATTGAATATCATCTTCATAATTAACCCTTTGGAGGTTAGTAAGTCAGTGAAGGAAGTTTTGAAATCAGACAGCTTGACAACACATAGTCACATTTTTACCCACTAAAAATATTTTGTTTTAGATAGTGAGTTAGTGCAGAAATACAAAACAACAGATCTCAAACACTATTTAAACTATTTAGAATTAACTAGCTAGATGGTAGAAACAGGATTTCCCACCTTGGCAGAGAACAACCTGGTACCTGGTACAAAACACACGCCACTCACTCACATCTCATAATACCCCTTTCTTTCCAAGTGGAATGAAATTATATTATTTGTAGCTCATACCCTCTGTTATTACTTAAAATGAATGAAATAAATTTTTGCATTTTTAGGAATTTAAAACCTGGTGATAGAATTATAGTCTTTATGCCTTTTGACAATGACCTTGATACTACATAAATGCCAATAATGAATGAAAACTAATTACAGTTCTTTTGGGCTAAAACGCAGAAGCCAAATACCACTAATTACGCGATGAAGCTAACAATACTGGTAAAAACATTGGCAATAAATGAATTCACTGGAAAGACAAAGAATAAATGCAGCAAATCAGCCATTGTAGAGGACAAAATGGCGAGTGCTGAAATCTTCCTTATTACACAATGGGCATTTTTAAATGCTTTAATTACCATACAATGATTACTTTTAGCTCACCACCAAGACAATTTTCATAGCTGACACATACACCCAAATGCCCCAATGCATCTTTCACCCATATTGATGATTGAGAGTTTAGTAGTAATGGAGCTATGCCTAGGCTCAGATGGCCAACAGCTAGAGTTGACATTTACTTATGCCAATAACATGGACCAGTTTATCAGATCACAGTCATCCAAATGATGAGAAGGAAAAAAAATAAATAAAACAATCTAGCTTGGATTTAAGGGAAAAAATTGCAAGTCAAGTCTGTTAACTTGGCCAAACTATTCTTCTGCACAGACTTCTAGTCTAGTCAAACGAGATGTTACATAAAATCCTAAGGCTTCAGCTGGGGCCATATGCCAATTTTATCTTTAATATGCTCTGGTGCAGGGAGACTTGGTGGAGAAAAAATACTGATAATTTGAATATGAACCTATTATAGCTGGGCATTTATTTTAATAGTGCCATAGTCACCCCATCATTTATTGTCCTCAATATTTGCCCCAGAATAAGCATGAGATGAGAAACAAAAATCCACTGCTCTCATCCCACTTGGACTCAGTTTTTTGTGTCTCTCTTGGAGTGAGCATCTCACTTATTATGGGTTATTCATTGTACATTCAAGAGCAATTTGGTAAATTTAACTCCATATTATTTTTTCCATATTATTTTTGTTTAACATGTTCTCTTTAGAATCTAACTGTTGCAAGCAAACTATTAAAACTGAAGGGGAGTTACTCTATGATAATGTATATTTTATGTAAAGAAGCTGAAGATTTTATTATGGTGTTAGTAGTTTGAGTGTGGGTAAGTGGTAAGTTCTGTGGAAAGAAACTTGTTTATATTCATCATATTTTAAGGAAAGAGTAGCTAGAAATATGGAAACTAGTATTAGGATAAGAGCCAGCAAACTAAATTCTAGTCCCAACTCTACAATCAATTAGACGTGACCTTAAAATATCAGTTTGTTTATTTGTAAAGTGAGGAAGTGCGGAGAAGAAAAAAAAAAAAAAAAAGGAAAAGTGAAATTTAAAGAATGTAACACTTTTTTTGTGTGTCACTAGGAGTGATTAAATAGTTTTTCCTTAGACCAAAACATAAGTAATAGAAAGCTCTCTGCAAGCATATTGCAGGCCCATTGTAGGTCCTTTGTGAACTAGTCCCAAGCAGTGGTGAATCCATAGAGTAGAGAGATTCAAATTTTCCTGGGCTTTATGCAGAGAGAGGCAGGATTTAGAAAAGAGCACAAAATTATGCAAAGTTATGTACAAAAATGAGTATGTTTCCAGGCACAGTGGTACACACCTGTAATCCCAGCAACTTGGGAGGCTGAGGCAGGAGAATGGCAACTTTGAGGCCAGCTTCAATCATACAGTGAGGCCCTCAGCAACTTAGCAAGAATCTTTCTCAGAGTCAAAAATAGAAAGGGACAAAGATGTAGCACAGTGTTTTAATCCCTAGTACCTGGGTTTAATCCCTAGTGCTCCCTTTCAAAAAAGAAAAAAGAGAGAGTATGCATTTTTAATTATAAAAGCTATAACAATAATTATAAATTTTAAAACTTCTTAAGAATAAAATAAAGACTAACTGAAAAAAAAAAAAAAAAGATTTGTTAGGAACCTTGTGAATCAAGAAATAAATCCATGGGACTAGAACTACCATATGCTCCAGCAATCCCACCACTGTGTTTATATCCAAAGGAAATGAAATGAATACATCAAAGAGACATCTGTCCTCCTATCAAGACTCACAACAGCTAAGAGATGGAGACAACATAACTGTCCATCAACTGATGGATGAACTGAAAAAACGTGAAACAGACACAGCAGAATACTATCCCACCATAAAATAGAGCGAAATCCTGTCATTCGCGACAATATGGACAAAACTGGAGGTCATGAAGAAAGATGAGTGCCTCCTGACCTAATGCATGTGGAATATAAAAGGTTGATCTCTTAGAAATGGAGGGTCTAATGGTGGCTCCCAGAGATTGGGGAGTTGGGGGGGAGGGAGGTTGGGGAGAGGCTGACCTCCAGTTCCGAATTATATCGAGACAGGAACAAGACACTCTGGCACGCAACTGCACAGTAGGTTGACTGTGGGTGACAATAATGGAAGACACATTTCAAAAAGCTACAAGAAAAGATTTTGAAAGTTTTCCCCAGAATGAAATCATCAATGTTTGAAGAGATAGTTATGCTTCTCTTTATTGAAACATTGCATACTGCTTACATGTATGGAAACATCACGTGGTACCCTATTGATATCTAGGATCTTTATGTTTTCATTTGACAGTTAAATGGAGAAAAAAGTTAAAAAAAAAAAAAAAAAAAAAGTAAGTTTTTTTCTTTGTTGGTGGGACTCCTAGGCAGCAAGGTCTCACTGATTAAGGAAAGGATTTAAGATCCTTAAATCTGGTCTCTCTTATGTTTTCTGTTATGAGAGATCTAGTAGAGTTTTACAGAGGTCAGGTGTCCCTTTTAGGTTGGGTCACGTGGGAGACACTTGCACGTGGTTACACGTTGGAATTGGTAAATCTTTCCTATAATATCACAAACATCATAAAAATCATTATGAAAGTATTCTTTTAATTAGAAAATTATGTATCATAGTATATATATATATAAATTTTGGGGCTATGTGTCTTTGGTTGCCTTTCTTATGACAATTTGGCAACACATTATAAAATCAATATTTTCTCAATTTTATTTTATGCTTAAAAATAAATTATATAAACCTGTTGTAAAACCATGTGAATACACTTAACACTACTGAATTGTATACTTAAAAATCATTAAGATGAGGAATTTCAGGTGTTTCACCACAATTAAAAATTACTACTTTTTAAGTAGGTCCCAATCTTCAACATGTCGGCCTAGGACCAGACTTCCTCAACAGGACTCCCATAGCACAAGAAATAAAAGCAAGAATCAATAACTGGGATAGATTCAAACTAAAAAGCTTTCTCTCAGCAAAGGAAACTATCAGTAATGTGAAGAAAGAGCCTACAGAGTGGGAGAATATCTTTGCCAATCATACTTCAGATAGAGCACTAATCTCCAGAATCTATAAAGAACTCAAAAAACTTTACTCCAAGAATTCAAATAATCCAGTCGACAAATGGGCTAAGGAAATGAACAGACACTTCACAGAAGAAGATGTACAAGCAATCAATAAACATATGAAAAAATGTTCAACATCTCTAGTAATAAGAGAAATGCAAATCAAAACCACCCTAAGATTCCATCTCACCCCAATTAGAATGGCGATTATCAAAAATACAAGCAACAGGTGTTGGCGAGGATGTGGGGAGAAAGGTACACTCATACATTGCTGGTGGGGCTGCAAATTAGTGCAGCCACTCTGGAAAGCATTGTGGAGATTCCTTAGAAAACTTGGAATGGACCCGCCATTTGACCCAGCTATCCCTCTCCTTGGCCTATACCCAAAGGACTTAAAATCAGCATACTACAGAGATACAGCCACATCAATGTTCATAGCTGCTCAATTCACAATAGCCAGACTATGGAACGAACCTAGATGCCCTTCAATTGATGAGTGGATAAAGAAACTGTGGTATATATACACAATGGAATATTACTCAGCCATAAAGAATGACAAAATTATGGCATTTGCAGGCAAGTGGATGAAATTGGAGAATATCATGCTAAGTGAGATAAGCCAATCTCAAAAAGCCAAAGGACAAATGATATCGCTAATAAGTGGAGGATGACACATAAAGGGGGGGAGGGAAGGGTTAATGTTAGGGTTAGAGTTAGGGTTAGGGAGGGGGGCAAGTATGGAGGAAGAAAGTACTGTATAGAGGGTAAAGAGGGGTGGGAGGGGTGGGGGGAAGGGAAAAAATAACAGAATGAATCAAACAACATTACTGTATGTAAATTTATGATTACACAAATGGTATGCCTTTACGCCATGTACAAACAGAGAAACAACATGTATCCCATTTGTTTACAATAAAAAAAAAAGAATAAAAAAAAAATTACTACTTTTTAAAAATTGATACTGTGATAATTTAGAAAAGTTTTCCTCAGCTTCACAATTCATTTTCAGTCATTTTAAGACTTTTCAAATTGGGAAAACTGATAAATAAATTAAGATCTTTTAATTTTGCATTAAAACGAATATTTTAAATATTGTAAATTGTTTGCTCTAATTTGTTGTTGATTACCTCACTAGTAATGCATAAATTGTAATTTATCTTCAACTACGACAATATTTATGTCAAAAGACCAAAAACTTTTAAATCTTTTTCCGATATTCACGTGCTTTACACCTCTTCATTCATTGGGTTATTATCTCTACCCCAAACACACTTCTTTCCATAAATCAGCCACCGCTTTCCTTATGATTTTTAATGTAACACTATAATTTTTCATTATTTTATCAGAATATCCTTAGCTCTTTTGATAAAGATCTCAAAAGAGGGGTTTTGAGACATTATAAAATATTTTTTCCAAATACAGTTCGAATGGAATATTTGAGACTTATCAATTATTTGAATAAAGTTTTATTAACCTACCTATAATTTGGGGTACTTTTTTGAGTGTCCTCGATGTCATTAAACCCACGTGGCACAGCCTGAACCACCTTCAGTTTCAAACCACCCAAAGGCTTCCAAAGATAACTCAAGTTTACATGTGTACTTACAACCTCTGTCCAAGAGATGAACTGGAAAGTTAAAAAAGACACAACTGTGTTCAGGGAACGCGTCTGTAACCTGGAGGAGGTGGAGGTGGCCAGGCAAGGGAGGGAGTGGGCTACCAGATGAGGGGGCGTGGGAGGCTCTGGCTCAGGTTTTGGGCACCTCCCTTTGAGCAAAATTAGCAGTGACATTCAGGAGACAGGACATAGGGGGATCTTTTCTATGGGGCATCCTGGGAAGGTGACTCTGAGGCAGGAAGGGCAGTGAGGAGGGAAGAGACACTTGGCTATACTTCTTTAATCATAAAAGGGATTGTCCTTCAAAGCTCCCAGGTTCCTGCCATTTGAGGACAAAGATCCTACTGCGGTCCCATCAGAGCAGTCCCCAAGGCCTCCTCAGAGTCTTCTCAGAAGATTTCCTTGCTAAGTATAACTTACTTGTTGACGTACCTAGAAAACCAAATAATCGTGACCCACTAACTCCAAACTAACTCTATTGCTGACTCAACTCCTCCTTGCCAAAAGTAAAAGTGACTTCAGTCGCTTAAACACCACCCAAGAGGAAGAGAATTTCCACAGAAAGGGAGTCAGAATGGGTAGTCAAGGGGTCTTAACCAATCGTAGACAAATGGGCTCACTCTTACAAAATATTTTAAAACATATGACTAGAGAGATGTATTCATAGGGCCCTAAGTTGCCTTAAATGGGACCAAGACAAGGGGGTGGTCCTGGATCTCACACCTTACTGTCTTCACAGTAGGTCCTCATGCTCAGATTCCCAGCTTATGGAGAAGAACAGCCACATCCTTTTCCTCTCTGCCTGCACAGCTGTGCCTGCTGCAAGTCGGTGCCCAGAGAAGATTCCACGCGTGCAGGGAGTGAGGGCGTGTAAGGCAATGCTCGCCAGAGGAGGCACTCAACTCCTCAATCAGCTGCTGGGACGACATGAGGGGCCAGGGAAAAGCACGCAGAGAAGACTTAGGATTACAGTAGGAGCTATTCCCAGTTTCCTTTTCTCCTACCCCTCTTCTGATCTCACCTTCCTAAATTTGGATTATGAGCCATTAGTTGCGTCTTGTGGGAGGCCGCGCTCTGCCCCTCAGCACAGAAACACGAAAAGCCAACTACATGCTTTCCCTGCCTCTGGGAGGCTATGATCATGACCTCCCTTTGCCTAAAGATGCAGCCCCTGGGGAGATGTGCATCTGGGGTTAGTAATGAGAATGTATTCAGACAGTGGTAACCGCATCTAGCGTCCAATGGCAGAGAGTCCGCCATGCTGTTGCGTCCAAGCCAGAAGGTGGTGGTGGTAATGGGGCCGGTATGCATTGTCTAGCAGCATTTCTCAAGATGCAGAGCTGGGCAGAAACTTATTTTAGCCTCTTTACCTTTGTCACCATGACAACACACTCCTGTTTCTGCCTTTGCCTCTTGTGCTGACACACTCTCTTATTGTCCTCCTGACCATTTCTTCTCTGTCACCATTGAAGACTCTGACATGTCACCTTTCTGGGGTCCCTGGCCTTTGTTTTTACTTACCTATTAATTATTTATTTATTCACTTATCAGTACTGGAGATTGAACCCAGGACCTTACCCATGCTAAGCATGAACTCTACCACTGAGTTATAGCCTCAAAACGTATTAGGTCTTCAAGATTCTCAGAAGCGGTAGGCTCTCTCCTCCCCTCACTCTTAATCAACCCCTGGCAAGCTCCTCTCCCCTCTCCCTACCCAAATCCTGGCACTCTCAATTCTAGCCCAGACTCCCACATCATATACTTCCTGGCCTTCCATATCTCCCTACCTCCCACCCTACCTCTATAATTCAACCCCTATATTGAAACCAGACTAGACTTTGGAAATGGCAATCAGATCACCCCTGAGAAGCCCCCTCTTTGCCTTCCCAGTGTTCCTGGGATAAATCCCAAAATCATTATCATGGTCTATAAAGTGCTATATGAGCTCGCTCCTGCCTACCCCTCAAAATTCATCTTGTCTTTTAATGAACTGACCCAACCCTTTACCCCGACCTTCCCTCTCTTCAGCTATTTCCTATTAGAATTCAAATCTCAGTTTGAGTATGATATTTTCGCAAGAGTCCTATTAGCCCAAACCAAAACTGATCCCCATGTTAAAATGTTCCCAGAGAAACAAATACTATTCTTTCATAAGTATTATCATTTGGAATTATACATTTGTGTGTGTAAACAGGGGATTTGATGTTGAGAGCAACTTAATGCTTACATCCTTCCAAGTTCACACATTGAAATTCTACTCCCCAATGGCATCAGGAAGTGGTCCTTCAGGAAGTGATTGGATCACATGAGCAGCGCTCTCATTAGCGAAATTATTGCACTTATAAAAGACACCCTGGAGAGACTCTGGTCCTTCTGCCATGTAAGGTCACAGTGAGCAAATGGCAGTCCATAAAGAATCTAGCCCTTTCCAGATGCCTATGCTGTCAGTACCTTGGTCTTGGGTTCCCAGCTTCCCGAACTGAGAAAAGAATTTTGTTTTCTCTAGGTGTTGGGCCCCAAAATGGTTGTAGTTAGGCTCCCCGGCTGAGGAGACGTCAGCAGGCCGTTGTTTTCAGTGTGTAGCCAGGACTGGGAACTGACTGTGTTATGGACAGTCAAGGCCAGGAACACTGTAATTCAGTTTACAGACTCAAGGCTGTAAACATTAACTTGTGAGCACACCCTTATGTCCCCACCTTATGTAGCCTGTTGGCAGTGTGCCTCCTTTGTTTGGCCTGCACATAAAAAGGGCCTTTGGAAATGACAAGAGAGAGGCTAAGGAACTGAATGGAGGCTGAAGCTGAAGCTGGGGGTTGCCTAAATGGCCGTGGCCACAACTGAATAAAGCATGTCTTCTATCCTAACTGCATCTTGTATCTTCTTCCACCTGCCAAACCCTGACTCTGTTTCCTGGGTCAGACAGGAGGTCACCCAGCCCCTGTTGTTTTGTTACAGCAGCCATAATGAACAGAGACCATGCATAAATCCCCAATGAAATGATAAGCACCGTGAGAAAGAAACCTACTTGTGTTGTTGCTATTGTTTTTCATCCTGTTCTCAATGAGTTGCATAGTACTGAATCACAGAAGTTCTCAATTAACATGTTGATTCTACAGGCAAAAAAAAAAAAAAAAAAGTTCAATATTCAAATAATTTAGTGCTAACCCATCAATAACAGCCAGCTCTCACCCCCTCCTCGTGCTTAGGCCCCAGGCAGGCGGGAGCAGTCATTGACTCTTCATTTCCTTCATTCTTCATTTAACCATTTAGTCTCATAACTCTCACTTGGAAATTTTCTACTCCATTTGCATTTTATATTCATATTGTCTTCCTGTGATTGCAAACATCAGCTTTCAAACATAAATTTGTATAATTGCAGCTCTGCCGACCCGAAGCTCTTCCTCTCTTCGTGTATCCCACATACTGCTGCAAAATAGAAGTCCCAGAACAAAATCAAGTACCCAGTGTTTGATAAACTTACAGTGATAAATGCTGCAGGCCATCAGAGTTCTCGAGGGTATTGAAAGTCAGCTTAACCTAATCATCGTAGTCCAAGGTCAGCAATTGATGGACTTATTTCATTTTCCAAATGCAAATACAAAAGACCAACTTTTGCTAGGAAAGTCTAATGACTTCACAATTAGCATAACTTATGACTCCCATCTTTTATTCTTTCCTCAAATTACTCTCATTTCCCAGAATGTCCTCATCTTGTTTTGACTGTAAAAACTGCAACCTATCTACCAGTGGATCCACATTTGGCCCAATCCATTAGTAATTTTCAAATGACAGAAAAATTTAAATGAAAATGATTACAATGTTTACTACCTCCCACCAGGATGACAGAGGCAGGATCAAGGTATACCCAATGCACTGAAAAATATCATAAAATCCTCTGTTTCTATAGCTGCTTCCAATATTCTGCATAATACTTTCCCTGCTTCCATTTTTAAACCCAAAACATTTTCCAAATTCAGCTCATAAATCTTTTACCTCTTCCACCAGTCTTCTCTATCTCAAATTTGTCTGTCTTTTCCCCAACGGAGATTCCTATTAAGTCATTCTTTTTATTATAAATGTCTTTGACTCTTCCACTTGTATGAATCAACACAGTTTGCTGTGTGAATATGGAGTGAGGTCCAAGAGCCTTGGATATTCCTGATATTCCTTAAATCCTGATAAGGATTTTGTCCTTATCTAAAATACTATGCATCTATAAAAACTCTTAAAAATTATATCTGCTATAAGAACTTCTCTGATAATTTCAGCATATAAGTTATATGCTTACATAATTAAGTTCTGTATCACAACATTTTACCCTGTGAAGCACACTCAAAGGTCACATTTTAGAGCTAAAAGAATTTGAAGACTATTAGTTTAACTCCTCCTCTCCTTCTTTTCGCAGATGAGAAAATAAAACCTGTTGTTTCTGAACCATGCTTAAAGCTGTTTCAGTGAACTAAGATATCGGAGGGTACTATGCATAAAAAACTAAACACCTACTTAATATTTGAATTAAATAAATAGGAGATACAGGGTCAAGAAAAGGACAAAAATAAACATTTAAATATGTTGTTTTAAAATACCATATTTATAACGTAATTCTATTAAGAAAGAAAGGGAATGGTACGTGCCAATTCAGGAGAATAGAATAAGAAGATAAGAAGATAAGAAGATAAGAAGACAGGAAAGGATAGAGGAGGCATCAGAGATGACGACGTTCTTACCAAGAGTGTTGGCTGTAGGGGTGCACTGTACTGGGGTTCTTTGAGCCCTACACATGGTTTTCTAATGAAAACTTTTTATCAAATACAATATTCATATAAAAATGCAAAAACAGTGTGTACAGCTTGATGAATCATCACTAAGTAAACACATCATGAACCCAGCCCCCTAATCAGGAAACAGAAATTTACCGAACTTAAAGCTTCCTTGTGTCCCTCTAAAGTCATTACCCGCAAAAGGTGAATACTAACAGGCTGCCGAAAACATAGATTACTTTCAACTTTTGTTGAACTTCCTATAAATGGAATCATGCATCGGGTATACTTCCCTGTCTGGTTTCTTGTGCACAACACTGTGTCCATGAGATTTGATCATGCTGTTACTTATTGTTTGTTTATTCTCAAGTCTGAATAATCAGTCATAATCATACCACAATGTATTCATTCATTCTATTGTTGATAACCATATGACTCCTAGCCAGTGTTTATCTCTGATAAATAACGCTACTATGGATATTCTTATCTGTGTATAAGTACATATTCCTGACAGGAAGATACTTTAATGCAAAATTGCTGGTTCATAGAGTAAATATATGTCCAGCTTTAGTAAATTCTGGGAAATACTTTTCTGAAGTGGTTATACCAATTTCTCTTCCTACTGCCAGTGGACATTTTAAGTGCCTGTGTAAGATCATATATCTAATTGGTAGCTAATATAAAGCCCAGTAGACCTCCAATGTAGAGCTCAGATATTTCTTCAATAATTTCATCCATAGCAAGAATTAAAATTCAGATTGTTCATACAAGAGAGTCCATAGATCAGGGTCAGAAGTATGAAATACTTCTGAAATTCTTTGGAAAAGAGGTAAAATGGTAATATTAATTGAAAACATGTTCACTTTCTATCAGTAAAACCCAAACTTATCTATTTTGAGACTTCAAATAATTTATAAAATGATGTATGTAGTACATAAAGACAAGCTTATATCATTTCAGAAAATTAACAAAATGCAAGGAAGGAATCAACCATGTTACTTAATACAAAAATACCATCAGAATTGCAAGCCTTCCTATTTTCCAAAGGACAATCTCAATTCTGAGAGATAACACTGTTTTATTCCCTACCTACTTTCAATTATTTATATTTACTTTTAGTGGACTCTCAAGTAAAACAGATTAAACATAAAGATCATTGATTTTTATTTCTTTGAACTTAATGGAAGATAGATTGCAAAAGTCTTTGTTTTTCTGAAATGTGTCTGTTTTATAGAGTGAAATTATATTTGCAAATATGGAAGCTAAGTATTATCAAAAGTCAAAGATCTCTTTATGGTTCAAAGAGCATTTTTATAACAATTAGACTATGAACCGATTAATAAACGTATATTTTATTTAGGCAACTTTGTCTCTATCCTTGAAACATCATGCTTAAACAAATGTCTGGCAGAGCCACCTCTAATAACACAGACTTCGTAAGATTACAAGTTTCAGGGTTGTATCCCTAGCATCTTTGTACTATTTAAATAATCTCCATCTTATATCTCCAAAGCTATCACCATCTTGTTCAATTTGCCCAGCTATGAAATTTACTGTGCTGGAACATGATTCCCTCCAAGGATCAAATGAGATGAGAACAAAACTGCATATTTCCATCCTGGATATTAGCAAAGATTCTAGTTTTTGAAATAATCATGAGACAGGGTGGGGTAGAAAACGTTTTATTTACTGAGGGAATGACCAGATGAATTACAAAGTAGGTATACCTCTCATAAAGTACTTTTGCCTCTCACATTTAATTGTGTACGTTTTCAAACCTTCACAAAAGTTAAAAGAATTGTAACCTATACTTGCCACCTAAACTCTACGTTGTTTCTTAGAATCACTTTATTACCTATCTATCCATTTATCCATTCATGAATGCAGTATAATTGTTATGCATTCCAATGTGAGTTGTCGATACCATTTCCCAGCACACTAAAACCCTTTGATACACTTTTTATCTTTTAAGTTAAAAAAATTATGATCTGTAAAATGCACAAATCTGAAGTGCACCATTTGAAAAGTCCTAATGAATGCACATAGCCAGGCAATCTGAACTACTACTGTCTGTCACCCCAGCAAGTTCCCTCTTGCCCCTTCTCAATCTCTACCCTTTATGCACAGAGGCAACTTTTTCATCATATGGTAGCTTTGCCTACATAGAATTCCATGTGAGTGGGATCCTGCCACATGCCTTCTTGTGTAAGGCTTCTTTGACTCAGTATGTCACTATGTCAGGAGTACATTCTTTTACATCACTAAGAGGTGTTCCACCATATTTGTGTTGATGGCTAACTTACGCTTATCTTGAAAAGCCTCTATGTCCTATTAGCCCTAAGCTAGCCTTTTCACCTTCTTATATGGGCCTTTTGGGGACATAGCTTTCATTGCCTCTGAGTAAATCTCAGGAGTAAAATTCCTGAGTCACAGGTAAATATATTTTAATTTTTAAAAAAATTTTTTTAATTTTAAAATTTTTTTAATTTTTAATTTAAAAAAAATTTAGAGAATTTTTCAGGTACTGGTATCATTTTACACTGGCACCAACAAAGTTTGACAGTTCAAATTGGTCTGCATCCTTACCAGCATGATGCTGCCACAGGTCTTAAAATTTTAATTCTATTATTGCTTCTTTTAAATATGATACATCATATCACATTATCCTGGAGAGCTTCGTGAGATAAATAATTAGGTTGAATTGAATTTAGGTTGAAGTGGAATAATTATGCTAGAACTGCGCTAACAACATGCAGTAGCTTTTTGTTAAATGTCAGAGTGATTGTTAGTGGGGCATCGAAGCATGGACTACTAAAATCTTCTGAATCTGATTGTTGTTCCTCTCTTAACTGCAAGTTCTTAAAAACTGGTATCTTAGTATTCCTTATATATCTTAACATGTTTGTGGAACTGATTTCAGCAGTTATGTGGGAATTATGTCTAAATTAAATGTGCAAAGTTCCATGATAGAAGAAACCATGTCTGTCCAGCATCATCCCAAGTGCCTGGCATAGGGTACCATACAGGATGTACTAAGTGTATTTTCTGATGAATAAATGATTTATCTGGCAGACGATGCTATTCATTCTCCTCTAGCTCATCTTTAGCTGGAAAAATGGTGATTACCTCTCAGGGTGCCTTTGAAATTTAAGATAATATTTATAAAAGTATTTTTACACAATGTTAAATACATAGTTCATACTCTCCAAGTATATTTTTGAACTACTTCTTATAAATGTTATTATTCTTATGAGATCTAATTTGCCTTTTCTTCTTGTCCCTCCTTTCCCTTTCTTTATTTTGAAATCTGATCTAATCTCATAGATTTTTCCCGTAAGTTCTAGTTCTCTATTACCAGAGGACTGCTGTACGTCCACCGTGAACATCTTCAAATTCAGTGTGCCCCCATTCCCTCTGGAACCATTCTATATCCAAACAGTTGCCAGTTTCTTTGTGAGTCCTTCTTTTCCTTCTGACATTTGCTTGTCAAATACAGTAAATTCTCCTTAGGTGACATGTTTCTGTTTTACTTCTCTTCCCTTCTCCATTCCAAATGTCAGTACTCTGATTAAGATCACTATTTATCTATGGATTCTACTATTGAAATGGCTTCCCATTGAAGTTTCTTGTCTCTCGTCTTGACTGTCTTTCCATACACTTTGCCTTGATTAATCTCCCTAAAGCGTAAGTTCTTTTTACCCATCCCTTGAAAAACTCTGAGTCTCCATTGCTTGTTGAGTAAATTCAGATCATTTCATCCAATATTCGGTTCTCTTACCAATAGCCCCACTCAACCCCTGCATCTCATTTCATCACTTTCTTAAACCCTGGTTGGAAAACAGCAGCAGCTATTACCCATGGATGACCTGTCACTTCATAACTACTCAAACTGGCCCTTGTGAGGGAATATATCTTTTCTCTTCTCAAGTCCAAATTCTCTCTCTCATCCAAAATCAAGAAACATGACCCAGACCTTTCCACGTCCCACTAACTAAAAAAATCTTTATTTTTTTCTGAGTACTGCTATATTTATATTTATATTTATATTTATATTATTCCACCTCTCCTTTCCGATGTGGGGTACCAGATTTTTATGCCACTGATTACATGGTGAGCCTGGCCAGCACACTGAACTTGTGCATGTTTTAGAGCTGGTCAAACAGAAGTTCAAGCCTCAGACCAACTATTCACAACTAAGCAAACTTAGGCAAGGAAGTTAACCTCAGGCATATTGTCTGCAAAAACAGGCATAAAAGTAACCACATTTATTACTGTAAAGATTAATTGTGCACATAAATTACCTATCACACAGCTGACAGGTATTTTTTCAAGCTTCATAAGTGCCAGCAAATTTCACAAGTTAATCTCACTTAGTGCTCACAGCAATTTTGTCTAATAGGTTTAATGTCACTTAGCATTTGAAGAAACTGAGGTTCACGTCCCAGATGTAGTGACAGAGAGACCACAGGCTCTTTATCCGTGCTTATATCCCTCATAACACCTTGCCGTGTATACAACAGTGCTCCATCAAAAGCTGGGAGTGAATGAATAAAATTGTTCAGAAACAAAGAAGATTACTGACTTCTGACCAAAACAAGATTAAGAAAGTAGCCATACCAATAAATCAACCATTGTTAATGTGTTATGCTGCATTTTTTTTATGGTATGACAAAGATCATCATCAGGTCCCCTATTTAAAAGTGATTCCAAATTTGGAAGTGGTCTTGACAGAAAAGAAATAGGAAAATACCATTCTGTTATAGAGAAAGCACACTTAATATGTCTTAGGTAAATAATCCAAAACACCAGGAGGGCAGTAATGACAGAAAGACCTCGAGTCAAGAACTGGTAACAGATGACATATTGGCTTGCATTGTAACACAGAAACAGAAGGATGAAAGAAAAAACTAATGTAATTTTGTTGTAAGCTCAGAGGAATCATGATACTGAACAGAATTTCACCTCAAAAGCTCTGGTCAGTTCTGGATATGATGGTATGTAATAGTTGTAAAACACTGGAGGCATTTCTGAGGAAAGCAATAAAAGTGAGCCCAAGAGGAGTCAGATATGGGCTGAATCTACGCCTTGCCTCTGTGTGCAAATGGACTGTAAAATTCAGTCCCGACCATTTATTTCCATTAACACAGCAGCAAAGAACAGATCAGCTTGAAGAATCAAACCATTTTGCAAACGTCTACATTTGTGTGTGCAAACTTACTAAAGCTCTGAAAAATCAATATATGATTTCTTTTTAGAGTTTAACAGCTAGAAGAGATGGGCCATTTTACAAGTTTTCTCTAGATATAGGACAAGTAAACTCGTATATATTTTGTTTTCAATAAAAGTTTTACCTGTATAAAGAGTAAACCAATCAGGAAAAAATTAATATCAACAAGGAGAATGAGTGCATTACTAAAGAAGGAACACAGAATCTAATGGTATAGGAGATTGAATTCTCCAGCCACCAGCCTAGATTCAATCCCAGCTCCGTGAGGCACTTAGCTATGTTATCCTTGGGAAAATTATTCAGCCTAATTGGACCTCAGTTCATTCAAATGAGGCTAATCAAGATTATTTGGTCTTTATTATTTATTGTTTATTCAAACAAATATACCTCTTGTACTTGAGTATCCAATACAGAGTTAGTGTTCAATGTGTTAGTTATTACATATTATTTTCAACATATACTTAAAACCAAATGCTAAAGGATGGTGAAGATCGGAGGAAATCATAAAAAATTTATGTTTGGAAATTTATAGTCATGCTGATTTGAGGTTGGGATTGTGGGACTGATTTAACATGTGACCTGTGAAATGAACCCTTGTTCTTGTTGCCTATGCCTGGTTTCTTTAGGTGTAACAATATTCATTTTCTTATAGCAAAGGATTTTTATGGTCATCAAGTCATATAAAACAAGTAAACTTGTAAAACATTATTTTATTATTATCATCAGCACATGCCAGAGTATACAGTGGTTAACAGATGTTCAGTAAATGTTGATGCTAGATGAACTGCATAACAAACAAATCATTCTCAGGTGATTATTGATTTTAAAGAGAGGAAGAGAAGAATTCACATAGCTAAAAGAAAGCAATGCTTATGAGCTTCACTATTGATCAATTTGTTGTATTTTAATTTTCTAGATAGTTACCTCTGATTTTTACTTTTCCGTATATGTAATCAAGTGCTTGTGCATAAAAGATAAAAATTCAGGGCTGGGGTGTTGGCTCAGTGGTAGAGCGCTTGCCTAGCACACGTGAGGCACTGGATTTGCTCCCCAGCACCACATAAAAAAACTAAATAAACAAAATAAAAGTATTGTGTCCATATACAACTAAAAATATTTTTTTTAAAAAATTCAACTATTTTTTTTCATTAAGAAAAAGCCTGGATCCTCCTCACCATGAAAACTGAAAAGAAAAACAATATGTAAAGTTACTGAATTTAAATTATATGCAGTATGTTATATGTCAACTTATAAGATCATAAGTTTCAGCTCATTCAGAAGTGAGACACCTGGATAACATCCAAAATGTATTTAAGTCAACAATCCCAATTCATTCTCCCACAGACATTGTCTAGAGCTGATCGCTGGGAGCAAAACAGGCTAATTTTAAAATAAGCATCTCTACTATGGAACATCAGGAAAAAAGAACACTTTTTGAAGCACAGAAATAATATTTCATATAAAGTCATATTTTACTTCTACAGAAAATAGCAAATACATAAAACTTATTGTTCCAAGAATAGACTGAACAGGTGAACAAATGAAAGGACTCACGTAAATCCTCAGGGATGAGTTCTTCGGGCAGCTGGGACAGCAAGGAGCAGGAACGCGTTGGACGGGAGATGGGGTTCCTCATGACCACCTGCATGAAGACCCAATATGCTGGCTGGCAATTGGGGTGACTTGATGATCTCACAATCAGCCCCATTTTAAATTCATAAATAGGCTTGAGTATATTTTCCAAACATGCGTTTCAAGGTGTCTTCCTCCATGGGAACTACTTCTACTTTCACATCGTATTTCATTCCAAGTGTTGAATAGATATCTACCCCTTTCTTTGTCGTGGAAAGCATGTGCTATGTTCCCAACACCTAGCTCAAATACTGAGACTTACAAGATTATTTAATGTTCCAGTAGACTTGCTTTATTTCTATATGCAAGGACCAAAGAGATCTTTCCAGAACACACAGTTATTTTCCTTATGGCATTAAACACAGGAGGTTATTAATTTTTAACACCAATAATAATAACACTGGAAATGTTTGTTAAGTGCATGCTGTATGCTAACAAATGTGATATAACTTTTTACAATTGCATGACATTTTTATATTAATTAGTGTATTTGACCCTCATAACAATTCTATAAAATAAAACAGATGTCATTTTCCCCATTTTAAATTTGAAAAATCTCCAAAACCAACACCATACTTAGTACTAAAATGGTAAAGGAATTCCTAATAAGGTCAAGACTAAGAGAAGAATGCTTCTTTTGTCATCTTTGTATAGCATTACCCAGAAATTTCTAAGTATGAATTCTGCAAAGGAAGAGGCACAAATTATTGTCTTAGTGTGTGGCATTTATTGCTCAACATATAAAACTCATCAAATTACTTTAAAAAGTTAACAACAACAACAACAAAAACCAACACCATCTCTATTAGATTTGAATTTGGCTACAAAGGGAAAAGCAACCTACAAACAATGACTTACAAACATGCAAACAACCTACAAACATGCACAGGTTATTCTTTCACATAAAGAGTGTAGAGATAAATGGCAATTCCCCCAAATCATCAGGGAGTCAGCCTCTCCCAGTTTTCTACTCTGCCACGCTCAAGGAATATCCCTGTGGCCCAGGTTGGCTCCTGGATCTAGCAATCTCTGCATTCCAGTCAGCCAAGTCTAAAAAAGACTGTCCAGAAGCCATATGACATTTCCATTCCTATCTCATTGGCCACAATTTGCTCATATGGCCTCGCTAAATGGCAACAGAGGCTGAGAAATGTCTTTATTCAAGATGGCCATGTGTCCAGCTAAAAATTCCAAGTGTTGTGCTAAGGAAGAAGAACAGACTATACCAACTGAAGTCTCTGCCCCATGTAGTCCAGCCTGGTGCCTCTGCCCCTGGCTAGAGCCCTCTGCTCACTCCCCACTTTTAGGAAACTCACACCCTCATTCATACTTTCTCCCATTTAGAGCTCTTCCCTAATATCTGTACCCTTCTGATTTGCCTCCTACTTCATTGACCTTTCCTTCTCAGCCCATTTTCTGGTTCCTTGCTCTTTATCCAACTGCATGCACCAAGCATTTATTCTTTCTAGTTGATCTTATCTAATCCTGTGGATTTAATATTATCTCTGTGCTAATGATTCCAAAAAGTAATGACTCCAAAAGTTAGTCTCCACACATATCTCTTTCCTGAAACCAATCTTTGCTTGCCCAACTGCCTACTTGGTTTTCCAACAACAACTTCAAAATTAATAAATCCTAAGCACAGTTTTTAATTTACAATCTGTTGAAAGTCTGTTTCCCTTCCTCCTTGTCCTGGGCCAGACAAAAATCTGGAAAATTTTCCCAGATTGCTAATTCTCATATCCCCACCATCCACTCTGTTGTTAACTCCTGTCGACTCTATGCTGATGGATGCTTTCAGCATGCCTTACGATGAGCAAAAACCAAAGGGGCCCCTGCATAGCCAAGGGGAAAGAGCTTCCATGTCTGCGCTAGGGGGATGAACTAAACAGCCTGGAACATCTCCAACTGGGATGACGTGGCGTGAGTACCCCTTTTTACAGGTGTCTTTCTATACATGCATCATTATAAAGATAGAAAGAAAAACATATGAGTCACAACTAAGGTTTCCTCTACATCTCTACACCTGAGACACATCTTCACATATTCACTTCCATCAGTCATCATGGGCCTGGATGGAGAGAAGAGAGAAAACTAATAAGCACTTGATGTTCTTCTCTCGGGCTGCCTCTCATTCTTTATATATTTTTTCCCACTTCTTCATGGCAGGGAATATCATGAAAACATGTAAATCAAATAAACTAGGATTCTAGAAGCTACCTGGTTCTTCTTTTTCAGAAAATAAATGTCCTTAAGGCTGAATCTGGAGCTTAAAAGGAAGGAATCCTTAGTATAGGTATGATCTTCAGTACCTTGTGCTCTATGGTCCTCCTTCCTGTCACTTATTGCAAAAATGTGTCTGCTATAGGTATTCCCTCCAAGAATCCACTGGGCCATGTCCCCTGTGTCACTTAGTAAGGCTCTTCATGCTTCTGACCAGGGGTTCAGGCATTCTGTAAATATCCTTCTGCTCTGACATTTTGTGATTATATGAATGCAAGAAATCCCTGGGGCCCCTGCATAGCCAAGGGGAAAGAGCTTCCATGTCTGCGCTAGGGGGATGAACTAAACAGCCTGGAACATCTCCAACATTTCAGCCATCCAGCTTGCAGTCAGCTTTGCCATTGATAAGCCTGGACTTGACAAACTAGAATGAGGCTCTCCAAGTTTGCTAAGATTCCTAAAACTGAAATTTACCCCTTCCCAACACTGAGGCACACCCTCCTCTCC
This sequence comes from Sciurus vulgaris, assembly GCF_902686455.1. Taxonomy (NCBI): domain Eukaryota; kingdom Metazoa; phylum Chordata; class Mammalia; order Rodentia; family Sciuridae; genus Sciurus; species Sciurus vulgaris. The sequence continues at coordinate 18,183,642 of NC_136469.1, forward strand.
TTGATCTACAAATATAAAGATAAAACATGAAGGAAAGTGGTATCAAAACAACAATCAATAGATCAATATACTTACACAATTTCAAGTTTTATGTGTCAATTTCAGCCTAAGTCTGGAGGAGAGGTGTTGCCTAGAGCTTATAGCAGAAAAAAAAGTGGTATCGTAACCCCCAAGTTTTATACAGATCTACTGTCAACTTTCAAAAAAGAAAATTTTTGCACTTTTCTTTCTCTCTAAAAGGATGCAAGTCACTTAAAGACTTTATTCAAAAATTTGATACATGTTAAATACATATATACACATTAAATACTCAGACCACAGACAACAGAGGCGTATACTTCACTATCCTTTGATGAGGACTTGATCGTGTTACTAACTTTAGTCAATAGGATGTTAGCAAATGCTATACAATTAGGATAGCGCAAATTGTTTTTCACTCTTGTTCTCATCTTTGGTCATGAGAAAAACACGCCTCAGGAAGCTGCTAGTCTACAAAGGAGGAAGACAAACCACTAGCCCGAATCCAACTCCAGCAGCTTCTCACCAAGCTGATCTCATGGGTGAAAACTAAATGATTTTGTTTAGGTCACTGAGATTCTTAAGGTTGCTTGTTCCATGGCATTCTTATAGCAAGATTTGACTAATATGCCTGTCTACCACACACATTAAGACAAGGCACTTTGCTTTAAAGAAAGGGTGCATTTTGTCTGGGAGTGTAGCTTGGGATTAGAGGGTTTGCCTAGCATGCACAAGGTCTTGGGTTCCTCCCCAGTACTGAAAGGGACAGGAGAGGAGAGGATAAGATAGAAATAAAAGAAAGAAAAAGAAAAAAAGAGCTGGGCACCATGGCAGATACCTGTAATCCTAGTGGCTCAGGAAACTGAGGTAGGAGGATTGCAAGTTCAAAGCCAGCCTCAACAAAAGTGAGGTATTGAGCAACTCAGTGAGACTCCGCCTCTAAATAAAATACAAAATAGGACTGGGGATGCGGCTCAGCGGTTGAGTGACCCTGAGTTCAATCCCTGGCACCCCCTCCCACTAAAAAAGAAAAAAAGGAAAGGAGCAAGAGGAAGGAAGAAATCATTATTTCAATTTTCAGAGTAGTAACAAAAAAGGAACAGAACACTTAATATGTAAATATTAAAAAGAAGAAGTAGGACTCAACCACACTAAAAATGTATTTCAGTAACAAACCCCTTTTCAGTAAGTGTTATTATTACATCTATTTTGTAGATCACAAAGTAGGTTCAGTAATTAATCAGACAGTAGTTAAAAAACAAAATTTCTGTTTAGGTTTCCTGGTTTTAAATCCTGTGTGCCTCTAGGAAGTAAGGCTCTTCTCAAATATTCTAATGAGAAAATATGTAAAGTAGTCTCTACAGTTTAGGGAATACTATGCTAAGAAATTAAATAAATATATGTTCTACAGTAGGCATCTCCAGGATCATTTCAAGTCATAAGTCATTGATTGATAAGCTTTTTCCTCTATAGAAATATCTAGAAGTTGGGTTAAAGGCAATTCTGCAGTATTTTGTAATAAAAACTTAATAGAAGTTCCTCAGTGAGAAAGAGGTGAAATCTCCATGTCAGAACACCCACCTGAAGACACCAACTTATTCTTGTCTTCCCAAGATGAAAATTGGAGTTTTCTCATGGATACTTATTTGTTTATGAAAACTCTCTTTATTTAAAACATATGGTCCACAGCTGATTCAGGAATGAGTACCCCTCCTGTCATTGGTTATATATCATTACGCAAAACTCCTATGATCTCTGCATCCCTAGAGCCACATAGAGTTGTCTCTTCCATTCTCACATCTCCAGGGAGTACAGAGACATTTAGTGAATTACTTTTTCTCCAGCATGAACACTTGGCAGGACAATTGCACTCCCAGATGCTCTCTTGTACTTCATCTGTCTAATGACCTTACTCATCGGAGAGTTGAAGGGTTTCTGAGTTTGGCCCCAGCTGGGTATTGCAGGGGAGAAGGTTGAAAGCATTCTCACCAGGACAGTCTAAATAGGACTGCCAAGTGAAACTTTCAATGCGTGAAATGATTCTTCATCCCCTTCCTGTTCAGTCACAGATGGATCTATATATAAAGTAATAAAATTATTAATATCCACCTTTAGGACTAATGGAAGGAAGTTTAATCTGGGCAACACTGAGATCCAGGCCACAGTTGATTGTTTTGTAGACATCAGTAGGGGAAAGAGGACTGCAGAGTTGGGATCTGTAAGTTATTAATAATACTTAGATGAGTACCCAGTGGTGAAAATGTTGGATGTAGGCAGACTACTACAGAAGATAAGCTCTTGGAATAAGTTTAAGCATGGTTGGCCTGAGATTCTCCAAGTAGGTATCTGATTTCTGTTGAAAATGCTGCATGCCATTTAGATATCTTATTGTTTCATATTGGATTAAATTCATATTCAGTAAAGTAAGAAGAAAATAAACAGATGAGCCCAATGAACACAAAGTGGTTTTAAAATAACTTACCTATATAGAATTCAGTTGTGCTGTCACCCACCTAAAATATTGACATTGGGCTCTACATGTATGGTACAGATATCTTGGAGAGTCAGCTAGAAGTCTTTTTCCCTTGATTCCCTCTTTCCCACCTCCTTTTTTCTCCCCTAGGGTCTTAGCTTTATCCTGCAGCTAGCCCTTTGATCCATTTCCAGCTCCAACCTAAGAGAAGAACAGGAGGACTTTCTCCTTCAGAGATCAGCATTTATAAAAACAAATACATTCATCTCCCACTAATGTTCATGGATGACATTAATACGCTATAAGATCCCTTCTCACCAAGACTAGCATGAAAAGGATTAAAGAAATGAAGGGAGAAATAACCATGTTCTGTTCACATGCATTTTCACCAAAAAACAAAAGATATGAAAATCTCAAAGATCTTGCTAGCGCCCAGTCTTTGCATTCTGTAGGCTATAGCATGAAACTGCTATAGTTTGGATCTGAAATGTCCCCCAAAAGCCTATGTGTGTCAGAGGCTTAGTCCCCAGCCTGATGCTGTTGGAAGGTGGTAGAAACTTGAAGAGGTAAGGCCTAGTGAGAAGCCTTAGCTCATTGAGGGACATGCCCTTCAAGGACAGTGGAACCCCAGCCCTTGCTCACTCCTGGGCATGAGGGGAGTTTGCCCTGCCAGGAGCTGTTCCTGTGATGTGCCATCACATGCACAAAGCAACAGGGCAATCTGAACATGAATGGAAATCTCCACAACTGTGAGCTAACAAACCCTTCTCTCTTTATAAGTTGCCTATCTTAATTATTAGTTACAATAACAGAAAACTGACTGGCACAACCTGGAGGTGCTTTTCCCAACAAAATCTGTTATTATTTCTCATTGAGAGAGCAAGACGTGACCTCAAGTCTATGCCATCAAATAGCAGCAAAGATGATAAGCCTTTCCCTTGGAAAGTGATAGATTTCCAGAAGTACAGATTTCCTCCAAACTTGCAAAACAACACCTCTAATTATCTCCGGAGACATTGACCAACATCTGTTCAAACCCGTATTGTTGTCATTGAAGAGTTAATTCTTTTTCTTGAAATATACACATAAAGCTAAGTTTCTGAAAAACTTTTTTTTTCTGAAAAACTTTAAATTCTCTGTGAAAATCTCCAATCTAACAAAATTAGAGTTAACAGTAACAATTGGCTTTGAAGTAAATCCTTATTTTAAGGATTAGTTCCGGTTTAAAAAAAAAAGTATCAAACTTAAAAATATATAATTACTACCTAAAACTGAAATTTAATAGGCAACCTAACCTTTTTAAAAATAATTTTTAGTGTGAACCAGGAAATAAGATTCCCACTTATCAGGGGATTTTACTTTCACATTGTCCTGTACATATAATAAGCTAAAGGATTTTTTTTTTTTTAACTTGAACCAAGTGAGATAAAATAGCTGCTATTCTTTTTTGAAGTTCTTGAAAGGCAGATCAAATGAAGCCTATCCCTGGTAATAATGATTGAGGAGCATCATCTAATGCTAATTCTTAATACCTTAGAGAACAATTCCAATAGATGCAAACAACAACAAAATTCCTGCTCAATGAAGGACACTTACTCTAAGTGCCAACGTGTGTTATTAGTAATGTTTAAAAAAAGTGTAAACTTCCATTCTAGTGTAGTATCAAAGAGGTTTAACATTGTGATTTTCAATTTCTGGTTGTTCATCCCAACTGTGCCCCTTAGAAGCAGTGAATATTGGAAAATTTAATTTCAATAAAATTTAGAGTCCACATATATAAAATTGGCACTTGCTTAGTCACTTCTTTTCTCTTTTGATTTTAAATCCTATGAGATTGGAGACCTTGTCTCTCTGATTCATTTTTGTTTCACAAGTGTCCAGCATAATGCTTAGATCTTAGTAGATACATAATAAATTTGAAACCTTTAGCATTGAGTCAAGGTTTATTGTGGATCTTGTCGTGTGGTCCAGGAACATGAGTTGTTGGGTATAGGGTGGGGTTCAGGGGACAGAAGAATCCCTATCTTTGTGGAGCTTATATACTCATGGGGAAAAACAATTTAAAAAGCAAATAGGAAAAATTCATGCAAAAAAAAAAGCTAAGAAAGGAAGGTGTGAAATGTTATATGTTGTGGGGAGAGGGGACTATTTTGTTCAGATTGCTAGGGAAGTCTTCGGTGAGAAGGTGACTCTGAAATAAAGACCTGAAAGAAGATGACTGCTCCCGACACAGCTATTTTGGAAGAGACTAGCCCAATCTGTAAGGACAGAAAATACCAAGACCCTGAGGCAGGAGTCTCAAGAAACTAGCACAGGGGCCAGTGTGCTTTACCATTAATGGAGGATGGAGGTGATATCAGAGAGATCAAGGGGAAGGAGTAGTGTCTAAGACTTATTGGTTAATCGAGGACTCAGGCTCTTACTCTGAGACAGGAAACTGCCAGAAGGTTCTGAGCAAGGAATGAATGAGTCTGACTTATATTTGAATAGGGTCACTCTGGCTGCAGTAGAATAAGAAGCTGCCAGAGTGGAAGCAAAATCAACACCTAATTCATGGCAGTTTTGTAAAGATGATTCAAAACTCTCTGTGAGGAGCCTCGCACAGACAGGGCACTAATTGCTAAGGCAGAGCTGTTACTATTCCTGCACTCTTCTTTCTGTTGTTACTGTTAACAGTCCCAAGAGACCACGCCTCCTTTATGGCAGCCTGGGAGCTGGGATGTTGAATTAACATGAGCAACAATAATCCATGGACTTGCAAGAGAAAAGAAACAGCCCTAACACTCCAGGCACAATGCAGCAGCCACCTACATACCAGCCCTGCCTGTGCTACGGGCACCATAGGGTTGTGAGGAAGCTGGGAAGTCAGCGTCTATCAAAATGTTTATATCTAACTTTCACAGCTGGAGCATCAAAGTGCAGCCATTCACATCAACAGCTTGCAAGCAAACACACAGGGATGCACACACTCACTCCACACCTAATATGTTGTCCTGAGGAAACGCTAAAAAGCTACGTGAAACATGGCAAAACCCATGAACCCTAATTAAATTTCTCCTTAAACCACCATTATCAGACATTAACAAGGGCTGTATTATCCTCTGAGGAAGTAACTGGTTAGTTTTATTTCTGCTTAGTAAAAAAGAACCTGGCGATTTGAGAGAAGGCATTTCCAGCAGTCCCAACTTTGCAAACAACCTACTGAGCTGGAGCCGCATCCTTCCCCTTCTGTTCTCTTCCCATTCGCACGTGGTGAAGACCCCTTGCTCCCATGGCTGCCCTCCCTCCAGTGCTGCTCCCAGGATGCTTTGCAGCAGTTCCTTCAACAGCCCTTCACTGCGTGTCCACGGTGTGACTGGTGATATAACAGGAAGCCAGCTCCGTACTGCTCTCTGGGAGCTTGCTTTCAAGTACCTGTGGAGGTTAAGGAGAGGAAGAGGGAAGACCAGGAAAGAGCAGCCCACCCACAGATCCTCCCAACCCCTCTCCCCAGTGGCTCTCAGTGGAGGTCAACTGTAGCCTTCTCTCAGAAGGAAAACACTTGAGTACAAGCCAGGCCTTCTAAAATGCTGATGAATCACAGTTCTCTTCCTGGAATCTGGTCACCCACCACATCCCTGTGCATCTGTGGCTGCATATATACTGCTGCACAGAAAGAGGAGGTAACGGAAGACAGTGGAGACATATTGGAAGTTTATCCATAAATTAAAAAGTAAAGAATACAGAAATATCAATTTTTTAAGTGTTTTTTTGAAACTTTTGTGATTTCCTTTTCTTTTTAGTTACTGCTTTTATCACCATTCTGACTTTAGCTTCTACAGTTCCTGCACCATCTGGGGCTATAGTTTTCCAGAGAATGTTCCTGAGAGGTACTCTAGTTGCCTACTTATCCCTTCAGCATTCTTCCTTTCTTCCAAAACCCAAATTTTACCCAGAAATTCCCTTTCACATTTAATATGCTGGGCAAAGTAGCATCCTGTACTTCAGAATTCACATTTAACCTTAGTCAGTTTAGGGCATTCCCAGGGAAAGGTTTACACTTTCAGGGTGAACAGGTGATCTAAGATGGCTTCATCAGACTACACAGAAGTTGTCCCTGGTTGGGAGAATTTTTGTTTCCTTTTTTTCCTATTAAGGAAAAACTAGAAATTAGAGTTAACACTGAGAAACAGAAACTGAGCCCACCAATGAGCTCTCAAATGAATTAACCCTGAGGATGGAGAAGATAAATGTCTTTGTTGTCCAAGTCAATCTAAGTCAGGTGCTCTGTTACTTGCAGCCCAAAGCATTCAATCAGATACACACTAGAATAGTCATCACTTTGGGTAAATGCAGGATTTTATTTGCAGTTCGGGTTCCAAACAGGAAGAGATTCTTCACATCACAGAATCTTTTTAAACCACTATAGGTTTTGTGACTTAAAGAAAGTAAGCTCACCAAAGCACAGAATCTGATCCTGCTAGAAAACACAGAACTTTTAGGTTAATTTTTAAATTTGTTCTGATTAGGTACACATGACAGTAGAATGCACTTTGACACATCATACATAAATGGAATCTAACTTCTCATTCTTCTGGTTGTACATGATGTGGAATCACACCTGTCATGTAGTCATATAGGCACATAGGGTAATAATGTCTGATTCATTCTACTATCTTCCCTACCTTCATACCCCCCCCTTCCTTTCACTCCCCTCTGCTTTCCCACTCTTCAGTTTATAGCCAAAAGACTGAAAATCAGCATACTACAGTCTCAAGTTAAATTTTAAGAGTGCAGATCACTGCATTTATAGCATTGTTTTAGATACTCAAAGATGGAATGTATTAGAGCATTTGTAAAGACTGTGCCATAGAAATAGGATTCTGAAACAGAAACTCTGAAGACAGCATAACTGTAGAGGACAAGAACAATGTAGGGCATAGGAAGAGAAACCAGACTGAACTATAAATATTCCCTAAAACTTCTGGCCCCATTATTTAATGAAGAGGAAAAAGAGACAGATTACAGAAACTACTGTGTATCTTCAATATTCTCTTACATCATAAAATACATCTAGCATATGTGTATGGTAAATTGTTTTTCTTATAGATTATTCAGTCATTCTCAGAAGATCCTGTTCCTAAACCCATAAATAAATTCTGTTTTGTTATCTGTAGCCACATTGATAGATTAGGGTAAATCTTCTCTGGTATGTTGTTTGCAAAAATGGCTATATTAATTTCTTCCATCCCTGAAGCACATGTCTGGAAAGTGACTTTGCCACTCTTCTCCAGATAGGACTATCTGCCAGCCCATGATATGGGCTGGCCCTGTCCTGTGACTTGGTATAGCCAATAGAATGCAGCAGATGTGTCTTGTGTGACTTCAGAGAAAACTTGCAGCTTCCACTCTTGGCCTTTTGCTGCCTTGAGATCACCATGTAAGCAAACGCAGGCTGGCCTCCTTGGAGATGGGACATGAGGAAAGAGATGTTGGGTAAAAGTCCCAGACACCTCCACTGAGGCCTCAGATGTGTTACTGAGACCAAATGGAATCAGCAAGCCCTGATAGACTCACCAACTGACAGCAGCCAAATCAGAGGCACTGGGGAGTCCTGCAGAAATAACACTAGCTGAGGCCAGCACACATTGCAGAAGTATGAACAAATAAATTATTTTTAAGTAAGTTTGGGGTAGAAAACTGATAATCCTTTCTATCTATTGAAGTCATGATTCTAGTGCAAAATCAAGTATAAAATACATCCTTTGCAAGATTCTATCTTAAAGAAGCTTTTCACTTTTCCCTTTTCTTTCTGCTTGACTTGCAACATGTTATGTTATAAATAAATGTTTTAGAAAGGCCTCCAGGTGTTCTTAAGAAGGAGTCATTCCGGAAGGACCATGACCTCCCTTCAGTGGAAGGTCCAGCTCTCTCCTTTCTAGTCCTCTGACCTGTCCCTTGGCTTCATGACTACCAAACCCTTTTATTCCCACCTGCCTGCCAAAGGTCACAGGAAATAGTTTCATGATTTGAGTGGGGATGATGGATGCGTTCCTATCTCAAGTCATAGAGGTCTATTGTGATGCCATGACACATTCCATCTGTACAGTCACTAAGGTACACTACACAGTGGGCTTTGGTGAGGGGGTATGAGACCTGAAGTACACATGTTGCTTAGTTATAAGTTCAAACCACCAACTTACAAGTCCATTTTATTATCCCTATAACCATTTGATCTGAAAGAACTCTGGAAAGTGTCCTTAGGGGACAGTATTATTGTCTCACACTGACTCTCGCATCCAGCCTCCTCTCTCCTGCCCTGATAGAATTGGGTTTAGAGCCCCTTGCTTTTGAATCACTTCACTTTCAAGTTTTAAAAAACTCCCATCAGTCCTTAAGTATTAATCTCTGAGCTATTTCCAAAGAGGGGAGCTTCTTTCTGGCACAAGCCTCATGCTGGATGCTCGCTCTAGCAGTGTTGAGATTTCCTCTCAACGTCTGCACCACTGACATTTTGTCTCAAAGAGATCTTTATGGTGGGAAGCTGTCCTGCTCATTGGAGGATGTTTAGCATTACATCTCTGACTTCTGCTCAATTGATGCCAGTATCTCTCCCCCCAGTGGTGAAAACCAATCATCCCGATATTGCCAAATGTGCCCTGGGAAGCAAGATCATCTTCCGTTAAGAATTACTGCTCTAGACTATGCTAGATACAGCCCTCCAAGGTGACAAAAACTGTCTCCTAGCAGGGTGGAGGGGTAAAATATCTTAAATGTCCCAGTGGTGTAGACCTCCAAGGGGTCATGGCACACACAATACAGTCTATCTGTGACATACAATTCATGGAGAAGAGAGAAGCAAATCAGAGGGGAGAAGTAAAAAGTGACTCCTTGGGAGAGTGGTAATGAAGAAAGTTGGAGAAACATTGCTCTAGTCCAACTGCAGGTCCCTCTTTTCTACCATCAACTCCACAGGTAGGGGGGGAACTGGAGGGACAAAGTCTTTTTCCTGAGCTCATGTCATGTAATTCTTCTGGGCTGTTAAATTTCCTTTGCCATGACCAGCATCCAAAGGTGGTTCTCTGTGGGATGGTGGCCTGGATGGTTTTTTACAGATTCCCACCCTGTACCTGTGATACAGGTAAAATACTTTTCAAGCCTCCAGTAACTACATAGCATCTTTCTGTTGGGGGTCCTCAGTCCCTGGGCAATTCTCTTGGGCAGGATTATTTGGAGATAACTTTAGCGTGGCTGCCCATATCTGTTCTTCTAGCAGGAGACCCCCCCCCCCACCCCCCGCCTCCTGCCATCACCAGTCTCTCTGCCCAGCAGTGCAGGGGGCTGTACAGAACTCCTGTCTTCACACCTCTTCCAAACCAAGCCAATCACGGGGTCTCTGGTCCAAACCCCAGGGAGCCCATATCGGGGTCTGCAAGGAGCACTCTAGCTTTCTGCTTTGATAGCAATACAAGGGACAGCCATGGAAAAAATACAACTCTGACTCAGCAAGCTTCCAGGCATGCTGGCATAAGAAGGACTTGCTTCTTGGGGGAAGAGTCTCTCCCCTCCATCATCCACTGTATTTTCTCCTTGTCTCTAGTGAGAATACCTTCCCTTACATGGACTGGGGTTGGATAAGCAAGGTTGATCATTTGACCACCTTTTAATAAGTGCTTTGGGGACCTGTCTAAAACCTCTCTGTAGAAGATTCAGTCCTCAATTTGGGGATGTTATTTAAAATTCTGAAGCAGCAGGATGTCACTCTTTGAATACTCATTTATGCAAACCATGTGGGTTATACACACACATACACAACCCATCAGGACTCTAGGGGAGGGAAAGGTTTAAGCCAGTGTTTCCCAGTAGGCTGAAAAACTGGGGAATTATTAAAAGTTCTCCTGACTGATTAGTATTCTCTTCCACTCATTCAGCAAGCATTTAAGGAGTGCCTGTCAGAAGCAACCAAAGATATTGCAGGCAACAAGAAAAGTAAGGTCTCGGCTCTGATGGGGAATAGCTAGCAGGGGGCACAACCACAATAACGAATGCAAGAGTGTAGTTAGTGCGATGGAAACAATAAGACATTTAATGTACCCATGATTTAATGCAGCAGAATAACCGAGGGTGGGGTGGAAATGAGCGGGTTACTTTGGATTGAGTTTCCTCGAAGGGTTCTTTACGAAGGAAACATTTCAGCGGAAACCAGAAGAACAAGAAAGAGCTGGTCTTGAGAAGATCTTGAGCGGAAGATCTACAAGAGAGGAGAAGAGAGCACAGAAGAGCTGAGCAGGAATGGTCTGCGCATGCTCCAGAGGGAGCGCGGCCGTGGTGCTGGATGCAGTGACAATGAAGAATGTCATGAGAGGACCCAGCTAGCAGGCGAGGGAGAGACGTGCTCACGCGGATCCTGGGAGTGCGTGAAGCCAGCAGGATGTGTCCAGAGCAGCAGTCACGTGGCTCCCGGACAGAAAAAGGGCCGTTCCCACACTCGTGCTCTGAGATGGCCCGAGTGCATGTAAAGCTTGAAAATGACAGACGCATATCGAACTTGTTACTGAGTGTCCACCAGCTTTCTGTCATGAGAAGAGGGATGGGGACATTTATCCATGCTAAAAGTCCTCATGTCCGAAAATATTAGAACCCATTGCCTGCCCTGACTTTCTGATTTTACATTTATTTGTAGGAAACCAAGTTCCTATTCTCTTTTCTATTTTAAAGTGAAACGATACTTTGCAAAAAGAAAAGTGTACACAGATCCACTACATATCTTTCTTGAAAGGACTGGATTCTGTTTACAAAAGACACACCCGAGCAGAGTTGGTGGTACAATAGAGAAAGCAAGGTATGGCCCTCAGGCAAGTACCTTTGTGCTCTTGGTACAAAAATTCCTGCCACTGAAGGGCAGTATCTGAGCATCGGCCTCTGATGTCACCAGGGATTCTGCGCATTTACATTTCAAATCACTCTAAGTGGAACAAGAACTGTACCTTATCACCTTAGCAGGCACGGGTTTTTACTAACAGAGGTCATACAGACACTTATTCACAATGATCTGAATTGAAAGCAAGCCGTTTTTATTGGCTACTGCCAAAATCATCATGGAACTACCTCTAACTCACTATCAGAGGCTTATTTACCATAATTGACTTTCCCGTTGTTTTACCTTGTCTTTGACCCTGTACTCCAAGCCTGTGCTTCTGAATTTAAAAGAGAAAGTGATTAATGTGGCAAGTGCAGAGACAGTCAAACTCACATACCCTGGTGGGGACACAGGAGAAGCCTGATAAATAATACTACACACTACACTTGCCCACACTCTCACCCCCTCTCTCTGCATCTTGAGGCAGCCCTTTAAATGAGAGGTCACTGATTTTAAAGCCAAATATACCTCTGTGCTACTCGAAACTCATTTATGCCATGGTCAGGAAAAAATATTTACATCTGAAAATGCTGAACCATGAAACTCTAGCCACAGGAAAGGTTACTTGTATAAAAAAAAAAAAAGAAAGAAAAGAAAAAAGAAGTTGTATCAACATAATTTCCATAATCGTTCTTTCTTCTCCCAAAACAAACACTTGCCTTGAGAGACTCACGGTGGGCATCCCTTCTGATCAAATTTCTCAATGAGTCAAATCCCAAATCAAAAACTTCTGAGGCTCAATGTAAAAATCCTTTAACTATGAGGAGAAAATGACAAAGAAAATCATTTCTGAGAATATAGATGATAGGAGAACAAATGGCTTTGTAAAATTAAAGGACAATAGTGGATTTCAACTTCATTCTGCAGAGGATGCACAGAATTAGAAATGGAATATCCAGTTTCTAATTTCTTGGTAATCAGAAGTTAATGAGTATTATAATTCACTTTTGTTTTCAAAGATCATTTATATCTCCCTCCCACTTCCTACCTATTATCTTTCCATCCTATTGCTCCTTGGGTCTATTCTGATAGATATTAGTTTACTAGAAATTGTGCTCTCTCTTTCTCATAAGGTGTAAAGTATGTCAAGACACAGGGACCTCGTGGAAAATTCAGTTAACATGCCACTGAGTTTATTAACCAGGAAATGTAATAAGTGGTATGTGGAGGAAAGATATGGAGAGGAAGAGGTGAAAAGAACACCCTATTGCTACTCAGATGACTGGGTGACAGTAAACAAGTTTGTCATCTCCATGCTTCATTCAGTTGTGCCAAGATTATTCTATTTTAATGGTGATTTAGTGGTCATTTGTCCATCTAAAGTTACAAATTTGAATCTCTATTAACACATTTACAGTAATCTTGGGATAAGGTGGTAAATGCATTGGGTTTAAATCTTACATTGGCCATGTAGTATCAAATCATGAAAACCCTGTTTCAGGTTCTGTGCTATAACATGACATTGAGATACAATAAAGAAGAAGAATATTATGGCATTTGCAGATAAATGGAGAATATCATGCTGAGTGAAATAAGTCAATCCCAGAAAACCAAAGGCCAAATATTTTCCCTGATAAGTGGATGACGATATATAATGGGGGTGGAGGGGTCGAGAGAAGAATGGAGGAACTTTAGATTATGTAGAGGGAAATGAGAAGGAGGAGGGGGTGGGGGTATGAAAGATGGTGGAATAAGACAAATATCATGACTCTATATACGTGTATGATTACACAAATGGTATGAATCTACATCATGTACAACCATAGAAATGAAAAGTTGTACCCCATAAATAAAAATGCAGTCTGTAAAAATAATAAAATAAAATAAATTAAAATAAAATAATATAAAATACCACAGGTGACACCGCCCACACTTGGCACAAAGTAGTTACCTATCAGAATTTAAGAGTGACTCTCACGTATCTTCTGTCTCTCTTGAAGGAAAGTCTGTCATTCATTCTTTCTTTTATTCTTCTAGTCATTTAAATTTTTCCCAAGCACAGAATATATGCTGGGTTTGGAACTAGCAGTTAGAGACACAGGTCCCTAACTGAAAGGAGCTCACAATCAAATGTGAATTTTATTTTTAATTCGAGATGTCCCCCAAGGACCTTCGCAATTCGTTAAGACTTTTTGGACTCGTTTGCATCTTAGAGCTTGAGACCTGTGGCTCACCAGAGCAGATTTCAAGGCAAAAGTTGCTTCTTGGAATTATTCCATCCAAAACCTAATTTGTACTATGTAGCAGTCAGGATAATGAAACAGGAAGAATAGAACAAAGGAGTTTATTGTTCAAACCCAAGGAAAGAATGTGCACGTTTCTGGTGTTCTTTTAAAGGATTCCCTCCATCACATTTCAGGTACCTGGGTTCCAATAGAAAAAAATATTGCTACTCTATTTATTTCTTGCTTCTTCCCTACAAAATAAATTGACATGCGGGTGCCAGGAGGACATCCACATCCATTTTAAGCGAAGTGACAAATTACATTTAAAGGCGCGGTGTTAATAAAAAGGAGACGTGAGGAATGCTAACAGGACCGATTTTCTTGCTTTACTGATCTAACTGCCTCATTCTCTGCTCTGCCGGTCACTGGTTTTCTGAATGCCACACTACACAGGTAGGGCTGATGGGCACCAAGGGCACTTGGCACTTGAATGAAAAAGTCAAGATTGACCAAATGACTTTGAGTAACTGGGGCAGAGACACAGAGATTGTCCCAAAGCAACAAAACTAGAAATAGAAACTTCATAGACAGGAAACTAGAAACTTCATCGACATGAAGCTCATTGACTGAACTGAATCTCCAACATAGACTAGACTCCAACAGGGCAGACTTGGATTAAAGACACGGTAGCTTTCTCTCAGGCACCAAAATAGCCAATGGACTCACTCAGTGCCGTGATGGAAAAGCCAACAGTATTGCTGTATTGATCAGGAACAGAGTTAAGTCAATCAAAATGATCAATCCTGTTAGTACACACACTAAGTAAGGAAGAGAGCAGGGTCAATTATTCAGGGAATTTACATTGAAAAAAAAAACTTTTGTTCTATAATGGATATTTGACATGTACAAGTATTTTTAGCCAGATCTATTTTAAAACATGCATTAGTTCTCCACTTAAACTAGAATAAGAAGATGCAATTAAAGCTACCAGTGAACAGATCTTAATCTCATCGAATGGAACTGCACTGGTTTCATCTTGTCTGTCATACGCACACACACACACACACACAGACACACACACATGCACGTGCACACATATTAATCATCAACTGTGTCAGCTTGAGGAAAAATTAATCATTCAAATGGATTTTTAATGTTCAGCTCAATGAAATTTTATTTATATCCTCCTTTCATCGGGGACCCTTAGTCTCCCTTTAGGGAGCATGGTCCACTTCCAGAATCCAAGTCTCTTTCTAGAAAAAAAAATTGTATTTATATATATTCATATAAACTCAAGTACACAAATGTTGCATATCAATTTCAGGGAGTTCTGACTCTCTGCACATTAACCAAGGGTCAAAATCCCCTGTTTCAAGTACTTGGAACTAAGTAAGCTACTGAATGTTCTGAAGCAAGGAAGACAAGTCCCCATGTGCAAAGACATGGAAAAAGCAGAATAACTGTAGGGAAAGACAGCTTGAGAACCCTAAACACAGAGCAGACTAGGAAGTAAGAGATTAACGGTATGTGGGCAGCGGGGAAAGAAGTCTCAGATGTCATGCTGAGAATTTAGACAGGGTGCTGTAGCCTAGGTTTCTTAGTATGACCCAATGGCATTTGCAGAGATCTAGGTGATTTACTGAATTGGAATCTCTGCAGAGGGGCCCAGGAACAGGCATTAGGAGGTCACGATGGTTATGCTGGGGCATATTAAAATTAGAACCACTGAGGTTGGCTGGAGAAGGGACCATAGAGAAAGACAGGTAACTAGCACGGAGGTTCTCAGGGGGCCTGGGACGATGATCTGATTCTCATTCCAGAGAAAGCCTCTGTGAGCATCAGAGGACAGGTTTAAGGAGGCCACGTTGAAAGATGGAAACCAGTTAGAAGGTTATTGCATCATCCTACAGAGAGACACCCGTGGCAAAAACTAATGCAGAAGTTGAGGAAAGGACAGATGTTGAAGATTCTTGCAGAATGAAAATTAACAGACTGCCTCAGGGAAAAATACAGAGGGAATCCACAATGAGTGAGTTTTCCGGTTTGAAAGACAAGCTAGCTCAACAGCAGGAGAATAGGAAAATTAAAATGGGAAAACCTGCGAAAAGAGATTATTCAGGAGGCAAAATGGAGTTCAGATGTGGATTTGGAGATGCTTAGGGAACAGCCAGGTGGAGACAAAATTCTGGCCTTTGGTGGAGGTGTCAGTGCAGGCAAACCTTCAGATGCCTGATTCGGCAGGTCTTTTCTCCTGGGACAGCTCACTCTAGGGAAGAAAGCCCTGTGTCCCTTCTCTGGAGGCATCTCAGGGACTGACTTGGAGAAGCAGCGAGGTTCTCACCAGACTCCCCCCTGTTCAGTCAAGATCTCGCTCCACCTCTCTCTTTGCAGACCAGGTCTCCCTGGCACTCCAGAGTCTTTGGGGGCTCAGCTTTCTGTCTGATGCCATTCTCTCTGCAATTGCTCTCTCCCTCACTTCCACTCCCAGCACCAGCTTCTGTCCATCCTGTTGTGTGTGGTGCAGGTACCCCATGTCCCCATGTCCCCTAGTGTCCCACATGAAGCTGACTTGTACTTCTGATTACATGCCCATTGTCACTTGGGAAGTGGTTTCATGAAGGAAGTGAGGGAGGCAGAGAGGTCATTACCATCTGTAGTTTCCTAACCTGACACAGACACTTATTTCATTAGCATTTCATTGATAAAATAGCAGGTGTACCTGTTTAATTGATCCAGCAATTTCATTTATCGGACCCTTTCCCCATCTTAAGTGGACAAAGAATGTTTATTTCACCATCATTCAGAAAAGGAAAAAGAAAAAGAAAAACAATCATAACAATCATTAAAAAGAAAGTGGGCAAATAAATTATGAACCATTCATATCATATAATACTATAGAAATGACAAAAAAAAAAAGAGGCAAACCTAGTAATTCAAGCTAAGAAAACTACTTTGTGAAAGGTATTCCTGCCTATAACTTACCACCAAAAGAATAATTGTTAATTCATTAATGTCTTCATCAATAAAAGACTTTTCCAGGGGGAAGGAACAGGCTTGTGTCCAGAGTTACCATCTTAACAGTAGGAAAGTAAGAAAAAGTGTTAAGTATTGGTGACAAGAGAACCCTGATTAATACAGCGACCCTTGGATAAAACCAGAGTCTGTCTACTGACAGCTAGAAAACCATGTTGAAAGACCAAAAATAATGTTTTAAGAATTTAGGTAATAAGTCAGAATTTAATCAGGAGAAAGTTTAAGTTAATACCAAACGTTTGCAGATATAAGACAGCAAAGCATACCAACATACTAATTAAGGCAGTTTGGTATCAGGCAGAACTCAAAATGTATAAATGCATTCTACTGCCATGTATAATTAGAACAAAAAAAGAAGAAATATCTCATACTGAAAAAAAAAAAAAGCAATGGAATAGAATAGAATCCAGAAGCAACCCCACACATTCATGGGGATTTTAACCTTAAAGTTTATAATAGAATTGATGTTTCATATAAATGGGGGAAATGAGACTGTTCAATAAATAGCGTAAGTGGCATAATTTAATAAAATCAACTATATGTAAGGAAAAAGTAAATTTAGATCCCTGTCTCTCAGCTACAGCTACAACATTGTATACAGCATTTACAAATTACACATGGAATAGGAACTAAGTTTGTATGTGATGTGTTAGAGGGAAATATAGTGAGATATTTTTATAGTTTTAATATAAAAGTACTCCATAAGCAAGCCAGAAACAGAAATGTCCTCAATGAAACACTCAATTTCAGTTCAGAAAAATTAAAAACATCATTACAACAGAGGACCCTAAAAACTAACTTCAAGACAAATGATTAACAGAGAAAAATCATCCACAGAATATTCTACAAAGACTTATTATTTATAACATATAAGATTATATTGCCCATTGATTAAGGAAAATCAAACAACCCAATAGGAAACAGACCTAGAGAATTTGACAGACAATTCCCAGAAGAACCAAAAATGATCAATACATTTATGAAAGGAAACAACCTCATTGGTTATCAGGAAACTACAAAGTTTCAAAATACAGTATCAGGGGGGTTTATTGTAGTAAGAACACTTACCATGAGAACTACCTTCTTAACAAAATTTAAGTGCACAGTCTAATGTGGGGGAACATGCAACTCAAGAGGCTGAGGCAGAAGGATCAAAAGTTCAAGGCCAGCCTCAGCAACTTGACAAGCCCCTAAGCAACTTAGCAAGACCCTGTCTTAAAATAAAAAAATATAAAGAGCTGGGGATGTGGCTCAGTGGTTAAGCAGCCCTGGGTTCAATCCCTGGTACCCCGATCAAAAAACAAAAGGTAAGTGCGTAGTATCTTATAATTAATTATAAGCACAACATTGTGCAGGAGATCTCTAGAAACTGCATACCTGAAACTCTGCACCCATTGACTAGCAATCCCCATTTATCGTTTTCCATTTCTCAGATTATCCACAGGTAAAAAGGTGCACATTAAGTATGAGTGAAGGAAGCAAGAGACAGAAATGCTTTTCCACATTTGAAATAAGTTCTAGTTAGTGGAATATTCTTTGAAAGTAAATCTTAGGGATGAAACTCAAAGTATTTAACTTATACCCAATGTGGCACAGGCCCTGGCTCTTCAGAACACATACTATCTACAGCCAGTTGACAAAGTTCAAAAAGTACAGTCTCCCCAGTGCACACCAGCTGAGTTTCAACCCCAGCAAAAGTCATGCAGTCTTAAAACATGTATGTTCTTGGATCTAGAAGTTCCAGAAATTCTCTTTGCAGTACATAAATATATATGCACACTGGTGTTTATTTTGTAATGGTTTTGAAAAGCTAAAAAAGAAAAAATAAATGGAAGCAGTCTTCATGATCACCAGAAGGAAGTGGTTACAGATCATGACACCTTCTTGTCATGAAATACAGTTCAGTCATTAAAAAGAATAAGGTGAAGCAGTGTGGAGATTCCTTAGAAAACTTGGAATGGACCTACCATCTGACCCAGCTATCCCACTCCTCGGCCTATACCCAAAGGACTTAAAATCAGCATACTACAGAGATACAGCCACATCAATGTTCATAGCTGCTCAATTCACAATAGCCAGACTGTGGAACCAACCTAGATGCCCTTCAACTGATGAATGGATAAAGAAACTGTGGTAAATATATACAATGAAATATTACTCAGCTATAAAGAATAATAAAATTATGGCATTTGCAGGCAAATGGATGAAATTGGAGAATATCATGTTAAGTGAGAGAAGCCAATCTCAAAAATCCAAAAGAGGAATGATCTCACTGATAAGCGGATGATGACACTTAATGGGGGGTGGGAGGGGGACAAGAATGGAGGAAGGAGGGACTGTATAGAGGGAAAAGAGGGGTGGGAGGGGTGGGGGGAAGGAAAAAATTAACGGAATGAATCAAACATCCTTACTCTATGTAAATATATGAATATGCAAATAGTATGCTGTTACTCCATGTACAAACTGAAACAACATGTATCCCATTTGTTTACAATAAAAATAAATTTAAAAGAAATAAAAAGAATAAGGTGAACCTATGTACAGGTTTACGGAAAACAGAACCTAAAAGTAGGTATATAGGAAATTATAGAAAAATATTGTGAAAGAAAGCAGCTGCAAATCACAGAAGAGTTTGTATATTTAGTCTCATGTATTTTGAAATATCCCTGTGCTGATAGCTAATTGTATCTATCACTTTGACTAGGATACCCAGATGTCTGGTTAAACATTATTTCTTGGTGTAAGGGTGTTTCTAGAAAAAAAATTAGCTTCGGATCTGCAGATGGAGTACAGAGTATTGCCCTCTCCAGTGTGGGGGTGTCATCCACTCTGGCAATGGCTAGAATAAGACAAGAAGGAAGGGCAGGGAAGGACTGACCCTCTCTGTCTGACTGCTTGAGCTGGGATGTCCACGGTCCCCTGCCGTTGGTACATCTGACACTCAGGCTGTCAGAGCAGACTGGAATACACACAAGTGGCTTTCTAGTCTCAGGTCTTCAAATGACACCATGGGCCCACCTGGTTCTGTCACTTGCAGATGGAAGATTGTGGGACTCCTCAGTCTCTGTCATTACGCAAGCCAATGCCTTCTATGCGTCTTGCTGGTTCTATTTACCTGGAGAACCCCAACTAACACATGTGTTTGAGTGCGCATGTATGCACCCAGTACAGTAGGCATGAGCGCACATTAATTCAGACGTCAAGGTGTGGAACGCTAGCTATAGCAGTTAATTCTATAAAGAATGCAAGAGGAACCCCATTTGTTTACAATAAAAAATAAATAAACAAAAGAAAAAGAAAAAGAACGTAAGTGGAAAGGATAGAAAGCGAAAGCGAGACTCAGCATTTTGCTTTGTGTGCTCTGTATTATTTGACTTCTCTGCAGTGGGAACACACATGTTAATTTTTTGAATAAACTAAAAACATAAAGGAAGCCCTCAAAATACTAGGCACATTCTTCAAAATCTCAGTGTAACTAAAATGCACATTCACCTTTAGAGCTGAAAGTCAGTGTCACCTCTGAACACATAATCTGAAATATTTAAACTATGTAGAGGAAGCAGCATCTCAGGGGTGGCATTTTAAATGGAATTTATTGGACTATTTTAAAATTATCTAACTTTCACTTTTAAATATTTGACCCCTGGGTTTCACCCAGGGTCCTTACTCTCCCAAGTCCAAGTTTTTCTTTAAGGAGAATTTCTAGAAACACTTAGGGAGAACAGGTGAGCTCACTTGTTAAACATGGAATAGTCTGAGCCAAAAGCCTACATGCATAATCATCTCTCTATCATTTGAAATTGATACTTTTCTTCTTAGTGGAGGTGTTTTATATCATATTCCATATCATTCACTCCACAAGTGCTTCCAGTCATAAAATACCTATGCCTAACTCTCCTGTATCATATGCCATACATGTGAAATTCAGCAGTTAAAACATTGAACAGAATTTTAAATAACTAAGAAATACACACAGAGACCTTTATCCAACCAGATCTCCCCCACTTATAGTCAACAGTACAATAGATGAGAGGACCTCTTACTGGACAGTCTAAATAGTAGGGGAAAATTGCAGGTTCCGTGCCCTAAGAAAGCCAGGTCTACAAGTCCTTACCATTTCCGCCTTGAGTGGTGACACACAAGGGACACCAGAATCTTCCCAGTGCCGCCATGTTCTAAAGAACTGCATCCCTCACAAGTAGATTATTCTAACTCACAGCAGGTGCCTGAACATATTTCCCCATTATCTTTAAATCTATATCATTTTTAGCATCACATAGTCAACCAAATTAAAACTTTTAGAAGATTTTCATCAAGGAGTAAAAGAATCAGAGGACTCCCATCTCAATTCTGTCATATTCTCATCTCAGGCGAGAGAAGAGAACAGTAATTTGAATAAATGGAGTATATTTTCCTTAGGTAATTGGATTTGCTTTCATTTACCTTGTCGGATGTATGTATTCTTCTTGGATTCCGTGAGACAAATGAACCATTGTTTTCAAGGTGACAAGAATACCTAATGAGTTTGAGAAAACCTAATGAAATGATGGCAGAACTCTGAAAGACATGACAGTCCAAACTATTTCTCTCACAATAATGTTAGCCCATTGATTTTGCCTTTAGTTCTAATTGTGAATCTGATTTTCAGGTGGATTTTCTGTGTGAGATTACAGTCGTTCAAATAAAGGAGTTCAAATGGACTAATGCAGATAACTTGATGTCCTTTAGGAGAGAACTTTTTCACTATCATTAACTTTGACACAATTCCACAAAATGAGTCCAATACTTTCCTGTATAGCTAAAATCACAGCAAATGTGAATAACTGGATTTTTTTTTTAATTAAAATTATTTGCTGGGTATTTTTAAATAAAAAACGTATTGACAACATAACGTGAACATTGAATACATTTGTTGCTCTATCTTAATCTTTAAATGGCCTTGGATAGCATCATAAGCTCATCGGATCCTTTTAGAACAAAATGTACTCTCACCGAATGTCACAAAAAGAGTTCTTTTGTTTCCACTGCAATTTGAAACAGGATGTTCTAGAAATCCAGACTGCATAGCGGAGCAAATATTCACACACTCTCAACTGTTTCAGGTTCTTTCTATCCAAAGGCCACAGCTTTAGCAAAAGCCAGATGCCTGTTTGGGTGGTGCCATGGAGAGAGACAGGGTACCTAAGAAACAAAGCCTGGCCTGCCTGCCTATCCCTGGTCACCCCAGAGAGAGACGAAACAGGAAGCATCCACCGTCAGAGGGCTTAGCGGAGGATCATTCCATTTCAGATCTGGGGCAAGCCTGATCACCAGAAGCTTCTATTTTGTCAGGTGTTCAGGCAGCAGACCTGGCAGGTGGCTTGCAAAGTGTGGGGACGTGAAGGCTTATTGTTTAACCCTCATCCTTGACACAGATAGGAAAATGCAGCATAACGGAGGTTATTCAGGCAGGCCTTGGGAGAGCTGGTCCCCCATTTCTCCTTCACCCAGTCTTTCCAGGCTATTGCTCTGATACGGCATCAAAGCCAGTAAAAGCACATTTGAAAATGAAAGGTCTATCACATTCCACGCTTCTTTTGAAACATCAAAAAGGCACATAAAGAAGCGGTAGGACTAGAAAAAGCTGACAAGGAGCAGGACAGTGCCTGTCAGATCGGCAGGAATAGCTGGAGGTGAAGCAATGTGCGCTCTGTGAAAAGGCAAGTGAGAGAACCAGAAATTTGCTGCCAACAAGATGAAACAGCCCACAGCTGTGTCATGCTAATAAAAAGTTAATTTCAACTTTCAGACACTCTTCATGGTACATTACAGTTCAATGGCACCAAGCTCCTTCATTGGGCAGCGTTACCCGCCGAGGCTGGGTCTATTTACAAGCTCTCAGAATTCCAGCAGAACCTGAGGAAAGGATTTTATCCCCAGAAGATGTGCACGAGGCTGAGACCATCCGTGATCAGGTCGGACGGTTACCCCAGCATCTTTCCAAACTCGAGCTTCAGACTTCCAATAAGTCCTGAAACACAGACATGGGTGGATCAGGAGATTTGCCTGGAACGCAGTTCATGCCATCGCTGTCAAGATCTGGGGTTAAGCACAGTTTCCGCTAAACTAAAATATAAAATAAAATCTTAAATGCCTTGATAAATCTGTGGTCACCCTCATGACCTACTTCTCTCAGGCTAAAATAGACAACCTACAAACTTTGTTAAAAGTCATGTCACTAAGTTTTTTGTTATGACATTTCCTGAGACCATAAATCC
This sequence comes from Sciurus vulgaris, assembly GCF_902686455.1. Taxonomy (NCBI): domain Eukaryota; kingdom Metazoa; phylum Chordata; class Mammalia; order Rodentia; family Sciuridae; genus Sciurus; species Sciurus vulgaris. The sequence goes on from NC_136469.1 coordinate 18,206,487, forward strand.
AAGCTGTTATGTATACATAGAAGATGCCTCCAGGAATCTTGTACTTGGTGTTTAACAGATACAAGTTGAAAACAAAAATCCAATAATTCTCCATATGTGCATCTCCTCAGTGCTAGTGTGCCCCAACCTTAGAAAAAGTCATACTGGCCAGTTCACTTTAGGTAATAGAATAAGCATTGTTTCCTACAAAGGCCATGTAGTTTAGAAGAGTTATGATTTTGAAGTTAAAAATCCTGGATATGATTCTCAGCTTTGTTGTGGATCAAATCATTGTGTGCAGACATTTAACCACATCCTAAGCCATGTAGCCTGATGTGTAAAATGAGGCTTGATAAAAGCTGCCTGCCTAGTCCTGCTCACCTTGTGGGGGTTTTATAAGACTAAATGAGTAAATGCTTTGCACATTTTATAGAACATATTAGCATATGTGTAGAAACATCTAGCTTGCCTGACTAGGAATCCATTCAACATACTTCTAGAATTAATGAAAAAATTAAACTACTTAAAATACAAGTAAGGGAAACTTACCACATGACTTTATTTCCATAAATATGTTTTAATTAAATATGCTTTATGATTCACAGTTGCAATATATGTAATATTCCATTGCATATCCCTGAAAATATTAGTGGTGCCTACTATGATAGCTTCTGTTTGCTACACTTACTCTTTTCCTTGGCTATTGGCTCTTCTGCTCACTGCATTGAGTGTCTCATTTTTACAGAGATGCTTGTTTTCTGTTTGTGAGTCTCTGGTGCTTGAGTGCCCTCAAGCATCTGGGAATGCCAGGTCTGCAGCTTTTCTACTCTAGCCTGCCCAAGTTCATGGTGAAGGAATGCAGAGGACCAGTGCCAGGTGGGACATACTGGTAGATGCTCTTCCTTAAAAGTAAATTCTGACCCCAGCCTTGGTATTTAACAAAGACACTGTTTTCCTCTGCAGCCCAGCACACACCGTGCCGTCGTGTGGACATCAACTCTACCCAATCCAGTCTCAGAAGTCAGAGCCAGGGAAAAAGCAAACAGTTCAGTGGTTGCGACCCACACTACACACCAGTTCTTCCCAGTCCCCTTTCCCCCTCCTTTCTGATCGTTCCTAATGGTGACAGAGACTGGCACACAGATCCACTTGCCCAGGAGTCCTTTGCCTCATGGAGTATCACTTTGATTCGGTCAACTTCTTATTTTTCAAAAATGTTTCAATTGGGTGCTGGAGTTGGAACTCAGTGGTAGAGTGCTTGCCTGGCATGTGGGAGTTCCTGGGTACGATACTCAGCACCACATATAAATAAAATAAAAGATCCATTGACAACTAAATATATATATATGTGTGTGTGTGTGTGTGTGTGTGTGTGTGTGTGTGTATATACATGTATATATAGATACAGAGTATATATAGATATAGAGATATAGATGTATATACATGTATATATAGATATAGAGGGAGACATTAAGTCCAACATGGACAGAAGAAATGAACTGGGATAGAATGCTTATGCAATTGGCTTATCACTCATCTATCTATTATGAAGACAGCACATGATTTGATCATAAATTCAAAGATTACAAAAATAGAGAGCCTCCTTTCCAGCCCCATCCCTGAGCCCAATTTTATATATACAACCACTTGTCTCTCTACACCTTTTCAGAAATTGTACTTGCAAATACACGTCTACAGACATTCTGAAGTACCTTCCTTTTGTTCAACTTAACAATATATCTTAAAGAACTACCCATAGTTGCATATGTAGATTCATAAAATTCTTTTCAATAACTATATTAAAATTTAGTATATGATCACACCAAAATTCGTTTAGTCAATTTTCTCCTGTAAGATGTTTCTCATTCTTACTTTTTTAGCTATTTTAAATAATGCAGTGATGAGCAATTTTTGCTCAGACCTTTTTGAGTTTATGCACAGAGAATAAATTGCCTTAAGTAGAACTTGCAAAATTCACTCCCTTTAAATTTTGATAGCACTGTCCAGTAGTATTTCAAAGCAGTTGTGCCAATTTTCACTATTCCTGCATTTCATGTGTGCCTGGATTCTCACACTCTACTCCACAGTGTCAATTTCCAAATTTCAAAACTATCACCAATCCAATAGATGAAAAAATATTTTATAGTGTGACTGTGCATTTGTTGAATTATGAATGGGATTAAGGATTTTTATATGCTTTAAAAGATACTTTTCTCTCTGAACTACTTTTTCATATCCTTTGCCTATTTTGTCAGATCACTTATATTTTTCTTGTCAGTCTATAATAACCTTCTAAATATATTTTAAAGATACAGTGCATATACCATATAGATATGCTAAAAATTGGTACAACCTCTTTGGAATGCACCTGAAGATGTATATTTACATGTACGTATTTTTTCCAGCTTTGTTTTTATCTTTAATTATTGTGTTTTTCCCTGGTGGAGTGTTAATGTATTATAGCACAATTACTCTTGATCATTGTTTTGCTATTCATGTTTACTTAGGTTGTTTTGTACTCAAGAAAATCTTACCCATCCCAAGATTTAAAAACTTTTTTCCATGATGCCTTATACAACATTTATAGTTTCTCATTTTATCCTTAAAGGTTTTGGTATATCCAGAAAGTACTTTATTGTGAGGACTGAGATACAGACTTAATTTTTTCCTAAATGACTGAAAATGTTGTCTCAATGCCATCTATTAAATAATCCATCTTTCTTCACTGATTTAAAATGCCACTTTTATCATACACTAGATTCCCTGAAGTATTTGAACCTGCTTAAGATTCTCTTCTGTTCCATTGATCTGTCTGCCTATGCAGATAGTTTAGAAGTGAATACATTTATGGAGCTATAATTTAGCATATGTGGGTCTATTTCCAGACTTCAGTTATTTGTATTCTACAGAATGTTTATTTGTCATTGTGTACCTCGGGCTTGACTTCCTCAAGGGCAAAGATTATGGATTCTCCTCCCTCTGTAATTCCCTAAAACACTAGTCTCTGCCAAGCTTGACATTTCAGAAACTGAAATCCAGCCATGTCTTTAGGCAGAACCAGTGATGATCGGAATAGTTTGAACAAGTGAAGCCTTTGCCCAAATGTTCAACTCCAAAACATAATATATAAAACACTACAATTAATTCCTTTCATTAAAGGTACTTTCCTATCAAAACCACAAATATTTTGAATTTTGCTAAGAATGCATTATCATATTTTCTCCTTGGTCTAAGTTTTGATAGAAAGGCAATGTGAACTAACATTCAGAGAGCGGTACAATCAGTAACAGTATTACATATTCCATCTCATTTGATGTCACAAAGTAGCCTACAAAATTGGTCTTATCAATCTCACTTACAGGGGAGGAAACAGGTTCAGAGAAGTAAGTTAATTTACCAGGTTAGGAAGTGGCACAGCCTGGACTCAAACCCAGACCTGTCTGAGTCTCTCCCATACTGCCTCCCAGGGACACAGTTCCTCAAGCAAGAATGGGAAATAATTTCCACTTCTTGTGTCAGCTCTGCAGTGGCTGCCCTGAGCCCTGAATGAAGAATAATTTCTTGCTGCAACCAGGCTCAGCAGGAAAGAGGACCATGATAAATGATGGACGGAAGTCAGAGGCAGAGGAACTGTATGGGACTTGCCACTCCAGCTCAGGGGACCAAGGAAACATTGTACCAAGTTCACAGTTGTGTTTATGAGCCATTCTAAAAAATCAGTCAATCAATAAAATTTCATTCCCAAAATATAGTCTAAGAAACCAATGTTAAAAAATAAATTTTGAGAAAACTAGTAAATAAAAGAGCAGTATATATGTTATCCAAAGTCTATCGGGCCTGACAACTTGACATGGTACACATTCAATATGACATTTTGTAGAAATCAGACTTGACTCTATCAATCATCGTAAGTTTGCTGCTTCAAACCAGTTTTCCCCACACACAAGAGAGATAAGAAACCCTAGGCTAGGTGTTTAATGGCACAGCATCCATTTCCCCTTGTTTATAGCTCCATTCTGGAACTATGGCTCAAATCCAGTAACTGAGCTTTGAATCAAGCTCTGCCTGGGTCCTTCGATTCTAGGAACCAGACCCCTGCATCTGTATAGTACTCAGAATCTCCAGGACCAACATCTGTCTTCTCCAGAGTAGCACTGAGTGGCCACCCAGCTTCTCCTTTGTTTTCCTCTCCCTCAGAGATCTGCAAACTTTTAAAGTATTCAGCTGTCCTTCCAACTTCCTGTGGCTCAGGAGAGACTGGCCTCAGTCCAGCTCCTGAAGACCACGTGCAGCACCATGTTCCCTATCAGCTTCAGGATCAGCAACAGGTAAGCATCCTCAGAACTAGGCAGAGGCTTGCTCTAAGTATATAGAACATTCTTCCTTATTCCTCTGGGACAGCACCAGGGAACACCATTTTCCTCTGGCCACTCTTCTGGGCTGATAGGAGATCCAGAACTGCCAAAGTACATCAATAGGTGAAAGAACAGTTTAGGAGCTAAGAACACAGTTCTCACTTGTATCCTGTGTGATGTCAGGCAAGTTACTTCAACTCTACAGGCTTGTTTCTTCATCTGAAAACTGGGGACAATGGTCTTATTCCAGAACTATGTAAGAATTAATGAGGCCAGTCATACAAAATACTTAGAACTAAGCCTGTCTTGGAATTACTGTCATCAAGGCATTAACTTTTGTCAAATGACTACTTCTCGATTTTCTCTCTCCCAAACAGCAGGATCCAATTCCACACTCACTGTATCTATTCCGATCACGTCTCCAACCCTGAATGCAATCCTCAGGTCTGTTTGGCCACCGCCCTCTCATCATTCCAAGTTCAACTGATCTTTTACATCTAGCTGTAGGCATTGAAATCTTCCCCTCCAGGGATCTCAGAGATGATATAGTTAATATGAGCTGGACCTAAAGAAATCCAAGTCGAGTGCTGGAAACGTTCTTGTAGATTTTAATCAGTTTTTCTTGCCACAGTGCTACCTCTTAAGGGCTTGCTGCTGTGGGTTCATGTACATAGAAAAATGAAGTACTAATTACTCTTCATATTTGGTCTGTTTGTCCACTGACAATCATCTTGCTCTGGGAACCTTCCCTTCACACGTGGCCCCAGCTGGTAAATGCATTTGGCATCACTTTTCTTTTCTCTGCTGTGAGCTGCTAGGTTGAATTTCAAAAAGCGACTGATCGGAGAAATTTTCAAATACAACTTTCGAATTTCTTTTCTCCTAGAAAATGAAGCTGCACAATCCTTATACCATTAAACGTGGCAGTTGGGTTGACGGGACAACTCTTTTTAAAAAATCACATACTGATAGCTGTTTTCCATATCTCGGCTCTGGCTTGTCTGCCACTTTTCATGCTGCCTCCCTGGGAACTGTGCCATGTTCAGCTATCATTTTCTGCTTATAAAAAGGAAGTGAGAGATCAGGATCGTTAGATTCTATAAACACTTGAATGCCTGAGAAATGCAAAGCATTGAGCTATTTTGCAGGGATGCAGGAGACAAGGAGTGGAGAGAAGAGAAAAGAAATTATACCTTAAAACTCCAACGCGTACCATTCTTACATGATGTCTACTGAAACAGGAATTCAAGTTGAGCATTTGAATGTTAAAACAAAATAGACAATGCAGTGATCTTTCCAGGAAAACAGCAGCCATACATGTGTAGCCCAGAATGGAAAAGGGAAGAAAGAAGAAGAAACAGAGATAAAATGAGACACAGAGAAAAGATGGAGCCACACTGTCCAGGAAGAGTGTGGTTAAGATTCCTATAGTTTTGCATAAGAAATAATTCCTGTTCCTTAAAGGGAGTTAAATTGGAGGAAAGAGGAACAGGTCAGGCTGAACTTCACAATCTAAGATTCCCTGACATATAATATTTCCTCATCTGATTCCAACAATTTCAGGTAGCCAATTCAATGGTATATGATTCTGAAAATCATTCATTGGGCCAAAGAAGCAGCCTTGGAGCACCTAAATTTCCTGGGCTAAAGCTGAGAACATTACTTTCATCTTTTTCTTCTGCTGTTCCACTGTTCCAAAGCAAATTAATAGAAAGCCAATGAGATTTCAACATGTGGGCTGTATTGTTCTTTTCTCCTGTGGGATGTGTAACCTTTCCCCATCTGCACAGATACAGGGAGGCCTTTTTGGTGTGCCTTTTTAATTTGCTGCTCATCCACGAAATGGAGTGCTGCTGAGAAGCCAGAGTGGTACAGAACTCAGAGCAGGTGATGAAACCGCCCTTTGGCACTGTTACTGGATGACATTGCTCTGCTGAAGCCACACAGCAGTAATGGCCATGGAAATTACACTGGCCGACAAGCCCTTGGACAGGAAGAAACTAACAGTGAGAGCTTGAATTTTATTGAAAATCAAAAACCAACTGACAGGCATGCTCTCTGAACCACCCAGGATACCCTCAGTTGAGATCATCAGATGCAACAATACTGAGAAAGATTTAGAAGCAAAACCTAAAGGAATTGTTAAGAAGAAGAAGGGCGGGGAAGGAAACACACCTCCCTCTCTCTCTCTCTCACAAAGATACACTCACATGTCAAGGCGAATTTTGTAAAGTATATCGAAGACTGAAGGACAGAGTAGATTTCAAGACAGTATACTATAGCCACTGAACATCTCTTGAATTTTTAAGTTCCATAAATTCCCAACATCCATAATTGGGCCTGAAAGTACAGAGTAAAAAAAAAAAAAAAAAAAGAAAAAAAAAATAGTAAAAAAAAAATAAGCAGAGTATTTTTAAGGCTGAAGGCTACATTTTTCAGATACACATAAAGGAAGTATAAGTGTATATAAAACACATATAACAAGTGTGATTATGGAAGACAGTGATTCCTCACCCCTGAGTTTCTCAAATATTTACTGAACCCCTGGTCTGGGCTTCTATCTGCTCTGTGTGCTGTGGATACAGCTAAGAAAGGAACTACATTTCTACTTCAACACAACTTATTTTCTTGTGGGGGGAAATGCAAAATAAATAAATGTATTGATAAAATTATATCTGATGTCTATAAATGATCAAGATGAACCACTTCATTCAGCATTGATACCAGGAAGGAAGGTCAAAACCTATTTGAATGGTAGCACAATTCCACAGACTCCAAGGGTAGTATGATTATAACTATGAAATACACATTCTGCAGGTTTACCTAATTCAGTTGATATACAGAAGCCATCTTAATCTCACTAACTCATATGTGAGCTCAAGGCTTATCGCTTTCAGCTGCTCAAAGAATTTTCATCTCTCCATCACTATCTTCATGCTAAACATGTTCAGGTTTCCATTGTTAAACGTTCTGTCAAATAATGAAATAAAATGCAATCCAAGATTTAAGTAATTGGAGGAACGACCCTTTAAGTAGGCAACATTTTTAAATGAAATGAAGTGTCACCTGTCACTCGGCTCCACTATACAGGGGTTTGAATTTTTGTCAGCTGATATAAATCCAAATTTAGCAATGAAAGGCAACTAAGAAAGGTGACAGTATAAAGCAATAAAAGGGTGGATTTTATGGACGTTGAATTTAGAAACATCTCCACATCAAGTCAGACGCATGTGCTGGGCTGCCATAAAAGCCTTGCATTGGAAGGACATTCTGGACCCATTATTCAAGCTCTGGCCCCGTCTCCAGTGGGCAAGGGGACTGAACATCCAAGGGAATCCAAAGGAGCCATTAACTCAATATCTATCATAAGACAGCTCTATCCAAGGGTGAGAAAGACCTGACACATTAATCTTGTACCAGGGTCGAGCGGTAGGAGAAGAGAAAACCAGGTGATTGGCATCCTCTCTCTCACATTCGTGTTTAATCCAGTGAAATCACACAGGCAGCTCATGAGAACTGAAGTAGGTTGCGTATGTTGAAGTCAGCCCACAGAAACCACTCTGCGAAATGGCCCATAGTACCCTTCTGCAATTCCCTTTACCGCTCTAAAGTTCAGTTTCCTGACCTCTAAAATAAGGAAGGATAATTAAATGAAATAACTCTTATAAAAATGCTATTAAGGGGGGACATGCAAAGCACTCAATGTGGACAACTGAATCAAGAAGCTGGTATCATTCCTAACAAGTGGCCAATATTACAGACCCTGGGGAGAGTGAAAACTCACCTATAACCATCAATACACTCATCACGTATCACCATGGTAACCAAATATTCAAGAATAATTTTAAACCAACCTTAGAACTTTCACACAAACATTCCTATAAAACACACAAAATGGATGTGATCAGGGAGTAGAGGAATTGAAAATCTCCATGAAACACAGAATTTAATTTCCAAAAATCAATGGACTATCCTCTTTTTCCTATGTTTGGCTTGGTTTTTGAAAATGTACTCATTTATTTTGTTATTTATGTTTACTTTCCTAATTAAATTTGTTTTGGCAGAGAAATTGTTGTTAACACATCTACAGTTTTTGTCTTTCAGCCTGCAATATTTTGAAGACATAAAAAATACAGGTTTTTCTGAACAAGAAATAAACAACACCTGAACTGTTTTATAAACTCTTTAATATTTTTATAATCCCATCGTCTCTTAGTTCTTATGTTTAAACTTCCTACTTTTTCAAAGGCTCTTTGTGAGATAATCTCCTGTTTTCCTTAGAGTGGATTGAAAAGACTTTAAAATGCAGCAATTGTTGCTGCATTTCATGTGTGTCACCTTCTCACAACACCACAAATAATATGTAAAAATCAATATTAATTTTATGTCTGATTACTGGTTCACTGCCATGTTATAGGAAAGAATTGCTTTGTAAGGATTCTAATATTTTTCTATTTTCTCTTGAGAAAATTAGCCAGTAACTTTTTAGTCTTTTGTCCTCAGTCAGATAAATTTGACTCAGGTACTTTAAAAATAAATGGGATTGAGGACATGGAAACCACATTCTATCTCAGTTTCTTTTCGGTAATATTAGACTGCTCTACACAAGATTAATTTGTTGAAGACCAAATGTTCATTTTAAGACAATGAATGATTGACAGATTAGTAAGTAATATTTGCTGTTTATTACTAAGTGGTTAAAATGTATAAATCATTAATTTATTAACACAAATCTGTGCTTTCTAATGTTAAAAGAATCAGATGATGAATATTTACCAGGAAAGTCACACATTGACCATGTCCAAAATATAATATGGATCTCTAAAAGCAGCTCTCATGGTCATTACTCTTTAATACCCTCTTTGATTTCCTTGAAGAAATGATACTGGGCAAGTTGTGCTGCAACAAAAAGCAACCCCCATAATCTCAGTGGTTGAGATCACAAAGTTTTATATTCAGTGTGAGCCACATGTCAATCGTAGGCCAGCTTCTTAAGGATCCTCTGACCCTTGTAGCTCCATCTGAACTTATGAGTAAGCAATCACTGAAGCAGGGGAAGCAAGATCTTAATAAAGCAAGCATTGAAGATTCATCAAAAAAAATTATAAACTTGACTCCCTCTTATGTTTCATTAACCAAAGCAAGCCACATGGCATTGGCCAAGTTCATGTGAGCAGGGAAGTACAGTTCCTCCATGTGCTAAAGACAACCAGACAGACTTGGTGAACAGCACTGATGGGCACCACAGTCCCTCTCACCTGGCCATGAAGGAATGAAATGAGAAGGCAGATGTTTCAACAATTGACCCAACAAATACCCAGACTCCTTTAATACCATCCATCCCATTCCTTTGTTAGACCAGGAGGGAAAAGTGAGTAGAGAAGCGTTTCCGATTTTCTCTCAGAATAGCTTCTACTTGTAAATGCAGATAAACAGTTTAAAATGATCCTTTCCTCCTCTCATGTTTACAATACTGAATATGAACTTGACTGGCCTCAGAATTTCCCAGAAAAATTAGAAATAGTTTAGCTCAGATTTGAGTATGTTCAATTAAAACACATAGTCCCTAAGATTTACTTCTATTCAGTGCTGAATGCTATTCTTAGTGGCTTTACGGATCATTTCAAAGACTCTTCATAGCAACTGTATGAAGTATGTAGACATTATGATCATTCCCATGCTTCAAATGAGGAAAGATAAGAAGAGTGCAGAACTAGTGAGTGAAACGTGGTGAATTTCATCTTAAATGTGGACTCCAGAGTCCATATTCCCAACCAACATATTTCAGTGAGTAACACTGGCAGAAATATTTTACAATATAATGCCATTTGAAGTCACATGTTCATATAAATACTAGCTAATAATTATAAGAAAGGAGTTCCAAAACAGCATTCCAGCATATCCCTCCATTAAAATAAATTAGCACTGCTTTAACTTTGTTGGATTCTTATCATACATACAGGATCTGTAAAAAGCTTTGTTAGAACCATGTTATAAACTTTACATGGCCCTAGACTAATTTGAAAATTTAAAATATTATCAGAAATGAGTGAAGATTAAAAGTTTATGAAAAGTATATTGGAAAGCAACAATGTGCATGACTACTACTTGTTATAACTCCGGAATAACATTCATGGAGGCCATGTAAACGTTGCCCCCTGGAGTTGTGTAGTACATAATACAAGTGACCCTAAGGTGAAGCCCTGAAATTTTTATGAGAATTCTGCCTCCACCTGCATTCCTAGTTCAAGACACTACGTCTTCACAGTTCTGTTTTTGTTTTCATGCTGCAAAGATACTCCAAGAATGTAATATCCTAAGTTCTTTTCCTAATTGCTAGTAGAAAGTATTGGCATATTAATATGATAAGCATTATCTTTCTTTCTTCTTGATTTTTTTCACTTCCCACATTGTTTATTGGTGCATTATAGTTTTACAGAATGATGGGATTGTTGTTACATATTCTCACATGCACACAGCATAACAATATAATTTGACCAATATCACTCCCCAGCACTTCCCCTCTCCCTCTCCACCTCCCAATCCCCTGGTCTCTTTCTTCTACTGATCTCCTTTTGATTTTCATGAGAGCCCCTTCCCCCACACTCCTTTTCCTTTTTCCTCTCTAGCTTCCACATATGAGAGAAAACATATGTCCCTTGACATTCTGAGTTTGACTTATTTCACTTACCATGATGGTCTCTAGTTCTCTTACAGATGACATAATTTCCTTTTTCTTCATAGCTAAATAAAACTCCATTGTGTATATGTGCCACCTTTTCTTTATCCATCCATCACCCAATGGACACCTAGGCTGGTTCCATAGTTTGGCTATTGTGAATTGTGCTCCTATAAACATGGGCATGCATGTATCCCTGCAGTAAGATGACAAATTCTTTAGGATAAATACCAAAGTGTTGTATAGCTGTACCATACTGTGGTCCCATTCCTAGCCTTTTAAGGAACTTCCATACTGATTTCCATAGTAGTTATCTTAATTTACAATCCCACCAACAGTGTAAAAGTGTTCCTTTTTCTCCACATCCTCTCCAGCATTTATTGTTATTTGTATTCTTGATGACCGCCACTCTGGTGTGAGAGGAAATCTCAGTGTAGTTCGATTTGCATTTCCCTGATTGTTAATGATATTGAACATGTTTTCATGTATTTGTTGGCCATTTGTGTTTCTTCTTTTAAGAACTGTGTTTAATTCATTTAACTATTTATTAATAGGGTTATTTTGATTTTTGGTGTTGTTATATATTCTAGATATACTTTTATATTAATCCTCTGTCAGAAGAGTAGTTAGCAAAGCTTTCTGCACATTCTTTCTTCACTTTCCTACTTGTTTCCTGTGTTGTGCAGAAGCTTTTTAATTTGATCCTGCCCCATTTATGAACTTTTGATTATTTCCTGAGCTTTAGGGGTCCTATTGAGAAAGTCATTACCTGTATTTACATGCTGGCATGTTGACCCTACATTTTCTTCTAAAAGTTGCGTAGTTTCTGGTCTGATTCCTTGGTCTCTGTCCATTTTGAGTTGACTTTTATGCAGGGTGAGAGCTAAGGGTCTAGTTTTATTCTTCTACTCTTCTACATGTGGATAACCAGTTTTCCCAGCACCATTTGTTAAAAAGTCTGTCTTTTCTCCAATATGTTTTTGGCACCTTTGTCAAGGATCAGATGACTGTAGATAACGTGGGTTTGTCTCTGTGGTTCTACTCTGTTCCATTGTTCATTTTTATGCCAGCAACGTGTGGTTTTTGTTACTATATCTCTGTACTATAATTTGAAGTCAGGTATTGGGATGCTTCCAGCATTGCTTTTTTGGCCCAAAATTGCTTTGGCTATTCTGGGTCTTTTATTCTTCCAAATAAATTTTGGGACTGTGTGTTTTTGTTTTTGTTCTGTGAAGATTATCATTGGTGAATACCAGTCTGCAAAGAACTCCCCTCATGTTGTCCTTCAGTTCTCATGAAGAGTCAGTATCTGGTTCTACATATGTGGATGATAATGATTAAATAGGGGACCTGCAAAAACAATTGAATTTAAGGAACTGAATTTACTCAAATGTACAATAACAACTAATGAACTATTTTTAAGCTTCTTAGCAATGTATGATGCTATATTAGTCTTTATTATTCACTGATACCTGTGGGGGGCAACCATAATTATTTTCAAGAATGAAAGAAAGAAATGCCACTTCAGGTCTTCAACTTTAATAGCTTCCTACCATTCTCCAGAAAATGACTGGGTTGTTCTTCTCCTCCCATATGACCCCACAGGATATCTTCGCACTATTGCCATTGTGTCTTAATTTCGTCTTAATCATATTTCAATCCCCCAACCCACTCCAATGTCAGCAAAGCACTGTTGATCTTGAGAAGTCCTTTGTTGTAAATCCCACTGAGCCGCTTTCTGCAGAGAATTGCCCCCTTTGAAAACTTGCCCCTGTGGTCTTTGTGTTGACTGCTTCGAGGGAGGAATAAAGCAGCCTGCCTGAGGAAAGAATGTCGCAGTGTCTTTTCAAACAGTGTTTGTAGACGTTAGTAGTCATCACAGGCTCTCTGCTGACCTAAGAGATTTGCAGCTTCATGAAAGCTGTGGCAGATGCTAAGAATATTCGTCAATCCTTTTCTTCTTTTGAAACAGGCGCCAAAAAGGAATGACTTGGGGGCAAATATTGATTTCTTTTCCCAAAGATCAACTGTGAAGTATGAAAGGACACCTAAACACGAAATGGAAAGGTTTACATTGTCAAACTGGGACAGAATATAGAGAGGAAAGACTACACTTCCCCACTTGAGCCCACAGGGCTGGGGGACAGAAACATAATGCCGGTGGCACTTCCTAAGAGTCGTCTCCAGCAACTGAAGCTAAATAAATGGAGCAATTTAGCACTGTGCTTCTCAAATTTACTTAAATTTTTAAAGATTTATTTTATTTTCAACTGAAGTAAATGTATGTATTTATAGGATTAGTGTGAGGTTTTGAGGCACACAGACATGGCGAATGATCAAGGCAATTCGCATATCCATCACTTCAAATTGTTTATCGTTTCTTTGTGGAGAACATACAATACATTATTAAAGTAAATCACCGGAACCTCATCACAATGCAGATTCTGGTTCTGAGTCTGGGGTGGAGCCTGGGATTCTGGGTGTCTGGGGAAGTTCCAGAGAGTGATGGTGATGCTATTCATCCAGTGTTTTAGTCAACTTTTCCTCTTTATGACTAAAAAACCTGTCAAAAACTATTAGAGGAGGGAAAGTTTATTTTGGCTCATGGTTTCAAAGGTTCAGTCCATTTGACTGACTCCATTACTCTAGGCCTCATCTAGGGCAAAACATGGCGGCAGAGTGTGGTGGGTCAGGACATGGCAACCAATTATCAAAGAGAACTCTGCTCACCAAAGACAAAATATAAACCCCAAAGGCATGCCCCCAGTAACCTACTTCCTCCAGCCGTACCCTACCTGTCTACGGTTACCACCCAGTTAATCCATAAGTGGATTAACCCACTGACTAAGTTATAACTCTCATAATCTTATCAGTTACCTCTGAAAATTCTTGCATTGCCTCACACATGAGTTTTGGAGGGACACCTCGAACTGAACCATAACATTCATGGACGGCACTTTGAGAAGCAAGAGTTTCAGCTACTTGCTAGCAGTGCCTGACTGTGGTGTCTTACAACAGCAAACATCTGCGCTCTTTCCAGCAAGAAAGGCGAGGAGAGCTGATATCACATCTCGTGGATATTGCCTGCTTCGGAAAATAAAGAAGGGATGAAGAGCCCCCCAGTGGCACTTTCTACCAGGAGAAAGATTCCATCCACATGCGAAAAAGGGGTTGAGAGAGGCAATGGGGTTGGTGCTGCGAGCTCAGTCGTCCCTCTGCTGTGTGTCGGGGGCTTTCAGTTTGGTTTTCACATTACCAGCCTCAGTGAAGTGGAACAAAGGATTACAAAGGGATAAGCTAAATGGCAATTGCAAGTGTATTGTTGTGGTCACCAGCACCTTTTCCATCAGTATTTTCCATTTCTCCAAAGCCATATAGAGCAGTTAATCTATTTAGGTGATTTCTTAAGAGAAAATGAACAATACCTGTTCCCAAGTGGAAGTAAAAAATGATATTTTCTTTTGTCCCAAAGCCCCCAAAACGTTCACAGATCTTACTATTATCATAAAAATACATGACCAAAGGGATTTTGTTCAGTTAGAAATCACCCTGCCATTGGTCATGTAGAAAAACTTAAAATAAAACACACTGCCTTCTATCTTTCGGCAACTTCTAGCCTTTAGCATTGAGATAAAAGTTCAAGATGAAAGATCCTAATGATCTATGATTTGAAGAGCTGGCTGGTTTTAACAGAAATCATGGCCAAAGAGTTAGATAAAGAGGGACTTCAGACCCAAGGCTAAAAATAGTAGATTTATGCTCAGATGGATTTGTTCTTTTAGAGAATGCTCTTTTGATCTTACTGAAATTCTTCCAGGTGAGTTACCTGCTCTGTAGAAGAGTAGTAGCCATCTAACAAACAACAAGGTATTTCCAAGCTAATAGCTCTCTCTAGTTGAGAGAGAAACGTTGGCCAAAATGTATGAAGAAACATTCTTCATGACACATCAATATTGTAAGTAGAAATTTAAAAGGAATTAGACACTAGTGATGAAAAGTCAAGTGTGATTGTACCAAATCCACAGTGATGGTAAAGGTTTGGGTTGCAGCCTGATTGAAAGGAGAATGGAACACAGGCTGATCTGTTACATAACTCCCAGGCAGGGACAGCCTCGCTAGCGAGCTGAGTAGCTGACCACCCACATGAAACACAAGGGTTCCAGCCACTGGCTCTTCCTTTATGCCAGTCTCAAAGTATCTTTTGCCTAAAATTCCAACTTAGACATCCTCTTCCCATAATATGTTCATAGGAAAAGCAACACATGAAATTGTTTAAATCCTTGAATATTTGCATTCACTTTATTAGAGCTTCTTCTCAGTATTTAGATATAAAAACCTCTTGCTTTCATAAAAGGAGTAAGAGGAGGAACAACAAACAAACAGAAAAGTCCAGAGCCATCTCAGGACTGATTAGCAAGTCACCCAGAGGTGATTGTAAGGACATTCAGCTATCTGGTACCTGAATACAGAACTGGGACTTTACCAAAGGTACACTTAAATATCCCTTAAATTTTTTGCCTACAGTTGGATGAAAGCAATCACAGAACCATGAGTGACAGGCCAAAGCTGGTGCTCCACACCTCAAGCTAACCCTACATGGAAAAAGAGTGGCTCCTTTCAATTAGAAATGCAAAATGACTGACAGCATTCGACAAAATTTGGCAAAACAACCTAGTTGGAAATTGTCCACTTTATCTGGAACTGATGGATGCATAAAAGGAAGCAAAGCCTTTAATACCCTGGATCACTTACATCAATTTAGGTAACATGTTTTTCCTCTAGGAAGAGAGTGTCCCTGGTACTAAATACCTGCTGTCACTTCCTCTTTAAAAATGGTTGTGATTCTTCACCCATGTTCAAGCTATCTCGTCCAACCTTGTCAGCTCAAGGCTGAAAAGTGTGCTTTTTGCTTTTTATGTAAATGGAAAATAAAGCATAGGGGAATGAATGCCAGAGTCCATGCTTTCTCACCAAAATGACTTTAAAAACCCAACACTGGAGACAAATTCTGCTGGTCTTCTGAGTCGCCTCTATCTACTTACACACAGATGTCCTTGAGGCAACCCTGAACACCCTGAGAATAATTTTCAAATCAAATACACGTCTGCACACATGGAAAGGAAGCTTCTCTGAAAGAGAGGAACAAGCTTAAAGTAAAAGATGAAATTTTTCACATGTTTCTTTGCAATCGGGATTTTCTAGTGCCTTCTGTGATTCAAAGACAATTTTCCCTGTTTTTCAGCATTTGAAATGTAACGTGTGCTCAAGCAGCTAATGAATCTGTTTCTGGCCACCATGCTCTCTGTGGAATGCAAACCTCGCAGAGTATGCGTCACACTGGCCTCTGCTCCCCTACTGCTCTTGATCCTGCTGCATACTGATTTGTTCTTCCAGAAAGAGCAAAGGCATGAGACCCAAATAGCTCAGCACTGATTAAATGAAAAGAGGAATAAGTTTCTATTTGTCTTCAGGTAACTAACTACAGTGTCCTCAAAGCTTCATAATCATCCACTCACACATTAATTCACACACATACACACCACCTTGAATCTTTCTAGACACAGAGAATAAAAGAATTAGCAAGACAGAGCTTCCAACTTCATGAAACTTACACTGAAAGGGTCATAGACAGTAAAGGAACCAAACACAGTTGCAACTCTGTGGCACAGTCTGTGTAGTAATAAGGGCACTGACACACAAACCTGTAGGCAAAGGTCAAGTGTGCACCCACAGCAGGTCTAAGAAGAAGATATCAGAACAGAGGCTCACATGAAATAGGGGAACTGTCCTTACAGATATCTGGAACTTTCCAAGCAGAGAGAACAACATGACCAAGAACCCTGAGATGAACTCAAGCTTGGCATTTCAAGGAACATGAAGAGCCAGTGTGATCGAGCTGAGTGCTAACACAGCAGGAGACAAGATTGAGTGGACAGGAAGAGGCCAAATCAAATGCACCTGGAGGGCCATCGTAAGAAGCTGCATTCTGTTTGAGCCACTGGAGGATTTTGAGCGGAAAAGTGACTTCAGCGATCTGATTTCCAGTTTAACCAGCTAACTCTAGAGTTCTTGACTTAGGAGTAGGTGAGATCAGAAGCAGAGAAACCAGTTAGGAATCCAAACACAAACAGGGTCTTGAACTAGGCAGCTAATAACCAACATGGTGAAATCGATCAAATTCTGGACCTATCTGAGGTTGGAAATGATGACGTTCTGATAAATTAGTGGAATATCTGGGACTCACCAAGGATAACTCTTGGGTTTTTTTTACCTGAACCATTTGGTGAATAGTAATGTTGCTTACTAAAATGGAAGGAAGCAATGATTAGAAGAAAAGGAACCAGAGTTCCAGTTTGAACATGTTAATTCTGGAGGATATCTTTCAACATCCAATGGAGATATGAAGGAGTAAGTTCAATGCACAAGTCTGGAACCTGGAGGAAAGGAAAGGACTGAAGTTATAAATTCTTGATCACCTAGAAATAGCTGCAGTTAAAGGCATGGCACTGAACAGACCCCTAGGGAGAAAGCATGGAGGGAGAAGAGAATGACCTGGAAGGTAAGCCCGAGGGCACCCCCAAAATGTATAGATCAGGGAAAAGAGGAGCAAAGAAGAATGTGAATGCACAATCACTGTGTAGAAAGAAAACAAGGAAGAGGAGAATTACCTACTGTGGTCCCTGTCCCCTGAAAGGAGGCCTACTTGGCATTCTGTCACAAGATGGAGGCACCAACCACGATCCTTGAGTACTAGGGCCCCATCTTCCTCCCCTGTGTCCTATGAACAGGATGTTCTTCTGTGGACTATAAGACAGTTCTTTGGTGGTCTGTGAAACTGTCACCTTCTGCATTCACAGGGTTGTTTTTTACTTTCTGTTACCAACCTAGTCTGCCAAATAGGCTAGTAACTACTTATGCAAGACTTGACCTTTAAGACATATGGCTAGCTTAGCTGCAAGCAGATAAAAGACAGTGTTATATGCAGTAAAGACAGAAGTTGCTTCCTCTGTGACAAGTGCTCCATTTCTCAGGAATAAAGCTCTTCTCCTTGGACCTCGGTGGGCAGTCTGAGTCCTGCCCATCGTTGCTGGTGTTAGCACGCCCCAGGGTGCGACACATTAGGCCTGCTCACCAATACACCATCAATAATTGTTGAAGCAAAACCATGCAACAACCTACACCATGTGGAAAAATGTGCTTTCAGAGAGTGGGAGTGAGCAACTGGTCAAGTGCCAGTGAATGTCATTTAAGATCAAGACTAAGAACCACTGTTAGCCTGGTCAAGGATTTTTGAGGTGTGCTAGGGATAAAAATCTGAGTGGAAGGGCCAAGGAATGAACATGGAACCCCTCTTTCAAGGACAGCAGAGAATACCTGAAAAGGGGTGTGGAACCTGGTCTGGAGCGAGGGACTTTGTCTAGGAAGATTTTACAAAATACCTTTAAATGCTAGTAGTAATGATTATATGGACAAGAGATGTTAGAGAAAGAGCAAGTAACTTCAGGATCATCGTCCTGGAGGAGGAGAGAAGGGGTGGGATCTAGCCCATGAGTGTAGAGTTGGGCTTCAAAGGAAACAAGACTCTTCTTCATCTGCTGAAACAGAAGGCAAGTCCCAGTATGTGAATCTGGGGGTAGGTGGATTTGTAAGACACTTGTGGCACTGAGCAGAAATTCTCTTGAGTTTGCCTTTGATCTCTCAGTGAAATATGAGACAAGGTCATTACTGAAAGCAAAGGGAAATGGTGTCAGATGCTGGAGCAGCAAGAGATGGTGTGAAACAGTGTCTCGGTGGAGGGTGGTGGAGTGAGCTGACCAGCGAGCTGTAACAGCTGTCCAGGCAGAGCAGACCACCCCTTGAGATTTATAATCACAAGTTAGATGACTCTCGGCTTCCTATTGCTTCATCAGAAATGCTAATGGGAGATTTGGATATGATCTTCCTAATCTATGAAGATTTTTATCCATTTTTAAACTAGGGAGAATAAAACGAAATAGAAAAAGGACTCACATTACTACAGTCTTTATATAAGGTATCCCCCAAATGCTCTTGTACAGAACAATGCATGAATGTTCAAAGATGAAATGATCGGATGATGAGAGCTATAGCCTAATCGTGGATTGATCCATTAGAAGAGTTAATCATTTGAATGGATAAATAGAGGGTAACTATAGGCAGGTAGGGCATAACTAGAAGAAGTAGGTGGGGGGCAGGGGCAAGTCCTTGGGAATTGAATTATCTCTGGTTCCCAGCACTGAAGTTCTCTCCACTTCCTGGCTACCATGAGGTAAACAGCTTTCCTCCACCAGGCCCTTCCTCCATGATGTTCTGCCTCACCTCAGGTCTACAGCAATGGAATTGGCCAGCCATGGACTGAACCTTTGAAAGCTTGAGCCAAAATAAAATTTTCCTCCTCTAAGTTGTTCTTGTTTGGTATTTTGGTCACAGAGATAAAAAGCAGATAAACGTACATGCTATAACAGACAAATATACATGAATATGACAAAAAACAAACATTCCTACCCAACTTTAAAATCATAATGGTCTTTATTCTCATTTCTTTCTACGCATAAGTTGGCCATGTTAAGCTTAAAGGGTAATTTTCTTCAATTCAAAGAGTGCTTGAGACCTACTTCTAATTTCTGCCTTTAGAAAATTATGTGATCTCAAACAATTATTTAATCACTGCTACTGTGTAGCAGAGATAGCAGATTACCACCCCATTACGCTTTCTTCCTTCCTATTAAAAAACAGAATCCTTGAACTTTAACTGAGCAGAGAACTTCAGAGTTAAGACTCCATTTCCCAGCTTCCTTGGCAGCTAGCAGTACACACCAAACTCCGTATGGACTAGTTCAATTTTAAGCGGTTTGACCCAATTTTTCAGAAACTACCATTAAGAATATGGCATGCACACCTTCTGTGCTTTTTAAAACTTTTCATTAGTGCATATTAATCATACCAAATACTGGATGCATTGTGGCATGCAGTAACATAATTTGATCAACTTTACTCCTCAATAGCTCCCCTCACCCTTCCCGCCTCCATCCTCCTGTTCCCTTCTCTCTCATAGATTTCTCCACCACCACCACCTTTTTCTATTATTCTTTATTTCCTTCAAGCTTCCACATATGAGAAAATACATACCACAATTGTCTTTCTGAGTCTGATTTATTTTGTACAACATGGTGTTGTCCAGTCCCATACATTTCCTACAAATGACATGATTTCATTGTTCTTTATGGCTGAATAGAACTCTACAGTATATATATACCACATTTTTTTAAATCATTCATCTGTTGATGGACACCTAAGTGGATTCAATAAATCGGCTCCTGTGAATTGTGCTGCAATTAACATGGATATGCTTGTATTTCTAAAGTATGTTGTCTTTAATTCTTTTGAATAAATACCAACAATGATACATGTGGATCTTATGTTAGTTCCCATTTTGGTTTTAGAGAGACCTCTGTGTTGATTTCCATGGTAGCTAAGTTACACTTCCACCAACAATGTATGAGGGCTCCTTTTTTCCCACACCTTCGCTAGCATTCATTGTTATTTATTTGTGTGTGTGTGTGTGTGTGTGTGTGTGTGTGTGTGTGTGTGTGTGTGTTACTGGGGATCAAACCCAGGGCCTTGCACATGCTAGGCAAGCACTCTGCCCTGAGCTGTATCCCA
The DNA here is from genome assembly GCF_902686455.1 of Sciurus vulgaris. Lineage (NCBI taxonomy): Eukaryota > Metazoa > Chordata > Mammalia > Rodentia > Sciuridae > Sciurus > Sciurus vulgaris. The sequence continues at coordinate 18,227,181 of NC_136469.1, forward strand.
GCCCTGTTATCTGCATTACTGATTACTGCCATTCTTACTAGAGTGAGATGGAATCTCAATGTAGTTTTGGTTTGCATTTCCCTGATATTTAAAGATGTCAAACATTTTTTTCATATCATTGTTGGCTTTTTTACTTTCTTTTTAGACATGTTTACTTAGTTAATTTTCCCATTTATAGAATGGGGGTTTTGCTTTTTTTTTTGATGTTGAGTTTTTTTTTTTTTAGTCTTTAATATATTCTGGATATCAATCCTTGGTGGGAAGAGCAAATGGTTAAGATTTTCCTCCCATTCTGTGGGCTCTCTCTTTACACTTTAAGTGTTTGCTCTGCAAAAGCATTTTAATTTGATGCCGTCCCATTTACTAATTCTTGATACTATTCCCTGAGCTATAGGTGCTCTATTCAAGAAGTCCCTGCCTATTCCTCTGTATACAGATAATTTCTCCTATATTTTCTTCAGCCAGTTATAAAGTTTCTAGTCTTATACCTAGGTCTTGATTCATTTTGAGTTGACTTTTCCTTATCTGCTTTTTAATCCCTTCCTGCATGAGAGGTGTAGAGTTCTAGTCTTCATCTTGGACCATCCTAAGAATAGCAAAGCAGCTAGCTAGAAAGAGTTTGAGTCCCTCACAATTTTGTAGAGTCACAACCTGCAATGAAAACTCCCAACCTTCAGGAAGGTGAGAGCAATATCCTTATCAAGCCCTCTGAAGTTAATCATGACTGACATACTTTCTAAGTCTTAGTTTTCTCTCCTTTAAAGTTATTGTCAAATTTTTGTAAATATAAAATTCTTATTGACAATGCCATTTCTCTCTTTCAGAGGTTAAACTGGTAGAACTTACAGTAGCTAGAATCCAAAATTTTTAACAACGAAACCCTTGATTTAACCTAATCTTGACCTTTTTTTACCAAAGCATTTGATACCCAGAGTTTCAAATCCTCTCTTCACCCACAATAGAGGCAGACACTCAGAATGTCTGATCTCTGAGGTACAGCAGCACACTTCAGACACTCAGCTTGGTTTGTCACACAGAGCAAAGAAACACTATAGAGTACTTTCTATGAGCCCCTGGAAACTCTCCCAACAGTTCCACTAAGGCGAATAGTCTACAGCAGTAAGCAGAAAACAAGGCCTAGAAATGAGACCTCGTGTGAAAATGTATTTCCAAAATGTACTTTGTTTATTTTGTTATTTTGAATTAAATAAACAATATCTGTCCACGGAATTTATAAATAAGCTGGAGCACCTTTATTTTCAGGTCCAAAGGGCTACCACAAGAAGGACAGAAGGAAAGGCACCCGACAAAAACAATTACCTGCAACAAGATTTGTAAGATCTACTATCTTGAGGAAATAAAGTGTCAAACTCATGTTTCTTTGCTAATTCGTAAGTAATTTTAAATTTTTTCCACATTTCATTATTATGAAAATGGAATAGAACGCTTGCCCTCAATATCATTTATTAAAAATCTCCCTGGATTCTCAGGTAATTTAAAGAAATGCAACTTGCAGGAGGAACAAAACTTATATAACATTTTAGTAAAATTTCTCTTTTGAAAAAAAAAAAAAAACAGTTGTGCTTTCTGCACTCTATGCAAATAGCACTGGGCCAAGAGAAACTTTTGTAAAAGCCAGCAGTGGAAGTCTGTTTCTGTATTTTCTTTTGGTCTCTCTGGATTTAATACCCTCATGAAGCTTGAATGGAATATATGCATGTCACAGCACGGCAGAGGGATAATATATTTTCCCCTGCTTCGCTGAGCATGAGTTGTGTATCTTGCCATCTTGAGAGTCCACAGTGAGGCACATTTATCCCCATTAGAAAAGCTCAGTTCAATAATATATGGACGCTGCAGCCATTTATGACAAATATGTAAAATCATAACCTTATACATTTGGAGATGGGTGTGTGTACATTGAATCTATTAACTATGCATTGACAGATTTTTTGCTAAAACTAGATTTTCAACTCTAAAGACTAAGAGGGCAAATATATCGATTATGTTTGTGTATTCATGCAGTCTCAAAAGGTTGTAATTTTAATTCCAAGACAGAAGAAAAAAATAAGAAAAGAACAGTGTTTCCCACTTGGGTCACTTATGAATTCACTTTGCCCATCCTGAAAAAAAAAAGTGATTCAGATCAGGGTATGTGTTTCTAAATACTGCTGGATTGATTTGTGATAACACATCTAGTCTTTATTGTCTCATTTCAGGACTAAAGATCACAGCAACAAAAGAGCTAAGCAAATATTTATGTTTTAAATCCCAACATTTACTAGTATATCACCTTGGTAAAATTTTCTTCCCCTAAGACTCAAGTTGACGATTGTCATGGGGACTGTCACCTTAGAACCTCACCAATATACCAGGGGAATGACGTGAACACACTGTGTGGGATCGAAAAGGGAAGGGGTTAGCCACTAGCTAGTGCTTTCTAGTCAGCCTAGTCAGTTCCCAGGGGTGTAAGGCCATGCCCCTAAACACCAGAGAAAGAGACCCAAGATCCCACAACCACAATAAGGCCTGATAAATCCAAAAAAGAGTCTTGTTTCTTTACCAGACTTATTTATCATAAGCTCCAAATTTAAGTTGTTTGTATGTCTAATTAGCACACACACACACACACACACACACACACACACACACACACACACCTTTCAGCAACTTTACAACAAAGGGAATAACGGCCACAGGCACTTGAAGAAAGGGACAGGATTACTAGTTTTCAGTCTTCTGTAACACCCAGTTAAAGAATTTGCATCTTTCCGATCTCAGATGAAGCATTTCTTGGAACAAATTATGCAAAAATCTGTCAATTAGTTGATTCTTTATGTAGACCAGGCTATAAACCCCACTCCTCAAATTCTTGGGTTTTAAGAGTCAAAGGCCCTGACTTTGAAAAATAATGTTTTACACCATTTTTCCATAAAGTTACAGATTCAAATATATCACCAGTATTAAAATCTCATAGATATTCTTAGTAGACCTACTTCTCCAATTAAAACAAAAGTCATTAATATACTATACTATGTTATGAAGTCATAATTACAGCCAAGCAGAAAATAATTACCATCTATCAGCTTTCATGTTTTACAAAAGCAAAATTATTTTTCCTCTGCTTTAGAAGTTCCCCAAAACAAATAAGAGTTTTACAGTGGCAACCCTTTCACTTTATGACCCAACTGCCACATGTTTTCTGTAAAAATGTCATATATCCTTCTGGGCTCAACTCACATGTAGCTGTTTCAATTTTAAAATGTAATCCAGGGGCAAATCCTTCTGATTCCATTGTGAACACCTGGTAGGAACAACAGTGAAAAATATTGGGTCCCTTTCAAATGTATCTCCACATGAAAACAAGTGATTTCACACATCTCAGAGCAGACCTAAAAAACAATTCCCTGCAATTAATTTAAGTCAGCACACCTGTAACAAACACCCACTCTACCGTGCTGTTGGGCAATGTGCTCTTAGCGGTACTGAGCCCATGCCCCAAGGCACCTTAAAGATCACTGGAAAACAAGGCAAGTAACTTAATGGCACAGATAATTACAATACAAAGGCAGAATAAGAAACAGGACTGAAAATAAGATAAACATTGTTTCTAGGTTCACAGGCAAGATAGCTGAAGATCATTGGACTGGATAGATGGACATTATTGAAAGAATGCAGGTAGGGTTGGTGGAGTTTCATCCCACAGAGAGAGGGCCGATGCAGGAAAGAGCATGGCATTTGGAATCAACAAGTAGGCAGGTTTGCTTCAGTCGAATAACATCTGTAATGGACTTCTGCCATCTCTGCTACCCAGGGTCCATTTACTCTACTTCTAGCAATAGAAGTTTCTGCCGTGTTTCTTGGAAAATCTGTCCCTCCCTGCACCAAGGCTCATAGGGTTTGAGTGACCCTGTCCTTAGCTCCAGGGAGGAAAATGAGACCGTCAGTGTACACATAACTGCAAGGACTGCTGCAGAAATAGTCCAATCGGCATGGTTAGAGCAGGTAGGGAACACAATTGCTATTATCTTCTGCTAATGAAGCAGGAAGGATGTTTATGACTCCAAGATCAGCTGACAATCATCTCATGACAAGGGGACCAATGAGAAGCAAACGCAGCAACAGCAGAAAGTCACGACCTTCTTCTCTAACCGTAGGATGTTAATTGCATCCTGTCCTGATGCTCCAAGGGCACTGCAAACTCAATGTGTCTCCAATTCCATCTTTTGGATATAATTCCTTACTCTCCACTGAAGTACTTCTTTGCATTCTCAAGTTCATTAGTGACATTACCATCCGCCTGTTACTCAAATTGGAGAGCTGGGAGTCGGCCATAATTCGTCCAGCTCAGTAAACTCCATGTGGGCCTGGGCCACCACCACGTCCTCAGGAGTCCACCCCAGCAATACCTTTCTCACTCCCTCCCCAACTGCACAGCTGCCTTCTCCAAGTCTCACCTGGAGGCCTCTGAGCAGAGGACTAAGAAGTCAAGCTCTATAATCGGATAAACCAGTCTTCGCATCCATTACTTATGAATTCACAGGATCTTTAACAAGACACTTAATATCTCCAAACTTAGTTTGCTCATCTGTAAAATGAGAATGGTAGTTACTCCTACCTTACTAGTGTTAAAGTTAGGATTACATTGAGCAATACCTACCAAGAGTTGAGCAGAGGCCATGCCACTTAGCAACAAAGAAATACAACTCTTACTCCAACCTAACTGGTCTTCTTAACTCCAATCTGCCTCCCGTTACATAGTCAGAGATTTCTAAACATGTTACTTACCTGCATAAAAATTGTTGATGTTTCTTTCCTTCTGGTTTGTTTTTTCAAGCTAGACAGACACAACACATTGGTGCACTAAAGAATTAATTACTAGATCCAGCCACTACATCTTTTATTTAAGGAGAAGAGATGGTATCAGGTACAGCGTGTTCGTGGAGTAGGAGGGTTTGATGGAGCACATATTTCAGTGTGATATGGCCATGTGTGTGACTTAATCACAATATAAATGTGCTTCTCACTATGGTCCTGGTAAATCAGCTGAAGTCGATTGGCCTCTGGAACCTAATCCAGTCACCTCAGCACATCTTCCCCCAGCTAACTTCCCCAGCCTGGCTCCAAGGTAGTCACTCCACACAAAATCTGCAAAACAAACACACTGGACATTTTGCCCACTCTCAAAAGGGACATTCTACATCTCCTTGTTTTGTTTACTTCTGAAATAAATGTTCTTGAGGGATAATTTACATACAATAAATTGTACCCATTTTAAGTATGCAGTTGGATAATTTTAGTAAATAACAGTAAATGCAGTCTTGGCCCTGTTTCCACAATCAAGATATGAACTATTTCCATTACCCCAAAATACTAGCTCAGGATACTTGCCAGTCATTCACTCCACAGCCTCTGTGGAGGGGGTAAAGATCAGCTTTCTATCATCACAGATTGGCTTTGCCCATTTCAGAATTTCGTGGAAAAGCTCGTACAGCACGGACCCTAGCGTCTGGCTTTTTCCACAGTGCAGTGTAATGGTTCTGAGATTCATCTGCACTGTTGGGCATATCCATAGTTCATTCTTTTTTTTTTTCCCTAGTATTACGTCATATGGATATACCACAATTTCATTATATAGACATATCACAATTTGTTTATCCATTTTCTTATTGAGGGACATTTGAGTTATTTATAGTTTTTGGCTATTATAAATAAAGCTGACAGGAAAACACATATACTAATCTTTCTATATTTGGGGGGAACAGTTATATGTTCTCATTTCTCCTGGTCAATATCTAAGAGTAGAATCACTGGGTCTTCAGGAATGGGTGTTTAATCCTATAAGAAACACTTTTCCAAAATTGCTGTGTCATTCCATATTCTCAGCAACAGGGTGTATTTCCAGTCATTCTGTGGCCTTGCCAGCCAGCACGTGGCATTTAAGAGCTTTTATGTGAGCCACTCCATTGGGTATGTGGCAGTATCTCACTATTGTTTTAATTTGCATTTTCCCCATGTCTGATGCTAGTGAGCAGCCCTTCAATGTTAGTATCCATTCCTTTATCTCCTCTTATGAAATATTTATTCTAATCATTTGCTTAGTTTTTATTGAATTTCTTTCTTCTTATATCCTAAAAAAAAAAAAGAAAACTTTTTACCCCTTCGTGGATTGTCCCCATGCATTGAACTGTCCTAGCTGATGTACATTTTTAAGGCTTTGCTAGGTCCCTGACTCTGTGCAGCACGTTTGCTCCCCCCCAGTCACCCCCAGAGGGTCCCCACATTCCTTGACCTGGTCCTTCCTGGAGTGCACCATCATTTGAACTGCATTTCTCTTTCCCTTCCTAGACTGTGAGCCTCTCAAGGATGCAGGATGTTTTTTCTTTGAACCTTCCCAGAGCTGCACATAGTACCCAGCACATCTGAGTACTCGGGGACACTTGGCTATAATTTAGGCACATAAGGGGAGGAATGGTGACCTATTGAGATTAAAGCCAGGGAGGGATGAGTGAAGGGTGAGTATACTCGGAGACTCACTTAAAGTTCATTCACTTACATATTTACCCAGCACCTATTGTATACCAGGTACCTCAGGGGCTAGTATGTGGAGATGAATGTGCTAAACCAAACCTCTGCCCCGTGGAACTCAGCTGTGGCAAGGGAGAGGGATCCATTAACTGCAAGTCAAAATACACTGGGACAAATGCAATATGAGTGAACCCTTGGGCACTAAGTGGGGAGCACAGTGTAGAATCCCTAAGTCAGGCTTCGAAAGTAGAGGGGACTCTGAGGGAGTCATGTCTGAGGGAGACCTGCAGGATGCTTCATAGAGCTCCCAGTGAGAAGACAGAGGACAGCTGTTCATGCAAAGACCAGAAAGAAGAAAGAATGGAGCCCACTGAGGGGTCACAGGAAGCGGAAGCAGCTGGAGAACCAGTTACTGGATTCAGGGATTGACTGTGGGGGAAGATACCAGGAATGGGTCCAGCAAGTGTTCAGCAGGTGTAGGATAAAGGATTTTCACAAATTTTTATTTTTGCTGAGTAAGGGGATCTCATCACCACCCCAATAACTCATCTCTAGCAACACGTTTGTGTGGTCTTGGGAAAGGACCAACTCCCTGTATCTCAATTTCCTCATTTTTATCCTGGGAAGAATAAGGTCATAAAGTTAGCTCAGAGGTCTGAGCTAACCCAGGTAAAATCTGTGCCAGGGACTAACTAGATGCTCACCAAGTGGTTTGCTCTTCTAGGGCACAGTCGCAGCAACCTTCTCCCAAGGTGGGCCGCGGACTCTAGTTACCAACAACACATCATGAGCCTGCAGGTTGTGTGGGTTCTGGGCCAAGGCAGTTAAGATGGGTGAACCTTTCTTATGTTGTCTCTTTCCTTCAGACTGCACTGTTGAACATTCCCTGGGAAGAACCCTGGACCTCTGAATGACTGCATGGAGGAGAGTTCTTTGCCCCACCCACATCTATTCCCTGCTTACCTCTTTGAGCTGTGACCTGTAGTCACAATATACTAACAACCACTACCAGCACTTATGTTAAGACACTAAGAATTGGTGGTCACAGTGGTCATCCTATCTGGTTTATTCAAATATTGAACCCAATATTAGCACATAGAAATGTTTGATTAGGATATCCTAATTTTTACTTTTTTTTTTTTTTAATTTTGTAAGACAACATGGTCTATCAGTTAGGACTCAAGCTCTGAAATTAAACAGAATGGGGTCTGACTCCTGACTCCACATCCGTTGCCTTCAGGTTACTCAGTCTCCTGTGCCCTGTTTTACCCATCTGTAGAATGTAGATAATGACAGCACCTTCCTCTGTGAAGGAAAAAGTATGTAAATCTGTTGGCACATCTGCACATAGTAAATGCTTAATAAATGGAAGCTACTAATACTATTCTTCTGAGAGCACAATCAGCTACTGGAGAAATTTGCTGCTGCATGGTTTTTGGAAATACTTGCAGGCCACAGTATCTCCCTGGTATTAAACACCTCAGCTGCTTCAGTACACATGCAAGAGTGGACTGGTCACTCTGGCAACCTGAAAGACATCCTTCACACAATCACGCAGAAATGTCTGTTACCCTTAAGGCATATCCATAATATTGTCAGGTCAGTCATTACTCTGATGAACAAAGATAATAATGTGTTAACAGATCAGGCCTCCGGTGCTCATAAATTCTTCTCCTCTCTTTCCTCAGTGAGCATCTCAGGGTCCAGGGGACTTGAGTTGTTGTTGGCCTCCGAAGTTTCTCAGTGACTGGTCTCTCACTGCTAATGCTCCTGGCATGCCCCATTTTCCCAGCGCCACAAGTTGCAATCAACGCGTGCTGGCAGTTGACATCTTTTAATATCTGTTACTCTCTTTCTGCCTAGCACTTGTGGCTCCATCTTGACATGAAGCTGTTCCTGTTATTGCCATTACTATCTAAATAGCCCTTGGACTCTAGCTGGGAAACAGTGCCATAAATTGCTTAGAGTTATCCTATTTCCTGCAAACAAAAATCCAGGCAGCTCCAGGCCCATTTTTACCTTATTATTTATACAGCCAGGCCATTTATTGCAGGATACTGCCTCTCTCTGGGTTAAAGTAGGCAAATCATTCCATTTCCTATTGTAAATGATGCAACTCCTGATTCAGCAGCCTCAACTGGAGGCCCAGTTGGGGTGGAAGCATTTGCACATTTGTTGCTGAGAGTAGAAATTTTTTATCTGTGCCCAGTTCTTCTTAAAACAGAGTGGGGTTGAAGAGACACATTTTCATATCTCTTTAGCCATCGGGTCAAGTTATTGCTGTAGAGAGAAAGATGAAGAGAGCTTGGGCAGCATGAATGTGTTTTAATGGTCTACTGGTTGCACTTGGCGAAGGCCTATTAATTGCATAACATGCATCTGAATCTGTGTCTTTCAAATAACATTTCTAACCAACTGGGGAACTGCTGAAAAGGTAAAGAATATGAAAGAATGGGTGCAGTTAGATAGTACCGTCAAGGATGGAGAAGGGTGTGAAGGGGGAGGAGGGGAAGATGCTCCTACTTGATGCTGTAGGATTTTTAATAGAATAATAATCTGCTTAGTTATGAAAGGCTTTATTTTGTCAATTGCTACCCAAGTGACACCATGGCTAAAGAAAGTACATTCACTGGCAAAGGGATCAGGTGTCCTGAAAAAGGTAGAAGGAAATGTGGAAGATTTCTGATTGAATGGAAAGAAACCTCTGAAATTTTTATTTGATAAAAACCTCATACAATTATATTTTCCATTTCCCTTTATTGTTTCCCAATGAACTTCCATTTTAATGAAATGTGGGAATTGGTAACTACTTGGTGTGACTTTAACCCCACCTAGTACCGTGTACCTACGGAGGAGCCACAAACCTCTCTGCTTGGCTGAGCCCTGCATCCCTGAGGAAGAGAGAGCTCCCTGTCCCCCACTGCAAGGGGCACTGCCAACTGGTGGGACACTCCTTTCCCAACGTACCATTCATCTAGTGATTATTTTCCCGCACCATCTTTCTACACAGACTACAAAACACTAGGGGACAAAGTTTGTTTGTTTGCTTTTTTAATATTAACCCACCTTAGAAAAAAGAAAAATAAAGACCTTTACATTTAAAAAAATATTTAGGTTTGTGTCTATTTCAAAGAAGGAAATGCATAGCAATACTTCCTTTCTCTTTTTGAGAGTCACTACATTTTGCTTTGCTAAGAAAGACAAAGCATCCACAAAGAATGGCCTCTGCTTCTCAAACATTCTCAGGAGGAAGGACTGAGTCCCTGGGAGTGAATTCTTTGTTGATGCAGCCACTTTGGGAGAGGGGATTGGTGAGAATCAGGCTCTCCCCTCTGGAGGCAGAGGGTCTAGGAAATCATTGTGGGTAAACAAGAAGCTCTCCTCTGGCTGCACACACGTGGCCCTTCTGCAGGATGCCTGAGAATCAAGGCGATGCCTTGGCATTTGGAGACAAGCCCAGCAGAAGACGAGCCAAACTCCAAGAGACTTGACTGATGTGCTGCCCACTGCCAGCCACTTTCATTAAAGAAGGACACCTGGACAGTGGGCTCCTCTTGGCTTGCAATTACAGGTGGTTGTTAAAGGAATAAGTGCTTGGTACCTCTACTTTCATCTTGGTCTACCACATGCCCAGTAATTGGGCCGCTCTTTTAAAAGTCCAAGTTCTACAAGTACTTGTATTTCCTCTCATTAGCGGCAAGCATTATTCACAGCTATTTCTGCTAAGAAACTGGATCTTCTTCTGGAGCCAAGATGAGATGTGGGAGTTAAACTGTAATGACAAGTCCCAGGCATGAAATGGCTCCATCAAAAGTGATTAAGAACAACAGTGACCCATGACATGCGGGACATTGCCACTGGGGCAAAGGACTAAAAATTCGAACTGGAATTGGGTTCTGTTAGAGGTTCATGGTGTCTTTTTTTGCCTATGCTACAAAGATTTCGATTAAGCCTTTTGTGTTATTGCAAGAGGTCACCTCACCAAATATAATTGCCAACCATTGATAGCAGTCATATATGACTTTATTGTCCCTGTATCGCCAAACCTAGAGTCTGATCGCTGACAATTAAAAAGTAATTTTAAATAAAACAAAATGAAATAGAATGGAATTCCTTGAAGAGACTAGAAATTCGACAGTTTGGTGTATTTTTCTGTATATGACTGCTTCATGTGACCTTTTTGTGGAGGAATGAGAGGCTTAAAAGAAATATGCTTTGCCCTCCACCTTTTGAAAGAGTGATCAAAATTGCCACCTTGCAGAATAACTTCTCAAAGTCAGGTTTTGCTCTCCTTATATAGAAGACCAAGTGGAGAATCACAGTTCAGTCATATAACACCTCTGATGAAGCAAATGTATTTTGGAGTTGCTAAAAGACATGTACTAATTGTTTGCTACAATTTGACTGTATTCCCCAAAAGTTCATGTGTTGGAAACTTAATCCTCAAATGCATGTGCGTATGTTATTTGGAGGTAGGACTTTGGGAGATAATGGCTAGGTGAGGCCATGAGGGTGTGGCCCCACAAGGTACCAGTGGCTTTATAAGAAGAGGTACACAGGTCCAAGTTAACACTCTGTCTCATCCCATGATGCTCTCTGCCATGTCAGATGCAGCAAGAAGGCCCCCATCAGATGCTGAGGATATGCTGATTTGATGCTCTTGGATTTCCCAACCCCCAGAACCAAGAGCTAAATAAACCTCTATTCTTTATAAGTAACCCAGTCTGTGGTATTCAGCTATATTGACAAAAAGATAGACTAAATGCTAGTTTGATTTAAACCAGCCTTATCATATATAAATGACTGAGTTTTAACTCCTTACCACTAGATCCCTTTACTGATGAGACAACTGACATATCCTGCCTGCCTATTCTTAATATATGAAATTGGACGTGATACCCTGTCCCTCTCTGTCTCAGATTGCTCTAGTCTTGAGTAGAGGGGTCCTTCTCCAAAGAGCAAAAGGTCAGGGGAAAGAATAGAATTAATACTGTTCTCATATAAATCAGTGCCAGAAAAAAATACTTACTAGGGAGAAAATAAAAACCAAACAACATGGACTAAAGAATTCTAGGAAGACATGCTCCCAAATATCCCAGAAGGCATTGCATCTTTCATTGACACCTAGCTACACAGTGGCTGAACCATTCTCTGGAAAGTTGTCCTCACCTTCCATGTTGTGGAGCACATGTAAAATAATAAAAGCAAATCTGGACAGTATACCATAGTAAATACACATTGTGGCCAGAAATGACTAGCAGGAGTTCAAATCTCCCCAAGGCCAATGACCTGTGCATCTTTAAGAATGGTCCCTTCTAGAAAGTGATTAGCTGAGTGTTTTCAGTAAAGGACCAGATAGCAAATATTTTATGTAGGATTTTCCTAAATAATTCTTTATTATTTAGGAAATAACTACTCAATGCTGATATGGAACACAAAAGCAGACATATACCATAACCAAATGAAGGGGCCTGGCTGTGTTCAATAAAACTGTACTTATAAAAACAGTGAGTAGGGTCTGGTCTACTGGCCATAGTTTGCCAACCCTTACTCCAGAAGAATGAAATGGGAACAAGGGGTAGGCACCGGGCTTCACTACACGCACACACACACACACACACACACACACACACACACACACAAACTTAAACCAAGCAAACTCTATTTCCACCTATTTTGCATATTGTATTTCCAAGAGAAATTTCTCTGAAAATACTTCAACTACTGGAAAGCAAATAAGTAAAATTTTGAAAACTAGTTCAGTAACTATTTATTATACGAGTATGTCTCTTATAAAAGTAGCATTATTTAAAATCTACTACTTTTTTCAGAATGTAAGTCAGGATTCAAGAGAGACAAGTACTTAACTTTCAGAACTTTTATTTAATTGCTTAAATACTTGACAGATTTATAAGCAAACTTTCATAGAATACCTGAGTTTATGAAAGTTTCTGGGAATTTATGGTGGGGGTGATAGATGGCACATTGAACTAATTCATATCTGATATTTTTTAAGGTTCTAGAATACTTTTAAAAAATATTTTTTTATTTTTACAGATTCATATCTGCTATTCTTGAGAGATCATCCTTGTCATTCCTTGGGAAAGCTTCAAGGAGACTTCTCTCTAACTAATTTGTTGGTAGTTTCAAACTTAACTAGGGATGCTTATGAAAAATGCAAATGAGTCTCCTTCAGAAGATGGGAGGCTAGGTCAAAGGATCTGTGTTTTTAACAAATAATTCAAATTAGCACATCACACTATGAGAAACACTACTGTAGAGTGAATTAATGATATAATCAAGGTCTACCATATACGCAATGAACGGGTCACTCTAAGTTAACTTCATTTATTTACAAAAAGAGGCTCTTGCTCTTCTGAAAGGTGGAGGGGTAGGACAAGAGTGTATTTATCAGACAAGGTTTTCTCCACTGTGATTTTTTTCAATGACATATGTTTGCCCTAGGTGTATGAAGAATTTTTAACTTCTTTCCAGTTCTATCAGTTGGTGCTCCCTGTTGTCCACTTGGAAAGGAAATGTTTTTAAAAGGTATGGGAACACAAGTACACACAGGATCTATATTCTAAAGCAGACTCTGTTTAAGAGTTTTCTCGGATGCCTTTGGGGAGTTGAGTTCAGACGCAGTTCTGAAAGTATCAGCGCTCACTAGACTCTAGGGTTGCAGTTGAAATAGTTGCACAAGGGCATTCTTTGCAAGTTCCAGACTTCATTCAAAAGGCATAAAAAAATATATCTCTACTGCACCTTCCCCAGCAGTAACTGCTAAGGGGAAAAACGATAAAGAATCATAGAAACTCTGATTTAAAAAGCGAAAACAAGAATAAAAGAGAAAAGGGTCAAAATATGTTCAGGGTGCCCAATGCAAGCTTGGCCATCATCTGTAAACATTTAGAAGCCATCAGAAACACTTCCTTCGGAGGAGGATGCAGCACTGAGTGGAGTGTGGGATGCTGGGACAAGAAGAAATGGGTCCTGATTTCTGTGTACTTTTCTGTCAAACTCAAAGTTGCTGATTGCACAGTTTCAGCCACTTTTGAAAAATGTTTTTTGGCACACACAAGTAAAGCTCTTAACTAATCCAGTCCTGCTGATGTGAATACAGCAAGAGTTTATTTACAATTAGGCCCAACATTCCCAAAGGTAAAGTCATTTTTAAAAGTCTTTAGGAAACTTACCTCTGCAAAAACTCTCCCCTCCCCTGAGGGTGTCAACTTGGGACAGGTGAATCAAATAATAAATGTGCTGAGTAGAACAAATATTAGTGAGGACTGTGCAGCTCTCACCATTTCTGCTGCCTGGTATAAACTTACAGGTCCTCACGCTTCCCTTTGAGTAAGCCCCGTGAGCCAAGAGACCCAGGAGAACACAGAAGTTGGCTGGTTTGGAAAAAAATTCACAACTTCAGAGGAAAACGTTACTCATCTTCTCTTATGACCAGGCTTTCTGCCACATCTGCTTCCATGTTTCCCTCCTAATTGAAAATATTGTTTGCCTCCTTCATTGCGGTTTTCTCCCTCAAATTGAGGTCAGCTGAGAAAGGTCACCTCTGGACCACACGTCTGTGTTTTTCAGAAGACATCTTTCTATCCTATTGTAATAGTTTCTTCCTTGTTACTTTATAAGGTTATGTCTTATAATTAAAAGAGCTGGTGGTTTGTAGAACAACCTCATGTCTGTCTATTCCCATACAGAGGGGGAGTTCCTGGAGTTTGGACTGCGGAGAAGAACATCAGTATCCCCTAGAAGAAATCAGAATCTCAGGATGCATCCTAGACCAACGGAATGAGGATCCTCAGCTTCACAAGAGCCCCAAAATGTCCATACAGATGCTACAGTTTGAGGAACAGTGTTCTTATAGGGCTAGAACCAAGCGGAGGAGCTCCCACTCATTCCTAGAATTCTGATTCAGCCATGCCTGAGAAGTTGTCCTCTACAGATTGGGTGGAAGATCTACTAGGCTTGTTTCTCTTGTGTTTCTAGTGGGAAGGGCAGTAGGGTGTCACTTAGCACTCTGGCCAGGTCAAGCCCAATAGGCAGTGACATCCTAAAGAGAAACAACCATTCCTTGTCATTACATCACCAGGTTAGGAAGCCATGTCCAGCATGTACTAAGTTTTAACCAACAAAATACAAACAGATCCATTATTTTATTGGTGAAATACATCAATGTTTTGACAATGTGGAAGAGACTAATTGGTGAACATGGGATTATCTTCCTTAGTAATTTCATTGCTACTAATCAAGCGAAAACTAATGTTTTGTAAAATTTAAAGTCCGTTCCAAACATCAGTCCCAACCAAAGCGTAGTAGACATTGAGGCGAGTGACTCCAAGCTGCTCTCTGACATCATAGAGCATGTATTCTAAACTTTTGAGGGCTTGTTTCAACCTAATTATATGGTATGTAAATGGTGGGAACTCAATAAACGCTGCTGACAGACTGAAAAGATTCACTCACCACTGGCTTGAGTCTCTGTGACTCAGTTCAACCTCAAAGGAAAAGAATTTGCAGGCTTCACCCTCCATTCTGGGTTGGGCAGCCCTTCCCCAATGTGGAAAACTAATTGCTTCTTTGTCGCTGGACTGCATATTGCTTATTACTGGCATGACGTTCCAATACCCAAGAAGCACAGATAGTGATCCCGGAAGCTGCTTTAACCTTTTCAAACTAACAACTTGATTGTCGCCTCGTTACACTTCCTAGACCTTCTCAGGATGGCAGTCTGATATAGAGGATTCTGCCAGCATCCTTCATTAGCACTTTCTCCACTGCCTCCTAGCATAGCAAATGTCCCAGGAGGACAGAAACAAAACTTTAGCAGCCATCCCTCAGTATTTTAGTCCTGCAGGTCCCTAAACACACTTTCCAACTATTAAATCATGTGTGTGCTTTCAAAACCATGTGCTCAAGGAGTTTTGCCCCCACAGCTGGCCCCAAGACAAACCCTTCTAAAAAATTCTTCTTCATTTGGGTTTCCCATCCCAAAGCATGAACACCCGTGAAAACTAAAAAGCTCACAAAACTGAGCTAAGGTGTACATGAAAGATAACATTCCGCAAAATGTTTCCACATAGTTGGAAAGCTATGGCGAAATTAGAGGAATCATCATTTTGGGGATCAGACAGGAAGCTGATCTTATCCCAGTCACCCCACAGATTTTCCATCTCCCTTCACCACCGTGGTTCCCCCACCCCAGGCCAGGCCGCATCCCCATCCAGCTGCCCACCGTGACGAAGTCACACTCACAGCCTCCACACGCGAGCCTTCCACTCCCGCTTGGTCCGTGACAGTGACTCCAGTACTTCCACTAACCTACTGGGACCTCAGGTCATCTTCTGCCCTGCAAGCACTGAGTAATTTCCAATAAGCCCCATTTTAATGCACATCATATTTACGGTTATTATTTACCTGTCTCAACCCTGGCATGTCAGGTTTTCTAGAGAGCTGGGGTGGGGCCTTAATGATCAGTACATATCCAGGGCCCAGCTAAGTGGCTACTTGACTCTGAGTAAACAAGAAAAAAAAAGCAATCACTAGTTCGTGCCCCAAATGAGAGACCTTTTAAGAAACATTGGAAAGCCACTAATATGCCTCCATACTTGGAAAAAAATCTATTGGAAACATACCTAAAATACACATGTTCCAATGAAAAGCATAATGACACACACCTATCATGCCTGTGGACCCCTTAAACTTTGAGAAATTTAAAAAGAAGAAAACTAAAGAAATTGCTTCTACTAGTGCTGGGATATCCCTCAGTGGTAGAGCACTTGCCCAGCATGTGTGGGCCTTGAGTTTGATGCCCAGGACCTCCAAAAAATTTTTAAAAAGACAGATAGAGGAGAGAGAGAGAAGAAAGCAAATTGCTCCTACTTTTCAGAAGTTAATAAATTTTGTTTATGTAAACTAGGAGCAATAATCCTATAAATATGAATGACTGAGAGGCATCTCATCTTTACATGGGCCAATTTCATCATCTCTATTATTGTGCTGAAAATGTTGCTTCATTACTAATATGAGAGCATCTCAAAGCAAACAAAATATACTTTTACTATTTTTTCAACCTAGCAATATAGTGAAAAATAAAAGAAGAAATAAAATTAGGGTCTTGAAGAACATCTTGAGGAGATAAAATTTCTCTCTCTTACTTATTTTCATTTCCAAAATTTCCTAAGAAAATCATGTGTTTTGTTAACCATGGGCTTTGAGCACTGTAGGTCTTTATACAGAGATGATAGATAGCTAGATAGAGAGAGAGAGAGATAAAGATAGATAAAGATGCATAGATAGGTACAGATGATAGATATTCATATAAATGTGACACTGATCACACCTACTTTTCTTATTTGTGTCCATTTTTATAAGAAAGCAAATGTGAACAGAGGTCAATCTTGGTTTAGGAATTCCCTGGCACTGGAAGCAGTAAGAGGGGTGGAAGGATGCCAATCACAGCTTGGAAAAGGCAGAGTTCTTCAATGTCTTCTCCAGTTTCAGACTTCGGGACTTGAACTGGAAAGTTCTGGAATAAGAACTCATCAGATGGAGGGTACAGGTATTAACTCCCTTCATCAGGTGAGGGATACATGGTTCTACTCCCCTCACCAGATGGAGTGCATGAGGATCGTGCCTGTCACAGGGTGAAGGACATGGGGAACTACTCTTCCCATGGGGACTTACTCTTCTCAAGAGGTTGGGAGGAGATCTACTCCCAGCTGGTAGGGGGCACAGGAATCCCCTCCTCATATTGAGCAGAGGTACTGGGATCTACTCCCCTCACAGGGTGAAGGGTGGAGGGATCTACTCCATATATATATATTCTTCTTCATTCAAGAGATATTTTTCAGTCTAAGAAATAGAGAACATCCTTTGCTAAATATGATAAAGAAAGGAGAGGGGAAATTTGCTCCCTTTATGTGTTTTTTCTTCTAATTAAACAACCACAAGAGCATCAAAGAAAAACAACCCCTTCCTTTGTAGGGGGCAAATATAATTCTAGAAAATCTGAAAATGTTTCTGGCAAAGGATGATAAGAGGAGCCAAACCCTGGAGGCTGAGATTCTGGGGACTTTCTTTCTATAGGTATTACTGTGCCTAATCAATTCAGTCTGATTGACAACCCTTAGATATGAAATTTCTTTCTGAATATCAGGTTTTGCTTCCTGATGCATGTAACTGATATGCATGACCATGTTCCTCATGCTCCTACTCCAGACTGTCATGATCTCCAGGAGGCAGCCAAGGGCAGGGGCCAGGTGTGTAAATTCTGAACCCAGCTCTCCCATGTAACATATTTAGGTAGAGGGTGTTGCCTGCCTATGACTCAGTTTCCTCATCTATAACACAGAGCTGCAACAACCGTTAGTTCCTTAATCTGAGGACAGTTCAACTGAAGCTCAACTAAAGTTCAGTCTAGCCAGAGAAGATGTTCTTGGGCTCCCGTCGGGAGAGTTTTCTACCCTTCCTGAACCCAGGACCAAGACTGCGCCATGCAAGTTTTCTTGCTTCACCATCGGGATGATCGGTTTATTTTCATTGACTCTTGTCCTGAGGGTGAAGGGGGTAACCCTTCGGTGTCTCAGATTTATATGAAGTTCTTTTCTCATCAGTGATTCTTCTTTCTTGGTGGTGCATAAAATAACAATGCATCTTATAACTGAGGACATCTTAGATGTGAGCATCTATGGCAGAGGGGTCAACAGGATGGTGCATGGAAGGAGCCTCCAGCCATGCACGTCACTGGCAAGCACTCAATGACCACCGTCAACGCAGTCTTACTATCGATATCTAGATGTCGTTACATAGATCAACACACTAATTCCTTAATCCTCCTTATGTAGAAAACGGGAGCCGGAGAGTGAAGCAAGAAGGCCATTGGGAGTAGGCTAATGGATGCACTTCCCTATGAAGCATCAGGGGAGGCCTGACCTGTGGCTGGCAGTGGCCTGGATGGAGCAAGCCTGGAGACTCAGCCTATTATTCAGAACCAATCTTGCCAAATGTTTCAAATCCCCTCTGCTCGTCCAGACCAGCTTTACAGAAAGTGTTCCCCTCTTTGTTAATGGAGAGAGGGATTAATCTCTCTGAGTTCCTTCTCAACACGCTCAAAATGGACTCCCCGGGGTTCTGCAGATGCTGCATCAGCAGGGCAGGCAGGCTGGCTGGCAAAGATGCATTCTCCTGTATCCCAAAGTCTCACTCCAAGGTCATGCTTCTTTGCTAATTCAGTAAAACGTAATTACACTGCGAAAAGCCAGGTTTTTTTTGTTCCACTTACTCATATACAAAGTTCTTGCAATTTAAGTTGCTTAAAGGCCAGGGGCGCTCACCTACACATTCAGGGGCCATGTCCCTGTCTACACAAAGGGCTCTGGACTCAGGCTTGAGATTGGAGAAGGAGCCTGTCAAGATGCACAATCTACAGCCAGTGGCAATGATCGCCTTGCCTTTCTGGGTCCACACCCTTATCTTCTGCTGCCTAAGAACGTAGAAAGCAGACAAGGAATGCCAGGTGACACATTCCCTTCAGAGCTGCTTCAGGCATGCCGAGGTCTGCAGTCTGTGTGAACAGGCCCCTGGATTTATGTAGGACCCTATCTGGGAGGCCACAAGTGGCAGCCCAGATTCTAATAATTGGGATCAAGACAAGGTCTTCGGAATTCCTAAAAACTGAAACATGCATTTTGATGATTTGATAATGTCATGACTAATAAAGTACCATACCTTAAAAGCCAACAAATAAGAAAGCAAATGAAGAACTTGCAACTGTAGCAGCTATGGTTTCATAATTATTATTTTCTCAAAATCTGTCACTTTTTTATACAGCGAATAATCTAAAGGAAACCATAAAGCTTCCAGGTGTTTCAAACCCACCAAGTTTTTGGTTCAATAAGCATCAATGTGGTATCAATGTAGGTGGTAGAAAATGCCAGGTCTCCAGCTTCTCACCTGAGCCCCGTGTCTCAATCTCCACGGAAGTTCTTCACCTTCTGTGGTTTGGTTACCCATTCTAATGCATCACGTTGCTTAAGGTCACCATTTTTTTTTCTCTTTTTATAACAAAATTCACTCTTTTACCACTAAAAGCATTTTCTTGAAGTTGAATCCTTAAGGGAGATTGGAAGCACTCTCATTAGCATTAAGTAGTTTGCACCTCCATATTTTAAGTCCTTCTTAAAGAAAACTGATTTATAGAATACTTCCTGCTCCAAATAGGAGTTTCCCACCTTGTATGGCAGCATGATCTCTATAAACCTTAATCACATGCAATAATTTTAGAGATAACAATAAACTTGGAAGCATTGCTCCAACATAATGAAATTCCATCTATCTACAATTTATTCAAATTTGTGCAGAATTTTATGTTATTTTTCCAGGTTATTTGATACTGTGATTCATTGTTTTATTATTATATAGCCCTTATTTTTTGTATCCCACCCCATCCTGGACTTTGTGCAAGCAAAGTCTGCCCCTAACTCACCTACTTTGGTGTTAACTTTCAAGAGTGGAAAGTGGTACCTTGCTTTCTTGGCAGAACAAGTAGGTGCTCATGCCAGAAGAGGAGTAGCCCCCATGGTCCATGAGATCTCAGAACCTGAGCAGGCAGAGGAGGGTCATGCACAATGGGCAGCCAGTATGGGATGTCAGAACCCACCCAGGATGAGGACAACCCCCCCAGGAGGACTAACCTTCGGTTGGGACTAAGAGCTCAATAAGTATGAAATATGCGAAGTGTCTGAGCCCTAGAGAACATGGGAGGGTGTCCACATGGGGTGACCTGGTGCAGGACATCTGCAGAGGATGAGCAGGGTAAGGACTTCCAGCCAGTGGGGAAAGAGGAAATGGTATGTAAGGTGTCAGCGCCCAAGCAAGGGAAAGAGTGTCTTAATGTGGGACAGAAGTTGAAGGCTGTGGAGAGAGGAAACTGGTTACAGACAGGTTACAAACAGGTAAATAGGGACAACCAGAGCCAGATGTCTAACTACTGGAGAAGTAGGCTACAAATATGAAAAGAAGAAAATAAGAATGACCCTTACTGATGTTGAGTCAGAATTGAAGGCATCATTGTGAACTATGTTTTTAAATAGAGAGAGATAAAGAGAAGCAAATACATGTTTGAGTGTGTGGGAAGGGGTTGGTGAGCTCCTGTTTTTGAATATAAATGTAAATATATATTATATATAACATGTATATATTATCAAACACATACATATGTTAACAAACACAGGTGTATGTATACATGTGTATGCATGTGCACACAGACATGTACAGTCCTAGGGCTGGAGGACCTACACTAAGAGCAATAAGCACCACTGGGGCCCAGATCTGGGCTCTTCCACCAAGAGGACCCAGGGCTGTTTAGGGACCCATCTGAATCCAGAACTGGGGCAGCATTCCTGACAAGTGTGCACAACCTGTATTAAAAGACACAGACCCAGACTTAAGGACTTTCTACAAAATAAATGGCCTGCAATCTTCAAAAATATCAAGGTCAAGAAAGTCAAGGGGAGTCTGAGAAACTCTTCCATACTGAGGGAGACTAAAAAGATATGACAACTAAATATAATACCCAATTCTGAACTGGATGGCTTTCTATAAAGGATACTATTGAGACAATTGGCAAAACTTAAATGAGGTCTGGGGATTAGAGAGTAGCAATGTATCAATATTAATTTCCTCTGCTTTACTACTTATAAGTGCTCATGCTGTGGTTTTGTAGGAGAAAGTCTCCGCAGGAAACACATGGAGTACTGGGGATTGGATGTTGCAATAGATCATTGGATAGGCAACCTGTCGAATGATTCAGGAATAACAAGTTCATTGTGTTGTACTTTCAACAGTTCTGAAACTGTGTGATTATTTCAAAAATTTTAAAACATCATTTTTAAAATAAACTAGATATAAAGGATAATACTTAGAAAATTGGCAAATTTTGAAAACAGATTGTATCCTAGATAACGAAGTTCTATCCATGTTAGATTTCCTGCCATTGATCTCTATACCATGATTATAAAAGTGAATGTCCTTGATCTAAAGAGATGTACTCTGAAGTATTTTGATGTAAAATACCATGATAGTTGCGATTTATTCTCAAATGGTTCAGAAAAAAATATTAATAATAACAACGATCATACCGAGAGAGACAAGAGAATGCCAATATTAACAGCTAATGAGTCTAAATGAAGAATATTGAGAATTTATTCTTGTTCCTTTAGAACTTTCTTAGGTTTAAATTTTTTCCTTAAAATGAACCCTTTAAAAATAAAACAAAGAAAAAATCACCTTGACCATGCTTTCCAACTTTAGTGACATAACTGAATCCCTAGGAGTGCTTTATAAACTAGATTTCTGACTTACGCCCAGACTTACAAGTCAAGACCTCTGAAAGTTCCTTCCACCTGGAAACTTTCCAAAGTCCCTCAGGGGTTTGGATGAGCTCAGCTGTGGACTAGCACTCAGGACACACTGACCTATCTGTCTCCTTTATTTTACACACAAGGAAACTGAGGTCCAAGAGTTCAGGGACTTGCTGAAAGTCACACTGTTAGGTAGTGGTGGAGAGAAGACCTTTTGATTCCTCACGCAAACTTTTTTTTGATCAGGATTCACAAATGGCCCACTCTCAATAGGAAGGCTGTCTGCTTGGTTTTGTTAGTCTTGACCCTCAAAGCTTTCTCAACTTAAAATGCTGTTGTGTGTGACCCCAATGCTTCCTGGCAAACATGGCAGTGACTGTCCTCAGAGCTGACTTGGGGATCTGATCTTGGAAAACAGAGACACTGGCTTGTAATCATTCTTTTTCAAGTCAAAAAGTCAAGTCTCTTAATGTTTGCTTTGGTTGATGGGTTTCAATCCTAAGGGAAATAAATGCATCTGGGTAAAAGAACTGAAGCAAGCAAGGACAGAGCCTTCGTTGAAGGAGAGACTTCTCGACAAAGACTCAACTCCCCCAACTCCAGGACCACCCTTCCCACCTGCCCACCATTCAAGCTAGTCCTATGGAACAAGGAAGTCACATGGGGTCATCTGGAACCACCTAATAAAATCTCTGTTTCCTACCATGCATCTCTCCCTAAAAGAAAATGGAGAGGGATAAATTCTATCAGTTTATTCTTTCGATTCCCTTTGCTGAGCCAGTTCCTGCCACAGTTAGGGAAGCCTTATAATCAGATTTGTGCAAGCATTTCTGTCCAGGCTTGCTGAGCTTTGTCAGCAAAAAATGTTCATAAACTGCTAACATACAGCAGTTTTTTTTTTTTTTTTCAGTCAGTTTCTATGGTTTCATTTAATTTCACTTTTCTCCACCTATAGACCAAATATTTCATTCCCAGAGGAAAGAAAAAACTACTCACCTTGGAAACCCACTTTCTACCCATCACATAAAAAGGGGGTAGGGGGGACAGAGAATGCAATTAACATCAGTATAGCCAAAGAGACCAAGCCCCCTTCCTGACAGTAAGTACAGAATTCACACCATCAAAATGATTCTACCTAGCTTGAGTGTACTTAAGATAACCCACTAACTAGATTTATTAAGCATTACTTTTTGAGCCGGAAGTGGGTCCAACAGACCACTCCACTGCCTGCTCACTCAGCCACTCCAAAACCTTGGGTTTTCCCAGATTACACAATGCCATACCTGAAGTCAGTGAAAACCTGTATTTCCAACAAAGTACTATAAATCCAATCAGTTGTCCTCCTTATCCCCAAGTCAAAAGCCTGAGAGTTCTCTTTGGTTCTCACCCCCTCTCTCTTTAATGGTAAGTCTCCATGTCTTTTCCTTTTCTTGGTTCTGACCTCTCCCTATTTCCACCACTTTGGTCGGTCTTGTAACATTTACTTGGATGTTTTCAGTATCATTCTAGTTGATTTTTATGTCATTAATCTCTCTGTTTTCCATTCATCCTTTAGGCTGCTATTGAATTAGTTTATTTAAAATATGTAAAATTGATCCTGTTACACACATACTCAAAAGTCATCTGTGGCTTCCTGTGACCTACAGAATAAAAACTGTCTCTCAGTCTCTTTTCCAGCTTTACCTTACCTTTCTGGACACATATTCCTCTCTGTTCTTTTACTTAACATGTTCCATTAACATGAAAGAAATCATTCACTTTGTGCTTCTATGCTTTGGAACTTCTGGTAACATGGTGAACCAAAATGATTATAAATGGATTCACCTCTCACAATGAACACTTGGAAATGCTGATTAAAATAAAACATTCATGCCAGGTGCAGTATCACACACCTGTAATCCCGGCAGCTCAGGAGGCTGAGGCAGGAGGATCATAAGTTCAAAGCCAGCCTCAGCAACTTAATGAGGCCCTAAGCAGCTTAGTAAGACCCTGTCTAAAAAACAGAGAGATCAGTGACAACTCTAGGTTCAACTCCTGCTACCAAAAACAAACAGACAAACAAAAGATAGAACACTCACAAAAATTCAGATACATGTTTCAAAAAGAACAGGCATGAAGTAGAAGGGGCATATAAGGAAGGGAAGAGAACCTGGGGAAGGGAGGTTATGACATGGTAATAGGAGGGTAGCTATGATCGTGGTAGATTATAGGCATTATGAAAATGTCACAAAGAAACCCATTATTCTGTACAATTACTGTGAACTAATAATTATAATTTAAAACCAAGAAAAGAGAGAGTAAAAGCCAGGTTATAGAAACAATATGGCATGGTAAAGCCAGAATCACGGGCAGAGGGTGATGCCCAGTGCCATACCCAGAGAAGCAATGGCAGTAGAGGGTAAGAGCTGAAGTTCCAGTATTTGAACAAGGGGGAAATATGTAGCCTTTGGCCTCAGCAAAAGGAAACTGGATCTAAAACACTGAGTAAATCCAACAGACTCTAGGATCTGGCCCATCTGTGAAAACAAGATTGCAAAAATATTGACCATTAGCCCAGAGAAAGCTGTGAGCAAGCCTGCCATTGGACTGGTCTATTGGTGGGAGAATTCCAATCGGAAATCCAAACTTCGAGCTCATGCCAGAATGGCATTAGGTCTAAATTTGCATTGCCTGTGTTGTCAAGAAACTCCAAAATAAAAATTGATCTAGGCTATTAAATCTACAGAGCCCAGGCAGAGGCAAATGAGAATCTATCCTGGGAGAACATGTGCACAGCTCAGTGCTCTTGGACATTTCCCAGCACAACCAATACCTACAAAAGATGATTTTTCAATAAATAATTACACATCCCAGGAAAAAGAAATTCACCATGAGTCAAAGAAAATGCAACAAATGAGAGAGGAGTTCATAAAAAATGAGAGCAAGAACAATCTCACACAAGAGAAGGATGCAAACTTCAACAGGGCTTCCTGGGACTAGTCTTGGAAACCAAAAACTATCAAAACAATGGCAGCTGTTCTTTGTGAAATCATCTCATTTAGGGGTACGTGCTACCTTAACTTAGGAGTGTATGCTAAATGCTATACATTTTTTAATTCTCTGCTCTGTGAAGAGCATCTTTATCTATTTACTCAAAAATGAGAACCATTATGTCCATTTGGAAATAATAACCAACACTTCCATTTGGAATGTATGTTTCCATAAACCATCTAGAAGCAATATAGCTTCATGCTCATAAGCTTGGGTTCTACAATTTAAGTTCCTGAGTTTATACACTTACTGGCTGCATGACCTGAAACTCATCCTCTTTTTCAAGTTCTTCATCTGTAAAATGAGGATGATAGTTTTTATTTAGCAGGATTGATGAAGAGATCTGATGAGACGGTACTCCAAAGCTCTCAACCCAGGCCCTGGCGCAGGAAAGTAGGAAATAAATGCTACTCATTATTATTCATGTTAACACCTCACACACATTATTCCAACAACAACCTTGTAAGACATTCTCACCACTCTGTTCCATACTGGGAAACAGTTCATGAAGGTTAAACCATTTGCTTAAGCCAACACTGTTGTTACATGGGGAAGCTAGAACAAGCACCCAGAACATTCTGACTCAACACTACAAGGTCAAGCTCTAGGATGCTACTAAACCTGCTCATGAGCTCCTGATCCCCCGGTGACCACTCCCCTCCACCGAGAGCTGACTGCAGGATCCTTCACTGACTGGCAAGGATTTCTGTGTGTCTTATTGTAAAGTCACTTAATCACTGGTGTTTACTGTGCCTCTAACAGGGGTCTAAGTGTTGCAGAAACAGACTGGTCGAGAAGCAGCAAGCAGCACTCAGAAAGCAGGAGAACTCTGAACTGTTTGATGCTGCAGACCCAGAGATCACAGTTTTTCACATTTCCAGGCCATCTAGTGTCATGAATTTTTTAGTCTAACGGGTACATAGTTGTGCATGGTTTCTAGTGGGAAGCATGTTTACAGAAGCAGAGTGTGATAAGGGGAAGGACTGGCTCCTCTTAGATTATGCTCTAGCCCTGGGCCCACAGTCTCCACAGGGGCATTTATACTTCAAAGGAGTATTTGGATTCCTCGGGAAGTCATTTACCATCAAGAGGTAGGGATGGGTGGTGTTAACCAGGTTCCCTGATCAGAAAAGGAAGAGTCCTCTCCTTTCCCAGGCACTGCTTCTCAGGACAGCAGCGTTCCTACTTCCAGGTCTCAGTGTGTCGCCATTACATAAGTGCTAAGCAAGACGTGAGATCCGCCACTGGGATGATGGCAACTGCCGTCCAGCGAGACATTCAGACAAGTATCCACCCCAAGGAAGTGTGTGTGTGTGTGTGTGTGTGTGTGTGTGTGTGTGCGCGCGCGTGTGCGCATGCACACTTGAAATTGTAAAAAGTGCAGAGGACACAGTAAAGTAACAAGTGGAACCCGCTTTAGCAAGGGTACTGTGGGAAGCCATCTACTAGAAGATAAAAATTAAATGGAAAAATGTGTATATATATATATACATACACATGGGGTGGGTTACCAGGGATTGAACTCAGGGCACGCAACCACGGAGCCACATCCCCAGCCCTACTTTGTATTTTATTTAGAAACAGAGTCTCACTGAGTTGCTTAGCACCTCGCTTTTGCTGAGGCTGGATTTGAACTCACCATCCTCCTGCCTCAGCCTCCTGAGCTGCTGGGATGACAGGCATGCACCACAGCGCCCAGCCAGTTGAGATACATTTTTGACAGAAAATGAAGACCGTCGTTAATGGGTTGCAGAGATTCTGGTGCAAGAAGCTCACCCATTCATGACATGGTTGATGGATTGGCTTCCTCTGAGATCTGTGCTCATTCCCAACCACGGAGCTGTGAGCAGGGACAGGCCCTAGAGGCAGAGTGAGGGCTCATCCCGGAGGGACTGTTGAAGAGAAAACTAGGAAAATATCCGTTCTGCTCCCACTCTCCAGTCTCTTCTTCTCCACTAGAGAACAAGCCCCTTCACGACAGAGATTTTTATCTTGTCTAACTTGCATCAATTAACAGTACTCTTTACATAGTACATGCTCAATAAATATGTTTTCCATTAAACCAAAATTACTCGGGATTAGATCAATGTGATATGAAGTTGAAAATCTGTCTCTTCTTTTCTCCCTATGTCTTTTTGTTGTTCCCTTTCTCTCTCCATGTTCCTCTCTTCCACATAACTAGCATTTTTTTTTTTTACTTGCTGTCAGACTTTACCATTCAGAGATGACCAAAACAAAAGGAGAAAAAAATGGTACAAAGAGAAAATCAGCAGTTCTGTTCAATAATAGCCAATTGTTTCCCTGACAGCATCCAGACAAATCGTCTAAATCACAAATGCATTTGTGACCCTCATTCTGGAAGGGCTGCTCTAATCTTAGGGACTGGAATTGAACTTCAAAAATGGGTATCAAGGTCTTTGGGGGCCCCTCAATTTGCTGTTCCAACACCCCAGTGGCTGAACCGCTACCATCCTTTTTCATTCGCTTAATAAAAATAACAAGAAAAACCATAATAGCCAAATTTTTCTCTCAAATGCCAATGTAGAGAGCAATCATTCCCAAACTCCGAGGTAGTAAAAAGGCTACTTTGAACAATGCTTTATTTTTACCTCATTTATTTCTCAATTTTTATCCCCAGATTAGATATATACCTATAGGAGAGGGGACAATACCTGGAGCCGCGGAGTAGTTTGAAGATGCGAAGCAGATTAAGCAAAGAGTTATGTATAATCGCCATTGAATCCCTACGTCCATCATTCTCCTCTCTGCTTTTGTGCAGGAAAGTCAAAAGGGAGCCTAGATTTAAAATGAAAAAAAAATCACAGCACGACTGGAGATGGGTTCCAGGAGTCCCTTTTAGGTAACAGTAGTTCATGAAGCCGCCCTCAACAGATAAAATCAAATGCCATGAAGACTTGAAGTTATTATGTGTTGGTTTTACACTATGATTGCTTTCAGATTTTTATTAGACAAAATGTTCAAAACTGTGCAAATTTCTTAGCATTCCATGTGTAAGCACTAAAACATGTCTGAGTACAAGAGATACATGTTTTCAAAAGATGCTAAAATACATATTTTATAAATATTATTCATTGAGAATATAGAACCAAGTTTAGAGGACTTTTGTAACTAACCAACTAAATACTTCTGGTACAAATGCTTGCATGTTAGTTGCCTGAATAATAGAAACATATTTTAATGGGCATATTCTTTCATGAGTGATTACTTCAATGAGTCATATGAGCATTTCTTTTAAAGAAAAACCCTCACAGACACACATTATGGACTTAAATTTATTTTATTACAATGTATTAATAAGAACATATAAAATATGAATAAAATTAAGAGTAAACATGATTTCTTTTCTTACACAATATAAAATCACATCAATTTCAAATGGCAAATAACACTTTGTGAAACCAAAGAATACTTTTCAGATTTAACAAGGAAGATATATTTTAGGTCCAATTCTTCATTCGTTGCATGTAAAATATACCATCAGTGACAATCATGTGAAGGATGACTTTCAGATAAATGTTTTTTAAAATAAATTAATAATAACCTCAGATCTTTCTGTCTTATTTCAAGATTATCAGCTCTCACATTTACACAAACCAGCAAATAAAGAAAGTCATTTCTCTTAATAATTCTGTGAAGCGATCTGGTTTCCTTAAATAAATGATTAAATGTGTGGTATTATTGAAATGTGAATCAAAATTGGTATCTGATCCAATTACAACAGGAACCAGGAAAAGAAATTGTGTGTGTGTGTGTTGACTGTTATACTTACCTGGTAGTAAATTGGTACATAATTGTGTGGAAAAGGTAGGATTCACACAATATATTCACACCAAATCATAACAGAATGCTAATTTCTATGGCACAGATGCTTCTGAACTTTACACAACTATATGGAAATACTCCACATTATAACCATGTCCACTGTTTTTCTGTATGTGAGCTAATATGGAAAGCCTCCAAATATACAGTGTATTAATATACCAACATTTGTGTGCTAAAAAAATCATAAGTAAGCCCAGATGCACTAGGATCATTTGAAATGCAATTCACCTGGAATTTTGCATCCATTTGTAGATTATAATCCAAATGGAACATGAAATTTAAAACATCTCATACATAATTCTCCCCCCAAATACACATACATATGTATGAGTACACACACACACACACACACACACACACACACGCACCTGTTTGGTGAACACTCGCCTTTAGAACAATGATAATTAACATTTTTTACTCTTTAACACATAAATAGGATACTTCAAGGAAAATTGCAGGACTATGCCAATTTGGGGTGGCTGTTTACAACTCCACTCATTTCTCCCATTTTTTTTAAAAAGCATATTAAAATGAAAGTCACATGAATTCACATAGCCCAAAACATGATCTAATTTACTTACAAAGTAAGGCATTAGCTAAATTAAATATTTAAACCATAATTAATAAATTATTTGTTGTGCATTTCAGAATACTGAGAATGTAATTGATTTCACTATAGTCATAATCAAACATCAAACAAAATTTAGGAGAGAGCTGGAGGGAAGGAGGTGATCCACTATAAAATGAGATATAAATTTTACTTCAGAGCCATCAGTCATTTCAATACCACAGACAATAGTTTAAACAAAAAAAAATAAAATACTCATGGCATTATTCCAAATTCTCCATGCCCTTGAACAATATAAGCAATGTGGTTTAGTTCACTGTTCAATTGGTCTCTTTAGAATAAATTTCCAATACCTTTTTGACTCTAGACATGTTTTTTTCAAAAAAAAAATTCCACTCAATTCTAAAAGAGCCGACTTATGCTAAATTTACAAGTTAGATATCACACAATGCATAGCCAAACAATTAATTATTCCTCTTAACAAAAGTGCTTCTCTATTTAATTTATAGGAATAAATTGCTTTTGGTTTTGTTTGTTGGTTAATTTGCACTCTTAAGAATCATTCCTATAGTTAGATTCCCATCAGAAGAGTCTCCAGCAGAATTAAGAGCACATAAATGAGAGTTGGAGATATAGGGGATATATCACTAGCCATATGACCTTGGACTAAATTTACTGCTTCTCTATGCCTCAGTTTACTGCTTCATAAAATGACCATCCTTATACCTAATCACACTATGTAAGAGTTATGAATTAAATGAGATAATACACTATAAACCACTTCATATTCTGCCCGGCACATACTTAGTAGACAGGTTTGTACTATGATTCATATGATTCATCATGTTAATAGCATTAATTAATAGAGCTTCTATTAATCATATAAATACTCAAATTTAGTTAAATCAAGAATCTTATATACTAACATTTATTTCACTATTAGTGAAAAGTCTAAAACCAGATGGTTTTATAATGTATAATTACAATTAATAGCAACATTTGCTGAGAACTATGTACCAGATAGTATATGAAGTGATTTGTATTGTATCATCTCATTTAGGTCCTGTAAGAATCCTTACACAGTGTGACTAAGTAGCATGATGCTCACTTTATTAGTTCATAAGTTATTACTGAGGTTTAGTATCAGTTTAAAAAGCAAAACTCGGTCATTTGTAAGGTGACAACAAGTACCATCATTACCGTTTTACGAATGAAAATACTGAAATTCAGGGGTCAAATCACTTGCCCTAGAATTCCACAAATAAAAAATGGTAGAATCTTAATAAAATCCATAGTCAATCTGACTCCAAAACACTTGCTCTTTCCCTCCTATCTTGAATTTTCCACACATCAGAGGAACAGCAGGCCATATGCTGTGTGTAGAGAGGTTTCAGCAGATGACAGAGTTCAGCAGCTCAAAGACTCCTGTCTGCCATCGGAGAACCCACATTCCCATCTACCAGACACTGGTCGAGGGCCCTGGGGAGAGTTGTATAATATTCCTCTGCTCACTCGGGCACCCATCTCATGGGGTGGGTGAGAGGATTCAATGAGATAAGCCATACAAAAAGCTTAAAACACCACCTGGCATCAGTGGTGATTATTACCATTATGATTGCTCGGTGGAGACAATAGAATGAAGGAACTCTAGCATTCTAAACAGGCTACTAAATAATTAAGTTATCTCCCAAGATTTAAGCAACTAAGTGCAGAGAGCTGCCTTTCTGAAAAGCCTCCTTCAGCCCAAATAATATCCCAAGCTTCCTCTTGCTGCACAATTACCGATGGCATTGCCAGCAACTTGTGTGCCTGCACCAACTGCAATTGAGAATTTGTTCCGAGTTTTCAGCAGGAGGTTCAAGGACATATATTCTCTGTAGTGAAGACCAGTCCTTCTTCTCCAAGAAGGACACATTCAGAACCAGGAGAAACAAACACAAGGAAAAGGAGGACTTTCGCCTGAGCTTCATCGAAGCTTGTGGGTGACAGACCTAAGCTCGAGCCATCCCAACATCTGCATGGTTTCTCCATGAAGTCCTGTTGATACTCCAGATGAGAGGGGCAAACCTAAGGCCTTAATTTTCTTCAAAGCTTTTAGGTGTGGGATGCCTAAGTACCGAGGATGGGAGGCTGCGTCTACCATTACACCAGTCATGGAAAATTCCTGCCGTTCACAAGCTGGCCAGGAGTGTGGACAAAAAGCTAAGATGGGTTTTTTCCTACCCAGAGGCCATTTTAATTCCTTCAGCCCCCAGAGCTTTATATGTTCTCAAATTAGACTCTTAAAACAGAAGCTTCTTTTTTGGCAAAGATTCATTAATATTCATTTTAAGTCCAGGTCTCATACCTAAGGTAGCTATACATAATGTTTTAATTCTGGCTTGTAAAAAATATTTTTAAAGGCACATTCTTGATACTTGTATCATGTATAATGTAATTACAGTCTACAGGGTTCTTTTGGACATGGGCTACAGAATGTTGTCTTAATCACGGTTCAGCTCACAGTCCTTTATTAGTACTGGTCTGTGCAAGGCCTTATTTTATTTCACTCCCTTCTAATTCTCTAACCCACTCACATTCCTCTCTTCCACCTTAGCCAACTATTGTGATGTCTTTGAGATCTACCTTTCTGTTTGCATGTGCTCTTACAATATAAGTATCGTCCCCCCACTTTGGGGCACGTATTTTATAAAATAGTATATATTCAAGTCTGGATATTTCCCGTTTGACTATAAGCAGCATGTTTTTAAGTTTGGCCTACTTTAAGAATATCTAATCCTTTGATTCTAATTGCCCTGTAGAACTTACTCCGAGTGTATTTCCACCATGTTTTTCCTGTTCTCTCTTCCCATGAAGGACTCTCCAACCACTGCAGGCAGCACCCGCTACGTACCCCTATGATTGGCCATTGTGGTTTACTTTTGAGAGGGAATGACCCTGACATTACTGGGCCTGCCCAGGAAACTTAAGTCACGTGGTTACCTACTGAGGGACCCCTGCTCCTTCATCCACATCAAAGAGCAGTAGTGGCCTGTTCTAATGTAAGTACTACCAGATTTCTCACCAGAAGACAGAACTGGTCTACACTACCATCAGCCAGACAATGTCTTCATTTTATTTTATTTTTATTGGAAAGTTTGTCTCCAGATATGTTCTTAAGATTTTTTTTTTTTAATTTATAAAAGATCCTCTTAAACCTGTCTAGAAAAACTAACCCAAATACTTAAACAATATCAAAGTCATTTAAAAAGTGAACCAATCCAGGAACCACATGGATTTTGAGAGCCATCTATTCATTTCTCTGTAGGATTAAGGGTAAATTGGCAAATTTTTACATGTGAACATTTCCAGATCTTTTCTTCATAAAGAGACACTGGATAACATACACATTTGGGATTACTAATCTGTTCCTACCAACTGTAAAAATCCCTTCTTTATCTCCCACTAAACCCAAGTCAAAAGTATGATAGAACACTAGCTCTGAGAACTATTACTTGCTTCAGTGCATAAGCACACTCTACATAAGCCACCTTGTGTGAGGATAGCTTCCAAACTGCTGGAGTTCATCCCTGTAAGTGCCCAAACTTCATTAATTCTAACATATTTCCACAGTGATTAAAAGGCACAGCCAAGTATAAAATAAAAGTTTAGAATAGGTTCCTTGCAACCCTTGCCCCACTCAAACCTCTCTATTTTTTATGACTTCCTGGATCAGGACTGTTTTCACTGTTTATTGCATGAAAACTATGAAATTTAGACTTTTCATATACAGGCATACCTAGGAGATATTGTGAGTTCAGTTCCAGACCACTGCAATAAAGTGAATATCACAATAAAGCAAATAGCAATAAAGCAAGTCCCAAGACTTTTTGGCCTCCCAGTGCATATAGAAGTTGTGTTTACACTGTACTGTAGTCTATTAAATGTGCAATAGCATTATATCTTTAAAAAATGTATAGACCCTAATTTTAAAATTGTTGTTACAAAGTGCCAAAGGTTACCTGAGCCTTCGGCAAGTTGTAACCCTTTTGCTGGTGGAGGAAGGTCTTGCCTCAGTGTTGATGGCTGCTGATTGACCAGGGTAGTTTCAAGTTGGGGTGCTGTGGCAATTTCTTAAAATAAGACAACAGGGAAGTTTGCCACACCAACTGACTCTTCCTTTCATGAGAGGTTTCTTGGCAGGATGTGATGCTGTTTGATAGCATTTTACCATGTAGAATTTTCAAAACTGGGGTTGACCTCTTCTTACCCTGCCACTATTCGATCAGTTAAACTCATAATATTCTGAATCCTTTGTTTTTATTTCAACAACATGACAGCATCTTCATCAGGAGACTCCTTCTCAACAAGTCACTTTCTTCAACTCCGCATCTGATAAAAATTGTACCATGAAATTGCAGCAATTCCGTCACATCTTCAGTCTCCGTTTATAATGCTCATTTTCTTGCTCCTTCTGCATCCGCATTTACTTCCGGCGCTGTGCTCTTAAACACCTCAAAGTCAGCCATGAGGGTTGAAGTCCACTTCTTCCAAACTCCTGTTAATGTGAATATTTTTACCTCCCCCAGGACTCACAAATGCTCTTGATGGCATCTAGAATGTGAATCCTTTCCAGAAGGTTTTCAATTTACTTTGCCCAGATCCACTGCAGGAATCACTGTGGCAGCCATCTCCTTACTAAACATATTTCTTACATCATAAGACTTGAAAGTCAAAAGCACTCCGTGATCCATGGCTGCAGAAAATATGTTAGTAAGCATGAAACCAACATCAACCTCATTGTACATCTCCGTCAGAGCTCATGAATGACCAGGTGCATTGTCAATGAGCAGTAATAATTTGAAAGGAATCTTTATTTTTCTTCAGGGCAGTAAATCTCAGCAGTGGCCTTAAAATATTCAGTAAATCATGTTGTAAGTAGATGTGCTAGTATTTAGGCTTTTTTGTTTCACATATAGAGCACCAACAGACAGAGGAAGTTTAGCCAGATTCTAAGGAGCCTAGGATTTTCAGAATGATAAACGAACATTGGCTTCAACTTAAAGTTACCAGCTGCATTAGCCCTTTGCTAGAGAGTTAGCCTGACTTTGGAAGCTTTGAAGCCAAGCATTGACTTCTCTCTAGCTATGGAAGTCCTGCATCTTCTTCCAGTAGAAGGCTGTTTTGTCTACATTGAAAATCTGTGTGAAGAAGCCACCTTCACTGGTGATCTCAGCGGGGACCCAGAAGCTTCTCCCTCAGCTCTTGCTGTTTCACCTTGCATGTCTTTGTTACAGAGGTGGCTTCTTTCCATGAACATCATGCACCAACTATACCAGCATTAAACTCTTCTGCAGTCTTCTCACCTCTCTCAGCCTTCATGGAATTGAAGAGAATTGAAGAGTTAGGGCTTTGCTCTGGATTGGGCTTTACTTTAAGGAAATGATGTGATTGGTTAGATCTTCCATCTGTATGAGCAATAGGTCTGTATTGTTTTCTTATCATGTGTGCATTCAATGTGGTAGCACTTTGAACATCCTTCAAGAACTTTCTTTTGCATTACAACTTGGCTCACCATTTGGCACCAGAGGCCTAGCTTTAGGCCCAACTCAGCTTTCAACAGGCCTTCCTCACGAAGCTTGATCCTTTCTGGATTTCCATTTAAAGTGAAAGATGTATGACTCTTCCCTTCTCCTGAACACTTAGAGATCACTGTGGGGTTATTCACTGGCCTGATTTCAATCTTCTTGTGTCTCATAGAGAGGCCTGCAGAGAGGGAGAGAAACGAGACTGGCTGTAGGAGCAGTCAGAACACACTTAACATTTGTTGATTAAGTTCACTGTCTTGTATGAGTGTGGTCCTTGGCAACCCCCCCAAAAAGGGTAACAACAACATCTAAATCACTGATCACAAACCACCATCACAGATATAAAAATAGTGAAAAAAATCTGAAATATTGTGAGAATAGCAAGCTGTGGCACAGACACAAAGTGAACATGAGCTGTTGGGAACATGGCGCCCGTGAACGTGCTCAGGGTAGGATCCACAGAGCACAGGAAAGGGCAAGAAAAGGAGGTGCGCCCCTACTTTCCCCTTTCTTTGTTATTGTTTCTGCTTCATTAAGCTCAGCTTCTTTGTTTCTTCTCAATATCTTCCGACTGATTTTATGGCTCCTTTTTCTAATTTCTAAAACTGTACATCAAGTTCCTTTTATTTTAGCCATTCTTACTAATGAAGGCCTTCAGTTCCATGTTGTCCTCCATAACTTGAGCTGCAAACACAGATTTTAATATGAAGTGAAATTTGTGTGTCAAACCAGATTATGAGTTGCTGTTTCTTTTTTGGATTCCAGAGTTAATTACGGAATCATCCTTTCTTTCTTTTGTTTTTGTTTTTTTTTTAGATGGAGTTTCCCTACCTTGCCCAGACTGACCTCAAACTCATGATCCCTGCCCCGCATTAGTCTCCCAAGTAGCTGGGATTACAGGCGTGCACCCTCATGCCCAGATGGAAATATTTCCTCATTTTCAAGGAGTTGATACTCTTTGATTATCATATTATTAATTGAATTATGAACATAATTTGGGCTCTCCATATTTTGACTTTAAATTTCTTAAGATCTTCTTTGTGACCAAGTACATAATTTTTATAAATATTTCATAAAATATAGATAATCCACATGTAGATTTAAAATGTAAGCCTTAAGGACAAATTTGTATCCCCTCAAAATTCATAGTTGAAGCCTTAAACTCCAGTGTGACTATATACTTGAAGATAAGATCTTTAAGGAGATAATGAAGGTCAAGTGAGATCATAAGAGTGGAAATCTAATCCAATAGTAAGAAGGACATCATCTACAAACCTAAGAAAGAGGTTCCCAGGGAAACCAAACCTGCTGAGACTTAATGTTGGATTTCCAGGCTCCAGAACTGAGGGAAAAGAAATTTCTGTTGTTTAAGCCACCCAATCTGTAGTATTTGTGACAGGGAGATGGGAGGAAAGATAAAATCAGACTTATAAGTTATATTATATCAATTTTATATGCTCTTACTTACTCTGAGGCTATTAAATCCAGCCCATTTGGATGATGTGTATGGAAATTTCCCATTATAATTGTATATTTATTGCATTTTCCTTGTATTTTTAACACTCTGTACTTTATTTATTTAAATGTTCCAATGTTTAGTGCATACAGGTTTGTAATTTACTCATAAATTTTGCCTCCCATAACTGTATA
This sequence comes from Sciurus vulgaris, assembly GCF_902686455.1. Lineage (NCBI taxonomy): Eukaryota > Metazoa > Chordata > Mammalia > Rodentia > Sciuridae > Sciurus > Sciurus vulgaris. The sequence goes on from NC_136469.1 coordinate 18,263,741, forward strand.
ATATCCCTATTTATCCCATTAATGTTTTTGTTTTGTTTAGTGTTTTTAACTTCAGCTGTATTAATTATGGTCTTATGTTAATATTACCACAATTGCTTTCAGTTTGCATTTCCCTTTACCCAACTTACATTTTTAAACATCTTTTTCTATTACTGTGCTTTAAGTGGTTCTTATAAACACTACACTATTGGATTCCAGTTTTTGACCTAATACAATTACCTTTAGCATTTGAAAAACTTTGGCCTTTTTTTACATTTAATTTACTAGGTTTTATTCTCCCAGATTGTTTAGAATTTGCTTCTTATTGTTTCCCTTGCTTTCCTTTCTCTGGTTTCAGACTACTTTAATGAGATTGGTGTGTAATTGTTTTCTTACTTTTTACACGGACACTCTGCTGGACCCTTTATTTCTACTGTGGCAACTTTCTTTCCTGAAATATGACAATCAAGTCACCATGAATCGTTCCATATCTCAGTTGCTTCCCAATTGGATTAGACCTTTAGAATATTTTGACCTCTGTACTCCAACTAGATGAAATCTTTAGATTTATTTTGTTTCATGCTTCCTTACCATACCCACAAACACTTTCCTAGGCTTTGCTTAGATGACTTGGCATTGAACTTCCAGACTACTGTTGGTCTCACTGCAACATGTTTTACTATTTCAACATTTCTTAGTTTTATACTTCTATTCCCTTTTCAAGGATCCTGTTTATTAAATGTAATTATATAGGCTACAAGTTCATGGGCTACCGCTTGCCTTCTCATCTTCCCTTACATTGAAGTTTCTCTTATGTGTGGTCTGGGTTGTGTTATTCTTCTAGTTCCTTCTTCACATAATGCCAGTGTTTAAAACCTTCCATATGTTAATAGAATGCTCTCAAACTGAGACGAATCCAAGCCTTGGCTTATCAGCCCTTTTCCTTCAGGAGTCTCATGTTTTTGAGCTTCCAATGTGTTGATGAGAAGTCTGATACCGTCTGATTCTTTCTTACTTAAGAAATAATTTGTTCTTTCTGCCTGAAAGATTAGAAAATATTTTCTTTATGCTTTTTTAAAAAAAATGTTTTTGACTGACACATAGTATGTGTATCTGAGGTACAGAAAGATGCTTTGACTCAGTTACTCACGTCACTAGCCCAGCTATTACACTAAAAGGTTATCATTTCTTTATAGCGAATGCATCCAAATTCCTCTCTGCTAACTATTTTGAGATATATAATGTGTTGTTGCTAATTATATTCCCCCTGCTGTGCCGTAGAACTTATTCTTCCTATGAACCAATAACTGTACCTCTTAAGTTCAGGTATAGTCTCAGGATATAGAATGCCAGTTTTTCTTTAACTCTGTGAGCTCCTTGAACTGCAGAGTCAATTTTTGTGTCAGATCAAGACATTTTTAATCTATTTTTTTCTCCCTTGTATCTGTTTGCTTTTCTGTTTGGTTTTTCCTCCTTCTGGAGGCCTATATAATCTGCTTGGAAGAAAATACACATGTGTCAACCAAATCTAGTATGTTTTTTATCATGATTCCCATTCTTTTTTATTTTACTCTATGAGTAAGTTTGTTTCTTCCACTTTATCTTTCAAGCCTCAAATTTGCCCATTTTCCTTTCAATTTATCTACCAGATTTTTGATTGAGAAATAATAGCTTATTTTCCCTAGATCAAGTACGTTTTCCTTAGATCAATTATTTTTATTATTTCAATTTAAATTTTAACTGATACATAAAAACATGAAAATTGTACCTACTAAAGAAATACCATGTGATGTTTGATACATGTATGCCTCAGGTGGTGTTTAAATCAGGTTAAGCCTGTACACTTCCTCAAACACTTCTCATTCCCTTTATGCTAAAAACTTACAAAATCCTTTCTTTTAGCTTTTAAAAATGCACAGTACATAATCATTGTCTATCATTCAGCTAGATTCCTTGAGAAGGTGTTTGACCTAAAGACACTTAAAGAAGAGGAGAGAGTATGATGGAAAGAAAACCTGGGAAATAGAGCTTCCTGGGAAGAGTTGGCAAAGACCCTGTGACTGAAGAATGTCCCCTGTGCACCAATAATAGCAAAGCCTGGGGAAAAGTGGGAGATGAAGAAGAACCAGTGGGAAGGGAAAGACTCTAGACGGTCCTGTAGCTATTGAAGTATTTTGGCATTTACTAAGTGACATGGGGAGCCACGGTGGGAATTTGAGCAGAAGAATCTCACCTGTCCATGTTTGAGAAAATGATACTGCAGTTCAAGGAGCTCACAGAGTTAAAGAAAAACTGGCATTCTATATCCTGAGACTATACCTGAACTTAAGAGGTACAGTTATTGGTTCATAGGAAGAATAAGTTCTACGGCACAGCAGGGGGAATATAATTAGCAACCACACATTATATATCTCAAAATAGTTAGCAGAGAGGAATTTGGATGCATTCACTATAAAGAAATGATAACCTTTTACACTATTGTGTAGAGAATCAACCAAGGAGGACAAGGATCCAACAGCTTGAAAACTATTGCAACAGTATAGTTGGGAAATGAGGATAGTTTGGATCAGGTTGATAGGGCCTGGGGTGTAGCTCAGTGGCAGGGCGTGTGCTTAGCATGTGGGACCCTGGGTTCAATCCCAAGTCACAAAAAGATCAGAGTGATAACAAAAGAGGTGAGAAAATGTGTTCATATTGTAACTAGAAACAAAAGAATTTTCTACAGGATTGGATGTGGGGTATGGGATTGAAGAACCAAGAATGGCTGTAAGGTTTTGGGCCTGGACAAACTTAAAGAACAGGGTTGCTGAGAAACTGGAGTGATGAAAAGGGGAGGTTAGGAGAGGAAAGTCCAAGTTCAGGTTTGGACATGACATGGGGATGCCTATTAGACTTCCAGGTGGAAAAGGGGTCGAGCGTCCTCTAGGGATCAGAGAACAGGTCTGTGCTGGAGATACAAATCTGGAGTCCTGGGCTCTTTCCCTCCCTGGCTGCCTGGGGATTAGCCGCCACCATGAACAACACTGGAGCTATCTAGACCAGGAAATTTATGACCAATCGACTACTTCAAAGGAAACCAAAGGTCATCAGTGGCCTTCACCCTGAGAAGGCAGCATGACTAAGACAGAAATGTGGGGGAAACTAGCCAAAGTGGACAAGACCTCACTGGACATGCTGTTGTATTTAGATTCAGATCCCATTTTGATTGTGACCAGACAACTGGCTTTAACAGGATATAGGAAAAGAAAAGGACTATACAAAGAAATAAACCCAGACATAGATTTGTAAGACATGGAGAATACGAAAAGAAAAGACCTCAAGTAAACAGTGAATGGAATAAAATGAGGGAAGTCTGTGGGACAAGTACTGGTGCTAAGGCTGGTGCTGGCAAGGTGAGCTGCAGATTGGAAAACAGCAGGAAGAATCCAGACTCTGCAGGAACTTTGTCTGCAGTGATTGTGCAGATTTTTCACAAGAGGATTAATCAACTGCAGAAATTTTTTTTTAATGGAGCAACAAACTGTGGAGGGCATTTATAGTTCTGAGACTGTATGAAATGGTCAGAATTCATAAAAACTGGATGTTACTAGAAGAAAGGCCCAGCACTGAGCCCTTGGGCACCCCTGCAGTTCCCACACTCGTAGATCTGAGGAGGGAGCATGGTTTCAGTCCAGGGACTCAAGTCCAGCCTGGGAAACACAGTGAGATCTTATCTCAGAAAGAGAGAAAGAGAGAGGCATGAAAATTATTTTTAAAAATTCTTTAAAGAGGAGGGAAAAAACGGAGCAGAAGCTGGCAAGGGAGTGAGATAAGGAGAACGAAAATGTTTCAGGGGATAGAAATAATAGCATGTTTGTATGTTGGATGGAATAATTCAGTAGATAATGAAAAATGGATCACGTAAGAGATGGGAAGGATCACTGGATGCAAGCTCGTGAGTAGTTAAGAAGGAAAGCAATCTATAGCACAAGTGAAGAAGTTGACTTCCCAGGGAGCACGACTTGTTCAAAGGAGTCAACAAAACAGGGAAACCAGCAGAACATGTGGGCATGAACACTGGTAGTCAACCAATGTGGTGGTTGGAATGCATGGAATTTTCCTTAGAACTTCTCTTATTTTCTCTATAAGGTTGGGAACAAGACACTAAGTCAACAGGATTTGCTGATAGGGTGTGAGGCACACAAAAAAGAGAAGACTCCAAGTTCGTTGGTGTGAACCAGGGAAAAATAGTGTGACCATGAACACTAGTGGTGTGCTGGAGTGGACTCCTACTGGCCCATAAGAGGCACTTATTAAATTTCCATTATGAAATGATTAAGTTTCTGTGAGTCAGTTGTTAAACACAGTCATTATTCAAAATTAAGTTTTACAAACTTTCAAATAACTTATTTTAAAGACAAAAATAATAAACACTCAATTCTGTTTTGTCGACTGCATTTTACCATATTGATGTTCTTGAAGCTATTTAGTCTATCGTCTCTGTATGCTACAAATTCTATTTAATGATTATGCCACTCTTCCCAATTGAGGGCTCAATGACTTAGCAGTAGTAGCATGAAATCAGCCATGGGAAGAGAATTTACACCACAGAAATTGGAAAACGCTAAAAGTCAGAGCTTGGTTTATTATTTTGTTGCTTGCCTAGATTTACATGATAGAGGAAAATGTTAATACCATAGATAAAACTTAAAATGTGTCATGTTTACCACATGGTTTAAATACAAACAACTAAGGAAATATTCTTCCAGTATTCAAAACTTCATCTGATTTAGCCAAGAAGTCACAATGTCACTGATAAATAAGTAAAGCTCCAACACACACCTTCCTTGTTATTACTTTCATTTTGTTAAGGTGAATAAAAATACCAACCAACATTCATGTGGGAACTATGCTTGTTCATCAGTTGCAACCTTACGTAGGCAACAAATTTCCAAGAATTTTGTCAAGGATCAATGAGAGCATATCGTGAGAATCAGTCAGTATGATAAATGAATAACAAATGCATTTATGTGTTATTTTTTTCAGAAAGCTGGTTGCATTCAGCTCACCATTGCCTTTACTAAACTGGGAAAAATAGATAGAGGAGTCAGTCTGTGTGGGATTTCCACTAGTACTGCATGTTCTTACTCTACCTCGTGACTGCTACATATCTCTGAGTGCATGGCTAATTTCCTTCACTTGCTTTTGGAACAGCAATAATCCAAAGAATGGAAATGGAAAGAACAGGGGAGCACCGGACAGTGTCCTCAGTTCCCCTGTGGCCTCTCAATGCCTCACAATTCCATGCCCCCCAGAGGATCCCCTGGATCACAGAACAGGGAAAACTTAAGAATGATGGTGGCTGGAAGAAAAGACCTGAGCCTACACCAGCCCTGACTCTGTCCCCATGGTTACCTATCAGTGTCACCTGACTTTCAGAGGAGAGTGGAATTGTGGGGCTGTGTGCATTCATCCACCTCATTACTCTGTTTGCAGGACTAGGTAGGAAAGGAAGGAGTGCTGGACTCAGGAGCAGCAGATTTACGACCAGTGCCCTCGCTGATATCAAGCAAATCACTAAATATTAACTGAGGAATCTACTTTAGATGAACTTCACATCCTTTCTAACTCTAAATTTCTCTTCAAATTTACTCAATGAGCAAGACGCATCAGAAGATAGTAGCCACGTGATTACTAATTACAAAAAGCTCTGGGTGACTCCCTAAGGATGGATTATACTTTTTTAGTCAGTTTTTGTTGTTGTTGTTGTTGTTTTGTTTTGTTTTGTTTTTTTACTACTGTGACCAAAAGAACTGACAAGAACAATTTTGTAAAAGGAAAAGTTCATTTGGTACTCAGAGTTTCAGAGGTCTCAGTCCATAGACAGCAGACTCCATTGCTCTAGGCCCAAGGTGAAACAGAACATCATGGCAGAAGGATATGGAGGAGGAAGGCAGCTCAGGATTGGCAATCAGGAAGTAGAGAGCTCTGCTCACCAGGGACAAAACCTAAACCCCAAAGGCATGTGCCCAGTGACTCACCTCTTCCAGCAACACCCTACCTGCCTATAAGTTATAGCCTAGTTAACCCATATCAGTGGGTAAATGCACTGATTAGGGTTAGGCTCTCAAAACCCAGGCATTTCACATCTGAACTTCCTTGCATTGTCTCACACATGAACTTTTGTGGGATGCCTCATATCTAAAACCATAGCACCCTCTGACATATTTTATTCTCTCCACAGAATCCTTAATTTATAGGGAAAAAATTCAATAGCAGCAGAAAGAAATTTTGTAAAAATAATTACTCCTGGACAGTGAGACATGGAGGTTTCTTAGTATCACACACCTTAGTTCAAGTATACCCAAGATCCCATCCCTACCCCAAATGTAGCAGTGGACATCCTGTTTGTGGTGGAGACTATGAGGGCTCACTAAATATTCACATGTCCCTTTTCATTTGCCAGCCTCCACTGTTAGGCTGCCAGGTGACAGGGATCTGGATAATAGCATGTTGGAAGAAGGGACAAAAGCTGACTCTAGGCCTGGCCCTTAGACACCTCCATAGAAACCACCTTTGCCATAATGAGTCACAGAGATTCCGTGTGTCTACTGGTAGCAGACTCCCTATGTCCAAGTTAAGTGAGATCCTCCTAACCCATGAATTTATCTATCATGTCACAACCTCCATCTACATTAAACCCTGCTGCCTCTCCTCTTCCCTTCCTCCCAAGAGGACAGGCATTGAAATATAACACTGCTTCACATGACAAGGCAGACACTATGAGAGCCTAGTACACGTTGTCAGTTTTATTTTATCACATTAAGTCATAATAAACTCATAAGTCCCCTGTATCATGATTTAAGGCATAATGGTAAAAGTGATTCTATTTATGAATTACCTTGGTCAACCACTACTTCAAAGATTTTTGTATATAGTATACTCTTGAAATAGGTAGCTGTTATGGTTTGGATGTGAGGTGTCCCCCAAAAGCTCACATGGGAGACAATTCAGGAAGGTTCAGAGGAGAAATGATTGGGTTGTAAGATTCTTAACTCAATCAGTGAATTAATTGAAGTGGTAGGGTGTGGCTGGAGGAGACGGGAATTGGGGGGTGGCTATGGGGTACATATTTTGTATCTGGAGAGTGTAGTCTCTCTCTCTCTCTCTCTCTCTCTCTCTCTCTCTCTCTCTCTGCTTCGTGATGATGAGAGCTGCTTCCCTCTGCCACACTCTCCCGCCATGATGTTCTGCCTCACCTAGAGCCCCAAGGAATGGAGCTGGCCTTCTATGGACTAAGACCTCTGAAATCATGAGCCTTCAAATAAACCTTTCCTCCTCTACAAGTGTGCTGGTCAGATCATTTAGTCACAGCAGTGAAATAGCTGACTGAAACATTTTAAGTTTCTAGTTTCTAGTACATGTATTTTTTAAACTTATCATCTTGAACTAAGTGCAGATTGATGGAATGTTATAAAAATAGTACAAAGATCGAGTACATAGTTTCTTTAAATCCTTTACTGATGATGACAATCTTACATAAAGGTAGTACATTTTGAAAACCAGGAAATTAACATCAGAACAATGCTTCTAACTAGACTATGGGGCTTACTTAGTTTTCAACAGTGTTCACATGGATGCACGTGTGTGTATGTGTGTGTGTGTGTGCGCGCGCTCGTGCGTGTGCACGTGCATGCATGCACACACAGGTAAGTAGTTCTGTGCACTCTGATCCCATGTAAACTTCATGTGACTACAGCCACCGTGAGGATCCAGAACTGTTCCATCAGCACTGAAGATCTTCCTCACTCTCCCCCTTTATTTTTTTGCCAACCCCATTCCTGACTCCTAGCAACCATGGTTGTCCATTGCTGTGGATCAAGCATTTTAAGACTATTACATCAATGTAATTATGCAGTATATAACCTTTTGAAGTTGTGGGGGTTTTCCCATCAATCATAGCCATGCCCTTTGGGTCCATCCAAGCTACTGCAGGATCAACAGCTTGCTCCTTTTCATTGCTCAGTAGCATTCCAGAGGATGGATGTACCAGAGTTTGTGTAACCATTACTCACTGAGGGACACTGAGTTGTTTCCAGTTAGGAGCTATTACGAATAACACTATTGTGACAGTCACATACAGATTTTTACATGAACATACATTTTGATTTCTCTGGGATGAACGCCAAGAGTGTCATTCCTAGGACATAAGTTAAATGCATACTGAGTTTTAAAAGAAATTGCCAGAAAATTTTCTAGAGTGGCTGTACCAATTCACAATCCCACCAGTAATGCAAGACTGATTTATCTCTCCTCCTCTTCACTAGCCTTTTGCACTGCCCCGTTTTGAATTTTAGCTAGTCTAATAAATGTGTCTGAAATCTCACTGTGGTTAATTTGCATCTCCTGATGGCTAACGGTGTTGAAGAAGTTTCCTGTGTGAGCTTATTTGCCTTTCCTACCTTCTCTTTGGCGAAATTTCTCTTCATATCTTTTTCCCATTTTCTAATCAGAGTATTTGAATGTTCTACATATTTTCTAGACACAAGTTCTTTGTTGCATATGTGGTTTGCAAGTATTTTTCCTGGTATTCTTATTAGTAATCCCTAAAACAAGTTTCAAAATACAGATAAAGTTCTCACACATACTAATGGGTTTGAACATAGAGGTGGAAAAATTGGAGGCACTTTTTTTACTATTAATACTTGTAATAAACTGTCTTTGAATGCTGGTTGTAAGAAACCAACCCAGTCAGACTGGCCTCTGGATATTCTTTCTTTTTTATTATAATTATTAGTGCATATTAATTGTACAAAATAATGGGTTTCTGTGTGCAGGAAACCTAGAACATGTCTGTAGCCTGCTTTGATCACATCCACCCTCTCATCTCTGTCTTACCCCACTCCACCCCAAGTCCCTACCCTGTCCTCTAACAGTCCTCTCTCTACTTTTGGGTCATTTATTATTTTTTTTTCTTTCTAGTTTATACACAGTAGACAAAATGAGAAAACGTGCGTCTCTTGTTTTCCTGTGTCTGGCTTATTTTGCTTAACACAAAGATCTCCATAGAGATACTTTAAGAGACTATAAATAATAGTCACTTCCCAACTTTTTCTGAAACAATGAGAAATTACTATTGAGTTTTAGGTAGCAGATGCCTGAAGGTTACTGAGACCCAGTGGGGAAAAGTTACATTTTCCTGTACCTACAGTGAATTGATTCATTTTCATTACCTTAAATTGAAGACAGGAGGATAAGAATATCGAAGTGATTTACTAAGAAGTTTATCAGGCATATGCCAATATAATTATTTTTTTAATCCAACAAGAAAATGGGTGTCAATAAATAAGTCATTAATAAACTAAAGAGTCTTATTTCCTGTGCATTGAAACTGAAAGAGAAGCTTATTTAAAGATTAAGAAAGACATCAAGGAATACATTTCCCTAAGATTAAAGGGTAGTGGTTAACATGCTAAGTATTTATCTCTAAATGAGAGAAAGGTCTAGAAGCAAGAAAAACTATGTGAAAGAAAAGAAATGTATTAGCAAACAGAAAACCAAACATTGCATAATAGCAAGAACTATTAACACTTACTAAATTTTTTTTAAACTGATCAAAAAATCATTTTAATACAGATGGTAAAATGGATATTTGCTTAATAACTGAGAAAACAAAACAACTCTCGAGAATAATTTCAAAAATAAAACACCTTAGTCATTAAGATAAAATTATATTTAATGGATTAGATTCCATATATATGTGCAGATAAAGTGGTAATAAAATTAAGCATAATGATGAAGATGGAATAGAATGTTATGGTGAGGCCTTGCTTCATATTATTCAACTTTAGAAAAGGACAGGGCAATAAGATAGTGATTTTTAACAGATGTCTTCACCTTGCATTAATGGGAATGTTCATACAGGATTTTAAATTGTTCTGAGATCATCTGCTAACTTGTTTAATCTGAACTACTGTGAAAACCATAAATTCTAAAAAAAAGGAAAAAAAAGTCAACAAGAATCTTCCTCTCTCTCTCTCTCTCTCTCTCTCTCTTTTATTTTTATTTCTTTTTTTTTTTTTTTTTTTTTTTTTGCCTATGCTAGCTTTTGAACCTAAGGCCTCTCTCATGCTAGGAAAGCTCTCCTCTACCACCAAGCTACAGCCCCAGCCCAACAAGAATCTACTTTTTTAAACAAGTTTTACAGAATAACTCCTATGATTAGGGGATCCCTTGATCACAAAAATTGAACCAATGAGCAAACTCCATAACCCAAAGTGTAAAGGCTACTCTTATTTTCTGATGACAGGAAAACCTTGTATCATATTCTGAGCTTGCTGCTAGATTAGGAAGCAATCAAAACTAGAGATCTATCCAGGTCTTCATCTGGGAATTATAGTTAACAACCACCATCAAAAACTATCAATTAACCAAAATTTTATCTAAGCATCTGAAACCACTTTCCCAGAATCCTGGCACCACACACCTGTCAATAAAGTGCTGCTCCACCCCTCGTCCACATTGGGAAGCCGTCAGATTTTTTCTGTTTTGAGTGTTACATCCGTAGCCTCATATTCTGCATACAGGAAAGAGTGCATTTTGTTGCTGGAGTCTGGAAACCAGAGTGTTTGATGCCTTGATGAACAGAAGCCAGAAAAACTGTCATTTCAAACCTCAGAATTTTTCTTTTTTTAATCCGTTTATTTATTTTTAATTGACAGGTTAATGATCATTCAAGGTCTTTACATTTCCTTACAGAAGCCGAAATTCAACTGTGAAATACCTTTTTTTAAATGGAGAAATGCACAAAATGCGTCCTTGACACAAATGTAAAGAATTGATTAACTGAACTCGAGGAAAGGGGTGAACTCACCATCAGATTGTTCATGTCCTAGTAAAGAGATGTCAGACAGTTGAGTTTGCTGTTCGGAGATGCAAGTAGAACGGCCTATGAGCTGCCCTCATGGACAGGAGAGAAGAGAACAGGAGGCACAGGGAGAAAGAGAGAAGACATTTGTTCGGGTCCCGCATGGTGGATGCAGCGTACTAAATTTCAAACCATTCCTTCTTGTGGAGGATAATCTTCATAAAATGCTGACCTCATCAGAAGACTTTTCTACTCACACGAATCATATTTGGTGGCACCTAATCCCACATCTCAGATGAGCAATGAAGGTGCTGAGGATAAGAGGCCAGAAAATATGTCATAAAAAACATGAAGGAATTAACCAAAACCCTTGATGGAGACCTTCACAGGAGAGGAGAGACTAGAGATGGATTTGTACCTCTTCATTCAGTGAGATCAGCAAGATTGGGGGTGAGAAGAGCTCCTGTCCATGGGAACCATGGAGGAGGCCAGGCCTGAGACCACCAGCTGGAACAGGAGTCGGAGGCTGTGGAGTCCAGAGGATGCCCTGCGGTAGGCGGCAGAGTACTCACGCCTCAGAATCTTGAAAATAAAAGTCAATGATTATTTCCCCAAGAGAAGTTGAAGAAAATCTATGATACAGTAGCGCTGGACTCCCACTGGAGTTGAATGTGGGTAACAGAAGGACAGAAGTCACGTGTCACCATGCATGTGTGAAGGACCAGCATTGTGCTACTCTCTTTGGCAGCATGGAAGGAGACCCAGAGGCTGCCCTCTCCCTCAGGTTGTCAAGACTTAGGAGTGAAAACAAGTTAAGAGAGCTGCCGGAAAAGGTAGTGGGGTCCCCAGTCAAAGGTTGAGAAGTCTACGATGGAGTTGGTAATTTACGAAGCTTAACCCCATGGCGTTGTTCAGCCCAGGGGAGCAGGCTCCGTCTAGGCTGTCGTAGGAATCCAGACATCAGGCAAGGAGGAGCCCAAGCAGAGCGATGGCGCTGGCCATCCGGTGGGAAGGGATTCATTCAAGTCATTCTATTGCTGCGTTCTTTCCTGCCCACATCAGCCTGAAATTTCTATTTAAGCATAAGTGATACATGATGATGGGGTTGCAGTGGCTGCTGCGGTGGAGAGGGCAGTAGACCCTCACGCAGCCCTGTTGGTTTTCCCTTCCCGGGATCCTCTTTAATGACTGGCCCATCTCCCCAGCTCTGCCGCCTCCTTCATACCGCTTTCTCCTCTGTGTGGGCCAGTCTCCCCTTCTCACAAGGGAATACATGTGGCCACATTTATCACCCAGATGACCCAGGGTCATCTCCCCATGTCCAGATGCTTTACTCCATCAAATATCCAAAGACTCCGTTTATCCATCTAAGGCAATATTCACAGGTTCGAGGATGAGGACGTAGGCATCATCTCTCTCAAGCTTCCCTAAAACGGATGGGGGTGCATTCTACCTAGAACACGACGCACGTACAAAGACTCCAAATGGTGAGTGCACGGGGACTTTGGGAGAGTGAATAGTTGTCCCTGACTGGGTGTTGGTTGCAAATTGGGAGTGGAGAGGAAGAAAGTTGGAGGGGTAAGAAAGGTCTACCAATAAAAGATTTGGAGTTCTATTCTCTTGCAATTTGGAGAACTGCATAAGAAAGCAACGTTGCAGGAGTACCTCTGCATGTCACTGAGCTTCAGAAACTTCTCGGGGATGCAGACTGAGCAGAAGAAAGAGACCCAGAGCCCTAGCAGAATGCAGTTGGAACTACAAAGGTATCCTCTGCAGGGGACCACGTGCCCAAGCCATGGGGTCCTTGGGGGAGATGTAGAGACAGGGTTAGCTGCTGAGCTGCAGCTTCTCACCAGAGCTCCTCAGCCATTTCTCTCTGAAACGTCTCAGGGTGGAATTTGGGTTAAACTACCCTAGGTAAGCTTTATTTCTCTGGGAATCCTGGCTCACAAATATGCATAGAGAGTGCTGAAGAAATACTTCCCCAGAGGCCCTTCAGCCTGTTCAGCCCACACAGCCACTTCAGTTTTCCATTTTTCTGATCAAGGAACATTGACTGAAAGGCTCAATGTGTCAACATCTTTTTTTCCCTTATTAATTTGGATTTCTTCAGGACAGAAATGAGGATAATCAGAAAAAAAGAGGAAGGGGAGGACAGAGAGACACAGAAAAGTAGATGGCAACAGCAATTTAGTAAGTTCACTGAGAATTAACCAAGCACCTACTATGTGCCGGGCACTATTCAAGTTGTGCAGAAAATAGCAGCAAGCAAGACAGAAGAAACTCACATTCTAGAAACATCATGTGGTCCTTCTTGTCCCCTGATCTCTGCTAATTCCTGTGAAGGGCTCTCTGCTCATTACCTCTTTAAACCTACAGGAATGGAGTTGAGAAGAGATCTGAGCCAGAGGTGAGCCAGCTCTCATGATAGAGATGGAAGCAGAAATAGGGAAGGTCCATCTGCAGAGTCTCTGGACTTCACCTTGCCTATAGAACTCAATTTCCAACAGCTATTCATTTCAGACTCAGCCTGGAGTCAGATGGCTTTCCAGAAACCCCAGCCAAGGAAAGCGAAAGAGTTCCAAGGATAAATAAAGGGAAAAGTTGCTAAGTGTGACCAGCACTTTTGGCCATGGTAAAGAGATATGGACTTGGCTGGATACTCGTGGTTATTTATAGAGCAAGTGAACACTAAAACATGCCGCAATTACAGATGGCCGGGCCAGATGATCTGTCACGGTCCCTTCCAACTCCATTTATTTCGTGATTTTTTATTTTTGTCCTAGTACCTATCACAAGGACTAACAAGTGAACCATTATTAAGAAGGAGAAAAGAATCCAGACAAAATATTTTAAATGAATTTTGTATAATAAAATCAATTAAGTAATACTAAGGGAGCGAATGCATTTTTTTCAAGGAAAGAATAAATGCATTTCTATTTTGAAAAAAACTAATCGACAGGGGTATCTTCCAGTGACTTTTGCTTAAGGTGATTTTCTGTGACCATAAAACCATAAAGGGCCTGAGAGACCTTTAGAAGATCCCTCTCATTTTATAGACAAGGCTACTGTGACCAAAGAGGGACATGAATACCAGGTCTTCTGACTCCTTTTCCAATAGTGCTTTAGTCAGACCACAGTTCCAATCAGACTGTAGTCTCAATTAAGGAACTCCTAGAACACTCTAGACTCAGTAAAATTAAAATAGATACATTTGATATGTTAATGCATATGATTTGTGATTACAGTATAATTTTATATATAAATTCACATAAAATTTAATGATTATCTATGGAGACAAGTTCTCCTAACTCATAAGCTATACCCAGGAGCTATTTAACTCTTTTACAACAAGAACATAACACTGAAGTAAATTATGGCCTCCGTGGTACATTATGTTGTCTTATTTAAAAAATTTCCAAGGAAACGTAACTTAAATCTGGAGCTTGGCTCATATTTGAGTTCCCCCTGGGACTGTGAGGAGTAATCTGGCAATGAAATATCCTAGCTAGAAACTTTTAGTCATCTGCATAAACATAAGGAAAATATTTATTTGGGATATTATAAGACTTCAGTATTTTTTTTTCTAGGCTCTGTTATTTTTAATAGAAATGTGAGATTTTCTGTTGAGAAATATCTTCATGGATGTTGAGAATAAGGAAAACATCGTGATGTTGTTTGACTTTTGTCCAGAGTAAAAATATCATAAATATGCCAGGTAAGAAACCTAGCCAATCAGTAATTATGACAGAAAAGAACCATCACAATTTCTTACACATTTCTTTACTAATCCAATAAACAGCTATTTGTGGATTGAAGATACTCATAAAACACTGAGTGGATGTTAAATGTTCTCATGACAAACATGACCAACTATATGAGCTAATAATGCATGTTTTAATTAGGGGATGTAACCATTTCACAATGTATTCATACTCCTAAACATCACATTGGACACAATAAATATATACAAGAAATCTTTTTAAAATAAACAAATAAACTTGAAAAAAAAGCTTTAGCCTTTCTTCCAACTGCTAAGCAAAATAATATTCCAATCATTGCATAAATAATGTTGAACATCTTCCAAAACAAAACTAAAGGATTATTTTTTTCATTTCTCCAATAGCCTCTTGTTTTGGTAACCTTTATTTAGCTATGGTCTCTCTTCAATTCAATGCAAGCAGAAGGGACAGCCAGTCATCAGCCTGGTGGCAAATCTATTATTACCTCTACAGGAAGCATCAGTCTTTATTTATGAAGAAAATCAATAGCCACAGAAGCCTCCTAGTGATAGCTTTAGAACAGGAAGTTGCCTTATTACCATGACAAAATAACTTTGTGTTGAATTGTAAAGAAATTAACATTTATTGAGTACTTACAATTAGCTAAGTACTTGAAATACTTATCTCATTTAGTCCTCATGAAAATCCTTTAAGGTGCCCATTTGGCAAAAAAGAGAAGCATGTCTACTATGGTTAATGGCCAAAGGCCATCAATAATAAAAGCTGTGAATAGAAACCTTGTTCTCTTTTCTATCAAGTGTGTGTCCCTGCAGCACCTAGAGATTTTTCTCATCCAATAGTGCAAAAGGTGTATCAAGGTAAGTTTTTCAGAATACGAGATGTCCTTCTCCTTTCAATATAAGAAAAGAAATTGTGGATGAAGTAATCTGAAATTCCTTTTGTTAATAATTATGTGTGCTAGCTTCAGAATTATTTGCCCAGGGGTTTCAGCGATTCTGTGGTCGTGAATCTACAGCAATCATTAAGGGCAATCCCACATGGTTCTTTTGCTCCCGATTCTGTAGCTCTTGCCAAATCGAACTTTTTGTTTGTCATCAGAGAACACCAAAGTTTCATACCCGTTCTCTGGAGGGCATTAGTGTTAAGCTGAGTTGTGTGAGTATGTTCTCTAAATGGATTTTACTCAACGATAATAGAACACCTAACAAGACAACAGGAACTTGTGATTTATGGGAGTTTCTAAATGGTGGGAATTTTGTTGACATCCACACAGGCTCTGAGATGGAGGAAATCGTACAGTGTCTGTCTCCGGGTTGCATATGCTATTTTAAGCACTTGTGACGAGGAAGAGTTTCTGCTAAATGTGATGCACCCAAGAGGGAGAAAAATCTATTAGACGGTTGGTTGCTTTAAAAATCCTATTTAGCATCACTTTAAAATAAATTATTGCTGAAAAGAGTAACAATATCTTAGGAATCATAGTGCAAATGGAAACATAAACCATTTCAGGAAAGTTTGTAATCGATCATGGCAGGCCAACAGAGAGAGAGAGAGAGAGAGAGAGAGAGAGAGAGAGAGATACACACCATTATTTTGCTGGATTGTGAATGTCAAGTTGATAAAGATGGAAACTATGCTTCCCAAAATACGTTCTCTGTGGGGTTCCAGATTACAGTTGGCCAAAATAAAGAACTTGTGTGAAATTTGGAATGCAGAAGCAAAAGCAAACATGGTCAGATTTTGGTCCTGGTCAGAGACAAAGATGCTCCAAGGATCCCAGCATGGCCTCCCTCGCTCTCCTCTGTTCTGCATCTAGCTCTCCCTCCTGACAGCTGGCACTGGGGCTCCACAGTGCCCAGGCCCACAACCAGACCTTAAACAGTGACCCAACAGAGGGGGCAGCTGCCACAAGCCTCTCTACAGAGTGTGCTCTGATTTTTCCATTCATGCCAGGGCAGCAGGCAGTGTTCTGACTTTCCAGACCTTCGTTTCTTCTGCTCCTCTCACAGTTGTACAAAGACTGATCTCTATCATTTACTCTTTATTCCAAAATATGCTTCATCTTCATCTCTTTTCCAAATGAATCCTGAATGATAGTTACACATATTACACACATACATGCGCATTCACACACAACCACACATATATAATTATCCCTTAAATAATTATAACAATTCATTATACTACAGTTTTTATTGATAATTATTTGTCATGTCCTCAATACCTCACACTGTAGCTGATACAAAATGTGTGCTCAATAGTCATCACATGCAAAATGAATGGTAAGCTAATTTTTAGATCGCTTAAAAATATTCTGTGCAAAGAATGTCAAACCTCCATAAGACTTGGAAATTACACGAAACATCAAAGACTCAAGTTATATGCTCAAATGTAGATTTATGTTTCTAACTATCATATGCTTGTTAAAAGTGATATGCAGAAATTTTAGATTCCAGTCCTGCTCACAAAACTGTTTTCTGCAAAATCCTGTCAACTCTTATTTTTTCCCTAAAAGCAGGAAATTTCAAGTATGTGATTATGAGGTCACACCCCGCCACAACTTCAATTCTGTGTGATGTGTCCGAGGTTCTATTATTGCATTCTAAGATGTTTATCCTTTGGGAATAGGCTGGTACAATGCCAGACACCTGTGAGCAGAGTCTCCCTAGGAAAAAAAGTTGTCTTCAAAGAGGAATTAAGTCTGGAGACTGGAGAAAGACCCACTCTTGGGCCTAGAATTTGAGAGTGAATAATCCTACTCAGGGATATCTAAGGCAACTTTCACCAAAGCATATTGCAAAGCTATAGGAATTCAAACGATATCTTTCTAGCATATAAACAAACACAAAGATTAATAGAGCATAATATGGACATAAGCATAGAACCATAAGCCCAGGATTATGCAGTCAACTGATTTCCAATAGAGGGCCAAGAATACACATTGGGGAAAGAATAGTCACTTTGATAAAAGGTATTGAGAAGGCTAGATATGATATTCATATGCAAAAGAATGACATTAGATCCTTATCTTACACCATACATGAAAATCAACTGACAATGGATTGGGTTTAAACTTAAGACCTAAAACCATATCGGGTCAAACTCAAACATAAGAGCATGAAACCTCTAGAAGAAAATACAAGGAAAAAGTTTTTGACATTAGCTTTGCCAATCATTTTTGAGATATGACCACAAAAGTACAGGCAAGAAGGGCTCCTGTTCTTATAAATGAGCTAACTTCCTTGGGACCAGGGGTTCCTTCCCTCGGAATGCAAATCCGACGTCCTCTGACATTGCTAGGTAGCCACTGTCATTCCCAGACAAACCTGGCCTTCTCTCCAGGCTGCTCCATGACTAAGCTCGGCACCCATGATGAGACGCAGGCGGAGCGTGCGCACAACTCTCCCCAGAAACACAACTCACATCCAGCAACTTCTCCCTGGCCCCAGCGGGCTCCCTGTGACGTGATGAAAGGACAAGGAGCCACATGCCTACTGTCTCTGGACCCTCAGCTTTGTTAACTTCCCCTACTCAGAAAACAAAAAAGACCTTGTTTCTTAATCTTCTTCTTATGATAATGTACTATTTATCTCCACTTACCTCTCAGGTGCTCCCCATTGCCAATATTTAAAAAGTGAGAGATTTTACATGAAAACATGGATAGCCAATGTGTGTTATAGTCCCAAAGGGCAGAAAGCAGCTAGCTAGCAATCTATTTCTGGAATTCAAGCTCCAGCTGTCACTTAGCATCATGCTTGCCCTGTGATTTACCTGACTGTGGAGTAAGAGAAATGGGAACTATTTCTTGGACTCAAAGCCTTACCCTGTACTTATCCCCTCACACCCCCTCATTTGATACCTTTCTGGTCCCTGGAGGTTGTGAGTGTGCCAATGCTGATCTAAGTCCACTAAAGATGTAACCAGACTGTCTGAAGTGGAAAGAGAAAGAGTATAAGAGAAGGAGAACTTGTACTCTTTCTGAAGTGTAGAGGACCCCCCTGAGGAATGGGAAAGAGAGAGTTCATGGTTTCTAAAGAGGAGGGCCTGCGAATGTGGGAGGAAGGAACACTGCCAGCAGATGCGGCAGCAGCCTGCCCAGAGCTGTGATTCCAGAGAGGCAGCAGAGGACCAGCCTTTGACAAGGTGTTATGGCCAGAGGCATCCTGTCAGGACCACAGATGTTCCCCGTAACCCCAAAGAAGAAGCGCTAAAAACACAGACAATGGCTTTTCCAGCTGCAGTGAAGAGGCTTAAGTGGTATTCAGCGTGCCTTGGGTCACTGAAGAGCTGGTCTGTCCCTGGGTCAGATACTTCCACTTGCTCCCTAGAGCCACTCTCCTGTCCTCCTGTCTTCTTTTCTTTTCTTTTTTTTTTTTTTTTTTTTTTTTTTTGGTCTCTGCTCCCCTGCTGCTGGCTTGTGAATGACATCAGTAGGCTTTGAGTCCTCTGGCTTCCTGCTGCGTCCAGATAACAGGGAGCCTGGGTGGTGCTGTGGAAACTAGTGGCTCCCTCCTGCAAGTTCTTCTCAAGTTAAAGACTCCCCCACCATGCAAAGTCTACTGCTTTCCCCCCATGAGACTAAAGCTACACTACTCTACATTCGGTAGCCTGGGGGTGATACCACCAGCTTCTGTGAGCCCCAGAGCACTACACCATTCCCTATGATTTCCCCTGTAGCACACCTTTTAAAATAGATCCTTTTAAATGGATGAAGAAATCCTTGCTGGATTAACCTATTTCAAGTATGCCATCTGTTTCCTGCTGGGACCCCAACTGATACAACTCCAGTGTAACCAGAACTGTTCACACCTCTCCCCTCAGAAAAGCAGTGCTATAGTAGGAGGAGGAGTCAGGATGCAGTCCAGAGCTGAGTATTGAATGAGATTATTCCCAGCCCAGAACAAAAGTAGCTTCAACATTCTTGCTTATATATAAAGTGGAATTCCTAAGTTAGATTGGGATCGAAGCTACTCCCGTCGTATTTAAATTCAACACTGAAAATATAGAACTCTATCTAATAAGAAAATGCAAATAGTAATTATCAACTAAAGAAGAAAGTTTAGAGGGAAACAGAAGAGGAGATAGTTTATAGAGAAAGGAAAAGACACAGAGAACTAAAAGTAGATGCAAAGAATGTAACACATAGAATCTGGCCTTCTAATAGGGCAGGACCGGGATTCTCTGAGTTAGCCAGGTGAAGTTCTCTGGAGTTGTTGTAGACTGCAGGTAAAACATGGGAATCTGTCAAGGCGTTATCTGCTGGTGCACAGATATCCCAACCACCAGATCCTGCACCCTTTGGATGGTCATTCTGAATGTGGGGTACACACCTGCTGCTACACACCTGGAGGAGGTAGCAAGAGAAGGACATTGCCCTCTTCGTGACCTGACATATGGTACAAGAACTAACTGGACTTTTGTCTCAAAGAAGAACCATCCCTGTCTTTCATCTGGCTCTTTCCAAGACTTGGATGCTTCCAAGTCATGGCTTCACAGCTGTCTATGTCTTTTTTCACACATTAAGTGCCAGATCCTCCTCTGAACAGTGGAAGTCTTTAGGTTGGGTCAGGGAGCATGAAGGAATGTCCATAACCAGTATGGGGGCACTGAGGAAATTTAAACTATAACTTTGTTATGGGCTCTTTTTGTGTGAAAATTTAAGAAATAGCTGGAATAAGAAGATGTGGGCACATGGAGGTCCACAGCCTGCTTACCCTGAAAATGGAAAAGTGGGACATTTGAGTTTGGGTAAGCATGAGGCTTGAGTGTTCTTCATGACTATTGGTCAGGGGTTAGTGTACAGAGATAGCATGTGGGCGAAGAATGGGAGCTCCTCACCAAGGACTTTCCAAATTCTGGACAGGAATAGCAGCTGCCATTCACAGATGAAATAATCAGAGCAACCAGGAGGCCAGTTCTCCTCGTTGGGCCAGGCTACTGGCTCTAAATGTCACAAAGACTTTACAACATTTTTCCAGATTTTAAAAGCGTCCCATTTAGTATGGATCGCAAGTGTCACATTTATGCTATGCTTAAATGATAAAAAGGTTAATTCAGGAACTGGTTCATAACTTTGGAGAAACATTTATCCATCAGGCCCCACTGGTTGAACATTGCCCTAGGGAATATGACACCCCGATATCCTCACTTCAGGCTTCCTGTGTCCCACTCTGTGTTGCTGAAGCCAAGAGTAAAAAATCACAAAATACATGCTTGAGGCATGAAACTGTCAGAAAAATATGAGGCAAAGCCAGCACAGACCCAGCCAGCTGCTCAAATTGGGAGCCCAAGAGCAAAGGAGGCCACATGTAGGACCTCTGGCACACATGGATCCTAATTCATAGTAAGAAGTGTGCCTAACAAACATGGAACTCAAGTAGAAAGAATCAAACCATCCTGTGGGACATGTGGTCCTAGCTGTAATGTATTTGGTCCTTTGCTTCAGCATAAAATATATCTTTCTAAAAATAAAATTTTTTTTTGACCATAAAACTGTTTTTTCTTGATTGATTACCAGTTAATCATGCATTTTGGTTATATTGACTGCTTCTTTGTATTTTTGTTTGCACTTCTACTTATTTTTTTAGTAGAATATGCATCTCAAAATCAAAATATCCAAAAGCAGTTGTTTTGGAAAGCTCTCCTGGCCCACTATCTATGAAACTGACCATCTATGTGTCCTGTAGCCCAGAAAATTCTCTCATAAGTGTACACCCAACAGGACTGTATGCATATGCTACCAATACACATGCATGAGAATTCTGTCAAATGGTGTCTACCAAAAAACACCACCAAATCATCTGTTGATAAGACAAAGTTGAGTTGACTGATAACCACGACAAAGGGAGCATTGTCTCACAAGAGTTCTAGAAGCAACTCATTGTAGGGCAGAGGGGAAGTTTTTGATGTTCAGGGTTGGGTCAGGGTGGGTCTTTCAATATGGGATGCTTTGGTAAGTACCAAGATGTAAAACTTTAGTTTATCATGGACACAAGAAGACAACCTAGAAATATTACTCAACCTTCTACCATCTTTCTGGCCATTGGGAAATTCTTTGACCTATCTTGTCTTCAAGTAGACCATAATGAACCTGTTCCAGGAGTCCTTCCCAATTTTCAGATGGAAGGAATGTTATACAGAGAGGACAAGAACAATCTGGACTGACAGACCCTGCTGGGACCTTTCCCAGGATCTCAAACACTTTATTTCTGAAGACTCCCATGTCATGTAAAACTTTATTTAAATAATTTATTATGCCTTTCTCTTGTTAATTTATCTTTTGTTATAGGCTTGTTTACCATGGCACTTTATGATAGGCAGGAGAATTATTACACCTTTCCCTCTGTATACCTTAAAAAATAAAGTTATCTGCAACTAGTATCTTCCTTGTCAAGCTTCTCATGAAATAGTAAGTTTATGTTAAAATAGATAGTAAATTCTACGTGTGTAGATAGTTCAGGTCATAGGTAGGGAATTACAGCTGTTGAGTTAGCTCTAGCCCTCTGCCTATTTTCATAAATAAAATTTGGAACACAGCCACATGCATTCATTATTTACGGACTGTGGCTGCTTTCCTATAATATGCTCTTCCATATTATCTGATTCTATTGCTGGCCTGTGACTTTCACTGACTTTGTGCTATATTAAAACTCTATATATTATAGACAAAGGATAGTAATGCAAATTTTTCTTGTCTATAGATATAATTAATTATTGTCCTGTGGATATTGGCTGATTTTGCATTATATTAACTAGTTGATTTCAGCATTCCTAATTGCCAATGTATGTGTTCTTTGGATTCACTTTGAAATGGTGGTGTTTTTTGTTTTGTCTTTGTTTTGGAAACCCATATTCGTCAAGGTGCTCCAGAGAACCGGAACCAATAAGAGATATATGTATATATTATGGAAGCTGAGAAGTTCCATAATCTGCTGCTTACAAATTGGAGACCCAGCTAATGATATGATTCAGTGTTCATTCCAAGGCCTAAGAAGCAGGGGGGCCATTGATACCAATCCCAACCAAGAGCCAGGGAAGGTGAGATGAGCTGTCTTGGCTCATGCAGATAAAT
Organism: Sciurus vulgaris; assembly: GCF_902686455.1. Classification (NCBI taxonomy): domain Eukaryota; kingdom Metazoa; phylum Chordata; class Mammalia; order Rodentia; family Sciuridae; genus Sciurus; species Sciurus vulgaris. Next base: position 18,286,380 of record NC_136469.1, read on the forward strand.
TTTTCTTTTATTCAGGCCCATAAGAGACTGGGTGATTGCCCCACACAGTTGGGGAGGACAATCAACTTTACTGAGTGTATTGATCCCAATGGTACTCCCTCTGTAAACTCCCTCACATTCACACAGAATGATGATTAATCTGAGCCAGTTCTATTAATGTGAAATTTAACCTCCACAACATCTTACTAGTTTCCTCATTAGTTAATAAATTCAATAAAACCTTTGACACATACTCATGTTTGTGCAAACATTAAGATTAATTTTTAACAGGAGTGAGAAGTCATGATTGTGGTTACCACTGGGGAGCAAGTAGTAACTGGAGCACCCCTGCAGGGCTGCTGGGAAATGTCCTGCTTCAGATGTAGCTCTGGTCAAATAGATGTACACACGGAGAAGTAGACTAAGGCTTTTGGCAATTTTCTGAATATGTATTTCATGGGAAAGGGGTTTTTGTTTGTTTTATTGGTTGTTTGTTTTTGCAGTGAACCCCTGCAGGGCAAGCACACTACCACTGAGCTATAACCTGTTATAGTTTGAATATAAAGTTCCCCCAAGGGCCCATATGGTAAAGGTTTGGTCACCAGCACATGGTAATAATGGAAGGGGTGAAACCTTTAGGAGTTGGGGCTTAGTGGAAGGAAGTCAGGTCCTTGGGTTGGTGGCCCTTGAAAGGGATATTAGGACTCCAACTCCTTCCCCTCCCTCTTTTTTGTTCCCAGCCTCCAGGAGGTGAGCAGCTCCTCTGTCATGCACTCCCCGCCATGATGTTCTGCTTCACCACAAGCCCAAAGCAACAGGGCCAAGCTGCCATGGACTGAAATCTCTGACACCATGAGCCGCAGTAAATCTTTCCTTCTATAATTTTGTCTTAGGCATTTTGTTACAGCAATGGAAATCCAATTAATACACACTGCTAGTCCCCCAAAAGTTCATTCTAAAGTAAATAAATAAATCACAAAAGGTATAGAATGAAATATCTCCCCCAGTTCACCACTCCTCACCTGAATAACAGTGACATTAGTAATGCACCTTTCCAAACTTTTAAAGTACATACAAGGAAATACGGATACAGAGTCTTATTTCCTTACCCCTGTTTTGTACAAAAGACGGCACGAAAGATAGGACATACACACTGTTCTGTGCCTTTTATTTTTCACTTAACAATAAATCTCAGAGATCTCTTCTTATCAGCTCATGGGGCTCCTCCATTCTTTATTACAGCTCCATTGTAGTTCATTAAATGGATGTGCCACACTTTATTTAACCAGCCCTCTCCATTGATGGACATTTGGGTTGTTTCTAATCTTGTGCTTCATAGAGCTATACTGAGCTCCAAGATAATAATAAGAAAAAGAAAGGAAGGGATAGGAGAAGAGAGATGGAAATCGGGAGAGAGAAGGAGGTGTCAGTGGCACAAAGGCTCTGAGCTCTGTGGGGGTGGGGAAAGCCTGCCACAGGAGTGAGTGGCTCTGATGCCAGAGATCAGCTATTTTCTTTCCAAATTTGGCCCTCCACCAACCCTGACATTTTTCTTTAAAAGGTTATCTGTTTTAACAAATGGGATTCCACAAACGCTGCCTTTCTCTGTTAAAGCTGAATCGTGTGCATAAGTTGGACATACAGGGGTCCATATAGCAATGATTCAAATACTGGGGCCCTCACTTCTGATAAAGACAAGGGCTGATTCCAAACAGCCAGTATTTTATTTGCAGGAATAAAATACTAACAGTCTCCAACCTACTCCTTCCCCTAAAGCAAAGAGAACCAGTTGGTCAGTGGGCCATGAGAGACAGTGACCCCCAAGGCCACTAGCCAGCCCAATTTGTAATTCTTCCTTCTTTCCCAGTCCTCCAGGATTGAAATGCCCAGCTGCCTCTTTCTAACCAAAGTTTATTTTATCAAGGAAACACCATGTTCTTTGGGCTCTGGAGAAACCCAGTATGAACTGGAAAGACAAACCAATTGCTCTCATTTGCACAACCGCTTGGAAAGAAAATGAGATTACTGGCATCAAGGGAAAATTTAAATTTTTCCCCAGGCAAGAAGAATTGACTTCCTCTGCTCCAGGATGAAGGTAGTAGAGAATTTACTGCTCGACCTAGCTGAAAGAAAATAAGGAGCCTAATAAACCCAGGCAATTTCAGCACATACATGCACATGCACCCAGAAATTCTCTGTGTGGTGATTTATGCAAATGTGTTAATTCATAATTAAAAGGTAATTGAGATCATTTTAATGGCCTTCTCTTCCTCTTAGACTGCCTCAGTGGCAAATCCTTGTCACATCAATTGTGGGTGTTAATATATCAGTTCCAATGATTTTATTGTCTTAAAAATAACTTAGCTGCTGCAGAGACTGCCTTGAGAGCTCAGTCTCCAAGGAGGGAGCTATCTAACAGGCAGTCCATTCTGATCTCCCAGTTATTGACATGCAGAAAAAGAAACATTCGCTTTTAATAATAGGGCTCTCTTTCATGCAAAGATAGTAGAGGATTTCTAAGAATAAATAATTCATGCTCCTCCAAGCTCCCTGAGAATAAATTTGTTCCTTTTCTGTTTTGTTTTTCTTCAAGATATGACATCTTAGGAAGAAGGGGCTGGGGGACAGAAAGCACTTTCCGCTTCCATGGATATCAACACACCGAGTATTTCATTCCCTAGTGCAACAAAACCTCAAGATCAACAGACAAGAGCTGAAAACCTTTTCCCACCAGACAGACAGAGTGCCATCTAAATGTTCTCTCAAAAGATAGCATTTCATAAACACTCTCAACAAAAGCATGTCACTTCTTCCTTTATGTGCCTGCACAGCAGCCCTTTTCAAAAGGAAAAAGGGGGAAAAAATGACCATAAGCAAATCCAGCGTAAAATTAATCACTTTGATTGGACCACACGAACAGCTGGTTAAAACTCCTGCTGTATTTTCCAAAAGTTCTATGTTCTTTATTTCATTTGCCAATAAAAGAAAAAAATCGTAGTTTTACAATACACTATCTATTGACCAAAGAAATTTAAATAGATACAGATTCTGGGGCATTTTCCCATCAAAATTTCCGTTCACTGTTCCTGGTGCAAGTGTAACAGGGGTTCACTTGGTGCTTTGACTATATCCCTTGACTCTTCAAACTTCCATTTTTTTTCCTTTTTCCCAACCTTCTTTTCCCTGGCCTTCTCCTCCCTGAGCTTCTTTTCCCTGTTCTTCTCCTTCCTAATCTCTCCTCCCTAATCTCATTTCTCTGAATCACTTTAAAACCCCCCTGTTCCCCATGATGAGCAGAATCACGGGCTCCGGGACAGGAGTCCCCTTATGTTTCTCCTTTGCTAGCAAAGCAATAAAACTTTGCCCTTTTTCTCAAAACCTTGTTTTTATTATTGCATTGGCCTTGAGGACGAAGACCGAGCTGTCAGTTACATAAGGTCCTAGGAATTCTGATCTACTTAAACACAGTTTGAGCAACACTACTATAATTCTAACAAAGTACATATGACATAACCATATACATGAGAATCTCCTCCCTGAAAGGATTTCATTGGCCATTTCCTAAGATTGACCTTCCGTCCCTCTATGCCCTTGGAAGACTGTTCTTTTGAAGGGCAATTCCATTTTTGGATCATCTGAATGATCCTAGAGGACTATAATTCTTGATAAAACTATAGCTGAAGAAAGAGAAATGTCATAAAATCCAAGCTCCTAGTATATTGATTCAAAAATTGGGGTTTGTTGAAAACCCAGTGGAAGCTACATACCCTTTCCCAAGAAAAAAGGCAGATCCACACAGATTTGACACCACTTTCATGGGTTCATCTTCCTCTACTAGAGGCACCCATTCTTATCTAACATGTTCCTGGGTCACAAGTTTAAGGAAAAAGTCTTAAAGCTCAGGAAAGTGAAGGCAACATGTTCTCTGACTCTGGGGCCACAGTTAAATGTGCTGTCACAGAAGTTTTATGAAACATCTTCCAATCAAGGAACACAAGCCCTTGTTGGCAAGCATGGAACTTCCAAATTTTCTAGTGTTAAGTTCAGCAGCTACTCATCTCACACACTGTGCACAGAAATAGCCAGAGCACATCATTTTATTTGCAGGGATACTGGGGATTGAACTCAGGGGCACTAGACCACTCAGCCACAACTCCAGCCCTAGTTTGTATCTTATTTAGAAACGGGGTCTCACTGAGTGGCTTAGCACCTCGCATTGCTAAGGGTGGCTTTGAACTTGTGATCCTCCTGCCTCAGCCTCCTGAGTTGCTGAGATTATAGGCATGTGCCACCGTGCCCGTCCACAGCACATCATCCTAAGTACAAGAATTCAACAAAGAAAATGTTAGGAAAGGGGTAGCAAAGGGAAGAGGAGGTTTTACTTCATTTTTTAAATCTTCCTGAAAAACTCTTAATTTTGTCTATTCATTGATTCAATGTATACCAAATAAACATTGTTATATCTATGTGACAATTTCCCACATGGGTCATCTATCATATGTAATAATTCAGAAAAAGAAAATGTTAGTAAGGTCCAAGCAGAGCCAGAAATTCCATGAAGATATTAAATTTGCTCAGCCCATTTTATCTATCTGTGTGTACAATTAAAGGAACGGTGAGATCATGTCTACAGGGCAAAGCGAGCCTGTCTAAAGAAAAGGATTTATAATAATGTGAAGCATTGCTTCATCATCTAAAAATGGAATATCACTGCCATCTATTTACTTAAGAGTTCCAGGGGAATTAAGTAAACAGGTTTTTTTTTTTTTTTAAACAGTCCACATTTACAGGTTAAGTATCCCTTATTTAAAATACTTGAGACCAAAAGTGTTTTGGATTCTGCATATTTTTTTTCAGATTTGGGGGTATTTGCATATAATGAAATATGATGATAAGACCCAAGTCTAAACATGAAATTCATTTATGTTTCACATACACATTCTATGTGTAAACTAAAGGTTTTTTTTTTTTTTTTTTTTTTTGCAATATTTTAGTGCACCTGTATTTCAGTGGTGAAGTTAAGTGGGATTTTCCTCTTGTGACCTCACATTGACACTCAAAAGTTTTGAAGTTTGGAGCATTTCAGATTGTGTCAATTTAGATTAAGGATGTTCAACCTATATGATATGTGGTATAAATAGCTAATAACAAATGTAGATTATATGGAATATGTTATAAAAATAAAAGACTTGTAAAGGGCCAGAGAAGAGGAACTGAGATTTTAAAGGAGTCAATTAAAAAGAAAGAGAAAGGAAGGCAGAGGTGGAGAGGAGACAGTCTACACCGTACCCAATGGCTTCTTGCTGTGTACAAAACCAACACGGAAATTAGTGACTTGAAGTAACAGTACCCTTCTGATTTTGCAGGTCAGAAATGTGGGCGACCTTCAGCTGTACTGGTTGCCTTCTGTCCCATGTAGCACCAATGGGACTCACTCCTATATCTGGGGCCCCACCTGGGTCAACTGGTATGTCTGGGAGGACTGGGGAGCCTGAGTCTCTCTCTTCAGAGACTCTCAACCCCCTGGGGACAGGGTTCCAAGAAGACTGAAACCAAACCTTTGAAGCCTCTTAAGACCCTGGCTCACTCTTAGGATGCCACTTCTGCCCATGTATGGATTAAGGGAAGGCACAGACCAGCCCAGATACAAGCAGCAGGGAAACAGACTCTGACTCTAAACAGAAGGCATTGCAAGTCATTTGTGGCCATTTATCCACCAAAAATATTATCTGTAAAACTGTACTACAAGAAGCTAGATTCCTATTTTTTTTTTTAAGTAGAAGGGAGACTGCACTTCATTATGACTCACCTGATTGCTAAAATATGACTAGTAAATGTCAAATAACATGATGCTTTCATAGATTTTTTTTTTTTAAGGGTAAAGACTGTTTCAGTGACTTAGAATGGTTTTAATACAGGATAATAAAAAATCTTTTCACATAATTTTTCGTCTCTCTCTCCACTTTAAACAGAAGGAAAAAATACAGAAGTAAGCAAAGATGAAATTTTACCAGATTTGGAGTCATAAGATATGTATTCTAACTCTAATATGCCAGGAACTTGCTTCATGAAATCAAATAAGGTGGAGATTCCTCTAGCAGGCTCAGAGCGGTCACACATGATCATGTAACTCCTTTGGTTTTAATAGAACTGTACACACACAAGCATACATAAACATAGGTGAACACGCATATACACACAAACATACAATCAGAGAAAAAGGAACGACCTTTTTTGAGAAAAACACAATTAAAGAATTTATTTGTTGTTACTGTTCTTGGTCTTTGTTCCCCAAGCTAATTATTCAAGTAAATCCTTCTAACTCTAAATCTTTTCTTTTCTTTTGGCAAAAACCTTTGATAGTCCATTTATACTGAGGATAATAGGTTCCCTTTAAAAGATTCTTCTTAGCAAATATTTAAAAGCAGTAATTCTAAATTTGATTGTTCCACCATAAGGACATCATAAAAACACAGTTACAGAATCCCAGAAGCTGAAGAATCTAGTTATAGTTGGGGTTTTACCCATAAAATGTACACTGTTATATCTTTTATTCATAAAATTCTGTTTCCAAAGATTGTTAAATTATTACCTGATATTTTTACTTATATTTAGTATGTACCTAAGAAAATTGAAAATTGATATTTTTATACCAATTTTTCATTTAGAAAACCTGAGTAACAAAGTGATGAAGGAATTGCTGCCATATGCTTATTAACAGATGACAGATTAATGGATAGGAGCCCAAATAATGGGAAAGCTTGATCAGAATCAAAATATTTCTTGCTAAGGCAGGAAAAACTCTCTACTTATAGAAGTGTACTTTGACAGGCTGATATCCTTGAAATTACTTATGGTTAACAGATAGGTCTTCTCTTGAATACGGTATGGTAATAGAGAACTGATTTACCCTCTTACCTGAAATAGTGGGGATAAAAACACAGGCAAAAAACATGCAAAAGTAGTTTTAAGACACTGAACAGCACAGTGATGCCTGAGATAAGGAAAAACAAAGCAGTAAGCCCCAAACACCCAGCTAACTGACTAGAGAGAGACTCCAGGAGGCAGCACATGGAGGAAGAACCCAAAGGTACTGCTGTATTGAGAAAACAGACATGAATTCAGAGAGCCCAAGACTGCAAAAGAGACAGCTGCACAAATAGAAAGCCAGAGAAATCTGCAGAGGTTTCCACTTTAATTTTCATGGTAGTTTTGGTGAGCCTCTGTGTGAGAAAACTAGCTAAAGCTAAGGGAAAAAATAGAACCCAAAATAGCCAGAGCTAACAATCTTTGGCGCTCATACAGATCAGGAAGAGTGTCTGTCACCATTCAGAATGGGAATTAACTTAATTCAGGAAAGGTCAGATATACCAAAGGCATTGCCTCAGTAGTGGGCAAAACTAGCTGCAACCTAAAACGGAGCTCTGATTCTGCATAAGAAGGCTTAAAAGGAAGCCTAGAAGGACAGAAATATTCTCAAACTGTTTAACTGCATCCAAAACCACATCTCAAAAACACTTATAAAATTTTCAAAATACCCAGTCCTCATTCACAATGTCTGGTATCTAATAAAAAATTATCAGGCATGCTCCCAGTAGTGTATGCAGCCTGTTGCTTATAAGGGTTGCAACAAGAAAATTTGGAGACACTCCTTATCAATTGACATTCTTATCTCTGACCTCATGTTTTTCCCAATCCATACTCCAAACAGGTAAGGGGAGGGGATGCCTTTGGAAATCCTCAAGGTGTATGGTGACCAGGATTCACATTGGCCAAGTCTTCATGACTATCTGTACCAAGGTGCAGGACAAGAAGCATGTGATTAAATCCCTATATAGGGGTAAGTTCAAGTTCCTTGGCTGTCAGAAGATCCATATCTCAAAGATTGGGGATTAAAAGATGGGGGTTTACCAAATTTGATACAAATTAATTTGAAGACCTGGTAGCTGAGAAGTAGCTCATCCCAGATGGCTGAGGGGTCAAATATATTCCCCAAAATGGTTCCCTGGACAAGTGGCAGTTCTTTAGCGAGGGCTTTCTAGCTTTCCCTCATTAATCATGCCCACTAATAAAACCTACCTTCTGCAAAAAAAAAAAAAAAAAAAAAAAAAAGAGTTACTGTACATGAAACAGGAAAGAAAACATGATCCACGTAAAGAGAAAAATAAGTCAAACAAAACTGACCTAAATATGACACAGTTGATAGAATTAGCAGACAGGTACATCAAAGTGATTGTAATTCTTCTAAATTTTCAAAAAGCTTGATGAAAAATTTACATGTTAATAAGGATATGTAAGAAATGTGTTAAAAAGATAAATTCAAACTCCTATATATAAAAATATTGTGACTGAGATGAAGAATACATTGATTGTGATTATAGCAGACTAGACATTGCAGCAGAAAAGTAGAGTGAACTTGAAAACATAGCTGAAAAAACCACCAGAAATAAAACACAGAAAAGAGGTTAAAAAAAAAAAAAAAGCACAAAACAGCAATGAACTGTGAATGAACTGCATTCAATTAGAGTCTCTGAAGGAGATGAGAGAAGAAATACAAAAAATATTATAAAAAAAAGTGGCTACGCTGGGCACACACTTGTAGTCCCAAAAGCTTGGGAGGCTGAGGCAGGAAGATTGCAAATTCAAAGCCAGCCTCAGCAACTTAGTGAGGCCCTAAGCAATTTAGCAAGAACCAGTCTCAAAATTTGGAAAAAAAAGAAAATTAGAATAGTGGCTGAATTTGTTCCACAAATGAATAAAATTATGAACTCAAAGATCTAAGGAGTTACATAAAATCCCAAGACTAAAAACATGGAGAACATTATACTAAAACATATAGTAATTAAATTGCTTAAAACCAATTATAAAGGGAAGAAGTCTTACAAAATAGAATAGGAAGAAACATTATGGACAAGGAAAGAAACAAGAATGAGAGGGAATTTCTCTTTGACCACAGCAAAAGCCAGAAAATAATGGAGCAATGTATTTAAAACAATGAAAAATAAATAAAAGTCAACTCTAGAATTATACACCCAAAAATAAAGTCAAAGTAAAGAATTACAAAGTTCAAAAGAACTTATCACTGGAACACCTTCTCTACAAAAAATACCAAAGAAAGTCACTTAAGCTGAAGGAAAGGAACACCAGATGGAAATATGAATCTACACAAAGAACTGAAGATTAACAGAAATAGGAAATGCACTGTCAAGTACAAAGGACCTCTTATCATCTTAAATATCTATCTTGAAAAGACTGAATGATTAAAGCAAAAATGATCACATTGTTCTGTGGAATTTATAACATATGTAGAAATAAAATCCATGACGTTAATTACACAAATGTCAGGAGGCTGGAAATGGAAGTATATTGTTCTAATTTTCTTAAACATACGTTAAGTAGCATGATATCACTTGAAGGTGGAGGGAGACAAGCTAAAGATAAGTACTGTGAACCATGAAGCAGCTGCAAAAAACACAAAACAAGGAGTTGGAGCTAGTAAACCAGCAAAGGAAGTAAAGGGGAATCATTAGAAACCAACAAAAAGACAGCAGAAAAGGACAAAGAGCAAATGGGACAAAGAGAGAGAAAATAGCAAGCTAGTAGATTTTAAGCCAATTGTATTAATAATCACATTAAATGTAAATGGTTTAAACACCCCAATTAAAAGGCAGAAAGGTCCAACTGGATTGTAAAATAAGCAGAAGCCAATTATGTGATTGCCATAAGAACTCCACTTTAAAAATAAGAACACAACTTACCAAGACCGTCTCAAAATTTAAAAAGAATAAAAAGGGCTGGGGATGTGGCTCAGTGGTTAAGTAACCCCAAGTTCAATCTCCAGTACCAAAAAAATTAAGAATAAAATAAAAGGAACACAAAGAGTTTACAAGAATGGGAAAAGATATACGATAGTCAAATATCACTAAAAGCTAACTGAGCCTTCATTCAAGTGACCTTGTTATTTGTCTGTTAAAGTATAACATCCCAGAGCCTTTTTTTTAGCACTATTTTTTAAGATGGTAATTACACAATTTTGCACCCTAGTTCCCTGGGAATTAGAGGAGAATGGAAGCCGAAATTGGGAGATGAAAATGTCTCTCTTTGTATTTTATTTCTTTTCTTTGGTTGCTTCTTTTCTGTTGACTGAACAGTAAAAGAAAACAGCAACATAATCTTGAGCTGTCTTGTTCAGGCCACCAGCCACATTATTGATCCAGTATCATAGTGTATATAAAGCGATGTTTGCTTCAGTGACTTTAAGCTTTCCTCCAAATAAATGGCTGGATATATGAAGACAGATGCCTACAAAGGTAACTTTAAGAGAAAATATTTTAAAGTTCATTCTATTTCCCTTCCCACTCTGTTTCTCTCGTAAGGAAATAATATATAACTAAATAAGGTTATTGAATATTGCTTAGTTTATTCAAAGATTTTTGTCAAGTTATCTCTTGAGGAAATTTGGTTTTATGCATGAAGTGACATAAAAAAGCCAAGTGCATAAATATTCAAAAGTAGGACCTATGTTTCATAGAGCTATAGTTTATTTTCTTTCTATTCTATGATCTCATTTTGTCATTCCTTTCAACACTGGATAAGTGGAGGGGGAGAGGCCAAGGGTGGACTAGGAAGCAGTAGAAGAGTCCAGATGTCCATCTATCCAGGAACAAAGTTGGAGTGGAAGTAAGAGATGCCTGCACATCTGAATTTGGTTGAAGACAGGTTGAAACAGGACAAGGGAATAAACTGGACTAGACTTCAGATGCAAGCAATGAGAGATGGAAAGGGAGGCTGATATGTCCACTAAGTGAATTTGTTTGACTGTTAGTTCCGGCTACACAACCAGACAAAGGAGAATGTTAAATTTCAGTGGAGAAATTTTAGGTAAATTGCAAGAGGTGAATGAATTTGTAGAGATTAGTCCAGTTAGCTGCAGTTGTCTTAAAAAGCTCTCAAATTAACCCTAAGAACACCCTGAGTGTAATCTCTGGCCCCCAGAGAGGGCTAAAGAGCTTTAACTTCTTTCTAGAACTGACTGCTTTTGACCTCGTGATTATACAACCTGACTCCTAAACTGAGAACCATAGTGTACAAGTATCTTCTTTGTGAGCATTCAGACCAGCAGACAAAGAAACAGAACCCCAATACCAAGAGCATGTTCAGAGGAATACTCAGTTAAAATAAACTTTAAAACTTCTCCTTTGAAGAATCCTTAAATACATTACCAACACTATCTAGGACAGCTGATTCACATTTGTTGAAAATAGTAAGCCTTGCCATACATAACAAAGGCAACCTGTCAGTTTTCAAAATAATTAGCCTACCGTGAATGCCTTGGCCCTCTGTTAGTAGAGAAAACCATAATTGAATTATCTGTGCATTCAAGATGAACAGTTTGCGACATCACAGGTCTCATTCTGTATGTTAGTTGGGGAGGAGTGTGCATGAGGAACAGAAATTTTTGATTGAAATTCCACTAAAGAAGAGCTTGCTGTTTTATTCTTACTCCAAGGTTAGACGTATAGAGGAAACCCAGATGATAGGAAGCCAATGTATTCTATGAGTCTGAGAATATTTGACCCTTCCACCACGTCAGTTTTCCATAACAGAACTAACTCTCATTTCTTTCTTTTGATCTTCAAGTCCATATAATCTGTCATATTATAGATCTGGACTCAATATTGGAGCTAAATATAAAGAATGATCAAAATATCTGGACTCAGGCACTGCCTGAGGATGAACAAGGGAAGCAAAGAAAGCAAACCACTATTCATCGCATTGTCAAAATGAAGCCAATTATCTGTTCTCTTAAGTGCCCTTTAGTTGTATTTATTCTAATTCCTCACTATGTTTTTGAAAGACTCAAGTTATTACCCCCTTTCCCCAAATAGATGGAATTATTATCTACTTAACTGTCAGTAAATTGGTCCCTCCAGGATCTCTCAGAAGGAAACAGTTCAAACTTATACGTTCCTCCACCTTCTGCAGAAAACAAGATTCATTTCACTAAGGACTGAAAAGAATTCATGACATGGGCTATAGTTTAGACCTGGAATATCCTCCAAAGGCCCTCATGGCTAGTGGAAGGTCTTAAAGCCATTGGGGACATGCCCTTGGAAAGATAATAGAAAGCCAGTTCCTATATCCCTTTTTCACACCTGGTCATGAAGGAACTGGGCCTCTCTACCATTCACCTCTACCATGATGCACTGCTGTCACAGGCCCAAAGCAATGATGCCAATCAATGATGGATTGAGATTTCCAAAACTCTAAGCCACAAAAGCCTTTCTTCTTAAGTCGACTTATCTCAGTATTTGTTACAGTAATGGAAAGCTAACTCACACACCAGGATTTAGACATTCAATTCCAAATTGAATTCATGCCTTCTCTAGTTATCAAAAAAAAAAAAAATCTGAAACTTTTTAAATTAAAATTGTTTCTTTTCCAAGATACACTTTTTAACGGCACAAGTATTATATAAAATTCAGCAGTCCTACCAATAATGTTCACTTAAGCTATATTCTGTACATGATTCCAAAGGAGATCAAAAGTGCAGTGGAATCAGTAAATATTAATATTTACTAAGTTGAAGGAACACCTCCTAGATTGAAAAGTCAAGCTAAAAGACTTTAAAAAATCAATCCCGTGTAAGGATATTATCTGTGTTTACTTTTCTAAAGTCATTATTCTTACTTCTCAATTTTCATAATGATGAAACTCCGATAGGAGAAAATATGTACATTAAAATCAATGAAACATAACCTTTAATCCTACTGCCAGTCATGTTACCACTAAGAATATGACTTTCCTTATTATGTCACATCTTATGTTTGATATCAACAGAGGTAGGAGTCTCCAAGGATAACAATGTTCAATTCTTAAAACTAGGAAGAATGTGGAAATTAGGTAAAAGTGGATCTTCTATGATTTGCTTATGGGACCAGGCACCAGGGTGGGAAGTACAGTGAAGAGTTAAAGCAGTTTAACAGGACAGTAGGCGTCATCTTTTGAGCATACACTGACAACTGGGTTCCCCTCATCTCTAAGCCTTACATCAACCCACAGAGCAAATATCACAATCCCCATTTTATAGCTGACAGAGGCTGAGGTGATTTAAATAAGGACCAAGGTCAACAGAGTCTGTTTAATACCAAAGCCCAAGTTGGTCTCAGTAAGCCACCGTCCAAGGAGCCCTAAAGGCCTCAAATCACCTCAAATCATTCATAGAGATTGGATGAGGAACAGGCAGCCACACCTGAGGCGTGCCAGATCCTAGTGTCAATCTAGGACTGAGATACATTCCTTCACATTCCCTCATAACAATAATAGCTATTATTTGTTTACTGTATGTTGTATCTGTGATCAACAGAAATAGGTGATCTCAGTCTTCATAGCTAGAAGTTGATATACTTATCAAACCACTCAAAGCTAAAAAAGACTGAGGCTGTAAGTTAACCACAGACTCCAGCTCTCTACTACTTCAGACCTGTGTGTGAATTCCTGAACTCTGCTACCTCTCTTGAGAAGAATGCAAATTAATTATTTTGGTGCATGTTCGATAATGAAGCCCAGAGGGTCAAAATTTTTAAATTGACCAGTCCAGTCTCAGCACCATGCTGGTGGGAATGAAGTTTTTCTTCCTGTTGAAACAATAGAAGAAGAAAGAAGAGAAAGGATTGGGTAAGGCAGGAGGGGAGGTGGGAAGGAGCAAGGAGGAGGGAGGGGGAGAAGGGGGAGGATCAAAGGAAGTCTTCTAAGTCATCAGCCTGATTTCCACAAAGCCAAACACACAGGAGCCAGAGGCAGCCACTGATCTTCTCAAGAGAGGGCTTCCTCTCCATGCCCCACAGGGCTTCCTCTCCATGTCCCATGTCGTCTCTTTGTGGCAGCATGAAAAGACCAACTAAGTCTTCTGATAAAACAAAGGCCAAAAGGAAAATGTAAACAGTTGAGAGCCAGGACCACTTAAGAACAACAGTTAAAAGCAAGAACAGTTTAAGATTTGTGAGTATTCGATCATTTCAGCACCGAGTGTGGTTTTACTGCTAATTTTAATGAAGCAAAATCCCCTGCAGTCCATTTGGATTCAACCTAACAAATATTTATCCACCACAATATGCTACATGCACAACATGCTGGTTTGAGGAGAAGAGAAAGAGATTCACACGTTCATGAAATGCAGCTTCCACCATCAGTACGCTGACTCTGCAGGATGTACAAACAGCACTCAGTGAGGCAAAGCCATGGCCACGCCAGGGTGGCCCATGCGTGCCTTCCGAAGACTGCACGTATCTCACTCTCACTGATAGTCCGAAAAGAGGCTGCCCGCGGGAGCATGGTCACCACCTAAAGCTCTATGTTTGGATCATCCTGACTATTTCCTCATACAATTCCTTATACAATCTGTCACATCACATGGCATAAGGAGACATTCTTGCATTTGACAAATACTGAGGCTGAGTACTCCATGCTCCAGATGAAAATGAGAAGGGCAGACACAGAGGGCAGGAGGGAAAAAAGAGAGAAAAGCATGGTCTTCACTCCCAGGATGTCCACACCAAATGAGGTGGGCCGCTGACGAGGCAGCACACAGGTCTCAGGGACCTCAGAGAAAGGAGCCACGTTCAGGGTCACTTTCCCCGCACTGTTGCCAGTGACCCTCCCAGAAGGTGACACAGGAAAGCCAGTGTGGCATCTACAGGAGGATAGGTGGGGGGTCTCTTGAAATGGACACCATACCAGCCCAAATTGACTTCTCCCTGACATCTAAGTGGAAGTGTTAACAGGAGCTGCGCAGAGACGGCCAGATGAAGGAGCAGGAGTTTCCAGGTGAAGGAAACGTGTGAGCAGAGCCTGAGCCGATCCCACTAGCCCGGCCCTGGACCCTCCTAAACTGCAGGGCAGCCTCCCACCAGGGCCCCACATCTCCAGCTCCTGTTGTCTCCCCACCTGTCGGAGGAAGCCTATGCCCCTCCCACGCCACTCCAGCTGGTCTCAGTGTGGCCCCTGTGGCCTCCAGGGCACCAATTATATTGCACATCTCTATCCTTGTACTTGTTTTATTTATAACAAGCACCATCTTCAAATTCTGCTTCCTTATGCTATGACTCCTCCTTGCCCATCTTCTAGAAGACTCTGAATGCTCCTCCATGTGTATCATGTCAATGCTGATGTTGCTAGTATCTCTACCCCGCCCTCTTCTTTCCTCACTCCCACATGTCACCTCAGGGTGCCTAAGGTTCTGCATTCACACTTGGAGGTACTTCACAGCCTCTCCCGGGGCTCCAGTCCCCCATATCCAACTGCCAGTTGGCCATCACTGGAGATTGTCCCAGGAAACCTCACACTGAACATGTTCCTCAAAACTGTTCCTCCTAAATTTCTTGTCTCATCAGATTTTTATCCACCAAGTCACACCGATGACAATTCCAGAAATCAGACCACCACCTCAAAATTCTGCTGATGCTAATCCTTCACCACCTCTAAAACCTGTCCCCACCTTTCCATCGCTATTGCTGCCACCTAAGATCGGGCCCTCATCACTTTTTATCAGGACAACTCCACCAGTCACCCCTGACTCGTCATTTTCAGTCTATCATCTATCCAATTTACCAAACCAAAGTCTAAGAGATGAATCTAAATTGTATTACTAACCACTCCCCACACACACACCAGAAACCTTTACTGGCTCTCCATATTCTCAGGATGAAGTTAAACCCCCAAGTTTGGCCAATCGTGACCCTGGTCTACATCTAGTTTTAACCCAAGTCCTTCTCCCACGCACCCCACACTCCAGCAACACCAAACTACTTCCCATTCCCAAGTGCTCCAAGATCCTCCATGCCACCTTTTCCCCATATGGTCCCCTCTGCGTGGAAACTATTCCTCTTCCTGCCTCCACCTGGTTCATTACTAATGTCCATCAAGAATGTGCCCAAAGGTTAGAGCCTTCCCCATGCTGTCCTCCCAGCAGGCCCAGGTGCTTTACTCTTGGTGTACTTGTCCATCTCCCTGACTAGATTCTTTCCAGAGTCAGGCACACACAACAAGCAGGGCATTATTAATTTTTGCCCAGCACAGTAAGTGGAATGTATCAAGCAATGGACAAGTGCTCACAGAGGTAGTGAATAACCCACCACCCCGCTCTCCTAGCGTGGTTTTACTGACTCTGGCTTCCCCTGCTCATAGCCCACTGGAATCATGTAATCTCCCCATGAAAATGGAGTGCTGGGACTGAAACAGGACATTAGAAAGACAGCTGCTCCTGCAGCCTCAGCTCTCCCTGTGTGGGTCAGTATTGAGAAACTGCAGCATAAGGCATTGAACTTATGGTCAAAAACAGGGCTAGGTTTTCTTTGTTTTGTTTTGAGGGGTGTTTGGTCTATTCATGGGACTTTTGGGGGAAAGATGAAATTACTTCTAGCCATTATTGTCACTCTCCTGCTCATTTGCCTTTTTTCTTTTCAAGTTCAATACAGTCATTGTGTTTCACTTAAGCCTTATTGATTTAGACCCATAATTCTATCTTGATAACACCTTCTTGGATTCTAAATCTGTCATTTAGAAGGTTCTTGATAATCTCAATTTAAAGCATTAGCAAATTAGCTAAGCATGTATTTTACTTATGACACATAGAGTGTGTGAGTATATATGTGTGTACACACACACACACACACACACACACACACACACATATATATATTGGTACTGGGAATTGAACTCAGGGCACTCACCACTGAACCACATCCTCAGACCTATTTAGAGACAGAGTTTCACTAAGTTGTTTAGCTCCTCATACATACCTATTTTTATATATTTCCAAGTTGTAAGGGAAAAAAAAACTTGAACAGAATCTTAAAGCATGCCACTAAATAATTTCTTCCCAATTAACTAAATCCAGAAATTCTCATTCTTCTGGTAGAATTCTTCAACTGGGGACTACGACCTACTCTCTATGTCCTTGATGACCTATCCTGAAAAATTCTACAGCATGATTTGCCTGTGCCATTTGACTCGTCCAAGTCTGTTGAGCTACCGAATTCTGTTCAAGGTGCATGGAGCATGGACCCCGTGTCTCTGTTCCCCCGTTTCATCTCTAATTGTTTAGCAGCAAACGTCCAGTATTATGAATTCATATGTTCAGGACTGACATCTTTCCACTTGAAAAAATCCAGCCCATTTTCGGCCCCTGTCCTCCTAGATTGCCAAGTATGTTTTACGACCATTTTTTCAGTATCATGGGACGTGGTTCCTCTGGGCCAAACGCCTTGAACTCATTCACACAAACTGAAGTTCTCTCTCTCTTCAATTCCCTCTGTCCCAGTGTTTTCCTGTCTTTACCAGTTTCACCTCCAATTACATGGATAGGAAGGACAGAGGGAAAAAGTCACAGCTGTGCAGGGTGCACCTTCTTTTGGTCATCAGATCCCGAGGACACCACTTGCTCCAGGCATTTTGCCTGACCCAGCCGCACTGTCCTTCCTCCGCGGGCCTCCTGTGGGAGTGTGTCTTAATAACTAAACATCTTGGATCCGGCTACAGCGCTTTTCTAACTTTGGCCTGTTCTATACACTGTATTTAGAATTATTCTATGTCATGCTGAACTTCAGCTTTTCTAACACTAGGTTTGCACTTTTGTATTATCCTTAACCTTCCTGACATCTCTGGCCCAGAATTTTTAAAGGCAGTCCCCCTCTTTGACCGCCTCTGATTCTGTAGTCTCTGTGTCCAACATTCCAACATGATTCATTCTCACTGTTTGCTAAGCTTAAAAATTGTCGAACATGCATCAGGCACCTTCCCAACCACTACAAATCTCACTTCCAGCAACTATTAGGATATGCTGAAAATGTGCTCTTACACAAGCTCTGCAGAACTTCTTGCCCTGCTCAGACAGATCCCTGATCTGGGAATCTGGAGAAAATCATGTTCTAAACTACTTGTTCTACACCACTATCTTTCATCAAACTTAGAGCCCATCCTTGAACCCAAGCAATACCCTATATCCTATAAGCTCTATGTACCTAAACTGCTGCAAAGTATTCTGAACATTTGATCTTGTCACTAAAAGGTACAAGACTGATATTCACAGCATAGCAAAAGTTTTCTTAATCTCCCAAAGAAAGCTAAAATATAAGTTTTTTCCTTATAGGACCACCATGCCCCATAGACAAGGATAAAATAGGATAAACTGGGCTTAAGCCCTCCCCATGACAGCTGCAGATTCTCAGGCCGTATATTTCATAGAAACTTCTGGTGCCAAGTTTTTAATTTCCATTGTATTTAACTTATGGATGACCTCAACAATCTGCAGCATGTTAACTTTCCTTGATTTTCATTGAAAGCAAGACAAATTTCCCATATGGATTTATGAGAGGCAGCTGAAGCCTTCTTGCTTTCAATCCCAGGATGAAGCCACCTGAGAAGACAGAGAAAGTAATTTGGAGCCTGAAGTTCTGTCCCTGGGACTGGTCCTGCCTCCTAACCTGTACTAGTGAGATACTGTGTCTTCTCTCCATAGATACCAGTGCACTGCCACTGTGACTACATATCCTCCATAGCTCCTCTCTATCTCCACTGCAAGCTGCCCTTCCCCTGTGTTACCCCTGTGTGTAACACAAGCACAGTGCAACATGTTAGGTTTCACATTTCAAGTAATGCACAAGTCTCCAGAATTAGAATTTGGGATTGGTCCTCAGCCAGTCATTTGCAGATTATTTATTTTGATTCGACTGCATCTGTAAATGACTAATCACATGCATTACATGTTTTGATTTTGTGTTTGTTTGTTTGTGTGTTGGGGTTTCCCCAACTTATTTGTGGTAGTTAGCTTTCTGCTACTATAAAAATACCAGAGATAAGTTAACTTAGAAAGATAAAAGGTTTATGTTGGCTCATAGTTTTGGAAATTTCCGTCCATGACTGGTTGGCCCTATTGTTTTGGGGCCTCTTGTGAAGCAGCTCATCACAATGGGCAGCGAGAGGTGAAGCAAAGCCCCTTTCAGGCCAGAATGCCAGAGAGAAAGAGGAAGAGACTGGAGTCTCAGTGTCCCCTTTGAGGGCACACCCAATGACCTACCTTCCTCCCAATAGGCTGCACCTCTTAACTTTCTACCACTTCCCAATAGGGACCGAGC
Organism: Sciurus vulgaris; assembly: GCF_902686455.1. Classification (NCBI taxonomy): domain Eukaryota; kingdom Metazoa; phylum Chordata; class Mammalia; order Rodentia; family Sciuridae; genus Sciurus; species Sciurus vulgaris. The sequence continues at coordinate 18,305,492 of NC_136469.1, forward strand.
CTTTAGTGCATGGGTCTTTGGGGACCTTCAGATCCAAACTACAGCATTCCTTCTCCGAGAGTAACTTTAACTTCATTCTTGAAGGTACCATGCAGTTACCTCCATTTACCACCCACAAGGGGGAGAACTAAATGTTCCTTAAGGTCCTTTCTTGCAGTAAAATTTATGATTCTATATAAGAACCAGTTTCACTATCTGCCAGAGATTACACGTAAATGGTTTTCCTTTATCTGAGTTTATGTCAGGCAGGACATCCTCTAAATCTAAAAGCAAAACCATTTTATTTAGGATCCTTTTAGAACCAATAGAACAAAACCAAAACAAGTAGCTGGAATAGAAGTTTCCTTTGGCTGTAAGAACAGAGAAGTGCTGTATTTGTTTTCTTGATAAATAATTTTTACTGTTGGGAAGGTTATTTGATATGATTGATCTGATTAAAAAACCGATTCTGGTAAGCATTCAGAGTAACACACAGGAAAATTAATAGAAAGAGTGAAATAATGAAATCTCAAGTGAGTGAGATCTTGGTTAGTACATCTAACTCTAAAGCCTCGTTGTCTTTCGTTGGGCCAAATCCCCCTGGTAAAGTGCATCAATAATGCAACACCTAATCTCCTGTATTGAAGGGGATTTGGAAATGTTCCTTGTTCTACACCCCGCAAAGCTTGCAGCCACAGAACAGAACAGCACAATCCATGTCCTTTTAAGTATATGACTTTTTTAGTTAAAAGAAGAGAAAAAACATGTAGCGTACGTGTCTCTCCCTTGTTCCTAACTGTCACTGAGGCAGAGGCTGCTGGGCCGTTGAGGCTGATGCTGGCTGACAGTGCCGGCATATTGCTTGCAGGGTGTAATGATACAATCCAGAAAGAACCTTGGTAGCCCTCATTATCCGCTGCCGAGCTCGCTCGATGCCGCCTCTGCTGCCTTCAGAATGGGGGGGGGGGGGTATTAAACACAATTCTGCTAATTATGGCTTGGTAGAAAAGTTGGATGGGTCCTAAATCAGTGCCCCAAAGGAAGAACAACACGAGGTAGAGATTGGAGGGCTTTTATGGTGGTGCTTGAAGGTAATTATAGGTATGGAAACCAATTTCAGAGGGAGAACAAAATTCAGCCAAGCCCAGACTGTTTTCATAATGCAGCCTAACTCCTTTCTAACCTGAAACATTAACTGATTTTCCCTGAGGGGGAATAATTCTCATAATGTCAGTCTCCTGGACTAAGGGTCTCTGGCCTAGAGCACCAAGCGGTAAATGGGAACTCAGAAGCCTCAAGTGCCGGTTTTGATTTCCCATCCCTTCACCCAGGCAGCCAGGATGCCGTGTGACTTATTTTGCCACGGGTTCTCCAGTGAGCAAATAAGCAGTAAAAATATCAGCCCCCTCAGCATCCCTTACAAAGATGATATTTTACCTGTAAATTGATTCAGAGTATAATACCATGGAACCAAAGGTGGATATTGTGAATAATGACACTGACTCATTGTCAACCACTGGAACATTTAATGCACAGTTAACATCAAAGAATTTAGACTCTCTCTTTAAAGTATGCGGGTCCAGAATAATTACTCTAATAAGCACACCAAGGTAGAGTCACTAATTCCACAGAAGGGATTACAGTACATTTCGGATGACCTTTTTAATGGAGGGAAAGTGAGCAATAAGGTCTCGAGAAAGCACGCCATTGGGTGGCAATGAAAGACTCTGGGTTTTTATTTTGCAATCTAAGATGTCTGACTTTTCTGGATACGAAGAGTCCTGGTTGCAGGTGGCGGTTGTCTGGAGGTGTCATGAAGCACACCCTCTGAAGCAGCTCTGAAGCAACACTAATGGTATGAATCTACATTGTGCACAACCACAGAAATGAAATGATGTACCCCATCTGTGGACAATGAATCAAAATGCAGTCTGCAAAAATAAAAAAAAAGAAAGAAAGAACAAAAAGCATGAAAAAAATAAAATTTATTACGCTAATATTATGGAACACTTCACTTAGACATAAGCACATTTGAAAAATTAAAAATAATAAGCAGATAAAGCTATAATGTGTGCCTCTAGTTTGCTACTCAACCTTTTTCTCAAAAAGTGATAAGAGTCTGGTTAGTTGTTCTCCAATTTCCCTTTCCTCCCAGATAAACAGTACCACACGGTAGAATGGTTTGTGTTAGACTGTATTTTTGTGCGTGAAATTTATGGCTAAATGATGGAGCTTGAGTTTTTTTGTAACTGCAACTACTCAAAGAATAGCATATAAACTATAATCTTAACCAAAAAAATAAAATAAAAAACAATAGCCTGGCAGAAAAACAAGGATCTGAGTAGAAAAGTGTACCAATGAGGGACCCAATAATTCAGTGTTCCCTAAATTGTTGGAGACACAGTCATGATAATTTTAACTGGAGCAAGAAACACTTTTCAACATTAAATGGCTATACAATAGGAACTTAAATACCAATAAATCACTGTGTGAGAAAGTTACACCCTTTTCAATCCATTCACCCATCGCCCATCTCATTCAACAAGAGTCTCAGTTTGGCATTTCTCTTCAATACTTTTCCAAAACTTGCTAATCTTTCATTTTATCAGAAAGTTAGCAGCCATCAAGGATTGGCCTGTGATTTGATAATATTGCTTTGTTCTCTTTTACACAGTGACTTTGCATCTATGAAAGCCGTAATTATTTTTCTGAAAATGACAATAATGCAAAGTTTCCCTTAAAAATAAAGGTATTTAGATTTTTAAGAAATAACTTCTACCTGGGGGAAAAGTGTTAATAAAAGATAATGCAAATAGAATGTGGAACTGGCAAAAATAGGGAAAACAGCAGATGATTGAAGTTTGCCCACAGACCTGGAGTGGGTATTAACACCCAGGCCAGTCATTTCTTTGTTTTAGAAGCCACCAGGGCCTTGTAGATATTTACCTGCATTCCTAGAACCAACCCACTAGAGGCCAAAAGCACCCCCTCTTCCCACATTTCCAAATGTCCCTTGGGAGGCAGAAACACTCTAAGTTGAAAATCACTAATTTAGAGCAATATGCTCTCCGAGCGATTGTTTTAGTTGGAAGGCAGATGGGGAATAGTATTGGGCTTCACGGAAGTGACAATGTGAAGAATTCCAGGGGTGAAAGCCATCAATCAAAGCAAGATGGCACAGGAAGTCTGAGAATGTTGGATGGATACATTTTAATAAAGAGAGAGATTTCCTTTGAGGGTGTTTCCCTATCCAGTGGTTCATTCAAATATATTAAGATCAACCATTCTATTTCTAATAAAGGATTCCAGATATGAATCCCCAAAACAAGGTTGCTGAGGGTCTTTACCTCTGCAGTTCATTCCTCTGTCCAACCAGATAGTAGAATGGTTTCGTGAACCTTCAGGGAAGAAACACAAGATGGAGCCTGCCAATCTGGCATGCCTCAGTAGGCTGAACTGGCCTGACTTTTTTATGAGGTGTTTGGCAGCCTGAGTATTTAATTTCATTCTTTTATTTTATGTTTTGGGTGCGTATGCCCAGAGGCCTTTGGACAATTGCCTCCTTTTTTAATAAAGCTAATAAATGCCCATAGGAAATTTACCTATATCTAAACTGACATAACAAAGCTGATACATCAGAGGGGTCAGGCATGAGAGATTCCAGCAATTTATATAACGGAGGAAGCTGGCATGGATTTGGACTGCCTGGAGCTATTACTCAGGCATTGGCCGTCTTCCAAGCTGTTCATAATTTTAAATAAATTCTGATCTTGGTGATGTATACTTATTGATCAAGTTTTCAGAAAGTCATCACCATGTACTCTTTGACTACATATTGATCTGAAATCTCTACAGTTCCTGAGAGAGGTCTGGCATTACATTAGCTATTATCTGCACCACAATTTATCCTTCTATCTGAATCAAGCCTGTGGATAAGTGACTCATTCTGTTCCACTTACCGTGGAAAGAGGCCTAGGTAGCAGGAGGAAACAAGAGTCTCAGGTCCCGTATCTTAATGCACCACTAATTTTCTTTGACTATTTCATGTATCAAACTCAGAGTTTCTCCTTAATATTAAAAAAGTAAATGGTGTTATCAATGGATAAGAAATGCTAGCATTTTTTAATTTCAAATTTCTGTTCTAAAAATATGTTACCTTGCCAGACATGGGCATAATTCTAGAAGTTCAGGAGGCTGAAGCAGGAGGATCAAAAGTTCAAGGCCGGCCTCAGTAACTGAATGAGACCCTGTCTCACATAAAATATTTAAAGAAAGGGCAGGTGATTAGCTCAGTGGTGAAGCACCCCTGGATTCAATCCCCAGTGCCAAAAATTAATTAATTAAAAAATAAAAACAAAATAGTGCTGCAGATAGGTCTTGGAGGTTTTTCTCATGTGGCAGTAGTTAGATAAGTTTTGGTTAGACAATCTTACTTGATTTTCCTTGTGAAATAATGGACCACATTTCTAAAACAGAGTTAGAAAGGAGATCTCTTCCATGTGTAAAACTGACTTAAAGAGATGTGTTTTTTCATTAATTCAGCAAACATTTACTGAGTGCCTACTCTCCAGGGTCCTGTAGCAGATGCTAAGTTTACAGCAGTGAATAACAAAGCAATTCTACCCTCACTCACCCCAAGTACGAGGCAAAGGAGTTAGCATGACTGTTTAAGGTCCACATCCAATATGGTAGCCTGAGTGCAGAGCCCCATTGGCATACATTCTGCCCTGCAGCTATGCCTCAGTACCCCCACAGTGGGTCAGCTTGAGAAAGATGACCTACAGGAACATGTGACCTTGGCAACTTGTCTCCAGGGTGAGGTACTCTCTTGTGATCCAGAGTGACCCAGCATGTATCGTCACCAGAATCTGCCCCTATCCTCTTTCTTAAAACTTCCCTGCCCTCCAGGTGTATCACATTCCCTGTGGATCCATTTGTCAGTGGATCCCACCATAACACGCAGTGTCTGACCAGAGCCTGGCACGTGCTAGGTGTTCAGTAGGGAATTGTGCTATGAAAGGAAATGAAAGAGGTACCCAAAGACACTCCCCCTGGCTGCCCCTGCAGTTGATTACTGGTCTTCTGGAGATGGTACACTCGATATGGTTGTCCCCCTAAGGAATGATTCCAAGGGTGGACTTTTAAGACCTAGGAAATGGTGAATAGAAAATGCCTGAAAATCTCCCTGCACTGATGTCTGCACCCCTCCTGAGAAGCTCCACGACCAACATTTCACTGGGAAGTCTGGCTGTCACAAAGCCCCAGAAAAAGTTGCATGGCCAGCAGGTGGTTTTACAGGGTCTGAAGGACAGCAAACATATGCCTGCTCTGACAATGATAGGTCTGATCATCTCTGGCCTTCTTGCTTTCAAAAGACTGGGCTACATTACCTCTGAGCCCTATTCAAACTCTGGATGTTCAAATGTCCCTGCTCTCTCATCTTCTGCACTATCACATTCTATAATTATTTATACTGTCCTTAACCTCAGTTCTTTATATTTTGGTTTGTGATTGTGGGGGTAGAATAATGGCTCCCCAAATACTCAGATGGCTCCCCTTAGTTCTCCGAACCTAAGATGTTATGTTTCATGACAAAATGAAATTAAGGTTGCTAATCAGTTGACTTTTAAAAAATAGTTTATCCTGGATTATCTAGATAAGACCAATGTAATCCTTTAAATGTCTAAGAGGGAGGCAGAAGAGTTGGTGTCAGAATGATACATTATGAGAAGGACTTGACAAGTCATCACCGGCCTTGAACATGGATGGGGCCCCAGGCCAAGGATACAGACAAACTCTCCAAGCTAGAAAAGGCAAGGAAATAGATTTGCCCCTTAAACCATCCAAGGAAATGTAGCCCTGCCAACATCTTGACCGTAGCCCAGAGATGACCTCTGTTGGTCTTCTAACAGAAAAAACCTTAAAAAAATAAACATTTATGATGTTTTAAGCCACTAAGCTTGTCATTACAATAGCCTTAGTAAACTAAAACATAGCTGAGCCACACACACACAAAAAAAGACAAATTAATACACATCTGATGAAGATTGTGCAAATCAGGAATAGTAACACATGCCTGTAATCAGTCTTTGGAGGTTGAGGCAGGAGGATCACAAGCCAGCCTTACCAACTTAGAGGGACCCTCAGTAACTTAGTGAGAACCTATCTCAAAAAAAAAAGGGGGGGGGGTAGAGAAGAGACTGGAGATATAGTTCAGTGGTAAAACACACCTGGGTTCAGTCCCCAATACCCTCAAAAAATGTTTAAAAAGAGAAAGAGAAAGGAAAACAAAGAATGATTTTACAGTTCTCTGATTTTCTCACAGCTACAGGTGTTAAGGATTAACTTCCATCACAAAAGCAAGAGCAGCTTTCTCAGGACCTGGAGTCCATGCTGACTTGGATGGTTCCACCTGGCAAAGCCATTTCTTCTGCATATTTCCCATTACCCTAACCCCAGGCTCCCTCTTTTCCTCAATGCCTCCAACCATGACTATTGCCACTCTCCTGCCCCAAGAGAAGTATCTAATGGGCATTTAACATTTTGGTTTTTTACTGTAAACTCTTCCTGGTTCACAATGTGACACCATATATCCCTGCCTCCCAAATCTTCCTACCCTGAGTAATACAATTCTATGATAAAAAGGATTGAGAATGTTCTGGAATTATTTATTACTAAAAGTACCAATGCCTTCCATCTATCTGTGCATAGTGCCCACAGTCATGATTTTGAAAAATTAAAGTATCTAAACTATCATTCATCAGTCTTGAAAATTCCATTCAAAACATGATTTCAAAGTGAGGCAGAATTGCACATTTTTTGTTAAAACACAAATGGAGTTTTTGACCTGAAATTTCTGACTATTTCATTTGGTCATCCACTCAGCAAATTTTGAATGAGTGCCTGTTGTATACATGGTGCTGGTTTAAATCAAATTTGGATAAAGTTTATAAGTCAACATGACATGGAAATGGGAAAACATTTTCTCCACAAATACTTATCGAACTCTTGGTTTACATGAGACATATACTTAACTATAATTCAAGATGAAAATGAAAGTTGTATATAAGATAAAAGTGGTAGTGAGAAGAAAGATATGTTCACTGACCAGCAATAATATAATAATTTACCTCCTGGTATTCAAACCACAGTCAAGAACTAGAAAGGACAGAGGGGAAAATGCCAAAAGGTCAAAAGATGTGTAACGAAGTCTGGACACAGAAACTCAAGTATCTTTCATATAAGATGGTCTCACACACCTTCATTCAGTGCCCATTTTCTCTTTTTTTATAAAGGAGTCTAAAAAGTTCACTCATCTTTTATTCTGGTCCATAGACAATTAGAAAATTAGAAGAGAGAGAGAGATTGCTAAAAGTGCGCACCTCTATAACAAAGACAGACAGTGTGCCAACATGGAGGCACAGGCAGAAAGACAAAGGCAGAGTTATGCCACTTACGTTAGAGGCAAGAAACCTGTGCCAATCACCAGACCCTAAGGCCTTCCCATCCACATATCCTCTACAGTGACTGGTGTTTCTAATGATTCTGAATCTCCTGAAAAAGTTCAAATTTTGTCTACGAGAGCTGGTAACCATGCAACTACTTTTTCATGAACATTATCAGAAACTGTTAACATAATTTAAATTTTGGTGCTCTCTGGACGACAGTATTTCACTGTTCCAGGCACTGAGTATCCATAGGTCACCGGCAGCTGAGGAGCATGGGCAGTGGCCTCTGCAAATGGGAAAAGAAGATTCATTACACCATTAAAACATACTCAACATCTCTACTGCATCAGAGGCTAAGCAACAAGGAACACCAGAATATCAATATCTGATATTAGGAAAATCACAGTTCAGAGGAAAAGATGTGAGCAATCATCCCGGGCTGTGTAAGCTCATTTGCAAATGCCATATCAAACATGTAACTTTATTTTGAAAAAGCGATGTAAGTTCATCACTAATGGCTGACATTTCAGGATGGTTCCTGCTCTGTTTTTACTAATTATCCTCAGAGAGCCTGTTTTCACAGCTCCACTTATGGAATTAGAATGCTGGATTTATAGGAAAAGCTCCCAGGTGATGCTCTAGAATTGGACTTTCTGGGTTGTCTTCATCAAGGCAGTTCACAGAGGTCTATCTTCAGCTCTTTTCCTTCATGTGGATCTAATTTATTATATGTTTCCTTATTTGGGAAACAGAGTCATAAATAATACCAATGTATTCTGGAAAGATAAATTGCTATCTGGAATTCCATAGTGAGGGAATCCACTCCTCTGGGCTTCAGCATGGATTAGGACTATGTCCTTGTCTTAGAGGTCTGGCTTCTACCAAAGACCACCCAAACCGAATATTGCACAAGTGAACTTGCCACACATTCTGGTTGTGCCTAAAAAAAAAAAAAAAAAAAAAAATGACCACTGATTGACAGATCCAAAAGGCATGTCTAGCACGATTACCCATGCCCACCCTGATACACAGAGGAAGAATGAGCAAACTCTTTAATTATTAACTTCCTTCCTGTTGTCTTCATCTCATTTTGAAACAGTGAGCAATGGTGTATAGACCAGTTACTTATTCAAGGCATTTTATAAGGAGTATCTCATTTAATTCTCACCTCTCTACTCTGTAGATGGGATCTTTCCCTTGGTACAGACAAGGAAACTGTGCCTTGGAGGAGCCAAGTATCTGCATAGGTAGAAAGTAGGGAATTGGGCAAAAGAACTCCAGAGACTACCCTCTTAACCACTCTATCATTAGTGACATGAAGGTGTTGGAATGTGGGCAAAGGCACATGTTAAAATTTATAAACACAGGCTACTGGCAACAATTTGAACATCCCTCTCCATCTTTGCTAGGGTATTTTTACATGCTGTAAAGTACAGTCATTCATAATTAACCACTTTAAAAGAATATAATTTGCTGAAAGAAGGGAAAAAGTGCTTAAAAGAATGTCTAATGGGAGAAAGCATGCTAACTGACCATCCCCACGCTCCTTCTGTCCTCAGAACTGACCTGATCTGATGTGTTTTCCTTGCACATTTCACCCAAGGCATTATGCCACTTCCGTAATAACACCAATTAAAGTATGTGCCATGTCCCATGCCTACGGTAATAAACTGAAAGACATGTTGGCAAGAACATGAACTAATCATTTTTCTTTTCAAAGAAAAAGAAAAAATATATATTGTTTTGAGTCCAAATTATTGGAGGTTTTATTTCCACAGGAAGCATTTGGTAGTGAAAATAGCCCTAGCCCTAGAAACCAGAAATCTAAAATTCCTGCTGGATTTCTGTCTCTCAAAAGCCATCTTGCCTAGGGGAAGATGCATGACCCCCTTCTTTAGACTGTCTCTGCCTCTGCAGGACAGGCAGGGTAATACTGCCCGACAGCCCCCCATTTGCTATGAGGATCAAGTCAGTGTAAGTATGGCCCACACCTGTGAGACCCTGTGTAATGTAAGGTCATGTGATGAGGATGCTGCCCTAAAAATTATGTAAAGAACAAAAGCAAGAGTGGGATGAAAATATACCAAGAGAGGGCTGGGGATTTGGCTCAGTTGAGAGAGTGCTTGCTTCACATGCACAAGGCCCTGGGTTCAATCCCCAGCACCGCAAAAAAAAAAAAAAAAAAAGAGAGAGAATCCTAAGTAATGATAATGAGTCCTTCCTAGGAAACAAAAGTATTATATTAATAATAGTCATAAGCTACTACTCTATGAACTTATACCAACTTCTCTTAATTTGCAGACTATAACACATTTGGAAAGAACCTTTATATTTTCCTAAGTCTTCTCTCTTGATTAGATGTCCCACAGTTCCCACATAAAATACGGCTCCCAAGACTTTTATCATCTTTGTCTTTCTTGTTTTTTAGTGCCCATCTTAAAGTGAATACAATATTCTAAATACGGTCAATTAGCACACGCCTTTACCGTCATTTTTTTTATCTAGGTTACACATCCCCATAAAACGCAACTTCCATTGCTTTTGGTTGAGGTGAACCAAATGACCCAGCTGTCTCTATCACGTGTGTTTGCTGAACAACACTTGCAAAACTATTTGGTTTTTTTTTTAAGCCCTAAATCCAAAATGTTACTAGCCTCCTGAAATATTATCCTGTTGCGTTCCACCTCTCTTTCCAATCTGATGAAATCAGTTTGAATGATGATTCTCATCCATCATATTATCTCTCTCTCCCAGGTTCTGTCATCCACAAATTTGATAAGCAAACCTCTATGTCTTTATACAAGTCACAGATGAAAAGAAAATGTACATGACAGATTTAAAACAGAGCCCTGTTAGAAAGTTTCTAAGTACCACTTTCCAGGTGAATGAGTCACTCAGACAAAATCCTTTGTGAATGGTTACCAGCCAGTGATGACTGTCCCTACGTATATTCACTGTGTATTTCTAGAACAGTGTTGCCCCTCCACACATCTGACAGTCATTCCATTTTAATAACCAAGATGTCATTTCCTCCTGTTGGATCTTTTGGAATGTTTTCATTTCTCCATGATTCTAAAGTAATCACAAGAAAAATCCACTATTCCACGCAGTAGGCCTAAGATAACAGCATCCATCAAAAACTGCAGATTTTATTTTTTATTCAGAGACTAACAGATTATTTTCCATCTGCTTCAGGTTTCAATTACCTATTAAATATTTTTGCTCTAGTTTCCCCAGTTGAAGCACAATTCTCTTGGAGAGAGAAAACAAATCAAAATAGGATTTGAACGGTCTCTGCTTCCTCCCTGTTAGCATCTTACCATTTGTAACAAGTAGAGAAATTTTTATTATTTATTTTGTGATCATAACTCCAAACACATCTCTTTGTGTTGCATATTTCTCCTAAACCGTAGGGATTTTATCTGATTTGTGCTGACTCCTGCTTTTCTCTGCTCTACCTACGTGGGCTCCTTTAAAAGTTGTACTCATAGAGAGGCTTATGCACACCCTTAATCCATAATCATGCACTCCAAATCCCATTTCCAGAACCCCATCCCTCTGGAATTGCCTGATCTTTTGAAATTACCTTTCTCTTGTAAAATAATTGCCTAGTTGATACCATGCTTGATATGTTTGCCTTGTTAGACACAACAATCATAGGAGAATAGGATTCAGAATTTTTTAATAGCATGAATATAAAAGTAATTTCCAATATGATTATAAGTTATTGTTAGCTACATATAAACCTACCCCATGATTTTTTTTTTTCAGGGCTGTGGATCAAACCCAGGGCCTCACACATTCTAGACAAGTGCTGTACCTCAGAGCTACCCCATCCCCAGCCCTGTCCACTGGCTTTTAATTGAGGAGAATAAAAGTGACATAAGTATTTGAATATGGGCATATTAATGTAGAAACTCACTGCAGGAAAATCATAATTGCCAAATAAGCAGCTTCGGATTCCATGAGGAATCCATCAAAATGCAATCACACTTGATATGAAATGGTAACATATTTGTTCTTCAATTTATTGCATGTATTTTATTGTGATGAATGAGACAGAAAATATCCCTTTCCTCAGGGCACTTACACACTCACAGAAAAGATGTACAACAGGTAAACAAGCCATCAAAATAAACGGATTGGTAGGAAGCTGGACAGAGAAAGGCCTCTGAGGGAGAGGTATGGATTAGGATCCAAGGGACTAGCACTAGCCAGCTATGCAAAGACCTGGGGCGAGAGCAATTCTGGGAAAGGGGCTGTTGGGGACAACACTGTGAAGATCAGCCTAGAGTGAGCAAGGCCCTGGCGAATTGCCAGCACCAAAAAAAAAAAAAAGGAACAAGAGCCATCAGTCACAAAAGATATATAGAAAACAAAGTACCAGTTGGAACTACCTATACAATGCCCAAGAAGTGTCAGAGAAATGATGCAATGCAAACATCTAATGTTGAACACCACACCAAAGCCACCACGTGTGCTTTCCTCCACCGTGAGCTGGCCTGGGACACTGGGCCCCTGGCCACTGCATACATTCAACTCTAATATCAAGCATACCAACAAATATGTTGCTCCTGCATGACTCTCACCTCAACCAAATCATTAATAATTACATGTTTAATACTCCTGTGCCTCGATCGTCTTCCTTGAACAATCCGAACACCAGTGTCCCCAGTTGCAGCCCCACAGCAACTGCCATAGGGACAAAAATATTAAAGACCAAGTGCCAGCCTCTGCTTCCTCTCTACCCTCCTACCCCTGTGCCCACCATCCTCCCCCTCTGCCCAGCCTCCTCCCCTTCTGCCCACCCTCCTCCCCTTCTGTCCACCCTCCTCTCCCTCTGTCCCTCCTCCCCCTCTGACCACCCTCCTCCCCGTCTGACCACCCTCTTCTCCCTCTGTCCACCCTCCTCTCCCTCTGTCCACCCTCCTCCCCCTCTGACCACCCTCCTCCCCGTCTGACCACCCTCCTCCCCCTCTGTCCACCCTCCTCTCCCTCTGTCCCTCCTCCCCCTCTGACCACCCTCCTCCCCGTCTGACCACCCTCCTCTCCCTCTGTCCACCCTCCTCTCCCTCTGACCACCCTCCTCTCCCTCTGTCCACCCTCCTCCCCGTCTGACCACCCTCCTCCCCCTCTGTCCACCCCTCCTCCCCCTCTGACCACCCTCCTCCCCCTCTGACCACCCTCCTCCCCATCTGACCACCCTCCTCTCCCTCTGTCCACCCTCCTCTCCCTCTGTCCACCCTCCTCCCCGTCTGACCACCCTCCTCCCCCTCTGTCCACCCTCCTCTCCCTCTGTCCCTCCTCCCCCTCTGACCACCCTCCTCCCCGTCTGACCACCCTCCTCCCCCTCTGACCACCCTCCTCCCCGTCTGACCACCCTCCTCCCCCTCTGACCACCCTCCTCCCCCTCTGACCACCCTCCTCTCCCTCTGTCCACCCTCCTCTCCCTCTGACCACCCTCCTCTCCCTCTGTCCACCCTCCTCCCCGTCTGACCACCCTCCTCCCCCTCTGTCCACCCTCCTCTCCCTCTGACCACCCTCCTCTCCCTCTGTCCACCCTCCTCCCCCTCTGTCCACCCTCCTCTCCCTCTGTCCACCCTCCTCCCCCTCTGTCCACCCTCCTCTCCCTCTGTCCACCCTCCTCCCCGTCTGACCACCCTCCTCCCCCTCTGTCCACCCTCCTCTCCCTCTGTCCCTTCTCCCCCTCTGACCACCCTCCTCCCCGTCTGACCACCCTCCTCCCCCTCTGTCCACCCTCCTCTCCCTCTGTCCCTCCTCCCCCTCTGACCACCCTCCTCCCCGTCTGACCACCCTCCTCTCCCTCTGTCCACCCTCCTCCCCCTCTGACCACCCTCCTCCCCGTCTGACCACCCTCCTCCCCCTCTGTCCACCCTCCTCCCCCTCTGTCCACCCTCCTCTCCCTCTGTCCACCCTCCTCTCCCTCTGTCCTGCCTTCTCGGGAGAATTTCCTGCCTGGAGTAATGCTCAGCTCCTGGGTGTTTCATAAATGGCTGAGGTAATGCGTAGAGGAGGGAACTAGGGAAAGTTGTGAAAGACTATAATTGATTTATAAAAACAGCCATGGAATTATCCTTTTGAACTTAAAACAAAAAATCCAAGAAGTTCGAGAAAGCAGTGGGAAGGAGGGAGAGCAGAATGAGGACAGACACCCCGCTGGGTGGAGCTTTGTGAGAGAGAGGGGAGGTGCGGGTGGGGACATGGAGGGCGGCGTCCAGCGTGCCTTCAGGAACTTGGATGGATGTGTGTGGTAGGATTTCTTCCTCTCTGCCTTCTCGTGAGAGCTTTGAGATGGCCTGAGCTTCCTCCCAGGGTCTCCCGGTAGGGGATGGAGAATGAGAGCCACTCTTATCAGAGTGTAATGCACACAGGATGCTCTGTGGATCCACGCTCTCTCCTGGCCCCTTTCTATCTTCCAGAATGAGTTTCTAAACCTTCCCCTCTTTTCATGTCTCCATCTCTCCTGATTCCTGACCAAGCACTTTGCCCAGGGTTCCCTGGAGTGAGAGCTGGATTGCTCACTCTGGCCTCTCCTCTCCATGATGCTCCCATTCCTCCTCCATCGCTCCTTGCTTCTGGTTTGACTGGAGGACGCTGTGGCCCCGTTCCTTCCCCGCTAACCCTGCAAGCTCTATCCAGTCTCAGGGCTTCCTGGGTCACCCAGAATCCACGTACCATGACTCCATCCTTCATTGCTTTCTGTGTATACCACAGTTTGGATTTGGAGTGTTCCCTAAAGACCCAGATGTTAAGGACTCGGATCCTAAATGTGATGACATTGGGAAATGATGGAATTTAAATAGGCAGGGACTAGTGGATGTCAGGTCATTGGGAGAATACCCGCAAAGGGTTCATTGGGACTCCAGTCTCTTCCTCTTTTTCTCTTTCACATTCTAGCCCTTTCCCCCACCACACACTCCCCACCACGATGTATCAACTCACACAGACTCAAAAACAATGTAGCCAACCAACCAAGGACTGAAACCTTCAAAACTGTGACCCAAAAGAAAACTTCTTTCTTTATTATAAGTTGATTATCTCAGGTATTTTGTCACAGTGATGGAAAGCTAACACAATATTATATCTCTGCAACAGCCTCTTCTTTATATATATATATATTTTTTTTTTCTAATTAGGTTGTTGATGAACCTTTATTTATTTATTTGTATGCGGTGCTGGGAATTGAACCCAGTGCCTCACACATGCTAGGCAGGTGCTCTACCACTAAGCCACAATCCCAGCCCAGCCTCTTCTTTTCCTTGTTCTCATCTGCTTCTTTACAAAATGGAAGTCATCCCTCAACCCAACAGCTCTGTTTCTGGAAATGTATTATAAACAGGCCCAAAATCCAAATACTTTTTCCAGAGTTTCTCTTCCAGAATTATCCCAAAGATCCAGAAGTCATCTCTAAGGAACTTTATTTTCCTTAGTTTCTCATTTGATGGTATTTGTGTTCTCACATATAGACTTTTTTGAATGTCAACAACTCTTCACTTATATCTGATCACTCATCAAATTATGTGGAGTCTATTTCCGAAATGATGTTCCATTTTAACCTTGCCCTTCACTATACTTACTGCCCATGTTCAGTACTTCTCTGGATATTAACAGATCTTGATGGAACTTCTTGGCTCTTTCTCCTTTCACAAAACTCTCTCTTCTAGAACTCTAACTGGATCATGTCTTTGTGAGGCTCAAACACCTTCAAGACTTCCCTCTGTCCGTCAACTACAGTACAAGCTTCTTTTCTAGTATGTGAAACCTTGAGTACACTAGCCCCTTGTCTCCCTCCAGCATTTTCCTCTCCCTCCAGAGAACTTCAGTGTAGCCACATCAGAGCTCCCCATGAGCATGAGCTTTGCCCCTCCATCTCTTGGTAGCTACTTCCTACCAGAACTGGAACTCCCTCCCCGCTCACATAGGACCAAAGCCAAACCCCTCTCATCCAAATCACAACTGTCACTGTGTGAAGCTTCACTCAAGGCACCCCTTGGAAACACCAATTCCTTCTACCCCCAGTAGTATGGTGTCTCCAACTTACCAAACCATCACTGGCGGAGGAACATATAGAGCTTTACACTGCTCAAGATGGTGAGCATTTTGCAGACTCTTTATTCCTGTTTGCATTCTCCCTACATAGAAAAGTGGCATATACTAGTTATTTAGGAAATAACCTATTCTGATATGTTTAATAGACTCAATCATATCAGTACTGAAGTTACTGATTTTAGCAGTATTATGTTCTATTTTCATTCCTTCAGTTTTGACTCCTTACACAAATATAATTAAAAGTCACGTTTTCACGTTTTGTTTTAAACTTGAAGAGAAATGGAAAAAAGCGAAATTTTATTCATAAATGTGGCTCTTCAAAACTACAAGTTTAGGATTAGCAATTTTATTTGTCATTTATTTAGAGTATCTACTCTATGCCAGGCACTCATTTAGTAATTTATCTCCATTATATCATTTAATCTTCTAAAGAAATCTGTGCAGTAAATACTAGTTTGTCTGCATTTGACATATATAAAGAAACTGAGGCCCAGAGAAGTGATTAGCCCCGGGTCACACAGCTATGTGGAAATGCCAGAAATCAAGGATAAATTTGTCTGATACCAAAACGTGTGTCCTTGCAATTCTGTCCCACCATGTCATTAACTACGATATGGGAAGAGTTACAAGGACCAAATCAGGACTCCACAAGCCTAGAGCAGGCTGACACTATAGGTTGTACCCAGAATGCCCCAAGAAAAATAGTGCATATTAATTAGAAATATGGAATAAGGCAGGAGAATTGTATAACCACAGTTACATAATCAGGCATTGGTAGCACAAGAAAATCCCTGACATTTGTGAACCATGGTCTGGATCACTCAACATCATGAAATCAGACCCTTCTCAAATATTCCTCTGTGTAAGCCCCAATTCCAACCTCTCCATCTCTTACCTTGATAAACCTCAAAACGATGCACTGAAGGTGACCTTAGGGTCTATGTTCATTTTTGTAACTTTGATCCTTATATTAAAGTGTCCATTGAATGGGAACTGGAAAAGCACGTGTGTGCAGTTCCGGTGACGACTCTCGTGAGTCTCAAGCAACAGCTTTGCGTTTCTGTTCTGCCTTTTGTTGAAGACATGTCTGTCCTCTCCAGGAGATTCCTTCAGGACAACACTCTTAAGATTGCAAGCAGAGAAAGAAGGGCTGTTTGGGAATGAGCATGGATGAAACATAGGAACACTTGCCTGGTGATAATTCCTAGGAGGATTATTTGTGGTGTGTAGACCAAAAAGGGTTTGCATTTGGTTTCACACAGCCTGTGAGCTCTGTACTCTAATCTACAGCAATCCCTTCATTTTCCCTCCTTTAAATTTCTTCTGAGGAGTCCTTTCCTCCTTCCCCTTGAGTCTCTCCCCATAACTAAGTGGCTGTAGAGAGGGGCCAAGATCAAGAAAGAAAAATGCCCCAAACACACAGATAGATGCCAAATAGGCCACCAAATGAGAACTGCTGCTTCTCCTTCTTCATTTTCTCCTTTATGACCCAACATGCCTCAGATCAAAAGCCCACGGGGAGAATCTGTACCTTAGGATCCATTCAGCAAGTAGCACATCGCCAATGTTGAAAAGATGCTTATCTTTAGAAATATGCAATGATGTAAAGTTATAACAGTCATGGAGGAAGAGAACTGACCTATTTCTTGCTAAAATTATCTGCAGTTTTTATGTTAAAAAGAGATTAAAATGCTTTATTCAAAATATTAACCCCTGGAAAACCTCCCAGGAAGGATCAAGGAAGGATGAGGAATCAAGAGACTTGGTTCATCTTAATTCTTCCACCAACTCATTTTACGAAATTGGACCCATTGCTTTACCATGATACCTTTTTCCTTGTTCATAAAATAGTCATACTAGCCCCTTCCTATTGTCCTCCGGGGGACTTCTAAATACCACTGAAATTAACTAGGTGGAACTGCACTCAATAGTCTAAGACACCAAGCAACCGCCATGGCAGTTGGGACTTCGGCGTGACTTGCTCTGGGCTGATCTCCAGTTCACGGTGGTAAAATAGGTGCTTTTGTGTCCCTTTTCTCCTCAAGTCACACTACGCCAAGAATGATCAATGTTTCACAGGTACGATCCCACGAAGCATGAAGAAGTCGCCAGGAATGACCAAGAGCAACAATGAAGAGCTGACCAAGGAGCCGAAATGCTGAGAAGGATGAGGGTCAAGTGCCTGCAGACACAGGCCCTGGGGATTAGAGAGCTGTCTCCTCCAGGCCCTGTGCTGAAGGAGCAGCCCCCAACCTGGCAAGAAGGTAGAATCTTTAAGAGGTGGAATTTAGTGGGGGAGTTCCCTTGAAAGGGCTATTGAGACCCTGGGCCTTTATTGTCTCTCTCTTTCTGCAGCCCAGCCACGAAGAGAACAGTTTCACTATGTACTCCCACCATGACACAATGCACTGTCTCTCCATGAGCCAAAAACAATGGGGATAATCAACCATGGAAAACTGTGAGCCAAAATAGACCTTTTCTCTTTTTAAGTTGATTATCTCAGGTGTTTTGCTACAGGAAGAGAATGCTCACTAAAACACTAAGAAAGTCTAGAGAACTGTAGGCAGCAGTTTTCTCAGAAGGGATGAGTGAGGCAGGGGCTCGATGAGGGCATTAGCTAGAAGCCAGAGAAGCAAGACAAGTTAGACCTCCTGTTACCCTTCCTGAATGTACACAGAAGCTTCCATTTCACAGGAATCGACACAGTGTAAGAGAAAGGAAAAGACAGACTGGACAGAAATCAGGAGAGTTGGGGTTGGAAATGTAGCTTAGTGGTAGAAAGCTTGCCTAGCATGCACAAAGCCCTGGTTCCATCTCCAGCACCACAAGGAAGGAGGAAAGGAAGGAAGGAAGGGAGGAAGGGAGGAAGGGAGGAAGGGAGGAAGGGAGGAAGGGAGGAAGGGAGGAAGGGAGGAAGGGAGGAAGGGAGTTAAGTGAAGGTCTAAACACTTAACTGTGAGATACTCTTCTCTGCTGCTCCAAAGCCCCTGACCACTTGGATACCATAAGGACAACCAAGGCACAAGGCCTGCCTACACACTCATCAATGATTTAGAAATATGGAAGGAAATACCAGGAGAACAGCTAAAAACCATTAAGAGTGAATACCCAGCAGGACTGAGAATTCCCTTCTTACTTACAGTAAAACCCATGAAATATTAATAAACTACTGATGTGTATTACTTTGAAAAAATTTTTACTTTTCAAAGAAACCAGAGTATAAACTAACAGAAGAAGTTAATTTAGTCCCTACTTTTGATTTTATTGGCAGAACCAGATTAAATTCAACTGTTAAATCTATGTACCATGTCACATGCAACACAGAATTCAGCCCAGTCAGGACAGAATTAGATGCAGGTGACGGCGTCCACGTGATCATGCATCACCTGTGGAAGGGTGAGGGGCGGGCTACAGGAATTCTGAGGCACTCTCACTGACTCAAAAGGCCCTGGAACCAGTGGCCCAATCTGCCTCATTCGTGACCAGGCATGACACAGAACCTGCCTACGGACATTTCTCCCTGCCTTTGCCCTCCATGCCTGAACACTATTTCCAAAATTTGGTCTGACTGAGTCATCTGTCTTCTGTAAATCCCTCACTGGCCCCAACATTGGGAATGAAGCCCAGTCCTTACCACCCAGCCAGCCTGGTCTCCTGAGCCTCCCCATTCCCTGTGCCCACCCAACAGAGAATTCCTTACCATTCTCACAGACTCATGCTCTTCCCTCTCTCTGGGATGTCCTGACTGACTTTTCCTGCAAAGAAGCATTCCTTTAAAGAACGCCAACCTGAAATTCCTTATCCATTCCCAGCCCAACGGGACAAAGTCCTGGCTCCTTACTTTATGTTCCATATGTGTCTACACTATATTCCGGTTATTTCCTTGAATATCTGTCTTTCCTACTAAACTGAGTCTCTCAGAGGAGGAATTAAGTTTTCTCAGCACTGTATCCTCAGTACCTAGCAGAATGTTGGTAAGGAGTGAATTAATCTAACATCAGTGTTCAGAAGTGGGACCTTTGGTAAATGATCAGATCATAAGGGCTCTGACCTCCTCAATGGATTAATCCATCGAGGGATTCATAATTTGAATGGACTATTGGGAGTTGGTGAGAAGGTAGGAGTGGGACCTAGGTGGTAGAAGGAAGTGAGTCCTTGCAGTTGTACCCTTGGGGGCTATTTTTGTCCCTGACTCCTTACTCTCACTCTCTCTCTCTCTGCTTCCTGACTGCCATTAGCTGGCATCTTTCCTCCACCATGCCCTTCTGCCATGATGTTCTGCCTCACCTCGGGCCCAAAGCGAATGGAAGCAGCTGACCATGGTCTGAAACCATGAGCCCCAATAAATCTTTCTTCCTCTAAGTTGTTTTTCTCAGGTGTTTGCCACAGCAATGAAAAACTGACTAAAACAAATATCAATGCTCTGCTTATTTTAAGAGATAATAAGGGATAGTAGAAGCAAGGGGGACCCAGTGAGGAAGCTAATACATTTAATGTTCAGAGAATACAAAACTATTTTGTAGTAATCATTATTCTGAATAAACCCTAATTTTAATTTTCATGTCAGCACTGAAATTCAGCAAAGTATTCATGTGTGAACAAAAACGTGCACTTACCAAATGTAAGTATTTTACACCTGACAGCTCATACTCAATTTCATTTTTTAAAATATTAAACAAAAACAAAAGCTTCAAGTGGTCACAAAGAATGACAAAATTAAAGTAATTTGCATCACCTTTCTATATCTTTGTGCTATTATTAATTTATAAACTCCTGTTTTAAAGGAGGTATATAAAGTACTACAGACTCAGTAGACACAAGAAGACTTCTTGTAAATTCACAAGATTCCAAATCCTAACGAACTTACCCTCCAAAAAATGCCTGTAGCCGCACTGACTGGCCTCAGAGTCTACTGTGTGACTGAGACTCCTCCAAATTAACTTCCATGAAATTTTTATTAAAGAAAAGGTAATAAAAACATGTTAGATTGGAAGCATAGATACACATTCATAAAACTCATCAGTAATCACAGAAAATGTTTAGCACTTAGATCGACAAAATATTTTATTTGGAGTGTTTTACCTCTGGCATTGTTTAAAGTTGCTGGAGCATGGTGGCAATAAGAAGCAACCAACTCATGACCAGCTTTATGATTGGTTTTAAATTCTCTATAGGCCATGCATTTCCTTACTGACTACAGGAACTATCCCTCACTTCTCTTCCCTCTCTTGGATGGCCTTGCCTGGCTTCTTTCTAAGAGCAAAGTGGAGGAAGAGGACCTAGAGAATCCAGGTGTCCTGAGCAGCATGGTTACATTGCCTGGCCTGAGAGATCAGAAACCAGTTCATGCTCCCAGTTCTCAGACCTCAGCCACCTACCAGGACTGGCCAGTCCCATGGCACCTGCTGTGAGAGCCTTGGACCAAACTACGAAGGCCAGGTCTACCACCCTCCCATGCTTTGTGAGCCTGTCTTCTTTCTATGACCTTCTGCTCTTTGCTGGAGGTGCCATAGTTAAGTCCCATAGACTCAGTGGCTTAAGCTCTAGAAAGTCACTTTCCTCTCAATTCTAGAGGGTGGAAGTCTAAGGTCAAAATGTCAGCAGGGATGTTTCTTCCATGGTTTCTCTACAGGACTTGAAGACATCCATCTTCTCTTTCTGTCCTCAGATGGTTGTCTCTCAATGTGTGAGGACACCCCTTCTAATAAGGGCACCAGTCATAATTGATTTGAGTCCACCCATGAGACCATATTTTACCTTAATAACCTCTTTAAAGACCTTCTGTCCAAATACAGTCACATTCTGAGGTACTAGAGCTTGGGCTTCCACATGTGAATTTTGGAAAGACAATTCAACCCAGAATACCTACACTCTGACTCTAAATCACTCAACACAACACTCTCTTCTTCCCTTCCGGCACAAAGCTCATCAGCCACTTTCCACAACTGGATAACTCCATTCCACTCCCTGACACTTCCCAAAGTCATGTTCTAGTGTTTCTTGTCCTTCTTCCTTGATTAAACAATTATTAGAATAACTGGATTTTGCCCTCCCAAATGGTGTTTTCGAGAAGTGAGATAACTTCTAAGTAGCAGAACATGCAGTTGGTAGGGGTACAGGTCAGGCATGTTGGTCTTTATGGTATTTCTTCCCCTTCTCCTTCATCTCATCTCCACCTTTCTTGCTGTGCTGTCTACCCCTTCCTCCAAAAAGCAGAGACAGTTTTCAGGATTAGAACTCATAGGTTTTTTTCAATACCACATTTCTTCTTATCCTTCCCACTTGAAGTCCACACCTCTACACACCCTAGCTAAGAGCATGATTTGAATACCAAGTATCCCCAAAAGACACATCTTATGAGAGTTTGGTCCCTATTACAGCAAGATTTTAGAGGAGGAGCTACTAGAAAGTGATCGAATCAGACCGGGCTTGGTGGCACATGCCTGTAATCCCAGTGTCTAGGGAGTCTGAGGAAGGAGAATTTCAAGTTCAAAGCCAGCCTCAGCAAAAGTGAGGTGAATAGCAACTCAGTGAGACACTGTCTCTAAATAAAATACAAAATAGGACTGGGGATGTGGCTCAGTGGCCGAGTACCCCTGAGTTCAATCCCTGGTACCCACCCCCAAAGTGATTGGATCAGGGATTTGACCTCATCAACTAATTAATCCATTGAAAAATCGAATGGACTACTGGAAGGAGGTAGAAAATACAGGTGGGGGGCATGACTGGAGGAAGTATTCACTGATAGCGTGCCCTGAGGAATATACACCTCATCTCCTCTTCTCTTCTCTTCTCTTCTTTCTCTCTCTCTCCCCCCCCTCCTTCTCTTCTTCTCCATTTCCCTCTCCCCCACCTCCCTTCCTGGATACCATAAGCTGAGCAGCTTCCCTCTGCCACACTCTTCCTCCATGATGTTCAGCCTCACCTCCGGCTCAGAGCAACGGAGCAAGCAGACCAAGGACTGAAAGAAACCTCTGAAACTTGGAGATAAAATAAATCTTTCCTCTTTTGTTATTGTCAGGTATTTTAGTCATAGCAATGAAAAGCTGACTAACAAGATTAGGACTATAAAACACACACACACACACACACACACACACACACACACATACACACATTGCAAAACACACGTTTCCACATGTTTTAAGTTCTCCTGGGTTTTGCGCTTCAGTGGTAGTTTCCCTGTAAACACACTGGAATCAGGCTTTTTGTTATATAATTAGCAAATCATTGGGACAGGAAAGACTGCATCTGAGAAGAGCATAGTCCCACATGGGTATTGTCCCTGTGCCATGAGGTGTATTTTAACTATCAGTATCATCGGTACCCAGAGAATAGTCTAAAAATCGTTTTAAAATAATGGAAAACAGGGGCAGAAATGAGGTCACGTGCTGGTGGCACTGACACAGAAGCTTTCTGCTATTGCAGTTGTGGGTTTCTCAAGCCTCCTGGGGACAGAAACTGAGTCTTCCTGTACCACATTTCACCTCACAGAGACAAGGTGCCTCATCACTACCTTGAGCTGAACTAAACGGAACTGAATACATATTTATTTTCTGTCCTGTAAACACAAAAATAGCTTCTCACCAGTTAACCAACTGGTAGAAAGAAGATCGGAACGTAGATTTCCGTGTCACCATTCTGACCACCATGATCCTAAAAATGTCTAAGTCACACATTTCAGAAACAGGAAGTTTAAATAGAGCATGATTTTTCTTTTATCTATTATCACATCTCTTATTATTATCTCTAAATTGCTCTCAACACTCCAGATTGTCTATTCAACATTTAATTATTCTTATTACACCCAAAGCAGTCTGAGTTCGAGAAAAACACGAAATACACAATTTAGAGAAGGAGGAAAACATGACATTCAGTATTATCTTATTTTCAGAAAATAATTCTGCATGCATGTAGAGCTTACGATGAACTAGGGAATAATTTAACTTTATGACCCTCATATTCAGTTGTTAATTACTTTTTTGTTGTCCTCAATATATTCTATTGCATCAATGGGAAACTATAGTAGTCCTCCAGTGACCAAAATTATTCATATCATAATATTCATATCGATAGTTATGAATATTAATTAAAAGCTTTGTGTCTTCATGGAAAACCATCTACTTCCTACTTCAAAGACATTGAGCTTCAGTGCTATGAAAAATTTACTTCAGTTAAAATTTTCAGAACATTCCAGTCAATAAGATCATGAGTTCTTTGTTGTTGTTCTTCAACTCCTGGAAAGACAAACATTTTTAAATAAAGTAATTGATCTACAACATTTTGCCCATGAAAGAACCTATTTCAAAAGAAAATAAGTGTGCCATATCTGACTTAGGGAAGAAGATATTACAGAAAAAAAAGCTGTTTAGTTATTAATGACTTTTAAACTACAAAGTGAGCAGAAGTTGGGAGGATCAATCAACCATGCTTGCTGGGTGCCCAGCCTCACGATGCTGGTGCACGTAGTGGGGTTATAAATATGGAAGAAGAGTTTTCATAATCTTGCACGTGCATGCTTAGAGCAAGAGTTCAGGGTCTACTCGTGTGCACAGGTGTGGGCGCTCCTGGGAAAGCACTAGATTCAAGGAGGGGGACACCCGATCCCTCTCACATGGGCTCTGCTCCTCTCTTTTTCTTTCTTTGCCCTTTGAGAACAAAACTGGCAACCAGACAGTAGAAGGCCATCAAAGGCAGCCTGTACCTGAATATGGTGCAAGACAGTCCTTCGTTAATCTTGCTTTTGCTTCCTCCTAAAATGAATTTAGTTATTTTAATAATAGAACAAAATATGTCAGAATTTAATCAAAGCAAAACTGAAGTCATTTTATTTTAAATATGTGCTATTCACCTTTGCCAGGAAGAGGGTCTTTGATTCAAGGAGATTGAATCAAAGGTGGTCATTCTTTACAAGTAGAATTATTATAGTAAAATATTGTATGAAACAAAAATCAAAGAGAAAAAGTCAACACCCCTGGGTGGGTCAGTGTCTCCTCTCCCTGTCTTGAATCTGTCAACTTACTGCTAACTTAAAGAGCCAAGCCCAGAGTCTCCCTTGGTATCTGAGAGTATTCTGGGGTTTATGTTCTCAAAGTGCCTGATCTGACCAGAGCCTTTTCTGAGTCTCACTTGGACCCTCCTCTCTTCCCCCAAGGCCAGGTCACTGCAGAAGCGGGGTTTGTTACCCATTCCTTTCCTTAAGATCACTGCACATTTTGTTTACAGTATAGAAAACTCTGCTCGAAGTTGGGGAGACTAAAGGAAAACATCACAGAACAGCAACAAAACCCAAAAATTAATATTCAGCCTTTTGCTTATTAAAATGTTTCCTAGCCAACAATGACAAGTGTTGGCAAGGTTCTAGAGAAACTGGGAGTTTTGTTCATTGATGGTGACAACGTACAATGGGAAGCCACGTGGAAAAACATCTTGGCAGCTCCTCAAAATGTTAAATACAGAGTTAGCGTATAACTGGCAATTCCACTTCTAGGAATATACCCAAGAGAAATGAAAATATATGTCCTGTTGGAGAAAAAAAGTTTTTTGACACTTGTTAAACTAGCAAGGAAGACTTTATGCTGTAAGTGTGGAGAGTATCGCCATAGAGGAGATCCGGCTCAACTCGTAACATAGCAAAGGCAGTTGGGGATTTATAGCCACTGAGCAGAGTGAGGGGGTGGACAATGACTGAGGGCAACCATCGCAGGTAGGGAGAGTCTTGCTAGGATTCTCCCTGAAGGTCTGTCAAGGTCTTACAAGTGAGAGATGGGGCACTTGACCAGATACCAAGGGTGGGGACATTCTTACTAAATTTATTTAGCAGAATTGTTTTGCTAAAACTAGTCCATTCAGGCCAGGCATGGATGATAAGAAAAAGACTCAGAGGAACCCCACTAAAGTTTGGTCAAGGAAAGAGACTTCGTAAATGCACACAAAAACTTGTATATGCAGGTTCATACCGGCTTTAGTTGTAATAGTCAAAAGGTAAAAGCAACAAAAATGTCCATGTCCATCCACTGATGAGTAGGCAGAATATCCATACCTGGACTATCACTCCACAGTAAGAAGGAATGACGCACTCATGCATGCTCGGACACAGGCGAGCCTGAAAACATTAGGCTAAGCAAAAGAAGCCAGTCAGAAAAGACCACATATTGCATGATTCCATTTGTAGGAGATGGACAAATACCCAAATCCACAGAGATGAAAACTAAATTAACGGTTGCCAGCAGCCGGCGGGGTGGGATAATGGGGATTGACTGGTGATAGTATATGGTTTCCTTTGAGACTAATGAAAATATTCTAAAATTAGATACCGGTCATGGATGCACAACCCTACAAATACACTAAACACACTGAATTGTATGCTTTAAGGGGGTGACTCTTGCGGTACATGAGTTACATTTCAAGAAAGCTGTTATTAAAAAATCCTCAGACATTTCCACAAGCGAGGCGCCAGATGCACCCTGATCTGCTCAGTCTTGGTTCTTTTCCTCTTCTTTTCTCCCATAGCAGTGGAAAATAATTATCCTCCCTTTATTATGGAGAGAAAATCTGCTCTCTCTAGTTCCTGCCCTCTGACTGCTTCCCAGGTTCTCTTCACTAATGTCCTCTGCTAACAGGTTCTGGCGGAATCCTACCTTCTTATACCCCAAACATCTGATGTGTCCCTCTCTAAAGAGAGGAAACGTCTATAGTCACATGTGACTTCAAAGTTGTGCAAGTTTTTTAACTCAATAACGAAACTTCTTATTAAAATGAAATATGTCTTCTGTTTTCAAGGCATGTACTTCCAGTAAGGTTATCTCAAATATTTTTTAAAACCCCAAACCAGGAAAGGTAAGAGAATTATCAAATAATAACTGCAAGGGAACTCTAAAAATACTTCTAATAATAAACACAACCAGATGACTAACCACACACTAACTAGCTAATTCAAAGAAGAACAACCATTGGGTTAAATTGCCACCATCAAATCTCAATTATTTAAGTCCTATCAGAATTTATGCTCTTTCAGGTTATTCTGAGGCCATATTAATGAAACATTAAACGTGTAAATAATGTACTACACTGACATGGACATACCATTAAAAAAAACTTAGTGGACTACGTACAATTAGCCACAAGATGCTTCTTTTAATGAAATAACAATGACTCTGATTGTCCAATCAGACCTTTCATATGCTGAAGACCACAGCCATGCATTCAGAGAGCCCCTAAGTTGAGCCCTAAAAACTTCAGACGGTACAGGGCTACAAATCAGAAGGACGCTGGGATCAACAAACACAGAAACAGAGCTGATGGTCCCTGCGAAGGGTAACAGCTATGAGGAAAGGTCATGTATAGCAGCTGCCCATCAATTATTTCCTCACTTTACTGAAGAAAGAACAATAGCCAATAGGAATAAAACTTAGAATTTCATTCTTCTCAGAAAACAAAACCAGAAACCCCTACTGTGACAGCTTAGGCAGACAGCGGCCCCCGCTGAAGTCCAGGAACCAAGACCCTCCACCCTCCCACTCCACCAACCTTGGGGCTTGGTTCTCCTGCTCCTGGCCTGGTGTTTGCCAGCCACAGAACCCCCAGGCGACACTTCAGACCAAAAGAAAAGGAAGACCGAAGGAGAAAAAGAACACCAAACCTGTCCCTGAAATCTCTAACAGGTTTCCTCTCCAGCTCATTAATCAAGACCATGTCAAGGGGCTGGGGAGACAGCTCAGTCAGTAGAGTGCTCACCTTGCAACTGGGTTCCATCTCCAGCACCGCAAAAATAAATAAATAAATAAATAAATAAATAAATAAATAAATAAATAAATAAAAAAGACCATGTCAAGTGGCTACCCCTTGATGGAATGCAACCTGGCCTATTAATTTTTTTTTTTTAAAAAACCAAGGTTCTCAATGAATCAAACAACGTTGCCCTATGTAAATTTATGATTACCCAAATGGTATGCCTTGACTCCATGTACAAACAGAGAAACAACATGTATCCCATTTGTTTAAGTAATAAAAAAAAATTTTAAAAATTAAAAAAACACAAAAAAGAAAGGTATTGTGTCCATCTACAACTAAAAAAATTTTTAAATACCTTCAAGAAATTAAATAAAATAGCTACATCTTTTCAGTTCTCAAAAAAAAAAAAAAAACCAAGGTTCTCAGAAAAAAAAAAAAAAAAGAGTAGAATGGATATTGAGGTAGGCAACTAGCATTGAGTTTTATAGATCTGTTCTCAGTGGTTGGCAAGTTATCTATAAAAACTCAAATTTTTATTTTTTTTAATTTTCATATTGGTTAGAACTTATCAACACAAATTTAAACACAGAGCTAGGTGGCCATCTTGTAAGGCAGCCATGCTTCGTCATCTTGTTGTCCCTGCCCAAATCCAAATGAGTGATAGAAAACTAATGCCGAAGACCATTATTCTAGTTGTCACAGACTAAGGAGAAAAGAAAAACAAGGTGGCAAGTGACGGAGCATAAAGGATGCATTGGGACAAAGGACAGATCCAGTGGCGTCCCAGCAGGCTGCACTGTGGGCAGATAAAGTGGTCTGCAGAACCGGTGGACAGAGACTCTGCCTTTGGGCAATCTCTTGGAAATGTACAGGTCCAGACCATGACAAAGGTGTTTGGAGCAGTTTTCTTGTGGCCTCCAGTGTTTGGAACCTAGGCAGTTGGAAGAGCCACGTGGTTAGAGAAGTCCGGCCCTCTAAATTGAGGCTTTTCATTAACAAATGTGTTTATTGCTGTTCCAAAACCACAAAAACCCAGAAGCTTTAAAATAGAAGGAAAGGGGAAACTGGGCCTACCGACATTACTGGGACTAGCAGAAAGCAGTTTTTTTCTCTAGCTTTTTAATCTAGTCTAGTGATTTCTGAAAATAAAAAAAAAAATACTCACTGGAACTGTGAACCGTGGCCATTTAAATATAAATATATATATATTAGATATATATATCTATCTAGAGATAGATATATATATATGAGATATATATATTATATATATCTCATATATATATATCTCACCAACTTTCAAGTCCCTTCAGAAGGGGCTGAGAAGTTGGATGCGCCTGTACCTCGCGGTCCAGGAAGGATGCACCGTGTGGTGGCTGAGTTCTTGCCCAGTTCCAAAGCATCCTGCCACTCCACCGTAGAGAGGGGTCCAGGAGTGGGTGCCGAGCATGTCATCGCTCTGCCTGAGTCACCTGTGGAATCAGACTGACCCGGTCCCCCGGCCCGGATTACCAAACGGTCTCCTAGAGCACGAGGCCTCCAATTTTAAAGCATCTCAGGGAAGGGCTCCCTTTATTCCCTCGATTCGGAGCAGTGACTTTTTGAATGCTCTCCAGCTTCCTGGAGGAGCATCGGTGGTTTTGAGCCCTGCTTTTCTACTTAAAGTCCCTAAAAGTGACAGATGCCAGTAGAGGAAGGACAAGCCACCAGCAGCAGAACGTGACAAGTGCCAGCTTCGCGATGATCTTGAAATGGCAGATTTTTCCGTCGAAGGGTCATCTGCTTGATGATCCCCAACACCATCCAAAACCTCCCCAGCCAATCAGACTCGTCTTTCTGTTTGAGCTGTCTTCATCTTTTCTTCCACAAACGCTCTGCAGACGTGACCTGGGGGACTTCTTTGAGTGCAGAGCCGGTCCTTGATCTCGGCCTCAACTTTTCTCCCCGCTTCCCACTCCTCTGCCAAGGGAAGAAACTCCCCAAAGCTCCACAGAGCCTTTAAACACCCAGCCTTCATTAAAATCCACACAGATCACCTGAGTGAAAGACGTTCACCAATTCAAGGCTTTTTCCATCACTACTTTTTTTTTAAATTTTTTATTTGTTCTTTTTAGTTGTACGTGACAGCAGGATATATTTTGACATGTCCTTCATACGGGGAGCATAACTTCCCATTCTTGTGGTTGTACATGATGTGGAGTTACACAGGTTGTGTATTCATATACAAACATAGGAAAGTCATGTCCGATTCATTCTACTGTCTTTCCTATTCCCTTTCATCCTCCTGTCCCCCCACTCCTCCATATCCAATCCAGTGAAACCGCCCCCCACACGCACACCTATTGTGAGTCAGTATCTGCATATCAGAGAGAACCTTTTGGGATTGGCTTATTTCACTTAGCATGATATTCTCCAGTTCCATCTGTTTACCAGCAAATGCCACAATTTCATTCTTTTTTATGGCTGAGTAATATTCCATTGTGTATATATATCACAGTTTCTTTATCCATTCAACTGTTGAAGGGCACCTAGGTTGGTTCCATGGCTTAGCTATTATAAATGAGCTGCTATGAACATTGATGTGGCTGCATCACCATAATATGCAGATTTTAAGGCCTTTGGGTATAAACCGAGGTGTGGGATAACTGAGTCAAATGGTGGTTCCATTTCCAAGTTTTCTGAGGAATCTCCATGCTGCTTTCTGGAGTGGTTGCTCCAATTCACAGTCCCAGCAAGGTATGAGTGTACATTTTCCCCCACATCCTTGCCAACATTTATTATTACTTGTATTCTTGACCATTGCCATTCTGACTGGAGTGAGATGAAATCTTGGTGTAGTTTTAATTTGCGTTTCTCTATTGCTAGTGATGTTGAACATTTTTTCATGTATTTGTTGACCAATGGTGTTTCTTTTTCTGTGAAGTGTCTGTTCAGTTGCTTTGCCCATTTTTTGATGGGGTCATTTGTTTTCTGGTGTTGAATTTTTTAGTTATTTTAGATTAATGCTCTATCTGAGGTGCAGGTTACAAAGATTTTCTCCCGTTCTGTGGGCTCTCTTCACATTCTTGATTGTTTCCTTTGCTATGAAGAAGCTATTCAGTTTGATACCAACCCATTTATTGATTCTTGATTCTACTTCTTGTGCTTTAGGAGTCTTATTGAGGAAGACTCCTAAAGCACAAGAAGTATGAAAAGTTGGGCCTACTTTTTCTTCTAGTAGGTCTCTGATCTAATGCCTAGGTCCTTGATCCATTTTTTAGTTGACATTTGTGCAGGGTGAGAGATGAGGGTCTAATTTCATTTTGTTACATGGAGATTTCCAGTTTTCCCAGCACCATTTGTTGAAAAAGCTATCTTTTCACAAATGTATGTTTTTGGCACCTTTGTCTAGTATGAGAAAACCGTACTTATGTGAGTTTGTCTCTATTTCTTCTATTCTGTACCATTGGTCTTCATGTCTCTTTTGGTGCAAACACCATACTGTTTTTACTACTACAGCTCTGTAGTATAGTTTAAGGTCTGGTACTGTGAGGCCTTCTGCTTTCTCATTGAGGATTACTTTGGCTATTCTTGGCCTCTTATTTTTCCAAATGAATGTCATGATTGCTTTTTCTAGTTCTATGACAAATATCATTGATATTTTAATAGGAATTGCATTGAGTCTGTATAGCGCTTTTGGTAGTATGGCCATTTTGACAATATTAATTCTGCCTATCCAAAAACATGGGAGATCTTTCCATCTTCTACATTTTTTATTTCGTGTTTTGTAGTTTTCATTGTAGAAGACTTTCACCTCTTTGGTCAGATTAATTCCCAAATATTTTTTGAGGTAATTTTGAGTGGGATAGTTGTCCTAATTTCTCTTTCAGTCGATTCATCACTGATGCATAGAAACACAATTGATTTGTGGGTGTTAATTTTATATCCTGCTACTTTACTGAATTCGTTTATGAATTCTAGAAGTTTTCTAGTAGAGTTTTTTTTGGATTTCTAAATATAGAATCATGTCACTAGCAAATAGGGATAGTTTGAGTTTTTCTTTTCCTATTTATATCCCTTTAATTTATTTCTTCAAATTGCTCTGGCTAGAGTTTCCAGGACTGCGTTGAATAGAAGTGGTGAAAGAGGGCATCCCTGTCTTGTTCCAGTTTTTAGAGGGAATGCTTTCAGTTTTTCTCAATTTAGAATGATGTTGGTCTTGGATTTAGCATACATAGCTTTTATAATGTTGAGGTATTCCATCATTAATTAACTCCTGGTAAACCTGAGCTTCTAGCTGAGTTTTGATTTTTCTGAGAGCCCAGAACATACAAGAAGATCCAGTTTATAACTGTGAACATTGTTTAAAATTTTGTTCCTTTTATTCCTTTTATTTCCCAGATTTTTAAATACCAAAACTGGTCTAAAATTTCTGTCATCTTCATTCTCAATTTCTTCCCCAAACTCTCCCAGAGGCCCTCAGTCACTCTTTTGTGTGACCCTCAGTCACTATTTTCTCCCAATTTCTTCTGTCCTGTGTTAGCTTTTCATTGCTATGACAAAATACCTGAGAAAATCAAATGAAAGGAGGAAAGGTTTATTTTGGTTCTTGTTTTCAGAGGTTTCAGTCCATGGTCACTTGCCTCTGTTGTTTCTAGGTCTATGGTGAAGCAAAAAATAATGGCAGGGATCATGTGGTGGAGCCTAGCTGGTCACCTCAAGGCAGCTGGGAAGCACATAGGGAAAGAGAGGGAGAGAGAGAGGAAGGGGCTGGGGAAAAGATAAAGTCCCTGAGGGCCCACTGCCAAGGACAAGACATGACACTCCTTTCAGCTCAACTAGGTCCCACCTCCCACACTTCCCACCACCTCCCAATAGTCCATTCAAACACGAATCCCTCCATGGATGAATCTGCTGGTGAGGTTGGAGCCCTCACAATCCCACTACTTCCCGGAACCCCGCCTCTGAACACGGCTGCCTTGAGGACCACACCTCAACCCGGGAGTCTTTGGGATACACTCCAGACGCGAGCCCTAACATGCCCTCTTTCTGCTTTCCTTTGTTGGATCAATATTGACAAGTGCACATCCTCCATTTCAGAATCTCCCCCACTTCCCTCAGCTGATTTGCCCCATCTGAACATAGAAAGAGAAGCAGGGTCTGAGTGAAGCCAGACAGGCATCTCCAAAGTTCACCCAGGCTTTTGGACGGGGAGAAGCATTCACAGGAACGCCTCTTAAATCTTTTTTCACGTGTGGCTTAGTGATACCATTTGGCCTCTGAGTGGTCTTTCACATGTGGAGACTCCCTGCCTTCTTGATTCACCAAGAAGCATAATTAAAATCAATTAAATGGTCAACACCCCAGTCACTGCAAGAGCAGGAATTGTTAATAAGGTGTTCGTTCAGAATAAAACCCAACTTTGGGACAAAAACCTGCTATGGGGTCTCCTCTTGAGCTACGTTCTGTTCCTGTTTCTATTCTTCAATAAATCCTATTCTTACACTCAAAAAGGAAAAAACCCAACTTTATTAGATGATTGTCTAAAGTCATTTAAAAAAAAAAAAAAAAGGAATCTAAATCCTGGTAGATAATTCACAAATCTCCAAGACGGCATAACCAGAGTAAGAGACTCTGAGTCAGATGGTCCCGCAGGCGTTTCTTAGCCTAGACGTCTAAGGCACCTGAGTAAAT
This sequence comes from Sciurus vulgaris, assembly GCF_902686455.1. Taxonomy (NCBI): domain Eukaryota; kingdom Metazoa; phylum Chordata; class Mammalia; order Rodentia; family Sciuridae; genus Sciurus; species Sciurus vulgaris. Next base: position 18,338,392 of record NC_136469.1, read on the forward strand.
TGAGGTGAGTCAACCCAGAAAGATGGTCCAATGCCTGATGTCACCTTTGACACTCTTAAATCTTAAATCGCTTCTTTGCTTCATGGACTCGGAGGTTGAACCCAGAGATTAAGCGGCCTTCTCAGCAGGAGTAATTGGAGATATAGCTCACAACTGGCACTAAATGAGCCCTGTGGAGTTCAACAGTGAAGTTTTCCTAGGCAATACAGAGGGCGAAGCGCTACCGTCTGTGCGACATCATCCATAAGGGGCTGAGAAGTGGCCAGCCCGTTGGGCATCTCAGCAGAACTTACCACAAGCATCAGTGGAGACTCAGCCAGCCACATGTTGAAATTGGGACCAGGCTGCCCTTGTACCCATGTTCCACCCTCCTGTCCTGGAGCCTGAGATTCACAGCTGTAATGATGTGATTATTTTCTTCTTGTCCTTCCTTGTGAGCACATACCCTGGGGAGGGGTTAGGCTTCCTTAACCATCAGCCCAGGCTGTTTCTCGTCTTCTATAACGTTCTGCTGTCTGCTCCACTTAGAACCAGCCACCCTTCCAACTCCTTTGAATCCTCAATGCCTCCTGGAACCTTTTCCCACTTCAGCCTACAGTGAACTTCCTGCTCTTTGCTGTCTCCTTATTCTGTCCACCACAGCTTACTTGTGGCTGTTAACTCTTCTCTCTCCACAGCTAAATTCTAAACATGTAAGATCTTTGAACTTCAGAAGGCATTATTCTTTCTCATAATGACCCAGAGCTGCTTAGTCACAACTGAGGTTGACCCGAGGTTGGAAGAAAGAAGAAAGTAACAGGACAGAGATAGCGATTTTTTTGATAACGAAGCAAGAGGAGAGGAATGGGGCTATGGGCAGGGTCCAAGTAGCCAGCATGGACTGAACGGGTGGAGAGTCTGACAGGGGGCAATCCAGGGAATACTCCCCACCATCCAGTCCCTCCTCCTCTGACCTTCTGATTTCTTTCTTAACCATGGATTTGAGATGCAAATGTCAAGGTGTAGCCCAACACAATAATTTAACTCTACACCAATTTTTTTTTTGTATTTTACAAAAAATAATAATAATAGTTACCCTTTTTATTTACTTATTTATTTTTGCATTTTGTATGCACTTATTTTCCTGGTTCAACCAACCTTGGCCGTTCAGAAACCCAGAGAAAAATGTGTGTTTTCTCCGACTGCTTCATCTCAGAGCAGATGAGCCATTTCCGGTACAGAAAGGCTGTGCCGCTGCTTGCGTGAGATCTTAATGCTGGCCTGGCAGTCTCACAATGGTACCGACTCTCTCCTCTGCTCAGGAAGCACACCCAGGAACATAAGGTACAGTATTCCGGACAAGTTCCAAGTCCTTCATCTGTCCAGAAAGGCGCACAGTTTGACTCCCGGTCCTGTGTCACGAAGGGGCGCAGAAACTTTGCACATCCATTATGCATGAGGAACCCCGGTGGGGAGCGAGCCCCCAGCCAGGAGCAGAGGCACCGTCCCCACCCGCCCCTCTCCAGAGCAGAGACCCCGAGGGAGACACTTAAGACTGTCCTCAATTCCAGTGCAGCCACACACAGCAGGGAAAGTGAATAAGAAAAGAGGAAGATCAAAGAGCAAAAGTCGAAGCCAAGGAAAGAGGCAGAGAAAAATGGAGAGAGGGATAAAAGAGAGAGGAGGGCAAAGGAGAGCGAGGGAGAAGAGAAGCAGGAGGCGGGCGGGCGGGGACAGAGAGCCGGGGACACTGCCGGTAATGAGGTGGTAGGTCCTCTGTTTCTTCTGCTCTCCATGAGAGTCGAAGTCCCACTGACTGCAGTGGGTGGGGGCCCTAGGGGCGAGGCGGCTGCTGCTGCACCCCTGCCCCTGGGGCTCTGGGTTCTGGTCCTCAGTGGACCCTCGCTGGGTCCTGTGCTGACTTCTCCAAAGTGCAGGTGCTTTCAAGTGTCCACTCCAGCCGGCTCGGCTATTCCAACTAAATCCATTTCCATCAAATTATCACTTCTAGCAGTGATAGAAAAATTAATGATTTCTTGAAGGGACTATTGTATTTAAATATTTCAAGCCTGTTGGTGTGATGTGTGTCAGCAAGAGAGGAACATATTGACTTGGAGTCGCAGCGAAGGCCGGCTTTTATAAATATCCTGTCAGATAAATAATGGCTCTCAATGGATCCAATATGATGTACAGTTCTAAAGCAAGCCGGGTTTTGCCAAGAGGCTGAAAGGAAACTGCCACCACAATAGCATGGGCTGAATAATGGGATTTTCGTTTATCTTTTCTACCAGAGAAAGGAGCAGCAGAGAGGTTGGCGCAGCGGGCAAGAGGAGAAGGTAGATTGATTCCTCAGATTTCACAAAGGGTCCGAACTTCCAAGGGCTCTAGCTGAGAGACTCCAGAATACCAAAGAGCAAGCGGCATTTGCATTTGAATTCGTTCTACAGAAAGCCAGCCCAGTTGGAGCCCCGGAGGGTTACTCTCCAGGGTGCCTCTTACTGCAACTCCTCCGGGCTGTGGAGAGCTGGGTCCCTGTAGCTCCAGTCAGGATTGAACGCTGTCTTGCCTGGGGCAGTGTAGACGTCCGATCACCCACTTTACATCCCATCATCTCCCTTTCCTCCCCTCCCTCCGATCACTTAACCTTCTGTCCATTTCACTTCTCAGCAGACAACAAACCCAATTAGGAAATGGGAAGAATGTCATTTGGCTTCCCGTTAAGACTCCCAGCAAATATTAGGTGAAGGGCGGGTGAGCAGAGGGATTAAAACTGCCGGATGGAGAGAAGATGCTGTGATTGTCCCCCGACTTTGATCGTCCACAGACAGTTGAGGACTGACCCCAGTACACTGGCATGCCCACCATAATCTTTAAAACCCATTTGAGGATGAGAAGGTACAGATCTTCAGAATTCTAAATAACCCCATTCAAAGCAAAGCAGTCACTTAAGCCTGTACTCTCGTGACCTACTCTGGGTTTTAATGCCGCCTTCTCTTTAAAGCAACTGAGAAGCTCTGCTCTCCAACAGATAAACAGAGTTGAAAGATTAATTAAAATGTGGAGCGGAAAATGCCCTGCCATATTTCTTATGAGGATGCGGCAAAAAAGGAACCATGCAAATCAACACTAATTCGAGAGACCTCATCTCAACTGCAATCTTTTTGTTAATAAGTTAAAATATCACATAACTTAAAATTGAAGTCCAGCTTGTTAGTGTGGTACCACTATACTAAATTTTTTTTTCACATAAGTGAGATATTCCTAGGCTCCTGCTAGCTGTCCATCAAGGCTCGTGTTGATGGGGAAGAGAGATCCCCATCCCCCATATTTTCTGGATGTGTATATGGCTGAACCAAGAGAAACCCTTCTCCCACCTCCCCACACACATCGCTTACCATCTTCTGAGAAACGAATCTCCAGGTGATTTTGTTGTGCAAATATCAAGTGTGCTTGCCACAAACGGAGATGGTATGGTCCACCCCAAACGGAGATGGTATGGTCCACCACGAACCTGGGCTGTATGGTTGAGCCACTGACATACACCCAGTCAGTTGTGGACTGAAACATCATTTCCCAGCTCGCCACTCAGGATGAGCCTTCCACAGGTGAGTCCTGAGAAATGTGCCCTTGGCCCAGCCTTCCAGAGACATGGAGAACCACGCTGCTTCTTGTACCAGGAACTCACAGTGGAGCCTGAGGAGGTGGCTCTTGTATCCCATCAGAGTGATGCAGAATAGACTTGGAGTCTCAATCCCAGAGAAATTCAGCCTGCAGAGAGAAATAGGATGGACGTATAACTTGCCTAGGTATTTCAGGTTTGTGAAGGAAATGGCCTTAAATGACGACACGCCAAATGGCCCCATGCTTCCCAGGAGCTCTCCTTAGACACATGTTGTAAGTTAAAGGAAAAGACAAAGAGTAAACAGAAACCGCTTTCCTATTTTCAGGTTCTCTCCTCACCTGTCTGAATCGAGTTGGGTTGGCATCAGTTTAAGCCTTCAGTTATTCACCTTGGTGGCTGCAAACCGCTGGTCACACAGACAGTCAAAAGACCCTCTCGCCTTCCTCGAAGCTGTTCTTGCAAATTCTCATCTTTAGACACAGGTTGTCATATTCTAGGAAAGCATGTCTTCCAGGCTCCACCATCAGGGACAAGCGCCTGTTCTCAATAGTAAGAAGGGGCCTGGGCTCTGGTGTGAGCACCACCCACAGCCTCTCCTGACCCCTCGGTGACCATGTCTCCTGTGCCTCCTGAGCCTGAAGACCACCCTGCCCTCCCACTGTCCTCTTGGAGGCTTTAGGTGAGCAAACATGAGAGGCATTCCTTTGAAAGGCACGAGGCATCCCGTCCCGTGTGGTGTCCATATCATTTGTCCACTCAGACTTGACACCCTTTCAAATATGGTGCCTCTCACCCTGGGGTCCACTACCTTTCCCCCCGAGTGCCTGAGGTTCTGTTGCCACAACCATACCCCTTGCTCTTCATTCTGTGGCCTTTACTATGCTTCTAGTTACAGATGCGATTCTAGAAAGTTCTGTGGCCTGATTAGCAAGGCAGAAAGTCATGGAAAGACCAGCTGTAAGTGAAGCAAGTGTACCCCTCGTTATGGAGGGGGTCCTGGGAGGCCAGCACCGTGCCTTTATGCACTTGAGATCAGCAGTGACCAACACAGGCAGGGTCCCTGATCTTTGTGCAGGTGACATGCTCATTTGAGGGGAGGGCAGGAGAGAAACCCAGAGTAGAAAAGGAATCAAGAACAGATCAGATAACAATGGTTGTGGTGAGCCCTCCCTGCACAGCCCCCACCAGGTCACCACTGTGGGAAGGCCCAACAACCACCCAGGCACAACACAGCCCCCGGTCACCTCCGTGCTACTCCGTTGCTCAAAAAGTGCCTCTTACATGGGCACAGGTGTGTCCTGCCCGTCACCACAGTGGTGGAGAGTCCCTGGCAAATGATGTGACCTCTTTCTTTAAATCCAAAATGCCAAAAAAGTGGGTTTCAATTGCGTTTTTGTTCAACCCCAAGTTTAAAAGCCAAGAAAGTAATAAGGATTAAAACACGATTTATCCTGCTTCCCTGAGTCCCTCCTCATTCCTGCAGACTTCTCCTAATTTTTATCATACTTTGGGAATAGCAAGACGAAGCTTGTGGAGGGTTATCCCCCTGTCCCCACCTGCATTTTCTATGTCTCTGTAGCTTTCAGAGCATTTTATCTTTTCCTTCAAAATGTTTGCGGCCTTACGGTCACCCTCTAACAATCTCACTCAGACCACTTTGTTTACTTTTAAAGTGATTTCCTAGACTGCGTCTTAAAATTCCTCAAGTAATGACATTGTCTTCTACCTTGGACTGACCACCAGTGCCTCCTCTGCCCTAGACCACAGAGATCCAGGTGTCCCCAGCCCTGTCCCATGTTCTACCCGCGTCTCTTTGTTCTTCAGGATCCTGCGGGCAGCTGGCAGCAAACTCAGAACCCTGGCTGGTTCTACAGACCTTGGTTCACAGCCGGCTTATTTTTCTCCAGCTGCCTGTAGGTTTCTTACCCGCAGTGAGCGGTGTCTGCTCTGGAATGCTTGCCCGTCCCAGCAGGCAGGCCTTTGAGACTCTGAAAGGAAAGCACTGGAGAAGGCAAAAATCCTCACTCAACGTTTGCAGCAGGAAGTGGAATGTCTCCAGCACTGTGCAGCCACGCTGTCGCCGGACAAAGGCGACAGGAAGGATCGCCCCACGCCTCCAGCCATCCTCCAGCGCGAGGCCAGACTCCCCTTCACAGCAGCTGTGGATGGCATTCGGAGCTTCACATCTGTGTGAGCACAGAACAAATCTTTATTCTCAAATAAAACATAACAGGCTAAGCATTCCACACCAGAGCTTTAAAAACATATGGAATTATTGCCACGCACCGGACTCGCTATGCGGCATTTCAGAGACACACCAGGGAGGTGACACAGTCACTTGTTCACAAGAGGAACTTCATTTCTTCCACAACTGATCCCTAAAGAGTCACTACTTATGATCACTTACACCTGACAAATATTTAAACCTTGCCTACCTCATGCACTGGATCCTGCAGAGAAAACCAGGACTGCGAAGACCCTAGTCTCACCTTCCATGAATTTATAGTCAACTATTGCATGAGACAGGATGTGAGCAATTTTATTATAGACATATAAGCAATGCAGGAGGAAAGCGTGGAGAAGGGGAGACTGACTTTGGCTGAAGGGTGGGAAGGATTCCCTGCACAGACAGGTGTCAAAGAAGGTTCACCTGAGGGCTGAGAACGAAGAGCATTCCAGGACAGAGGAATTGGGTTAGACGGCGTCATTTTCCTCCCTTCTCCTCCATAACTCCCTTCCATGTGCGCCAAACTCCCCTTCCAAACCACAGAAGCATCTTCCCTGAACAAACCCAGTCTTCCCATCTCTGCTCATCTGCCCACATTCCGCCTGTGCAATCGCTGTTGGCTTCAAGTCACAGAACGTGTGTCCTGGCTCTTCATGACTCTGGTTTTCCCTCCAGGGCCCAGCACACGTCAAGGGCAGTATTAAGTCTTGGTTAAGAATACGTGATGGTGAATTGTGACATTTTCTTCAGGGGTAGATTGCAGAGGAAAGGAAGCTCTCGTGGGCTGCTGAGGTGCTGAACAGCGTGTCTGCCACACGGCCGTGACTCCATACCTGTCTGTCATTGTTGAGGAGGAGGAAGAGGGTATGACCTGAGAAAGCGAAAGGGAGGGAGGGAGAGAGACACACACCACACTGTGGTGGTTTGAAGATGACCACAGTCTTTGTCAGCCTCCAAGGAAGGCTGATCTCTGTGCCCCCACCCCTTACATGAATGGGATCTGTTACTGCTTCTACCAATCAATTAAGGTGGCCATAACAGTGTGCCAGCTTCCAAGCCAAGATCCTACCAAACTGGCAGCCTCTGCTGCCTGTCTCTCGGAACACTCATTCTCGGAACCTAGTTGCCACATTGTAGAAGCTCAAGGGACCCAAGGAGAGATCTACATGAAAAGGAATCAAAACTTAAACTCAATGGTTCCCCCCAAACCCCGAATCCCCAGCTGACTGCCAGCATCAAATCACCAATCCCCATCTGAGAGTGGACCCAGCCTCACACCACAAGAACAAAGACAACCATCCCCAACAAACCCCACCACAGGGCAATTCATGAGTAACTGAAACAAATGCTGGTATTTCAAGCCACTAAGTATGAAGATGCTTTGTTTAAAAGCATTAGATAATTAGGACAACCACCAAACTGACCTTCTTTGTATCCTTTAAGGTTGTGAGTCACATATTTCAAATACCTAAAACTTCCCTTGATTTTTCCATATTTATAACATTTCAACTTGGCCAATTAATGAGCAAATGACTTACTATAGCTTGGATCTTAAACGTTCCCACAAAAGCCCATGTTAAAGGCATGGTCTCATTTGGCAATATTGGGAGGCGGTGGGAACTTGCAGTGGTGGCCCTTCTGTAAGGAAGTCAGCTCACTGGGAGCGAGTCCTTCAGGGACTCCCACCTCGACCTCTTCCTCACTCTTTGCCTCCTGGTTGTCTTCACTCACTCCCACCATGATGAACTGCCCCTCCACAGGCCCAAAGGCAATGGGGACCATGCACTGAAACCTCTAAAACGGTGAGCCAAAATAAAACTTTTCTCTTGTTATTTCAGGTCGTAGCAACAGAATGGTGACTAACACGTGACTCTTATTTGAACGAATTGAAAGTTATGCATGTTGTTCAAACAGCAACCCCTAAAAACTCTCTGGGTGGGAATGAATCTGGGCAAAAGCTTCTCATCGTGTGTTTCCACGTGGTGAGTCCATTTGAACAAAAGTTTCTACAACTGCTGAGTGTTTGGAAGGTGGTGTTCTATGGCATTAGGTCCAGCAAATCTGAGGCTGTGTTCTCTGCTGGTAGCTCCAGTGTGTTCACAAACCAGTGGAGCAACTGCTTCAATGGTTTTCCATTTCCAGACCTTACTACTCTGAAACACTTGTTACATTTTCTACCCTCTCTCCTATGCTGGACATTTTCGCTTCTGCCTGGGTTACCTGGTAGACGAAATAGAACTCCTGTTGCTTTCAAAAGCTCTCTCTCTAAGCAGCAAAGTGGTGACACCTGCTTGGAAAAATTCCTCCCAGGAGTCATGGATGACATTTCTGGGAAAGATCCCAGAATGGCACATTGGAAATTAATAAGCGTACCAAGCAAATGGCTCCTGTGGAAGCTGTACCCTCTTGTTCATTCAGCAGAATTGTATTGTCAGTGTAATGACCTACCTGTCCCCCTGGGCCACTACTACTGACTGCTGAAGTCATTTGACATTATTTCTTATAGGTTGAGACTTGCTTTAGACACCAGAACACCATCTATCCCTAGTGAGGGTGATTTAAGGACATACAGGTCAGAAATACAAGTGTTTGAGATTGAAAATGACCTTGGTTGTTCCAAGTCTTCTTTACGATCACACTCTAGTGATGGGGCATGACCTTCCTCCCATGACCAGCTGCTTATATTCATCCCAGACTCACAACCACCAACCCCCAGCACTGCCCGCTCCCTTGAAAAACCTTGTCCTCAATCTCTTTGGAACCAGGGCTCTGTCTTTCCCGTCTTTCAGTCTGATGGGCTCCTGACAGTGACGCGCACCTTCCTGAGTCGGAACATCTTGCCTGGTCCCAGGCCCCCCACCACCATGCTCCACCGCCCTGCAGAAGCACCACCTGTCACTGCCTGCCAGCCTGCCTTGACATTGGCACTTCTCCAGTCTGCCCGCACTCTTCAGATGTCGCACGTAGTGCAAGGTGGACTGTTCCCACCCCTCCAGGCAGAGCCAACCCCCACCCTGTGCGGCCCCCTCACAGTGGGTGTGAACTTTTCCTAGGATATTGTTTTCTATGTGTTTTTTAGAGTTGCTGGAGCCAAGTACCACAGACTGGGTGACTTAGAGAACAGAAAGTTGTTTATTTCATAGTGCTGGAAGTCTGAAATCAAGGTGGCAGCAGGGTTGATTCCTGCAAGGGTGAGGAGGTCCCAGGACCCTCCTCACACCAGGTTCTCTCCACCTCTCTTCACACCGTCTTCCCTCTCTGAGCATTTCTGTGCCCTTCTGCTTCTACGAACACATTGATGAGGGCCACCCAAATGACCTCATTTTGATGTAATGACCTCAATAAAGATTCCATCTCCATTCGGAGAACTTCACGTTCTGAGGTACGTCAGCAGGCAAATTGAGCCCAGAATGGCTAAAACCATCCAGTCTGGTTCGTCTCACTCCCCCACATGGGTCTGAGCTTGAGAGTCTCAGAGCAGAGATTTCAATTCAATCTTGTACGCATAATAAGGAGATCCCAACTAAATTCTAAACAGTGTCCACCGCCAGGTCTCCAATCTGAGCACCGTGCTGTCTGGTGAGGCCAACCTGCAAGGACCCACATTGACCTGCAAGACTGAGGGAGGGACCTCTGGGAGTAAACTGACCCCAAGGGGGGCCGCGGGTAGCGGTCAGTGGCCAGAGAGAAAGAGCATAGCACCTGACCTCTGGATACATCTTCCCACCCCTGTAAATTCTTATTCCTTATGGGAGAGACAGATTTCAAATTAAAACTGAAGGAATTATAAAATTTTTAATGTTTTTAGTTTAGGAGCAGACAGCACTTCCCCCTTGGTACTTGGCTAGTAGAGAATAACCCTATCCTCATGCCCTTTCCCAAAATAGCACAGCTGGGCACACGGACAGCTGCGGGAGGCTTCGACAGTGCAGGACGTGACAGAAGTGGCAGCATCAGGTAACAGGCAGAAATGCTCAGGAAAAGCAGGAGCAGGTAGCTCTGTGACTAGCAGATGCCAAGTAGTGAGCGGCCGCCCTGGTCCGTGAGCACTCGTGGGTCATGTCACAGAGAGGTGCAGAATCAACGGGGCAGTTTTGCAAGGAACTAGAGTATTTTATAACAAGTAAAAGCAAGAATTAACAAAATATATCTCTCCTTTAAAAAATAACGGCTTCGTGCCTCAGGGGATAGCCAGGGCTACTAAAGTCACAGAGAGAGGACGTCCAGAAGGCTGAGATTTTAAAAAGAAGGGTTCCTGATTGATTGTAATGATGATTCCAATTGGGCTTCAGCTAAGGCGGAAGGGTTAGGATTTCCTGTGAAGGGTTGCCTCCAATAACACGGTGTTCGGGAGCCACACTTCCGTCTCTCTGGGCACTTACAGGGTGTCACCTTATTCGGGCAACAAAATTGGGTGTTAGCAAAACCTACTAAAGGAAATGTTAGTTCACCCACCTGGGTTATCGGGACTTCACTGAGAAAGGGGCGATCAAAGTTAGAACCTCCTTGGTTTGGCTTCGTTTGTAAAAATGGAATTCCCAGAGGAGGTGGCCCAGGATCACCAAGGGGCTGCGAACAAACCAAAGAGCAGCCAGGATCAACTGTGTAAAATCCTCCAGCTTCATTGAGCCCCGTTGACTCCTAATTGCGGTTTGTAGTAAAAAGCCTGAGCTGCTTGCAATGAATCCATCAACCAAGGTGGAAGGTTTATGACAACCTTATTTTCCTTGTTGGAAAGTGCATGAGAAAACCAAGTAGAGAAGGATAACAGAGGGCAGAAATCCGGAGGCTAAATTACAGGTTTATATACCCATGAAATATTATTAGCCTAGTCAAATTCCTACTGAGCTTCTGCAGTCTGTCTAGTGAGATTTTTCTGCAGCTTCAGTGAGCCACCATGCTCTATGCTCGGCTGCCTCGTGAAGTGTTGTTATTTAATAGTTGACACATTCCACCCAACTGTGGCAACAATTCCCCAACAGAGGTTTTTGCATTAGTTTAATTTTTCAAAGCTTTGCAAAAATTCTCCAGTTTAACAGAAGTAAATCACAGAGATGGGAAGTTTGCTTTTTTTATCAAGGTTGTTTTCAACAGAGCTGTGAATCTGCTGGTGACCAATGTGGACCTCCAATTCAATTACTCAAAAGCTCCAGTCTTGTAGAGCCTCTGACCTGGACCTGAACATGGTAGACACCCAACAGGGGTCACTTACCTTCCCATTTGAGGTGACCACATGGGGAATGTGTTCAGTCATGGCACAAATAGTCAAATAATGTCCTTAGTTATATTCGAGACTTTATATTTCAGACCAAATTTCAAATCCACAAAAAGATCCTTCTGCCTTGACACTCAGCACCCAGGTGAATTTACTCTCTGCCCACAACTGGGCTGGACTGTCCGTCAAGTGCTCACCAGACCGTTCTCTGGAGATCACACAGTGAGCTGCATCTATGGGAAGACAGGAACCCTAATCGCCTCAAGACTAATTTGAAGCCTGGATAACTCAGAACACAGTCTCCTCCGAGGGAGACTTCCGTGTACCTCCACATGCATCCTGACCTTGAGCAAAGACAGCGGAGGGGCAGAGATGGCTGCAAACCTTGGTCTCTGCCTGGAAAGGGGCACAGGCTCCCTTGTCCTTCAGCCGCTGGAGAGACCTGTTAGAACATCAAAGAGACAGAGGAGAAAAACAGCCAACTATTTTTTTTCCCCTTCAGTCTCTTCCAGGTGTCTTTCAACTTCCACGGAAGTTCACAGGTCCTGCCAAGACAGCCCACCCTCCGTGACTTTCCCCTTCAGGGCTCCAGTAACGCTCCTCACCTCTTCTCTTGAGGGACGGAAACTGCCTGCAGCACTTCACTGTCCCTTGAGGTTCTCCTCCATCTGATCCCATCATTGTGTCTTGCCTCTTTACTAAAACCATTTCCACATCACCCTTTTGAGAGGGCAGGGAAAAAATGGCAGAAAAGAGATGGCCTTCAGAGACTTATACTGTGCCTACGGAAGTACAATGCAGACTCCCCAGCCAGACTTCCCTGCCTGAAATGCTGGTTGCCATACGTATCTTTGGAACCAATGACCAGCTTACCATTCATTCTTTCAATCAATCTTTATTTTATCGGTTGACTTATATGCTGGGTGCAGACCCTGTTCTAGGCACCCTCGTGAGCATGGGGGTAGCTGGGCTGCCCCACCTCGCCACTTTGGAGGTGAAGTCACTTGGCTTGCCAGAGAGCTCATCCGCATCCCTCTTCTGTGCTCATGGCCCTGCCAGAGTTCAGGAATTCCTCACCAGAGCTGACGTAGACTTGGATAGATGCCATTTTCTTCTTTCTCTCCAGTCTATCCCTTGCACTGCACAGCAGCCTCTGCTGCCGCATCTGGCCATGGCCTGGCTGATAGAGAGGCAGCTTCCCAACCTCTAAACATGCTCTGCGGTCCTGGCCCACCCCCATCTTCTGCTCCCGTCATACAAAAACTTGTTGTTCCTCCAGACTCTCAGTCTCGTTCCTGCCTCTGTGATTTTCACATACTGTTCTTGCTGCTTGGAATGATGTCTCCCATTATCTTCCTGGAAAATGCCTAACTCGAGTAAGTCTGTGAAGTCTTCTGGGAGGATCGGCCGGTGGAATCAAATGCTCCCTCCTGTGTGGTCCTATGGCGGCCCACGCACAGCCCTGTCACGTTGCTTGCAATATTCTCCTGCAAAGCGCATTCACTCATTGTCTCTTCCAATATGCGCAGGCTGCGAGCAGGGGCCCTGTCATCTTAATTATGAAGCAGAATGCGCCTCTAAAAGCTGCCCACGGCTATTTCTGCATTCTAGGTTGTGCAGAAGAATTTATCTTCAGGGTAAAATTGTTTTTGTTTTTGTTTTTTTTAATTTTGGTAAACACTGTAGTGTACTTTTTAATCTGCAAAGAAAGTGCCCAAAGATGCATACAAAAAGAAAGACTAAAACAAAGAGAAGCCAGTGTTAAAATCAAGCCCTTGCGTGGCCCGGAGCACCTCTAAGATGACATCATGTGGCCACTAAGAAAGTCCTCCCTGCTCTTCCCCAGGGAAGAGCTCGAGGCTAGTGGATGGGACAACATGGACATGGGGTGTGGACTCGGCCAGCAAGACAGCCACTGGCCAGGGTTGAGAGAGATGCCCTTGGAACAAGGGTAGCAGGTCTTTCCTCTTCTGCATTATAATTCTCTCACAAAAACTTTTAAAATACCGCTGTGATCGGTTCACCACCAGCTCACAGTAGCAGCCCTGGGCAATAAAGGAAGAAAATATGTTCATACTTTGGGGCAAACCAGAAAACAGAGAGCCAGAGCAGCAAGGGTAGATCTGAGAAGAGGTGACGAGGGGCAAGAGCAGAGTTGACGCTAGCAGACACAGGTGCTGTCTCAAGGGGTCCTTAGAAAGGCGACTGCACATCCTGCGGTTCCCAGGGAGAGGCCTGCACCTCTTGATTGAATAACAAGGTAAAGAGTTCTTCTGGAAGGATGAAAACTTTTCCAAAAACTGGGTGACATTTGTGATGTTAGCAGTTAGCTTGGTTCTGGGCACATTGAACATGCTCGAAAAAGATTTGATGAGTGAATGCATGCATAATGAATAAAGGCCTAAAAGCTTTCTTTCAACCGACCCTGGTGTCCTTTCTCACAGTCACATCACGGTCCTCTTTCCTCTTGCTCCTTTCTTCTTCTAAGGCCTCACAGAGCTGAAGGAGAAGCTAAACAAAAGAAAGCAGCACTCCTTCGTCCAGGGTACTGACCTTGGTAAAAATGGGGAGAATAATTGGCTAATTAGTACAGGACATCTAAGCTTGTCTGGGTTCCAAGTGCTCATCGCTCTCACCCCGAGCCCCCCGCCATTTTCTCTGTAGCTGTGGCAGATGGGGAGGGTCATCATCCTGTAAGGACAGAATCCAATTTGCTCCTGTTTTCCCCTTTCCCGGAGCACTAGAATGTCCTGAGAAGCCGAAGGTCCAGCTTCATCTAGCCAGGGGACCCCCAACACTGCAGTTGGGGTCAGCAGACCCCTCCCCTGGCAGGGAAACAGTGCGTGCCCTGGGAGGGTGAGGGAGGAGGGAAGCTGACCTGCAAGAGCTTCCGGGTCAAGGGCTGCAGGAGCCTGAGGTCAGCAGCTCTCCATTTCTGAGTGTTTACTCAGTGCAAAGCTCTCAATCCTCAGAGGCCTCACAAAGAGATCCAAAAGACACGTGAGCTCCCGACTTTGACTCCACATCATCCGCTTCCTCTTCAGCCCACTTCTGTTCTTTGAAAGTCAGTGGATTTTGTCCTACGAAGCACAAAAGTTCCACCCTTCTCCACCGTGGCTGAGAAGGGAAGGTCGCAGGAGATTGCCTCACACACAGCAAAGCCCAGGTGTGCTCCACACTCAAAAAGAAGGCCACTGACTTCAGTGCCATGTGCCAGGGGGCCTGGTAAGGGGCACACACACTTACACGTGCCTGAATTGCCAGCGAACTGGCCTGCGGGCGTGTGAAAGGAAGCAGGCAACAGAGCCCCACCGGGGAATTCTCCACCATGCCGTTTACTATTTCAAGTGCTTCTGCAAAAGAATGCAGGAGACAGAGAAGGTCAGGATTGCGAGCTGTCCATCGCTGCTCACGGCGCCAAGACTTGGCAAGAAAGGGCAAAATTACAGAATTCATGATGAAGCCGGAGATAGATCAAAAGAGAAATGGCCAGCAAGCAAGGTCTGACAAAGTGTTTAAAATTACTTCTCATCGTCTCTGGATGCAGAGTGAGAGTATCAGGACTCAGCAGAGGCCCTTCAGTAAAGGCATCCGAAGGCATAGATCTCTTGGGAGAAGAACGATAAAATGCAGGGGAATGTGATTAGCAAAAGAGTCCATGTTGGTTAAAAGTCTATATTTGGAACTTGTTTCTGTTGTTCAAGTCAGCGCTCTCTTTTACAGGTAAACAAAGGAAGAAACTTGACTTCCTAATATATTTAGATCTGCTCATCAGTAGGTTTCCGAGATATAAACCCCAAAATATCAGATACTAAGTTCAAATTCTCCTAGTCATGGAAAAATAAATAAGTAAACCTCAAAAACAATAAATAGGCATCTATTTAATATCATTGGTGAAATCTTGCACATAAAATAAAACTACTGAATTCTCACAGAGAGAAGAGAGGGTGGAGGGGAAGAAAGAGAGAGGAAGGAAAAGAAGGAAGGATGGGATCAAGGATTAATTTTAGAAATTTCCAGATCAAAGATTGGCTGCTGAGCTCCCCATCTCATTGGCAGCGAACCCCAGGACCTTGCCATTGTCCTGGGCCAAGCCCCAGATGCCTCTCTGATAATGACAACCATGATGTCTACAAGGGATGAAGGTTTAAACTCAGCATGCGGCAGCCACTCAGGAAATAGGAGTTTCCTCCTTTCTTCCTTCAGAATAGCTTTGGGTAAGCAACACCGGATTCTTTTTGTAAGGTTCTACACCTGAATTTGTGGAGGCAGAGCAAAAAGTAAGACAGAACAGTCATGAGCAAGAACTAGAGAGTGAAAAAATGAGGCCAGAGGAAAGCGACCCTAAGAAATGGACAACTGTTCATTGTTACTGAAAAAAAAAAAAAAAAATATATATATATATATAATAAATATTAGTTAAGGGCAGAGCAAGTGCAAATGCATTGACAGCCCTTGCAACACTGCTGGACTGTGACAGGTGGCACCAGTGCCAGCTCACCTCCGCTCAGGAGCAGCGGACAAGCAAGGCTCTCTCCCTTTCCACGTGGAAATTAAGGTAAGGATGACATCTTAATAAGGACAAACACGTTCATGGTACAATAAAGGCTCAGACTCTGAACACGCACCTGGTTTAAGGCAAGTATTCCTAACATTTAGAAATACCAACTCAAACTCTTTTGCAGTGTCAAAAATGTCATAATGCCCCGCGTGTGACATGAGCTGCTCTCTTAGAATCTATTACACAAGAAAATCTATAGTCACAAAAAAAGACAATGAATGCACATTATACTTAATCCTATGGAATCAACATATGTGAGAAGTAATTATGACATCTGTGTGTCAGATATTATCTATCTCAACAAAGCATACATGCAAACAGCTTCCTGGGCCCAGTACCACAGTGTCGTTAATACTCTGACCCCCAGACAACCAAGCCACCACAGAGGAAGCACCACTGGGAGGGGGTGGGGAGTCTCTTGCTTCTGTATGTGAATCTCCATTAAGAAAGCCAGAGGTGGGCTGGGGTTGTGGCTCAGTGGTAGAGCTCCTGCCTAGTATGTGTAAGGTCCTGGGTTCAATCCCCAGTGCCACATATAAATAAAAAATAAAGGTATTGTGTCCACCTACAAATAAAACAAAATATTAAAAAGAAAGAAAGAAAGCCAAAGGTGAATAATGATGGAGTCACTGTAGTATGCTAATTTTAAATCTTTTGGGTATAAACCAAGGAGTGGGATAACTGGGTCAAAAGGTGGGTCCATTCCAAGTTTTCTGAGGATTCTCCACACTGCTTTCCAGAGTGGCTGCACCTCCACCAGCAATGTAAAAATGTGCCTTTTCCCCCATATCTATTGTTGTTTGTGTTGATGATAACAGCCATTCTAATTGGAGTAAGATGAAATCTTAGAGTTGTTTTAATTTGCATTTCTCTAATTACTGGAGATGTTGAACACTTTTTCATATATTTATTAATCGCCTGTATGTCTTCTTCTGTAAAGTGTCCAGTTCCTTGGCCCATTTATTGATTGGGTTCTTTGTATATTTGGTGTAAAGTTTTGTAAGTTCTTCATAAATTTTAAAATTAGCATACTATAGTAACGCTGCCACATCAATGTTTATAGCAGCTCAATTCACAACAGCTAGATTGTGGAACCAACCTAGATGTCCTTCAACAGATGAATGGATAAAGAAACTGTGGTATATATATACATAATGGAATATTATTCAGCCCTAAAGAAGAATAATATTATGGCATTTGCAAATAAATGGACGGAATTGGAAAATATCATGCTAAGTGAAAGAAGTCAATCCCCAAAAACCAAAGGCCAAATGTTTTCCCTGATAAGTGAAGAATGATATATAGTGGGGGTGGGGAGTGAGAGAAGAATGGAGGAACTTTAGATTATGTAGAAGGAAATGAGAGGGAGGGGGTATGAAAGATGGTGGAATGAGACATCATTACCCTATGTACATGTATGATTACATGAATGGTATGAATCTACATCATGTACAACCATAGAAATGAAATGATGTACCCCATTTGTGTGCAGTGAATCAAAATGCAGTCTGTAAAAACTAAAAAAAATAATATTTTTTTTTAAATGATGGAGTCAATTTTGAAGCAAAGATTTCAAAACAGGAAAATGGAGAGAACATTAAAATACTAAGGATAAATTTATCCCTAGTGTTATTAATGAACAAGTTTGTTTTTTAGTAAAGTCAATGTTTAGGTTTAGTCTCTGCCTTTTTTGGAGAACAGAACAAACATGCCACCATCCCTACTCAAAAACACTAGAAGAAAACAATAAAGAAGAAAAACCACTGTTTTACCAGGACTTGTTGGTACTATGCCATAATTAGATCTCAAGGTCTCTCAAGAAATAATGCTATTTAATTCTCGTTAAGGATATCTGCCAAAGATGGAACTGTGTATTTGTTGGGTGAAATTTACATTTTCCAAAATGGGTGGCCATTCATAAACAGGTCCAATGAAGAGTCTTTAAAATCCAGTTGCTACAACAGAAGGAAGAAATACTCCAGACATTCATAGAACTTTTCTTCATGATAAGTCAAAATTCTCAGGGGGAAACCAAAGCAGTCAATTAAAGATCCCTTTTCACAGTTCAAATCTTCTGAAAGATAGCAACAACAAAATAAAAAGATCCCCAGCAATATCTGTCTCCAGGCATCATAGAATCCCTCCTCCCCAAAAAATGAGACAGAAAAAGTCATTTTACAGGTTACACCTGGTGCACAGTTTCAAAGCAATGCTGTCTTGCAGCTCAGGTTGGAGAAGCAGGGGCGAATCCATCTCCTGTCGAAGCAGAGGGGAGCCTCTGCCGTTCAGACTTGGTTATGGTGCATGTCAACCAATACAGCCGTGGAAAAGGCCCAGCAAAAATTATCCACCAGGGACCTGTTTACATTTGTACTGTCAATTCTAATAGGTTTTTTATTGAATTAAATTCTTCTTCCCTCATTAGAATCATGATTGCCTGTCAGTGAGTATGACAAGTTTGAATTCCCACAAGGGCATTCGACTCTCCATTCTGTACATTGCCCAGAAGGGATCAAGGACAAGGCTCAGTTGAGAATTCGACATGTTAATTCTTTAAATGATGGTACAAATGCCATTTCAAAACTACAGCAGACCGAGAATTCTGCAGGTTCTTGTGCTTCATATATAACTTGGCCAGTCCTACGCAACTCAGTCAATCCCAGGGCCAAGTTGACCTGCAGTCGCCCAATCTCAGCACTAAAGGTAGTGGCTTCTGGTTCTCTTGCAAAACAACTCGCCCACGATGACAAACCAGAGTACCCAGAGTACTACTAAGACTTACAACATAAAGAGCAGCTGTACCCAAGGTGAGGTTCGAGGTAAGCCTTTTTTCTAAGAATGCAAAGGCATATGAAAAATGTGGGTCTTGCTGAGGTCAGATAATCCTCTGCTAGACAAGAAGACAAAGCCTCCAAGAGATGGTCACCTTCCTTAAACGCTTATTCTGCGACGCAGTTTCTATACCTTATCTCTTGCAATAATTACAACTCAGTAAGGAGCGCTGCTTCTACCCATTTCTTAGATGGAGGGAAACAAACTTTGGAGAAGGGTTCTCCTTCATTCACAAGGCGAGAGGCAAGCTGGACCAGGGCTTTTGTGGGGTGGATTCCATTCCATTCCCCCCACCCCTGACTCTAGCACAGCAGACGCTGACAAGGTGGAGCTGGGACACTCAGACACGGCTCTGGCTAGGAGAAAGGATGGACACCACGCCAGACTCCAGAGTGAAGAGCCCTGAGCACAAATGTCCTCCGCTGGACCCACCAAAGATGCGTTCACAGTTTGGACTTGCTTTTTTTTTTTTTTTTCCCAATAATTTTGTAGAAAAAAAAAAAAAAAAAAAAAAAAAACTACTTTTCTACTTAACAACTTATGGTAGGAGGAAAAGAAATTCTGTTTACTTTAATTAACAATCAAGTAGATAAAAGTTATTTCATAAAGATGTATTTTGGGAGAATTTTTAACTAGCATCAAATTAGATAGCTGCATCCTCGAAGACCTAAAATGTTCACATTTCACCACTCTGCCCACGCCCTGAAATGTCCCCAACCTGGATTTCTTTTAGAGAGGAGGTCTTCCCTTGAGAACCTGAATCTGTGGGTGCCGGGGCTCAGGAAACTCTGTTTTATTAAGCTTCCCTAGGAGATTCTGGAGCCCATCAGAGTGAGAGCCCCTCAAGGAGGAAGCAACTGGATGTCCACAGCAGTGGTCTCTCCCCTGCTGAGAAGAGGGCAGAGGCTGCGCTGGCTGGTAGGTCACGAGAGTGGAGGGGAGAACCCACCTTCTCGCCCTGTCAGATTCTCCGCCAGGAGATTTGAGGTTGACGGTATTGGGATTAGGGAGAAATTCCTTCTCTACAGACAGTGACTAACCTGGAGAGCAGAGTGAGGGCAGAGCCCTTAGCCTGCTTAGCTCGTGAAATCAGGGCTCAAGGTGGGGAGGGAGTTCTGTCCCATGACCTGCGGCTGTCAGGTCAGCAGCTGGGACAACTGGATTTCAGCCTCGTCTCTTTGATGAGATGAAGAAGAGAACAATAGATGGTCTCTCTCTCCTCACTCTGGCTTTTTCCTGTCTCTTGTGAGGTCCCCTTTCTTAGTCCTGATCTCTCCTTCTTTCTTCTGTGCGCCCCAGCTTTCTGGGACAACTTCTCTCTGTACTTTGTCTCTGGATGCTCCCTCTGTTGGGATGTTTCTCTTGCTCTCCGACCTCAGGATGCCTCTCCCTGCCAACCCTGGGCTCATGCTTTGGTGACCGAGTGGTTTCTGTTCACTGGCAGCTGGCCCGGAATTCCATTCTGCCACAGGATTTAGCTGGAAGTCAGGCAGCAAATGGGCTCTTTACAAACCTAGCTTCATTTAAAGGACTCTCCGCGAGCTGCCTTTCTGGGGACATTTTTCAAGGGCATTAGCATCTAGGCTCTGTGCGTTGCTTGTACAACAGCAATTGGCTGCTGTTTCTGTCACTCTGAGAGCCAACGGCAAGGCTCAAATTAACTAGCAGGTGTAAACCACAGGACCCAAGAGAAGGACGTCACAGGCTCGTTTTTTCCTTCTATTTGTGTAATTTTAGCAACTAGGGCACGAAGCATCCGGGGCCGTGTCTAGGTGTAGTGGCGGCAGAGGAGAATGAGTTCCCCAGCTTCGGGGTAGGTTGGATGTTGGAGGATGAGGGGGATTGGAAGTCATTAATTATGACTCCATAACTCAACCTGAGTGTCAGGGACAATGGTGGGGGCTCTGCGGTTGTCTATCCCTTTCAGTCACAGTGAGAGTTCAGTCTCCTCCCTTTCTTATTGCGTCTGGTTCACACCACATGTTTGCTTCATAAGGCCATTTTTTTTAAAGGGCTCATTTTGATAGACAAACTATTGACGGTCTTCTATGTGCACTAGGTCTCTGAACAACTTTGTAAACCTATGCTGGACAAGAGCACCTGACTGCCAGGCTGCCTGACACAGATTGGTCACACCAGCGTGGCGGAAGTCCACGGAGATACAGAGCAGTTCTCCAGGGCCCAGCAGGCTGGGCCTAACTGAGTCACCCCATTCTGACGGAGCACTGGCTATTGAGTTAAGATCTCTGCCACAGTCAGGAAACAAGAAATCCTAGCTGCATATGAGAAATTCCATTCTCCTGTCCCTTCTTGGATGCTAATGAGGAGTGGCATGACCAAGATGCCATGGCAGAGGGGCATGATGAAGCAAGAGGGCATGGAGAGATGGGTCAAAAAAAAAAACTACTCTAGCAGCAGAAGGACTAGCACAAAACAGCCCCTCCAAGTGAAGGTCAGCATAGGTTAGTGACATCTGCATGCCCCTGTTTGTTGAGGCACAACTCACAATAGTCAAGTTCCAGACTCGCCCAGGAGCCCATCAACACATGAATGGATAAAGAAATTGTGGGGCATACACACCATGGAGTATTATTCAGCCATAAAGAAGAACGAAATGATGTCATTTGCAGGAATATAAATGGAATTGAAGCACATCAAGTGAAGGAAAATAAGTTAGACTCAGAAAGACAAGTGTAGCCTGCTGTCCCTGCATGTGGTAACTGAGGGGGGAAATTACATGAAAGTAATAGGGAGAGCTTTAGAGAAGTGGGGGGAGAGGGCAGGGAAGGTAACGAGGGATGGATATGATCAGAGTGCGTTAAGGGGCCACAGTGAAAACCATATTCTGTATAATAGAGTGTACTAATAAAAAAGTTTAAAGAATTAATTTTTTTTTTTAAAAACAGACTTTCCATATGAGAGTATAAGAGTCAAGTCCCAAGAAAGAAAGAAAGAAAGAAAGAAAGAAAGAAAGAAAGAAAGAAAGAAAGAAAGAAAGAAAGAAAGAAAGAAAGAAAGAAAGAAAAGAAACAAATCAGCATCTCCCCTGAACGTTGTGGATGAAGTCTGGTCTTTTACTACCCAATACAGTATTCACCCACCATAGATAACTATTGAGCTTTAAATTAATTTAAATTTACAATTCAGTTCCTTTTCTTTCACCAGCCACACTTCAGGTGCTCAAGGCCACGTTTGGTCCCTGCCCACCTTACTGGAACATCTCCATGATCACAGAACAACTGGACTCTGTGGGTCTGGTGCATCCTGGTTGAACGGTGCTCTGACCTGTCACTCCAATGGGTAGCCATTCTCCAGCCCAAAGAAAACCCAGAAAAGCTGGACACAAGGGAAAGAGCATTCGCTGTGCCTAGAGGGAAGCAGCTTCACAGTGACAGGCGGGGACAGACAGCCTGGTAGCAAGCTTCCCACATAAGCAGAGACCGCCACACATGCAATCCTTGGAGGATGCAGGGATGGAAGCCTCTCCACCCAGAATCGCCGGCTGCTCCTCTGCCTGAGGGTCCACCCGGGAGCAGCAAGTTGAGGAGCGATTCCTCGTAAAAATTCAACAGTCAGGGGGGGCTATCCTGGCCCTCAAGGCCATTGGAGCCCAGAGCCCCGACATGATTAAATAATTGAACTGTCTCACCTCGCCCAGTCAAGCCAGATTCCAACAAGGGTAGTTAATCCTCCCGGTGCCTGTTATTCCCTGCTCGGTGCATACTTCTGCTCCTGTTCAAAGTCAAGTTTCCCAACCTCCCTGTTCTCTGTTAGAGAAGAAGAGGGAGGAGGAAGCAAAACAGAAAAACTTCCTTGAAGAAGAACCTTAATGGCGAGGAGCAGTCAAATCTAGTCTTTCTGACACTCCCCCAAAATGGCAGCATTAAGACTGTAACGGTAGGTAAAGGTACCTGCAAGCCTCAGAGAAACGAAATTGTTTTGGGTTTTCTAGTTGTTCTTAGAGGCTGGATCTGAGAACTTTCCTTCAAGAAGCTCTCAGTCACTGTGAGTCCACAAGCCAAGATACAAAACAAACAATGACCGAGACAAGGAAGGAAGCCAAGTGGACAAATCCAGCCTTGCCTGGGTCCCCAGGTTAATCATTGCTCAAAAGCAAAGCCAAGGTGGAAGAAACTGGTGCTGCTCACGACACGTGTTTAAATGCATGCATTCACTCAACAAATATTTACTGAGGACTTTCCAACCCAGGCATTCACTGTTCCAGTGCGTGAGCTACATCTGTGAGCAAGCACACACGGCCCGTGCACAGGAGGAATTCCTAAAGTCAGTCGTTGGGTTCCTTTTTAATTTGCCCATACTTTACCTATTAAAAATATGAGTTCATCTTAAGGGTTTAAATTTTAACAAACATTTATTCCACATCACTCCCTATACATTGATGGGTTGTCGCCTATGAAAGTGTGTTTGTGCGAATGCATAAACAGAACTATAATCTCCAGGAACTTGACAGGATCGTGAAAATCTGTGAGCCTGGTTCCAATACAAGATGGAAAGGAGAAAGCGCTTCCTACCCATCCACTGGGCTGTACAAAATGCCCCCATGCCAACATGCAGCCAGCCACCAGCTCCGTCTCTGCCTTCAAAAAGTAGGTATGTGAGCGGCACTGTTCAGCAGCAAGACAAGGACCGTGAGATGAGGAAGAAGCAAACAAAAAATAGGAAAAATGAAAAATAATCTCACCCGTTGTCTACCCCCCTCCCAAGCGTGTATTAATGGACCGATAAAGTATGCCCCGGAGAGTCTCAATACTACAGTATTAAATTCTTTGCACCCAGGAAAGCAAAGATGGCACATCATAACAAAGACAGTTTGGGTTCTGTGTTGTTGGTTTTCTGGTTCTTGCTAATGTTCTGGTTTTTAGCTTTGCTCACATAGATGTTATTTTCCTTTAAAGGGCTGCGTCCAAGGGAGGTGGTTTTCCATCCAAAGTGCAATGCTGCCCCCTGGTGACAGAATGATGTGCATACACCTGCAGAAATCCAGCCTCTCTCCCAGGCGATCCAACTTCCGCACCGTTCTGCCTAGACTTCATTTTGCTATCTTTCCATCCTCCAAAGTGCAACTATCTCATCCTTAAAAATTGTCTGCACAGAGATATTTTCTGGCTCACTTAGATCACACGCTAATCAACATAGCATTTTATCCTAAAATATGAACGGTATGCTGATTACAAACACGCCGGGGTGGGATGTGGATTTCTCCCCCTTTCGCTTATAAATTAAGCAGTCTCCCCAGAGAAAGCTCAGAAATCAGGCCTATTTCGTATAACCTTTAGAATCCTGATTGGAATCCTCACTGGGGAGACATTCTCTGAGAGCTCAAGCTCAAGGAGATCGATGCCTGGGTCTGACAGACATTCCACTCCCAGACAAATGTATTTGATTTCAGATCATCCTTCAATCTTTGTACCGGGAATAAACCTGAGACCAAAAGCTCTGAAAATAACCATGCAGGTGATACACTGCGATCAGAAGCTTCTTCCCGAATTGCATGAAAATACAACTGCCAGCTGAGAGAAAATTATATCATAGGAAAACAGATTGGGGGTGGGGTGGGTGGGGAGTGGTTGAGTTCACGGTTAGCTAAGAACAGGACCCCGATTTCATCAAGCCAATATCCCTTCATCAAGACCACCCCCAACAGGAAACCGGGAGTTGATGAAAAAAATGTAAGGAGCTTCGGGGGCAGGGGGGTCCAGATCTATCAAATTTGAAGCTCTGCCTATACGGCCCGGAAGTCTCCATTTTACCAGGCTCCCTGGTTTAAATCTGTGCACACAAAACTTTGAGAACCACTGAGTGATGTTTCATAAAAATTTTAACTTCTCTGAAGAGTTTCTACTCAGGACTTCTCAAATATTATAAAGATACAGAATAACAAAAGAAAAAATCTTATCAGTTGATGTTTTTCCTTGACTTGCCACAAAAGTAAAAGAATATTATCTGACAATGTAAGGTACTCCCCAACCAATAAAAAATAATGGCCAATCAAAATCATGAATACCACCTGGTAATTGCTGATGATCTTTTTTTTTTTTCATTGTTGCATTATAATGACACATAATAGTGAGATTCATTACACCACATTCATGCATGCACATAACATAATTTGATCAGCCTCATTCCCCAGTATCTTTTCATTCCCTCCACTTCTCCCTCCCCCGATTTACTTACTCTACTCTACTGATCACCCTGTTATTAGTATTATTATTATTAATCAGTGCATTCTCATTATATATGCAGGATTCACTGCAGTATATTCATACATGGACACGGCATAATTTGGTAAATGTCGTTTCCCTGTGCTTCCCTTCACCCTCCCTCCCGCCTCCCTCTCAATCCCCATGCCAGCCATCCTTTCTAATGGTATGTGTTACCCCAAAGTCACCTCTTGGAAAAGGTCCGCAGTTAAGTAGCATGAAATGATTCACTCCCCAGAAACAGTCACTACAGCAGAGGACAGATGATCAGAGCACAGATCACTACACAGCTTTTTGCCCTCACAGAAAAGGACCTAACAGAAATAAGCAGAGCCAGGCGTGGTGGCCCATGCCTATAATTTCCGCAGCTTGGGAGGCTGGGACAGGAGGATCACAGGTTCGAAGCCAGCCTCAGCAACTTAGCGAGGCTGTAAGCAACCTAATGAGACCGGTCTCTCAAAATAAAAAAAATTAAAAGACCTAGGGATGTGGCCCAGTGGTTAAGCACCCCTGGGGGTTCGATCCCTGGTATAAAAAATAAAAAGGCAAGAAGCAGAGTAAAGGAAAGAGGAGGAGAGGCGAGAGAAGCAGAAGCACACAGGAAGGAGCACCCCCTCACTGACTTCTTTCTGGACCTCCCACAGTCCTTGGTCCTGCCTGCTGCTCCCTCCCTCTCCTGGCCTCCGTGTTCTGCCTCTCTGTCATCATTTCATAGCCACTTGTCACTGGGTCCTGTTCCAGGCGGTGGGGAGAATGAAGAGTACTCTGGTCTGGCCAAGCCCAGGCTGAGGTCCAGCGCGGCCAGCTGTCCCCACACGGCTGAGGTGGCTGCCCAGGGCCAGGACCCACAGGTTGCATTTCACTGTCCCCTTTCACGGCCTGACTGAGCCCCAGGAGGAGCCAGCAAGGGATGGAGAAAGGGTCGTGTTTTACCTAAAGGAATCAGCAGGAGGTTTAGAAAGGATCTACCCATCCTGCTCAGCTGTCACTCAGCCGCCAGCAAAATGCACTTGGGGAAAAAAAAAAGCAAATTCTAAAGGTTTCACAGCCTGTAGGATGGGGACTCAGCTTCGCCAGGCTGGGCTCTCCAGAGAAACCCATCTTGAGAAGAAATCTCCCACCACAGAAGGAGCAGAATGAAGTGGAAATCCAGAGGCGTGTGTAGTCAGTCAGCTGGTAACCAAGAGCAACTTCTTCGGGGAAAGATGGAAAAGCACAAGTGACCTCAGGAAAAGGGCCCTGGGGTTTATTCTGAGGAGGGGTCCTTGGCCCGTGTCAGCTCTGTTTGTTCTGGGAAAGAGATGGAATATTATAGAGCATCTTTTAACTTAATATAGAATTTCAATACATCTCTGAAAGTGGACTCTAAGCCACCACCACCCACTGACAGCACAAAGGCCCAGACCAGAGCTTACCTCAGAGATGGGTTCTTGGGATTTATCTGACTTCGAAGAGAAGTCACTTGCAAATTTAATGACAAAATCACTTACAAGAGAGGATTCTTTTTAATGAATTACAATAAATATATATTAATCCAAGTGTTCTCCCAAAGGTAGGATTTGAATTTCCCTGACTCAGCGAATATCTTAGTCAATTCTCCTCCATTTGTATCTGGCCCATGTCATCTTAAAATTCATACCACTTTATATCTCTCCTAATTGTTCCATGTGGGTAACTTGCATTTAAAACCAGTTCTTTGCCACTTGACCTTTAAAAAAGATTAGAAAGTAGATTTTTTTTTTAATCCTGCAAAACTACCATACTTTCATACACATGAAATAAATCACAGAGTAGAGTTGAACAGGAATTCAATTAATGTTTTTGCTGTTTTCAAGCCTGCATGGGACTGAAAACAACTGTTTCAAGGAGGAAAAAAAAATACTCAAAAGTACACTGGATTGCTTACTTATAGAAACTGATTTTCTGGTCTGCGTTTGCCTTCTGTTTCTATCGCAGGCAGGATGATCCCTCCCCCCAGTACATCTACATCCTAATCCCTGGACCCTGTGACTGTTACCTTGCCTGGCAAAAGAGACCTTGCAGATGTGATTATGTTAAAGACCTTGAGGTAGAAAACACATCCTGGAGTATTAGGTGGTCCATGTGATCAGAAGGATTGTTCCAAGATGAGGCAGGAGAGGCACTTAGAAGGAGATGTGATGGTGGAAGCCAGCACAAGAGTCATGCCATTGCCGGGGACCTCCTTCCAATGAATGTGGCTGTCTTCTAGAAGCTGGCAGGCAAAGAAATGGAGGTTTTGAGAGTCTCCAGGAAGAGCACAGCCCCAATGACACCTTGATTTTAGCCTCTAAAACCCATTTTGAACTGCAGACCTCCAGAACTATAAGATAATTACTCAGCATTTTTTTAAGCCACTACATCTGTGCTAATTTGTTATAGCAGCAACAGGAAACTAATACCATCTCCAAGACCTGTTGGAAAGGAACTATGTTTACCATTTTCTATTTTTCAAAAACTGACAAAGTGGCAAAGGTCAAACACTCAAAGTCAGGGTTATTCTCAGGTTTAATTAGAACCTGACATATGTTTTATAGCTGTAGGTACCAATTACTAGTGAATTAACAGATATCATTAGACATTTTCTCTTTTAAAGGAAAAATTATTAAGGAGTTATCACAAAGTAGAGCAGAATGATGAACTATGCTCATGTGAAATGACTTAGCAACCATTTTAATTGTTTATCATCTCTTCTGATCCTCATGACTTAACAAATAGTGGGCAGTTGACACAGAGACAGGTTTTAAAATGAGAGAGTGTTCCACTGAAATGGATTTCCTGACCTGCATGTCCACCACACAAACCAGGATTCATTTAGTTGCAAAAAAAAAAGAAAAAAAAAATACCAGAAAAGACAAGTGCATCCCAGTTATAGAAGATCAGGGGAAGCCAGCACAGAGCACAGACCTGTCCCCAGAGGGAAGAAGACAATGTCAGCCTTCACCAGGAGAGGAAATGGGAGTATTTTCCTTAGGAAATCCTGCCTTTGAACTGGCCTCCAAGTATTGCCTCTCTCTGGGCTAACTCAGGAAAATGATCCTAGAAGGTAATACCCCAGTTTGAAAGGATGTGGAAGACCTTTCATTTTATCATCAAGACCCTGGACACTCTACCAGTGCACAAGTACCTATTCTAATATTTGAAAGTGAGAAATACTCCAAGTGTTTTTAAAAGAATATTCTGGTCTTTTCCAGATCCCACTCAAACATCAAAATCTGAGATGCTTCTTGTTGTCAGAATTTGAGGTTTCACTTCCAAAAGAGCTCTGGTTTTGTTTTTCTACTCAATTTTGTTTTCTTGCTGCTTAGATTAACTGGACCTTGAGAGCTGGTCAGGAGGAAGAAGAGTAAGTATTTGGGAGGGAGAGAAGGTGGAAAATGAAAAGACAGCCAGAGACTCACTCAGGCAATCAGACAAACAAATCGTCCATCTTCCTGGCTCAGGTGGAGGCGTGAGCAGCCCTGTGTCCACCCAGCAGCCCAGAGCAGGTCTGGTGCAGCAATGTTCTCTGGCTCAGAGTTAGAGAAATTGATAGAACCCTCCTTTCTCCCAGAGCAATAAGTACCGAAGATGAGGCTATGTCAGTCTGATAGAAATAATAGGAAGAAATTGCTTCCAATCATCTCTAATGGGCTGCCAGTTTCCTGACAATGGGCTCAGCAATTAGTTTGTCAATTTTTAACCAAAGGCAAAAATAATGATAATCCCCTGAGCAACCTTTGATCTACCCTCTCACCTTTCACCTGAGGCCTGGACACAATCCCTCAATGACCTGTGCACATTTGCCACGCCTACTTTTGGCCCCCAAATTAATCTACCTCATACAAGATCTCAGAAAAACTCCGGTCATTCAATCTTCTCTCCTGGCCCCCCTAAACCTTCCAAGGAAGACCTCATCCTTTGTCCCTTAGATATGGCCTGGGCTAAATCAAAGATTGATCTTTTAAAATATTTGCTCCCTGACCTCCTCATGTGAGATTAAATGAATGGCAAAGGAACTGTGGTTAGCAAGAAAATGTCACCATGTTGCTTCCCAGTACTCACCTGGCTACACCAAGCACTAAGCACAGCTCTGTCGCCCTCCAGAGGGGTGTTATGTGGTCTCCAGGCTCTGAGCATAGAAGGAAGGAGGAGAGAGGACTGGAGGAGGGGGCTAGCATCCAAACATCCCCCAACTCAACCTCCTGGTGCCCAACACACTGAACTGGCAACAAAGACTCCCATGGAGGACCTGGCTGACTCTATCCAAGTCATTCCTAGCAAATGCCATCAATACCTTCATGCTGCAAGAGAGGGGAGAGAGAGAGAGAGAGAATGGCAAGGTCTATTACTTCTCAGAGCACTTCAGAGAAAATCCAGTGCCCAGTAACCATGTTATTAATATTTCCATAGCAATGGCTGCATTCTTTCTAAGGCTCCAGATGATTTGCAGGCCCCTCTCTGCCTCATCACAATACTGGACAGCCAGTAAAGGTGACAGGGAGAGCATTCCAGCCAACCACGCATGGAGTGTTAGCAAATGCAGGGCAATTCCTCCTCCTGAGGCCCATATGTGAGCCCAAAGCTTTAAAAGGAAAAACGTTCCCATGAGCGAGCCCTCGAGTCCACTGATGCTCAGGTCCCAAGGCCAACATTCACCTTCCTCAAGTGGCCTAAGTCTCCTGTCCTCAGGCAAGCGGCCCTAGGATAAAAGGCACTAGGAAGAGCTCATTTTACCCTGTGCAAGGAGCTGAGACAAATGATCGTGTCCTCAGAGAACCTTCTCTGACTCCCCCAGTGAAAAATCACAGACCCCATATTCCGTTTTTATCCTTCTTGGCACATGTTAGTTTAAAATACATGCTTACAAATATTTTTGTATCTCTCTCCTCCTGGAAGCTCCTAGAAGACAGAGACCAGATCTGTTTTATTCTTGTACTTAATTTTTAGTTCTCACCCCTCAAAATCAAGTTCTCTCAAGTTAATATGCTAATTAACTACAATTCCTATATAATGAGAGTGGCAGCCAGATCTGCTGTCTCCCATTTTACAGATAAGAAGCCTGAGTCTCAGAAATCTATAATAATTTCCCAAAGGTCCCAGAGCTAAATAACTGGGGAAGCCAGGATACAACTTCACACATTTTGGATTTTAACACTTGTCCAGGGACCAAGAGTGTCCCTCCTTCCATTGGCCAACTGCATCCCTCTCCCTTTATTAAAAGCAGCTCAAAGTCTGGCTCCTCCTGAAGCAGTACCCATTATGTCCCCATAATTGCTGACCTTTTCAGTCGCCTCTCATGTTTACCTACATAATAGCTTATGTGCATGCAGGCTGTTTGTCTACCTTAGTTATGTAACGATTAGAAGAGAAAGGAAACCAGAGAGAGAGAGAGAGAGATCAGGAAGAGCAAATGGACAGAACTGGATCTCAGGGCAGGAGGAGAAATTTTTCCGAAGAAGCCTTTAGAGAGAGAAAGAAAACCAATGGAGCCAAAAAGCAAGGTCCAGAGAGCGGTTCAGGCCCCTTGTGCAGGAGGGAGCCGGGAGGCTGGGAGAGCACTCATGCTGCTGAGTTCTGGGGCATGTGACCTGAGTAACTGCAGGTGGCCCTTCCAAGGCTCAAACCTAAATACTAAACAGGGGGCAGGGAGAAGAGCCTGGGTCAACGATCAGGGCAGCAAAGGCCATGGACTGTCAGGAGGAGGGAAACTCTGTCCATTCTTTGGAGCACACCTGAAGTGTTAGACCTAGGTTTTGCTCCACAGCCTGCTATGTGTTTTCTAGAAACCCCTGTTGACTCCCTGACCATCTGCCCTTGAGCAGAGGGCTCCTCTTGCATCCAGACGCAGGCAAAATCAGCTCTCCAACTCTCCCTGGCTCTCGCATCTCAAGGTAAGCACAATTGCTTCTTCAGATCACTTTCCTCCACCCTATTGGAGGTGCTCAGCTCTCTCAACAGGGACAGAGAAAGTGGGGCTTAAGATACAAAGAGGAACATAGCTCTCTGGCTATTTGAGACTGTCATTATGGTGAAGCAAGATTTCAGAAGCATGTGCACATGCTATTGAATCTAATCACAGGATGAAGCAAATCCAGAATCATTTATGGGTTGAAAGCCCCCATCACTGCATTAACAGAGACTGATCCATCCCTTGGCCCACATTACTCGGGACAAAAGAGATAAATATATAAAGAATCACCTATTTGCCGGGTCTTTATTCTATTACAGGCAGGAACAGAGGCTGACACCCACAAGGACCCTTTTCAGTGAGGGATTATATATCATACCATAGAAATACATAAAAGACAAATTATCCCGAGATCATCATGCCTCCATTGACCTGCTCAAGGTTTAAAGCAAACCACAATTAGAAGCCATGGTCACAGATCTACCGGCAGCTTAGAGCGCCTGCATGTACTTTAATCCTGCAGAAATGAAACCAGGATGAATTTTGTGAGCATGTGCTTCACCTAAGTTTGAATACTGTGGGTCTGATTCAGATTTGTGGGAGTTTTCATAATTTGCTTTTGTTAACAAGCTCCTTCTCAGCTTCTGCAGTGTTTACAATAAGACATCTAATTGGGGCTTAAAATACTTGTGAAGATTAACGGCATTACTTTTAAAAATGCAGTTGGAAAGAGATGGAGAGGGAAAATGATGTGACATGCCACAAAGTTACCACGTTTGCACATTTCCCGGAGAGTTCTCCCAGCTGCCGTGACTGCCGAATCTCACAGACACGACGCCCCAGCCCCTCCATGAGGCCTGTCTCTCAGACAAGGGGGCAGATTAAGAAATCTATTCCACTGCTTGCTGTAATAAGAGAAATTGAAAATCCATCCAGCATGGGAACATGGAGGTTTTATATATTTTAACACTTGCAAAGCATCTGAGACTCCTCATGCAAAGATCCTTGGGCACAGTGGAAATGGCCATGTGACCAGTGACTATCAGGCCTTTCCTTCTATAATTACACATGGTCACTTGCTCGGTGCTTTCTGTGAGCCAGGCACTATTGAGAGCACTTTATTTACACTACCTCACTACACCTTGATGAGCAGGTTAAAGTAAGAGAGGGAAAGAAACTTTTCCAAGTCACACAGCTACTCACTGGCAGATCACTGACCCTGGACCTCTCACCCATTGCCACTTTGACATGCTACTCTAGAATGATTCTTATGCCACCCTAAATATTACGAGTTATATATAAGCTCCATTAGACTATGACAGCCACATCCCATGAACATTGACAATACTTTAAATACCTAAATTTATGAGTTTAATAAAAGCCAGCCAGGTGATTCACCCAATAATGCAAAGGATGGATCAGTCCAAACAGATCTAAGAAATATAGATGCAGACATCTAAAAGGGAAGAAAGCTGATTTTCAGAACACAGGGATATGAGTGTGTTGCTTGCAGGGACAGGTTAGCAGGCTATCTCCAAACAAGACAGGTCTTTCTGGCCAGAGACCTAATCTCTTCATAACATCACCGTGGACCAAGTCCATCTTGGAGGTAGAATACAAATAACAATGAGAAACCCAGAATCCCAGAGTATTCATTTCCAATGAAAGCAAGGTCTGCCATGAACCATAACAGAACATTGTCCACCTCATTCTTTCTTTAGACTGACCTACAGGGAGCACAACCTATAAACAGAATGGAGATTGTTGAACATGAAATCAAAATACATACTCTTAGTTAGATGCAGGCTAATGGCATCTCGTGGTGATAGCTTATCAATGCACCTATTTCCGCCATAGGGATGGTCATATGTATCAGACCTGAAGTCCCTTGGCTAAGACCTCCTCCCCTTTAGACTGTACTTTGGGGAGATATCTGTTCTCTCTGCCTTTGACGGAATCGATCTCCTTCTCATTCACAAATTCTGTCAGGTTACAGTCAAATCCTTGTCTTCCTGAAAACCATCTAGTCTTTATTAAGTGATTTTCAGCTTACTGTGCTCTGATTTCATAGGGGCTGAATTTTAAGGGTCTCCCAGGTTAGGTTCCTAGAAAAGCAAACTTGGAGCTGGGTATCTGTAAGGGAGGACACCTCGGGGTTAGCACCACAGATGAGAGAGGAAGGCGCATGCTTGGAGCAGAAATGCAAAATCCAGAGCTTCCACCAAACCCCAGGGAGCTCTGGAGTTGGGTGACCTTCCAGAGCAGTCCCAAGGCCAGTGCAGGTGACCAGGACTTTATCCTCCACGGGTCAGTCACCGAATGTCAATCACCCTGAAAGTGGGCATGGTGGCTGTCTTCAACAGGAAATTCCCAAAGGGAGCTGAGAGCCGAGAGCGGTCCATCAGCCGTGCTCTGCAGCTGGGCAGGAGTCCACACGGCAGCGCCCAGCACAAAGACTAAGCCTAACCTCTTAGCCTTACTTAATCCCTACCATATTGAAAATCAGAGAAAAACTAAGAGGTGTGTGCGGGTGCGGAGGGCTAATCTGCTTTCAAGTCCTCCCAGCCTCAAAGGCGTGAGGAGGAGGACTGGGTCTCTCCAGCCCTGCCCTGATGCCGGGAGCCAATTCCAGATGGAGACCCTCTAACCTGCAACCCTTCTGCCTTCCTCCAGGCGCCTCCAAGAGCCAGGCTCTCCCACACTGCGGGTCCTTCACACTGTGCCAAAAGCCTCCTCCATCCTCTCTTCTTGCCTGACTCCTGCTCTCCTTCAGCCTCAGCTCAGGGATCGCTGTCCCAGAGCGGCTTCTTGGACTCGAACCCCTGCCCCAGGTGGAGAATGTCCTCCTGAATAGCAATCCACAGTTTCCTTCGCATGTCCAGCCCGTGTGACTCCTCTGTTGGTTCTGAACCACTGTCCCTTCCACTCCCAGAATCCCTGGGAAGAAAGGGACTGTGTCTTACTCATCATCATTTTCTACAGACTCCCCTTCCCCTTCCTGCTGCATGTTGACGTCTGTAGCATCCAGGAGAGCAGAAGCCATTTCTTTCTGATTCATTGTTTTACCCCTAGCACCTAGCACAGGGCCTGGCATATAGTAGGTACTCAATATTTGTTGAATAAATATAAGAGGGAAGTGCATTTATTTAGGAGAGTTCAGTGAAATATTTTCAAATTTACACTGGCATTAAAGTGCAATGTGGTGGTGTTTAGCTAACTTCAGAAAGAGCTGGAAACAAGAGAGCAGGGAACTCCGGGGCCCTGTTAGGAATATGGACACCCTGGGACACTGTCACAGTGGCAGAAGGATCCCCCTCCATTCAAAGTGTTAGGGGTCACTGACACGCGTTGGAATGTCACATCAATGATTCTAATCACAGCTACACTGCACAGGGGCCCTCTGGGGCCAGCAGTATGCTAAGCCTGTGAGGTACACAGTAGCATCTCACTGAGTCACTGTGAATCCCTGTGGTATAGGAGTTATCAGCCCAACATGTCAGATGATGAAATCAAGGCTGACAGAGATTCAGCCGCCTTCTCAGATTACTGAACAAGTTAGGCGCTGAGCAAGAGTTAAAACCCAGGCGGGCCTGACTCCAAAACCCATGCCATTTTACCCATCCTGCTAAGCTCCCTCTTTCTATGACATTCTGTCCAAACAAGTGTATTAAGTAACATGGTGAAGACTATTATTTTAAACTTATAAAATATCTTATAACCATTCCATTTTCCATACATCACACCCATATAACAGGCAGAGTGGGGTTAATTACAAAATCTAGATGGTTGAATAAAACATCCTTGGGTAACTTGACTGGGATGGTCTGAATGTTTGTCTCCATGAGACTCAGAGATCGAAACACAATCCCTGATGTGACAGTATTGTGAGGTGGGGCCCTTGGAAGGTGATCAGGTCTCAAGGGCTCTGTCCCTGAGTCCTTATGAAAGAAAGAACCCCGGTGGGGCTTCTTCGCTCTTGCTGCCAGGTAAGAACACAGAGAAGGCACCGTCTGTGAGCAACAGACTCTTCCCAGGCACTGAAATTGCTGGCCCCTTGATCTTGGACTTCTGGACTCTAGAACTGTGAGAAATAAACTTCTGTTGTTTATAGATTATCTAATCTCAGGTATTTTATTATAGCATCCAGCTCAGATGAGGCTTTGAATGAGGTGGGGTCTCCAAAGCCATCCCAAATGACTTCTCTTCCCATATCTATTTAGCCAAGTCCTGTGCAATGTGCTATGCTTTGCAAAGCTTATGCAGAGCCCACAGATTTTCCCACAAGCACCCAAGGCAATCTATTCACGCTGAAAGCATGCATTCATAGTGCATATCTGGCCAATCTGCAAGGCAGAGAGGGGAAAAGGATGTTTGGGCTTGCCTCTCGCAACAGTGCTGCTTAGAATGGCGACCTAGGTCAGGGCTATTTTTTTTTTTTTTTTCTTCAGTTCCACCTAAAGGAAAAAGACAGGTTGGGCTAGAAGATGTAAAAAAATTAATGCATTAGAACATTTGTCGTATTTTTTAAATTTCTATGTTTCCATGGTAACAGAACCATCAACCAACAAATGTGTCCTTCCTTCCTGTAAATAAAAAAAAAAAAAAAAAAAAAAAAATTTCTTCAAAGAAGGAAATGTTAACGATACATTTATCCACTTTGATAAGTAAAGTATATTAGGAGCTTCCCATAAAATCCGCACCTTTTTTTTTCCCATTTCTCTCATTCTTCAAAGACTTATCCAAGAATTGAAGTTCTAGATAAGGAAAAGAAAAATCTCCAAACGCTTTCATTGTAACCGAGAAATGGGTTACAAGTATCCAGAGAAGGATTTCAGGTGGCCTTTTTCCTGAACTCAGAAAATCCTATTATTTCCTTTTCGTCCCTCTAAATTTCCTAGGGACGAGTTTCGAGGCATTTTTAAGCATAAGTGCGGATTGGGCCCTAGCCAGGTACTGCAAATAACCGTGACCCTTACCTCGTCTGAGGCCCTTCTTCCTGCCATCACCTTGGCGTCAACGAATGCAGCTCCAGCTCTACCTTCCTGGATTCATTCACCTCTGGAAATGGGGCTCCTGTCTCCCCAGTACTTCCAAAGCCACAGCGCACCTGTGAACACCTGGAGCTCTCCCCCGCAGATCCAACCCCAGCATCTTTGAAACAGTGAGGGGTCCGTCTGTTTAGGACTTCACACAATAATTTAACTCTGCTTTCTCCCCTATAACTGACTTTTTCTTAATGTAATGATTCCATATGACCGCCACCCTTTCCATGTGTCATCCTGGGTCCTGGATGGTGCCTGGCTAGTGACAACTCCAAAGAGAATTCCTACCTCTTTCAGAAGAGCAGCAGTAGGATTTTTCCTTCAAAGTAATTTTCTTTATACTCATACTTCCTTTCTGTCTGCTCTTTCTAATTTAAAAAGAAGGGAGAGTGAAGAGAAAGGGGGACCAAGCCACAGAACACAGAGACAGACGCCCACGACAATACATGAACTTGTCCTTGGACAAGTGCATTATTCTGTCTATCAGAGAGCAGGTATCTACCAAAGGTTTCTCTCATTATCAAAGTCTCAAAAGCCTCCTTGGCTTTAGTCTACTGCTTAATCTCCTTGCTCCTTACTTCTACTCCTGTACTTCCTGGTTCATGGTTCTCTCCTATTTCTTCTCTCCTGGTCTTTGGAGATACATAGTTCTGGATGAGGTGCAATGCTCATTTCTAAGTAAGACAGTACACTGCATTTGGCGTGCACAAAAGAAAAATTATTTCAGAGCCTAAGTTTACAAACTTTGCACATGACCAGCTTAGGCAACTCGAACAGCCAAATATTGTCAATCAGCATTCCTGGCACGTTTGCTCATTAAATGCGATGCAAGTCAAGCAGGTCTTTATCGTTGTTGAAATAGCAAATCTGCACATTTTGTGTGATTCAAAATATTTGTAATAGAACTGCTACTAAATATATAAGCATGGCTTAGGTCCTCACACACAATTCTTTCTTGGTAGTGAAGGAAAGTATCATACCCAGCAGTATAGCTCTGGGGAGTTTTGGCCACGATATTAGAATATTTTGGAGGGTAAAGAGGGAGAAGGAGGGGGAGAAGTAATTGTAAAACTGAGGGAGACAGGATATGGAGCTCTATTTGCTAAGGGAAAACAGCTGGAGATACACTGTGGTTGTTAGAGAAAATAAGAAAGTTTCTTGGAAATTAAATTCAGGGAAGATGAAATTGAAGTCAAGAGGAAATGAAAATTCTCTCTGATTTAAAGACAGCACATTTAAGAAAAAGTGAAAGGATAGTAAACATTTCTCAGCCACCTTTAAGTATTTCTTGTTTTGTGAATGGCCCGTTCTTCTCCTTTATTTGTTTTCCTATTATAGTGTTCATCTTTTTTATTGATTTGTAAGCACTCTTTGTGTTTTAGGGCTATTAACCTTTATTTTTTTGGAATACATACATATTGTAAGTAGCTTTCCTATTGTCAATCTGACTTGTAGCAGACATTTTTTTTTTCCTATGTAGAAGTTTTAAATTTGTATTCAGTCAAATCTCTACTTTGTTCTTTATGCTTTGTGAATCTATTGCTAAATTCAGAAAGACCGTGTATACACCAAGGTTATTAAAATTATACCCACTAGTAATTTTAAAATACCAATATAAAGGAGATTTAACTTTTAGCCCATCAGATTCATTTATTCATTTCTTCAACAAACATTTGTCAAGTGTCCCTTATGAGACAAGTACTGTGCAAAGCCCTGGAAATGGGAGGAAAGAAAACTCTGCCTTGGGGCATTTATGTTGCATTAGGTCGAGATGAGCAATAAACAAGATGAATACGTAAACCGCGTAATATGTTGAGGAATAAACGCTACAGAATAAAATAAAGCTGGAAGGGCTGGGAATGCTGGAGGGTGGGACAGGCCGCGGTTTAGGCCGCGGTTTAAACCGCGTGATCAGGGAAGTTCTGCTGAGAGCCAGGAGAGGTCTGGGGCAAGAGTGATACAGGCTGCGATGCTGGGCGAGCTCCAGGAACAGCAGGAGGCCCAGGAGCAGAAGCTGGGGGTGGGCCTGGGGAAAAGAAAGGAGTAGAATTGGGCCAGAAGTGGACAGGCATGGGGCCTGCCATCAAGGGCCTTGCGGGACATTGCAAGGACTTGGGCTTTCCCTCAGGGAGATGGGATGGTGCTATCACTTGGAAATTAAATGTGCCCCAGGCTGATGTGTTAAAGCCTTGATCCCCAAGGTGACATTGCTGGGGGGCAGAGCCTAGTGTGAGGTCTTTAGTTCATTGAGGTTGTACACCTGAAGTGGGTTACAGTACCCCACTCTCTTCTTTTATCCTCACTTCTTCCTGGCAGTGAGACGAACGGCGTTGCTCTACCACATTCTCCCACCAGGATGTGCTGCCTCAGCACAGGCCCAAAGCAATAGGGCTAGACTTCCAAAGCTGTAAGCTAAAGGAAACCTCTTCTCTTTATAAGCTAATTATTTCAGGCATTTGTAATAGTGACAGAAAGCCAACTAACACAGATAGCTTTGGAGGATTTTGACTAGAGAGTGATGTTATCTTACAAATTATTTGAAACACTGGTTTCCCTGTTGAGACTAGACTTCTAGAAATAGGAAATTCTAGAATAGGAAATAGGAAAACCTCCAATAATCCAGGTGAGAGATGACGGTGACTTAGGTCTTGCAGTAGCTGAGGATTAGATGTGACACCTGAGAGAAGGGTAAGAGTCAAAGACAGTCTCAAGAACTTTGGCCTGAGCAACTCAGGGGACAGAGTAGCCATTGACTGTGAAAGAAAGGCTTCAAGTGGAGCAGATTTGGAATGGGGGGAGGTTGAGGGGTTTCCTTTTACATGTGTTGGCTTTAAGATACCTGCTAGGGATCAACCTGAGTGGTCAAATAGTCACCTAGAGGCACAAGGCAAAGTGCACAGCTCTTCCATCTCTGAACTAGAGGCGTAGGGCTGGGAATTAGTCGGAGGGTAGAATTTAAGACCATGTGACTGAGTGAGGTCACCTAAAGACAGGCAAGGGTTAAGAACCGTGACCGTGACAAATATTGATGGGTGCACGAGAAAACACATTCTCTTCTGCCCTCTGTCTCAATCAGGATAAGCCTTTTGGAAAGCAGTTAACAACAACTATCAAAATTGAAACAGAGGATCAGTCAATGTCTGTCAGACATTAAACTCATTCTTTTTGTGTTCATTAGCAGAGAAATAAGGAGTTAATGAAGATCTTCTGATCTGTGATGACTCATCTGGTTGCTCTAGCCAAATTTCCACCCTGGACCACTTCAGTGCATACGACTTAGGTGCTGGGAGCATGAAAGGGGGACAGGAACCCCGGTGGGCCTGCTCAGGGACCTTCCAGCATGAGCAGGTCATGAGCTTGTTAGATCAAGATTAGAAGGAGTTAACTGCTTCAAGATTGCCAGGAGATTAGGTTACTGGGTGGGATGTATCTATGTAAGCATGTGTCAGTGCTCGTTAGAAGACAGGAGACGCTTATTTTAATAAACTTATGAAAAGAAGGAAAAAAATTGAAATAGGCATGCCTTTGACCCAGTCATTCCATTGGTAGGAATTCATTTTAAGAAAGGAACCAAATGGGTGAATAAAAATAAAATATTTGCATCGTTATTATAGTGGAAAAGCCAGAAACACCCTAAATGTCCAACAAAAGAGAGTTGGTTACTAGGACATATACACATATACTACAAGGCCATTTAAACTTGAAGCATAAATATTTGTGTTCACATGAGCTATGGTCTCGTATTAACTAAGTAGCAGATACAGTATGCCATACGTTATGTGGTTGTAGGAGGGTTTTCGGTTTTGGTTTTTGTTTTTTCTTTATAATTGAGGCTACACCCTAGGAGGAGAAAAGTGTTCTAATCAGGAATCCACACCCTGGGGTGGTCAGCTAGCATTTTATCAGAGGCCACAATCCAGAACAATTACTAAAAGCCCTTCTGAAATCCACATCTCTAATCAACAAGAAAGGTTTTGCTAATTAGAATATTGAGTTTCAGAAATGGGTTTTCATAAGGGAAACTAATGGGTGTTAATAGGCATAATGGATCTTAGAATCAGGCAATCACTGGAGAACTTTGTGAAATTCAGTATCTATGAATCTGCTACAATGTTTAGACACTTCCTCCCCCAGCTGAACATGTTCTGAGAAGCCAGAGGCCTACAGTTTCGGGGACACTTTGTGATCTTGATCCCTAACAGTCCTGTAGCCACCAGTCTGAAGGCTTCCAGCTGACCATTGCCAGCTCTAAAGGTAAGAGAAGCTCTGAGGGACAGAATTTGCCTTCAGTGAACCTTCCATAGAAGCTATGGTTGGAATACCCGAGGGAAAAATCATAGCACTTTGATTCATGTAACCAGCAGGTTAAACATGTTAATGACTGCATCTATTCCATTTCTGCATCACATGTAGAATGAGTTCTGAGATCTAGTGTAAACTGGGATCAAGATTGCGAGGGGCAGCTACCACTCCCCCTTCTCCTTTGAAACATGGTGACATTTTCTAACCCAAAAGAACTCAAGGGTTGAACTGCACTCAGGCAAACAATGCCAGGGGTCAATTTAGAGACAAGGGTTAGCAAACCCATCTTCCACAGGTGCCTGCATGCTGAGGGCCGGAGATCCTTGGGAAGAAAGGGAACGGCTGATATCTGGTGGGCAGGAGCCTCATAATGAGGAAAAAAAGACAAAGCTAAAATTTGACTTTTAAAAAATAAAGTCAAAACAGAAAGCAGAACAAAAGTAGAATGTGGAGAGAGGCCAGCACTGGGAGAAGATGGGTCAGAAAATATCCAAGTGATTTCATTCCAGCTGGGAATTGCTCCATCACCCCTGCTCCTGTCTCCAGGATTTTTTTTTTTTTTTTTTTAATATAGCAGGTTTTGATACCTAAATTACCTAGAAAATTGCTTCTATATTTTCCCCCACTCTCTCGGGATCAGTCATCATGTCCTAAGTGACCGATACCTTTGGATCTGCACAAACTTGGAAACATCTGCCTTCTCTAGCGCTGTGCTCCACTCCCCAAAGGCAGTCAGCTCTACTGAGTTTGTTCCCCAGCGTTTGTTGTGAGTAGTAAGACGTTATTTTTAGTTGTTCGAGTTACTAAAGTTGCGCATTGATTCCTGAAGCCGCCTGCCCGCTTCCTCCCTCCCTGCCCTATTTAAGGTCCTCTCTGATTTATTTCCCCCACCACCTTTTTTACTTCCTTCTCTGTTGCTCTCTCCTCCCTTACTCCATCTCTGTCTCCTTATTCCTATTCTCTAGCAATCCCAGGCGTTCATAGAAAATAATAGGAAGTTTAAGAAATGGTCTGGTGAGCAGATGGGTGTCCCGGGAGGGTTCCCGGGACTGAGTACACCCGGGCACCATGCAAAGGGCAAGTTTTCCTAAGCCCACGCTATGCACTCGCCCCCGGTGAAGGCTGGAAAAAATAATAATCAAACAAGGTTTTCCCAAAGCTCTTCCCCTGGTTTTAAATAGGCAGAACAGAAGCCAGTCCGGACGGGAAGGCAAAACTCACACAACCCAGGAATGCATGCCTGATGGAATGCTGATAGAGTGTCATGGAGCACTCTTTCCTCTGCACGCAGCACATTTTAAAACACTGTTTGATTTTAAACTCACCAATCCCTGTCTGGATGAACATATGTTACCACACAGATTATTCCCCTTTGAACATATCCACTGCCCTGTGAGCCAGCAGGAACAGGGAAGTGGCTGGCAGGGGGTGGGCCACAGACAGGAGAGGCCTGACCCTCTTAACTGCTCTAAGTGGTCGCCTCTTTCTTCTCTGGTGTCTTTCCTCCCCTCCTGCTGCTATGACTGTTGATTCTGCTTTGCAAGGACATGTCATTTTACTTACACTCTCTCTCCCCCTTCTTAATTGGCCCGCAGTAAAATACAAATTGCACCACTGTGCTTTATTATTAGCCATTTGATGGGCCAAAAAATGCCTCATAAGTACTGCCTGGAGGGTATTAATCAGACCTGCCGACTCTCCCGAGCACCCACTTTTATACCTTGACTCCTAGATGGGGCCAGCGGGTGGTAATCCTGGCCCCCTCCCAGGGGAGCATTCCCAGGTCACTGCCTCTCCATTAACAAAAGAACAACAGGAAGGCATGGCGTCCCACCTGCCTAAGCCAAGTACGCAGCCCAGATCTCTCCTCTGCCCGTTAGCTTTAATGCCTGTTGTATTTTATGGACGTGAAATGTCTGTCTCGTTTCTTCTCCCCTCTCTCTAGGTATCAGAGCGTGGAAAGAGTGCCTGAATATTAAACAGAAGCTAAGCATCACCATCTTCTCTAAAGTCTCGTGGCTTGACAAGGGCAGCCCCCTTCCTTGGAAGTCAAAGCCAGGACAATCATGGTCCCTGAGAACAAGGTGCAATGGAGGGACTCCAGCTACACAAGCTTTCGAACCTGCTTTGGGAGGGTATTGTCTGCCTAGCTGTGCCTGCCCTGTATATCTATCTATCTATCTATCTATCTCCCTCTCTCTCTCTCTCTCTCTCTCTCTCTCTCTCTCTCTCTCTCTCTCTCTCTCTCTCTCGTAGTGAAGCTTGAACCCAGGGATGCTTCACCACTGAGTCACATCCCAGTCCTTTTCATTTTTGGTTTTGAGAGAGGATCTCACCAAGTGGCTTAAGGCCTTGCTGAATTGCTGAGGCCAGCCTTGAGGTTGTAATCATCCTGCCTCAGCCTCCTCTGGAATTGCTGGGATTACAGGCGTGTACCACTGTGCCCTGCTCATTGTATGTTTCAGTAGGGAACGCTTGTTAAATATCTGCAGATGTCAGGTGGATGGTAGAAGTTTGCTGTGAGATTTCATTTTTCCAAAGCTCTCTTCTTTGTGTAAAACTCACCACCAACTTTCTGCTATCAGGCATCTTGGAATTTGTATCACTAGTGTGTGCTCTGAAACATCAAAATGAGAAAACAGGTAACATTTTTTCAACAAAATAAGAAGCAAACTAGTGGAACAAATAAGTTGATTACAACCTAATCTCTGCCTTAACTTACTCATTCAGTAACTAAGTTATCAGGAAGGCCTGTGCTCCCACATGCCAGATACTATCCCATTTATTACTGATCATATTACTATATGCCCATAACTCCTTGTAGAATATGATGGAACTTCCATTTCATGTTTAACTTGCAGGTTTAATGCATCATTTATTGTTTTGTCTAAAGTTCTGTTTTCTCTGTCATGTGTCATTTCACCAATGTCTCTCTTTTTCATTTATAAATGTTCATGAGTTCCAAGCTTCTGTGGCCATAGCAATTTTTAGGAGGGCTTTTCAGTGGCAAAGCGATATTTTACTGGCAAAGCATTCATTGCAGTAATTATCAGATTAGAAGAAATCCCAACTTGGTGCTTGCTTTCTGATGTAATCGTGGTTCCTGCTTCCACCACAGAAGCATACATGTCGCATATAGATACTGCACTCTCCTGCATTCTGGGTTCTTCTAAATCAATCAGTGTATGCTGAGCACACCAGAGGTTTCATGCCCCATTCCTTTTTGGAAAATTACCTCCTCTGAGACAGTGAGCCCCTAGAACTCAGGAAA
Organism: Sciurus vulgaris; assembly: GCF_902686455.1. Classification (NCBI taxonomy): domain Eukaryota; kingdom Metazoa; phylum Chordata; class Mammalia; order Rodentia; family Sciuridae; genus Sciurus; species Sciurus vulgaris. The sequence continues at coordinate 18,381,572 of NC_136469.1, forward strand.
CAACATTCAAACCCACAAAGAGAATGGGAAGAAGCAGTGAGCAAGAGTAAAAAGCAGAACCTTTAAGAAACAGTTTGATGATAAAGAAAATGACATCAGCTCTTGCCTAGCTTGTGTGAGGCCCTGATGTGATCCCCAGCACTGCAAAAAGACAAAAGAAAATATCACAGAACCAAAGAAAACAGAGACAAGAAGGACATGTTTCCATGAGGGAGACCAGGAAGAAAATAAGGAGTAGACTCTTTCCAACAACATGGTAGACCCCACAGGAAACAAAAAGGATAATAATCAAGGGCCATGCATTGGTAAACCACTTGAGGACAGACACTATGACTTACTTCCCTTACAGTCAAGCTAACATCTAGCACAGCACTATTAGATAGATGAGCGGTTAGGTAGATAGGCAGCTGGATAGAATACATAATAAGCAAAGCATTAAGTAGTTTCCAAGTGTTATGGTTTGGACATGAGGTGTTCCCCAAAAGCTCCTGGTTAAGCAGGAATATTCAGAGATAAATTGATTACATTATGGGAGTTGTTACCTAATTAATTCATCCTAACCTAAAAGGACTAACTGGGTGGCACCTGTTGACAGGCGGAGCATGGCTGGAGGAGGTTGGTCACTGGGGACATGCCGTGAAAGGGCTCATCTTCCCCACAGCCCCTTCCCCTTTCTCTGCTACCTGGCTGTCATGAACAGAGCAACACTCCTCGACCTTGCCCTTCCACCATGACGTTCTGCCTCACCTTGGACCCAGAGCCATGAAGTCAGCCCATCACGTACTGAACCTCCGAAACCATGAGAGAAGTCACTCTAGTCAGGTATTTTGGCCACAGTGATGCAAAGCTGATTAACACACCAAGTATACTTTTATATTTTTCTACTTGAAGCATAGAAAATAGCATTCAAAAGTGGCACACACACACAGAGTGGCAACTGTCAACAGAAGCTTAGCAGACTGCAATGTGAGTTCAAGAGGAGGCAGTGTGGAGGACAGAAAAGTGAAGTGGTCAGCAAGTTAAGGGAGTGGGAGCTGAGCTCCCATTCTGCAGTGGCCCTGCAATGACCCATCAGCCTCTGATCTCTGCCTCAGCGGAATTTTTTTTTGTTTTTGTTTTTGGGTTCCTTTCCCTAATAACAAAACGTTGTATGTAACGTGTTTATTCTTCTTCCACACTAAACTTTACCCTTTACCCATCCAAACAAGGATCTTTCCCAGAGGGTCAAGCCCTCCTGACCCCTATTTTCTGTGCTCTGGCTGCACCTAATCCTTGCACAGAAGCCTGTCATTCTAGAAATGCCCATGTGTTCCAAACTATCATTCCTGGGGCACAATTGGTCTCAGTGGAGTGCTATGGGGTAGTGAGAGGTGACTTGATTGACTTGACTGACTCTATTCTCACCCGGTGAACTGGGTTAGGGACAGGCACACTTCCAGTGCCCTCAGGGCACACTGTCCACCACTCACTCTTCACCTGGGGAGGCCACAGCAGCAAGCTCCAGTGCTCTCTGCCACCCTATGGACACCCTGTGTTCCCAGGATATCACAGAAGGAAGGAAGGAGAGCGAGCTGCCTCCTGGAGGTTTCTGGAGATGGGGACACCTTGATTGGAGGCCACTGCTCTTCTGGGGGGCACTCTCTCCAAAACGCTTTCTTCCTACAGATTTGGGAGCCAGGTGGGGAACCTCCCTTGTCTCTTGCACCCTTTCAGACCCAGGATGGTGGTTAAGGCTCAACTCTTGCAACTCCAGTTTCCAGAACTCACACCCTCACAGGTAAACCTGCTTAGATTTTCCTTGAATTATCCTAGTTTGAGTGCTTCATTTATTGCCTGTTTAGACCCAGATAGCTATAGAGAGGCACTGCTGGGCTTTTTGGAGGGATAGAGTTTGAAAACTAACTTGTTCATGAAAATTAACCTCCAATGGGTAGCAGAGGCCTACAGATTGTTTTGTTTTTAAAGCTGAGGTTCCTTCTTGGTCCTTGGCCTATTCATGGACTAGCTCTGAGCCCCTCACCCTCTCCCAGATTCTGAAAGATTATGATCCTTGGTCTGGAACCAATCCAAACCTTGGTTGGAATTTTTTTCCTAGAATTAAAACACATCTGTCAGACATGAATTTATGACTGATATACCCCAATAAAATGATTCCCTACAAAGTACAAGGCACATGAACACAAGTGCATTTTTTGCTTCGCCTATTTTGAATTGACTTTAACCCTCAAAGGACAGACACCCACCATCCTAAGAAGCTTCTTTTATAATGCAATCACCTAGACAGCATCAGACATGTCACCTGGCTTCCTGGCATGTCCAAACAAGGAATGGTTGGACCAAGTCAGAAAAGGGCCCTCGACCAGGTGGATTTAGCAATGCTTATGACACCCTGATGCCAATAGAAGTGGCTTTCGAGGAAGTTGCACTAGCTTGACATGTCTTTTTATATGGTGTGTGTGTAACAGGGGATTTTTTTTTCCTTGACCTGATTTTGTAATCACTTTGCTTAGCAAGCACCATATTTGGAAATCTGGGGGTTTCTACTCCACAGCAGCTCCTGAAAATAGAGATGTTCTTCTTATTCAGACACAGCAAATGTCTAATTCCTACCTCTAAATAGTCTAGGTTAATTGCCTCGCTTAATATCCTACGGCAGCAAATTCTACAGCCTAATTCGATGTCACACTGGAAAAGAAAATCTCTTTGTGTGAAATCGGGCCTCTGAGTTAGGCTGGGGGTGGGGGAATAGGTGTTAGCATTCACCTCGTTCCCAAATAAATGTCATCTTGGCTAACGGTCTCCAGAGAAAAAGCAAGCACGTCTCACTCTCCTCTTCATGAAGTCAATCCAACATGTATGTCTCACCAAGCAAAAGCTGGCTCTGTGAAACACAAGAAACTTGTATCTCTGTATATAAATCACGTCTCTTTCCTGTGACAAGTCGTGTCCAGGCAAAGCTTATTACAAATTCAGTTTGAAATCTCGAGAAGAAATAGGAGAAAAAAAAAATAACAACAGCTTTATGGAGCTCTACTCAGGAAATGACTTGAACGCATCCCAATTTGAAAGTTCCATTCCATACAGCACACAGCTAAAACCCCATTTTCTGGGGGAACTGCCCTTACAGGGAAGGTGTGGCAAAGCCATCTGCTGCTTTATAGTGATGGTTTCCAGCCTTGTTTTTCTGGTCCAGCTATGAAATTGCACTAATCACAGAAGCAGACTGTTTGGCCAGGATGCAGTGTCTGCCAGATACAAGTGAATTTCAGTCCACATGTACCGAAGCTGCAAGCTTAGTTTGCAATTTATGTGCAAGTGGTTGTGTATTTATTGATCTGGACCGAGCGCAGGTCCTATAGGGGAAATATGACAGATTTCATCTGTCTGACAGCCAAGTCTAATTGTATTTTCAGTCTGAAATGACCAAAGACAAAAGTGCACATGTCGAGGGTCTTCACTCTGGTGCCATATGGAGTATCAGATCCAGGGCTGTGGTCACTGTGAGTGTTCATTTTAATAACTAGATGCACTGCATCCTGAGCAGCTAAAGCAAGAGAGGTGAGTTTTTCATGCATATCTGAATTAATAGCCCTTCTGATTCTGCCTGAATGTGGGTGGGCCGTTTTAAAGAGGGCTTTTTATAGACATGATTGGGGGGAATTTAAAAGATGTGTCATCTATTATTGATTCATCTGGACCATGAAACTTCCAAGCCAAAAGTCAAATGCTTCCTACAATGGCTGTCACTAAAATTATATCCAATACTTCTGGGAAGGCCTAGCATCTTAATAATCAAAAAACATCTTCTATAACCTTCCTTTCTGATTGTGAAGACTAATTGTGTCTGAGAGAACAGTGATCTCTCTATGTCTCTGCATCTGTTTCTGTTCTCTCTCTCTCTCTCTCTCTCTCTCTCTCTCTTAGAAGCCATTATATAACTAGGGACAGTTGACAATGAAACATGTCAAAAGAAAATCACCTAATATCCAGCAACCCAACACCTGGATCTGACAAGGGGTCATGCAGGACACTGCACTCTGATTGGACAGTCTTTCAGGAACGCTGCAGGACACCGTGCGTCCCTCCTCCTGGGCTTCACAGATACCTTGCCAGGCAAAGTCCCCCGCCTCTCTGTCCACCCTCCCCGCCCCCAGGAGCAGCCTCTGTTCCCTGAAGTGTGCGCCATGATAGTAGGACTGCTTACTGGCTGATAGTGTGGACGTCACTTAACTCCTCTGCTTCTGTATCTATCATCTTTAAACCTCTTACTAACCCTGTCTTAATAAAGAGACAATATGAATATTGCTGTAAGGATTCAAAATCACTAACATATATTAAAATCAAAATGCCCCGCTGCCTGGTCCAAGGAGGCACTCGGGCATAACTTCCCACTTCCCTGCTACCTCAGGCCGTCTCAGGGAACTCGTGTGTGTTCACCGCTTCAGTTTCCACCTCATCTCATCTTCCAGTGGCACCTCTGCAGCACCAGTTCCTCATATATTATTCATGCCATTAACCCAATTATCATCTGTCAATCTATTATTATCCTAGCTTTTTCTCAAATCCCAGGACCTGACTCCCCCCTCAATGCCCCACAATCAATACTGATAAAACCAAGTGTGCTGTTCCTTCTGTCTGCCACACCGCTCTGCTCTGCAGTCCTGAGGCTGGTGGCCCACTCTGGCCCCCTTTCCATCTTCCTCCACTATTGAACTGAATCACTTCTTCCATCACAAAACCCTCAGATCACTGCTGGTGGGTCTACTTCCCACAACCAGCAGGTCACCAGAAGGCTGCCATGTCCCCCAGCCTTCCAGACCCATCCATTCTTCTTGGTTCCCAGAGTCGCCCTGCCCCTCATCTCGTCTCAGGGTGCCACACGTGCCCCCAGCCTTCCTCCACTGCTCACCGGCCCCACAGAATCCTAAGTGATTTCAGGTGGGGTTTCCAAGACTGGGACTTGCCTACCCAATTAGTTTCCTATTGCTGAAAAATAAAAGGTCACAAATTGAGCTTCAAGCAACACAAATTTTTTTCCTATAGTTGTGGAGGCTAGAAGTGGGGAAATCGAGGTGTTGGAGGATTGCTCCTTCCAGAGACTCTGGAGTGAGACCTGTTTCTTCGCCCCCAGCTTCAGCTTCTAGAGGCCCCCTGCATTGTTTGGATTATGCCCCCCACCCCTTCTCCATCCTCAAAGCCAATTGTGTGGCATTTTCCAACTCTCCATCTCTCTCTCTCTCTCTCCCCAAACACACACACCTTGGGCCCACCCAGATAATCTAGGATAATCTCTCTATCTCAAGACTCTTAATCATTTCTGCAAGATCTCACTTGTCATATAAGGTAAAATATTCATAGGTTCTATGGATCAGGATTCTGAAATCCTCAGGAAGGGGCATTGTTTTGTCTACTACACCTTCACTGCCGATATTATTTCAGAAAATTATCCCCTGCTGTTCTGCGGGAATCAGCCCCAATGATGTTCTTACAGGTCCTCAAGCAAACTCTGGTTACCCGTGCCATGGGGACTTTGCACATGCAGGTCCCTCAGCCTGCACTTAACTTACTCTTACCATCTTTCAAGCAGCAGCAAGTGCTCTTGTCCATACTCTCATAGCGTCGTATACTTTATTTCCTATCACTTTATATTTCTCATTGTACACTTCTTTTTGTGATTGCTTGATTAATATCTAGTTCCTCAACTAGATGACATGTTCTACAAGGATAGAGAACATCTGATTTTGCTCAATTTTATCCCAGGGCTTGGAGCAAAAAGCACAGAGTAGGCATTTTATGAATATTTGCTCAATGACTAGATCAGGCCAGTAGGTGATGATACTCAGCTATCAGGGACATCAGCAAGAACTGACCGCTCCCCCAACCACACACACATACACACCTGGCTCAAAAAAGTAGTACTTCCTAGAATCTGTAATGACCCAAAATCTGCCTTTTCTCATCTGATGCTGATAACAAATTTCTGAGGTGGCCACTATCATGATCCCCATCTTACAGATTAGGAACTGAAGAGAAGAGGGGTTAAAGAACTTGCTGAGAAGACTTATCTAGTAGGTAATGGAATTGTGTTTGCTTCCATGGACCACAATGAAACCACGGCAAGCATGTCAAGTAAAGTTCTACAGCCATGGCTGGGTTGACACCTCCGCCTCAGTATGCAGATGATGAGGGAAGAACGGAAGGACTGGAAAAGGTGTGGGCCCCATAAGGCTGACCAGAACCTTCTTTAATGCCTAGAGGGCAAAGCCTAGAAGGCAAAAGGAGAAGCTAAGATATGACACAGATCCCTAGCATCCCCTGCCCCAGAGAAGTAAAACTGGCACTAGGCAGAAAGTTTGCTAGATTCCACCTGCTTAATAAGACCATGGAACCTGAGGTTAGTCGTCCCCCTCACTCCTGCAAACAAGGCCAAAAAGAGTTAGAAGTCCCATCAGGTCAATAGGTACCTCTGAATAGGAGGGTAAAGTGTCTGATCTAGACCATGTGATGAGAACAAAATGGGACAGCAGCAACCGCCACTGGAGAGTTTTCAGGGGACCCAAGAAATCTCCAGAAACTCAACCGAGCTTAGCATGGGAGGTAGAAGAAGACAGAAGCAGCTCTAAGGTCAAGTCAGTGAGATGAAGGGACTCCAGCCAGTCCATGACCTCAGCAGAAGCTGACCCAACTCCACCAAGTGACAGCTTTTCAGAAAGCAGACAGCAGAGGGACAGACAAGACCCAGAAGTGCTTTGGACTATAGTGGAAGGAATTTGGAATATCTTAGAACTTCTTCTAGTCCTTCTTCTTGGAGCCCACACTCCTGAAAGGAGCTATTCAAGGGGGTCTTTTAGGGCTTGAAAACCTGTTTCCATTCCCAGAAACAATCCCATTTATCAGCCAGGACAGGGTGAATCTAGGAGAATGAACTCCACGTTAGCCTGTGAGTCCACTCACCTGCCCTTTGGAAAGGCCCACAAGTAGACCCTTGGGTTTAATTGGAAATTAAGCATAGGTGAACTTTGGGAGTCTTGCTTAATATTTATGTTCTTTCCTACTTCAGTCTACAAAGGCATCTCCTTTATGACATGAACATTTACTACAGGAATTCTTCTAGATCAGGGAGATGAAATGAAATCATGGGAGAGATCAAATGGAGCTTGAAGTTTGAAGGATGGTGTGGTATCATAAAAACATTTGCTCCCTGTCCCCAGTTCTTGGCACAGAGCTCTCAAAACCTTTGTGATTTCCTGAGTAATAGGAGGGTCTTCTGTTCATTTAGAACCTGTTCAACCACACAGGTTTACGCTAATGAGCTGTCACCTGGCAGCTTCAGGAGAGGGAGGTTGGAGACTGAATTGTAACAACTCTTGAATAATGAGATTGGAAGATGTTCCAGGTTGGTGACGCACTGAGGTCCCGGGAGGGCAGGGAGCTCCTCACACCCCACAGCCAGACCTCGACGTCCATTTCTTCCATTTGTCTTCTCTTGCATTGAATCCATAATAATAAACTAGAAATACTAAAGTGCTTTCCTGAGACGTGTGAGTCATTTTAGCAAATTATCCAACCCGAGGAGGGCAGGGTGTGGGAATCTCTGAATTTATATCTGGTCTGTCAGAAACGTATATGGCCCAGGACTTGCCACTGGCCTCTGAAATCGGAGCAGTCTCTTGGGACTGAGCTCTAAACTGTGGGGTCTGAGCTACCTCCAAGACTTAGTGTTAGAACTGAATTGAATCCCTGGATACCCACTGGTGTCAGGGAACTGGAGTATTACTTGGTGTTGGAAAAGACACCACATATTTAACGTCACAGAGAATCAGAGAGATGGTTATAAGAGCAGAAAGCAATAACATTGTTGGCTGGGAGAATTTGGGGCTGTACAAGTTACAGGAACTATTGCTTTCAAGGCAATAGTTACTACTAATACATTGGCACACCAGGTCCTTGAGTATCATTGACTCAGGAATTTAGATATCTTCATTTAGTCTGAATATAGCAAGCTAAACTTTTGAGCAGGAAATTGCTTGGAAATTTCCTCTTATCACAGAGAAAACCTCTAGCACAGAAGTAACAGCAAAAGTAAATTTATAAAATATATGTACACATCAAGTAAGAAACCAATTACTTCTTTCTTAAACTACACACAATATCATTAATTACTATTAATACATAAAGCTAATCATAACTTACATTTAATTTTATTAAATTTTTGCCATGTAGCCAAAGTCAGTCTTACGGTGGTGTTTGCACAATTTTAACAAACAATTTTAAATTAAAGCATGAAAACTCAAGAGCAATTCATGAATATATTGGCTTTTCTTTCCAAAGCTATTGACTAGTTTCAGCCATAACATCAATTTTCAAAGAAATGAATAGTAGCTAGGACACTCCCTTCCTTATATCTGGGATTACTGTCAACTCAATTGAAACAAATTCTAAATTCTGTCTCTAATGCTCCTTTTCACAGGTTTAAAAGATGCATTTTGGAGTTTTGCACTGTTGGACATCCAATTTATGTGGTTGTGAGGAGCTGCTAAGCAGTTTATCTTCTATTGCCTTTAACAATCAAAACAGAATTCCAATGAAACCTTTATGGTGTTAATATCGTACTATTCTACACTGCTGGTTGACCTAGTGAAAATAGGCCCAATTTTAAAAGGCCAGCCTTATTAAACAGGGTTGCAAATGAACTGCTATGCATAAAGCCCTAAAAATTGAGTCAGGCTTTAGGGGCAAAAATTTGATAAAAACACAGGCCTGAAACCAACCCATCCAGGCAAGAGGATACTCCAAAAGGTTCAAATACTGGAGTGAACAAGTAGAACGATGTCTTCACAGTCTCTGGAACTCAAGCCATAACAGGAGGGCTTGAGCATTGGGAATTCCAAATTAATTTGTTACCTTTCTTGCTGCAGTACCTCCAATGACTGATTTTTTTTTTAACTTTTCCATCTCTAAAAGAGGCAGGGTTGGTGGTGGAGGTCGCCATGAACATCCAACGAATGATTCATTGACGCTCACAGGGAATCCATGGACGTGCTGCCAATAACTTAGTTTATTTCTTATCTTCCGTTCTCAGCAGAGAACATATTTGTCTATATTTTTACAAAGAGTCATAAAGTTTTCAGTTAGTGTACAAATAATAGCACGGTTTGATTTCCATTTGGCCTCTGTCCTCAGGGCTTTGGGAGGGGAGATGGAAAACGTGGCTGTCTTGATCAACCTTGATGGTGGGGACAATGATTTCTGCTGGAAGAGGGTAAGGAAGAGTGATGTGTGCGGCTGCAAATCCTTAGATCCATCACCAAAGCAGCAGGTAGCATTTAGCCAGATGACTTCCCCCTGCAGGGAGCAGAAATGCCCACCTGCCTCTGAGGGCACAGTGGTGCGGCAGGGAGAGCAACATACAATATTCCTGTACGTCTGACTCGCCTCTTCTCTCTCTTCCAACTTTGGCAAATGGCTTCACTCTGTGTAAAACTGAGAAAATGCCTTTCAGAATTATTTTGAGATTTCATTAAGTACTACAGGAAAATGCTTACTGTAGCGCATAAGCAATAGATTCTCAGGAAACATCACCTCCAGCCTCCTTCAGTGTCCCCATGAAAGGACCCTGTGGAAAAGGTGCTTCCCATGCCCCCCACACTGCAGGCCTGGGAATGGCCATCACACTGAACAGACCCTGGGCCCAGCCCTGCTTGACATAAATTCAGCCCCAATTATGACTGCCCATCCCAGCAGTCCACAAAAAGTATCTGAACTACAAAACATTTGCCACTATGTTACTGGGATCCCGTGTGAATATATCCAAATAGCCAGAAAATATTCTGGGTCACCCCAGAGAATAAAATTGGGCCCTATTACTTTATGACCATGCAATAGGGCCAGCCATGAATTAATGGGGTTCCATCCAAAGCTGTGCACAGCTCTCTTTTTCTACCCAGTAGCTTTGAGCAAGTGCTCACAGGAACATTATTCACCAGACCACCCCCCGACACCAAGGGGGTCTCTTATAGAAACTCAGCTTTCCCACAAAGGCCCCTTCTCTGTCCACACCCTGTCTGGGAGAGGGGGGAGCTTTTGTCTGACCCACCAAGAGATTAACGCTCACTTATGCCGCACGAGGACAATATCACTGGCGTTTTCCATTTGAAGGCTTCTGGAAGCATTTTTTCTGCAGTCATCCTAAAATTCTGCTCCAGACACCTCCCTGCTCGGCAATCAAACCTTTTCCCAGCATTTCATCTATTTCAGTACTTTCCCCTTCTCAGATGAAGAAAAGCATCTACTCTGAGGCACGCTTTTGAAGCAATAAACAGCTCACTCCTTTGTGGAAAAATAGGCAATTTTCGAGTAACCTTTGGAAGCATCTAAATAACCCACACATATTTATGGCTGAGTGACTCTTTGGATTGAAGAAACTTTAAGCCTGTGTTTGCAAAGATTTCCATTAACATCTTTGAGCAACCTCTCTCATTTTAAAACAAATGGCTCACTCAACAGAACAGAATCTGGCTTGTTTGTTGTGGTTTTTTCCCTCCTCTCTCAGCTTGGCAGAGATTTGATGTGAGCATGAAACATGGGTGGGACTCTTCACCCAGAGATGGGGTCCCGGGAGGCAGAAGCCTTCCCGGGGTGCAGGGTCAGCCTCTCATTTTAAACCAACCTCCATTTCACCCCAGCCCCACACCTCCCTCACAAAAATAATTCCCCAAGAGGGAAAGGGGGCCCATCTTCCTCCCACCCCCACACTGCAGTAGGAACGCTCTGCTCTTAAAGAGTTTGTTCTCGGGAGAAAATGCCATAAGCTATATTTATCTCTAACTAATCCATTTCTCCCTCTACTCCTAGATTAAGGAATTAATGACTGCTACAGCTGCTGTCCTTAGCACATTAATTACTGTAAATTGGCTGCAGCCTCAAAAAAAATCCACTTGCCGACACCGGTGATAGGGCAAGGTACCTAACCCAAATGATAAATCAGTGGAGCATCGAGCCCAAGATCTATACATCTTGGGCGTGCTGGGTTTCCACCCCCAGGCTGAGGCAGGGAGGAAGGACCGGGCAGGAGCGCCAGGAGGTGAATGCACTGGATATGCACATGACTTCTCTCAAGGTCAGACCAGATCAAATATTAAGGAAAACTTCTCTTATTCACAAAAACCAGCATCATTGCCAGCCCTTAAGGTCATTCTGCAGCACACTGTCTGTTTCCACATGAGCTATCTCCCGCCACCGGGAACTCAGCACACCTTGGTGACTGCCTGCTCGGTGCTCCACATTCTCTGCAGAGCAGAGATGCCATTGAGCCAGACCAAGCTGAGTGGGCTTCATTGTAAGGAGTTTGAGGGCTTCACAACACCTGAGAATGCGAGATTTCCAGGAACAGGAACATAACACTTGCTTATGCCAGAAATTGACACCCTCTTTCCACATCCCTTTCAGGGACCCTAAGGGTAGGACATCACTGCTCCTCTCCCTGTACCCCTCCCCCAGCCAGCTGCTGCCATTCAGCTCAGTCCACAAGGCCATCCCAGCCAGTGCTGCATTACATGACTCTGAATGTCACCATCCGCTTCTGCCTCAGGTGCTAACAGGTGTAATGCCTCAACTTCCCAATTCCAAGTTCCTGAAGAAAGACGTAGTCCTTGCTTCAGTCTGGATGGTGAAGCTTCCCCAGACACCTATGTGTTAAAGTCTTGGCCCCAAGGCCATGCTGCTGGGAAGTGGTGGAACCTTTAAGAGGTGGGGCCTAGCGGGAGGTCTTTAGGTCATTAGGGTGTGCCCTCAAAGGGGACTGTGGCATCCCAGCCCATTCCTCTTTCTCTTTGCTCCCTAGCTTGTGAGTTAAGTGGATCTGCACACTCCTGCCATAATGCACTGCCTTGCCACAGGTCCAATGCAATGGTGCCAATCAATCAAGTATTGGAAACTCCCAAACAGGGAACTGAAATAATCCTTTTCTCTTTGTAATTTTATTATCTGAGGTATTTTGTGATAGTGAGGGAAAGCTGACCAACAGCCCCTCTTATCCTGTGGGGCTGTGCCACTGGTATCCTGTTTTCTAGCCAGGCTGATTCAGGCTAATCAGCTTTACACAAGAAGGTTAGGGGGGGTCATGGTACAGAACATGGCTGCTGTCAGGTAGCAGGTGTTGGGGGTACAGCCACAAATAATAGATTTCTGTTTTATCTCCTAGCAGGTGAATGAGCCTTTCCTTGTTACATATTCATCACCTAAAGAGGTTCTGGCACCCAGAAACATGCTGAGTGATGGCCGAATGATCGTGGACCAGAACACCCTCTCTGGAAGACCCACTTGGAGATCCTCCTTGGGTCGGACCAGACAGGGTAAGCAAGTTTCCACTCCCCATACAATAAAAGGGAGTTGTCCAGATAATAAATGTTTTCTGACTCTTCACTTCACTTAGAGTCAAGCCTACCACTTAGCTAATAACAGCTTCTAGTAGCTTTAACCAAAACAGCAATAATCTTTTGTAGCTTCAGCCTGCTTGTGTGACCTCTCCTTAAAATAATTGCCAAGCTGGGCTTTAAAAGTCTAGAAGGAAATCAGATAAAAAGCATCAACAGGATTAATGCAACATTTTAGCATTGGTGTAATAATAACTGCCTCAAGATCCTGCCCAATTTGAAGTTCACCTCTAGACTCAGCAGATTTAGAAGCCACGGAGTCCACAGGGCACGGAGCACAGCTCCTGACTTAGGGCAGATATGAAAGGCTCTATCTTAAGTCACATCTTTCTGGAACAATCCAGGATTTCACCCCTCATTAAACCAGATTGTAAGAGGGACAATAGTTTTCTCTCTCTCTCTCTTTCTCTCTCTCTCTCTCTCCTCTTCCCATTATTTTTCTTTCCCTACTCAAGAACAGCCATGTATTTTATTTCTAGAACTCCTTGCAACCAGTAATCTCCTGGGGTGACAACAAAGAAGGAAGGGGTAAGAATGAGACTGTTGAACACTCAAAAAGTTTTTGTAGATGAATATACTCATTTGTGTAGGAAAAAAAATTACTTAGAGATTTGAGAGCTTGTAAGGGACCAAAAATAGACTGTGGAGGCACTAAATAGGAGATGCCACCGTCCTCCCGTGCTGGACAGCTCTCGTTCACCAGCCATGCTCACATTCCTTCATGGCTACTCTTGAAGAGTGCAGAAGCAGGGGTCATTGCTCAACCCACCTGGCAGAGCATCACCCCAGGGCTTGCTGGACAAACATATTCCTGGATCCTACCCCTGATGAAGTCAGAATCACCAAGAGTGACGCCTGGGAACTGTTAGAGCTCAGGTGCTCCTCATCAACTGACAGGTTTGGAAACACTCCCACACAATTCCAGTTGGCCCTTCCCAGCCCATGTTCCATTAGCATAGAGGTCCTCACCCCAGCTGCTCAGTGGAGTCAGTTTCCCAGAGAGCTTTGTACCCACAACAGTGCTCCAGTCCAAGCCAAGGTAGTCAGAAACTGGAGGGTGGATAACCTGGGAATCTTTAAGTCTGGTCCACAGCACCATTTTTATTCAAATCTGCAGGCGTGGTTGGGAATCCCTGGGGCAACACCAGCTCTGCCAGGTACCCCATGAAGAACCACGGATTCTCTAGTAGGGTAAGTGTAGAAGGTGCTCATCTATAAGCCTTCTTCTAGATTCCCAGTGCCAATTGTCAAGCCAAAGACTAAAGTCCTACAACTAAAGAATTCAATTTAATGTTATTAAAATTTGTTTATATTTATTTAAATTTGTGCTCCAAATTTAATCACCTACAAAGAGAATTTGTTTTGTTAGTGTGCTCATTGGGTGGCTAGGTGGCTGGATTTTATACAACACGAATGAGCATCCTTTCTAGCCATGATATGCTCTAATAAAGACTGTTGCCCTGGACGCAGAGTGAAGAACCAGCTGACATGTTTCAATGCACTTCATGCCAACTCCTGAATTATAATTCTGCTTCCATTTACTTAGCTCCTAATTTCTGTTTCTATTTCCTATTTACTTTGTATTTCATTTTTTATCTCCTGGTTTTGTATTAACACTGACTCTCCAAACTCAAATGTAGATTGTCCCTTGAGGAACTTGACTGAAACAAGTCTCTCTAACCCTTTTTCATTCAACCTGACTTAGCCCAGCCCAGGAGAACCAGCCCTGCCCAATGCAGTGATGTATCTCTAAGTCTTATCCGTACAATTTTTAATATCATAATTTCCAGGTTATCAACTCTAAGCAAGAATAGAATAGAAAATAGAAAAGTAGAGATCATGTGCTGTGGAGCTGGCCCATGGTTGGGTCTCCATTGCAGGAAAATGAGCACAGGAAGGAGACTCCACTCTGACCATGCACACACTTCCCTGAGCTGGTGCATTTCCTGAAGCAGAGCAAAAATCAACCATTAAAACACTTGAGGAAAACAAAGTAGAAAGTAATGGACTCTCAAAGAAAAAGAGAAAAACAAAAGGAATCCTAAATTATTTGACACCACATTTCTCTCAACTCATATACTAGAAATCACTCTGACAGGCACTAACTCTACATCAGAACTTCATGACAGCACCACTGACATTTGAATTGGATAATTATTTGTTGTGGGCTCCCGTGCACTGTTGGATGTTCACCAGCATCCCTAGCTTCTATCTGCTGGACACCAACAGCATGCACCCCCACTGAACACCCAGGCGTGGCAATGAGAACCGTCTCCAGACTTGCTGAATGGCCCCCAGGTTAGGAACCACTGCTCTAGAGCAAATCCCTTTATAATAGGAACCTGGGGTCAGTAGGGAGAATAAAAAAATCAGCAGGTGTGGTGGTACGCACCTGTAATCCCGGCAATGCAGGAGGCTGAGGCAGGAGGGTTGCCAAATTCAAAGCCTGCCTCAGCAACTTCTCAAGCCCCTAAGCAATTTAGCGAGATCCTCTCCCAAACCAAAGAATTTTTTTAAAACACAGAGGGGTTGTGAATGTGACTTGGGGTTAAATGCCCCTGGGTTCAATCCTGGTACCAAAAACAGAAGTTAAACCACAAATCCTTTCTGCTGGATTATTTATACAATTAAATAATCATACAACAAATTAGGATAAATATGTCCCCAAGATATCACTCAACATTCTTGTTTCCTTTAAGAAAACTTACTTAACATTTTCCAATGTGAATATCTTAAAGATTAATTAACCTGTATACTCTTTTAAAATATTCAGTTTGGAGTTGGGGAGTGGGTAGTAGGTTACAGTTTTTAGATAGAAAAATAAATTCCTAAACTGAACCTAATATTTTTTAATCACCAATAAATTTGAAGAATTATGATTTTGCTATGTAAAAGTTTGAAATATAGGAGGGGAGGGAAAAGGAAAGTACTAGGTAATGAAACTGACCAAATTATGTTGTGAGCATATATGAATATACAACAATGAATTCCACTAATATGTATAATTATAATGCACCAATAATTTTAAGACAATATTTTTAAAGTTTAAAATACAGCATGTTAGTAAAAACGGAAACGACAGAGGGAAATTTAGAATACACGTAACAAAACTTAATGTTTAAATTGTGAAGAGTCTAATTAATTCTGTAAAAAAGTAAAACGTTGAGATTACCATAGATAAGTAGTCAAAGATCACACAAGAATTTCACAAAAGAGGACATTCAATGAGAGAATAAGAATGAGCACTGGAAATTTTTCAGCCTTGCTAGAAATTTTTTAAAAACTAAATTAAATGCTGCTTCTGCCTAATAAAATTAGCACCTTTTTAATGAAACAGATTCTGCAATAGATAAGGATGAAATGAAAAAACACTTGAATACTGAAGAAGTTTTTAAAATTACTTTGGCAAAATTATGAGCCTTAAGACATTCACTTTTGCATAATCTATCCTAAAAATTTAATCCTAATTACTGGAAGAGCTCAAAGATGATCATTACAGCATTATCTAAGATAATGAAAAACTGAATACCACCTAAATGCTCAATAAGTAAATTATGTTGTAGAAGTTACATGGTAGAAATTAAATGTAGTATCATGAAGCTACTGAAGAGTTGCTTAAAAAAAATACAAAAATCATACTAAAAGTTTATGACAATCATAGACACAAGGACACACACACACACACATACATACACACACATTCACAAACACTTTTTTTTTTTTTTAAGGCTAGACAAATACCAACTGAAAGACTGACCTTAGATACCTTAGGTGGCTAGAATACTGGCAAAACTTTTTCCCTCCTTCTATTTTATATTTCCAAATTATTTGTAATGAGCATGTATTACTTTCACAATGGAAAAAGTAAACTCCATAAAAAATGATTAACTTTTCTAAAAGCACAGCCCTGAATAGTGAGGCATTAAAATAAGCTGGCCTCTCAGTCATGTCCTCTTCAAATTGAGCTATTTTGAAAACATTCTCATCATACAAAAGTTGATTGAAGCCAAGGAAACCTAATCTGGTCTAATTTCAGGGTCATCAAACTCAGCCACATAAACAACCAGGGGAAAATGGATTCTGGAATACCCTTAAAGAAGCCTTAAGACATGATTTTTCTTTCTTTCCTCACCACATTTTTTATCACTGAATATATCAAACGGGTTCTTCTCTGTATACTGACAAAAAAATCCCAAACAGGAAAATAATATCAAGTCAACTCATACGGAGGAAACTTACTTTAAAAATAGAAAAAAGAATTAATAATGAATACATGAGGTCATCATTATTGAAGGCCAATCAATGATATTTATTATTACTCTGTTCTTTTTGTGATACCAATTTATGAAACATTAGAAAAAAAACAAAAGAATGAAAAGATTTCAATTCTGAAATAAATAATATAATTGCAAAGATGGATTAAATAGATAGTATTTATTTCCTAACAATGGATGTAAAAAATTTATACAATTAGGAATTGGATATTTTAAATGCAACTTGTCCTATTTCGTTTTGTATAAGCTTTGGTGTCAAAAAAAAAAAAAAAAAAGTGCCCCAGGAGGTCATTGCAGACAGATGTCAAGGCAGGTCACAATAGTGGGGAGAGCCTTAGAATCTCAATCGGAGGTTAAATTAAGGGATTAAATTAAATGAAGCAACTAAGATTGGCATAGCGCCTGTAGCCATCAGACACAGGTTCTTTTCTGCATCCGGACAGATGGCCATCCCAATGCGGTACCCAGATTCTTAAAGGGGGGCCACTCCTTTAAGAATTGTCACTGATGCCTTCATCCATCCCCGTGCTATATTCCAAGTCATGACTTTTACCTTGAAGATACCTCATGCATCTATCTCCTCCTTTCTCTTTCCATCAATCTAGATTTTTTTTAAAAGAAGAATTAGAAGAAGAAAACAATGCCACTAATCTAGGCAGGAAATGATCTGGGCTAAGACAGGAACAGTGAGAAAAGAGGACGAGACATACTTTAGAAGAAAGGTAGGAACTGGTGACTGATTAGCTATCAATATGGTGGCCCTGTTTTCTGAACAAACATGGGCTGACAATCATGAAGGTACTTCCGAGTTCAATGGGGCAGAATATTTGCTCTCAGGACCAACTCAGAAAAATCCATGGAAGGATTCTTCTTTGTAAGTGAGCATGACTGGGAGTTATGGCATGAATGGAGTCAGGATGAAAGAGCGGGCAGAGCCAGGCGATAGGTAGAAAAGGAAGCCCTCTGTAAGCTTTAAGTACCAGCTTATTTTCTTTTTCTATTCAAGCATGTTCTCTTCTGCTGGAAAATGCTTTGTTAAACTGATCTGAGGTCGTTTCCATCCTCATGAGAAATCTGATGCAGTATTTCATCCTAAACATTATAAAGCTTGGCATTAAAAGCTTCCCAAAGTCTATTTTCCCCTGGAGTCAGGTACCGTTTGTCATTTGCTCACACATTCCTTCTGGCAGACTGCTTTACGAGGATTCCCAGGGGCGGCTATGGGGCTAGAGAGCATCCTTCACACATGACTTCCCACTGAGTCCAGAGGCCGATGGGCACAAGCAGAGAACCAGCTCACCCCATTACCGAGGATGGCTCCCATTTAAGGCAGGTATGTATTGTCTTCTCTTGTCACCTGGGTTTATGATGCATGGCCAAAACTCAGAAAAAATATACTTGAATTCTGAAAACAAAAGTTTTATATTAAAGTGCTCATCTCTGTGAATCCAAATATTATTCTTCTGGGAAGGCCATCTGCTCTGGAGAGACAAGGAATATTCAGTACATTCTCAGGGTGAAGACAGAAGGGTTATAAAAAAGGAATCTGAACAGTGTTTAGCCATCAATAAGACAATTACATTTTCTAAAATGAAAAGAGTGATGTATGATCTAAAAAACACTCTGTATTCAATATGATGGAGGTCAGTAGAAAACCATGGACACTGACTGAAAAATCCAAGACATTGTCACTATGGCTCTAGAGTTATATAGAAAACAGTCCCTTAAAAAAAGAAAAGACTGATAGATTTTTAAAGCCTGTTATTAAATTTAGAAGGAGCAAAGGCAAAAGAAAAGAATATTAGATTGCATATATTTTATCTTCCTAATTAAGTTGTCAAAGCATCATTCTCTTTTGTAATTATGGTGTGTGTTCTAGAAGAGAAATTTTGGGGTCCTTAACAGAGCTCTCCAGCATACTCCAACAAGGACTGAGTACAAACCCTCTGAGGAGTTGTGGGAAATGTATAGAGCATACATTTTTCTGACCTTGCACAAGGACGAATAGGGGTGGGTGAGAAGAGAAAGATGCTAAGAACAAAACACCCTGAAATAGCCGTCTCAGAGTCTTGTGGCCTTGACAGCCCTCTGTTTTGCCCTTAAAATGCATGCCTTGGAGCCAAGAGAGTCCATGGGCGGTTGTGGAGATAACAGATCTCTGAACAGGACTTTTCAGCTCGTGTCCCTGAATCTGAGATGAAGCTTCTGGAATCTATTAATGTTATTGATCAAACCAAATGCTTTTATGTCTCCAGAATATAGTTTGTTCAAAATTTTTCTTTTAAGTAAAGATTTTCTGTACCTTACAGCTCCCCACCACCCCCATGTAGCGGAAATTTTTCTCTGCTCAAAGGGCAACCATGATTTAGAAAGGGCTCCCTTCTGAGCAGCCAGTCAGGGATTCCTGAACCACTGGGGCAGGATTTTGTCATTAAAAACCAGACCTGCATCCCCTCCAGTATTTGTTCCTCTCTGAATCACCCAGCAGCAGGGCCCCCACATCCACAGCCCAACAGACTTCTGGAACTTTATGATCCTTGCTTGGCCGCTGTCTTAGTCCGTTCCACTATTACCCAAAACACCTGAGACTGGGTAATTTATAACAGAAATTTATTTCTCACAGTTCTGAAGGCTGGAAGGTGCAGATGAGGCCCCAGCACATTCAGCAAGGGCTGCCCTCTTCTTCCAAGGTGGCTGCCCTCTTTCTTACTGAGAACTCACATGACAGAAGAGATGGAAAGGCGAAAGACCCTAGCTAGTTCTCTCAAGCCTTTTATAAAGGCACAAATCCCTTCATGAAGTGGACCCCTCACGACCTATTCACCTCCCCAAAGAGCCCACTTCTTAACACTCCACCATGGGATCTTAAGACTCCAGGGGTGGGGGACACATTCATTTAAACCACAGCAGGTACAGATTCTTTGCCCCTCCCCATATATAATGATCTGACAATTTCAAGACTCTCCTTGGGGGAAGGGAAGTGATGGGACAGGTTTCAGACCTAAAGGGTCTGCATTTCCAAAGGAAGACAACCAAATTCATCAGGCTCAGAAGAAAACAAAGTATGTTCTCCAGGTGTCACAATGCTCAGCAAGACTCTCAGGGAAGAAGCTCATGTCACTTAGTGCCACAGGCACCAGGGTTGTGTCCATACCCAAAGAGGTCTGTGATTGTCTCACTGAGTTCAAACAATGGTTCCTATAGTATATTCTAGAAACTATACTCCAGGACTTTAGATTCACAAACACAAATAAGAATGGGTATAACCTTTCTGGATGACAATTTAGCAATACATTTGCATATATTCTAGGATCCTAAAAGAAAAATCAAAATTTATGCAAAGATTTAGCTATAAGGATGTTCAACCTGTATTTGTTTACAGTAGTGAAATTTTTTTTTTTAAATATCCAGCATTAGGGGGATGAATAAATAAGTTCTAGTATATTGGGTATAAAAGGCTATGCACCATTTAAAACTGGTATTATAGAATACTTAATGGCATAATATGGTAACTTAAAAGAAAGTTCATAAAACAATATGAACACTCTGATTCCATTTGGGGATGGTATCATAAAAAATGTGAGTAAGCAAAATTAAGAAAATCAAGATCTTTATGTCCCTGTTAACATTTGGGTGTAGCTTCTCAAGTCTGTGCAATGAGTATGTGCTGTTAGAAATAAGAAAAAAATTTAATTACCACTTTTAAATTCTCCACCATTAAATTCTCCTCAATATTAATTATCAGCACAGCTCTTGGGGGAAAAAAAGGAAAGAAGAAAAAAGAATTACCATGAGTTGTTTTTACATGTGTTGTTATGTATTTTGTTTCATTGAAATGTGGGATCTCCTTTGGTGTATATGGGAGATAATTAGAATGTATACTTTTTACTGAAAAAACGAGAGGAAGAAGCCTTGCTTTTCCTCTGAATCCTTTATCATTAAAACCCTCTGATTAAGACTGCTGCTTCTGTTTGCTAAACTGGGCGATTTCTAAAGTTATTTTATTCTGAGGTGAAGATGTTAATTTGCATTACCTCTGATTACTCATTCAGAAGAATGAGCCAGGTTGCATCTGCTACATATTATGCAGTGAACTGTTGATTATCTATGGAGACAAGGGCAGCACAAATAATAAAAATCCAGAGAGAATACCCAAACTTCATTTTAGCCAGAAGTGTCAACAGTTTGCCAGAGTCTTTAGCAAGGAACAAAGCTGATTTCAGTTTTATCTCCCAACTCCCTTCCGCCTGCCTGAGGATTATGCTGATGAGTGAAATGACCAGCTACAGAGACGACCCTGGGTAATTCCTAGTCGAGAACGCGTTTCTGATTAATCAAGATTTGGCCAAATTGGAGCACGGACATCCAACTGTCTCCCAAGAAAGATCCTAAATATATTCGTTGCCTAAATAAATTCATTTACTTCGTACCATGTTTACTCGAGTTAATTTCACTTCTGAGCACAACTAACATTAACCCCAGTGGCCCCCACCAGAACCCCATTATACACACGAAACAGACAACCCATTTTTTCTATCAGGCTGTTCTACTAAACAATCAAATTAAAATGTCTACATATGTGTTTTTACAATAATTACAAGTCTGCATACCTAAGATCGATCTATTTTGTCAATATGCAATTAATCTAAAATTCAGTTAGCCTAAAATTATTAGGTTTCTGTATCCTTTCCTTAGTCAGCATAAGCTATAGAAGTTCTGCACCCCTGCGTATTTACACACCCACATAAACCCTAGCAATGCCCATGACTTGATTTAAGAGATGCCTCTGATGCTCCACATGTCCACATATCTCATTTTAAAATTGAAATTAAGAAAGTTAAGACAGGCCTTTTCAGACTTTATGAGAAATGTCATTTCTCTAAAACTGCTTTTCTTTGAGGGAGTATCATAAATCGACTAACAGGGATGTTAACTGCATAAAGTTTTAAGATTCTTTCAAGCCACTACCTTTAGTGAAATCACTGTAAATTTAAGTCCATGGTTTATTAAGGCTTTTTGCCCCCACAACAAATACAAATGAGATAAATTATACAAAAACTCTTTTATGCTTTATTGAATAACAGCCAGTAATAAGGCAGGCTCAGAGAGCAGATTCTAATATGAGATGCATGGCATAGGTTTAAATATCTTCTACTGCACTGGATAACAGATCAAAATCAGTCGCTTGACTAGGAGACTCAAATTGCCTCTTCCACATTTTTCAACAAGAACTTTTGGTCTGTCCTTTTGAGAACTGATATGACTTTCTTTACCTAGTTTCTAGATCATTCATGTTTCCTTCCCAGGAAAACTCCCTATTTTCCCCCAAACTAAGAAAACACTGGGTATCTGAGAGAAGCTGATTCATGCTTTGCTGGTTTTCACCAACTTAATACTTCCTATATTGTGACTATTGCAAGTCATTGTAACCAGGTTAAAAGGCAAACCTGAGCTCACATCCTCAGTAACTTGGTTAAGTTTTAGAAGATTCATAGTCAGGAAGACTGCCAGCATAAATCTTTCTTGGCCAAACTATTTGCTTTCTGACTCTGGCTTCCTTACTTTAAATAATTGGGCATCTTTCCCTGGAGTCTGGAAGAATGTGGCTTTCTCCTGCAACATGTGGTAATTTCAGTCAAACCTGAGTTTGGTTTCCAAGTACCTTCCTACAGTAGGCACCAGGAAGGAGCCATACACTACAACAATGTTCTAGAATTTCTGATACTCATTTCCAGATTTGAGGTTAAATTTTTCCCAAATTTTATTTTGTAAAAGATAAATGTATAGTTCCTACCTAGAAACAATCCAACCAGACAAAGTATTTACACAGCTCATCAAATTACCCTTCAACTTTTATTGATCTTTTAAGACTTCAAGATGTTCCTGTTTTTTTCTTCCAAAAATAAAACATTCAAGAAGTCGGATTGAAAAAAAAAAAAAGATCATCCACTTAAATGTGAATGAAACTGCCATATATAGACTATGTATTCACCAGGCGCTCAATAATCGCTCACTGTAATCACAAATTAGTGGTAATGAGAGGGAAAATTAGACTTTCTATGATTTAAAAAAAAAAAATGATGCTATTTGATGACGCAAATTTTTTCCAAAATTTGCAACATCCTGTTTTTACTTTGATTTTTAACATTTTCCTTACTGTCTTACCTCATTTCAACTTGTGGGCAGTAGTCCCCACACATCAAAAGCCTTAACTCCAAAGGGACCACTTCAACTTATTCCATAACCAATGGGAACTCAGTGTTCAGCGAAGGGCTCACTCCCACACATAGAGACGTCCAAGTTCCCGTATGTACCTCCTCTGCCTTGTTCAGAAAACTGACTTTTGGTTTTTTTTACTCAGTCAAGTGAGAAAGAGAGCAGAGATGGATAGCTAGATTTACACCCTTAACACAAACAATGTTTGTAAAATCATTTCACTGAAAATATTATATAGTTTGTTAAAATGAAAACAAACTATAAATGAAAAATATAGTATTTGTGGATCACCAACTTACCAAGAAGTTGGAGATTATTATCTTTAGAAAAAAATGAATCAAACCTATTTTGTGAATCTAAAATAAAAAAGCTACACATACAACTAAATATTACCTTAGGTTCAATGTCTACTGCTTCTCTAGCTGTTCTCTGAAACTAAACTCACTTATATTGCATATGCTTAAACTAAAATATTAAACTAAAATAGACCCTTTGTCTCTGCTACTTTAAAAAAAATTCAAAAAGTATCCAGGGAAGATAATTTCATAGATTCCCTACGAGGACCATTTCCCTTTTAAAGACTGTGCCACGGAGGCAAAGAGAAATTGGGAATTAGGCAATGGTCTTTTTATTTCATTTAATTGTGTTAGTTCTTTGAAAAATGCAAACCAAACAGAGTCTAGTTTTTCTTTAATAACAATACTTTGGGACTCGCGCTACCTAGATACCAACTTTTCATTTGGCTTTACACGCAAGCCTGGACTAAAACACTCTAATTAGGAATCTATCTTTCTCCCTTCCACCCCAAGTAAACGTCTCAAAAGAAAAACCCAGAGTATTTCCTTTGCGGCCCTTTCACTCCTGCGTGCTGGAAACCTGGCTTCTACGCCCACCGCTCCCTTCAGCTGCTCCCATGAGTATTACCAGTGATCACCTAATTGACAGATTTTGTGACTAGTTTCCCATCCTTACCCTAGCTACATAGTGACACTTTCCCCCATTACTCATCCCTCAAGGGTGAACTTCTCTGAGAAACCAAGTCATACCCCAGCTGGCCGCCTTGGGCTTTAAATATTAGGTGTGTCCCCAGAATTCCCTGGTTGATGTGGGGATGTTCAGGGTTGAAATGGCTGGATTCTGAAAGCCATCACCTAATCAGTTCATCCTAGTTTGAATGGACTGACTGGGTGGTGACTGGGTGGTAACTGGGTCACTGGGGATGGGCCCTGGAAGGACTCTTCTTCTCTGCAGCCCTTCCTCCCTCTCCCTCTCTCTCACCACCACCCCGCTCTCTGTTCTTCCTGGCTGCCCTAAGCTGAGCCGCTCTCCTCCACCACACCCTCTGCCACGAGGTTCTGCCTCACCCTGGACACAGAGTAATGGAGTTGGTTCACTGTGAACTGAACCTCTGAAACCATGAACCAAAATAAACTTTTCCTCTCTAACGTGTTCTTGTCAGGTATTTTGGCCACAGTGATATAAAGCCGACTAACATACCATCCCCTATGCTGGAGGAACACCTTCAAATGTTCCATGAAGGAACTATTTCTTTCTTTCTTTTTTTTTTTTTTTTTTTTTTTTTTTTTTTGAGGCGGGGGGTGTTGCTGGGGATTGAACTCCGGAGCACTTGACCACTGAGCCACATCCCCAGCCCTATTTTGTATTTTATTTAGAGACAGGGTCTCACTGAGTTACTTAACGCCCCACTTTTGCTGAGGCTGGCTTTGAACTCTCCATTCTCCTGCCTCAGCCTCCCGAGTCGCTGGGATTACAGGCCTTCGCCACCATGTCCCTCCCATTTCTTTGTCCCCACCACCAACCATGTGGATGGTGAGGGCAGAGATTTTGCCTTATGTATATTTGTACCCACGTCACCTTGCCAGTACCTAGTCTTGACTCACAAACTCTGCCATCTTTTTAATCTCGGGAGGTAGGGCAGAAGCCCAAGCAGCAGTGCGTGGTAGTTATTCCTCAGGGCATTAAGACAGAGCTTTCACTTAATTTCTTTCAAGGCACACTTCAGCAAAGTTTTCACCCAATATTCATCATCCCAAGCAAAGAGGATCTATTTCAGATCATGGTGTCATCCAACATCGCAAGACTCCTTTTGTGCCCAGAACAAAACCTGAATGGAAGTGGAGCGAGTGGTGGCTGGAGGACGGGAGGGTGGCAGAAGCCTAGAAGTTTCCAGAATACACCTGCTTTCCCTGCCTCTTCCCCTTCCCTGTGCATTTTCATCTCTTTCAGAAGCACTGACACCTCCTAGCCATCTAATCAAGACAAATCTTTCATGCGGTAATTAAAATACAGCTCATCTTCAAGGGGAACAGAAAAACAAAGGCTGAAACAATTAGCTGCCTGTGCCAAACAGCATGGTTCACCCCCTCCCGCCCCACCAGCTCCCTATCCCCCTGCTTCCTCAATTGCTTGCTTTTAAGTATTTTCGCAGGAAGGAAAAACTTCATTCTTGCTGAAAGGTAAGAAACTGAACAGACACTTAGACTAGGAAATAGTTTAATTGAATTTCATATGAAAAATGCTTAGGACTGTTTAAGACAAACGTTGCACTTCCTGCTCGCTGGAATTGCATTAGGCAAGAAAGAGAGCGGGAGACACTTGGCAATCTGTAATCGTCAGGTTAGAACAGAATATTGCATTAGCATGCAAAAGGACACGGGCTTGCAATACAGGGAGAGATAAGGCTCCTGTGGATGAAGACTGCGAAGTAGAGAGGTAAATTGTACCGGTAATAACTCAGAGAAGGTGCAAAATGAACTTGCACCCAGGAAGTCTGTGTGTGCCTTGATTACATTAACACTACTTGTGATATTATGCAGTGTATTCATTTTTATTGTATTAGTTTTTGAATAGTCTATAAAAGGCCAGTGTTTTCTTTGGCTTCCTGAACCACCTGTCTTTTCTACAACATCCCCTACTAGCACATTCAAGCATTAGTGTTCAGATTTTCTAAAATCTTTTAACCATTGATGGCTGCCAGCAGTCAAATTAAATTCAAAGGGTTTAGTATAGCTCCAGGTTTTAGCTCTATAATTTACTAAGAATGCCCAAAGCACTAGCAATCTAATTTGCAGTTCAGCAATGAATACCATTTCCTAACGAAATCTGCCTGAAATTTCCTTTTGAGGCTCCGGGAAAAGAAAGAAAATACACTTGTGACACCTGTGTGTCATCCTTCTGGCACTGACTCAAAAAAAAAAAGAAAGAAAAGAAAAGGAAAAGAAAAGATTTACCAAGAGAGAAAGATATACCTTGTGCAAGGTGGCACAGGAAAAGGAACCAAGAGAATGGATCTTTGGTATCGCCCGGTCATCTGAGCTTGTACAGGCACTCTGTTATTTTTGCCATTTTTAAAAAACATTTTGATTTTTTTCAATTCTCGAGCACATTATTAGTGCTACATTCACGACAGCATTACTAGCAACCAGCATAGGCATAACCAAAATCTTGGCTCTCTGATGCTTAAATAAACTAAAACCGCTGTAGAACTTAAAGAAACTAAAAACCCAGATTTGATCATTCCATAGCCCTGTGGAGGTAAATTTAGTCTATTTTCAATGAGAACCAAGAGTGTCAATTCCTCATCCTGTGTTAATTTCACTTCTAGCATTTAATCTCAAGTCACCATGGCTTATAGTGTCCCTGTGCTTCTATTTCACCCTTAACAAAGGGGAATAAGGCAGAAAGTGACTAAAATCTACAGCTAACTTACAGTATTGATTTGTTTTATAAAGAGAGAGCCCTTTCTTACCTGAGATTTGAAAAGGAATGAGGGATGCTTGGAAAATGTTTTGAGAATACACTGTGAAAGCTGAAAATACAAGATGTTATTTAATTTTAACTTTTAGATTTCATCTTCTCTCTTGCTGGGAGATAGGAATTCCAATTTCTAGCCATCTGGACAAAGTAACTAAACACAGGAAGTGTAACTAACAATCGCCGTGTAAAAGCTGGACTCCTGCAAGCTCTCCCTGCCACAGAAACGGTGCCCACCTCTCAAGGAAGCTCTAGACATCAAATCATCAGGCAGAATTAATTTAATTAATAAAAGGCACCATTTGGAAGCCCATTAGAGAAGTCAGAGATGCTAGCTATGTACCCACAATAGCATTAATCACTATCAGACCACCTAAATGTAACTCTGGAAATCGAACCATTAAAGTATAAATTGGAAAGAGCCAAGTTCCTAATGACACTAATGATCTAAATATGTTTGTTGATCTCCTTGCATTTCTCCTTCAATAGCCCCTTTATAGCTTATAATAAACTCGATAGTTTATGACATTTGAAAATAGTAATGGGAAAGCATTTTTAATGTTTTCAAAGCCCACCAACCTATCAGGCCTTGAAAGGAAAACCGAGACATCCCAAGACACTGGGAGCAGAAGCCTATACCTGTCTAAACACCTGCTTCTCATGACCCTTCTCCCTACTCCTGAACCTGCTCCTACTGAGCAACCCATAAAAGGCATTTCGGGTGTCCAAATATATGGCAGAAAATGAAGCAAAAGCAAAGGCTTCAATATCTTGACTTTTTATTTGTATTACAGTGGAAAAAAGGACATAACTAACCAATTTTGAAAAAAGAGTCAGTGAATGGGCTCTTCAAGCATCCTTTCTCCTTACTCTCAACTAGACCGATCCCCACCCACCTAGGCTTATAAAGAGAAACCATGTTTGTAGAGCATCAGTGAGAAAATTAATATAGTCAGCCATTCCCTTTCCAATTAATTTAGTGAAGCAGTAATTCAGTCATCCAGTTCCGTCAAGACTGAACATGAACATATCAGCTGTATAGCACTTAGCGGACACAGAAGGAGGAGGAAGAGATGAGATCAGGATTTTAGATGCCTTCCATGTCAAGCACTTTGCTAGGCCCATACACGAATTATTTCATTTTCATCCTTACAAGAACCCCACAAGGGAGGGATTATTATCTCTATTTTCCATAAACTCTCTTTACATAGAAAATTTAAATAACTTCTCAAAGATCGTTGGATTGTATCCAATGTCCTTCTGTCTCCTGGAGTTAAAATTAAAATGAATAGATAATAAAAATTATGACACTTGGTGTTTGATTATACATCAGATGAAGATCTATACCTGATGGCTTTAAGAGTTCTGTTTACTTTTGCTTTAATTTTGCCCTTGTCTTACTGGTCCCTTAAATATACTGTCAGTGACTCCCTGAGAAATAACTCAACCTGTATTCACCCTTTTCCTTTTCTTCATTTCAGCCTTTCCCTTTTTCACTCATATGTTTTCATCTCCCAAAGATCCTAGCAGGCAAGAAGACAAAGACAATGACTTAGTGGGAATTAGTAAACTGTGCTTCATTTAAAATTAATTCTGAATACAGTTTGTTACATTCTATGGAGACTTCTCATATGCATTTCTGATTGGAATAACTTTACAGAGCATCAGGGTCCAATAAAATCCCACACAATGTACAGTGTCTCAAAATTCTCAAGAAAGCAATTACATTGAGTGCTATCTAAAATAAATCCAAATGGACAGCCATCATAGGAACTGCACTTCCTAACGACTCTACCCCCACCTGACTCTGCATTTCAATCCTTGCTAGACTCTCTGCAAAAGAACAGATGTTCTGCTTTGGGTTGAGAAATCAACAGTTACCATTCATATGTTCCAAAAATTCAAGGGCCTAGTGCTGCTGTTTTAAAGATGCTAATTAATTCCAGCCCTTATGCTCCAATGTTCTTACGGTTTCAATCAATTGCAATCTCCCAGGACCTCAGTCCCCACTCTCTCTTTTGAAAGTCTATAGGGGAATAACAACTCAGAAATGTATACTTCACAGACCTGGGGGGAAGGGATTAATCAGTATGTTCTGGTTTGTGTATTGCTCACATCACCATCATTGCCATCCTCTCTGCTGTATTGATTTGAGCAGGTAGGCACATCCTAGTTGACAAATATAATTGAAAAAAAAAAAATGCCCAGAGATGACTTTTGGTCACTTTTTAAAATGTATTTACCATTTGAACAAACTAATTTTAGAAGCAGGATATAAACACTATTTGTGAATCAATTCCTGAATTTTTTTTGTTGTTGTTGTTGTTAGTGTGTGTGTTTGGTTTTGTATCGAGTGTGGGTTGTGAATAACATTCAACTAGGAATATGTAAGAAATGCTGGTTCCAGGGCTTCAAGCCCCCAGATCAGTAGGTCTGTGAAGGTACAAGGGTCTCTGGTTTTTTCCTAAATGTCTATTTTGAGGCAGATCATCAAGGACCTCAGGAAATGCAAGCACACTCCTGAACACAGATGCTAACAATCTGTGTGACCTTTGCCCAAGAAGACAGAGATCCATCAAGCAGGGCAGAGGTCCTGCAATCAAGCATGGTGCACAAATCCACCCCATTCACGTGGATGGATCTGCTCTGCTTCCCAGCCCCGCAACCATCTTTCACACCAGGGTGTCCCATGGCCACCTGTGGCTTGAATCAGCTGGAGCCTGGAGTGATGATAATCAGTGGGACAGGAGATTTGCTTTTTTGGCAAGTACTTTATATGAGTCTATGCGCTGACCTACAGAGACAAAAGGATTAGTCTCACATGCTCTGGTTTTGTGTATTTCCCATAGCTTTCTATTGCCACTATCTCTGTTGCATTGACTTAACAGGAGGCGCAGCACCTGACAGGTAGCACTGATATTGAAGCAGCAGGTCACGGGCTGCTATGCAACATGAGGACAGGTGTCTCCAGTGCAAGCGCCTCAGCTGAGAAGTCAACCAGGCCTGGGCTGGAATCCAGGGTTTTTCACTAAGGACTGAATGATTTGAGCAAGTTCCTTAACCTTGGGCAAGTTTCTTAATGTCTATGTGATTTAGTCTTCTCACCTCTAAATTTGGAGTAATAGTATTAGCTTTAAAAGTGTCAAGAATTAAATATGATAAAGTATGTCAGAATGTATAGCGCAGCGTAGAGATGTGAAAACAGACGAAGCCAGGTATTTCACCGTCACGTGTAGACCACGCTACTGAGGAACAGGGCCTGTGACCTTTCTGCCAGCTGTTTGCATGAGTTGATAAAGTTCTTTCAGTGTTTTGCTGAAGGAGAGTAAGGGATGTCAATTCTTTGTCTTAGAGGAATATGAGAGAAATTTAGGAAAGAAGGAGGGACATAGACATTATGGACTAAAAGTTTTTGTGTACTCCAAATTCCTCCATTAAAATGCTAGCCCCCCAAAATGATGGTATTAGAAGGTGAGGCCACTAGGAAGTAAGGCCAGGTGAGAATAGACTCCTCATGAACAGAGTTAGTTCCCTTGTAAGAAGACGCCCGAGAGACACCCACTCACTTTCTGTTTAAGGACACAAGAAGACAATAGTCTGCAACCTAGAGAGAGCCCTCGCCAGAACCTGACCATGCTGCTACATGAACGTCCACTTCCTGCCTCTACGATTGTGATGAATAAATTGTTATTTAAGCCACCCAGCCGATGACTTTTTTATAGGAGCTAAACCAACGAAGCACAAGGGTGTAACGGTACCCATCCCTTTCCTGACACTCAAATTCATGTTGCACCCCAAGACAGGGGGGAGTGACAACCAGAAGAGGAAGAGGCTATTTTCTAAGGAGACATTTTGAGACTGTCTTCCCAAATCATGATGTTTTGGAGACCAGCTAACAAAGTAAGGCAAAGATGAGGAGAGAACCATTCTCCATTTCTGTGTGGGATTCATTGCTGCTCAGAATAAAGATGGGCATCCCTGGAAGAAGAATCAAGAGTTGGAACTCACTTTCAGTGGCCTCACAGTTACCACTCCTCTAAACGTCAACAGAAAGGCCCTCTCAAATGGACTTGAGGGCTGGAAGTCAGGAGGTCACCGTGGAAAGCAAGGAACAGAGTCCAATGCCGCTTAATTTCTAAAGATGAAAATTCAGTTGCCGGCACATGCTGGGTATCCCTTGGAAACCCCACACACCTGCAGCAGCCTCTGCAGGAAACCTCAATGCCCTGCAGAGCTGCAAGGGTCAGGCCCAGGAACTCCGGGTTAAGAATGTCACCATGCCTTGCTTTGCATCCACAGATGGGTGAGTGTTCACAGGAACAATTTTCATTATAAACGCCTGTTCCTGGTCCCAAGGGAAACCAGCCAAGCAAGAGCAGAGAAAAATAAATGCTTTTTCTTTGCCAGAACTAAATGTCAAAACATAAGTTCAAATGGTGGTAACTATCATTTCTGCGCGGGCTTCAAAACCTCAAGCAAACTGTTTGAACTTATATATCATACAGTCTCCTCATCTGTGAAATAAGCTAGTTGACAGAGGCTCGCAAGCCTTGATATATGAAGATCAAAATAGTTCAAGATGATTTAAAAAGTAGGAAAATTTAGAGTTTGGTCTTTAACTGATGGCCAAATAATGCAGCCATCTGTGAATTATATAGTATTCAGATGGCAGGTAGCAAGAGTACGGAAACCTGGCTTGCTCTTCCAATAGGCTGAGTGACCTTGAGCAGGTCCTTTGGACTCTCTGAGCCTCTCTTTCCTCCTCCGTAAGGGAAAGAGATCTGTGAGGTCTAGTTCATCCTTAAGTTTTCAGGGGGAAGGTATCAGGTCGTGATCAATTAAAAATACAATCCCTAAGAGACTGACACCTCCCAGCATTTACAAAAATCCAAATATTGACTGAGATCTTCTGCAAGCAAAAAAAGAGGCACTAAAAAGCCTTGTCAGGCATTTTGTAGTGGTTGGGTAATGCAGATTTAAGTGTGTCTATCTTGAGCACACCCAGATGTTTATACCATTTGGATGTGGTAGAAAGCTAATGTTTCACTTAATGAGATGCAGTAAGGTCCCTCTCTAGCAACAGAACCACAGTGAGGAGTGAGCACAGTAACTTGTCTTCATAGAATACACACCATGGTCACATCTGATTGATGACACTACCCCAGTTCAGTTCAACCCACTGTGTCTACTTACCCATCAGAAAATATTCACTGTCTAATTTTCCCAAGCAAATGCAAAGCTGTAGTCCCTGCCTGCCCTGCATGTGAAATCTAGGTGGAAGAGATAGGTATACAGGCAATTACCAAACAAGACATATCGCGAATATCACATGATTCGAGCAATGAATGCCATTTATCCAGTGGATTTTAAATTTATTCAGTGTTGTTCTTCAGCCACGTGAATCATCAATTAGATGGAGTGCTCCAAGTATTTTTTCCAAGGAAGGGAGAATATGATAGATGAATGTAAAGGGAGGAATGAACTAGAGGAACCTTACTCTAGGAAGGGAAATTAGGGCAAAAAAGACACTCAGCGGGGACATCTCAAAGCAACCAAGGATAAAGCAGGTCAAATCTCACCCACTGACAGGTCCCCACTCACTGTTTTCCCACTCATTCCACCTCATGAAATGGAGTCCATCAAACCAATCACCATAAATGACTCCTGACCCAAAGTGCTTGTTCCTTTACCCAGCATTACTGGTTTCATTAAATTAAGTGTCTCGTTGCTGGACTAAAGTTTAGAGGTCCATGGGTCCAATCTTTTCAGTAACACAAGGGGAATAAATGAGCTTCCCATTTTTCGCTCACATCTGGAAGGAATAAGACTGTGTGCCTTCCGCCCACACAGCCCTCTTACCTTTAGATGAATCTCCTGCCTTTAGCTAACCTACTGATTTCAATTCACCAGAAAGCCATAAAATGTGCCAGAAGCATGAGTGGCAAGAAGCCAAATGGTTGGGATTCCCAGAGGAAAACATGTTCCATATATATCCCAGACATATCCGGATCTGGCTGAACATCTTCGCTCCACCGAGCATGTAATTAATCTTGTTAGCCATTAACCATAGGACATACCACATCCCTATGATCCACTTTCTTTGCAAATCAGCAGGACCTAAAGTACAATGTTATCCACAACTGGTGCTGGGAAGCAAAGTCAGAACCGTCACCAATAAGAGACAAACATTGGGTTAAGCAAATGCAGTCATGTGCCACATCATGGCATTTTAATGGATGACTCGCCGTGGTCCCAGGGGTTAAAATGGATTCTAATACTTGATAAGAATAAATGACTGTGTTACTGGTTTTTGTATTTACTATACTATACTTTTATCATTATTTTAGAGTGTTGTTCTTCTACTTATTAAAATAAGTTTTCTGTAAATCAGCAGACTGTGTTACCCCAGTATCAGCCTCATACATCAAGAGGCCACGTCAAGTAATTGAGCTATACCACGTAGTTTGTGTAAGTACCCTCTAGGATGACCACACAACAAAGACTCACCTAATGTCGTAGGTAGCAGAGCATATCCCAGCTGAAGGCATAAGCAGAGATATGTCACAAAGCATGCATTTAACAGTAACCTCTCTCATGACTGAGTTGAATTCATCCTGTTTCGTGTGTTAGCCTAAAATAATCCTCATTCTTTTATATAGTTTCCAGTTGTGTGAATTCTTTAAAATCTTGTAAAAAGACTTACAAATAAATTGCCTTCCTGGCAAGGTTTCTTATTTCAATACCTTCTGTACCACAGCAGGTCTATTGTTTTTAAAGTTTGATGTCTGTTCCGTCACCTTTACATTTCACCCTTTGACAAGTTCCTCTCAATTGGCAGCTTCTATTTATATTTCAACATATTAGTATAACAAATTTAAATAAAATCCTCCACTTGTATCATTAATTAGCATTTGGCAATGGGCCTGATTAAATGCCCTTGGCATCAAAATGATTTAAATATCGAAAAGGTTATTTTTAACATTTATTAAAAATGCCTGTTAGACAACTATTCCCACCAACAGGCCGACCTCTGCACAGAGTGGAGGATAGTTCTCAAGGCATCTTTCCAGGTTGTATTGAGTACCTGTCAGTCCACGCGGTCAGTTTTTCTAAAACATGAGGAAAGCTCATCAAAGTAAGAGTTTAGATTTTTAAATTTTTTTTAAGTTTAAATGATTAAAATAATCCCTCTGCTAATCCATGCTAGAACTTCAAGAAATAAGATTTTCCTTCTCATGATTGATATTTTAGGGAACTACAAACAGGGATCTATTTAACCCATGGAACTCCCAGTCTGTACTCTCCTGAGAAGCCCCGTGTACTGTGTGTCAAGCACCCTAAGTATGAACCACTCTGCACATGGAAGACCTTTGCTTTATAACTATGACCTTTCACCGGTAGGTCTCTCTGTTCACCTCTGTATTTCTAGCAACTAGCCCAGTGCATGGTACATCATAAATGTTCACTGAGTGTGCGCTAAATAATGAAGCAAAGAATATCAGATTATAGGGCACCTCTGAAAAGAGAATGGCTTGAAAATAAGGCAGACTGCCATATATTTTTTACCTGTTTGTGACTCTATCTAAATATGAGATATAGCTATCAGAAGTGAAGAATATGGACCAAAAAATATTGGGAGCAAGTACAGCAGTAAACCTTGGAAAATCAGTCACTGTGACAGTATATTTTCCTTCTTTTATGAGATGATCTCAGTGAGAAAGAAATAAAGAAAGGAAGAAAAGGAGGAAGGAGAGAGGAAATAAAAAGAAGTGTGTTCATACTTAATATAGGAGAATATAATATAATTTAGTGTTATCACTTGAGGTTTTTAAGATCGTCAATGTAGAAAATGAATAAAAACACCCATTCCTGGTGAATTTTCCTGGTGTAGCATTGTGTGCTTTTCTGACATATCAGAGTTAAAACAATGTCCCATGATGACGAATGCTTTAGTGCCTAGCAGAAAGATTCACATGCTACAAATGGTAGTTTTATTTAGTAAAGACTTTGGACTTTTTTTTTTTTTTTTTTAACCAATGAGTAAATATTTGTTGAGCATAGAGATCTAAGATATAAGGGAAATATGGAGATAAATCTGTGTTTCCACAAACCCTTCGAGAAAAATATAGAAAAACTAGAAATTTTCCGAATCAGAGGAGAAATTACACATTAATGAATTTAACCCCCCAAAGAACCTCAAGCCCTGGGAGGATGGAAGAGAGGATGCTCAGAAATGTAGTTCCCCACCACCTTTAGTCATGCAGGTTCAGCGTTGTTCAATTTTAGAGGGGAAAAAATCCAAAAATTGAGGAGAATGGGAGTAGATCTAAAATCCGTTGTTAATAAATTATTTATCCGTCAAAAATTCCTCATCAGAAGTTGGGTATCTTTTCAAATACAGCCCAACAGTGGATGAGGTGAATTTTAGCGCATGTGTGTTGAGGAGCCTGGAAATCATCCCCTGAATATCAAGGTAGTTTTTATAGACACAGACAACACACTCCTCGGCACAGAGTTCCCTCCATCCTGGGAAATGTCCATTGCATTGGTCACAGGCCTTTAATTTTCTTTTGTGTTTCCTTAGTGCTACTAAAAAGCACACAGCTCAGAAAAGGATTGCTAGGGGCTGGGGAGATAGCTCAGTTGGTAGAGTGCTTGCTTTGCAAGCACAAGGCCCTGGGTTCGATCCCCAGCACCGAAAAAAAAAAAAAAAAAAAGAAAAGGATTGCTACCCTTTTCCCTGGGACAGCTACAGCCACAGCATCAGGCCATGGACTGAGTGGTGTGTTTCTGCAAGAGAAGGCGGAGGGGTAGGAACAGGATCTTCACGGAGGGTCTTCTGTGTGCCAGATGGTGTACTAAGGAGATGACATGTATTATCTCTCTTATTCCACATATCCCTGCAAATTAGTACATTAATAGGAGTATTATTTCTACTTTAGAGATAAAAGAATAGAGAATCAGAGAGATCTGCCAGTTTCCACAGAGCTAACAATTAGTGTGAGTAGGATCTAAACATAGGTCAGTTTGGGGCAAAAAGACTGGGCTTCCTCCTCTCCCCTGCAGGATCCTTTATAAGATGG
Organism: Sciurus vulgaris; assembly: GCF_902686455.1. NCBI lineage: Eukaryota > Metazoa > Chordata > Mammalia > Rodentia > Sciuridae > Sciurus > Sciurus vulgaris. The sequence goes on from NC_136469.1 coordinate 18,417,353, forward strand.
AGGTTCAGTGAAGACACCAGGCGCTCATGCTGGGCCTCTGAACCGCAAATACACACTCAACTTTGCCATTTAGAGCAACTAGTCAACACCATAGACAAACACATGGAGTCTCTCTATGCGACTTTTTTCCCCATTGGGAAAGTGGATATATGAAACTTTTATCCAAGAATCTTTTCAAATTCAATCCCAGAGTGACATGGGAGTTTGAGGGTGGAGAAGGAAAGAGCAGGACCTGAAACCACACCAAGATGCCTCGTGGTTGACCTGCTATTGTGCTCAGATCGCCTCTCCATCTTTTGTTAGAGTTCTGAGGACCACAGTCCCCGAGTAATTCCATCTGCCCATTACCATCCCCCTCCCTGTTTCTCCACGTGGCCATGGCCACCACACAGTGGCCATGCCAGTTGTTAAGATATGCGAATCCTCCGGGATATAATTAAGGAGGCACAGAGATGCTGTCATCAAAGGACAGCTCCTCGGCCGCAGCCTGCTGCTGTGGTGCAGGTTAACTGCTTGGCAGTCCTTTCATGTCCCCGAGTCAATCTGTGTTTAAAGGATGGAGCTGAGTGGGCAGGACAGGGCAGTTTATCTTTTCTGCCTCCTCATTTATTATCACAGTTCTCCCTCACATGGCACTACCTCAGCTGATCACAATCAGGGACCACACATCACCAGAGTTATTGGGATGAAAGGGAAAATGCATTCTTTGTTCCCTCTCCATAAGAGTATTTAAGATAATCACGGCAATAAATCGGATGGAAATACCCAAACATAGAAACGGCTTATGCCAGAGCAGAAATTACTCTCTTCTATTTTGCAACTTGCCACAGCCATTACAGATGGTTTTCCAATATATGAATATTCTTAATTATCAGATCAGCTTGTGAATTGTGTCAGTCTGCACGCTTCACCTGCAGCCTGTGCATCTGCTCTTGATTTCAAACAGGGAATGGCCAGTTATCAGCAGGATGAATCCGGCTCTGTTCTACATCCTGACATAAGGCCACAGCCCTTTGAAAGATTTCCGCATTAAAGTGGTCTACTAAAATAGCATTCTTTCAAATTGCCCTTTCTCTCTGTCCTCCTAAAATTCAACATAATCAAAATATATGAGGTGCCTATCGTGTTCCTATAGAATCAGTGTGAGAATTCATAAAAAGTGTGGGTGAAACAGAGGTAGGTGACAACTGAGGTCAAGGAGCCAGGTGACAAGCAACTCTGGAAAAAAAAAAAAAAATCCTCAAGATTTTTGAAAATGCCAGACATCAGTCCCTGAAAAATCAAACAAGGCCAAAAAAAAAAAATGAAAACAGAATTTCTCTCATCCATTGAGAAGACATGATAAGTCAATCACCATAAATGTGACAGCCCAGGACCCGTAACCCACAAGACTTGAAGCAAAAACCTGTGCCAGGAAGACAGATGGGATTCATCATTCCAGTGAAGTGTCCTGAGATACACATGGCTTTGCAAAGGATTGCCCTAAACTGTGAGAATAAGCTCATTTAACCCAATCATTAAAAGTAGGAGCCATATCATGTATAACAACCACGTACAGGTGTCAGCAATCTGCTGAAAAATACCCAGGACATCTCAAACTTCGCCAGCAGACTGAACAAAGAAAACCATGTGAGAATCCAACACGGTGCTGAAAATCTGCCTTCTCTGTGCAAAGCTACTGAGAAGAGATGACAATGACCAACAGAGCACGTGATTAGGAACAACTCAGTGGAGGACGGCAATCTCTATGCCAAGAGATTGAACATGGGCCACTGAATAGTATAGACAGTGGGGCACGCAGGACAGTGGGGCAGGTTTCCATGGCCAGTTCAACTTGAGAACAAGATATGGCTTTCTAGGGGTCTCCAGCTTAGAGTATTTTTGCTGCAATGAAATGTTATCTCTGAACAAGCCATTCCGGCCCACGACAGCATGAACTAACAAAGCCCGGAGGCCAGTGGAGGCCACCTCCTCACCCTGCTTTATTATCTGCGGCCAGTGTTGCTATGACAACTTTTCAAAGTGGCCTTATTGGGGACCAAGAAAAACCCTGTGGGCACGGATTACGTCTACAGGACATGAAAGAGCTGGTCAATTCAGTGGAGGTTAAACGGTCAGGACAGCTTGCAAGGGTTATTTAGAAACCTTCCACCCCAGTTTTATAAATTGTCTGAAATATTCACTTACATGGTCATGATAGTATAGATAGGATATAGTAATCAAGAATCACACAGAACTCTGAAGTTTGCCCTTTCTGATTCCCATGATCAAAACGTAACTTTCCCCTGGCCAGTATGAGCATCCTGCATTGCAAGAGATTTTTTTCTAGTCCCCTTGCTATTCAAGCCTCAAGAGAGAGGACCTTTGTTACAAAGAGCCAAGTGGAAAAGGAGATCAGAAAGTTCACGTATCACTGTGACTCTCTGGCCGAGGACACGCCATCAAAATAAAACAGATAATGAAGAACTTTTTCTTATTTCCCAATTCTATCAGAAAAAAAAAAAAGTCACTTCCCTTGGTGAGTATTTATTTTCCACCTTCCACACATGGTTTTCGTGATAATTGCTAACTTAGAAAGATGTTCGAACACTGACACTTATGTAAAGCAAAGTGCCTTTTGACATTTATGGAGTGCTGATTCTCTATAAATATAGGAAAGTAGTAATCATCACAAGACTACTCAATGGACTCGATCAATACTGAAGACAAATATTCTTCTTTCATTGAAATTCAGAAGGCAAAAAAAGTCCTGTTTTTTTTTTTTTATCTCTTTGATCAACTAGCACATTCTATGACTTGCCAAATAAGATTTAAGATCAGAGCTATGACACAGACGTGGGAAAATTTTAGGACAAAAAGAATCATAGGTCAGTTTGGTCTATTTCCTCTCCTTGTATAGATCTATATATAGATATATGTGTGAACACCTTTGGAGACAGACAGTGGCAGCTGTCCTGTCAATCACCTTATGATCTCTTGTAAAAAAAAAAAAAAATCACAAATTGTGGGCAGCTTGTAACACAAAATAGGCAGTGATATCTATCATAAAATTGTTGGAAAAGCAGATAAGCTTGGAAAGTGATTTGAGGAATATAAAGTGTAAATTGTGCTTCTGATTTCAAGTGACATTTCTTTTCCTCAAAATCGGAGACCTGTGCTGGAGGAGGCGCAATAGTAGCTGGTAGCTCCATAGAGAGCACGCCTAGCCCAGGTCAGGAGCTTCTGGAAGGGCTGAAGATGGACATCCTCAGAAACTTCTGGAAGGGCTTGTTTTCCCTTTAGCATCTCGTCAGACTTGTCTGCGGTCTGCATGGAGGTCAAACACCTACAGGCCGGAAAGCAAGTGCCACCCCAGCAGAGGCTCTGCCTATCCTGCAAACTCGGCTTGAGCACATGCTAATTCTAGCATCCCACAGATCCAGCATGGCTCTTTGACCCCTCTTCCCCACTGCCTTTCATCATATTTTAATATCTTAAGAGTAAGAAATCTGATTGCTACCAAGGAGGTTCCATTTCCCACGAGGGTGATCTAGGCCTCTGAAAATCTGTCAAGCAACATTATTCATTAAACAAATGTCTGTGAAGCACCTAAGCTGCACATATATGAGAATGTGTGGTACAGCTGGCAAGTGTCTATCCTGGAACCTGGTGGCTCCTGTCTCTGCCATTTACTAGCTAAGGTGGCCTTGGACAGATGGTACATTCTGTGCCTGAATCTCTCATCTGTAAACTGGAGGTAACGGCGCACCTACTTTATACAAATCCTGTGAGGATTCAGGATTAGTTAATACTCGTGAAGCACCTCAACAGTACCTGGTCTAGTGAGACCTTGACAGGTGTCAGTCCTTAGGTCTTATGGGCATATAGCAGTGTCCAGAAGAGTAGGAGCTCTGGGTTTCAAATGCCTTATCTGCTCTGTTCTAAAGACATAAATAAGATGGAACAACCTTCTATTTATTTTTTCCCCTTTGCCTAAACTATCCAACCTAGTATGATAGATGGTTAATTGCAGTTCATTCTTCCCAAGATATTTACCATAATTGATCTCATAGCCCATTAGGACAAATTTTTTTAAAGTGGTTTGCTCCATCTTCAGAAAGGAAACATGACAGCCTTCCAATTTACAATCCTGCTAATAATGATGACACTCTTTATTGAGTGTTTACTACATGCAAGGAAGGTATTATGTTAAGCACTTACAAACCTTTTCTGTTTTAATCCTTGGAAAAATCCCATGAATTCATCTTCTATGAATCCCTGTTCATAGAAGAGGAAAATGAATTGACAAGGACTGTGAGCCTCGCCTGACGTCACATGGGTAACAGAGTGACACTCGTTGCTCTCACGATGGACTCCAGATCTCAGTGGCTTGACAAAGTAAGGCTTTCTTGATTGGCCTCAGGCTGAGGAAGAAGTAGCAGGGTTGCTCTGCAATGTCATTCAAGGACCCAGGCTCCTCTGACTCCTGGGTCTCTTCCAAGTTCCCTCAAGTCCTCTCTGTTCAACCAGCTGCAGGGAGATGGGAGCGGAGATCACACAGAAGGGTCCCTTCTGGCCCAGGCATGGTGGTGGCACATACGCCTGCCTGTGCTGCTCCTGCCAGTAGCCACAATGCAGTGTTCTAGCCACACCTAGACTGCAGGAGAGGTGTGGAAATGCAGCCCTCCTACCAGGAGACGCCACGTCCTGAGCCACGTGCTCTGGGCCCCAAGACCTTGCTTTTCCCATTGTGCTATTCCTGACTGCAGGAAACTTTAGATTTGCCTGGGACCCCTGCCAGCTGACCTCTCCAAAGACAGTAGGACCAACTCACTCCATCTGAAGTTGAACCTGTGAAATCTTTTCAAAAGTTCATATATACCTAGTTTTATATAACTCTCTGACATGGTTTATTTACCCTCATCAAGAAAACAGGAACTAAACCTACTGCCTCCATCTTGCCCAGCCTTTGACTCCTTAAACAGGGATCATCTCTGACTAAAACAATAATGCCTCTGTGGGGATTCCAAATTGTTGCTGTCTCTTCAAAATCCCTATCAGAGTAGTTCTAGTATTACTATCAAAATGCACATTATTACTGATGATGTATATTAATATTACAAAATATTAATACACATTACAAATATACATATATAAACATAAAATATTACAAAATATTAATATACATTAAATTTAAATTTGTAACATCTGAGATTCCAGCTGTGTATCTGACTTCTGTTTAATCATCTTCATGTACATATTAATTGTATCCTTGTTCTTTTTTCTTTAATTTTACTGGTTTTTTTTTTTTAGTAATACTTGACAGTAGACTCCATTTTGACATAATTATACAAACTTGGAGTATATCTTATTCTAAGTCTGACCCCAAAACCTCTCCTTCCCCTTCCCTCTCCCCACCCCTGCTTCCTTTCCTCTATTGATCTTTTTGCCATTTACCAATAGTTATTTTTTATTTTTTTAATTAGTGCCTTGTGGATGTACACAATGGTGAGATTCACTGTGGTGTCCTCATATATGAACATAGGAAAATTATGTCAGATTCCTTCCATTGTCCTTCTTATTCCCATCCCCCTTCCCTTCCCTTCATACCCCTTTTGTCTAATCCAGTTAACTTCTATTGGCCCCCCACTCGCCGTTCATTTTGTGTTAACATTCGCATAACAGAGAACACTTTACCACTGGTTTTGTGAGATTGGCTTTTCGCTTATCATGATAGTCTCCAGATCCATCCATTTACTGTCAAAGGTCATAAAGTCATTCATTTTATGACTGAGTAATATTCCACTGTGTATATATACCACATTTTCTTTATCTATTCATCTGTTGAAGGACACCTAGGTTGGTTCCATAGCTTAGCTATTGTGATTTGAGCTGCTATAAACATTGATGTAGCTACGTCACTGTAGTATGCTGATTTTAAGTCCTTTGGGTACAAACCCAGGAGTGGAATAACTGGGTCAAATGGTGGTTCCATTTCCAAGTTTTCTGCAGAATCTCCAGAGTGGTTGCACCAAAGTGCAGTCCCACCAGCAGTGTATGAGTGTACCCTTTTCCCTACATCCTCGTCAATGTTTATTGCTAATTGTATTCTTGATATGCCATTCTGACTGGAGTGAGGTGAAATCTCAATGTAGTTTTAATGTTCATTTCTCTAATTTCTGGAGATGTTGAACACTGTTTCATATATCTGTTGACCGTTTATATTTCTTTTGAGAAGTATCTCTTCCATTCCTTTTCCCACTTATCGATAGGGTTCTTTGGTTTTTTTGAGGTTAAGTTTTGAGTTCTTTGTATATCTGGAAATGAATGCCCTTTCTGAGATGCAGGTGGCAAGCATTTTCTCCCATTCTGTAGGCTCTCTCTTCACACTCTTGATTATTTGTATACTTCTCTTGAACTAAAGAAGTAAAAAGATAAGTTGATGACTCATCAATATGTGACAAACAAGAGAAAAACCTTAAGAATAATGTCTATAGTCTGATGTATTAATTCTGCACTCAAAAGACAATTAATGACAGATATGCAAAGATTGCTAAAATCAATGCAGATCTACATGATAATTAAGCATGAGGGAAGGCTTGGGTAGTACACAAAACAGCACCATGGAAGTCTGGCAAACATCCTAAATAAAATTTCACTCTTGAATCTGTTTGGTTAATACTGCTACGTGAGTAGCATATTGAAAACCAACTCAGGAAAGTTATCAACTCCTGACAATAGAGTATTTTACCCCCGAAGATTGGATAATTTGGATTAGCATCATTATTTTCATCTTCCAAATACTTTCAGCTTCTCTGCTTTCTTGGCACAGGATAGGAGTCCATTGACTGGCCTGGGTTTAGGAAATGTGAGTAGAAATGACAACTGTCATGTCCAGACAAAGATTTAAAAGCAGCTAAGTGATTTGTCGCAATCTCATTTTCCTGCCGTGCTGGGTTTAAAATGGCCATAAATTCTCTTCAGCTTTTCCCATCGAGAAGTGGGGTCGGTTTCCCCTCCTTTTGACTCCACTGGCCCTGTGATTGCTTCATCCTCAAGAAGCCTCAAAGCTTTGCCCTCATCTTGCCTGGCCATGTGCACTAGGCTAGGCCTGACTCCTCGAAGACAAAAGACCAGATGTTTAGAGAGACCCACCATCCCAGAAATCTCAGTTGAGCCCAGGTGTGTGAATGAGGTCGGCAAGCACCAGCCAAACCCCACCAACCCACCAGCTGACTGCAGCCACATGAGTGGCCGGAACAGCAGATCTGCCAACCCAAGTTCCAAATTCATGGACCCAAAAATGGCTGTTTCGTCACCATTCAATTTTAAACATGTTTGTTACACAGCAATAGGTAATATGGAGCTTCATTAACCTAGACTCCTCAGTGAGGCTGACCCGGCAGAATCCTCACCTCACAATGAGTGTGTAATAGGAGTAAGGAATACCCCCTTTGTCACTTAAGCCACTGAGATTTTATGGTTGTTTTTACCGCAACATAATATGGCCATTCTTGACTGATTGAGAAATTACTATCCACACATAGTAATTCTGCTTTACCTGAAGAAAACTAAAATGTGCGGTGAGGCAATGGACAGAAAGGAAACAACTATCAGAAGGAGCAAGCAGGAAAACACCCATTATACAGTGATTTCATATTTGGCAAAATGTTGATGTGCAAAAACCCAGAAAGCAGAAAAAGTACCAAATGGGTATGTAGCTGTAAGGAGAGCAGGGACCAAATCACGCGTGGGATGAGTGGCGGTTCAAGCACCATGAGGGCTTGCGGTTGATTGTCATCAAAGAACACCCTGGCGTAAGGCAGCCCACAGCCCTTCTTGTGGCAGGCAAGACCGGGGCCCAGGGTTACGCCACATGCATCCAAAGATGGTGACTGGCAGAGAGCCAAAGGGCGTGTTGAATGCGCCTTGAGGAAAAACAGGAAGCGTTTACCATTGGCCGTGTGATAATTAGCTCAGCCACTTAGCGCGTGGACAGATATATCTTACATGTGTGCTTGAGCTCGTGATCACTTGACCTTTAATAGGATTGGATGGACATATCTGGTGACAATTGCTTATGCATGAGACTGCTTATATATTGAGGGTGTTATCCGAATAAAGCGGAAGCTACTTCATGAACTTCTGAAGAGTATGTGTCGTTTGTCCTGCTGGTCGGCGGCAGGCGGCAAGTGGTGGCCCTTACGGGGAGCGGTGAGCGCTCAGGTAAGTAAAAGACAGTTTCGCTAGCATAATTAATGAGAAGGTTTCCCTATTTGAGGAAATGGTTGCCTTAAGGATTTAACGGAAGATTCCCCTAGTGAGGGAATGTAACAGAAGATTCCCCTAGAGAGGGAATGTAATGACGTCCTGTAGTAAATGAATATGTGTAAGGTGTTATTTGTGTTACCTTTTCTTGTTTCATTTCTGTCTGTTGTTGTGGCGATATGGACATTAGTTCATTTCTGTCTGGCTTCCAAAAAACAAAAATTTCAAGAACAGTTAAGAGAAGGGGAAAAGATATTAGAAACTGTAAAAGAAGAACAATCAAGTCGAGCTTCTGAAAGAGAAAGTAGATGTTCAGACCTCTGTGCCTCCACCAGAGCAGTATTAACTCCAGAGATGGGAGTACAACCAATACCAACTTCAGTTGTCGGCCCATTACCTAAAGGAACAGTGGGACTAGTTCTGGGGAGGAGTTCTTCTGCTTTAAAAGGATTAAATATCATCCCTGGAGTTATAGACCCTGATTTTACAGGAGAAATAAAAATCCTTGCTTCTTCACCAAGAGGTGTAGCAATAATAGCTCAGGGTGATCGCATAGCACAATTGTTGGTCTTACCCAGCTGCCATGATCAATATCCATCAAAGAATATTATTAGGGGAAATAAAGGATTAGGTTCTACTGGCCAAAATATGGTCATGTTGACATTGGATTTAAAAGATAGACCTATGACAAAGTTAGTGATAGAAGGCAAAAGTTTTGAGGGCTTATTAGATACTAGGGCTGACAAAAGTCTTATCAAAATTACAGAATGACCCAAAGCCTGGCCACTTCAACAGGCAGATCAGACTGTAAGGGGATTGGGTATGGCTTCCAATCCTAACAAAAGCACAGCCATATTAAAATGGAAGGTGGCTAACCAGGAGTTATGTTCTGATACTGCCCGATGTAATGCAGTTGCAGGCAATCTTCAATGGAATCTAAACATGCTGACAGGCCAAGGACCATATGAAGGGCAAGGTAATCAGATTAATTTCCACCCCGGTGTGTATCAACAAATTAACCCTCAACTTTTAATCTGTCATTATATGGATGATATTTTGCTAGCTCATAAGGAAAAACCTGTCTTAGAGCAATGTTATAATTCCTTACTAAAGTCACTGGAAAAATGGGGCTTACATATTGCAATTGATAAAGTACAAATGACAGACACCAAAAACTTCCTGGAATCTATCATAAATGCAACTGTGGTTAAACCCATAAAAATTACCGTTTGGGTGGACAAACCTAGAACTTTAAATGATTTTCAAAAACTTTTGGGTGATATTAATTGGATTAGACCTTACCTTCATTTACCCACCTCAAGTTCGGGCCCCCTGTTTGATATTCTTAAAGGTGAGTCTGACCCCCTTTCTAAGCAGGTGCTTACCCCTAAGGCTCGAACAGCTCTCAAGCTTGTTGAAACAGCTATGGAAAAGGTTCATCTTGATCATATTGACTTAGCTAAGCCTTTATCATTTATTGTCTTGGCCACAAATAAGTTACCCACAGGAGTGTTTTGACAAAAGGGTCCTATTCTATGGGTTCACATGAATTATGGCCCTAACAAGGTCTTATCCTTGTTTACTGAATCTGTGGCAGAATTAATCCTTAAGGCATTAAAAGTATCCCTTTCCACCTTTGGTATTCAACATGTCACAGGAATTCCCTATAATCCTACTGGACAAAGCATTGTTGAGCGTGCCCATTTAACGCTTAAAAACATGCTTTATAAACAAAAAGGGGGAATAGGGGCATCATACAGATCCCCGAAAGACAAATTTGTTGCCTTGTTCATCTTAAATTTTTTCAATCTCGATTCTGAGGGCCGATCGGCTGCTGACCGCCATTCAGAGCCTATAAAAAACATCTACGTCAAGTGCCCTGGAAGGACATTCTATGGGGACAATGGAAAGGCCGGATCCGGTGTTAATCTGGACCCGAGGATCTGTTTGTGTTTTCCCACAGGACGCACTATCGCCAATTTGGGTGCCGGAGAGATTGGTCAAGGCCTCAACAGAGACCCAAAAACAGGAAGAAGATGAGGAGGCTTCTCCCTCTGATGGTGTTGGCCATTTCTCACCAAGTTAATGGAGGAGACTCGCATGAACTATGGGGGATAGTAAAGACGTGGCCCTATCCTGTACCCCTCACCAACTCTTCTATTCTATATCCTCCTATTTTTACACCAATTGGCCACATTTCTCCAGTCTGCTGTTCAATGGGGGAAAGAATGGTTTGGGTTTTTGTCCAGGGGAGGTCTTTTTTGTGTTGTATCTGTCCTGTGCATATACAAAATGCATATACATCTGCGCAGAGAAACAGCCATTATTCGCCAAGCTCTCGTCGCAATTGATGCTGGCTCATCCCCCCAAGTCTGGTTAAATATGCTGGACCGGTAGTCAAAGACAGGTAAGATTCATGGGGAGCTCATACCAACCTAAGACAGGAAAAGAGGGCTAGAGCCTCATTGTCCAATGACAGGTAAGGATGTTGCTCTGCCGTGGACAACCTAAGACAGGCGCGGTCTCTTTTATAAACAGAAAGGGGGAAATGTGGCGGGCGAGACCCGGGGCCCAGGGTTACTCCACATGCATCCAAAGATGGTGACTGGCAGAGAGCCAAAGGGCGTGCTGAATGCACCTTGAGAAAAACAGGAAGCATTTACCATTGGCTGTATGATAATTGGTTCAGCTGCCTAGCGTGTGGACAGATATATCTTACATGTGTGATTGAGCTCGTGATCGCTTGACCTTTAATAGGATTGGATGGACATATCTGGTTACAATTGCTTATGCATGAGACTGCTTATATATTGAGGGTGTTATCCAAATAAAGCGGAAGCTGCTTCATGAACTTCTGAAGAGTATGTGTCGTTTGTCCCACTGGTCAGCGGCAAGCGGCACCTTCTTAACACAAAACTATGCCCATAAACCCTGAAGGGAAGGGACACCACGTCTCTGCCTACTGTGGCCTGTGGAAGAAAGTTCACCCACAAGGCAAACGCAGGAAATATCAAGATGGGACATGAAGCCTTTGTCTCTGGAATTCTGGGAAATGGAAACAGCAGCCAAACCTTCAGACTTCCTGGCTTTCTTAAATAAAATTTTACTAGGTAACCTGCAGAGCACAGGCTGCAAATAGAGAGATACCCAGCCAAAGAGGAGAAAAGGTTTGCTTGGAATTTTGTCCCCTTTTAAAAATCTCTCTCTGTCTCTCTGTCTCTGTCTCTGTCTGTCTGTCTGTCTGTCTCTCTCTCTCTCTCTCTCTCTCTCTCTCTGTGTGTGTGTGTGTGTGTGTGTGTGTGTGTGTGTGTGTCTGTAAGCTTTTTACAGTTTACAGTTTATTAATTCTCTTGTTGAAAGATCAAAACATCTCTACAGATAAAGTCACTGAAGAATCTCGACCCTGCTTTTTGACCAGCGCTAGCACTGGTCTTGGCTCAGCGGTCCCCCTTCTTCATTCTGTCCAGGCCTTCCCTTCGCTGTTCTCTCGAGGTCTTTTCCTTCTCATACTGGCCAAGTCTTACAAATCTATGTTTGAGTTCATTTTCCTTTGTGTGGTCCAGGGAATAGTAAATCATACCATCGCCAATCATCTTGCCACTTTGAAATGGGCTCCGAATCAAGTTACTAAGATGACATTCAGTCTAGTCTTGCACATTTGGGCTGTTTTTTCCTGAATTTATGTCATAGGGTACTTTTGCCTTCCCAGGGTAAAGAATATAGACGACCATTTATTTAAATGCTCTGAAGCAACTGGTTTGTCATGAACTTCTTGGTCCATGTAGTTACTGAGACATTCATGACGGTGGCCGATAATCCAGCAGCCAGGGAGGGAAAAGCCCCACTTTTTAGCATTATAGCTGTTGGAGGCTCTTTGTTATAAGTAGCAACAATGGAGGAAAGATAACAACAACAACAAAAAAGTCATTCTGTAGTTCTTTTTATCAATGTGTAAGACTGATACAATCAAACACACAGTCAGGGTGTTATGCAGAATGTGACTTAGAATAAAAGAGATGATTTTGTTTTCTTTTTTTATTTGAATTTAAGTTAGTCTTGAGAAATGTGATTTTTGCAAGACAGCAGGACAGAAATAAGCTGTTAAAAATTTACAGTGATTCTTAGACCTATCCAAGCTTTCCCTGATATTTTTACAGACATGACCTCCACTCAACCTTTCTTCTTCCTGGAACTGCAACCACCCTACTTAAAGTGTGCAAAAGAGAACTTAGATATCAGCGGGAACTCCAGGTGGGGGAGTGAGATTTAAGTGCAATTGATAACAGGCATCAGATAAATCTCAACCAAGGGAATGAGACTGTCCCTTCTCAAGCAGCAGGCTTAAACATGCCCAGATCCAGGATTGATAGATGTGTGCTGCTGTTTCATACACACCAAGGTGACCCCTTTCACTCAGGCTGCCATAGAGTGATTCTTGAATAAATGTCCCCAACGGAGAAAGAAGTGCAAAAAGCAATTCTAATAAACCAGACTCATCATCAGATCAACATCCCTGAACTCTAGTGACTGAACCAACCCAGGCTGGGGCCCGGGACTTCATCAGCCCCACTTCTTGTGGCAACTCCAGCACTTTGACTCTTTTCATAGATGAGCTTTAAATATAAATACACAGCCCAACCCAGGCCACCCCCTCCGAATCTGAGAACATAGTAATAGCAGGCCAACCAAACTCTGAGGCTCAGTGGACAAAAGATATCCCCAACATGGTACCTAGGGCAGGACCACAGCTTTGTGTCAAAAGGCCCCTGAGGCCCATCAGAAAGGAATAAGGAGCCACAAAGCAGGTTTTGACTACATGTGTCCCACCCCCCCCCAAAAAAAAAAAGAAAAACAAACAAAAAAAAACTCACTGAAAAATCAAACTAAACCATTTTTAATATCAAACCAAATAATCTTCTGCCTTTTTAATCAGTCAGTTTGGGATTATCTAGACACACACTTTGTAGATGAAAAATTTTAACAGAATTTTTTTTCTTGCCCCAAATTGGAACTGTGTGCTTCACTTCTTGGTTGATACCAGTTTCAACTGACAACTTCTCTACCCACGGTCTGCATTTTCTCACTGGCTAAGAACTAAATCTTATCATCTAAACCAACATTCAGCCTCATGTCCCACTGACCCTCTTGTTCACCACTTCTGCCCCACTAGTCCACTTAATGTTCCCCATACATGCTAGACTTTTCCATACCTCTGTATTCTGCTCTGCTCAACTGAAATGTCCTCCTCCCACTTTGTAATGTAGTGAAATCCTAACCAGCCCTGGCACCAGTTATTCAACATGATTTCTGTGAACAACTCCTGGCAGAATGAACATCACCATCCTCCCCAGCTAAAAAAACTATGTTTATAGAGCTACCTCAGCAATCACTACAGACCAGGTGCTCCTTAAGGTCAGGAATCATTCTTCATCTATCATGACTTTCTTATCATCCAAGAGAGCACTGTATTAATTTTCAATTGCTACAAATTACCCCAATTCAGTGACCCAAAACACCCGTCTACTATTTCATAGTTTCTTTGAGTCAGGAACTCAGGCATAGCTTAGCTAGACGTAGGTCATCCAATCCTGGATCTGTCATAGGCTGCAGCCAAGGTGCTGGCAGGGGCTAGGGTCTCAACTGAAGGCCTAACTGGAGGTGGACCTACTTCCAATCTTGCTTTAATGGTCGTTGACTGGATTGAATTCCATATGGCATATTGTCTTTCTCAGCATTGTGCCAGCTGAGTCTCTCCTTGGGACACCTTACAATATGGCAGATGGGTTCATCAGAGCAAGTAAGCAAGAAGGCCAGAGTGTCAGCAAGGTAGAGAGTTTTCAGGTCACTCTCTTTTCTATGGTTCACTTTTGCCATATTCTACTTGTTAGAAGTGAGTCAAGGGTCCAGCCCACAAGTAAGGCTATTGCATAAGGACATGAATACCAGGAGTTCAGATTATTGAGAACTGCCTCATAAGCTGCCTCTAACAAATGCTATGCTTCATATAGTAAGCATTCAGTGTTTATTTATAAAAGTAGAAAAGAAATGTGACATTTTCTTCACATATCTTTAGTTGTATGATCCATTCTATAAACTTTAAGATTATGTAATAATAGAAAATATACAAAGTTTATGCTCAGAAGCACATTTTCAATAAATAAGCATTTAAATGAAAAGAATCGATTTTGAGAGGGAAAAGACACCTTGACTATAAAATCAGCATCAAAATTTTAAGGATCCTGATGTTTGTGACTTATTTTCTCATGCTTTGGAAGAAAATAAATAGATAAATAATAAAGACAGAAATTAACCCTGGTTAATCTAGATGGAGGATATTTAGATACATATTGTTTAATTCTTTCAGCTTTTCTGCAGGAGGGGGTGACTGTTACAGAACTGTTCTACAGAGGCTACTCACAAACTAATAATACCATCACAAAGGTAATGTGGAAGTGTAATTTCATTAAATAATACTACCTGCTACATCTATCAAACTCAACCACTGAGACATCACTTGATTAAATATCTTTTTGCCACCCTTGCCTTGGCTAGAGTAGGTCTCCTTACAACTCTCATTTTCATGGTACGGTCACCCCAAAAGGAGAAGGTATGCAGACCATTATAAAAAGGATTCTATGTCCACAGCTGAAGATGGCATCTGTCACTTCTCATTGTATCTCATTGACCAGAAACCATTCAAGTGGCCCCAAACTAACTGCAAACAAGTTTAGGAAATACTATCTATGTTCAAGGAAAGGAAGCAGGACATGGGGCCCCTAACCAGTCTCTGATAGAATACAGTCACTCCAGTTGTCCTCTTTGCATAAGAAGGGCCAAACCTCCTTTCAAGAAAGCTCCCACTACCAGTTCCCAACAGTAACCAGAGTACAGGGAAACAGGCTCTCAACTCAGTGGTTTGGCAATGATTTTCCAGGTGTAGCCTGCTTAAGGATTAAGCTGGCAGCTTGAACTTAATTGTTCCAAGTTCTCAACATATTAGTACTTTCAATAAGTTACAGCTAGGCCTAAACAGTGCCACTGCCTTTAGAGGTAGACAGGTACGTCGCCATCTTTAAGAAGCTGACGTCAGTCAGATTTGGCATTTCCTCATTCGGGCCTGATGAGGTAGCGCTGCATTAAGACCCTGGCTCAGAAGCAAATCTTTTATGCTTAGACTCCTTCAAAATGTTTAGCAAAGCCAAAATAGAATTCAATCTCTATTTATGAGAAAGCAATCATTATTTGCATCCAGAGCCAAATATCTTGTGTTTATACAGGAGAGGAGGGTGGAGCAGGGTGTCGCTCCTCCTGAAACCAGGGAGGGGGACAGCCAGTAGGAAAAGGAGGAAACGAACACAAAATCATACACAGGTTTGTTAGCTTAGGGATTATCATTGCAGTCCAGGTGCTTTAAGATGTTCCTAAAATACAGGATTCTCCAATAAGTGAGTAAGAAGAAAAAGTGTGAAAGTATTGTGTTGTCTTTTTATATGCTTGCAATAGAAATATTCTACTATTCTTACAACAGAAATTTACAATATTTAAAATATTCAAATATTTCTTACAATAGAAATATTCAAAGAAAAAATATGCAGTCTGTGGCATCAGAGGTCAGGGATGTATGTGTGTGTCTGACAGAAGTGCCTGATAACATGGAACAGATTAGTATGAAAAAGAAAGGCCTACAGACAACTCTTCTCCCTTATGGATGGTCTGCATTAGCACAGCAAGGGAAGGAGAATCAGAAGTCTGCATTATGACTGATTTACGCAGCATATCAAGCAATGCAATCTCTCTTTAATTGTTAATAATTTTTTTCACCAATAGCAATATCAGGGACTAAATTTTAGGACTTAATAAGCATATTTTTTTCCTCACAGAGGAATTTGAGGTCAAAGATATTTGAAAATATTAACCATGCTTATATTTTCTCAACATCACAGTTACAACACAGAAGAGTGCAGCAGATGGAGACTCCAGCTCCATGCATTATATTGGAACATGAACTCTTGGTGACCACGTAGGTAGGAGACCTTGGTTTGAGTGGTTGAACTTCAAGAGGGTTTCAAAAATCAAAAGGCAAGAATTTCTTCTATACTTTTCTTTGAAAAGTGTAAACTGGGACTATTTTGCTATAATTCAGCAATTCTTGACTTACTAGAACAAGGGAAATATCTTTCTGTTTGGATCTAATTATAATCACACACATCCTATCTGTATCTAGTTGCACAGAAGTGAAGTGTGCAATTTAAAAGACCTAAGATCTTGAATCATTGGAAACAGGGCTACTTTTACCTACTGTGGACAGGATTTAAAATTGCAGGAGGGCTGGAGGTGGAGCTCAGTGGTAGAGCACGTGCTGAGCATACACGAGCCCTGGGTTCAACCATCAACACCAAAAACAAAACAGAACAGAAATCGCAAGGGTGGATCCCTGTCCCTAATAGTTGTCCCATAATTCTGAAAAGCTTTACTTTTTCCATTTCCAAGAATAGGGTTTGTAGATCCATAAATCTCATGAAATTTGACACAAAAAAATTTACAATTTTTGTCTAAGCTTGTATCATTTTTCTGGGGAGAGTGTCTAGGCCTTTCATCGACTCCCAAAAGATCCTTGAGCACACTAAAACTAAAACTGAACATTTACTTGGTTAATAAGCTCTTCAAATGCAAATTACCCTTGGAAGTTTAGAGATGTTTTTGGCACAAACAGTTCTGGAAGGCTGCACTGTGACCAACACCTGCAGACGCTCCCACCAAGCGCAAGCCTCCCTCCAAACCAAGGCACTCAGGTGGCACCCACCTCTGAGTCCACAGATGCTGCATGGCACTTGCTCCATTGTCTCTTCTCAGCAAATTTGCTAACCAGACACCTAATTTCTCAGGTTTCTCACCAGTCTCTGGAAAGAAGTTGTGGAAAAGTTGTGGGCAACTTGAGAGTTAGTTTCCGAGTTCTCAGTTCACTTATAACATTTAGGATTAAGTGGACAAGTTAAAAAATACAGTATATAATTTTATCAAATTCCTCTTGTGAAATTTGACAATGACCATGCTTTAAAACAATTTTTTTTAAAGTTTCCAAATCATGTTAGAGGATCTTGACCTCTTAAAGTAGATCATTCAGTTGACAAATTTACATGTGAAATTGTAAAATAGAGCAGAATATTGTAATTTCATTGAATTCAATCTTTTTAAGACTACATGTCAGTATCAATTTGCCCCATGTCCTCTTTGGACTGAACTACCTTTTATTGTAAAATGACAACGATTCTAATTTGCAGGTATTAAACTGTCTTTTATATCACAAAATTATGGTGATAAAAGATGAATAGAAAAGATGACAATCCAAAAGTTTCAAAATTTCCCTATTCACAAAATCCAAAAAACTAGCTCTGATGAATGCCACAATGTGAATTGGCTTATCAGTTTAATTTCCATTTTCAGAAATCTTAAATGTTCTAATGAAGAAAGGACAAAGGCAATGAGAAAATGGATAGAGAGAAGTCGGGATGTTCTGAAGTTTGGGAACACTGGCGGAAAGTGGATGAGTTTTAGTTCATTTTCTGTTGCTGTAACAAAATACCTGAGACTGGGTAATTTATAAAGAATGGAAATTTATTTCTCACAGTTCTAGAGGCTGAGAAGTCCAAGATCAAGGTGCCAGCATTTGGTGCAAGCCTTCTTGCTTATCCTTATTCAACAGAAGGTGGAAGGACAAGAGAGAGCAAACCTGCTCCTACAAGCCCTTTTCATAGAGCCCTCTCGACTAAACACCTCCCATCACTGTTGCACGGGGGATTAAGTTTCCAACACATGAATTTGGAAGGATATATTAAGATGGCAGTTGGCATCAGTGGAACACTCTTGTGTGGGTTTGGAACTCTTAGAGGTAGTAAGAGAGATCTGGGGGGTTGTACTAAAGGGAGATGGAGGTGCCCCTCAAACAGATTCTGCTTCTTTTGTTGTGTTACTGCTGACCTGCCCTGGCTGTCAGAATCTACCTGTGATAGTAACTGCCTAACAAACACAAACCAAGAATACACGACCAGTGTAACTCCACGTCATGTACGACCACAGGAATGGGAAGTTACACTTCATGTATGTATAATATGTCAAAATACATTCTACTGTCATGTATAGCTAAAAAAAACAAATTTTAAATTTTTTTAAGTAAACTGATATGGGGAAATATGCAAATACTGAACCAAAGTGTAAGCCATATAACTAGCTGCTTAAGTTTTTAAACTCCCTATGCGTTACTTCTATGTACCCACAGTTTTCTTCCAAATAATAATTCCACATGAAAAAAAAACCCAATCCTTCTACTGCAAAGACATTTTAAATGTATTGTATTTTATAAAAAAAAGTTTTATTCAGAAAAGATCATCTGTAATGTTTATTTATGGAGAATTCTGGAAAAAATATTTTTTATTTATAGGAGTCTATCACTCTGGTAACTCTTTAATATCTGCAGAGAAACAGAGAGCTACTGCTTAAGCATAGATAAGTCTAAGAGAAACCGGCAGTCCCTCTCATACAGTTAGCTTGGGCCTGGTGCAACAACCTGGTTGCAAGGAAATTCTCTGTACGTGTTATTCCTGCTGTTCTGAAGAGTGTCTCCATCACCCTTGTGCTCCTTCTGCAAATATTTATTTGGAATGAGATGGTCCATTCCACCCCATCTAACTCAACCAGCTAATGTATAATGCAGCCAAACAAGGATGTTGGATCTTTAACTATCAAAGCCGACATTTATATTAAATGGAAAATATATCTTTAAATTTCTAAAAGCCCTGGCAGAAGGTTGCCTTTTTTTTTTTTTTTTTTTTTCTTTTTTAGAATTGTGACCATCAGTCTGATAAGGCACCACTCACCCTATGGCCTGCTGTTGAAATCTCTCTGGGCCACTTGCTGCCTTTGGTTTACAACAAAGAAAAGCTCATTCTGTAGTATATAAAAGGATCTTCTAATAAAAAAAGAAAAGCTTTTACCTGTCTCAAAGGAATATTGGAAGGAAGGATGACTTAGATAATACCTTCAAAGTTACGTTTAAATGGTGCTATGGAAATAGAAGATACTATCGCTACTGTCATTTTGTCATAGACAATAGTGCTACTTGTTTTTCTTGGAAAAAATAACTTTTTACAAAAAAAAAAGCAAATATACTTAACAGAGACTTTTTTGGACTTAAAAATCATGGGTGGGTAGATGGGCATTTCCTTTGTATGATTCATGGGTGGGTAGATGGACATTTCCTTTGTATGATTCCTTCTCTTTCCTCCCCACCAAATTCAAGCAACCCTGTGAGACCTCAAGTTTCTACAGTCAAGGGTTGGGAGGAGAACAGAGACAGGCAATAGCAATAAATAAGCAAAAGGCAGCAGAGAACAAAATTGCAGAAACTTATCACCAGAGGAGACCTTGACAGCATGTGATTCAACAAACGCGTTCTCTGGTGGAAGACTCAGGAAAGTTAAGAACATTCCAGACATAGCACACGTTGTTAGAAAGAGAGTTGCCCTACTTCCAAACAAAACCAAATGGCTGGAAGGAGAGAAAGAAATCTGCAATGCCCGTTCCAACATCAGCATAATCCCAGTATATGCTTCACGCGCAAGTTCACGAAGAAGGCATCCAGGCTGTGAGACTCCACAATAGGAAAGTTACAAGACAGGACCCTCAAGACTCATGACCTGGACATTTTTCTGACCCCAGTGCAATCTCTAGCTGGATAACCCTGGATAAATAATCTCTCCAAGAGTATTTTCCCTGACTGGAAAAGATACTGGCAGGATCCACCTACCACAGAATTATTGAGAGGATTATATGAAACTACATAGGCTGTGTTTAGACATTGTGGAATGAAAATTGCTTTTAATGTCCCTAGATAACAAAATTAAATGAGAAATATATATAAAGTGTTCATCGCAATGCCTGACATTATAATAAATGCTCAACAAATACTTGGAGTGTTATTGCTTCAGAATCCCGTGTAAACATTGATGTAACAAGTATTTGTTGGGCTCTTCCTAGACACAGGAACTGTACTCTATCCTGGGTACTCCACTCCCTGAGTTCCATTCAAATGGAAGAGAATCAAGAAGTACTCTCTGTCAAGGGTGGGCCAAAGAAGCCCACGGGCCAGACCCTAGTCTACCTTCATATGGCTCATGAGCTAAGACTGATTTGTATATTTTTAAATGTTTGAGAAAAAAATTAAATAAAAAAGAATATTTCATGGTACATGAAGTGTATATAAACCCAAATTCCAGCATCCATAATTAAATTTTACTGGAGCACAGCCACACACACATTCATTTGCATATTGTCCGTGACTGCTTACGGCCCGAAACAGCCAAGTTGAATAGTTGCACAGAGACCATATGGCCAGCAAAACACAAAATGTTTACTCTCTGGCCCTTTGCAGAATAATTTGCCAACCCCTGCCTTACTTCTCAGTAGATGTTACAATACAGATATGCACCCAAGGGTGCTGGAGGAGCCTGAGGAAGGGGGTGGGGGACACTAACCCTGCCTGGGAACTTGGGAGGCCTCACCTAAGAACAAAGCCTAAAAGCATGAGTAGGAATCTGCCAAATGGAAAGATGCAGAACCCGGCAGAGCAAAGAGGGTCTGGGAAAACAGCTAGATGCTGAGTGCGTCTTCAAAGCTAGCCTTGATCTCACAGTCCGAGCAACATCCAGATATTTATCATGAGTACTTCTGATTTTTAGCTGCCTACTAATCTCCAGAAGTTTGTCCTCAAATGCCAAAACAGTTATCTTCTTCCAGAAAAAAAACAATCACACAGAACTTTTGATCCCTCTGCACTTTTCAAGTTTCTGATGGAAATGAGATGCAGTGGCCTCATTATGAATATGCTCTTCCTTGTGTCCACGTCCAGTTTCATTATCCTGTGTCTTGGGATTAATCTGTAGCTGTAACTCATTTTCACTGCAAGTGTTAAAATCATTCTTGGCTGTGAAGTTTTAAACAAGACGTGTTATGGTTTGGATGTGAGGTGACCCTCAAAAGCTCATGTGTGAGACAATGCAAGAACATTCAGAGGTGAAACGATTGAGTTATGAGAACCTTCACCCAATCAGTGAGTTACTCCCCTGATGGAATTAGGCAGGAGGAGGTGGGTCACTAGGGGTGTGCTTTTGGGGTAGGTATTTTGTATCTGGTGAGTGAAATCTCTCTCTCTCTCTCTCTCTCTCTCTCTCTCTCTCTCTCTCTCTCTCTCTCTGCGCTTCCTGATCATCGTGTGAGCCACTTCCCTCCGCCACACTCTTCTATCCTGATGTTCTGCCTCACCTCAAGCCCCGAGGAATGAGCCAGCTGAAACCGTGAGTCCCCAAATAAACTTCTCCTCCTCTATCATTGATCTGGCCAGGTCTTTTAGTCACAGCACCAAAAAAGCTACTAAAACAACATGCAATCTATGGATAAAAGAAAGCAGAGAAAAAAGAAAACAAGACAAGGGCAGAACTTAGCAGGTGGCACCCAAGTGACACCTGGAAACATAGGAACAGGTGGCAAAAGGATGTCGTCTTCTGATCCCTAGGCTAGAAGATGAACAGCACTGGCAATGGAAAGATATACTTGAAATTTGGGACTCGGAGGAGCAGCAAATGGCAAATGCCTAGGTGACTTCAGGGGTGGGGACCTGTGGCACGGCCCTGATTTCACATGTCAGTGGAAAACTCTCTCCTCTCAAACTCAGAAGCTGTCACATGTTTGAAGTCACATGACAGAAGCTTAAAAAAAAAGATCAAATACAAATGTGAAATGCCTATACACGGTTTCATCCTTGGAGAAAAGGAGGATAATGAGTCCCTGAAATGCCCCTCTCTAATCCCAAGTCAAGTTAAGGGAACAATGAGAGTGTGTCTGATCTGAAATGTGCAGGTAAATATTATCTCAAAGAACACTGTCTTTCTGACACATATGCTGTGGATTCGGGCACATTAGTGCTATGCTTTGAAAGCTGCTTTCTTGCATGTGTGCCAAGTTCCTTGAGATGCTGGCCATACAAGGGGACACAGCAGGCTAAGGAAATGAGGTCACTGCTTCTGCAAACTAGTATCCTAACCTATAAAACCTCCTTCTGGTAATGGGTGCAGAATCGAGGGCACGGTGGGGAGGATAAGTGCTCTCATCTAGCCAGCCACCGCTGCACAGGCATCCTGAGGACGAGATGCTATTTTGCGGCATGACATCATGAAGGACATAATGCTGCATTACTTAGAGAAGCACCATGAGGGACCAAGCTGCTATCTGGTCAACACCGGACCTTCTTTGTAAGCCTTTTTCAATAAGCCTGAGGTCTTGCACGCTGCCTCTGGGTACTTTCAAGGTCTCTCCGCAACCTACTCCATTGTCATAGCCCAACTGGGCTGTGGATGGTACCCACATGCTCACACGAGGATCAGTTTACTTTCTCCTCTCTGGCTTGGAAAGGCCAGTTAAAGATCAAGCAACCGCCTTGGACAGCTCAGTCCGTCAGCTTCCACACATGCAGAGCAATTTACCCCGGCTCTGCTAGGCACCCCCGCCCCCATGCAGCCTGGAACATTACTTCATTCCAGCCAACGTCATCCCTCCAACAACATGGCGACTGAGCTCCTCAGGGAGGTGTGCACATGCTAAGTTCTGGGGACACTCTCAGGAACAGACAGAAACTGCCCCTGCTCTCCTGGAGCTCTCCTCCTAACAGGGAAGACAGCTGTGATGGGCAGTGAACTGAATTCTCCAGGATGGTAGAAGCATGCAGTCTGCCGGAGCCAAGGTGAGCAGCGGTCTACAGTGAGGAGGGAAGGGAAACGGACAACTCTCCTCTTGGACAGTTACCCGGGGATCCCTACGCAGCATGATTTGCATCCTCTACGTTGGTAGTGTGGTTCAACAAATCCGCCTTTTTCTCACAGCTGTGAGTGCAGAAAGTCTATGTCTCAGAGACAAATGCAAGTCCCAAGCAGCATGCAGTACTGAGAACATCTCCACCTGGCCCCAAGTCAGTCTGGCTCCCCATAACTTAAGTGGCTGCCCTCCCAGAATTCTCCTCAGTCTGCTGACAGACTTCCTTGGACAGATATCTCCACCAGGGCAGCAGAGATGCCTAGACATGCCTTCACAACAGCAGGGAATGCCACAAGTACTATTTCCTGGGAAGCTGCACAGCCCCTGAGAAAATGTCCTCCGTTTCATCCAGCTCCCGGTTCATTAGCTATGCTGGACATGCCTGAACCGCACATAGAAGCAAACCAGTCTCCCAGCTACCAGCATACACAAATATTACTTACCGAGTGACCCTGGATGCAAAGAAATTGTGCAGTTTGGATTGCTGAGATCAAAATTGAATCTGCACTGCATATTTATCATCCCCCAACCAATATTCACACCATAAATCAAGCTCTAGCACTTTGTAGAAGTGCTTTCAGGTACAAAGTACCTCCTCGGTTATGTTCTTCACCCAAAAACAGAGCATTTTCTTAAATACAGAGCCAAAGGCAGCAGACCACTCAACTAAATAAGAAAATGCTCTTAATGCAACAAATATTCTCCATGCTACCAATAAAATCAGAGTGAAAATATATTTCCTTTGCCCTCAATAAAAAAAGAATGTGCACAAGTTTGAAAAAAGCTGAGGGGCCCACTTATAAGATCTCTGTCTTACAAAGACAATCAAACTACCTGCTCTTCATAAACAACTTGCAGAACACACACACACACACCCAAGACTACAGGAGTAATAAGTTTATTTTAGTATTTACATGTATGTCAAAAGCATACATAGTCTTATACAATAAAAAGGATTGCACTAAACAAACAGTGAAAACCTGTGCCCTAAGGACCCTTACAATCAAAAGTATAGATAAAACAAGACGCATACTTCCAGCTGAAGCCCTGGGTAGGAAGCGGGAACTGGGGGTGGAAAACGTCAGTCCACATGGGCTGCCCAGGTCTGAGGAATGCAAAGGGAAAGGCCATCGCCGCAGAAAGAAGAGTGGGGGAAGAGAAAGTGCTGGTCTGGAGAGCACAGAGTTGGTCATCCCCGCTGGCCCCATCAGCTGGGGACCTACACAGTGGAGGGCACAGTGGAGGGCACAGTGGAGGGCACTGGTTTCGGGTGGGGCTGAGGGCACCCCTCTGAGACGAGATCCTGTGGGACTCTGACTCTGATGGGTGTGCAGTTGGCTCAGGGTCCCTCATCTCCTCAGTAAGCCCCAGTTCCTCACCTGTAAGATGCGGTGACAACAGTACTACACTTAGGCCATAGGGTTGCAAGAAGATTAAACAAAATGATTAAGAACTGTGCTGACATATTTTTTAAAGTTCTAAGTAAATTACTATTTTTTTAAAGAAAAATGTTTGACCCCCATCTTGAAAAATAAAGGAAGTAGTAGAATGTGTGGTGAGTGAAGGGCGAGATACCCCAAAAGTTCTTAGAATTAGCACCAACAAATGAGAAGGACCCTGGGTTAATTTCTTTATAGAAAACAAAAATATTAGACTACACTTTGTGGACTAACCTAAAGTTCCTTTACATCCTTAAAATAATTCCATGACTGAGTTTTAAACCATAAGTTCCTACATAAATCACATTTCTTGCCAAAACACCAAGCACCATATGGGTTCTCTTGCTCTCTGTAAGCTAGATTCAGTGTTACCATAAATCAAATTATGTCGCCCAAGACACAGCTGACAAATTTAAACTAGGTTGTGTGTGTTTGTCCTAATCCCTGACAAAGGATACCAGGAAGGATCAATTCCTTTCCAATAGCTCAACCTCAGTCCCAACAACTGCAGGGTCCCTCTGTTCTAAGGGTCACATGACTTTGGCACTTTTCAGGGAAGAAGTGGCTTCCAAGACTTTAAAACCTCCGGAGAAATTCCTGAAGGCCTGTCATTACCAAATCATCTCCAGTTTACTTCATGAGGTTTTCCAAATCTGGTAGCCTGGAAGAAAAAATGCAATGTTTACTCTGAACAATAAAAATGTTACTGGAATTACATGTAATACAGGAAAAGCAACCAAGGAACAGGATCTTCTCAAGGAAACACCCAGCGGTTGGTAAGTGACTTCCAAAGCCCAGGATTGTGGTTCCTAGTGGCACACATGCCATTTCAAAATATCTCTTCCTTCATATTTCTTCTCATAACTGTCAATTCAGTACTGCTGCTTTTTTAATGAGAGTTAGATATCATTTCATTTCCTTGGTGTTCCACAAGCATTTTGAAATCCTGTAACAAAGGGTGATATGAAACGGATGTTTGAGATTTATCTGAAATCCAATTGTATTCAGCAATCATGCTGCTTAGGGAAATCCCCCTTGCACTAGATCAGACCTGATGTATTTATGCAGCAATAGACAGCAGCCACAATAAATGATCATGAGTGATTACTTAAGCTGCAGGTATTAATGCTGTCCTCATCTCCCTTTCCTCTGGCCACTGAGTCCCTTTGAACATGGCTCATTTCTATGGAATCCACATCCCTTCTATTGAATGAGCTGTTTCTCTCACATATAAATTAAATTAAATTTTCTAACAGTGAGAGCCAGTACACCAACCCAGAGAAGATCAACCCTGCATGTCCCCATTGTGCGTACAATAATACATGTTGATTTCTGTTTACTTTCAGTTGCTGAAAAGTGGCTCCAATTTTGAGATACAATACAGAAAATAAGAAAAACAGTTCTCATATTGTATTTAATCCCAGTGGTGAGCTGATTAGATGACATCATATTGGTAAAAGAACACAGGTTTAAGTTAGAAAATCTGGGTTTTGATCCTAGCTCCACCATTTGTGACTCAGGGTCTGAGACTCGGTCACTCATCTGTAAAATGAGAGATGGGATACCCTTCTTGTAGGACTGTATGAAGGCTAAAGTAATCTAGACTAAAAGAAGAGAGTTAGGCAAATATTATCTGTGATTCTGTTATCAATGCCACCTCAAATCCTCCATGGAAAGAGAGAGAATGATTGAATGCAGAGAGACAATAGATAGATAGATAGATAGATAGATAGATAGATAGATAGATAGATAGATAGATAGATAGATGATAGATAGATACTTATAACTAGTAATAATTACCCATATGTATA
Source organism: Sciurus vulgaris (assembly GCF_902686455.1). Classification (NCBI taxonomy): domain Eukaryota; kingdom Metazoa; phylum Chordata; class Mammalia; order Rodentia; family Sciuridae; genus Sciurus; species Sciurus vulgaris. The sequence continues at coordinate 18,443,712 of NC_136469.1, forward strand.
CATATAATATTTTATCATTGCAACTAAGCTTCAGAAGTTATAGGGTATCCTTACAGAAAATGGGATGATGTTTGTCATGGGTTGATAGGATGGAAGAAATGGGGAGTTACTATTTAGAGCTGGAATTTTTTAAAAAGATTAAAAGAGTTATGAAAGATGGATAGTGGTGATGGTTGTATAATATTATGAATATATTTAAGTCCACTGAATAATACACTTAAAATGGTTAAGATGGTAAATTTTACGTCATATGTCTTTTAACACAATATTTTAAGTAGGGAGGAAAGTCTCAGGGTCTCTGCATACATTTGCACCAAGTGTGGCCTGTGCCAGGTCAGTCCTCCAGCCAAGAGAGGGGCAGGCAGATCAGACTGCCCTCCACTCCCAGACACAGCCTGGCACAGAGCTCTGTGTGCCTAGAGGCAGGAGCACCTGTTTCTAATTTACACACAGTCCTCCTACGGACCAGCTGTGCACACGATCAGAATTATTGCATTAAATCCTCAGAGAATTCTCAAAGTATTATTGCTCCACTCTTACAAATCAGAAAACTGACTCAAAGAACTAAAATGAATCAGCCAAATGATCAAAGCCTGAATCAAGGTCTTTGGTCACCTAGGCCAATGCAATGTCTTTACAAAGCAGAAACCCAGCAGCAAAAGAACTCTCAATCAAGCAAGTATTGAGTGAACTGATACAGAGAGGGCAAGATAAGACAGAGACACACTTCCCCCACTCCTCATTTCCAACAATGGACCCTGAATCCTCAAAAGCGAGATGTTATGTCAAGAGCTTAGTTCACAGATCACCTGAGCTCTGTCTCAAAGATCGCACAAAAACATCCAGCTCTTCCATAAAAATGCTTTTAATATCAGAAGTGAAATAGATTGATAAATAAACACAACAAAATATTAAGAGGAGCTAAGATGGAAATACAAAACAGATGTGTCTTTCTAATTTGTATCTCTAAGCTGATGGAGGCTTCAGATAAACACCATCAAGATGGGGTGGCTGGGGCCCCAGACCTGACAGGCACTGGCAGTTGGGAGGGGGACCCTGAAGTTTACATCTAAGAGGTCTTTGCAGTGAATCTGTCTGATATGGGTCACCAGGGAAGGGACAGGCAGCAATAGCATCTATGTCTTGCAGGTGGCGATGAGCAGAAAAGACCCAAGTTGAAGTGTGAACAGCGCAGGTAAAATCCTGTAAACTGAAGAAATGCATATTAATGACCCACTGATGAAGGCAAATGATCAGAGATCCAGGCAGGGAGAGAACCAGGAACAGCCTGTGAGCCAGAGGGGAGTCTGAACAAGTAGCAGGTAAAGGTAAGCTGAGAGCTCTTACTCCTCTCGTGGATGGACTAGTTTTATTTAAAGAACCAAGGTCAGAAAGGACAGAAAGATCTAAACCCCGGGGCTCTGGAAGACCAGCTGGTGAGCAAACGAAATATTTATACGCATAAAAATTCAGCTCAATGCTTCAAGAGTCCAGTAGCTCTACAGAGAATGGGGTCCTCAAAAACCAAGGTAAGTGGAACTGAGAAGCAGAAAAATCATAGGAACTTATACAAAAGGGAAAATCTAGGGCACAGCAGAGTGACATCATTCACTCATTTATTCATTCAACAAACTTAACTGGGTGTCCATTAATAATACACAGCAAAAGTAGCAGCAGCTAAGGCTTATGTGGCTCCTATCCCATGCTCCGAGTCCTAGGAACTTTAAAACATTTGCCTATAAAGTTGTTACCCCTATTATCCCTATTTTATATAGGAGAAACTGAGTCTCAGAGAGGGCAAACAGTTTGCCTGAGGTCATTCAGCTAACGAATCACCTGAGCATGATTTAGACCCCACTCCGCACTCACTTCCTGAGCTATGAGAATAACCCACTGTGTTCTGCTTTTCTGCCAGCTCTTACAGAGGTAGTAAGGTCAGGCTTCCTTTTTCTAAACAATTTTGCCATCCATGGAAGTTCTGGAATGGCGGTAAAGAGGAACATGGAAAAGTAGGTCCCAAGAAACATTTCTGTCAATCAATCATGGTCTTCTCCCCCTCAGCTGTGTCCCACCCATGAAAAGCTTGCCAAGTTACAGGAGACTCATCACAGCATTAATTTAAGGGAGAAGAAAAAGTCAGACCTCTCAAACATTCTTCCAGCTTCTAATAATAGATTCAAATTATGTCTCCTTTACCTGAAATCCTTGATGAAAAAAAAAAAAAAGTCTAGGGCATCCTATAGTCTGCCATTAAATAAATGTAAACCTCTACTAGGAAACTGGCCGAACTTTGTTTAGAATGCTCTCTGTGTAAGCTGAGTGACCTTCAAGAAGAAACTCTGAAAGTGTGTCTGCATTGAAGATAATTCATGAGCTGCGCACACTGTTAGAGATGCTAAGAGTGATGCGTGCTCGTGAAAATGTGCAGGAAAATCAGGCAACATTCAAACCAAGAGCCCACCTGTTCCAGTGAAGGGGGCTACAGCGTCTGGCTTTGGCCTGGATTGGGAGTCCTTGGAAGAAACAGTCCCGGACCCGGATGCTGGGCACAAGGATGTGGTAAAGGATGGTTTGCTGCAGGTTTTGTTTGTTTTGTTGTTGGTGTTGTTGTTTGCTTTCTTGCTTCTTTTGTTGGTGGTGTTTTTGTTGTTTTCTGCGGTACTGGGGATGGAACCCAGGGCCTACCCTACCACTGAGCTACACCCCCAGCCTTTTCTTTTCTTTTATTTATTTATTTATTTATTTTAAGACAGGGTCTCTCTAAGTTGCTGAGACTGGCCTCAAACTTGCCAACCTCCTGCCTCAGCCTCCGGAGTCTCTGGGATTACAGGCATGCACCATCGTGCCCAGTGGTTTGCCACAGTTTTTAAATTCCCTTTGAATCAACCATTCCACTTATCTACTGTCACATAATAAATCACCTTAAAACATGCTGGCTCAAACCAACAAACAAAACTTGTTCCTGCTCACAGTTCTGCAATTAGGTCACTTCTCTTCACCTCCGCCACATCGTCTCCAGCATGGCAGCTGCCGGGTGGACACACTGTTTGCATGTCAGCTCAGGGCAGTGTCCCAAGCAGAGGGCTGGAGATGCTGCGTGGCCTTCTGTGATTTCACCTCTCTGCTGCCACAATCCATCCATCAAGGCCAGTGCATCCCAGGGCTGCCAGGCTCCAGATGGAGTAGAAATGAACCCCAGTCGGTGTGGGAGGGGCAGTGTTTTGGAAAATCATGAGGGATGGAAAATACTGCTCCTGTCAGTTTGGTTGAAGTCTCCATGGGAAGAAAAGACTACCCCCGTGGAACTGCTGGCGTGGCGCACTGACCTGTGATCTTCACCCCCTTAACTATCGGCTCTGAAACCCGCGAGACCCATGTGCTGCCTGCCTGCAGCCATGCTCCCTGACTAACTCCACGAGCAAGAACTGACCCTATCTCCAGCTTATTTTCCTACTAATATTTTCCCTTTTCTCCAATTTTCTCCCTTTCAAAACACTTGTTGTGGCTGTATTTTGCTAAGCTGCCTTCTACAAGTAAGAAACAAATTTTAAAATCATCTCAGAAACCAAAGAATTGATGCAATGGGAAATACACCTAGTAAAAAAAAAAAAAAAAAAGATACCAAAAGAGTTTAAACCTCACTGATAATGAAAAAAATGCATCTCAAAGCTAAGCACTCTTTTTTACTTCTAGTTAATGTATGTCCCAGACTCCATGCTTCATCCTTGTGATTTATTAAAATTATTCTTTTTCCTTTGTCAGCGACAGATTTAGGGGTATGGACAGCAAAATCAGTACTTTTCCTATACCTGGGAGAACTGTAAAATCACATGATTGTTTTCACCAAATAATTTGATGAGACTTATTAAAGGCTATAAAATACCATAAGCTGAGCCAGGTTCTAGGTTCTAGAACAAGAAAATAATCTTATTCCAGGAAATCTGAATGACACACCAGGACATCACCTCATGCATGAGGAAGTCATCTCAGCTTATCTTTTTTTTAGTTGTGGTAAAGTGGACATTATAAAATTTATCATTTTAACCATTTCCAAATGCACCGTTCAACCGCAATAGGCCTATTCACTTTGTTGTGCAACCAGCACCCTGGTTCATGTTCAGAACCCCTTCGCCATCCCGGTATAAACTCTCTACCTGTGGAACCATAACTGCCCCTCCCTCTCCCCTCTCAGCCCATAGTGACCCTTTTCTGTTTTCTGCCTCTATATATTTAACTATCATAACTAACTCAGATAATATAACTCAGAATCATACGATGATTGTCTTTTCGTGTCTGGGTTATTTTATTGCGCAAAACGTTCTCAGGTTTTATCCGCGTAGTATAGAACTTCTCTCCTTTTTAAGGTTGGATGTACGTAGAGAAAGCTTATCCCGGTGTCTGAGTGGTGCCCACATTTTGGCTACTGTGAACAATGCTCTTATGAACACAGAGGGCACGTGCCCGTCCTGAGTCCCTGTTTTCAATTCTTTTGGGGATATGACTGAAGCGAAATTGCTTTCATCACATACAAGAAGTCCAGGCTTTGCTAATTAACTTGTGGTCACCACTGTTGACGTGCTGACCCCTTGACAGGGAGGCCTTCCAGTGCTGCCTGCTGCCCGCCCTCCTGCCCTGGCTGACCTGGCTCTCCACCTTTGCCTCTGTCACTCACCTGTCCCCGCAGCCTCTCGCTCCCCGCTCCTTCTGGAGCTCTGTCAGGAGACAGGTTTTGTCTTCTCTGGCCTCCATTCCCTCTACCTGGCATGTAGTGTGAGCTTGGTAAGCGTTGAGTGAGTGGGAATTAGTGTGAGGACCAGAAGGGGACCGCCAGCAGTCACCTCGTGGTAAAGGTGACTCCGATGTGTATCAGCTGGCTGTGAACACCTTTTCAAGGTGAACCTAGGCTATAATGTGGGGAGGCAGGATGACCTTAGGGTGAGTGTGAACATGCCTAGCTCTGGAGGGCACTGAAGTGGGTTGGGTTATGCTCGCATTTAACACCCAGGGAGAGTGAGGCCCTTGAAAGGCCTGAGGTCTTCCAGGGACACTGGGTGAGTCCTTCCTACCCAGGCCTACTACGCTTCACACACACGCACACACTAGCCCCTTCTGTCCCAGTGACTGTGTGTGCAAATATACACACCTGGGTGTTCTGAGATAATAACGTTCTAAACATCTAATAAGTATCTAATAGTCTAAAACGCCAGAGCAGGTAGAAAGTCAGTAGCCATACTATATCTAACCCACGTCTAAGTATAAAAGAAAAAATGATTTTTATATATCAGTAAATCCCAAACCTTGTTCAAACTAGGCCTCCCCTTCCCATCGAATCCCACGTTCTCCTGAAAGTTGAGTCAGTCCCTTACCCAACATCGGCCTGCTCTGATCTCAGCCCCTTCCAGAGCACACCCACCCCTCTCCTTCCTCTGCCTTCTGTCACTGACTGCCACCAGATATGCCACGGATTTTGTTTATTTGCTAACCCTCTTTTTAGAATGCACACTCCTTGACAGAAAAAAAATTTTTTTTCTTCTGCCAAGAACAGCATCTAAAATAGCATTATTGAGTAGCGATGCAATAAATATTCATTAAATGACTCTATAGATGAAGTTAAAATTTAAATACTGAAAGCTAAATTATTCACACACCACAAAACGATGTGCGTATGTAAATATAACGTGTGTGTACGCATACACACTCCCACTCACACATACTGCTATGGGTTTTGTTGTTGTTATTTTGGTACTGGGGATTGAAGTTAGGGGCACTTGACCACTGAGCCACGCCCCAGCCCTATTTTGTATTTTATTTAGAGACAGGATCTCACTGAGTTGCCTAGCACCTCACCATTGCTGAGGCTGGCTTTGAACTCAAAATCCTCCTGCCTCAGGCTCCTGAGCTGCTAGGATTATAGGCATGCACTACTGGCCCAGCTAATGCTATGGTTTGAATGACTACTGTGGTTTCCAAAATCACATGTGGACACTTAGTCACCATGCAATAGCATTGAGAAGTGGGTCCCTCAGTGACAGTCATGAAGGCAGAACCCTCGGGATGCTTAGGACCCTCACAGAAGGGCTGAGCGGGGAGTTGGCTCCACTCCGCTCTTCCCTCTAGTTCTTCTGCCCTCCACCATGTGGGGAAGGAAGCAAGAGCAAGCCCCCTCCAGAGGTGCCTTGATTTGGAACTTCTCAGTTTCCAGGACTGTGAGGAAATAAATTTCTGCTCTTTATAAACTACCCAGTCCACGATTCTTTGTTTTGCAGCATGAACAGACTAAACCACATGTGCACACATAGAAAATGATCACGCCAACATTAGCAGCAGCACAGAAACTCTAACACTGGGGTCATGGCTTTTTCCTGTATTCTCAATGTTCTGATGTGGCTGCACACTTCTCCAGTGCTCCGTGCACCAGATAGGGTGCTGTGTGGCTGTCAAGAATGTTCACATTGGTCTAGAATCCTTTTCCCAATTTCACAAGCTTGAATAGTTGATTTGCTTTACAACCCAAGAGCAACTCATTTCTCTGACTATAGGCTCACATTAACTAACCTTATTCATAAAAGAATAATACTATACCTTTAAAATAAGAAATGTGACTTCCAGTGGAGATAGAGGTGTGTTAAGGTCACCTAGTATTATTGTGTTGTGGTCTATTTGATTTCTGAAATTGAGAAGGATTTGTTTGACCTACATGGATGAGCCACACTGTTTGGGGCATAGATATTTATGATTGTTATGTCTTGCTAATTTATGCTTCCCTTAAGCAGTATGAAATGTCCTTCTTTATCCCTTCTGACTAACTTTGGCTTGAGGTCCACATTATCTGATATGAGGATGGATACTCCAGCTTTTTTGCTGTGTCCATGTGCATGGTATGTTTTTCCCCATCCTTTCACCTTTAATCTCTGGGTATCTCTTTCTATGAGATGAGTCTCTTACAGGCAGCATATTTTTGGATCTTTCTTTTTAATCCAATCTGCCAGTTTATGTCTTTTGATTGATGAGTTCAGGTCATTAACATTGAACAAAGAAACCATAGATCTCAATAACACAATCAATAATTTAGACTTAATGGAAATTTATAGAATATATCATCCAACAAAGAGCAAACACACTTTCTTCTCAGCAGCACATGGATCCTTCTCTAAAATAGAACATATTTTATGCCACAAAGCTAGTGTTAGCAAGTACAAGAAGATAGAGATACTACCTTGTATTCTATCAGATCATGATGGATTGAAATTAGAAATAAATGACAAAATAAAAAACAGAAACTACTCCAACACCCGAAGATTAAATAATACACTATTGAATGATAAATGAATAACAGAAGACATCAGGGAGGAAATAAAAAAATTCTTAGAGGTAAACGAGAACAAAGATACATCATATCAAAATCTCTGGGACACTATGAAAGCAGTCCTTAGAGGAAAATTTATTTCATGGAGCGCATTCAATAAAAGAAGTAAAACTCAACAAATAAACAACCTAACACTACAGCTCAAAGCCCTAGAAAAAGAACTAATAGAGCAACACCAAAAGTGGTAGAAGACAGGAAATAGTTAAACTCAGAGCTGAAATCAGTGAAATTGAAACAAAAGAAATAATCAAAAAAATTGACAAAATAAAAAGTTGATTCTTTGAAAAAATAAAATTGATAAACTTTTAGCCACACTAACAAAGAGAAGGAGAGAGAAAACTCAAATTACTAAAATTCGGAATGAACAAGGAAATATCACAAGAGATACGACTGAAATACAAAACATAATTAGAAGCTATTTTGAAAATCTATACTCCAACAAAATAGAAAATCTCAAAGACATCAACAGGTTTCTAGAGATGTATGAATTATCTAAACTGAACCAGGAGGACATACACAATTTAAATAGATCAATTTCAAGTACTGAAATAGAAGAAGTCATCAAAAGCCTACCAACAAAGAAAAGTTCGGGACCAGATGGGTTCTCAGCCGAGTTCTACAAAACCTTTAAAGAAGAGCTCATTCCAATACTCCTCAAAGTATTCCATGAAATAGAAGAGGAGGGAACTCTTCCAAACTCATTCTATGTAGCCAATATCACCCTGACACCTAAACCAGACAGAGACACATCGAGGAAAGAAAATTTCAGACCAATATCCTTAATGAATATCAACACAAAAATTCTCAGCAAAATTTTAGCAAACCACATACAAAAATATATTTAAAAGATAGTGCACCACGATCAAGTGGGTTTTATCCCAGGGATGCAAGGTTGGTTCAACATCCGGAAATCAATAAATGTCATTCATCATATCAACAGACTTAAAGTCAAGAATCGCATGATTATTTCAATAGATGCAGAAAAAGCATTTGATAAAATACAGCACCCCTTCATGTCAAAACTCTAGAAAAAATAGGGATAGTGGGAACATTTCTTAACATTGTAAAGGCCATCTATGCTAAGCCCATGGCCAATATCATTCCAAATGGTGAAAAACTGAAAGCATTCCCCCTAAAAACTGGAACAAGGCAGGGATGCCCTCTTTCACCACTTCTATTCAACATTGTCCTTGAAACTCTAGCCAGAGCAATTAGACAGATGAAAGAAATTAAAGGGATACGAATAGGAAAAGAAGAACTCAAACTATCCCTATTTGCTGATGACATGATTATATATTTAGAGGAACCGGGAAATTCCACCAGAAAACTTTTAGAACTCATAAGTGAGTTCAGTAAAGTAGCAGGATATAAGATCAATGCTTGTAAATCTAATGCATTTTTATACATAAGTGATGAATCCTCAGAAAGAGAAATTAGGAAAACTACCCTATTCACAATAGCCATGAAAAAAATAAAATACTTGGGAATCAATCTCACAAAAGAGGTGAACGACCTCTACAATGAGAACTACAGAACACTAAAGAAAGAAACTAAAGAAAACCTTAGAAGATGGAAAGATCTCCCATGTTCTTGGATAGGCAGAATTAATATTGTCAAAATGGCCATACTACCAAAAGTGCTATACAGATTCAATGCAATTCCAATTAAAATCCCAATGACGTACCTCACAGAAATAGAGCAAGCAATCAAGAAATTCATCTGGAAGAGTAAGAAACCCAGAATAACTGAAGCAATCCTTAGCAGGAAGAGTGAAGCAAGGGGTATTGCAATACCAGAACTTCAACTATACTACAAAACAATCGTAACAAAAACGGCATGGTATTGGTACCGAAATAGACAGGTACAGAATAGAGGACACGGACACAAACCCAAATAAATACAATTTTCTCATACTAGACAAAACTTTCAAAAATATGCAATGGAGAAAAGATAGCCTCTTCAACAAATGGTGCTGGGAAAACTGGAAATCCATATGCAACAGAATGAAACTAAACCCCTATCTCTCATCCTGCACAAAACTCAACTCAAAATGGATCAAGGACCTTGGAATCAGACCAGAGACCCTGCACCTTATAGAAGAAAAAGTAGGTCCAAATCTTCAACATGTTGGCTTAGGATCAGACTTCCTTAACAGGACTCCCAGAGCACAAGAAATAAAAGCAAGAATCAATAACTGGGATAGATTTGAACAAAAAAGCTTTCTCTCAGCAAAGGAAACTGTGAAGAGAGAGCCTACAGAGTAGGAGAAAATCTTTGCCACTCATACTTCAGATAGAGCACTAATTTCCAGAATCTATAAAGAATTCAAAACACTCTACACCAAGAATACAAATAACCCAATCAACAAATGGGCTAAGGAAATGAACAAACACTTCACAGAAGAAGATGTACAAGCAATCAACAGATATATGAAAAAATGTTCAACATCTCTAGTAATAAGAGAAATGCAAATCAAAACTACCTTAAGATTCCATCTCACCCCAATTAGAATGGTGGTCATCAAGAATACAAGCAACAATAGGTGTTGGTGAGGATGTAGGGAAAAGGTACACTCATACACTGCTGGTGGGGTTGCAAATTAGTGCAGCTACTCTGGAAAGCAGTGTGAAGATTCCTTAGAAAACTTGGAATGGAACCATCATTTGACCCAGCTATCCCACTCCTTGGCCTATATCCAAAGGACTTAAAATCAGCATACTACAGAGATACAGACACATCAATGTTCACAGCTGCTCAATTCACAATAGCCAGATTGTGGAACCAACCTAGATGCCCTTCAATTGATGAATGGATAAAGAAACTGTGGTATGTATATACAATGGAATATTACTCAGTCATAAAGAATAATAAAATTATGGCATTTGCAGGCAAATGGATGAAATTGGAGAATATCATGCTAAGTGAGATAAGCCAATCTCAAAAAACCAAAGGACGAATGATCTCGCTGATAAGCGGATGATGATACATAATGGGGGGTGGGAGGGAGGCAAGAATGGAGGAAGGCGGGACTCTATAGAGGGAAAAGAGGAGTGGCAGGGGTGGGGGGAAGGAAAAAAATAACAGAATGAATCAAAAACTATTACCCTATGTGAATGTATGATTACACAAATGGTATGCCTCTACTTCATGTACAGAGAAACAAAATGTACCCCCATTTGTTTACAATAAAAATACATAAAAAAGAAAAGAAAAGAAATGTGACTTCCAGGGGGAATGGATATTTACAGGGAGCTCAGTTGTAACCCATTTATTTAGTGATCAGGGATCACATTAACAGCGCTCACCTTTGAGACTCTGAAGTTAACAGGACTTTCCCTGTGTGGGCCTGGGCGCATCACCACAAAGGACCGTTCCTGTCCCCAGACAGAGAAAGTGTACAGGCCAGGGGAACTTCTCCGGGTCAGAGTGCATTCATAATTTCAGATCTGCCTCTATGATTTTGCTAACCACCCTCACTGACCATCTGCTCCCTTTTCTGATTCACAAGTTAGGTTCTTAGGACATTAATTCAACTTAACTCAGAACAGCTTTTGTCATGCTAACATAGCTAATTTCGCATTTTTGCTTCCTGCTTCTGGATTTCTCAACATTTGTATTTAAGTCATGATTTACATATATCTAAAGTCATTGACATGCTTTTATTTTATAGATAATCCCTAGAGACTCAGAGGACCTTGTTTTCACACTTGCCTACACTAAAATTACAAAAATAATAATAATAATAAATTTCTAAAGTCAGGAAAGTAAATGACCCATATTAGAAAAAAGTATCCTTTTTATAAATCATGTTTTAGAAAATGTAACAGGATTCCAGCTTAAATCTAAATTGTGCTCACCTCAAATTTAGGGTATCCAGACATTGAAAAGCATTGGTGGAACAGGCTGACCAGGAATCTATCATAACAATGATCCAGGCTCTCCCCAGAAAAGAACTCATCCTAGAAAGCGTCGAGGGCCCAGGAAGGGAGAAGAAGGAAATGAGGGTATGGCAGGCAGCTGTCGCTCAGACTCTCCGCAGCACAGCACTCCTCTGATCCTCCCTGGGAACTGCAGACTGTGAGGCAGCAGCGACCTGGTGCCAGTGGTGGCCAGCTGGTGGTATCCACTGCATTGTGCACCTTGTCACCACATGTGGCTTCAATGCCCTTGGCGCCAATCACAAGGCAATCAGTGACTTGAAGGCGGACGTTGGCAGCTGTGTGTCTTGGGTGGTGATGTAGCAGCATGTGGTATGCAGTAATCAAAGTCATTATTGTCACCGCCAGGAGAAGAGATGTTGCTGAAGTTTATGTGGCACAGACAATATCTTAAAGACCATCAGTCTAACTTGCCAAACTTCAGAGGGCTGAACTTTGTTCAAGGAAACCGAAAACAGATAAAGAGAAGGACTGCTCGTACCTGTTATTCTAACCCACGCCCAGGCGGCCGTGGCCTGGGAAGTGTGGCGTCCACACCTGAGAGTTGAGTTTGAATTGCAGAGGATCATTTCTTTATGGAAAATGATTCATTGGCCAGTGACAGAAGACCAAGTCATCAGCATTGTCTCTATTAAAATCACACTATATCTACCTTCTAAGTTTACTTCTAAATTCAAAAAATTATTTTTAAAATGGAGAGTACAAATGATATTATAAACACCCATTCCCATCCCCCAAATGAATCAATAGTCACATTCTGTCACATGTGCTCGTGATCTTTATTTTTAAGAAATGAGGCCTGGTGTTGGCAACGTCCCAGAGACATCTTCTCCACCTTCCTCTCCCTTTCCCATCCCTCACCCTCCTCCAGGGCGAGGGGAAATCATCAGCGCAGTTTCTGAAGACCCAACGAACAACTTAACACATATCTGTGGACACATAACCACCTAGTAGGTAAAGTTCAAAGACAAGGTCGAACCTCTAAATAAGAGGTGGGAAGAGAATGATATGCTCTTCTCTAAACTGCAAAGACCCATTTTAATTCCTTTTTAATTCAGGGAAAAGGGATCAAGGAAAAATCAAATACTTTCAGTACAGAAAAGTATTACATAGCTATAAATTCACTCTTTCTTTTCAGCTGAGTATGAGAAAATAATAGGAGAAAGTTGGGAGCTGGGAACGAGAGATAAGAGAGTGCTTCTTCCTTTCAGCAGTTCTCCCTTCAGAAACTGAAGGAAGAGGAGACTGGGAGGGCCTGCTGCTGAGTCTCTGAGCAGTGAGAAGCTGGAGGCTCCATGATACCAGCCAAACCCAAAGGACAAAGCAAATCCCTGGACAAGGCTTCTGACTCCAAGCCAAGACAGGCAAGATAAGTTACAAAAAGCATTCTAATGGGGGCCCGGAGGTGTTCAACTACAATAAATAGATATACCTGCAAAATTAATGAAGAAGCTAACCCAATCTCTCCGTAATTTTTCCATAGTCTTTATTTGCTTTAAGAGTGTCTATAAAGCTTTGTTTCAGTACAATACTCATTGAAAGTATTTAAATAAGATTCTCCAATGAAAAGAAAAAATAATGTACAAAGGGGAGGATTATACATCAGGGGCCAGATTTCTAATTACACAAGGAGATTAAATCTATTCATTTATCTCTGCTTTTTCCTGAAATCTGAGCAATATTAATATTAGAGGAATAAAAAATACCTTAATTCCCAAGTTCTCAGAGCATGAGGAGGCTCAGCAACTACCCCCACATGCCGAGAGAAAATGGAAGCCTCTCAGAAAGCAACTCACAGGAAATAAGAGAGTAAAGAGGAGCAGAAGAGGGGAATCAGCAAAGCTCTGGAAGACAAAAAGCAGGAGAACTTGTGGTGATGGAGTTTCAGAGAGAGGAGGCTGGAAACTGCCGAGTGAGGAGTGTGGGGAAGAAGACAGGAGGCACGAACCTCTTCTCACCAGCCTTTGGCGGGATCAGCAGAGGGCCCGCGGGATCAGCAGAGGGCCCGCGGGCTCTGCTTTGTGATAAGACTTGAGTTGACCATCACTGTTTCTAACTATGACTAAGTGAATCTGTCAAATTTGGAGTGGATCTCTCTAATTCAGGCAAAATTAGCCCTGTTTTCTAGTAATCAAGGAGATTTTTAACTTTAAAACAAGAAGTTCCATTTTGAAATGATGTTAGACTTATGAAAAGTTGAAAAAGTCATAGAGTTCCCATGTATTCTTTGCCCAGCTTCCCCTAAGGTCAAGTCACTACAGGATCAAGAGAGAAAGCTGCAGAGTCAGAACATATTAACCAATCCATGGACACCATTTGACTTTCATTAGTTCTCCACTTGTCTTTTTCTGGTCCAGGATGCAGTCCAGGATCCCTCGCACAAGGTGACATTTTGATCTCGCGTTATCTGGCTCACACATCTATGTTTTAACTGGTGTGCGTTCAACTGGAAAAAGGGAGGTACTCTCAGGATGGCTTGTCTCCCATCACCTCCAAATCCTGAATTTTTGCAGAATTCCATGATGTGAGAATGTTCGTGTCTCTAATTAATTGATTGAGTCACTCCAGGTCACCTGGTGAGTAGTCGAGAAAGAGTAAGAAAGATTGAGGAGTAAGAAAGATTCAGTGTTAGAGTATCTGCTTAGCACACACAACATGAAGCCTAACACTGCAAAAACAAATAAAAGAAAGGGGAAGAAAGAGTTCAGAAGTAGTATTCTCATGCAGTATTCTCAACCTTTTTGTCTCAAGATCCTTCTAGACTCTTCGAAATCATTGAAGACACCAAAGTGTCTAGTTCTTGTTGGTGCTATACGTCTATGAATGTGTTAGTGAATTTTCCATCACTGTGACAAAATACCTGAGATAGTCAACTTAGAAGGAAGAAAGGTTTATTTTGGAAGAAAGGTTTCAGAGGTTTCAGTTCATGGTTGTTGGCTTTGTCACTTTGGGCCAGCAATGAGACAGAAAATCATGATAGTGAGTGTGGTGGAACAAAACTGCTTACCTCATGGCAGCCAGGAAGCAAAGGGAGAGAAAGGAAGAGGCCAGGGTCCCCTACCCTCTTCAAGGGCATGCCCCCAATGACCCAACTTCCTCCTGCTAGACCACACCTCCTAAAGGTTCTGTCACCTCCCCAGAGCAGCACAGGCTGAGGACCCAGCTTTCAGCAAATGGACCTTGATTGGACATTGAAGATCTAAACCAAATCAATCCGTATTAGCTATAAAACTGATATCTTGACAATCTATCCATTTAAATAGTACTAATAAATCCAGTATATGTTAACATTAATAACCCATTTTATGAAAAATAATTACAGTTTCTAAAACAAAAATACATGGTGAGAGGAGTAGCCTTGTTGTGTATTTTTTTTCAAATCTCTGTAACACCTCCCTTAACGGAAGACAACTAGATTCTTGCCTCTGCTTCTGCATTCAATCTGTTGTGATACCAAAGGTCTTGCAGCCTTAGGAAGATTCCCTGGTGTGCTCATAGGAGAATAAAAGAGTCAATAATATCTCAGTATTATTATAAAAACTTTTTGACCTTTCAGACTCCGAGACCACACTTTGAGAACCCCTAATAAATGTCCCTTTCCATACAGCAATGGCAAGACACATGTCCCTCCCCTGAAGAAGGATAGAGAGAGAGCAAGTCTGAGACAGAGGTGTCCATCTGAGAACCAGTTAGACCACCACCCTAGGCCCCCAGGTCCTCTCAGCTCGCAGTCAGGTGCCTATTTCTCTCCCTGTGCTGCAATTTGCTGAGAGGCTAAACCCTGTCAATCTCTAGACTCAGGGATGGCAGTAGAACTGAGGGACATTCTCCTAAAGCCAGAAAACTGGGCGGAGTCACACAGAAGAGGTGGTAAGACCCTCTCCCCCTATCCTACTCCTGGTTTGTAACCCACCCCTTGGCACACACACCCAAGGCAATAGATTGGGCAGTTTTTCTGAGGAAACTGAAAAACCTAAGAAAAAAGAGCTATAAAATACTAATTTGGCATATCCATCAGTGAAAGAGCCCCCGCCAGTTACCCTAAATTAAAGCCCTAGTCTTCCAGTCCTGCCTTTGCACACAGTTCCAGTAGCTCGAGATCCGTCACTCTGACCTGCTAACAGACTGCACAGAAGGACTAAGCCAGACAATCTCAGAAAGCAAAACAGACAAAACAACAGGAACGGAAGGGAAGGACAAATGCTAACACGCACACACACACACACACACACACACACACACACACAAACACATACACAAGGGTACGCTCATCAAACAACAAAGGACTTCTTGGACATTAAAAACGTCGAAGCAGAAATTTAAAAATCAATAAAGGTTTTGAAAGATAAACTTGAAGAAGTCTTTCAGAAAATAGATCAAAGAAAAATTGATAGCTAACAGAAAAAGTAATACTTAGAAGAGCAGAGAACCAATACAGGTTAGCGTACACCAAATACACCCCCAGAGAAAGAGAACTGAGAAAATTTTCAAGTGAATAAAAAAATTAGAAACTTTGCAGAATTCTAAAGTTTGAGGTTCCAAATGGAAAGGGTCTATATGTTTCCAGGGAAATACACAAATGTATGAAGGGGGCGGGGGGCGGGGGGACATCAACAGGAAACTGCAGAATACAAGAGATAAAGAGAAGATCCGAAAGCGTCAGGGACATAAAACCAGATACACATCACCACGGAGACCCAGAAAGGCAACAGACCTGACAATAACTCTGGAAACAACATGATAATGGAGTGATGCCTTCAAAACTATCAAGAAAAACGATGTGCTAGCCAGCTTTCTGTTACCTAGACCAAAGTCCTGAGAAAATCAACTCTGAGGAGAAAAGATTAGTTTGGCTCAAGGCTTCAGAGGTCGCAGTGTACGGTCAGCTGACGGTTGTGTCTGGAGCTCTGGTGAGACAGGACATCATGGCGGGAGGCTTAGCAGAGGAAAGCTGCTCCGCCCGTGGCACTTAAGAGAAGGTTGGGCTCTCCACCCGTGATCTACTTCCTCCAGATATACCTTGCCTCCTAAGTCTTCCACCACTTCCCAATAATGCCTTCAAATTATGAATCACTCAGTGGGTTACTCTGCTGACAGCGTCAGAACCCTCATTATCCAATCACTCTGAAAAGCCCCACCTCTGAAGGTTGCTGCACTGGGGACCTAAACCTTCAACACGTGAGCTTTGGAGAAACATTTCAGATCCGAACGACAACAAATGATGTCCACCTGGAATTCTAACCATCACTCAAAGTAAAGGATAAAGAAATGTGCACGAATGCAAAATCTAAAAACACTTTCTTCCAAAATGCTACTGGTAGAAAGCACCCATGAAGGAAAGCAACTCCCTCCCTTTCCCCCCAGCTAAGGAGGGAAAATATGGACTCCCAGATGGAAGGTGTAGTAGCCATTCTTCACGACAGCCCCAGTGAGCCCCTCTTCTGGTATTCACATCCCTGTATGGTCCTCTCTGGCACTGGACAAGGATTGCCCTGAATGACCAGCAGAAAATGGCAGAAGTAACACTCTGATCCTTCTGAGGCAAGAGGATTGTGAGTTCAAAGCCAGCCTCAGCAACTTAGTGAGGCCCTAAGCAATTAGCAAGGCCCTGTCTCAAAAATAAAACACCCCTGGGTTCAATCTCCAGTACCAAAAGAAAAAAAAAAAAAAAAAAACTGAATCCTCCTGCCAAGAGGTATGTGATCTCAGAGGCAGATGCTCCAGTTTCAGATAGCTTTAGTCTCTTGAGAAATCTGAACCAGAACCATTAGCTGACCTGTTCCAGAGAAACTGTGAGAAAAATAAATGTCTGTCCTTTAAAGCTGCTAACTTCTAGAGTGATTTGTTACATACCAGTAGACAACGAATACACAGGGTATGCAACATAAAAGAAAAATAAAAGAAATTCCCAAGATAAGGAAGCCTTAGGGCAAAAGCCATGTAGCAGTCTTAGAGAATATTCGGTGTACATTTGAGCAGGAAGTCAGAAAACTTTAGGAAGGATATCTCCCAAAAAAGTGGAAATGATCAATTATCTTCTAATTATATGGTAGAGAGAAATTGCATTCTTTTACTTGAAGTGAATACATATTTTTTTAAATTCACAAACACTTCAAGTTTTGTTTTGTGTTGTTGTTATTTTGTTTTGTTTTTGGTGGTGTTTGGGATTGAACCCAGGAACTTATGTACGCTAGGCAAACACTCTACCAACTGAGCTACATTCCCAGTTCCCAAAAAACACTTCAGGTTTTGACTTAAGTGTTAATGATTACCCAGAAAGCTAAGCAAAAGAAAAAATAGAATAATCATTAATGCTAAGAAAAAAAATGTTATTTAAGAAAGAAATATAAAAAATATATATCTAGTTCAATTATGAATAATATTTGTAAAATCATAGTCATATAGATAGTGAAGTCTGAATCACCCCAAAATTGTGATAATTCTACTTTGAGTGCAAATAAATCAAGATATGTGTATCAGGAAGGGGTAGTGGTGGAGTGTGCAGTTTAAGAAAGCTAAAATTCATTTTCTTTAGTCGGAAGGCAATAGATAATGTCTAAAAGGTAAAGATCAAAATATTGTCTAAGTCTGCTGCTGAGGATAACAGCAGCAGTTTAATACCAGGATAACAGTTAAAAGAATTGACAATGGTTGACTTTGTGGAGCAGAAATTAAGGATGAGGAGGCCAGGCTACTCACCTGTAATCCCAGTTACCTAGGAGGCTGAAGCAGGAGGATCACAAGTTCTAGGCTAGCCTGGGAAACTCAGCAAGATCCTGTTGCAAAATAAAATGGGCTGGGGGGATATATAGCTCAGTGGTGGACCACTTGCCTAGCATGCATGAGGCCCTGGGTTCAATCCCAGCACCACCCAAAAGAAGGGAGAAAGAAAGAAAAGAAATCAAGGGACGAGAAGAAATGGACCATGAGTGACCTAACATTAGCCTTGTCATTGTCTTTTTCTCAAAAAACAATTTGAGAATTTACAGTATTTACCTACTGTAGGGCAAAATCAATAGGCAATGTCTGCAATTAATAAATCACAGAACAGAAAATGTCTTCCTATTTGTCAGTAGCCACCAAGAGGTATCAAAACCAGGGGCAGTTAAATGTCGTTCCTTCTGGAAGGCAGGACTGGGAATGGTCTGGGGATATTTATTGCCGCATTATAAAGCATCCTTAAAACAAGAGGAATCAGGATTTCAAGCCAGAACAAGTCAGGCCTGAGTAGGAAAGTTTTGTCTCTGCTCCTGCTAGAAGCAGCTCAAATAGCTCCTCTGGGGTTCAAGCCACATTCCCCCCATTCTGTGGTGAAGATTCTGTGCCTTAGCTGTGCCCTCTTCCGGGGCCAGGTCTTAAATCCTGAGTTCTTGTGCCTCCAGCTCACAGTAAATTTCTCAGGTGACTTTCTTCATTCATGCTATTTTGCAAACTTGCTGTCAGCCCCCAGGATAACAGAGAATCCTCAAGACTGAAGAGACTGAGGGGCATAGAACATGTATAGAGCCCTTGTCTGAAGGGTCCCCACTGTCCCCAAGGCTGAAGTACAGAGAATGGCAGGAGACTGGACAGCACTGGTTAGGAGATGGTTGGGCTCCCCTGAGGTGTCCTTCACTGCCCACTTTCCCTTCAGAGCCAGCCCAGATAGGCAATTTGGACATTTTAGGATGATAGCTTGAATGACACGCCACTTCCTATACGGATCCTGCATGTTTCCAAGAAAAAGAGCCACAGCCAGCCCTGGCCTTCTACCTGGCGTCTCAGCGAGGCTTGCGTTCCATGTTTGAATGGCCAGGTGTGTGACCACAGTTGCCTGTCATGCCACAGAGTCCTGCCAAGAGACACACGATCCTAAGTCAAGAAGGAAGAAATGCCATTCCTGGGCCTCTCTGCAGCCAGCACAAGAAGAAGCTTGAGTCCTCCATGTCTACAGCCAAGCGACTGGTCGACTTCCAGGGATTGAAACCACGAGTGCTTAACCACTGGGCCACATCCCCAGCCCATATTTTATGTTTTTTATTATTATTTTGAGACAGAGTCTCACTGAATTGCTGGGGCTGGCTTTGAACCTGCAATTCTCCTGCCTCAGCCTTCGGAGTCACTGGGATCACAGAGGTAGGCCACCACACTCAGCCGGTTGACTGATGAGGACGGACACAGGTGACATTTTTAGGGATTGTGCCCTGGAACTCCCCATAGCTTTGGAACCAAGTAGGGAAGAGAAGAAACAATGCAGGCCTGGAATAACAGGTCTTATTGAGAAAAGAGCCCATTTTTAAGCAGTTTTCTTTTCTGTGAGTTATGATGACTTTGAAAACCGGTTGCCTTCCTTTTCTTTAGTCTGAAATCCCATTGTAGTGATAGTAAAAAAAAAAAAAAAAAAAAAAAAAAAAGTAAGCAAGACTAGAATATTTCTCTACTCTCTGTCATTCACAATTGATTGATAATAATGACTGTGAAGAAATACACAAGACAAGGGTTATCAACAGGTAATTTCAGGACCTCAACCTGTTCTACATCAGAATCTTTTTCTAGACTTCATAACACTCTCTATGAAGATATTCATGTATAGTGAAATGATCAAAAATAGTAGCACAAATGTTTAAGCTTCATCTTAAGTTTACCTCCCTTTGTTCATATCAAATGGTAGCTTACTGTTTTATATATGTATCGAGACATCTCAGGGGAACTGCCAACCTGAAATTTTCAAACACACAGGGGCTGTGTACTACATAAATGAGTTAATGGGGTCGACACTTGTTAACTGGAAGAAGTGTCCATCTAGAAACCTGTGTTTTTTATCTCCAAAGGAGTGCGCCATTTATTTATTTAGAAAATATTTAGAAAACTATTTATGGAAGAAGCATGGTTCAGGCACTGTTCTAGAATATCACAGAGATATTCTAATACTGATTCTAAATGAATGTTCCAAAATTGAATGGCTCAAACAAGAGCAATCATTGTGCCTCTCAGCTCTGGGGCTTGGGGGTTTGACCACCTAGGGTTTCCTGAAGACTTGGCTCCTGGGGTCTCTGATCTGCCTGCAATGAGATGGTGAAGGTGACTGAAGGTGACAGGCCTGGAGTCCTCACCAAGCCTTCCTCAGCCAAACGTTTGGCGATGATGTGGCTGACAATGAGGACCCAGCAGGGGCGATTAAAAGTAGCCTCTTTGTGGGGCTTGGAACCTGACCGCAGGGCAACTGGGTTCCAAGACTGGGGGTCTCAAGAGAACCAGGAGGAAGCTACAGGGCCTTTCAGGATTCAGTCTCAGAAATCTGACGGTATCAATTCTACCAATGGTCACAGACCAGCCAAGACTCACGGGACTAAATGCAGACCCTCCCACACACCTCTTAAGGGAAGAGTGTCACCGTCACTTTCTAACTAGACAATGTGGGAGGGCATCTCAGAAAGTCCCATCTGCCCCCAGAAATAAGCTAATGGACAGGTGGGGTTGGAGCCCAGCAGTGAACAAATCAAGAGAGAATATGGGAAATATGGCAGATGATACTCTCTATGAAGAGGAGTAGGGAAGGAAGGGGACGAATAGAAGCATTCTCTCCATCTCTCTTACAAAGTGGCCACGGAACACTTCTCCCATAAGAGGTCATTCTGGCGGAGTTTCGGAGGAATGAAGCAATGAGGACAGAAGATAATGAGGCGAGAGCATTCCCAGCAGAAGAAAAGAGCAAGCAGGCAGGTCGTGAGGGGGACAGGAAACCGGTGTGGTAGGAACAGTGAAAAGGGTCCCCAGAGAGGGCAGAGAGCATTTTGGCAATAGTGAGGACCAGGGACTTTGACCTAAGTGAGATGAGAAGCCACTAGAGATTTTAATAGGAAAATAGCCAAATTAACTTGTGCTTTAATAACACAGGACCTGGATAACTCTGGTCACTGTACAGAAAATAGAAGCAACAGCCAGACTGAGGATAGAAGTGGGAGGCCAGGTGTGAGGAGATGGCTTTGTTATGGGAACCAAGCCAGGAAGCCACCTGTGTCCTGATTGGCCAGGTTCCCCGCCTGCCCACATAAGAAATAAGCAAAGAATGGAAAAAAGGAATTTTGTGCAGTTTGGCCAAACTGGGCGAAGCAGTTAGATTATTTCTCCACTAGTTGCCCAGAAGCTGTTGCAATTTAGAAACACAGAAGTCAGGCGTTGTGCATGTGTAAATTAGCTAGACTGTGCTTAGTCAGAGAATCCTCAGCTGTGACTTCCCTGGTGTCTGTCCTCGGTGTGAGGAAGATCAATGCTCAGCGTGAGATCATTCAGGAGCGCTCTGCTTCAGTATCTTGGACAAGGTGTTAGCAGTGGAGTTGGTGAGAAGAGATCATCTTCCCATGTTGAAAAGGACTATACTTCCATTTTTTAGCATTCAGATACTAAGCCACATTTGTGAAACTAACTATGAAAACCTGAGGTTACATAATCAATGTTCAAGGATAGAAATGAATCGACCATCACTGTGCTGCATAGCACAAGCAAATTTTCTTTTTAACAGCCTTATGAAGAGTCTCTAAAACCCTTTGGAAAGTTTTCCTTCAACAATTTTAATACTTTTCCCTCCTGTGACACAATCTAGTCCTCATTTCCAAAGTGAAATTCAAAATTAAGGCAATTATCACTTAGGTGAAAAAATCATTTGCCTCGAACATGTGGACCATTGAAGAAAAAGCATTTGAGGGTCCACACGAGCTAGGTGATTTCCCGGAATTTCCATTGCCCTTTATGAATGCAGATAAGAGCAGCATTTGGGGTGAAAAACATGAGTAAGAAATATGTCACCCCTGTGAGGTAAACAGCCTTTGGTGGACAAGCGAGTGGTAAATCACTCTTCAGGCTACCGGGTGCCCTACAGGAGGTCATTCCCTCCCACACGTCAGATCACTTTATTCCCAGGGACTCTCACGCTCAGGACGGCTCATTGACCACACAGCCGGGACTATTAGGCAGCTCTGAATAGGTTACGTGTTCTTTCCTTATTATGTTTGCTAAATGGTGGTGCATCTAATCATTTTTATCATGTAGGAAAATTTCATGAGATCTCTCTGGTCTTGCCAAATCTCCAAACAGGATTCCCCTGTTTATTCCCTTCTGCCCTAACTGAATGTTAGCTGAACCAATTAGGGCATGCATAATAAGCCAATTAGTTGTTCTTACTTTTCTTAACGAGTATAAAATGTGGGCCTGCTCAAATTACAACTCATTTGACAAGATCCTTTGCTACACTCCTACTATTGCAATTTGGCATTTTTTCACGTCTTTCAGGATTAAGGACATCCATCATAGTAGCTGGCGTCTCCTGTGAGCTTCCATGGGAATCGAGCTTGTCCCTACAGGATAATCATTCACTCTTCAACTCCAGCCACTCTGTGAAGCGCTGCAACATGGTCCCTCAGCACGAACTAGGCTAACACTGAACCCTGTCCTCGAGATAAAACACCTCACTAGCAAATCAACTGACACTCCGAACGTAAGGGCTTTGGATCTCATATTTCCAAAGCTCACACCATTATCTCACTGCCACCAGAGATATATCAATATATTTTGTTAGGTTCTCTTTATCATGATCTATCCACCACGGTCAAGCATGAAATATGAGCAAACTCCATTCAAGGATCAAGATCCAAGTCATGGATTATAGGGGAAGAGAGATTCTTAAGCTTTTGTAAGACAGCCAGCTCTAGTCTTCAAAGGGAAAACAAAAACTAAAAAAAAAGAAAAAAGAAAAAAAGAATAGAGTCAGAAAATTTCATAACTTTGTCAACATTTATTTTCACCAAACAACTCATTAAATCACTATAAAAGTCAACGCATATGGTCGGATATGACAGTTTAAATTCTAGAAAGAGTTATAAGTCAAGTTAAACTCATAATACATAATGTAGTCTTGGTGTCTCATCCATGAATTATAACATTTTTATTACATCCCAACTGCAAATTACCGACTTGTTCCATGTCCTGCCAATCTCTTGATTAAATGGGGAACTGTTAGGCATTGTGAAAATATATTATGGTAAAAGATGACTCCATCATGTGTCTCAGTTTCCGCATCCTTATTTAAAGCTTTATCACTACAGCAGCTGGTCCAAACTGAATTGTTGATTTAGCAAAGTGATAGCAGAAGAGATGGAACAGGGGAAAAAATTGGGGCAAAAAACGACCTGTGTTTTATAGTCTTTATCTTTCTGGGTCTCCTCATATCTTTCTCTGGTATTTGTGTATCTTCAGTACTTTCAGTATTTCTTTTGATCATTTCAGTTCCCTCTCTTCAAAGTTATTCTTGCTTTACAGGCCTTGCTCCCATGGGCCCAACTTAAGGGCGTTTTATTTTGTGTCTTACACTGATAATGGCAATAACTTGGACCCATCAAGTTTCCCCATAAAAAAAAGCTTTAATGTCTTGAAGCCATGCCAATATGTCAGCTGAGGGTGTGAATCAAATAGACATCATTGCACATTTATCAGAGAGCCACTCTGTATTAGGGCCTTAGAAAAAACTTACCAAAAAATTGGGCTCTTTCTTTTAGGAACCTAAATTCTGAAACAAACAGATAAATTGATATTTTAAAATATAAATAATGGGTTCCTATATATTGATCACTTCTACTAATTCTCCTTTTATATTTGTTTTGATCAACATGTTGTAAGACTTTTTTCCTATTATGAAGTAACACATAATCATTGTAGAAATTTTTAAAGATGAAAAGGTCCTTAACAAAGAAAATAATAATCACCCACAATCCCCAAACTCAAAGAAATGTGGTAAAGACATTTATAGTCTTCCTTAATAATTCAGATTTATGGTGGGGGGTGAAAAAAATAACAGAATGAATCAAAAACTATTACCCTAGGTAAATGTATGATTACACAAATGGTATGCCTCTACTTCATGTACAAACAGAGAAACAAGATGTATCCCATTTGTTTACAATAAAAATGAATTTTTAAAAATTCAGATTTATGTTCTCTACCCATGATAAAGGAGAAGAAATTATTGTATTACTAGCAGGATTTACCTCAAGGAGAAACTATTTTTGTTCAGAAACACACCTAAATGGACACATTTGATTATCAACTTAAAGCCTTCAAGGCTTGATTTGAATCATCAAGGAGAAGAGAAAAGACTATCTGGAGGTCTCTGCCTCAAAAGTAGACAGGAATCATAATCTAGCAGGTGAATGGGGTCAAGGAGGGAGTGTAAATCCTAGCACAGTACAAGTCTGGTGTGTAAGTAGAAGAGATGACCAGTAACTTCTAAGGCAGTTCTGTCTGAAGTGTAGAACAGGAAGGTCTAATGTGCGTTTAAAAAAAGCAGCGAATACAGAACCTCTGACCCTCCAGGTCAACCCACCATCAACCGCCAAATCTCTGCAGCACACATGTCCTAAATTGGTGGAACTTTGAGGAGAAAGGACATTGGATAAAGGCAAATATCCCCAGGATAACATTGTGCAGGATAAGAGATAGCATCTCAAAGGGCCGAAATGCAGACTGGAAATCAAAAATAGAGCCAAAGTAGGAACTCTGAGCCAGAAGTGATTACAAAAAAAAAAAAAAAAAGAGGGTCACTTTCCTAGAATCTCAGAAATAATGGAAGAAACACTAACCTTTCCACTGGAATGGGAACTTATGCCAAACCTAAATTTAAAAGAGAGATGACCCCAGCAAGATGAAAATTTCAGTTCTGATATCTAGGTTACAATTTTAAGAAAATACTTGGAACTTTATATAATAATATTAATGCATTTCTATCTTTAAAGGTGAACTGATGGAGAAGACTATGGGGATATTCTAAAAAGACTGTTTGATCAGTCAAATAGCTAGATAAAATTCCAGTATTTTCCAGGCACTTCCAGAGACAGTTGACTCAGCTGGAGAGAACTGACTGCCTCCAGGTTTCCTATCTGGACCCACTAGCAGCTTCTGAACCCAATGCTCTTCTGAACCACAACCAGGCCTTTGGAGAATCTGTGGCATTGGTTCCACAGTAGTGAGGGAGGGGTTCAGGAGTCAGAAGAGAACGAGGTTGACTAAGTATAAATCCATTTGCATCATTGCCATATGCTCTACCCTAAACCATAGGCAGAAGGGAATACAGCCTTCCATTCTCAACTAAAACTGCGTAGATGGGTCCAACAACAGTTCCGTAATCAGTAATCAGGTAAGGAAAAGGTCACCAGAAGTCAGGAGAGTCAAGAACGTTTGATAACTTGAGCTACACTTTTTAAAAGGTACAGAAGGTAATAGAAAGGGAGTGAAGGAGAGAGAGAGGAAAGAAAAGAAAGAAGTATTAAAGATGAGGGAAGGGAACTCATGTGGACATGGACATGTTATATGGCATGGAATTTTCGGGACAGGGAGGTGAGTGAGCCAGTCCAACAGAATGCATGTTTCCACTCAGACTGGAAAGCTGAAGTAGAATCAGGTCCTGCAGGTGAGGAAGAAGACAAGAGTCCACGTATTAGGAAGTGGAGAGCCAGTGTTGATTCTTGACCAGGAACTTCCATGGTAAGATGGTGCATTGGAAAGATCCATTTCATTTCGTTAGAGATGGGTGATATTTTCACTCTACGTGGAGAACAGAGAAGGTTGCTACAACAATCCAAGTTCAAGGTGATGAGGGAGGTGACTGAGTAGCCTCAGTGGTGCCATCTTCGTGTGTGAAAATGACTGTATTTGCTAGGCACCTGAGAGCAATGTCACAAAGAACAGGAATTTAAGTGCCTATTCCAATTTTATTATCTAAAATCCCAAGGGAATAATAAAACTAATAGTTCTCATGGTGCACGCTAGAGTGGGAGAAGAGAGGGATGGAGGGGAGTTGGGTGAAATAAATTGCTCAAGTAGAAAAGCAAGCACACCAAGCACGTTACTTTATTTTCTTTTTTCTCTTTCTCACCTTCCCTTTACTGCTGTTCACAAATTATCGCACAATTTGTGACCTGAAATGACACAGAATTATTATCTTGTGGTTCTGGAAGTCAGAAGTCTGAAATGGGCTTCTCCAGGCTAAAATCAAGGTGTGGGCAGGGTTCTCCAGGAGAGAGTTGTTGCTTTTTCCAGCTTCTAAAAGTCACCCATATTCCTGGTCCAACATGCCTTCCTCCATCTTTAAAGCCAGTGACACTGAATCTTCTAATCCCTCTTCACTCCGACATTCCTGTGTCCCTCTTCTGGAGATCCTTGTGGTTACATTGAACCCACCTGGATCATCCAAAGCATCCTTCTGCATCAAATTTGTTAACTTCACATCTGTGAAGTTCCTTCTAATGTTCGCCTCAGCATTAGAGTAGACCTCTTGAGGGTTCACATTCTACCTCACCACCCAGTGTTATGTTTCCTGGAGGGACCAGGAATTGCTCAGGGTGGTCACTGCACCACTGACAGGGTGAATGTGGGCCCAGTTTGCTAAGTGAGTGCCACCAACTGCCCTTCCACCAATCCTACCCTCCAAACACCTCCAAACATTACTGCAATTGCCAAGAGATAGACCGACAGGGAGTGGCCAAATCCCAGGCACTTCTGAAGTCCAAAGGGTCAGACACCAGCCTCTTTCTGCCAAGGTTCCCTCCTACTTAGAGCAGTTATATTTCTTTAGAGGACCATTGAGCTGATGATTCCCCAATACTGTGAAGTTGAACTCTCCCAAAGCAGTTAATGAGGAGGACAAACATAAACACAATTTAGACATTGTGTCATCTTCAGGGCAAAAGTAGCTAACATTAATGGACGAAGCCAAGAGAAGCTTTTGATGTGCTGCTTTAAGTCAATAGAGGGGGAAGGCCTTCTTTTCACTGAAGGTGGTTTTCACTTTTTGTAGACAGATGATTTAACATATCAATAATAGTAACTATAATAATATTTAATCTATTTCAATCTTTCATTTAGAGACATAGAGATTTACACGTGAAAAGAAAGCATGACTACTTTAGAAAATAAAGGCAAAAGGACAAAGAGCGGGATACACACAAAGACAAGGCTGTCTGGGATTTATTCTCTCCCCGCTTTCCTCTCCCGTGGAGCTGGCTGAGAACGGCCAGGTCATACAGTCTCAAACTCCCTGAGTCATTTTTGTGTGGCTGCTTCTTGGCAGTCTGAAAGCCCTGAGTGTTTCTCAAAAGATTAAAATGGAACTGGAAAAGACCTCTAGCCTGATATTTTGAGAATTTAGCCACCCTAGTTTGTATAGGATTTCCAGCTATACAATGTAGAATTGATGATAATCCTGAATGTTAAAAAAGAAATAGCCAGGTGCCGTGGCACACACCTGTAATCCCAGTGGCTCAGGAAGTTGAAGCAGTAGGATTGTGAGTTCAAAGCCAGCCTCAGCAAGGGTGAAGCACTAAGCAACTCAGTGAGACCCTGCCTCTAAATAAAATACAAACTTGGAATGGGGATGTGGCTCAGTGGTCAAGTGCCCCTGAGTTCAATCCCAGGTACTCCCCACACACAAAAAAAGAAAGAAAGAAAGACAGAGAGAGAGAGAACAAACGAAAGAACCAAATTTTAAAAGATGAAGATAAATAGTCACAATCAGGCAGGATATAGAAATCAGTCCAGGTGTTGTTCATGGCTCAGTGTCATTGTGGATATCAGTGAAATCTACAGGCCTGTCCAAGGATTAGGACTGTCAGTGAACCACAGTGATTTTACAGGCAAGAGGTACACAGGGAGACTTAATATTCCAGTCAGCATCACCTTCAACCATGAAATCGCACCCGTCTATAGTTCACCTGGAAAACAAAACAATTTTAACAGGGAAGGGAAGGCATACAAGCATACAATGTATCTATTATTGTTCATAGTTCCTAAATGGACCTGGTGATGAATTCTTTGTGGTGTGTTTTTCTTTCTAATGGGCTATTTGAAGGAAATTTTCAATAACAGAAACTAACAATGAGCAGATCAGTTCATAGGACTGTGCTTAGCTGTTCTTAATAGAAAACCTGACAAATGGTGGTTTAAAAAGGGATTTGCTTGTTTCATAGCCCAAGGGTGGGAGATGCAGGCCTGGCAGTATCCAGGGAAGCTGTCAGGACCCAGACTGTCTTTCAGAGTCCACCATCTGTGTCAAAGAGGCCGCTCTCTCCATACTTTAGACCTCGTGACTTCTGGGTATCTGCTGCTCCTCAGTCCCACCTCCACATCCCAAGGAGAAAGAGGACTGAGCCAAAGGCCAAAGGGCAGGTGCACTGAATCTATAGCCTCTTCCAAGGAGCTACACTGCAAGCCTCCCCAGCATCCTGTTTACACTCATGGACCCAAACTTGACCATGTTGTGGTCACACCTCGCTACGGGATGAAGGTATATGGATCTGAGGTGGGTCAGCCATCCCACAGAGTCTTTCAGGTCCCATATAATTGTTTCTGGGCTGAGGGGGCAGTTCAGTAGTAGAATGTTTGGACTCAATCTCCAGTACTACCAAAAAAACAAAGCCTATTTCCTTAGCGGCACTTGAAAGGTTTCAAGTGGAAATCAATCATCACTTTATAATCAAGAATGAAGGAAAGGAGAAGGGAGAGAAAAAAAGAGGAAGAGGAAAACATTTCCGCATGAGAGCATTTCTTTTCTTTTTTTTTTTTTTTTTAACATTATATATCATTCAGGGGACACCAGAAACTTTTTCCTAGTGAGATGGTGACATGTTTTACCCTGGAGATTTTTAAGGGTTTTCAGTTGCAATCAAATGGATAGAAATGCCATACAGTTTGTCTCATACTGAACAGCAAGGAAATGGACAGGATAATTTCCTAAATTGTCATTTAATCTCAGTCTGTGTTTCTGTAATATCGTTTCCATCTTCTTAGAACTGTTTAGGAAAGCATTCCCAGCAGTAACCAGTGCCTCCAAGCCAAAAATGAGAGAAGAAATGCAGGTATAAAAAATAAAGATATTGAAATATATCCAGGGATGCATTAACCATTGTGGATGGCTTGATAGTCTGTCTGAGCAGTAAGTTCAGGATCAATACTGCCATCGGAAGTCAAGTCTACACCCACGCTTCCCCTATAGACCCAGACATGTCAATTCAAGGGTGAAGTAATGACAACAAAAACACAAAATCTTTTGAGAATCCAATTGTAAGAGAGACTATCATCATCCCAAATATTCAGGGAAGACTATCCAAGTAAAAGAGAGAACGTGCATATGTATGAATGTATGGTGTGTGTGTATGTGTGTGTGTGTGTGTGTGTGTGTGTGTGTGTGTGTGAGAGAGAGAGAGAGAGAGAGACAGAGAGAGAAATCGAGGGAGGGGAACAGTAAAAAGAAATAGAAATATTTTTATGAACAAAGTTCTTAAAATGCTGCATTTTACCTGTGCAGAAATTATTACAAGCAGCATTATTTTGCTGACCTGGGAGGACATTTATTCAACAAATCCCTGACTCAATTATTTGCCTTGTTAATAACTTTAAGAACAGTTCTTTGCTGTGGAGGCATATCTCTGATAGATGGACTTAGTCACAGCCACTATTTCCCACCTCCTGACCTAACCGAGTCTTCCTCTTCCCCAATCCCAGGTGAGTCTTTTCTTTTTGCCCAAGACCTGATGATGACCTTGCCATCTCCTGTGTACTCTCCCAGCCTGAGTATATTCAAGTGATTCCTTCCAATAACCCCCTTGTCAATTCCCACGTAATTTATGAAAAGGAATTTTTGTGAAGGTTTAAATGTAGTCTCTGCCATATTCGATTTAATTCAATAAATATTTATGGAGTGCCCGTGTAGAATTGTGTGCAGTGCACTGTGCAGAATATAAAAGAAATATACAGCACAGTCCCTCCTGTCAAGAAGTTTGCAATCTTCCTGGGAATAAAAAGTTGGATGCTGAAGTAATTACAGGATGCAAGATAGTATGGAGCATGCAATAAAATTATGTAACCAAGACCAAAATATAAGGCACAGACAACATTATGGTTGGTCAGAGCAGGCAGGATGGAGCCATGGGGACCAGTTCACAGAGGAGATCGAACTTGAGCTTGTCCTTGAGAGATGTATGGGCTTGGCTGGGCACAGCAGTGGAGGAGGGCACTCCTGGCAGCACAAAGAATGTGAGTAAAATCAGAAGAGCGGGGACAGTAAGCGTGATATATAAGAGGAAATGTAGAGAGCCATCCTGACCGAACAGAGTGGGTAATGGAGATGGCAGAGTTGAGTTAGAAAAAAGCTGGATGCGAAAAAAAAAAAAAAAAAAAAAAAAAAAAAAAAAGAAGAAAGAAAAGAAAAAGCTGTTTGAGAATATAATGAAACCACAAAAAGCCTCAAAGCACAGAGGAACAAACTTGGATCACATGCTCTTCATCCTTGTGTTTCCTTCCTTGGTGCTGTTCTGTCATTGTCATTAGAGAATTCTTTCATCAACAGCCAGCGTGAAGCGTGGAGGAGACCCCAGGCTATCGTGTGTGAGAAAGCACTGTCTCTGCCCAGCAAAGTCACTGAACTGCTCGAGCTTCAGTTTCACAACTATAAAAATGGGACTATCTGCACCTTTAATTTAGGACTGTTGTGGACATGGAGATGATGAGTAGATGTGTTCTGTGGATACAAAACAGATGGAACCCGCGGCAAGTTTCATTCATTCAGTAACCGTTTGCTGGAGGCCGACCATGAACCACACGGTGCTCAGCACTAAGAAAATGAAATCAAAAACTTTCGGTGCTTCTTCTCAAGACATGAACAGATATATGTTTTTAAACAAAGGAAAGAGCAGCCCTGCGTAGTTGAATATACTTGGAGCTGAAGCTCATTCCCGAGTTGCATGACTTTGGGAAAACTATTTAATCATTCTGAGTTTCAGATTCATCATCTGATTAATTGGTCTAATAGTATCTAACCTATAATATGATTTGAGAATGAAATACAAATATGTGAAGAAACTAACATGGCACCTGACAATAGGAAACATCCAATAGGTGTTATATGAATTATTCCAAACAACCATAAAAAAATTATCGGCTAATAGAAAGTAAATGATGGAAATGGAATCAATGAAGTTTTTGCAAAAAAACTAGTCTCTACATGGAGACTAAATAATGAATAGGATTTGCTACTTGGGCTACATGATCCTGGAAGAGGAACAGCATGTGAAAAGGTACAGAGGTAATAAAGGAACTGGCATATTCTAGGACATGCCTGTAATTCAGCATTGCTAGATTATAAAGTCCAAGCAGAGAGTCCAGGAAATTAAAATGGTCAAAGAGGCAGGAGTCAAATTATGAAGAGCCAGAATGCCATGGGAAGGGGTTGGAGCCCATCCAATGGGCAACAGGGAGTCAATGATGAATGCTGGATTTAAATTGAGTTGGTAAGCACCATATTTTGCAAACTGTAATACAGAGAGCATTAAGGAGACTGAGGGAAAAATCATATGAAACAGAGATTATTGGAGATATTTTAAAGTTGGTTCCAACCAAATTCTATTTGGATTATGTTTAGAAACTGCTAAAGATTATCGAGGACACTGGGATACATCTCTTTTTCTTGCTATAGGTTTTTGCATTTCTTGAGACTGAGAATATAGATGGGAAACAAGTTTGGGGTAAAGATGATACAACCCGTCCGGGATCTGATGAATGTGGGGTGCCTGTGGAATATCCAAGTGGAGGTTTGGACACACTACTGTTCTGAGAATGAGGAATTGAGCTGACTGCTGCTGTGGACCTGGAGTCATTGACCTATATGGATAGAGGTGAGCCAGAGATCAGCCAGGGAAAGTCACACCACGAGGCAGCCCTCAAGACAGTCACTCCTGCCCTAGGTTAATAACCAAGCTGCCCGAGTAGATGAAGCTCACAGACTTTAAGGTAAAAACATAAACCTCAGATGTACAGCCTGTTTAGGTATGCCCAAGGTCAAAGAAATCCACTTTCTGGCATACCTTTTCTCTATCTGGTGCAAATTTCATTTGTCTGAAAGAAAGGAGAGGGACCGCGTGGAGCGTGGATCTTGGATGTTGAGGGACTACACACAGGATGACGATTATAAACACACCATCTCTAGAAAAACACCTCATTTACAAAGCAGATCTGACAGCTCCAGTTGCTTTTTGGCGGCGCACCCCCGTCCAGCCCCCGTGCGACCTGGTGAGCTTCGATTACAGCTTCGATGCTGGCTCTACCACAGAGACCCCCTAAAAGGGGGGTGATAAATGAGGTCCTGTCAGCCTTCATTCCCTGGGTGGCCTTGAATCTCTGCCGTTATCTGTTACCCTGCCAGCGCTGACAGTGATGAACAGGAGGCAGGCAGCTAACGACACCCCGATTCATTACCCAGAAAGAAGGGAGAACAGAAATAAAGGGAAGGTGACGCCATGCCGGGGCTTCTCTCCTGTCAGTGTCGCCTTCCTCCTGCAGGCTTGAACGGTGAAGAAATGATGGGGCCCGTTTGTCTCCCTCGCAGACTCTCATGACACTCAGAACAGAGCTGTTCACCGGGATGCTCGCCAGAAGGCCGCGGCCCAGCCTTGTGTGGTCAAGTTCTCCACTAGACTCACAGACACAGGAAATATGTAGCAACTTGGTTTTTTTTTTTTTTTTTTTTAAATCCACTTTTACTCTAGAAAAACATAAAAAACAAAAGACACATAAAATCATCCATCTTCATGGCCTGTCCATATTAAATTGTTCTCCGTTTCAGCAGAGTATACTGTCTATCTCTGAAGGCTGTATTAAGCCTGTGACTGACTCTACAGCAGCCAACGCTTTAGGTAGACCCACCCATCACTTGCCATAATAGACATTTATATCTTTAAGTGGTATCTGGTTCTTCCCTAAGAAACATTTCATCAAATTTTTTGTCTCAAACATTTGTTTGTTTTTTCCTGATGTAATGGGAAATGAAGGCTTTTACTTCTTTCTCTCCTTTTTCTTACTAACGGGACTTCCTGTGGTAACCGGAGTACATGTTCAATACGTACATCTCAAACTCAATCCCCAAAGAAAACAAGATTTTTCTATTTAGTCTAATCCATCTTAATCCAGGGTGTTAATCAGAGCACTGGTTCTGTGGGACATTAACAGGAAGCACATTTTTTTAAAGGAAGGAAAAGAAAGTTCTAGGGTCCAGTACATCTGAGGAACACTGCATTAACCACGTTTATCATGTTCCCTTCAGAGACAACGTTTTCAGTCTGTAACATACTAACGTGCATTTTGGCTCTCCTAAAGCAACTATAAGCAATAATATTTCTCAACCTATTTTCTCTTACTTAGACTATTTCTGTGAGACATGTATTTAGACTAGTGTTACACAGAACCAAACTTTGGAAACAGTTGTTCTAGACTTACCCATGAGCCCCATCTTCTCACTCCCTTATTCCACCCACAAACAGAAACCCTGGTCATGCTGTGTCCTAAGTATGTGGCTGAACAAGACATCCCGAGGTGGAATCGATGCTAAAGACATGGTATCCACCCCCAAAGAATGCATATCTTGCCCCCATGTCCTGCTTTTATGTATTCTGACCTATTTTCCACTTTCCCTGATTAAAAGAAAGAAGAATAGGTTAAAGAAGAAACTGAAGCAGAGAGAAGAGTAATTATGTTATATATGGGACAAAAGCGGTGGGGGTGGTTAATACATGGGTTTTTATCCTTGCCTTTTGCTAAAGACCAAGTGGTCTTTCTAAAAATAGCAGCAGGAGACATCACCATTACTTTTTGGAGAGCACTCGCAGTTTCGTTTTGGTTTTTTTTAATGTAAGTATGAATGGACATGGTCTGAGCTTCAGAACACTTAAAAACTGCAGCACAGTATTTTAAGTGCCTAATCCAAGAGCAAACACAAAGGGATGATTCACTTCAACGGCATGAGACATCTAAGTACCATATGTTTCTCATTATATAACTCGGGCACAAAGTAGCAGCATTTCTCATCTTGCTATTTGGCTTCTTCTATTAATGCAAGTCATTATCTACTTTCAAAATAATTTCGCTGAGGAGATCTGAAGCCTGTACTTCACACAAACAAACAAACAAAACCATCAGCTTTGTGTATAGGTGTTTTTTGCAATCCGAGCTTTGGAGGCAAAAAAAAAAAAAAAAAAAAGAAGAAGAAGAAGAAATTAAAAATAAACTGGAACTTCTGTTATTCTAGCAATTCAAAACTAGAATCAAAAGTAATGTATAAGTTTCAAACTTGTAATGACTAGAAACAGACTATCCAGCCTCTCTGATCTTTTTTCCTCTTTAAAAAGCAATCGGGATTCAGGTGGGAAGAAACGATCATCCAAGAACTAAAGTAATATCTGAGAGAGATGAAACCATCATTATAAATTAGAAGGAGTCCATCGTTCATTTTTTCTGTTATCTTCCCTGCAGGAGAAAGTAGATTCTAGAAGCTTACCGGTGTTCTTCCCATGTGTGCTCCAGGAATTCAAAAGGCATCCACGGTGTTTCCAAAATAAAGTATAAGGAAGCACATTGCAATTTTTTTCTTCATTCCCATTGGTAGATTATTTGGAATCCAGACCTTGGGGAATATTCCGGAGACAGGAATATAATTCTGCATTTTCTACAGAATGAGGTTTCACCTTCCACCATTTCCATATAAAATTCTTTCTTTCCAATTTCCAACAACCAACTGTATGCATTCTACTTTTCCTGGGAAGGCATTTATTTCTGACTGGTCAATAGGAATACTTCCATTGCCTTCCTAGCCACTGGTGACAAATATACTTCCTCATGTGAAAGTCCTCTGAGAGCAGGAAGATTGATGGGCAGACAGGAAGAACCAGGACCACCAATGCAAGGAAGAAATTCATCTTATTAGCCTCTGATTCAAGTTAATCACTGGGGAGATAATATTTTAAACTCCAAAAGACTTCATGAAGTTTCCAGAATTTCTCCAGAGACATAGATCAATAGACCACAATAATCAAGAAGAAGGAGCAAGTTTGCCATATGCCACTCACTGTGGTAGGGTGTTCTACTTTAGTAAGCAAAGGGCTTTTAATGGAATTATTCCAAACCCATGAAAGAAGGGACAAGTCAAGCCTCCAGGGAAGTGCCTCCAAATTGCAGCTGATGATAAAAGAAAGGGTGAGATTTTAATTCCAATCTCCAAGCCTCAACACAGGAATGTGGGAGGCACTTGTTTGTTATGTGATTCAGTTAATGAACAGCTTTCCCCTAGCACCAAGCAATCAATGCCCTGTCCACTCAAAATAATGCACGATGATATGAGGGTGCAGGGCCCCATAATTTCACAGACAGCTTCCCTCTTTCCTTTCAGCTAGAAGTAACTGAAAATGAAGTCTGCCTGATTGCTAGCAGGGCTCCTTGGGCTTCGGAGATGTTTAAATATTAACCCCCTGAGCTCACAGCCCAACTCCCATCAGCAAAACAATCATCTGCCATGGTGTCCTGAATGAGGCATAAAAATGGAAAATTGTTAAAGCAAAATCTACCTATGTTTAAAAAAAAAAAAAAATCACACCTGGTGGGATAGTGTAATGATTAAACTTCTGGCTCCCAAGAACATTTTCCAGAATGGATCATTCCTTAATTGTAAAGCACAAGGATGTTTTGGTGTGTGGAGGCTCCTTCCTGTTGCTTGAATCCCTTCTCCTCCGACACTGAGTCTTACCTGTCCCTATAGCTCCTTTGGCACATGGTGCCTTCCCGGTTGCTCCT
Source organism: Sciurus vulgaris (assembly GCF_902686455.1). Lineage (NCBI taxonomy): Eukaryota > Metazoa > Chordata > Mammalia > Rodentia > Sciuridae > Sciurus > Sciurus vulgaris. The sequence goes on from NC_136469.1 coordinate 18,479,652, forward strand.
GTCTGCAACTCCATGTGCCTAGCTTGTGTGCTTATTCTCTCCCTCCTCGCTCCGCTCCATCTCTTTCTCTGTTCCTCTTTGTGCCTCTCAGTCTCCCCTCAGGCCCCTTTCTTTTCTGGTTATGGCAGCCACTTAAGCATCGGTAGGTTCTCGAACTTGGCTTACATGATAGGGGGCCACTGAAGCTGCCCAAGAGAAACGAGACCCTAAGAAAGTGTGAAAATCTGAGCTGGAACAAAGCATTTCTTGAACTCAAATTCAAAAGTCGTTTCCTTAGCCCATGCCGCATGTGCTGTATTGTTAACTTGCATCAAAGAAGTTCCTATCTCAGGAATCACGGGAAACGTTCAGACATGATTGATGGCTGGTCAAAAGAACATCCACAGTGAGATAAGCTGCAGAGGGGGAATGTGCTGAGCGGGTTCAGGATTGCCTGGCTGTGCTTTTCAAATTCCTTTCATCGCAATCGGTGACTGTAAGCACGGCAGGGTGAGAACAAGCCAGGACTTTGTGGAATATTCTTAACTGCTGATATGTAATCCATACAGCCAGTGGTATAGCAGCCTGAGGATAAAAGATTTAAAGAAATGGAGACGCAAGGACTGATTTAATAAAAAAAAAAAAAAAAAAGCAACTTGGAAGGGAGAAAAAGAGTGAGAACAGTAAGATTTATGTTAACCCATTGGGAGTACGCTGGAAATCTCTTTGATGAAGGATTGAGATTGCTTTGAAGCAGACTTTATTGAAGCAAAAAAGTAAGTGTGATGCCCAGGGACTCAGGTCAACTCGGTCACTTACAAGTGGCCCCATCTTTGAGTTTCCTTTGTTTTGTTTTGTTTTGTTTTGTTTTCCCCCAAATTCTACATGCTACCAAACTCCTAAAATGATGCTGTATAAAAACATTTTCCCTCTGAAGAGGAGGTTTTATATAGCCTTAGTAATTAGTAGAAACTTGCCTGGTGGAACATATGGTTAAAAGACAAGAACCCAGAAACCAGGATACACACACGTATGTACCCAATGTGACATGCAAAAGGCTACTAAAAAATCACAGCCCTGTTAGAGGAGCCCTTCCTTACTACAAGACCCCAAGTGCAACACCGCAAGAGAGCAGGGGCAAATTAGATGACTATCAGGAAAAGCCAGGAGTGGCTGGCAATTTCCTTGGGTAGGAGAATCAAATAGGGCTTAGGGAATGAGAAGGAAAGAAAGTCGAGAACAGCAAAGAATCTGCCTGGAACTAGAAATATAAACACTTCCCTTACGCAAGTGAGATTGCCAGTTCTGGGATCATAAAAGAAAGCTTTAACAGAAAGCGAAACTTGAAAAAAGATCGAGAAGGAAATGAATCAAGTACCAAGGAGTGACGCAATGACCAGAAAAGGACAGATTGCTTACAACCAAGGAAAAGCCAGAATTCGGGAATATCTTTCCTAGCACAAGCTGTCAACGGGAGCCGTACTTAGGATGTGGTCATAACTACTCTCTCCATCCTGTCAGCTCTGACCATAAAGTACTGAGGCCTCTTGTATATTCAAACAGTGCTGATTTTCAAAGAGAACAAGCTGCGCTTCCAGATTTTAAAGTCTCTCATATCAGTTGACTTTCTCTGTGGCGATATGCTTTTGCCTCTGAAGGTGGCAAAATGATTCAAACAATCATACAACAGTGTAGGTGGTACCACTAATGTTAGCCTTTAAACTTCCCAGGTAACTTTTTGGAAGAAGAGTACTAATTTGGGAATACAAGTTCAAGAATGGTAGGTCAGCAATCAGTCATTGTTCATACAAAATGCAGTTAGAGTGTTATTGGAGCAAAAGAATCAGCCCTCCACTGCAGTTCTCTACACAGATACTGAGCACCAACCTGACTGCACAGGCCAAGGAAGATCCCACACTGGAGACCTTGAAGCAATGCGGTGGAGATGCCAGATCAGATCCTGAAAAATGAGATCCTTGTGCTCCCACTTGCCCTGATTAAGAACTACAAAAATGGTGTATTCTCAGGTGTTTTGCATAGGGTTCTGATCCAAAGTGAGTGCCAGGCTTTGTGCTATTGGCCAACATGATCCTAGGGAAATTGATAATGCCACTAACTTGGCAAATGCTGGAATCCACTGCCTCCCCTTAAATAGTCCACAAGAGAACAAGAATACTTTAAGAGAACAGAGAAACTTCAATATCTCAAATGATATTGAAGGCAACTCATTCTTTCTTTATGTAAGAAACAGTCCCAGGATAGATCAGTAAATGGGCTCATCTCCTCCATGAGGAGGGATGGAGCAGCCCCAGCTCAACCTCGAAGAGTGTCAGAGTGACAAATTCCATGTTCTTTTGTAATGTCTGAGCCAGTTTCCTGGGTTTTATTATGAGTCTCACTGTTTGTTGGAGTTCCTTAGAGGTGGTCAACTCCAGTGCCATAAAAATATGGCATTTTTATTTGAACTATGGGACATAATGGTTTTTCCAGAAACCTTGGGGAAAGTTTTCTTTTCTCCCATCTGCCAGCTTCTATAAAATCATTTTGGTTTCCTGAAGCTTTTTCCAAAATAGGAAGGAAGTTAGTGTAAAATGTTGAATTGGGCACTCAGAGGAAACCCAGAATTCAATACGACAGGTTGACATGTTGGTAAATGTAATGAGTTACAAAAATGGCAACACTTCTAAAGGCTTAGAGTGATGAGCAGGTCCCACATGGGGAAATCCTTGAGGCCATTGCAGGGGACAGAGCCAGGAAATCATCACAGGTGACTTCAGACCTGAGGCTGAGCCATGAAAACCCAGGGAAAACACTAACCCAGTTTGAGGAATGGCTTCTTCTTCATAACTGGCCAATTTCTCTGATAAACCAAGATGATGCTTTCAGTTCAGCCTAAATTGGTGTGCTAATGCACTGGAAGGGAGAAGGAATGGGAGGAAATAGCATTTGTTGAGCCTCTCTCATGTGCCAGAGCCTTTATGTCACAATAATCCACTGAGGGAAGAATCATTACCTCCATTTCTGCACATGAATCACCTGGAAACACTCAAGTTAAGTGATTTATCCACAGTCAGAGAGCTTGCAAATGCTGGATGCAAGATTCAAACCCTGATCTGACAGCTGAAGCTGGATGCTTCTAACATCCCTCTGCTAGGCCCTAGGGAGCCGACCAAGGTATTTGACCCGTGTGACTGCTTTCAGGAAGTCTACCTACACTACGAAGATCCAATTTTATAAACAATCTTAATAATTACAAAGAAGCTCCACCATACAAATAATTTGTTACTAGCTTCCTTTATTTAAAAGTTCACCCAGAACACCTTTAAAAATGAAAGAAATTCACCTGTTGCATAGAGTCTGGCACGTGGGTACAGGTACAGGTCATTATTTTTATATGATGCATCAAAATTCTGCTCCCCTGCCTGTCTCCTCCTCCTTACCCCCCACCAAGACCACTTACCAACAACTCCACAATAGTAGCCAAGCCTTTACCACATAGGAAGCAAGGGCTGGTCCTCCAAGGAGCCACAGGACATGGTACTTAAACAGGTAAAAACAACTGAAGAGTGTGAACTTGGTAATGATAGGACAGGGTGCATTGCCTCACTCCAAGCTCCCCTCTGCACTATTGTTCTGATTCTCTCTCCCCAGCTTCCCACTACAAAGCTATATAGCAACCATTTTTCAGTGTCAGGCAGTCATTAAATAAAACATAAACACTATACTCCATAGGGCTGGGACGGGGCTCCAAAGAAAACCTAACGTGCAAACAGCACTTAAAGGCCCTTGGTCTCAATTCGGTTACTCCCATCATCAGCCTGGTTCTGAAAAGCCCCATAACTCGTCCTTGCCACAAGTGACTTGGCTGCAGAGCAAGTTGTTTAAGGAAGCAGATAACAACCTCCCTTGAAAGAAGCTAGTGAGGCATTTCAGAAAACAGGGTCTGCAGCAAATGTGGCCAGAGGACTCACAGCAACCTCTCAGGACTCGTTTCCTTGGCCGTCGCTCTAACGATGTTGCTTATGGTCTAAGTGATGGAGAACGGGTCTCCTGCACCCTCTCAGGTATGGCGTGCCCAGTATTTTCTGTGCATATGGTTCAGGGAAAACTGGGAGGACACCAGTGCCAGAGAACTTTCTCCTGGTTAATAGAGAAGTTGAGATCACCCAGAGAGGCTCAGTCTGTTGCAAAGACTCTGGGCAGTAATGAGACTTGAGAGATTTATCCACCTTCAGGCAAGGCCTGTCCTAAACTACCCCAGATGAGACTCCAGCCAATTTTTAAAGACCTCTTTTTAAAAAGGGAGGTTTTAATTCTTCCCTTCTGCACTGGAATAAAGAGAGAGGAGAAGGCAATTCATTTACATCTTAGATCAGCACAAGTGTGAATCGACATAATCGGCCAAACAAAATTGCATACCATGTTATCAGGTCAGCTCTTCCCAGATCATCCATAATAAATGTGCTGTCCCATCATTGATTATGTGATCTGTACTAAGAAAACCAACCCTATCATTTCCTTGATGGGAATTATTCTACAGCCCCCTATAACGTAAGGAATCTCATGTAAAGGAGATTGAACAGAGAACTCCGGTTTTAATTTACTGTCTCCAAATAGCCCCCAGCTCATTCCCTCACCTCTTTCAGAGCTATGACGAACATGGCCTTCCACAGCACCTCCATTTGAAACCGCAACAGCCAGTACTACCACGTGCGCGTGGCCCCCCACACACATCTGTACCTCCGATCCACTTCAGTTTTCTCCACAACACTTATTACCATCAGACACAGTGTGTAATTTTTATTATCTGTTTTCCCTACCAAAATATAAACTCTGCAAAGGAAAATATGTTGGTCCATTTTGCTCCCTCCGTTCTGTGCCCTTCATTATTAAAACTGAGCCTAATATATAGCAGGTGCTCTTCGCATGATTGTTGAGAGAACCGAATGGACTCATAGCTTCCTGCAAGATTTAGCCTCCTACCTGAGCTAATAGACGATTACCTTTCTCAAACAGGACACGGACAGATGAATATGCATCGGCTATTCCTATTTAGGATCTTAATTCTGGTTCTCTAATCCTTGGTGTCTTGGCATGCTCCAAGATGCCCCTTCTCCCTCATCCACCAAAGGGAGACACAAAGGCAGACTTCCTGGATCCCCGAATCCTGCCTTAACCACGCCAAGACTTCTCTCCTTCTGATGTACTAGAGTTTTCTGTAAGATACTTCCGGGGAGGAAACTGTCCCATTGCTAAAAATAGAGTTAGAAAACCTCCAGCCATCCCATGAGACAGAAAGAATGAACGTTGGCTAGAGTGTCAAAGGAATACGGGCTTCATTCATTCAGTGGATATTTATAGAGCATCCATTGTGTGCCTGGAGTTGTACCAGCCACTGGGAACGCACAGAGACGCACACCACCGTCAAGCTCAAATCCTTCCAAGTTCACAAGGAATTATAATATCCTTGGAAATTCGGGGAATCGTGGGAGCACTGAAGAAGGTCAGGAGTGTGTCCTGCCGGAGGTCTGCAGACTCTAAAGTGCAGTTCAACGACTACCACATGTCAAGGGAAAGGAGGAGGCAGACCTTCACATTGTGACCTTAAATAAGACAATAACTTCTTAGGACTTGATTTCCCCACCTATAAAATAAGAGGCTTGAGGGGCTCGGGTTGTGGCTCAGTGGTAGAGCACGTGCCTAGCTCGTGTGAGGCACTGGGTTCCATCCTCAGCACCACATAAAAATAAATAAATAGGGCTGGGGAGATAGCTCAGTTGGTAGAGTGCTCGCCTCACAAGCACAAGGCCTCTGGGTTCAATCCCCAGCACCGCAAAGATAAATAAATAAATGATTTTTTTTAAAAAGAAATTTAAAAAGTAAATAAATAAATAAATAAGATGCTTAAAAGTTAGCCAACACGCACAGTCCCTCCCAAATTAACACTATGTGTGCAGCTTTGCCAACTTACCAGATGCTACGGTTTAAGTGCCCGACGCCTCCAAAACCCACGTCGAAATTTAACTGCCATTTTAACAGTATCAAGAGATGGGATTTAAGAGCTAATTAGGGGACAGGGGAGATAGCTCCTGGGTTCGATCCCCAGTACCGAAAAAAAAAAAAAAAAAAGCTAATTAGGTAGGAAAAGGGTAAATGTTGGGCCAAATTTTATTGTTATATCATGTGCATATACAAATAAATAACAATGAATCTCACTATTATGTATAATTATAATGCATCAATTTAAAATATAGGAAAAGAGAGACTGGACCATGGGGGCTCTGCCCTCAATTGTGGGGTTGATGATCTTATTAAAAAGCAAGTTCAGCCCCCTTTTCTCTCTCTCTTCGCCCTCCCCTCTGGAGAATAGAATGTTCTGGGCACCATCTTGGAAGTGAAATCTTGGCTCTCACCAGACACCAATCCTACCAGTGCCCTGACCTTGAATTTCCCAGTCTCTGGAACAGAGAGAAATCAATGTCTGTTGTTCATAAATTATCCGGTCTCTCCTATTCTGTTATAGCAGCACAAAACAGACTAAGATATGGTACGACCAGCTAATGGAAATCATTAGTTTCGAGTAATGAATTGCTGAATATAGAATGTTTTGGCCAATTCATCTGAACATTAATAATGTGCTTGGCACAGCAGGATGATCAGTAAGCCCCAAGGAAAGTCATTTAAATTAATTGGTGTTTTCTTCCACATATGAGAGATTATTGTTACATGGTCCAGATTCAATTCCAAAAATTCCATCGTAATTGTGCTCAATACCAGATTTGAAGCAATCTTAAAATAAGTTATGGAATCACAACCTTTATTACTCACCATTATCATCAAGCTTGTTTTCACAATTGAACAGTCTTCCACATATAAGATGTTGAACAAGGGAACAGAGCAACCTCAGTCCCAGTAAATTTGGAACTATGGGAGATTTCAAACGTCTTATTCTTCCATTCTTTCAAATCGTAACTAACATATCAGCCAGGAATTTGTTCACTATCATCAACTATCAAAACAGGCTAATACAAAGAGAGTACATGAGTTTCTGAAGTCTGCAGGGTCAGAGAATTTCTGTGTTGAGGTTTTAGATATGTCTAAATCTCATTATGCTCATGGGGCCTAAGAGACTCTACCCATCAGGTCACTGAAGAAAATGACTTAGCATCAGAAGAATCAAGTTAACGGCAATATGCTGAACATAAATGTTGGGGTGTCCTTAATTTTAAGAGGAATCAAGGAGAAGATTTAAAAAATATGAAAGGAGGCATCCCTGAAGTGCAAAATGTACACTGGATTAACATCTATAGTTTACCGCTGACTGGGAGCTTTTTGATAGATGGCTGGGTTTCTTTGATACCATTTTCACATTTATCAAATAAAGATGGTAATACCTATCAGAGTGGAGATAACACCAATTTCCATAACCTGATAAATGAAAAAACAAAATGCGTTAGAGCCACACCATGGTTTATTATTCACCATGAATAAAGTCCTAATATGTGATACAATATGGTGGAACCTCGAAAACAGTGTACTAAGTAAAAGAAGCCAATCACAAAGACTGCATATTAAATGGTTCCATTTTATTAACAGCTCAGAAAATGTCAATCTATAGGGACAGAATGTATATTCAGGGTGCCCAGAGCTGATGGCTGAGAAGGGTGGCAGAAAAGTAGTGAGTGACAACTAATGAGATTGGGGAATTTTGGAGGAATGATGAAAATACACAAAAATTGGTTGTGGTGACGGTTTTATGACTCTATGAATACATCGGAATTCACATGTTATGGATGGAACATTTGTTCAACCCCTACCAAAATTCATACGTCAGAGTCCTGAGCCCCAGTGTGATGGTGTTTGGAGATAGGAATTTGCAGAAATATTTAGTTCTAGACAAGATCATGAGGATGGGACCCTCTGATGAAATCACTGTCCTTATAAGAAAAGGAAAAGACCAGAGCTCGCTCTTTCTGCCATATAAGGGTACAGCAAGAAGGTTGCCTTCTGCAAGACAGGATGTGGGCCCTTACCAAGAACGGAATCTACCAGCACCTTGATCGTGGACTTTTCCACCTCTGGAAGTGTGAGGAGTAAATGTCCTCTGCTTCAGACACCCAGTCTGTAGTACTTGTCACAGCAGTCCAAGCTGACAAGATATCACTGGATGAAACCCTTCAAACAGGTAAGTCGAATGATCTGTAAATTACATCTGGAGAAAGCTATCACTTAAAAAAAAATAATGCCCCCCAAGTTTGTTGAAAGGATAAAACCATGGAAGACATATGAAAGCTGTTTATTAAATAAGAATACCTGGCCGTCAGAACCGCCACCATGGGCCCCCTCCCCCGGGAATATGCCCACCAGGGCCCTGGACTCATCTTGGCCCTCCCTAGCTCTCTGCCTGTTTCCCATAAGACTGTACATAGTCCTTTTATTTCCTTGTGGCCTATGAGACTGGTTAGTAATACACTCTCAAGAGAATATTGTAAATGCACCTGATGTATCCATTTGTAAGCATCCTTTGATATATTGGGTGCTTAATAGAGTCAAAAGCGTTGCCTTGGAAAAACAAGCCCTAATCTTGGTTGCTTCCCTATCAAATACTTTACTACACCTTTGCATCTGATATATAGTTCCATAATAAGAGACTTGCAAAATTAAACTATGAGACATTTTCTCTCATCAAACTCAAAACTTAACTCATTGAAACAAACATTCATATGCTGTTTAAATAAATAAACCCTACATAATATCGGCCATATGATTAATTTTTCCTCAGAAAATATTTTTTCGATGTCACCCTATCAATCCAAAGAGATCCAAAAATAATCCTAAAACCATCAAAGAGTTCCTCACCACCCAAACGAGACTGATCTGTGGCACAGTGGTACTCTGGGGGTCTCTGTCTCCCGAGGATCCACGTGCTGTCTCCATGCCAGCAGTAGTTACTTTAGACCTGATCCACTTCTCAGTGCCTCACTGCTTGGTGGCTTTCTCTGAACACATACTAATAAAGCAGAAAAGGCAAACGTTATAAAAGACTTTGAGGGCTCAGGAGATCTACTGCAAACACACAAGTGACCAGGGACGTGGCAAGCAGGAAAGTAGGGGAAAGATTCTCACGTGACACAGCCATGTGGATTCCGTTCTGATGTCTGTGTCCCTTGTACTTGGAACACGTCTTGGTGAACACAGCTTCCTCACATCTCACTGAACGCCTGCTGTGAAAACTAGTGACAGACTGAGAGCCATTCAATAGAAATGGCCGAATGTCTAATCAGAAGATGCTGAAGATCAAGGGAGGGGAATCCAACCACTAAAAAGAATATGCTTAGGCATAAAACCATTGATGAAAAGGAAAATAGCACCTTCACTGCGTTAAAATGGGGTACAGTATGTTTTCTGTGATTCCCCATTGATTAAGTCCATTAGGACTAGTTATTCACCAATTGAATTTCCACTCAACATTGAATTCATATCTGATCGAGTTAAGTTCCGGGACAGCTCTTATCTTATTACCACTAGAGGAACTATAAGAACTAAATTCATTTTTCTAAAATTAAAAGAAAATATAAATAAGTTTGATTTCCAGAGAATCATAAGCTGCTTTTCAACAACAGACACCTGAACAAAGTTCAAAGTCAAAAACCAGCCTGTGAAAGATATTTGAAATAAATACACAAGAAAAAAAAAGTTTGTATCAAAAATATATAAAGAACTCCCAAAATTAATAAGAAAAGCACACTCCAATAAAGAAAATAAGCCAAAGATATAAAAAGGCAATTCACTGAAAAGGAAATACAAATAGAAAAAAAATCTGAAAATAAGCTCACCCTCACTGATAACCAGAGAAAAACAAATTAAATCATGAATTTTTCACAAAATATGAAGATTTGAAAAATCCCGTGTGTTGGCAATGTTTTTCAGAAACATCAGGGATGGCCATATGAATCAGAACATTCTCTTCCTACTGCCTGTTTAAAACAAAAAATGTCCATATCCATGGCCCTGATCTTCTACACCTCTAAATACCTACTAATTTTTGGAAAAAATCTCTGCCATATGCAAACTTGTCCATTGCAATATAATTTGTAATAGTAAACAGGGATATTATTTAATAAAATGTACATTCAAAAAGCAGATTATTTCACAGCAGACAAAAGGGATGAACACTTACGGGTATCATAGATGAATTTGTTTTAATTGCATTAAAAATACATGAAATATAATGTAAATACAAAATAATGCTTTTCATGTTACCAAACAATACATATCATAAAATGCCTACATATGTATAGTAGCACAAAAAATCAATCGTCTAGGAGAATATAAATTAAACTTATAAATACTACTAAAAAGTAGGGTAGCAGGACTCGATTTAAATGGAGTTGAGGGTTTCTACTTTTCCCGAAATATTTCCATTTTTTTGTGTGTTTTTTTAAAGCATATGCTTAGTGTAAAGCATGGTGATTACAGATGATGATAATACATTATATTCTTGAAAATCGCTGAAAGAGTGGGTACTAAGTGTCCTCACCACAAAAGTGGAAGCTGTGTGAGGTGTTGGAAATGTTAGTTATCTAGATTTGACCATTCCACAAGGTTCAAATGCTTCAAAACATCATGTTGTGTACAATAAATACATACAATTTTATCTGTCAATTATAAAAAAGGAAATATGTATTTTTAAAAATTATAAATAAATTATATGCTTAGAAAAATACCTAAAAACAAGTTTATCAAAATGCTCAAGTGGGTTGGGGTATCTGTCAGTGGTAGAGTGCATGCTTAGCATGCATAAGGCCCTGGGTTCAATCCCCAACACCAAAACAAACCTTAGAAAAATATTCCAGTGCTTTCTCATGGATGGTAAACACACCAGCTAAGAGATGCTTAATCTCAGCAGAGCAATGCTTCTTGGAGTTTATATGTAGATGGTTATATCTGAAGTTATTATCCTATAATCCCATGTTTGTGGGTATGGGTCTATTCACCAAATCTCCTGAAGTTAAAAAAAAAAAATGGGAAAAGTAGCTATTATAGTTTGATACTCAGTCATAAGAAATTTCAGGCTCAACTTTTTAGAGTGTCCCAGATTTCAAAGTGTTTTACACACTCTGTACATACAAATGCTATATGAGAGGCATAACCCATTAACTAATCCACTATTATCCATTTGATGAAGCATTGGGTTAAAATCTTCATTAAGCTGTAAGTTTTTACTTCAGAAATCAGAGAGCAGACCATAGAAGAAATGAGCCGAGCTAGTAGATTTTTGTGATTAAATATTACTACATAATTTGTCTTAAACACGTTTCCTTTTTAAAATGTCAAGATAATCATATGTTAAATATTGTCTTAATGAGCCCTAGAAATTTAGATTTTTAATTACAGAAACATAGGAGACATGAGTTTCCAGCCTCATATCTTTTACCTCTGGCCCCACAAAATGTGCGGGTCACGCCAGAATCCTTCATTATCTGGTTACACACTAGTGGACAATATGACATTTTGCTTGGAAATGATGTAGGATAATATGATGGAAAATAACTGCACTTTTTCTATTGTGCCTCTCCTGTAAAGCTATAAATAAGCTGAGTTGTGCCCCCTTGATTTATGTTTATGACTATTATGATGATAATTTATTTTGGGTTGAGTGCTGACAGCGTGCTGAGCGTTCCACCAGCCTCCTAAGGAGGAATGGTTATACCCCAGAGGCTTACACACCAAGACAAACAATTCGGCCATAAAATACGCCGGCTAAGAGATGCTCAATCTCAGCAGAGCAATGCTTCTTGGAGTTTATATGTAGGTGAAGAAAATTTCCTCCTTCTGGGGCAAGAAGGTTAATGCTCTTTGCAAGACTTTGAGGGCCCGTTTGCAGTAGAGTTTTCATAGAAGGCTAGAGAGACGCCAAGCGCATGCTCTTGGAGCAGAGCAAAGGGGATGATCCAACAAGGGTTCCCCGGAAAACAAATTACAGATGATGATAATACATTTAACAGTTTTCGGTGCTGAGTTAGTTATTATGGTTATAAGATTATCCTTCAGGGGCTTCAGTCTAGAGGACATCGACTCCTTGGTTCCAGATAGGCTGGGTATGCTCCTTCTAATGACAACCATCTTAAATCCATTCTAGAATAATATTGGTTAAAGACATATAACAATCTAGGCCAGTGTTTCAAAATGTATGTTTTAAAGAGCACAGGGTTTGAAGGATATTTTTAGGCATGACAAAAATGTTTTTTTTTTTTTAAATTGTGGCTATGTAAGTTTGAGAAATGCTGTGTTAAACAAAGAGAAAATAATTCTCTACTGCAAACATTCTCAGAACCACCAACTGGATTATAAACATTGTGAATCCGAGTTTGTCTACAAAACGTTTAGTAGAGGACTTCACCAGACTAGTTCTCTGGGAAATACACACAGGGAGACAACAAGGTTGGTAAAAGAGAACAAAAGAGAGGATGAATTAAACTTCCAGTTTGTCTTAATTCTGATAATTGTGGGGAGTCCTTCATTTCCTGATTCAAGTGCCTGAAGGACATAATGTGATCATCATTTTTTCAGTTGAGCCAAACAAGGCACAATCCTCCCGCCCCCCTCCCTCCGCCAACCCTCTAAACTGGTAGGAAAGATAAGGAGGAAAGGATGATACAGAAAAAATAAGTCCACCCATTTGTGGTAACCAGCTCCCCAGATGGTCCCTGGTGATCCCTGCCTCCCGCCCTCCAGCCCCCTTTGACAATAAACAGAGCTAACTTGTAACCAGTAGGATATCATGGAAACAATGGAGTGTGACTGCCAAGACTAGGTCTTGAAAGACGTTACTGCTTCAACCTTGCTGTTCAGGAAAGTCAGCTGCCATGTTGTGGGACCACTCAAGCAGCCCTGTGGTGATGAGCAGTCCTTCTGCCACAGCCTATCTACCTATCATAGGCTGCAATCACCAGGTGAGTCTTCGGGACACCAAGTAAGTCTTCCAATAACTGCAGCCCCAGCCAGCATCATGACCGCCACTCCACAAAAGACCCTGAGCCAGAACCACCCACAAATACTCCCAATAAACAAGATAATCAGTGTCTGTTGTTTGAAACTATATGCATGCTAATTTGTTACGTGGCCAGAGATAATTAATACAACATCTATATTTTTTGAGATTTCAAATATTTTGTCCTGTGGTTCATTCATGTGTCCTAATTTGGAAGTTCAAAACATGTGCTCATCAGAGGGTCCCCTTTCCATGAACACAGGATTAGAGTTGAATATCAATCAATACCAGGACTCAAAGATCTTCCAGGAAAGATCCATATGGCACTTTTTGAGAATATTCTACAATCATCAAATTACTAAATGCTCCTATCTCCTGCTGAGAGCAAACCAACTTCCGAATGACCTGATAAAATTATGGAGAGAATTATCAAGACCTTTGGAAAATCAGCCCACTGACCAAGCTACTGAGGCTCAGAAAGTCACCTCTACTGCATAGGATGACATTGATACTGTCTAATTTCCACTGTAGGGTACAGCAGAAGGATCAAGGCTCTTACACTAACCAAGTTGAAGTGAATTCAGCTCTCCCCTGTGGAACACTAGAAATAAGGAAATTGAACAATGTCCAAGAATAAAGGCAAAATTGGGAAGACTGGAAACAATACAGAGGGTCTAAGGAGAGCCCTGCAGAAACGCGTGTACATGGTAGGAAGCAAAGGAGCCTGTGATGGAGAGCACAAGAAGAAAATAGGTAGGTATAAGAGGGCATGCCCCCAAGCATGCGTGGCCCTGTACAATGACGCTCAGAAGGGAACTGTGGTAGTCACAGTTGTCCCTGTAACCAAAACAACATGACAAGAACAACTTAGAAGATGAAACATTTATTTTGACTCACAGTTTCAGAGGTTCAGTCCATGCTAGCAATTCCATTGCTCTGGGTCTAAGGAGAGGCAGCACATCATGGAGAAAAGCAGCTCACCTCATGGTGGCCAGGAAGCAGAGAGAGAGGCGGGAAGGGACCACGTGGAAGATGAATCTTCCAGGTCACATCCCCAGTGATCCACCTCCTCCAGCCATGCCACACCTGCCTATAGTGACCAGCCAGTTAGTCCATTCAAACTAGAGTGGACTGATTAGCTTACAGTTCTCATAACCATTTCATTCTGAATATTCCTGCATTAACACAGGAGCTTTAGGGGGACACCTCACATCCAAACAATGAAAAGGGATGAGCAACTTTGGAAAGAGGGTGATCCAACCCAGATGTATGAAAAATCCCCTGGTCACACAGGAAAGGCACACTGAGCAGCAGCATGCTTGAAAGAAGCTGTAAACCAAATGACAGAATACACAAAGTTAGGAAATGGAACACCAGAAGAAGGTCCAGTCTGAACTATGAACTCAAGGATCCCCAAAACAAATAAGACAGGTAAGAAGAAAGGAAGAGTAAAGGAGGAGGGAGGGATAAGACAGAAAACTATGTGGGCTTCTTTTTTATGGTGACTACTGTGTTAGTCAGCTTTCCATCACTATGACAAAATACCTGAGAGAATTAACTTACAAGGAAAAAGGTTTTGTTTGTGCCCATAGCTTTGCAAGTTTCAGTCCATTATAGATTGGCCCTGTCACTTTGAGTCTATGACAAGGCAGTACATCATGGTAGGAGCACGTGCATGAGTAAAACCACTCATCCCATGGCCATGCAGGGATCAAAGAAAAGAAGAAAGAGACCAGGATCCTACAATCCCCTTCAAGGGCACACCCCCAATGACCTAATGACCTCTGATTAGGCCTCACCTCTTAAAGATTCCACCATCTCCCAACAGTGTCATCCTGGGGACCAAGTTTTTGACACATGGACATTTCAAATCCAAACTACAGCATTTGTATTCCCTTGAAGGAAGTTTGGGAAACGTGGTAATCCAGCTGAGGATGGACTTCTGGATGAGAAGGAAACCAGGAACAAACAGCACAGGACCATTTGGACCACATTTGCTTCACTCCGTGTGGGGTGTTTAAGTGTCTATCGGTCTACCTTTGCACACCAGCAATGAAAACATTCACAAATAAGTTGGAATTATTTTCTCCCATTGCCCCAAGTCCAGAAATAGCCCACAATGATCCATTACAGCTGCTGTTAGAAATAAATTTACTTGAAACTTTGCAACACGCTCAATACACAGTCTTGCCCATGGAAACGCACGTAGCGGTAATCAGTATTCCTCTCCAGCCCCAGACCTAGTGGATAATTACAATTAAGCTTCAATGGATTAGCTGCCAGCAGGACAGTAGATGGTGAATGGTATTTTACATCTCTACTTTTTCAGCAAATTCAGGCATATGGGGTTTTTTTTCCCCCTCCTCGATGAAAAACAAAAAAGTTATTTTCAATTAATTTAGGAGACCATCAAAATTACTGAAAATTGTGCTGTTCCCCATGGCAGGATGAATGAGGCACAGAGTGACTCTCCTCATTGTGTTAGAAATGCAGGGGTCACTCACATTGCTTACAGAGCCCCTCGTTTACATTTTTCAATTAGGAGATAATCAGTGTGCCATTATGAGTAAAAATTGTTGGAATGACCTTTTGGCTGCATGTTTTAACCAGCAAACCTTGGGGGAGGGCTTGATGGACGGCATGACAGGAGACCAGGCAAGTTATACTGATGATAAATACGAACAATTATCACACTTATTATCTGATAAATAATTTATTGTGATTTGCCATTAATCCATCTCAAGCCACTTCCTGGATAAAAACACACCCTAAAGACTGACTCGCTCAGCTTTTCCCTCAAAGTGTCAGAAATTCTCGTCTGAAAAGCACAAAGGAAGCATTTACCTGGAATATAAAGAGCTGTCACTGCATACTTGATCATTTTAATCAGTGCAGATAAATTATGCCCCTTATATAAATGGCAAATCAGTACTTCTCTCTCAGCTCTCAAAAGAAGAAAGAAAGAAATCTGTGAGAAACCATTTTGAAGAGAAGCCATAGCTCGAAGCCTAGGAGCCTGTTTTATTTTAAATCTTGTCCTCAGTTCTCGCTCAAAGCCATCGGCCTGTGCCCGTTAGCCTACGCCTGCAGCGTCTTCCTAATTTCAGAGAGTACATGCTATTGTAATAGGATAATTAAATTCTTTACTATACTCCATAAATTCAATTGGTGAGGATTAGTTGAATCTATAAAAATGATTGTAAAGTGGGAGATCAGTGACAAATACCGTCTCTACCACTGCACTCTGCTTCCTGGACGTTCCAGTAGGAAAAGGTGCATTATTCTCAACCCTCGTGCCAGGTAAGCAACACAGACCTTCGGGACCCACAGGTCCTAATGCCCTGGTGACTTCACCTACTGATATCTTCAAAACTTATACCAATACTATTTTTCTCCTGTATGCCCTCAAAAAGAGGTGATCCATTCAAAGATGGTATTTAATACTACTGTAATTCATAATTTTGGGATTTAACCCAAAAAAAAAAAAGTAAATTGATGGACTTTTATTCTCTCTGATGTTAAATAAATGTTCTTTGTCAGGCTTTTCCCACACGGTTTTCCTCTTGAAATCTTTGGTCACTGCTCTGCTATTATTTACTTGGTCATCCTACTTATAAACCTGGCCTCATTTCACAGGATTCAGGGGGTATTTGAATCAGTCAAATGTTAACATTAGGTAGAAATCCATGTATTGATATCAGAAAACGCAACTGGGTTCCCTGCTGTGGTCTTTCCTGCTAGGGAATTGAATTGGCACCAGGAAGGCAAAGGGTTCTCACCTCCATCTTAGTATCTGAAAGAAATTAGAATATTTTTTAAAGGGCTGTTGAGAATGTGATTATGCAACCTTTGGAGTCAGGAAATTCTCCCTCATAGCCACCCAAATCCCTCTATCTGCAACAGAAATCCATTTCAAACTTTGATTTTAGTACAGAGAGACTCACTGGCCTCTTTTATTCTACAGCTGAGGGTACGGTGGTAAAGGGAAGACACCAGGATGCCTTATCATCCATGTTTGCTCAGCCATGAAGGAGGCAGGGAGATGGCTTCTTGACAGGCATTCCCCAGCCATCAGGTCTTTTATCCACCCTCAGGATCAATTTCATAGCATCCCGGCTAGAACAACTCTGAGAGACCCCAGCCCCACAGGCTTTACAGAGTAGAGCAACAGTATAGAGAATTATGAGTGCCTTTCATGCCAACATGATTTTAAATAACAGGCAAGATCCTAGGTTACACTCAATTTAAGGACAAGGCAAGAAGGCTACTTTTCATAATATAACCAATTTCTACTACATCATACATAAGTCACAGGAGCTCTCAGTGTGGAATCGCAAGCACTGTTTAAAGAAAGCTAAAAGGACTGAAAAAAAATCTCTTCTGCTCTCTTTTGTCTGACATGAGAAATAGATGTCACTAATGCAAATCAGGACAACTGAAGGTCTCGTGATAATGCAGCATTCAGTATTTTAAGCCAACATCCTGAGAATTCAGAAAGGGGAAATGTTTTTCCCCTCTCCTCTCCTGTGTCTGCTCTATATCTGTAAAAGTCTGCCTACGCATGTGTATGTGATCAGGTCACACAGATGCAGTACCAATAAAAAATAAATGGCCCAAGAAAAGAATGATTCTATTCTCTTTCACCAAAATTTCATAGGAATTTCCTATAGATATGTTCCCTTTTTAATATAATTCACTCTGAACACTGATAATCCATCTCTACCCATCTAGAAGTTCTCAGGGGAATTCAGCAGTGACACCCGCAAAGCCTGTTACAGTGCATATGGGCAAGTCCTTTGTTTGAAGCGAGTCCAGAGATGGGCCTTCTGCTCCAAGGCTTGAGGTGGAACTTTCCAGCACTCCCTACCAAGCAGAACAAAGCTCACATCTCACACAATTCCAAATATCCTCAGGCCTCCCAACTCACCACCTGTGGTTTGGATCTCAGTGAACAGGAAACTAAAGGATGAGACAAATCATCAGTAAATCTCTTAGGCACCGATCCACAAATACTCAGAGCCAGGGGAAATAACCAGGAAGGTCTGGAAGTGATGCTACCAGAAAGGGAATTATGATCTGGTTGGCATCAGGGAACCTGTTGGGATAAATCAAATGACTGAAATGTCAATACCGAGGAATGCAATCTGTGAAGAGAGGACAAAGAGGTGGGGAAAGGAGGGTTTGTGCTATAGATCAAAAAGACTTGGACTTGCAATGAAATACAGATGGATGGAAAAGGAAGTAGCAAAGCTCAAGCTTTATGAGTTAAGGTAAAAGAAATATATGAAATAAAGGGGAATTAGCAGTGGGTGTTCACTGTGCACTACTAAATCAGGATGAACTCACTGATAAATAACTGTAGAGGGAAAAAAACAGATACGCATGTCCCCATAAATAAATAAAATGCATCATGCAGTATAAATCTGGGCGCAGATGTCTCATCTCCTGCTGCTACCTACTAAAATGTTCCAGAGTGCTTCTCCTCATTTTCCTCCTTCTGACCCAAATAAGTGTGGGTACTAAGATCCCCATTTAGCTTTTTGCTTTGAATTAATGGCAATATTCTTGGTTTCTGTCTAGTAGTTCCTATAGGCAGACTTTGGTCACTCTGGGGTTTAAAGACACAATATAAATAAACCAAACATAAATAAAATGGTAAGTGACAAGATCACAAAACTCTGCTACTCTAGATTTCAATTACAGAGACATTTCTTAAAGGATAATAAAAAGAGCAAAATGTGGGTCATCCGGGAATTTTTAGAGCTGTGTGCCTCTTAGTTGCTTCTTTCATAAAGTGGAAAGGGCAGCCAGAGGTGAGGTAATTTGGGGCTGCTCACGACAAATAAGGAAGAAACAATCAGGAATGTTGAGGTGAAGGGCGCTTGGGATCATGACCTGATTCCATTTGCTATGCCTTATTTGTGCAACTTCTCACAGATACACAAAATAGGAAAAAGGTGAGCCCGAAAGAGAGAATTCTACCCTGAACGTTAAAACTCACAAGGGAAAAATCTGTGAAGCAAAATTACACTGTGAAATGTCATTCTCTAAAGGGCTTAAACAAGAAGTGTGATAAATGTTATTACTCCGCAGTGTCGTAAGGGGTGTAGAGGACTCAATCACCACTCTGATTTTGCCCAACAAGTACAAGAAGGCAGTTAGAGGAAAACAGACCCTGCTCCAAAGTGCTTTCAGGGCTAAAGGCTGCCACAGAAAAGCAAAATGGGAGCCCGCCAATATAGCCATCAAACGCATAAATAACTTCAGATCATCACTGCCTCGTGCCCCCTTGGGTTTAAAGGAACCACACGGTCAGGGTGAGCAAAGAATGAATAAAGCTAAAGGTCAGAAAGGTCCAGAGGAAATCCACACAAGAACCACAGGAAAACCAGCCTAAACCAATCTTTAAGACCGACTTCCTTAAAGATCTCAGCAAAACAGTTGCAAGAAAGCCCATAAAGTCACTTCAAGATCAGGCAAGTGTGTCTAAGCCTGGAGAGGAACAGCTGCACTTCTAATCTGGCATACAGATAAAAGACTATCCAAACAGCTAGAAATTAACACCCATGGAGACGGTTCTCAGATACGTGATCACAGAAACTTTGCAAAATCAGTGTGTGTATGTTATCGTGGACTCTAGTGCAATGCAGAGGAGACAGATTTTAATGAATGAGCATGTTGACCCTTTTTTTTCATTCATGGTTTTCACCCTTGCCATGGGTCAGCACCAAAACTTCACAAGGTAGTCCTGATCAAGCCCTCACAGGCTATAGTCACCCTCATGAGATTTTCCAAGAAGGGCCCTAAATTAAGGGAGGGATCTATATGCACCATGAAAGAGAAGGGAGGAAAGGGTCAATAATTCAGAGATGGAGTTTGTACCCCAAAACCTCCTGTGTACTTACACAACAAGCTATGAACAGGGAAAGTTCTCTCCCAGCACACGAGCCTTCTTCCCATGTTATCAGTCAATCGAAGCTAGTAGCAAAGCAAGATGAAGACACTGAGCTGAAGGTAGGGCCTCCTCTCTCTTGCCCACCTGCATAAGCTGGTGGGAAAAGATGCCAACGATACACTAACCTTTTTTAAAAAAGAAAGTTAAAAAACAATATGCACAGTGTGGTCCCACTTTGGTTTCTAAAAAGCACACATTCTAAATGTATTTATTTTATGAGCATAGAAAAGTATCTGCTACAATAAACAAAAATGTTTCATACTCAAGTAAAACTGAGACTGGAGGAAGGACTTTTACTTTTTACTTGATTCATTTCTGTATTTTTTTACATTTTTTATAGTTGTTTTGTTTTATAACTTTAAAAAACAACTTTAACATTTTCTGAACTCAGACCTGGGACTTCCTCTCTGACTTTTGCAGTTGCTTGTTAAAATAAAATAACATTTGTCCATTCTACTTCTACAAAAATCTCTTAAGGTCAAGACTTTACTCTCTTAGCAAAAGACAGAAAGACTCAGTTGATGGACAGGTTAAGGAGACAAAGTCATTGTACACAATGCACAACCTGGACTGGATCCTGGATCAGAAAAAATTTTTTTTTCTTTTGCTGTAAGGGACATTATTAAGATAATTGACAAAGTTTGGCAAAAGTCTAAAGATTTAATGGCATCATTAATTTAATTTACTGATTTTGATAACTGCTTGGTTAAATAAGAGAAACCCTAACGCTTAGGCTATTCATTGATGTATTTATGCATAAAGGTCTATCTATCTTGTCTTCTACTGACTATGAATCGGGTCAGAAAAGAAACATATAAATATAGATACACACAAAAAGAAAAGCAATGTGGTTAACATTGGGGCAATTTGGGTGGAGTTTATAAAAGAATTCTTTATACTATTCCTGCAATTTGTCTGTAAGCCTGAAATTTTTTCAAAATCAAGTTTTAAAAACTCAGGAAAGAAAGAAGGAAGAATGGGAGAGAGGGAGGGAAATATGCCTTCTCTTCTACTCCTGACTTCAAAGAGAATTGTGTTCATACTCTCCGTTGTGTTTGTTGAGTTGATTTCATTCACTAACATAGTTTGATCTCATCAGTAAAATCTGATAGACATTCAGAAAAACAATGGAGTTATCACAAATAAAACTAATTTGACTCTTCAACATATCTCAAGATATTTCCCAGGCAAATATTCATAGCAAGTGTGATTAACCTCACTTCCTGGTAGGTGAGAAGATTTAAGACATTTGGACAGTCAT
The DNA here is from genome assembly GCF_902686455.1 of Sciurus vulgaris. Lineage (NCBI taxonomy): Eukaryota > Metazoa > Chordata > Mammalia > Rodentia > Sciuridae > Sciurus > Sciurus vulgaris. The sequence goes on from NC_136469.1 coordinate 18,500,841, forward strand.
AGGATACATCAGTGGCAGGATAAAACAGAAATCAAGGGTACTCGTAGCTCACTGAGTGTGATTTTTAAGTCTGAATTATGTGATGCAGCAGCTATTCTACAATGGAAGATTGCCCCAGGGAAGCTACAAGGGTTCATCAAAGGCAGAGGGTCAGAGTCCTCTGTCTGCTGTGGTGAGACACTGGTCATATTGCTATGCACCCCATAAATCACAAATAATAATATCCTGAGGCACTCTCTTCTGTATTAAAAGATAAGAACTCTGTTTTTGTTTCCAGAACCATTGCTCTTTCCCTGCTTCACACGGCTCATGTAATTCAGAAGATAGACTTCATTCAAAGAATGAAAAATAGGTGAGTCTGAATCCCGGTGCCTCTCTCCATCAATTCAGCAAGCTGCAGAACGTTATCTGCCTTGTAAGTAGCTGGGCTCCCTCTAACAAGATGAATTTCTTTCCTAAAACAGGTTTGTACTTGGGGTTTCACCACCAACTCTGCTAGCACCACTCTGAGTAAAGCGTGTTGATATAAGAAGCCCTAATGTGGGCTTTATAGAGCACAGGTAGATCTCATCTTTGAGGGAGAAAGACACATAGCATTTGGAAATAATGAGCCTTTGCAATAAAATGTTAAGGAAACAGTCCCCATGGATCCTGGCAGAGAGGCAGGCTGAACTCCAAAGTCATCATCAAACTAGAAATGGCTCCAGAGGCTTTATGCGGCGGCATTCTCGTGGACTAAAACCTTTCTGGCCCAGTGTGGTTCAGACCAGCTGCTTGGGTATCACCCAGGAGCGTGTTAGAAATGCAGTATCTCGGGCCCTTCCACAGATACGTTGATCAGTGTCTACATTCTAGCAAGATCTCCAGGACATTTGCATCCACATTACTGGAGCTTGGCCAACACTGAACCCCAAGAAACTGCGATCCCCACTCTGATCCTAGGAGAAGCGTGAGGGAAACACACACAGACGCAAAAGCTGTCCCTAAGCAAACAAAACTAGGGAAGAAGACCGCTGCCCTAGCCTGAACTACCCTCCGGATGGCATCCTGTCTTCTGTCATTTCAGCCTGCAGCCCACCCACTAACCCATCCCTCCCCTCGGCCTTCCATCCATGACCGACGCTCACCCTCAGTGAAGAGCAGAGGCTGAGCAGCCTGAGGCCTGCCACCTCAGACAGGTGTCCAGGTGAAGTCGAAACCAGAACTACCAGACAGCACCACAGTCCTGCTGCTGAACATACATCCACAGGAAATGGAATCAGCACGCCAGAGAGCACTCCCGTGCCAGGGGCTGTCACAAGTTCAAGGCCGGCCTGGGTAACTTAGTGAGACCCTGTCTCCAAAAGAAAAAAAAATAAAACGGGCTGGGGATGTAGCTGTAGCTCAGTAGTAGAGTGCCCCTGGGTTCAATCCCCAGTACCAGAGAGAGAGAGAGAAAGAGCACTCGGCACTCTGTGTTCACTGCTGTGCTCTCCGTGACAGCCGGGTTATGGCATCCACCAAGTCGTCACCTGTGGATGAGTGGAGAAAGAAACCGTGAGATAGCGACGTACAGTGGAATCCTATTCGGCCTTGCCAAATACGGAAATTCTGTTATTCATGACAGTGAGGGTGAACACAGAGGACATTATGTTAAGTGACAGAAGCCAGGCAGAGGAAGACAAAAAGCACATCGATTTGCTTATATTGGGGATCTAGAAAAGTTAAGCTCATAGAAATGGAGAGTTGGATGGTAGCTCCCGGGGATGGAGGGGAAGGGAATTGGGGGTTGGGGAGATGCTGATCAAAGGATTTATAATTTCACTTAGATGAGAACCATAAGTTCTAGAAGTCTATTGTACAACCTGCTGAATATAGTTATTAATATATTTTTAATTGACACATGGTAATTGAGCATATATGGGTTACAGTGTAATGTTTCAAATCAGGTATACAATGTATAATGTCAGACGAGGGCAGTTGACATCTATTACTTCAGACATTTGTCATGGCTGTGTGTTAAGATCATTCAAAATCCTCTCGGCTGGCAATTTTGAAATAAAAATGTCATTAAAGTGCCGTCGTCCATCGTCATCCTACTGTGCTAGACCATGAGCAGCACCTCGACCCAGCTGCAGCCTGCACAGGCCTTCTCTCAATCCTTCCCTCCCCTCCCCCTCCACAGGCTCTGGTAACCACTATTGTATTTCCCTACTTCTCCCAGATCAGCTTTGAGCTTCCACACGGAAGTAAGAAAATGCAAGCCTTAGTCCTTCTATGCACAAGATCCTCCAGTTCCATCCAAACTGCCACCAGTGACAGAATTTCATTCTTTTTCTTTGGATATACATCAAATAGTGGGATTGCTCAATCATACATAGTTCTATTTCTAGTTTTGAGAGGAACCTCCATATTATTTTCCATAATAGCTATACTAACTTACATTCCCACCAACAGTGTAAATAATTTCCCTTTCTCTGAAACTTCACCAGAATTTATTACTTTTTGTCTTTTTGTTAATAACCACTCTAACTAGGGAGAGGTACTATCTCACTGTGGTTTTGATTTGCATGGCCCTGACAATAGGTGATGTTGAGCATTATTTCGTGTAGTTATGTTTCATTTGTCTATTCAGGTCACTGCCCATTTTTTAATCAGCTTCTTTATGTCTTATTTCATTGGGGTTTTGTTGTTTTGTTTTGTTGTTGTTGAGTTGTTTGAGTTCCTTATATGTTTTGGAAATGAATCCCTTGTCAGAGGAATAGTTTGCGACCATTTTCTCCCATTCCACTCCACTGATGATTTCCTCTGCTGTACAAAAGCTGTTGAGTTTGATGTAAGTCCATTTGACAGTTTTTGCTTTTGTTGTCAATGTTTTGGGTCTCATAGCCCAAAAATCTTTTCTCAGGCCAATGCCCTAAAGTGTTTGCTTTTTCTTCTAGTAGTTCCATAGTTTGGGATCTTACACTTAAACCTTTTGTCATTTTGAGTTGATTTTTGTAGATAGTAAGAGATACGTAGAGATACTCAGCTTTTCCAGCACCATTTGCTGAAGAGAGTCCTTTCTTCAATATATGTTCTTCCTGCCTTTGCTGCAAATCAGTTGGCTATAAACACATGGATTTATTTCTGGATTCTCTGTTCTGTTCCATTGGTCTGTGTATCAGTTTTCATGCCAGAACTCTGCTGTTTTGATTACTATGACTTTGTAGTACATTTTGAAGTCAGATACTATAATGTCTCCAGGTTTGTTCTTTTTGATCAGCATTCCTTTGGCTATTCGAAGTCTTTTGTAGTTCGTGCTTTGTATTCTTTTTTTTTATTTTTATTTTTTGTAGTCATAGATGGAGAATGCCTTTGTTTTGTTTGTTTGTTTGTATGCAGTGCTAAGGATCAAACCCAGTGCCTCACTCATGCTAGGCAAGTACTCTGCCACTGAGCTACTGCCCCAGCCATACATTGTATTCTTGAAAATTGCTAAGGGAATAAACTTTAAGGGATCTCACATCAACTAAGAAGAAACAGAAGAAATATGTGATGTAATGCATATGTTAATATTCACTCAATTTAGTCATTCCATATGTATACACATTTCAAAACTATATTCTACATTATTAACATATGCAATTTTATCAATTAAAATTTTTAATTAAAATAAAAATAAGAAAGATTTTCAGAAATGGAGGAAGTCTTTGCAAATCTCTAGACTAGACTCTAAGCTTCAGCATGCCTCCTAACTCTATGATTATATAGCATCCCAGTTTCCAAATTTCTCTGGACAGTGAAAATTAGGTGAGGTCATGTTTTTTAAAAAATGTACCCAGTTCCATTCCTGTTTTGCTCCGTCTGCTCATACAAAGCCCCATTCCCTGAAAAGCTTCACAAAGTGAAAACCACAATGGGTTTTGCCCACCATTTGGGTCACCCTGGCATTGTGCTGCAATTATCTGGCATATGGTGGGCACCCAGTAAATCTGTTAAATGGATGGTGAAATTTCTCCCAGGGGAGTCTGTTCCACTACGCAGAAGTAGCTACAAGGCGCCACTGTTGTTTCTGCAGCAAACTGCTGACCCCACCTTGTATCGCCACCCTTTTGAACACAGCTGTGATGTCCACTGATCAAAACCACAGCCACCAAACCACTGCCTCATCCCAGGTAGGCATTGCCAGAGCTGCCACTGGGCAGTCAGAGCTGAGCTATGCTTCTCTTTTTTTACTCCCTGTTTTCTATTATTCTCTGCCCAAGAGATTTTTAACAGCATTGATTGTGCTGTAGCACAATCTCACAGAGATTGGGTTGATATCACTGTTGCAACTTTAACTTCCAGTTCACCGTCTGCCTAAGACTCAGGAATGGACCACCGGTAGATCTGAGTGTGAGATGCTATGCAGAGCTCAGAATCCCGCCTGTCCTCTGAAGTTGTAGGATTGTATCTATTACACTGTCTCTTTCTTCCCACTGAAGTGAGTCTGCCTAGGCTGCCCTGGGTCCTTTATGCAAATAAACCTCACAAGCCCTTCTTTGTGAACTTGCCACTCCAATTTGGTAGCCTTATCCAATCTTTTCTGTACCACCAGGGGTGGACACAACTTAGACTCCAAGTGGGACTTCCAGCTACACTTAGAATTGAGTTCAAGACTATATGGCATCTGACTGGAGAATCACAGTCCACACTAACAAAGTAACTTTTGCACGGATGGACAACTGGGCTTTCTAACCTTTGTTTAAAGATTGATTGTCATTTCCAGATTTATCCCAAGTATACAGATAGAAGGATATAGAGCCGAGTTCCACCCTCCCTCCCCTTCCTCATCAAGATCCACCAGTAAACATTTAAGAAAGAAGTCTAAGCCAACCTACATGGGTAGATGAGGGGCCCAGAGAGGAGGAAGCCAGATTCTCCATGAGGGAGAAAGACCAGTGCAAATGTGTTGAAAGGGAAGTCTCACCCAGAAGGGGTCATTTTGATTGTCCCCACCAAATGCCACCGTACTTGCCCAGACCACCATTGTTCAGGTTGGGAATCTAAACACACAGTAAAAAGTCATTGGAGGGTACACCCAGGACAGGATCCCTTCGCAGAGGAAGCAGTAGATAGGACGGTAGCCCCCTCCCCAAAAGATGCAGCCTGTTCTTAATCCTGGGTACCTCTAAATGTGACCTTACTTATAAAAAGGATCTAAAAAGGGTCTTTGTAGATGCAGTTAAGGATCTTGAGATGAGGTCATCCTGGATTTACCAGGTGAGCCCTAAATTCGATGACCAGTGACCTTGTCAGAGCCAAAGAGGAGAACATGCAGACACAGTGAAGAAATGTGAAGACGGCGGCAAAGACGGGAGGGATGCAGCCCGATCCAAGGACGAAGCAGAGCCTGGAGCCAACCAGAAGCTGGCAGAGGCTCGGAGGGAGGTGCCCTGTCCCTTAGGAGGCTTGCAGCCCTAGCAACGCCTTCCCGTCAGGCTCTGCCCTCCACGACCAAGAGGATGAACTTCACGGTTTTAAGTCACCAAATGAGTGGGCATTTTGTTCAGCAGTGCTAGAAACCTAATACAGAGCGTGTCCATGCTTCTGAACCTATGCTGTCCCTGAATCACTCTATTACCTGACTCTGCTCTTTTTAATTGTCTGGGAGACTAAGGAAAATAACTTCCATTTATTGAATGACTACTGTGCACCAGGCCCTGTCACAGGCAACGCCCATTTGTCATCTGGTTTAACGCTTATAACAAGCCTGCAAAGGTGACATCCTTGGCCCCATTTCGTTAATTAAAAATTGGATGCTTTGCCCAAGATCACACAGCAAGTAAATATTTGACCCAGGATCCCACTCTAGATTGAGTTCTGTGTTCCTTCTCCTCTTCCGCAACTACACAGAAGCTAAGATTTTTAATCCTCTTATTCTTTAAAGGGAAAGAAAAAGCCAATTCCATTATGACTCCATTTCTACAGGAAACTCAATTCTGCTCAGGGAAAGATACCCGGTTTCAGCAGGACCAGAGATTGTCTGTGACTTCTTATCAGAGTTGAGAAAGAAATTTTTGAAAAGTTATAGGATCTTTGCCTGGTGGCCTTCGAAGGGCCTCTGGAGGTCCTGCAGGCCAAATATATCGAGGTCCATGCAACAGCTTGAGCTGTGGTAGGAGGAGAAATTCACTTTCACAAGAAGAAGCTGCCAGTTCTGTTTAAACCCTCAAATGGAGCCAAAACCGGCTCCAGCTCTTCCGTGGAAGCCGCACAGAATAATTCCAAACCCCCATCCTACAAGAGCTGAAGACAGCAAATAGGACCCAGGCAGGAGCAGAAATTTTTCTTTGGCCCTATATATGCTTGGTCTTTGTTTATTTTTTTAAGTTTTTTAATTGATTTTTTAATGGGTACTCTTTAATTATACCTAATAGTGTATTGTGACCTATTTGCACATGAACACGACATACTGTGGTGATCTCGTTCGCGGTACCTCCCCTTACCCCGCTTCCTCTACTCTACCATCTCCCCTTATCATTTCTTGTGATCACTTCCTTAAAGGCACGGTTTCCAAGCCCTTTTCCACCCTGGTGTCCTGCCCTAGTGTGCCCTCGCTCCACTTTCAAGTGGGTTACCACCACGGGTCTCACAGCTTCGGCGGGGCTGTGGCTGAGGCCGAGCCACCTCCTCCCTTTGGTGTCACCCCCGCCCTTTCCATCTTGATAGTTACCCAGTCCCTCACACTCAAGCGGAGTCAAAATGTCATCCATCTCCCCAAGGGCGGTTCTGCTTGATAACTACACAAATGCATTAGCTCTCCAAAGTGTTGCGCCAACCCACTCACCCACCTGCCTCCGCAGGCTCCCGTCCTGAAGTGGCAGTGTGATCCATCAAGTCAACTCCATGTTCCACAGCCCACACGGTGCAGGGGAAAATTAATGACACTGACTGTTCTTGCTACAGAAGCAACTCAACTAGACAGCAGCCTTCAAAACAACAGGAAAGGAACACCTCACTTTTCGTCAACCTGTAAGACGAGGGAGGGGAACTATATATATCGATACTTCCTGTTGCATGTGAAGTGCAAAGCCATTTGCCTAGAGGCCGGAGCGGGGCTCACACTCTACTGACCTAAGTAAAAACTAGGATCCTCTTCTCATTTGGTATTTAAGCACTTCACAGACACCAAAGGCAATAAAGAAAGAAATACTTGATTTAGAATCTAAGCCCTCCAGACCCTGTGGTTTCCAGATGGGGACTTCCAAAGCCCAACCAATGTGAACGGATGCGGCGCAAGGACAGGAGAGGCCCTCAGGTCATCCATCACAGGCTCCTGGGGCTCTGCTTCATTTCCTGCCCACCAGACCCAGGGAGTGAGGACTGGCTGCTCTCGCTGCCCTTCTCTCTCTCTCCACCTACCCCCACCCCCCATTCTTGTTACAAGACAGTTCAGGAAGAACCCTGAGCATTAGAGACTGGGTCTGTTCAACTCTGTGCACTCCTGTCAAACCCTCCAGAACCACCCACAGGCAAAGGAAAGTCCACAGGATGGGCTTCAAAACAACACAGGGAAATATTCCTGTCCTCACTTACCACACTACATCCATGAAACACCCACAGAGAAACCTGGGGGCCTTCTCTGCTTTGCCATGACAGAGGAAGAGCTAATAAAAAGCCACATACAGCCAGAATGTTGACTGCTTCCACTTCTCCCTGTTCAGAACGGCAGACGATCAGAGAACTCAGACTCATCCGGTCCAGACCTTCATTATTCAACTGCAGAGCTGGAACCCACAGAGGTTAATGGCTTGTTTTATTAACGAAGAAGCAAAGGCACTGCCACAAGTCTTTCATACATAGCAGGATCCGGTGAAGGAAGAATAAATGTTTACAAAAGTAATTTCTTAATCTATATTCAATTTATTCCAGAAAAGTGTTCAGGTGGTTTTCTAAGCACCATAAAACAAACAAACAAACAAGAACAGGAGGGAGTGGATATGATTAGTTTTCCTTGTCTTAAACTCAAGCTCCAAAAATTGGCTCCTTGCTGCCTCAAGTACTCAAAACTCAGAAAATTTACATTCATTGTACTTTTCTAGGCTGTTCTAAATTTTGAGTGATGAACAATTTTCTTCTTAGAACTTTAAATAACTAGTGAGAAGCCAATGAGGACTTGCAAGCAAAAAAGCTTCCTTTGTGGTTACAGTTTGTATTTAGGTGGATTCTGCCTTGATTGCATTGAAATTTATTTGCTCCTAAGACCAGAGCCCTTCCAAAAATATTTGCTGTTAGAAAATAGGAACAGTTTTGACAGACAAGAGGGCAAGCAGAGGGCCTAAAGGGGTCACTAGGTTGATGTCAGGGTTGGCTTGATGGTTACATGCATATATCCTACAGATGGCTACAGTCTCATTTCCCCAACACTGGCCCATGAACCAGCAGCAATAGCATGACCTGGGACCTTGTAAGAAGTGCAGTCTCTTGGGCCCCACCCCAGACCCAGTCAATCAGACTCTGTTTCTAAAAAGATCTCCAGCTGATTTGAGTATACACGAAAGTTTGAGAAGTAGGGCTCAATCCCGAACTTCACTGAGGCAGAGGTTAAAAAAATGCAGCCATAGAATAATACCCGGATCATAGAATTGCCATCAGTGAGAAGGTTTTGGTTGGCGGGGAGAGGGATTTGCGTTTGTTTTTGTTTCTTTGTGTTTAGAGGATTTTGTTGCTGTCCTCATTGATCTTCAGCGAAACAATCAAATGAGAATTAAATGGAGGAAAGGTGTTTTAAAGCCAATTTGTTTAGTCATACTTTGGCACACATCGACAAAGATATTCACCCCCAGGGGGCGTAATTGTTCTTGAGAAGTGACTTCGTTGTCGAGAAAACTTTTGTTTCCAGAGGCACAGGCGACACAGCACGGCGTAGAATAGAAATATGGCGATTATCCAGTTCATTTACTTGCAGAACACAGCCAGAAAAACCAATCCAGGTAGCGCAGGCCGTAAAAACACACTCCAAGGTGCCTGAATTCTCCAGGATCACGGCCACCCTTGTTCAGATGAGCTGGACCCCAGCCAGTCTTGCACATCATTATGTGCTTTACACAGTGCAAAGGGAGCGTGCACCAGCAGACGCGGAGTGGGGGGTGTTGGTCACCCCTGGACCCATACAACATCTGACAAGGGATGACATTAGGCTTTGGCAGAGCTTCGGCTGCCGTGTCTGCAAAGCGCTTATCACATGGAAGGCAGGGCGGCCTGCCAAAATACAGACACAGGGACCAACCAAAGGATAATTGCTGTAAATTCCATACAGAGAGTGAAGACAGAGATGTCAGCGGAACACGTCGCCTGGCTGGGCAGCAGCACACACAGGACCGCAGGGTAGAGTCCGACAAGAAAGGGAAGATTTTTTTTGAAAAGGCCAAATTTGTTCAAACAAGGTATGGCAGGCCAGCTGGAAGCATGTCAGTCAAGGACTGGGCTCTCTGCTCAGAGGTATTTCTGTCACTTGGACATGACAGCTTCTCAAAACTAAATATAAGCTAAATTTCCTCCAGGCTTGGAGTATTTCTGATTGCAACTTAGGGAACCAGCAGATTAAATCGTATTTATTCGGGCCCTCCTAAGCAGCAGGTCCCTTGGTAGGTGCTTTGCAGAAGTTGGCTATGGTAGAGGGCGGGGCAGTTAGCCTGGGGATCAAAGTGACCCCAAAGGAGCTCTTGTTTGGACTCCAGGGATCCTAAAAGTTCTTGGAATTGTATGAAAATGTTTGTATGTATCTTTTTCTGGAAGGAAAAACCAGAGCTTTCATCAGATTCTCAAATAGATTCATGATCCCCTCAAAGGTTGAGAATTCCAGTTAGCTGGAAAAGCTAGGAAGGATAAAAGCCTGTATTTGGCGACATCAGTGAATTCTCCAAAAACTCCTAGTGGTCTCATCCACACTTTACAGTTAAGGAACACCAAGGATAAATGAGACCAGCTAGCCCTGCAGGGAAACATACCCCGCTTCTGTAGGGCCAAGAACGTACACTGCACCTTCCTAGACTGGAAACCCGCCATTCTCTCGGACACTGTGATGTTTCCTGGGTACACTTTTTTTTTTTTTTCTTTTGAAGGGGGCAGGTTGCAGAATTAGTGAAGGAAGGTGCCAAAGAGGACCAAGGTGACCTTTTTTTTTTTTTTTTTTTTTTTAATTAAAGGATAAAAGCCACAGGGCCAGGGCAGAGGCAAAGAGCATTTGGGAAGAAGGCTAAAAGCTGTGGTGGGACTCCTTTAACCCTCCCATGTCAAACCGTAGGGCACAATCAGTAGCTAAATGAAGAAAAGAGGCTGCTGGAGGGTGGATGGAAAAGATGGGAGGGCAGGACTGGTATGGGCACTGTTCTCCCAGGTACCCACCGCTACTCCCTGGTCTGGGAGAGCCTGCCCTGTCTCCATGTTTCCTCACTCCAAACATTCCTGGGGCATCTTCCCAGTGCGTGGCCACCCGCAAAAGAGGGGTGGGACGTTGGGCCCAGGAGCCTTTCCTGTGATCTCGATTCCTCTTTTTTTTTTTTTTTTTTTTTTTTTTTTGATACCACCGAGCCACAACCCCCACCCTTTTTTTGCTTTTTATTTAGAGACAGCATTTCACTGAGGTGCTTAGGGCCTCGCTCAGTTGCTGAGGCTGGCTTTGAACCTGAGATCCTCCTGCCTCAGTCTCCTGAGCCGCTGGGATTACAGGTGTGCACCACTGTGCCGGGCCAGGGGTCTCCATTCTATGGTTTCCCTGGGCAGAAGTGAGGCTCTTAGGCACCCCCATGGGACATTTTAGCTGGTTCTTAAAGACTGGGTTGAACCCGGGTAGCTGGCAATGGAAGGAAAGATGTTCTAAGTGCAAGGAACCGGCAAGAAGGGGCTGCTCAAGAAAGGTTCCACCCTCACAGAGGACACCACCCCTTCCTATTGACCAAGGGCGTTAGAGCCAAGCAACCATCAGGAAACTACATGCCTCCAGGGATTAAACTTCCAGCCCATTTAGTCTTAAATTTCCTGTCACCCAACCCCAATAGAACCAGAGGATAGCCTCTCCTATTGAGAGTGACATAAAACCCAGCAGCCATTTAATGCCTCATATCGAATCAAACAAGTGCATTTTGTTTATTTCTAATGCATCTCCAGCAGGGAGAGCGGGTTTACTGCAGGTCAGGAAGAAGCCAAGCTCACCCAGGGTGTGGGAGCCCCCGCGGCACCGCTAGCTTTTCTGGAAGGGAAAGACCACAAATGTGCAGGGTGTAATGCATCTCCAGGCGCCCAACACCCAAGACTGCCCCTGTCTCAATATAAATCATTTCCCAAGACTGAAATATTCTGTGTGCTCCACAATACACTTAAAGAGCGTTTTAGACCCAAATTGACTGTACCAGGCTGTGCGGTCGGGAGGGTCCTGCTGGCTTCTGAAACAGAAAAGCCACTCAAGAAGGGGAAGTGTAGCCGAGAATCCCATGTAATTGAATTGTGGTTTTCAATCCTGTGATGAACAGATGGCAAACTCCTGTCCTGGAGACCAATTCCCTCCCCCTCCCCCTCAGGAGACACCCTGGACAACCATTCGGGCCCATCTCCACCAGTCAGCCATCATCCTTCAAATGACTCACTTGACCATTTATTTGAAGAATGATCAAATTGGCATTAGTTTTAGCAGTTCATTCTTTTTTTTTTAAAGAAGTCATTTATAAACCATTAATATTGCTCAGGTAATAACTTCAGGGAATCTTCTCATTGGCTTGTCAGTGAAGTTACAGCCATGAAAGACCACCCCAGGTCAGGACCCCAGATGGGAATTCTTGAGATTTTTTTCCCATAAATAAAGGACAATAAAATATTAAAAAGATAAAGGTACATAGTATTGACCTTATTTCAGTATATCTTAAGTTCTTCTAGGACAGGGAGAGGTTGTTTGCCTAGTTGATTTAATATTTATCGAGTCCTAAGCCATCTTCATGAACCACAGAAACAAATCTATCAATGTACTTCATTACAAAAAATAATATACATGTATGTATATATTGATATATGTTATACACACACACACACACACACACACATACACCACACAGACATTGGTCTCTTTAGAAAGGACCAAATAGCACTCTTTATATATATATTTATATATATATATTATATATATATTTATATATATATATTATATATATATTTATATATATATTTTGTATATATATTTTTTTTAGTTGTAGATGGACACAAATGTCTTTATTTATTCATTTTTATGCGGTGCTGAGGCTCGAATCCAGTGCCTCACATGTGCTAGGCAAGTGCTCAACCACTGAGCCACAACCCCAGCCCCCAAATAGCACTCTTTGATTTCTTGTTTCCTTCAAAATGATTAACAACTTGAAAGAGTCATTCCTGTTCTTAAAAAACATATGTCAGTAGAAAATACCACTTTCTATTCCATACAACTGGAATAAAAGAATCTCCTGGGGAGTTTCAAGATGGCAGCCTAGAGGGTGGCTGCATTTCATGTTGCTCCAGGACTCAGGATTCAAAAGAGGACATATTGAAAGACTTGGGACCAACTCAAAGCAGCCGGGTAAGTCTCTCCCGTTGGGGAGGCGTCCCGATGGGACGGTAGTCCCGGATCGCAGGGAACTTTGTGAAGTAGGGCTGCCGGCGAGACACCCCTCCCCCTGCTGAAGCAGTGAACTCGAACAACTGGGAGCGTCGTAGAGGAGGCCACTCAGCACAGAGCTGGGACTCGGAGCAACCACTGGGGCTCCGGTGGCTGCCCGGGGGAGGAGCGGCGAGGAGAGCTGTGTGGACTCAGAACACCGGGGCCTGCCCTGAGGAGGAGGAGGAGGAGCGTGGCCGCTTGGATTCGGAGTGACTGCACCAGAGCTACAGGTGGTTGCCAGAGGAGGAGCTGCGTGGCGAGCTCTTTGGACTCAGACCACTTCTGAACACCGGGGCCTGCCCAGAGGAGTAGGAGGAGGAGGAGCGCGGCGGGTCATTTGGACCCGCAGTGACTGCATTAGAGCTCCAGGCAGCTGCTCAGAGGAGGAGGTGATTGGTGAGTTGTTTGGACTTAAAGCGACCGCTCCTGAACACAGGGGGGCTGCCTGGAGGAGAAGCATGGTGGGTCGCTTGGTCTCCAGTGGTCGCACCAGAGCTCCGGGCAGTTGCCCAGAGGACGCGTGCAGCGGGTCACGTGGATTCAGAGCCACTCAGAGCGACCGTTCCTGAACACCCGGGGGGTTACCTGGAGGAGGAGGAGGAACAGGGAGGATCATTTCTACTCGGAGTGATTGATTGCCCCAGGCTACGGGTGGTTGGTGGGAGGAGGAGGCATGCAGTGAGTTGCTCGGACTCCTAGTGACCGCACCGGAATACTGGGCGGCAGTTTGGAGGAAGAGGCGTGCGGCGGGTCTCTGGGATGCAGAGCGATTGTACGGGGCCCCAGGTGGCTGCTCAGAGGAGGGGCCGCATAGCCAGGCAATTAGGTGCAGAGCAGGGTCCAAGGATCTAGGAGGCTTCTTGGTGGAAGAGCCGCACAGAGACAAGCTGAGGGGCAGAGCGAAGGTTCCAGGACTGAAGGCAGATTCTCTGAGGAGGGGCAGACTAAGGAGATTCATCTGCAAAGGGTGAGGCTCCCAGGCCCAGGAGGTAGGTCCGGGCCCCTGGGAACTTTGCAGAGGAATGCAGCCCAGCCCAAGCGGTAGCTGTAAATTGAGGGGAACCTCTAGGAGGGAACTGACCAGCAAGACCTCCCCACCGGGTGAGTCTTCCCTGCCGGGTGAGGTTTCCCCACAAGGACGGTAAAACCAGAGACACAGGCCCAAACAGGCCTTGCCTCAGCCCACAGCCTAGTTCCCCTTTGGATGACCATTGGTCAACAAGTGGAGGCACCTCTGCCCACTAGCAGGGAATATACCCCACCTGAAGGCCATCACTCCTAGAGAGGCAGCTTCCTTAGGGAGCATCGCATTATCAACTTCCTCCAAGACTTCAGCCTACTGAAGGCTAAGAGGGGATATATATAGAAATCTTCAGGGACATTGTAAGTCAATAAAGGAAATCTGCAATATCTCAGTGGTCCACTGACACCTGAACAATATGAGAAAACAAGGAAAGAAAATGCTGCAAACAAATCTAGATGTTACATCAATAAAACCCAATGACAGCATGGCAGAAGAAATGACAGAAAGGGAGTTCAGAATGTACATAATTAAAATGATCAGGGAAGCAAACGATGAGATGAAAGAGCAAGCGCAGGCATTGAATGATCGCACCAATCGACAGTTAAAAGAGCAAATACAGGAAGCAAAAGATCATTTCAATAAAGAGTTAGAGATATTGAAAAAAAAACAAACAGAAATCCTTGACATGAAGGAAACAATATACCAAATTAAGAACTCCATAGAAAGCATATCCAGTAGGATAGAACACCTGGAAGACAGAACCTCAGACATTGAAGACAAAATATTTAACCTTGAAAACAAAGTTGAACAAACAGAGAAGATGGTAAGAAATAATGAACAGAATCTACAAGAACTATGGGATATCATGAAAAGGCCAAATTTAAGAATTATTGGGATTGAGGAAGGCTTAGAGAAACAAACCAAAGGAATGAACAATCTATTCAATGAAATAATATCAGAAAATTTCCCAAATCTGAAGAATGAAATGGAAAATCAAGTTCAAGAGGCTTATAGGACTCCAAATACACAAAATTACAACAGACCCACACCAAGGCACATTATAATGAAAATGCCTAACATACAAAATAAAGACAGAATTTTAAAGGCTGTGAGAGAAAAGAACCAAATTACATTCAGGGGGAAACCAATACGGATATCAGCAGATTTTTCAATCCAGACCCTAAAAGCTAGAAGGGCCTGGAACAACACTTTTCAAGCCCTGAAAGAAAATGGATGCCAACCAAGAATCTTATACCCAGCAAAACTTACCTTCAAATTTGACAATGAAATAAAATCCTTCCATGATAAACAAAAGCTAAAAGAATTTACAAAAAGAAAGCCAGCATTACAGAACATTCTCAGCAAAATATTCCATGAGGAAGAGATGAAAAACAAAGAAGCAAATCAGCAAAGGGAGGAATTATCCTAAAGG
The DNA here is from genome assembly GCF_902686455.1 of Sciurus vulgaris. Lineage (NCBI taxonomy): Eukaryota > Metazoa > Chordata > Mammalia > Rodentia > Sciuridae > Sciurus > Sciurus vulgaris. The sequence continues at coordinate 18,515,922 of NC_136469.1, forward strand.
AATTGTCAAATAAAGGAGGAAACAAGTCGTGTCAAACAAATAAATAAATAAAATTTAAAAAATGAACCAAATGACCGGGAATACAAATCATATCTCAATAATAATCCTGAATGTTAATGGCCTGAATTCATCAATCAAAAGACATAGACTGGCAGATTGGATTAAAAAGAAAGATCCAACAATATGTTGCCTACAAGAGACTCACCTCATAGAAAGAGATACCCATAGACTAAAGGTGAAAGGATGGGGAAAAACATACCATGCACATGGACTCAGTAAAAAACGCTGGAGTATCCATCCTCATTTCAGATAATGTGGACTTCAAGCCAAAGTTAGTCAGAAGGGATAAAGAAGGTCATTTCATACTGCTTAAGAGAAGCATAAATCAGCAAGATATAACAATCATAAACATCTATGCCCCAAACAGTGGCTCATCCATGTATGTCAAACAAATCCTTCTCAATTTCAGAAACCAAATAGACCATAACACAATAATACTAGGTGATTTTAACACGCCTCTCTCACCACTGGACAGATCTTCCAGACAAAAATTGAACAAAGAAACCATAGATCTCAATAACACAATCAATAATTTAGACTTAATGGACATTTATAGACTATACCATCCAACCAAGAGCGAATACACTTTCTTCTCAGCAGCACATGGATCCTTCTCTAAAATAGACCATATATTATGCCACAAAGCTAATGTTAGCAAATACAAGAAGATAGAGACACTACCATGTATCCTATCAGATCATAATGGATTGAAGTTAGAAATAAATGAAAGAGTAAAACACAGAAACTATTCCAACATCTGGAGATTAAACAATATGCTATTACATGATGAATGGATAACAGAAGATATTAGGAGGAAATTTAAAAATTCTTAGAGGTAAATGAGAACAAAGAAACATCATATCAAAATCTCTGGGACACTATGAAAGCAGTACTTAGAGGGAAATTTATTTCATGGAGCACATTTAATAAAAGAAGTAAAACTCAAAAAATAAACGACCTAACACTACAGCTCAAAGCCCTAGAAAAAGAAGAACAGACCAGCACCAAAAGTAGTAGAAGACAGGAAATAGTTAAACTCAGAGCTGAAATCAATGAAATTGAAACAAAAGAAACAATACAAAAAATTGACAAAATAAATAGTTGGTTCTTCAAAAAAATAAACAAAATTGATAAACCTTTAAGCCACACTAACAAAGAGAAGACGAGAGAAAACCCAAATCACTAAAATTCGGAATGAACAAGGAAATATCACAACAGACTGTACTGAAATACAAAACATAATTAGAAGCTATTTTGAAAATCTATACTCCAACAAAACAGAAAACCTCCAAGACATCAATAGGTTTCTAGAGACATATGAATTGCCTAAACTGAACGAGGAGGACATGCACAATTTAAATAGACCAATTTCAAGTACTGAAATAGAAGAAGTCATCAAAAGCCTACCAACAAAGAAAAGTCTGGGACCAGATGGGTTCTCAGCCGAGTTCTACAAAACCTTTAAAGAAGAGCTCATTCCAATACTTCTCAAAGTATTCCATAAAATAGAAGAGGAGGGAACTCTCCCAAACTCATTCTATGAAGCCAATATCACACTGATACCTAAACCAGACAGAGACTCATCAAGGAAAGAATATTTCAGACCAATATCCTTAATGAACATCGATGCAAAAATTCTCAATAAAATTTTAGCAAATCGCATACAAAAACATATTAAAAAGATAGTGCACCATGATCAAGTGGGTTTCATCCCAGGGATGCAAGGTTGGTTCAACATCAGGAAATCAATAAACGTAATTCACCATATTAATAGACTTAAAGTCAAGAATCACATGATTATTTCAATAGATGCAGAAAAAGCATTTGATAAAATACAGCACCCCTTCATGCTCAAAACACTAGAAAAAATAGGGATAGTGGGAACATTCCTTAACATTGTAAAGGCCATTTATGCTAAGCCCATGGCTAATATCATTCTTAATGGTAAAAAACTGAAAGCATTCCCCCTAAAAACTGGAACAAGGCAGGGATGCCCTCTTTCACCACCTCTATTCAACATCGTTCTTGAGACTCTAGCCAGAGCAATTAGACAAACCAAAGAAATTAAAGGGATACGAATTGGAAAAGAAGAACTCAAACTATCCCTGTTCGCTGATGACATGATTATATATTTAGGGGAACCTGGAAATTCCACCAGAAAACTCTTAGAACTCATAAGTGAATTCAGTAAAGTAGCAGGTTACAAGATCAATGCCCATAAATCCAATGCATTTTTATACATAAGTGATGAATCTTCAGAAAGAGAAATTAGGAAAACTACCCCATTCACAATAGCCTCGAAAAAAATAAAATACTTGGGAATCAATCTCACAAAAGAGGTGAAAGACCTCTACAATGAGAACTATACAACACTAAAGAAAGAAATTAAAGAACACCTTAGAAGATGGAAAGATCTTCCATGTTCTTGGATAGGAAGAATTAATATTGTCAAAATGGCCATACTACCTAAAGTGCTATACAAATTCAATGCAATTCCAATTAAAATCCCAATGACCTACCTTACAGAAATAGAGCAAGCAATTATGAAATTCATCTGGAAGAATAAGAAACCCAGAATAGCTAAAGCAATCCTTAGCAGGAAGAGGGAAACAGGGGGTATTGCAATACCAGATCTTCAACTCTACTACAAAGCAATAGTAACAAAAACGGCATGGTATTGGTACCAAAATAGAAAGGTAGATCAATGGTACAGAATAGAGGACACGGACACAAACCCAAATAAATACAATTTTCTCATACTAGACAAAGGTGCCAAAAATATGCAATGGAGAAAAGATAGCCTCTTCAACAAATGGTGCTAGGAGAATTGGAAATCCATATGCAACAGAATGAAACTAAACCCATATCTCTCACCATGCACGAAACTGAACTCAAAATGGATTAAGGACCTCGGAATCAGACCAGAGACCCTGCAGATTATAGAAGAAAAAGTAGGTCCAAATCATCACCTTGTTGGTCTAGGATCAGACTTCCTTAACAGGACTCCCATCGCACAAGAAATAAAAGCTAGAATCAATAACTGGGATAGATTCAAACTAAAAAGCTTTCTCTCAGCAAAGGAAACTATCAGCAATGCGAAGAAAGAGCCTACAGAGTGGGAGAATATCTTTGCCAATCATACTTCAGATAGAGCACTAATCTCCAGAATCTATAAAGAACTCAAAAAACTCTACTCCAAGAATTCAAATAATCCAGTCGACAAATGGGCTAAGGAAATGAATAGACACTTCACAGAAGAAGATCTACAAGCAATCAACAAACATATGGAAAAATGCTCAACATCTCTAGTAATAAGAGAAATGCAAATCAAAACCACCCTAAGATTCCATCTCACCCCAATTAGAATGGCGATTATCAAGAATAAGAGCAACAACAGGTGTTGGCGAGGATGTGGGGAGAAAGATACACTCATACATTGCTGGTGGGACTGCAAATTAGTGCAGCCACTCTGGAAAGCAGTATGGAGATTCCTTAGAAAACTTGGAATGGACCCTCCATTTGACCCAGCTATCCCACTCCTTGGCCTATACCCAAAGGACTTAAAATCAGCATACTACAGAGATACAGCCACATCAATGTTCATAGCTGCTCAATTCACAATAGCCAGACTGTGGAACCAACCTAGATGCCCTTCAATTGATGAGTGGATAAAGAAACTGTGGTGTATATATATATATATATATATATATATATATATATATATATATATATACAATGGAATATTACTCAGCCATAAAGAATGATAAAATTATGGCATTTGCAGGCAAATGGATGAAATTGGAGAATATCATGCTAAGTGAGATAAGCCAATCTCAAAAAGCCAAAGGACGAATGATATCGCTAATAAGTGGATGATGACACATAATGGGGGGAGGGAAAGGTTAGTGTTAGGGTTAGAGTTAGGGTTAGGGAGGGGGGCAAGAATGTAGGAAGGAAGCACTGTATAGAGGGAAAAGAGGGGTGGGAGGGGTGGGGGGAAGGGAAAAAATAACAGAATGAATCAAACAACATTACTCTATGTAAATTTATGATTACACAAATGGTATGCCTTTACGCCATGTACAAACAGAGAAACAACATGTATCCCATTTGTTTACAATAAAATAAAATTTTAAAAAAAAAAAAAAAAAAAAGAATCTCCCTCTCTGAAATAACGAGGTGGAAAGCAATGGAGGAGCTGCATGGCGGGGAGGGAGAAGGAACTCATCACCCCTGAAAACATTTCACTTCCCAAGCACACACTATCACAATGTCTCTAAAGTTGAGATTTCAGACTTAGTATTTCCCAAGCTATGGTTTCCATTGGAATGGATGTGTTGCATAAGGAAATCTAAAAATAACTTTTTAAAAACACACACACACACAAAAGACAAATTTCTGTTACTATCAAGACCAGCAAATAAGTGCCTATAAATAAATGCTTTACTGGTGCCCACCAGCATGTCACCTGGAAGTGCTGTCCTTGAGCAGGGGAAGTGACACAGGAGGAGGCGGGCTGCAGTGGTACCCATGGAAACAAGGCCAGGACCCTCTCCCAGGAAGCCAAGTGCAGAGTCACCCTTCCACAGATGCTGAGCCCAACCCAGGCCTTCTTTCAGTGGGGGTGCTGCTTTGTAAACACAACTAATTTGGTTTTAAGTTTTAATTCATAAAGTCATTACTAAAGGACTCCAGGCTACCGAGATGATGAACTGATGGCTTCTGAAGCGGACAAAGAGGTCCCAGAGCCAGAGTTGAGGGGTGCTGTACTCGGCTCTCGGGGCCTGCCTGGTCCCTCACCTTCTTCTCAACAAGAAAAGTTCTTCACCTCTTTCTGACCCCAAATTCCAATCACTGCCTCCTTGACCCTTGCAATTTAATCTACTTTGTTTAACAGTTTAATCTACTTCTATCCATAAACTTAGCTCTTAAAAAAATATATCAGGCCCTGGGTGAGTTTGGGTAAAAGAAATGGTCTTGAAGGGAACACAGTTGACTGACAGATGGGCTCACTGACTGGCAGGGCCAGCAGGCCTCACCTATTGTCCTCTCTTGAGTATTGGTCCTCATAGGTAGTGACTGACATTACATGTGCCAACCTGAGCTATTCCAGACCAACCAAGGCCTCTCATGTCCTTCACCTCATTCCTTTTGCCAGCTCACAAACGTAACCACATCCCATTTTCTTTCCAAAAAGCAGCTCTTGTTTTTGTAACAGTGCTGGCAATGGAACCTAGGTCCTTCCACATGTGAGGCAAGGGTGCCACCGCTGAGCTATACCCTGTCCCCAAAAGCAGCTTCTGAAAGAACCATTCGTCCTTCTGAAGGACTTCGCCCTACTTCTCAGCAAGGTCTAAAATAACATCCCGCTGCCAAGCTTACATAGCCCTGCAGCACCCATCACGGAGGCCCAGGAAACTTCCAGGGAAAAGCATCCATGCTAATCTAGAAATGGTCCCTGTTCTGTGCCTCTCGGTGCCTATCTGCCTAAACTCCTTTGATCCCAAGGTAAAGTGGGTAAATAAACCCTAGACAATCTGGAAAGCCTGAAGTAAGATTCCAGTCTTTTCTGCAACAACAATAAGAACATTTTCTGTTCTGCAGGACTGGTGTTTTTAGTGAAGTTTCTTCCAAAGTGTGCTGTGTTTTAGGATTTTAAAACCCAAAGGCCCCAGGATTTTTCCTCTTTCAAAAATGGATGGTTCTGCTTTTCATTTAAGGTGCAGTTTAGAAAGAAGCAGCCTGTGAAACCAATTAACTAATTGGAAATCACTTAATGACTGTGGCAGCATTTTGGATTTCTGGCGTTGGTTCACAGCAGTGAAGAGAAATTGCTTTCCAATATTATGATAAGGTAAGCTGTGGAGGTCTCACAGGGGGCGGCTGCAGGCTGCTGAGAGAAACAATCAGCCCTAATATGCCACCAAAATAATGGAGACATTATAACATGGAATTCAGTGATTGTAAAGTAAGCACAACGTAAAAATCCAAAGATATGTGGAGATCTGCTGAGAATAAATGTGCAGCCAGAGTTCCTTGCAATGGTTTTTGAGAGCTTACAATCTTCACATAGACATTATGCTGTTGAAATTGCTCTCACAGAGAGAGCCAGGCATGTGTGGAAAGAGAGTGACTCCAGTAGAAGCAAAGAATAATAGAGCAAATGCTCATCCTAGAACAATCGTCCAATTAATTGTTTTAGTATGAATATAGTCATTGTTCACATTAGGGAAATAATCTAGCTAATTGCTCAAGAGTTAACAGAGCCAGAGAAAATAAATTACCCCAAACACAATGTTTTATCCATTTGCCATTTGTTTGTTTCAAGGTAGTGAATCCTCTTTGCATATTTCTAAATAGCATATTTCATTAGAGCCAAATCATCACTGTAGAAAACAATGTCAGCAATCTCCAGTACATTAAAGTTCTTTTAACTCTGTTTTCAAAGGGTTTGGGGAGGGCCGGGTTTGCGGCTTGGTGGTAGAATGCTCACCTAGTATGTGCATGCCAAAAGAGAAAAGAAAAGAAAAAGAAGAAGAGAGAGGGGCATGGAGATACCCATAAGCAAAGGCAATTTAAAATTGCTTTGAAGTGGCCAATGGCTCTTACTTTTCCTGGGCCTCGGAATTCTTTTGTGGGTATAGCAATTGTCTTTCTCTCCCTTTGCCTTAGTTTACTAAGCTGTAAAATGGACTGTTTGAAGAAATAGATATTCAAATGATGGTCAGATTTCACAAACATGAAGCCGGGGCACTACAGATTTTTCTGGCAATGACAGACTTTGCTTTTTTTCCCACACATACTGTTTACTCCACTGCCTGCACTGGGGCTTGCCTAGACCCTGGCTTTATCAATTCAGTAATGATGAGCTGGGTAGATGCCTCCACTGAGCTCTGCTTTAGATGCTTGCTTTGTACTTGGCTATTACCCAAAGGACCAAAGGACAGACGGTATTTCCTTTCCAGGTAGCAGCATAAATAAAGATGAGCACTACTCACACAAATCACTATGCCAAGCATAAGCCCCTCTAGCCATGGGTTACATTAACCTCAACTGCTCACCTGCCTCCAATAGTAGATGCTTATTCAAAGCAGCCTTGCTTTGTGGAACACATCCCCCAGAAGTCCCTACACATGAAAAAGTGAGGGAGGAAATATCACAACTATGATAAACTGATCGTTCTTCCTTCAAAACAATGTTCTTCCTGAGTTGAGGGAGAGGTGTTAAAATTATTCCATTTCCTAGGACTTAATTTCTTATCTGCATTCCAGAAAGTGACATCCTACTAGTATCAAGATTATATCAAGCCAACAAGGCTGATAAACTGATTTGTAATTGCCAATAAAGATGATCAGGAGCCAGGTGTGGCGGCGCACACCTGTAATCCCAGTTGCTCAGGAGGCTGAGGCAGGAGGATCCCAAGTTCACAGCCAGCCTCAGCAACTTAGCGAGTTAGCGAGGCCCTAGGCAAAACAGTAAGATCCTGTCTCAAAATATAAAATAAAAATGACGGGATGTGGCTCAATGGTTAAGTGCCCCTGGGTTCAATCCCTGGTACCAAAAAAAAAAAAATTTTTAATCAGGAAGCAAAACAGAATATGAAATCTAGCAATATGGTAAAGGAGTGATCACATCAAGGACTTCCCAGATATGAGGTTGGATTACCTCATGAATAAAAGGAAATCATTTTACTCTCCTATTTTTCCTCCATATTTTTATTGGTGCATTACAGTTTTACGTAATGATGAGATTTGTTGTAACATATTTGTACATGTACAACGATATAACATTTTGCCAAAATCATTCCCCAGGATTTCTCCTTCACTTTAGTCTTACTAAGAAAAGAAAATCCACATATGAATACATGACCAATGTAACCCCACATCATGCATAACCACAAGAATAGGATGTTAGACTCTATGTATGTATAGTATGTCAAATGCACTCTACTGACATGTATATCTAAGAAATTAAATAAATAAAAAAGAAAAGAAAAAAATTACAACAGATCGAAGGAAAAAATCCAGCAAATTAACCCTTCAGATTGATTCAGAACATTTTCCTGGATGACATGCCCAAAGAAAAACCCCAGGATTCGATGACTAGCTTTCCAGAGACAATCTGTCCCACTTATATCTTGCACCCTGACCCGGAGGTGAAACTCTGCCCCAAAACAGGCTGCATGCCAACTGGACAACTCACGTAGCCTATCTGTGAACTCCGTACTATTGAGCTTGAACGTCCCTGCTGAACAAATGGGAGCAACTTAGTTCATCACACAAAAACAAGAACCAAGGCCGAAGTCCAATAATAGCTCCCCTCTCTCTGAGTCCTTGAATTAGTGAATGTTATTACGAAAAAAAGAATATACTTTTATCAAGATCCTCACTTTTTCCCTCTGCTGTCTTCTGTGGCTCTGCCTATAAGCTCACAGTTTGTAGTTAAATTGGACAATTACCAAGTGAGAAGTGCATAATTAATGAACAGCCACCGTATATGTTTGGGAAACTGTGCCCCAATCATTGAACAGATAGCTGAACCACTAAAATAAATGACTCGTTCCACTCATTACCTGATCAGCATTTGTTTAGAAGTTCCTCGGTGCCCTATCAAAATTCTAATCAGTTCTATTTAAATTACATTTTTTGCTCTGCATTGTTATAAATGCTAATTTATGCCTAGAATGGAACGGCTTTATTTCTAACCTCCTGAAGAAACGGATGAATAAAAACATACTTCTACAGGGTATAGAAGATTATCAAGGGTTCAATGGCTATTGGATTTTGCACTTGCCAAAACACATCCTGCAACTCTGAGCTGAAGCTTTAGGAGACAACAAGGACATTCAAATCCTCCCACAACAGAGCCCTTCCGGTGAGGAGGCAGAGGACTGTCTCGGCAGCATCTGCAACCACTGCAGGGACTCTCTACCACTGGGGACTTCGGGGTGGGGGTAGCTTTGGGGGTAGGGAAAGAGTGGGGGTGTGGAGTCTTACTGCTTGAGAATAATGATCCAAAGAATTTTACAGGCAGATGGTTATTTCAGAATCTCTGGGCAACTTTTCTCGCACAGAGGTGGGTTTCTCCAAGCCTGGTACCCCATGTGCTTTTGCTGATGGCGTCTGTCTCCACCAGCCTGTAGGCAGTGACAGGTATCAAGTGGTAACTCCACATATTTTTTCAAAACCAGTTTGGTCTTCAAACTCAGTACCAAATTGCCCCCCTGAGCAGCTAGAGCAGCCCCATGCAAGAGAAGACTGGGTGCCATTTTGCTCCCTCTGTGATGTTCAAGGACAGGCCACTTGCAGAAGAGGGGTGGCCCAGACAGGCCTGAAGTCCTTTGGGATCTAGAGGACCTCAGAAGAAAGAGGAGCTTGGGGATGGTGTTCTAAAAATGTCTAATGAGTTCGCAAAGGGCCCCACTTATCATAGCACCTCATACAACACAATGCTCCCCACCACGGCAGGCTCAGTGTCTGTGGAAGTCAGCGAGCCTGCCATTATCTGGCCCGGAGTGGGAAGCATCCAATTCAGAATTCATTGCTAGACGTTCTTTATAAGCGGAGGAATTACCTTGAGAGGATTGAATTTCAAGCGCAAGTCAGCAGCTGCTGGGAAGGCCCGGGCCACCTCAATCATCCTGCACCAGCGGATCTGGCGTGAAGGGGCCAGGAGGGTGGATCAGCCTGGCTTAGGGCTGCATGGCCAGAGGGGTGGAAAACACAGGTTCACGCAGGCACTTAACCTCGATTAAGCAGGGGATGTGGCTGAGGCTTAAAACAAGGCTGGAACATTTTCTCGCTTATTATCACCTTGATAACCTGTTCTTGTAGCTAGGAAGGAGTGTCACGGAGAAGGGGGGCAGAGGGGAGACCCTGGGGGGAGCAGGGGCGGGGTCCTAGCATTGAGCAAGAGGAGATGAGCTGCTGTTTTCTTGTTTTCTGAGTGCAATGGGGAAGAGAGGAAAGATGCTTGCCTCTAAATATTTCTACTTTTTAGAATAGAATCCATTTTTCCATTTTCTGGACTACATGGCTAGTCACTTCATTCATTTTCTTTGAAACCTATTCAGTCCAGTTTGAAAGCAAAATTTTCCTATGAAATACCTAAGCAGCACTTCTGGAAGAAATGGAAGAAATCCTAGAAGTGGCGGCTGGGACTGGGTCATGCTGGGAGAGAAGATCACCTCCGTCTCTCCAACAGAGTGGCTGCAAGGCTCTGCCAGCAGCAGTGGTCCTGAGGGTGAAAGTACCATGAGCAACCCCCACACACACCTTCCAAAAGAGGGGCTAACTGCTGCCCCATAGCTGAAACCAATCCTGAAAGGAGTTCTTTCAGAGAAATTAGGTTCCACAGTGATGTTTCTCCATCTTGTTTAAACTATAATAATAATAGGTCCTAATATGCAGAAAAATCTGTCATCCTCCTCTAAAGCTATTTAAACCAAATCCAAATCAAATTCTATGATGTGAACATGTTGTCTTAAAAGCCTTTCTGTCATTCCTACCACCAGATGACTCAGACCCAACTCCCCCTCCATTGCCTGAAAACCTTTAGACTGGAAATCAAAAATCCTGGGGTAATATTTCTGGCAAACCCTATACCACTTGCATTTGAGTTCTAGAATTTCACTTATCTGATCAAAAAAAAGGAAAATTGAGAGACTTGGGGGAAGGGCTGGGGTTGAGGCTCGGTGGTAGAGCACTTGCCTAGCATGTGTGAGCCACTGGGGTAGATCCTCAGCACCACATAAAAATAAATAAAATAAAGATCCATCAGCAAATGAAAAAATATTTTTAAAAAAAGACTAGGGCAATATGGGGAGTGTACTTTATTTATTACCAAAATCTCACTGATTGCCATGCTTGATTCCCACTGTGATCATCTTCTCACCCTCATCGCAAGAACTTGACCTTAACTGAGTGGTCACAGTTTTCCTGATTCGATCCAGAACAAATGATGAGAGTCACAAAACCCTAGCTACCTTTGACTTCAGGCCAATAATTCCATTTTGGAAGGAGATGTCCTCAGTGAAAATGTCGCTTGTTTAGAAACGTGAGAGAAGAGGTCAATTGAGAGCGAGTATTCCGTCTGCGAAGTGATTCACATTTTAATGTATTGGTTGAACCTCCAGCCACACCGGTTCCAAAAATGTTGAACAATCAAAGATGGAGTCCTGTGACGTCGCACTAGAGGTCTCATTCCAGTTTAAAACTGGTAATCAATATCACACGGACCTTATCGTTCAGCCTTTTTAGCAATCACTGAGGAGACAAAATAGGTCGTGCTTGTTAAAATCGAAGGTGGCAGCAAATCTGCATAAGAGTTAATAATTTAGATTCCACAAGACTCCAAGGTTCCTCCCTGACCAGGGCATGAGAGAAATTTAATATGAGATATTATAAAAATAAGTATAGTCCTGAACTTAAGTCCAAAGAAAGAAAACATTTTAGGCACATTATGTCTTATCAGAAATCATGAAAAATCACAGGGGCTCTTACTTTGCTATAAAATCAGTATGAGCCAGTACAATGTGGCCAATTAAAGTGCTAATTCAATTTTAGATGCCATTAACAGACATCTAGTCCTAAATAGAGAAGGTGACAGTTCCATTGTATAGTGGTCAGACATCACATCAGTCAGGGAGAAAAGTTAATCCAGTCTGTTTCACCAACTTTGTGAATCTGAACGAGTCATGTGACTTGAGCGTAGTATTCTCATCTGCAAATGGAAAAAACAGCTGACAACCATATCCCCATAAAACTAAAATCCAGTGAGTTGGATTCCCTGAAAGTATTTTGAAAATCTTAAGTGCCACTGTCCTGCACATCTGCCATATGACACTCGTCACCCCGCCTCTTTCTGGCAAACGCAGTCCATCCCTCCATGGGGAAACCCCCTCCATCTTCACCATGTGGTGCGCCCCCATCAGCTCACCGACAGGCCACCAGTGACACTAGAGACAGACATAACCCAGTCGCAGCAGGGAGACCCAGGAAGCTATGCCTGCTCCCTCGCTGTATTTGGTCAAATAAGAAGTTGGTTCTTGGGGGTTTCAAGATGGCGGACTAGAGGGTGGCTGCATTTCATGTTGCTCCAGGACTCATGATTCAAAAGAGGAGATATTGAAAGACTTGGGACCAACTCAAAGCCGGCGGGTGAGTCTCTCCAGTTGAGGAGGCATCCCGGATGGGGCAGTAGTCCCGGAACGCAGGGAACTTTGTGAAGTAGAGCTGCCCAACGAGACACCCCTCCCCTGCTGGAGCAGTGAACTCGGACAACTGGGAGCATCGTAGAGGAGGCCACTCAGCACGACGCTGGGACCTGGAGCAACCCACGCTCCGGGCGGCTGCCCAGAGGGGGAGCTGTGCAGCGGGTTGCTTAGACTCAGAGCAACTGCTCCTGAACACCGGGGGGCTTCCCGGAGGAGGAGGAGGAGCGTGGTGGGTCACTTGGACTCAGAGTGACTGCCCAGGGCTACGGGTGGTTGACAGGAGGAGGAGGCACGCAGTGAGCTGTTTGGACTCCTAGTGACCACAACAGAACACCGGGCGGCTGCTCGGAGGTAGAGGCGTGCGGCAGGTCGCTGGGACTCGGAACCACTGTACAGGGCTCCAGGTGGCTGCTCAGAGGAGGGGCGCATAGCCAGGTGATTAGGTGCAGAGCAGGGTCCCAGGACCTAGGCGGCTTCTTGGTGGAAGAGCCGCACAGAGACAAGCTGAGGGGTGAGTGAAGGTTCCAGGACTGAAGGCAGATTCTCTGAGGAGGGGCAGCCTAAGGAGATTTGTCTGCAAAGGGCGAGTCTCCCAGGCCCAGGAGGTAGGTCCGGGCCTCTGGGAACTTTGCAGAGGAAGGCAGCCCAGCCCAGGCAGTAGTTGTAGATTGAGGGGAACCTCTAGGAGGGCAACTGACCAGCAAGACCTCCCCACCAGTGAGTCTTCCCTGCCGGGTGAGGTTTTCCCACAAGGACAGTAAAACCAGAGACACAGGCCCAAACAGGCCTTGCCTCAGCCCACAGCCTAGTTCCCCTTTGGATGACCATTGGTCAACAAGTGGAGGCACCTCTGCCCACTAGCAGGGAATATACCCCACCTGAAGGCCACCACCCCTAGAGAGGCAGCTTCCTTATGGAGTATCGCATTATCAACTTCCTCCAAGACTTCAGGCTACTGAAGGCTAAGAGGGGATATACTATAAATCTTCAGGGACATTATAAGTCAATAGAGGAAATCTGCAATATCTTAGCGGTGCACTGATACATGAACAATATAAGAAAACAAGGGAAGAAAATGCCCCAAACAAATCTAGATGTTACATCAATAAAATCCAATGACAGCATGGCAGAAGAAATGACAGAAAGGGAGTTCAGAATGTACATAATTAAAATGATCAGGGAAGCAAACAATGAGATGAAAGAGCAAATGCAGGCATTGAATGATGACATGAAAGAACAATTGCAGGCATTGAATGATCGCACCAATCGACAGTTAAAAGAGCAAATACAGGAAGCAAAAGATCATTTCAATAAAGAGTTAGAGATATTGAAAAAAAACAAACAGAAATCCTTGAAATGAAGGAAACAATGAACCAAATTAAGAACTCTATAGAAAGCATAGAAGTAGAACACCTGGAAGACAGAACCTCAGACATTGAAGACAAAATATTTAATCTTGAAAACAAAGTTGACCAAACAGAAAAGATGGTAAGAAATCATGAACAGAATCTCCAAGAACTATGGGATATCATGAAAAGGCCAAATTTAAGAATTATTGGGATTGAGTAAGGCTTAGAGAAACAAACCAAAGGAATGAACAATCTATTCAATGAAATAATATCAGAAAATTCCCCAAATCTGACGAATGAAATGGAAAATCAAGTTCAAGAGGCTTATAGGACTCCAAATACACAAAATTACAACAGACCCACACCAAGGAACATTATAATGAAAATACCTAACATACAAAATAAAGACAGAATTTTAAAGGCTGTGAGAGAAAAGAACCAAATTACATTCAGGGGGAAACCAATACGGATATCAGCAGATTTTTCAATCCAGACCCTAAAAGCTAGAAGGGCCTGGAACAACATTTTTCAAGCCCTGAAAGAAAATGGATGCCAACCAAGAATCTTATACCCAGGAAAACTTACCTTCAAATTTGACAATGAAATAAAATCCTTCCATGATAAACAAAAGCTAAAAGAATTTACAAAAAGAAAGCCAGCATTACAGAACATTCTCAGCAAAATATTCCATGAGGAAGAGATGAAAAACAAAGAAGCAAATCAGCAAAGGGAGGAATTGTCCTAAAGGAATTGTCCAATAAAGGAGGAATCAAGTCGTGTCAAAAATATAAATAAATAAGATTTTAAAAATGAACCAAATGACAGGGAAACCAAATCATATCTCAATAATAACCCTGAATGTTAATGTTAATGTTAATGTTAATGGAATTCATCAATCAAAAGACATGGACTGGCAGATTGGATTAAAAAGAAAGATCCAACAATATGTTGCCTGCAAGAGACTCACCTCATAGAAAAAGATACCCATAGACTAAACGTGAAAGGATGGGGAAAAACATACCATGCACATGGAGTCAGCAAAAAAGCTGGAGTATCCATCCTCATTTCAGATAATGTGGACTTCAAGCCAAAGTTAGTCAGAAGGGATAAAGAAGGACATTACATACTGCTTAAGGGAAGCATAAATCAGCAAGACATAAGAATCATAAACATCTATGCCCCAAACAGTGGCTCATCCATGTATGTCAAACAAATCCTTCTCAATTTCAGAAACCAAATAGACCATAACACAATAATACTAGGTGATTTTAACATGCCTCTCTCACCCCTGGACAGATCTTCCAAACAAAAATTGAACAAAGAAACCATAGATCTCAATAACACAATCAATAATTTAGACTTAATGGACATTTATAGACTATACCATCCAACCAAGAGCGAATACACTTTCTTCTCAGCAGCACATGGATCCTTCTCTAAAATAGACCATATATTATGCCACAAAGCTAATGTTAGCAAATACAAGAAGATAGAGACACTATCTTGTATTCTATCAGATCATAATGGATTGAAGTTAGAAATAAATGAAAGAGTAAAAAACAGAAACTACTCCAACACCTGGAGATTATCAGTGTTCATAGCTGCTCAATTCACAATAGCCAGATTGTGGAACCAACCTAGATGCCCTTCAATTGATGAATGGATAAAGAAACTGTGATATATATATATATATATATATATATATATATATATATATATATTTATGAATATTACTCAGCCATAAAGAATGATTAAATTATGGCATTTGCAGGCAAATGGATGAAATTGGAGACTATCATGCTAAGTGAGATAAGCCAATCTCAAAAAGCCAAAGGACGAATGATATCGCTGATGGGTAGATGATGACACATAATGGGGGGTGGGAGGGGTTAGTGTTAGGGTTAGAGTTAGGGTTAGGGAGGGGGGCAAGAATGGAGGAAGGAAGGACTGTAGAGAGGGAAAAGAGGGGTGGGAGGGGTAGGGGGAAGGGAAAAAATAACAGAATGAATCAAACATTATCCTATGTAAATTTATGATTACACAAATGGTACACCTTTACGCCATGTACAAACAGAGAAACAACATGTATCCCATTTGTTTACAATTAAAAAAAGAAGTTGGTTCTTGGGACAGCATCCTACCACTCAGGGAGAATCAGCCTGAAGATGAAGCTGACCCAGCAAAAGAGAAGGTTGAAATGAAAGAGACTCGGAAACCAAGCCTGTGACCTTACTTGACACTCTGGGTCAAACCACCCCCAGCTGAAGCCAATACTCACCTGGTCTGTTTTGTGTTCTGTGCCCACAGATAACATTTTAAGTCACTTTGTGCAGCGTTTTATATCTTCAATAGGAAGAGTCCTCCAAGTGTACAGTTATTCTAGTGTCTTAGAAAGTACAGTTATTCAAATATAGGGGAATAGAGTTTTCAAATGGAGATCAGATAGGTAAAATCAAATCTGTTTAGATTTATTGAATTGCTATAATTACATTAGATTGTTATGTCAGAATGGCTTTATTGATACAGGCAAAATTTCATCCTTGACTCTGTCTTGGATTCTGAGATTTACATAAGGAATTGCATAAAAATTTTGTTCTGGGGGGGGAAGTCTGCTATCATTCTGCCTCCAAGAAGCCCATGATTCCAGCCTGCCCCGTCCTGTCTTCCTCGTCTTCCCACCGAGTTAACAGCCAGATCTCCAGGAAAGCAGC